>NC_082685.1:0-4800000 GCF_949987515.2 Delphinus delphis | reverse complement strand
TTCTTCCGGCTCTGGAAAGGCTGAGCCTTCCTGGAACAGGAGGGCTCTGGGCGTGTCTCCCTCTGCTGGGCAAGCAGCCTTATCGGTGTGAGTAACTCAGGCGGTGGCGGGTGCGTGTGGCTCCCCTGTGGGTGGAATCTCTTAAGACCAGAGCACAGATGGGGCCCCAACTGTAAAAACAAATTTTTTTTCTCTCTAAATTTATTTTGAAAAACTTCAATCTGGTGGAAAACTCACAAGAACCATACAGTGAACTCATACTTGACCTAGACCGGGGATCCCCAACTTTTTCCTGTACAGGGCCATATGGTAAATATCTTCAGCTTTGTGGGCCAGACTGTCTCTGTTGTGACTATGAGCTCTGTAGCGTGAAAGCTGCTATAGACAGCACTTAAAGGAATGGGCATGGCCGTGTGCCAATAAAACTTTATTTACAAAAATGGGAAGCAGAGGGCCGGATTTGATCCTCAGGGCTGTGGTTTGCTGACCCTGACCTAGATTCATCAATGTTACCATTTCGCCACAATTTGTTTCTCCTCTTCTCTCTGTGTTTGGATTTGCTCTACTGTTCAAGGGGCAGATTTCCTTATCCTTTGCCCCTTAAACCCTTTAGACATTTATCTCCCACAAGCCACGGTATTCTCTTCCACAGCCGCGGTGCAGTTTCTAAAGTCAGGAAATGTAAAAACCACAGACACGACTATTCTCCCCAATCTGTGTTCCCAGCGCTCCCTCCCATTGTTGCTGTTTTTCCCCTGGTGCTGGGTCCAACCCAGGGCGGCACTCTGCATGCCACTGTCCCATCTCTTCAGTCTCCTTTACCTGGAGCACTTCCCGACCTTTCTCTGTTTTCCGAGCTGTGGACCTTTTGAAGCAGCCAGGCCAGCTGTTTTGTGGGAGGCCCCCTCTGCCCCCGCCGTGCTGGGTTTGCCGGATGTCCCCTCATGCTTAGATTCTGGTCATGTGGCCCCCGCTTTCCTGGGAGAACAGCTGCCTGCAAAAAGCAAGAGCCACCCAGGTGGGGCCGCAGGGTAGGCACCTGGGAGTGGGCAGGAAGCTGACCCCTTCCTCTCCCGACACAGGCAGTACGTCCGGGACACCGTCGTGGGCAGCATGGGCCTGAAGGCCACCGGCCGGCTCTGCACCGTGGCCAAGTCAAGGGGGCTGCGGGCCTGCAGGTAAGCGGCCCTCCCCACACCCGGGACCCCAGGGGAGGCGGCCAGTGTCCCTGCTGACTTCCCCGCTCTCCGTACAGGGGGGAGCTGAGAGACACTATCCTGGACTGGGAAGACTCCCTGCCTGACCGGGACCTCACTCTGGCCGATGAGGCCAGCAGGTCTGACCCCCACCGAGCCCAGGGTGGGGTGGGTAGGGGAGGGGCAGAAACACAGCCAGCTGCAACCCCGGGGACATCAGGAAAGAGGTGGCTCACACCCTCTCTGGGCTTCGCTTCCCCCGTAACAACGGCAGCTCCTGTGTACTGAGCCCTCATACCCCCGGCCCCGGCCAGAGGCCTCACACACCATCCTTACCACAGCCCAGGGTGGGTGCTGCTCGGGGCCCATTTTACAGACGAGGAAACCGAGGCTGGAGCAAGCTGACACCTCCGTCCACACTGCCCAGCCAGGAAGTGACTGAGCCAGGTCTGGAACCCAGGGGTCCAAGTGGGGACATCAGCAGCTCCACTTCTGCCGACCGGGTGGGGTGGCTCCGGCAGAAGGGAAGCGGCGGGCAGGATTCAGGGCAGCTTGGAAGCTGGGGCAAGCCGGCCCCCAGGCAGAGATGGGCGCTGTGTGAGCTGGCCTCCCAGGGCTGGCCCCGGCGTGTCAGCAGAGCAGTGAAGCCATGGCATTTGAGCAAGGGTGGGGTGGTGTGTGTGTTGGAGACGTCCCGCCCCCAGCCTCGTGAGGCAGGAGGAGGGCTACAGAGACCCTTGCCGAGGGGCTCAGGCTAATCCCGCCTCCTGGCCCCAGGAACGCGGACCTGTCCATCACGCTGGGCACCTCCCTGCAAATCCGGCCCAGCGGGAACCTGCCCCTCGCCACCAAACGCCACGGAGGCCGGCTGGTCATCGTCAACCTTCAGCCCACCAAGCACGTACGTGCTGGAGCCCACCCCTGACCCCTGACCCCCCAGGCCCCCCCAAGCCTTCTCCCTCCGCCTGACTGGTCCCCGCCCCCCACAGGACCGTCACGCAGACCTGCGTATCCACGGCTATGTAGATGAAGTCATGACCCGTCTCATGAAGCATCTGGGCCTGGAGATCCCGGCCTGGGACGGCCCCCGCGTGCTGGAGAGGGCGCTGCCACCCCTGCCCCGCCCACCCACCCCCAAGCTGGAGCCCAAGGAGGAGGCCCCTGCCCAGCTCCACAGCCCAGCGCCCGCCAGCCCCAAGCAGGAGCCCGCAGCTGAGCCCGGCGCCCAGCATGACGGCTCCGGGCCCGCCAGCCCCAAAAGGGAGCGGCTGGACAGTCCTGCTCCCCACAGGCCCCCCAAAAGAGTGAAGACCGAGGTGGTTCCCAGCTGACCAGGGGGCCTGGGGAGGGCGGGGCTGTTTGTAGAAACCATGGATTCTTTTTTTTTTTTTCTTACTGGTCTCACTTTGTTACTCCTCTCTGTCCTTGTGGGAAGACCTCAGGGCGCTGAGAGCTGGGCTCCAGGCCCTGGGGCAGACTTGCCCTCCATTGCACCTCCCTTTAGCTTGGGGCCTCTGGAGGGGGCCTGGGAAGGAGCAGCCCCCCTGGACTCTGACCTTGGAGCTGACACCCCCCAACCCCCTGTACCTGCTCCACCCCCAGGCTCCAGCCTCTGACTCAGGATGTTCCTGGGAGGTGTGGCCAGGCCCTCTGTGGTTTCCTCTGACCCTTGGGCCCTCACACTCCCCAACCCCTGCCTACCCCCAGACAGCCTTCACAGTCCCTCCAGGAGGGAAGGGAGGCAGGGCCATCATTTAGGAGCCAGACTTCATGGCAGGACAGACAATAGAGGCTCACACTGCCTTTGGGGCTGGAGGAGGAAGGGTGGGTCCACCTGGCTTCCTCCAGGCTTCCAGAAAAGCCTTCAATGCAATAAAAGAATTTCTTGCATCTGAGCCTGTGTTTGCCATCCACAACCTTGCCCTGGGCCCTAGTCCCTGGGGGCAGGGCTGTGTGGTCCCCTCACCCCCTGGGATGTGTGCCTGGGGTGCAATCCAGGCCTGGGGGCGAAGGAGGGCCTTACCAGCTGCAGATATTTGCTGAGTCCTCAGTTTGTAATTCTCACTTGCGGGATTCTTTATTATGTGCCCTCTGCTACTAGGCTGTGAGCCCCTTGAGGAGAGAGGCCACGTTTTTTTATCTCAATTGCAACCCCCGGGCACCTGTACAAAGCGGGCAGGGCCAGGGTGATGCGTTAAAGGAAGAGCGCAGGTGCAGCTGGGGTCAGTCCTCCCCAGCTGCGACCTTGGGCAGGTCCCCTCATTCCCGACGCCTCAGTGCCCTCATCCATAAAACACGCAGGGTGGGCAGCCCGGCCCCCCAGGAAGGCAACTGCCGCAGGCCTTCCGCGAATACCCTGGAAGAGTCGGGGGTGTGTGTGGGGGTGTGGGCCAGAGCTACCTCGCCCTCCTGCTGCGCCCTGCTCTCCGCCCGCCGCCGCTCTCCAAGGTGCTGAACACGCACCGGCACCTCTCTGGTCACCGCTCCAGCCTGGGGGTCAAGGGACCCCCTGCCTCACTCCTCTATCCTAGGCTGGCCTAGTCCCTCCTTCTGTGGGTTGGGGAGCCCCAGATTCTAATTCAGCCCCCATCCCACTCCACCTCCATGCCAGCCGTGTTCTCTCAAAATACTTTATTAAGGACCGTAGCAGTCTTAGAAAAAGGGAACAGCTGTGAGCCATGGCGGCCCCGAAGTTCAGAGCTCAGCCCGTGCTCCAGGGCCAGGGTCCCAGCAGACTTGGCCGCTTCCTCCTCCCTGTGTTCCAGGGGGCAGGCAGGAGTCCCTGAGCGGGGAGTTACCGAGGCCTGGTGTATGCCTATCTCTCTGGGGCTGTGGATCAGTCGGTGTCTGTCTTCCTGTTTCCTTCTGCACCTGGGTCTGTACGTGTATTTCTCAGGCTTTGTGGCCTTATGGTCTGTGTCTGAGCATCAGTTTCTGCATGGCCCTGGGTACCTGGGTCTGAAGCTGTGAGTCTGCGTGTCTCCATCCTGACACCATCGCCGGGGTCTCTCCCTCACCTCGGATACCTGTGCCTGTCTCTGTCCACTGCAGCACCCGACTAGAGGGGCCTGGGGGCACGTACCCGTGGTGCTCACAGCTCCCCCACTGCTACCTCCAGCCCCACGCGCCCTGGGCCAAGTGCTTGTTCAGGCCGGGCACAGTCTAGGAGGGCGGCCCGGTCCAGCTCCTTCATGGAGTTGCCCTGGACCAGGGTCCCGTTGTCCAGATCCTCCGTCGGGTTGTCCGGAGCCGGCGGGTCCCGGGATCCCCATTCCCCCTGAGGGCTGCTTGGAGGCCCTTCCTGAAGTGTGCCAGCCTTGGGCCCATGTCCTGGGGTTTCGGAGCCTGGCGCGGTGTTGGGAGCCACACGGGATACAGCATCGTTGTGCAAAGTTCTGGAGAAAACTGAGCAAGGGTTGGGGGGTCGTGAGGGATGGCCTGGGGGGCTGGGTCCCTTCTTTCTTTTAGCCCCCAGCCTCAGGAAGCAGTTGCAAGGGGGCCTCCTCCCCCTCTCCCAGTGGCCCAGTATGGGGGCTGGGGATCCAAGGGGAGTGCACCCATGGGGCAGCCCAGAGGGTTTTTGAGGGAGGAGCAACCCCCTGGTCCACCTACCTCGTACAGGCACGAAGTCTCCGGGGCTCTCGGCTTTGTTGGAGGCGAAAGGGCTGATGGAGGGGAGGATGATGAGGGCGAAGGAGAAGAGCAGGACCTGGTGGAGATGGGGGCAGGGTCACCCCATCCCTCCCCCTCCCCTGAGTACACTTGTCTCATAGGCAGGGAAACTGAGGCCCAGAAGACTGGAGCACGCGTGAGCTGGGGCTCAGGGCCGGCTGTCCTCCTACTCACACTCACCTCCCCCACAGGACCCTCTGCCAAGGCTGACAAGCCCCTTGGAGCTGGGGGTCAGGACTCACCGCTATGCAGGTGCCCGTCTGAGCCGACTTGCTGGTGGACTGGACCACGATGGCCTGGAGTTTCTTCAGCTGCTCCAAGAGGGACCTTAGTGGAAACGGGAAGACTTGCTTGATCCCTACATAGCCTTGACCTGCCTCCCTGTGATTCCTGGGGTCCCCCAGCCTGGCTGAAGTCTGAATCCCGTCCATCCTTCAAGGCCCCACTGCTCTTAAAAGTCCCAGAAGCTCCCTCAATAAATCACTGAACATCTCACCCACTTCTCTGCCACCCCACCTTCTCCACCCAGGTTGCCATTACTGCTCGCCTGGACACCGGCCCCAGCCTCTGGGCCCCCCAGGCTTCTCCTGCCTCCTCTAGAGTTCATGCTCCACACTTTTTCAAATGTGAGGCAACTTCTCCCAACCCTCCCAGAGTTCCCATCTCCCTCGGAAGTAAAAGCCCAAGTCCTCCCCGAGACCCACAAGGCCTGGCACAGCCAGTCCCGTCCCCTCCCTGCCCTCCCCTCCTCCCTCTCTCCCCCTTGCTCACTCTGCTCCAGACACACAGCCCCTCACTGTTCCTCCTATGCACAAGCATTCCTGCCCCAGGGCCTCTGCACAGGCTGTTCTCTCAGTACCAAGGACACTGTTCCCCTGCCCCACCCCCCACAGGTCTTTTTGTAGTTGCTTCTTTCTTAGCTGTTGGGTCTCATCTCAAATGTCACTTTATCTGACCTCCCTGCCTAAAATGGCACCCCCCTCACTCCCTAGCCCCTTCCCCCTAGTTTATTTTTCTTCCCAGTGGCTATCACTATTTGAATGATCTTTCATATATTTTTGTTTGTCTTGAGTCTGTTTCTCAGTAGACTGTGAGTCTTTAAGTGGAGGGGCTGGGTCTGTTTTGTTCACTGTTTGGGCCCCAGTGTCCAGAACTATGCCTGGCACAGAGTAGATGCTAAATAAAAATTGAGTAAGTAGGGCCATACAGTTTGATCTAGAAGTATGCCAATGTAGCAAATACTCAGTGGAAGCTACTTGGAAACAATGGCTCAAGAATTTTCCTCAGGTTAAAAACAGGTTAGTAGAAAATATATGACCTGGTTGGAAAGTTTAAACATAGCTACATTATAGCACAGAAAGAAAAGAACTAAAATTCCCTTCTAAATACCACCGTAAGAATCAATCAATTCCCTGGTGGCTCAGTGGTTAAGAATCCGCTGCCAATGCAGGGGACACGAGTTCAAGCCCTGATCTGGGAAGATCCCACATGCCATAGAGCAACTAAGCCCGTGCACCACAACTACTGAGCCTGCGCTCTAGAGCCCACAAGCCACAACTACTGAGCCCACGTGCCACAACTACTGAAGCCCGTGCACCTAGAGCCCATGCTCCACAGCAAGAGAAGCACTGCAATGAGAAGCCTGCACACCGCAACGAAGAGTTGCCTCTGCTCACCGCAATTAGAGAAAGCTCACGTGCAGCAACGAAGACCCAACGCAGCCAAAAATAAACAAATAAATAAATTAATTTATTAGGAAAAAAAAATCAATCCCTCACTATTTTCAAACAGACGATTCTATGAAAGAATAAGGCACCAAGCACTGTCCACACAACATGAAGAATATGCTGATAGGTTTTTAAAAAATAGATCAAGCTGTTTAAACTTCAAACAGGACATCACAGAAGATGGAAATTTAGCCTGTATTAACTCAATTATGGAGGCAACACTGACCTTGTGACAAGATGAATGTGTATATGCAGGGGGATAAAAGATTTAAGGTTTAAAAAACACCCAACAACTTGACAGAGACATACATTTCTTTCCCAAAGCTGAATGAATGCAACAAAGTCCTCTCTGCCACCAGAGCAGACATCCAACAGTTCAAAATGTGAATCGGGAGGTTGACCACGACGGGGGGGAGGAAATACCACCTCCTCCCATCACAACTAAAGTGTTAACACAAGCTATTTCACAAACACCTGTAATGGCATCATCCATGACACCCCCCCAAAAAATTGACTAAGTAAATGCACCCACAGATGGAATCACCTGCAGTTATCCAGCATACCATACTCCTAGCCTTTAGCCATTCATATGCCATTTCCTCTACCGGCAGCATCTTCCCTTTAGTGAACTCTTATACATCCTTCAAGGGCCCAAGTCCAAAACCCCTTTTCTCTGCAGGCTTCCCCCTTTCTAAGTGGAGCCCTTACTCCCTGCTCTGCCCTGCCGTCACACAGCCTGTCCCCCCATGTCCACCTCTCCTGCAAGGGACTCTGGGGTCAGCTCCTCCTGTTCTCTGCCCCAGTTTGACCAATACTCACAGGTTCTGCTTCTCAAGATGCAAGACCTTCCTCTGAAGTTCCTGGTTCTGGGCAGTGCAGGCTGACATCCTGAAGGGGCAACATCACAGTGACATTCAGAATATGCCTGTCACCAACAGGTCAAACTAACATCTCTTTGTGAGGCCCCACTGTACAGGCAGGGAACCGAAGCCCAGAGAGGGGAAGTCATTCACCCAAAGTCACCCTGGCAAGTCTGTAACAAGGCCAGAATTTGAACCCAGTTCTGCCTGGCTCCTAGGTACCATCTTTGCATTGGTGTGGGGGCTTTCTTCCGGCCTGAGCCCCCAGGATTGGAAATGGACCACCAAACTCAGGCAGTGATGCTTTGAGAAGACGCAGTAGCATGGCAACTGAGTCCAAGGAGACCCAAGTTACAATCTTCACCCTCCCTGTGACCCTGAGGCACTCTGCTGTCTGGCCTCAGTCCCCTCATCTGTAAAGTGGAGATACAGTTACCTAGTTCATAGAGCAGTTGGGCACTGATATGAAGTAAAGTTGATTAGGGGCTTAGCAGAGTACATTTGAGGAACAAGACAATGTGATCATTCCATCTAGGGTTTTGGGGTCCAGTCCGGCAACCCCACCTTTCCCATCTGCATCCATCTGGTAATGCTGTCTTGGCCCAGACCACTCAGATGTAGAATTGAAACACTCAAATCATGGGACTTCCCTGGCAGTCCAGTGGTTAAGACTTCACCTTCCAGTGCAGGGGATGTAGGTTCAACCCCTGGTTGGGAGCTAGGATCCCACAAGCCTTGAAGCAAAAAAAAAAAAAGAAAAAAAAAACCAACCAAAACATAAAACAGAAGCAATATTGTAGTAAATTCAATAAAAGCTTTAAAAATGGTCCACATCAAAAAATCTTTAAAAAAACCAAAACACTCAAATCATGGCATGAGGATATGCTAGTCCTCATATCACAACCAGGGAAGAGAATAAATTCTCCCACTAAAAGGCCCTCCTTCTAAATAACTCATGGGATAAAGAAGAATCCACTGTGTAAATTAAGAAAGACCTAGGGACCAAATGGTAATGACAATGGTACAAACCAAAATGTATGAGATGCTGATAAAGCAGTGCGGAGAGGAAAATGTATAACCTTTTTTCTTTTTCTTTTTTTTTTGGCCCCTCAGCATGCGGGATCTTAGTTCTCTGACTAGGGATCAAACCTGTGCCCTGCTGCAGTGGAAGCGTGGAGTCTTAACCACTGGACTGCCAGGGAAGTCCCGCAAAATGTATAACCTTATTACAGCTCAACCAGCTGAACATACACACTTAACAGTTAGCAAAAGAACAACAGAATAGATCTTCCCCACCAAAAGCAAAACAAAACACAACTAAAGACACAATAAAGCTAAGAGTAGAAATAAAGGAACTAGAATACAAAAAGACAACTGCGTGGGAGGAAAAGCCAGAAATTCATTCTTTGAAAAGAATAATAAAACAGACAAACTTCTGGCAAGATTGACCAAGATAAAAAACAAGAAAAGGCACAAATACACAACATGAGTAATTAAAAAGGGCACAACTATAAATTATTCAGAACTTAAAAAAATAATAGGAGAGAACTATGAACAATTTTATGTCAGTAAATTTGAAATGGACAACTTCCCAGAAGAATATGACATCTCAGAATTGACTAGAAAAGAAATAGAAAACCCAAATCTGTAACACTTAATTAAATCACTTTTGGTTTAAAAAGTGTGCAAGCTAAGTTTTTATGTTTCTATTAAAGAATAAAGAGGAGCCTGTCCCTCAGTAGCCTAAATGAGTTGAGAGAGGCGATTGGATGAGATTGGGGTGCACAGTTCTTTTTCTTTTTTAATATTTATTTATTTACTTATTTGGCTGCGCCAGGTCTTAGTTGCAGCACATGGATCTTAGTTGTGGCATGTGGGATCTATTTCCTTGACCAGGGATCGAACCTGGGCCCCCTGCATTGGGAACGTGTTGTCTTAGCCACTGGACTACCAGGGAAGTCCTGGGGTGCACAGTTCTTTTTTTTTTTAATTAATTAATTTATTTATTTATTTTTGGTTGCATTGTGTCTTTGTTGCTGCACATGGGTTTTCTCGAGTTGTGTCAGGTGGGGGCTACTCTTCGTTGTGGTGCACAGGTTTCTCATCGTAGTGGCTTCTTTTGTTGCGGAGCACGGGCTCTAGGTGCGTGGGCTTCAGTAGTTGTGGCCCATGGGCTCCATAGTTGTGGCTCACGAGCTCTAGAGTGCAGGCTCAGTAGTTGTGGTGCACAGGCTTAGCTGCTCCGTGGCATATGGGATCTTCCCGGTCCAGGGCTTGAACCTGTGTCTCCTGCATTGGCAGGTGGATTCTTAACCACTGCGCCAACAGGGAAGTCCCGGGTGCACAGTTCTTAAGTTGAGGAAATTCTGCCTTTCTTCTCCCCCACCAAAGGAAGCCATGACAGCTCTGAGGATTAGTGATGCTCAGCAAGGGAAGTAAATGTCCCATCTTCAGGCAAAGAGCCAGGACAAGATGGATGATACCTTCTCCCTTCTTGGCATAACATCTTCTAGGGGATTAAGGGGCCTCGAACCTGAGCCCTGTACCACCTTACTAGGCATTTTTCCATCCTCGCAATTCACGTGAAAAATCGTCTCTCCCAGAGAAGGAAACAACGCTAATTTTGTCAGATCCTGAAAACTGTGACCTTAGCTCCATTGCATCCCTCTCTCAGGCCTCAGTTTCCCCCTTAAGTGTGGTGTCCCGGGACCCCAGCCTTACCGAGTTTCCAGGCCATCAATATATTCCTTCTTCTTTTTCCGGCTTTCTTGGGCTGACTGTTTGTTCCGAATTTTCCGACGGATTTTCTTCAGCACTCGCTCCTCATACTGCAGAGTGACATGGGGAGCAGACTGAGGCAGGCTGGAGGGTCCGCTCTCTTGTCCAGACCCCACAACTTCACCCCATTATCCTCCCAAGGGAGCCATCCCAGACTCAGGGACTTGAGGGCAGACCCATGATGACTTGAAGACCAGATTTTCTGCCCCGAAATTCTTGCAGAATCTCTAGGGGGGTCCTGGGTCCTGAAGGTCTTCCCAGCTCCCAAACCCAGTCCCGTACTGGCAACTGGATTTTGTGCATTGGTGCAATCCCGCCATCTTCTGACCATCTGTGGGAACAGCGCCTTTCCCGAGGCCAGTTATCAAGACTAAGAGAGGTCTTCCAATTGGAAAAGCAAACTCAGATACTGATATTGAGTGAACAGGCTGGGTGGAGACTGCGGCCAGCTAGAAAGCCCCCACTGCGGTGGCTTTGAGGATGATTTTTCTGGCTCTGGTGACAGACACGTCCTAACATTCTAGTGTGGGAGACCCAAAGGTGAGACTCATGGGCAAGTAGCTGCAGGAAAGGGGGCGAGCTCCAGAGCCAGGGGTCCCACTGACTCACCTTGGTGAGGGGAAGCTGGGTGGGCAGGGTGATGCCTTCTTTGGCCAACAGCTTCTTCTCGTCCTCTGTCAGCACCAGCTCCTGGCTGAGCCCGGTCCCAAGGCGCAACAGGTTGGGGGCTGCCAGGTTATGTTGCTGTGGGGAAACCAGCAGAATTGCTTTGAGGGCAGGGAGAGTGACCGCCTCTGGGAAATGAAAGAGGCATCAGGTCTGAGAAACAATCGATCCATCTGCTGTAAAGTCCCCACTGGCACTAGGGCTCCAAAGAACCAGCACACAGCCCTCTGACCCAGCAATTCCACTTCCAGGAATTGCTGTTTAGATACAAGTTTTTAATTTGTTTCACAAGTAGTCATTAGACAGCTATGTACTTAGCACCTACTACATGCCAGGCACTTCTCTGGGCTCTGAACATTCCTTGCAGTGCATTCTGCAACAGCAAAGGGAAAATCCAACACACAAGGCACAGGTTAAGTGAGCCTCCAGGAAATGGGGGTGAGGGGTGTTTCTCCCTGTCTGCTTGTTTGTACCTTTGGAACTTGGACTATGTGAATGCATTTGCCTATTCAAAATTTTTTAAATTAAATTTAAATTATGAAATAGAAATATTGAAAATGAAAGAATCGGGTCATCAGAGAGCCAAGTCTTAGGAATGTCACACCATGGAATGGGAGGCTCAGGAATAAAGGTGGAGATTGGGGCAGCCTGACATTCGCTGGATCAAATTCCACTCCCTAGAATTCCAGGCCATGGATCAGCCCAACCATTTTCTCTCCAGGATCCAAGCCTCAGTATGTTCATCTGCCAAATGGGGATAAGGTCTTCCACTTCCCAACGTTGTTCACACACAGAACAACAGTATTAAACTTGACACATTTACAAAAACAAGTTAGTATTTCCAGAGCAGTCATTCACCTTTCCTATCTTTCAAGACCTGCTGAAGTTCTGCCTCCTCCAGGAAGCCTTCCTGGACCTGCAATGCCCCTCCAGCCTCTCTCCCTTATGGGTACACTTCCATGAGCAGTCAGTTGTCCCCTTTTGACCATGAGGTCCCCAGAGGCTGAGCACACAGCTGGTGCTCACCGTGCATCTCTCAAGTCAAGAGGGGTGTTCTGCTCTTTCTTAGAGGTTGTCAGGACAACTTTGGGCATCAGGCAAATTAGAGTTCAAATTCTGACTTGGCCACTTTCTTGCTGTGCGACTTTGGGTTTGTGGCTTAACCTCTCTGGGCATTGGCTTTCTTATCTGAGAAATGGAGGTACTGATTGGGTTCTCAGGTCTGGTTTACCTGTAGTCGAACCCCAGGGCAAGATAGACAGCCCTCAGTCAGCGTGCAATGGGCATAGTAGGCCCAATGGGCCAGCCCAGGGATTAAGCCTGCAGCAGCTGTGTGACTTAGGTCAAATTACTGGACCTCTCTGTGCCCATTTCCTCAAACGTAGAATTAAGAT
This sequence comes from Delphinus delphis, assembly GCF_949987515.2. Taxonomy (NCBI): domain Eukaryota; kingdom Metazoa; phylum Chordata; class Mammalia; order Artiodactyla; family Delphinidae; genus Delphinus; species Delphinus delphis. The sequence goes on along the minus strand of NC_082685.1, from coordinate 4,787,707 downwards.
AAGAGCCCCAGTTTTCAGGGTTGCTGTGAATTAAAAGATGATACATTAAGAGCATTTAGAAGAGTGCCTGGCCTATAGTAGATGCTTGGTAAGTTTCAGCCCTTTTTTTTTTTTTTTTAATACTACTACTATAGTAGAAAGTATCCCAGCCCAAGAGACAGAGAACTCAGGACTGGGACCCACTGACTTACTCTGGGTGTAAGTCAGAGTAAGTGACTTGGACTCACCTTGGACTACTATCAGCCCCTGTCTGTGACTGTCTTCCAGTCTCCAAAATGGGGGTATTGGGGCCCCATGAACTCCAGTGCCCTCCCACCTCTGATGCTCCAGGGGTCGGGTGGGGACTGCTCACCAAGTCCCCGCCACTGCCAGAGAGGAGGAGGTCTTTCACTGTGAGGTTGCAGTGTGGGGGTGAGTTGGCCAGCTCAGCCTGCTCCCCGGCGTACAGGCCTGGGCTCCACATTTCTGACAGGGCAGATGGGGACAGAGACAGGGAAGGAGTCAGGCGGGGGGCCCCTGAGCTCCCAGCTTCTACTTCCCTCCTCCAGCAAAGCTCCCAGCATTGACCCCAATGTGCTAGGGATTTGTAGCACAGCTTGGGGCCCCAAGACCTGATGCCTCAGTCTCCCCTCCACCATAAGATGGGAACCCAGATTCATCAGGACATTGTCAGGGACCCACTGTCAACCCGGGAGGGAGTAGCTGTTATTGCCCAGCATTATAAGCAGGATCTGCAGTTGGCCTGGCCTTACCTCTCCCTCGGGGGAAGGACCAGGTCTGATTCACCTGTGGTTCCCTCCCACCAGGTACCTGGCAAACTGTAGGTGAGCTGCTCTGGAGAGCACAGACTTCAGAGTCAAATAGCCCTTTGCTCTAATCTCGACTGGGTGGAGCTGTGTGACCTTGGGCAAGGGACTAAACCTCTCTGAGCCTTAGTTTTGTCAAGTCTCCAAAGGGACTAATAAGCGTTCCCATACCATCGCAATGCTCAAGAGACAAAGGATACCCTGTTGGCGGTGGCTTCTGCATCAGGCCTTTCTCCAGGTCCAGGGGGAACACCCCAAGGCCTGGGATCCCGTGATCTCACACACTTTCATTGAGCGTCTACTATGATCCAGGCACGGAAGGTACAAAAATAAGGTTGCCAGCATGATGCTTGCGGCAGGAACCAGCCTGCCAGGGGCGCATCCCACCTTTGCGGCTCTGACTCATTTCTTAACCACCTGAAAAACGGGCCCATGACAGACAGCATCCCAATACCCATCTCAAAAGGTGGGTTTGCATGGGCTTCCCTGGTGACGCAGTGGTTGAGAGTCCACCTGCCGATGCAGGGGACACGGGTTCGTGCCCCGGTCCGGGAAGATCCCGCATGCCGCGGAGCGGCTGGGCCCGGGACCCATGGCCACTGAGCCTGCGCGTCCGGAGCCTGTGCTCCGCAACGGGAGAGGCCACAACAGTGAGAGGCCTGCGTACCGAAAATGGGTTTGCGTGTAAAGTGCCTGGGAGAAGGTGAGGGTAGTTAGCAAAGACACAGGACTCACCCAGGTCTATGGCAACGGAAGCCTCAAGCCCTTGGGCCACTGGCCCAAGGTTCCTGGTGGGGCAGGCAGGGCCAGTATGGTAGGAGGGGCAGGGCCCCTTGCCAGACTCTGTGCTATGGCAGCTGACCGGGGTGGCAGCCACCCCACTGTGTGGAGGGGTGTCCTGGGGGTCGGAGGGCAGATCTTCTGAGATGCCACTGTCACTGGCCGCAGGAGACCAGGTCGGGGAGCTGGGCACTGATTCGCCAGAACCCAGGATGGAGTTGAGGAAATCATCAGAGTTCGGGCCTGGCAGGACCTGTTGGGACGGAGAGGGACGGCGGGAATTAGGAGGCCTATGTTTCGGTTTGGATAGCTGTGTGTCTCTGGGAAAGCCACTGACCCTCTCTGGGCCTCACGTGTCCTTTCTGTAAGACGGAAAGAGCTAATGCTCCTTGCCCCCAGTGTTGTTGGAGCCTGAACACAGTCATGTAGCACGGGAACAACATCCAACCGTGTCGAGGCTCAGGCCCCAAGTTTAAGTCTGGACCCAACTCCAAACTGCTGTGTGTGTGACCCAGAACAAGTCACCACCCCTCTCTGGGCCTCGCTTTTCCCCACTTATAAGAAGGAGGTGACGGCATCTGCAGGTTCCATACAATAACGTGCTTTGCTAAAATCTCACACATGAGCAATAAACGCACAGAGCTGAGTGGGGTCCTGGCTCTGGCCCTGGGGTAAATGCAGTGGGTTATCACCTGGTCCTCAACGTGGCCCCAGTCCTCGCCCAGCTCTATGTGTCTCAGGATGCCGTCCTGCCGGTCAAACAGGAGATCCAAGAGTTCCAGGCTGTCGGTAGGGCACGTGAGACTGGTGGAGGAAGCCATCTGGGGCAAGGAGGGGACATTTGTGAGGGTCACGCAGCCCTTCTCCTCCCCACCACCCATCTGCACACCACCCTGAGGTCCATCCTGCTCCAGTTCTATCCCGGCTCCACCCCCAAGGTCGGGCCTGCTGCTCCTGCTTGCTGGACTTCTGTCTCCAAATCTGTGTTTTGGGGCCAACCCAGAGACTCGCGGGGCCTGACAGCCAATTTCTTTAAAAAGTGGTAGACAGATGCCCCCATGGGGATGATCAGCCGATGGAACTAGCCCTCTCCTGCACTCCCATGCTGCCCAAATTCCCCCCTTCTGGAAGGCGGGGGGACCAGGAAGAAAGACCAGGAGCAGCCCCAGAATGGAGACACAATTTTGGTCGTTGCATTCTCCCTCTGGGCCTCAGTCTTCTCATCTGTAAAATGGGATGTGAGATTCCTGCCAACCCTGGGAGCTTGGGGAAGGTTCCTGGCATAAACCCTCCCTCACCTGGAGACCAGTGCAGGGCTCACCTTTCCAACTGCTAATTCCCCATTCATGAGCCTGGCCAGCTCTTTCTCCAGCCACTTCTGCGTCTGCTGCGAGCTGGGGGCTCACCCCACCACCAGGGCTCCCAGGCTCAGCCGGCTCTTCTCTGTGGCTCTGTCACCACCCCTAAAAGATGCTGAAATAGTCCTGGGGAGCTCCTAGCCCACCCCCAGGTGCTGATTGGGGAACAGGCAAGACAGACAGGGTTAAGGGCCAGTGACACGGGGGCAGGCTAGGGGGAGGGGAGGGAAGACCGTTATCTCAGATGTTTCGTGCTTTTCCAGCCGGCAGTGGGCAAAGGCCAAAGTCTGGGGAGCCGCGGCTCTGACATGACCTCTCCCCTACTTTCAGGGACTGTTTCTCGTCATAATCCCTGGATGTCAGCTCCAGGAAAGCCTAGGGCCCCTGGCTGGGTCCTGTCCACTCTCAGAACAGAACCAAGAACTGCCCAGGCCTCCGCTAGAGCCCTTCCCTCTGCCAGGAGCCCCCTTCCCTCATTGGAGCTGGCAACCCCCAACCCCCTGCCCGCAAGCAAGCTCTCCACGGCCAAACCAGAACAATCGATTCCTTCTAGAATCTTCTATCATTCATTTATTCTCAATAAATATTCATTGAGCCAAACTTATTCCCTCCTCAGGGCCTTTGCACTAGCTGTTCCCTCTGCCTGGAACTCCTATCCCCTCCACCCCGAATCTATCACTGTGTTCACATATTTGGGAATGTTTTCTATCTGCGGATCTCAGCCCAGACAGCTGAGAGGCCGTCTCTGACCCCTCACCAGAGAGGAGCCCTCACCTTGTACCTCTTTATCACATCACTGGTTTCACTGAAATCCTCACTATTTGAAATTTTCTTGTTTACTTGCCTGTGTTCTTCCCTCATTCCTCCCCTGCCTCTTCATGTGAGTGACTTCGGGGCTAAGATAGAGGCTCTTTTGTTCTCAGCTGGGTCCCCAGTGTCTAGGAAGTGCCCGGCACACAGGAGGTGCTCAGTCAACTCTTACTCATTGGGCACCTCCTGTGTGCCAAGCACTATTTAAGGCCCTGGGGATAAGGCAGTGGATGAGCTAGACCATAAATGCATAAACACACCAGAAAACTGACAAATGGACAAATGCTACCAAGAAACTAAATGTCATCATGTAAAGGGCAACAGAGGGCTGGCAAAGGCTTCTTTTTAGAGGTGACATTTAGGGACTTTGCTGGTGGTCCATCTGTTAAGACTCCACATTTCCAATGCGGGGACGCGGGTTCAATCCCTGGTCGGGGAACTAAGATCTCACATGCCATGTGGCATGGCCAAAAAAAAGGTGACATTTAAGTACAGTCCTGAATGATGAGAAAGAGCCAGCCACTGGGAGATCTAGTGGAAGGGTGTTTCAGGCCAAGGAACAGCATGTGCAAAGGTCCTGGGGCAGGATGGGGCCTGGCGTGTTGGAGGAACAGCCAGGAGGCCCATGTGGACGGAGCAGAGTGAGAGAGGGAGGAGGGGAGGGCAGGGAGGGGACGGGGCAGGTCGTGCAGGGCCTTGCAGTCTGTGGCAAGGAGTTTGGTTTACACTAAATACAGCAGGAAGCTGTTGGAGATTAGTGAATGGATGACGAACCTTCTGTGTGCCGGGCACGATGGTAGGTGCTAGGTTTACACAGTAACTCAGACACCCTCCTTGCTCTCAAGAAATTCACATCCTGGCGTACATTTCTCCCTGGACCAGCCATTATTTATTCATGCATCAAAAATTTAAGGACGACCTATTATGTGCTGCGCCAGAGTGGTTCTCTTATCTGACAGTAACATCTGTGGTTGTCACAACTGGGGGTGCTCCAGGCGTGGAATGAGTGAGGGTCAGGAATGCTGCTCCACACCTCACAATGCCTGGAACGGCCCCACACAGAGAAAGCCTGGCCCGGATGTCAGCAGTGCCTGGTGGGAGAATCCCTGCATTACGGTAACTGCCCCCCTCTGGATGGGGGACATTATCTCACTCTTGACCTCTGCATCTATTTCCTTTTTAACCACTCTGTGTTGGATTTGTGTGTGTGTGTGTGTTGGATTTTTTAAGGGGTTTGTTTGGTTTGGTTTGGCTTTCCTAGTCATAATATTTATTCAGCCTTTGCTGTGGAGGCTCCTTTCCAGGGCAGTGTCAGCAGGTGGAGAAAGTAGGTGAAGTTTGACTTCTGGGCTTGTCTCTGCCTCCCCCTCACTCCCATTTATGACTCTGAGGAGCCCCGGTGCCCTTGACATAGAACTTCCTCCTCTTCTTATCAAAACCTGCCAGAATCATGGATCTGGTATTACTCATTTACACCTTCACATAGATTTAGACCCCATAGTCCACCTCCCCAGGATATCTGTACTTTTTTGTAATTTTATAATCGTGGGCTTTGGAAGGCTTTTATATGTCCTAATGAAGAGACGTCTGAAAAGGTAGGATAAAGATAAGCATTTGAGGGACAAGAGGACTTTCTGATGCCCTTGGAATCATATGACCTAATTTACTGGACATGACCACATGCTTCAAAGCGATGCTAAGTTGGAATCTAAAGTAAAATTCCCACAATAGATTCCACCAATGTGTTTAAGCACGAAACATGGGACCTCCCTGGTGGCGCAGTGGTTAAGAATCCGCCTGCCAATGCAGGGGACACGGGTTCGAGCCCTGGACCAGGAAGATCCCACATGTCGTGGAGCAACTAAGCCCGTGCGCCATACCTACTGAGCCTGCACCACACCTACTAAAGCCCACATGCCTAGAGCCAGTGCTCCACAAGAAGAGAAGCCACCGCAATGAGAAGCCCGCGCACCGCAATGAAGAGCAGTCCCTGCTCGCCACAACTAGAGAAAGCCCGCGCGCAGCAATGAAGACCCAATGCAGCCAAAAATTAATTAATTATTTAAAAAGTATGAAACATAACACAAGAGGATGCTGTGTTGATTGAGGAATACTGTGTTAATAAACAGATTTGCGGAACTTGTCAGAGCCTTTACAACACTCTGTAACACCCTTGGAAGGGACAGAGTTTGTAGCATTTCTTAAACATAATTGCGTAGGTGTAGGTTTGTTTTTAAGTTGCACTTGATTGATACTGAACCATTTCTGATATACGAAAACGTTTAAAGATACCCACTAGACTGACTGCAATACAAAAGACAACATCAGTTGTTGGCGGAAAATCTGGGGCAACTGGAACTCTCACCCACTGTTTGTGGGAACCAAAAGGGTCCAACCACTTGGGGAAACTTTGGACAATTGGGAAATCTCTTATAAAGTTAAACATGCATTTACCATATGACTTAGCAATTTTATTCCTGGGTATTTACCTAAGAGAAATATAAATATATGTTCACAGAAGGACTTGTACATGAATGTTCACAGCAGCCTGATTCATCATTGTCCTGAACGGTAAACAACTCAAATACCCAACAATAGGGGAGTGGATAAACAAACTGGTATATCCATACAACACAATAGTACTCAGCCATAAAAAGGAATAAATTACTGATACATTCAACAACACGGATGAATCTCAAATGTATTGTGATAAAAGAAGCCAGACACAAAAGAATACTGTAGGATCCCATTTATACGACACCCAGAGAAGAGGCAAAAGTAATTCTTGGTGATAGAAAGTGGTTGCCTGAAGTAGAGTGGGCAACTGAGTGGACGGGGGCATGAAGGAACTTTCTAGGGTGGAGAAAATATTCCATATCTTATTTTTAATGGTGGTTGCATGATTGTCTAGAATTGTCAAAACTCAGCCAATTGAACACACCTAAGACCTGTGCATCATTACTGTAAATTAATTCCACCTCAATAAAAAGCATACTAAATACATAATGCACAACCATGTACATAATGCGTTTAGGAAAACGTTAGAAACAACCAAAATATCTGTCAATAGGGGATTGATTAATAGAGTCTGATGTGTTAACACAATGGAATATTATGTAGCTGTGAAACAGAATGAGGGTTCTCTTTATGTACTGATATGGGACAATATTGAAAATATATGGTTATTTCAGTGTTTCTCAACATTTTTTTATTCTGGCCCTCCCACAAGGAGTCTTTGAAGACATTTTCCTAACTGCTCCCCCATGAAACTGTAAATCCACATGTATTCTATATACGTGCTTCTGTACCATATGTATATCTGTGCTTTATACAGTAAAAGAGTAAGATTTTTTTTCACCCCCTAAGAACTAGTTTTCACAACCCCCTTGAAGATAATATCTTTCCCATTGAAAATGCACTGGTTAAGTAAAAATTAAGGTGCACAACACAAGATACTGTCTCTGTGTGACAAAAGGAAAAATGAATGTGTATACATGTTTCTTATATATTTATAGAATATCTCTGGAATGAGACACAAGAATCTGGTAATGGTGGTAACCTTCAGGGCTGGGAGCTGGGAGGTGGGATAGAGAAGAAGGAGGGCTTTTCCCTGCATAATCATTTATTTTGGAATTCTCAGCCATGTGCCCGATGTACATATTCCAAACAAAGAAATACAATTTAACTTAAAAAAAAAAAGAAATAGGGGCTTCCCTGGTGGTGCAGTGGTTGAGAGTCCACCTGCCGATGCAGGGGACACGGGTTCACGCCCTGGTCTGGGAAGATCCCGCGTGCTGCGGAGAGGCTGGGCCCGTGAGCCACAGTCGCTGAGCCTGCACGTCCGGAGCCTGTGCTCCGCAACGGGAGAGGCCACGACAGTGAGAGGCCTGCGTACCGCAAAAAAATAATAATAATAAAACAATACAAATAAAATGCAAAACATACCTTTTCCATAGTTTCCCAAGTTTTCTAATACAAGCTCACCTTGTATTAGAGTTAGTGTTTAGGAGCTGCCCCCTCTACAAAAGTAAATTGATCCACCTGGGTCCCCAAAGTCCAGCATTCCCACTGCCTTGCCTGTAACGTTCCTTAAATAAGGTGATGCCTCCCTCTCATCATTATTGCTTTATTCTGATGTGAACACTACCATATCAGTAATTGCCAGCCAAGTCCTGCCAGGAGGCAGTCTCCCTATACCTGTGCTTTTCTCACAGATCCCTCTTCCTTTCCATCTCTGAGGTTACCTCAGGGAAAATGTGCTCGAAGAACTTTGAGCTAATTCCAACTGCAGTGTGAATGACTGATATCAGGCACATATATTCCTTTGCTTGGGAGCATTTACATTTTCTTACGGAGCCTTAAGGCATCATAACTCAAAGATTAGTTCTTAGCATTTTTCCCCAGGGCAAAAGTCACCCCCTCTCAGATGTTACTTAGATATAACTAGACCTAGGTAAAATGTGAATGACTGATTTTGGGTGAATATATTATTTTTCTTGGGAACGTTTACATTTCTTCATGGAGCCTGAAGGAACTGTAGCCCAGATCTATATTAGCTCTTATCTTTTTGCCCAGGGCAAATAACTTCCCTCTGTGGGTTTCAGATGTACTCAAGTGGTAAGATGTTCAAAAGCCACTGGGTTCTATGTGAAACACCATGAAATTATGATATTCAGTCTCACACCCTTAAACATACAAGATTCCTATCTATAAGATCCCAGCATTTAGTTTAGGGCACATAGAAACTGCTTCCTGAATCTTTACTGACTGGAGACTGCATACCGTACTAGATTCTAGCTCAGACAAGTGGTAGTTAAAAGTCAGAAAAGACTGAAAAAAATTCAAATGAGAAAACTCTTAAAATCGAGAAAATGCTAACCATTTCCTCTGCAGCTTGGGGACAGTTCTACAGGAGGTAGTATGATTCAGTGGCTAAGAAGAACTCAGGGTTTGGAGACAGACGGACGTATGTGTGAACTCTACCTCCACACCTCACAGATACTACAGATATTACATTAGACCCTGGGAAGTCACTTCACTCCAGAACTCCCCTTTCCACCCTATAGCACTCTCGGGGTGCTGAGCTGTAGGAGTGTAGATTTGGGGCTGTTGGCCATCATGACCCCATGATGGGAGAAGCTATCTGAGAATGAAGCCCACCCAGAATACAGCAGAGCAGACAGAGAGCACTCAATCCCTGACAACATGGTCTGAAGTCCTGGACTCAGCCATACCTGAAATCCACTCCTTGGCTTCAGAAACATGGCAGTGATGTGAGCCAGTGACTTCCCTTTTTGGTTTAAAATTTTTGAGCTGGAGTTTCTGACCCTTGCACTGAACAAACAAAACAAACAAACAAAAAAACTATTTACTTTCCTTGATTAATCCTGTCCACAGAGCTGTCTCCCCCTGCCCCAAACTTCACATTTGAATGTAGATTATAGAGATTAGCACTTAACACACTCTCCTTAGGTATTTGTTGATTGGTCCTGCCTGTCTGTATTGTCTTTTCAAAACTAGACTGAGTCCCTTGAAGGTTGAAGGCAGGTCTGTTCATCTCCCTTGACACTACTCAGGGCATGGTGGATGCTCAAGAATGTCTGGCCAGTTCTGAATTTGCCAAAATGGTCCTCGCCTATTCACATATCATTGCTTTCCTTCCCCCTTACTTTTTGGCTGTCAAATGCTCATAACTGAATCTCTTATACTCTAACCTGATGGCATGCTATTAGCATTGGTTTGCACCAAGACCCTGTGTAAATTTTTTTAATTAAAAATATATATAATTTTTGGATTTCCCTGGCAGTCCAGTGGTTAAGACTCTGGGCTTCCACTGCAGGGGGCACAGGTTCGACCCCTGGTTGGGGAACTAAGATCCCGCATACCACATGGCACGGTCAAAAAAAAAAAGAAAGAATATTCCGGAACTCCAGAAATTCCTTTTCAGGAGTTACCCCTCCCCCCATGGAGGTAACCACTGTTCTGAATTCCGTGGCATTATTTTTTGGCTCTCACTACTTCCTGTGTATCTGTCACCCTCCTCCTTCCCTCAGCTCCCACACTCGTGCTTCTGTTTATCTTCCAGTGGGCTTTGCACATGTTTATTACAATCCATCAGCAAGTTTTGATAGCTCTGCCTTCAAAATACGTTCATTCTTTGCCTGCTCCATTTCTACTGTCCTGGTCCAGCGCCATCCTCACTGGGCTGGACCAGTGCACTCTCCCCCTTCTCCTCCTCCCGGCTTCCATGCTTGCCCCCATAGTCTGCTTTCCTTATTAGGACTCAAAAAGCCCTCTCCCTCATTACCTTTGCACCATCTTCCACTGCTTTTCCTCTCTCTCCCTCCACACTGGACTCATGTCACCAGGCATGGTCCTCCCTCAGCGCCTCTGCACTTGCTGTCCTATCCCCTTTCCTAGATCTCCCTGTGGTTGGCTCCTTTCACCTTTAAATGGCTGCTCGAATTCACCTCCTCCATGAAGCTCTCCATGACTACCTTCTTTAAAACCAGTCTCCATCCCCATCTCGATTTATGTTTCTTCACAGAAACTTACTGTCACCCGACACTATATATTTTGTTCATTTATCACAGTGTACATTCATTCAACAAACATTTATGGAGTGTCTATTCTGTGCCAGGCAGAGGGACACATCCTAGGGAATGTCAATATTCATTAATTATTTCAGTCTACAAAAGTGTCTTTTACTCCTTCTATACATCAACATTGATCCAGGTGCTTAACAAGTCAGAGATAGGAAAGGTTGTGGGGTGGAGTACCATAAAGTCTCTAGCTAGAATTCACCTGCAAAATAGGGACAATCATTAGGACAAGACCTACTGTGTGCAGTATCCCTAGTGCCTGGAACTGTGCCTGGTACGCAGTAGCTGACCAATCAATACTTGTAGAAGGAACAACTGAACATGTATAAATATAATCATGGAGTTTAGTGTGTGGCTGACAAACTACAGTCTATGGGCCAATTCTGGCCTCTTACTTGTTTTTATAAATAAAACTTTGTTGGCACATGGTCACTCCCACTAGTTTACATATTGCTTACAGTTGCTGTCACACAGTGGCATAGTCTTGACAGAGACACTTTGGCCCGCAAAGCTGAAAATATTTACTATCTGGCCCTTTTCAGAAAACGTTTTCTGTAATCCGCAGGTTCTGTGGATTAGACTTGCTCAGCCCAACAGCAGGATTAAGTTCACATGTGGTTACTGAGCGCTTGAAGTATAAAAAGTGTGACTGAGGAACTGGATTTTAACTTTTATTTAATTTCTATTCATTTAAATTTAAAAAATTGATACTTAATTCAGTTAACAGACAACTTTGAGTATATGTGGAACAAGTTGCATATGTGAATCTACATTTTTACTGTAAATTCTCTGAACTCTATAAATACAGATCGAGGATTTCTGATGAAAACTGAGCATCCACATTGAGATGGGTTGTACGTGTGAAATACACATTGGATATCCAAGACTTAGCATGAAAAAAATGAAATACTGCGTTCATAACTGTGACATTGACTGCACGTTGAAATGGTAACAGCTTGGGTTTATGATTTCCGTCATTCAGATTGACAAAAATTTATTATTAATACGAAACTTCATTTTGCTTTGTACTTTTCTGATGTAACTGCTAAAAACTTTAAAGTGAGAATATTTCCATGGAACTGGCTGGGGTAGAGCAGGGCCTGGTTTCGAATCCTGCCTCTACCACTTGTAACTGTGGGCAAATAACTTTGCTCCTCTTGACTCATTTTCTTTATCTGTAAAATGGGGGATAAAGGCCCTGTTTCACCGGGTTCTTGGGGGTTTGATCCATTATAACATGTGGAGTGCTCAGAAGGGACGCCCACACAGCCAGGTCTCAAACTCTGGCCGTTTTTAGGGTTATTACTATTATTACTAGTATATGAATCTGTAAGAAACACGCCCCGCTCAGCTTCCGAGGTGCTCGAAGGGCAGACGTCTGCTTGTCATTTTCCGGCCCCCTCAGCCCTTTGGCCTCAGCACAAGTCTGGCCCTAATGACAGTCCCCATTTTGCACAGGAGGACAGAGGGGCTAATAAGGGGTTATGATTCACCATGGCCACTCCATGAGTCAGCCACCATTGAGACAACGCCCAGGTCCCCTGCCCCAGATGGGGACATGTCCCTCGGCACCATGTCACCTCCGCATTCCTTTGGCTGCTTGCCAGAGGGTCCTTTCTACTTCTCCCTTTAGGTCAGTTTTGGGGGAAAGAGGTGAGGGGGTCTGGGAGCACCTGCTCCCCCCCTCCCCTGCCCCTCCTCCCCCTCTTTCTCCGGGACTCTCCCTTGGGGTACGGCCAGGCCAGGCAGTGAGTAAAACCCTTGTGACATGGGTGTGGCTGAGGCAGGCCAGGGGCTGGGGACAGGGGGACTCTGATCGGGCTCTTGGGCAATGCCAACTGATTAGCACCTAATCCTCCAGGCTTCCCAGTCCAAGGGGTTCCTGGCTCTCAGGGGTGACTGAAGACAGGAAGTTTGAACCAGGGTCTCCCAATACCATGAGAGGCGAGACTTTGTCAGGGGGTGGGAGGCTCCCTCTGTCCTTCCTAAAGCATGAAGGACGTTATGTCCGGGAATTCATTCATTCATTCTAGTGACTACTTCTTTTTTTTTAATAGTTTATTTATTTATTTTTGGCTGCGTTGGGTCTTCGTTGCTGCACGCGGGCTGTCTCTAGTTGCGGCGAGCAGGGACTACTCTAGGCACGCGGCCTCAGTAGTTATGGCGCATGGGCTTAGTTGCTCTGCAGTATGTGGGATCTTCCCAGACCAGGGCTCGAACCCGTGTCCCCTACATTAGCAGGTGGATTCTCAACCACTGCGCCACCAGGGAAGCCCCAATGACCACTACTTCTTGAGTGCCTGATGTGTGCCAGGCATTGGGGACCCAGCAGAGAACATAACCAATTATTCCCCATGCCCCGCCCCTGTGGAGCTGATGTTCTGAGGTGGGGAAGATGCTAAGTAAAATCAGTTGTGCATAAGCAAGTAAATAAATAAATTGAAGAGAAACACAACATTGTAAATCAATTATACTTCAATTAGAAATGTAAAGAATAAATAAATTGGGAGAGACCAGGTATAGAAGAATAAAGCAGGAAAGAGAGATGGGAGGGGTTGGGTCAGGGAGGCCTCGGCAGAAAGATCCTGGGGAGTTGAGGGCAGGGTAGTGCCTTGTTCCAGGATGAGAAGGCTGATGTCAGTCCTGTGATGGTTCTAGAAGTTTCTGCGTGGGGCTGGATGGGATGTGTTTGTGGAAAGAGCTGGGAGGTCCCTTGGGTCAGAGATCCAGTTCTCCAAGCTTGGTGTCAGGGTCTAGCCCTGAGCCAACCATAGGAAGGGGGTCCCCCAACTTCAGGAGACCAGGTGGCCTCTGGGACAGTACCCCGTGAGGGTCCTGAGTCTAGACCAGCAAACGGGGTCAGCGCCCCTGCCATCTCGCAATCCACACCCTTCTGCCCAGTCCTTCCCCCATGTCACACCACCATCTCATCTCACCTCATCTTGGTGATTATTTTATGGCTGGTGGGTCCAAGGGTCAGAGCTGACCCTCTCACCAGGAAAAGGAGGCCTCCTACGGCTGTGGATGTGGTCAACTCAGCTTCCTTCCCCTTGTGGGCGAGGAGACCTTGTCTCCTCTGGCTCCACCCCTGGGGCTTCTGGGAGGGAGTCCTTAAGGTTCGGGTGGGGGAGGCATGTCGGGGTCCCCAGAGCCTGAATTCGTCCTGGCCCTCCATCCCTCACCTTCTGAATGTGTTTGCTGTAGCTGCTGAAACAAAGTCCCACAGACTGGGGGCCTGCAACAACAGAAATGTATTCTCTCCCAGTCCCAGAGGCTGGTAGTCCAAGATCAAGGTGTCAGCAGGGCTGGTTCCTTCTGAGGCCTCTCTCCTTGCCTTTTACATTATTTTTTAAAGAATTTATTATTTATTTATCGGCTGCGTTGGGTCCTCGTTGCTGGGCGCAGGCTTTCTCTAGTTGTGGTGAGCAGGGGCCTACTCTTTGCTGCAGTGCGCAGGCTTCTCAGTACAGTGGCTTCTCTTGTTGCGGAGCACGGGCTCTAGCAGTGTGGGCTTCAGTAGTTGTGGCTTGTGGGCTCCAGACGTGCAGGCTCAGTAGTTGCTGCGCACGGGCTTAGTTGCTCCATGGCATGTGGGATCTTCCCAGACCAGGGCTCGAACCTGTGTCCCCTGCACTGGCAGGCAGATTCTTAACCACTGCACCACCAAGGAAGCCCCTCTCCTTGCCTTTTAGATGCCATCTTGTCCCTGTATCTCTGTGTGCAGATGTCCCCTTTTTACAAGGACCTCAGTCTTATGGGTTAGAGCTCACCCTAGTGACCTCACTTAACTCGATTACCTCTTTGAAAACCCCCAACTCCAAATACAGTCACATTCTGAGGCCCTGGGGGTTAGGACTCCAACATATGAATTTGGGCCTGGGGGATACAATTCAACCCCTAACACCCCTCAAAGCTGTGATGAAACCCAAGCCTGGTGGTCACCTCTCCAAGTAGCTGCCCTGACCACCCCAGCCCAAATCACCCCCCCATCCCAGTCACACCCAGTACAGCCCCTTTGATGGGAGGGAATTCTGTTTATCTATCTATGTTATCTGTTTACACCAGGGAGCAGGGACCCGTATATTTTGATCACCGATATACCTCCAGCCACGAAATCAATCCCCCACCACCACTGAAGTGGCTCCAAACCCATCTGTGGAGCAAATCCCACAATTCAGTGTGCGCCACGGGTCTCAAGAGAAATACACCTGCTCTCGGCCGAGTTGGGATATCTGTGCCGTCTCTAATCAATTCAAAACTTTCCCATTTTGTGTGCAATTGCTTTCTGGACTGGGTGCCAGGAGGTCGAAGTCCCAGCCCCAGCTCAGCAATCAACTTGGCTGTGACATCACAGAGTCCCTCCTCCCCTCTGAGACTCTGGTTCCCCATCTGCAAAATGGGACGATGGATCTAAAGGTTATATAAAATGAAGCCCCCTCCAGGTTAAACATTGGGGTTAATGTTTAATCCCAGGGAGAATCTGACCAGGAGTGTAGTTTGATAAGAGTCGTGGGCCACGTTGTGTACATATATATGGAGAAGCCCACCAGGTAGGGGACAATCCCGTTCACGCATGAGCGAGGTGGAACAGGCTGAGAAAGTGTTAAGAAAGAACTGCGCCCTGATTCTTCTCTCTGGGAGCATGGTTAATCCCCAAATGTCCTCCCTGCTGCAGGAAGAACACTGTAGAAATCTCAGATCACCAACAGAATCTCCAAGTTAGAGTACACTTAAATGATCACCAAAACCCTCAAGAGAATTTAGTAACTTTTTGTTTTTTTTGGCGGCGCAGTGTAGCATGTGGGATCTTAGTTCCCGGAAGGACCAGGGATTGAACCCGTGCCCCCTGCAGTGGAAGCGCTGAGTCAACCACTGGACCGCCAGGGAAGTCCCTAGTAACATTTATTTTCATGTTACATTGCTTTTACAATTACCTTCTAATTGGGGCATCTGATACTGGTCTAATTTACCATCGTGTTACTAAGTGTCTTTCAAAAATAAATTTATTGAAGAAAAAAGCCAAATACATAATAATGCTGAAGATGGTACTAAACTTTCTTCAACAAATGTATCTTAGGGCTTCCCTGGTGGCGCAGTGGTTGAGAATCTGCCTGCCAATGCAGGGGACACAGGTTCAAGCCCTGGTCTGGGAAGATCCCACATGCCGCGGAGCAACTAGGCCCGTGCGCCACAACTACTAAGCCTGTGCGTCTGGAGCCTGTGCTCTGCAACAAGAGAGGCCGCGATAGTGAGAGGCCCGCACACTGCGATGAAGAGGGGCGCCCCCTTGCCGCAACTAGAGAAAGCCCTCCTACAGAAATGAAGACCCAACACAGCCAAAAATAAAAATAAATAAATTAATTAAAATGTATCTTAAAAGGAAACATTATAACACCAGGTTTTGGGTTTTTTTAAGTATCAGGTGCCTAAAACAGATGCAAAAGAAAATAAACAATGTTATTATATTCTAGAGAGCTACTGTTGCCTGTGGAAGGTTCTGGATTAGGTGACTCTTAAAAACTTAGCAAAAATGTGTTAAAGACACAACAGCACCCAATTTGAGTGCTTCTTGACAGAATCAGACAGTTTAAAAAAGGACTGAAAAGTCATTTCTTACCTTTCATTAGGTTTATTTTGTATATGCAATTTGCATGCAAACGTGCATGGAGAATCCCAGCGGGGCCTCCAAAACAAACAGACAAACATGCATGGAGAACTCACTCTGCATTGAATTCTCTCAAACCATCCCCACCCCCACTCTCTTGGACATCCCTTCTCCACAAAAAACAATGCCATTTCTCCTAGGCCCAGCTTCTGCGTCTGGGCACCCAGTCTCATCAAAACCACAGCTAAAATTTATTGATCACTCACTGTGCCAGGCACTGTGCAAAGTACACAAATAAACTTGATCCTCCAAAAACCCCAAATGAGTTGGGGACTTTGTAAATACCCATTTTGCAGATAAGTAAACTGAGGCTCGCGGAGGGGATGCTCTAGCCCAAGCGCTAGCTTGTAAGTAGCGATGCTGAAATTCAAGGCAGCAACGCTAAGTCAGAGCTGCCCCCGGGGTGAGCCAGAGTCAACCCCAGGTAGCAGGGCTCATGGCAACAACAGGCCAGGGCTTTGTCGTGTCATCTAGCACAGAGCGAATGTCATGGTTACGGCTCTCTGGATTCAATTCCAGCCCCTCCTCTTGCAAGCCGTGTGACCTTGAGCAAGTTATTTGCCCTCTCTGTGCCTCTACTCCTCCCAAAATGGGGAGAATAGTAAAGATCCAGAGAACTCTTATACACGAGCGGTGGCATACCACGGCTGGGGAGAGGGGAGCAGCTCACCCCAGGTGCTATACAAAAACGAGGCCCATTAATTTCTAAAATATACAAACAGCTTGTATAACTCAATAATAAAAAAACCCAAACAACCCAAACAAAAAATGAGCGGAAGACCTAAATCAACATTTCTCCAAAGAAGACATATAGATGTCCAAGAGGCACATGAAAAGATGCTCAACATCACTAATTATTAGAGAAATGCAGATCAAAACTACTATGAGGCATCACCTCACACTGTTCAGAATGGCCATCATCAAAAAGTCTGCAGATAAAAAAATGCTGGTGATGGTGTGGAGAAAAGAGAACCCTCCTACACTGTTGGTGGGTATGTAAACTGGTGCAGCAGCTATGGAGATTCCTTAAGAAACTAAAACTAGAGTTGCCCTATGATCCAGCAATCCCACTCCTGGGCATACATCCAGAGAAAACTCTAATTCTAGTATATGCGTGCACCCCAATGTTCACAGCAGCACTATTTACAATAGCTAAGGCATGGAAACAACATAAGTGTCCATCAACAGGTGAATGGATAAAGATGTGGTATATATGCAATGGAATACTACTCAGCCATAAAAAAGAATGAAATAATGCCATTTGCAGCAACATGGATGGACCTAGAGATTATCATACTAAGTGAAGTAAGTCAAGCAGAGAAAGACAAATATCATATGATAGCACTTATATGTGGAATCTAAAACATGATACAAATGAACTTATTTACAAAACAGAAAACAAATGTATGGTTACCAAAGGGGTAAGGAAGTGGGGGAAGGATAAATTAGGAGTTTGCGATTAGCAGATTCAAACTACTACATATGAAATAGATAAACAACAAGGTCCTACGGTATAGCACAGGAAACTATATTCAGTATCTTTTAATAAACCATAATGGAAAAGAATCTGAAAAGTGTATCTATCCGATACACTTTGCTGTACACCAGAAACTAACACACACTGTAAATCAACTACACTTCAATTTATAAAAAAGAAAATCTGAAGTAAAAAAGGGGAGCCCATTGTCTGCAGAGAATTCAGAAACTGATAATAAACCTGATTTTATTATTATTTTTTTATCAACGTGCATAGACAATGCTGAACAATGTCAGTGTCGAAATAATCTCCCCTTAAGAAATCTTTTACTGGTCTAAACCAGGGAGTGAGCAAAGTTTTTCCATAAAGGGCCAGATAGTAAATATTTTCAGCTGTTTGGGCCAGATGGCAACTACTCTGCTTGTGATCCCAGCAAGAAAGCCACTGCAGACAATTCATCAATGAATATGGCCCAGTGCCAGGAAAGCTCTTTACATGGACACTGAAATTTGAATCCTCTATAGTTTGCACATGTGAAATATTATTCTCTTTTTGATTTTTTTTAAAGATACTTTTTGGATGTGGACCATTTTTAAAGTCTTCCTTGAATTTGTTACAATACTGCTTCTGATTTTGTTTGGTTGGTTTTTTTTTGTGGTACGCAGGCCTCTCACTGTTGTGGCCTCTCCTGTTGCGGAGCACAGGCTCCAGACGCGCAAGCTCAGTGGCCATGGCTCATGGGCCCAGCCGCTCCACGGCATGTGGGATCCTCCCGGACTGGGGCACGAACCCATATCCCCTGCATCGGCAGGTGGACTCCCAACCACTGCACCACCAGGGAAGCCCTGCTTCTGTTTTATGCTTTGGTTTTTTGGCCACGAGGCATGTGGGATCTTAGCTCCCCGACCAGGGATCGAACCCACACACCCTGCATTGGAAGGCGAAGTCTTAACCACTGGATCACCAGGGAAGTCCCTCTATTTTTGATTTTTTTCCCAACCAGTTAAAAAAAAAAACAACAAAAAACACTCCTTAGCTCCTACAAAAATAAGCTGGATTTGGCTGACAAGTCATGGCCTGTCCACTCTTGGTCTGAACAATTGCTGTGGTTTAACCACTGGAAGTTTTGAATTAGCACATTTTATTACTTATCCTTTAATAAACATTGTATTTTACACAGAAGTGAATTTGGAGAACTTCATGCAATGCATTTGGCTCCAGACACACACAGACTCAGCTATACACATTCATTTGAAGAGTTAGTTCTTAACGATTCTAATTCTTTTGAGTTCTCTTTGGAAACAGTTCATATTTCCAACCCTTGTGGTATTACACGATCTTGTGTTTAAACAGTAGATTTGAAATAAACAGTGATGGGCCAGTGATTTTAAATGCAAAGAAACAGAGTTTGAGCTACTTCACTTTTTTTTTTTTCCCTATCTGACCACTTGGACCTTCTATTTCTGTTTAAAAGTTTAGACAGTGCACCAATTGCAAATTATAATATTTTTGTTTGGCAAGCTCAAATTTTAATTCATTTTTACTGGATTTGAGCCGTATCTTTAAAATGGAAATATCAATAATTTCCTCCTTTAAATTATTATTCTTGTTTGATGATTTAAACTTATTAAACTATAAAGCTATTATTCATTGCTGCAACAGATCAGCAGAGATATGTACCTACATGTAAAGAGAAGTTTTTCTTTAAAAAAAAATCATTAATGGAATTAAAATGTATCCATTCATCACCTTTTTCCCTTTATTGGGACTGGGATATTTATTTATTTATTTAATTTTTTTTTTTTTTTTTTTTTTTTTTTTTTTTTTTGCGGTACGCGGGCCGCTCACTGTTGTGGCCTCTCCCGTTACGGAGCACAGGCTACGGACACGCAGGCTCAGCGGCCATGGCTCACGGGCCCAGCCACTCCATGGCATGTGGGATCTTCCCGGACCGGGGCATGAACCCGTGTCCCCTGCATCGGCAGGCGGACTCTCAACCACTGCGCCACCATGGAAGCCCTATTTATTTAATTTTTTAACATCTTTATTGGAGTATAATTGGTTTACAATGGTGTGTTAGTCTCTGCTGTATAACAAAGTGAACCAGCTATACATATACATATATCACTGTATCTCCTCCCTCTTGCATCTCCCTCCCACCCTCCCTATCCCACCCCTCTAGGTGGTCACAAAGCATCAAGCTGATCTCCCTGTGCTATGTGGCTGCTTCCCACTAGCTACCTATTTAACATTTAGTAGTGTGTATATCGGACTGGGATATTTATTTTACGTATGTTACTGGTGTGATTATATAGCTGGTGTTCAATGAAAGAAAAAATTTCACTCCATATTTCTCTTATGGCTATTACAATTATTGGTTGCTTTGCATAATTATTACTGACACTTTCTGGCTTATAGAGGAGTGAGTGTTAAAACAAGATGTCCTTCAGCTTTTAAGTGTGCTATGTAAGCCACTGCATTGAGGCACTTAATACCTGGTTCCTAGTGTCAGACAAATATTTATTATCATCCCTAGTCCACTGACAAACTATACCCCCATAGTCTGTCTTTGTAAAGACTGAGAGCAAAGAGCAGCTTTTGCATTTTCAAATAATTTTAAAATACAGAATAATTATTTCGCTTTAAAAATATAGGAAGAAGGGCTTCCCTGGTGGCGCAGTGGTTGAGAGTCTGCCTGCTAATGCAGGGGACACGGGTTCGAGTCCTGGTCTGGGAGGACCCCACATGCTGCGGAGCAACTAGGCCCGTGAGCCACAACTACTGAGCCTGTGCGTCTGGAGCCTGTGCTCCGCAACAAGAGAGGCTGCGATAGTGAGAGGCCCGCGCACTGCGATGAACAGTGGCCCCCGCTTGCCACAACTAGAGAAAGCCCTCACACAGAAATGAAGGCCCAACACAGCCAAAAATAAATAAATAAATAAACTCTTACCCCCAACATCTTCTTAAAAAAAAAAACAACCAAACATTAAAAATATAGGAAAAAATTATTTCGCGACACAGGAAAATTACATGAAATTCAAATTTCAGCCTCAAAAAATAAAATTCCGTGGCGCACAGCATGCCCATTTATGGACTGTATGGTCTGTGGCTGTTTGGGGACAAGAAGAGCAGAGTTGACTAACTGTGATGGGCTGTGTTTAAGCTATTTGCTACGTGGCCCTTTAAAATTTTTTTTGCAGACTCCTGCTCTAATTTTTCAACCCCTCTCCTCCAAACCCCCAACTCTGGAATTCCATGTTCAGAGACTTAGGCCCCCAGGTCCTCTTCTATAGACAGCTGCTCAGTGTCACCCAGTGGACCCCTCCCCTTCCCACCCAGGCCTGGCCTGAGGCTGGGGGAGACCGGTCAACTTCTCAGTCCCTGGCGCCCTCTAGTGGACCCCGCGAGCAACTGCCTTCTCAACCTCCTTCCCTGGCGGCCCCACCCACGCCCTCCCTCCCCGCCAAACCCAGGTCTCCTGGGAAGTGGGGAGGAGTGAGAGGTTATTTTTGTGCCCCCTCCTTGTCCTGATTCCTCCCCCTGCCCCCTGCCAAGGTCTCCAGGACTCCCCTATCCTGGGGCCATGATCCTACTCTCCCACCATGCTTTACACACTAGGACTCTCAATGAATTAAATCCCATTCAGTCGTTGTCAAAGATGTTGACAAATTTGAACAGCTTTGTTACTTTCCAAAGCCCCTTGGTGTGTATACACACCACCTCTTAATTTGTGCTTTTTATCTGTACGTACGCCTTGCATTTGTGTAGCATGCCATTCTTTGCCCCTCCAAAGTGTTGTTTAAAAATATTTATTTATTTATTGGGCTAAACCGGGTCTTAGTCGGGGCATGCAGGATCTTGGTTGTGGCGTGCGGGATATTTACTTTCAGCATGAGGGATCTTTAGTTGCGGCATGAGGGATCTAGTTCCCTGACCAGGAATCGAACCCTCGCCCCCCTGCATTGGAAGCGCAGAATCTTAACCGCTGGACCACCAGGGAAGTCCCTCTCCTGAAGTATTTTGATCCACATAATTTCATCCAACATCTGCAGGAACTGGCTGGTATTTCACACTGAAGACATAGAAGGACAGAGGAGATAGGTAATATATATGCTCAGGCTAAGAGATGATGTTGGGTCCAAGGCCCGAAAAGACTCAGGTACAGTGGTGAGCTGGAGCTGGCTTCCTCTGGCTGGTGAGATTCAATGACATCACGCAGGTAGATTGAAATTGGCCAAGGTTGGGGTATTTACACCTCAGGAATCAGCAGATGCTACAAATTAGGGATTTTCTGTGTGGATCACGAGACGGAAGGTGTAACCATTGCGCTTTGGGATGTGAGCAGAGCATCAGCAGCATGGCAGTCAGAAAGGAAGATAGTCCTCCTGGGAGAGGGCATCCATGCCAGCTGTGCCAGGGACTTTTGGGAAGACAAATCACTCATTTTCAGAGCCTTCCTTCCTTCATCACTCATTTATTCATTCATTTTCCCCATCAAATATTTATCAGATATTTACCTGATGTCATAAGACGTTACCCATTCCTTCTCAAATATTAGAATAATGCTTGGACCTTTTCCCCCCCAAAAGCTGTGATTATTTATAAAGTCCAGTACCACCTCTCCAAGATATCAGATGTGAGTTATTAGATTCAAAATGAACTAGTTTAGGGACTTCCCTGGCGGTCCAGTGGTTAAGACTCCGTGTTTCCACTGCAGGGGGTCTGGGTTCGATCCCTCCTCCGGAAACTAAGATCCAACATGCCAGTGGGGCATGGCCAAAAACAAAACAAACAAACAAACAAAAACTAGCTTAATCCCTACGGCAAATGCAGCAAGTGCTTCTGCTATGCCTATCATTTCTAGAAGTCTGACCTTGTTTTCAGGGTTAACTGCTTAAGGTTGGCAAATGGCCTGTATATCCAACTGCCTTTTGCCATCTCCATGCGGGCGTCTCACAAGCCTCCCAAATTCAATGTGGCTGACTGAGCACCTGCCATTCCCCCAAATGTGCTCCTCCTGCTGCCCTTCCTGTCTCACTAAACGGAAGCTCCAGCCTTCCAGTGCTCAAGGTCAAAACGTTGGGTTGTCCTTGAGTTTTCTCTTTCCCTCACACCCCACATCCATCCATCAGCAGTCTTATCCACTCTGCCTCACTCTGCTCCAGGCACCCGGGACTCCTGGCTGTCCCTCCAACACGCCAGGTGCGGTCCTGCCCCAGGACCTTTGCACTGGCTGTGTCATCTGCCTCAGAACCCTTCTTCCAGATCTCGATGGAGCACACTCCCAACTTTTTCTGCTTTTGCCAAATGTCACCTTCTCAATGAGACCGTCCCTGACATCCTATTTATTTATTTGGTTGTGCCGGGTCTTAGTTGAGGCTCACGGGCTCCTTAGTCGCAGCATGCATGTGGGACGTAGTTCCCTTACCAGGGATGAAACCCAGGCCCCCTGCATTGGGAGCGTGGATTCTTAACCACTGCACCCCCAGGGAAGTCCCTGACATTCTATTTAAAACTGTGACTTTTTTTTTTTTTTTTGGCGGTATGTGGGTCTTTCACCGCCGCGGCCCCTCCCGTTGTGGAGTACAGGCTCCAGACGCGCAGGCCCAGTGGCCATGGCCCACGGGCCCAGCCACTCCGAGGCATGTGGGATCCTCCCAGACCAGGGCATGAACCGGTGTCCCCTGCATCGGCAGGCGGACTCTCAACCACTGCGCCACCAGGGAAGCCCTAAAACTGTGACTTTTGCCCTATTCCCAGCTTCTGTGTTTCCTCTTCTCTTGCATTCGCTATTTTTCTTCCGCACTTGCTGAAATGGGACATACTGTTTTTTATTTGTTTGTGGCCTATTTCTCCCTATCAGACTGTGAGCTCCATAAGAGCTTGGAACAGAGTAGGGGTTCAATAAAAATTTGAACTGCTGTAGCTGTTGAATGAATGAATGATTTGCCTTAACTTAGTTATGAGGAACATGCCACGTCTTATACCCCAAATGCCTCGAAGTGTAACCAATGTCCTGATGCCCTAGATCAGGGGTTGGCAAACCACAGCCCATGGGCCAAAGCCAGCTCACCACCTGCTGTTGTATTGTCTTCAAGAATGCATTTTACACTCTTTAACCGGTTGAGAAAAAGTTTTAAGAATATTTTCTGTTACTGAAAATGATATGAAATGCCAATGTCAGTGTCGCCTGGCCACACCCATTTGTCTATATTTTTGCGACAGAGACTGGCCCTCAGAACCGAAAATATTTATTATCTGGTCCTTTACAGAAAAAGTTTGCAGAGCCCTGCTCTCGTGTCAAAGGAGGAAATGGTGTTGCCAAAGGGGAAACTGAGACCCAGAGGGGTGAGATGAGTTTTCCAAGGCCCCACGTTTCTGAGGGACTCCTCCTTTGCTGAATTATCTGAACAATGTTTCTGATGCTTTACAGGAAACAGAAGTCAGACTGCCGGGGACTTCCCTGGTGGTCCAGTGGGTAAGACTCCGCGCTCCCAGTGCAGGGGTCCCAGGTTTGATCCCTGGTCGGGGAACTGTATCCCGCATGTATGCCGCAACTAACAGTCTGCATGCCACAACTAAAGGACCCTGCATTCTGCAACGAAGATTCGGCATGCTGCAACTAAGATCCGGCGCAGCCTAAATAAATAAACAAATATTAAAAAAAGGAAGAAAAAAAAACAAAGAAGGAAGGAAGAAAGAAATCAGACTGATGAAGAAACACCTTCATAAACTGAAGGTCACCTGAGGTACTGACCTTGAGAGAGAAATCTGCACCCAACCATCTGATCTTGCCAAGCCCCGGAGATTTTTAATTGCCCCTGTAAAAAAAGAAAAAATAAAGTCATCGCTCACTCTAGAAACCTTGAGTTTGGGACTTTGATCGAAGTGATTACGACATCCCATCAAAACTCCATTTGACTTCATCCCTTCCGCAGACATTTATGGGCACAGTCAGAAGCTGAGGGCAAACTGGAGGCAGAAAAGCAAGTTTCCGGGGGCTGGGGAGCAATGGCTAATGGGAACGGGGTTTCTTTTGGGGGCAATGGAATGTTCTGGAACTAGATAGCAGTGAGGGTTGCACAACACAGTGAATATACTAAAAACCACTGATCCGTGCACTATATTTTTTTATAATTTTTTGGCCTTGCCACACAGCATGCAGGATCTTAGTTCCCCAGCCAGGGACCGAACCCGTGTCCCCTGAAGTGGAAGCACGGAGTCTTTACCACTGGACCGCCAGGGAAGTCCCCATACACTTTAGAAGGGTGGATTTTGCATTACATACATGATGCCTCGATTAAAAAAATAATAATAAATTTTAAAAGACAATGCTTATCTGTTTCTTACTAAATAACAGTGCTATGAAATAAATAAATAAAGGGAAGGCAAAAAGTAAATTTCACCTATTAACCACCCCTGCCCCAAGTCAAACTCCTTTTCCACATTCCTCCTAATTCTTGTTCATCTGCAAGGACCCTTTTTGCACAGCTGTAAAATAGATATCATCTTGCCCATCCATTGTTCAGGACATGATACAACATCATTAAAAAAGAAAAACAACTCTAGGGGTGAGGATGGGAGGGGCGAGAAATGGGTGAAAGGTGTCAAAAGGTACAAACTTCCAGTTATAAAATGAGTCCTGAGGACACAATGTACAGCATGGTGACTATAGGTAATCGTACCGTGTTGTATATTTGAAGGTTGCAAAGAGAGGAGGTCTTAAAATTTCTCATCACAAGAAAAAAAAAAGGTGTTTGTTAACTATGTGTGGTGACGGATGTTAACTAGTCTTGTTGTGGTGATTGTTTCTCAATATATACATAAGCCAAATCATTAGGCTGT
This sequence comes from Delphinus delphis, assembly GCF_949987515.2. Lineage (NCBI taxonomy): Eukaryota > Metazoa > Chordata > Mammalia > Artiodactyla > Delphinidae > Delphinus > Delphinus delphis. Next base: position 4,762,364 of record NC_082685.1, on the reverse strand, counting down.
ACACCTGAAACTAATATAATGTTATATGTCAATTATATCTCAAGAAAAATAATCAAATAATAAAAGGAGGTAAAAAGGAAGGAAGGAGGGAAGGAAGGGGAAAGAAAGAAAGAAAGGAAGGAAGAAAAAGAGAGAAAGAAAAGAAAGAAAGGAAGGAAGGAAGAAAGAGAAAGGAAGAAAAGAAGGAAGAAAGAAAGATAGAAAGAAAGAAAGAAAGAAAGAGAGAGGAATTCCTTGGCAGTCCAGTGGTTAGGACTCTGCACTTTCACTGCCCAGGTCTGAGGTTCCATCCCTGGCTGGGGAACAAAGATCCCTCAAGACACGGGTGGTGCGGCCACCAACAAAATGAAAAGAAAAACAAACAAACAAGCAAAAAACACAAAAAAATCCCTCTAGGGATGGCATCACAGAGATGGGCCTCTGTGCTTTTGTCCACTTATTTGCTACTTCCGGAGGTTTTGCTCAACCCCATATCCCTTTCTCTCTCTGAATAGCTAAGTATCTGGATCGAAGCTGATGCAGGGAATGATCACAGACGTTTCTGTTGAATGAAGTAATTAGTGAATATCCATATCCCCTGGGGTAGGTCTTTCTGCCTGGCAGGGAGTAGACACTCAATAAATGTTAGTTGAATGAATGCACACCGTTTTGGTGGAGGAATATTTCAGCTCCCCAATGTATAAAAGTAGTGGTGTGTTGGTCTGTGTTTAACAACCGGCTCTCTTGAAAGGGAATTTAGATATCTCTGTATATCTAATATATATTATACATGTATAACTACATGCATTGCAGACATCTCTATATGTTGAATATACATGTGTATAATATACATGCACTGCAGACATCTCTATACGTCGAATATACATTACACGTATATAATATACATGCATTATATAATATATATTTATTATTATTATTTATTTTATATTTTTTGGCTGCCTTGGGTCTTCGTTGATGCACATGAGCTTTCTCTAGTTGCGGCGAGTGGGGGCTACTCTTTGTTATGGTGCGTGGGCTTCTCATTGTGGTGGCTTCTCTTGTTGCAGAGCACAGAATCTAGGCTCATGGGCTTCAATAGTTGTGGCACGTGGGCTCAGTAGTTGTGGCTCCCGGGCTCTAGAGAGCAGGTTCAGTAGTTATGGCGCATGGGCTTAGTTGCTCTGCGGCATGTGGGATCTTCCCTGACCAGGGCTCGAACCCATGTCCCCTGCATCGGCAGGCGGACTCTCAACCACTGTGCCACCAGGGAAGCCCCCTAATATATACTTTTAAATGTTAACAATATAAAGGAGGTGTAGGACACAATTTACAAATAATAATCACATATACGATACTGTATTATAAATTATACATAGCCACTTGAATCTCAGAATAGGTTTTGGTTGATTTTTGCCAAACTCTTGTATCCATAGCCAACCTCTGGTGGCAAATGATGGAACAAATGTAGTTCTGACATGAACATTGGCAATATTTTTCATTTATGTTAATAAGTAACATGAAAGTGAAGATGTATGTTGGAATTTCACTTGTTCATCAATAATGTGAATGTCTTCTTTGGTGAATCATGTAACGGTTTTTGAATACTGGAAAATATCTTTCCATTTCTGTGTGTGTGTGCTAGTCACAACCTAACAATAGTAGACACACACATTTTGACATTTAATCTGCATTATTAACTTTTCTCCACCACTTTTTTTTTTTTTTTGCAGTACGTGGGCCTCTCACTACTGTGGCCTCTCCCGTTGCGGAGCACAGGCTCTGGACGCGCAGGCTCAGCAGCCATGGCTCACGGTCCCAGCCGCTCCACGGCATGTCTCCACCACTTTTTAAAGCCTAAACCAGGAGTTGGCATGCTATGATCCTCTGCCTGTTTATGTAAATAAAGTTTTATTGGCACCTGGCCATGCCCATTTGGTTAGTGTGGTCTGTGGCTGCTCTCTCCGTACAGACATGCAATAGAGATGTAGGGCCCACAAAGCAGAAAATATTGACCGATCCTTTACCAAAATATTTTCTGACTCATTCTATGCAATCAAAAACACAATAAATCAAGCCCTCATTTGTATCATTTGCCAATTTCCAGAGTGTAAATACTCCCACTAGGGACCATTTCAATCTGCCAATGTGATGTCAATGACACAAAGTTAAAAAAGTACAGAAAGTACCTCCCCATCATATTTCCACCAAACAGATACAATAACAAAAACAATGAAAATAGGTGAAAATCAAAGCAAATTAAAAAGCACACATAATAGCAAAATATAATTAGGATGTGATGTTTTGAGTATAAATACTTTTTACTTTAAAAAAAAATTGAGGTGATGGGGACTTCCCTGGTGGCGCAGCAGTTAAGAATCCGCCTGCCATTTCAGGGGACACCGGTTTGAGCCCTAGTCCGGGAAGATCCCACATGCTGCGGAGCAACTAAGCCCATGCACCTCAACTACTGAGCCTGCGCTCTAGAGCCCATGAGCCACAACTCCTGAGCCCATATGCCACAGCTACTGAAGCCTGTGTGCCTGGAGCCCGTGCTCTGCAACAAGAGAAGCCACCACAATGAGAAGCCTGCGCACAGCAACGAAGAGTAGCCCCCGCTCACCACAACTAGAGAAAGCCTGCACACAGCAACAAAGACCCAATGCAGCCAAAATTAAATAAAATCTAAAAAACAAAAAAAGAATGGTGTCGTCAAAAGTCTTCTGTAACTTTCTAAGACTTTTTTACGTTGTTGTTGTCATTTGTGAGTTTACTGCTGCCTAATATTTCTTTGGGGACTATACTGGAACATATTTTTCCATCAATGGATATTCGTATTGTTTCCAGATTTTTGCCAAAGAGAACATTAGCATACGTGTCTCCTGGTTATAGAAGGGCATATGCCTAGGGGTAGAATTGCTGGGTTGTAGGTAGTCTAGATAGCGCTCAACTGCAGTATGCAAAGGGGTCAGGTCAGCCATTCTTCCAGTTAATCCATTGCCCAGGTGAGAGAGATAAAGTTCAGGGTGCATTCCGAGATAGGCCGAGTGTACACATGTGATATTAATGCTAAATTGTTCCTGAGCAAGATAAACACCACTTTGAATTGAATCTATCAACAAAGCCATTAGAAACTAATTTCCATGGGGAGGGGGAGATTTCAGAGAGATCCAAGTCTCTGGGACCAGGGAACAGATGTATCAAGAAAGATGTGATTGGAACCAATGATAAGCAGAGAGATAGGTAACAGGGTGAGGTTACAGAGAAAAATGTACTCCGTGGTTAAGATAGAGAAGGGGCTGGAGGGCAAGTCTGCTGTAATCTCAACAATAAAAGCTTATGTTCTATAACAAGGGCCGAGCATCAGGTGATTAGCAGGAAGTTCGCCTCCCAAGGACAGGAGCACCCATTTCATTAATTCAAGTAGCATATATTCGGAGGCTTCCACTATCCAAGGAGGTGGACTGGAAGAGAAAGAGACAAATCCAACAGCTTCCTTGCCTTCAAAATGTTCATAACTAGACGGGAAGATAGAATAAGAGAGCAGGGAAGGGAATCAGAATGCAGCGAGAGCCATACGCCAGAAACAAGCAGGGTGTATTGGGAATTCCAAGGAATAGGGAACTGGAAGGAACAGGGAGAATCAGATTTAATGTATGCTGAGCCCCCAACTAGGAATCGAGGAGAAAATTCTGCTCATTAGAAAAGATTTGATCCCTTGATCCTCCTCAAGAACTAATTTAACTCAGCCATAAAAAAAAAAAAAATGAAATAATGCCATTTACAGCAACATGGATGGACCTAGAGATTATTATTATACTAAGTCAGACAAAGACAAATATCGTATGTCACATATATGTGAAATCTAAAAATAATGATACAAATGAACCTCTTAACAACACAGAAACAGGCTCACAGACATAGAAAACAAACTTATGGTTACCAAAGGGGAAAGGGAGGAGATAAATTAGGAATTTGTGATTGACAGATACACACCACTATACATAAAATAAACAACAAGGACCTATTGTATAGTACAGGGAACTATATTCAATATCATTTAATAACCTATAATGGAAAAGAATCTGAAAAATATATAATATATACATAACTGAATCACTTTGTTGTACACCTGAAACATTGTAAATTGACTATATTTCAATAAAAAAAAAAGAACTAACTGATTGGTCTACATGAAGGGCAGTCCCCCAGATACACACGATGGAATATCATACATACAGCAAGGAAAAAACCAAATTACTGTTACATGCAATCACATGGATGAATGGCCAAAATATTTTGCTGAGCAAAAGAAGTTGGGCACAAGAGTACATACTGTACAATTCCATTTCCACGAAGCTCTAGAATATGCAAAACTAATCTCTGGAGATAGAAATCAGAATCTAGGGTGCCTGTAGGGGAGTAGGGGGCTGCAGCCAGCTTGTCTTGGCTCATAGGTGCCTATTGCTACTATCCTTTCCAACTTCATGGTAGATGGAAATAAGTCTCGGTGGGAATATATACACCACAGAAAAGGACAAGTACTACAAATTACAAACCAGCCTCCCTCTCTCTCTCTCTCTCTCTCTCTCTCTCTAAATCTCTCGTTTCACAAGCCCATCGTTAAACATTTACCAGCACACCACTGCTGCTTGGGGCAAGGGGGATTAACTGAATAGGACACCGAGAAAACTTTCTGGAGTGATGGAAATGTTCTGCATCTTGTTTCCGGGAATGGTTTCATGGGTGTATACAGTTATAAAAGCTTAAGGAATTGAACATCCAAGAACTGTGCGTTTATTACATGTGAGTTACAGCTCAATAAAAAAGACTATATGTATATATAGCCTAAAATAAAATAAAATCATAGAGAAATCATTTTGCAGAACAGAAAGACATTGGAAACGCCCAGATCTGGGAAAGGTCATGGCATTATTTGAGGCTAGATGAGCATTCTTCTGAATTTTGGATGAGCGACTGGAAGCAGTGAGAGGCAAAACAAACACAGCTCAGATTGTAAAAGTGGAGGGGCAGGCAGTGTCTGGGAGCAGTTTTCATCAGGGGAGAGCTATGGTTACAACTTTGCATTTTTAGACCATTGTCACATTTTGCAATTATGTATATTTAGATTATGTAGCTATTTTTTTAAACATTGTATCTCTCAGTGCCCAGCGCGGGTCTAGCACCTAAAAGGCTTGCAAATTAACTGTTAAAAGAATGACTGCAAGGAGGCTGGACAGGAAGTGGGCAGGGCTGAGCCAGGGGGACCAGGGGACCTGGGCTGAACCTAGAAGAGGTGGACTGAACCTTCCTCTCTCTGTTTTTTCCCATGTGAAGATGCACCCTACCATGAAATGCACACAGGTGCTCATAGATGTGAGCCAAAAAAAGCAATGTGGTGAGTTTTTCATGAAGCCAACTTTTTCCCATTTAAATGGCTGTGCCTTTATTCAGTGCCATATACTGCCTCCTTTTTTTTTTTTTAATTGGTGTTAAAAATGACCTTTCTCATAAAATGGTGTAGCCGCTGTGGAAAACAGTATGATCCCTCAAAATAATTAAACATAGAAACACCATATAATCCAGCAATTCCGCTTCTAAGTAGATATCCAAAAAAATTGCAAGCAGGAATATGAACAGATATTGGTACACCCATATTCATAGCAGCACTATTCATCACAGCCAAAAGGTGGAAACACCCAAATGTCCATCAGTGGGTAAACGGATAAACAAAACATGGTCCAACCATACAGAGGAATATTATTCAGCCTTAAAAAGGAAGGAAATTCTGACACACGCCACAACATGGATGAACCTTGAGGACACTATGTTGAGTGAAATAAGACAGTCACAAAAGGACAAATATTGTATGACTCCACTTTATATGAGGTCCCTAGAGGAGTTGAATTCATAGAGGCAGAAAGTAGTGGTAGTCTGGGGGAGTAGAATGGGGAGTCAGTGTTTCATGGGGACAGAGTTTCAGTTTGGGAGGATGAGAAAGTTCTGGAGACGGATAGTGGGGATGGTTGCCAAACCGTGTGAATGTACTTAATGCCACTGAGCTGTGCACTTACAAATGGTAAAATGGTAAATTTTATGTTACATATACTTACAACAACAAGTTTTTAAATGACCTCTCTTTCGTGAAAGAATGATGGTAATTGATATTATGTATGTGTATGTGTGTGTGTGTGTGTGTGTGTGTGTGTCCATAATTGGCAAAAAGCCTTTGACTCTGAGGTCAACTTAAGTCTCCCACTTTTTTTTTTTTTTTTTTTTTGCGGTACGCGGGCCTCTCACTGTTGCGGCCTCTCCCGTAGCGGAGCACAGGCTCCAGACGCGCAGGCTCAGTGGCCATGGCTCACAGGCCCAGCCGCTCCGCGGCATGAGGCATCTTCCCGGACCGGGGCACGAACCCGTGTACACTGCATCGACAGGAGGACTCCCAACCACTGCGCCACCAGGGGAGCCCCTCCCACAACTTTTGAGGATTTTACCGGGTGATGTATTCCCAGTCCGGCACCTGCAAGGCTCTAAGGGTCTGACGTCTCCCTCACGCACACCTGCCCACCGCGTCCTCGCTCTCGCCCTGCCTCTCCCGAACGCCCTCCTGGCGCCCCAGGCACATGCGCACACGCTCGGTGGGAGACGAGCGAGTGCGCATGCTCCATGCGTCGCCTAGAGTCGGTATCCTCCCCTTTTCCCTTCGAGGAGGCGGCCTCAGGCTGGTGCGCACGCGTCGGGGTGAGGGGCGGGGCCCGGCTCGGCTCCCCGGCGCTGGTTATCGCGAGAGGCCCGCGATCTCGTAGCTCCCCCTCCCTTCCCTCTGCCTCCCGGGCTCCGGCTGCAGCGTCAGCGTCGGTCCGGCCTCTGTGGCTGCCGTGGCCCCGATCCCTCGGCTTCAGCCCCTGCGTCCCTTGGCGCCTCTCGGCTCCGATCCGCAGCGACGCCCATCCTCGCCCCACCGGCGCCGGCCTAGGCCGCGGCCGCAGCCCCGCGCTCGCGTCGGCGCCGCCCGCTCCCGGCCCGCCCCCTATGGGCCCCGGCTAGAGGCGCCGCCGCCGCCGGCTCTCGGATCCCCGATGCTGGCCCGGAGGAAGCCGGTGCTGCCGGCGCTCACCATCAACCCCGCCATCGCCGAGGGCCCGTCCCCCACCAGCGAGGGCGCCTCCGAGTGAGTGGGCAGGGCCAGGGCCGGGTAGAGGACGGGATGGGGGGTCCCCGAGTACCGAGGTCGGGGGAGGGCGTCGAGGAGATGAGAGGACGGGGGAGTGGGCCCTGGGTGGGAAGGACGGGGGAGGGGTCCCAGAGTTGCGAGATCGGGGAAGGGGGTCCCTGAAAGGAGGGGAGGGGGCCCTGGGTAGCAAGGTCGGGGAGGGGGCCCTGAGAGGAGAGGAGAGGTGAGGGGCTCGGAGTATCGCTGTCGGCGGGAGGGAGGTCCCTGAATGGTGAAATCGGGCTGGGGGAAGGTTCTTGCTGGGAGAAGATGGGATGGAGCGTCTCAGAGTAAGTGAATCGGTCCCTGCGGGGAGAAGACCGGAATGTGGCGCCCTAAATAGTGCAGCCAGGATGATGATGGGAGGGTTTCTGAGGGGAGAGGATGGGTCAGGGGTCCGCAATAGTGAAATCGGAGGAAGGAGGAGGAGTCCCTGAGTAGTGATGTGCGGGGAAAGGCGCGCGGGGGGGGGGTGGTCCTTGCATTCCAAGAACGGTGGCACGTGGGGTTCCTGAGAGGAGGGGATGGAGCAAGCGGGGTTCTTGGGAGTGAGCATGGGGTAAGGAGGTCCAGGAAAAGGGGAAGGGGGTACCTGAGAGATTTGAGGGTGGGGAGGGATCCCTGAGGGGTGGGGAGGGTCCTCAGGGAATTGGGGGGAAGGGAGCCTGAGAAGACCCTGCTGGTGGAGGGTGGAGCTGAACCTGGGGAGAGTGGTTAGGAGGCCTGGAGATGCATAGAGGCTTGGGGGGGAACAAGGAGCGAGGGGGATTTGAAGGGGCAGGGGTGGGGAGAACTGGGCACCCAGCAGGAAAGAAGTCGGGAGCCTGCTGGGACCCCTGAAAGCAGATGAACAGAGATTCTGGATCGAATGGATTAGCAAAGCCTTGAGGGGCTAGAGAAGTGTGATTGGGTTTGAGGCAACTGAGGGGGACAGGAGGACTTGAGGGGAAGGAAGGGGACAGAGAAAGAAGCACGGGGCATTGGGGTTACCTGATGGCAGAGTTGCGTTGTGTGAGGTCACGCCGCTTGGCCCCAGAGCATGTCCCTATGACCTCCTCACTCCCGTTCTTCATGCCGGAGCGGCCAGGCTGGTGTCAGAGGTCCGTGGCCGGGATCTGTGTGCCGTGCGCCTTGCCTGTGGTGTGACCCATGAGAACCAGGTGTGATGGGCGAATGGCATGTTTGGTGCCTCTCAGGGGACTTGGCCTCCTGCGACCAGATGAAGGAGGAGCGCCTTGATGCATATGTGTGTGAGTTCACATCTTTCTCAGTCCCCGAGGGTGCAGCTCAATGTGGGGACGTGTTCCTGATTCTCAGAAACTCCACTTATTCTTACGAGACATCTCCTTCATCATATTCTCTTCTCTTTTTTTCTTTTTGTTTTAATGTGATTTGTGATTTCCATCCCTTCAAGAATTCCCCCAGAAGAAGCCAGCCTTTGGAATTCCAGGGTTTTTTTAAATAACCACAGTGGAGTTGCCATGAAATGTAAAATGGCTTAATCAGCTGACTCCAGAATGCATTTTAGATGTCATAGGCCAGGCTGGACACATTCCAGGGTCTGAGGGTCTGGCTGCAAGAGCTGCCTCTTCACTCCTATGGTGAAGGGGTCGTGGCACATACATTCCTTCCTTTGCCTTTCCCTTTCTGTCCATCGGTGTCCTTCTTGTTCCCCCTTTATCCAGGTCCTGGCTCAGGGGACCACTACTATGAGCACAGGCTTTGCAGGCTGGAAGGGCATAGGTGTTGCTCCAGCCTCTGCCACTTCCTTGCCTTGTGACCCTCAGGCAGGTTACTGAGCCTCTGAGCCTTGTCCCTCCTGGGTGGGCTGGGTCTACAAGAGAGGTGCCTCCCAGGAGGATTGTGGGAGTTAAAGCTCTTGTACCTGCTCAGGAAGTGGCACCTAGCCCCCTACCTCCCAACAACCTCTTCGAGGTACCAGCTCAGGTGACATCACCCAGCGGCAGGTCATCTTGCTCCTGTGTGCCCTTTTGCTTACATCTCTTTAAGTTGTAGGCAAGTCATGGTTGAACTTGGGCCTTGGAAGTTTCCTGCCAGAACTCCAGTGTCCCCCTTCGTCTCCTGCTTGAATTCCCCCGGGGGGGTCTCCCCTAGGTGGGCGGTAAACCTTGGCTTAAGTGCCCTGGAGAGTGGTGAGTGGGGACCTCTGGAGGTGGCCCATTCTCCTCTACTGACTTCCCTTAGAGCTGCACTCACTGTTTGGGTAGAGCCCTTGGCCACAGCCAGCGCTTGAAATGTGGCTTGTTTGTCCAAATTCAGGGGAGCTGTAAGTATAATACATATTCCAGAGTAACTAATTTCACCAGATAAACATTTTCTAACGTGGCTAGAAATTTTAAAAATTGCATACATAGCTCACGTTCTTTTTCTTTTGGGCAGCCTCGGGTTAGTGCTCGTGCGCACTGAGCATTGAGCTGGCGTCTACCTTCCTGTTACAGTGTTTTACTCCAGGATTTGGTTCAGAGTCAAGGCACTCGTGAAAATAGCTAACTGTCAACCTGTCCTTTGAAAGTTGGTTGAAATCACCCAATAAAGTGCAGTATACATGGTTTTTATATACATTTATTTATTTGTTTGTTTGTTTATTTATTTTTGGCTGCGTTGGGTCTTCATTGCTGCGCACGGGCTTTCTCTAGCTGCGGCGAGCGGGGGCTACCCTTCGTTGCGGCGCGCGGGCTTCTCATTGCGGTGGCTTCTCTTGTGGAGCACAGGCTCTAGGTGCGCGGGCCTCAGTAGTTGTGGCTCGCGGGCTCCAGAGTGCAGGCTCAGTAGTTGTGGCTCGCGGGCTCAGTAGTTGAGGCTCACGGGCTCTAGAGCGCTGGCTCAGTAGGTGTGGCTCATGGGCTTAGTTGCTCCTCAGCATGTGGGATCTTCCCGGACCAGGGCTCGAATCTGTGTCTCCTGCACTGGCAGGCAGATGTTTAACCACTGTGCCACCAGGGAAGTCCCACATGGTTGGTTTTTAATAACCAGCTCTAGGAATGCATGTACGTATAAATGCCTACTGTTTACAGTAACGCTCAAGATATAATAAGAGCATGCTGCTGGAAAGGAATGCCCTGGAATTGTCTGCACTGTTTAAATTATGCCCCTCTCCTTTCCTCCGCCCATGCCTCTGTGTAATTCGTGTAAATTAGAGGCACAGATGCTACGGCTTCTGTCATCTGCCTCTTGGTTCTAGTTCTTTGCTCTGAGGCCACTCCAAATGAGTTTGCTCCTCCATCCCTGTGAAAGACAGGTGTCCTGACCTGGGGCTTCACTCCCCGACCCCCAGGCTTGTATCTCCGGTTCCCTTGTCTCCTTCCCATGTGGTCCAGAGCTCTTGTGTCAGGAGGAAGGGCTCCCGGGTCTGAGAGCAGGGCCACTGAGCTAGAGCTGGTCCTCGAGGTTCTGAGGTCTCCTAACCTTTATGAGTGGGGGAGAGGGACGGCATCCCCAGTTCTCAGGGACCTCAGCTGTGTGTCTGCGGGTGGTCTTTCTTTCCCATGAGATCATAGGCCCTTCAAGCACCAGAATCAGGTCTGATTCACCTCCCAGCTACAAACCCCAGGCCTGGAATGTGCAGTGGACACACGGTGACCTCGGCTCGGGCTGAGTCATCTTTTGGTAGCACATGCAGTCTTGGCTAACCCTCGCCCTTGGGGTCTCCGCAGAGCAAACTTGGTGGACCTGCAGAAGAAGCTAGAGGAGCTAGAACTTGACGAGCAGCAGAAGAAGCGGCTGGAAGCCTTCCTCACCCAGAAGGCCAAGGTCGGGGAGCTCAAGGACGATGACTTTGAAAGGATCTCGGAGCTGGGAGCCGGGAACGGTGGGGTGGTCACCAAGGTCCAGCACAGACCCTCGGGCCTCATCATGGCAAGAAAGGTGAGAGGCAGCTGGAGGTGGGGTGACGGCTCTGTCCCCGTACTCTGCGGGTGCGAGCGGTGGCGACAGGTGCCCTGGCAGCAGGAGAGAGGGGCCTCAAGGGTGCCGGCCTCTGCCTTCTGACGGGCTCCCAGGCTCAGAGGCCACCCCCACCAACGTGGGTTCTAGTTAGAATGTGGTGATGCAGCCTGGTCCCACGCAGCTCTTCTCTTGGAGGCCGCCCCCTGCCTTGCGGGATGTCTGAAATTCAGGTTTCCGGGAACAGACTGGCTTGAGAAGGGTAGCAGACGGAAGAGAGGAGAATCGAGACCCCTTAGAGCCGGGCTTCCCCTGACTTCACAACCAGAGGGCCCTGCCGACCAGGACTGGCTGCTGGTAGCAACGGCCACATCGGTGGGGTGGGGGAGGGCAGTCCCTTGGCAACGGGGTACCCGAGCCACCTGTAGTAGCCAGGGTTCTCCAGAGAAACAGAAGCACTAGGGGTGTGTAGGGGGTGGGGTAGGTAGAGGTACTTTAAGGCATTGGCTCAGGGACCGTGGTGGCTGGCAGGTCTGAAATCTGTAGGGCGGGCCAGTGGGCGCAGACCCAGGAAAGAGCTGGTGCAGCTTGAGTCCAAAGAGAGTCTGGGGGCTTCCCTGGCGGTGCAGCTTGAGTCCAAAGAGAGTCCTAGGGGCTTCCCTGCAGGGAGCGCTGGTTCGATCCCTGGTCAGGGAACTAGGATCCCGCATGCTGCGGTGTGGCCAAAAAATTTAAAAAGAAGAAAAAAGAGAGAGAGAGAGAGAGAGAGGGAGGGAATCTGGAGGCAGAATCCTCTCTTTGCGGGGGGTGGGGGTAGCGCGACTTCAGTCTTTTCTCTTAAGGCCTTCAACTGATTAGATAAGGCCCACCCACTTACGGAGGGTCACCTGCTTTCCTCAAAGTCTGATGATTTCCATGTTAGATCACATCTAAAAAATACCTTCACAGTGACATCTAGATTGGCATCTGACCCAACAGCTGGGTACCGTGGCCTAGCCAAGCGGACACACAAAATCAACCACCACCTCCCTGTTCAGTGCAAACCCTGGTGCTGAGAAGTCCCTCATCGGGGCTCCTGTGCCGCAGTGCAGCCTCCCTGCTACATGTAGGGAAGGGTCCCTGAGAGACATCGGGAGTGGAGAAGAGGAGGTCACCACCTGGGGATGGTGGCTCCTGCACACGTGACTGGGGGACGTTGAGTTGACACGTGATTCAGCTCCCACAGACGTGTTCCTGCAGACATAGAAAGCCCCCTTTCTGGAAGCCCATCGTCCCATAGTTTCCAAATTGCGTTCTTGGAAACCTGACCACCCTGGTCCCCGGGGGGATGTGCGCAGGGCCCACCTTTCCTGGGAACCATGCACTCGGTTTCCGTGTGGCGGGGGGGAGGTTAGTGCAGCAGCTATTCCTCCTGCCTCCAGAGCCCCGCCCTCCCTCCTGAAACCTACAGCCACATGCTTTCTATTTCTGTCTGCTTACCACAGGCAGCCTTTTCAAAACCAGAGCAACCCCCGAAATCCCTGGTCTGCCATCGCCCAGAGTACAGGGAGTGGAAGGGCAGACGTGAAATTCAGACGGTGATGGAAGGCAGGGACTTGGGAACAGAGTGTACAGGTCAGAGTGCTCGTCAGGGTCGGAGGGTTCTCAGGACAGCCAGGACTCTTTCAGGTGGCTGCTGACGTGCCTTGTATAACCATGAAATCTGAGAGTTTGTCTACGGCTTTCTGAAAGCCTGCGAAGTAAGGCTTCCGGGTTTAACCTGGGGGGCCCAGGTGTAGTCTAGTTAGTGGTGCTGCCCCGATGTCTGTGTCCTGGCTGTGATACAGGCCTCAGTCACAGACAGCGTCACTGCCAGGGGAAGCTGGGTGAAGGGCACACGGGACTCTCTCTGCTGTTTTTGCAGCTTTCCTGTGCTTGCATAATCCTTTCAAAATAAAAGGTTTAAAAAAAAAAAGGGAGGACTTCCCTGGTGGTCCAGCCGTTAAGACTCCGAGCTTCCACTGCAGGGGGCGTAGGTTCGATCCTTGGTCGGGGAACTGATCCCACATGCTGCGCGGTTTGGCCAAAAAAAAAAATAATAATAGAATAAAAATTTTTTTAAGAAAGGGGATTCCCTGGAGGTACAGTGGTTAGGACTCAGCACTTTCACTGCCAAGGGCCCCAGTTCGATCCCTGGTCAGGGAACTAAGATCCCGTATGCCGTGTGGTACGGCAAAAAAAAAAAAAAAAAGTTCTAAAAACTGGGGGGAGTGAACCTCAGATTTTGTTCCCCATCAATCGTAACCCCTTCCAGTTGCCTGTGGCCTGTGCAGCCGCACCCAGAGTCATGCAATTCAGGGCGTGAATTTACTCCCTGGTGGCCCTGGAGCCCTCGGCCGGTCTGCGGAGGTCAAGGGCTCCCAGAGTGCCATTTCTCCCAGGAGCTCTGTTTGCCTGTATTCAGCTGAGGACACAGGTGGGAAAATTGACATGTCAAAGTGGTTTTTGAGAAACAGTGGCCTCCGTCCTTCCTCCACTACCTTGGGTGGAATTCCGAATTCCTGGGAAGCCGAGTAGGAATTCCACACATTCTGGAAGGCCTGCACAGATCCTGCTGTGGGCCGGCGTCCCTCCAGCCCCTGTGATGGGCAGGGGATTATCCTGACCACTACGACACGAGCAGTGACACCAGGTCCCTAAGACCCGCAAGAACCGGGCTCCATTTCCACTGTCTCGTCCGTTCGTAAATGTTCTCTGAACTCGTGTCTGGTGTCACGATTCCTCCCGCATCCTTGCGGGGCCCTGGGCACACAACCTCTGCGTCAGTGGGACCGGCAGAGATCGGCGAAGAATTCGGTGACCGTGTTGCACCTGTGGGGCTCTCCCAACTTCCCTGTGCTCTGAGCGGAGGGATGTGTTTTCAGCCTCGTGTGTGTGTGTGTGTGTGTGTGTGTGTGTGTGTGTGTGTGTGTGTGTGTGTGTGTGTGTGTGTGTGTGTGTGTGTGTGTGTGTGTGTGTGTGTGTGTGTGTGTCTCTCCCCTCGGCATCTGCATGCTTCCAGAATGGAGGTTACAAACCTGCCCAAGGCCACATCCTAACCCTAGCTGCCTTCTTTCTAGTGATGGCCCTGGGTCAAAGCCGGTGCACACGTTCTCATTTGCATGGGCCAACAGCTCTGTTTTACTGAGAAACTGAGGCTTAGCTGGGTCGGTGTCTGAATTGGGCTTGAACCCTCTCGGGTCCTCCCTTTGCAGTTGACGCTGACCCAGTGGAAGCTGTCAAGGCCTCGCCTCCGCAATCCATTTCCCTCTTTACCTAGTTTGTGCCCCCTGTCCCCATCCCTAACTCGAATGCCCCAGTCTGCAGTAGGAACACCCTTAGGCTCCTAGATGGGGTTTGAACTCCTAGCACCGTACTTATTTAACCAGCTGTTGGAGCTCGCACGGCCCAGGTGCTGCCGTGGAAAGAGCGTGGGTTTTGTTTGGCGTTCCATGAGCCAGGCCCCAACCCTCCCTGACCGCTCACCAGCTGTGTGCCCCTGGGGGCGTCATTTAAGTCTCTGAACCTGAACTTGCTGGTCAGCCCAATGGGGGCAGTTCTCACCGCCACTCTCCAACCCCTATGGGTCATCATCGTCAGGGCGAATCGCAAGCACCAGTGCTCAGAAACGTGGCCCTCGTCCCATTCCTGCTTTTTCTCCACACCCCCTCAGTGGTGGTTCGTAGGTAATCCATGAGGCTCACTTCACATGGCAGCCGCCCCTGCATCCGTTCTTTACCATATTTTTCTGGAAAGCCTCTGACTTCTTTTGGCCTTATTCACATTAAGGCCCTGACTCCAGGCTTCCAGGACCCCTGGGATTTGTCCAGATCTGCCCAGTTTTGTCCAACTCCCCCACTTCTGCTTCTCTACCCCCACCACCCCAGTGATTCATCTGCGGCTCCTTTGAAGTTCTTTGTCGAGAGCGGCGCTGTCCACGATGGCTGCCCCTGGTCAGACGCAGTGGCCGAGCCCTTGAAACACAGTCGATGTCAGACAGGGCGCACCATACGTGCAGAAACACAAACCAGGTTTCACGGGCTCCGTGTGAAAAAGTCATTAATATTTTTACATCGCCCTCACGTCCAAACAGTCAATTTTTGATACACTACACCGAGTTTCAACAAAATACATGAAAAATTCATGTCACCTGTCTCTCTGTACTCTGAACGCAGCAGCTAGAGGATTCAAAATTAAATTGGTGGCCCGTGCTGTATTTCTCTTGGGCCTTGATGGTCCTGACGCTGGCATTGCCCACCGTCCACCTCGCTGTGCCCTCCCGCCTGGCTTGCAGGATGAACCTGCCGCGCTGCACACGGATGGCAGCACTTGGCTTTCAGACCCTCATTTCGCCCTCTCCAAGCGGGTCTGCGTGCACGTGCTCACAGGGGCGGCCGATGGAGGAGAGAGCACCTGGGGTTCTGGTGTGTTCCACCGTCCCGCTGGTGGTGGCCAAGGGGCAGGTGCGGTGTCCCAGGGCCCACAGCCAGAGCTCTGCTCTGCAGGCTGGGTCAGGTGGGGAACCTTCATGTGTAGGCGTGAGGTTTTGCCTGGGGGCGGCATAGGCACCAGGCACCGTTTCGCTGGGAGCTGCTGCAGTTCTCAAGGTTTTGAAGGTCGTTGGTGCCCCACACACGCCCCGTGCCCCCATGAACTCGGCACACAGCCCGCCAACAGGCAGCTCTTTGTCCTTCCGCCGGCATGCCCACCCCACCTTGTCCATCTGGCAGAGTCCCACCTGTCCTTCGAGGCCCGGCCTGAGTGTCGCCTGAGCCCTGGACCCCCCTCTGTGATTCCTCCATCAGCATCTCCACCACAGCGGGGTTGTTTTGCTTGTGTCTCTCCCTCTCCTGGTGGTGCGTCTCCTCCAAGCAGGACCATCTGTGCTGTCTCTCCCTGTCACCAGCCCCGAGTGTAACTGACTCTACAGAAATGTCTGTTGAATTGATAGTGGTCATTTTCAGGTACCGGGGATCTGGTTCCGCCTCTCTGATGGACAGGTGGAAATCGCACCCTTTTCTTGTCTTATCACCATGGCTGTATCATCTAGGACTCGAAGGAACCAGGACGTGCACCCGCAGCCTGACTCTCCCCCGCTGTACGGGGGATCTTGGCTATTTGGGGTTTGTAGCTGGGCGTTGCTCTTGGCTGTCTGTCAGCTGTCTTTTCTGCATCTCTCTGGACGATCCTTTCTTTCCTAACCTTTCCAGATATTGCGATGAATTTGGTGGCAGTCCTCTCTGCTGACTTGAACTCAAGGGGAAGGGGAGCTAGGATCCTAGGGTGGCAGTGGAAGGCTATCTGTTCTCTCTAGGCCAGGGGTGGGAAGGGGTCCAGAAAACCCAAGGGGCGGAGGGGGGCAGAGGTGAAGTAATTGCCGCATCGGACAGGGCATTACCTGGTCTGCTCCTGGGAAAGGCTGGCCCTTTGTATGATTTGATTAACAGAGCTCCCCCTGTAACCAAGTGAATAATGTTGCCTCTGATGATATATTTTTGTAAAACAGCATTATTGAGATGTACTTCACCTACCATACAAACGATCCTTTTAGAGTATTTAATACACTGATTTTTAGTATATTCACAGAGCTGTGCGTCCATCACCATCATCAATTTTAGAACATTTTCATCACCCCAAAAATATGCCCCATCCCCATCAGCAGTCACTCCCCTGTCCCCCAGCCCCAGACAGCCAGGAATGCACTCTCTGTGGATTTGCCTGTTCTGGACATTTCCCGTCAGTGGAGTCACCCACCATGTGTCCTTCTGTGTCTGGCTTCTCTCACTGAGCGTCATGTTCTCAAGGTCCATCCACATCGCAGCGAGTGTCTGTGCATCACCCCATTTCACGGCTGAGTGATGTTCAGGGCGTAGAGAGACATTTTTCTGTCCCTTCCTCCGTTGATTCAGGGCATTTGGGTTGCTTCCACCTTTCAGTTGCTGTGAAGCCGGTTACTGTGAACATTCCCGCTCCAGTCTGTGTGTGGGTGTGTGTTCCCCGTTCTCAGGTACATAGACACCCTTCCTTCCCGGCCCCCCTCAGTGGCCCGATCCTGACCCCGCCTCCCTCTCCCTTGCAGCTGATCCACCTGGAGATCAAGCCAGCCATCCGGAACCAGATCATCCGTGAGCTGCAGGTGCTGCATGAGTGTAACTCCCCGTACATCGTGGGCTTCTATGGGGCCTTCTACAGCGACGGCGAGATCAGCATCTGCATGGAGCACATGGTGAGTGCGGCGGGGCCCGGGGCGCCTCCCCTCCCACCCCGGAGTCCCCGTCCTGTTCCCGGGGGACCCTCTTGGAGGTGGACGAGGCAGTGCAGCCGTGTGTGCATGTAGACCCCTTTGTTTCTTAAGCGCCAGACACCCTCCTCCCGACGTTGCTTTTTCCCCGGATCCATGGTAGACGTTACTCTCTGTTGGCACAGAGCCGGCTCCGTCTTTTTCCCCTCCGTCTAGCGCCCTGGCGTCCCTGCGTACCTGTTGGGTAATTTATGAAACGCTCTTGGTGGACACTAAGGTTGTTTCCGGTCCCCGCGGCTTTCTGAGTAATGCAACGTTGAAAGTCCTTGCACCTAAGCAGGCATGCCCGAGGGCTGAGGCCCGCCGCCGGGCTGTGCGACTAAACACTTGATCTCTCCTTCCCAAGTGCCCTCTGCGTGGTCTGGGGACCCGGGTCTGCACCCCAGCTCAGACCCATGGGACCAGGCCTCTGCCATGGAGGGCGGCCGCCCATCTCTTTTAAACCATGGTTGATTCTCATGTGCCCCCTCATTAAGGAGCTCTGGTCTCGAGGCTCAGAAGTGGGTGGGATCAGGTGTAACGCGAAAGCAGAAGTGGTCAGAGCCGAAGGCCCCCAGAGGAAATGCCGCCGGCCCTCTGCCATGCCTCCTTTGTCAGGTAGGGCCCTGCCCGCTCCCGGCTGTCCAGGCCCCGGCCCTCAGGGCCCTTGCAAAACCAGGATGCCGCGTGGCTTTTGGCGGGTGGCTGTGGTTACGCCTCGCCTCCAGCTTGCCGTCCCC
Organism: Delphinus delphis; assembly: GCF_949987515.2. Lineage (NCBI taxonomy): Eukaryota > Metazoa > Chordata > Mammalia > Artiodactyla > Delphinidae > Delphinus > Delphinus delphis. Next base: position 4,744,231 of record NC_082685.1, on the reverse strand, counting down.
TCTGATGGTTTTGTAACGAAGGCAGGAAACGAATTTGAGCAAGAGCCCGCGAGGAATGCATGTGGGCCGGGGGGAGGGCTCCCCCACTGCCTTGCCCCAACCTGGCTGCCTGATTCCCGCCTGGCACTGCCCCGTGGGAGCCCCTTCCCCACCTGGGAGAGGGCAGTCGTATCTGCCCACCCACCTGGTCGACACTGCACAGACGAGTATCAGGGCGAGAAAAGGATGTGACATCGCTGTGGTCTGAGGGGAGCCTCTTCTGTGCTGTCTCTCTCCCTCCCTCTCCCCTTCCCCCCTCCTCCCCTGCTCGTCCCCACTTCAGCTACCTCCATCCCTGCTCCCTGAATACCCTGAGAGTTTGGAGGCCCCTCTTGGCCTTGTACAAAAGAGGCAGCATGGGACTTCCCTGGCGGTCCAGTAGTTAAGACTCCGTGCTCCCACTGCAGGGGTCACGGGTTCCATCTCTGGTTGGGGAACTAAAATCCCGCGTGCTACACAGCACGGTCTAAAAAAAAGAAAAGAGGCAGCATCACAGCCCCACCCCCTCCCCCTCCGTTCTTGGTGGGTGTAAAGCATCAGTTCCAGGTGAGGCGCCTGCACCCCGGCAGCGCACAGACGGAACCGCTGGGATGCAAGGGAGATGCTAGATTCTCTTTGTTTGCCACGTTCGTCCTTCAGAGCTTCACGGTCGGGCTTTTCTTGTTCGCTTTCATAGCGAGCATATGACGACAGTGGAACGCGTAGATGGCACACAAACGCAAGGACACGGGCTCGGGTGTGGCCCGCGCGCCCCTCTTTCTGCTGACGGGTTACAGTCCATGGAGGTGAGCCTTAAGTGGTGGGTGGCTGCTGGGCGGGGAGGGCGTGAGGAGGACAAGATGACGGGAAGCGCTGAGAGGGCCTGTGCCACCCACACCAGTGTCCTCGTGCCCGATGGTCCCCTGCAGGGTCTCGCCCATGGCGGCGAGAGGACGCTTGCAGTCCCCCCACCTCTCATGCGGGACTGGACGAGTCTCGCACCTTGTCTGTCAGGCCAAAGATATGAGGACGGGGCGAGCTGGTCCACGAATGTTGACGGAGCGTCAGCCGTGACGTTGTCACCACCGCCACCGTTTCCCCGAATTCCTGCATCACCTCCATTTCTCTCCCTGTCGAGGGCACACATTCGTCTCTACGCAGGGTCGTGCACGAATTGACTCTCGTCTCCTACCGGGTAGATTCCAGCTCCAGCTTGTGAGAAAGGCCCGCTGGCTGTGACGAGCAGCCCCGATTCAGCACAGGAGAAACTCACCTGTGGGCACGGGAAACAGCGGGGCTGGCGGCTCCCCGGTGCCCAGACCTATTCCTTTTCCTGGGGAAACTAGGGGCTTGGACCAGCGGACAGCGGGTGTCTCAGGGCCGGAGCGGCCAGGGAGCAGCCGACTGACCACTCAGAGGCAGCTCTTGGTATTTTCTTGGGTCCTGGTCAAATCTACTGAAGAATGCACTCCCTTGTTCTACAATAATGAAAAATCAGACACGTCCGTCAGCAAAGGGGAGGTGAAGAATGACACCAGGCCGCTTTCCAGGGGAGAAGTGAAAGCAGCATATATGCACCGGATGAGAAAATCCCCCGAGAGGAAAGTATGCATAATGTGAGCCCCCAGATAGATAGATAGATAGATAGACTTAAAGCTCTGGATCAGCTCTGCACCCCATGGAGGATGAACCACGCTGACGTCAGGGGCTGGGTGGCAGTGGGGCTGCGTGGAGAGGACCCGCGATGTGTCCTGAGTCGCCTTGAGACCCCAGCCTGGGGCCTGGCCCACCGTAGTCGCTGCGGAGACGTTCTCCCTGAATGTCGTCCAGCAAACATACCACAATCCTACGGAAAGTTCAGAGTATGAGGAGCTGAGTCAGGGAGCAGGGATCACGAACGCTTTTTTTAAAAAACCCTTTTAAGGTTGATGAAACAAAAAATGAGAAAAAAAAGTGGAATTCCCATCTCGCCCTGCACGCAGAACAGGGCTGGGCCGGGCAGCCTGCCGACCAAGTGCACCGGACCTCCTGGTCCCGTGGGTTCCTCCCCGGCCGCACCCGCCGTCACTGCACGCACAGCCCCCTCGTCCTCAGGCTGGGGCTAGCCTACAGAGTCCCTCGTGGGTTCCCAAAGCGTTGGAGGGCCTGGGGTTTTCCACAACTCCCACCGCGGCCCTTCTCCCCAAGCACAGCTGGAGCAGAGTGCCAGGGAGGGGGGACCAGGCGTCTCCGAGGCTGCAGGCTTCTCGTGCCCCCTCAAACGGAATAAGAGGCCTCCTGGGACAGCTGGTGGCCACAGGAGCCCTAGAGCAGCATGGAGAGAAAACAGGCTCTCCACCCAGCTGCGAGTTCAGATGCTGGCCACCTCCCACCGCATGCCCGAGCCTCAGCTCCGGTCTGCCGGCATCCTGGGGGGGCCTCGGTGTGTCCTCGGAGCCCATCTCTGAAGAGGCGCCTTGGGCCAGTCGGTGACACCCGGGGTTTTGGTCTCCCGGTTTGCTTCCGGGTGACCTTGCACAAGATACTTGGTTTCTGTCACTTCTTCGTTATCGTGTGGATTTGGGGCCATGCCCTGGTCAGGGGATCAACTAGGGTGCCCTGTGTCACGTCCTTTGCTGAACATCCCAGTTTCAGGATGGCGAGCAGTGGCTACACCGGCAGGACAGGGGGCCGAGCCATCGTTCCCCCTCCCCCGTGCCCCTCGGCTATCAGGCCTTCCTGGCGGAGCTGGCTTGGCCTTCTGTCTGTGCCGGGCACTTGCAGGCGGCGCCCCTGTGCTCGCGCTCCCCTTCCCGAGGCTGCGGCTGACTTGCTGGGAGGGGACCCAGGCCCAGAGCTGCGGGTCTGGCTCAGGTACGCTCTCTGGTGCTCGGGCTGCAAGCTGGGCGGCTCAGCCGTAGGCCTCATGGAGCACTGCCCGCCTGCCGCTGCCGTGGCAACCTCAGGAAGGCTGAGTCACGCCGTCCAGCCACGGGCCTCAGTTCCGGGAAGGATGGACCGCCTGGCGAGCACACTGGCACCCTTTCCGTTTCCTGAGGCCCCAGAGGTGGCCGGGGCCGCGGGAGTCCCTGCTCTGAGCCAGTGGGTTGCCTTTGGCTGTGGTCTGGCCTCTGTTTTCCGTGGAGGAAATTGAGCACCAGCTCTCTGGGAACCAGGGAAATGCTTCGTTTTCCTCCCTGCCACTCTGGCGTCCCTCTGGGGAGCCCTGCCTGGCGACGGCTCAGGGCAGCTCTACCTCTCTCTCCTGTGCTGCCCCTAGGACGGTGGCTCCCTGGACCAGGTGTTGAAAGAAGCCAAGAGGATCCCCGAAGAGATCCTGGGGAAGGTCAGCATCGCGGTAAGTGCGTGCGGGCGCGCGCTCCTGGCCCTGCGTTCTCATGGGTTTCTTCTTACTTCTGCCCCCTTCCACACGGCCAGGCTCGAGGAGCCTCAGGAAGCCGGTGGTGGGCGTCAGCCTCCGGGCAAAGAGGCAGAGGTGCCTGTGCCAGCCTCCACCAGCTGTGGGACTGAGTGAGTGGCGTCCCTTTGCCTGTGAAGTGGGGGTGATACTTCCGTGCCCCATACAGGCATGGGGTGGCAGGAGGAACCGTGGCACGGCGCCAGGCACACACTGTCCCACAGTGCTGCCATCGTCGAGTGTCGCCTGTCTAACTCGGTGAAACAGCCCCTGTATCCTTCACGCCGTCAACCTGGGGGCCCCGAGCGCGGTCCCGGCACCAAAGGGCTCAACAGAGGATGCCTCTCGGGCTGGGGTGACCCCTGAGGCGGGGTAGTTGACTGGACACTTACAGCCCTACTGACAGGGCCTTGGGCCCTCCTCAGACAAGGGGAGAGCGGTGTCCTCCTCAAGGGTGGGGGGCCGTGTGAGAGTTGGGGAGGTGGGTGACTGTACCCACCCAAAGAATGTCGTCAATGTCACATGGCCACTTCGGCCTGGGCCTCGGGCCTGTCCAGAGGACAGTCCCCCTCACGGCACCGCCCTGCGGCTTCCCTGCAGGTTCTGCGGGGCCTGGCGTATCTCCGGGAGAAGCACCAGATCATGCACCGAGGTAAGGGGACGGGCGCCCCGGGGCCGGGAGGGGCTGACGGCAACCCGCAGCGTCCACACCGCCGGCTCTGCTCCCAGATGTGAAGCCATCCAACATCCTCGTCAACTCCCGAGGGGAAATCAAGCTGTGCGACTTTGGGGTGAGCGGGCAGCTCATCGACTCCATGGCCAACTCCTTCGTGGGCACGCGGTCCTACATGTCTGTGAGTCCTTCCAGCGTCCTCCCCACCGCCACCCCGACCCTCATTAGCTCTTCCCCGTTTTCCAGAAGCTTTTCCAAAAGCCTGCCCTTCCCTGTAGTATAGTTTCTTTTGCGGGCTTTGTTCTCTCCTTCGAATTTCTAGTTTCCATCATCTTCTCATCTGGGTTTTTGTCTCTCTGGAGACGCCGGCCTGGTTCCTGTCCGCTCGGGGAGAGTAGTCAGTTAATTTCTGAGCCAATCGACTAGCCCTCCCTTATTTTAGGCACTATCTGGGTGATTTTATTTTTTTATTTTCATTTTTATCTCTTTAATTTATTTTGGCCACACCGCGTGGCCTGCGGGATCTGAGTTCCCCGACCAGGGATCGAACCCGCGCCCCCTGCATTGGCAGCGTGGAGTCTTAACCACTGGACCGCCAGGGAAGTCCCCATCTGGCTGATTCTAAGAGCAGATTCTGAGAAGTCCGTCTTGGGATTGTTGGGAGAAGGAGACGTTCCGGCGTCTTTCCTGGGTCGGTCGCTCTCCAGAAGCACTTTGGGTTGCGGGGCTTTAAGGGGCTGCTGTCAGCACGGCTGGAAGCAGGTGGAGGGAGGGGGCGGAATGGCTTTCTGCCGCTGTGTCCCTAAGCGGGATGGGGCTGCAGGGGGACCACAGGGACACTCTAGGGTGCCAGCGCCCCTCCATCTCCCTCGGGCCGTCTCTGCCCATCTCCCCTCAGCCGGAGCGGCTGCAAGGCACTCACTACTCGGTGCAGTCAGACATCTGGAGCATGGGCCTGTCCCTGGTGGAGCTGTCCATTGGAAGGTACCCCATCCCCCCGCCGGACGCCAAGGAGCTGGAGGCCATATTTGGCCGGCCCATGGTCGACGGCGCGGAAGGAGAGCCTCACAGCATCTCGCCGCGGCCGAGACCCCCCGGACGCCCCATCAGCGGTATGGCCTGAGACTGGGACTTCCGGTTTGGATGGGGCACGTGGCGCCTGGGGACAGCAGCTGCCTCCCCTCTGGCCCCTCTTAGCTCCACCTGTCCCCCTGGGCCGCGCTCACTGCGGTCAGCAGTCCTCAGATGGTCCTGAGGCTTCTGGGGACAGTGCTGCAAGCAACGCCTCGAACTGTCCTGTCTGGGGCAGCTGCACCTGTTGCTGCCAGCTGGCGGGGTCGAGACACTCGCCCCTCAGCCAAGCCGTGGGGTGGCGGGTGGTTTCTCCAGCATTTTATCACGAGAACGTTCAAGTGTACAGAAAAACCGAAAGGGTTGTCCAGCAGGCAGTCTTCTGCCCCACACCTGGACTCTGCAGTGGCCGTCCTGCTGTGTTGGGCCAGGCCTTTCAGGGAGCCCAAAGTGAAGGCAACTCGACTCGGGTCTCGGGTGGCTGGTTAGATTCAGCCCAGCACACAGCAGAGGTACGGGAGGGCAGCGGGGCTCCCAGGGGCCTCCCGGTACCTCAGGCAGCCACCTGCGAGGTTCAGGCCGATGCTTCCACCACGTTGGGGGCTGGCGAGGGGTGAGGGTCATGGCTCAGGTGGTGTAATTAGGAAGGGGCGCGTAGGACTCTGGGATTTATTTATTTATTTTATTTTTTATTTTTTTATTTTTTTGCGGTACGCGGGCCTCTCGTTGTTGCGGCCTCTCCCATTGCGGAGCACAGGCTCTGGACGCGCAGGCTCAGCGGCCATGGCTCACGGGCCCAGCCACTCCACGGCACGTGGGATCTTCCCAGACCGGGGCACAAACCCGTGTCCCCTGCAGCGGCAGGCGGACTCTCAACCACTGCGCCACCAGGGAAGCCCAATTTATTTATTTTTTAAGTCAAGTGACAGGAAGAGAGTTGAATTGAGTGAGAGCCCGAAGGACCATGCAGTGGACTGCAGTTGGTTGGTTGGTTTCTCACAGCTTTATTGAGATAGCATTCACATACCATATGGTCCACTCGATTCAGGCTTAGAACCCACTGGACTTCTATACCTTCACAAGGTTGTCTGACCATCACCTTTATCTGACTTCAGAACATTTCATCACCCCAAAAGGAAACCCTGTCCCCTACCCAGCCCCTGACAACCATGAACCCAATCCCTGTGTCTGTGGATTTGCCTGTCCTGGACGTTTCCCATCAATGGAATCACACACCCTGTGTGTCCTTCTGTGTCTGGCTTCTCTCACTGACCATTGTGTTCTTGAGATCTGTCCACACCGTGGCAAGTATCGGTGCCTCGTGGCACCTCGTACCTCGCTCCTTTTTTATGGTCACATAATATTCCACCGTGTGGTATCTATTTACCGCTGACGGATACTTGGGTCGTCAGATGGCGGTTTTCACAGTATTCTCAAGCCCAGACCCTCCCCTTTCCTGGTGCCGCACCCAGACTGCTGGGGTGTCTTGATTTCCTCCGAGGGGAGAACCCCCGCTCCCACATCTGTGTCCTCAGGCCCCGGCCCTGCCCCTCCCTTTCCAGCCCAACTCCCAGACGGTGCTCAGACCTTCCAGGCGGGGAGGAGCGGGACGCTGTGCCAGGCCGCTCGGCCTGCCAGCACCTCCCCCAGCCCCGGCCCTGGCCCACGTGCCCATTTCAGGACAGGGGACAGAAGGCGAAAGTCCAGCTGCCAAACGCGGGCCTGGCCAGCTGGGTCTAGGACAGGGGTCAGCCATCCCAGCCAGCCACCATCCTGAGCCCGCAGGTCCGTGCCAGGTTACACTGCTGCCCTTGCCTGCTCGGCCCCCCGTGGCCCCTCCCCCCACTCCAGGGAGCAGGGGGTCGGCTTTAGCACAGCCCAGCCCCCTGCCAGATGTGTGCCTTCTCAACAAGCGTTCCTGTTCGTTCTGGTGTTTTGTTTTTTTAATTCACCAGAGGCTCAGGAGAGATGTTCCTCTCCCAGGAAGGCAGCTGGGCCCAGGAGCCTGCCCTCTGGGTTGGGCCGGGTGCGGGAGAGGGTGCTCGGCTGCGTTCAGCACGCTCAGGCCCCACCGCCCGACGGAAGCACGGTGCCCACCTGCCCGTCTCATCCGTCTTTGCTTCTGCCCCGGGCAGGTCATGGGATGGACAGCCGGCCGGCCATGGCAATCTTTGAGCTGCTGGACTACATCGTGAACGAGGTGCGTGCCCGGGGCCCTGCTGGCAGGCGGGTCTCCACAGCAGCAGCATCAAGCCATTCCCGTTGGAAAGTGTTCCCCAGAAAGAAGAGCGTTCGATGTGTAGACTGTGGGTTGTGTCGGGAAGGGGCCGCAGGGAGCTGTGGAGACCATTGAGTCCAGTAGGATGCGCACACCTCCCCTCCCCAGGGGGCTCTTTTTTTTATCTTTTCACGGGGATGAACCCGAAATTCTCACTCTGAGCCCAATGGCCCAGCGCTGGGGCCCTGTGGGTGAAGTCATAAATCATCCCACTTCCTCAGGGAAAGTTGAGGCACCACCTTCCTCTCTGGGAAGGGGGCACAGGGCGCCCACCCAGTCCTTCTCCCCACCACGTGAGAGGGCAGCATGGATACTCCCATTGTACAGATGGGTAAATCCAGGCATAAGGATGGGAGTGGGCTCCTCAGGCCTGCAGCTGAGACAGGGCCGAGCAGGACCTGACCCTACAGCCCTCCCTCTCGGCGTGGCCGGGTCACCCTCCTGGCCCTTCTCTGATGGAAGTGGGTTTCCAGTGGCCCTTTGGAGTTGGGGTGGCCAAGCTTGGCCCAGGGTTGGGTCTTAAGGTGAGCAGCTCAGAGCAGGGTCAGTGGCGACAGAACAGGGCAGGGTGGTTCCGGTGACACAGCTCTCCCTGCACCTGGCAGCGACACCCAGGCCCGGTGAGCACGTCCTTCCAGGGAGGCCGCCGGCACCTCCCGCCCCTGAGCAGGAAGAAGGCCCACTGCCCTCCTGGACGGGGCCTGAGCCTGCACACGGCTGTCCCCACCCCGGGACCTGTGCGGGGCCAGGCCCCTCAGGCTCCCCCTCTTTTCAGGCAGACCCCCAGCTCTCTCCAAGCACCTCCGGAGGGTAGTGGCCCAGACCGTGTAGCACGTGGTCAAGAGTAACCACCCTCATCCATAAAATGAGGATGAGCCCTGTTCTTCACTCCTGAGCCCGTCGTGGTCCCCAAACAAGAAGAGCTTTTGAAGGAAACTCTGGGAAAAGGCCAACCCAGTTGGCAGGGCTGCCCGGGGAAGTTGCTGGAAGGGGGGTGGTGGGCGCCCTCTGCCTCCAGGAAGGGTGCATCCTGAGGGTCCCCAACAAGTGCCGAGCTGTCCTCAGAGGCACAGGCTGGGAAGCGCCTTTTCTCCCTGATTCCAGAAGCATCCTTGAGCTCTCACCCCCGCCTTTCTGTCCTGGCCCGCAGCCTCCTCCCAAGCTGCCCAACGGCATCTTCACCCAGGACTTCCAGGAGTTTGTAAATAAATGGTAAGACGCCATGGCCGCCAGCTCGGGGCGGGTGGGGCAGGGGCCAGGCGGCCTGGCCTGCTTCCTGGGACGACCGGGGCCTCGGGGATGCCGGGCTGTGGCGGCGTCTGGCAGGACTGGAGCTCACCTGAGAACCCAGATCCCCCCGCCAACCCCCCACCAAGGCTGCTGAGTCACGGCGTCCAGCTGCCACCCCCAGCTTGTCCCCAAAACCCCGCGCAAGCCAGGATGGCAGGCTCTCTGGAAATAACGCTATTCCCGCCTTGCCTTCTGCCAGCAGGCAGCCCGGTGTCCTAACCCCTCAAGCCCATAACCCGTGGCTCCTAGGCAGGCCTTCGGAGCCGGTTTCTGGGGGGTGGCCCTCCCACCCTCTGAAGCGTCTGGGTGACGCGGCCTCGGGCGAGCAGGCTGTGGACCCGGAGGGCCGGTCCGTTGAGCGCCCTGCACGTCAGGACGCGACGCTGCGGCCCAGGGTTGCGTACCTCGCAGCCAGCCTGTGACTGTGCGTCCAGCGCTCCCCGTAAACCTATCTGTGCCCTGTGAGGTTGCCAGTTTGAAGAACTGCCACTCAGCCCTGAACTGCTTTGAGCAGCAGCCTTTCAGACCGTTCCTTTTAGACCTTTTAGACCGTTCCTCTTTCGTGAAGGGAAAACTTCCGCTTCCACAACAGCGGTTGCTATTGGGCCTCTGATGGAGCAGCGTGGGGGGGGTTTCCCACCCTCTTCCCCTTTCCCTCCTGTCCTGGTCTCAGCTTCTTGCCCTGCCCTCCCGGGGCATCCTGCTTCACACCCAAGGGTGGCAGTGGAGCCCCTCACCCACGGGGGCCAGGCAGGAAAGGGCAGCAGGATGCAGGCCTCTTCCCCCAAGGCCACTGACTGCCCGCCTGTCTTCTCTCTCCCACCCCCTGGAACCCACAGCCTAATTAAGAACCCAGCAGAGCGAGCAGATCTGAAGATGCTCATGGTGAGTAATACCCACAGATTTGGGACTTCCAGAGGTCCCTGGCAGGCCCTCCTCGCCTTGAGTGACACCTGAGCTGGCTCTGATGTCTCTTGGCCAAGCTGGAGAACCCCTGTGGGTCGCCCTGGCTTGCTGGAGGGCACCATGCAGAGCGGCCATGGTCCTCTCAGCTCCCCCGGGTACAGAAGGGCCCGTGTGCCTGGGGCTAGGGCTGTGTCTCAGAATGGCCGGCGTCCAAGGTGTTGGGGGCACCACCGGGGTGTTTGCCTTCCTCTAAACCCATACTGTCCAACGTCCTTGAAAACCAAGGTGGTCTCCGGCATTGGCCTTCCCCCGGCAGGGCTGCCTGCCAGCCTCAGGGTGACCGTCACAGTGCCTTCCGCCCATGTCCACTGTGGACGTTAGGCCTTCTTCCTCCATCACCAGGCCTGACCACCTGAGTCACCCCCGATGCTGAGTCAGCCCCTTGTTTATGCGTCTTGTGGCTCGAAGAGTTTGAAAACACTGCCAGCTACAGGCGTGAGACGTTGGTTGTCAACCTCAGGTGTCCACACAGGAGAGAAGGAGCCTCTTAGGGTGGTCATGATGCGGTAGTTTGAATAACCGAGCCACGCCCTCTGGTGGGCTCCTGTGCCCCTGCCTGCAGGACCACGCTCCCCCCTCCCCACCATGTCCTCCACCGGGCCTCCCTCCTGCTTTCCACCTCAGGACCTTTGCACAGGATGGCCCTTCTCCTTCTGGGACATGTCCTGTTGCTCTCCCCCCAGCTGTGGGCCTCTGCTTCGGCACCGCCTCCAGGAATGCACCCTGTCTAGCCCACCCCTCTGTTAGCTGTGGCTGCAGCCTGTGTGTCCCAGCTGTAGTCAGTTTTCTGTGGCCCCAAGAGTGAGCCTGGCCTGGAGTGCCTTGTGGGAAGGGGTCTGCGTCCATCTGCTTCTTTCTAGAAGCTCCTTACTGAGTCCAGTGACGTGTGTTCAGGGCACACACGACATAAGAAGCACGTGTTCACTGTGGAACATGCAGACCCACGGAACAGGGGAGTGAACTTTGACATCTGCCATTGTCTCCCCCCGCCGCCCCCCCGCCCAGCTCCACGCAGTTCACACAGTGCGGGACGACATCCACGTCTCTGCCTGCGTGACACTGTGGGCCGTGTGGGGCTGACTGTCTTCCCGACCACGAGTCCTGTTCCCTTGGTTTGGTGTTTCACCCAAGCCTGTGCCCACCTTTAGGGAGGTAGGGGTGGTCTCGCCTCCCCAGCTGGCATAACAGGTGGATGTCACGTGGGAGGCCTAGACCCCCGCCCTTCCGAACGGGAACCGCTGTCAGGGTGACTGTTAAAGTTACTTAAACTGACGGATGAGGCGCGATCCTGCTCTCCAGCCACACGGGCCCTGTTTCAAGGGCTCAGGAGCCTCAAGCGGCCGGTGGCTGCCGCCTGGACAGGACATGTAGGGCACTTGCTATCCTCAGAGTTCCGTGGTTCCAGATCAGATGTTCTCACCCAGGTGACTCTGCCCCCATGGGTCCCTGGGCCACGTCTGGGGACATGTGTGGTTGTCACACCTGCGGGGGGATCCTGGCGTCAAGCGGGTCGGGGCAGGGATGCTGCTCCTCACCCCACAGCGCCCGGGACGCCCCACAGAGGGTGAGCCGACCCCACGTCACCCTGAGCTCCAGGGGGCATAGAGTGGCCTCCCCCGTCGCCTGAGACCCCGTCCCAGGCCGCGTGGCCCCGGGCCCGGGCCTCCCTGCTCTGGGGTGGGGACCCGGCCAGCCAGCTAGGGCGGGGCCACTCACATCGTTCCTTCCCTTTCAGAACCACGCCTTCATCAAGCGGTCCGAGGTGGAAGAAGTAGATTTTGCCGGCTGGTTGTGTAAAACGCTGCGGCTGAACCAGCCCAGCACGCCCACGCGCACTGCTGTCTGACGGTCCCGCCACCGACAGACCCGCTCCCCATCCCACCCCTCCGGCTGCCCCCTCCGTGGGGATGCGCGCGTGGCCCTTGGGCCCGGGGAGGCCGACGCCGCTGCGCTGTCTTCTCAGAACCTGCTTCCTTAGGTTTAAAGAAAAAAACCGAAACAAAACAGGGAAAGAAAAAGCAAACGTGCCGGTTGTGCTTCTTGTGCCTTGTCCTTGGGGTGTCAGCCTTGATCCAGCCCGGGGTGGGCGCCTCTGCGAGGGCGGCCCAACCCCTGAGAGACGGGCATGGTGTCGGGCACTGACTTTGCTCCTTTCCGAGGCCCTCAGAGGGACCCCCAGCCGTGGGTGACTTTCACCAGAAGAGAAGGGGGCTGCCCCCTTGGGGTGCGTGTGTGCCCCCAGCCTGGCATCTGCCCCTTGGAGGTGGCCGTCCCGGCCCGCAAGAGCTATTGGGCCCAGTGGCTCTCGTGGGGTCCCCGCCCCGGCGGCTCCAGCCTCGGGCCATGCAGCCTGTCCTCAGCAGTGCGTGACCTGCCCCCTGGGAGGGACCCCCAAGTCCTCTTCTGTGCTTCGGGGAACAGAGACTTCTGACAGCTCGCAGCAGCCTGAGCTGACACTCGCTCGGCAGAAAGGAAGCCTTGGGTTTCCAAGCTGTCCTGTGGTTGAAGCCCCAGCAGATCCTGCAAATAAGGCCCGCTCCCCTATGCCTGCAGGCCGACAGATGTGGGCGGGTGGCTCTGTGTCACCTCTGCTCGCCCAGCAAATCAGAAGTGACCACCCAAGGCACGTCACTGTCTCGGGCCTTGAACCGTTTGACCACAGCTGATCGGAAATGAGATGATGGGGGTGAGGCTGTCCTGACTCCTGGTGGCCATTGGGGTGTCCAGCCAGGCCCCCTGCAGGGGTCTGCATGAGGTCCGAGGCCCGAGACCCAGCCTTTCCGCCTTCAGGGCTGTACCACCTCCAACGGAGAAGGCCGCCTCTGGGCCATCGGGCAGTAGGAAGTGGTGGAGGGCAGAGCTGCTTCTAAGGCTTCCCCTCCTGCAGGCTCTCTGAAGATGAAGCTGTGAGTCTCCCCACAACCCCAATACTTCCTGAAGGCTTGAAACAGGCCGATATTTATCTGTGATAAGTCGCAGAGGAAGGGTTCTCGTAGAGCAGCGGTCCTGGGGCAAACCAGCCCCGCGTTTCTGGAGAAGGTGCAGCTGAAGGTGGGGGATTGTGGCCCTCTGGGAACTGCTGGGTCCTTTTCTTCCTAGGGAGACCCTTCAAGTCTCCTCTGTTTTTTCCTGTGGTCACCAAAGAGAAGACAAGTTGGTAGCTGTTCCAACCAGCTTTCCAGATTTCTGCCACCTCGTAGTTGCCCCCAAAGTCTTTCCTGATTTAGGAAAGAATAAAAAAGATAACTAAAAGTGATGGAGGTGTCGCTCTGTGGGTACCCCAGCTCCCTCCAGAGCTTCAGAGGGGGAAGGGGGCCTAACGGGTGAACTGTGACTCAGCGTCTTGGCCCGTGGGCGCCCGGCGCTGGCAGTCACAGGCAGCCCCATCGTTGGGCCAGTCCTGTACACGTCAGGCTGTGGGCCTGACCAATGTCTGTTAACAGAGCCGACTGCCGTTTGCAAGGAGTGAGACCGCATTGACGGCGTTCCTAGGGGTGCTGGTGAATCGGGTCGGTGGGGTAAGGCCTCCAGGGTTGCTGGGGGAGGACGGATCGAAAGTAGGCGCCTCCCCCAGCCCATCGGCTCCAGCCGCCCACCGTCTGCTGTGTTGCTTTGCCAGGACCCCGAGGCGCCTCAGGAAAGGACCAGAGAGACACTTGGCGCTTACCCTTCCCACTCCGAGTCAGCCAGGAACACGCCAGAGGCTTGGAGACCGTGATGAAAGTGTCCGACTTTAACAGCCAGGGGTCTCCCTCCCTCCCCCGCCCCCCACCCGCTTCCTGCAAACGTCGCTAGACTTGGCCCCCTCTGCCCCCACACCCTGACACCCCGTCTCTCCCCGGTTCACAGTGGTCCCTGCCTGGCTGCTCCCATCCAACGATCTGGCCAAAGGTGACCACAGGCCGGCCTGGGAACGCTGATCCCTGCCCTGTCGAGGTCCTCTCTTGCAAGGGGGCAGGCTCTTCTTCCCGAAACATGTAACATCTGTTGGTTTTGGGGTCTCCCGACGTGTAGGGGTCCAGGCAGAAGGTGGGGTCAGGCAGCCAGGCTGCTGGCCCCTCCCGAGCTTCTTGTGAGAGACTGTGTTCTGTGTCAAGGTTCCCCGTGCCTCTTCCTTAAACCCCGAGACGGCCAAGTGCGTGAGATGATGCAGCCGCCCTGTTCGGGCCCCTGGGACCCCCAGCATCCCTCTGTCTGACCTCTTTGTCCAAAAACAAATCAATCAGGAAATGAATCCAAGAGCTTCAGAATCTCACCCGTTGGGTGTTTTCTTACTTGGGTTTTGAGTTTTCTTCGCTTCTGGGGTTTTGGGGTTTTTTTTTGTTTTTTTGGTTTCTTTTGCGCTTGGTTTGGAAGAAGAAGGTATCCAGCGTCTTGTCGATGCAAGTTTCTCCTCAGGTCCAAGTTTTCATCATATTAAACAGCACTTTACAACACCACATGTGTTGACCCCTGTGTCCCCAGAGAGCAGACTCTCCCTGCCTGGTTCTGAGCCCCGAGCAGCTCATAAGTGACCTTGGAATAAGTGATGAGCCGGGAAAGGTGGCCCAGCTCAATCAGGGTGCCACAGGCTTTTACCCCCAGCCCTGGCCATGGGTCAGAAGCCATCTAAAAGCTCGGGGTCACGGGTGCCCGCCTGATCCAGTGGAATTCTCAGGTTGGACCAGCCCCGGCCCCGAGACCGTCGCATTCCCTTCTCTGAGTGTAACAGACGTTCCGGGGATGGGGCAGGGGGAAAATGGAAGGAAAGAAGGTGTGCAGAACTCAGAACTGGCAGGCAGATTCCAGGCGGGTCTCGGCCCCCTGCGCCCTCAGATGCCACTGGGACGCACGTGCATCATTCAGCTGCAGGCGCAACTTAAATTTCCTCGTGGCCACATTTAAAATAGGAAAAAGAGTTAACCCTTCTGGTTCCTTGTTTTTGTTTGTTTTTTGTTTTGGCCTCACCGCGTGGTGCGTGACAGGCAGGATTTTTAGTTCCCTAATCAGGGATCAAACCTGTGCCCCCTGTGGTGGAAGCATGGAACCGCCAGGGAAGTCCCTGGTGAAGGTAATTGGATGGTATGTTTTATTTAACCCAATGTAGTCAAAATATTACCCTTGTACTTTGCAATCAATATGAAAATTAGTCTGGTGTTTTCCTTTTTTTTTTTTGGTACGGAGTTGTGATACCATGTGTTTTGCCCTCACCGTGCATCTCAATTCGGACGGCCCACATCTCCAGTGCTCGATGCCCCATGTGGCCAGAGGCTGCTCTGTCCTCTCCCAGCTGTCATCATGCCTACTGGGTCTCAGTGGGGACACTCTTGCCCCCCTCAACCCAGGGGACACTGATGTCTGGGGGCATCTGTGGTCATCACGACTGGGGGGCTCCTGGCATCCAGCGGGTGGGGCCGGGGATGCTCTTCCGCCCACCAAGCCTGCGGTGTCCCCCTCCTAGAGAGTAACCCGGCCCCCTGTCAGCAGTGAGGGGAGGAAGCTGGTTTAGCCCACGCCCCTCTGGGGATCCAACAGTGTAGAAGGCCACAGTTCCCCTGTAGCAGAAGTCAGACCCTGGGTCTTTTATGTCCAAGGCAGCCCTGCCTGAAGCCCCCAGGTTTCCTGTGTCCAGAGCCTGGGACACGGTGTGGCAGGGGGCGTGTGGGCAGGGGCGGCCCAGAACCTTCTGGAAGGCAGGGAGTCTGGAGAAGGGCGCTCAGCCAGCCCCAGGGGTGGAGGTGTGTGCCGGGCAGGAAGCCTCAGGTCCGGGAGGCGGGACTCAGTGGGCTCCGGGTTAACCGAGTTCAGTTCAGAAGAAGCTACCACTGCATTTCCCAGAAAGTGGGGATCAGGCGGGCAGAGTGGGAGTGAGGAAGGGGAAGGGACGGCCTCAAAATGAAACCAGCAGGGGCCCTGCGGGTCTCGCCCCGCCTCCCGGGGCTGGGGCTCCCAGCTGACCAGGTGTGCGGGGCCCCGAGCCACCCACCCACCCGGGGCTGGAGGCCACACCTTGAACTTCAGGCCAGTGGCTGGAGGACCTGCCCGGTCTGCAGTCCCCGTGGCAACGACACCTAGGCTCTGGAGGAGGAAGGAGGGCGGAGGGGGAGGCCAGGCCCCATGGCAGCCTGAACCAAGGCTCGGGTTTCTGCCCAGGCTTCCCTGGGGACTGAGGGAGGCCCGCAGAGAAGCACCTGGAGAATCAGAGAGAAGCCTCAGGTGAGGGAGGCACCGAGGCCCCGCAGCTGAGTCTCTTCCCCACCCCCGGCCCTCGCCTGACCCCCACCCCTGGGAGAGGCCACGCCCCCTGCAAGGGGGTCATCCCGGACCAAATGAGATGGCTACTGCTGACCCCCCAGGAAGGAGCAGACCCTCTCCTCCTGAGCATCCCGAATCCCTTTTCCCTTCACCCTGGCTACACCCCGTGAACTGGCCAGAATAGCTAACCCCATCGTCCCCCCCTGAGCCCTGGCGACGCGGGACCCGTCCAGAGGCTCCGAGCTCCCCCGACAGATGCCGGGAGCCCCCCATCTCCACACCCTGTGTGCTGGAGAGTTCACAGCCCTAGCGGCAGCACCAGGCAGAAGGCCGTGGACTGGGTGTCCACGCTGAGAACCCTTGGACCGGAGAGGGCATCGGGGGCAGGGGAACCCGCGTGAGCAAGGGTGTGGCAGCGGGGCCAGGGTGCAAGATCTTTAACAACCATCCAGCAGAGCAGTGCCCATTCCTAATGGGCCCGCAAGGGCGCCTGGACTCAGAAAGGGGTCAGGTCTGCCTCCACTGGACTTCGTGTTGACTGTTTAGTTTCTGGGGGGGGGGGGACATAGGGGCTGGGGTGTTGGGTGCCTACCAGGTGAACGAACGGAAGCCTGTCGACATTTCAGCCCCCACTGGCTTTGGGTGCAGGACAACATGGTGGCTGAGTGGGAAGCCAGGTCACTTGGATGTCTGGCTAAGAAACCGGAACTTTATGGCCGGGACGATGGCCGACTGCAAGCTGGGCGGTGAACTCAGACAAGCAGGTTTGGGAAGATGAATTAGCAAAGGAGCAGGATACTCGGAAATACCACCATAGGGATCCAGGCCAATCCCCACTGTGGCCGTCGTCTTGCGGGTCACACCAGCTAGGAGGGCATGGACATCCAGGGAAGCCGGCCTCAGGTTACAGATTCTCCTGCAAAAAGTCACAGAGAGGGACTTCCCTGGTGGTCCAGCAGGTAAGACTCCACGCTCCCAATTCAGGGGGCCCGGGTTCAATCCCTGGTCGGGGAACTAGATCCCGCATGCATGCTGCAACTAAGAAGTCCACATGCTGGGCTCTCCTGGTGGTGCAGTGGTTAGGAATCCGCCTGCCAATGCAGGGGACACGGGTTCGAGCCCTGGTCCAGGAAGATCCCACATGCTGCGGAGCAACTAAGCCTGTGTGCCACAACTACTGAGCCTGCACTCCAGAGCCCACGAGCTGCAACTACTGAGCCTGCATGCTGCAACTGAAGCCCGCGCTCCTAGAGCCTGTGATCCGCAACAAGAGAAGCCACTGCAACGACAATCCGTGCACTGCAACGAAGAGTAGCCCCCACTTGCCACAACTAGAGAAAGCCCACATGCAGCAACAAAGACCCAACGCAGCCAAAAATAAATAAATAAAAATACATAAATTTATTAAAAAAAAAAAAGTCCACATGTTGCAACCAAAGATCCCGCGTGCCGCAACGAAGATCCCGTGTGCCGCAACTAAGACCCGGTGCAGCCAAAATAAAAATAATAATGATCATAATAATAAATATAAAAAGAAAAAAGTCACAGAGAGAGCTGGGCCATGGGGCAGGGCAAGGCCTTGGACTGGAGACCCCCCCCATACCTTCCCCTTAGACCTATCGCTCCACAAATACCCTCATCCTGGTGGCCTGCCCTGGGTGGAGGTAAAGGCTGGCCCCTTACCTCCTGTCCCCATGTCCCCTCTCCCTCCCAGAAGACCAAGCCCACCTGTCCCCAGCACTGGCATTGCTGTCTGTCCTGTCGCACTTCCTACTCTGCTCACCTGTGAGCCTTTTCACTCCCTTCCATCTGCACCTGCCTGTCTCCTGGTCCTTCACTTGTGGGTGTCTCTTGGGGAGGGCTCTCTGCCTTCTCCGAGCCCCCATAACCCTCCGCCCTCCCGTGTGGCTGGGATGACCACCCCACTACACTCACCTGAAAGTTCACACACAGCTCCCCTGCCGGGCCACCCATCTCCTTTCTTCTATAACAGCCTTGGATTTTGAGGTGGGGACCAGTGAGGTTTCTAAGCACAGACACATCACCCCCCAACCCCTGATGTCTCTGGGGGGACCCAGTGTACAGCAGTAGGGGCCTCCCAGGGGTCAGAGTGTCAGGGAGGAGGAGTGGGGAGGAGAGAGAGAAGAGGAAGGGGAGGGGGAGGGGGAAGAGGAGGGGGAGGGGAAGAGGAGGGGGGAGGGGAGGGGAGGGGGAAGAGGAGGGGAGGGGAGGGGGAAGAGGAGGGGGGAGGGGGAGGCAGTGCAAACCTTTCACTCACTCTTGGCTCCCTGTCTTTGCACCTGCTGTTCCCTGTTCTGGAATTCCTCTTCCATTCCCCCCTCCCCACCCTCAGCTCCTGCTCAAACTTCAGGCAGCCTTTCCCTTCCCCCTGCCGAGGGCCGCCAGACCCCCACCCATGTAAAACCCTCAGCAAAATTGCTCCTTTGACTTTCCCATCACCCATCTTCATGGCCTTGAACTTGGCAGTGGATTCTTCAACATGACACACAGACACAAGCAGCAAAAGAAAATATAGATGAACTTGGACTTTGATCAAAATTGAAAACTTGGGTGCATCAAAGGACGCCCTGAGGAGAGTGAAGAGAAAGCCCACAGAGTGGGAAAAAAGTATTTGCAAATCCTGTAAGGGAGACGGGCCTAGTACTCAGGGGAAATAAAGAATTCTTACAACAAAGAAAAAGAAAAAATCCTCAAAACTTAACAACCGAAAGAGTCGCCCCAATTAAAAAGGCGGGTATTTCCCCAAAGACGTTGTACAGGTGCCCAGTGAGCACGTGAGGAGCTGCTGGACCGGGTCTCCCCACACCTGGACTTGGGTTGGAGGAGGGGGCGGGGCAAGTGGGATCAGCTTCTACGCAGAGGGGTGGGGTCTCCCCGGGATGCGTGAAGCCGGAGGTACGCTGTCTCCTGCTTTCACCCCACATTAAAGAGCAGGAAGTGGCTCCGGAGTGACAGGAACGGAATCCTGTGTGACTCCCTCTCCCCCTCCTCCTCGCCTGCCCAGGGGCTCCCCGCCAAAGGGGCGGCGCAAAGCACAGGTGCGAAGAAGCCGCCCGCCTACCTGCCCTCTGAGGAAGCCCCGCCCCTGCCTTCCTCCTCTTCCTTCCTCTC
Source organism: Delphinus delphis (assembly GCF_949987515.2). Taxonomy (NCBI): domain Eukaryota; kingdom Metazoa; phylum Chordata; class Mammalia; order Artiodactyla; family Delphinidae; genus Delphinus; species Delphinus delphis. Next base: position 4,725,172 of record NC_082685.1, on the reverse strand, counting down.
CTCTGCTCTCCCCTCCCCCGCCTCGGCCGGCCCACCCCCAGCCCGGCTCTACTCCTCATTAAAAGGGAGGGGCCATCTTCCGGGGCCTTGCTCCCAGACTGCCTGCCCTGCTGCTCCGTGCTGGCCCCTGAGGTTCTGGGAGCTTCTCAAAGTCTCCCTTTTGAAGCTCTGGGTTCACAATTGGAGCCAACCTGGGCGGGGGTGGAGATGGGGAAGGTGTTTCCTCAGCATCCGGCAAAGATCCAGGGAGACTCGGTGCCGGGCCGCCCCTGGGGGTGCTCCTTCTCTCTGTGCCTTTTAGGGTGTGCGTCTTACCCCCCAGAAAACGTGGGGTCCCCAGACATCACTATGGTGCGTGGACATGCACCAACCAACACCTACTTCGGTTAACACCTGCCCTCATTCACAGCAGCCCAAACTGGAGACACCCCAAACGTCCATCGGCTGAGGAATGCATAAGCGGAATAAGGCACATCCACACACGGGAGCATCGCTCAGCCGTGAAAAGGGGTGAAGCCCCGACACTCGCTGGGGGAGGGGATGGGGGTGATGCTAATGGGGACGGGGTTTCCTTTTGGGGGGATGAGAATGTTCTAAGATAAGATAGTGGTGATGGTTGCACAACACTGTGAATGTCCTGAAAACCAGTGAATCGCACACTTTAAGTGTGTGAACTGTATGGTATTTGAATTATATCTCAATAAAGCTGTTATACTAAAAAACGATAGATGTAGAGAACAAACGTATGGACACGAAGGGGGGAAAGTGGCAGGGTGGGGGGATGGTGGGATGAATTGGGAGATTGGGATTGACATGTATACACTAAAATGTAATATATATATAATAGATAACTAATAAGAACCTGCTGTATAAAAAATAAATAAAATTCAAAAAAAAAATTAAAAATAAATAAATAAAAAATGAACTGCCCTCTCCCATTGGCTCCCACACTTCCTGTCTCCCTGAGCTGTGAGGGTCTTTTGTTTTTTGTCCACGCCACGCAGCTTGTGTTCCCCGACAAGGGATCGAACCCCGGGCCCACGGGAGTGAAAGCCCACGGCAGTGAAAGCCCACGTCCTGACCACTGGACCACCAGGGAATTCCCTGAGCTACGTTCTTGACATCCCCAGGTGACTCTCCCCCCTCCCCGCTTCCCGTCCAGTCTGGGGAGTCCTGGAGAATGGGCCCATCTCCTGACATCAAGTGGCTCTCAACCAGGCCCAGAAGACAGTGAATCCGTGCCCCAGGCTGTGGACCCACACCCTGCAGGAAGAACAGCAGGGGTGAGGGGGACAAGGCCACGCCATTGCCTGGAGACAGGCAGGCCTGCCAGTAAGCAAGTGGGGCACCTGGGCCTGAAGCCCCATCTGCCAGACCATGAGCCCCAAGCCACAGCAGGTGGCCTCAGGGGACACTATCCCCCGCCCCCACTCCCCACCCAGCCCCGACTCAGGCCACATGGATCCTCCTTTCTGGTGGTTTCTGGGCCAAGGGTCCCTGCTGGGTAAAGGCAGCCGACATCCTGTTCTGCCTTGGACCTAGCTCCGCCCCCTCCCAAAGGGGATGTTGCGGCCCAAGTCAGCGGTCAGCAGAGCTTTGATCTTCCCAGCACCCCATGGGGTGGACCTGATCCCCTGCCCCACTTTTACAGGAGGTCGGGCGGTGTGGGGAAGGAGCCCAGGATAAGAAGGTGGCTTGCCTTGCCCAAGGTCATGCAGAGAGAACTTGCCCTTTGACCCCTTGACCTTGACTCTGAGAATCCACAGGCCAGAGGAAGGTCAGGAGAGGAAGCGGCGGCAGACGGTGGCCCCGCAGGACAGGGCGGCGGCTGACCTTGCACCTGACACAGCTGCCCTCCCTCTCTGTCCCTCTTCTCTTCCCTGTCTCTCTCTGTCTCTCTTCTTTCTCTCCCGGAAAGTGAAACCGGTGACACCAAAGTGAAACTGAAGCTAGTGCCTCGCAGCCAAACCAGCCGAGGGAGCGAGAGGGCCAGCGGGTGACTCCCCTGGCTGGCCCACGTGGCAGGCGGCAGGATGGAGGGAGGAGTCCCTCCTTCAATTGTGGTGATTTTAAAAAAGGAAAGATCCGAGGGGGAGGTCTGGCCGACCCGAAAGGCTGCCACGTTCTCCTCTTCTGCTCCTTCCCTGGCTGCGGTCCCCTCCGTTCTGCAGGCTCCCCCAGGGGTACCATCTTGTAGAAGGCCCTGAGTGGGCAGGGGCTGGGGTGGGGGAGGACGGGACTGGCCTGGTTCACCCGGGGTCCCTCAGATGAAGCTGACCCACGGAGACCGTCTCTACTGAGGGACTGGCCTCAGGCCCCTTGCACAGATAAAAAGCCAAGGACCCCCCAGCGTGGAGACAGGCTGCCTGGGGCAGTGTAGGGGTGTGGGTGGAGAGGAGGCTTTGCCAGGGGACGGGGGAAGGGCAGCGGGATGGCTCAAGGGCTGGGACCTGGCCACCGGTCAAGCAGAGGCCACCGCACAGTGGTTTTCCTTCTCCGCAGAGCCCGGAGAGGAAAAAGCAAGCAGGCGCGTTAGATCCAGGCCACAGTTTCTCCTCCTGGGCACTGTGGACATTTGGGACCGGTCATTCCCTGGGGTGGGGCTGTCCTGGGCACTGTGGGGTGTTGAGTGGCATCCCTGGCCTCCACCAGCTCCATGTCTGGAGCTCCCCCAATATGACAGCCATAGTTGTCCCCAGGGGGTAGGGGAATCACACCCATTCCACCCCCAATGTGATCCCCTGCCCTAAGCCAACTCCTATTTGGGGGCGGCGGGGTGGGGGACCCGGCTGCAGAAAGAGTGACAGAGACAGAACCCTGGGCTGGACCCCAAAGGCAGACAGGCTAGCCCTCCCCGGCTTTGGAACACTCCTTCGAGGTTCTGAGAGGCCCCTGGGAGCTGTCATCCAGCCTGAATGTGAAGGGGCATCCAGGAAAGTGGCGCTCAGGAAACTGGGAGCTTCCGGCTGGCAGGACCCATTGCACAGACTGGCAGGGCCCATTGCACAGACGGGAATCCTGGGGGTGGATGGAAGGAGGGAGAAACAGCAGCACCAGATCGGTCCTGCCTTTTCCACCTCTGGAGCAGTCTAAGCCACCCCTTAAGTGAGGCTCCCTAGCCCCCCAGGTACCCATGGACCAGCCATTATTGCCCCACCCTCTGCTGCTTAGAAAATGTTTCTCTGTGATGCTGGGGGCCCTCCGTGAAGCTGCTGAAGTATTTCGATACTTGCACACCTGGTTTGGCCACCCCGGGGTGTACTGGTTAAATGTTAGCTCGTCTGGGTGGGGCTCTGGGGACCTGGGAGGAGCCTGGATGGGAGGAGGCATCCACCCACTGGGGAACCAGGGGCTTCCGGCGCCTCACCTGGCTTTCCCTGCACCCGGGCACCAGTTCCGGGTTTATGGGGCACCCAGGGCAGACAAAGTCCCTGCCCACCAAACCAGCAATGTGCCTGTGAGTGGTCACGGCAGGGCTTGAAGCGTCCAGAAGCCGAGCTGGGAGCCATTTGACTCTGTACTTGTGGCTGGTGGCTCTCACGTTCTTTTCTTTCCAATGTCGTCACTTGTGAAAATAAAAAGGCTGCGCTCTGTTAAGTTGGACCCCAAAATAGTTTCTTTTGGGTTTTTTTTTTTAGTCCTGTTTTTAAAAACAGACCCTGATTTTTTTAATTGTAATAAAACATACACAAAAGTTACCATCTTGATTGTTTTTAAGTGCATAGCTCAGCGGTTTTAAGTACATTCACATTGTTGTGCAAACATCTCCAGAACTTTCTCACCTTCCCAAACTGAAACTCGGTCCGCATTAAACACTAACTCCCCAGCCCCTCCCCCAGGCCCTGGTCCCCACCATCTACTTTCTGTCTCTATGGATTTGAGTCCTCTAGGGGCCTCCTGTGAGTGGAATCCGACCGTATTTGTCCTTCTGTGTCTGGCTTCTCTCACTGAGCATCATGTCCCCAGGGTCCATCCATGTTGTAGCAGGTGTCAGAATCTCCTTCCTTTTTGAAGATGAATAATATTCCACTGTGTGGATGGACGGCAACTTGTTTATCCATCATCTGTCGATTTGGCTTCTGTGAATAATGCTCTTATGGATACAGATGTGCAAACACCTGCATGGTTTTAGGAATTGAACTTTGCTCTGGATTCTCTGACTTAGGCCTCGGCAGCCCTGTCAGCATTTCGACCGAATGAGTCTGGTGGAAAGACCCCCCTGCCCCCGACAAGGCTTCCAGGAGTTTCTCCTGATATTGGGCTCGTCCACCCCTCAAGAGTAGAGTGGACCACCCATTACTGAGCCCAGTGCTGGGTGCCAGGCAGTAAGAGGAGACTCAGATAGGACTGGGAGCAGGTCTGACATCCCTCCTTCCCTCGGGAACACCCCAGAATCATTTCCACCTTCCACCCGTAAGCCCTACAGAGAACTCCTGGGAGCCAGGCTCAGCTACCAGTCTGTCTGTCCATCTTTTCCTCGTGGGACATGGCTCCTTGTCTCCTTTCAGCCTGCTGGTCTCATCCCCAGAATGGTTTGATAAGAACACCATCTCCCTCGAGCTGAGTGCTAGACCTCTATTAATGTGGCCTGAAATCACATTAGCTTTTTCAGAATCTCAGCTGCACTATTAATTGCCTGGTTTGTCCATACAAACCTGTGATGGGCAGAATAATGGTCTCCCAGAGACGTCTGTGTCCCTTACGTGGTCAGAGGGACTCTGCAGATGGTATTAAGTTGAGACTCTTGACAAAGGAGATTATCCTGGATTCTCTAGGGGCCCAGCATCATCACAGGGTCCTTATAAGACCCTGTGATGGGAGGGTCCGAGACAGAGAGAGACGGGAGATGCTGCACTGTTGGCTGTGAGGATGGAGGACAGGGCCACGAGCCAGGCATGCGGCGCCACTGGAAGCTAGAAAAGGCAGAAACCGATGCTGCCCTGGAGCCTCCGGAAGGATCAGCCCAAGACCCATTTTGGACTTCTGACCTCTAGAAATGTAAGAAAATTAATCTGTGTTGTTTTCAGTCACTACATTTAGGGTAATCTGTTACAGTCGCCCAAGGAAACTCATACAAAACCCTCACAGGATGTTCTATCTGGTGCAATTACCTCTTTAAAAATTTTTTTTTTTAATTTTAGAAAAGAAATATATATTAACTGAAGAAAAATGCAAATATTCAGAGAAGCAATAAAGTCACCCTTATCCCACCACCTAGAGATAAGCACTGTTGATACCTCAGTGTGTGTACAAAGAGTATACATGTGTATATTTTTAAGAATAATGGGACCTTTTATTTTCATTTATTTAAAAAATTTTGGGGGGGCCATGTAGCACAGCATGTGGGATCTTAGTTCCCCAGACAGGGATCAAAACCACAGTGGAAGTGCAGAGTCCTAACCACTGGACCGCCAGGGAAGTCCCTACCCCAGAATAATGGGACCTTTTAAATGTACTGGTTTGTAACCCACTTTTCTAGTTACTATAGCTTGACCGTCTCAAAATATTTCCTTTGGATAAATTTCTAGATACAGAATCTCTGGGCCAAAGGCTGTGCATATTTTTAGGCATTTTTGGTCAAGCAACTTTTTTTCGGGTGTTTTAATTTCTGTGTGTTTTTATAAAATTAAGGGATAGGCTATATACAATAAAATGTACAGATATTACGTATAGAGTTGGATGAATCTGACAAATATATACACCCATGTAGACTCAATTTTTGCTTCTTTTTTGTTGTTAAATAAATGTTTTATTTCAGAAATATTTTAGATTTACAGAAAACTTGCAAAGATTCCAGAAAGGCTTCCCATATACCCCTTCACCCATCTTCCCCTAATGCTGTCATATATCACCACGGTATCTTTGTCACAACTAAGGAATGAACACCCGTAAATCACCACGAACAAAACTCCACACTGTCTTTACATTTCACCAGTTTTTCCACAAATGCCCTTTTTCTGTTTCAGGATCCCATCCAGGAGCCCATACTGCACTGAATCAACTGACTCCCCACCTTAAAAAAATAATAATTGTAGTAAAATATACATACATCACATTGAGCATTTTAACCCTTTCTAAGTGTGCAGTTCAGTGGCATTAAGCACATTCACATTGTTGGGCAACCATCCCCACTATTCATCTCCAGGACTGTCTCATCTTCCCAAACTGAAACTCTGTCCCCTTTTACTCAATGGCTTGCTTTTTTTTTTCTTTTTGGCCACAGCGCGTGGCTTTCGGGATCTTTGTTGCCATGACTAGGGATCCAAACCTTGCCCCCTGCAGTGGAAGCACAGGGTCTTAACTATTGGACCGCCAGGGAAGTCCCCTCAGTTGGCTTTTGAGAGTGTGCATAGAACTTTACAGCTCTCCCAGGAAGGTTAGTGTTTCTTTGTGTGTTTGCTGTGATATGCCTTGAATCCAAATTTATCTCCATTCTCCCAGAACTGATAAGCTAGCCTTCAGCATCTTGGCATCTTTATTCAAAGTCACTGGTGAAAAAGATTAGATAGATAGATAGATAGATAGATAGATAGATAGATAAACATATACACATATGTATGTATGACTTGTTGAAGTACTAACCTCCAGTACCTTAGAAGGTGGCTTTATTTGTGAATAGGGTTGTTGAAGATGTAATTAGTTAAAATGAGTTCATGCTGGAGCAGAGTGGGCCCCTAATCCAATGTGACTGCTGTCCTTATAAGAAGGGGGCATTTGGACGCAGAGACAGATGAGCACAGAGGGAAGATGACCTAAAGGGACCTGGGGAAGCTGGCCACCTGCAAGCCAAGGGAGGCCTGAAGCTACGGGAAAGAAGCCAGGCGAAAGGCCTGGGACAGACCCTTCCCCAGAGCCTTTGGAAGGAGAATGGCCCTGCCAATACTTTGACTTTGGACTTCCGGCTTTCCGAACTGAAAGGGAATACATTTCTGCTGTCCCCAGGCACCCAGTTTGTGGTACTTTGTTACAGAGGCCCTAGGAAACTAATTTATATACATATTTCATAGGGTCCTTATAAGAGGGAGTTAGGAGGGTCAGAGTTAGAGAGAAATGGGAGGATGTCAAGCTGCAGGTTTTGAAGATGGCAAAGCAGATCATGAGCCTTTTAAAAATAAGTGTAGGGAGGGACTTCCCTGGTGGTCCAGTGGTTAAGACTTCGCCTTCCAATGCAGGGGGTGTGGGTTCGATCCCTGGTCGGGGAACTAAGCTCCCACATGCCTCAGGGACCAAAAAACCAAAACATAAGACAGAAGCAATATTGTAACAAATTCAATAAAGACTTTAAAAAATAAATAAAAATAAGTGTAAGGAGGGACTTCCCTGGCGGTCCAGTGGTTGGGACTGAGTGCTTCCGTAGCAGGTTCGATCCCTGGTTGGGGAACTAAGATCCCGAGTGCTGCACGGCCAAAGAAAAAAGGACCCTGTCCACCTTCCCCCACTATTGTCTCCATCTATGCTGACCGGGCTGCCCACACCAGCATCCCAACTGGTCTTGCCCTGCTCAGGGCTCTTACACAGCTATCGGAAAGATTAACAAAACATAAAGCAGGGCACATGTCTGCTCGAACCCAGGCCGATGTCTTTCTTTTTTTTGAATTTTATTTTATTTATTTTTTTATACAGCAGTTTCTTATTAATTATCCATTTTATACGTATTAGTGTATATATGTCAATCCCAATCTCCCAATTCATCCCATCACCACCACTCCCCCGCCACTTTCCCCCCTTGGTGTCCATACCTTTGTTCTCTACATCTGTGTCTCTGTTTCTGCCCTGCAACCTGGTTCATCTGTACCATTTTTCTAGGTTCCACATATATGCGTTAATATACAGTATTTGTTTTTCTCTTTCTGATTTACTTCACTCTGTATGACAGTGTCTAGATCCATCCACATCTCTACAAATGACCAATTTCATTCCTTTTTATGGCTGAGTAATACTCCATTGTATATATGTACCACATCTTCTTTATCCATTCATCTGTTGATGGACATTTAGGTTGCTTCCGTGACCTGGCTATTGTAAATAGAGCTGCAGTGAACATTGGGGTACATGTGTCTTTTTGAATTATGGTTTTCTTTGGGTATATGCCCAGGAGTGGGATTGCTGAGTCATATGGTAATTCTATTCTTACTGATGTCTTTCCATCAATACTTTTTGGGGGGTACCTTTCAATTTTTTAATTTTAATTTTTTGGAAAGGAAAAACATTTAATTTTACTCACAAATGACCACGCTTCATACTAATGGGATGTGCGAATCCATTAGGCACTGCAGGAGTTCCCAGACTTTGGAATGAGATGGCGCCTGGCCACCCTCACATCCTGTTCCAGGCCGACTTTCCTTTTGAACTTAAAACAAAATTTTTTGGCAACATATATATGACATAAAATTTACCAATTTAACCATTTTTAAATGTACAATTCAGTGACGTTTAAGTATACTCACATTGTTGTGCAAAAATTACCACTATCCATCTCCAGAGCTTTCCCATCTTCCCAAACTGAAACTCTGTCCCCATGAAACACTGACTCCCCACCCCCTCCCCCAACCCCTGGCCCCCACCATCTACTTCTTGTCTCTGTGGATGTGACTCCTCTAGGGACCTCCTGTGAGTGGGATCAGACAGTATTTGTCTTTTGTGTCTGGCTAATTTCACTGAGGATCATGTCCTCAAGTTTCATCCATGTAGTAGCAGGTGTCAGAATCCCCTTCCTTTTTAAGACTGAGTAATATTTCATTGTGTGGATGGACTACATTTTGCTTTTTCATTCATCGGTCAATGTACATTTGGGTTGTTTCCATATTTTAGCTATTGTGAATACGGCTGTTATTAAACATGGGTGTTTCTTTGCTTTTTAAAAATTGAGATGTTATTCACTACCAGAATATTCACTCTTTAATGTGGACAATTCAGTGGTTTTCACAGAACTGTGCAACCGTCACTACTATCTAATTTTTGAACATTTCCATCACCCCCAAAAACTACCCCATCCCCCTTAGCAGTCACTCCCCTCCCCCTCCCCTAGGCCCTGGCAACCACAAACCCACTCTCTGTGTCTGTGGATTTGCCTGTTCTGGACGTTTCCCATCAATGGAATCACACACTATGAGTCCTTCTGTGTCTGGCTTCTCTCACTGAGCATCGTGTTCTCAAGACGCCTCCATGTTGTAGCGAGTGTCAGCGCTTCACTCCTTTTTATGACTGAATCCATGACACTTTAGTCCAAAGCACTTGCCTGGCCTGCAGGTGCCCGTTTACTGCCCTCTGACTCTGCTGCTCCAGCCATACTGGCCTCCGGGCTGATCCTCCATCATGAGGGGCGGTCCCACCTTGTACCCTTTACCCTCAGGCCTGGGAACCTGCTCCCATATCCTCATTCAGATCTCTGCTCAGTATCACTTCCTTTGAAGAATTCTTCCTGATGATCATTTCAGTAACAGAACTAGCCCCTAGACAAACCTAGCCATGGTCTGATTCTATGAGGTCTCTCACCTTTTGCCATCTTTGGGCTATTCTACAACTGTGTACGTGTAGAAAACTGATACTTACGGCAATGATCCTTTTTTTTGTTTTCTTTTGTTTATTTGTTTACTTATTTAGGCCACGCGGCGCGCTGCTTGTGGGATCTTAGCTCCCCGACCAGGTATTTATTGAACCTGGGACCATGGCAGTGAAAGCGCTGAGTTCTAACCAGTGGACCTCCAGGGAACTCGTTGGCAATGATTCTTGTCCAGACAAATACAAATGAATCATACACAGTCCTGTTTTCTTCTGTCTGTAATTCATTCCAGCATTGCTCACCTGTCTCTATAGGAATGTTCTTCGGATTTTCCTTTGAACCCGTTGTAACATCTTGCTGGTTCCCTCATTAATTAATGAACGAAATAAAATCTTTTGACATGTGTTCATTTAAAAAAAATAGCCGCCAGGCCCCCATCACTGTCTATTCAGTTACTCGCCGCTAATTGTCTGAAATGATTTTATCTGTCTCTTTGCTTATTGTCAGTATTTGCCACTAAAATGTAAGCTGGAGACCAGGGACTTCGTCCATGGGAGGCACTAAGGGCTGGCTAAGTGGGCTTCCAGGCAGACCAAACACTGAGCAGAATGTTCTAAAATCCTCATGGCGTCAACATCAAGCTCAGTGATCCCCTCCTGGGTTTTATTTGATTTATTAATTTTTTCAAGGTGGTTGCAGTGACTCTATTTCATAAACTACATTATGCAAATTATAGGCAGATTTAAAAAAAAAATTTTTATTGGAGTATAGCTCTTTACAATATCGTATTAGTTTCTGCTGTATGGCAAAATGAATCAGGTATACGTATACATATAGCCCCTCTTTTTTGGATTTCCTTCCCATTTAGTTCACCACAGAGCTCTGAGTAGAGTTCCCTGTGCTATACAGTAGGTTCTCATTAGTTATCTATTTTATACATAGTTCAATAGTGTATATATGTCAATCTCAATCTCTCAATTCCTCCCACCTCCCCACCCCGGGTTTTAGAACCTGCCTATGTCCCTGCCTTTTTCAAAAGTGGAACACTTACCCCGCAGCTCCCTTTCCCAGAAGTTCCTCCAGGAATATCAGCTAGGATTCCCAAGGCCCATGTGCAAACTGTGTTTTTGTTTGTTTCGTTTTGTTTCGACTGCGCCACGCGGCTTGTGGGATCTTAGTTCCCCGACCAGGGATCGAACCCGGTCCACGGCAGAAACTGTTTTAACACCTCGAGCTGTGAGGCCCCTGGGCCCCTGGCCCAGCTACAGCCCCTAATTCACCCACAGCAGTCAGGGAAGGCCCCTCATCCACTCCCTCTTGGGTCGTGGTTGAGAGAACAGTCAATACCTGTTGAAAAACCTAAAGACGTAATGTAAATGGGAAAAGAATTTGAAAAAGAATAGATACATGTATATGTATAATGGAATCACTTTGCTGTACACCTGAAACTAGTCCAACATTGTTCATCAACTGTGCCCCAATATAAAATTTAGAAACAAAACAAAACAAACAAGCAAGCAAAACCTAAAGACAACTGATCCAAGTTCCCAAAGGCACTTTGCCTTGTTTGGTGGCTGCTTTGTGAGCCTGTGAAAGAGGTATGGCACTCGCTGCCATTGGTAAGCTGAGGCCCAGAGTGGGAGGGTCACCTGGGCTGCAGAATCAGAACAAGAAGATTGGTCTCAAGAAATGCCAGCTTCATGCATGGGAGCCTTAGGGGTTCAGACAGCCACCCCCCTAGGTTGTGGAGGAGCTGGGGTCTGGGATGGAGAGATGGCGGGCTCCCTCTTGCCCAGAGCTCACTTGGCCCTGAGATTCTCCTCCACGTCTTCCCCCAGGAGGGAGCGAGCTCTCAGGAACTCAACCTGTCTCATCCAAGAAGTTCCCTAGATGACAGCTAACATCCCCACTTGAAAACCTTTATGACTCAGGAAACCTGAACTCCAGTCCCCCTTCCAAGCTCAGCACCTGTATGACCTTCTGTAGTAACTGAGATACCCTCTTTTAAAATATCTCAGGTATTTGGAAGCTTAAATGAGATCACAAAGATGTAAGAATTTTGTCAACTGCAAAATGTTCCTCAACCAAACAGTAAAGCTATTGTAAACCAACTATACTTCAATAAAAAAGTAACTCTAGGGACTTCCCTGGTGGCGCAGTGGTTAAGAATCCACCTGCCAATGCAGGGGACACGGGTTCGAGCCCTGGTCTGGGAAGATCCTACATGCCGTGGAGCAACTAAGCCCGTGAACCACAACTACTGAGCCTGCATGCCACAACTACTGAAGCCTGTGTGCCTAGAGCCCATGCTCTGCAAAAGAGAAGCCACTGCAATGAGAAGCCTGCACACTGCAACAAAGAGTAGCCCCTGCTCGCCCTAACTAGGGAAAGCCCGTGCACAGCAACGAAGACCCAATGCAGCCAAAAACAAATAAATAAATAAATTTGTTTTTTAAAAAAAGTAACTCTCTCTATATAATTTCTATTAAGATATAATTCACATGCTATACAATTCACCCTTTAAATTGTTTAATTCAGTGGTTTCTAGCCTAGTAATAGAGTTGTGCAACCATGGCCACTATCTAATCCCAGAACATTTTCATCACCCTAAAAAGAAACTTCACGTCTATTGGTGCACTCCCCCCACCCCATTCTCTCCAACACCTCCCAGCTCCAGGCATCCACTAACCCACTTTCTGTCTCTGGATTTGCCTGTTCTGGACATTCCATGTACATGGAATCATACACTATGTGGCCTTTTGTGTCTGGTTTGTTTCACTGAGCATCATGTTTTCAAGGTTCATTCACATTGTAGCATGTATGTGCTTCACTCCTTTTTAAGGCTGAATAATATTCTATTGTATGGATGGACCACATTTTACTTATCCACTAATCAGTCGATGGACACCTGGACTGTTTCTACTTTTGGTTCTTAGGAATAATGCTGTTATGGATATTCCTGTTGTCATTTCGCTTGGGTAGAGACACCTAGGAGTGGAATTGAGGGATCATATGGTTACTCTCTGCTTCACCATTTGAGAAAGCGCCAAACTGTTTTCCACAGCAGCTATAACATTTTGCATTCCCACCAGCCACATATGAGGATTTCAGGTTCTCTCCATCCTCACCAACACTTGTTACAGTCTGTCTTTTTGATTCTAGCCAACCTAGCAGGGGTGAAGTGGTGTCTCCTCGTGGTTTTGATTTGCATTTCCCTGATGACTAATGATGTTGGGTAACTTTTCATGAGCTTGATTGGTTATTTATATATCTTTTTTGAGAAATGTCTATTCAAATCCTTTGCCCCTTAAAAAAATTGGTAGTGTTTTTATTGTTGAGTTAAAGATTTCTTTATATATCCTGGGTAGTAGACCCTTATCAGATCTATGATTTGCAAATATTTTCTCCCATTCTGTAGGTTTTTCTTTCACTTTCTTGATGGTGTTCTTTGAAGCACATAGGTTAAGTAATGTGCTACTTTAGAAGTATTTTTTATTTTATTATAAGTAATAAATGCATGATACAAAATTCAAAAGATCAAAGAGAGTAAACAGAAGCTCTCTCACTCTGCTCCCAGAAGCAACACCTGTTTATGGTGACAAGAATTATCGGTTCAAAATATTATACAGCTTTGCAGCCTAGCCCATATAACTCGAATTCAAGTCACCCCGCTGGCATGCTGTCTGACTTTGGCAAACTTCTTACCCCCTCTGGGTCTCGGTGTCTTTATCACATACATCAGGGATGATAACCCCTGCTCCACAGATAGACTAAAATAACACACAAAGGTGGAACTCAGAAAATGAGAGCTGGTGTTACTACTCACCCTAGAACAAATCTGTTCTGAGGCAAGTTTCAAGTATTTATCAACTTTTGTATTGTTTTATGGCTATGATGGAGTTGGTTCTGATACATTCCAAGAACCCTTTAGCCAAGCACATTGGCGGGGGTGGGGTCTGCCAATGAGGTAAAAAAAAATGCCTTGAGTGTGTGCGCGAATTTTTCACCTTTGGAGATGTGGGTTTCAACTCTACACTGGCCAGGAACAGGGTGGGGGGAAGGGTATGGCTCAAATAATAATAATAATGACAGCAATAACAGCATGGTCACATCTATCCTGTGTTGAGGACTTCCCACCAGCAGGCACTGTTCTGTTTAAGTATGTTACATGTACCATCTTGTTTCTCCTTTGTCACAACCCTAGGAAGTCTCTACCATCATTCTTTTTTAATTAAAACATTTTTTTTAATTTTTATTTTTTGGCCACGCTGCGGCATGTGGGGATCTCAGTTGCAGGACCAGGGATGGAACCCATGCCCCCTGCAGTGGAAGTGCAGTGTCTTAACTACTGGACCGTCAGGGAAGTCCCTCTACCATTATTGTTTACAGAGGACTCTGAGGGTCAGAGAGGTTAAGTAAGCTGCCCAAGGTCACACAGCAACTCAATCTTTTATACTTTATTAGGTTTTCAAATAGTATCTACTTGGGTATCTTTTTTTGGGGAGGGGAGGGGGTGGGACTGAGGAGTGGGGGTCAGGACAAAGCTTTGCTCCCTTCCCTCTCTTTGCACTGCAGGGACAGGAGTGGGCACAGGGTAGGGGTACGCCATCCCAGCATTTATTTTCTGAAGGACCTGCCCACAGCCCTTCCGGCAGGGTCCAGAGCCAGGTGAAGCTGGGTTCAACATCCTTGGCCACTGTCCCTCTCTGGGTCTCAATTTCCTCAAATGTAAGATGGAAATCATATGATCCCTGTTTTTTCCCAGGGCCTGATAAGGATTAGATTCAACGCCAATCCTACATACGAGTTCCCTGCCCCTTCTGAGTCAGATTATTAACTGTAGAGAAGGGTGCCAGATATCTGAGGCTGGGTGGTACAGAGGGGACCCTGAGTCACCCCTGCTCTGGCTGAGTGGGTGGAGCTTGGGCGGGATGGCAAAAGAGACCATTGAGGACTAAGGCTTGAGGTTCAGGTATCTACAGAGACCAAGCACTGCCCTGGGACCTGCACGTTGGAAGGAAGAGGGCTTATATCCCAGGCAGGGTCGTTAGAACAAAGTCCCTGGGCTCCGCCCTCACGCTAGACGCATGCGGCCCCTCCCTCAGTCCCTTTCCACCTACCCCGGGGCTGGTTTCAGGCTGCAAGTCCTGGGGCTGTCGCTTCCCTTCTGGGGGCCTCCCGGGTTTCCCCTTGAAGCCCAATTATTATTACAAAAGCCAATTCAACCCATTTGGGCGTTTAAAGGCACTTTTAATACGTGTGTGAAGAGGCAGTAAAGTGCAGGAGGTTGGGGTGGGGGGAGGAAAGCTTTGAAGTCGGAGAAGGACAAACGGGGTGCATTTCACCCACGGCAGTGGAAGTTTCCTGCCTGTAAGGTAATGGTGGTAAAAATGATAATAACAATAAATAATGATCATGATAATGGCATTAGATGTTAGAATGAAGGTAAACAGGACCCCGGACAGAGCCAGCCACCAGAGAAGCGTTCAGTAAACGACAGCTACGAAGCAGGTGCCAGCCCTCTCCAACCAAGGGAATAAGGAAGGGGAAACTGAGGCTCAGAGCTCCCCAGGCGGCTGATCGCACCAGCCAGCCCTCTCTGGACGCCTACTGTGTGCAACGGGCAGTCGGCCGGGCCGGGTCAGGCTGTTCTCACCCCTCGTCCCCTCCTCCCCCTCCCCCGTCCCTCGCCGGACCTCTCCCACGACCGGGGAGGAAGTGGGAGAAATGGACAGGGAAAAAAAGTTGGGCTGAGCCAACGCCTCCCCACTCCCCACCTCCGCCCCTCCCGAGCCACGCAGACCCTTGCGGGAGAGGACCGCAGAACCCAGGCGTCCGGGGCCGGGACCCCGTCCCGCCCAGTGGCCCGCAGATGGGTGGGGGAACTTGGAAAGCCGGGAAAACAACAGCCCAGCCCGCCCCTCGCCAACCCCTTCCCCCGCTACGCCCCTGGCGCAGCGGGCGGAGGCGACTCCTTTATATAATCTCGGGCGGGCAGGTTGGCTGTTTCATTGAGGGACCCGGGAGCCCAGCGGACCCAAGCAGTCAGCTGAAAGCCTGCCCCCGGGTCCCTTCCGCGGCTGGGCAAACTGAGGCCCGGGGAGGGCCGGCGCCAGGCCCGAGGTCTCCACCCCCTCGCGCCCCCCCTACCCCCAGCAGCCCGGGCAGCCGCGACCCACGCCCGCGTCTCTCCTCGCAGTGCGCACAGCCCTCCCCGCCCCCGCTGCCATCCTGCCACGCCCCAGGCGTCGGGGGCAAAGCCCGCGCCCCCCCGCACCCGCCTCTGCGCAGAGGCTGGGGGCCTGTTTATCTGGAGGCCCCCACCCCCTCCACCCCGGGGGGCCCGCTCCCCCCGCGCCCCGGGGAGCTCTGGGGCCAGATAAGCTGGCAGGCTGGCACGGCGCCGCGCAGCGGGGCGGAGAGGTCAGAGGAGGGGGGGGCGCGCCGGGGGCGGGCTGGACCCCCCCACCAACTTGACAAAACCTAATAACAGCCCGGTCTCCCCAGCGCAGCGGGCGAAGCCCCACGGGAGGGCAGAGACGTGGCAAGAGGGGACCTGCCGAGCCTGTTCTGGCCTCTGAGGCCGGGGTGGGGGGGGGCGGGCTGGGCGTGGGGGGGCCGGCGGCTGCGGCACCTTTAAGACAAGGGAGGACCCCTCTTGCCCTCGGAGAAACCAGGAAGGGAGTCGCGAGCATCATACGGGGCTTTGGCTGTACTGTACAGTTACTGTAGGGGCAGTGACGCCGCCGCCGGAGCGAGGGAGCGACGAGGGGAGAGCCAGCGAGGGGAGAGCGAGACGCGGACCCCAGAGGCGAGCGGCCGAGGAGACCAGTCCCAACTCCGGGCCCCGGCCCCGCGCGCCCCGGCCCGGCCCGGCCCCGGCCCGGCCCCGCGAGGTAAGTCAGCGCCCGGCGTAGCCCCCAGCGCGGGGTGCAGGGCGGGGACGGGCCGGGGGCGCTGCGCCCACCCCTGCCCTCTCGGGAAGGGGCGATCCCGGGAGCCGGGGACGTCCCGCAAGTTTCAGAGGAGGGGGTGGTTGGCAGCTGCCCGGAGGCGGGAGGCGCCCTGGATCCCGAGGACGGGGAGGGGGCGCCGCCCGGGAGTGGGTATTGGGGGCGAAGTGCATGGGCTTGTGCGCCAGCCCCCCCCCTCCGTGCATGGTTTTTCGGGGCTCCCAGGCGCGCGGGGAGAGGGGGAGGGGAAGCGGGGCTGCATTGAGGGTGGGGGGAGCCGGCGTGGGGAGATAGGGGGGCGCGTCGCGTGCTAAGTTTGCAGCTGGGTACTGGGGGCGCTCTCGCCCCCCGGGGGCCTATTCGGTGCTGCGTGCATACGTTGGAGTTGGCCAGGATTGAGCTCCATGGGGGAGGGGGGGGAGGGGGCTGAAAAAACAGGGAGGGGGGCTTTGCAAAGGAGGGGGAAGGGGTGGGGTGTCCGGGTGGGCGGGCGCGGCCGCTCGGGCCTCTGGGTATCGTAGTTCCCCCGCGCTCGCGGCTGGCAGGTGGCAGGCGGATAGGACTACAAGTCCCAGGGTGCCCTGCGCTGGCGGTCCGCCGCGGCCCGCGGGTAGGGGCGGTGCGGAGGAGGGGCGGTGAGCGGCGGGCTGGAGAGCCAATGGGCGCGGGCCGATCGCGCGGCGCGGCTCGAGGGCGGGCCCTGCCGGCCAGAGGGCGGGGCCTGGAGCCGGGCTCCCCTTGCCGGGGGCCGGTGGCGGTCCCCGGCTTCCGGCTGCGCGGCCCGCGGGCCGGCCCCCTCCCCGCCCCGGGGCCCCTCCCCGCCTGGTTGTGTAACCGTCCCCAGCCCCCCTCCCGTCAGCCCCCCGCCCCGGGGGGGGGGGTCACCCACCCGGCGCTCCCCGGGGAGGGCGGCGGCCCGGGCGGCCGCGCGGCGCAGGCGAGCCCGGGGATGCGCGGCCTAGTGCAGGCTGGGCCCGGGCGTGGGGGAGGCGGGCGGGCGGACCCAGATCCGGGGTAATTTGCATCGCCCTCCCCCCAGCCCGGGTGGGGATTGGCCGCCGGCGGCGGGGGGTGGCGCGGGGCCAGGCTCACTGCCGCCTCCCGGCCCCTCGGAGGGAGCCAGCCCAGCCGCAGCCGCCGCCACCGCCGCCGCCGGGGCCGGGCCCCCTCGCCGCTGCCCCGGGAAGGAGGTAGGAGCCCCCCGCGCGGGCGGCGCGGTGGGGGCCCGCGGGCCGGGGCGGGGGCCGCGCACTGCGGCCGGGGCGGGGGAGGGGGCCGCTTCCTGCCCCCGCCCGGGCCTGACTCAGCCCTGGGCGGGGGGACCGGCCTGGCCCCTCGCCCTGCCCGCGCGGCCGTCCGGCCCCGGCCCCGGGGTAGGGAGCAGAGAGCACCCCTCTGCCCCGCCCGCGCCCCCAAAGCGCGTGACCCCGTCTCCTCTGGCCCGGACACCCCTCCTTCCCCTTGACGCCACCACCACGTGCGAACCCTGAGCCCGGGCAGAGGAGGGGGTGAACTGGTGGGATCCGGCCCCCTCCCTCGCTCTGCCTCCCTCCCCGGCCTAGGAACCGGCCCCCTCCCCCAGCCCCGGGCCTGGGAACCAGGCAGGGGCCTGAGCTGGGGCCGGTGCACCCCCCGGGGCCCAGGCCTTTGCGGGTCCTGGGAGGCACTGTCCGCGCTGGCTGGCCGGCGGTGAGGGAGTCCGGTGGACCGCGGCAAGAGACTGCTGTCCAACCAGGCCCGGGCACCCTGTGGGCACCCACTAAATGTTTGGGGAATGTAGCCAGCAGTTGGCGGGGTGGCAGGGGGAGGTAGGCAACTCCTCTCTCCCCCTAGCCAGGCGGCGGAAGTGAGAGAGGTGTTGGTGCCCCTCCACCGGGTGTGCCCACCTGGCTCACCCATGGGTGGCGGGCTTGCTTGGCTTCCCCCACCCCCCCTCCCTGCCAGCTGCCTCCCGGACCAGGGCCGGAGCAGGCCCGGCCGGAGAGGGCGTCCAGGATTCCATGTCAGCCCCCCACCCCCACCCCAACAGGGCCAGGGCGTAACCCTGAGTGTGCCGCTCCCACACTGGGGGGCCCTCCCCAGGACCAGCCGATCACTTCCTACTGGCAGAGCTGGTCTTGGGAGAGGTCCGGGGAGTCCAGGCTAGGCCCTGCTGCTGCCCAGGCCCCGGAGGCTCCAGGTAGGGGGGCATTCTCCCCCGAGGGCCACCCCGGGTGGGGCCTGGCACTTATCGGTTGGGCTCGGGGCTCTGTTTACCGCCAGCCATCGCTGTGGAGACGGGAGCCTAGGGGAGAAGGGGGGGCAGGAGCCAGTGGCTGGAAGAGCGAAGCCCTGGGATCCGCATGCCTAATGAAGGAAAGAGGAGCCAACGGGGACACTGAAATTTTAATTCGTGGGTCACTTTGGGGGGGTATTTATTATTCAGTTCTGATTGGCTGACTGGCTGCGTGGTGGCCAGTCAGCACCCTGGCCCGGGCGGGGAGCCACGCAACTCTCAGCAGAGGCCCTCGGCAGCGGGTGGCTGCGGGGAGCCCATGCACCCTTTTCTCTGTGTGAGAGACTGAGGCCCGGCAGTGCTCAGCCTTCGTCCACTGGGGAAGGTTCTCGAGGCAATAGCTACACCTTGTGCTGGCGTTTTTCCTTCCCTTCTTTTCCTTGGAACCCTCTGACCCATAAGCTGGTTGGGCTGGTGGAGGTCCCCGATGCCGTGCGAGGAAACTGAGACCAGGAGGGGAGGCCAGACGCTAGCGTGGGGCCTCAGGGGCTTAGAGCAAGGCTCAGAGTGGTGCCCTATGGGGCAGGGAAGACTGAGGCCCTGGGGGAAGCAGAGAGCAGCCCAAGGTCACCCAGCCAGAGCTGGGTCTGACCCTTGTGGTCCTGCCTCCTAGTTTAGGACGCGTCCAAAGTCCTTTGTGTGTCACAGCCGAGGGGCGCCGGCCCACCTATCTTCCAGAGGGCTTGGAGGTTCACAGCAGGCACCTGTCTGCCAAATGGAGCCTTTGCCCCAAGAGGACAGTGAGGCTCAGAGAGGGGCAGCAAGGTGTCCAAGGTCACACAGCAGGGGCCTTAGCCTCCCTGCCTCCCAGTCTTCTGAGGCA
The DNA here is from genome assembly GCF_949987515.2 of Delphinus delphis. NCBI lineage: Eukaryota > Metazoa > Chordata > Mammalia > Artiodactyla > Delphinidae > Delphinus > Delphinus delphis. The sequence goes on along the minus strand of NC_082685.1, from coordinate 4,705,619 downwards.
GGCCCTTCCCACCCCATCTGAGCTGCAGCCCCGCCCCTTGGCACCTTGGCCCCTGGAGACTGGCAGGGCTCTGTGTTTTTACAACCCATTATTTCCGAGGAGACCCAGGTCACCTCCCAGAGCCAAGAGTCAGGGCCAACCCCTCTGAAGCAGAGCTGGCCCGAGGAGGGGGTCCACAGGGGTTTCAAATGCTGGCCCACTTGCTCTGTGACCTTGGACAAGCCCCATGGCCTTTTGGAGCCTGAGCATCCTTCTCTGTAAAATGAGGTGGTTGTGGGTTCCCCCCAGGTACTGCCTGCAGATCCACCTGTGTTCCCTTTCCTTGCCTCCCTCATGGAGGAAGCACCTGGGTCAGCTCAGGACACAGCAGGGATTCTGCTGGAGGGTGTGTGTGTGTGTGTGTGTGTGTGTGTGTGTGTGTGTCTGAGACACCCCCCCACCTGTCATCTTGTGCTCCAGGCACCTGATAGACCATAAACCACCCTGCAACAGCCCTGGGCAGTGGAGACCAGAGGAACAGGCTTGGGTGGGGGCCACCGTGGTCCAATCTCAGCCCAGCCCTCCGCTCCACCTGAGGTCCGCCTAGGGAGGTCACCTCCCTTCTGCCAACCTCAGTTTTGCCATCGATACAATGGGGAGATTACCTTTAGGCCAAAAGTGAGGATTTACTCAGTGATTCCCCAGGAATGTTTGTTGAGTGACTGCTGTGTGGTGTCAGGGCCTGGGGGAGCCCCTCCTGCATCTCTTTTCTGATGCCCTGAGTTCACAGGTGTCAGTTGGACTCCAGCCCTGCCCCAGGCTCCCTGTGTGACCTCAGGCAAACCTCTCCCTTTTCTGGGCTGTCACAGGGCAGCTCTGAGGGGGCGTGAGAATAAGCTGTCCTCCCCCCACCGAGGCCCCCAGGGTGGGGGGATTTAGTCCCCTGCTGGTACCTGGGGGCAGTGTGTGTGGTGGGAGAGGAGGGTAGAGCCCTGGCAGGACTAGTTAGTTTGGCCAGATGGAGCCAGACAGGTGACCCGTGTTCAAATCCAGCTCTGCTGTGTGACCCTGGGCAAGTTGCCTCAGTTTCCTGGCCTGTGAAGTGGGGCAGTGGTTACAGACCCTTCCTCCTAGAGCTATGAGCATTGCTGCTGAGGTGATCCAGACCAGGCTCCCGTCAAGCCCCGTTGAGGAACAGCCCCTGCCCTTGCGGCCTGAGTCCTGAGTCTTTGGAGCACCAAAGCGCGGAAGGCGCCCTGTGGAGAATCTGGCCAAAGGACCAGCCCCTCCATCTGTCCCCCCAGCAGGCTGTGGACGGCCACTTGGTGGAAGTGTCCTCACCCACGCCTTTCGGGTTTGACTGGAAAACAAGGCTCGGTCCCACCTCCCATCAGGATGTGTTTGATAGGAGGGAACTGGCTGAATTTGTAGGCATAGGACACTGGGGCCCCAGTGGGCCAAGCACCCCTTTGGGGTTTCCAGGCCGAGCAGTCCACCTGCTCAGGCTGTGGGTGAGGTTGGGGGTGGCACAGGCACCTCCAGGTGACAAGCTGGCCTCAGGGGAGGGAGGGAGCAGTCTGGATGGAAGTCACCCAGGCCTCTCCTGGGCATCTTGGATAAGCAGGTGCAGCCTGAGTTGAGGGCAGTGTAGGCACGGATGGGATTCTGTGAAGCCTGGCTTTGGTTACTCCCGGTGACAGGAAGCTTATTCCTTCCACTTCCACTGAAAATGGCTCTTTCTTCACAGGGCTTCCTCTTGGAAGCTGGTCTTGGTGTCGGGGCTGTACTTCCTGGCCCACGACAGCACTCAGAGCGTGGGAACAGGGTGGGCCTCAGCCCCACCCATGAGTTGGGGCTCAGATGGGATCCCCATGACCTCCTAGTCCCCACCCCCACCAGCCTCCACACACACACTTCCCACTGGGCCTGCAACCTTCCTGCCTCTGGCCCTTTAAGGCCCCGGGCAGGAAGCCCCTCCCCATTTAGGGCAATAAATGGACACATAAAATGGCCGAGGGCCTGTCTGCTGGTGTCTGGCCTGGAGGGAGGCCTGTGAGGACAGGCGGGCAGGGGGCAGGCTGACAGCTGGCAGCCAGCAGTCACCCTGAGCCGTTGGTGCCCCCCACCTCCTGATCAGGACGTTGCATTCCTGTCCCATTAAACCCCGGCCTCGGTACTGGGCCAGGCGGGGATTGGCACCAGGTCGGGGCGGGGTAACCCGTCAGGACCAACCTTGCAACACAGGCTGCCAGGCTGGGAGGGGGCGGGGGCGGCTGGGCACTGGCCTGGCAGCCGCACCTGGGCGCCAGACTTACTGTGTGACCTTGGGGCGGCCGCCCACCCTCTCTGGGCCTGGTTTCCCCCCCACACACATGATGGCTCAGCTTCCTCCTGGGGCTCACCACACACTTCCTTGGTACACAGTAGTTGGGGAGGGGGCTGGATTCCTGGAATGACGTTCAGAGGTGAAGTTCAAAGCCCCCAGTCCACAAGGGAGGGGGTAAACAGCCTCATTGGGCCTTTGGGGATTGTCCCTGGCACACAGTAGGTCCTAGGCCAAAGTTTGCTAAGAGGATGAGAGTGGAACCCTTTGCCACTGTCACAACCCCCAAGGAAAATGAGGCACAGAGAGGTGCTTTTCTTGGCCCAGGTTCACCCAGCTTGGAAATGGAGGAGCCAGGATATGGACGCGGGCTGCTGTGGCAGGTAGTAGGTGTTAGAGGTCCCTTATATAGTTTCCTTTCATTCTCTCTCTGAGTTGTAGGGAGGGAGGCCTTAACCCCCTGTTAAGCTGCCCGCATCCCTGGACACTCCTCCAGGAAGGCGTCAGGTGGCAATTACCTACCTATCCACTGCTGGCCACCCCCTGAGGAGTGTGGGGGGGAGGAGGAGGCCCGGCCCCAACCCTCACCTTGCACCTGACCTTGGGGACTCTCTAGCCTCCTTCCCCTGCCCCTCTCCCAGGTGCCCACCGCTGAGCCTTTGTCCCTGCTGTTTCCCATGCTTAGGACACCTTTCCCACAATCCTAGGGTCCTTCCTGGGTGACACCTGCTGTTCCTGGGACCAAGTCAGGACGCTCCTGACCTCTCCCTGCATCCCCAGTAGTTGAGAGGTGTCAGCTCAGGCCGGCTCAAGTCAGAGCATCTGAGTCCCAGCCTGGCTGCCGGTCTGTTGTGTGACCTTGCCCTGGCCTTATCACCTCCCTGAGCCTCTCCTCATCTCTAAAGCCCAGGGTCCAGTTAGTTCTTGAAGGTTCCAGGGCACAGAGGAGGCCCCCTGGGAGGGCAAAAAGCAGGCCCGGGTCCTTGCTGCCTGCTGCAGCAAGTGACCCTAGGTTAGATTGGAGGTGGGACTGGCACGGTCCCCTGGTACTGGGTGTGCCTGCCAGCCAGGTGGGCGGGGCTGGGTGTGGGCTCTCCAGCACATAGCTCTTTGGTCTTTGGTTCCTCCTGTCGTTTGCTGCGCCCCTACCGCGCACTGCCCAGGGGAGGCCGGGGGCGGGGGGTGGAGGGTGGCTTGGGAGCAGCCCAGAGGGAGGAGGGCGCCCCACCTCCAGCCCAGGAAGAGCCTGCTGAGACCTGCCCCTCGGCCAGCCGCCGAGTCAGCATCGAACGGCCCCGGAAATCCCATGGGGGCGAGTGTTGGGGTGGAGCTGTGATGAAACACGGGGCCCTGGGTGGGTGCGGGCCTGGGCTCAGGGGACCCTGGTCGTTGAGGGGGTGAGGCTTCCTGGAGGAGAGAATTTTCGTTGGCTCATTATTACCGAGGAAACCGCCACGTGTCGGGGCACCTACTAGGTGTCAGGTGCCAGCAGGGCCTCTTAGAGCCAGGAAGGGAGCCACAGGGGTCACCTGGTGAGACGGTGCTGTGGCGCACAGTGGGTGCTCAGTAATAGGTGCTTTTTGCTGCCTGGACCCCACGTGACTTCCTTCTCCCACCTGGCAGGGTCTTCCTCTGCTTTCTTAGAGGGAGGGCCCTGAGAGGCCCCGGGTAGGGGGAGGGCAGTGGCCCCGGGCGTGGCAGGCAGGTGGCGTATGTTCCTGGAGAGAGGGCTGGGTCAGCTTAGTTTCCAGGGCCAGGGAAGGGGCTGTGGCTGGCTGGGAGGTGTCGGGGAGGGAGGGTTGGGGGACCCCCAGCCTCTCGCCTCTGTCAGCTCCTGGATCAGCCTTGCTGGGTGCCCTTGGCCTGGATTCTAGCTGTCTCTGGGCCTTGGTGTTCTCATCTGTAAATGGGGGTCATGCTACTTCCCTGGGGCTTTCCTTGGCTGGTATTGCCCCAGGCCCTGCCCTTTGGGGGAGGGTCTCAGATGACTATGTGCGGGAAATAGAGGCCCCAGCTGGGAAAGGACAGGGGGGCGGACCCTCAGACCCAGCCCAGACCCAAGGGCTGCCCCACACAACAGGCTCTTAGCATGTGGCCCGGCTCCTCCAGCTGGTGGAGATCCAGGCCCAGGGCTGGGTACATTGCCCCAGGCCAGGTTCAAGGCCGGAGCTTGCTCCTTCCCAGCCGGGTGGCTTCCAGCAAGTGGGAGCCTGGGCAGCCTCACGCTTGAAGTAAGGATGTGCCAGCGCCTGGCCCGGTGGGCTTGGTGCCGGTGGGAAGGCGGGGGTGGAGGGGCCGTGGCGAGGGGTGAGTCACCTGGACCAATTCAGGTCTCGACCTAGAGGCCCCAGGAGGACCCCTGAGGGGACACTGGCAAGCAGGGCCAGGGTGGCCATCTTGGCGCGTTGGTGGCCCGGATCAGAGGAGGGGCGAGGAGGGGCCGAGGCCGGTCTGATCCGGAGTCCCATCTGCCTACTCGCTCCCGGGGGCCCGGGGCCAGACGGCAGATGGTGGCAGGGGGTGGAAGCCGCCACAGGGGGCTCTGCCGAGGCTTCCCGTGGCCGAGCCTGGGGGGGGGTCGCGCCCCCATCCCCTTCCTCCTGCTCCCAGCAGCCACATCTGAGCCTGCCCCGCCACCCACCGCGGGCTGGCGGAACAGAGGCGGGAGCTAAGCAGCTGGTGCGGTCGGCGGGAAAGAGGGCGGGCGGCGGAGAGAGGCGTCCCGGGAAGTGCACTGGCCGCCTGCACGCCACACAAAGGCCTCTGTGTCGGCCCCAAGGCCTAGACCCCATTCGCAGGGCGGCCCTGGGTCGGGACAGGCCTACCCTGGCCTTAGGACTGACCAGACCAAGCCCAGCTCCCTTGCCGGGCCAGCCGCCTGTATCCCACTAGAGGCACAGTGGGAGGGATCTGTGTTAGAGCTGAGCTGGGTCACCCAGCTGGGGGTCCTGGGGTCTTTAGAGGCTGAGGAAGGCCCGGTTCAGGCCCTCTCCCCAGAGACATGCAGAGGCTCTGGCCTGAAAGCAGGCTGGCTGGGCCTGGAGGAATGTGGGTTTTGTTGGGTGGCTTGGGGCAGCCGGGGGCTCCCCGGAGAGGGTGGAGGGGTGGGGACAGAGCCAGAGGGTTGCACAAGCGCCCAAGTGGGTGGATGAGTCACAGCCCAGGGGAAGGCGGAAAATAGGAGGCAGGGGAGAGGGGCGGGACAGAGTCCCCCCCATGGCCCTGCTTTTCCAAAGGCTTCTGCCCATTTGACAGATGGGGAGACTGAGGCCCGGAGAGTGGCAGGGCCTCGTCCCGGGCTGAACAGTGCAAACAGGGTGGCCAGAAGGAGAGGGGCTGGCCAGGCAGGAGGTGGGCAGGAGGCCCCCTGGCCCCCCACTCCTCCTTGACAGGGTCAGCTTGAGTGGGCAGGGAGGAGCATCAGGCAGTGGCCTGGTTTCCCCCAGTTACTCACTGCGAGGGTTGAGCCACGTCCTAGGGGTTCCACAGGGCAGGAAGGGGTCTGTCCTGCAGAGTCACCGCCCCACCCCACCAGGGCACGCCCACGGCCCTGATGACCCTGGCCAGGTCCCTGGGTCTTGGCCTTACCCCTTCCTGACTCAGAGCCCCCCAAGAGAACTGGGCCCGACCAGGAGGCAGGAGAGAAGGTTAGGGAGGCCGAGGGGCTAGGCAGGGATGGACGGCCATGCTGGTTGGATATTGGCTCTTGGGTCAGTTGCCCTGGGTTTGAGTTGAGGTGCAGCCATGGGCCCCTGGGACTCCCTGAGCCTGAGCCTCATTTTCTCACCTCTGCGGTGGAGACGGTGCTGCCTCTGGGACTGCTGGGCGCTCAGCCAGGGTAGCGCACGGTGGGTGCCTTATGTCACCGCTGTGGCCTCCTAGAGAGGGCATGGGCAGAATCCCGTGCTCAGATTCATTAGGAAACAACTTGTGTTGGGCATTTATTGAGCACCTTCTGTGTGCTCCCACGCCACTTCAAATTGTCCTTTGGACAGGCACTCCCCTCTCTCGTAAAGCCGGGAGGGGGGCCGGTGTTCATCTCTGAAGCACCCAGTTGGGTTTCGCCAACGTCCTCTCACTTTGATGATGCAGAACCAGCCATGGACCATCCTGATGCAGAGCTGGGGAAACCGAGGCTGGTGGGGGAGGTGGGGGCACTACTTTCTGAGGGCCTCGCAGCCCAGCCAGTGGGCCCGGCCCTCCCTGTCCCTCACGACCGCCCCTTCCTCCCCGGCGCTGCAGGTCTCGGCGCGGAAGATGGCCGGCGGCGTGGACGGCCCCATCGGGATCCCGTTCCCCGACCACAGCAGCGACATTCTGAGCGGACTCAACGAGCAGCGGACGCAGGGCCTGCTGTGCGACGTGGTGATCCTGGTGGAGGGCCGTGAGTTCCCCACGCACCGCTCGGTGCTGGCTGCCTGCAGCCAGTACTTCAAGAAGCTGTTCACGTCGGGTGCCGTGGTGGACCAGCAGAACGTGTACGAGATCGACTTCGTCAGCGCCGAGGCGCTCACGGCCCTCATGGATTTCGCCTACACGGCCACGCTCACCGTCAGCACAGCCAACGTGGGCGACATCCTCAGCGCCGCCCGCCTGCTCGAGATCCCCGCCGTGAGCCACGTCTGCGCCGACCTCCTCGACCGGCAGATCCTGGCGGCCGATGCGGGTGCCGATGCCGGCCAGCTGGACCTCGTAGATCAAATTGATCAGCGAAACCTCCTTCGCGCCAAGGAGTACCTCGAGTTCTTCCAGAGCAACCCCATGAACAGCCTGCCCGCCGCCGCCGCTGCCGCCTCATTCCCATGGTCTGCCTTTGGCGCATCCGACGATGACCTGGACGCCACCAAGGAGGCCGTGGCCGCTGCCGTGGCCGCTGTGGCTGCCGGCGACTGCAATGGCTTGGACTTCTACGGGCCCGGCCCCCCAGCCGAGCGACCCCCGGCCGGGGACGGGGATGAGGGAGATAGCAACCCAGGTCTGTGGCCGGAGCGTGATGACGACGCCCCCGCTGGGGGCCTCTTCCCACCCCCCGTGGCCCAGCCGTCCACCGCCACACAGAACGGCCACTACGGCCGGGGCGGGGAGGAGGAGGCAGCCTCGCTGTCAGAGGCAGCCCCGGAGCCGGGCGACTCTCCGGGCTTCCTGTCGGGCACGGCCGAGGGCGAGGACGGGGACGGGGCCGACACGGACGGGCTGGCGGCCAGCACGCTGCTGCAGCAGATGATGTCGTCGGTGGGCCGGGCGGGAGCGGCGACGGCGGGGGACAGCGACGAGGAGTCACGGGCGGATGACAAGGGCGTCGTGGACTACTACCTGAAGTACTTCAGCGGCGCCCACGACGGCGACGTCTACCCGGCCTGGTCGCAGAAGGTGGAGAAGAAGATCCGGGCTAAGGCCTTCCAGAAGTGCCCCATCTGCGAGAAGGTCATCCAGGGCGCCGGCAAGCTGCCGCGGCACATCCGGACCCACACGGGCGAGAAGCCCTACGAGTGTAACATCTGCAAGGTCCGATTCACCAGGTGAGCCGGCGCCACCGCGGCGGGGGGCGTGGGGGAGGGGGGTGCTTCCTGGGGGCCCTTTGCCCCAAAAGCAGCCACACGGGGACCCCCTGCCCCGCCTGCGCGAGCACGCTCACACCCTGCCTCCGCGTGCGAAAACAACACCGCGCCCTGCCCTGCAAGGGTGCCTTGTCCATCGGGGCACCCCCGACCCCCATGCGCCTGTCGAGAGAGCCTGGGTGGGTGGTGCCGCGCAGGCCCTAAACAAGGTGACCACTAGAACATAAAGCGTGCCAGGCGGTGCCGACCTGCGTGAGGCTGGAAGGAAGGGCCCAAGGAGTTGCTTTTCTTCCTTTTCCCTGGGTGGTTCTTCTCATCCCGACTGGAGCATTTGGGCCTTGGGAGAGGGTGACAGCCCCACTGGGAGCAGGGAGTTCTGGTCGTTAGGTAACTTTGAAGTCTTCCGTGAGCCCGGGGGACTTGCTTCATTCAGCCAACATTTATGGAGTGCCTGCTGGGTGCCAGGCCCTGTTCTAAAAGTGGAGGGACAAGCCAAAATCCCCGTGGGGGCGACGGAGCATGTGCGAGATAAAACCGCAGAACTGATAACACTAGTTGGTGGAAAGTGCCAGGGAGGAAAAGAGCAGAGAACAGGGTCGGGGTGTGGTTGTAGGTGCTGCCTTAAACAGGGAGGCTTCCCCGAGAACTGAGAGCTGAAGGAGGAGAAGGAGGGAGCCGTGGGGAGCGGGAAAGGGAGAGGCAGAGGGAAGAGCCAGTGCAAAGGCCCTGAGGCCAGTTCAGCTTAGGGACTCGCCACAACCAGTGGAGGGAAAAGGGCACGGGAGCCGTTGGGCTTGGTCCCTGGACAGGAGGAGTTTGAGGCCAGGCTGGGGGGATTTTGCGATCTGGTCTTAAGAGTCCAGAGGTGGCAGGCTGGGTCTTGTGGGCCAGCCCAGTGGGAGCGGGGGGCTGGTGTGTGGGGGCCTAGCCAGGCTGGGTGACTCAGCATCACCCCCTACCCTCACCAGCCCCGGGGTTCCCCAAGCCACACCCACCCAGGCCGAAGAAAGAGGCCATTGTCCCAGCTTCCCGGCCCTGCCCTGTGGGGACAGGATCTGGGAGCTGACCCCCGGACCAGCACCTGGGCCCCTTCCCCAGCAAGCCAGGAGAGGAGGGTGTGGCTGGGACTCCAGGGCCCAGGAGTGCCAGGCAGGGGTAAAGGGCACTGGCCGGGAGGCAGGCAGCCTGGTGGGTGGCCTGGCTCCCCCCCTTTGGTGAGATTGGGGTGCCGCTGGTCTTAGGGGCCTCCCTCTTGCTCCAGATGTGGAGATGGTGGACTGGGCTGGCTGTGGGTCCTGCCCTCAGGGGTCTTAGAGCCTGGGAGGAGCAGCCTGGTAGAGGCCCAGCAAGCCAGAGCCTGGAGAGGTGACACCTTCCCCCACGCCCCCACCCTCAGCCAGGCTCAGTTTCACCTTCTGGCCTGGAGCTCTCTTGGCCACCCCGCCCTCAACCCAGGGCTGATCCTGTTTGCCGTTCTAGGAAACTGAGGCATAGAGAGGGCCACCAGGCCAGGCCTCTTCCTCCCAGGTGCCCACCTGGCTCCTCTCTGCCCCCCAGGGCCCCAGCCCCCGCCCCTCCCTCCAGGCTGGGGAGCCCAGGGGCCCCTCTGAGTCACACTAGAGAGTTGAGTAAGCAGGGCCTGTGGCGGCCGGGGCTATAATTACCCAGGCCGGGGCTTGAAGTGATGAAACTGGGGCTTCCTCCACCCCCACCCCACATTGGGACAGCCCCCAACCCTCTGTGCAACTCAGGGCAAGTCACTTCCCCTCTCTGAGCCTCCAAGCCTCAGCTAGGGACATCTCTGTACAGTGCTAGAACAATCCGAGTCTCTCCTGTTCCCTCCGTGACCTGGCCCCAGGGTCTGAGTGGGACAACTGGGAGACCATGTTAGCCGGCTCCTAGGAGGCGGGGTAGGCGGTGGCGGGAAGCGCCTGGCCATTGCCATCCTCTTTCTGGTAACAGCTCAAGTTAATCCAGGGAGCGATGAGTTTATTGTGGCCCAGGTTCTGCTGGCTCACGTGGGAGTATAACGGGGCCAGAGAATAGGCAGGGGGTCTGGTTGCAAAGGTCCAGGTCTTGATCCTCAGAACAGTAAGAAGCCATAGAAGTTAGGCCAAGCAGGGACACCAGCTCTGTGGGAGGTGCCAGAGGGAGGGACTTGGGACTGAAAGAGCCTGGGGGGAGGAGGGTGCAGGCCTTTGTCTCGGGGTTGGGAAAGATTTCCTGGAGGAGGAGGGGCATTTCCAGTGGGGCTTTGAAGGATGAGTAGGAGTTTATTAGTCCTGGCACTGAAGAAGCTCTCAGTCTGGTGGGCATCAGAAGGGAGAGACCCTGAGTGACTCAGTGGAGCATAAGAGTCTGCAGCAAGGAGCAGGTCAGATTCTACCCAGAGCTCTGGAGACCCAGGTCCCTGCCCCTGCCTTGTGGATTCCAGGCAGGAATCCACCCACATCACTATGGACCAGCATAGTACAATAGAAATATCATGTGAGCCACCTCCGTGACTCTACATTTTCTGGCAGCCACATTTTTAAAAAGTGAAAGAAACAGGTGAAAGTAATTTTAATCATATTTTTACATAGTCCATTAGTTCTATTTCAATATGTGATCAATAAGCAAAATTATAAATGAGATATTGTACAGTACATTGAGCAAATGAAGTCTTCAGAATCTGGGGTGCCTTTTGCACTTCTTACGCATCTCACCTTGGACCAGCCACATTTCAAGGGCTCAAGGGGACAGAGCAACACCTGGGCCATAGCCTCCCCAGAGCTGATATGGTGACCAGCTTTGTGGGCCAAAGGCCCCAGGCTGAGCCAGGTCCACACAGTTCCCTGTGGGTGAGATGGGCATGGAGGGGCCCTGGAATCACACCCAGTCCCTGTTTTCAGGGCTCACAGTCCAGTCAGGGAGACAGATGAGAAACAAAGGCGGTGGCATGAGGGACCGGGGTTGAGGGAGTCTGGGAGGGCCTCTCTGAGGAGATCACGTTTGGGCTGAAATTCAACTGTGAAGATCTGGGAGGGAAAAAAGTGCTCCAGGTAGTCAGAACAGCATGTTTAAAGGCCCTGAGGCAGGCTCCTTGTTATCAGCGTGTTGGGGTGACAGCCAGGAAGCCAGTGTGGCCAGAGCAGAGGGAGGCAGAGGTGAGGGGAGATCTGGCAGGAACTGGGGGTAGGGGGTGGGGTCCCTGGGGTGGGGACTTGGTTACTACTGTGACTAGCTGCTCTGGATTTTCAGTGACTGAGGGGTTTCCCAGGACACAGAACTTTCAGTGCTAAAGCCAGGACAGCTTAACCCTCTCTGTTACCAAATACTCCGGCATTCCTCCTTGGTCCTTGTAGCATTTTCAGCACCTGGAACGGGGTCTGCTATGCAGCAGGTGCTCAGTAAATGCCTGTAGTGTGAAGCCATGCACCTGCCACTGGGCAGAGCCCCAGGTGGGAGGGAGGCCTGTTATCTTCCTCCTCCTATGCATAAGAAAAGGGTTTCAGTGGGACTTCCCTGGTGGTCCAGTGGTTAAGACTCTGCGCTTCCACTGCAGGGGGCATGGATTTGATTCCCTGGTGGGGGAACTAAGATCCCGCAGTGCGGCCAAAAGAAAAACTGGGTTTCAGAGAGGTTCAGCCATTTCCCCGTGGCCACACAGCGAGCGGGGTCCAAGACCCTTTTCACACCTTAGTGGATTCCTTGGTGCTGTTCTCAGAATGGGGACCCGCACCCCCTTTCCCCGCAAAACGGGGGCGCCCCTGCCGCAGCCCACCTTTCCGCAAGGGTCCCGGTTTCCCCGCGCCGAGGCTGGCGGGGACGGGGGGCTTCCATCCTGGGCATGGGCCCGGCCGGGCGCCAGCTGACCCTCGGCCCGTCCACAGGCAGGACAAGCTCAAGGTGCACATGAGGAAGCACACGGGCGAGAAGCCGTACCTGTGCCAGCAGTGCGGGGCGGCGTTCGCGCACAACTACGACCTGAAGAACCACATGCGCGTCCACACTGGCCTGCGCCCCTACCAGTGCGACAGCTGCTGCAAGACGTTCGTGCGCTCCGACCACCTGCACAGACACCTCAAGAAGGACGGCTGCAACGGCGTGCCCTCACGCCGCGGCCGCAAGCCCCGGGTGCGGGGTGGCGGGCTTGGGGGGCCCGACCCCGCCCCCGCCCCGGGGGCCCCTGTGCCGCCCGGCGCCCCTGCCCCGCCCGGGTCGCCGGATGCGCGGCGCAATGGCCAGGAGAAGCACTTTAAGGACGAGGACGAGGATGAGGACGAGGCCAGCCCTGACGGCCTGGGCAGGTTGAATGTAGCGGGCGCCGCTGGGGGAGGCGACGGGGGCGCCGGGGCCACCGCCGATGGCAGCTTCGCGGCCGGACTCGCTTGAAAACCAAAAAAAGAGAAAACAGAAACCCGAGAAAGAGAGAGAGAGAGAGCAAATCACCCACCACCCCCAAAAAACACAAAAAAAGAAATCTATCTATATACAGATATCTATATCTATATATATATATATACAGATATATATATATGAAGCGTCACAGAATCTAGGGTAGTGCTTTTCTCAGATTTTTCTCCTTCATGATGTTCTCTCCCTCCACGGGGACCCTCGCCCCCCCCACCCCCAGCCCCGCTTGCCCCCCACCCCGTTGATGGCTTTTGGGGCTCAGCTTGGGGTTTTTGTGGGATACGAGGGTTCTGAGCTCCCCGGGCGCCCCGCGGTTCGGGGTCTGGGGTCCCATCGGAGGCCCGATCAGGGCCCCAGGTCCCAGCAGGGGTGAGGGTGGTCACGGGGGCGTGGGCCGGGGATGGCGGGGGAGGGGGGGGCTTTTCTTTTCCTCGCCCTGCCCCGCCCCCGCTGATTTCTAGAGTCTTTTGAGATAAGACCTTAAAAATGATTTGTGTCCGCTGTGAGCGGACGTTAAAACGGCCCCATCCGCACCCCCACCCTCCTTCCTCAGGGCACTTCCGAAGTGGGGGTCTCCCCCTCCGTCTCCCCACCTGCCTCCCTGCCTCCCGTCCCTGCCTGTGGTCCCCCGGATCTCCTGGCCACCGCGACACAAATCTATTTATTTCCAGGCGTGGAGAAAGGGGAGAAGACGGGGAAGGGGGGGGAGGGCACCAGGGTGACTCCCCAAGGGCCCCCGCCGCCTTCCTTCACGGCACTTACAACCCGGCGGGACCTGCGGGCCGCCACTCAGGGTGCCCCTGCCACCCCCGTCTTGGTCCTCCGACCCAGGCCCACCCCAGACCCCATGAGACGTTTGGAGATTCGAAACTTTTTGTCTTCACCCTCTCCCCTTCCCCTAGCCCTGTCCCGATTTTTAAAAGCACTTTTTAGATTTTTTTTTCTCTTTTCCTCCTTAAAAACAAAATTTATATATAGATATATATATATATAAAATATACTTTTCCTCAGAGGAGCAGGCGACTGTGGGGTGAGAGAGCCAAGAGCAGAGGGAACGCAGGGTCTCACGGTGGCAGGGATGTGGGGAGCGAGAGTGTCCAGAAGTTCCAATGTCACAAAAGCAATAAAAACAAGATTTTACAAAAATGAAAGGAAAAAAAAAAAAAAAAACAACAAGACAACCAACCACAAATAGAAGTCTTGGCACTTTGTAACAGAACGGGTACTACACTTTATCTTAATTCTTAATTTAAAAACATGTTTACAAGTTGCAACCAACTTCTATGAAAAGTCAAAAAGACAAAAAAAAAAAATAAGAGCGAGAGAGCGAGCGAGAGAGAGCGAGAGAGAGCAAACAGAAATTCCTAAAAGTCGATTTATTTTTGTACAAAATAATAAAAAAAGAAACCCACCACAGACGTAGAATCCACTTCTGTTCCCCGAGGTGAGAAGGGGGTCAGGAAGTCACGGGTGAGGGCGAAGCCTTCTGAGGTATTTGTGCTTTACCATGGGGGCTCGCCTTGCAGGCAGGACTGCGGGGTTTTTGTGTTTCTGCCGTGTCCCCCCCACCCCGCCCAGCACCTCCCCGCCCCATTCTGTCCCTTTTTGGGTTCTGATTTGGAGACGTCTCCTCACCTGCTAGCCATACAGTGGCCACCCGTGTCCGCGGGGACCCTCCTTACCGACTCCCCAGCTCAGGGATGGGCCCGAGAGAGGGCTGGCCTTCCAACCAGCCGGAGCAATCCCGTCTCCCTGCCCTTGTCCCCCGACCCTTGCTGTCCCCCCACCCTCCAACATGGCCGCCCTTCCTTGTGGCCACCGAGGAGCTGCCATCTTGGATACACCATCCCCACCGAGGTGGGTGACAGGGGGCCTCACCTCCAGGGCCTTACTCCACCCCCCACTGCACCCCTCTTTTTACTCAAAGGCACTGACTGTAACCTGGGGGCTGGCACCCGCCTCCCCCCAGCCTCTGGCTCCCCAAAGGCCCGGCATTGACCGAGCCACAGGCCACGGACTGGGGCCAGGGCTGGGGAGGCCGTGTCGCCAGAGGCCGGGGCACCCTCCTCCCCCCCACCCATCCCCCGTCGCATATGCAACCCTAGCGTGGGGCCCTGTAAATAGACGCTCTGCTGAGCGGAGACCCTTCCTCGTCAAAAGCCGGAGGTGCGGGGGGTGTCCCCGCTCCCCGCCTCTAGCTGCTGGCCCGTCACCCCGTGCCCCTTGGTTCTGTGACAGACCCCATCTCTTTCTTGTTTTTAAAGGGAAGCTTTTAAAGAAGGCAACTTTCATCATTGTTTCTACAGGACAGTTTTTTTGTTTCCTCCTGCTCCCCCCACCCCTGAGCCTGTCAGCCCCCCAGATGTCTCAGGACCCCCCCTCCTGAGGGGGGTGGCAGGGGAGCCCAGGGCCGGGTGGCCCCGCCCACACCCCAGCATCGTGGGGCGAGCTCTCTCAGAGAACAACCCGTGCAAGCTGAACAGGGAGCTCGAGTGCCCAGGCTAGGGGGACCTGCACCCCTACCCCATCCCAGAGAGGTTCCCTGAAGGGACAGCCCTCTCCCCCACTACCCACACACCCCCTCGCAATAAAACCAACTGAAAAATCACAGCTGTCGTCCTGGCCGGGTGGGGGGAGACCAGGCTTGGGGGATTAAGGCCTCTGGGACTACAGCGGGGGCAAGGGCTGAACCCCCGCCGAGCACACTTTAACACAAACCTCCTCGGGAATTGCACTAAACCCCTACCCCTAGCTCTGCGCTCAGCTTCTGCCAGCCTTGCCCACCCACTCCGCCTTAACCCCTCTCCTGCTGCCCACCAGCCCATCCCCGGGGGCCGCAGCATCTGCATGGGCCCAGAGCCGGGACCCCCGCCCTCCCAGCCCAGGCCCTGCCCCCCAACTCCGCGCAATCACATACTGTATATAGACGTGGATCAATTTTATTTTTATTCTTTAAATTAAGGTCGTGATAAAGTGTTGCCAAAGATACTGCTGAATTCTCGCGTTTCAGGAAACAAACAAAAAAAAAATTTTGAGGGGGAACGTGCTGACTGGTCAGAAAGGACAGAGCAAAAAGTTTTTTTGTTTGGTTGTTTGGGTTTTTTTTTTGTGGTTTCTTTTTTTGGGGTGTTTTTTTTTTAACTGCCTGGTACAAAAAAAAAAAAGAAAAAAAGAAAAACAGCGAAATTGTTATTTCCATCATCTTGGTGAAGCTGCGTGAATGTGTGTGTGTGCTTGTGTATGAGTGAGGTCCAGGCGGGGGGAACTCCAGGAGGGGGCTCCGGCAGGGGTGGGGGGGAGGGCGTCCTGGGACGACGGCGGTGGGCCAGCAGGATGGTGGGGGCCGGAGCCCTCACCTGGAGCGGTCGCCAGCCTGCAGGACCCGGGAGAGAGAGATTAGCACCCTTGCTGCTGCCCCCTGGCTAGCCCCCTCACCTTGATCCCCACCCCGCCTTTTGAGATTAGGAGAAAAAAAAAAAAGGCAAAAAAATACAAACCTTAAAAACCAGTGAATGTAAAGTGCCGGACCAGGCCCAGCCTGACAAGAGTTTGAGTCTGGACCTGTGCCCAGCTGGGCTCCCCTGGGCCATACCAAAGTCTGCCCCCCGTGGGCGGCTCGCCCAGGAGACCCCTCATGGCTATCCTGTCTTGTCACCCTGTTTGTACGTGGCTGTCCCTTTGCTTCCTTCCAAGGGGGAGGGGGTCTTAGGTAGGGGGGAGGGGTCCCCCAGCCCCTTCAAGAGTGTTCTGGGGAGTCTTTGCACTACTGAGACCCATTGTCCGTGGAGGGAACGGCCTCGTGGCATGTGATGGGACAGAAGAGGCAGGGGCTCCTCCAGGACCAAGGCAGTCCAGGCAGCCAGGATTGTAGGCGGCAAGAAACGAGAGTGAAAGGAAAAGCAGGAGAAAAAAAGTAAAAAATCAATAAAAAAAAAAAAAGCAAAAATCCTATTTTTTGAGAAAGAAAGATATTTATATTTGCAGTTTTATTTTAAAAAAGTTATTTAAGCTGAGGAAGCAGCCTTCCTGGAGTGGGGATGTTGGCTGGCGCAGGACGGGTCAGGGCCTGGGGCTCGGGCACCCCAGGAGCCATAACCTCAGAGTAAGACTAGCTCGCACTAAATATATAGATTTACACGGGGGGTGGGGGGGCAGGGCAGGAGATGGAGGGGGCTGGGGAGACCTCCATCGCCTGGCTGGGGCTGCCTGAAGGCTGTGGCCAGGGGTCCCAATGCCCAGGGTCCCCCCTGCCCCACCCGGGCCCAGACATGAGGTGCCTTGGACTTTGGGGGGCCAGGCCTGGTGGAGGGGGGCAGGGGTGGCGCCCACCGGGGGCACAGAGCACAGAGCAGACATTCCATAGACTGTATTTGAGAGTCTTTATAAAGTGTGGGAGATTTAAAAAAAAAATTGATAAAAATGCACTTTTGGGGGGTGGGGAGGGAGAAGCTTTAAAAGTAATAAAAGAAACAAAAAAACAAAAACAAAAAGACAAAAGATGATGAAAAACCAGACAAAAAAAAAATCATTTTTCTTGTACATAAAAAAACCACTAAACGCAGCCTGTTACGACCGCTGCTGCCTCATTTGCCTGATTTTGATGTTCTTTGTGTTTTGTTGGGGCGGGGTGGGGGAGGCTGGGAGCGGGGATGGAGGGTTTGGGGGGCCCCTTCCCTGTGGGCTGGGCCCCTTGTCAACACCACTCCGGGCCCCCCTACTTGGATTCCAGGGAGAGGACTTCAAACTCAGTCTGACCCTTCCTACCAGGCCTGGGAGGCAGGGGCGTGGATGCAGTGACCCTGCCTCTGGGCTTCCAGGGTGGTGTGGGTGTCGCCAGTAGTACCAGGCCTGGGGCCCCTACAGAGGAGGTGACCCACACCCCGGGGCATGGGCGGGTGGCACCAGGAAGGGGCCTGAGGGCCGGTGAGGGCGAGGATGGGGGTGGGCAGGGAGAGCCGGCTGGGCAGCCTCCTCGGTCACCTCCGACTGCAGGGTTTCTGGAGGCCCTGGGTTGGGGTGGCCTCAGCCCGGGAACATCAAGTCTGCCAGAGGGCCCCAAGGTGCCAGCCCACGCTGGGCCCCACTGACATGACCCAGGATCCAAGCTGGCTGCTTCCACCCACGCTTCCCGGGGGAAGTCAGGCCGGGGTCCCCTCACTGGGGACAGGGGTCTTAGGCTGCAGCCCCTCCTCTGGTTTGGGGTCATCATACACAGCCACTTTCAGGGCCCTGGAAGAGCCCTCCTCCCGTCTGTCTCCGTCAGACTGGGGCCAGCGGGGTGGGGTGGGGGTGGGGTGATGGAGGGGCCCCGAGGGGACACAATGGCCATGCCGCGGCCTGGGAGAGGAGGGCCAGCCAGCCTTTGCCAGGAGCTTGGGGAGGATGCAGAGTGGCGGCTCCGGGGGTCCTCCATCAGCAGCAAGGTCACTTGCCTGTCTGTGCTTAACATGGACCCAGGTCTCCAACTCGGGCCAGGGTGGGTAGGGGACCAGGGCTTCCACAGACAGACCCCGAGGGGACCTGAGCCAGCCAAGAGGGAGACTGGAGGCCTCGGATGATGGTGAAGGATGGTTCTGCAGCCACTCGGCCCAGGAGGGCATCTTCGGTTAGGCTCCCATGCCTCCCCCGCTAAGAGAATTCTTGCATATTCGGAGAATTGTGCAACCATCACCTCCATCTAGTTCTAGAACACCCTCATCACCCCACAAAGAAACCCCTTCCCCACTAGCAGTCACTCCATATCCCCCTCTCCCAGCCCCTGGTGACCTCTAACCCCTGTCTCTGTGGATTGGCCTGTTCCGGACATGTCATATAAACGGAATCACATACTATGTGGTCTTCTGTCTGGTTTCTCTCACTGACCATCATGTCCTCGAGGTTCATCCACACTGTAGCGAGCGTCAGTGCTCCGCTCCTTTTTAAGGCTGAATCGTATTCCACTGGGTGGATGGAACACGTGGTGTGTCCATTCACCTGTCAGTGGACATCTGGATTTTTCCCAGATGAAAGGGTTATTGTTTCACAACAACCCTTTCGCTGTTGTGAATCATGCTGCTGTGAACAGGTGTGTACGAGTGTTTACGTGAGCCTGTTTTCGTTGACCTTGGGGTAGACACCTAAGAGCGGAGTTGCTGGGTCAGATGACAACTCCAGCCCAGGACTCTCCCACCACAGCTGCCCCATCTTACATTCCCGCCGGCGAGCTCGAGGTCCTCACTTAATCCCCGTCCTCGCCATCTAGCCGTCCTAGTGGGGGTGAGGGGTGAGGTGGCAGTTGTGACGTGCCTTTCCCTGTTGACTGATGATGTCGAGCATCTTTCTAAGGAGCTTATTGGCCATTTGTGTATCTTCTTGGCCACCCAGGGGGGCAGGGGCCATCCTGGGATTCAGTGGCTCAGTCTGAATTCCTTGCCCGGTCCAGGAGACACACACTGGACCTCGCAGTTCAAGGTGGAATCTTTCTCATTTGACCAAATGCTGTGACTTCTGAATCCGGAAGGCCATGCAGCACAAGGCCAGGAGAAGCGTGGATAGGGCACAGGTTTTGTCCTTTGCTCCCAGCCATGGCCCCGACGCACAGAGAAGTGGACGCTGCGGTAGCTTCACCTTGACTTTTTTATTTGCGTTTTTAAAAAACAATTAAATTAGAATACAAATATTAGAAAACAGCGGCCCTCGGCTGCCAGTGCAGACGGAGGGAGGGCTGAACTGCACAACCGAGTTTATACAGTAAAACTGAATTTGCCCTCGACCAGATTCATGTCCCTTTCTTCTTTAGACCTGAAATGATATTGCTTCCTGACTAGGAGAGTTCTGTTTATACAAAGAAAAAATATTCCGGGTCTTGGGGGTGAGGGGTGCGGCGGGGAAGAAAAGAAAAAGCAGAAAGAATGGCGGGCACAGGAGATCCGGAGAACCAGGTGTGGCCTCCGGGGGACAAGGGTGCTGGGCGGGGGGCCGGGCACCCAGCTGCGGGTCCCTGGAGGCGTCTGGGGCCACTCTGGGCCCCCGTGGTCGCTGGATTGCCCCCCCCCCCCCCACCGGCCAGGAGCCACCTGGGTCTGGGCAGGGAGCTGAGGCCCAGTCCTGTTGGAAGACAAGAGTGAGGCTCCCGGGGGAGCGGGTGCCGGGCAGGCCTCGTACCCGTCGGAAAACCCAAGAGCAAGGAGAGGGGGAAGGAACCGCCCAGAATGGAGAGGCCAGGGCAGGTCCTTGCCGACCCCTCGGAAGTGGCCACGCCCCCCTGCCCCGCTGAGGAGGGGGCTGGCGACGGCGGCGTCGGCGTCCGTGGACACCTGCGCTGTTCCGTAGGGAAGTTAACCTGAATTGGAGTTACCGAGGTAGCTGGCTAGAAAACAGACCCCCCCCACGCCACACGGTGCCGCGCTCTGGGGCCCCCGCCTTCCGCCGGGGGTCCTGGCCACACGCCGGGTCTTCAAAATACCAAGTTATTGCACTTTCAAAAAATACAACACATCTGTGGCTAAACCCTCCCTGGCCCCCCCCGCCCCGCCCCCCAATGCCCGGCCCCGCCCCCTGCCCCCCCCCCCCACTCCATGGCTTCTTGGCTAAAAAAAAAAAAAAAAAACGCTCCCTGCTCCCGGCTCTCAGGAGAGGACACGCTTGCAGAGGGAGAGAAAGCAAAGGAACAGACGAACGTCAGAGTCGGGGTCTGCTGCCGGGGGAGAGGCTGTCCTCCCCGCATCCCCACCGCCCGGTCCCTCGCACCAGCTGGAATGGTCGTCCGGGGGGCGCGGCGACCTGGGCCCACCCGCCCTTCCCAGGGTTGGCTCTGACTTCGGGCTCCAACTCCGGCCAGGGAAGTGGCTGTGTGGGTGGCTTGTCTTGTTTTTAAGTTTGATTTTTGTTTGTTTTTCTTTTTTTTTTTTTGACTTTTTTTTTTTTGTCGTTTTACTTTTTTTTTTTTTTAATCCTCCGATAGGAGAGTCCAGAGGTACAGGTGCCAGGAGCCAGGGAAAGGGGTGGAAAAACAAAATGAACAACAATAAAAAGAAAAAAAAAAACAAAAATCACTCCTCCCGCTGTGCCCGAGGCCCGCCTGCGCCCCTCTGCGTGGTGAGCACCAGGAAAGTCGAGTGTCCGGCTGGTCGCGGCGGTGGCCAGCGGTCAGCAGGCCGACACCAGGCCCTTCTGGAAGGGGCAGCGACGCTTGGGCCGGGGGCCATCCTCGTCCTCGTCCTCGTCCTCCTCGTCCTCGTCCTCGTCCTCCTCCGAGGACGACGAGCTGTCCAGCGTGAGGTCCACCACATCAGCTCCTGGCTTCCCGTTCTCCACACCTCCCGCCGCGCCGCCCCCGCCGCCCGCGCCCCCGAGCGCGCTGCCACCCCCGCCGTTGACGTTGGGGGTGGTTGGGAGCCCATTAGCATCCGAGGTGCCTGTGGAAGAGAGACAGGGACAGATGCTCAGGATGGTAGGTGACCCGCAGAGAAAGGAAATCAAGGCCGGCGAGGGGCGGGGACAGCCTTGTGCAGCAGCACACCTCGGAGGACGGAGCGAGGTGGCCTGAGGCCACCGGCTCCCCCGTGCTCTGGATGAGGCCCGGCACACAGCAGGTGCTCACTAACCACCTCAGACGCCCCGCTCCAGGGGGATCAACTCCACCGGGACGGTCGCGTTTCAGATAAAAAGGCCACGCAGTGGGATAGAGTCAAACTCAGCAATCGGCAAACTCTGGGAACAGAAACTCGGGCAAAGCCCGGCTGAGGCCTCACCAAGCACAAGGATGGGGCACTGGGGGCTGCAGCTGCGCTCCTTCTCGGCACGGATTGGGCACCACGAGCCGTCCACCAGGTACTCGATCTCGTCGGCATCCTCGCACTCGCTCAGGATCTTGGAGAGGAGCCTGGGGGCAGGAGGAGGGCCTGCTGACTCCTGGGCCCCACCCTGCTCCCCTGGCTGGGGGTGGGATGCTCACTGAGCCACTTCCTGCTCTCCAAAAGTGGCTTCAGGACAGCACTGGCCGCACCTGCTGACCTGAGGTTCGGGGCGGGGGCCCATGCCAGACCGGGAGCAGGGACACACCAGAGCCCCCAGCGTTCGTTCAGCATCAACACTGCACCTGCCTCCAGGTGACTCTGACCACCTGTCATGATCACACAGGAGGGAGGCCTTCTCCAGGACACCCTCTGTGGCAGACGGGGCCCCTCCCAGCCCCATCACCATAGTATGAATACAGCTCTGCCATAGTACGGCAGAGGGTCACCACAGTATGACTACAGCTCTGCCTGAAACGTACTTTGCACCTGGAAAACTCCTACTCACCCTCCAAAGCCCTACTCTACTGCTCCTCTTCTCCAAACAGAGCACAAGCAACAGGAGTGTCTGTCTCTGGCTCGGTCCTCCCATCCCACACGTCCAGCTGGGAGTTCCCTGAAGGCAGGGTCTGGGATGGAGTCCTTTTGACCCCGAAGCCACCCAGCTAAGGGCCAGAAACCAAGTGGCAGGGCCTTGTGGAATAAATGCACGACCCAAGGACCCTTCCCCCAGGAAGCCTCCCTGGCTATACCCAGGCCGCATGGGCTGATGGAATGGCAGTCCGTGTGGGGCACAGTCACACTACCCAGCCCCAGCCCCATCTGTCCCTAGAGCTGTCAGTAACCACCACCCGGGCCTGAGTGACCTGCTCTAGGCCTGTGGCGGGGAAGGCGGGCCCTGGGCTGCACAGCTGCCAGGCTGGGAACAGAGCTGCCATTCAGGCCCAGCCCTTGTGCCCGGCCCCAGGGGCCTCCTCACTCCACCCCAAGGCTGGACAGCGTTGGGGTGGCTGCTCGGCTCCTCCAGGGAGGGGACCCAGGCTCAGAGCTGGTCAGGCTGGGTTTGAAGTCCTTGCCTGGCTACCTGTGAGCTGGGGGCCTGGGCTGGTGGCCACCCCTTCTGAATCTGTCTCCTCGTCTGTAAGGAGAGGATGATCAAGGTCCACCTCCCTGGACGGCTGGGAGGGAGGGCTTCTGAGACCTCGAGTGCAGTGACCAGAGGGAGACGAGTGCCCGATCGTGGGGACAGTTCACACGCGGCCACTGCAGGTCAGGGCTACCCCCTTCCCCGTGGCACACACCCCAGCCGCGCCTCAGCCATTGTGTGCGGGCGGGGGCCATGCAGCCAGCGGTCTAGGGCTGCCCCATGGTCCGCTCCTGCCTGGGCCACCAGGTTCCCTACCCCAGCCCCGGCTCTGGGGACAGAAGTGGGTGTGGCTGGCGCCTGGCAGGAGCCAGTCAGTCAGGTGCTGGGCTCAGTTTCTGGAAACTTAAGACCAGAGCAAAGTTTCCCTTTTAGGGAGAATGGCCTTTTTCCCCTTGTCCCCCCTGCGGCATGGGGAGGGCCTGCTGCTTAGGCTCAGGGGACAGCCTGGCCGCACGCTGGTGTCACCTAGGAAAGGGCCCAACAGAAGGTGGTCAGAGTTTTGGGAAGACGTGCGTCCCCTTCACCTTCCTATGTGGAGGATGTGATCAAGCCTTTGCTGAACGCCATTTGAGAAGCAGCTCCCCGAATTGTGCAATAGGGTGGAAGCTAGGGGTTCTCGGGTCCCTGTTTTACATGGGGGAGGAACAGACTCACAAAACGCAAGGTGACGTGGGGAGCAACAGTGGACCTCGTGGATCTGGAGCCCCACTTCTGAAGTCTAAGCTACGCCATTGCCACCCAAACAGCAAAGGCCCTGACAAGTCCCACAGGGCTGACACCCACCTCTCTCTGTAGCCCAGGGCTTGCAGAGCTGCCACAGGGTGCTGCTGGGTAGCCCGGATGCCCCAGGAAGCCTCAGAAGCTGCATGGCCCCTCTCCTCCTTCCAGAGGCCCAGACAGGCAAGGGGCCAAGCCCAGCACAGCCTGGCAGGCGGTGGGGCCCCCGTGCGCCCCAGCTACTCACCCATCGATGATGAGCTGGTCGTAGGGGGCTGGCTTGTCACACACCGGGCACATCCAGGTGGGCTTCTTCTCGTTCATCTGGAGGTAGAAGACGGCGTCGAAGCACTGCAGGTGTGCGCAGGTCTCCGCGCGGCAGGGCACCGACAGCCGCATCTTCACCAGCTGTGGGGGTGGGAGGTGATGGGTATGAGCAGCTGCGCAGCAAGCACTGTCCACCCAGCCGCACCCACAAACCCGCGCGCCCCGACTCACCGGGCAGATGAGGGAGACCCGCACGCCAGTGGTGGCAATCTCACTGTCGGGGTCCAGGCGCAGCTTCTCTTTGACTGTGGGGAAGGGGCGGCTGGTGTCAGCGGGGCCGAGGGGCAGGTTTTCCCAGCAGCCAGAGATGCTCGAGAGGGCAGCAGTGAACACCCTCAGCACCCCTTGCCTCAGCTAGACACGGTGAGCACCCCATATTCACCTCCCAGGACCATGAGGCACATGCTTTAGCTCCAGGGCCCAGGACTACGAGGAGAATCTATGTTAAAAAAAAGCCCTGGGCAGGGACTTCCCCTGGTGGCGCACTGGTTAAGAATCCGCCTGCCAGTGCAGGGGACACGGGTTCGAGCCCTGGTCCGGGAAGATCCCACGTACCGCGGAGCAATTAAGCCCACGCGCCACAACTACTGAGCCTGCGCTCTAGAGCCCGCGAGCCATAACTACTGAGCCGTGTGCCACAACTACTGAAGCCTGTGTGCCTAGAGTCCATGCTCTGCAACAAGAGAAGCCACCGCAATGAGAAGCCCGTGCACCGCAACGAAGAGTAGCCCCCGCTCGCCGCAACTAGAGAAAGCCTGCGCGCAGCAACGAAGACCCAATGCAGACAAAAAAAGAAAAAAAGCCCTCGGCAGCAGACATTTATTTTTGACAATAACCTGGGTGCACAACGAGGGGGGCCAGCCCCCCAACAAGACTGCCCTTTTCTGGAAAGATCCAGGCAACAAAGAGCTGCCGTCGGCCACCTGCTGTGACTGTTCGCTCTGATGAAAACCGCCAGGACCTCCCGCACCACTCCAAGGGCTGGGACGCCCCAAGGCCAGGAGAGCCCCACCAGGGACCCTCAGAGGGCGGGTGAGCCCACGAGCACAGCTCCCTTGCACTGTCCGAGTCTGCTTCTCTAACAGATCAGAAGACAGCGGGCACCCACCATAAAGCGACGGCATGCTGAGCCCACGAGGTGGAGGAAAAAAGCCTGGAAGGAAACTGGCCCACTGCAGCCCTGGGGATGGGCCTGCAGGGGGCGCAGGGAGGCTGGCCAACCAACCTGAGAGGGGCAGCGGTTCAGCTCCATCCCCAGATGGCTCGGGACTATGCCCGGGCCCTGCAGAGTGGAGGGCACTCGTCTTGGACGATGGGACTGCCCTTCCCTCCTTGATACAACGCCTGCGTCCCCTCCTCCAGAGAGCCTTCCTCCGCCTCCCACACGGGGTCGAGGGTGACCTGCCAGCTTGTCCTCCCACCCCCTTCAATGCCCCTACTGTCCTCAGTCACCCTGTGGCTCCCATCTCTGGCTAACAGGTGCAGATAAATGGTAGACCCAGAGACCCTGGCCCCTCAAAAAGACCCTGGGCAGCTGAGGACGGGTGCAGTGCATATCATGCTTCAAAGCAGGGCCTCAGTCCTCCTCTACCTAATAGAGGGAGGGCACGTGCAGCAGGAAGGGTTCAAGTGAGACAGAGAACAGGACTTCCCAGCTGCCAGCAGACAGCAACCCAGCAGGCACGATGCCCAGCCTGAGCTGGCTGTGGGAAGGAAGCTGGGGGCTTGCTTCAGAGGGGAGGCCCTGCCCACCCCAGCAGGGGCCCGGGCTTCCCATGAGCTGCGACATATGCTGCCGCGGCCCCTGCACTGCCCCAGGCCTTGGCTCTAGGCCGGTCACGGAGGAGTTAAGCCAGGCCTCCCCATGCCCGTCCCCACCCTGGGGCCCACGGGTGCCTGGATGAGCCCTGCCCAGTCCTGCGCCAATGCCTGAACCTGCCAAGCGGGCAGGTGGTGGGGGGGGGATCGAAGAAAGGGCCATTTGAGGAAACAGGCAGGCGGCAGGGCAGGGTGCCTAGGCTGAGGTCCTGGGGTCACAGAGCCCTAACTCTGCCACACTGGCCTCAGTGTCCCCACTGGTCAGACTGGGACGTGCCCAGGCCCCACTGCTTGGATCCATCCGCAGTGAGGATGGAGTCAGAAGGCACCCCGCAAGGGCCTCCAGGCGACCAGAGAGGGAACTCCTGAGCCCCCGCTGTGTGGTAGGCAGCCCCCGGGGCAGGACACAGGAAGGTTCTATCTGCCCGTCTGAGTGGCTCTTCTGGGGTTTTTTAATGCTCTGCGTATCCCCACCCCCTTTTTTCTGGTTCTTAAAAGTACAAAAAAGAAAAAAAACCAATGATCTCAGCATTCCGGTGCAGACCCTCATCATCACGTGTGTCTCCACTGGGAATCCATCCTCCGCTCCCGCTGAGAGCTGGCCCCCGCCCCCTCCCGGTCCCGCACAGCCGCCAGAAGCACCCGCCTGGAAAGCTGATCACCTGGGGTCTTCTCCCCCACCCCCCGCAAGCCCTCCAAGCCTCCTCGCCCACTAACCCCGGCTCTCCTCGCCCCATTCACGGAGCTCACTGGGGGGCTTTCGGCACACCCAGCCCATCCCTGCCTCAGGGCCTTTGCACTGATGGTTCGCTGCCTGGCTCCCCCTCCTCCTTCTGTATCCTCCAGAGACCTCCCAGAGCTCCCCAACCGCCAGGGTGATGGCCAGACCCGGGGAGGTCCAGGTCCCCCACAGGCAACAAGCTCCTGAGGACCAGGCCTGTGCCTTGTGCCCAGCAAATTGGGTCAGCAGTGATGGAGCCATGGCCACCCCAGGGACCGTGGGGAGCCCCACCCAGCAGTGCAGAAAGCCCCGGGGCTCACCCAGTGCCTTGCACAGCTCCGGGTGCTTGACCCCGATGGTCTTCAACCTCTGCAGCAGCTCCGAGGAGGTCAGTTGCCGCACCAAGTACAAGGCCACGGAGTAACTCTGGCGGTGGGGGAGGGGAGCGGAGTCAGGGCTGCGCCAATGGAGGTGGGGTGGGCAGGGGAGGGAGGGCAGAGGGAGGGAGTTCCAGGGCCTGCTCACCTTGCCGTAGTTCCCCCAGGTGACGGTGATGCGGTTGGTGGCCGAGGACAGGTACATGAGGTGGGTGAGGTTAATGGGGCGGCACGGCCTCTTGGGCTCCACTCCTGGCTTGTTCGAGGGGTAGTAGCCCTGGAAGCAGACACCATGGCTGCGCCCATCACAAGGTGTTCCATGTGTCCCACCCGCCCCACTCTGCACTCTCTGCCTCGCCCCCACAGCAGATCTGGGGGGCCCACTCACCGGGACCGAGCAATAGCTGTGGTTGACCTTCACGGCGATGTTGGGTGGGTACTGGTCTTCCTGAGGGCTGCTGGTGTCTGAGTAGCAGATTCTGCAAGGATACCGGGGACCATAGGGCCACGGGCACCTCGGGCAGGGGAGGGCACGCTGGGAGGGGCGGGGAGGACAGATGGGGGGCGAGGGTGGACCCGTATCTAGAGTGGGGCTGCGTGCTGGTGTACCCACGGACAAGGCCAGATAGCAGAGGTGTGTGTGTGTGTGTGTGTGTGTGTGTGTGTGTGTGTGTGTGTGTGTGTGTGGTGTGTGTGTGTGTGTGTGTGTGTGTGTGTGTGTGTGTGTGTGTGTGTGTGTGTGTCTCTCTCTCTCTCTCTCTCTCTCTCTCTCTCTCTCTCTCTCACAGGAAGAGAAGGTGGGCAAGGGTCGTGTCCCCACCCACCCCCGGGCCTGGGCCACACCTGGGCTTACCTTAGGACGACCTGCACGGCCTTGACCCCAGGCTGCAGTTCTCTGTGCGGGGGGGAGGAGGGGAGGGTCAATAGCAGGACAGCGCCCAGCAGCCACCTCTGACCCTTCACTGGGGGGACCAGCCAGACGGACTAACCCACTACTTCCTTCCCATGGCGACCGAAGGCCAAGGGTACTGCCTAGAGCGTTCTCTCCTGACATTTACTCACGGGTGATTTGGGCAAATGACCGCCTCTATCTGGAAAATGGGGGGCTGGTACAGATAGTAAGAGGGTTGGTGGGTGTGGGCCTTGTGCCTGAGGAATGGCAACCCTAATGGTGACTTCTATCTCAGCTGGAGATTGAAGGCCTCAGAGAGCAGAGTCAGAGCCCTGGAACCAGCCTGCATCCCTCATCTGCTCACCGGGGGCAGCTCTGCCCCCAGGGGACACTGGGGATGTCTGGGGACATCTGTGGTGGCCACGACTGGGGTGCTCCTGGCGTCAAGGGGGTGCGGGCAGGGATGCTGCTCCACACCCCACAGAGAACGTGCCCTGACCCTGATGTCCGGAGCGGTGAGGAGGGGACCCTGTTAAAGGGGGACGATTGGCCCACCTTGGGGCTGTGGGTCAAAGGTGGTGAGAATGCGCGGGCCATGAGCACGGGGTGGGGGCCACCCTTCCCCGCCACGCTGAGCCCAGGGTCTGCTGCGGGCCTGGCGAAGGCTGCCCTGGGCTGACACAGAGGCGGGCAGGGGGTGGGCACAGCGCACCTGGAGTTCCGGATCAGCTCCACCTGTCTGGGCGTCAAGGCAAAGATGCACGGGCTCTCCTGAAGCTTCTCGTTATTCTGTGGAACTGGAGACAAATTTGGGGTCAGGGTCACGTCTGTTCCCTGGCGAGGGCACCGACCACAGTCATTCCTACAGGCCTGGCCCTCTTCAGACTGGGAAGTAGGAAATGGGAAGCTGAGCCCCACCCAGGTGGGATGTATTTGGGGGATCCTGCCCCTTCCTGGGTAAGGAGAACCAAAGCCCATGGTTCAGGGAGCAGTCATGCCCCCCCATGTCCCCCACTGAGGGCCACTCGGGGAGCAGCAGCCTCTTCAGCCCTCTGGGGCTCAGGCATCTACTCAAGAGGACCGAGAACTGCTCGGCGGGGGCAGAAGAGCTTTGCTGGGCCAGCAGGATGCAGCACACCAGGCCGCGTGCCCTCGGGCCAGCCACCTTCTCCAGGTCTGTGAGACGCCAGTAACAACTCTGTCCCCAACTCCCAGGGCTGTTCCGGGCATCTGGTGAGCCATGTACCCAACCATGCAGCACTCGGCCCAGGCCCCGCACGTAATGAGTTCTCAGCACGGCACTGCCAGAGGGAATGGGGACAAGTTGAACAAGGTCCTGCCTCTGGCACTCACGGGTTGTCCAAGGAGATATGGAAGTGAACTGGCAGTGAACCTCCAAGTGCACAAAATAAGAGTCACAGAGCAGCCTGGCCTGGCTCACAGCGGGAGGTGTGAGGAGGGCAGCAGGGACAGCACACACAGAGCCCTGCTCGCCATCATGGAGCACTGGGTGCAGAAGTCGGGAGAGAGTCTGCCGGGGATGGAGACCTTGGCAGTGAAGGGGATGGAGTCTGCCGGGGATGGAGACCTTGGCTCTTCACTCTCAGTCATAACTGTACTGAGAAGCCCAGGCGAGATCAGAAAGCACTCTGAACTGAACGAGAAAATACAATACTCCAAAACTTGTGAGAGGCAGCTAAAGCAGTTGTGAGAGGGAAAGCTATAGCTTTAAATGCTTCTATTAAAAAAGAATGAAAAGTGTTTGAAATAAATGATGTATGCTTCCTCCACAAGAAGCTAGAAAAAGAAGCCCAAACTAAAAGCCAAAGCCATTAGAAGGGAGAAAATTAAAGATAAAGATGGAAGTCAATGAACCAAAAAGCCAACAACAGAGAAAACCAACAAAGCCAAAGTTCTTTGATACATACCTAGCTAGACTGAATGATAAGATCGTGAGAACACAAACTATCATGAATGAAAGGTGGACATCAGTACAGATTCTATAGCCTTCAATAGGGGGCTGTAACTTCATGCCAATGAATTTGACAATTTAGATGAAATGAACAAACTCTTCCAAAGATGCCAACTATGAAAACTGGCACCAAAACATATAGAAAGTTTGAAAAGCTTTTTATCGGTTAAAAAAACTGAACTCATAATTAAAAACCTTTCCACAAAGGAAACTGCAGGTCCAGCTTGGTGGATTCAATCAGATGTTTAAGGAAGAAACCATATAAACTTTATATAAACTCTTCCAGGGAGTCCCCTGGTGGCCTAGTGGTTAGGATTCTGGGCTTTCACTGCCGGGGCCCAGGTTCAATCCCCGGTCAGGGAACTGAGATCTTGCAAGATGTGCGGCATGGCCAAAAACAAATACATAAATAAACTCTTCCAGAAACTAGAGGAGGAAGGACACGTCTCAACTCATTTCCCCCCCTCCCCCGGTACGCGGGCCTCTCACTGTTGTGGCCTCTCCCGTTGCGGAGCACAGGCTCCGGACGCGCAGGCTCAGCGGCCATGGCTCACGGGCCAGCCGCTCCACGGCATGTGGGATCTTCCCGGACTGGGGCACGAACCCGTGTCCCCTGCATTGGCAGGTGGACTCTCAACCGCTGCGACACCAGGGAAGCCCCTCAACTCATTTTAATGAGGCCAGCATAACCCTGGTTCCAAAACCTGACAAAAATGCATCAAGAAAGGAAAAACACAGCTGAATATCCCTCATGAACGTGGATGTAAAAAATCCTTAACAAAATTTTAGCAAACAGCCAGGGCCCCTGGGATCTGGCCCTGGAGTGCAAGATTGGTTGAAAACCTCCACACATCCACTTAAAGTGGCTAAAATGACAAGACCAACAATTCTAAGTGTTGACAAGGACCTGGAGCAACCAGGACTCTCTGCTGGGGGTAGGGGTGGTTGTAACATGGTACAGACACTTTGGAAAACTGTTGGGCAATGACTAGTAAAGTTAAACATACACTTACCCTGTAACCAGCAATCTGCTGTTAGCTATTTCCCAATTAAATGGGAGTATGTCTACAAAAAGACCTGTGCAAGAACGCCTGGCTAATTTATTCCTGGCAGCTCTAAACTGGAAACAACCCAAGTGCCCCACAACGGAAGAACAAATGGACAAGCTGTGGTACATTCATACAGTAAAGCTTGTAGTCCATGCATCGACACGGATGAATCTGAAGCCCCAAAGCTGAGCCAAAGAAGGCAGACACAGAGAAGTACATGCTGCGTGTGCATTATACCACCTTCCTGAACAGGCAAAACTAATCTATGGTGATAGAACTCAGAAGAGAGGCGGCCTCTGGGGGTCGGGGGAAGGCAAGGACTGCCTGGGAGGGGGGCCCCTCGGGAACTTAACGGTGATGGAAATGTTCTGTATTTGGTGGCATTGGGGTTACTCGGTCACATGCATTCTCTAAAACTCAAGTTACACACTAAATATCTGTGGATTTCGTTGTATGTAAACTATACCTCAATGTTTAAAATTTTAAAACTACACTGAGAAGTGATGATCATTCTGTAACGAATAAAAATATCAAGTCACTGTGTTGTACCCGGAATTAATATTGGATTGTAAGCAATCATACTTCAATTTAAAAATAAATTTGATGAAGCCAAAAAAAAAACCAAAACCAAAAAAAAAACCCCACCAAAACTAAACAAGGGACTTCCCTGGCAGTCCACTGGTTAAGCCTCCGTGCTCCCAATGCAGGGGGTCCGGGTTCGATCCCTGGTCAGGGAACTAGACCCCGGATGCCGCAACTAAGAGTCCACATGACGCAACAAAGATCCTGTGTGCTGCAACTAAGACCCGGCGCAGCCAAAAAAGGAAGATCGGCTCCAGGCCCTATGTGGAGGAATACTATGCTCCCGCGAACACAGGGAGTCACGAATTAAGCAGCTCTTTGTGCTCCGACAGAGACTAATCCCCAAGATGGTTTTAAGTGGAAAGAGCAGGTGCAGAGCAGTGTGTACCTCAGGCTGCTATTTGTGTAACCAAAACCAAGGAGGGGGTCTGTGCAAGAGCCGCCTCTGGGGAAGGTGGGTGCCAGAAGTGGCCACTACCGCAGCCCTGGAGCCGGGGGAGGTAAGGCGTCTGCTCTTTTTATACTGCAAACCCTTTAGGACAGTGGTGGGCAAACTGTCCCTACAAAGGGCTGGAGTGTAAATATTTTCAGCTCGGCAAGCCACACTGTTTCTGCCTCTACGTCCCCACTCTGCCTTGTACCATGAAAGCTGCCGGTGAGGGCGAGCCCGCACCCGCCTGGCGCGGCCTGGGTGGGGGGCGGACAATAGGGAGCCCTGGGGCTGGGCCCAGGCCTGGTCGGCCCACCCCTGCTTCAGAACCTTCTGAATTCCAAAGCGCAGCCTCGGGTAGGCTACTTAAAAAGGAAACACAATTTGAATTTAAAAGCAGCTCGGGCTCAGAAGCCAGAGCTCCCGGGCCGGGGTTCGTACCCCAGCTCTGCTCAGCCACGCCCCCATCCCCACCCAAGCCTGTGCGCCCTCCACGCAAGGGACCAGTTTCTCGGGGTTCACAGTGCCGGGGCCGGAGCTGGCGCTCAGGAAGAGGTGGCTGCTGAAACCGCCACACTGCTGCCGCCAGTTCCTGCTCGTTGTGGAGGGAGGGCTGGTCCCTCCGGAGACCCGGTTGGGGCCCCTGAGAAGGGCTGGCTAACTGGAGGGCTGGGGTGAACGTAGGCTACCTGCAGATGCGCCCAGACCCGCCCGAAGAGCCCCGGGCAATTATTTATGGGGGGAGGGGGTCTCACAACATCTGAGCTGGGCCGCCAAGCCTGGGGGGGCGTGTCAAAAATACTCCCCCCGCCAAAAAAAATACTCCCCCACACCACAGAGTCCCCTGGGAGGCAGGGGAGGGGACGGTGCACCGGCCAGCCAAGGAGCTCTTCCTGCAGAAACCGCGAGAGGGGTTGCCGAAGAACTGGCTGCGCAGTCCCTTTCCCGGAAGGACTCCTAATTCTAGGTGAGCCTGCTGCAGAGGCAGGGGATGCATTCCGAATCCCGATTTTCTGCTGTGCCATCAGCCTGGGGTGGCCGACTGTTCCCCCAGGAAGCCAAGTGGCCAGTGGGAGGCCAGCTGCCAGCTCAGCTGGGACACAGCGGGCAGGGGTCCCCCAAACCCGGATCTGGGCCATCCACCACCAGTGGCAGCCCCACCCTTCCAGCTTTCAGGGCTGAAATTCAGGCGGAGTCCGTGACCCTCACCCTCACCCCCACTATCAGCTCCCTTGGCCAATCCCGTTGTTGAGGATTTCCGAACGCGCCCAGGGAGGTCCCTTCCCCCGCAGTGCTCATCTGATCAGTATGAAGACCCCTTGCCGGTCTCCTGGCTCCCCCCAGCTCTGGGCTTCGGGGGAAGCTCTGTCCCCAGCCCTGGTAGCCTTGATTCCACCGCAGCCACCCTGGGCGCCTCCTTGTGCTCCCCACCTGCCAAGAACATACCTCGGGGCCTTTGCACTCGCCATCCCCTCTTCCAGAACATTCCTCCCCCAACCATCTACACAGCCCTGGTGTGTTTTAAGCCTGTGCAAATGCCACTGGAATGAAGCCTTCCCCGAGTACTTGTATCTAAAAACTGCACCCTCCACCCCAACCCATCAGCGACACTGGCACTCCCAACCTCCTTCCAGGCTCCATTTTTCTCCCAAACCCTCACCTCCTAAGAATTAACACAATTTTCCCGTGTCTTTGGTTCGTCGTGGACACAGAACCAAAACTACCTCTCCTGTCACCCATGCTGCACAGCAGGGTGGCCATGGGGGTCCCCTGCCAGGCGGCTTGGGGGCTGGGATGAGGTACATGCCCTCCCAGCCCCAAGCACACCCAAAGGCCTCAGCCTCAATGCCTCTCCGGGACTAAAGGGAGAACCCCTGCCCCAAGGTCCTCAGGGAGCTGGAATCCCAGGAGGAGCCAGTGGACCAGGGACTCAGCCCCCAGGCTCAATCAGAGACCCCGAAAGAGGGCCTGGCACACGCAGGCGGCTGCCAGGCAGCCTTGCAAACTGTCACCAGGGACGAGTATTTAATGACCTCAGCAGGTGCTCAACACATACTGGGGTGGGGGGGCGGGGTGTTCTGACAAACCAGCAGTCAGGACACACCACACATCCGAGGTTGCACACGCAGACAGAAGGCAGCAGCGACAAGAACAAGCGCGTGACTTCATCGCTGTTAACCAGTGTGTTCTATGATGAACACATATTTTTACAAAAGTTTAAATAGAAAGAAAAGAACATTTTAAGAATTCGATCGGGGGACTTCTGGTGGCGCGGTGGTTAAGATTCTGTGTTCCCAATGCAGGGGGCCTGGGTTCGATCCCTGGTCAGGGAACTATATCCCACATACACGCTGCAACTAAGAGTACGTATGCCGCAACTCAGGAGCCTCTGCCTGCCGCAACTGAGATCCGGCGCAACCAAATCAATAAATAAATAATAATTTTTTTTTTAATTTAAAAAAATAAGAGAATTTGATCAGCAGGGACTTCCTCTCATTGGCCTGAAGCCCTTCGGCAGGCAGCCCCTGCCCCTGGGCCCCCGAGGCCCCCTCCTCCAGGCTGAGGCCTGGCCCCAGTGGTGATGGCGGGGGGCGTCCTGGAGGAGGCAGGAAAACAGGTGCCCCAGGCTGGGCGCAGGGGCCTCACAACAGGAGGGGGCGGACGGGTACAAGCCCCAACTAAGGGCTCTGGGTTCGAATCCCAGCTCCTCCACTCACGGGGCGAGGAACCCAGACTTCCTGCTCTTGAGGTTACGGGAGGAACAAGCACTGAAGGAATGACTCAATGTCTTTCTCACTGCAGCCTTCAGGCTGCTCCTCATCTCCAAGCCTTTGCTCACCTACCTCCACCTCACTCTGTCCTCTGGATGCAGTGGGGAACAAGCCAGTCCCAGGCGATCAACAATGCCAGGGTTGGGAGCAAGGCCCCAGAGGAGGAGAGAGTGGTAAGGAGGTGAAGGAGATGAGCTGTAGATCAGGCGATGATGGGGCAGGGAGGGCCATGTGGGTGTCCTGGGAAGAGTGTGACAGACAGAAGGAACAGCACATGCAAAGGCCCTGGGGCAGGACCAAGCCCGGAGTGCTGGAGAAGGCTGGAGCAGAGTAAGCGAGGGTTAGGGTTAGGGTTAGGCCAGGCGAGAGAGAGGAGGTGAGGGGAGGGAGGAGGAACGTGACCAGCTGCTATTCTAAAAGCTTCCTCTGGGGACTTCCCTGGTGGTCCAGTGGCTAAGACTCCACGCTTGCAATGCAGGGGGCCCGAGTTTGATCCCTGTTCAGGGAACTAGATCCCACATGCCACAACTAAGAGCCCGCGTGCCGTAACTAAGACCCAGCGCAGCCAAATAAAAAATTAAATACTGAAAAAAAAAGTAATCATCTTAAAAAAATAATAAAAAATTTAAAAATTAAGAAAAATAAAAGCTTCCTCTGGCTGCTGGGGGTAAAGTGTGTGGGGAAGACACCAGGAAGGAGGTTGGGCAGATTAAAGCCAGGGGCGGGCACAAAGTCGGGGGATCACAGCAGGCGGAGGTGAGCCACCTCTGGCAGGACTTGGGGTGGGCTGGAGGCCTCGCCTGGGACAACCTACACGCCCACCTGAGGGCCCCCTCACAGGTAATGCTGGGTGCTCCCCAAGGCACCCACCTGCTGCAGAGCTGATGGAGCCCCTCCCACCACCATGGGCAGGGGAGGCCCAGCCAGCCCAGTGGGTCAGGCCACCTGCCCCTGGATGCCACAGACAGCCCATGGGCCTGGTGGGTACCACGCTGGGCTGTGGGGCGGCAGGCAGGCCTGCCGCAGGGGTATTATCCACCTCAGAAAGGACGCGAAAGAACAAGACCTGGGAAGCCCTCAGGACAGCCCAGTCGGCCACCACCGTTCCCCGTGCCCCACCGATCTTGGTTTTTCTGGCCTCTGCCACCCACGTCCAGGCTACTCTCCCTTCCCCAGCCTGCGGCACACCACACTCTGGTCACAATGGCCTCCATTCATGAGCTCTCTCACCACCGGGCCTCTGCCTGGAACACACTCACCCACCCACCCCCTTTGTCCGGCTTGATTGCTACTTATCCCTTGGGTCTCAATAGGATTGTGACCTCCTCCAGGAAGGTTTCCTGACTGCCACCTCCCCACAAATGCACAATAAGGGGGCTCCTGGTACTGACAGCGCCCTGCCCCCCCCCCCGCCCCCGGGGAACCCTGCACTCCCTGACCGGAGCATTCCTCGCCCGTCACCGTTTAATCACCTCTAGGGCACCTTCCTGGCAAAACTCGCCAGGTCAGGGACCCCACTACCTTGCTTGGGCAATACCAGCCAAAGGGCTCGGAGCCTGAATGAGGGACGTATTGATACACTGGCCCTGCCCAGTGGGGACAGGGCTAGACCAGTGGCTCTCCACCAGAGTCAGCGCCGACCACGTCCTGGAGCATAAGGAGAACTGGGGGGCAGCTTGCTCACCCTGCTGGGCCACGGGAGTGGTCCCAGCCCACAAGGCGCTGGCCACAGGACACCGGGAGCCTCGGGGAGCAGCGGTGGGACAGGTCGCGTTTCCTTCCTTCTGCCCGTGGTGAGTCTCATGATGGTACCTCGTCTCTCCCACGCTCCCTGGCCCTGAGGTCTGGGCCTCCCAGAGCGGACACTCAGCCTCTGCCTGCTGACACCCCAAGTGGCCAGGCTTAGGGGACCCTCCGGCCATAAGAGGGTTGAGCCCCAAGCAGCAGTGTTGGACCCGAGACTGCATCCCCGGTCCCTCTGAGTTCTGCTGTGGGTGAGCAGCAAGCGCCTCTGCCCCCGGGGGTGCCTGGCCCAGATGGCTGGGCTCCCTGTTCTGAGAAGAGGCCTGAGGTCCAGAACCTTCGTGTGGTTCAGTACCAGGGCTTCCCCACAGGGAAGCAAGGTGCCAATGGCGCAGAGAGGGGGTCAGAGGAGGGAAGATGGCTGAGCACGCGGCCTCGGAGTCCCTTCCCTCAGGATGCCGTGTGACCTTGGGCTAGTCTCCTGACCTTTCTGGGTGCCAACCCCCAGCCCCCGCTGGAGTGGATCATCTTTCTCCTAAGGTCCTTCCAGCTCCCTGTCTGTGGCTCTATTATTCCCCTCCCCTCCCCCAACCAGAACATTCCCCTCCACGTGATTTATGTCTCCTGTCTGCCTGGCGCGGTCTCCATCCCGGAGCCTGCCTGCGGCTCTTCCGGGGAAATAGGACCAGACTGTTTGGGCCTCGTTTTGGTCGGCAGGGCATGACCAGGGGTGAGGGGGAGGGGAAGCTGGCTAGAGCCTCCTGAGGTGGCTCCTGGCAATGCCAGTGCTGCAGAACTCCCTGTGGGGAGGCGCCCAGGGTGAGGGGTGGGCGGACAGAACTGCCGGTGCTGGAACAGCAGGGACCAGATGGCTTCAGGGCCACCATCAGCGCTCGATGAGGCCTCCCCCAGGAACCTGGGCAGCCCCCAGGGAGTCCCTGAGGAGATGGGAGTCTCGGGAAAAGGGTACATCCTGGGAGAGGGGCAGGGGAGTGGGTGGGAGCAAAGGCAGGGTGGGGTTGGCCTCTTTGTTCTGAGCCAAGAGCAGAGTGATTCCTGGTGTAGACAGGGGAGCAGACTCTCCCGGAGATCAGGTGACTGGGGTCCCTGGGGGCTCAGGGCAAAGTGATGCATTGTGGG
This sequence comes from Delphinus delphis, assembly GCF_949987515.2. NCBI lineage: Eukaryota > Metazoa > Chordata > Mammalia > Artiodactyla > Delphinidae > Delphinus > Delphinus delphis. Next base: position 4,668,904 of record NC_082685.1, on the reverse strand, counting down.
GCGGGAATGGTTGCATGTTTGCGGGCAGGAAGGAAGCCCATGGTCCGGGCAGGGGAGGGAGGCTGCCGGCCCTGAGTTCAAAGTCACCTCCAGTCCCAGGCCCCCGCCCAGCGCCAAGCCCACCTTGCAGTCTCCCAAGCCCACCTTGCAGCCTCCCTGTAAAAACACAGCCTCCCTGATATAAAGATCGTGCTTGAGTCCTTAGGAAGGAGTCTGAATCTTCAGCTCGACCTCCAGAACCAGCCAGCCAGCCAGGCCTGAGACTCCAAAGCCTGCAGGGGGAGTGGGAGGTCTGGGGAGGTTGGGAGGGGGCAGGGGGATGAGTCCTGGCATCTAGAGAGAGATTGCGGGAGCAGAGACAGGGAAGGTCATCCTGGAGAAACTCAGGAAGGGGCCCTGGGTCCCCAGTGCTGCCACGTCACCCCCACGATAGGTGCTGGTGAGCCAACCTGCCCCCCACCTGGGGGCTGGCGAGAAACCCCTCCTGGTGTCAGAGAGAAGGCGGGGGAGGGCGGAGCCCCCGGGCCAGAGTGTGGGGCCTCAGACCCCAGGGCCAGGAGCACCTGAAGCACTTTCCTCCACCTCTTACAGCCTCACCTGGAGCCACAGGACCTCGGAGAGAGCCGTCATCCCTCCCCCACCCCCCACCCAGGGCAGGACGGAGGGGGCCGGTAGGCGCGCCCGGGGCTGGAGCTAAAGCCTGTGTGCAGACAAGGGCCCCCTGAACGATCAAGGCAGGCTGCTGGGTCAGCACGGTTGGGAGGGACTGAGCCGCGGGGCCAAGGGCACGGTGGGTGGGGGCATGGAGGGACCGTGACCTCGGCCACAGCACACAGGGACCGACTCACGACCAGGGCCTACTGTGACGGGCAGCAGGACCCACAGCGTGGGTAGGCTAGGGGCACCCCGAGGCTCTGAACAAGGGGTGCTAGAAGTGAACCTCCACAAGGGTGGGGGGCTCTGTCTGCTCCCTGCTGCACCCCCTGATGGGTGCCCACCCAGCAGGTGCTCAGGTATATGCTGTGTGACTGGGTGGGTGATGAGTCGCAGGAGGGGTCTCCAGGAACATTCAGGCACCTGGTAAAACCTCAGGGGTGACAGGAGCCCCATCGCATTCCACTTGCTCTCTGGAGCCCTGGAGGCCCAGGAAGCTGTAGCTGGTTGGTGTCCTGGCCCCAGAGCTCAGGGCAGCATCTGAGGCTGAGTCCAGGCTGACACCCACTCCCAGCCCTGTCATCAGGGTGGGAGGGGGCTGCTACAGGCCTGATACACAGCAGGCCTGTCCCTCAGTCAACGTAAGGGACAGAGAAACGAGGACAAGGTTCCCCGGCATCATCTCCTCTATTCGCGCTGCACCCCGCCTCTCAGAGGCACACCTGGCCATGTGCTGACGGGCCGGCCCATGTTGACAGGCCTGAACCCGCTGACCGAGGTCACTCCCGCAGGCTACCTACTAGGAAACAGCCTTCCGCAGGGGGCGGGAGGGAAGGTCGAACCTCCAGCCCCTTCGCCACCAGGGGTAAGACCACAGAAGCCAGCCTTGCAGGTGGCCCCCAGTGCCCCCGCCTCCTGGTGGTCCAGCATGGTGGAGCCCTCGCCCACGTTGCACCAGAGTTGGTTCCTCTGACCAGTGGAATGTGGCAGAAGTGAAGATATGCCACTTCCAAGCTGAGGCTGCGAGAGAGCCCTCAGCTTCCAGTGGGGTCATGCACTCACACAGGTGCACATGCTTTCTCTCTCCCTCTTTCCACCGCAGCCCCCCTGCCCCGATCATGGTTCCGAGGGAAGCAAGCCACCACATCATGCTGGGAGGACACTCAGTCAGCCCCCAGAGGCCCAGGCGGCAAGAACTGGGGTTTCCAGCCAGCAGCTGGCAACCACGTGAGTAAGCGCCCCGCCCCCAGCCCCAGTCAAGCCTACTGATTAGGCAGCCCCCCAGCCGACAGGTGGACTGTGACCCCCCTGAGCGACCCCAAGCCAGAACCACCCAGCCAGGCCGCTCCCGAGTTCTGACCTTCAGAAACTGAGGTGTCGGCTGTTTCGAGCCACTGGGATTTGGGGTAACTTGTTACATGGCAACAGGTTACTAATTCAAGGACCCCAAGGTGGCCCCTGTGCTTCCTGGGAGGGACAAGCCCCCCTCAGCCCCTCAGCCCTTGCTGCTCCCCAGAAAATGCTCTGGGTTGGCTGCTTGGCTGGCCTTGGGCGCTGGGAGAACTCAGAAGGTGGGGCCGCCCACAGGGGCGGCGGGGACTCACCCAGCTCGGTGGGCTTCAGCAATTCATCCAACATGTTAAAGAAGGGCAATTTCACCAGGCGCACTTCTGGCTTGAGGGTCTTGGCAGGCAACCGTCCGAGTCCGTTTAAGTACTTCCCGTAGAGCACGGGGTAGTCAATGTTGGGGCCCGTGAGGGGAGTCCTGGGCACCGAGCTGGCCCGGTCGTAGGTGGAGTGCATGGTCAGGGGGTCCAAGGGCCGGTGGGGCTGCGGCACGGGCTCCGAGCTCTTCTTGGCGTAGCGTGTCTCGTAGAGTTCCTTGATCTTCTTGAACAGCTCGGGACTACAGTCAAACTGGACCAGCTGGAGAGCCCGGGTGACAAGTTCGTGTTTAAGTCCGCTCTTACTCCGGCCGACAAAACCCAGGAGCATCTGAAGATCAGAGACTCGGAAACTCATCACCATGTTCTGGGGAAGAGCAACCACAAACACACAGGTTCAGAGGGATACGCTGCCAGGGTGAGGGACTGCCTGGGCCAGCTGGGGGGACAGTGAAGTGAGACCCTGCTAGCAGCTGGCCGGCCTGGGGCCCCCAGGAGGAGGAGGCGGCAGCTTCTGCCCCAGTCCCACCGGCGGGCTTGGTCCCACCTCCATGCCTGTGCTCAGGCTGCCGCCTTGCCCTCCCCTGAGGGGCCCCCTCCCCGCTCAGCCCTGCTCCCGTCCTCCCCCTCCAACCTTCCTCAGCATCACCAACGCAGCAAAAGCTCGTCTGACTGACCCCCCCCCACCCCCAGCTGCTTCTATTTTAGGTCCTCTTTTCCCATCTTCAAGCCTGAAAGCATCCCCAGGGCAGGAACTGGGAATCTTGCTTCTCCATAAACAGCCTCAGTCGCGCTCCAGCTGAGAACACTGATGGCCTCTCTGACCTAGGCCTCTTCGTCAGGGAGGATGGCGGGTCCACCTCATCGGGATGTGGGAAGGACCAGATGAAGCGATGCACGTAAAGCAGAGTGAGCGCTCGACCAAGGTCGGCCACAAACACATTTTCCCTTTGGTCTGGAGCATGGTAGCCACCGCTTGCTTAGTACTGACTCACCTGCCGGGGACTGAGCTGGGCGTGTGATTATGCACTTAACTCTGATCCTTCAAACACCCCTACCAGGTTGGGGTGAGCTCCAGTTACAGACAAGATCCAAACCATACTCTGAAGCCGGGGTGGCTCCTCTCTACCAGGCTGCCCCAGCACCGACTGATTTCAGCTGAGCGCTGCCGAGGCCGTCAAAGCGTCTGCTGGTCCCCCCCACAGGCGTCCTCCCCTTGGTGCTGTGGACACTGGGGCCATCCCGGGCATGGTGGGGTGTGGAGCAGCATCCCTAGCCCCGCGCACTCGATGCCAGAGCTCCCCCAAACCCCAGTCGTGACGACCACAAACGTCCCACAGACATCACCAAATGTCCCCTGGGGGGCAGGATCAGCCCCAACAGAGGAGCGCGGGGATCCAGCAGCCACAGAGGCTATGAACTGACCCGTGGCAAAGTGATGACTGGCCACTATTACCTGGCAGGGCCCCTCCAACGAAATCAGACCAAATACAAGAGAGCAGTGGAGCCCAGTGTTTTCTGTGGGACTGGCCAGCAGTGGCCTGCCCTCCGTGACCCTCTGGGCTCCCCGATAAGCTACATAAGCAAAGTATCCCGGAGGGATGGGCCAGCGGGGTATGGGGGCCACCCGTGCCAAACCCTGAAGCTAACCTGTGATGAGTGAAATGTGGTGGGAAAAAGACACTTCCGGGGTGGGGGATGGAGAAAGAGAAAGTACAAGCGATGACAGTGGACATGGAAAGCTGGCGAGCCTGGGGCAGGACAGCACCCAAAGAAACCAATAAATCACTTAAACTCAACTAGAAAAAGTCTGATGGTCAGAGGTGGGCGGGACCCCCTGCCAGGCTGGTTACGTGCCACAAGGCGCTGCTGTTTCCGGGCTGTCAAAGAGTGAGCTGTGGAATCTGATCGTGGCTCCAGGAGTCAGGAGCCCTAGGTTCAAGCCCAGACCCTGCCCTAGGTTCCCAGATGACCCTGGGTCTGTTGTCAGGCTTCTCCGCACTTTGGACAAGATGGGAACTCTAACGTTCTTTCCAGCTGTACGGCGCCAGGCTCCTGCTGATGGCAGAGGGGTCTGACGGGCCCAACATGACACAGACAAAGGTGCGGGGAGGCCCCATCCTGCCTGCAAAGCTTAGAGGGGGAGGCTTTTCCTGCTGCAGGGTCTTTCTCCTACTCCTGCACTGCAGACGGAGAGCGCCCACCAATGCCAAGCACAAGGGCCTTCATGGTCACTAATCTCACAAGGACTGGTGCCCATTACACAGGTGAGAAAACTGAGGCTCTGAGAGGTAAGCAGCTGGCCCAAGGCCTCCCCGTGCATCCGCAGCAGGGCTAGCAGTATTTGGACTCGGGGCCATCGGGCTCCTGAGGCTGCTTACTTCCACTCACACCCAGCTGCCTGGGAGCCCCTCACTCCCCAGTACACCCGCTGCTTGGGGGCCTAGCAGTCTGCTGGCCCTCCAAGAGTCTGAACACTTTTGAAAACAAAGAGGCTTCGCCTCCCTCGGCCTGACTTCCTACCTTGAACAGAGAAGAAAGACTTGCAGACAAGATGTTTCTTCTGGAAGAGCCCCAAGGCGCTCCAGGGGAGAGGCAATGTCATATGGAAGCTGACCGCCCACCATGGAGCCAAAGGCAGGTGGGCCTGGCCTTTCAGAGTCTGACCACAGCACATCTTCCTGCCCCTGGGAGCCCCTGCCCCTACCTACCCCTTCCACCAGGTTGGGGCCATCCGGAGCCGCCTCATGCACGCGCATCCCGGGGCACACCCCTCGAGCTGCCATATGTTCATGACTCGGATTTCTCAGCAGCTGCCACCACCGAGGAGCCTGCCCTTGACACTGGAAGGGAGGGGGGGCCGCGCAAGCAGGGTGCAAACGTTCAGGAAGAAGCCCCAAGTGCTGCGCAGACCACTTCCTGCCGCGGCTTCATCCTGACCTGCCTGCCCCTCAGATCTGTGTTTATAAACAGCGCCAGGCCCCAACGGCTTCCAGAGCCTCAACTCTGGGCTTCTTCGGAGCCGTGTGGAGAAACAGCAGCTGCGCTGAAACAGGGGCGCCTCTCCAGGAACTAAGGGCTCCGTGCAGAATGCTACACACCCTCTCAGGGAGTTCCCAGACCACTCCCCACCCCCATCCCCAAGCCCCTCCCAGGGGCCTCAGGTTGAGTGTCTCAGATTTCTAAGCTTATCAACAAGACCCTCGCTCTCCCCTCGGATCAGCCCATTCTGGACCCCAAAAGACAAAGTCTCCGGCTCTCGCTACAAAAGGCTGGGAAAGCACCTAAAAGAGGGGGACATTTCAATGACAGGTAGGCACTCCACAGTAACAGCAAGGGACTGAAGGAGAAAGAAGGCTCCCTAGGATGGGAGCAGGCTGGGCTCACGAGGCTTGTGTTTTAGAGCACTTGAAAAAGGGTCAACTTGATCTAATTGGGGAGGGGGGCCCCAGCCACTGGAAGGTGAAGTAGAGTTCATCAGATCATATTTCAAGGCCCTGGATGATGTAAGAGTTCAGATCCTACTCTCTGGCTGGAGTGGGGGTGGGCGCCCAGAGCCACAGCCCCACAGCGGCCTGAGGAGGTTAAATTTCAGGGCTCCAGGGGACTTCAGGCCGCAGGTTGTTGCCTTGGGCTGGCAGAGTTCAGACCTCTGCATCTCTAGGGCAAGTCTCAATTTCTCAAAACTCCGGAGAGGGGCAGCCATGTGTGTGATGCAGGTATATGGAGAGGGCACTCAGGGGTGAATGGGGCTAATACCCTATAATCACAGAACCCTGAGGGCCGCATTTCAGATCCCAGTGGGAAGGGAAGGGAGATGTAAGGAGAGGGAGGAGCAAGAGAAAGAAAACATTTACAGGTCAGGACCCTGGGGAGGGGAGAACAGCAGGGGGAGGGGGCGGTGTCTTGGTCCTGCAAGGTCTGGTCCCCCACCTCCCTGGGATCAACGGCCTTGAGTAAACTTCTCCGGGAAGAACCCTAGCCTAGTCAGGGGCAAGGGTTCTGGAGCCTCACCTCGGGGAGGCATCTGGGAGAAGATACAACCCCGGGAGAGGGATGCTCCCAGCTTAGTCCCAAGAGGATTAAAAGGGGCCCCAAGCTTGAAGAGGTGGCATCTATGGGATGTGGAATGTGGACTCCAAACAGGAATACGGGGGAGAAAGACTAGAAACTAACCACCAGCGTCCCCCAGCGCCGGGAGCCCCCAGCTGTCCCGTCACGTGATCGCCCTCCTAAATACCCTACCCTGCAACCAGCCAGGGACTCTCCAAGGACCGACGTAAGAGACCGGCAAAAAGAGAAGGGTGCCTCAGATGCCAGAGCTGGGGTGCATAAACAGATCTAAAGCAGGGGTTCTGGGGGCTGTGTGGGAAGGGAGTGTGATCTGAGCAGTAGACTCACGATGGGGTAGAGTATAAGGGAAGCAGACAAGGTTTGGAAATGGGAGTCTGATCCTGCGAGTGTGGGGTCCAGAGACCCCAGGAACAGTCCAAAGCAGCACAGATGCTGTCCTGAGGGTAGAGGGAGGAGGAAGGCAGAGCCCAAGACCCAAGGCTGAGAGGAGAGTTATTAGGAAGGCGCCGACACAGGGGCCAGGGCTCAGTCCCATCGGGGAGGGCAAGCTGTTATCGCCGCGCGCACTCCGGGGTGAAGAGGGTGTCGGGAGGGGGGCGGGGCTCTGGGACCAGAGCGGGAGCTGAATATTGGCTCCAAACCCTAGCCTGGGGTAGAGACCCCAAGAGACACACTGTGTTTGGGGGCAGTTCAGGACCCCAGCTCATCACCCCGGATGGTGGAAACGGTGGCAGAAAAGTCAGGGGACCTTTCTGGGCAGGAGTCGCCAACCCCAGCCTGGTCAGCTAGGCGAGGAGGCTGAGACCCAGATGTACCAGCCCACTGTACCATGGGGGGCTGGGAGGCGCAGACACTCCCCCAGGCCAAAGAGCGCCGAACTCGAGGAGTGGACGAGCAGTCCAGTCAGTCATGCTGTCCGGGGGGACTGTACCTCAAGCTGGGAGGCGCGGCCCTGTGCCCGTTCTTAGGAAGGTCCAGACCCCAACCGCTTGAGCTGGAGGTAGGAGAACCCAACCTCCTACCTGGGGGCTGAACCCCTGGCGCGAAAACTGGGGTGAGGTTTGGGGGGCCCCGCCCCCGGCCTCCCCGCGCCCCGCCCGCAACCGGAGCCCCGGGGCCAGGGGCTGGCGAGGGAGCCGGGCGCCGAGCCGCGGGCAGGCCGCACTATGGGGCCCCGAGCGGAAGGCGCAGACCTCGGCCGGCCGCCCGGCCCCCGCCCCCCCGCCCGCCCTGGCCGGCGCTGCCGCCGCTCACTCACTTTGGCCTCCACCAGCTCCGCCGCCATCTTGGCCACCAGCGTCCCCCGCGCCGGGAGCCCCCAGCCGTCTCGTCACGTGATCACCCTCCACTCGCGGGCGGGGCCGCCACCGCGGCCAATTAGCACCCGCGCGCCCTCCTCCCCGGGGCGCGCGCGACCGCGCACTGCGCAGGCGCGCGCGGCCACCGCCCGGGCCTCGGGCCAATCAGGGCGGCCCGACACCGCCCCCCCTTCGCTCGCGGCGACCACGCCCACCCCTGGCCGCGTCTGGCTTCTTAAAGGGGCACGAGCCCGGCATAGGTGGGGGTGGGTGCTGAGTCCTGTTTGGGGAGGGAGTAGACAGCAGAGGCGACAACAATGCAGCCAGGTGCCGCGGCCCCCGGCGCGAGGCGGCCTCCAGGTGCGTGACTGGGCGCCCGGCGACGTGGGGGGAGGAGACGGTTGGCCCGCGCAGCGGCCGCCAGTGCGTGCAGCGAGCCGCCTTGGAGCGCAGCGCGGGACAGCCTCGGCTGGCCGGGCGACCCGCGCGCTGTACATCCGGGTCCCAGCGCGGCCGAAGGAGCGCGGGCGCTACACCTCCTTGGTTGGCCCCTGGAGGAGAAATGCCGGACCCCCTGCCCAATTCCCGGGATGCCGGCGAACCGCCCCTCCCCACCCCGCCCCCCTAGTTCCGCCTCCCCACCCACAGTAAACCTTTGGAATCTGCACTAACCGGAAACTCCCCTGCTCAAGAGCTCTCCGTGGCTCCCCAGTGCCCACGGGCCGCTGTACTCAAACTTTCGTGTGTCAAAACCTGGAAGCAAGAGGACAGAAACGTGTGTTTCAGGGCCCATCCCTTGAGATGATCAATCTCAGGGCAAGAATTAGGCAAAATTAAGACAGCGCCCCAAATGACTCAGTTATCAAGGTAAGTATGTTTGTGCGGTATTTTTAAAAATAAAATTAATGCAAAAAAAATCCATGATGAAGAAAATACTAAAATTTAAGTAAAGAGGGAATCCAACTCCGCAATTGTACAGGTGACCTCCCTCACCTCACACAAACTCTGACTCTGCAGGGTTTTGTTTTACTTTTCCTACACTTTTTTTATTTTGAAAAGGGTGCAGAACTAGCACCCTTCACACTTATGTACCCTTCACCCAGCTTCCCCCAATGTTGATATCTCACATTCCTACAGTGTGTTGTCAAAACCAGGAAATTGATGTTGGTACCATACAGTCAACTCAGGTACAGATATTTGGATTTCACCGGTTTTGGGGGGGTTTTTTTGAATTTTTATTTTATTTATTTACTTTTGGCTGTGTTGGGCCTTCGTTGCTGCACGCGAGCTTTCTCTAGTTGCTGCGAGCAGGGGCTGCTCTTCGTTGCGGTGCGCGGGCTTCTCATTGAGGTGGCTCTTCTTGTTGCGGAGCACAGGCTCTAGGTGTGCGGGCTTCAGTAGTTGTGGCTTGCGGGCTCTAGAGCGTAGGCTCAGTAGTTGTGGTGCACGGGCTTAGTTGCTCCGCGGCATGTGGGATCGTACCGGACCAGGGCTCGAACCTGTGTCCCCTGCATTGGCAGGCAGATTCTTAACCACTGCGCCACCAGGGAAGCCCGATTTCACCGGTTTTTACATGCATGTTTTCGTTGCTGGTGGTGGTGGTCATGTATAGTTTTATGAACTTTGATCACTTATAGATTCTTGCAACCATCACGGTTGGAACAGCTGAAGGTGTGATAATGGTGCTACGGCTATGTTATGGAAAGAGCATTTGTCAGATGAATGGATAAAGAAGATGTGGTTTGTACATACAATGGAGTATTACTCAGCTATAAAAAAAGAGTGAAATAATGCCATTTGCAGCAACATGGATGGATCTAGAGGTTATCACACTAAGTGAAGTAAGTCACAAAGAGAAAGGGAAATACCTATGATATCACTTATATGTGGAATCTAAAATATGATACAAATGAACTTATTTGCAAAACAAATAGATTCACAGACATAGAAAACAAATTTATGGTTACCAAAGGGGAAAGGCACTGGTTGGGAGGGTGGGGAGGATAAATTAGGAGTTTGGGATGAACGGATACACACTACCATATGTAAAATAGATACAGAACAAGGTCCTGCTGTATAACACAGGGAACTATATTCAATATCCTGTAATAAACCGTAATGGAAAAGAATCTGAAAAAGAATATACGTATGTATATATGTGTAACTGAGTCACTTTGCTGTACACCAGAAATTAACACAACACTGTAAATCAACTATACTTCAGTACAAAATTAAATAAATAAATAAAATACAAGAGAAAAAAATAAAAAGAGTCTTTGTGAAGAATACATGAGGGCAGGGCTTCCCTGGTGGCGCAGTGGTTGAGCGTCCGCCTGCCGATGCAGGGGATGCGGGTTCGTGCCCCAGTCCGGGAAGATCCCACATGCCACGGAGTGGCTGGGCCCGTGAGCCATGGCCGCTGAGCCTGCGCGTCCGGAGCCTGTGCTCCGCAGCGGGAGAGGCCACAACAGTGAGAGGCCCGCATACTGCAAAAAAAAAAAAATAAAAATAAAAAAAATAAAGAATACATGAGGGCATATGTACAGAAGAAATGATATAGGATTTGCTTTAAACTAAGGAGGAGGGAATTCCCTGGCAGTCCAGTAGTTAGGACTCTGCTTTCACTGCTGAGGGTCCGGGTCGGGGAACTAAGATCCCACAAGCCACAGGCTGTGTGGCCTGGCCAGGAAAAAAAAAAAAAGAAAGAAAGAAAAAAAGAATGAGGAGGGCATGGGGAAAGGTGGATGAAACAAAATGGACTGTAAGTTGTTTATCGTTGAGGCCAGGGTTATGGACTCATGAGGGAGTCATGATATTCAGTAGCTAAGGCTGCTGAGCTCTCACAGAACTACCAGATCAAGCTCTTTCCGTGTGATCAGCATTCTTGTTGACCCCTGTTTTTTGATGATGAAACCCAGCCTCAGACATGGGAAGCAACCTGCCCAGACATAGGCAGAGCCAGAATCTTTTTATTTTTTTAAGATTTAATTAATTAATTTATTTATTTATTTTTGGCTGCATCGGGTCTTAGATGCCGCATGGGGGATCTTTTGTTGAGGCATGCAGGATCTTTCGTTGTGGCACACAGACTCTTCGTTGTGGCGTGAGGGTTTTCTCTTCTCTAGTTGCGGTGCGCAGGCTCCAGGGTGCGTGGGCTCTGCAGATTGCAGGACTTGGGCTCTAGTTGAGGCGTACCAGCTTAGTTGCCCCGGGGCATGTGGGATCTTAGTTCCTTAACCAGGGATCAAACCCGTGTCCCCTGCATTGTAAGGCAGATTCTTTACCCCTGGACCACCAGGGAAGTCCCCCAGAGCCAGAATCTTAATCCAGGCCTGACCCTCTCCGAAGAGCAGAGTCAAGTGGTAAACTGCATCAGATTCTTCCATCAGATATTCAGTAATAATTTCTCCAAATACCAAACACTTACTACATGCTAGACACTGTTTTTTTTGTTTTTTTTTATTTATTTATTTTGTGGTACGCGGGCCTCTCACTGCTGTGGCCTCTCCTGTTGCAGAGCACAGCTCCGGACGCGCAGGCTCAGCGGCCATAGCTCACAGGCCTAGCCGCTCCGCGGCATGTGGGATCTTCCCAGACCGGGGCACGAACCTGTGTCCCCCGCATCGGCAGGCAGACTCTCAACCACTGCACCACCAGGGAAGCCCTAGACACTGTTTTGAATTAGAGATGGGAAAACATTTTCTGTGAAGGTCCAGATAATAAATATTTTCAGCTTTGTGGGCTACAGCATCTGTAGCAACGACTTAACTCAATGGGCATGCCTGTGTGCCAGTAAAACTTCATTTCTAAACATTGAATTTGAGTTTTATATAATTTTTACATATTATGAAATATTATTCTTTGCTTCAAACAGTGAAAAGAGAAAAAGAAACATTTTTAGCTCAAAGGCTGTACAGAAACAGTTGTCAGGCTAGATTTGGCCCTTCCTTCCTTCCTCCCTCCCTTTCCTCTTTCCTTCCAACCTGCTTTTTTTTTTTGGCTGTACACGGGCCTCTCACTGTTGTGGCCTCTGCTGTTGTGGAGCACAGGCTCCGGATGCGCAGGCTCAGTGGCCATGGCTCACGGGCCTAGCTGCTCTGCGGCATGTGGGATCTTCCCTGACCGGGGCACGAACCCATGTGCCCTGCATCGGCAGGCAGACTCTCAACCACTGAGCCACCAGGGAAGCCCCCAAATTGATATTTTTGATTGCTTTACCTGAGGCCTTTCTACAAGGTGATTAGTATTTTATTTTTCAAAATATGAGGAGGAAGAGAAGCTGAGAATATTTAAAACAGCCAGTGTGGAAAATGGCTGGGTTGACTGCCTTTCAGAAAAAGGAGGTCAATTAACCTTTGACCCACCAATTCCACTTTCCACAGAAATCACTGTAATCTGCTGATGGTAACAATACCAGTTAATACTTGCTGTCAAGCCTCGTGTTTTTTGTTGTTGTTGTTGTGTTTTCTTGGCCGCGTTCCCCGACCAGGGTTCGATCCCTTGCATTGGAAGCATGGGTCTTAACCACTGGACTGCCAGAGGAGTCCCAAGCCTTGTTTTAAGCACTTAACATGTGCTACCATTTCATCCTCACACCAACCCCATGAAATAGGTACCATTATTAGGTCTAATTTATAGATGAGAAAACTGAGGTCTTGAGTGGTTATGTGACTTGCCAGTGTCAACTAGGGAAACAAGTACATTGAAATTGCCTTTGAATATTCAGACCCAGGGAAGAGCTGAAGTCACAGCTCAAGTCTGAAGGCTGTCTCCTGGCAGAATTCCTGCTTAGTAAGATCAGTCTTTTTGTGCTAGTCAGGCCTTCAACTGATTGGATAAGGCCTACGCACATTAGGGAGGGGAATCTGCTTTACTTAATAGTCCACTGATTTAAAATGTCAATCTCATCTGAAAACACCTCACAGAAACAGCCAGAATAATGTTTGACCAAATATCTGGGCACCATGGCTCAACCAAGCAGACACATAAAATTAACCAGTGGGACTTCCCTGGTGGTCCAGTGGTTAAGGCTCCATGCTTCCACCACAGGGGGCACAGGTTAAATCCGTGGTTGGGGAACTAAGATCCCGCATGCCATGCAGCACGGCCAAAAAAAAAAAATTAAAATTAACCAAATTAAAATTAATTAACCCAGGGTAAGATATGATTTGTATTTACAAAGATCCCCCTGGCAGCTGTGGAAAATGGCTGGTGGGGAATCATAACAGAGGCAGGAGGCCAGGGAGGAGGCTGGTGCAGTCACCCAGGCAACTGATGATGGGGTCCTGGAGCAGGGTGGGGGCCAGGGTGGATGGGGTGAAATGGACAGAGTCAACAGTTTTGTTTTATTTTATTTATTTTAATAAACAAATTTTATTTATTTATTTCATAAATTTATTTATTTATTTTTTGGTTGCGTTGGGTCTTCATTGCTGCCCGGGCTTTCTCTAGTTGTGGCGAGTGAGGGCTACTCTTCTTTGCGGTACGCAGACTTCTCATTGCGGTGGTTTCTCTTGTTGCCGAGCACGGGCTCTAGGGCGCATGGGCTTCAGTAGTTGTGGCGCACAGGCTCAGTAGTTATGGTGCACAGGCTTAGTTGCTCTGCAGCATGTGGGATCTTCCTGGACCAGGGCTCCAACACGTGTCCCCTGCATTGGCAGGCGGATTCTTAACTACTGCGCCACCAGGGAAGTCCACCGGGTTTGTTTTAAATGTAGAATTTAATGAGTTTTAATATCACTGTGCTCTAATTGTAAAGCATTTCTATCACCCCAAAAAGAAACCCCGTCCCCATTAGCAGTCACTCCCCTGTCCCCTAGGCCCTGACAACCACTAACCCACTTTCTGTCTCTGTGGATTGGCCTGTTCTGGACATTTCATATAAATGGAGTCACACACTACGTGGCTCTTTGTGTCTGGCTTCTCTCGGGTCATCCACATTGTAGCGTGTGTCAGTGCTTCACTCCTTTTTATGGCTTAATAATATCCCACTGTGTGAATGGACCACATTTTATTTTTCCATTCCTCAGCCCCCACCATCTTTTTTTTATTTTATTTATTTTAACATCTTTATTGGGGTATAATTGCTTTACAATGGTGTGTTAGTTTCTTTTTATAACAAAGTGAATTAGTTATACATATACACATGTTCCCATATCTCTTCCCTCTTGCGTCTCCCTCCCTCCCACCCCCACCATCTTTTTTTTGGCTGTGTTGGTCTTCCTTTCTGTGCGAGCGGGGGCCACTCTTCATCGCAGGCTCAGTAATTGTGGCTCATGGGCCCAGTTGCTCTGCTGCATGTGGGGGTCTTCCCAGACCAGGGCTCGAACCCGTGTCCCCTGCATTGGCAGGCAGATTCTCAACCACTGCGCCACCAGGGAAGCCTGCCCCCACCATCTTTCTCCTGGAGCAGCACAATCCCCAAGGCCATGCCTCCCCCCTGCAGCCCCTCCCCCACCGTGGTCTGTCCTCCCCACAGAAGCCACTAGAGGGCGCCCCCAAGTACCTGAGTCAGGTCCTGCCCCTCCTCTGCCCACAGCCCTCCAGCCTTTCTGGGATCCTACTTCCCTCAGGGTAAAAGCCCAAATCTTCCCTGTGAACCACAAGGCCCTGCCTACCCCCCATCTTCACCTCTCTCCTCTCTCTCTCCCCTTCACTCACTCTGCTTCAGTCAACTCCTAGCTGTTCCTTCAATATGCCAAGCATGGTGCTGCCCCAGGGCCTTTGCGCAAGCTGTTTCTCCCACCTGGAATGCCCTTCCCCCAGACACCCACAATTGCCCCCTCCCTGATCTTCTTCAGGGCTCTGCTCTGATATCTCCTTATGCATGTAAAGTGTTTGCTACCATCCGCCCCCAGTACAGCGTTCCCTAATGCTATTTCACTTCTCTCCATGGCACTTCTCACCATCTGACATATCACATACTTATTTACTGTCCTCCATGCCATCTCTCACTAAACTATAAGCACCCCAGGACAGGGATGCTTGTTCTGTGTCCCCAGAACCTCACTCAATGTCGGGAAGACAGGAGGTGCTAAGTATGTGTTGGATGAATGAATACTATCTGCACTTGAAAAATTTAGACCATGTTGTAAATAATCACATATAGGGTTTTTCTCAACCTTGGCACTGTGGACATTGTGGCCAGATCATTGTCTGGGGGGCCGTCCTGGGCACTGTGTGGTATGGAGCAGCCTCCCTGGCCCCCACCCACTTGATGCCAGGAGCCCCCCCCCCCCCAAGCTGTGATAATTACCAAGGTCCCCAGACATGGCCCAGCGTACCCTGAGGGCAAAATCACTCCTGGGTGTGACCCTGTGCTGGAGGGTGAGGATTACCCGTTCCATTTTACAAATGAGGCTTACATCAGGCACAGGAGGTATCAGAGTTCTGCTCATTGCGGTTCTTCACTCATATGCTCCCCTATACCCTGGGGGACCACACATCCCAGGGGCCTGGGATAAGCCTGGTTTACAACCATCATTCTGGTGTAAATCAATTAGTGTCCCTTTTGCTTTCAAACCCGTCCTGATTTGCAGTTTGGTGAATGCCTACATCCACTCAAGCTGGAATCAGGCACAGTGTATGACTCAGCATTCCCACTCCTATGTATGTACCCAACAGAAATGCTGCCAGGACACGTGCTAGAATGTTCCATAGCCGCATTAGTCATAACAGACCCAAGCTGGAAACAACCCAAATGCGCACCAACAGTGAAACGGATAAGTAAATTGTGCCAGGGTCTCAGAAAGAGAATGGAGCAGTGAGAACAGGTGAAGTTCAGTCATCCCCAACATGGGTAAACCTTCGTATGAATGTTGACTGCAAGAAGCTGGATTGAAAAGAGACCATGCTGCTGTGACTTCCCTGGTGGTCCAGTGGTTAAGAATCCATCTTGCAATGCAGGGGACACGGGTTCAATCCCTGGTCAGGGAACTAAGATCCCACATGCCGCAGAGCAACTAAGCCCCGTGTGCGGTAACTACTGAGCCCACACACCACAACTAGAGAGAAGCCCACATGCTGCAATGAAAGATCCCGCATGCCGCAACTAAGACCCAACACAGCCAAAAAAATAAGGAATAAGAGTTAAAAACAAGAAAAGGCCATGCTGCATGATTCAAGGTGTATGAAATTCAAAAATAGCCCCCCCCCTCCCCAGTTTGTGTTGTTGGAAGACAGGATGCTGGGTATCTTTGGGTAGTGACTGGAAGAGACACAGGGGATTTCTGGGGTTTCTGAGGGCTGGTCGTTCTGTATCTTGATTTTCATATTGGCTACTGGCATGTGTTTACTTTGTGAAAGGCATCAGATTTTATACGTTTGATTTATGCCGTTTCTGTATTTTGGTTAAACTTCAATCACAGCTTCAGACTGAGAAAACAAATTTATGGTTACCAAAGGGGAAAGGGGGAGGGGAGGGATAAATTAGGAGTTTGAGATTAACAGTTACACAGTACTATATACGAAAGAGATGAACAATAAGGACCTATTGTAGAGCACAGGGAATTATATGCAATATCTTATAATAACCTGTAGTGGAAAAGAATCTGAAAAAGAATACATACATATATACATATGTATATATATATATAAAAAATTCAATCGCAACTTTGCAAATGTAAAGTGTTCTTATTTAGATGATAAATTATAGGGCCACCCTTCTCCTAGAGCTGGACAGGGTGGTGGGGTGGTCTGAAACTAAGGCCCAGGGGCCGTATCCCCCTCTACTGCCTGTTTGTGTGCCCAAGTGAGCTAAGAATGGTTTTTACATTTTCAAAAAAATTATTTATTTGTTATTTATTTATTTTTTTGGCTGCGTTGGGTCTTCATTGCTGCGCGCAGGCTTTCTCTAGTTGCGGCAAGCAGGGGTTACTCTGTTGTGGTGCGCGGGCTTCTCATTGCGGTGGCTTCTCTTGCTGTGGAGCACAGGCTCTAGGCGTGCGGGCTTCAGTAGTCGTGGCACACGGGCTCAGTAGTTGTGGCACGCGGGCTCTAGAGTGCAGGCTCAGTAGTTGCGGCGCACAGGCTTAGTTGCTCCGCGGCATGTGGGATCTTCCCGGAGCAGGGATCGAACCCCTGTCCCCTGCATTGGCAGGCGGATTCTTAACCACTGCACCACCAGGGAAGTCCCAGAGGGGAATCAAAAGAAGAATCATAGTTCATGTCATGTGAAAATTGTATGAAATTCAAATTTTAGAGCCCATAAATAAAGTTTTATTGGAGCACAGCCATGCCCATTTGAGTATGTGTCATCTCTGGCTGCTTATGTGCAGAGTTGTGTAGCTGTGATCGAAACCGTGTGGCCGGAAAAGCCAAAATGTTTTCTACTTGGCCCTTTTAGAAAAAATGAGCCAACATTTGTCTCAGAGTCATGCCTTGACTGGTCCATCTAAAGCTGCCCGCTCTGCTTTTTTTTTTTTTTTTTTTTCCTGATGGTGCTGCACGGCAAGCCAGATCTTAGTTCCCTGATCAGGGATCTAACCCGCACCCCCTGTAGTGGAAGCACAGACTCTTAACCACTGGACCATCAGGGAAGTACCCCTTCTGCTCTTTTTACACTCAGAGTCACACTGTTTCTTCACTGTGCCTCCCACCTCAGGGTCTTTGTATCTGCTGCTCCCTCTCCCTGGAATGCCATCTCCACTTTGGTCATCTTTCAGGTAACAGTTAAGGAATCACCTCCTCCAGGCAGCCCTCTGGGATCCCCCAGGCTAGATCATAACCCTCCCTAGTCTATTCTCTCCTTTGCCTCTTCTCTTTCTCCTTCCTGGCACAATTTGAAAGCTTCCATTTGTGCAGATATTTGATTGACTATTTCCTTCACCAGAGGGTCAGCTCCTCGAGGGCAGGGATTCTTTTTTTCCTCTGACAGGCTCCCAGGAAAACATTTGCTAGACGAATGAGTGCCGAGACTGGAGGGATGTGAGGAATTCCAAGCAAAAAGGTTGAGCTGGACTGCAAAACTGATGGGTGTGTTTGCAGGCGGGGAAGGGCGGGGCGGGTGGAAAGTCCCTCAGCCTGAGGTCCCAGGGGCAGATTTGCAAAGAAATGCAAAACAGTTTGCCTAGGGCTCTCAGTGAGTCCCTGTGGACCTGCTGGGAGCCCTCACAGGAGGCGGAGTGGGGAACAGATCCACCTTCACTTACCCTCTAAGAGTCTCAGTTTTAGCCTCTGTAAACTGGATCTGAACAGTGAGAACCTTCTGAAAGGGCCAGCAAATCCGTCTCCTCCGTGAGACCTCTGCACAGTTCAGTGATCTTAGGAACCAACACTGGCCCACCCATTCCCACCATGCAGCCCCACCAGACCTCCCTAAACTCAGCTGTTCAACCATCCAGAGAAGCAGTACACCCCTTCCTAAGGCTATTCCAGAACATTCCATGCTACAGAACATCCCTAGAGCATGTAGTGGGACTACCTAACCCTGATCTGTTGTGCAGTTATCCTGGACCCTGAGAGAAAAGGAGAAATCAATAATACTGGTCCTATCTTTCTTTTTTAAAATTAATTATTTTAATTAATTAATTAATTATTTTAATAATTATTAATTATTTTTGGGGTCCTTGTAGCTGCGTGGGCTTTCTCTAGTTGCCGCGAACGTGGTGCCTGGGCTTCTATTTGCGGTGGCTTCTCTTGTTGCGGTGCATGGGCTCTAGGCGCACAGATTTAGTTGCTCCATGGCATGTGATATCTTCCCAGACCAGGACTCGAACCCGTGTCCCCTGTATTGGCAGGCGGAGTCTTAACCACTTTGCCACCAGGGAAGTCCCTGGTCCTATCTTTCTTTAAAATTTGGATGCTTTGCTCATCATGGACTTTTTTTGCATTTATTTGAAGTTTAAAAAGTGATGCTAAAATATAATCATCGGGGACTTCCCTGTCAGTCCAGTGGTTAAGACTCTGCACTTCCACTACCGGGAGCACACGTTCTATCCTGGTTGGGGAACTAAGACCCCACATACCTCGTGGTGCAGTCAAAAATAAAAAAACAAAAACCATCAGGACTGAGTTTTTTGGAGCTCCCCCCCCTTAAATTTTGTGCCCGAGGAGAGTACCTCGCTCTCCTCAATGCAGCAGGTAGTAAGGGCTAATAAATGCTCCTAGAAGGAATGGTTGCAGTATATAAAATCTGGTGTTTCTATCTCACAATGGGGGCTGTTTTAATTTGCTGGGGAGGCCACAACAAAATGCCACAGAATGGGTAAATAAACATCAAATTTATTGTCTCACAGTTCTGGAGGTCAGAAGCCCCAGATCCAGGTGTCGGCAGGCTTGATTTCTGCTGAGGCCTCTCTCCTTGGCCTGCAGATGGCTGCCTTCTTCCTGTGTCCCTGTGTGGTCTCCCCTCTGGGCCTGTCTTTTCCCAATCTCACCAATATGACTGGTGTCATATTAAATTAGGGCCCACCCTAAAGACCTCACTTTAACTTAATTGCTTCTTTCAAACCCTGTCTCTAGGGCTTCCCTGGTGGCGCAGTGGATGAGAGTGCGCCCGCCGATGCAGGGGACGCGGGTTCGTGCCCCGGTGCGGAAAGATTTCACATGCTGAGGAGTGGTGGGGCCTGTGAGCCATGGCCGCTGAGCCTGCGCGTCCGGATCCTGTGCTCTGCAACGGGAGAGGCCACAGCAGTGAGAGGCCTGCGTACTGCCAAAAAAACCCCCCAAACAAACATAAAAACTCTGTCTCTAAATAAAGTTACATTCTGAGGTACTGGGGGGTTAAGACTTTAATATATATGTTTGAGGGAGGGGCACAATTTAGCCCATAACAGGAGCAAACTCTTCAACGGGGCTTAATGTATGCCAGGCACTGTGCTAGGTACTTTATATTCACTTCTTTAAGTCTCGCAAGAGTCCCATAATAGAATAGGTTCTGTTATTATTCAACATTTTACATGAAGGATCCTGAGGCTCAGAGAGATTATGTAACTTGCCCAAGTTCACACAGGCAGCGAGGGCAGAATCTAAACTCATGATTTTTGGTTTCAGATCAACCAAATCTGGAATCCATCTAGGAAGTAGTAGTGGAGCAGAGTTGCTCCCTGACTAAACCATGCATTTTTTTCTTTTAAATTGTGGTAAAATATACATAACATAAAATTGACCTTTTAAATCATTTTTGAGTGTACAGTTTAGTGTATTAAGTACACTCACATTGTTGTGCAGCCATCCCCACCATCTGTCTCCAGGACTTTTCCATTTTTCCAAACGGAAACTCTGTCCCCATGAAACACTGACTCCCCCTCCCCCTGACCCTGGCCTCCACCACTTTACTTTCTGTCCCTTTTGACTCCTGTAGGGACCTTATATAGGTAGAATTATACAATATTTGTCCTTTTTTTTTTTGGCTACACCATGCAGCTTGTGGGATCTTAGTTCCCTGACCAAGGATGAAACCTGGGCCCTCAGTGGTGAAAGCACAGAGTCCTAACCACTGGACCGCAAGGGAATTCCCCAATATTTGTGCTTCTGTGTCCAGCTTATTTCACTGAGCATACCATTTTATCCATGTTGTAGCCTGTGTCAGAATTTCCTTCCTTTTTGGAACGAAATTAGGTTATTTGTAGAGACGTGGATGGATCTAGAGACTGTCATACAGAGTGAACTAAGTCAGAAAGAGAAAAACAAATACCGTATATTAACGCATATATGTGGAACCTAGAAAAATGGTACAGATGAACTGGTTTGCAGGGCAGAAATAAAGACACAGATGTAGAGAACGAACATATGGACACCAACGGGGGAAAGTGGTGGGGGTGGGGGTGGGGGTGGGATGAATTGGGAGATTGGGGTTGACATGTATACACTAATATGTATAAAATGGATAACTAATAAGAACCTGTTGTATAAAAAAATAAATACAATAAAATTCAAAAAATAATAATAAAAGTGCCAAAAAAAAGAGAGAAGAATTTCCTTCCTTTTTAAGGCTGAGTAATATTCCAGCGTATGGGTGGACCACTAAACCATGCCTTTTTAAGTCACTTGGTTCTGCCCTTATTAGCTGTGTGACCTTGGGGAAATCACTTAACTTCTCTGAGCCTCAATTTGCTCCTGCATAAATGAGCCCACACAAAGCCCAGGGTGTGGGGAGGATTACGTGAATTAATTGGTTTATTATTATTATATTTTGATATTTAGGCTGCACTGGGTCTTAGTTGCGGCCCATGGGATCGTCATTGCAGCATGCAGGATCTTTAGTTGCAGCATGTGGACTCTTAGTTGTGGCGTGCATGCGGGATCCAGCTCCGTGACCAGGGGTCGAACCCGGCTCCCCTGCATTGGGAGCACGGAGTCCAACCCACTGGGCCACCGGGGAAGTCCCGTGAATTAATTGATTTAAAGGGTAGTGATGGGTATCCAATACACGCTCAACAGCATCAAAAGGCAGATGCAAGGGGCGTGCAGTGGCGGCCTCTGGTCAGCAGGAGCCGCTGCCGGTACCTCCGTGTCCGCCCCGCGCCGCAGCGAGCGCACGCGCAGCAGAGCTTTCCTGCAGCGGTTGCTTTTCTTCGTGCTTCTTCCCCGCCCTTTACCCTCAGCTGTATTTATTACTGCAGACCCTGAGCCTGGCTGTCAGCTTTTGCTGTGCTGAAGCCCTGCTCCTCCCCAGGCTTCTGGGTCTGGGGATGGCGGTGGGGAGTTGTCCCCTGCCAACATCTGGCCCCATCTCTGCAGCTGGGGGTGGAACACCTCTGCATGGAGGGTTACAGAGGGGAGGGAATGTCTTAAATTTCCCCATTCCCCTTAAACTCTCCCCGGCCTCTTTAATTTACATTAAGTTAAAATTTCTCAATAAGCAATCTATTCACTTGTGAGCAAATTCAACCCTCTTAACGAGAAAACTTTTGCTTTTAATCTCTGAAATGTTCCAATTTGCAAGGAAGTGCTGTGAAGTGCCTAAGACGGAGCCCAGCACACAGTTAGTGCTGAGTGCACTTAAACATTTTAAAAAAATTAAGATAGGGGCTTCCCTGGTGGCGCAGTGGTTGAGAGTCCGCCTGCCGATGCAGGGGACGCGAGTTCGTGCCCCGGTCCGGGAAGATCCCACATGCCGCGGAGCGGCTGGGCCCGTGAGCCATGGCCGCTGAGCCTGCGCGTCCGGAGCCTGTGCTCCGCAACGGGAGAGGCCACAACAGTGAGAGGCCCGCGTACCGCAAAAAAAAAAAAATTAAGATAAATCATTTATTAAGAATGGGAAACTGGATACCCATCTGCTGAAATCGCGTCCCCCCAATGGCGCATGCGCTTGCCATGTAAAATTAACATAACGTGTCAGGAACACAGGCGCAGGTGTTAAAGATACGGGATTGAGCTCGGGCATTGACGTCTGCTGCCTGCCACTCTGCGGCTCCGATCCTCAGTCGTTCGGTAGATATTTCTGGAGCAGCTCCTTCCTGCCTCAGTTTCTCCCTGGGTTAAACGCGGGATAGTGACGGCAGTCTTCGATTAAACGAAATCAGGGCTGTGATAGCGCTTTACAAAGCAAAACGCGCAAAGCCTTTGCGGAGAGAGGAGTGCATAGGCTTAGAGTCCAGATCCGAACTTGCATGGCTTTTTACAGACGCACATCTCCTCTTCTCCTAGCGCAGGGAAAGCACTGCAGTCCCCCTCTTTTTGACAGAGTGAATTTAGGGGAAGATTTACTGAAAGGGGTTTATTTACGCTAATGAGAATATCATTAATTGGTGCAAGAAATACTTATGAGTGCCTACTGTGTACCAGGCATTGAGCTGGGCTCTTTACCAAGAATAAAAATACTGAATTGAATGCCAATTCGTTCTCTTGAGCCAGAGATCTGAAATACAGCTGTTTCTTAGGGTCATATTAGGACACAAATGCAAAATAGTCTTCCTGCGCCTCCCCCTGGAGAGAAAATGAAGTAGAAAATGAGATTGCGCATGTAGAAAAGCGCTTAGCCCCGTGCTTGCGACAGGGCAAACCAGTACCTGAAATGTGTTTTATTAATAGTAATGATAGCTAATTAAAAATAGCTGACGTGTATTGAGAACTGTGTCAGGCACGGCGCTAATCCCTGTACATATACTTAGTGAATTTTACTCTCCCCCTGTGAGGTCGTACTGATGACCCCATTGTGCAGATAAGGAAACTGAAGAATAGAAAAATACGAGTATCTACTGTAAGAACACTTAAAGTGGTGGAGCTAATAAGGTGTTTTGTTCACTGCTATATCCACAACACCTATAGCAGTGCCTGGTATAGTAGACGCTCGATCTGTCTTTGTGGAATAAATGAGTGATTAATACCTGCCTTTAAAAAAGCTTTTTTTTTCTTGTAAATAGACAGGTAGTTGCAAAAATGGTACTGAGAGGTCCTTAGTACTCTTACCCCTGTACTGTCATCTTACCTAACATCAAGCCGAGGAAATTAACCTTGGTGCAATCTACAGACCCTATTAATATTGTAATCTGCTTTTAATAGCAGTGCTTGGCAGTTTGCAGACTGATGTAGTTGCTATGATATGGTTAATATTCTCAGCTAAAACGGCTCTTCGCTTTTTGCACCTAAGCATTGCATCCGGGAGGCGTGCACCCTGCACCGGGCGGACCACGCCCCAGGGAAAATCCAAGTGTGGAACGCAGACCCTCTATATTAGAGCAGCGGCGCCGACGCACAAGGGTTACCCTGTGGGAGGCCGTCCATGCGCCTGCGCGGGGCGTCGCTTCGCCCCGCCCCAGAAGCGGGGTCAGATGACCCGCCCAACCGGCGTCGGCCTATAAAAGCTCGGGTGTTGACGTCAGCGTTCTCTTCCGCCGTCGTCGCCGCCATCCTCGGCGCGGCTAGTTACACTCGGATCTGCCTGGGAGAATCCACCGCCATCCGCCACCATGGTGAGCAGCGCTGTTCAACGGGCGGCCTGAATCGGCGGCGGGGCCTCCGTAGGGCCGGCCCTACCAGGCCTGGAGAACTGTGGCCTCCCTGACTGAGAGGAGACATGGCGGCGGCGGCGGGGCCGGCGGGCTCGGGGCTGGGGAAGCGGCTGCCGCCATGTCTGCGCGATGCACTGCTAGCCGAGCTCCGCTTCCGGGGGCGCCGCCGCCTCCAGGACCCCGGGCCCGGCTGGAGCTGGGGCGGAGGCGGGGCGGGGGGTATGATGATGTGGCAGACGCTGTAATGGCGGGCGCCGCGGTGCGAGCGGGGAGAGGGGAGCCGCCTTATGTAACCCGTGGGCTGGGAGTTTGAGTCCGATTTTCTGTCGGGAGCCGGGGGAGGCAAGGAAATGGCAAAAGGAGAGAAGAGTAAGACCTTTAGAAGCGTCTCGTCTTCTGACGTTGTGTAACCTTGGTCCTCCCTGTACCTCCCAGTTGTGAACACCTGGAGGCTCGTGCCTGTTAGGGCTGCGCAAGCCTCCCACCCGACCGGGGGTGGCATATTTAAGAATCAGGGGCAGGGTGCGTGGCTCTACCTGATTAACCCCCACCCTGCACAGCGAGAGGTGACCTTGGATTTTAAAGAGGCCCTTTGGTTGGGGGAAGGCTGGGGGTATAACCAGTGGCAACACAGTGGGGGGAACTTCAGCTGGACCCTAGATACGTCAATATACTATAAAGGAAATCTGCTGTCATTCTTTGAGACTTACTCCCCAGTACTCATTCTGGGTTGTGACAACCAGCGTCTGGCTTTTCAGGGACGGGGTGAATTGCACTTTTAAAGGGGTGTCAACAGAGAAAGGGGGATCTGGGTGGGAGTTGAGGCAGCGCCAGGACCAGCTCCCTCTGGCCATGGCCTAGCAGTCTCTATTGATCAAGGTCTCAGTGCCAAGCCTCATTCCTGGAGTGCCGGGCCATCCTGAGTCGTCCCCCCGCTCCCCCCCGCCCAGGTGAACTTCACAGTAGACCAGATCCGGGCCATCATGGACAAGAAGGCCAACATCCGAAACATGTCCGTCATCGCCCACGTGGACCATGGCAAGTCCACTCTGACGGATTCCCTGGTGTGCAAGGCGGGTATCATAGCCTCCGCCCGGGCTGGGGAGACCCGCTTCACTGACACCCGGAAGGACGAGCAGGAGCGTTGCATCACCATCAAGTCGACGTGAGCAAAGCCTTGGCACCCTCTGGACAGGGAGGGGGGAGGTGCTTACTCTGAGTCCTTGGGCGGTGGGTAGGGAGGACAGCCAGTAGCCAACCCTTTCCTGACAGGTTTCTGGGGAGATGAGCACATTGGGGCTGGGTTTTTGGACTGTGAGAGACAATGGGGCTTCAGCTAGTGAGATGGGAACCTTTGTCTCCTGTGGGAGAGGCACAGTGATGGGTGGTATTAAGGGGATTTGGAGAGGAGGGGGGCCGAGGGGCTCTTGGCATTGTCTGGAGAAGTCTGGGTGGGTGCTGCTGGCATCCAAGGATGCTGGTAAAGGTCTTGCCTTACCTATGGTGGCTCCCTGTGAGTTTTCTGGCCCCAGATGTTAAGAGGGTGAGAAAACCCCCCTCCCCCGCAAAAAAAAGAAAAAAAAGAGGCTGCAACAACAGTTGTTTTCATCTGGTAACATCTCCTTGGTCATTGGCTCTGAGACTCCTTTCAGCTGGGGAGGGAAGGGTGAAAGGTAGTCTTTGGGGTTTCTGGATCTTGCCTGATTGTGTAGCAGCTCTTTGAAATCAGGTGTGTTGAGCCTGAGAGGAACCAGGTGGACTCTGGTACCATTGCACCTGTACCAGGGAGGTGGTGGTTCCCGGCAGAGGGTGCTGCAGAGGTAAATGTCCCTGGATAGGATAGCTCTTGTGTGGGAAGTCTGCCGTTCATCTCTAGGGATGAGTAATGCAGGGGGAGGAGACAGGTTGCAGCATCTGTCTGGCTTTTTAGTGGATTACAGCCTCACTTCAGGATCAAGAGCATCCACCCTGACTCCCGTGGGCAGGAACCTGATGGACCACAGGGCTAGTGGGAACAGGTTAGGAGCCAGGCTGAGGTGTGCCTCCATCCTGGTAACCTGTCGCAATCTTTCAGGGCCATTTCCCTCTTCTACGAGCTCTCAGAGAATGACTTGAACTTCATCAAGCAGAGCAAGGATGGCTCTGGCTTCCTCATCAACCTCATTGACTCCCCTGGGCACGTGGACTTCTCCTCAGAGGTGACAGCCGCCCTCCGTGTCACCGATGGTGCCTTGGTGGTGGTGGACTGCGTGTCGGGTAAGCAGCAGGCTTCCCCACGGATGGCGGGGAACCTGGGGCTGTCCCCTCTTTGGCCGACGGAGACGCTTCATCCCCTGCTGGTCCACAGGCGTGTGCGTGCAGACAGAGACGGTGCTGCGCCAGGCCATTGCCGAGCGCATCAAGCCTGTGCTGATGATGAACAAGATGGACCGGGCCCTGCTTGAGCTGCAGCTGGAGCCCGAGGAGCTCTACCAGACCTTCCAGCGCATCGTGGAGAATGTCAACGTCATCATTTCCACCTACGGGGAGGGCGAGAGCGGCCCCATGGGCAACATCATGGTAAGATTGCCTGACTGCTGAAGTCGGGGTCCCTTGGCGGATCGCCGTCTCCTGCTGTGTTCCTAGTACCCCCTCCCGCTTCTCCCACCGGGTGGGCAGCATTCCTCATGCAGATTGGAAGGGTTGTGGTTTTCTCCTTCAGGGCTGCCCTTGGGAAACCACTGTTGTGAAGCCATGGCCTCCTGGGGATTCTTGGGAGGTTGGAAGGTGAGGTTGCCAGGAACCTTGGAATGGCAAGAAGGCTGGACTTCGGTGGAGGCTGTGGGGTAGCAGCTCAGCCTGCTAACAGAGGGGCATGGGGCAGTGCCTGTGGCATCATCGCACACCCTGTCGTGATGGGGGCAGAGCTGGGCACCCTGTACATGATGACTAAAATTTCTTCACTTTGACCTGACGACTGTTGAAGAAATCCAGTGTCTGAGGGCCGGGGTGCTTGGGGGCTTCATTGATGTGGTTTGTGTCCAACTGTCCCAACTCACAGCTTTCTCCTGCTCTCTCAGATTGACCCTGTCCTCGGTACTGTTGGCTTCGGGTCTGGTCTCCACGGCTGGGCCTTCACTCTGAAGCAGTTTGCAGAGATGTACGTGGCCAAGTTTGCTGCCAAGGGTGAGGGTCAGCTGGGGCCTGCCGAGCGGGCCAAGAAGGTGGAGGACATGATGAAGAAGCTATGGGGAGACCGGTGAGTGCTGGAGACACAGCCCAAGTGTCCGTGGGGTCCTTCACACCTGCATCCCCCCAGATTCCCCTAACTTGGGTTGAGTCTTGTCTGACAGGTACTTTGATCCAGCCAACGGCAAATTCAGCAAGTCAGCCAACAGCCCAGATGGCAAGAAGCTGCCGCGGACATTCTGCCAGCTCATCCTGGACCCCATCTTTAAGGTGAGCTGGCGTGTGCTTGATATAGGTAGGTGTCCCTAGGGCTGTCCTTGGGTTCCCTGAGAATCTGGTACCCAACCTGCTGCAGCCAGTAGCAAGATGCCGTGGGGCAAGGCAGGGCCAGGCTGCAGAGGCAGCTCCTGGGACAAGGATGAGGCAGCATGAGGTCAGAACGCCCTCAGGGTTCCACCCTGACAGGGAAGTCTCCCTGCCCCCTGGGCTTCATCATCAGGGGGACCATCAGCCTCCCTGACTGGGCAGCAGGTGAGATGAGGTAGGAGGGTCTAGGGTTTGCAAGCCTGTGAGTTTAGTGAGTGTATGCTCAATATCTGAAAATAGGAAGGGTTTTTTTTTCTTTTAACAATCTGTCGAGAAGTGTCCCCGTGATTTGCTTAATTGGGTCAGGCCTTTGGCGGTAAGTGAAGATGGCCTTTAAAGCTCCAGAGCAGGAAGCAGGTAGCTTCAGGCTTCCAGTATGTTCCCAAACCCACTTTGCCATGTCTCTTGGGTGTCAGGTGTTTGATGCAATCATGAATTTCAAGAAAGAGGAGACGGCAAAACTAATTGAAAAACTGGATATCAAGTTGGACAGTGAAGATAAAGACAAAGAAGGCAAACCACTTCTGAAGGTGAGTGGAGCGACCATCCTGTGAGTCCCCATCCCAGCTTGAGTGCCATTTTCTCAGGTAATCAGACAGCTGGCTGTAAGGGTTTCAGTCAGGGCTCCATGCTGGGCCCAGGCTTATATTAGAAGTATCACCAGCAGGAGCTCTGTCACCAGCAGGGATGGGTAGGAGACATCAGCTGTTTTACACTGTTCTTCTAGATTCTTTCTCAAGTCATTTTTTTTGTCCCTCTTTCACATCCCCTACTTTTAGGCAGTGATGCGCCGCTGGCTACCTGCCGGGGATGCCCTGCTGCAGATGATTACCATCCACCTGCCCTCCCCTGTGACGGCCCAGAAGTACCGCTGTGAGCTCCTGTACGAGGGGCCCCCAGACGACGAGGCCGCCATGGGTACGTGGGGTGTGCCTGCATCCTGGGGTTAGAACGCCGGGCAGAGCTGCAGAATTCTGGAAAGCTGAGCTGCCAGGGAATCAGTTTCCCCTGTGGGGGGTTCCTTTCTCTCTCCTCAGGCATTAAAAGCTGTGACCCCAAAGGCCCTCTTATGATGTACATTTCCAAAATGGTGCCGACCTCTGACAAAGGTCGGTTCTATGCCTTCGGCCGGGTCTTCTCAGGGCTGGTGTCCACTGGCCTGAAGGTCAGGATCATGGGGCCCAACTACACGCCTGGGAAGAAGGAAGACCTATACCTGAAGCCAATCCAGAGGTGAGGTGCTCCGTGAGGCAGAGGGTGCCCAGCAGCCTCCCTTTCGTCCCTCAAGCCAGTGAAGGGGGAAGGGTGAGGGTTATCTGAATGTAGACTTGGCCAGGGGAGGCCCACCAGGAAATAGTGTCTCCTTCTCCCCACTAGGGATTCACAGTGAGACACAGCCCGGAGTTGGGAAGCAGTTAGGCTGAAATTATGGTGGCAGCATACATTTTAAAATACCCAGAGAATAGGCTCTGACCCTAGAGATGTCATGTGGCGGGTGGCCACCCAGTCCAGGTGTGGGTAGTGGGAAGAGCCTCCATTCCTGCTCGTTCCTCGGGGCCCTGACTGTATTGCGACCTGCGAGTGCCGCCGGTTTCCCTGTGGCACGCATGTCTGGCCTGGGTCAGGGTGCAGAGTCCTGCACAGTGCACGTGTTAGTGAGCAGGTGGCTCTGTCCTGGTGTGCAGGAGCCAAAACTGTCATTGAGACCTGGGTCGCAAGATAAGTTCAGAGCTTGGCCCAGGGTGGGGTGGCACTGCCCCTTCAGACAGGAAGACAGCCGCAGGCTCCAAGACAAAGGAGGCTTGTCTTTGGTCATTTGGGGATCTGCCACCCCAGTGCCGATGCATTGTGGCCTTTTGTGTCTCCCCCAGGACAATCCTGATGATGGGCCGCTACGTCGAGCCCATCGAGGACGTGCCTTGTGGCAACATCGTGGGCCTGGTGGGCGTGGACCAGTTCCTGGTGAAGACAGGCACCATCACCACCTTCGAGCATGCCCACAACATGCGGGTGATGAAGTTCAGCGTGAGCCCTGTCGTCAGGGTGGCTGTGGAGGCCAAGAACCCGGCCGACCTGCCCAAGCTGGTGGAAGGCCTGAAGCGGCTGGCCAAGTCGGACCCCATGGTGCAGGTGGGTGGGCCCCGGCTGGAGGCGGACACCTGCGGCAGTGGTGGTTTGTTGGCTTATGCCGTGTGGCTGAGCCGAAAGATTCCGCTGGCTTCTCACACAAGTAGAGATTCCGTGTTGAGAAAACCAGCTGTGCTGGGTACACCTGCCCTGGTAGAGGTGCTGCCCTTAATTTAAATGGTGATTTTCCACCCAGGAACCCGATTTCTTTTGTAGGCTGCTTGGGTCTTTACAGGCTGGTTGTGCACGGAGGGTCCTTACAGAAGGTTAATGTTGAAAACGAGTAAAGAGGATCCTGCTGTCTTCCCCCCAAAACCCCATTTTGGGAGTCTGCCTTTTCCATCTGGAGGAAAGCTTGGAGCCCGCTTTCTACCTGTCCCTAGAATCCCTTGGGTTTCCCGCATTTGTCCCGGGGTCTGTGCTCAGGCTGACACGTGGCCCTTTTCAGTGCATCATTGAGGAGTCCGGGGAGCACATTATTGCGGGTGCTGGGGAGCTGCATCTGGAGATCTGCCTCAAGGACCTGGAGGAGGACCACGCCTGCATTCCTATCAAGGTGAGGCCTGGCGCTGCTCTGGTGGCTGGAGGCCCGCTGTCCTCAGGACGGAGGGCAAGGCAGGGCCCTGGGTCCAGGCTGGGCTCTGAGGGGCCCATTGACTGGGCCACTCAATTCTCTGTCCTTCCATCCGTTACTGCCAGCTGATATGTGCTGTCGTGACACCAGCTTAGATGCGTTGGCAAGGCTGGAGTGTGAGCGGTCTGCTTCTTACAAATTTTTTAAAAAGCTCTTGGGAAGTGCAGACACTGAGGCTTATGTAGCCGGCCCCACGCCCAGCTGGTGCGTTCTGGTTTCCATTCTCCTTTTTTTTCCCCACAGAACTGAGCGCAGATCTGTGTTTGTTCTCAGACGTGGATTTGGGTTTCTTTACGTGTGGTTCTCTTTGTTAAGCTTCTTTTTGTTTCTCTACTTATAGGAATGAAATTTTCTTTTTTCAGGTACGGTGACAGCTTTTCCCCATTATTCTCTATATTAGAAAACTAATATGCTGGGGTGTGGGGTTAGGCCTAGCACTTGTATCTTTTGAGATTTTTTTCCCCAGTTAATACCGCATATGTGGAGTTTCACTGTTTCACCAGCCCTCTTGGCAGCGGGCTTCCTTCTACAAGGGAGTACCTGCACACCTCATGTTTACACAGAAGACGTGCATGGCTCTGTGCCGCCAGATCAAACTCGCTCTGTTTTCTGTGCCACTGCCACTGTTAAGTGGGCCTCGTTATTAGGAAGACCGTCTGTTAAGATGCCTCTCAGGTGTCTGGTTCCTGTGGCAGACCTGACCTGACCTGCATGCTCCTTTTGCAGAAATCCGACCCAGTTGTCTCGTACCGAGAGACCGTCAGTGAGGAGTCTAACGTGCTCTGCCTGTCCAAGTCCCCCAATAAGCACAACAGGCTGTACATGAAGGCACGGCCCTTCCCCGACGGCCTGGCCGAGGACATCGACAAGGGCGAGGTGTCTTCCCGCCAGGAGCTCAAGCAGCGGGCCCGCTACCTAGCTGAGAAGTACGAGTGGGACGTGGCCGAGGCCCGCAAGATCTGGTGCTTTGGCCCTGATGGCACCGGCCCCAACATCCTCACTGACATCACCAAGGGCGTGCAGTACCTCAACGAGATCAAGGACAGTGTGGTGGCCGGCTTCCAGTGGGCCACCAAGGAGGTGAGGGGCTGCTCAGGCACAGCTCTGGTGGGTTTGTCACTGGGGCGTCCTCCTGTCCTTGTTTCCCTGTTGGCAGGGTGGGGCTGTGGTCCTGCCTCCTGGGAAGGGGACCCTAGGGAGGCTGAGATGGTCCCTGTCGGTGAGACCTAGAGGAGCTGGCACAGACAGTTCTGGCTGACCTGTTCTCAGGAGCTGCAATAGAGGCGGTTTCTTGATGGTGTTCCCCTTCCTCCATAGGGGGCGCTGTGTGAGGAGAACATGCGGGGCGTGCGCTTCGACGTCCACGATGTGACACTGCACGCGGACGCCATTCACCGCGGTGGCGGCCAGATCATCCCCACAGCCCGGCGCTGCCTGTACGCCAGCGTGCTGACTGCCCAGCCCCGGCTCATGGAGCCCATCTACCTTGTGGAGATCCAGGTGGGGATGCCTGGCCCCCCCAGCTGCTGCTCCCGGTCCCACCCTGCCCAACAGCTGCTAATAGCCCTTCTTTGCCTGACAGTGTCCAGAACAAGTGGTTGGTGGTATCTACGGTGTGCTGAACAGGAAGCGGGGCCACGTCTTTGAGGAGACCCAGGTGGCCGGCACCCCCATGTTTGTTGTGAAGGCCTACCTGCCTGTCAATGAGTCCTTTGGTAAGTGCCAGTCTGGTGTGGTCCTCAGATGCCTGCTGCCTTTGGGGTGGAGCCCAGCAGACATTCAGCCCATCTGGTCTAGGACGGGACGCATTTCTTTTCTTTTTTTTTTTTATTATTTATTTGGTCGTGCTGGATCTTAGTTGCGGTAGGCTTGCTCCTTAGTTGTAGCTCACGGGCTCCTTAGTTGTGGCATGCGAACTCGTAGTTGTGGCATTCATGTGGGCTCTCTAGTTCCCTGACCAGGGATTGAACCTGGGCCCGCTGCATTGGGAGCGCAGAGTCTTAACCACTGCGCCACCAAGGGAAGTCCCAGGGGCCCAGTTCTTTCTTGTTGTGCATGGCACAGGGTGGGTCTGATCGGAGCTGTTGCTTTCTGCATCGCAGTTGTGGAGGAGGAGGTGCCTGTTTCTCATTTGGGCCTCTGGACTGTTGAATTAGGGGGAAGGTCCTTGGGCCTGTAAATCTAAGAGCAAAGCCTGCAGAGAAGCTGTGCTGGAGCCCCTGGTTCATCCTGAGAAGGAGCAGGTGGAGACCAGAGGCCCAGGAAGGGCCAGCCTTGCCCCACTTATTAATCAGTAGCCTTTGAGGGAGCCTTTGGGTGAGGGATAGGATAATGGGCCTGACATCTGACATGAGCCAGGTAGTCCAGACTCAGTGATCTTCTGGTGTGGTGTGGGCCTGTGTTCCCACCTTCCCCTCCTGGCCTCCGCCAGGGAGCCGTGAGGCTGCCTGGGCTGCCCGGTGAGCGCCGTTTCTGTGCCTCCTACAGGCTTCACCGCTGACCTGAGGTCCAACACGGGCGGCCAGGCCTTTCCCCAGTGTGTGTTCGACCACTGGCAGATCCTGCCCGGTGACCCCTTCGACAGCACCAGCCGCCCCAGCCAGGTGGTGGCAGAGACGCGCAAGCGCAAAGGCCTGAAGGAAGGCATCCCGGCCCTGGACAACTTCCTGGACAAGTTGTAGGCAGCCTCCCCGCAGCCCGCTGCCTGGTGGGACTCGGGCGCAGCCCCTGCACCCAGGGACAGGTGACCACAGCAACAGCCCCACATTCTCCACGACACCTTGAGGCTGTCCAGACCCAGTAACGCTCTGCCTGACAAGTTTCTGGGGCCCACTCCGTGCCATCGCTCAACATGAACACTTGATGCCGTTTCTTTCGATATTTATTTCTAGATTTCAGACGCAACAGAAGTGCCCTCACGGCAGGGACTTATCTGGCCGGTAGGGATGGGGGAGGAGATGGGACACCCAAAGCTTTTTTGTTAAGAGGGAAATTCACGTGTCCAAAAAAAGTTAAAAATAAACGCATTAAGAGGTTTATTTGGGTAAATGGCCTGCAGTGGATTTTCCTCCGGAAAGGGGGAAGGAACAGGCGGGTAGATGTTCTCTTTGGACAGAAGCTAGAAGGCAGGAAATCCTGTGCAGTGTCACCATGAGCACCTCCAGCTGTATTAGTGCCATTGGAATAATAAATTTGATATGGTGGTGATCGTGCATGCGTGTCCATGGTCCTTCTCCATCCGCTCAGGCTAGAATGAACTCCCTGTGCCGGTGAGCAAGGCCATTGTTTACGCTCCAATACACAGTGTTCAGTATCACCTCCAAATGTCCAGGGCTGAGGCAGAGGTCCGTGAGACTTCACGTGATCCAGGCGAGTCCAGTTGTCCACCTGTCACGTGGGGCCAGCTGGTGGAACTGTCCTACATCTGTGCTGTTTGCAGGGGCAGCCACTGGCCTCATGTGTCTACTGAGCATTTGAAATGGGGGTAGTGCAAGCCCAGGACCGTTACTTTTAGCTGTAAACATATTTCCATAGTTTCATGACGCTGGTGCTGTCTTAGCAGTCAGTGCAGGCTGGGAAAATTGCCCATGTGCTCAGCTTTGTCCCATCAAAACTTCCCTGTGGTTACTGCAGTGCTGACTAGCACCCTGGGGGCTGACTTGTGCCTGGGTTGTGGGAGGAGCCTCAGTCTAACTTTCATGCTAGGAGCCGCTCTTTGAACAAACAGCAAGGATTCCTTTGTAGGATTCTCTGGATTTGTCTATTCAAACTTTACCCTAAAGATTTGTAACGTTATGCGTGGGTTATCACTCTACATGCCTGTCCTCAGGAAGGCGGATGGGGACAATGAGGTGCTGGTGTGGGGTTCCAGGCCAGGAGGGTGGCCATTGTGCTCCCAGGCTGCCCAGACCTATACCTCCACTAATATGTGTCTTGTTAAGGTATGGAAAGGGGAGGAAAAGAGCTGTAGAAACCTGATGAACGTTGCCTAGAGCCAGATGACCAAAGTCAACATCAGTGATAAGTCAGGATGATACTATGGACCCTTGATAAGGAGTGATGAAAATGGCACTGTATGGTCTTCCTAAAACCCGTCACCCCTCTTTAACCACAAGAAAGACAAATCCCAATTGAGGGAGTAGACCAATCCTCAAAACTGTCTAAGTCATCAAAAACTGGGAAGTGTGAGAAGCTCAAAGCTCAGAGGAACCTAAGGAGACATAACTAAATGTGACGCGGGATCCTCAAACAGGAGAAGGACATTAGGGAAAAACAAGGAACTCTGAATAAAGTACAGACTGGTTAATAACGTATCACTCTTGGTTCATTAATGGTGACAAATACAAGATGTAATAGGGGAAACTGGATATGGGAGAAAGTGCTGCTTTAGCTGTGCACTGAAGTGTGCTTAGGAGTTAAGAGTGGAGGAAGGCAGTTCCCAGGTAGGAGGAAGAAAGAGCTGGTGCCATCTCAATGAGATGCTTGAGGCGAGAAGGCAAATGGTGTTGGAGTGAAAAAGGGCGGGCAGGGGGGGGGGTTGCACGAGGTTAGGGTGGCCAGCAAGGACCAAAAGACACAGGTCCGTGTCAGATGGTATCTGAGCTAGTTCAGCGTGGGCTTTGGGTTCGGGCCTCTCTGGGAATGAATCTCAGTTACGCCTTTGCCAGCTGTGTGACTCCGGGAGGGTTACCTAACCTCTCTGGGGTCTTGTTTCCCTAACTATAGAATGGGTAAAATATTAATGTATTTTACCTCCTCGGGTTGTTGATTGGTACGCAGTAAGGCTCAATCAATGCTAGCTGTTACCATGTATCTTGAGCTTAAAAGGAGTCACAAAACAATCCTCAAGGGGCTTCCCTGGTTGGCTCAGTGGTTAAAAATCCACCTGCCAGGGCTTCCCTGGTGGTGCAGTGGTTGAGAGTCTGCCTGCTGATGCAGGGGACACGGGTTCGTGCCCCGGTCTGGGAGGATCCCACATGCCGCGGAGCGGCTGGGCCTGTGAGCCATGGCCGCTGAGCCTGCGCGTCCGGAGCCTGTGCTCCGCAACGGGAGAGGCCACGACAGTGAGAGGCGTGCGTACCGCAAAAAGACAAAGAATCCGCCTGCCAATGCAGAGGACACGGGTTCGAGCCCTGGTCTGGGAAGATCCCACATGCCGCGGAGCAACTAAGCTCTTGCGCCACAACTACTGAGCCTGCGTGCCACAACTACTGAAGCCCGCGAGCTTAGAGCCTGTGCTCCGCAACAAGAGAAGCCACCGCAATGAGAAGCCCGCGCACCGCAACGAAGAGTAGCCCCTGCTCGCCACCACTAGAGAAAGTCCGCACTTAGCAACGAAGACCCAACACAGCCAAAAATAAATACATAAATAAAAATTGAAAAAAATATCTCAAGCATTAATGGCAACACCAGACCAATCTCCTAATTTGCATCTTTATGTATTTGGAATATGGTTAGCATTTTACAGAGAAGTAAACTGCCACTCAGGGACTAAAGCAGGCCAAGGGTTAACCTCACGGCTGTCATGCCGGAGCTGGGCCTTGGATTCGCGTTATCTCATGCCCAAGGTAGGCAGGAATAGGGATGCAGGATTTCAGCATCCCGCCTCCCAGCTTCAGGACCCCGGTCAGAGGAGAACGGGCGGGGCGGTCCAGGGGCCGGAAGTCGGAAAGCCAACTTCCGTAAGCTTGACAGGCGTTCATTACAGCCAATCACCTGCGGGAAGCCTAGCCTGTGCCAAAGGCGAGGCAGCATTTTGGTGAGGAGGGCGGGACGCGCGAGGGCCTGGGCCTGGAAGGCGGCGGTGGGCGGGCTTCACGAGCGGCGGGCGCACTGACCAATGGGTGGTGGGCTCCACCTCTTGGGGGCGGGCCCTGGAGGGCTCGGTGACGTCGCACGGGTCGGCGCGTCGAGGCAGCCAAGGCTGCGGGGCCTGAGGACGCGGCGGCGGGCAGCGCGGCTGAGGGGCCGGTTCGCGGCGCGGGGCCGAGGAGGGTGCGGAGCGGGCTCGGTCCGTGGCTGGCGGGTTGGGGGGGCCTTTGAGGATCTTAGCGGGGGGGTACGTTTGGGGACCCGTGGGATGACTGGGCGGGAGAAGAAGCTGGGCCGGGGCCTGTGA
Source organism: Delphinus delphis (assembly GCF_949987515.2). Lineage (NCBI taxonomy): Eukaryota > Metazoa > Chordata > Mammalia > Artiodactyla > Delphinidae > Delphinus > Delphinus delphis. The sequence goes on along the minus strand of NC_082685.1, from coordinate 4,632,908 downwards.
GGGGCGTGGCGGTCTCTGGGACGCTGAAGCAGGGACGTCAGGGACTGGGGAGATCTTTGAGGCGTCTCTGAAGGAAGCCGTCGGGGTCTGCCTTGGAGCTTGGGAGAAGGTCGGGGGAGAAGGACGGTGGAGGAGACTCTCAGCTGTGGCCCTTTGAGGAGGCCCGTTGGGAGTGTGGAGACCGGGGTGGGGCCTTTGAAACCTGGAGGGGTGCCTTCGGGGACGGGGGGAGGAAGAAGTTAGCTTTGCTAGAACGGTGGAGGTCAGGGGAAGCAAGAGCGGGTCGGGGCCTTTGGAGGAGCTTGGAAACTATTGTCCAGTTCCTGGGGAATTCAGGATTGGGGGGAGCAAGAGATTACCCACAGCGCTGCAGAGGGTCTTAAGAGACCAGCCGAGGAGGAGGGGTTAGTGGGTAAGGGAAAGAGGGGTTGAGGCCGCTGATGGGTAGGGAGATGGAAGCGTGTTGGAGGTCTGGCAGGGAATCAGGGAGCCCCAGCGTTTGGGGGTGTGAAGAGTGTGGGGAACTTGCAGGAGTGTGTGGGGCTCTGGACAAGCAGGTTGGGAGAAGCCTAGGAGGGAGAGGCAGAAGAAGACTGCGGTGCTGTGTGCGGAAGCAGAGATCTGTGGCTGGGAGCTATGGGGGTGGAGGTGGCACAGCTGGGCTAACACTGACCTCGGGGTGGTGTGGTATCTAAATGAGCCGACACATGGAATTGACCCGCCCACCAATTGCAAGTGCTTTCTACAATGACCGTGGAATTTCAGCATGGTGTGATGTTTGAAACCTCTTTTGGGGGAGCAGGTCACTCCATTGACCTATAAGTAATGGCTGGCATCTCACTCCTTTCTTATTTCCCTGTCTCCTCCTCCAGGGTCACGGCTAGAGGACTCCCTGAGGTCCTGTCCCCCGGGCCACTGTGACTGGGTTTGCACTGGAGTGGAAGGTGCTGGAAGGCAGACCGGCCGCTATGTCCACATTCAGGCAGGAAGATGTGGAAGACCACTATGAGATGGGGGAGGAGCTGGGCAGGTGAGTTCTCCCCTCTGATGGGGCTCCGACCAGGGGAGAGACCCGCTGTGGGGTTTTCTGGGTGTATCTCCTCTCCTGTCCTTTATCCCACTCTCCAAGAAGGGATGAGTCGATATCATGTGCTGTGGGACGAGTTTGGGCTTTGGAGTCAGTCAGTCTGGGCCTGGAATTCTTGCTCTGACATCCTCTGTGCATTTCCTTTGGGGAGAAACATAACTGAGCACAAATGGCACCTAATACGGTGCTTGGAATTGGCGTGAGAGCAGTAGATGTTGGCAGGTTTTGTTGGTGAGGGTCTGTCCCTCTCTTTAATCCTCTCTTGTGGGAGGGCAGTTGAGTCTCCCCGGCTCTCCTACGTTTCCAGGGAAGGCCTCCCGTCTGGGCCTACACCCTTGCCAATGGTTGGCATTCTTGTGGGAAAGAGCAGAGGTTTCCCGATCCAGCCAGCAGCTGATTTCCTGCTGGGCTGGGCCTTGGAGCGTCCCCTGGGAGTGCCCCCTCCCCCCACTCCCCTCAGACCTGCCAGGCACCATCCTCCCCCCCACCCCACAGAGCTTCAGACCTTATTTGGTGAGTTTGTTGCTGGCCAGCCCCATGATGTCACCAGAATGGAATGTAAATAACTGAGCCATAACTGAGCTGTTCATCAGGCCTTTGCTGAGAGAGTGTATGGGGCTCATTTAGGATTCTGAAGTCCCTCCTTTAGGAATTTCCTCCGATAGAGTGGTAGAGAATGCAGGCCGTCTCCCCACCCCCAAAAAAGTCTCAGACTCTGTTGTTGAAAATGTATTAGGACCTGCTGCTGAGAGTAGTTTGGCAAAAGTCAGCAAAAATACCATGTATGTTCCCTTTAACCCACTGATTCTGCTGCTAGGAGTTAATTCCGTGGAAGTAGTACGTACATGGACCTAAGGATCTAGGGACAGGGAGAGTTGCTATAAGGACTTTCTGTGAGCAAAAGACAGGAAGCCTCTTCAGTGCCTGTCACAGCACCATAGCCTCATCGATGGAATATTACGCAGCCATTAAAAAGAGCCTGAAAAGAAACAAAATTGAGTTATCTGTAGTGAGGTGGATGGACCTAGAGTCTGTCACAGAGTGAAGTAAGTCAGAAAGAGAAAAACAAATGCTGTATGCTAACACAGATATATGGAATCTAAAAAAAAAAAAATGGTTCTGAAGAACCTAGGGGCAGGACAGGAATAAAGACGCAGACATAGAGAATGGACTTGAGGACACGGGGAGGGGAAGGGGAAGCTGGGACGAAGTGAGAGAGTAGCATGGCCTTATGTATACTACTGAATGTAAAATAGATAGCTAGTGGGAAGCAGCCGCATAGCACAGGGAGATGAGCTCGGTGCTTTGTGACCACCTAGAACGGTGGGATAGGGAGGGTGGGAGGGAGACGCAAGAGGGAGGGGATATGGGGATATATGTATATGTATAGCTGATTCACTTTATTATACAGTAGAAACTAACACACCATTGTAAAGCAATTATACTCCAATGAAAATGTTAAATAAAAAAAAGAGCCCAGCAACTTGTATAATGCAAGCCTTGTAGGGAGTTTATTTAAATTTTCTAGTAGCTGTGTCAATTTTAATAATTTTTTTAATAATTAACCTTTTTTAAATTAAATTTTAAAAATTTATTTATTTGGCTGCACTGGGTCTTGGTTGCGGCACGTGGGATCTTTGTTGCGGCATGTGGGGTCTTCAGTTGTGGCTTGCGGACTTCTTAGTTGTGGCGTGCATGAGGGATCTAGTTGCCTGACTGGAGATCGAACCCAGGCCCCCTACATTGGGAGCGTGGAGTCTTAGCCACTGGACCTCCAGGGAAGTCCTAATTTTAATGATTTTAATAATGTATTTTATTTAACCCAATATGTCAAACTGTTATCATTTTGCTTGTGATCATTATAGAAATTACTAATGAAATAGTTTACTGCCTTTTATTGATGTGCACCTTTGAAATCTGGTGTGTCTTGTACACTCACAGCACATGTCAATTCGAATGGGCTGGACAGCTTCCATGTGGCCAGTAGCTGCCATCTTGGACAGCGCTGCCCTATGTAATGATCCGGAACATTCTTGGAGACACATGAGGTGAAGGATTAATGCCACAGAACACTGTGCATACTGTGCTGCAATTTGTATAAATTGCAGATGTTTGGACATCTGAGTCCTGGGCTGTTTTTTTGTTACATTTCCATTCATCTGTGAAAGGCCCTGCCAGGCAGGTACTGTTATTATCCTCATTTTATAGATAAAGAAACTGAGGCTGAGAGCAGGGAAGCGTCTTGCCCAAGGCTATACAGACTAAAAGTGGCCAGGCAGGATTCAGACCTTGAGGCCACGCCCTGCCGGCTGCAAAGCCCAGGCGTGCTGGAGCCAGTGCTGGAACCAGAGGTGGGCGTCCAGCTTCTTCTGCCTGTCTCGAGCAAAGCACGGTCATGTTTCCTTGTCCCAAGAGTCACGGGCTGAATGAACTGGGAGTGAGTTTCTTTGTGCGCCTGTGCAGATGTGTATGGAGGGTTCTTTCCTCCTAATTCAAGTCACCTGGACAGTCTTGGGAAATAAATGAATCTGTTGTTGGTCATTGTAGACCTCCAGCCTGGCTTCCACGTCATGGAGAGCTGTGTGTGTCTGTATTCGTCAGCTCGGGCTGCTGTAGCAAAGTGCCTCAGACTGGAGGGCCTGAACAGTGGAGGTTGATTCTCTCACGGTGCTGAAGGCTGGACGTCCAAGGTCGAGGTGTCAGCAGGCTTGGTTCCCTCTGAGGCCTCTCTCCTTGGTGTGTAGACGGCTGCCTTCTCCCCATGTCCTCACATTTTCTTCCTCTGTGCATGTCTGTATCCTAATCTCCTGTCCCTATTATAATCTCCTTATAAGGACACCAGTCATACTGGATTAGGACCCACGCCAGTGATCTCATTTGTACTTAATTACCTCACATTTTGAGGTTCTGGGGGTTAGGATTTTGGGGGACACAATTCAGCACCTAACAGTGTCTTTGTCCCTCTTCCCATGAACTCTTTCTTTGTTAGTTTTTTTGTTAGTTCAGCTTGGAATAAAGCTAGAGGGGAGAAAAATCCTTGTATTTGAGAATTAGGCCACACGTCCAGTGCTTAGCAGCGTTCCTGGCACGTGGCGAACACTCAGCCCTCGAAGTTATTACCGTCAGGCGTCATCGTGGTATGGAAGGTGGACCTGGAAGAACTTGCTTGGTTGATGTCAGCAGAGGGGAGGGGGAAAGGCCTTTCAGGTGTGGGGAATGTTAGCTAAGATGTGGAGGTGGGGGCAAGAGCATAGCGTGGATTTCTGAGCGGGGGGCGAGGCTTGATCAGGGACACTTGACACTTCTCGTCTGACCTGTGCTCTTGGCTTTTATACTAGTGTTTGAGTGTCTTGTTGCTGCTGTAACAAATTACCAGAACTTAGTGGCTTAGAAGAACACCCATTTATTATCATAAAGGTCTGGGAGTCAGGAGTCTAAAATGGACCTGCAGGGCTGGTCCTTCCGGAGGCTCCAGGGCAGCACTGGTTCCTGCCTTTTCCAGCTTCTAGAGGCACCGCATCCCTGGCTCGCAGCCTCTCCTGCATCCTCACAGCCAGCAGCGCAGCATCTCCCATCTCGCTCTGCCTCTGATCCTCCCGCCTCCCTCTTACAAGGACCCTGTGATGACACTGGGCCCCCCAGGGAATCCAAGGTCATCCCCATCTCAGGGGCCTTAACTTAATTCTGTCTGTAAAGGCCCTCTGCCCCATGAGATGACGTGTCCACAGGTTCTGGGGATTCGGATGTGGACCCTTACTTAGCCTACCTTGGTTGGTAATAATTTGCACTCCCCACCTTGATCCTCACCTGCCTGAGTGTGCTCGGAGCATGTCTGCAGTGGTCTGCCGTGGGCGCCTTTGTGTCTTGATGCTCACGAGGGCAGCGCTTCAGGTGTTTGCTGGCTGCAGGTGGTCCTGGGCATCCCAGTGAGGTCCACTTACTGGGACACACCCAGTTGGGTCCCTTGGCTTTTCTGAGGGCCCTGCTGGCTTGGCAGAGGCGCCCCTCACTCGTTTCTCGTTCTGTCTGGCCTGTCCTCCCTGTGCTGTCACCAACTTAAGAGACCCCTCCTGTCCCCAAGGCCCGTCTGCACAATTCCTTCCTCTGCGTGCTCGTCCCCCATTTCCACAAGATGTCACGTAGTCACCTAGTCTCCTTTCCCTTGACCCCCAGTGGCACCTGGTTGATGTTTCTTGTCTGGAATGTGTGCCTTCTGTCTTAGAGTTAGTTTCTCTGCTCACGTGTGTGTTCATGTATCCTCTGGAGGCTGGGGTGCACGACCCATGGCCTTTGGGCCACATCCGGCCCTCACCTAGTTCAGTATGGCCCGCCCCCAAACGTAGGATGGTTTTTTCCTTGTTTAAAGGGTTATAAAAACACACAAGAATTGTGACAGAGACCACATAGCCCGTAAAGCTTAAAATATTTACCCTCTGGCCTTTTTCACTCAGTTCTTGAGTGAAAGCAAGTTAACGTAAGTTCCTAGATAACGAAAGAATACAGACATTGGACAGCTCCCTGGAGTGCAGTAAAGAGAGTTTCTCTTTCTCTTCAGATACCAGGGGTCTTGAGATACAAGTCACACACCATACAATTTACTCATTTAAAGTGTACAATTTAATGATCTTTCGTACATTCACAGGGTCTTACAACCATCACCATTAAATACTTTCAGAACGTTTCCATCACTCCAAAAGGAAACCTCATCCCCATGAGCAGGCACACCCCCATTCCCTCCCCCAGCCCAACAACCAGGAATCCACCTCCTGTGTCTGTGGATTTGCCTGTTCTGGACGTTTCCCACGAATGGAATCACACCCTGTGTGTCCTTCTGTGTCTGGTTTCTCTCACTGAGCATTGTGTTCTCAGGGTCCATCCACGTTGCAGCGAGTGTCAGTGCCTCTCTCCTCTTCATGGCTGAGTGATGTGCCCGTGTGTGGAGGGACCAGATTTTGTGTATCCATCATCCGTTGAGGGACATTTGGGTTATTTCCATCTTATGGCTACTGTGAATAATGGTGCTGTGCACATTTGTGTGCAAGTTTCTGTGGAGCGATGTTCCTGGGTCCGATGGTAACTCCATGTTTCACCTTTTGAGGAACCGCCAGACTGTTTTCCACTGCGGCTGCCCCGTCTCACACTCCTGCCAGCCATGCACCTGGGTTCTGGTTTCTCCACATCCTCACTCTTCTCTCTTGTTGTGAAAATGTGTGTACTTCTTTCACTCTGCCTATTGAATAAGAAGCTCTTTTTTTTTAAAGTGATAGACATCCTTTTATTTATTTATTTTTTGGCAGAGCCGCATGGCATGCGGGATCTTAGTTCCCCGACTAGGGATTGGCCCCGTGCCCCCTGCACTGGGAGCATGGAGTCTTAAACACTTGCGCTCCAGGGAAGTCCCTGAATAAGAAGCTCTTTTGAACTCAGTGGTTTTTTATCTTTTCTTAGATTTTAAACAATGATGAAATAACGCTGTGAGAAGTTGAATCTTATAGAGTCATATCAAATAAAAAGTAAAAACCCCTTTTCACTGCCCTCAGTCGCGCTCCTCAGAGATGTCTCTTGCTCACAGCTTGGTGTGTGTCCTTCAGACCTCTTTTCCGGCATCTACACACATAAACATACCTGTATAGGTGGGTACAGCATGTACCTTTTTTACCCAGAAAAATCTTGTTCCTTGTGTTATCCTGCAGTTGTCTTCACTGAGCCGGTCTTCATGGGTATCTGTCTTTTCTTTTCTTTTTTTAAAATTATTTTATTATTTTAACTATTTATCTTTGGCTGTGTTGGGTCTTCGTTGCTGTGCATGGGCTTTCTCTAGTTGCAGTGAGCAGGGGCTACTCTTCGTTGCGGTGCACAGCCTTCACATTGCCTTGGCTCTTCTTGTTGCAGAGCACGGGCTCTAGGCACGCGGACTTCAGTAGTTGTGGCACACGGGCTCAGTAGTTGTGGCTCGCGGGCTCTAGAGCGCAGGCTTAGTAGTTGTGGCGCACGGGCGTAGTTGCTGTGCGGCATTTGGGATCTTCCCAGACCAGGGCTTGAACCCATGCCCCCTGCATTGGCAGGTGGATTCTTAACCACTGCACCACCCAGGAAGTCCATGGGTGTCTTTCTGGTCAGCACGTGGAGAGTCGTTCTTTTCCAAGACTGCGAAAATTCTGCCTGACTTACCATGATGGGAGTCCAGCTCCCTTTTTTTTTTTTTTTTTTTTTTTTTTTTTTTTTTTTTTTGTGGTACGCGGGCCTCTCACTGTTGTGGCCTCTCCCGTTGCGGAGCACAGGCTCCGGACGCACAGGCTCAGCAACCATGGGTCACGGACCCAGCTGCTCCACGGCATGTGGGATCTTCCCGGACCGGGGCACGAACCCGTGTCCCCTGCATCGGCAGGCGGATTCTCAACCACTGCGCCACCAGGGAAGCCCTCCAGCTCCCTTTTGATAAACGTGGAGCTGTTTCTGTTCTTTCACTGCTGCAGAAACGCCAGGTAGCCACTGTATTATGCACCAATTTGCACTCGCGTGGGAGCATCCCTGCTGGGTGGGGTGCATTCTCCAGCTGGTGGGGTGCACCTCAGCATGGCGCCAGGAGCTGGGACGAACTGTCCCAGGAGGTTGCGTCATCCGAGCGCGGCCTGGTCCCAAGAGTCCTGTGTCCCTCTCGGCGCCCACTCCCCACTCTCCCCTCCCCCTCTGTCCCTGCAGCGGCCAGTTTGCGATTGTGCGGAAATGCCGGCAGAAGGGCACCGGGAAGGAGTACGCGGCCAAGTTCATCAAGAAGCGCCGCTTGTCGTCCAGCCGCCGGGGGGTCAGCCGGGAGGAGATCGAGCGGGAGGTGAACATCCTGCGGGAGATCCGGCACCCCAACATCATCACGCTGCACGACATCTTTGAGAACAAGACCGACGTGGTGCTCATCCTGGAGCTGGTCTCGGGCGGGGAGCTCTTCGATTTCCTGGCGGAGAAGGAGTCGCTGACAGAGGACGAGGCCACCCAGTTCCTCAAGCAGATCCTGGACGGCGTCCATTACCTGCACTCCAAGCGTATCGCCCACTTCGACCTCAAGGTAGCCCCGCTGGGCCCTCAGGACAAAGCTGGGGACCAGCCTGACCAGGGAGGGTGAGGATGGGGGCCGAGAGGGTCCATCTCCCCTCGGCACAGGATGTCCTTGCCCGGGGCACTGGGGAGACGGACTGGCTCAGGCCTGGACCTGTGCGGGGTCAGCCTGCACAAATCCCGCATGCTGGGATTGGGAGGTGCTCAGGGACAACCTGGTGCTGTTCCCTGAGGTGGCGGGCCAGCAGCAGCACTGCCTCCCGCCCAGCACCCTGCCTTCCCGCCCTGCCTCCAGCCAGAGAACATCATGCTCCTGGACAAAAATGTGCCCAACCCGCGGATCAAGCTCATCGACTTTGGCATCGCCCACAAAATCGAAGCAGGGAACGAGTTCAAGAACATCTTTGGCACCCCGGAGTTCGTGGGTAAGGCCCGGTGTGGGCCTTGGGGGCACTGGAGGATTTCCAGCTGGCATGGGGTGAGGCACGCCCACTGGCCTCAGGTTTCCCTTCCTGGCCCTGGCGCTGGACACGGGGAACTTAAGGCCTGGTGTTGGTGCTGTCACCGTCCCGGCTTTCCCTGCCGAGGGCCAGCCTTGCCTGAGTGGGCACTGTCCGCTGGTTCCCCCTTAGCCATACCCGGCACCTGACCCTGTCTCCCTGTCTCTGCAGCTCCCGAGATTGTCAACTACGAGCCCCTGGGTCTGGAGGCGGACATGTGGTGAGTGGGGGGCGGCGGGCCCAGGGCTGCCCTCGTTGCTTCTCCTCAGGGCATCCCCCATCTGTCCCCAGGAGCTGCCGGTCACAGCCGCAGGCCGGGGTGTAGCCTGTTCTCCTGGTCTTGGAGCTGTGGGGCAGGGGCAGGACAGACTGCTGCCTTAGAACAGGGTTGGCCGACGACCCAGGCCCATGAGCTCGGAATGGTTCTCACGTTTCTGGAGGGTGTTAAAAACACACAAACGTGTGGCAGAGACCATCTGTGGCCCCCAAAGCCCCGCGCAGCGTCTCGCCCTTTAGAGAAGGAGTTTGCCAGCCCTACCCTCGGCCACAGCAGCCCCGTCGAGGGCCCCACGTCTGTGGTGCCTTTGGGCTCTGTCCACACTGCTCCGACCCCGGCCAGTTTGAGCCTGAACAGGCAGGTGTGGTCAAAGGTGCTTCCGTGTCCAGTCCTGAGACCCTCTGAGCAGAGCGAGGGCCTTGCTGGGGGCTGTGCAGCCCCTGGAGGGAGAGGGTCCCTGGGGCTGATGGGCCTGCTGCCGACCGGGCTCTGGGCCCCCCAGCCCCCTTGGGGCTCTGGGGTTGGGGTGCTGTGCCCCTGGCTGAGCTGACCCCCATCTCTTCTGTGTGTTCTCTTCCAGGAGCATTGGCGTCATCACCTACATCCTGTGAGTACCTGTTCGGCACTTCCTGCCCCCTCCCGGGGCCCTGCTGGGTCAAGAGGAGGGTAGGGAGGCTTCTGTGTGGGGACAGCAAGTGGAAGGCAGCACCCTCAGTTCTCTGACGTGTCGCGGCACTTGGGAACTCTGGATGGATGGACGAATGCATGAGTGAATGAATGAATTTGTGCAGGAGAGAGAGGTGTGTTCAGGAGAGTTCAGAAGGCAGGGCCTCATTGTGTGAAACAACCGTGCAAGGCCCTGGGCCGGGACGGCATGTCCCCGTCATCCTCCGGCTGGCAGCTCCTAGGCATGGTGGACTCAGTCACGGGCCTGTTGGAGAGTAACTCAGCCTCCAGCCCCTCCCCTTCCTGGAGGTCAGGGGTGAGGATGAAAGTTCCATCACTGTAACCCCACTTGCTGGTTCCCTGGCCACCGGCCCCCTCCTTAGGGCCGTTCCAAAGTCACCTCAGTGGCATCAACTCAGGTGTGGTTGGAGGGGGCTTGTTGTGAACAACAAAAACACTCCTTTCATCTCAAACCCCGAGCTGTTTTAGGAAAGGGAACAAAGACCAAATATTATAACAGAAGATGCTGCCACCTTGGGTTTTAGGAAATGACAAGGGTTTTTGGATCTGTGTACTGAGGATTGGAGTGAAGACCACATATACATTTGTCACCCTAAGTCACAGCATCACGTACCCATAACCTCACAGTGTGGTGCTGTGGCCTCAGTGCAGCATGTCTGGAAGACACATGACGTCTGCAGTGTCGGCCAGGACTCCCCGCCACCTCCCCCCAAAGTTAGCCGTTTTCCCTCTAACTACTACACGCTTCAGGGAAGTGCTTCGAGGCTGTGCGTCTACGTAGCTGCCTTGAGATTCTGCAGAGATTTTGCCCACTCGTTTCAGCACCCCTCACTGGCTGGGCAGTGGATTTTCACTGCCTCTGGTTGGAGGCTGGGCACAGTTGTGGTTGGTGGCCCAGGGCCCGGCATCGCCCTTCCTCCACGTCTGCCCCCTTTATGGGCATGGCGGAGTCGGGTGGTGGCCTGGGCAGTGGCCTTGTTGTGGGGTGACTGCAGGGATGTCCGGCCCCACTGAGCCCGGTGTCCGCCTTCCAGTTTGAGTGGCGCGTCACCATTCCTGGGAGAGACCAAGCAGGAGACCCTGACCAACATCTCGGCCGTGAACTACGACTTTGACGAGGAGTACTTCAGCAACACCAGCGAGCTGGCCAAGGACTTCATCCGCCGGCTGCTCGTCAAAGACCCCAAGTAGGAGCGCTGGGCTGGGCAGGGAGGGCCTGGCAAGGCCCCCAGGATGGGCGCTCTGGCCGAGGACAAGTAACACATCCGTCCGAGCCGCCACCTTCCTGTTATTGGGAATTGGGCGCGGCTTCTGCTTTGGGCTGGAGATAGCACAGAGGAGTTAGGTCGGCCCTTTTTTTTTTTTTTTTTGCGGGTACGTGGGCCTCTCTCTGTTGTGGCCTCTCCAGTTGCAGAGCACAGGCTCTGGACGTGCAGGCCCAGCGGCCACGGCTCACGGGCCCAGCCGCTCCACGGCACGTGGGATCTTCCCGGACCGGGGCACGAACCCTTGTCCCCTGCATCGGCAGGCGGACTCCCAACCACTGCACCACCAGGGAAGCCCGGTCGGGCCTCTTAAGAAGCTGTCCTTAAGCTTTGAATGTGTGGCCAACGTTTGAGATAGGAGGTTTTTTATAAGATTCCAGATTACTATTTGTTTTTTTTCCTAGAAAAAAAATCTAATTGTGCTGGCAGCACGGAGCCTTCATTCACACAGAGGTGCTCCCGTGGGCCACAGTCCTCCCCAGCCTCCTCCTATAGGTGCCTGAGTTGTGAGACCCCAGTGTTAGGTGTCAACACTGTGAATGAAACCCCTCAGAAAACATGGAGACCCTGGAGTCCGCACCCCCAGTCCCCTTGATGGGCTCCTTGTGGTTGGCCAAGCAGAGTGGAAGCTCTTCATGGTGCCTGTATTTTCACGGTCATTTCAGGGACTTGCTGCTGGGCTGGAGGGTGACTTTAGGGACTTGGGAGGGTCCCCAGGGGTGGGTGCCTGAGTCAGCCACAGATGGGGCTGAGAGCCAGAGCTGCAGCAGGGAGAGTATGGCTCACCCCTTCCTGCTGTCTGCGTTGGGGAGGATGGTAAAGTGGCCCACGTGCAACTAACTAAGGTTGGGGGCTCTTCCAGGAGGAGAATGACCATTGCCCAGAGCCTGGAGCATTCCTGGATCAAGGTGAGGCAGTGGGGCTGCCCCCACGTAGGCATGGCAGGTGTGAGCAGCCCCTGGCATGGGGGAGGGTCCCCAGGGGAGCGGACCCGGACGGTGTGGGGTGCGAGGTGTGCATGGACGTGGTGTTGGAGCCATCTCACGGAGGCGCCGGCTGGAGTCCACGGCCCCTCTGCACGTAGCAGAGCTCCCTCCCCAGAACTTCCCAGAAAGGGGTCACCTCCAGGCCCGGGTTAGGGTTGGCAACCTCTGTAAAGAGCCAGAGAGTAAATGTTTTGGCTCTGTGGTCTGTGGCACGGCCAGGTAGCCTGCCATCCATTCTCGGCTCGGCTGTCAGAGCGTGGAAGCACCAGGAGCACGTGTACGTGAATGGGCAGGGCTGAGTGCCGACGAAAAGCGAGCGGAGGGCCGGGCGTGGGCCGGGGGGGTCTCCCCCTGCCGGCCCCCCAGTCCAAGGCACCCTCCCCTCCCGCTGCAGGCGATCCGGCGGCGGAACGTGCGGCGGGAGGACAGTGGCCGCAAGCCGGAGCGGCGGCGCCTGAAGACGGCCCGCCTCAAGGAGTACACCATCAAGTCGCACTCGAGCATGCCCCCCAACAACACCTACGTCAACTTCGAGCGCTTCTCCAAGGTGCTGGAGGAGGTGGCAGTGGCCGAGGAGGGCCTGCGTGGGCTCGAGCACAGCCGGCGCCTGTTCCACGAGGACATCGAGGCGCTGACGGCAATCTACGAGGAGAAGGAGGCCTGGTACCGCGAGGAGAACGAGAGCATCGGCCAGGACCTGCGGCGGCTGCGCCAGGAGCTGCACAAGACGGAGGCGCTCCAGCGGCAGGCCCAGGAGGAGGCCAAGGGCGCCCTGCTGGGGGCCAGCGGGCTCAGGCGCCGCTTCAGCCGCCTCGAGAACCGCTACGAGGCGCTGGCCAAGCAGGTGGCCTCCGAGATGCTATTTGTGCAGGATTTGGTGCGCGCCATGGAGCAGGAGAAGCTGCAGGGGGGGGAGTGCAGCCTCCGCTAGGGCCGCTCGGGGCACAGTGTCCTGCACCCCGGGGGGAGCCCCCCGTCACCCTGGTGTGGCCCTGGATGCGCTCCACATGGCCCAGGAGTCCACGGCTGAGGGGAGGGCTTCGGCCCGGCTCTGCACCAGGAGGATGTGGCTGATGTGGGCCTTCTCTGTGCAACCCGAGTCTTCCCCCCACAGGCCCCAGCTCAGCCCCTCCCTCCTGCATCTCGACTCTGGGGGCTTCTGGGACAGCATCACCACAGGAACTCTGCAAGAGGTTGACACCACCAAGGCAGCTCTGGCCGTGGTGGACACAGATGCCTCACACGTGGCAGGGTGTAGGGGTGGCAGCCTCCATGTGCAGGGCCTGGGTCAGCGGCTGCAGGACCTCCATGTGGTCTGAGTGCTTGGAGCCTTGGTGTGGGGACGGGGGTGTCTGAGTGCCCTGGGCTCGCCCCTGGGGCTCAGACTTGGAGGGGCCTCTGCTCGACACCCCGGCTCCTCCTGTTCTGGAGACGGATGGCTGCTCCTCCAGGGTCCGTGATGGAGGTGGTCTCTGAGCCCAGCTCTTCAGATACCCCAGCCCCTCGCAGGGCCCCCAGCCTGGGGCTGGGCACCAGGGCCAGAGCTGAGGAGATGACACAGCCCTCGAGGAGATGTGGGTCTAGGGGTTGTACTGGGGGCAGTGTGTGGCAGGGCACAGCGCCTGGATGCAGTAAAGGAAACATCTGCAAAGCTGAGTCTCCACTCTCTCCCTGAGGCAGGCCCGCTGGGGGCCGGAAAGGGGGGAAGAGCTGTGGCCGCCTGGAGCCTCCTGCAGCGGCAGGCTGTGGAACCATCCCCTCCTCTCCAGCTCCCTGTCAACGCACAGCGCTGACTCTTCAGCGGGGGTCCCACCCACTGCCCTGCCCCGTGTCACTCCCTCCCCCAGTGCTGCCTTCAGGACAGCACCTCTCGGGTGGGCCCCACGGAGTAGCTGCTGGAGGCCCGTGTTCCCAGCGTCCCCTCCCTGGAGAGCCCCAGGGCCCCTTACAAACGCCCCACCCCATGCTCCGTGCCGCCTATTTGACTGCCTCTGCTGGCCTGGTGTTTTCAGGGACTCCCTCTCCGGTGGAGGTGGAGCCTTGGAGGTGGAGCCTTGGCAAGTGCTGGCCTGGACCGCAGGGTTAAGAGGGTTTCAGCGGGCAGTGCCGCTGTGCGCCACTAGGTGCTGCCCTGGAGCGGGTTCTTGCGCCCCAGAGAGAGTGCCCTGAGAGCCAGGCTTCAGTGGAACGTGGGTCTCCGGCTGGTGGCCACTCTGAGCTCGGAGTTCTCTGCTGCTGGTTGTGTTAATTGAGGGACCCCTGTGCAGCCCCCCTTGGCCCGAGAGGAATCCTCAGGACAGAGGCCAGCCCAGGCTGAGTGCAGGGAGGAGCTGGGCAGGCGGGCAGGTACTCCACCTGTGGCCCTGGCTGGGGCTCAGGCCCAGGACCCTGTGGGGACGAGGAGGCCTTGGGACCTAGATGTGGGCTTGGCGTGGGTGGGGGTGGGCCCGCTGTACGCCCCTCGTGAGCTCCACTGCATGACACACACACCTCTTAAGCGTATGTGTGCTGCTCGGAGGCGTGTGTGTCAGCTTAGAGGAAGTGAAGCGTGGCTTCCCTGGCGTCCTGCTCGTCTCTGCTTGGGCCCGGGCAGGGGCGGCCAGCCTTGGCAGTCACCTGGTGCCACGGCCTCTCCGCCCTCTTGTGTCTCCCCCTCTCTGTCACTGCCTGCTCCCACAGCCCTGGGGGGCCTTGGAGGCTGCTCCAACCTTGGGGCTCAGGTGGACTGGGCCTCTTGTTGTTGCCGTGAGGTGGAGGCGTCCAGGCAGCTAGAGTGAGTTTGGAGGGGTTTCCTGTCCCTTGGCTCCTCCTGAGACGCTGCTGGATCACATGTGGGCTGCCCTGCACCGCGCTGGGCCCTCCCGGGGGAGATGTCCTTGCCGCTCCTGCTCCCACTCGCCTCGGCCTCTGGGTCTGGAACGTGGTTCCAAAGAAGGCCCTTCTGACCCTCTTCCTCCTTCCCAGCGGCCTGCTCGACCTTCTGTTGCCTCGTTCCATGCATCCCTCCCCGCACCGGTTTTTTAAAACTAAATTTAGAAAAATTGAGATAATGCTTACTGTACAATTCATCCCTTTTCATTTGTCTGTTTTTGACCAACAACTTCCACTTTTAAAATCTCAGTAAATTTCAGTTTGTCGAATGGTTGGACCCACTCAGGTTTCTCCAGTTGGTCTGTGATTCCTCCACAGCTGTCACCTGGTTATTAGGCCTTCAAGGCAGGGCTCTGAGCAGCAGATCCCCTGATGGTGCGTTGCAAAGCGCGGTCGGCCCACGGCAGGAAAGGGGCACCCAGCATGGATAGTTGTATAACATCAGTAGGCTGTGGTCTGGGTGCCTCTGACGGGAAGGGAGGAGCTTCCGTGCAGTGCTAGAGGGTCTCCAGACCCCAAGGGGGGTGAGCCGGAGGCTCCCTGAAGGCCTCAGGGGACCAGTGAATAGCATTCATCCAGCCGTCATTTCCCCAGTCATGCCAGTTCTGTGGGCCCCACGTCAGGCCCTGGGAGATGGCGGTAGGAGGTGGATACGATGGTCTGTCCCGATAGGGGCAGGGGCGGGGCCCTCACCCATCCAGCCTTTCTGATGGAGACTTCTGGGTAGAAACCACGTTTCCCTTTGGACTCACACCTGCCCTTTCAGTATCCAAAGCACCTCTGTGCTGAGGGCAAATTCCCCAGAGTCTTCAGTGGGTAACATGAGCAGGTGTCTTTGCTTTGGAGATTACCTCTGCCCCCTGACCCGGGTTATCTTGCTCAGTGCAGCCTCGGCATCCTCAATCTGTCAGTTAAGGGCACAGGGAACCACACTTTGTGGTCATAAAGCACCTCCCAGTGTATCTGGCCCATGCAAGCACTTACAAATAGTGCTGTCTCTTTGTAGAGCCCCTGGGGCTGACGTGCTGTTATTAATGTTGTCTGTGGCAGGCAGGCCCCAGAGTGGCCCCCATGTAGCCCCGCCTCCTGCTCCCCACCCCCTGGAGAGCAGGCTGGCCTCGTGGCAGGTTCTGACCAACAGAACTCTGGGAAAGTGATGGAGTCACTTCCGTGGTTAGGCTGCACAGCCTATGATTTCCATCTTGCCAGCTGACTCCCTTGCTGGCTTTGATGCAGTGAGCCGTCATGTTGGACAGGCCCACGTGGCAAGGAACAGCCAGCAAGCAGCGAAGCCCACCGACCACGTGAGGGGTCCTAACAGTGGGCCCCTCCCTAGTCGAGCCTTTGGATAAAACCCAGCCTGGACTGACAACCTGGATTGCAGCCTCCTGAGGGACCCTGAGCACAGGACCCAGGTAAGCCAATCAAGACTCCTGACCCACAACTGTGAGATGATAACGTGTATTGCTTTAAGGCACTAGGTTTGTGGTGCTTTGTTACACAGCAGTAGCTGAGTCATGCTGATGAAGGTGTGCTGCATCCACTTACAGGTTCACCGAGCAATTCAACTCTCACTTCCCCTCTTTTGGTACCCTGTCCCTCTGCCACGCCCTCCGCCCCTTTTCTTTCAGGGGTGTGATTGGGGGGGCTGCATGTTAGCACCTTCTGCTCTGAGGAGAGAGGGCTCCCAGCAGGTCTGCAGAGCGAAGGCTCCCCACATCTCTTTTTTGTTTGTTTGTTTTTTAAATATTTATTTGGTTGCACCAGGTCTTAGTTGCAGCACGTGGGCTCAGTTGCAGCACACGGGCTCCTTAGTTGTGGCATGCGAACTCTTAGTTGCAGCATGCATGTGGGATATAGTTCCCTGACCAGGGTTGAACCCGGGCCCCCTGGATTGGGAGGACGGAGTCCTATCCACTGCACCACCAGGGAAGTCCCCCCTGCATCTGGTTTTGCTCTTATGCAAAGTGGAAATGTCTTCTTGCCTGCTTCTTGAGACGAATGCGGGGGGAGCCGTGAACCCTGTCCCTGCAGCTGGCGAGAGTCAGGCTGGACCTGCCCCGAGGTTCGCTTAGGGTTTGGCTGCCATGTGCATGAAGCTCGTTGCAAGGAAGGTGTTGAAAGCCCGTGTTTATCTCAGAGCAAAGCTTGCGCAGAGGATGGCGAGTGAGGGAGGCTGAGCTATCACCGCCGGCTCCGCCCCGAAACTGCGGTGATACCCCTCCCTGCCTGCCGCACAGTGGTGGTGCTCCCCCGCCTGTCCCCCCCGCCCCCCCGAGACGCTATGAGGAGTAACCGGGAACCTGGAGAGCACTGTGGAAGCTGATCAGGTCAGAGGGATGAGACCTCAGACCAGCAGAGCTCGTGTCCCCGGGTAGGTCAAGTTCTCCAAGTGGACATTGTGACACCAGCTGCAGAGAGAGACAGCAGCGGGCACAGGGGTCACGATCGTGCCTCTAGACACACTCAGCCCTACACCCCCGCCGCTGGGGAGGGGAGAGGGTCTGGGAGGGCTCAGATTTTGGGCGGTCGGCAGAGTCCAAGCTTTATTAGATTGAAATCACAAGGGTCAGAGAAGGTCAACATCATTATCGCTTAGGTTCCAGCTTGATCTGGTGGCTGAGCTCTTGAGGGGGCTTAAATTTGGCAAAACAGGGACTTCCCTGGCGGTCCAGTGCTTAAGACTTCATGCTGTCAATGCAGGGGGCACGGGTTCCATCCCAGGTCGGGGAACTGAGATCCCCGCATGCTGCGGCAGGCAGTAAATAAATAAATTTGGCAGAACAGCTCAAGAAGGTGCTTCTGGCGAGTCTTTACAACTGATTTATTATCTTCGCTGTTGTTCCTTTTCTTGTCTGATAACAGTCTTTCATCCCTGCATTCTTTTGTTTCCTTAAGCTCACTAGTTATTAAGATCTGTTCAAGGACAAACACTGTGGCCAGGCTTAGATCCCAAAATGGCTTAGGCCAAAAAATGGCTTCTCTGATGTCAAGAAAGCCGCGTCTGATTCTGTTTCTCGGACCCGTACCATATCTGCTTACATCCCCTCCCTCAGGCCGGGGTGCATCACTGGTGAGGCAGCCTGGGGCTGTGGCAAAATGCCCTCCCGGGCTGGGCAGGGACAGACCTGCTGGTCATGGTTGGGCTGCTGAGCCAGAGGCTCTTGGGTCAGTGACTTGTATTTTTTTTTTTTTTGGCCGCACTGCATGGCATGCGAGATCTTAGTTCCTCGACCAGGGATCGAACCCGGGCCACAGCAGTGAAAGTGCCGAGTCCTAACCACTGGTCCACCCGAGGATTCCCAGTGACTTGTGTTTCAACTGCCTCCTTGTCACCAGTTAGAGAGGGCGGGAGTCCCACTGCGGGGAAAGGGGTGGCTGGATGCAGGACGTCTGACACGGACAGATGAGTAGACGGCTCTTTATTAGGCACAAGGACCGACAGCCCCGGGGAGAAGGACGCCGCAGGCCCTGCAGGGCACTTGGGGCGCAGTCAGGAGCAGAGTGTGCAGGCAGCCTTTAGTGACAAGAGGATGAGGTGGCCTCCCGTTCTGTGGGAGGATGTCGCTGACTTGCTTGAATCATTCTGCGGGCTGGCAGGGCAGTGACAGCAGGAGCCCAGCCGGTCCCTCGGTCCCTCGAGAAGGAGGGCCTTGGGCTCTCCGACCTCATCGGTGGCAGCTGTGGGGGACCCTCCGTGTTTTCCTAGCATGTGAGATTCACCCTCAATCAAGGCCTTCACCACAGCTCACATTAGTCACGCGCCGTTTGCAAAATGAGTCAGACAGGCCTGGGTTCGGTGCAGCCCAGTTGGGCTCCTGGCTCTTGGCAGACACGGCACCTCTGTGTGTGTGCCAGCTTTGTCCTTGGGGACAGTGGTTTCTAAGGTGGCAGCGAGGGTTGGAGGCAAGGGTGTGTCAGGGTCTAGCACACTCTGGGCGCCCCCTCACTAAGCGTGTCTTGTTAGATTCGGGGGCTCGGGCGCAGGAGTCACCAGGCCATGCTCGGTCCCCTGCAGCGCTGCCCGCCTCTCGTAGGGCAGAGGGCTGTCCTCGCGCCACCTGTCCTGCCCAGGGGCTGCACACCCACAGCTGCTGTGCTCCTGACCATATTTGGGCAAGAGGCGGTGGCCGCTATTAATAACCAGCGGGGCTGCCAGGGCACGGGGTGGTCTATAAAGCCAGACCCACCAGCCCTGAGAGGCTCCTTCAGCCCCCGAGACCTTTAGCCCCCCTGTTGTACAGAGAGAAAAAGAAAAGTAAGTACCGAAACCATCCCCTTGTCCCTCTGTCTGGCCCCACTCTGTGGCCTGAAAAGTGAGACACAGAACAGTGGTGAAAGACATACCCCATGCAAAGGACGTCTGAAACACAGCCTAGGGGGCACTTAACCGGCCCAGGTGGGAGGAGGGCAGTGAGGGGCGGGGAGGAGGAGGAGGGGGCTGGGACTTCTCCTCCCTGATTCTCCTTGTCCTGGAGGGGAGAGAGCTGGGGACCCCTGCCCTGGCCAGGTGACCCCAGGATGCATGTGTGTCTTGCAGTGATGGCCGTGGTGCCGGCTCCCCTCGGGGAGTGCGTGGCTTCCTCCCCCTGCCACCCCGACTCCCCCGGTGTCCCCCACCCCACCCCTCGGGGTTTTGCATTTTTGAGGGTCCCTGTATGGGAGGACTTCCAGACCCCTGCGGAAGTGAGCCCTGTTTGCATGATTGAAAGTTGCCTCTGCGCCCCCTCCCCTCCCGGGCTTGTTGAAGAGAAACTTAAAGGGAACGGGGAGGTGATGAGGACATTTCTTGGGTGCCCCAGGCTCCCTCCAGAATGTGCTGGGAGGACTTGGGGGGGGGGCTCCTGAGTGGCAGCGGAGGGCATATGGCTGCCCCTGTCTGTGCCGGTCAGCCTGCTCCTCCCCCAGGCACCGGCTGGCCCCCTAGTCTGCCCCAACGATGCCCCCTCGGGGGCCTGGCAGACGGCACCTGAGGTGGAGGCAGCCTTTGGAGGTGACCGCCCTGGCCCTGTTGGGACGTGGGTAGGGCAGGCAGAGTAACTGCTGATTAAGATGGCCCCTGAGTGCTACTTGACGTGAGTGGCAAGTGCTTGGGGTTGGGGGGGTCCTGAAATAGAATGAGGAAAGAAGGGCCCCGGGAGCCAGCTCTGCAGCCTTGCCCCACCGCCTGGAGCCTCTCCCTCCATCTTTCTCCCCCGATGGCTGTTAGGACATTTGGGGAAGGGCCCCAGGGCCGATCTCTGGTGGGGGGACTGTCCAGGGGCCCATGTGAGGACGCTTCGCATGGAAGGTCGCCTGTCTGTATGCGGTGAGCTGGGGTGGGGTAGGGTCTCCCTGGCAAGGCTTCCGAATTGCGGTGGCCTCAGAGGAGCCAGGTTCCAGCGAGAGGCCCGTGGGGTCCCGCCTACCTGCCTGGGCCCCCAGCAGTCCCGAGGCCACACCTACTCCCCCACGGAGTGAGCTCTCTGGTGTGGGCAGGCCAGGCCCACTTCCCGGGGGTGGGGAATGACTTGGCCCAGCAAGGTGTCAGCCACAGGATGACTGGCACGTGAGTGTGTGTGTGTCACCTGGGTGTGTGTCAGGGTCTGTCCAATCCTGGGCTCTCAGCCTTCTCTGCACATCGAGTCCCACTCGGGGCGCCTCCAGGGGGCGTTTTTTTTTTTAATTTGTTTTTTAATTTGTTTTTGTCTGCCTTAGGTCTTCATTGCTTCACGTGGGCTTTCTCTAGTTGCGGTGAGCGGAGGCTCCTCTTCGTTGTGGTGCGCGGGCTTCTCTTTGCGGTGACTTCTCTTGTTGCAGAGCACGGGCTCTAAGCACGCAGGCCTCAGTAGTTGTGGCACGAGGGCTCAATAGTTGTGGCTCACGGGCTTAGTTGCTCTGCAGCATGTGGGATCTTCCCAGACCAGGGCTCGAACCCGTGTCCCCTGCAAGATTCTTAACCACTGCGCCACCAGGGGAGTCCCAGGGAGATGGGAGTTTGAGCCAATTCTCTGCCCTTAGTCCAGGGTGTCTCCCCTCGGCACCGCTGACATTCGGGCTGGATTGTTCTTGGCTGTGGGCCTGTCCTGGGCGCTGCGGGGTGTGGAGCAGCATCCCTGGCCCCCACCCCCTTGATGCCAGGAGTCCCCCAGTGTGACAACCACAGATGTCCCCAGACGTTGCCCAGTGTCCCCTGGGCGGGGGGCAGAGTCGCCCCCAGGTGAGAAGCACTGACCTGAGGTTGTTCTTAGCCTTCAGCGTTCCGGGAAGGTGGAGTGCTTATCCCTGGGCCTCCCCGGGATGATTTTAGGGGAGGGATGGGGGGCAGGCATTCTTAGTGTTTGTAGCGACGTGCTTTCAGGAAATTCAAGGTTTCCCATCCACAGCAAGGCCATGAAGTTTCCTCTTCCAATGAATTTAGTTAAAATCAATAAAATGAGCGAGACTCATAAAGAAAACTAATAAATACCATAGTAGTTATGGGGGAGCCCGCGGCCCCAGCCCTGTCACGAGGGTGGGAGGAGAACGAATGGCCTCAGAAGGGACCTCGGAGGGAGGCGCTGGGGGCATCGGGAGCTGGGGGGCCTCCTCTGGGCCTGGGGTCGCAGGGGAGCCTGGCGGTGACTGGTCCTGCCGCCAGCCCAGGCAGGACAGTGGGCACAGCTGCGTCCCAGGCGCACCAGCCTGGCCTGGAACCCTGTCTCCTTCCTTTGTGGCCTGCAGCTAAGGGACTCCACCTCCGGGAGCCTCAGTTTCCTCATCTGCGGAAAAGGAGTAGGTTGTACTGGTCACAGGAGCATGGGAGACAATTCCCAGCCCCCATCCCGAACACCGGACAGGGGTCCAGCAGGTGTGAGTGCCCTCACCGGGGTTGGGGGCCGGCCTGGGGCGGGGGGGCGGGCCTTGAGCTCCTTGTCCCAGTGAGTGGCAACACCTGCCACAAAAACCCAGCAGCAACGGGCATCCGAAGCCCAGGGGAGGACACTGAGGCACAGGTGGCACGTTACCTGCCCCGGGATCTCTCTCTAGGAAGGGACTGAGGCGGCCGGGTTCTGGGGCCGCCCACTCACGCTCTAGGCTGCCCGGTCTTAGGGTGTCCCGTCCTGGGGCCTGGGAAGACCGCCAGGCACTGACCTAGGGGGTGCTTGGTGGATGTGACAGGGGCACATCAGGTTAGTCTTGGGGTTCTGTCTGGGGAGGGCAGGGGCTGCAGGAAACGCACAGGTTAGCCCAGCTGGAGTCCACACTGTGCCCAGAGCTGCCCAGCCAGGGGCAGGTGGGGCCGGATTCACTGGGCGCATCAGGTGGCTGTGAGAGGAGTGAGAGAATCTTCCCGGGATACGGGTACTGAAGGCGGATGGGGCGAGGGTGAGCCGCCTGGCACACCTCCTTGGCTGGAGACGGTCCTGGGTCAGCATTTGACAGACGTGTTCAGATCTCAGCTCCGCTGAGTGACCTTGGGCAGGTCCCTTTCCTCTCTGAGCCCTAGAGAGGCGGGTCATAGAATAATCCGACCACTCAAGGTGGTCAGCCCCGATCAGGGTGACAAACTGTCTCAGTTTGCCTGGGCCCGGCCTTTCCCAGGTTGGGGAACTTTCAGTGCTGAAACTGGGAAAGTGCTGTGCAATCAGGATGCGGTGGTCCCCCATCCCGCTACTGTTCTTATAGTGACCGAGGTGTCTGGTGGCCAGGCAGGGCTCTGGCTGCCCCGGAGCCGCCTCTCCCGTGTCCCTATCCCATCCTGGACTATTTCGGGCCTGGTGACCAGAGGATCAGCCTCACTGTGCTCCGTGACTGTGACAAAGGGCAGGCCTTGGCAGGCTGTCCGAGGCTCCCTCCACGCCCTGCACCAGCTCCCACCTGCCCTCCAGGACACACAGTGGGCTCTTCCCGCCACCCTCCACCCCAGACCTTGCATACACTGCAGCCATCAGCAGACGCTGCAGGAAATGAGTGATTTCAGCCGTGCAGACATGAGGGTCTCTACGCCAGCCCCCCAGCTCAGCCGTGTAGCTTGAAAGCAGCCACAGCTGACACGTACTCAAGTAGGTGTGGCTGCCAGCCAAGACAACTTTATTTATAGATGCTGAAATTTGAATTCCATGTAACTTGCATCTGTCACGAAATTTAATTCTTCTTGTTATTTTTTCCCATGACCATTTAAAAATGTGAAGCCATTCTTAGCTCAAGGGCTATACCAAAACATGCAGTGGGCTGGATTTAGCCCATGGGCCATACTTTGCTGCCCCAAGTACTACACACCCAATAAACATTTGTTGAGTGAATAATGTTTAGTGCCCCGTTAAAGCAGGCACTAATTTATTAGCGTGACAGTTACGTGCTGTTAGCGAGTATATGGTCATTTGTACATTTTTTTGTACATTTTTTATTAAAGTCACAAGTGTTGGAAATGCCACCGAATAAAATAAAAGTCACATTGGGTGATTTTTTTTGGGGGGGGGGCTTCGAGGCTTGTGGGATCTTAGTTCCCCAACCAGGGATTGAACCCAGGCCCTCGGCAGAGAAAGCATTGAGTCCTTCTGGACTACCACGGAATTCCCGGCCCAGAGGACTTTAAAAAACAGCTTTATTGACATAGAATTAACATACCGTTCAATTTATCCATTTAATGTGTAAACTTCAGTTTTTGGGGTGTATTCACAGGGTTGTACAACCATCAACTACGATAAGCTTGAGAATATTTTGGGAATTCCCTGGCGGTCCAGCGGTTAGGTCTCTGCACTGTCACTGCCGAGGGGGCAGGTTCAACCCCTGGTCCGGGAACTAAGATCCCACAAGCCGCGTGGCATGGCCGAAAAAAGAAAAAAAAAACTTGAGAATGTTTTATCTCCACTAGGAGCCACCCCCCACCCCTCCCCAGCCCCTGGCAACCACGAGTCTGCTTTCTGTCTCTCTGGATTTGCAAGGTTCGTCCTCCCGAGGCCTCTTTTCCCCCCGGCTTACAGGTGGGCATCTTCTCCCTGTGTCCTCACATGGTCTTCCCTCGGTGTGTCCCAACTTCTTCTTATATGGACACCAGTCATACTGGATTAAGGCCCACCCTCATGACCCCACTTTAACTTAGTGACCTCCAAATGCAGTCATACTCTGAGGTCCTAAGGGTCAGGGGCTTCAACATACGAATTTAAGTGTACACAATTCAGCCCATAATAGTGTCGTTTGCTTTTTGGTTTTGTTTGTTTGAAGCAAGGAGAGTCTTAACAGATTCAAATCCTGCTCAAACATACCAGGACATGGTGTTCTGAGCCATAAGGTACACAGCTTGTCAATGGCCTGGGAGGGATGGGAACCCAGCCCCTCCTGACTCTCGGCCTGTGGGCCCTTTCACCTCTGTTCTGCAGCCCCCAGCAGACTAGCAGATACGGTGCCCAACCATCTCGGTTGGTTGGTTCTGAGGGATTTCTGGGAAAACAGGACTTTCCATGCTAAAGTAAAGGGATGGGAATTCCCTGGCAGTCCAGTGGTTAGGACTCCGTGCTTTCCCTGCCAAGGGCGCAGGTTCAAATTCCTGGTCGGGGAGCTAAGATACCGCAAGGCAGGCAACGTATTTAAAAAAAAAAAAAAAAGTAAAGGGAAAGTATTTGGAAAATAGGGACAGTTGGTCACCCTACTAGTGATCTGCACTGGGTCTTCAGGTTGGTGGGGAAGGGGCTGCATGAGGCCTTAGCTGAAGCTAGTGCCAGGGATGAGCCCCAGGCCCAGCGGGGCCTCCCGGCTCTGCTGCCGTCCATCTGTCCATCTGCTTACCACTCTCTCCTTTGTGTTTTGCTCTGTGCTGTATTGTGAGGCCACAGGGGCAAAGGGCAGTGGTGATTGCACCGCTAGGTGATTTCTGTTGGCAGGAAGGCTGTGTTTAGAAGGGACAGCAGCTGAGTAGGAGGCTCCCTGCAGCTGGGGCACAGGAAGTGAGCAGTTTCCCAGGAGCCTGGGACCCCGAGTCCAGGGCAGGACAGGACGTGTAGCGCCGACCTGCTGCCCAGCCCGTTCTGTGGTGAAGGGCAGGGAGCCTTGGGGCACACGGAGACCCCACTCCATGGATGCCACTGCAGGAAGCTCAGAGGACAGTGGGAGTGTTGTGTGGCAAGTGAGGGGCAGGGTTCTGGACGCCCACACTCCTCGCCCCACAGCCTTCTTGCCACCGACAAACATGAAAGCACACGGAACCCTCACTGCCCCTGTGCCCTGATCCTCCCTCCCTGCATCCCTTCCTTTTCTTTTTATTGAGGTGAAATTTCCATAACATACAATTAATCATTTTAAGTGAACAATTCAGTGACAGTTGGTGCATTCACAACGTTGTGCAACCATCCATCACCTCTAATTCCAGAACATTCCATCACCCCAAAAAGAAACCTTGTCCCTATCATCAGTCACTCCCGCACCCCGCCTTCCCCCGAAGCCCAGCCCCTGGCAACCATGAGTCTACTTTCTATCTCTGTGGATTTGCCGGTTCTGGACATTTCATATACGTGGAATCAGGCAGTATTTGTCCTTCTGTGTCTGGCTTATTTTACTGAGCATCATGTCCTCAAGGTTCATCCATGTTGTACTGAGTGTCAGACTTTCCTTCTTCCTAAGGCCGTGTGTGGATGGACCACGTTTTGTTTACCCATCCATCATTTGATGGACTTTTTAGGTTGCTCTCACCTTTTGGCTACTGTGAATAGTGCTACTTTGAATCATTCATGTACAAGTTTTTGTTTGAACACCTGTTTTCAATCCTTTTGGTTATCTTCTCTAGGAGTGGAATTGCTAATTGGTAATTTTTTTTTCCCCCCCATAATTTCCAAATGTTCAATGGCTTTGTCCAAAACTGTCTACACTTTAGGTTTTTCCTGCCCTTCTGGACTGAGTGGGGTGGGTGGCTACAGTTCCACGGCTGGCCCTGGGGTATCACCCTCAGGTCAAGGGGTACCCTGTCCTCCTCCTGTCTGCCCCTACTCCGTCCACCCTCCCCCTCCCCGCCCTGTCTTCAGGCTCCACGGGAGCCTTCCAACCTCCTTTGGGCAAAAAGAACAGGGTCTGAGGAGACCTGAGTTCAAATACCAGCTCCCAAGCCACTGACCATATCTGAGCCTCAGTCTTCCCATGTGTGAAATGGGTGTATATGATAAACTGCCTCACCAACATTCTAGGGAAGGCTCAGGGAGATGTGGTTCCTGGGACAGGGAGTGTGTCCTTACGAGCATCCTGGGTCATGAGAAGTAGGTGTCAGCTCCAGTCACGGAGGAGGCGCTGGGGTGCAGTGACAGCGGGGCTCAGCTAAGAGTCAGGGGCACCCGCAGGCTTGACTGACCTCCCAGCCCCTGCTCTGGGCCATGCTGCGCTGTTTTCTGAAAGCTGGCAGGAAGTCTCCCTTTTGAGGAAGCTAGACCCAAAGACCCTCAAGCAGCCACCCAGGGTCACATTGCCATGGATCCAACGGGTGGAGACTGTAACTGCCCAGAGCCCTCGGTGTCGCCCCCCACCCCCGATGCCACCAATGCACCAAGGAGATGGGGCAGGAGGGTCCCTCTCAGCACCTCGAACACAACAGGCTGGACCCCAATGATTAAAAAACAGGATCAGGTTTAGTACGTAAGCCGCCATCGAGGTTACAGAAGCATCTCGGGACAGAATGCCTGGGCCCTGAGATGCTGGGCTGTGAGTGGGGCCTCCACTCTCATATGTACAGACTTCCCCAAAGGGAAATGGTCACGCAGTGTCTGGCTGGGATGCCGCCAGCCTGGCCTTACTGTGGCCGGAATTGTGTCTGGGTCCCTGCATTGGGGGCTGGGCCCCTCCTCTCCAGCCACACCTAGGAGCGGTTCAGAAGCGAGTTCTGAATGTCTTCCAGGACTTGGTGGAAGAGCTCCTCGCGGGACTTCATGCCGTCCAGGTACACTGAAATCAGAAAGGCCACAGTCAGGGGCCCTGGGGGTCCAACCGTGGCCCGGGTCACTGGGGCTGCTGCCAGGAGGCGGGGGGCCAGCTCACAGAGGACTAGAGGACTGCAGGTCAGGAGGAAGCTGGCCTGCAGAGTCAGCCTGCGGGAACAGACCAGCCTCTGGGGCCTAAAGCGAGAGAGACTGGTGGTGAGACTCGAGGAGGAACTTTCAGGTTTCCCAAATGGTCCCAGTGGGGAGGAGCTGGCCTCATCTTACTCAGGGACTTACCCACTTCCACGCCATTGGCCTCCATCTCCCGCTTATACTTCTGGTACATAGGCCACACGTGGCCGTCGAAGAGGCCGGGGGGGTCGGGGACCATGTAGCGTCGAGTACTGGGGAGGGAGATGGGCAAGAATGAGCAACACCCATGTCGCCCAAGGGTGATGCCACAAGCAGAGCCTGGGGTGAGGGAACTAGGTCGGGGTGGCACCACTGAGAACAGGGACCCCACTGATTCAGGGGCCCCGTGCTGGGGCCTGGGTGCCCCACCTTCCAGCATTTTCCCCGGTGGGCCTGGGAGATGCCCAGGGTAGGGCATGGGTGGGCCATGCTCTCCAGGCCGCAGGCTATGGGCCTCTGGAACCCAGCACTGACCACCCAGGTGCCTGCTGCCCGTCAGCCTGCAGCTTCAGGGTGGTCATGTCCAGCAGGCATTACCCAGTTTCCTGGTCCCACCTGGGAATGCAGACAGGGCCCCCAGGCTCACCTTCTCCTCCACTTGCACTCTTCGTACGGGACGGTAAGGAAGTACCGTCGGCTATACAAGTCCACCAGGGGCCTGGCAGGGGTAGGGGACCCGGTCAGCGCCCGTGGGTCAAAGTACACAACCCCCCATGGCCTTGGCCTCCAGGGACATTCCTGGGTGATGAGGACTGGTTGTGGGGGGGGCGGTTTGTCTGGGCTGATTCGGTTAGGGATGAGTGAGGGGACCAGCATCGGCCAGCCTCCTACTATGCCCGCATTAGCCCCCCACCCTGAGGATGGAATCCTCCCTCTCTCCCAATTTGGATGGGCCCAGAGAGGTACGATGGCCTGCCCAGGGTCACCCAGCAAGGTTGTCTGTCAAAATAGAGACTTGGTGACCTGGGAGGGCCCGGATTGTCCGGGGCCCAGACCTGGAGATGCTCACTTGTAGCTGTAGAGAAGGAAGCCTTCCAGGATGAGGATGTGGGTGTCTGAGGCATCCAGCTGGACACTGACCCCGTGGGCACGGGCGAACTTCTGGGGGCTGCTCATCCAGGCCTGCACGGTGCTCAGCATGGCCTCCATGTCCAGGGACTCCAGCACTGGGGGCGGGAAAGCGAGTGTTGGTGGGGTGGGGGCCATGGGGCAGTGAGGGCAGGGGGCGCGGGGCTGCCGTCCGTCCTTACCGTCCCACTGTTTGAAGCCGTCCTCCCCAACTGCTATTTGGTCTTGGGGCTGAAACAGAGGAGCCCAAGCCGCGGGCTCAGTGCCCGCCTTCCCACCTTACCCCACCCTGGGGTGACAGCGCCTGGAGAGCCCCCAGTGAGGGTCTGGGTGCCCTGCCTGCCTCGGCCCCCTGCAGCTGATAGTCATAGGCTTCGAGGTCCCAGGCGGGGGTGGGGGGCTCCAGGCTAGCATTCAGAACCCCTCCCCAACCTTGTGACTGTTGGGACCGGGGCGGGGGGATTTTGCATCTATGATCTAGTTACCCCCTCACCCTCCACAAAGCATCAAGGGCGGGCTCAGAGCCCATTTTGCAGATGGGAAAGTGGAGTTGCAGAGGATAAAGGGTACCACCCAGGTGGCACGCACCCTCTGGGAACTGCAGTTTCCCCATCTGTCCCATGGGGAACGGGTGTGCTGTGAGAACGTGCCAGGCACGCAGTAGGTGCTCAGTAACCGAGATCGCCGGTCCCTCGATCTCCCGACTCGGGTTAGCCCAGGGTGCCCCGGGAGGGGTCTGCTCCCCTGAGTCTCCTTCTCGGGGCTGCCACCCCCCATCCCCAGCCAGGGCAGCTACCTTGAAGAAGTCATCCTGGTGGATCACACAGCAGTTGGGCAGTGACTTAAGGAGGCTGTTGGTCAGTGTGGTCTTGCCGCCGTTGGTCATGCTGTGGAGAGAGCATACACGTGAGGCTGCCTGGGTCCCCTCTCTGGACCTCTCTGGGTCTGAGAGGCCCCCAGGATCAGACTCAAATCTAAAACACAGGCCTGTAGGGACTTTCCTGGTGGTCCAGTGGTTAGGACGCTGCGCTTCCACTGCAGGGGGCGTGATTCGATCCCTGGTTGGGAACTAAGATCCCGCAAGCCAAGCTGCGTGGCCAAAAACAAAACAAAGCAAAACAAACACAGGCCTGTAAAACAGTAGAGCTAAGAGGGTATTTCTATTCATGTTAGGTCAGAGGAGGTTTTCTAATCAGCCGATCTGGGCTGCCTGGCCCACTACTGCCCACTGCCCGCTGGGGCCAGGCACAGGCCTGTGCTCACCTGCCTGACGAAACAGAGAAAGGGGGCAGAGGGTATGAAAACAAACAAACCAAAAAAGTGAACACAGCCTTGGCTGGGGTCATGGAAGCACTGTTTTCTGTGTTCAGACTCGTCCAGTGTTACTGCAAACCCAGGAGGTGGTGCCCGGAGCTCGAGGAAACTGAGGCCCACGTGTGACTTAGCCTCAGCAGGGCTTTAAAAAAAGCCACATTGTTAAAGCAAGTGCAAACTGGGGGAGAAAAAGATATTCGTGGTAGGAAAACCGGCAGTTCACTGCAAAACTGGGAAGAGATAATCACCTTATGACAAAGGGAAAGGATTATTAAAAAAAGTAATGGGCAAAGCCGGGTGACCACCTCATCCTGGTGTGCCCGGGATGTCTCTGGTTTTAGTGCTCAAAGTCACAAATCCTGGGGACCCTTCAGTCCCAGGAAGAGCAGGACGGATGGTCACCCTAAGGACTCTGGACTGGGGCCGCTGAAGGACAGAGAAGGCTGGCTGTCAGGCCTTTCTGGGAATGAGTGTCCCCTTGACCTGGTTGTCCCTCTCCTAGGAATCAGGGGTGGAAAGCTGGGTGTGGAAGGGGGGGGGACCTGCAGCCGTTTAAAAGGGCCAATGGGAAAGGTGACCCCCATACATTAAGGGGAGCAGGTTAGAACATGCCTGATGTTAATTTGACTTGCTGCTGAAAGACACACGGTGCTCTCAGGACCGGCTACAGAATGTGCAGAAATGGAGGGCCCTGGTCTCTATTAGGAATTTAAAGAGGGTGATGGAGCATTAAACCAAGAGGGGGAGGACCCAGGGCGACCTCCCGGGTGGGAGCGCCAAGCCAGCCCTGCTTATGCTAAATGCTTCTCGAGCATCATCTTAAAAAGGCCTGGTTACTGGTAATAAATCTCTGGGAAGGCAAGGCCCCTGCCTGGGGTCAGCAGAAGTGGCTGCAAAGGCAGGTGCCACACAGCCAGGGGAGTGCCATTCTGGGGACCCCGCAGCACCTGCCCACGTGCCTCCCTGGGGTCGGAGTTTCCCCACCTTCCTCCCCTTTGCCCCCCACCCCCCCGCGCGCCTTAAGGAAGGTCGGCCTGGGCTTTATAAAGTCTTCTATTCCCCCCCTGGATCTAGTCAGGGGTGCGGCATGGGGAAGTGACTTACATTTGGAATTTTTTAATTGGGCCCCGCACCCGGCCCTGTGCCGAACAGAGGGCAGAGACCCCTCCCCGCACTCCGACCTTGGGCATCGGGTCCCTGCGACACCAGTCGCCAGGCAGCCCTCCATTCATTCCCCGGCCTCCTGCCCAGGCCACCTCGGCCCGCACAGGAGAGCACCCGGCCGGCCTCTCCCGAGAGCTCGGCGCCTTTGCCCCCGCGGGGCGGTCCGCCCGGGGCCCTGGACGCTCACCCTCCGATGCCCACAATGTACTTCATCTCCGCGCGGAGGGGCGGCGGGGACCGCTGTTGGCAGGCCAACTCCCGACTCCCTGGTACCCGGCTGGGCCCGACCCCGCAGTGCGTCCCGGCTTCATTGAGAAAACCCTGCGCCTTTATAGGCTGGAGCAGCCCGGAGGCCGCCCCCAGGGAGGCGGCCCACGGCCTAAGGGGAGCGCGGCCGGCGGCGCGATGAAGTGTTGGGGGGGGAGCGCTGGGGACGCCGCACCTGTTCCCACTGGATGGAAATAGCTCCACGCTGTCTTTTGCCTAAATTAGTCACGGGTCGGCCGGGCAGGGGGGTGCGGGTGGAAGTCACCCCGCTGCCTCTTCCCCCCTCCTCCCCGCCTGCCCCCTCCTAGCCAGACTGCCCACGGGGCAGATAACCAGCCACACCTCCTCCCTCCCTAAAAATATCCAGCCCGGTGTGTACCCTCGCCTGACCCTGACATTAAGGCTGGTTCTGGGGGCTGAAAAAAGGAACTCACCCCCCCTTCCCCGTCTCCAGCGACAGCAGCGGGCCAGTCCCAGAGGTACCACACGACAGGGGACTTCCTTTTCCAAGGGGGTTGATGCCAAGATGAACTTAAGCTTTGTTCTCGTGACCCTGGCCGCCAGGAAATCTCAGCGTGACACCAGTGGCTGTTCAGCGGGCGCCCACGTGAGGGCTAGCGTCACTGCGTTTGGCTTCAGGCCTCTCAGCAGCTAGGGGGTGGGGTAGGCAGGGCCCTGCTGATCCCCGCCCCCTTACTGACCGGATGGGACCACATGCCCCACCCCGCCTCCCCACCAGAGGAGACCTTTTGGTTTCAGGACCCCTTTTCCACTCTTGAAAAGGACTGAGGCCCCGGGGAGCTTTTCTTTAAATAGATTATCGTCATGGATAATATTTACCACGTTATACATTAAAACTGAGAAAAATTAAAGGTTTGTTAACTTTAAAAAATGACAACCAGTGTCTTCCCTCGTGGTCCAGTGGGTAAGACTCCACATTCCCAATGCAGGGGGCCTGGGTTCCATCCCTGGTGGGGGAACTAGATCCCGCATGCTGCAACTAAGAGTTCACATGCTGCAACTAAAAAAAAAAAAGGACAACTGATCACTACATGGTCACATAAACATAATACATATATTTTTAATTTATTTATGTTCGGCTGTGTTGCGTCTTCGTTGCTGCACACGGGCTTTCTCTAGTTGCACGGAGCGGGGGCTACTCTTTGTTGCAGTGCACGTGCTTCTTATTGCGGTGGCTTCTCTTGTTGTAGAGCATGGGCTGTAGGCGCGCAGACTTCAGTAGTTGTGGCACAAGGGCTCAGTAGTTGTGGCTCACGGGCTTAGTTGCTCCACGGCGTGTGGGATCTTCACGGACCAGGGATCGAACCTGTGTCCCCTGCATTGGCAGGCGGATTCTTAACCACTGCGCCACCAGGGAAGCCCCAAATATAATATTTTTAATGAAAAATAATAACATTTTTTTAAAATAAAAAAAGGGAGTGGGCTTGATCAAATTAAAAATGTCTTGTGCATTGAATGACGTTATTAAGGAAGTGAAAAGACAAAGCAGGGTGTGGGAGAAAATTTTTACAAGTCATATATTGATATATGGTAAGGGGTTACTAGCCAGAATATATAAAGAACTCTTACAAGTCAACAACAAAAAGACAAACGACCCAATTTAAAAATGGGCAAAGAATCTGAATCGACATTTCTCCAAAGAAGATATACTCATGGCCAACAAACACATGAAAAGATGCTCAGCATCACTGATTATCAGGGAAATGCAAATCAAAACCACAGTGAGAGAACACTCATGCCTACTAGGGTAGCCATAGTCAAAGAGATGGACGATAAAGAGTGTTGGTGAGAATGGGGAGATACGGCGACCCTGTGTGTTGCTGGTGGGGATGGAAAATGGGACAGTTGCTGTGGAAAACAGTTGGCGGTTTTATGACCCAATTTCACTTCAAAGTGTCTACCCAAGAGAAATGAAAACATATGTGCCCACAGAAGCTTGTACGTGAATGTTTACAGCAGCATAATTCACAGGCGCCAAAAGGTAGAAACAACTCAAGTGTCCATCCACAGATGATGGATACACACACTGTGTTCCATCCGCACATGGAATATTATTTAGCCATGAAAAGGGGTGAAGCACTGACAGTCGCTGCAACATGGATGGACCTTGAGAACACGATGCTCAGTGAGAGAAGCCAGACACAGAAGGACACACAGTGTGTGGATCCATTGACGGGAAACGTTCAGAACAGGCAGATCCACAGACACAGAGAGTGGGTTCCTGGTTGTCAGGGGCTGGGAGTGGGAAAATAGGGAGTAATTACTTATATGGTGTTCTTCTGGGGTGATGAGAATGTTCTGGAATTAGAGGTGATGGTTGCACAGCATTGTGAATGCACTAAATGTCACTGAATCGTATACTTTACAATAATGGCTAGTTGTGTATTATGTGAATTTCACCTCAATTAACAAAAAAAACTGAGACCCTTTCCAGCTACAATCACAGGGAAGGGACATGTAGCTACAGCAGAAGGTTCAGAAAGATACCCTGCTGCTGCCTGTGAGGATGGAGGATGGGGCTGTGAGCCAAGGATGCGGCACCTCTAGAAGCTGGAAAAGGCGGGAACTGATGCTCCCGTGCAGCCTCTGGAAGGAACCAGCCCTGCCCACATTTTTTTTTTTTTTTTTTTTTTTTTTGCGGTACACGGGCCTCTCACTGTTGTGGCCTCTCCCGTTGCGGAGCACGGGCTACGGACGCGCAGGCTCAGCGGCCATGGCTCACGGGCCCAGCTGCTCCGCGGCATGTGGGATCCTCCTGGACCGGGGCACAAACCTGTGTCCCCTGCATCGGCAGGCGGACTCTCAACCACTGCGCCACCAGGGAAGCCCACCTGCCCACATCTTGATCTTAGCCCCGTGAGACCCGTGTCAGACTCCTCACCTCCAGAACTGTCAGAGAATAAATTCATCTTGTTGAAATTTAAAAAAAATTTTTCGGTAAAAGAGTGATATTCTACATTTTTGCAAGTCTCTTTAATATCTGGTTTAGAAGGATTCTCACATCTGCTTGTCATTCAGCCCACTTCCATAGTTGTCTTGGTTGATATATAGGAAGAAAACCCAGCTTCACACAGAGAGAGGAGGATTTTTAGCCTTTTTAGGACATCATGGGTAGTCTTCTTTGTCCTACACCCGAACTGGACAGGTAGAGGTTTATGAAGGTGGCCTGTTCTCTTTCATTCTCTGCTCCATTAAAGGCCATTCGTCTATCTTTGCACTTTGTTTTATTTTATTTTAATTTTAATTTTTGGCCACACTGTGCGGCATGTGGAATCTTAGTTCCCCGACCAGGGATCCAACCCGTGCTCCCCTGCATTGGGAGCACAGAGTCTTAACCATTGGTCCGCCAGGGAAGTCCCTGTCTTTGCACTTTGAATGGATCTTTTGCTCATGTGTGATTTTGACCTTGAAGACCCCCTGAAAGGGTGTCAGCAACCACCACCCTCACCCAAACTGGACACACTTTAAGAAGCCCTGGTTAAGAATCCTGCATTTGAATCTTGGTTCTGCCACTTGCCACCTGGGGGAGCTCGGGCCCCACCCTTGCATCTCTGTGCCTCATCTGTTCTTATCTTTATAAAGGGAGGCTGCTGGCCCCAACCAAGGGAGGGAGGCTCTCTTTGGTTTTGGGCTTCCACCTCCAGAGGCTTTATGAAGGGAGGATGCCCTGCCCTACCCATCACTTACCTGTCCCTCAGCACCCAGAGCTGCTGCCACAGGGCCTTTGTATATGCTGTTCTCTCTTCCAGGAACCCCTCTCCTCTTACCCAATCCTCCTCCCCTGGGCTAACTTTGACTAAGCCATCCTGTGTCACCTTGGACATCAGTTCCCTCCTCCAGGAAGCCTTTCTGGATCCCCATTCCCTCCCTCCACACTGTGAGTTCCCTCCGGGGCAGGCAGGGCCAGATGTGTCTTGTTCTCTGATGTGTCCCGGGTGCTTAACAAGGGTGGGTCCACAAAAGGCAGAGGCTCCCTAAATGGTAGCAGAGGGAATGAATGAAACAGGGAGGGGCAGGAGATCTTTGAATCCAGCCGCCAGGTGAAACACGAGGGTGTTTCAGCAAGAATCTGCTAATTCAGTGTAGCCAGAATCCCCCCCTTACCCCTCATGTCTCCTCCTAGTGATTCTCTGTCCACCGACCCCACCGGCTCCTTCGCTGTGAACCTGCTTGCCTGTGCTGCTAGGAATGGAGCCATTGCAGTGGCTCCTGAGTACAATCGGTTTTACAGCTTGAACTGTCTGGCACTGGTTTTCCTTTAAACCAACTACCTCTGTATGATGGCCAGAGGGAGGAGCTTTGTAAAAACCCAGACCAGGGGCTGTCTTTCCTCTGTTTCAACTCTCCTTTGCCACATGCCTCCCCATTCTTATTTGCATTTAAAAGAAGCACAGGGACTTCCCTGGTGGTCTGGTGGTTAAGACTCCACGCTTTCAATGCAGGGAGCCCCGGGGTTCGATCCCTGGTCAGGGAACTAGATCCTGCATGCTGCAACTAAAGAAAAAGATCCTGCGTGCCACAACTAAAAATAAATAAAGAAAAGAAAAGAAAAGAAGCCCACTGTCCTCATGCCCAGGCCCTGCCCTGTCTGGACCGCCATGACCTCCCTCACCACCACACCCCCCCGATTCCACCGGCAGGACCCGCTGTGGCCAAGATAGCTGCTGAGGACCAACCAGCGGTGGAGACAGAAAGTGATGGACCTTGTTGATAACTGGTTAATGGACTCACCTAGTGGCCTCAGGCAGGACTCACCTGGCACAGAAGTCAGGAGAGATCACTGGGAGCAGTGACCCTCACTTCAAAGGTGGCCACCAGGGGCAGAGTGAGCAAATGGCCAAGACAGGGGTCTTGTCCACTGGCTCCCACCCCCTTCTCCCCCGTCCAGCCCCTTCTGGGTCTCAGTTGCCTCTCTTGGCAACTCAGCGTGGCGGGCCCTGTGCCACTGAGCTCCATCAGCTGCCCCGTAGGCAGGGGAAAGCCAGCTCTGGGTGTGACCTCCGGCTCAGTTTCAGTGGCAAGAATTTCCTGGGCAATTTCAGTGGCAAGAATTTCCTGGGAAATTCATCACCCAAGCCATGGGTGATGGTGACATGCCCAGATAGAGGCCCTGGCAGGGCACTGCTGGGAGGCCTCCTGGTCGGCTCACCCTGGCACATGGGCTCCCAGTGCAGACCTGCTGATCCTCAAACAGCCCACTGGTCCAAGGTTATTAAAAGTGACCATCCTGGGCTCCCCTGGTGGTGCAGTGGTTGAAAGTCCGCCTGCCGATGCAGGGGACACGGGTTCGTGCCCCGGTCCGGGAAGATCCCACATGCCGCGGAGCAGCTGGGCCCGTGAGCCATGGCCGCTGAGCCTGCGCGTCTGGAGCCTGTGCTCCGCAACGGGAGAGGCCACAGCAGTGAGAGGCCTGCGTACTGCAAAAAAAAAAAAAAAAAGTGACCATCCTGTCCCATAGTATGAAACGTCCAGAACAGGCAAATCCACAGAGACAGAGAATGGATTCCTGGTGGTCAGGGGCTAGGGGAGGGGTGGGGGGGGTGATTGCTAATGGGGATGGGGTCTCCTTTTGTGGGGATGGAAAAGCTCTGGACCGGAGGTAATGGCTGCACAACATTGTGAATGTGCTGAATGCCACTAATAGTAAAAATCTCCCCCCAGCGCCCACCCTGCACTCCCGCCGCCCTTCATTTTCCTGCTTCTGGTTCACCCAGCTCTGTCTGGCCTCCAGGACTTTGCCCTTGCCGAGCCCTCCGCCGGGGACACCTCTCTGCCCGCCCGTTGGCCTAGCTAACTGCTACTTCTCTCTCTGGTCTCCAGTCACCGTGGACCCTCCCTCCAGGGACCCTTCCTGGACTTTCCTCCTGGTCTCCAGTGAGGCCCTGGTTCCCTGTGTCAAACTCCCCCACTGGGCTGGGAGCAGCATAAGGGGTGCTTGGGCCCTGTGGGATCCCCAGTGCTCAGCAAATGGATGAACGAATGGATGAATGAGGGTCACAAGACCCTCCTTAGGATAATCAGAGACTTGGTGGGGTGGGAAAGAGGGGCGGGTCCATCCCCTCCAAAGAGGGCATCCCCTGATCCCAGAGCCAGCTCTGCCATCTTCAACACCCCTTCCTCGCCGCCTTCGTGCCAGCTCGCCCCCTCTGCTTGAGGCCCCCTCCCAGCCCCCGTGAAGCGACCTTCTCTGTGAAGGGCACCTCACTGGACATCAGAGGGGCAGGATGGCAGAGGCAGGTGGGCTGGCACCTGCCAGCTCCCGCCATCAACCTGATGGTGACTTTTGTGTGGACCTCACACCTGTCCTGGCATCCCTGCCACCAGCAGGTCCCAAAATCCTGGGCGGGGACAACGGGAGGACTCCTCTTGTACCTGACATGGGAGGGTCCACTCTGACCCTTTGAGGGGCACAGCCCCCAATGTCCTGCAGCTGGCAGAGGGTTGTGGGTCTCCAGCCGAGCAATGGGGTGGCCGGGGGTGGCACAGAATCAGACCTCAGACCAATCACTCAGGGTCCGGGTGACCCCAGGTGAGCCACATACCCTCTCTCTGCCTCAGACCCCCCTCTCAGTAACATGGGGCCTGTGCTAGGTTGGACTCAGACTATTATTATTACTGCTGCTGTTATTATTATTGTGATATTATGATTTATAATAAGAAACATAGTTGGACTTAGTTCCCAGTTCCCGGCACACAGCCCCTAAAACCCTTGTAATTTCCTACGTCAGAAGAGGGAACATCTTTTGTTATAATATATACATTTTTTTTTTGGGAAATTTCTTTTCTTTGTCACACTGCACAGCATGTGGAACTTCCCCGACCAGGGATCTAACCCGTGCCCCCTGCCATGGAAGCGTGGAGTTCTAACCACTGGCCTACCAGGGAAGTCCCTTTTATGATAACATTTGGTCTTACGTCCTCTGTGCCTGAAATGGCTCCAGATAGTAAAGATGAAGGAAGCATCCTTTGCTTTCATAACAAGCTCTTTCAACCACACCTGAGTTTATGCTACGAGGTGACTTTTGGAAACGCCCTATAACCACAGGATCGGGGCTGGTGGCCAGGGGACCTCACTGACCCTGGGATTAGAGGGATGGAACTTTCATCAATGGCCAGTGGTGTAATCCATCATGCCTCTATGAAAATCCCTAAACATTTTTTGTAGAGCTTCCACTAGGCGGACACAGGGAGGTGCTGGGAGGGTGGTGCCCAGAGGGGGCGTGGAAGCTCCACCCCCTTCCCCACACCTCGCCTTGTGCATCTCTTCCATCTGACTATTGCTGAATTGTACCCTATTCTAGGACCTGAGATTGACTGGTGTCTGAAGTTGGGGCCGTCTTGTGGGGCTGAACCCTTAGCCTGTAAGGTCTGCCCGAACCGGTAGTGTTAGGATTGAGATAAATTGTAGGATACCCAGCTCGTGTCTGCCGGGGATTAGAGAATTGCTTAAGACTAGTAATTAATATTATTAACTGTTGACTAAGTTTGATTCCAGAGAAGAATGGGGACAGGAAAGGAACCTGAATCACAGACAGGCAGAGCCAAAAGGGGCCTCGGGAAAAACCCAGCCGGGGCTCCCATGCTGCAGATGGGAGATAGAAACAAGGGGATATAGGCCATGGCCCAAAGTCACCCAAGGTTGCCCAAGGTCGCTTGGCATTGAGCTGTGCCCCCTCCCATCCCGTGAAAGCTCCTTCCTCTGCACCGCGACCAAGACCAGTGCCACATCCCTTGGACGTGGACAAAAGTCACAAACCTCCCTTCTCAGTGATAGTTTATTTATTTCACATAAAAATCCCCCAAAGCTCATGGAAATGATGCCTTCATATCACGACAGTAATCAGAATGAATTGTTTTTGTTTTTAAAAACCACAAAACTCGCGCCGTCGTCGGAAGGATGGGTGTGTGAACTACGACTTGGGGGAGGGACTTATGATGCATCCCATGTGTCACAAGAGGAAAACTCAATGTTCCTTTACAAGGAGGGCTCGACATCCGTTGCATTTCAGCCAAAAACTGCCCCGCAGATACAAATCTTTCTCAAAGCCGATTTCAGAGGGTGTGGGTAGCAGCCCTAGGTGCTACCGAGGACACAGTGGCCCCGTATGGACGGAGCTGTGCCTCAGAACTTCACACACCTGTGGACAGGTGGCCGACCTGGAGACAGCCACCCCGGGGGTCTCTCTCTATTCTGGAGGGGCTGTGAGGTTGGGTTGGGGTCCTTGGTTCCACTTGCCCGTTGTCTATGGCTGCTGGTGGTCCGGAGGGGGTGGTCGGTGGGCCACGGTGAACCAGGGGGTCCGTGCTGGAATTTCTTGTTATGCTGCAGGCTCCTTGAGGGTGGGATGGGTCTGCCTCTTTCGTCCTTCTGTCGCCTCTGCAGCCGCTCAGTAATTGTCGGGTTAGATGGAATGCATCTGTTCCTGTTCCGGGCTCCTTTTTCTCTTCCAGTGGAACACTGGCTTTCCAGGAGTTATTGCATCTACTGTGGACTTGCGGGCCTCGCGGGTCACGTGTCCCTCTCAGCTGAGCAGAGCCAGTCACCTGAACCTGGAGTTCGAGGTGACCTGGCAGATGCCCAGGCACCTTTTAGAAAAGGAGGCGCTCTGGGCAGGGGTGGGGGACAAGCTGGCCCAGGATGGAGTGGCCTTTCGGAGGGCAGCCTGCAGAGGCCCATCCACCAGCCTCTCCTGCCTCAGCCTCCAGGTAACTCATCTGCGCCTGGAACATGGTCCCGGTCCTTTATTAGACATTTGGGAAACAGAGCAGAAACACAAATTTAAAAACCCCACCAGACGCCCAAATGCCTTGGCCTCACCGGAGCAGTGCTGGGTTCCAGAAGATGCAGGTCCAAGGCTGCTTAGAAACCCCGAATTTTCCAAGGCAGGAGCCACTGGCATTTGGGGTGGGACAATTCCTTGACATGCAGGAAGCACTGCTGTCCCTTTCGCTCAGCACTGAACGCCACTGGCTCCCTCCTGCCATTGGGATAACCCCAAACGCACCCCCTTGATATCCCAGGTGGAGAAGCATTCAACATCTCCTTTGAGGCCAAGAATCTCCTACTGGGAAATTATTGGGGGAGGGAGGGTCAACCAAACCTGGATGACACCCGCTAAGAAGCCAGCTACAGAGCCAGCAAGAGGGGCCGGACGATGCACCTGCTCAACTTTTGCTCAGATTCATAGAAACAGAGACTCTCAGGGTTGGAGGGGACCGCAGAGGGCCACTTTGTGCAAGTACCGTCCAGCCTTTTCTTGAATGCCTCTAGAGATGGGGAACTCACTCCCTTTAGCTCCGAGCTGACTGGCGTTTCAACTGCATTAGAAAAATTTTTTTTTTGTCCTAAGGATATCTTCTTCCTTTGAATGCAGGTGGTCGTAGCATCCAGGCCACTGGTTTTAATTCTCCCCAGTGACCTTTGTAACACTCGAACGTTCAGTACCCTGTATCTTCCTTTTTCTCGATCTGCGTTTCTGGGATGAGCTTATTTCAGCACTGGTTTCTCGGCCTCTGTTCCTGGTGGGAGCCCAAGGGGGCACATCCCAACCCCATGTTGTTGGGGAGATTAGGGAAGTGGGGAGGCTCATTCCCTCGGTAGGAGGTATTGATCGGGATTGCCCTGTGGCGTGGCCTCTGCGTTCAAGGGGCTTGAGAATGTTCTAGATTGAGGGGGATGCAGGTTCACAACTGTAGAACAAGGATGATTATCAGCGGCCCTCACTGGCGCTGTGGGCTCCGATGCTCCCTAAGAAGGTGGAAGTTATAAGAGGCAAGGGGAGGGCTATTCAAAGGAAAAGCTGTGAGTTCAAAGGCTGGGCAGTGCTCGGGGGGCACGGCGCTGCTGGGGGTGGGGGTTGAGTTTCCAGGCCAGATGCCCAGGGCTGCGGGGGCCGTTCTGGCAGGAAAGGCACAAGAAGGAATCCAGACCCGGCCAGGGAGTCGATGGGCATCTGTGGCTCCAACCTGAACCAGGTGACAAGCAAGAGAAGGGTCCTGACCAGGATTCTGCGCAGTGGTGTGGTGGTGGTGGGGGGGGGTCTCTGAGGCCACCAAGGACGCACAGGCCATGCTCAACGCTTCTTGCTCTTCTTGGCCATGAGCTCATGAGTGTGGGAGGGTGGAGAACTGGGTCCTTTTCCAGAACGCACTAATACTGCATCATTAAAAAAAAAAGTTTTCAAGCAGCTGGAAAGGATGTTGGGTTTCAGACATGGATGGAGGAGACGGACACCCCCCGGAGACTGTGACTCAGGATGAGGTGGGGACAAGATCCAGGGTCAGAGGGCGTCCGACAGAGGTTTCCTGGCATCTGGGATCTTCTTTTGTGTCCTCCTCTGTGCTCACGTCACCTCAGGACATGCTGGAGAGGCAGAAACACAGTCAAGTTATTATTATTGTATGTAAAGAAAGTGGAAAATGTTCCATGTGTGGGGAATCCAAAAGAATGATCTAATCGGCTTCAGTGTGCCCTCAGCAGCAAGAGTGGCACCTGCCTTTCAAGGCCTGCCACCTGTCACCCACCTTCTAGGTATGGTTCTGAAGGGGACTTCTCCCTTGGTGCCCCAGCCAAAGAATAAGGCCCCAGGGCTGGTGCCCTTGATCAGACTGGAGGCAGGCTTCATCTCACCCATCTAGTCACCAACCCATCTGTCCATCCATCCACCCACCCACCCATCCAACCATCCATCCACCCATCCAACCATCCATCCACCCATCCATCCATCCACCCACCCACCCATCCATCCATCCATCCATCCATCCATCCATCCGTCCATCCACCTATCCAACCATCCATTATTCATTCACTTATCCATCACCCATCCACCTATCCGTTTATCCACCCATCCACCCATATACCTGTCCATCTACCTATCCATCCATCCATCTATCCACCTTCCCACCTACCCACCTGTCCATCCGTCCATCCATCCATTGCTCCCAACCATTCCTTCTTTTATGTATTTAATCATTTTAGACATGCTTGTTTTTATCACCTCTACCTGAGGATTCCCAGGAGGAGGTCTAATGCTGCTATCTGTTGTACCGCCGACTTTTTCTCATGGTGAATGATTTCCTCGCGTGTTTTGTGTCTGTGGTTGGGAACTCAGCTCCAGAAGGACTGAGATGGTCTTGTCAGAAATGCATTGAGAACTTGCTTCTATTCAGTGTGCCCAGGGTAGTACTGTTCTAAGACGATTTTTGATGTTTATTTCTCAGCCTGGGGCTTCTTGGGTCACATAGGTAGTATTAAGGCATGTGGCCGGGCCATGTAACATATTTATAGCAGAGTGTGTGGTCAAGGATTAACCCTGCAGGTTCTAAAGGAAGGTCTGGCCCTTGCCTGGCTTCTGGGAGGTCACCTCTAAGCCCTTGGAACGTCCTTCCTGATAAGAGTATCTTTGTTTGCCTGGGACCTGGGGTTACCCTGGATAGTCTATGCTGACAATGTGATTTAAGGCAGGAGCCATGGACCATGTGGTATCAGTTCAACCTCTGGAGGGGCTAGAGACTAAGGTCAGCCACGTGGGTGGTCCACTGTGCATATGACTGACCCCCAGTAAATACCCTGGACACCAGGGCTCAAATGAGCACACGTGGTTGGTGACACTTGGTGTGCATCACCACGCCTGGCTGCTGGGAGAATTAAGGGCTGTCCCAAAACAACTCCCCTGGGAGAGAACAACTGGAAGCGTGCACCTGTCTCCCCTCACCCCACCCCACGCTCTTTTTCCCATTGCTGACTTTGAGCTGTACCCACACTTCCACCTTAATAAACCATAACTGTCAGCAGATCAGCTTTGCTGAGTCCTGTGAGTCCTTCTAGCAAACCACTGCCCCCGAGGGTGGTCTCCAGGACCCGTGACACACAGGGAGGCTCTTCCTGGCATCTATAGTCAGGCAGACACACTGAGATAGGTTGTGGGCAGACAGTGCACCCTCTGGCTGAGTAAAATCCTGGGCTTCAGGGGGCCTGGCTCTGGGTGGACATCTCAGTCAGGGCCGCTGTGTGGCTCAGCTCTGGGGCCTCCTGTTAATGACGCCCCGCTGGAGTGGAGCAGGGACCGGCTGCCTGGCCCCAGAGGAGGCCCTGTTGTCATGGTAACCACGGTCTCCCTGCCTCCCTGGTGCAGCATCCTCCCCCCATCAACAATAAGTCATGAGGCACTCATGCCAGGGTAGGTTCCACATAGAATGTTTCCAAAAAAAGGTGCCAAGATCGCCCTGCTTCCCACCCACCTTGTTTCCTGATCTTCTGTGGCCAGAGCAGACCTGTGGGAAAAGGAAGGAGTCTCAGCATTAGTCGCCTGTCTGGGGAGCCTTGGCATTTGGCCATGAGCCCCATGAGGGCCAATATGGCTTCACCCTGATCTGGCACAAAGCAAGTGTCAGCACGTGTCAGCTGTGTAACAAATGAGCCAGGACGGGCAGTCGTGAGAATGGCTGAGCCCCTTCGCTGCCACAAAATGAAATCACTATTGCTGCTCCAGGTCCACCCTCTGAGAAGGCTGAACCCATCCACCGGGACCTGCACAAAGGTCACCAGCTGGAACCTTCATCTGAGAGCAGATCTTGGTCTCTCGGGCACATCAGCTGCCCCTGGTGCCCATGCTTGGCCTGTGCTGGATGCAGGGTGGGAGGAGGAGGGGGCAGTGGTCCCAAGATGCAACCGCTGCCCTCAAGGAGCTCAAGGACAGGAGAAGGAGGGTATGACAAGGGTCAAATGCAGGAGGCAGACCTGAAGAAAGAGACAGGAAAGGTGGGAGGGGCCTCTAGAGGCCAGGGAGGGGGTCGTGCCATCTGTCCACACATCCCAGGGTGAGGCACTAAAGGACTTTCAGTAGAGAGTTGCTGGATTTAAAAAAAAAAAGGAGGGATTCCCTGGCGGTCCAGTTGTTAGGGCTCCGTGCTTCCACTGCAGGGGGTACAGGTTCTATCCCTGGTTGGGGAACTAAGATCTCTCATACCGCGGCCCAGCCGGGGAGAAAAAAAAAAGGAGGCGTATAGGAATGGGAACAACTGCTTAACAGGGTACAGGGTCTCCCTCTGGGCTGTGGAATGTTCTGGAACTGGAGAAGGTGCTGGTTGCCCAAAACTACAGATGCACTAAATTTACATTAAAATGGCTCGACGGAATGGGCCTCATGCTGGCCGATTCACAGTGGTGGTCTTACTTCA
The DNA here is from genome assembly GCF_949987515.2 of Delphinus delphis. Classification (NCBI taxonomy): domain Eukaryota; kingdom Metazoa; phylum Chordata; class Mammalia; order Artiodactyla; family Delphinidae; genus Delphinus; species Delphinus delphis. The sequence continues at coordinate 4,589,119 of NC_082685.1, read as the reverse complement.
GCACCATGGTAATGTCAGATCACCTTCACTGAGGTTCCCTGGGCTCAGCAGCCCCCCGCGGGTGTGGGCTCTGGCCCTGTGGCCACCTGCACACACTTACCTGTCCTCCGCCAGCCCCGCCTCCGCCTTCTCTTCAGACCTGGGCAGGACGCACTCTGGCTGCGGCCTTGCGCTGGGGACAGAAGGAGGTGACGAGGGATGACCAGCCAGCCGAGTGGGCCCAGGGGCTCTCGGCTCCCACTGGCCCCTCTGTCTGGACCTACCATGGCCCGACAGCGACCAGGAGAGGGTTCAGCTGTGCCCAGGGAAACGCGGGGGCCCAGAGGGTGGACTGCGTGATGGGATGGCCAAGGGTTCATGAAGATGGACGCAGATGGTTGGTGGGAGGGAGGGGGAGGGGCTGTGGGCCATTCCTTGGGGGCGCTTATCTCAGCTTATTGCCGCCGCAGGGGCCTCATGCACTTGCTCCCTGGACGCTGCAGCCCATGTGCTGTGATTCTGGAAGGTGGGCGCCCTGCTTGTCCTGTCATCTCTCTACTCCCATCCATAGCTAAGGCTCAGGAGGCGGGGGGAGCGTAACTCAGACAGAGAGACAGAGGAGAGGGGGACCTGGGGGTGGGGAGAAAGGGAGGAAAAGAAAGAAGCCAGACCGACAGACATGACTACCTCACACCCATCAGGATGGCTACTACCTTTAAAATTAAAAAAAAAAATTTTTTTTTGGCCACACCACGTGGTGTGCGGGATCTCCGTTCCCCAACCAGGGATCGAACCCACAGCCCCTGCAGTGGAAGCACAGAGTCTTAACCACTGGACTGCCAGGGAAGTTCGCAGGATGGCTACTACCTTAAATGTAGAACATGTGTTATGTTACTATGTTGGCGAGGATGTGGAGAAATTGGAACTGCGCGTGGCTGGTGGGGTGAGAATGTCAAATGGGGCAGCCGCTGTGGCAAAGATTCTAGCTGCTCCTTGAAAGATGAAACATCGAGTTACCATAAGATCCAGCAACTCCACTCCTGGGTCTATATACACCCCAAAGAAGTGAAAGCAAGCACTTGAATAGATAACTGTACACCCGTGTTCACAGCAGCACAATTCACAACAGCCAAGAGGTGGAAACCCCCAGTGTCCATCGAGAGGTGATGGATGAACAAAATGCGGTCTATCCGCACACTGGAATATTACTCAGCCTTAAAAAGGAAGGAGATTCTGACACTTGCTACAATGTAGATGAACCTTGCGAACCTTATGCTCAGTTGGATACACCAGACGCAGAAGGACAAATACTGTCTGATTGCACTCACACGAGGTCCTAAAGAGTCAGATCCACAGAGACAGGAAGTAGATGGTGGGGGCCAGGGGCTGGGAGTCAGTGTTTCATGGGGACAGAGTTTCAGTTTGGGAAGATGAGAAAGTTCTGGAGATGATGGTGGGGATGGTTGCACAACAACGTGAATGTGCTTAATGCCACCGGGCTGTGCACTTAAAGTTGGTTAAGATGGTGAATTGTATGTCCTGTGTATTTTATTGCAACTAAAGGTATTGAAAAAAAAAAAAAGACAGGAAGGAAGGAAAGAGGAAGGGGAGGGAGGGAGGGAGTAGAGAAGAGAGAGGAGGGGAAGGAAGAGAACTCCCTGGAAGGCGTGGGATGGCGGGTCCTGCTGCCCTCCACGCCCCCTTCCACTCCGGTCACACTCATCACTATTAAACGACGCTGTGTGAAGCCGCCGTAATTCTTCTCATTATGTGTCTCATCTGCCGACATCACCTGTCCTGCCCCAGGATCTGCTTTCCTCACTCGGTGAGGCAACCCTCCCCTTTGCCCTTTGAGGAAACTTCTGGACCAGGACTCAGTCTTAATCGCCTCAGTCTCTCCCAGGCTGGCACAGGGCCTGGCATGCTTTCGACTCACTGAAAGCCCCAACTCTTTCTCAGACTTGCTGTGTGGCCTTGAGCAGGTGCCTTGCCCTCTCTGAGCCTCGGATTCCCAGCCTGTCAGACGCTTTTAGGAATCCTGACCCTGCCCTCCTCTTGGGGCGGAGGGGTGGGGATGGGGGGGATGAGAAAGGATACAGGAATGGTATAAGGGCTCCATAACTGGGTGGGACCGAAATAGTCCTGAAGTTTTGTGAACACTGCCACTTTCGAAAATTAGCCAATAAGTCAGTGAAGGGGCGATTCTGGGGTAAGTCTGGCAGGGGCAAGCATGGAGCGGGTTGTGTTCCCCCCACTGTCATCAGGATTACTAGGAGGACTCTCTATGGAGTCTACTATTTTTGTCCGGTGGGTTACATTGGTCCTGATTTCTCACAATACTCCTCAGGGTGGCTGTGAACTTTTCACTTGCCTAATGTCACTCTGTGACTAAGTGAGGGAGCCTGGATTTGAGCCTGGATCTGACTCCAAGCCCTCGAGAGAAGGGCAGGGCCTTGAGCTACATGCGTGCATGACATGGGTCCCCACTGAGCGGAAGCCACCAATTTCCCCCCAGCTGTGGGCCCGGCTCAGCGCCAGCCCTAACCTGGCCCGGGCACAGGCCACTCCGCACAGACCTTTCTCTCCTGGCCTTGAGCCTTTCCTCTTCGTACCTGGAAGAGAGAGAAAGGAAAGCACATGAGATGCAGCCTGGGAATCCCCTTCCCTCTGGGAACAGGGAAGCAATCTCACTGTCACATCTGAATACACGCCAGGTCATAGAGCAGAAAGGACAGCCGGAGCTGACGGGTCTACTGGTCTTTTTTATGTTTCCTGCAAGCCTGCCCACGCCCACCCCACCCCAGGGCAGGGGATATCTGTTTTGTGGGTATATTTCACCATCTGGAGTAGATGTGGCTCAGCGGACATTTTTTGCATCAGCCCCGAACACAGCCAGTATAAAGCGACCCCCTCATTGACGTGGGTTTGGTCTACAGGCCCCTCCGTCAGGGCAAAGTTTTCCTGTAAAGGGCCAGAGAATCCGTATTTTTGGTTTTGCAGGCCAGTCTCTGTGGCAACCTCTCGATTCTGTTGTAGCTCGAAAGCAGCCGTGGATGGTTTGTAAATGGATGCGTGTAGCCGTGTGCCAATAAAACTTTATTTATAAAGACAAGCCAGGGGGACAGGGCTCATGGCCCACGGCCTGCACTAGATAGCCAGGCCTGCTGTGTTCTGTAATTTCACAGGAGCTTGTTTCCCTGTATTTCCTTCTTTTCTGCTTTCCCACACAAGTCTGGTTCCCTGGCAGCTCGGTTGAGCTGATCAGAGGTGGCTGAGAGGCGAGCAGCCCGGGGGCAATGGGGATGGAGGTGCGGCGGGGGGGTGGTGTTCCCATGGCCCAGGGACACTCACTGTAGCACGCAGTCTGGGATCTGCACGTGCTCCATGGGGATGAGCTGCTCCAGATCTTCCAAGCTGTGCACATACTGGATCTTGTTGATGAACTTGACGCTGGTGGGAGAAGAAGCAGGGAGACATCTGAAAGCCAGCCCTCAGGGTGGCCCCTCGGGGCCAGAAGGAGCGATGGCAGACAGGGTTGCACACGCAGCAGTATTCCGGGATGCCCCAGGCACCTTCGCCCAAGCTTCCCTCCCCACCTGTGCCAGCCTCCACCCCTGGCGCCTAGTGGGGGAACAGAGCAGAACCCGGGGTCTCCCCTTGCAAGAAGAGAAGTGTCCTGAACCACGTGTTGGACACCAGTCCTTGCTGAGCTGAGGAAATTCTTTGAAGGAAGCAGAGGGGAAAGAGATGCTGCTAGACTCCAGGCCCCATCCTCCCCAGGAGTTGCTCCTCTGTGTGAATCTTCCCAAGAATGCTTTTCTGGTACAATCGCCACTGCCTGGATGGCAGCAGTAGTCATTTGGTCACGAGACAGATGCACATGGGGACTGCTGATTCATTCCACATTCTTTCGGGATGAATGGCTTGTTCCGGTCCAAACCCCAGCTCTGGCTGTCTGCTACCCACTGAGGTGCTTTGTCACCAGCGCATTGTTTTGAACTCGTGATTATTTTTTTTTAATTTACCTTAAACCTAATTTTGGTAAAATGTCCAATAAACTTTTTTCAAGGTCAAATCAGTTTTTTTTCCCTTTAAAAAAAATTATTTATTTAGTTGCGCTGGGTGTTAGTTGCGGCAGGTGGGCCCCTTAGTTGCAGCACACAAGCTCCTTAGTTGTGGCATGCAAACTCTTAGTTGTGGCATGCATGTGGGATCTAGTTCCCTGACCAGGGATGGAACCCGGGCCCCCCCGCGCTGGGAGTGCGTAGTCTTATCCACCGCACCACCAGGGAAGTCCCTCACGTCAGTTTTTCTAACGATGAGAAATATAAGGCCAAGAGAATGTAACAGGACGCTAAGTCATAAAATAATCAAATAACAATAAAGAAAAGAAAAAAAGTAAGATAGAGTCACATAGTTACAAAACTGTGTCAAGAAGTTTTACATCTAATTTTAGAGATTAGATAAGAATTCGGCTCAAACTTTCCGGCACCCGGCAAAAACGGAGACCCATGAGGAATGTTACAGTTCGCAGTGTCCATAAGAGAAAAATACACGGGTTAATCAGCAGAGGCCACTGGTAACTGATCAGGGAATGATAGACGGTTTTCCCACAGAGAGTCACAAAGCGGCCATGTGTACCGGAATAAATAAACCCCACCGCTTTTGTGCAGTTGAAATTTCTTTTCTTTCTTTCTTTCTTCCTTCCTTCCTTCCTTTCTCTCTTTCTTTCTCTCTTTCTCTCTCCCTCTCTCTCCCTCCCTCCCTCCCTCCCTCCCTCCTTCCCTCCCTTCCTTCCTTCCCTGAGCTACAAAGCTTGCAGGATCTTATTTCTCCCACCAGGGATTGAAGCCGGGCCCTCAACAGTGAAAGAGCAGAGTCCTAATCATTGGACCGCCAGGGAAGTCCCTGAAATTTATTTTCTTTTTCCTTTTTTAAAGAATCATCTCTTTTTAAAAAAATTTATTTTTGGCTGCGTTGGGTCTTCGTTGCTGCACGTGGGCTTTCTCTAGTTGCGGCGAGTGGGCTTCATTGCGGTGTGTGGGCTTCTCATTGCGGAGCACAGGCTCTAGGAGTGTGGGCTTCAGTAGTTGTGGCACACGTGCTCAGTAGTTGTGGCTCACGGGCTCTAGAGCACAGGCTCAGTAGTTGTGGCGCACGGGCTTAGTTGCTCTGTGGCATGTGGGATCCTCCCGGACCAGGGCTTGAACCTGTGTCCCCCGCACTGGCAGGTGGATTCTTAACCACTGCTCCACCAGGGAAGTCCCGGAATTTATTTTCTTAATTAAAAAACAATTATTCTTGGAACATGAGTTCTTCCTCCAGTTGGTGTGACAGAAAAGTAAAGGGCCCAGGGACAGGGAGTGAGTCTCAGACCGACTCTACCTGAATACCCCGGGTCTGGGAGGCTCTGAGGATGGATGATCTGATTGGTTGCAAAGGTTTTTTTAGGGGGCACAGGGGCGACACCTGTGGTCTGAGCAGTGGGCTATAAATACAGGCGAGATCACATCGTGAGGACGCCATGGTAAAGCTGCCATGTCCGTTGTTGGAAATGGGTACCCGGTTTCCACGTGACGACGCTGTCTGCCTGTGAGCTGAGCTCTGTCTTGGGAAGCAGGGCTCTCGGGAGGGAGAATTCCAGTCCAGGGCGAGGCACATGCCCATGTTTAGATCATCGGGGAATAAACAGGAGTTCTTTTTGAGATACAATCACAGAACCTCATGGCTAGGGCCAGGTGGCAGCTCAGAATCTGTCTCCACTTCCCTCAGCTTTTAAACAGGGAAGCTTACTTTACTCCACTTTCCCCTCCTAGTTCCCTGAAAGCTCAAAATGAGACCTTTGAAATTCACCACAGGAAAAGCAACCCAGGGAATTCCCAGGCGGTCCTGTGGTTAGGACTCCACGCTTTCACTGCTGAGGGCACGGGTTTGATCCCCACTTGGGGAACTAAGATCCCACAAGCTGTGCAGCATGGCCAAAAAAATAATAAAATAAAATAAAACTAGGAAAAGCAACCTAAAGTGAGAGAATTATCTGCATTCAAGGCAAATTTCGGTTCCCAAATTACGGGATGTCGAGGACAGAAGGCAATTCTGTTAGGCTGAAGTGTGTGTCTACCGTTTTGCCCGGTAATTATCATCATTAGCACAAATGACCCATAATTAGTGTATTAAAGGCCTGATTTCACTAATGTGCAAATGTCTGAGAGTGCTTGGGAGTCACTGAACAGAGCGTCTGAAGTTGCCTCCTTGCCTCAGCGCTGTGATGCTCTCAAGTCAAAGTTTGACCCCGTCTGTTAAACTCATCACAGATCCTTCACTGGGAACGTGGAAATGAAGGGTCTTCATTTAATTCAATGTTTTGAATTATATTACATTAAATGTGCATTTACTTTTATGTGATTGATGAGGGCGTTTAACATGACTAATTTTGTTTCACTTGCTCTGTGTGTCCAGGTGCTTCTATCTCCTGCACATTCCAAAGAAAGAACCAGCCCCTGAGACTCACAGGAGGTCACCTGTTAAGCCCTAGGAATGTCCCGTCTGGTAAGCGTCTTCATTTACCCGGGGCCCATAGTCTGTGCCAAAGATGTGCTTCCTGGTGGGGTCTTGGGCCATCATATCAGTTACTGAGGAACTAAGGGAGCTGCGTGGGCACTCCATCCCCGTGTGGCCACGCCTTGGTGGAAACCCTGGACACCAAGGTCAGCTCCTCTGTTGGCAGTACTTCCTACACGTGGTCACACGTCATTGCAGGGAGAACGAAGGGCTTTGGGTACAACTCCACTGGGACAGGGCAATCAGAAGCTCCCTCTGGCTTCTCCCGGACTCCCATATGCACCTGTTTCCTCTGCTGATCTCAGTGTTCATCCTTTCTCTGTAATTAGCTATAACCCTGAGCACAACAGCTTTTCTGGGTTCTGTGAGTCCTCTTGGTAAATCATCAAACGTGAGGGTAGTCTCGGGCACCCCCAAAACACACATGTATCGTTTTACCACATCATGGTGCAGGAGTGGGTCAGACCCTCCTGCCGTCCTAATGCCCCTCCCTCACAGATTCCAGAGTGGATGGAGCCGGGCTTCCTTCTGAGGGCGCGTGGTGGGCTGGTGACCTTGCTGTGTGACTCTGGGTGATTCCCTGGAATATTCTGAGCCTCAGTTTCCTCATCCATGAAACGGGCACGGCCAAGTCAACCTTTCAGGGCTGTGGTTGTAAACTTTAAAAGGGATCCAACATTCAATATGGGAGAGCTGGTTGTTACTTATTCCCACCTCCCTACCCCCCCACCCCGTGATGTATATTCGACACTAAATAACAATACATATGATTTTAAACTGTTTAACGCGACAATATAGATTCATCAGAGAGGAGCTGGAAAATGCAGATTAAAAAATAAGACACACAAAAACCCAGGTGGCTATCCGGGCACAGGTCATGATCTTACCTGATGAAAGGGCGGGAGATGGCCAGCACGGTGCGGATGAACCAGGATGGGTGGACTATGATTAAGGACTTCAGGTTTTTCCGCAATCTGCGTGGGGAGACAGAGGAAGCAAGATGGGCTCCTTGGGAAAGCCCCGGGGAGGGAGCAGTTAACCGGTGTTACCTTCTCTCTGTGCCTAGGAGGCGCTATGCTTATCTCCATTGGCAGGGAGGAGGTGGAATCTCGGTAAAGCTAAGCCCCCTCGCAGAGTTTGCAGGTGGCAGAGCTGATGTCTGGTCTCCAGTCTCTCTTAATTTAGAGTCTGAGCGTTTGACTTCGTGGCCACACCGTCTCCCATTTCTGAAAGATTTTTCTGGGGTCCCATGGTTCTGAGTACCTATTATGGGCATGTTGAATTGCAGCCCCCTCATTTGGGAAGAGGGTCATTGTAGGAGAAATTAGTTAAGGTGAGGTCATATAGGAGTAGGGTGGGCTCCTAATCCACTATGACTGGTGTCCTTATAAAAAGGGGACATTTGCACACAAGTGTCCACAGGGGAGATGCTCCCTCACGGCCCCAGAAAGAACCAACCCTGCAGACACCTTGATCTCGGACTTCTAGCCCCCAGAACTAGGAGACAACACGTATCTATTGTTTAAGCCACCCAGTCTGGTGCTCTGTTACAGCTGCCCCAGCTGACCACTACACACCTTTCAGAGGGACCTCAGGACCCCTTGCATCCCGAGGAGGTCCCCCAGCCCCACCCACTCACCTCCTATCAATCATCTGGTAACACTTCTTCAGCCAGCCGATGCCGGGCATCCTCCGCCGAGGCGTGGCACCATTCAGGTACACGATCATGTAATCCTCGGCCACCAGGAGTTCCAGACTGCTGATGACGTACCTGGTCACGGGACGCAGACGACAGAGGACCCGACGGAGGGGCTCAGAGTCAGGAAGCCCAGTTCCCGGGACTGAACCCCTGGGGCACCTGCCCTTTCTGCCTCCGCCTGCCCTGGCTCTGCCAGCCACACCTGTTCAGGTGTTGTTGGCTGTCCTGGCATACTCGGCCCGAGCGGAGGGTGGGGGATGACCCCAGCCCACCCCAAATTTGTGTCAGTGGGCACAGTGATTGTAGTAGTTACTATTTTAGTGAGCACTTACTAGATGCTAAGCGATTTATATGCATGGTCTCCAATAATTCTGGGAGGTGGGCTTCAATAGCCCCAGATACACCTGGGGAACAGGCACCCACAGCCAACAGTCCATTCCACCAGACATTAGGGACCTGGGGTCTGTCCCAGCCCTGTCTCCCCCTAAGTGATTTCAGAAGAATCCTTTCTTTTTTTTTCAAACAACATTCTTTAAAAATTTTATATATTTATTTTTGGCCGCGTTGGGTCTTCGTTGCTGTGCATGTGCTTTCTCTAGTTGTGGCGAGTCGGGGCTACTCTTTGTTGCAGTGTGCGGGCTTCTCATTGCGGTGGCGTCTCTTGTTGCGGAGCATGGGCTCTAGGTGTGCGGGCTTCAGTAGTTGTGGCGCACGGGCTTAGCTGCTCCGCGGCATGTGGGATCTTCCTGGACCAGGGCTCAAACCCATGTCCCCTGAATTGGCAGGCGGATTCTTAACCCTGTGCCACCAGGGAAGCCCCTTTTTCTTTTTTTTTAATATTTAGTTATGTATTTGGTTGCACCAGGTCTTAGTTGTGGCAGTCAGGCTCCTTAGTTGCAGCTCGCCGGCTCCTTAGTTGTGGTATGCAAACTCTTAGTTGCAGCATGCATGTGGGTTGTAGTTCCCTGACCAGGGATCGAACCCAAGCCCCCTGCATTGGGAGCGTGAGTCTTACCCACTGCACCACCAGGGAAGTCCCAGAAGAATCCTCTCCTCTTTTTCAGCCTCTAATTCCCCATCTGTAGATCGGGGAGACTGGGCTCCCTGGTATCTCAGGCCACTTTCCGATCTGACCTTCCATGGCTACCTCCTTGTCCTCTGGCCCCACCTGGCATCCAAGCCCCGCGCCCCGCTGTGTAAGAAGGAAATCTTCGTAATGATGATAATAAGGGTGATAACAATTTGCTGAGTTCCTACTGTCATCTGCCAGGAGCTTTATCCATATTATCTGTCTCCATCATAATAAAACTGTACCTGTGTGTCCTTGGGCAAGTGACTTAACCTCTCTGTGCCTCAGGCTCTGCAGCCACAGAATGGGAGGCAACGTAACTAATCCACAGGGTCATGTCGAGGGTGGAATTCGTTATCACACACCAAGCCCTTCACTTCGTGGCTGCCACATAGTAAATGCTCCATAACTGCTAGGGATGATGACAGTTGCACCCGTGAGGCCCAGCGGGCGAGCAGGGGACTCAGATGCAGGTCTGCTGGCGGCCCAGCCCTTCCCTGGTGCCGGGCAGAGCCCCCCACCCAACGTGGTTCTTGCAGCATGGTCCTGCCCACCGGGTGGGACCCTCAGAACTGTGGGCAGCTGGGACGGAGCGGGTGGGCCACTTACAGGAAGAGGTTCTCCATGACGTAGTGGTAGTCGGGGGAGCTGCTGTCTGGGAGGAAGCAGGCGGCAAAGACGATGATGGCGTTGAGACCTTCCCCGTAGTACCCTGGGGAGAGGCGGCCAGTGAGTGAACAGCCCCAACCAGAGATGGGTAGAGCCGTCTCCCAGCTCTGAGCCGTCCCCTGCTCTGCCCCATGCAGCGGCCTCGTCGCTGGCCAGCCCCTTCCCACCCACTGCGCACACTCAGAGGGTACAGCTCTGAGTCACAGCAGCCTGGCTGGAGAAGCCAGCCAACGCTTGACCTGTCTCCGCCTTTGGTGGGGGACGCCAGCCACCCTCGTAGACATCTCCGGTGTGCATCCGGCACGTCTATGCCTTGCCCCCCTGCGAGTTTCACCCCTGCACACCCGGACACTAGGGCTTAATTTAACATCCCCCTGGGTCAGAAGAAGAGACTGAGGTCCAGAGAGGACCACTGATGGGCCTCCAGTTGCTGGAGCCGGGAAGGGGCCCAAGGGGTGTGGCCTTACCTCCGTGGGTCACCACCCTCATGTAGGGCCGGATCATGTGCAGGTCAATCCGGTGTTCCTGTTCCCCAATGATCACTGTCCTCCACAGACGCCCGTTGGCGGCACTGCCGTCCTCGGCCGAGCCATCCCCAAACAGGTCTGCACTATCCCCTGGCATATTCTTGGCGGCGGCCACGGGGGTGTCATCTGGAAGCGGCAGGGGGGGTGGAAGGTGAGCGGAAGGGACACCTGAGTCTGGACACCTCATCCCAGCTTCCCTCTCTGGGCTACCTTTGCCGCCTGTGGCCACGGAGCCCTCTCCTCTCTCCCCAGGCCAGAGGCGAAACCATTCATCCTACCCTTTGCTGACAGACGGTGTTAGATTGGGGCTGCTGGGCGAGATGGAGGACCTGGGAGTCCCAAAGTCACGCCTAAATAATAATTTTTCTTTCCCCAAGCCGTGGAACACAGGAAAGTGCTCAGTCAGGTGGTTGGCCTGGGTAGAGCCCGTCTCTTGCTGTGTGACCTTGCACACATTCTTTCCCTCTCTGGGCTTCTCAGGATTCTTAACCATGCTTGAAACATCTGCCTCTTTCCCACCCTTCATCCTGCGATCTTCCCGCCTCAGAAAATAGCCTGGCCGTTTTCCCAGCTGCTCAGACCCCACACCCAGGTGTCACCTTCAATGCCCTCTTCCCCTTCATATTCCACATCCACCCAGCAAGTGCTGTGGCTCTGCTTCTGTCCCCATGGCCACTGCCACCGCCACCTTTCTGACCTGTGCTCTTGCCTTGGCATGTCAGCTCAAATAACACGCATCCAGGGAGGCCTGTCCCGGCAACCCTGCAAGGAGGCCTCCCCACCCCCAGGTAGCCTGGTTCAAGGAGTCTCGGCCTGGGCACTTTTGACCTTTGAGGGCCGGTCATTCTCTGTGGAGCCCCCTCCTCCATCCCAGGCGCTGTGGGGTGTGGAGCCACCTCCCTGACCCCACCTACTTGATGCCAGGATTCCCCCAGTCATGACAACCACAGGTGTCCCCAAATATGGCCCAGTGTCCCCTGGGGGCAGGGGGCTGAATTGCCCCAGTGAGAACCCCCTGCCCTCTCCCATCACCTCGTTTCCCTCACAGCACCGACGACCAGGTGCAATTATCTTGTGTACATTTTTTCCGTTACCCAGAGCCTGGCTTTCCGATGGCCACGCGAGCAGGCAGGCAATGTCTATTCCTGACACGCCCCCGCCCGATCTCCCTGCCGCCCCCTACACAGCAATCAAGACCTCCTCCACAAACACCTGTGGAATCAGGGGGAGGCCCTTCCTCTGGTCTCAGTCCCCTTTGAGAATCGGGTGAAAGACACATCTCCCAGCAAAGTCCACAAGTCCACGAGAAAATGTGCGTGGAGTCCCAGGAGCTGTCCTGGGAGCCCCGGGTTGGAAGACCTGTCCCCCTTGAGCCTACGGGGATGGAGGAGGGGGGCTCTGGTCAGCTGGCCCCCAAGCCAAAGGGAGCGCTGGGGTCCGATTTGGGGGCTGGGCAGGTGCGACGAGCGACCTCACCTTCCCACTCCAATTCATTGCCGTTCCCCAGGAATTCCAGTGAGTCGGTCTCATCTGGGGTCTCGATGTCATCCACGTTGATATCCAGGTCATCGGGGGTGTCCAGGAAGTCATCGGACAGCAGGGAGCCCTCGCTCTGGTCCAGGGAAATGTTGATCTCGGGGGCCACCAGCGTCTTCCGCTTACGATGAGCCGCGTTGAAGTTCAGAGTGTTGGGAGGGGCTGTGGGGGAACAGGAAAACAGAAAAAAACAAAAGCGAAACAAGATCAGTCACTTTTGCTGTTTTCTTTCTTCTTCCCCCTCTCCTGTTCCCAACCCAGTGGAGACCCACTCCGCCCTGTTGAGGGGAGTGGTTAGAAGTCAGAGGACATCCTTTCACGGCAGTGGTTCATATAACCATCTAGCGTGGAGGTCAAGGGCGGACGCTTGGACGTAGGGCAGACCTGGGTTCAGAGCCTGACCTCGCTACTCACCAGCTCCGTGACCCTGCAGTGCCATGTTGCTCTGAGCTTGACTCACTTTTACCATCTGCAAAATGGGACTCACAGGTGAGTCGAGTCAAGGTTGAGCAATGATGTGGGGATTAGACCCCGGGCAGCCTGGGTTCCAGATGGTGTGCTCTGGACCTACCAATATCTGCGAGTCTTGTTTCTTCCGGCTAAGGCTGGCAGAGAATGTCCACGTTCTGCTTTTGGCCTCTCTGTGATGCTCAACTCTAACAACTAACTTTTAGTGATCATGTAATGTAAGCCAGACACTCTGCAAAGCTCTCCCCTGCGTTTTCACGTTCCAACTTTGCTATTGCCCCCTTTAACAGATGAGCAAACTGAGGCACAGAAGGGCAGGATCCTCCCATGTCACTCTGAAGCCTGTCGGGATGGATATTCCCCATGGTTTAGACCGCTTCCTCCTAAAGACTCTTAGCCTGGACTCTGGTCTCCTTGTAAAAGGTGGTTTCTCCTCCTGGGCTGCCCCCCATCTGACAGCCTGCGGAGCAGAGCCAGCCCCTCAGGTTTACCCTGTTTCATTACACGGCCTTTGAGGACAAAATAAGTAAACTAGTAGGAGACTCCTACCCCTCTTTTATTGGATGAAGACATTCATTGATCCATAATTTTTTTAATTAATTAATTAATATTTTTGGCTGCGTTGGGTCTTTGTTGCTGCGCATGGGCTTTCTCTAGTTGTGGCGAGCGGGGGCTACTCTTCGTTGCGGTGCATGGGCTTCTCATCGCGGTGGCTTCTCTTGTTGTGGAGCATGGACTCTAGGCGCGCGGGCTTCAGTAGTTGTGGCATGTGGGCTCAGTAGTTGCTCGCGGGCTCTAGAGTGCAGGCTCAGTAGTTGTGGCGCATGGGCTTAGTTGCCCTGTGGCATGTGGAATCTTCCCGGACCAGGGCTCGAACCCGTGTCCCCTGCACTGGCAGGTGGATTCTTAACCACTGCGCCACCAAAGAAGCCCCCATTGATCCATAATTAAATGGACCACATTTTTTTTTTTCAGTTTGAATCTCACTTTTTTTCACTTTGAATCTCTCGGTCCCTAAGCAGGTCAGAGGTAACTGCTTCAGGAGACACTGGGATAGAAACATTCGCTTTGGCAGAAAATGATAAAAACACAGCAGTCACATTTATCAAGTGCCTGCTATGTGCGGGGCACTGGCATGATTTCTAGCTCTCACCATGACCTTGTGTGGTGGGAAGTGTTACCCATTTTACAGACGCGGACATAGAGGCAGAGACCTGCCCAAGGATCCGACCCCAGGCTTCTCAACTCACTCTGCCTTTTTCACGGGAAGTGTGTTAGGAGCAGTGAATCAGGAGTGCTTGATTTAAAATACTGCTACTCTTCCTGATGGGGTCAAGCTGTGGGTCACAGCATGGTGGCAGTAAGACTAAAGGTACAAGGAAGCACGGCGGCAGTATGCCACCACATGGACCTGGAGGATAGGGCATTGAGCCAAAGAAGATGGTTCTCCAGGCCTAAAACCTATCGGAACAAGTTTCAGACTTGCTGGGACCTGTGACCCCTTTCTTCCTTCCAATTTCTCCCATTTGGAATGAGAATATCTATTCTATGTCCATCCCGCCATCGTGTTTTGGAAGCAGAGACATCGCCTGATTTCATAGGTCCACAGCTGGAGAGGAATTTTGCCCCGGGATGAATCACACCTGAGGTTTTTTTTCCTCCTGCCTCCCGAGCCCTTCGACTGATTAGACACGGCCCACCCACACAATGGAAGGCAATCTGCCTTACTCAAAGTCCATGAATTTAAATGTAAATCACATCTAAAAAAAACACCCTCAACAGAAACATCTAGAATTATGTTTGACCACATAGCTGGGTACCATGGGCCAGGCAAGTGAATACATAAAATTAGTGATCACATCTCCCCATCTCAAGTTCCTTAACTTAATCCTATCTGCAAAATCCCTTTTGCCATGTGAGGGAACATTCAGGGGTTCCTGGAATTAGAACCTGGATATCTTTGGGGGTCATCATTCAGCCAGTGACACCTAGGAAGTCGGGTACTTTTACTACACACTCCTCGTTTTACAGAAGTAGGAAATGGAGGCCCAGAGGGGTGAAAGGATTTGCCCAAGGTTACCCTGTGGGAATGTGACAACACCAGGCAGAGCCCCTGTGCTCAGGCAGGAGGAAGGGCTGGTATTCCAGGGTGGCCAACTACCCAGATCGGCCCCAGAAACCTGGAACAAATTGGTCCCCCTACCTGGCTCATGGGCATAGTGTGGTACAGGGGTAGGCAGAGATGGCTCTCACTGCTGTGTGACCTCAGGGATGTGGCTGTCCCTCTCTGGGCAGTCTTTCCCCTGTAGGGTGGGCTCTGTGATGGGCTGCATGGGGGAAATGCAGGCAGAGCGGGGACCCTCAGCAGGACCCTGCCAGGAGATGTCATCGAGGAGAACACATGTTTGAGGCAGCTTCTCTGGCTGCCCCAGGCCCCCCTGTCCTCAAAGTCTGGGGCTTTGGATCCTCAGAGCCATGAGCCCTCCTGAGTGCTCAGGGCAGCAAAGCCCTCCCAGGGCTGACTTTGTGCCTGGCATCCCCTGGGCACTTTACACAAATCATCTTGTTTAATCCTTGCATGTCCCTTCTGTGGGAGGCTCACTACCTGTATTTAGTAGATGAGGAATTGGAGGCACAGAGAAGCTAAGCAACTAGTTCAAGGACACACAGCAACTGACTTCATGATGGCGCTCACACACGTCTCTGGCCCACAACCACACTGCTTTCCCTGCAGGACTTGGAGCAGAGCAACCCCCTTCCCTGACATTCCACCCAGGAAGCATGACCTCTGACATTTCTACAGTTATAGTGCTGGGCACAGCCCAGACCGTGTGCCCATTTCTGCATGCATGGAAACTTACAGGATGTGTCTTCTGTGGCACTGCCAAGCAAGTCCATCCCCGTCTCTTCCGAGAGTGGCCTGCAGACCCAGCCGGGAGCGGACATCAGCCACCAGGCCCCACAAGTCCAGCCACAGGAGCGTGGAGTTCAGACAAAATGACACCAACAAAATCTGTTTAGCTTTGAGAAACTGTTGGAACAAAATACATCTGCTCGCGAGCACAGAAAATCATAAACAATCAGCGCTGGAGGGCTCCCATTGGATCATCTAATAAATATTAAGCCTTTTTTGGGGGCGGGTGGGGACGGGGAAAGCTGAGGCCCAGTGAGAAAAAGGGTCTCATCTATATTATATTTGGAATATAAGCAGCATTCTTCATGGGCTGACCCCGCAGGGTTTGGTCTCCGATGAATTGTTGCTATTAACGCAGCCAGAAGTTGTCCAATGGACATAGCAGACAACTGAAAGAGCTCTCTCTGGCCAATGCTGGACTGGTCTGACCAACAAAATATATCATGAAATATTGGATTGTGAGCCAGTGTTTAAAATAAAATGTCCATGAGTCCATACAGATATAAATAAATGATTGAATAAATAAATACAGGGAGAAGAGACAAATTTTTCCTGCAGAGAAGAATTTCATATAATGTCTGTAGATATTCTGCCCTCAAGGAGATGGAAAGTAACACCCTTCTCTGTAAGTGTGGGCTGGGCACAGTGACTTCCTTCCAAAGAGGACAGTATGGGAAGGGGGGAGGTGTGACTTTACAGTGGAGACACCCAACCAGCATGAACTCAGCCAGGGGACTGAGGTCAACACCAGCAGAGATGAGTCATGTTGACGGCAGCCACCCTGAGATGAAGGATGAGACGGCCCTTCACAGGTGGTCCTCCTCCCAGCACCCAGCGTCCCAGTGTAACCGTGAGAAAAACACCAGACAAGTTCCTACTGAGGGAGATTCTACAAAATCTCTGGCCACAGCCCTCCTCAAACCCGTCAAGGGCATCGAGAACAAGGAAAGTCTGAGAAACTGTCACAGCCCAGAGGAGCCTGAGGAGACATGATGCCTGAATGTTACATGGGAACTTGGGTGGGATCCTAGGAAAGAAAAAGGATATCAGGAGAAAAGGACTATGGAAATCTGAATAAATTCTGGACTTCAGTTAACAACAGTGTATCAATATCAGTCTATTAATGGTAACAAATGTATCACCCTAATGTAAAATGTTAATTTAGGAGAAGCTGAGTGTGTGGGGAGGTGTATGGAAATTTTCTGTAATATTCTTGCAACTTTTCTGTAAACCTAAATCTTCTAAAAAGTAAATTTTTTTAAAAAAAGAAAGGCAGCCAGCTATACATTTGTGCCCCTTTAATGCTTAGTGGAGCACGAATTTGCAAAATAAAACCTGTTTCTCTGGCCATGCCCAGACTGGTTTTTGTTTTGGACCATAGCTCATGCCGCCTGACTTTGACCCACGTGCTCTGGCTCCTTTGCTCCCTAGGGAAATAATTTTTCAGAGTGCATGGGGCTGTCAGAGGCTCTAGCTGCAGGGTGTGCTGGCTCAGGGAAGCACTGCAGCGTTAATTCATCTCTGCAACTCAGCAGTGCCAGCTCAGCTGGAATGGGAGCTGGTTAGATGGGGAAGGAGAGTAGAATGCTTTTTCTTTTCCTTTAACAAAACCATTCATTCCATCACCTCTGTTCCTTGTAGGGCATGAGCTGGCACCCTCTGTAGGGTGAGATCTATCCATGCTTCTTCCTCCGCACCCGCCACCCCGCCCATCTTTCTCCCATTCACCATGCTTCGAATGTTCTTTGAGTAACCACTACCTTCCAGGTGCATTGGAGGTCTTGGAGGGTCTTGGCGGTAAAGAATGAATCAGATGTTGCCCTGCTCTCATAGAGGTCAAAAGTCAAAATAGAGCAGAGGTCCAAAGGAAATGAAGGGCTTCCCTGGTGGTGCAGGGGTTAAGAATCCTCCTGCCAATGCAGGGGACACGGGTTCAAGCCTTGGTCTGGGAGGATCCCACATGCCGCAGAACAACTAAGCCCGTGTGCCACAACTACTGAAGCCCGGTCGCCTAGATCCTGTGCTCTGCAACAAGAGAAGCCACCACAATGAGAAGCCCACGCACCACAACAAAGAGTAGCCCCCGCTCGCTGCAACTGGAAAAAGCCTGCACGCAGCAACGAAGACCCAACACAGACATAAATAAATTAATAAATTTATTTTTAAAAAATGACAAAGGAAATGAAGACACATATCCATGCAAAAGCTCATACTGAATGCTCACAGCAGCATGATCACATTGGAAACAACCCAAATGTCTACCAAGTGATGAACGGATAAACAAAAGTACAATGGAATATTATTCAGCCATGAAAAGGAGTGAAGCGCTGACACCTGCTGCAATGTGGATGGACCTTGAGAACATGATGCTCAGTGAGAGAAGCCAGACAAAAAAGGCCACATAATGTGTGATTCCATTTATATGAAACGTCCAAAACAGGCAAATCCACAGAGACAGGTGGTGCATTTGTGGTTGCCACAGGGATAGGGTTTCATTTCGGGGTGATGGAACGTTTTACAACTAGATAGAGGTGACGGCTGTACAACATGTGAGCTGTTCATTTAAAATGGTTATTTTGGGACATCCCTGGTGGTCCAGTGGCTAAGACTCCACGTTCCCGATGCAGGGGGCCCGGGTTCCATCCTTGATCAGGGAACTAGATCCCACATGCCTCAACTAAAGATCCCACATGCCACAACTAAGACCTGGTGCAGCCAAATAAATAAATAAATAAATAATTTAAAAAATTAGGGCCCAGGGCTTCCCTGGTGACGCAGTGGTTGAGAGTCCGCCTGCCGATGCAGGGGACATGGGTTCGTGCCCCAGTCCGGGAAGGTCCCACATGCCACGGAGCGGCTAGGCCCGTGAGCCATGGCCGCTGAGCCTGCACGTCCGGAGCCTGTGTTCCGCAACAGGAGAGGCCACGGCAGTGAGAGGCCCGCGTACCGCAAAAAAAAAAAAAAAAAAAAATTAGGGCCCACCCTAAAATGGTTATTTTGGGGACTTCCCTCGCGGTCGAGTGGTTAAGATTCCGTGCTTCCAATGCAGGGGGCACAGGTTCGATCCCTGGTTGGGGAATTAAGATCTCACATGCCCACTGCATGGCCAAAAATAAAATAAAATGAAATAAAATGGTTCTTTTTATGTTATGTAAATTTCACCTCCATTTAAAAAAGAAAGAAAGAAAGCTTCAGGTTAAGTCAGAAGGTTTTTTTTTTTTAAATAAATTTATTTATTTATTTTTGGCTGTGTTGGGTCTTCGTTTCTGTGCGAGGGCTTTCTCTAGTTGTGGCAAGCGGGGGCCACTCTTCATCGCGGTGCGTGGGCCTCTCACTGTCGCGGCCTCTCTTGCTGCGGAGCACAGGCTCCAGACGCACAGAGCTCAGTATTTGTGGCTCATGGGCCCGTTGCTCCGTGGCACGTGGGATCTTCCCAGACCAGGGCTCAAACCCGTGTCCGCTGCATTGGCAGGCAGACTCTCAACCACTGCGCCACCAGGGAAGCCCCAAGTCAGAAGGTTTTAAAGAGGAATCTTTTTTTCAGTTTGAGACTGAAGACTACTCACACACCCATTTCGTGTACACGTTGCTCTGGTCCCTCTGTTCTGTAGCTGACACCCCTGCTCTCAACATGGGGAGGGCAGCTGGTAACTCACAAATAAGTCCGGGATCCGGAAGTACAGGAGGCACACCACCTACTTGCAAGGTTACCCAAAATCATGCTCTGAAATTGCAGGCTGACAGCTGATGCACCAACCCTAGTTTTATCCTGCCCACACAGCATTTCACAACATTTTAAATTTGCTGTCAAATCAGAGATACGTCTAGATATCAGTCTTTTCTTGAATCAGATCTGCGCTTCGTGCATGGTAACCGCCACCAGGAGCTGACTGTCCGCCACCCCTGCTCACCTGGGTGTCAGGATTTCCTTCCGGCTCCTTCCCCTCATTTACTCTGCCTTCCCTGTTTCCATCAGTCTGAGGCTGTAACCCCTGTTGTTCTAGAATCAGCTAGAACCGTACTTTACCCCCACGGACAGGGCACTCACTCTGTTGGAATGTTGACGGCATCCTCATCTTGTTTCCTCCTCACAGTATTCCTATGAGGCAGGTAGCAGCCCATTTCACAGAGGAGGAAACGGAGGCTAAACCAGAAGATGCCCAAGGGCAGAGCGAACCACTCACAGAGGTAGAGCTGAATCCGGTCATTGCCCTCTACTGCCCCCTTGTGTCCAGTCGGCTCATGTGAACAAACCCCACAGGTCCACAGGGCTGCAGCTTTCAAGGTCAGGTGAGACCTGGTTATTTCCACAAGCCCCAGGAAGACCTCAGCTAATGCAGAGCTGAAGCCCCTTCACGAACTCAAAGTGGATCCAGAGGGCTCCCTGCAGCACTTGCTTTCAGTCTGTACTGGGAAACCCATGTAAAAAGTGGGGTTCCCCCTAATCCACCAGGTGTACAGTGAGGCTTTATTCTTCTGGTGTGGGTTGACTTGCATCCCCCCCAAAACATAATTCAGGTGTTAACTCCCAGAACCTGGGAATGTGACCTGTTTGGAAATAAGGTTGTTGTAGACAGCATTAAGTTGAGATGACATCATACTGGAGCAAGGTGGGCCCTACAGCCAATCAGTGGTGTGATTGTAAGAAGAGGCAAGTTTGGACACAGAGACACAGAGGAGAAGGCTGTGTGAAGATGGAGGCAGATTCAGATCAAAACTACAATGAAGGGCTTCCCTGGGGCGCAGTGGTTAAGAATCCACCTGCCAATTCAGGGCACACGGGTTCGAGCCCTGGCCCGGGAAGATCCCACATGCCGTGAAGCAACTAAGCCCGTGCACCACAACTACTGAGCCTGCGCTCTAGAGCCCGCGTGCCACAACTACTGAAGCCCACGTGCCACAACTACTGAAGCCCACGTGCCTGGAGCCCGTGTTCTGCAACAAGAGAAGCCACCACAATAAGAAGCCCGCGCACCGCAACGAAGAGTAGCCCCCACTCGCTGCAACTAGAGAAAGCCCGCACACAGCAACGAAGACCCAACTCAGCCAAAAATAAAAACAAACAAATAAATAAATTTATTAAAAAAAAAAACTACAATGAGGTATCACCTCATATCGGGCAGAATGGCCATCATCAAAAAATCTACAAACAATAAATGCTGGAGAGGGTGTGGAGAAAAGGGAACCCTCCTACACTGTTGGTGGGAATGTAAATTTGTACAGCCACTATGGAGAACAGTATGGAGGTTCCTCAAAAAACTAAAAATAGAGCTACCATATGATCCAGCAATCCCACTCCTGGGCGTATATCTGGAGAAAACCATAATTCGAAAAGATACATGCACCCCAGTGTTCACTGCAGTACTATTTACAATAGCCAGGACATGGAAGCAACCTAAATGTCCATCAACAGAGGAATGGATGGATAAATAAATAAATAAATAAATCTCATATATATATATATATATATATATATATATATATATAAAATGGAATACTACTCAGCCATAAAAAAGAACAAAATAATGCCATTAGCAGCAACATGGATGCACCTACAGATTGTCATACTGAGGGAAGTAAGTCAGGCAGAGAAAGACAAACATATGATATCGCGTATATGTGGAATCTACAAAAAGCGTACAAATGAACTTATCTACAAAACAGAAATAGAGTCGCAGATGTAGAAAATAAACTTATGGTTACCAGGGGGTCAGGGGAGGGATAAACTGGGAGATTGGGATTGACATATACACACTACTATATACAGAAGAGATAGCTAATAAGGACCTACTATACAGCACAGGGAACTCTACTCAATACTCTTTAATGGCCTGTATGGGAAAAGAATCTAAAAAAGAATGCAGAACCTCCCTGGTGGCACAGAGGTTAAGAATCCGCCTGCCAATGCAGGGGACACGGGCTTGAGCCCTGGTCTGGGAAGCCCACATGCCATGGAGCAACTAAGCCCGTGAGCCACAACTACTGAGCTCATGCACCGCAACTACTGAGCCTGTGTGCTGCAACTACTGAAGCCCACGTGCCTAGAGCCCGTGTTCCACAGCACGAGAAGCCACCGCAATGAGAAGCCCGCGCACCGCAATGGAGAGTAGCCCCCACTTGCTGCAACTAGAGAAAGCCTGCGCGCAGCAATGAAGACCCAACGCAGCCAAAAAAAAGAAAAGGAGTGGATATATGTATAGCAGATTCACTCTGCTGTACACCTGAAACTAACACACATTGTAAATCAACTGTGCTCCAATAAAAATTTTAAAAAGTAAAAATAAAAAATAAAACACAAGCTTAAAAAAAAAAGATGGAGGAAGGCAGAGACTGGAGGGATGCATCTACAAGCCAAGGCAGGCCGAGGATTGCCGGCCACCATCTGAAGCTGGAGGAGGCTGGAAGCATCCTTCCCTAGAGCCTTCATAGGGAGTATGGCCCTGCAGACACCTTGATGTTGGATTTTTAGCCTCCAGAACTGTGAGAGAAAACATTTTTTCTGTTTTAAGCAAGTTCCTGGTACTTTGTTATGGCAGCTCTGGGAAACTCACATGCCCTCTCAGCGTGAAATCCAAATTTCTCTCCTACTGCATCCCCTACCATGCCAAGGTCCTCTCTGCCCCAGTGCCTTTGCACATCCCACCCCCTCTGCCTAGAGGGCCACTTCCTGCTTTCTTTGGTGAACTTGCTCAGCCTTTCAGGCTAGGTCAGCGTCCTCCAGGAGGCCCCATCTGAATCTGACATCCACCCCGCTCCTGCATCCTGCCTCAGAAGCCTCCTTTAGCACTGAATCTGTGGTACTGTGTGCTAATTCCTTGTTTCCTGGGCAGACTGTGAGCCCTTGAAGGGGAGGAAGTGCCTCTTCCCCTCTTGCTTTGGTGAGTCACGGGCCTGGACCTGGGAGAAGCAGCCCTCAGCAAGGGTTTTGAAGGAAGGAGCAAGTGAGGGCACATTATGTAAGTGGCAGGGAAAGGCCAAAATCTAGAAACACCTGTCACCCGGAATCAGCTGTTATTGCAATAGTTCTGGCTTCAGAGGTGGCTCCTGGACTGAATTCTACCCTCAGATCCTAGCCTCTGGCTTAATGTTACTCACAGTATGAAAGAAGGGAATTGGGAATAAACTGTGGGCCTCAGGACCTTTGAACATGCCTCCTGCTTCCCAACTGGTGCCCCAGGGCTTCAACGGCATTAAGATCAGCTGTGCTGCCTCAGTCTCCCATCCAGGGCTTTCCAGCCTCTGTTTCTGTTTGACGGCGGCCACCTCTGGTGCAGGGTAACAGCAAAAACTCTTTCTGGGCATAAGTAGGCTTTTCCAAGGCTCAATGCGGGGCCAGCAGCACTGGGGCTTATCACAGGACTCCTGCAGAGCTAAGTTGGGAGAACCAGAGAGGGAACTGCTGAAAGGCATTCAAGAATTATCCATCGGCAACTTTGGTGGTTTCAGATACTCAGATAAATTTGCCCCTTTTCCTTCTCTGCAATTTCCAACACCTCTGTCCATTCATCTTGCTCTGGTCTCCCCCAGCACCATCACCTCTTGGTTGGGAAACTAAGATCCCACATGCTCATGGCACAGAATAAAATAAAATAAAATGGTTATTTTTATGTTATGTAAATTTCACCTCCATTTAAAAAAGAAAAAAAAAGCAAGCTTCAGATTAAGTCAGAAGGTTTTAAAGAGGCATCTTTTTTTCAGATTGAGACTGAAGACAACTTCCATGCCCGTTTTGTGTACACGTGCAGCATGGCCAAAAAAACAAAAGGTTGGGGCCCTGATTCCCTAGGACCGTGACCTTACAAGAAGAGGGAGAGCCACGAGAAAGCTCCCCCGGCCCATGCAAGCACAGAGGAAAGACCACGTGAGGATGCAGTGAGAAGGCCAGGAAGAGAGCCCTCACCAGAAGCCAACCCTGCTGGCACCTTGATCTCAGACATCCAGCCTCTGGAGCTGTGAGAGAATAAATGTCTGCTGTTGAAGCTGCCCGGGGTGTGGTATCCTGCTATGATAGCCCAGCATCGCTGGAGCACAGGAAAGAGAATGGCGGAGTTGAGGAAGGCAGAAGATGCTCTGCTCAGAGCCTGCCATCACTTCCTGGCCTAAACCCACGGCTCCTGCATGAGGGACTGCTGAGCTGGGCAACAGGAAATCACCTCTGTGCGTGTGTTGGGCTGGGGGAGGGACATTGCCTGGCCTGCCCTGTGCAGGGGCGGGCAGATACAAACAGATTGAGCATAGATAGAGAGACAGACAGCAGACAGACAGACACAGGGAGAGACAGGGGCAGAAGAGAAAGACCAGGGTTGGGGGAGAGAATGATAAAGCAAAGGAAGTAAAATCTTAACAATCAGCAAATCTGGGTAAGAGTTTACAGATATTCCTTATACCATTCTTATAGTTTTTTTTTCTAAGCTTGGGACTATGTCAGAATAAAAAGTTCCAGGGGGAGGGATAAATTGAGAGATTGGGGGTTTCCCTGGTGGCGCAGTGGTTGAGAGTCCGCCTGCCGATGCAGGGGACATGGGTTCGTGCCCCGGTCTGGGAAGATCCCACATGCCGCGGAGCGGCTGGGCCCGTGAGCCATGGCCACTGAGCCTGCGCGTCCGTAGCCTGTGCTCCGCAACGGGAGAGGCCACAACAGTGAGAGGCCGCGTACCGAAAAAGAAAAAAAAAAAAATTGAGAGATTGGGATGGACACATACACACTACTATATATAAAATAGATAAATAATAAGAACGTACTGTGTAGCATAGGGAACGCTATTCAATACTCTGTAATGATCTATATGGAAACAGAATCTAAAAAAGAGTGGAAGGGATTTCCCTGGTGGTACAATGGTTAAGAATCCTCCTGCCAATGCAGGGGACACGGGTTCCATCCCTGGTCCGGGAAGATCCCACATGCCGCAGAGCAACTAAGCCCATGTGCCACAACTACTGAGCCCCCGTGCTGCAACTATTGAAGCCCGTGCGCCTAGAGCCCGTGCTCCGCAACAAGAGAAGCCACCGCAATGAGAAGCCCATGCACCACAACGAAGACCCAATGCAGCCAAAAATAAAATAAAAAAGAGTGGATATATGTATCTGTATAACTGACTCACTTTGCTGTACAGTAGAAACTAACACAACATTCTAAATCACCTACACTCCAATTAAAAAAAAAAAAGAATAAAAAGTTACAAGCAAAACCCACGACCACTCGGTTATAGAAGGCAGAGCAGGCTGAGACACCATTCAGACATCTAACCTTGTACCTGCCTCTCCTTAGCTGTGAGACCCGGGCCAAGCACTTTCCCACCCTGGTCCTCAGTTTCCCCACCCAACCTTTCTTCAGTCCCTCGATCTGCTTCCGCTGGCTTCAGGGCCTTTGCACATGCTGCTCTCTCTGCTTGGAATGCTTGACCCCTACCCCCAGCCTCTTTCCCCTGTTCATACCTCTTCATCCTTCAGAGCTCAGGGTCAGCACCTCCCCCAATGTCCCCAACCCCGTCAGACCCCACCTGGCGCTCTCCAGGTGCCAAGAACCCAGCTGCAATTTTTCATTGGTCTGTGAGGTTATAAGGGACCGCCTGTCTCTGCGCCAGACTGTGAACACCCCACAAGGGCAGCTCTCCTGTTCTCCACGTGTCCCCAGCGTCTCACCCAGGGCCTGGCATACAGTCGGTGCATATCACTAGAATGAATGAATGTGGAAGCAAGGCAGGTAGATGGATCGTCTCCAGGCTGCCCTCTCTCAGCTAGGGTCCACAGGTACCTGCAGAAGAGCAGGAGGTTCAGGAAGACGCCGCAAGGCAATGGCAGCAGGAGGGGGCTGTGGGCACAGGGCAAGCACCCGGACACACCCGGGGCAGCTCAAGGATCCCACCCAGGAAGGGATCACTGAGCTCGAAGGAATAGAATTGTGGGTTGTCTGGTATCAGACAGAGGTGCTTATGTTGAGCTGCAGCTGGACGCTGTATAAGGAGCTGTACTCATTTCTCCCAGAACGAGGAGGACAGAGCCTTGACGAAGGCATGTCCCTGACCCCAGGGCTGCACAGCCAGGCCACTATACTGCAAACACTGAACTACTGAAAAGGGAGAGGAACCCTCTGCAGCTGGGGAAACTCACTTGAAATTCACATTTGCAGCTGCAGTCAGCTCCACTTTGTCTCAACAAGGCTTGGGAGAGGAGGGTCTCTTTTATGGGGGAATTGGAAAAAGGAACCAGAGTGAACAAGGTACAGGCTGATGAGGATGAGGCTGAGGGCAGCAAGTCCCGTGGGCAGCCCTCTGCATCTAGACAGCCTGGCTCAGCTGCCTCGCAACTCATACCTCATCGACTTCTCGCGACAACTTCGTGAGCCAGGAATGATTGTCCCTATTTTACAGATAGGAAAACTGAGGCACAAAGATGCTTGAAGAGCTGCCCAAGGTGGGCAAGCGAGCCCACTGGAGAATTGGAATCTGAACCCACGGCTGTCCGGTTCCACAGCTCGTACCCTCTTGGTTCCGCTGTGTTGCGTGAAATAAAATCAGAGTGAGCAAGGTGAGTCCTGTGCTGTCATCAGAGAATTTTTTTTATGTCCAGGAAGGGTTGGGGTTTGCCACCCGGGCAGGCAGGGTTGAATCAGAAGGTTCTCAAAGTCCAGACCGAGGGATGCTTTGGTCTCGGACAGGGGCCAGGGTTCACGGGACCACGGGGTAAATGAGGCTGACACTGGTTGGAGATGCCTCCAAACCCCGGGTGTTTGGTGCTGGAAGGAACCCACAGAGATCATCCCATCTGTTTCCACCTTTTCCATGGGAGGAAACAGATCTCCCATGCCGGGAACGAGGGACAGCTCCCCAAGGCGGCTCTTGTCCATTCTGGAGCATTCCTAGCTACATCAGGAGCCCCTGATAAAAACAGTCCTTAATTCGCCCAAACTGCCAGGTCCGGGTGTCATCAGACCCCTTTCTACAAATCCAGGCATCAGCACTCCTTGTATTGAGTTAAAGAGAAAGACTTATAAGAGGGAATGTAGAACGAAGAACATTTTAACAGTGAAAGAACAGGAGGTCGGCTCCAATGAAGTCGCCGTCTCTTTCCCGAAATACTTGTCTTCCTGAAGACAACGGTACTGCGCAGAAAAGAGATTCTCGGCTATTCTGAGGTGGGGATCTATCACTTTATTTTTTATTTTTAAATTTTATTTATTTTTGGCTGCGTTGCTGCACGCGGGCTTTCTCCAGTTGTGGCCAGCGGGGGCTACTCTTCGTTGCGGTGCACGGGCTTCTCATTGCGGTGGCTTCTCTTGTTGTGGAGCACGGGCTCTAGGCACATGGGCTTCAGTAGTTGCAGTACGCGGGCTCAGTAGTTGGAGCTCGTGGGCTCTAGAGCGCAGGCTCAGTAGTTGTGGCACATGGGTTTAGTTGCTCCACGGCATGTGGGATCTTCCCAGACCAGGGATCGAACTTGTGTCCTTGGCATTGGCAGGCGGATTCTTAACCACCGCACCACCAGGGAAGTCCCCATCTATCGCTTTAAGAATCATAAGGATGTGCGTGAAACATCGACACTGAAAATGCCTAGACTGGAGAGAGAGCTAAAGATTCTCAAATGAGGGGGTGATGCCCTTGACATCACAGCTTCTCCTGGGACAGGTGGACAGGAAGCTCCAGACCTCCCCCATCAGCCCATTTTGCTTTTGAATGGGCCGGCTGGCCGTACAAAGCATGCACAGATTGGACCATTTGAGTCCAAAGAGTCTACTTTAGACTCAAACCTGCATCCCTTTCATGCCTGTCCATCACCCTTGTTCTGCCCTGAGCACCCTCACCAACTGAGATCCTTTCCAAATTGTCTTTTCCAGGGTGAATATGCCCAGTCCCTTTGACTCTTCCTTCCTGGATGGTTATGCAACTAACTCTCGGGCATCGTCTCCTGTGGGTAAACTCCTTGCATTAAAGTGGGAGGGAGAGGGAATTCCCTGGCGATCCAGTGGTTAGGACTCTGCACGTTCACTGCCATGGGCACGGGTTCGATCCCTGGTTGGGGAACTAAGATCCTAAGATCCTGCAAGCTGGCCAAAAAAAAAAAAAAAAAAAAAAAGTGGGAGGGGGATGAGCAGTTGCATCCAGCCGACGAATGAAGGGGAGCCTGTGCTGACTGTATTTTCTCTTACCCAACGCCTCGCCAGAGGAGAATACAGAGAGACAAGTATGTGGGCACGCACATCTTGCTTCCTACAATTTTGAACTCGTACCAATGACCGTCATCCATTCACCCAATATCCACTGAGCATCAGCTGTACGCCTGTGATCAAACCAAAGGCCCCTGCTCTCGTGGGTTCCATGGTGGGGAACAGACTGTAAACAAGTATGTGAAATACTCAGCATATTCAATCGTATGAAGCCCGGGCGCCTAGAGCCCGTGCTCCGCAACAAGGGAAGCCACCGCGATGAGAAGCCCGCGCACCGCAACGAAGAGCAGTCCCGGCTCGCCGCAACTAGAGAAAGCCCGTGCGTAGCAACGAGGACCCAACGCAGCCAAAAATAAGTAAATAAAAAATAAAAACAACAACAACACGACACATATGTATTTTCTTACGAATCTAGACAAAGAAGTAAGTCTGAAATCAGTTTCACCGGCAGGGCTGGTTCCTCCTGGGGGCTCTGGGGTAGAATTTGTTTCCGTGCCTTTTTAAATTTTTTTTTGCGGTATGTGGGCCTCTCACTGTTGTGGCCTCTCCTGTTGTGGAGCACAGGCTCCGGACGCTCAGGCTCAGCGGCCATGGCCCACAGGCCCAGCCGCTCCGCGGCATCTTCCCGGACCAGGGCACGAACCCACGTCCCCTGAATTGGCAGGCGGACTCTCAACCACTGCGCCACCAGGGAAGCCCCCGTGCCTTTTGTTTTGTTTTTTTTTGGCCGCGCTGGGTCCTAGTTGCAGCACGCGGGATCTTCATTGCCACGTGCGGGATCTTTAGCTTTGGCATGAGGGATCTAGTTCCTTGAACAAGGATAGAACCCGGGCCCCCTACCTTAGGAGGACAGAGTCTTAACCACTGAACCGCCAGAGAAGTCCCTGCCCCAGGGCTTTTAAGGGGTATGACAGGGTCCCTCTGGCTGCTGCAGGTAAAAACACGCTGTTACCTGAATTCATGGGAACCCAGGTAAGAATATTGTAACCGCCCATGAGGTGGCTTTAGAAGAATGTTTAGAATTCTTACAATAGTGTGGGAATGGGAGCTATTTTGGCACTTTGGGCAGGGATGGGCAGGGTAGGGAGGTGGGAAATCAATCTTAAATAATTCAGCAAATATCAATTATGCTCTTGGCCCGGTCAACTGGGGTGTCTCTGCCTCACACCTGGGAGCAGTGTCGGGCCCGCTCCTTCCACATCTGACACGCACACCTAGGGAGCTGTACCTGGGCAGAGTTTCGTCCTGCCATTCTTCCTTCACGTCCACGTTTTCCATCCGGAGCGTGGCTTCAGTGGTCCCCATGGGAGCTGGGAAGCAAGGACCGACTTGAAGCAAGGATGAATCCTGAAGGAGGGCAGTGGATGGAGGTTTTACTGGACAATCGTCATAACGACAATTCCCCACTCACACACAGAACTTCAGAGATGGATCTGCAAAGAGCTCTTGTGTCCATTGTCTTATTGAATCATTGCCCAGCCCCATGAGGCTTCTCCATTTCACCAGTGAGAAAACAGAGGCATAGAAAGCTGAACACCCATGTGGGTCTGGAGTTTGAAACCAAAGGAGGGGTTGAGCCTCCAGCTAAAAGCACCCCCCCTTTGAAGCTCTGAAATCCATCCTCTGCAAGGTTCACCATCCCTCCCTTACCTTGGACTTCAACTAGGAAGCAATAAATCCAATTAAAGTCATTTACACTAAATGACTGTGTTAATGACTGATATAATTAAGCTTCCTTGCTGGGATTGACATTCAGACAAGACCTGGTTAACGCCAACCCACCTCTATCTGCTGCAGCCCACCTGTCCTGCCCCTCTGTCCCCTCCCCTCCCCCAACGAAGAAGCAAGTCCTGACAACTGACCCTAGGACTGAAAAAGGAAGTGCGGAAAGTGCCTGGGGCTGGAAATCAGGATCATCATTTGTACCAACCACAAAATGCCAGTTTTGTTTTTATCCTATCATAGCGAGGAACCAGCTGGGGGCAAGGATGGGGTGGAGGCAGCACTTTAGGTGGGGCTTGAGTGCTGGGCTGTCTGGGAGTGTGGTGAGAACTGCCGAGCGGGACTGAATTTGAGTCTATCCTGGGGCATGGCAGACTTCCGCTGTCTCAGTTTCCCTGCCTGTGAATGAAAGAATTGGTCTAGAAAGGATCCCCCAGGATCTTATGACTCAACTAATAGTGCAGGTTCTGAGCTTTTAAGCCAGTGGTTCTCAACGGGCAGTGATTCTGCCTTCCCCCACCAGACATCTGGCAATGTTTGGAGGCATTTTGGGTTGTCACAAGTGCGGGGGTGGGGGTGGGGGGGGCGGTGTGCTACTGACATCAAGTGGGTGGAGACCAGGGATGCCGCTCAGTGCCCTACAGTGCCCCAGATGGTACCCCAGATGACCAAGAATGATCCGGCCCCAAATGTCCATAGATCTGAGATTGAGAAGTTGTCAACCTCACTTGCCAGCACCTAAGGTCCCGCCTCCAGCCCCTCCCCCCTCCCCACTCACTGCGGCTGCCCCTCTAGAGCTGGTGGGTGGCTCTTAGTTTGGGTGTGTCTTCCAGAGCCCCTCGCTGGACCTAAGCCCCTGTGGATGGAGGGTCTGCATTTGGGATTGGGGCTCAGAGGGAGCCGGAGACAGGTGAGGGTCAGGCAGGGGGGACGGGATGTCTGAAATTCGACCCTCCCCCACTTCAGTGAGAGTTTCTCACTCCATTCTTGTCACTGCCCTGAATGTCGTCATTCATTCATGGAGGAGGGACAGTAAGACGCAGTACGGAAAGGAGAGAGAGAGAGAGAGAGATGTCTTCCTGATGCTGTGGGCAACAACTGCCCAGGAACTTATTGCAAGGGAAAGTTCCCATCAATGGAAATTCATTTCCTTTCTGAAGGGAGTGGTCTTTGCGTCTGTTTTCCTTATCCTGAGCTGGGTGTGACCTCAACCCCCAGAAAGGACCACCCACCTCCACCCCACCCACAGCTGAGACTGGGGCCACACATGTTGGCCCAACGATCCTCTAAATGAGGGGTGTGGGTGGGTGACCGCAGGGCCCCGGACGCTCCCGCCCTCTGATCCCGACTTCACGTTCGAGGACGGCAAATAAGGCAGCGAGGGGGAGATGAGAAGCGTGCCTTCCCGCTGTGGTGCTGAATTATCAGCACATCACATACAAGTTCAGGCAGAGGAGGAGGAATCTCTGTCTTCAACCGTTTCCCTTCCTCCCCACCCCATAGGCAAGCTTTTACCTACACATCTATCAAATCCTTTTCCAAATCCGCTCACGGCGTTATAAATAGGAAATGCACAGAGGTGGGACGTGTACATTTCGGTCTCTCAGGAAGCGTCCCAGAGAGGGGCTGAGGGTTTGAGCTGCCTAATCTCTAAGCACGTCCCGGAAATGGTGCAATCCTCTGCCATCCAGGTGAACGGTGGGCATGGGAGGCGAACTGTGGGTGTGTGTGTGGGGGGCGGATGCTTTTCTCCGCGTGGGGTAAAATGGAGCTGGTAGCATCCCAAGAATCACAAGACCCTGCTCCCACCCGCCCCATCTGCCAGAAGGGGGTTTGTAGCGGCGGATACCTGCGGACAATCTTCCTCGGCAGGGCGGGGAGAAAGAAAGTGGATTCACCTCCGCGTGAGTCCCGGCTACCTCCGCGGCCTCTCCCGGTTACGCGCAAACAAAGAAGAGCCTTGGGCGGATGCAGCCGGGCATCCCTCGCCTTCAGAGCATCCGAGGAAGATGCACTCTGGCGCGGACTCCGCATCCAAGGAAGGTCACCCAGGGCAATGCGACGGGCGCGGATGGGCGCTTTTGTCCACGGGTGGGGAACAGCTTGCAGTCAGCGGTCGGCTCCCCCTCGCTCGGCTGCGGCTGCGTCCCTGGTCCTCGTGCCTCCGAGGTATTTTCTTCTTGCCAGCTCGCAGCTGGCGGAGGCTCGGCTTCCTTAAGACAGTTAATTATGCTGCTTTTGTGTGCAGGGTGGGTGGATGGGGGCAGGGCTGACCAAAAAGCACAGCCCCCTGCCAGAATCGGTGCTCTCCATTGGCTGAGAGGGGAGCATTTCCAAGAGTCTCACCAGGGGCAGAAGCGGAAATGATTTCCTGATGGCGCATCACAGATTTAAAAACAAAACAAGGAACAAATAAATAAGTGGCAGCGATGGCCTCATTCCTTAGATTAAGAGGGAGGGAGGAAATAATATCCTCATGGACCCATTTCATGGGTCCCTCAGCCGACCACTTACGATGAGCCATGGGCCGAAGACCGGGCTGGGTGCTGGGGAGACAGAACCTTCTCAGACACATTCGCTCGGGGCCTCCGAGGGAAAGGCGCCCCCTGCAGGTGTGCGTGCGTCAGCCCCGCCCTGGAAGACCATAGAATGGTATAGAGTTAAGAGTGCACCCTCTGAAATCAAACCATAAGTGGATCGGGACACTGGCTCAGCCACTGGCTGGGGACTTGGTTGGGTAAGTGATCACACTTCCTGGACCTCAGTTTCCTCATCTGTGAAATGGAAACATTAGGGTACTGGCCTTTCGGCATTTAATGAGGTGATGCAGGGAGGGTGCTTGGCACGGTGCCGCAGCATGAGAAAAGTTCTATGCGTGTTTCTTGCTGTTGCTGATTTTATTTTTAGACTGGTAGCAGGTTGAATGGTGTCCCCCCCCCCCACCAAAGATATGTCCATGTCCTAACCCCTGGAACTTGTGCATGTGACCTTATTTGGAAAAAAGGGTCTTTGCAGATGGAATTAAGTTAAGGATCTCCAGATGAGATCATCCTGGATTTAAGATGTGCCCTAAATCCCATGACAAGTGACTTCATAAGAGAAGAGAAGGGGGGGGCACATCATGTGAGGTCAGGATGATGCATCGACCAGCCGAGGAATATGGAGGGTTGCCAGTGACCACCGGAAGCTGGAGAGGCACCAAATGGATTCTCCCTCACAGCCCCCAGGAGAAGCCAACCCTGCCAATACCTTGATTTCAGACTTCTGGCCTCCAAAACTGTGAGAGAGAGAAAAAAAAGCTATTGTTTTGAGCCACCTAGTTTGTGGTACTTTGTTATGGCAACCACAGGAAACTAATATCAATACATGATCCTAAGTAGGAATGGATGCCTGTTGTTACCTCCTGCCCCTCTTAATCACTGTGATGGTTTTCGCCTGTTCTGTGAACACATCAGGCTCATTCCCACCACAGGGCCTTTGCACAAGCTGCTCCCTCTGCCAGGTATGCTCTTCCCCCTGATGTTTGCATTATTCAGGTGTCAGCTCAGAAGTAATCTCCTCAAAGAGGCCTTTCCTAATCTCACCGCCTACCTTGCCTCTCACTCCATCATCTTCCATCCCATTATCTAGTCTGATTTGTTTTTCAGTTTTTTAAAAAATTTTTTTCTCTTTTACTGTGGTAAAATACACATAATGTAAAATTTACCATTTTAACCATTTGAAAGTATATAGTTCAGTGACATTAAGTACATTCAGTGTTGTGCCACCATCAGCACTGTCTAGTTCCAGAACTTTTTCATCACCCAAATGGAAACCCGTACCCATTAAGCAGTCTCTTACGTCTCCCTTACCAGCCCCTGGCAACCACTAATCCACTTTCTGTCTCTGTGGATTTACCTGTTCTGGATATTTCATATAAATGGAATAATCTACTATGCCATCTTTTGTGTCTGGCTTCTCTCACTGAGCATCATTTTTCAGGGATCATGCACATTGTGATGTGTGTCAGTGCTTCATTCATTTTTATGGCTGAATCATGTATATCATTGTATGCATGCGCCACTTTTTGTTTATTCATTCACCAGTGGATAAACAAAAAGCGTTTCTACATTTTGGCTGTTGTGAATAGTGCTGCTATGAACATGGGTGTACATGGTTTTATCTGAATCCCTGTTTTCAGTTCTTTGGGGTATATACCTGGGAGTGGCAATGCTGCGTCATACACTAATTCTATGTTTACGGTATTGAGGAACCTGATGAGTCTTTTTTCATAACACTTACCACTATTTGAGATTATTTACTTGTTTCTTTGTTTATCCTAGCACACACACCCCCCCCCCCATTGGAATAGAAATTTCAAAAGAGACTTGGTTGGTTTTGTACACTGTAATGTGCCAAGGCAGTAGCACGCGTCACAAAGGAGATGTTCGGGAAATGCAGGTAGAATGCACGGACGCTGGCTCCCCTTGTGGGTCTCAGACAACACTCTATTCACGTGGCTACCCCACTCACTGCATCAGGGTCGGTCCCCCTCCAAGCCAAAGGCATAAAGGCAACCGCCCCACAGCAGAGAAGGAGAGCCCAGAGACTCCAGCACAAGATCTGGACTTTGCACCTCTTGGCTGGAGGACGTGGCGCTCTGGGAAGAGACACTGAGCGGGAAATCCAGGTTTGTTCTAGTACTGGGCACTGGGGTCCGAAACGTGAGGAAGACTTTTTGCTTTCGTAGAACTCCCACTCGGAGAAGCAGATGGGCAAGGGAGTCTGGGCTGAGATCTTTGGAGCAGAGTGGCTTGGGGGGCACATGGGGAGATTTCTCAGAGTGGGGCAGGGGTGGTGACCATGTGGGTTGGGCGCTGAGGAGTGAGTAGGAGTTGGATGGATGAAGAAAGGGGAGAAAAGCATTTGGAACAGAAGGACGTTTGTAAAGCAGCAGCTCTTCCTCCCTGAGAGCGCGCTGGGAGCTGTCCGTGGTGCTGCAACCCGCCACCGAGCCGCTGCGTGAACCAAGATTGGCTGCTGTCTGGTTTATCGTTAATGGTGGTTATACATATTAATATATACGCATAACGTAAAGTTTGCCATTCTAATCATTTTTAAATGTAAAGTTCAGTGACATTAATTCCATTCACAATGTGTAACCATCCCCACCATCCATCTCCAGAACTTTCTCATCTTCCCAAACCAAAGCTCTGTCCCCATGAAACACTAACCCCCCAGCCCCATTCCCCGAGAATGTAAGTTTCTTGAGATCAGAGATGTTTCATTTTGTCATTGCTATATCTTTAATCCCTAGACCAGTGGTTTTCACCTGTGGGCGATTTTACCCCCCCATGGGACATCTGGTGATGTCTGGGGACATTTTTGGTTATCATGACTTGGGGGATGGAGGTGATTCTGGCATCGAGTGGGTAAAGACCAGAGATGCTGCTCAACACTCTACAGTGCACAGGACAGCCCCTTCCCCAAGAGAATTATCTAGTCTGAAATATCAATGGTGCGGTCGTTGAGAAACCCTGCCCTAGAAGAATACCTGAAACGAAGTTAGTTCTCAGTGGAGTTTGTTGAGGCAATGAAATTACTAAACCTCCTTTTCCTGATTTGCAAAGGGGATTCATACAAATACATTTGATCCTCATTATTCACAGTATTTGTGAATTTGCCTACTGGCTGAAATTTATTTGTAACCCCCAAAATCAATACTCATGGTGCTTCCAGGGTCATTTGTAGACAACACAGAGAAGTGAAAAAATCTGAGTGCTGATTGTGCATGTGCTGTCAGCTGAGGTTGAACCAGTTGATGTTTATTCCAGCCTAGGCTGTAAACAGCTGTCCTTTTGTGGGTCTATTTAGTGCCGTGCTTTTAACATTTTTGTGCTTTTTTCTTTTTGGTGATTTGGCTATTTATAATGGCCCCCACACATGGTGCTGAAGTGCTGTCTAGTGTTTGTTAGCACAAGAAGGCTGTGCTGTGCCCTTATGGAGAAAATAAGCATGTTAGATAAGCTTCACTGAGGTGTGAGTTATAGTGCTCTGGAATGTGAGTTCAATGTTAAGGAATCTACAATGTATATTAAATAAGAAGCCTTTAAACAAACAAAAAAACACATAACACAAGGTTATGTATTGATCAGTTGATGAAAATGTTGTGACCAGAGGCTCGCAGGAACCTAACCCTGTATTTCCCCTAGGAGCAATGGGTCAGTATTTTGCTATTTCAGTGTTTGCAGCAACTTTATAGAACAGAACTGCTGCTAATAACGAGAATCAACTATACCTACTTCTGTGGGCTATTGTGAGGACTAGATAAGATTATGCATGTAAAGCATTTAGCACAATGCTTATAGCAAATAACAGGAAAGAAAAGATATTATGCAACCAGAGAAAACATCAAAACAGACCTGCTTTTGTAAAAGGCACGCAGCCTGGGTTATCTAGTTAGAGCTGCAGGAAATTGGAGGGAGGCCATGTGTAATTACCACGCTGGCCTTTAGCCAGGGCATGGCAGGAGAGCTGCGTTTGCCAGACGCACTAGATTGTTTCTCATGGCCACACATGGTCATTAAGACACAAATGGAAGAATGCCATCCACTAAATCACCCATACGGCTTTCCTTGGCACCCTGGGCTTGCCATGGTTTCCATCCAAGAATTAACTAGCCCTGTGCCTGCTTAAAAGGGTGGCAAAAGAACACCACCCCACCATGGTTGGTAAATGTACTCTTTTTTTTTGCCTTTAAAAAATTAATATAAAAACTTGAAATAATTGTAGATTCACATGGGGTTGTAAAAAATCACACAGAGAAATCCCATGTACCCTTTTCCACCATGCTACCCAATGGTAACATCTTGCAAAATTATAGTATAATGCAGTAGCACTATTGCTTTTGATATAGTCAAGATACGGAACATTTCAATCACCACAGGATCTCTCATGTTGCCCTTTTATAGCTACCCCCAGTCCCCATTACCCCCTCCCCATGTCCTTAACCCCTAGAAATCACAAATATGTTCTCCATTTCTATGATTTTTGACCTTTCAAGAATTTTATGTAAATGGAACTTTTCCCACGCAGCATAATTCTCTAGAGCTTTATCCAAGTTGTGATGTGTATCAAGAGTTTATGCCTTTTTATTGCTGACTGATATTCCATTTATAGGAAATGTCCAGAACTGGCAAATCCATAGAGACAGAAAGCAAACTAATGGTGGCCAGGGACTGGGGTGGGGTTGGGGAAGTGACTGTTAAGAGTTCATGGTTTATTCTTGGGTGATGAAAATGTTCTGGAATTAGTCGTGATGGTTGCACAACTTTGTGAATATACTAAAAACCATTGAATTGCACACCTTAGTTGGGCGAATTGTATGGTACATGAATTATATCTCAATAAATCTGTTCTTAACCAAAGACTACCTTAATTGTAATAGTTTGGTTATGATCTGCTTCCCTGAATCTAAGTTCTTGAGGACTGGTGCCATGCAGCTTACTGTTGCACCCCCCCCCCCAAGATGGCCCTGCCTATAGTAAGTGGGTCAAGAAATAGCCCTCAAAATGAATTACCCTTAGAATAGGGTTTCTCCACCTTGGCACTGCTGACGTTGGTGCCAGGTCATTCTCTGTCGTGGGGGCCCTCCTGGGAACTGTGGGGCATTGAGCAGCATCCCTGGTCCCCATCCACTTGATGCCAGGAGCACCCCCAGTCGTGACAACCACAGATGTCCCCAGACACTGCTCACTCTCCTCTGGGGGCAAAACACTCCAGTTGAGAAGCACTAATTCAGAGCCACTGAATTTTAGGTACTGGAGCCTTAGAAGGCTCCACGAAAAGACTGGCACCCAGGGGGCTGCTGAAGGGACAAGCAGGACTTGGCCGTATCAGTAGGGCCACATTTACCCAGCCAGAAACGGTCAGCGGGGCAACCAAATCCACCCAAGGGCACAAAAAGGAAAATCACTTCCAGCCTAGAAATCCCCAAGCTGAGAGGTTAAAGGGAAGGAGGGGAATCCGATAAGGGGCGGGGCTTGCGGCGAGGGGCGGGGCTTGAACGGAAACAGAGAGGGCCGGATCTGGGGCTTGGCGGGAAGGAGGGGGTGGAGCCAAAGACCCCGGATACTGGGCGCTCACAGGGAAGGTGGGGGCTCCAAGCAAGGGGCGAGGCTTGCGGCGGGGCGGGCTCGAGGCAAAGACACGCCCCCAGGCGCAGACTAGGAAGCAAGAAGGCGCAAGCTTCGCGTGGGGGGCGGGGCCTGGGGCGCGTGGCGGGGCGCAAGCGGCACGAGGCCTGGGCGCGGGCCGGATGACGTCACGCGCCTGCGGCCCCGCCCCTTCGCGTCTCCGGATCAGCGGGCGCACTGTGGAGAAGCCAAGATGGCGGCGAGTAATTATTACGGCTTCGCGCATGGCGCCGGCTCGCAGTACAGGTAATGGCCCCCGCGCCGCCCGCGCTGCCCCGGCCCCGGGGAGGCCGCGGCCCCGAGTTGTAACTGTCGGGGAGAGCAGAGGGGCTCCTGACGTGGTAGAGGGTTCTGGGCTTGTCGCGGGGATGGACCTGAGGGGGCGCCGAGATCTGACGAGGGGTGGGGCAGCCTGGGAGGGTACCTGGCCGGACTGGGGGAGGGGCAAGGGCCGAGGACGGAGGGCGGGGAGGTCAAGCTTCCTGACTTGGGGTGGGGGTGGGGAGAAGACAGAAATCTGGGAGTGCACCTGGCGGGGCAGAGGGTGGAGCAGAGACCTCGGCGAGGGAGAGCGGAGTGGAGGTGGGAGGGAAGACAGCCCTGGAGGGGTTCCTGGCCAGGCAGGGGGATGTGGGGTTTGGAGGTAAGAACCCTGATGGGGGGAGGGGGTGTTAGAGAACACGGAGACCTGGGAGGGTGACGGGGGGAGAGGCAGAGGCATGGGGGAGGGGGATAGAGGCCTGACTGGAGAGGCGGGCAGAGACTTGATGGCATAGCGGTCTTGACCTGAGCGAAGTCCTGAGACCCTATAGGAGAGTGGGCACCTGGGGCTTCCTGGGGAGGGAGAACAGTAAGGAAGGGTAGAGGGACCTGGAAACTCAGTGGAGGAGGCGACTGGATGTTTTAAGATCTACTGGCAGACAGGGGCCGGGGGAAGAGTCAGGGATGGGGGTGGACAGGGATGGGAAGCAGCCTGGGGAAGGAGGGCTCTGTGGGTAGAGACACATGGGGTGTGTCTGTACCCCAAATGTACACACGCACATCATTCTCCAGGGCTTCTCCTTGGAGCCTGTCTGCGGTCTCAGTCCTTTAACCTGGCACACCAGACCAGGTCCCAGGCGGGGATGCAGGCAGAGCGGGCATCCCTGGGGGAAAGTGCTCCCCTACCCACCTTCCTTTGTTGCCCTGGTGTCACTTGCCAACTGGTAGCCTGGCAGAACCTCCTCCTGGGCCAGTTTCTCACAGACTGGATTCAAACTGCCCCTTAGATAACTGAGCGACAGGTGCCTGCTGCACCACGGGCCTGTTAGGATTGTTTCATGCTCTCTCTCATTCAGCACGTTGAAAATAGGTAAGACTAGTGGAAAGTTAGTGTCCACCCCTTCCTCAACCCAGTTGTTGTGGTGCTGCTGTGTTCTTTCCTGTGGAATCAGGAGGAGTTCGGTCAGGCCTTGGAACCAGGGGTTGTGGAATTTGAGAGAGCTCTTCCTGCTTTCTGTATCCAGAGTGGTCTGAAAGGTGTAGTGTTGGCTGGTCAGGGAAAGAATGGCTACAGAGTGTTACATTTTTATGTTATCCTTCCCTGTTTCCGTCATCCTTGGTGGTAGAGCATTCTTATTGCCAGTGCTTAGTTACAGCAGCAGGACTAGGCTAGGCTGTCAGGGACCACACTCTTTTGGAAATGTTCTGCCCCTCTGCCTGCTTGCTGCCAATGCTTTCTTTCCTTTCTCTCTCCTTTCTCTTTCTCTTTTTTTCTCTCTTTCTCCGGTGCATTATTTAGTGAGATGTGGAGAATCACTTGAATGTTAGGTTTTCTATTAAGATTACCTTCCAGAGGAGAAGTTTGAGCACTTAACTCGTAAAACAGGTAATTGCGGGCCTTCAGCAGATGTTTTTGTCATTTACCTGAATTAAGGTATTTAAACACTTTGGCACAGCTCTTGTCTGGATTCTGATGACTTAGGTGATACAGTAAACAGACATGTGACTAAGGATGTTAAACTACCACGAACTGAATGTCAAATTAGTCAGTGTCTTTAGAATTGTCCCCAAGGGTGTGTGTTATTCCTTGAGAAAAGAGTAGATTTAACTAAATCAAAAACATAGGAATCGGGCTTCCCTGGTGGCGCAGTGGTTGAGAGTCCGTCTGCCGATGCAGGGGACACGGGTTCGTGCTCCGGTCCGGGAAGACCCCACATGCCGCGAAGCGGCTGGGCCCGTGAGCCATGGCCGCTGAGCCTGCGCGTCCGGAGCCTGTGCTCCGCAACGGGAGAGGCCACAGCAGTGAGAGGCCCGCGTACCGCAAAAACAAAAACAAAAAAAACCCCATAGGAATCATAGCAAAATCAATTTTAGTCTCAGAAAACCTTGAAACAAGATAATCTGCATTGTCTGAATAGTTTTAAGTTAACTAGACATTCTCTTTTGGGGGAAACAACTTTTGCTTGAAACCTTCAGCTGCTTTTAAAGTATATATTTCTTACATAATGTGCCATGGAAAAACTGATGAGGTAACAGATTTTGTGAGTACCAACTTTATGGACAAATACTGGACAATAGTATTTACAAAGCCCATTTCATGGATTGCCAAAGCAAAGACGACAGTTTATTTCTTAGAGGAATTTTGCATAGGTTTTTTTGGCTTTTAAAATTGGTAACCATAGCCCTGGATAGTAATATTCCTTACATTGTCATCCATAAATAGGGTTGGAATTGGAACTGTTCTTAAATTGTTGTTCAGTAAGAATCGGATGCACACTTACTCATGAAGTTATAAGAAAAGTTTGTAATTACTTGTAAATAATGATGATTTTCATTTATTTTACTTTAGGTGGTCTTTTAAATCTCATAAAGCTTTTTTAGACTTAGAGTTAGTGCTGCACGTGTTCAGAATTAAGGATTAATCCCATGTGGAAAATTGAGTCTGACAGTGTGTTTAATTAGCACTGAATGCAGTTTTCAGGTGTGAGGCTGAGAGCTGCTCAAGAAATCCAGCAGAGTTCTGTGTGAGTTAAGTCGAGTTGGTAATGAAAGCATTGAGAGCTCAGAGCTGTACGGTGGATGTCCCCAGGGGTGGAATGTGACAGGCGGGCCAGATCTACTGTAATATTTCCCTTTTCTAGCAGTTCTGTCAAAATACCACCCATCTAGTGTAGCTGGCTACCTCTACCTTTGCATCCTTGTTAAACCTAAATAAGACAGCTACTGGGTTTTGGTGTAATACTTGATTTCCCATCAGGAGAAGTTCTATTTTAATAAGCTTTTGGTATAAATGTTAATAGCCGAATTCCTTCATCTGGAGAATATCAGGAAGTTGGAAGCCTGATTGGAACCCCATCGAACTCTGTTAGTGGTGGATAACAATATGAAGCGCTGGTTACTGACTCTCTGTATTGAATAAGTCCCAAGCACTTGCTATCTCGTCCAGTCCTCACAGTAATCCCGTGAGCTAGGTATTAATGATAGCCATTTTGCTGATAAGGAAACGAAGCTCAGGGTGCAGTAACTGGTGTAGGATCCCCAGGGTGGTGAGTGGTGGTGTCTGGCTAGGAATGAGGGCTGCCTGGCTCCCAGGCTGTGCCTTTGCCCCATGGTAGGGCATGCCCGAGCTTGGGGAGGTGCTCGTGGTGGCAGACCTAGCCTGATGCAGCCGCTCAGCAGTGGGGCCTGCTGGCGGAGACTGGGTTCCGCCATTCTTTACGCTGTCACCTGGATCCTGCCCCTTTCGTTTGGGTCCTAGTCAGATTGTGGTTTAGGGCCGCATTCTTCAGACCTTGCAAAATTACTTGCTCTGGAGTGGGGAGGCCGAGGAAGTATCTGGTCCAGTGTCATGGGGATGGTAATGATAACCCAACCCATGTCTCTCAATAATCTCTTCCAGAGGCAACAGATAGCTTGGGAAAGGCAACAGAGCCCACGTCAGCCATGGGGGGCAGCATAGGCAGCCCCAGTGCTGCCAGATGAAAAATCACCCATTAACACCACCCAGGTTGGAGACCGCTGCCCTGTCAGGTACGGCTACGACCAGATTCAGATGGTCCTGGTCATACCCAGGCCAGCCTCTGTTGCCTGCACCCCATCTCTGACCCCCTGGTCTCCAGGCCCTTCCAGAGTGAACGTTACCCTCCAAGGCCTGTCTGTCCCCTGAGCTTAGGTCCCAGAAACACAAGCTGCCAGAGAGAATCTGGTGTCATTGCCTCAGGGACTGGGTGCACCTGCCACCACACCCAAAAGCAGGAGAGTGGGGCTCGTGGGAACCTGTAGTTGAGTTTGAAGCAGTCCTGACAATGATTGCACCTCGGCAGCACTTCCCGCGTACTCCCCGTTGGGATTGACTGGAGGTGGACCCTGGGAAAGCAAGGCACAGGAGTTCTCCTTTTACAGTGTGCCTGCTGTTGTTTTCTTAAAGACCCATCTCAGGAAGGCTCTCAACTGCAGGCGAGACCTGATTTCAGCATATTTTAAGGAAAACCTTTCAAATGACAGAACTATACTATCTGTGTTCCAACCACACGTACATTAGGTACATTTAAAATTTTTGAAGTATGGATTTTGAATTTTCATTTTATCCATTTTAGAGCTAAAAGTCAACTCACCAACATCAGAGCATAAGTTAATTCCTAATAGAGATTTTTTTCCTCAACGTATTCTGTTTCTGAATTTTTAAAAGTTTTACTTTATATTTTGTCTTTTGTCTGGATCTACCAATGTGTGTATTTAGAATGATCAGAACAAATACATCAAATTTAAAAGCATTTTCAAATGATCCTTTAAAATTCTTTTTTCATGTGAGTGTAATTGGTGTTCTCTTATGTGGT
This sequence comes from Delphinus delphis, assembly GCF_949987515.2. Classification (NCBI taxonomy): domain Eukaryota; kingdom Metazoa; phylum Chordata; class Mammalia; order Artiodactyla; family Delphinidae; genus Delphinus; species Delphinus delphis. The sequence continues at coordinate 4,546,821 of NC_082685.1, read as the reverse complement.
TTTGGAGGTAAGGAGACAAAGACCATTGATCTGGATGAATAACTGAGGAGTCCTAAAAAGTAAGGGAAACGTGTAGAAAGGGTATTTATAAACCTCGTATTCATTCCTTATTTTATAGTCTATATTTTATATTCATTATTTTATATTCATTCTTTATTAGTAGATCAAAAGTTTGTGAACCTTCAGATCAGGAATTGCAGATGGTCTTGTAAGGAGCAGACACATACATGTGTGAATACCGTCTAAGATAGAGGATAGAGGGTCTGTCAGGGGAGGATCAAAACAGCCTGCGCACCCCACCCTCCCACCTGTCATTGACACGTGGCACTGAACCCAGAGTGGCAAGTCTTCCCAGTTTCCCAGAGAACCCACAATTCCCTGTCCTACATGAAATCCCCCAAATTTTAAATGCCAGAACCAAAGTCAGACTGTGAGCCAAATGACACCTGTTTCCACTTTATGACCTTGCTTTCTGTTCTTAAAAGTTTAATCACAGAAGGATAATGTAGAAGACATTATAGATACATTTGATAATTAAAAGGAATAGTATGTATTCCAGCTAGAAGGAGGAGCCCTCCTTTTTGACTGGTTTTAGTCGATTAAGAAGGTCGTGGGGTTTTGCGTGTATGTTAAGAAGATAATACCAGTTTTTGTCTTCATCACGGCTCTGAGCTGCTCAGATAGCTTATTCATCTAAGGTGAGAAACGCTGTCTAATTCAAAACAAAATTAGGAAGCTTTGACAAAACGCAGGGATTTTTTGCTTGTTTCTTTTGTTTTTTGGTATGTCTGTGACACCTTAAATCTGAAGTGTGCTCTTTACTCATAGGGTATTCTAGAATCTTGGTAGGAAAAGCTTTTGGTACCACCCAAGGTCTAACTGGTGGGTAATTGTTCCCTTGTTCTGTCCCTTGTACTGTGGTATCCGCACACCAGCTGGGAACTGACATTCTCTGCCTGTCCTTTTCTCTTATACTTGCGTTAGAGGGTACTTCTAAGCTTGCCAGACTTTTCTAGCTGAAACTTCATTTGTAAATATTTGGGGGAACGGGACTTTTTTTTTTGGTACATATTGTGCTTTGGGCAGGTTTTCTTTCCCCCCAGAGGTAAGTTGCATTTGCAGCACATCACTGTCCGCTTGCATATTTAAATTAACTGTTGACTAAGAATTGAGAATTACTTCACTTTGGTTCTGTAGCACTTTGTAGTTTGGAAACTCACTTTTGTTGACTGAGGTTAACTCCTTGTGAGTTTTGCTCTCTGGGAACAGAAAGAACTATAATGTCTAAGACTCTTGGAATGAATGTTTTTAAAATAGATTTTTTTAATTTATTTATTGGCTGCGTTGTGTCTTCCATGGCTGTACGCGGGCTTTCTCTAGTTGCCGAGGGCTTCTCATTGCGGTGGCTTCTCTTGTTGCAGAGCACAGGCTCCAGGCACGCAGGCTTCAGTAGTTGTGTCACACGGGCTCAGTAGTTGTGGCGCACGGGCTTAATTGCTCCGCGGCATGTGGGATCTTCCCAGACCAGGGCTGGAACCCATGTCCCCTGCATTAGCAGGCGGATGCTTAACCACTGCGCCACCAGGGAAGCCCGGAATGAATGTTTTTTAAAAAGCCAGTGGCTTCTTTTAAATTTTGAATGTCATTGCTTGAATCAGGGTTGGTGGTTCGACGTCTGTTGTACTTGCTTATGAGAAACTCACACTGGCTGTCTAGTCCCACCTCCCTCTGTTGACACGAGAGGCCCATGTGCTAGACCAGCATAGATGTTGCTGTGGAGGTTTTTCTGCCCCTTAAAGCAGCAGGAGAGGGCTGGAACCACGGATGAGCCCTCTCTGTGCCCAGAACAGCATTTCACCTATTTGGTTCATGGCAGCAAAAAGGCACGGCCGTATTGGTCCTGGTTGGGCGTCCTCTCACTTGCACTGCTCCTGGGGAGGGCGAGTGTACATAATGCTTTCTCTTTAGCTTAACCAGCATGTATCAACAAGATGGCATTCTTAAGCATCTGACCAGCGGGGCTAACTATGCAGCCACCTTCCATGTGAGCACCACGTTCCTTTTCAGAAGGACAGAAGAGAATTCTGGGAGTGCCACTGCCAAACAGAACATGGCTCACCCTCAACGCTCAGGAAACTCCCGTCACGAGTCTCTGGAATCCCTGCCTCGGGAACACCAAGCAGCCCAGTGGCTCTGTCTTGAGGAGCTAGGCTGGCCCTGACTGGGAGCTGGAGACTCCTGACTACATTTTAAAGAAGGCTGCGGATGGGCGTAAGGGAATGAAATTCTCCATCATCTTCCCAAGAGCCCAAGGATTTAGTTCACCAGATCCCTTTCCAGGATGTCTTCCGGGAGTACCTGGGTCTGAAATGGATATTTAACATGGAGAGTGCATATAAGGCTTTCGTGGAAAAAAAACTTCTGTTAGAAAAATCAGAATTGTTATGGGAATGAATGTATGGTATGCTGTATGTTTTGAATATAAAACCCTTGTGGGGGGCTTCCCTGGTGGCTCAGTGGTTGAGAGTCCGCCTGCCGATGCGGGGGACGCGGGTTCGTGCCCCGGTCCGGGAAGATCCCACATGCCGCGGAGCGGCTGGGCCCGTGAGCCATGGCCGCTGAGCCTGCGCGTCCGGAGCCTGTGCTCCGCCAACGGGAGAGGCCACAATAGTGAGAGGCCCGCGTACCGCAAAAAAAAAAAAAAAAACCCTTGTGAACTGAAGTGCCAAATGAAGTCATCTCTCTGGGTGTATATGTATGCATGTACCCACAAAATAACAAATGTGATCTTACTGCCAATAAAACGGGTTTGAAAATATCCTCCCTGATGAATGTCTTGAGTGCGCATGTTAGCCTTGGGTATCGCCCTTCACAGTGCACCGTCTAAGCTCCGAATGTTCCTCAACCCTGTGAGTAGTCACAGACGCACCTGGGAAACTGAGCTAGGTCAGGATGCCAGAGCCGAGGTTTTCTCCCCATAGCACTGCAAAGTAGGTGATCGTTGAGGTTGCGATTTCCAAGTGCTAGGCACTCAGGTTTAACCCCTCCTTCTGGTTTAGTTTCTGCCATTGGGGTGGGGGTGGGGGTCCTTAGGAGGAGGGTTGATAGATAAGTGGGTGAAGAGCTATGCCCTGGAAGGAAGAGTCCATGATTTAAAAAGAAAGCACTATGTAAGGTTTCTCAGCACTGTGATTCCACAAAAATCTTTCTTGCGCTTGATTTTTTTTTCTCATACTCTATATGTTTTGATTGTGTTTGTGTGCTCACTGAATGATTCTTTGAAAGCAGTCTGCAACAGAAATCATTGTTACAGCAAACCCAGAGTCACTTGTCTTTCCTCCTGACCATCCCTGTGACATTCCATCACCTGCCTGTAGATTCCTCAGATGCGCCCTTCTGAAGTGAGGTCTACACTCAAGGTGCAATGTGTCCTTACGATTGGCCTTTTAGGAGCAAGCAGAGCGTGTACCAGAGAGTTTCCTGGGTCGGGGAATGTGGCCTCCCCAGACGAGTCCCTTCCATCTCCGGGCCTCCGTGTCCCCATCAGTTAGGTGACTCACTGAACAAGCTCATATCCATGGGTCTTGCCAGCCTTGCATTCTCAAATCTTATCTAGACGATGCACCCAAAGAAGCCTGACTCTCCAAAACAAAATTCAGACCAAAAATCCTGCGACCCAAAGACAAGGATGGCAGCCAGGACTTGTGAGTCTGCGTCACACAGATGTGCTTCAGTCCCACTCTTCCTGAGCCAACAGGTGCCGGTGCTTTCTCCCCAGCTTCCCGCCTCAGCTCTTCTCCCTGCCAGGCAGGCGACACTCACTGGGCCCTTGTTGTCATGGGGACAGCGGCCCTGGGCCTTGTGGTGCAGCAGCACCCTCTCCCTGTGAGCAGCACGTGACTTCAGACAGCAGCAGCACAAGCTTAGGCCCCTTGCTTGAGGGGAGGCTTCACCGAGAGTAAATGTGTGACTCTGTTCTTCAACAACTACTCCCAACTCCTTGCTCTTGGTTGGGGCTGAGAACTGGTAGCCTGCAGACCATGTTTGATTATCACACCAGCTCTCTTCGGCCCGTGCAGTGGGTTTTTTACTTGCTATATTTGAGTTAGGTGCCAGTATTTTAAAATTGGGAGACTTTCCAAAGATTTCTGGTATCGTTTAAAATGGGAAGATCTGGCCACTCTGGGCTGCGTTGTGAGCTCCTGTGCGAGGCACTGTAGCACATGAGTCCTTGTTTGTCACGACATCCCGAGAGGTAGGTGTTCCCATTTTACAGGTGAGTAAACTGAGACGAGGAAAGAAGAAGTGACTCGCTCAAGGCCCCGCGGTGAGCCAGAGCCAAGATTGGGAGCCAGGTGGTGTGGCTCCTGTTCCCATGCCAGCTGCTGGACTGTGGCTCTCCTCCCAGTTCCTAAGCTTGAAACCCCTGTGAGCTCTTCCTTGATCTTGATCTTGGTCCTTGGTCCTCATGCAGAACCCTCGCGTCCTCAACCTCTTCTCTTAACCTTGCTCTAAGGGAGTGTCTCATTTGTGCCTGCAGGATTTTCATGCATGGAGGTGACTGACGACAGGGGCCGTCTTGCCATTGAATGAGGATTTATTACATTTTCCGAGAGAAGGGAACACGCCACGCCACACAGGGGCACGTAAACTTTGCTTTAGTCTAAGCAAATGCTTTTTGCTCTCCCATTCAAGGAGAGATTCTTAAGCTGGGGCCTGTGAGGCCCCAGGTGATTACTGGCAAAGCCGTGCCATTTCCGGGGAGTCACAGAGGGCCGGAAGTCACAGCTTTCATCTCATTCGTAAAAGGACCCAGAAAAAGGCTATTAGAAATTGACCTCTTACCAAAGGGAGCCGGAGAAGAGGTGTGGGGACTCTCCCTTCAGACTTGGGGCAGGGAGCCTGGGCGGGAGTGACAGCCTCTGCTGCTGACTCACCTTCCTGCCCCCTACCTTTAAATGTTAGGCTCTAATCCCTGATCCCCAACCCTGGGCACCCAGACCTTGCAGGTCTGAGTTTCTCAGATTGTTCTCTGTGAGGCCGTCCTGGGCGCTATGGGGTGTGGAGCAGCATCCCTGGCCCCCACCTACTCGATGCCAGGAGCCCCCCAAAGTGACAACCACAGATGTCCTCAATATCACCCCCTTTCCCCTGGGGGCAGGATCACCCCAGGTGAGAACCCCTGCTCTAGATTACCTAGGCTTTGACAACCATATGGGCCATGCCTGAGGAGTCGTTCCCATGAGCTATTTTTTGGCTAGCTCAGCTCCTAAAACCTCGATGTGGTAGATTGTTTGCCAAAACACCCCTGTCCTTTATGTTGTTCCTTCTTATATCCACGCCCTTTCCACTGTGACCATGCAGCTCTTCCCATCTAGAAATTATCAATACATCCATTTCCCTGGCCCTCGAGCCTGGGCTTCCTTGTGCTCCTCCTTGGCCCGTAGATTGCGGCGGAAGAGATACTGCCATAGACTGAAGGTTTATACACCCCCCACCCCCCATTCGTATGTTGAAACCTAACCCCCAAGTTGATGGCATTAGGAGGTGGGGCCTTTTGGAGGTGATTAGTTCATGAGGGTGGGTCCCTCGTGAATGGGATTAGTACCCTTTGAAAGGGACCTCAGAGAGCTCCCTTACCCCTTGGGCCATTTGAGGACACAGCGAGAAGATGGCTATCTATGAACCGGGACGCAGGCTCTCACCAGATACTGGTCTGCTGGTTCCTTCATCTTGGACTTCCCAGTCTCCAGAACTGAGAAATTTCTGTTGTTTATAAGCCACCCAATCTATGGTATTCTGGTGTAACATCTGTTCGAGCTGCCAATCCTGTTCATGCCTGTTCTAAGCGTAGACCTCCAGAGCCTTTGCACACGTCCTCTCCATCTTGGGGGACCCTGCCACATGAAGGGCCCCCAGCTGGACCACTGGAGGAGAAGATACTACACAGAGGAGGGCTTCAGTGCCCGTTGGACAGCAGCTGCCCTCCAGAAGTGGAGCAGCCTGCTGCTGACCTCAGATGCAGCCCAGCCCAGCCTACAGAGTTAGGAACAAAATAAACCATGGCTGTTTTAAGCTGGGGATCAGCAAGCCTTTTCCTAAAAGGTCAGAGAGCAAATACTTTCCATTCCAGGGGTGTCTTAGTTCAGGCTGCTGTGAGAAAGTACCACAGACTGGGTGGCTTGTAAGCAACAGGAGTTTATTCCTCTGGAGGTCTGCGATCAGGGTGCAGGCAGGGTTGGGTTCTGGTGAGAACCCTCTTTGGGTTGCAAATGCTGACTTCTCACTGTGTCCTCACCTGGAGGAGAGCGGAGTGGGGAGGCAAGCTCTCCTGTGACTTTTATAAGGGTACTCATCCCATCACGGGGGGCCCCACCCTCATGACCTCATCTAATCCTAGTTACCTCCCAAAGGCCCCACCTCCTAACACCATCACATTGAGGGGTAGGGGTTCAACATAACAATTTTGGGGAGACACAAACATTCAGTCCACAACAGCGGGCTACACTGGGTCTGTTGCAGCTACAGAGCTCGGCCACTATAGGGCAAAAGTGGCTGAAAGCAATACATAAACAGGTGGGCATGGCTATGTGCCATCAAAACTTTATATTTTGACACTGAAATGTGAGTTTTGTATAATTTTCACGTGTCATGAAATAGTACTCTCTTAACTTTCTCCAACCACTTAAAAATGCAAAATTCATTTTTTGCTCATGGGCTGTGCAAAAAACAGGCAGTGGGCAGATGTGGCCATACTTGGCCTAGCCTTCTTTTAAATCTCTTCCATTTCTCCCTTTATCCCTTCCGTCTGGGCTCCACTGTGCTGAGCCCTCTCCTGAGAAGGGCACGAGTCCCATGGCACGTGCACCCTCCCCAGCTTGAGGGCATCCATGCTCCACTTCCGCAGAGCTTGCTTAGCTAAATAAAAGCCAGGCAACACGTCATCCTCCCGGACCACAAACAGCTTTGTGCTGCCCTGAGCAGTTACTCAGGTGGGCCTACTGTTCCCTTTGGGGTCACAGCTACCACTTTGACCATAGTCATGAAACGTTTACTTGACTGCTTTGCAAGCCCCGTTTTGGGTGTCTGCAAAGCCCTCGACCACCGGGAGCTGACCTGGCTGAAATTTGCATAGGTGACCTGAAGTGGCCTCTGTGTGTCTCCTATCAGCTTTGCCCTCAGCTTCTCCCCTCTACAGCCATCACCACCTGTCTAGTCTGCTCGAGCTGCCATAACAAAACACCACAGACTGAGTGGCCTGAACAATGCATGTATTCGTCACAGTCTGGAAGCAGGTTCAAGATCCAGGTGCTGGCAGGGTTAGTTTCTCCTGAGGCCTCTCTCCTTGGCCTGCAGATGGCTGCCTTCTTCCTGTGTCCCTGTGTGGTCTTCCCTCTGTGTGGGCATCCCTGGTGTCTCTTCTCATAAGGATACGAGTCCTATAGGATTAGGACCCCACCCTTATGGCCTCATTTAATTCTTTAAAGGCTCTATCTCCAAACACAGTCTTATTGGGGTTAGGGCTTCATGTGAATTTGAGGGGGGGCGGGTACAACTCAGTCCACAGCACCACCTTAGCATCCTAAAACAGGACAGATCTTGTCCTGAGATACTGTGGTGACTCCGGATTGCTTACTGGATAAAACTCGGATTCTGCCTGGCATCCCAGAGTCCCGAGCCCACCATCCAGCCTCCTGTCACCCACCCCTCCTCTGTCCCTCAGCACACAGGGCCATTCCCCTGTCAGCCCCTGTGCTCTTCTCCCTTTCCCATGTGTGTGCCAGGCCCTTCTCTCAGCCCAGGGGGCTGCATCTGAGCCCTCTCTGGAATCCCAGTATTCTTCATAGGTGAGGCCTTTTCAGGCTCTGGGTTGGAGGGGGAGGCTCCTGCTGCCTGCTGGGCTGTCAGCACATCCATACTTCTAACAGACGGTGTGTCTCTATCTCCCCCGCCCCTCCCCCAGCGTCTCAGCTGTTTGCACAGGAGAGGTGCTTCATCCTGTCATCTGAGTAGAAGGGGGCAGGGGTGACCTCCGGTGAGATCAAGGGCGTTTCAGCATCCCACACTCAAAGCTGATATATCTACCCTGACCCTGTACGCTTCACAGCCAATCAGTCTGCTCACAGCTGTGACGTTTGCAGGCCCTCGTAATAAAACTGACGGGAGTCACCCTGCAGGGCACGGGAACACCTGAGATCTCCCACCACTGAGTTACATCAAGATCAAATGGCTTGGACGCCCAGCCATCTGTGAGCAGACTCTCCTTTTGTCCTTGACTTTGGTCTAGCTCAGTGGTCTTCAAACCTCAGGGTGCATAAGCATCACTACTCAGGGTCGTATACAACCAAAACATGTCCTGAATTCTTAGTTTACGCCCGCAAACGTGCTGTCTCGAGCCTGATCCCGAGTCACAGGGTAGCCCGCAGTGTCCTGGTGATCCTTCTGGAGTAGGGTCTGGACCAGCTGTAAACCAACACATGACGTTGCCCATCTGCAGCTGGGGACTCAGAGCTGGTGCCCTGGGATTGGGCTTGTCCTAGACCAGTGGTTCTCACCCGGACAGTGTCTGGGGAAATCTGTGGTTGTTTGAACTGGGGACACCTCTGGCATTGGGCGGGTGGAGGCCACGGATGCTGTTCCACGGCCCAAAGTGCCCAGGATGGTCCCCTACAGAGAGTGATCGGGCTGCAATGTCAGCATTGCCAGGATCGAGAAACCCTGCCCTAGACAGAACAGGCTGTTTGATCTCCTGGCCTGGAACAAGGTCAACAACTGCCCGCCTCACTGGTTCCCTAGGTGGACCCCCCACCAGATGGAGACACAGCTTTTGACCTGAGCTGGGTCACTGCGGGAGCAGGTGAAGAAAGCCCCAAGCTTGTCTCTACTCCCTCAGGCCCTCAGCTAAAGGACAAGACTTGCCCTCCACCGCAGGAGACACTTTGCCTCAGCACCCTCAGTTGGCACCACTTGGTGCGCTGGGTCTTCAGGACTGGGGGCAGAGACCCTTCTGGAGGTGGAGGCCATTGGCACGCTGGGAAGCCAGGCAAGAAGGAAAGCATCACTGCAGTGCTGATGGCCTCTTACCTAGCAGAGGCAGCAGGGCTCAGTCCAGAGAGTTCCAGGTCTGCGCTCACACTTGGACTCCAGCACTCCCGCCCTTGCAGCTTGGGCAGCTCAGACCCCTTTGTCGAGCCTTCTGAGTGGCTTCAACGGCATGGCTTTTTATCGTCCTCCCAAAGCCCATCCTATCCGTTTTCCTTGCCAGTTTGGGTTGGTCCACACCTCTCCCATGTGACTCAGGAGAAGGTGGCCCCAGCTCCAGGTTAAATCCTTATGGATCTGAGGCAGCCATCCTCACCCCATTCTCCTCAGCTGTGCCCTGTTTGGAGCAGGTCGTGTGGGACCCAGGCTGGACAAGAAGCCATGAGGGGAAGCTGGCACAAGAAAGCATATACAGAACATACGTAGAACATGTGTAACAGTAGAAAATGGGGAGTAGCATGTGGTGGTTTAAAAATATTGCCATAAATTCTCATATTCAGTATTCATTAAGAGAATTCATATTCCATATTCCCATAAATAAATTCACTCCTCCCTTCAAAAGATGGTGCTTAATCCTCTCCCCTTGAGGGTGGGGTGTATTTAGTGGTTCACTTCTAAGGCAGAATGTGGCAGAAGTTATGCCATGTGATGTCTGAGGCTCATAACAAGGATAGCTTCCACCTGGTCCTTCCTCTCTCTCTCTCTCTGGCATCTCTCATTCTGGGGGAAGCTGGTCGCCATGTTGTAAGAACACTCAAGCAGCATTGGGAAAGCACCAACCATGTTAAGGAGCCATCCTGGAAGCAGATCTCACTACCCCCACTACGCCAGTCGAGCCTTCAGATGATGCTGTCCTAGCCAACTACTACTTCTTCTTTTTTTTTTTTTTTGGCCGTGCCGTGCAGCATGGGGAACCTTAGTTCCCTGACCAGGGACTGAATTCGTGCCCTGCATTGGGGGCGTGGAGTCTTAACCACTGGACTGCCAGGGAATTCCCCTAGTCGACTTCTTATTGGCAACGTCTTAAAGACTCTGAGTCAGAGCCCATCCACGCCACTCTCAAATTCTGACCGACAGAATCTGTGAAGATGGTAAATATTTATTATTGTTTGCAGCCACATTGTTGGGGGTAATTTTTTAAATTGAAGTATAATCACTTACAACATTCTGTTAATTTCAGGTATGTAACATAGTGATTTGATATTTTTATACATTACAAAATGATCACCATGATAAGTCCAGTTATCATCTGCTACCATGCAAATTTATTGCAATATTATTGACTATATTCCCCGTGCTGTATATTACATTCCTCAGACTTACTTACTTAAGGACTGGAAGTTTGTACCTCTTAATCTCCCTCACCTATTTAACTCATCCTCCCAACCCCCTCCCTTCTGGCTACCACCAGTTTATTCTCTGTATCTATGAGTCTGTTTCTGTTTTGTTATGTTTACTCATTTGTTTTATTTTTTAGATTCTTCACATAAGTGGGATCATGTGGTATTTGTCTTTCTCTGTCTGATGTATTTCACTCGGCATAATACCCTGTAGGTCTATCCATGTCACAAATGGCAAGATATCATTCTTTTTTTTTTACGACTGAGTAATATTCTATCGTGCACGAGTACACGTGCATGCACACATATGTGTGTGTGTGTGTGTGTGTGTGTGTACCTAAGTATCCGTCGTTAGACAAATGGATAAAGATATATATCTCCTTTATCCATCTTCTTTATCCATTCATCTATCAATGGACACTAAGGTTGATTCCATATCTTGGCTTTTGTAAATAATGCTGCAGTGAACATAGGGGTGCATAATCTTTTTGAATTAGTGTTTTTGTTTTCTTCAGAAAAATCCCCAGAAGTGGAATTGCTGGATCATATGCTAGTTCTATTTTTAATTTTTTGAGGAAGCTTCATATTGTTTTCCATAGTGGCTGTACCAATTGACATTTATTGGACCCCCTGCTGTGCGGCTCAGTTCCTAACAGCCCGCAGACCAGTACTGGGCTGTGGCCCAGGGGTTGGGGACCCCTGCCCTACAGGGTTTGTGGGAACTTCCTTCTTTTAAAAATTGAAGTAGAGTTGATATACAATATTGTATTAGTTTCAAGTGTACAGCAACGTGATTCAGTATTTTCTTTAAAGATCTTTTCCGTTATAGGTTATTATAAGATACTAAATATGGTTCCCTGTGCTCTACAGTAGGCCCTTGTTTATCTGTTTTCCATATAGTAGTGTGTACCTGTTAATCCCATATTCCTAATTTATTCCTCCCTCCCCTCCCCTTTGGTAACCGTAAGATTGTTTACTATGTCTGTGTGTCTGTTTCTGTTTTGTAAATAAGTTCATTTGTATTATTTTCAGATTTGACATATAAGTGATATAATATTTGTCTTTAACTCACTTCACTTAGTATGAGAATCTCTAGGTCCATCCATGTTGCTGCAAGTGGCAATATTTCATTCTATTTTATGGCTGAGTAATATTCCATTGTATATATGTATATGTATATATATACCACATCTTCTTTATCCATTCCTCTGTCGATGGGTGCTTAGGTTGCTTCCATGTCTTGGTTATTGTAAATAGTGCTGCAGTGAACATTGGGGTGCATACATCTTTCTGAATTAGAGTTTTCATCTTTTCTGGATATGTATCCAGGATTGGGATTGCTGGATCGTACGGTTGCTCTATTTTATTTATTTATTTTAATTTTTGAAGTTTTTGGCCGTTCCATGCGGCTTGTGGGATCTTAGTTCCCCGACCAAGGGTTGAACCCTGGCCCTCGGCAGTGAAAGTGCTGAGTCCTAACCACTTGACCACCAGGGAATTCCCACCTATTTTTATTTTTTAAGGAACTTCCATACCGTTTTCCATAGTGGCTACACCAATGTACATTCCCAACAACAGCGTAGGAGGGTTGTAGGAATTTTCTTATATGATTCTTACTGGTACTGGGCTAAACTCTTTGCCGATACCCTTCCGCGACAGACGGGCTTTTACATTTGAGGACTGTCTACTGGGTGACTGATATTTAGCGGAGTGAGGAGCGCGGGGATCAGAAAGATCTGGGTCTGAATCCGGCACTTGTCACCTGTCCTCAGAGTTTCATCCTCCAGACAGTGGGGACAGACCAACAGATGGACATACAGGCAGCTGGCAGTGCCTTCTCTAAGGGCAGGAAGGTAGGGATGACGTGAGGCAGACAAAAGGCCTCAGCTCTGGGCTTCCTGCAGAACGAACCACAAGCAAGAGCTGGTTCTTATAGGTAAAGAGTTCTTAGTTTAGCGTTAATCGACCTTCCATGATTTTTCTCAACTGTGAAAATGAAGACCAGGCTGGCTCCGAGCACTCAGGGTTGCTGTGAGATTGTGTTAATTCATGAAAAGCGCTTCCAATGGCGCCTGTGCTCACAGAAGAAAGGTCTTGGACTGGAGGCATCCAAGTGGCTGATGTCTAGTGTCAGATGGCATTTTTGTGCTCAGTGCAGGTTCTCGAATGCCAGGGTCTAACGCTGCTGGGTTGTCTGTTTATCTGTGGTTCTAGCGCCCAGCCTCCGATGACTTTTCCCGTCCCAGCTGCTGGAACCAGCTTGGCCGTGCAGCCTGCTCCTGGACTGGGCCCTGCCTTGATCCCGTTTCCCGAGGCCGCCCAGCCACCCAGGCCCATCACTCCAGCGGGGTACGGCGGGTACCAGCCCCACCCCGGCCAGGACCTCGGTTACGGTGGCCAGCCCCAGGAGCCTGTGCCGGCGGCCACCACGGCTCCCTCCTACCAGGTATCAGCCCGACTTTTCTCTGCCCAGCACCAGTCCTTCCTTGAAAACGCAATCCAGACGGGCCATCACCCTCCTGATGCTCCCATCCCTGCCCTTAGAGGGGATGGAACTTTCCCCTCTTTCCCAGGCCTTTCCGGTGCTGACGATGCCCCCTTCCTGACCCCAAGCTCTAGGACCGCAGATCTGGCAGCTGTGTTTCCACGTGGAATCGCCAAGGCGTCCCACGCTCCATGTGGCCCAACCCCCTGAGCCTCTGTCACCCACAGTTTGTTCCTGATTTGCTCGGCCAAGCCATACCCACTTGGCTCCGTCCCCTCCCTCCTTTACTCCCCTTTGCTTCCCCAGGACCTCTGGGACTTCTCCCAACCTCCCATCCTGAGTTCCTGTCCTGCTCCCAGGGCCTCCTCCTGGCCTCTTGGTTCCGTCCTCACCTCCATGCAGTTAGTCCCTGGTCCACGCAACAGCTCATATCTCCCTGTGAACCAGAATCCAGCCGTGCTCCCTGTTGCCCCAGCCCCTCCCGGCGCCCCCGGCCCCGCCTGCCCCCGCAACCCCTTCCCTGGTGCTCGCAGTCCTCTGCTCCAAACAGCTTCCGGGCCTCCTGCGAGCCCACCCGTTGACCCCCACCAGGGCCTCTGCTCCCTGCCAACCTGGCCAGGAGCCTTGTCCCCAGTCTCCACACGCTTGCCTCCTCCTCCGAGCCATCCCTGGCAGCCCTTGTCCCGTTGCATGTTCCTCAGAGCACTTTTTCTCTCAGACATTAGCATCAGTTTTGAGGGAGCAGGCCACATCCCTCTCCCTGGTCGCTGCGTCCCCAGGTCCCAAAACAGAGGCTGGTACAGAGCAGGAGCTCGGGAACCACATGGATGCAGGCCTTGCAGGGGGCAAGGAGGGGGCTTTGCCCCACCCTGAGCACCTTTCTCCTGCTCTGTGTTCCCCATGGAAACCCTCTTGCAGGACAGTTACAGCTATGGACCATCGACAGCCGCTGGTGGCTACGAGAACAAACGGGACCCGCCACCTGCTGCTGGCCAGCCTCAGCTCCCAGCCATGGCCACGGCCACGCTCTGCCCACCAGGTGGGTGGGTCTCTGCAGGGTCTGGGTGGGGGCAAACGGGCCTCACTTACATGGGAGGGACCCCAGGAAAGTCAGGTTTCAAGCACGTCAGGTTCACAGGAGGTGCAGCGGTAGCGTGGGTCTCAGGGCTGTCCCCTCAGATACGCCCCGAAGTCTCCACTAGTCAATGGGCCTGTGTGTGCGAGAGAGAGGGGCGGGGAGACCCAGACAGAGAGATGGGGGAGAGATGAAGGTGGGGCTGGAAGTGTTTTCCAAGGAGGTGGGTTCTGCTGAAGACTTGGAGTTTAGAGATTGGGAGAGCCCGGGGCTCCGGCCTCCAGCGCGGCTCAGACACCCGGGCTTCACAGCCAGTTGCGCCCAGGCTGTGCCAGCTCCTGGCAGCTGGGCCATCGTGTTGGTCACACTTTCTCTGCTCCCTGGGCCCGGTGTCACAGGAGTGGCTCTGCAGAGGCTGTGCTTGCTCTCCAGGGCCCCAAGGAGCCTACGGTGGCATTGGGTACAACCAAGCTCAGCCCCTGCCGCAGGTGCCCACCGCCGAGGCGGGGCAGCTGGCCAGCACTTCGCCCTCCACCTCCACCTACCCCCCTGCGAGCAGCACCCTGCCCGCGGCCTCCTCCCTCTCCACGCTGCCTTCCTCATCCTCGTTCGGCCCGGCCTCCGCCCCGTACACTGGTAAGATGGTGGTTTCCCCCGCAGGCATGCAAGTGCAGGCTGTTCCTTTTATTTGCAGCCGAAATAAATGTGGTCCTTTCCTCAAAACCAACCCATCTCCCCCTCTCATTTTTCTCTCCGCTTCTTAGGACCAAGCTGCCCAGGCTATGACACATCCCCGTACTCAGCAGTCAGTCCTTACTACCCCCCGCTGCTCCTCCCACAGATGCGGCCGCCCCCGCTCCCAAAGCCCGTGGACTCGTCCCTGTGGGGCGGCTCGGGAAGCAGTCCCAGTGCCCATTGCACCGACAGCTTTGCCAAGAAGCTACCAGTTGCCACCAAGCTGCCGAAACCCAGGGGTGGCCCCAAGCAGCTCCCGCTTCACTATTGTGACATCTGCAAGATCAGCTGTGCTGGTCCCCAGGTCAGCCGCCCCCGCCCCACGCTGGGCAGGCCCCAGACCTTCCTGCCCTGACAGGTGGGAGAGCCCTCCCTTGCCCCCTATGACCGGCCAGAGGTCAGGGTCGTTGCCTGCTCAAAAGAGATCTGTTATTAATTTGCAATGCCAAGTGCGCATCAGCATAACCTTAAAACTGCCTGGTGTTCTTGTGAAAGACACGAGAGCGGGCCCAGCGCTGGTTGTTGGCCGCAGAAGCGTGGCCTTGCACCCTGAGGTCATCTGCAGCAGGGAGGCCCTCAGCGCACCCTCCTGGACACGAGGGCCGGTAGGCGCGGCTGGTCACAGTGCACCTTTGCTGCAGGACCGTGCAGGCAGAGCCGTGCAGGCAGGGCCGTGTAGGCAGAGCCGTGCAGACAGGACCGTGCAGGCAGAGCCGTGCAGACAGGGCCGTGTAGGCAGGGCCGTGCAGACAGGGCCGTGTAGGCAGGGCCGTGCAGACAGGGCCGTGTAGGCAGGGCCGTGCAGACAGGGCCGTGTAGGCAGGGCCACAGGCGGGTAAAAGCAGCATGTTCGTGCGCGTGTGCGGGCGAGTGGACTGCTGTCTAAGCAAAGGACCTCCCCAACCACGCTCGCAAGTGACCCACCTCGCTCCCTGCAAAGATCATCAGACGCTAGGGCTGGTCCTCACAAAACACCCCGTGTGGACTTTGTCTTGTTCTTAGTACTCTGAGAGAAAGCTGGCACCGTGGAGGCATGCAGAAACTCCAAATCGCAGGCTATAGAGGTGTGGGAGGAGCCCAGAACCCTCATTCAGCCCAGACTTCCCTGGCAGAGGGACGAGGGCCGGGCGGCCCGCACTCAGGGCTGCATCGTGAGGATTCTTGGTTCCTCTCACTAGTCCAATACAAGGTCTGCTCCTGTGATTCTAGACTCTTCGTGGCATCACGTTGAGCAAGGGTGTGATGCTCCCCATGGCCGTGGGGTGTGACGGAGCGTGGGCACGTGAGCATCACCCGAGTGGGTGTCGAGGCCTCTCTGAGCCTCGTCTCCCCGTGGGACCGGGTTTCCCCAAGCGTGTCACCACTCGGCATAGCATCTGGCACGCAGACATGTCAGCTCCAGTTGTTCCCAGCTTTTTGTAATGTTAACAGCGCTTGTTCGTTGGACTTTTCATTGAGGTAGTGGTGGTTTCACAGGTGGTTGTAAGAAACACCGCGGAGAGGCCCACGTGCCCTCACCCAGCACCCCGAGTGCTGACGTTTTGCCAAACTACAGTCACTATCACAGCTGGCATGTTGGCCTTGAACCCGTCCACTGAGTCAGAGGTCCCAGGTTTTACTGGTCTCACTTGCACCTGTGTATGCCTGTGTGCACGTGCGTGTGCCTGTGTGTGGTCTGCTCCGTGCGAGCTCATCACCTGCCCAGGCTCGCACATCCGCCTCCACCACCGAGATGCCAGGTGCTTCTGCGGAGTCCCCGTGCTGCCCTTTCCTGCTCACCCCTCCCGCGCCCACCCAGCGCCACTTGAGACACGGTTAACGTGGAAGCAGCCACACACGGCCTCCATCTGCATCGGAAGGACTTGGTTGGTGTGGCCTCCTCGCAGCGGGGGCAGCACTTCTGCCTCTTTTCCGGGCACCTGTCTTTGAGTCCAGGACGGCACAGTTGGCGGTGCGGTCTCCGTCCCGGCCAAGCGAGGGGCCGCCAGGGCAGCTGTGGGCTTCAGGAGCCACGGGGCGCCCGGCAGGCCTCCTTCTAATGCTCCTCTGGGTTTTTTCTCATTCCACATCCGGTCCGTGTCTGTGATGGAGAGTCAGGCATTGGGATGGCATAAACTGCGAACATTTGTTCTTTCTACGGGCTCAGACTCTGCGAAGTGTGTTCTAAAGTAGTTTACTGTTGGCGCCTTGGTGTATATCCTTCCAGGCTTGTCTCCGGCCCACAGGCTTTTACGTCATGTCCGTGCGTGCGTGCGTGTGTGTGTGTGTGTGTGTGTTCTGTGGCTTAGGTAAAAACACAGATTCCTGGGACTTCCCTGGCGGTCCAGTGGTTAAGACTCTGCGCTTCCACTGCAGGGGGCATGGGTTCAATCCCTGGTCAGGGAACTAAGATCCCACATGCCACGAGGCACAGCCAAAAAAAAAAACCCCACAGATTTCTACATTCCGAGAGCACCCTTCCCGCTCCTGTCCCTGCCCCCAGAGCCAGCCAACGTCACCAGTGCCTTTGGTATTTTCCAGAGGCATTTCTATTGCGCGGAATGTTGACTTTTGGCATGGTTAGAGGGCATTGGGTTAGCAGCCCCACTTTGCCTCATCTTAAGGCTTCCCAGAGACGAGTCAGGGCTGCCCCGTGAGAGCTCAGTCGTGTGCCAGACGCTGTCAGACATCTCGGGCACGCGGTGCGGGAAGCGTGGGTCTGTGCCTCGTGGCCACCTCCCCCAGGTGGACCCCGCGGTTTGGGAGCAGTGCTCTAACAGTGAAGTGTGTCCCCCATCGTTCCGGTAGCACGCATCCTTGCTTGGCTTCTGAGGTCAGATTCTAAAAAGCTGGAATATTCTTTCAAGCAGCCCCTGAAAGTAAATGTGTGCTCCTTTGAGGATGCTTGCTGAAGAAACTCATTGATTTTTAGAAAAAACAAAAGAGAAGGCAACCTTATGTCTTTCAGTCCAAGCTTCTGAGTCTTCTCTCTGTTGACTGGGCTTTAAAAGGAGGCCGTGAACAGAGGGGTGGGGACATCAGGCCTCCCGTGAACTGCGGCAACGGGGAAGGCGCGGTGCCAGGTGGGCACACACCCCCCTCAGGCCGCCCTCGCTCTCTGCCGGCAGACCTACCGCGAGCACCTGGAAGGGCAGAAGCACAAAAAGAAAGCGGCGGCTCAGAATATGGGCATCCAGCCCAGCAGCAGCCCACGAGGGGTGCAGGCACAGCTGCACTGCGACCTGTGTGCCGTGTCCTGCACCGGGGCGGAGGCCTATGCTGCCCACATCCGGGGGTCCAAGCACCAGAAGGTAGGAGCCCCTCACAGGCCCCAGCCCACTCGGGACCCAGAGGGGCATCCCATGACATGGGGGGTGGGCAGCCACCCACGAGAAGCGGCTTTCCCTGCAGGCCCACGCGTCCTCCTTCCTCCAAAGCCAAACGCCTTCTCCCAGTTATAAAAGTCACATCTGCCCCTGGACAGAAGCATGGAGCAGGGCAGCTCGTACCCAGACCCCAGAAGAAACTGTTCTTGGCCTTGGGTGTGTCTGCACGTATATATGAACCAGAGTTTGTATGTTGATGAGATCAAATTGTATATTCCATTTGGGGTCCTTATTTATTAAAAATCAAATTAAAGTAGTAAGGTTTAATATTTTAATATCAAAGTTTTCATTGATACTAAATTATTTAATATCAGCATTTGTCATATTTATTACTATTTTAATATCAACGATTTCCTGTGGGCTTAAAAATGCGTGTAGTATGTCATATTATGAGGAAATGAATTGGCTCCTCCACCCGAGAGAAGGTAGGGCCCCTCTCCCTATGCCCTCTTTCTATGGTCCAGAGGTGCTTTTTGGAAATCAGCAAACCTTCCCGAAATGGCATCATGAACCTGCAAGGTGATGCTCACCTTTCAGGTATGCGCTGAGGACAGGAGGAGGGGGAATTCCTGGCTGGACGCCTGCTTTGAGCTGCACCACGAGGTTTAGAGTGAGAGGGTTAGGAAGGCCCCTGTCCCGTGGCTGCCTCTCTCTGCCCCGTCCACAGAACCCCCTCCAGCTGCCCCAGCTCACCGGCCATGCTCCCTCCTGCCCCCGGGCCTTTGCTCACACCCTGCCTTCGGCAGCCCCCTTCCAGCCCCCGCTGCAGGCTGGGCCTCCCCGAGCGCCTGCCTGAGGATCTGTCTTCTCCCCCTGCTCATCAAGGGCCTCGTTCCCCAGCCCAGCTGGGACAGGCTCTCGAATGCCTGCGTGAACCCACAAAACCCACCAAGGAAGGAGCAGTGAGGCGTGGAAAAGGGGACGTGCTGGCCTGGTGGTAGCAGGGGTGCAGGCGGGAGAGCTGGGCCCAGGCGGGGTGGGCTGCAGGTGTCACAGCTCGCAGGCTGGGACTCGTTCTGGGGTCAGGAGGCCCTGCAGCCAGCCCCGGGGTGGGGGGCAGGTTTGAGCCGTGAGTGTCAGAGAGTTAGAGCCAGAGAAGGTGTCTGAGACGGTCGTCAGTGCAGACTCTGGGGGTGGTGGAACAGTCCTTTCCAATGGGAACTTTTGCAATTAAATGCCTTTGTTGGCGGCGGGGCATGCCGAGGACAGGGCAGGTGACTGTATCCTAGGTGGATCTGTGTCCCTGGACGTGTATGTGAGTTCCTGCAGAATGTGGAGGTGTGTCTATGGACGTGTACACCCACGTATACCTAGCATGGATCTGTGTCGTGGACACGTACATGTGTCCATCTTAGCAGGCGCTCTACACACACTGTGTCTCTACCTGGGGCTGGCACTGGGCTGGTGCTTGGCATGTAGAAAACAGCCGTGCTTCTCAGCGCAGGCGGTGGAGTTTGGAGGAAGGGGGTCTGTGTAAGCCAGCAGGGGTGTCAAAGTCATAGGTCCCCCATATGCAGGAGTAGTGGGGGCCTAGAAGCAGGAGACAGCTCAGGAAGGCCCTTCCCAAGGCATTTAAGTGGGAGCAGGGGGAAGGGGCAGGGTCCCCGGGGACAGGGTGGACCACCGCCCTCACTTCCACAGTCTGCCAGCTCCCCCATGCCCAGTGAGGTGCTCTTCCTACCCCTGAGGAAGGTTGGCCAGGCCTGAGCAGCCCTTACAGGGGGCTGGGTCTGTTCCAGGTCTTCAAGCTGCACACCAAATTGGGGAAGCCCATTCCCAGCATGGACCCGGCGCCAGCGAATTCGGCCCAGGCCACCAGCACCAGCCAGCCGGCCTCCACCCCCCTCACCGTAGAGAGCCCCCCTGCGGCCCCTGCCAGCCCCAGCATGTGTGCCCCAAGCAGGCCAGCGCCAGCCAGGAGACCGGCCGCCTCGAAGGCCTCGCACGTGGGTACGTGTGTCTGCGCTTCACAGCCCCTGCCCTGCCTCAACAAGCTCGAGCCTCAGAGACGGGATGGTCTGGTCAACGGTGTGTGTGCGTCCATCACTTCTGGGGAGGCAGGACCTATGAAGGGGGTGGTTCTCTCCCAGATCCCCGCCGGCGGGGTGCCTTCTGCCGCCTTTGGCCCACCCTGGGGAAGCGTGGGCAGAACCAGTGCAGCTTCCATTTCTTCCCGTGGAGCTTGGGACTGAGCCGCGTGCTGGCCACACTCGCGAAGCCGGCCCTAGGCCTGGAGAATCCCCTGGGCTGCCGCCTTCCACATGCTGGAAGCAGCCCCCTTTACACCGGGCACTCTGATAAGTGAGGTGGGCCCCGGGAAATCCAGGCAGGTTCCTCGCAGCCCCACCTCCAACTCTGCCTTCCCTCGAGCGTGTGTCACCCGCACCTGCTATGACCCCTGGGCAGTCACGGCTGCCGAAGGACATGCATTTCAAGGGTAAATAGGCTTACATGTCAGGCACTCACTCCACGTGCCTGATTCACCCTCCACGGCTCTAGGTTTGTCATTAGTCCCACTTTACAGATGGAAGAACCGAGGGGAGGGGAGGAAAAGCACTTGGCTCTGGACCACCCAGTGAGCGGTGGAGGTGGGATTCCAACCCAGTCTCTGCTCTCCACCACCACGCTTTGTGTGGGAGGCGGGGCCTATTTTATTTTGAGCCTCAGCAGGCCTGAGATTTGAACCATCACGTGATGTTGAAGATCAAAATGTAAAGCGGTTTTGGTGACAAAGAAATGTCTCCCTTCTGAGGCTCAGTAAACCCTCGTCTGCTTGATGTTCCACTGTTGGTTAACTAAGGGCTGCAGACTTGTGCAGCAGTGGCGGTTGTCCTCAGAGAGGGGCCTACGACCTGCGCCTCCCTGTGGACCCATCCACCTTTGGATGGGTTTGGTTGGCACCAAACGCTGTGAGGGCCTCGCTCTCCCAGTCGTGACCCAGGCTGGTGGGAAGGGGTCTCGTGGGACTCTGGATCCCATTGGCTGACGTCACGGAAGGGGGAGGGGGGCAGTGGGAGACCCGGTGGCATCGAGTTGTACCCTTCATGCTGGCGGACCAGAAGCCGACCCTGGTTGCTGGCTGGAGCAGATTATAAGTCACGCGGTTCTTCCTTCCAGGGCCTCCTGTGCTGCCGGCGGCAGACAGCAGATCCCCCCAGGGGAAACTGGCACACCCCAGATCAGAGCAGCCCGGAGAACCGCCCGCCCAAGGAGGCTCTGTGGAAGCTTCTGGAACGTGCTGTGATGCACAGCCGGTGGGCCCAGGCTACGTGGAGGAGGTAAGTGCTGGGCATCTGGCCATCGGCTCACCCTGCTCCACCCTGGGCTCCGGTGGAGAAGGACCTTGCGGAGCCGGGCCTCGAGGCCTCGTCCCAGTTCTCCCCCTGAGACTTGCACACCCGCCCCGGGAAGACCTCAGTGAGCCAGCATCCCTTGGATCTCACTGGAAGGCCCGGGTGCTGGGCTTCAGATCTTAGAAGGAAGGCCCGAGACAGGCAGAGGTGTTTCCTGCCACCGGGCAGCCCCTCTTCCTGCGGCAAGGAAGGTGGCAGGAGGGATCTGTGTCCTGGAAACCCACGGGCACGTGATCCTCGGGCACAGGAGCCAGTGTGCGCCCCACACAGCACCACCTGCACGCCCGGGGCTTTGTGGAGCTCAGGTTCTGAGCCCCTCCCTACGAGCCCACAGTCGCAGCCTCCCGGGTGCCTCCTGGGCCGTGCATGTGGGCATTTCTTCCGTGCTCGTGTTCGTGCTTTTGTTCACCCAACTCAGCACCTTCTGTTTTGTCCCCTGCAAAATAGCCACACCAGGCAGGCTTCCTGCCAGTCTGGTGGCAGCCCCGGGATGGGGGGACAGGGGAAGGGAGGACAGGACGGTGGTGGCAGAGGGGAGCCGGGCCTGGGAGGGCGCACTGGTGAAGAGCCACTCCTTTGAAAGCGTAAACCGCTGGGCAGGCAGGAAACCAGCACCCAGCCTGGATGGCCCTGGGGGAAGGAGGTGCCCTGCTGGAGCCCAGACCCGACGCGTGGGGGCCGTGGGCAGCGCTCAGCCGTGCCTTGTGTCTCAGGTGTGCAACGAGGAGGGCAGAGTGATCCGATTCCACTGCAAGCTGTGCGAGTGCAGCTTCAATGACCCCAATGCCCGGGACATGCACGTGAGGGGGCGGCGGCACCGGCTGCAGTATAAGGTGTGCCTGCAGGGGGCGTCTGGTGGGCCTGGCTGGGGGTGAGCGTCTGTGCTCTTGACATCTTGGCTCACGTCTCAAAACACACATTTTGCCCGCATGAGTCGGAGCCCCTGGGCCCTTCATCACCCCGGGCTCAGCCAGAGGGACCCTTGGCTGCTTTCACAATGCCTTCTTGTCACAGGTTTGCCGGGGCACGCATGCACACGTGTGTTTAGACACACTTGACTATCGGGCCCCGTGTACACTTGTGCACAGCACACACTGTGACTCTCCTTGTGACAAACAATGGCTTCTGGATATTTCCTCTCTTTTCAGCAGCCTTGTTGAGATATCATTCACACACCACACAGCTCGCCCATGTAAAGTGGCTTTTACTACATTCACAGAGTGTACAACCAGCAGCTCCATCTAGTTCCAGAACAGTCCGTCAGGAGCCCCGTTCCCATTGGCAGCCACCCCCAGCCCCTACCCCAGGCCCTGACAACCAGGAGCCCACTCTCTGTGTCTATGGATCTGCCTGTTCTGGACGTTTCCCATCAGTGGAATCACACACTGGGTGTCCTGTGTCTGGCTTCTCTCACTGAGCATCGTGTTCTCAGGGTCCGTCCACGGTGTAGCGAGTGTCAGTGCTTCACCCCTTTTCCTGGCTGAGAGATGCTCCCGTGTGTGGAGGGACACGTTGTGTGTGTTTCACCCGCTGAAGCACACTTGTGTTGTTTCCACCAGTGACCAATCCTTAGACAACACTACACTCTTTGAGTGATAGATTTAAGTACTAAGGACAAAGACCAGTGAGCGAATTGGCAATGCTATTTAGAATATATAGATCTGGATCCCACACAAACGGAGTTTCCCTGGGTTACTCTGATCGGGATGAGCATTTCCGTTCAGTCGTCCGTCGGCATGCGTGACCACTGACCGCGGGTGCTCCTCTGTGTTGCGGTGCCTTCTCCCTCGGCTCCTCTGTCAGATGCGTGGACGGTTGGCTTGCGCAGTGGCAGACGTCACGTCTGCCGCTTTGCAAGTTGGTCGTAGTTTTGTTCCCCGCGGTGGTTCCCTTTCCTGCCATGGCCTTTGGGGACGAGGAGTGTTGACACTTTGGGGATTGAAACTCACTGTTGTCTAAACCTGGCAGGAGGGACTTCCCTGGCGGTCCAGCGGGTAAGACTGCGCTTCCACTGCAGGGGGTGCGGGTTTGATCCCTGGTTGGGGAACTAAGATCCCGCGTGCCGTGGGGCATGGCCAAACAATAAAAAAATAAAAAATAAACCTGGCAGGAGGTGGCACCCCCAGCATTCTCATCTGAACGAAGGTCCCCCATTTTCCCAGAAAAAAGTGAACCCCGATTTTCCGATTGCGGACAAGCCCAGCACGAGAGTTCGGAAGCTGCTGGAGGAGAGGCTGAGGAAGCAGCGGCAGCTGAGCAAGCAGCGTCTGGGGGAGCTGCGGCGCCAGCATGACGAGATGAGGTGCGGGGCCTCAGGGCCCTCCCCCGCCAGCCGCGCTCAGCCCGGGCCAGACCAGGCGGCACGCGGAGCCGCTTCTGGGGCTCCCCACGCTCTCCTGCGTGACCGGCCCAGGGTCCCGCCGCTGCTCACGGCTCCTTGTCCCTGCCACCCCAGCAGGCGCTACGGCTTGTGCAAGAGGTGGCTGGAAGAGGAGCCACAGGCGCAGGAGGCGCGCTCGGGACGCTCACTGCCCGACCAGCATGCACCTCCCCTCAGGAGCAGGCCCGGGTTGTCCACAGCCAAGCCTCTGGTGGGTGGTGGTCTCATCTTGATATCCAAATGCCTCAGGGGCTGGGGACTGGAGGGGGCTGAGGGCCTTACCTCCAGCCACAGCGATCCCTTAAAGCTTCCTGAGGCCCCAGTGGTCACATCCCTCTGGAGCCTTTGGGTGTCTGTCCATCTGAGGGGGCGGCCGGGTCGGATGGGAACTGTGGATTGCACCCCGCTGACGGAGGGGGTCACCAGCTGCCTCGGGGCCTCTGGCTCGGAAATTCGACAATGTTGTCCAGGGAGCCCACTGGACCCCCCAGTCGGCCCAAGTTCCCCACAGCCATCGGGGCCCTGGGGTCCTCACTGGTCCACCTCCCCTGTGGACTCTCTCATTCCTCTGCCTGGCTCTCCGGCCACCGCTTGCCTGTCAAAGCCAGCCTGACTCCGGGCCCCCCGCATCCCCCTGGCCACCGGGGCCTCTCAACCCGCCCGTGATGTGACACGTGTGCCTTTCCCCGAAGCCCATGAGGCGGCCGGAGTCCAGCGATGACCGGCACGTCATGTGCAAGCACACCGCCATCTACCCCACAGAGGAGGAGCTCCTGGCCATCCAGAAGGCCGTCTCCCACTCAGAGCGCGCCCTCAAGCTGGTGTCCGACACAATGGCCGAGGAGGATTCCGCACGCCCAGAGCCAGAGGGCGGGGAGTGCAGGTAATGGGCATCACCCTCCTGTTCGGGGGGGCCCGGGGTGACAGAGGCGGCTCCACTGCCAGGTGGCTTCGAGCCCTTGGACACCCAGGGCTTTCCAGAAAACTCCCCAAGAGAGGCTCAGAGCCGGAGCCCCGAGACTCATAGGGAATTGTAGTCCCAACTGGAGAGAGCCGTTGTTCTAACACCAGAAGTTACTTTTCCTGTCGAAGGCGTGCATAGAAATGTAGTTCGCAGGGGATTAGCCCCTCTGTTTCCTCACCCATAATGCGGACATAAGTGTGATTCTCCTGGAGCAGGAGGTGCCGCCGAGCATCCGCATGAATCATCTTTCCAGCTGCCGAGAGTGTTGCAAGGTGGAAAGTCCCGATGCCTTGTATCCATTTACTTTTCTGGCCGCGCCGCACAGCTTGTGGGATCTTAGTTCCCCGACCAGGGATTGAATCCGGGTCCTCAGCAGTGAGAGCGCGGAGTCCTAACCACTGGACCGCCAGGGAATGCCATCATTTACTTTTTTAAGGTTTTTTGTGGGTTTTTTTGGTGGTAAAATACTCATAACACAAAATTTGCCATTGTGACCATTTTTACGTGTACACTACGGCAGCACTAAGTACATTCACAAGGTTGTGCAACCATCACCGCTGTCCATTTCCAGAACTTTTTCATGATCCAAAACAGAAATCCGTCCCGTGAAATTCCCCAGGCCACCCGCTGCCCCTGCCCCTGGCACCCACCTTTCCACTCCCTGTCTCCACGGCTTGGCCTGTTCTGGGTGTTTCACGCCAGTGGAATCATGCAGCATCTGTCCTTTTGTGTCTGGCTGATTCGAACCAGTAGCTTCTTCCTGCCACAGTGTTTGCTCCCCGACAAGAACATGCGAGCCACTCATGGGTCACCAGGTGTCATAATGAAATGCACTCACCCCTCAGCGTGAACGCAGCTGCCTCCCCGGGACGGGGCCTTCCTCACCGCCTGGAAGGGGAAGCAGGCACGGCCCCTCGGGCAGAAAGGGGGGCCCTCCCTTAACCTCCACCCCGATATATTCTGAAGGAAAAGGCCCCTCACTTAGTGCTTTGCAGTTTTGCTCCCGTTTTCTCCCTGTACTCGTGTTTTGGGTTTGTTGTTGTTTGTTTGTTTGAAAATATTTATTTATTTATTTATTTATGGCTGCTTTGGGTCTTAGTTGCAGCATGCGGGGTCTTGGTTGCAGTATGTGGGATCTTTCATTGCGGCGTGTGGGCTCTTCGTTGCCGTGCGCAGGCTTCTCTGTAGTCGTGGTGTGCAGGCTCATTAGTTGCGGCGCGAGGACTCTCTAGTTGTGGTGCGTGGGTTCCGTAGCCCTGTGGCATGTGGGATCTTAGTTCCCTGACCAGAGATTGAACTGGTGCTCCCTGCAGTGGAAGCGCAAAGTCTTAACCACTGGACCGCCAGGGAAGTCGTGGATGTTCCATTATTTACTTAACTATCGCAAAGAGTGTGTTAGTATTTGGTTTTTTTTTTCCTATTTTATTATGGAAATTCTCTAACACACACAAAAGGTGACGAGGCCCAAGTGACCATCCCTAAACCAGGAAAGACTCACTTGCTCTCTACCCACCCCACTCCTGGACAGACCGCTGCGGTTAAAGACGATACCAGGCATCAGCCTGAGGGTGGAGTACGTGTCTCTAAACAAGACTCTTTTTCATTTAACAAAACCAGAACACCATTATCATACTTGAAAAAAATGAACAATAGTTCTTCAACCCCATCAAATATCCAGTCAGTGCTGAAATTTCCAGTTTTTTGTTTAGGGTTTTTTTTTTGTTTTGCAGTTGGTGTTGAATCAGGGTCCAAATTGATTGACAACCTGTCAGTCTCTTTATCTGCAGGTTCCCCGCCTCTCTGCTTTGTCTTCCCCTGAAGGATCTGGTCCTGGTCCCGTAGAGTCCCAGGTGTGGCCAGGTCCCCTCGGACCATCCCAGGCTCTAGCACTTGCAGTCCCAAGACAGACCACAGAGAAATACACAAATGCAGTACAGAATTAGGTTATCTCGTATCCCGAGAAGTGTCACGAAGAAAACAGCAAAGTGGGGATCAGGGAGTGGCAGGATCAGGTGGCAGCTTCGAGAGCCAAGGGGTGGACATTTGTGTTGTGACGGCCGTGGGGAGGGCCACCACGTGAGGGCACCCCAGGCAGTGGTCCAGGTGGGATGAGCCTCCTGGGGAGGGAGTGGAAGGAGAGGGCGGTGACGAGGCGGCCCAGGGGTCAGGCTGGGGACCTCGGACCCCAGGAGGAAGCTTGGTGTCCCCAGCCTGCAGAGGGGCAGCACTGGGAGGGTGGCTGCTGGGCGGACGCGGTGGTGGCAGTCACCTGCAGAAAGTGACCAGGCCGGTGCAGTGCAGGTGGGGACACGACTCGGGGAGAGGCAGGGATCGTCTGGCCGGCGGCCTTGGGGGAGTCCAGCTGGGGGCGAAGCGGCCGCAGAGGCGGCTCAGCAGCACGAAGCCAAAAGGACCGACGAGGGGGCCCTGCTGGCTGAGGACCAGGGCTCCGCTGGGGGTGGCCACGGGTGGCCTCTTCCAGAATGCAGTTTATTAGGAAACGGTGACGGCCACCAGCCCTGCTGAGCAACACAACTTCCTAGCGGCGGTTCCAAGCACTTCTCCCAGATCTGTCTCTTCGTGGCTCTTTGATCAGGTGCCCCTGGGGAGGGCCGTGCTCCCGTTTTACAGATGAGGAAGCGGCCCCGCGTGCAGGAGCAGGGACCCTTCCTCCCCACCCTCTGCCCACGCGTTTGCGGGTTTGTCTCGGCAGCCGCCCAGGCCCCTCTGCTCGGATCCTGAAAGGCGTGATGCGGGTCGGCCTGCTGGCGAAGGGCCTCCTCCTGCGGGGAGACAGGGCCGTGCAGCTGATCCTGCTCTGCTCCCAGAAGCCCAGCCACGCGCTGCTGCGCAGAGTCACGGAGCAGCTGCCCCTCCAGCTCCCGGTGAGGCGCCCGGCCGTGCATCGTGTGGCTTCTACGCGGCTTGGACACAACCGGTTTGTTTTTAGAAACTGGCGCAAGGAGAGAGTGGTGGAACTTGAGGGTTCCTTTACAGAGGGGTTGAGGGTAGAGCCTGGAAACGCTCTAAACGTCCGGTCACTGAGGACGGTTACTTCCGTCACATCCACAGCAGAGCCCAGCCAGCCGGGACGGAGCACAAACAGGACGAAATCCACAGGACAGGCACTCAGGCTCATGAGACTAGAGAGGCACAGGGCTGGGGGTCGGCCGGACTTTCTCCTCCAGAGCAGTTCCTGTTGTTGTCATAGAGCCTTTTTTTTTTTTTTTTAAATCTATTTATTTATTTTTGGCTGAGTTGGGCCTTCGTTGCTGCGCGTGGCTTTCTCCAGTTGCGGAGAGCGGGGGCTACCCTTTGTTGTCGTGTGTGGGTTTCTCATTGCGGTGGCTTCTCTTATTGCAGAGCACAGGCTCTAGGCGCGCGGGCTTCAGTAGTTGTGGCTCGCGGGCTCAATAGTTGTGGCTCACGGGCTCTAGAGCGCAGGCTCAGTAGTTGTGGCACACAGGCTTAGTTGCTCCGCGGCATGTGGGATCTTCCCGGACCGGGGCTTGAACCCGTGTCCTCTGAACTGGCAGGCAGATTCTTAACCACTGCGCCACCAGGGAAGTCCCTGTCATAAAGCTTTTCTCAAGCGAGATGGTAACCGGGAGAAGAGTGAAATCATGTCATGATTTAAATTGATCATCTTCCATTAAAATACTCAATTCCCAGGGCGGTTTCTTCTTCCTGATGTGTCTGCTGCCCTTCCCGAGAGAATTCAGCATCGTTCCTCTGACTCATGTAGTGAGCACTGGGGGCCGGGCAGACCCAGGCTCGCCTCTGGGACTCCCAGTCTGGTCAGGAAATGCAATAAACAAACATAGAGCAAGCTAACTTCCAGTTTATCTTCTGTAGAGAAATTAAAACCTGATGTCAAGTAGCGAGCACCTGGGGAGAGTGGGGGCCACTTCAGACAGGACCATGGGAGGTGTGTGTCCTGACAGAAGATGGAGCAGGTGAGGTGAGAGCTGAGAGATGAGGAGAGGCCTTGAAAGATGTGGGGGTGGGCAGTGTTCCACATAGAAGGACCTGCACCTGCAGAGGCCAAGAGGCAGGAGGCCCAGGGAGATGCGTGCCCGAATGGACAAAGGCCTAGATCAAGCTGGGCCTGAAGGCCATGTGGGGAGGTAAGATTGCCTCCTCGGGGAAATGGGGAGACTAGAGGGTTTTAAGCAGAGGAGTGACATGCTCCGACTTCACCAATTTAATCACTCATTTCCTGAACACCCACGACATGACAGTTTTCTGCTCAATACCGTAGGGGTTGCAAAGATGGCTCAGATGCAAGCCCTGTTGTCCGGAACCTTGCAGCCCAGCGGCTAAGACAAAGCCCTAAGCCCCATGAAGATGGATGAGGCCATGGGGAAGATGGCTAAGGCCACGGGAGAGCTGGCAGTGCCCCCCACTCCCAGCTGTGTAGACAGACCCTCCTAGCCATTACCTGGCTGAGTGTCTCGGGGGACCCCAAAGCAAGATGAGGGACACAGTAAAGCTTTTCTATGCAGGCACCGGGTCACTGCACCAAACCCACCTTCGTTGTGCAGTCTCCCCGGGAGGCTGGTAATCGGGGACGGCAGTCGGAGTTCTGATGACTGTGCGCAAGGGGTCCCTTCTTCCTGAGCCCCTGAGAGTGACAAGCCGGAGAGGGTGTAAATGGAGGGGAGAGAGATCCGCCGAGAGGGCGGGGCTTGTCTGGAGGCTCTGCTTGGTGCGGGGCTGACCCTCAGGGTATCCCCCAGTGATGCAGCCAGCGCAGGCTGGGTCCTAAGGATGCGTGTGCTGGGGCAGGACTGAACCCTGGGCAACCATGGGGTGAGTACCGGAGCCGAGGGGCCTCAGATCTTGCCTGGAGGCAGCCCCTGTCCAGTGTCCTGAGAAACCATCGTTCTGCCCTCATTACCCAAACAGTAGCCTGCTGGACCAACTGAAGGATTTTGCATTTTTCACTCAATAGCATCTCTTGGGTCACATTCCATATTCTTACTTAGGGAGCTTCATTCTTTTTTGTGGCCAAAGAGTATTCTGTTGCCACTTGTCCATAACTAGCTGGGTCCTTCCATGTAGTTGGACATTTAGGTTGTGTCCAGTGTTCTGTGTTACCAGTGAGGCTGCAGCAGATGAAGAACCTTGTACACACACTGCTCTACACACGTGGGAGCACGTCCCGGGGCAGAGTCGCGGGGTCTGAGGCATGAGCCTGGAGGCTTCTGCTGAGTGTGGCCAGGTCAGCCTCCACCAGCAGTTTAGAGACGCATGGATTTGCCAGCCCAGCGCCTCCTCAGACTCTTGAGTTTTGTCCTTCCTACAGCTGACCATGGTACCCCATTCTAGTTTTAACGTGATTCTCCCTTGCCATGGGAGGGTTTTTTTTTGTCATTATGTAGAAAGGGTCACTTTGGTTTCTCTCTCTGCAAACTATCTATCACTTGCCAGTTTTTTTTTTTTAAGATTTATTATTTATTTTTTGTGGCTGTGTCGGGTCTTAGTTGCGGCACACGGGATCTTCACTGAGGCATGCGGGATCTTTGTTGCGGCACGCGGGCTTCTCTCTAGTTGTGGCATGTGGGTTTTCTCTTCACTAGTTGTGGCAGGCAGGCTCCAGGGCACGTGGGCTCTCCAGTTGAGGGGCGCAAGCTCAGTAGTTGTGGCACGCGGCATGTGAGATCTTAGCTCCCCGACCAGAGATTGAACCCGAGTCCCCTGCACTGGAAGGCAGATTCTTTACCACTGGACCACCAGGGAAGTCCCCACTTGCCGATTTTGCTGTTGGGTTGCTGATCTTGTTGTTATTGAGCTTTGGGTGTTTTTACATATGAAGGCACCTTGATGCTGGGTCTGCTGTCTGTATGCATTTCTACGTGTGCACTTCTGGAGGCTGTGTCTGTGTCTGTGTCCCTAGGAGGTTCCAGAACACCTGGCACGGGGCCTGGTACCCAACCGCGTCCTGCCTCTCAGCTGGAGTAATGAGGCCTTGTGTTGTATTTGCACCTCGTAGATGGTGACAGAGGACAAGTACGAGGTCTCCTCCGACCCTGAAGCAAACATCGTCATCTCTTCCTGCGAGGAGCCCAGGATACAAGTCACTGTGTCCATCACCTCACCTCTGATGCGGGAGGACCCCTCTGCAGACCGAGGTGCGTCAGGGCCCTTCCGTCCAGCCCTCCTCTCCACACACCCGGTGGCCTAGGGCGGCATCCGCCTCTGCTCTGGGCAGGAGGTGGGGGGGTTGCCACAGCCAGTTTCCGGCACTTCCGTCAGCCCGGATGCCCTGGTGAGATAAGAGCTGGGCCTTGGGGCTGCAGAGGAAGGGAGGTAGAGAGCTGGGGCAGAGTCAAGTGGCTCAGTACTCAGCTGTGGGGCGTGTGCGCGGGGAGCACTTCCTCCCATCCCTCCTGGCTGCCCCGCCCAGAGGAGACCAGCTGTGCCCCATCCCCCAGCAAGACAGGGGCCTGGGGACCTGAGACAGATGTGCATTGCCTGAGGCAGTGGGAGGGGGTGGGGGGTGAGGCCAGAGGGCAGCCAACAGGGAGGGTGCATGCCAAGCCGATGGGGATGCACCCGAGTCTCATCCAGCCGTGGAACCTCCTGGAACAGCCCTGGAGACTGTTTCCCAAACTCCAGTCTTTCTTGGACCCCCTTCGTGATTGTTGTCAGATCTGAGGGCCACGAACCACTGATGCTTTCCTCTGAATCAATTCCTTTTTGACTCTTAAATTTTTAAAGAGGAGAGCCTTTGAACCGTAAGTGGAAAGCCGTTACCAGTTGTCATAAAGAGAGTGTCATCTGAAAATAAATACAGTGGGAAGAAAAAGTGATGCCCTTCAGTTCCAGGTGGAGGCCCTGCTCCGGCTTGCTCCGAGGCGGGGATTGGGAATGTCGGAAAGGGTTCAAGGTCCAAGGCCACGGAAAGAAGTGGACTGGAGGGGGCTAGAGAACCGGAAACCCCTCCGAGGGAGCCCCGGGCCCCCAAGAGCTGCGATGTCCCCACCCTGCTGGTTGCTGCTGGGAGGGGAGCTTTCAGCTTCCTCTGTTGCTTGCTCTCAGCCCCAGAGGAGCAGACCCAGGCCTGGGGGTTGGGGGGTTTATGGGTGAAAGAGAAACCTCTGCTCCCTCCTGTGACCTAAAACACCAGGACCTTGCAGAATAAGGGGAGAAGAATTTTCCTGAAGCAAGAAGAAGAAGGAATCAAAAACAGGCCAGAATTTCCCCCAGACACGGGGCCCTGGTCATCCGTGATGGCGTGTGCTCAAACCTGACCCGCTGTCTCCCTCTTAATTATGCATGCGGAAGTTTCTGGAAATCCAGCTTCATTCATAGTTTTCCATCTGAACTGTGATTTGCTAACCAAGGGAGTCAGCGCTGATGGCACTGGGTGACAAGCGTGGAGCTCTCTCCTGAGAGCGCAGAACCCGGAGGAGATGGGATCTTCGTGGAGAGGATGTCCGTGGTCCTTGCAGCATCCCGGAGAAAGGGCCAGCGAGCGGAACCATGTGTCTTCTGGATAAATACAAAGAGGCCTAGGGACCTGAGGGCCCGGCCACGTGGCCCGGGCAGCGGGAGCAGGGAGAGGGGCGCCTGGCCCATGTGCCCTTCTCTTCTAGAAGGAACAGCGGCGCCTCCGCCTGACCCGGGAGATGTCCTGAGCTCAGAGAAGTGCCTCCAGTCGCTGGCTGCCGTCCGCCACGCCAAGTGGTTCCAGGTCAGGGGTCGGGCCCAGAGCGGGCTCCCAGTACAAATGAGGGACAGACGTGGGTGGGGCGGTTCCTTGGCCTGCTGCTCGACCCACGTGTCCACGCCCAGCGCTAACCTGATGGAGGTCGCATCCTGGCTGATTGGGTCGGGAACCTGAAAGGAGGGACCACCACTCTGGGGGTGGGGGGCCGCAACGGCCGGCACTAGGGCTCAGCCGTGGGCCGTTTGGGAATGGAGTCTGCTTCCGGTCGCCAGCTGTGAGGCCGGCCGGCCCATGCCTCCCGGAGTCCCTCACTGCCTCCACCCCCGGCTGGGCTCGCTGCCCCTGGATCAGCCCTTGTTCCCTCGGCCCTGTGCACATGCCCCCCTTGGCCACGTGCTTACAGCTCCCTGGAGCTAACCATGTGCTTCTTTCCCCGAAGGCGAGAGCCAGCGGCCTGCAGCCCTGTGTGATCGTCATCAGGGTCCTTCGGGACCTCTGCCAGCGCGTGCCCACCTGGGGGGCCCTGCCGGACTGGGTAAGGCAGTTCCAGGGGGCTGGCCCTGCTTTAGGAAGCTCCCAACCCCTGATAGGCCACAGCCCTGGGAGGCCGAGCCTCATTTCCTGGTTCAGCGCTCAGCTTTCCAACAAAGGGCTGGTGTCCGTCTGAGCGCCAGGAGAGGTGGATCGCGGTGGGGCATATCGGGGTTCCTTGGCCCCAGGGTGAGGCTTGCTACAGACACAGTCTCATTTGACTGCATTATCTGGAACCCACAACCTTGCGGGCAGAATCAGGAAGCATGCAAATACAAGGGCACCCCAGCAAGAGGTGGGGTGTTTGCCTAGACCTGCAGGTGTCAGTGCAGAGGCCCCCGTGAGGGCAGGCAGCCTGGTGCAGACCCACCTCCTCTGAAGGGGTGGTCCCCTGCGGCCCTGACACCCCCGGTCAGCAGGCCCCGAGCCCTTCTGCGGGGAGAGGATGCGAAGGCCCCCTGTCCCCCAAATCCCCAAGCTGCCGTGTTGTGAGACCCCCAGCTCCTGCCCTCCGTGGGCACCCCTGCCCCGTCTTTCAGGATCTCATTTCATCTGTGCGCCCCTCGGCAGGCCTGTCTCTGAGTGTCCCTCTCCCGTCACGCACCCGCTGACCCCCCAGCGAGCGCAGATGTGTAGGTTTTTAAGCCTTTCACCTTCGACATTATCCTTGGGAAGGAGGCCGAGTGCCCTGAACTTGGAGGTACGCGTGCATCTTATGTGCAGCCTTCTGCTGCCAGTTCATCGGCTCCCACACCCAAAGACAGGTTCTTGGACCCTTCCCACCTGAGCCCAAGCTACCCTTGGCCTTGCTCATGAGGGCTCTGGTGCCCACCCGGACCTCGGCTTCCTGCCCATGGACCGGGGAGATGTCCACTCTCAGCACCACCCCTGGTGGATGGCACAGTGGGTGGCTCTATGCTGAGTGACAAGAGGGGTTCACTCAGACGCTGGGAGGGCCCTGCATTCCCCGGAGCTCATTTCCCTGTAAGTATAGATGCAACCCCCATGACCGTCACAGCTCCGGCCCTGCCTTGGGACCGGGCAGGTGGCTCCTTGGAGGTGGGGACAAGCCTGCGCGAGTCCCCAAGTCCTTGTGACCCTCATGGCCCTCACTGTCTGAACCTCGGGTCATGGAGAATGAGTTTCTTTTAACCCTCTTGACACTGGTTTGCAATGTTACCATCTATGGGATTTTGCTGATGTCAAAACTAGGCGAGAGTTCCCTAGAGAACTGAGAGAAACCCGCCCAAGGCCACACCAGGGTGGCAAGGCCCCGGTGGACCCCCTCCTTGTAGAAGTTCAGGGGTGGGAGGGTGTGAGGGGAAGAGCTGGGAGGGGGGCCTCACATCCCCGGTCCCCTGGAGACCTGGCCGAGGCCGCACAGCCGCGCCGTCCTCAAAGGCCCGGGTCTCCTTCTCTGTCTCCACCCGGCCCAGGCCATGGAGCTGCTGGTGGAGAAGGCTCTGAGCAGCACGAAGGGGCCCCTGAGCCCCGGGAACGCCGTGAGACGGGTCCTGGAGTGCGTGGCCTCGGGGACGCTCCTGACAGGTCAGTCCCTGTCGTCCGGGAGCCCAGACCCTGGAGCACGTGGCAGAGACCAAGGGCCATGGCGGGGGCGGGGGGACGGGGGAGCACAGAGGAGCCTCTTAGGAACACTCAAGAACCACGTCCAGCACAGGCAGGACAGCAGACACAGACGTGCACACACATGTCACCACTGAAGGGAGCCGCGCGGAGGTGTGGACCAGCCGGAAGGAGAGGCGGGGTGGAGGCTGGAGGGGAGGGGTCCGTGCCTTCTCTCACGCTCCTCTGATGGCACACCCACCCTCTCTGGGGAGCCAGGGACAGCCCGGGGGACATTTCCGAAGGAAACAACAGG
Source organism: Delphinus delphis (assembly GCF_949987515.2). Classification (NCBI taxonomy): domain Eukaryota; kingdom Metazoa; phylum Chordata; class Mammalia; order Artiodactyla; family Delphinidae; genus Delphinus; species Delphinus delphis. Next base: position 4,511,997 of record NC_082685.1, on the reverse strand, counting down.
AATTCCATGATGGGCTTTGTACAAAGATGTTCACCACGATGTCCTTCACGGTAGCAGAAGGAGGAGAGCACACATGTGGCCCGCGTGACATGTTAGATGCAAAACGGTGTTTTCCAGTCATTTCAGTGACATGGGACGATAGCATTTTAAGTGGAAGAAGAGGATGATACACTGGCGCGTGGTGTGAGCCTTTTCTGTAACTACATGCTCGCCCACGTGTGCACACACACACACACACACGCAGGCGGTGAGGAGGTCTGCTGAACGCGTGTGGGCTGGAGGGGACACTGGCAGGGGAGAGGCCTGGTGTGGCCCGTGGGCGCGAGGCGGCCAGGTGCAGACCCCCCAGCACTGCAGAGCCGCAGTGGCGCCTTCGTAAGGGTGCCCTCTCCTTCTCTGCCACTCCCACCTCCCCCTCAAAGATGGGCCGGGGCTCCAGGATCCTTGCGAGAGAGACCAGATGGACGCCCTCGGGTCCATGACCCTCCAGGAGCGGGAGGACATCACGGCCAGTGCCCAGGTAGGAGGCCAGCCCACGGGGCTCCCTGACTCAGGCCAGCTCGACCTGGCTGTGGACGGCCCAGGTCCCAGCCCCCATTCGCATCTGTGCTGCATCCCAAGAAATGGTCTGGGACTCCCCTTCCCACCCCCTCCCTTACGGAGACAGGTGGCTTGTGGGTGACAGGACTGCTTCCGGGGGCAGGGCCAGCCTGGCCCAGAAACAAAGCTACTCCCGTGATGAGGCGCAGACCTGGGGCCTCCTTGGCCGTTACTGCCGGGTGGTCTGCAAATACCCAGCCAAGGCCTCCTGCTGGGCCTAAACAGCTTCAGGCCCCAAAGCAGAGACCCTGTCTGTGGCTTCCCTTTTGTTTGCAAATTTTTACTATAAGCAAGTCTCCCAGCAGTACAGAAATCGCACTGGGCCTGACATTTATGAATGGCCTTCAGTGGAAAGAGTCAAATTGCTCTTGATCAGAGCTGAACCTGGAGAGGCAAGATCTAAGGTCCCTGTAGCGAGGAGAGAAAGAGCTGAAATTCCAAGGGGCTTCCTGGCACAGTACTCGCCACCAGCTGGCGCAAGCAACTCCCAGTACAGTTCTTCACGCCCAAGGGTGACGTGAGCTCTGCAGTTGCTAGAAGGGTGTCGAGGATGCCCAGCAAGCCCCCGAGTCCTCACGGGGCCATGAGAGGCGGGCCAGGAGGCCGCGGGCAGAAGGGTCCTGACGGGTCGTTTGCCCCCAGCACGCCCTGCGCATGTTGGCGTTCCGGCAGATCCACAAGATCCTGGGCATCGACCCTCTGCCGCCCCCCAAAAGCAGGCCTGGGGCGCGCTTCCGGAAGAGGCCACGGGAGGCAAGCGAGGCCGAGGCCGAGGAGGGCGCCGGCCAGAGGAAGCGGGCCGGTGGGGCAGAGAGGGGCCCGTGTGAGCAGCCTCGCCTCCCCAACGGGACCTGATGCCCCACCGAATGGCTGCTTCACCCCTGACGCTGGGCAGTCCTGTTTTCCTTTGCAGTAATGTTCCATAGATTTCTTTAAAGACACTTGTGCTTAAATCATTAGCAAAATCTCTTCATCTGGCGATTTCAGCTGCGGGGTTTGGGGCACCGCGCCCCAAGGCCTACCTTCACCCGGGCGAGAAGATGCAGCACAATTTTAAACCCTGGCATTTCTTGCTCGCTTTAAACTCACCCTATGGCCTACTAAGGGTGTGGGTTTTTAAATGGCTTTGTGAGGACACACCAGCCGTGCGTGGATTTGAAATCTCACGGGCAAGCCCCCTGGGGGTCCCACATCAGGAAGCCTGTCCCCGGAAGGTAGGTTGGGAGGATCTGGGGTGGTGGCCAAGCCTGAGAGTGTGCCCAGGCCGGGGTCCTCAGTCCCCAAGCCCAGTCTCCAAACACGCTGCCCCCTCCAGCTCCCCAGCCTGGAGATGGCCCCGTGGCCAGAGGTCTGCAGGGCCTGAGCTGGGCTCGTCCCCTAGCCCACCATGGGAGGGCCACAGAGCCGAAAGGTGGTGAGCATGCAGGCTGGGCACGCCCCTGACCCCCGGAGCATCTGTGACCCCCATGGCACTGCGCCCCGTGCCACTCCGGGCCTTCTGCACTACGAGGAACAGCTCTGTATGCCTCATTTGAGGCTGGGTTTGCCTTGTCTTTCTCCCGTCCTCCTTGCATAGGTGCAGCCAATGTGGGTCCAGGGCCCGCCCCTTGAAAGTGGAGTCTGGGGGCTCTGCCTGGTGCGGGGCACAGAATCAGGCGCCTTCTGGCACTGGTGGACATGACGGCACCCTTGCCCAGCCCCCACCCCGATCTGTCCAAACTTCCCTCTTTGCGACAACTTCTCTTGTCCGGCTGCCCTGTGGCACTGAAGGAGATAAGTCCATCTTTGGGCTGACACGATCTTTTCTGGTCACTTGATTGTTTCAAGCTCATTTCTGTGTTTAAGGGACAGCCTGTGTGTGGCTTCACATCTAATGTCTTCGTAGAACTACCTGGAAGTTTGGGGGGTGGGGAATAAACGAGATATGCCTGTCTCTTGGTGTAGACTGCGCAGTCCTTCCTCAGGGTGCAGTGACCCTGCTGGGCCCCTGCCTGGGGCCCTGACCAGCCAGAACTTCTCCCCGAGGCTCTGAGGCTGGGAGTGTGGATGGGGAGGAGGTCCAAGGGGCTGGTGCTGCCCAGGTGTGGGCCTCTCAGGCCATCTCCACACTGAGGTCCCCTGGGAATGCAGAGGAGCCAGGCTCTGCAGACCCCACCCCCAATCCCGGGGATCCAGCCCAGGAAGCACTCATCTCACACACATCCCACAGCCACTCAAGGAACCCACCCTGGCCTGGTCCAGGAGATACACAGCGGGACCATCAGCGGGAGGGTTGGGGACCCGGAAGGCTTCCTGGAGGAGGGGGCAGCCAAGCTGAGTTGGGAGGGGTGGCTCTCCGCCTGCAGGCCCTCTACCAAGAGTTCCCCCGCAGTTTCCCCAAATTCTCATTGCAAACCTCAGGGGGTGGCAGGGGTCCAGACAGGGAGAGGGCAGGTTGGAGGGCAGAGAGGGGAGGAGGCGGGCGAGGTTGCAGTGGCCCGTAGCAGAAGTGGCACATGCCCGTGGGCACAGACCAGGGCAGGGAGATAGCCAGGACCCCCTTCTCAGAGCTGGGCCAAGGGAGTGTCGGCCCCCCATGCAGGCAAAGCTTAGCCTGGTTCTACCAGACACATTATCTACCGGAAACAAGAAGCAGCCAGCTGGTGCGTGACCACTCCGACCTCCCCGGAAGGGCAGGCCGCTCTCCTCTGCCTCTGGGCCCTTCCTGAGGGAGCAGCACCCCAACAGCACGAGTGAAGGCAGAGCAGCCCCTCGGCTACAGCTGCACACCGGGCATGGGGGACATTCTCCACCTCATGTGGGGGAGGCTTCACCCGCACACACCCTCTCCCTCTGCATCTCTGTCGACAGCTCTGCTATTCATCCAGCTGCCCAGGCTGACCACCGCCACCACTGAGGAGTCCTTCTGGGTTCCTTTGTGCTCGGGGCTGAGCCATCTGGAAGTCCTATTGGTCCCACTTCTGTTGCTCTCCGTTCACAGCCTCTAGCACTCTGCGGCTTCAACCCTCCAGCAACTGGGGCCTCAGGATAAAACTCAGGATTACACTCAAGATAAAACCCCAAATCCCGACAAAGCCCCCCCCAGAGAACCCAACTGCCACCCTCTGCCTCAGTAACTCCACTTCAGACCTCCTAGTCTCTGCTGGTCCTCAGTGAACCAGCCAAACTTCTTCCTGCCCCAGGGCCTTTGCACATGCTTTTCCCACTGCTTATTAAGCTCTTCCCCTGGCCTGTATGGCCAGCTGCTCCTCTCCTCCTTTGGGTCTCAGAGAGGCCTCCTTTAACACCTCAACCTGTCACATAACCCTATTCGTTTCCTTTATGCCACACGCCACTGATTAAAATCCTTTGTTATCTGCCTTGCTCCCACGCTGTGAACTGTCTGCGGGCAGCAAGTATATCTGCCTTACCACGGCACCCCAGGTCTAGAATAGACCAAGTTTAGTAAATATGTTAATGCTTGCAACCATGCTCTGACCCTCAAGGATGGGTGTCTGTGTTGGAGGAATTCACCTCCTAGCAGATAAGAAGACACCGTTTGTTTCGGTGTCATCCCAGGAGATTACTGTACCGATCAGGATGACAGCCTTTGGCTAAGGCGGTGGCAAGAGGATGAAGGGAAGGGAGAACGGGTTGGCATTCAGGGGTGGCCATCACCGCTGCACTTTTGTGGAGAGCCCCTGTCCCGCTACCATGAGCCTTCCTCACATCCTGGCAGTAGCAGCTCCGGGAAATCTCACGACCCACTGCTCACCATCCCGTCCCTGCCTCCTAGGGAAGATGGATGTGATCTTCTCCAGGTGGTGTAAAACCAATCCAGTTGACAGAGAGTTAAATCTGCCCCCCGCCTCAGCAACTCCAGAACACCAAGTTTAGGCAATGCAGCCACAAAATAGACAGCTGGTTAGTGATGTACTCGGTCCAGATGGATGGGACACCTGGGCTATGGTGCTCGCTGCAGGCCTGAAGAGCGGTTGCTTTTCATCTTTCCTCTCCAGCCCTCTCCCCACCAGGCAGAGGACCCCAGAGCAGGCTGGCAGCTGGCGGGGTGACATGGGACCAGGCACTTGAGAATTCGGACCGCTGAGCGGGGACAAGCAGCCCAAGACAGCGACGCAGGACCTCAGGCTTCAGGATGCTGGTGGGCCAGCATGGTTGCTAGGAGATGGTGGTGAGTGTAGGAGGGATGACGCGGGGCCGTGTGGGCAGGGCTGGAGCCAGACCTGGCAGGCAGTCCAGGAGAGACAGACATGAAAGTGCAGATCTGCCAACTCCACCTGCAAAGTCACCAATAACACAGAAAGAGAGCCACGAAAACGCACTGCGTCTCCTGGTCCAAATAAGTTGCACTCGGTGGTAGAGGGAGCATCTCCAAGGCTCAGCCAGTCCGAGGCTTCTCTGGGGAAATGTTGGCTCCATCTTCTCCCTGGTCACCCGTTAGTTTGGCTTCCGGAATGAGAAGATGTTTCAGGTAAGCGGATTAAGGCTCTGCTGAGTGGACAAGCCAAAGGACCCATGTTTCTCCTTAAGACGGAGAGGGCTGCCCGGGGTGAGGGGTGTGTGTGTGGGGGTATCACCCTGTTTATATCTGCCAAAGTTCTGAAAAATAAGTGTACTGGGAAACAGATACTTGCACACCCATGTTCACCGCAGCATGATTCACAGCAGCCAAAATGTGGGAAAAAGCCAAAAGCCAAGTATCCATTAACAGATGATAAACAAATGTGGTCCATCCATACAGTGGAATATTACTCAGCCTCAAAAAGGAAAGAGATTCTGACACCTGCTACAAATAACGTAGATGAACCTTGAGGACATGATGCTCAGTGAGAGAAACCAGACACAAAAGGACAAATACTGTCCGATTCCACTCATAGCAGGTCCCTAGAGGAGTCAAATCCACAGAGACAGGAAGTAGATGGTGGGGGCAGGGGCTGGGGGAGGGGGAGGGGGAGTCAGTGTTTCATGGGGACAGAGTTTCAGTTTGGGCAGATGGAAAAGTTCTGGAGATGATGGTGGGGATGGTTGCCCAACAATGTGAAGATACTTAATGCCACTGAACTGTGCACTTAAAAATAGTTACAATGGTGAATTTTATGTCTATTTTAACACAATAAAATTTTTTTTAACGTATTGGGTTTTCCAATTACAAAAATCTTGGAAGTTTCAGAAGAGTGGAAGAAGGGGAACAAAGTCAACCACTGTTAATACTCTGTGTTTCCTTCCAGTTTTCTCATTTTCTGCACTCTTGGTTACAGATGGGCTGTTTATACCACTTTGATTCCTCCTTTTCTTCAGTTGACATTATAACAACTTTGATTTCTCAACTGTGTTTTCGAGGTGCTTAGATATACTTTTCTAATTTAATTCTTCTGGAGACCTTTGGAGACACATCTGTTTCATTATTATTATGGTGCTAATATACACATAATATAAAATTCACCCCTATTTCAAAGTGTATGACTAAGTGGTTTTTGGTATTTTCACAGCGTTGTGTAACCATCACCAATATTTAATTCCAGAACATTCCATCATCCCCCAAAGAAGCCCCATCCCCATTAGCAGTCACTCCCCATCCCCCTCCCCAGCCCCTGGCAATCATGAATCCACTTTCTGTCTCTGTGGATTTGCCTGTTCTGCATATTTCACACAAGTGGAATCACACCCTGTGTGTCCTTCTGTGTCTGGCTTCTCTCACTGAGCATCATGCTCCCAAAGTCCGTCCATGTTGCCGTGTATGTCAGTGTTTCACTCTTTTTTTATGGATGATAATATTCCAGTGTGTGGGTGGACCACATTTTATCCATTCACCAGTTGATGGACATGTGGGTCATTTCCACTTTTTGGCTACTATGAAGAGATGTAATTTTTAATAGCTGCATAACATTCCACCAAATGAACATACCCTAATTTGCTTAACTGTTCCCCTACTGTTGGACATTTAGATTGTTTTCAAATTGTAAATTATACCTCTGCAAACACGTTCCTGAACATTTGGGATTCTCTCCCTTCCACAGATGCCCAAGATTGAAAGGCATGAACATTTTAAGGCATTTGAAACTTCCATGTAGAAGACCGCATTCCACCAGAGGTTTGCGAGTTCCCCCGCACACCTCCCCCCCCACTGCAGACAAAGGAGCCTCATTCACGGTCCCCAAGTCAGGACTGTGCCCTCTTAGTTTCCACAATTCTTTCCTGCACATACGTTTAACAGTTAGGTTTCATTCTGCCACATCTTGTATCCTCATTATGCTGTTCTTGCATTATCTCATTCATTCAACACATGTTGATTGAACACCTATTATGTGCCATGGGCCATCACTCATAGGGCTTCCCTGTGTCTCCCATTGAGAATGTTGAAATTTATTCAATTTCAATCAGCAAACACCACTTTCTTGGGAGAACCCAAAGATGAACCAGAGTTGTCACTTCCTGCAGTGAGGGTGACTCCGTGGCCCTTTATCATATTAGCCATGGGGTGTCAGGTGCTCACTTCACCTCCTAAGCCTCTTATAAAATTGGATTAAAACTCATAGCAGCAAACTTGTAGAGCTGTGGGGAGAACTCAGTAATAAAATGCATTTTTTTAAACACTTGCTGCCCAGAAAGGTATAGCCTCAGGGACACGGGCATGATGGAGGGCACGGGTGAGAGTGAAAACCAGTGATTAAAAGGGAAGTCACGCATGTTCCATGTGTGAGAAAAGCCCTGTAGGTGCTGCTGATGTTTGGGGACTCCCCAACAGTGGCCAGTCCCCCCACAATTACCCCCAGAGTGAAGCCACTCCCATGGCGAGGGGCTTCCTGTCAGCTCTGTAGCCCTCCCCTCATAAACGTTAGCCAGCGAAGAGGCCAAAACCCAAAGAGAGGGGGGAAAAGTAACTTGGAGGAAAGAGAGAATGAGAACAGAAGAAAGCAATTCTAGATAAAAACCTTATACATATATATTATCCTCAGAGAGCGAATAGAAAGTTCACTAGCCAGGAAACAAGTTTAAATTTGCCTTTTGAAAAAGAACATTCAAAGAACCAGAAGAAGCTCTTGGAAATGAAAAACCTGAGGATCAAAATTCAAATGGCAACAGAAGCGTTGGAAGAAAAAAAAAAACAGAATGAGAAGATAAAAAGAAAAAAAATGTAGACAAGAAAATTAGATCGATCCAGGAAGCCCAACATATGACAAAGAAGAGTTCCACAGAGAGAGGCCAGAGAAATTAAAAGTGGAAAAATCACCAGTGACATCATCCAAGAAAGTTTGCCAGGAATGGAAGATATGATAGAGCCCACTGAACGTACAGCACCACAGGTGAAAAATAGACCCATACCAAACCCACACTGTGAAAATGCAAGATGTGGAGAATAAAGAGAAGATGGAGCAGATTCTACAAGCTTCCAGAGAGAAAGGGAGTGACAAGCAGAAAATGAGGAAGCAGAACGGCTCAGATTGTTCAACTGCCCAAGACTGGAAGCTGGAAGACCTAAGGCAAGGGAATATATCCACTACTCAGAACACTTGTCCTCAGCCAAACCACCAATCACACAGGAGAGCTGAAGGAAAACACTTTCTCTGGAAATGCCCAGGGAGTATACCTTCCCAAAATAAGGGCACAAACCAAGAAACAGGAGACCTTACCCCAAGAAACTGGAGCTACATCCCAGGAATCCCAGGAGCTGAAGAAGAGGAGCCAGAATCACAGCCGGGCAAAAACTGCCCCTGTGTGGAGAAGTTAGTTCCACCTGAGGGGCCTGGGGAGAGAGAGAGTCACAGACACACAAAAAAACAAAGGCAATCACTAACTCCAGGAAAATCAAAAAACAAGTCCTAGAAAATAGAAGTGTTCCTTAGTGCACACTGTTGCACTGTGAACAATATTTTAATATAATAACATAAGCACTGAATATTCATTTAAGCAAAAGTTGTGATATAACTTTTGGGAGAGCAATATGCCTAATAGAGCTAAATCTATACTTTCAGGAGTAGGAAATCAATGGACAATGTTCAACTGGTAAATCCAGAGATGTGTAAACCATTATTTGGGAAGATGGAAGCAAATGCCAGAGAAACAGCCAATAGAAACAGCAGTGGCAGCCCTTGGGGAGTGAGACACACAGTGCTTTGTTTAAAACAGTTTTTTTTAAGCTTCGCACAGTCTTCAGCACACAGCCAAACACTCTACAAGTATTGCTACTATTAATTTTGACAAGAAGAAAACATCCATACCTTCGAGGGGCTCATCGCTGAGTCGGGGAGCTTTAGGTAATTTGGAGAACACTTGAGAGCTTACTATGTGCCATGAATAGCGACACATTTAATTTAATAGATGAGACGTGCACTTACAGGATCAAATAGATTAGAAAATGTGCCTACTTATAAGAAAATAAAGACAGAGAGAGACCAGAGGTCAGCAAACTACAGCCCACTTACCCACCATCTAGCGCACACCATCTGATTTTGTGCATCCAGTGAGCTAAAAATGGTTCTTTACATTTTTTAAAAAATATTTTTAAAAATTAATTTTTCGCTGTGTTGGGTCTTCGTTTCTGCACGCGGGCTTTCTGTAGCTGCGGTGAGCGGGGGCTACTCTTTGTTGAGGTGCGGGGGCTACTCTTTGTTGAGGTGCCCAGGCTTCTCATTGCGGTGGCTTCTCTCGTCGCGGAGCATGGGCTCTAGGCCCGTGGGCTTCAGTAGTTGTGGCACTCGGGCTCAGTAGTTGTGGCTCGAGGGCTCTAGAGCACAGGCGTAGTAGTTGTGGCGCACGGGGTTAGTTGCTCCGCAGCATGTCGGATCTTCCTGGACCAGGGCTCAAACCCGTGTCCTCTGCATTGGCAGGCAGACTCTTAACCACTGCGCCACCAGGGAAGCCCAGTTCTTTACATTTTTAAATGGCGGGGAAAAAACAGTCACAATGTTGCATGACATGTGAATAGTACATGAAGTTGAAATTTCAGCATCCACAAGTAATGTTTTATTGGAATGCAGCCGTACCTCTTCTCTTTCCCTTGTGTTCTCTCTGGTGGCTTTCGAGCTACAACGGCAGAGCTGAGTAGTCAAGACATGTGGCCCTTGACAGAGAGTTTGCTGACTCCTACGTTAGAGGATGAGGGTGTGGGGGACAGGATGGGGAGGATCAAGGTGGGATCCTGGAGCAGGGGCACAGGGGCAAGTCTTCCGGTACCTTGTGGATCGCCCGCTGTCCCTCTGACTTTACCCTCTCACACAAGTCTGCGTTCATTTGTTCTGGGAGGGCCTACCGCGTGCCAGGCTCCAGAGATAAATGCTTGCCCAGGCCAGAGCCAGTCCCTGCCCTCGCTCACGGAGCCTACACTCTGTCAAGGGGAGCAAGGTGAGTCAAAGGCAATCAACAGGAGCGAGTAAGACAGGGTAACCGGCAGTGATTCGGGCTTTGATGGTGGGTGGCCCCTCTGAGTGGTCAGGCACCGTCTCTTGGAGGAGTTGGAGATGATAAGAAGGAGGCTGCCTTGCGAAGAGCTGAGAGGAGCACACGCTAGGAGGCCAAAAACAGCACGTGCAAAGGCCCTGAGGCTGGACGGTGCCTGGAGCATTTGAGGAATCGGAGAGAGCTGGGAGCAGAGAGGTGACAGCGGCCTGCCAAGCCACAGCGGGGAGCTGGGTTTCGCGAGCACAGCAGGCACCAGGGGAAGGTTCCAAGCCAGGAGGTGACACAGACCCAGGTTACATATATTGAACCCTTGAGCGTGCCTGGGAAGTGAGGTGCCCAGCTCCACCTTTGGTACAAGGAAGACGGGACCAAGGGACATGGGGGAAGAGCAGGCACCCTCTCCCGTCAAAGGCAGATCCGCCTGAAGCTCACCCTTAGCACCCAAAGCGGGTCGTCCAAGAGGCCCTTCCTTGGACAAGTCAAGAATGGCCCAGCAGACCGCACTCTGGTTGCAAAGCATTTTTCCTCGAAAGAGGGGAGTATTCCTGCGCTGAATCCCCTGCGTCCCCTGGCAGGGAGAGAAAGCTGAATTTAAAGGTGTGTTAACTGGGGCAGTCTGATCCGGCCGAGTCTGATCCGGCGTGCTTCAGCCGAAGATCCACTGGGGCCCCGCAGCTCAGCTGTCCCCACACCTGGCAGCAGCTGCCCTGCCTCACCTGCCCCTCCACATCCAGAAAGCTGTTACTGGCACATTGGGAGGTCGACCGGGTGCCCCACACCTTGCCGGGCAGCTGGTATGTGGGCCCTGGAGCCAGACGAGCCTGAGCTTAAAGCCCAGCCCACAACTCCCCATGTCCTGGAGCATGGCACCCTCTGAGCCTCAGCTTTCTCATCTGCAAAATGGGTCCAATGAGAGCGCTCACCTCACAAGTGACAGGCACTGCTCATTACCTCTTCTCTCCCCAACATTCACTGGCTTAAAAAGTATGTTCTGAGCACGTGCTGTGTGCCAGGTACTGAGGCCACAGCAGTGAATGACACCGTCCAAAATCCCTGCCTTCAGGGAGCTGACATTCTAGAGAAGACGCAGCCAGTAAACAAGATAAAGTAAAATATATGTTCGGTCTGAACGTGGTAGTTCTACAGAGCTTCAAAGGAAAGGGGTGTGAAGTGTCAGCGGGTTGAAATATTCTGTGGGGTTTCTGGAATGTTGGGTGTGTCTGGGGAAGTGTCCCAGGCAGGAGGAACAGGAATGCAAAGGCCCTGAGGTGGGAGTGAACCTGGGAGCTTTGAAGAAGAGGAGGCCAATGCTCCTGCCTCCCCCTCTTCCTTGGCCCCAAGTGTAAAGTCCATATTTCCCAGCTTCCCCTGCTCCTGGGTTTGGCCTTGTAGCTAAATTCTACCCAATGGGAAGAAGGGAAGATCTCATGTGCATCTTGCAGGAAAAGTCCTTAAAGGGAAGAGGTGCACCATTGTTCTCTGAAACTTCCTGCTTCCTATTGGCTGGAATGCAGATGGGATAGATGGAGCTTGAGCAGTCATCTTGTATCAAGAGATGGAAATTCAAGTGCTGAGAAGGGCAGAGCCAGAAGACGCAGGAGCCTGGGTCCCCGTCACAGCCCTGGATTGCCTCCCTCAGAGAGGATTAATTCCTATCTAATTCAAACCTCTAGCACTGGGGGTCTTCCACCCCATGTAGCCAATCCTAATTCCAATTGATGCATTACGTAAAGTGCCCGTCACATGATGCCCTTTGTCCATGCCTACTACGATTTTCCTCTGTATTAGTAAAGGAGAATAAGAAATGTGCCCCGCCCTTGAGAAGTTTAGAACCCCAGTGGGGGAGTCCGCGGGCCTGACTCTCAGCCCCAGCCAGCTGTGTGACCAAGGGCAAGCAGCCTCGCCTCTCTGTCTCAGCTGCTCCAATTCCAAAGAGAGAGGATTGGCCCCAATAATCTCCAGGAGTTTGGAGAAGGGAGGGTTGGGCAAACTGCAACAGTGAAAACAGGAGAAAGATGAGAAAGGTGATGAACAGTGAGATTTGGACGAGCAAAAGAAAGGTCTTTGGGAGGGGGATGGGGTAGGTCCATCAGGGCTCCTCTGTTGCCAGCGCCACCTGACCTGGTGGGTGGACGGCGGATTTATCAGCTTGTGGAAGGGGACACCCAGGAGTTCCCTCTTCCTAGCTGGGTTTAGGGCAACCTAATCTGACTCACCAGTTCCACATCATAGAGTCCGTTCATTTCTTTTCTTTTTTTTTTTTTGGCCACTCGGAATGTGGGATCTTAGTTCCCCTACCAGGAATCGAACCCACACCTCCTGCATTGGAATCGCGGAGTCTTGACCACTGGACTGCCAGGGAAGCCCCGATTCCGTTCATTTCAACACCCAACTCCTGGTCCCATTTTCAGTATTAAGAATCCCTTTGGTTGCAAGTGGTAGAAACCCCCTCCCGAAGCCACCAAAAAGCAAAGACCAGCTTCCAACACTAGGCAGAGCATGAACTCCAGGCATGGCTGGATCCAAGCATTTGAATTCTCCGCGAGGTGTTCAGTCTCTCTGCTTCCCTTGGGCTGGTTCCTTCTCAGGGAGGCTGATGGGCTTAGTCACTAAGGCCAGGTCCACGCCCCTCACACAGCAAGATGAGAGGGCTACTGTTTTGTCCTTTCAGGGCATAGAAGTGGGGTCTTACTCTGAGAAGGGTGGGGAAGGCTTCAGAAAGATGGCGAGAGCTGGGGATGCCCTCTGGACAAGGGGGTAGGAGACATCCCAGGCAGAGGGGACAGCCAGGCAAACTCCTGCAGTTCAGCGCTGCCAGACTGGGAGATACTTGGTAGGAGCAGGAGACGAGGCCCGGGGGTCAGCTGGAGGCTGAACACGAAGAGCCCTGAGTGCCGGACTGAGCATCTGAGGCTCTGTCCTCGGGCAGTGGGGAGCTATGCAAGGGTATAGAGTGTGGAGTGGGGGGGGGCACAACCACGTTTTCATCCCGTGTTGGTGCAGTGGAAGGTGTATGATAGCAAGGCGGAAAACTGGAGGCAACCAGGAGAGCAGGGAGGGGGCTTCTGTGTCACCAGCCTGCACCACATGGCTTGCCTGGGGCGGGGTGGGGTCAGAGAATTTCTGGAATCAAGTCAACAGGACTGAAATGTGGAGGGTGAGGAGCCTGGCACTGGGGAAGTCTGGGAGACTGATCCATGATGTGGCTACCAACTGGCTTCAGGCTGGTAGAAGGCAAGAGACAGGAGAAACTGGTATTGCCACCTCCAGGGACTGGAAGAGCCATCGTGTCTTTGTGATTCAAAGTGGCTGGTTCTTGGATGCCTCCAGAGATGGGGAGCTCACCCCTTATGACCCAGATAGACCATGGACTCAAATCTATCCCCCTAGGGTCAGGCACAGCTCCATGCCCCATGCCCACACCATGGGGGCCTCCCTCACCCAGGCCAGCCCTTGTTGCTTTGGGCACCTGACACTGTCTCCTTTTAAGACTGTCGTCCAGAGCTTCCCTGGTGGCACAGTGGTTAAGAATCCGCCTGCCAATGCAGGGGACATGGGTTCGAGCCCTGGTCCGGGAAGATCCCACATGCCACGGAGCAACTAAGCCCATGTGCCACAATTACTGAGCCTGCGCTCTAGAGCCTGCAAGCCACTACTACTGAGCCTGCGTGCCACAACTACTGAAGCCCGCACGCCTAGAGCCTGTGCTCCGCAACAAGAGAAGCCACTGCAGTGAGAAGTCCATGTGCCACAATGAAGAGTAGCCCCTGCTCGCCGCAACTGAAGAAAGCCCACGCGCAGCAACGAAGACCCAACACAGCCAAAAATTAATTAATTAATCAATTAAATTTTTTTAAAAGACTGTCCTCCAGTCTCAACACCTCTGGTTTCTCTGGTTATTCATTCCAGGGAAGAGCCTCCCAGAGTGTGGGACAAGGACCCCTGGGGGTCCTGGGGAGGATGTCGATGTTTCTCAGACACCAAGTATCATGGTTTTGCAGGGAGAGAAAGCAGACCCCTTCGACCTCCTCCCATCTCTCTGGCTGCATCAAGGAGAAAGTCTCCATGGGGTGCCAGGGTGTTGGGGTGTCTTAAGCACAGGCTCATGGCCTTGCTGAGCAGAGGAGGCAGACTTCCATCGTGGGCCTGGGGCCGCTGAAGTGGCTGGTGTGACTCTAATGGTGCTGCTGGGTTTCCGCTGTGGCTACTTTGACGTTGCATTTCTATTTTGGGCAAGTGTTGATGGTTTGCCATATATGGTTGGCCTCCAGTGACCCCACTAAATGCCGGCTGCAGGGTCCCCAGCCCCTTGGTCCAAAGCAGTTCCCGTGGCTGGGAAGGGGGGGCTGGGGCACACCCTGGGATGATCCCACAGCCAGATCCATGGAGCACAGGGAGACTGACGAGCAGGAAACCTCCCTGCAAATGCTGCCAGCATTAGTAAATTACACCACCACAGAGAAAGACGTCCTCCCCCTTGCTCGCCTCCTACCTGCTTCCTTCACTGAGAATAACCCTTTGCTGGTTGGAGGGTCCCCTTCCGGAATGCTCCCCTTGGACTTACTGTCTCCTGTGTAATGCGAATGGGATCGTGCATTTTGTTTTGTATCACATTCTGGTAGGTGGTGGTTGTTTTTGACAATCAGAGATTTTAGCATTTTCATACACATAGTTTCCTAGTTTTTGTTGCATAATATTGCATGATATTGAATATCTATAATTCTTGTAACTGGGCCTCTATTGCCAGAAGTCACATGACACCTTAGAGGCAGAGACAGCCTTTTGGGGTACCAGAAAATTAAATTCTGGGCATCTTGCTTCATCACCCTGCTGAGATCAGCTTCATCCTTGTCCAAGCGGAGTCCTCCACTCATAGAAAGAATTGTAAGGGAGATCGCAGAGCGACAGCTGGAAGCCAGGCCCCCAGGCCATCAAATGCTCATCAGGTTGTCCTCTGAGCTGGAAGCTGGTGCTGCCTGGCCCTACAGAGGAGGAAACTGAGGCTGGGAGGAGGCAGCACCTGCCTCTGGCACAGCTGCGTTGGCGCTGTGGAGGCCCCACTCTTACCGTCCAAGGACGGCTGCTCTGCCAGGAGGCCTCCAGTTCCAGATGATTTTTTTCCTGTGGCCCCAATTTTCCCTTAATGTCGTTGATGATGATAAGGATATTCATAGTGGTTGACATTTTGAGGGCTTTCTTTGCTCCAGGCACCAGCAGCCCTCTCCAGGGGCCAGGTACTGAAATGAGATCCTTGTTGTTAGAGGAGTTGACTGAGGGCGTTGGAATCCCAGTCAGAAGGGTCCACCGTGTTGTCTGCGCTCTGTGGCTTGCTTACCTCCCCGGACGGGAAGCTCACTCTCCTTCCCCTCCCTGTGCTCGCTTGGCACTAGCTCCACGCTCCAAGGTGTGGGTTCCCGGAATGGGCAGGGGTGCGCGCCCCGCAGCGCCGGGCCGGGGAGCGGCGTGGAGCCAGAGAACGCCGCTGGCCCCCGCCCGGGCCTCGCGGGAGGCGCCTGGGGCCTCGGAGGCGGGGCGGGGAGGGGCCGCCGGCGGCGGCGGCGCGCTAAGCAGACCGCAGTACGGCCGGCGCTAGGACCCGCGGGGGCCTCCCAGGCCGCCGCGCCTCCCGCTCCCCACCTCCTCAATCCCAGCCTTCCCCCCCAAAATGAGGAAGCGGAGCAACTTGCTCCAAGTTGTGCAGCCGGGGCCGCCTCGGGGTGCGCAGCCGGCGCGCGGGGGCCCTCCTGGGGGCGGGCGCGGGGTGCGGCCCAGGGGCGACCCCTGAACAGGTGAGCGCGCCGGTGGGGATGGTGGGGAGAGACGGTGGGACAGTGGGGGGACCCCAAGGGCTCGCGGGTGGAGGTATGCCGGGCGAGCGCGGGAGGGGCCGGTGTGCGAGCGCGAGCGTGCGCGTCCGGGGCGCGCGTCCGGTACGCGGCTGGGGCGGGGGTGGTTAGATGCGACCAGGAGCGGGGTGGGGTGGGGTGGTATTTTTGTGGGTGCGGGTGTGCGCGTCTGCAGGCCCCTGGGTGTGTGTATCCGCGGGTCCACGTGGAGGGATGTGCGCGTGTCTCCGAGCTGCGTGTGCGCGGCCCTGCGTGTAGCTCTGCGTGCCCGAGTGGCCCAGCGTCTGGCGCCCAGGTGTTCAAGTGTGGGTTTGTGTGTGGTGGGGGGGGTGGGGCCGGTACACACGTTTCCGAATGTCCGAGAGTCTGTGCGTGTGTTCACACGTGTAGACGTGTGTGCACAACTGTCTCTAGGAGAACCTGCTTTTGCTTGCATACCCGCGTGCCTGTGGGTACCTGTGTCCACCTGTGTGTTTCTGTGTGTACATGGATCAGTATGCGTGTGAGTACACGTAGGGCTGGGGATTTCTGGGGGCACATATTCGAGGAGCAGAGACTCACCCCTCCCAACCTGTCCCACTGCCCAGCCACCTGGTGGGGTCCATGGGGGAAGCAGGGGGCGGAAATGCCCCAGCCCCAGCAGCAGCGAGGGACTTTGTGTGTCCGTCCTGGGTTGGCGTGGGGTGGGAGAGGGGAGAGGCTCAGCTGGCGGCCACAGGAGCCCAGCAGGGCTGCACTGCTCCGGCCCCCACCCCCTTCAGGGTCAGAGATTCTTAGGAATGACCTTGAATCATCCTGTTTCCTTGTCCTGTCCCTGCCTACTTACCAGAAAAGAGGAAGAACCAGGCTCCATTAGGTGGCTCTAAGCTCCCCACGCACTGTGTGGGCTGCTGGGGCCTGAGTCAGCCCCTGGCCACTTGCTCTGTGCCTGCCTTGTGCCTCAGTTTCCCTTTGGGGATGATGGCGGGGTCAGGCTCCATGCTAAGGAACTCTTCCAGGGAAAGACCACCTCCCCAGAGGGGCTTGGGGAGCCCCTACAAGCCTGGGGAGGCCGGCTGGCTGTCACCTCCACCTGGCCTGAGCTGGAAGTGGTAGTCATGGCCCCTGGGGCCCCAGCCTCGCTTGAATCTGGGCTCTCCAGCTGGTCTCTGCCCCCTCCCCAGGGGAGCCCTCGCTTCCTCCACGCCTGGCACCCCTCACCCATCTCAGCCAGGATGCCAACGGTGAGTACCCCCAACCTGGGTGCCTGTGCCCCGGCCCTTCCTCTGCTCAGTCCACAGGAGCTCCACTCCATGGGGAGCGGGAGGTTTACTGTCTGACCCGTGGCCCCTTGGCGGTGTGTGCCAATCTTCCTCTATCACTTGCTCTTGCTCTTCTTTCACCCTTTCCTCCTGCCCTCCTGCCCTGGGCCCCCGCTCTGTGACTCTGATATGTCCACTGCTCGCTCCCTCGCCCTCTCTCCTCTCCTCTCTCCCTGTGTGCTGTTTGTGGTCTCTGCCTCAATCCAGTCTTTCTCTCTCCTCTGGGCCTCTCTCTCCCCTCACCCCGCATCTCTCTCATGACCCCTTTCCCCCTCTCGGCACCCCCCCGCTAGAGGCGCTGGGCCCCAGGCACCCAATGCATCACCAAGTGTGAGCACACGCGCCCCAAGCCCGGGGAGCTGGCCTTCCGCAAGGGTGACGTGGTCACCATCCTGGAGGCCTGCGAGGTGAGTGGGGAGGGGGTGTATGCCTGGGGAGAGGGGACTCCGCCAGGAAACCATCCCACCGACCCCACCTGGCTCCCTTCCCGCAGAACAAGAGCTGGTACCGCGCCAAGCACCACGCCAGCGGGCAGGAGGGGCTGCTGGCGGCGGGCGCACTGCGGGAGCGCGAGGCCCTCTCTGCGGACCCCAAGCTCAGCCTCATGCCGTGAGTCATAGGGAAGAGGCCGGGACCGGGGCGGGGTCAGCGGGGCCCGGCCAGCCATGCCCAGCGCGCCTTCCCGCCGGCCGCAGGTGGTTCCACGGGAAGATCTCGGGCCAGGAGGCTGTGCAGCAGCTGCAGCCGCCCGAGGACGGGCTGTTCCTGGTGCGAGAGTCCGCGCGGCACCCGGGCGACTACGTGCTGTGCGTGAGCTTCGGCCGTGACGTCATCCACTACCGTGTGCTGCACCGCGACGGCCACCTCACCATCGACGAGGCGGTCTGCTTCTGCAACCTCATGGATATGGTGGAGGTGCGGCTGGCCACAGGCCCGGGACCCCAGAGCCCATGCCCCGCCATTGCGGAGATGGAGGGATGCCAGGCTCCGCCCTATCCCGACAGCTGGCTGGACATGGGACCCAAGAGGTGTCTGCTCCCCAATGGGGGGAAGGAGGGGCTGGTCTCCATGGGCCACCAAACCCTACAGTTGGTCTGAGTCCTCCAGGTCCCATCTCCAGAGACTGGGGTGACTCCTCTGGGGACACCTAGGAACCTCCAATTTGACACCAATGCCAAGACACTCCCCATCCTCCTGTTTCCTGCTAGTCTGCATCCTTTCCTGTTCCCATGGAAACCAGCCTAAAGAGTCCTGTGGGAACGAACCCCCTCTCCTCTTCCCCAGCTCCCACCCACCCCATCCAGAGGTTCCCCCCTAGGAAGGGGATGGGATGCAGGGGTTCCCTCACCCACAGGGTGGGCTCATGGCTGCCTCTGCCCTGCCCCACCCTGCAGCATTACAGCAAGGACAAGGGGGCCATCTGCACGAAGCTGGTGAAACCCAAGAGAAAGCAGGGCACCAAGTCAGCGGAGGAGGAGCTGGCCAAGGGTAGGGGGCCCCGCCCTTCTGCTCAGTGTTAGCCTGGACTGGAGAGGCAGGGCCCTGGGGCCTGGGCACAGGGCCAAGGCCACATCACCTGAGCAGGTCGCTGTGCCTGCCTCTGCAGGCAGAAGACCCGGGCTGCCCTTGGGCCGGGCGGGGCACAATATTGATCTGGTTCTCACACCTGCTGCTTCCCCCCACCCGACCCCTGCCTCTGTTCCCATCATCCCTGAGCCAGAAACCCTGGGCAGATCCTCGACGTCCCCCACCCTCCCACACCCCCTCCATGGCCAAGTTCTAACACCTGTTAAACCTGACCCCTCCCCAGGACTTCCAGTGGTTAGGACTCCGCGCTTCCACTGCAGGGGGTGGCAAGGGTTCACTCCCTGGTCGGGGAACTAAGATCCCACAGCCACCTGGCGCCGCCAAAAAAAAAAAAAAAAAAATCCGGCCCCTCCCTGCCTGGCTGCCCCTGCCCTAGCCCAGCCTCAGACAGTCCAGTCGGACCACCTCTTCCCTGAGGGAGTGTCCTCCTTCTTCCCAAACCCTCCCCTGTGGCCGAGCTATCTTTCCTGCTTCATCTACAAAGCCCTTCCTCTATTCCACAAGCCCCTGGGGTTGTATGACTCCTCGTTTCCTCTCATGCATCTGTACTGTTGTGTCTTCTATTCGCCTCACGTGAAATGCTTTTCCAGCCCTTGAGGAGTGAAATCCTCCATGCTCAGAGCCAATGTGCCCTACCGTGGCCACCCCTTTTGAACCTGGTGATCGTGGCTGTCTCCTTGGAAGTGTCTTGGGGATGGCATCTGGGTGGAGGCTGGTGTCACCGTGCCTGATTGTACTCAGGGGCTCGTGATTTGGAGAGGGGCTTTGCGGAGGTGGAGGAGGAGACCTACAGAACCTGCTGGGGGCGGGGGGGAAGAACACAGGGGTGCTTGAGAGAAAGATCAGGGAAGCTGGAACACAGATGATGACTTAGAGCGCTGGAAGATTCTGGAAGGTTCCAGAACCTTTACCAGAGGTTCCGGAAGCTTTACCAATCTCTGTTGTATTTTTTGGCCCGTGTGTGTGTCCCTGGGAGGTCAGGGATAAAGGATCGTAAAGGAAGAGCCTACAGGGTCCTTGGAAGGACACAGTCTCCAGATGGAACAGAGAAGGGCTCTGTTGCTTTTGGCCGCCCGATAACTGGTACCAGGAGTGCGGAGCCTCAGACACGCCCTTGGGCCACTGTGGGGACGCATGCCACACGGCCTGGTCTCCCGCCAGGTGGAGCTGCCGTGGGAGGGGCTGGCACCTGGCAGCCCTCTGACCGGGTCTCCCCCCGACAGCCGGCTGGTTACTGAACCTGCAGCATTTGACGTTGGGAGCGCAGATTGGAGAAGGAGAGTTTGGAGGTGAGCGGGGGGCCTGGCAGGGGCTGAAGGAGGGTGTGTGGGGTCCCAGAGATGAATTCACATCCACATTTGATACCTACTTGCTGTGCGGCTGAGAACCCAAGGGCTCCTCTCTGTGAAAGGAGGTTCACGACAGCCGGTGCCAGGAGAAAGGTAGTTCAGGCAGGCGCCCAGCGGGTGTGAGCCCTTCACAACCCCGGGCTCTGGTGCACACTGGTCCCTCTGGTCCCTCTTTTGTTTTGTTGTTGTTGTTTTTCCCGGCCGCACTGCATGGCATGCAGGATCTTAGTCCCCAACCGGGATGGAACCCCCGCCGCCTGCAGTGGAACGCTTATTCTTTTTTTTTTTTTTTTTTAAATTGTCTTCTATTATTTTATAATTTTATTTTTATTTTTGGAACGCTTATTCTTAACCACCAGATTGCCGGGGAAGTCCCTGTTCCCTCTCTTTTGATGCCGTTGCCTGAAGTTATTATCCTGGAAGACCCCGGGGCCTAGATCAGGGCTCACAGACCTTCTCTGGAAAGGGCTGGGGTGTGTGTATTTTCCATCTGTCACATCTGCTCAGCTCTGTCCTTGTAGCAGGAAAGCAGCCACAGGCCGCAGGGAGATGAACAGGCATGGCCGTGTGCCAATAAAACTTTATTTATGGACACTGAAATTGAATTCTGTGCAATTTTCATGTCATAAAATATTCTTCTCTTGATCTTTTTTCAACCATTTAAAAATGTAAAATCCCATTCTGAGCTTGCGAGCCTCGCAGAAACCCACGTTGGGACTGGATTGGGCCCGAGGGCTGGAGTTTGCAGACTGGTTTAGGTGATTCTCTTTGCTCAGGGATCTGGAGCTTGTAGGGGAGCGGTTTCCAGGCCTGGGGACCCACCGCTGCATTGGCATCCTTGGGGGTCAGTGTGAGTGGGTATGTCCCCGTGTCTGTCCAGTCTCTGTGGGGTCCTGATCTCCTCCCCCACCGGCCCCCAGCCGTCCTGCAGGGTGAGTACCTGGGACAGAAGGTGGCCGTGAAGAACATCAAGTGCGACGTGACAGCCCAGGCCTTCCTGGACGAGACGGCGGTCATGACGTGAGTCCTGGTGAGGGGAGGGCATGCTGGGGTGGGGGTCCAAGCCACCTTCACCCCACACCCGCCTGCCCCCAGGAAGATGCAGCATAAGAACCTGGTGCGTCTGCTGGGTGTGATCCTGCACCAGGGCCTCTACATCGTCATGGAGCACGTGAGCAAGGTCGGGGCAGGGCCCGAGGGTCGGGCGGGGTGCAGCGGCCGAGCAGCCTCCAGCAGCCCTCACCCCACCCGTGTCTCCCACACAGGGTAACCTGGTGAATTTTCTACGAACGCGGGGCCGGGCCCTTGTGAACACCCCCCAGCTCCTGCAGTTTTCCCTGTGAGTGGGGCTCCCGGGGGCAGGGAGACCGAGGCACGGAGCAGGGAGGAGCCTGGCCTTGGGAGTCTGTGGTCCAGGCACCCGAGCCCCGTGCCCGCCACCCCTCCACTCCAGGCACGTGGCCGAGGGCATGGAATACCTGGAGAGCAAGAAGCTGGTGCACCGAGACCTGGCCGCCCGGAACATCCTCGTGTCCGAGGACCTGGTGGCCAAGGTCAGCGACTTTGGCCTGGCCAAAGCCGAGCGGAAGGGGCTGGACTCCAGCCGGCTTCCAGTCAAGTGGACGGCACCCGAGGCTCTCAAACACGGGGTGAGCCCCCCTTACCCCCCAGGGCCCTTGGAACCCTAGCTCCACTGTGCGACCCTGGGCCTGTCTCTTGCCTCTCTGAACCTCCAAGGGACTGGCTCCGCCTCCCTGGTAAGCCCTTGGCCCATAATTGTTCCTTTTAGCCCCAGTCTGGGCCTTGGTCTCCTCATTTCTGAAACAGTCTTGGGCTCAGCAAGTGAGAGCAAGAATAACCTCGTTCTTGCACTGAGTCTGGGTTGGGGGGTGGGACGGATTCAGAGGCAGGAGCCTATTGGGGGGAGACCTGGGACTAAAGGTCAACCCAGGGGGACTTCCTGGAGGAAGCAGGGGCTGGGGCAGAAGCCCTGAGGGGTCCCTCTCCCCCTGATCTCCGGCCCCACAGAAGTTCTCCAGCAAGTCGGACGTCTGGAGTTTCGGGGTGCTGCTGTGGGAGGTCTTCTCATACGGCCGGGCTCCATACCCCAAGATGGTGAGCAGGGGTGGGGGGGCGGCACTGGGTCCCCCGCAGGTCTAGGGGTCGTGATCCTGACCCCCAGCCCGCACCGGCGTGCCCTCTGCCCATAGTCGCTGAAGGAGGTGTCAGAGGCCGTGGAGAAGGGGTACCGCATGGAGCCCCCCGAGGGCTGCCCGGGTCCCATCCACGCCCTCATGGGCAGCTGCTGGGAGGCTGAGCCCGCTCGCCGGCCGCCCTTCCGCAAACTGGCTGAGAAGCTGGCCCGGGAGCTGCGCAGCGTGGGCGCCTCGGCCCCCAACGGGGGGCAGGATGCAGACGGTCCCACCTTGCCCCGCAGCCAGGAGCCCTGACCTTGCCCGCGGGGCCTCGGGCCCCAGAGAACTGAGACAGTGGGGGGCACAGGGTGGGGACTCGGGCCAGGCCTGAGGAGCGGCAGGGCCAGCAAGCTGCCCGCCCGGCTCACATCACAGGGGCAGGCTGCGTCGGGGTTGGGGGGGGGCTCTGGGCAGCCCGTGGGCACCACGGCCCCAGGGAAGTGAAGGATTAGCGCCTGGATAAAGACTGGTTCCAAGGACTGGGTGTCTGAGTCTCTCTCTGCTACCACTCTGGGGACCCCATCACTTACTGGGGGTGATCTGCCTGCCCAGTTGTCTGCCCACTGAGGGGTTCACCAGGCTAGGACCTTGCAGCCCAGAGGGGCATATATTTCCCCTGGGATGGGGCCAGGAGACCCCCCCCCAGGCCAGGGATCACAGCCACCCGTAGAGCCACTTGCCATCACCCACGGGTCCGCCACCTCCTTTGGTGGCAAAGACCCCACCGTAACCTTCAGGGTCCCAGGTGCAAAGGACAGTGGGAGAGTGCCAGCGGCTGCGGACATCCGAGTCCCCTGTCCTGGCATCCTCTTTTCCTCAGCCTTGCCCCTCGTCCCCTCCTGGGGTGCTCCAGTGTGGCTACATCCTCCACCTGTCACGACCTAACAGCCTCACCCGGTGACTCCAGGGAACACTCGCTGAAAAAAAGCCAGCCACACGGCCTGTCCCAAGGCCCTGACCCTCCCGTCCACTCTCGAGCAGGGGCTGGGGCTCCGGGCTTGCACCCCCAGCTTCAAATCCTGACTCGACCCGTAGCTGTGTGGCCCGGGCTTGCCGTGAGCCACTGCGTCAAACTGAGGGCATGTCTGGGATGGGGGGTGTTAGTGCTAAACTCGGGGTGTCCTGGGCAAACTAGAGGGGTGGCCCTCCTCCATGGGCCCCCAAAGCCTCCTCTATGATCAGGCGTCTCTTCCGGGGGAGACATGAGGACCCTGAGGGCTCACACCAGTGAAGGACTGAGAGCACACAGCTAGTGCTCAGCTATTACCTGTGACTGTCAGCCACCCTCTCTCTGATGACGCTCCCAGACAGCCAGCCTCTAGGTTGCCTGGAGAGGGGGTTTCTGGCCAGCTCGGTGTGGGCCCCTCCCCAGGACCCCCTGAGCTGGTGAGGGGACACCAGGCCACAGCGCGGCCTCCCACCTTGACTGCCCCACCCCTGCCTGAGCGGAGCCTGAGAAATGTCTCAAGGTCACGCTGACCTCCTGCAGTTCCCCCCTGAGCCCCGCCCACCCTCTGGCCTCAGTTTCCCCACCAGCACCTGAAGGGGTTTAGCGATTCTTCCTGGGGGAGAAATGAAGGGTGGGAGGCTGGAGGGGCTGAGCGTGGCCTGGCCCCCGCCTAATCCAGATGGAAGGTGGCCCCGCACTGCCCTGGCCTGCCCCTAATCCGATGCTCTAAGCTGACACAGCGTCTGGACCTTCAGCCGCATCCTGCTAAATCGCCAAAGCCCCCTGGGCCTAACACCCAAATCCCTCCTGCGCCTCTTAACCCACCCGGAGCCAATTAGCTAAATGGGGCCTGTGAACAGAGCAGCTCTTTAGCGTTTCCAAGTGATGAAGCGTTAGGGGAATTACCTGCCCCCACTCCACAGGGCCCCAGCCCACCGTACAGGCGGGGCAGCTGAGGCCTGGAGGGGCCCCAGGAGCCTCTGGAAGCACTCGCCGGCCCTCCGGCCTGGGCTCAAGGCTTCTGGGGCCTCCCTGCCTGGCCAACCCCTTGGGTATCAAGCCCCCTGCCCACCGGGCCATCCCTCCTCGTCCAAGGCTGCTCGCCCCTGCCCCCGACTTCTCCAGGGCCTGCAACCCTTTGCTGCATGTGAGTGTGTCTGAGCGTGTGCACTCATGCCGTGTGTGAGTGCCTGTCTCCATCTCTTTCTCTTTCTCCGTGTGTGCCTTTCCACTACAAAACCAACATTCCCTACATTCCCTTATCTATACAAAGCCAGCAGAGATGAGATAAGGACTTATCTCTGCTTCCTCTGCACTCACTCCCTAGTCCATCCACGGGCCTGGGTCTCCCGCCTCGCTCCGCCGCTGGGACAAACTCCCTCTGTCCTCCTCCTGGGTCTCATCCTGCCCCCTCTCAACCCCAGTGCCCCTCCTCACTGTTTTCAGGGCACCCCCCCCCCCCGCCCAAGCCCCCAGGCTCCTTGGACTGGGGAGGGGGTTGGCAAACCAGTCTCAGGGGCTTCCCAAGATCCTGCTCCAGCTCTCAGGCCACTGCCTGAGGGACAGTCCCATCATCCACCTGTCCCAAAAACAGGGTCCGGGTATACCGGTCCTCTTCCCTCCTCCTCAGACCTTCTCCCCCCAGATTTCTCTCCTGCCTCTCCCCCAACCTTGCTCTGACCAGGCCTCTAGCATCCTCCTGGCCTCCCATCTTGCACACAATAGCTACTCATCCAAAATGCCATCTGTGCCCCTCCCATGCTCCACAACCTCCCATGGCTCCCCAGTACCCGCCCCTTCACACCCAGTCTTGTCCAGAATTTACAGCCTTGTACTCCATCTCCCACTCTGATCACCTTCATTGAAAGAGCAACCTTCCCTCCCCTGCTTGAGTCCCTCCCCTGCTCTTCATTGAAAGAGCAACCTTCCCTCCCCTGCTTGAGTTTTCTCACCAGGCTTCTGACCACCTGACATGCTATATTTTACTTATATAGTTACAGATTATCTGTCTGTCTCCTCCACTAGGATGCCAGTTCCAAGATATTTGTCTGTTTTGTTCACTGCTGTGAACAGTACCTGGTATACAGTAAGCTCAATAAGTGTTTACTGAGTGACTGAAAAGTGAACTTCTATTCATACCTCAAAACCCAGCTAAAATGCCCTATACTCCTTTGCCCCGCACAGTGCCCAGGGGGCCAACTGGAATTGCCTTCACCTCTGGGGACCTCAGCTTCCCCAACCCCCATTGACATCTGTGAATCTGAGAGGTTCTTTTTCTCACACCAGATGATAAAAAAAAAAAAAGCCGTAACAGTGGACATTCGTTAAGCACTCGCTGTATGCCAGTCACTGTGCGATGCTCTTTCCTTTCATCAGCTCATTAAGTCCCTGTGAGAGCCCCATGGGGTAAGTCCTGTTGTCGCCGTCTTACAGCTAGGGAAACTGAGGCCCAGAATGGGGGAGGCTCTTGTTTATATCCTACAGCGAGGGGTGGCAGACCCCGGCTAATGGTGTCCCTCCAACCCCTGGAACCCAGCCCTCCCTCTGTGGCTCAGAGCAACCAGCACCTGGGCGGGAGGGGCCCCCTCAATTAATCACCTTGCTAATCCTCCTTCCACCCGACCCCAACCCCCTCGAGTCTGGCTGGGCCAAGCCAGCAGCAGACAGAGCTGGGCCGGCAGGGGCTGTCAGAGGGCCTGCTGGGAGCTGTGAGCACTGGGCAGGTGGGCACAGGTGGGCCTGGGTGGGAGCTGGGGGCACAGAGAACCCCCTAGGGCAGAAGACTGGGGGGTAAGGAAGTGTTCCTTAAGGCAGTGTCCCAGCTTCTGCCTTCCTGGGGATCCTAGACACAGAGACAGAGATAAAGGGAGACAGAGGCAGTCAGGGAGAGCTCCAGAGGGAAAGAGAAATAGAGGCGGCAGGGGTGGGGGGGCGGACAGAGACACAGAGAAAAATGATCAGAGAGAAAGAAGTGGAGACAGAGTCAGGTGATCCGACATGGACAGAGAGGCTGGGGAGGCAGAAGGAATGCAGGACCCAGTGGAGGGAGAAGCCCCTCCATATCTTACCCCAGACCCAGCAGGGGCCGGGGGCTCCCCCGCCCTCCCCAACCTCAGTCCCTCCCATGTCTCACCCGCTGTCTGTCCTGCCACCGCCCCGCCAGGTGAGGGCGAGGAGCAGCCATGTTCCTGAGCCCGGGCGAGGGGCCCGCTGAGGGTGGGCGGCCAGGGCCTGGCGAGGAGGCCCCCAAGAAGAAGCACCGGAGGAACCGCACGACCTTCACCACGTACCAGCTGCACCAGCTGGAGCGGGCGTTCGAGACCTCCCACTACCCCGACGTTTACAGCCGCGAGGAGCTGGCCGCCAAGGTGCACCTGCCCGAGGTGCGAGTGCAGGTGAGGGGACCCCCTAACAACCCGAGGAGGGAGCCGGTGCCAGGTATGAACCCTCCCAGTGTATGGGAAGGCTTCCCGGAGGAGGGGACATGGGACTGGGACCTCGATGTTTGAATTTGCCGTCTAGGAAGGAGAAAGGGCATTTTTCTAGCCCTCCAGAGCAATGTGTGCGAAGGTGTGGAGGGGTGAAATAGGAGGCATTTCCACAGAGCTGGGTGTGGAGGCAGGCAGAGGTGGAGGCAGAGAAGGAGCTTGGGAAGGGCCTCAAATGCTGAACTTAGTGGCTGGAACTTCATGCCAAGGGCCAAGAGAGACCAGGAGGGAGGCCAGGAAGCCTGAGGGGCCCTGGGCAAAGGGAAAGGCAAGGAGAGCCTGGATTCAGAAGACTTTGGGGCTGATTTGATGGGGGCCAAGAGGCAGAGATCCTGCTCTCAAAACAGCCATCTCCTTGGGATAGGTAACACCATATGTAGGCACTGCAACAGGTGGGGGTCAGGTTAGACAGCAGGCAGAACCCGGAGAGGCTGGGAGGCCCAGAGCAGGAAAGAGTGGCCCCGCCTCAGCCCACCAGCCCTGACCCAGGAGCACCTCTCTTGTTGCTTCCAGGTGTGGTTCCAGAACCGCCGGGCTAAGTGGCGCCGCCAGGAGCGTCTGGAGTCAGGCTCCGGGGCCGTGGCAGCCCCGAGGCTCCCCGAGGCCCCAGTACTGCCCTTTGCCCGCCCTCCCGCCATGCCACTGCCCCTGGAGCCCTGGCTGGGCCCTGGGGCCCCAGCCGTGCCGGGACTCCCGTGCCTCCTGGGCCCGGGTCCGGGGCTGCAGGGGTCCTTCGGGCCCCACACCTTTGGTCCAGGCTTCACGGACGGTTTCACCCTGGAGGAGGCGTCCTTGCGGCTGCTGGCCAAGGAGCACGTGCAGGCTCTGGACAGGGCCTGGCCATCAGCCTGAACCTGGTGCCTGCCCAGCCCTCCCTCCTCAGCCTGTCTGTGGCCACCCATGCCGGGTCCCCCACCCCACCACCACCTCCTTACCCTGCCTTGCAGGGTAACTGGCACTCGGTTTCAAGAAGGAGGTGGCCAGAGGATCCCCGGCCAGGGGGATGGGTCCCTGGCCTGGTCTCAAGGGAGTGTGGGGCCTCAGTCTCCCCATCTGTCAAGTTGGCGTGGGTGGGCTGGATTCTGAGGTTCTTAGACTGCAATCAGGAGCCACTGGGGTGTGAATTCTGAGTTGATGAGTCTAAGTCCCTCCGCCTGCCGCCCTCTCTCTAAGAAGTAACAAGTAACAGCAGTAGCAGCTCATGTTCAACCCACCCCCTTTCACTGTGTGCTCCCCATGTGCCCATTGCTTTACCCCACGAGGCCTCATCTTTCAGGGGAGGAAACTGAGGCCCAGAGAGGGGAAGCCAGTTTCTTGAGGCCACACAGCCAGTAGGGGGCGGAGCTCTTTTTAAACTCATTGCCTGACTCCATCACCCCAGGCCACATGCCGGACCCAGGCTGGGCGCTAACAGGGGACTTTCTGCTGAGGCTGGGTGAATACTGTCTGTCCCTGCTCCTCCCAGTTGCCACGGTGTGGCTTATGTCCCCACTCGCCACAGCCCCCGTCGTGTCTCCCAGCCCACTGTGTGGGTGGGGGGGGTCGGGGCCCTGGTAACAAGGCCAGCATTTGTTCTGTCCAACCCATGTCTCCCACGTGGCGGTCCTCACCTCCCTTCAGCCAGGGGATACAGGGCAGGACCCGCCCAAGACTGTCCGGGTCTGGACTGGGTTGAGAACCGGGCTCCTGACCCTCACAGGCCTCTGTTGAAGAGTCTCAGAACAACCACCACGTCTGGAAGGGGTTCCGTGTGTGTGTATATATATAGTAACAGCTTTACTGAGGTAAGATTTCCGTAAAGTTAATTACACGTGCTTAAAGCACACCACTTGGTAAGCCTTGACGTCTGTGTACACTCCTGGAAGCCGCGCCACGGTCACATGACGTGCGCACCCCTTCAGCTGCTGCGTGCCTCCCCAGTCCTCTCCACCCCGCCCATCCCTCCCCACACGACCATTCGTCTGCTTCTGTCACTGGACATTCACTTGAGTTTCCTAAGGTTTTATAGAAAGGAAACCACACAGGATGTCTTCTTTACTAGGTTTTGTCTGGTTTCTTATGCCGAGGACAATTATTTTGAGAGACGTCCAGGCGGACCCCCTTTTCTTGGTGAGCCCTATTCCGTAGTAGGGGATACACGTCTGTTTATTCACTCCTCTGGTTTGCCCTGGGGTGGGTTCCAGCTTGGGACGATTATGAATTAAACTGCTGTGGACATTTGTGTACATGACCTACACCTTCATCTTTCTTGGGGAAATCCCTGTGTATGGATTTTAGCCGTTCTCAGGTGTGACACGGCATCCCGCTGTGGGTTTACTTTGCTTTTCCCTCTTGACACGTGGTGCTGAGCACCTTTCCATGCGCTCGTTTGCCATCTGTGCATCTTTGGTGAAATGTCCGAATCTCTTATCCATTTCTATATACTAACAGTAAGCACTTGGAAAAGGAACTATTTACATGTTTAAGGTACCGTTTAAAATAGTATCAAAACCATCAAACACCTTGGAATAAGTTGGACAAAAGACGTACAGCTGCTTGACACTGAAACTCAAAATATGGTTGAGGGAAACAAAAGAAAACGTGAGTGAATGAAGGGATACGATATACCCATGGAGGTGGAAGGTTCACAAGATGTCAGATCTTCCCCAAATGGATCTACAGAGTCAACGCAATCCCAATTAAAATCCCAACAGACGTTTTTTTTTTTTTGGTAGAAACTGACTAAATGATTCTAAAATTTATATTAAAATACAAAGAACCTAGAATAGCCAAGACAATCTAGAAGAAGAACGATACATTTGGAGGACTTACACTATTAGATATCGAGACTTTTAGAAAGCCGCAGTAATTAAGGGAGTGTGGTTTTGGCCCAAGGATGGACAGGCAAGTTGACTGATGGAACCAAAGAAACAGACACACATGTGAACGGTTGCTTAATTCACACAGTGTGAAAGGCAGAACACTAAAGCTTTTAGGAAAAAACTAGGGGAATGTCTTCAAGACCTTGGCACTTGGCAAATATATTATAAATGGAAAGTAAGGAATATTATACATCAGCAGAAAGACTGGACGTTGTAAAAGTTAAGAACTTATGTACATCAAAATATACCATTAAGAGAGAGCATAGGCAAACCACAGAGGGGGAGAAGAGATTTGAAACATTGACCAGCAAAGGACCCATAGCCTTGACAATTAGAAAAAGGACAGACACACCAATAAGAAAAAGACAACCATTTTTTGGTTTAATGGGCAAAAGACACTTCGGTAAAGAGTCAATCCAAATAGTCACAACCTTATGAAATGGTATTCAATGTCAATTGTCATTAGAGAAATGCAAATTAAAACCACAACAGAATATGCCCTATATGCCCATCAGAAGGTCTAAAATTAGACAGTATTTTGTGCTAATGGAACAATTTACACTTCACAAAACTTCGGCTGCATCCACCCAAGATGTTGTTCCGTTTGTACAACACAAGACTACACGACAAGGACAGACAAGGACCATATACAGAGCTGGGCTGCCAACAGGGAGGAATCTCACCAACGTTGCTAAGCGAATGAAACCAGAACAAAAAGAGGACGTACCGTAAGCTTAGATGTCTGTGAAATTCAAGAACAGGCAAAGACCTCACCTATAGGCTCTTCACAAAGCTAAACATAGAATTCCCATACGAACTAGCAACTCCACATCCAAATATACACTCCAGAGAACTGAAAGCATTTCCCCCCTCAAACAACAAGAAATCTCGAGATGGGCAATTCAGGGCTGCGGGTGCCGGTGCCCCTGTTCTTGGTGGCATTTGTCCTCATGGTTGCAAGGTGGCTTCTGCTCATTCAGATATTGCAGCTGTATTCCAGAGAGGGGGAAGATGGAAAGACAGAGGCAAAATGCACGTGCCAGCTTTGTCTTTTTTTTTTTTTAATGTGGAAAACAATTGCTTTCCCAGAAGCACCACCCGTGGGGCATCTGCTAACTCAGAGTTGGCCCCTCAGCTGTGGGGTGTGTCCATGAGGGTGATGCAGTGACAGAGTTGTCCCCAGTATCCACAAGACATAGGGAAGCCTGTTTGCAGTGGGAAGCAGGGTTAGCTCAAGACAAGGAAGGGGAGGGGATGAGGGATGAGTAACCTCGGCTGTCACCTTCCTGGGCTTCAGTTTCCTCAACTGTCAAATGCGGCTTCAGAAGCTGTCTGGCCCCAGCAGGAAAGTGAAGAGGAAAGCGTTTGGAAATACCCCAGGGAACATTTGCACCTGCTTTGCTTTGCACATGCGTGTTCATGGTCCCCTCCCTCCCTTTCTTCATGCCCCCACTCAGATGTCAAATCCTCAGATAGATCTTCCCAGACATCCCTGGCTACAGGTGCAGCTCTTCTCTCTGTAGGTCCCGTATTCTCCTTTCTATCCCTCCACACACGTATCACCCCTGAACCTATGACATATTCACTCATGCATTTACCTGTATCCTGTGAACCTCCAGCCCCACCTGCCTCACCTCGTATGTGGTCTTAGTGGGTTCAGTGCTGCATCCCCCCCTGGCACTGAGCCTGTTGTCAGTGCATAGGGGTTACTCAATGAATATTTGCAAAATCAGTGAACTGAGAAGGCAGGCTGCAGTACTGGATGTGTCCAGCAGGTGGCAAGGCCTCACCACAGGTCGCCCTTCCAGGCTCATCCAGAAGGTACCTGGATGAAAGTCATCCTACGATATAGGACAGGTGTCCTGATCTCCTGGACCAGTGCCAGAGAAATACAACATGGACTATGTGTCAGTCTAAATCTAGTAGCCAAGTGGATGGAAACAGGTGACATCAACGTTGACAATGTGTTTTATTGAACCCAGCTTATCCCAAACATCATTTTAATGTGTCATCACTATAAAAAGCTATTGGGGGCTTCCCTGGTGGTGCAGTGGTTAAGAACCCGCCTGCCAATGCAGGGGACGCGGGTTCAAGCCCTGGTCCAGGAAGATCCCACATGCCGTGGAGCAACTAAGCCCGTGCACCACAACTACTGAGCCTGCGCTCTAGAGCCCATGAGCCACAACTGCTGAGCCCGCGTGCCACAACTACTGAAGCCCGCGCGCCTAGAGCCCGTGCTCCACAACAAGAGAAGCCACTGCAATAAGAAGCCCATGCTCCGCAACGAAGAGTAGCTCCCGCTCACAACTAGAGAAAGCCCGGGCACAGCAACGAAGACCCAACGCAGCCAAAAATAAATAAATTAAATAAATAAATTTTTAAAAAAAGAGTAGCCCCTGCTCGCCACAACTGGAGAAAGCCCGTGTACCAGCAACAAAGACCCAATGCTACCAAAAATAAATAATAAATAAATAAATAAAAATCATATTAAAAAGCTACTAATGAGATTTTTTTAAATAGTTAGTTAGTTGTGCCGGGTCTTAGTTGCAGCACGTGGGCTCCTTACTTGTGGTAATGAGATATTTTGTATTCTTTTTTGTTCCTGAACAAAGGCCTCAGAATCTGGTATCTATTTTATAACACTCACAGCATAGCTCAGCACAGAATAGCCACATTTTTTTTTTTTTGGGCTGCACTGTGCGTCATGTGGGGATCTTAGTTCCCTGACCAGGGATCAAACCCACACCTCCTGCATTGGGAGTGCAGAGTCTTAACCACCAGAGTGCCAAGGAAGCCCCTGGAATAGCCACATTTCAAGACTCAATAGTGCCGGCTGTAGTGGACAGCGCATTACTGGAAAAAAAGATGGCAGATGAAACCTCAGACTTGAAGGCTGTCTCTGCAGATACTGGGCCGAGCCACGGCTCGGAGGGAACGCTGCTTTGTCTCTCCCTGTGCCCTGCTTCCCCTGTGTTGTAATGTGGATCTGCCTGTAATGCCTGTGTCTCAAACCCAATGTGTTGAAGAGGTCCCTGATGATATGACCCACTTTGGTGGGTGGTGAGGTCCCCCATGGGTGGCCTCACCAAGTCACTGAAATGGACGATAGGGTGAACTTGTCTCATGGATGATGTTGATGAGAACTTATTATTTTTTTTTTTTTTGGCCGCGCTGCTTGTCTTGTGGGATCTTAGTTCCCTGACCAGAGATCAAACCCTCGCCCCCTGAAGTGGAAGGGTGGAGTCCTAACCACTGGACAGCCAGGGAAGTCCCGATGAGCACTTGAAATAATTAACCCCAGGACCATGGCTCTCTCCATGTCCTGTTAAGGGATATAACAAATTTCCTCCTTAAAAGGATAGTTTGAGTTGGGCATTGTGTTTCTCATAGCTGCAAACTACAACCCAACACTATTGCATATTTTATCAGTCACCGAAAGGAATGGACCCAGAATGACGCATCCAGAGAGGGTTAGAAGAAATCACATTTGCTAAATGCTGCTTGGAACCCTATTTATCTGCTGAATGAAAGGATGAAAAGACAATTGATATGGTCATTACCAAAACAATACGTTTCTTAGGCAGAGAGCATTGGATTCCTTCAGTGAATCTCTGCACATCACCTTTGATTTAAAAATTCAACATATTCAATTAACTTTGAATCACTGCATAATTTTACATTTGCCCAAATTTGGAATCACAAGTTTGTTCTTTAAGTATGATGAAATAAAATTTATATTTTAAGGCAGGATGAGAAAACTTATAAAATTCTCTCTGTGTCCATTTGGGCCTCCTCCCTCCCTTCCATCTGCATTACACATGAACCAGACCTCCTCAAAGATGGAAACACCTGCTCAGCCTTAAAGATCAATTTTTTTCTTGCTTCTGTCACTCTCAATGTAACTTCTTAAAAGAATAGTGTTCTTTCCCAACTTTGTAGAGAAGGTCATGATGACTTACTACTCGCTTTGTATGTGCTTACCTAGACTATGTGTCTTTGGTGAACTTTGTATAAAATGTCATTATGTCATTTTGATGTACGATCTCTTGTCTTGAAAACGTTATGTGACCGTGCCTTCCACTTTAACAGGTGGAACAATCCTCACAGCTTCTGAGAGTCTGTCTCCTGGGTTATAATCCTTACTTTGGCTCGAATTAAATTCTTTTTTCTTCTTAACTTGACTGTTAATTGAATTTTCATTGCCAACTACATAAATATTCAAAGCTTTAATTTGGCAAATGTCACCATACACAGGTAGAAGAATAAAATGAAACAATATTTTCAGATTATATAGTAGGGAGGATGGTATTTATAAAGAGTTGTTAAAATCAACAAGAAGATGACAATACTCTGATAAAATATGAAGCATCGGTTGGGGAATTTAGCTAATACATATAGGAAAAGATATTCAGCCTCACTAATAATCCAGGAATGTGCTATAAAATGACGGCATACCATTTTATTAGCAAAAGCTGTTTACAATTGCAAACCCTAGTGGTAAAGGGATGAGGTTTTTGGTAAGTAGGTACAAACATTTGAGAAAGCAATTTGGTAAAATGTATCGTAGGGCCTTGAAATGATGAGTATGTACATATGCAAATGACTCAGCAATTGCATTTATAGGCATTTATCCTACAGAAAATCAAAATGTGTTTTTTTTAAACTTTTTATTGGGGTATAGTTGATTTACAATATTGTGTTAGTTTCAGGTGTACAGCAAAGTGAATCAGTTATACATATATCCACGCTTCTTAAGATTCTTTTCCATTATACGTTATTACAAGATACTGAGCAGACTTCCCTGTGCTATACAGTAGGTCCTTATTAGTTATCTATTTCATACATAGTAGTGTGTATATGTCAATCCCAATCTCTCAATTTATCCCTCCCCCCTTAGCCCTTGGTAACCATAAGTTTGTTTTCTACATCTGTGACTCTATTTCTGTTTTGTAGATAAGTTCATTTGTACCCTTTTTTAAGATTCCACATATAAGTGATGTCATATGATATTTGTCTTTCCAAAATGTTGTTTATACACTATTGGCCCAAGTGTGCAAAAATACATATACAGGGATAGTCACTGTATCCCTCCCCTTCACTTGCAATGAATTTCCAGTCTTCAGTTCTAATTCCCTCCTACGAGTGCACCACTCATGAAGTGACTGCTTAAGCATGCAAATCTGATGATGCAATTGTTTAAAATTGATCCTATGTGCTTCTGGGTAGAGTTCACACTCTTTAGCCTATAGCAGGACATGCATTTTATCTACTTGAAATCCTCCAAGCTTGAAATGCTCCTGGCTCATTCCCTCCCCTGTGCCCTGGCACATGTTTTTCTCTGACTCGAGTCTCCCTCTCTGTTCATAAGGGTGTCACTAGAAAACAGATGGCACCCTTCAAGAGAGTGATGGAAGAACGTTCCCTGAAAAGACTATGTGCAAATACGTGGATACTTTTAAAGAAAGCCAACAAAGGATTCTGTGGCATTCTGCAGTGGGCAAGAGTGGGAGCGGTTACTACCTTTGACCTCAAGGGGAAAAAGGGACTAAATCATGGAACCCAGCAAGACCTCAACATGACAGCAGCTGAAGCTTTCACTAGACCAAGAGCCATGGCCAAACCATGACCCAGCGTGGAGGGAGACAGGAAGACATATCTCTTAATTATTTCCCCTCCCTGCCGATCTTGTGCTGCCGCTCCCAGTTGGTCAAAGCCAAATGGAAGTCAGGAGGCAAATGACCTTGGTTGGTGTGATCCATAGAAGTCAGTTTCCCAGGGTAGAGGGTGGGGCAGAAACACGTGTACAGTAGGTCTGGCGGAGCAAAAGTTTTCTACTTGGCTTCAAAAACTCAGCTCAAACTACATCTCCTTTGGGAATCATTCCCAGATCTTTGAAGACTGTCATGTTCAAGTTTCTTGTGCAAGCTTCTTCTCATCTAGCCTTTTGCACGGTGGTGAAAGAATTTGTGTATTTGCCATGCTTCATTCATTAGACTATAAAATTTCAAAGACCGTGTGATGTAGTTGAAAGAGGAGATTTTGAATTCTATAGACTCAGAATGAATTCTGCACTCTGCCGCTTACAAAGGCTTTGCTTTTAGACGTACTTCCCAATTCTTCGCGTAAAATGCTGGTCATGATAGGACTCACCCCATGGGGCTGTTGTGAGGACTAGACAGCAAAAGTTTCTTTAAAATAACTTACGTGACTGAGGAGATTCTCAGTGAGTGAAAGTGTATTGTATACGTTATACTGGCGGCTGGGCATAAATTTGGGATTAACCTTCCTGTGTTTGGAGAAAGTCAAATCTTACAAAAGCCAGTCTGACTGGAAAGCTCCCCATGTGGGTGAGTGGTGCAATCAGCACAGCAGATAGGCTTCCCCTCCTGAGGGGTTTTCATGAACCCAGGACCACAGCCCTAGCTGCACACAGAGTGGGGAATCAGAACAAGAGAAGTTCTGACAATAAAAATGTCTTATTAGCAGCAGGTGAAGTATCCATGGATCACAAGGAGAATGATAGTGGCTCTTAATCTTTGCACTTAGAATGATATTTCATTGAGTTCAAAGTACTTTCTATTTTCCGTTTTTTTTTTTTTTTGCGGTACACGAGCCTCTCACCGCTGCGGCCTCTCCCGTCGCGGAGCACAGGCTCCAGACGCGCAGGCTCAGCGGCCATGGCTCACGGGCCCAGCCGCTCCGCGGCATGTGGGATCTTCCCGGACCGGAGCACGAACCCGTGTCCTCTGCATCGGCAGGCGGGGACTCTCAACCACTGCGCCACCAGGGAAGCCCTCTAATTTCCGTTCTTGTGTCTTCTTTGGCTCCTGGTTTATTTGGATGTCTGGTATTTAGTTTCCAAATATTTGTGGGTTTTCCAGAGATCTTTTTGTTATTGATTTTAAATTTAATTCCTTTGTGATCAGAAAACATCTTGTATAACTTGGATCCTTCTGAGGGTATTGAGGTTTGTTTCTTTCATGGTCCAGAATAGTCTATCTCTGCTCTGTGCACAATCGGGAAGCACGTGTATCCCGCTGTTGTTGGGTCTAGTGTTCTATAAACATCAGTCAGGCCAACGTGGTTGGTAGTGTTTTCCAAGTCTATATCTTTGCTGATGTTCTGCCTACTTGTCCTATTAATTATTGAGAGAAGGGTGTGCTGGTTACTTTTTTGTGTCTCCTTGACTAGGTTATGGTACCCAGTTGCTAGGTCAAACATCAGTCTAGATGTTGCTGAGGTCATTTTTAGATGTGATTAACATTTAAGTAAGTTGACTTTGAGTGAAGCTGATTGCCCTCCATATTGTGGGCGGGCCTCATCCAATCAGCTAAAGGACTTGAGGAGAAAACAGGCTGATGTCCTCGAAGGAAGAAGGAACTCTGCCTCCAGAATGCCTTTGGGTCTTCATCTGCAATACCAACTCTTCCCTGGGTCTCCAGGCTGCCTGCCTGCCCTGAAGACTTGCCAGCTCCCACAATCATGTGAGCCAATTCCTTAAAATCAATCCCTCTCTATATCTCTGGAAACCTTGACTGATGCAAGGAGTACTGAAATATTCTCCAACTATAATTGTGGATTTATCAATTTCTCCATGAAGTTCTATCCATTTTTGCTTCATGTATTTTGAAGCTCTGTTATTAGGTGCATAAATGTTTTGGATTGTTATGTCTTCTTGATTAATTCGAACCTTTTATCATTATGAAGTGACATTTATCCCTCGTAACATTCCTTGCTCTTAAATTGACTTTGATAATAATATAGCCAATTCTACATTCATTTTGTTCTTTTGCAATTTTTTTTGGGGGGGCCACACCCCTTGGCTTGTGGGAATCTTAGTTCCCTGACCAGGGATTGAACCCGGACCCTCAGCAGTGAGAGTGTGGAATCCTAACCACTGAACCACAAGGTAAGTCCCCAAATCTACCTTCTTTTGACTAGTATTGACATGCTATATCTTTCCATTTCCTGTATTTGGTCTTCATACTTAAAGCACATTTCTTGAAGCCAGCATATTTTTGGGTCAACTTTTTTCTCTGACAATCTGTGACTTTTTTTTTTTTTTTTTTTTTTTTGGCTGTGCCACCACACAGTAAGCGGGATCTTAGTTTCCCACCAACCAGTTATCAAACCCAGGCCCTTGGCAGTGAGAGCATAGAGTTGTAACCACTGGACCGCCAGGGAAGCCCAACAATCTCTGACTTTTAATTGAGGTATTTATACCAGTAACATTTAATGTAATTTTTACTTTTTTTCTCCCTTTCTAAATTTTTATTTTATTTATGTTTTATTTAATGTTATTTTTAATATGGTGATATTTGAGTCTATCATCTTGCTCTTTATATGCTACTCACTCCATCTTACCCTTTTCTCTCTTTTCCTGCCTTCTTTTGGAGTAATTGAGTATTTTATTTATTTATTTATTTGGTTGTGCCTGGTTTTAGTTGCGGCTTGCTGGCTCCTTAGTTGTGGCATGTGAACTCTTAGTTGTAGCATGCATGTGGGTCAGTTCCCTGACCAGGGATTGAACCCATGTCCCCTGCATTGGCAGGCGATTCTTTCTCTTTTTTTTTTTTTTTTTTTTGGCAGGTGGATTCTTAACCACTGCACCACCAGGGAAGTCCCTGTAAGTGTGTTTTGACATTTTGTTTGTCAGCTACTTTAGGACTTAGAGTACATGTCTAACTTGTTACAGTCTATCTTCACTTGAAATTATAGGACTTTATGTGTAGTATAAGAACCTCACAATAGTGTTATACGTTTCCATTTCTCCCCTTCCTGCCTTTAGGCTATTTTTTTGTTTTGTTTTGTTTTTGTTTTGGTTTGGTCTTTTTTGCGGTACGCGGGCCTCTCACTGTTGTGGCCTCTCCCGTTGCGGAGCACAGGCTCCGGAGGCGCAGGCTCAGCGGTCATGGCTCACAGGCCCAGCTGATCAGCGGCATGTGGGATCTTCCCGGACCGGGGCACGAACCCATGTCCCCTGCATCGGCAGGTGGACTCTCAACCACTGTGCCACCAGAGAAGCCCACTGCTATGATTTTTTTTTTTTTTTTTTTTTTTTTTTGCGGTACGCGGGCCTCTCACCGCTGCGGCCTCTCCCGTCGCGGAGCACAGGCTCCGGACGCGCAGGCTCAGCGGCCATGGCTCACGGGCCCAGCCGCTCCGCGGCACGCGGGATCCTCCCAGACCGGGGCACGAACCCGCGTTCCCCGCATCGGCAGGCGGACTCCCAACCACTGCGCCACCAGGGAAGCCCTAATTGAGGTATTTATACCAGTTAAGTCAGTCTGAAAAAGCGGGGTTGGAAAATTGTTCAACACATCGTCCTATACCATTGGGGATGCTCTAACGATTACCATGGACTGGGTGGCTTAACCACCAATTTGCTTTTCACAGTTCTGGAGGCTGGAAGTCTGAGGTCAGGGTGCCACCATGGTCAAGTTCTGATGAGGAACCTCCTCCAGGTTTCAAACAGCTGACTTCTCCTGTGTCCTCACGTGGTAGAAGGGGAGAAGGAGCTTTCTGGGGTCCCTTTATAAAGGCGTTAATCTCACTAGTGAGGGCTCTACCCTCATGACCTAATCACCTCCCAAAGGCCCTGCCTCCTAACCTATCACATTGGGGATTTGATTTCAACTTACAAATGTTGTGGGGTCACAAACATTCAATCTATCACACACATCATGTTTATTATTGAGTTGGCTTGGGCCATATGTCACACAAATTCATACAAACATCAGAGCTTTCTAACCGGATGTTTATTCTATCTAAACCAAAGCTTGAAACAAGTAAAATGTAACTTTAGAGAAAGGATCCTAATCCATTTTGCCCAAGAATCGGTTGATCATATGGCAAAGTCACAATGAGAACGTTTATAATTACATAGCACATAAACACCATCAAGTGCCAGTGGTCATCAGTTGTAACGGAGGAAGCACTGTCAACTTCTCTGCACTTTCTGGGGACTTCATTTCTTCTCTAACATAAAACATGCTGTAGGGACTTCCCTGGTGGCGCAGTGGTTAAGAATCCGCCTGCCAAAGCAGGGGACATGGGTTCGAGCCCTGGTCTGGGAAGATCCCACATGCTGCGGAGCAACTAAGCCCGTGTGCCACAACTACGGAGCCTGAACTCTAGAGCCCGCGAGCCACAACTACTGAAGCCTGCGCGCTCTAGGGCCCGTACTCTGCAACAAGAGAAGCCACCGCAACGAAGAGTAGCCCCCGCTCACTGCAACTAGAGAAAGCCCGCGCGCAGCAACGAAGAACCAATGCAGCCAAATAAAACAACAAAAACATGCTGTAGGGGAGAGGACTTGGGATATTGCAGAGACAGCATCATATAGAGAGAAAAAGAGTGAGAGAAGTAGTATCAGGGAAGAGAGATAACACATTATGGCTTGGTCCAATAGTAACAATAATAATAATTTAAATACATAAAAATATTTATATAATTTATTAAAAATAGCTATTGTTTTATCAGTGAATGATAACATTTACTATATTATATAATATATAATTTAATAATATATTATATTGTTTTAAGAATATATTACCAACCTATACTATATTAATTATGGTAGTTTTATTATTTAACAGAATATTATTAACATAAATCAATATATTAATATTACTAATAAATACACATTATCATTAAAACAATTTTACTAGGTATATAATGGATTATACACTTATTAATGTGTTAATAAATAATACTGGTTATTATTATTGTTTTATTGGCAAAGCTATGTTTTGGGCGTGGCGCTGAATATACCGTATTTCCTCCCTTATTTAAGAAAAGGCCGCTCATGTGTTGTAGTTTTTCTTAGGACAGGGCCGAAAGTCAGCTCACCACACGAGATGAATTGTGCCGAAACACAGCAGTAGAGGGCTGCCGCTCGCTCAGGCAAAACAGCGCCGTCTGTCCTGCTGTGGTAGCTTTTATTTAAGCATTATCTATGTTTACATTTTAAGACTTGTTTTCTTAACATTCCAGAAGTGCCAAAGCAGCAACATATGCTTTTATTGATTATACAAGCAATAATGGGCTTTCTTGAAAACATGCCGTGCTTCGTCCTTGAGCGCAAAAGCAGCACAAGGACATTGCCTTGTGTTCCCACCATTCTGATTATACTGAGGACATCTCATGGATCAGTGCCCAAAGCACTCAATGCTTATTCGCAGGTCCCCGGTTTGCCGGGGGCGCTCAAAGCAAT
Source organism: Delphinus delphis (assembly GCF_949987515.2). Lineage (NCBI taxonomy): Eukaryota > Metazoa > Chordata > Mammalia > Artiodactyla > Delphinidae > Delphinus > Delphinus delphis. Next base: position 4,471,207 of record NC_082685.1, on the reverse strand, counting down.
CAGGACTGTTTGCAGTTCTGGCTTATTCGCCGGCCCCCAGTTTGCTGGGGGGGGGGGGGCTCATGGGTCACGTCTCCTTTCCATGTCCTCAGTTATTCCACTACACTCATGCGCCTGAGCTTCTCAGGGAGCGCGCGTGTGCGCCTGGGACCGGAGGAAGTGCTCAGCTGCAGGAAGCATCTCAGTCCTGAGGAGACACCGCCGGCCCTCAGAGAGAGCTGTGACTCAACTCGCTGCCCCCGGAGGGACGGGGACCCTGGGTCGCGCCCGGAACCTTCTGGGACTTGTAGTTCACGGCCTCGTGGCGCGCAGGCGCACTGCCGGGTCCGTCCTGGGCGCGCGTCCGGGGGCGGCGGCAGCGACGTGAGTTAGCTGGGGCGCCAACGTGGGGCGCGGGCGGGCGGACGGGGTGCTGACGGGTATCCGGGACAAGCTGCACCGAGGGCCTCCGCCGCGGCGGGACCCGGGCAGGACCCGGCGGCGCCGGAGCGCTCCCCCACACCTGGGGCCGCAGCACCCGGGCAGCGTTTGTCCGGGCCGCGCAGCCGCGCTGGGATGCAGACTCCGAGCCTGGCCCCCGCTCCTGTGCGGGTAGTTAGGCGGGCGTGGGTTTGGACGGGGTCTGGGGCGGGGTCCCGGGCGGGAGGGGTGGCCTGGGGTGTTCCCCTTGGGTTTGCTCCGCCCGTCACTCTGCAGGCGGCAAAAGAGAGGCAGAGAGGTCGAGCAGCTTGCCCGAGGCCACCCAGCACCCAGAATGGCAAAGTCCGAGCCCTGCCCTGTGGAAGTGCCCCTGGATGACAGGTCCATGGGGCAAACTCTGTCGTGAAGTAAACGGAGTTTCCAGAGGCCGGACGTTACAGGGAAACGAGGTAAACCGAACGCCCGGAATCCAGGGTGTAGACTTAGTGGGCACTTGGGCTAACCCAGGGGTTCTCACTTGGGGTGGTTCTGCCCCCAGGCGGACACGGGGCGGTGTCTGGGGACATTTGTGGTTATCATGACTGGGGGGGGTCTCCTGACATTGAGTGGGTGGGGGCCGGGGATGCTGCTCAACACCCTGCAGCGCCCAGGATGGACCCTCAGAGAACGATCCAGACCCAGGTCGCCCGTGCCAAGGGGTCTTACACCTTAGCATTGTGATTCTAGTGATAAGGTATCAAGAGTCCACTCCATTGATTCCTGACACACCTGCTCAGGAATGAGCTGACCATTCTGCCAATGTCCCAGCAACAAGCTCACCGACCTCTCCCCTTCCCTGGGGTTGATTGCACTTTTCCCTGCCAGGAAGTCCTCATCAGCCCTTTCTTGTGGAGAAAGGATGAGTTTCAGTGGTTTGAAAACTGAAAGGGAAGACCCTGAACCAGGTGCCACAGGCCTGGGTGAATGAGGGTCCAACGGGATCACTGACATCAACCACGAGGGACAGAGGGTCCTGCAAACCACCCAAGGGTGGGAGAGGATTGGTCTGGAAGAGCTAGGAAAGGACGGGGGTCCTGGACCCATTGCCATCAGCTGCAATTTAAAGTCCCAAGAGCAGAGAGATCAGGGTGTCCCAGGGCTCTGCTCCCTCTGAAGGCTCCAGGGGAGGGTCCTTCCTGCCTCTTCCAGCCTCTGGTGGTGGCCGTCATGCATCACTCCAGTCTCTGCCTCTGTAGTCACATGGCCTTCTCCCTGTGTGTCTGTCTCTCTTTTAAGGACACCAGTCATATATCGCATTAGGACACTCTCTGCCCCAGTATGACCTCATCTTAACTAATTACATCTGCAAACAGCCTTTTTGCAAATAAGTTCCAATAGTAATAGGGTCAGGACTGGAACGTATCTTTTAGGGGACGTGATTCAGCGCATGACAGTCTTAGCAGCAGATGTTCCCCCTGTGTCCTCGGGGTGCATCTGGTGCAGTTTGGGGGCATGGCTCGGCACAGCATTGTGCGCCCACAGTTCCCACCACCCACGTGGAATGAGTCAGAGCCAGCTCTCGGGAAGAGAATTTGCATCAAATCCCCTCTGGTCCCTCGGAAGCTTAGCGAAAGCTGCCGTCATTTTTAGATTTTTAAACTTTTCTATTTTATCTCGATTTTATTTCGAGAAGCTGACTGCACATCACGTTTTCCTTGATACTTTTCATAATTCCAGGTCCTTGCTGGAGGTAACCGTGATATCGTTTGGTGTCTATCCTTGCTGGCTTTTTGCTGTATATTTACACGTGTGTGTGTGTGTGTGTGTGTGTAGTTAGATTATGTCTAACTCTGGAGCATTCCATCACCCCAAAAAGAAACCCCGTCCCCATCAACAGTCATTCCCCTCCCCCTCCCCAGCCCCTGACAACCAGGAACCCACTCTCTGTGTCTGTGGATTGGCTTGTACTGGACATTTCCCATCGATGGAATCACACACTGTGTCCTTCTGTGTCTGGCTTCTCTCACAGAGCGTCGTGTTCTCAAGGTCCATCCACGTTGTAGCGAGTGTCAGGGCTTCTCTCCTTATGGCCGAATAATCTTTCATTGTGTGGATGTGCCTTATGGGGATTATCCATTCCTCACTTGATGGACATTTGGGTTGTTTCCACCTTTCACCTGTTGTGGGTTATGCTGCTGTGAACATGGGTGTACAGGTTTTTGTGTGGATGTGTTTTTTTTTTTTCTTTTCTTTTGAGTAGATACCTAGGAGTGGAACTGGGTCTTATGGCAACTCTAACCATTTGAGGAACTGCCAGACTGTTTTCCACAGTGGCTGCACCATTTTACATTCTCACTAGCAATGGGTGAGGGTGCCCTTGGCAACACTCATTATTGTCTGTCTTTTGGGGCTTTTTGTTGTTGTTGTTTTAGACAAAGGGGTAATGTGCTATTAAAATTTTATTATAGTGCAGTTTTATTTCTTTGTGCGTGAGCTCTTTACATTTTATTACACCTCTCTTTATTTATTTATTTATTTTTATTGGAGTCTAGTTGCTTCATTTGTCTGTCTTTTTTTTTTTTTTTTTTTTTGCGGTACGCGGGCCTGTCACTGTTGTGGCCTCTCCCGTTGCGGAGCACAGGGTCAGCGGCCATGGCCACTCCGCGGCATGTGGGATCCTCCCGGACCGGGGCACGAACCCGTGTTCCCTGCATCGGCAGGTGGACTCTCAACCACTGCGCCACCAGGGAAGCCCTTGTCTGTCTTTTTGATCCTAATCATCCTGTTGGGGAGATGAGGTGCTATCTCAGTGTGGGTTTGATTTGCATTTCCGTGATGGCTGGTGACCATGAGCATCTTTTCATGTGCTTATTAGCCATTTGTATGTTGTCTTTAGAGAAGTGTCAATTCTTTTTTTTTTTTTTTTTTTTTTTGGCCTCGCCCTATGGCTTGTGGGATCCTAGTTCCCTAACCAGGGATCAAACTCAGGCCCTCGCAGTTGGAGCGCAGAGTCCTAACCACTGGACCACCAGGGAATTCCCTTCTTTTTTCTTTTTTTGGAAGTGTTTATTGCCAGGGTGGTACGGAGAGTTCCCATGTACCTTCACACAGCTTCCCCTTGGGCAGTGTTCTTAGCCTTTAAAAAAATTATCACCCCCTTTTTAGGCATTTTTTCCCTAATCAACCTTTCCTATGAAATTCTTTTTTTGGGGGGGGAAACTACTATTTTTTAAAACTTTAAATTTTAAACAAATTACGGACTCATAAGAAGTTGCAAAGACAGGGCAGAGTCCCATATAGCCACCGCCCTGCCTCCCCCTCGGTGGCAGCTCATATAACTATAGAAACAGAGGGCAGGGGTTTTCACTGAAGTCACTTAGCAGGGTTTTTGCCAAAACTGTGCAATGCAGAGACAAACTCGGGAGCCCAAAGGTCGAAGCCTAGTTGGGACGAGGGATCCGAGGGGCCTAACGTTTGGTCAAGGACAGAGTCCTGTCACTGTGGAGAATTCCAGAATCAGCACAGCCCAGATCCACCTGGAGCTCTCACGCTGGAAGGCAGGGGGTCCCCTGGGTATGTGGGGAGCTCAGAATTCCCCGCGGGCATTCAGGGCCACGTGCTCCTGTTTCTCATAAGGTGGGGCAGGCCCATCTAGATCCTTCCTGCTACAGCATGGAGCAGTTTGGGCAGTTTGACCTAAGAAAGGAGGGCGGAGAGGGATTCGGCTGTGGGGAGGAAGAGGTGAATCTGATTGCTGCAGAGCCTGGGGATGGGGGGTCTGAACTGAGCCTTCCAAAACGTGGGCCTGGGAGGTCCTACTGGTTTGAATTGTGTCCCATGCCCCCAAATTCACGTCCACCCAGAAACTCAGAATGTGACCTTTTTTGGAAACAGTCTTTGTAGATGTCATTAGTTAAGATGAGGTCATCCTGGAGTGGGGTGGGGGGGGTCCCTAAGCCAGTGGCTGGTGTCCTTATAAGAAGAGGAGAGAGATGCACAGAGACAGAGGAAGGGGAGGCAGAGACTGGAGTGATGGGGCCACAAGTCAAGGATGCCTGGAGCCCCCAGAAGCTGGAAGAGGCAGGAAGGACCCTGCCCTGGAGCCTTCAGAGGGGGCACGACTCTGCCACACCTGCATCTCAGGCTTCTGGCCTCCAGAACTGAGAGAAAATAAATTTCTGAGGTTTTAAGCCCCCTAGTGTGTGGTGATTTGTTACAGCTGCCCTGGGATGCTAATACAGAGCGCTTCACAGTAGAACTTGTGTGCTTCCAAGACCTTCTGTATCTTCATCCAGAAAATGGAGCCATTAAGGCCCCTGGCCTGTCCTGGCTTCCATGACCATCCTCTGTGGCGGGGGTCATCTCAAGTGGTGGAGGGGATTCTGGGGTCTGGGGACAGGCTGGGTCTGGTCTTCACTCTGCCTTTCCTCTCCTGCAGCCCTTCCTGCCCGGGAAGCTGCTTTTGCCCAGGAGGGTGGAGAGGATGGCTGCTGGGTACCTGCTCCCCTGGCCCCAGTGGGGTTTCCTCTTCCCCCGAAAGGCACCCAGCATGTCCAGAGGGAACACACCTGTCAGAAGCGGAGTGCCCTTGCTTTGTGGGAAAGGTGGGAGAGTTCACCATGAGTGTCTAGGTCCAGGCACTCAGGCTCCTCCTAAGTGTAGGGAGAGGTGCACTGTATCCCCAGAGGAGGGCTGTGCTTCCTTCCCAGGGTCTGGAACATCTCTGTACCACCTGAAGACCCTGCAGTTTCCCCCATAGGGCAGGGAGGGCCCCCCCCCGCAAGGTGCCATCCTCTTTAAAACATATTTTTAAAAATTGTGGTGAAATACACATAACATTAAATTTATCATCTTAACCATTTTTCCTCTTTCAAAAAAAATTTTATTGTGGTTAAATACATATAAAGTTTACCATTTTAACCATTTTTAAGTGCACAGCTCAGTGGCTTTAAGTACATTCACACTGTCGTGCAGCCATCCCCACCATCCATCTCCAGAACTTTCTCATCTTCCCAAACTGAAACTCTGTTCCCATGAAACACTGACTCCCCACCCCTCCCCCAGCCGCTGGCCCCCACCATCTACTTCCTGTCTCTGTGGATGTGACCCCTCTAGGGACCTCTTGTGAGTGGAATCAGACAGTATTTGTCCTTCTGTGTCTGGCTTATTTCACTGAGCATAATTATTCTCCACATCAGAAAAACAGGGCTGGTCCACAGTTCGGTTTCAGGTCCCCTAGGGAAACAAGCCCTTTCTCGTGGACATTTGCAAGTCTCCCAGATGGTCCCCGCAGCATCCGTGAGATTCTCATAGTTAGAAACCTTGGTCAGGTGTCCTGGATCTGCTTTGGTCCTTGAGTCGAAGTCCTGGTTTTTGCGCCTGGACCCGCTCTCAGGTCAGCCTGGCTGAAACAGCCCACACGGACACGGTCAGGTTTCAGCGCGGAGCTTTGCAAAAAGCAAAGAAGTTGTGTCCCACTAAGACTTTTTTTCCCACCTTTCCCTGATTGGAATGATCACTCTGTTATGAAATTATAATAATTATATCATTTATTATAATAATCAGAATAATGGATTATAATAATACTATAATGCTTATACTTATTGTAATATATTATTGTATTTAATAAATGCAAACCAATAACATTTCACACTAATTTTTTATTATGCATCCTATGTTAAGAGCCATTCAATACAGAGCCATTGACATTTTTTTCCTTGCAAATTCACTCAACCCTTTCAGTGATTCAGCAATTGCAGGGTTAACATTAAAGCCGCCAGCTGGAATGCAGGGGGCCCTGGGGGAGGTTGTAGCAGCTGCAGCCACTGGGGGAAAAAGGCTGTTTTTTTCTGCTAGGAGGAATAGGCAACATGGACACTGAATATGTTTTGTCCACTTCCACGCCACCCTCTTTGGGAATGTCTGAGCCCTTGCTCCTCCTGGAAGAGGGAAAAGACCAAAGGCATCACCAGTACTTGCTTTTTCTTTTTTCTTTTCTTTTTTTTTAATTAAAAATCCCCTCATTTTAGCCCGAATGGCCCAAACCTGCCAGGGGATCCAGCACTCCAGCACACCCACTTTCCTGAGGTCGGGTCTGTCACTGTCCAATTCCACAGGTAGTTTTCCTTCTCAGGACAGCCAGCAGCCCAGCCAGCCAGGTACCATGCATCTGTCATCCCCCGCCCCTTCATCCTCCCTTCCCCAAACTCGGCTCTCCCCGAGTATTTCAGGGAGCAGGTGAGTCTGGGGCAGGTAGCAAACCCCACTCCTTACCCCTCTGTGCTTTGTGACGTGGAACTCCAACTCATGGCACCAAAGAACCAGTATCTACGGACCTCAGGTTTGGGGTGAGGGTCTCCCTGGTCAGACAGATTGCTCGGTGTGGCTTCTAGGCTCTCTGGCTCTGTGGGCAGCAGAGGCCACGACCCATGTGAACTCATGAGCCCTCATGACCGCCCTGTGAGGTTGTCCAGGAAGAGTCAGTAATAGACCCTCCATCGCATGACCCTAGAGCAGATCGATCACGAAGAAGCAGGAGCAGCTTCTCAAGTGGGAAGGTCATATTCACGGATCCAGAAGGTAGAATCACCAGTTCAGCAAGAAATGGGGAAAGCATTCCCGGCGGCCCGCGTGCTGGTGGTCCGTGCTGCATTTACTGCGGGCCCAGCGTCTGTCGGTCCCTGAGCTGTAAGCCAGACAGGTACCCACCAGGCACTAGTGGAGTCTGACTTCTGGTTCTGCTGCGTCTGAACTCCCTCCTCTGGACGTTGGTTGGGAATTCCCCCTTTTTTTCCTTTTGGCCGTGCCCTGCTGCATGCAGCACCTCAGTTCCCCCACCAGGGATCGAACCCAGGCCCTTGGCAGTGAAAGCGCCGAGTCCCAACCACTGCGCCACCAGGGAAGCCCGCAGCCAGTTTATTCTCATTACAGTTCTGCAGGGCAGAAGTCCAAATTCAAGGTGTGGGCAGGGCCGGTCCTTCCGGAGGCTCCAGGGGAGCATAGGTTCCCGCCTTTTCCAGCTTCTAGAGGCGCCGCATCCCTGGCTTGCGGCCCCTCCTGCATCCTCACAGCCAGCAGCGCAGCATCTCCCGTCTCTCTCTGCCTCTGACCCTCCCGCCTCCCTCTTATAAGAACCCTGTGATGACACTGGGCCCCCCGGGGAATCCAGGGTCATCCCTGTCTCAGGGGCCTTAATCCCACCCGCAATGTCCCTTTTGCCACCTAAGGTGACAGTCACAAGTTCCAGTGATTAGGATGTGGACATCTTTGGGGACCTTTAATTCTATGGGCTGAACCAACCCACAAACCTTTTGCTTTGTGATGTGGGTGAAAACGCTGCAAACCGCATTTCTGCTTTGCCAGCAGCTTCTGCCAACTGGAGGGGGGACGGAATCTGGAGGAGGGAGAGGGATTGGCCCCTCTCATTCCTTGCGTGGTTGAGGATGTCTTTGTTACCTCTGTGCATGAATAATATCCCAGCGTGGCCTAAATATCTTGCATCGCCCCTCCTTTCCCTCAGATGGCTACACGTGTTACTCTGCTCTCTTGTGGCAATGGGTGTTTGGTGAAGAATTCAGAAACCAGCCTCATTTTTCACCTTAATACATGAAATGACGTGTTCTTTATGTGTGAGGCTCACAGGATAGATCTCTGAGCACATTATGGCAAACAGACAGGAGTGCTTGAGGGCCATGCCAGGACCCGATCTTAAGGCAGACTTCTAAATTCCATGCTGATTTATTGAAACTCGGCATGCATTATTAACCCATATTTTTAAAAGTATATATTTTATCTTTAATAGTTTATAAATCCAATGAGTAACTTATTTTTGCCTTGAAGCTTTTTTATATGTTAATTCTCTAAACACTCATTTTAATGAAAACATCTAAAACCTTTTTGAAAACCGTAAAAAATAAAATTTTATTTTATTTATTTAGTTTTTTGGCTATGCCCCACGGTTTGTGGGATTTTTAGTTCTCCGACCGGGGATTGAACCCGGGCCCTCGGCAGTGAGAGCTCGGAGTCCTAACCACTGGACTGCCAGGGAATTCCTAAAAAAGGAATTTTCAAAGTTCTGTCTGTAAATAGAATGACAAACGATATCAGAATTTGGGCATCCACTTAATGTCAAATGAGAGAATGTTTTCTAAAAGAAGCAGGCATATTAAATGCAGTCGGTGTTTAGCCCCCATCTAGTAAGTGTACTAAGAGTTCTTAGGTCCATCCTAAATTTATATAAGCTTTTTTTGTTGTTGTTTTATATAAGTTAAAATAGGAATTCAGGGACTTTCCTGGTGGCGCAGTGGTTGAGAATCCCCCTGCCAATGCAGGGGACACGTGTTCCATCACTGGAAGGGGAAGATCCTACAGGCCGCGGAGCATCTAAGCCCACGCGCCACAACTACTGAGCCTGTGCTCTAGAGCCCGCACGCCACAGCTACTGAAGGCTGCGCACCTACAGCACGTGCTCTGCAACAAGAGAAGCCACTGCAATGAGAAGCCCGCGCGCTAGGGGGCTTAAACAAATATATGTTTCCACGGTGACCTCGCCCCCGGGCCGACTGCTGACCCCGGAAGTCACTAGACCCTCTCCTCCCCCGTCCCATCCTGTCCAGTCCCGGCTCCGGACAAGGGACGCTCCGCGTGGAAACTGAATCAGGACTTCCCGGTCCAGAAGGAGGACAAGGAGGGGCCGCCGAACTGCGGGAGGACGCCGGGTTCGACCGCCCGAGAGCAGGTTCTGCTCGGGGCCCACGTCCCGCGCGGGCGGGTCGGTCCACAATGTGTTACGAGGGCCTGTCACTCAATAACCAGAGGGCGGGCCTGGGAGGAATGTCCAATCAGATGCGACGGGGCGGTGCCCGGAGAACAAGCAGGCGCTCGCGGGCCGGGCCCAGAGAACTGTCCAATCAGGGGCTCCAGGGGCGGGTCTCGGGAAACCGTCCAGTCAGGGGGCGGGCCTCGGGAAACCGTCCAGTCAGGGGCCCGGGCAGTAGCAATGCCCGAAGCACTGTCCAGTCAGGACGGTGGGGCGCGAAGCATCTCCCAATCAACAGCCAGATGGAAGAGAGTGCCAGGAGCACCGTCCAGTCAGAGCACACTCCCAGCCCGTGAGCGGGTAGTTCTCGGCCAGCCGTGCCGCTCCTGCGTACCTGCGCCGCGTGGGCCCAGGTGTCGGTTCCTCGTACCTCTCACCTGCGCGGGCTGCGGCAAGGACGCCTGGGAGAGCCGGGAGCCCGGCAGAGATGGTGAGTCCGCGGGACCGGGGCCCGAGACCGGGAGGGGCTGTTACGAACCGTCCGGAACCGGCTGGAAGCGGTCGCGGGGTGGGGTCCCGGCGTCCTGTCCGGCCCCCGCTTGTGGGGCCGGTGTCTCAGGACTATCTGGGTGACCTAGATGTGCACAACTGCTCTCCTCTCGGGGGTCCGGGAACATCAGTCCCTGGTCGGCTCCTCCCAGCCGACAGCCTGCGGGGGCGGGCGGGGAGCCTGGGGTGACCTGCTTGGGGGCCCTGGGCTGGGAGGGCGTCTCCCGGTAGGTCCTCCGTCCTAAATGACCCCAGCCTCAGTTCTCATTCCATGGAGGGACACTATTTGTCAGCTGACTGGACGCCTGAGGGGAAAAGGCGGAAATGATTCCTGCCCCCTGGGTTCTCACAAGAACCACACAAGGGAGAAAAACTAACGCAAAGGTCAAGGAAAGCCCACTGTGAGGTGGGGCAGCACCCCTCACCCCCTCCCACCCCCCAAGTCAAATGCACTGGCGACACAGCGGGGACACAGCCGGTGTCCTTTGTTCAGGGAGCACGTTAGCAGTGGTGCCCCTCGTGGTAGCGTGGTTGCACTTGACCCTGAGTCATCTGTGTCTGGGTACCAGTTCAGCACAACCCCTCCGTGGGTTTTTCACCTTGAAAAGATGTATTCACTTACTGGAACCTCAGATTTTCAGCAAGTGTAAAATACATTGAATTAGTACAGCAGGAAATATAACATAAAATACTTTCAAAGGGGTGAGTTTCAGGTAAAAAAAAAAGAAAATGTCATACATTACGTTTGTTAAACATTCTTTTAAAATCTCCTCCTGTCTGTAGTAAGTTTGTCAGGTCTGTCCCTTCCTGAACAGCTGCAGAGAAGTGAATACAGTACCACATAGTGTGGTAGGTGAAATTTCACCAAAAATACCAGTTATTTAATTTGTGACAGTAGATGATACTGTTGTTTTTTATTATCTGCAACACACTTTGCTTAAATCTGCAGTAAATTAGTTATTGCCCATGGAAGAGGTGGGAATACACGGATGTTACTTAGATATCAGTTTGTCCTGTCCCATGTGTGGAAGTGTCTATCATTTCTGCTTGGCTCCCCGTGGGTACCCTGTGGTGAATCAGGTCTCCCCCTCCCCATAGCCACAGGCCTGCCTGGGGCTCTGTTCCCTTCTGTAGATTTAGTCATCCATTCCTTTACCAATTCCGTCCTGTCAGGAGTTGCTGCTGCTTTAAAACCCTTGCAGTGTGATAGACGGATTCCTGCCTGGTACTTCAGAATATTTTGGCTGTTTGGGGGCATTTGTGTGTAAAGTTAGTATTTGTCAAATCCTAAAAAACATCTTGTTTGGCAATTTTATGGAATTTCATAAAGACTCTGTCTTGGGAGGGTTGATATCTTGATAACACTGATTTCTTTTTAAGAACATGTGCCATCTTGTCATTTATTTCATTTTGCTTTGTTATTATCCTTCATGTTTTAAAATTTTTGTTAGGTTCTTTTTATAGCCTTCATTAAACTGATGTTGTACTACTTCAATTTGGTTTTTACCATGGTATGTGTTATCTTTTTTTTTTTTGAGTAATAATTTTTATTGGAGTATAGTTGATTAACAATATGTTAGTTTCTGCTGTATGTGTTATCTTTTTTACCTTTTTTAAAATTAATTTTTATTGGAGTATAGTTGCTTTACGATGTTATGTTAGTTTCTACTGTACAGCAGAGTGAATCAGCTATACATATACATATATCCCCTCTTTTTTGGATTTCCTTCCCATTTAGGTCACAACAGAACACTGAGTAGAGTCCCCTGTGCTATACAGTAGGTTCTCATTAGTTATCGTTATTTATTTATTTATTTTTTGCGGTATGTGGGCCTCTCACTGTTGTGGCCTCTCCCGTTGCGGAGCACAGGCTCCGGACACACAGGCTCAGCAGCCATGGCTCACGGGCCTAGCCGCTCTGTGGCATGTGGGATCTTCCCGGACCGGGGCACAAACCTGTGTCCCTTGCATCGGCAGGCGGACTCTCAACCACTGCGCCACCAGGGAAGCCCTAGTTATCTATTTTATACATAGTATCAATAGTGTATATATGTCAATCCCATTATCCCAATTTTCCCCCCCCACCTCTCCCTTGGTATCCATACGTTTGTTCTCTTTGTCTGTGTCTCTACTTCTGCTTTGCAAATAAGATCATCTGTACCATTTTTCTAGATTCCAAATATATGTGCGTTAATATACAATATTTGTTTTTCTCTTTCTGACTTAACTTCACTTTGTATGACAGTCTCTAGGTCCATCCACATCTCTACAAATGACCCAATTTCATTCTTTTTTGTGGCTGAGTAATACTCCATTGTATATATGTACCACATGTTCTACATTTAGGTTGCTTCCATGTCCTGGCTATTATAAATAGTGCTGCAATGAACATTGGGGTGCATGTGTGTTTTTGAATTATGATTTTCTCTGGGTGTATGCCCAGTAATGGGGTTGCTGGGTCATTTGGTACTTCTGTTTTTAGTTTTCTAAGGAACCTCCATACTGTTCTGCATAGTGGCTGTATCAATTTACAGTGGCAGTATCAATTTATTCCCACCAAGAGTGCATGAGGGTTCCCTTTTCTCCACATTTATTGTTTGTAGACTTTTTTCTTAAGTTAAGTGTTTTTAAAATTAATTAAGTTTTTTGGCTGCATTGGGTCTTCGTTGCTGTGTGTGGGCTTTCTCTAGTTGCGGCGAGCGGGGGCTGCTCTTTGTTGCGGTGCATGGGCTTCTCATTGCAGTGGCTTCTCTTGTTGCAGAGCACAGGCTCTAGGTGTGTGGGCTTCAGTAGTTGTGGCTTGCAGGCTCAATAGTTGTGGCTCGCAGGCTCTAGAGGGCAGGGTCAGTAGTTGTGGCGCATGGGCTTAGTTGGTTCACGGCATGTGGGATCTTCCCAGACCAGGGTTCGAATCTGTGTCCCCTGCATTGGTAGGCGATTCTTAACCACTGTGCCACCAGGGAAGTCCTGTTTGTAGATTTTTTTAAAAAATTAATTTATTTATTTTTGGCTGCATTGGGTCTTAGTTGCTGCGCGTGGGCTTTCTCTAGTTGTGGTGAGCGGGGGCTACTCTTTGTTGCAGTGCGCGGGCTTCTCATTGTGGTTGCTTCTCTTGTTGCAGAGCACGGGCTCTAGGCGCATGGGCTTCAGCAGTTGGGGCTCGCGGGCTCAGTCATTGTGGTGCGTGGGCTCAGTAGTTGGGGCTCACGGGCCCTAGAGCACAGGCTCAGTAGTTGTGGCACATGGGCTTAGTTGCTCTGCGGCATGTGGGATCTTCCCAGACCAGGGTTTGAATCTGTGTCCCCTGCATTGGCAGGCAATTCTTAACCACTGCGCCACCAGGGAAACCCTGTTTGTAGATTTTTTGATGATGGCCATTCTGGCCGGTGTGAGGTGATACCTCATTGTAGTTTTGATTTGCATTTCCCTGATAGTGATGTTGAGCATCTTTTCATGTGTTTGTTGGCCATCTGTATGTCTTCTTTGGAGAAATGTCTATTTAGGTCTTCTGCCCATTTTTTGATTGCAATGTTTGTTTTTTTGATATTGAGCTGCATGAGCTGTTTGTATATTTTGGAGATTAATCCTTTGTCCGTTGCTTCGTTTGCAAATATTTTCTCCCATTCTGAGGATTGTCTTTTCATCTTGTTTATGGGTTCCTTTGCTGTGCAAAGCTTTTAAGTTTCATTAGGTCCCATTTGTTTATGTATGTGTTATCTTTTTAAAGTGAACTTTCCAACTTGCTGTTGCTATTAATTAGAAAGGTAATGAAATTTATTTTTATGTTGAATTTTTATCCTGAGATCTTGTTCAGAATCTTATTGTACGATTATCTTTGTGTTCTGTTGGTGTCATACATGTGCAGCTGTTGAGTTAGGCATTAAGACAAGTGTCTCCTGGCATTGCACATTTGTGCATTTTCCAGATTGGATTGCTAATGTAATGTTGACTGAGAGTCAGGTCATCTGTCCACACTTCATTTGTACCTGATTGTCTTGGAGAAAACAGTGAATTTCATACCATTTATATGTTCTTTGGTCTCGTTTGAATATTCCTTTGTCCATTTTCCTTTATCCAGTCATGCACATTACCATCTATTCCCCATTGGTAAGAGTGTTTTTTTATGTATGACTGTTGAATATTATAAAATGGCTTTCAGCAGCTCTAAGATGATTACAGGTAGATCCTGTGAATTGATTTTAGAGTTTTCTGTTGTATCATATAACATCAGTGCAGGAAAGTGCATGTGACATATGTACAGTTGACAGAAATGTTTAAAAAAAGTAATCCTCTGTTAAATGAAACTCAGCCCTAAATGTAGAACAAGCTTTCTTAAAAGGCTTGAAATGAACCCCAGTGGCAGGCCCCTCTGCCATTCTCCAAATATGACCAATATGTTGAATTACGTGAAGATATATGTAATTATATGTAATTATGTGTGTATATATATGTATATATTTGTTATTTAGATTTTTAGGTGCCAGTTTGCAGTCTTATCTCAAATGGTTATTTTACTGTTCTCCCTTACTCTGCCCTGCAGCCATTCATTCATATATATGTGTATCGATATCAACGTGTATATACACACATGTGAAAATCTCTGCCCCCCCCATATATATATACCCCTCCAAATCCCCTTGCTCTGCCACATTTTCCTCAGTAATTATGTTTGATTTGCTTATTTACTGCTTTCCTCCAAAAGAATTTAAGATCCACGTGGTTCAGAATTTTTGTTTTGTTAGTGCTGTAGCCCTAGTGCCTGCAAGTACTGTAACCTAAACAAATTTTACTAAATGAAAGAGCCAGAGGTCAGGTCTTCAAACAAAGCGTTTTTGCATGGGCACGGGGCTTTGGCAGGAGAAGCAGTGTGAGATGTAAGGATGGAATAGGATGTTTCTGTTGGCTGCTCTCCACAGCGCCCGGCAGAAGCTAGTTTATCTCCTCATCACAGTGGGAAGTAACAGTCACACTAGCAAAACAACTGTGAGGTGTGTGTGAAAGAAGGGCAAGTGTGCCAAGCTGGCATGATGTTATTAATTCACTGTTCTGCATTTCCTCTGCTGTGAACTCGTTTTAATCATGTCTGCTTTACAGAGTTATTATAAATATATTTGTCTTTCTCATATAATGTGTGCTCAATGGCACATTTTAAAAATTAGTATTGTAATATAACAAAAAAATTTTTTAAAAAAGAACGAAGAAAATCTCACAAAAACAAAAGAAAAAAGAAAAAAATTAATATTGTAAAGTGTTAAATATTTGATGGTTTCAAGCTAGGTGTGTTGGGAGTCCCTGTCTTAGTCAGCTGGGGCACCTGTAAGCTGGGTGGCTTATACACAGCAGACCTTTGTTTCTCACAGTTCTGGAAGTCCAAGATCAAGGCACCAGAAGATTCGGTGTCTGGTGAGAGTCTGCTTCCTGGTTTGTAGGTGGCCATCTTCTCACTGTGTCCTCACACAGCAGAAGGGTCCAAGGAGCTCTCTGGGGTCCTTTTTATAAGGGCAAATCCCATTCCTGGCCACCTCCAAAAGGCCCACCTCCAAACACCATCACATTGGGGATTAGGTTTTGACATGAATTTTGGGGGGACACAAACCTTCAGTTTGTAGCAGTCCCCATGACCACTCTAGGTTCAGAGATTCACTAGGAGGCCTCCCAGGCTTCGGTGTATAGTCTGCTCATGGCTGTGATTTCTGACTGCAAGAATAAAGCAAAGTCAACAAGATTGGGTACCTTTCTCCCTGCATTGAGACTGTCCTAATCCCTTCTTGTCTTGTCTGCCTTAGAGTCCCAGCTAAGCCCCTGCTGGGCAATCAGCCTCTGAAGGTCATCCGAAATAGGTTTTCAAAAGAGCTTTTTAGCAAACTGAAAACTTCTACCTAAAATTCCAGAAGTATATCTTTACTTAAAGATTGCCTGTTTTTTCATTTTGTTTACCTCTTTTTTAAAATAATTAATTAATTAATTAATTTTTGGCTGTGTTGGGTCTTCGTCGCTTCATGCGGGCTTTCTCTAGTTGCAGTGAGTGGGGACTACTCTTCATTGCGGTGCACGGGTTTCTCATTGTGGTGGCTTCTCTTGTAGCAGAGCACAGGCTCTAGGTGTGTGGGCTCAGTAGTTGTGGCTCATGGGCTCTAGAGTGCAGGCTCGGTAGTTGTGGCACATGGGTTTAGTTGCTCCATGGCATGTGGGATCTTCCTGGATCAGGGCTTGAACCCGTATCCCCTGCATTGGCAGGCAGATTCTTAACCACTGCACCACCAGGGAAGTCCCTGTTTACCTCTTTTTGAACCTCCAGTGGGTAAAAGTCATAGTAAAAAATCATTTATGGAGACCTAATCTTGTTTCTGATACTTAGGGTTCCAATTCCAATCCAGGCACCAGTTGGAAACAGCAAGGAAGCTGTGTCTCATTTTTCTTAGCACTGATGGGGATGATCTCTCTAGCATTTATAAAATTACAAGCAGATACCATCAGTATCCATTTTTACCATCCAAGCAGGTGCAGTAGCCACAAAACAAAACCATATTAAGTATATATAAAAAAAAAATCCCCCCCCCTTTTTTTCCCTCATTGCAGTCAAACCTTGTGTTCATTTCCGAGGGCTGCCATAACAAATTACCACAATGTGGGTGTTCTCTCACATTTCTGGAGGCTGAAGTCCGAAATGAAGGTGTTGGCAGGGTCATGCTCCCTCAGAATTCTCTAGGGTCCTGGGGTCATTTCCTGTCTCTTATACCTTCTGTATCCCCAGGCGTTCCATTGCTTGTGGCAGCATGATTCCAGTCTCTGCGTCCATCTTCTTCCTCTGCTGTCTTCTCTGTGTGGCTCTGTCTTCACATGGCATTTTCCCTGTCTCCTATGGACACCAGTCATTGGATTAGGGCCCATCCTAATGACCTTATCTTAGTTTGATTACATTTGCAAAGACCCTGTTTCCAAGTAAGGTCACATTTATAGGTATCAGGGGTTAGGATTTCAGCCTATCTCTGTAAACGTATTTAGCGTTTACAGGGATAGCGTTACAGCTGGGAAGATACTGGCTGGCACATGTGGGTGGGCCAGGAGGCCCAGCAGCTAGGCTGAAGAAAGGCTGGCTGTCCCCTCCCCTTTGGTTTGTCTAAAATTTTGTTTCAGCCCTAGGAACTGATTTAACTTTTTTTCTCCTGATGCAGTACAATCTTTTAATATTTTTTGCCTATCCAAAGCTCATTTTTGGGAACTTGCCAGCCCTTTCTCCTCCTGCCTGGAAGAGAGAGCAAAAATCACAGGTGTCACCTGTGCTGAACTTTGATTTTCTTCTCACTTGGCCTCCATGGCCACAGGCAGCTGGTATATCCAGTGAGCCAGACCTCCTGGAGTTGGATTGCTTATTTCTACCTCAGTCAACTTTTTTTTTTTTTTTTGCCCCGGCACAGCTTGTGGGATCTTAGTTCCCCGACCAGGGATGGAACCCAGGCCCCAGCAGTGAAAACGCCGAGTCCTAACCACTGGACAGCCAGGGAATTCCCACACCTCAGTCAACTTTTAGCCTCACACCAGACAGCTGCCCTTTCATACCCTGGATGACTCCATAGCTACCCTGCTGCAAAGGTTTGCCATCCCCTCCTCCTTCACTCTCCCACTTCCCAGACAGTGCTTTTGCCGTATTTTAGTGAATCAGGGTTGCTCTAGCAAATCCCAGTTCTAATGTGTCTGGTGACCCCAAAACCACCCCTAGGTCCTGCAGGTAGGACTCATGTGACAGCGTATCGTTGGAGTCATGACTATGATTTGTTACAACAAAAGAGCACAGCAGAATCAGCAAAGGGAAAAGGCGCATGAGGAGAAATCTGAAGGAAACCAGGTGCAGGCTTTTAAGAGTCCTTTCCCAGTGGAGTCGCACATAACACACCTGATAGCCCCAGCGATGAGTTGTGACAGCATGTGAAATACCATCTACCGGAGGCTCACTGGGGACTCAGTTCACCGGGGGTTTTTATCAGCTCACAGCTGATCATGTGAGCATCCTCTGCGCAACAAGGACCCAAAGCCCAGACTCCCAGGCGAAAAGCAGGTACTCAGCACTAACAGTGTTGTCTGCACAGTCAGAGACAGGGAGTAATAATTAGGGTGATGTGAAACCTTCAGAAAATAAATTTCCCACACACTGGCCAAGGCCAACCTTGCTAGCAGTCACTGCCAAGGATAAAGTTAAGGTTTGCAATGTCAACTCCTTTCCTGCACACTAAGTAGAGGAAACAGTACAGATAACTGTACAGAGAGCATCTCACCTCCAGAAGCTCCAGAAGCTCCTGTTGTTCCCTGTACAGTAGAGATATTCCTGTTATGCTGCTACTCTGTTGAATATGTACTAAATACTGGCATCAGGATTATTATATGAGAGTGTTTTCTTTCCCATGCTCATGGATGTCAGCGGGTTGATGAACTTTTTAAAAAACCATGGCTTAAGGGAGACATGCAGCTCAGTGGTCCCTGTGCTTAGGGGTTGGCCTGACACGCTCATGTGCCCACCAGGGGAGGGACACGGACGTGAGAGAAATTGAGAATGCAGCCTCTAGGATGGTTTGTGTGGAATCACTGTCTCCTGGAATTTGAGGCAAGGGAATGTTTCCTTTGTAGGAAAGCACTGCTGAATCCTCTATATATTTTATACTCAAGGCTAAATTTGCTGTCAGATGTTTTCTTTCTTAAATTAATTAATTAATTTCTTTTTGTCTGTATTTGGTCTTCATTGCTGCACGTGGGCTTTTCTCTAGTTGTGGTGACCGGGGGCTACTCTTCGTTGTGGTGCGTGGGCTTCTCATTGTGGTGGCTTCTTTTGTTGTGGAGCACGGGCTCTAGGCACGCGGGCTCAGTAGTTGTGGCGCACGGGGCTTAGTTGCTCCGCGGCACGTGGGATCTTCCCAAACCAGGGCTCGAACCTGTGTCCCTTGCATTGGCAGGTGGATTCTCAACCACTGCACCACTAGTGAAGCCCACTGTCAGATGTTTTTGATGTTAAAGTCCTTTGCAAAGTACGGCTCTTAACCTTATCCTCAAGGTCAGCAAGAGTACTCTTTTATGGGTCTGGTAGAAGAGCTGTTTTGGCATCATGTAATGTGTGTGTGTGTGTGAACTCAGAACTGGTGGGCAGCAGCACTGGCTCAGGAGTGTAGGGAACATATGCAGTTCTGACTTCCTATTTTCATGAAAATACACAGAGGAAAAGAGTAGAAACTGAGCTGGTGATAACTATTACACAAAAATGTTAAAATAAATACTTCTTCAAAAGAAATATTTCATTCAGCCAGTTGGACTGTCCTGATGGCCTGGAGTTCTTTAAGACAGTATGGCTTGGATGGACCTAGAGTCTGTCATACAGAGTGAAGTAAATCAGAAAGAGAAAAACAAATACCATACGCTGACACACACACACACACACACACACACACACACACACACACACACATATATGTATATGGAATCTAAAAAAAAAAGGCTCTGAAGAACCTAGGAGCAGGACAGGAATAAAGATGCAGATGTAGAGAATGGACTTGAGTACACGGGGAGGGGGAATGGTAAGCTGGGACGAAGTGAGAGAGTAGCATGGACATATATACACTACTAAATGTAAAATAGATAGCTAGTGGGAAGCAGCCGTATAGCACAGGGAGATCAGCTCGGTGCTTTGTGACCACCTAGAGGGGTGGGTTAGGGAGGGTGGGAGGGAGACGCAAGAGGGAGGAGATATGGGGATATATGTATACATATAGCCGATTCACTTTGTTATACAGCAGAAACTAACACACCACTGTAAAGCAATTATCCTCCAATAAAGATGTTAAAAAAAAAAAAAAAGACAATATGGCTAGCAGGCCCTTGCAGCAAGTTGGGTTCCCACAGGCCCATGGGCCTCTCATATTTGGTGGTGGAAAGAGAAGGAAAAGTTCCCAGTCCTTCATTGTGTTTGTATTCCTTAAACCTCATCCAGGTTGACCTTGGGCTTCATGTGCTTATGGATGTTGTACAGTAGGAAGGAGCTAAAGTCACTTGTGTCACAAAGGATTGATGGGTCTTAAAATGCAAATATTATTTCATTTGTATAGCATTTTTTTTCATTTCTCCAATGTGGTCTAAACCCTTTGGTTGGAGAAGAATAAGCCTTGAATGGTCACAGTAAAAGTGTAGAGATAAGTTCAGTGTGTTAGTGCTGTTAACTAACAGCAATGTTAGTGCTGTTATCTATGCTGTTATCTATGAGGATAATCTATGATTGTGGACATAAAGTAGCAGGTGTGATGACTGGATCACAGAGTAGATGTTAGATGACCATGGAATCTTATTTGAACTTCCTGTGACTTGAGTCCAGTTGTTCAATGCTGTGAGTCTCACCCATGCACCTGCACATATCTTGGGTGTTTCAGAACTCGGTGGTCTTTGAGGATGTGGCCGTGGACTTCAATCTGGAGGAGTGGGCTTTGCTGGATTCTGCTCAGAGGGAGCTCTACAGAGATGTGATGCTGGAAAACTTCAGAAACCTGGCCTCAGTGGGTAAGAATGACATTATTCCTTCACTTAGTCATTTAGAGACAAGCATTTCTGGCACATCACTGTTCCAAGAATTGGACCGTGGAAAGGGAATATGTTAACTAATAAGACAGACATGGTCATAACCATCAGAGACTTAGAATCTAATAGTTTCTCCCCATGAGACTGAGAATCTGTATTAAACTGAGTTCTTCTTTCTGTAAAGAAAGCTCCCTTAGCATCATTGGTGGATATAGATTTCATGGGGCCTTAAGGGGCCCAGTGAGGTCTGTTTTTGAACCATATGAGAATTTTACTGTGTTTGTTAAAGTGCTTACCATTTTGACCCCTTATACTTGTTATTGATGAAGTCTTGACATAGCTAAACTCCTCCGTGTCCTTTTTGGCTAACAGGTACCTCCTTTCTTGTAAGATTTGTTACCTTTTTGCTTTCAGAGGATGAGACTCAATTTAAGGCCAATGGGTCAGTTTCTCAGCAGGATATTTATGGGAATAAAATATCCAAGGAGCATAAAATATCAAAGTTCACTGGAAATGATTCCTTGGCCTCCGTCTTAGGAAAAATTTGGGAAGAACTCAGCCTTGAAGATCAGCACATAGATCAAGGGAGACATCTGAGGTGAGTTGCACTCTTGAGAGAAAGCAGTATTTCAGGAGGGAATCTTAGTATGTCATAAAGTTTAAAAAGCAAACAAAACACTTGTAAGCCTAGATCAAATTTGTTTATTCATAGAGATTTTCACGATGATTTTTTTCTTAAATGCGACATTGATGTTGAGTGATAGAAACAGCTGAAAACAATCAACAGAAGAGCCCATGTTTAAGAAACATTGTTTTTGTAATCGTTGTGGTTGAGCCCCCTTCTGTGGCATTGAGTTCATTCCATTCATTCATTCCATTCATTCCACTTTAAAAGTAGTCAGATAGGGCTTCCCTTGTAGCACAGCGGTTGGGAATCCTCCTGCCAGTGCAGGGGACGTGGGTTCAAGCCCTGGTTGGGGAAGATCCCACATGTTGTGGAGCAACTAAGCCTGTGTGCCACAACTACTGAGCCTGCACTCTAGAGCCTGTGAGCCACAACTACTGAGCCTGTGTGCCACAACTACTGAAGCCCGTGCACCTAGAGCCTGTGCTCTGCAGCAAGAGAAGCCACCACAATGAGAAGCCTGTGCACCGCGACGAAGAGTAGCCCCTGCTCACCTCAACTAGAGAAAAGCCCTCGCACAGCAATGAAGACCCAATGCAGCCAAAAATAAATAAAATAAATTTATTTTTAAAAAAAAGTCGGGGAGAAAATCTATCCATCCACTGAAATTGGTGAAAATGTAATTCTCGTACTTACTAATAAATCATTATTAATCAAGCCATTGATAACATGCTTCTCATTTTTAACAGAAATCACGTGGTGGAGAGACTCCATGAAAGTAATGATCAATGTGGGGATGGCTTCAGCCAGACTCCAAATCTTAACCTGTACCAGAAAACTCTTACTGGAGTAAAAAGGTATGAATGCAGTACACGTGGAAAAGTCTTCACACATCATTCATCCCTCAAGAGTCACATCGCTGTTTGCACTGGACACAAACCGTATCAATGTCAGGAATGTGGGCAGGCCTACAGTTGTCGTTCACACCTAAGGACGCATGTGAGGACCCACAGTGGAGAGAGACCCTATGTGTGTAAATTATGTGGAAAAACTTTTCCTCGTACTTCTTCCCTCAACCGGCATATAAGGATTCATACTGCGGAGAAAAGCTATGAATGTCAGCAATGTGGGAAAGCCTTCATTGATTTTTCAAGTCTTACTAGTCATGTGAGAACGCATACTGGAGAGAAGCCATATAAATGTGAGGAATGTGGGAAAGCTTTCAGTTATTCCTCAACTTTTCGAAGACACATGATAACACACACTGGAGAGAAGCCCTATAAATGTATGGAATGTGGGGAAGCCTTCAGTTACTCCTCAACTTTTCGAAGACACATGATATCACACACTGGGGAGACACCACATAAATGTAAGGAATGTGGGGAAGCCTTCAGTTATTCCTCGGCTTTTCGAAGGCACATGATAACACACACGGGGGAGAAGCCCTATGAATGTAAACAGTGTGGGAAAACCTTCATTTATCTCCAATCCTTTCGAAGCCATGAAAGGATTCACACTGGAGAGAAGCCCTATGAATGCAAGCAATGTGGAAAAGCCTTCATTTATCCCCAGTCATTTCGAAGGCATGAAAGGACACATGGTGGAGAAAAACCCTATGAATGTAACCAGTGTGGTAAGGCTTTCAGCCACCCCTCATCCTTTCGAGGACACATGAGAGTGCACACTGGAGAGAAACCTTACGAGTGCAGGCAGTGTGGAAAAACTTTCAACTGGCCCATATCCTTGCGAAAACATACAAGAACACACACTAAAGAGAAACCCTACGAATGTAAGCAATGTGGAAAAGCCTTCAGTTTGTCCGCTTGCTATCAAGAGCATGTGAGAATGCATCCTGGAGACAAATCATATGAATGCAAGCTCTGTGGGAAAGCTTTCAGTTGCCACATCTCGTTACAAAGACACATGAGAAGGCACACTGCTGAGAAGCTTTATGAATGCAAGCAATGTGGGAAAGCCTTCAGCTGGCCTGAACTTTTGCAACAGCACGTGAGGACGCACACTGCAGAGAAACCTTACAAATGTAAGGAATGTGGTAAAGTCTTCAAATGGCCCTCATCTTTACCAATACATATGAGAATGCACACTGGAGAGAAACCATATGAATGTAAGCAGTGTGGGAAGGCCTTCAGTTGTTCCTCATCCTTAAGAAGACATGTGAGGATACATACTACTAAGAAACACTACATATGAAGCTCGGGAAATCCTCCTGCAAATGAATTCATGCACAGTGCTTCAGAAAATTCACATCAGGAGAGAAATCTTACAAAAGTTGTAAACCTGGTATTGCCTTTATGAGTCCTTCATCACTAAAGTGGACCCATAGGGAGTGTATTTCCAGTTCTTTTGCAAATAAACATTTAGATGAAAATTAACTGTTGAAGTACTCTTTTGGCTACAGTACATAAATTTTGCAGGAAGTGTTTTTTCTTATGTTTTAGGAAATAAATCATCTTTACAGTTTGTTGGACTCATGGGTGATTTGAAGTGTGTTTTTAATATATAAGTAGTTTTAATATGTTAGTTCTTTAAATTGTCCTTAAAGGGGTTATTGGAACAATGACGGTGTGGTATTTGTTTGTATTTTCCTACTGGCTTAGTGTGGCAGATACTGGATAATCAACCATTATATGTTTTCCACCATGGATTGAGAGAATATTTGTTTATTTAGGCCAGTGGAATCTTATTCTGTTTTTCTTCTAAATATTTGGCAGAAATTTTTAATTATGCAGAGTTCTTCCAAGTGTACAGTCTCATGTGAATTGTTACTTTCAGCTTTTGCCCTTCGCTTTGTCCTTGCTTGTGATAGCGAATTAAACAGTGGGTTTTTACTTAAGAGACGCTTGTGATGTGATCATGAGATACAGAGTTCTGGATTGTGTTACGTCAGCATGGGTAATGTTAGGAGCTACAGTTCCCAGAATCCCTTCCTTTTATGATTCTGTGTTCGAATTTACCAGTAGCCTATTGGCATGAGATTTGGAAGGCAGAAATAAAGCCATTACTAAGTTTTTGCAGCCACATTAAAGTATGAGAGAGAGATGCATAGGGGCTACTTGGAAACCAGCTTTCAGCCCGTTTTCCTGATTGTTGGCCTTACCAATCAAGAGTATCATCAAAAGAAATGCCAAGTACTTGATTTCTATTTTTCTCAGAGTTATAGGCTTCCATAAATACCTCCAAGAGCTTGGTGTCAGGGATTCAGTCATGTGGTCAGGCACTCACAATTTGGATTTTCCTACAAACCCTAACATGTCTTGCAGACCACTAATTCAGACTCATGTTTA
Source organism: Delphinus delphis (assembly GCF_949987515.2). Taxonomy (NCBI): domain Eukaryota; kingdom Metazoa; phylum Chordata; class Mammalia; order Artiodactyla; family Delphinidae; genus Delphinus; species Delphinus delphis. The sequence continues at coordinate 4,447,020 of NC_082685.1, read as the reverse complement.
GTGATCTCTGATGCTGTGACTCCACTCTTCTCTAGATGTTAACATATTTTACAAGGTCTAATTTGTATAGCAGACTCTTTGTTCTCAAAACTTTTAGTGACTCTCTGATCGTGATTCTACCACAAAAGCTACAATGTTGTAGGAAAACAAAACAACCTGTGGGACTTTGTTAAGGTATTGTATTTTTTTCCTTTTTTCTTTTTTTTTTTTCCGGCTGCATCATGTGGCACGCAAAACTTCCCTGACCAGGGATCAAACCTGTGCCCTCTGCAGTGGAAGTGCAGAGTCTTAACCACTGCATCACCAGGGAAGTCCTACTGTATTTTTAAATGCGCTGACTCAGTCCTACATGAGAACAAACATACTCCTCGTGAATTTGGGGAGATGTCTGTTAGAGCTGAATGCAGTTCCTTGATATGGGTTTAATTATTTATGTTTGATTCTAAGTCACTAAAAACAGTGTTTATTTTCAAGAAAAATCTTCTGTAGGTATGTCTTAGAAATATCTTGTTTACTGTGTTTCCAAATCACTTGTATACAAACTGTATTAGTTTCCTAGGGCTTCTGTAACAAAGCACCACACAGCTGGGTGGCTAGGGCAACAGAAATTTTTGTCTCACAGTTCTGGAAGCAGAAGTCCAAAGTTAAGATGTTGGAAGGACCATGCTTCCTCTGAAAGTGCTAAGGAAGGATGTGTTCCAGCACTCTCCAACTTCTGTTAGCTCATTGGCTTGCAACAAGCATAACTAATCTTCTCATGGGGGCTTCCCTCGTGGCACAGTGGTTAAGAATCCGCCTACCAATGCAGGGGACACGAGCCCTGGTCCAGGAAGATCCCACATGCTACAGAGCAACTAAGCCTGTGTGCCACAACTACTGAGCCCACATGCCACAGCTGCTGGAGCCCATGCACCTAGAGCCAGTGCTTCACAAGAGAAACCTGCGCACTGCAACGAAGAGTAGCCCCCGCTCGCTGCAACTAGAGAAAGCCCACGTTCAGCAACGAAGACCCAACGCAGCTCCCCCCCCCAAAAAAAAAATCACATGGCATTCTACTTGTGCATGCCTGTCTCTTCATATGGCGGCATTCTTTTTATAAGGACACCATACATATTGGGTTAGGGCCCATCCTATTCTAGTATGACCTCATCTTAACTATTTATATCTGCAACAACCATATTTTCAAATAAGGTCACATTCTGAGATACTGGAACTTTTAACATATGAATTTTGGGGGGAACACAGTTCAATCCATAATACAAATGTTATTATTTTTCATGTACTGAGAATATGTTAAAGTATTCCATTGCAATTATGGATTTAAATCAACTAATATTGTTAATTTAAGCATTATACAGTCTGAGACAATATTAGCTGGCATATACAAGTTAAGGTGGTTTTTGTCATATAAACATTTTTATTGTTACATACTTCAACATCTGTCATTAAATGGATTGCTTATTCTTTGTTAATAATAAAAGCTTAAATAATGGTTTTGTCAATGGTCTCTAGCCAAAAGCCACAAGGACCACATTGGTTTGACCAAAGAAAATGGATGTATTGAGTTAAAGCAATTTGAATGAGTGCACAGACAGTGGGATGTACCAGTCAGAGGTTGTTTGGAAGAATATATTTTCCGATTTGGGCTGGTGCTTGGTGAGTGTAGAAAGCATAAGTAGTTGAGGTTGTCTAAAACTAATTGGTAGAACAGAAGCAGTCAGTTATTTTTATTAAAGAGCAGTTGATGTCTAATCTCTAATTTTTTTTCCGTGCTAACTTAGGTTTTCATAGCACTCCATAGTTTGATGTGATTTGACCATCATCTGTACCTCCTTCCCTCCTATCATTCAGATGATGACAAGCACGGGGAGCACAGAGTTGCCCAAACTCACGTAGCTCATAAAAATGGAATGTCACGTTTGAAGGTTTTAGTTTTGCTTAATCTTTATTGGGAAGTGTTGGACATTTAACACTGGAAGGCAAGTGTGATTTCTGAATTTTAGAAAAATGGCATCAAGTTTTACAAAAAGACTCCTAACAAAGGAAGGCTTTCCTTTTATGAGATGTGGATAGGACAAGAGTATAGGAAACAAACACGTCAGTGATTATGGATGGGGCATTTGAGAACAAATGGGCACCTGTTCTTTTCAGGGTTGATGGCGTGTTCATTTTGACTGTTGGTGTTATCTCTGCACTTATAAGAACTCATGGTGCTTCACTTAAAATAGTGAATTTTACTGCATGTATATTAAAAATAATAGAAAAACAAAGCCTTCGTTTGCTAAGGGAATTTTAATACTCCTGAACCTTGACACCCAGCCCACCTCCATCTTGGGATCCTCAATAAATGCTGAAGGACCTGGAGGGGGCCGGGAGAAGGACTTGGGGCCAAACAGATTATTGGAACTCGGTCTAAAGTTAGGAAACACCCGCAAGGACCATGTCTGTCCTTAGCCTCCCACAACAGGAGAGAAGTGAAAGGGCTCCTGGAATCTTTCTCCGAGTTTATGCTAGCTTCCTCCAGTGAGATCTCTGGGAATGCTCTGGTCTGAACCATAAAAGTGCCCCTACAGTTCTCTCCAAGAGACCTGCCTGGGGGCATCTTAATCTTTGGGCATCAGCGTCATGCCTTTCCTGGGCCTGTCTGGAGGCCATTCAGCTCTAAAATTGCATCAGGCCGGGTCCTGTGACTTCTTGCTGGGAGACGTCATGAGGGTTCTACACTCCCACATGTGGAACGTTGCGGCAGCCGCATGGGTCTGGGAGATGACAGAAACACAGCAGTAGCAGAACCTGCGACAAAGCGACAGACGGCCTGTGGCCACAGCAACCCCCGCTTCCTCAGGAGCATCAGCTCAGTGCCCACAAGCTCCAAGGCGCACACCAGTCTCAAAACCTCCAGGGACGTCAAAGGGACATCCAGCCATGGCCCGCCCGTTGGCGCCCACGCGCATACACCCACTGCCCCACGATCATCCACCACCGGAGGATTTAGGTTGCAGGTGCACCAATCCCGCTCAAACTTATCACTTCCAGTCGCGCCTCCTCCGCACCTCCCCTCTGGGTCGTGCCCCACTGCGGTGCATGCGCACTTCTACCAACGCCTGCCCTGAGCGTAGTCTCAGCCGCTGTGGCCTGTGGGAAATGAAGATCTCAGAAGCAGACGCCCAGAGCCCCGCCCCCAGACTCCTCCCGGCATGCGACTGCCTCTTAAACACCGCTGGACACCAGGGATCGCAGACTTCGCAGAAGTGCGCAGGTGCTCGTGGGTGGGGCGACTGAGAGGCCGCCCAGGGAAAGATGGAAGTCGGGTCACCACGTCTTGCGCATCAGCAAGACTTACCTCTGTGGCCTGCAGATGTGTGGTCCATGCTCCCTAAGCGCCCATCCTCGGAGTCTCCAGGAGGACATTGGGGCCACCCAGGGTGGACGGAGTGGAGTCTACGGGCACATGAGACCAGCAGAGAGCGCTGCCGAGGGGACCACAGTGCAGGACACATGGCTGCCAGTCGACAAGACAGACACCATTGCTGCCCGCATTGAGTTTCCAATTGGAAAGCAGAGTGACAACGGGTAAAGGTAGTGATGAGTGTGTTGCTGGTAGAATCCTCAGCAGTGTGGGGGGCTGGAACATCATAACCCAAGCCACGTTGGGCCCCTGACACTTCTTCCACAGGTTGGGTTCTTGTGGTTCTTAGGGAGAGAGGCGTTTTGTACTGTGCAGGTTCAGGAAGTGTGAAGTTCCTGTTCCAGGAGGAGAGATAACAAGTGAAATAGATGACGTATCTGATGTTGGTTAGTTCTTAGTAAAGAGAGCTGTTGGGGAGTGGGGGAGTCGCAGACACTGTAGGCTGTGTATCTCTGGGAGTGTATTAGTTTCTCTGGAGGCATCATCTTTGCCAGTGTGTCTGAATTTATGTGTCTGTGTCTGAGTGTGTCCACGTGTATGTCCCAGTGACAAAGTTAGTGTGATTTTGTCATGCCACCACATGCATTTGTCTGGGAAGTTTCAGGTGTTTGAGTAGTGGTTCCTGTGTCCTGACAGGAGTGCCGATTGTCTATGCATCTCACTGCATGGATGACTGTAGTGTTTCTCTGTCTCTGGGTTTTCCCCAGTGTGTGTGCTGAAGTTTTTGAGATCTGCTCTCTTAGGAACTTTTAAATACACAGTACAGTATTATTAACTATAGTCACCTTGCTGTTCATTACATCCCCATGACTTTGTGTGTGTGTGTGTGAGTATGTGTGTCTATTCATTGCTGCATCTCCAGCATGTAGAACAGGACCTGGTACATAGGGGATCAATAAACGCTAGTTGAATCACCAGGTTTAGATACTTACATATTCACACACAAACAATGAGGGTTTTGTTCAAAGCTCATAACAGACCCATACAGTTCTCACCCCCTTCCCATGTGGCAGAGTGATGTCCCTTGGCACTCAAAACAAATCCCAAAGGAGGGTCTTTCAGCCGACCTGGTGAGGGAGGGGACCTCACAATGATGAGCCCTCACCGTGCATAACATTCGAAGGCACTCACCATAAGAAACTGCCAAGGGGACAGCACCACCACATGATAAGAGCCTGAGGCCCTGAGAGTCAATGGCCAACATCCCTTGTCAAGGATGCTCCAGCCAGCCACTCTGCTTTAGGTCTCTTCCAAGAACAGGCCCCTCACTACCTGACAATACAGAGGGTTTTGGTTGTCCCTTTGATTTCAGGGAGGAACTGCATTGGGGCTGCCAAGGTGTGCAATCCCTCTTTAGCTGTTGTATCCTCTACTAAGTCTCTCAGCATCTGCTGTGGTTTCCTTAGCACCTAGTTGCCTTCCCAGTGGCAGCCATGGTCGGGGAAGGAAGGGAGGTTGAAGCCTCAGGAAACCTCCCAACCCCTCGCCTGGCCTCAGTACCTGGTTATTGGCTGGAGGCGGAAGTGAGGTCCAGTGAGGCCGGAGTAGAAGGCAGAGATTTCTGCTACCTTCGGCCCTGCCTGGCATCCTTTCGGGCTTTTCCGGAAAACCAGAGGCCACAGCTACCAACACGGGAAGGATAATCCACTTGAACCTGGGCAGTCGACAAAGGTCAGAACGGCCAGCAGCCTCTGGGGGCAGCTGGTGGGGCATGGAGGCCGCGTTGTGTGCTGGAAGCAATGAGGGCCTGGAATCTAGTCTGTGGGCTGTCTTTCTTCCAGCTGCATTTTTCAAGGGGCTCAGGTTCCCTGGGGTGGTGTCCCAGGAAGTGAGTGAACTTGGAGGACAAAGGGGAGGGCTCTTTAAAGCCAGTCTGGAGCCTGCGAATGACTAGGGAGCCAGAGTCCAGGTGGCTCTAGGTGTGGACTGCGCATGTGCAGCCCTGAGCCCCAGCCCCGATTGCTCCTGACGCATGGTGGTCGACTGCGACACAGGGGCTGTGATTGCGCATGCGGCATCTGTGGGTCCAGCGTCGAGGTGGTGGTGAGACTGAGGTAGGCGTGGTGACCCTGGTACTTGCTGCAGAGCTGAAGATGATCAAGAGCTGGTTCCTCTGCCCTTGGCCCAAAGTTTGTTAGTAACTGTCCTGGGCCCTGGTTGCCCTTGTTTTCTGTTCCCACTCACTGCCACATGGCATTGCTTAGGGGAAATATTCCCCAAATGGAGACAGGTGTGGATCCCTTAATGAGGTCTCTCAGCAAAGACATAGAAATGGGCTTGGGAAAGGAATTTGAGAGCTGAAATGGATTTATGATGTGGAAAAATCCTGTCACTGACCGCACTTTTCCTTGCATCTACCGGGGCATTTCCGAGAGCTTGTATAGGTATCATTCTGCTCATAGGAAAAGGCACATGCTAGGGTATAGCTGTGCAAATGACCATATTCCTTTTGCAAATGAGGGGGCAACTCTGATTTCCAGGATACAAAACTCATTGGACTATACTATAATAGCAAAATGATAATGCCAAATATATAATCCAATTTACAGTTCTTTCAAAAGGATTATAAACAGCCACACTATGTGGCCCAAATAAATGATGGGACACTGATGACAGAAACCCTTTCCAATTCCTAAGTACATGTCACATGAGCTAGAGCTTTTAATTACTGCAAATTGAACCATGAGTAGAATTTTATTTTTCAAATTTTATTGAAGTATACTTGATTTACAATATTGTATTACTGCTGTACAGCAAAGTGATTCAGTCATATATATATATATTCTTTTTCATATTATTTTCTATTGTGGTTTATCACAGGATATTGAATATAGTTCTCTGTGCTATACAGTAGGACCTTGTTTATCCATCCTATATATAATAGTTTGCACCTGCTAATCCCAAACTCCCCATCCTTCCCTTCCCCACCCCCTCCCCCTTGGCAACCACAAGGATTTTATTTTTATGGAGACTCATTATTCTGCTTCCCTTGAGCATTTCCTTTAGTAGTATTTACTTAAGACACTAGATGATGAAATTATAAGTTAATGAACACATCCTCACTCACTGATGCCCCCCTGCCTTTCAGAGGAAAAAAAAAATACAGACTACACCCTCCTGCTTTCCCTATTATCTCTCTTATCATGGATTATTTTCCTCCAAGACACATATTTCCATCTTTGATGCCAAATCAGAACTGCAAGCACTTGTTTCCTGCTTCTGCATTGAGAGTCTACCATGTGTGCCATGATTGGGCATAATTTTGTTTTGAGCTTAGAATGGCTGGTGTATTAAGGAGGTTCAAAGACTAACATGCAGTGAAGAGCATGGTCTTAGGGCTAGAAGGTTTTGTTTTGAATCCTGATCCTGTCTTTACCACTTGCTAGCTTTGTAATCTGTAGGCCCCAGTTAACTCACAAAAGGAGATTAGAGTATCTACATTATAGTTTTGGAGGATTACCTCAACTTACATTAACTGAACTAATTTATGGGAAACAAAACAGTGGCAGATATATAATAAACATACTAAAATGTTCACATAGTGAGAAAAAAGAATCAGCCCTTGAGACGGGGATCTACCTGGCCTGGTCTTCACTCCTAGGCTGTGGTGTTCTGCTGAACAGAAACCTTTTTTTTTTTTTAATTTCTTGGCCATGCCACGTGGTGGCAAACAGGATCCTAGTTCCCTGACCAGGGATCGAAACTGCGCCCCCTGCAGTGGAAGTGCAGAATCTTAGCCACTGGACCACCAGGCAGGTCCCTTAAACAGAAACCATTTTAAACAACACTGTCATCAGACAAAGCCACTGGGTGTTATGTTATGGAGTAAGGCACAAGCAAGAGCACTCTGTGATCATGTCGTCACACAGGATCAAAAGAATTATGCAAATCACAAAAATGATGAAACTTTCTCCTAGTCTAGCTAACAAAACTGACTTGTTTCCTTACAAGTTAATTTTAGCCCCAGTCCCTTCGTTTTGCCTTCTTTTATTTTGAATTAATTTATTAATTTATTGGCTGTGTTGGGTCTTTGTTGCTGCGTGCAGGCTTTCTCTAGTTGCGGTGAGCGGGGACCACTCTTCATCGCAGTTCGCGGGCCTCTCACTATCGCGGCCTCTCTTGTTGTGGCCTCTCTTCCCTACGCCACCAGGGAAACGCTCTTTTTTGCCTTCTAAACAAGAAATATTAAAATTCCCAGTCAGGGACTTCCCTGGTGGCGCAGTGGTTAAGAATCCGCCTGCCAATGCAGGGGACATGGGTTCGAGCCCTGGTCTGGGAAGATCCCACATGCCGCGGAGCAGCTAAGCCCGTGCGCTACAACTACTGAAGCCCGCGCACTTAGAGCCCGTGCTCCGCAACAAGAGAGGCCACCACAGTGAGAAGCCTGTGCGCCTCAACGAGGAGTGGCCCCTGCTCGCCGCAACTAGGGAAGGCCTGTGCGCAGCAATGAAGACCCTATGCAGCCAAAATTTAATTAATTAATTTAAAAAATTAAGACAGAAATTGGAATGATGCATGGTTGTGCCTACGGGGACTTTCTGGCAGTCCAGTGGTTGGGACTCTGTGCTTCCACTGCAGGGGGTGCAGTTTCAATGCCTGGTCAGGGAACTAAGATCCTGCATGTCTCACAGTGTGGCCCAAAACATAAATAAGTAAATAAATAAATGATGGCGTCCACAAGCCAAGAACACCAGGGATTGCTGTAGCCACTGGAAGTTTGTAGAGCACGTGGATCTGATTCTTCTTCAGAACCCTCATGAGGAACCAACCCTAATAACGCCTGATTTCCAATTTCTAGTACCCAGAACTGAAAGAGGATACATTTGTTTCTTTAAGCCACCAACTTTGTGGCAATCTGTTAGGGCAGCCCTGGCAAAGTAATACTTAAAGAATTATTATCTCCTAGCTGTTATCCTCATAAAGAACTGGAAATAATGTGATAGGGATCTACTTTAAGAATAAGGCACTAATAAAGCCAACAGTATATCCAAGACCTTTGTAAATATTTTCCAATGCTATGCAGTTTGTGGTGCACAATACATGTAAACTGCATGCAGGCCTTCCATCATTGGAACTGGCATGGAGTTTCCTTCCTTCCTGAGTTTCCATGTGTTTTCTTTAAGGATAGGGGAGTATAGAAGGCTTTCCCACACTGCTGACATTCAGAGTTTCTCCCCAGTGTGAATTCTCACATGTCTTTGTAAGGATGAAAGCCTACTGAAGGCTTTACCACATTCCTTACATTCATACGGTTTCTCTCTACTGTGAGTTCTCAAATGTCCTCGAAAAGATGATGACCAACTGAAAGCTTTCCCACATTGCTTACACACATAGGGTTTTACTCCAGTGTGAATTCGCACATGTGTTCTAAAGTACGAAGGACTACTGAAGGCTTTTCCACATTTGTTACATGCGTAAGGTTTCTCTCCAGTGTGAGTTCGCAAATGTCCCTTAAAGGATGAAGGAGAACTGAAAGATTTTCCACACTGTTTACATTCATAAGGCTTTTCTCCAGAGTGTGTCCTCATGTGAATCCTAAGGTCTGAGGGCCAGCTGTAGGCTTTCCCACATTCCACACATCTATAGGCTTTCTCTCCAGTGTGCATCCTTGCATGTATGATCAGGTAAAAAGAATGAAGGAAGGCTTTTCCACATTCCTTACATTCGTAGGCTTTTTCTGCACTGTGAACCTTCACATGTTTTCTAAGAGAAGAGGGAGAAGAGAAGGATTTCTCACATTCTTTACAAGCATAGGGTTTCTCAACAGTATGAGTTTCTCTATGTGTCCAAAGGTTTGAGGGAGATCTGAAGGTTTTCCCACATTTTTCACATTCATAAGGCTTCTCTCCAGTGTGAGTTCTTATATGGACTCTAAGTTTGGAGAAATATATAAAGGCTTTTCCACATTCTTTACATGCGTAGGGTTTCTCTTCAGTGTGAGCTCTTATGTGTGCCCCAAAGGATGAGTAAGAAGTAAAAGTTCTCCCACATTCCTTACACTGATAGGGTTTTTGTCCATGTTGAGATGATGCTATGGGACTCTTGAGGGTTGAAGAATCCATGATGGGTTTTTCAAACTTATTGTATTCATAGGATTTTACTCCAGTAGAAAGTCTCTTATGTACAATAAGATTGGAAATCTGGTTGGTTTCTCCACATTGATTACTTTCATTATTTTCTGAGGGTATCTCCACCACACGCCATCTGTTAAAAATAGGAATCATATTACTAATGATTTGTTAACAATTCATTACGGTTTTTAATGATTAATATGATTACACTTTTACCATTTTCAGTGAATGTGTATGTTTCTTGCCCTGTTAGAATTGTTTCAAAGTGATATAAGCTGAGTGCTCTGACAGGGGGCTCAACCTGAGGTACCATTTTCACTGTTCTTTATATATGGGATTTTGTTTCCTGACAATTGTTTACAACTGAACTACGTCTCAATCAGCCAACATCTGTATCATGTTTATAAAATTGTCTTGTGAAAATTCTCTGTGAACGCTTAAGATCTGACATATATCTACACACTTATTAATATCATGGCACTCTCTCCTGAGACCTACTTTCTCTAATGTATGTGTCACTCACCTCAAATGTGTTCCCTGGTTCTTGTGCTGATCTTCAATGCTATGGCATTTCCAGTTTTCTCCTAAAATGGAGAACCAGGAATCATTTCTTCTGAAACTTAACTATATTCTGTTCATTTCATACTTCCCCAAACATTCACTGTAGAGGACTTAACCCATTGATTTTAATTTGAGTGCCATAATACGAAAAATAGTAACAAGTTTACTTTCTTTGGAATGAACTCGTGGGATTAAGGCAAGAAAATAAGTAGGAAACATGTACATTTCTTTCCAAGAGCAACCCAAGAGAAATTTTATAAGGAAAAATGCACTTTTGAGTAAAAAAAGAATTGGAGGAGTTCTGGCTACTTGAGGACTTTAACAATAATAAGGACAAGAAGACAAAATGGTGGGCAATTTACTGGAAATACTTCCATGAAGACTGAGACTTCTGGTGACATAAATGCCCTATTGTCAGGAAGCAACATAGGACGGAATTGGACAAAATGCATATGCCCAAATATAAACTTTCAAAGAGGAAATATGGAAGGTCTTTCAATGTGGGCAAGGCTATTCATGAGGATGGATGAAAAGAAAAAAAGGGAAGCTAGCGCATCTGCAAAATTCAGCTTCCACAGAAAGAAGTAATTTCTTTTTCTAATTAATATTTCCAAATGTAATGTTCCCCAACAAGGGCTGCTCCTCTTAAGGAACAGTTATAACCCTTACAGAGGCTAAAAACATTTAATGAGAAAGTAGTAGGTTTCATACATACATGAGAAAGCTGTTAGACTATATGCTCCATAGTAATGTGACCATGTCTGTCTTACTTAGCAATAAATTCCCACTGTTCAGCCCAAGTTCTAGAGCAAGCTCAATAGCTTGGGGATACCTGTCCTCTAGAGAGTCAGTAAAGGAATGATGTCATCCTTACCCACTGAGGCCAGGTTTCTGAAGGTCTCCAGCATCACATCTCTGTAGAGGTTCCTCTGAGCCGGATCCAACAAAGCCCACTCCTCTGGGGTGAAGTCCACAGCTACATCCTCAAAGACCACTGACTCCTAAAACATCCAACAAATTCTGGTTTAACGAGGTACCACTCTCCACCTGTGTGTGCAGAAGGAAGGGGGAGGCTGACAGCATTGGGGAACCAGGACTCAATTCACAGCAAGTTCATCCATGGTTCTGTGGTCTCCCATCAACTCTAGGGTTCTGTCATCATCTCTTCCCCTCTCTTCAGCGCTGACTTCCTCTGAGATGCCAGCCTGCCTCATAGATTTAACACCCATCTCTCTAGTTTGACTCTGGCTCCTTCCACTCTTCCCCTCCATCTGAAGGATCCAGAACAGTCCACAATACATTGGAGATATGGAAGAAATACTGTACAAATAAAACAATTATTTTATCTTTAAAAACATCAGTTCCTTGTAATGAAAATGATTTCATCTCCTTCTTCATGGTCCAATACAGGCCAAAGCGTGATATGAAACCAAGTCAGGCCTGGATGAGGTTTTAATGAATTAAAACACAGTGAGGGTCCAGGGGCATTTCTTGCTTGCCCCCTCACCAACAATTTGATTCTCAAGAGGCCTGATTATGCCCAACCTTCAACCCAGGCCCTGAGATGGATATAGTTCCTTGGAAAATTCCAATCCATCATAAACTGGCAGGTCCACCTTTATGCGAAGCATTAATATTTACTTATCTGTCTCCTGTTCTTTTATAAAACAGCACCTTTCTCTCCATGCTCTCCAGGAGGCAGTCAGTGTATTGACAAGTTGGAGCCCAGCCAAGAGAAGGGAAGCCTAAGACTTCAGACCTCACGACAGTGCCTGCATTCAGGGGCCTGAGTGCTGACAATTATGAGTGATGTCAAAATTATGGGTGGTGGGTCTTCCTCAACTGATGTCACTGATGTCACAAGACACCAGAACAGCCTTGCCTTCCCCAGAAATGAGTGCCCTGGTCCTTCCTGCCTGTGAAGAGGCAGTTCTGAGCCCACTGTGGAAATGAATTAATTGAAGTCCAGAAGGGTTTGGCTGTGAATCTGCCCAGATCATAAAAGGTATAAAGGGATCAGGTGGCACCTTCCTCCCGAAGGACATCTGCTCCCACTGAAAAGCCAGAGGCACTGACTTATACACCAGCCTCCTAGGGGCACTACACACAGCAATCATTTCTGCACCCCGTGGCATGCAGACAGGCATAACTGCCCAACCCCTGAGCATGGAATCTGATGGCTTGCAGGGTCCCCCAACAGCCTGGCTTTTGAGGAAGTGCATCACTCCATCAGCTTCCACACGCAGAGGTGTGAACATAGGCTGCCACACTCCAATGCAGGGGATACGATTTACCTGTTCAATAAACAGCAGCAGAATGAGAATGCTTCAGAATGGGAACACTCTCTCATGAGGCTGGTAAGTAAAGTCAGCTGCTTTGGGCATCCCTAATTACTAATTACCAAGGTACTCTGGTATGTAGCACTGTCTCAAGACAAACTTATCCACAGATAAAATTCAACTAACTCTTCCACCACTGTGTATCAGGTGACATTTAAAAGCCATCAAAACCTGTAACAGTCTCACAACAGCATTAATAAGAAAATGTGCTATTTGAGCAACCATGATGTGTGAAATATTTTGCACACCTGAGTTCATTTATGTCTCATAATAAATCTCACAGTAGATATCATTACAATCAGTATGTAGCAGAGGAAACTCAAAAGGACAGAATCAATTAATAATATGCTCAATGTTACCCAATTAGAACCTTGTATGTAGGTCTGACTGCTTTAAAAGCCTAAATGTCTAGCAGCTGCATTTCTGTACATACATGTTACAGGATGATTATGCCCATTATTCCTCAAAATGTGTACAATGACCTAGAGCAGAGATCAGCAGACTTTGTCTGCAAATGTCAGAGAGTACATTGTTAGGCTTTTCTAGCCACGTGGTCTCTGTTACAACTGCTCAGGTATGCCTTTGTCACACAGAAGTAGCCAGAGACAACACGTCAAAGAATGGATGTGGTGGTGTGCCAATAAAACTTTATTTATGCAAGTAGGTGGCAGGCTGGGTTTGGCCTGTGGGCTGTAGTTTGCCAACCCCTGATCTACAGCAGTGCCATTAAATAGGAAGACAATACAGACAACATATCCAAATTTGAATTTTCTTGTTGCTACCTTATAAAAATGTCGTATTGAAATTTTTAATATTTATTTACCTATTTATTTATTTGGCTATGCTAGGTCTTAGTTGTGGTACGTGGGATTTCATTGCAGCATGCGGGATCTTCACTTGTGACATGTGGGATCTAGTTCCCCAACTAGGGATCGAACCTGGGCCCCCTGCATTGGGAGCATGGAGTCTTAACCACTGGACCACCAGAGAAGTCCCTGTATTGAAATTTTAATAATTTTCATTTTGCCCACTAAATACAAGTATACAGATCGTTTCAGTACATAACCAACATAATTACTGAGATAGCCTATGTTATTTTTGTCATACTTAATGCTAGAAATCTGGTATGGATCTCACACATGCACCCAACTCAATTTTGATAGCTGTACAAGAGCTCAACAGCCATGTGTGGCCAGGGGTGCTCTAGTGGACAGTGCAGATCTAGACTCTGCCTGTCTCCTGGAGAGGACAGTGGAGACTAGAAAACTGGAACATTCTCTTCACATCAGACATCCTTGGGCTCTTTCTACTGGCAAAGCCCTCTGTCTCAGGCGAGTTGCTTCTCTATACAGCTGTAGCTCTGACTCATTCATTTGCTGAAAATCTGTTTAGGTGATAATTCCTACTACATGCAGTTATAGAGATACAGCACTTGAGAAAAATTCTGAACCACATGGATCTTAAAATCTCACAGTGGAAGACAATAAGTAAATTGAATATTATCTAGATGAAGGGGTAAGTGCTGTAGGTAAAATACAGGACAATGAAGGCATTTGGAACTAGGAACATGAGCAAAGGGACTGGGGCAGAATGAAATCATAACAGTGACATAACCATCTGGGTAACATTGGAAATGGATACCGTGGCTTGGTTTTTTGTTTGTTTTTAATGCCACTGCGTTTTTAAACTATAGGGATTAGAAACAGAATGTGATTTCACAAAATCTCTGGAAAGGTTTCAAGTGCTTGTTAACTTCACCATGTCCCACTGGAGAGAGACTAGAATCAAAGTGTCCCCAGCCAAGAGCAGAAGCACCATCTACTCCCAGAAAAAGAAAGAAAGAACTAACAGTACCAATGGGCTAAAAATGAACTCAAGAATCTGGAAAAAGAGAAGCAGAATAAAAGAAGAAAGCACAGAATGAAATGTGAAGGGCAAAATGAACTATATAAAAGGGAGGCTAAAAACACATCTCTTGGGAATTCCCTGGTGGTCCAGTGGTTAGGACTCTGTGGTTTCACTGCCAAGAGCCTGGGTTCAACTCCTGGTTGGGGAACCAGGATCCCACAAGCTGTGCGGTGAGTCCAAAACAAAAAACCGTACAAACCACATCTCTTAGAACTGATCAGATTGCAACCTCTGACAGTTTTTTTCAAGAAAAACAAAGCATGGGCAAATAAAGTTACAAATGAAAAAGCAGGCATAATTAGGGATGTTCTAGGGATTAAACACGAGAGGAAGGGAATGGTCTAAAATAAAATTTTAAAATATGAGTACTTCCATACTACTCAGTAGTCGAAAGTAATTTAAAGATAATAAAAGGGTATTTTCAAACATTCACAAAAAGGAAACAAAAATCCCAAATTGTTTTACAGGCTAGTTTTATTAAATATTAACGAGATCAATAATTCTGTGTGCAGAAAACAATTCCTTTTTCAGAGACATGCCAAGAACAGAATAGTACAAACGAAAAAAATAAACTATCATTAACAAACACAGGTGCAAAGTTCTATTAAAAATTAGTTCCCTAAATAATGAGTAATGTGCATAATCAAGCACAACCAAGCTTTTTTTTTTTTTTTTTTTTTTTTGCCGAGCCATGGGGCATGTAGGATCGTAGTTCCCAGACCAGGGATCGAACCCGTGCCCCCTGCAGTGGAAGCATGGAGTCCTAACCACTGGACCGCCAGGGAAGTCCCACAACCAAGCACATTTTACTCTAGGAATGCAATAATGTTTAAAAATTAATCCATTTTATAAAACCAGGAACTCTACTCAGTGCTCTGTGGTGACGTTAATGGGAAGGAAATCTAAAGAAGAGGGGATATATGTACACGTATAACTGATTCATTTTGCTGGACAGCAGGAACTAACACAACATTGTAAAGCAACAATACTACAATAAAAGTTAAATAGATTTTATTGTAGTTTTCAGTATACAAAAGTTAATCCATTTTACTATATAATAGAAATGCAGAAAAATCATAATTCGTTGCCCTCAAATCCAAAACAATGACTATCATTAATGGACATAAAAATTTAATACATCAGAACTAGAAGGAACATGGCTACCTGGGGAAGATGGTGCATAAAAACACTGCAATGTTAAATGAAAAATCTGAAATAGTAAAACAGCTCTCTTGTCAAGAAGACAAGACACACAGAGTACCTTATTCTACACTGGACAGGAGGTCCTGGGAATCATTTAAAAAGAAAAGAAAAAGGTAAAATGACAGGACAAGAAAAAAGCTGAAGTATAATTATTTGCAGGTAAGATTTTGTAAGTAAAGATTCAAAGATTTTACAGATCAATAATTAAAATCTATGCTTGCACCTAACAAAGACATTAAGAAAAATGCTCAAAAATGAGTTTACTTCTATGTACCAGGAACAGTATTTTTTTTAAGATACCATTTAAATCAGCATCGACATTACATGCAGAACAAGTCTAACAAAGGTTTTGTAAAACATGACGAAAACAGTAAAACATTATTAAAGGAAATTAATGGAGAGACATACCAAGACCGTGGATCGCAAAGTTCAATACCGTAAAAGGTGTAGATCCACCCTCGAATTCATCTACAGGTTCAATGTAATTGCAACTCATTCTTTGTACTTGAAATGCTGACTCTAATCCTAGTTTTTTACATGCGAGAAACTCAATCCCATGGGCACCAGAATCCATCCATTTAATGAAAAATACCTTGAATGTCTAATAAGTGCTATATACCCTCCCCCCTGTGGTTGCGATAAACGAATGAGAAATTAAAAGATCCCCTCATTTAAAGCCTCATAGTTTAGGAAGCTTGGTGAGTCACTAAAGAAAAAGCAGGGGATACAGGGGGACCCCCCCACCCCGCGACTAAGGGCGGGGACTCTGGCCGGGACCCTGGGGGAGGGGCGTGGAGACCCCAGCCCGCGTCAGCTTCCAGCTGGTTCCTGCCGGTTCGAACCAGCCCCTCGCAGTCTCCGACCCGGTCAGCGCACTCACCATCTCCGCCCCGCTCCGGACTCTGCCGGAAGTCCTTCCCGCGGTCTCGCGGCCCCGCGACCTGGGCAGGTGAAAGCGATGGGGAAGATTAACCTCGGGCTGCGCGGGGTAGCGCACCAGCACCACTGCCGGCCGAGAACGACCCCCTACATGGGCTGGGAGCGTGCCCGCCCCCCGGCCCTGATTGGACGGTGTTCCGGGCCCCGCGCCCTGATTGGATAGAATTGGGATTCCCCGCACTCTGATTGGACGGTTCTCCAGGTAATCCCTCCCCATGGGACTCTGATTGGGTAGTTTCCCGAGGCACGCAGCCTGATTGCACAGCGCTTCGGGCACCACTTTTGGAGCCTCTGAGGATAGTGCTACAGGCCCCGGTGCCCCTGATTGGGCAATTTGAGTGTCTGCACCGACCCTGCCTGGGAGATGGGCGGGGGCAGGGATCACGTGGAAAAGCCGGGCGGAAACGTGGATTCTCAGCTTCTGCCCTGTCTTTACCCGGTCTTCTACCCTGGACGCGGAACTGCCTTCCCGGGATGTGGCCTCCGAGCGGAACTTGCTCCGGGCAGGTCGGACTTGGCGTCAGCCCGCAGCTCGACGGCCCCTCTTCGTCCTCCTTTCTGGTCTTGGATGTCCTGACCCAGTTTCCACGCGGAGCACCCCGTGTCTGGAGGCGGGACTGGACAGGACGCGGGAGACTGGTGACTTCCAGGGTCAGGGGTGGACTTGGGGCTTTAGGGACCACGACCTCTAGTATATCAGCACCTATACTGAAAATTGATATCATTGTGTCTGAGTTTTCTGGGAAACCGTATTTTTTCCACTTTGGTCTCGAAATCTGATTTTTTTTTTTTTTAATGCACTTAGATCTGATTCTGGTTTGCTTCTATAAGATTTCATTTCTATCATTTTAGCGTATGATTAGGATTTTTCTTGTCAATGTTCCCATTTATATTCTTTGTCCTTCCCTCCGTTATTTTCTCTATTATTTTTCCTTTGTTTCGCCGCGCGGCTTGAAGGATATTAGTTCCCGGACCAGGGATGGAACCCATGCCCCCTGCAGTGGAAGCGCCCTGTCCTAACCACTGGACTGACAGGGAATTCCCTTCCCTCCGTTATTTTGTTTAAAATCTGTGCGGAGGCACCCCTACTCCCCCAGCTTCTGTTGCCATAGGTCTGCGGGGGTCCAACACCACCCTCTCTCCATTCTGCAGATCTAATCCATCAATTAAAAAATCAGTGACATTTTCCCTGTAAGAAAACATCCCCTCCTCTCTCTCCCCACAGTCGGACACCTCATGTTCTACTCCTTGGTCTCAGTGTAAAGGTCTCTCTCTCATGTGACCTTTTGAGGCGTCCCCCCGGAAGCATTATCTCTCCTTTTGTTAATTGCTCTAATAGGAGTCTTTCTTGCATTTATACTCCCCATTTTCTGTGAGTTTATTTGGTGCTTATTGTCTGTCTCCCCGACGTAATTTCAGCACTATTGGAAAGAAGTCTGTGGCCTTATTTCACAATCTTAGCTGCTAGAGACACTGCCATTATTATTATTATTACTAAATTTTCTCTGATCGATTTTAGGCAATGACTGCCGGGCCAGGCTGCGACTCATTGAAGGTGTTTGAGAGCAGGAAGTAAAGAGGAACTGATATCAGTAGGACTTCCGACTGAAAGGAACAATCAAACAAAACAAATATGTCTATTTTCACCTCAATTATTTATCATTGCTTTAATTTGTAATAAGATCATGTCAGAATAGACAATGAGCCCTGTAAAGGATAGGAATAAATATTGTGATTGGAGGTGATAACATTGCTTTCTTGAGAAACTAAAGATGAAACAACTATAAAACTGTTAGAACTATTGGCAATTTACTAGTTACTGATTAAATATATATGATTTACATCATAAAATACATTATTGGACTAAAATTGCATTTTCTGGGAAACTACATATTAGATATTGCAGGATAGGCTTAATGCCATGTGCTGGATCCATATAAGAATATTTAAAAGTGTTTCCTGATGAAGTGACAAAGGTGTCACCTTCATGGATATATAAATAACATTGTTGGATTGAAGACTCCTCAGTTCAAAGATGCAGGTCTCTCTAAACCTAGCCATAAAATTTAGAGAAATTTAGAGAAATTTTAGAAATTTAGAGAAACCAAATTTGCATCAAGAAGTACTTTATGCCTCATAATAAGATAATTATAAAAGAATTTCTGAAAGTAGTGCAAGGAGTAGGTAGTCAAATGTAAATGAAGAATGAGGAAGAACTTCTGATCAGATCACCAGTTAAAATAACAAATGAGTACAAATAATTGAAATGGCCCTCAGAAACAAGGAATTATCTGACTCAAAATAACAATAGTGCCATTGTTGAGAAATCTTGGAATGAACATATACACCCTTGAGAGTCTATAAACAGACACAAGGATATAATAAAATACTGTATATGATGATTTATGGCAAGAGATGATTCAATCTCAGCCCTCTTTCTACTTACATCCACATAAATTCCAGATGAGATAAAGATTTAAACTTAAAAAAAGAGGGACTTCTCTGGCAGTCCAGTGGTTAAGACTCCATGCTTCCTCTGCAGGGGCACAGGTTCTATCCCTGGTTGGGGAACTAAGATCCCACATGCTGCAGGACATCTAAGCCTTTGTGCTCTAAAGCCCGTGCGCCGCAACTAGAGAGCTTGTGTGCCACAAGTACTGAGCTTGCATGCTCTGGAGCCCATG
The DNA here is from genome assembly GCF_949987515.2 of Delphinus delphis. Classification (NCBI taxonomy): domain Eukaryota; kingdom Metazoa; phylum Chordata; class Mammalia; order Artiodactyla; family Delphinidae; genus Delphinus; species Delphinus delphis. Next base: position 4,427,906 of record NC_082685.1, on the reverse strand, counting down.
CGCCACAACTAGAGAGAAGCCCATGCTGCAACAAAGAGTCTGGGTGCTGCAATGAAAGATCCCGCATGCCACAAGGAAGGTCCCACGTGCCGCAACGAAGACCCAATGCAGCTAAAAAAAAACAAAAAACTAAAAGAAAACATCAGTAAGTATTTCTGTATACTTAGGGAGTGAAAGTCACGACATCCAAAGAAAAACTATAAATAGAATGATGACAAGATTTGAAAAAAATAAAAAACATCATAAATGATAAGATGAAAGATATAATAACTTGGAAATGTTTTCAATGCTGTCATAGCAAAAATGCAATATCGTTAATAATTTTTTTTTTTTTTTGGCTGCATTGGGTCTTCGTTGCTGCGCAGGGGGCTCTCTGCATTTGGGGCGAGCGTGGGCCACTCTTCTTGCGGTGCACGGGCCTCTCATTGTGGTGGCTTTTGTTGCGGACCATGGGCTCTAGGCACACGGGCCTCAGCAGTTGTGGCTGGTGGGCTCTACAGCGCAGGCTCAATAGTCATGGTGCACGGACTTAGTTGCTCCGTGGCATGTAGGATCCTCCTGGGCCAGGGCTTGAACCTGTGTCCCCTTCATTGGCATGCGGACTCTTAACCACTGCGCCACCAGAGAAACCCTAATTAATAGTTTTAAAAGCGCTTATAAATCAGAAGCAAAATGTTGAAGTCCAAGAAAAATGTGCAAAGCCTGTGCACAGAAACTTACAAAATCATAAATTACAAAATGCCCTATAAAAATAACGAAAATAGATTAGTTCCTCAGGCTCAGGATGGATTGTAGAAATAGATACACTTACTAACCACTAAAATTACCATTTTGGTTTCCTTGAGGCATATTGTTGGGGAAAGGTCAAAGAGATGCTTCTAGAACTGTTCCTTAAGATAGTAAGCCTGAAGCAACACCTCACTCATGGAGGAATTTCAGAAATTAGTATTGCCATCAATATACTGAGAGATGCAGGGACTGTTTCTTTAACTACCTTTTCTTTAATTTGAATGGTTGTTATAAAAGCTATGGAGGTTGAGTTTGGAATATCACAATCTTTTTTTTTAAGGTTTTTAATTTTATTGAAGTATAGTTGATTTACAATGTGTTAATTTCTGCTGTACAACAAAGTGATTCAGTTATATATATATACATTCTTTTTCATATTCTTTTCCATTACGGTTCATCACAGGATGTTGAATACAGTTCCCTGTGCTAGACAGTAGGACCTTGTTTATTTTATCACTGATACATTGTTATTGACTAAAGTCCATGCAGGCTAGTGCTGGAGTTCCAACCTCAGAATACAACCATAGGTATTTTAATTGGCAAACAACCTGATACCTTATGAACCACATACATCCAAATCTGGTCATATGATTTAAAACCTATTTGCAGCAGAACCATCTCATCATCCTTCTGGGCAACACCTTGGACTGTTGGGAGCTTCTAGATTCAGCCACCCATAACTGAGGCTTTAATTGTGCCAGTTAAGTCCAATGATGGCAGATTCAGAGAGGCTGCCATCACCCTTGCTAGCTGTGCACCTTGATTTGAAAGGTATTTGCAAGTCAAGCTCCCAGGCCCACAATTGCCATTGAATTCTGCAAGTGGCTCAGCCACTATGGCTCTACCATCGAGCCACAAAAATTGGATGCATGTCAACCCAAATGGGTATCCACTGGGAAAGGATATCCCACTGCCATATCACCCTGGGCAACATGGCCCTAGAACCAAGCTCTCAGGAAGCTGCAGGATTCATCATTTTAAAAGTATGTTTATGGGATTTCTCTGGAGGTCCAGTGGTTAGGGCTCCATGCTTCCACTGCAGGTGACACGGGTTCGATCCCTGGTAGGGAAAGTAATATCCCACATGACCCATGGTGCGGCCGAAAAAATAAAAGTATGTCTAATAAAAAACTAATCTATACTTAAAGAGAAATTTTATTCACAAAGATTGTTGCAACAGGGCTGAGGCTCGGATCTCAGCGATGTGTCAGCCTCTCCAGCCACAAAGAAAAGGGCTTTTCTCGTCTATGTGAGAAAGGGAGGAGGGAAATTGGGCGAGTGAGGGCGGTGCGTGGACTGCGGGTCAGTGTGGCTGGACTGGACAGGGCTCCCTGGGTGGCCTATTCCCTGGAGAAGCTGACCAAGGACTTGCTCTGAACCTCAGGGTTGCTCAGACGTGGGGGCGACCCAACGGTACCCCCCTCCTGTGGGGAGGGAGCCTGATGCTGTGGGGTAAGAAATGGGACACAGAGAACTTGGTCAAGCCAAGATATGCGGGCGGGTCAGGAGGGCGGTAGGTGTCAAAGGTCACACGTCAAACCCGGCCGGATCCTGCCTTACAGGCGAACGTTTCTTTGTTCTTAAAGGGCACAGACACATGGTGACCTTTGATCCCGGGTCGACCATTGACCCTGGAGGTCACCAGCCTCTCCCGGCCCATCTTGTCCAGTCCCGACTCTGGACAGGGGTCTCTCCGCGGGGAAACTGAGTCAGGACGTCCCGGTCCGGGTCCGCCTGCCCGGGAACAAGTTCTGCTGGGAGCCCACGACCCCGGGCTCGAAAACAGCACTTCTGACCGGCTTAGGGACCTGACCAACGTCCCAGCTTATCAGTGAGGCCTTAAGGACTATAACACTGTCCAATCAAGGGAGACGGGGGCGGGGCCCGGGAAATAATCAGAAGCGCTAGGGTGGAGCCCGTGAAACTGGGCGGAGGGACGGGGAGGGTCTGAACAATTGTCGAATCAGAACCCGGAAGCTTGTCGCGCACTATACATACAGAGTCCTCAATAGGGTGAGCGCCTGGAGTACCGTCCAATCAGAGCGCCGGTTCCCGGAGAACAATCCAATCAAGGATTGCGGGGGCCGGTTCTGGAGTCCTTTTCTAAAAGGCGCCGGGGGCGGGTCACGGAGTAGCGTACACTCATAAGCCCAGGGGAGGGGAGTGCTTGGAGCACCGTCCAATCAGAGGGCGGAAGCCCGGAGCTCCGTCCAATCAGGGTCGGGGTGGGTGCCCTCCCAGCCCTCCCAGCCCTCCCAGCCCTCCCAGCCCTCCCAGCCCGCGCAGGCGTCGCTCTCGGCGCATCTCGGCGCGCCTGCGCACCTGAGGGGCGCGGACCCAGGTGTCCAGTGTCTGTGGCTGTCACCGGCCCAGATTGCGGGGCCGCGGGAGGACGCCCTGGACGCCCAGGACCTGGGCGGAGATGGTGAGTGCGCGAGCCGGGGCCAGAGACGGAAGGGGCTGATTAGGACCGCCTGGGAGCTGAGGCAGGCCCGGGTCTTCCGCGCCCGCTCCCCTGGATTCCGACCCGAGTCTCCCCCTCGGCCGCGGGGTGGGGTCCCGGCGTCCTGTCTTTCCCGTCCTCTCGTGGGGGGCGGGGGAGTCCCGACCTGAGTATGCGTCCCTTGGGGGTCCCAGGGAGGACCAGATGACCCGGGCAGTGGTCAGGGGCGGGGGTGAGGGAACGCGCCGTGACCTGACAGATAAAGTCAAACCCTTATTGGGTAAGGAGAAACTTTATTCCCGTTAAAAAACAGAATCCAACTGAGTACATTTTGAAGCTCTTACGTCTGTATGCAACAATTCATGAATCTGGCAGCTTCCCATCCAGCATATCTATAAGGGCGCTGCCAGGAGCTGTACGGAATGAAAGTCTTCCGTAGGCAGAGGGAGCGGGACAAAGAAAGTAGCGAAAAGTGGATTGTCTGTGGCCAGGTTACTCTACGGAGGGCAGGGGTCTGTCAGGCAGATCACTTCACTGTGCTGACCAGGTAATTCCTGACTGACTAGTTTCAGATTCCGTTTCTGGGAGAGGCTGAAACTGTAATTAAGTCTCTGTTTGGTGATTTGGGACTTAGAATAACCGATTCCGTTTGGGGCTGTGGTCTTGTTTTTAATATTCCAAAGACTTGGAATAGGGACAGGGCTCGGATACCACAAATGTTCCAGGGTCTCAGACTAAACAGAAAAGGGCTATGGGTGAGGAGGGTGAGAGCAAGGCTGTTTGACAGAATGGGGCGTCCCTGTGGTCAGCGCATTCTCAGCCCGGGGTCGGGGAGGGGGGCCGAGGGGAGGGTTTGCTCTGCAGCTCAGTGCTTCTCAGTGGAGGCCGGGGGGAGGGAGTGGTGACTCAAAGTCAGGGGCCTGTGGGTAGACAGGAGCCTAAGTAAAGTTTGAGTAAGAAATGGGTAATTGTGAACACTGGGTCAAGCCAGTGTCAAATAAAAATCCAAATTTCCTAAAGGCAGACTTTCATTCAAATGATTTCCTGCAGGGGAGAAGGGTCTGCTGCATGAGGCACAGGGGGCTTTGCAGGAAGGGGGACATCTGACCCCAAGATCTGCAAGCGTCTCAAGAGTTGGGCAAAGAGTTTCTTTTACACAGACGCTTAAACAACACCAGGAGGGACCAGGTGTGATGCTTGGATAGCAGATCCCTGAGGCCAGCCTGTCCTTAGGGGTCTGTCAGCTGGCTGCGGTGAGGCCAGGTCAGGGGGAAGGAGAGGAGCTGAACCAAAGTTTGGCCAACAAGCATTTGTTCTGTTTGGTCAGTGGGGGGAACAGTTCTGCTAATCACTGATGAGGTGGAGATGGGGCTTTGAGGGGACTGCGTCTGGCCTCGTCCTGGATAAACAAGGGGCCTCCGTGTGAGTCTTATCTGAGTCAGGTGGGGCACGGGGGTGGTTTCTTGCAGCCTGCTGTTTTCCAGAAGAGCAAAGGGTGGGGGGTCCTTTCACCTTCCATCGAAGTTTCCAGGAGCACAGGGCTCAGGGAGGGTTCAGCATTGTCCCCTGACACCTGTGAGCAGCCTCCTCTGGGTCCAGCTCAGCACTAATAGCTTCCCCTGATCCAGCTTCTGGTTTCAGCAAGTGTAAAATTCCGCATTCTTTTGCCTGGTTTCTTCTCCTTAGTGAGGGTAGTAAGCGTCTCAGGTCTTTGACCTTTCCTGCTGACTTGTATTATTCTGGGCCTTTGGGCCTTAACCAGAGATGCCTCTGGGGAGAAGTGTCTCAGTACAGAAAATGTTTTCTCTTCCATTAGAATTTCAGGAAATACAGGCAGTCCCACCCCTTCATGTGAAATGGGTGGAGAGATGGATTTAAAAGATTCAGAGAAATTGTAATGACTCTTCCATGCAAAGTGCAGAATTCTGACACTGTCTGAATCTGGTCCACTAACTGTTATTACCTGGACAACAGAGGTGAATGGAAATTCTGTGGAATGTGACCAGTGCTACTGAGACTTGCTCACTTCTTTTTAGATGAGTTACAGCTCGTCATCATGAGGATATTAGTGAACTGATGCCTGTCTTCTGAAAGGGATGAACAGTATCCTGTTCCTCAAATCATAAAAGTGCCCCAGAATTTCCCTCTCCTACATTATCCGTGAACGCAGGAGGAAGCAGTGATCCTGCAGGTTCTCATTTACACACTGAGACAGGGGTCTTTGTCTCCTGTGAATGACCCACAGTGCTTGAAGTGGATGTATCCCCTGGGGTGGGGACAAGCTGAGCCTATGAGGGAGGTGAAGGAAGGTGCTCTGGGCCCTTGCTGCCACCCCTCCCCACACATGTGGCCTCCAGACTGTAGAACCACCACAGAAGGAGGTGTTTATGGCATGAGCATGGGGTAGGGGATCCACCTGCAGAAGGGCTGGGGGTGGTTTGTCAGCCGAGGTTTTGTTGTCCTCAGCTGTTTCCTGACCTTTGCTTTTGGCCTCATCCAAGGAGTTGGTGGATTGAGTGTGATGTGTGCACCCTGAGTGAGTCTGTGAAGGTCAGACGTGGGGAAGGCTCCTTGGGGTCAACTGCCGCTGAGAAGGTTGATGAATTGGAGAGCTTCTCTGGGTCAGAACTTCAACTTGAGTGTTTCCTCTTGGGTGAGAATTGAGGTCCTCAGGAGGGGGCATTTCCACACTGATCTCAGGCGCTCAGTCCCTCCCCCTGCCCTGGGGGCGCCCAGCCAGGCTGTGTGTCAGCAGGGGGATCCCAGCCCCCCAGCTCGGATGGCTTTGACCTTCTGACTTGGGGTTTCCTTGTGCACCGTGGGCAGCAGGCCGCTGATCTGAGCGGCTCACACTTGGCTGCTCTTCCCTTTTGTTTCTTTGATGGAATCTTGTGTCATGTGACTCAGTGTGAGTACTGAAGACTTTTGTTCCATTACTTGAAGGTGTAGATATTTATTCCCTTGGTCAGTTGGTAGCACTTCGCAGTGAGCGGCCCCCAGGGTGCCCATCATCCTGGTCTTTTTGGTATTCTTTGCAGCTTTACACCTGTTCCTCATCACCGAGCAGCGTTTTGATTTTGCTTCTGCTGAATCTGCAATAAGTGAATATAACCCGTACCACACCAGTAATGGCACACAGAATGCTTCTACGTGGTTCTTGGCCCCAGTCTGTTTCACATGTGCTGGTTTCAGAGGAAGGGAGTCACCAGGTGGTATCCTCCATCCAGTTCTGTGGGGATTGGGTTGTTTCATGGTTAGTTTTGATTTATCAGCCGTGCTATTATTTATACTCCTTGATTTTTGTCTCCAAATGCCAGTGCAATATAAATTTTTACACGTGGAAGGAAAATTGAAGGACTGTAGCTTATGGATATTTTCAAAATACTAGGAAGTGTGGATGGAGGGCTGGAGTCTAGTGTTGATTCTACGCCATTTCCAGCACTTGGAGTATTACCGACCAGGGTTCTTGGACTTGAATCAACAGAAGTTGATAAGAGGCCAGACAAGAAATTCCAATCAAGGCTTTATTGGGGCTCCTGCGGCAGCAGGAGGGAGCGAAAACAAGCAACAGGTTTCCTTGCTCACTCTCTGAGGACGGGGTGGGGGTGAGCTGCGTTCTGTTATATTGGGTGGGGGGACTCTAGTCCAGCAGCTGTGCCGGAGGGGTGGCTTGGGTAGTGTGCCCACCCCCTTGGTGGTGCTGTGTGCCAGGTGCATGGGCAGTACCCTGCTTTTGCTCCGGACTCCTCAGAAGTGGCAGTTGGATTATTTGGTCTTTTTGTATCTTCTTGTTCCTAATTTGCCCCAAGCCTGCCATGCAGTTTTTTAAGTCCCTTATAGTCTCTTTGTATCTTGTTGCTGGAGGAGATGGTTGTCCAGTTGCAGGCACTGCAGCAAAGCTTCCAGGTTCCAGCCTAGCTCAGGAGTATCCAGCTTAATTTTGTCCATCATAATATGCGAAGTGGGATCTCCTTGTGATTGTATATTGGTTTTTACTGTTAACCATTGGGGTTGAGCACTTCTTATAAATGGTGTTCGTCTTCTGTGAAATAGTTTTCAGTCATTTTCTCACCTGTAATTCATTTGTATATTTACTGATTTATTATACTTTCTTTACATACTCTGGACATTCAACCTTTTTCATTTCTCGGTATGGCAAATATGTTCTCTCAGATTGTGGTCCATCAGTTCTCTCTATTCTATTTGATGGACACGTCTTAACTTTAATAGACTTGACATTCTCCATCTTCCTTTGTAGCTTACTCTATTTTTCCTCTATAAGAAAACTCCCCCGATTGTCGAGTCATAATGCATTTACCTGTAACTTCTCAATGTGTTCTACTTTTGTGTCTCATAGTTAAGCCCACAGTGAATTGGTTATTGTATATGCACTTATAAGGAAAAAGATTTCTTATTCCCCTGTAGATATCCAGTGGTCACTGCCCCATCAAAGTGTCATCATCTGGCCCCTGCCCAGCATCAAGTGCTCTGGCATAGATCCACATGCTGAAAACATGTGGGTCTCTTTCAGTGTGTTGTGGTTTTTTCTCCACTGGTGTATTTGTCCATCCCTCTGTTAACACCATCCTGTCCTAATCACTGCAGCTTAAGAAGTTTCAATGTCTATTAGGGAAAATCCCACCACCTTGTTCTGTAGAAAGTCTTGGGTATTTTAGAAGTTTGTCTTCCATTTCAGTTTTTAAAGGTAGTTTTTCTTAAGTTCACACAAAACAGAAACAGCCCCCAGACCAAAACCCAAAGCAAACCTTCAATGGAATTGAAGATCCAGTGGAATTTTCTTAAACTCTTGACCTGTTTGGGAGAAGCCGACGTCATGGTGACATCAAGTCCCCTTACTGAGAATGTGCCCATCTCTCCATTTATTTCATTTTACTGTGGGGTCATTTGATAACATTTTGGACTTTATCCACAAATCAGCTTATATCCTTAATTAGACATAATTTAGGACTTAAAGAAAATTAGTTTTGTAGCAATTAGTTTTAAAGGTCTAATATTTAAATATTTTACTTTTTTTTTTTTTGGCAATACCGTGCAACATGTGGGATCATAGTTCCCCAACCAGGGGTCGAACCCTCACCCCCTGCATTGGAAGCATGGAGTCTTAACCACTGGACTGCCATGGAAGTCCCGAAAATTTTTACTTTTCAATTGCTTGTTTCTAGTGATTCAAAATACACCAAGATTTATTTTTATGAGTTTATATACTGGAAACTTACTAAAAATCTCATTCTGTGATTATTTTCTTATTCTTTTGGGGCGTGACATACACAAACATTTGAGCAATGAATAAAGGTAAATGTTTTCTTCTATTACAGTATTTTTTTCCTGGTGAAACTTACTCTATTAGTGTCCCCTATTAACAGTTTTTTAAAATCAAGCATGTACTACAGGTCAGCATTAGAGAGATTTCTGTGTCTATTATTATTGAGAGATCAGGGTGATAAATACATTTGAATACTTGAAAAGATTCTCTGAAAAGAAACAAAACTTGAAATGTGGTTTTATGACAAACCATTTAGAAGACCTCAATTATTAAACAACTAAAAACACAGAACACAGATTTCCTTGGTGGTCCAGCAGTTAACACTCTGCGCTTCCAATGCTGGGGACACGGGTTCAATCCCTGGTCGGGGAACTAAGATCCCACATACCACGCGGTGCAGCCAAAATAAATTAATTAATTAAAAGTAAAAAAAATAAAAATAAAAACACAGAACAGAAGATAAACAGGCATTTACCAACCTCATTGTCTCCAGCACATGACATGTGACATATTAAGGCATCTTTTGCTCCCATCCTGGTATATGCAGGTTAAGAGACAGGCTTTAAATAGGAACCAGCACTTCTGCTCAAATGCATTGGGCAGATTTGTTTTTTATATTCTCCCATTCCACACACCCTGAAAGCTTTCGTGATGAAGCACATCTTGACCCAGAGCAACACAGTGGTGTACACAGATATCTGTTTAGTAAAGAGGAGCAGTTCCCCGTTGAACAGTAGGAAGGAAGGAAAAGCAGATTATGTAAAAAAGTTCCAAGACTGGTATTTCAGTTGCTCTCAAGAAATTTATGCTTCAGTGATAAGGAGAGAGACGAGATGAAGACTTGATTGACGATGAGATTCACTTAACATGGATCCTCCTGGGGAAGAATTGTTCATTGGTATTTTGCTGCACTGGGATGAGAGTTTGAAAAGCACTTCATACGCCTTAAAAAACAAAAATCACATCCACTAGAAAAAGATCATTTAACTTAATACTGATTATTTATTATTTCCCGTATTTGACCATTTTCAAAGCTCAACAGGCTCCATAAAGTACATAGACGAGTGACCTGTTCACCTGTTTTTTTTGTTTTGTTTTTGTTGTTTTTTTTTGCGGTACGCGGGCCTCTCACTGTTGTGGCCTCTCCCCTTGCGGAGCACAGGCTCCGGACGCGCAGGCTCAGCGGCCATGACTCACGGGCCCAGCCGCTCCGTGGCATGTGGGATCCTCCCGGACCGGGGCACGAACCCGCATCCCCTGCATCGGCAGGCGGACTCTCAACGACTGCACCACAAGGGAAGCCCATGTTCACCTGTTATTAAGGCAGGTGTGTGAAAATAGTGTACTAGAACTACATCTTTCATGAACTGTCAGCTTGCAACATTTATTTATTTATTTATTTATTTATTTATTTATTTATTTATGGCTGCATTGGGTCTTCGTTGCTGCGCACGGTCTTTCTCTAGTTGTGGCGAGCGGGGGCTACTGTTCATTGTGGTGCACGGGCTTCTCACTGCAGTGGCTTCTCGTTGCGGAGCGTGGGCTCTAGGCACGTGGGCTTCAGTAGTTGTGTGGCTCACGGGCTCTAGAGAGTAGGCTCAGTAGTTGTGGAACATGGGCTTAGTTGCTCCGTGGCATGTGGGATCTTCCCGGACCATTGCAGTAGCTTCTCTTGTTGCGGAGCATGGGCTCTAGGTGCGCGGGCTTCAGGAGTTGTGGCACACAGGCTCAGCAGTTGTGACTCGCGGGCTCTAGAGAGCAGGCTCAGTAGTTGTGGCCCACGGGCTTAGCTGCTCCGCAGCATGTGGGATCTTCCCAGACCAGGGCTTGAACCCATGTCTCCTGCTTTGGCAGGCGGATTCTTAAGCACTGCGCCACCTTCATGAGGGAAGTCCCTCATGAAGCATTTTGAACCCAGTTTCCTTTTTTCTTTTAAAGACTTACTACTTACTTACTTACTTATTTTATTTATTTTTGGCTGCGTCAGGTCTTAGTTGCGGCATGCGGGATCTTTCGTTGTGGCTCTCGGGCTCTTCGTTGTGGTGCTCGGGCTCCTCTCTAGTTGTGACGCACAGGCTCTAGGGCGCATGGGCTCTGTAGTTTGCGGCACGTGGGCTCTAGTTGAGGCGCATGAGCTTAGTAGTTGTGGCTCGTGGGCTCTAGAGCGCAGGCTCAGTAGTTGTGGTGCGTGAGCTTAGTTGCCCCGCGGCACGTGGGATCTTAGTTCCCTGGCCAGAGATTGAACCCGTGTCCCCTGCATTGTAAGGTAGATTCTTTACCACTGGACCACCAGGGAAAATCCCCCATTTCCTTTTGAAAGGACGCTCTTTCCTTGCTTTCAAGTCTGAGGGCAAATCATCACATTTAGGGCCAGTTGTGTTTAAAGACTTACGAGATTATAGAAGATATATGTTGGTCTCTGCCCCTGGCTCCTGACACCCCTCTAATCTCCTGGGTCATAGAAGTGCCTTTTGTTCTAATGAGATGACTCTGGGCTCATGGATGCCTCCTGGATGAGGTCAGGTCACTGGAAAGACAAGCCATAATAAGAAGCTTGGAACTGTCAGCCCCACATTCTCTTAAGGGAGAGGGCTGAAAATGGACTTAATGACCATTCCTGCCTCTGTGATGAAACCCCCACAAAATCCCAGTTGTTTGGAGTTCAGAGAGCTTTTGGGTTGGTGACCAGGGGTAGGTGTGGGGAGGGTGATGCCCAGAGAGGGCATGGAAGCTCCGTGCCTCTTCCCACATTCCTCACCCTACTTGTCCCTTCATCAGGATGTTCGTCTGTGTCCTTTATCGCATCCTTTATTAAACTGGTGAACGTGGGTAAGCGCTTCCCTGAGTTTTGTGAGCCACTCTGGAAAATTAATGGAACCCCAGGAGAAGGGGTCGTGGGAACCTGTGATCTATAGCTGGTAGGTCAGAAGAAGCACAGGTGACAGCCTGGTCTTGAGACTGGCGTCTGAAGTGTGTGTGCGTTCGGGGGTTGGGGTCAGTCTTGAGGGACTGAGCCCTTAACCTGTGGGATCTCTCCAGGTAGAGTGTATCAGCACTGAGTGAAAGCATGGGAAACCCAGGTGGAGTCACAGAGAATTGCCTGGTGTGGGGAGAAACCGCCACACACTGGAGACCAGAAGTGTCTGAAGTGAAGTGTTCTCTGTGAAGGAAAAGAGACACACAGGGAAGAAACACACAGTAGGGAAAACTGTTTTTTTTCCCCCAGCACAGAAGAAGGAAAAACTACTTTTCCCTCTACGAAGCTTCACCACATCATCAACCCAGTCCGTCCTCAGGGAGGTTCTCCTGGCTGACTCCGTGTATCTGCCAGCTCTCGATTCTGGGCTTTTGAAAGTGGTTCTTTTTGTCTTTTTTCTTACTTGATGCAGCTGTGATAGGAGTTTCAACAATGATGACAAGGCTTATGGATGGTGCAGGGTAATGGGCGGACTCTTCTCCAGGAACTGTCCTTGGCAGATACAGACAATACCTAGGTGGTGGCGGTTCCTAAATGAGCCTGGCTGACCTGCTCTGCTTTAAGCTGGCACATGGAGGAGTCTGGGGCCATGTTTCTATTCAGGAAGCCTCTATTATTAAGGTAGCTTTGGGATCACCATTTTCACTCTGTTGTATTGAAAGGAGACCAGGGACTTCCCTGGTTGGCACAGTGGTTAAGAATCCACCTGTCAATGCAGGGGACACGGGTTCGGGCCCTGGGCCAGGAAGATCCCATATGCCGTGGAGCAACTAAGCCTGTGGGCCACAACTACTGAGCCTGCGCTCTAGAGCCCACGAGCCACAACTACTGAGCCCACATGCCACAATTACTGAAGCCCACGTGCCTAGAGCCTGTGCTCCGCAACAAGAGAAGCCACCGCAGTGAGAAGCCCGTGCACCACAATGAAGAGTAGCCCCCACTCGCCACAGCTAGAGGAAGCCCACACGCAGCAACGAAGACCCAACGCAGCCAAAAATAAATAAATAAAATAAATAAATTTATTAAAAAAAAAAAACAGAGTTACAGATGTAGAAAACAAACTTATGGTTACCAGGAGGTAAGGGGAAGGAGGGATAAATTGGGAGACTGGGATTGACATATACACACTACTATAGATAAAATTAACTAATAAGGGCCTACTGTATAGCACAGGGAACTCTACTCAATCCTCAGGAATGGCCTATATGGGAAAAGAATCTAAAAAATAAAGAGTGGATATATGTTTATGTATAACTGATTCACTTTTCTGTACACCTGAAACTAACACAACAGTGTAAATCAGCTATACTCCAATCAAAATTTTAAAAAGAGGGCTTCCCTGGTGGTGCAGTGGTTGAGAATCTGCCTGCCAATGTAGGGGACATGGGTTCGAGCCCTGGTCTGGGAAGATCCCACATGCCGTGGAGCAACTGAGCCTGTGAGCCACAACTACTGAGCCTGCATGTCTGGAGCCTGTGCTCCGCAACAAGAGAGGCCGCAATAGTGAGAGGCCTGTGCACCGCGATGAACAGTGGACCCCGCTCGCCGCTACTAGAGAAAGCCCTCGCACAGAAACGAAGACCCAACACAGCCAAAAATAAATAATTTTTTAAAAATTCTAAAAAGAAAAAAAATTTTTTTCCCTTGTGACAAGAACTCTCAGGATTTACTCTGTTAGCTTTCATGTATAACATACAGCAATGTTAATTATATTAATCATGTTGTACATTACGTCCTGGTGCTTATTTAACTTGTAACTGGAAGTTTGTACCTTTTGACCACCTTATCCACTTTCCACTCCCCCAACCCCTTGCCTCTGGTAACCACAAATCTGATCTCTTTTTCTATGAGTTTCTTTGTTTCTTGAAGTATAATTGACCTACAGAACTATGTTAGTGCCAGTGCACAAAATAGTGATTCACTATTTCAGTTCATTACAAAATGATCACCACTGTAAGTCTAGTTACCAACTGTCACCATGCAAAGATATTATTATTGATTATATTCCCTACACTGTACATTTTATCCCAGTGACTTATTATTTTATAACTTATAAAGGAAGTTGTTACCTTTTTTAAATTAAATTTATTTATTTTTGGCTGCATTGTGTCTTCGTTGTAGTGCGGGCTTTCTCTAGTTGTGGTGAGCGGGGGCTACTCTTCGTTGCAGTGCGCAAGCTTCTCATTGTGGTGGCTTCTCTTGTTGCGGAGCACGGGCTCTAGGCGCGCGGGCTTCAGTAGTTGTGGCTCGTGGGCTCTAGAGTGCAGGCTCGGTAGTTGTGGCGCATGGGCTTAGTTGGTCCGAGGCATGTGGGATCTTCCCGGACCAGGGCTCGAACCCATGTCCCCTGCATTGGCAGGCAGATTCTTAACCACTGTGCCACCAGGGAAGCCTGGAAGCTGTTACTTCTTAATCTTCCTCAACTATTTCAGTCATCCTCTCAACCCCTTCCCCTCTGGCAACTGCTATTTGTCTGTGCATCTCTGACTCTGTTTTGTTATCTTTGTGCATTTGTTTTGTTTTTTAGATTCCACATATAAGTGAAATCATATGGTTTATGTCACAAATGGCAAGATTTCTTTATTTTATATGGCTGAGTAATATTCCATTATATATATATATATGTATATATACATATATATATATATATATCCATATCCATTCATCTATCAGTGGACACTTAGGTGGCTTCCATATCTTGGCTATTCTAAATAATGCTTCAATGAATATAGAGGTACCTGTATCTTTTCAAGTTTGTGCTTTTGTTTTCTTTGGAAAAATACCCAGAAGTGGAACTGCTGGATTGTGAGGTAGTTCTATTTTTAATTAAAAAACATTTTTTTAATTGGAGTATAGTTGATTTGCAATGTTGTGTTAGTTTCAGGTATACAGAAAATGAATCAGTTATAAATATACATATGTCCACTTTTTAAAAAAGTTCTTTTCCCGTAGAGGCCATTACAGAGTATTGAGTAGAGTTCCCTGTACTATAGAGTATATTTTTAATTTTTTGAGGAAACTCCATACTGTTTTCCGTAGCAGCTACATGAATTTGCACGCCCACCAATAGTGCACAAGGGTTCCCTTTTCTCCACATCTTCACCAACACTTGTTACCTGTTTTCTTTTTTTTTCTTTTTGCGGTATGCAGGCCTCTCACTGTTGTGGCCTCTCCCGTTGCGGAGCACAGGCTCCAGACGCACAGGCTCAGCAGCCATGGCCCACGGGCCTAGCCACTCCGCGGCATGTGGGATCTTCCCGGACCGGGGCACGAACCTGTGTCCCCTGCATCGGCAGGTGGACTCTCAACCACTGTGCCACCAGGGAAGCCCCACTTGTTTTCTTTTTGATAATAGCCATTTGACAGTTGTGAGGTGATATCTCCTTGTGGTTTTGATGAGCATTTCTCTGATGATTAGTGATGTTGAGCACCTTTTCATGTGCCTTTGGGCCTTCTGTGTGTCTTCTTTGGAAAAATGGCTGTTAAGGTCCTCTGCTTATTTTTCAATTGAGTTGTTTGTTTTTGTCTGAGTTGTGTGAGTTCTTTATATGTTTTAGATATCAATCCCTTACTAGACATATCATTTGCAAATGATATGTCATTTTCCCAGTCAGTAGGTTGCCTTTTCATTTTATTGGTGGTTTCCTTCACTGTGCAAAAGCTTTTTAGTTTGATGTAGTCCCCATTTGTTTATTTTTGCTTTTGTTTCCCTTGCCTGAGGAGACATATCCAAAAAATATTGCTAAGACATGTCCAAGAGCATCAAGCCTATGTTTTCTTCTAGAAGCTTTATGACTTCAGGTCTTATATTTAAGACTTTAACCCATTTTGAGTTTGCTTTTGTGTATGGTGTGAGAAAGTAGTCTGGTTTTGTTTTTTTTGTTTTTTTTGCATGTAGCTGTCCAGTTTTCTACTTATTAAAGAGGCTATCTTCCTCCCCGCCCCCGTTGTATATTCTTGCCTTCTTTGTCATATATTAATTGACCAAATAAATGTGTGTTAATTTCTGGGCTTTCTATTCTGTTCCATTGATGTGTTTGTTTTTGTGCCACTGCCATACTGTTTTCATTCCTGTAGCTTTGTTGTATAGTTTCAAATCAGAGAATATGATACCTCCAGCTTCATTCTTCATTCTGAAAATTGTTTTGGCTATTTGAGGTTTTTTGTGTTCCCATACAAATTTTGGAAGTGTTCATTCTAGTTCTGTGGGAAATGCCATTTGTATTTTAGTAGGGATTGCCTTGACTCTGTAGATTGCTTTCAGTAGTATGGTCATTTTAACAATATTTATTCTTATAATCAATGAGAACAATAAAACTTTCCATTTCTTTGTGTCATCTTCAGTTTCATCAGTGTTTTATAGTTTTCTATGTACTGTTCTTTTACCTCCTCAGATTTATTCCCAGGTATTTTATTTTTTGATGCAGTTGTAAGTGGAATTATTCTTAATTTCTCTTTTTGATAGTTTGTTGTTAGTGTTTAGATACTGAACAGATTTCTGTATACTCATTTTATATCCTGCAACTTTACTGAATTCATTTAATCTAACAGTTTATTTATTTATTTATTTAGTTTTGGCTGTGTTGGGTCTTCATTGCTGCGTGCGGGCTTTCTCTAGTTGTGGCGAGCGGGGGTTACTCTTCGTTGAAGTGTGCGGGCTTCTCAATGCGGTGGCTTCTCTTTTTGTGGAGCATGGGCTCTAGGCACATGGGCTTCAGTAGTTGTAGCACACGAGCTCTAGAGCACAGGCTCAGTAGTTGTGGTGCCCGGGCTTAGTTGCTCCGTGGCATGTGGGATCTTCCCGGACCAGGGCTTGAACCCGTGTCCCCTGCATTGGCAGGCAGATTCTCAACCACTGTGCCACCAGGGAAGCCCCTAACAGTTTTTTGTGTGTGTGTGGCATCTTTAGGATATTTTCGTATAGTATCATGTCATCTGCAAACAGTGACAGTTTTACTTCTTTCTTTCCAATTTGGATTCCTTTTATTTATTTTTATTGTCTGATTGCTGGGGCTGTGACTTCCAATACTGTGTTGATTAAAAGTGGCGAGAGTGGGCATCCTTGTCTTGCTCCTGATCTTCAAGGAAATGTTTTCAGCTTTTCACCATTGAATATGATATTGGCTCTAGGTTTGTCATATATACCTTTATTGTGTTGAGGTATGTTCCCTCTATACCCACTTTGTTGAGAGTTTTCATCATACACAGATGTTGAATTTTGTCAAAAGCTTTTTGTGAATCTACTGAGGTGATCATATGATTTTTAACCTTCAATTTGTTAATGAGTTCTATCATGTTGACTGATTTGCAGATGTGGAACTATCCTTGCATCTTTGGGATAAACCCCACTTGATCATAGTGAATGATCCTTTTAACGTATTGTTGATTTTTGTTTCCTAGTGTTTTGTTGAGGATTTTTGTGTCTATGTTCATTAGTGATATGGGCATGTAGTTTTCTTTTTGTGTGTAGTATCTGTCTGATTTTGGTATTAGGGTGATGCTGGCCTCATATAACGATCTGGGAAGCATTCCTCTTCAATTTGTTGGTATAGTTTGAAAAAGATAGGGATTAACTCTTCTTTAATTGTTTGGTAGAATTCATCTGTGAAGGTATCTGGTCCTGGACTTTCGTTTGTCAGGAGGTTTTTTTTTGTTTTTAAATTACTGATTCAATTTCATTACTAGTAACTGGTCCACTCATGTCTTATGTTTCTTTTTCTTTTCTTTTTTTAAAAAATATTTATTTATTTGGCTGCCCCAGGTCTTAGTTGCAGCATGCAGGATCTTTGTTGTGGCATGTGGGATCTTTAGTTGCAGCATGTGGGATCTTTTAGTTGTGGCATGCAGGGTCTTTAGTTGCAGCATGTGGGATCTATTTCCCTGACCAGGGATTGAATCCAGGCCCCTTGCACTGGGATCAAGGACTCTTAGCCACTGGACTACCAGGGAAGTCCCTCTTATATTTCTTTCTGATTCAGTCTTGAAAGATTGCACATCTAGGAATTTATCCATTTTTTTATTAGTGAGTAATTGTTTGGCGTAATCTCTTATGATCCTTAGTATTTCTGTAGTTTTGGTTATAATTTTTCCTCTTTCTTTTTTGATTTTATTTATTTGGGCTCTCTTTTTTTTTTCTTGATGAGTGGGCCAAAGGTTTATCAATTTTGTTTATCTTTTAAAAGAAGCAGCTCTTCATTTCATTGATCTTTTTTGTTGTTTTTCTTTAGTTTCTATTTCATTTATTTCTGCCCTGATCTTTATTATATCTTTCCTTTTACTAACTTTGGATTTTGGTTGTTATTCTTTTTCTAGTTTCTTTAGGTGTAAGGTTAGATTGTTTATTTGAGGTTTTTCTTGTTTCCTGAGGTAGGATGTGTCACCATGAACTTCTCTCTTAGAACTGCTTTTGCTGCATCCCATAGATTTTTGAAACACTGTGTTTCTATTTTCACTTATCTCCAGGTATCTTTTTATTTCCTCTTTGATTTTTTCAATAAACCATTAGTTGTTTAATGGCATGTTGTTTACCCTCCACATTTTTGTGGGGTTTTTGCTGTTCTTTTCTTATATATATATATATATAAGAATATATTTCTCATACTGTTGTGGTTGGGAAAGATGCTTGATACAATTTCATTCTTCTTAAATGTATTGAGACTCGTAGTCTAGCATGTGATGCATCCTGGAGGATGTACCATGTATACTTGAAAAGAATGTGTATTCTGCTGCTCTTGGATGGAATGTTTTATATATAAAAACTCTAGTGTGTGTGTGTGTAATTTAAAGTCCATCTGACCTAATGTGTTGTTTAAAGCCAGTGTTTCAGTACTGATTTTCTGTCTGGATGATCTGTCCATTGATGTATGTGGGGTGTTAAAGTCCCCTGCTATTGTGTTACTGTCAGTTTCATTCTTTATGTTTGTTAATATTTGCATCATATATTTAGGTGCTCCTATGTTGAGTGCATATATAATTACAAGTGTTATATCTTCTTGTTGGATTGATACTTTTTTCATGAAATAATGTCCTTCTTTGTCTCTTGTTACAATCTTTGTTTTAAAGTTTGTTTTGTCTAAGTATTGCTATTCCAGCTTTCTTTCTGTTTCCATTTGTTTGGAATCCCTTTTTGCATTTCCTCACTTTTAATCTGTGTATCTTTAGATCTGAAGTGAGTCCCTATGGGCAGCATATATATGGGTCTTGGTTTTGTATCCATTCAGCCACTTTGTGTGTTTTCTTTTTTTAATGATTTTTTTCTCTCTAACTGGTATTTCATTTAAAAAAAAATTTTAAATCTCCCCAGAATGTGAGTCATTCTTTTTTGTTCAATTTGTTAATTTTTTTTAATTTTATTTTTTATACAGCAGGTTCTTATTAGTTATCTATCTTATACAAATCACTGTATATATTTCAATCCCAGTCTCCCAGTTCATCTCACCATCACCACCTGCCCAACACTTCCCCCCTTGGTGTCCATACGTTTGTTCTCTATTTGTTTCTCTATTTCTGCCTTGCAAACGGGTTCATCTGTACCATTTTTCTAGATTCGACATATATGTGTTAATATACGCTATTTGCTTTTCTCTTTCTGACTTACCTCACTCTGTATGACAGTCTCTAGGTCCATCCACGTCTCCACAAATGACTCAATTTCGTTCCTTTTTATGGCTGAATAATATTCCACTGTATATATGTACCATATCTTCTGTATTCATTCATCTGTCAGTGGGCATTTAGGTTGCTTCCATGACCTGGCTATTGTAAATAGTACTGCAGTGAACACTGGAGTGCATGTATATGCCCAGTAGTGGGATTGCTGGGTCATATGGTAATTCTTTTTTCAGTTTTTTAAGGAACCTCCATACTGTTCTCCATAATGGCTGTATCAATTTACATTCCCACCAACAGTGCAAGAAGGTTCCATTTTCTCTATACTCTCCCCAGCATTTGTTGTTTGTAGATTTTCTGATAATGTCCATTCTAACCAGTGTGAGGTGATACCTCATTGTAGTCTTGATTTGCATTTCTCTAATGATTAGTGATGTTGAGCATCCTTTCATGTGTTTGTTGGCCATCTGTATATCTTCTTTGGAGAAATGTCTATTTAGGTCTTTTGCCCATTTTTGGATTGGTTTGTTTGTTTTTCCGATATTGAGCTGCATGAGCTGCTTGTATATTTTGGAGATTAATCCTTTGTCAGTTGCTTCATTTGCAAATATTTTCTCCCATTCTGAGGGTTGTCTTTTCATCTTGTTTATGATTTCCTTTACTGTGCAAAAGCTTGGAAGTTTAATTAGGTCCCATTTGTTTATTTTTATTTCCATTTCTCTAGGAGGTGGGTCAAAAAGGATCTTGCTGTGATTTATGTCATAGAGTGTTCTGTCTATGTTTTCCTCTAAGAGTTTTATAGTGTCTGGCCTTATATTTAGGTCTCTAATTCCATTTTAAGTTTATTTTTGAGTTTGGCATTAGGGAATGTTCTAATTTCATTCTTTTACATGTAGCTGTTCAGTTTTGCCAGCACCACTTATTGAAGAGGCTGTCTTTTCTCCATTGTATATTCTTGCCTCCTTTATCAAAGATAAGGTGACCATATGTGCATGGGTTTATCTCTGGGCTTTCTATCCTGTTCCATTGATCTGTATTTCTGTTTTGGTGCCAATACCGTATTGTTTGGATTACTGTAGCTTTGTAGTATAGTCTGAAGTCAGGAAGTCTGATTCCTCCAGCTCTGTTTTTCTCCTTCAAGTTTGCTGTGGCTATTTGGGGTCTTTTGTGTCTCCATACAAATCTTAAGATTTTTTTGTTCTAGTTCTGTAAAAAATGCCATTGGTAATTTGATAGGGATTGCATTGAATCTGTAGATTGCTTTGAGTAGTATAGTCATTTTCACAGTACTGATTCTCCCAATCCAAGAACATGGTATATCTCTCTATCTGTTTGTGTCATCTTTGATTTCTTTTTATAGTTTTCTGAGTACAGGTCTTTTACCTTCTTAGGTAGGTTTATTTCTAGTTATTTTTTCTTTTTTTGCAGTGGTGAATGGGATTGTTTCCTTAATTTTTCTTTCCGATCTTTCATTGTTAGTGTATAGGAAAGCAAGAGATTTCTGTGCATTAATTTTGTATTCTACAACTTTACCAAATTCACTGATTAGCTCTAGTAGTTTTCTGGTGGCATCTTTAGGATTTTCTATGTATAGTATCATGTGATCTGTAAACAGTGACACTTGTACTTCTTCTTTTCCAATTTGAATTCCTTTTATTCCTTTTGGTTCTCTGATTGCCATGGCTAGGACTTCCAAAACTGTGTTGAATAATAGTGGCGAGAGTGGGCAACCTTGTCTTGTTCCTGATCTTAGAGGAAATGCTTTCAGTTTTTCACCATTGAGGAGGATGTTTGCTGTGGGTTTGTCGTATATCGCCTTTATTATGTTGAGGTAGGTTCCCTCTATGCCCATTGTCTGGAGAGTTTTTATCGTAAGTGGGTGTTGAATTCTGTCAGAAGCTTTTTCTGCATCTATTGAGATGATCATATGGATTTTATTCTTCAATTTGTTAATATAGTGTATCACATTGATTGATTTGCATATATTGAAGAATACTTGCATCCCTGGGATAAATCCCACTTGATCATGATGTATGATCCTTTTAATGTGTTGTTGGACTCTGTTTGCTAGTATTTTCTTGAGGATTTTTGCATGTGTATTCATCAGTGATGTTGGTCTGTAATTTTCTTTTTGTGTAGTATCTCTGTCTGGTTTTGGTATCAGGGTGATGGCGGCCTTGTAGAATGAATTTGGGAGTGTTCCTTCCTCTGCAGTTTTTTGGAAGAGTTTGAGAACGATGGGTGTTAGCTCCTCTCTAAATGTTTGATAGAATTCACCTGTGAAGCCATCTGGTCCTGGACTTTTGTTTGTTGGAAGATATTTAATCACAGTTTCAATTTCATTACTTGTGATTTGTCTGTCATATTTTCTATTTCTTCTTGGTTCAGTCTTGGAAGGTTATATCTTTCTAAGAATTTTTTTTTTTTTTTGGCTGTGTTGGGGCTTCTTTGCTGCATGTGGCCTTTCTCTAGTTGCGGCAAGCGGGGGCTACTCTTCATTGCGGTGCGCGGGCTTCTCATTGTGGTGGCTTCTCTCGTGGAGCACAGGCTCTAGGCCCACGGGCTTCAGTAGTTGCGGCATGCGGGCTCAGTAGTTGTGGCGCACGGGCTTAGTTGCTCTGCGGCATGTGGGATCTTCCCGGACCAGGGCTCAAACCCGTGTCCCCTGCATTGGCAGGCGGATTCTCAACCACTGCACCACTAGGGAAGCCCCTCTTTCTAAGAATTTGTCCATTTCTTCCAGGCTGTCCATTTTATTGTCATAGACTTGCTTGTAGCAGTCTGTTATGATGCTTTGTGTTTCTGTGGTGTCTGTTGTAACTTCTTTTTCATTTCTAATTTTATTGATATGAATCCTCTCCCTCTTTTTCTTCATGAGTCTGGCTAAAGGTTTATCAATTTTGTTTATCTTCTCAAAGAACCAGCTTTTAGTTTTATTGATCTTTGCTATTGTTTTCTTTGTTTCTATTTCATTTATTTCTGTTCTTATCTTTAGGATTTCTTTCCTTCCACTAACTTTGCGTTTTGTTTGTTCTTTCTCTAGTTACTTTAGGTGTAAGGTTAGATTGTTTATTTGAGATTTTTCTTGTTCCTTGAGGTAGGATTGTATTGCTGTAAACTTCCTTCTTAGAATTGCTTTTGCTGCATCCCATAGGTTTTGGATCATCGTTTTTTCATTGTCATTTGTCTCTACCTATTTTTTGACTTCCTCTTTGATTTCTTCAGTGATCTCTTGGTTATTTAGTAGCGTATTGTTTTAGCTTCCATGTGTTTGTGTTTTTTACGGTTTTTTTTCTTGTAATTTATTTCTAATCTCATAGCTTTGTTGTTGGAAAAGATGCTTGATGACGACTTCAGTTTTATTAAATTTACCAAGGCGTGATTTGTGACCCAAGATGTGATATATCCTGGAGAATATTCCATGTGCACTTGAGAAGAAAGTGTAATCTGCTGTTTTCAGTTGGAATGTCCTATGATATCAATTAAAT
The DNA here is from genome assembly GCF_949987515.2 of Delphinus delphis. NCBI lineage: Eukaryota > Metazoa > Chordata > Mammalia > Artiodactyla > Delphinidae > Delphinus > Delphinus delphis. Next base: position 4,405,317 of record NC_082685.1, on the reverse strand, counting down.
CTGTCTGGTCTGTTGTGTCATTTAAAGCTTGTGTTTCCTTATTAATTTTCTGTCTGGATGATTTGTCTATTGGTGTAAGTGAGGTGTTAATGTCCCCCCCTAATTTTGTGTTACTGTCAATTTTCTCTTTTATAGATGTTAGCATTTGCCTTATGTATTGAGGTGCTCCTATGTTGGCTGCATATATGTTTATAATTATTATACCTTCTTCTTGGATTGATCCCTTGATCATTATGTAGTGTCCCTCCTTGTCTCTTGTAACAGTCTTTATTTTAACGTCTATTATCTGCTATGAGTATTGCTACTCCAGCTTTCTTTTGATTTCCATTTGCATGGAATATCTTTTTCCGCCCCCTCACTTTCAGTCTGTATGTGTCCCTAGTTCTGAAGTGTGTTTCTTATAGGCAGCATATATATGGGTGTTGTTTTTGTATCTGTTCAGCCAATCTGTGTCTTTTGGTTGGAGCATTTAATCTATTCACATTTAAGGTACTTATCAATATGTATGTTCCTATTACCATTTTCTTAATTATTTTGGGTTTGTTTGGTAGGTCCTTTTCTTCTCTTGTGTTTCCCACTTAAGAGAAGTTCTCTTAGCATTTGTTGTAGAGCTGGTTTGGTGGTGCTGAATTCTCTTAGCTTTTGCTTGTCTGTAAAGCTTTTGACTTCTCTGTCAAATCTGAATGAGATCCTTGCTGGATAGAGTAATCTTGGTTGTAGGTTATTCCCTTTCATCACTTTAAATATGTCATGCCACTCCCTTCTGGCTTGTAGAGTTTCTGCTGAGAAATCAGCTGTTAACCTTACAGGAGTTCCCTCGTATGTTATTTGTCTTTTTTCCCTTGTTGCTTTTAATAACTGTTCTTTGTCCTTAATTTTTGTCAATTTGATTACTGTGTGTCTCAGTGTGTTTCTCCTTGGGTTTATCCTGCCTGGGACTCTCTGTACTTCCTGGACTTGGGTGGCTATTTCCTTTCCCATGTTAGGGAAGTTTTTGACTATAATCTCTTTAGATATTTTCTTGGGTCCTTTCTCTCTCTCTTCTCCTCCTGGGACCCCTTTAATGTGAATGTTGGTGCATTTAATGTTGTCCTAGAGGTTTCTGGCTGTCTTCATTTCTCTTTTCTTTAATCTGTTCCTCAGTAGTGATTCCATCATTCTGTCTTCCAGGTCACTTATCCATTCTTCTGCCTTGGTTATTCTGCTATTGATTCGTTCTAGTGTATTTTTCATTTCAGTTATTGTATTGTTCATCTCTGTTTGTTTGTTCTTTAATTCTTCTAGGTCTTTGTTAAACATTTCTTGTATCTTCTCAATCTATGCCTCCATTCTTTTTCTGAGGTCCTGGATCATCTTCACTATCATTCTGAATTCTTTTTCTGGAAGGTTGCCTATCTCCACTTCATTTACTTGTTTTTCTGGGCTTTTATCTTGTTCCTTCCTCTGGTACATAGTCCTCGGCCTTTTCATTTTGTCATTCTTTCTGTGAAAGTGGTTTTCATTCCAAAGACTGCAGGATTATAGTTCTTCTTGCTTCTGCTGTCTGCCCTGTGGTGGATCCACTCTATGTCTTTTGATTGGAGCATTTAGTCCATTTACTTAAAGTGATTATGGATAGGTATGTACTTATTGCCATTTTGTTAATTGCTTTCTGGTTGTTTTTATAGCTTTTTTTTTTTTTGTCTTTTATTCTTCTTTTGCTCTCTTGTGATTTTATGACTATCTTTAGTGTTATGTCTGGATTACTTTCTCTTTTGTGTGTATCTATTATAGATTTTTAGTTTGTGGTTACCATGAGGTTTATACATAGCAGCCTTTCTATATACATGATTACCTTAAGTTCTAACAGCCCTGCATTTTTAGTCCTCCCACTTGTGTTTAATTTTTTTAACTTTATTTATTTATTTATTTTTGATTGCATTGGGTCTTCATTGCGGTGCACAGGCTTCTCATTGCGGTGGCTTCTCTTGTTTCAGAGCACAGGCTCTAGGCACGTGGGCTTCAGTAGTTGTCACTCGCAGGCTCTAGAGCACAGGATCAGTAGTTGTGGTGCACCGGCTTAGTTGCTCTGTAGCATGTGGGATCTTCCAGTACCAGGGCATGAACCCGTGTCCCCTGCATTGGCAGGTGGATTGTTAACCACTGCATCCCCAGGGAAGTCCTTTAATATTTTTTTGTATCATATTTTACATATGTTGTTTTCTGTATTCCTTAACTACTTATTATGGATATAGATAAATTTACTAGTTTTGTCTTTTAACTTTCCTACTAGGTTTGTAAGTGGTTGATCTACTACCTTTACTTTATCTTTGACTTTACCAGTGCAACTTTTCCTTTCTGGTTTTTATATATCTAGTTGTGGTCTTTTCCACTTAGAGAAGAACATCATGAAAAGGTGATGTTCTAACAGATACTTTTCCTGAGTCTATTGAGGTGATCATATGGTTTTTGTTCTTTGTTAATAAGGTATTTGATACCAATGCTTTGTTTCTTTGAACCAAACTTTTTATTCCTGGGATAAATCCCTCTTGGTGATGGTGTTTAGTACTTTTTATATCTCTCTAGATTTGGATTGTGGATATTTTTGAGTAATTTTTTTGTCTATATTTATATGGAATACTGCTCTGTAGATTTCTTTACATGTGATGTCTTTTTCTTGTCTTGGTATCAGGGTAATACAAGCCTCATAGAAGGGGTTGGGAAATGTCTCCCCACAATTCAATTTTGTATATGGATCACCAATTACTCATGCTATTGAGCCTCTTTTCATATGGTTATTGGCCATTTGTATATCTTCTTTGGAGAATTGTCTATTCACATTTATTGCCCCATTATTTAACTGTATTATTTGTCTTTTATATTATCTTTTATTTTTTTTATTGTTGTCATATGAGTTCTTAAAATATATTTCTGATACAGGCCTCTCATCAGGTGTGTGATTAGCAAACCCAGTTGCAACCCTAGTTGAAGTAACCTTGCCTTCTTTGTAGCTGATATTGTGGGGATTTGTTTTTCCTTCAGATTTTGAGACCATATTTGTTGTTTTAAAAAATCTCTAATTTTTATTTTTGTCATTGTCTGTTTATATCATCAGTGCAGTGTGGTCCCATATTTCTTTTTTTAAAAAATTTTATTGATTTTTGGCTGTGTTGGGTCTTCATTGCTGCAGGCAGCCTTTCTCTAGTCGTGGTGAGCAGGGACTACTCTTTTTTGAGGTGTGTGGACTTCTTATTGCAGTGGCTTCTCATTGCAGAGCGTGGGCTCTAGGTGCACAGGCTTCAGTAGTTGTAGCATGTGGACTCAGCATTTGTGGCACGTGGGACCTGGAGCACTCAGGCTTCAGTAGCTGAGGCACGTGGGCTCAGTAGTTGTAGCACACAGGTGCAGTAGTTGTGATGCATGGGCTTAGTTGCTCCGCGGCATGTGGGATCTTCTGGGACCAGGGCTCAAACCCGTGTGCCCTGCATTGGCAGTTAGATTCTTAACCACTGTGCCACCTGGCAAGTCCCCAATATTTCTCTAAAAATAATAATTAGGTTCTTTTTCTCCCTGTTAAAGTCAACTTGACTCCATTCCCATTAGATCCTTCAATAGCTCTTGTTTGTGGGGCCTGTTCCTTGAATTCCGAGCACTCTGTTATTAATTTGAGAGGCTCCACTGGCTTGACAGATTCCTGAGGAACCAGGCCTTTGCTTACCCAGTGGATGTGCCAGGCCCTGGGCCCTGGACTGCCTGTATACCCCTGGTGTCCATCTCATCTTGGCAGGGGGTCGTATCTCTGCCTCTGTTGGATATGAGGGGGCTAGACCAGACTCCCTGCTGCTTTTGCCTTCAAGTTAAGTGTTATTCAGATCCAGCAGCACTGACGTTCTGTTTCCGGTTCTTGGAGGTGACAAGGTAGTAATAACTTTTGACCAAGCCAGGTATCCATTTCCATGTTATCTGAATGATGATTTCATTTTTCAGTCTTTATCATACCTTAGGATATACTCTTTCAGTAAAAACAATTCTTTCTAATTATGTGTGTGTGAGTATTTATCAAGTATTGCTGTTACACTTTGCTTCAGTTTCCAGCACTTAGCATCACTGAGTAAAATGCATTTGATTGGCTTGTGTGTGTTCATTTCCCACAAGAGAGTGTAAGCTCAGGAGTTCTAGGAATTGAGTCCAGTTCCCGACTTTCGGCCTCCCCATCCTCCCACACACGGGGGTGAAGAGGGAGCCTTGCTGACAGAACCTGTGGCTGTTTCAGGACTCGGTGGTCTTTGAGGACGTGGCTGTGAACTTCACCGTGGAGGAGTGGGCTTTGCTGGACCTGGCTCAGAGGAAGCTCTACAGAGACGTGATGCTGGAGACCTTCAGGAACCTGGCCTCCGTGGGTGAGGATGGCTTCCTCCCTGCACTTAGTCTTTAGGGAACAAATATTTCTTAAAATTGTCCTTTCTTATTAGGGACAAGGATGAGAACATGTTGGAAAAAAGACAGACACAGTCCAACCTTTCATGAAACCTACCTAGGGTCAGGTAGCTTTTCCATGAAAACAAAGTTTACTGTATTGATTGACTTTTTGTCACTCTTGATTAGAATCCTGAGAGTCCCGAATTTTATAAATGTGAGCATATTCTGCAGTGTCACCTAGAGCAGTGGGAGCAGCGTTATGGTTTTCACCCTGTGAAAGTTACACTGTGATCGGTATACATTTGACATGATAATTTTGCTGCAATTAAACCCACACTTACCCATTGTCAGTGACTTGAGGACCAGAGAATTGGCCCATCTCATGGATGGCTTGTTGTCCTTCATCCTCCCCATGAGGAGCTTTTCTCCATGAGCAAGACAGCAGCCACACACCATCCGATCTCCCAGTGGCAGCTGGGTCAGTGGAGATAGGCTTTGTCTAGGGCCTCTGTGCCTGCGATCACCAGGAGGGCACACGTCTCGGGAGGAGAAGGTTCTGGATCAGGGAGTGATATTTGGACATACCTGTTAGAAATATGACTCTGTCTTTGAGAAGGTGATGTTTGTCATTAACCTGGTTTCCCTCTTGGAGTTTTCATCCATCCTTGCCCACTTGGGAAGTCTTTCTGTAGCTCCTCTTACAAAGGGAGCACTTGGGAATGTGCATTTTACCCAGTTCCATCCTACTTTACTTTTCTGAAAATACTGATCTCGACATCAGTCTCCATTCTTTTTGAAGTATCTCTTAGTGAACAAGCTGCCACTTTGACTCATTTTTCTTACTATGGCCAAAGTTCCAAATAGCTAAGGGTCCTCAGAGTTTTTCTTTGTTCCCATGTCCATTTTTCCTTATAAAATGTGTTTACATTTTTGGGTCAGTATATGGAAAGAAATCTGCATATGGTCTCTTTTCTTTCCTTTATCCCACCATTTCTTTCCTGGGGGTTTAGTTTTGTTACCAACTGTTACAGGTTCTTGCCCTCAAGTTAAAACCAGTGGATCAAGTCCTCAGTGGGATATTTTGGAGAATGAACTATGCAGTGAAAAGAAAATAGTAAGATGCACAAGAAATGATTCCTGTTCTGTTTTTGGAGAAAACTGGATATTTCATAACATCCGAGGTCACCAAACTCAGGAGAGGGATTTCAGGTGAGTGGCACAGCTACAGGGGAAGGCAGATCTCTGCAGACTGTTAGACTAACTTGAAACTAAAGAAAAGGTATAAACCTAGCTAAACAATTTTTTACTTAGAAAATTTTCACAAGAGAATACTTTCATAAATGTGAGGTATCTGAAACATAATTCAGTTGGAAACAATGACCAGGAAACCCTGTATGTAAGAAACACAGAACGTTATGGCTCTGTCTGAGCCCTCAGACAGAGCATTAAGCTTGTTACATGTTGTCACAATGCAGACAGTGCCTACAACATACCCATTCCTTGAAAATGGCAAATACATAGTGAAAATAATAATGAACAACCATCAATAAATCATTAATGAAGAAATCAGTTATAATCATTAATCCCTAACACTGTTCTTCCCATTTTGAACAGAAATGGTTTGGTGGAGCATCTCTGCAAAGGTAATGAAGGTCATCAATGTGGAGAAACCCTGAACCAGATTACACGTCTTACTGTGCATAAGGGTTATCCGACTGGAATTCAGCCCTATAAATGCACTAAGTGTGGAAAAGCCTTCAGGGATTGTTCTTTCCAGAAGAATCAGCAAAGATCTCACCCTGGACACAAACCTTATCCATGTGAAGAACGTGGGGAAGCCTGCAGCTGTGTCTCGTGCCTAAATCCTCCTGAGGAAACACACATTGTAGAGAAACTGGAAAAACATCAGGATGCTGGGAGAGCATCTAAGAGATACGTGAAGAGTGGCAGTAGTAAACAGTCTTTAGAGTGTAAGAAGTCTGGAAAAGCTCTCACTTGTCCCTCATCCTTTAAGGGACGTGAGAGAGGTCACCATCGACAGAAAATCCATGTGTGTAAAGTATGTGGGAAATCCTTTATGTATTATTCCTACCTTGCACGGCATGTGAGAACTCACACTGGAGAGAAGCCCTATGAATGTAAGGAATGTGAGAAAACCTTCCGATATCCTGCATCCCTGGGAGGACATGTGACAATGCACACTGGAGAGAAACCTTACGTGTGTAAGGAATGTGGGAAAACCTTCAGTTGTCCCAAATACTTCAGAAGACACATGAAAACACACAGTGGCATGAAACCCTATGAATGTATGGAATGCGGCAAAGCCTACAGTTGCTCCTCATCCCTTCGAGAACACGCACGAACACACAGCGAAGAGAAACCCTATGAATGTCAGCACTGTGGGAAAGCCTTCAGGCATCAGCGATATTTTAAAAAGCATGTTAGAATGCACAGCGGAGTGAAACCCTATGAATGTATGGAATGCGGGAAAGCCTACAGTTGTTCCACATCCCTCCGGGAGCATGAGAGAACGCACACTGGGGAGAGGCCCTTCGAATGCCAGCACTGCAGGAAAGCCTTCACTCGCCACGCCTCCCTTCGAGGACACATGAGAACGCACAGTGGGGAGAGAGCCTACAGATGTACACAGTGTGGGAAAGCTTTCTGTTGGCCCTCGTCCTTACGAAAGCACGTAAGAATGCACAGTGAGGAGAAGCCCTATGAATGTCAGCAATGTGGGAAAGCCTTCTGGTACCCCGCAAACCTGCGAGGACACATGAGGATACATGCTGGGGAGAAACTCTGAATCCAAGGACCGTGGGAGAGACTTCATTCTCTCTTCAAACTTGTAATGTGAGCAGCACACTGTAGAGAAAAACTTATGAAAGGGAAAACGTGGGAAAACCTTCAGCACTTCACTTACTTTGTACATGAAAACTCAGAGCACAATAGAAATCTTTTAACAGAGATAAATATGGTTTTGCCTTGGTAAGTGCCTCATCCTGAATAGGGATCCCAGTGTATTAATTTCTAGCTCATATTGCTGATCTGAATACTGAAGATAATAACTATCTCTCTATGTCTACTTCATCTGTACTACTTATATTTTGTTATCTCCAACTTTAAATAATCATACAGTCATATAAAGCTTGCCTCATTTCCATTACAGTGTCTTTTTTTTTGGTTGCCCTGCTCAGCCTGCAGGATCTTAGTTCCCTGACCAGGGATCAAACGCATGCCCCCTGCAGTAGAAGCACAGAGTCCTAACCACTGGACTGCCAGGGAACTCCCATTATGATGTCATTTGAACCCAGGGGTGATAAGTGGTTTTCAGTTTTTGGTTTTTTTTTCATGTGTAACTTGGTATAATTTTTAGGTGAAAAGCTTTTGATTCTTACTTTGCATTATCTTCCTAATATGTGATCATGATATGAGGTCTGTATTGTTGAAATGTCTTTCCTGGTCCACTGTTACAGATACTGGAATTTTCTGACTCAATATTTACCCTCCCCTTGCACCTTCATTACCGAAAGGTGTGTCTTCCAAGTTGTTTGTTGCTAGCAGATACCATATCTTTGTTTCTCACAGAAATTAGTAATTGTGGAAGGTCTTGGAAAATAACATTCTCATCTGATTATGTTTGTAATTTGGCCTCTGTTCATGTCCATGATCTTGGTTGGAAATCAGACATGATAATTGAGTTAAGAAGTGCAACTTGCTGGCATGAAGATGAAAGCTCCTGTCCAGACGGTTCTACTGAATTGTGTTGTCAGCTTGGGTAAGGTGGGAAACTGTATATCCAGGTCCTTCTGTTAGTGGTTCTGAGTTAAAGTTCTTAAGATGAGGAAGAAGCATGAGGTCTGGAAAGCAGAAGTGTGGAAACCATGATTCTCAGGTCTTCTGTACCATCAGGAGACAGAGATGCATGGCAACCTGGTGAGCCTGAGTTCCAGCACCGTTTTTTGACTTCTGGCTCTGCCCATGTGGAACAGTCCCAATCAGACATGTTTGATGAACCCAACCCTGTGGATTTCTGGCTACAGAATCTGATCCATGATGGGGGTTTATAGAGGTTACGTGTGGAAGCCAGGACCCCTAGAAAATGGAAGAGAAAAAGTTGGCATCTGGTTTGATTACTTACTTGTGATCACCAGCCAGGTCAATCAAGTAGTGGAACTCAGGCTTGTGGTTGCCCCACAAGCCCCTGTGCATGGTCTGTCTGTATATGGTGGTTCCAAACCCTGGGAGGAATGATTTCTTCACTGGTGCCTTCCAAATCTCATATGAGTTAAGCTGTTGGTGAATTGTAACCTGGAATCGTAAAGGCGGGGATCCTGGGAAACATACCTCCCAGCCTTACCCTCAGTGAAACAACAATTCAGCAGAAACATATCTACCTTTAGATTTCATTGACCTTTCACAGTAGTACCAAGAAATGTAGCACAGTGGGGATGAGAGGGATATGGCGATGGATGTTTCATTCATTCATTTATTCCAGGGAATATTATAGCGGAAGTTTAAACTAACTATTTCAGATAACACTGGAAGTTGATACCTAAATGGATTATTAAAATATATACAAATGTGTGGGGCTTCCCTGCTGGTCCAGTGGTTAAGACTTCACGTTCCCAATGCAAGGGGCACGGGCTCGATCCCTGGTCAGGGAACTAAGATCCCTCGTGCCACACGGCACAGCCCCCCACATAAAATACGTACACATATACTGACTTAAGTAGTGTGTCCTCCCCTGCCCCACCACCGATTTCATGTCCACCTGGAATCACTGACACAACCTGATTTGGAATAAGGTCTTTGCAGATGTAATCAGGATGTGGTCACATTGGATTGGTGTCGGTCCTAATCCAATGATGTGTATCCTTATAAAAAGAGGGAAATTTGGGCACAGAGACCTGCACAGGAGACAGACATGTCTTCACCATGTAAAGACAGAGCAGAGATTGGTGTGATCTCTGTACAAGCCAAGTCATGCGAAGGATTGTTGGCAACCTCCAGAAGCTAGAAGATATGCCTAGAACACGTTCCTCCTCAGAGTCTCCAGAAGTAGCCAGCCCTGCTGATCACTTCATTTCATACGGCCAGCCTCCTAAACTGTGAGAAAATAAGTTTCTGTTGTTTAAACCACCATGTCTCCGGTGCTTTGTTAGGGCAGCCCAAGCAGACTAATGTAGTTCCTAAGGAGGGTGTGGGCCTTGGATATTTGAAGGACATCCAGAGGCCAGTGTTTCTGGAGCAGAGTGAGCTGGTGGCAAGAACAGCAGAGGTGAGAGGAGAGCAATGACGGTGGGTAGGCACATCATGTCCTGATGCACTGACATGCTGTGGTGCACTGACACTGGCCATGAGTGACAGAGCCTAAAAGTGGCCAGATGAGGGAGCTTTACAAAGTCCCTGTGTTACCTTGAGAATAGACTCTAGGGTGTTGTCACTTAAGGTGGTGGATCAGATGGGGTTGGTAGCAGTGGCAATGATGTGCCAGGTTGGAGCCCGGATGTAATTTGAAGTAAGAGCCATCGGAATTTCTTGATGGCTTGAAGGTGGGGTGAGAGGAAGAGTCAAGAGTGGCTCTATTATTTTGTGCAGGAAAAACTGGCATGATGGTATTGCCATCAACTGACATGTAGGTCGTGGGCAATGGAGAAGAATATTGCTGGAGTGTAAGGAGTTGAACTTGGAGTGTGCTGAGATGAAGATGAGATCAGGGCATACTAAGGCAGAAGATAAACTTATGAGAATTTTATTACAATTTAAAAAATATTTTAGGGACTTCCCTGGCGGTCCAGTGTTTAAGACTCTGAGCTTCTACTGCAAGGGGGTGTGGGTTTGATCCCTGGTCTGGGAACTAAGATCCCACATGACCCGTGGTGTGGCCAAAAAATAAAAATAAATTAAAAAATAAAAACATATTGTAAGAGAATGTTATTACAAACATTGGTCCCAATGGCAAAAATGTGGGGAAAAAAAGCTCCTACCAGTTGAATCATTTCATGAAAATGGTATAGTCCTACAAGCATAAAAATAGATTAATAAAAGTGCATAAATTACCAAGCTGTGGACGGCAAAACATTTTTGAACAAAAGACACTTGATAGGAACTTCTCTGGTGGTCCAGTGGTTAAGAATCCACCTTCCAATGCAGAGGACACGGGTTCGATCCCTGGTTGGGGAACTAAGATCCCACATGCCAAGGGGCAGCTAAGTCCGAGTGCCACAACTAGAGAAACCCTTGCGCCATAATGAAGACCCAGCACAGCTAAAATTAAAAAATAAATAAAATTTAAAAAGTGGACTGTTAAAGCTGATATTTAAAAACAAAGACATGATATAAAATGATACATACCATTTGACTCTATTTACATGCAATATAAAACAGGAAAAATGATTGATGAAACTAAAAGTAAATGAAAGGAAATGATTTTTAAAAGTTTGGGATATTGGTAACTGTGAGAGGGCAGGGTGGGGCTTCTGATGGGGCATAAACCCAAGTGGGATGTGGGGGGTGTGACAGCAGCCTCCCTGTCTTGTATGGATTATGACACCATGTGTTAAAAAAAAAGGAGACATAGGGCCCAAAATGTAGTCACTTGTGCTGAATCCCATGTCAGCAAGCCAAAACTTACTACCTAGCCAAATTGCACTTTCAGTCTTTCCCAGGAGTGTGACCTTTAACCAGTCGATCTGGGTTTTCCTGCTCAGCACTAGTGAGGTAATCCCCTCAATAGGCCCCCTCCATCCCCCTTAGGAGGGCGGCATTGCCTGAAACCATGCATTCTTTGCTAATAATTTCCTTTCCACTTTTGAAAACCTTTCCTATTCTGAAGCTCAGTGGTGTGCCTTTCTACTTGCCAGACGGGACACTGCCCAGTTCATCAATTGTTCAATAAAGCCAATTTGATCTTTAAATTTACTCAGTGAATTTTTGCTATTTAACAGATGTGGTGGCAGCAGTGGGATCAAAGGATTTTCCAACGGTATTCAGAGATGACCAGAAACAGAGGCATGGGGGACTTCCCTGGTGGTCCAGTGGTTAAGACTCTGCACTTCCACCACAGGGGGCACAGATTCATCCCAGGGAACTGAGATCCCACATGCCATGTGCCATGCAGCACAGCCAAAAAATAATTAATTAATTTAAAAAAACACACACACAGGCATGGTACCAGCAAACCTCTTTTCGAGTTCACTGTCTTTCTCACCATTTCTGAGGGTTGTGGATAAGTTCCTCTCATTTCTGAGCTCTGCTCTCTGTTGTACTCCCAATCGAATTGACTTTCCAGTCAAGGGTTTAGTGGGTCAGCTTGAGCTGGAAGATGGTTCCATCCAGAACCCTAGTCCCTAGTTCTTAGTTCAGTCTGCAATCTCCTGCTTGTTTGGAATCCCTTTCACAAGTTGCACCCTGCATTTCCCCTTTACTGGGGTTGCTGATACAGTCCTTTACCCAGTTCCAGTCTATTGATCCCATTTGCTGGAGTCTCCTTATTTAGTCCATGCTGGGATTTTTTTTTTTTAATTTGGCCATGCCCTGAGGCATGCTGGATCCTAGTTCCCGACCAGGGATTGGACCTGTGCCCCCTGCAGTGAAAGTGCAGGGTCCTAACCATTGGACTGCCAGGGAAGTCCCCCATGCTGGGAGTTACTGGTGGTGTACATGGACTTCTGCAGCAGTGTGTCTTGGTTGCTGCTGGTTTGTTTTGGTGAACATGTTTATCTTGTTTTGTATAGATAAAGGCTACTGCTAACATGGATCTCAGAAACCAAAAAGCCACAAAACTTGGTGGTCACAGATCAAGAATTTAAGAACTGTTAGAACACTTGCCACCTAACTCAAAGACTTCCATGTTGGGATAAGTTGGTCACAGAATGGGTTGGAATGGTGCAAGGTCCCTTGCCAAACTCAAGAAAATTTCTATGCAGTGTAGTACATTGTAAACTACCACAGTTTCCAACTGAGTGGCATGTCCCTTTTAGGTATTAGTTTGACTCCAAGTGACCGAAAGTATAAGAAAGAAATAGAGGGAGGGAGGGAGGGAGGAAAGAAAGGTACATACATACATAAATAAATAAGATCCTTAAATCCACATGGTTAATAAGCATGCCACCTTCCAGTACACCTGTTAGGAACTGTGGTCCCAGAAGCTATAAATATCTGTAAAAATGGCAAAATCTTACTGACAACAACCTACAAATTTTGTGTCTTGAGAACACGGCTTGGGAGCCCCAAAATATGGCCAAACAGAAATGTATATTAATCTCCATTTGCAGCTAGGGTCCTACCAAACTGCTCTCATTCCTCAGGGAAATTAAAACCTAGCGTTACAATGGTTGTTATAAGGAACATTCCAATTAGATAAGATCATTTAAGAAGTGCACTTGGGCTTCCCTGGTGGCGCAGTGGTTGAAAGTCCGCCTGCCGATGCAGGGGACACGGGTTTATGCCCCGGTCAGGGAAGATCCCACATGCCGCGGAGCGGCTGGGCCCATGAGCCATGGCTGCTGGGCCTGCGCGTCCGGAGCCTGTGCTCCGCAACGGGAGAGGCCACAACAGTGAGAGGCCGCGTACCGCAAAAAAAAAAAAAAAAAAAAAAAAAGAAGTGCACTTACTAAAAATTTTTAAAATAATAAAAATTTTTAAGAATTAAAAAGAAAGTGCACTTAAAAGTGAGGGCTTCCATGTGAAACAAACAGAATGAGATTAATTGGCATGTAGGGGCCTCCAAAAGTCAAAAAAATTTTCTTAAAAATTCATTACAAAAGGCTAATAGAAAATTAAAGCTATAAGAGGTACCTAGAACAAAAGAACTCATAAAGACAACACTGAACATAGTGGTTATTTTGACAAAACATGTCCACCTTTTATAGTCTCTTATTATCACGAGCAGACCACTAGAAAAAATATTCATTCTTTTAATAGAACAACCAATTTTTACTTTTGCACTAACTTACTTGTCATATTAAAACTTGTTCACCTAAATTTATTCCAATTTAGCCAGTCCTGATGACACAAAAAAATCCTTTCTAAAGATTCCTTTTTTTCACAAAACTTTTACAAATTTCTATGTCCATTTTACCTGTCCTTTGTTTTCTTTCCCGTTTAGAAATAAGTGGCTTTAGGACAAAGTCACTTCGTTTTCCCTTAACAAAATGCATTCCCATTCCTTATACATTTTTCTTTTAATTTTCTTGCATACAAGGATATATTCCTTATTAATCTTAGTAGTTTTAGAAACCTTAATTTATAATGAAACTAAGAAGTAAGCAATTGTGAACTGTTTGTTATACCAATATTTCTTTTCCAATTCAGTAAAAAGTATCTTATTAATAGATCCAAATATCTTTTGTTTTCTGTAATAAGGCAAAAGTAGGTACACTTAGACTTGTTTAGTATTGAATAACTAATGTTTCAGTATTTTGTCTTACTCAGAAATGACATAGACATTCAATGAATTCCCATCATTCAATTTAACGTAGCAAACTCTAAGGGTGTAAATTACCCCCTCAAAATTGGTAAGCTATTCTAAATAGATCTAACATAAAACAATTATCACTTAAAACTTCACGTAGGGAAAATGGCGGACTAGGAAGACGCAGAATTCGCGTCTCTGCACAACTAGGGCACCTACCAGGCACCAGTGGGGGACCACAGACACCTAAGGGGATGGGAGGAACCCCCAGCGACTGGTTGTTTCAATTATATTTTTATTTTACCTAATATATTTTTCATCTTTCTAATTTTATTTTGTTCTTTGATATTGTACTTCTCCCTTTTTTCTTTCTTTCTTTCTTTCTTTCTTTTTTTTTTTTGCCACACCACGCAGCTTGCAGGGACCTTGGTCCCCAGGCCGGAGGTCGGGCCCGAGCTCCTGTGGTGGGAGCTCCGAGTCCAAACCGCTGGACTAACAGAGAACCTCAGACCCCAGGGAATATTAATCGGAGTGAAGTCTCCTGGAGGTCCTCATCTCAGCACCAACACCTGGCTCTATCTGCCTGCAAACTCCAGTGCTGAACGCCTCAGGCCAAACAACCAGTAAGACAGGAATACAGGTACTAGCAACACAAGAAACAAATAGATAAACTGGAGCTTATCAAAAGTAAAATCTTATATATATATATATATATATATTAAAAAAAAAAGTAAAATCTTTTGTGCATCCAAGGACACTATCAAGAGAGTGAAAAGACACCCCACAGAGGGAGAACATATTGGGAATCATACATGCGATAAGGTTTTATTATCCAGAACACATTAAACAGCCTTTCATATCAATAATAAAAAGGCAAACAACCCAGTTAAAAAATGGGAAAGAAGTTAAATAGACTTTTGTCCAAGAGTGATAAACAAATGGCCAATAAACAGATGAAAATTTTCTCCACATCGCTAATCATCAGGAAAATGCATGTCAAAACCACATGAGATAACCACTTTGCACCTACTAGGATGGCTAGAATCATGGCCAGAAGTGTTGTCGAGGAGAAAAGCAGCGGCGGCGGCTCTAGCGGCAGTAGCAGTAGCGCCGGGTCCAGAGAGTGGAGGTGCTCCTAGAGCAGCGGCAGTTCTGACTACAGCGCAGGGACGAGTCCGGTTCGTGTTCGTCCGCGGAGATCTCTCTCATCTCGCTCGGCTGCGGGAAATCGGGCTGAAGCGACGGAGTCTGCGATGGAGAGAGAAAAGGAACAAATCCGTAAACTCTTTATTGGTGGCCTGAGCTTTGAAACTACAGAAGAAAGTTTGAAGAACTACTGCGAACAATGGGGGAAAACTTACAGACTGTGTGGTAATGAGGGATCCTGCAAGCAAAAGATCATGAGGATTTCGTTTTGTAACTTTTTCATCCATGGCTGAGATCGATGCTGCCATGGCTGCCAGACCTCGTTCAACTATGGGAGAGCGGTTGAACCAAAACATGCTGTTTGCAAGAGAGGAATCTGGAAAGCCAGGGGCTCATGTCACTCTGAAGAAGCTGTTTGTAGGTGGAATTAAAGATGCTGAGGAACATTATCTTAGAGATTACTTTGAGGCATACGGACAAATTGTTACCATTGAGATAATTACTGATAGCCAGTCTGGAAAGAAAAGAGGCTTTGGGTTTGTTACTTTTGATGAGCATGATCCTGTGGATAAGAGTGTGTTGCAGAAATACCATACCATCAATGGTCATAATGCAGAAGTAAGAAAGGCTTTGTCTAGACAAGAAATGCAGGAAGTCCAAAGTTCTAGAAGTGGAAGAGGAGGCCACTTTGGTTTGGAGATTCTCGTGGTGCTGGTGGCAATTTTGGACCAGGACTAGGACCAGGACCAAGTTTTAATATGATAACTTAAGAGGAGGACCTGATGGGTATGGAAGTGGTCCTGGATTTAGAGATGGGTATGCTGGGTATGGAGGAGGGCCTGGAGGTGGCAATTTTGGAGGTGGCCCAGGTTATGGAGGAGGAGGATATGGTAGTAGAGGTTCTGGATCTGGCAACCAGGGTGAGAGCTCCTGGGGTGGGTATGGCATCTATGGAGGAAGAAATCGTGGAAGTGGAAATGGCAATGATTTTGGAAATTATAACCAGCAACCTTCTAACTACGGTCCAATGAAGAGTGGAAACTTTGGTGGTAGCAGGAACATGGGGGGGACCATATGGTGGAGGAAACTATGGTCCAGGAAGCAGTGAAGGAAATGGGGGTTATGGAGGGAGAAGCCGATATTGATCTTCTTCCTATTTACCATGGGCTTCACTGTATAAATATGAGAGGATTAGAGCCCAGAGGTAACAGAACAGCTTCAGGTTATGGAAATAACAATGTTAAGGGAACTCTTATCTCAGTCATGCATAAATATGCAGTAATATGGCAGAAGACACCAGAGCAGATGCAGAGAGCCATTCTGTGAATGGATTGGATTATTTAATAACATTACTGTGGAGGAAGGATTGTAAAAAAAAAAAAGTGCCTTTGAGACAGTTTATTAGCTTTTTTTTTTGTGGACCTCTCACTGTTGTGGCCTCTCCCGTTGCGGAGCACAGGCTCCGGACCCGCAGGCTCAGCGGCCATGGCTCACGGGCCCAGCCACTCCGCGGCATGTGGGATCATCCCGGAGCAGGGCATGAACCCACGTCCCCTGCATCGGCAGGCGGACTCTCAACCACTGCGCCACCAGGGAAGCCCTCTTAGCTTTTTATTTGTTGTTTCTTTCTAGTGGTCTTTGTAAGTGTAGAAGCATTCCTTCTTTGATAATGTTAAATTTGTAAGTTTCAGATGACATGTAAAAGCTTTTTTAAGATTTTTCTCAAAGTTTTGAAAAGCTATTAGCCAGGATCATGGTATAATAAGACATAACATTTTTCCTTTAAAAAAATTTAAGTGTGTCTTAGAGTTAAGAAGCTGTTGTACATTTATGATTTAATAAAATAATTCTAAAGGAAAAAAAAAGAAGTGTTGTCAAGGATATGGAGAAATTAGAACCCTGTACACTGCTGGTGGGAATGTAAAATGGTGCAGGCACTGTGGGTAAGAGCTTGGTGGTTCCTCAAAAAGTTAAACATGAAATTAACCCTGTGAGCCAACATTTCCACTCCTGCCTATACTGAAACAGATGCTCAAATATGTGTACGTGAATGCTGGTTGCAGCACTATTCACAATAGCCAGAAGGTGGAAATGTCCTGAATGTCCATCAGTGGCTGATGGAAATGTCCCAAATGTCCATCAGTGGCTGAATGGATAAACTAAGTGTAACCTGTACATAGGATGAGAATAATAGTCATAAAAAGTAAGGGAAGGGCTTCCCTGGTGGCACAGTTGTTGAGAGTCCGCCTGCCGATGCAGGGGACACGGGTTCATGTCCCGGTCCGGGAGGATCCCACATGCCGCGGAGTGGCTGGGCCCGTGAGCCATGGCCGCTGAAAGAATTTTTTTTTTTCTTTCTTTGTGGTACGTGGGCCTGTCACTGTCGTGTAACAAAAAAAAAAAAAAAAAAAAAAAACTTTCTGTCTGTGAATTCCCTGGCAGTCCAGTGGTTAGGACTCTGCAGTTTCACTCTTGAGGGCCTGAGTTCAATCCCTGGTGGGGGAACTAAGATCCCAGAAGCTGCAAGGCATGGCCAAAAAAATTCTTAAAAAAAAGTTTTTTTTCTGTATTTGGATTTACCTAGTCTGGACATTTTATATACCTAAATGAAATCATACAATATTGGTCTTTTGTGTCTGGCTTTTTTCCTCAGCATATTTTCAAGGTTTCATTCATGTTGCAGCATGTGTCAGAGCTTCCCTTACTTTCTTTTTTTTTTTTTACCGGTACGCGGGCCTCTCACTTTTGTGGCCTCTCCCATTGTGGAGCACAGGCCCCGGACGAGCAGGCCCAGCAGCCATGGCTCACGGGCCCAGCCGCTCCGCGGCATGTGGAATCTTCCCAGACCGGGGCACGAACCCGCGTCCCCTGCATCGGCAGGCGGACTCTCAACCACTGCGCTACCAGGGAAGCCCCCCAAAAAGTATTTTAGTGGTGACCAAGAGGTAGGGTTATCATGGCTATAATCGCCTTATAATTTGTTTTTAAATGAGTATACAGTTCATATACCATAACGTTCACACTTTTAAGTGTGAAACTCAGTGGCTTTTTGTACATTGCACAGCTGTCCAACCATCACTATACAGTGTGAAAAAGGAAATATAACTTCTTACATTTCAAAATTCACAGAGACTGACTAAAAGCTGATCTGACATAAATTTCCCTGCAGTATAAAATGCACACCTGAGAACTGTGACATCTCAGAGTCTGTGCTGAGACCAGTTCTGCAGAGAGACTGGGATCTCAGGGTCTGACTTCCCATGGGGTAAAGTTCCCTGGGCCTTGGGTAGCTGACCTCAAGCCCCAGCGGTGGGAGCTTGGACTAAGGGCAGAGCCTCCTGCTGTTAAAGGTCACACATGGACCAGGCCTGACCCTGCGTTGCACATGGTGGGTGGTGTCACTGAGTCTTTGTTCTTAAAGGGCACGTTTCCACCATGACCTTGCCCTGGGCCATGCCCTGACACTGGAGATCACCAAGCTGATGAAAGAAATTTTCACCTATTGAGGTATGGGGAAGTTATTCGGACTTATACATGATTCAACTCGAATTTTATACCAATTAAAATGGCCTGTTTGTGGCCTATCAAACACATTGTCTGTCTGCTTTAATTATTAAAGGACACATTGACCAGAACAAAAGATGTCCGTGTTAAAAATAAAGACTAGATGTCTCCCTTCCTGGGACACCAATCCTGGTCCTCCTTCGATAGCTACTCGTTGCCTCCTGCTGCAGCCTATGTGCTGATCTGTTTGTTTGTTTGTTTTTGTTATTGTTGTTTGTTTGTTTTTGCCGTTTTTTAAAAAAATATTTACTTATCTGGCTGCACCGGGTCTTAGTTGCAGCACGCGAGATCTTCGTTGTGGCATGCGGGGTCTTTAGTTGCAGCATGTGGGATCTAGTTCCCTGACCAAGGGTTGAACCCACGTCCCCTGCACTGGAGGCACGAAGTCTTAACCAGTGGACCACTGGGGAAGTCCCTGATCTGTTCGTTTTTGAAACCTTGGAGGAATGTTTCCCTGCATTGTTTGCTGTTAAGAGTTCTTACAAGACAGAAAACGGTGCTAAAAACCATGCTTTTCCTGAGCAGGTCGTCTGAGTTATCTGAGAGGCCGTCTTAAGGGCTCTAGTCTTCAGTTTGGCTCAAAAGATTTTTCTATTCCTATTATAGATCGTTTATTTTTTATTTCCATCAACAAAGCCCTATGACCCGTATTTTCTCATCCTCATTCCGGGTATGGAGCGATCCCCGGGGAAACTGAGTCTGGACTTCCAGGTGCAGGAGGAGGACACCGAGCAGATGCCACAGGGTGTGCCGCGCCCAGAGCCCGTTCTGCGCGGAGCCCAATTCCCAGGCCGGCGTATCAGCCACGCGTGTCCCTGTGCCCTGTCATTCGGATGTAGGGGCGGGGTCTGGTTGAACTGTCCAATCAGCGGCGACTGGGCGGGGTCCGGACAAAGCAATCAGGATAGAGTGGGACTAGGAGGACTGTCCATCAAGGCAGGGGCGGGGCAAGGATTACTGTCCAATCAGAGCCCGGGCCCCGAAGAGGGCGGGCGGCGTGCGCGTTCCCAGCCCGCGGAAGTTTTTCTGCGCTTGTGCGAACTTGTCCTGCGTGGCTTCAGGTGTCGCGTCCCCGTCGGTTTCACCTGCCCAGGTCGGAGGGTCGCCCCGAGGACACTTCGCAGAACCCGAAAGGAGGCACAGATGGTGAGTGCACCGCTCAGGGCCCTAACACGGAAAAGGCTGGTTCGAACGGTCCGGAACTTGCCGAAAGCGACGGCCGGGCCAGGGTCTCCCCGCCTCCCACCCACCCCGGAGTCCCGACCCGAGTCTCCCCCTCGGCCTCGGGGTGGGTACCCGGGATCCGGACCCGAGTCTCCCCCTCGGCCGCGGGCTGAGGACCTGCCGTGTTGCTCCGTCACTGCTCGGGGTCCGGGGGCGTCCGGACCGAGTCTTTGGCCCCGTGGGGGTCGGAGGGAGGACAGGACTATTCCCGACGCGGGCCGTTAGGCGCTGGGGCGTGGGGGACCCGCCCTGGACCTGACAGATAAAGTCAAGCCCGGACTTGTCAAGGAGACTGTATTGCAAATACTGTTGCGATAGCGCCGAGGCTCGGATCTCAGAGATGTGCCAGCATCTCCAACCACACAGCAAAGGGCTTTTCTGTGTGAGGAGGGCGAGCAGGAGGGAAGTTGGGCGAGTGAGGGCGGTGCGCGGAGTGCGGGGCCAGCGTGGCTGGACTGGACAGGGTTCCCTGGGTCACTTATTGCCTGGAGAAGCTGACCAGGGGCTTGTTCGGAACCTCAGTGTTGCTCAGACGTGGGGGCGACACCCCGTCCAGGAACCTGTGGGGAGAAATCTGACGATGTGGGGTAAGAAACAGGACACAGAGAACTTGGTCAAGCCCAAATGTGTGGGCAGGAGGGCCGGATCTCCTGGTGTCAAAGATAAAATGTCAAAGTGGGGCTGGCCCCTGAATACATGCAGGGAGCATCACAGAGTGTCTTTGTACTCTGGGAACAGATTCACAGTGACCTTGCTCCCAGGCCGACCCCTGACTCGGGAGGTTCCCCAGGCCCTCCTGTGTCATGTGGAACAGTAATCAGTATTGAGCTTATTTGAGGTCTTAGGAATTGCAACTTGGGGGACCCAGATTTGAGTTGATGGAATACAATTTATGTTTTTGAGGCATAAGAAAGAAAATTTAAGCATAACATTACTCTCTGCCCTTATTGGGCCCTCCCTAATGTACATTGTGCATCTGCATTATGCATTAAACAGACCTTCTCAAAGGTAGGAATGTCTGCTCCACCAGAAAGATCAAATTTTTTACCTCGTTCTGCCACCAGCAATGTAACTCCAAGATAACGTAACTTTCCTAATCCTGTCAGGGGTCATGCTGATCTGCTGCAGATCTAGACTATGTATTTTTGGTGAACCTTATGTGAGATGTCATTGTGTCATTTTGATATATGCTCCTTTGCCTCAAAAATATATATGATGGTCTTAGACTTCTAGTAAGTGGAACAGCCCTCTGAGTTTTATGAGAGACTGTCTCCTGGGTTATAATCCCCTCATAGGCTTAAACAAAATTTTCTATTTTCTCTTTTAGATCGACTATTCATTAATTTTTCATCAACAGCGTAACACTGAAAGTGTTGTAGGGAGGAGGAAGAGTAACAGACTTATTAAAGGAAAAGCCACAGGGTTGTTAAAGTTGCCTGGCGTGAATTATGATAGACTGACACAGGGAATGAAGTATTTGTCCTTAAGGAATAGGCTGTCACAAGTTATTTAGGGGAAGGGTCCAATAAGTATCTTGACTTTCTGGGTCATTGGGCAGATGTTCTGGATGCCTGCGTTAAGGCAGTAAGTGGTCAAAAGTTCAGATTCCATCTGGGCTGAGACCTGCATAAGCCCTACATCCTCAGTGGCCTCCTGCCTGCATTTTAGAGTGCTCTCTTAGCAATACTGACTCCATTTTGATTTTCCTTTCACACCTGTCCCCTGCTGTCCTGGCTCCCGGACTTAGGGGGGCAGCCCTGGACAGGGGGCACTGAGGGGAACTGAGTGGCACATTTCTGTTCAGGAGAAGGGGACTGCAAGCTGTGGGCTGATGCTGTGTCTGTCTGGCCAGCAGTACATTCGGCTTAGAGTCCACCAGGGCAGCCAGGTCTGGCGCCCCATAGAAAGCCAGGCAGTAAAGGGCTGAAGCCAACCACCCGCACTTCCGCCCTGCTCCGTCACGTGACCTACAGCCTGCCCTTCACTCAGAATGCAGGCCTGCACTCGTTGTCAATCAGGGCCCAAGAAGGGGGTGTGCCTAGAGACCCGTCCAATTAAGGTGCGAAGGCTTGGAGCCTCATCCAATCAGAGACGGGGGCGGGCGCATTCGCTTACGTTGTGACGTCGCTCTTAGCCGCCCGGGCGTTCCGTCGCACCTACTTTAGCGGACCTCAGGTGTCCCGTCGCTGTTGCTCTAACCTGCCGGAGCTGTTGGGCTGCAGGGCCGCGGGGAGGACGACCTGAATGCGCGGAGAGGGGCTGAAATGGTGAGTGCGTGGGGCTGGCGCCGAGACCGGCTGGGGCTGGTTCGAATTGGCCGGAAACGGCAGCAGGATAGGACTCCCTGACTCCGGTCCAGACCCTAGTTTCCACCCTCGACCGCGTCGCGCGGTCCCGGGGTCCTGTCCGGTCCTCGCGCGGGGTCTCGTGTCCCAACTCGGGTCTCCGCCCTCGACCGCAACTTGGGATCCCGTGAGTCCCGACCCAGTCCCTGTCCCGGTGGGTGTCTGAGCGAGGACGGGACGAGCCGCCGGAGCGGGCGGTCAGGCGCTGGGGTCCCGCCCTGGACCTGACAGATAATGTCAAGTCCAGGGTTGGTCAGGGAGACTGTTTTGCAATTAATGTTGCGATAGGGCCGAGGCTCGGATCTCAGGGATGTGCCAGCGTCTCCAACCACACAGCAAAGGGCTTTTCTCTTCTGTGAGAGGAGGGTGAGAGGAAGGCGGATTGACAGAACCAGAGGTCCTGTGGTCAGGGTGTCCTCGGCCCAGGTGAGAGGGGTTTTGTTCTGCAGCTCAGTGATGCTCAGTTTGGGAGGTGTAGCGGGGTCAGGGGCATTTGGGAAGAAGCCTGAGTAAAGTTTAGGTAAAAAAATGGATGTTGAGCTTAAAAATAACAGTTATTTACTAGGAAAAATGGATTTATTTGGGAACAGCAAAAAATTGCAATTCGGGACAGACAAGGTATAGCAAAAGCCATAGGCAAGTCCAACAGACTTATTTATTGGAGAAAAAGGAGGGAGTTGGGAGGGGTTGTATTGATGTAAAGTCCGTGGAGAGATGGAGAATTCAGGTTGATGCTGGTTTCTCATTGGCTAGTTGCTGGGGTAGCCAGTTTCTTGAGAAGATGCAATGTATGTACATCTTTTTCTGTTGGGGCCTGTAATTGTTGATTCTTTCGTGTTTTCAATTTTTCTGTTCGGGGCTGTAATTGACACTTCTTCCTGTAATTGATGTCAAGTGGTTCTGGGTGAGGCTCTCCCTTCTGCACCCACCCCCACTTCTTTTTAGTGCGTTTTCTCTTTTTTAATTTTCACAAGGGCCGTTGAGAACACTTGGTCAACCCTGTGGCATTAAAAAAATTACAAACTTTACAACAAGAGACCTTTATTCAAATGAGTTCCTGCAGGGGGAGAAGGGTCTGTTGCACCAGGCACAGGGGGCTCTGCAAGAAGGGGGACATCTGACCCTAAGATCTGCAAGTGTCTCAAGAGTTGGGCAAAGAGAGTTTTTCTCTTATACAGAGGAATAAACACCACCAGGAGGGACCAGGTGTGATGCTCGGATAGCAGATCCCTGAGGCCAGCCTGTCCTTAGGGGTCTGTCGGCTGGCTGCGGTGAGGCCAGGTCAGGGGGAAGGAGAGGAGCTGAACCAAAGTTTGGCCAACAAACATTTGTTCTGCTTGGTCAGTGTGGGGAACAGTTCCGCTAATCACTGATGAGGTGGAGATGGGGCTTTGAGGGGACTGCATCTGGCCTTGTCCTGGATAAACAGGGGGCCTCCGTGTGAGTCTTATCTGAGTCAGGTGGGGCACGGGGACGGTTTCTTG
Organism: Delphinus delphis; assembly: GCF_949987515.2. Classification (NCBI taxonomy): domain Eukaryota; kingdom Metazoa; phylum Chordata; class Mammalia; order Artiodactyla; family Delphinidae; genus Delphinus; species Delphinus delphis. The sequence continues at coordinate 4,381,738 of NC_082685.1, read as the reverse complement.
CAGCCTGCCGTTTTCCAGAAGAACAAAGGGTGGGGGGGTCCTTTCACCTTCCATCGAAGTTTCCAGGAGCACAGGGCTCAGGGAGGGTTCAGCATTGTCCCCTGACACCTGTGAGCAGCCTCCTCTGGGTCCAGCTCAGCACTAATAGCTTCCCCTGATCCAGCTTCCGGTTTCAGCAAGTGTAAAATTCTGCATTCTTTTGCCTGGTTTCTTCTCCTTAGTGAGGATAGTAAGAATCTTAGGTCTTTGCCTTTTCCTGACGACTCGTGTTATTCCAGGCTTTTGGGCCTTAACCAGAGATGCCTCTGGGGAGAAGTATCTCAGTACAGAAAATGTTTTCTCTTCCATTAGAACTGCAGGAAATGGGACTTCCCTGGTGGTGCAGTGGTTAAGAATCCACCTGCCAATGCAGGGGACACGGGTTCAAGCCCTGGTCCGGGAAGATCCCACATGCCGCGGAGCAACTAAGCCTGTGCGCCACAACTGCTCAGCCCGCGAGCCACAACTACTGAAGCCTGCGCGCCGAGAGTCTGTGTTCCGCAACAAGAGAAGTCACTGCAATGAGAAGCCTGCGCACCGCAATGAAGAGTAGCCCCCGCTCGCTGCAACTGGAGAAAAGCCCACGCGCAGCAATGAAGACCCAACACAGCCAAAAATAAATAAATAAATTTATTTTTTATAAAAAGGAAGAAGAATTTCAGGAAATGCAGGCAGTCCCACCCCTTCATGTGAAATGGGTGGAGAGATGGATTAAAAAGAATCATAGAAATTGTAGTGACTCTTCCATGAAGGGTACAGAGTTGTGACGCTGTCTGATCCTGGTCCACTGTTACTACCTGGTCAACAGAGGTTAGTGGAAATTCTGTGGAATGTGACCAGTGCTACTGAGACTTGCTCACTTCTTTTTAAATGAGTTACAGCTTGTCATCATGAGGATATTAGTGAACTGATGCTTGTCTTCTGAAAGTGATGAGCAGTAACCAGTTGCTCAAACCATAAAAATGCCCTAAAATTTCCCTGTCCTGCATTATCCATGAACACAGGAGGAAGCAGTGATCCTGCAGGTTCTCATTTACACACTGAGACGGGTCTTCGTCTCATGTAAATGACCCACAGGGATCATCATGATGCAGGTGCATCATCTGGGTTGGGGACAAGCTGAGCCTGTGAGGGAGGTGAAGGAAGGTGTCCTGGGGTCTTGCCCCACCCCATCTCCCCCATCCCCCCATTGCAGGTGGCCTACAGACCATAAAACCACCACAGAAGGAGCTGTTGATGGCACGAGCATGGGGCAGGGCATCCAGCTCCAGAAGTGCTGGGGGCGGTTTGTCCTCTGAGGTTGTGCTGCCCTCGGCTGTCTCCCGACTTTGCTTTTGGCCTCATTCAATGAGTTGGTGGATTGAGTGTGATGTGTGCACCCTGAGTAAGTCTGTGAAGGTCAGACGTGGGGAAGGCTCCTTGGGCTCAACTGCTGCTGAGAGGATCGATGAATTAGAGAGTTTCTCTGGGTCAGAACTTCAACTTGAGCGTTTCCTCCTGGGTGAGAATTGAGGCCCAGGGAGGGGGCATTCCTATACTTAGGTGGAGCTCAGTCCTTCCCCCTGCCCTGGGGGTACCCATCCAGCTCGGATGGCTTTGACCGTCTGACTTGGGGTTTCCTTGTGCACCGTGGGCAGCAGGCTGCTGACCTGAGTGGCTCACACTTGGCTGCTCTTCCCCTTTGTGTCCTCCTCAATGCAGTGTTCTGCCCTGTGACTCAGTGTGCAAGCATGTAGGACATTTTTATTCCATTACTTGAAAGTGTAGGGTTGTTTGGTTTTTATAGATTTCACCAATTTTATATGTATGTGTATGTGTGTGTGTACCGTTTTATCATGTGTACATGTGTATAGCCATCACCACAATCAAGATACAGCACTATTCTATCACTACAAAGATAGTTCCTGCTATCCCTTTATAGTCACACAAACCCCACTTCCTTCTTACTCTCATCCTAACTTCTGACAGCCACTCATCTGTTCTTCATTTCTATAATTCTTCTAGTAGTTTTTTAAAATTTTATTTGGTTGCACTGGGTCTTAGTTGCAGCAGGCAGGCTCCTTAGTTGTGGCATGCAAACTCTTAGTTGCGGCATGAATGTGGGATCTAGTTCCCTGTCCAGGGATTGAACCCGGGCCCCCAGCATTGGGAGCACGGAGTCCTATCATCTGTGCCACGAGGGAAGTCCCTCTTCTAGTAATTTTCTATTGCATACTTTTTTCCACTCTTTCTGAGACTCCAGTGATACTAGTGTTTTATCTTTTGTGTTTGTCCCACAGGTCACTAAGGCTCTTTCACTTTTTTTTGGTCTATTTTCTCTGTTGTTCAGATTGGGTAAATTCTGATGTTCTACCTTCAAGTTGACTGATTCTTTCCTCTGTCATATTCATTCTGTATTGAAACCATCCAGTTTTTTAGTTCAGTTATTGTATTTTTCAGTTCTAAAATATCCATTTGGTTCTTCTTTGTATCTTTTCTTTCTTTGCTGAGACTTTCAATTTTTTATTTGTTTCAGGTGTGTTTGTAATTACTCACTGAAGTATTTTTCAGTGGCTTTAAAATCCTTGTCAGATAATTCCATGTGTGATTTTGATGTTGGTGTCTGTTGATTGTCATTTTTTGTTTGTTTGTTTTATTATTATTTGGCTGCGTCGGGTCATAGTTGTGGCACACGGATCTTCGTTGCGGCACGGGGGCTCTTCCTTGTGGCGCGCAGGCTTATTTGCCCTGCAGCATGTGGGATCTTAGTTCCCCCACCAGGGATCCAACCCTCATCCTCTGCATTGGAAGCCAGATTCTTTACCACTGGACCACCAGGGATGTCCCTTGCATTTCAGTTTTTGTTGCACTTTGCAGATACTGTGTTGTTTGCAAATTGAAGGTGTTGTGCAACACTACATCTCAGCAAGTCTGTGGGTGCCATTTTCAAAAAGTATTTGCTCACTGATGGTCAGCATTTTTTAGCAATGGTGTTTTTGCTAATGTATGTACAAGGTTTTTTAGACATAAGTCTATTGAACACTTAAAAGACTATGTGACTTTTACCTGTACAGGGAAGCAAAAAAATTTGTGTAATTCACTTTATTGCAATATTTCCTTTATTGTGGTGCTCTGGAATTAAACCCACAGAGTTGCCAAGGCCTGCATGTATTATTTCCTGGTAAAATGACGCCATTAGTTTCCTCTATTAATGATTTTAAAACTCAAACATGTACTGCAGGTCAGCATTAGAGAGATTTCTATGTCTATTATTACCAAGAGATCAGGGTGAGAAATACATTTGGATACTTGAAAAGACTCTCTGAACAGAAACAAGACTTGAAATGTGGTTTTATGATAAACCATTCAGAAGACCTCAGTCATGCAATACTAAAAACACAGAACAGAAGATAAAGAGACACTAAGCTATTGTCTCCAGCATGTGACACATGACACATGACATATTACGGCATCTTTTGCTCCCATCCTGGTATGTGCAGCAGAGAGAGAGGCTTTAAATGGAAACCAGCACTTCATCTCAAATGCATTGGGCAGATTTGTTTTTTATATTCTCCCATTCCACACACCCTGAAAGCTCTCCTGATGAAGCACTTCTTGACCCAGAGCAACCCAGTGGTGTACACAGATATCTGTTTAGTAAAGAGGAGCAGTTCCCCGTTGAACAGTAGGAAGGAATGACAAGAAGATTATGTAAAAAATTTCCAAGACTGGTATTTCAGTTGCTCTCAAGAAATTTATGCTTCAGTGATAAGGAGATAGACGAGATGAAGACTTAACTAAAGATGAGATTCTATTAATATGGATCCTGCGGGGGAATATTGTTCATCGGCATTTTGCTCCATTGGGATGAGAGTTTGAAAAGCACTTCATATGCCTTAAAAAAAATCATGTTTACTAGAATAAGATCATTTAACTTAATACTATTTATTATTTCCCATATCTGTCCATTTTCAAAGCTCAACAGGCTCCATAAAGTATACTGAAGAGTGACCTGTTCACCTGTTATTAAGGCAGGTGCGTGGAAATAGTGTACTAGAACTACATCTTTCATGAACTGTCAGCTTGCAACATTTTCCCCCCAAGAATGGTATCAAAAATTGTGCTTTATGGAAACCTCCCTCCATACTAGGGAAGACTATGAAAGATTTTGAGCCCAGTTCCTTTTTGAAAAGACAGTCTTTCCTCATCTCCAAGACTGAGCATCGTTCATCATCTTTAGGGCCAGTCGTGTTTAAAGGCAGTTTGGGGAATCATCATTTTCAGCCTGTAGTCTTGAAAGAAAACCAGACTGAATTTTTGTCTCCTGTAGAAATAGAACATCATGTATCAAGTTCCATCTCTGGGCACTTGTTGCATCCTTGACAATTGGTTTGTGATATCTCCTCAACCTACTGGATCTCTGAAACGTTTGTAACTTTGTTCCTTAAGCAATTCATATTCTTTTATTTGCCCAAGTTGTGGTGCTTTTGAATAAAATTGCCATTAGATTAAGAAGAACATATTTTTAGCTAGTCTGAATCTATTTTTTTTTCTTTTTTTTTTTTTTTTTTTTTTTTTTTTGCGGTACGCGGGACTCTCACTGTTGTGGCCTCTCCCACTGCGGAGCACAGGCTCCGGACGCGCAGGCTCAGCTGCCATGGCTCACGGGCCCAGCCGCTCCGCGGCATGTGGGATCTTCCCAGACCGGGGCACAAACCCGTGTCCCCTGCATCGGCAGGCGGACTCTCAACCACTGTTCCACCAGGGAAGCCCTGAATCTATTTTTTAAACAGTTTTTATTGAGGTATAATTTATGAACCGTAAGGTTTCCTAGTTTAAACTGTAAAATTCAGAAGTGTTAGAATGTTTACTGTATTGTGCAACCGTCCTCATATTCTAATTTTAGATATTTTTATCACCCAAAAGAACTTGTACCTGCTGGCAGTCACCTCTCATTCCAAGCCTCCACCCGCCCTTCGTCTAGGCAGTTTATTAATCTAATTTCTGTCTCTATAGCTTTGTTCATTCTGTACATTTCACATAAATGATATGATACTGCCTGTGGGCTTTTGTGAAACCTGTTAATGTTTTTAAAGTTCATTGATTTTGTGTCGTGGATTACTACTTCATTCCTCTTGTTGCAAATAATATTCCGTTGTGAGATTACTGTGTTTGCTTATCCAAATCAGTTGATAACCTTTTGAGTTGTTTCCACTTTTTGGCTGTTATGAATCATGCTGCTGTAAACATCTGTGTATTACATTTGGGGTTTTAAAAAATATTTATTTATATATTTGGCTGCATCAGGTCTTAGTTGTGGCACGTGGGATCTTCTTCGTTACAGTGCACAGACTTAGTTTCCCTGCGGTGTGTAGGATCTTAGTTCCCCGACCAGGGATCGAGCCTGTGTCCCCTGCACTGGAAGGTGGATTCTTAACCACTGGGCCACCAGGAAAGTCCCTGTGTATTAGTTTTTGTGTTGGTGTTTGCTTTCGCCTCTCTTGGGTAGATAGATACCTAGGGTGGAATTGCTGTGTTATATGGTGAAACTGTGTTTATCATTTTGAGGATCTGCTGGACTGTCTTCCAAAGTGGCTTCATTTTACCTTCCCACCAGCAGTTTGTAAGGTTCCAACTTTCCCACATCCTCGCCAGCATCGGTTTGTCTGTCTTATAGCCTTCTTAGTGGGTAGGAAGAGGTATCTGCTTGTAGTTTTCATTTGCATTTCCCTGATGACTAATGTCCCATATTTTCAGGTGTGTGATTAGCAAACCCCAGTTGCAGGCCCAGGTGAGATAGCCTTGCCTTCTTTGTAGCTGATGTAGTGGAATATTTTATCATTTCAATTTTCGGAATATATTTTTAATTAAAATTCTAATTGATAAAGATAGTTTGCTTTATATTTCAAGGGTGTAGAGTCATACCATATTGTCCTAAAAACATTAATTCGGTGATTTTTCTCTGTGTTAAAGTCATCTTTGGCTCTAATGCCATCAGATCCTTCTATGACTCTTCTTCGTGGGGCATTATTCTTGATTTCTTGATTATTTATCTGAAAGGCCTTGCTGGCTTGACAGATCCCTCAGGAACCAGGCCTCCTCTTACACCACAGGTGTCCCAGGCCCTGGGCCCTGGCCTGCGTCTGTGCCCTCAGTGTCCACCTCATCCTAGCAGGGGGTTCGTATCTCTACCTCTGTCGGATATGAGGGGACTGGCCCAGGCTTTTACATGCTCTTCAGTCTAGGCGAGAGTTGTTCAGATGCAGCGGCCCTGGAAAATCAGTGTTCACGACCTCCTGACAGTCTGCTCCAGTTCTAGGAGGTTCAAGGAAATAACTTATGAGCAGGCCAAGTGTCCATTTCCATGCCGTCTGAATGATGATTTCATTTTCAGTATGTGTCATACCTCACTGTCTGCTCTATCTCAGTAAAAACCGTTCTTTTTCATTATGTGTGCATGAGTGTTTATCAGGTATTGTTGTTACATTTTGTTTCAGTTTCTAGCACTTACCATCACTGAGTAAAATGCATTTGATTGGCTTGTGTGTGTTCATTTCCCACAAGAGTGTAAGCTCAGGAGTCCTAGGAATTGAGTCCGGTTTCCGACTGCCAGCCTCCCCATCCTCCCACACATGGGGGTGAAGAGGGAGCCTTGCTGACACGGAACCTGTGGCTGTTTCAGGACTCGGTGGTCTTTGAGGACGTGGCTGTGAACTTCACCGCAGAGGAGTGGGCTTTGCTGGACCTGGCTCAGAGGAAGCTCTACAGAGACGTGATGCTGGAGACCTTCAGGAACCTGGCCTCCGTGGGTGAGGACAGCTTCCTCCCTGCACTTAGTCTTTAGGGAACAAATATTTCTTACAATGTTCTTTCTTACTGGAACCAAGGAATAGGAATATGTTGAGAAACAGGCAGACGTGGTCCCCACCTTTATAGAACCTACCTAGAGTCAAATAGCTTTTCCATGACTAAATATTTCTATATTGAATTGATTTTTATTGCTCTTGATCAGAATCCTGAGGCTCCCTAATTGTATAAATGTGAACGTGGTCTCCAGTGTTACTTTGGGGCAGTGAGAGCAGCGTTACGGTTTTCACCCTGTGAAAGTTACACTGTGATCAGTACACATTTGACATGATAATCTTGCTGTAGTTAAACTCACACTCACCCATCCTCAGTGACTTGAGGACCAGAGAATCGGCCCATCTCATGGAGGGCTTGTTGTCCTCCATCCTCCCCCTGAGAAGCTTTTCTCCACGAGCAGGACAGCAACCACGCACCATCTGATCTCCTAGTGGCAGCTGGGTCAGTGGAGATAGGCTTCGTCTAGGGCCTCTGTGCCTGCGATCACCAGGAGGGCACACCTCTTGGGAGGAGCAGGTTCTGTATCAGGGAGAGATATTTGGACATAACTGTTAGAAACATGACTCTGAGAAGGTGACGTTTGACACTCTGTCTTTGAGAAGGTGACCTGGCTTCCCTGTTGGACTTTTCATCCATCTTTGCCCACTTCAGAAGTCTTTCTGTAGCTCCTCTTACGAAGGGAGCATTTAGGAGTGTGCATTTTGCCCACTTCCTGCCTGCTTTGCTTCTGTGAAGTATCTCTTCTGAAGTATTTCTTAGTGAACAGTCTGCCATTTTGACTCATTTTCCCTATGATGGCTAAAGTTCCAAATAGCTGAGGTCCTCAGAGTTTTTCTTTGTGTGTGTGTTAAGTTTGTTTTGGACCCAATTCCAATGTGTGTGTGGGTGTGTGGGTGTTAATTTTGTTTTGGACCCAATTCTAATGTGTGTTTGTGTGTGTGTGTGCACGCGTGCACATGTGTTAAGGCACCTCACACCAACAAACAATTATTGGACCAGCAGCACATCATAGAATTCAACTCAATCCTGACACCATCTACCCAGTGATAGCCACAGATTCCACAGCTTAAGGTTTCAGTCCTTCAAGACTTACTCCATATTCTCCCACTTCAGATGCCAATCTCAAGTCCAGGCTTTTACCTGTCCTCCTGACCAACTGGCTATAAATCAGAGGTTCCCATGACTCTCTCCTTGGGTTCAACTAATTTATTAGTGTAGCTCAGAGAACTCAGAGAAACATACTACTTACTAGATCACAGGTTCATTTTAAAAGGATATAATTCAGGAACAGCCAGATGTAAGAGATGCATAGGGTAAGATTTTGAAAAGGAGTTTCTGTGCCTCTCCAGGTGCCAGTCTCCCCACATCTCCACGTGTTCATCAACCAGAAGCTCTCTGAACTTTTTTTTCATGCCTTCATTACATAGGCATGGTTGATGAAATCATTGGCCATTGGCAGTGGATTTGATCTCTAGCCCCTCCCCCATCCCCAGAGGTGTTGGGGTGTCTGGGGGTTTGGGTGGGATTGAAAGTTTCAACCCTTTAATCACATGGTGTCTCCATTGGCAATGAGCCCCCATACTTCTTTCTAACAATTTTTTTCATTAACATAAACCCAATTGGGATGGAAAGGGTTTTTATGAATAACAAGACACCTATTTCACCTTTCTGATCCTGAAGCGTTTTCTGGAAATGAGCACAAGAGACCACATATTATTCCATTGCTTTTACTGCTCAGGAAATTCCAAGGGTTTTAGGATCCCCGAGCAGGAAACTGTGGATAAGGACCCAATTTTTCTGAGAAATATATGTTGGTCATCTGAATGACCAAATATATATATGTTTCTGATAAATCACAATATCACACATCTTCTTCCTTCCTTTATAAAATTATTTTACATTTTTGAATTAGTCTATGGAAAGAAATCTACATGTGGTCTCTTTTTTTTCCTTTATCCCACCATTTCTTTCCCATGGATTTAATTATGTTACCAATTATTGCAGGTTCTTGCTCTCCAGTTAAAACCAGTAGATCAAGTGCTCATTGGGATATTTTGGAGACTGGACTATGCAGTGAAAAGAAAGTAGTAAGATTCACAAGAAATGATTCCAGGTCTTTTTTGGGAGAAAACTGGGCATTTCATAACATGCAAGATCAGCATCTAACTCAGGAGAGGCGTTTGAGGTGAGTAGCACTCCCACAAGGGGAGGGGGAATCTCGGCAGAGTATTAGACTCACTTAAAATTAAAGAAAAAGTGTAAACTTAGCTAGACAATTGTCTATTCACAGAATTCTTACAAAACTACTTTTATAAATGTGTTGTAGATATGGAGCTCCTAAAACTTAATTCAGTAGGAAACACTGGTCAGGAAACCTCGTATGTAAAAAACACTGAAAGTTATGGCCCTGCTTGAGCCCTCAGCTGGAGCATTAAACTTGTTGCACTTTGTCACAATGCACAGAGTGCTAAAAACATGCCCATTCATTGAAAAGGGCAAATGTGTAGTCAAAATAATAATGAATAACCATCAACAAATCACTAATTAAGAAATCACTTATAATTATTAATCCCTAATACTGTGCTTCCTATTTTGAACAGAAATAATTTGGTGGAGAGTCTCTGTGAAGGTAAAGAAGGTCATCAATGTCTAGAAATCCTGAACCAGATTATAGATTTTACTGTGCATAAGAGTTATTGGACTGGAATTCAGCCCCATCAATGCATTAAGTGTGGAAAAACCTTCAGGGACCATTCTTTCCAGAAGAATCAGCAAAGATCTCACCCTGGACACAAACATTATCCATGTGAAGAATGGGGGCAAGCCTGCAGCTGTATCTCGTGCCTAAGCCCTCCCAGGGAAACAGACATTGTAGAGAAACCCGATAAACATCAGGATGCTGGGAGAGCATCTAAGAGGTGCATGAAGAGTGACTGTAGTGAACAGTCTTTAGAGTGTAAGAAGTCTGGAAAAGCTCTCACTTGTCCCTCATCTTTTCAGGAACATGAGAGAGGTCATTATGGACAGAAAATCCACATGTGTGAAGTATGTGGAAAATCCTTCAGTTATTATTGCCAACTTGCACGGCATGTGAGAACTCACACTGGAGAGAAACCCTATGAATGTAAAGAATGTGGAAAGGCTTTCACTCGCATCTCACACTTCCGAGAACATGTGAGAATGCATACTGGAGAGAAACCCTATGAATGTAAGCAGTGTGGCAAAGCTTTCAGTTGGTGCACTTACCTTCGAGAACACATGAGAACACACAGTGGAGAAAAACCCTATGAATGTAAGCAGTGCGGCAAAGCCTTCCCCTATCTCAAATCCCTGCAAGGACATGTGAGGATCCACACTGGAGAGAAACCTTATGTGTGTAAGGAATGTGGGAAATCCTACAGTTGTCCCAAATACTTTAGAAAACATGTGAAAACACACAGTGGAGTAAAACCCTATGAATGTACAGAATGTGGGAAAGCATTCATTACTTCCTCATCCCTTCGGGAACATATGAAAACACACAGTGAAGAGAAGCCCTATCAGTGTCAGCAGTGTGGGAAAGCCTTCAGGTATCCCAGATCCCTGCAAGGACACATGCTAACCCACAGTGAAGGGAAGCCATATAAATGTCAGCAGTGTGAAAAAGCCTATAGGTGTCTCATATCCCTTCAAAGACACATGAAGACACACACTGGCGAAAAATTCTGAATAGAAAAACTATGGGAAAGCCTTCATTCTCCCTTAAAATCTTATAAATGGAGCAGTCACAGGAGAGAAACATTATGAACGGAAAGAATGTTGGGAAACCTTCAGCACTTATTTTATACTTGAAAACTCAGGGTAGACAAAATTTTTTAATGGAAAGAAATATGATTTTTCCTTTTAAGTGCCTCATCCTGAATAGGGATCCCAGTGTATTAATTTCTAGCTCATGTTAACTGATCTGAACACTTAAGATAATAACCATGCCTCTATGTTCCCATCATCTTTGCTACTTATGTTTTGTTATCTTGGACTTTAAATAGTTATACAGTCATATAATACTTGTCTCAATTCCATTACAATGTCTTTTGAACCCAGAGTGAAAGTCTTTTTGGTTTGTGGTTTTTTTCATGTGCAACATGGTATGAGTTTAGATGAAAAAATTTTGTTTTAATGAATTTATTTATTTTTGGCTGTGTTGGGCCTTCGTTGCTGCGCGCAGGCTTTCTCTAGTTGCGGTGAGTGGGGGCTACTGTTTGTTACAGTGTGTGGGCTTCTCGTTGTGGTGGCTTCTCATCACACAGCACGTGCTCTAGGCACACGGGCTTCCGCAGCTGTGGCTTGTGAGCTCTAGAGTGCAGGCTCAGTATTTGTGGCGCACAGGCTTAGTTGCTCCACGGCATGTGGGATCTTCCCTGACCAGGGCTCAAACCTGTGTCCCCTGCATTGGCAAGAGAATTCTTAAGCACTACACCACCAGGGAAGCCCCTAGATGAAAATATTTTTGATTCTTACTTTGTCTTATGTTCCTAATATGTGATCATGATGTGAGACCTGTGTTGTTGAAATGTCTTTTCTGGTTCCTGAACAATACTGGAATTTTCTGACTCAGTATTTATGCTCCCCTTAGTTTATATTACTAAAAGGTGTGTCTTCCATGTTTGTTGCTAGTGGATACCATATTTGTGTTCCTCACAGAAATTAGTAATTGCGGAAGGTCTTGGAAGACCTTCTGTCTCATCTGATTATGTTTATTAATTTGGCCTCTCTTCATTGTCCATGATCTTGGGTAGAAATTGCACACAAAACATTGAGTTAAGAAGAGCAACTTGTTGGTGTGAAGTTGAAAGCTACTATCCAGGTGGTTCTATTGAATTTTGTTGTCAGCTTGGGCAAGATGGGAAGCTATGTATCCCAGAGTCCTTTTGTTAGTGGTTCTGAGTTAAAGTGTAGAGAAGAAAAAGATGCGTGAGGTCCAGGGCTTCCCTAGTGGTGCAGTGGTTAAGAATCCACCTGCCAATGCAGGGAACACGGGTTCAAGCCCTGGTCCAGGAAGATCCCACATGCTGCGGAGCAACTAAACCCGTGTACCACAACTACTGGGCCTGCGCTCTAGAGCCCGTGAGCCACAACTACTGAGCCCGTGAGCCACAGCTACTGAAGCCTGCACACCTACAGCCCGTGCTCTGCAACAAGAGAAGCCACCGCAATGAGAATCCCCCCCACCACAACGAAGAGTAGCCCCCGCTCGCTGCAACTAGAGAAAGCCTGCATGCAGCAACGAAGACCCAATGCAAACAAAAATAAATTAATTAATTAAAAAAAAAAAAAGATGTGTGAGGTCCAGAAAGCAGAAGTGAGGAATCCATGATTCTCGGATCTTTTGTACCATTAGGAGACGGAGATGCATGGCAACCTGGTAGGCCTGAGTTCCAGCACCATTTTCTGACTTCTGGCTCTGCCCATGTGGAACAGCCCCCAACCAGACACATGTTTGGCATTTGGGGACAATGAGAAACACAGGTATGGTACGAGGGAAACCCTTTTGAGTTCACTGTCTTTCTCATTGTCTCTGAGGACCATGGGTAAGTTCCTCTTGGTTCAGATCTCCAGTCTCTTCACATTGAGCTTCCCACTCTACTTGGCTTCTCAGTTTGTAATTTTCAGGTGTTTGGAAAATCCCAACCTTTTTTCTGTCCCAAGATCCACATGGGAACTGTTAGTGGCAGCTTGCAGTTCCCCAACCATGTGGAGCCCTGAGTCCACAGTCCCTATTTGTTGAGGTCTGCTGGGTCAGCACTTCCCCTAGTCCAAGTTTCCACAGAAATTGCTGGTGGTGCACACGGGGCCTTTTCTTGGGAAGTCTGCAGTAATTTCTAAGCCCCAGCCCTTGGTTCTGTTCCCAGTTTCCTTACTGGGATCTGCTGGTGGTTTAGTGTATAGTTCCCTATGTATTAGAATTTTCCCCCACAGTCCACATTGGGAACTGCTGATGGCAAGTGCAGTTCTCCATTTGTTAGGAATGAGTCCACAGTGCCCATCTGTGAGGTCTGCTGGTTTAATCCTTTCCCTGTCTCTAGTTCTTTGGTTGCTACTGGTGTCCACAGCTCCATTTCCTTGGTTACCATTGGATGCTGTTAATGTGCACATGAGGTAAAGACTATTTGCTACATGGGAATTTCAGAAGCCATAGCCACAGAAGTTGGGCAAGGGATGCAAAGTTCAATGCTGTTAAAGCACTTGCCACCTAACTCAGACACCCATGTTAGGTTAAGTTGGTTACGAAATGGGTTAGATTGATACTGGGTCACCCTCAAACCTCAAGAAGATCAATTCTCATGTAGTGAGGTACAGCGTAATACATCCCACATCTTCTAACCCAGCATCATGTCCCTTTTAGTTATCAGATTGTCTCGAGAGACCCAAAAGCTTAGCTAAAAATACAAAACCAGTAATACAGTGGGATCCTTAAAATCTAAAGAATCAAGTGTATCCCCTTCTGGCACACTTGCTTTTTTTTAATATCTAAGAACGGCGGTCCCAGAAGCTGTAGATATTTGTAGTAATGGCAAAATCTTGCTAAGCTTGTTTTGTTTCCTGAGAACTTGGCTTGGTCACTGTCACGTTGGGGGCCCCAAAACATGGCCAGACTGAAATGTGGGTTGCACCTAACCTAAGAGACTAGGGTCCTACATAACTGCTGTCAGCCCCCAGGGGAATTGCAATGCCCATTAGAAGAACCTCTCTAATTGGATAAGATCATTTCAGAGATGCACTCAGGAGTTCCCAAATGAAACAAACAGAATGGGCTACTTACTTTAACTGGTACCCAGAAGCTCCCAAAAGGCTTCAGAATTCCAAAAATACCTTCATTAAAAGCTTCCTTGCAAAAAGCTAATGAAAAATTAATGATATAAAAGGCAACATAAACCCAACAAGTTAACAGCCTCATATACACCCTCATACCTACCTTGAAAGGAGGATCCCTCCCAGAGTTGATGAGACTCAGAGATTTTCTGGTAAACTGCTGCATTATTCTCTTTAACAGCCTAGGGGAAACTAAAATTAAAATGAATTTAAAACCCTAGCCAAATTCTAGTAAAAATCAGAACTATGCTCTCCACTTTCTACCCCACTCAGAACCTGCAGATGTGATCCTGGAAAAACTGGCAAAATCAGCTAAAGGTGAAAATTCTTATCATAGCACTCCCAAATCTCTGTACTGCCCAGTCAAGAGAGGGAAATAACATTTCACAGCTGTTCCTTTCCAAAATCCATGCCAAATGGTTATTGGTCCTTTCTCTCCCAGGGATAGATTTGGTTCCTTGCATGTCTTGTTTTATGTCGTAGGAACTTGGCTGGGGGACTTCCCTTGGTGGCGCAGTGGTTAAGAATCCGCCTGCCAATGAAGGGGACACGGTTCGAGCCCTGGTACGGGAAGACCCCACATGCCGCAGAGCAACTAAACCCGTGCGCCACAACTGCTGAGCCTGCGCTCTAGAGCCCACGAACCACAGCTACTGAGTCCACATGCCACAGCTACTGAAGCGCACGTGCTTAGGACCCATGCTCCACAACAAGAGAAGCCACCATAATGAGAAACCCACGCACTGCAACGAAGAGTGGCCCCTGCTCACCACAACTAGAGAAAGCCCACGCACAGCAATGAAAACCCAATGCAGCCAAAAGTAAATAAATAAATAAATAGGAAAAAGAAAAAACTTGGCTGAGCTTTCTGCTTTCCTGGGACATACAAGTTGATGGCGCTTTCTTTGGCTATTTTGTGAGTGACTCTAGATATCGTGAAGATAATATATTTTGTACCTCTTTGGGGACACTTCTTGAATCCAAGACGTTGTTCATATTGCCAAAAATATTCACTGCTCCTGGCTGAAACCTGACACGACATTTGAAAGGACTTAATAACTTTAAACCAGAAATTTGGCCAGATTAGAAGCTGATATGCAGAGCCTGAAAGAAAAAAATTTCATTAGGCCTTTTACCTTAAGTTAAATGTACCCATAGGGAAAGAAGAACATTCCAGCAAAGGTGGAGAGGTGGAGCAACGCATGATATCATTTACACTACAACCCAATTCTTTGAGGAACTGAGAGCAACTGTACTTATCTTAACAAATAAAAAAAAAACAGCTGTAGAGGCAATCCAACATCTATTTCTTTTTACCAATCCTAAAACCTTCCCTATTTATCTCAAAAAGCTTTTAAGTTATTGGTCTTAGGAAGCCAGAGTCCTTCTTAGAGGAATTTATATCATTTCCCTGTGCCTTTGAGATAAAAAATGTTAACTCCTAATCTAGGCCGTATGTTTAAAGTACAAACTTCAGGGATGTATTTGTAATGAGAAGTAAAAGGAAAGGGGAAAAGTTATTTTCAACTTAGAAAAACAAGAAACCCTTAAAGTGTCTTCTAAGGTCTCTGTTTGGATCTGTGTGTTTGTGTATGTCTATGAATGTACATTAAAGATACGGTGTTTTTTTTACCTCTGGATGGTATTGACAAAATTAATTTATATTGTAAAAGGAGCTCTATTTAATTGCCTTAAAGAAAATAAGCACTTATATAAATTAAATTCCCAGAACTGTAGTGGAAACTAACCAAAATGCTTTTCAGGTTCACGTCATCTGGGAGAATATTCACTAGTGAAGCTAATTTACATTTGTTGGTTTAATTAAAATAGGCATGTCTTTAGAATTATCAGCATTAAATATAAAAATTTTACTTAGAGGGGAGATATGGGAACATATATATATGTATAACTGATTCACTTTGTTATAAAGCAGAAACTAACACACCATTGTAAAGCAATTGTACTCCAATAAAGATGTAAAAAAAAAATTTTAGACGCAAGAGGGAGGGGATATATGTATACATAAGCTGATTGACTTTGTTATACAGCAGCAACTAACACAACAATGTAATGCAATTGTACTCCAATAAAGATGTTAAAAATTTTTTTTACTTAAGTTTACCTAAAGTCAAGTAACTTCAGTTTATCTCTTACAAAATTTGTCAGGAAAAAAAGTAACGATTTAATTAAATTTTCAAAACTAATCGAAACATAATAGTTGAAAACAAACAAATAGATTGCAAGATAAAAAGGTTTTAGGTGAATTTTCCAAAAGACTCCCCAAGTCTTTTGGTAACCTAGAATCTTAAAGTTTTCCTAAGTTAAATGATGATTTAAGTTAAATACATGGAATATCCAGATCATTTCCAAATAAGAAAAAATACTGAAACATTAGTTACTGAGCATAGGTTTATCCACTTTTTGCTTCCTTTTATGGAGGAATTAAAGATATTCCATTGGTAAAAATGAGAAATTTTCTATGAAACAGCACGTTTCTAGAAAGTATAAACAGTTCTTGTAAGTTTGACAATTCTCCAAATGTTAATGTAAAGACAGTTGCTTACTTCTTAGTTCTAACTGTTAAGAATTCTAATTAATACATGTAATTAAAACTACTAAAAATAATTAGGGAAATAATTCTATTTTCGAGGAAAGTAAGATATGTTTTTTGTTTAGAAACAGTATGAGGTATGAGGGAAATGAAAGTGATTTTGTCTTACGGGACTTCATTGGCGGTCCAGTGGTTAAGACTCCCTGTTTCCACTGCAGGGGGCATGAGTTCCATCTGTGGTGGGGGAACTAAGATCCTGCATGCCGTGTGGCACGGCCAAAAAAAAAAGAAAAACAATTAAAAAAAAGAGAGAAAGTGATTTTGTCCTAAAGTAAAGCTGGTTATTTCCAAGAGAAAGAGAACAAGGGATAAACTAAAATGGACATAGAAAATTACAGAAAATTTATAAGAATGGAATCGGGGAAAATTTTTGTGTGTGATCGATAAATAAATATAAGAATTTTTAAAATTAGCTTTAATATCAATAGTGTACTTTTGTAAAACTGGGACTTCATTTAAATAACTAAGTTTGCTCAGAACTGTAATAGAGCGCTGCAGTGTGCAGCCCTTAGCCCTAGGCCGTTGCTACGAGCAGTTATCCCCCACCACCCACCACCTCCACCCTGTTACCAGGCAACTGTTACCGGGAGACCATTAACGCGGGAAGGTTAGAGCCACGTTAGAGGTCACGCTCAGCCATTGGTCGGCACAGTGGGCCCCGCCCCAAGCTAGCAGCTGTCAATGAGCAACCAGTGGAGGGGCATCGAGCCAAGGGTCGCCGGAGTGGTGGTCGTCAGGTGGAGAGTGGGGTAAGAGGCAGATCCTGGCCTTCTCCCCGGTGCCCTCCAGCTCACCCGGCCTCGGGTTGGCGGGTGAGCTGGGGGGCCCAGGGAACAGGCTGGGGGTGTGTCCTGCAGGGTTCCAGAGCCCTCACCAGGACCACCCACTGGCCGGGCCCAGGTCCTGAGGGGGCGGTGAACCTCTCCCCCATCCCCGCCTCTGCGACCTCATGGCAATGGTAGTCTGCGTGGGACACAGTCTGTGGGACCTGGCCCCCGCTGTTTGGGTGGCCTGAGGAGCCTGAGGGCCAATTGGGTCATGGGTGCCTTGCTCCCTCAGCGATGACAGCTGGGCAGGGTCTGGGGACCTGGCCCTGAGGGAGCCACCAACCGAGATCTGCCTCCTCTTAGCCAGCACCTGGACCTCAGAGAGTGAAAGTTGTGTCTTGGGACCTTGCCTTTTCTTGTCAGAGCAGAGAGTAACATTTGTTTGGTGGAGGTTTACAGGAATATCGTGACCTGACCGTGACCTGATCTCAAGAGCAAAGGCTCCGACACCAAGAAGTTGGCAACAACTAACTACGCCCCTCCCTCACTTTTCTTATAAAAGGGCTTTGCTGAAAGCTTTCGGGGAGTTTGGGGTTTTTCAGGCATGAGCCACCCATCTCCTTGCATGGCCCTGCAATAAACCTTTCTTTGTTCCAAACTCCAGTGTTTTGGTATTGTTTAGCCTCACTGTGCGTTGGGCACACGGACTTGCGTTACGGTAACAGTTCTCCTTGGGCCTATGAATGCTTGAATGGCTACCGCATAGCGGGCAATGCCTCTCACATTATCTAGCTGGGCTGCCACCTGTTTACAAACTTACTGAGACACCTTATTGCTCAACTCCCCTAAATTTACATTGTTAATTTAGAAAGGATTTTCCAGGAGGCGTCGATGACTCAGGATTTGCTTCCTTTGGCAGGACCCTACTTCCTGGTGAGGAATAAAGGTGAATGACACTTGATCAGGAACTGCCCCATAACTTCTGAAAGTATGGCAGAATCCACAGCTGCCCAACAAAGAACCTTAGACACTCTGGCCGGAGTTTTTCCTGATAATAGGATAGGCCTCGGTTATCTTATAGCTGAGCAAGGAGATGTGAATGCTGTGGCCAGCACCACCTGCTATCTGGATTAACACCTGGGAAAGTTGAAACTCAGTTACATGAGCTCACTGAGCAAGCCCCTTGGCTGAAAGAGGTGACTCTTTCGGTGGGGTCTTTCTTTGACTTACTTGATTTTCGATGGTTTGGATCTTGGGGAACATGGCTCTGAAGTGCACTCCGAACATTGGGCATTTTCCTGCTTATAATAATAACAATCATCATCATCATCGTCGTCGTCATCATCTTTCTGGTGCACTGTATTCATTCAAGAGCTTTATTATGTTTTATTTTTTTAATTTTAATTAATTAATTTCTAGTTGTCTGCAGTGAACATGGATTACTTGTAAAATTAGAAAGAAAACAATAAATGTCATTAAAAACAAAAAACCTGGGCATTAACTATCCCGCTACGTCCCCTTCATCCGTACTGCATATATTTTGTTATCTAGGTCTTTAACTAATTGTAGTTATATAAAACTCGTCTCATTTCCATTACAATGTCTTTTGGCCCCAGGGATGATAAATCGGTTTTGATTTGGGGTTTTTTTCTTTTGCAATTTGGTATAGGCTGACGTCCTTTTAGTGCACGTCGCTTTTTTTTTTTTTCCCCTCCCACCCCCGCGCCCAAAATGCACATCGCTTTAAGCCCATTGCAGATACTGGCGTTTTTTTTAATTTTTTTTTTTTTTTTTTTTTTACAAATTTGTTTGTTAACACCAAAATAGTGGCTGGCAGTTGAATCAATACACGAAAATGGTATAGTCCTAGAAGGATAATAATAGATTAATAAAGTGAATGAAGGGCTAAGCGCAGGAAGATTGTAAATATCTTTGAACAAGAGATATTTGATATAAAATGATACATACTCTTTGATTCTATTTACGTGCAATATAAAACAGGGAAAATTATTGTATACTTAGGTGATGAAACTAGAGGGAGAAAGGAAATGACCTTTTATAAGTTTAGGATATTGGTGACTAAGCGGGCAGGTGGCTCTCCTGACAGGTCATCATAACCACTGGGATGTGAGGTGTAGCCGCAGCCTCTCTTTCTTGTCCAGTTTGTGATGTCATGATGTTTATTTTGTCATATTTCTGTCGAGTGTACATTTTGTGCATTTTTCTGCATTGCGTTTTCAAATATAAAATGCTGTGATATCATCAATATAACTCACCATAGTACCACATTTATAAAAAGCTATCTCAAATAATCTCAATGCATGGATAAAAAGTGTTTTATACTATTTAACATCCATGACAAATTTCTTACTAATTTAAGAATAGATGAGAACTTTCATAATCTTTTGAAAGGCATCTTCAAAATTTTTTTTCATGATAGAAAGTACACATAAGTAGTCAAAGGTCACTTATTCAATAAAATTGCATACCCATCACCCCTTTAGCAGTCTCCTAGATAGCCTAGCTGGTGCCAGGAGAAATAGGTATTTGAATTATAAAGGAAGAAAAAAAGTATCTTGTTGCTGAAACAGTTGTGCATATAGAACCTCAAAACCACATGGGGGTAACCATAAAAACGAAAGTGATTAACAGGTTTTCAGAATGCAAACCATATAAAAATAAACATCAATACCTTTCTAATCGTTACCAAAAAGAAGTTGAGTGTATAACTTAAAAGTTAACATGTCCAAAGGTAAAAATGAAATTATTCAATTATCAAAATAAGTCTAATTAATGAAACATATAGAGAGAACCATATGCAAAACATGTTTAATTATATTGAATGACATCAAAGCAGACTAAAATAAACGGAATGATGGAAAGGGTTCTAGGAAAGGAGAGAGCCATGTCACCACAATGTCAATATTTCACAAAGAGCTGTATGGTTGGTTTTTTTATATGTATACATTTATTTTATTTATTTATTTTTGGCTGCGTTGGGTTTTTTTTTAATATATAAATTTATTTATTTATTTTTGGCTGAGTTGGGTCTTTGTTGCTGTGCGCGGGCTTTCTCTAGTTGCAGTGAGCGTGGACTACTCTTCGTTGCGGTGCGCAAGCTTCTCATTGTGGTGGCTTCTCTTGTTGCGGAGCACGGGCTCTAGGCGCGCGGGCTTCAGTAGTTGTGGCGCACGGGCTTCAGTAGTTGTGGCTCGCGGGCTTAGTTGCTCCGCGGCATGTGGGATCTTCCCGCATCAGGGCTTAAACCTGTGTCCCCTGCATTGGCAGACGGATTCTTATCCACTGCGCCACCAGGGAAGTCCGGGGATAAGGTTTTATTGTCCAGAATACATTAAAAACCTCACAGATCAGTAACAAAAATGCAAACAACCCCGTTAAAAAAACAACAAAGGACTTGACCTGCTGGAAGTCAAAGGCACAGTAATATATTTTCAATTTCATGCATCAAAATGACATACTGATATTTTACGTGAAGTTCACCAAAGATACACCGTCCAGGTAAGCATGTACAAAGCAACCCCGTAAGTAACCATGACCCCTTACAAAGTTGGGAAAGAATGCTAATCTTCTAAGAAGCTACGTTGTTAGGGTCAGAAGAAAGGAAAAAAAAAAAAAAAGGATCTTTATGGTTGAGCAGGCATCCCATCTTTGAGGAGGTCTGGTTAATATATAAGGCAGATACTGCCCACTAAAGGGGAGGGAGGGAGGAGGCCAAAAAGGACAGAGAGAAATTTACATTTAAATTTTATTGTCCTGCCTCAAAATATACATTGTATTTCATAAAATGGATAAACAAAATATAGTCTGTACATAGGATGGAGCAGTATTTAACCATAAAATGGAAGAAAGCTCTGATATGCTGCAATGTGAATGAACCTTGAAATTATTATGCTGAGGAAAAAAGCCAGACACAAATGGCCAATATTGTATTATTCCATTTAGATATATAAAATGTCCAGAATAGGTAAATCCAGTGAGACAGAAAGTATTTTAGTGGTGATCAGGAGGTAGGGTTATCATGGATATAAAATAGCCTTATAATTTGTTTTTTTAAATGAAGATATATTTCACATACTCTCACATACGTTCACACTTTTAAGTGTAAAACTCAGTGGCTTTTTGTACATCGCACAGCTGTGCAACCACCGCTATACAATCTGAATAAGGAAATATAGACTTCTACGTTTCAAAATTCACTTGGACTGACTAAAGCCTGATCGGACACAAATTTCTTTGCAGTGTAAAATGCACACCTGAGAACGGTGACATTTCACACCTATGTATGTGCTGAGGCTGCAGGGAGGCTGGGGCCTCGGGGTCCGACTTCCCAGGGGGAAAGGTCCCTGGCTTTTGGGTTGCTGATCTCAAGCCCCAGAGGCAGGAAGCGGGGACGAAAAGTGGGACCTCCCCGTGTCAAGGGTCACACTTCAAAACCTAGCCTGACCCTGCCTTGCACGTGTTGATGTCACTGAGAGTTTGGTTCTTAACGGGCACATTCCCCCGGTGACTTCTCCCCAGTCAGTGTCCTGACTCCGGAGTTCACGAAGCCCTGTGTCTCGTCCTTTCTCATCCTCACTCCCGATATGGAGCGATCCGCGGGGAAACTGAATCTGGACTTCCAGGTGCAGGAGGAGGACACAGGGGAGCCGCCCAGCTGCGAGCAGATGCCACAGGGACCTCCTGGCTGGGAGCGGGTTCTTGCACGGAGGCCAAGTCCCGGGCTGGGGAATCAGCGACGCGTGTCCCTGTGGCCTGTCACTCGGAGCAGGGGCGGGGCCTGGTTGAACTGTCCAGTCAGCGGAGACTGGGCGGGGTCTCGACAACCAGCCAATCAGGGTAGGAAGGGACCAGGAGGACTGCCCATCGGGGCGGGGGCGGGGCAAGGGTTACCGCCCAATCAGGGCTCGGGCCCCGGAGCGCCGTCCAATGAGGGCGGGCGACGGGCGCGTTCCGAGCCCCCGGAAGTTTCTCTCAGCGGCCCGCACGCTGGTGCAAACTTGTCCCGCTCGGCCTTAGGTGTCGCGTCCCCGTCGGTCTTACCTGCCCAGGTCGGAGGGTCGCCTGGGGGACTCTTCAGAGAACCCGGAAGGAGGCGGAGATGGTGAGCTCGCGGCCCGGGGCCCGAACAAGGAAAAAGCTGCTTCGAACTGGCCGGACCTGCCGGAAGAGGCAGTCTGGCCAGGGTCTCCCTGCGTCCCACCCACTCCCGTGTCCAGACCCAATTCTCCCCCTCGGCCGCGGGGAGGGGACCCGGCTTCCAGTCCCGGGATCCCAACTTGACTCTCCCCCTTGGCGGCGGATTGGGGTCCGGGCATCCGGACTGAGCCCTGGGCGGAGTGGGCTTGCGAGGGAGGAAAGGACGGTCAGAAGCTGGGGGCGAGGGAGGTCTTCCCTGGATCTGACAGATAAAGTCAAGCCCGGACTTGGCAAGGAGACTGAATTGCAAATACTGTTGCGATAGCGCCGAGGCTCGGATCTCAGAGATATGTCAGCCTCTCCAACCGCGCAGAAAAAGGCTTTTTCTCTTCTGTGTGAGGAGGGAAGTTGGGCGAGTGAGGGCGGTGCGCGGACTGCGGGTCAGTGTGGCTGGACTGAACAGGGTCCCCTGGGTCTCCTATTCTCTGGAGAAGCTGACCAGGGGCTTTTTCGGAACCTCAGTGCTGCTCAGGTGTGGGGCCGTCCCAGCGTTCCCTCCTCCTGTGGGGAGGGAGCCTGGTGATGTGCGTAAGAAATGGGACGGGGAAAAGTTGGTGGAGCCCAGATGTGTGAGTAGGTCAGGAGGGCCGGACCTCCTAATGTCAAAGGTCAAAGTCAAACTGGCTCCTGCTTTGTTATAAAGCAGAAACTAACACACCGTTGTAAAGCAACTATACTCTAATAAAGGTGTTAAAAAAAAAAACCCACCAAAAAAACTGGCTCCTGCAATGCCTGCAGTGGTGTCACAGAGTGTCTTTGTTCTTAAAGGAAGGGCACAGATCCACAGTGACATTGCCCTCCATCCGTCCCCTGACCCAGGAGTTCCCCAGGTCCTCCTCTATCATGTTCAATAATAATCAGTATTGATGCCGCAAAGAACAAAGCGGTTTATTTGGGGGTCTTAAGAATTTCAATTTGGGGTACACAGGTTCTGGCAAAACCAGAGTGTTCTGGGGAAGAGAAAGAGTCAGGAGTTTATAAAGCACAAGCCACAAACAAGGTTGTTAAAGTTGTCTGGCAGAAATTATGATTGACTCTGACAGACGCGGAGGAAAATTCAAGTAACCATTAAATTAAGAAGAAAGGGAATTTTATTCGAGCCAAACTAAGGATTATAACCCAGGAGACAGTCTCTCAGAAGCTCTGAGAACTGTTCCACCAGTTAGAAGTCGAAAACACAGTCATGTACATTTTTGAGATGAAAGATCGTACATCAAAATGACATACTGACATTTCACATAAAGTTCACCAAAGATACATAGTCCAGGTAAGCACGTACAAAAGTAGTAAGACAGAAGTTACATTGCTAGCCTCAAAAGAAAGGGAAAATTTTGATCTTTACGTTTGAGAAGGCGTTCCCATCTTTGAAGAGGTGTGGTTACCGTGTAGTGCATATGCTTAAACACTAAGTGGGGAGGGAGGAGCTCCAAACAGACGGAGAGAGAGCGTTTTATGTTAAAATTTACTTGTGCTTTCTCAAAGTATAAATTTTATTTCATCACACAGGGAAGGAAATATTTGTCCTTAAGGGATAGGCTGTCACGAGTTATGTAGGGGAAGGGTCCAATAAGTATCTTGACTTTCTGGGTCATTGGGCAGATGTTCTGGATGCCTGCGTTAAGTCAGTAAGTGGTCAAAAGTTCAGATTCCATCTGGGCTGAGACCTGCATAAGCCCCACTTCCTCAGTGGCCTCCTGGCTCCATTTTAGAGCGCTCTCTTAGCAATACTGACTCCATTTTGATTTTCCTTTCACACCTGTCCCCTCGTGCCCCAGCCCTTGGACTAAAGGGCAGGGGCAGCCCTGGACAGGTGGGGATACTAGGAGGGGAGACTGAGTCAGCACTTTTCTGTTTAGGAGAAAGGGTCTGCAAGCTTTGGGCTGATGCTGTGTGGCCAGGAGCAGATTCTGCGTATAGCCCAGGATCCTGGCGGCCAGGTGTGGCGTCCCATAGAAAGCCAGGCGGTAAAGGGCTGAAGGCAACAAACGGCACTTCCGCCCTGCTCCGCCACGTGACCTACAGCTGGCCCTTCTCTCAGAATCAAGCCTGCAACGTTGTCAATCAGGGCCTGAAGGGGGTCCATCCAATCAGGGCGTGAGGGATCGAGCCTCATCCAATCAGAGCCGGGGGCGGGCGTATCCCCCCTGCGGGGACGTCGCTCTCCGCCTCCTGGGAGTCCAGCGCGCCACATGGGGTCCAGGTGTCCGCTCGCTGTCCCTCTCACCTGCGCGGGCGGTCGGGCCGCAGGGCCGCGGAGAGGACGCCGTGAGAACCGAGAGCAGGGCTGAGATGGTGAGTGCGCGGGCCATGCGCTGAGACCCGCCGGGGCTCGTTCCAACTGGCCGGAACGGGCCGCGGGCCCCGTCTCCCTGTCCGCAGTCCGCACTCAACTCTTTACCCTCTTCCACGAGTCCCATCCACGCACAGGGTCTGAGCGCCCTGATCTGTTCCTGGGCCGGGAGGGCAGGGGGTGGGGTCCGAGGTAGCACAAGCGGAGCAGACGCTCAGGCGCTGGTGGGGAGGGGACCCGCCCTGGACCTGACAGATGAAGTCCAGCCCAGACTTGTCAAGCAAGGAGCCTGTATTGCGAATGCTGTTGCGATAGCGCCGAGGCTGGGATCTCAGAGAGGTGCCAGCGTCTCCAACCACACAGCAAAGGGCTTTTCTCTTCTCTGTGAGGCGGGTGAGAGCAAGGCTGTTTTTCAGGATCGGGGCTCCCTGTGGTCAGCGCATTCTCGGCCCAGGTCTGCAAGGGCTTGTTCTGCAGCTCATTGTCTCTTGGGGTGGGGCTGCGGGTGAGGGTGGGGTTGAGGTGGGGGAGAAACCTAAAATCAGGGGCCTGTGGGTGAGAAGCCTGATCAAAGGTGGGCTAAGAAATAGTCGTTGACCTTAAAAATAAAAATCAGCTGTTTACCAGCAAAAATGGGTTTATTTGGGAACAACAAAGAATTGCAATTTGGGACAGACAACGAATAGTAAAAGCCATATGCAAGTCCAAGGAACTTACTTACTGGAGAGAAAGGATGGAGTTGGGAGAGGTTATAGTACTGAAGCAACTTCCACTGGAGAAAATGGAGAGTTCAGGGTGATGCTGGTTTCTCACTGGCTAGCTGCTGGGGTAGCCAGTTTCTTGAGCAGATGCCATGCATGCACATCTTTTCCTGTTGTGGCCTTCAATTGGTGATTCTTTCTTGTTTCCATTTGTTCTGTTGGGGTCTCTAATTGACACTTGTTCCTGTAACTGACATCACGTGGTACTGGCCGAGGCTCCCTCTTCTCCCCACCAACATCTTTTTTAGTGAGTTTTCTCTTAATTTTCACATGGCCACTGAGAATACTTGGTCAAGCCTGTAGCATAAAATAATCTAAACTTCAAAACAAGAGACCTTTATCCAAATGAGTTCCTGCAGGGGGAGAAGGGTCTGTTGCACCAGGCACAGGGGGCTCTGCAGGAAAGGGGACATCTGACCCTAAGATCTGCAAGTATCTCAGGAGTTGGGCAAAGAGAGTTTTTCTCTTATACAGAGGAGTAAACATCACCAGGAGGGACCAGGTGTGATGCTCGGATAGCAGATCCCTGAGGCCAGCCTGTCCTTAGGGGTCTGTCGTCTGGCTGCGGTGAGGCCAGGTCAGGGGGAAGGAGAGGAGCTGAACCAAAGTTTGGCCAACAAGCATTTGTTCTGCTTGGTCAGTGGGGGGAACAGTTCTGCTAATCACTGATGAGGTGGAGATGGGGCTCTGAGGGGACTGCGTCTGGCCTTGTCCTGGATAAACAGGGGGCCTCCGTGTGAGTCTTATCTGAGTCAGGTGGGGCACGGGGGTGGTTTCTTGCAGCCTGCCGTTTTCCAGAAGAACAAAGGGTGGGGGTCCTTTCACCTCCCATCGAAGTTTCCAGGAGCACAGGGCTCAGGGAGGGTTCAGCATTGTCCCCTGACACCTGTGAGCAGCCTCCTCTGGGTCCAGCTCAGCACTAATAGCTTCCCCTGATCCAGCTTCCGGTTTCAGCAAGTGTAAAATTCCGCATTCTTTCTGCCTGGTTTCTTCTCCTTAGTGAGGGTAGTAAGCGTCTCAGGTCTTTGCCCTTTCCTGCTGACTTGTATTATTCTGGGTATTTGGGCCTTAACCAGAGATACCTCTGGGGAGAAGTGTCTCAGTACAGAAAATGTTTTCTCTTCCATTAGAATTTCAGGAAATGCAGGCAGTCCAACCCCTTCGTGTGAAATGGGTGGACATACTGATTAAAAAGATTCATAGGAATCATAGTGGCTCTTCCATGCAGGGTGCAGAGTTCTGACACTGTCTGATTCTTGTCTACTTCCTGTTATTAGGTGGTCAACAGAGATGAATGGAAATTCTGTGAAATGTGACCAGTGCTACTGAGACTTGCTCACTTCTTTTTAGATGAGTTACAGCTCGTCATCATGAGGATATTAGTGAACTGATGCCTGTCTTCTGAAAGGGATGAGCAGTATCCTGTTCCTCAAATCATAAAAGTGCCCCAGAATTTCCCTAGGTGAAGGAACGTGGCCTTGGGTCCTGCTGTCCACCCTACCCCACTCCTACGCTGGTGGCCTCCAGGCCATAGAACCACCACAGAAGGATCTGTTTGTGGCATGAGCGTAGGGGAGGGGATCCACCTGCAGGAATGCTAGGGGTGGTTTGTCCTCTGAGGTTCTGCTGGCCTCAGCTGTTCCCTGACCTTTGCTTTTGGCTTCATCCAAGAGAGTTGATGCTCTGAGTGTTACGTGTGCACCCTGAGTGAGTCTGTGAAGGTCAGGCGTGGAGAAGGCTCCTTGAGCTCAACTGCTGTTGAGAGGGTTGATGAATTGGAGAGTTTCTCTGGGTCAGAACTTCAACTTGAGCGTTTCCTCCTGGGTGAGAATTGAGACCCAGAAGGAGGGAGTATTTCCACACTGAGAGAGGCAGCACAGGCGTGTGGAGCTCTGGAGCTCAGTCCCTCCCCCTGCCCTGGGGGCGCCCAGCCAGGCTGTGTGTCAGCAGGGGGATCCCAGCCCCCCAGCTCGGATGGCTTTGACCTTCTGACTTGGGGTTTCCTTGTGCACCGTGGGCAGCAGGCCGCTGATCTGAGCGGCTCACACTTGGCTGCTCTTCCCTTTTGTTTGTTTGATGGAATCTTGTGTCATGTGACTCAGTGTGAGTACTGAAGACTTTTGTTCCCTTACTTGAAGGTGTAGATATTTATTCCCTTGGTTGGCTGGTAGCACTTCCCAGTGAGCGGCCCCCAGGGTGCCCATCATCCTGGTCTTATTTATTTATTTATTTATTTCCATACGCGGGCCTCTCACTGTTGTGGCCTCTCCCGTTGCGGAGCACAGGCTCCGGACGCGCAGGCTCAGCAGCCATGGCTCATGGGCCCTGCCGCTCCGCGGCATGTGGGATCTTCCCGGACCGGGGCACGAACCCGTGTCCCCTGCATCGGCAGGTGGACTCTCAACCACTGCACCACCAGGGAAGCCCCCGGTCTTTTTGTTATTCTTTGCAGCTTTACATATGTCCTTCATCACCAAGCATCATTTTGTTTGATTTTGCTTCTGCTGAATTTGTAATAAGTGAATATGACCCGTACCACACAAGTAATGCCACACAGAAGGCTTCTCTGTGGTTCTCAGCCCCAGTCTGTTTCACACGTGTTGGTTTCAGCGGTCACCT
Organism: Delphinus delphis; assembly: GCF_949987515.2. Classification (NCBI taxonomy): domain Eukaryota; kingdom Metazoa; phylum Chordata; class Mammalia; order Artiodactyla; family Delphinidae; genus Delphinus; species Delphinus delphis. The sequence continues at coordinate 4,353,742 of NC_082685.1, read as the reverse complement.
GGTTAAATCCTCCATCCAGTCGTGTGAGGCTTGAGTTGTCTCATGTTTAATTTTGATTTGTCAGCAGCGCCGTTAAACTCCTTGATTTTGTCTCCAAGTGCCAGTGCAATATAAATTTTGTACATGTGGAAGGAAAATTGTAGGATTGTAGATTATGGATATTTTCAAAATACTAGGAAGTGTGGATGGAGGGCTGGAGACGAGTGTTTATTCCACGTCATTTCCAGCAGATGGAGATTTGGAAATTCCAGCTTAATTTTGTTCATCTCAAGTGTGTAAAATGGATCTGCTTGTGATTGTATATTGGTCTTTACTGATAATCATTGAGTCTGAGCATTTCTTATAGGTGGTGGCTCATCTTCTGTGAGATAGTTTTCAGTTGTTTTCTCACCTTTAATTCATTTGTATATTTATTGATTTTTTATGTGTTATTTACATACACTGGACATTCATCTCTTTTCATTTCTAGGTATGGCAAAGATGTTCTCCCAAACTGTGGGTTATCGCTTCTTTTTTTCTTTTTTTTAATGTTTATTTATTTATTTATTTGGTTGCACCTGGTCTTAGTTGTGGCAGGCGGGCTCCTTAGTTGTGGCATGCGAACTCTTAGTTGCAGTGTGCATGTGGGAACTAGTTCCCTGACCAGGGATCGAACCCAGACCCCCTGCATTGGGAGTGCAGAGTCTTAACCAGTGCACCACCAGGGAAGTCCCTATCATTTCTTTTTATTCTACACTTCATGGACAATTCTTAACTTTAATAGCCTTGAACTGAATTTATCCACCTCTTCCGTTGTAGCTCTTTTTTCTTTTCGTGTATAGGAAAATTTCCCCTACTCTCAAGTCATGAGTGAGTTTGCCTGTAACTTCTCAATGTGTTCTACTTTCTTCTTTCACAGTTAAGTTCACAGTGAATTGGTTATTGCATGTGCAGTTACTAAGGAAAAAGATTTCTTATTCCCCTGTAAATACCCAGTAATCACTGCCCCTCAGGTCAAAGTGTCATCATCTGGCCCCTGCCCAGCAGCTTATGCTCTGGCGTTGATCCACTTGACAAAAACAGGTGGGCCTGTTTCAGTGCGCTGTTTTTCCATTGGTGTATTTGTCCATCCCTCTGTTAACACCATCCTGTCCTAATCACTGCAGTTTAAAACGCTTCAATGTCTGTTACGGAATATCCCACCACCTTGTTCCATAGAAAATTTTGGCTATTATTAGAAATTTGTTTTCCATTTCAGTTTTTAGAAGTAGTTTTTCTCTAAGTTCAAACAAAACAGAATCAAACCATCCCCAAAACAAGCCAATTTTAGATTTAATGGAATTTTCTTAAAACTCTTAACCTGTTCGGGAGAAGCTGACATCCTGGTCTCTTTTCTGTGGATATGCACCATCCCTTCATTCATTTCCTTCTAGGATGGTGTTAGTCAATAATGTTTTGAAATTTTTCCATTAAATTGTTTTATATTTTTTATTAAACATATTTTAGAAAGAAAGTTAATTTTAATGACAATTAGTTTAAATTATTTATTTATTTATTTTTGACTGCGCTACGTGTCATCTTAGTTCCCCAACCAGGGATCGAACCCATGCCCTCTGCAGTGGAAGCTCCAAGTCTTAACCACTGGACAGCCAGAGAAGTCCCCTAATGACAATTAGTTTTAAAAGTCTATGTTAAGAAAAGTCTGTTTAAACTTTTACATTTCTACTGCTTGTTTCTTTTTTTTTTTTAATTATTTTTTAAAATTGAAGTGTACTTGACTTACAGTGTTGTGTTAATTACTGCTGTATGGCAAAGTGATTCAGTTATTTCTTTTTTAAAATATTCTTTTCCATTATGGTATGTCATAGGATATTGAATATAGTTATCTGTGCTGTACAGTAGGACCTTGTTGTTTATCCATTCTGTATATAAAAGCTTACATCTGCTCACCCCAACCTCCCACCCCATTCTACCCCCAACTCCCTCCCCCTTGGCAACCACCAGTCTGTTCTCTGTGTCCGTGATTCTGTTTCTGTTTCAGAGGCAGGTTCATTTGTGTCATATTTTAGAGTCCACGTATAAGTGATATTATATGGTATTTGTCTTTCTCTATTTGACTTACTTCACTTAGTATGATAATCTCTAGTTGCATCCATTTTGCTGCCAATGGCATTATTTCATTCTTTTTTATGGCTGAGTAATATTCCATTGTGTACACATACCACATCTTCTTTATCCATTCCTCTGTTCATGGACACTTAGGTTGTTTCCATGTCTTGGCTATTGTGAACAGTGCTGCTATGAACATAGGGGTGCATGTATCTTTTTGAATTATGGTTTTGTCTGGACATATGTCTCAGAGTGGGATTGCTGGATCATATGGCAATTCTATTTTTAGTTTTATGGAGAATCTTCATACTGTTTTCCACAGTGACTGTACCAATTTACATTCCCACCAACAGTGTAGGAGGGTTCCCTTTCCTTTTCTCCGCACCTACTCTCCAGCGTTTGTTATTTGTAGACTTTTTAATGATGGCCATTGTCACTGGCATGAGGTGTAGTTTTTATTTCATTTCTCTAATAATTAGTGATGTTGAGCATCTTTTCATGTGCCTATTGGCCATCTGTATTTCTTCTTTGGAGAAATGCCTATTTAGGTCTTCTGCCCATTTTGGATTGGGTTGTTTTTGTTGTTGTTGTTGAGTTGTATGAGCTGTTTATATATTTTGGGTTTTTTTGTTTTTGTTTTTGTTTTTTTTTGCAGTACACGGGCCTCTCACCGCTGTGGCCTCTCCCGTTGCAGAGCACAGGCTCCAGAGGCGCAGGCTCAGCGGCCATGGCTCACAGGTCCAGCCGCTCCGCGGCATGGGGGATCCTCCCAGACCGGGGCATGAACCCGTGTCCCCTGCATTGGCAGGCGGACTCCCAACCACTGTGCCACCAGGGAATCCCTGTTTATATATTTTGGAATTAAGCCCTTGTTGGTCGCATCGTTTGCAAATATTTTCTCCTGTTGTGTAGGTTGTCTTCACTCTCCTCTATTAATAATTTTAAAAATCAAGCATGTATGGCAGATCAGTATTAGAGAGATTTCTGTGTCTGTTATTACCAAGAGCTCAGAGTGAGAAATATGTTTGAATACTTGAAAAGACTCTGAGCAGAAACAAGACTTGAAGTGTGGTTTTATGATAAACCACTCAGAAAACCTCAGTCATCCAATACTAAAAACACAGAAGATAAACAGGCATTTACTAAACTCATTGTCTCCAGCACATGACACATGACATATTAAGGCATCTTTTGCTCCCATCCTGGTATATGTAGCAAAACAACACGTTTTAAATAGAAACCAGCACTTCTGCTCAAATACATTGGGCAGCTTTTTTTTTTTTTTTTTTGCGGTACGCGGGCCTCTCACTGTTGTGGCCTCTCCCGTTGCGGAGCACAGGCTCCGGACGCGCAGGCTCAGCGGCCATGGCTCACAGGCCTAGCCACTCAGCGGCATGTGGGATCCTCCCGGACCGGGGCACGAACCCGTGTCCCCTGCATCGGCAGGCGGACTCTCAACCACTGCGCCACCAGGGAAGCCCAGCAGATTTTTTAAAATATATTTTCCAATTCTACATACCCTGAAAGCTCTCATGGTCAATCACATCTTGACCCAAGGCAGCCCAGCAGTGTACACAGATATCTGTTTACTAAACAGGAGCAGTTCCCCATTGAACAATAGGAAGGAACTACAAAGCAGATAATGTTTAAAGTTCCAAGACTGGTATTTCAATTGCTTTCAAGCAATTTATGCCTTAGTGATAAGGAGATAGATGAGATGATTGAACGTGAGAGTCCATTAATATGGATCCTGCAGGGGAATAATTGTTCATTGGTATTTTGCCCCATTGGGATGAGAGTTTGAAAAGCACTTCATATTTCTTTCTTTCTTTCTTTTTTAATTTATATTTTTGGCTGCGTTGGGCCTTCATTGCTGCACACACGCTTTCTCTAGTTGTGGCGAGCTGGGGCTACTCTTCGTTGTGGTGTGTGGGCTTCTCATTGTGGTGGCTTCTCGTTGTGGAGTACGGGCTCTAGGCACATGGGCTTCAGTAGTTGTGAAACACAGGCTCAGTAGTTGTGGCACGCAGGCTCGGTAGTTGTGGCTCATGGGCTATAGAGCACAGGCTCAGTAGCTGTAGCACACAGGCTTAGTTGCTCCGTGACATGTGGGATCTTCCCGGACCAGGGCTCAAACCCGTGTCCCCTGCATTGGCAGGCGGATTCTCAACCACTGCACCACCAGGGAAGTCCTGAATCTATTTTTTAAACAGCTTTAGTTGACATATAATTTATATACCATAAGGTTTCCCTGTTCAGAGTGTAAAATTCCAGGGTGTTAGTATATTTACAATTGTGCAAGCATCCTCATATTCTGATTTTAAATCATTTTTATCACCCCAAAAGAAAACTTGTATCTGCTGGCAGTCACCCCTCATTCCAGGACTTCACCCGCCCTTGGTCTAGGCAGTTTATTAATCTACTTTCTTTTTCTTTTTTTAAGGGGAACTTTATTTTTATTTATTTATTTTTGGCTGTCTTGAGTCTTCGTTGCTGTGCAGGCTTTTCTCTAGTTGTGGCGAGCGGGGGCTACTCTTCGTTGCCGTGCGCAGGCTTCTCATTGCAGTGGATTATCTTGTTGTGGAGCATGGGCTTTAGGTGTGCGGTCTTCAGTAGTTGTGGCACGTGGGCTCAGTGGTTGCAGCACACAGGCTTAGTTGCTCCGCAACATGTGGGATCTTCCTGGACCAGGGCTCGAACCCGTGTCCCCCTGAATTGGCAGGCAGATTCTTAACCCCTGCACCACGGGGGAAGTCCTATTAATCTACATTCTATCTCTATAGATTTGCTCATTCTGTGCCTTTCGTATAAGTGTTATGTGGAGTCTTAATGTTCTTAAAGTTTATTGGTTTTGTGCCACCGATCAGTACAATATTCCTCTTCTGGCAAATAATATTCCGCTGTGAGATTATATTGTGTTTGCTTATCCAAGTCACTTGATGATCTTTTGATTTGTTTCCACTTTTTGGCTGTCATAAGTCATGCTGCTGTGAATATCTGCGTATTAGTTTTTGTGTTGGTGTTCGCTTTCACCTCCTCTCTTGGGTAGATAGATACCTAGGGTGGAATTGCTGTGTTATGTGGTGACACTGTGTTATCATTTTGAGGATCTGCTGGACTGTCTTCCAAAGTGGCTTCACCATTTTACCTTCCCATCAACAGTGTGTGAGGTTCCAACTTCCCCACATCCTTGCCTGCCCCGCCTTGCCTTGTTTGTCCATCTTATATCCATCCTGGTGGGTGTGAAGTATCTGCCTGTAGCTTTGGCATTTCCCTGATGAGTGTCGTCCAGCATCTTTTCATGGGCTTATTGGCCACTTGTATTTATTCTTTGGAGAAATGTCTGCTCACATTATTTGTCCATTATTTATGCATTATTTGTTTTTCTCGTTGCCCTTTATTTTTTATTGTTATCCTATTAGTTTTTTAAAATGTATTTAAAATACAAGTTTCTTATCAGGTGTGTGATTAGCAAACCCCAGTCGCAGACTCAGGCGAGGCAGCCTTGCCTTCTTTGTAGCTGATGTATTTGGAATTTTTTATAATTTAGATTGTCAGACTATATTTTGGATTAAAATTCTAATTTATAAAAATAATTGCTTGCTTTATATTTCAGGGGTCTGGTGTCATCCATATTGTCCTAAAGATAATAACTAGGTGTTTTTTTCTCTCTGTTTAAGTCTCCTTTGGCCCTATTGCCGTCAGATCCTTCTGCGACTCTTCTTTGTGGAACATTTTCCTCCATTTCTGGGCACATGATTATCTGAGAGGCCCTGCTGGCTTGACAGATCCCTCAGGAAACAGGCTGTCTCTTACCCCACAGCTGTCCCAGGCCGTGGGCCCTGGCCTGCGTCTGTGCCCTCGGTGTCCACCTCATCCTGGCAGGGGGTCGTGTCTGCCTCTGTTGGATATGAGGGGACTGGCCCAGGCTTTTACATGCTGTTCAGTCCAGGCGAGAGTTGTTCAGATGCAGCGGCCCTGGAAAATCAGTGTTCACGACCTCCTGACAGTCTGCTCCTGCTTGGAGTTTCAAGGAAATAACTTTTGACCAAACCAAGTATTCATTTCCTTCTTATCTGAATGATGATTTTATTTTCAGTCTTTACCACCTCAGGTTCTGCTCTCTCACTAAAAACAATTTTTTTAAAAAATTGAAGTACAGTTGATTTACAGTATTGTGTTAGGGGACTTTCCTGGTGGTCCAATGGTTAAGACTCCGAGCTTCCACTTCAGGGGGTGCAGGTTCAATCCCTGGTCAGGGAACTAAGATCCCATGTCCTGGGTGGCGCAGCCAAAAAGTTAAAAAAAAATAAATTGTGTGTTAGTTTCAGGTGCACAGCAAAGTGATTCCCTTATACACACACACACACACACACACATATATGTCTGTATATATCTATAGTCTTTTTTTCCAATTATTTTCCATTATAGGTTATTACAGTATATTGAATATAGTTTCCTGTGTAAATTCTTATTGTTTATCTATTTTATATTTGGTAAAAAACAGTTCTTTTTAGTCATGTGTCTATAAGTCTACATCTGTTGTTGCTGTTACACGTTGCTTCAGTTTCCAGCACTTAGCATCACTGAGTAAAATGCATTTGATTGACTTGTGTGTGTTCATTTCCCACAAGAGTGTAAGCTCAGGAGTCCTAGGAATTGAGTCGGTTTCCGACTGCCAGCCTCCCCATCCTCCCACACATGAGGGTGAAGAGGGAGCCTTGCTGACACGGAACCTGTGGCTGTTTCAGGACTCGGTGGTCTTTGAGGACGTGGCTGTGAACTTCACCACAGAGGAGTGGGCTTTGCTGGACCTGGCTCAGAGGAAGCTCTACAGAGACGTGATGCTGGAGACCTTCAGGAACCTGGCCTCCGTGGGTGAGGACAGCTTCCTCCCTGCACTTAGTTTTTAGGGAACAAATATTTCTTACAATGTTCTTTCTTACTGGAACCAAAGAATAGGAATATGTTGAAAAACAGGCAGACGTGGTCCCCACCTTTATAGAACCTACCTAGAGTCAAATAGCTTTTCCATGACCATAAATATTTCTATATTGAATTGATTTTTATTGCTCTTGATCAGAATCCTGAGGCTCCCTAATTGTGTAAATGTGAGCGTGGTCTCCAGTGTTACTTTGGGGCAGTGAGAGCAGCGTTACGGTTTTCACCCTGTGAAAGTTACACTGTGATCAGTACACATTTGACATGATAATCTTGCTGTAGTTAAACTCACACTCACCCATCCTCAGTGACTTGAGGACCAGAGAATCGGCCCATCTCATGGAGGGCTTGTTGTCCTCCATCCTCCCCCTGAGAAGCTTTTCTCCACGAGCAGGACAGCAGCCACGCACCATCTGATCTCCTAGTGGCAGTTGGGTCAGTGGAGATAGGCTTCGTCTAGGGCCTCTGTGCCTGCGATCACCAGGAGGGCACACCTCTCGGGAGGAGCAGGTTCTGTATCAGGGAGAGATATTTGGACATAACTGTTAGAAACATGACTCTGTCTTTGAGAAGTGACGTTTGTCGTTAACCTGGCTTCCCTGTTGGACTTTTAATCCATCGTTGCCCGCTTGAGAAGTCTTTCTGTAGCTCCTTTTATAAAGGGAGCATTTGGGAATGTGCATTTTGCCCAGTTTCTTGCTACTTTGCTTCTCTGGTAATATTGATCTCGACATCAGTCTCCATTCTTTTTGAGGTATTTCTTAGTGGACAGGCTGCCATTTTGACTCATTTTCTCTACCATTGCCAAAGTTCCAAATAGATGAGGTCTTCAGAGTTTTTCTTTGCTTGAGTGATAAGTTAGGTTCTGGACCCAATTGCATCATGTGTGTATCTGTGTGTTTGTGTGTTTAGGCTCCTCACAACTGGCCAACTCAATTCTGACAGCATCTACCCATGGTAGCCTCAAATTCCACAGCTTAAGGGTTCAGTCCTACAAGACTCACCCCTGGTCTTCACCTGCCCTCATCTGATACCAGTTTCAAGCTCAGGTTGTTACCAGTACTTGTGACCAACTGACTATAAATGAGAGAGGTTCCCGTGACCCCCCTCCTCAGGTTCAATTAATCTGCTAGTACACTCACAGGACTCAGAGAAACATTTCATGTACTTCATCACCAGTTTATTATAAAAGGATATAACTCAGGAACAGTCACATGGAAGAGATGCATAGGGCAGTATATGTCAGAAGGGTTTGGAGTTTCCATGCTGTCTCCAGGTGCCAGTCTTCCCATTATCTCCATGTTTTCACCAACATAGATGCTCTCTGAACTTCTTTTTGCTGGGGTGGGGGAGGTTATGGAGGCTTTATTACATATGCATGATTGATTAAATCATTGGCCATTGGCAAGTGATTGAAACTCTGGCTCCTCTCCCATCCCCAGAGGTGCTGGGGTGTCTGGGGGTGTGAGTGGGACTGAAAGTTCCACGCTTTAGTCACATGGTGTCTCCATTGGCAACGAGCCCCCATCCTGCGCTGCTTTTCAACAGTCACCTTCACGAATATAAACCCAATTGTGATGGAAAGGGCTTGTTATGAATAACAACACTTATTTCACCCTTCTGACCCTGAAGCATTTTCAGGAACTGAGAACAGGAGATCAAATATTATTCCATTGCTTTTATCACTCAGGAAATTCCAAAGGTTTTGGGAGCTGTGAGCAGGGAACTGTGGATGAGTACCTGATTTATGTGAGAAGTGTATGTTGGTCATCTGAATGACCAAATATATATGTATATATTTCTTATAAATCACAATATCACACATATATCCTTCCTTCCTTTATAAAACTATTTTACATTTTTGAATCAGCGTATGGAAAAAAAGTACAAATGGCCTCTTTCCTTTATCCCACCATTTCTTTCCCAAGGATTTAGTTATGTTACAAATTGTGGCAGGTTCTTGCCCTCAAGTTAAAACCAGTAGATCAAGTGCTCATTGGGATATTTTGGAGACTGGACTATGCAGTGAAGAGAAAATAGTAAGATTCACAAGAAATGATTCCTGCTCTTTTTTGGAAGAAAACTGGGCATTTCATAACATGAGAGATCAGCGTGTAACCCAGGAGAGGCATTTGAGGTGAGTGGCACTCCCACAAGGAGAAGGGGGATCTTGGCAGAGTGTTAGACTCACTTGAAATTAAATAAAAGATATAAACCTAGGTAAACAATTGTGTACTCACAGAGTTTTTACAACACAATACTTTTATAAATGTGATGTAGACATTGAGCATCTGAAACTTAATTCAGTAGGAAATTTCAATGATCAGGAAACCCAATATGAAAAAAACACTGAAAGTTATGGCTCTGTTTGAGCCCTCAGCTGGAGCATTAAACTTGTTGAACTTTGTCACAATGCAGAGAGTGCCAAAAACATGCCAATTCAGTGCACATGGCAAATACGTAGTCAAAATAATCATTAACATCCATCAATAAATTATTAATAAATCTTTTTTTTTTTTTTTTTTTTTTTTTGCGGTACACAGGCCTCTCACTGTCGTGGCCTCTCCTGTTGCGGAGCACAGGCTCCGGACGCACAGGCTCAGCGGCCGTGGCTCATGGGCCCAGCCACTCCGCGGCATGTGGGATCTTCCCAGACCGGGGCATGAACCCGTGTCCCTTGCATCGGCAGGCGGACGCTCAACCACTGCACCACCAGGGAAGCCCAAGAAATCATCATTAATCCCTAATACTGTGCTTCCTACTTTGAACAGAAATCATTTGGTGGAGAGCCTCTGTGAAGGTAAAGAAGGCCATCAATGTCTAGAAACCCGGAACCAGCTTACACACCTTACTGTGCATAAGGGTTATCTGACTGCAATTCAGCCCTGTAAATGCACTAAGTGTGGAAAAGCCTTCAGGGACCATTCTTTTCAGAGGAATCAGCAAAGATCTCACACCAGACACAAACCTCATCCATGTAAAGAATGTGGGCAAACCTGCACCTGTGTCTCATGCCTAAATCCTCCTGGTGGAACAGACATTGTAGAGAAAACTGACAAACGTCAGGATGATGGGAGAGCATCTAAGAGATATGTGAAAAGTTACAGTAGCAAACAGTCTTTACAGTGTAAGAAATCTAAAAAATCATTCACTTGCCTGTCATCTGTCCAGCGACATGTGAGAGGTCATTATGGACAGAAAATCCACGTTTGTGAAGTATGTGGGAAATCCTTCAGTTATTATTCCCAGATTGCACGGCATGTGAGAACTCACACTGGAGAGAAACCCTATGAATGTAAAGAATGTGGGAAAGCTTTCACTCGCATCTCACACTTCCGAGAACATGTGAGAATGCACACTGGAGAGAAACCCTATGAATGTAAGCAGTGTGGCAAAGCTTTCAGTTGGTGCACTTACCTTCGAGAACACATGAGAACACACAGTGGAGAAAAACCCTGTGAATGTAAGCAGTGCGGCAAAGCCTTCCCCTATCTCAAATCCCTGCAAGGACATGTGAGGATCCACACTGGAGAGAAACCTTATGTGTGTAAGGAACGTGGGAAATCCTACAGTTGTCCCAAATACTTTAGAAAACATGTGAAAACACACAGTGGAATAAAACCCTATGAATGTACAGAATGTGGGAAAATGTTTATTACTTCCTCATCCCTTCGACAACATATAAAAACACACAGTGAAGAGAAACCCTATCAGTGTCAGCAGTGTGGGAAAGCCTTCAGGTATCTGATATCCCTACAAAGACACATGAAGACACACACTGGTGAAAATTCTGAATACAAAACTGTGGAGAAGCCTTCCTTCTCCCTTAAAACCTCATTGTAAATGGAAGCAACCACATGGAGTGAAATCTTATGAATGGAAAGAATGTGGAAAAACCTTCAGCACTTCACTTATTTTGTAAATGAAAACTCAGGGCACAACAGAAATCTTTTGTTATAAACATGGTTTTTCCTTTGTAAGTGCCTCATCCTGAATAGGGATCCCAGTGTATTAATTTCTAGTTCGTGTTGCTGATCTGAACACTTAAGATAATTAATTATCCCTCCATGTCCCCTTCATCTGTACCTCATATAAAACTTGTCTCGTTTCCATTACACTGTCTTTTGAACCCAGGGATGTTAAGCGGTTTTTGGTTTTGGGGGTTTTTTCGGGTGCAACTTGGTATAATTTTAGATGAAAAAAGTTTTGATTCTTACGTCCCATTGTTTTCCTCATACATGATCATGAGACCTGTATTGTTGAAATGTCTTTCCTGGTCTACTGTTACAGATACTGGAATTTTCTGACTCACTGTTTACCCTCCCCTGGAGTATTAAACTGAAATGTATGTCTTTTCCATGTTTCCTTGTTGCATATATGTCCTCACAGAAATTAGTAATTGTGCAAGGTCTTGGAGGACATTCTGTCTCATCTGATTATATTCATAAATTTGACCTCTGTTCATGTCCATGATCTTGGTTGGAAATTGGACATGATCCATGGAGTTAAGAAGAGTGACTTGCTGGCATGAAGATGAAAGTTCCTGTCCAGACAGTTCTACTGAATTGTGTTGTCAGCTTGGGTGAGGTGGGAAACTGTATATCCAGAGTCCTTCTATTAGTGGTTCTGAATTAAAGTTCATGGGAAGAAGAAGATGCATGAGGTCTGGAAAGCAGAAGCGGGGAAGCCATGATTCTTGGGTCTTCTGTACCATCAGGAGACAGAGATGCATGGCAACCTGGTGAGCCTGAGTTCCAGCACCGTTTTCTGACTTCTGGCTCTGCCCATGTGGAACAGCCCCCAACCAGCCGTGTTTGATGTTAGTTCCCTGTTGGGCAGCAGATTCCACACTTGTCCACAAGTTCTCTCATGGATCTTCTTTGGTTTTCAAGTGCACACAGATACTTGCATGTTCCTATGGCTCTTTGGTGTCCATCAGCCTACTTCTTCAGGCTTCAGAAGATCACCTAGTGATTTACTCATATCCTGTGACCCCCCCCCCTTCATGTCCAATGATTCTCATAATTATGTGATTTCTGTAAGAAGCATCTTGTTCCTTTAGTAGAGAGGCTGTTTCCTTCCCAACCAAATGCAGGAAACTCACTTCCCTGGTTGCACTGTTGAGGCTGAACTGACCCTACATTTGTTGTTTCTGGATACTTCTGTGATTGCAATAAGCACTTTTGAATGTATTTGGCCTATTGTGAGCGTTTTCTCTCTCTCTCTCTCTCTCTCTCTCTCTTTTTCTGACTCTGTTGGGTCTTCGTTGCTGCGCATGGGTTTTCTCTAGTTGATGCAAGTGGGGGCTACTCTTCATTGCAGTGTGCAGGCTTCTCATTGTCATGGCTTCTCTTGTTGAAGAGCATGGGCTCTAGCAGGCTCAGTAGTTGTGGCACTTTGGCTTAGTTGCTCCACGGCATGTGGGATCTTCCCAGACCAGGGATCGAACCCGTGTCCCCTGCATTGGCAGGTGGATTCTTAATCACTGCACCACCAAGGAAGCCCATGTTTTCTCTTATAGCTGGCTGCTCTCTAAGCCATAAACCTACTATATTTACTTACCTTGCATTTATAGATGTGATTACCCAGTGTTTAATTATTTCATTTTTTAAATGTTTTGTTTGTATTCATACTTGATATACCAGAGTTGTCAATAATTATACAATAATCAGAAAAACAAGCTGCAAGTTGGTGTCCCACTATCCCCTATGCATTGGTCCGTCTATCTGCATGATGGCTTATAGTACTGAGAGAAATAGCTTCTTCACCTGTACCTTCCAAACCTCTTGCAATTTAGGCTATTGGTGAATTATAACCCGAAATTATAAAGACGATTCTGGGAAGTATACATCCCAGCCTTACCCATAATGAAATAACGCAATGCAATAGAACCATATCTACCTTTCATTGACCTTTCATAATTAGCACAGTAGGGGCTAGAGGGATATGAAGATGGAGATTATATATATATGAAGTATATATATATATATATATATGTGTGTGTGTAAAATATAAAATATTTCTGGTTCCAGAAAATAGTATAAGCAGAACAGTAAAATAACTATTTCAGATAACACTGGAAGTTGATACTTAAATGGATTATAAAATATATAAAAGTATACATATACTGAGTTCAGTAGTGTCCCCCCAAATTTTATGTCCATCTGGAACCTCAGAATATGATCTTTTTTGGAAATAAAATCTGATTTTATTTTAAAAAATCTGGGAGACAGTAGGTCCAAAATGGAGTCACTTGTGTTAGGCAGCCAACCAAGACTTAATAACGAACCAAATTGCAGCGTCAACTTTTCCAAGGAATGTGGCCTTTAACCAGTGAACCTGGTATTTCCTGGTCTACAGTAGGAGGTATTTCACTGATAGACTGCCTACACTTCTGTTCCCCTCAGAAGGGTGACCTTGCCTGAAACAATGCACTCTTTGCTAATAACTTTCCTTTTTCTGTCCCTTCTCTGTCTTTAAAAAAACGATTATTTCTGCAGGTCTTTGGTCCTCCTTTCTGCTTGCTAGATGAAATGCTGCCTGATTCATGAGTCGTTTAATAAAGCCTATTAGATGTTTAAAAGTTACTCAGTTGAATTTTTGTTATTTAGCAGATTTGGTGGCAGTGATAGGATCTGAGGTGAACTTCTGATGGCATTTGGGAACAATGAGAAACACAGATGTGGTACGAGGGAACCCTTTGAGTTCACTATCTTTCTGATTATCTCTGAGGGTTATGGGTAAGTTCCTCTTGGTTCTGATCTCTACTCTCTTTCCCTTGAGCTCTCACTCTTTTTAGTTTGCAATTTCCAGGTGTTTGAGTGGAAAACTCCAACCCTTTTTTTCTGTCCCAAGATCCACATGGGGACAGTTAGTAGCAGCTTGCAGTTCCCCAACCATGTGGAGTTCCTATTCCACAGTCCCCATTTATTGAGGTCTGCTGGATCAACCCTTTCCCTACTCCACAATTCCACAGAAATTGCTGATGGTGCACACAGAGCTTCCTCTTGGGAAATCTGCAGTAATTAGGTTTGTGCTGTGACCAACACAACCTGCTGCACCTGGATCAACATTTCTGGGAAAGTTGAAACTCAGTTACGTGAGCTCACTGAGTAAGCCCTTTGGCTGAAAGAGGTGACTCTTTTGGTGGGGTCTTTCTTTGACTTATTTGATTTTGATTGGTTTGGGCCATGGAGAACGTGGCTGTAAAGTGCACTCTGAACATTGGGCATTATCTTCTTTCCACTAATAATAATAATACGCTTTCTGGTGCACTGTATCCCCTCAAGAGTCTTTAATGTGTGTTCATAGCTGCGAACCACCAGGCAAATGACCTAAGACTGGAATGTCAGAAAAGAAACAAGAGAATGACCAAATTTAAAATGGAAACCTGGGCTTCCCTGGTGGCGCAGTGGTTGAGAGTCCGCCTGCCGATGCAGGGGACAAGGATTCGTGCCCCAGTCCGGGAAGATCCCACATGCTGCGGAGCGGCTGGGCCCGTGAGCCACGGCCGCTGAGCCTGCGTGTCTGGAACCTGTGCTCCGCAATGGGAGAGGCCACAACAGTGAGAGGCCCGCATACTGAAAAAAAAAAAAAAAAGGAAACCTAAAGCTGTGACCTGTGAATATCACAAGGATTAAGCAAAAAGTGTCATGACATATGGATACCACACAAAGGATCAACAAAATTCACAAAGCTGTGAGAACTACAGGGTAACAGCTGAGTGGTACTAATGCCTTAAATTTTGAACACATTTCTCAGTAAAGCTGAGACTGATCAAAAGAGGGAAATGTTTAAAAAAGGAAACTATAGGCCTCAAATGGAGTCACTTGTGTTAGGCCCCAGCCCCACTGCAGCAAACTAAGTCTTAATACCTAACTGAATAGCAGTGTCAATTTTTCCCAGGAATGGGAGATCTCTTCCCAGGAAGAGATGCCAACCTGGCATCTCTTGGCCAACTGTAAGGTACTCCACTGGTAGACCCCTTCGGTTTCCCTTAGGAAGGTGACTTTGCCTGAAACAATGCATTCTTTGACGATAATTTCTTTTTTTCCACCTCATTCTTTCATTTTCCATAGCTCTTTGGAGCTCCTTTCTACTTGCTAGATGAGATGTTGTCCAATTCATGACTCATTTAATAAACACAATTAAATCTTTTAAATATGATCAGTTGAATTTCTGTTTAACAGGTCTTTTCAGATATACTCAACATGAGTTCATAACAGATTAGAGTAGGTCTGGTCCAACGATGGACGTCCTTTTAGAAAGAGGGAACTTTGGACACAGACCTGCACAGAAGATAGATATGTCCTCACCACATGAGGTAAAAAGGAGCAAATTGGCATGATCTGTCCACAAGCCAAGGAATGCAAAGGGTTTTTGGCAACCACCAGAAGCTAGGAGAGGGGCCTGGAACATTCTCCGTCACAGCATCCAGAAGGAGCCAGTGCTGCCAACAGCTTGATTTCAGAATGTCAGACACCATTGCTTTGTTAGGGGACCTGAGCAGACTAATATAGTTCCTAAGGCAGCAGTAGGCCTTAGGTAATTTTAGGATAGCCAGAGGCCGGTGCACCTGGAGCAGAGTGAAATGATGAAACAACAGCAGAGGTCAGAGGACAGTGTGAGGGTGGTAGGCACATCATGTATTGATGCACTGGCCTGCCATGGTGCACTGACATTGGCCGTGAGTGACATGGAGCCTAAAATTGACCAGATGAGGCAGCTTCACAAGATCCTTCTGTTTCCTTGAGAACAGGCACTAGGATGATGCTGTCAATCAAGGTAGTAGATCAGACTGGGTTGGTAGCAGTGGCAGTGTTGTATGGGGTTAGAGCCCAGACATAATTTGAAACTCAGGCTATTAGAATTTCTTGATGGCTGAAAGTTTGGGTGAGAGGAAGAATCAATGGTTCCTCCATTATTTTGCACAGAAAAAACAAAACCCAGCATGACTGAGTTGCTATACCTGAGATGCAGGTTGTCAGCCATGGAGAATAGTGCTGGAGTGTGATGAGTCCAACTCTAAGTGTGTCGGGATGGAGATGAGATCAAGACAAGCTGAAACAGAACATAAACCAATAAGACTTATTAGGTTTACTACAATTTAAATTTTTTTCAAAAATGTTACTAGAAACATTGGTCCAAAGAGTGAAAGTAACTGCTAGCAGTTGAATCAATACGTGAAAATGGTATTGTCCTACAAGGGTATGGATGACTAACCATTTTCAGAAGAAAGATATTTGATATAAAATTGTATATACCATTTATGTTTTCAAAGAACCAGCTGTGAATTTCATATATCTGTTCTATTTTTTTTAGTCTCTATTTATTTCTTCTCCAATCTTTGATTTCTTTCGTTCTGCTAACTTTGGGTTTTGTTTGTTCTCCTTTTTCTAGTTCCTTTAGGTGTAAGTTTAGATTGTTTACTTGAGATTTGTTTTGTTTCCTGAGGTAGGCTTGTATCACTGTGAACTTCCCTGTTAGAACTGCTTTTGTTACATCCCATAGATTTTGGAATGTTGTGTTTCCATTTTCATTTGTCTCCAGTTATTTTTTTATTTGCTCTTTGCTTTCTTCAGTCACTCATTTGTTATTTAGTAGCATATTATTTAGCCATCACGTATTTTTGGGTTTTGCCATTTTTTTTGCTTGTAGTTGATTTCTAGTCTCCTACTGTTGAGTTCAGGAACGATACTTAATATGATTTCAATCTTCTTAAATGTATTGAGACTTATTTTGTTACCTAGTATGTGGTCTATCCTGGAGAATGTTCCATGTGCACTTGAAAAGAATGTGTATTCTGCATTTGGGGGTGGAATGTTTATATATATATATATATATATATATATATATATATATATATATATATATATATATATATATATATAGTGATCTAATGTGTCATTTAAGGGCAGTGTTTCCTTATTGATTTTCTGTCTGGATGATCTGCCCATTGATGCAAGTGGGGTGTTAAATTTCCCTACTATTATTGAGTTACTGTCATTTCCTGTCTTTTTATTTGCTAATACTTATTTTATGTATTTAGGTGCTCCTATATTGGGTGCTCCAATATTTACAACTAGTATTGCTTCTTTTTTGTTTGATCCCTTGATCATTATGTTATGTCCTACTTTGTCTCCTGTTAGAGTCTTTGTTAAAGTCATTTTGTTTGATATAAGCATTCCTACCCCAGCTTTCTTTTCATTTCCATTTGCATGGAATACCTTTTTTTTTTTTTTTTTTTTTTTTGCGGTTCGCGGGACTCTCACTGTTGTGGCCTCTCCCATTGCAGAGCACAGGCTCCGGATGTGCAGGCTCAGCAGCCATGGCTCACAGGCCCAGCCGCTCCGCAGCATGTGGGATCTTCCCGGACCAGGCCACAAACCCGTGTCCCCTGCATTGGCAGGTGGACTCTCAACCACTGCGCCACCAGGGAAGCCTGGAATATCTCTTTTTATCCCCTCATTTTCAGTCTGTGTGTGTTTTTAGATCTGAATTGAGTCACCTGTAGGCAGCATATATATGGGTCTTGGTATTTTTGATCCATTCAGGCCCTCTTTTGATTGGGACATTTAGTCCATTTACATTGAAAGTAAGTATTGATTGGTGTGTATTTATTGTCACTTTGTTTATTGTTTTCTGGTTGTTTTGTAGTTCTTTTTTTGTTCCTTTCTTTTTCTTTCTTCCCTTGTGATTTGATGACTATCTTCAGTGTTATGTTTGGATTCCTTTCTCATTTCTATGTGTATATCTGTTATAGATTATGGTTTATGCTACCATGAGATTTTGTGGAACACCCTATATATATGTCATTATTTTAAGTTCATATCTTAAGTTCAGATGCTTTCTAGGAACCCTGGATCTTTACCACCACTACCCTCCCCTCAACATTTAATTTTTTTCTTTCTTTCTCTTTCTCTCTCTCTTTTTTTTTTTTTTTTTTTTTTTTTTGCTGTGCCACACGGCATGTGGGATCTTAGTTCCCCAACCAGGGATCAAACCCATGCTCCCTGCAGTGGAAGCGCCATGTCCTAACCACTGAACCACCAGGGAAGTCCCACATGTAATGTTTTGACATCATATTTTGCATCTTTTATTTTGTGTGTATTCTTAAACTACTTATTGTGGATGTAGATGATTTTACTACTTTTGTCTTTTAATCTTCCTACTAGCTTTATAAGTGGTTGATCTACTACCTTTACTGTATGTTGCCTTTACCAAAGAAATATTTCCTTTCCTAATTTTCACATTTCTAGTTGTGATAGTTTCTTTTCCACTTACAGAAGTCCCTTTAATATTTCTGGTAAAGCTGGTTTAGAGGTGCTGAACTCTTTGAGCTTTTGCATGTCTCAAAAATGCTGTCTCTCCTTCAAATCTGAATAATAGTTTGCTGGGTGGAGTATTCTTGGCTATGTGCTTTTCCCTTTCATAAGTTTTTATTTATTTATTTTTTTTAATTTTTGGCTGTGAGTCTGTTTCATAGACAGGTTCATTTGTGTCATATTTTAGATTCTACATATAAGTAATATCATACGGCATTTGTCTTTGTCTGACTTACTTCACTTAGTATGATAATCTGTACTTGCATCCATGTTGCTGCAAATGACATTATTTCATTCTTTTTTATGGCTGAGTAGTATTCCATTGTATACGTGTACCACATCTTCTTTATCCATTCATCTGTCAATGGACATTTAGGTGGTTTCCATGTCTTGGTTATCGTGAATAGTGCTGCTATGAACATAAGAGGTGCATGTATTGTTTTGAATTACAGTTTTGTCCAGGTACATGCCCAGGAGTGGGATTGCTGGATCATATGGTAATTCTGTTTTTAGTTTTCTGAGGAACCTCCGTACTGTTCTCCATAGTGGCTGCACCAATTTACATTCCCACCAACAGTGTAGGAGGGTTCCCTTTTCTCCACACCCTCTCCAGCATTTGTTATTTCCTACTAGTGTATTTTTTATATAAATTTATTTAATTTTTTTTTTTTTGGCTGCCTTGGGTCTTCATTGCTTCGTGAGGGCTTTCTCTAGTTGAGGCAAGTTGGGGCTACTCTTTGTTGCAGTGCGCAGGCTTCTCATTGCGTGGCTTCTCTTGTTGCAGAGCATGGGTTCTAGAGCGCAGGCTCAGTAGTTGTGGCACAGGGGCTCAGTAGTTGTGGCTCACGGGCTCTAGAGCGCAGGCTCAGTAGTTGTGGCTCACGGGCTTAGTTGCTCCGTGGCATGTGGGGTCCTCCCAGACCAGGGCTCGAACCCGTGTCTCCTGCATTGGCAGGCGGATTCTTAACCAGTGCGCCACCACGGAAGCTCCCTACTGGTGTATTTAAAATTTCATTTATTGTATTCTTCAGCTCTGATTGGTTCTTCTTTATATTTTCTAACTCTTCATAAAAATCCTTGCTGTGTTCATTGTTCTTCTTCCAAGTTTGTTGAGCATCTTATGATCATTACCTTGAATTCTTTATTCATTTGATTGCTTATCTCCACTTCACTTAGTTCTTCTTCTGGGGTTTTGTCTTGTTCCTTCATTTGGAACATATTCCTTCTTCTCATTTTGTCTAATTCTCTGTGTCTATTTCTATGTATTAGGTAGGTCAGTTTCATTTCCCAATCTCGTAGATGTGACCTTAATGTAAGAGACAATCTATGGTGCCCAGATGCAAACTCCCTTCTGGACACCTGTGCTATATGCTCTGGGGGTGCTCCCTAGGTGGGCTTATGGGTCCTTCTGTTGTGGTGAATCTGACCACTGTGGGTGCACTCATAGGTGGGACTGTTCCCTGGCCTGTTTGGCTCTCAGGCTTTGCTGACCCACTGGTGGTCAGGGGCCAGGTCCTGGAGTGACTGGTTGCTCATCCCATGGGGGACCCAGGACAGGTGCCGGCCTGCTGGTGGGCTAGCAAGCCCCCAGAGCTTATAGCCTAGATAGAGGACCCCAAAATGGTGCTTTTCAACAATGATGTCCTTGTGGTAAAACAAACTCCCCAAAATGGCTGTTGCCAGCCAAGATCGGTGTCCCTAAAGGGGATCCCAGATGCCTCCTACCTCTCTGAGATGTTCTACAAGATCAGCAAGTGGGACTGAACCAGTCCTGCAGGGAGGCTAGGGTCTCATGGTCCGGCTTCCCATGGTGGAGCCTTGGGTTGCTAACCTCAAGCCCCAGATGTGAGGGCGGGGATGAAGGACGAGGTCACCCCATGTCAAAGGTCACACGTCTGACAGAGTCTGACCCTGCCTTGAACGCGGTGACGTCACTGTCTTTGTTCTTAAACAAAGGGCATAGACCCAAGGCGATCTTAAATTGGGCAGACCACTGGCCCAGGATGTCACCAGATCCCCATCCCATCCTGTCCAGTCCTGGCTCCCTGGGGAAACTGAATCAAGACACACACATTGTTAAAAAAAAAAAAAAAAAAGACACACATTTGGCTCCAGGAGGGTATGCCCACTCGGGACCAGGTTCAGCTGAGAGCCCAGGTCGGGGGTGGGCTGGTCAGCCACAGGTGTCCTGTTTACCTGTCACTGAAGAGGTGGGAGCAGGTCTTGGGAAATTGTCCAATCAGAGCCCTCCGTGAGAGGGTGAGCCCAGAGCACCCTCCAATCAGAGCTGGGGGCAGGCCTGCTGGCACCCTGCGTGGACCTCGCTCTCGCCCAGCTGCTGTGCTCACCTGCCACATGAGGTCCCAGGTGTACCGTCCCCATCGCTCTCACCTGCCTGGGCCGCGGAGCCGCAAGGAGAATGCCCCTGAGAGTCAGGAGGGCTGGAAGCAGCCATGGACCCGGTCCTACCCGATGGCTCACAATCCAAGTCTCCACCCTGCGCTGCGGGGTCAGGTACCGGCGTCCTGTCCGGACCTTACGCAGGGGTTCCGCCCCAGTCCTTTGCTGGGCAGTGGTCGGAGGGAGGATGGGACGGCCACTGGTTGCAGGGTGGATGTGGGGTGCAGTTCGTGTGGCTGCAGGGGACCCACCCTGGACCTGACGGTTCTGCGTTCACTCTGACCACAGGTTTCAGCAAAGGTAAAATAATGGATCTTTTCCCAATTTCCTCCACTTAGTGAAAACAAGTGTTTCATTTCTGTTCTTTGCCTCCTGGTGGGGACGCTGTTGTTTTGACTTGTGCTGTTCTGGGGCTTAGTCTGGGAATGCGGCTGGGGAAGGAGTCACATCCGGCCCAGGCAGAAAGTCCTGCCAGCACCCAGGAGAAAGGGGCCAGGTAGCAGGAGGACAGCGGGGTGAAAGCCGTGCTCAGCCTGGGCAAGGCGCCCCGAGCTGGGAGCTGCCCCTCCCCACCCCTAGTGTGAGTCAGGCCCTTGAGCACCTCATACACACGGAGGTCACATCGGGCCGTGCCTGGCACCTAACAGCCCCTTCCTAGCACAGGCAACTAACCTGCAACGTGCTGACAGGGCCCTGGCCTCCTCCAGGCACCCGGGGACAGGAGGGAAGAGGCTCGGGACCAGAGATGCACTCCTGAGATGTGGGGGGCCCCCTGATACCCTGGGGATTCCACATCAGGCCCCACCCCCTCTGCCCCCAGCACTCCAGGACTCCCACCTCCCTGGGGTGGGGGGAAAGCCCAAGTCCTCCCCCGTGGCCGGCTAGGCCCTGCATGACCTGTGCTGTCCCCTCCCTGCCCTCACCCCCTCCCTCTCTCCCCCTTGTTCACACTGCTGCAGGCACACGGGCCTCCTCACTATTCCTCCAACACACCAGGCCCGGTCCTGCCCTAGGACTTTTGCACATGCTGTGCCCTCTTCCTGAAACAGCCTTCCCTGTTCTCTCTAGGGTGGCAGGAACTCCTTATCTTCCATGTCTCACTGTGAACGTCACTTCCTCCGAGAAGCCCTTCCTGATTACTTTAGCTCAAAATCTTGACTCACTTTCACCCGTTCACCTTCTATTTTCTTTTAGGCGCTTACATTTTGTGAATCTTGTTTCTCTATTTATTTATTTGTCTCTCTTCTTCCCTTAGAGCTGCCGGGTCCTGTGAGGTAACCACTAGTCAAATGTGGCTCTTTAACCTTCAATCAGTTAAAATTCAGCTCCTTACAGGAGCTCAGTAGCCACATGTGGCTGGCGGGTGCCATATTGGACCCTGTTGATAGAAAACATCCCTATCATGGAGTCAGATCCTGTCCCTCCCCTGCTCAAACACCTCCCAGGGCTCTCAGTCTCCCAGAGTCAAAGCCGAAGTCCTCAGGTGGGTTTTGAAGGCCCCATGGGGTCTTTAGCACCCCTCTGACTTCAGTCCCTTTATTCCAGCCACACAGGCCTCCCTGCTAGTCCTTGAACACTACCTCAGGGCCTTTGCTCGGGCTGATTCTTGCCTGAAACAATCTTTGCTGGGACACTTGCAAAATGATGGTTTGAGCCCTGGAGAACTCCCCCAGCCTTGCCCTTGGGGCCTTGGCTTTCGTCTCCTTAATTCTTTTAATGGCCCCATTGTCCCAGATTTGGCCAGTAGGAGCCCCTTCCAACTGGCTCCTGGGCTGTAGTGACAAGCCCCCATCATCTTCTGAGCACTGCCTGGCTTTCAGGAGTAACTAGATGCTCCAGGGTTACTGTCCCAGTCCCGGGATCATCTTTGTTGACATGCAGATTTCTGAGCTCAAGCCTGGTGCTTCTAGTTAGGGGATTCCTAGGAGAATGAGTAACTTTTTAAATTAAAAAAAAAAACCTTCCTGATGGGTTAGGGTGGCAGGAAAACTAGGAGGAAGGTGGGTGTGATTATAAGGGCAACACAGGAGACCCTTGTGGTGATGAACATACTCTGTATCTTGACTGTGGATAAATGAACCCACCCAGGTGTTATAATTATATAGAACTTAATACACACACACACACACACACACACACACAAACATACAAACACACACCCCTGAATAAAATAGATTGTATCAATGTTAAGATCCTGGTTGTGACATTGTACTATAGTTTTGAAAAATGTTACTACTGGGGAAAACTTGGAAAAATGTAGAAGAGATCTCTCTGAATTATTTCTTACAACTGCATGTGAATGTACAGTTCTCTCAATAAAAATTTTCAATTAAAAAAGAGACATACTGGGAATTCCCTGGCGGTCCGGTGGCTAGGACTCTGCCCAGTCACTGCTGAGGGCGCAGGTTCAATCTCTGGTCGGGGAACTAAGATTTCCAGAAGCCGTGCAGCGTGGTAAAAAAAAAAAAGAGAGAGAGAGAGACATACTAACAGAAACGTAAGAAAATGTTTTCATGATGGGAATGCCAATAACATGAGAGGCCATGAAAAAAATAAATAAAAGAGTACATGGGCTGCAGCTTCCAAGCAATGATTGTGTAGAGCTACATGAATGAATTTCCCCTGTCACTGTCCAATCTGCTTTTCAGAAATAAACATGAGATTAAAATTCAGGATGAAAAACAAAAAGAAAAAGGGTGACACAGAGAAGCAGCTTCATTTGGGACCCATTGTTTTCAACCACAGATAAGCTATTATAAAATTCCTTAAAGGGATGATCTTACCAGTTATATCGTGGAAAACACAGCAATAAAACCAGGGATACAGTAAAACAAATGAAACCAAATGGTCACAGACAATTAAAATTGATGACTGGTGTTCTCTGATCACTGGTTGGCTATCTATATGCTTTCTAGTACAAATTAGGAAACTATTTGCGGGGGGAACTTTTTATTTTGGTATAATTTCAAGCTTACAGAAAAGTTGCAAGGTCAGTACAAAGAACTCCTGAATATTCCCTTCACCCAGTTTTCCCAACATTAATAGCTGGTCCCTT
Organism: Delphinus delphis; assembly: GCF_949987515.2. NCBI lineage: Eukaryota > Metazoa > Chordata > Mammalia > Artiodactyla > Delphinidae > Delphinus > Delphinus delphis. The sequence continues at coordinate 4,329,934 of NC_082685.1, read as the reverse complement.
TTGCTTTTTCATTTTCTTTGTGTGTATATATACATATGTATATATAAATGATGCATATTTTCCCCCTTAACTGTGGGAGGAAATTGCATTCTGTGCCCCTATAACCAAGCAGGACCCTATGGGGCCTTTGCAGGACAAACCCACCCACCGTGTCCTCCACCTTCCTCTTGTCTGTAAAAAAACCTTTAGCCTCCTAGGCCTTCCTCGAGTTCCAAAGAATAAATTCAATCAGAGAAGGGAGAAAATGCAGAAAGAAAGTAAAACAGCCAAGCAAGACGAAATAGCAATGATATAGCCATTAAAGTCAAGGACCTGCCGTACCTCCTCAAGGGCTATAGATCATATTCTGAGCCGTGTCCTTTGAGCTGTTTTGGAGTTACTGAAAAAACCACTAGGTGGATGAAGTAAACTGCATGATGCCCACAAGCACGTAGACCCCAGACCAATTGGAACCAGGTTTATGATGTTGACACCTGATTACCTCACCACCAACCAATCAGAAGAACGTCCACCAGCTGACCACGCACACACACCACCCCGTCCCTAACCCCGTCTTTAAAACCCTTTCCCTGAAAACTATTGGGGAGTGAGTCTGGGGCTTTTGAGCACTAGCTGCCTGGACTCCTGGCTTGGCGCCTGCGATGAACACTGCCCTTTCCTTCACCACAACCCGGGTCAGTAAACTGGCTTTACTGCCCTCAAGTGAGCAGACCCAGTTTGGTTCGGTAACATCCCCTTTATCCTGAAATACTTCAGTGGCTGTTCTGAAACAGCCAACTAGAAGGTTTTGCTAGTGAAAGGGCGCCCTCTTGTGGTCACTACTTTTCTCCACTGAACGCTTTCTTTGTATATTGTGGATACAATTACTTTGTCAGTGTCTGTTTCACAAATATCTTCTTGCTGTGGCTTGCCTGCTTGCTTTCTTCATAGTGCCTTTCAATGAGCAAATGTTTAAAAATTTAATGACCTACTTTATCTTTCCTTTGTGTGTATTTGCCGCATTTTGTATCCTAGCTAAGAAATCTTTGCCTAACCCAAGGTCACAAAGTTTTTTTTTTAATATTAATTTATTTATTTAGTTGCACTGGGTCTTAGTTGCGGCAGGTGGGCTCCTTAGTTGTGGCATGTGAACTCTTAGTTGTGGCATGCATGTGGGATCTAGTACCCTGACCAGGGATGGAACCCGGACCCCCTGCATTGGGAGCATGGAGTCCCAACCACTGCACCACCAGGGAAGTCCCAAGATTTTTCTCCTGTGTTTCTTCCAGATGTTTTAGAGTTTTATTTCTTACGTTCAGTTCCATAATTCACTCTGAATTGACTTGTGTACACTATATTATGATGAAGTTATCATTTCTGAATCGACAGACATGCCCTTAAAAAGAAGACCTATAAGAATTTTCAATTCTCCCAAAATTGAACCTGTTAATTTAATGCAAATAAACCAGCTGCAGCCCATCCTGGACACCATCCACTGCACATCTGAACTTCTCCAAGTGCCTAAGATGACAGTTCACAGCCAGGAACTGCTCGCAGAGCCCCCAGGCCTGTCCCAGCCTCACCTCAGTCACCCTGGCAGCCCTCCCTGTACCAGAAGCATCCTGCCTAGAACCTGGAAAAAGTCTGGGGATGGGTCCCTAAAGGGGGAGAGGGGGAGGTTAGGGCAGGGTAGAGGCTTCTCTGTGTGTGAGTGGAATCAAACAGCTGTGCAGGGCCCTGGGGAGGCAGCAGAAACAGCAGGTGCTCAGAGCCACTCCCCTGTCCACATTGGGATACATTATATTTATTATATATGCTCTTTATATGGTTAATTTTTGTCCCTCCCCACTGGAATCTAAGAAGGATGAGGGCAAGGATTTTTGTGTTCGTTTACTGCTGTCTTCCCCCGTGCAGACAATAGAGTCTGGAATACAGAGATGCTTAAAGAGCATTTTTTTTGAGGAATCCCCATGCATTTTTCCCGGATACACCCAATACAAATACATATATAGGTACAAAAGTGAAAACATGAGCTAGGTCGCCATCCAGTGGCCGCCATAGGATATCACAAGGCATATATTAGTAACAAAAGCAACACGTAGAGAAATGAATAGAATATGACCCCATTTCCCCAAGAAATAAAAGACTTTAAGGGCAGAAACATTCCAACAATGGGAATGTCTTTTTATACGGGTGTGTTAGCATGAGGAACATGTTCGGAGAAATAAGCATTTATTGCTTATGCGAGCGGCCTTTGCTTATCAGAGTAACCTGGGCGTTCAAGGATTAGCGGGAGGCCACGCCCCCAGCAGCATCCCTGGGCCTTATTAGGCGATAACCATGCCCACGAAGGCGGATCCCTCCTCAACCGCGCCCACAACTTAATTTCGGTTTCAGGAATGACCTAGAGGGAAGAGGCCGGACATTGGGCCCAATCGCTTCCCGCGGGGGGGCGGGGGGGAAAAAAAAAATCGCCCTTCTCTGCTCGGCGATTGGAGGATGCTGTTGGCCCGCCCATCCTCGGGGCTCCACCAGTCCCAAGCCGAAGGCTTAGCCCCTTTTCCGCTCCCAGCAGCCCTGGAGCCGGAAGCAGAAGCGGTGGTCGTGGAGCGGGCGCCGGGGGCTGCGGTTGACTTTGCGCGCCATCCTGCTTCTCCAGAGGGAGGTTTTTCCTGTGTTCACCGCAGGTCCTGGCCCCGCGTCTGCTCGTCGGCCGAGGCTGGAGGAGTGGCGGGCGGCGGTGGGAATGAGTCAGAGGGCGGGGCATAGTTCCAAGAGTAGGGGGCGAGGTCATTAAAAGCGCGAATTCCCGGGTCCCGCCCGGGTGGAGGTCGGTGGGACTGGACTGAGACCCGGAGGTTTTGGTTAGCGCGGGACCTTCTGACCCCCTGGGCCTTAGGACCCGGGTCGGACTCACTGTAGGATTTTGGGGAAGGGTGGGTTGTAGGTGAGATGTAAATGCATCCTGGTTTCCATTGGCTCAGAGCAAAACTGAGCTCCGTGCAGAGGGGTCAGAGTTGGGTCTGAACGGCGACGTGGACCCAGGCCCTGTTTCCTTGGGAACCAAGAAGATAAGATGCCTGTGGATTGTATGTCCGGAAACCCCTTATCTGAGTCCTGCACCTGGGTGGAGATGGAGACGGATTCTTGGTATCTAAGAGAATCAGGCCTGACAGGCAGGAGAGGGACGTTGTCTTCCTTCTGATAGGACTTCGGTCAGAAGGTGTGCTTTTAATGGACAGAATACTCAGCGAGGTAGACGGGAATGGCTCAAAAGGGAGTTGTTTTGGCACTTTACAGCTGTAGCGTGTTCTTGGAGGATACGTTTCCCGATAATTTTGCATCTGGCTTTATCCGTCCTCCCAGCATGATGAATGACAGGGCAGGTACTTTCTCAGTTGATTTTTACTATCTCACTCGTGTCCCGTCAGACCTGCTCAGCTGGGCGCCAGTCGTAGCCCCAAGCCTTAATCAGCTCTCCGGTGGTAGTAGGCAAGTTGCTAAGCCTCAGAGCCTATTTCCAGCCTGTAAATCGAACGTACATAAGGGTACGTGCATTTAGCAAGTGATGTGTGGGATGTAAAGTGTGGACTATTATTTGAATTCCCTGGCGGTCCAGTGGTTAGGACTCTGAGCTTTCACCGACGAGGACCCGGGTTCAGTACCTGGTCGGGGAACTAAGATCCCGCATGCTAAGCGGTTTGGCCTAAAAAAAAAAAAAAAAAGGTGTTGATTATTTTTAGTGTCAGCTCATCATTGTGGTCGTCCTCATATTAAAGTCTTAGACCCCTGAAATGCAGGCGGCAGAATGACAGCACTTACGACCTTGGACTTGGGAGAAAAGACGCTAGTATCAAATGAACGGTCTAGAGCAGTGATTTTTCAACCCTGGGACAGTTTTACCCCCAGGGACACTTGACAATATCTGGAGAAATTTTTGTACCACCTGGGGGATGGAGGTGGGGTGCTACTGGCATCTAGTGGGTGGAAGCCAGGGATGCTTCTCAACACCCTGCCCTGAATGGGGCCACACTTACAACTAAAATTATTTAATAGTGCAGATATGGAGAAACCCTGTTTAGAGTGAGTGATGCATGATGTGGAGTAGACATTCATTAGATACCATGATATCGTTATTATTCTATTATTGGTAATTTTTCAGAGAAATGATTTTCTTCCAGATCCAAAGTAATTCCTTAATCTTAACAAAACACCATTTCCATATTTGCTTTTTAATGAAATAATTCAAAGAAGTGTACACAGATTTTATATACAGAAGCAATATACAGATTTTCACACTTAGCCATACTTGCTGCACACATTTGTAAAACAGTATAGATATTTCTCCCCCTCCCTCCCCAGAGGTCGCCATTTCTAATTTGACATGTAGTCTTGTAGTTTATGTGTATATAGGCTTTTTTAAAACGTGTGTGCCCTTAAGCAGCACATGGTAATTTTTTGTGTGTTTTTAAAAACTGCCATAACAGCATCCTACTGTTAGGATTCATCGCCAGCTTTTTTTCTTTTCCTTCAACGTTATTTTTGAGATTTAGTTTTTATACACCAGGGTTTCTGAAATTCAGCACCGCTGACGTTCAGGACCAGATCATTCCTTTTTGAGGGTCCTTTCTGTGCACTGTAGGGTGTGGACCAGCATCCCTGGTCTCCTTGCACCAGATCCCAGTAGCAACCCCTCCGCAGTCAGTCGTGAGGTTCAAACCTGTCTCCAAACACTGCCGGGGGTCCCCCCAGGGAGCAAAATTGCCCTTAGTGGAGAACCAGTTTATACAAAAAGATGTAATTAGTTCCTTACACCTGCCTTGTATATACCATGACTTATTTAACCATTTTGTTGTTGACGGTGTTTTGGTTTATTTTCTCAATGTTTCACTTTTGTTACCCACTCAGGTCCTCGGAGTCTGTAATCAATAGAAATTGATAAGAGGCCAAAGGAGAAATTCAGGAAAGGTCTCTTTGGGACTCGCTGTGAGGGAGTGAAAACAAGCAACAGGTGCCCTTGCTCGCCCTCCGAGGGGGTTGGATGGTTCCGTAAATGGGGTGGGGGGGGCAGACCTGGGTCGGGCCGGAGGCGTGGCTTAGACGGTCTGCCCCCGCTGCCGGTGGTGCCGTGTGCCGGGATCATGCACAGGACCCTGCTTTTCCTCGGCACCTCAGAAATGGCAGTTGTGTTTTGGCCTTTTCCTATCTTATGTTCTTAATTGTCCCCGCTGGGCATGTTTGCAGTTACTTTTAGTCCCTTAGAGTTTCTTTGTATCCTGTTGCCGGAGAAGACGTTTGTCCAAGGGCAAGTGCAAGCACTGCAGTACAGGGTCCCAGCCTATCTCACTTTCACACACACCACCCATCCTTGCCCTTGAATCCTGTATGCAGCTGTGACAGTGGTCCAGAGAGGCGGTGCACAATCACAGGATCATTAACAGTTTGGTGACACAATTTTTATGGAGCCCCGTGTTTAAATATCACGATTTACGTGGAACACTTATGTGATTTGTGTCGCTAATTGAACAAATTCTCTGTGTGAAAAATTGGGCAAAGTATGGTACCAAATGGTATACTGTGAAAAGAGGTCCCATGCCAGTCCCCATGTCACTTCGTTGGGCCCATTGAAAGCCATCAGAATTTCCAGGTGCTTGTGGGGTTTTCAGATCTCTGCGTGTATCGACGTGTGATCTGTAAGCCCGAATGACCACTGACATGTACGTTTTAAATTGTAATAGAAACTGCCAGATTGTCGTTGGAATGGCTCCCAGGGTCTGAGAAGGGCTGTTCTCCCCCATTCTGGGCAATAGCTCTGAAGTTCATGGTCACATGGAAGGGTTGAGTCAGCCCTCAGTTGTGTTAGCTGGGTTCACCTTACTCACCGAAGCTAGCTTTGCATCTTTTCGAAGTTTCCTTCTATGGCAAGATTCCCTCGCCAGGTTTTGCAGAACTAGAAGATTTGATTCTTCTATTAATTTTAGTCCACACTTCTTTTTTTCCTACCATGTCTGACTTCTCAGAGTGAATTCTGGAAATTTTCAGTGTCCTACACGCTGTGGTTTTTCTGTTGTTTTTCTTTAACGGAGGCATGTGCTCTCCAATATGATAGCCAGTAGCCACCATGTGTCAATGCTTCCTTCCTTTTCAAGACAGAATAATCGGCTGTGTTGATGGCTCACATCGGGTTTATCCACCCATCTGTTGATGGACACTTGAGTTGTTTCCACCTTTCAGTTGTGAGTAATACTGCAATGAACATTGATACACAAGTATCTATTTGAGTACTTGTTTTCAATTCCTTTGGATATATTTTGTTGACCTAAAACTATAAAACAGCAAAATGGGTTTATTTGGGAACAGCAAAATTGCAGTCCCGGACTTGTAATTTATGGTGAGCCACAGGCAAGTCTGGAGGACAAAAGAGAGCAGGATTCTTCTATAGAGGAGAAGGGGGAGTTGGGAGGGGCTGTTATAAACAGAGTCCATTGGAGGAAACTGGGGGTTCAGACTGTAGTGGTTTTTCATTGGCTGAGTGCTGGTGCTCTCTCATTGGCTGGGCTGTTGCCAGACAAGGAGAAATTCTTCCTCCTCCTGCTGAGTAGTAAAGTAGTAACCTTCCTGCTAGAGATGCAGAGATATGTCTCTTACTATTGAGTTAGAAAGGCTTAAGAGCTCCCCCTTCTGGCCTCCCGAAATTTTAAGTGAGGATTTTGTTTATTTTCAGAATACCTAGGAGTGGAATTAATAGATCATATGCTAATTCTCTGTTTAACTTTTTGAGGAACCACCAAATATTTCTATAGCACCTGCCCCATCTTACACTCCCACCAGAAGTGTACAGGGGTTCCAGTTTCTCCACCTCCTCACCAATGCGTTACTCAAGGTTTTTTTTTTTTTTTTCTGTGTCCTGATGCTCTGACAGCCGGGGCCTCAATGACCCTAGAGGGATCTGCCCCTCCCAGGGGTGGCCAATCCCTAGACAGTAAACAACTCACCCATGAGTTCACCTTTCACACACAAACCAGCCAGTGCAGAGCTGCATCCCAGCCCCTCCTGTACGGGGCTCCCACACTCAGGGCCACTGTCCCCCTGTCCTAGTCACCCCAGCAGCCCCTCCTCCCCAGAGCCCTGGAATCATGCAAACTAGCCGATCCTGAGCCTGCTCATCCTGCCTGCCGGCTCCTTCCCCAGGGAACCGCAATAAAGCTTCTTGCCCACATTCTCCCTTCATCCCCCTGCCTCCTGAGCATGCCTGGTGCTTCCCCGTGTGGCCCTGTGTGCCCCCTCCCCTGGGGGGGAGTGTCTGTGAGAACACATTATCTTTTCAGTGGCACTCACCTTCTAAACTGCTGGCCTCGCCATAGCTGAATAATAATAATCCCTGCATCTCAAAACAGCCAAGACTTGCTCCATTTTTTAACTTATAGCTTAATGAAATCTATTTTATCTTTTTTTTCTTCTTTTGTAGCTCATGCTTCCTGGGTTCTATCTAATAATTCTTTGTTCCTAGAACTCAAGGATAGACCCTAACGTTTCCTTCTCAAAGGTTTGCATTTTACAGATGGGCCAACAGGCACATGAAAAGATGCTCAACATCACTAATTAGTAGAGAAATGCAAATCAAAACTGCAATGAGATATCACCCCACACCAGTCAGAATGGCCATCATCTAAAAATCTACAAACGATAAATGCTGGAGAGGGTGTGGAGAAAAGGGAACCCTCCTACACTGTTGGTGGGAATGTAAATTAGTACAGCCACTATGAAGGACAGTATGGAGGGTCCTTTAGTATTTTTTAAAATATTTATTTGTTTTTATTTCACCGCACCGGGTCTTAGTTTCGGCACAAGGGATCTTAGTTGCGGCACGTGGGATCTTTAGTTGTGGCATGCAGACTCTTAGTGGCGGCATGCATTCGGGATCTAGTTCCCTGACAGGGGATGGAACCTGGGCCCCCTGCATTGGGAGCATGGAGTCTTAACCGCTGGACCACCAGGGAAGTCCCTGGAGGTTCCTTTAACAACGAAAAATAGAGTTACCATATGATCCAGTAATCCCACTCCTGGGCATATAACCGAAAAAGACAAAAAAACTCTAATCTGAAAAGATACATGCACCCCATTGTTCACAGGAGCATTATTTACGATAGATAAGACATGGAAGCAACCACAGTGTCCACTGACAGATGAATGGATAAAGAAGATGTGAGATATATATATATATATATATATATATATATATATATATATATATATATATATATATATATATATATACACCTACACAGTGGAATACTCCTCAGCCATAAAAAAGGAATGAGATAATGCCATTTGCAGCAACATGGATGGACTTAGAGATTATCATACTAAGTGAAGTAAGCCAGACAGAGAAAGACAAATACCATATGATATCACTTATATGTTGAATCTTAAAAAATGATATAAATGGGGCTTCCCTGGTGGCGCAGTGGTTGAGAGTCTGCCTGCCAGTGCAGGGGACGTGGGTTCGTGCCCCTGTCCGGGAGGATCCCACATGCTGCGGAGCGGCTGGGCCCGTGAGCCATGGCCTCGGAGCCTGCGTGTCCGGAGCCTGTGCTTCGCAACGGGAGAGGCCACAGCAGTGAGAGGCCCGCGTATCGCCAAAAAAAAAAAAAAAAAAAAAGATATAAATGAACTTATTTACAAAACAGAAATAGCCTCACAGACATAGAAAACAAACTTATGGTTACCAAAGAGGAAAGGTGGTATAAATTAGGAGTCTGGGATTAACAGATACTACTATATATGAAATAGATAAACAACAAGGTCCTGCTCTATAGCACAGGGAATTTTATACTCAATTTGTAATAACCTATAAGGGAAAAGAATCTGAAAAAGAATATAGGTAGATAGATATGTATAACTGAATCACTTTGTTGTACACCAGAAACAAACTATTTACAACTCTAGTTGTAAATCAACGGTACTTCAATAAATAAAAAGCTTTGTACTTTAGCTTTTACATTTAGATCTATAATCCATCTCAAAATAACTTTTGTTTATAGTGTGAAATTGGGATTAGAGTTTATTTTTGTATGGATTTCCAGGTGCTCCAGAACCATTTCTACCTTGAATTGCCTTTTGGCAAAATTAATGGAGCATATATGTAGGGTCTACCACTGGATATTTAAATTCCATTCATTGATTGAGTCAACTGTCCTTATGGCACTACAACACTGTCTTGATTACTACATGTATTGATTTGCTGGGGCTGCCATAGCAAAATACCACAGACTGGGTGGCTTAAACAACAGAAGTTTATTTTTCTTCCGATTCTAGAGGCTTAGAAGTTCAGACTTCTAAGATCCAGGTGTCAGCAGTGTTGGTTCTTTCTGAGGCCTCACCTTGGCTTGTAGTTGGCTGTATTCTCCCCTTCTCCCCGTGTCCTCACGTGGTTGTCCGTGTGTGTGTGTGTGTGTGTGTGTGTGTGTGTGTGTGTGTGTGTGTCCTAATCTCTTCTTATGAGGACACCAGTCAGATTGGATTAGTGTTGGAGTAAAATGAGGATTAGGGGAATTCCCTGGCGGTCCAGTGGTTAGGACTCAGCCGTTTCACTCCCTGGGCGCCGAGTTCAATACCCAGTCTTGGAACTAAGACCCCGAATGCCTCGGGGTGTGGCCAGAAAAAAAAAAAGGGAAAAAAATAAAATGAGGATTAGGATCTCATTTTAACCTAATCACCTTTTTAAAGATCCCCGTCTCCAAATATAGTCACATTCTGAGATGTTGAGGGTCAGGGCTTTAACAAATGAATTGGGGGGCACACAATTCACCTCTGCTGACACTAAACACTATCCTTATACTAAAATTTATAGAACTGCACACTGAAAGAATTAAATCAATTTTACTGTTTAATACTCTAAAAATAAAAAAAAGAAGATGCAACAAATGGTTTGTGTTGGATCTTGGTTAGGACAACCAGCTATAGAGAACACTTGGGGATAATTAAAGGAAATGAAGATACAGGCTATTGTCAACTAAAAAAAATGCACAACTTAAAAGCTGAGAATTGTTTTTTTGTGTGTGTTTTTTTTGTGGTACGCGGGCCTCCTACTGTTGTGGCCTCTCCCGTTGGAGCACAGGCTCCGGACGCGCAGGCTCAGCGGCCATGGCTCACGGGCCTAGCCGCTCCGCGGCATGTGGGATCTTCCCAGACCGGGGCACAAACTCGTGTACTCTGCATCGGCAGGCGGACTCTCAACCATTGCACCACCAGGGAAGCCCGAGAATTATGTTTTATTTGGTGGACTTTCGTAGGACTTCAGGCCCGGGAGACAGCATCTCAAATAACTCTGAGAGACTGCTCTGAAGAGGAAGGGGGGAAGCCAGGATATATAGGAGTCTTTGCAACAAAAGCAGGTAGAACAGAAAATGAATTTTTCTAGTTATAAGTAAAATGGTCAACTGTATAAAAGTTTACAGTTTTTTACTCCAACTCAAGTTGGAGGGTATTGTTTTTTAAATTTCTGTGAACTTTATTGACCCTCGCATGATACAGACCCTGTGCTTAAGAACACACCTTGCAGCACTCGCCAGTTATTGCTGTATTTTATAGCAGAAATACACAAGCCATCTTTAAGGAAGAAAATATAAAAATGCTTATAAGTAGACATATGTTTTGCCAAAAGAAAGGTACGAAATGCCACATTCAAACTAAATGCTTCAAATGACCAATTGAAGGGGCTTCCCTGGATGGCGCATTGGTTAAGAATCTGCCTGCCAATGCAGAGGACACAGATTCGATCCCTGGTCTGGGAAGATCCCACATGCCGCGGAGCAACTAAGTCCATGCGCCCCAACTAGTGAGCCTGTGCTCTAGAGCCCGTGAGCCAGAGCTACTGAACCCACATGCCGCAACTAATAAGCCCATGTGCCTAGAGCCCATGCTCCACAACAAGAGAAGCCACTGCAATGAGAAGCCCTCACACCACAGCGAAGGGTAGTCCCTGCTGACCGCAACGAGAGAAAGCCCGCGCACAGCAACGAAGACCCAATGCAGCCAAAGATTATATATATATATATGATTTTAAAAAAAGACCAATTGGAGAACAAAACCGTCAGATTGGGAAGGTGTGTGGCATTTGGTTACAGTGAGACAATCACAAGACTGAGTGCTGAGGCCCCCAGACAAAATGGGTGCAGCCAGTGCAGAAAAGACAACTTCTAAAAGGTGTCGACAACCAGCCAGACACAGCCAGCCCACTGCCCCCACCTCCAAAAGGCCGTCTGTGCTTCTGGGTGAAGTCACCCAGCCATCAGCAGTGTGAGCAGATAAGCCACTAACTGCTGGGGTTCAGTGTCCAGAGGCTTCCGAGTGGCAGTCAATCTACCTTGAGTGCTGAGCTCACAGGTCTGGCTAAATACCACCAGTGGTTCATAGGCCCGAGGCAGCTCTTGTTGTAGCTCTAGTACCTGGTGTGTCTTTTAATAAAGGACTTGAAGTGGACAAACGCTAGCCTCAACCAGATGCCCTTAAAAACACATCAGCTGGGATTTTCCTGGTGGCATGGTGGTTAAGAAACAGCCTGCCAATGCAGGGGACATGAGTTCGACCCTTGGTCCAGGAAGATCCCACATGCTGTGGAGCAACTAAGCCCGTGTGCCACAACTATTGACCCTGCGCTCTAGAGCCCGCCACCCACAACTACTAAGCCCATGTGCTGCAACTACGCAAGCCCGCGGGGCTAGAGCCCGTGCTCCGCAACTAGAGAAGCCACCGCAATGAGAAGCCCGCGCACCACAACGAAGAGTAACCTCCGCTCGCCGCAACTAGAGAAAGCCCGTGGGCAGCAACAAAGACCCAACGCAGCCAAAAATAAATAAATTAATTTTTTTAAAAAATCAACTGATTTTCTTTGTCTACAGAAAGTAACAAACCAGGAGAGTATAGGGTAAGGTGACCCACTTTCAAAAGCCTGTCAAAGCACATCTTCCCCTAGAAGCTTCATCAACAGAAGACGTTTCCAATAAACTCAAGAGTAATTTGCCGCTTTACCTGGCAGATGGCGCGGTGTTGTTACCGTCCAGTAACTGCACGGCATCTACTAACTATTCACATCACCTCACTTAGCTGGGATCCCGTCTACCAGTCAGTGTAACCATCACTCATATTAGACTCTGACGTCAGCGTCAAGTCTTGAAACCACTGTCCGTTTGCAAATCTGAAGAACTCTAGATCAGAAAGCTGCTGTCTGCGCTGGCACTCTCAAGATCAGACAAGCAGCACGCTTTGGGGAACACGGCTCCATTTCTTTGATTCTTTCTCCAGCAATGGACAAAACTGATCTTTGGCTCATGCCTCACATAGGGAAACAAGCAGCTCCCTCATACAGAATACTCTCCGAAACACAAAATGAAATATGCTCAATTTTTATTGTTCAAGTTAAACTTGCACACTAGCAATTCGGTTCTATTTCCCCTAACCAAAATGTACCCCTTATAGAAATTAATAACAACCTAAATCTACTTTTCATTCAAAAAATCACGACAATTTTAAGAGTTTAAAAACTAGCTCCATTCCATTAACAAACCAAAACAATAACCACCCCTCAGACGTCTCTAGCTCAGGCCTCTGTCCTCTCCCTGTAACTCCCAGGCCAGTAGGCCAGCAGATAACTGGCCTTCCATCCTCAAGTTTACCCAGTAACTTCCCTGCTTCCAAAAAGCCTTTGTATTCCACCTCAAGAACTGCTACTCCAACAAGAGATGACAACGATTCGTATCAACAAATAAATGTCACACGTACTCAAATCAGTCAAGAATTGCTGCAAGAACTATTTCCCATTCCAGAGACCCAGAGGTTATTAACCCCCTTGGCAAGCAAGACCCTGCCACAGGCCAAGAAGAACACAGACACCTGGCTGAGAAACTGGCGGACACCAGCTCCTTTAAGAATACCAAACAACCTTCCCTCGAGGTCCCAGGGAGGACAACAGTTTTACAAATCAGCAATATTTATGAAGGGTATTTTCTGAAATGAGCAGTCATATGAAATGCTATTAAGTGTTTTCGCCTAATTTAATCAGAATATTAAGAGTTTTCACGTCCAATGGAAACTTATTTAAGCTTTTCTTGCTTTTTCTTATGTCAGTTAAAATAGTTCAGTTGCTTTAGGGATATCCCAGCCTTTTTGTATTTCAGAGTTTTCTAGCGACACAATAAAAAACGGAACTAAAAAACATTTCCTTGCAGTTTAAAATGCACACCTGAGAACTGTGGCATCTCACAACTGTGGATATGCTGACACGAGTTCTGCACGCCCGCTGCGGCCTCGGGGTCCGACTTCCCACGGGGGAAAGGTCCCTGGCCCTTGGGTTGCTGATCTCAAGCCCCAGAGGCGGGGGAGGGGACGAAGGGAGCGGCTTTCCCGTGTCAAAGGTGAACATGCTTTGCACGTGGTGATGTTAACTGCGAGTCTTTGTTTTTAAAGGGAACATTTCCACAGTGACCTCGGCCCTTGCAATGTCCCGCCTTTTCTCATCCTTACTCCGGATATGTAGCGAACAGCGGGGAAACTGAGTGTGGACTACCAGGTGCAGGAGGAGGACACAAGGGAGCCGCTCAGCTGTGGGCAGTTGCCACAGGGTCGCCCAAGCAGGGAGCCCAAGTTCCAGGCGATCGGATAAGCTACGCGTGTCCCTGTGGCCTATCACTCAGGAGTAGGGGCGGGGTCTGGTTAAAATGTCCAATCAGCGGCGACTGGGCGGGGTCCGGACAACTTGCAATCAGAGTAGGATGGGGTGAGGAGAATTGAGCGTGGGGGCGGGGCAAGGATTACTGTCCAATCAAGGTCGGGGGCGGACGCAATTTCTGTGCCAGGGAGAGGCTGTCCGCCCTCTGCTTCGCTCGTGCGCACGCCGAGCTCGTGCGCGCCTGCCCCGCGTAGCCTCAGGTTTACGTTCCCCATCGCTCTCACCTGCCCAAGTCTCGGGGCCGCTGACATGACGCCGGAGAGAGCTCTGAGCGAGGTGGAGATGGTGAGTGCCCGAGCCGGGGTCGGAGACCAGGAGGGGCTGGTTCGAACCGGCAAGGAACCCGCTGGAAGCTGACGGGGTCCCGCGTCTCCCTCCCCGCTCCCCCTGCTAGTCTCCACCCCAATAAGCTCTCCGCCCTGGGGTGGGGTCTTGGCGTCCTGTCCCGTCCCCACGCGGGGGTCCCTCCTCGAGTCCTTTGCTGGGTGGGGTCGGAGGGAGGACAGGACTTGGGGAGGGCGGTTGGGGTGTCTGCAGGGGACCCACCCTGGACCTGACGGTTCTGCTTTCACTCTGGCTTCAGTTTTCAGTTAAGGGAAAATAACGGATCCTTTCCCCCTCTCCTTCCACTTAGAGTAGTAAGTTCCTCAGGTCTGTTCTTGGTCTCCTGGCGCGGAGCGTGTTGTTTCGACTCGTGTTGTTCTGGGAAGGGTCTCAGGAATGTCCTGTCTTCCACTGCAGTTGTGGGGAAAATGCAGAAAGTTCTGTGGAATTAATTGAAGAACGCTCAGCTAAAGTTGGAGTGGAAATGGACCTATAGGGAGAGCTCTCTGCGTCCCCCTCCCTCTCCCCAAGCTTCATCAATTACTCCAAACAGGTAGAGACCACCCTCTACATCTCCAACGGAAAGGCGCATCTTACTACCCAGCAGAAAGAAGAAAACCTCTCTGGGCCAGGACAGCCCAGGCACTGAGAAGCCTCCATATTTTGGACGCCCAGCTCCTCCAATGGACTCCTCGGTTATTACAGCCCCTCCAAACTACTCCTTTTCCCTATAATAGTAAGCGCCCCTTCATTATTCTCTGGGTTTGCCGGTGGTCCGTCATAGATTGCGGTTACTCCCTCTATTGCTGAACTCACTTTTGCTGGTAAGATAAGTGGCTATTACACTGATAAACTTGACAGTACACTGAAATAAGCTCAACAAAGAGGTGGATTCATGTCTTTATAAAAATAATAGCGACTCTTCCATACAAGTTACAGAGTTCCTGACGCTCTGGTCCTGTTCCATTTCCTGTTAACACGTGGCATTCAGATTAATGAAAATTCTGTAAAATGTGACCTGTAAAAGCAACTAGTGTTCAATTCTGATTAATTTACAAACACTGTGTTACCATGAGGGTATTAGCTGATAACTGTTACCTGGGTTCTTGGAGCCCTTAATCAGTAGAAATTTATCAGACCAGGTGAAGAGTTCAGGCAAGGCTTTATTGAGGTTCCTGCTACAGCACGAGGGAGCGAGAACAAGTAACTGGTGCCTTTGCTGGATGCAGGAGGAGGGGCGGGCTGGTCCATTAAAGGGGGTGAGGGTGGGGGTAGGTGGGTGCGTGGGGCCGGAGGGGCGGCTTAGATGGTCTAGGCCACCCCCTTGGTGGTGCAGTGTGCGGGGATCATGCACAGGACTCTGCTTTTGCTCCCGTACCTCGGAAGTGGCAATTGGGTTTTGGCCTTTTTGTATCTTGTTGTTCTTAATTTGCCGCCACTGCGCATGCGTGCAGTTATTTTTAGTCCCTTAGCGTTTCTTTGCATCTGTTGCTGGAGGAGATGGCTGTCCAGGTGCAAGCACTGCAGCAAAGGGTCCCGGGTCCCAGCCTGCCTCAATGCCTGTCTTCTGAAAGGAATAAGCAGGATCCAGTTATTAAAACCGTAAAAGTGCCCTAGAATTTTCCTCTGCGTTATCCGTGAACACAGGTGGAAGCAGGGATCCTGCAGGCTCCCATTCACACTCTGGGAGGAGGGGCTTTGTCTCCTGTAAATGACCCACGGAGCTTGAAGCAGGGGCATCCCCTGGGGTGGGGGACAAGCTGAGCGCAAAGCTGAGCCTGCGAGGGAGGTGAAGGGAGGTGCCCTGGGGTCTTGCTGCCCCCTCACCCCATGCAGGTGGCCTCCAGACCATGGAACTACCACAGGAGGAGCTGTTGATGCCATGATCATGAGGGGAGGGGACCCACTTCCAGTAGTGCTGGGGGTAGTGTGTCCTCTCTGAGGTGTGCTGTGCTTGCCGTGGGGCTGCTCTTAAATCGTGTGACTTTTGCATTAAGTTAATGATGCCAAAATGATCTTGGCTCTGTGCACCGATGCGGAACAGAAATATGGAGAGAGAGTTTTGAGGAAAAGAAAGAATAGCTGGATTCTTTGCCAGGCAAAGGGGGGAACACAGTAGGCTAGCGCCTCAAGAGCTGTGCCCCCTCCAGAGGGTAGAGAGAAGTTTTTTATACTCAGGACTCTCGGTCTGGGGTGGGTGATAAGGATCAAAGTTGTGAAGGTCTTGCATTTTTTTCTTGCATTATTTCAAAGTGGTCACAGCTGGCGTTAGGCAGCCTGGCAACCGGGTCTGGTATCCCTGAAGTTACAGGACTGTGAAATAAAGAGCGCTACAAGGGAGTGTAGGGGAGAAGAGTGCCAGGTGCAGAGTGTTGATTCATGTGGATTCCTAGAGTAATCAGCTTTGGGAAGGACGAGTCTAGCTACAGGTGTTTGTTAGTAGTAACAGCTACAGGATAACCAAGGTCGCTTATCTCAGGCCCGTTTGGCTGGTCTGTGCCTAAGCCCGTTTGCTTCTTTCTGTTTTGCTGCAACATTAATAATAACAATATAAACACCTGTGGACTCAGCCCCCAGGTGTACAGGTAGGCCCTGGTACCTGTCGGCATCTCCTGAGCTTCTCCCACATCTTCTCTCCCTCCTGTTGCCAAGGTGACCTCTGTCCTGATTCTTTGTTATTATTCATACCTTTACCATCTCTTATCACCAAGCAGTGTGTCGTCTGATTTTGCCCCTTCAGTTTCCAATAAGTGAACGTTAGTTCATAAATCACCAGTAATGTCACACAGAAGTTTCTCTGGGGTTTCTCAGCCCCAGTCTGTTTCACACGTGCTGGTGTCTGAGGCTCAGCTCTCCCCATTGACTCATGTGTTCCAGTGCCTTTGCTGCCTGGGTTCTTCCAAGATTTCTTTTCTTTTTTTGGCTGCACCATGGCTTGTGGGATCTTAGTTCCCAGGCCCCCTGCAGTAGAAGCGCAGAGCCCTAACCTCTGGATGTCCAGGGAATTCCCCAAGTGCATTTTTTGATTAGCTAGCAATGCTGCGACAGTCATTCTTGTTTTTATCTCCAAGTGCGAGATGCGACTTGAGTTTCTGCACTTCAGAGAAAAAAGCGTGGCTTCGTAGCTTATGGATAAGTTTAAATTTACTCAGAAAATGCTGGTCGTGTCTGGAGTGTATTCTTGTCCCGCTGTTTATTTCTTCCTTGTGGTCCCCATCGCTGAGTGACCTCGATAAATATTTGTCCACCTCGAGTGGGAGCCGGGGTCTCTTTGTGGTTACGTAGGGTTCTTACCGGATGAGGGTGTGGTGGTTCATCTTCTGTGTGATGTGTGTATTTGTATGTTTATTGATTTCTTCAGTTTTCTTTAGATGCTCTGGGCATGAATCCTCTTTCGTTTGCAGGCACTGCCGATATTTTCTCCCCATGTGTGGTTTATCTTTTCATCCCCTTTATTCTGTGCTGGTGAATGGACTCAGGGTTAACAGAAATAAATTGGTCAGTCTCCTCCTTTGTAGCTTCTTTTTTATTTTCCTTATATAAGAAAAATCCGTATGCAGAAGTCGTGGGACACTTGCCTTTAACTTCTGAAAGTACTTCCCTGGCGGTCCAGTGGTAAAGACTCTGTGCTTCCACTGCAGGGGGTGTGGGTTCGATCCCTGGTCAGGAAACTAGGATCCCTCATGCCTCGGGGCTCGGCCAAAACCCCCCCAATAATCTGCATTAAATGGATTATTATACATGACATTGACAGTGTTACCCACCCCCCTACCCCACCTCCCGTAGACAGCCGTTTGTCATCGCCCTGTGAGCCAGTGCCTGCGCTGGAGGAGATTCCTGCCCCATGTCCATTGTTTCCCCAGGTCTGTGAGTCCCTCCTCCTGCTAATGCTGTGTGGCCCCAACTACTGTCCGGACTTAAATGCTTTGATGTGTTTTAGGGAAAGTTCTTCCACCTTGTTCTGTAGGAAACTTGGCTATTCTTAGACATTTGACTCTCATTTGTTTTTAGAAGTAGTTTTTCATAAAGAAACGAAAAAACCCGACCTGGTTTTGGATGTAATGGAATTTTCTTAACACTCTGCATCTGTTTGGGAGAGTTGCTATCGTGATGGCATTGTGTCTCTTTTCCGAGAACACGTACTCTCTCTTTCTTTCTACTTTGATGTCGTTCGGTAACACTTTATAATTTTCCCTTTATGATCGTTTCAGGGACTTCCCTGGCGGTCCAGCTGTTAAGACTCCGAGCTTCCATTGCAGGGGGCCCGGGTTTGATCTCTCATCGGGGAACTAAGATCCCGCAAGCCAAGTGGTGCGGCCGAAAAGATAAAAACCATCATTTTATGTCCTTCATTAGAGATTGCCTTGGAAGAAACTACAGCTGTCCGCACTGTGTTTGTCTGTTTTACTTTCACACAGAACATTTCACTTCTGATACTTCTGGTCACCAGAGCTATAGGGGTTTCCCAAACCCAGCAATTCTGTGACACCAACCAGGTGTCCTACAACCCAACTCAGTTCTGACACCGTCCACCTGGAGACAGTGTCAGACCCCCCACAGGTTAAGGGCTCAGTCCCTAAGGACCGTCCCCCCACCTTAGATGCTAATCAAAGGTAGTTGGTCCCTACGTTGCCCACAACTTCTGTCTGACTTGGCTACAGATCAGAGTTTCCCATCACCCCCTTCTCAGGTTCAGTTAATTTGCTAGAGTGGCTCTCAGACCTCAGGGAAACATGTGATTATGTTTACCAGTTGAGTGAAGCATATGATAAAAGATACACACGGACGTCCAGATGAAGAGATACACAGGGCGAGGTCTGGGAGCGTCCCGAGTGCAGGAGCTTCTGTGCCCCTGGACCTGGGGTGTGTCACCCTCCTGGTGTGGATGTGTTCACCTTGAAGCTCTCAGAACCCCCTGCTACTGGGATTTTAAGGAGGCTTCTTCACACAGGCGTGATCACTTATTCACTCCGTTTCCGGCCCCTCTCCCCTTTGGAGGTTGGCGGGAGGGGTTAAAAAGCCCAAGCTTCCAATCATGGTGCAGCCTTTCTGCTGACCAGCCCCATCCTGGAGCCCACCCAGTTGCCTCCACAGAACGAAAGATGCTCCTGGTGCACTTATCGCTTAGGAATTTACAAGGGTTTTAAGAGCTCTGTGCCAGGAACTGGGGTAGAGATCACTATATAAATTTGGTATTATTTCCCAGACATACTTTAGGACTTAAAATTTCTAACAAATTGAAAAGGTGCCATTAAAGTTAGTTTTAATGGTCTAGGTTATCCTCTCAAAATGTCTTTTAGCTGCTGTTACTAGTGATTCACAATGCACCAAGATCTGTTTTTGTATTGCATTTCTGGAAACTTACCAAAACCCCTATACTCTGATTTTAAGCTTATTCTCTGGTTCAGCTTCTTTGTGGATCTTCCATATGTAATACTTAGAGATATTTCATGTTGGATTGTATTTGGTTTACAATGTGATAGTTTCAGATGTACAGCAAAGTGATTCAGTTACACATATACATATATCTATTCTTTTTCAGTTTCTTTTCCCATTTAAGTTATTATGGAATATATATTTTTAAATTTTATTTATTTATGTTTGGCTGCGTTGGGTCTTCGTTGCTCCACGGCATGTGGGATCTTCCCGGAGCAGGGCTCGAACCCGTGTCCCCTGCAGTGGCAAGCGGTTTCTTAACCACTGCGCCACCAGGGAAGCCCTATTATGGAATATTGAGTAGAGTTCCCGGTGGTCTTTTTGGTTCTTGTTGGTTATCTATTTTATATATAGTAGTGTGTGTATTTTTAAAAATTAATTTTTATTGGACTATAGTTGCTTTACATTGTTGTGTTAGAGTACTGTGTGTATGTTAATCCCAAGCTCCTAATTTATCCCACCCCCCAGGTTTACCCTTTGGTAACCATAAGTTCGTTTTCGAAATCTGTGAGTCTGTTTCTGTTTTGTAAATAAGTTCATTTGTATCATTTTTTTCAAATAAGATCCAACATATGAGCGTTATTATATATTTGTCTTTCTCTGTCTGACTTCACTTACTATGACAATTCCTAGGTTCATCCATGTTGCTGCAAATGACATTATTTCATTATTTTTAATGGCTAAAAAATTCCATTGTATATAGGTACCACATCTTCTTTATCCATTCATCTGTTGACGGACATTTAGGTTGTTTGCATGTCTTGGCTATTGTAAATAGCACTGCAGTGAACACTGGGGTGATGTATTCTTTCAAAGCATGGTTTTCTCCAGATATATGCCTAAGAGTAAGATTGCTGGATCATATGCTAGCTCTATTTTAAGTTTTTTTAAGGAACCTCCTTGCTGTTCTCTATAGTAGCTGTACAAATTTACATTAATACCAACAGGGTAGGAGGGTTGCCTTTTTTCCACACCCTCTCCAGCATTAGAATTTGTAGACTGTTTGATGATGGCTATTCTGACTGGTGTGAGGTGATACCTCCTTGTTGTTTTGATTTGCATTTCTCTAATAATTAGCAATGTTGAGCATCTTTTTATGTGCCTCTTGGCCATCTGTATGTCTTCTTTGGAGAAATGTCTATTTAGGTCTTCTGCCTATTTTTTTCGTTTTTAAGATTATTTTTTTTGATGTGAACCATTTTTAAAGTCTTTATTGAATTTGTTACAATATTGCTTCTGTTTCGTGCCTTGGTTTTTTTGGCCATGAGACATGTGGGATCTTAGCTCCCCAACCAGGGATCGAACCCACCACCCTGCATTGGAAGGCGAGGTCTTAACCAGTGGACTACCAGGGAAGTCCCTTTCTGCCTATGTTTTGATTGGGTGTTTGTTTTTTTGATATTGAGCTGCATGAGCTGTTTTTAAATATTGGCGATTAATCCCTTGTTGGTTGCATCGTTTCTAAATATATTCTCCCATTCTGTGGGTTGTCTTTTTGTTTTGTTTATGGTTTCCTTTGCTGTGGAAAAGCTTTTGAGTTTAATGAGGTCCCATATGTTTATTTTTGTCTTTATTTTCATTACTGTAGGAGATGGATCAAAAATACTGCTGCGATTTATGTCAAAGAGTGTTCTGCCTATGCTTTCCTCTAAGAATTTTATAGTGTCTGGTCTTACATTTAGGTCTTTAATCCATTTTATTTTTGTGTATGTTGTTAGAGAATATTCTAATTTCATTCTTTACATTCAGGTGTCCAGTTTTCCCAGCACCACTTACTGAAGAGACTGTTTTCTCCATTGTATATTCTTGCCTCCTTTATTGTACGTTAATTGACCATAGGTGCGTGGGTTTATCTCTGGGCTTTCTGTCCCGTTCCATTGATCTATATTTCTGTTTTTGCGTTAGTGACACATGGTCTTGATCACAGTAGCTCCGTAGTATAGTCTGAAGTTAGGGAGCCTGATTCCTCCAGCTCCGTTCTTTGTTGACCCAAAGATTGCTTTGGCTATTTGGGGGTCTTCTGTGTTTCCATACAAATTAAAAAATTTTTTGTTCTAGTTCTGTGAAAATTGCCATTGGTAATTTGATAGGGATTGCACTGATTCTGCAGATTGCCTTGGGTAGTATAGTCATTTTGACAATATTGATTCTGTCAATCCAAGAAAATGGTATATCATTCCATCTGTTTTTGTCATGTTCAGTTTCTGTCATCAGCATCTTACAGTTTTCAGAGTACAGGTCTTTGCCTCCTTAGGTAGGTTTATTCCTAGGCATTTTATTTTATTTTATTTTTTATTTTTTATTTTTTTGCGGTACGAGGGCCTCTTACCGCTGTGGCCTCTCCCGTTGCGGAGCACAGGCTCCGGATGCGCAGGCTCAGCGGCCATGGCTCACGGGCCCAGCCGCTCCGCGGCATGTGGGATCTTCCCAGACCGGGGCATGAACCCGTGTCCCCTGCATTGGCAGGCGGACTCTCAACCACTGCGCCACCAGGGAAGCCCCGGTATTTTATTCTTTTTGATGTGATGGTAAATGGAATTGTTTCCTTAATTTCTCTTTCTGATCTTTTGTTGTTAGTGTATAGGAATGCAACAGGTTTCTGTGTATTAATTTTGTATCCTGCAACTTTACCGAATTCCTTGATGAGCTCTAGTAGTTTTCTGTAGCATCTTTATGGTTTTCTATGTATAGTATCATGTCATCTGCAAAGAGTGACAGTTTTACTTCTTCTTTTCCTTTTATTTCTATTTCTTCTCTGATTGCCATGGCCAGAACTTGCAAAACTATGCTGAGTAAAAGTGGCGAGAGTGGACATCCTTGTCTTGTTCCTGATCTTAGAGGAAATGCTTTCAGCTTTTCACCATTGAGTGTGATGTTAGTTGTGGATTTGTCATATATGGACTTCATTATGTTGAGGTATGTTCCCTCTATGCCCACTCCCTGGAGGATTTTATCATAAATCGGTTTTGAATTTTGTCAAAAACCTTTTTTCTATCTATTGAGATGATCAGATGGTTAAAGTGGTGTATCACAGTGATCGATCTGCAGATATTGAAGCATCCTTATATCCCTGGGGTAAATCCCACTTGATCTTGGTGTATGATCCTTTTCATGTATTGTTGGATTTGGTTTGCTAGTTATTTATTTATTTATTTATTTATTTATTGCAATGCTGCATGGCTTATGGGGTTTTAGTTCCCTGACCAGAGATTGAACCCAGATCTTCAGCAGTGAGAGCATGGAGTCCTAACCCCTGGACCGCCAGGGAATTCCCACGGTTTGCTAGTATTTTGTTCAGGATTTTTGCGTGTGTGTTCACCACTGATATTGGACTACAATTTTCTTTTTGTTGTGGTATCTTTGTCTGGTTTTGGTATCAGAGTGATGGTGGCCTCATAAAATGAGTTTGGGAGTGTTCCTTCCTTTGCAGTGTTTTGGAATAGTTTCAGAAGCACAGGCATTAACTCTTCTCTAAGTGTTTGACAGAATTCACCTGTGAAACAGTCTTGTCCTGGACTTTTGTTTGTTGGGAGTTTTTAAATCACAGTTTCAATTTTAATACTTGTGATTTTTCTCTTCATATTTTCTGTTTCTTCCTAGTTCAGTCTTGGGAGATTGTACTTTTCTAAGAATTTGTCCATTTCTTCTAGGTTGTCCATTTTATTGGCATGTAGTTGCTTGTAGTAGTCTCTTATGATCCTTTGTATTTCTGTGGTGTCTGTTGTAACTTCTCCATTTTCATTTCTAATTTTTTTGATTTGAGCCCTTTCCATTTTTTCCTAGATGAGTCTGGCTAAAGGTTTATCAGTTTTGTTGTTTATCTTTTGAAAGAAGCAGCTTTTACTTTCATTGATCTTTTCTATTCCTTTGTCTTTAATTTTATTCATTTCTGCTCTGATCTTGATGACTTCTTTCCTTCTACTAACTTTGGGTTTTATTTATTCTTCTTTCTCTAGTTGCTTTAGGTGTAAAGTTAGGTTATTTATTTGATATTTTTCTTGTTTCCTGAGGTACAACTGTATTGCTATAAACTGCCTTCTTAGAACTGTTTTTGCTGCGTCTTGTAGGTTTTGAATCGTGTTTTCGTTTTCATTTGTCTCTAGGTATTTTTGATTTCTGCTTTGATGTCTTCAGTGATCCATTGGTTGTTTAGTAGCATATTGTTTATTTAGCCTATATGTGTTTGTGTTTTTTACAGTTTTTTCTTGTTGAATTATACTCTCATAGCGTTGTGATCAGAAAAGATGCTTGATATGATTTCAGTTTTATAAATTTACCGAGGCTTGCTTTGTGGCTCAGTATGTGTTCTATTTTGGAGAATGTTCCATGTGCCCTTGAGAAGGATGTGTATTCTGCTGCTTCTGGTTGGAATGCTCTATAAATATCAATTAAGTCCATCTGATCTAGGGACTGCCATGGTGGCACAGGGGTTAAGAATCCGCCTGCCAATGCAGGGGACACAGGTTAGAGCCCTAGTCTGGGAAGATCCCACATGCTGCGGAGCAGCTAAGCCCATGCGCCACAATTACTGAGCCTATGCTCTAGAGCCTGTGAGCCAAAACTACTGAGCCCACGTGCCACAACTACTGAAGGCCCCGCGCCTAGAGCCTGTGCTCCACAACAAGAGAAGCCACTGAAATGAGAATCCTGTGCACCACAATCAACAGTAACCCCTGCTCACCGCAACTAAAGAAAGCCCATGCGCAGCAATGAAGACCCCTCGCAGCCAAAAATAAATAAATAAGTAAGTATTAAAAAGAGTCAATGTGGGGCTTCCCTGGTGGCGCAGTGTTTGGGAGTCCACCTGCCAGTGCAGGGGACGCGGGTTCGATCCCTGGCCCTGGAGGATCCCACATGCCACGGAGCAGCTGAGCCCGTGCACCACGGCTGCTGGGCCTGTGCTCTGGAGCCCATGAGCCACAAGTACTGAAGCCAGTACACCACGGCTGCTGAATCCCGCGTGCCTGGAGCCTGTGCTGTGCAGCGGGAGGGGCCACGACAATGAGAAGCCCGCACACCACAGGGAGGAGTGGCCCCGGCTCACCACAGCTGGAGAGGGCCTGCTTCCGGGCTCTGTCCAGCTATTCCTGCCATGCTTTTGTGCAGCCTCGCCAGGGCTGTCTACCCACATGCAATGAAAGGCCCCTTCAGGGAAACTGCCCCTGCCCTGGCTGGGCAACGAATAGTCCTCAGCCAGGCGGCCAGCAGCTCCACGGAAAGCATCTAAACACAAGGCGTCTGCTGCACGTGGCTCGAGTATTGGGGTATTTCCTGAGTGCCACCTGGGCTGTGGGCCCACGAGACCATCGTCACGTGGGAGGTGCCGGGGCACCGGTTCACCTCTGTCCTGCCAGCGCCAGTTCAGGAAGGAGGCCTCTGCAGGGGTGAGCCTGTGTGGTGCTGCATGTGCAACCCAAGGCATCAGGGCAGCTGGGGGCCAGCAGCCCGGTCTCAGGGCCTGGAGGGCCTCGGCTCCAGCAGGGCCCAGGGAGTAGCCGTCGTGGTGCGCCACTGCTCTGTAGCGCTAGGAGGGCTACCAGATGCCTGAGCAGCTAACAGCACATAAATTGCCTGCCGTAAATTGGGCCTGTCGGCCTACAGACCCCTGAACGTATGAGATGGTGTGTTTGTCCAGTGGATGAACCTACACTGACATGTCGTCACCACCCACAGTCCGCAGCTGACTTTGTATGTATGTTCTGTGGGTCTAGATGAAGATGCGTCCACCTTTATAGTGTCCTGCGAAACACGTTCGCTGCCCTAAAAAATGCCCTGTGCGCCTCCTAGTCACCCCTCCCCCAACCCCGATCCCCGGCAACCACTGGTCCTTTTACTGCCATCTCCACAGTCTTGTCTTTTCAAACAGATTTAGAAAAATCTTTTGATATGCTGTGATTTTTCTTCTTTAGACCGTTGAAGTGATTTTTAAAAATTATTTATTTTTATGATTTTTTGCTGTGTTGGGTCTTAGTTGCCGTATGTGGGATCTTCGTTGTGGCATGTGGGATCGTTCGTTGCAGCGCATGGGCTTGTCTCTAGTTGCGGCCCACGGGCTCTCTAGTTGTGGTGCATAGGATCCAGAGCACATGGGCTCTGTAGTTTGCAGCATGCTGGCTCCCTAGTTGAGGCGCGCAGGCTCAGTATTTGTGGTGCGTGGGCTTAGTTGCCCTGTGGCATGTGGGATCTTAGTTCCCTCACCAGGGATCAAACCCACGTCCCCTGCATTGGAAGGTGAATTCTTAACTACTGGACCACCAAGGAAGTCCCCTGAAGTGAATTCTGAATGTTGAGCCAGCCTTGCATACCTGGGATAAATACCACTTGGTTATGGTGTATAATTCTTCTATATTATTTGATTCAGTTTGTTAATATTTTTAAAAAATATTTATTTTGACTGCACTGGGTCTTAGTTGTGGCTTGCGGGATCTTCCTTGAGGCATGCGGTCTTCTTAGTTGCGGCATGCAAACTCTTAGTTGCGGCATGTGGGATCTAGTTCCCCGACCAGGGATCAAACCTGGGCCCCCCCATGGAGTCTTACCCAATGGACTACCAGGGAAATCCCCAGTTTGTTAATATTTTGTTTGGGATTTTTACATCACTGTTTGAGAGAGACTGATCTATAGTTTCCTTGTAATGTCTGTCTGGTTTTGTTATTAGGGAAATGCTTACCTCATAGAATGAGTTAGTGCACATTCCCTCTGCTTCTGTCCTCTGAAACTAATTGTAGAGAATTAATTTCTTCCTTAAATGTTTGGTAGAATTCACCAGTGAACCCATCTGGATCTGGTGTTTTCTGCTTTGGAAGGTTAGTAATTATATTATTTTTTACTTTACTTTTTTACTGAAGTACAGTTGATTTACAATAGTGTGTTAGTTTCAGGTGTACAGCACAGCGATTCAGTTTTATACACACACACGCACACATATCTTCTTCAGATTCTTTACTCTTACAGGTTGTTATAAAATATTGAGTATAGTTCCCTGTGCTATACTGTAGGTCCTTGTTAGTTATCTATTTTATATATAGTAGTGTGTATATGTTAATCCCAACTTCCTAATATATCCCTCTGTCCACGCCCCTTTCTCCTTTGGTAACCATAAGTTTGTTTCCTATGTCTGTGAGTCTCTTTCTATTTTGGAAATAAGTTCATTTGTATGTTTTATTTTCTTTTACTTATTTTATGTTTTAGGTTCTACATATAAGCGATATATGATATTTGTCTTTCTCTGGTTTACTTCACTTAGTATGACTATCTCTAGGTCCATCCATGTTGCTGCAAATGGCATTATTTCATTCTTTTTTATGGCTGAGTAATATTCCATTGTATGTGTACCACATCTTCTTTATCCAGTCATCTGTTGATAGAAATTTAGGTTGCTTCCATGTCTTGGCTATTGTAAATAGTGCTGCTGTGAACATTGGGATGTATGTATCTTTTTGAGTTACAGTTTTGTCCAGATATATGCCCAGTAGTGGGATTGCTGGATCATATGGTAATTCTGTTTTCAGTTTTTTAAGGACCCTCCATACTGTTTTCCGTAGTGGCTGCACCAATTTACATTGCCACCAACAGTGTAGCAAGGTTCCTGGAAGGTTACTGATTGTTCATTCAGTTTCTTTCATAGATATAGGACTATTCAGATTATCTATTTCTTCTTCTGTGAATTCTTGCAGGCTGTGTCTTTCAAGGAATAGGGCCATTCCATCGAGGTTATTAAATTTTGGGGTATAGTTATTCATAGTATTCCATTATTACCCTTTCAACGTCCATAAGACGTGTAATGATATCCCCTAGTTCTTTGCTGATAATAATAATTTCTGTCTTCTCTATTTTTTTCCTAGTTAGCATATGATTTTATTGATCTTTTCAGAGAGCCAGCTTTTGGTTTAGTTGATGTTCTCTACCAATTTCCTGTTTTAAATTTTATTGATTTCTGCTCCAAATTTTAGTATTTTTTTCTTCTGATTTAGTATTGTTTTCTACTTTAGATTTAATTTGCCCTTTTTCTAGTTTCTTAAGGTAGAGGTTTAGATTATTGATTTTTGATCTTGCTTCTTTTTTAATATATCCTTTCAGTGCTTTCTCTAAGCATTGCTTTCACTGCATCCCTCGCATTTAAAAAAAATTTATTTTATTTTTGGCTGCATTGGGTATTCATTGCTTCGTGCGGGCTTTTCTCTAGTTGTGGCGAGCACGGGCTTCTCATTGCAGTGGCTTCTCTTGCTGCAGAGCATGGGCTCTAGGCACGCATGCTTCAGTAGTTGTGGCTCATTAGTTGTGGCACATGGGCTTAGTTGCTCCATGGCATCTTCCTGTACCAGGGCTTGAACCCGTGTCCCCTGCATTGCCAGGTGGTTCTTAACCACTGTACCACCAGGGAAGCCCGCCAGGCAGATTCTTTTTTTTTTTTTTTTTTTTCCGCCGGGCAGATTCTTAACCACTGGGCAGGTGGTTCTTAACCACTGTGCCGCCAGGGAAGCCCTGCATCCCTCAAATTTTGATAAGTGTTATTTTCGTTTTCATTAAGTTCAAAATATTTTTTATTTCTCCGGAGATTTCTTCTTTGATCCATTTGTTATTTGGAAGTTTGTTGTTTACGAGTACTTGGGGGACTTTCCAGCTACCTTTATGTTATTTCCAATTTAATTCCACTGTGGCCTAAGAGCATCCACTGTGATTTCTATTCTTTTAAATTCATTAAGGTTTGTTTTATGGCCCAAGATATGGTGTTTGTTGGTGACGGTCCCATGTGCACTTGAGAGGATCTGTGTGCTGCTGTCTTTGGATGACGTCGTCCGTAGTTGTGAATTATATCCAGTTGTGGATGGTACTGTTGAGTTCATTTATCTTACTCACTTTTTGCCTCCAGGATCTGTCATTTCTGATAGAGATATATTGAAGTCTCTAACTTAAATAGTGGATTCATCCATTTCTCGATGCAGTCGTATCAGTTTTTGTCTCTAGCATGTGGACTCTGTTGTTAGGCGCACACGCACTAAGGGTTGTTATGTCTTCTTGGAGAATCGATGCCTTTATCATCATGTCGTGCCTCTCTTTATCTCTGAGAATTTTCCTTCCTCTGAAATCTGCTCTGTGTGAAATACAGCTACTAAGTTTTGTGGGTTTTTGTTTTTCGGGGTTTTTTTTGGGGGGGGGCTGCGTTGGGTCTTCGTTGCTGTGTGCAGGCTTTCTCTAGTTGCGGCGAGCGGGGGCTGCTCTTTGTTGTGGAGCACGGGCTCTAGGCGTGTGGGCTTCAGTAGTTGTGGCATGCGGGCTCAGTAGTTGTGGCTCGCGGGCTCTAGAGCACAGGCTCAGTAGTTGTGGTGCACGGGCTTAGCTGCTCCACGGCATGTGGGATCTTCCAGGGCCAGGGCTTGAACCCATGGCCCCTGCACTGGCAGGTGGATTCCCAAACACTGCACCACCAGGGAATTCCCTGCTGGGTGGCTTTTAATATTTGATGTTGCTCCTATGCCCCCCAGTCCATTGGTGATTGCCAGTCCCAACAGGACAGGGACAGGATGGCCCTTTCTGTGAGCAGGACAGCTCTAGTGGAAAAGTGTCAGAAGAGTGAAGGGTGCTGGGATCCTAAAAGGAAAAGTATTGTAACCGTAGGGGTTATCTCTGTGGATATGCTGCAGACTGGGCAGGGTCCAGTGGGCTTGCTCCTGACTGCTCGAGGCAGGTCCAAAGCAGAATCTGAATGAGGTGTTAATTATCATTTGGGGGCCGTGAGTGTACAGGGTGAGGGGCAGGCTTTGTGCTTGCATACAGTTAGTAGCCTTTAGAAAGTACCACCACGACGGGGGGGGGGGTGGTGGTGGTGGTTATTCTGGTTATCCTGATGCTTACCCTCAGGGTGCCCCGTACGGGGTCCTGATTAGGGGTTTGTTTAGCCTGAGTGAGGCTCAAGGTATTTTGGAGGGAATTAGCACACAGCTGATCACCGTGAGGAACTGCAGGTTAGTGACCTGGGGATGTAGGTCTGGCCCTGCGTAAAGACAGACAGCGTTGTTTTGCTTGTAAGGCCGAGGCTGCTGTCAGAGGTTTGCACAAATACATGTGTCCTGGCAGGTTGTGGCCTACTTGGTCGTGGTGTTGGAGGGGATTCTGGCGTATAGCGGGGAGTGGCTTGTGCCTACGATGTGGGTACAAAGGAGGGCAGCAGCTTTGAGTACGGAAGGTGGTGGTGGGAATAACGAGGGAGTCGGATCTGTTGTGGCTGCATCGGGTGGGGAGCAAACGCTGTCATCAGCGCATCAGCCGGCACACACGGTGGCAAGAGGTCCCTGATCACAGGCTCTAGGTAGGTCAAGGTAGGACCGTTGTGAGGCGGTGCCCCCGTGGCCGATGGGGGTTAGAACACACGGCTTGACTTGTCATGAAAGCCAAATGACGTTACTGGTGCCATGCAGTTGGCAGGGGACCTACTGTTTGTTCTTTTGTTTTTTTTTTTATTGGGGTAGTTGTTTTACAGTGTTGTTAGTTTCTACTGTACAGCAAAGTGGAGTTCCCTGTGCTATACAGCAGGTTCTTATCAGTTCCCTATTTTATATATGGTAGTGCCTAGTAAGTATTGTGACAGCGGCAAGGAATTAGCCATTTCACAAAAACAGTCTTCTCGAGGGCCCCCAGCGTCTGTCACCTGGAGGCACTGGGGCAGCTCGACCTTGAGGTTGACTGTCACCAGTCTCTTCCCTGCTGATGTGAAGGTGTCCGGGAGGGGAAGGTCCCACCGTCCCACGAGCTTGGGGAGCATGATTTCCCTCGTAATTCTCTTGGGTTGAGACGTCACCCACTGAGACATTGGTGTGCCTGGGGTGGCCTTCCCAGGTGGAGACCCGTGAAGGGCAGAGTGGCTGAGAGGTGTTAAGTTCCGGGCAGAT
Organism: Delphinus delphis; assembly: GCF_949987515.2. Taxonomy (NCBI): domain Eukaryota; kingdom Metazoa; phylum Chordata; class Mammalia; order Artiodactyla; family Delphinidae; genus Delphinus; species Delphinus delphis. The sequence goes on along the minus strand of NC_082685.1, from coordinate 4,299,577 downwards.
CTGCTGGAGGCCTGTGCAGGGCACAGCTACAAGCACAGGCTCTGCCGGCGGTTGAGCGGATCAGCGCCATCGGAGCAGCAGGGGTGCATCTTGGGAAGGGCACGGCCGTGTCCAAGACCGAGCCTTGTGGGGACCCCATCCATGATGCACACAGATTCCGGACACATTGATGGGCTGATTGTAGGCACACGTTGCGGCCTACAGCTTCAGAATCCGGAGTTCACCCTATGAGACCATGGTAGGATCATGACAGCCCAAAACTGCCAGCCATCTGGGTCTGATTCGGTTAACACTGGGAAGGCCGTTTTTGCCTGGGATGTATAACTTGAGGTTTTGTAAAAGGAGGGAGCAACTTGTTTCAGCATTGTTTCTACCGGCACCATTTAACGTGGAGAGAGGTGAGCTCTGGTTAGAATCTACGCCCAGTCACGTGCCAGCCGAAGCTCTTCTCACAGGGCCTGCCTGCACTGGCACTCAGCCATCCCGTGGTGCAGTCACGCACTTGGCTGACGTGTTCCCGCACAGCTCCTGGGACGGCACTGGGCTCCAGGGGTCCACTAGCAACCCTGCTCTCCGGGCTGTACACACTAAGAGCCACAACCAAGGAGAGTCAGATGTGCACTTGGCTTGCTGGGGCCGCCTTCGAGTTGAGAAGCGTGGATACTGTGTGTAGCTGCTCTGGGGCAAGAGGCTGTTTGTCTCTTTCTCTAAAGTCGGGTAGGGACCTGGCCCATGTCTGCTGATAGTGACACTGGACTCCGGGCTTCCCCTGTGGATTTCATTTCCTAACGATACCAGCATCCACTAGGTGGGGAGCCTCTTGTCTTTTCTCTGAGATCCACGCAAGTTGCGCTAGTGGGTCCTGGAGCTGTAATTTCAATCTCCTGCAAAACTTTTGATGAATATGGTTTAATAAACCAGCTGTTCAAACAGTGGGGCGAAGCCAGTGGCCTTAGTAGGGGCTTGTCCCCTTGGGGGCTCTCTCTCTATATCACATTGCACAACCAGCCCTTGATCGACCTGATTAGGTGCGTGGAAGACGGTGAGATGGTGGGCAAGGGGAGCATTCCTCTGCTGAGCAGATGTGAACGATGCCTGACGTCAGAGGACTGAGGGTTCCCTTTACGTGCTCACAGAGGAGTCCGTGGAGAAGACTGGCAGCTGGTGTGTGTATGGTGGGGTGTGGAGATCTGAGGGCCGGGGGTTAGGCAGTGTTAGAGCTTGTGGTCATGTTTTTTTGTCCATTTTGGGGACCACCTTTGTTTAAAGGCTTTGGGGGCGGCGGCCTGCCTTTGAGTAGACCATGGTATATCTCTAAGTTTAGCCACTTGGGGCTGCTAAGTTAGTTGGAAATTTTACAAGAGTCCATGTGCCAGAGCCCATGACCGAACAGACTGGGCGGTGAAATGGGTACCTTGATCTGAATCCATGATGCCTGGTGGGCCGAAAGGGACGGGCACATACCTGGTCAAGAAGGAGATTACAGCATTTCTGGAGGGAGTGGCCAGCAGAAGTCCAGGGGAGGAATCAATGACAGTGGTTGAATACCCACTACCTCTAGCAGAGGGTGGCAGCAGCCTGATAAAATCTATTTCTCACCAGAAGGTAGGGTCTGTCACCCGGGGTGTATGCATGTGCCTACCTGGGAGGCTTCCAGAATTTTGTTTGAGAGCAGAGGGGGCAACTATCTACCACCACTTAGGCTTCCCCGTGGACCCACTCTGTTAGCAGGTGTGCATCTCTGGAGGAATAGCTGTGTCTGGACCTGTGTCACAGCTCACGTCGGGCTCTGGAACAGGTCTCCTTCTGGTGTTGGCATGTGTACGCAGAGCCACGAGTATCCATCATCAGTGTGTGTGTTGCCATCTCTTTCCAAGTGGAGGTGCCCCAAGGAGGCCATTGTCCAGACCAGACTGTGAGCCCATTGGCTACTGCTCGGGAGTCAGTGAAAATCTGTGTCCTTGGGGGTCTCGTTTTGATGGCCAGTGGTAGAGCCAGGCACACCACCATCAACTCTGCCAGGCAAGCCCTCCTAGATGGGGGATATGCCACCAGCAGGAAAGCACGGCACAGCTGTCCAGCAGGCGGCCTTGTGTACAGGGGTGGTGCTTCTGTCAGTGAAGAACACCAGCTCCCTTTCCGTGTCAGACAGTTGGTCCCAAGGGGCTTCGCAACTGTTAGGCCGACACTATCTTCATGTCAGAGGGCAAGGGGCTGAGCATGGGGGAAGCCACATCCTCCTGTATTCGGGAAAGGCCCTTGACATCAGGTATAGCCCTTTCCTGAAAGTGTAATTTCCATTTCAGCAGTGAGGCCTGCTGACGGAAAATCAAATAACAGTCAAGAAAAAAGAAAAGAGAATTTTATTCGAGTCCAACTGAGGATTATAACCCAGGAAACATTCTCAGAAAGTCTGAAAACGGCTCCATTGATCAGGAGTCAGAGATGCAGTTTCATACATTTTTGAGACAAATTATGTCTCATATTGACAGGTTAGCACTGTGTACATAGCTCAATCCACAAGTTGGGGTTTTTTTCCCCTTAATATTGCATGTACAGACAAGCCTTTGGTCAGTGCGACCCCCTGTACCCTTGTATGAGATGAAAAAGAAATACATTAGTCATAGAATTACAATATTGAAATGCTGGCGTCTAAAGAAAGAGTCATGTTTTTCTCAAAGGTTGATTTCATCCTGCTGCTTTGAGGAGAGCCGGTTAATGTAGCCTATAGATATGCACATTGAACACTGGGAAAAGCTTGTCACAAAGGGAGCATGTCATTTGTTTTCTTTCTTAGTTTGATTGTCCTGCCATAAAATATTTATGATTTCCCTCATCATCTTCCCCCTTTAGATCATAAATCTTTTGATAGAAAGCATTAGATGATCAACTATTTGGTCCTTTGGTGCCGAGGTGGTTGCTTACCTGCCTCCGATTCATCATGTCCCTCCATGCTGGGTCTCGAGAGCCCGGTCCTTTTTTTTTCTTTTGGGGGGAGGGGGATGCGCTAGTAGGATGCTTGGCAAGGGCTGGTAGCCAATTCTAGGGTGTCCAATAGGACTGAGGCCAGTTGTACTTTATGTGCACTGTGTATGTCCATTACCTTATACAGAATTATAGAAATGATCAGCAGTTTCAATTTGTTTAAGCATCATTATATATTTTATCATAGTAATTTAATGCAGTAATCATAGAAATACACTGATGAAGGCAAGTTTTATAGATTATACATTTGATCAGTCATCTCAGTTTGTTGTACAATCATTGTAGGTGTGCTTTTGGCCGTAGACTTAGAACAAGCAGGGATACATGTCGTGAGTAATTTGATAGCCAGGAAAAGAATGGCAGTGCATAGAATAACAATTGTCTGTAAAGCAAGAGGAAAATGTTGCCTAGTCCTGAGGGTAGCTGACTAAAAAGGTCACTTAAAGCAGGGGTCCCCAACCCTTGGGACGCGGACCACTACCAGTCCTCGGCCTGTTAGGAACCGGGCCGCACAGCAGGAGGTGAGTGGCACCTGCCACCCCCCATTACTTGCATCACTGCCTGAACCATACCTCCCTGCCCCCGCCCCGGTCCATGGAAAAACTGTCTTCCATGAAACCGGTCCCTGGTGCCAAAAAGACTGGGGACCGCTGACTTAAAGGATCACTCTTTCTTACATCTTGTAACCATTTTGCTCTTCGGAAAATTTTACCCGGGCATGTCTCAACCTCTGGAGGTGTTAACCTAAGTGCAACACGTGTGGCCAATAGCACAAACACCTCCCTGTTTGGGCAGTAGGAGATCTAGGGCAATTCCGTTATCTCACACAACTTGGGCTAAGGAATCTAAGCATTTCTGCTGTGCTGCAGTGCTTCTTGGAGTTTCTTCAACCATCTGACCAATGGTGGATGATAGGTTTCTAAACGTATCCCTGTTCACATATACTCCTGCGCTAGGAACCAAGATTCCGAAAAGACTTTGCCACCAGGTTTCTTTGGTATCCTCCTCTCATGGATCTCCTGACTCTGTAATGGGGAGAAAAAGGAGGTCCATCTCTCTTTTTGGATAGACAATGGGGTAACATAACGTCCCGCCTTCTACTTGCCAGCTCTTCACACATTTATGTGAATACCCTTGGGAAGGTGGGTCAGTTCCAATACCATATATGAAGACAAAACCTGGGGGAGCACAAGTGACTCCTCCCAGAGGGCTTTTGTTGATGGCTTTGTTAACTGGAAGTTCTCGTAACACAGTATTAAACCGTGGGCCATTTCTTTTGCAGACTTTCCAAAAGCTATCCGTATGATATTGGAGGTGGGGGAGTTGCTGGCATACGTGACTTGTATCTTTCTCTTTAAGACCTCTGTTAATTAAGTACGGGACACGGGGACTTCCCCGGCGGTCCAGTGGCTACGACTCCGTGCTTCCACTGCAGGGGGCTCGGGTCTGATCCCTGGTCGGGGAACTAAGATCCCGCAAGCTGTGCGGCACGGCCAAAAAAAAGTAAGCGACAGAGTGAGGAGGGCCTAGGGTGAGTTGTGTGCCATCTCTAAGAACCGAAGATAGTGTCAGTCAAGGGACGGACATATTAGTGTTTTGGAGAATTTGAACCTGAAAAGTTAGGCCAGAGGGAGGTGTGTCTGAGTAAGTGGTACCATCAGAAACATCTGAGAAGTCAGTGACAGGAATTACAAGGGGTTTAATCGGCCTTGTACTGACAGATTAATGTGATGAGAAATCCAGCAATCAGTTAACCTCCCCCAGTACCTATACTTTGTGATAGTTTTACTAAAGAGTTTTCTTTCCACCCTAAACACTGGCCTAAGCACACAGCTAGAAACAGAACAGTAACTTTCCATTTCTTTTTCTATTTTTTGGCTGTGCCGCGCGGCATGCGGGATCTTAGTTCCCTGATCAGGGATGGAACCCGTGCCCCCTGCAGGGAAAGCGGGGTGTCTTAACCACTGGGCCACCAGGGAAGTCCCATAACTCCATTTTGATGGAGAGAGGCGGTTTCTTACAGGTCTGGTCTGGACTCTTGGGGTGGCTGTCTACCACTGCTGTCGTGTTCCTCTCATCCTGGTCTGATGGAGCCTCTCTTAGTGCAAGTGGGGTGTCACAAATAGGGGTTGCAGTCCATTCAGGAGGGGAGGCCCTTCTGAGGTGAGAGACGTGACTCCAAGAGATTAGTCCTTTAAGTTTTGCCCCCCCAGGATTTGTTAAGAGTAGCTGGTATGGTCCTTTCCAACGTGGTTGTAGAGAGTCCCTTTTTTGACGTCTTTTCCAATATCTCCAGGCTGTAACCCGTGACCCTTAATAAGGTCTTCGTCTCCCAGGAGCTCACTGTGGAAGGAAATCAGTTACTAATTTTTCATTTTCTTTAAGCACTTTGATGAGTCCCTGACAGTAATGTAGAATGTGACCTTGAAGCAGCGCTGGTTCATACGTACCTTCATCTAAAGGCACAGGTCGCCGCCCAGTAATTATTTCAAAGAGAGACAACTGATGTTTACCAAAGCGGGTAGAGCTAAGGTTGAGGAGTTACCAAGGGAAGAGCTTTTGGCCGTGGAAGATGAAAAGCCTCTGAAAATTTAGCCAATTGTGTTTTAATAGTGCTCTTGGGCCCCTTCTACTACCACTGAGGATTGAGGTGATAGGTGCAGTGAAAATGTTGCATTAGCGGCCGAATCTTACCAGTGGAGTTAATAATCTGTCCAGTAAAATGGGTTCCCTGGTCGCTATGCAACTCAGAAGGAATGCCCCAAAGTGGAATTATTTTTTTCCCAACAGTAATTTGCCTACTGTGAAGGCTACCGGCCTTCTGCAAGGAAATGCCTCCACCCAGTGTGAAAACATGCAGACCGCGACCAGGATGCATTTATAGCCTTCAGAGGAAGGCACGTGGATGGAGTCCAGCTGCCAAACCTACACGGGCTCCTCAGGGAGGGGGAAGTGGCCTTGCGAGCCATGAAGGGGTTTACCAGGATTACATTTAGGACAGATACAACATAGGTCATAAACCTTCGTAAGAGGCCAAGCGACTCACAGAATAGTGTTGAGTATGATGGGAACTTAAGAGAGAATGAACTGAGTGAGAAACAGCCAGAGGAGACCCCATGAGAAGTCCTTCAGTAGCTTTGCATAAAGAGGGCAGTCGCCGAAATAGCTCTCATACAGGGTGGGAGCTCTTGGCGACTATAACATCCTGTGGTCACAGTGCCTCTGAGTTGAATACACCCAGGGCGTGTCCTCTGTCTTCAGGCGCAAAGAGGGAAAATGGTAGTTTATAGTTAGGATGGGCCAGAGCTGGAGCCCGGGCTACTGTAGGTTCCAGGGCATTTATAGCTTTCTCTCCTTCTGTTCATCCATTCAATTGGGTCTGGCTGATCAGTTTTTTTTTTTTTTTTTTTTAAGTATTTTTAAAATTAATTGTTTTGGCCATGCCCCGCAGCATGTGGGATCTTAGTTCCCCGACTAGGGATCAAACCCGTGCCCCCTGCAGTGGAAGCGTGGAGTCTTAAGCACCGGACGGCCAGGGAAGTCCCTCTGGCTGATGAGACTTGAGTAACGCATAGAGGTTATTAGGCCACGAGGGAGAAACTCGGTACCCAATTCCTGCAATACCCAGTTAGACCTAGAAATCCTCTCCGCTGTTTCTTTGTCTGGGGGAGTGAGAAAGCTAGGATTCCCTTAATCCTTTCAGAATCAATCAACAATCCTTCCTTAGATATTAAATGACCTAATTATCGCACGGTTGGTGAGCAGAATTGTAGTTTGTCTTTGGACACTTTATGCCTCTTGACACTAATTGTTGCAGCAAGTGGATAGTGCCTCTTGGCAATCCTGTCCAGTTCTAGAACACAGAAGTAAATTATCTATGTACTGAATCAGAGCAGAGTCATTAGGAAAGTGTACATCAGCCAAATTGGCCTGAAGTATTTGAGAAAAAGTAGGGCTTTCAGTATAGCCTTGTGGCATAACTGTCCAAGTAGGTTGGCCATCTTCCCATGTAAAGGTGAAGAGGTAGGTATTGACTTTCTTTTCTACTGGAATACTCAAGAATGCGCTCCGTAGGTCAACTACTGGGAAATAACAGGTGTCTGATGGGATGGCTGAGAGCAGTGTGGGAGGATTAGGGACGACAGGGTGGCAGGGAATCACAAGAGTACTTAGAGCTCTGGTCCTGAACCAACCTCCAGGCCTTTCCATTTGGTTTCTTACTGGTAAAATGGGAGTATCGCAGGGACTGGTGCAAGGAATTGTAAGTCTTTTCTTAAGGAATTCCTGAATACTTTTAATGCCTCCGGTCTGCGTGGCTATTGTCGGATATTAGGTAGAGGCTTGGAATTATCCGTAGTTACCTTAACAGGAGTAGCCATTTAACCTTTCCCAATATCTGAGGAAGAAGAGGACCATAATTCCTTAGGCACTTGTAATAGCAAATCATTTTACTTTTTTACTGAAGCATAGTGGATTTACAGTGTTGCGCCAGTCTCTGCTGCACAGCAAAGTGACTCAGTTTTACACGTACATTCTTCTTGAAATATTCTTTTCCATTCTGGTTTATCCCAGGAGATTGGATATGGTTCCCTGTGCTCGGTTCCCTGAGCTCTACAGAACCTTGTCGTTTATCCATTCTACATGTAATAGTTTGCACCTACCAACCCTGAACTCCCGTCCCTCTCCCTTCTCCCCCCACCCTTGGCAACCACAAGTCTGTTCTCTATGTCTGTGAGTGTTTCTGTTTTGTAGATACGTTCATTTTTGCCATATTTAATTTCCACACTTAAGTGATAGGGTATTTGTCTTTCTCTCTCTGACTTACTCCACTTAGCATGATAATCTCTAGTTGCATCCATGTTGCTGCAAATGGCATTAACTCGTTCTTTTTTATGGCTAATATTCCATTGTATAAATGTACCCCATCTTCTTTATCCATTCCTCTGTGGACATTTAGGTTGTTTCCATGTCTTGGCTGTTGTGAATAGTGCTGCTGTGAGCGTTAGGGTACATGTATCTTTTTGAATTATAATTTTGTCTGGATATATGCCCAGGACTGGGATTGCTGGATCATATGGTAACTCTAGTTTTCTGAGGAATCTCCATACTGTTCTCCATACTGGCTGCACCAACTTACATTCCCACCAACAGTGTAGGAGGGTTCCCTCTTGTCCACACCCTCTCCAGCATTTGTTCTCTGTAGACTTTAATGATGGCCATTCTGACCTGTGTGAGGTGGTAGCTCACTGTAGTTTTGATTTGCACTTTTCTAATAACTAGTGATGTTGAGCATCTTTTCTCATGCCTATTGGCCATTTGTGTCTTCTTTGGAGAAACGTCTATTAAGGTCTTCTGCCCATTTTTCGATTGGGTTTTTTTGTTGTTGAGTTGTATGAGCTGTTTGTATTGGGTTGGCCAATAAGATATTATGGAAAAACCCAAACTTTGGCCCACCCAATATATTTTGGAAATTAAGCCCTTGTCAGTCACATCATTTGCAGATATTTTCTCCTATTCTGTAGGTTGTCTTTTAGGTTTTCTTTTGTTTATGGTTTCCTTTGCTGTGCAAAAGCTTGTAAGTTTTCATTTCTATTGCCTTGGGAGACTGACTTAAGGGAACGTTGGTACAGTTTATGTCAGAATGTTTTGCCTATGCTCTCTTCTAGGAGTTTCATGGTGTCATGTCTTATGTTTAAGTCTTTAAGCCATTGTGAGGTTATTTTTGTGCATGGTGTGAGGGTGTGTTCTAACTCCATTGATTTACATGCAGCTGTCCTGTAACAGCAAATCATTAATTTCCTCTTGATTTGTCTGAATTTTGATTTTCATAACCATTCACTTTTCAGTAATTATGTTCTCAGCATCTACAGCTTCTAAGTCTAAAATCATTTCACCTACAGGTGAAAAGGCAATATGGGCATTATATGCCTCTAAAAGGTCTCATCCAATCAGATGAATTGGAGCACATTCACCAAAAGGAATACATGTCTTCCTGTGACAGTTCCTAGCTGAACAATTATTGGTTGATTTAAAAACCTGCACAGGAAAGTTTGAAACCCCTACCATGAGAATCGATTGTTTACCCCGAGAGAGAGGGCAGTGACTAAGGGTCAGGTTAAGGACAGAGAGTGGAGGAGACCGCGTGTCCACAGGGCCTTAGAAGTTTCCCCTCTGATAGTTATTTCAGTGTCCCCTAAGGTATGTGAGGAGGAGGGGAGAATGCCCTCTTGTAATCCTCAGAGCACCTCTCTTCCTTTTTAATTTTACCTTGTTCCAAGTCTCGCTTGAATTTGTAGCAATCCCTTTTAAAATGTACATGTTTTTTGCAATTTCCAAGCCTGGCTGGAATTTGGGCAGGTGAGTTTTGGAGGACCGCCAAACTGCTGTAGCTGCAGTCATAATCTTGGCTTTTTCCTTCTCTCCTCTCCATAAGGTTTTAGAAAGCTCATCAGCAGTAGTGACAAGGGCATTAGTATGCATAGTAGCCCAATCAGGTTCCTGTCTTTTAACCAGGTGTACCTCATCTAATCCTTCTAGAAAAATAGAATGTAATACTGAATCATTCTGATGGTTTACAAAACTCTCTGGATCCATGCCAGAGTGTTGTTTGAATGTTTTTTCAAATCTTTCAAAATAATCAAATAGTTTCTCCTGGCCTCTGTTTACACTGATGGATCTTTGCCCAATCTGTTTTTTCTTTTCTTTTTTAAAAATACGTGTTTTATTTATTTATTTGGCTGTGTTGGGTCTTCGTTGTGGCATGCTCTTTCAGTTGCTGCACGTGGGATCTAGTTCCCTGACCAGGGGTCGAACCTGGGCCCCCTGCATTGGGAGCGTGGAGTCTTAGCCACTGGACCACCAGGGAAGTCCCATGCTCCATCTGTTTTCTGTGGGAAGATTTTTGGAATAGCCTGATATAAGTTGTGGGCAACTTCTCTACCTTTCTGGCGATCTGTAGCCTCACACTTCTGAAAATCCTCCATAGGTGCTTTCCAAATTATGTCTTAGAGCCATTCTGTTGCTTTACTTTCAGAGACTAGTCAATGTACGAGCTGGTACAAGTCTGAATATCCAGGCTCGTAAGTTCCTACTGTAAGATCAAATTCCTTACTAAAGGGTCTTTGTAAGGGATCTGGAAAATCCTTAGTCACGTTCCTAAGTTTTGTCCTAGTCCAGGGGCTGTAGATAGAGCAGGTTCCCTCTGCTCATGGGTGTTGCTTTCATTTTCTATCTCACATTCAATATACTTTTCTTTTGGTGTTGGAGGAGGGAGAACAGGAAGGGCAGGCAGGGCAGAGCAGGGCAACTCAGAAAGAAGAGAACATAAAGAAGCTGGAGACGGAGGTTGAGGCTTTCTCTAATTCAGCCACCACCGTTTCTAATCATTTTTGGTTTGTTTCTTACAATGAAGCCATTTTATTATTTCCTCACTTGTGAGGCTTCCAGGTCCCAATTAGAATATGCCTCCCTATATACACTACCGAATGTAAAATAGATCGCTAGTGGGAAGCAGCCACATAACACAGGGAGCTCCGCTCGGTGCTTTGTGACCACCTAGAGGGGTGGGGTAGGGAGGGTGGGAGGGAGACGCAAGGGCGAGGGGATATGGGGACATGTGCATGCATATGGTGGATTCGCTTTGGGGTACAACAGAAACTAACACAGCATCGTGAAGCAATTATATGCTCCAATAAAGATGTATGCTTTTTCTAATTAAACGTGCAAATAAACCAATGTAGGTAAATCAAAAGTACCCCATTTTGGCCATTTCAGGGACAAGTTATCTTTGGTCAGGTTTTCCCATTTGGTTACATACTTGCAAGTATCAGTTCCATGGGCATCATACATAAACTCAGCTGGTGTTACCATAGGTGGCTGTCCAGGAGCTATTCAGCCTTCAAGGCAGTTTCCCACTGTTAGTTTTGCTAGCCTGATTCAGATATGAGACATGATCTGAACAGTTTTCTAAGGGCAGTGCGATGGATCAGATGTGTGCGGCTTCTGAGTCTAGCTCGTCAGGGAGTAGCCCTTGGGTCGGTTTGACTCTGTTAAGTGCTTCGGTTTCTCCTTCCGACAGCCTAAAACTGCCGTGGGTGCTTGGGGCATCAGGGGATCAGCCTTTATTATGCCCCCCGTGGTGAGCAGAACTGACCTAATGGTTGCGGTGGGATCCCCTGTGGGACCGGTACACATAACGAGGATCTATCCTCAGACAATAAAAAAATAAAATTAAAAAAAAAAAAGTGGAAGCAAGTTGAGGTTGTGAGTCTTCAATTATTGGGGCCAAGTAAAACCTGTTGGCCAGATCCTGGACAGCTAAATAGGAGCCTTGAGATGTCAGTATCATGTCTGTAATACCGGGGATGGGAACCTTTGTGGCAGGAGCTGTGCGTCTGTTTCAACAGCACTGGCAGAGCGGGCTGTCACACAGGATGACCCCTCTTTGATGATGGGCTGAAGGCCCCCTGCACATCACTCCAGGTGATACAGCTACCAATTCATGTTGCTGGTGGCACTGCAGGTGGTGCTGGTGATAGATACCAATTCATGTTGCATTTCCTGGTGGCACTGCTTGGCCTGCTTCCCAGTTCCTATTCCCTGAGGTCAGTTGCAAGCATGACTCCATCCATCCTGTTTGTGATGCCAGTTTTTTCTTTGTTGTTTATTTACTTATTTAATTTTTTTAAATTGGGTCTTCGTTGCTGTGCGTGGGCTTTCTCTAGTTGTGACGAGCGGGGGCCACTCTTCCTTGCGGTGCACGGGCTTCCCATTGCGGTGGCTTCTCTTCATATTCGTAACTTTGAATGTGTTATCCCATTACCTGTAACCTCCCTGGTTTCAGCTGAAAAGCCAGCTCATAGTCTTACAGTGGTTCGCTTTTAGGGGACAAGGTGTTTTTCTTGCTGCTTTCAAGCTTTTGTCTTTGACTTTCACCGTTTTCACTGTGACGTATCTGTGTGTGGAACACTTTGTAGTTTATTCTTCAGAGTCCATTGGACATCTGCATATGTAGTTTGATAGTCCATAAATTTAGCACGTTTTCAGCCAGTACTGCTTTGAGTATTTGTCCTCTTCTTTCTCTCCTGCTGCCATCACCTAAACGCTGCCCCACATTTCTCTGAGGCTCTTCCACCTTCATTCATATTATTCTCTCTGTTCTTCAGATTGTACCATCAGTCAGTGTTCAAGTTCACTAATTCTTTTCTTTCCTCTGCCAGTTTCAGTTGACTGTGAAGCTCCTCTAGTGAATTACTTCTTATCATATTGTGGGGTGTCAGAGGTGCCCAAGACCAGCCGCAGGTCTGGGGATTCACTACAGAGCTCACAGGAGGACCTGTTTCAGAAAAGCAGTTATACACAGTTTATATTACAGGGAAAGGACATGTATTTAAATTAGTGAATTAGTACTTAGGGCAGAATCCAGGAGAAACTAGGCTCAGAGTTTGTTATCCTCAGTGGAGTTGCATGGGCAGAGCTTAATTTGCGACAACAGGTATGAAATATTACTACTAACAGGAGAGCTCACCCTAACCTTGGAGTTGCGAGCCTGGGTTGTTTTGTTTTCCTTTTTGTTTTTACTATTTTTGGCTGTGTTGGATCTTTGTTGCTGTTCACAGGCTTTCTCTAGTTGCGGTGAGCAGGAGCTACTCTTTGTTGTGGTGCACAGGCTTCTCATCATAGTGGCTTCTCTCGTTGCGGAGCACAGGCTCTAGGCACGCAAGCTTCAGTAGTTGTGGTGCTCAGGCTTAGTTGCCCCGTGGCATGTGGGATGTTCCTGGACCAGGGCTTGAACCCATGTCACCTGCATTGGCAGGTGGATTCTTAACCACTGTGCCAACAGAGAAGTCACCCACTCTCACCACTTTTATTCAACAGTTTTGGAAGTCCTAGCCATGGCAATCAGAGAATAAAAAGAAATAATAGGAATCCAACTTGGAAAAGAAGAAGTAAAACTCACTGCAGATGAGGTTGATACTATATGTAGAAAATTGTAAAGATGCTACCAGAAAACTACTAGAGCTCATCAATGAATCTGGTAAAGTTGCAGGATACAAAAAATTGAGAGATACAAATTTGAGAAATCTGTTGCATTTCTATATACTAACAACGAAAGATCAGAAAGAAATTAAGGAATCTTTACTACTGCATCAAAAAGAATAAAATACCTAGGAAAAAACTTACCTAAGGAGGCAAAAGACCCGTACTCCGAAAACTATAAGAAGTCAAAGATGACACAAACAGACAGGAAGGTATACCATGTTGTTGAGTTGAAAGAATCAATATTTTCAAAATGACTGTAACTACCCAAGGCAATCTATAGATTCAGTGCAATCCCTATCAAATCACCAATGTCATTCACAGAACTAGAACAAAAAATTTTTAAATTCGGATGGAGACACGAAAGACCCCAAATAGACAAAGCAATCTTGAGAAAGAATATCAGAGCTGGAGGAATCAGGCTCCCTGACTTCAGACTATACTACAAACATGATGAGAACAGAAGTAAACCCATGCACTATGGCCAAGTAATCTAAGAAAAAGACGCAAGAATATACAATGGAGAAAAGACAGTCTCTTCAACAAGTGGTGCTGGGAAAACTGGACTTCTACACATAACACCATATACAAAATAAACTCGAAATGGATTAAAGACCTAAACATAGGAAGAACACTCTTTCACATAAATTGCAGCAATATCTTTTTTGATCTGTCTCCTAGAGTAATGGAAATAAAAACAAAAATAAACAAATGGAACCTTAATTAAACTCAAAAGCTTTTGCACAGCAAAGGAAACCATAAAGAAATGAAAAGACAATCCACAGAAGGGGAGAAAATATTTGCAAATGATGCTAGAGACAAGGGATTAATCTCCAAAATCTACAAACAGCCCCATGCAACTACGTATCAAAAAAAAAACAAACACCCAATCAAAAAATGGGCAGAAGACCTAAAAAGACATTTCTCCAAAGAAGACACAAATGGCCAACAGGCATATGAAAAGATGCTCAACATCACCAATTATTAGAGAAATGCAAATCAAAACTGCAAAGAGATACCACCTTACACCAGTCAGAATGGCCATCATCAAAAAGTCTACACGTAAAAAAAAAAAAAAGTCTACACATAGTGCTGGAGAGGGTGTGGAGAAAAGGGAACCCTCCTACACTGTTGGTGTCAATGTAAATTTGTACAGCCACTATGGAGAACAGTATGGAGGTTCCTTAAAAAACTTAAAATAGAGCTAGCATATGATCCAGCAATCCCACTCCTGGGTATATATCTGGAGAAAACCATGGTTCAAAAGGATACATGCACCCCAATGTTCACTGCAGCACTGTTTTACTGTTTACAATAGCCGAGACATGAAAGGCAACCTAAATGTCTGTCAACAGAGGAATGGATAAAGAAGATGAGGTGCATATACACAATGGAGTATTACTCGGCCATTAAAAAGAAATAATGCCATTTGCAGCAACATGGATGGACCTGGAGATTATCATACTAAGTGATACTAAGTGAAGTAAGTCAGAGAAAGACATATCATATGATATCACTTACATGAGGAATCTTTAAATAAAAAAATGATACAAGTGAACTTATTTACAAAACAAATACACAGACTTAGAAAACAAACGTATGGTTACCAAAGGGGAAAGATGTAGGGGGAGGGATATATTGGGAGTTTGGGATTGACATATACACACTACTATATTTAAAATAGGACCTACTGTACTACTGTATAGCACAGGACACTCTGCTCAATATTCTGTAATAACCTAAATGGGAAAATAATTTGAAAAATAGATACATGTATAAGTACACCTGAAAGTAACACAATATTGTTAACCAACTATATATACCCCAATATTTTTTGCAGAAGGAGAAACCCATCATAAAATTCAAATTAGAATCTCAAGGGGTCTTGAAAAGCCGAAACAATATTGATAAAGAAGAATAAAACTGGACAACTCCTATATCCTGATTTCAAAGCTACAGTACTCAAAACAGTGTGGTACTGGTATAAAGACAGATGTATAGACCAAGGGAATAGAGTGAAAAGACCACCCAATGGGGGAGAGGACAGCATTTTCAATTAACTCTGGGGGGCTTGGGCCTGGGCCAAGGCTCTGGCCGCAGGCAGGGAGAAGCCTGCAGCTGGCAGGGGCAGGCGTGCGCTGGGGCTCAGTGTGCAGGCCCAGCCCGGGGAGGGGCCCAGCTTACTCCACCCCTGGCCAGGAAATGACTCAAAAAACTGTTCGTGATGTGGGGAAGAGAGGTCCCCATTGGGGCTGGGCGGCCAAGGAGCCATGCCTACCTGGGGGGCTGGCTCCCCATCCCATGACCGTTTTGCGGTGTCTGCAGAGGCCGAGGACAAGGTGCAAGAACAGCAACCCCATGTGGAGCGCATCTTCAGGGTGGGGATGAGCATCCTCCCGAAGGACTGTCCTGAGAACCCTCACATCTGGCTGCAGCTGGAGGGCCCCAAGGAGAACGCCAGCAGAGCCAAGGAGTACCTGAAGGGTCTCTGCAGCCCAGAGCTACAGAATGCAATTCACTACTCACCCAAACTGCACTGCGTCTTTCTGGGAGCCCAGGGCTTCTTCCTTGATTGTCTGACTTGGAGCACATCAGCCCACCTGGTGCCAGGGGCGCCCGGCTCGCTGATGGTCAGCGGCCTGACCAAGGCCTTTGTCATGGTCCTGGAGGAGCTGGTGGAGCGGCTGAGCTGGGACTTTCGGCTGGGGCCATCCCCTGGAGCCTCTCAGTGCGCTGGAGAGCTGAGAGAATTCTCTTCTCTGCTGCAGTCCCGGGGGGATGCCCACACAGAGGCCCTGCTGCAGCTGCCCCTTGCTGTCCAGGAAGAACTGCTGAGCCTGGTTCAAGAGGCATCCGGGGGGCAGGGGCCCCAAGCATTCCCGTCCTAGGAGTGGGGAAGCCCAGGTCTGCTGGGTGCTCAGCACCAGGGAGTCAGGAGTCCCCTGAGTGATGGCAGGGGTGGCAGGAGTCGAGGGGAGAGAGACATGCTATGGGGAAGGAGGGGACAAGCACGGTGGTCCCAGGGAGATGGATTTGGGGTAGAAGGAGTGGCCCAGGGAAGAGGCCTGGGAGAGACAAGTGGCCTTCAGGCCACAGGAGGAGGAGAGGCAGGGCAGGCAGTGCCTCTGAAAGGGAAGGCTCTGGGGAAGGAGGGGGTGCCTCAGGAGAGAGGAAGGTTCTGGGTCCAGGGCGAACCTCCTGGCACCCAGGGCCCCTTCAGAAGGCAGCCCAACCCCAGGGAGCCTCTCTCCTGCAGCAGCTCCATAATGGGGAAGCCTCACCTCCAAGAGTGTGCAGCCCCCCACCAGCGCCTGAACCCCCTTGGCACTGCGGAGATGGAGGGGACACAGGAGACTGGGCAGACAAGCAGCAGGTCGTGGCTCAAGGTAGGTCATGGTTCAAGGTCGGGGGTCTCCGTGGAAACGAGGCACCTGGGGGGGTAATTTGGTGACTGGCACGCAGCGTTTCCAGGAGGCCCTCCAGGACCCTTTCACCCTGTGCCTTGCCAATGTGCCACGCAAGCCAGACCTCCGCCATATTGTCATCGATGGCAGCAACGTGGCCATGGTGCATGGCCTCCAGCCGGGGCATTGCCATTGCTGTGCAGTACTTCTGGGACCGTGGCCACCGCGACATAACTGTCTTTGTGCCTCAGTGGCATTTCAGTAGGGACTCCAAGGTGTCAGAGAGGGTCACTTCCTGCACAAGCTGTATTCCCTCAGCCTGCTCTCCCTCACTCCCTCCTGGGTCTTGGATGGCAAGAGGATCTCTTCCTATGACGACAGGTTCATGGTGAAGCTGGCTGAAGAGACCAATGGGATCATCGGGACCTGGCAGAGGAGTCTGAGAAGTGGATGGCAATCATTAGAGCGCCTGCTGCCCCTCACCTTCGTGGGAAACCATGGTGCCTGATGACCCACTGAGGCGAAATGGCCCTACACTGGATGAGTTCCTGAAGAAGCCGGTCAGGGCACAGGGGTCTTCTAAGGCGCAGCATTCTGCCAGGGGCTTCACAGAACACAGTCAGCAGCAGCGGGGGAGAAAAGAAGAGGAAAAAGGCAGTGGTGGCATTCGGAAGACGCAGGAGCCAGAGCGGCTCCGGCACCAGCTGCTGGGTGTTTTGGACTTCATCCTGCGGCGGGAGCCGTACTGCCGGGACGTCAACCAGCTCTCTGAGGCCCTGCTCAGTCTCACCTGTCTGAGTGACTGCCACCCCGTCAGCCCCAGCCTCATCCAGCTCAGCTCATTCTGTGAGGGTCCCTCTGCTGCTCAGACCCTGACCCAGTCTCACCGAGTTGGTGCTTTGTGTCAGGGAAGCACCAAGGAAGCGCATTCGTGTGTGGGGAATGCTCTTGCCTGGGGCACTTTGGGGACAGGTCTGGAAGGTGACCTGATCTCATCTTGAGTCAGGACCTCAACCAGCTCTCAGGAGGTTCTGCTCAGCCTTAACTTCTTAACCTTGCTTTATGCAGGGTTTCTGTAGGGAATGAGGGCTGCTGGGAAGGGTGGGTCACGGAGATGGGGACTGTCGGCCTCTCCTCTATGCTGAGCTGGGGATGGAGGCTAGAGTGGGTGGGAGGGGAATGTAGAACCGGTGGCTAGGAAGCTAAGCCTTCCTCCTCCTGGCTGCTGCTCTGACGGCCAGAGGACAGGACGAGTCCCAGGCCTGGCTGGGCTCCTGGGAGCATCAAAGGGAATGCTGGGCCCTGGAAAGGCTAGTGTTATGGGGTCTGGGTCACAGTGGGGCAGCAGGGATCTGCTGGAGAAGGCAGAGGGAGACTGGGCTTCTGGTCTCAGCTATGCCTGCCTGTGACCTTACAAGTCAGGGGTAAAAAAGCCTGTTGGGAGGAGAGATGAGAACGTGGAGGAAAGCTCCTTGGAGGAAAGGTACTTGGACCAAGCCTCAGGTGTGTCTGTCTGTGGTTGCACAGGCTTCCTAACCAAAACCTCACTTTCAGAGAGCTGAGGGTCTTCTGGCCCCAGGACCTGTGCCCTAGATTTTTTAACACTGCATCCTCAGTATAATATGCCCTATAATGGCTGCGTCCCTTTTAGGCAACCCCCCTGCAAATCCACATACAAAACGGTTAATTAGGGTTTGCAGAAAACTCTCAGGGTTCCTTCCTATCAATGGCAGCTCTCCTGTTGCATTCAGGTGTTTGTTTACAGTTGAACGAATGTGTCAGAAAGTCCGAAGTCCCTGGTTAATGCACTTGCTTGAGCGCTGAGCAGTCAAATAGCTCAAGGGCCTAAATGTAAGACCTACAACAATAAAACTCTTGGAAGAAGACAGGACAAAAGTTTTGCAACAATGGATTTGGCAATAATTTCCTGGATATGACACCTGGATATGATACCAAAAGCCCAGGTAACAGAACAAAACAGTAAGGATAAATTGGGCTGCCTGAGATTAAAGTTGTGAATCTAAAGACATTCTCATCAGAGTAAAAAGGCAACACATAGAATGTGAGAAAACATTTGCAAATCATGTATCTGATAAGGGATTAATATCCAGAATATATAAAGAACTCCTGGTGGCAGAAAAAAGGTAGACGGGAAATTGTTACGCTGGCTGTGCACACTTTCATACAAACGGGTCCTTCACAAGACCAAAGAGCAGAGGAAGCACCTGAGCGGTTGTTCCCGTGCCAGCCACCAGGAGAAGCAGCAAGAAAACACTTCCTGCATCTGCAATTCAAAATGAAATCCTAAAGAAAAAATCCAGGCTTGAGTTGATCACAACCAATGGCGATAGCTCTGGACTCACCAGGCACTGACCACTCTGTCATCTTTGCCCAAAGTTGAAGGCTGATTCTCAATACCAAGCATCTCAGATGAGAGCCAAAATGAACCAGATGGAGAAAACCCACAAAGAAGTTACAGAACAATTGCAGGCCAAAAACCGAGAGCTCCTGAAGCCAAGCAGCTGCCTTGTCCAAGAACAAGAAGTCAGAGAAGTCAGCAGCTATAACCTCTCCATGAGAAACCACGAGAGACCACAAGAGACCACAAGGACGCTCCTGGCAATAGCAACGGATTCCTGGGTTAGGGTGGCAACCTGGCTGTTCTCTGGGAATTGCAAGCTTTCTTAAGAAATCTCTATTTTACTATAGTTACCCTTCTTTGTGCGATTGCAGTGGGCTGAATGGAAACACCTGCTTTGTGCTGTATTATGACTGCATGCTTGAATGATTTGGGGTTTCAGGCTCGCGCTCTCTCATACTCTCCCTCACTCCCCTCTCTCTATCCCAAACCCTTCTCTCAGTACTACTGTCTCTCTCTCGTTACTTGTGCGTGTGTGTGATGGTCACTGCAGAATGGTTTTTTGTTTTTGGTCCATCATTGCATCCTGCCACACCCGTGAGCAAACAGTTTGGCATTAATTACATCACTGCCACCCTCTGAACTTTGAAAACTGCCACCTTAAGACTTGGTACCGTGGAAGAGACTTTTTCTCTCCAATAAACCTTCTGCTTCAGGGTATATATACTCTTTGGTTTTTTTCCAGGTATATTATGTATGAACTTTATACTACGTATAGCCAGAGTTTTTAAAAAAACAAACTTTTTCTTGATAAAGGAATAATGATAGCCTAGCTCATTCTTCTTGTAAAAGTGATGCCTCTTAAAAAAAGTCCTACTCTCTAGCGTTTAGCAAAAGAATCAGATCTTTTCTTTGTTACCTTGGAGTCTTAAAAACTGATGGCTAAGGTGAAACAATTCAATATGTAAGTATGGAGTTAAGTATCTTCTTACATGCTCTTCCAAGAAATCCTCCAAAAGGCACTTAAGGGCAGAAAGAAAGGTTGTCCAGGTTGTACTGGACACTTCTCTCCCCTACCGCTTTCTTGACTGTTTTATGTGACTGATTTTAAATTCTCACACTGCCACCTATTTTTTAAAAAATACCCTTATATCCGTTGTCATACTGGGCCATTTTCAGGTAACTTTTTTTTTTTTTTTTACCTGATTCAAAATGGGATAATATTTGGACTACAGAGCATTCTGGAGGTTAGTCTGAGCTGCTCTAGTAGGGACCATAAGTCTGACTGGGGCAGTGACATCACTCCACCTCTTCCCCACTCCTCCCTACCCAGCCCTGCTTTTAATGGAAATGTGTTGAAAACAGGTGCTTCTCTATCAAAAGCAGCTTGGCCCCAGCCTGAATTTTGTCCTGTTTTCCCTTCAGGCCTTTTCCAGGTGAGAGGATAGACTGGCATTTCTAGCCATTGTCTCAGGTCCTCTATATGATGTTTGTGAAAGGAACTAGAGGTGTGTAGTGTGCCATGAAACAGGAAAACCAGCTACCTTGGAATCATTAATGCAGGGGGCGGAACTAGAGTTAGAGGTAATCATAAGGGCAGACGACATTTGTACCTCAGTCTACCAAAAGTGTAGCAGTAAGTTTAACTTGCTAGGCGTTTCCGAGGAGCAAATGCTTCTAATCGGTGAGCATTCTCACAAGGCTCAGCTATGGCCTTAGAAAGGCCCTGTCACAGTCCGATAAATTGTAGCTGGGCCTGTGTGTATTTTTGATTGGACTAGCACAACCAACAGGTGTAATTTAATTAATGGTTACAGGACATGGTACTCCATTATTCCCCCCGGGCTCAAAAAACTCTATCTCATAGGGGTTTAAACCCCCTTACCCCTTACAAAACTGATCGTCTGCTTTAATATTCACCACCCCCCTACACTGCTTCGTCCCTAGATCTACGCGCACTTTTTTTTAATACATCAACACTAAATCTGACACAAGCCCCATAATGAAATTATACAAATAATTTTCTACTCCACGGGTTAATGTAGCTTAAATTTTTATAAAGCAAGACACTGAAAATGTCTAGATGGGCATTACTGCCCCATCAACACAAAGGTTTGGTCCTAGCCTTTCTATTAGTTCTTAGCAGACTTACACATGCAAGCATCCGCATCCCAGTGAGAACGCCCTTCAAATCATTAAGACTAAAAGGAGCGGGTATCAAGCACACTACGCTAGTAGCTCATAACGCCTTGCTTAGCCACACCCCCACGGGATACAGCAGTGACAAGAATTAGGCTATGAACGGAAGTTTGACCTAGCCATGCTAACTAGGGTTGGTAAATTTCGTGCCAGCCACCGCGGTCATACGATTGGCCCAAATTAATAGACACCCGGCGTAAAGAGTGTCAAGGAGCAATACAAAAATAAAGTCAAGCCTTAATTAAGCTGTAAAAAGCCATAATCAAAATGAAGTTAAACTACGAAAGTAACTTTACCATAAACTGAGTACACGACAACTAAGAGCCAAACTGGGGTTAGATACCCCACTATGCTTAGTCGTAAACTTAAATAGTCCTAAAACAAGACTATTCGCCAGAGTGCTATCGGCAACAGCCCACAACTCAAAGGACTTGGCGGTGCTTCACATCCTTCTAGAGGAGCCTGTTCTGTAAACGATAAACCCCGATCAACCTCACCAATCCTTGCTACTTCAGTCTATATACCGCCATCTTCAGCAAACCCTAAAAAAGGAACGAAAGCAAGCACAACTATCGCACATAAAAACGTTAGGTCAAGGTGTAACCTACGGATTGGGAAGAAATGGGCTACATTTTCTATAATACGAACACCCCTTATAACCCACACGGAAGTTTTTATGAAACCTAAAAACTAAAGGAGGATTTAGCAGTAAATTAAGAATAGAATGCTTAATTGAATAAGGCCATGAAGCACGCACACACCGCCCGTCACCCTCCTCAAGTGCCATAGCAAAGCCCCAGATCGCTAACCCATGCTAAGCAAGCGTACAAGAGGAGACAAGTCGTAACAAGGTAAGCATACCGGAAGGTGTGCTTGGATAAACAAGATGTAGCTTAAATAAAGCATCTAGTTTACACCTAGAAGATTTCACAACTTGTGCACATCTTGAACTATATCTAGCCCATACCCCTCCCCATCACTACTACTATAAGTTAATCAAATAAAACATTTACCATACATTTAAAGTATAGGAGATAGAAATTTAAATATCAGTGGCGCTACAGAGAAAGTACCGTAAGGGAAAGATGAAAGAATTATTAAAAGTAGAAAAAAGCAAAGCTTACCCCTTGTACCTTTTGCATAATGACTTAACTAGTAATAATTTAGCAAAGAGACCTTAAGTTAAATTACCCGAAACCAGACGAGCTACTTATAAGCAGTAACTAGAACAAACTCATCAATGTGGCAAAATAGTGAGAAGACTTGTAAGTAGAGGTGAAAAGCCTAACGAGCCTGGTGATAGCTGGTCGTCCAAGAAAGGAATTTCAGTTCAACATTAAACAATACTAAAAACCACAGCAAGTTTCAACGTATGTTTAATTGTTAGTCTAAAAAGGTACAGCTTTTTAGAAATGGATACAACCTTTACTAGAGAGTAATATAAAACTTAAACCATAGTTGGCCTAAAAGCAGCCACCAATTAAGAAAGCGTTCAAGCTCAACAACAAAAATAAGTTTTAATTTCAACAATAAGTAAAATAACTCCTAACCTGACTACTGGACTAATCTATTTAATTATAGAAGAAATACTGTTAACATGAGTAACAAGAAAAATTTTCTCCTCGCACAAGCTTATATCAGTGACTGATAATATACTGAGAGTTAACAGCCAATAAATATAACCTAACACTAAACTATTTATTAAACATACTGTTAACCCAACACAGGTGTGCACCAAGGAAAGATTAAAAAAAGTAAAAGGAACTCGGCAAACACAAACCCCGCCTGTTTACCAAAAACATCACCTCTAGCATAACCAGTATTAGAGGCACCGCCTGCCCAGTGACAATCGTTAAACGGCCGCGGTATCTTGACCGTGCAAAGGCAGCATAATCACTTGTTCTCTAAATAAGGACTTGTATGAATGGCCACACGAGGGTTTTACTGTCTCTTACTCTTAATCAGTGAAACTGACCTCCCCGTGAAGAGGCGGGGATAACACAATAAGACGAGAGGACCCTATGGAGCTTTAATCAATCAACCCAAAAAGCACAAAATAATACCACCAAGGGATAACAAAGCTTTATATGAATTGACAATTTCGGTTGGGGTGACCTCAGAGTATAAAAAACCCTCCGAGTGATTAAAACCTAGGCCTACTAGCCAAAGTATAATATCACTTATTGATCCAAAATTTTGATCAACGGAACAAGTTACCCTAGGGATAACAGCGCAATCCTATTCTAGAGTCCATATCGACAATAGGGTTTACGACCTCGATGTTGGATCAGGACATCCTAATGGTGCAGCAGCTATTAAGGGTTCGTTTGTTCAACGATTAAAGTCCTACGTGATCTGAGTTCAGACCGGAGTAATCCAGGTTGGTTTCTATCTATTACGCATTTCTCCCAGTACGAAAGGACAAGAGAGGTAAGGCCAACTTTAAAAAAGCGCCTTCAAACAATTAGTGACCCAGTCTCAACCTAATAAACTAGCGCAAACATACTCTGCCCAAGACCAGGGCTTTGTTGAAGTGGCAGAGTACGGCAATTGCATAAAACTTAAGCTTTTATACCCAGAGGTTCAAATCGTCTCTTCAACAAATGTTTATAATTAACATTTTAACACTCATCCTTCCCATTCTTTTAGCTGTAGCATTTCTAACATTAGTAGAACGCAAAATCCTAGGCTATATACAACTCCGACCCATTCTTTTAGCTGTAGCATTTCTAACATTAGTAGAACGCAAAATCCTAGGCTATATACAACTCCGAAAAGGACCCAACATCGTAGGTCCATATGGCTTATTACAACCCTTCGCCGATGCAATCAAACTATTCACCAAAGAACCCTTAGGACCAGCCACATCCTCCACCACCATATTCATCATCGCACCCGTACTCGCACTAACCCTGGCCCGCACAATATGAGCTCCCCTACCCATACCACACCCCCTCATCAACATAAACCTAGGAGTACTCTTCATATCAGCAATATCAAGCCTAGCGGTCTACTCTATTCTATGATCTGGATGAGCTTCTAATTCAAAATACGCCTTAATCGGAGCACTACGAGCAGTAGCACAAACAATCTCACATGAAGTAACATTAGCTATTATTCTTCTATCTGTACTTCTAATAAATGGCTCCTTCACTCTATCCACACTAAACGCTACACAAGAAAAACTATGACTGCTCTTCCCCTCATGACCATTAGCCATAATATGATTTATTTCCACCTTCGCAGAAACTAACCGAGCCCCTTTCGACCTCACAGAAGGAGAATCAGAACTCGTATCTGGCTTTAATGTAGAATATGCAGTAGGCCCTTTCGCCCTGTGCTTCCTAGCAGAATATGCTAACATTATCATAATAAACATATTCACAACTATCTTATTTCTAGGGGCATTCCATGACCCCTACACACCAGAACTATGCACAACAAACCTAATCATTAAATCGCTACTATTAACAATATCCTTCCTATGAATCCGAGCATCCTACCCCCGATTCTGATATGACCAACTAATACACCTCCTCTGAAAAAACTTCCTCCCACTGACACTAGCTCTCTGCCTATGACACATCTCACTACCCATTATAACAGCAGGTATCCCACCCCAAACATAAAATAAGAAATATGTCTTACAAAAGAATTACTTTGATAGAGTAAATAATAGAGGTTTGAGTCCTCTTATTTCTAGAATAATAGGAATCGAACCTACCCTTAAGAATTCAAAATTCTCCGTGCTACCACACTACACCATAATCTATAGTAAGGTCAGCTAAATAAGCTACCGGGCCCGTACCCCGGAAATGTTGGTTCATATCCTTCCCATACTAATTAACCCATTCGTCTCCATCACCCTATTAACAACCCTCGTCCTAAGCACAATAATTGTAACCATTAGCTCCCATTGACTGTTCGCCTGAATTGGACTAGAAATAAACATGATAGCCATCATTCCTATGATAATAAAAAAACCTAACCCCCGAGCCACAGAGGCCTCAGCCAGATACTTTCTAACACAAGCCACAGCATCCTCATTACTCATACTAGCCATTATTATTAACCTAATACACGCCAGCCAATGAACTATCATAAAATTATTCGACCCAACAGCATCCGTTCTAATAACAATAGCTTTAGCCATTAAACTAGGATTATCCCCTTTTCACTTCTGAGTACCAGAAGTTACACAAGGTGTTCCCCTAAGCACAGGACTAATTCTACTTACGTGACAAAAACTCGCACCCATCTCAATCCTTTATCAAATCTCACCATCAGTCAATCTACACCTAATAATCACTATATCCTTTCTATCGATTCTAATCGGAGGCTGAGGTGGACTAAACCAAACGCAACTCCGAAAAATCATAGCCTATTCATCAATTGCTCACATAGGATGAATAACCGCTATTTTATTATACAATCCAGCCCTCACCCTACTAAATCTATTAATTTACATTGTAATAACCTTCACCATATTTATACTACTCATCCAAAACTCCACTACCACCACACTACTACTATCCCAAACATGAAATACAATACCTGTTATAACAACCTTTACTATGCTCACCCTACTCTCCATAGGAGGACTTCCTCCACTCACAGGCTTTATACCCAAATGAATGATTATTCAAGAACTAACAAAAAATGATACCCTCATCCTACCCACCCTCATAGCCATCACAGCTCTACTCAACCTATATTTCTATATACGCCTTACCTACTCCACAGCATTAACCCTATTCCAACAACATAAAAATAAAATGACAATTCCACTCCACAAAACAAATAACCCTTTTACCAACAGCAATCGTACTATCCACAATACTTCCACCTCTTACACCAGCACTCTTTGTCCTACTATAGGGGTTTAGGTTAAATAAGACCAAGAGCCTTCAAAGCCCTAAGCAAGTATAATTCTACTTAACCCCTGGCCAATAAGGATTGCAAGACCATATCTCACATCAATTGAATGCAAATCAAACACTTTAATTAAGCTAAATCCTCACTAGATTGGAGGGATACATCTCCCACGAACTTTTAGTTAACAGCTAAATACCCTAATAAACTGGCTTCAATCTACTTCTCCCGCCGCGAGAAAAAAAAGGTGGGAGAAGTCCCGGCAGGATTGAAGCTGCTTCTTTGAATTTGCAATTCAAAATGATTACTCACCACAGGACTTGGCAAAAAGAGGACTTTACCCCTGTCTTTAGATTTACAGTCTAATGCCTACTCGGCCATTTTACCTATGTTCATAAACCGATGACTATTCTCTACCAATCACAAAGACATTGGTACCCTGTATTTACTATTTGGCGCCTGGGCAGGAATAGTGGACACTGGTCTAAGCTTGCTGATTCGTGCTGAATTAGGTCAGCCTGGCACACTTATCGGAGACGACCAACTTTATAATGTTCTAGTAACAGCCCACGCCTTCGTAATAATTTTCTTTATGGTTATACCTATCATAATTGGGGGATTTAGAAACTGACTAGTTCCCTTGATAATTGGAGCCCCTGACATAGCATTCCCTCGTCTAAACAACATAAGCTTCTGACTACTTCCCCCCCTTCCTTTCTACTACTGACAGCATCTTCAATAACTGAAGCCGGCGCAGGCACAGGCTGAACTGTATATCCTCCTCTAGCCGGAAACCTAGCACACGCAGGAGCCTCAGTAGACCTTACTATTTTCTCTCTACATTTAGCCAGTATATCTTCAATCCTGGGGGCTATTAACTTCATTACAACTATTATTAATATAAAACCGCCCGCTATAACCCAATACCAAGCACCTCTCTTCGTGTGATCAGTCTTGGTCACAGCAGTTTTACTGTCGCTACCCGTCTTAGCAGCCGGAATTACCATACTATTAACTGATCGAAACCTAAACACAGCCTTTTTCGACCCGGCAGGAGGAGGCGACCCAATCCCGTATCAACACCTGTTCTGATTTTTTGGCCATCCCGAAGTATATATTCTAGTTCTGCCCGGCTTCGGAATAATTTCACATTATCGTTACCTATTATTCGGGGAAAAAAGAACCTTTCGGGTATATGGGAATAGTATGAGCTATAGTTTCTATTGGTTTCCTGGGTTTTACTGTATGAGCTCATCATATATTTACAGTTGGAACAGACGTAGATACACGAGCATACTTTACATCAGCCACTATAATTATTGCTTATTCCTACAGGAGTAAAAGTCTTCAGCTGACTGGCAACACTTCACGGAGGAAATATTAAATGATCTCCCGCCCTAATATGAGCTTTAGGCTTTATTTTCTTATTCACAGTAGGAGGTCTAACTGGTATTATCCTGGCTAATTCATCCCTAGACATTATTCTCCACGACACCTATTATGTAGTTGCCCATTTTCACTATGTGCTTTCAACAGGAGCTGTCTTCGCCATCATAGGAGGTTTCGTCCACTGATTTCCACTATTTTCAGGCTATACACTTAACCCAACATGAACAAAAATCCAATTTATAATTATATTCGTAGGTGTAAATATGACATTCTTTCCACAGCACTTGCTAGGCCTATCTGGAATACCTCGCCGATACTCCGACTATCCAGATGCCTACACAACATGAAATACCATCTCGTCAATAGGCTCCTTTACCTCACTGACAGCAGTCATACTGATAATCTTCATTATCTGAGAAGCATTCGCATCTAAACGGGAAGTATTGGCAGTAGACCTCACCTCCACAAACCTTGAATGACTAAACGGATGTCCTCCACCATATCACACATTTGAGGAACCAGTATATGTTAACCTAAAATATTCAAGAAAGGAAGGAATCGAACCCCCTCTAATCGGTTTCAAGCCAACATCATAACCATTATGTCTTTCTTTATGAGTGAGATATTAGTAAAGTCTTACGTAACTTTGTCAAAGTTAAATCACAAGTGAAAATCCTGTATATCTCCATGGCATACCTTTTCCAACTAGGCTTACAAGACGCAGCATCACCTGTTATAGAAGAACTCCTACAGTTTCATGACCACGCATTACTGATTGTTTTCCTAATTAGCTCCCTAGTCCTCTATATTATTACCCTAATACTTACAACCAAATTAACACACACTAGTACAATAGACGCTCAAGAAGTAGAAACTATTTGAACTGTCCTCCCTGCCGTTATCTTAATTATAATCGCCTACCTTCTCTACGAATTCTCTACATAATAGACGAAATTAACAATCCCTCCCTTACCGTAAAAACAATAGGACATCAATGATATTGAAGCTATGAATATACTGACTACGAAGACCTAAATTTTGACTCCTACATGATTCCAACCTCGGACCTAAAACCAGGAGAACTACGATTGCTAGAAGTAGATAATCGAATGGTCCTACCCATACAAATAACAATCCGAATACTAGTTTCCTCAGAAGATGTATTACACTCATGAGCTGTTCCTTCCCTGGGTCTAAAAACAGATGCAATTCCTGGACGCCTAATCCAAACAACCCTAATATCAACACGACCTGGCCTGTTCTATGGACAATGTTCAGAAATCTGTGGCTCAAATCACAGCTTTATGCCAATCGTTCTCGAATTAGTACCCTTAGAGAACTTTGAAAAATGATCTGCATCCATATTATAACTTCATTAAGAAGCTGAACTAGCGTTAACCTTTTAAGTTAAAGATTGAGAGTTATAAACTCCCCTTAGTGATATGCCACAACTAGACACATCAACATGGCTCCTTACCATTCTATGATCTTTACCCTCTTCACATTACTTCAACTAAAAATCTCAAAGCATTTTTATTCTCCTTCCCCCAAACCAATGTGCACTAAATTACAAAAACAACAAACCCCCTGAAATTACACATGAACGAAAATCTATTTGCCCCTTTCATAATCCCGATTATACTAGGTATTCCTATCACTACTCTAATTATTATATTTCCCACCATACTATTCCCAACACCAAATCGATTAATCAACAATCGTATAATCGCTATCCAACAATGACTAACCAAACTCACATCAAAGCAACTGATAGTTACACATAACCACAAAGGACAAACCTGATCTCTAATACTTATCTCACTTTTCCTATTCATCGCTTCCACAAATCTTCTTGGAATACTACCCCACTCATTTACACCCACTACTCAACTCTCTATAAATTTAGGCATAGCTATTCCATTATGAGCTGGCACTGTCTTTATCGGTTTCTGTAACAAGACAAAAATATCCCTAGCCCACCTTCTACCACTAGGCACACCCACTTTCCTGATCCCTATATTAGTAATAATCGAAACTATCAGCCTATTTATTCAGCCTTTAGCTCTAGCAGTACGGCTAACAGCGAACATCACAGCAGGTCACCTATTACTACACCTAATCGGAAGTGCAACTCTTGCATTAATAGATATTAGTCTATTCACAGCCCTCATCACATTCACCATCCTCACCTTATTAATCATCCTCGAATTCGCCGTAGCCCTAATCCAAGCCTACGTATTCACCTTACTAGTGAGCCTATACTTGCAGGACAATACATAATGACCCACCAAACCCACTCATATCATATAGTAAACCCCAGTCCTTGACCACTTACAGGAGCTCTCTCAGCATTTCTTATAACATCAGGCCTAATCATATGATTCCACTTCAACTCAATAATCTTACTGACTTTAAGCTTTTTGACAAATACCCTAACAATATACCAATGATGACGAGATATCGTCCGAGAAAGCACTTTCCAAGGCCACCACACACCAACCGTTGAAAAAGGACTTCGATATGGTATAATCTTATTTATCTTATCAGAAGTCCTATTCTTTACAGGCTTCTTCTGAGCCTTTTACCATTCAAGTCTTGCCCCTACTCCTGAACTAGGAGGCTCCTGACCACCAACGGGTATCCACCCCCTAAATCCACTAGAAGTCCCACTCCTCAATACCTCCGTGCTATTAGCTTCCGGTGTATCTATCACTTGAGCCCATCACAGTCTCATGGAAGGCGACCGCAAACACATACTCCAAGCTCTTCTCATCACAATCACACTCGGCCTCTATTTCACCCTACTTCAAGCATCAGAATACTATGAAGCCCCATTTACGATCTCAGACGGAGTTTATGGATCTACCTTCTTCGTAGCCACAGGCTTCCACGGACTACACGTCATCATCGGATCCACTTTCCTTATCGTCTGCTTCATACGCCAATTAATGTTCCACTTTACATCAAACCACCACTTTGGCTTCGAAGCCGCTGCTTGATACTGACATTTCGTAGACGTTGTATGATTATTCCTCTATGTATTAATCTATTGATGAGGTTCGTAGTCCTTTTAGTATTAACAAGTACAACTGACTTCCAATCAGTTAGTTTCGGTACACCCCGAAAAAGAACAATAAACCTTCTATTAACGTTACTGACGAATACAACCCTAGCCTTACTGCTCATACTTATCGGTTTTTGACTCCCCCAACTAAACGTCTATGCAGAAAAAACCAGCCCTTACGAATGTGGCTTTGACCCAATAGGATCTGCTCGCCTACCTTTTTCCATAAAATTTTTCCTAGTAGCAATTACTTTCCTCCTCTTCGACCTAGAAATTGCCCTCCTGCTCCCCTTACCTTGAGCAATCCAAACAAATAACTTAACAACAATACTCCTTATGGCCCTATTCCTAATCTCCCTACTAGCAGCTAGCCTAGCCTATGAATGAACCCAAAAAGGCCTAGAATGAGATAAATATGATACTTAGTTTAAAATAAAACAATGTTTTATGCACATAATTGGACAGAGCCATGTTACTTATCTATCACTCTAGTAGAGGATGTAATTTTCCCTTCTAAGCAAGGGAAATGGCAGTGCTAAATAGTTTTGTAACTTTTGAATGAGAAACGTTTAGGTAAAAAACTGTCAGATAATATTTTTCAGATGCATTTACATTGACTATGGGGAAAAGACTGAAAAAAGTCATTTTTTTTTTAATTTTAAAGACTTGAGAAATTCTGTTACATGAAGTGACAATGTAAAACCACATTTAGTTTTATACTAAATCTTTTTTTAAGGTCTTGGCATTTAATATAAAGCAAATCCACACATTTTCTAACTTTCCACAAGTTCTAAAAAGGGAAGGCAGAAACCTCAGTCTTGAAATTTTGGTTTTTAAAAATCATGACACTCTTTTACCATGAAATTGAGTAGCTAACTTTTGGTGACACCTTTTGTTTATTTGTATGTTTGTAATAATGGACCTTTTAAAACACAGGAATGTTTTGATTTGTACAGACTTTGAAAAATGTGTGTTAATAAAAATTCATATTGAATAAAAAAAAGAAAAAAAAGAAACATACGAGTGGCCAATAAGCACATGAAAAGATGCTCAGAATCACTAATCATTAGGGAAATGCAAACCCAAACTACAATAAGGTATCACCTCACACACATTAGGATGGCTATTATCAAAAAAAAAAAAAAAAAAAAAAAAAAAAACCCAGAAAGCAAGTATGGACAAGGATGTGGAAAAACTGGAATCCTTGTGCACTGCTGGTAGGGATGTAAGATGGAAAGCAGTTGTGGAAACAGTATGGTAGTTCCTCAGAAAACTGAAAGAATTACCATATTCTCCCGCAATTCCACTTCTGGGTATATACCCTTAAAGAACTGAAAGCAGGGTCTCCAAGAGATGCTTGTTTACCCATGTTCATGGCAGCATGATTCACAATCGTTAAAATATGTAAAGCAATGTAAGTGTTCAAAGAGTGAATGGATACACAAAGTGTGGTCCATCCATACACTGGAATAAAAGGAAGGAACTTCTTTACTGCGCTACAACATGCATGAACCTTGAGGGCATTGTGTTCATTGGAATCAGCTAATCACGAGTGACAAATACTGTATGATTCTACTTATAGGAGGTATGGAGTCACATCTCATAAAGACAGTAGAATGGTGGTTGCAGGGGCTGGGGGGGAGGGAGTAGGAGTTACTGTTTCAGTTTTACAAGATGAAGAGTTATGGGCTTGGACTATGATAGTTGCACAACAATGTGAATGTATTTAATACCACTTAAAATGGTTAAGGTGGTAAATTTTATGTGTATCTATGATTTTAAAAAATGATTTTTAGAAGGATGTGAAAAGACACAATAAAACTGTATATATCCATTACTTTCCTAAAACACTTTTCAATTTTTGTTTCTACTCCACTCATTTCTCCACATAATTTTGAAGAAACTCTCAGATATACCATTTAATCCATGAATATTTGGGAATATATGTTTTTTTAAAAACATAATCTAAAGTCCATTATCACACCTAAAAATAAAACAACCTGCGTTTACCATATTCAAATAACCACGAGCAGCAGTCAGCTTCCCTAATGATCCCTACAGGGATATAACAAGATCCATACATTTCCTTTTGTTCAAATGTCCTTGACCTGATAAGGGTTTAGTGCCCGGAATATAAAGAACTCTTTCAGCAAGGCAACCTAGTTTTCAAAAATGGGCAATAGACTTGAACAGACATTTGTCTAATGAAGATACACAGTCAGCAAATACACGAGTAGAAGTTCAACATCATTGGTCACTTAGGCTATCACGGCATACCCACTATGGGGAGGTCACTTAGTCTATCACGGCATACCCACTATGGGGATTATAATGTAAAAAAAAAAACACAGGTTTTCCCAAAAGATGTGGAGAAATAGGAAACCTTGTACACTGCTGATGGGAATGTAAATGGTGCAGGTGCAGCCACTATGGAAAACAGTTTGGCAGTACCTCAAAAAGTCAAAGAATCACCACATGACCCAGCAACTCCACTCACAGGTATCCGCCTCACAGAGATGAATACTTAGGTGCACACGGAAACTTGTACACGGATGCTCAGAGCAGCAGGGGTTTTCTTCCACAACCAAAAGGTGGAAACAACCCCAATATCTATCAACGTACGAATGGAGAGGCAAACTGTGGTGCACACAGACACAGTGGAATCACACGCTGCCATAAAAAGGAAAGAGGTGCTGACACAGGCTGCAACGTGCATGAGCCACAAAAACATTCTGAGTAAACACCAGACCCAAATGATCACATATTGGGTGACTGGGTTTTTTCTTTGTGTGTGGGGGGGTGGCCACGCAGCATGGCATGTGGGAACTTGGTTCCCCAACCAGGGGTCCAACCTGCACCCCCTGCAGGGAGAGTCTTAACCACTGGACCCCCAGGGAAGTCCCCGTGTGACTGCTTTTATAAAAAATCACCAGAACGGGCAAATCCATACAGGCAGAGAGTAGACGAGCGCTTGCCGGGAAGGCTGCAGGGGAAAGAGGGGGCCACTGCTTAAAGGGCACAGGGTGTCCTGGCGTGAGGAAGAGGCTTTCACATTAGAGATGGTGGTTGCACAACACAGTGAACGGACCAGATTGTATATTATTAAACGGTTAGCTGCAGGTTTGTGAATTTCATCTCGATTTTTTTTACAAAGCCGTGCAGATCTTTGCAAAAGACCGTCTAGATTTGGGGATATTTCCATTGACTGTGTTTGGTAACCTAGGACCCTGTCTTCGGGGAAAAAACATTTTTATTTCTAGGAAATTTCTGTGTTACAGTTGCCCTCCTCTCTTTAGAGGTTTAAATGCCACTGCAAGGACTTCCCTGGCGGTCCAGTGGTTAAGACTCCACTGCTCCCAATGCAGGGGGCCCGAGTTCGATCCCTGGTCAGGGAACTAGATCCCGCATGTGACAACTAAGAGCCCACATGTCACAACTAAAGATCCCGTGTGCCGCAACTAAGACCCAGTGCAGCCAAATAAATATTTAAAAAAAATAAATGCAGGGCTTCCCTGGTGGCGCAGTGGTTGAGAGTCTGCCTACCGATGCAGGGGACACGGATTCGTGCCCCGGTCCGGGAAGATCCCACGTGCCGCGGAGCAGCTGGGCCCGTGAGCCATGGCCGCTGAGCCTGCGCGTGGAAACCTGTGCTCCGCAACGGGAGAGGCCACAACAGTGAGAGGCCCGCGTACCGCAAAACAAATAAATAAATAAATAAATGCAACTGCACAGCCATTGTCGCATCAGAGGATTCATCTGATCATTTTGCATCAAAAAAAAAAAAAAAAAGGCAGGCGAGACTAATCCTATTCCAAGTACAGACATTCTCTGGACAAAATCTGTAATAAAGTTCTACACAGTAGGGTCTTGAAGCTGGACTTCATCTGCTTGTGGACAAAAGAACGGGCT
Source organism: Delphinus delphis (assembly GCF_949987515.2). NCBI lineage: Eukaryota > Metazoa > Chordata > Mammalia > Artiodactyla > Delphinidae > Delphinus > Delphinus delphis. The sequence continues at coordinate 4,265,358 of NC_082685.1, read as the reverse complement.
GCCTGACAGCCCAACGGTTGACCTGGCACATACTGCCGGTGCTCACAGAATGGTCGGCGGGTTCTGTTAAACAATCCGTGGGGCATAAAACCACACTACCGCTCTGATGGGGATGGAGAACACCCAGAAGGCCACTGCACAGTCATGTCTAAAAACACAAAAAGTATTGCCCAAACCAAAAATAAGACCAGCTCTCAAACCTATTGTATCAATATTTGGAGGAACTTTTTCCACTTTCCCCAATTACAAGTTAGCTCCACGCCATTTTTCCAGCTCTGTAGGTAAGAATTCCTAAAATCCTTTCCATACGCTACCCCATGAGTACGTCCAATCCACAAATCCTGCTTCCTTGCTCCTTCCACAAACCTGGCGAACACGGGGCGAGATCCCCTGATCAGGTCTCTCACCCCGTCCTCCTGAGCGAACACACGGCTCCTCGTGGACTCACTGCAGTCAGTAAGCGGACGCTATTCCACCGTAACTGTGCTGCTGGGTGTGAGGAAGGAATAAAGGTTCTCCCACGTCTCACACTTACAAGGTGAGTGCTTTTATATATCGGGTAATGACGACGAGAGCCTTTCCCGCATTCCTTATATTCCCAAGACTTTATTCCATTATGAGTAGTCACGGGTCTTCTAAGGGCACAGCAATAAGTAAGAACCTTGCCATGTTCTTCCCCTTCATAGGTTTTCTGCTCACTTGTGACCACTGCCATGTCTGAAAAGATGAGTGACGGTAGAGTTCTGCCACATTCCTCACGTGGCATTTACCAGGGAGACATGTTTCTGAAGAGGAGAGAAAAGGAAAGGCCGTCCCACATTCCTGACACGGATAGGTTTTGTCTACAGCGTGAGATCTCACATCAGCGCTTAGATACGAGACCCGTCTGCCCAGCCTCACACTGAAGGCGGGAGTCTAGACTTGGGTATCCACTGCAGCCCCCCAGCACTCGGTACCTTTGTAGGATTCGACTCCAGTAGGGTGTCCTTGTTTCACAGTAAGACTGTAGTCTCGCTTTGGTCTCTCCCCAGTGATCATCTACAGCACTGTTGTCCCACATATGGACGAAGTACATTAAGAACTCATAATCGGGCTTCCCTGGTGGCGCAGGGTTTAAGCACCCGCCCGCCAGTGCAGGGGACACGGATTCCAGCCCTGGTCCGGGAAGAACCCACATGCCGCGGAGCAACTGAGCCCACGTGCCACAACTACTGAGCCTGCGCTCTAGAGCCCATGTGCCACCACTACAGAGCCTGCGCTCTAGAGCCCGCGAGCCACAACTACTGAGCCCGCGAACCACAACTACTGAAGCCCGCGCACCTAGAGCCCACGCTTCGCAATAAAAGAAGCCACTGCAATGAGAAGCCCATGCACCGCAACGAACATCCAACGCAGCCAAAAATAAATAAATATTTTTAAAAATTCATAATCATTAATGATGTAAGGACTGATAGTTTTTCACGATTATTATAACGACATATTTCCCAATATTTGTGACTATGTTTTTGATGCTGCAGTGTGTTTTAAGCATAGTAATCCTCGGATAAGGGTGCCCCAACCCAACATTTGAAAACTATGCTCGCTTATCAGTTTAAGGAGCCTCAAGAGAGAAATAAAAAGTCAGCTTAGGGACTTCCTGGCGGTCCAGTGGTTAAGGCTCCACGCTCCCAATGCAGGGGGGGCCCGGGTTCGATCCCTGGTGGGGGAACTAGATAACCGCATGCTGCAAGGAAGATCTCGCACGTGGCAACGAAGATCCCGTGCGCCGCAACTAAGACCCAGTGCAGGCAAATAAATATTTTTTTAAAAAGTCAGCTTCAAACATCTTAAAAGATGTTGAAGCAGATCTTTGTTTTCACAGTAAAGCTGTTCATTAGTCTCAAGACTCCATGAGGCCTCTGACCACATCCGTGTGTCTGCTAATGTGTGCCCGCTTCTCAGCCCAAATCTCGGAACAAGGTCAACAGAGTAAGATAGGTTGTTCTCTAAAAGGACAAGTGAAGGAATGATGCCACCCCTACCTGCTGAGGCCGAGTTCCTGAAGGTTCGAAGCCTCACATCTCTGTGGAGTTCCTCTGAACAGGACTTAGCAAAGCCCACTCTGCCCAGGTGAAGTCCGCAGCCGCATCCTCAGAGAGCACTGAGTCCTGAAACAGAACACATGTGTTAGAGCAACAAACCCACGTCCTCCAGCACAAGCAGGAAGGCTGGTGCAGCTCACAGCCCAGGGGAACTGGACTCAATCATACTACGTTCACCCAAGGCTCTGTCGTCCTCCAGCTTCAAATCTAAGCCTTAGGGGTCAGACCTTTCCACTCTATCCAGAGTCCTCTTGTTCACTGATCTCATCACATCCCATAGATCTAACAGCACCTGTGACAGCTTTTTTTTTTTTTTCTTTTTTTGCCAAGCCACGGCAGCATGCAAGGTCCTAGTTCCCCGACCACAGACTGAACCCACGCCCCCTCAAGTGGAAGCATGGAGTCTTAAGCACTGGACTGCCAGGGAATTCCCCAAGCACCTCTGACATCCTGAACTTATTTCCCCAGCAGTTACATTGTGACCATTCCTGGTTTATTTTGTCCCCATGTGCACTATGAAGAAATGACAGAAATGCGCTAGAAATGAACCATGTCTGCATCAAGATCACCCATTTCAAATGACAACAACTATTTTATCTCCCTTTTCTTTGCCCAACACAGCTATCGGCACATGAGACAAGCATCAGATCTACAGAGGTGGTTAACAATGAGAAAACACTGAAGGACTGGGGAGCTGGTATTCTTTTTAATGCACCTTCCAAACTGTCAGAAACCCAGACGGAAATTAGAACGGCCACCACCAGTCTTGACTGGCCATCTTTCTGGAAGAACACTAGGCCATTAAGAGAACACAGGCTTACCGTGCACCACAACAAAGAGTAGCCCCCGCTCCCCGCAACTAGAGAAAGCCCGCGCACAGCAACAAAGACTCAACGCAGCCAATAATAAATAAAATAAAAAATAATAAATTAAAAAATAAAAAAGAACACAGGCCTACTTTCCCAATCGGAATGTTATTTTGGAGAATTTTTAGTTTGGACTTAAGTGTGAAGTTTTGTGCAAATTAACTGTGAGGGAGAAGCGCAAAGCTCTTGACACTGAACCCAAGGCCCCAAAGAAGTAAACAGGATTCTCTGAATTCAGATCCATCAAATATTGACAGGAATATGAAAACACCAAACACCCGTCAAGGTAACGTTCATAATATCTGGCATCTGATCAAATATAAGGCATTCGAAAAAGTTGAAATGTAGGGACTTCCCTGGCGGTCCAGTGGTTAAGACTCCACGCTTCTACTGCAGGGGGCATGGTTTCCATCCCTGATCGGGGAACTAAGATCTCACGTGCCTCGAGGTGTGGCCAAAAAAGAAATAAAAATTTTTAAAAGGTTGAAATGCAAGACTGATGATGATGAGACACCCCAGCACGGACACCATGTTAAACTTAGAGAAGGAACTTTTATAATTGTCTTCTGTATCAGTGATCCCCAACCTTTCTGGCACCAGGGACCGGTTTTGTGGAAGACAATTTTTCCACGGATGGGGGGAGGGGGGAGGGTTCAGGCGGTAATGTGAGCAATGGGGACCGGCAGACGACGCTTCGCTTGCTTGCCCACCACTCACCTCCTGCTGTGCGGCCTGGTTCCTAACAGGCCCAGGTGTTGGGGACCCCTGTTCTATATGACAAAAACCTTATATAGAGAAATGGAGATATTATTTTAAAAGACCCAAATCAAACATCAGGACACGGAAACTACGACATCTCCGATGAAAAATATACTGAATGGAGGGACTTGCCTGGTGGTGCAGTGGTTAAGAATCCGCCTACCAATGCAGGGGACCGGGTTCGAGCCCTGGTCCGGGAAGATCCCACATGCCACGGAGCAGCTAAGCCCGTGCGCCACAACTACTGAGCCTGCACTCTAGAGCCCGCAAGCCACAACTACTGAGCCCGCACGCCTACAGCCTGTGCTCTGCAACAAGAGAGGCCACCGCAATGAGAAGCCCTTGCACCGCAACGAGGAGTAGCCCCCGCTCGCCCGAAGTAGAGAAAGCCCGCATGCAACAACAAAGACCCAACGCAGCCTAAAATAACGCAGCCTAAAATAACTAACTAACTAAATTAACACACACACACACTGCATGGCATTAAAAGCAGATAAAATACTGCAGAAAAAAGAGAGGTGAACATAAAAGGATGGGTCTTTACTGCAAAGATGTGAACTCTGCAGTAAAGTATCAAAAAACGTAGAGAGTATCTGTGAGCCGTGAAAGGACCCCTAACAACCAACTACACATGTAACTAGATTCCCAAATGAGAGAAGGAAGCTAGAAGAAAGTCTTCTAGCTATAATAATCAAAATTATTGCTGAGAATTTTTCAAAGTGAATGAAAAATATAAAGCCCATATCTAAGAAGGCTGACAATCAGCAAGCACAGGAAACAAGGAAATCTCCACCACGGCTTGTCATAACTGTATTTCTCAAAGCCAGAGACGAGGGAATGCCCCAGCTGTACGGTGGTTAGCACTCCATGCTTTCACTGCCCAGGGCCTGGGTTCCAACCCTGGCCAGGGAACTAAGATCCCACAAGCCATGCAGTGAGGCAAAATAAAACAAAAACCAGAGATGAAGAGAATATCTTCAAAGCACCCAGAGAAAAACAACACACAATACACAGATGAACAAACATAAGGTTGACACGAGTTCTCACTGGAAATAATGCCAGTGCACATACATTGCTGTAACATACTTAAAATGCTCAGAGCAAAACTGTATGTCACAGAAAATGTCTATACTAAGAGGAAACACCTTTCTACACTACGGCAACTGAGTCAGACACACAAATGCTGAAAGAATCCATTCCCAGCAAACTGGCACTACCAGAAAAGGGAAAGGAAGTCTTTCAGGCAGAAGAGACAGGACGTCAGCTAGAATGGGAGATCTGTACAAAGCTTGGAAGGTTCCTGGATGTGTAGATATATGGACATAGATATAAGATGGAGGACTTCCCTGGTGGTGCACTAGTTAAGAATCTTCCTTCCAATGCAGGGGACACAGGTTTGATCCCTGGTCTGGGAACTAGGATCCTGGATGCCGCAGGGCAACTAAGCCCGTGCACCACAACTACTGAGCCTGAGCTCTAGAGCCCGCGACCCACAACTGCTGAAGCCTGTGCGCCTAGAGCCCATGCTCCGCAACAAGAAGCCACCACAGTGAGAAGCCTGCTCACCGCAACAAAGAGTAGCCCCCACTCACCACAACTAAAGAAGGCCCACGCGCGGCAATGAAGACCCAACACAGCCAAAAAACAAACAAAAAAAAAAGCTTAGATGGTTTTTCATTTTTTTGTCATTTTAGTCTGAGAAATACTTGATTATTTCAATAAAACGCCGATATACTGGAGGGTTAGTATATATCTAGAAGTAAAACACATGACGACAGTTGCAGGAAGACCAAGAGAGTGGAAATGATGTCTTTTCTGTAGCGTTAGGTTTTTTCACTTCCTTTCCCGTTGGCTTACTTCCTTTTAAAGTTAGAACCGGTAATATCCTTTTTCCTCGTTTTCTCTACTGCTGTTCATTTGCTGTGAAGCCAGGGTAAGTGGCCCCTCATCTTGAAGAATGTCAACATGGGTGAGGGTCAGTCCTTTGACCCCTGGCTTCTGGCCCCATTCTCAAGGCCAACAGGTAGGAGCACCACATCTCTGCCATGAAGGTCAAGCTCAATTCGGGTGTCGACTCCCCAGGTGGCACTGCCACAGTGTGAAATCCTTGAGGGACCTGTAGATGCATAATCTACAATGCACCGATTTCTCCCCAACGTGAAGAAAATTTCTGATGTATTTGCAGTTAAGGATAAAAACAATTGGGACTTCCCTGGCGGTCCAGTGGTTAAGACTTCACGCTTCCACTGCAGGGGGCCCAGGTTTGATCCCTGATCGGGGGAGTAAGATCCCACAAGCTGCGCAGCACAGCCAAAAAAAAAAAAAAAGGATAAAAACAAGACTGCAATTGCACTGCTGAACACACACACGCACACACCCCTGAAACAACAGAGGCCCCAAGAGCAAATGGATGAGTTAATCAGATGACTCACAGGTTCAGATACCAGCTTGCGTGAAACAGACGAGGCAAAGACAGAAAACATTTTCAATATGATATCAGTAGTATATTACTGGGAATACCCATTGATTAAAAGTTCGAAAGAAGCAAAATTACACCAAACACTCTTTGGTGATAAATAGGAGAGGGCAGGGGCTTCCCTGGTGGTGCAGTGGTTAAGAATCCCCCTGCCAATGCAGGGGCCATGGGTTCGCACCCTGGTCCTGGAAGATACCACATGCCATGGAGCAGCTAAGCCTGTACACCACAACTACTGAGCCTGTGCTCTAGAGCTCGCGAGCCACAACTACTGAGCCTGCGTGCCACAACTACTGAAGCCCACATGCCTGAGTCCATGCTCCGCTACAAGAGAAGCCACCGCAGTAAGAAGCCCGTGCACTGCAACGAAGAGCAACCCCTGCTCACCTCAACTAGAGAAAGCCTGCACACAGCAACTAAGACCCAACACAGCCGGAAAAAAAACAAAAAAAAAAACGAAAAACGAAAAAAACACAAAACTTGAGTAGCTGTATTTCACACAGAGCAGATTTCAGAGGAAGGAAAATTCTCAGAGATAAAGAGAGGCGTGACATGATGATAAAGGCATCGATTCTCCAAGAAGACATAACAACCCTTAGTGCGTGTGCACCTAACAACAGAGTCCACATGCTAGAGACAAAAACTGATATGACTGCATCGAGAAATGGATGAATCCACTATTTAAGTTAGAGACTTCAAAATATCTCTATCACAAATGACAGATGCTGGAGGCAAAAAGTGAGTAAGAAGATAAATGAACTCAACAGTACCATCCACAACTGGATATAATTCACAACTACGGACGACGTCATCCAAAGACAGCAGCACACAGATCCTCTCAAGTGCACACGGGACCATCACCAACAAACACCATATCTTGGGCCATGAAACAAACCTTAATGAATTTAAAAGAAGAAATCACACTGGATGCTCTTAGGCCACAGTGGAATTAAACTGGAAATAACATAAAGGTAGCTGGAAAGTCCTCCAAGTACTTGTAAACAACAAACTTCCAAATAACAAATGGATCAAAGAAGAAATCTCCAGAGAAATAAAAAATATTTTGAACTTAATGAAAACGAAAATAACACTTACCAGAATTTGAGGGATGCAGGGCTTCCCTGGTGGCTCAGTGGTTAAGAACCACCTGCCCAGTGGTTAAGAATCTGCCTGGCGGGCTTCCCTGGTGGCACAGTGGTTCAGAGTCCACCTGCCGACGCAGGGGACACGGGTTCGTGCCCCGGTCTGGGAAGATTCCATATGCCGCGGAGCGGATGGGCCCGTGGCCATGGCCGCTGAGCTTGCGCGTTCGGAGCCTGTGCTCCGCAATGGGAGAGGCCACAACAGTGAGATGCCTGCATACCACAAAAAATAATAATAAAAAAAATTTTTTTAAAAATCAATAATCTAAACCTCTACCTTAAGAAACTAGAAAAAGGGCAAATTAAATCTAAAGTAATCAGAAGAAAAAAATACTAAAATTTGGAGCAGAAATCAATAAAATTTAAAACAAGAAATTGGTAGAGAATATCAAGTAAACCAAAAGCTGGCTCTCTGAAAAGATCAATAAAATCATACACTAACTAGGAAAAAAATAGAGAAGACAGAAATTATTACTATCAGCAAAGAACTAGGTGATATCATTACATGTCTTATGGATGTTGAAAGGGTAATAATGGAATACTATTAATAACTATACCCACAAATTTAATAACCTCGATGGAATGGCCCTATTTCTTGAAAGACACAGCCTGCAAGAACTCACACAAGAAGAAACAGATAATCTGAATAGCCCTACATCTATGAAAGAAACTGAATGAACAATCAGTAACCTTCCAGGAACCTTGCTACACTGTTGGTGGCAATGTAAATTGGTGCAGCCACTATGGAAAATAGTATGGAGGGTCCTTAAAAAACTGAAAACAGAATTACCATATGATCCAGCAATCCCACTACTGGGCATATATCTGGACAAAACTGTAATTCAAAAAGATACATACATCCCAATGTTCACAGCAGCACTATTTACAATAGCCAAGACATGGAAGCAACCTAAATTTCTATCAACAGATGACTGGATAAAGAAGATGTGGTACACATACAATGGAATATTACTCAGCCATAAAAAAGAATGAAATAATGCCATTTGCAGCAACATGGATGGACCTAGAGATAGTCATACTAAGTGAAGTAAACCAGAGAAAGACAAATATCATATACCGCTTATATGTAGACTCTAAAACAGTAAATAAATAAAAGAAAATAAAATATACAAATGAACTTATTTCCAAAATAGAAAGAGACTCACAGACATAGGAAACAAACTTATGGTTACCAAAGGAGAAAGGGGCGTGGACAGAGGGATATATTAGGAAGTTGGGATTAACATATACACACTATTATATATAAAATAGATAACCAACAAGGACCTACTGTATAGCACAGGGAACTATACTCAATATTTTGTAACAATCTGTAAGAGTAAAGAATCTGAAAAAGATATGTGTGCGTGTGTGTGTATAAAACTGAATCGCTGTGCTGTACACCTGAAACTAACACACTATTGTAAATCAACTATACTTCAGTAAAAAAGTAAAGTAAAAGATAATATAATTACTAACCTTCCAAAGCAGAAAACACCAGATCCAGATGGGTTCACTGGTGAATTCTACCTAACATTTAAGGACGAAATTAATTCTCTACAATTAGTTTCAGAGGACAGAAGCAGAGGGAATGTGTACTAACTCATTATATGAGGTAAGCATTTCCATAATAACAAAACCAGACAGACATTACAAGGAAACTATAGATCAGTCTCTCTCATAAACAGTGATGTAAAAATCCCAAACAAAATATTAACAAACTGGGGATTTCCCTGGTAGTCCATTGGGTAAGACTCCATGGGGGGCCCAGGTTTGATCCCTGGTCGGGGAACTAGATCCCACATGCCGCAACTAAGAGTTTGCATGCCGCAACTAAGAAGACCGCATGCCTCAAGGAAGATCCCGCAAGCCACAACTAAGACCCAGTGCAGTCAAAATAAATAAACATTTTTTTTAAATATTAACAAAATTGGGCTTCCCTGGTGGCGCAGTGGTTGAGAGTCTGCCTGCCAATGCAGGGGACACGGGTTCGTGCCCCAGTCCAGGAAGATGCCGCGGAGCAGCTGGGCCCGTGAGCTATGTCTGCTGAGCCTGTGCATCCGGAGCCTGTGCTATGCAACGGGAGAGGCCACAACAGTGAGAGGCCCGCGTACCGGGAAAAATAATAATAATAATAATATTAACAAACTGAAGCCAGTAATATAGAAGAATTATACACCATAAGCAAGTGGTATTTATCCCAGGTATGCAAGGTTGGCTCAACATTCAAGAATCACTTCAGGGGACTTCCTGGATGGACCAGTGGCTAAGAATCCACCTTCCAATGCAGGGGACATGGGTTTGATCCCTGGTGAGGGAACTAAGATCCCACATGACACAGGGCAACTAAGCCCAGGCACCACAACTACTGAGCCCGCGTGCCTCAACTAGAGAGCCAGCATGCTGCAAACTACAGAGCCCATGCGCTCTGGATCCTATGCACCACAACTAGAGAGCCCGTGGGCCGCAACTAGAGACAAGCCCATGCGCTGCAACGAACGATCCCACATGCCACAACGAAGATCCCACATACGGCAACTAAGACCCAACACAGCAAAAAATCATAAAAATAAATAATTTTTAAAAATCACTTCAACGGTCTAAAGAAGAAAAATCACAGCATATCAAAAGATTTTTCTAAATCTGTTTGAAAAGACAAGACTGTGGAGATGGCAGTAAAAGGACCAGTGGTTGCCGGGGATCGGGGTTGGGGGAGGGGTGACTAGGAGGCGCACAGGGCATTTTTTAGGGCAGCGAACGTGTTTCGCAGGACACTATAAAGGTGGACGCATCTTCATCTAGACCCACAGAACATACATGCAAAGTCAGCTGCGGACTGTGGGTGGTGACGACATGTCAGTGTAGGTTCATCCACTGGACAAACACACCATCTCATACGTTCAGGGGTCTGTAGGCCGACAGGCCCAATTTACGGCAGGCAATTTATGTGCTGTTAGCTGCTCAGGCATCTGGTAGCCCTCCTAGCGCTACAGAGCAGTGGCGCACCACGACGGCTACTCCCTGGGCCCTGCTGGAGCCGAGGCCCTCCAGGCCCTGAGACCGGGCTGCTGGCCCCCAGCTGCCCTGATGCCTTGGGTTGCACATGCAGCACCACACAGGCTCACCCCTGCAGAGGCCTCCTTCCTGAACTGGCGCTGGCAGGACAGAGGTGAGCCAGAGCCCCGGCACCTCCCACGTGACGATGGTCTCGTGGGCCCACAGCCCAGGTGGCACTCAGGAAATACCCCAATACTCGAGCCACGTGCAGCAGACGCCTTGTGTTTAGATGCTTTCCGTGGAGCTGCTGGCCGCCTGGCTGAGGACTATTCGTTGCCCAGCCAGGGCAGGGGCAGTTTCCCTGAAGGGGCCTTTCATTGCATGGGGGTAGACAGCCCTGGCGAGGCTGCACAAAAGCATGGCAGGAATAGCTGGACAGAGCCCGGAAGCCCCCAGGGTGTCTCCCGCCCCTCTCCAATGCCCTGGGATTAAGCGGATTCCAACGCTCTTCCGACGTCTGCTGTCTCAACTACATTACACTGCTTGGGCACTAGGCTTCTAAGCTTCACACTCAGACAAATTCATATTCGATTAGATGAGATGAGGTGTGTCAGTCTTCAACCAAACATCGGAGGTGAATTACAGTAAAGAGGCTGGATCCATTCGTGATGGGATCTGTGGTCTGACTAGGAAGAACTTCCAGAGCCCCACCCTCTTCCCTGCCCGGCCCGGTCTATGCGAATGGATAAGGAGGCCCACGAGTGCCATGTGTCCTGTGGGTGGGAAGATCAAACCTCATAAACGCCCAGCCACGACGGAGGCCCCACCAGCTCTTCCTCTGGCCACCTGCAAGAGCGTACACCTGCGTCCATCTCCGCAGATTACCAACTATCTTCTGATCCTCTTGGTGCAAATGGCATCATCTTGACAACCAAGCCCATCTTGGGTGGGGGGCAGGGTTGATCCCCGTCCTATAGGGCAACCATAGAACAGAAGAGAAGATGTTTGGGGGCTGAGAAACAGGGGTCTAGTATGGGCAATTTGGAGAAGATGAGGCCGAGACATCCAAGTGTATACGATTTCCAAAGTTTTCAGAAGCACATGTCATAGCAGAAAACCCTCGAGGCCACCCAAGTGGCTACTAGCAGTAGAATCAAGAAATGAACAGGGTGCAGCCCCATCACAGGGCCCTACAGACTAGCAAAAGTGACCAGACTGCCATCCCAGGGGCAGCTAACAGCACTGGGTAACGGAAAACTGACAGAATGCCATTTGCACTCCAAAGAAAGCACACAGAATTAAAACACAGTGACCCAGGGAGGCACACACTTGTCACTCACCCGACAGAGGAGGCCTGTTTGGGAGTCATGTTGAGCAGGGGCTGGTGTGAGGGATTCATCCAGGCCTTGGCCTGGCCGTCCGTCTGTGGATGTCCACTTTAGTAGGTTTAGGTGGGTCCCGCAATGGCTTATGCATTTTCTACAGACAGTATATTTGACAATTAAATCCTATGAAGTGGGGGCTTGGAGAGAAGATGGCAGAGTGGAAGGACGTTGAGTTCGCCCCCCTCATGAAAATACCAAAATCACAACTAACTGCTGAAAAACAACTGACCAAAAACTGCCGGAAGCTACCAAAAAAGTTACCCTACATCTAAAGACAAAGAAGAAGCCACAAAGAGACAGTAGGAGGGGCACAATCACGATGAAATCAAACTCCATCCCCACCGGCTGGGCAACCCACAAACTAGAAAATATTTACACTGGAAAGGTTCACACACAGGAGTTAAAGTTCTGAGCCCCACATCCGTCTCCCCAGCCAGGGAGTCTGGCATCAGGAGGCTGAGTGCCCAAACCAGCTGGGCTTGAAGGCCACTGGGGTTTGATCAGCAAATTCCACACGACTGGGGGAAACAGAAGCCCTACTCTTGCAGGAGGCACACAAGGTCTCGAGCACACCAGGACCCGGGAGGAAAAGCAGTGACCTCATAAGGGCCTGGGCCAGACCTACCTGCTGATGTTGGAGGATGTCCCGTGGAGGTGGGGGGGGGGGTGCGGGCGGCTGTGGCTCACTGTGGGGACAGAGACACTGGCAGTGTAAGTTCTGGGAAGTGCTCATTGGCGTGAGACCGCCTGGAGGCCAAGCTTTTCTCACTAAGACCCAGACCCACCCAACAGCCTGTAGGCTCCAGTGCTGGGATGCCTCAGGCCAAAAAACCAACAGGGCGGGAACACAGCCCTGCCCATCGGAAGACAGGCTGCCTAATGTCTTCCTGATCCTACAGCTTCCTACTAAACACACCCCCTGACACGCCCTGCCAACCAGAGGGACAAGACCCAGCTATACCCACCAGTGCGCAGAAACCAGTCCCTCCTACCAGGAAGCCAGCACAAGCCCTTCGCCAGTCTCACCCACCAGGGGGCAGACACCTGAATCAAGAACTACAATCCCGGGCTTCCCTGGTGGCGCAGTGGTTGAGAATCTGCCTGCCAATGCAGGGGACACAGGTTCGAGCCCTGATCCAGGAAGATCTCACATGCCGCAGAGGAACTAAGCCCATGTGCCACAACTACTGAGCCTGCACTCTAGAGCCTGCGCACCTACTGAGACCGAGTGCCACAACTACTGAAGCTCACGCACCTAGAGCCCACGCTCCACAACAAGAGGAGCCACCGCAATGAGAAGCCCGCGCACAACCAAGAGTAGCCCCTGCTCGCCACAACTAGAGAAAGCCCATGTGCAGCAATGAAGACTCAATGCAGCCAAAAATAAAATTAATTAATTAATTTAAAATAGAACTACAATCTTGCAGCCTGTGGAATGGAAACCACAATCACAGAAAGTTAGACAAAATTAGACAGCAGAGGAATATGTCCCAGACGAAGGAACAAGATAAAAGCCCAGAAGAACAACTAAGTAAAGTGGAGATAAGCAATTTACCCAAAAAAGAATCAGAGTAATGACAGTAAAGATGATCCAAGATCTCGGAAAAAGAATGGAGGCACAGACCAAGAAAATACAAGAAATGGTTAACAAAGACGTAGAGGATCTAAACAACAAACAGAAATGAACAATACAATAACTGAAATGAAAAATACACTAGAAGGAAACAATAGCAGAATAAGTGAGGCAGAAAAACAGATAAGTGAGCTGGAAGACAGAATAATGGAAATCACTACCCTGGAACGGAATAAAGAAAAAAGAATGAAAAGAAATAATGACAGTCTAAGAGGCCCTCTAGAACAACATTAAACACACCAAAATTTGTTCACATTATAGGGGTCCCAGAAGGATAAGAAAGGACCCGAGGAAATATTCGAAGAAATAATAGCTGAAAACTTCCTTATCACAAGAAAGGAAGCACAGAGAGTCCAGGCAGGATAAACCCAAGGAGGAACAAGCCAAGGCACATATTAATCAAATTTACAAAAACTGGGACTTCCCTGGTGGTCCAGTGGAGAAGACTGCACGCTCCCAATGCAGGGGGCCCAGGTTCGATCCCTCGTCAGGGAACTAGATCCTACATGCCACAACTGAGAGTTCACATGCCGCACTAAGGGTTTGCATGCCACAACTAAGAGTTTGCATGCCACAATAAAAGATGCTGCATGCTGCAACTCAAAATTCCACATGCCACAACAAAGACTGAAGATCCTGCGTGCCACAAATAAGACCCAGCATAGCCAAATACATAAAGATTTTATTAACTTACAAAAATTAAAGACAGAAAGAAAATACTAAAAGTAACAAGGGAAAAGCAACAAATAACATAAAAGGGAATCCCCATAAGGTGATAGGGTGATTTTCCAACAGAAACGCTACAGGCCCAAAGAAAGTGGCACAATATATTTAAAGTTATGAAAGGGAAAAACCTACAACCAACAATACCCTACTCAGCAAGGCTCTCATTCAGATTCAATGGAGAAATAGAAGCTTTGCAAAGAAACAAAAGCTAAGAGAATTCAGCACCACCAAACTAGCTTGACAACAAATGCTAAAGAAACTTCTCTAGGTGGAAAAGAAAAGGCCAAAACTACAAACAAGAAAATTACAAATGGGAAAGCTCACCACTAAAGGCAAACATACAGCAGAGGTAGGAAATCATCCACATACAAATATAATATCAAAACCAGCAATCGTGAGAAGAGGAAAGTACAAATACAGGATACTGGAAATGCATTCGAAATTAAAAGACCAGCAACTGAAAACAATCTTGTATGTATATAGACTGCTATATCATAATTCCATGATAACCTCAAACTGAAAATCTACAAAAGATACACACACACGAAAGAATCCAAATACAACACTAAAGTCAGTCATCAAATCACAAGAGAAAAAAATCCTACAAAACCAAATCCAAAACGATTAACAAAATGGCAATAAGAACATACAAATCAATAATTACCTTAAACATAAATGGATTAAATACTCTAACCAAAAGACATAGACTGGCTGAATGGATACAAAAACAAGACTTGTACATATGCTGTCTAAAAAAGACCCACTTCATATCTAGGGACACATACAGACTGAAAGTGAAGGATGTAAAAAGGTATTCCACACAAATGGAAATCAAATAAAAGCTCAGTAGCAATACTCATATCGGACGGAACAGACATGAAAATAAAAGCTGTTACAAGAGACAAAGAAAGACACTACATAATGATCAAGGGATCAATCCAAGAAGAAGATATAACAATCGTAAATATATACGCATACAACAGAGGAGCACCTCAATATATAAGGCAAATGCTAACAGCCATCGAAGGAGAAATTCACAGTAACTCAATAATACTGGGGAAACTTAACACCCCACTTTCATCAATGGACAGATCATCCAGACAGAAAACCAATAAGGAAACATAGGTCTTAAATGACATGTTACACCAGATGGACTTATTTATTTTTTATTTATTTATACATTGAGTCTTTTTAATGCTTATTTATTTATTTTTGGCTGCAATGGTACTTCATTGCTGCATGTGGACTTTCTTTAGTTGCAGCGAGCGGGGGTTACTCTTGATTGTGGTGCACAGGCTTCTCACTGCAGTAGCTTCTCTTGTTGTGGAGCACAGGCTCTAGGCGTGGGGGCTTCAGTAGTTGTGGCACGCAGGCTCAGTAGTTGTGGCTCACAGGCTCTAGAGCACAGGCTCAGTAGTTGTGGCGCATGGGCTTAGTTGCTCTGCAGCATGTGGGATCTTCCCAGACCAGGGCTCAAACCCATGTCCCCTGAATTGGCAGGCGGATTCTTAACCACTGCGCCACCATGGAAGTCCCTAGATCTGATGGACTTAATTGATATTTATAGAGCATTCCAACCAGAAGCAGCAGAATACAGATTCTTCTCAAGTGTACATGGAACATTCTCCAAAACAGAATACATGCTGAGCCACAAAGCAAGTCTCGGTAAATTTATGAAACTGAAATCATATCAAGCATCTTTTCTGATCACAATGCTATGAGATTATAATTCAACAAGAAAAATCTGTAAAAGACACAAACACATACAGGCTAAATATGCTACTGAACAACCAATGGATCACTGAAGAAGTCAAAGCAGAAATCGAAAATACCTAGAGACAAATGAAAACGAAAACACGATTCAAAACCTCCAGGACGCAGCAAAAAGAGTTCTAAGAAGGAAGTTTATAGCAATACAGTTGTGCCTCAGGAAACAAGAAAAATATCAAATAAACAACCTAACCTTACACCTAAAGCAACTAGAGAAAGAAAAACAAACAAAACCCAAACTTAGTAGAAGGAAAGAAGTCATCAAGATCAGAGCAGAAATGAATGAAATTAGAGACAAAGTAATAGAAAAGATCAATGAGACTAAAAGCCGGTTCTTTCAAAAGATAAACAACAAAACTGATAAACCTTTAGCCAGACTCATCCAGAAAAAAATGGAGAGGGCTCAAATCAAAAAAATTAGAAATGCAAATGGAGAAGTTAAAACAGACACCACAGAAATACAAAGGATCATAAGAGACTACTACAAGCAACTATATGCCAATAAAATGGATAACCTAGAAGAAATGGACAAATTCTTAGGAAAGTACAATCTCCCAAGACTGAACTAGGAAGAAATAGAAAATATGAAGAGAAAAATCACAAGTACTGAAATTGAAACTGTGATTTAAAAACTCCCAACAAACGGAAGTCCAGGACAAGACTGTTTCACAGGTGAATTCTATCAAACACTTAGAGAAGAGTTAATGCCTGTGCTTCTGAAACTATTCCAAAACACTGCAAAGGAAGGAACACTCCCTAACTCATTTTATGAGGCCACCATCACTCTGATACCAAAACCAGACAAAGATACCACAACAAAAAGAAAATTGTAGTCCAATATCACTGGTGAACACACACGCAAAAATCCTGAACAAAATACTAGCAAACCGTGGGAATTCCCAAGCAGTCCAGGGGTTAGGACTCCATGCTCTCACTACTGAGGGTCAGGGTTCGATCTCTGGTCAGGGAACTAAAACCCCATAAGCCATGCAGAATGGCCAAAAAAAAAAAAACTACTAGCAAACCAAATCCAACAATACATGAAAAGGATCATACACCATGATCAAGTGGGATTTACCCCAGGGATATAAGGATTCTTCAATATCTGCAGATCGATCACTGTGATACACCACTTTAACCATCTGATCATCTCGATAGAGAAAAGGTTTTTAACAAAATTCAAAACCGATTTATGATAAAAACTCTCCAGAGAGTGAGCATAGAGGGAACATACCTCAACATAATGAAGTCCATATATGACAAATCCACAACTAACATCACACTCAATGGTGAAAAGCTGAAAGCATTTCCTCTAAGATCAGGAACAAGACAAGGATGTCCACTCCCGCCACTTTTACTCAGCATAGTTTTGGAAGTTCTGGCCATGACAATCAGAGAAGAAAATGAAATAAAAGAAAAAGTAAAACTGTCACTCTTTGCAGATGACATGATTCTATACATAGAAAACCATAAAGATGCTGCAGAAAACTACTAGAGCTCATCAAGGAATTCAGTAAAGTTGCAGGATACAAAATTAATACACAGAAACCTGTTGCATGCCTATACACTAACAACAAAAGATCAGAAAGAGAAATTAAGGAAACAGTTCCATTTACCATCACATCAAAAAGAATAAAATACCTAGGAATAAACCTACCTAAGGAGGCAAAGACCTGTATTCTGAAAACTATGATATGCTGATGAAAGAAACTGAACATGACACAAACAGATGGAAAAACATACCATTTTCTTGGATTGGCAGAATCAATATTGTCAAAATGACTATACTACCCAAGACTATCTACAGATTCAATGCAAGCCCTATCAAATTACCAATGGCATTTTTCACAGAACTAGAACAAAAAATTTTTTAATTTGTATGGAAACACAGAAGACCCCCAAAGAGCCAAAGCAATCTTTGGGTCAACAAAGAACGGAGCTGGAGGAATCAGGCTCCCTAACTTCAGACTATACTACGGAGCTACTGTGATCAAGACAGTGTGTTACTGATGCAAAAACAGAAATATAGATCAATGGAACGGGACAGAAAGCCCAGAGATAAACCCAGGCACCTATGGTCAATTAACGTACAATAAAGGAGGCAAGAATATACAATGGAGGAAACAGTCTCTTCAGTAAGTGGTGCTGGGAAAACTGGACAGCTGCATGTAAAAGAATGAAATTAGAACAATCTCTAACAACATACACAAAAATAAACTCAAAATGGATTAAAGACCTAAATGTAAGTCCGGACACTATAAAACTCTTAGAGGAAAGCATAGGCAGAACACTCTTTGACATAAATCGCAACCGTATTTTTGATCCATCTCCTACAGTAATGAAAATAAAGACAAAAATAAACATATGGGACCTCATTAAACTCAAAAGCTTTTCCACAGCAAAGGAAACCATAAACAAAAAGACAACCCACAGAATGGGAGAATATATTTAGAAACGATGCAACCAACAAGGGATTAATCGCCAATATTTACGAACAGCTCATACAGCTCAATATCAAAAAAACAAACACCCAATCAAAACATAGGCAGAAAGGGACTTCCCTGGCAGTCCACTGGTTAAGACCTCGCCTTCCAATGTATGGGGTGGGTTCGATCCCTGATCGGGAAGCTAAGAAACCACATGCCTCGTGGCCAAAAAAACCAAGGCATAAAACAGAAGCAATATTGTAACAAATTCAATAAAGACTTTACAAATGGTTCACATCAAAAAAAAAAAATCTTTAAAAAAATTGGCAGACCTAAATAGACATTTCTCCAAAGAAGACATACAGATGGCCAGAGGCACATGAAAAGATGCTCAACATCACTAATTATTAGAGAAATACAAATCAAAACTACGAGATACCACCTCACACCAGTCAGAATAGCCATCATCAAAAAGTCTACAAATAGGGCTTCCCTGGTGGTGCAGTGGTTGAGAGTCCGCCAGCCGATGCAGGGGACACAGGTTTGTGCCCCGGTCTGGGAAGATCCCACATGCCGCAGAGCTGCTAGGCCCGTGAGCCATGGCTGCTGAGCCTGCGCGACCGGAGCCTGTGCTACGCAAAAGGAGAGGCCACAACAGTGAGAGGCCCGTGTACTGCCCAAAAAAAAAAAAAAAAAAGTCTACAAATAATAAATGCTGGAGAGGGTATGGAAAAAAGGGAAGCCTCCTACCCTGTTGGTATTAATGTAAACCTGTACAGCACTATAGAGAACAGCATGGAGGTTCCTTAAAAAACTTAAAATAGAGCTAGCATATGATCCAGCAATCCTACTCTTGGGCATATATCTGTAGAAAACCATGCTTCGAAAGAATACGTCACCACAGTGTTCACTGAAGTACTGTTTACAATGGCCAAGACATGCAAGCAACCTAAATGTCCATCAACAGATGAATGGACAAAGATGTGGTACCTATATACAATGTAATTTTTCAGCCATTAACAAGAATGAAATAATGCCATTTGCAGCAACATGGATGGACCTAGAGATTGTCATACTAAGTGAAGTAAGTCAAACAGAGAAAGACAAATATATGATAACACTCATATGTTGGATCTTATTTGAAAAAAATGATACAAATGAACTTATTTACAAAACAGAAACAAACTCACAGATTTCAAAAGCGAACTTATGGTTACAAAGGGTAAACCTGGGGGGTGGGATAAATTAGGAGCTTGGGATTAACATACACACAGTACTCTAACACAACAATGTAAAGCAACTATAGTCCAATAAAAATTAATTTTAAAAAATACACACACTACTATATATAAAATAGATAAGCAACAAGACCACCGGGAACTCTACTCAATATTCCATAATAGGGCTTCCCTGGTGGCGCAGTGGTTAAGAATCCGCTTGCCAATGCAGGGGACACGGGTTCGAGCCCTGCTCCGGGAAGATCCCACATGCCGTGGAGCAACGAAGACCCAACGCAGCCAAAAATAATAAAATTTAAAAATATATATTCCATAATAAATGGGAAAAGAAACTGAAAAAGAATAGATATATGTATATGTGTAACTGAATCACTTTGCTGTACATCTGAAACTATCACACTGTAAATCAAATACAGTCCAACATGAAATAACTCTAAGTATTACATATGGAAGATCCACAAAGAAGTTGAACCAGAGAATAAGCTTATAATCAGAGTACAGGGGTTTTGGTACGTTTCCAGAAATGCGATACAAAAACAGATCTTGGTGCATTGTGAATCACTAGTAACAGCAGCTAAAAGACATTTTTAGAGGATAACCTAGACCATTAAAACTAACTTTAATGGCACCTTTTCAATTTGTTAGAAATTTTAACTCCTAAACTATGTCTGGGAAATAATACCAAATTTATATAGTGATCCCTACCCCAGTTCCTGGCACAGAGCTCTTAAAACCCTTGTAAATTCCTAAGCGATAAGTGCACCAGGAGCATCTTTCGTTCTGTGGAGGCAACTGGGTGGGCTCCAGGATGGGGCTGGTCAGCAGAAAGGCTGCGCCATGATTGGAAGCTTGGGATTTTTAACCCCCCCCCCCCCGCCAACCTCCAGAGAGGGGAAAGGGCCTGGAAACAGTGAATAAGTGATCACACCTGTGTGAAGAAGCCTCCTTAAAATCCCAGTAGCAGGGGGTTCTGAGAGCTTCAAGGTGAACACATCCACACCAGGAGGGTGACACACCCCAGGTCCAGGGGCACAGAAGCTCCTGCACTCGGGACGCTCCCAGACCTCGCCCTGTGTATCTCTTCATCTGGACGTCCGTGTGTATCTTTTATCATATCCTTCACTCAACTGGTAAACATAAGCAAATGTTCCCCTGAGTTCTGAGAGCCACTCTAGCAAATTAACTGAACCTGAGAAGGGGGTTATGGGAAACTCTGATCTGTAGCCAAGTCAGACAGAAGTTGTGGACAACGTAGGGACCAACTACCTTCGATTAGCATCTAAGGTGGGGGGACGGTCCTTAGGGACTGAGCCCTTAACCTGTGGGGTCTGACACTGCCTCCAGGTGGACGGTGTCAGAACTGAGTTGGGTTGTAGGACACCTGGTTGGTGTCACAGAATTGCTGGGTCTGGGAAACCCCTATAGCTCTGGTGACCAGAAGTATCAGAAGTGAAATGTTCTGTGTGGAAGTAAAACAGACCGACACAGTGCGGACAGCTGTAGTTTCTTCCAAGGCAATCTCTAATGAAGGACATAAAATGATGTTTTTTTTCTTTTCATCCGCACCACTTGGCTTGCGGGATCTTAGTCCCCGACGAGAGATCAAACCCGGGCCCCCTGCAATGGAAGCTCGGAGTCTTAACCGCTGGACCGCCAGGGAAGTCCCTGAAACGATCATAAAGGGAAAATTATAAAGTGTTACCGAACGACATCAATGTAGCAAGAAAGAGAGAGTACGTGTTCTCGGAAAAGAGACACAATGCCATCACGATAGCAACTCTCCCAAACAGATGCAGAGTGTTAAGAAATTCCATTACATCCAAAACTAGGTCTGGTTTTTTGCTTTGTTTATGAAAAACGACTTCTAAAAACTGAAATGAGAGCCAAATGTCTAAGAATAGCCATGTTTCCTACAGAACAAGGTGGAAGAACTTTCCCTAAAACACATCAAAGCATTTAAGTCCGGACAGTAGTTGGGGCCACACAGCATTAGCAGGAGGAGGGACTCACAGACCTGGGGAAACAATGGACATGGGGCAGGAATCTCCTCCAGCGCAGGACAATCGGCTGTCAACGGGCGGTGGGGTAAGGGGGTGGGTAACACTGTCAATGTCATGTATAATAATCCATTTAATGCAGGTTTTGGGGGGTTTTCTTTGGCCGAGGCCCGAGGCATTAGGGATCCTAGTTTCCTGACCAGGGATCGAACCCGCACCCCCTGCAGTGGAAGCACAGAGTCTTTACCACTGGACCGCCAGAGAAGTACTTTCAGAAGTTAAAGGCAAGTGTCCCATGACTTCTGTATACAGATTTTTCTTATATAAGGAAAATAAAAAAGAAGCTACAAAGGAGGAGACTGACCTGTTAACCTTGAGTTCACTCACCACAGAATAAAGGGGATGAAAAGATAAACCACACATGGGGAGAAAATAGTGGCAGTGCCTGCAAACGAAAGAGGATTCATGCCCAGAGCATCTAAAGAAAACTGAAGAAATCAATAAACATACAAATACACATATCACACAGAAGATGAACCACCACACCCTCATCCGGTAAGAACCCTACGTAACCACAAAGAGACCCTGGCTCCCACTCGAGGTGGACATTTATCGAGGTCACTCAGCGATGGGGACCACAAGGAAGAAATAAACAGGCGGGCAAGAATACACTCCAGACACGACCAGCATTTTCTGAGTAAATTTAAACTTATCCATAAGCTACGAAGCCACGCCTTTTTCTCTGAAGTGCAGAAACTCAAGTCGCATCTCGCACTTGGAGATAAAAAGAAGAATGACTGTCGCAGCATTGCTAACTAATCAAAAAATGCACTTGGGGAATTCCCTGGACATCCAGAGATTAGGGCTCTGCGCTTCTACTGCAGGGGGCCCAGGAACTAAGATCCCACAAGCCATGGTGCAGCCAAAAAAAGAAAAAAAACACTTGGAAGAACCCAGGCAGCAAAGGTACTGGAACACATGAGTCAAGGGGAGAGCTGAGCCTCAGACACCAGCACGTGTGAAACAGACTGGGGCTGAGAAACCCCAGAGAAACTTCTGTGTGACATTACTGGTGATTTACGAACTAACGTTCACTTATTGGAAACCGAAGGGGCAAAATCAGACGACACACTGCTTGGTGATAAGAGATGGTAAAGGTATGAATAATAACAAAGAATCAGGACAGAGGTCACCTTGGCAACAGGAGGGAGAGAAGATGTGGGAGAAGCACAGGAGATGCGGAGATGCCAACAGGTACCAGGGCCTACCTGTACACCTGGGGGCTGAGTCCACAGGTGTTTATATTGTTATTATTAATGTTGCAGCAAAACAGAAAGAAGCAAACGGGCTTAGGCACAGACCAGCCAAACGGTCCTGAGATAAGCAACCTTGGTTATCCTGTAGCTGTTACTACTAACAAACACCTGTAGCTAGACTCGTCCTTCCCAAAGCTGATTACTCTAGGAATCCACATGAATTAACACTCTGCACCTGGCACTCTTCTCCCCTACACTCCCTTGTAGCGCTCTTTATTTCACAGGCCTATAACTTCAGGGATACCAGACCCGGTTGCCAGGCTGCCTAACGCCAGCTGTGACCACTTTGAAATAATGCAAGAAAAAAATGCAAGACCTTCACAACTTTGATCCTTATCACCCACCCCAGACCGAGAGTCCTGAGTATAAAAAACTTCTCTCTACCCTCTGGAGGGGGCACAGCTCTTGAGGCGCTAGCCTACTGTGTTCCCCCCTTTGCCTGGCAAAGAATCCAGCTATTCTTTCTTTTCCTCAAAACTCTCTCTCCATATTTCTGTTCCGCATCGGTGCACAGAGAGCCAAGATCATTTTGGCATCATTAACTTAATGTAAAAGTCACACGATTTAAGAGCAGCCCCACGGCAAGCACAGCACACCTCAGAGAGGACACACTACCCCCAGCACTACTGGAAGTGGGTCCCCTCCCCTCATGATCATGGCATCAACAGCTCCTCCTGTGGTAGTTCCATGGTCTGGAGGCCACCTGCATGGGGTGAGGGGGCAGCAAGACCCCAGGGCACCTCCCTTCACCTCCCTCGCAGGCTCAGCTTTGCGCTCAGCTTGTCCCCCACCCCAGGTGATGCCCCTGCTTCAAGCTCCGTGGGTCACTTACAGGAGACAAAGCCCCTCCTCCCAGAGTGTGAATGGGAGCCTGCAGGATCCCTGCTTCCACCTGTGCTCACGGATAACATAGAGGGAAATTCCAGGGCACTTTTACGGTTTTAATAACTGGATCCTGCTTATTCCTTTCAGAAGACAGGTATTGAGGCAGGCTGGGACCTGGGACCCTTTGCTGCAGTGCTTGCACCTGGACAGCCATCTCCTCCAGCAACAGATGCAAAGAAACGCTAAGGGACTAAAAATAACTGCACGCATGCGCAGTGGGGGCAAATTAAGAACAAGCTACAAAAAGGCCAAAACCCAATTGCCACTTCCGAGGTACGGGAGCAAAAGCAGAGTCCTGTGCATGATCCCCGCACACTGCACCACCAAGGGGGTGGCCTAGACCATCTAAGCCGCCCCTCCGGCCCCACGCACCCACCTACCCACACCCTCACCCCCTTTAAGGGACCAGCCCGCCCCTCCTCCTGCATCCAGCAAAGGCACCAGTTACTTGTTCTCGCTCCCTCGTGCTGTAGCAGGAACCTCAATAAAGCCTTGCCTGAACTCTTCACCTGGTCTGATCAATTTCTACTGATTAAGGGCTCCAAGAACCCAGGTAACAGTTATCAGCTAATACCCTCATGGTAACACAGTGTTTGTAAATTAATCAGAATTGAACACTAGTTGCTTTTACAGGTCACATTTTACAGAATTTTCATTAATCTGAATGCCACGTGTTAACAGGAAATGGAACAGGACCAGAGCGTCAGGAACTCTGTACCTTGTATGGAAGAGTCACTATTATTTTTATAAAGACATGAATCCACCTCTTTGTTGACCTTATTTCAGTGTACTGTCAAGTTTATCAGTGTAATAGCCACTTATCTTACCAGCAAAAGTGAGTTCAGCAATAGAGGGAGTAACCGCAATCTATGACGGACCACCGGCAAACCCAGAGAATAATGAAGGGGCGCTTACTATTATAGGGAAAAGGAGTAGTTTGGAGGGGCTGTAATAACCGAGGAGTCCATTGGAGGAGCTGGGCGTCCAAAATATGGAGGCTTCTCAGTGGCTGGGCTGTCCTGGCCCAGAGAGGTTTTCTTCTTTCTGCTGGGTAGTAAGATGCGCCTTCCCGTTGGAGATGTAGAGGGTGGTCTCTACCTGTTTGGAGTAATTGATGAAGCTTGGGGAGAGGGAGGGGGACGCAGAGAGCTCTCCCTATAGACCCATTTCCACTCCAACTTTAGCTGAGCTTTCTTCAATGAATTCCACAGAACTTTCTGCATTTTCCCCACAACTGCAGTGGAAGACAGGACATTCCTGAGACCCTTCCCAGAACACGAGTCGAAACAACACGCTCCGTGCCAGGAGACCAAGAACAGACCTGAGAAACTTACTACTCTAAGTGGAAAGAGAGGGGGAAAGGAGCCGTTATTTTACCTTTACTGAAAACTGAGGCCAGAGTGAAAGCAGAACCGTGAGGTCCAGGGTGGGTCCCCTGCAGACACCCCAACCGCCCTCCCCAAGTCCTGTCCTCCCTCCGACCCCACCCAGCCAAGGACTCGGGGAGGGGCCCCCGTGTGGGGACGGGACAGGACGCCAAGACCCCACCCCGGGGCGGAGGACTTATTGGGGTGGAGACTAGCAGGGGGAGCGGGGAGGGAGACGCGGGGCCCCGTCAGCTTCCAGCGGGTTCTTTGCCGGTTGGAACCAGCCCCTCCTGGTCTCCGGCCCCAGCTCGGGCACTCACCATCTCCTCCTCGCTCTGAGCTCTCCCCGGCGTCACGCCAGCGGCCCCGAGACTTGGGCAGGTGAGAGCGATGGGGAACGTACACCCACGATACCGTGGGCAAAGCGCGCAAGAGCTTGGCGTGCTCACGAGCTCAGCGTGCGCACCAGCGCTGCTTAAGTACAAGAGCCACGACAACACGGGCCGAAATTGCGCCCGCCCCAGACCCTAATTGGACGGTGCCCTGGGCCCCGCGCCCTGATTGGACGGAGTTCGGGACTCCAGCCCTGATTGGCGAGTTTCCAAATTCTTCCCTGACACTTGATTGGGCAGTTCTCCAGCCCCTACTTACAGGTGAGAGGTTAGTCCTCCAGGCCCCGCCCCCGCCGTTCCTAATTGAACAGCATCACGGACTCTCTGGGAACCCGAGCAAAAGGCCGGCTGAGGTCACGTGTTGTCTGCCTCAGACGGTACCTACGTGGCCTCCTTCCCGGGACGGGTCTCCGAGCGGAAACCCCTCCCTGCAAGGCGGACTCGCCGTCCGCCCCTTGTCCGGAGCGGGGACTGGAAGGACGAGAATGGGACAGGGCAGGGGGTCCTGTTGTGGTGACCTTCGGGGTCAGGGGTCGGCCCGATGCGAGGTCATCCTAGGCCTGTGCCCTTTAAGAACAAAGACTCAGTGACGTCACCGCGTGCAACGAAGGGTCAGGTTCCGTCCCACAGGTGACCTTTGACACGGGGAGGGCCCGCCTTCCATCCCCTTCCCCATCTCTTGGGCTAGAGGTCAGCAGCCCTCAGCCAGGGACCTTTGCCCCGTGGGAATTCGGACCCCCAGTCCCCAGACTACGTGCAGGACTGGTCTTAGCACAGCCACAGGTGTGAGAGGCCACAGACCTCAGGTGTGCATTTTACACTACAAGGAAATTTATGTCAGATCAGGCTTTAGTCAGTCCATGTGAAATTTGAAACGTTAAAAGCTATTATTTCCTTTTTCAGATTATAGAGTGATGGTTGCACAGGTGAGCGACATACAAAAAACAGTGAGTTTTACACTTAAAAGAGTGAACGGGGCTTCCCTGGTGGCGCAGTCGTTGAGAGTACGCCTGCCAATGCAGGGGACACGGGTTCGTGCCCTGGTCTGGGAGGATCCGACATGGTGCAGAGCGGCTGGCTCCGTGAGCCATGGCCGCTGAGCCTGCGCGTCCGGAGCCTGTGCTCCGCAACGGGAGAGGCCACAACAGTGAGAGGCCCGCGTACCGCAAAAAAAAAAAAAAGTGAACGTTATGGTATGTGAGTTATATCGCCATTGAAAAAGAATTAAAAGCAGTAATAGCCATGATAACTCTACCTCCTACCTCCATTTAGTCACCACTAAAATGTTTTCTGACTCTAGATTTGCCTATTCTGGATCTTATATGTATATATAAATCATACAATATTGGCCTTTTCTGCCTGTTTTTTTCCTCAGCATGTTTTCAAGGTTCATCCACGTTGCAGCATGTGTCAGAGCTTCCTTCCTTTTTGTGACTATTATTCTCATCTTATGTACAGGTTACACTTTATCCATTCATCCACTGATGGACATTTGGAATGTTTCACCTTTTAGCTATTTTAAATAGTACTGCAACCAGTATTCATGTACACGTATTTGAGCATCTCTTTCAGTAAAGACAGGAGTGGAATAGTTGGGTCATAGGCTAATTCTATGTTTAACTTTCTGAGGAACTACCAACATCTTATCTGTAGTGGCTGCACCATTTTACATTCCCCCCAGCAGTGTACAGGGTTCTAATTTCTCCATATCCTTGACATTTCTTTTCTGACTTTTTAATTCTACCCGTCCTGGTGGTTGCAAAGTGGTTATCTCATTGTGGTTTTGACTTGCATTTCCCTGATGATTAGTGATGAATATTTTCATGTCTTTATTGGCTACTAGTATGTTATCCTTGGATAAATGTCTGTTTACCTCCTTGGCCCGTTTTTTGTGTTTTTGTTTTTTTTGTGTGTGGTACGCGGGCCTCTCACTCTTGTGGCCTCTCCCGTTGCAGAGCACAGGCTCCGGACGCGCAGGCTCAGCGGCCATGGCTCACGGGCCTAGCCGCTCTGCGGCATGTGGGAACCTCCTGGACCGGGGCACGAACCCGTGTCCCCTGCATCGGCAGGCGGACTCTCAACCACTGCGCCACCAGGGAAGCCCTTGGCCCGTTTTTTAATTGAGTTGTTTGCATTTTTGTGATTGACATGTTAGGCTTTTTAATGTTCTCTGGACAATAAAACCTTATCACATTTATGATTTGCAAATATGTTCTTCTATTCTGTAGGGATGTCTTTCCAGTATCCTTTGATGCACAAGAGATTTTAATTTTGATGATGTCCACTTTATTTTTTCTTGTGTTGCTTGTGCCTTTGGTGTCATATTAAGAAATCATTATGAAATCCAAGTTCATAGATTTATCCCTGTGTTTCCTTCATTCAGTGGGTTACTCAGGATAGCCCGTGGGGTGGGGATGGGATTCTCAGCAGACACTTTCAACTCCTGGAACTGGAAAGAAGCTCCTGGTAAAGCAGGTGTCCCTAGGTAAATTTTTAATGTGAAAGCCAGTGAAGTTTAAGGTATATCACTCTTTTTTTTTTTTACATCTTTATTGGTGTATAATTGCTTTACAATGGTGTGTTAGTTTCTGCTTTATAACAAAGTGAATCAGTTATACATATACATATGTTCCCATATCTCTTCCCTCTTGCGTCTCCCTCCCTCCCACCCTCCCTATCCCACCCCTCTAGGTGGTCACAAAGCACCGAGCTGTTCTCCCTGTGTTATGCGGCTGCTTCCCACTAGCTATCTATTTTACGTTTGGTAGTGTATATATGTCCATGCCACTCTCTCACTTTGTCACAGCTTACCCTTCTCCCTCCCCATATCCTCAAGTCTATTCTCTGGTAGGTCTGTGTCTTTATTCCTGTCTTACCCCTAGGTTCTTCATGACATTTTTATCCCTTAAATTCCATATATATGTGTTAGCATACGGTATTTGTTTTTCTCTTTCTGACTTACTTCACTCTGTATGACAGACTCTAGGTCCATCCACCACACTACAAATAACTCAATTTCGTTTCTTTTTATGGCTGAGTAATATTCCATTGTATATATGTGCCACATCTTCTTTATCCATTCATCCGACGATGGGCACTTAGGTTGTTTCCATCTCTGGGCTATTGTAAATACAGCTGCAATGAACATTGTGGTACATGACTCTTTTTGAATTATGGTTTTCTCAGGGTATATGCCCAGTAGTGGGATTGCTGGGTCATATGGTAGTTCTATTTGTAGTTTTTTAAGGAACCTCCATACTGTTCTCCATAGTGGCTGTATCAATTCACATTCCCACCAGCAGGGCAAGAGGGTTCCCTTTTCTCCACACCCTCTCCAGCACTTATTGTTTCTAGATTTTTTGATGATGGCCATTCTGACCAGTGTGAGATGATATCTCATTGTAGTTTTGATTTGCATTTATCTAATGATTAATAATGTTGAGCATTCTTTCATGTGTTTGTTGGCAGTCTGTATATCTTTCTTTGGAGAAATGTCTATTTAGGTCTTCTGCCCATTTTCACTCTTTTACATGGTAATCATCCATTCCTATGGGAACATACTTTACTTTCATATTTTCATAATTAAGCTACCAATGTAAGTTTTTAATCCTTGATCATTTTAAGCTAACCACCCCCCAACGTTGTTTAGAAAAACACTGCTACTACTAAACATTTGTTCTTATTTGTAAAGCTTAGAAGTGAGATTTGTGAAGTTCTAAGAAACACTAATTGTAGAAAAAAGGGATTTTATGAAGACACTATAGGTATTTGTGAAGAATTGACATCACGGTGATACTGCTCTCTCCTTTCTTAGAACATGCTTTACCTTTCCATTTATTTGGTTTGATGTCATTCAACATAATCCTACATTTTTTACATTAGGTTCAATCTTTCATTAGACTTATTTTGACATGACTGTCATTTCTACTTTTGGACACATTATCTTTTTTTTTTTTTTTTTTTTTTGCGGTACGCGGGCCTCTCACTGTTGTGGCCTCTCCCGTTGCGGAGTACAGGCTCCGGATGCGCAGGCTCAGCGGCCATGGCTCACGGGTGCAGCCGCTCCGAGGCATGTGGGATCTTCCCGGACCGGGGCACGAACCCGTGCCCCCTGCATCGGCAGGCGTACTCTCAACCACTGCACCCAATGAAGCCCGACACATTATCTTTTAAATTAAATCCTCAACCTCTTTTCCATAGTGATTAGAAATGTAGTGACTTTTTTTTTTTTGTCTGTGTTGGGTCTTTGTTGCTGCACAGGCTTTCTCTAGTTGCGGTGAGCGGGGGCTACTCTTCGTTGTGGTGCGCGGGCTTCTCATTGCGGTGGCTTCTCTTGTTGTAGAGCACGGGCTCTAGGCATGCGGGCTTCAGTAGTTGTGGCACGTGGGCTCAGTAGTTGTGGCTCACATGCTCTAGAGCTCAGGCTCAGTAATTGTGGTACAAGGGCTTAGTTGCTCCACGGCATGTGGTATCTTCCTGGGCCAGGGCTCGAACCCGTGTCTCCTGCATTGGCAGGCGGATTCTTAACCACTGCGCCACCAAGGAAGTCCCAGATGGGGCCCTGTTGATAATTTAAAATTCTCTGGATCACCTGTCTTACTAGATTACTATGATCCAGGAAATGTTTTCCCCTGTTGCTTTTTCCCATACCTAGAATTACACTATTACAATTGTTCTGTCTAGAGTTATAAATGAGATCTATTTCCTCAAGATGTTTAGCCATCATCAATTTTGTTGGAGGCCTGGTTACATACTGGGTAATGTAAGAGACAACAATCTTATAAAATAGACAGGATATAAGTAATATACCTAGTAACATTAATGAAGTCACAAGTAGGGATTTAAGCTACGAGCTTCCAGAGCAAAACCAGCTTCCCAAAAGTTCACCAAGGCTAGGAAGTAGGTCCTCTAAGGCAGCAATCTGATTTTTCAGGTAGCTTATTAAATGTACTATATTGGAGTATTCATCTGGTATGAAAACACAGGATTCAGTTTGAATTATGGCACAGGTGCCTCCCTGAGATGTTGTAAGGATATCAAGGACCATATGATTTTGTAACACAGCTTTCCTCATCATAGAGACTGTAAGGTCGGATCTTAACAAACGGCACCGCGAAACAAAGGAAAGCTTCATGTGAGCTTTATTAGGGAGCGCTCCCGGGCGAGGTTCACTGGTCTGAAAGAAAGGGGCCAGAGAAGTCGCGTCCAGTACTGGATAAGGGGGATTTTTATTGGGGTAAAAGCAGAAGGCGGCTTGCAAGGGGAGGGGGTGGTTTGCTATACAGGGTAATTCCTTATTTGGTGAGGATACAGCAGGGCCAGGTGTTGGTTGGTCTGTTGTGGGGCGTAAGCCCATTTTCCCTTCCTGTCAGCCCCATTGTTTTCTGGGCAGGAAGTTAGAGTCTCTTGTTGATTCCCAGAACAGGTGAAGTCGTTATGTCTCAATGCCTCTCCTACCTCATACTGGTCGATGTTTTCTCTTACCCCCCGGGCCTCCTTTCACCCGAACCAACGGACCTTACAGAGACCTCAGAATTCAGTAGGCTAATAGCCTGGTTACTATCATTTAAGGCCTTATGGTGAATTCTGTTAAGACTTCACTGTGGGAAATTACATCTTCCAGTCCTACTGAAGGTACAAAATAGCTGTTAAGTGATCCTACCAGTGAGACACAGATCTTTTGGTTCATCGGGCTCATATTGATGGTAAATTTGCTGGGGTTGCGTCTAAGGGAATCCCAAAGTACATCTTCCTATCCATCATGGCAGAAGTCAGGGCCATAGGTTGAACCCACAAAGCCATCGAGTCCCATTAGGTGCGACCCATTATATTCCTGGTCACCTGACCCAAAATGCTCCATACCAATCACTATCTTTTTTTTTTTTTTGGCCACAGCAAACGGCTTGTGGGATCTTAGTTCCCCAACCAGGGATCGAACCCCACTCTCCCAATGCAGGGGGCCCGTGTTTGATCCCTGTTCAGGGAACTAGATCCTGCATGCATGCCACAACCAAGAGTCCGCATACCGCAACTAAAGATCCCACGTGCCTCAGCTAAAGATCCCGCTTGCCACAACTGAAGATCCTGAATGCTGCAACTAAGATCCGGCGCAACAAAAATAAATAAATAAAAATAACAAATAAATAAATATTAAAATCAATTTCCCTACTGATTGTGCTGTGGCACATCTACATGGGAATGCCTCAACCCAGTGTGAAAACGTACAAATCATAACAAGAACATATTGATAACCATGGGAAGGAGGCATTTGTATAAAACCAACCTGGTATACTTCAAAAGGACCCACAGGTAATGGAAAATGTCCTTGAGAACAATGGATTGGCTTCCATGGGTTATATTTAGGACAAGGACTGTATCCTGAATAGACTTTTGGAGGTATAGTAAAAGAAGGCTTCCAAAAATATTGTTTACCCCATAACACCATCTTATCTGGGTTCCAACGGGTTAACTCATGAGTATATTGTAAAATAGGATATTGAGCTCCAAACAGAAGGATAGGCTTCCCTTTTGGGCCTATCCACAGCTCTGTATTGGAGTTGAATCTTCCTGCATTCTGTGTCCAGGTGTCTTTTTCTTTGTCTGGTACCATTCTCTGAAACTTGAACAATATGTCAGTAAGGTTACTGGGAGGCTGAAAGGGAAAGGCAGCGGTTAGTTGGTCCTTGTTGGCTTGTAAAGCTTCTGCTTGGGAGTGTTATCCACTAGAGAATTTCCTTTTGCTTCTGCAGTGTCACCCTTAGAATGATCTGATGCCTTAACAATGGCAAGTGCCCTTGGTAGCAGAATTGCATCTAGGGACTTCCCTGGTGGTGCAGTGGTTAAGAATCCGCCTGCCAATGCAGGGGACACAGGTTCGAGCCCTGGTCCGGGAAGATCCCACATGCCGTGGAGCAACTAAGCCCGTGCGCCACTACTGAGCCTGCGCTCTAGAGCCCACAAGCCACAACTACTGAGCCCACGTGCCACAACTACTGAAGCCCACGCACCTAGAGCCCGTGCTCCGCAACAAGAGAAGCCACCGTAATGAGAAGCCTACCCACCGCGACGAAGAGTAGCCCCTGCTCGCCGCAACTAGAGAAAGCCCGAGGGCTGCAACAAAGACTCAAATTTAAATAAATTAAAAAAAAAAAAAGAATTGCATCTAGTAACTCCACTACTTATTTCCTATTTTTTTAAATTTAAGTATAGCTGATTTTCAATGTTGTATTACTTTCTACTGTCCAGCAAAGTGATTCAGTTATGCATATATATATATATATATATATACACATTCTTTTTTATACATATATTCTTTTCCAATATGGTTTATCACAGGATATTGAATATGGTTCCCTGTGCTATATAGTAGGACCTTGTTGTCTATCCATTCTATATATAGTAGTTTGCATCTGCTAACCCCAAACTCCCAACCCATCCCTCCTCCACCACCCCCTCTGCCTTGGCATCTACAAGTCTATTCTCTCTCTCTTTTTTTTTTTAAATAAATTTATTTATTTATTTATTATTTATTTTTGGCTGTGTTGGGTCTTTGTTGCTGCACTCCGGCTTTCTCTAGTTGTGGCGAGCGGGGGCCACTCTTCGTTGCGGTGTACAGCTTCTCATTGCTGTGGCTTCTCTTGCTGCGGAGCACAGGCTCTAGGCGCTCAGGCTTCAGTAGTTGTGGCACGCGGGCTCAGTAGTTGTGGCTTGAGGGCTCTAGAGCTCAGGCTCAGTAGTTGTGGCGCGTGGGCTTAGTTGCTCCGCGGCATGTGGGATCTTCCCAGACCAGGGCTCGAACCCGTGTCCCCTGCATTGGCAGACGGATTCTTAACCACTGCACCACCAGGGAAGTCCCCACATGTCTATTCTCTATGTCTGTGAGTTTGTCTGTTTTGTAGATAGGTTCATTTGTGTCTGTTTCCCATTTTTGATACACGGTCCTGAGGATGTTAAAAAGTCCTCTTTGGAACTTCCCTGGCTGTCCAGTGGTTAAGACTCTACTTCCAATACAGGGGATATGGGTTTGATCCCTGGTTGGGGCACTAAGATTCCACATGCAGCGAGGCCCAAAAAAAAAAAAAAAAAGTCCTCTTTGTTTCCAAAGCATACCAAAATCATATGCCACTCCAAAAGCATACTAGTTGTGTAAATATTAACAAATTTTCCTTTTGCCAACAAACAGGCTCTTATTAGTGCTATTAATTCAGCCTGTTGGGTGGAAGAGATATAAGGCAAGGGACCATTTTCAAAGATAGACACTGGAGAAACAATGGCATAGCCAGCCTGGTACCTTCCTGAGGTCCTTGTAGACGTGAACCATCAGTGAGTAATATAAAATCAGCATTATCCATTGGGCTTTCTCGAAGGTCAATCCTAGGAGATAAAGGATTGTCAGTTAATAAAAATAGAGTTGCCAGGTAAGCCAGCAATCCCACTCGTGGGCATATATCTAGACAAAACTGTAATTCAAAAAGATACATGCACCCCTATGTTCATAGCAGCACTATTTACAATAGCCAAGGCATGGAAACAACCTAAATGTCTATCGACAGATGACTAGATAAAGAAGATATGGTATATATATATACAATGGAATATTACTCAGCCATAAAAAAGAATGAAATAATGCCATTTGCAGCAACATGGATGGCCCCAGAGATTATCATACTAAGTGAAGTAAGCCAGAAAGAGAAAGACAAATACCATACGATATCACTTATATGTGGAATCTAAAATATGACACAGGGAATTCCCTGGAGCTCCAGTGGTTAGGATTCCATGCTCTCACTGCTGAGGGCCCGGGTTCAATCCCTGGTCAGGGAACTAAGATCCCACAAGCCTCGTGGTGCAGCCAAAAATTAAAAAATAAAGTAAAATACAACACAAATGAACTTATCTACAAAACAGAAACAGACTCACAGACATAGAGAACAGACTTGTGGTTGCCAAGGGAAGGGGGTGGAGGTGGGAAGGTGTGGGAGTTTGGGGTTAGCAGATGCAAACTATTATATATAGGATGCATAAACAAGGTCCTACTGTCTAGCACAGGGAACTATATTCAATATCCTGTGATAAACCATAATGGAAGAGAATATGAAGAATATTCATATTTTGCTGTACAGCAGAAATTAACAACTCTACTTCAATAAAAATAATAATAATAATAAAATAGAGTAGCCAATTCACCATCTATGCCTTCTAAAAAGGCAGAGTTAAGTAGAGGATCATTTTGGTGGTTAGAGAATGAGTCAGGTGTCACGCCTGAATATTGTTTCGAAGTTTTCTCGAAGCCCTCATAGTAATCCGCGATTGATTCCTCTGGTCTTTGTCTACATTGCTGAATCTTTGCCCAGTCTAAGGCTTTGGGGAAAAGCCCTGGGATAAGTCTGAGTAGTTTACCAGCCAACTGCCTGCATTCAGCTCCAGTCTGCGGGCTACGTAGATGGAAATTCTCTGAGGGTGTCTTTCAGCTTGCTTTCTCTATCCACTCCTGTGCTTTACTTTCGGAAACTAACAGCTATATTAATTGATATAGATCTGCAAAGCTGGGCTCATAGGTTCGGATGGTTAACACAAACTTCTTAGCAAATCCCGGTGGATCTTGACTAGGTTTGGGAAATTCCTTAGCTAAAGCTCTAAGTTCTGCTCTGGTCCAAGGGTGTGCACCTAAGCACCAAGGACAGTTCATCTCTCCCTGTAACAGGTTTCTCCATAAAGGGAGCTGTGATTGCTTCTGATTTTCTGTCTTCCTTTGCTGGGAAAGGGGAAGCAGCAGGAGGCGAGGTTGATGGGGGTGGGGGGAGAGAGAGAGAGAGAGAGAGAGAGAGAGAGAGAGAGAGAGAGGGAGAGAGAGAGAGAGAGAGAGAGAGGGAGGGAGGGAGGGAGGGAGAGAGAGAGAGAGAGAGAGAGAGAGAGCGCGCCTTGGGATCAGGCAATTCAGATAAAAGAGGAAGAGACAGTTAAGGCTAGTGGCTTTTTAAATTCCAAGATACACCTCAGCTATCTGGGGCCAGTATCCTGGGCTTTCTCATCCTGAGTGTCCTCAGGGTGCATCATTGGAGGGTGGGGGGTGGCTGCAGAGGCTGACAGCTTGCTGGGGGACATCCTGTCTCCACCTTGAGTTCCCTCGGGGCTCCCCTTCAGGGGTGGCTGTCCTGTGATGGCTGCAACGTCCTTTGTTTACTGATAGGGAAGGCAGCATTTTAATTTTTTTTATTTTTATTTAGTTTTTGGCTGCCCCGCAGGGCTTTGGGATCTTAGTTCCCCGAAAAGGGACTGAACCCGGGCCCCCCAGCAGTGAAAGCACCGAGTCCTAACCACTGGACCACCAGGGAATTCCCGGCAAGTAGCATTTTTAATTCACAAAGAGTTCAAAACAAGACCTCCTGCCAACCCAGAAAGCCTCTCACAAATGTAGAAAAGAAAGAAAACATATAGAGTCATAGGTGTAGAAAACAAACTTATGGTTACCAGCGGGGAAAAGGGGGGAGGGATAAATTGGGAGATTGGGATTGACATACACACACTATTATACATAAAACAGATAACTAATAAGGACCTACTGTATAGCACAGGGAACTCTGCTCAATATTCTATAATGATCTATATGGAAAAAGAATCTAAAAAAGAGTAGATATATGTATAACTTATTCACTGTGCTGTACAGCAGAAACTAACACAGCATTGTGAATCAACTATACTCCAATAAAAATTTAAAAAAAAAACTTTTATTATTGACAGCACTAAGCCAAAATGTGAGGCACATGGCAGGCAATCCGCTAAGAGGTTGCAAAAACAGAAAAACATTTCGTCCCCTTTTGGAGCTAAATGGATGCAACTCATGAATACCTGTTCTCAAGATAAGCCATAACCAGTCCTCAGGTGAGAGACCCCGAGAGCATCGGTCACGCTTAGTTCAAATTCACTCCTCCTGGTAATTGGGTGACCGTCTGTGTTAGTTAACTGACTTTATTCAAAGGCAAAACCCACTTTTACCTTTAGGACAGGAGGGAGTTTTGCACAGAGGGGCACGAGCTCCCCTGACAACTGCATTTCAGGGAGAAGGCTCTCAGGTCCTCCCGAAAGACTCCCGGGTGGTAAAGCTCGCAAGAGCCTTATTTAGTTTTTAAAAAGGTTTATTTACATTTCAAAGGACAGAGAAAGAATTTACCCCACCACACGTTCTCTAAAGAAAATGCTCTACCAAAAGGAGAAGGGATAAATCTCTTTCCTTATTTTCAACAGGGAGAGTTAGGGCTGTTGTTCTCAATTTGATTTGCCCTTACATCTGTAAAAAACAAAAACAAAAACAAAACAATGGTTAAGTTTCAAGGGACCGGAATGAAAGATTTTAGAAGCTCTTCCAAACCAAGATTGGAATCAAAACTGGGAGGGACGGAGCCTGTGCTCCGCAACGGGAGAGGCCACAACAGTGAGAGGCCCGCGTACCGCAAAAAAAAAAAAAAAAAAAAAAAAAAAAAAAAAAAAAACTGGGATGGGGTGACCTAATATGGTGAAGAAAATATTGGAAAACTGGATATTGTTTCATGCTTAAAATCGCCTTTGAAATATTATGGAGAAGTACAATACGTGGCACTCAGAAAAGAATGCACTAAATGTTGTACGCTACGTTTAATCATTTTAAGTTAAAAAAATCGTGTTCAGATTGTGAATGAAAAATGTTGCCTGCCATATCAGCAGACAAAGGGTGCTGTGGCCATAAAGCCATCAGCCACTACCAGCCCTACCCCGCCGCCCCCAAGCCCCAACAGTGAGCCAGGAGGGAACTCAGGATGGAGACAAAGGGGCTGCTGCCCGCCAAGTCCTCGGCCACTGCAGCCACCCCCCAAAACGGTGCACCCTGGGGGCGGGGGGGTGGGGACTCAGGATTAGAAAGAACAAGATAATGGTCCTAGACAGTCAAGGTGCACAGCAAAGGAATGATGTCAATGAGCCCAGACTCCTGCATCTTCACATACCCAGAAAAGTGCTAAATTCATTAACTTGAGATGTCTGGATTTCTTTTTTTTTTTTTTTCCTTTTAATTTGTTTTTTTGTATTTTGCCCACACCGAGTGGCATGCGGGATGCTTCCCGGACCAGGGATCGAACCCAGGCCTTTGCAGTGAAAAGTCCAAATCCTAACCACTAGGCCACCAGGGAACTCCCTGGTTTTCTTTAATTAACAGTAATCTTTTTGCTGTTCCAACTATTTGGGTTTTGTTGCAAAACTTCTCTGTACCCTGGTTCCTCCCTTACCTCTTTGGAGCGGTCCCTCAGAGTGATCTGAGAAGCTGTCTTCTGGGCTTGAGTCCTCAGAACATCTGCCAAATAAAACATAATTCTCAACATTTAGGTTGTGCTTTTTTTTTTCACTTGCTAAGCTTGAGGAATAAATAATAAATGGGCACCATAGACTGGGCACCCACACTTATGAACAGACTGAGGCAACTCCTGGTCTTTTGAGGGTGCCCCACCCTGACTGCTACTCCCCCAGACCCCAGCGGTCACCACCACCCTGAATTTTGTGGTAATTCTTCAT
Source organism: Delphinus delphis (assembly GCF_949987515.2). Lineage (NCBI taxonomy): Eukaryota > Metazoa > Chordata > Mammalia > Artiodactyla > Delphinidae > Delphinus > Delphinus delphis. The sequence continues at coordinate 4,227,362 of NC_082685.1, read as the reverse complement.
AACTTGTATCATCTATTATTTATTACTAAGTAGGATTGGGTGTAATTCTGCCGCCTTTGAAATTTCAGAAACTATTCCTGGAATTATCCTGAAAAGCCTTTCCTGTGGTGTGTATGTGTCTATGTGTTCTTATCAGGCTCTGTTCAACCGAGTCTGTGCAGTTTCTTTTCTTTTTTAAAAAATTAATTAATTAATTAATTAATTTTATTTTTGGCTGCATTGGGTCTTCGTAGCTGCGCCCGGGCTTTCTCTAGTTGCGGCAAGCGGGGGGCTACTCTTCCTTGTGGTGCACAGGCTTCTCATTGCGGTGGCTTCTCTTGTTGCGGAGCACGGGTTGTAGACGCACGGGCTTCAGTAGTTGTGGCGCACAGGCTTAGCTGCTCCGCGGCATGTGGGATCTTCCCGGACCAGGGCTCGAACCCGTGTCCCCTGCATTGGCAGGCAGAGTCTCAACCACCACGCCACCAGGGAAGTCCCTGTGTACAGTTTCTTAAGCTCACTTAGTGTTTCCCTCGGAGAAAACTGCACCCAAACAAATGTGAAGTTCATGTTATGCTCAATTCACTCCCTTATATGGAAGTCATCTTGTAAGCCATCTGTGCTCAAAACGCAGGTGTTCAGGCAGCCCTGACAGTGCCTGTCCTGGACTAAGAATGTTGCCTGCCCCATCAATAAACAAAGGATGTTGGGCCTGGCCAACCAGCAGCCCCTGCAGCCGCCCTCAGCGGTGCACTCTGGGGCGATTCAGGATGGAGAAAAGCAGGATACTGGCCCTAGATGGTTAAGGTGCATAGGAAAGGAATTATTTCAATCAGCCCAGACTAAAACAGAATAGAGGGGCTTGCCTGGTGGTCCAGTGGGTAAGACTCCCCACTCCCAAGGCAGGGGGCCCCGGTTCGATCCCTGGTCGGGGAACTAGATCCCGCGTGCCACAACTAAGAGTTCGCATGCCGCAGTGAAGACCCAGCACAGCCAAAACTAAAACACGCACACACACACACACACACGCGCACACGCACACACACACACACACACAAAACAAGTACAGTATTGCAAAACTAGCATAGCGTCTTAAAAGAAAAAAGAATAAAATAACAGGGACCTACTCTATAGCACAGGAACTATGCTAAATATCTTGTAATAACCTATAATGGAAAAGAATCTGAAAAAGAATATAGATATATATGTATAATTGTATCACTTTGCTGTACACCTGAAACTAACACAACACTGTAAATCAGCTATACTTAAATTAATAAAGTTCAAAAAATAAAAATAAGCCCAGACTCCGCATCTTCCCTTACCTAGAAAAGTGCTAAATTCACTAACTTAAAAGATGTCTGGTTTCCTTTAATTAGCTGTTCTGACTACCTGGGGATTTTTTTGTTTTGCAAAAACTCATATGGGACTTCCCTGGTGGTCCAGTGGTTAAGACTCCGCCCTCCCAATGCAGGGGGCCAGGGTTCCATCCCTGGTTGGGGAACTAGATCCCACATGCATGCCACAATTAAGAGTGCCTGCCACAACTAAGGAGCCCGTCTGGTGCAACTAAGACCCAGCACAACCAGATAAATAAACTACATAAAATTAAAAAAAAAACAAAACTCATATATATTCTGGCCCCTCCGTTATCTCTTTGGAGCAGTCCCTTAGACCTATCTGAAAGGCGTAATTCTCAACTTTTAGGTTGTGCATTCCTTCTCAATTGACAGTGCATATTTACTATTTATATCTAAGTCAAAATTGAAGGCAATGTTCACATCCCTAAATACTTCCAATTAGTTTTCCCCAACAAACTAATACATCTAGTAATCAAGACAGTGTTGTATTGCCATAAAGACAGTTGAATTGGGCTTCCCTGGTGGCGCAGTGGTTGGGAAGCCGCCTGCCAATGCAGAGGACATGGGTTCGAGCCCTGATCCAGGAAGATCCCACATGCGTGGAACAACTAAGCCCATGCGCCACAGCTACTGAGCCTGTGCTCTAGAGCCTGCAAGCCACAACTACTGAGCCCGCGTCCCACAACTACTGAAGCCCGCGCATCTAGAGCCCGTGCTCTGCAACAAGAGAAGCCACCGAAATGGGAAGACCACACACCGCAACAAGGAGTAGCCCCCGCTCGCTGCAACTAGAGAAAGTCCAAGCACAGCAACGAAGACCCAATGCAGCCAAAAATAAATAAGTTTATTTAAAATTTTTTTTTAAAAGATAGTTGAATTGATGGATGAAATGGAATTTAAAAATCCAGTGGTAGACCCTACATATATGTTCAATTAATTTTGCCAAAAGGCAATACAAGGTAGAAATTGTTCTGCAACACCTGGAAATCTATATATAAATAAATTCTAATCCCAATTTCACACTATAAACAAAAATTATTTTGAGATGAATTATAGATCAAAATGTAAGTGCTAAAGTACAAAGCTTTTTATTTATTGAAGTATAGTTGGTTTACAATGTTGTGATAGTTTCTGGTGCACAGCAAAGTGATTCAGTTATACATGTATCTGTCTATCTATCTATACATGTATATATTCTTTTTCAGATTCTTTTCCATTATAGAGTATTACAAGATATTAAATATAGTTCCCTGTGCTATACAGTAGGACTTTGTTTATTTTATATATAGTAGTATCTGTTAATCCCAAACTCCTAATTAATCTCTCCCCACCTTCCCCTCTGATAACCATGTTTGTTTTCTATGTCTGTGAGTCTGTTTCTGTTTTGTAAATAAGTTCATTTCTGGCTTACTTAGTATGATCATCTCTAGGTCCATCCATGTTGCTGCAAATGGCATTATTTCATTTTTTTATGGCTGAGTAGTATTCCAGTGTGTGTGTGTGTACCACATCTTCTTTATCCATTCATCTGTTGATGGACACGTAGGTTGCTTCCATGTCTTGGCTACTGTAAATAGTGCTGCTATAATGTAAATAGTGCTGCTATGAACATAGGGGTACATGTATCTTTTTATTTTAATACATCTTTACTGGAGTATAATTGCTTCACAATACTGTGTTAGTTTCTGTTGCACAACAAAGCAAATCAGCCATATGCATACACATGTCCCCATATCCCCTCCCTCTTGAGCCTCCCTGCCATCCTCCCTATCCCACCCCTCTAGATCATCGCAAAGCACAGAGCCGATCTCCCTGTGCTATGCTGCTGCTTCCCACTAGCTATTTTACATTCAGTAGTGTACATATGTCGATGCTACTCTCACTTCGCCCCAGCTTTGCCCTCCCACCCCATGTCCTCAAGTCCATTCTCTATGTCTACCTCTTTATTCCTGCCGTGCCACTAGGTACATCAGTACCAATTTTTTTCCCCTAGATTCCATATATATGCGTTAGCATATGGTATTTGTTTTTCTCTTTCTGACTTACTTCACTCTGTATGACAGACTCTAGGTCCATCCACCTCACTACAAATGACTAAATTTCTTTTCTTTTTATGGCTAAGTAATATTCCATTGTATATATGTGCCACATCTTCTTTATCCATGCATCTGTTGATGGACATTTAGGTTGGTTCCATGTCCTGGCTATTGTAAATAGTGCTGCAATGAACATTGTGGTACATGCCTCTTTCTGAATTATGGTTTTCTCAGGGTATATGCCCAGTAGTGGGATTGCTGGGTCACATGGTAGTTCTATTTTTAGTTTTTTAAGGAACCTCCATACTGTTCTCCATAGTGGCTGTATCAATTTACATTCCCATCAACAGTGCAAGAGGGTTCCCTTCTCACCACATCCTTTCCAGCATTTACTATTTCGAGATTTTTGGATAATGGTCATTCTGACCAGTGTGAGGTGATAACTCCTCGCAGTTTTGATTTGCATTTCTCTAGTAATAAGTGATGTTGAGCACCTTTTCATGTGCCTCTTGGCCATTTGTACATCTTCCTTGGTGAAATGTCTTAGGTCTTCCGGCTTTTTTTTTTTTTTTTTTTTTGCGGTACGTGGGCCTCTCACTGTTGTGGCCTCTCCCGTTGCAGAGCACAGGCTCCGGACACACAGGCTCAGCGGCCATGGCTCACGGGACCAGCCGTTCTGCGACATGTGGGATCCTCCTGGGCTGGGGAACGAACCCGTGTCCCCCGCATCGGCAGGCGGACTCTCAACCACTGTGCCACCAGGGAAGCCCCCACCAATTTTTTAACTGGATTGTTTGTTTTTTTGATATTGAGCTCCATGAGCTGTTTGTATATTTTGGAAATTAATCCTTTGTCTGTTATTTCATTTGCAAATATTTTCTCCCATTCTGAGGGTTGTCTTTTTGTCTTGTTTATGGTTTCCTTTGCTGTGCAAAAGGTTTTAAGTCCCATTTGTTTATTTTTGTTTTTATTTCCATTGCTTTAGGAGGTGGGTCAAAAAAGATCTTGCTGTGGTTTATGTCAAAGAGTGTTTTTCCAATATTTTCCTCTAAGAGTTTTATAGTGTCTGGTCTTACATTTAAGTCTTCAATCCATTTGGAGTTTATTTTTGTGTATGGTGTTAGGTAGTGTTCTAATTTCATTCTTTTACATGTAGCTGTCCAGTTTCCCCAGCACCACTTATTGAAGAGGCTGTCTTTTCTCCATTGTATATTCTTGCCTCCTTTGTCATAAATTAGGTGCCCATATGTGCGTGGGTTTATCTCTGGCATTCTATGCTGTACCATTGATCTATATTTCTGTTTTTGTGCCAGTACCATACTGTCTTAATTACTGTAGCCTTGTGGTATAGTTTGAAGTCAGGGAGCCTGATTCCTCCAACTCCATTTTTCTTTCTCAAGATTGCTTTGGCTATTCAGGGTCTTTTGTGTTTCCATACGAATTGTAAGATTTTTGTTCTAATTGTGTGAAGAATGCCATCGGTAGTTTGATAGGGATTGCACTGAATCTGTAGATTGCTTTGGGTACTATAGTCATTTTCACAATATTGATTCTTCCAATCCAAGAACATGGTATATTTCCCCATTTGTTTATGTCATCTTTGATTTCCTTCATCAGTGTATTATAGTTTTCTGAGTATGAGTCTTTCACCTCCTTAGGCAGGTTTATTCCTAGGTATTTTATTCTTTCTCTTGCGATGGTAAATGGGAGTGTTTCCTTAATTTCTCTTCCTGATTTTTCATTGTTGGTGTATAGGAATGCCAGAGATTTCTGTGCATTAATTTTGTATCCTGCAACCTTACCTTACCAAATTCATTGATTAGTTCTAGTAGTTTTCTGGTGGCATCTTTATGATTTTCTATGTACACTATCATGTCATCAGCAAACAGTGACAGTTTTTTTTTTTTTTTTGCTGTATGCGGGCCTCTCACTGTTGTGGCCTCTCCCGTTGCGGAGCACAGGCTCTGGACGCGCAGGCTCAGCGGCCATGGCTCACGGGCCCAGCCGCTCCGCCGCATGTGGGATCTTCCTGGACCAGGGCACAAACCCGTGTCCCCTGCATCGGCAGGCAGACTCTCAACCACTGTGCCACCAGGGAAGCCCAACAGTGACAGTTTTACTTCTTCTTTTCCAATTTGTATTCCTTTTATTTCTTTTTCTTCTCTGATTGCTGTGGCTAGGACTTCCAAAACTATGTTGAATAAGAGTGGCAAGAGTGGATATCCTTGTCTTGTTCCTGATCTTAGTGGAAATGCTTTCAGTTTCTCATCATTGAGTATGATGCTTGCTGTGGGTTTATCATATATGGCCTTTATTATGTTGAGGTAGGTTCCCTCTATGCCCATTTTCTGGAGAGTTTTTATCATAAATGGTGCTGAATTTTGTCAAAAGGTTTTTCTGCATCTATTGAAATGATCATATGGTTTTTATTCCTTAATTTGTTAATGTGATGTATCACATTGATTGATTTCCATATATTGAAGAATCCTTGCATCCCTGGGATAAACCCCAGTTGATCATGGTGTATGATCCTTTTGATGTGCTGTTGGATTCTGTTTGCTAGTATTTTGTTCAGCATTTTTGCATCTATGTTCATCAGTGATACTGGTCTATAATTTTCTTTTTTTGTGATATCTTTTTTTGGTTTTGGTATCAGGGTGATGGTGGCTTCGTACAATGAATTTGAGAGTGTTTCTCCCTCTCCAAGTTTTTGGAAGAGTTTGAGAAGGATTGGCCTTAGCTCCTCTCTAAATGTTTGATAGAATTTGCCTGTGAAGCCATCTGGCCCTGGACTTTTGTTTGTTGGAAGATTTGTAATTATGGTTTCAATTTCATTACTTGTGATAGGTCTGTTTATATTTTCTAATTCTTCCTGGTTCAGTCTTGGAAAATTGTACATTTCCAAGAATTTGTCCATTTCTTCATGGTTGTCCATTTTATTGGTATATAGTTGTTTGTAATAGTCTTATAATCCTTTGTATTTCTGCAGTGTCAGTTGTGATTTCTCCTTTTTCATTTCTGATTTTATTGATTTGTGTCCTCTCCCTTTTTTTCTTGATGAGTCTAGCTAAGGTTTATCAATTTTGTTTTTCTCAAAGAACCAGCTTTTAGTTTTATTGACCTTTGCTATTGTTTTCTTCGTTTCTATTTCATTTATTTCTGCTCTGATCTTTATGATTGCTTTCCTTCTACTGACTTTGGGTTTTCTTTGTTCTTCTTTCTCTAGTTGTTTTAAGTGTAGGGTTAGATTGTTTGAGATTTTTCTTCTTTCTTGAGGTGAGACTGAATTGCTATAAACTTCCATCTTAGAACTGCTTTTGCTGCATTCCTGTAATTGATTTCCAGTCTCATAGTGTTGTGGTCAGAAAAGATCTTGACATGATTTCAATTTTCTTAAATTTTCCGAGGCTTGATTTGTGACCCAAGATGTGATCTATCCTGGAGAATGTTCTGTGTGCCCTTGAGAAGAAAGTGTATTCTGCCACTTTTGGGTGGAATGTTCTATAAATATCAATTAGACCTATCTGGTCTATTGTGTCATTTAAAGCTTGTGATTCCTTGTTTATTTTCCGTTTGGATGATCTGTCCATTTGTGTAAGTGGGGTGTTAAAGTCCCCTACTATTAATGTGTTACTGTCGATTTCTCCTTTCATGGTTGTTAGCATTTGCCTTATGTATTGAGGGGCTCCTATATTGGGTGCATAAACATTTATAGTTCTTATATCTTCTTCTTGGATTGATCCTTTGATAATTATGTAGTGTCCCTCCTTATCTCTTGTAACAGTCTTTATTTTAAAGTCTACTTTATCTGATATGAGTATTGCTACTCTAGCTTTCTTTTGATTTCCATTTGCATGGAATATCTTTTTCCATCCCTTCACTTTCAGTCTGTATGTGTCCCTAGGTCTGAAGTGGGTCTCTTGTAGACAGCATATATATATATATATAGGTCTTGTTTTGTATCCATTCAGCCAGTCTATATTTTTTGTTTGGGGCATTTAATCCATTTACATTCAAGGTTATTATCAATATGTATGTTTCTATTACCAGTTTCTTAATTCTTTTGGGTTTGTTTGTTTAATTTATTTATGTATCTTTGGCTGCACTGGGTCTTCTTTGTTGTGTGCGGGCTTTCTCTAGTTGCAGCAACTTCTTCATCATGGTACACGGGCTTCTCATTGTGGTGGCTTCTCTTGTTGCAGAGCATGGGCTCTAGGCATGCGGACTTTAGTTGTTGTTGTGCACAGGCTCAGTAGTTATGGCACACAGGCTTAGTTGCTCCATGGCATGTGGGATCTTCCCAGACCAGGGCTCAAACCTGTGTCCCCTACATTGGCAGGCAGATTCTTAACCATTGCGCCACCAAGGAAGTCCATTTGGGTGTGTTTTTGTGGGTCTTTTTCTTCTCTTGTGTTTCCTGCTTAGAGAAGTTTCTTTAGCATTTGTTGTAAAGCTGGTTTGGTGGTGCTGAATTCTCTTGGCTTTTGCTTGTCTGAAAAGCTTTTGATTTCCCCATCGAATCTGAATGAGTTCCTTGCTGGGTAGAGTAATCTTGGTTGTAGGTTTTTCTCTTTCATCACTTTAAGTTTATCCTGCCACTCCCTTCTGGCCTGCAGAGTTTCTGCTGAAAAATCAGTTGATAATGTTATGGGGATTCCATTGTATGTTATTTTTTGTTTTTCCCTTGCTGCTTTGAATACTTTTCCTTTGAATTTAATTTTTGTTAGTTTCATTAATATGTGCCTTGGTGTGTTTTTCCTAGGGTTTATCCTGTATGGGACTCTGTGCTTCCTGGACTTGGGTGACTATTTCCTTTCCCATGTTAAGGAGTGTATATATACATTCTTTTTCCTACTCTTTTCTATTATGGTTTATCACAGGACATTGTTACTGCTGTACATTGAATACAGTTCCCTGTGCTGTATAGTAAGACCTGTTGTTTATCCATTCTATGTATTATAGTCTGCATCTGCTAATCCCAAACTCCCAGTCCAGCCCTTCCCCATCCCCTCTCCCGCTTGGCAACCACAGGTCTGTTCTCTATGTCTGCGAGTCTGTTTCTGGTTTGTAGGTAAGTACATCTGTGTCCTGTTTTAGATTCAACATATGAGTGACATCATTGGGTATTTGTCTTTCTCTTTCAGACTTACTTCACTTAGTATGAGAATCTCTAGGTCCATCCATGTTGCTGCAAATGGCATTATTTCATTCTTTTTTATGGTCAAGTAGTATTCTATTGTATATGTGTACCACATCTTTATCTGCTCATCTGTCAATGGAAGATGCAGTAATAGTACAGAGACCTCTCGTGTGCTTTTTCCCCAGCTTCCCCCAGCGGTAACATCTTATGTAACTGCAGTGTGGTGTCAAAACCAGGAGACTGGCTTTGGTACAATACAAAGGCCTTATTCAGATTTCGCCATTTTCTCATGCACACATTTGTGTGTGTGTGTGTGTGTGTGTGTGTGTGTATTTACATGTGTGTGGAGTCCTGTGCCATTTTACCATGTGAGTAGGTTCTTGCACCTGCCAACAAAATCAGGTCACACTGCTGTTTTTTGTTTGTTTTTAATTTTTATTTATTTGGTTGCATTGGGTCTTCGTTGCTGCGTGTAGGCTTTCTCTAGTTGCGGTGAGTGGGGTCTCCTCTTTGTTGTGGTTCGTGGGCTTTTCATTGCATTGGCTTCTCTTCTTGCGGAGCTTGGGCTTTAGGCGTGCGGGCTTCAGTAGTTGTGGCTCGTGGGCTCTAGAGCACAGGCTCAGTAGTTGTGGTGCATGGGCTTAGTTGCTCCATGGCATGTGGGATCTTCCCAGACCAGGGCTCGAACCCATGTCCCCTGCATTGGCAGGTGGATTCTTTTTTTTTTTTTTTTGCGGTACGCGGGCCTCTCACCGCTGTGGCCTTTCCCGTTGTGGAGCACAGGCTCCAGATGCACAGGCTCAGCGGCCATGGCTCATGGGCCCAGCCACTCCATGGCACGTGGGATCTTCCCGGACCAGGGCACGAACCCGTGTCCCCTGCATCGGCAGGCGGACTCTCAACCACTGCGCCACCAGGGAAGCCCCAGCAGGTGGATTCTTAACCACTGTGCAACCAGGGGAGTCCCCACACTGCTGTTTGTCACTACATAGATCCCTCTTTTAAAAAAAAAAAATTATTTATTTATCTATTTCGGCTGAGCCAGGTCTTCATTGAGGCACGTGGGATCTTCATTGCAGCATGTGTACTCTTAGTTGTGGCATGCGGACTTCTTCACCGTGGCATGTGAACTCTTAGTTGCAGCATGCATGCGGGATCTAGTTCTCCAACCAGGGATCAAACCCGGGCCCCCTGCATTGGGAGCCTGATGTCTTACCCACTGGACCACCAGGGAAGTCCCTATAGATACGTTGTTTTTTTTTTTTGGAGATGTTGGGGGTAGGAGTTTATTAATTAATTAATTTATTTTTGCTGTGTTGCGTCTTCGTTTCTGTGCGAGGGCTTTCTCTAGTTGTGGCAAGCGGGGGCCACTCTTCATCGCGGTGAGCGGGCCTCTCACTGTTGCGGCCTCTCTTGTTGCGGAGCACAGGCTCCAGACGCACAGGCTCAGTAGTTGTGGCTCATGGGCCTAGTTGCTCCGTGGCATGTGGGATCCTCCCAGACCAGGGCTCAAACCCGTGCCCCCTGCATTAACAGGCAGATTCTCAACCACTGTGCCATCAGGGAAGCCCTATAGATCCCTCTTGAAGCCATTGTTTTAAGGATGCTTACAATCCCTGATGCGTCCAATATGTTGTTACTTTAACGTTAACTCTCCATGTGGGTTCGTTATGATTGTGTATTTTCTAATTGTTGGTTTAATAGTTTTATGTAAGTTCATTAGATCAAGCTATGAGAAAACCTGAAAAACAACTGTGTAAACTAATTTTTAACTGCTGGAACTTCCTCTTACTCAGAGAGTTGTGCCTAAATCTCCTTTTTTTTTTTTTTTGCGGTACGCGGGCTTCTCACTGTTGTGGCCTCTCCCGTTGCAGAGCACAGGCTCCAGATGCACATGCTCAGCGGCCATGGCTCACGGGCCCAGCCGCTCCACGGCATGTGGGATCTTCCCGGACCAGGGCACGAACCCATGTCCCCTGCATTGGCAGGCAGACTCTCAACCACTGTGCCACGAGGGAAGCCCTAAATCTCCCATTTTGACTGTGAATTTTGCAGTTTCTCCTTTAATTTAATTTAATTTAATTCCTTTAATTCTTTTTTTCCTTACAGTATTTTGAGGCCAAGTTATTAGGTGCATACAGGTTTAGAAATTTTATAGAGCTCCCCAGACCCTTATCTGCAATTCCAAAATCCACAAGTCTTTGAATGTGTAATTTTGGCAACTCATTTTGCAGTAATGTAAGATCATTTCTGCATTAATTTTTGGGAAAATCTGACCTCAACTTTTGTACAGCACTTTGTAGTATTATTTATCCCACTTAGGATGACTCTTTCTACATTTCACTGTAGAATTATTAATATGTTTTGTGTGGGCTGAAGGCTCTGAGCACTGGGCATCCTTGCAGGGCCTCCCCCTGGTGAGTTCTCACACGCTTCCAGAAGGATGACGGACTTCCCAAGTTTCCTGCCGGTGCTTGTGCCACATCTGGGCTCCTCCTGGAGGCTCTTCTGCCCCATAGGGCCTTCCCCAGCACGAGCCCGGCTGTGATCACAGACGCAGAGTCTCTGGTTCTGGGCGAGTGTGAGCAAGTGTGAGAGGTGCCTGGGTCCTGAGTAAGTGTGTGTGAAGCGAGGAGGGTGAATGCATTGCCAGAGACTCCATCACATTTGTGGCTCTCCTGAGGCAGATTACAGGAAGTCAGTTTTGGATCCCTGTTTAATTCTGAATTCTCCTTCAAACACTCACTCCAACTGAGGAACGTCTGTGGAAATGTTTACTTCTGGGAATGTTCCAGAAAAAAAACTTTTGAGTTAGGTTTAGGGTGGGGCCAGCAAACTCTGGCCTGCCGGCCAAATCCAACCCCATGTAAATAAAGGGTTACTGGGAGGGAAAAAGGGGGTTATTGGAACACGGACACGTTCCTTCCTTTATTGCCTGAGGTGCTGTCATAGAAAACCCACGGACCTCAAAACCAAAAACATTTGCCAACTGGCTTTAGGCAGAAAAAGTTTGCATTAGTTTTCTCCTGATTCATACTTTTCAAAGACTTTCCCCAGAGATACAATTTGTCTTGAATAAAAGTCATTTGCCTCACATTTCTCTCCTGACCCCAACTGACTTTACTGAGAGCAAAGGACCAGGATCTATCCCTTCTGAATCTTACCATTTTTATGCCCTCAAATGTGTTTTCTCCAAAAATATCCTGTTTAGAAGTTGACTCCTTGGTTGTAAGCTGAGTCCTCCAGTCTACAATAAAATGGACAAAAAAATTACTAAAGTCTTAGAAAAAGAGAGTGACACTGAACAATAGAAAGAAAAAAAAACAATTAAAAATGGACAAAGGGGCTTCCCTGGTGGCGCAGTGGTTGAGAGTCTGCCTGCCGATGCAGGGGACATAGGTTCGTGCCCTGGTCCGGGAAGATCCCACATGCTGTGGAGCGGCTAGGTCCCTGAGCTATGGCTGCTGAGCCTGCGCATCCGGAGCCTGTGCTCCGCAACGGGAGAGGCCACAACAGTGAGAGGCCTGCGTACCGCAAAAAAAAAAAAAAAAAAATGGACAAAGGATTTTAATACACATTTCTCCAAATAAGACATATAAATGGCCAATAAGCAGATGAAAAGATGTTCAACATCACTACTCAATAGGGAAATGTAAATCAAAACGACAATGAGATACCACTTCACACATAGTAGGATCAAGAAGACTCATACAGGGACTTTCCTGGTGGCTCAGTGGTTAGGAATCTGCCTGCCAATGCAGGGGACACAGGTTTGATCCCTGGTCCAGGAAGATCCCACATGCCGCGGAGCAACTAAGGCTGTGTGCCAAAACTACTGAGCCTGTGCTCTAGAGCCCACGAGCCGCAATTACTGAAGCCCATGCGCCTAGAGCCTGTGCTCAGCAACAACAGAAGCCACCTCAATAAGAAGCCCGAACACCGCAACAAAGAGTAGCCCCCGCTCGCTGCAACCAGAGAAAGCCCACATGCAGCAACAAAGACCCAATGCAGCCAAAACTAAATAAATTAATTAATTTATTAAAAAAAAAAAGAAGACTCATACAGGGGACTTCCCTGGTGATCCAGTGGTTAAGACTCCATGCTTCCACTGCAGGGGGGGCGGATTTGATTCCATGCTGCACAGCATGGCCAAAAACAAAAACTCATACAAAAGAGTGTTGGCGAAGATGTGGAGAAAGTGGACCTCATGCACTGCTGGTGGGAATGTTAAACTGTGCAGCCACTGTGGAAAAGTTTGGCAGTTCCCCAAGAAGTTAAACATGGAGTTACAAGAGAAATGAAAACAGATGTCCACACAAAAACTTGTACCCAAATGTTCACAGCAGCATGATTCACAACAGCCAAAACGTAGAAACAACCCAAATGTCCATCAATTGGTGAACAGATAAACACTATGTGTGCATCCATACAATGGAATATTACTCAGCCATGAAAAGGAGAGAAGCACTGACACTCACTACAACATGGATGGACCTTGAGAACACGATGCTCAGTGAGAGAAGCCAGACACAAAAGGACACACAGAGTGTGATTCCATTGATGCAAAACATCCAGAACAGACTTCCCTAGTGGCGCAGGGGTTAAGATTCTGCCTGCCAACGCAGGGGACACGGGTTCAATCCCTGGTCCGGGAAGATCCCACATGCCACGGAGCAACTAAGCCCATGCGCCACAACTACTGAGCCCACATGCCACAACTACTGAGGCTGCGTGCTGCAACTACCGAAGCATGTGCACCTAGAGCCTGTGCGCCACAACAAAAGAATCCACTGCAATGAGCAGCCCGTGCACCACAACGAAGAGTAGCCCCTGCTCGCCACAACTAGGGAAAGCCCATGCACAGCAACGAAGACCTAAGGCAACCAAAAATAATAATAATAAAATAAAATAAAAATAATTTTTAAAAATTAAAAAAAAAAAAACCCATCCAGAACAGGCAAATCTATAGAGAGTGCACCTGTGGTTGTCAGGGGCTGGGGAAGGAGGGTGGGGACTGACTACTAATGGGCAGGGGGTCTTGTTTTGGGAGTGATGAGAATGTTCTGGAACTAGATAGTGGTGATGGCTGCACAACCCTGTGAATATACTATAAACAAGTGAATTGGACCGTTTAAAATGGTGACTTTTATGGTATGTGAATTATATCTCAATTTTAAAATGCTAGAAAGAAAGAAAGAAATGGCTGGACAAAGGTGAGTAAAACCAGGCAAACCCCATAGAGATATCTTAAAACATGGGCCCCAAAATGTGAAGGGAAATGTGGGGAAGCAGCATCCACCACTGGGTAGAGAACAGGGCTGGTGTTGACCTCTGAGGGGTCTGCTGATGTTGGCAACAAAGGGTAGAAATAACAAATACTTTTTTTTTTTTTTTTTAGTTTTTTTAATTTAGTTTTTTCTCCAGGTGCCCTGGACAATTTTTCCATCCAGAGTCCCTGACTCTTCTTGGTCCCACTGGGAGATCCTGGGAGGTCTGTGGGGCTTCCTGATCGCACAGGAAGATTCGGGATGGATAGTGTAGGAGGACGCAGCCCCGAACTACAAATCCTTCCCCCAGACTGGAGCCGATACTGCCGTCTCCAGGGCTCCAAGGATTGGCAAATCTGACCCTAGACCTGCCAACGGGGACCCAGACTTCTGTGGACGCAGGTGATGGTTTTCACGGGACCAAATCCCCCAGCCGCCCTCACCCTGCACGCCAAAGGGGATCAGGAAACAGGAGGTCGAGTCACTGCTGGGGAAACGTGGCCGCCTGGGGAGGGCTCTTCACTGAGGGCGGGTCCCGGTGCTGTTGCCACGGCTCCCGAATCCGGGGGGGGGGGGGGGGACACTCCAGCAAGAGCAGAAGCCAAATAAACACACCTTGCCTTAAGGTGTGAATCTGCCTGTTCTCACCCAGGTGAGCTTGCCCCTGGACACGCGCACATGTCTGGCGACCTCTGGGATTGTTACGACTGGGGGGCTCCCGGCATCGAGGGGGCGGGGCCAGGGATGCCACTCCAAACCCCACAGCGCCCAGGACGGCCCCCATGTCAGCAGTGCCGGGGAGCCCTGGTCCAGGGAACGTGGAGGAGTGGACAGTGTTCCCAAGCAAGGCCAGGTCTCCAGCATCATTTCTCTGTGGACATTCCTTTGGGAAGGATTCGGCAACACCCACCCCTCGGGGTGAAGTCCACGGCCACATCCTCAAACACTCCGGAGTCCTACGCCACCCCACACGCCTACGGGGCTGGCTGAGGAGGGGAACCAGCACACGCAGCGCTGTTCTGAGCCCGCCCTCCAACCTGGCCGGCACTGTGGGCGCCTGGCGGTGATCACCTACCAGCTAGAGGTTGCAGAATCTCTCTGATGCAGGTCTGGAGGCTGAATGTGGCTCTCTGCTGTCAGACGGGCTCGTCCTACCTCACCCAGACCTGTCCCGGGTCCACAGAGGCCCAGGCCCACTGAGGGCACGGAGGGAACATCCAGTGAACAAGTCAACATCTCCCCACGGGGACCACGAGTTCTTGGGACGTTGGGGCCTCACAGCTCCTTCTGTGTCCCCACAGGACCTCAGGACATGCAGCAACTAGTCGGCTAAAAAGAGGTGTGAGAGAGACCTGTGTGTCAGGGCAGCCCCTCCAGCCCCTAAGAGGCCCAGGGACTTGAGGGAAACCGGAGCCCGGCCTTGGCTGGCTGCTGACTCCAGGCTGGGAAGGAGAGGTGTCCACCCTTGAGAAAATGGAAAGTCCTGGGACTTCCCTGGAGGTCCAGTGGTTAAGACTGCGCCTTCCAGTGCAGGGGGTGTGGGTTCGATACCTGGTTGGGGAGCTAAGATCCCACATGCCTTGCAGCCAAAAGACCAAAACATAAAAACAGAAGCAATAGTGTAACAAGTTCAATAAAGACTTTAAAAGTGGTCCACGTGAAAAGAATCTTAAAAAAAAAAAGAAAAGGGAAAGTCCTTCTGAAGGAGGAGGGATTTTCCATTCATTCACTTACAACCAAATCATCAGAAGCCCAGCAAACGTCCCATCTTCTACTGAGTCCCCCTCATGGAGAGGACAAGATCCTGAGCAGGCAGGGCTGGAGGGAGTTGGGGAGACAGAGGCCAGGTGACCCCACGCATCCCCAAGTCCTCCAGGCCACCACACTCCTACCCCCAGAGACCTGTGGCCGCATCACACCCAGGGCCCACCCGCACAGCCCACGGAAGGGGTGACAATATCCCCAGTGTGCACGGGAGGAGACCAGCTCAGAGAGATTGGCTGTTTAAGGGGGCAAATGAACTTTTGAGTGGGGTTCTGGAGTTGCACCCTCAGAAAATGCCCTGCCCAACTCAGACATCAGCCAGCTGGGCGCCTGGGCCTCCATCTGGCCAGCCTCTGGCAGGACCATGCAGCATCCCCACTGAGGGAAGGTGCCCACACCAAGACCAGGGATTCACCTCACTCGGAGTGCCAGTCAGCAGCTGCCGTCTGGTGAGAACATCCGTACCACTGTTGCTGGGCTCAGCAGCAGCAATGCCAGAATGCTCCCCTTCATGGCCCTGTGGCCTCTCAGGGAATGGTTTCTGGGTCCTGTCTGAGCCATCAGTCACTAATGCCAGCCCCGAACAGGTCCCCATCCCAGGGGAAGAGGCTTAACATGAAAACCACCCCAAGTTTAAGATAGGGAACAGTCTTATTAATAATAAAAGACGCCACCCCTGAGCAATGATGACACACCAGATGGGCTGGGAACTCGGCACAGGTGAGTTCAGTAAATTTCATAATAATTCAGTGCCTGCTCAGGCTGCCATAACAGAATCCACAGACTGGGCACTAATCCCATCATGGGGCCCCACTCTCATGACTAATGACCTCCCAAAGGCCCCATCTCCCAACACCATCCCACGGAAGGGAGGGAGTAGGAGTCAGCATGAACTTGGGGGGACACATTCAGTCTACAGCAGATACTAAGCGTGGATATAAAAGGATGATAAAAGCAACAGAGTTCAAGGTGACCAAATACCACACTGAAGTGTCACAGAGTATAATGAACTTTATCAGGACCATGCAAGGGAACTATGCAGTGGTGCAAACAGGTGAGACTCCATATGGACATGGAAATTTGGCCATGTGGGAGAACAAAGGGAAGAGAGGGGGTGAACG
This sequence comes from Delphinus delphis, assembly GCF_949987515.2. Taxonomy (NCBI): domain Eukaryota; kingdom Metazoa; phylum Chordata; class Mammalia; order Artiodactyla; family Delphinidae; genus Delphinus; species Delphinus delphis. Next base: position 4,210,694 of record NC_082685.1, on the reverse strand, counting down.
TTCCCAGAACTGAAAGAACTCTGGACAGAGTGCTCCCTTGGGCCCCCCTCCTGGCTGCCACTGCACAGCCTCTTCTGTCTTAGGTCCTAAGTCTCTCTTTGCAATCAGGACAATGACTGGTACTGCTGGTGAGCAGGACAGTTTGTCCATTCCCAAAGGCTCTTCCGCCTATTTCTGCTACCCACACTCCCCCAGGTCATCCTCTCCCCATTGCCATCACCAACTTCCTCTCCGGTCTCTGTCACATCCTCCTCCCCTGATCACTCCCCTTCTCCCTCTGGTGCTACCTAGCACCCTCGGAGCTGCATCATTCAGGGTCCCAAAGTCCCCAACAAGGACACTCCCAGTGCTCTGTCCTCCACACCCTGGACTCCTCACTGCCTAACCCGCCCCCCAACTCCCATGGCCTCTGCTCCTGCCTTGTCATCACCCGCCAGGGTCCCCCCTCTGCTGGTCAAGTTGTGTCCTCCAAAAAGATATGTTCAAAGCCCAACCCCTGGCACCTGAGAAGTGGGCTTTAATTGGAAACAAGTCATGGCAGATTTCATTAGTTGAGATGAAGTCACACTGGAGTAGGGTGGGCCTTTATCTAATGACTGGTGACCTTATAAGAGGGAAACCCGACACAGACACACAAGGAAACGGCCATATGAAGGGACTTCCCAGGTGGTCCAATGGATAAGACTCTGCGCTCCCAATGCAGGGGGCCCGGCTTTGATCCCTGGTCAGGAACTAGATCCCACATGCCACAACTAAGACCTGGTGCAGCCTAAATAAAAAAATAAATATTAAAAAAAAAAGGCCACATGAAGATGCTGGCAGAGACTGGCGTGATGGTCTACAAGCCAAGGAGCACCAAGGGATTGCCGGCCACCAGAAGCTGGAGGAGACAGGAAGCATCCTCTTTCAGAGCCTTCAGACACCTGCCAACACCTTAATAAGCTCCCCCTGTTTGATGCCATCTGAGTTGGTGGTCCTTTGTTACGGCAGCACCAGCCCAGGGGCCCTTCCCCTCAGCGCTCACTCACGCTCAGATCATTTTGATCTCAAACCAAAACTTTCAGCTGACTCCCTCTTTCCTCCTGCTATGTCTCTCTTCCGGCACCCACAGGCCACCTGAAAGGCCCTGGCGCCAGCCAAGCTCTCCCAGATGTGATCTGAGACACAGCACTTCCACCTGCAACCTCAACACCCCCACGATCCATGAAAGAAAGGATTGATAGGGACTTCTCTGGTGGCGTGGTGGTTAAGACTCCACGCTCCCAATGCAGGGGTTCAATCTCTGGTCAGGGAACTAGATCCCACATGCATGTCGCAACTAATAGCTCACATGCCACAACTAAGGAGCTGGCAAGCCGCAACTAAGGAGCCCACTTGCCACAACTAAGACCCAGTGCAACAAAATAAATACATAAACATTTTTTTTTTTAAAAGTTTGACAAGCTGGACTTCCTGCCCTGTGACAGGTGCTGCTAAGAGAATGAGAAGACAAGCCACAGACTGGGAGAAAAAAAATCTGCAAAACACACATCTGATACAGGACTTGTGTTGAAAATATACAAAGCATGCTTCAAATTCAACAATAAGGAAACAAATGACCCAATCTAAAAATGGGCAGAAGATCTAAACAGACACCTCAGCAAAGAAGATACCAATGAGCATATGAAAAGATGCTCTACATCCTGTGTCATCAGGGAAATGCAAATTAAAATGAGAAACCACTACACATCTATGAGCATGGCCAAAATCCAGAACACTGACACCACCAAGTGCTGACAAGGATGTGGAGCTACAGGAACTCTCATCCATTGCTGGTGGGAATGCAAAGTGGTCCAGCCACTCTGGAAGGTTGGCGATTTCACAGGTTGGTGATTTCTTACAAAACTAAACATACTCTCACCATACAATCCAGCAATAGCACTCCCTGGTATTTATCCAAAGGAGTTGAAAACTTATATCCACACAAAAATTTGCACATGGATGTTTACAGCAGCCTTATTTGTAACTGACCAAAACTGGGAGCAACCAAGATATCCTTCAGTAGGTAAATGGATAAAGTATGGTACATTCAGACAGTGGAATGTTATTCAGTGATAAAGAGAAATGAGCCATCAAGCCACAAAAAGACACAGAGAAACCTCAAATGCATATTACTAAGTTAAAGAAGCCAATCTCAAAAGGCTACACACGGGTAAGGCAGGAATAAAGACGCAGACCTCCTAGAGAACGGACTTGAGGTTATGGGGAGGGGGAAGGGTGAGCTGTGACGGGGCGAGAGAGAGTCATGGACATATACACACTAACAAACGTAGTAAGGTAGATAGCTAGTGGGAAGCAGCCGCATGGCACAGGGATATTGGCTTGGTGCTTTGTGACAGCCTGGAGGGATGGGATAGGGAGGGTGGGAGGGAGGGAGACGCAAGAGGGAAGAGATATGGGAACATATGTATATGTATAACTGATTCACTTTGTTATAAAGCATTAACTAACACACCATTGTAAAGTAATTATACCCCAATAAAGATGTTAAAAAAAAAAAAAGGCTACACACTATGATTCCAACTCTAGGACATTCTGAAAAAGGCAAAACTATGGAGACAATAAAAAGATAAGTGGCTGGACTTCCCTGGCGGCGCAGTGGTTAAGAATCCACCTGCCAGTGCAAGGGACATGGGTTCAAGCCCTGGTCCAGGAAGATTCCACATGCCGCAGAGCAACTAAGCCCATGCGCCACAACTACGGAGCCTTGCTCTAGAACCTGTGAGCCACAACTACTGAGCCCACGTGCCACAACTACTGAAGCCCACATGACTAGAGCCCGTGCTCAGCAAAAAGAGAAGCCACCTCAATGAGAAGCCTGCACACTGCAATGAAGAGTAGCCCCCGCTCGCCACAACTAGAGAAAGCCCATGCGCAGCATCGAAGACCCAATGCAGCCAAAAATAAAAAAAATAAAAAACTTAAAAAAGAAAATCAGTGGTTGCCAGGGGTTGGGGGAGGGAGGGATGAAGAGGTGGAGCACAGGGGATTTTTAGGGCAGTGACCCTATTCTGTATAATACAATAATGATGGACACATGCCATTATACATGTGTCGAAAACCACTGAACTGTACAAAGCCAAGGGTGAAACCTAATGTCAGCTAAGAACTTTAGTTAATAATAATGTATCTGGATAAACAAGGTCCTACTGTATAGTACAGGCAACTATATTCAATATCCTGTGATAAAACATAATGGAAAAGAATATTAAAAGAAAGGATGTCTATACGTGTATAACTGAGCCACTTTACTGTACAGCAGAGACTGGCACAACATTGTAAATCAACTATACTTCAATAAAAAATGTTAAAAATAATAATGAATCAATATCAGCTCATCAATTGTAACAAATGTACTACATGAATGCAAGGCAGGGAAACTCTCTGTGTGTGTGTGTGTGTGTGTGGGTGTGTGTGTGTGTGGTGGGCAAAGCGTAGGTGGGAACTTTCTGTACCCTCTGCTCAAATTTTCTACAAACCTAAAACTGCTCTAAAAGATAAGGTTTATTAATTTAAAAAAAATTTAACCAATTAAGATTTTATATATATATATATATATATATATATATCACAAAAAAAGAAAACTACAGGCCAGTATCATTGATGAAAAATAGATGTAAGAATCCTCAACAAAATACTAGCAAACCAACTCCAACAATACATCAAAAGGATCATACACCATGATCAAGTAGGATTTATCCCAGGGATGCAAAGATTCTTCAATATCCACAAATCAATCAATGTGATATACCACATTAACAAACTGAAGAATAAAAACCATATGATCACCTCAAGAGGTGTAGAAAAAGCTCTTCATAAAATTCAACATCGATTTATGATAAAAACTCTCAAAAAAGTGGGCATAGAGGGACTATATCTCAATATAATCAAGGCCATATATGACAAACCCACAGCTAACATCATACTCAATGGTGAAAAGCTGAAAGCATTTCCTCTAAATCAGGAACAAGACAAGGATGCCCACTCTCACCACTTTTATTCGACACAGCTTTGGAATTCCTAGCCACAGCAATCAGAGAAGACAAAGTAATAAAAGTAGTGCAAATTAGAAAAGAAGAAGTAGAAGTAAAACTGTCACTGTTTTGCAGACGACACGATACTATATGTACAAAATCCGAAAGATGCCAGAGAATTACTAGAACTCATTAATGAATTAGGTAAAGTTGTGGGATACAAAATTGATATACAGAAATTGCATTTCTATACACTAACAATGAAATAGCAGAAAGAGAAATTAAGGAAACAACCCCATTTACCACTGCATCGAAAAGAATAAAATACCTAGGAATAAACCTACCTAAGGGAGCAAAAGACTTGTACTCTGAAAACTATAAGATACTGATGAAAGAAATCAAAGAGGACAGAAACAGATGGAGAGATGTACCATGTTCTTGGATTGGAAGAATCAATATTGTTAAAATGACCATACTACCCAAGGCAATCTATAGATTCAATGCAATCCCTATCAAATTACCAATGGCATTTTTCACAGAACTAGAACAAAAATTTAAAAATTTGCATGGAAACACAAAAGATCCCAAAAAGCCAAAGCAATCTTGAGAAAGAAAAACAGAGCTGGAGGAATCAGGTTCCCTGACTTCAGACCATACTACAAAGCTACAGTCATCAAAACAGTATGGTAGGGCTTCCCTGGTGGCGCCGTGGTTGAGAGTCCGCCTGCTGATGCAGGGGACACGGGTTTGTGCCCCGGTCTGGGTAGATCCCACATGCTGCGGTGCGGCTGGGCCCATGAGCCATGGCTGCTGAGCCTGTGCGTCCAGAGCCTGTGCTCCGCAACAGGAGAGGCCACAACAGTGAGAGGCCTGCGTACTGCAAAAAACAAACAAACAAAAAACAAACAAAAAAACAGTATGGTAAGGGCACAAAGACAGAAACATTAAATCAATGGAACAGGATAGAAAGCCCAGAAATAAACCCATGCACTTATGGTCAATTAATCTACGACAAAGGAGGCAAGAATATACAATGGAGAAAAGACAGTCCCTTCAACAAGTGGTGCTGGGAAAACTGGACATCTACACATAAAAGAATCGAATTAGAACATTCTCTAACACCATGTACAAAATAAACTCAAAATGGATTAAAGACCTAAATGTAAGACCGGATACTATAAAACTCCTAGAGGACAACAGGCAGAACACTCTTTGACATAAATCGCAACAATATTTTTTTGGATCTCTGTCCTAGAGTGATAGAAATAAAAATAAACAAATGGGACCTAATTAAACTCAAAAGCTTTTGCTCAGCAAAGGAAATCATGAACAAAATGAAAAGACAACCTACAGAATAGGAGAAAATATTTGCAAATGATGTGACCCAGAAGGGATTAATTTCCAAAATATCCAAATGGCTCATACAGCTCTATATATAAAAAAAATAAAAATAAAACAATGGGCAGAAGATCTAAATAGACATATCTCCAAAGAAGATGTACAGATGGCCAAAAAGCGCATGAAAATATGCTCAATATCACTATTAGAGAAATGCAAATCAAAACTACAATGAGATATCACTTCACACCAGTCAGAATGGCCATCATCAAAAAGTCTACCAATAATAAATGCTAGAGAGGATGTGGAGAAAAGGGAACCCTCCTATGTTATTGGTACAAATATAAATTGGTGCAGCCACTATGCAAAACAGTATGGAGAGTCCTTTAAAAAGTAAAAATAGAGTTACCATATGATCCAGTAATCCTGCTCCTGGGTATATATCCAGACAAAACCATAATTTGAAAAGATATACATACCCCAATGTTCATAGCAGCACTATTTTTTTTTTTTTTTCATAGCAGCACTATTTACAATAGCCAAGACATGGAAGCAACCTAAGTGTCCCTCTACACATGAATGGATAAAGAAGATGCAGTACATATATGCAATGGAATACTACTCAGCCATAAAAATGAATGAAATATTGGCATTTGCAGCAACATGGATGGACCTAGAGATTATCATGCTAACTGAAGGAAGTCAGACAGAGAAAGACAAATATCATATGATATTGCTTACATGTGGAATCTAAAAAAAAAAAAGATACAAATGAACTTACTTACAAAACAGAAACAGACTCACAGACATAGAAAACAAACTTATGGTTACCAAAGGGGAAAGTGGGGAGGGATAAATTAGGAGTTTGTGATTAAAATATATATACTACTGTATATAAAATAGATAACCAATAAGGTCCTACTGTAGAGCACAGGGAACTATACTCAATATCTTGTAATAATCTATAATGGAAAATAATCTTTAAAAGAATAGATATATATGTATAACTGAGTCACTTTGCCGTATACCTCAAACTACACATTGTAAATCAACTATATTTCAACAAAAATTTTAAAAAATTATATTATGCATACTGCTTTGTAACATTTTCATTTAATAATATATATTGAACACTTTCCTCTGTCATCAGATAATTTAAATACAATTTTAATGACTGTTTCATAGTCTTTCAAAGATAGCTATGTGGGGCTTCCCTGGTGGCGCAGTGGTTGAGAGTCCGCCTGCCGATGCAGGGGACACAGGTTCGTGTCCCGGTCCGGGAATATCCCACATGCTGCGGAGAGGCTAGGCCCATGAGCCATGGACGCTGAGCCTGTGCGTCCGGAGCCTGTTGCTCCGCAACGGGAGAGGCCACAACAGTGAGAGGCCCGCGTACCGCAAAAAAAAAAAAAAAAAAAAAAGATAGCTATGTGAAATACAATAAATACCATTTACATTTATGTAAACTTTCCAAAGCCAGAGAAGAATTCCACACACTGCTCAAGGATGCTCACTCAGGTAGTAAAAGTGTAACAACATAAACAGAAAGACTCACAGACGCTAAACCCTGCTTACCTCTGGGGAGAGTGGAAGGGGCTTCAAAGGGAGCTTCAAATACATGTTTTATATTTTTATGCAGCCAAAATGCCACACTGTTCAATTTTATTAAACCTGGGTGGCAAATATGCGAGGGATTTGTTTTATTGGTCTCTGAACTTTCCTTTGTTTGAACTATTTCACACTCAACAAGAAATAAAATGCAGATGGAAGGAAATGGTTTAAATGCCCGAACACAAGATTCAAGAATTGGCTTCTGAAAGTAATTTGCGATGAAATTGAATAGTAATGAGGATGTCCCGTTTGTCAGAAATTGGTCTGCACCCTTTTGCACGTGCGATGGATGATGATAAAAATCTCAGCTGCACTAATACAATACTTGCCAGGTGCCGACACTGCTGGAAATGCTTCTGTGTTAGCCCATCAGGGCCTCCCCAGGCAAAGACCACCAGGCACATGCCTGTGGTTGAACAGAGTGGGTTTATCACTCCCTGCAGCCAGGAAGAACACATAGCATAAGGAATCATGGGGTTGCTCTAAGAGGGTGCTAGAAAAGACTTACAGTGATTTGGCTTAGGTGCGATGATACTGAGGGAATTCCCTGGCGGCCAGTGGTTAGGACTTGGTGCTTTCACTGCTGGGGGCACAGGTTCCATCCCTGGTTGGGGAACTAAGATCCCGCAAGCGGAGGTGGGGGCAAAAAAAAAAAAAAAAAAAAAGAAAAAGAAAGAAGGAAACTAGGTTTGGTGATATTGAGGAAGGCTTAAAGAGAGCCAGGCTTGGGCTTCCCTGGTGGCACAGGAGTTAAGAATCCGCCTGCCAATGCAGGGCACACGAGTTCGAGCCCTGGTCCGAGAAGATCCCACATACCATGGAGCAACTAAGCCCGTGCGCCACAACTACTGAGCCTGCGTTCTAGAGCCCGCGAGCCACAACTACTGAGCCTGTATGCCACAACTACTGAAGCCCACGCGCCTAGAGCCCGTGTCCAGCAACAAAGAGAAGCCACGGCAATGAGAAGCCCGCGCACCACAATGAAGAGTAGCCCACGCTCACCGCAACTAGAGAAAGCCCGCGTGCAACAATGAAAACCCAACGCAGCCAAAACTCAAATAAATAAATAAATAGAGAATCTGAGGCAGTGGGAGGGGGCGCAACTCGCCCACCATGGCAGTGGCGCCGGCAGAGGAGTCTGGCGGCGGGACCATCGGGGGTCCCGGACTCCCGGGGTGAAAACGTCGGGAGCCCCTACCTAGGTCCCCGAGGTCCACCGGCCTTGGGAGCTACCTCCACGGGGCAGGAGACGTGTCAAAACGACCCTACCCGCTGCCCGTAGAGCTCCGCCCTGGCCTGTGACCACCCCACCCCTCGCTGAGCCCCGCTGGCCTCGGAGAACTGGGGCCGCAGCCAGCGGTGGCGGAAGCTACCACCACCACTCCGAGGCCGGAAGAGATGGGACGTTCTGGGAATTGGCGGAACCTCTGGGGTAGGAGGGGCGAGCAGCATCCGCTGATCAAGGGCGGAAGCACTGGAGTTCCCGCCCACTGCAACGCGATTGGGCTCTAAGACAGAATCCGTGCATCTAGGGCGTGTTTTGAGGCTGAGACCGCCCCATGGGCGTAGCTGTATCTGTCCCCGCCCTTCTGGGGGCGTACCTAACAGATGCCGCTTCCTCGGGGGTGTGGTTTCTATTTGTCTCCACCTCTGCGTCGTAGTTTTTGTCCCCCACACCCACCCCGTCCCCCACACCCACCCCGTGCTCGAGGACAATATGCCCATATTCAGGATTTTCTCTTAATTTTTTTAGAAAAATGGGATCGTTTCATACACATTTCTATGCAATTAGTTTAAAAAAAAACAACTAAATAATACAATGATAATCTGCCCAAACCAAAGCATAGGGTCTCTTTGAAGGATAAGGATTTTTTGTGGCAATCCATTATCAATCAAAAGATCCTCTCAGTCCCAACACCCTGTCCCCCAGCGCTCTCCCCAAAGACTTTCTGTGTGTGCACAAACAAAAATGCGGCTGATTCCTCTAATAAACACTCATTAAACATCTCCTATGTCCCGGACCGGTCTCTGCACTGGACAATATGGTGGTAAATGACCGCAAAAATCCCTTACCTTTCTTAGATTCCAGTGAGGAGGGACAAGAAATAACCATATTGGGAATTCCCTGGCTGTCCAGTGGTTAGGACTCCATGCTTCCACTGCCAGGGGACCGGGTTCAATCTTTGGTGGGGGAACTAAGATCGCACAAGCCTCTGGGCAAGGCCAAAAAAATAAACAATGGATGCAACTAGAGATTATCATACTAAGTGAAGTAAGTTAGAAAGAGAAAGACAAATACCAAATAATATCACTTATATGTGGAATCTAAAATATGGCATAAGTGAACCCATCTACAAAACAGAAACAGACTCACAGACACAGAGATCAGACTTGTGGTTACCAAGGGGGAGGGGGCTGGGGGGAGAGATGGACTGGGATTTTGGGGTTGATAGATGCAAACTATTACATTTAGAATGGATAAGCAACAAGGTCCTAATGTATAGCACAGGGAACTATATTCAATATCCTGATAAACCATAATGGAAAAGAATTATAAAAAAATAATGTACATATATGTGTACGTATTTGTATAACTGAGTCACTCTGCTATACAGCAGAGACTGGCACAGTATTGTAAATCAACTATACTTCAATTTAAAATAAAGAAATAACCGTGCTTCCCTGGTGGCGCAGTTGTTGAGAGTCCACCTGCCGATGCAGGGGACACAGGTTCGTGCCCCGGTCCAGGAAGATCCCACATGCCGCAGAGCTGCTAGGCCCGTGAGCCATGGCTGCTGAGCCTGCGCGTTCGGAGCCTGTGCTCCACAACGGGAGAGGCCACAACAGCGAGAGGCCCGCGTACCGCAAAAAAAAAAAAAAAAAGAAAGAATTAACCATATTAAGAGCATATATAATAAATATAATATATCCCAGTATGGGGGCACATGTTAAGGGCATAGTACACAGGTAAGGAATAGGGGAGTGTCTGTGAGCACCTGTCCTCTGCTGCCTCTCCCAGGCCCAGCACAGCTGTTTGATTCCCATCACACACAGGGAAGCCTCTGCTCTGCCGACCCCCACCTCACCCACACCCCACCTCCCCAGAGAGCCAGCCCCAACCTTTTCCAGGTTCTAGAAGGAATGCTTCTGGTGCTGGAGGGCTCACCCAGGGTGACTGAACAGGGGTTGGGGCAAGACTGGGGATGTGTTTACGTGATCTAGAAAGTGAAAAGCCAATCCACAGAATAGGAGGAAATAATTGGAAATCATATATGTGATAAGGGAATTGTATCTAGAATGGATTTTTAAACACTCCTACAACTCAAGAATAAAAAGATGTTATCCAATAAAAGTGGGCAAAGGAGCTAAAGAGACATTTCTCCAAGAAAGGTACACAGGGAGCCAATAAACACATGAAAAGATGCTCAACACCATGAGCCACCAGGGAAGTGCAAACCCAAACCACGACGAGGTAACACTCACACCCACTAGGGCAGTTGGAGTCAAAAAGTCAAATAACAACGAGTCTTGGTGACATGTGGAGAAATCTGAATCCTCATTCACTGCTAGTGGGAATGTAAAATGGTGTAGCTGCTGTGGAAAAAGGTCTGGCAGTTCCTCAAATGAGTAAACATACAGTTACCACATGACCCAGCAATTCCACTCCCAGGGATCTAGCAAAAGAGTTGAGAACAGCTTCAAACACATACTTGTACACAAATGTTCACAACAGCCAAAAGGTGTTAGCCACCCAAGTGTCCATCAGCAGATGAATGGATAAACATGGGGTCCATCCTTACACAGGAATATTATTCAGCCTTAAAAAGGAAATTCTGACATATGCTACAACATGGATGAACCATGAAAACATAAATGAAGCCAATCACAAAAGACCACATATTGTATGATTCTATTTATATGAAATATCCCAAAGAGGGAAATCTCATAAGACAGAAGTAGATTGGTGGTTGCTTAGGGCTGGGGTAGGGGTTGGGGAGATAGGGGGCGACAGGTAAAGGGTACAGGGTTTCTTTTTGAGGTAGTGAAGATATTCTTAAAATGACTGCGACAGGAGTTCCCTGGTGGTGCAGTGGTTAAGAATCCGCCTACCAATGCAGGGGACACGGGTTCGATCCCTGGTCCGGGAAGATCCCACATGCCACGGAGCGACTAAGCCAGTGCGCCGCAACTACTGAGCCTGCGAGCCACAACTACTGAGTCCACATGCCACAACTACTGAGCCCGCGCACCTAGAGCTCGTGTTCTGCAACGAGAAGCCACCATAATGAGAAGCCCGAGCTCGCCACAACTAGAGAAGGCCCACACCCAGCAACGAAGACCCAATGCAGCTAAAAATAAATATAAATAAATTCATTTTAAAAAATGACTGTGATGATGGTTGTACAACTCTGTGAATAGGAAAAGCCATTAAAGTGTACACTTCAAATGGTGAATGGTATGGTACGTGAGTTATATTTCAATGAAGCTTTTTGAAAAAAAAATACACACTAAGCTGTTTAAATAAAAACAAGATTTGTGGCTACTGGCTATCATACTGGTCAGCACATGCCTCCGTGAAAGAAAAACACCAGAAAAATCAGAGCTTGCAGGACACTGAAAACTGCAAGTATTCACTCTGAGAAATCAGACATGGTAGAAAAAAAAAAAACTGTGGACTAAAATTGACAGAAGAATCAAATCTTCTTAGCAAAAGTGAGCTCTGCAAAACCTGGCCAGGGAATCTTGCCATAGAAGGAAACTTCAAAAAGATGCAAAGCTAGCTTAGGTGAGTAAGGTGAACCCAGCCACACAAGTGAGAGCTGACTCAACCCTTCCACCTCACCATGAACTTGAGAGCTGTGTGCTTTCAAGTACTGGCCAGAATTCGGGGGGGGGGGGAAGCTCGTTTCACACCCTGGGGAGCCACTCTGAGGACAATGTGGCATTTTCTATTACAATCGAAAATGTCTCCATCAGTTGTCTTCTTGGGCTTAAAGAACACGCGTTGGTACATGCAGAGATCTAAAAACTCACAAAAGCAACTGGAAATTTTGATGGCTTTCAAGGAGCTCAACCAAATGACATGAGGACTGGCATGGGAGACCTCTTTTTCACAGTATACCATTTGGTGCCATACGTTGCCCAGTTTTTAACAAGGAGAATTTGTTCACTTAACTACACAAATTGAGTTAGGCTGGGACCTGGGACCCTTTGCTGCAGTGCTTGCACCTGGACAAACATCTCCTGGAGCACCAGAATCTCCGCAACAGAATACAGAGAAACTATAAGGGACTAAAAATAACTGCATCCAAGCATAGTTGTGGCGAATCCTGAACAAGATATAAAATGACCAAAAACCCAGTTGCTACTTCTGAGGTGCTGGGGGAAAAGCAGTGTACTGTGCATGATACCTGCACACAGCACCACCAAGGGCGTGAGGCCACCTACACCACCCCTCTGGGGGGACCCATGGACCTGCCCCCCCATCCCATTTAAAGGACCAGCTCCCCCACCTCAGGGAGCGAGCAAGGGCCCCCGATCCTTGTTTTCTCTCCTTCACAGCACGAGTCCCAGTAAAGCCCTGCCTGAATTCCTCATCTGGTTTCCTATCAATTTCTATTGATTAAAGAGTCCAAGGAGCCAAGTGGGTAACAAAAGTAAAACACTGAGAAAAAAAATACCACATACAAAGGAGATGTCTGGAACTAATTACATCTTAACATATATACTGGTTCTCTACCAGGGGCAATTTTGCCCCCTGGTGGGACCTTGGCAGTGTCTGGAGACAGTTTTGAACGTCACGACTGATTGGGGAGGGGCTGTCACTGGCATCTGGTGAGTGGAGGCCAGGGATGCTGCTCAACACCCTACAGTGCACAGAACGGCCCCCCAAAAAAGAACTATCTGGTACTGAATGTCAACAGTGCTAAGTTTGAGAAACCCTGGGGTATAAAAACTAAATCCCAAAAATAATGTTGGAGGGGGGCAAAAAAAAAAAAACGCAGGCGATGACTACACACAGTAGTATTCCCTTAGGGCAGTTTTTAAACACACACACACACACACACACACACACACCCAATCAAACAAACAAACAGGGCTTTCCTGGTGGCGCAGTGGCTGAGAATCTGCCTGCTAATGCAGGGGACACGGGTTCGAGCCCTGGTCTGGGAGGATACCACATGCCGCGGAGCAACTAAGCCCGTGAGCCACAAAACTACTGAGCTTGTGCGTCTGGAGCCTGTACTCCGCAACAAGAGGGGCCGCGATAGTGAGAGGCCCGCGCACCGCGATGAAGAGTGGCCCCCGCTTGCCACAACTAAAGAAAGCCCTCGCACAGAAATGAAGAACCAACACAGGAAAAATAAACTGCTACCCCCAACATCTTCTAAAAAACAAACAAACAAAAAGCCTACATACACAGACTAGAAAGTGATATGTCAAATTACAGATGGCTACCTCTGGGGAGGGAGGGGGACAAATATCTGTACTGTTTTACCAGTGTGTGCAGCAAATATGGCTAAATGTTAAAATTGGTATATTACTTCTGTACATTTCTTTGAATTATTTCATTAAAAAGCAAATATGGAACTGGTGTTTCGTTGAGATTAAGGAATTACTTTGGATCTGGAAGAAAATCATTTCTCTGTGAAAACTCACCAATAATAGAATAATAACGATATCATGGTAGTTAATGAATGTCTACTCCACATCATGCATCACTCACTCTAGACAGGGTATCTCCGTATCTGCATTATTAAGCATTGGGGGATAATTCTTAGTTGTAAGTGCAGCCCCATTCAGGGCAGGGTGTTGAGAAGTATCCCTGGCTTCCACCCACTAGATGCCAGTAGTACCCCACCTCCACCCGCCAGGTGGTACAAAAATGTCTCCAGATATTGTCAAGTGTCCCTGGGGGTAAAATTATCCCAGGGTTGAAAAATCACTGCTCTAGACCGTTCATTTGATACTAGCATCTTTTCTCCCAAGTCCAAGGTCGTTAAGTGCTGTCATTCTGCCGCCTGCATTTCAGGGGTCTAAGACTTTAATATGAGGAGGACGACCACAATGATGAGCTGACACTAAAAATAATCAACACCTTTTTTTTTTTTTTTTTTTTTTTTTAGGCCAAACCGCTTAGCATGCGGGATCTTAGTTCCCCGACCAGGTACTGAACTCGGGTCCTCGTCGGTGAAAGCTCAGAGTCCTAACCACTGGACCGCCAGGGAATTCAAATAATAGTCCACACTTTACATCCCACACATTACTTGCTAAATGCACGTACCGTTATGTACGTTCGATTTACAGGCTGGAAATAGGCTCTGAGGCTTAGCAACTTGTCTACTACCACCAGAGAGCTGATTAAGGCTTGGGGCCACGACTGGCGCCCAGCTGAGCAGAAGGTCTGACGGGACACGAGATAGTAAAAATCAACTGAGAAAGTACCTGCCCTGTCATTCATCATGCTGGGAGGACGGATAAAGCCAGATGCAAAATTATCGGGAAACGTATCCTCCAAGAACACGCTACAGCTGTAAAGTGACAAAACAACTCCCTTTTGAGCCATTCCCGTCTACCTCGCTGAATACTCTGTCCATTAAAAGCACAGCTTCTGACCGAAGTCCAATCAGAAGGAAGACAACGTCCCTCTCCTGCCTGTCAGGCCTGATTCTCTTAGATACCAAGAATCCGTCTCCATCTCCACCCAGGTGCAGGGCTCAGATAAGAGGTTTCCGGACATACAATCCACAGGCATCTTATCTTCTTGGTTCCCAAGGACACAGGGCCTGGGTCCACTCGCCGTCCAGACCCAACGCTGACCCCTCTGCATGGAGCTCAGTTTTGCTCTGAGCCAATGGAAATCAGGATGCATTTACATCTCACCTACATCCACCCTTCCCCAAAATCCTACAGTGAGTCCGACCCAGGTCCTAAGGCCCAGGGGGTCAGAAGGTCCCACGCTAACCAAAACCTCCGGGGCTCAGTCCAGTCCCACCGACCTTCACCCGGGCGGGACCCGGGAATTCAAGCTTTTAAAGACCCCGCCCCCTACTCTTGGAACTGCGCCCCGCCCTCTGACTCATTCCCACCGCCGCCCGCCACTCCTCCAGCCTCGGCCGACGAGCAGACGCGGGGCCAGGACCTGCGGTGGACACAGGAAAAACCTCCCTCTGGAGAAGCAGGCTGGGCCGTGAAGGCAACCGCAGCGCCCGGCGCCCACTCTCCGACCGCCGCTCCCGCTTCCGGCTCCAGGGCTGCTGGGAGCGGAAAAGGGGGCAAGCCTTCGGCTTGGGACTGGTGGAGCCCCGAGGATGGGAGGGCCAACGGCATCCTCCAATCACCGAGCAGAGAAAGGCGATTTTTTTTTTTCCCCCGCCCCCCCGCGGGACGCGGTTGGGCCCAATGTCCGGCCTCTCCCCTCTAGGTCATTCCTGAAACCAAAATTAAGTTGTGGGCGCGGTTAAGGAGGGATCCGCCTAGTGGGCGTGGTTATCGCCTAACGAGGCCCGGGGATACTGCTGGGGGCGTGGCCTCCCACTAATCTCTGGGCGCCCAGGTTACTCTGATAAGCAATGGCCGCTCGCATAAGCAATAAATGCTTATTTCTCCGAACATGTTCCTCATGCTAACACACCCGTATAAAAAGACATTCCCATTGTTGGAATGTTTCTGCCCTGAAAGTCTTTTATTTCTTGGGGAAATGGGGTCATATTTTATTCATTTCTCTACGTGTTGCTTTTGTTACTAATATATGCCTTGTGATATCCTATAATGGCCACTGGATGGCGACCTAGCTCGTGTTTTCACTTTTGTACCTATATATGTATTTGTATTGGGTGATGGAAAAATGCATGGGGACTCCTAAAAAAAAATGCTCTTTAAGCATCTCTGTATTCCAGACTCTATTGTCTGCACGGGGGAAGACAGCAGTAAACGAACACAAAAATCGTTGCCCTCCTCCTTCTTAGATTCCAGTGGGGAGGGACAAAAATTAACCATATAAAGAGCATATATAATATAATGTATCCCAATGTGGACAGGAGAGTGGCTCTGAGCACCTGCTGCTTCTGCTGCCTCCCCAGGGCCCTGCACAGATGTTTGTTCCAATCGCACACAGAGAAGCCTCTACTCTGCCCTAACCGCCCCCTCTCCCCTTTTAGGGACCCATCCCCAGCCTTTTTCCAGGTTCTAGGCAGGATGCTTCTGGTACAGGGAGGGCTGCCAGGGTGACTGAGGTGAGGCTGGGACAGGCCTGGGGACTCTGCGAGCAGTTCCTGGCTGTGAACTGTCATCTCAGGCGTTTGGAGAAGTTCAGATGTGCAGTGGATGGTGTCCAGGATGGGCTGCAGCTGGTTTATTTGCATTAAATTAACAGGCTCAATTTGGGGAGAATTGAAAATTCGTATAGGTATCCTTTTTTAAGGGCATGTCTGTCGATTCAGAAACGATAACTTCATCATAATATAGTGTACACAAGTCAGTTCAGAGTGAATTATGGAACTGAATGTAAGAGATAAAACACTAAAACATCCGGAAGAAACACAGGAGAAAAATCTTGGGACTTCCGTGGTGGCGCAGTGGTTGGGACTCCACGCTCCCAATGCAGGGCCCAGGTTCCATCCCTAGCCAGGGAACTAGATCCCACATGCATGCCACAACTAAGAGTTCACATGCCACAACTAAGGAGCCCACCTGCCGCAACTAAGGAGCCCATCCGCAACGAAGACCCAGCGCAACCAAATAAATAAATAAATATTTTAAAAAAAATCTTTGTGACCTTGGGTTAGGCAAAGAATTTTCAGCTAGGATACAAAATGTGGCAAATACACACAATGAAAAGATCAAGTTGGTCATTAAACTTTTAAACATTTGCTCATTGAAAGTCACTATGAAGAAAGCAAGCAGGCAAGCCACAACAAGGAGAAGATATTTGTGAAATAGACACAGACAAAGTAATTGTAACCACAATATACAAAGAAAACGTTCGGTGGAGAAAAATAGTGACCACAAGAGGGCGCCCTTTCACTAGCAAAACCTCCTAGTTGGCTGCTTCGAAACAGCCACTGAAGTATTTCAGGATAAAGGAGATGTTACTGAACCAAACTGGGTCTGCTCACCTGCGGGCAATAAAGCCAGTTTACTGACCCGGGTTGTGGTGAAGGAAAGGGCAGTGTTTATCGCAGGCGCCAAGCCAGAAGTCCAGGAAGCTAGTGCTCAAAAGCCCCAGACTCACTCCCCAATAGTTTTCAGGGAAAGGGTTTTGAAGACGGGGTGAGGGAGGGGGTGGTGTGTGTGCGTGATCAGCTGGTGGTCGTTCTTCTGATTGGTTGGTGGTGAGGTAATCAGGCGTCAACATCATAAACCTGGTTCCAATTGGTCTGGGGTCTACGTGCTTGTGGGCATCATGCAGTTTACTTCATCCACCTAGTGGTTTTTTCAGTATCTCCAAAACAGCTCAAAGGACACGGCTCAGAATATGATCTATAGCCCTTGAGGAGATACGGAAGGTCCTTGACTTTAATGGCTAAATCATTGCTATTTCGTCTTGCTTGGCTGTTTTACTTTCTTTCTGCATTTTCTCCCTTCTCTGATTGAATTTATTCTTCGGAACTCGAGGAAGGCCTAGGAGGCTAAAGGTTTTTTTACAGACAAGAGGAAGGTGGAGGACATGGTGGGTGGGTTTGTCCTGCAAAGGCCCCATAGGGTCCTGCTTGGTTACAGGGGCACAGAATGCAATTTACAGAGTTAAGGGGGGAAATATGAATAATTTACATATACGTATGTATATATACACAGAGAGAAGATGAAAAAGAAAAAGGGACAAGATATTAACATTGGGGAAAGTGGATGAATGGTATGTTCAGGAGTTCTTGGTCTGATCTTGCAACTTTTCTGTAAGCTTGAAATTATATCAAAATAAAAAGTTATCCCCAAGTAATGTCCTAGTTTGTACTAGAAAGCATATAGATAGCCAACCAGTGATAAAAGAACATGAGTAATCTATTTTAATTGTCCGCGACCATTTGCTTTCATTCTTTTTCCTGGTTTTATTGCTGTGTTTTCCAAGAATATAACTGGTAAGATCATCCCTTTAAGGAATTTTATAATAGCTTATTTGTGGTTGAAAACAGTGGGTCCCAAATGAAGCTACTTCCCTCAGTCACGTGGAAGCTTTTTCTTTTTGATTTTTCATGCCGAATTTTATTCTCACATGTATTTCCTTAAATAATAAACTAGACACACAGATTGGGACAGTAACAGGAGAAATTCTCCATCATCACGTGGAATCATCATGTCCAGCACTGCAAATCCAGGAAGAGCACAGGTTCTCACACTGGGATGGCCAGACCAACGGCATCAGCTACCCACTCCCCCCACCCCCGGCCTGGCTAGAAATGCAAATTCTCAAGCTCCCCCCGCCCACCAGTAGGGGTTCTTATTCACACACAAGTTTAAGAACCATTGACTCAAAAATATGAAGGTAAATAACCTAAGAAAAGTAACAAACAGCAGACTCCAAGGAACCCCACCGAGGACACGGCAGGGGATGCTCATTTGTCATTTGAGATCTTTGGGTTCCATTTGCTTCACTTTATTTTGTGTTTATATTTTTTAAATTGAAATCTAGTTGCTTTACAATATATTAGCGTCAGGTGTACAGCATTGTGATTCAGTACTATTACAGATTACACTCTTAAAAGTTATTACCGGGGCTTCCCTGGTGGCGCAGTGGTTGGGAGTCCGCCTGCCGATGCAGGGGACGCGGGTTCGTGCCCCGGTCCGGGCGGATCCCACATGCCGCGGAGCGGCTGGTCCCGTGGGCCATGGCCGCTGAGCCTGCGCGTCCGGAGCCTGTGCTCCGCAGCGGGAGAGGCCACAGCAGTGAGAGGCCCGTGTGCCGCAAAAAAAAAAAAAAAAAAAAAAGTTATTACCAAAGAATGGATTTATTTCATGTTTAGAAGCAACGTGTCAGTGTACTTCTTTGGTGGAACATTATTTTAAAGTATCCTAGATGCTAGATAATAGAAAGATGGATAAACAGAGGAACTGAAGGGTCAGGGCTCCACCCACCACAACGACCCAGATCCATCTGACTCTGTGATTCTGGCGTCCCATCTCAGAGGATGGGCAGAAATGAGCCTCTAAATCAGGACTGGAGGTGGACAGCCTAGAGGCTGATGAGGGAAAGCTGGCATCTGGCTACCAGGAGATCCCTTCTGAGAAGGAAGAAGTTCCTACCACCGTGAATCCCCTAATGTGAAAGGTTTCCCACTGGGAGGGTGTGAAGCAACTGGGCCCTCAGGCACTGCTGGGAAGGAGGGAACCACTCAAAACGGACAAAAGGGACATTTCTGAGGTGATGGAAAGTTGCTCAAATTGGATTGTGGTGATGGTTGTACAATTGGACAAATTTACTAAAAATCAAGGAACCCTGTGCTTAAACACAGGTCAACTCACATTTTGTACACGTCAATGAAGCTGTAATAAAAAGTTTCCCCAGAAGAGGGCGCCAGAGACCACAAATTCAACTCAGAACATGCCTTGGGTATGAGATCTACGGCCACCTTCCTCTCTTTCCACCTCATAAAGGGAGTGAGCTGGACCCCCAGGAAGGTGTTCTGCAGCCTCTCCACACCGTGGGGGTCTCGCTGGGCTAAAGCCACCACCTTCCTTTAGATGATGCCATTGGAGTGAACAACTGGCCAACTGGGAGTTTGCCCGTAAGCCCTCAGCAGCCTAAAATGCCCGGTTTAACCAACCTTAGTCCCGCTGAGCCTTAAATGTACACCAGGGGGCTGGATGGACAAGTCAGTTAAGCACGTGACACGGAGGGGTGATGTTGGGACATCACCTGGGTCACATCCCTTCACCAAGTCACAGCGGAGGGGTCTTTACAGGGCAAAGTATGAATTGGGATGAATTGACAATATGGGATGTAACAAGGAGGCCAGGGCTTGGCCATCAAAAGACCACCTCAGGGGACTTCCCTGGTGGTCCAGTGGTTAAGACTCTGCGCTCCCAGTGCAGGGGGCCTGGGTTCGATCCCTGATCAGGGAACTAGATCCCTCATGCCGCAAATAAGACCCAGTGCAGCCAAATAAAAAAGAAAGAAAGACAAAAAAGACAACCTCAGTACCACCACCCTGCCCAGCCCTGGTGGGGAAAAGTCAGAGGATGCAGAGCTTCCTGTGGGGGGCCATCTTGGACCCCCACCTGCGACCCAGCCATCTGGGAGAAATAAGCCCCCCAAAAATGCACTTGGAGGAACACAAGAGTCATCCACCCAGCCACCCTTTCAGCCACGCATGGACAGCACGGACAAGAAAGAATTAAATAGGGACTTCCCTGGTGGTCCAGTGGTTAAGAATCCTCCTTCCAATGCAGGGGACGCGGGTTCGATTCCTGGTCAGGGAACTAAGATCCCACATGCCGTGAGGCAACTAAGCCCGCACGCTGCGACTACTGAGCCTACGCACCACAGCTAAAGAGAAGCCTGTGTGCCACGACAAAGAGCCTGCGAACGGCAACAAAAGATCCCAAGTGCCACAACTAAGACCCGACACAGCCAAAAATAAAATAAATTGCAAAATAAGAATTAAATAAAACCAAAAAAATCACGGGGTGATGAGCAGGATTAGGGGAGCAAGAGAGAGAAAGTGATGGAGCCTTACTGAGAAGAGATTTTAAGTTGAGTTCTGGATGGCAGAAGATGATCCCTGTAAAAAGGGAAACAAGAAAGGCTGAAACATGGATAAATGTTCACCAGTGACCCAGCATTGAACCAGTGAAGCCACCTCCAGATTCCTGACCACTAGAACTCATGTGAGGTGATGTTTCTTATTTCAAGGCACTCAGCTAGGGGTCACTTTGTTATGCAGCAGTAGCTAACTAACACATCTGGATTTCTTCAGAAGTTGCAGGTCCCAGAGACCAAAAATCCACTTCTGGGATGGACACACCTTCCTCTAAGCTTAGGTCCGTGGGATGGCTCAACCTATCGCTACATGGACAGTTCAAATGTGGGGCTTCCATGGGCTTCCCTGGTGGCGCAGTGGTTGAGAGTCTGCCTGCCGATGCAGGGGACACGGGTTCGTGCCCCGGTCTGGGAAGATCCCACATGCCGCGGAGCGGCTAGGCCCATGAGCCATGGCCGCTGAACCTGCACGTCCAGAGCCTGTGCTCCATAACGGGAGAGGCCACAACAGTGAGAGGCCTGTGTACCTCAAAAAAAAAAAAAAAAGTGGGGCTTCCAGCAATCCCACTCCTGGGCATATATCCTGAGAAAACCATAATTAGAAAAAATACATGCGCCCCAATGTTCATTGCAGCACTATTTACAATAGCCAAAACATGGAAGCAACCTAAACGTCTGTCAACAGAGGAATGGATAAAGAAGTTGTGGTACATATATTCAGTGGAATATTACTCAGCCATAAAAAAGAATGAAATAGTGCCATTTGCAGCAACATGGGTGGACCAAGAGATTGTCATACTAAGTGAAGTAAGTCAGACAGAGAAAGACAAATATCATATGATATCATTTATATTTGGAATCTAATTTTAAAAAATGATACAAATGAACTTATTTACAAAACAGAAACAGTCTTACGGATATCGGAAAAAAACTTAATGGCTACCAAAGGGGAAATGTGGTGAGGGTGAGGGATAAATCAGGAGCTTGGGAATAACATATACACACTACTATATATGAGATAGATAACCAACAAGGACCTACTGTATAGCACAGGGAACTCTACTCAATATTCTGTGATAACCTATATAAGAATCTGAAAAAATGAATATATGTATATGTATAACTGAATCACTTTGCTGTACACCTGAAACTAACACAGTATTGTAAATCAACTCTACTCCAATAAAAAAAATTTTTTTGTTTTTGGCTACACCACGTGGCTTGTGGAATCTTATTCCCCAACCAGGGATCAAACCCAAGCCCTCAGCAGTGAGCGCATGGACCCGTAACCACTGGACTTCCAGGGCAGTCCCAACTATACTCCAATAAAATTTTTTTTAAAAATGAACCATTACAGCAAGTCCTGAAATAAAGGAAAATTAATTTCATTTCGCAAAAAAAAAAAAAAAATGTGGGAGCTTAATTTACATCTGGGCATTAGGGCATAAGGGTTATGCATGTACGTCACGGGTTCAAATCCCAGCTTAGCCACTTAGTAACGGCACGACCCGGGGCAGGTCAGTTAACCTCTCTGAGCTTCATTTTCCTCCTCTGTAAAAGGGGGATGTCAGGATTCATGGAGGATAGAGTGGGTTGCTATAGTTACTTAATTTTTCTTTTGAGCCTTGTAGGGCGTAGAATTGTATCCCCTAAAAACATACATTTAAATCCTAACCCGTGTTAGCTGGGAACGGGACCTTGTTTGGAAAGAGGGTCTTTGCAGATGTAATTAGTTAAGATGAGGTCATACTGGAGTGGGGTGGCCTCAAACCCAGCGACTGGTGTCCTTGTAAGAAAAGGGACATTTGGATACAGGCATACACACGCACACAGACACCATGTGAAGACACAGGCAGAGCTTAGGGTGACGCTTCTGCCAACCAAGGATGCCAAGGATGGGCAGCAACTCCAGAAGCTGGAAGAGGCAGGAAGGATCCTCGCCTGAGCCTTCAGAGGGAGCAGGGCCCTGCCTGCCAAAGCCTTGATTTTGGACTTTCCGTCTCCGTCTCCAGAATGTGAGAGAAGAAATTTCTGTTGTTTTAAGCCACCCAGTCTGTGGTTATTTGTGACAGCGGTGCCAGGAAAGGAACACAAACCTCTTTCCACCAGGTGGCAGAAAGCAAACCTCAATCAATTCTGAGCAATTTGATAAATTCACTTTTCCTGGGGCCAGGCTAAGTTCAAGGAGATTCACGTGGTGGCTGAGTGGGGACAGCTGGGGGCATTGGGCCCTTGAGCAGCTCCCAGCCCGGCCAGTGTCTCTGGAGGGTCCCTGTCCTGCTGCTTCTTGGTCATTCATCTGTTGCCTGGACAGGAGGGCTGTTTACCTACAGGCTTCTGCAGCTTCCCCCTCATTCCTGTCACTTGGCTATGGTCTGTGGCCCACGAGGCCCACTGGGAGGTTCTGGGGATGGGGGAGAGAATTTGGGGGGTTGAAACCTGTCACTACCTCCCAGCTGTCACCTCCCTGAGGTCACTCCACAGGCCCCTCTCCACCCTGGGCTCTCTCTTGAGCCCTCTGGCTGGTCTACACCCAACCCAGGTGACCCTGTGGCCTCTGGGCATCCAGGTCTGAGGTCTCTGGGGGTGAGCCCAGGGAATTCCAAAGCTTTGGAAATGCAAACTGTTTTCCTCTCAAACTTTCATCCAGACCTTGGATTTCCAAAGTAAACCACAGCGACTTGAGAGCCAAGAAGGAAATCTTTGCTTCCTTCTCTCCTAGCTGCTGTGTCATCCATCCCCTTCCTGAGGGCTCAGGGAGGATGCTTCTCTGCCCGCCAGGCTGGAGCAAGCGGGGGACAGTTAAAGGAAGAAGCAGGGGTGAGCCCACACCAGCCAAAGGGCCAGCTATCACCCCAACCCCAGGTGCGGGGGGCTTTCCACGAGTGAGAATGAAATGGCTGCTATAAAACGGCTCCCATTTCTACAAGGACCTAGGAATTTCTCTTTTTTAAGAACCTCAGATCTATGAAACTAATACAACATTGTATATCAATTATACTCCAATATAAAATAAAAATTAAAAGAAAAAAAAGAGACTCTCAGATCTGCACTGACCAGCAGAACTTTCTAAGATGATGGGAATGTTCTAGATCTGCAGTGCGGACAGTCAGGTGTGGATACTAAGCAATTGAAATTCATTTGGTCAGTGGCCCCCAGGAACTGAGGTTTAAATTTTATTTAATTGTAATTCATTTTAATTTAAGTAACCACAGGTACCCGGTGGATACAGTAGAAGACAAGATAGCCTCGGATAAACTGGTATGTCCAGCTGACTGTCTACAAACAGGGAGAGGGGCAATTAGCAGTCTGGACCATAAATAAAATACACTTCCATTAAGGGCCAGTGGAGGGATTGTGGGTGAAAACCTTTATTTGTGGCTCGTACATGGCAGCCCTCACTTTGTCCTCCATAGACAAGCCACAAAACCCAATTTGTGTGTTTACATCATAACCTCTGGGGGCTACGCATCCGAAGATCTGAACCCTCAGTCACCCGTTTCCTTCCATCCTCCCCCCATGGCAAAGCACAGACTTGGGTGGGGGGAAAGAGAGAGTGCTCTGGTTGTGTGGATCCCGAGCCAGCATACCCACCCAAGTGCCTGTGACCAGGTGCGAGCAAGTGGGAAAATCCCGTCAGCATTCAGTGAATTTTGAACACAGCAGAGTATAGGGCCATGGAGATTACGAGATTAGCTCCAACAGAAGCCAGATTTGGAGAAAAATAAGAAAGGGGGGATGGAGGCCTCCCTGAGGTGCTAACCTCTGTACCAGAGCCGAAGGTGAGGGATCCAGCCAGTGGCAGTCAGGGGACAGGCTCTCCCTGGCCCAGGAAGGAACAGCCAGTGCCAATGTTCTGGGGTTGACCTCTCACCCCCAGACTCTGATCTGACCACTTGCCATCTCAAGCAGGCATTTCACACGAAAACAGGACTCCTGAATCCCTCCACATACACCCCACCACTTATCTCTGAGGTACCCTAAGCCTAGAGTAGGCACTACGCTTCCCTCCTTGGCCTTGAACCTGGAAAAATTGTACCAGCCTCAAGGCCTTTGCAGTTCCAGCTTTTTATTCTCAGATTTCTCAGAGTCTCGGTCCCCGGGCTTAAAGGGCAGCTGGGAAAATTCGCTGATAAGATGCACAGCCCCGGGCTTGGCTCCTAGGAAGCCTGGATAAAAGGGAGCCATTGAGTTTTCCCCAAGAAAGGGGACTGAAGCTTCGTTTGCATTGCACGTTATTTAATATTGAGGAAAAGGTTCTTAGTCCAGATCTAAGGATTGGAGTGAGAGTGCAGAAGACTCTCCCCATCCCCACCCCCAGCCCCGAGCCACTCCTGGGCAAGACGAAAAATTGACAGGGCTTCTCACCAAACAAGGCAAATACACACCGCCCAGTCCCTCCTCAAGTTGCACCCGCTGACTCCAAGCCCCTTGCCCTTCTAAATATCCTCATCCCTGCCTGGATCCCAACCTGCCTGCGACTCTGCACTCTGCCCTTCCCCGCAGCGGGACCGCAAGGGTTAAGCGGCGGCGCCCCGCGCGCTGATTGACAGCCCGGCCAGAGGCTGGGGAGAGCCGACCAATCACCGACGGCGACCGTGGCCCACGTGGGCAAGCGGCCTCGCGATTGGTCGGCACTACCAGCGGCCGCCCGCGGAGCCTGAGCCCACGTGCAGCTGCTGCTAGTTCACGGACCAGCTTCGCGTTGCAGGTGGCGGCGGGGCGGGGCCGGGGCGGGGCGGGGCGGGGCGGGGCGGGGCGGGGCCCGATGGGTCAATTGGCCCCCGGGGATGGGGGGACGTGCTTCCTGTCAGCCTGAACTTGGCTGATCCCGCGGCTTCCTCCTCGTTCCTCCTGGGCCACCATCCTAAGGGAGGCGGGTAGGCCTGCCAGTCTCCCGGAGGGCCCCATGGTCCCTGGGCTGGGGAGGAGCCTAGAGGGGAGCTGAGGGGCAGAAGCGAAGTAAAGAAGGGGCTTGGTGCCGCAGGAATGATTGGGGGTAGAGAGACGTCTCTTTCCCCCTGTCTGGGAAATTTCTCCGAATTCACCTGGCCAACTCTTACTCATCCTTCAAAACCCCTTTCCAAATGATGTTCTCTCGTGCTTTAGGAAATTGTCTCAAAACTAAGGTTGAGCTTTGATATCTTTCTCTGGGGTACCTCCAGCCCTGACTGCTCCGGTCAGGGAGTATGTTTGGCACCGTACGGCGCCCCCACCTCAAAGGGTGAGGCCCCAGGGGGTCCCCACCACTAATCAGCACAGCTGGAAGCAACAGAGTGATGAATGAAAGAACAGAGGATGTAGGGAATGCAGTGGGGTGCTGGCAGTCAGGGAGGGGTTTGGGGGCCCGGGACTGAGTCCTGGAGGAGAGAAGACCAAGGTGGGTGGTGCTGGAGGCCGAGGGTGGGGTGGGGCTAGTTCTGTCCTCTGCTACTGCCCAGCCTTCTGCGTTCAGGATCTGACATCCCCTCTTTACTTTTACAGTCCCTGGCTAAAGTCCTTGTGACTCCAGCCTGAAGACTGACTTCTTGGGGCCATCTCAGCCCCCACGGGCACCCTCAAAGGATGGTGAGGCATTATCCCCTGGGGGAGGGGGCAAGAGGCTCAAATCTTGTTCTCCTGCTCCTGAGGGACAGACATGGGCCGGCTGGCCAGGCCTTCAGCTGGGGACAGTAACCCATCATACTTTAAGGCCTTTCTCTTTAAACTTATTATTACCCAGGTGATAAAACATAGGGCTACATCACCTACTCAGTTACTATTTTATAAGCAAAAGTCCCTCTCTGCGCCTCCCCACCCGCCATTACTTCCCAGGGAAAACCATTTCTATCAGTTTAGGCCAGGGGCAGGCAAGCTTCTGTAAAGGGCCAGAGAGTAAATATTTTCATCTTTAGGCCAAAAATCAAGATGGAAGATACCCTGTGGGTACTTAAGTAATAAGAGAGAAAGCAAACTACCCTCAGGCCTCAGGAGGCCCCACCTCACCCTCTTTGGGGCTGATGACCTGACGGCAGGGATACGGGGAGGCTGTGGGTTTTCTTCATCCCTCCTTCGACCTCTCCAGGCTCATCCTGAGGCCGGCTACTATCAGAATGCCCTGGATCAGCTCAAGCAGCACTTCCCCAGGTGAGGGCGATTCTCGGGGGCTGGAGGCCCCGCTGGGGCCCTAAGTCCCACCGAGGGAAAGAATCCCATCCTTGTCTCCATGGCCCAAAAGACAGGACCAGTGCTGGTGGGGGGCGGGGAGGGGGGAGGAGCCATACTGAAGGCTGAAGCAAAAGGAAAGGAAAGCCAGTAATACCGATCCTGGCTTTCATTTAAATTTTTGATTTTGTTGTTGTTCAGTGTGAATTTGCTTGCATTCAATTACGTTTTTTTAAAATACCGCATTAAAATCATATTCGTCTTGGCGCCTTCTTCAATGTGGCACCTGGAAGGGACTAGCTCACTTGCCAGAACTGCCCTGATGGGAGGCTGGGGGCAGGGCTCATTCTGGGGAAGGGTCTTGAGGCCTCCTCTTGCAGCGGGTTTGTCTTCCCTGGCAGGTTCCCCACTCACTTGACGACACAGATGGACAGCGCTTACTACTTGGTGAGCCCCGGCCCGGGAAGCCCCGCCCTCTCCAGGAAGCCCCGCCCCTACTCTCCCCACCACCACCACCACCAGGTAGCCCCTCAGGAGCCTCCTGGAAAGGCTGTTGAGTTTGACCTCAGGATCCGGGTTTGGGGGCACCCTCTCCTCTACTTACTTTGCTTATTTTAGGCAAGTGAGTTAACCCAGTGAGCAACAACTTCATGTGAGTTTTTCTTAATTAATAAAAACCTTGCTGTGAAAACAAGTAATTCTGTATTTAAATTAAGGAGAAGTTTCTTCAGCCCACGGTTGATGAGTTAGGGGTACAGCACGTGATGGGAGTCCCTGCCCTTCAGGAATGTATATTCTAGTGTGTGCTGTCTTCTGGAACTTTCCACAAAGATAAGAATGTTCTCTATCAACAGGGTCCAATATGGCACCCGCCAGCCACATGTGGCTACTGAGCTCCTGTAAGGAGCTGAATTTTAATTGACTGAAAGTTAAAGAGCCACGTTTGACTAGTGGCTACCCCATAGGACCCGGCAGCTCTAAGGGAAGGAGAGAGACAAATAAGTAAATAGAGAAACAAGATTCACAAAATGTAAGTGCTTGAAAGAAAATAGAAGGTGAAGCGGTGAAAGTGAGTCAAGATTTTGAGCTAAGGTAGTCAGGAAGGGCTTCTTGAACATGAGACACAGTGACACCATGTCTCACTGTGTCTCACGTTCACAGTGAGACATGGAAGATACGGAGTTCCTGCCACCCTAGAGAGAACAGGGAAGGCTGTTTCAGGCAGAGGGCACAGCCCGTGCAAAGGTCCTGGGGCAGGATCGGGCCTGATGTGTTGGAGGAACAGCCAGGAGGCCTGTGTGTCTGGAGCAGAGTGAGCGAGGGGGAGAGAGGGAGGAGGGGAGGGCAGGGAAAGAGCAAGGGCAGGTTGTGCCCCTCTTTGACCTCCACTTCATACCTAGAATGAAAACCAGGGGTCTCCCTAATACTTCCTACTCTGAGTATGGTAGGCAGTATCCCATTTGATGAGAGCAGGGACCAGAGAGGTAGCATGACTTGCCCAGGGTCATACAGCTGGGGAGAAACATGCACAGCATTCAGTTCTGCACTCTTGCCCACTTCCATTGACCACCTCCCAGTGTGACCGCTGTTGTTCCTTTGCAGTTCCAGGAGATCCGGCAGGGGCTCCAGGAACATCACAAGCAGGTGAATGGGCCTTGTGGGCCGCGGAGGTGGACTTGAGCTTTTCCCCCTGAGGGAGGTGGGAGTCCTGGAGTGCTGGGGGCAGAGGGGGTGGGGCCTGAAGTGGAATCCCCACGGTATCAGTGGATCCCCCACGTCTCAGGAGTGCATCTCTGGTCCTGAGCCTCTTCCCTCCGGTCCTGCTCGCTGGTCCCCGTGTGCCTGGAGGAGGCCAGGGGCCTGTCAGCACATCGCAGGTTAGTTGCCTGTGCTAGGAAGGGGCTTTTATGTGCCAGGCATGGCCGGATGCGGTCTCCATGTGTCTGAGGTTCCCAAGGGCCTGGCTCACACTCGGGGGTGGGGGGAGGGACAGGCCTGCACTGGGGGCCCAGCTCCCAGCACGGGGAGCCTTGCCCAGGCTGAGCATGGCGTCCACCCCGCCTGTCCTCCTGCCACCTGGCCCCTTTCTCCTGGGTGCTGGCAGGACTTTCTGCCTGTGCCAGATGTGACTGGCAGAGGGCCAGGGCTGTGTCTGCGACTTAGTGGGGCCTGGGGTGGGTAGCTCAGGGAACAGGGAAAGACAGATCCAGAGGCGGGGGTGGGGTGGGGCAGGAAGCAACCAGAACACGGTTATTCATTCAACAGATATTTATCCATCACCTCCTTGCCAAGTGCAGCTGTAGGCGCCAGGGAAATAGCAAAGGAGAACACAGACAAACCGCTGCCCTTGGGGTGAGAGGAGCTTGGTAAACAGAAGTGTCAGATGGTGAGGGCTGGGCAAGGCGGGGGTGGAATTGAGCAGCCCCAAGGCGACGTGGGGGGAACCAAGGTGGGAATGGGTTACAATTCAGGGTGGTCAGGGAAGGCTCGATGAGAAGGTGACATTTGGGCAAACTCTTGAAGGAGATCAGAGAGGGAGTGTAGATGTCTGGAAGGAGTAGACCAGGCAGAGGGCACAGCCTGTGCAAAGGCCCTGGGGCAGGACCAGGCCTGGTTCATTGGAGGAACAGCAAGGAGGCCCGTGTGTCTGGAGCAGAGTGAGCGAGGGGGAGAGGGGGAGAGAGGGAGGAGGGGAGGGCGGGGAGGGGTCGCAGCAGGTTGTGCAGGGCCTTGTGGGCCACAGGGAGGACTCTGGCTTTTACCCCCCCGGAGGTGGGACCCTGGAGGGCTGTGGGCAGAGGAGGGGCGGGTCCTGACTCAGGTGCTCACTCGCGCCCTCTGGTGGCTGCTTTGGGGAGGATGGATATTTGGGGGCCAGGATGGGAGTTGGGGTCCAGTTGGACCATCCAGGTGCGGGAGGCTGGTCACCGAGCCAGTTTGGCGGTGAGAAGCAGTCAGAGTGTGGATGTGTCAGGAAACTGACAGCATGTGCTGAGTATCAAGACATAAGGGGAGGAATTCCTTGGTGGTGCAGTGGTTAGGACTCCGTACTTCCACTGCAGGGGACACAGGTTCGATGATCCCTGGTCGGGGCAGTTCTGCATGCCATGGGGTGCTGCCAAAAAAAATAAATAAGATGTAAGGGGGTGAGGAGGACCCAGGAGGGTCGCCCCTAAGCACCCTCCTCCCCCAACAGAAGGCCCCAGGTGGTGATCCCTAGCTGACTTGTGGTTTCACAGGGACCGCCTCCCCCTCCCCTGTTTCCTGTTCCTCGTCTCCCAGCCTCCTTGCTGTGTATTTAAAATCCTGAGCAGCAGCAGTGGCAACGCCCCCGGCTCCGCAGCCCGCCTGCACACAGCTCTCCCCAGGGAGGACCCGCATGCAGGCAGGGGGCAGCAGCACTTTTCATGCTGAGTGCATTAAAGTGCCAGTAAATTGCGCATTAACGAGCCAGGGAGGATTGGGGAAGGCTCCCCTGGGCCTCGTGCTGCTGGGAGGCCCAGCTGGGGAATCCATCGCCTGCTACCCTAGGAGGCGGCCACCTGGAGCGCCCAGAGCTCAGGGAGGGGGGTCCTCCATTCCAGCCTCTCCCTCCACCATCCTGCTTGCCCCCCACCCCAGCCAGCGAGGGGCAGGGGGTGGGACCAGGCTGCCAGTGGAGGCAGGGAAACACTGCTGGGCCCCAGGTGTCCTGACTTTAGGAAATTGACTTTGATGCTCTGAGCCTCAGTTTTCTCATCTGCAGAACGGAAACGCCAGTGGTGCCCGTTCAACAGAACTGACAGCCACAGGCCTTATGCCACGTTCCTTAGCAATTATTTCTTCCTGTGAATCACAATATTTCCCCAGGATTTTGGAATTCGCTCTGGGCCAGACAGCTTCCTGGCATCCACCGTGGAGGTGCATGTGCATTCGGAAGGCCCACGGCACTGCCTCCAAAGCCAAAGGCCCAAGACTAAATCCGTGTCACCCTCTGCAGTAGCCACGGGACACACGTGGCTGTTTACACTTTAATTGGCAATCAGGTGGCACCGTCCACGTTTCAAGTATTCAACCTTAGCTGGCAGGTCTAGAACATTCCTCATATCACTGTATTTAGTCCATCTGGACTAAATATAGCTGCACATTCCCGTAGAGCCCCTTATCGGGCCGAGAAGGTGGGTCTCCTCGCAGCGAATTCCTGGCACTACTGGCAGGTCGTGTCTTGCGTGGTCTGTGTCCTCAGCTGGCTGCCAGGCACATTCTAGGTTCGTGCCTCGCCATCTCCTCTGGCAGCCCCCAGCCCCACGTGGCTATTGAGCCCTTGAAATGTGGCCCGTGGGACAGGAGGGATCGCATTTTTAATTAAACTTAACTTTATATTTAAATAGTGACCTGCAGCCAGTAGCCGCTGTGCAGGGAGGTTCAGTCTTGAGGAAGGAGAGGTTAAACACAAATCTGGTACCTGGGCCAGATAAATGCTCTTGAGAAAAGCAGTGGGACGTGTCATAGGAGGGAGCCTGTCCTAAAGGAACAGATGGGCAGCCTGCTGGGAGGGAGAAAAAGAAAATTTAGGGTGCCTTCCATGACCACAGAGACTGTTCACTTAAATCTGGAATCGGTAGCAGCCACGTGGCTTGATTTTAAATATAAAATAAGTGACCCTCCCACCAGGGCCCCTAACTTCCCCATCGCCAGCCCTGCTCCCCAAGAGGTAACCATTGGTTTCTTAGGATCTTTGCAATGTTTCAGCAGCTTCAAATGTCATCCCCATAAGGGGGACATGTGTACACACGGCCTTGCTTCTTGAAGCCATTTTAAGCAAGGGGGTGGCATTCAGGCTTTTGTTTCCAAACACCCCAAGAAAAGCAGCTGGGATGCGAACCCAGATCTGACTTGACTTGCGACCATATTATACTGGTGACGGGTCATTGGGGCTCAATTTTGTCACCCGCCGCCAAGGGTGGCCTCTGGGTACCGAGAGCTTGCTTTTTGCTAGGTGATCATGAATCCACCCAAAAACGTTCAAGGGAGGTGGTGTAGCCTCACTTTGTGAACAGGGAAACTGGCTTGTAAGAAGGTATTCGCACCCAGGGCTGTCCTTTCATGAAGCTTTAGCCGGGATGACGTTCCCCTTCCAGGCAGAAAACTTCCTACAGATAGTGGAGACCTGCAGCCAATCCCTGGGCTTCCAGCTGGGGGAGGTAGGTTCCTGGGTCCTTGAGTAGGGGGGGGATAGGCTTGGGGCAAAGGGTGCATCCTCGTGTCCCTCACGACCCTGTGCTTACAGCACCAGGGAAACCAAGAGTTCCCCAGTGAGCAGCCCAACCGGGACCCCCAGTGCCCAGAGGCCAAGACCCCACAGCCCTCCGGTCTCCAGGGGCCAGACTTCGAAGACATCATGGCCACGAGGTCATCCGACTGGCTCCAGCAGACCCCCGGAGTGGACACAGTCCACCAGCTAGACACGTGGCCATCCTGGGACTCGGAGCCCCGGTTTTGGCAGGATGTTCTGACAGAGCAGCTCTGGCAGATTTTTACTGGGACCCAGGAGCACCCAAGACGCAGGAGTGAGTCTCCCTGAGGGTGAGGGGAAGTGGGGAATCAGGCCGCCTGGAGGGACAGCACCAGTTGAACTGGCTTCTCCCCCTCATCCCCTTCTGTTGTCATAGCGACAGAGCAGGCGCCACGCCAGGTAAGTAACTGGAATCCTTGGTACCTGGAAGGGTGGGCTTTGCCCTGGCTGGGCCCCCTGGCTTTGACCTCTAGATGCCTGTGGGATTGGCATGCCTCCCCCACCCTCAGCCCTTGGATACCCTCAGAGGACCTGAGCCTGTCTGCAGCTCTGCCTGGATGGGAGGATGGGACTTCAGGCAGTTGGAGCATCCTGTCCACACTGCCTGGGCCCGCCTGCCATGTTCCAGTTCTCAGACCAACCCTGGTCAGGTCCTTTGGTCTGAACTGATCTCCCCAATTCCCACGGGCAGGAAAGCCAGGAGCCAGCACCACGATACTTGGGAGTGAAACTGCTCCCCAAGGACACTTTGGGTAATCCTGGTGGGAGGAGGGCAGTCCGCCCTGGGGGAGGGGAGCCACACCTGCCACTGATCCACTCTTGTCTCTGCCCAGTTCTCAGCCCAGCTACGCCCTCCCCCAGCTCCTCTGAGGGCTCCCGAAAGGGAAGCACAGGACTGGGCACTGTAGGAGAGGGGGTGTTCTCCCACATGGCCCAGGTGAGATCCCCGCACCCCACACAAAGGCTGGGGGGGCTGGGGTGGGAGGAGAATGTGGCTCAGCTGTGACCTCATCCACCCGCAGGAGCTTCCTGTAAAAACCTATCAATTTCTGAAGCCCATGTAAGTATGTCCCAACCTTGTGGTCTGAGGCTAAGGGAGCCCAGATGTGGGGGTGAGAAGGCTTCCTGGAGGAAGGGACATAATGGTTAGGACCTTGAAGGATGCGTAGGAGTTTGCTGGGATAGGGCAAAACATGTCAGGCAGAAGGGAGCAGTGTTTGGTCATGGGAGAAGGAGAATACTTGGAGGGGTGTGGGTAGAACCTGGGGGGATATAGAGTGCCGTGGAGAAATGAAGCCTGAGAGAACCCAAAATCTGACAAAGAACGAAGCCCCTCTGGGGCTTGATAGGTGCCCTGCTCCGGGCAGAGAGGCTCACAGGCGGGCTGGTGACCCTGAGGCCTCCTCTCCCAAGATGCTGGGACCCTGAGGACTTTGAAAACACGTGGAATAGGCCTGATGCTTTGCCCTGGCAGTCCAAGAAGCTGGCCGTGCCACACAGAGTGGAGAAGATACGGAGGCTAGAACATGGGGAGCCTGTGCTGGCCACGGCCGTCAGCAGCTTCACGCGGCACGCCTTCACCTGTGGCAGGGGCGGCGTCAAGGTGTGGAGCCTGGTCGGCCAGGTGGTGGAGGCCAGGTTTCCGGAGAGCTACCTGCGTGTACAGGTGAGGGTAGGGCTGGCTCTGGGGCGGAGCTTGTGGGAGCAGGGAGAGCCCCCCACCCTGCAGGGGAGGAAGCTCACCCCAGGCTCTGCCCACCCCAGACCCAGGGGGCCTACCTGCGCACCTGCTTGCTGTTCTCAAACAGCACGGCCCTGCTGACGGGCGGCCACAACCTGACCAGCGTGAGCCTGTGGGACCTGACGGCACCTTCCCTGTACGTGAGAGCAGAGCTGCCCTGTGCAGGCCTCACCTGCCAGGCCCTGGCCGCCAGCCCTGAGGACAACCTGGCCTTTGCCGGTTTCACCGATGGCAGCGTCAGGATCTGGGACCTGCGGAACCAGAGTGTGGTCAGGTGTGGCCCAGGGGTGGGCGGGGCCACCCTGAGGGCCGCTTCCCACCTGGATCCCTGAGTAGGGACCCAGCAGTCTCAAGGCCAAAGCCCCTTTCCCTAAAGAACTCTTGCATTTGAGAGTTGAAGACCCAGGTTCAAACCGTGGCTGGGTCCTTGAAGCCCAGTTGTGGTACTTCTTGCCTGCCTCAGTTTCCCCATCTGTCACCCGGGTGTGATTGGAGGGGGGGTGTCCTCGGGGGCCCAAAGCTTAGAGTTTCAGCCCTGACCTCCCTTCCAATGCCTCTCCTGGCCAGGGACCTGCCGGGTCACCTGAACGGTGCCAAGAGCATCGCTGTCAAAGACCAGCACATCTGGACAGGGGGTCTGGACGCCTGCCTGCGGTGCTGGGACCTGAGGACCACTGGGGAGCCCCAGGAATACCAGTTCGAGTCTCAGGTGTGCAACTGGGATGGGGCCTGCTTGGCCAGGTAGCAGCTGGGCTGTGGACTGAAGGAGGTGGAGGCTGGCGGGAAGGGCAGGGGTTAGTGGTACCTCAAGTCTCAGTGATGCCCTGAAGAGAGGGGTCCTTAGCTACATCCTCCCCAGTTGCCCAGATAACATTGGATGCTTTCATACTCTGTATCAGGGGTTCCTATTCTCATTGAGTCTCTGTGATAATCCCACAAAGTAGAGAGGACCACACCCATTTTGCAGATGAGCCAGCCAAGGCCGGATATGTGAAGTTGCTTTCTGGGGGTTTCACAACCAGGAAGCGGGCAGGCAGTCGGCCCCCGGGATGGGTCCCTGTGCTCCTGCCACCTCTCGGGCCCCGCTGGGACCTGGACAATGTTTCCCTGCTGCCTTCTCCCCAGATAATGAGCCTGTCCCCCAGCCCCTGGGAGGACTGGGTGCTGGTGGGCACAGCCAACGGCCAGCAGTGGCTGCAGCCCAGCCTTGGGGGCCAGAAGCACATGGTGGGGTGTAAGGACGGCACCATCCTCGGTCTCAAGTTCTCCCCGCTGGGTGAGTGGCCAGGATCGCGGCGGGGAGTCTGCCGTCGTCCCCAGCCTCCCACGGGGCCCTGCCTCACTAAGACTGACTCCACCCAGCCCTTTCTGACCCTTCCTGACCCCCCCAAGCCCTTCATCAGCAGGAACCGCCCTGAGTGATGCTCTCCGCAGGGGTGTGAGGGAGATGGGGAGCTCCCTGTTTCCCAGATCCCCAGGGGTCCAGCCCTCAGCTGCCAGCTTTCCCTATGACCGGGCCCCCCTCTGCCTTCTCCCAGGCCAGTGGTGGGTGAGCGTGGGGACGGACAACCTGGTCAGCGTCTTCAGCATGCCCATGGGGACCACAGTGGTCCAGGTACGGGGGTGGGGCAGGTGGGCGGCGTTCATTGGGCTGAGCCCGGGGTTCCAAATGCAGAGACCCCCCGCCCCGACCCAGGGACCACGTTTGAATCTATGGGCAGATGTTAAGGGCAAGGATGGGTGAACCCTGTCGCTCTGCTCCCCGACTCTTCCAGGTACCCGAGACATCCTCCATCATGTGCTGCGACGTGTCCCCCAGCAACCACCTGATCGTCACGGGGTCCAGGGACCATGCCTCAGTGTACCAGATCACATACTGAGGGCTCGCCAGGGCGGGTGGGGTGAGCACAACTGGACCTATGATCTTTGTCACGTGTAATAAAGCATTTGGAAAAAGCACGGATGCAGTGCTGCATCCTGTCCCCTGGTCGTCTTGTGGAGATTTGGAAGGACTTTTCCAGCCTGGGTCTCTGAGCCTTTTGAGTCCACATTCCCTGAGAATCGGATCAGAGCCACTGACCCTTGCCGTCGGGGGAACTGGACGTAGAGCCCTTTTTTTTTTTTTCCTTTGTTTTTGGCCACGCCACGCAGCATGTGGGATCTTATTTCCCCAACCTGGGATGGAACCCGGGCCACGGCAGTGAAAGCATGAAGTCCTAACCACTGGACCGCCAGGGAGTTGCCTGGAGCCCTTCTTTCTGCTCCACTGAGCTCATCTGATGTCATGGAGAGATGTTTCCCAGCCCTGCCTGCACAGTCCCAGGGATGGGGTCCTCGGTCCTTCCCAAGTTACCTGTGTCCCGTTAGATCAGTGCTTCTCACCTGGCGGTGACTCTAACCCCCAGGGGACACAGGGCCATGTCTGGGGACACATGTGGTTTGTCACGACTGGGAGGGCTCCTGGCCTTGAGCGGTTGGGGGCCAGGGATACTGCTTAACACCCCACAGTGCCTGGGACGGCCCCACAACCAAGAATTACGCAGCCAGTGTCAGCTGTGCCGCGGGGAAGACTAGTTTACAGGGGTGGCTCTTGCTGGCCAGCACTTTTCCACCCTCTTAGTAGGGCTCTGAAATCACCATTTGCTCACCCCATCCTTCTGGGATAAGCAGCGTCCCAGGTGGCGTCAACGGGTCTGGCCTCCCTAACTGGAGAATTATCCTATCTCCGTCCCATGCCTTCAGAAACCCCCTGGGCACGACTGTTTCCAGCAGCGACCCTGCCACCTCCCTCCAGAAGTTTCCCAGCAGCAGCCCTACTTTGCCCCCCAGCCCCCCCAACCCATGGTCCTCGTGGCAGCCCCTGGGAACTTCCAGAACCCAGCTCTGATGGCTTTACCACCCCCACCGGCCTCTCCCGAAATCTGGCTCACATTTCCATGGGCTTTCTCTGCTTAAGCCTGATCTGAAGCTGAGGATGAAACCCCACGCCCCTGCTCTCCTGACTTCCACAACGGCCAAGCTCTTTACCTCTGAGCCTTCGCACATGCTGTTCCCTCTGTTCCCAGCACATCCTTCCATCACTCTTCCAAATGGCTGTTTCTCCTCCTTTAGCTCTTCTCTTTGCTGTCACCTCCTCTGGGACTGTGACCTCCGCTCAGCACCTGACCGTGGGCTGGGCACCGTGTGCCAGGCTCTTAGGAATTATCACGGAGTCTCAAAGGAAACATGACTGCACCCCAAATACCTTCGTGCTCTACCATATTCCCTAACGCTCTGTACGTGGGCAGGGTCTTGGGGTGAGTCTGTCCCACAGGCTGGCAGTAGAGCACATAGGTGAAGCTTTGGGGCCAAGGATGTAGAAGCAGCCCCCCTGCTACGTTGGCCTCAAAAGCTACACACTGAGGTGGCAAAGCCTCCACCTGGAGCCCTGAGTGTCTGCTTGGAGTCGAGCCCCACCCGCCACATGGGCATGGGTGAGAAATAAACATCTATCGTTTCAACCAACTGAGATCTGGGGGCTGTTTGTTACGTGGCACAATGGAAGCCACACGGCCCAAGACAACCCCCATTTCCTGTGGTCGACCCCTCAGCATTTCATGCGGAATGAATTCTTTCAATGTCCAGGTGAGGAAAAAGAGGCTGACACAGCTAGCAAGTGGCCTTCCCTCCGGAACCGTGCCCAGGAAGAGCAAAGGTTCCTGGCTCCTCAGCCCAAGACAGAAAGGCGGTTGTGATAAATACATTTATTTCCCCAAAGTCCCCCTGCACATCTGGTCCCACATCCAGCAGGGGAGGACGTAAGGGGGTCAGCCGGAGAGCAGATGAGATTTAGTGCTCAGAGTAGGACTGGAGAGGCGGTCCTGGATGCCTCTCCCTCGGGAGTTGGGCCAGGGGTGAAGGAAGAGTGGCGTCTCAGTAGACCACCTCATACACGGTGGCCTTCTTGTCCCCAGAGCCTGTCACGATGTATTTGTTATTCCCGGAGATGTCACAGCTCAGCACGGAGGATGACTCCTTGGACTGTCGACAGGGAGGGGAAGGGGGAGAGAGAAGGGAGAGTGAGGCACGGCCAAGGCCAGCACGGCCAAGGCCAGCACGGTCTGGTTCGTGCTCCCGACCACCAGCAAGTTCAGAGCAAAGAGGCAAGGAGACTGCCCACAAGGGTGAATCTGTGGTCCAGGCTGGGCCCAAGATAGGATTCAGGGGAGCCCAGTGTGGGGAGCCTAGCAGGGGGCAGGGAAGGAGGGTGACACATTTTCCAGAGAAAGGTCCTTTGGAGCTGAGCCTCTGGACAGGTGACAATGCTCCTGGGAAGAGCGAGACCTCGGTTCTCTGGAACAGGAGAACTGCCCTTTCCTGGGAAGCTCAGAGAGGGTGTGCACCAAGCATGAGGCCACACAGCACAGCAGAGGGCTGAGCTCACAGCAGGATGACCTACATACACCAGTGCTCTGCAAACTTTTTCTGTAAAGGGGCCAATAGTAAATTTTTAGGCTTTGACCTGAAAGCTCATTTAAGTCCAAATGCGCTCTGGCCATACGTCCAGAGACCAAATCAGTCTGTGTTACATCATCTCCTTCTTCTTTTACAACCCTTTAAAAAATGTAAAAACCACTCCACATCCAGCAGGATGGCTATAAGAAAGACAACAGAACAAGTGTTGTTGAGGAGGGGGAGAAATCAGAACTCTCACACTCTGCTAGTGGGAACAGAAAATTTGGAAAACGGTCTGGCCGTTTCTCCAAAGATTAAACAATTATCAGCAATTCCACTCCAAGATATCTGCCCAGGAGAAATGAAAGCATGCATGCACACCAGAACTTGTACATGAATATTCACAGCAGCCAAAAAGTGGAAACAACCCTAGTGTCCATCGACGGGTGATGGATAAACACAATGTGGTCCATCCATACAGTGGAATATTAGCCTTAAAAGGGAAGGAGATTCTGACACCTGCTACAACGTTCATGGACCTTGGGAACATGATGCTCAGTGAGAGAAGCCAGACACAGAAGGATAAATCTTGTGTGATCCCACTCATATGAGTCATCAAATCCATAGAGACAGGAAGTAGACGGTGGGGGCCAGGGGCTGGGGGAGGGGACGGAGAGTCAGTGTTTCATGGGGACGGAGTTTCAGTTTGGGAAGATGAGAAAGTTCTGGGGATGGATGGTGGGGATGGCTGCGCGACAGTGTGAGTGTGCTTAATGCCACTGAGCTGTGCGCTTACAAATGGTTAAACTGGCAACTTTTATATATATTTTATCACAATTAAGAACAAAAACAGGCTGTGCACAGATGTGGCCCTCGGGCTGACTGCTCTGCTTTAGTAGCTCGTGGCTGGTGGGGACACTTCCCTGTTCAATCCCCACGGGGTCCCCGGACACCTGGTGTCCTGCGGGGCTGGGGACCTCAGACACGAAGTACCTGGAAGATGCTGGCTCCGTACGGCGTCCTCCAGGCATTGAGCAGGTTGTCTTTGCCGGTGCTCACGAACCACCGCCCTGGGGGAAGCAGGGCAGGGAGTTCAGGCGGGGGGCAGACTGGAGGAAGCCAGGGCTGGGGGCTGCGGGCAGAGCCGGGGCAGCCTGGTCTGGCCTCTCTTCTCGCTCCCTTTCTCACACCTCTGCCCGTCTCTGGGGGACAGGAGGCCCCTTAGCTGATGCTCGAGCTTCCCCGCCACATTCCAGATACCGAAGCCAAGGCCTCAAAGGGCTCCAACTGGCCTTCAAGAAGGGGGAGCCCCAGGAGAACGTTGCCAGATAAAAACAGGGTGCCCAGTTACATCTGAATCCGAGATCAACCACACATCATTTTTAGTACCGGTGGGTCCCATATAGTACATTATCTGTTTGTTCGGGTTTTTTTTTAAGTATATGTAAGTTCCATGAAATACTTGGGACATATCTATACTAAAAAAAAAAAAAAAAAATTTAGTGTAAGTATATCCCATGCAATATTTGAGATATATCTGCACTAACACATTAGTTGCTTTTTAGTGTAAGTATGTCCCACGTATTTGAGGGACATACTTATGCTAATAAATTATGTGTTGTTTAGTGTAAGTATGTCCCACAAAATACTTGGGATCTACTTACTTATGCTAACTAATTCTTTGTCCTTTAGAGTATGTCCCATGCAATACTTAGAATGGGACAAGTAAGGAATGACTGCTGTTTACCTAAGATTCAAATTAAACCAGGGATCCTCTTTTTCTGTCATGGGTTTTTTTTGTTGTGGTTGTGTTTTGGCAACCCTGCCCCAGCACCCTGGAGTCCCCACCCCAGACCGGCAGACACACACCACAGGAGGCAAATTTGAGGGAGAGCACACAGCTCTCGTGAAGATGCAGCTGGTATTTCTCGGGCTTTCGGACGTGCAGGATCTCCACGTTGCTGCTCTCCATGCCAACCGCCAGCCAGTCCTGGTTGGGGCAGTGGCCCAGGGAAAAAATCTGGGGGTGAAGAGGGAAGACAGGAGATGAAAAACCCCTTGGGATGTGGGGGGGATGCCCAGAGCTGGGGGGCCAGGGCGGGGAGGGGAGATGTCCAACACTCTCCCGCTGCAGCTCCCGCGTGGAGAAGCAGCTGGCCCTGGGCCTGGAGCACAGCAGGCAACTGCGTGTTGAATCATTAATATTAATCAGAATTACACGGAACCCTGGGGCCTCATATCCATTATCTGCTCTGAACGCACAACAGCTCTGGGAGGGAGGGAGGGAGGGAGGGGGCGAAGCCAGCAAGGACAGTAGCTCCCCTTTAGCAGATGGTGGAAGGGAAGCTGAGGCCACATCCAGCTCAAGGTCATATAGCAAGTCCATCAAAGAACAGGCCTTCTGACTCCCAACTTGGAACTTTCCCCACTTGTCAACACCAATTTTTACTTTGATTTGAAAATACGTGGTGGCTACATAAGTCTGTGCCCCATGCCCAGCGCCGCACAGAGAGGCATAAGACCCTGACCCATCCTAAGCCTCTCAGAGTCTTACTGACAAATGAGACATGTGTGGAAAGAACCATAAATTCACAGCAAAGCCTGGAAGGTTTCACGGGTTCCTGGACATATAGAAGTGTTCCTGTATAAAGAAGGGCCCGGTGGGATGGGAGATATTCACCATGGGATCACCAGATACCTATGCCACCCATTTAAATTTTGGGGACATGGGATGGACAACTATACCCACCTGCACCCCTGATTTTCCTATCAAAGGAAGCTTCAAGCTAAAGAAAAGGTAAAAAAAGAAAGAGTTTGGGGGCTAGTGCCCACCAGATTTCAAGGAGGGGGCAAACTGGAGATGGGTTTTGAAGGGCGTGTAGGAGTTTACCAATGGGAGAAAGGAAAGGAAAGGCATCTCAGCCAGAGAGAACTGTAAGTGGGGAGGTCCAGAGGTATCACATGGCATGGTGTGTGTGAGACTAGAGCACAGAGGTCTTAAAGAACAGGCCAAGGAGCTCACAACCTGCCCCTAAGGCAATGGGAGACAGGATCTGGGTCCAGAGTATCTGGAGACCTGTCCTTGACTCTTTGCTCAGCCCTGGGTAGCCCCATGATTCTGTCCAACCCCTTCACCACATCCTTCAATCTGGCCTTCCACAGCACCCCCAATAGAGACCTCTCTGTGTCCGGCTCCTATCTGTCCCCTGGGGTCAGCAGCTCCCCCACGATGAGTCCTGGTGGGGGGAGGTGGTCAAGAGCTCTCAGTAGGGTCAAGGGGTTGAAGGCTGGCAGGAGAAACCAGCTACACAAGAGACAAAGGAACAGAGGAATGGCTTGGCAAGAACATCTGGGAAGATGATCTGAGGGTCTTAGTAGCCCCACAGCTTGATACAAATCAGCTCCTTTGTGCTTCCCTGTGCTGTCTTTGAAGAATTAAAGAGGAAGGTCTGTGAATTTGTCTCAAGGACAAGAAAGATGGGCACAGAGAGCAGGTATTTGGTGCTGCCCGGCATCTGGAAGTGGGTGCCTCAGGGGGAGAGGAAGGGAGGCCGGATTCCTGGAGCTTGTGTCCCCCTTCTGCCAGATCCCGTGCGGCACCTGGGAGCTGAAGTCATGCTGCTGCAGCTGGCGGCCCTCCCGCAGGTCCCAGCAGCGCACGGTGTTGTCCAGGCCCCCTGTCCAGAGCCGAGTGCCGTAATCAGAAATGTCGATGCAGCTGGCCCCATCCGTGTGGCCCTGGAATTGCCTGGAGGAAGGAGGGCCCAGGTGTCCATCCTGGAGGAGGTGCTGTTCCAGCATCCTCCCAGGCCGCTCCCACAGCACAAAGGGGAGACGGCAGGGGCTTGCCCGAGGTCACAGGGCACCGGCCACCCACCTGACCATGGTCTGGTTCTGCAGGTCCCAGACCACGATGTTGCCGTCGCTGCAGCAGGAAAAGCAGACCTTGGCGTCGGGGCTGACGGCCAGGGCGTAGCAGGCGGGCGCCGAGGAGGTCAGCTCCGCCTTGATGCGAGGGGTGGGGGCCGCCAGGTCCCAGATGGACAAGGTGCTGGCCTCACCACCCACTATCAGACTCCGGCCGTCCGGCAGCAGCTTGCAGGAACGAATGTAGTTGTCCCGGTTCTGGGAGGGGAGAGAAGCAAGGGCGTGGGGTAGCACCCTTAGCCATGCCTGCCAGAGCCCAGCTGAAAAAACCACCCCAGTAGGCCTGTAAGCTCTGCCCCTGGTTGGCCTATAAGCGCCACCCTACTGGCGTTAATCTCCAATCCTGTTGGACTGTAAGTTCCACCCTCATTGGCCTATAAATCCTGCCCCTGGTTGGCCCATAAGCTCCACCTCACTGGCCCATAAGCCCCAACCCTGTTGGGCTATAATCTCCACCTGTGGGTGCCCTAAGAGCTCTGCCCCAAACTGGCCAACAAGCCCCACCCTGGTTGGCCTATAAACTCCACCCATTGGCCTATAGTCCCACCCCTAGGTGGCCTGTAAGGTCCGCCCGGGTCGGCCTATAAGCCCCGCCCCGCTGGCCTGCAAGCTCCGCCCCGCCCTCACCAGGCAGTCCAGCTGAGCCACTGGCGTCTTGGCGCCCGGCTGGCCCACGTCCCACACCTTCACACAGCCCTTGCCGCCCGTGTACACATGCTGCGTGGTGCCGCTGATGGTGACCGCGCAGACCACCTCGCCGTGCGCCAGCGTGTGCAGCTGCCGCGCGTGCCGCGGGATGCCGGCGCCCACCAGCGCGTCAGAAGGGAAGGGCACCGGCTGCATCTGCCCGTCCGCAGACACATGGAAGGAGTACGCCCTGGACGGGAGGTGGGGCATGACGCACGGGGAGCCGGGACCCTCCCCACCCTCACCCCCCTGCCTGTGCCCCCATGCGTTTAGGGACGGGGCCCCAGGATCAAAGGTCAGCGTGATACTGAAGAGGAAGGGGTCCGGCCGTGGCCTGATGCATGGTAAGCAAGCACTTAGTGAATCTCCGTGGAACAGAGGATCCAGGAAGATGCCCTGTGAGCTCCAGAGAACGCAGTCCAATGGCAGCCACCAGCCACAGGGCCAGTTAAATGGAAAGAAATTTAAAATTTCAGTTCCTCAGTCGCAGTGACCACATTTCAAGTGCTCAAAAGCCACAGATAGCTGATGGCAATCAGACTGGACAGCTGTAAGTGTAGAACATTCCCGTCACGGCAGAAAGTTTTACTGATCTTGGGGCCGGGTCATTCTCTGAGATGGGGCAGTCCTGTGCACTGTAGTGTGTTGAGTATTATCCCTGGGCCCCCACCCACTAGAGGCTAGAAGCACTTGGGTGTGACAACCAAAAA
The DNA here is from genome assembly GCF_949987515.2 of Delphinus delphis. NCBI lineage: Eukaryota > Metazoa > Chordata > Mammalia > Artiodactyla > Delphinidae > Delphinus > Delphinus delphis. The sequence continues at coordinate 4,167,118 of NC_082685.1, read as the reverse complement.
TGTCACCAGACATCACTAAATGTCCTGAGGTTGGTAGGGGAGGGCAGTAAGGAAGCACAAAATCCACCCCCTGCTGAGAACCACTAGTGTAGGCTTTGCTTGTTACATAACCCTCTCTCCAGAGAGCAACTCCGGGAGCCCCGATTATCTTACAGAAGAGACTTTCTGGAAAGGCAGCAGGGAAGCCCAACACCCACCCCACAATGTAAGCACCTGAGGAGGCAGGGAGCCCCACCCTGGTACTCACGGCTTTCCCCCGGGGATGGTGGGCAGGGAGGAAGAGATGGACGACCCTCGGAGATGTGGATGAGACTCAAATGCCATCTGCCAAAACGCCAACGGGGGTGTCATGGGCGGATGACTCAAACCCACAACTGCCCTCTCCCGTGCTCACTTGCCATATTCCTCTCTGTTTATCAGAGAACACACCCCCCAATTTGTTTATCAGCCCCTCCCCAAGAAAGGGGAGGTGCCCTTTCCTTTACCCATCCTACAGATGGGAAAGGGGAGGCTTTCACATGAGGGAACCCCAAGGTCTCTGGCTGGGGAATCCTACGGCCCCAGAGGTGGAAGGATCCTGATGAATCTTCTGTCCAATGCACAGAACAGGGGTCAGCAAACTCCAGCCCCCTGCTTGTTTTCATAAATAAAGTTTTATTGGCACACAGCCATTACTGTATATGTTGTCTATGGTGGCTTTTGAGCTATGAAGGCAGAGTTGAGTAGTTGTGATAGGGATCAACTGGTCTGCAAGGCCAAAAATACTTACCATCTGGCCCTTTACAGAAAACACTGCTGACCTCTGTTCTACAACACCCCTTGCAAGTGCCCCCCCCAGCCTCAGGCCTTGAATAACTCCAATGACAGGCATTTTCTTCCCTCTGGAGGCATCTACACCCACTGCAGGATGGCTCACTCTAGCAAGCATCTGTCCCAGTACTGCCCTCTGGGGCCCACGCACCAGCTCAGGAGTCTCATGCCTCTCCTTCAACTCTTTCCCATGGTACATCACTTCCAGTCCTCTCCCTGGGGTAGTCCTTCCTCTACAATCTACCAGAATCACCAACGTCCCTTAAAAATCAGGGCAAGCAACTGTACACCAGGCTGAAGCACACCCTCACATCCCATGGCTGAGGTTCTCTGGTTCTCTTAACGCAACATAATCACAGTTGTTTCTTCCACAGTCACAGGTGCTTATTTGTATTAAGCTTGTGGGGCTACTGAGACCCTCAGATCATCTTCCCACATGCACTTGCCAGGCCAGGACTTTCCTCCGTTTCCCAATTCCCTGGTCTTTGGGTGTGGACCTGGTTTCTCCTCCCAGCCCCCAGCCCCTGGGCCCTGCTCACACCTCCTGGCATCTCCCACCCTGACGACTCACCATGGGGGAGCGTCCATACATCACAGAGCCGCTGACCTGGGGGGACAGGTGGAGGCTGACGTAGGAGCTGGGCACAGAGAGGTCCCCATTAAGGGCGCTGTGGGAGCCCAGGCTGAAGGATGTGGTGAAGGGACTGGAAAGGGTCAGGGGACTCCTCAGGGCTAAGAAGAGACAAAGACAGATCTTCAGACACGTTGGATCCAGATCCTGCCTTCCACTGCCTTGGGGGAGCTCCAGGGCTCTCATGCTCTGGCCCAGCATCCACCATACCCTGTCCTATCTCCAGACATTTACAGCTGCTGTTGCCTCTGGCCAACAAGCCTTTCCTTTTCCTTTTTCAGTTATTGAATTCTTACTCATCCTTCAAAACCCAGACTCAATGTCCAGCAACGTCTCAGGAACATCCTTGAGCCTCCCCACTCCACCCCTTGCCTCCAACCTGGCCCATCTTGGGTCCCTTCCTCCACCCCAGCCCTGATCACACAGAGCTGGGAATTTTAGGGTCTGGGTCTCCTCCCCCACCACCTGGGAGCTCCCTGAAGGCAAGTTCCAGGGCTAGTTTCTTTCTGGGACTCCAGAACCAGCCAGAGCCCGGCCATAAGACAGAAAAGAGGAGCACTGTCATCCCCATATTAATGATGGGGAAAGTGAGGCTCAGAGAGGTTGATCACTTGCCCGAGGTCACACAGCTGGTGAGTGTCCAAAGCTGGCCTGAAACCCAAGCCTGTCTAACTCCAAAGCTTGTCTCTCCAGCACTGGGCTGAAGCCCCAGAGCAAGTCACTTCCCCTCTCTGGGCCTCAGTTTCCCTTGTCTGGGCCAAGACAATGAAGAAACGGAGGCCCAGAGTGAGGCAGTGTCTATTCTGAGTCATGGAAAGGGCAAGGCAATGCCCCAGCTGGAATCCACACGTCCTGCCTCCCCCACCCCCCACCCTTGTTTCGAACTCCCCGGAAAGGAGGCCTGTCCTGGCAGGCACCAGCAGGTGCTCACCAATACTGTCCGTGGAAGGTGCTGGCTTGGCCGCGAGCTGGCGGAGGTGACTGGCGGAGCTGGGCCCAGGGGTGGACGCGTCCTGGGGCGGGGAGGAGTCTGAGGACTTGGAGGCAGGGGTGCCGGCAGGAAGATCGTTCTGGGGGAGAGAGGGCAGCACTGAACACCCCCAGGCACCTGGTGCCTTGCAGCCCAAGGATCCGGGCAGAAGGTGAGTTGGAGGAGGGAGTACACCTGGAGCAGGCCAGGGCTCACGCAGGGACACACACACCAGGGGAGCGGGCCCCACAGCCAACCTCCTGAGCATGGGGCCCGCTCCCCTGGGGTGTGTCCCTGCACGCATCAGAACGCCAGGCGGGCGCCTGAGCATCCACCCCACGGGGTGCACACACGTGCGTGCCCACGGGAACCCGGGCAATCTTGGGAGAACTGCGCATGCAGGTGATAAGGTACACAGGGCAACCACAGGGTAAGGGATGCGGTGAACATTCCTACATCTGGGGCATGGTGGGCGCACAGGGATCACGAGAGAAAGCGACGCACAAAGTTAGAGGCTGGCGCATCCTTCAGGGCCGAGGAACAAACTCTAGGATGGGCTCTCGAAGTAGGAGACCACAGTATGCTCCCAGATGCAAGACCCTCACCCGGTACTGCTGGGCACCCCCTTGCTCCCCACGAGGAGCTCCCCCACTGCTGTCCGTCCCCGTGGGGACCCTGGAGGAGAGGGGAAGCCGGACCTCCTTCACGGAGGAACAAGCTCTGTCTCGGCTTCCTGCCATCGCTTCCTTTGCCTTTCAAGAAACTTCACATCCTCGTCTTGTGTGGGCTGCGCCCTATCCTTCCTTTACAAGGTCACACATTTTGTGACAGCCACACTCACACACCCACGACAGGGAGCGGATGGTGCCAACGTGGGGACCAGGGGGGCCTTCTCCATTAGGACAGCGCCGCCCCTCCCCCTCTTTGTCTCCTTGGAGTGGGAGGAGGGCACAAGAGATGCGATGGGAGCCCCAACCTTGGCGGTTGCCATAGCAACCTGCTGGGAGGGGAAGCCTAGAAACCGACACAGTCTCCCTGGTAAGGGCAGGGCAGGGGTCTGGGGAAGATTTGGGGGCAGGGACAAAAGGAGCTGAATGGAGAATGCCTGGGGGAGTGCTTTCAGGTGGTCCTGACGGCTGGCATTAAACATCGGGAGGCCCAAGGAGAGAGCTGTTCTGATATGGGTCATCTTTTCTTGCAGGGACCACATCTCAGGTTGGGGCTGGTGTGTTCCCAAGGCCTTAACACTCCCAGGGCTGGAATCAGCCTGGCCAAGCCAGCAATTCTATAGTTTCACTGTGTTTATTTTCACCAGATTTCCTATTTATTGCAAGAGATACTTGGTTTCCACATAAGATGGTGAGCTGCCTTTTAATATTATTTACAAAGTTGCCTTTTCAGATTTACTGAGGTTCCGCAGAGTGAGTCCACTTAGGAAAAATTACTGGACTAATGTAGAGGTGTTTTTTAGGAAGGCAGCAAAATAATCACTAAGGAAATCCTGGACCAGAACAGCCTGTTTCATTTCTCATCACTCCACATCTAATGTGGTAGAATCTGTTTCCAGGTCCCCAGGATGAATAAAATGAGTTTCAAGGCTTCCCCTACTCCTTACCAAGACGAGCTCCTTGGTTCTGGGGAGCGGTGAGCCAAGGCTGGAGGCCAAGGAGGCTGGACTGTCCACCAGGTCCCGACGGGCAGGGATGCAGATGGGTGCCTTTCCACATGGGGTGGTTGCTGGGCTGGGGGGCTCGGAGGGTTGGTCCTGGGTTGGAGGAGGTGATGATGAGTGGGGGGGGCGGGGTAAAGTGGCAGGGGAAGGAGAGGCCCTCTCTAACCCTGCTCGTGTCCTACCCCAACCTCTAGACTGGGCACCTAGGACCCACCTTGGGAGGATTATGAAACCTCCCTGAGCCTCAGTGGACTCATCCGTAAAATGGGTTAAATGACATAAGCACACATAGCAAGGACTATATATGGGCTTGGTTTTGTTTTCCCTCATTGAACAGATGGGGAAAAGTGAGGCCGGGGAAGGGGGTGTCACTCTCCCAAAGTGACACGGTGAGCCAGGGCTTGAAGCCGCTTCCGTTGCCCACATCCAGGGTTCTCTGGGTCTCAGTTTCCCCACCTGTGCTATGGAGAGGAGGTCAGCCTGGGGTGCCCCAGTTTCTCCTACTTCCCCTGGCCCCGTGCCATCCCCATCCCAGCCATCCCATAGAGAGGGGAACACCAGGACACCCACTCCCTCTGGGTCCCCCAAATCCCCGGATAACCCACTGCCTGCTCTGTGCGCAGACCTCCTAGTCCTGAGGTCAGAGTGGGAGGAGGCTGGACCCCGACTCACCTCGTCCACCACCAGGTTGTAATCGCTCTTGTCCTCATCACTCTCCTGGGGGGACAGGGGGGAGAGAGCTCACCCTGGCCATGCTCCTGCCTCCACGCCCCTTACATCTCTTCAGGAGGGTTTGACTGGGATTCTGTGGTTTGGTTCATTTGCTTAAGTACAAGGGAGGCCGGGGAGAGGGGGGAATCCTTCAATGGAGGAGATGGAGCTGAGTGCCCAGGAGGTGCTGTGTGGCCTCACTTTACTCCTCTGTGCAGTGGGGGAAGAGCCAGAGACCAGGAGGCATCCTTACCTCCTTCCCAGCTCCTGACCCACAGGGGCAATCAATCTCTCAGGCTGGTCCGCCTCCCACACTGTCTGCCCACCCCAGTCCATGTGTGCCCCCCACTCACATAAGGTCCCGACAGATCCTTCTCCTCCGCTCTCTGCTTCCCATTGCCACCCGGGCCGCTGGGTCGCTCCTCTTCCGCCACACTCTCTGGGGGTGAGGGGGATGCACTCTGCAGAGACACAGGGCCCCAGACTGCGTCCTGGTCCAGCCAAAACCAAGGATCCCCATCACTGTTATTAGGATCTGTGCCTCAAGCTTCCCATCTGGGAAAAGGGACCTTCCGATGGCAGACTCAGTGGGGTCATGACAACCACAAATGTCCCCAGACATCGCCCAGGGTCCCCTGGGGGGGGGCACTAATGTGAACTGAGATGAGCTCTAAGTGCAAAATGCATTCGGATCTTGGAGGCATAATACAATAAAAAGAACGGAAAAGATCCCATTAAAACTGTTTTATGTTGGGAGTTTGGGTTTTGTGGGGGGCATGAGCCAACCTTGCAGGTCTCCTTGCATGACCCTGCAATAAACCTTTCTCTGCTCCAAAAAAAAAACCCAAAAAACAAAAAAACAGACTGTTTTATGTTGATTACAGGTTGAAATATTTTAGATGCATTGTGTTAAATAAAATTTACTATTGAAATTCATTTCACCTCATTAACTTTTTTTTTTTTTTTTTTTTTTTGCGGTATGCAGGCCTCTCACTGTTGTGGCCTCTCCCGTTGCGGAGCACAGGCTCTGGACGCACAGGCTCAGCGGCCATGGCTCACGGGCCCAGCCGCTCCGCGGCATGTGGGATCTTCGCGGACCGGGGCACGAACCCATGTCCCCTGCATCGGCAGGCGGACTCTCAACCACTGCGCCACCAGGGAAGCCCAAACTTTTTTAATGTGCCTACTAGAAAATTTACAGTGATGTTTACACAAAGCTAAACGTGTGACTGAAGCTGCATAAACACACACACACACACACACACACACACACACACACACACACACACACACACGAGTGCATGTAAAACCGTGAAGTGGGAATAAGCCCTGTGGGTTGCACCCATGTCTGTTTCCTGGCTTTGATATGGTATTTTAGTTTTGCAAGATGTTATCATTGGGTGAGGGGTGCATGGGACCTCCTTGTACATTTCTTTGCAACCTCCTGGGCATCTGTAATGATTTCAAAATTAAACAAGTTTAGTGGCACAGTGGTTGAGAGTCCGCCACCGATGCAGGGGACACAGGTTCATGACCCGGTCCGGGAAGATCCCACATGCCGCGGAGCGGCTGGGCCCGTGAGCCATGGCCGCTGGGCCTGCGCGTCCGGAGCCTGTGCTCTGCAACGGGAGAGGTCACAGCAGTGAGAGGCCCACGTACCGCAAAAAAAAAAAAAAAAAAAAATTAAACAAGTTTAAAAAAATTACCTACGGGGCTCACATGATATTTCTATTGGTCAGCACTCTTGTAAATGATAAAATGGAGTGGATGAGGGATAAATTAATGATGGAGGGATGGATGGAATGCTACCCAAGCATGCATTCATTTATTCAATCGCAAAAACTCGCTAGAGATGGAAAATTTAAAATAAATAAAACTCTAGTCTTACGGGCATCCCCCCCACCAAAAAAAATGGCTACACAGTGTGAAAGCAGGATGCGGTCTCCTTCTGAGGCCCCTATCAGCTCAGAACAAGCAGCTTCAGCCACATGTGAAGACAAAGCAAATGTGAGATAAGAGGGCAAATCCCCCATGCCCCTCAACTTACCCTGCTCGGGGCTCTCTCCACTGACAGGCGGGGGCGTGGTGAAGAGAGAGAAGGAAAAAGAATGAGGTGTTTGTGCCACCGTGCCAGAGCGCAGAGCCCTCCACAGTGTATAAAGCCCCCTTCCCAGGTCAGAACCCCCCCTTCTCCTTCCAACACCCTTGCAAGGGGTGGACAATCCCTTCCCCGCACCATTCAGATAGACGCTCAGAGAGGGATAGAACTTGCCCAAGGACACACAGCCCACTGGGAACAGAGCTGAACCCGCGACCCTGCAGCCCCTTTGGTGAGTTTGATGGTCCAGCTATCCTCTCCATGGGCCCCTGCGGGCCCCCAGCCCGCAGCATCTGGTGATGTCCACTCACCTCTGGACCCCTCGGCCTCCACGCCTGTCCGGTCCTCCTTGGCAACCGCGGCCAGCTGAGCCTGGGCGGCCAGGGCTCCCGACAGGGCCAGCAGCCCCGTAGCACTGCCGCCCACCAGCCCAGCCGGGCGAGGGGTGAGGGGCACAGGGGGGGCGTGGTGCGACAGTGGCTGGAGCTGCTGCTGCTGGAGAGGAGGGGGGTGGGCCAGGGGCGGGCGGGGGCGGGGCCCCGGCCGTGCCCTACCACCCCCTACAAGAGGCTATGGAGAGAGAGCCGGGACAGGCAGGGTCCAGGCAGAAGGGGCACCCTTGAGGTCTCCAGGGCGGCCAGAACCCAGGCCAGCTGCCCACCCGGCACCCCCAGCTTCACCACCCACGGCGGGGCGGGGGCCGGAAGACTCACGCCGATGAGGCTGTTCAGCTCCCCCACGGTCACCTGCTTGGCCCGCTCCACGGCCTGCAGGACCTGCTGTTGGTGCTGGGGGTGGGTGGGGGGAGGGCGCTCAGGAGAGCCCCCCATCTGCTCGGCAACCCCACCTCCCAGGCCATGCCCTCCGGGGCCCCTCTTCTTCTCTCACTTTTTTTTTTTTGGCGTCGGGATCTTAGTTCCCTGACCAGGGATCGAACCCGTGCCCCCTGCCATGGGAGCGTGGAGTCCTAACCACTGGACCGCCAGGGAAGTCCCTTTTCTCGCTTGCTCTTTGTAGTTTCTTTCTCTCCCTCTCTCCCTTTCCTTTCAAAATCATGAAACAGACAGACAAAGAAACAAAGCATTTAAGTGCAGTTCAAACTAATAATTAGAAATCGGGGTTTATATATCAGGGTCCCTCCCTCGGCACTGCTTACATGGGGGCCGGGTCACCCTCTGTGGGCGTTCGTCCCAGGCACTGTGGGGTGTGGAGCAGCATCCTCAGCCCCCCACTCACTCGATGCCAGGAGCACCCCCAGGGGTGATGACCACAAATGTCCCCAACATCACCCAGTGTCCCCTGGGGGCAGAGTCACCCCCAGTAAAGAACCACTGTACAAATCAGTACCCGAGTACCAACCACCCAGGTCACAAAATACAAACTGGCAGCCTGTAGAGGCCCCGTACACCCCACCCTCATCCCACCCTCCTTCCTTCCTCTCCCCACCTTCCTGCAGTGATAAAATGTCCTCAGTCTGCACTGTTGGATACAGAAGCCACATGTGGCCATGGGCACTTGATATGTGGCTGGTGCAACTGGGAACGGGATGCCTCCTTTAATTTAATTTAATAGAAATTTACATGTAAATTTAATGTAATACATTTTAAAAGAAATATAAATTAATACAAATGTAAATGGCCACACATGGCTGGTTGCTCCTGTGTGTGCTCTAAGGCCACTTGTGCACCTGCAACTACCCAGGATGGGGATTTGGGCTGCGTGACACCACTAAGGAGGTGTCAGGATGCTAACCAGGCGCTCCTGTACAGGTCATGCCTGTCAGAGTGTGTCCAGGCCATGGATTAGTACATTTTGACTGTAAAGGGCCAGAGAGTCAATATTTTCAGTTTTGCAGGCCAGAGGGTCTCTATGGAAACTCCACAACTCTGCCATTTTATGCGGAAAGCTGCCATAGACAATAAGGCCATGAGTGGGCATGGCTGTGTGCCAATAAAACTTTATTTACAAAACAAGTGAAGGGCCAGTAACTTGGCCCTCGGGCTGTACTTTGCTGACTCCTAGTCTAGAAGCATGGAATTTGCTGGGGCACCCATGTGTCTTAATTCACTCCTTCCTAAAGTCTTTTTACCCTGTTTCCTGTGGTTTTGGCCTTTCTCACTCCGGGCCACCTTGTCCCCATCCTGGGCTTTCAGACACCATCTCTAAGTCTGAGACCAGAGAGAATCTCACTCCATCCCAAGAGCCCAGAAACCTCAGATTCAATGAGGTCCAAACCAAGAGGAGAACCTTTCCCTTTTTTGGTCCCCAACACAGTGAGGGCCCCCCTGTATCCACCCTGTGTCAGAATCCGTCCTCTTGTCTCTCTGGAGACAGGATACTCCAGATGGAAGCAGGAACAGGGGATGCAAAGGTCCTGAATAACTTGGGGCATTCGCACAAGGGCTAACTTTATTTTTTTAAGTTTCAATGAAGTGCTCATACTCTATAGTTTTATCTGCCCTGTTCCACCTTTTTGTACTATTGTGGTTACAAATACGTAAGAGTTACCCTTTTAACCATCTTTAAGTGCACAGCTCAGTGGCATTAAGCACATTCACACTGTCCTGCGACCAGCCCCACCATCCGTCTCCAGAACTTTCTCATCTTCCCAAAAGGAAACTCCGTCCCCAGGAAACATTGACTCCCAACCCCCCTCCCCCAGCCCCTGGCCCCCACCATCTACTTCCTGTCTCTATGGATGTGATGACTCTAGGCACCTCCTATGAGTGGAATCAGACAGTATTTGTCCTTTTGTGACTGGCTGATTTCACTCAACATAATGTAAGGACAAAGTGCTAAGGACTAATTTTTATTGGATATTTACTAAGCACCCAGCATCATCTTCACCACCTTGTATGTATCAACTGCTCTAAATTTCATGACAGAGGCACAGAGAGGGCAAGCCACTAGCCCAAGGCCACACAGCCAGGACTTGGACCGAGGCAGCCTGGCTGTAGGCTTGAGCCCCCCCTCCTCCCCCTCAGCCAACACCCCCCCTCCATCCCTAAGGCCCCAGCCCAGCCAGTGCCCAGGGCCCCAGGCCACCCAGCAGAACCAGTGCCTGTGGCATCCAGCCAGACCCCCTCCCCCACCCTTCTTCCAGCTCCGCTCCCCATCCCCCCCACGAAGCCCACTCACCTCCTGCGTCAGGAAGGGGATAATCTGAGCACAGATACCACTGAGGCGCTTCACAATCTCAGCCTGGCAGGAAGCAATGGGGAGGAGGCTTGGAGGGGAGGCTGTCAATCCAGAACCTCCACTCCAGGGCATAACAAGCCTTTGCAAAGCTTGGGGTGAGGGGCTTGTCACCCGCAGCTGCAAGTGTAGGGCACGGGCTCCGGGACAGACTGAGAGCCTGGCGAGGACACCGTCCACCTGATGTCCAGGGCAGCCTTGAGCCGGAAGACAGGACAGACAGATCCACCACCCGCCAGACCCACTCAACAGAGATTTCCAGAAAGCAGCTGCGCAGCCACCCAGCGCAGACTGTGACCCCGAGAAACTTTGAGTTTGAGCCCTGGCTGGGCCCAGGTCTCTCTCGGGCATGGCTCCTCTCTGGGTCGTGCCTGCGCCCAGGGGCTGTAGTCAGGGGCGATCCCAGAGCACCACACTCAGGGGTGTGATGCTGTGATATAAGAAATATACATTTGGGGGAAAAGAATTTGAAAAAGAATAGATACATGCATATTGTATAACTGAATCACTTTGTTGTACACCTGAAATGAACACAACATTGTTAATCAACTATAGTCCAACATAAAAGAAAAAGTTAAAAAAAAAAGAAAGAAATATACATTTGGTCTTTGCCTCAGTTCCTGGCACAGAGCTCCTAAACCCCTAGAGACTTCTGAGTATTAGAGGCAAGAGGAGCATCTTCTGTTATTCACAATAAGCCCGTTTCACCTGCACGTGAGTTTATTAAGAGGGATGGAACTTTCAATCCCACCCCCAACTCCGACCGCCGGGGAGTCAAGAGGAGCTGGAGATTGAGTCAATCACCAGTGGCCAGTGGTGAAATCAATCGTGCCTAGGTAATGAAGCCTCCCTAAAAACGCCTAACTGAAGTGGTTTCCAGAGCTTCTGGTGGGTGGACACATGGGAGGTGCAGGGAGGGGGCGCCCGGAGCGGGCACGGAAGCTCCATGCCCTTCTCCATACCTTGCCCTGTGTATCCCTTCCATCTGGCTGTTCCTGAGTTATATCCTTTATCATGAAAGGGTGATAGTAAGAGCTTTCCCAAGTTCTGTGAGCCATTATAGCAAATTATCAGACCAAGGAGTGGGTCGCGGGAACCTTGATGTATAGCTGGTGGGTCAGAAGCCCAGGAGGTCTGGACTTGCGATAGGCATCTGAAGTGGGGGCAGTCCTGGGGAGCTGATCCCTGAACCTGTGGGGTCTACACTGACTCTGGGTAGTGTGTTAGGATTGAGCAGAAGTATAGGACACCCAGCTGGTGTCAGAGCTGGAGAACTCGGTGTGGCAAAAGCGAAATATTTGGTGTCAGAGGATAGAGATAGGATACGAAGAGTGTGGGTTTACTTGTAGGTTTCACCTGGGACCGGGGCTGGGCCGGGGACGCCAATAGAGGCTGAACAGAGGGGAAGCATGTGGGTGGGTAAGGGGGTGTTTTGTCAGCCTGTGCTTTGTCTCTGCCTCAGTTACAGGAGTGCTGGGCGCTGTGTGTATCTGGGTGAGGTTTGTGTCTTCCATCTGCTACCAGGAGGGTGGAACGAAGGCTCCTGGGGCCGGTACCCTACCCCTTACCCTCCATCCTATAAGGGGATCTATCTCATGCACCCATGGGACCACACCACGCTCCAGGCATACAAGCCCCCCGCCACCTACACCAGACGCAACAGAGCCCCCAGAGACCCAGAAAAGCACGCCAAGGCAGGTGCCCCCAGGCACTCCCAGTGTACCCCTACTTCTTCCCACCCACCAGAAAGACCCTAGGTTCTGCCCATTTATTCTAATATTTGGATGGACAAAATCCAAGATTCCTTCAACCTCAGGATCTTGGGGTCCCTTTCATCTCCTTAGAAAACATCAGGGTGCATGGGTGGTAGAATCCTCGCCTGCCCTTAGAAAGCATCAGAAAATCTTGAGCTCAGGATCTGGGGGTTAATCTTGAGCAACTGAAGTCAATTGCAGAACCTTCAGGTCTAACTCAGAACCTTGAGATCACACTCAGAAGCTGAGGACAATCTCAGAACCTCAGATCATTAGGGTTAATCTCAGAACATTCAAAACAGCGACAGAACCTTGGGGTCCATCTCAGACTCTCAGGATCCATCTCCAAATGTCAGACATGCTGATCTGAAAGGGACCTCTAAGACTGTCCGTTTGTCCCCCTCCTGGGACAGAAGGCCCGCCCCAGCCTGGCTGACCTGGCTGCTGGCTTCTGCTATGAGCCTTCCTTGACAGGGATGCCTGGTCCCTGTCCACTGCCCGACTCTCTCGTAGACAAGGTCTCCAGAAGTTCATTTTCCTTTCATGAGGCTGAAATCTGGCCCCCTGATCCCAGAGATTTCAGGATAAGACCTCTGTTCCCTGGAGCAGAGGGAGCGACGGGTCCCTCTCACAACTTCCATCCCCACCCCCCCGCCACTGGACACCCTTACCCCCAACACACAGTTACCTGCTTATGCATTTCAATGTTGAGCCCGTAGGACATTTCATAGTACTGCAAAGGAAAAGCTGTCTGGCAATGTCCACCGTGCCCATGGATGTCCAGCTGCTCTGGGTGACGCTGGGTCTTCCAACAGCCCCCAGACTGGGGGGGATCACAGCAGGACCCAGAGCCTCCCAGCTCCTTGGGGGCCCAGAGGGGGAGCCCAGAGAAGAAAGCAGGAACCCCCTTCATTCTCCCCACGGGAGTGGGGGAGGGGGGCAGTACCCAGATACCCTAGCCCCTCAGAGATGCTCATGAGGAAAGTGGGCATCCTTGCCTTATTGTTCTTAAGAGCTGGGAGGGCCCTGGGAGACAGCCTGGAATCCCAAGCTGCCCACTTTACAGATGAGGGAAAATGAGGCCCAGAGCAGGCCGGGGACTTGCCCCAGAGTGGTACTGGAGTCGGGATTCACACCCCACGTGTTTTCACTCGCAGCCAAGCTCTCTTCCCCACTCTCCCCCACCCCCCCGCCCCGTTTTGACAACCCGCCTTACCATGACATAATGTCGCTGCATTTCTGTCTTCTCACTGGCCAACTTCTCACACTCCAGCTTGAGGCTGGGAAGGAGACGGGGCATCGGGATCCCACTCTCCCTGCCCCCGCAGCAGGGACACCCACGGACCCCTTCTGGGCCAGTTTCCAAAGCGATGGGATTGGCTCTCCCCCGCCCCACTTCCTCACACACACACCCCCACCTCCCGCCCCCAGGCCCACCCCATCCCTTCCCAGGCTCAAAATGTCCCAGCACTGGACCATCCGTCCTCCTCACCTGCGATTCTACCTGGAAGCCCTCCCTCCCCACGCCCCTGGGGCCCCTCCCTCCCCCCCTGCACGCTGGAGGCCCCGCCCCTTCGCCCCAGCGGGCCCCGCCCTTCGCCCCCAGGTGAGCCCCCGGGTGAGATCCCGGGGCCCCTGGGGCGGGACGCCCCCGCCCCCCCTCACCTGTGGTACTGAGCCTGAAGAAACTGGAATTCTTCTTTGATGCGGTCGCAGATCTCCAAGATTGAGAACTTGAAGGGCTGGCCGGACTGAAGCGGGGTCTGGGGGTGGGAAGCCGGGGTCTGAGTTCCCGGACGCGCGACCCTCCCTACCCCCCGCAGCCCGGCCCCCCACTCACCGGGTGCCTTCCCTGGGGGTACATCCTGTCGATTCGAGAGGCCCCCCCTCCCTCGCCGCCTGAGCTTGACGATATGGGGACGGGGGCGGAGAGGCGGCGGCGGCGGGATGGGGGAGAGGCTGGGGTGGGGGGCTGCCCGAGAAAGAAGGGGGCAGCGGCGTGGGGCAGGGGACCCCGGAGTCCCCCGCCCCCCGAGCGAGCGCGCGGGGTCGCGGGGACTGAGGGGCGCCGAGGCCCCTGCCGGGCTGGGGGCGCGAGGCCGGCGCAGAAGGTCGGGCGAGCAGCGGCCGGTTTCAGAGGCGCGGGCGACGGGCCCCGCGCAGAGCCGCCTCCCTCCGGCGGGGCTCGGCCGGGAGCCGCGGGCAGAGCCGCCTTAAGGTGGCGCCGCCGCCCCCCGGCCCACCCACCCCGTGCACCCCCGCGACCGCGGCCGCGGCCTTGGGACCAACCCCTCCCTTCCACCAGGGACGAGCGGGGAAACTGAGGCTCGCGTCCAGCCCCGCAAACGTCGCCCCCTCGCCCTCCCTGAGGGCCCATGAGAGAAAAGCGCAATAAGTACCTAGTGGCCCACTGTGGGAGTAGCTTGGCGGGGAGGGGGGCAGTTGGGGGCCAGAAATGGCCTTTCTGAGGAAGTGGGCTAAGACAAGTGTCGGGAGGAAGCAGCCTGCCGAGTGCTGGCTGGGAAACCTGCCTGCACAGAAAGGGACCAGGTGAGGGATGGGGCTGGGGGGCAGAGGTAGGCCCTCGCCTTTTCCTGGCCTCAGTATTCGCATCTGTAAAATGGCAGAGGCAGGGGCTATTTTTAAAGGACACGGTACATGAACAGCCCTCAGCCTGGCCTGGCACAGAGTAGACTCCGAGAGCTGGGAGTTGGGTTCCGGTGGCCACCACCAGCAGACTGGGCTGTCTCCCCTTTCAGACGATGGGCTCCTAGAAAGCAGAGGTCCCAAGGAGGATGAAAACGAATTTCTGCCATCAGACTGAGGTCTCGCTGAGGACAGGGGCTCCATCTCCCATCGCAGACCACAGATATCCTGTGAGGTAGGAAGTGGGACATTCTTATTCCCATCATGCTTCTGAGAAACTTCAGGGTTGTTTGTAAAGTCAATCAACAAACACGTGTTGACAGCCTACTGTGGACCAGACACTGTTCTAGGCACTGGAGCTCAGCAGGGAAGTAGACAGAGAAAATCCCTGGCCTCCTGTTAATAGCTGCCCCTGTGTCATTAGGTGAGTAAGCAGAAGCATACAAAAGCCCTAACAAATTCATTGGGCATCTATGGCATGCCAGGCATCCTTCCAGGCACCAGGGTGGATGGAGAACAGATCCCTGCCTTCTCTGAGTTCAGGGGATAAGGCAAGATCACAGCTTGGAAATTATGGAATTCTGTGTGCATACAAAGAGGAGTTTAGGGGGCAGTTATAGAGGTAGCGGAGGGAATCTGCTTATCTGGGGTGTCTGGGAGAGACCTCTTGGAAGAGGTAATGTTGGAGATGAGACCTGGAGGATAAAGATGGGCAGCCATGGGAAGGGAGGAGAAGAGAGATCCTGAGGATAAAGATATGAGTGTGTATGTGTGTTAGAGGGAGTATTTGACGGCTCCCTATTGCCATCAAGATAAAATCCAAACTCTTCCCTCTTCCCACAAGGCCCTGCACAAACCCCCTCCCCACCCTCCCTTCCCTGATCCCAACTTCCTTCACTTTCACCCTCATTCACTCTGCTCCAGCTACACAGGCTTCTCCTGCTCACCTGGTACAGTCCTGCCCCAGGGCCTTTGCACTTCCTGCTCCCTTTACCTGGAATGCTGTTCCCTTGCTTCTCAGTCATTCAGGTCTCAGCTCAGATGTCATCTCCTCAGAAAGGCCCTTCCCGGCCACCCATCTAAGCAGTGCTCACCCACTCCACCCTGTAATTCTCAAACACTGCCTCCTATTCTCTCTCTTTCTAGGTCCTATCAGAGTTTGTTTCCGTTTGTGTTTTCTTTTGACATGATTGTGTTTCTTCTTGGGTTGTTGTACTCATTATTTGGTTCCCTCGCTAGGTTGTGTAGGGACAGAGCCCATCTTGGTGCCTGCAGAGACTGGCATACAATAAGTGCTCAGTAAATGAACAGGCACTGGCGTGAGAAGAAGAAACAGCAGATTCAGCTAAAACCAGAAATCACTGGCCACACTCCTGCTGGAGAATTCTAAGAAACAGGGGGTTCCACAATTCCATGATGCCGAAGGTTCATCATTCCAAGTTTGGGGGCATCTGTGAATTCCTAATTCCAAAACCTTTCCAGGAGGTGCCTTACCTCCCCTGGGAAGACAACAGGTCCCCTCTCTGGGCCACTAGTCCAAGCAGTGGTACCCCTTCCTCATCCTCTTCTCCTTTAGAGCCTCTGTCTTCTCCTGGGCCTTCTCTTGACAGAAGCCCTCCTTCTGGGGCTTCCCTGGTGGCACGGCGGTTAAGAATCCTCCTGCCAATGCAGGGGACACGGGTTCGAGCCCTGGTCTGGGAAGATCCCAGACGCTGGGATCATCCCACAAGCCCGTGCGCCACAACTACTGAGCCCACACGCCACAACTACTGAAGCCTGCGCGCCTACAGCCCATGCTCTGCACAAAGAGAAGCCACCACAATGAGAAGCCCATGCACTGTAACGAGAGTAGCCCCTGATCACCACAACTAGAGAAAGCCCGCGTGCAGCAACAAAGACCCAATGCAGGGCTTCCCTGGTGGCGCAGTGGTTGAGAGTCCGCCTGCCGATGCAGGGGACGCGCGTTCTTGCCCTGGTTCGGGAAGATCCCACATGCCGCAGAGCGGTTGGGCCCATGAGCCATGGCTGCTGAGCCCGCGCGTCCGGAGCCTGTGCTCCGCAACGGGAGAGGCCACAACAGTGAGAGGCCCGCGTACCGCAAAAACAACAAAAAAAAGACCCAATGCAGCCAAACAAACAAAAAAAAGCCTTCCATCTCTTCAAGTTCAACAGCTCCTTCTTGACCCTCATCTCGCAGCTCTGCCCAGAGCAGCCTTTCCTCTCCCTGCCCCCATGCCCTCCTGATCTGTTGGCCCTCCTTCCTCTCTGAGGGCTGGTCCTCCTAGCCTAGTCACCTGAATGTCACCTTTGCCCACACCTCTGCTTGCCCAGGCTCTGAGCCACCACGTTCTCTTGGAGGCTTCAGGCATCACCTTCATGGAGATGGTTCCAAGCTCTGGCTCCACTCCTGGTCCTACCCTGAGACCCAGCCCTGTGAGTAGAGCCACCAACTAATGGATGTCCCCTTGGATGTTCCCCAGGCCACTAGATGCAGCACCTCTGCCCAGACCTGTCCCTCACCCTGTCAGGCCCCAGTCCACCCTGATCCCCCAGGACAGAGCATCAGCATAGCCTCTTTTCTCCCCTTCTCCTGCCATGCAACCCTGCTCCCCATTCACACAGCCCCCTACCTGCACCAGCCCTTCATCCTCTCCCATCTGGACCTCAAGCCACCTTCTCACTCTGAGCAGCTTTCACTATTGTCACCTTCTGTTTGAGTCTGGCCCTCCCTCACCTAAAACCCTCCCATGGCTTCCTATGGTCCTTGGGACAAAGTTCCAGATCTTTAGGCATCAGATGCCCTGCACCACCTGGCCCAGCCCAGCTTCACTTCCCTCCACCGGTTCAAACACTCTCCGCTCTGGCCACATCAGCCAGATTACCTAATCTGTGTTCCTCTCCACCTCTGGGTCTTTGTTTATGTTGTTATCTCTTTCGAGAATTCCCTCCCTCTCCTTTTCTGCCTGGAGAAAATCCATTCTGTCAAAGCCCAACCCAAAAGGCACCTCCTCCAGGCAGCTTCTCCGAAAGGCATCTCCCCTTCCACACACAGACTGTTTAAAGTTGGCAGGTACATGGGTATTTATTCTATAAACACCTCTTCATGGGGAAGATGATGGGGCCCTGGCGAGGACCAGCCCCAGGCCTAGCCTGGGAGGTTCCTAAGGTGGGTGGGACAGAGCTGAGGACACACCGCAGGCCCACCTAATCAGTGCCAGGAAAACTGTGCCCAGGGCCTAAAGGACCCAGAGGACGAACAGGAGCTCTGCCTGGTGAGTTCAGAGAAGGCTTCCTGGAAGAGGGGACTTTTACCCATCAGTGTTTAGATCCCTCAGCCAGGCACACTCCACAGGGGAGGGTAAATACAGATTTGTGGATTGCCTGAGAAGCCACAAAACCACACACACACACACACACATACACACACACACACACACACACACACACACACCTCTTAGTGTGTGTAATCTGCCAGGAAGGAGGAGATGATTTGCTCTGAGCAGCAGCAACCCGTTTGGGGAGCAGCTTTGAGAATTTGGGGAGGCTCAGCAGTCTGTGAGATGGGGATGAAACAGGAGGGGAGGGGGCAGGGCACAACCTTGAATGACATAGCCTGAGGACATGACATAAACTGATTACAACCAAATGGGTCCAAGATGGCAGATAAGTCGGACAAGTCAACTTCCAGTAGACCCTGAGCCTCAGTGTATGCTCACTGTAACACATCAACAAGCTGAATGACACACCCACAGGCGCCATGACAATTCCAAGACCAACCATAAGGATCAAAAAGTGGGCAGTGGCCCAATTCCTGGAAATCCCCACCCCTTCACGAAATAGCTGGAATACTCCTCCCCCTCATTAGCCTATGAAATTACCCACTCCTATAAAAACTGACAACCCCATAGCCTGCTGCATTCCTCACCTTCTGAGATGGCCCACACTCTGTGGAGTGTGTTTCTCTCTAAATAAATCCACTTCTTACCTATCACTTGTCTCTCACTGAATTCTTTCTGCGTTGAGACATCAAGAACCTGAGCTTCGGGGCTTCCCTGGTTGCACAGTGGTTAGGAATCTGCCTGCCAGTGCAGGGGACACGGGTTCGAGCCCTGGTCCGGGAAGATCCCACATGCCGGGAGCAACTAAGCCCGTGCGCCACAGCTACTGAGCCTGCACTCTAGAGCCCGCGAGCCGCAACTACTGAGACCGTGAGCCACAGCTACTGAAGCCCGCGTGCCTAGAGCCCGTGTTCCACAACAAGAGAAACCACTGCAGCGAGAAGCCCGCACACCACAATGAAGAGTAGCCCCCTCTCGCTGCAACTGGAGAAAGCCCGCGGGCTGCAACGAAGACCCAATGCAGCCAAAAATAATAAACAAATAAAATAAATAAATAAAATAAAAATAAAACTTAAAAAAAAAAAGAACCTGAGCTTCATTAAGTCCTGAAACCAGGTGTGTGATCTCAGTTGGAAGAGTGTGGGTTTTGGCCGGGTTTGAGTCCCAGCCACGTGGGTTCAAGTCCCAATCTGAGGTGCACAGTTTCAGGGGGGCCCCTAGGCAGCACTTACTTGATAACTTACTGAAATGCCACATCCGGCCAGAGCAGGAGGCAGGGAAAGGACTGCCAGGCATGAGTTACAGCCTAGGCAGTCTAGCACAACCTTCTCATTTCTCCGGGAAGGCTTTCCCCAGCTAACTCATTTGCCATACAGGGCTTCAAAGCCGCACTCCTCTGGGGTCTCAGTTTCCCCATCTGCAAAACCCAGGGGGAAGGTGCAAAACTGGGGAAAGGGGTTTAGCTTTTGATCTCTCCCCTCCCACTGTACAGAAAGACGCAGCCCCGGTTCCTGGCTGGGTTTTTATGATGTGGATGTTTTTGCTTTTTTTTTTTTTAAAGTAAAAAGCTGAGAAGCAGCCCTGGGACACGGGATTGCTCAGACCACCTTAAATCAGCCTCACCGCCCCAGCTACTGTGGAAATTCCTTTCTCCGCGGTGGTTGGCTGGGCGCACCAGCCAATCAGCCCGCGGAGCTCCCACATGGGTCCGTGACGTCACAATGAGCGCTGGCCAATGGGAATCAAGGAACCGGCAGCCAATGGCAGAAGGCGCTAGGATCGGCTGGGCCAATCGGAAGGCGGCGAGGCACTCCCAGCGGGGTATGGAGAGTGTGGCTCCCCCTCCCTAAGAGAACTGAGACCCTCGTGGACGCCTGATCCTGGCGGGTTTGGGGCGGGGCGGGGTGGGGGTGGGGGTGGGGGGAAATCTCCGGCTCGGTTAGTATCCAAAAAACAGGGAGAAGCGATCCACCACCTAAGCCTGGCGGGTCTTCCTTTAAAAACAAGAGTCCCTCGTCCAACATACTACCTTGCAAAAGCCAGGCCAGCAAGCTGGACCGACTAGCGTCTTTCGCCCTCTTTCGCAGATAGGTAAACTGAGGTAGAGACGTTAAGTCACTGCGGACGCTCGGGGAAGAACTGAGACTCTCACTCGAGCCCGGAAGCTCCCAGCATGGTTCAGTTTCTGTCTTCAGGTCGGATGGGGAGGAATGGGCCCAGGGGTAGGCGAGGAGAGGGGGTTGCTGGTCCCCGCGCCTCAGTTTCCCCGGGCGCGAGCGGGAGAGTAGACTGGAACAGGGGTTCTACGAAAGACTACGAGCCCCAGAAGCTCCTGCGCGGCGCTCGCCCGGGTTGTCAATCAAAGTAACGTGGGTCCCTCTCCGACCCGCGCTCCCCCGCCCGCCGCCTCTCTCCTGCCAGCGCCCGCTCCCTCCCCGTCGGCTCCGGGCCCGGCGCGGTATAATTACAGCCCATTGATCCGACCCGGGCCGGGAAAGCGGCTCCCTCGGGGAGGCCAAGCCTTTGGCTTCCGACTTCGCCAACCTCTGCCTACCGCCCCCCTAGCCGAGCTGCTGGGCCACCAGCTAGGCCTGTCCCCTCCTGCTGGCCAGGGCTCGTAGGTGACCTCTGAGCCTCGGTTACCTTGGCGGTGAGCCCCCCTCAGAAAAATTACACACAGGTTTCCTTCCACCCAAGAACTTGGGACGCCCTCCTGCCCTGTTCTAGCGCCCCCGACCTCCTCATGTGACCTAGAGACTCTTGAGGGCCTCTCCCTGGGCCACAGTTTTCCCACCTGTACAGTGAGATGGTTGCACAAGACTTATTCATGAAACCAATGCTTTCTGCTGGCCCCAAGCGAGCAGCCAGCGCTAGGCCATGCAGGAGGGGTTCCTGAGTTTGGGGAAGTAGGGGGAAAACAAGCACATAGCTCTCAGACCCCTGAGAGTGGTCAGGGCTGGGGAAAAGGGAGGCACTGGGGTGGAGGTGGGCGTGTGGGCAGAGCCAGGAGTGAGGTGTCTGCTTGGGAAGATGGAAAGGCTTCCTAGATGTCAGGTGGGGGTGTTTAAGCTGGGGTTCTGCAGAATGCATAGGAGTTGCCTCATTTGAGCTGTGCCTTTATATAACCCTAGACCAACATGGAAGAGGAAAGATGGGGCAACTTTAAACCCTGCCCTGGAATTGAGGAGCCTTGAGCTCTGACCCCTTGCCTTGCTGAGTGGACGTCTGAACATTCCCTGGCTGTGAAGTGGGGAGTGGACACACCCATGGGTGTAATACCCCTCTGCCTACTTTCACAAGGGTCCATAAAGTCCCAGTAGGCTCTGACCAGTGGGAGATGAGAAACTGCAGCCAATGGCTAGAGGCACTAGCATTGGCTGCGGGCTCCAAACTCCAGCCTTCCCCTGGGCAAGAACTGGACAGCTCAGGGGGAAAAAAGAAAGGGCTTTTGGAAGTCCAGGGTGGACCTGGGCTCAGTGGGTAACCTTATCTGGAATACGAGGTTGATAATAGAATCTTCAAATAAGTTCATGTCTATAAAGTACTTAAAATAATTCATAGTAAATGCTCAGAACGGGGTAGCCATTTGCACTCCCTTTATGCTCCAAAGGGCCCTTCTCTCCCAGCCTTATTTCATACCCCACAGCTGGGCTATGCACTCACTCTCCACTCCTCCCATAGTTTTGATCACCCAAATGTGAATCAGATCTCATTCTTCCCTCTGCTCAAGAATCTTCCATAGCTCCCCATCACCCTCAGAGTAAAATCCAAACTCCCCACCTCTGTCTACATGATCTGACCCCCATCAATTTCCTACTCTCACCCCTCCCTCTCTCCTCCTCACTCACTCCCTTCCAGCCACACCGGCCTCCTTGCTGTTCCTCCAACACACCAGACATGGTCCTGCCTCAGGGCCTTTGCACAAGCTGTTTCCTTTGCCTAGACCACAGCTGGTTCAAAACATCAGCACCTGGGGAGGCCTGGCCTGGCCAGCCTGGCTGCAATAGCCCCCAACCTCCCTACCTGGTCAGCCTCTATCATTTCACTTCCTTCAGAAGCCTCATCACTCTGAACACTTACAGTTTATTTGCTTATGTGTTTATGGTCTGTCCAGGCCCAACACAATGCCTGTTCCACGTATTTGTTGGGAAGATAAAGGGATGAGCTTAGAGAGGGTCAGAGCCTCTCCCAGGTCACCCAACATGTGGGGCAGGGCCCCAGAGCCCCTGACAACCTGCCCAGTGCTAACCCAACCTGCGGGGGTCCGCTGCAACCTGAAGGCCTGGGTTCAAATCCTACCTTAGCTGTTGTGTTGCTGTGATTCTGTCAAATGGGGGTAATGACAGAAATTTCTTCATCCCGTGTTATAGGACTCCCGGCACGGCATGCAGAACTTCCCAGACCAGGGATCGAACCCCCGTCCCTGCAGTGGAAGCGCCGAGTCTTAACTACTGGATTGCCAGGGAAGTCCGAGGCATCTCCTATTTTTAAACTCCTGGGGTCTCCTAGTCAATGTAGCCATCCCAGACCCTCACCCTCTGGACCCTTCCGTCTGGCATCTCTGTGAGCTGTGCCTCCATCTCTTTCCTGGGGCCGGGGGGGTGGGGTGGTGCTCCCTGCTGGACGGCAGACTCACCCAGCCCCCAGGCACTGCACAGGTGTGGGTGGAGCCCTGTGGCCTCATATGAATCTTACTCCCCAACTTCTGGTTTGCAGGGAGACATTTTATCCTCTCTGGGCCTCAGTTTACTCATCCGGAAAAGGGGGCTGCCCTTGATAATGGTACCCATGGCGGTTATTACTCTGGGCTAGCTGCTTTATTCAGTTGACCTTGTGTCTGACGCTCACAACTGCACTGCAAAGTAGGGGATGAGAACCTGCCGTGGACCAGGCAGAACTGCCTCCAGGCTTCTGCCCTGGGCTCCCTCTGCCTGGAACACCTCCCTGCCCCTAGCCATCTCCCTGAGGCAGGCTCCTTCTGTGATCCAGGTCTCGGCTCAAATGTCACCTCCTCAGAGAGGCCTCCTCCCATCTCCTGGCTCAAGTAGCCCCCTGTCATTCTCTGTCTCCTGCCCCTGGTGGAGTTTTCTTCCTAGCACTTGACTGTTCTTGGAAATTATCTTATTCGCTGGTTTATTTGTTGTCTGTCTTCCCTACACGCTGTGGGTTCCACTAAGGGCAAGATGGGCCCTGTCCTGGGTCCAGGGCAGCCACCCCAGAGCCTGGCACACATCAGGCGCCCAATAAATTCCGGTTGCCGGTCAGTCTGGCTTGGGAGTGGGGGGAGGGGAGGCGGCCAGGGCCAGAGACGCCTAGGGATCTATCCAGGGTCACAGAGAGCCGCGCTCCGGGTGGGCGCTCGGTGGCTGGCGTCCTGGGGTCCCGGGGCCACCCCCCCGCAGTTCAGGCCGAGGGGGCCGCGTGCCAGGTGGTCGTCCCCTCGTTCCCCGCGCCGCCGCGGCTGGGGAACACACCGGTAACCACGTGGGCCGGGCCAGCGCGTCACCCCAACTGGCCGGGACAGGCCCAGCGGGGCACGGGGAGCGCGGGCACCGCCCCTTCCCCGCCCGGGATCCGGGAGGCCGAGGAGGGGAAGTAGGAAACGGAGGGGACAAAGCGGGTGGAGGCGGAGTGGCGGGGGGAGGGGCAGAGGGCGAAGGGGGCGGAGGAGGAAGGGGTTGAGGGGCGGGGAGGGGGAGGAGGACGCCAGGGGGCGGAGGGTCAAGGGCGGGGAGAAGCGGGCTTCCTGGCCTGGCCGGCGCGCAGCAACCCGGCCCGGGGGGCCTGGGTGGGTGGGAGAGGTTTGCGGGGGAGGGTGTGGGGAGAGTACTGGCGAGGTCGGCTGAGAGGCGAGGATGGCGGGGAGGGAGCATAGTAGGAGGGAGAGATCAAGGGGGAGGAGAGAGAGATAGAGAAGGACCTTGAAGGAGAGAAACAAAGCTGGAGAGACAGAGACCCAGAGGTTCCCGGAAGCAGTGGGGGTGAAGAAAGAGAGAGGGGCAGATCCCGGGAGAGACCCTCAGAGCAGGATGCTTGGCTGTGGGACGGGGGCTTGGGGTTCATGCAGCTCCCTCTTGCAGCTCCTAAAGTCAGAAAACATCTAAATACTGCGCGGGCTTCCTCCTGCGGCCCTGCCTCTGTCTCCCCTCCAGCTGGGCCCCTCTGCGACCCCAGAAGATCTTGCTCATCGTGCACCTGGCTGTGCCCCTCCTCCGCTCAAACACCTTCCATGCTCCCTGCAGCTGTCTCTCCCACTGAGCAGGCATCTTCCTGCAGGGCTGGCCCAGGCCCACCCATCTCGCTGGCTCCTTTGCCATTTTCTCACTTTCTCCCTAGATCTTCCGTGAACACATATTGTGTGCCAGGCAGGAGTCTAAGCCCTGGGGATTCAGCAGTGACCAAAACAGACCCAATTCCTATTGTCCTGAAACTCATCTCAGAGTGGGGAAAAGCAGAGGACAGGGAATATTTGTTGACCTAAGTTGTTCACAGCGATCAATGCTGTGAAGATAAAGCGAGCAGGAGAGAGGGGGTGGTGATGGCTGGGAGTGCGCTGACTGTGGGGACAGTGTGTTCCACGCAGAGGGTCAGGCCCAGAGGTGGCACCGTGCTTGGTCACCCTCAGACACGGAAAAGAGGCCAATTAGAATGAAGGCCCTGAGCAAGGGGAGCGGCCATAGCTCTACCCACGTGCACAGGATCCAGGCTAAGGTCTGGACCTGGCAGTTTGCATCTTCCCACATCAGAATCCTGGTTCCGTGGCTGTGTGCCAGGGGCGAGTCACTTTATATCTCAAGCCTCAGTTTCTTTATCTGTAAAATGGTCCTTCCTTCACCAGGCATTTTCAAGAACTGATAGCGAGCTGTAGCTGGAGCCCTGAGCCGAAGCCAGAGCATGGTAGATGTTCAGATTGCAGCCATCTATGATTTCTGTTATCCTTAGGATTTGTGTTGCTTTCCTGATTATTTTTTAAATACGTATTTATTTATTTATTTGGTTGCACCGAGTCTTAGTTGCAGCAGGTGGGCTCCTTAGTTGTGGTATGCGAACTCTTAGTTGTGGCATGCATGGGGGATCTAGTCCCCTGACCAGGGATGGAACCCGAGCCCCCTGCATTGGGAGCGCGGAGTCTTAACCACTGGACCACCAGGGAAGTCCCCTGATTATTTCTATTTGTGCCTAGCGGGGCTGAGAGCTCCGCTAGCCAGCAGAGGGCAGGAGACTGGCTGTGGCCCTGCCTTGTTTTGCGACTTTGACAGCTTCCTACCCTTCCTCCGGCCTCAGTTTTCCTGTCTGCACGATGGGGAGAGCATGTGGTCGGTCCAAGATCTCTGATTCCACGTCACTGCAGCTTCTTTTTGTTTCTCCTCCAAGTCCAAGTCCAAGGCGCAAACACACAGACTTTGGAAGGAGGAAGGCCACGTAAATATTTCAGGCAGTAGACGTACCTGGCCCGCCTGGACTGTGAATGTTTAACGCGTCACATCCTAGTTTTCGCTGGCCTTCACAGGATGTTCTTCTCCCTGGCTGGGGAATCTGTTAGTCCTTGACCCCTCCTGAGCCCTGGAGGCCAAACCAGGAGGAGGTGGGCCTGGCTCTGGGGGGGGCTGGGGTGCAGGAGGGGTGTGTGGGGACGGGGCTGGGTCAGTCTCATGCCACTCTGGGGCCTGTGGGACTCTCCAGCACTGTGGACATCATTGTGTGCACGGGGAAGTCAAGGCTCAGAGAGAGTCAGGGAGCCTCACACCCCGGTGTACACAGATCCCTCCCTGGAAAGACCCCTATAAAGGGGGAGGGGGCCGGAAGAGGGGACTCCCAGAAGGGCCTGGGGTCTAGGTGGGGGGCGGGGAGTCAGAAGGGATGGGTTCACCCAGTCCTGTGCCCCAGGAGCTGGGAGCGTAGCTCTGGCTCCTCCTCCTCCTTTCTGCCCCTCCCCCTCGCCTCCCTCCCCCCCATTGCTCCTTCATTCTCTCTCATCCCTCCTCCCCATCGCCCTCCGTCCCCCTCACTTTGCTTCTCTCCCTCCTCCCTCCTTTCCCTAACCCCCCCTCCTCCCTCCGGCCCTCCCTCCCTCCCTCTCTCCCTCCTCTCCCCCTCCCCCCTCCCTTATCTCCATCCTCCCTCTTCCCCTCCTCCTCCCACCCGCCTTCCCCCTCCTCCCCTTCCTCCCGCCTCATTAGGCGTGCCCGCGGCGCGGGGCCCATTAGCGGATCAATTAGCCGAGGTCGCCGGCAGCCCGGTCGTTAAGCGCGGGAGGCCGCACCTCCGCCCGCCCCGGCTTCCCGGCCGCGATCGCGTACCTCCAGGACCCTCTGGTCTCGCTCCCCACTGCGGACTCCTGGGCCCGCCCTATACCCTCCCCAGCCCCACGGGCGGGATGAGGGGCTTCGAAGCCCTCAGAGAGACCCCAGGTCACAGATGTGTCCGTGGCTAGGCAGGACCCCCTTCTGCTTCGAAGACCCCTGAGGGGGACTGTCGGGTTTGCCCCTCTCCCCAACGCCCTTCATCTGCCAGCAACATCAGTAATAATGTCAGCTGACGGCCGGTGAGCCCTTGCAGGCTTTCTGCTAATCCTCGGAACCCTCTTCCCAGAAACAGATGAGACAAGTGATTTCACTCGCCTCACTCGCCATAGCTCCTCTGCTTGCTGACACCTGCTGACACATTTTGTATTTTCCTACCGCCGGCCACAGGGCGGGGACTTAAGTGTCCTGTTTCCTGCTGTGTCCCCAGGGCTCAGAGTAGGGGTGCAATAAATGAATGAATGAAAAAGATGAATGAATGAATGGGTGAGGGTCTGCTAAAGCACTTTCCACGGAGTCAGTAATAGGATCTTCATGACAACCGTGTGTTCTGTGATTATACCCATTTTACAGACAGGGAGGGAAAACCAAAAACCAGAGTGGTGAAGCCACTTGCTTGGATCACCCTGCTGTGAGAGGAAGAGCCAGGATTTAAACCCACGCTGGAGACCCCATGCCCAGAATCAGTATGTGACAAATTAATAACAACCACTGTTCCCCTCCAGGGGTGGGGGTGTCCCAGAGCCTTGCTTTGGGGGGAGGGTCAGGGGTGGCCTTCAGAAAAGTGACTTCTGGGAGTCCTGGGGGATTAGAACCGGGGGGGAGGGGAAAAAAAGAACACTGTTCCAAGCAGAAGGAACAGCATGTGCAAAGGCCGCTAGGCAAGAAACAGCCAGTTGTTTCAACCTGGCTGCAGCCTGCTGGGAAGGAATGATTACAGGGCTGGGTAGCAGGCCCTTGCGGTCTCCTGGGCCTAGAATTTATTCCAAGGACCATGGAGGCCAACGATTATCTATTCTTTAAATCCTTTTTAAAAACTGTGAAATAGAACACACAGAAGAGTGCCCTGATTGTAAGCAAACAATTCGATGAATTATCACAAAGTGAATACACTTGTGTAATCAACTCCCAAATTACCATCACCCTTAGAAGTCTCCTTTGGTAACTCCATGACATCTGGTGCTATAGGTCCCTTGGGCCTGTCTTTGTTCTTTATATAAGTGGAGTCACACAGCATTGACTTTTCCATACCTGGCTTCTTCAGTGTTCTGTGTGCCAGATGTACGGTGTCAAGCGCGGTGAGGTCTGGTTCTTTTTCTGGCTGCGTAGTATTCCACGGGCAGCTAATGTCACAACTTACCCTTCTGCCCTTTGATGGACAGCTGGTGGTTTCCAGTTTGGGGCAATGAGGACTAATTACAGCTGCTGTAAACATTCTTGTGGCACGTGTGTTGGGTGGATCCAGCATTCAAATCTGGGGGTATCACTGGGTGCTAAGCAGCCTTCTGAGGCAGATGTAACAATTTACACTCCCCAAGCGAGGGGCAGAGATGAGTTCTGGTTTTCAGCACAAGGATATACATTAAGCAGGGAGTGATTCCATCTCACTGGCATTTTTGGAGGTGATTTGGCTGCAGTGGGGGAGGGGCGGGGCCCAGCAGGAGGGTCCCCCTGTCCCCTCTCTGCCTCCTCTTTCTCTCCTTAGGGACAGGAGACATTTACCCTGAGGTTGGCTGTCCATCATTACCCCTCTGTCTCTCCTTCCTTCCCTTCCTGTGCCCTTGGCCCCCATGCAAACCCACTGGATTGGGCAGACAGCTGAGAATTCCTTGCATCCCTCGTGCTCCCAGTTCCTTGAGGGTGGGATTTCTGTAGCATGAAGCCCTTGTGAAGATCTTACCAAGTCCAGATGACTGTCCCCACTCTCCACCCACCTCCCCGCCACCAGGCCCATATCCTGGGTGGGGAGCCTGAACTTCTCTTAGTTTTTTTTTGTTTTTTTTTTTGCAGTATGCGGGCCTCTCACTGTTGTGGCCTCTCCCGTTGCGGAGCACAGGCTCCGGACGCACAGGCTCAGCGGCCACGGCTCATGGGCCCAGCCGCTCCGCGGCATGTGGGATCTTCCCGGACCGGGGCACGAACCCGTGTCCCCTGCATCGGCAGGCGGACTCTCAACCACTGCGCCACCAGGGAAGCCCTCTTAGTTTTTATTATTAAATTTTTTGGCCACAGCACGGGGTATGTGGGATCTTAGTTCCCCAACCAGGGATCGAACCCACACCCCCTGCATCGGGAGCGCAGAGTCTTAACCACTGGACCACCAGGGAAGTCCCTGAAGTTCTCTTGACTGAAATGCCAAGTGTGCTGGGAATCACCTTTCCTGCTGGCTCCCCCTCCTGGGCTGGTCCAGCTTGGATGCAGGGGGGCTAGGGTGGGCTCCAAGTGGTCCTTGGAGAGTTGAGGTCCAGCTGGGGGTCTGTGTTCTCTGATCTGGAAAAAAGCGTTTTGTGTGTGCAGTGTGACTGTCCAGTCTCAGCAGCCGTCTCTAAGGGTAAAGACTGTCATTTAGGAACCCTCTGGCCTGGGACTCAGAAACTAGTGACCTCTTAGCTTTTCTGAATCCCTTTGCCTACCTGTCAAAACGGCTGGCTAGACCTCAAGCACCTAGGCTGTGCTGTGTGACCTAGAGCCTCCAGCTGGCCCTCTCTGGGCTAGGCGCCAAGTTCAGGAGCTAGACTACATTTACAAGCCGGACTCAGCTAGGACTCTAAATATCCAGTCCTGTAACAGACGAGGGGATCTCAGACTTGAAGGAAGCCCTCTCCTCCTCCGGGAAGGGGGGGCACCGCGGGCAACTCGCAACACAGAGGCAGGAACACGGCAACCAACCTTCTCACATCTTTATTTGAAAGGCACAGCTAAGCCCACCCTCGATACAGCATTTTCACTTCTCTCCGTAGAGATCAAACGACTGAACACAACAAAGGCTGACAGTCTAAAAGGCTATATACAGACACAGGTGTGGGTGTTGCTTTTTTTTTTTAACATTTTTCTGTCTTTTTCTTTTTTTTAATATCCCTTTTCTTAAAAGACAAGCTAGTATACTGGAAAAAGGAAAAATAAAAAATAAAAACCAAGACAACTCGAGTACCCTCATCTTTATTTGGGAAAAGGGAGAAAGGGAATTCTGGGTCGCCCATCCCACCCTGTTCCCCGGGCAAAGCTTGCTGTCCATGGCCCCTCTTTCTTTCATGGGTGAGGGGACAGGACTAGGTGGGTGTGGGCGGCGGGAACTAGCAGAGGGTGAGTGAGTGGGAAGGGGAGACGCGGGGCGCCCAGGGCGGGGAGGGGCAGCTAGCATTGTGTTTGCATGCAGTGCCAGGGTGTGAGGCCAGGGTGCGCCCCGGGGAGGGGCGGGGGGGGGGCAGCGGGCTGTCAGTTACAGGTGTGCGAATTGGGGAAGTGCAGGGGGTATTGGACCTCTTGAGGTCTTGCTCCCTTCGGACCTGGCCTCCCACTTGTGCCTCCAGGCCTCAGCTTGCCTCATCTGTGGTATGAGCGGGTAATGACCCATTCAGGCTGCAGGGGAGGAGGAGGGAGGCTGGGAGTCGGGGGTAGGAGCCAAGTCAGGGGGTGGCACACAAGCAGGGCGAGGGCCCCAGCAGGCGGCTACCATAAATACTACCAGAGTTGAGCCAATCCCGAGCTATACTGTGTCTTATGCTGAATCTTCCTCTCTCCGTGTCTGTCTCCCCTTTGTCCCCCTGCCCCCATCCCAGCCGCCCACTAATCCGACTTCTCGCCATCATCCTCCTGGTGGGTGTCACCGTCATGCCCATTCTTGTCTTCCTTGGAGAGGTGGGCCTGGGAGCCCAGCGCCGACAGCGAGAGGAGGCCGGTGCCTGCACTGACCGCCGGCAGCGAAGGGGGCTGCAGCCCCACAGGCAGTGGGGTCAGAGGCAGGGCCAGAGCCTGCAGCTGGGACAGCTGGTGGGCTTGGAGCTGCTGCTGCAGGGCAGAGGAAGGGGAGCGTTAGCCCCCTTGGGCCCACCTGTCCTTCTCCCACCCGCTGCTTCCCCCGAAGACCCCAAACATACTCGGATGATGGAGTTCAGCTCCGGAGCAGTAACCTGCTTAGCCCTCTCGATGGCTCCCAAGACTTGCTGCTGGTGCTGGATGTGGAGAGAAATCAACTGATTAGCCCCGATCTTGTTAGGGCTTGTGGCTCAAAGCCCAGAAGCCCCGCTCCCATCTGGGCTATTAGAGCCCTCCCTCTCCACAGCTTCCCACGCCTCCCGAAACCCCCCTCTCTCCAGCTGATTCCTTTCATCCAGCCTCAGTCTCTTCATCTGGAAAATGGGATACACGGAGATGCAGAGAAGACCCAAAGGGCTTGGTACCAAAATCTTAGGAAAAAGCTTTTGGGTGAGTCTGAGAAAGCCTGAACCACGACCAATGCCATGTGCAAAGAAGCAGAAGTGCAGTGCACAACCTGGTCAACAGTACAGGGAAGTCCTGGTTCTAAGAGCTCAGACCAGGACTGCTGGTCCAAGAGATCTGAGATCTGCTAACCCAAGCTCCTCTTTCTCCAGAGCCTGGGAAGGCCCAGTGAATTCTGGCAGGGCTCGGGCACGAGTCTCGGTTCAGGGCAATCCCCCACCCTGTACCCCAGCCCTCCCTGAACGTCTGTCTCTCTGGCCATCAGATGCTAGAATCTGCCAAGCTCCTTCTTTGCCTTGGCTACCAGGGAGCCCGTTGTGAACGGAAACCACAAGGCTAGGTCTTCAGGGTCCTAAGAGTCCCCTTCTTTGGGGCTTTCATGGTGTCCTCCTGGAATTGTTCCTGGGCATCACCTGAGGGACCCCAAGATATGGGTGGGGGCTAAAGAGAAAATGATGAATTATCAAGAGTAAATCTGGCAGAGAGCAGATGGGCCTTACATGACCCAGACACGTGTGTGTGTGTGTGTGTGTGTGTGTGTGTGCGCGCGCGCACAGAGTGGGCCTCACACCAAGAGTCTTAGAACCCCAGGAAACAAAACAGGAAGAGTTGGGTACCTGGTTCCTCCGTGTGTCCGTGTGCATCTCTGTGTGTCTGTGTGCCGTGTGTTTAAGTGTCACCTCTGCGCATACCTGTGGCTGTTTGTATGTCTGCCTATGTGTGCTGGGAGCCCCCCTGTCCACACTGTGGCCAGCAGGGCCCCGCAGATGAATCTCAGGGGGTGAAAGACGGAAGCAAAACAGGGCAACAGAATTCTTGGTGCAGTCTTCAGCGTAGCTGACATTTTTACAGTGCAATGACTCACTCAGGCTGGGAATTCCACAGCAGGGTGAGGCCCCTCCCTCCACTGCCCTGCACCCCTGGGGTTTCTCCAACCTGGGGATTCTTCTGCACAGACTGGCTGGTGGCTGGGAGGTCCAGAGAGGGAAGGCATGTGCCCCGGGGTACCCAGCACGCTGCTGCCCCAGATGGCTGCAGGACGGAGGGCCTGGGGAAAGTTCAAGATCCATCTACCGCCTCCTCCCCGCAGCCCTGGGAGGCCTGGGGGCTCCACTCACCTCTTGGGAAAGGTAGGGCAGGACCTGGGCACAGATCCCATTCAGCCTCTTGACGATTTCAGCCTGAAACACACAGACGCTTCAGCCCTGGGCAGCAGCTGGGGCAGGCGCAGACCAGCCCCGGGAGGCCTGGGGGTTCTGTCTAATCTAAGAAGAGGCCAGCTCGGCTCAGGGTCAGGTCAACTCATTGGGCCCACGGGCACCCAATCAGCAGCAAAGGTGGAATCTGAGGCTGGCTCTCTGCCCTGTAGGCTAAGAGCACAAGACAAACCCACGCCCAGCCGCTTGGGGTCCCGGTGGCCCTGGGAAGATGATGCCCAGTGCCTGAGAGGTAGTGAGTGCTCCGTGGGGGAGAGGGGAAAAGGGGTGGGGGCAGCTGGCATCAGTGTGCTACAACATACCCGAGGGTAGCCTCATCAGGGCACAGGTGGCAAGAGCAAGGCTGCAGGGCAAGGGGCAATCTGGGGGTTCCAGGGTGGGTTGGCACATCACCCCTCCCCTGCTGTTTGCAAAGGGGAGACAGTGGGGTGGGGAGTGGCAGGTCCCCGGAAAGTCTCTGCCCCTCCCCCTCAGGGAGGCCTAAGAAAGGGGGGTGGGTTGGGAGGTAACAGGATACCAGGGCAGACTTAGAGCTCAGGCAAAGGGTGGGCAAGCTCCTACCTGCCTGGGGGAGTGCCGAAGTAAGCGTGGGACGGAGGAGGGGGGAAGAGGGCGTACCTGCTTGTGCATCTCGATGTTCAAGCCGTAGGACATCTCGTAGTACTGCGTGGGGGCGGAGAGGAGACAGAGAGAAATGGCGGCGGGTGAAGAATGGGGGGCTCCAGAGACAAAGAGATGGGGGGAGTGACAGAGAGAGAGACAAAGAGGGGGAGAGGGGGAGAAGGGGAGAAGTGGAGAGATGGGGAGGGGAGGGCAGGCGAAAGAGATGGAGATGGAAGTGGGGAGACACCCACACCAGGCGCTGGGGCCCAGGTGCCTGGTGGGGCTGCTGCGGAAGCTGGGGGAGCTTCAGGGCCCCAGCAGCGGTGTGGGTGCCCTGGTTTCTGGAATAATGATCACACCCCAACCTCTAACACACACACAGACACACACACAGACACACATAGACACACACATACTCTCGCGCTCTCTCTCTCTCTCTCTCTCTCTCCAAGGCTCCTAATCTTTTATCTTTATGTGTCTTGTCTGCGGGTGGCCCTGGACTCCAGGGAAGTTTGCCTTCCTGGGTATAAATAATCGAGGATAAACAAATCCTGCTGGGTCTGGCTCTGGGGCCAGCAGCGCCCCCCCTCACGCCCCAGATCTGACCCTGCCCCTTCCCTTGCTCTAAACAGTCCCATGGCACCCCTCTGTCACTCCAGGGAGGGTGGGGGGGGAAGACGTTTGTTCCCAGGCCTTTGTGTGGTCTCCCCTTCTCTGCCCAGCAAGCTCCTACTCATTCTTCAAGACCCCAGCTGCAATGCCCCATCCTCCAGGCGGTCTTTCTCAAACCGGGAGCACCCCCTTCTGGAGTCCCCCAGTCCTGGGTCCCTCTCTCTGCCCCAGCCCCATCCCTCTCTCTGAGGCCAGAGGTTCAGTGTCTGGCTCTGCTTCCCCCACAGCCTGGGAGAAGTGGGCTCTGGGCTGGACGGAGGTGGCGCAGTGGGGCGTGGGGGTGGGGTGGGGTTGACGCAGAAATCGCCACCTGGTGGGTAGGAAACCTAGCAAGTGATTCTGGCAGTGTGCACGCGGGCAGGGTCTCAAATGTCAGGCCCAAGAACGCAGTGACACCCCTTCCCTCCCACCCACGTCAGAGTCCTCCTCCCAGGCTTGGGCAAGGAGGGGTTAAGCCTGGGATGCCTGGACCATGGGGGTGGGGAGGGATCTGGCTGCTCCCTCAGTCAGATCCTGGCTTTCCCAGCCATTGGCTCCTTTCCTGCCAAGGACAGCCGGGGGACCTGGCAGGCCCAGGCTGCAACCCGGTGGTTTGGCACCTCGGCCACTGCCTGGGCCGGCAGCCAGGCCAGCAAGACGGACTCAGCCCGGCCCAGGGGCAGGCTGAATGGAGAGCTGACCCTGACTCCTCATACATCCCAGAGGTGGCGGCCAGGGTTCAGGCAACAGCTGCTGGTGCTGGAGGGGGATCTGGGGTCCCCCATCCCTGCCTACTGGACCCCAGGGCTGGCTTACCATCACGTAATGACGCTGCATCTCTGACTTCTCGCTGGCCAGCTTGTCACATTCGAGTTTCAGACTGAAAAAGAACACGGGGAGGGGCGGGGGCTGGGCTGAGGTCCCCCCCATTGTGCAGGGGAGCCCCTAACTTTGGTGGGGGACAGGCAGAAAATGGGGCAGGGGGAGCCTCAGGTGCTCTAGCTAGAAAATGTGGATTATGAAACCAACTTTGCAGATCTGGGGGCAGAGAAAGCAATGAAAATAATAAAAATAACAAAAGTCAGAGCAAATGCCCTGACTGTAGCTGAGACAGGGATTCAAAGAAACTTTTACCTCTCCTGAAACCCAAAGAGGTCAGGGCTGTTAACATCACTCTGTTTTTACAGATGATGCAATGGACGCCCAGAGAGGTTGAGTGAACGGGCTCAAGGACACACAGCCAGGAAGCTGGCTTCAGAGGCCATACTCTCAAGCACTGAGGAAAACTCTCCAGCAAAGGAGGAACAAACAGACACGGTGGAGAGGCTGCTGCGGGAGCCGAGTTGGCTGGTAGGGCTCTGGATTGGATTTACCAAGGAATCTTCAAAGGCACCCAAGGCCCTCTTGTGGGTCCTGATTTCCCTAGCAGTGGGGCATAAATTTCCACCATTGGGTAACAGAGATGGTGACCGCCCCCGCCTCTCTCAAGCTCCCAGCAAGGATAAGCTTTGGGTATCTCTCAAAGGCCCCTCACGAGGGTGTCAGGGTGACAGGTAAAGAGCTGAGAGCACAAACTCAAGCCAGATAGACTGGGTCCAAAGTTCAACCCTGCTATTTTGATGCTGTGTGACTCTGGGCAAACCCCCCTACCTCTCTGGGTCTTGGTCTCCAAGTCTGTTGAGTTCCAACCTCCGAGGGTGAGGTGGTGAGGATGAAATGAATTAAGACCAGAAACACTCTTAATGCTGGTATTCAGCAAGTACCCAATAAAAACTTAGTTGCTCTTGTAGTCACCCCAGGAGACTGGAGTTTCTCTTCACCAGACTGACCACGACTTGTATACCCCAGTTGGGAGGACAGCCACAGTTGGTTTCTCCAACTTTCTTTAAAAATATGCATTTGTTGCCACCGTTAAAAACAAAATCAGGCAATTTCATTCCAAACTCTGCATTTCTGGCCCTTCCTGAAGGACTGGTGGATCCTGTGTGAGCCCCCAACATGGTAGGACCCCTCAGTGTAAAGCAGGAAGCCCAGGCCCAGCAGATGGAGACTCCAAAGCTCAGAGAGGGGGTGTGGCCTACCCGAGGTCACATAGCACTGTGGCAGCAAACGTCAGATTGCTGGGTCTCTGGAATTGGATCAGCCCCAGTGCTCACTGTGACATGGGCATGGGCCAGGCCGGGGGGCGGGGGGGTGGAGGGGAAGAGGCTCAGAAAGGCCAGGCCTGCCAGGCAAAGCCCCTAAACCCTCCACATCACAGGACCAGAACAAAGTTCCTAGGCCTGCCCTTCAACCATCTGTGCCTCAGTTTCCTCATCTTTGAAATGAGCACAACGATAGGGCAGCAGTAAAGATTAAACAAAAGGATGTATGTTCCATCTTCAGCAAATGGGGAGAATGGGAAGTACCTCCAAAAGAACAAATATATCACTGTTCCCAATTTCTTCTTGGAGACAACTCGGGACCCTTCAAAGAATACTTTCGTGTGGGTAAAGTAAGGTCCAGAGAGGGCCTAAGACCCCACAGGTATTTGTGGCCATGGACCCCCTTTTGATTCCTAGTTCAAAGCCCCCCTCCATAGCAAAACCTTGAGAATCTGCATTCTTCAACCCAGAGACTGGGTACAAATCTCAGTTCTGCCACTTCTTTGCTGTGCAACCCCAGGAAATTCCTATCGTCTCTGGGCTTAAGTTTCTCTAAGTGTAAAATGAAGACAATAATAGTTCCTTTCTCTTTAGATTTGGCACATTGGCAAGCCCTTTAGAAACGTTAGACTCAGTTCTGGAAAGAGAATCGCCTTTCTGCAGGCTGGCAGGAACCCTTTCTCCAAAACTAGGCAGAGAGAGAGAACATGCTACAGATTTTGGTGGGGGGGGTGGGGTGGGGAGGTGGAGGGCCCATCCCCAACTCCATCTGTTGGGAGGTCTTTTATCCAATGC
The DNA here is from genome assembly GCF_949987515.2 of Delphinus delphis. Taxonomy (NCBI): domain Eukaryota; kingdom Metazoa; phylum Chordata; class Mammalia; order Artiodactyla; family Delphinidae; genus Delphinus; species Delphinus delphis. The sequence continues at coordinate 4,131,140 of NC_082685.1, read as the reverse complement.
AGATTGGGGTGGGGAGAGGGGCTCTGACACCAGACAGCTGAGGCTTTGGGCAAATTATTGAAATTTTTGTGCCTCAGTTTTCTCATCTACAAAATGGGACTGTCTTAAAGACTAAATGAATTTCATATCGGCAAAGTGCTAAAGACAGTGCCTGCCACCTAAGACATTCAACGCCTCTACTTTTTCGGAGCCTAGATATATAGCAGGGGCCACAACCTCCGCTGCAGGCTTCAGTCTTGCCATCTGAGCAGGGGTCTCCAGCTTCTCCCGGGGCGGGTACCACCAGCCCCAGCTCACCTGTGGTACTGAGCCTGCAGCAGCTGAAACTCATCTTTGATGCGGTCGCAGGAGTCCGAGGTGGTGAATTTCAGTTGCTGGGGGAGGTGCGACGAGCCCTGTGGGGAGGGGCGGCCCGGGTCAGGATCCGGTGGAGCCGCCACCCACCTCTCCCCCCGCTGCCCCGAGGCAGCGGCCGGCGCAGCTGCAGCGTCCCCCCCCCCCCCCGCCCTACTTCCCGGGCCCGTGTTTACAGCCCCCGGAGCGGCCCCCGCCCGCACTTCCTGCCCCCGCCTCTCCGCCCGAAGCCGAGGGGGGTGGGCGCGCCCGGAGGCTCTCGTCCCCCGCCCCCCGCAGGCTGTGGAGGTGCGTTTGAAGGCCCGCCCTTGGTGGGGGGCAGGGTGCGCCCTCTACCGCGCCTCCAAAGCGCCGAGAGGGGGTGCACATCTGAGCGCCCCAACTGCCTCTGGGAGGGGGGGAGAACGCGTCCTAGAGGGTCCCCCTCCCCAAGCTGGCGGTGTGGGAGGGGGGAATGAGGCTTCCTTGCAAACTCCCCTTGGGGGAGGGGCCTCTCTAAGCACCCGAAATCTTCCGGGGGGGCCCACCCCAGATTCCTAGCACCCTTCCTCCGGGCCGCGCTCTTCCGGGAGGGGTGCGCCTCCGGTCTCCCCCCACTCCCAAGCCCCGAAAGCAGCCCCGGCGTTAGAGGTGCCTGGTGGGGCTCCCGGGGCGCCCCAGGCCCGAGGCAAAGGCCGCCGAGGCCCTGGCTGGCTTGATGGGGGGGGGGGCACAGGGCCCAGGAGCTGGGGCCGGGGCTGGGGGGATCTGAGTTGGGATCTGGAGGAGACCTGGCTTGGGAGCTAGGGGGGGTGCTCTGGGCCCGGAAGCTGGGAGGGGGACAGGGAGCTACCGGGGATGGGAGGGAGCCCCGGAGCTGGGGGTGGGGAGTAGCGCTGGGCCCAGAGCTGGAGGGGACTGGGCCTAGGAGGTGGGGGGGAGACGCCGAGCTGGGGGTGGGGAGGTCCGGCTGGGATCTGGAGCGGGGTGCGCAGGGCCCGAACCTGGGGGAGGGAAGGGTCCGGCTGGGAACTGGGGGGACCGGGTCAGGACCTGGGCGGACGCAGGGCCCAGAGCTGGGGGGATGGCCCGGCCGGGAACTGAGGGGTGCCGGGCCCGGATGGGGGGGCGCCGGGCCGGCGGGCCCCGCTTACCGAATGCCTGCTTTGTGGAAACATCATGTCAGTCGCGGCGGGGGGCGCGGGTTGCGCCCCGGCTGTGCGCCCCGGCTCGGGCTGCTCGGGGCGCCGGGCGGCCGCGCCTTTGTCCCGGCGCCGATCGGCAGCTCCCGGGGCCGCCGCCGCCGCCTCCCGCGCCCGGCCTCGCCCGCTTCCTGCGCCCCCTCCCCGCGCGCCCGGCCCCGGCGCGCCCCGGGCCCCGCTTCCTGCGCGCCCGGCGCCCCTCCCCGCCCCTCCCCGCCGCCCGCCTCCCCGCACGCCCGGCCGCCGCTCCTATTGTCTAATGGCGGCGACGCCGGCAGTGGCCGCGGCCTCGGCTAAGCGGAGGCTCCGGCTCCACCTGCTGCTGCCGCCGCTGCCGCTGCTGCTGCTTCCCGGGCCCCGTGCGCGCCGCCGAGGGGGGGGGGCGCGCGCCCGGGGAGGCCCGCGGATCCCCACCCATCCGCCTCCCCCGGGCCGGCCGGCGCAGTGACCTTGGGCCCGGCGCGCCGCCGCCTCGCTGCGGTCCCTCCCGGCCGGGTGGCCCAGGCAGCCGCCAGGGCCTCGGTTTCCCCATGTGTCAGAGCCGGGGGGCCCGGCTGCCCCCATCGAAACCGCCGGCGCAGTCATGGCGCGACCCGGACGCGTGCCAGGGACATGCTCTGTAATCTTGGCTCACGGGCTGTTCTCTGAGCCTCGGTTTCCTTTTCAGTAGAAAGGAGGTGGTGATACCGACTTCCTGGGAGCCATGCCTTCAACACACATTTACGGAGCGCCTACTGTGTTCCAGGCCCCGCTCCAGGACGTGGGGGTGGGAAGGGGTACAAAGTCCCGACCCTGGTGGAGATGACACGAGACGGCAAACACGTGAACCAAATCCCTGGCAGGTCAGAAGGTGGTAACAGCTATGGAGAAAACAAAGCAGGAGGGAGGGCTGGGAAGGTGCGATTTTTCGCAGAGGGAGGTCAGAGGGGGGCCTGCTTGGCCTCTAAGAGGGCCCGAAGGTGAGAGAGCTGAGAGAGCGAGCCAGTAGGCTGTGGGGGTGGTGGCTTATTCAAGTAGGGAGAAACGCCAGTGCAAAGGCCCTGAGGCAGCACTGTGGCTGGCACGGAGTGGGGTGCTTGGGAGGAGATGGGGGCAGGGAGGCAGCAGCTTCCTGCATTCACACATGGGCGCTGCTCCCAGAAGGGCCTGCGCTTGGGTTAATGATCTGCCGTTTTGGTCTGGAAATTCCTAATAATTTTTGAACAAGGGGCCTCACAGTTTTGTTTTGCAATTATTTACTTATTTTTTTTGCGGTACGCGGGCCTCTCACTGTTGTGGCCACTCCCGTTGCGGAGCACAGGCTCCAGACGCGCAGGCTCAGCGGCCATGGCTCACGGGCCTAGCCGCTCCGCGGCATGTGGGATCTTCCCAGACCGGGGCACGAACCCGTGTCCCCTGCATCGGCAGGCGGACTCTCAACCACTGCGCCACCAGGGAAGCCCTTGTTTTGCAATTTTTGAACAAGGGCCCTGCAAATTCAGTAGCTGGTGATGGGACGGGACAGATGGTGCAGGGCCTCGGGGTCTGTGGGAAGGACTTAGGCTTTTACTCAGTGAGGTCGGAGCCTTGGAGGGCTGTGGGCAGAGGAGGGACAGGACTGACTCAGGCCTCGAAGAAGCTGTTGAAATAATACACGTGAACCCCCAGCAAGTGCTAAATAGACAAGCTCTTCATTATCACCATCGCCATCAACTATGCACCTTGCCTCCTGGATGGGCCTTGGGTTTTCCCATCTGGAGTTAGGACTCTGGTCACCTTTCCTGGGCAGAGGAAGGGTTAGGACTAGGTTGACATGAGTAAGCAAAATTGAAGCCCCTTCCACCCAAAAAGCCCTTCAAGATAAAACAGTACTTTAACACCGTATTTTTTTTTTTTTTTTCCCTGTGGCCACCCAGTGCGGCTTGCGGGATCTCAGTTCCCTGACCAGGGATTGAACCCAGGCCATGGTAGTGAAAGCCCGGAACACGATATTTTTTAAAATAAAAATTAATGCCAGAAATTCATCACGAGCAAGGTAACACATTAAATAAGACAGCATGTTGGACTTCCCTGGCAGTCCAGTGGTTAAGATGCCAGGCTTCCATTGTAGGGGGCCGGGTTCAATCCCTGATCAGGGAACTAAGGTCCCACATGCCACAGGGCATGCCCTAAATAAACAAACTAGCAAATAAATAAATAAAACAGCATCCAGTGGGGCCAGAGACGAGTTAGGAGGATGCAGGATCTCCCTAGTCCCGATTCCCTAAGAGAAAAAGCGCAAACTTTTAGAAAGTTTACTATTCCTGGGGAATTCCCTGGTGGTCCAGTGGTTAGGACTCATTGCTTCCACTGCTGGGGACATGGGATGGATCCCTGGTCAGGGAACTAAGATCCCACAAGCTGTGTGGTGCGGCCAAAAAAAAAAAAAAAGTTATAGAAAGTTTACTATTCCGAATGGTTCCGGAATATGCAGACCTCACAAATTGTATTCGGGTCCCTGAGTGGAACAGGCTACAGAATTTTCAGGGCCCAGGGCCAAATGAAAACACAGGGCCTCAGGTTCAAAAAGGATCAGGAATTTTAGGATGGTAACAACAGAGCATTAAACTAAGATCAGGGCCCTTCCTTCAAGTACAGGGTCCTGTAAGACTGCGTGAGTCACAGGCCCAACAAACCAGCCCTGCTCGCAAATCTCCCCACTCCCACACAGGGACCAGACACCGTTTCTCCTGGGAGGCCCTCTGCATCTAGGCAGGCAGCTCCAAGTATTAGGGCTCTTGGTGACCATTTTAGCAGACCGTAGCCTTGGGTGGGCAGAGATGGACACAGACATCTCCAGTACATCTCCAGTACAGTGGGGTCAGGGCAGGCCTTTCACCATGTAGTAGAGAAGCCTGGATGTGTGACCCAGACTATGAATAAACCGACCCACCAGTTTAATTAATTTATTCATTTATATTTGGCTGCGTTGGGTCTTCGTTGCTGCGCGCCAGCTTCCTCTAGTTGTGGTGAGCGGGGGCTACTGTTCGTTGCGTTGTGCGGGCTTCTCACTGTGGTGGCTTCTCTTGTTGCGGAGCGCGAGCTCTATAGGCGCGTGCGCTTCAGTAGTTGTGGTGCACGGGCTTAGCTGCTCTGCGGCATGTGCGATCGTCCTGGACCAGGGCTCGAACCCGTGTCCCCTGCATTGGCGGGCGTATTCTTAACCACTGTGCCACCAGGGAAGTCCCTGTTTAAGTTTTTAGGTGTACAGCAAAGTGAATCAGTTATACATATACATATATCCACTCTTTTTTTAGATTCTTTTCCCATATAGGCCATTACAGAGTATAGAGTTCACTGTGCTATATAGTAGGTCCTTATTATCAATTTTGTATATAGTAGTGTGTATATGTCAATCCCAATCTCCCAATTTATCCCTCCCCCCCTTACCCCCTTGGTAACCATAAGTTTGTTTTTTACATCTGTGACTCTACTTCTGTTTTGTAAATAAGTTCATTTGTACCCTTTTTTTAGATTCCACATGTAAGCGATATCATACGATATTTGTCTTTTTCTGTCTGATTTACCTCACTCAGTATAACAATCTCTAGGTCCGTCCATGTTGCTGCAAATGGCATTATTTTGTTCTTTTTTATGGCTGAGTAGTATTCTATTGTATATATGTACCACATCTTCTTTATTCATTCCTCTGTCGATGGACATTGAAGTTGTTTCCATGTCTTGGCTATTGTAAATAGTGCTGCTATGAACATTGGGGTGCATGTCTCTTTTCAAATCATGGTTTTCTCCGGGTATATGCCTAGGAGTGGGATTGCTGGGGCATATGGTAGCTCTATTTTTAGTTTTTTAAGGAACCTTCATACTGTTCATACCAGGTTACATTCCCACCACCAGTGTAAGAGGGTTCCACTTTCTCTACACCCTCCTACCTGTTTGAGTTTTTACCATGAACCAGTCACTGCTTTAGCATTTTAACCTTGCATACTACCATTATGCCCATTTGAAATATGGGGAAATTAAGGCACCGAGAGGTTAAGAGACTTGGCCAAAATCACATAGCTGGTGGGTGGCAGCACCATGATGTCAACCCAGGTCCTTGGGCCTTTGATCGCTATGCAGTCCTGCCCCTCCAGGTGGGGCGTGAATGCAAGTCACGGTGGGAACACTGGCTGGAGAGGGCCAGGACCCCAGATGATGCAGGACCCTGCATTCTGCACTGAGGAGTTGGGCTTGTACCTGGAGAGCACTAGGGAGCCATGGAAGAGTTCAGAGCAGGGTTTGTCAGTCTGTACTCTCGACATTCTGGCCCGAATCATTCTCTGGTGGGGGGGGGCGTCCTGGGCACTGTGGGGTGTTGAGAAGCATCCCTGGCCCCCACTCACTAGATCCCAGGAGTACCCCCAGTCCCAAGTGTCCCTCAGGGCAGAATTGCCCCCAGCTGAGAAGCCCTGGCTTAGAGCAGCAGAGAGAGACCACCAGGGCGAGTGGTAGAAAATGCTTACTGGTAGTGGGAAGGGATGCAGATGAGGCGGGAGGTCAGGAGACCAGGGGGGATCCCCAAACTAAGGCTCAGGAGAGGTGCAGGCTGAGCCGGGCCCGCTGTGTGGAGGAGCTTTTGCGGGTAGAAAGAGCAGAAGGCCAGCAAGTCGGGGAAAGGCAGGGCAGAAGGCTGCAGCCCAGGAGGGAATAGTCTTCATCGTATAATTAATTTGGGGGAAACTGGGGCTTTTGAAGACCTTCCTGTCTGGGAAGCTGCCATCCCACACCCCCCAGCTCCTACCCATCACCTACTCCTTGGGTCCATATCCTGATCTTTCCTCTTCCTGGGGTTCTTAGGGCCACATCTGGGGCCAAGTTGGGGCGGGGATCTGTCTCATGTATCCAACAGCCTGAGACCAGCCTCGCAGCCTGCTTACAAATGAGCTCTGGGCCCCGCGCCTCCAGGGCAGAGCCAGGCGCTGGCTGGCGCATGATGGATGGGGCTGCAGGGTCATTAATCAGAGGCGGGGGAGGAAACAGGTGGCTGCCGTGCGCACAGGGACCTCCCTGTGATAGGCCTGGTGGAGCTGGGGCCTCAGCTGTCCCGGCCTGGGTTTGTGCCCCTGGCTGCCATAACCTGGCTAAGTGACCCCAGGGCAGTATGAGTTTCCTGGTCTGTACCCTAGTGCCCCCCTCCCCAAAGGGAGCTGTTATTCATTCATTCCCTCAGTAAACATTTATTGCACCTACTGTGTGCCAAGCATGGCTCTAGGTGGAGGTTTATAGCAGTGATGAAGGAGGACAAAAATCCTTCCCCTTGCAGAGCAGACAGGCTTTAAATACTTGACTCAGGTCCTGCCCCTCCTCTGCCCACAGCCTGCCAGGGTCCCACCGCCCTCGGGGTAAAAGCCCAAGTCCTCCCCAAGGCCCTGCAAGACCTGCCCCGTCCCCTCCCTGCCCTCCCCTCCTCCCTCTCTCTCCCCTCGCTCACTCTGCTCCAGACACACGGGCCTCCTGGCTGTTCCTCCAACACACCAGGCCCGGTCCTGCCCCAGGGCCTTTGCACTGACTGTTCCCTCTGCCTGGAAAGCTCATCCCCACAACCCAGTTTGGCTAATTCCTTTGTCTCCTTCCAGTCTTGACTTAAATGTCACCTTCTCAATGAAGCTGTATTGTGACTTTCCTATTTAATTCTGGTAGGGCTGGGACTAGGATGAGTGTACTTTCTAGTAAGGCACTTTCTTCAGGCGTAAAATTTAAGACCAAAATCTCAGTCAACAAGATAAATACTATTTTAGCGCAATCGATTTTTGAATTGTGGTAAAATACACATACAACTTACTATGAGAGACATTTACTACATTCACAATGGCGTGCAACCATCATGTCTATCCAGTTCCAAAACATTCCATCAGGAATTCCCTGGCGGTCCAGTGGTTAGGACTCCAAGATTCCACTGCTGGGGGCCCGGGTTCGATCCCTGGTTGGGGAACTAAAATCCCACAAACTGTGCGGTGCAGCCAATAAATAAATAAAATTTATAAGGAAAAGAAACCATTCCATCACCCCCATAAGAAGCCCCATCCCCATTAGCATCCCCCCACCCCGCCTCTGGAAACGACTAGTACACTTTCTGTTTCTGTGGATTTGCCTGTTCTAGACATTTCATATAAATGAATCGTATACTATGTGACCTTTCGTGTCTGGCTTGTCTCACTGAGTATCATGTTTTCAAGGCCCATGCACATTGTATCGTATGTCAGGGCTTCATTCCTTTCTGTGGCTAATGTTCCATTGTAAGGATGGACCACATTTTGTGTATTCATTTATTCGTCTGTTGATGGACACTTGGGTTGTTTCCACTTTTTGACCATTGTGAATAATGCTGCTGTGACCATTCATATATAAGTTTTTATGTGAATGTATTATTTTATTTCCCTTGGGTGTAGACCCAGAAATGGAATTGCTGGGTCATAGGGTAAGTCCTATGTTTAATTTTTGAGGAATCGCCAAACTATAGTCCACAGCAGCTGTACCATTTTACATTCCCAATCGCAGTGCACGAGGGTTCCAATTTCTCCACATCCTTGCCAATAATTGAAATTGTCCTTAAAAAAAAAAAAAATATATATATATATATAAAATACACATTCTAGCAGGTGTGAAGTTGTATCTCAATGTGGTTTTGATTTGCATAAGGTAATATTTGAACAAATCAAAAGTAATGAAAAAATTTCCATGATGAACAAAATTTCGAAATTTTAAATAAAAACAGGATCCAGCCCTTCACTTGCATCACCAGCTTTACTTGACTCCCTCCTCCCAGCCCTGTAGCAACTGTTCCTCGTCCCCCACCCTTCCTAAGCCAGTAATGAGGTCAATGAGGGATTTTAGTTCCCCGACCAGGGATTGAACCCACACACCCTGCAGTGGAAGCGCCGAGTCCTAACCACTGGACTGCCAGGGAAGTGAATGGGGGAGGAGGGGGATGAACCAGAGGGGAAGATGCAGACTGGGGTGCAGATCCTTTGCTGTGCAACTTCTGTGCAACCTCCAAGCCATGATTTTCCTTCTCCATAACGTGGAAACCCTCTCTAAAAAATGGGGACCGTGGCAGGAGAGTGACCCCCAATTCCACTCCTAGGTATATACCCAAAAGAATTTAAAAAGCAAGGATTCGGGGACTTCCCTGGTGGCACAGTGGTTAAGAATCCGCCTGCCAGTGCAGGGGACATGGGTTCGAGCCCTGGTCCAGGAAGATCCCACATGCCGCGGAGCAACTACTGAGCCTGCGTGCCACAACTACTGAAACCCGCGCACCTAGAGCCCGTGCTCCACAACAAGAGAAGCCACCGCAATGAGAAACTGGTGCACTGCAACGAAGAGTAGCCCCCGCTCGCTGCAACTAGCGAAAGCCCACGCGCCGCAACTAGCGAAAGCCCACGCGCAGCAGCAAAGACTCAATGCAGCCAAAAATAAAATAAAATGAAAATAAAAAGCAAGTATTCAAATAGATATTTGTACACCAATGTCCAAAGCACCGTTATTCACAATAGCCAAGAGTGGAAACGAATCTCCATCAACAGAGGAATGGATAAACAAAATTAACCATCTTACCTGTTTTTAAGTGCACAGCTCAGTGGCACTAAGCACATTCACAGTCATGCAGCCATCGCCACCATCCATCTCCAGAACTTTCTCATCTTCACAAACTGACACTCTGTCCCCATGAAACACTCCCCATCCCCTCCCCCAGCCCCTGGCCCCCACCAACTATTTTCTGTCTCTATGGTTTTGACTCCTCTAGGACCTCCTATGAGTGGGATCAGACAGTATTTGTCCTTCCGTATCTGTCTTATTCATTCAACATCCCTTAAAGAAGCCCCGTCCCCATGAGCAATCGCCCCACCCCCCTCCCCCAGCCCCTGGCAACCAGGAATCCATTCTGTCTCTGTGGATTTGCCTGTTCTGGACGTTTCCCATCAATGGAATCACACACTGGGTGTCCTTCTGTATCTGGCTTCTCTCACTGAGCATCGTGTTCTCAAGGTTCATCAACGTTGTAGTGAGTGTCAGGGCTTCACCCCTTTTCGTGGCCGAGTGATGTTCCTGTGTGTGGAGGGACCACCTTTTGTTCATCTATTCATCTGTTGATGGACGTTTGGGGTGTTTCTACTTTTGGGCTATCGTGAGTAGTGCTGCTGTGAATATTCATGTACAGATTTTCATGTCGACACGTATGTTCATTTCTCTTAGGTAGGTACCAAGGAGTGGAATTGCTGCATCAGATGGAAACTCCAGGTTTAACTTTTAGAGAAACCACCAAACGGATTTCCACCGTGGCTGCCCCATTTTCCATTCCCAGCAGCTCTGGAGGAGGGTTCAGATCTCCCTACATCTTTGCCAGGACTTATTATTGCCCGTAACTTTTTTTTTTTTTTTTTTGGCCCTGCACATGCGCGGGATCTTAGTTCTCCCAACCACGGATGGAACCTGGCCACAGCAACAAACAATAGTAATGATACTGCGGATGGCACAGACTTCCCGCATGCTGGGAACCAGTCTTCTTTGCGCATTTATTTACTAGTAACCCATTTTGCAAATGGGGACAAGAGAGGCTCAGAGAGAGTGTGGCCCATCTGGAGGTCACCAGCCTGGCAGGGGCTGGGAACCCAGGCCTCTAGGCCTTGTCACTGCCCCCCAGGGCTGAGCTTGACAATAAGTGTGTTTTGTTTTTGTGCTTATCCTTCTCCCCGGAGCTTCTGCCTGCACCCTTGGGAGCCTGGCGTTGGCAGGGCCGGGAGCCACTGTTGGGGTGTTTAAAGGCCTTTAAAAGGTGTTCCCAGGGGATTTCCCTGGTGGCGCAGTGGTTAAGAATCCGTCTGCCAATGCAGGGGACACGGATGGGTTCGAGCCCTGGTCCGGGAAGATCCCACATGCCATGGAGCAACTGAGCCTATGAGCCACAACAACCGAGCCTGTGCTCTAGAGCCCGCGAGCCACAACTACTGAAGCCTGCGTGCCTAGAGCCTGTGCTCCGCAACAAGAGAAGCCACCCAATGAGAAGAGTAGCCCCCACTCCCCGCAACTAGAGAAAGCCCGCAGCAATGAAGACCCAATGCAGCCATAAATTAAAAAAAAAAAAAAAAAAAAAAAGTGTTCCCAGCCTTTCCCTGGGGCTGCGTGGTAATTAGGTGCTGTAATTAGGAGGCATGATTAGGAGGCCACCCACAGCAGGCGTGTCTCTGGGGACATCTGGGGACTGTGGGGAGCAGGGAGGCATGGCTGCCCACCTGGCCTGCCCTTCAGAGGCCCCCACTGCCTCCTCTGAGATACCTAAGGGCCAAGTGCTAGCTGCAGCTTTGCAGCTGGTGGGCTGAGTGGCTCTGGACAACCCTCTGTCCCTCTCTGGGCCTCTGCTTTCCCATCTATGTAGTAGGGGAGGGCATAGTGCAGACCCCACAGGACCTGCATCGCTCCCCTCGCTCTCTGGTACCTAGATCCCTCCACCTATCCCCCACCCCAACAAAATAAATACCCTCTTCGTTGTAAGAGGCCAGAGTCTACTAAGTTCTTTCATATCCCCAGCACTGCTCCGAGCCCTTGAGGTGGGCATGATGATCACTCCCATTTTACAGCTGAGGAAACTGAGGCCCAGGGAATTTGAGAAATGGACTCAGGAACACACAGCCTATGAAAGGAAGAGCCAGGATTTCAATCTCAATCGCCATCCTAAGACCACCAGCAAATATTTCCCTACATGCTACTGAATGTGGGCAACACTTTTAGTGTTTTGCATGAGTGCTATGGAATAAATGGTGTCTTCCCTACAACAAACTTGTGCTGAAGCCCTGATCCTCTGTGGGCTGGTATTTGGAGGTGGGGTCTTCGGGAGGAGGTTAGGGTTAGATGAGGTCATGAGGGTGGGGCCCTCATGGTGGGATTAGTGTCCTTATAAGAAGAGGAAGAGGCCAGAACTATCTCTCTGCTATGTGAGGACACAGCAAGAGGCGGCTCTCTGCCACCTAAGGAGAGAGCTCTCACCAGACACTGACTCTGCTGGCGCCTTGGTCTTAGACTTCCAGTCTCCAGAATGGTGAGAAAATAAATTTCAGTTGTTTAAGTCAATCAATCTATGGTGTCATGTTATGGCAGCCCAAGTAGACTAAGGCAATGAGTTATGTGATTTAATCCCCAGAATAATCCCAGGAGGAAGTAGCTATAGCTGAGGAGACCCAGAGGCTCAGAGAGGGCAAGACACACCCCTAAGGTCACACAGACAGGAATGACAGAGATGAGATTCCAACTCCAGTCTGGCTAGTTCTGAGTCCCGCCTGTGCCTGTATGTCCCTAAACTTCCCCATCCCCACCCCCACCCCAAGCCAGTCCTGGGAGGCAGTGTAGCCTCCTGGTTAATAGACAGAGGTGAGTTCAAATCCTCACTCTGGCCTTCTACTTGCTGAGTGACTGGGACCAAGGCATGTCCTCTGTCTGCACCTCCGTCTCCTCATCACAAACAGGAGTCCTAACAGTTCCAGAAAGTTGTGAGGATGGAATGAAATGAGATGTGAGGGTACCTTAGCTGGGCATTAGCACAAAGTAAGAGCACTTGGTAAAAAAAAATTATTATTTTTCTTTCTCTTTCTTTCTTTCTTTCTTTCTTTCTTTCTTTCTTTCTTTCTCTCTCTCTCTCTCTCTCCCCCTCCCTCCCTCCCTCCCTCTCTCTCTCTCTCTCTCCCTCCCTCCCTCCCTCTCTCCCTCTCTCTCTCTCCCTCTCTCTCTCTCCCTCTCTCTCCCTCCCTCCCTCCCTCCCTCCCTTCCTTCCTTCCTTCCTTGCCACACCATGCAGCATGTGGGATCATAGTTCCCTGACCAGGGATTGAAGCCGTGCCCCCTGCAGTGGAAGCGTGGAGTCCTAACCACTAGACTGCCAGGGAGTTCCCTAAAAAAATTTTTTTAATTAAAAATTTTTAAAAAATTTAGAAAGAACACATGGGCAGCTGTCTTCTCTGAACCTCAGTTTCTTCTTCTATACAATGAGCATAATGTCAGTACTTAACTTTGTAAAGTGCTTGAGTCAATGACAGTAAAGTGCTCAGAACAGGGTCTGGTGCCAATGAATGCTTGATATACAATAATTTTTTTAAAAGTTCATAAATTCAAATACATCCACCAACGTGGAGACACCCAATGCCCACGGACACACACACACACACCGGGACCCTCCTGCCCAGGGATGAGTGGATGAGTGGCTGCCTTCTCTACCAGTTGGGTTGTCCACCCTGGTTACTGCAGAGCTCCCCTGCCTATGTGCATTAAACGTAAATTAACTGAATGAAAGGAAATTTAAAAATTGAGTTCCTAGGCTGCACAGGCCACATCTCAGGGGCTCATTAGTCACTGGGGCTGGTGACCATCACACTGGACAGTGAAGGTGCCCGTTATCACTCACCACAGCAGGGTATTCTATGGAGAGCATGGTCTCGAACGTTCTAGAGCAGTGGTTTTCAGCCAGGGGTGATTCTGCCACCAGGGGACACCAGGTGATGTCTGGGGGCATCTGTGGTTGTCCCGAATGGGGGGATCCTGGCATTGAGTGGGTGGGGGCCAGGGAGGCTGCTCCACACCCACAGAGCCCAAGATGGACCCCCAGAGAATGATCTGGCCCCAAATGTAATAGAGGGGGGAGACCCCGTATTAATTATTTTGGGAAAATTTGAGTCTGATCCCTGCTCACATAACATGCCAGGATAAATCCCCGATGGTCAGGCAGTGTAAACCACGGGGGTCCCCAGTGTCTGAGTCACCTCCCCTCCCTCCCTCTCCGTTGTGTATTTAAATATGTGCAGCATCCCAGGACCTCAGAGGTCCCGTGGTCGTGGAACCCAGTCTCCTGGGGGTCCGTGGAATCCCTAACACCGGGGGTCTCAACTTGGGTGACCGTGCCCCCAGGGGACACTGGGAGATGTCGGGATATTTGTGGTTCTCATACTGGGGGGGCTCCTGGCATCAAGCCGGCCCCATGTCAGCAGTGCTGGGGCGACCGTGGGGTAGGGCAATGGATCTCAAACCTGTCCCCAGACCGGCTTCCTCTGGGAGCTTGGAGGAATGCAAAGTCTCTGGCCCTGCCCCAGCCAGGACTGCTGCTCTCATTCCACAATGCACAGCTCGGCCCCAATGTCCACAGTGCGGGGGGGTGGGCAGAGGAGGGTACCCTGGACTAGAGCTGTGGGAGCCACTTACCCTGCACCGTTATATTATTACACTGAAATTGATGGAAATGAGATGAAATGAAAGACGCATGTCCGCAGTTGCCCTGGCAACCTCTCAGGGGCTCAGCGGACACAGGCGGCGAGGATGTTGGGCAGCACCGAGTTAGAATACTGCCCTCCTGGCGGACAGTGCAGGTGGGCAGCGCCCCGTCGAGACCCTCCCCGGGGTCAGGCCAGGCTGGCAGCGCTGGCTCCACTCCCAGCACAGGGGAGCGGAGGCCGCGGTTCCACGACCGTCCACATGGGGGCAGCGTGTCCCAGGACCTGCGCCCCGGGAGGGAGGCTGAGCAAGGAGCCCTCATCCCCTCCGCTCCGCACATCCTTGGGGAGCGCCCACCGTGGGCCAGGCTCTGGGCTGCACACGGAGCTGCACACCAGACAGTCTAGTCCAGTTAACCCCCTCTGCGCTTGGACACTGGTGCAGGTCATCCTCTGGGTGGGGCCGGCCTGGGCACTGTGGGGTGTTGAGCAGCCCCTATCCAGTTGACGCCGAAAGCCCCCCACAGTGTGACAACCACAGAAGTCCCCTGACATCTCCCGGTGTCCCCTGGGGGCAGAATCACCCCCCCCCCAGTCATGACAAGTAGAAATGTCACCAACATTGCTGACCGTCTCTTGGTGGGGCAACATTACCCCCAGTTGGGAATCACCATTCCAGTGAATCAACTCATCACACACATCAATATTTAAATTATGAAATAAGATGCAGTCTAAGGAGTTCCCGGTGGCATAGTGGTTAGGATTCTGGGCTTTCACTGCCGTGGCCCAGGTTCAATCCCTGGTGCGGGAACATCCTGCAAGCCGTGTGGTGTGACCAAAAAAAAAAAAAAAAAGTAAGAAAAGGACATTAAAAAAAAAAAAGACTCAGTCTATAAGGGGGGAGGGGGGTTTCAAACTTTTTTCACCATGACATCTTCACCCAGTAAAACTAAATTAATTAATTAATTAAAAAATTTATACACACATGCTCAGGACACACATTTAAATACAGACATCACCCCAATAAAAGGTGCCCAAGATAACAGTTGCTGTTGCCCAGCATGAAGCATTGTATTTCCTCTACTGTATCACTGAAAATAAAAATGTGGGTCATGACCCACTAAATTGATTTCTCGACCTGTAGATGGCCAAAAGCAATGACTCAGAGTCCAGGCTGGGAAGGACCCAAACCGGAAACTCTAACCCTGAAGCCTGTTGACCTCAAGCAAGATAGCTTTATGCTGGGGTCACAGCATGGAAAATGGTCAATGGCTACTGTCACGACCTTGACACGTCTTGCAGACACAACGTGGATGGAGGCTAGGCATGGAGAGCTAGTGGCCCGGCTGCACATATATGAAGTTCAAGAGCAGATCAAACTAATCCAATGAAGACATGGGCAAAGGGCTTGAGTAGACTTTTCTATAAAGAAGTTACACAAATGGCCAAGAAGCGCTTGAAAAGATGTTTGACATCATTTGTCATCAGGGAAATGCCAATCAAAACCACAGGGAGATGGGCTTCCCTGGTGGCACAGTGGTTGAGAGTCCGCCTGCCGATGCAGGGGACACGGGTTCGTGCCCCAGTCTGGGAAGATCCCACATGCCGCGGAGCGGGTGGGCCCGTGAACCATGGCCGCTGAGCCTGCGCGTCCGAAGCCTGTGCTCCGCAACGGGAGAGGCCACAACAGTGAGAGACCCGCGTACCGCAAAAAAATAAAAAAATAAAAAAAAACCCACAGGTAGATACCACTTCACACTGATTAGGACATCTATGAAAAAAAACAAACAAAAAACCTAGAAAGTAACCAGTGTTGGTGAGGATGGGGAGAAATCAGAACCATCATGCTTCGCTGGTGGGAATGGAAAATGGTGCAGCCCCTGTGGAAAACAGTCTGGCACTTCCTCAAAAGGTCAAACATAGAATCACCACATGACCCAGCAATTCCACTCCTAGGTGCATGCCCAGGATAATTGAAAGCAGGGACTCAAACAGATATTTGTACACTTGTGTTCATAGCAGCATGATTCACGATAACCAAAATGTGGAAACAACCCAAGTTTCCATTGACAGATGATGGATAAACACAACGTGGTCCATCCACACACTGGAATATTATGCAGACTTAGAAAGGAAGGAAATTCTGACACTCGCTACAACATGGATGAACCTTGAGCACATGATTCTCAGTGAGAGAATCCAGACCGAGAAGGACAAATACTCTCTGATTCCACTCACAGGAGATCCCCAGAGGAGTCACATCCACAGAGACAAGAAGTACATGGTGGGGGCCAGGGGCTGGGGGAGGGGCTGGGGAGTCAGTGTTTCACGGGGACAGAGTTTCAGTTTGGGAAGATGAGAAAGTTCTGGAGTTGATGTTGGGGATGGTTGCCCAACAATGTGAATACGCTTAATGCCAGCAAGCTGTGCACTTAAAAATGATTGAGGGTGAGTTTTACATTATGTTTATTTTACCACAACTGAGAAAAATTAAGTAAAAAATGTAAAACAAAACAAAACAAAACCCAAGGCTGGTTGGGTGTGGAAAACAGAGCTGGACATAGACAGTACCATCCCACGTAGTCAGGGCTGGGATTGCCGGGGATGGAAGAGGAGCAAAGACATTGCCTGAGCTTAGGGTTCCCAGAATCTACTGGATTCCCAGTTCAATGTGCATAGGACATTCTTATAGTAGAACCTTAATTGTTGCTTATCTGAAATTGCCACTTGTCTGCACATCCTGTGTTTTTATTTGCTAAACCTGGTTGGGAATTCCCTGGTGGTCCAGTGGTTAGGACTCAGAGCTTTCACTGTTGAGGGCTCGGGTTTGATCCCTGGTCGGGAAACTAAGATCCCACAAGTCGTGGCTCACCCAAAAAACAAAACCAAACAAAACAAACCTGGTTAGTCCAGACCTGGTTTGCTCTATGCCCACTGGCTGTGCCCACCGTCCTGGGATCGCTTCTAGCCTTTATCCTAAGAGGGAAAATCAGAGAATCATACCCCCTTCCTGCATAAACGTGGTCAGACACATAACTGTTGAGAATGGATCCTGGCAGGAAGATAACACTCAGAAATTGTTAGCTATTCCTCTCTCCTGGGGGTAAAAGGCAGGCTGTTGGCTCACACTGCCCATGTGTCCACTGTTATCTGCTCTCGGCCCTGCCTACCCGGGAGGCTTGACGACTTTTATTGCTGGTCACAGATAAGGGGCAATAAGGGAACCGAGATGAGATTTTCAAATAAAACTCAGAATCGAAAGCCTTTGCAGCCACACAGGTCAGAAGTTTCTTGTGCCAACAGGCTGGCTGGGGTGGGACTCTGACCTAGCTCCGCCCCCCTGAGCCTCAGTTTCCCTCTAAGTGAGGGGCAGGGACATTTCCTAAAGGCATGCCTTGTGGCACCGATTGCTCCGCGATGAGCAATGCCTATTCCAAAGGGCAGTTTTGATTTTACTGTATATGGTGGGGGAAGCGTATTGAACAATTGTTTTGGGTTGTGATCTAGAGTGAGGCACGGTGGATGTAGAGTCCCTTTTTTTTTTTTTGTTAGAGTCCCTTTTTGTTCTTCACAAAAGTTCTGTGCTATAAAGTTGCTGCAAACACTGAATTACTAAACACTGCACTGCTGCTCCTGGGGACACGCAGCGTCAGTCTCCTGCGAGCTCTGGTCACGGCACTTTTGTCAACACATAAACTTGTGTGATGTGTGTTTCTGCTTGAAGACACCTTATTTAATAAAGGTCGTTCATTCGTTAACACTGAGCTCACAGCCGGCAAGGCTGTAACTCACGTCTGAACGAAGTTCACCTTACACACGTAGTTTCTCCGTGAGCACGTCACAGCCCTCCTGCGCTTAGGACACTAGACAGCACTTCAGCTCTACCTCCATCCGGGTCCATCCCTCATCATCGCTTACCCGCGGCCAACACAGTCCCGAGCATCTTGAACCCCAGACTCCCATCCTCGACCCCTACAGTCTGTCCTCCCCGAATCAGCCACCAGAGGGCGCGCGCGAGCACCGGAGTCAGGCCCCGCCCCGCCCCTGCCCGCTGCTCTCCTGGGCACCCACCTCCCTGGGGTAAAAGCCCAAGTCCTCCCTGTGGCCCTCGAGGTCCTGCACGACTTGCCCCGTCCCCTCCCTGCCCTCTCCTCCTCCCTCCTCCTCCATCTCTTCCCTTCGCTCAATCTGTTCCAGCCACACGGGCCTACACCCTATCCCTCCAAAATGCCAGGCACAGGTCCTGCCCCAGGTTCTTTGCATTCATTGTCCCTGCTGCCGGTAGATATATGGGTGCCTTGCTCACTCTTGCAGAGGGTCCTTCCCTAATCCTGGTACTTAAAATTCCACTCCCTTCCCAAACCCCCTACTGTGCTTTTTTTCCCTTCTCTTAAGCATTTACTCCTAAGACCCAGTATATTTTATTTATTTATATTTATTATCTGTCTACCCTTACCTAGAACATTGGCTCCATGAGGGCAGGAATCTTTGTCTGTGTTTTCATTGCTGTATCCCCGCAGTAGGTGCTCAATAAATGTTGATTACAAAACTGGCTCTATTGTGTCCATTGAGCCTATTATAATGATAATCCTGAATGTTTATTGAATACCTTCTGTGTGCCAGGCCATGTGGGAATTGTTATTGTTTTTTTAATCATTGACACATTTTTTGAGATATAGTTCACAAATCATAAATTTACCATTTTAAGGTGTACAATTCCATGGTTTTTAGTATATTGTGCTGCCACCACCATCTAATTCCAGAGCATTCCATCACCCCAAAAAGAAACTCCGTCCCCATGAGCAGTCACCCCCACCCCCTCCCCAGCCCCTGGTAACCATGAATCCAGTCTCTGTGGATTTGCCTGTTCTCTGTTTCCCATTAATGGAATCACACACTGTGTGTCCTTCTGTGTCTGGCTTCTCTCACTGAGCATCGTGTTCTCAAGGTTCATCCACGTTGTAGTGAGTGTCGGTGCTTCACCCCTTTTCATGACCAAATAATATTTCAGTGTGTACATGGACTACATTTTGTGTATCTCTTCATCTGTTGATGAACTTTTGGGTTGTTTGCATTTTTGGGGGGGCAATTGTGAATAATATTGCTGTGAATATTCATGTACAAGATTTTGTTTAAGGGACTTCCCTGGTGGTGCAGTGGTTAAGAATCTGCCTGCCAATGCAGAGGACACGAGTTTGAGCCCAGATCCAGGAAGATCCCACATGCCTTGGAGCAGCTAAGCCCAGGTGCCACAATTACTGAAGCCCTCATGCCTAGAGCCCGTGCTCCACAACAAGAGAAGCCACTGCAATGAGAAGCCCTCACACCACAACGAAGAGTAGCCCCCGCTTGCCGCAACTAGAGAAAGCCCACATGCAGCAACGAAGACCCAACGCAGCCAAAAATAAATAAATTTATTTATTTATTTAAAAAAAAGATTTTGTTTGAACACCTGTTTTCAATTCTTTTGGATAGGTCCCTAGGAGTGGAATTGCTAGTGAAATGGTAACTCTGTGTTTACCTTTTTGAGGAACTGCTAAATTGTTTTCCACTGCGGCTACACCATTTTACATTCCTACCAGCCATGCATGAGGGTTCCAGTTTCTCCACATCCTAGCCCACACTTGTTATTACGTCTTTTTTATGATAGCCATCATGGTGGATGTAAAATAGTATCTCACTGTGGGTTTTGATTTGCATTTTCCTGATGACTAATGATATTGAACATCTTTTTTTTTTTTTAATTCACACAAACCAACTGTTGGGTGTCTATTATGTGCAGAGCATATTTTCATGTGCTTAGTGGTGCCTGGAAATTCTCATATCACCCCCATTTTAACAGATGAAGAAACGGAAGCTCAGAGAGGGATGGCCACTTTCTGAAAGTCACACAGCCTGCAGAGCAGTATGTATGGGATGAGGCCCAGACAGTCTGATTCTGACCTACTAGCTTAAAATGAGACTGCTGTGAGCATCCGTGTGCAAATCTTTGTATGGACGTATGTTTTCATTTCTGTTGAGTAAATACTTAGGAATGGAATGGCTAGATCCCGTGGCAGGTGTATGATTTTAAGAACTCTTTGAGAACCCGCCACACTATTTTCCACAGAGGCTGCCCATTTTGCATTCCCACCAGCTGTCGTGGATGAGGGTCCCAGTTGCCCTGCTTCTCGTCAGCACTTAGTATTTTCTTAGCCATTCTGGTGGGCGGCACCTCACTGAGGTTTTCCTGGGCTTTTTCCTAATGTGCTTATTTTATTGGCCACCTGTATGTCTTTTTTGGTAGAGTAAAAGCTAATATTTATGGAGTTGTGCAGTAAACATTCATTGTGTGTCTTCAGGTCTACAAAACTGTCATCCAGACAGACCCAGACCCCTCACCCTGATCACTGTCTTTGAAATTTTTTTTTTTTTTAATATTTATTTGGCTGTGTCAGGTCTTAGTTGCGGCATGTGGGATCTACTTCCCTAGGGAAGGGATCGAACCCAGGCCCCCTGCATTGGGAGGCATTGGGAGAGCGGAGTCTTAGCCACAGGACCACCAGGGAAGTCCCTGTCTTTGAAAAAAATTTAAAAGAGGGAATTCTCTGGCTGTCCAGTGGTTAAGACTCTGCGTTTCCACTGCAGGGGGCTCAGATTCAATCCCTGGGTGGGGAACTAAGATCTCCCATGCAGCACAGTGCAGCGAAATAAGAAAAATTTAAAAGAGAAGAAAACAAATAAATACCCTCTGGGATTGCAGGCTGGGGCGTTAAGTCGGGTTAAGGATGTGACCCCTTTCTGGTTCCTCCGACATTGAGTGTCCACGTGACATGGGTGATGATCGCCCTATTTTCAGCTCTGACGCCCAGAGAAGGACAGGGACTTGAACACAGTGGAATCTGCCCCCGATTCCGGGGCTGGTGCTCTGGCCTCAGGTGCCCCTCCACCTTGCGTGCCCCCAGCCTGGGCCCCACTCACTTTTGCTCACGTTCTCAGCTCTGCGCCAGGAAATGGCCTTGTTCCCTGGCCCCCGGACCTGCTCATAAAATAGAATCCTTCAGGGCATGGGAGGCCAATATCCGAGGACGGAGGAGGGGAGGAGGCCATGGGGACAGGAGGACGGGGCCTCCCAACCATCCAGGAGTGCAGCCGTGGGCTTTGTCTCTCTGGGCCTCTGGGTGGAGAAGCCACGGTCAGTAATTAGCCACCAGCTGGGCCCTGGGACCAGTTCACCATCTCTCCGTGGGCCTCCGTTCCCCATCTTACCCACCTGGTCCCCACCCACCTCCGGCGCAAGGAGAGCACTTAGTGAACGGCTGAGAATAACAAGCCACCCCCTATGGATTCTGCTCCGTTTCAGTGTCCTCTGAAACATTTAAGAACTTATTAAGCACCTACTATCTACTTTACAAGTACCACCTCCTTGGACACTTCTTATTTTGACAGCTTTATGAAGGGGTAATTGACATGCCACGAACTGCACGTGTTTAAAATGTACATTTTGATGAGTTTTGTCATATGTCTACCCCAATCACGGGCACAATCAAGATAGAGAACAAGATCCCGCAAGCCGCGTGGCACGGCCAAACGTTTCCATCACCCCAGAAAGTTTCCTTGGGCCCCTCCCCGCCCCGATCCTCCAGCCCCAGGCAACCAGCAATCTATTTTCAGTCACTATAGATTTCCATAGTGGGTGTTTTCCAGAATTTTATATAAATGGAATCATACAGTACATCCTCTTTTGTGTCTGGTGTCTTTCACTCAGCATAAGACATTTAAGATTCATTCATGTTGTGTGTTTTTCCTTTTTTATGGCTGAATCATATTCCAGAGAATGGATGGACCCCATTTTGTTTATCCACTCAGTTTGTTGGTGGGCATTTGGGTTGTTTCCAGTTTGGAGATGTTATCAATAAAGCTGCTACACCGTGTGTGTACAGGTCTTTTTTGCTGGTTGGTTTGTTTGTTTGTGTTGGCCGCACCACGCAGCACGTGGGATCTTAGTTCCCTGACCAGGGATCGAACCGGAGCCCCCTGCAGTGGAAGCGCGGAGTTCTAACCACTGGACCACCAGGGAAGTCCCGTGTGTACGGGTCTTATGTACACCTGTGCTTTTGTTTCTCTTGGGTACATGTGTTGTTATTAATTTCTACGTAAGGAAACACCCCCAAACTTGCTGCCTTAAAACAATAAACATTCATGGTCTCACACAGTTTGGGAGGGTCAGAAATTTGAGAGTGGTGTAGCTGCATGGTTCTGACTCGGGGTCTCTCATGAGCTTGCAATCAAGCTATGCAGTGGGGCTGGAGGAGCCGCTTCCAAACCGGTTCCTTCCTGCGGCTGTTGGCAGGAGGCCTCAGTTCTCCTGCACATGTGCTTCTCGAGCAGAATAGGATGGTCTAGACGTCGGTAAAGAGCTTGCTGTAAGAGCGAGTGAGGGAGAGCCCACGATGGAAGCAAAAGGCATTTTGTAACCAAATGTCTGAAGTCTATTCCTCTGTATTCTGTTAGAAGTGAATCACTAAATTCAACACACACCCTAGGCAAGGCAGAGAATTACACAAGACCATGAATACCAGGAAGCGGGGCTCACTGGGGAGCCATCCTACAGTTCCCTAGTATTTGAATATTTCAGCAAACATTAAGCTTCTACTGTGTACGTGACAAGAACCTTCCCCTTGGCTACTGACAACAAGCTCTCTGAAAAACAACAGTCTGCCCACTTTGCAGACAGGGAAACTGGCCCAGAGAAGTTAAGTCACCCGCCGACAGTCTACACCAGAGTAAGCAGCAAAAGGAAGGTTCCATCCTAAGGTTTAAGTCCCGAGTGAGGAGGAGGCCAGCGGTGGCAAGGAATAGGTGCAGAGAAGGGAAGAAAGCGCAATTATTTTTTTTCCTCCAGAGCAAGAGAAGACGCACCCAGGAGAGCTGTGTTCCTTCATTGGTTTCACAAACATGTATCATGCACCTACTGTATGTCAGGGGCTATTTTAGGCTGTGGGGACACTGCAGAGAACAAGATGGACAATCCCGGAGCACGTGGCACTCACACATGTGGGTGGGCGATTCCACTCATCACTACCCAGGCCGGCACTGGTGCACCATTTTGCTGGAGGAGGGAAGAGGCCTGAAGCTCTGTGCTGGACGTTGCGGACCCCAGGGAGACCGAGACACACGCAGTCACTGCCCTTCTGAAGTTCACAGTCTGTTGGGTGAGATGGAAAACAAACAACAAAGAGCTCCTCCATTCTTCCCTTCAATACTTATTTGTTACTGACCAGCGTCCTTGGCTTCCTTACTGAATAGAAATTGATGAGGCCAGACAAGAAATGCAGGGCCCCTGCTGCAGGTGGGAGTGAGAACAAGCAACAGGTTCCCTTGCTTGTTCACTCCCTTGGTGGGACAGGGGGGAACGAGCTGGTTCCCTATATGAGGTGAGGGTAGGGGTGTGTCCAGCGGTTGGGCCAGAGAGGTGACTTAGGTGGTCTGCCCACCCCTTTGGTGGTGTAGTGTGCAGTGGGCCTGCACAGTATCCTGCTTTTGCTCCTGACACCCTGCTTTTGCTTCCGGGTCTTCAGAAGTGACAGTTGGGACTTCCCTGGTGGTCCAGTGGTTAAGAACCCACCTGCCAACGCAGGGGACACAGGTTCAAGCCCTGGTCCGGGAAGATCCCACATGCCACAGAGCAACTAAGCCCGTGCGTCACAACTACCAAGCGTGCTCTCTAGAGCCCGCAAGCCACAACTACCGAGCCCATGCACCGCAACTACTGAAGCCCAAGCGCTTAGAGCCCACGCTCCGCAACAAGAGAAGCCACCGCAATGGGAAGCCCGTGCACCGCAACGAAGACCCAACACAGCCGAAAAAAAAAAAAAAAAAAAAAAAAGAAGTGACAGTTGGGTTTTTTGGTCTTTTTGTATTTTGTTGTCCATAATTTGCCCCAACTGAGCATGCACACAGTTATTTTTAGTTCCCTTATGGTTTCTTTGTATTTTGTTGCCCGAGGAGACGTTTTTCCAAGTGCAAGCACTGCAGCAAAGGGTCCCAGGTCCCAGGTGCCAGCGTGTCTGAGCACTTACTGTGTACCAGGCTGGGGTCTAGATGCAGCAGTGATCAGGACATAGATACCCTACAATATGGTGGGGAGGGAACAGGACAGTAAGGGAAGAAAGCAGGTGATTTCAGCCCATGAAAAGGGCCTGGGGAAGTCCAGCAGGGTGGTGCCGGGGTGGGGTGTGGGTGTCATCAGAAGGGGTGCTCAGGGAACACCTGGCCTGACCACCTCCCCTGGAGGAGGGGACATTGGAGCCAAGACCAATGTTTTTGTTCAGGTTCCCTGGTTGTGGGTTCTTTGTTCAAGTGGAACTTTCCTCTATTGGTTGGGGGACCCCAGCGGTCCCTGCTCCGGCTGCGTGTCCAGTTGGGGTGGGGATGGAAGCCCCCAAGATGAGTGTGTCAAGAAACCAAACTTTCCTCAGTCCCAATCAACTGATAAATGGAGACTTTGACCCTCCCTTCTCCCCTTATCTCAAGACAGGTGAGCACAGAGTGTCAAGGTGCAGCTTGGAAGGTTTGTGATGGGATCTGGGCAGGGCCAGGTGGAGAGCGGGTGGGTGTTGTGGCCAGGTCATGGCTGGGAGGAGTGCCATCGTCAGGGAACTGTGCATAAGGGCACCTCAGTTTCTTCATCTGTGAAATGGGTCTCCATTTCAGGCTTTTTTCTTTTTCTGTCATTCAAAACACATGGCGCTTCCTGTGTTTAGGCCTCCTTCTAGGTCTCCTTTTGGAAGAGGCCAGATGGTAAATATTTTAGGGCTGTTGCAACTATGCAGGTCTGCCGGTGCAGGGTGAAAGTAGCCAAGCTCCTTAAATGAATGGGTGCGGCTATGCTCCCATATCAACCCGTCAGTACTTGGTTTATAGTAGGTGCTTCATTGATGCTTGTTCCCTGCCTGGAATTATACCAGGCACTGCACTAATGCCTGGTCGAGGCCTGGTATATAGCAAGTGTTGCATTAATGCCTGGTCCATGCCCAGTTTACAGTAGGCATTCCACTAATGTTTGTTTCCTGCCCAGTATATACCAAGTACTGCATTAATGCTTGGTTACACAGTAGGCACTACATTACAAGCTGGTCCATACCCGGTATACTGCACGCACTACATTAATGGCTGGTCCATGCCTGATATACAGCAGGTACTCCATTAATGCTCGTCCCATACGTGGCATATAGCAGGCTCTGTATTAATGCTAAGCCCAGGCCTGGTATAGAGAAGACGTTCCATTAATATTTGTTCCAAGAACGGAGGAGACGAAGGTTCGTTTCCGGTCAGGTAATGCCAGGGCGCCCCAGGAGGCCGTGAGGGCTGGTACCCCAGTGCCTCACGTTGGGCCTAGGTCGCTCAGCCTCGCGACCGCAGCTGCGGGTCCGAACTTCTCGCTCCGGGGCCGAGAGAGCCGCCGGGCCGAGCGGGGCCGAGCGGGGCCGAGCGGGGCCGAGCGGGGCCGAGCGGAGCCGAGCGGAGCCGAGCCAGCCTGACGAGTCCTCCACATTCCCACAATCCCGGGCGGCCCCGCCCGGCTCCCGGTTGCGCGTCCCCCTTCCCACGTCGGCGCAACCAAACCCGCGGGCGCGCCCGCCTCGCCCCTCCCCGCCCCGCCCGCGCGACGCCCCGCCCATCCCGACCGCTAGTCCCGCCCCCGCGGCGGGCGCGCAGGCCGCCGCCCACTCCCATTGGCCGTGCCGCCTGCCCGTCGGCGCTGTCCGCGCGCTGGTTAGGTTGTGAGGCGCTGTCGCTCGGTCACGGCGGCTGCGGTTGGCGGCGGCGGCGGCGCCAGCGGTTGTGGCGGCGCGGGTGGAGGGTGGCCGGGAGGGACCAGCGGCTGAACGGGACCGGTGCTCTCAGGCGGCCGAGGCGGACCGCCGGCCCAGGGGCCGAGCGCCGAGGGCCGGGCGGGCGCGGCCGGGGCGGCTCGGGGCCAGGGCCGGGCCGGCCGGGGGGCGGTGGCGGGGGCGGCCGGCGGGCGGCCGGGACCGGGGCCGGGACGATGACTCTGGAGTCCATGATGGCGTGTTGCCTGAGCGATGAGGTGAAGGAGTCCAAGCGGATCAACGCCGAGATCGAGAAACAGCTGCGGCGGGACAAGCGCGACGCCCGGCGCGAGCTCAAGCTACTGCTGCTCGGTGAGTGGGGCCGGGCCTGCGGGGTTCGGGCCGGCGGTGCGCGTGGCGGGCGGGCGGGGCGGCCCTGCGTACTGGCCACGGCCCTGCGTGCTGTCCAGAGCGGGCTCGACCCCCGCGGGGTCAGCCCTTGCCTACCTGTGCTGTCCACCTCTGGGCCACCCGATCTCTGCAGCCTGTGTTGTCTAGGTTGAGTCCCTGACATCAGAGGGGCCAGGCCCTGCCTCTGTTGTCCACATCAGCGCCCCAGACCCTCGGGATCTGCTCGCGCCTATGCTGTCCGTGGCAGGTCACCAGTCCTTGCAGGGTCAGCGCCTGCTTCAGCTGTCCAGATCAAGCCCCAGTTTCCTTCAGGATCAGCCCCTGTCTCTGCTGTCCAGGCGGGGTCCCCAGGACCCTTTGGGATCAGTCCGTGCCTCTGCTGCCCAGCCCCTGATCCCTGCAGGGCCAGCTTCTGCTTCTGCTGTCCCGTTCGGGCCCCCAAAACCCTCGAGGGCCTGCCTTCTAACCCCTTCTCAGGAGACAAGCCTCCTCCCTGCACAGGACTGGTCCTCCATCCCTGCCCCCAACAGGTGTGCCCCCTCGCTGCCCCCAGCATCTATTCAGGGCCAGACCTTTGGGCTGTAATCCACAAGACGCACCCCTTGCCTCCTGGCATCCCTTCTCTACTTTTCCCACCAGGTGGAGCCCTGTTCCCTGCAGCCCCCGTTCCCTGAGGCCAGTCGGAAAACCCATGTCCCTCCCCAGTGGAGAGCAATCTGTGGGGGAGAAGACAGCCTTTTCTCTCTTCTTGGGGCCGGGGCGGGTGGAGCCCTGACGGAGCAACCGTCTCCGTCCGGCCCCTCTCCTTACGTCCGAGTGGGAGCCGGGTCTCCTGGGTCCTCTTCCCCCTCCTGGAGAGGATTCCCGTCCAAGTCTCCGTCTCCCCCACTGCGCACCTGTTGCACGGAACTAGTCGGCCCAGCAGTCGGCAAGCTGTTGTCACCCCAAATAAGGGTTGTTGGAGGACTTACCTCCGCAGTCAAAGGCAAGAAGGTCGTTTACACAAGCGAAGCCCTTGCCCTGCCTTCTCCGGAGCTCTGCTGCATTCCTGCACTGTGGGGAAGGTTGGAAATGCTGTTGTGATGGGCCCCTGGTGGAAGAGGGGTCTGCCACCGAGGGGTCCACCCGCAGGACGGTGCAGGGTCGGAGGCGGTGAGTCGCTGGAGGCCGTGGGTCTTGGAGGGACTGCCTCGCTCCTCCCACCTGTGGGGACCCTCTGGGTCCTCCCTTTGATTAAAATACCTTCCCTGTTTTTTTTTCCAAACGTTCCACTTTACCTAAAGGCTATAAAATGGGCCATCTTTGCAGAAAAGACAGGCAGAGAGTAACGGTAAAGTTTGGAGGAAACTTGCAGTGGGGTCCCAGTGGCACCTGGGAGGACAGCATGGCCCTGGCTGCCTTACACCAACAGAGGTAGAATTTATTTTCAGAGGGGGGTTGAGAAGTTACCAGCATGTTAATGTTACCAGACAGTCGGCCTTGCCTGGGGGCTGGGGGCTGCATGAACCTCTGCACGCCCCTGCTGCCTGCCCTGTGCGCACCCAGGCTCCAGATTGACGTGGGGTTCAAGGGTACGGGTCGG
Source organism: Delphinus delphis (assembly GCF_949987515.2). Classification (NCBI taxonomy): domain Eukaryota; kingdom Metazoa; phylum Chordata; class Mammalia; order Artiodactyla; family Delphinidae; genus Delphinus; species Delphinus delphis. The sequence continues at coordinate 4,103,608 of NC_082685.1, read as the reverse complement.
TGGCCTGTGATCTTGCAGCCTTGCTGTGTGTCTCTGGTCTCCCTGGGCTGGGGCTGAGGAGCCTTGCAGGGGATCTGGATGTGCCCAGCGCCCACCCATGGGTGCGGGCTGTTGGCTGCAGGAGCACCTGGGTCTGAGGTCCCACCCCTCCCCCCGCTGGCTTGCAGGACAGGGAGTCTGCACCCTCCTGGGAAGCTATTAAGTCCTAGGCATGGGGGCAGATAGGAAGATGAGAGCTTGGGGGTCCAAGGTGAAGGTTTATGACACCAGGAGGGCGGCTGTGAATGCCAGGCGGAGCTCCAGGGGACGTGCTGGGAGCCGGGGGGTGCCGAGCAGCATCCCTGCCCCACCCACTCCATGCCGGGAGCACCCCCAGTCATGAGAACCACAGACATCCCCAGCTGTGGCCCAGTGTCCCCCAGGGGCAGAATCCCCCCTGCCCTGTGTCAGCACACAGTGTAAAATGCGTGTTGCAGAGCCGGTATGTGATCGGTGTTCGCTTGTTTTGTCAGATGCTTTGTGGGTGCTTGAAAGGTGAATGCTTTTGTCACTACGGTCCAGAGCCACATACGTGTGTGCCGTCAACACGCAACATGTCTACAAACACGTGTGATAGGTGTGTTCGGTTTTGTTGGTCCTGTTACTCCAGGCCACATCCTCATTCACAGTCATCTGTGGTGAGGAATGGGGGTAGTGAGCGTCCCTGCAGCGGATACACCGGGATCCCCACGGCTCGGCGTTGCTCTCCCACTTTACGGAAGAGGACCCCCAGGCCCAGTTAGGAGCTCCGGTGGGGGTCCCGGGCAGGCCCGCCGGCTTCTGCCTCCCGTGATCCCTCCTGGTGCAGGTGCAGTCCCCTGCCCCCGCGTTTCTGCCACTCAACAGAGAACAACCGAGGAGGCCCCTCGTCCATTCCTTAGGACAGGTTTCCCCTTGAGAACTGAGGCCTACCGCAGGAAGTGCCGGTCCAGGAGCTGAGTGGCTCCGGGATTTCTAAATAAAGCAGGGCGGTCAGTTCCACAGGCTTCCTGTCCAGCCCGCTGTGGCCCCGAGGGCGGTAGAAAGGGCCGGAATCCGGCCTGGGGTGTGGTGGCCCCGGCGGGAAGGGTGCGCCTGCCCTGCTTGGAGGCGCGAGTGGAACGTGGCCGTGGCTCCTGGCGGTGGCCCTGCCTGTCCCCCGCAGACCCTGATGGCTGGAAGCACCTGGGGCCCTGGGCCACCGCTCGTGGCCCACCCCAGGATGAGTCTCAGGGGCTTAAAAGTTAGATGAAATTTTGTGTCGCTGAAAGGGTGGGCGCCATCCCTGGAGGTGCAGGAGCCCAGACTTGCTGTCAGAGCCCCTCTCCCTCGGTGTCCTGCGTGCCAGGCCAGTGGGAATCTCCCTCCCCTTGGGCCCGAGCACGGCCTCGCCACGTGTGTCCCTGGGCTCCGGACTCCGTGTGCACAGATGCTTCCCGGCCTCTGCTGAGCTGCGCTGGTCGCTGCCTGAGAGCCTCGGATGTTTAACCACAAAAGGTTTCACTTTCTGATTTTTGTGGTGGAGCCCTTCTCCCTGCGGCCTGAGAACAGGTCGCAGTCACTGCTACTCCTGGGCTGGGAGTTTGGAGCAGCTGCAGACAGAGCCGAGTGGGGACCCCTGGCAGGAGGGATGGGAGCCCGTTTGTCCCTCCTCTGCCTCGGAGGGCCTTGGGGGCAAAGTCCAGCCCTGGGTGGGCGGGTCTGGTCTGGGCCGGGTGTGCGGAGCTGGGCTGCACTCAGGGGGAACGGCCATCTCTGGTCCCCATAGGGCGCTCCTCTCCCATCAGGACAGTGAGCCGCGGGGCCTGTCAGCCCAGTGTCCGTGGACGGGATTGGGGCATCTCCACGGGCTTCGGGGGCACCCGCGTGCGGGGTTAGTTTTTGGCGGAACTCCAGCTGCTCTCAGAACCGGGCCCCAAGGCCACAGGCTTGCTGGCTGGGGAGTTTGTGCCAATGCGCCCCAGCCCCCTGCTCCCGGGTGGCCGCGGTCTCTGCCCTTGGCCCAGGCGTGGGGCGCCTGGCGGGTCACTACCAAGGTGTCTGCCCCTCGTTTTCCCCACTACATCTCCCCTCCGGGGCAGGCCCTGCCACCCCATGGCCCAGCACAGAGCCCTGCGGACCTGAGATGTTTGCTGGGTGGCTTTGATTGGCTAACTGAACTCAGTTCCCTCAAGCAGGTCGAATGGGGGTGACTGGGCGCCCCGACTTAGGGCATCCTCACATCCTGCCTGGACGTGAGGTTCCCTGCTCCGGGGCCCGTTGCCACTGCTGGTGGCCCTCTGCTGTGATGCGTGGACAGACAGGGACTCAGGGGCACAGCTCGCAGCTGCCGCCCTCCCGAGGCCTTGTGAGTGGGCTTGGGGGTGCTCCAGAGCGAGCACAGCCTCGGCTCCCCGCCTGCAGCACTGTTGGGGGGAAGGCCGCAACACCTGCGAGGCGCTGTGCCCTCCCGTGGTCACTGCTCTCCCAACGGAGGGCTTTACCCGGGTTGACAGGCTGCCCCGGCAGCGCTGGGAGGCGGGTCCCGCCAGGACCGAGCTGGAGAGCGCGGTGGGATTTCAGTCCCCGTGCCTCCCGAGCCTCGGGTTTCCCTGCTGTGGAAGGAGAGCGTCCCCCAACTCCCGGACTGTGAGAGGGTCAGTGGGGGCGACGCATGTCAAACTGGGGAGTGCCGTCTGTGCCCTTGTCTTTATTCACGGTATCGCGCTGGCTGGCAGTCCCTCTGCGGCCGAGCGGGGACCTCCCTGTCTTGCGGTGGGGTCTCCGGAGCTTGGCCCTCAGGGCTGGGCCTCTCGTTTCCTGATCTGATCCCAGCGCCTGCCAAGGAGGTTTGCTTACGGACCTCGGTTGGCGTAGAGCTGAAAGGTCAGACCCCCCACGGAGGCGGGTCGCCCCGTCTCTGCCCCATTGGTCCTCTCTGCTGAGCCTCGACAGGTGGGTGGGGGCCTTCCCGTCCCCCAGGCTGGGCAGCTGGGCTGCACGGCAGGGTTGGGCAGGACTGGGGCTCATACCAGTCTCCCCGACTCCTGAGCGTTAGGCTTCAGGAAGCGCTGCACTAGGACCTGGCACGTGGGACAAGAGGGGGGCTGGCCCAGGGGACCAGTGTCTGCGCCTGGAGTCACCTGGGCAGGGGACGCTGGACCTGCTGACTTAGCGGCCACGGTGTGGAGGTCAGATGAAGGGATGAGTCCCGAGGTCTGCCCTGTTGTCCTCCCTCCTGGCCCCTGTCTGCGCTGGCGCCCGCTGCTGCGGTGTCTCTGAAAGGCCCGTGGCTGGCCCGGGAGAGCTCCCCCGGTGCTCTCACATTCGCTCACTTCCCTGGGTGGCGGTGACCGTGGACCACGAAGAGATGGACGGACGTGAAGCCCGAAGACCTTAGCCTGTTGAGGTCTGACAGTTACTGGTTGTGTGACCTCAGCGAAGCTTCTTGACCTCTCTGTGCCTCAGCTCCTTCACTTGTCCAGCAGGAGGTGGGGTGATAGATGTACCACTGAATGAATGGATGAGCGGGGGCGAGGGGAGCCTGCAGTTGCCTTCCTTGGCTGCACGAGGTGTTTGCACTTTCTCCAGCAGAAGGTCGTCGTGCCTCTTTGATCTTGGACCTGTTGACACAGCTCGGGGCCATGTTGGATTTCTGGGCTGTGTTTCCAGGAGCCCAGATCCCCGGCAGTGCTCTCGCCTGGGCCTCCTGTGGTCCTGGGGTTCCTGGCTTCACTGCCCACATTCTAGAATTAGGGATGGCTGGGCGGCAGCCCTGAACCCCAGCTTCTGACACTAGTGTTCTCTTGCTAGATCGTGGCCACTTGCCCCGGGGGCCATGGATCCTGCACACCTTGAGTCCCACTGGGATGATGTCGGACCAGCACCATCCTTCCTGTCCTCCAGGCCCTTTCCCTGCCCCTCTTCTCTCCCACATTTGAGGAGTGGCTGCCTGGGCTCAGACATAATTCCTCCCGGTCTGCGGTCCTAGATCTTGGCCGACCGTGCAGGCGAGACAGTGGCTTTCTCCCTCTGTCGCAGGGATGGGGCTGCTCTCCTCCTTCCTCTTCTCCAGTTAGTCTCAGCTGGGCAACTGGTGATGCCACTGAGCACGCCCAGAGATCGTCCTGCAGGCTCCCGGCCCCGCTGTGCTGTCTGGCCCCTGCCAGGCCCCCAGGGGCAGGACCCCTCACATGGGTGGTGCCCCCAGGGGCCCCCATTCTTGGAGTTAGGGCAGGGGATGCAGAGGACCTGAGGGGGACACGTGACAGAACCGGGACTGTGGATTGGGGCCGAGTTCATTGGGTTCATTCGGGAAAAATGTGTGCGGTGACTTCTGCGGGCCGGGCCTGTGCTGGGGCTGGGTGTGAGGCTGCTGGCAGAGCCCCGCCCTCGGGGAGCTGGCTCCCAGCAGGGACAGACGGGAGCAGCAGGCCAGGAGCAGGTGGGGCGCTGGGGGCACTGGGGCCCTTCCTGGAAAACGTGAGTTTGGGTTTCTGTGCAGGGAGTTGGGGTGGCGTTCGGGAGGGGCAGGACCCGATGCGTGGGCGACGTGAACAGTGGTGTCACGCGCCGGCCCCGGGCCGCAGTGCCACGGCTGTCCTCGTGCAAGGTTGGGCTGGTTGCGTTGTGGGGGACAGTGGGGGCCAGGGGACCCACAGACACGAGCTCGGAGTCTGAGTACAGCCAGGACCTGGGGCCACTCGGCGTCCTCGCTGGGAGGGGGTGTGGCGGTAGGTGCCCTCTGCACCTGTGCAGGTGCGTGGCTAGAACGAGGCCCATCACGGGGTCTCACACGGTCTTGCTTGAGGGGGGCCTTCCTCTTCTCCCTGGTGGGCAGCTGTTGCAGGTTTTTTTTTTTTATAGATATTTATTTGGTTGCGCTGGGTCTCAGATGCAGCTTGCGGGCTCCTTAGTTGCAGCACGTGGGCTCCTTAGTTGTGGCTCCCAGGCTCCTTAGTTGTGGCATGCGAACTCTTAGTTGCGGCACACGAACTATTGGTTGTGGCATGCGAACTCTTAGTTGTGGCATGCATGTGGCATCTAGTTCCCCAACCAGGGATCGAACCTGGGCCCCCTGCATTGGGAGCGTGGAATCTTGCACCAGGGAAGTCCCCATGACCAGATCTTCAGGGGGAACTGACCAAGGGCGGGGCAGGATGAGCTGGAGCTGCCAGGGACCCCCGGGTGGTGGCTACAGCAGATAGGCCTGGCCGTGAGGTCCAGGTGGGCCTCGCACCCCGAGACTTCTCTGAGCAGGAGGCTGTTGGCTCGGGCGTGTTGGGGGGCCCGGGTCCCAGCTCCCGGCACTGGGTGCCGGCAGCGGGTGCCGGCAGCATGTGGGCTGAGTTGGGCCAGGGGGTGGGCACCTGGAGAGGACGCTGTGGCGGCTCTGCGTCCCCCGGAGCCTTTCCTCCCTCCCTCCCTGGCCAGTGGTGGCCGAGCTCTGGCCAGCTGGGCCTGCCGGTTCCAGACCCCAGGGCCCGCAGCTCCGGCCTTCCACCCACAGCTCTGCCGGGAGGTGCCTGCTGGGACTGGCACCTGTCACTCAGTCGCTGTTGGCCCTGAGCACAGGTGACACGCCACCCTCGACGTGCGGCTCGTGGGGCTTTCCTCCGGGGGCCCGGCCTCTGCAGCCGCCACCTCCACAACCTCCTTTCTCTGTCCTTCCTGGCAAGGTGGCATGGCCCAGGCGGGGTCACTGACTGTCCCGCCTCCTGGGCCACACTGTCCCCAGGGTGTCCCTTTTGCTGCGTTCTCCCCCAGCTTTAGTGAGACGTAAGTGCCACGCGTGTTGTGTGGTTTAAGGGGTGCACGTGAGTACTTGACACGTGGATTGCGACATGATCGCTCGTGAGGCCCGTCACCGCCCCGTCACCACCCCCTCACCTCACTAGTGCCTTTTGCTCCTGCACTTGATCGCGGTGCTGTCTTCGCAGCGGCTCCTCTGCCCCCAGCAGGGTTCGGGCCATGTGCCTCGTCCAGGACCTCCGACGTCTCCAGGGCCAGTTGTGTTTCCGGCTTCCGAGGGGTCCGTCTTCCGTTTCTTGGTTTTCGGGGCGTGTCCCAGCTGCGTCGTCTGTGTTGGGCACCGGGGCGTCCCCCGTTCTCCCTCGGCCACTCTCTGGCCGGTGATCACGGCTCCTCCGTGAACACCCGCTGTCCCTTGGTTGTTGGCACGGGCGCGTGCACGTGTGTGAGACCCTCGGTGTCCTGCGCTGCCTCTGGGGAGCTCTGGGGGGGCTGCCTGTCCTTTGCGCACCCGTTTTGGAGACGCTGGCTGTGGTCTGAAGTCAGCAGGCTCTCTCTGGATCTCCCCGCGCCCTTGTGCTCGGGCAGCTCTCTTGCCCCTCCTGCAGTTCAGGGGGGTGGACTCAAGGGGCAGCGCCCCGGGGCCTGAGTGGCTGCCCTTTTCCACCTCAGCTGACCTGTGGCTGCAGGGGGTTGGGCTTTAGTGGCCACTGGTCTGATGTTTCTGGTGAGAGGCCCTTCCAAACACCAGCAGGGCACGTATCTTTTTACAGTAGCATAGTGTCAAAAACAGGGGTTCTCACCTGGGGGTTCCTGCCCCCAAAGGACATTGGGCAGTGTCTGGGGATGTCTGTGTGTCACACTGAGGGGATCCTGGCATTGAGGGGGCGGGGCCAGGGGTGCTGCTCAACACCCCAGAGTGCCCGGGCTGGCCCCAGTGTCAGCAGTGCTGCGGGGACCCTGGTCCAGAGGAAACCACGCAGGGCATGGCATTCCTGTGTGTCGCCTCCCCTCCCCCACCCCGCCTCCTGCAACGAGGGAGGAGTGCGTGGACCCCTCAGGGAGGTGTGGGGTCACATGGGGTCCTCGCCCCTCCTGCCTCAGAGCTGGGGTGGGGCCTTGGTGGGAGTGGGCGCCTGGCCTCTGGTTGATGTTGCGGCAGCAGTGGGATGGAAGGTGGCATTGGCGTAGTTACCACTCGGTGACAGAACCAGAGTCGTATTCTTTTATTCGTAAAAGGACCCAGTGCCTTGATGGAGGTCCTAGAAAGGGGCAGCTGCAGTGAGGCGGCCTCTGCTCTGTCTCCCCAGGTGGGCTCAGGCATCCGTGGTCAGTTACTCAGACGCGGGCGAGGGCCTCCTGCTGCAGGATGGTGTGGTCACTGCAGGCCGCTCAGAACCCATGTCTTCTCCGGGAGCTCCCGGGCAAGGAGGCGGGCAGCAGATGCCTGAGAGAGACTCCCTGAAAGGCAGCGGTGATGGGTCCCAGTGCAGAGGGGAGCTGCCTGCCCTGCGCCCACGGCACCGGTGGCTGTGAGCCGGATGGCGTGCAGGGCAGGACGCAGCTCAGGCCCCTTCGTTGGGGTGGGGGACACAGGTGACTCTGAGACAGGGTGGGGAGGATGAGCCCAGGCGGGCTGGGGCGAGTCTGGGGGGTTCTGAGTCCCCAAGAGGGGGCCTGGGGGCTTCAGTACATGGGTGAGTGGGGACCTGTGTTGGTTATCAAGTAGGGGTTTGAGGCCATGCGTCCTTAGGCTGTAGAAGTTCTCTCCCGCTGTGCAATAAAACCACCCTGTAATTTAGTAGCTGAAAATAGCACACAGGCAGATTCTGAGGGTCAGGAGTCGTGGGGGTTCTGGCTCGGGGTCCCTTATGAGGTTGTAGAGCACGTGTTGGCCGGGGCTGCCTCATCTGAAGGCCCAGTGGGGCCGGAGAAGCCGCTTCCAGGGTGGCCCCTCACATGGCTCCTGCCCACATGGGCCCTCAGGGACGGCACTGCCCCCCGGCCCCCGCGAAAGTCCTACAGAGGACGGGGAGCCCCGTGACTCGTCTTGGAAGTGACAGGCCATCCTTGGTCAGATTCTTCTGGTTGGGAGGGAGGCACTGAGTCCAGCCCGCCCTCCGGGAAGGGTCAGGCTCCCCCTCTGCACGGAAGACATCCCAGAGATTTGTGGGCACATTAAAGCCACTAAAATGCAGTCCCTGCGTGTGGAGGTGAACAAAAGTGGGGGTACGGCTTTGCCGCTTAGAGAGTGACAGGGCGGTGAGAGGCTGGAGCAGGAGAGGAGCCCTCCCTCCTGCCGCAGCGCTGGTGCCGGGTGGGGCTGGCCAGCCCTTGATCCCGGAGACTCCGTGTGCCCTTCTCTGAGGTGGGGCCTTGACACCTGACACCTGGAGGGTGGTGGGACAGAGAGGGGAGGGGCCCCGGGCACCCAAAGGGCCTCTGGGCTGACAGGGACGTGGGCCTTGGGGCTGTTCAAGCGCCAGAGTCACGCTCGGTCTCGGAGTGGCGTGAGGTTGGGTGAGGTACAGGTTCAGGGGCTGCTGGGGACTGTGGGGGGCATGGCCCAGCGCCCTGCGAAGGCCCAGCGTGGCCTCGACGCAGATGCCAAACTCGTGCCCTGAAGGAAAGCTGTTCTGATCAGAACAGCCGTGGGTTGGCGGGACGTTGTCACATGAGGGCATGTGGGACAAGGGAGCTCGTCACGTGACCAGTTAAGGGGGTGGCAGCATCTGGGGGAGACACTTCACTGCTCCTGGCCTCCAGTTCCTCGGCTGTGGCCAGAGTTGAATTCAGACCCAAGTTGCCGCAGGTGCCGCGGCTGCTCCCTTCCCGTCCCTGCCCACGTTGTTGTCCCGACCTCCTCTGAGCCTCGGCGGCCCCTGTAGACAGGGTGTGCGTGGGAGGACGCGGCCCGCCCTGTTGTCCAGGCAGCAGCGGCTGGCCAGGCGCATCCCCACCTCGAGCCTCGTGGGCGGGACTCCGCGTGTTCGGGGCTCCTCGTGGGCGGGGCTTCTCGTGTGCAGGGTGCGGCGAGCCCACGGCTCGGGTCGCGGGTCCGGTCCCGCTGGGTCTCACTGGGCCATTTGCAGGCACGGGCGAGAGCGGGAAGAGCACGTTCATCAAGCAGATGCGCATCATCCACGGGGCGGGCTACTCGGAGGAGGACAAGCGGGGCTTCACCAAGCTGGTGTACCAGAACATCTTCACCGCCATGCAGGCCATGATCCGGGCCATGGAGACCCTCAAGATCCTCTACAAGTACGAGCAGAACAAGGTGAGGCCCGGGCGGGAGCGCCGGGCGCGGCGGGGCGTCCTACAGGGGGCAGAGTGAGTCCTGGCCCCCTCTGCGGGCCAGCGTCCTACCAGGCACTCCACGCACTGTATCAGGCCCTCTGTGCCCCCCGGGGGTGGCACGTTCTCTTATTTCCTTCAGTAACAGCTTATTGAGAAAACGTACATACCAAGTCACCCATTTAAAGTGTGCAATTCACTCATTTTTAACATATTCACAGAGTTGTGCAACCATTGCCTCTAATTCCATAACGTTCTCATCACTCCAGAAAGAAACCCTGTCCCCACTGGCAGTCACCTCCCCTACGCCTAACCCAGCCCCTGACAACCAGGAACCCACTCCCTGTCTCTGTGGATCTGCCTGTTCTGGACATTTCCCATCAATGGAATCACACCCCGTGTGTCCTTCTGTGTCTGGCTTCTCTCACTGAGCATCGTGATCTCAGGGTCCGTCCACGTTGCAGCGAGTGTCAGTGCCTCACTCCTCTTTGTGGCTGAATGATGCTCATTGTGTGGAGGGACACATGGTTTGTCCATCGTCCATCGACGGACGCATGGTTGTTCCCACTCTTCTGGCTCTCGTGGACATGCTGCTGGAACACTCGTGTGCAGGTTTTTGTTTGCACGCCTGTCCTGGTTTCTCCTGGGCGCGTCCCCAGCAGTGGAGGTGCGAGGTCCAGGGTACCTCTCGGTTCGCCTTCCAGAGGGGCTGCCTGCCTGCTGTCCGAGCGGCGTTGCCCCGGCCGTGCACCAGGGGGCTCTCTCTGGCGGCCTCCCTTGGCTTCGCTTTTGTGGATCTGTTTTCGGGGACTTCTCTTTCAACTCCAGCAGTTTGCCTGGGCTGGCACGTGGCACCGTGTATTGGACCATGTATGTCCAATAGGGTTTAAATTAGTCTGTTTACTTGGAAGCTTAAGAAGGCCAGTCAACCAGATTTCTGATATTGGTGTCTTCCTGCCTTGATGCCCGGTTCACGGGTCATCAGGGACCCTACAGGGCCCAGCACTGGGTCTGGGGCCCGGCCAGCCTGGCTGTGGGAATGAGCATGTAGGGCCTGCTGGAGCTTCTCACCCTCTGGTTCGTAGGATTGCTCGCAGCTGAGGCCCCTCAGCGTCCAGGCCCCACTTTAACCATGGAAGTCCAGAGGCATCTGGAACAGGGATTGGCAGACTAAGGCCTGTCTCTGTAGGTGCAGCCTTGCTGGCGCGGGCCACGGCCACTCGCTTACATGTCATCCCTGGCGGCTTTCGCTGCAGCAGCAGGGACAGCGTGGCCGTAGAAACAGACGTCTGGTCCCTGGCCTACATGCATCCGCAGTTGGGGGTTTTCTGGGGCTGGTGTCTGCTTCTCCAGGCCCAGATTGGGAGGCTGGGAGGGTGAGGCGGGGCTGAAGGACGCTGTTGTGCGGGGGCTGGGGCGGGAGAGCATCCCTGGGAGGTGACCGGTGGGTTCCAGAGCCTGGGCTGGGGCCCCCTCATTCCTTGTTTGGGGTTCTGCCCAGCTGTGTCCCCTCCCCAGTCCCTCAGCCGTGTGGGTGGGACCATCCTGAGCACAGGCATGTGGAGCAGGCTGGAGGAGAGACAGGGGGTCTCCTGGGGGCCTTCTGCCCCCGGCGGGTGTGTGTGTGTGTGTGTGTGTGTGTGTGTGTGTGTGTGGTGCGTGCGCGTGTGTGGGTCTCTGGGGTGGTGTGTCTCAGCGAGGCTCTTTAGGAGCGGGTCTCCGAGCCCTGTGGTCCAGGGTCTGTGGAGGCTCCATCCCAGGGGCATGAGTCATTGGGCCACTGGACTGTTATGATTAGCTCAGCCTCCCCTTCCTGGTGGGTTGCTCTGGTCCCCAGACCCCATCCCAGGCTGCACACGAGAGGACCTATGCCTTCAGAGATCCCGAGGGTTTCAGGAGCTGTGTGCTTGGAGTCGGGGGGCAGGTTCTTCTTAGGTCACAGCAGCTCTCTGTGCCTCGGTTTCCTCACCTGCAGCATGGGAACACAGGGGCAGCCAGTGGTGTTTGTTCCTCTGTCCTGTTTGGGTGCCCCGGGACTGAGGTGCGTGGCGGCCGGGTGGGCCCTGCTCCCGGGAGCTGCCTCCATCTGCATTTTCCTTTGGGGGCCTGGCACTGGGGGGCGATCGCTGCCGGTCGCCCTTGCGTCGTCCTGATGCGTGTTCATGGGAAATGGGAGTCAATGGTTCCGAGTCGGTTGCCGGGTGCTGGCGCTGAGCGTCCCGGCCTGCCCCTCGCCCCACAGGCCAACGCGCTCCTGATCCGGGAGGTGGATGTGGAGAAGGTGACCACCTTCGAGCACCGGTATGTGAGTGCCATCAAGACGCTGTGGAACGACCCCGGCATCCAGGAGTGCTACGACCGCCGGCGGGAGTACCAGCTCTCGGACTCTGCCAAGTAGTGAGTGGGGCCGGACCAGGCCTGGGCGGAGGAGGGTCTGCATGGCGCCTCGTTAGCCGCGACGGGGCGATTTCCCTGCAGGGAGGCGGGTGTCTGCGGGGATTTTCCGTTGTCTCTCTGCCCCTTTTCTGTGTCTCTCAAACTATTCCAAAGTGACAGGTTTGGTTGTGAAAAGCCACCCCTCCAGCCCACAGCCTCTCTTCGGAACCCCGGCGCCGTCCCCATCCCCGGACAGCCGTCCCTCAGAGCTGGGGCGGGGTTCTGTCCCAGGCGTTCCCTGCAGCCTCATTTCGCCCCTGTCCGTTCTCGTCCCAAGTACTTGGGCTGCTTGGGCCCCTCCCAGCGCTCAGGAGACCTGGGATGGCCGGGAGGCCCCTCGTGGGCTGGCCTGAGCGGCCCCGCCTGCTGTGTTGCAGCTACCTGACTGACGTGGACCGCATCGCCACCTCGGGCTACCTGCCCACCCAGCAGGACGTGCTGCGAGTGCGCGTGCCCACCACTGGCATCATCGAGTACCCCTTCGACCTGGAGAACATCATCTTCAGGTACCTGTGCCCCCGGCCCTGGCCCCCGGTGTGGGGCAGCGAGAGAGGGTCCTTGTCCGTGGCTGTCACCAGGTTTCCGAGTGAGCCAGGCCCTGGTGGCGCTGGCAGGGCTGAATGGAGGCGGCCCCGGGGGCAACGGCCTCCTGGTGCGGGCTCCGCGTGGGCCCCAGATGGGGGGAGGGTGCCAGCGCGTGCGTGCTGATGGGCGGGCGGGTGGTCTGGAATCCAGGCCAGAGCAGGGGTGCTCCAGGCGGGCGGTGGAGGAGCCTGAGGGCCCCCGGGGAAGGTGGCTCCAGACCCTTCTGCGGCCCAGTTCCGAAGCCCATGCAGCCAGAGTGAACTCAGGGCCGTCCCCAAGGATGGGCCCCGCCACCCCGTGAGGTCACAGCTTGTCCAGAGCTGCCAGGCGGCAAGGCCAAGTGTGTTTCCCGGGGCAGCCGTAACAAATGACCACAGATGGGCAGCGTAAAATCACAGAAATGCATCCTCTCCGAGCTCCGAGGTCAAGGTGTCGGCAGGGCTGGGTCCTCCTGAGGGCGTGAGGGGAAGCTGCTCCGTCCCCCCAGCTCTGGGGGTGCTGGCAGCCCGCGGCGTCCCTTGGCTTGTAAAAGCCTCGCTCCATCTCTGCGTCCGTCATCACACGGCCCCTCCCTGGGTCTGTGCCCATGTTTCCTTCTTACGGTAACTCCACTGATCACTGGATCCAGGGCTCCTGCTCCAGAGTGACCCTGTCTGAACTAGTGCCATCTGCGGGGACCCCGCTTCCAGATCAGGCTGTGTCCCCAGGTTTCAGGGGGACTGACTGGGGGACACGGTTCGCCCAGGGCTCTGAGGCCCAGGCTCTGGGGTGGGATTCCTGCTCTGGCTGCGAGCCTTCCCTCCCCGCCACTGCATGGGGTCCCTTCTGCTGGGTGAGCCCACCCCAGGGGCCCCAGAGGCAGCGCTGCTGGTGGAGGTCCTGCCCTGTTGCCTTGAAGCACCAGCCCCGGGGGCGTTCAGGGAATCTGTTGGGTTTGCCTTGAGGTGCCCTCTGGCCCCAGGGACCGCATTTCTCAGGCAGAAGCTTCTGGGAGAGGGGGAGAGTCTGGGTGCCCCCAGCTGGCCCCCCATCCTTTCTCACCTGTCAGAGCCCCCGGGGTGCCCTTGGACCCTCAGGAGTTGTAGGCATCACACTGCACATGCCTGATGGTACATTTTCTGGTGAGAGTTCAGCATTTCGGTTTCCTTCTTTTTTGGTCAGATTCTTGATGGGGTCCGGGACCTCAGAGGCCTGCAGGGCACAGGCCGGGGCTATCACTGGCCTTCCTCCCGACCCCACGTTCCAGGGTCCCCTCACACGGCCTCACCTTGGCCTCCGCAGCTACTGTGCCCTCTGTCCAGAACGCCTCCCCCCCCTTCCCACCCCTCCCCCAAGCCTGTGTGTGCGCTCTGCTGCTGTCCACACTGCAGAGTGGCCCTGCACCTCTGCCGCCACTGTCCCTTGGCCAGCCCACCCCTTGTCTGGTCAAGGGCTTACAGAGGGCAGGCCGGGGGCCCGGGCAGGGAGCTTGTGCCCCCATCTTGATCGGAGCTCACACAGCATCCAGTGACAGTGCGATCGGCCTGATGTGTGAGGCCTGAGCCTGGTCCCACACGGACCTCCTGCAAAGACCTGACCCCCCCCCCCCCGCCCCGCCCCTGGAGGCCCAGGTTCCCGCCTGGCTGTACTGGGGAGACTCAGCTCCAGAAAGGCTGTGGCCCCTGACGCCGTCGGCCCGATCGCGCTCCCCAGACTGGCAGCGGCAGCCCGGTGGGCCTGGTGTCCACTCACCCCCCTCCCATACCCTAGGTCACCCTGGCACATCCGCCATCTGCCTGTGCTTGCTAGAACCTCCTCTGAGAAACCCCCGCCAGGCGGATTGGCCTCTGCTGCCTGACTGTCCAACAGCTGTGGACGGGCCTGGCTCGGGGACCCTTGCCTTCTCAGGCTGCTGTTCTTTCTTGCCATTGTCTTCAAAAGTAGAGGGCTTTGGGGCTTCCCTGGTGGCGCAGTGGTTGAGAGTCCGCCTGCCGATGCAGGGGACACGGGTTCGTGCCCCGGTCTGGGAAGATCCCACATGCCGCGGAGCGGCTGGGCCCGTGAGCCATGGCCGCTGAGCCTGCGCGTCCGGAGCCTGTGCTCTGCAACGGGAGAGGCCACAACAGTGAAAGGCCTGCGTACCGAAAAAAAAAAGTAGAGGGCTTCCTCGTCAAAGAAAACTTAAGAAACTCACAAGTAGGAAGCGGGGACCTGTCACCAGTCGTGATGGTCAGGGCGCTGTCCCTAGCGTGTCCCCGCCCCGCCTGGTGTCAGCATCTGTGTGCCGACATCTCCCACTGGACAAGCAGCCTGCTCTCGCCGTGGCTGGGGTGGGTTCCAGCATTTCATAGGTGATGCCGTGTGGTATCCAACAAGGGGAGACGGGTTTCCAGATGTGGGACATCCGAGGTCGCCCGGCTCAGCCCCACCGGGGTCTGTGCCTCACACGCTCCACGGCGCCCCCTGTAGGCCAGGGCCCCTCCCTCGGCAAGCAGGCGCCTGGCTGTCTCGGGGGTCCCCCCTCCCCTGCTTGTGCTGTGTTCTCCTGGCTTAATGGTGTTGCGGCTTTGCTGGCTCTGACAGGTGACTGAGGGGCCCTCGTTGCTCTGATGCCTCAGGGGTCGCTGTGGCTCTGGCAGAGGCGGCTGTGCTGGGGGTGGGCATTGTCATCTGCAGCCCCGCGCTGAGCCCGTGCACCCCGCCCTGCAGGATGGTGGACGTGGGGGGCCAGAGGTCCGAGCGGAGGAAGTGGATCCATTGCTTTGAGAACGTGACGTCCATCATGTTCCTCGTGGCCCTCAGCGAGTACGACCAAGTGCTGGTGGAGTCGGACAACGAGGTGAGGCCCTCGCTGGGCCCAGGGAGGGGGGTGCCCACAGGCCCTTTTGGGGGACCTGCCGCCAACCTGCTGCCTGCCCCTCAGAACCGCATGGAGGAGAGCAAAGCACTGTTCCGGACCATCGTCACCTACCCCTGGTTCCAGAACTCGTCCGTCATCCTCTTCCTCAACAAGAAGGACCTGCTGGAGGACAAGATCCTCCACTCCCACCTGGTGGACTACTTCCCCGAGTTCGACGGTGAGCCCGCCCTAACGGCCTGTCCTGGACGCTGCCAGCGCCTCCCTCACCCTCTCTGGGCCTCGGTGGCCTCGTTGGCGACTCAGGAGTGACACGAGGACGGCGTTTCCCAGGCCGCACGGAGGCCGCGGTGCAGTTAGTGTGGCCGGAGCTCGGCAGGCGCCTCGCAGGGCCCTGGATGGTGGAGAGAGCTTCGTGTCCCCCGGGGGAGCGTCGTCTGTGGGAGGGGGCACCCTGCGGTCACCGCCTGGCAGCCTGTCCCCACCTGCCCAGGGCCCGGGCACGGGGAGGAGCGAGGCGCGGGGGATACGGGGTGAGCCGGACCCCTCCTGCCATCCCCACCCCCCCACGCGGAGACCCCTGGGGGCGCTCCTGGGGGGCAGTCGGGGCTCTGCCACTCCCTCCCCGGCGTCTCCCGGAGGTGCTGCCTGAGGAGCCGGGAGGCCGGGGGGTGGGAGTGTGGGGTAGGGTGGGGGGTCGGGGTGTGGGGTAGGGTGGAGGGTGGGGGTGGGGTAGGGTGTGGGGTGGGCGGCAGGCCAGAGCAGGAGGCTGGCTGCCAGGGGGCAGCAGGGCTGTGGACACATGCCTGAGTGGGGGGGGGGGGGTGGACAGAGAGGAGGCGGGAGCCAGGGAGGTGGGAGGTGGGTCTGCCTGGCAGGTGGGCCTGAGTGAGGGGCTGCTGGGCAGGGGGGCTGCGCGGCTCCCTCGGCTCATCCCGCCCCTCCCCCCTCCTCCGCCAGGCCCGCAGCGGGACGCACAGGCCGCCCGGGAGTTCATCCTGAAGATGTTCGTGGACCTGAACCCCGACAGTGACAAGATCATCTATTCCCACTTCACGTGCGCCACCGACACAGAGAACATCCGCTTCGTCTTCGCCGCTGTCAAGGACACCATCCTGCAGCTCAACCTGAAGGAGTACAACCTGGTGTGACCACGCGGACTCCCGCCAGCCGCCTGCTGGTCGCCAGTCTGCCCCAGGAGTCGGGGTTTTTTCATATTTTTAAACAAATGGTTTTTATTTCACAGTTATCAGGGGATGTACATCTTTCTTCCTACACACCTCGTGCACCTTCTCATCTTTGTCAGTGGCAGAGGCCGCCTTTTTCTGGCCTTGACTCATGGCTTGCTTTTTCTAAAAAAAACAAAAAAAAACAAAAAAGGAAAAAGAAAAAAAAAGAGAACCCACAGAAGACGGGCAGAGATGAGACCTGGCCCCCAGCGGCGCGAGACACTGCCTCCGGGGACAGTTGTTGGCCTGCTTTCTTCTGATCTCCGAAGGCGTGGAGACGCAGAGGCTGGGACTTCTCTTTCTTCCTTGTTTAAGTTATTGACGCCCTCACCACTGTTGCCGGGTTTCTGCCCCGGACTCCAAGACGTGGGGGTGGGTGGCGCCCCCCGCTGCCCGCCCTGGGAAGTGCCTAACCATTTTTTCTTTTTTTTTGAGGAAACAAAAAGCAGCCCCTGGGGCCCTGTCTCACAGCCCTGCCTGCCGCGGGGGCCCGGGGCGTGGTTCTCCGGGTCTTCCGCTGGGAGTGCTCCTGGGCTCTGGGCTCGGTCCCCAACCCTGAGGAAGCCCGCTTGGACTGGGAGCCACTGTTTGTTTTGTTCCATTTTGTACCCAGTTTGGAAGCAGTGAGGGTGGGGTAGGGACTTCTTTCAGAATTTTCTCAGGTCTGTCCCCGAGAGGCAGAGACGCAGGGAGGGTCGCCCTGGCGGGGCTGTGGGTGGCTGGGAGATGCCCACCGCCCTGCACTCTGCCCGGAGCCGAGCTGTCGGGGCTCGTGGCAGCTGGAGGTGGGCCCTCAGCCTGGCCACGGCCACGCACTGAGGGGCCCTCCCCGAGGGCCTGAGGGCCGGTTTCTGGGGGGAGGAAGTGGCCGTCTCATGTGGCGTGGGCCGAGCACTGCAGTGGTTGGTTTTGTGTGGTTGGTTTCTTGCACCAACGTGACGGGAGTGGCCCGCCGGTGGCGCCCCGCACCTGCCCTGCGTACCTGGGCCCTGCGAGTGAGTGCTCAGGGCGGCCCTTGACCAGGGAGTGCAGAGAAACAGCGCACACGTCAGACCAGCCCCACACCAGCCCTGTCCCCGTCCGTCCGCCTCCCACCTCCCTCCTGTGCCTGATACGCAGGGCCCAGGGTGGGGGGCAGGCTTCTCGGCCTGTTTTCCTTGGGCATCTCCACCCGAAGGGCCCTCTCTGGTGCCGTGCGTCCACTTGCGGGGTTTGTGCCATAGCCCTGACGTGCGCCCGGGGACGGTGGTGCCGCTGGCGGTGGGCTCCCAGGGGCCCACAACGCACAGGGAGCCGGGGCAGGCCCTCGAGGGGGAGGCGGTGGGGGGCGCATCCAGAGTGTTAACTTCCGGAGGGGCTGGAGTGCCAAGATCCCGGGGCAAGCCCGGCTGCTGTGCCCAACCTCCCCGCCTGGCTCGCTCGCCTCTGAGGCGCTTGCCCGAGTGCCAACCTACCCCCACTGCTGTGTCACGTCACCCAGCAGAACTGCCCTCCGAGTGCCAACGCCCCAGTGGTGTGAGGGGCCGTGCCGGCTGGCGGGGGTGACCTCGCCCACTTGTATATTAAACAGTCCTGATTTCAGACAATTTAAACCTTAATCTATTTAAAAAAGAATATTATATAAAAATGCTGTTTTTAAACCTTTTGTCATTTGAAATGCATGTATTGTCCGTGCGGGCTGAGGGGCGGGCGCCGTCGGCTCAGTGCCAGTCTCCTGTGGCCGGAGCTGTCCATGTTCAGGCAGCGTGTCGGGGCCCTGACCCCTTAATCCAGAGATATGTGATGGAAATAGACTTTTCATACCTTTCTCCTGAAATGAATTCTGTTTTAAATTGGAATAAATTTTGTTCCTAAACACTCGGCCCCCTGTGGCTTATTTCCTGTTACTGACTGGGGGCGGGGAGCAGCAGAGGGGCCCTGAGGTCCCCGGGTTGTCACCTGACTCCTGTGTGGCCTGCGGGGCCCTGGCACCTTCAGGATGGGGTCTGAGGTCACGGGAGCCGCAGCTCGGCCGCCCGGGGTGTACCTCCTTCCCTGAGCTGGGACTGCGGCCCCAGGGCCCCTGACTTCAGGTCAATGTGCTGTGCTGTGGGCTGGAGCATCCTGCAAGAGGAACTCCTCCTTGTGGGGGGCAGGGGACAGAGATGGGGCCTGGGTTCTGGGCCCAACTGGCCACTCACTGTCGCGGATCCTCTTGGGAAGACGGGCCCCTCCCCCGGCCCCATTTCTTTCTGCAAACCAAGATGTTGGACCAGTGATCTCCCTGCCATCTCTCAGTCTTTTTTTCCTTAAAAAAAAATATTTTTTACATTGTGGTAAATACACCTACAACTTACCAGCTTCACCATTTTTAAATATACAGTTCGGTGACATTAGTTTCATTTGCAATGTTGTGCAACCGTCAGCAGTAATTGTCTACAAAACATTTTCATCACCTCAAACAGAAACTCCGTACCCATTAATCAATAACTCCCCACCCCCTCCCCCAGCCCCTGGCCCCCACCATCCTATTTTCTATGGATTTCACTCCTCCAGGGACTCCATGTGAGTGGAATCACACAGTATTTGTCCTTCTGTGTCTGGCTTCTCACTGAGCATCATGTCCTTCAGGTACATCCATGGTGTAGCAGGTGTCAGGATCTCTTTCCTTTTTAAGGCTGAATCATTTCACTGCGTGGATGGACCACCTTTGTTTATCCATCCGTTGATGGTCACTTGGGTTGTTTCCCCCTTTTCACTGTCGTGAATCACGATGCTGTGAACACAGGTGTGCAAGTATCTCTTTGAGACTCTGCTTTCCATTCTACTGGCTATAAACCCAGAAGTGGAATTGCTGGGTCAAATGGCGATTCCACGTTTAACCGTTTGAGGAACCGCCAGGCTGTTTCCACGGCGGCTGCCCCATTTCTCCTTCCCACCAGCTGTACGCCAGGGTCGCATTTCTCCATATCCCCCTCCAGTTCTATTTACTCACTCATCAGTGGGATGGAAATGCCCTGAAGGCCCCGTGTGTGCCAGGCACTGTCCTAGGCACTGCATATACAGGGAGACAGCACTTATCACCATGACTCAATCTATGAATAAAAAGCAGCAGGGAAGAGTCATTGGCAGCGATAGTGGCCATTTCAGGCAGGCTGTTCAGGAAAGCCCTTTCGGAGAAGGTGGCGTATGAATAGGATGCTGGAAGACGTGAAGAGAAGGGGCCATGCTGTGGTCTGAGGGAGGGGATTGCCAGGCGGAGGGCAGAGCACGTGCAAAGGCCCTGGGGCAGGACCAGCCCTGGTTCATTGGAGGAACAGCAAGGAGGCCCGTGTGTCTGGAGCAGAGTGAGTGAGGCAGAGAGAGGGAGGAGGGGAGGGCAGGGAGGGGTCAGGGCAGGTCGTGCAGAGCCTTGTGGGCCGCGGGGAGGACTTGGGCTTTTACCCTCAGGAAGGTGGGACCCTGGAGGACTGTGGGCAGGGGCGGGACAGGGCCTGACTCAGAGCTCATAGGCGCCCTCTGGTGGCCGCTGCTGGGAGGACAGACTGTGGGGCTGAGGGCGGAATCAGGGACCCGGATGGAGGGGACTCAGCTGGACCAGGTGGGAGATGATGGAGTGGTCCCAGGTGGAGGCGGAGGAGGGAGTGGGATTCGGGAGGTGGGTGCAGGGAGGGAGCCCGCGGATGCTGCCGGCGCGCCTGGCCGTCATGTCCCCCGCGGCCGGCAGGTGCTGCTCGCCTGCTTTCCGCGCCCGTCCGCGCGAACGCGCATCCGCTCCGGAGGTCCTCTCCGCATCCCGGTTCCAACAGGGAAACCGAGGCACAGAGCGGCCGGGCCCTTGCCCTGACGGTAGGCGGCGCCCCCGAGCCTGGGCACCAGCCGCTACCCGGTGCAAAGTGAAAACGCAGGGCCCTTGTTACAAAACCAGGAGGCTTTCAAGACAGAAAACCTTCCGAGCCCGAGTCCCCCGCCCACCAAGCCGGCCCAGGTGGCCGGCGAGGGGATCCTGGCTGTTTCCTCCTTTTGGCTGCGGTGAATCATGCTTTTGTGAACTTGGGTGGGAAAGACCCTCTGGAGACCCTGCTTTCGGTATGGATATACTCGCAGAAGTGGAATCAAATCCGTGATTCATCAGTTAATAAAGGGAGGGGATGGACATTTGTACCCCAGCCTTGGGCCAGCCCTGGTGGGGGCGGGGGCATGACCTTGGGTATGGCCAAGGGCAGTGGCCAGGGAATGACCCAGCTGTGGCCTCCCATCAACTGAGAACTGTGAGGTACTGTAAAACCATGTAGACATCCTATTCCTCATTAAACAGAAAGGGCATTTCTCATACCAAAGGAACAGCAAGGAGATCGTCGTTTCTGAATAAAGGAGAGACTTTTGGATGGGATAAATTTAGGTCCATAAAAAACTCACCAGAGAGAATTCCCTGGTGGTCCAGTGGTTAAGAATCCGGGCTTCCACTGCAGGGGGCACGGGTTCGATCCCTGATCGAGGAGCGAAGATTCTGCAAGCCCGGTGGCACGGGCAAAAATTTAAAAAACAAACAAAAAAAACTTACCAGAGCTACTGGGGTTGTAAATTGGTACACGCACTTTGGCAAAAGAGAGTTAATATCTGGGAAATACCTTGTAACCCAGCAATTCCACAGTTGGGTTTTTTTTTTTTTAATAAATTTATTTATTTTTGGCTGCATTGGGTCTTCGTTGCTGCATGCGGGCTTTCTCTAGTTGTGGCGAGCCGGGGCTACTCTTGGATGCGGTGCGCGGGCTTCTCATTGCGATGGCTTCTCTTGTTGTGGAGCGTGGGCTCTACATGCACAGGCTTCAGTAGTTGTGGCACGCGGGTTCAGTAGTTGTGGCTCACGGGCTCTAGAGCACAGGCTCAGTAGTTGTGGCTCACGGGCTCTAGAGCGCAGGCTCAGTAGTTGTGGCGCACGGGCTTAGTTGCTCTGCAACACGTGGGATCTTCCGGGACCAGGGCTCGAACCCTTGTCCCCTGCATTGGCAGGCAGATTCTTAACCAGTGCGCCACCAGGGAAGCCCCCCTCAGGCATTTCTGATGGGCGTGCAAAATGGGAAAGCCACACCAGAAAAGCATTCAGCCGTTTCTTACAAAGTTATACGTACAATTACCTTATGACCCAACCATCCCGCTTCTAGAAATATCCTAGAGAAATGAGCACTGATGATGATTATAGTGCATGTTTACAGCAGCACTATCCGTTATCACCCCCAAACTGGGAGCAACCCAAATGGCCTTCTACGGGTGAACAGATAAAGGGTGATGAACCCACACAACAGAAAACTACCCAAGAGTCCAAAGGAGAGGGCTCCTGACATGCCCCACTGCATAGGCGGATCTCAGATGCTAAGTGAAAGAAGCCAGTCTCAAAAATTACACAGTGTGTGATTCCATGTATATGACAGTCTCAAAAAGATTCAAAAAACCATAGCAACAAAGACCAGATCGGGCTTCCCTGGTGGCGCAGTGGTTGAGAGTCCGTCTGCCGTTGCAGGGGACGTGGGTTCGTGCCCCGGTCCGGGAGGATCCCACATGCCGCGGAGCGGCTGGGCCCGTGAGCCATGGCCGCTGGGCCTGCACGTCCGGAGCCTGTGCTCCGCAACGGGAGAGGCCACAACAGTGAGAGGCCCGCGTACCACAAAAAAAAAAAAAAGCAGATCGATGGTTTCCAGGGGTGAGGGCTCAGGTGAGGGTCTGGCTATAAAGAGGTACCTGGAGGGGGTTCTTCAGGTGACAGACCATATTCTGTCAACTGTTTTAGCCATAATTTACATGACTGTGTACATTTGTTAAAACACAAAACCGTACACCAAAGGAAGCACCTACCAAGCCACGTAAATTGAAAAAACAAAAAGCAAAATAAATCTTGTTACCAAAAATACCCCCCAAACACAGAAATACCACAGAAGTTGGTGCAGTACCGACTGCCCAGCAGGAGGAAGGGGGTCTTGTTGGAACGGGTATCTGGGAACCCTCTTGGGGCTGACGATACCCTGAATCTTGGCCTAGGTGGGGATCACGTGGGTATCAGTTTCACAGGAAATTATTAGGTTATATGTTCATGTTTTCTGTGTTTTCTGTGTGTGTGTGTGTGTGTGTGTGTGTGTTTGTTTTAATTTTTAGTTCCCTGACCAGGGATGGAACCCACGCCCTCTGCAGTGGAAGGGCGGAGTCTTAACCACTGGACTGCAAGAGAAGTCTGTGTGTGTACTTTTTTTTAATATATGTTTTAAAAATTTACTTATTTATTTATTTGGCTGCGCCAGTTCTTAGTTGCGGCATGCAGGATCTAGTTCCCCAGTCACAGATGGAACCTGGGCCCCCTGCATGGGGAGCGTGGAGTCTTACCCACTGGACCATCAGGGAGGTCCGTGTGTGTGTATTTTTTAAACACACACACAGCTCACCCTGTTATTCCCGAATGAACTAATAGGTGACAGGTGTCCCGCCAGGATGGTACCTCATCTGGAGAGAGAGCAGCTCCTCGCCTGTTTGGGGAAGTGGGAAGATTTGTTGTGAGGCTGGAGAAATTCACAGAGTATGGGCCCCGGAGGAGGGGGAATCAAGGCACCTGTTTTTATTTCTCTGAAGTCAGCGGGATGCCGCCCTGGCCCTGTGTGATGGGTTAGGGACCTGGTGTCCTTTGGGAAACAGCGGGGTGGCCCCAGGTGCTCCTGGCCTTGCCCCACCATCCACCCTCCAGTCTGTGACTCAGCCTGGCCTCTGGGTTTTGCCAAGCTGGTTACCTCCGTTCTGCTTCTGTGTGGCCCAGATTATTATTTCTGCTTTTCTTCACCTTCCCCGGTAGTGGGAAGTCACCCAGGCCTCAGGCCGCGGGGAGCACCCCCTCCTCACGGCCATCCGGTCGGGGGTGGGAACGGGGTTGAGCAGGGCAGTGCCTGCCAGGACCCAGTGACCCAACGGGGCCCCTATTGAACTTCCCATCTGCTGGTCGTTATGAATCAACAGCGAAGGAAACCGCATTGGTGCCGGCTGGGGCGTGGCACAGGCAGACAGTTGCGGCTGTGTGACCTCAGGCACAGCACACACCCTCTCTGAGCCTCACCAGTGCCTGTGGGAGGGGCCCGGGGTCTCCCAGATTCTGTGTATCTCTGGGGGGGAGGGGTGTTTGGGAACTTTCTAGAGCTTTCTAGAACCTCTCAAAGAGCATTCTATCCCCGAACACAGCAAAGAGCTGCTGGATTGGAGACATTCTGTGGGGACGCAGCTACACAGCCACCCCTGTGTCCCCTCCTGCTTCTAAGGTCCTGAAGGCTGAGTCGTCAGGGAACGAGGGCCTCATGGCCTCGCTGGGATGCGGGCTTGACTCCCAAGATCCCTCTATGTCCAGGCTGCCTGTCCAACTTCTCCTCCCAAATGCCTGTCTTCTCAGAGTGACCTTCCTTGACCCCCTGTTTCAAGCCACACATGAGCCCCCCCCCAATCTCCCATCCCCCTTCCCAGCTTTATTTTCCTCTCACAATTTATGGCCATCTGATAGGCTTAGATATACATATATTTAAGGTATTTCTTTATCTGTCTGTCTAGAGCATAAGGCAGGGAGATCGGGTTTTTTGTCATTTGGGTCCCTGCTGTGCGTAGAATGCCTGGCACACAGTAGGCGCCGCATAAATGTTTGCAAGAAGAATGAATGGCCCGGTTCCAAAGTCCCAAAGCTGCCAGCTCTGCAGTTGAGACTGAGGCCCCACGGGTGGGAGAGGCTCCCCGGGGGCTGTCACTGCCTGGCTGTGCCTCTATGTCCCCATCTGTGCAGCGGGAATGGCAAGGAACTTGGGGTGCTGTCCGCATGACCAACCCCCACCCCGCCAAACACAAAAGCACTTAAAACAGTAAGTGACGCCGGGCCCTGGCTGTGCTTTTAAAAAAGACCTTGTGGGGTATTCTGATGACTGCTTCTAATTGGCCCAGAGGAGGGGGAGAGGTGGGTGGGCCGGGGCCGGGCGTCAGAGGCCCAGGAGGACAGGGTCCACCCCTTCTCCAGAATGAGGAAGGAGGCTCAGCGCAGACCCAGACTGCAGACGCCGGGCCTTTCCTCCCTGCCCCGCCCTCCCCTGGGGCGCCCACCTCACCTCTGGCTCTACTGCCGTCAACCTGTCGGGCCGGGCCGACAGGTCTGGGGGTGGGCGGGGAGCCCTAAGCCGGCATCTCCTCTCCTTCTCCACCCCTGACCCGCCGCGCAGGCCTCGCCGAGCTGGGCCGCCGGGTGCCCAAGGCCGGGAAGCCGGGGGTCCCGGGGGGGCGACCCCCACGACGAGGGAGACTCTTGCCGCCGGCTGTCAGAAGCCCACCCCGGAGCGGCCGGCCGGGGTGCCTCCCGGGAGAGGAGGAGGGCGCGGGGGCGATGCCGCCTGGTGCCCGCTGAGGCCCCACCATGGCCCGCTCGCTGACCTGGCGCTGCTGCGCCTGGTGCCTGACCGAGGACGAGAAGTCGGCGGCCCGGATCGACCAGGAAATCAACAAGATCCTCCTGGAGCAGAAGAAGCGGGACCAAGGGGAGCTGAAGCTGCTGCTGTTGGGTGAGTCCGCGGCCACCCCGGGCAGGACAGCCTGGGAGCCCACTTTCAGGATGAGTCGACTGAGGCCCGGTTCCTCGTCCCAAGGGGTGAGCTGTGGGCCCGTCCCGCGGTCCGGCCATCTCCTGGGCATCTGCAGGAGCAGAGGCGGTTTGGGCCGGCGGCCTGGCTTCTATCAGGCAGGCCCGGCCCGCCCCATCGGTTCCGCGTCGCAGGAAGGGAATGAGCCGCACAGCCCGGGGAGCTCCAGCCTTGCCCTCTGAGCCCCTCCCGTCCCTCTGGAGAGCTGGGTCTGTTCTGGTGGTTTATCAGCACGAGTCGTGTGGGCAGAGAGAGCATTGCCACGTGCCTCTGATTGATTGATTGATTGGTCGGTTCATTCACTCAAGACATACTGAGTAATTCGTGGGGGCACAGCGGCAGAGGAGATGGAGCGTGTCCCTGCCTCTGGGGACCTCAGCTTCCGGTGGGGGAGACAGATGTTAAGCCCCCATACTAATAAGCAGGTAAAATAATTTCCGGCAGCGCGAAGAACAGGAGGAAAATAGAACAGGGTGAGGGAGTGGGGGTGACTTGGGTGTGGTGGATTGGAAGCCTCTGAGACCTCATGTCTTCTTGTCCACGTGTGTCCACTCCCCCAGCCACCTTGCCCTGTGTATGACCCTGCTGGCCTAAGCCCAGGGACGCCAGCCTTGGAGGGTCTCCTGGGACTGCCTGAGCCCTGAGCGAGGGCCGGGGAAGTGTTCCAAAGTCCCGTCTGCCTGTCCTGGGGCAAAGAGCCTGGTCATCTGGGTGGCCGTCCTCTCTCTTCTCTTGCTCAGTGGCAAGGGGCAGCCCTGAGGGGTGGAGAGAGAGGAGAGGGTGGGGGCATGGGACCCCAGTGAAGCTGTCTGAGCCTGGAAGGTTTTAATTAAGAATTTAATTTCATAGCTATCTCTATTCACTTTCTGTAATAGCTAGGCTAGTATATATATGTTATTTACTATCTTTTAATAAATAGGGCTATTCCTTCTCCAGTGAGCTTTGGTTATTGGTATCTTCCAAAGAGTTTGTCCATTTCTTCAAAGTTGTCAAATATATAGGCATAAGGTTGTTTATAACATTCCCTTGTCATCCTTTCATGTCTGTGGGATTTGTAGTGATGTCTCCTTTTTCATTCTTTGTCTTTGCTCCATTTTTCTTGACCTGTTGGGCTAGGGGTTTGGCAGTGTTAGTGATACTTCCTTGCACACCTCAAGTTTTCTTTAACCACACCTCAGGACCTTTGCACTTGCCATTCTCCCTGCCAAGGGCTCTCAGCATCCCCCAAGCCTTTGCATGGCTGGTGCTCTCACTCCTTTCACTCAAGGCAGGTCTCAGCTCAAGTGTCACTTCCTCAGAGAAGTCTTCCCTGATTTCCCGGGCTTCAAAGTCAGCCCCATCTTTCTTTTTCGCCTGATTTTTCTTCATACCACTCACTCGCTGACGCTCTCTCAGGTGTTTTCTTGTTTCCTTGTTTATTGTCTGTCTCTCCAGTTACACAGCAAGCAACACAGAGGTGAGGACCATGTCCATCTTATTCACTCCTGTGTCCCCAGCATCTATTTCAGGAGTACGGTGACCTGACGTAGAGCAGATACCCGATGCATGATTTATAAATGAGTGAATGAATGAATGAATGAATCCTGTTTCAGGGATGATTTTCCCCAGAGCTGTACCATATCTTCCTGGAGCTTGGAAAGTCCCTTGCCCCACTGATCACTGCACAGCCAGTCCCAAATCAGGAAGCCACTTCTGCTGGTAGGGGTGGGAGAGGGGAGAAGGGAGGTTGTCCACGTGCCCAAGCACAGATGGTGGCCCTATAGACAGCCCGCTGGACTGTGGTTTCAACACCCCTATCCAAGCCCTGAGGGCTGCTTCCACATCTGCCCTCTTTAAAAACAGGAATTGAATCCAAAAGTTATTATTATTTTTTTTTCTGGGAGGTGGCTGACTCTTTGGAGGAAGAAGGCCAAGGGGCTGGGGGTCTGTCCCTGACAGGAAGTGGTCACCACGTTGAGGAGGGGGAAGACTCAGAATAAGGCAATTAAAGGAGCCAGCTCTGTCCATACTATGTGAGGTAGGAACCACTCCAGACGGGGAAACCGAGGCCCAGAGAGGTGAAGCGACCTGCCCGAGGTCACACAACCAGGATCGGAACCTAGAATTCTGGTTCCACAGTCCACACGCTTGACTGCCCTGTGAACGTGCCTCTACAGAAGCCCAATGACAGATGGGGAAACTGAGGCCCAGGGCGGCGGCAGGATGGGTCTGGGGTCTGCAGCCAGTTTTGAGGCAGAGCTGGGCAAAGAAGATGAGCTGTCTGCTCTCAGGCAGCTCCCTGTGTCCCAGTGGCCCAGTTTCCTGGGGGAGGATGGCGGGGCTGGGACTGCCATCAACCATGGAAGGAGCTGCACAGCGTCTCGCGATGCCTGGGGCTTGGCACGGCTCCTGGCCTCCGCGAGTTTCTACTTCCTCACCCATTCCCAGAAGGAAGCAATCACTTCCCGTCTGGCTGCGAGGACGTGTCAGGTGGCAACAGCTCTCCCTGCAGCTCCCAGTCCCATTTGGGGGGCTTGCTGAACCACATCAGGAGAGGGAGCAGAGAGACTCCTGATTCCTCAGTGGCTCCAGGACAGTCACAGCTGCAAAGGTGGAGTTTTTCAGACTTCAGGTTGTGAGCCACTTGTGAGTCACAAAACCCAAGCTGTGGGTGGCAACCAGGATATTTTTTTTTCTTTAATGAAACAGAAGAGGAAAAAAAAAAAAAAGAAATCAGTGCATCTCAACAAAATTAACTGTTGCGGACTTCCCTGGTGGTGCAGTGGTTAAGTATCCTCCTGCCAATGCAGGGGACGCAGGTTTGAGCCCTGGTCCAGGAAGGTCCCACATGCCGTGGAGCAACTAAGCCCGTGCACCACAACTCCTGAGCTCATGTGCCACAACTACTGAAGCCAGCGTGCCCAGAGCCTATGCTCTGCAACAAGAGAAGCCACCGCAATGAGAAGCCCGCGCACCGCAATGAAGAGTAGCCCCCGCTCGCTGCAACTAGAGAAAGCCTGCACGCAGCAACGAAGACCCAACGCACCCAAAAATAAATAAATAAATAAAAATTAACTGTTTCTTGGTGAGATCTTTCTTTGTTCTCCACACTTTTGGGGGCAACCCAGAGGAAGCTCAAAGGGTGCAGCCCCCTGCCGTAGGTCTCACCGCCGTCTTGGCAGCACCCAGAGGAGCCGACGAGCTTCCGAGTGTCCGTAGAAACATCACATGAACTGATACTTTGATGAAGGTGAAGGATCCACAAGGGCTTGTGTTTACTCCTCTGCTTTTCCAGTAGCTGTGTGACCCTGGGAAAGTCACTTCACCTCTCTGAGCCCCCACGTCTCCACTGCGAATGGGAAAACAGTGGGAATCTTAGTGACGATAATTCAGGCAGTGCCTGGGGAACTTCCCGGAATGATTATTAAAAAGCCCGTGAGCTCTGGACTCAGAACCGGGTTTGAGTCCCAGTTTGGCCACCCACCAGCTGCATGACCCAACCGATCTGGGACTCAGTTGCCCCACGTGAAATGTGGAGCCAAGAGCCATTCCTCTTGTGGGCTCAGGCAAGCTGGTGCGTGTGGACCCCCCGGCACCCTAGGAGGACAGGGGGGCTTACGGTACCTCTTCCACCTCCAAATAGCAGAAGCTCCGGACACCAGCCCGTCTCCCAGGTTTCCCAGTGGGAGGCGAGGCTGTGGGTTTATCTCACTGACTGTGGTAGTCAGAGGTTCTACTGCAGGAATATTTATTGAGTTTGATGTATCCCCGTCCTGAAATCCAAGGAATCTGAGACACATGTGGCTCCTTACTGAAGCATTTCAGATTGTGGAACTGTGGGGCGTTTTTTGTTTGTTGTTGGTTTGTTTGCAGGAAACTTTTTATTTTGGAATCATTTTCGAAGGACAGAAATGTGGCAAAGATAGTCCGGAGAGTTCCCGTCTCCTCCTAAACAGCTTCCTCTCGTGGTGACATCTTACATAAGTGCCCTGTGCTCATCACAGCTGAGATATTAATGTGGGAACCGTACCATTACATTTCTGTTAACTAAACTCCAGATTTAGATTTCACTGGTTTTTCCACCACGGCCCCTTTTCTGTTCCAGCCTCCAATGCAGCATCTCACATGACATTTGAGGGTTTTTTTTATTTTAATAAGTTTATTTATTTTATTTTTGGCTGCGTTGGGTCTTCGTTGCTGCATGCAGGCTTTCTCTAGTTGTGGCAAGCGGGGGCTACTCTTCATTGAGGTGCACGGGCTTCTCACTGCGGTGGCTTCTCTTGTTGCAGAGCACGGGCTCTAGGCGCATGGGCTTCAGTAGTTGTGGCACGCAGGCTCAGTAGTTGTGGCGCACGGGCTTAGTTGCTCCACGGCATGTAGGATCTTCCCGGACCCGGGCTCGAACCCATGTCCCATACATTGGCAGGCGGATTCTTAACCACTGCACCACCAGGGAAGCCCTTGAGGGTTTTTTTTTCCCACTTTCTTAACTTTTCATTTTAAAATACTTTCAGAGTTATAAAAAGTTGCACCGGATTCTTCTGCAAATGTTAACATTTTATCACATGCCCTTTATCCCATCCCACCCTGCCCTCTCTCTCTCTCTCTCTCTCTCTCTCTCTCTCTCTCTATATATATATATATATATATATATATATGTATACACACACATTATATATAAGTATATGTGTATATACTTATAATTTACATAATGCATAGCTATAGTTTATTTGTTATACATTTATATATTATATTTAACACGTACGTATTCATTTTTATCGGAACCGTTTGTGAGTAAAGTTGCAGCCCTGACACCTTTTCCCCCCCAGATACTTCAGTGGGTTTACGTCCCACTAAAAAGCAAAGACCCCCCCAGGGCAATGGTGAGCAGGCGATGAGCGTGATGCAATCCCGTCACCATCACGTCCCGAATCCCGTCACCATCACGTCCCGCTGGCATTCCCAGTTTCCCCATGAATGTCCTTTAGGGCCATAGCAAATTGACTCTTTTCCTTGGATCTCGAGTGCAGCGGTGTCGCTGGGTCCTGCCCTCACTGCCTTCAGAATTGCTGGGAGTGGGAGGGGACGAGAGCCCCCCAGGGGCGGTACAACAGAGTTCCACCCCGTCCTCTGCCGCTTCTTACACTCCCCGCCTCCTCCCTGCTGTGTTTCCTCTACTCCTGGTTCCTCTTTCTGGCTCCAGCCAGGGCACCCCTTCCCTTTTTGCTGCTGATCCCAGTTCCTCCTTCACGAGTCCCCTTCCCCACCCCTGGAGGGACCCCACACCAGTGTCCCCCAGGAGCCGGCAGGGTGACAAGGTGTTGGAGGTGGTTCCCGGCCCCACACCTCCCGCCTGGCTATCATGCCCATTTCACAGACGAGAAAACAGAGGCTCAGACAGGGAGATATCAGGGCTTAGACAGCAGGGAGCCAGGCCTTGCTCTTTGAGCTTCCAAAGGTTCTAGTGTTACTATCCCAGACCCATGACCGGCTTTTTGACGTGCGACCCTGCACTCAGAAGGGCCCTGTGGTTTCATCCAGCGCTTGGCCCTGGAGATTCTGTAGGTGAGCCTGCAAGGACCCTTCTCCCCACTCTGGTCCATCAGCAAGGTCGTGTGTATTCTGTCTCCCAAATATCTTGGGCATATGTCCTCTTCTCTCTAGCTCCACGCGGCCACCTGGGTCCAGCCTGGACCAGAACAGTCCCATCTGGCTGGGTTCACCCCTCCCCAACCTGCCCTCCCCTCAGTAGTCAGGGGCCACCTGTGAGCCCCTGGGTCAGGCCCCACCCCTCCTCTACCCACAGCCCACAAGGCCCTGCATGATCTGCCCTGTCCCCTCCCTGCCCTCCCCCTCCCTCTCTCCCCCTTGATCACTCTGCCCCAGACACACAGGCCTCCTGGCTCTTCCTTCAACATGCCAGGCATGGTCCTGCCCCTGGACCTTTGCATGTGCTGTGCCTGCTGTTGGGAATGCTATTCCCCCTTCTCTTCTAATGAATTCTGTCATCTGCCAGGTCTCAGATGAGATGTCACCTCCTCAGTGAAGCCCTCCTAGATTACCCAGCCTAACTCAAAGCCCCCTTCTCCTTAGAACCCCTTCCACAATCATAATTTCACCTCCTCCCTCTCTCCCCCTCGCTCACTCAGCTCCAAGCACACAGGCCTCCTCGCTATTCCTCCAACACACCAGGCCTGGTCCTGCCCCAGGGCCTTTGCACGTGCTGTGTCCACTGCCTGGTGCTCCCTCCTCCAGATCTTGGCACGAGAGCAACCTTCCCAGCCTTCAGATCTCAACGCCAATGTCACCTCCACTGAGAAGCCTTCTGTGACACTTAGCTGTAGTAGTCACTTAATCATTCTTTATCTATTTATCTTATTGTATTTCCTTCACAAAACTTTCTCTTCCTGAAATTATTATAGCGAATAATAATAATAGTAACTATAATCATGGTAAAGACTACTATTGCTAATAATAGTGGACAGGAATGTAGCTCTTACTATGTCAAAGCACACTCTAGGCCAGGGGTCCACAGACTTTTTCTGTAAAGGGTCAGATGGTAAATCTTTTCAGCTTTGCAAGCCAGAGGATCTCTGACTACTCAACACTGCAGCTGTCCCGAGAAACCAACCCTAGATAATTTGTATACAACAGGGCACGGCCATGTGCCAATAAAACTTTATTGACCAACCCTGAAACCTGAATTTCATGTCATTTTCAGGTGTCACCAAAAAGGAATCTTTGGATTCCTTTCAGCCATTAAAAAATGCAAAAACTGTAACCATTACAAAAATGTAAAAACTGTAAGGGTGAAAAGAATTAGAAATATAAAAACCATGCAAACTGTAAAAATTTGCTGGCCATGCAAAAACAGGCAGCTGTCAGGAATTCCTTGGTGGTCCAGTGGTAGGACTCAGCGCTTTCACTGCAGGGGACCCCGGTTCCATCCCGGGTTGGGGAACTTAGATCCCATAAGCCGCGTGGTGTGGCAAAAAAACAAAAACACAAAACAAAACAAAACCCCAAAATTAAAAATAAAAACAGCGGCCGGCAGGCCGTGGTTTGCTGCCCCTCCTGGGACAAACTTTTAATGAACTAGTTTACCCCTCACGTCCACCCAGCAAACCAGGTTTCACAGGTGGGGAAACCGAGATATAGAGACATGAAGCTGCTCGCCCGGGATCACAGAGTGGGGATTTGAACCCTAGTGGCGGGAGGTGGCGGGTGGTGGGAGCCCCGGAGGGCTGAGCTGACCGCGGAGTCCTCTCCCCAGGCCCTGGCGAGAGCGGGAAGAGCACGTTCATCAAGCAGATGCGTATTATCCACGGGGCGGGCTACTCGGAGGAGGAACGCAAGAGCTTCCGGAGCCTGGTCTACCAGAACATCTTCGTGTCCATGCAGAGCATGATTGAGGCTATGGAACGGCTGCAGATCCCCTTCAGCTGGCCCGAGAGCAAGGTGAGCATCCTGGCTCTCACCGCATGGGCGCCACACTGGGAGGGGTTTCCTTAGGACTTCAGGGTGGGACTGTGTCCCTTCAGATCCCCTAAGTCCTTGTGAAGAACCACCTCCTCCAAGGTTTCCTGGGATCCTGTTCCGCATTCCAGGCAGCTCAGCACCAGCAGGTCCCCCCACCGACTTCGCGGGTTCCCCGTGGACCCCCAGGGCTCAGCCATCTCTCCCTTGGACCCCATGATGCCTGGTAGGAGTCCTGAGTCAGCAGGCGTTTTGTTCTAGAAATATTAGTACGGTGGACTGGTTCCTGAGCCCTGCCCTACTCTGCTGGGGGGAGGGGTGCTATGCAGACTGTGCGTCACATCACCCTTCTCTTTAAAATTTTTATTTTATTGTGTGAAGAACACTCAACATGAAATCTATTCTCTTAGCAAATTTTAAGCGCACGATGCAGTATCAGTAACTGCAGACACAATGTCATCAGGGAGAGCTCTAGGATGTATTCCGCTTGCCTAAGTGAAACTTTATTCATAGCAACCCCAACTCCCTTCCCCTAGCCCATTCTACTCTCTGTGTCCATGAACTTGCCTCTTCCAGATGCCTCATGTAAGCGGGATCGTGCAGGATCTGTCCTTCTGTGACTGTGTTATTTCACTTAATATGGTGTCTTCAAGGTTCATCCACATTGTCCCCTGTTGCAGAATTTCCTTCTTTTTAAAGCCTGAATAGTATTCGAGATATATCTATCTTTATCCATTCAACCATCGATGGACATTTAGGTTCTTTCCACATCTTGGCTGCTGTAAATAACACTGCAGTGAACCTGGGTGTACAGATATCTTTTCAAGATCCCAGTTTCAATTCTTTTGGATAAATACCCAGGAGTGGAATTGCTGTATCATAGAGTAGCTCTATTTTTAAAAATTATTTATTTATTTGCCATGTCACATGGCTTGTGAGATCTTAGTTCCCGGACCAGAGATGGAACCCGGACTCTCAGCAGTGAAAGCGTGGAGTCCTAACCACTGGACCGCCAGGGAATTCCCAGTGGCTCTATTTTTAATTTTGGTGGGAACCTCCATACTGTTTTCCACAATGGCTGTACCAGATTGCATCGCCCCAGCAGTGCATGAGGGTTCCAACCCACAAGACCTCAGGACTGGTTCGTTCTGAGGCCTCTCTCCTTGGCTCGTAGATGGCTGTCTTCTCCCTGTGTCCTCACGTGGTCATCGTTCTGTGTGTGTCTGTGTCCCAATCTCCTCTTCTTACAAGGACACCAGTCACGTTGGATTAGCGCCACCCTCATGACCTCATTGTGACTTCATTACCTCTGTAAAGACCCTATCTTCAGACATGAACAACACGAGTGCCTGCTTCCGGTGCAAAGAAAGGAGGACAGATAGAGAAGAGGTTACTGCCCCAGGCAGGGTCCCCCAGAACTGACGCTCCCCGCACGCAAACAAGCCCCTGCTGGCTTCTCGCGCCGCTGTGCGCTCTACCTGTGCCCACCCTTGGTGGACGGACGCCGGCACGAAAGGGGGTGGAGACGTCAGGAGGGCAACCCGCCCCGCCCGGCTGCTCTGACCCGCCCCTGTCCGTCTGTCCCTCCCCAGCACCGGGCCAACCTGATCATGAGCCAGGACCCCTACAGGGTGACCACCTTCGAGAAGCACTACGCCGTGGCCATGCAGTGGCTGTGGAGGGACTCCGGCATCCGCGCCTGCTACGAGCGCCGGCGCGATTTCCACCTGCTCGACTCGGCAGTGTAGTGAGTCTGGGGTCCGCGGGGACGGGCGCGGGGTCGGGGTGCCGAGCGCGAGGCGGTGCCAAGGCGGAGCCAGAGGAGACCCAGTCCCAGGGATCGGAGCCGGCAGAGGGGCCTCAGGCTGGCCAGCTCCCACTGCTGGGAATGCTGTGGGTGGTCTTGCCCCGGGGTGAGGCCGTCCCCGGGGAGCCGCTGCTCCCCAGGTGACACAGCTCCTGGGGTGCACTGTTCATGGGGTGACATCATTCCTGGGGTGACACTATTTCTGGGGTGATGGTGCCTCGGGGGTGACTGTTCTAGGATGACGCTGTCCTGGGGTGACACCATTTCTGGGGTGACGCTGTTCATCATCATGCAGTGAAGCTGTCCTGGGTACGACGCTGGGTGTCTAGTGCTCCCAGCTATCACTGTTCTTGGGGCAGTGACACACCTGGGGTGACAGTTTTCCCAGGGTGACACCCGCGCCAGGGAGACAGTCCTTGGGGTCACGCTGCTGAGGGTGAAGCTGCTTCTCCCGATGCTCCCATGGCCTTGGGCTGTGCTCCTGAGCCATCTGGGACCCCAGAGATCCTGGCCCTGCCCTGGGGGCTCTCTTTCCCCCAGCAAGGTCCTCACCAGGCCCTGGGTGGTGGGCCTGAGAAGCAAAGGGAGGTTTCAAGGCCAAGACTCAGGGCTTCTGGCTCTACAGCTACCTGTCAAATCTGGACCGCATCATGGAGGAGGGCTACATCCCTACCTCGCAGGACGTGCTCCGCAGCCGCATGCCCACCACCGGCATCAACGAGTACTGCTTCTCCGTGCAGAAAACCAGCCTGCGGTGAGCGCATAGCCTGGTGGGTGGAAAAGGCTCCTGTTGGAGGGGCAAAGGAACTGGGGCACTGAGGGATGAGTAGGAGTTGCCTAGTCCCAGCCCCCAAAGGGGCTGCCAGGATGAAGGAGGCAAGGCTGGACACAGACACCTCCAGCCCCTCCATGGAATCAGGACTGGGACCTGGGGGAGCCAAAACTGAGCCCCCAGAGCTCTGGGAGGGTACGTCTTCCTGGAGGAGGGGACATTGTTATTAGGGCATTGAAGAATGAATAGGAGTTCACTGGAGCTAGGAGGTGATGGGAAGGAAGAGACAGAGACTGTGCAGTCAGGGCTAGACCAGAGGGATTGATTTGGAGCTGGGGAAGCTCACCGTTTGAGCTTACCCAGCCCCAAATGAGGGGTGAAGCTGGAGGTCAGGAGACCCAGGAGAAGGCAGGAGCCATGGTTCAGGCAGAAAGGGTTGGGAAGTGCCCGGGAAGTGGCCTTGGGGATGGAAATGAGGGGACAGTGCGAGAATGCTTTCTGATGTAGAATGGGCAGGACTAGATGAGCATGGGATGTAGGGCAGAGAGTCAAAAGTGACTCCCTATGGGTTTCCCATCAAGGTGAGAGAGTAGATGGTGGAGACACAGTGGTGGTGGCGGGATAGGAGGTGTTACAATAGATGATGAACTCATTTGGGGCAGGTTGGTTCTGAGGGGTCTGGGGCATCTGGGAGGTGGCTGGGCGCACACAGGCCTGAGCTGGAAGCCAGAGGTGTGGGTGGCCAGTGCAGCAAAGGATGGTCCATGCAGAGTCATGGTCAGTGTCAAAGGCCAAGGAGAGGTCAGGAAGAATACAGTGAGAGAAGCGACTTCTGGGAGTGGCCTTTAGAGAATCCTCAGTGACTTTAGGCAGGGACCTGTGGAGGGTGCAGGGGGATGCTTGAGACCCTTCAGTGTCCAACCCACCCATGTTGATCCCTTGTTTCCCTGAACACCCCCTCCCCCGGCCCCATGTTGTTCTGGCCTCTGCAATAGTCCTTAGCAGGAAGGTTCATAATTTATCTATTTGCATTGGGTCTCCTCCACTAGACGGAGAGACCCTCAAAGTTAGGGGCTGAGTTTGCTTCACTGGTGATGATCAGCTGAAGGTCAGAGTGGAAGTTTGGAAATGTGAGTGGATGGTTGGAAAGATGGATGGATGGATGGGTGGGTGGATGCATGGATGGACGCGTGGATGGGTAGGTGGGTGGATAGATGGATCAATGGATGGGTATATGGGTGGGTGGGTGTACGTATGTATGAATGGATAAATGGATAGATGGACAGATGGATGGATTGATGGGTGGGTAGGTGGACGTATGGACAAATAGATGGGTGGGTGGGTGATTGGTTGGATGGATGAATAGATGGATGGATGAGTTGCTAAACGTTTAGGAGTAAAAGTAGTGGTTGGGGAAGTTCAGAAGTAAGGCTGGACTGAGGAGAGAATTATCAGATGGGGAAACTTGCGTCCGTTCTTAGGCCAAAGGTGAGGGCTCAGAGGAAACTGAGACTCCGAGCTGGGAGGCTGGCAAGCAGCATACCCCACACCTATCTCAGCCATCGGAGCCCCAGTCTCAACCGCTGCATCACACGCCCCGCTCTGGATACGGGGTTTGAGGGACTCTGAGGATCATGAGAGAGGCTGGTTTCAGGAATCAGGAGCCGCAGGCATCAGCCTGGATTTTCCTCCGGTACAGCAGGGCAAGTCCCTTCTTGCTCTGAGGCTTCTGGCATTTCCTTCCAGCTGCCTGAGTAATGGTCCCATCCCTGGGGAAATGACACAGGGCTTGTTGTCAGTAACCCACGTTTCTTAGAAGAGAGAACAGAAAGGCAGGAGGGCCCAGGCTTTTGCTGTGGTGTGTGTGGGGGTGGAGGCGAACCCTTTCCCTGGGCCACACACACAGGGGACGGCGTTTGCCCGTCTGTGTGGCCACTGGACACTCCCACGGTCAACTAGAACACAGCTGA
Source organism: Delphinus delphis (assembly GCF_949987515.2). Lineage (NCBI taxonomy): Eukaryota > Metazoa > Chordata > Mammalia > Artiodactyla > Delphinidae > Delphinus > Delphinus delphis. The sequence goes on along the minus strand of NC_082685.1, from coordinate 4,066,855 downwards.
TGGGAAACTGAGTTCTGGAGACGATCCGCAATTTCCCTCTTGTCACCCAGCCAGAACCAGGGCAGAGTGAGGGCAACCAGCTGTCTTCTACCATGGGGTAGAAATCAGGCAGCCCAGTGTAGTAGAAGCTCTAGAAAGTGCCCTCTCTCCCTATGCCTCAGTTTCCTCATCCATAAAATGGGCATAATAGCGATACTTGCTCCATGGGGTGAAACGCTGTAACACACAAGGTGGCTGGCATCTATTCTTGTTGCTATTAATATTGCTCATGGCATGTCCCAGCCATGACTGGGGTCTGGGACGCCTCGTCACGGGGGTCCCGATTAGGCCTGAACTCTGAAAGGGAGTTGTTCCCGGTAAGGATCGTGGACGTCGGGGGCCAAAAGTCAGAACGCAAGAAGTGGATCCACTGCTTCGAGAATGTGATCGCCCTCATCTACCTGGCCTCGCTGAGCGAATACGACCAGTGTCTGGAGGAAAACAACCAAGAGGTGAGGGGCCACGATCGATGCAGGGGCACCATTTCCCCTGCTTTTCTTACCCCCATCTTGGCCCGGGGACCCACAGCTGAGCAGGCACTCTTGAGTGGGGCTTTGTGTGTCTGGCGTGGCTTTGAGCTTCACCGTCCACTCTTTTGTGGTCAGACCATTGAACCCCAACACACAGATCTACAAGCATTTGTGAGGCCAGGACCCTGACACACACACACACACGCACACACACACACACACACACACACACACACAGAGTCGGACACTCACGCCTCAAGACACACACCCACCCCCGCACCCCACTGAAGCACAATGTAAGCTGTCCTGGGAATGTGGGTCATGGGGACAATGTCCTGCTTTTACTCAGAATTCTTCTTTGCGTGAACTCTTCTCCTAATTAACTCCCGGTGTGAAGGTCAGGCACGTTATCATCTCTGACATGTGCACTTTTCAGGGTTAAACTTTCCCATAGACAGTTTTGGGATCCAAGGTTATAATTTCGACTTTCAAACTGAATCAGATAGAATCAATTTGAGGTCATTCTGACACAGATCTTGCTCCAGTCCAGCCACACGAGATGGCCTAGTTTGCTAGGGCTGCTGTGATGAAGTACCACAAACTGGGAGGTGGTGGGCATGGGGGTGGGGGAGAGCTGAAACAACAGAAGTGTATCGTCTCATAGTCCTGGAGGCCAGAAATCTGTGGTCAGGATGTCAGTGGGGCTGGTTCCCTGTGAAGGAGAATCTGTTCCAGGCTCTCCCAGCTTCTGGTGGCCACTGGCAATCTTTGGCGTCCCTTGGCTTATAGAAACATCACCCCATTTTACCTCCATCTTCACGTGGCCATCTCCTTGTGTCCTAATTCTCCTTTTTATAAGGATACCAGACATTGGACTTAGGGCCAATCCTACTCCAGTGTGACTGATTCTTAACTAATTACATCTTCAAAGACCCTATTTCCAAATAAGGTCTCATTCTGAAGTTCCAGGTGGACATGAATTTTGGTGTGTGGGGGACACTACCCAAACCAGTACAGGCACAAAACCATCTCGGGCGTACATAGGCAGCTGGCCACACCACCCTCAGACCCAGCTGGGTGGGAATTGGGGAGCCTCAAGCTGCTGGATGGGGGGCCGACAGCCCCATCTCTACGTGGGGAGAGGGCTCCTGTTTGGGCCGAGCTGGCCGTCTAGATCCATGACCTGCTTGTGCCCCCCAACCCAGAACCGAATGAAGGAGAGCCTGGCCCTGTTTGGCACCATCCTGGAACTGCCCTGGTTCAAAAGCACTTCCGTCATCCTCTTCCTCAACAAAACTGACATCCTGGAGGAGAAGATCCCCACCTCCCACCTGGCTACCTATTTCCCCAGTTTCCAGGGTGAGTGGTTCTAGAACTTTCTATCCCTTCACTTCCCAAAAGCAGCTCCCAAGAGAGATGCTGGTCCAGGTCCTACCCCAGCCTAGAGCCAGTGGGGTTTCAAATGCAATGGGACAGGCCTGAGTTCCAGACCCATCTCTGTCCTCTGCCCAAGATCTCTGAGTCTCAGCTTCCCCCTCTGTAGAATGGGGATAAACTAACACAAGCCTTCATACTGGATGCTGAAAACAGCAGAAATTTTTCCCCTCACAGTTCAGTAGGCCAGAAGTCTGAAATCACGGTGTCAGCAGGGTTGGTTCCTTCTGGAGGCTCCAGGGGAGAATCTGTTCCAGGCCTCTCTCCTAGCTTCTGGTGGTCGCCTGCAATCCTTGCCATTCCTTGACTTGTAGATGCATGTCTCTAATCTCTGCCTCTGTCACCACATGACTTTGTCTCTGGTTGTCTCTTGTCTTCTTATAAGGACACCAGTCATTCATTCATATCTATATATGAATATATATATTAATATTCATATATGTATATGAATGTGAGATGGGGGTGGGGGGAATCGCATATGTGCCTCACCAGGATGGCCATCCTTCCCCTCCTCTCTCTCGGCCTCGGTTTCCCCATTTGCACCTCCGCAGGATGTCTTTCTCTGCAGTTCCAGGCTCCCATCCCCCCAGCTCCAAGCCCAGCCAAGAGAGACGGTCTCTTTTTAACACAGTTCAGCCCAAAGTCCCAGAGACCAGTGTCATTGGTCCATTCCAGATCATGTGACCTGCATGAACACATACCTGATGCTCTTATTGGCTTGGCCTGAGTCAAGTGACCAGCTAGAAAGGCAAAAGATGGCGGTGGCAGGCAGGCACTTTGGTGGGTGGTCCCTGCAGCCCTGTTGCTGCCCATATCGGGGACAGGGTCTCCAGAGCCCACCTTGGTCCCAGGAGGGAGAGGCTCCCACCTGCCCCATGAGCCGTGTGCCCTGACTGCCCACCCCTGTCCCCAGGCCCGAAGCAGGACACGGAGGCAGCCAAGAAGTTCATCCTGGACATGTACACCGGCATGTACACCAGCTGTGTGGACGGCGCAGACGGGAGCAGGAAGGGCTCTCGCTCCCGCCGCCTCTTCAGCCACTACACGTGCGCTACGGACACACAGAACATCCGCAAGGTCTTCAAGGACGTGCGGGACTCAGTCCTGGCCCGCTACCTGGCCGACATCAACCTGCTGTGACCTAGGCCCAACGCTCCGGACTCAGACCCGCGCGTGGCAGGCGGGACCTGCGGGCGGTGGGGGCGGGGTGGGCCAGCGCTCAGCGAACCCAGGTGCCCCTTGTGGCTCCGGCCCCAGGCCCAGGTGGCAGAAGGGCCACGAGTGAGCCGGGGTGGAAGGCCGATCGGCGCCTCCTCCTTTCTCCGTCCCTCAGCAGGACAGCCTCTGTGTCTTCCTTTCCTCGACTCACTGTATCTCCTTGGAGAGGGAGCACAATGGCCTTTTGGGAGGCCGGGGTGCAGGAAAAGGTGAAGAGAGCAGGGGATCCAGGACTTGGGTGGATGGGGTTCTCTTAGGACCCCCACCTCCAGGTATATCGCCCCTTGGGCAGGGGTCTGGGACCCTTTTGGGGGTGATGCACCAGCCCCGGGACAGGGGAGTGGTCCTTCATACCGAGGGACGCGGACTCTGGCGCCCCCTAGCGGAAAGGAGCCGCATCCTAGCCTGAGGGCTGCGTAGCTCAGGGACTTGCGTTTTCTTACGAGAAAGACGCCCAGAAAACGCTGCCGTATCAGAGCCTCGTGGTTCGAAGTGTGTCCTGCCCCAGTTTTCAGATGAAGGAAACCGAGGTCTACAGGCATCCCCCGCCCCCCTTCCTTACCAGGCTGGGGGCCGGGCGTGCTGCATCTTACAAGCTTCTGTATTTATTACCTCACCTTCTGCGGGGCCCCTTGAAGGGTGGACATTAAAGAAATGACATTCTGGAGACCTTTGATTTCTTAGGGGCGTCCTGGTTAACAACCAACCCCCTGCCCCGCGCGGTCCCATCTCAGGTCGTCTGTCCCGGGCAGGGTAGCAAGGAAGGAAAAAGGGAAAAAAAACTTGTGCAGCCACTTGTGTAGGGCATGGTACACAGAGCTGTGTGGGACTGTGTGCACTTTGAGCCAGGAAGTGGAGTTCAGCCTCTCTCCCTGGCCCCGGGGACATTTGAGCTGACCTTCTGTTGCTACTCACCCAAAATTCCAGCAGCAGCCACCGCCTATCCCTGATGGAGATGATGATGATTCCACTTACTCCAGATCCTGGTCTCCCACCATCCTCAGGGCAGGCCCATGAAGCACCAACCCCATCACCCCCATTTTACAGATGGGGAAACCGAGGCACAGAGAAACTGAATAATTTGACTAAGGCTAAACACCTGGGTGGTGGCCAAGCCAAGATTCTATTATTCATTCAAGAGGTTTTTTGTTTTGTTTTACTTTTTAAAAAATAAACTTTAATTTTTAGAATAGTCTTAGGTTTGTAGAAAAATTGCAAATACAGAGGGTTGCCTTATGAAACCATGATTTCCCCTATTATTAATATATTAATATGGTACTTTTTTTTTCCATTAATGAACCAATATTGACCCATTATTAACTGAAGTCCAACAAATTTCCTTTTTTCCCCGAATGTCCTTTTTCTGTCCTGGGACCCCACCCAGGTTCCCACACGACATTTCATCACCACGTCTCCTTAGGCTCTTCTGAGCTGTGACGGTTTCTCAGACTTTCTTCGTTTTTGATGACCTTAACAGTTTTGAGGAGTGCTGGCCAGCTTTTATTTTCCCAGGGCTGCTGTAACGAAGTACCACAGACAGAGGGGCTTAAAACCACGCAAATGTATTCTCTCACAGTTCTGGAGGCAAAGTCTGAGACTAAAGTGTCAGCAGGGCCGTGCTCCCTCCAGAGGCTCTAGGGGAAAGTCCTTCCTGCCTTTTCTAGCTTCTGGTGGCTCTGTGTGTCCCTGGCTTGTGGCTGCGTCCCTCCCGTCTCTGCTTGTGTCTTCACGTGGCCATCTCCTCTTGTGCGTGCCTGTGTCCAAATTTTGTTTTTACAGAGACACCAGTTACGCTGAATTAGGCCCGCCCAAATGACCTCATCCTAACTGGATTCTATCTGCAGTGATCCTATTTCCAAAGAAGGTCGCGTTCCCAGATACCTCTCATAAAACGTATTTTGGCAAACGTCCTTCGGTTGAGTTTCGTTTGATGTTTTTCTCATGATTAGACTGAGGTTTAGATTTTAGGTCAGAGGAGCACAGAAGTGAAGAAGGTTTTGTCCCATTATATCAAGAGTACATGCCGTCAGCATGACCTTGGTCCCCTGAGTTAGGCACCCAATTCTTATTTATTTATTTGTTTATTTATTTATTTATTTACGGCTGCATTGGTTCTTCGTTGCTGCACGTGGGCTTTCTCTAGTTGCGGCACATGGGCTTCTTATCGCGGTGGCTTCTCTTGTTGTGGAGCACGAGCTCTAGGCGCGCGGGCTCAGTAGTTGTGGCACGTGGGCTCAGTAGTTGTGGTTCGCGGGCTCTAGGGCACAGGCTCAGTAGCTGTGGCACACGGGCTTACTTGCTCCGCGGCACGCGGGATCTTCCCGGACCAGGGCTCAAACCCATGCTCCCTGCATTGGCAGGTGGATTCGTAACCACTGTGCAACCAGGGAAGTCCCTGGTTACTTTCATTATCCCTGATATCATACCATTTCATCCACATCCTTGTAATATACAAAGACTCCCTTCTAAAAAGGATAAACATAATGCAACATTATCACATCTAAAAAAGTTAGCAATGACCCTTGGGTATTTGATATCCAGTCAGTATCCAGATTTCCCCATGTGTCTTGTAAATGTCTTTTCTAAAACTCCCCGCCGCCACCCTGCTGTGCTGCACGGCTTGCAGCTTTGGGGATCTTAGTTCCTCCACCAGAGGTTGAACCTGGACCCTCGGCAATGAGAGAGTGGAGTCCTAACCGCTGGACCGCCAGGGAATTCCCTAAAGCTTTTCATTTTATAATAATATTAGATTTACAGAAAAGTTGCAGCAATAGTGCAGAGTTCCTGAACATCGTCCACCCACTTTCCTCTGATGTGAACCTCTTAGATAACCATGCTACAAGCCAGGTTATCAAAGCCGGGGAATTAACATCAACCATCATCCTATTACCTAACCTCTAGACTCGTTAGAATTTGACCAGTTTTCCCTCTCCTGCCATTTTTCTGGGCCAGGACTCCACATTGCACCTCCTGTCTTTGTCTCCTTGGTGACGGCTCCTCAGCCTTTGTCTGTCATGACCTGTTTAAGGAGTTCTGCCCAGGGGACTTCCCTGGTGGCACAGTGGTTAAGAATCCGCCTGCCAATACAGGGGACACAGGTTCGAGCCCTGGTCCGGGAAGATCCCCATGCTGCGGAGCAACTAAGCCCGTGCACCACAACTACTGAGCCTGCGCTCTAGAGCCCGCGAGCCACAACTACTGAGCCCATGAGCCACAACTACTGAAGCCTGTGCGTCTAGAGCCTGTGCTCCGCAACAGGAGAAGCCACCGCAATGAGAAGCCCGCGCACCGCAACGAAGAGTAGCCCCTGCTTGCCACAACTAGAGAAAGCCTGCACGCAGCAACAAAGACCCAACGCAGAAAGAAAGAAAGAAAGAAAGAAAGAGAAAGAAAGAAAAGAAAGAAATTTATAAAATTAAAAAAAAAAGAGTTCTGGCCGGTTATTTTATAGAACGTCCCGCAATTTGGGCTTGTCTGATGTTTGCTCATGATGTAATTACCAGCATGCATTTTGGGCGAGAATGCCGCAGGGTCCCTCTTAGTACATCCCCCTGGTGGGCCCATGATGGCAAAATGTCTCATTGCTGATGATGAAACGTCATACGTGTTTTTTTCCGCAGGTAGTTCCTTTGAGTCAGGACCCAAACAAAGCCCACACGTGGCATTTGGTTGCTGTATCTCTTGGTGTCTTTTCACCTATAACCATCACCCAACCTTTTTTCTTTGCCATTTATTTGTTGAAGAAACCAGGTCGTTTATCTGGTAGAGTTTACCAGCCTCCTGATTGGGTGGGTTGTTTCCCTGATGTGGATTAATGGTTTCCTCTGTCCCCTGTAATCCCTGTGAATCAATCTACCTAGAAACATGAGCGGACTTCCTAGGTGGTGTGAGCTCCACCAGACAACACATCTAGTTTGTTTTCTCTCTGTATCTCTGTGTCTCCGTGTCTTTGTCTCTGTCTCCGTGAGACGTGTAACAACATTAACACCCAGTTGGTTCCCTCCCCTACCTCGTTAAAAATGACCAGTGGGTTCAGGTGGCAGAAGTCTGATTCATTTACTGTGAAATTTCCACGTGAACGTCTCTCATAATGGTGTTAATGGCCACTGGTGATCATTGCTTACATACATCATCAGGGGTTGCAAAAATGGTGACTTTGAACACTTTCATTTCTTCTGCATTTATTGCCTGGAATTTTTCTGTTAAAAAACCCAGCTCAAGCACAAGAACTGAAAGCAGGGTCTCAAAGAGATATTTGTACACCCGTGTTCACAGCAGCATTATTCGCAATGGCCAAGAGGTGGAAGCAACCCGTGTCCATTGAGAGATGGATGGATAAACAAATATGGTTCACCCATACAGCGGAATATGATTCAGCCTTAAAGTGGAAGGAAATTCTGACACACACTACAACATGCATGAACTTTGGGACCTTATGCTCAGTGAAATAAGCCAGACACAGAAGGAGAAGTACTGTCTGATTCCACTCACATGAGGTCTTAGAGGAGTGAAATCCACAGAGACAGGAAGTCGATGGTGGGGCCAGGGGCTGGGGGAGGGGGATGGAAAGTCAGTGTTTCATGGGGACAGAGTTTCAGTTTGGGAAGATGAGAAAGTTCTGGAGATGATGGTGGGGATGGTTGCACAACAGTGTGAATGTATTTTTTTTAAATTAAGTTATTTTTGGCTGTGTTGGGTCTTCGCTGCTGTGCCTGGGCTTTCTTTAGTTGCAGCGAGCGGGGGCTACTCTTTGTTGCAGTGCGCGGGCTTCTCATTGCGGTGGCTTTTGTTGCAGAGCATGGGCTCTACGCACGCGGGCTCAGTAGTTGTGGCTCGCAGGCTCTAGAGCACAGGCTCAGTAATGGTGGCACATGTGGGATCTGCCTGGACCAGGGATCGAACCCGTGTCCTCTGCATTGGCAGGCGGATTCTTAACCACTGTGCCACCAGGGAAGCCCCGATGTGAATGTATTTAATGCCACTTAATTGTACACTTAAAAATTGTTAAAATGGTAATTTAATGTCACATGTAATTTACCACAATTTAAAGCAATTTACAAAATGGAGTATGATTAAAAAAACATCTTTCCCCTATCAAGTAATTGGTTACCCAGAAGTAAAGGCTGTGCAGGAAAGACAGGGTAAATGCCTGATTCTTGACTTTTCTTTAGCAGTTTTCACAATAATTTGTTACTTCCTCAATATCCACAAAAGATCACCAGAGAGTTTTTTTTTTTTCTTTTGTGTCACTATGAACTCATGGGTGTAACATCTGATGTGTTTCTATCCACTGCATATCTTATTCTTCTTATGCCCACATTGTTTCATCTTTGGCCAGTGGAAACCTCTTTGAGTTGGTCCCTAAGTCCTTTTGTTTGTTTGTTTGTTTGTGGTTTTTTTGCGGTATGCGGGCCTCTCACTGTTGTGGCCTCTCCCATTGCGGAGCACAGGCTCCGAACGCGCAGGCTCAGAGGCCATGGCTCATGTGGGATCTTCCCGGACTGGGGCACGAACCTGTGTCCCCTGCATCGGCAGGCGGACTCTCAACCACTGCGCCACCAGGGAAGCCCCCTAAGTCCTTTTGATGTGACCCAGTGGCTTTAAGGGCTCATAGTTCTGGGGACTCCCCTGGTGGTCCAGTGGTTAAGACTCTGCATTTCCAATGCAGGGGGCATGAGTTCCGTCCCTGGTTGGGGAACTAAGATTCCACATGCTGCGTGGTGCAGCGAAAAAGAAAAAAAAAAAAGAGCTCATCGTTCTGGCACAGCACAATGCTTTCTGCTCATCCCATACTTCACAGCCCCAGCCCTGGACCCGGCCATTTCTCCAAGGAGCCCTGCTTCCTTTTAATGAGAGATGATATTTGGAGACCATAATCTGACCACAAAGTTAGGAAATCCACATTTTCTTCACTCATCTTTTGACTTTGAAAATATTTGACCTACAGAAGTTGCAAGACAATGACAATGAACTCCCATAGACTCTTCCTCTAGGTCAGGGGTCACTACCTGCTCTAAGCCTGTTTTTGTAAATAAAGCTTTATTGGCACATGGCCAGGCCCATTCATTTACACATGTTCCGGGGCAGCTTTCCGGATGACAACAGAGTCATTGTGACAGAGACTGTCTGCCCCTCAATGCCAAAAATATTTACTATTTGGCTCTTTGCAGAAAAAGTCTGCAGACCCCTGAGCTAGATGCTCCCACAGTTAACCTTTTGCTTTATATTTCTCTATAAACATAATCTAAAACTATACAATCTATTCCATAAAGAATATACACATTTTTTATTCTTTTTCTTAATTTTTTTCTAAGTAATTTGGAAGTGGGCAACATGACTCCAAAAAACCAAAAAAAAAAAAAACAAACAAAACAAACAAACAAACAGAAAAACCAAATGTATTTCCTGCAAACAAACACCTCCTGTTATGTAACCAGAAGGTGTTGGTCAAATTCAGGAAATCTAGCACTGATGCAACAATAGTATTTAATATACAGCCCATACGAAAATTTCACCAGTTGTGCCAATATTGTCTTTTATAGCAACTCCCGCCTCCCCCCTCCCCTGTTGTTGTATTCAGTTGGGGGTCACTCATTGCATGTAGTTTCATATATCTCTGATCTCCTTTCTTCTGAGACAGCTTTAGGCTTTTGTTGTTGTTGTTGTCTCTTATGACCTTTTACGACCTCGAGTCTTTCCAAGAGGCCAGGCCAATTATTCTGTGGGATGTCCCTCAGTGTGGGTCTGTCTGATGGTTCCCACAATCAGAGGCAGGTGATCCACGTTTGGCAGGAATAGCCTAGAAGTGATGTGTCCTTCTCAGTGCCTTGTATCAGGAGGCCCAGGAGGCCCACGAAGCCCATTTTTTTCCCCCATTCCCTGTGTGTTTACTTGGTGTCTTGGTTAAGCTGCTCTTCACCGGTTTCTAAGTAAGGCATTTTCCCCTTTGTAACTGATAAATCATCCGTAGGAAAATACTTTGAGATTACGTAAATATCCTGCTCCCCAACAAACTTCCACCTAATTACTTTAGCATCCACTGATGAATCCTGCTTGGATCAATTATTGCTGGGATGGTTACCAAATGGTGATTTTTTTTCTTCTTTTTTTTTTGCCGTACGCGGGCCTCTCACTGTTGTGGCCTCTCCCGTTGCGGAGCACAGGCTCCGGACGCGCAGGCTCAGCGGCCATGGCTCATGGGCCCAGCCGCTCCGCGGCATGTGGGATCTTCCCGGACCGGGGCACGAACCCGTGTCCCCTGCATCGGCAGGCGGACTCTCAACCACTGTGCCACCAGGGAAGCCCCCAAATGGTGATTTTTTAAACTCTGTTATTGAGTCAGCACCTGGGAGTGGGATTGCTGGATCATACGGAATGGTCATTCTTTTTTTTTTTTTTTTCCTAATTGTTTTTTAAAATACACATAACATAAAATGAACCGTGTTGTACATTTCAGAGGTATGACTGAATGAATACATTCGTCATTTTGCAACTGTCACCACCATCCATCTGCAGAACTCTTTTCACCTTGTAAAACTGAAACTCTGTCCTCATTGAACACTAACTCTGAATCCCCCCCTTCCCTGCCCCTGGCACCCACCATCCTACTTTCTGTCTGTGTGATTTTTAAAAAATATATTTATTTTACTTTTGGCTGTGTTGGGTCCTCGTTGCTGTGCGCGGGCTTTCTTTAGTTGCCGTGAGTGGGGGCTGCTCTTTGTTGCAGTGCTCGGGCTTCTCATGGCAGTGGCTTCTCTTTGTTGCAGAGCACAGGCTCTAGAGCGCAGGCTTCAGTAGTTGTGGCCCACGGGCTTAGTTGCTCTGCAGCATGTGGGATCTTCCTGGACCAGGGCTTGAACCCGTGTTCCCTGCACTGGCAAGCTGATTCTTAACCACTGCGCCACCAGGGAAGCCCCAAGTCTGTGTGATTTTAAGATTGTTCATCGTTGATGCTCAAATTGTCTCAGGTTTGGCCAGCTTGTGTTTCTCCCACGGGTCCCCATCCTTCTCGGAGCCCTTCCTTACTCTCTGGTGCATCAAGACATTCCAGGCTCACCTTGTATGCTTCCTGCCCCATCCCTGGAATCAATCATTTCTCCCTAGAGTCCTGGATCCCTTCTTTTTTTTTTTAGGGCATGATATTTAGAAGCCAAGATCTGGGTGCTAGGTGTGCTCATTCCTATTGGGTTATCTCAATGGATGGAGTTAGGAAATTGATTTGTGTTTAAATATCAAGTCCACATGGATACTTTAATCCCATTTCATCCCTGCGGGGCTCTTCTATTTCATCTTTGCACCTCTCTCCCCCAGTGAACACCTGATTCCTAATAATATCAACACACTTGCTACTTCGCCACATTTGCTACTTCACTCAGTCCCACAGTACAGGATAGTTTCAGAATCACTACATCTATGCCACTCCCAAAAACGAACGTACTGAACCAAGTTTAAATTTTTTTTGCAGTTCCCTTCGCCTTTAGAGTGAGTAGTGTGTCCAGAAGTTGCATAAGCTGGTTCTTTTCTATTTCTGTGAGGTTACGTTTTTCATTTGACATACCGTTCAGTTCATTTGTTTTCTATTTATGGTCCATCTTAAAGCTTCCGTCCTCCATCGTTGTTGATTTAAATTTTTGTTGAATATAGAAAGCATTAACAGTTTAAAAACTATACAAAGAGGAAAACTCAAAGGGTGTCATCCCCTCCTCTCTTCAATTTCAATCCCATCCACTCCTGTAGGTAACCAATTTGATTGGTTCTTGGTTTATCTTTCCTTTGCAAAAACAAGCTGATATATGGGTATTTTACCCCCCCCTTCTTTATTATACAAAAAGTAACATACTTGTTACTTCCCCCTCAACTTAACAATACATCGTGGAAATCACCCTGTTCCGCTTACAGAGATCACCCTCATTTCTTTTTCATGGCTGCATAGTACTCCACGGTGAAGTGCAGTGTAATGCATCAGCCTCTCTCCTGTGTACCGACATCTGGGTTGCTTCCAATATTTTACACTTACAAATGGCAATGAGTAACCTTTTGTGTACTCACTTGTGTATTGTTAAAGCTGTGTTTTCAGGACAGACTGCTAGAAGGGGGACTGCTCTTCTGTAGCATGGGGATAATCGTAAGATTAAATAAGGTATAATGCACGTATGGCCTTTCACCCAGTCAGCAGGTAATTCATGGCAGAAGGTCACCACTGTTGGGCAGCTTGGCCTCAAATTAGCCAAACTCTGCTCTCTCATAGCATTTTAGTCTAGTTCTCAATTTGCTCTCTCAGCCTGGGGTGAGGGGCTCAGCTGGGGTTGGGGTTTAGTTGGGGTTGGGGCTCCACTAGAGTTGGGACTCAGCTTGGGATTGGGGTTCAGCTTGGGGTCAGGGTTCAGTTCAGGGTCAAATCTCAACCAGGGTCAGGGGTCAGGGTTGGAGTCAGGCTGTGGTCATGGGTTCCGCCAAGGTCAGGATTCAGCCTGGGATCAGGGCTCAGTCCAGGATCAGGGCTCAGTCCAGGACCAGGGCTCAGTCTAGGATCAGGGCTCAGTCTAGGACCAGGGCTCAGTCCAAGATCAGGACTCAGCCTGGGATCAGGGCTCAGTCCAGGATCAGGGCTCAGTCCAAGGTCAGGGTTCAGTCTGGGATCAGGGCTCAGTCTAGGATCAGGGCTCAGTCTAGGACCAAGGCTCAGTCCAAGGTCAGGACTCAGCCTGGGATCAGGGCTCAGCTGGGATTGGGGGTCAGCCTGGGTCAGGGATCAGAGTTGGGGTCAGCCTATGGTCACAGGTTCGGCCAAGGTCAGGGTTCAGCCTGGGATCAGGGCTCAGTCCAGGGCCCAGGCTCAGAACGTGCCATGTGTCTCCCTGTGAACGTGCCTGGGTCAGGTGGTCCCACGTGAGGCCGGGACTGGGGCTTGGGTGCTCATCCCCTCCCCCCTCCCCCCAGCTGCCTGCACAGCCCCTCCTCTCACAACCCCCCCTTCAGATCCGTTTCTGCTTGGTCACCTCCAGTGACCAGATGTTGCTACTCCCCAGGGCGCCCCTCCCTTTGAGCTTCCCTGTAACTGTCCCGCTCCAGAGCTGAGCGATGAACTCAGGGTTCAGGGGGCCACAGTCCCTGGGCTGTCCTCAACCCCTGTGTCCTGCCCACCCGCCACTCACGGGGGACACCAGAGCCCCTCAGACACCTGTGTCTCCTCCCTCAGACACTGGCCAGGGCAGTGTCCCCCCGCCTCAGGCCCCCCACACATCACTCCACACATCATCCCCGACTTCCTCTCCCCGCCTTGGTGCCCACACACCTCCGTCCTCACCCTTCTCTGGTTGAGTCAGTGTGAGCCGGGTCAGGATGGCTGTGCGGTGGCGGTGGGGTGAGTTCCCCACTTCTGTGAGCCCCTCCCCCTCCAGATGTGAGGTGCTGCCCCGGGTGGCGGTCCCCAGCAGCTCTACTCCCAGCAAAGCCAGCTCAGGGGCAGGAGAGGCAACGGAAAACCTGGGGAGAGAGGGTCCCGCCACGGAAGCCCCGGGTAAACGTGTGGGTGCGTGGGATTCACCTCCTGGCTGTGTGCTCTTCTGCGGGACCCGGGGCGGACACAGCCTCTCCAGGCCTCGGTTTCCCCTTCTGTGGACTGCGTGGTCCTGGCCCTGTCGTGAGGCTAAAACGGGGTGCATCTGCGGTATCGCTGAGGAAGCTGGTGGTGCTCCTGTGTGTGCGGCCGCTTGACACACACTTATTAAGCACCTACTGTGTGCCAGGCGGGTTTGGAGCAGTTGGGGAGCCGGTGACGGAACAGCGGGTCCTGCAGGGAGTAGCTCATGGGGGCGGGGAAGTCATCCAGCCCGGGTGTCACAGGGGAACAGGTTTCCCCCGCTCTGGGACCCCACCCGCAATGAGGGACCGCGGGCTCGCAGCAGGCAGCAGCCGCAGCGCCCTCCGGGAGTCCGGGTGGGAAGCGACCGTTGGGATGCCCCTCCCCGTCCCGGCCTCACCCTCACCCTCACCCTGGGGGTACCTTGAACATAACAGGAAATTTCAAATAACAGGAAACCAAGACCGGGCAAGGCGAGCGGCTCCACCCTGCCTGGGGCGAACCACCCCGGGCCTCAGTCTGCCCCCGGGGACCGCAATGAACGCCACGGGGGCCCCGACCGAGGCCCCCGAGTCCTGCCAGCTGCTGGCGGCCATCGGGCACAGCCGGCTCATCGTCTTGCATTACAACCACTCTGGCCGGCTGGCGGGGCGGGGCGGGCCCGAGGAGGGCGGCCTGGGGGTGCTGCGCGGGCTCTTCGTGGCCGTGAGCTGCCTGGTGGTGCTGGAGAACCTGCTGGTGCTGGTGGCCATCGCCAGCCGCATGCGCTCCCGCCGTTGGGTCTATTACTGCCTGGTGAATATCACGCTCAGCGACCTGCTCACGGGCGCCGCGTACCTGGCCAACGTGCTGCTGTCCGGGTCGCGCACCTTCCACCTGGCGCCGGCCCAGTGGTTCCTGCGCGAGGGCCTGCTCTTCATGGCGCTGGCCGCCTCCACCTTCAGCTTGCTCTTCACGGCGGGCGAGCGCTTCGCCACCATGGTGCGGCCGGTGGCTGAGAACGGGGCCACCAAGAGGGGCCGCGTGTGCAGCTTCATCGGACTCTGCTGGCTGCTGGCAGCCCTGCTGGGCCTGCTGCCTCTGCTGGGATGGAACTGCGTCTGCGCCTTCCAGCGCTGCTCCAGCCTGCTCCCGCTCTACTCCAAGGGCTACATCCTCTTCTGCGTGGTGGTCTTCGCCTGCATCCTGGCCACCATCATGGTGCTCTACGGGGCCATCTTCCGAGTGGTGCGCTCCAACGGGCAGAAGGCCCCGTGCACCCCAGCCCGCCGCAAGGCTCAGCGGCTGCTCAAGACGGTGCTTATGATCCTGGTGGCTTTCGTGGTGTGCTGGGGCCCGCTCTTCGGCCTGCTGCTGGCCGACATCTTTGGCTCCAACGTCTGGGCTCAGGAGTACCTGCGGGGCATGGACTGGATCCTGGCGCTGGCCGTGCTCAACTCCGCGGTCAACCCGGTCATCTACTCCTTCCGCAGCCGGGAGGTGTGCCGGGCCGTGCTGGGCTTCCTCTGCTGTGCGTGTCTCCGGTTGGGACTGCGAGGGCCTGGGGACTGCCTGGCCCGGGCTGCCGAGGCCCAGTCCGTCGCCTCCACCACCGACAGCTCGCTGAGGCCGAGGGACAGCTTTCGGGGCTCCCGCTCGCACAGCTTCCGGATGCGGGAGCCCCTGTCCAGTATCTCCAGCGTACGGAGCATCTGAGCCCACGGTTAGGGCAGTGGTTCAGCTGCCAGGTGCACGCCCGGGCGCGCAGGGATGCAGCAGCAGGCAGGCTGGATGCAGAGGAAGGAAGAGGGCGGCCGGGGGCATGCGTCCCAGGGCCCTGCAGTCCTCCCCGAAGCCTCCTGAGGCTGCTGACGCCGAGTGGATTTCCCACGGTCTCCGTGGGGCAGGAGGCAACAGGAGGAACAGAGAGCGCGCTGGAATAGGGATGAATGCGTTTGCTGTGTACGCAGTCCCCCTCCTGTGAGATTCTGAGGAAATCCCAGCCCCACAGTGGGCCTCAGTGGGGCTCCCAGGCTGCCAGGGTTAGGCTGGGTAGGGGGGTGTCTATGCCCCGGCAACGCGAGAGTTCAATGATGGGATGAGATGCTGCAGCCCCTTATTCACATGTGGCATCAGGGTGATGGGATGAGGGCTGTGGGTCTGCTGGAGCTGTGCCTGCAGCACAGGGAGGGCCACGACACCCGCCCCTTCCTGTTCACTTCCCCTTTCCCTGCCCTATCTCTCATCTTGGGTCCTGGGCGGCCTCCTTCCCCCACCTCTGGCCTCTGCATCTCTTGGAACTCAGTCTGGAGACCAGCAGAGGGGGAGCCGACTGGCCCTCCTGACCTCGGGGAAATCTCACCACTTCTCCCTTTAGCACTACCTGCCTCTTCCTTCCCCATCTGTGAAATGGGCCTATAGCAGACGGAACCCACCGCGGGAGGCGGTCGGTACTGGCTCAGTGTTTTTGCCATGGCGCGTGGCATCAGTGTGTTGACAAAACATTCAGCGACGGTGGAAATGTTCTACATCTGTGCTGCCAGTGTGGGACCCTCATGTGGCTACTGAGCCCTCGATAAGTGGCCTGTGCGACTGAAGACTGAACTTGGAATTCCTTTGCATTTAGACAGTTCACAGGACTTGCGGCAATGGTATGGGACAGCGCCGCAGGGGTCCACCCTCCGGATGTAGCCACCTTTGGCTGGTAGAAAGTGCTCTCTTTCCATCTTCCTAGCCAAGAAAGTGTCCGCAGGTCCTTCTGCCTCCGTCTTGCCAAGTTCTTGGGTCAGCATCCCGTCTGCCACTCTGGATGGGCTAGCTCCGTTCTGAGCCTCCATTTCTCCCCTGCAGGATGGGGGATGCGGCGATGGGAAACTGTTTACTGCGCTGTTTCAATAAAGCAGCCATTGGCCACATGTGGGTGCGTAAAATTAATTAAAATGAATTTTTAAAATTCAGTTTCTTGGTGCATTTCTTGGAGCTGCCGTATCAAAGTATCACAGACCGAGGGGCTTAAACAACGGGAATGCATTCTTTCATGACTTCCCTGGTGGTCCAGTGGTTAAGACTCCACGCTTCCACTGCAGGGGGTACAAGTTGGATCCCTGGTCGGGGAACTAAGATCCTGCATGCTGAGCGGTGCGGTCAAAAAAAAGAAAAGAGAAAAGAAATGTATCCTCTCATGGTTCTGGAGGCTGGAAATCTGAGATCAAGGTGCCAACAGGTTTGGTTCGTTCTGAGCCCTCTCTCCTAGATTCTGGGGGTTTGCTGGCAATCTTTGGCATCCCTTGGTTTGTAGACTCCATTTTCACATGGGTTCTCCCTGTGTGCACATCTGTGTGCAAATTTTCCCTTTTTATAAGGACACCAGTCCTATTGGATTAGGGCCACCCTATTCCAGTGTGACTCAGCTTAACTAATTACACCTATAACCATCCTATTTCCTAATAAGGTCCTATTCTGAGGTCCTGGGGGTTAGGATTTCAAGACGTGAATTTTGGAGACACAATTCAGCCCATAACACTTGGTCACACTAGCCAGACTTCAAGGCTTGATGGGACATGGGACTTGTGGCTACTGTTTTGGACAGTGTAGACACAGAGCATGTCCATCATCACAGAAAGTTCTGTTGGACAGGACTGGAAAACGTTCCAAGCATGTATAAGCTGGGATACTTCTTACATTTTCCTGATTCCTGGTCCACGTGTGTTTATTCGGGACAGTGGCAGGCAGGGTGAGGTCTCGGTGGAATTTGGTGTGAGTGGAGCCTGGGCCTCCTTGAAGCTCTCAGCCTGTGTCCTGGGCCTGTGTGAGCTGGCCCTGTGGCCCCCTCTGCCCTGTGGGGTGTCACACTTTGCTTTGACTGAGCTGCACTCTTTGCTGCTCCCTCCCATCTGGGGTCTTTGCACCTGCCCTTGTTGTCCCCAGTAGAGTGGCCTGCCTGGCACGTGCCCTGCCCATCCTTCAGGTCTCAGCTTTAGCATCACCTCCTCCAGGAAGTCTCCCTGATTTCTCCTCCTCAGCCCTCTTCCGGGCTCCCACATCTGCCTGTGCAACTCCATCATAGATCCGATCGCGCCTGGTTACTCATCCACCTTCTCCCCTGGACTTGGAGCTCCATGAGAGTGGAGGTAGTGACAGTGTTTGGGCCACAGCTATGTCCCTGGCACCCAGCACAGGACCCAGCAGATAGCAGGTGCTCCATGACCTAGAGTGTTGGGAGAACTAGTCCTAGCATCATGCCTCACAATGAGCCTGGGAAACTTCTTCCCCTCCTTACTCTCCACCCCCACCTTCCTCCCTGACTACGATGAAACTGTTCCCATGAATCCTGACTTCTGCTCTTAGGTGGCTCAGGTGTCTGTAACGCATCACCGTTCCCCAGCTATGCCGCTCACCATGGGCTTCAGTTTCCTCATCTGTAAAATGAGGATATTGATATCCCCTGCCCTACTGGGATGTTGTTAAGACAAGGAATATAAAGGCCCTTAAACTTACGTGTCTGATTTTGTAATAGGGAAGAACAAATCTGACTCTTTTTTTTTTTTCGGTACGTGGGCCTCTCACTGTTGTGGCCTCTCCCGCTGTGGAGCACAGGCTCCGGACGCGCAGGCTCAGTGGCCATGGCTCACGGGCCCAGCCGCTCCTTGGCATGTGGGATCTTCCCAGACCGGGGCACGAACCCGTGTCCCCTGCATCGGCAGGTGGCCTCTCAACCACTGCACCACCAGGGAAGCCCCTGACTCCTTTTTAGACCTGTTCCTTTTACTTTAACCTTTCTGCCCTGTTGCCTGTGCTTAGTCATGGTGGCTTTGTACCTTTTGTACAAGAATGTTGCCTATAGCCTGAAATATGCAGGTGAGCCTATTCTCAAGGCTCTGACGTTTAAGAGTCCCTTCACATAGAGGTAAAATGTTTCAGAATAGGGAATAACATTTGTTTTGTTGGAGGTTTACAGGAACATCCTGACCTGACCTGACCTGCACAGCTGCAAGAACAAAGGATTCCAAAACCAAGAAGTTTGCAGCAACTAACCACGTCCCTCTCTCACTTGCCTTTAAAAGTGCTTTGCTGAAACCCTCTGGGGAGTCGGGGTTTATGGGGCATGAGACACTGGTCTCCTTGCATGGCCCTGCAATAAACCTTTCTCTGCTCCAAACTCCAACTTCTGGTTTGTTTGTCCTCACTGTGCATTGGGCACAGGAACTTGCGTTTGGCAACATTTTTTTTTTTTTTTTTTTTTGCAGTACGCGGGCCACTCACCGTTGTGGCCTCTCCCGCTGTGGAGCACAGGCTCTGGACGTGCAGGCTCAGTGGCCATGGCTCACGGGCCCAGCCACTCCGCGGCATGTGGGATCTTCCCAGATCGGGGCACGAACCCGTGTCCCCTGCATCAGCAGGCGGACTCTCAACCACTGCACCACCAGGGAAACCCCCTGACAACATTTTAAAATGCCTTATATATCACTCAACGTTATCCTAGTCACCTTTGTACTAACTCATTTAATCCTTGGAAAATCTCCAGGAGGCAGGTACCATCATAACTCCATTTTATAGATGGAGAAACTAAGATCCAGAGAGGTTAGGTAGCTTACACAAGGTCACACAACTGGGAAGAGGCAGAGCTGGGATTCAAACCCAGACAGGTGACTTTTTTTTTTTGTTTTCTGGGATCTTAGTTCCCTGACCAGGGATCAAACCCACGCCCCCTGCAGTGGAAGCGTGGAGTATTAACCCCTGGACCGCCAGGGAAGTCCCCACAGGTGACTTCTGGATCCCTGTCTGTTACTGCCTCTTTGATGAATGAATGAATAAATGAATGAATGAAGGAATGAATACCAGTTCCTTCTCTCCTTTGGAAAACTCAGAATGAATGTTCCATTTCATTCTTCGGGCTGCCCCAAGGTTTCATCTCCACAAAGCAGGATTAGTTGAACCTCCCCATTTTACAGACAGAAAAAAAAGGCTCAGGAGAGGAGGCGGAATGGGCAGCCCTAAAGTCCAAGCCTCGTTATCTGAGCCAAGTTTAGGCCCCTTTCTTGCTTTATCTCTAGGTGAGTGTGCATGTCTTGCCTGTTCATAGCCTGGCCTGGAAGAGTGGGGGTAGATGGAGAAGCAGGTAATAAACATTTGCTGATGAAGACCATGTGGGCCAGAATTTCTCAGTCTTTTCCCTGTCCTGCCAAGCCACTCCTGACTCCTCATGCCTAGGACCTGCCTGGGGATGGCTGGAAGCAAGGGACACAGCTGGAAGGGAGGGGCTGGTGTGTTGGTGTTTTCATGACTCATTCATTCATTCACTCAACAACTGTGTGTCAGGCTCTATTCTGGGCAATGGGGTTGCAGCTATAAACAACCTGGTACCTGCCCGCGGAAAGGTCACAATTTGCTGGGGGTGGCAAACGTCAAACTGAGAAATGTCCAACGTCATTTCAGTAAGGAACTAGCCATGCAGAAAGTGGGAGGGGGCCCGCGAGTGTTTTGCAGGAACAGTGGATGCGGCGGCTCTGAGGCTGCACGAGCTTGGTGCGTTCTCATAATACCAACACTTATTGAGCGCTTCACGTATGCCTCATCCTTTCTAAGTGCATTCACGTGGATTATCTTATTGAATCCTCACACACCCCTGGGGAGCCGGGAAAGAGTGTTTGATTATTTATCATCATATTTGGCAGCTGAGGAAATGGAGGCTCAGAGAGGTGAAGCGACTTGCCCAAGGTCACACAGCTGGGAAGTGGAGGAGCTGGGACTTGAACTCATGCTGTTAATCAACACAACTGCCACCTTTCACTTGGGACCGAAGGGAGTCCCACTTCCCTAGGCAACGGTATCAGAACCTGTGGGCTAGGGCCATGTGCTCTGCACCTTCTGGCCTCAGTCTTCCCATCTGTACAAGGGGGTGTGAGTTACTGATGCCCCTTAAGGTCACTGGCCCAGAGAGAATTGGGTTCTCAGGGGGGCCAGATTAGAAAATACAAATTTAAGGCACCCAGTAAAATTTGAATTTCTGATGAACGAATATTATTTTTTTTACTGAGTATGTCCCAAATATAAATACGCCTAAGTATAAATATATCACCAACCCCGCACAACACTAAGCTGCAGACTACAAGTCCCATAATCCATTGCGACATCCCTTTAGGAACCTTCTGTCATGATTTCTTGATACTTCTTTCATTCTTTTATCCAAAAATTATATAAACCACCCACTGTGTGCCAGGCCTTGTGTTAAGCTCTGAGGAATACATCAGTGCACAAAGCAGACACAAGTCTTTGCCCTCATGGTGTTAACATCTATATTTCTTGGGAGTTTTAAGTGATTTTTTTTTCCGAACTTCTGCCAGGAAGACTTCAGCTCCCATGACCCCTTGTGCTTGTTCAATGAGACTACAATTCCCAGGAGACCTAGCGCATCAGGCCGGCCCCTCTCTTCCTTATTCCCAACTTTCCTCCGGGTCGCAAGGTCACGTCCTGCACAACCCCCTTCCCCCCTCCACCTTCTATCACAGCAAAGACAGGGCCTCAGTAAGTTCCGCCGATTATATATATATTTTTAAGTCTCCGTATTTTCTGACTTGGGGTTTATGTGAAACCTTAGTCAAACGGTCCACCACAGCTTCTTTTCTCGGGGAGTAACGGAATAGGCCTACAACTCCCAGGTGGCTCAGCGCGCGCCGGTCGGACTACAACTCCCAGCAGGCAGCGCGGCGGGCGGGCGGCCCTCGGCGGTGCCCGCAGGACCCCGGAGCGGGCGCGGGCTGCCCGGCGCGGCGCCCGCAGGACCCCGGCACCTACTCATGCCTAGGTGAGTTCGCGTGAGCCGCCGCTGCCGCCGTCCCGTCCCCGCCGCCGCCCCGCGCGGCCCCGCCGCCGGCCAGGATGCTGGAGGAAGCAGGAGAGGTGCTGGAGAACATGCTGAAGGCGTCCTGCCTGCCGCTCGGCTTCATCGTCTTCCTGCCCGCCGTGCTGCTGCTCGTGGCGCCGCCGCTGCCCGCCGCTGACGCGGCGCACGAGTTCACCGTGTACCGCATGCAGCAGTACGACCTGCAGGGACAGCCCTACGGTGCGTGGACCCGGGCCCCTGGCCTCCCCCCGGGGCCGGGCTTTCCCCATGGGCTCCTGACCTCCCCCACTTTTGCCTCCCCGCAACAGACCTTCCGCTCAGCCTCTCCCGTCTCCGGGGCTCCGGCCTATGCCGGCCAGGATGCCCCCTCCCTCGGTTCGGTCTCTGCTCCCCGGGCCCCAGGACCTGCCTGTCCCACCTGTCCAGCAGGAGTCCAGCCCGCAGACCTCACTTGGGCCGCCAGACACTTACCCAGATCCCAGGCAAGTCCGAGCCTGGATACCTGGACCGACGCTAGGCCCCCAGCTCTCTCTGCCCCAGGGACCCGCTGCGCTGGCTGCCACAGCACCCCGGCCCCGTCCCCGACAAGGGCTACATGCTCCAGAACGCAGAGCTTCCTCCCACCTTCAGGCCAAGCTGTCCCTGCTCCTTTTCTCCTGGGTCCTCTCTCTCTGATTCCCAGCTGGAACAGAGCCCCAACCTTGGGTCTTCTTCACTTGGAGTGGAGCCTCTCAGCGCGGTTCTGCCAGGCCGAGCTGGCCACCCTTGCACAGCTCCTGGCACCCCGGTGTGTTTTGTCCAGTGTCTGCATTCTGACCCCCTTTAGGGCTCAAGAAGCTCTGATCACTGACCCCAACCTGGCTCCGTGTCAAGGCCCATCTCTCCCCAGGCTCTGCTCCCTGGTCCCAACTCATGAGCCAGGTTCCTCAGAATTCCTTAGCTAATCTTTCAGTCCCCTGCTTTTGGGCTCCTGGAATGCCTTGCACCCTATTTCTTGCTCCCCCCTTAGGTGCATACCCACCCCTCAGCTTCCTGGAACAACACCGGCCCACCCTGGCTCCTTCTTTCCAGGATTTCAGGTCCCCGCGGCTGGATCCTGCCCAGCTCCTGTTCCCCGGCCCTGCTCCCTCATCTGTCAAAGTTCTGACCCCAGTGCCCAAGTCATTCTGAATTTCCCTCTCTTTCCCCAGCCTTGCTGTATCTGGTGTTCCAGAACCTTCTGGCCTCTGGTTTCTCTTCCAGCCTCTGGTTTCTCTTCCAGCCCGGTGCCTTAGGCCCCCACAAGTCAAGGCCCGCCCTCCCCAGTCCCCCTGGTCCCCTCATGTCTGAGCTCTGGTTCTCTTGGATTAGCGTCTCTTGTTGGGACATCAGGCCTAGCCTGAGCCCCCTGGATCCCCTGCCACTGCCAGGCCCCTGGGGAGCCCCAGTGTCGGGAGATTCCCCTCAGATTCCTCATCACCCCAGAGTTATGTCGTTTCTGTTCAGTGCAGTGGTTGTCAACCCAGGGGTCGCTGAGTGATGCCATCGGGTTGTCATGACTGGGGAGCTCCTGGCATCGAGGGGGTAGGGCCAGGGGTGCTGCCCCACACCCCACAGCGCCTGGGACGGCCTCTCCCAGAGAATGACCTGGGCCAGACTGTCAGCAGTGCTGAGGGGGAGAACTTGGGGTTACAGTGATGTCTCTAGACCCCAGGCTCTCGACCGGTGGGGAGGAAGGCCAGGAGCCCCTAACGAGTGGGCAGTTTGTATGCGTTGTTGACATCCCCCTGGGGAGAGGGTTTCAGCCGGTGCTGTCGCAGGTGGTCTTTTGAGATGTGGGTCATGCAGTGGAAGAAGGGGATCTTCAGCACCTTTTGGTGGTTCATTGTAATAAGCTTGAATAGCCACGTGTGACTAGCGGCTGCCGTTCTGGTCTAGCGGATCCTGCAATCCAGGATCCTAGAACTCTCCAGGTCAACCCGGCAGTCCTTCCCGCACCCAGTCACTCCGCTGTCCCCTCTTGCACTGCACTCGGAGCCTTGCCGGGAGCTCTCCCAGCACACCCAGCTCCACTCCGGGACCCTTGGGCAGCTGTAATCCAGCAGCCTGGATGCCCGGGATTCCCCCACCGCCTGCTCAGCGCTGGCCTGCTTGCAGTTGTGGCCCCCTCTCCCCGTCCCAGACAGGTGCGCAGACCCGCTCCCTGACTGCATCATTCTCCTCACAGATCCTCGGGAACCTTCTCTTCTTTCTCCCTGCCCTCCTTCCCTCTTCCCTTCCTTTACCTGAGTTCTTTCCCCTGTTCCTGGATTCCTTCCCGTTCTTTTTTCTGACCCGGTGTCTCCCCCCACCCCACATGTCCTCCTTTCCGGCCCCCATCTTTGTTGCTCATGGTGAGAAACCCGGATGCTGAGTGGGCTCGGGGGTGAGCGGAGGGGCCTGGCAGGGCGCCCACCCGTCTCAGCTCGCACGTCTACACCTCCACCCAGATCACACCAGGCAGCGTCCCCCATTGGCAGGGATGTGAGGTCCCCACTGCTGCCTGGGGAGATACTGGCGGGATAGTTCGGGAAGGCCCGGTGGTGCAGAGGGAGTTCCGGCTCCTCGCCGGTTGCGGAGCCTCTGACGGCTGGTCTGCTGGGTCACTGCTGATTGCAGCGTCCCCAGCATCACGCACGCCCTTGGCTCCTGCCTCCTGGTGTAACCCTTGCTCTGGGCCTCCTTTCCCAACTTCCTGTTCGCTCCTGTTGAGAAACAGGCGGGCAGGGTGCCGGGAAGGGGAGGCGTGTGCTCTTTGAGCTGGGGTGTGACCCCCACCCCGCCCCGCGAATGGACTCTGGCCTTTCTGGGCTGGGCCGCTCGCGCCCATCCCACTTGGTCCCCTCAGAAACAGCCCTGGGAGGTGGGGATGTGGGCACCCACACCGGGCACGGGGACGGGCTCTCCGCCCCTTGCTGGTCGGTGGCTTCGCGCTACAAAGGACCAGTGCAACCCGCAAGGAGAGAGGACTGGCCCTGGGCCCTCGGTAGAGAAGTCTGTGATCTCTGTCCAGGTGTGGTCCCATTGTGGGAACCAGCGACTTCCGTCCAGGTGTCCAGCGGCTGCCCAGACGCAGGGGTGACCGAGGCTGCGCTGGCTTCAGCCTCATGCCAGCAAAGACGGTCTCTGCTCTTGGGGCGCTCAGCCTCTGGGGGCACTTAGGGGGCTGGTGTCCACTTGATTCCGCTCTCACCCCCTCCTTCCCATCCCCTGGGAAGCTGGTCTCTGTAGGCTCCACAGGCGGTCCTCTGTGTCCCCACCCCGAGGTGACAGGTGACATCCGAGCAGACTCTGGGAGGCTGCGGGCTCCTGGGAGGCTGCGGCTGGACACGTGGGACACGGGGGAGGGGCCTGTCCGGCATTCCCAGAGCTTCAGGGGCCCCTGAAGGTTTTTGCCGCTCTCCCCTGCCAGGCCCTCCCAGGCTCCCACGTTGCCCTAAAGCAGAGGAAAGGCCCCGGGAGGGTGGGGTGGGGAGAGGCACACAGCCCCCAGCCTGGGGCGTACAGCCCAGCTTGGCTCCTTGGTCACAGACCCCGCCCCTGAGACAGCCCTGCCCTTTCCCACCTGGGGCGCTGTCCTTTCTGTGTTCTGCTGGGCCCCTCCCGCGGACCAGCCCTCAGGATGAGCTGTAGGAAGCCACCCTTCTCCCGACGGCACATTCTTGGGAAGCAGAGGTGGGGACCTCGCTCCCGGCCCTGAGCCTGAGTCCGTCTGGGCACAGGTGTCGCCTTGCCCGGCAGGCTTGACCTCCAGGCAGCACGCTCTGGCTCCCTGGGGGAAGCAGACCTGTTTCTCTGCGTTGTGATTTTGACGCTCACTGTGTGGGTCTCCAGCTGGAGGCCCTAAGGGCCGTGTCTGGCCCCCATGTGCAGTAGGGTTTGTTTGCTTGTTTTGTGCACGCTGGGTCAGCCTGGGCTCGCTGTGTGCCGTTGTCACCTGGGTGCTGGTGGCCGTGGCAGCTGGGGGCCTGCCTGAGCCCCCTTTCCCATCAGTCCAGGGATGGCCCCGAGGGCCCGCCGCTGCATGCCGTGCACCTGTGGGTGCTGGCGCCCCCTCCTCGTTCCGCTGAAATGTCCACGCAGCTTCCCGCCGCCTTTCTCCAGTAGAGCTCTCAGGACAGCAGTGCTCTGTGTCTGAGGGGACCTGCTGCCCTTAGGAAAGCGCCCTGCAGTCCTGGCTGTAGCCTACTTCTGCTCAGGCGGGGAGGGGGCAGCTGCCTGGAAAAGCTTGTGAGCGGGGAGGGGTCCAAGCCAGAAGCAGCCTCTCCCTCCCTCCCTCCCTGATTCTCTGGCCCTTTCTTGAGCTCCCAGATGAGAGAAACACGGGTGGTCCTGCCTGCAGGGCACACCAGGCCACGTCTGGCATCATCTGTGGTTACCCTGACTAGGGGGCTCCTGGCATCGAGGGGGCGGGGCCAGGGAGGCTGCCCTACACCCCACAGCACCCAGGACGGCCCAGGGGGAACAGTGCAGCCCTGACTGGAAGAAGATGGACAAACCCTGGTGTTTCCCTTCCTGAGGGGCTTCGGGGAGACCGGGCGTTGGTTCGTTCCATGTCCTGAGCCTGCTGGGCTGGGAGTCGCCAGGCGATGCTGGGTTTGCGCCGTGGTGAACGAGGTCCCTACCCCTGGAACCCCCAAGCTAGTTAGGGGAGTAGATAGCAAGGGCCCCGGGGACATGGACAAGGCCGTGTTAGAGCTGTGAGGGGAGGGGACCCTGGTCTGGGGAGGGTGGGACAGGGGCCACTGATCAGGTCAGCCAGGGCAGGGTTTGGGTTTTCCTCAGGTCATTGGCAACTGTGGGGGGCAGTCCTGTAGCCTGGGGGCTCCCTTTGCTGGGGACTAGACCCTGGAGTGGGTGCTGGGCTCTGTGCTGGGGGTCTCCTGACACCCTGGGCAGGGCGTGAGGCACCTGTGGGGCCCTGCGTCCCGGGAGCCACGGGGAACCTAGGGGAGGAGGGCTGGGGGAGCAGGACCGACTGGGTTCCAATCCTGGGGCTCCTGCTGACGGTCCTGCCTTCCGGGTGGGTGGCTTGGGGGGGTTACTGGCTGCCTCTGTGAGCTGGGGTGGGGGCAACCGCCCCTGAGCTGCCGCAGGGACATGGGGCGGGGGTGGGGCACAGCAGCCAGCCTGGCAGGCAGCCCGCACATCTTCGCGGGGCGGCTGGGTGGGCAGGGACCACGTCACTTTATGAGGGATGACTGTGGCCGAGGTGCAGTGGCGGGGGGAGGGTGCCAGAGCAGTGGGTCCAGCCCTGGTTTAGGAATGTAGGGGTGGGGGGGTTGGTCCAAGGAGAAGGGTCTTCGTTTTCGTTGAGTTCTCGGAAGGCCCCGCGAGCCGGGGGTTGGGGTGGGTGCGGCTCCGGTGGGTGGGCGGCCAGCTGAGGGACCACTCCCTGCAGGCACGCGGAACGCGGTGCTTAACACGGAGGCGCGCACCATCGACGCGGACGTGCTGAGCCGGCGCTGTGTGCTCATGCGGCTGCTGGACTTCTCGTACGAGCGCTACCAGCGCGCCCTACGCCAGTCGGCCGGTGCCGTGGTCATCATCCTGCCACGGGCCATGGCTGCGGTGCCACAGGACGTCATCCGGGTGAGGCCTGCCCCGCCCCACCGGCTCCGGCTCCATCCAGTCCAGTCCCCGGTGCCCGCCCTCCAGGGGCAGCCCCGGGCCCCCCTGCCAGAAGCCGCCTGAACATTTGTCTCTCCCGCAGCAATTCATGGAGATCGAGCCCGAGATGCTGGCCATGGAGACCATCGTGCCCGTGTACTTCGCCGTGGAGGACGACGCCCTGCTGTCCATCTACGAGCAGACGCAGGCTGCGTCCACCTCCCAGGGCTCCGCCTCAGCCGCCGAAGGTGAGCTCGGGGTGGGGATGTGCAGAGAGGGGCCCCGCTGTGCAGTTTCCAGGACCCCCTCTCCCGGGCTGGGGGATGCTGCGGTGAGCTTGGCAGTCGGGAGCTCTGCTGTTTGACCGGTCCGGGGGCCATGGGGGAGAGTGAGCTAGCAAAAGTGGTCAAAGAGTTGAGCCAAAAGGATCCAATCGCTGGTGTAGGAAAAGGAAGCTGGTGAGAGTGGGCAAGGCAGGCAGGTTTGTCCACACAGTGGACTCACCCAGCTCCTTGGCGAAACAGTTTGTGGGTATGTGTTTAAGCTGTAAAGGAAGGGTCATTCCTCCTGGCCAGATTATTAGCTGCGTGGATGCTAGACTGGGGGGTGGCAGACTGTGGCCCTCGGCCGCCTGTTTGTGCAAATAAAGTTTTATCGGCACACAGCCAGTGTTTCACACGGCTTATGGGCTTTCACACTACAGTAGCAGAGTTCAGTGGCTGTGACAGACTGGCCACAGAGCTGAGAATTTCGACTCTAGCAGTTTACAGCGAAGGTTTGCCAAACCCTCGTCTGGATTAAAGTCCGGACAGTGGCCTTCTCCATTGTGGCAGCACAAGAGTGAGTTTTTGGAAAGATCTTAATTTCTAGTTAGAGCGGAGGGGAGGAGGAGGAGTCAGCTGCCTGGTGGAATATTACGCAGCCGTTAAGAAACGGCATCGGGTGTGAGAAAGTGCTTATTTTACATTGGTTGTGGAAAAAACAGAATATAAGATCATAGATGAGGATCACAACACTTTTTTAGGCGTAGCTTGTTTGTTTTGGAATAACGCTAGGGTTTATAAGAAGTTGCGGACATACTCCGGTTCCTGAGAGGCACCCTTCCAGCTCCCCCAGTGATGACACCTCCCATGGCCATCACGATTGTGGTTTGTGTCATTGTCGTCGTTGTTTTTCGGCCGCACCGCACGGCTTGCAGGATCTTACTTCCCCGACCAGGGATTGAACCCCGGGCCCTTGGCAGTGAAAGTGCGGAGTCCTACCCACTGGACCGCCAGGGAATTCCCACTGTTGTATTTTTAAATGTGTAAAGAACGGAAGGGCTTGAGACAGGGTGAGCTCATGGGCGTTTTAGGGCAGTCGCTGCCCCAGGTGAAAAAGTGGCAGGCGCAGTGGACCACTGGCTCACGTGGAGCGAGGTGGGCACCACCTCACCTAGGCTCAGGACAGAACGGAACTTTCCTTCTTATGAAACTTTGAGTTCTCACGCCATCTTCGCTTTCGGGACTGGGCTGGAGGGTCCTGAGCCATGTGATGGGAAACTCCTGTTTTGGGGTCACTGCTGAAGTGATCCTTGGGAAGCTGGGTCAGAGGTCGTGCACGCGCCATCGTGATTTAGGAACGGTCCTGCAGGGCGAGGGCGCGTACGCACTCCTCACCAGCCTCAGTGGTGTCCGGGTGACTGTTTCACCGGCTCTTATACTGGACACCCAGCTTCTTTCCCGTGTCCAGTTACCACGTTGTGTTCTAGTCTGTGTGGTCAATTCTGCTTTTGCTCAGACTGAACCCCTGGAGTCTGGGGTGCTGGGGTGGTTAGCATGCCGGCTCTGGTCCGGGAAGCCCCCCCCGGCTCAGGCCAACCCTCCCCGCCCCTGTCCTCAGTGCTGCTGCACACCGCCACCGCCAACGGCTTCCAGATGGTCACTAGCGGGGTCCAGAGCAAGGCCGTGAGCGACTGGCTCATCACCAGCGTGGAGGTGGGTGCCCGGCGTGCCTCACTGCCCGTCCCCACTAGAGGGAGCCTCTGACCGGGAAATCGGGTCAGGTGGCCGCCCACCCGCCCTATGGAGAGATGGGCCTCCAGCCACACACCCTGCCTTGCCTCCTCCCCCAACCCCTGCCCCACCGAGAGCCCCCTCCCCGAGTGGCCGGCCCTTCCCCTAACAGTAACATCGCGGGAGCTCGGCCGAGCAGGCGGAGAGCAGAGCTTTGGGCAGCAATTAAAGCCTAATCTCCCACCGGGAGGGTGGGTGTATGCAGGCATCCAGGCCAGAGCAAGGTCCAAGTCCTCCCCCTCGCCTCTCCCCACCAGGGTCAGCTCCACGGGCCGCCCATGGGGTTGTCTCGCTGCACCCGCCCCCCCCCCCCCCCAGAAAAAAGCCTCTGGCGGTTTTGTTCCCTTCCCCCCACAAGGAGGCCGCAGCTGAGGCCTTGCAGAGCTGCCCTCTGTCCAGAGAGTAAGGGGCGTGGGGCCTCAGCACATGCTGCCCCCGGCTCGGCCCCGTGGGCCCTGCTCCTGACAGGATGACTTTCCCGACTGTTCCCTGCTGGACTTGACCGGGGGCTGGTTTACGCAGCAGGACCGGCCAGGGTGCCGGACCCCGACCCCCCGAGCTCTTCCTGCGCTGTCAGGACCTTGCCATGCCTGCCGTCAGCAGGGCTCGGCCTTTGAAGGGTGGGCCTGGTTTCCCGCGGCCACCCGCCCGCCCCCGTGTCCACAGTGTAGCCGGCAAAGCCGAGAACACTGCCGCCGGGTGGGGGGCGGCCACGGCCTCGGGCCGGCTGCCCCTTCATGCCTGTGCCTCTGCAGGGGCGGCTGACCGGGCTGGGCGGAGAGGACCTGCCCACCATCGTCATCGTGGCCCACTACGACGCCTTCGGGGTGGCCCCGGTACGTCTGTGCCCTCAGGGCCCCGTGAACACCCTGCGGGGCCGGTGTCATCGTGAAGCTTCACTCCCCCAAACGAGACGTGACAGCAGAGGGAGGGGCGCTCCCCGGGGAGGCCCACGAGACCCAGCCCGGGCTTCTCACTGGGGGCCGGTCATGCAGGCACCTCGGCCCGGCATGGCTGAGACCCCAGACCCAAGAGGAGAGCAGGTGCCCGTGCGGACCCCATGTCTGCACAGGCAGTGTTGGGACAGGGGGCCCCCGAAGTCCGGTTCCCGGCACCCCTGAGGGCTGGCCTGGCCAGCGTCCCTCCAGGCTGCAGGCCACCCGGGGCTGTGCCCTCAGAGCCCCAGGCACTTTGGGGTGGGAGGTTCCTGCTGGAGAACCAACAGCCGGCTGAACCGGACAGTGGGTGCTGGGAGGGCCTGCAGCCGGTCGTGCGCCCCTGACCGCGCCTTGCGGGCCGCCTCCCCTGGGAGGCCAAGGCTGTCCTTGAGGACGCTGGGGCCCAGAGGCCGGCCTTGGACAGTCGGCTCACAGCCACTGTCTCACCCTTTTCATCATCCACCCCCACGGAGCCTTTTTAGACACCTGTGTCCTCGTTTTCCCTTTCTTGTGAAATTTTCTTAAATTTTTGAGATGTGATTCCCATAACATAAAATCCATCCTTTTAAAGCACGCAATTCAGAGATTTTTAGTGAATTCACAAAATTTGTGTAGACATCACCGCTTTCTGCTTCCAGAGTGTTCCATCCCCCCAAAAGAAGCCCCGTCCCTATGAAGTCACCCCACCCCTCCCCCAGCCCCTGACAGCCAGGAACCCACTCTCGGTGTCTGTGGATCGGCCTGTCCTGGACGTTTTCCCTCAGTGGGGTCACAGCCTGTGTGTCCTTCTGTGTCTGGCTTCCCTCACTGAGCACCCTGTGGGCCCCTCCCTGTGAACTTGAATGGCGTCGTGTGTCAGTTGGTGCACTGTGACTGTGGGAGGGTCCCAAGCCATGCAAACAACCCAGTTTTTTTCTCTCCAAGAACCAGTCGTTCCCCGTGGGGAATGTCGCCTTAGAGCGCAGGACTCAGACGCCGGGCCGGGGCGGGGGCGGTGGTGGTGGTGGTGTTCACAGCGCGGGGGGGCAGAAGGCCGGAGGTCCAGCTGGAGGGAGCTCCCAGGGCAGATGCCCAGGCTGGACGGAGGCTGCGCACGGGGCTTCCCACGTGCGTGGGGGCCGGGCGGCACCCAGGGGCCGTCGGTCTCAGGTTTGGGCCGCGCAGGGCGGGTGAGCCCAGCTGCGCTGGAGATGTGGACCGGGGGCGAGATGCGGAGGGGGGTTGGGGGGGTGCGAGGCGCCACATGTGGATGTGGGGTGACCTCGGCCTCCTCTCTGCACACCCGCAGTGGCTGTCGCACGGCGCGGACTCCAATGGAAGTGGCATCTCTGTGCTGCTGGAGCTCACCCGTCTCTTCTCCAGGCTCTATACCTACAAGCGCACCCACGCCGCGTAAGTGATGGGAGCAGGGCAGTTCCGACCCTGGAATCACAGCGTCAGGTCGTGGGGCCCAGCTCCTCCCGGGTGCACCCCTGGGAATCCTCCCCAGGAGGTTGGGCTGCCCTCGCTCCTGGAAGAGCCGGGGACACTCCAACGGCAAGAAGCAGAAATACCTGCGAGCCGGTCGCTCAGGCTGGCGTCTCCCCGTTGCGGCCCCGGGCACAGCTGGTCACCGGTGTGGGCGCTCGTCCTTATGCCACGCTGCCCTGGGACGGCAGGGGCCCAGTGATGAGCGAGTCTCCCTGAGCTGCCAGGCCTGGCCCCACGCATGCAGGTGCCCTGAGCAGCAGGAGTGCTTACGTCCTGGGCAGGGAGGGGAGGTTGAGATCAGGGTGTCAGCAGGACCGCGCCTCCTCCTGAAACTCCAGGGGAGGGTCCTTCCTGCTGCTGCCGGGTTCCAGCAGTGATGGATTCCTCGGTCCCAGCTTTACGTGGCCTTCTCTTCCTCCAGGTGTCTCCTCTCTTCTATAAGGATCGCCGTGGCCACGGCGGGATGGATGGGGCTGGGGGGGGTGGCGCGGGGACATGGTCCTTCACGACACCCCTGGCTTCAGTCCTTCTCGAGGGACGGGGTGCTGAATCACCTGTCACTTTTTATTTCCTGGTTGGTCCACCCAGTCTCTCCTGGTTTCGAGAGTTCAGAGAGGCCCTTGAAGCAATGCTTCTCGCCAGAGGGGCAACAGAGCTGTGCTTCTCACCTGGAGCCCCCTGGGGACACTGGGCCATGTCTGAGGACATTGTGATCATCATGACTCGGGGACTCCTGGCATCCATTGGGTGGGGGCCAGGGATGCTGCTGCATACCCCACAGCACCCAGGACGCCCCGATGTCAGCAGTGCCAGGATAGGGAGGCCCAGCCCTGAAGGCTGGTTGGATTTCATACCTGGGGGGGGAACCACTTCCTCCTTGTCGGGGACCTGGACTCCCAGGTGTCAACGCTGGCGCCCCACTGCTTCCCGCTAGGTACAACCTCCTGTTCTTTGCGTCTGGAGGAGGAAAGTTCAACTACCAGGGCACCAAGCGCTGGTTAGAAGACAATCTGGACCACACAGGTGAGCGGCCCCAGCGGCCAGGGTGGGGTCTGGGCCGCTGGTACTCCCCCCACCTCCACCCACCAGCCCTCACTGCACTCAGATTCCAGCCTGCTCCAGGACAACGTGGCCTTTGTTCTCTGCCTGGACACCCTGGGCCGGGGGGACAGCCTGCACCTGCATGTGTCCAAGCCGCCCAGGGAGGGGACGCTACAGCACTCCTTCCTGCGGGAGCTCGAGACGGTAGGTGCCCCGCCGGAGGCAAGGCTGGGACATGGGAGCTTTGTGCACCCTGGGGCCTCGGGTGAGCCTCAGGTGGGTTTTCCGGGGATGGGGGCAGGTGGGCTTCTCCCTGGGTTCCAGAAGCAGGAGGTTCGGGGAGGGACTTGGGACCCGCCAGACGCGAGGGACCACCGCCACAGAGACAGGCGGGGTTGGGGCACAGCCCGCGGGCACCGGGCAGAGCCTGACAGTGCCCCTCGCAGGTGGCCGCCCACCAGTTCCCTGAGGTGCGGTTCTCCATGGTGCACAAGAAGATCAACCTGGCGGAGGACATCCTGGCCTGGGAGCATGAGCGCTTCGCCATCCGCCGGCTGCCTGCCTTCACCCTGTCCCATCTGGAGAGCCACCGTGACGGCCAGCGCAGCAGCATCATGGACGTGCGGTGAGCACCGCCATCGGAGCAGGCATGGGCCGGGGCATCCACTGGTCCTGGGGCATCCGGCAGGCTTCCTGGAGGAGGTGGCGCTAGAACTGGGGCACGAGCCAGGAGAAGGGTGTGGTTCGGTGGAGGGAAGACTTGGGGCGGGGGAGGCAGGGTACCTCCCGGGGCAGCCCCACACCCCACGCCCACGCTCACTCAGGTCGGGATGTGTTGCCTCTGAGGCTCCTCTTCTACAGTCCTGTGTTGCTGGCAGCCCTTGGTGTCCCTGGGCTTGTGGCCGTGCCACCGTCCCCGCCTCCGTGGTCACGTGGCCTCTCCCTTGTGCCTGTGACCAAATACCCCTCCTTACAGGGACACCAGCCGTGGGACTTCAGGCCCCCCTACTCCAGTGCAATCACATCTTAGCTAATAACGTCTGCGGAGATCCTACTTCCAAATCGGGTCCCATTCCCAGGTTCCGGGTGGGCGTGAATTTGGGGGACACTGTTGCCCCCACTACAGGGCGTTACAGCAACTCCACCCTCAGCAGCCCGTGGAGGTGTGGGTGTCCTGACCTCCCCCAAGGTCCAGAGGAGGAGATAGGCCCGGGGCCGCCAGTCACTGAGGCAGACGCGCGTCCACGGGGCGCAGGCTCGGCCCGCGCGCCCTGGGTGCAGGGCAGCCCCGTCGGGGGCGGGCCCGTCCCAGAGAGGAGCCTGCAGTGTGGGGGGCGCCCGTCTGCTGGGAGGGCCGTCACCCTGCTTGTCTTTATCGTTATCAGGTATATGCTCGCTCTTGGTTTTTGGCGATTATGAACGATGCCAATTCCTGATACATGTGTTTTTAAAACTTGCCCTCGAAGGTCCCGGGTTGACTCCAAAACTCTGACCCGAAACACGAGGCTGATCGCCGAGGCCCTGACCCGTGTCATCTACAACCTGACAGAGAAGGTGAGCCCCCGCCTGCAGGCCCCCCACCCACCCGGCCGCTCTGGACTCAGCCCCATGCCCTCCTCTCTCTGCAGGGGACGCCCCCGGACATGCCAGTCTTCACGGAGCAGATGGTAACGTGCGGGTGGGCAGGCGGGCAGGCGGGGGGGCCGGTGGGATGGGGCAGGGTCCCGTGACCACGGTCGCTTCCCCGCAGCAGGTCCAGCGGGAACAGCTGGACTCGGTGATGGACTGGCTGACCGCCCAGCCGCGGGCCGCCCAGCTGGTGGGCAAGGACGGCACGTTCCTCAGCACGTTGCAGCACCACCTCGGCCACTACCTGAAGGAGGTCAGGCCGCACCACGTCAAGGCCGACAAGCGGTGAGGCCGGGCGCCGCCCCGCCAGCCAGGGGTGGGCTCTTCTGGGGCCTTCCCCCAGGGCCAGATGGAGCAGACAGAAACACTGGACGAAAAATAAAACGATAAGTGAGAAGTGCAGGTGCCCCGTTAAACGGGTTCCAGGTGAACCACAATTGTCTCAGTGTAAGTATAGCCCACGTAGTGTCTGGGACATACTTACACTGAAAGCCCATTTCTTCTGTATCTGCAGTCCTCGTAGAACTGAAGCCCTGTGTTTTATGTGGCAGCCCTATACTCCCAGCTACTCTTCGTGGACCTTTTGTGTTCTGGGCCTCGGGTGACTCATACCCCAGGTCCCCTCCTGCCCTCGGGATGCTCCTCCCCACTGCAGGCCTCCTGAGTTTTGTCTTCTTTCTGTTCAGGGCTCCCATGCTCCCTGGTTGGACTGAACAAGGACTGGGGAGGGGTGTCTGGGGGATCCATAGGCAGGAGACACCCCCCCGGAAAGCTTGGTGCCCCTCGCTGGCTCTCCACCTTCCTCCCAACTCCTGGTGCTCCAGGGAGAGCAAGCTCTTGAATAGAAGAAGAAACTGAGGCTCAGAGTGGACCCACGGCTGTGGAGCTGGGGGCCTCCAATTCCTAGGCTGTGGTCGTTCTCCCTCTATAGAAAGACTTCCCAGACCAGATAATTTCCACAGTAACCACACTTTGTTTTAGAGAGTATACCCCAGAAAGCAACAGGAAAGACATTAGTTGAGAATAAAGCACGGTCCTTCCCCAGGAGGGACAGTGGCAGCCTTGTGCAGGCACACACCTGGGGTGCCCCCTTCCCCCGCCACGTTCCTAGGCTGGTGGGACCTCCGGTGGCCCTGCTATCAGGGTGAGCCTGCTGAGAAAGCGCTCTCTCACCAGGGACCCTGAGTTTGTCTTCTATGACCAGCTGAAGCAGGTGATGAACGCCTACAGGTGAGCGCCCTGGGTCACTGTCCAGGGGACTGGGTCCTCGGGACAGCTGGGGAGCAGCCCGCTGACCCACCCCGCCGCCCCCTCCCCTCCCCAGGGTCAAGCCGGCCATTTTCGACCTGCTTCTGGCCGTCTGCATCGGCGCCTACCTCGGGATGGCTTACACGGCGGTCCAGGTGAGCAGGGGACTGGGGAATACGAGGCCTTTCAGGAGACCCCTTGGGCGGCCCGAGGGCCTTCCTGTTGGCGGGGTCGCCTGACCTCACTGGAGCCCTCCCGCTGCCCCCAGCACTTCGACCTCCTGTACAAAACAGTTCAGAGACTGCTGAAGGCCAAGACGCAGTGACGCGGCTGCTGGGCGCCGGCAGGAGGGCAGGTCCTTGCCCCGCGGCCTCGGCGGCTGTAACCCTGAATTACAGAGCTGTTCTGTGTTGCTCTTGAGGATTTGGGGGCTTCTTTCTCTTGTTTATCCTTTGAGCTCCCTCGGAGGAGCGCTGGTGGAGGTCTGTCTGGTCTGGGGCCTGGCCGCGGACTCGGGGACAGACGTGTGGATGAGCCCCTGCCCTGGAGTCGGCCCCGTGGCCCTCGGGGCGCGTAAGCCACGCCAGGAAAGAGGAACTGTGCCCAGCTCAGCCTCGGCCTCACCCCCGCCCATGATGCTGACCGTGGACCTGGTGGTCACAGGCCAACAGGGTCAGGGCCAGGCCACCCCCGTGCTGGCTCTGCGTCTGACCTCGAGGCTGTCCCCACCCCCTCCGTCGACCCGGGTACTCCCTTCCCTCCCGTCTGGAGAGGGTGGCACTGCCTCTGGGTCCCCAGGTTCTGGCTGCCCCCTCGCAGCCTTGTGCCCTCACCCAGCTGGCCCTGGGACACGACTCCCCTGAGCCCCCTTGGGCGGCTGGCGCCTTGAACACCTGGCAGCCTCCCCAGGGGCCCTTGCGCTGCTCACCCTGCTTCGCGCTGCCTCTGCCCCTCCTGCCCCTGCCCCGGACTCTTGGGGCTCCGCGCTCAGCCTGTCCCCCTGCGGAGCTCCCGGCGTGGGGGGAGGCCCCTCTGCCCCTTTCCCTGGGCCTTGGTTTCCTCATATGCAAGGAGGAGGATGCTTTCGGGGGGAGTGGGCACCCCCCCATCCCAGGAGGAGACGTGACCATGGGAGCAGCTCTTCCTGCGACCATGAGGGGGTGGGTCTGGGCCTGAGCCCCACAAACCAGGTGCCTGGTGGGGCCTGAGCTGCTCGGAAGGGGTGGAGGGGGCAGGGCTGGGACTGACCTCAGGGAGACCCAGATTCATTAGCAATACAGTCAGTTAAGTGTTGAGTGCTGGGGGGCCAGGGTCCAGGAGAGGGGACTCCAGGGGCCTCCTGGCCACCATGGAGGGCTCGCCTGCCTTCCAGTTCTGCGGGGCCTGGAGGGGCTGGGGACTGGCTCGCTCCCAAAGCCTCCCGACGCTCACTGGAGGGAACGGGCTCCTGGGGGCTCCTGGCTCGGCTGGACCGTCCTGTCAGGCCTGGGAGGGGCAGGCGTGGAGGCTGCAGGTCCTCTGTCTCATCCCACCCTCTCCCTGCCCGGTGGCCCATCTCCCCCAAAGACTGTTTACCGAGTGCCCCGCCACCTCTGGGGCGGGTATGGGCCCGGCCCCGCCTGGCCCATCCTATCCTTCCCCACATGTGAGTGTGTGAGCCGTGGACGAGCTGTGGTTGCCGCGTGAACGTCCTTCCTCCCCAGGGCGCATGGTCAGGATCGCTGACCAGTTGGAGTCAGGATGCTTGTGGGACGCGGCCGGACGATCAGAAATAAAGCCATAATGAATGACAGCCTTGCGTGTCCTGTCTTGTCGGGGGCTGGGGCCTCAGGGTTCAGTCCTGCCCACCTGAAAGTGGTTTGCGTTTCCCCGGGGGGTGGGGGGGGCCTGGTGCCCGTATG
The DNA here is from genome assembly GCF_949987515.2 of Delphinus delphis. Lineage (NCBI taxonomy): Eukaryota > Metazoa > Chordata > Mammalia > Artiodactyla > Delphinidae > Delphinus > Delphinus delphis. Next base: position 4,029,381 of record NC_082685.1, on the reverse strand, counting down.
GAGAGCAGGGTCAGCATCCCTCCTGCCCCCAGCTGAGACTGCTACCACTCCCCACTGCAGAATGGGGTAAAAACCAGTTCAGAGCTGATGGGACAGCGGGCCATGTTCCTTTCCTGCGGTGGCTGTCCACGAACTCAGTGTCTCAAAACAGGGATTTGTCGTGTCCCAGCTCTGGATGCTGTGAGGGCGAGGATCCCAGGTCTGTCCCGGCTTCTGGTCTCTGTGTCGTGTGGCCGTCTTTTCTGTCTTCTCTCATAAGGATGCGTCTTTGGGTTTAGGGCCCATCCTACTCCGGCAGGACTGCATGCCAGCTAATCACATCTGCAAAGGCCGTATTTCTCCATAAGACCATAAGTCTGAAGTTCTGCGTGGACGTGACATTTGGAGGGACACCATTCAACCTGATGCAGGGTGCAATGGCTGTGTGAAGGCCACGCCCACTGGTCAGGTGCCGCCACCACCCCCCGCCCCGCCCCCGCCCCGCCACCCAGCTGCAGACCAGGCTACGGGGAGGCCCTGGCTTGGCTGTGGTGCCCCGTGCAGCTCAACGCAGGGGTTCCGGCGTCAGGTTCTCTGCTCTGGCCTGGGAGGTCCCGAGGGTCTGCCTTGAACAAAGCCCTGCCCTCAGGAGCTTGGGTTCTGGGGGTGGGGTAGGATACACAGTACAGAGACGTATGCTGCGGGGACATGAAGCCACAGGCGACGGAGTTAGTGAGGGGGGTGCAATTTGGACGAGGCATCGGGGGAGCCAAGGGAGGGGGTTGTGGGATCCTTTATCCCAGGGAGGTGGGACCCTGGGGGGCTGTGGGCAGAGGAGGGGGCGGGGCCTGACTCAGGTGCTCACAGGCGCCCTCTGCTGGCGGCTGCGGGGGGACAGACAGGGGAGGGCGCCAGGCGCCGAGGACTGTGCTTGTCCAGGTGGGGGCACAGGAGGGGAGGAGTGGGCTGGGTTCCCCGAACCCAGAGGAGGGGCTAGGAGGGTGCTCCTGGGACCGTGTGGGCCAGACCGCAGGGGGTTGCTCAAGTTGCCTTAGTGACGCCCATAGGGTCAGGGTCACAGCTGCCTCTCCTCAGACCCCACTCTCCTCCCCCCCCCACTCTCCTCCCCCACCCCGCCCCCCACTGTCCTGAGGCTGGAAGGTGGCTCTGGCCCCAGCACGGACTCATGTAAAACTCCCCACGTCTCAGGGGCAAAGCCAGTCCCTCATCTCCTCATTTCAACACAGGTTGATATTTCTTCCTCGTTTTCCACAAAACTGTTCCATTGACTGTAGCCAAGAAAAGGAAAATTGCAACAACACCGGCCCGGCAGACAGAGATGGCCACCATCTACATGCTGGAGCCTTATCCTGTCCTCACACCCCCAGGTACGTGGATGTGTGTACACGTATGTACCCGAAACCTCGTTCTGGAATTGAGGTTCATGTATAAAAATGGTTTAAGTGTTTCTGTCCATAGGCACAGTGGACAGGCACCCATGAAGCCATCCCACATGGAGGGCGTGGTGTGTGCATCGTCCCAAACGCCCCCGGCTCCCCTTACACCCCCTCCCTCCGCCCTCCTCCTCCCCAGGCACCCGCTAGTCTGGTCACTACAGATCAGTCTTGTTTGACTGGTGTCAACCAGTATTTCCCCACCTCCCCGCCACATGCCAGGTACCGTGCGGGGGCCCGCAGACGCAGCCACCAAACGGAGACCGTGGGGCTCACGGTCGGCTGGGAAAGACGGATAAATAAAAATAATGCCCTTGGGCTTCCCTGGTGGCGCAGTGGTTGAGAGTCCGCCTGCCGATGCAGGGGACTTGGGTTCGTGCCCCGGTCCGGGAGGATCCCACATGCCGCGAAGTGGCTGAGCCCGTGAGCCGTGGCCGCTGGGCCTGCGCGTCCGGAGCCTGTGCTCCGCAGCGGAAGAGGCCACAATAGTGAGAGGCCTGCGTACCACAAAAAAAAAATAATAATAATAATAATGCCCGGTGGACATGAGGGGGCTCTTGAGTGAAATCGGGATGACAGGACAGTGGTCCAGGCAGAGGGCACAGCCCGTGCAAAGGCCCTGGGGCAGTACCATGCCCGGCGTGTTGCAGGAACAGCAAAGAGGAAGCCCGTGTGTATGCAGCAGAGTGAGGGAGGGGGGGAGAGGGAGGAGGGGAGGGCAGGGAGGCCCCCAGGACGTTGGTGGGCGTTTGCATTCTGCTCTCAGTGTGATGGGGAGCTGTAGGGAGGGGTGGGCTGAGGAGAGGAGAGATGTGGAGAGGTCACTGGCTCCCAGGGGACAGTTATGAAGATGACCACATTCCTTGGGCTCCCTCAGTGCCCATGAGCATCACCCGAGGTCCCCATCAACCCTGGGCGGCAGCAAACGATTTGGGCAAAGGTGTCCTCCAGTGAGGGCATTGCACCCCCCACGGGGACCCCCAGAGGGTCACATCCAGTGGCTTTGATCTCTTCCCAGGGGTCTTTGTTTTAAGGCTGTAAAACAGGAAGAGCGTCCCATGAAACCACCTCGGTCCCTCCCGCTTCTGCACAGAGGCATCGTCCACTGTCTGTAACTCTGTCATTCTTTTAAAAACGTTTCCGTGCACATTTACGGATCCAGGGACAATATTCAGCATTGCTTGGTGTGTGGCCTACACATCTTATATGGGTGGCATTGTGCCGTCCCTCTCTTGCATTAACTCTTGTTTTGGCATCTCCCACTTACACCCCACACCCCTTTTCCCTGCTGTGTAGTATTCTACCCTCAGAAGACACCACAACTTACCAACCCGGCACCCTGCTGGTGGACATACCATCGCAAGCCTTCATAGGTGCCTCTTGGGAGGGAGCGTGTTTAACCAGAGGTCAGAGAACTGTAGCTCGTGGCTGCGTCCGGCCCGCTCCCTGTCTTTGTAAATAAAGCTTTATTGGCACACGGCCACACCCACCAGACTGTGTATGGTCCATGGTTACTTTCTCACCAGGGACCCACCGACCCCCAAGTGCTTACCTTTACGGCTCTTTCCAGGAAAATCTGCGGCCCCCAATCTGCCCTCTGGTTTTTCTCCTTTCTCATCGTGGGAAAACTTTGGCCGCTACCAGAGCAGGGTGGCTCTGTGGTCCTTTTGCAGGGGACATACATCCTTGGCTTCTTTCAACATTTCAGTCTCAGTTCTGAGAGTTACTGCTGATTTTAATCGCCGTTTGACCTGCAGCAGGTCCAGAGGAAATCAAGCCGGGGTGGGGGGAAAGGGGGCGGGTGGGCCATTGCAGGAACCGTGAATGAAGTGAGGGTCATTCCTGAGCACAGTGTGATGTAGTGTCTGCGGGGCATCTCACCGGAGAGTCACTGTTTCCCCCTTTGTGATGAATAAGCAATTTGCAGGGAGATCCTTCAGTCTCTGCAAATACCACTCCTCCTCCAGGTCACCCCACGGTGTCAGCAGCGCCCACTGACGATTCCTGCCCGAAACCAGGACCCTGGTGCCCAACGGGGACCCTCCTTCCATCCCTCCTAAAGGTACAGGTCAGGCTCACATACCTGCTTTTATGTCCAGTTTACAGAGAACAAAAGGGAAATCCAGGCAAGGTGAAGCATCTTGCCTTGAGGTCGCGTGGCAAAAGGGCACAGCTGGCGTTCAGACAGGTTTTTTTAATTAAAAAAAAAAAGCCTTATTGAGATATATTCACATACCATAAAATTTACCCTTTTAAAGTGTATAGTTCAGTGGGTTTTAGTACATGCACAGAGACGTGCATCCGTCACCTCTATCTAATTCCAGAACATTCCATCACCCCAAAAGGCAACCCCGTCCCCATGAGCAGTCACTCCCATCCCCGCCCCCAGCCGCTGGCAACCACGAAGCCACCCTCTGCCTCTGTGGATTTGCTTGCTCTGGACGCCTCACAGAAACGGAATCCTACAATATAGAAACCCACGCGGTTTTGATGGCAAGGGCCTGGATCACACTGAGGCTGGCTCATTCAGAAACGGGAATTTATTCTTGTCTTTCTCACTCTAACTTGGGGGGAAATAAAACCCCTGACGACTCTGGCGTTCAGCATGGTGTGCACCCAGCCCCTCTTGTTCCCAAGCTCAAATTCCCAGGGCAAGAAGCCCTGTGGGGCAGGTGTCCACTCCCGTGGCGAGAGGGTGGGGGGAAGGGGCCACGGCCCCTGGGCGGCCACGGCCGGATCTCTATTCCTGTTTTCAGCCCCTCCTTCCTTCCTTCCCCTTCTCCAGGCTTTCTCAGGGTTGGCCAAGCTGTGCTTCAGACCTCCCCCTCCCCGACCCCGTCCTGTCCAGGGAGTGGGGTTTGCTGAAAGAGGGAACAGGGAGGGGTTGGTCCAATGAGGAATCATTTCCCATCCCTGAAGCCAAATAGTGGGGACCGGGGAGGATCCAGGGTCCCTGCAAGAAAGTGGATGGGCAGCTCCTTCCCAAGCGAGGGAAGGCAGTGGAGTTGGAGGCACCGAGAACTGGAGAGCTCTGGCTGCTTTATGTCCTTAGATGTGTGAAGGCGGCAGGCATCTGGGGCAGGTGGGGACTGCGGTGTAGTGTTTCTGGGGGACGCATCCTGAGCCCCTAGGCCCTTGTAGGATGGGCCTAGGGCTTCAACCCCCTGGAATGTGCCAGAAGAGCTGTACACAGCCTGGGCAGTGAGGGTTTTCGAGGCATGGAGGGGGCAGAGCCAAAGGGCACCAGGGTCAAAGGGGACGGGGTGCGGCTGACCATCACCCAGGAAGACACTCAGGCTGGCTGTGCAGAGGCCACTGAAGGGAAGGGGCCACCGGCACAGGGCAGCTCCAGGCTGGGCCCCTCGCCCCACTTGCTGACTCTGTCCCGCTGGCTGACCTTTCCGCCGCCACCAATAACCCTCAAGCAGAGAGGGACAAGGCAGGGACTCAGAAAGGACATTTCCCTTCGTGGGCTCAGCCTTCTTCACACCCACACCCTATGAAATGAGAGTCTTGCTAGTAAAAGTCAAGACGGGAACGCAGTGGATGTCTCCTCATAACTTTGCTGCCCTTACCTGGAGGCAGAGTCCCAGGCCGCACTTCAGACCCGCAGGATGGGGATCTGCATTCCTGGCAGGATGCCCAGGTGGTCTCGTGCACACTCTGCCCCCTGACTCCAACCTGGCCCCTCTGCTGAGGTAAGCACCTTACCTGTCCACATCAGCAGTTCTCACCTGGGGCAGTTCTGCCCCCAGGGGACCCTGGGCCGTGTCTGGGGACGTCTGTGGTGGCCACGACTGGGGGTGCTCCTGGCACCGAGTGGGTGGGGCAAGTATGCTGCTCAGCCACCCACAGAGAATGACCTGATCCCAAATGTAGACAGTTTTCCTTTAAGATAAATTTATTTAAGTTTGGGTAATTATTTTGAGAAACCCTATTCTGGGAGATGAACACTAAGCAAGTGCAAAGGTCCTGGGGCAGGTTTTTGACGACAGATCCAGAGAGCCAGGCAACTTGCCAGAAACCTCCCAGCCCCGGATCCCCCAACAGGCTCTGTTCCCACCCTCATTGCCTTTTAAGTAACAGCCCAAACCGTGGGCCTCCTGCCATGATGCCAATGTGACAAGGTTTCCTCTGGCTGATAATAAATCAGAGAGTCGGCCTCGAGGGCTTCAGATGCTTTCAAGCGCACAGCCTCAGTTTTCTTTGCCATGACCTTTTCCCTGATACGGCTGAGGTGTGTCAGGGAATAAACTCCAGGGATGAGTATTGTTCAGGATGTGGGATGCTGAATTTAAGTTCCCGGAGGTCAGACTCAAGCTAGACTGGGCTGTTCCCCTCAGTGGAAGAAAGAGGCTGAGAAAAATGCCTCTTTGACTCACAGGAGAGCTGGTGGGGTTTTATTTTTATTCTTTTAAATGACTCTCCCGGCACATCAGAGGGCCACAGGGCTTCAAGCATCCTGTCTCCATGGAGACAGAGCCTGTCTCCAGCCTGGCTCCACAAGCCCAGCCTGGGGCTGAGCCGAGAACCAGAGGCTGGGCAGGGCCAAGGGGTGGAATGTTCTAAGAGGACTCTGGACCCCTCACCCGGGCTCTGCTCCTCCCCCAGTCCTGACGTCCTGCTCCTGTCTGGGGGTGGGCAGGTGGCTTCTGGTAACAGTCATGATAATAGCCATTTATTGAATGATAAAGATGTCCCAGGCGCTATGCTGAGGCTCACCTGTTAGCTCACTGAATCCATGCCAGGGGCTTCACCCACTTAATCTCACTTGGCAAATAAGGAAATGGAAGCTTGGCTGTGTAAAGCATGGGAAAGATGGTGTGGGATCACGGGAAGCGTGTGGGTTCTGGAGTCCAGCTGGCTGGGTTCAAATCCCAGTACTCTCACTGTGTGACTTTGCCCAAGTGACTTGACCTCTCTGGGCCTGTTTCCCCCTCTGTAAAGTGGGTATGGGAACAATACTTACCTCTTATGTTTGCTATGAGGGTGAGTTTGCCTGGGGAGCAAAGTTTAAGGGGGGGGGTGCCAAAAAACATCATCAAGATAAAGATTATTTTAATGCACTTTTTCTTTTCTTTTTATTTGAAGATCTGGGTTGTGTTATTTATTTATTTTTATAAATTTATTTATTTTATTTATTTATTTTTGGCTGCGTTGGGTCTTCATTGCTGCGCGCGGACTTTCTCTAGTTGCAGCGAGCGGGGGCTACTCTTTGTTGCAGTGCGCAGGCTTTTCATTGCGGTGGCTTCTCTTGTTGCAGAGCATGGTCTCTAGGCGCGCGGGCTTCAGTAGTTGTGGTGCACGGGCTTAGTTGCTCCGCGGCATGTGGGATCTTCCCAGACCAGGGCTCAAACCCGTGTCCCCTGCATTGGCAGGTGGATTCCTAACCATTGCACCACCAGGGCAGTCCAATGCAATAATTGAAAAAAACCTAAAAATAATGCTGAAAAAATCCGTGGTGAACAAAATGTCAACATTTTAAATAGAATCAGAATTACTGAGGTTTCCTTTGGCTCAGTATGGCACTGTTACTGATCCTGTTTTTATTTTAAAATAAAAACAAAGAAAATAAATTTAAAATGAAGTCCTTGTTGGTAGACTGCCCCCAGTGGCTGTGTGGTGCTCTTTCTCTTACAGCCACTGATCCCTGTTTCTCCAGCCCTGCCTCAGGGCCTTTGCACTTGCTGCTTCATTCTCATCTTTGCTTGAAGGCCATCCTCTCTAAGTCTTCCCTGAATTTGCCTCCTAAAGCCGTCCCTCCACTTCTGTTTCCTCCATTGCATTGATGACAGTGTAAAATATCTGGTTTATTTGTCTGTACCCACCCCAGGCATTTGCTGTGTGGATCAAATGAGTTCATACATGTCAAGCACTTAGCACAGAGCCTGGCGCCTGGAAAGAGCTATGTGGCTTATCAATAAACAAGTAAGTATATAGCAAATTAGAATTAAATTAATTAAATTAAAATGAGTATAAATGCTATGGAGGAAAAAGGAAGCCTGAGAAAGGAAGTAATGGTAGCTGAACGATTTTCGATCAGGTGGACAGAGAAAGTGATGGGAGATTGAAAGAGTGGGCCATGCACCATTTGGGGGAAGGGAATTTCAGGCACAGCCCGTGAAAAGGCCCTGGGGCAGGACCATGCCTGGTGTGTTGGAGGAACAGCCAGGAGGCCCGTGTGTCTGGAGCAGAGGGAGCGAGGGGGAGAGAGGGAGGAGGGGAGGGCAGGGAAGGGACAGGGCAGGCTGTGCATGGCCTTGTGGGCTGCAGGAAGGACTGGGGTTTTAATTTTGGGACATCTTTGGAGAGTTTTTTTTTTTTTTAAGTATAGTTGATTTACAGTGTTGTGTTAGTTTCAGGTGTACAGCGAAGTGGTTTGGTTTTATATATATATGTATTCTTTTTCAGATTCTTTTTAAAAATATTTCTTAAAATTTATTAATTATATTATTTATTTATTTATGGCTGCATTGGGTATTTGTTGCTGCGAGCAGGTTTTTCTCTAGTTGCGGCGAGCAGGGGCTAATCTTCCTTGTGGTTCGCGTGCTTCTCATTGCGGAGCACGGGCCCTAGGCACGTGGGCTTCAGTAGTTGTGGCACGCGGACTTCAGTAGTTGTGGCTTGTGGCTCTGTTGCTCCGCGGCATGTGGGATCTTCCCGTACCAGGGCTCGAACCCGTGTCCCCTGCATTGGCAGGCGGCTTCTTTACCTCTGTGCCACGAGGGAAGTCCCTTTTTTCAGATGCTTTTCCATTACAGATTATTACAAGGTATTGAATATAGTTTCCTATGCTCTACAGTGGGTCCTTGTTGTTTATCTCTTTTATATGTGGTAGTGTGTATCTGTTAATCCCAAAGTCCTAATTTATACCACCCTCTTCCCCTTTGGTGACCATAAGTATGTTTCCTATGTCTGTGAGTCTATTTCTGTTTTGTAAATAAGTTCGTTTGTATTATTTATTTTACATTCTACATCTAAGCGATATCATATGATATTTATTTTTCTCTGTCTGACTCACTTCACTTAGTATGATAATCTCTAGGTCCATCCATGTTGCTGCAAATGGCATTATTTCATTCTGTTTTTTATGGCTGAATAGTATTCTGGTGTGTGTGTGTGTGTGTGTGTGTATGTGTATATATATATATATATATATATATATACACACACACACACACACACACACACCAGAATATATATATATATATATATATATATATATACAACATATCTTTATCCATTCATCTGTTGATGGACATTTAAGTTGCTTCCATGTCCTGGCTATTGTAACTGGTGCTTCTGTGAACATTGGGATGTATGTATCTTTTCGAATTAGAGTTTTCTCCAGATATATGCCCAGTAGTGGGTTGCTGGATCATAGGGTAGCTCTATTTTTAGTTTTCTGAGGAGCCTGCATACTGTTCTCCATAGTGGCTGCACCAATTTACATTCCCACCAACAGTGTAGGAGGGTTCCCTTCTCTTCACACCCTCTCCAGCATTTATTGTTTGTAGGTGCTTTTTTTTTTTTTTTTTTTTTTTTTTTTTGCTGTACGCAGGCCTCTCACTGCCGCGGCCTCTCCTGTTGCGGAGCACAGGCTCCGGATGCACAGGCTCAGCGGCCATGGCTCACGGGCCCAGCCGCTCCGCGGCACGTGGGATCTTCCCGGACGGGGGCACAAACCCCTGTCCCCTGCATCGGCAGGCGGACTCTCAACCACTGCGCCACCAGGGAAGCCCTGTTTGTAGGCTTTTTGATGATGGCCATTCCGACCTGTGTGAGGTGATACCTCCTTGTGGTTTTGATGGAGAGTTTTAAGCAGGGTTGACATGATGCCCATAGAGCACTTGGCCCAAATGCATCCATATCCTTCGAAATATTTTGGACAGTATGTGCACATGGCAAGTATGACAGAAAGTGTTGCTGTTGATATAACACAATGATTGCTACTTCTATTTCATAAGTTACAAACTTAAAGCTGTGCTGAGCGCAGTGCCTAGCACGTAGTATTATCAAAGTGTTCTTTCTTGTTGCTCTTATTATTCATGATTGTATACTTAAACATTCCAAGGACAGCCCTGTAAATGCCAAGTAAGCACCGTATAGAACTGTGCGCTACTTTTAGTGTTTTTCCTGCTGTTATCAGTGGGAGGAGCCCGTGACACCTGGGGGCCTGGTCTGTCCTGCCTAAAGCTTCGCCGTCACCTACCCAGAAAGCAGGGGCTACGGGCCCGGTGGACTCAGTTTACCGGGCCAGACTGGGCGCCGGGATGCGGGATGTGGGATTCAGGATGTGCCAAGTGCGATGTGGGATGCGTGATTCGGGGTGCGCGATGAGCGCGGAGGCGGGATGCGGGATGCTGGATGGGCGATGCGCGCGGGGGGCGCCGCCTCGGCGAGGCGCGCTCCGGCCGCCAGGGGCCGCTGCGGAGCCGCCCTTTTGTGGTCCTGATGCTGGAGCGAGCGGGCGCGCGGAGGAGGGAGGAGGGCGCGGGGACGGGGCGGGAGAGAGGCGGGAGGCGGCGTCCGTCGCTCCAGCTGCGAGTCCGCCCGCCGCCCGCCGCCGCCGCCGGCTCGGTCCCGCGCCCGCCGCCCGCCTTCGCCCACCATGGCCCGCCTAACGGAGAGCGAGGCGCGCCGGCAGCAGCAGCAGCTCCTGCAGCCGCGGCCCTCGCCAGTGGGCAGCAGCGGGCCCGAGCCCCCCGGGGGGCAGCCCGACGGCATGAAGGACCTGGACGCCATCAAGCTCTTCGTGGGCCAGATCCCGCGCAACCTGGACGAGAAGGACCTCAAGCCGCTCTTCGAGCAGTTCGGCCGCATCTATGAGCTCACGGTGCTCAAAGACCCCTACACGGGCATGCACAAAGGTGGGCACTCGGCCCCCTCCCTCCCCTCCCCTCTCCTCCCTCGGCCTCCCCACCCCACCTTCCGGCATCTTCTCCCCCCCGCCCCCCCACCAACCCTCCTCTCCTCACCTCCTCCCTCTGCTTGCCTCTGCCACGGCATCATTTCTCCCCCCCAAACCCTGTTCCACCCACCCCCTCCTCCCCCCTCTGGGGGTGCAGCTGACAGATCCGAGCTGGCCCCCTCCCCTCCTCCGCCCCCTCTCCCTCCCTCCCCACCTTCCGGCATTCTCTCTCCCTCTCCCTCTCTCTCTCTCCCTCTCTCTCTTCTCTTTCCTTTTCTCTCCTCTCCCATCTCCCTCTACCTCCCATCCTCCCCCCCCAGCATCCTTCTCCTTCTCTCTCTCTCTCTCTCTCTCTCTCTCTCTCCCTCCCTCTCCCTCTCATTCCCTCTAGACCCCCACCCCTTCCTCCCTCCCTCACCCACTCTTTCCTGCCCCTTTGCTCGGGGAGCTGCCTGAACGCTGCCACCCCTCCCTGCCGCCCCCCCTCCCCATTCATTCGGCCTCTCCAGGCCCCGTCGGGGAAGTTTGCACCTCTGGACTCCATTGCTTTGGTCATTTTCACAAAGCCAGGCCGGTGGGGCAGGTCCAGCCGGCCACGGGGGACACGGATGCCCAGGATCCCGGGCTAATCGGTAACTACAAAGAAAGCGGGGTGGGGGGCTGGGGTGCAGGCAGCTAAGCCAGTCAGGGGGAGCACCAGCCTCGGGTGGTTAAAAGGCTACCGTTTGCCCTCCCCCCTGCCCACCCTCTCTGTCTGGAGCAGCATCCCCCCTCCATTTCTCTACGGCCCCCCCCACCCTGAATGCCGCCTCCACCTTTGGCTCAAGTTAAAACTGGCCAAGCCTGTTAGCAGTGTGTTGAAGGCTGAGGCCAAAGACGATGAGCCTGGACCGTCCATCTGGCAGAGCCCAGATCCTGGGGTGGATGAGGAGGCGTGGGCGACCTGTGAGCCCAGCGGGGGAGGCAGGTGGGGTGAGGAGGCCTGCCCGCCTCCCTGCCACCTGATTCTCTGATGGCATGCTGGGAGGGGGTGCCAGGGACTGTGGCCCCAGCCCTGGGCTCTGATCACGGCCCAGTATCTGAATGGGGGTGGCCCTGACAGTTCTTCCGGCAGGGGCTGGGGACTGCGGGTGGGGATGGTACAGGCTTTGTGCTGACACCCCAGGTGAGACCCTGGAGGGGTCTTGGGGATGGATCAGGTCCCATGACCTATTTCAGGCCCCATTCATGCCTGTCCTCCCTTCAGTGTGGCGGGCATGGTAAGCATGAATACGTGTTTGTTGAATGAATGGATGAATGAACGAGTGAATGAATCAATGAATGATGGGTCGGGGCAGGCCACAGGGAGGGTCTGGTGGGTTGGAGCCCAGGCCTGCCACTTCAGCTAGACCCTCCAGCCGGTACCTTGGGGGAGGGAAGCAACTCTTCCCATCCCCCACCTCTTTTCAAATCCAACCATCACCAAAAAAAAAAAAAAGGGCCTGGAAAATCTAACTTCTCCCTGTGGCCTAGGAGGGCAGAGGGCTTGCACTCATCCAGGCTAAGGGGTCCACAGCTGTACGGAGGGCTCTTTCCACAGCCCTCACCCCCTGGTGTGTCCGAAGGGCCCTTTTCTAGAAAGATTCTGGTGGGGTGGGGGAGTGTCCACGTGGTCCCCCCCAAATGTTGAATTGAAAGGCTGTCAGTGAGCTCTGGGTCAGGGAGACAGATGGGGTACCGGGAGAAGGAGACACCTGGTGGCCCTCCCCTCGTTTCTCATTTTTAAATCTCCCCTGGAGACCCCTGCCGCCCCCGCAGCGTGGGAAGGTGAGGGAGAAACTGTGGCTGGATTTTCACCTGGTCAGAGCCTCAGTTTACCTGCTGTTAACAGAGCAGGCTCTCATGAATGTGGGTGGGATTATTTTTTTCTGGCCGGAGAATGTTGGGATCGGGGGCATCTCAGGGTGTTTCCCATTTGCGATCTTTCCTTGGAGGGTGAAAATTAGGAAGCTGGGTGTCCATGATACCTGGTCCTCAACCTCCACTTTGCAGGAGACTTGGGTCGGGCTGAGCCCTGGATGCAGGGCCTGGGGGGTATGGGGGTGGGGGTCTTCCCCTTCTATCCCCTCCCCCAATAGCATCAGGACCCGAATGGTTCCCCCTCCTGATCCCACCTATGCTGGGCCTGGCAGGACCTTACCTGTGGGTGGGAGCTGGGGGGAGCTGAAGGCCAGCAGCTGGGATCGAGGCCTGTTTGTGGGGCTCAGCTGTGTGACCTCTTTCTGGCCAGTGGCTGCCCCTCTCTGGGCCTCAGCCAAAGGGAAGTGGAAGGATGACTGGGAGGTTGTGGTGTGGGGATGAGCTCCAGGCCCCTCCTGCCAACATGTCTCTGGTTTCGTTTCTGGGGAGCCTACAGGGTGCAGGGTGCCTGCTGGGGGTGCTGGCTGAGAGCCATGGGGTGGGAGTGTGGACGCCGGGTTGTGGAGAGAAATCCCCTGAGAGCTTTCTGGGCCGCCGGAGGCTGGGCACCAGGGGAGCTGAAAGGGCCGGGGTGGGGTGAAGTGAAAACACCCATTGTGGTCCCCGTGACCCCAGCACCCAGTGGGAGAAGGACCATCCAGTATCGCATTATTCTTACGATCACCATCACACCCTTAATTTTCACATTTGGGGGCCTGTTTTGATGCCCAGTGAAGGGATCATCACTCCCATGGGCTTGTGAGCACCTGTGCATTTCATCCAGAAGGGAAACTGAGGCTGGAGGGGCAAATACTTGGTCCCAAGGACCGACCAGAGCTGCCCCCCAGCTGTCACCCACCTGTCTCCCTCCCAGGCCAGAGGAAGCAGAAGTATATCTGTGTGATGAAGGAGCGACAGTGTTCCCCAAGCTGAGGATGAGGACCACCCCACACCGCGGTGGGGGGGGGGGGGAGGGGAGGGGGCGGGGCTGTGACATCTGACAGCCATCGCCAAGGGTGGAGGGTAGGGGCACCTCATTTTCTACGGGCCCCGTGCTGGGACCAGGAGAAAGGCAGGGAGTCCAGCCGGGTCCTTGGGCTCTGGGGATGGGGCAGGGTTAAGGGGAGAAGGCAGGGCGGGAAGTGAAGATTCCTCAGGAACAGGGCAGGCCCCTGGGTGCTGGCGTGTTTTGTTTTTAAGAGAGAGAGATGAAGACAGAGGTGGAGAGACACAGCAAGAGCAGAGAAGGAGAGAGATACACCGAGATGGAGAGAGGGAGAGACCCAGGGAGCCGCCTCCAGACCCCCCCCCCCTCCACAGGAAGAGGCAGAGAGAGGGCGGGAGTGGGGCAGAGCTGGAGAAGGGGGGCAGGGAGACCACGAGACCTTCCCCCCGCCCAGATCGGTGCCCCATTCAGAGAAAGGAGGCCTCCGCCGGCGCTCCCAGCCCAGCCCGGGGCTCAGGCCAGGCACTGGGGGGGCTCCCACTGGCCAGAGGTCTCCCAGTGGCCAGTGTCCAGCCATCACCCCCTCCAGTCACCTGCTGGGGGACAGGCCCCCTCTGGGACCCTCCCTCCGAAGGCGCTGGGTGCACGTGGGGTCCCCCGAGGTGCCTGGTGTGGCTCGGGCCGTCCCTCTCCCGATCGGGCTGAATATTAATACCCAACCTGCCCGGGGCAGGCGCCTGCCAGAGGGCTCGTCCGCTGCCGCGCGGCCCCCATTTATGGTAATCACATATATATTTGCATGTTAATGACAATATTTGTCTTAAAGCGGAGGTTGTGAGGGGGGCCGGTGCAGGTGGAGGGGGCGGGTCGGGGCCTACGGTTTCCATGGGAGCACCAGCTGCTCGGCTGGCGGCTGGGGGGAGGCTGGAGCACGCCGCGATTGAGGCGTGAGATTCCGAGTGTGACGTGCCAGCCCCAGGGAGACGGCGGGCTGGGCGGCCGGCAGGCGCTGCCTGGCGGGGGGGATGGAGGGAAGGGACAGCGGCGGGGGGGCTGGGGAGAGCCACCAGGGGCTGGCTGTGCGGCTTCGAGCCAGGCACACCCCCCTCAGTGCCTCAGTTTCCCATGATGATGGGTTTAACAGGCTTTTCGGAGGGTGACTGTGACATCGTTTCTGCCTTCCTTCAGGCTGAGGGCATTGATTGAGCGCCTACTGTGTGCCGGCGTTGGTGCGGGGCTGAGATTCCGAGCAAATAGGAATCCCTATGTGGCACAATGGAGTCAACAAGCCGTAAATCCATCTACCCCTATGGCCAACATTTATTGAGCACCTGCTGTGTCCCAGGCCCCGTCCTAGACCCGGGATACAGTGTTGGGCAAACAGATAAAAATCCTCTCCCAGACTCCTCCCACCCCCAGATCCCACATGGTGGGGGACACAGTGAGGAACCAGGAGGTTACAAGGCACTGATGTCAGGGCTGCGATGGTGGAAACACATCAGCGGGGACAACCCAGAGGAGGCCGCAGCCTCCTCAGTGCTGTTATCTATAGAGTTGGGAGGCCAGCGGGACCTCCCATCTCGGAGAGGGTTGGGGGATGTGAGGACCGGAATGGTGGTTAAAGCTCTTGACACAGGGCTGGGCACAGAGCCATGCTTATTATACGAGTAAGCTGAGACCTGAAGGGTGGGAAAGATCTGTTGACGGGGAAGGGTGTTCCTGGTAGAGTATGTGCAAAGGCCCAGAGCAATGCTGATGCTGACTCTGGGAAAGTTCAAGCAGGGGAAAGACAGAGTTTTTGCCCTGGTGGGAAAACAGCAAAGAGTCCTGGGAGCCCCAGGGTCCCCTTCTGATGTGGGGCATATCTGGCAGGGCTTCTCTGAGAAATCCTGGCATGGGGGGTGGACCCACGAGCTATCTCTGAAATAGGCCGGTGACTCTCTTTCACCCCTGATGTTGGCAGATGAGACCCTCTCCATTAGGAGCACTCAGTAGGACCACACTCACTAATTTAGCCAACACTTCCTGAAACCTTTTGGGGCCTTGCCTTGTACTAGGCAAGAGAGATCTGAGACCCCTCTGATTGGTAGACAGAGCTAGACATTGGCACCTATAGCTGGAATGGTCAGGGTTGTATGAAAGGGAGGGGATGCAGGGTTGAGGGAACTGGATAGGAAGTTGAAGGCTCTGCCTGGGGACTCTGGCTGCATGGCAGAGGGGCATTAGAAGTGGGGTTTTGAAGGAGGAATAGGAGCTTGCCAGGTGGAGAAAGCGTTTCATGTATTTATTCACAGAGCACTTTTTTTGTTCTGGGCCCTTTTATGGGTGTGAAAAAAAGCAGTGAGTCAGCTAGGTGGATGTCTCTGTCCTCCTGGATGTGGACAGAGGGAACTGGGTTTGCAAAGGCCTGGAGGAGTGAAGGAGCACAGATGGAGTAGAGGAGGAATTAGGTGAGGCATGGGAGGTGAGGCCAGAGAGTTGGCATGGGCTGGACCCTGAAGAGCCTCTTATGCTGGACTGAGCTTGGACTCCTTCCTGACGACACTGGGGAGCTATGGAAGAATATGGAGCAGGGGAGGATCTCAGACCTGCATGAAAAGGGAGCTTCATGTCCTGTTAACTGTCATGACCACCATTGGCCTCTTTCCAGCCTCCCAGCCTTGTTCAGTATATGCACATTTCCTACACACCAGGATGGGTACAACAGAAGCTTCCCCTTGGGGCGAGGCTCACACTGCGGGACAAGAGGGTCACAAAGAAGCAGACATGTGCTCAGGTCGCAGTGGTTCTTAGAAAACCAGGTTCCCCTCCCCCACATGGATAGGTGAGGAATTGGGACTCAGAGACAGGCAACACCCAGACTCAAGTCACACAGCAGTATAGCTAGGTGTCACACCTCCCAACCTGAGACTTGACCCACTTTGGAAGAGAAATAAAGGAGTCAGAGAAAGAGATGTGATTGTGGAGACATAGACTCAGGATGAAAGCCATCCAGGGATGCTGGCTGTCCTTGTCCAGGGCCAGAGGGAGGGGCTGCTAGGTTTGGAAGACACTGACCTAGCAATAGCTCTGTTGGTCTGGGGTCACGGTCATCATCACTGACATGTAAGCTCTGTGACGGCAGGGACTGTGTCTTGTTCACCATTTTGAAGTGGATCATGTGGATGAACAAGGGCCTAAGGGAATGAGAGGATGGGAAGGTAAGGGAGTGGTTGGATTGGGGGGGAGGGCTGGTCAACAGGTGGATAGATGGATACGTGAGTAGATAGTTCTAGGTATGAATGGACGGATGGGTGACAGTGACTTGGCTGTATGAGTGCATTGCTGGATGAAAGAGTGGGTAGACAGATGAAAGGCTGAATGGATTGATAGATGGATGGGTGGGTGGGTGGGTGGGTAAATAGATGGATGAATAGATGGATGGATGGATGGATGAATGGACGGAGGAATACATGGGTAGAGGGGTGGATGGATGGGTGAGTGGATGGATAGAGGGACGGATGGCTGGCTGGCTGGGTTGGTGGACACCCCTCCAACATTTACCACCTTCCTCCCCACCTGAATGGGAATGACCATCAGCTTTGCAGCCGGACAGGCTTGGTTCCTGTTCCTGGCTCTGCTTTTTATTTCTGTGTGATCTTGGACAAACCACCTTATCTTTTTTCTGAGCCTTAGCGTCCTCATTTGTAAAAGAGAAAGAATATCAATAGTCGTCTTACAGAGTAGTTGTAAAAATTAGAATTAGTTTATAGAGTGTGGTTAATGCAATCACTGTCAGTAGTGTCTTGCGTATACTTGGTGTCAGTAAATGGTTGGGTAGCCAGATAGTCAACAACTGTCTGTCAGGTCTCTGGGATGTGCCAGAGCTAGGCTCTGGGGGACACAAAGCAATCTGGGGGGAGGAGGGATTGACAATAAGTGAGCAAACAGATGAATAAGATTTGGGTAGGAGAGAGTCGCTCTGGAGGAAGTAAAATGAGATGTGTGTTGGAGGGTGACAGCTGACGTTGAGTGACTGAAGATGTCAGGAGGTGATATTTGGGATGAGACCTGCATTACAGATGAGAAAGCTGTTGTTCTAAACCCAAAGGAAAGGCATTCCAGGAAGAGGACATGGCATGTGCAAAGACCCTGAGGTCAGAATTAGTTTGCTGTGTTGGGAGAATAGTGGCCTGTGTGTCTCAGGGCCCAAAAATCTGGAGGTAGTGAGCACAGCATGTGCAAAGGCCCTGGGGCAGGATGGGGTCCGGTGTATTGGACGAACATCGGAGATTTCTGCCACCACGGTTGAGCCCAGCTCCTCTGAGGGGCTCCTGAGAGATGGCGGGTTGCCTGCAGATGTCATGTAGGGTAGATTGTGACCTCCCCTAACTGTCCTCCTACTTCTCTCAGCAGCCTTTAAGGGTGGAGTCTTCATTTCTGAGAGGTGGGGAGGGGGCACTCATTATGTCCTTGTCCCTGACCCTCTACTAGGAGGAGGGACCCAAGGAGGCATTCCCACCACAACTAGGGGTCTCCTGAGCAACCTTATGGGGAAAGGCAGGCTCAGAGAGGGGAGGGCACCACCCCAAGGACACACAGCACGTTCATCATAGCAATGTCTATATTGGAAGGGTTTTGGTGTCATCTAGAGCTACCCCAAGTGGGTGGGTAGGGCTGCAAGGTCATTTCTTCACCTACCTACCCACCCCCTCTCTCAACTGTTTTTTTTTTTTTTGTCCCTATTATGTGCCACCTTTGAGTGAACTAGACCTCCTGTGCCCACGAGGAGCACAATGTGCTGTGAGAAAGTTGTCAGCACAGCTGAGTGGTCCTAAGGGTGGTGATTTGTGGTGATTTAAAAAGTCAAATCGTCATCTCTTGGTGGGGGGAGGTGAGGAGCAAGGGGTCCAGTGAGGTGTGTCTCACCCAGAGCGATCCTGCCCCCTGGGGGACACTGGGCGTTGTCTGGGGACATCTGTGGTTGTCATGAGTTGGGGGGGGGTCCTGGCTTTGGCTGGTGACCAGGGAGGCTGCTCCACACCCTACAGCACCCAGGATGGCCCCCACAGAGGATGACCCGGCCCCGATGGCAGCAGTGCCGAGGGGGGGACCCCGATCTAGGATCACACCAACATTCTGGTCAGTGTGGTGTCATGTGTGGTCAGTGTGGTGTCATGTAGACAAGCCCTCAGGGTGCTCAGGATAGAACCATGGAGTCACCCTCCCTCTCCCCACCTCACATCCTCGCTCACTCTGCTCCAGACACACGGGCCTCCTCGCTGTTCCTCCAACACGCCAGGCCCGGTCCTGCCCCAGGGCCTTTGCATGGGTTGTGCCCTCTGCCTGGACCACACTTCCCCCAAATAATCACATACCTCTTCCTTCATCCTCTGCAAACGTCACCTTCTCAGTGAAGCCATCCTGCAGACATGATTTATAATCTCAGCCACTCTCCAGCACTCCAAACCCTTCTTCCCTGCTTTTCCCCTTTTTTTTCTGTGAAAATGAGAACTTCTGATGTACCATAGATTTTACTTTTTATTTTAGTGGTTTTTCTCTCCTCCCAATAGACTAGAAGCCCTATTAAGATGGGATATTTCTGCCTTTTGTGTTCACTGATAGGTCTCGAGTGCTTAGAAAAGTACCTGAAACACAGCAGGTGGGTGGGTGGATTCACGGATGTATGTATGGATGGTTGGATAACTTGATGTGTGGATGGATGAATGGGTAAATGAATGAATGATGGATGGATGAATAAAGTACTGGATGATAAATAAATGGATAGCAGATGGATGGATGGATGGATGGATATGAGGATGGACAGGTGAATGAGAGGATAAATGAATGGATAATGTATGTATGTATGGATGGATAGATGGATGGATGGATGGACAGGTGGATGAATGGATGGATGGATGGATGGATGGGTGAGTGCACGGATGGGGGAATCACTGGTGCAGCGATGGCGACTAAATCCGTGGGAGGAGTCAACATGGCCATAGGCAGGAAGTCGGGGGTCCAGATGAGCCCTGAGAAGCCCCAGTGTGTAAGGTGGGGGCAGAGGAGGAGGGAGCAACAGAGGCTAAGGAGCGGCAGCCCAGAGACGGTGTGCCCGATGGAGTGTGAGCCCTGGGTCCTAGTCTTGCCCTCTTGGACAGGAAGCAATGAGTTTATAAGCAGAGGGAGGGGCCCATCAGCCCCACTATTCTCAGCAAAGTGGGGGATGGCTTCAGGATGAGAGGATGGACAAGGAGGTGGAGAGGGTGACCGGGGACAGGGGGTGGTGGAGAGGTGGTGCCACAGCAGAAGGGAATGTCTCCTATAATCTTTAGTGGACGGTATTATTATTTTATGGATGAGAAAGTGGAGGCTCAGAGAAGTAAAGTGGCTGGCCCTAGATCACACAGCAGAAGGGCATCGGGCAGGGTTAATTCCCCGTCTTTAGTCCCTTGATTAGCACTGAATTGAAAGATCTTGAGCCTGGGGTGCCACTGTGCGGTGGGTGGGGATCAGAGGGGTTTGAGACAAGGACTTTGCACAATCGGTCATGGATGGAGTCCTGGCTGGGGAGGGCAGGAGATGTTGGTGATCAGAGAGAAATGAAAAAGGCTGTCTCTCCTGCTTTTGTTTCCGCAGCACAGCTGGCACATGACAGGTGCTCAGGAAATATTGACTGACCTGATGCTGGGCATGGGGGGGTCGGGGGCAGGGAGAAAAATGAATCAAGTGTAGTCGCTGCCCTCCAGGAGGTGGTCTTGATATTAGCAGGTCAGTTTGGAAACAAAGTCATTCAGTCAGTATTTATTGAGCACCTACTCTGTTCCTGGCACTATGTAAGTTCTGGGGACCCCAAACTGAACAAAACACAAACTCCCTCCATCCTCTTGGAAGTGGCATTTCAGTGGGGGAGACAGAAAAAAAAATTATGTGCCATTTGAGATGGTGACAAAGGCACAGGAAAAAATAGAACAGGGTGGGGGGTGGTTGAGGAATGTTTTTGTTTTTTTTCTGGTTGCATTGGGTCTTCGTTGCTGCACGCGGGCTTTCTCTAGTTCCATCCAGGCAGAGCTACTCATTGCGGTGGCTTCTCTTGTTGCAGAGCATGGGTTCTAGGCGCGTGGGCTCAGTAGTTGTACCTCGCGGGCTCTAGAGCACAAGCTCGGTAGTTGTGGTGTATGGGCTTAGTAGCTCCGCGGTATGTGGAATCTTTCCACACCAGGGAATCAAACGCATGTCCCCTGCACTGGCAGGCAGATTCTTAACCACTGTGCCACCAGGGAAGTCCCAGGACTGTCGTTTTAAACAGGGTGCTCCATGGAGGTTTCACTGAGGGTGTGACATTTGAGCCAAGACCTGAAGGAAGTGAGGGGGTGAACTGTGCAGAGATCTGGGGGAAATACATCCCAGAACAGCTTGTGCAAAGGCCCTGGGGCAGGACGGGGCCTGGTGTGTTGGAGGAACAGCCGGGAGGCCCGTGTGTCTGGAGCAGAGTGAGTAAGGGGGAGAGGAGGGGGGAGGGCGGGGGGGGAAGGGGGAGGTCGTTCAGGGCCTTGTGGGCCACGGGGAGGACTTGGGCTTTTACCCCAGGGAGGTGGAAACTCTGGAGGGTTGTGGAGGGGCGGGGCCTGGCTCAGGTGTCACAGGCGCCCCCTTGTGGCTGCTCTGGGGAGGACAGACTGTGGGCGCCAGGGCGTAGCTGGGGACCAGGGGGTAGGGGACTGAGTTGGTCCAGGTGGGTCTGGACCAGGATGGAGACCAGGAACCGTGGCCAAATTCTTACTGAGCACGTGCTGTGTGCTGGGCCCGATGCTGGACACTGGGAACACATAAGTGACTGGGACACTACCTGTCTCCACCCCCCTGACCCAGCATCAGCTGGGGCTGGGGAGGCTTCCCTGAGGAGCAGTGGCTCAGTTGGGACCTTCAGGTTGAGGAGAAATGAGCCAGGCAAAGATGAGGGTGAGGGTGTGTGAACCAAGAAAATGGCAAGTTCAAAGGTAGTCAGCGAGGGACTTCCCTGGCGGTCCAATGGTTAAGACTCCGTGCTCCCAATGCAGGGGAACCAGGTTCGATCCCTGGTCAGGGAACTAGATCCTGCATGCCGCAACTAAAAGATCCCGCATGCCTCAACTAAGACCCGGCACAGCCAAATAAATAAATATTAAAAGAAACAAAAACAAAGGCAGTCATTGAGATGCCAGGCGTGGGGTGTGTCCAGGGTCAGGGTGCAGCCAGGGACACGACCAGTGTCCATCAGGGTCAGTCCCCAGACCTACCAAGCTGCCTGGGAAGTGACAAAAATCCCAGACTTATGCATGAACATAAGGACTATGAATAGTAAAAAGGAAAAAAAAATTGTTTTTCTTTTCATTTTCTTTTTCTTTTTTTTTTTTTTGCTGTACGCGGGCCTCTCCCGTCGCGGAGCACAGGCTCCGGACGCGCAGGCTCAGCGGCCATGGCTCAGGGGCCCAGCCGCTCCGCGGCATGTGGGATCTTCCCGGACCGGGGCACGAACCCGCGTCCCCTGCATCGGCAGGCGGACTCTCAACCACTGCGCCACCAGGGAAGCCCCTCTTTTCATTTTTAAAACAGTTTTTCTAGTTCATTAGATCAATGTAACAAGCTCCAGCGACTTAAGTCGTTCCCCAAGGCTCTGGAATTTTCTGGAACTCAGAAGCCCTTTACCCACCCCCAGTTTGGGTTTAGCACCAGGGGTTGTTTCTGACTTGCTGTATGACCTCAGGAAAGCTGCTCAGCATCTCTGAGCCTGGGTTAACTCCTCTGTAACATGGAGATAAAAATAGTGTGAGAGGGCTTCCCTCAGATCCAGCAGGGCCCAAACCGGGTTCCACCTCTTCCTTCCAAACTGCTGCTGCTCCTGGGTCCCCATCGGTACCAGTTTCCTGGGGTAGCCATTCCAAACGATCACAGATTCTCTCTCAGTCCTGGAGGCCAGAAGTCTGAGATCAAGGCTGTGCTCCCTCTGGAGGCTTCAGGGGAGGGTCCCTCCTGCCTCTTCCAGCTTCTGGGGGCTCCAGGCGTCCCTTGGCTTGTGGCTGCATCCGTCCAGTGTCTGCCTCCATATTCCCCTGTCTTCTGTCTGTGTCTCCTCTTCTGTCTCGTATAAGGACACTTGGCATTGGATTTGGGACCCACATGTTGTCCAGGATGATCTCATGTCAAGATCCTTACATCTGCAAAGACCCTTTTTCCAAATAAGGTCCCGTTCCCAGGTTCCTGGAGTGGATGGATCTTTTCTGGGAGGACCAGCATTCAGTGCTCAGAGATGCTTCTCATCTTCTGGGCTTCCCTAGCCCCGTGTCCCCACCTCTGCCCCAGGCTGACAACACACAGGGGTGTGTCTATCTCTGCCTCTACCCAGCCTGGAGCCTGAGCATCACCCATTAGTCAAAGCATTGTCTCCAGAACCCCAGCTGAGCAGAGGCCTGTTGCCATGGAGGGACAATGGCCACCTCTGCCCCCTTCCTCAGAGAGGAGCATCCCCAGGGCTGGGGGAAGAGCCCTGTGTCATGTGTCATGCAGGTATGGGCTTAAGTCCTAGCCCTGTCCTATCTGTGGGTGACCTGGGCCACTGGGAACCTCAGTCTCCTCACCTGTAAGGTGGACACTCTTCTCCCTACCATCGTAGGCTCTGTGGGGTCGGCCTGGGTCTCCATGTTTGGGAGGCCTGTATTAATGGTTCAGTTTATCTGTGCATCAAACAGTTGGTGTCTAGACTAGATTGTAGGTGGCCCACAATGGTCTTTTCATGGATGCTCTTAAGGCCACGTTTGTCTTAAAATACTAAAGGTGTGGAGTGAGTTCAGGGAAGATGGCAGAATTGGGTGCCTCTGCCACTCCACACCCCAGGGACAAAAGCCCCAAAAGTGCAGTGGATGGGAGTGAAGCCCATGACATCAGATACCCCTGGCTCCAAATTCCAGCTCCACCCCTTACCTGCTGTGCAATCATAGGCAAGTCACTTTGTCTCTCTGAACCTCAATTCCTCCATACAGTGCATAACACCTCCCTCATAGGATTCCTGCAGAGAAGAGAGGGGCATGGAGCCAGGTACCCAGGACAGCGAACGCCCTAAGTGTTCAATGATTTGGCTGTTATTGCTACTACTGTTATAAGAGGGGCAGTATTGTGGTGCAGAAGGGCTGGGACTGGAGTTAGACTTCCAGGGTTCGAATTCCACCTCTGGGACCCGTCGCTGTGTGACAGCTCAATGTCTGGTGTTTCCGTGTCCCCGTCTTAAAATGGGGAGAAAACAGATACAATAGTGCATTCTCTTGGGCTAGGCTGAGGGTTTGAAGGGTTCATATGGGTGATGTCTCTATAAGGTGCTTGGCACTCAGTGAACTTCAACTATTACTGTCATTATTACAACTTCAAGTCATGAAATTCCAAAAGCTGTGATCTTGGAGCAGAGAGCAGAGGATCTCGTCAAGAGGAGGGACTCTCAGGTTTCCCAGTAAAGAAGGGGATCTGCTGCTTGCTTGCCTCCAGGGACAGGGCACTGCCTCCCTCCAAAGAGAGCCACAATGAGGTGGATCTAGTTGTTAGACAATTTTCATATATTGAGGAAATCTCTTGTTTCCCAAGGATCCCCCCATTGGTCCCTACTCCACCTGGGGTGTCGAGAGGTCAGCTCTTGTCCAGGCTTTGAAAAATGGGGGTGGGTGTGAAGGGAACCATGGGGTTGTCAAGTACTGAGCATTCTGGGTTATTGGTTCTTAGAGGTGGGGCTGCCCTATTGACCTGCCCCGCCTCTACAGAACCCCAGGGCTTGGCCAGCGCGGGGCTTGGAGTGTGTTTTGCTGAACACCTGGTCCCACCCTCTTGTCATTGACGAGGCTGGTGTATAGGGTGAGGGTAGCCAGGGCTGGAATCTGCTGAGAGGCTCACCCATTGTGGGCACTGGCTGGGCTGAGATTTCCCTGGGAGGGTCCCTGTAGGACTAGGATGCAGCAAACCAGACCCCCTAAATTGAAATGGGGTCCATGGCCTCTTCAACATTTGATCCAGCAGCACATTCTGTCAGAAAGGTGGTACTATTTTAAGGTTCCTTACACGGAAAGTTAAGGCAGGGGCCTGTGACCCTCCACATAGGCCTGGGGGGCCTATTTCCCTCATAGGCTCTGGGGGAAATTTTTAGAAAAGATGCAAACTCAAGGCAGTGTATCCTAGTGGTTAGCACACAGTTCGAGGCGCCTGACTGCCTGGGATGTTCCACTGTGTGACCTTGGGCAAGTCACTTCCGCTCTCTGTACCTCAAGCCCTCATCTGTAAAACGAGGACAATGCTAACAGCTCCTTTGTGGGGTTATTGTGACGATTAAATGAGTCAGTATTGAGTATAAGCTTATTAGCAATAAAAACTAAGGAGCTTAAGGCTTCCCTGGTGGCGCAGTGGTTGAGAGTCCGCCTGCCGATGCAGGGGACACGGGTTCGTGCCCCGGTCCGGGAAGATCCCACATGCCGCGGAGCGGCTGGGCCCGTGAGCGATGGCCGCTGAGCCTGCGCGTCCGGAGCCTGTGCTCCACAACGGGAGAGGCCACAACGGTAAGAGGCCCGCATACCGCAAAAAACAAAAACAAAACTAAGGAGCTTTATTAATATCATCACTAAAAGTCTGTGTTTGTTGGGAACTGTATTTATTTGTTAAGGCTGCTGAAATAATGTGCTGCAAACCAGGTGGCTTAAAAAAACAGAAGTGTAATCTCTCCTAGTCCAACAGGCCAGAAGTCTGAGATCAAGGTGTCAGCAGGGCTGGCTTCTTTTTTTTTTTGGCCGCACTGTGTGGCATGTGGGATCTTAGTTCCCCGACCAGGGATCAAACCCGTGCCCCCTGCATTGAGAGCACGGAATCTTAACCACTGGACCGCCAGGGAAGCCCCAGGGGCTGGCTCCTTCTGAGACCATTAGGGAGAATCTGATGCAGGTCTTCCAGCTTCTGGTGGTGCTGGCAGTCCTTACCGTTCTTTGGCTTGTCATACATCCCCCAGATTTCTGCCTTCATGTTCACATGGCGTTCTCCCTGTGTGCATGTCTCTGTGTTCAAGTCTTCCCCTTTTATAAGGGTATCAGTCTCATATCGGATTAGGGTCCACCCTACTCTACTATGACCTCACCTCAACTAATTGCATCTGCAACGACCCTATTTCCAAATAAGTTCACATTCTGAGGTCCTGTTGGTTAGGAGAACAACATATGAGCTTGCGGGAGGAGGGAAACAGTTCAACCCTAATAGAACCTGAAATTCGAGGCTCTATTATCCAGAAACTGGTGAACATTGACACGTTTTCACCAATTAGAAAAGAGAAGCTAAGAGGCCGAGAAAAGATAGGGCCAAGAAAACAGGGAAACATTTCAGTACCAGGGACAGCGGCTCGCGTGTTCGTTTTGGTTTTTTCTCTCGCTGCAAACCTTCCAGACCCAGAGGCCGATGGAAGGTTATTCAGGGGTCTCACCTACCCTTCTAGGGCCAGCACACTCCATCTTCTGCATATAGGGCTCCACAGGCAAGAAAGGACCCAAGGAGAAAGGGCTTTGCCCCTATTTTACATCTCCCTGCAGCCCAATTTCTTGCCAATCATGCCTAATTTCTCTCAGTCTTTATGGCCGATTTTCGTAGTGCTTCTCGTTTCCCTGAAGACCTTGGGAGATTCTATTCAGAAAATAGAAACACCAAAAAAAAAAAAAAAAAGTGGAAAGATGAGGCATGTATTGGAAGAAGACATGGGCATCAAATATAATCAAAAAAGAATAAGCACACAAAATTTATAAAGAGGGGATGTTTGTAATATATCCCAATTACAAGTTTTTATTCTGGTAAAATTACATAACAAAATTTACCAACTTAACCATTTTTAAGTGCACAGCTCAGTGGCATTAAGCACATTCACATTGTTGTGCAACCATCCCCACCATCATCTCCAGAACTTTCTCATCTTCCCAAACTGAAACTCTGTCCTCATTAAACACTGATTCCCCATCCCCCTCCCCCAGCCCCTGGCCCCCACCATCTACTTCCTGTCGCTATGCATCTGACTCCTCTGGGTCCTCCTATGAGTGGAATCATACTGTATTTGTCCTTCTATGTCTGGCTTATTTCACTGAGCATCAGGTCTTCAGGGTTCATCCATGTTGCAGCAGGTGTCAGAATTTCTTTCCTTTGTGGTCCTTTTATAGATGGACCACATTTTGCTTATCCGTTTATCTGTTGATGGATATCTGGGTTGTTTCCACCTTTTGGCTGTTGTGAATAATGCTGCTATGAACACGGGTGTGCAAATATCTCTTCGAGTCCCTGCTTTCAATTCTTTTGAGATATATACCCAGAAGTGGAATTGCTGGATCATATGGTAATTCTATGTTTAACTTTTTTTAGGAGCTGCCAAAGTGTTCTCCACAGCGGCCGCACAATTTTACATTTCCAACACATTTAAATGTTTTTTAAATGCTAGAAGCTGTCCTCAGCTCTGCCTGGTGCCCCTTCCCCAGGGCTGCAGGGCACCTCTCAGGCCTGGGGCGGGGACCCCTCCCCATCACCAGGCCCAGCTGGTGGGAGCAGCCGCGTAGTGAGCGCAGCCCAGCAGGATGCGGCTTTAATTAGCTCCAGCCTGGGGCGGAAGTGGTGCCCACGGAGCTGTTCCTAGGGGCTCTGCACAGGGGGTCCTCTTCGGGGAAGGCAGAGAGACCATGGGGAGGGAGCTGGGCATGGAGGACACAGGACTCGACAGCATCAGAGCAGCCAACCATGGTCTCATTTCACAGACAGTGAAACTGAGGTCCATAGGGGTTAGAGAGGCAACCCAGCGCTGGAGCCCGGATCCCTATGTCCATTCCAGGGAACTTGCCTGCATCCTCTAGCCCGCCTCGGGCAAACATCTTTCAAAATATCTTTGATCTCATTGGCCTTTCTCTGGGCGCCTCCCTCTGCTCGCTCCTCTTCTGTGTCTGTCTCTCAACCTTTCTTGTCTCTGTGGCTCTCACGCTTCTCACCCCCCGCCCCCATTAAGGACTTCCTCCAATCACACCCTCTCTCTAGACTACTTTAGGGCTGGCCCCGCCCCTTGCCTCTCCTGATTGGCCCTGCCCTTTGACGCCACACCCCACCCTTGTAGCTCCGCTCCCCGCCCCTTGGTGGGTCAATCCCACCGCACCCTCGGACCATCCTCTCTGATGGGGGAAACTGAGGCCCACACAGGGGCAGCGTCCCATCCGAGGCCACAAAGCTGGTTAGTGGCAGAGTCACTGTGCTCCTCATTCCAGAGTTGAGGCCTCTTCTGACTCCTTGGGGCTGCTGGTGCCCTCCCCACCGTCCTCCCTGGGGCAGCAGCTCTGCCCCCTCTCCCCTCCCCCACCTCGCCCCGCATTTTAGCATCAGCCACGGATTTAATTAACAGCTGATTCTCCTCTCTGCCTTTCCGTGTCTCACCCTTTGGGAAATGTACGTGTGGGAGGGAAGAGCTGAGCTACTCCTACTGCCCCACACCCAAAGGGGGCTCCAGCCTCCTTTTCTCTTTTTGTTTTTTAAATTGTAGTAAAATACACATAACATTAAATTTACCACCTTAATCATTTTTCCTTCTTTTCTTTCCTTAAATTTTTTTTATTGTGGTTAAATACACATAACACAAAGTCGACCATTTTAACCATTTTTAAGTGTGCAATTCAGTGGCATTAAGTACATTCCCACTGTTGTGTAACCATCCCCACCATCACCTCCAGAACTTTCTCATCTCCCCAAACTGAAATTCTGTCCCCATGAAACACTAACTCCCCACCCCCTCCCCCAGCCCCCGGCCCCTAACCATCTACTTCCTGTCTCTATGGATGCGACTCCTCTGGGGACCTCGTGTGAGTGGGATCACACAGTATCCTTCTGTGTCTGGTTCTCTCACTGAGCATAACATCCTCCAGGTTCATGTATGTTGTAGCATGTGTCAGAATTTCCTTCCTTTTAATTTATTTATTTGGCTGTGCCGTGCGGCATGTGGGATCCTAATTCCCCAACCAGGGATCGAACCTCTGCCCCTGCAGTGGGAGCACGGAGTTTTAACCACTGGACCGCCAGAGAAGTCCCGTTTCCTTCCTTTATAAAGCTGAGTAATATTCCATTGTACAGGTGGACCACGTTTAGTTTATCCATTCATCAGTCAGTGGACGCTTGGGTTGTTTCTGCCTCTTGGGTATTGTGAATAATACTGCTGTGAACATGGGTATACAGCATCCTTTTCTCCTAACACCCATTTTTGTCTCCCCTCCAGGCTGTGCCTTTCTCACCTACTGTGCCAGGGACTCCGCCATCAAAGCTCAGACTGCCCTGCACGAACAGAAGACCTTGCCCGGGGTGAGTCCTGGGTGCTGTCTGGGAAGGGAGGGAACACACGGAGGAGATGCTTTCGGCCTGGGGAAGGCTAAGGCCCTTCCTGGGATCAGCTGTGAAGCCCACGTGCTTCTGGACTCAGAAAGAGGCATAAGGAACAGGGAGACAGAAATCACCAGAATGAGCATTTCTTGTGTGCCTACTGCATCCCATGCTGTACACTTCACATCAGGGTTGTTGTGTGGCGTGCAGGCTGCATACTGCACAAGGGCACCTGACTTAGCATGCGAGCGTCATTGGACTGAAACCTGAAGGATGAGGAAATATTGGCAGGGCAGAGGGACAGCCTGTGCAAAGGCCCTGGGGCAGGACTGGGCCTGGTGTGTTGGAGAAACAGCGAGGAGGCCCATGTGTCTGGAACAGAATGAGCGAGGGGGAGAGAGGGAGGAGGGAAGGGCAGGGAGGTGAGAGAGGCAGATGTGCAGGGCCTGTGGGCCTCAGGGAGGAGCCTAGACCCTACCTGTTTCTCACCATAAAAAGGGAAGGGGTTCTCTTTCCCCTTGTTCTTATGGAGCAAATGAAGCTATGGCCCCTTAATGTAATAGTTCCTCCCCAGGGAAAGCTGGCCCAGGCTCTGTCCCTGCTGGTCTCTCTTATCAGCCCTGTCCTCTTTGGGTGGGCAGGAGGTCCCTGCCCCCAGTAAAGGATGGATGGTCCCCCTGAGCCAGCCAAGCCAGGTCTCCAGTGAGAACTGTGGCACCCCCCATGAGTTCGGGGGTGGGGGTGTCGCCCCTCCCCTCTGGAAATCTCAGGGACCCTTTAGCCTCAAGAAGATTCAGCAGATGCTTTGGTGGCATCATGCCATCACTGCTGGGAGCATGGGCACAGCACGGCTGACAGTGGACAATCTGGGGTTCGCCTGCTAGGGACATGAAGCTGTGGCATGGGTTTAACTCAACTCTGAGCAAGCATCACAATGTTTGGGAGGGGGTGGTCTCAACCTTATCTTGCAGAACAAAGAGCCCCTCTTTGGAAGGTGAAGTGGCAGAGGCAAGAGCATACACTTTGGTGGCCACATCAGTGGGCTCCTCATTTAGCTCCCACCTGTTTTTGCTGTGTGACAATGAGCCAGTAACTCCACCTCTCTGGTCTTCAGCATCGGAAGAGTATAATGGGGTGAAACTGTACCGAAGGTCATGGAGGGATTCACAGAGTAGGTGGCATTTGAGAAGAGACTTGAAAGATGAGAAGGCAGGGCATGCCAGGAGAAGGAACAGGACTTGCAAAGGTGACTTAGAGCCTGTGGAATAAACACCATCCGGAACTCACTCTTCTCCCTCCCTCGGACCTTCTGTCAATACCTCCCCAAATCAACTGGAAACTGGAGGGCAGGTCCGTCCATACAGGTTAGCGTCAAGGGGCACAGTGGGGTTCTACGGACTGTATTAGTCATCTCCTGATGCACCACAAATTACTGCTCAACTTAGTGGCTTCAGAAAATCAGCATTCGGGCTTCCCTGGTGGCGCGGTGGTTGAGAGTCCGCCTGCCGATGCAGGGGACGCAGGTTCGTGCCCCGGTCCGGGAGGATCCCACATGCCGCGGAGCGGCTGGGCCCGTGAGCCACGGCCGCTGAGCCTGTGCGTCCGGAGCCTGTGCTCCACAACGGGAGAGGCCACAACAGTGAGAGGCCCGTGTACCGCAAAAAAAAAAAAAAAAAATCAGCATTTGTTATCTCACAGTTGCCAGGGGTCAGGAATTGGGGCATGAGTTTGCTGTGTGGTCCTGGCTTTGGGGTCTCTCCTGAGGTGGCAGTGAAGTTGTCAGCCAGAGCTCGACTGTTGGCTGGAGGCCTCAGCGTCTCTCCCCGTGGGCATCTCCCTGGTGCCTGCTGCTTGAGGGAGGGGCCTCACAACAGGGCTGCTGGCTTCCCCCAGGGCATGTGATCGGAGCGGGCGAGAGCCAGGAGGAAGCCACGGAGGAAGCCACGGCACCTTTTATGGCTTCCTTTCAGAATGACACACTCTCATTTCTGCCATATTCTATCCTGGCAACTTGCCAGGAGCCAGGGGGCCTTGGGGAGGGACACCTTGGAGGGACAAAGTTTGGTAGTGGATTTGTCCAAGTTCTGGCAGCCAGCAAGCAGCAGAACAGGGATATGACCTTCATGGTCTGACCACAGACCCCATGCTAGCAACAGCTCCAGTGCTGTTTCCCAATCCTTCCATATCCAGTGGACCTTTTTTTTTTTTTTTTTTTTTTTTTTTTGTGGCATCAGGTCCTGACTGGAAGCTCTGACTCTCTGTTCAGAGAAATCAATACCCACATGGAGATTTGCCAACATTCCTAGAAGTTCCCCTCCACCCCCATCAGCTAAGTCCCTCTTCCCCATTCCCCTGCGCCCATTTTCCTGATGGGATCACTGAGATCCAAAGCCAGTGCCTTTGGCTGCCTGAGGCCTCAGGGGCCTGTTCCCTCTGTGTTGGGGGCTAAAGCTGGGCTCTGGCAGACGGTGGAAGGGCCAGGAGTCAAGGAGCCATCCCTCCCTGTATGCCCCTCCCCTCTTTCCAGGCTGGTCCCTGGTCCAAGGCCTCTTCAGGATGTAAAGATGCCAGTTGCCCGGGGTTCCTTCTCTGTGTCAGGCTCAGGGCTCTCTGTCCTCCTCTCTCTGCTCACTCTCCCAGCCCATGGATCGAGTTCTTTCATCCATCTATCCAGCCACCAGCAAACTTTCATTGAGCACCTATGCTGCACTTCTCTCGCCAGCTCTGTGTGCAGAAACCGCCCCCTGGTGACTCTCCCAGGCACCCCAGACCCAGCAGAGCTCAAACTGGCCACAGCATCCCCTTTGAACAAGTTTCTCCTCCTCCCTCCCTCATCCCCCCCCCAGCCCTGCCATCCCCACATCCTGCTCTCCAGAGCCTCTCCTCCATGTGTCACCCCTCCCCCCACTTCTGTGATCCTGTGGGTTCCCATCCCAGCTACACTCCTCCCAACCTGTGTGACCTTGACAGTATCTTTCCTTAAGAGGCTCAGTCATCCTTGTCTCCAAAATGGGCATCACCAGGTCCATCTGACCAGGCTGGAGAGGGGGTTGTTAAAAAATGTGGGTACAGGACTTCCCTGGTGGCACAGTGGTTGAGAGTCCGCCTGCCGATGCACGGGACACGGGTTCGTGCCCCGGTCCGGGAAGATCCCACATGCCGCGGAGCGGCTGGGCCCGTGAGCCATGGCCGCTGAGCCTGCGCATCTGGAGCCTGTGCTCCGCAACGGGAGAGGCCACGGCAGTGAGAGACCCGCGTACTGCAAAAAAAAAAAAAAAAAAAAAAAATGTGGGTACAAAGTAGATTCCATTTTTGGAGATGTTAAGCTCTTATATTTTGGTCTCCGGCAGCCCCTAGTTCCTAGAAATTCCTCACTCTCCAGATACTAAGGACCCAGAAAGAACACCAACCTCTAGGTGGTGTGGAGAACGTGTGGGAAACTGCCTTCCTACCTGGAGAATCTCTACGCTGCTTTCAAGGCGACCCCTGTTATCTCCTCCCTCCGCTTATCCCTGACCCCTCGGGGCTGGGGGTGTCTGCGTCTGCCTATGTCTCCCCCTAGATTGGGGGTCCCTTGAGGGCAGACCCTGACTTTCAGGATGGGAGTAAATCCGGGGGTGTAGATGTCTCCTAGGGCCACTCTAACAAGGCATCACAAACTGGGTGTATTAAAGCAACAGAAACTTACAGTCTCCCAGTTCCAGGAGCCAGAGTCCAAGATCCAGTTGTCAGCAGGGCTGCCCTCCCTCTGCAGGCTCTCAGGGAGATTCTATCCCAGGCTGTCTCCCAGCTCCTGGTGGTCGCTGGCAATCCTTGGCTTGTAGACGCATCCCTCCAACCCCTGCCTCTGTCATCACGTGGCCTTCTTCTCTGTGTCTTCAGCTCTCCCACCTCCCTCTGCCTTTCTCTCTCTCTCGCTCTGTCTTTTTAAAAAATATTTATTTATTCATTGGTTGCGCCGGGTCTTAGTTGTGGCTCACTGGCTCCTTAGTTGTGGCATGCAAACTCTTAGTTGCGGCATGCATGTGGGATCTAGTTCCCTGACCAGGGATCGGAGCCGGGCCCCCTGCATTGGGAGCGAGGAGTCTTTGTTTTTTAAATTAATTAATTTTATTTTTATTATTTTTGGCTGCGCTCCGTCTTTGTTGCTGCATGCAGGCTTTCTCTAGTTGCGGCGAGCAGGGGCTACACTTCATTGCGGTGCGTGAGCTTCTCATTGTGGTGGCTTCTCTTGTTGTAGAGCATGGGCTCTAGGCACGCGGGCTTCAGTAGTTGTGGCACACGGGCTTAGTTGCTCCTCGGCATGTGGGATCTTCCCGGACCAGGGATGGAACCTGTGTCCCCTGCATTGGCAGGCAGATTCTTAACCACTGCGCCATCACGGAAGTCTGTACCTTTCTCTCTCTCTCTTTGTTTTTAAATAAATTTATTTATTTTTGGCTGTGTTGGGTCTTTGTTGCTGCGTGCGGGCTTTCTCTAGTTGCGGCAAGCAAGGGCTACGCTTTGTTGCGGTGCATGGGCTTCTCAGTCCAGAGGCTTCTCTTGTTGCGGAGCACGGCCTCTAGAGTGCAGGCTCAGTAGTTGTGGCTCACGGGCTCTAGAACGCAGGCTCAGTAGTTGTGGCGCACGGGCTTAGTTGTTCTGCGGCATGTGGGATCTTCCCGGACCAGGGCTTGAACCTGTGTCCCCTGCACTGGCAGGCGGATTCTTAACCACTGTGCCACCAGGGAAGCCCCTCTGCCTTTCTCTTATGAGGACACCAGTCATTGGATTTAAGGCTCACCTAAATCCAGGATGACCTCGTGTCCAGATCTATCACTTAATTACATCTCTAAAGATGCCTTTTCCAATAAGTTCCCACTCACAGATTCCAGGGGTTAGGACTTGGACATATTTTTAGGGAGGACAGCCATTCAACTCACTACAAGGGGTGACCACAAAATGAAGAGCCAGGTATAAGGGTCACTGTGGGCAGCATCTCAAGGGAGAACCAGGTGACCTGCGTTGATGGCCTCGCGGAGGGCAAACAGGGTGGCTTCTTGGAGGGGGATGCATTTGAGCTGAGTCTTGAGCAATGGGGAGGATTGTGGCAGATGGGGGTGGTGTGAGCACGGGGTATACCAAGACTTGGAAGCAGGAACATGCCTGGCCTGCTGAGGGCAAGGACATGTGAGAGCCTGACGGACGAGTTTACTGCCCCCAGGGACACTGGGCAATGTCTGGGGACATTTGTGGTTGTCATGACCAGGAGATGCTGCTGGCGTCTTGTGGGTAGAGGCCAGGGATGCTGCTCCAAACCCTACAGTGCACAGGACGGCCCGCCACGATGGAGAATTCCCCAGCCCCAGATCAACAGTGCTGAGGCTGAGAAACCCTGTTTAGGAGAATGAGGAGACGGTTAATGTTCTAGAACGGTGCTAATAGAAATAGAATGCAAGCCATGTATAGCATTTAGATTTTTCTAGGAGCATCATTTAATGAGTAAAAAGAAAGAGTTGAAATGAATTTTAATGCTATCTTTTATTTTAACCCACTATCTCCAAAATCCTATCAAGAGGCAGTCAGTAGAGCCCACGTAAAACTTATTAACGAGATAGTTCACATTCCTTTTTTTTCATCCTAAGTGTTCCAAAATCCGGTGTGTGGATTGCACACTTCTGGTCCATCTCAAGTGGGACACTCAGTGGTTATCAGAGATGCTCGATCTGGATTTGCATTTTATAAAATTGACAGTTGAAAAAATAGATTCACTTGCCCAAATTGTCCTAAACATACTTAAAGGTTTTCCAAGAATGAAGTCGGCTAGTAACAGGTTTTAGACTTAGATTTACCTTTATATTAATTTTTTTTAAAAAATAAATTTATTTATTTATTTTTAGCTGCGTTGGGTCTTCCTTGCTGCACGCCAGCTTTCTCTAGCTGCGGCGAGCGGGGGCTACTCTTCGTTGCAGTGCGCGGGCTTCTCATTGCGGTGGCTTCTCTTGTTGCGGAGCTCGGGCTCTAGGTGTGTGGGCTTCAGTAGTTGTGGCTCGCGGGCTCTAGAGCGCAGGCTCCGTAGTTCTGGCACATGGGCTTAGTTGCTGCGCGGCATGTGGGATCTTCCCGGAGCAGGGATGGAACCCATGTCCCCTGCATTGGCAGGCAGATTCTTAACCACTGCGCCACCAGGGAAGTCCTATATTAATTTTAACTGAACACAATTAAACACAGTTCCGTTTCTCGGTCACACAAGCCACATTTCAAGTGCTCAGTAGCCACGTGTGGCTGTCGGCTGCTCTAGTGGATGGCATAGTTCTAAAATGTTCCAGGCCAAGGGTCAGCCAGCTTTTTCTGTAAAGCAGAAATGTATGGCTTTGCCGGCCATACAGCCTCTGTCACATCTACTCAAAGTGTAAAACAGTAACAGATGACAAGTGAACAAATGGGCATGGCTGTGTGCCAGTAAAACTTTATTGACAACAACAGATTGGGGGCCCGAATAGCGCTGTAGTTTGCCAATCCCCATTATAGACCATTGCTGTCCAACAGAACTTGAAGGCGGAAGTGCTCTCTCTGCGCTGTCCAATAGGGTGGCCACTAGCTCCGTGTGGCTATGGAGCCCTTGAAAAGGGGCAAGAGTGACACAGGAACTGAAGTTTTAATGTTATTTAATTTTAATAGATGTAAATTTAAACTTCCAATGTCTACATGTGGCTAAGGGCTACCGTACTGGACAGTGCAAATCTAGAATATTCTAGATCAGGGATCAACTACTGTTTCGGAGAGCCCAGACCCAGAATGTTCCAGACCAGGGCTCAGCCACCATATTAGACAGTGCAGACCTGGAATGTTCTAGGCTGGGGGTCAGCTACCATGTTAGGCTGTGCAGGCTACAATGTTCTAGACTTGGGGTCAGCTACCATGTTAGACAGTGCAGACCTGGAATGTTCTAGGCTGGGAGTCAGCTACCATGTTAGACAGTGCAGGCTAGAATGTTCTAGAACCAGGAGCATGGTGCAGCGTCACCATACATCTAGGCTAGGGAGTTCCCCGTCTCTCTTTGACACCTGCTGACAGTTGGGGATGGGTGAGGAGTCTCAAGCAATGCCCTTCTCTTCTTGGGCCTCAGTTTCCCCAGGGTTATCACTGTTTCCCAGCACTGCCGGGGCACCTCGTCCATCTGCCATGTCAGGGGGGCACCAGGGCTGCTGCTCACCCCATTTGAAAGGTGGGGAGACTGTGGTGAGAGAGAGGAAGGGACTTGTTTGACGTCACCCAGCAGGGTGAGGACTGCAGCTCCAGCCACCCAGCTCCACAGACCTTGAGCCTCTGGCTTCTCTGGCTCAGTTCCTGCAAGCTGGCCCCCTTCCTCCCTGGAGGTGTGGGCTGATGTTTGATAAAGAAGAAGGAGGTGGCTCGGGGCTGGACCCTGGGGACGGAGGGGCCCCTGGGGGCCACCTCCTGACTGGGGCAGCATTCTGTGGGAGTAGAGCCTGGCTTAAAAATTTTTTTCTTAAAATTTGAAAAATACTGCACACTTAGAGAAAAGTGCATGCAACCCAACTGATTACAAAGCAAGCACCCTGTTACCACTACACAGTTGGCACCCTGGACACCACCCCGTCCCATGTCCCCAAGCCCAAACCCCTCTCTTCTGTTGGAGGAGCTGCTGCCCTGACTTTTACGGTAACCAACCCCTGCTTTTCTTCTGGTACCGCGCCCGTGAGATTCAATATCACGCCTCAGCGCTTTGCACTTTGTCATCGCTGTGTGGTATTCCATGGCTGCGACACACCATTTATTCGTCCACTCTCCTGCTGGTGGACATTTGGGTTGTTTCTAGTTTTGCTCTTAAGGCACAGAGATCATTGCCGGTGTTTTGTCTTTGGTGGACACGTGCCACGTTTGGGTCAGGTGCATACCCAGGAGTTCCGATCCCTGAGTACGTGTATCTTCCAATTCTGATGAGCAAAGAAGCTGATGTGGGGGGTGAGCCTCCCTGCCTGAGAACACCCGCAGAAATGGAATCAGCCTTTCAGAACAAGCGCTGGAGGCTTGCTTGCCGATCGCACGAGGAGGCGTGGGGGCTACTGCGCAGGAGACCCCCTTGCCTGTCAGCGGCAGCAGAGCACAGGCGTCCGAGCCCCCTCCCAGGCGTCTCCGCCAGAGGATGGAGCCTCGGCCGGCCGCAAGAGAAAGCCCACCCCGCGGGCTCACGTCTCCGCGCACACCCGCGCGCACCGCTCGGGAGTCGGGGGGCGGGGAGGCCGGGGCTGGGTTGCGGCGCTAGAGACGGACAGCCACCATCTCTCCTGTCCCCGTGTGTGTGCGTGTGTGTGTGTTGGAGGAGTCGTATAAAGCGGATGCTTCTGTTTTTCCGTCTCTTGATGACCCAGGAGGGGGGTGGTCCCCGTCGTTTGCCGGCCCGGTGCATCTCTCTGTGCCCTGGCAGAGCCCAGGCCCCCACCCCCCATAACGCTGCTTTCTGCAGCGAGTGACCCACCCACTCTCACTTCCAGTTCTCTCCTCGAGTATGACAGCAGCGTCCGTGGGGGACGCAGTTTAATCAAATCTCAGCACTCTGGAATAGGATCCTACATTGAATAACAGAAGCCCAGAATAGAACCCAGAATGGACCGCAGGACCCTGGAATCCACGCTGGGCAGATGTCTCTGATTCCCGCAGGAGTTCTTTGCTGGCTGTCAAACCCCAGGACGGGGTTCCTGCGGATGGAAGGGATCCCCCCTCCCCTCCTCATACCCTCACCTCCATCGACAACAGGCAACAGGTCCAGCTCCTGCCTCTTGGACGGTGAGGGGCTGGGCCATGTGAGGCAATGCCATCTCTTTCTTCGTGAAGGCCTTGGTGGGTGAGGGATGCCCCAGACCTGGCGGCCGCCCTGCTGCTCATCTGAGCACCCTGGAAAAGGATGAGTTTGTCCAGCTATGAGTCCCCCCACAGGCCCCTCCTGAAGCCCCTTCTGTGCACACAGGGGTCTCTGAAGTGGTCCCTTTGCACGATCCAGCCCCATATCCCATGACTCGGCTCAGAGTCAAGCCAACCCTGAGAATGGGCCGGGGGGCCCCAAAGTGCCGAATGTCTCATGATTTGGCTTCCCCAGACCTCAGTCTCCTAGTCTGTAGAGTGGGTTTGCGGAGTGTTTTGAGGGTCCTTTGAGGTGACACAGGCCAGATGCTGAGCACACACTTGGCAAATAGATGCTGAGTGAATGAACGCAGGGTCCCAGGCAAGTCGAGCTGTGGGACTCTGGCCAGTCATGTCTCTTGCTGAGCCTGTTTTCTCCCGTGAAATGGGGACAGTGCAGACATGCCTGGCACGAGCTCTTGGGTTACTTCCCGTGCAGGGCACTGTGCCCAGCACGCCTGCCTCACTCTTGCCCATAGGACAGGAGTCTGGAAACCATAGGTCTCGTCTCGTTTCATCTCAGTTGTCATTTGTGGACCCTATGCTGGGTCTTTCTGGGGAGGAGTTCCCAGAGCCCCCCAGCCCTGACTTCAGGAGTTCATCCCAAAGAGGGACGGTGTGTGTGTTGGGGGATGTGTCACCACCAAGGCAATGCCTGGGCAAAGCAACCAAAGCAGATGGGGATGGAGGGGAAGGCTTCGGGGGTGGGTGGCATTCAAGGGGCTTGTGGGGCGAGGATGGGGTGTACAGGGGCGCATTCCAGCCCTGTGTCCTCGGGGTGTGGGAGGAGGAGGGGCCCGGAATGGCTGGGACTGAGCAGTAAAGGTCCTTCGAATGCCAGGATGAGGATCTGTCACTCTACCCCAAGGGCAATAGGGAACCAAGGCAGAATCTAGACCAGGAGAGGGGCTTGGTCTGGAGGTTGGGCTGGGGCTCGGGTGGGAGAGGAAGAGGCTGGAATGGTAGCCCGGGCGGCCCAGATAGGGGCCCACTTTGCTTCCTTCCCTTCCGCACCATCCAGAAACCACCCAGGAGAATATTTTGGGCCCCAGCCTGTCTACCGAAGAATCTTCCTACAGTTCCTCCCCACAGTGGCCTCAGTTTCCCCATCTGTAATACACACAGGTCAGACATACGGGACCCTGTTTTCCCAGTGGTGTATGGCTTGATTGAAGTCACTCAGCAAAAGCTAGGTGGCAGAGCAAGAACTGGATTCCAACCACTTAATGTATGCCCACCCAGAGCCCTATCCCACCTGATCCTTGGCTGGAGGAATGGCTGTGTCTTCAGAGGCCCCCGAGGAAACTGGCAGTAGGTCTGACCCCTGCTTCTGATTTTCTCCTCTCTCTTTCTGATTTGCTATCTGTAAAAGGGGCATGTTCCCATCTCATAAAGTTGTTTGGAGATTAAATGAATCAGTGGACGTAGGTATGGCTCCAACATGCTCCCCCCGCCCCACCACCAACTCCTATTCATACTTCAAAACCCACTGCAGATTTTCCATCTTCAGTGCACCCCCAGGATGATAGCCTTTGGCTCTTCATTGTTCTCGGCTCTAGGCTCTCCCAGCACTTGATCCTTCCCTCTGCCCCAACCCTGACCCCATGAGTCTGGAAGTGTCTGCATATGCCTCTGTTTCCCCCTCTGCCAGACTAGTGGGGTGCTCCCTGAGGCTGCAGAATTACTCAGCATGAGGCACAGGTGAATGTTGTTGAATAAGTGTAAAGAGGAAGGGAGGGGGCAGGGAAAGGGTGCGGTGATGGGGAGCCAGAGAAGGTGGAGGAGGGAGGAAGGGCACTCGGCAAAGACCTCAGTGGGACAGATGGAGAGAGGGAGCCGGAAGGAGGTGGGCAGAGCCAGATGGGCGGGTTGGGGTGGGGGGGAGACCCAGCTCTCCCCTGGCACGCCTCCTCCCGGCTTGGGCGGGCAGCGCGCGCAGGGCCCGGCCTCTGGCGGGCGGATCGCCTGGGCGTTGGGCGCGGAGAACGAGGCGCGGAGCCCGGAGCCCGAGTGTGCGTGCGGCGTGTGCGCGCCCGTGCGCCCAGGGCCAGCCGGGCGGAAGGCGGCACATGGATGCCAGCCTGGCGCGCGTCTGCAGGCCGGTGGGTAAGGCGAGGCGCGGGTCCGCGGGGTGTGGATGGCCGGGCCTCGCAGCCTTGGCTTTCGAGTGGGCGACTAGAGAGGAAGGGGCTGCCCACCTGGCTTCTCAGAGCCAGACCAGGACCACCCCCCCACCCCCACGCCGACCTGACCCAGGAGGGGGAAGAGGCCTCCCAGTCGGAGGCGGAAGGTCCCAGGCTCTGCAGCGGGTGGGGGAGGTGGGAAGCAGGTAGCCAGGCCGCGAGAATGGGGTGGGGATGGAGGATGCCGTGATGGGGGCAGGTTCCCTCCCTGTGGTCCCCCTCTCTCGCTCCCTCCCTCGGCTCATCCATCTCCAGAAGATTATATTTAAATATCTCTTTTGTGCAAGGCAGGAGCTGGGCTCGCCCCTAAGAGGCGGTTTCCATGGCAACAACAATTGCCAGCTTCCGTGTGGTGAATCAGCGTTGCCATGGCAACCCCATCCTCATCTGTCCAAGGTGCTGGGGGTGGGGGGGGGAGGTGAGGGCCAGCGGAGGCGGGTGAGAGGGGTGGGGGAACGGGAGGCTGGAGCCCAGGTGCCCCATCCCCCCCACCTCCCTTCACCACCTCAGTCTGCCCTCAACCCAGAAACTGGTCCCATGGGTTGAAATAATCTCCCCTCCCGCCTCCAGCTAGAGGGGTGTGGCACCCAGGTGAAGAGGGCCCAGGGTGTGTGTGTGTGTCTGTGTGTGTGTGTGTGTGTGTGTGTGTGTGTGTATGGTGGGGGAAGGGGGATGTGGTTTGGCCTTTCCCAGGTGGTCAGGGTTCCTCTGAGGGTGTGGCTGGGTGGCAGGAAGATTGGGCTGGGGGAAGTGGGGGCCAAGTGGGGAAACCAGAAGCCTCTCTGGTCTGGGGCTCCCAAGGCTGTGTTCACATTGAGGAGGCCCATATGTGCCCCAGACACACACTCAGAAAGAGGGAGGGTATCAGAGCAGGAGGGGCTCACCGAGGGGAAGGGAAGCAGAAAAATAACCTCTCCAGGCCTTGATTTTGACATCTGTAAAACAGCGTAAAAATTGTGCATCTTTCTGAAAGCTTGCTGGGCAGCTGCACTGTGATTTAAAAACATGTTTATCAAGCACCTCTGAATGGCTGTGGGGATCTACTCCGAGATTGTCTGACCTGGGAGGGGGGCTGGGACCAGCACTCTTTCCAACCCCAGGCCTGGTGCAGAGGGACCAGATGCCTTTCTATGCTGGTGGGTGTTGGCCACTTCCTTCTCGTCAGTTCAGTTCAGCAAACTCCTCTGATTCTCTCCTGTACCCTGCCCTGAGGGGCGGGGTTGTGATGTTATGGTCTCAGTCTGGAGGGAAACAGTGCAACACATAGACACTTCCTGCCCTGAGGCAGAGGGAGGAAGGGATCCAAAAAGGTGGAAGGATTGCCTGCATGGGGACTTTTGAGCTGGGTTTTGAAGGATGAGTAGGAGTTCACCAGAGGCACCGGGTCGGGAGGAAGATTCTGTCCTAGAATCAACAGAGAAGCAAATGCCACCCAACCCCACATCCCTCAAATCTGTTCTGAAATATTCGCATTAGCTGATACCCCTGGCTGGGTAAGTTGCAGGAGTGGGGATTAGAGAAGGATTTCTTCCACTGAACAGTTCACTGGTTTCTTCCATTTTCAGTGCTGGGAGTGGGGGACAGAGTCCAGAACAATAAGTCCAGATTGCAGGCCAGTCCACTGAAGTATGACAGTTCCCCCCATTCGAGGCTCAGGGAGCTGGCTAAAAGTAGCTGCCTTGGTGTATCAGTCAGCTACTGCTGAGTAATAAACTGCGCCAACCATTTTATTTGTTCATGATTCTGTTGGTTAACAAGCTCAGGCTGGGCTTAGCTGGGCAGTTCTACTGGTTTGTCCTGAGTCATTCATGCAGTTGCAGTCAACTGGGGCTCGACTGAGGCTAGCTGAGCCAGGACTCCCATGCGTTGTGTGTCAGCAGGGCATCTCTGTGCATGAGATCTCCCGTCTTCCAGTAACTCGCCTGGATTTGTCCACCTGGCAACCTCCATGGTTCCAAAAAGGCAACTTCTCTTGAGGGCAAGGCTTGGAACTCTCACAACTTCACTTCCACCACATTCTCTTGGTCAGAGCAAGTCGCATGGCCAAGTCCAAAAGCAAAAGGTGGAGAAATAGACTCCAGTTCTTGATGAGAGGAACCACAAAATCACGTCACATACAGGGACTGCAGGAGTTGGGCCATCTTTGCAAACAATCTATCACACTTGGGGAGGCAAGAAGACTCCCTGGATGAAGGGTTATTGTTACTGGGCTTTGAAGGCAAAGTGGGAGTTTTCCAGGCAGCAAGAGCAAAGCCCTGTAGGTGGGACCATGTGTCACTTGGTGTGACTGAGGTGCTGGTTGCTGCCAGAGGTTGGTGGGATGCTGAGGCTGGGGAGGTGGACAGGAGTGCCCAGCAGAGCTCAGGTGAAGCTCCCACCCATGCTACCCCCACTGCCCACCTTGACCTCCCTCCCCCCTCTCTCCACAGATGGCACGGCCAATCCAGGTGAAGCCTGCGGACAGCGAAAGCCGAGGAGGTAGTTGTCATCTCTCCGTGGCCACCAGGCTGCGGGTTGGCAGAGGAATGGGAGGAGGGAAATCCTTG
Organism: Delphinus delphis; assembly: GCF_949987515.2. Lineage (NCBI taxonomy): Eukaryota > Metazoa > Chordata > Mammalia > Artiodactyla > Delphinidae > Delphinus > Delphinus delphis. The sequence continues at coordinate 3,987,160 of NC_082685.1, read as the reverse complement.
CACAAAGGTGGTGGGAGAGGCAGAGGCCCAGGCTTGGGTGGGGTGGGAGAGTAGGGAGGCCGTGTCCCCTCCTCCTAACCACAGGACCACAGGCCCAGCAGTGGGAGGTGTGGCCAGGTCCTGCTGCTTTCCCCTAGAACTTGAAATACCCCACTCATCTCAGGGTGCAATAACGGGGATCTTCAGACGCAGAGGGGATGGGGTCCCTGAAGGACTATGGATTGGTTTCTGGGCTCTGCGTGTGTGTGCATGTTTGCATGTCTGAGCAAGTGCAGGTGTGTGTGTATGAGCATGCCTTCCTGGGCACGGCTGTGCGCAGACGTATGCGAGTGTGTGCCCAAGTGCATGTGTGTTTCTGGCAGGTGCAGTGGGGGTGCCTGCCTGACTGTGTGCACATCTGCGTGCCTGGGCTTTGCGTGGGTGTATATGTTCAAGTGTGTGTGCTTGACTGTTCCCGGCTGGGCGCGTGGGTGTGCAGGCTGGGCCCCGTGTCTGCATTAGGCTGGACCTCTGGGTGGCTGTGTGCCCATGGGGAGATGCTTGGCTGTCCCCAGTGGGATCCAAGGCTAGTCATTCTTGGATATTTTTGACCCCCCTCCCCATCTCAGGTGGATGGGGGGCTGAGGGAGAGCAGCCAGCCTTGGAGGTGCTGTAGCGGGTAGGGCTGTTAGGACCTCTTTGTATGTGTAGGATCCTGGTAAAGCCCATCGGGAATGGGAGCCTGTTTTCACACTCTCCAGCCTGGCTTCCACTGTGGGTCAGGGACTAGAGGGGGGGGATCTGCGTGTTTTCATCTCTGTCTCTCTGTCTCTTATTCTCTCTCTCCTTCTCTCCCTCTCCCTCCATCTCTGTTTCTCTCTCCTAATCTTTTTCTCTCCTCCTATCTCTCTGGTTCTCTTTGTGCTTCTCTGTGTATCTCTCTTTGCCTCTTACTGTCTCTCTTTGCCTGTCTCTGTCTCTCAGTCTCTCGCTGTCCCTCTCTCTCCCTCATATGTCTCTCCCTCCCTCCCACCCCTATGAGTGACAGCTGCCAGAGAATGGGTTTCCATAGTAACCAAGCTCACCCTTCCTGGAAGAGGAAGCTGCCGCGTTCCTGATGACAGGGGAGCAGTGCAATTCCCCCGGGGGGAGAGGGGGACAGAGTTCTGGTACCTCACATGGGAGAGGCTGGTCCAGACTGGCCGCTGGCCTTAGAGTTGGGCAGGTCCCAGCCAGGCCTGCAGCCAGGCCCCAAGCCAACCCCAGGCTCCCCAGGCACCTGGTCTCGTGCCCACACACTGTTCATTCATTCAATAGACGTTGATTGCTTGGCCCCTCCTGAGCCCTGGCAAGGTTGGACAGGGAGCTCTGCTGGGCACTGTGAGGATGCAGGGGCCCTCAGCGCTCACCCCTGCCTGGAAAATCTAGATGGCAGACAGACAGACAGACATGGACCCGGGCCAGGCAAGGCAGTTCCTAACCCTGGTACTATGTGTGGACTCTGAGTGCATAGGAGGGAGAGGCCGTTTTGCCCAGAGGGTGGAAGCAGTTGGACAGAGAGGCATTCCAGGCAGGGGGCACTGCATGAGGTGGGACCTCGCAGGCACGTGGAAAGGTGGAGAGACCTAGGCAGGGAAAACGCGTGGCTGTGTCCTCCCTCACACGCGCAGAAGAGGGCCCAGGGGGGTCCAGGCGCCCTGCTCCACGCCCTGCTACCTCCACTCTCTGCTGGAGGGACGGAGAAAATTCCCGGAGCCTAGGACTCGTCTGAGGTGGTGTCTCCGCCCACAGGGGACCGGAAGCTGTTTGTGGGGATGCTGAACAAGCAGCAGTCAGAGGAGGACGTGCTGCGGCTGTTCCAGCCCTTCGGGGTCATAGACGAGTGCACCGTGCTCCGGGGGCCCGACGGCAGCAGCAAAGGTGATGGGCCGTGCGCGGGGCTGGCTGCTGGGGGCGGGGCTGTGGGAGGGCGGGGCTGGAGGGATGGGGCGGGGCGGAGCGGGCACAGGAGAGCGCGGCGGGATCCAGGGGGCGGGGCCGGGATCGTGGGGCGGGGCTGGCCCACAGTGGGCGGGGCCTAGCACGAGGAGAGCGGGCTGGAGGAATGGGGCCCCGCTAGGTACACAAGAGGGTGGGGCTCGCTCAGGTGGCGGAAGCGGCACATGGGAGGGCGGGGCCGGCTCCGGGGGGCGGGGCGAGCAGAGACTGTCCAGTCCTACGCGGTCCTACTCGTGTGCTCGTGTCCGTCTGGGGCTGCCTGTCTCTACCTGACTCTGTCCATGGGGCTGTTGCCGTCTGGATTTGCCTATGTCCTGTGCCTGATCCTACTTGCTCCACCGTTCCTGTATGGTTGTACCATGCAGGAATGATTGTTTAATGATCTCCAGAAACTTGTTTTCCGGTCTACTCACGTTACTGCATGTACCTAGGGTTGAGTATCACTCCGCCTGTGTCTCTTAGTCTCTGACACTGTTTCTGAGTGTCCAAATGGCTATTTCTGTTTGGGTATCCATGTGCCTGGTGGTCTCCGTCTACCTGATTCTACGTGTTGAGGTTCATCTGTCTGGGACTGAGTCTCAGTTTGCCTGTCTCTGCCCTGGCGACTTTATCTTACTGGGACTGAATGTATCTGATGGTCCCTGACTGTTTATTTGCCTGACTCTTTTCTTGTAATTGAGATATGATCACATACTGTAAAATTCACCCTTTTAAAGTGTACAGTGAAGTGCTTCACAAAATTCACAAAACTGTGCAACTGTCACCACTATCTAGTCCCGGAACATTTTCACCCCCCTTACCCCAAATCTGCCTGGCTCTTCCATAGCCCTCTCTCTGTCTGCAACTGTAGCCTATGACCATCTGTCTGGATTTGCCTGTGTCTGGTGGTCTCTGGTTGTCTGTCCACCTGATTCTCCCCTTGCCTGGTGACTTTTCGTCCCCATCTATCCAACTCTGGCCACATGGGCGTATCTGTCTGGGTCTGAGTGTACCTCTGCCTGAGTGTGCCCACAGGACTGCATCTCTCTGTGTCTGTGTCTGATGGTTTGTCACTCTAATTCTGCGTATCTGATTACAACCCTGGATCTCATGGCATTGGTGGCTAGCGGGCGTTCTCTAAGCCCATCCCCTTCACTTGTTCTAATGGGCAGGGCCTGCCTCTCCACCTGTGCACCTCCTCACACCCTCTGATGAGGTCTTGGACAAACCGCTATCTGGCTGGCTGGCTGTGTGCTTGTCTTACTGTCTGATCCTTCCTTGTCCAGCTGTCTGTCTGAACAAATGGCTGGCTGTCTCTCGGATGTCCGACTTTTGGGCTGCCTGTGTCCACGCTGACCGGCCGTGCAGGGCTGTCAGCCCCTCTCCTGTGGCCTCTCACCCGTTCCCCTTCTCTCGGAGCAGGCTGTGCCTTCGTGAAGTTCTCCTCCCATACGGAGGCTCAGGCGGCCATCCACGCCCTGCATGGCAGCCAGACCATGCCGGTGAGTCGGAGTTGCCCTGGGCGATGGGGGTAGGGGTGGGAAAGGAGCAAGGGGGCCCGGCCTTACCATCCCAGCCATCTGGTAGCCCCTGGCCCTTCTTCAGAGAGGTCATGGTGGGGAGAAGAGGCGCAATCTCTGATGGTGGTACGGGTGGGTGTATGTGTGTGATTGTGTGTGTGAGCCTGCAAGTAAGTGTGGAGTGTGTATGGATGTCCTGCCAGCACGTGGCTGCCCGTACGCGAGTACGCGCAGGCCAGTGTGTGTGTTGGTGTGTGCACGTGTGCATGTCTGTGTGTGAGCGTGTGGTTGTGAGTAGGTGGGTATCAGTGTGCACACGAGGTGTGTGTAATGGGTATGGATACGTGTGCATGTGTGCGCTGGTGCATATGCACATGTGTACACGTGTGACTGCATACGCACAAGTGTGTTAAGTGGGTGTGTTCGTGTGAGCACACGAACTTAACTTGCACACATGTGCAAGTATGTATCTGAGCGCACATGTGTGTTTATGTGCGAGTGTGTGTCTGGGTGACGTGGGGGGAGCTAGTGCACGTGTGTACATCTGTAGGAGTGTGAAGGCAAATGTCTGTGTGTGGAGTGAGCATGCATGTGAATGTAGGCAGTCACGTGTGTACATGTGTGACTGTGTGCACGTGAGTGTGTGAGTATATGTGCACGTATTTGGGAGTGTATGCATGTGTGTGTGTGAGTGTCAATGATGAGTGTGTGGGCAGAATGCATGTGTAAGTGTGTGCAGATGTGTGTGAGCCCCAGAGGAGCAGGGAGAGATGGGGCTGGAGGGGCCTGCGGTTCAAGGCTGAGAAGCGTGGGGTTCCTCCTAGGGTGATGGGGGGCCCCAGAGGGAAGGGACCAGGTCATTTGGAAATGTCCCTGTGGGGCCAGAGTGGGGACGAGTCTGGAGCCGGGAGCCTGTGGGCCTGCAGCAGTGAGAGCCTGGAGGGGACCACACAGGTGTTGGGGGTGGTCCTGCCTCCCAGGAAAGTGGCCCTGGGAGCCACCATCACTGTACATAAATGTCCAAATCTGCCACGGGGAAGACAGGCCTTGGGGACCCACCCTCTGTTGTTCTGGGAAATGGGTGTGAAGAGCAGGGCAGTCTCAGATCCTTCCTTCTATTGCTCTCTGGGTCCTCAGGCATCAGTTTTAATCCTTAGAGGGGCAGGAGTCAGCTCATCCGAAGGTCAGGCTTTCTCATGCTCCGAGCTGTCCAGTGATGGAGCTGGTGGGTGGCACAGAGAGTGAGTTCTCCATCAGAGGAGGTATTCAACCTCTCTGATGGTTGGAGCCTTACCTGTTCTCAGGTATGGGTGACAGCTATAGGGTCCTCCACGCGGGCCCCCATTGTTCCCTTCCAGCAGTTGGATTCTCCACCCATTTTGAGAGTGTGTTTGACAGTCAGGGTCCTCACTATGCCCCAGATGCAGCCCCCCGCGCCCGGACGCCCCACTTGTGCGCACGAGGGGGCTGCAGGGTCAAGTGCGAGACCTGGGATGCTGATCTCCAGACTGTCCTCACTGTGGCACCTGGGACTTCGAGGGTGGGGCTGACAGCTGCTGCTATCCACACCCCTACACCCCTCGTAAGGGACCCCAGAGTCCCGGCTACATCCCCCCTTCTTTCCCTCCCTGCTTGCGGCTGCCCCTGCAGGGTGCCTCCTCCAGCCTGGTGGTCAAGTTTGCTGACACGGACAAGGAGCGGACACTGCGGCGCATGCAGCAGATGGTGGGCCAGCTGGGCATCCTGACGCCGTCCCTCACCCTGCCCTTCAGCCCCTACAGTGCCTACGCCCAGGCTGTGAGTGACCCCAGCAGACACACTTCGGTCTCCAGCAGGGCTTCTGAGACTTCTCTGGAGATCTGGCTCAGTCTGTCTCACTCTCTTTCTCCATCTATTCTCGGTCTAGGGCTTCTGCCTCTTTGCCCATCTTTCTGTTTCTCTGGCCCAGTCTTTCTGACTCAGGGCCTTATTCTGGCTGTGGCTGAGTCCCCAAATCCAGGCCGCTTCCTGACCCCAACCCCAGCTGAGCCCCCAGCCATGGACTACGCTCCGAGCCCAAGCTGAGCCCCAGCTCTGGACTGACAGGACACCAGACTCAACCCCTACATCCAGCCTGAACCCTCACCCAGCGTGAACATCAAATGAAGATCCAACCTTTAGTTGACCCCCAGATCCTAGCTGTTCCCCAAATCTAGATTAGCCTGAATTCTAGCTAAACCTCCTGGCTGACTCCAAGCTGAGACCCAACCCTGAGTGAGTTCAACATTGGCTGAGCCCTGGTCCCAGACTGAGTCCTAATCTTAGACTGAGCCCTAATCCCTGGCTGAGCTCTCATTCCTAAATGAGCCTGGAACCTAGTCTAGGCCCTGATCCTACACTGAGAATTAATGCCAGGCTGAGCCCCAATTCCTAACTGATCCCTGACCCCGACCTGAGCCAAGACACCCGGCCTGACCCCCTAGTTCCTGGAGGACCCGCCCCCCACCTCATGAGCCGTGATCTCAGGTCAGGTGCCACTTTGACTGTGCACGTTGACTCCCTCTCCACCCCCAGCTCATGCAGCAGCAGACAACGGTCCTGTCCACCTCAGGCAGCTACCTGAGCCCTGGCGTGGCCTTCTCACCCTGCCACATCCAGCAGATCGGCGCCGTCAGCCTTAACGGGCTGCCCGCCACACCCATCGCCCCTGCCTCTGGTGAGAGTCCACCAGGGACCCATGGATGGGTGGGCAGGGCCGGGGCCAGGATCAGGCTCCCCGTGACGCTCTTCCGCTCCCCAGGACTGCACTCGCCCCCGCTGCTCGGCACCACCGCCGTGCCCGGCCTTGTGGCTCCGATCACCAACGGCTTCGCAGGTGTTGTGCCCTTCCCTGGCGGGCACCCCGCCCTAGAAACCGTATATGCCAATGGCCTTGTGCCCTACCCAGGTAACTCGGGTGGTCCCCGGGGGCCGAGGAGAGTGGTAGGAGGCAGGGAGGGTGTCCCCGGGACAAGCATGAGTCCCTATGCCTTGGTGTCCAGGGAACAAAGGGGCAGGACAAAGGGAGTCTCAGGTGAACAGATACTAGCTGTGGGCACAGAGAAAGAGGTTAAACATAGAAACTTTGCATCCAGACCTTTCTGGGTTCGAATTCCAGTTCAGTGGCCCTGGGAGGTTTCTTTAAGTCTCTGAGCCTCAGTTTGCTCATCTGGGAAATGGGGCGGATAACATCAGTCATCTCATGAGATTGCACTGACGAGGCAATCAGTCTGTAAAATGCTAACGCGTCACCTGGTACCAAGAATGGCACCATCAATCTTCATTAGTAATCGTTACCATTTGGGAAGATATCAGTGCCCATATTCATTCATTCACTCATTAATTCATTAATTCAATATTGGCCATGCACTGATTTGTTGGGCTGGGCTCTGCCCTCCTGAAGCAGAGGTCTCACTTTCCTCTACCCTATACCATAATTTCAAGGCAAACATCTTCCCACACCTTGCTTAGGTGAAGTATGTCATCTGCGTTTCCACCGCTGAGAATTTGTTTATTCTTACCTTGCAATGATTGGCGCTCACGGGGAGTTTCAAAAATAATATAGAGAGGTCCTGGTACCCCTCACCCAGCGTCCCTGGATGCTAACGTCTTATGTAACCACAGTATGTTGTCAAAACTAGGAAACTGACATTGGTACAGTACAATGAACTCAACGGGAGTTGGAGAGCCTACTCAGACTTCACTATTTACAGGCACTTGTGTGTGTGTGTGTGTGTGTGTGTGTGTGTGCGTGGTTCTATGTCATTTTATCACAGGTATAGTTTCATGTAACCACCACCACAATCTACATACAGAACTGTTCCGTCACTATAAAGTAATTCGTTCATGCGACCTCTTTACTGTCTTACCTCTCCCCCATCACCACCCCATCTTCTAGCAACCTCTCTCCATTCAAGATTTTTTTGCTCAATTTTCCCCAGACTCTCCAGCTCTGGTTGCCTAGACAAGCTCTCCCCTACCCCTGTGTCCTCCCCTAGGGACCGTCGGAAGGTCACAGCCACGTAGGGGATCCATAGGGTGTCTGATGATCAAGGTGTGGGGAGGGATAAAGGGAAGGGATGGGGATGGGTGGTGATCAAAAGCAGAGACCTGGAGTCCTGGAGAATCCAGAGAATAAAAGAGAGGACCAAGGGGGGTCAGGATGGGGACAGAGAGTTGGGGTTGATTGTTAAACCTCTCTGGAGTCTGAGAAACCTGGATTCGAGTTTGGCTTCTGTCATTTCCTACCTGAGCGGCCCTGTGCCAGCTGGTTTCCCCACCTGTAAAATGTTTCCATACCTGTGAAACGTTTATGCAGAAGTGAAGCTGCGAGTGGGTGTTGCGGGGTGGATGGACGACTTCTGCTGCCCCCGCCCCACTCAGCCCCTCCGTCTGCCCCGCAGCTCAGAGCCCGACGGTGGCCGAGACCCTTCATCCCGCCTTCTCCGGAGTACAGCAGTACACAGGTAGGGAGGCAGCGCGGCCCCGCCCCGCGCGTGACCCTGCCCCTCGGCCCCCGGCGTCCTACCTGGGCTAGCCACGCCACGCCCCTAGCCACACCTAGATATGGTCCCTGCCCTCAGAGCCGTCCTCTCATCCTACCTTCCCTCTTCTGCCTGTGCCTACTACTTTGGGCCCAATCCCAGTTCTTGGCCTCCCCAACGCCCCGCCTTTCTTCAACATTTGGCCCTGCCCCTCATAACCTGCCTTTGGTACCGCCCCTCATGTCCTGCCCAGACTGACCCCGCCTCTGCCAGGGCCTCGCTCGGATCTCTGGCTTGTCTTCTAAAGGCTGCCTTGGCCCCGCCCTCAGCCAGGCCACGCCCACTCTGCTCTTCCCTGTTGCCTTGGCCCCTCCCTCCAATGCGACCACGCCCCTCCCAGACCCGTCCTCGAATGACCACGCCCCCTCCTTCTTCCCTAGACGGGTCCTTGGCCTTGCCCTCAGACCGTCTCTCCCATGTGACCACACCCCCGCCTTCCCTAGACCCGGTCTTGGCCCCACCCTCAGCTGTGACCCCGCCCCTCACGTCTTAGCCCCGCCCCCACGCGCACCGGCTGCCCACCGGCCTCACGCCCGCTCCGCCCTGTGTCTCGCTCCCGGTCTCTGCAGCCATGTACCCCACCGCGGCCATCACGCCCATCGCGCACAGCGTCCCCCAGCCGCCGCCCCTCCTGCAGCAGCAGCAGCGAGAAGGTGAGGGGGCCGCGACCTCCCCTGGGCGCCAGCCCCGCCCTTTGACCGCCCCCCTCCACCTCCAGGACCCCCGGCTCGGCCTGGCCTCGGGGAACCGCTCGGCCTGGGGTCCGGACAGACCTGGGTTCAAGCCCCGGCGTAGCCCATGGGTGTTTGGGGGGGCGACTGACTCTTCCTCTCTGAGCCTCAGTCTCCTCCTCCGGAAAGTGGGAATGGGGCTAGTCCCGACCCAGTAGGGATAGCAGTGACCCAGAACGGGATGATTCTCTGAAATTTTTTTGAGAGAATTTAGGGGGTGGCATGGTGGGGTATCTCGGGGCAAATGAGGCTTCCTCAGTAAAGTCAAGGGGGCGAGGAGTTAGATTCTGGAGTCGGAGGACCGGGATTCAAATCCACCCAGTTCTGACTTGTGAGCGTCATAAGGAAGGCACCTCACTACTCCGGGCCTCAGTTTCCTCATCTGCCACTCAGGCGACCACCTTACTCCCCTTGCTGTGGAGTAAGCAGCGGCGGTTCCTGACACATGGTGGGCACTCAGCCAGGGAGGCCCTTCCTCTCCTTCATCCATCTAGTGGGGGTGGGGGCGGGGGCTGGGGAGAGGCAACCAACCAGAAAAGCCCCAAATCGCTCCGCGACCTGGGAAGCTTTCGGGTGGCCTGGCCCGCAGACTGATTTCTGTGAGGCTCTGTTCAATTTCTCCCTTGCCCTGGGCCTGCAGGAAGGGGAACACTGGCAGGGTGCAGTGGAGAAAAGCTGGTCCCGATGCAGTCCGTGCTGCTGTAACAGGATGTATGCTTTCTGGAAAGTCACCTGAGTTTGCAGAACCTCACAATACCAACTACAAGGCTCGTGGGGGAAATGGGGTCGTGGTACACCATTCAGAAACGTTGGCTGTGAGGTGCCAAAAAAGAAAAAAGATAAGATGCTAATGAAAACAGTAGCACAGTTTTATGCGTGTTAGATAGTTTAGAGATACCCGAAGAGTACAATAAATTTGGTACTTTATCTTGGAAAAGACCGCAAGTTTGCAGGGGGAAGTGGCATCCGAGGGGTTGCAGCATGTGAGTTACCTTGAAGTGATGGAAAGGCTTGTCTGAAATCAGACGGAGAGTCGGAACCCCAGACGGGGATGGGCCCTGCTCATAACATACTTGGAGAACTGAGAAAGTTGATGTTGAAGCTGTATGTGTGTGTGTGTGTGTGTGTGTGTGCATGCATGCGTGCGTGCGCGCGCACATTTTGCTTTCTTATGAGGTTCGGTGCAGCTGCGTGTGGTTTTCTGCATTCACCTAGTGTTTCTTGGAGATGAGATAGCACACAGACAAACACGAAATTCTTGTTTGCTCAAAACTGTTCCATAACATATCAGTTGTATGGGAACACACTTGCATTTTAAAAACAAGCATGTTAGGGAATTCCCTGGAGGTCCAGTGGTTAGGATTCGGTGCTTTCACCGCCGTGGCGCTAGGTTCAATCCCTGGTCGAGGAACTAAGATCCCACAAGTCTCGGGGCACGGCCAAACAAACAAAAACAAACAACAACAACGACAGCAACAAGAAGCATGTTAGCAGAACTGTGGTCCCCATCAGGAAGATAAGGGTGGATGTGGATGTGAATGTGTAATCTTGGATTTTGTATTTTCTGGGGTGGGGAATATTCATTGTGAGGGTGGGGGGATTCTCGGTGGTTTGAGGGCTACCTTTTTGTGGGGGGACCTGGGAGAAGGTTGTCTGTAGGTTTTGGATTAGAGGCAGGTTTGAGGACTGTTGATGACTTTGGATAATCAAGGTTGTCAAATGCTCTTATTATTTATGGTTCTTATATGAGCCATGACTGGGGATTACTGGGGGAGGGGATGATTCTGAGGGTTAGCTGTGCTTTAAAAAATTATTTCTGGTTGATATAGCATATCATTTAAAAATTACCGGCGGTTTCAGGATATCTGGGGTTCGGGACTAGAGAATAATCTCTATTTTACTTGATTTTATCTTTGCATCATTTTTGAAATTATCCAAGGTTTTGAAAATTATCCAAGGTTTGGAGGGTTGTCCAAGGTTTTGAAAAATATCTGGGTATTTGGGGTTTAGGACCAGGCAATTACTAGTCTGATTTTATTCTGTGATCATCAGACTTTCAAAAAGGCATATTTCATTTTAAAACCAGTTTTAGAATTATGGAGTTATTGCAAAGACAGTACAGAGTGTCCGTATACCCTACGCCCAGTTGATCTGATTTCTATAAATGACCAGGAGTTTGAGGCTTAGGGATTTTCCGGGGTTGGGGTTGTATGGGATTTTTGGATTATCTGGGGTCTGGGATGGAAGAATTTATCTCAGTTGTGGAGGGTAGGAATCATACGAATTTTATAAGTTCTCTGGGGCCTGAGGATCATTAGAGGTTTGGAGTGTCTGAGTGTGGGATTTTATAGACAAGGGATTAGGGCTCCCGGCCTTCCCCTTCCTGCCACTTCCACGCCTCTTCTTTCTGAGTGTCACGGGGCACCCCTCTCCCAACAGCTGGAGATGTCAGATGTGGGCTCCGGACCCGTGCCCCTCCCCCGGGGGTCCGCCTCCTCTCCTTGGGGGCTTTATGTCTTTCTCTCCCCCACCTACAGGTCCCGAAGGCTGTAACCTGTTTATCTACCACCTCCCCCAGGAGTTTGGAGACACGGAGCTGACGCAGATGTTCCTGCCCTTCGGCAATATCATCTCCTCCAAGGTGTTTATGGATCGGGCCACCAACCAGAGCAAATGTTTTGGTGAGTCCCTGCTGCGGGTGCCCCCTCCTGCTTGCCAGCCCCGTCCCACGCGCCCCTCGCCCTGGAATGGGGGTTGGGAGGGTGTGGTCAGCCATGAGACAGGTCTGGTCCAAAAGAATCCCCGGAGGTCCAGTGGTTAGGACTCCATACTCTCACTGCCAAGGGCCGGATTCAATCCCTGGTAGGGGAATTAAGATCCCATCAGCCGAGCGGTGTGGCCAAAAAAGAAAAGAAAAAAAAAGAATCACATTTATAATCAAAGTAAACACTTATTAAGCACCTACTGTGTGCCAAGGACTCACCATGCAGCATTTCTAAGACTCCCTTGTTCATTTATTCATCAACAAATAGACATATGGTACACCTACTGTGTGCCACCGCTCAGCATTGTGCCTGGCACACAGCAGTGCAAGAAGCCAACAAAAATCACTGCCCTCTGAAAGCTCACAGTCTTGCCACTCTGCCTGCAGAACTTTCTCCGATGATAGAAATGCTCTACATCTCTGCTGTCTGAGCCGACCACCCCATGTGGCTGCTGAGTGCTTGAAATGTGACCAGTGTGACCACAGGACTGAATTTTTTATTTTACTTAATTTTAATGAATTTCAGTTGAAATAACCACCCATGGCCAGTGGCTGCCGACCAAATTGGAAAGCACAGGTCCAGGGGGAGGAGATGGAAATTAACAAATATAGGATATAGGCCAGGGAGTTATAAATGGTATAGACAAAAATAAAACTGGTGAGAAAATACAGACTGATAAGGAGGAGGCAACACTTCAACTGAGACCTGAATGATGAGGAGCCAGCCATGGGGTGTCTTGGAGAAGAGTGTTCTAGGCAGAGGGAACCGCATGTGCAAAGGCCCTGGGGCAGGACAGTGCCTGGCATGTTGGAGCAACAGCGAGGAGGCCCGTGTGGCTGGAGCAGAGTGAGCGAGGGGGAGAAGAGGGAGGGGGGAGGGCAGGGAGGGGACGGGGCAGGTCATGCAGGGCCTTGTGGGCTGTGGGGAGAACTTCCTTGTCCCCAGAAACAGAGGACATTAAGGCTCAGAGAGGCATGTAACTTGTCCAAAGTCACACGGCAGCAAAGAGGCAGAACCGAGGTTAGAACCAGTCTGTTTGACTCCAAAATCTGGGCTCTGAACCCACCCTGTCCTCTTGGAAGGGTCGACTTTTGACTATTTATTAAGCACCTCCTGTATATACTCGTTATCCAACCATAAAAGGGAAGAATTATCCCAATTTACATGGGGAGGAAAGAGAGGCACAGAATGGTCAAGCGACATGCTTGAGGTCACACAGCAAGTTAGGGACACCCCCCTCCCCCTCCAGTGCCCAGGCTCTCTCCTCTACATCCTGCTTCCAGGAAGAAGAAGGAAATTTCTGGAGGAAAACCTACTCTGTCACATTCAGCAGTCAGGGGGTCACATGCCTTCTCTGAGCCTCAGTTTCCTCCTCTATGTAATGGGAGGTGTGGGTGGTGTGAAGACATCCACCCACCCCAGCTCCAGATTCCCCTATGGCTCCCCATGGGCCTCAGCCAGACCCCTCAGCCCTGACCCCACCATCTCTCTGCATGACCTCCCACCCAGCCTCTCCCATGGAGCTCAGGTATCCTGCCCCCAAATGCCCGCACATGCAGTCCTCTCCCCCTGGAGGACCTCCCCAGCCCCTGTGGTCTCTGCACAGTCCCCCAGGAAGTCTGTGAGGACCAACATGTGAGGGGCAGGAGTAGGGCCAGGTGGAGGGTGTCATGCTGGTGGAAGCTTAAGGCGGGGGTGGGGGGATGCTGGAGTGTTTCTGATGGCCCAGGGTGAGGGGGGGTCTGGGACTGGAAAGAGAGACAGAGACCAAAAGAGAAGAGACAGAAAGGGAGGAACAGAGAGAAGAAACACAAAGACACACACACACACACAAAGACACAGAGAAACAGAGAGACAAGGACAGACAGACAGACACAGTCACATGGGCAGACAAGACCCCAGATGGATAGAGATCTCAGAGGAGGCACAGGGTGGGCATCCAGAGCCTCGAAGGAGGCAGGCATGGGGTCTGGGGAGGGAGAACATGGCCCTCCCGGGGCCCCCAGAGACCCAGCCTGTCCCCCACGTCAGTTGGGAAGTCTCAGCAGAGCAGAGCCCAGGTAAGGAGTGAGCGCCCCGTCCCGCAGGCACGCAAGCCCAGCGCGTGTCAGAACCAGGCCAGGGCTGCTGTGTGTGCTCTGCGAAGCCCTCCCACCTCCCTGGGCCGTCTGCCCCTGCGAGCGTACACCCCCGCCCCCAGGACCCCGCGAGCCGGGCAGCCAGGGCTGCAGCGCTGGAGCGAGCAGAGGACGCCCGCGTTGCCCTCCATCGTGGGTCCACCCCGGTCTCCGCAGGCTTCGTGAGCTTTGACAACCCGGCCAGCGCGCAGACCGCCATCCAGGCCATGAACGGCTTTCAGATCGGCATGAAGAGGCTCAAAGTGCAGCTGAAGCGGCCCAAAGATCCGGGACACCCCTACTGACCGGCCCACAGCGCCCCGAGGCTGCGGGCTTGGCCCAGGTGAGCCGCCAGGCGGCCCCGCCCCTGCTCCCGCCCCCACCCCGGTCTTGTCCGCACCCCCCTCCTCATTCTCCAAACCCTCCCGAGGCTGGGGGGATGCTGCAAGAGGCTACAAGGAGCCCCCAGGTTTGGTTGACGGGGACAGAGCTGGACGAAGACACCCCCAATCCCCCCCCACCCCCCACCCCCGTGGTCAGGGCTGGAACCGGAGCAGTAGGATGGGGTTGGGGAGGGTAGTTAGGGAATCCTTCCTGGAGAAGGCTTTGAAGGATGAAAAAAAGTTCACCTGAGAGATGGGGCTTGGTCTGGGATGGGGGCGGGCTCTGGGGAGGTGTTTCTGTCCTGTCCTAAGAATCTGTTCTCTCAGCTGGGCCCCTCTGGGAGCTCTTCATTTGGCATAACTCATACCCAGTGGGTTGATGGGAGAGTGGAATATTTGCCCCACCCGACAGCATGCGGCGGGGGGTGTGTGTCGGAAATCCCCTCGAACAGATGAGCAAATCCCCAAGAGTGTTTGTGCCATCAGAGTGAACACCTCTGTCAACTCATCGCTTCTTTGGGGAATGAGCCGTGAGCCTCAGGGGCCAATGGGGAAACTTATAAGTGAGCCCAAGCCGTGGCAAGCCTCATCTGTGAAATGGGCCCGTGCCTGTGGCCTCCTCCAGGGGTCGCGGGGCGGAGTCACGGGGCACTCGGTGTTTTCCCGGCTGAGCCCAGGACCAGCCACCTGGAAAGCTCTGGAGAAGTCGTTTTGATATTTTCCTCTTAACCGCCGTCACCATCATCATCCCAGAGGCTCCTCTGGGGTCTGGTGCGAAGCAGGTGCTCAGTGAGGGGCCGTTCCCAGACCCTGCCGGGGCAGCACCCACAGATTCGAGGGTGTTCAGTCACCGGGTCGTGGGTCGTCGGGGGCGCGCTCGCGGAAATCCGCCACCAGAAGCCAACAACAGGATATCGGCGTGCTTTGAACATGCTGACAGCAAATCCTCACTAAGCACCTACTGTGCGCCAGACACTGTTTCCAGCACCACGAATGAACAGAAATGGGGGCGGGGAACCGCTTCGTGGAGCTTCAGGGGCAGGGAGCTGGGAAGAGGAGGCAGAAAGAAATGTTTGTCCCCAGTGGCCGGATGAGGACACGGGCTTGGCGACCCTCGGTCCCTTCCAAGCCGGGTGTGTCAGCCTCCAGACCCCGAAATGGACTCTTTCTGCAAAGGTGGGGGCCCTTGGTTCCCAGACCCCAGCCTGGCCAGGGCAGGGGGGTGGGTGGGAGGTGGTGTTGTCGGCCGACGTGACTCTCCTGCTCCCAGCGCCGCGCCCTAACGCCCCTCCCTTCTCCGCCAGGTGAGGGGCCTTCCCACTTCCAACCGATCCAGGACTTTTACGTAAATTACAACTGAGTTTGGACACCAGCCCCCCCCTTCCCCCTTGACCCCCTCCCCGTAATGTGAAACGCTGCCCAAGGCCACATGGAATGGGGAGGGGGCTTCATGGTCTGCGGGGGACTCCTGAGTTGGGGGCCAAGGGGTTCACTGCCCCCTCCTGGGAGATTTCCTCGCTCCCACCTTCCTCCCACACACACAACCTTTGTGGCTTCCCCAAATGAAATCGCAACTTTTCCTATATATATATATGCATATATATATAGAGCTATAGACAGTATATATATTTTTTGAGTATAGATCAAGGGACCAAACTTTTCCGACTTCCTTCCATCCAAGAGAAGGTGACCCTGGGCCGGTCACTCAGCAGGGACGCTCAGAAGGGCTGAGGCTGGCGGGGCAGCCCAGTGTCCCCCACCTCCCGCTGTCATGTCAGACCAGGGCGCCGGCCAAGCACTGGGAATCATCAGCCAACGCGATATACCTCCAGGACTTTTGACACCCCCCTCCCCCCGCCATCGACGATTCTCGCGAGCCTGTGGGCTCAGCCGGCTTCAGTGTCCCTGGTCCTAGCTGCAGCTTCTGGAACCCCCATCCCCTTCGTTCCAGGGCCCTGCCTTCCCCAGTTGTAGGCACAAAACAGACCCCTTGGCCTCTCCCACCCTTTCCCCTCCCCAGTCATAGCCTTACTCATGTGACCAATAGCCCTTAGCTTTCCGTCGGGGACAGACAGGGTCGGGGGAGCCCCCCACCCCTGGAGCCCCTTCCCAAGGGTAGGCGGCCACCCTCCCTGCCTTTGGATCACCAGCCTGGAATTCACAATCTCATGACCAAGATCGCCACGTGCACTGGACAAGCCCAGCTTGCACGGGCTCAGCATCCCTTCACCGGAGATACCTCTACAAAGTTTTTTTTGTTTTTTTAATCTTTCTGAGCAGGTACAAAGAAGAAAAGAAATGGGGGGAAAAAAATCAAACGACAGTGGATTTTTGTTTCCTAGTTGGGGTGGGGAGGGAAATCCTGTGGGGTGCCTCTGTATAGCTACCCAAACCGTGAAAACCCCCCTTGAAGCACAGAGTCAAGTTCGGGTTTTTTTTGTTTTTGTTTTTTGGACATCCGGTGGGGCCTCGCGCCAGACGAGGCACCAGTGAACTTCATAAACTCAAGAAAAAAAATTTTTTTGAAAAGAAAAACAAAGCATTCCCTTTTGTTTCTACCAAAATGTGTTGACCGACCCAGAAAAAAAAAAAAAGAAAAAAGAAATAGCAAAAAAAAAAGAAAAAAGAAAAAAAAAAGAAAAAGAAAAAATATCTTCTGACCAACCTGTTTCGATATTCCAGAGTTTGATAATTGTTCCGAGACCCTGTCTAGTGCGCCTGTGTCCTGTGCGTCTGCGTGTGCGTGCGCGTGTGCTCAGGGGTGGCGGGGCCTCGGCCGTGTCTGTCCCGCCCAGCCCCCGCCAGGCCTGCTTAGGAGTGCGTGCTGGCGTGCAGTGGCGTGTGTCCTCTGGTCCATGTTTACCGGCTGTAAATACCATTTTTATACTCCACATCAAAGACCTACGTGATTTGTACGATGTACTTTATTTCTGCTACAAGTAATTTCATGAAGTTTCAACTTGCAAACCGACTTTTGGAGACAAACCGCGCCACACACACACGCACACAGAGAGAGAAAGAAAGAGGAGAAAAAGACTTGGAGGGAACTTTGGGTTGACTTGGTTTGAATCTCGAGGTCCCTGTCACTGTGGCGTGTTTCAGGTGAGAAGCTGCAGACTTCATCTTCATGTCCAAAACGCCTCTCTTTGGTCTGGAGAAACTGAAAGTTTATTTAATAAAAATTTTACTTGCTAAAGGACTGGGTCCTCCCTCATTTGCCCTCTCTTGTCGAAAAAGACGAAGTACATCTGGCTGGATCGGGTGCCTGGGCTAGAGATAAATCGGATTTAGAGTGAAGGGGTGCGGGAGGAAAAGGGTCTGACATTCCCATGGCCAGGATTCGGACGGATTCATCCAGACATTGAAGAAATGGAGTGTTCTTTTTCAAGAAGAGCCGGTGCCTGTGTTTGTTGATTCACACATTCATTCATTCATTCAACAAACGTTTATTGAACGGCTACTGAGTGCCTGACCCTGTGCTGGCCACCAGGGACGCAGCAGTGACCAGATGGTTCTGGGCTCTGCCCTCAAGGACACTCACTATTCATTACACATTTTTGCAATTGGGGTAAAAATTCATGCAACATAAATTTCACCATTTTTACCATTTCGAAGTGTACAATTCAGTGTATTAAGTACATTCACAAGGTTGTGCAACCATCACCCCTATCTAGTTCCAGAAGGTTTTCATCACCTCAAAAAGAAGCTCCGTCCCCATGAGCACTCACCCCCGCCCCGTTCCCCTCCCCCAGCCCCTGACAACCATGAATCCACTCTCTGTCTCTGCAGATTGGCCTGTTCTGGACGTTTCCCATCGGTGGAATCACACCCTGTGTGTCCTTCTGTATCTGGCTTCTCTCACTGAGCATCGTGTTCTCAGGGTCCATCCACGTTGTAGCGACTGTCAGGGCTTCTCTCCTTTTCATGGCTGAGTGATGTTCCAGTGTGTGGGCCCTTGGTTCCACCTTTTGGCCATTGTGAATCATGCTGCTGTAATTATTCGTGTGCATGTTTCTGTCTGAACATCCGTTTCAGTTCTCTCAGGTACATACCTAGGAGTGGAATTGCTGGGTCCTGGTAACTGTGTTCCCACCAGCAACACGTGAGAGTTCCTGTTTCTGCGCATCCTCACCAATACTTGTTACACAATAGATTTGAGTTGGAATGTTGAGGGAGAAATCCCCGCATTGGACCTGACACAGTCAAGGACCCAGAAATGTACCAAAGAGGTGAGACCTGGAGGAGATAAGATCTAAGAGATGATGTGGCTTTGGCTGAAAAAACAGAGCAGTTTGAGGCCCCTGCCCCACCCCAGTGAAAGCCTCAAAGGTCATAAAGGAAAAAATTCCTGAGAGCTGGGATGGGGAACCATGGGCTCCAGGGTAAAATCCTGGAGTAGGGGTGTGAGTAGGGGGGATGGCCACACCAAAGCTGAGCCTTCCCAAATTCATGGGAGGGGTACTAACCACTCGATTTAATGAGCTACTTAATATCCTGCCAGGGGCTTTGCAGAAACGATGTCTTTTAATCTTACCAAGGACTCATCCCATTTTACAGTTGAGGAGACTGAGGCTCAGAGACAGGAAGTGCTTTGCTCCAGCTCCAGCAGAGAGAACGAGGCCCATCTGGAGTGGGAGCTGGAAAGGTGAGTCTGAGTCCACCTGGAAGGGTTTTCCAGGTGGAAGGAACAGCCTGGGCAAAGGCTCAGAGGCTTGGCATGTTGTGGTCATTGGATCATTGGCTGAGACCACAGCACTGGGTGAAGAGATGGATGCAGAGATGACAGGGGCTGGGTTACAGAGGTTCTTTTGCGACTGAGCACCTTCTGTGTGCCGGACCTTGTCCCCGCCCACCCAAGGTTTCAATCAAGGAGAAAGTACTTTTGGACAAAAAATCAAAAGTACCCTATCCCCACAAGAAAAAGTAATTCTCAAGTACGCTAAAAGTTGTAATCACAATGAGACCAGCAAATCTGGGAGAATTTTTATTTTATTTTATTTTATTTGGCCGTGCCACGTGGCATGCGGGATCTTAGTTCCCTGGCCAAGGATCGAACCCGTGCCCCCTGCAGTGGAAGCGTGGAGCCCTAACCACTGGACCGCCAGGGAAGTCCCTGGGACATTATCTTGATGTCAGTTCGGAGCTACAGAGGATTTTGAGCAAGGGAGGGGTGTGATCAGGTTGGGGTGTTAGGAGGATACCTGGGTGACCTCTGTGCTGCCGGTGGGGTGTAAATTGGCACTCTGGAGAACATGGGCAGAATAATATTCCTACCAAGCATTTATTAAGCACTTACTATTTGCCAAGCATTGTTTCAAGCCTGTGTCATCCAATATAGCAGCTACTAGCCACCTGTGGCTATTTACATTTCAATCTATTTATCAAATTATTACTTTACTTCCTCAGTCACACTAAGCCACATTTCAGGGGCTCAAGAGTCACACATCCATCACTTGGGAAGTTCTCTCGGACAACACTAGCCTCAACATCTTACACGACATAACTCAACCTGCCACAGCCTTGTGAGGTATGTCCTATTAATGGTCCCACTTTATGAGCCAGTAAACTGAAGCCCAGAGAGGTTAAGTGACCTCCCCGAGGCTGCACAGCGGTAATTGAACCCAGGCTCTCAGGCTAGTCTCTTAACCACTATACTATCCCAATTCCCTGTCCTGTGTGGTGGCTTCAATTTGAATGTATTGTTATTCAAGTTGTTATTTGCGATAGTCCAATTTAAGCTTTTAAATTTAACTCAAAGTCAGGGAATTCCCTGGCGGTCCAGTGGTTAGGACTTGGCGCTTTCACTGCTGGGGCCCGGGTTTGATCCCTGGTTGGGGAACTAAGATCCCTCAAGCCTTGCAGCGCACGAAAAAAAAAAAAAGTACATAAATAAATTTAACTCAGAGTCATTAAACATTTAGAATGTGCACCCGTGCAAGACAGAGATTCTACCTGAGAAGAATAGGGTTGTGCTTGGGATGGCTGAGCCCAGGCTGTCATGTAGGTGTTCATGCAGGGGGAATAGGCTAAGTGACACCCAGGGCATATCAGTTAGCTGTTGCTGCATAACAAATTAACCCCCTCCACCCCAAAATGTAGCTGCTTAAAACACTACACATCTATTATTTCACCCAGTTTCTATGGGTCAGGAATCCAGGAGTAAATTAGCTGAGGGGTTCTGGCTCAGGGTCCCTCAGGAGGTCACAGTCAAGACATCAGCCAGGGCTGCCTCATCTGAAGGCTCGACTGGGGCTGGAGGAGCTGCTTCCAAGCTGGTTCCCTCCCATGGCTGTTGGCCGGAGGCCTCAGTTCCTCACCACGTGGACCTCGCCATAGGGCTGCTCATGACGTGGCAGCTGGCTTCCTCCAGAGAGAGTGTGATCCAATGTGGGGGTGGTGGTGGTGGTGAGAGAACTAGAGAGAGAGAAAGAAGAATATATATATTTAAAACATTCTCTCTGAGGACGTGTATATGATTGTAAGAATGAGAAGATGGGACTTCCCTGGTGGTCCAGTGGTTGAGACTTCGCCTTCCAATGCAGGGCGTGCAGGTTTAATCCCTGGTTAGGGAGCTGAGATCCCACATCCCTCATGGGCAGGGAACCAAAGCATAAAACAGAAGCAATATTGTAGCCATTTCAATAAAGACTTTAAAAATGGTCCACATCAAAAAAAAATCTTAAAAAAAAAAAAAAGAATGAGAAGGAAAGGCTAGACGTGGACTTCCCTGGTGGTGCAGTTGTTAAGAATCCGTGTGCCAATGCAGGGGAAACGGGTTCAAGCCCTGGTCCGGGAAGATCCCACATGCCACAGAATAAATAAGCCCGTGTGCCATAACTACTGAGCCCATGTGCCACAACTACTGAAGCCCGTGTGCCTAGAGCCTGTGCTCCACAACAAGAGAAGCCACTGCAATGAGAAGCCCACGCACCACAACAAAGAGTAGCCCCTGCTCGCCTCAACTAGAGAAAGCCCGCACACAGCAATGAAGACCTAATTCAGCCAAAACTAAATAAGTAAATAAATAAATTTATTTTAAAAAAAGAAAAGGCTAGAAGTGTATTCACCAAAATGACGACGGGGTGGCTTTGGGGGGAGTGAAGAATTAGAGGCCAAGATTAAGCAGAGTTGAACCTCAGCTGCAATCTTTACAAGGTGAATATATTTATTTTTCAGGAAATTAATAATTAGGTTTAAATACTTTTTTTTAAAGATGAAAGAATGGGAAAGACAGGTGTGAGAGTTATTTGGGGGAAAGTACCTACATGTAACTCAACTGCTCCACTGCCCTTCGGAGAGACCCTCAGAGCAAGGAATGGGGTGGGGCAGCCTCCAGCCAACAGCCAGCGAGGAACTGAAGTCTACCAGCAACCACATAGGCTTGGAAGCAGATCCTGCCTCAGTCGAGCCTTCAGATGAGACCCCAGCCCAGCACAACACCTTGATTGCAGCCTGTGGGAGACCCTGAAGCAGAGGACCCAGCTGAGCACCCCAGATTTCTGAAACTGAGATAATAAATGTTTTAAGCCACAAAGTTTTAAGGTAATTCATCATGCAGCAATGGTAACTAACACATCAGCAAAACCTCATCAACTACAACGACAGAAACTACAAAGTACGTGGAATAAACCTCAGAAAAATCTGCAGAGAGAAAACGGTAACATTTTACTGATATACATTTTTTAAAAAAACAACCAACAAACAAAAAACCAAAAAACAGACAAGTGGTGAAGTGGATGACGGAGGTAGCCAGGGCAACTCACGATCTTAAAGGATCAGTTCTCTCCCTGATGAACCTTGAACATCATCACAGTTCAGATCCTTGCAATAGTTTCCTTGGAAGTGGATAAACCGATTCTCAAGTTCATGTGCATAATTGAATTGTAAGCGAAGCAAGGCTGGAATGTACCAAAATGAATGACTGTTTATTGAGCATATACTATGTGCCAGGCACTGTTCCCAGTGCTTTAGTTATTAGGATTAACTCATTTAATCACCGCAGCAACCCCAGGTGGTCGGATCTAGTTCACAGATAGATAATGGAAATACAGAGAGGTTGGGTGGCTGGCTGCAGAGCCTGCCCACTGGACCTCTGCGCCACACTACCCTATACAACAGTAAGACCCATTATAAAGCTACAGTAACTAAAATAGCAGGTCATCGGTGCCTGTCCTGTTTTATTTACTCTTCTATTCCCTAGAGCCAAGCACATAGTATCTGCTCGCTAAATGTCCTAAACTCATAGTGCTTAAGTCTGGAAGCTTGAGCTTAAGTCTGGAGACTGCCCAGGGTTTGAATCCCAGTTATGACATTTATGAGACCAGTGGCCGATCTCTCTTCAGCTCAATCCCCCCCACCTCTGGAAAATGAGTCTAATCGGGCACGCTTCTGAGGGCTGTTGTGGGGATGAACGAGTTAATATTTACAAAGCCCAGAGTAAGCACTACAGAAGTGTCAAAATAAATCAATCCCGCGGAAAATTCACTTTCCAGAGGCTTCACTGCTGGCCACCAGCAGGGGACAGCAGAGACTCACGCCTTCGTTCAGTAGTACTGGAGCCTTCACTTGAAATGCCACAAGCATATATTGAGCACCCAACGTGTGCCGCGCGCGCGCTGGGGGCTAGATGAGGTGGTGAGGAGATCCCTGGGCTCTCTCCTGGGACATAAAAGCTACCTTTCCCAAATTTCTTAGCCCGTCCCTTAAAGCCTGTGGGATCAGCCCCACCTCCCTACTGCCCCCTCCTCTCTCCAGATTGAATGTGGTCCAGCTGCCGGGCCATTGCACGTGCGGTTTCCCACGCCGGGAAACTCTCCTACCCTGGAGTTCTGAGGCGCTGGGTTGGGGTGGAGGCACAGGTAATCTTCCGAGCACAGGGAACGGTAGTGGCCAAGGTGTAGAGTTGGGAATGACCCGGGCCCTAGTGACAGAACAGGGAGCCCTTCAGCCTGGTTGGCCTCAAAGCTACACAGAGGATGCAAGCAGGGCACGTGGTGGTCAAACAGGGTGTCACTGGACGGACGTGAGGGCCACGAGGACGGAGACCGGCATGCTCACATCTGGGTCCTCAGTTTCTGCTGAGCTATTCAAGGTGTGCGTGCCCTTGAACAACCTCATTCTCTTTCCAAGCCTCAGTTTCCTCATCTGTAAAATACTATGCACCATCCAGGATTGTTGATACGATCAAGAAGATTAATGCACACGAATAACAGCCGTTGTCATTATAATATAACATTGAGAGAAGGCAACACAGGACCTCCCGAATCAGAAACGTGAACTCTCGGACATCACTCCTACTGGATTCGAACGTCAACAGGCATTTACTGAGCGCCTGCGGTTTGCCGGGCGCTGCTGTAGGTAGTTACTGGAGACACAGCCGGGAACAAAATGCACCCAAACACCCCCTGACCACGCCCCCAGCGTATCGCCCCGCCCCAGACCCGCCTCCTCTCCGCCCCCTCTTTCCTGAGCCTACCAGAACGAGGTAGAGGTGGAGGTTATCTACATATTCATGATCCATCAGCCAATCCACAGCCTGAACTCAGGCCTGTCTTTGGAGCCTGGGTGATTGTGACGTCAGGAGTGACGCAGTCAGTGATACTTAAAGGCGCAGTAACCTCCTATAGAGTAAGGAGTTTGGAATAGATTTAGAGCGACACACACCTGCGTCTCTTTGGGGGTCTGTACAATACAGGTTGGGATGTGCGAGGCATAGAAACCAACTCAGACTAATAGCACCGAAAGAGTGTTGCTTTCGTGGGTGAAGTCAGGGATGCGTTTGGCGCGCGCACTCCCTGCCAGGCACTTGTCCAGCGCCGGCTTCTTGCCTGGAGCTGGAGCTTCAGCACCGGGGGTCGCGGACAGCTCCAGGGCCCAGACAGAGGGCCCTGAGTGGGTGGGTGTGCGGGTGTGTAGAGGGCTCTGGGGATAGGGTCCAAAAAGAGCCCTAGGCCCTCAGCCAGCCCACGGGAACAAGGGCCTACTCTCTCTGCCTGTCTGCCCCCCTATCCAAGCCTCAAAGGAGCCCAGCCCCCCAGATCTATGAATCCACCTGACATCTCCAGGCGGATGTTCATTAGGTCGAAACTGTTCCTGGTCCCCAGCCCTGCTGCTCCCACGTCGTCTCCATGTCTGCAGATGGCAGTTCCATCCTTCCAGGTGCTGGGGACAGATATCTTGATGTTATCCTTGACTTCTTGCTTGCTCACTCCATAACCAATCTATTAGGAAGTCCTGTCGCCTCTGCCTTCAAAAGTCTGTCTTAAATCTGCGCACTTCTCCCCCCACCTCTGCCTCCCCTTGACGCAGCCCTAGGATCTCCCACCTGGACCAGCTCAGTCCCCTCCATCCAGGCCCTCGGCTCCAGTCCTCACCGGCGCCCCCCGTCTGTCCTCTTCGAAGCAGCCACCAGGGGGCGCCTGTGAGCACCTGAGTCACGCCCTGCCTCTCCTCTGCCCACAGCCCTCCAGGGTCCCACCTCCCTGGGGGTAAAAGCCCAAGTCCTTCCGGCGGCCCACAAGGCCCTGCACGGCCTGCCCCGTCCCCTCCCTGCCCTCCCCTCCTCCCTCTCTCCGCCTCGCTCACTCTGCCCCAGACACACTGTCCTCTTCGCTGATCTTCCACCATGCCAGGCATGGCTCTCCCTCAGACTCTTTGCACTGGCTGAGCCCTTTGCCTAGAACCCTCTTTTCCCTGGATATCACCTCCTTTCCACTCACAGCGAGTGGGGGTGGGATAAGTTAGCAGGGGGCTAACTTTCAGGCATCACAGGCCCTGTAGACCTGGTAGAGATATTGGTCTCTATCCCAAAGGCAATAGGGAGCCATGGAGTGTTTTATAGGAGGGAGAGGTGAGACAATCACATCTGCATCTTTTAGTTTCCCTCTGGCTGTTGTGTGAAGAGCAAACTGCCCACTATGTAAATAGAGGAGGCTTGTGCCGGCTTCCAGGCGGGCAATGGTGTGGCTTAGATGAGGCCAGGGCCCCCCAGAATTCCCCTTGGGAGAATCTGGGGTCTGCCTTGATTGTGCTATGTCCCCCAGAGCTCAGTACAGGACCTGGCATACAGCAGGTGCTCAATAAAAGTCTGAGGAAGGAAGGAAAGAAGGAAGGAATGTCCCATGCCCAGAACCCTGGCTTGGAGACATCTGACATTGCATTGGGACCTCACAACAAAGCCGCAAAGAGGACATCATTGGATCCATTGTACAGATGGGGAAATTGAGAGTCAAAGAAAGAAATATGCCTGAGCAAACCCCAGGTCACGGCCTCTGGTGGTAATGGAAGGTTTCCAGGGGGAGGTGGCATTTGAGTGGGGCCTGGAAAGACAGGGATGAAGGTCAAGGGCCAGAGGAGGGCACTCTTGGCTACAGGAAAGGCATGAGCGAGCGTCACGTCGTGCGATGGTAGGAGGATGAAATCCAGCTGGAAACCTGATGGAGAGATTGTGCAGGGCTGGAGGTCGGGTAAAACGGTCCTGAGCTGGGAAGGTCTGTCCGGTGCAGAGAAAAGAGCTTCCGTATCTGCCCCGCGCCCAGACTGGGGAGTCACCCCCTCCCCTTGAGTGTGGGAGGGGCCTGCGACTTGCTCTAACCAATGGAATATGCGAAGGTGATGGCGTCACTCCCACGGTTAGGTTACTTTTTCCTTCCTTGTGGTTTTTCCAATTGTAGTTAAATACATGTAGCATAAAATTTACCATTTTAACCATTTTAGGCGTACAGCTCAATGACATTAAGTACATTCATATAATTTATAATATAAGCATTTAATGCTATGATTTTTCTCCTAAGCACTGTTTTAGCTACATCTCACAAATTTTGATTTTCATTTTCATTGAATAAAAAGTATTTTCTCATGGCTCTTCCATATAGGTTAGTAAGAAGTTTACGGTTTAATCTCCAGATCTTTGGAGATTTTTTTCACATAGCTTTCTGATTTTTTTTCACATAGTTACTGATATCTAGTTTAATTTTGTTACATACTTCGGATGATTTGACTTTTCTTAAATTTAAGGTTCGTTTTATGACCTACCTTGGTGCGTATGATTAAAGAATATGGTCTATCTTGTTGAAGGTCCCATGTTAACTTGAAAACGATGTATATTCTGCTGTTGTTGGGTGGAGTGTTCTAGAAATACCATTTCAAGTTGGTTGATAATGTTATCAAGGTCTTCTAGTTCTTTGCAGATTTTCTGTCTACTTTTTCCACCAACTGCTGAGAGCATAGTTTGAAGTCTCCAAGTATAATTGTAGATCTGTCACTTTTCCTTTCATCTTTATCAGTTTTTGTTTTGTGCGTCTTGACTGTATATTGTTGGATTGTTTGCTGGTTGTATGTGGTGAGATGCATACACATTCAAGATGGGTAAATTGGCCCTTTTATCATATATGTCCCTTGCTATGATGTCTGCTTTGTCTGCTTTTAAAATTTTATTTATTTATTTATTTTATTTTTGCCTGCGCGCGGGCTTCCTCTAGTTTCGGTGAGCGGGGGCTACTCTTCGTTGCAGTGCGCGGGCTTCTCATTGCAGTGGCTTCTCTTGTTGCGGAGCACGGGCTCTAGGCGCGCGGGCTTCAGTAGTTGTGGCACACGGGCTCAGTAGTTGTGGCGCACGGGTTTAGTTGCTCCGTGACGTGTGGGATCTTCCCGAAACAGGGCTCGAACCCGTGTCCCCTGCATTGGCAGGCGGGTTCTTAACCACTGCGCCACCAGGGAAGCCCCCCAGTATATTTTAAATGACTATTTTCTTGGTATATTTCCCCCATCCTTTTAGTCTTATCTATGTCTTTGTATTTAAAATGGGTGTCTTGCTAATCATGAATTTCCTCAGCTTTTGTTTGCTGGAAAAGCCTTTATTTCCCCTCCATATTCAAATGATATTTTCACTGGGTATAAGCTTCTGGGTGGACAGTCTTTTCCTATCAGCACTTTAAAGACATCCTTTTTTTTTCACAATTAAGTCTGTGATCATTCTTGTCTTTGCCCCTCTGTAAGCCATGTGTCTTTTTCTCCTCAGCTGCCTTCAAGAATTTTCTCTTCATTTTCAAATTTCTGCGTTTTGAGTATGACATGTCTGGCTATGTATTTGTGGGAATATTTATTCCGTTTGGTATTTTCTGAGCTTCTTGGAACTGTGATTCGGTGTCTTAAATTTTGGAAAATTATTGGGCCATTCTCTCTCTCTCTCTCTCTCTCTTTTAAGTCAATTGAGGGAATCCCCGGGTGGTCCAGTGGTTAGGACTCTGAGCTTCCAATGCTGGGCCATTCTCTCTCAAAATATCCTTCTGCCCACTTTTCCTTGTCCTTCTGAGATTCCAGTTACACATTTGTTAGATCATTTGATCTTGTCCTGTGGCCTTTGGGGTCTCCCAGCCCGTCTACAACACCTCTTTAATGCTTGATCATCTTTTTAGGAAAGACAGAACAGGCTTCAGGCTTGTTTTCTGCTTAGAGTTGGATAGGACTGGGGAGGATTTTTATTGTATTTATCTTTTCAGCTGACCTTGACTGGTGGCAGCCTGTAGTGGTGAGTTGTACTTTTCTCTTTAAACACATCCAAGTCTTTTTCTAGAAACGGTCGGATGGAAAGGAAAATGTTCGGTAATACTCGGACACAGACAAAAGGGGGTGGGTGGTCTGTGAGTGGCAGGAGGTTGAAGGGGGCTTTCCTACCTAACCTCCTCTTTTGGCATCTGGGGAAACTGAGGTTCAGAGTGGCCCTGGGCCCTCTGTCCTTGGGATTGGGGGGTGGGAAGTGGGGGAGGTGCTGGGGGGACCCTCACTGGGCCCTGGTCCAGCTCAGCTGCCACTGAGGCTTTGGGCATGCAGCTGGCCCGCAGGGGTCTCAGTTTCCTTGAATGGAGATGTAGCTGACGAGTCAGGCCCCTCGACCGGATGTGGGGGGGGGAGGGGTGCCCAGCAGCCTCACCAGCTCCCCTGTCGCACAGGGCATGGCTGGGTCTCTAGGCCTTTCTTGTTCTGTCTCTCTGTCTGTCTCTCTGTGTCTCTCTTTGTCTCAGCCCCTCTGTTTCTCCCTGGCTCTCCCTGTGAAGTCTCCTTCCCTCGCTCTTCCTGTTTGAAAGCCACCTCCTACATCTGCCTTCCGCCACGGGGCTCTGACCCACTGTCTGAATGGCTGACCCCCACTGCACATCTGTGGGGGTAACGGTCTCCTACGATCACAAGGTACTGAGGCAAATTATAGTTACGGGACGGGGGCCTCCGTGTGGGTGAACCGCGTCCGCCGGGCTGGGCCCTGCCGGCCTCAGCTGGGCAAGCTGGCCGAGGCGTGGCCCCGCTTGGGGCCACGAGAGCCATGCCCGGCCCCTTGCCCCTCCCCACCCCCCTTGCCAGGCCTGCAGCTTTTGTGCCAAGAGGAAAATGCCTTTGGGGAGAGTCAACAGGAAATGCCAATGTTTGCAAAACCCTGACCCGCTCATTCATTCATTTCAACAAATAGATTACCGAGAGCCTACTCTGTGCCAGGCACTGTTCCGGACACTGTGGCCAAAGCCGTGAAGAAGACAGACAAAAGCTGACATCCCCCCCCCTCCAGCTGGGGGCCACAGACAATCAATAAGTAAAGTGATTAAGGGAAATAAAGCTGGGAGGGGGCTGCATGTGCGTGGTGGCAAGCACTATTAAGCAGGGGGCTGGGCGGGCGTCTTAGGAGGTGTCATCTGAGCTGAGACCCGAAGGAGGCGAGGGTGGAAGCTGGGTAGGTGTTCGGCATCCCCCCCAAATCACAGAAGTGAGTTCTACTTGCTGTGTGTCCCTGGGTTCGTGACTAAACTTCTCGGAGCCTCCGTTTTCCTGTCTGTACTGACCTTACACGGCTTCTGGCGTGTGGTAGGTGGTCAAGAAACAGTTGCTGTTAATAACAGTGATCTGAATAATCAAATCGGATCCACACCCTTGCGCTTGGTCAGGGATCGGTGGAGCCTGTTGTGTGTGGGAGTCCCAGCTAGGGCTCAGACCCAGGTCCTGTCCTCTGGGAGTCCCCAGGCCAGACACAGAAACTCTCAGTCCCGTGTGCTCAGGGTTGGAACCTAGGGCCAGAGGGTGTGGGTTGCACAATGTCTTTCCAACAAGAAAAAGGTGGCTGAGGGACTTCCCTGGTGGTCCAATGGTTAAGACTCCGCCCTCCCAATGCAGGGGGCCCGGGGTTGGATCCCTGGTCATGGAACTAGATCTCGCATGCAGCAACTAGAGATCCCGCACGTTGCAACAAAGATCCCGCGTGCAGCAACTAAGACCTGGCTCAGCCAAATAAATAAATAGGTATTAAAAAAAAACAAACGGTGGCTGATAATCCAAGCCTCTCAGGGTGGGAGGTAAGAGCGTGTACGTGTAGCCCAGACGGTGGACAGGGCACGGCTGGGTGTCTCTCTGTCTCTCTCACTCACTCTGTCTCTCCATCTCTGTCTCTCTCTCTTAGTGTCTCTGTTTCTCTTTATCTCTGACTCTATCTCTCACCCTCAGGGACAGGTGGGGAATATTGGGCTGGTTTTGAAGGATGCATAGGAGTCCGCAGGTGACGAAAGGAGGAAGGGTGTGCCGGACAGAGGGGACCAGGAGGAAGCCAGGCCCAGTCTCAGTGGGGGCCTGGGGAGCATGGAGGGTGGTAGGCAGGAAAGAGAACCCGTCAGAGCCATGTTTTAGGAAGAATCCGCCAGGTTGGTGGCAGAGCAGAAGGGGCGGGCCTGGGGCAGCCATTCCCAGCGTGCCACTGTGCTCACTCCCGATGCCACAGGGGTCAGCTTCGGTCCCCACTCATGTCCAGTCCTACTGCCACCATCTCCCATTCCCTCTGTCCACTCCTAATTGGCAGGCTTAAAGCCCAGTGGAAAACCAGATGCCACACGCTCTCCAGCCAGACCTCGCTGCTGCCATATCAGAGCTCCCAGCAGCTCCTGGCCAGGCCAGGGGGTCCTTCCTACTGTCCACCTTCAGTCTCTCCTACTGCCAGTGTCGGGCCAGGGCATCAGCCCACACAGAGCAGGGACCAGCCCCTTCTCATCGAGCTTAGGCACACCCTCGGCGCTCCATAAATGCACAACAACCATTAGATGATGAGATCAAAAGAATCCCCCTGGCTGGCTTCTGCTCAGAAATTGGGAGAAGGAAGGAAAAAAGTGAGATGATGATCCCACCCCCTTCTCTGCACGTCTGCATTTTGTCTCGTCCCCCATCCCCACCCGTACCACGTCCTCAGTGGTCAGCTGACATCTTCAAGACAGGGAGAGTGAAGCCCAGAGAGGCCCAGGGACTGGTCCGAGATCACACAGCCAGGACTCAACAATCCAGGGCCCTCGGATGCCACCCTCTTTGTACACCGAGAGTGCCTCTCTCCCCACCTCTCAAAACGTACCATCTGCTGTGCCTTGGCTTCAGGGCCCCGCCTGGAGTTAATGAGGCCTCGGGGCCTGGGCACCTCCCCAGCCAGCATCCAAGACAGGGGTGGGTGGGAAGGAGGGAGGGAGGGTCGAGGCCCCCCGCTGCACGCACCCCAACTCCCTCCAGCCCCCGAGCTTTTTTCCCTGATGGAGTTGATGGGAAGGCGAATCAGCAGGGGAAGGGGAGGACGAGCCACACGCCTTCCGGGGGTGGGAGGGGGGTATTCCCAATCAGAGGCTCATTCACAAATCCACGTACCGGCCGCGCTCTCTCTCACACACACACACACACACACACACACACACACTCCACGGCCTGCGACGGCCTCCTTGGGCTGTGGGTGGCCACTTGCAAGAGACCGGCCTGGTGTGTTTCAGACCAATGCATCTGCATCCCTCCCCCTCTCTCTCAAGCCTGTGATCTCCAGCTCTGAGAGTCCCCGGCACCTTCTTCCGACTCCCCCAGAGAAAGCCCCTCGCTCGGGGCTATGGAAGTCTGGACCCTGGACCTGCACCCTAGGCGGCCGGCCCAGCCTGTGCTCCCGACCGAGTGAGGCAGCTCGGGCTGCCCTTGCCTCCTTCCAAGAATGGAGGTGCCCGGGCCCCTGGTGTCCAGCAAGCCGGGCGAGACCTCGGTCAAATGGCAGCTCTGCTACGACATGACGGCCAAGATGTGGTGGATGGTGAGTGCGAAGGCACCCACCAGTGCCGGCTGCGCCTCGGGTGGAAGTCTTGGGGGGCAGGAGGGGACAGCAGGGAGCCAAAGGGCTTCTCGCCCCGTTCTCTGGCCTCTCGGATTCGGGGACGCTTGGACATTTGTGAAGGGGGTTCAGACGTGGTTGGCGGCAGCAGTGACCCCTCCCTGGGCAGTTGGAAATGGAGGAGAGGTGGTCAGGAGCGAGGAAACCAAGGCCAGACAATGGAGAGAAAGCCATTCCGGAGTCTCCCACCTGGAAGCGTGGCCAGGGCTGCCCAGAGGCGGTTAAGAGTCCGAATGTGCCGGTGTCTGTGGCCAGGAGGGTGCCAAGGCTGGCCGTCCTCTGGGAAGGTTTGCAGTATGTTAGCTGGATCTGAAACCTTGCAGTAGCCATGACTCCGTTGCCCCAGGGCCTACGATAGGAAGTTCTGAGTAGAGCGAGGTCTGGGGGCTAGGGACGCTGGGTGGGGGGCTCAGGTTAACAGACAGGAGACGGGAGACTGAGCTGCTGTGGGACTCTGGCCACATCTCTGCCCATTTCTGTGCCCCCAGACCCTGGGGAGGGAATGGGCGCCCTGTAGCATCCACCCTTAAGACTGGGCACCCTTCTGGAAGCTTCGAGGGGGATGGCCATGTTCCCTGAGTCGGGACCCAGCTGATGGGAGAGAAGACATTCTGGGGCAAGGCAGGCTGTGGCACCTGGGGGCTGGGTGTTTGCTGTCTGAGGCTCTCCAG
This sequence comes from Delphinus delphis, assembly GCF_949987515.2. Lineage (NCBI taxonomy): Eukaryota > Metazoa > Chordata > Mammalia > Artiodactyla > Delphinidae > Delphinus > Delphinus delphis. The sequence goes on along the minus strand of NC_082685.1, from coordinate 3,955,297 downwards.
CCAGTATGAAGCCACAAGCCTGTGCACCATTGTCTGCCCCGCCGTCCATCCATCCCTCTGTCCCTCCAGGAGCTGGCCTGCCGCCCAAAGTGGAACTCTGAAATCTTCTACCTACCTATCCAGTTCTAGGTCTGAACCTGGGTGTGCTGTGTGACCTTGGGCCAGTGGCTCGCCCTCTGTGTTCCTCAGGTTCCCCTATCAGGGAAATAGGTTTGGGGCCTAGACGTCTCAGGCTTCTCAGCAAGTGTTCTCCGAGGAGAGCTGGGCCTTGGGTGGAAGACCTCCCACGACCCCTCATTACTGCTGCCCCTGGGGTTCAGGTGACTCAGGTGGGTTGGGTGAAGTGGGAGTTATAGAGTATCAAGGTTTTGGGGTCCATGAGGACAGAGATGTTCCCGCATCCCTGAGTAGCGTCGCGCATTGGTTTCATTTTTCATTCCTCATTTAGCCAACATTGATTAAACACCTGCTGTGTCTCCAGTCCTGTTCTCCTGCTGAGGACACAGCAGTGACCCAGACAAAGACCACGGTCCTCTTGGGGCTGATGTTGCAGTGAGGGAGACGGAAAATAAAAGTATCAGTGCACAAAATCGGACTTAATTATGATTGTGGAAGGGGTTCTAAGGAGCTGGGGTCTTTGAGTTAGGCTGGGCAATCTAGGAGGGCTTCACTGAGGAGGTGACATCTCATCTGAGACCTGGCAGATGGATGACAGAATTCATTAGAAGAGAAGGGGGAAGAGCGTCCCCAGCAGGCACAGCCCATGCAAAGGTCCTGGGGCAGGATGGGGCCTGGCGTGTTCGAGGAACAGCCAGGAGGCCTGTGTGTCTGGAGCAGAGTGAGCGAGGGGGGGAGAGGGAGGAGGGGAGGGCAGGGAGGGGACACGGGGCAGGGTCGTGCAGGCCCGTGTGGGCCATGGGGAGGACTCAGGCTTTTACCCTGAGGGAGGTGGGAATGCTGGAGGGCTGTGGGCAGAGGAGGGGCGGGGCCTGCTTTACATTCTTTAAAGCTCCCTTGGGCTTCTGTGGGGAGAAGGGATAGTCTGAGGCTGACGTGGCAGCTGGTACCAAGGGGAGGCCAGGGCAGCATCCAGGCCAGCCATGATGGGGGCCTGGGGGTGGAGGGAAGTGGGTGGGTTTCTGATGAAGAAAGGCAAGAACCTGATGATTAAATTGGAAGCTCAGATAATGGCGTGATTTGCTTAAAGTCACAGGGCAAGTGGAGGGCAGAGCTGAGAACTGGAGAAGAGGCCTGGGGCTAGAGGTCAGAGGTGAGAGAGTGATTCCGCATCACCTTTCTCCAGGGTCCTGGGAATGTCAAGCAGTCTGTGACAAGGAGAATTGTTCTGTGCAAACTTGAGGTCTTATCAAGAGAGGTAGAAGCCCCAGTACAGAGGAGGTTATGGATCCACTGATCAGCTAAGGACAGGTGTCAAACTGCGGTATATCCAGAAGAGGAAAGAGGATGGGGTTCAGCAGCCTGTGGAGAAAGATTGAGAGATTCAGGGCTTCAGCCCTAAAAAGATGCCTGGGCAAATTTGGTTAAAATTTGGTTAAATTTATCACCTTGCTCTGGGCTCAGTCCCAAGCTGGGTCATCTGGGCCCCCCCACAGAAGATCAGCCCCAGCCCCACCCACATGGAGCCCCCAACACAAGAGCTGAAACAGCCAGACCCAGCCAGACAGTTCTCAAATGTCCCCAGGTGGGGCTGCCCTTGGGCACAGGAAGCTGATGTGGGAGCTGGGGATGTGGTCTGTGCAACCCCAGAGGGCAGAGCTCAGCCTCCGCAGGGGTCAGTTCAACGTTGGTAAGGACTATCACCCCCCTGGCTGAAAGGTAATGAGGCAACCGTCACAGGAGGCATCCAAGCCCCGCTTGGTGGGAATTCCATCCTTTTAAGTAGAGAGGACCAGGCCATTCTAAAAAGGTCTCTTTATGCTCAGAGCAGCAAAGATCCCTAGGTGAGTGAGCGACCCCCAGGCAGCATTCAGAATGTGGGGCTGGACAGGGAAGTGTGAGTAGGGGCCAAAGATTCCAGCCTCAGCCTCCAAATCCCAGGCAGACTCCCATCTCCTGCAGCCATTGGAGGCACGGCGCCCAGGGTCCATGGGACTTTCAGTGCCCTCAGAAATATTTAAATTTATTTATTTATTTATTTTACAACCAGAAGAACGCAAAATGTGATAATAATGAATATATAGCAATGCATCTAGCCTGAATTAGGTTGACATGTATACCAACGCAAGCAGAAAACATAATATTTAATAATTTTATTATTTAGGGAGGAAGGCCACATGCATCGGGCCCTCCAAAGTCATAATGCAGCTACATTCATTCAGTGTCTGTTCATTCGTGCAAAGAGCAAATTCTCTCACTTCTTGGTGCCTCAGTTTCCTCATCTGTAAAATGGGGGAGGGGTGCGTGAAGAATAAAGCCTCTTCTCCTACAGGGTCTTTGTGGGATAATCCAGTGAGCCAGTGACCATGGAGGTGTCTGGCAAACTGTTAAGGGCTGTGCCCAGGTCAGGAACTGTGTGATACTCACACAGCTAGAGCAGGAGAGATTGTGGTTAGATTCCAGGAGGACTTCCGTGGCCGCTCCACCTATTCAGCGAGTGCCTATTACATGTCAGCTGTGAGCTAGGCTGACCCAGCCCTGCCCTTCTTGGGCTCATGGTCCAGTTGGGGGTTAGGGAGTTAGAGAGAAAATGAATAAATGCGTGAGAGAATTCCAAATTGGGAGGAAGTCTGCAAAGACATTAAAGGGGCGGGTAATGGGCCTGAGGAGGAAGCCGGGTGGGCAGGGAAGGCCTCTCTGAGTTGCAGCCTGAGTAATCTGAGGGACCAAAGGACTGGAGGTAGTGAGCACAGCCCGTGCAAAGGTCCTGGGGCAGGACTGGGCCTGGCGTGTTGGAATAACAGCCAGGAGGCCCGTGTGTCTGGAGCAGAGTGAGCGAGGGGGAGAGAGGGAGGAGGGGAGGGCAGGGAGGGGATGGGGTAGGTCGTGCAGGGCCTTGTGGGCTTGTGGGGAGGACTTGGGGTTTTATTCCAGGGGCACTAGGGAGCCCTGGGAGGGCTGTGAGCAGGAGAGGGCCTCCCCCATCTGCCGAGGGGGTCCCTCTGCCTGTCTGTGAGTGCCACCCGCTGCCTCCCCCGCCGTGTGCCCGGCGCTGGGGTAGGATTTGGGGGGCACGTAGTCTCCCCAGCCCCCGGCCCGCGCCCGCCCGGCCGCCGCCCACTCTGCCCACATCTGAGGGACCGAGGAGCCGGACAGTCTGCTGCAAACCACGGAATGTTTCCCAGAGCGCCCGGGCCGGGAATGTCGGCGGTGAGGAGGGGAAGGGCGGGGAACCCCGGAGAAGAAAGTTGGGGAGACACAGAAAGCAGGGCCAGGGAGGGGGGGTGGGCCAGGCAGCACAGAGGGCTGAAGGGGTCACCATCATGCCCCCCCACTTTACAGACGGAGAAACGGAGGCACAACCAGTACCTGACCACACCCATCAGCTCCCCACCCCATCCCGGCTCCAGGTCCCAGCACTTTCCTACCTTCTGGAAGTCCTTCCTCTCTTCCATCCTTTCTTCTCCTGGGCAGGCAAACATGGGGTGTTCAGAGCCTCCCCTGGGGGCTCCTGAGGCTGCCCCTCCAAGAGCAGGGTAGAGCTGGGCTGCTGCTCATTCTAGAAGTCAAGAGAAGGAAAAGCCATGGCTCAGAGAGGGACAGTACTTTCCCCAAGGTCACACAGCAAACTACTGTAAATTTGCAGTGCTGAGCCGAGAGCTCAAGATAATAGCCATTTGGAGTCCTCCCAACAAGCCTATGAAGAAGGAACTGCCATGATCACCATCTTACAGATGGGGATACAGGCTCGGAGAGGGACGGTCACTGCATGAGGACGAAGGGACGTGACAGGATAATGCGATGGTTCAGAGCTTACCCTCAGGACCAGCCTCTGTCTGTCATCCATGAGAGGCTGCTATTTGGGGAGGTCACTTCACTCAGGTAGTGGGTGTCACACCCCAGCCCCACACAAGCTGATGACAGGGTGCTTCGGTCCACCTTCGCCCCTGGTGGCCTTGAGAGGCTCCGAGAGCCCGAGGCCTAGAGCCAAAGACAGGGTGGCAGTGCCTGGTCTTTGGATGGAAACTCAGGGAGCAGGGAGAGGGCCCTGGCCGGGGGCCGGGGTGGGGCTCCCTGGAGGAAGTGGCATTTCAGCCAAGCCTGGGGGGATGCTAAGGCTTTCAGCTCAGAGAGACGGTGGTGAGGGCATTCCTGGCAGAAGGAACTGTGCAGACACAGGTGTGGCGGTGGGAATGTGCTGAGTGTGACAGAGCTAAAGGCAGGAGGAGGTGAGTGAGGTAGCAGAGGGAGGCGAGAGAGAAGTGTGAAGCCAGACCCTGGTGGGAGCTGGGCCTTCCCTCCCGGGCAGCAGGGAGCCATGCTGGGTGAATGAATAGGGAGGGGCATGGCCAGATCTCAGGCAGCTGTGGGATTGGGAATGGGGGCTGGGAGGAGAGTGAAACGGTGATCCAGATGGTAGAAAAGGAGACCTGAGGATGGATGGGGGAGAGGCCCGAGGGGGAGAATGGGCAGAACGTGAAGACCCACAGGCTGCGGAGAGGGAAAGGGGAGGAGGGGAGGCCGATGCTGCGATCCCAGCCTCGGGGGCGGTGAGCGACAGTGAAATCGTCCCTGAGGTGGGGACATGGGGTGGGGGAGGGGCGGGAAGAGGCTGAGTCTAGGGATCCTAGGGGATGTCCTGGGGGGGATGCTGAGTAAGGTGTGGAGAAAACCACTGGGGCCTAAAGTGGTGCATGGTACATCTCACGTGATCAGTAACTGCTTATCCATGGGAGGGAGGGACAGAGGGTCAGGGAGGGATAGATAGAAGGATAGAGGGATGGACGAGTGGGTGGGTAGATGGGTGGATGGCTTGTGGATGGATGGGTGGGTGGGTGAATGGATGGCTGGATGGGTGGATGGGTGGATGGATAGGTGGGTGGGTGGATGGATGGATGGATTGTGGATGGATGGGTGGGTGGGTGGTTGGATGGCTGGATGGGTGGATGGGTGGATGGATTGTGGATGGATGGGTGGGTGGGTGGTTGGATGGCTGGATGGGTGGATGGGTGGATGGATAGGTGGGTGGGTGGACGGATGGATGGATTGTGGATGGATGGATAGACGGGTGGAGGGATGGGTGGGTGAACATATGGACGATTGGATGGATAAATGGACAGATGGGTGGGTGGAGGCTGAAGACAGAAGTGGCTACCCTGAGTGTGAAGGAAAAAGGGCCCAGCACAGCCTGGTGAGGGCCAGGCCAGTGAGATTTGCTGGGGGGGGGGGGGAGCAGAAACCATGTCAGTTGCCCCATAACTCTCTCGCAGTGAGGCCCCCCCACGTCCTCTCCTCTGTCCTCACTCTCCACAGACAGCTGTGGGGCTAGATACTCCTCTCCACACACACATGGCTCAGCTCTGGGGGGCCCACCGCAGACAAATCAGTGGAAAATTAAAATAGTGTCTGTGTGCTGGTTATTGGCGGCCTCAGCTGGGCCACTTAATGACCCCTTTCTGGGGATTGTTACCAGCTGGAGGTGGCTGGGGGTGGGCATCAGCGCCGAGCCACCCAATCTGAAAGGGAGAGGGAGGGGGTGGTCCCTGGAAACAGTGCTGCCGGGAGAGGGGAAGGGCCATACGGTGGTCGTGATGGGAATCCAGGAAAAAGATGGTGCTGGGCTCTAGGTATGGACCAGCCTGGGCCCCGCATTCTGGTGGGTCCTCCCTCAGGGCCTCTGCCCTGCAATCCCTCCTGCGGGGGTGCCTGGTAGTTTCAGCTCATCTTTTAAGTCTCAGGCCCAATGGCACCACCTCCTGGAAGCCCTCCCCAGACCAGATCAACTCCTCCAATCATTTACTCTCTGCCCTGCTCACCTGTATGTATAATGTTAAGAGCAAGAACTTCACTTTGCCACTCACCAGCTGTGTGTCCTTGGGTAAGTCACTTTCTCTCTCTGTGCCTCATTTTCCTCATCTGTAAAACAGGGATGATAATAACCCCTTCCTCATAGAACTGTTGGGAGGATTCAGTGAGCTATTCAGGGCAAACTGGTAATTACTGAACATTTACTATGTGCTGGGCAATCCCATTTTAGGGATGGGGTCACTGAGGCCCACAGTTAGATAAACTAACCTGATACCGTCATTGTGTTGTGCCTGGACCAGGACAATCCCTTCTGCCCTGATTCCCCCAGCTCCCACCCTAGTCTCCACAGTCTGTCCTCCCCATAAGGACCACCAGAGGGTGCAGGTGAGCACCCGAGGCAGGTCCTCCTCCCTCCTCTGCCCACAGCCCTCCAGGGCTCCCACCTCCCTGGGGTAAAAGCCCAAGTCCTCCCCACCGCCCACAAGGCCCTGCACGACCCGCCCCGTCCCCTCCCTGCCCTCCCTCCTCCCTCTCTCCCCCTTGCTCACTCTGCTCCAGACACACGGGCCTCCTCACTGTTCCTCCAACACACCAGGCACGGTGCTGCCCCAGGGCCTTTGCACGGGCTGTGCCTTCCACCCGAGATGCTGTTCCATATCCTTTGGCCAAACTGGCTTTGTCTCATTCTTCAGTTCTCAGCCCAGATGGCCCTCGGACAGCCCCCCTTCCCAACTAAAGCTGGTCTTTCTGCTGTTCTGTCCTTACCCCTCCCCCATTCTTCTCCTGAATGCAACAAGCACAAGTTGCAATTATATTCTGTGTAATTCTGTATCTCCCACTGGACCACAAATGAGAGCAGGGATTTCTGCCCTGGCCTTCTCTGGGTCCCCAGCGCTCCACATAGGACATGGCACACAGGAGGTGCCGAATAAATGTTTATTGAAAAATGAACAAACGAGTAGATAAACATCACACAAATAATGTGCATGACAGCGCAGTCACAAACTCCCATCTCTCAAAGCTCAGCACCTTTATTCGCCCTGCTCTGGCTGACTTGATGATGATTTTAAAAGAGTAGTTCATAGATGCCACTCTTTTTTTTTTTTTACTTTCCGTTTTTAAGATTCAGTTACATATGAGATAAGACAAATCCAGAGGGCAGAAATAGACCTCGATATATTTGGAGACTTTTCCAATTGGTGGAGAAATGACGGATTCTTCGATAAATGTTGATCGAAGGACAGCTTTAAGGAAAAAAATCTCCAACATTTTATTTTGGTATAGTTTTAGAGAAAAGTCACAAAGGTAACAGAGAATTCCCATGTACCCTCACCCGACTGTGCTGATGGGAAAATCTTTCTTAACAGCTGTGCATTTGTCACAACAAAGAAATTAACATCAGGACAGTAGTATTAACTAAACTCCGTCTTTTAACATCACTACCTGAGTTTTACCATTTTTCTATTAATGCCCTCTTTTTGCTCCAGGATCCCACATGGCGTTTAGTCATCATGCCTCCTTAGGCTCCCTGGGCTATGATAATTTCTCCGTCCTTTCTTGTTTATCATGACCTTGACTGTGTCGAGGAGGACTGGCTGGCATCCTGAGAACATTCCCTGATCCGGGTTTCTTGCATATTTTCTCATGATTAGACCGGGGTTTTGGGGAGGAAGACACAGAGGTGAAATGCCCTTCTCATTACACCCCATCAGGGGTCCCTGACGTGCACACGACATCACCCTGAGGGTAACCTTTTTTAAAAAATTGAACAGTAGTTGATTTACAATATTGTGTTAGTTTCAGGTGTACAGCAAAGTGATTCAGTTACATATTTATTCATATATTCTTTTTCAGATTCTCTTTCGCTATAGGTTATTACAGGGTATTGAATATAGTTCCCTGTGCTATACAGTAGGTTCTTGTTGGTTATCTATTTTATGTCTAGTAGTGTGTATCCGTTAATCCCATACTCGTAATTTATCCCTCCCCTCGCCTTTCCCCTTTGGTAACCATAAGTTTGTTTTCTATGTCTGTGAGTCTGTTTCTGTTTTGTAAACAAGTTCACTTGTATTATTTTTTAGATTCCACATATATGTGATATCATATGATAGCTGTCTTTCTCTGTCTGACTTACTTCACTTAGTATGATAATCTCTAGGTCCATCCATGTTGCTGTAAATGGCATTATTTCATTATTTTATGGCTGAGTAATATTCCATTGTATATATGTACCACATCTTCTTTATCCATTCCTCTGTCAATTGACATTTAGGTTGTTTCCATGTCTTGGCTATTGTAAATAGTACTGCTATGAACACTGGGGTGCATGTGTCTTTTTTAATTAGAGTTTTCTCCGGATATATGCCCAGGAGTGGGATTGCTGGATCACATGGCAACTCTATTTTTAGCTTTTTAAGGAACCTCCATCCCATTTTCCATAGCAGCTGCACCAACTTACGTTCCCACCAACAGTGTAGGAGGGTTCCCTTTTCTCCACACCCTCTCCAGCATTTATTATTTGTAGACTTTTTGATGATGGCCATTCTGACCAGTGTGAAGTGATACCTCATTGTAGTTTTGATTTGCATTTCTCTAATAATTAGCAATGTTGAGCATCTTTTTTTTTTTGATATTGAGTTGTATGAGCCGTTTGTATATCTTGGAAATTAAGCCCTTGTTGGTCGCATCATTTGCAAATATTTTCTCCCAGTCTATAGGTTGTCTTTTCATTCTGTTTATACCCTGAGGTCAACCTTGATCACGTGGTTATGATGGTCCACCAGCTTTCCCCACTGTGAGGCTACGCTTGTCCCCTTTTCGTGCTTTTTTCTTTGGAAGCCAGTCACTAAGTCTAGCACCCCTAGACTCGCCTCCAGGAGGGAGGAATAGCTACATGAATTATGTAAAATTCTTCTGCAAGGGAGATTGTTCTCGTCTCCTCCATTTATTTATTTATTAATTCGTTTATTATGATCAGTATGGACTGATGACATGTTAATGTTAGGTTCTAGTTTATCATCTGATACTGCATTATTCATTTTTTTGCTTTGATTTTTTTGGCTTTGACATTGGAGCTCTTTCAGGTGGCTCCTGTGAGGGGGCAGGACAATTTTTTAAGCCTCGGAGAAGAAAACTTAAATTGCCTCCCTATACTATACCTTTCAGCAATATCCATTACAAATGGGTCAACAGTGAAGCCATAAAAAAATTAAAACACAAAAGTACTAGAAGAAAATATGGGAGAAACTGTTTATAGGATCAGAGTGGAAAGGCCTTTCTAAGCAAGCACAAAGTCCCCTGAAGTCATAAAAGAAATGTTATGTTTTATTACATAAAAAATAAAATTTCATGGAGGGCAAAAAGGCCCCAAAATCAACAACAAATGTGAGAGAAATATTTGCACATACTTGCAAAAGATTTTTGCCAGACAACAAATATGTAAAGAGTGCCTACAAATCAACAAGAAAAGACCAACTGAAAAAAGATGCAAAGGATATGAACGGACCATCCCAGAAAAGACCTGAAAGAAATAAAAATGGATTCAAAATCTGTGAAAAGATGTTTGACCTTATAGGGTGAGACATTCACAATAAAGCTACAATGGGATTTCTATCGTTTGGATTGCTAAAAAGCTAAAGTTTTCTTGTATGCTGCATTGTAAGCCATGGGGCACTGGTTCTCAACCAGGAGTGATTTTGACCCCAGAGGATACTCTGCGATGTCTTAAGACATTTTTGATTGTCATGACTAAGGGGAGGAGGCTACTAGGATCTAGCGGGAGGAGGTCAGGGGATGGGGTTCAACACCCGACAATGCACAGGATGCCTGCCCCTCCCCCAGCAAAGAATTCTCCAGCCCAAAACGTCAATAAGGAAGCAAGCTCTTTTGTGTATTACTTGGGAGAACATACATTTTTTAGAGGCAATTTGGTATTATAGCATCTGCCAAAGTTTAAAGTGCAAACATCTTTAAAAAAATTTCTTTCTAATTGAAGTATAGTTGATTTACAATGTCGTGTTCGTTTCAGGTGTACAGCAAAGTGATTCAGTTATGTATATATTCTTTTGCAGATTCTTTTTTTTTAAATTTATTTTACTTATTTATTTTTGGCTGCGTTGGGTCTTCATTGCCGTGCAAAGGCTTTCTCTAGTTGTGGTGCTCAGGCTTCTCCTTGCGGTTGGCTTATCTTACTGCAGAGCACGGGCTCTAGGCACCCAGGCTCAGTAGTTGTGGCTCGCCATCTCTAGAGCACAGGCTCAGTAGTTATGGTGCACGGGCTTAGCTGCTCTGCGGCCTTTGCGGATTCTTTTTCCTTGTAGGTTATTACAAAATATTGAGTCTAGTTCCCTGTGCTATCCAGTAGGTCCTTGTTGGTTATCTATTTTATACATAGTAGTGTGTATATGGTTTTAAAAAAATATTTATTTATTTGGTTGCACCAGGTCTTAGTTGCAGCAGGCGGATTTCTTAGTTGCAGCAGGCGGACTCCTTAGTTGTGGCTCGCCAACTCCTCAGTTACGACGTGCGAACTCTTAGTTGCGGCACACATGTGGAATCTAGTTTCCTGGCCAGGGATCAAACCCGGGCCCCTTGCATTGGGAGTGCAGAGTCTTAACCACTGCACCACCAGGGAAGTCCCTGTAGTGTGTATATGTTAATCACAAACTCATAATTTACCTTTCCCCCCAACCCGGCAAACACCTTTCAACACCACATTTCCAATTCTTGCAATATATCCTCCATGTCTGCAGAGATACGTGTGTGAAGGTATTTGGCACCATATTGTTTGTGGTAACAAACACTGGTAACAACCAAAATTAGCCTCAAGAGAAGACTAATTTATACAAACCGTGGTCAGCAGAGAACAGGATGGTGGTTCCTCAAAAACTTAAACACAGAATCACCATATGACCCAGCAATTCCACTCCTGGGTGCATCCCCATCTGAATCAAAAGCAGAGTCACAAAGAACTATTTGCACACCCCATGTTCATAGCAGCATTATTCACAACAGCCAAAAGGTGGAAGCAACCCAAGTGTCCGTCGACAGATGATGGATAAACAAAATGTGGTCCATCCATACGATGAAATATGTTATTCAGTCTTAAAAGGGAAGGAAATTCTGACGTGCTCTCCAACATGGATGAACCTTGAAGACATCATAGTGAATGAAAAAAGCCAGACGCAAAAGGACAAAGTGTCTGATTCCACTCACGTGAGGTCCCTAGAGGAGTCAAATCCATAGAGACAGGAAGTAGATGGTGGGGACCAGGGGCTGGGGTGAAGGATGGGACGTCAGTGTTTAAAGGGAACAGAGCTTCAGTTTGGGAGGATGAGAAAGTTCTGGAGATGGATGGTGGGGATGGTTGTACGACATGTGAATGTGCTTAGTGCCACTGAGCTGTGCACTTAAAAATTGTTAGCATGTTAAACTTTATGTTATACATCTTTTACCACAATTTTTTTTTTTAAAAACTGTGCATCCATGCAGTTGACTTCAGTCCTTAGCAAGCTGCTTTGGCTGTTGATGGGCAACCCTCTCTTAGGACAAACCAAGTGATAAAGGCTGCAATGCTTATAGGTCCCGCGAGAGGGCAGCACATGACCGGGAGACCCGCCTTAACGCTTTGATACACGTTCGCACGTTACTGAAGGTTTCCTTTCTGTTTCCCACCTTTTTTGTTTTGTTTTATTTACCTCTGTATTTCTATCCTTTTTTCCTATTACTGTCCCTCCATAGGCAAACGTCTCAAGTGTTCAACGTGTGTCTTTTTTACATCTATGTGTCATTGAAAATGTATTTTGTTAGGTTGCATGTGTAGGTAATATGCCTGGAAAGATGATGCATGAGTGACTGTGTGGCTGTGTGCCAATAAAACTTTATTTATAATAGCCAGGGATGGGCTGTGTATTGGTCAGGGCTCTCCAGAGAAGCAGAACCAATAGGGTGTGTGTGTATGTGTGTGTGTGTGTGTGTGTGTGTGTGTGTGTGTGTGTGTGTAGACATAGACAGATAGATGTAGAAATAAAGATAATTATTTTAAGGAGTTGTCTCATGCCATGTGGGAGCTGGCAAGTCTGAAATTTGTAGGGTAGGCCAGCATGCTGGAAATTCAGTTATGAGGCAGTGTTGCAGCCTTGAGCCTGAAATCTGTAGGCCAGGCAGGCTGGAGACTCAGGCAGGACTTCTGTGTTACAGTTTCGAGGCAGAACTCCTTCTTTCACCAGGAAACCTCAGTGTTTGCAGTTAAGTCCTTCGACTGATTTGACGCGGCCCACCCACATCCTGGAGGGCCATGTCCTTCACTTAAAGTCAACTGATGCAAATGTGAACGGCATCTGCACAATCCTTGCACAGCAACATTTAGACGAGGGATCACAAAATGTAACCATCCCAGGCTGAATTCGATCCATAGGCCACAGCGTGCCAACACCCATGTCTTAATTTCCTGGGGCTGTTAGAAATGTCACAAATCAGGTGTCTCGAGCCACAGAAATTCGCTGTCTCACAGCTCTAGAGGCTAGAAGTCCAAAATCAAGGTGTCCGCAGGGCTGGTTCTTTCTGAGGCCGCATCGAAGAATCCGTTCCACATGCCCCTCCTTGGCTTGTAGACATCTGTCTTCATGTTCACACGGCCTCTCCCTGGGTGCACATCTCTGCCCGCCTTTCCCCTTTTTAGAAGGACACCAGGCATATTGGATTAAGGCCCACCCTAATGACCTCATTTTTAGCTTGATCACCTCTGTAAAGGTCCCATCTCCAAGTACCGTCACATTCTGAGGTCCTGGGTTTTAGGACTCCCGTGTATGCATTTGGGGAGGATACAATTTGACTCGTAGTACCCTGTTATAAATGTGGATGGTTCTTTCTCCTTACTGTATAATATTCCATTGTATGAACATACCTCACTTTTTTCATCTGTCCTGGTAAGGATGGGCATTCTGGTTGTTTCTATTTTGGGGTTTTTATGAGTGAAGCTGCTATGGCCGTTCCTATATGTGCCTTCTGGTGAATAGATGCAGCATTGCTGTTAGGTGTGTACCTACCTGTGTCAACTGATAGTGACAGGATGCTTCCCAGGGGGCTGCCGCAGTCCACACACACACACACACACACAGGTGGGTTCCCAGCACCCTCAGCATCATCCGTCTTTCTCATTTTGTCCCTCAGACAGGTGTAAAGTGATACAGCTGTGCTACTCTGCATTGCTCCTGGGTTGACCACTTCTGCTTCCCTCTGAAAGTCGCCTGTTCACACACGTTGTCCACTTTGCTCTAGGGGTGTCATCTTTTTGTAATGGTTTTGAGGAGCAGGGCCACTGTATTGCACACCTTCAGGGCAAACATTCTCACTGGATTGTCTTAGAACTCAATTAGACTAGAGTGAGAATGACTTCCCCTGCAATATGCAATACAGCAGCCCTGGGTAGGAGTTCCTTGTATACTCCAGCTATTGGCCCTGCCATTTCTCCTCCTGTCCCATCATCTCTCTATTCACTCTGTTCCTAGTGTCCTTGACTGGACAGAAATCTTTAATTTTAATGTCATGGAATTCACACATCCTCTGCCTTCTGGCTTGTGTTTCTGAGGCTTTGTTTAAGAAGTTCTTTCTCACCCCCAGGTCCTAAAGTTCTTTTCCTACATGTTTTTCTATCAATGTTCCCGTTTTTCCTTTCACATTTAGGTCTTTAATCTGGGGGGCATCCATCTGCAGGTGACATCAACCAGGGAACCAGTTTGAGTTTTCTCATGGAGCAAGCCAGTTGTCTTCAATGCTGTTGGTCCAGCCACCCCAGTCTTTTCGTCGTTGGCTTGAGGCATCACCTCTGCAGATACCTGAGGATGCACCTCTGGGCTCTCATATCTCTCTGATGGGCTCTCATATCTCTCTGATGGGCTCATTTGATTATTTTAAACATCTTGCCCCATTGGATGCCGTTGGTGAGGTGTGGACACTTACTCTATTTGACAGTTGGGGAAACTGAGGCTCGGGGAAGGGAAGAGAACTCCCAAAGTCATACTGTGGGAGGATGAGGGTAGAGTCAGGACCGGAAGCTGGGGCAGGTTGAGTGTTTTCATTGGTTCTGTTTATGTCCGTTAGTGTAAAGCAGGGGGTCGCAAGTTTTTTCTATAAAGGGGTAGATAATCAATATTTTTAGCTTTGTGGGCCAGTCAGCCTCTGTCATGACTATTCAACACTGCAGTTCCAGCATAAAAGCAGCCATAGATGACATGTAACTAAATGGGATGGCTGTGTGCCAATAAAACTTTATTTCTAAAAACAAGTGGTGGGCCGGACTTGGCCCCTGGGCCGTAGTCTGCTGACCACTGGCCTAAATGTTTAGCAAACCCTGCTGGGTGTCCAGCTCTGTTCTGGGCACTGGAGATACAGCAGTGACCAAGACAGATGTGCACAAACACAGAAATGAATAACTTCTAACAATGAGGAGGCTATGAAACAAAAAACAGGATGACAGGTGGGTGGCAAGTGGGAGGGGAGAAGGGAGGGAAGGCCTCATAAAGAAAGTGTCCTGAAAGATGAGAAGCCAGCCTTGAAGAAATTGGGGAAAGATGTCCCTGGCCAAGAGCACAGCCCATGCAAAGGTCCTGGGGCAGGACCAGGCCTGGAGTGTTGGAGGAACAGCGAGGAGGCCCGTGTGGCTGGAACAGAGTGAGCGATGGGGAGAGAGGGAGGAAGGGAGAGCAGGGAGGGGACGGGGCAGGTCGTGCAGGGCCTTGTGGGCTGTGGGGAGGACAGTGGGATTTTATTCTTAGGGTGGTGGGAACCATGGAGAAATCGAGGGCCTTTTTACAGATGGGATGGGGTAGGGGCAGGAGTGAAATCCAGGAAACCAGAAAGGAGTTGCAGGAGCCCCCGTTGGGCAAATGGCTTCACCTTCCAGATTCTCAGTTTCCCCGTCTGTAAAATGGCACCCATGAAACCCACTTACTCCACAGCAGAGCAAGAGCCCACGGTATGTTCACACGCGCAGGTCTTGGAGTCAGATGAAGATCCGAGGTCTAACTTGAGCTGCTAGAAACCACCTAGGCCCGGTCAGTGCCCCACGCACAGTAGGCCCGCAGGGATGCTACAGGGTGTGAGCAGTGGAGGAAACTGGGTAAATGCCCAATTTCAGGAAGACAGAGGCACGGAATGGGGGTGCAGAACAGAGGGTGAAGGGTTGAAGCCGTGCCCTGCTTGGCAAGTCCTCGGGGGCAGAACCCCTCCTGTCCTCTCCCATTTCACTCTCCCTGGGTCTGTGCCAGTCACGGGGTGGGGGGTTCCCCAGAACTTCCTAGTAGATTCAGTTACTATGATGGGTGTGGTTCCTGAAAAGGCTGGGGACTGGTGGTAGGGATGGGAGGGAGTGGATCATGGGGTAAGCCAGCACGGGGACCACCCTGTGGGACGGCCTGGGCCATATAAGGAGCCTCTACTGCCCCCTCCCTGCCTCCGGGGACATCAGACACCTGCAAGGGGCAGCGGGCAGCCAGCCCGGGAGTTGGGAGGAGTGGGAATTCCAGCCTGTCCCTCATCCAGTCCAGTTACTGCTGCCAGCCGAGGCCCTGACCTTTCTCCCAGATCCCGGAGCTGAGTAATCGTTACCGGAAAAATAAGTCAGGCAGCTGAGTGGCTGCAGCGCATCTTCCTGGGGTTGGGGTCACTCTGGGTCCCCAGTCTGGTTGCTGGAGACCAGGGTACCATGGCCATGATGTGTACCGGGTCAAGGTTCCTCCTCCCCTCCCCCTGCACTCTCTACCCGCTACTGCGCCCACACTGCCCCCAACACAGGTTCCCCACCGCCCCGAAGTGACACTGCCCACCCCTCTCACAGCTCCCTGCAAGGTCTGACAAGTGGGTGTAGAAAAAGGCCCAGGCATCCCTGGCTGCCCCAAGCATTCTCGAGCCTTGGTCCCGCAGACGCCTGGATCCAGGAGGAGCAGGGCAGCAACTTGGCTGGGAGTCTTGGACATCAAAGGGAGCTGGATTTGAACTTCAGCTCTGTCATTTCTTTGCAGGGTGACCTTGAGCGGGTGAGCTTGAGCAGTTGACCCTCCCTTTCTGAGCCTCAGTTTCCACCTCCGGGAAATGGGAACAATAAAACAGCCCTTCCTGGTTTTGTGAGGCTCCCGAGGGATGCCCATGTGAACGTCCCAGACAGAGCGTGGTCCTGAGCGGCTATGCAGTACGAAGAGCTCCCCAAACGTGTGCAGGGTGCTTCCCGGGTGCCGGGTCCCTGTGGAGCTGGAATTCCAGGGAGAGAGACAGACCACAAAGGAAGAAGAACAGGGTTGAGGGACACTGAGTGCCATAAGGAAAACAGAAATGATCATTAGACTTTACTGTTGTTTCACCTGGCGTTGTTGATAGCCAATGGGTAGTGTGGATAGCCCACGTTCCACACAAGGCCTCCCAAGGCCTGCGATTATTCAGTGCTAACTGTGTACCATGCTCCAATCGCGGCTTAACCCTGCAAAACCCATTTCCCAGAAGAGAGTGTGAGGTCTCGGGTTTGTCCAAGGTCACGAGCCAGTTGTGCAGGCAGGGCCTGGGAGCGGACCTGCCGGGCGGCACACTTCCTGGACCTGCCTCCCCTCCTTGGGCAGAGTTGGCATCCTCCCAGCTGCACCGGCCCCACCAGCCCTGAGCTTCCCCCCAGCAGGGGTCCAGGAGGGCTGGACTGGGGAGGGGTGTGGCCGGGGCGGACACTGGGGCAGGGCAGAGAGGGAGCAGGGTGCTGCCTCTGACCCCCAGGGCTGCCTGGGAAACGCCAACGCCTAATCCTGGCTCCAGAGGACACGTTGTACTAGAGATTATATAAACCAACCTCTCCATTCGTTGGTTTAATTCTTTCAGGCTTTTCCCCTCATCTGTCATTCTTTAATCGCCCTGTTAACGGAGCTCCCGGTCAGGCCTCTCTCTGCAGCCCGAACCCCAGCCACTCCCGTCTCTCTCCGTGAAGATCCAAGTGGGGGCCTCTGCCACCCCCCAAGGCCAGGTCGAGGTGGTGGAAGGGGTGCCGGGAGGAGGGGTGGGCATAGCGGATGCAGCGTGTCTGAGAGACGGGAGCATAGGGCCCAGAGCAAGGGCACCCAAGTCAGGCTCTGACCCCACTCTCAGTTTCCTCCTCCAGAAAGTAGGGGGCCCGACCTCCAGGTTGCGGAGAAGGCCACGAAAGGAGCGAGCACATAGTAGGTGGTCAGTTAACGCGGGCCGGTCACCATTCTGATGAACCAAGAGGTGGGATGCCCAACCCCACCATGGGGCAGTGGGTACAGGACAGCCCGGGACTGGCCCTGGGACCCCATCCCCATGACCCTGGTGACCCTCGCCAAGACTCGGTGCGTCCCTCTGTGAAGTGGGGAGGCCACCTCCCCTCAGCTAAGCCTGTCAAGAGAGTAAATCCTGAGAGTTCTCATCATAAGGAAAATTTTTTTTTTCTATTTCTTTAATTTTGTATCTACATGGAATGATGGATAAATGTATGGTGGTCATCTGAAAAATTAAAATAATTAAAAAGCCTCTTATCCTCGAGAAAAAAGAAAGTTAGAACCTAAAGATAAGTAAATAAATACATAAGCCAGGTCCATTGCACAGATGGGCAAACTGAGGCTGGGTTCCCCTGTGCATCCGGGACAGGGCTGGGAGTTGGCGCCCAGTGGAGGGGAGGCTAAGATGGAGAACTGAGCTGAGGGCGTCAGTCCCCATGGCCCGATTCCAAGTCATGGCCACCTCTGCTCTGAACCTCTGTTTCCCTCCTCCAACAGATGGGCCGGGTGGGTGGCGATGTCAGGGTGCCCGCCCTCCCCACCCTGCCACTCTGCCCCTTTACGTAACCCAGCAGCACGGCCGGAAATCACAGTGCCAACGACTCTCTCCCTCTGTAACCGACTTCCTGTGGTTATGGCCCACCTTGGATGCCAGCCGCCCTCTCCCCACCGCGCCCCCCACCCCGGGCCGCAGAGCCAGGGAGTCCAGTCCTTATCCGAGGCTCCCACTCCCAGGAAGCCAACCCCCTCAAGTGGTATGTCTGCCTGGGTGACCGTGGCTGCCAGGGGCCATCACCAGGCTCCTTCTGCTGCTCGCCTGGGAAATCGCTTACTGGCTGCCTCCTAACCCACAGCTGGAGGTCAGAGGGCAAAGGGCAAAGGCCAAGGAGCTCCCTTTTCAGATCTAGAGGAGCAGGAGTTGCCTCCTGATTTCTGGAAGGGAAAGAAACCTCCCATTTGGCAGGACTTTTCTGAGCTGCTGGCAGGATGCGGGAGGGAGCCCCCATGGTGGGAAGAGGAGACCCCAGCCCTGCTCAAGGGACATGAGGGGGCATCTGTGGGGACACTCCTACAGCCAGCAGGGCAGCCTGCAAATAATGGCAACCACGGCCATCATATGACTGTGCCCATTTTACAGATGGGCAAACTGAGGCAAAGATGCCTCCTGCCTGAGGCCACGCCATCTGTGAGCAGCAATGCTAGGGTCTGAGCCTCCAAAGGCCTGACTGCTGGGGCCTGCTGGGTGGGGGTGAGGGGAGGAGGTCTCCTGGGCTCTCTGGGGCTGGAAATCCCAGTGCCACTCCCGCTCGCATTGTTGCACGGATCTGGATGGTCTCTTCCCTGCAGTGGCCCCTGCCAGGCACGTCAGTGAGTTCCTCTGGGACAGATGGGGAAAATGAGGCCCAGAAACTGGAAGCAACTTGTCCTGAGTTCCCACGCGACGGTGGGAGATGCCTAAGCTGGGCAGTACTGGGGGCCAGGTGGGCAGTGTCCCCACGACTGCCCTGGATGGCTCAGCAACTCCCACCCCGTGAGATCCGGCCTCAGTTTCTCCAACTGAAGGAGAGATGCCAGAGAGACACGAGCAGGACCTCGGAGACTGGGCCCGGGGCCGGCGTGTGTGGGCAGGTTTCGGAGTTCCAGGCGGTGCCCGAGCCTACACCCAGGTGCCCGCGCCAGGCCCTCCGGCAAAGGCTCTGGGTGGAGGCCTTCCCCGATCGCCTCCGTGGAGGGCTGGGCTTGACTCCGGCCGCCACATTCCATGGTCTTCTCACTGTCCCGAAACATGGCAAGCTGCCCCTCCAGGTCACCGGGCAAGCATGTGGCAAAAGCAGGATTCCAACCCGGCTCAGCCCAACTCCAGAGCCAAGGCGTCTGGAGAATTTCAAAGCGTTCAGGGATTCAGCTCGCCGGCCAGCCAGGAGTCCCCCTGCCCACAGGCAAGGGCTCACATCTTCCCTGTCTCGTCCGGAAGGGTCATCATTCACCTGTTCTTTGCTCTGCTCCGCTTTCAAGGGCGTGAAATGTGTCCAGAGGGGGAGAAATTCAGGGTAAATTTCCTGTTCCCCGGGTCTCCAAACCCAGGAAGTGCTACCAGGTGTCTAGCCCCAGTCTCTCTTGCTGCTTTGCTTCCCTTCCCTGCTGTTTGGAGGGCCGCAGCGATGAGCCCAGAGAAGCCGGGGGCTGCGGGTGTGTGTGTGTGTGCTGCACCCTGAGCAGGTCGACAGCAGCACCTCCCACATTCTGGGAGGGTTGGGGTGAAGGGCTAGGGAGGGCCCAGGTCGGCAGAAACAGGGGTGCAAGTCTGAGGTGACCTGGGAACTTGTATGTCACATGGGGCCACAGAGTCCTGAAACGGACCTGCTCTTCTCTGGGCCTCAATTTCCCCATCTGTAAAGTGGGGGCAATAGTACTACACCCCCTCATAGGGCAGCTTTGAGAATCCCTGCATTGAGTGTGTAAAAGAGTTAGCACAGGCTCGGGCCCCCAGCAGGCACTGGTTGATATTGGCTATTGATGCTCCTATTATGATACCAGTGAGCGAGTCTGTCTACACTGCAGGCAGCGGTGCTATACCCAAAGCACTTAACGAGTAGCAGAGCCCAGGCTGACTAATAAGAAGCGATTTCAGCTACGGACGCTGGGAACCGACCTCTGGATAGGTGAAGAGGAGGCTCTGTGTCCCAGGGAAGCGACCGTGGTGGGGGGCGGGGGGTGAGCTGGACCACAGGCCCGCAAATTGTGCGTTCTTGTGGAGCCCAGGGCAGCCTGGGGAAGCAGACACAGTGGTCACAGGGCAGAGGACAGAGAGCCCAGGACAGGACCAGGGCAGTGAGGAGGCGGAGGGAGCCTGAGCTGGTCTCGGGCTCAGTGTGTGATGGTGGGTAGGTGCCTCGGTTTGCACTCCTGTGAAATGGGTTGAGGAGAAATGGGCCCGTCGATGGGGGATGTGTGTACCCGATGGAGTCACATGTAGAAGAGGCATGGGAGGTACCTGGCACAGAGTAGGTGCTCGAGAAACCTGTCGTGCTTTTGTTGTCCATGCCTCCCATAGCTGTCAGAAGGATCAGTGAAGTCCACCCTGTGAGGGCCTGGGCTGCGGCAGCAGGCAAATACGTGCTTGTTGGGTAAATCGTGACGTTCAGGCAGCCTCTTTCTCGCACACAATGTTTTTCAGTTTCCAAAACGCCTCGACCTCTCCTGCAGAGATTCTCCCCGCGTGGACCCTGTGGGTATCTGGGGCCACGTCATTCTCTGTGGGGCTGTCCTGGGCACTGTGGGCGATGAGCAGCCTCCCTCTCCCCCGACCCGTCATGACAACCACGAATGTCCTCAGTATCCCCTGGGGGGCAGAACCGCCCCCTTGACAACCTCCATGGCCTCAGTAGCACCCTCACGTTCAGAGGCCTCCTTTAGCAGAAGAGAGAATTCAGGCTCAGAGAGGGCGCACAGCACATCAGGGTGGGGCCAGCCCCTGCTGCTGCCCCAGGCGCCCGCGCTGCGCAGGACTCTGGTCCCACCTGGGGAGAGGTGGGCAGTCAACGCCACCGGCCATGCCAGGGTTCCAGGAACTGGCAGAAGGAGCCCAAGACATGCCACAGTTGCAAAATCTAAGGGCGGCATGCCGGCATGCCTGGGCAGTGCCACTGCCTCGGCCCCGTGGGCACCGCCAGGAAAGAAAAAGCAACTCAGAACTGGGCACCAGCACAAACGGTGGAAACCGAGGCATTGGGATGCGGCGGTGGGGGCGGGGAGGGGAGGAGAAGGACCCAATCAGAGACTGTGCCTTGCTGTGTGGCCTATCAGGACACAGCTGGGTACGTGCTGACCAATGAGAATGCCACAAAGAGTCAGGCCCCATCTCCAAGCGAAGCCCATTGGCCCAATGAAGGGGTGCGGGGTGGGTCCATTTGGTCCCCCAAATCTAGCACTCTGGGTCCCTTACAGACATCCCTTTGCTGGTGCTTCTTAATTTGGGGGCCTCGGGGTTGGTTTGAGGGAGCTCCTTGCTCAGTTATGTGCCCCAGGGCTGTTATCACCTTATCAAAGCCAGAATTATACGTAAAAGTTCAGTAAGTCATTCACTAAACATTTATTGATCAATTGCCACGTGCTGGGCAGTGAGCAGGTGAAGATGAGCAAGGCAGATGCGGAGGAAAAGCCACACTGAAGGAGAGGAGGCTGGGAAGAGGAACAGCCCGTGCAAAGGCCCTGGGGCAGGACGGGGCCTGGCATGTGGGAGGAACAGTGAGGAGGTCCATGTGTCTGGAGCAGAGGGAGCGAGGGGGAGAGAGGGAGGGGGGAGGGCAGGGAGGGGACGGGGCAGGTCGTGCAGGGCCTTGTGGGCCGCGGGGAGGACTTTAGTCATCGTGAGGGCAACGGAGCCCTGGAGGTCTTTAGACAGTGGGATAATGTGTTGTGCCACCGAAGGACTGGGATTTGGGGTACGGTCCTTCCTTTCTCTGGGCCATAATCTCCTCATTCAGCAAATTGGGGAGTGATAATACCTACCTAGGGAGCTGATGTGACGGTAAAGGAAGGTTCCAGCAAGGTAGCTGGTACACGGTGGGTACACAGCCTTCACCTGATCCAGCCCAGCCCCCATTACCACCCACCTGAACCAGCACATCCCCTCATCCTGGTTTCCAGCTCCCACCCGTGCCCTCAGTCTGTCCTCCGCGCAGTAGCCAGGGGGCCCCTGTGAGCACCTGAGTCAGGCCCTGCCCCCTCCTCTGCCCACAACCCTCCAGGGCTCCCACTTCCCTCCCAGTAAAGATCCAAGTCCTCCTGGGACACACAAGGCCCTGCACGACCTGCCCCGTCCCCTCCTGGCCCTCCCCTCCTCCCTCTCCCCCGCCCTCGCTCACTCTGTTCCAGACACACAGGCCTCCCCGCTGTTCCTCCATTGCACAAGGCGTGGCCCTGCCCAGGGCCTTTGCACGTGCTGTGCCCTTTGGAACGCTCTCCCCCCAGACACCTACATGGCTCCCCCTCCACCTCCTTTAGGTCCCAGCTTATTATATTGCACCCCCAAGCTTGACCCCCCACTTCCCCTCCCTCTCTCTCCCTTTCTTTATTTTTCTCCGTGTTGCTCATCACCACCTGACGTCTCCCTCCACATCTGGCTCCCTATCTGTCTCCCCCACTGCACCATCAGCTCCATGAGGGCAGGAATTTTGCCTTTTTTGTTCCCTATGGCAACCTCAGTGCCCAGAACAGTGCCTGGCACAAGAAGGTGCTCTATAAATGTTAACAGATGAATTAATGAAAGAAGACTTTAATTATCTTTACCCCCCCCCCCGAACTGTTCCAGCTCAGCCCCTGTCCATCCCCTCCAGCCCACCCCTTCCCCACCACCCCCAGCCCTGGGGGGTGCCCCCGGGGTTCGCTGGGCCGAGAGAGGGAACAGCAGGTGTGGTGAGAAGTACCAGGCAGGGGCCCCCCAGCGCTCCAGAGTCTGGACAGGGCCCCCCATGCGCTGGCAGCAGGGCAGCCCCCTCCAACAGCCGTCAGCCACTTCCGCTGTCTGCAGGATTTGCTTTTTGAATTAGAGGAGGGGGAGTAATCGGGGCGGACCGTGTTTGTGTTTGTGGGAAGGCTTCGTGGCCTGGTGGCCTGGCGCGGCCTTGCTAGACGGCTGGCTGGGACTCAGTTCTGGCCCGATTCCCGGGCGGGAACCGAGGAAACGGGTCCATGTGGGTGTGTGCAGACGTGTGTAGGGGTCTCGACCCCCCATCCGGCCCAGAAGCCCAGCTTGGCTCATCTTGGGGGGCGCCAAGGCCTGGGCAAGCCCTCCGCTCCTGTATGTGGGCCCAGGGTCCCTGCCCCGCAGCTCCAGAAACTCTGCCAGCCAAACCCTGGTGCTGAGGTTTTCGATGATGAACAGATGGTCTCAGGCCTGGCGGGGAGTGGGGTGCTGGGCTGAGCCTTGGAGGGGCACCGCAGCCCCCCTGGAGGCATCACCGGTGCAGGGAGTGCCTCTGCGTCCGGGGTTTGGGGGGTACCATCCTCGGAGGGTCCCCCGGTTTGGCCACGTCATGGTTGGCAGAAGACAGCCTTGTGGGGAGGGCGGAGGCCTGGGCCCGCTGCCATGTCAAATTCCTCCCGGCAGCAGTTGGGGGGTGGGGGGAGGGAGAGGTTTTTTTGTTTTTTGTTTTTTTTCCAACAGAATCCAAAGGAGGAGAGAGAGCTTTTGGCAGGAGGAAGGCATTGGAGCTAAGCCTGGGCCCGGCTCGCTCTGAATCACGCTCCTGGCCTTGCGCTCGGCAGCTGGAGGGGGCTGGCGGGAAGGGACAATGGTACTTCTCCTCTGCCTGCACCACCTTCTCAGAATAGGGGGTGGCCTCCTCGAAGGACAGCAGACCTGGCCTTCAACCAACCCCCAACCCCGGCTGCTGTCCCATCTCCCACTAACTGCTCAACGGGCTTTGCTGCTTCCACACCTTTACTTAGGCTGTTCCTTCTGCCTGGTTGCCCTTCCCATCCATCTCAGGGTCTCCCCAGGCCACCTCGGATCTGGTCTTCCGTCCCCCTGGGCCTAGAGGCCTGAGGTTGGAGCCTGAGGCCAAAAAAAAATTTTTAAAAATCAGTAATACCAATCCTGACTTTATTTACACGTGACATTTTGTTTGTCACAGATTTTCTGCAGATGCTTTAACAGATTAGTTGTCTTGATGACTGAGCTTTCGGTGCCCCCTTAAATATTGCACCCCTCTATAAGTGCCTCTACTGGCCTCATCCACGTTTCAGCCCTGGGGATCTAGTTTGTGCCAGGCTGAAACCAAGGCCTGGGGATGGAGACAAGGCCAAGAATACGAAGGTCAGGCGTCTGGCCCCCATCACTGGAGACACACACTGAAAAGGAGAGAGCCACATGGGCGCTAGCGATAATGGAAAAGCGCCAGCACTGAGAGGCCCGCTGGTCACTCAGTTTACCCGCTGTGTGACCCTGGGTAAGTCATTTCCTTCCCTGGGCCTGAATGAGGCCTCTTCTATCACACAATCTAATAAGGGTTTTCCTGCCGACCCCGAGGGCTGTTTGTGCATGAAATGGCATAATAGCCGGAGATGGCTGCCTACACAATGTAAGCTGTTATTAGGGCTTCAGGGCCACCCTTGGGCCTCAATTTCCTCATCTATAAAATGGGCGTAATGATACCTGCTATGGCTAACCTCCCAGGGCCCTGGAGGATTCAAAGGGGAATAATGATGCTTTGCAGAGGGACCTTGTGAAGGCTGAGAAAGTGGGGGACAATCGCTTCTGTTGGGAAGTCTGGACCCCTCGCCCCTCCATTAGAATAACACCTCCTGCAGAAACATTGAAAAGGTATACTGGCTGTGTGACCTTGGGCAACTCCCTCAACCTCTCTGGGCCTCAGCATCCTCATCTATACCATGGGAATGATGACAGTACCTTCCACTCAGAGCTGTAGCAATGAGTTAATGCAGAGATCAGCAAACCACATCCCAGGGGCTAGATTTTTCTGTTCAGCCATCGAGCTAAGAATGTTTAAATGGTTGAAAGAAATCATAAAGAATAATATTTTGTGACAATTATGTGAAATTCTCATTTTGGTGTTTGTCAATAAAGTTTTATTGGCACCCAGCCATGCCCATCCGTTGACATGTTGTCCAACGCAGCTTTTGAGCTACAAGGGCAGAGCTGAGTGGGTGCAACAGAGACCCTCTGGCCCGCAAGGCTGAAAAGAGTCATTCTCTGGCTCTCTGCTGAAAAAGTTTGCAA
The DNA here is from genome assembly GCF_949987515.2 of Delphinus delphis. Taxonomy (NCBI): domain Eukaryota; kingdom Metazoa; phylum Chordata; class Mammalia; order Artiodactyla; family Delphinidae; genus Delphinus; species Delphinus delphis. The sequence continues at coordinate 3,930,358 of NC_082685.1, read as the reverse complement.
GCCCTGGCTTCCTTTGAACTTCAGTGGGCACAAAATGAGCTTGGTCCAGGTGTGTCCACTACTGTTATTAAATCTGGGCTCTTTTTCCCCTGTCGATGTCTAATCTCCAGCTTCTTCCCCACACCACTGAGGATTCTTGAAAGTCTGCCTTACTCCCCCATCCTGTGCCATCTCCTCCACAATCCCCTGTGGCTGGGCACTTAGGTTGTTCCTATTTGCTAAGGCAGAGCTGCGGTGGACAGCCTCGTGTCTCAAGCTAGTTTGCTTTTATGCAACAAACGCCCTCCATCATACACTGGGTGCTAGGTCCTGTTCTAGGCACTTGGCAAATATCGACTTATTTCATCCTTGGTATGACTACTGTGTTCCCCTCCCCCATTTTACAGATGGGCAAACTGAGACTCAGCAAATTGAGGTGACTTGCCCAGGGTCACACTGCTGGGATTTGAACCCAGGCTGCGTGACTCCTGTCTGTGCCTTGGGCCGCTCTCCTCGTTCCTTGAGGTAGAGACCCAGAAGCCCAGTCCTTGCAGCAGAGGGGGACAAGGATTCAAAGACTCCATTGGTTCACTGGCAAACTGTCCTCGCTGGATATATTTGAAGATCACTTAGGGCCAACGTGGCGTCTGATGCTTGAGCCCCACCTAAGGCCTCCCGAAGGCAGGCCCTGGACTCTGAGATTAGCCAGGAGAACTGGCCATTTCTTCCAGGACAGGGAAGTGACAACCCTTGGGTAGAATCCAGGTGTGGATTTGGGGGCCCCCGCCCCAAACCAGTAGCTGCTTTTCCCTGGGGCCTGGGAAGGGGGGCGGGGCCGGCAGGGCTCTGCAGAATCCAGCAAGCTTTGGATTTATCCCTCACCTTCCCCGCTCCCCCACCCCTGCTGCCATCTGATTGGCACTCTCCCCATCACTCACCAGGTCTGCAGTGATGCATCTGCTCCCGTGTTTGTTCAGTCTTGGCCACCGGATGTGGGGCAACTGAAATTCCCCATCCCTTTGGAGGGCGTGTCAGATGGTGCAACCACTTTGGAAAATAGTTTGGCAGGTTCTTAAAAAGTTAAACACACACCTACCACCGTGGGATCCAGCTTCTACTCCTGAGTCTTTTGTCTAAGAGAAAGGAAAGCCTATGGCCATGAAAGACTTTGACATAAATGCACTTAGCATACGACTCATTCCACTGCCAGACGTTTACCACCACGAGGAACAAAAGCAAATGTTCATGCGAAGGCTTGTGCACGGAGGTTCATAGCAGCTTTATTTGTAATAGTCCGGAACTGGAAACAACTCAGATGTCCCTCAGCAGGTGAACGGACACAAGGTTAACACATCCAGACAAGGGAATACTAGCCAGTGATAAAAAGGCATAAGCTATTGGTACATGGAACAATGTGGATGAGCTGCAAAATAATTATGCTGAGTGAAAGAAGCCAGACACAAAAGAATGTTATTGACACTTGACCACGCCCATTGGTTTACTTACTGTCTGTGTCTGCTTTTGTGCTAGAGACAGAGCTGAGTAGTAAGTGACTTTGGGTAGTCAGTAAGTCAGTCTCTGGGCCTCAGTTCCCACATCTGTAAAAATGGGGCTAAGCATATCACCTCCGCACAGGTGTGGGCATCTGTGTGGCTTTCTTCATGTTCTTATGTAAATGTTGGACGCGTGTCTTTATCATTCAGCGATTTGGGTTTTCTTTTTTTTTTCCTCTGCATAATAACGGATCTTGGAGATGAGCTCATATCAGTGCTGTGGTTGAGGAACGCTGGTGCGTGTGTGTGATTCTTTTAAATATACATTTAACACATACACATATTATAAAATGTACAAATACAAATTATAATATTTAATAATTATACATGTGTTCATAATATATACTACATAATACATGTTGAGTACACATAAATTTTATGTGATTCATTTTTATACGTATATAAAGACTGAAGATACACACACATATGATTCTTTTTAAAAATGGGATTTTAAACAGGCGTCGTCCCTCTGAGACTTTCACTTATTCAACAAATATGTATTGAGCATCTACTATGTACCGGTCACTGTTCTCAGTGCCAGGGACACAGCTGTGAGCCATACAGACAGCCTCCCCTCCCCTGACAGTGTTCCCAGAACATCCTAATTTTGAGTTCGTGATTTAGCTGTTTATTTGGGATTTAGATGCTGGCATGAGTTTAATCCCAGTCTGACTCACGACTTGCACTTATCATTGTTCCATTTATTAGTAAATTTAAGTGTTTGCTAATAGAATAAATACCCAAATCCTCAAAATAAATACCACCAGGGTAAACAGAACTTTCACAATAACTCACACCTCAAAGTGCTTCTTCCCCGTCCTACTTTCTGGGCTCCTCTCCCCAAAGTTAACCATCCTCCTGAATCCTCTCTTTTCTTGAAAATAATTGTATCTCAAATATATATTTCCCCCAAATGTCGTCTCATTTTAGTTACTCTGAATTCATAAAGAGGGACTCACGCTGCGTCTAACATTTGGGGATTTTCTGTTCCACTCCGTGTAATGTTGCTAAGTCTATCCTTACCGTTTGCCTGTGGCTGAGAACACCACTGTGGCTGCTGATTAATATGCCACTGGATGAATTTCCCACAATGCACTTCTCCATTCTCTCAGCAATGAGCACATTTGGGTTGTTTCTGGGTGCCCGCCTTCTTCACAGTGCAGGAATGACGATTTTGTGGCATGTTTCCTGGGGCAAAAAGCCAGGGTTTCTTGTGGCTATGTATCTAGGCGAGGAAAGGCTATGTTACGTGGCACATGAATGTTCAGTGTTGTCATTAATATCAGTCTGTTTTCCAAAGTGGTTGCAGTGTGGAAGAGCCCTGTGTACCCACAGCCTCTCCATCATTTGGTATTGTTGGACGTTTTCAATTTGGGGCAATGATAACGGGGCCTTGATGTGGCTTTGTCAGGCATTTCCTTGATCCTTAAAGAGGTTGGACATCTCTTCATGCACTTATTGGCCACCCGTGTTTCATTGTTTGCGTGCTTTCTGCACACTTTCTTTTGGGGTAGCTGCCTTTTTCATACTGAAACTTCTTTTTTAAAATTTATTTTTATTTATTTATTTATTTATGGCTGTGTTGGGTCTTCGTTTCTGTGCGAGGGCTTTCTCTAGTTGCGGCGAGCGGGGGCCATTCTTCATCGTGGTGCACGGGCCTCTCACTGTCACGGCCTCTCTTGTTGCGGAGCACAAGCTCCAGACGCGCAGGCTCAGCACTTGTGGCTCACGGGCCCAGTTGCTCTGCAGCATGTGGGATCTTCCCGGACCAGGGCTCGAACCTGTGTCCCCTGCATTGGCAGGCAGATTCCCAACCACTGCGCCACCAAGGGAAGCCCTGAAACTTCTTTTTAAAGGATTGTATCATCCCATCAGAAGGCTATACCATTATTTATAGCATGCATTCTCAGCAGGGACAAAAATAAGTTCTTGGGGGGGTGAAAAAAAATCTTACTCTTTTAATGTACAAAACGCAGATATACATACAGTATATAAACAAATATTCAGTGTATCTGGGTATTAAAATTTCATAAGGGATGATTAGGAAAAAAATGTCTACAACAAGTGGGGGGGATAATGAAAAAAAGGCTGAGAAACACTGACTTATAGCAATTGTCACAAGTCTGTGGCGATGAGGGGCATACATAGCTTTTCCCAAGTTCAGGATAGACTCCTGCAAATTGGACCATAAGGTTTGAACTTGGCTTAGGCCTCTGCCATGCCCGCCAAACTGCCTTCCCAGTTCATATACACATTTACCTCCAGGCAATTTAGGAAAACGCCCGTTTTTACCACATCCTCGCCAGCACTGGGTTTTATCAACTTAGAAATCTTTACTGATTTTGATGGGTGCCAAAGCATGGTAGGTTCTCATCGTTCATTATCCTTTCTTTGGTCTGTGTAAGCCTGGACATTTTTTATGTGTTTACTAATCAGTCTGTCTTTTGGGAATGTTCTAGGGTGGAAGCAATGTAAGCCAACACATCTGGAAGAAAGGGGATCTTTTATATACAGTGGCAGTAACTTAGAAGAGTTGTGTCCTATAGTTATACAGAAAGCAGAACTTGTAAGTGATGAACTTGGATATTTAGCAGAGGGGACTTTCCAGTCAAGTGTCGAAGGTGCAGCCCCGTTTCTTCTCGCTGCTTATAGCAAAATGTGAGAGGAAAGAGATAGATAGAGGGAAGAACTGTTAAGCAAAAAGGAACCAGGACTTGGTAATTTGGGAGACTCTCGCAAAAGAAGCCAAAATCAGGAGGTTCACTGTCAGGAAAGTGTCCTCCGGACCATCAATCATCACTTACCGACTGGGTAAATCATCACTTACCGACTGGATAAAATTGGGCAAGAGTCTAAACCAATCTGAGCCTCAGTTTCCTCATCTGTGAAATGGGGATACAAAGGTAATAGCCATCAACTACGTGCCAATAAAAATTAAAAAAAAAAAAAAGGTGATAGCACCACCCACCTCATGGGGCTGCTGTGAGGGTAAGTGCATAGCCTCGTGTAGAGCATTTAACTCTATGCCTGCAGGCCCAGGGGTGGCCTTGTGGGGAAAATGATGGGTGGGGGACAGCTTCTGTGCCCCTACTACTGCCATCTGGACCGGAATCCCTGGCTGGCTGACATCAGTCCACCCCCCCTCCTCGCCTCTCCTCCCAGGTACCTAATTCCCTGAGGTAGGGGAGGAGCTGAGGGTTCAAGCTGGGGATTAACAGAGGCAGATTAGAGTCGAGCTGAGAGCAGGGGGTCTCTATCCTCTTGACCCTTTCCTCTCCGGAGCCAGAGCCGGTATATCCACCCTGGCTCCTTTTGGCTTCAGGTTTGTGAGAGGGGAGGCCACCTCCAGAACCTCACCCCCTCACCTGCAAAGCACCCTGGAAGAGCCGTCAGGATTAGGATCCTTGGGCTTCTGACGTGCTGGTTGAGGAGCTCCCCCTCTCTTGGCCTCACTTTTCTCTTCTTAAAAATGGGGAAAGGAATGTGCAGATGAAGTCGGAAAAGCTCAGCGTCCCAGAGCGAACGCTCCCTGGACGCCTGAGGTATTATTGGCTACATACTGAACACCTACTATGTAGGCAGAGCTGCTGTTAACCACCGTTTGCCTGAGATTTTCCGGCCCCCGGGGTGCCCAACAACGCACAGAATTAACTTCCAGAAGACCCCAAAGTCAGCCATGGCTCCAGAAGGGCGGGCCAGGGCCTGATTCTGTTCCCGGGGTGCTGCCTGCCCCCGCCCGAAACCCTGGCGTCCTCCCTGGGGAAGCTGAGAACCACCTCCCCAAAGGGGTCCCTGAATACTGGAGCCCCAGTTGGGGGGAAGTGAGGTCGCAGGCAGGGGGAAACCCAGACAGAAGGACGGCAGCAGAACCTCCTCCACCCCACCAGGTCGCGGCAAGCCCCCTCCCGTCGTCCCCCAGTTGCGCCAGACGCAGAGCCTGAGAGGGGGCGGGGAGAAGGGGGCGGTGCCTACTCTGCGGCTGCCGGAGGAGGGGGGACTGCGGGAGAGCGCGTGGTGGGGGGCGGGGGCGCTGCGGCACGGCTTCCCAGCCCGCAGCAGCCCGCGCAGCAGGGGCGGGGGCGCTGACCCTCCATGGCCCGGCCCCTCCCCCCGCTGCGGAGGCTTCTCCCTTAATCTCGACCCGGGGAGGGGGCGCCCGCTCCCCCCCACACCTACCGAGCCGCCGCGCGCGCTCCCCGCCCCCCGCCCCGCCTGGAGCCCCTGCGGGACCCCCAGGGAACCCCTGCCCCCAAGGTCTGTCACCCTCAGTGTCCTAGTCTCTGTCTGTGTCCCCATCTGTCCCGTCTCCCCGCTGTGCGTGTTTGTGTCTGTGTATCCGGGACACCTGCACTCGGGGCAAGGGTGGCTGCTGCGATGGCCTGGGGGAGGGGTCCTGGGGGGGTCGGCGTGTGGCTCAGCCCGCGGTCTGAAATATCTTTCTACGATTGTCAATCTGTGTGCTTGTCTGAGTGACACCCTGCTGGCTGTGAGTCTGTGTTTGTGACAGCGTGGAGGCTGTGGGTGTCTGGGTGACACCCCAAAGGCTGTGAGCATGTGGGTCCCCGTGTGTCTGTCTGGGTGACACCGCAGGTTGTGAGTGTGAGTCTGTTCGTGGCATCCTGCAGGAGGTGTGCGTCCAAGAACCGCATCGGCTGTGAGCGTGGGCCCCGGTGTATCTAGGTGACACCCGCAGACTGTGTGTGCCTGTAACACGCCGCAGGCGCGTCGGTGTGTGTTCTGTGTCGGAGTCGAGGAGGCCCGGGCCGCGAGTGTCCCCAGCTGTCTGCGTGTGTGTGTGTGTGTGTGTGTGTGTGTGTGTGTGAGAGCGCGCGCGCGCCGTGAAGGTGGATCCGCTCCCTCCGCAGCGAGCCCGACCCGGGCCCCACGACCCGCCGCCGCGGCCGTTCGCCTGGCCTCCCCTCGCGCGGGCCCGGCCGGGGATGGAGCCGCAGCCAGAGCCGCCAGAGCCGGGGCCGGGGCGCGGAGCGGCCTGAGGCGCGGGCGGCGCGCGGGACCGGGGGGAGGGCGGGCCGAGGGGAGGGTCCTGGGCCGGGGGGGCGGGCACGGCGCGCCCCCTCCCTCGCGCGCTCGCTCCCTCCCCCGCGCGCCCTCCCTCGCCGCCTCCTCCCGCCGCCTCCGGCCCCCCCTCGCCGGGGACCGAGCGCGCTCGCTCCGGCGCCGGCCTCGCCTCCTCGCAGCAGCGCCATGGTACGTCGCCGCCCCCACTTTCGTTTTCGCCCGGGGAGTTTTTGGGGTGGTGCGTGGGCTCCGGGCGAAAGTTGAGAGGTCTGGGGGGGCAGGGGGCGGAGGCCGCCCGGGGGAGGGGCTCGATGCGGGGACCCCACACACACCCGCCGCCCCGGGACCCCCGCCCGCCAACCCAACACCCCCGCGGCTGGGGGCGGAGCTGGCGCGCGGGGCGCAGCGGGGGACCCCAAGTGGGGGGCCCCTCGCGGGCACCAAGGAGTTGGAGGGGAGGGCGGGGCTCCCGGGAGAGGGTCCCCCACAGGCCAGGCCTCCGCCCCCTCCCTGGCCCGGCGGGAGAAGGTAGGCGGGAGGGCGCGGCTCCGGGCGCAAGACCCCCAAGCGCGCAGCCGGCTGGGAAGCCGGGCCCAGTGAGGGGGCGCCCGAGGGGGCCGTGCGGGGCGGGGGTCGCGGCGGCCCCCGCGGGCTGCCCCGGCCCGGGCGAGCGCGGCGCGCCAGCTAGCGGAAAATGGCCGCTGCGGAGAGGGGCGGAGAGCGCGCAGCGGCCGCCGCCGGGCGCCTTGAACTTGGAGCCGGGAGGGCGGCCGCTCTCGGTGCCGCGCAGGGGCAGCCACCCGGCCGGCCCTAGCGCCGCCTGAGCCCCGCCCCTCGGCCGACCCCAGCCCCTCCGCGGTCCCAGCCGGGAGGGGTCACCGGGTCTACGCCGGGCGCGCCCCAGGCCCGCGAGCGCCGGTAGCTGCACTTGAGGGTTCCGGTGTCCGGTCCGCCGGTGTCAGTGGCATCTTCACTCGAGGGGTGCGTTTGGAGGCCCCTGTGCTCTCAAACGAGTCAGCACGGGAATCCGGGGGTGCATTCGCGGGTCTGTGCAGCTAGGTGGTCCCATGCCTGTCCGTGGGTCCCCGGGCGTGGGGTCCTCTCTTTTATATATCTGTGTGTCTGCACATCCACGTGGCTGTGTGTGTGTGTGTGTGTTGTGTTGTGTGTTGTTAGAGCATTGTGCGGCTATGGGACAGTGTGTGTGTGTGTGTGTGTGTGTGTTAGGGTAACTGGGCGACTGTGCCACGGGTCCCCGTGGGGCGGTGTTGTGAAGCCGTGTGGCTGAGTTGGATGTCCCGGGGGACGTGATGTCCCTGGATGACCATGGGGGTGTCCACGTATGAGTGTGTGGAGGTTAGGGGATTGCCAGTGAGTGGGGAACTGTGTCGCGTGGCTGCGTCTCAGGGGACAGTTGGGTGTCGCTGTGTGCGTTTGACGCGCTGAGTGACTATTCCTGGGGATGGGTCTACACTCTCCCCCCCCCCCCCCCCCGCCCATTTCCTTTTCTCCTGTAACCCGGGCTGCCGGATGGGGAACGGGTGCTTCCTCCACCTCGCCAAAGCTCTGTCCTCTCCTCTCACTCCCTACCCCGTCCGCTCCAATTACCCCTGCCTCGGGGTCCCCTATCTGCACGGCCCCAGGTGGTCCCAGCTTGAGGTTCGGGCGCGAGGTGGCGCCGGGACGCGATCACTCGGCGCCGATGTCTCCCGCCAGGGGCTGCGCGTGCGCGTGGCCCAGAGGGGGGCGGGGCGGTGGGGTGTCCCCCCTCCCCCCCCAGAGGAGGTCTCGAGGGATGGATGGTTACCGAAGCGCGTGGGTTAAGTCTGGACCAGGGGGGTGGCCAAGGAGACCCCCTCGCCCGGATGGGCAGGGAGACGCGCCCCCAGCCCTACCTCCCAGCGCTTGCCCGGCACCGGGCCAAACCCCTGGCGGGCACACAGGGTTGTTTTCTCCCCTCCAGGGGAATCCCCGTCGCGCCCCCATCCCCACCCCAGGGCGCTTTATATAATTTTCTAAATATAAAAGCCCCAAGGCCAGGTGAGAGTCTCTGCTTTCAACTTTCAACCTGCATTCCCTTTTGGGGGGCTGTTTGGGAAGAGGAGAAAAGGGGTCCCACGTTGACACAGGGGTGCATCCATACGCAACACTCAGGGATCCCCGCTCAGGTAAGATCACCCATCCTCACGCCCCGCCGTTCCCCGTGCTCACCCTGCCCTACACCCACCGCCAGTGCTCAGACGCAGCGCTCCCCCACCCCACACCCGGGCACTGCCCTCCACCACACTGGCCTCCATCCCCACCTGTCACCTGGTGCACAGTCAGCAGCACACGCTCCTGACACGCTCTTACAGCTATCTGTTCACAGCCACACGTGTACAGAATTCTGCCCCCACACAGGTGCACGCACAGAGGCACGCAGACACTCGTAAACAGGCACCTGCGTTTGTGGGAGGGGGAGGAGCCAAGCCCATCGCGCCCTCCCCCCACCTCCACGTCCGAGCCAGGTCCCTGCAGGATCTGGAGAGCAAAGACCCCAGCTGGGCGCATTTGGGGGAGGACAGCCATGAGGGGGGAGCAGGAATGCGGGTGCTGTGTGTCACCGGGTGTGTGTGTGTGTGTGCCAGTGTATAAATAGTGGGAGGGGTTCTGTCCATGGGTTCGTGTGCTTGTAAGTGTATACTTGTGTTCTGGCGTGTGTGTTATTGTGGCTGGTTGCACATGTGTTGTGTTTGGGCTATGCATGACCTCGTGTGGGTCTGTGTGTCTCTGTGTGAGTCTGCATGAGTCTGTGTGTGTCCCCTCGGGTCTGGGTGTCTGTATCTGCTGGAGTCTGTGTGACGTGTGAGAATCTGTGTGTCTCCGTGTGGTGTGTTTCTGTGTGTCTTTGTGTCTCTTCGTGGCGTGGTGTGTGTGTGTGTGTCTCTGTGTTGTGCCTGTACCAGCCCATACGTCATACCCCGTTACTTCTCAAGGCAGAGGACCCTTCTGGAGGCTCAATTTCTCATCTGTAAAATGGGAACACACAGGATGCCCCACAAGGTTGCGGGAGGGGTGGCAATGTCAGCCGTGCTTTCACAGGTCCTGGCCCCCTGGCTGTGTCCTCTATTCGCTGGGTACGGCGCCGCTGTGGAGTTCCCTGGTGGTCTCAGGCTTTGATCATCCCTCCCTGAGCTGCTCTCACTTTTGAAAGTGCTGCTGTGAATTCCACTCACATGTTTTAAGTTTGCTTTTTAATAACATGAGCGACTCATGAACATCTAAAGGGGATGCAAAAGTACCCAGAGTAAAAATCCAACCTTCCTCATCACCCCTCCCCGCTGGGACCCCCTACTCCAGAAAAGCCCTATTTCATCCAGCTTTGTCTGAGCAACTCCACATGTCACAGATACACATTCTTATAAAGGACACACGTATATTCTTATAAAGGATATATGTATATTCTTGTTTAAAAAATCCCAAATGAGATCTTGAGTCCACTTGCTGAGTCTACAGCAATGGTTCTTAACTGGGGTGGTTCTGTCCCAGGGGATACTGAGTAATGTCCGGGGACACCTGTGGTTGTCACACTGGGGGGCTCCTGGCACCCAGGGGGTGGGGGCCAGGGATGCTGCTCCACCCCACAGTGCCCAAGACGGCCCCACCAGGGATGGTCCATGATGCCGAGGGGGGAGGAGTCCTGCGCTGCAGCATGCTTTCCCCTGCGCGTTTCTTGGAGGCGTCTCCACGGGGGGGGGGGGGTCCCTTGTTCTTCTGTGGAGCTCCGTAGTATTCCAGCCTGTGCCCCCGGGTGGCACTGCTGAACTGGTCCCCACAGATGGACACGGTGGCTGGCTCCAAATTGTTGGCATTAGTGTTACAGGGTGACAGTCAACCCTCATGCGTCCGTATCTGGGACAGTCCCAGATACAGTCCGTATCTGAGCCTAAGAGTGAGTGATGGGGAGAGTGCATTTTTAAACTGAAATGAGCTAGACTGTGCGCCAAAGTGTCAGGACCTAAATCATGCGGCCCCTTTCTGGGATGTGATACACACAGGTCCAACCCAGCAATTGCTTTGTTTAGAAAACACTAGGTGCGGTCCAAACACCGGCTGGCTTACCCACAACAGCCCAGAGGGGTAGAAACCATTATCGTCCCATTTCACAGAGCGGGAAGCTGAGGCACAGGGCGTTTTAGCTCCTGGAGGGAGAAGACATAGACCCAGGCTGCAACCCTGCACTGCAACTGGCCTGCTTTGGACCTACTGTGTACACTGTAGGGACCGCTCCTGCTGAACTGGATTTTATATATATATATATATGTAACGCTTCACTGATGTTTGTGAACTGGCACCTGCCACCACTAATATAGTAACTCAGTCTTCCCACACGTTATCTTAAGGATTCCCATCTGCCCAGACTTCCAAAATGCGAGATGCGTCTATTGTTGCCATTTTACAGATGTGGAAACTGAGGTTCAGAGAGAGAGAGAGAGAGAGAGAGAAAGAGAGAGAGAGTCTGTGGTCTCCAAACTGTGCCTTCCAGAGTAACCTAAACTGCCTTGGGAAGGCTGCCCGTGGGGCAGGCGTGGGGGCAGTCTGGGGGTCACTGCCACCTGGGAGAATGCTCCGAAGCCAACGTGTACTTGGAAATGTCTGTGAATTGGGGATTCTGCCCTCCAGGTGTTCATGGCGTCTTTTTAAATAATAAAATATTGCTTTATGTTACGTCGGCATTTGGATTCCTAGACACCTGCCTCTCCCTTTCTTTCTGGGGTTTAAATGCCCCCCCATGGCTGCACAGTGGGTTTTTTTTTAAAAAAAACCATTTGTGAAGTGCTTTTGAATGACCGTCACCCACGTGCAGGGGGAGCCGGCGGGACGGAGGGCATATGTGTCCTGTATGAATCCTGCTCACTTCTGGTCCAGCTCCAGGGCCCCAGGTCAGTAGCATCCGTTCCTGGGGCGTCGGTTTCCTCCCCTGTAACACGGGAGAATAACAGAGTTGCTGGCGTCTTCCATGCCCCTGGGCACGGGGCAGCTGCCCGAAGTTGGCGAGAGGTTATCATTTGTACTCGGGACACACGGGGCAAAATGGCCAAGCTTTCTAAGAATGTCTCTGTGCATATTTGACGGAAGGTCAAGGCGCTGCTAAGTGCCAGTATTCTTATGCTGATCAACCGCATGGGGTGGGCACTGTTCGTCCACTTCACAGGGGAGGACACCAATGGGGGAGCATGCTGGTCTGCTAGGTGGCCCGAGGCCTCTGAGCGAGCTTGGGAGGATTCTTGGAGTGAACTGGGGGAGGGGGGAGGCTAGTTGTCAGCGGCAGCTCTGTGCCCATCTATTCCAGAGGGAGAACAACCAAGCTTGCAGAGTGTGGGCCCTGGGGCCAGGTAGCCGGGCTCCAAGCCACTCCGCATGCCTCAGTTTCTGGATCCATGAAATGGGCACACTGCGGGGGTAGGCAGTAGGAATTACCAGACACTCGGGAAGAGGCTGCGAGGTGTTATCTGGCCAGCCTGAGGTACTGCCTGGACACCTTACTCCTGGGGTACGGGGGCGACATATGGGGGAGGCCGAAGACCCCCCCAACTCCCAGTTCCCCTTTGATGCTGGCTGAGGAGGTGACAGCAGATTTCTGGAGGCTCCCCTGTTGGTTGAGGCCCTTCTGGCCACGGAAGGGCAGTTGTAGCCAAGCTCCTCTCCCTGGGAACTGCAGCCCCTGTCTGGCTCTCGGGAGGAGCAGGGGGAGAGGATGCCGTGGGACCCCTTCTCCCGCCAAGCACCCCGGGTTGTACATCTTTAAGGGGAAAGAGGCGCGCTCGCGCCGGGCCTCTGCACACGTCACTCCTTCGTTCTTTCCCAACCCCCCCACCCCCACCCCGCTCCTTTCTCCAACTTCCCGGCTCGCTCGGGGCGGGTTGGGGGGGGGGTCTTCAGAGTCCACCTATGGACCCCAAATGTCCTGCAGCCACCCACCCCCTGCCCACTCGACTCGGGCTGGCGGTCCAGGGGGACCCGCTGTGGTCGGGATGTGCGTGGGCCCGTGGGTCCCCGTCCGGTGGCCCGGCCCAGGGCGGCTGGAAATTCGTAATAATAAGCAACGATGGGGGTTCAGGAGGCATGGAGAGGGGGAGCGACTTTCGTTCCTCGCTCGCGCTCTTTTTTCCCTCGTTTCTTTGAAAGTTGGATGTTGAGAAGTGGGAGGTTCGGGGTGGGAGGGGAGAGAAATTGGGGGAGGGAGAGAGGAGGTTGCCAGAGGGAGGAGAGACAGAGACACAGAGAGAGACAGAGACAGAGGAGGAGGTGGGGGGGGGACAGGAAAGGAGAGAGAGACAGAGAGAGGGAGAGAGAGAGGGAGTCGGGCGCAGGAGGGAGGGAGAGCGCGGGAGGGAGGAGGGAGGGAGACCGAGGGAGGAGGCGGCGAGGAGCGCGCCGGCCGCGGCCGCGGGGGGGGGGGGGGTTTGGAAAAATGACTCAGTAAGTTCAGCGCGCCCGCTCCGGCCGGCCCTGCGCCTCCCGCCGCGCCCGGGATGTATTCGTCCCCGCTCTGCCTGACCCAGGTACGCCCCCCGCCCGGCCCCCGGCCCGCGCCCCACTGTGCCCCGGCCCCGCGTCCCCCGCAGCCCGGCCCCGGAGTTTGGAAGCCCGAGGAGGCGGGACGAAAAAGGCGCGCGTCCCTCCCGCCGCCGCGGCCGGGATGCCCCCGCCGCCGGCCGGGGTCCGGTGGGGGGTTGGTTTGGGCCGGGGACACCTCCCCCCCACCCGGGACCCTCACCGGGGACTCCCGCCCCGCCCCCCGCGACCTCTCCCCCTGGCTCGCCCTACAGCCTCGCCCTCCCCGGACGCAGGACGCGCTCCCCCACCCCAGCCGGGAAGGTCGGGGGGCGCCCGGGAGAAGGCCAAAGGTGGGGCTCTGCGCGAGCCCCAGGCCTCGACCCAGGCCTGCCCCTAGGAGGAATCGAGGGAGTCCTGGTTGGACCCTGGATGCCCGGGGACTCTTGAGACGAGGACCCCTCTGATGCGTTCCCCGGACCCCCCCCCCCAAGCTTGCGTGCCGCCACCCAGGCCCTGGACAGCCTTTCCCCCCATTATTGGCCCACGTGTGCGCGGAGGGGGAGGGGGCCCGCAAAGTTGGAGGCGCCAGCAGTGGGGGGAGGGGGGCCCCGACGTCCCGGCTCGGTCTTCCTCTCCCCCCCTCCCCCTGTCCCTCAACCCCATCCCCATATTTTCGCCGCATCGATTGTGAGTTATTGAGCCGCCGCCGCCGGGAGGAGCCAGGAGGCCTGGCGTTCCGGGGTCTGGTCCGGGCACTGCGGCGCTGCGGACGCCCTCGCCAGCCCGGCACCTGCCCCTGCCCCCGCCCGCTGCCTCTCACCCCTGGCCGAGCTCCCAGACTGCCCGGGGCTCGGCCCTTGTGCAATGACCCAGGGGATGTGTGGGAAGGGGGCGACTGCCCCTGTCCCGGGTCGCCCCTGGGGGACCCCTTCCCTCCCCCAGCTCCATGGCAGGGAGGGGGGGCACCCTCCCAGGTCTACTGGTTCCACCCTCCAGCTCTACCCCCACCCTGGGTCTTTGTGTGTCCTTAGGGCATTGGGGTCCCGGCCTCAGTTTCCCCTGAAGTGACACGGAGCTAAGGCAGGTTTCGGAGAGGGGCAGTGTGGCCTCCAAGCTGTGAAGTGTGGGGCACAGGGAGGTGGGAGTCAAACCGGCGGCTGAGTGTCCTGAGGACCGCGGTACAGAGAACACGTGGATGCCAGTCTGCAATGGGGGTCCCCCATTCATGATCCGAGGGTGCCCCTCACTCAGGGCAGGTTCCCTCTCACCCGCCCCCTCCAGCTCCTCCAGTTTCTGGCTCCCCATGGGGAATGTCAGGGGTGGTGCTCAGGGGGTCTCAGGGCCTGGCCTACCCATCAACCCCGGGGTGACCTTGGGCACGTCCCTGTCCCTCTCCAGACCTTCCTTCCCCTCCAGAGCAACTTCGGGGGTCCCCCGACGCAGTCATCACTGGCCCCCCTCTGCCTCTTGTCACCCGAAGCTCCCCAAGGGCCACGAGGGTCCTAGTCAGGGTTGCCCGGTGACCTTGGGCCTCCCAGTCTCTGGGCTCAGGGGGTGGCCTGGGTGGCCCCGGGGTGCCCCCGCCTCCTCCACCCTTTCCTCGCGCTCGCTCCCAGAGCCGCCCGAGGGGGCTGAGCCCAGGGAGGCTATTCCAGGCGAGGAGGTTGGACGGCAGCCTATTGTCACTGGGCCCTGGAATTCCCCCATCAGGACTCCTCGGGAGACAGGCTCCGTCCACGTTGCCCAGAGTGGGTGGCAGTGAGAACCAGAGCTGGTGTTGCGCTCCCCGGCTTTCCCTGGGGCGCAGGGCAAGGGTCAGCCAGGCGGGCTCTTGGTGGAAACGTGACAATAAAAAACATCTGAGGTTGCTGTGTGCAAGGGACAGGGCGGCCAGGAGACAGAGGCAGGCAGAGAGAGGACCAGGGAGCTCCCAGGCCAGGACGGGGATGGGGTGGCCCAAGTGCAGGGGGCTCCCCCCCTCTGCTTTTTCTCCCATGGGTGCCCCCACCCTGGAGGGGAACCCAGGTCCCCCTCCCAGGACTCCCTCGGTGTAATCCTCACAGCTGCTTGCAGGCCCAGCCTGGTCTGTGGTCTCCAGCTGGGGAACCCGGAAGGACCCAGACTACCCACGCAGGACCCCCACTCCTGGCTGCCTCATCGCGCCCTACCCATTCCTCTCTGTCTGCGTCTCTCCCTCTCCTTGTCTCGCTCCCTCTCCATCTCTGGCTCTCCCTGTCTCTCCATCTCTGGGCCTCCATTTCCCCCCTTGACTAATTTTACAACCTGAGCCCATCCTAAAATAGCTCCCTTTTAGCCGATCCGACCCGGATCCTGAGCCGAGACCGGCTCGGGGCGTGTGAAGGGGGGGGCGCGGGGGGGCTGCTCCCGTGCCAGCCCGCCCTGTGCCCCCGGGGTCCTGCCCACTGAGGGGGTGGCAGCCGCGGCCCGGGTGGCCCTGGAGGATTCTGGGAGCCCCGTCCCTGTTTCAGTGGTGACTCAAGTGCTTTTCACTTTTACTCTGAAGAGGAACTGTGTGGGGCAGCCGTTACTTCCATAAATCCTGCCGCCGGGAAGGCCGGCCTCCCCGCGCTTGCCCCGCTCTGGGCCTCCCTCCCGCCCGCCTCCACCGCCACGTTAGTTATTCCGGGTTTGGGGCCAAATCCCTCTTGGCTGCAGTGCCCAGGATTCCCCGGGGCCGCAGGCTGGGCCTGGGCTGCAGCCACGGCAGTGCGGCTGCCAGGGCCCCCTTCCTCATTCATTCATTCTTTCCTTCATTCCTTCACCTCCTTGCCTTGCTGGGCAGCACTCTTTTTACCCCATTTCTCCAGTGGGGAGACTGAGGCTGCAAGAGGGTCCCCGACTTTGTCTTGATTGAATATAATAGATCTTCATTAAGCACCTCCTATGGGCCAGGTGTCTGTTGCGGGTTTGGGGGGGAAGGCACGAGGGGCCAGCCTGGTGTGGGTTCTGGGAGGCTCTGCTGTGATTGAGGGTCCCCCAGCACCTCAGGGCTGGGACAGGGGCCAAGACCAGAGAGGGCTAGGGCCTGCCCGGGGTGGCACAGCATGGCTGGTGGGGCTGGGGATTCGGGGCCACTGCCCACCTGGCTGTTTGGCCAGGCTGGGCAGGTGGGTGCTCCCTGTGGCCCCCCCCACCCGTGGTCTGATGGCCTCTGATTGGCTCCTGTACGCACAAGCTCGCCCCACAGCTCTCTCCCTCTTTCTGTCTCTCTCCGTGTCTGTGTCTCTCCCCCATCTTTTCTCTGCGGTGGAGGTGCCTCTGCGCGTCAGGGTCGGCGCCTTGTAAATCACGACGCTGGGATTCTGGCCGAGTCAGCGTTCTCTCCCTCCCTCTCTCCCTCCCTCCCTCCCTCCCTCTCTCCCTCTCTCCCTCTCTCCCTCTCTCTCTCTCTCTCCCTCCCTCTCTCTCTCTCTCTCTCTCTCCCCCCCCTCTCTCCCTCTCTCCCTCCCTCTCTCCCTCTCTCCCTCCCTCTCTCCCTCTCTCCCTCTCTCCCTCTCTCCCTCCCTCCCTCTCTCCCTCTCTCTCCCTCCCTCTCTCCCTCTCTCTCTCCCCCTCTCTCTCTCTCTCCCTCTCCCTCCCTCCCTCCCTCCCTCCCTCCAATATCTCTCTTCTTTCTCTCTCTCTCTCCAATGTCTCTTTCTTTGCCTGAACCTCCTACCTCCCTCACACCAAATGGATGGGACACGCCAATGTCCTGGGACCTCCTGCCCCGCGAAAGCACGTGTTCACGGTGACCCGCGCGCGCGTGCACTGCCCCCTCACCTGGGTGTGTGTAGACCCTCGGCGCGTAGTGCCTGCAGTCCACGCTCCCACACGCGTGAGCGTGCAGATGTGCACACGTACGTGCCCTGACGGGTCACCGGGCAGAGACCCAGGGCGGCCTTGCATCTGCATGCAGATCTCGCCCAGGTGGCTGTGTGTCTCTGGGCAGGTGATCTAGCCCTTCTTCAGATATTTCCCCCTTAGCACAGGGCCTGGTATACAGTAGGTGCCAAATAAGCTTGGCCGTGATTGTGGTTTCCTCTAAAGTAATAACTGTATTAAACATCCCATAGGCATTTTCCAACTTGCCCTCCTTTCCTTCTGTCGCTATCTGCTCAGCTTGGGCCGGGTGACAGGGACAGTGGTCACTCCCCCAAACCTTGAGCCCTGACCCCCCCCCAGCCAGGGTTTCTCTCTTGGTCTTTCCTCACCGCCCGCCCAGCCCTGTCCAGGGTCTCCCTGAGTTTGGCCAGACCCACGTGGGTACCAGCATCCTTTGTCCGTCGGGGTGTGTGCATAGGGAAGAGGCAAAGGGTGAGATTGCTCCGTTGCTGATCTTCATGCTGAGGACGCAGCAGTGGATGAAACAGATTAAAGCCGTGCCCTGGGGGGCTACAGTGTCAGGGGAGGGGCTGTCAGGACCGCGCTGCCGCTTTGGCACGTGACCCAGGGCTGAGCGGGGAAGCGGGCCACACGGGATTCAGAGAGAGCAGGTGGGGTGCAGAACGGGCGTTGCTGGGAAGTCCCGAGGATGGGGCCAGACCCTGTACCCAGGGAGCTGGCAAGTGGGGCCAGGGAGTCAGGAGGCACCCAGGTCCAAGTCCCAGCACGGCTCCTTCCTTGTCTGCGTGACTTTGGGCCGGTGGCTTCAGTGCTCAGTGCCTCAGTCTCTCCCTCTGGGCAGTGGGCACAACAGTTGTTCCCATTTCGTAGAGTTGACAGTTCAGTACGCGCTCCACCTTGCTCCCTGTCTGTCTCCCCCACACTGTGGCCTTCTGGCTCAGCCCCCAGCATCCACCCAGGACACCACGGCACGGAGAGGGAAGTCAGGAGACCCAGGGCTCAGACTCGCTCGTCACTTTGGTGGGGACTTTCTACTCCCTGGACTTAGTTTACCCGAAGTCTTCCCGGGGTCCTTACCTTCCTGCCCTCACTACCTCCACTTTCCCTATTGTTCACTCTGCTCCAGCCTCACCGGCCTCCTCGCTGTTCTCCCCAAACATCAGGCATGGTCCTGCCTCAGGACCTTTGCATGTATTG
Source organism: Delphinus delphis (assembly GCF_949987515.2). Taxonomy (NCBI): domain Eukaryota; kingdom Metazoa; phylum Chordata; class Mammalia; order Artiodactyla; family Delphinidae; genus Delphinus; species Delphinus delphis. The sequence goes on along the minus strand of NC_082685.1, from coordinate 3,912,224 downwards.
TGTTCTCCACCTACAAAGCTCCTACCGTGGAGTGTCATCTTTTAGGTCTTTGTTCAAGTGTCCTCTCCTATGAGAGACCCTCGCTGACCGCCCCCGGTTGAAAAAAAACAACCCCCTACCCCCTCCTCAAACTCCTTTAAATTTCTCCAGAGCATTTTGTTCAACCTGGCATCTTATTCCATGTTTATTAGCTTGTTTAATATCCATTCCTGCCCACGTCAGGATCTGGGTGAGGGCTGAGCAGAGGACACTGCTGGGTCCCCAGCATCATGCATGGAGCTGACAAAAAGTACATACTCGGTAAATGTTTGTTGAACAACCAAATGAATCTCTCCTTCATTGGATAAGAGCTGTTCATAAGCTATGATGCTCTGAGCTTGAGGGGAGGAACCACTCTAGGTTAGGAACACTTACTCTGGCACCAGATGGGCCTGCGTTCGAATATGAGCTCTGCTGTTTGACATTTAACCTGGAGGAGGGGGCATTGGAACCAGGGCTTTGAAGGGTGCATAGGGGTTTGGGATAAAAGCTTAGGGATGGATAAGAGATTCTCAGTAATGTTTGTTGAATCACTGAGTGAATGAAGGCGAGAGAATCCTTCGTGGAAAACTTTTGGTTTGGGAATTGGAGTTTCACGTCCTGGTTTGCTGCCCTGGACTGTCAGGATGGGAGGGCTACAGGGAGGCCCAGAGTGGGGCACAATCCAGTGCACAGTTGACCAGTCCATAATGCCCAGCAGGGGCTTGGACCTCCCAGCTGCTGCTGTCCTCTTTGGCCAGGAAGTCCCAGCAGGGAGAGCAGGAAAGGCTGCCTGAAGGAAAGAACAGTGAAGACAGGGTTTTGAGGGATGTGTAGGAGTTCAGGAGGATTCTTGGCATCTAACTTGCCTTGGCCAAGTGGGGTTTCTGGGAAAGGCCTGGTCTTGCTGCCTCCCCTCCCCTTGCAGCTCTGATTACCAGGGCAATGGATAAGCCCCCGGGGCACTAACCCCCAAAAGGGTGCAATGTCGTTTTCTGCCCTTTGTACAGAATGAGAAACAGGCCCAAGGTGGAACAGTGATTTGTTCCTGGATCATACAGAAGGTGAAAATGGAGGCTGTTGTCACCCAAGCTCGTTCCCTCAACAAGTCTGCCTGGCAGTGAGTGCCTCAACCCTGGGCCTCAGGGTTGGGGGAGAGCGACTGAGCTGGACTCAGAGACCCCAAGTTGTGTGGTCCAGGCTGGGTCTGGGAGAACCCTGAGGAGAGCAGGAAAGGCTGCCTGAAGGAAGGAACACTGGAGAGAGGGCCTTGAGGGATGTGTAGGAGTTCGGGAGGATTCTTGGCATCTAGCTTGCCTTGGCTGTCTCCCTTGCCCTGTCAGCCAGTGAGGGCATATTGGGAAGTGCTTGGGGAAGAGGCATTGGTTGTCACAGGTCTTATGGGACAAAGAGAGTGACAGGCCTGCCTCTCACCTGGGTTGACCTCCCCAAGAGGATGTGGGAGGCTAGGGCAGCAGGTCCATGACCCAGTTATAGGCTGTTTGTCTTCCTCCAGGACCAGCTGGGGTCACCAGTGACGTGGGCTCCCGCCCCTGCCCGCCTCCCTGGCATCTTTCCCCAGAGAGGGCCCGGGGAGGAGGGGGTAGGGATAAGGCAGGAGCACGGGGGCTTGGAGAGGGGAGGAGCCAGAAGAGGAGAGGAGCTCAGAAAAGGGGGAGGGGGCTCAGAGACAAAGGGGTTCAAGGGGATGAAGAGTCTGGGCCCAAAACAATCGTAACAACAACATCGATAATAATAACAGCGTAATGCAGGCTTTTGAGAGCCGGGCAGATAATGGGGTTCATATGCTAGGAAGAGGTGGCATCCCATTCAAGAAGGCCTGCTGGCTGACACTCCAGCTGCCCCTTCCCAGCTACCTCTTATTACCGCCCCAATAAGCTCCAGGCCTCGGGTGGCAGCCACAGCCATTGCCCAGGCCTCCTGCCACCCTGGCGTCCCCTCCACAGGGGACAGTGTCCTGTGCCTCCATCGATTTCCCACCCCAGCTTCTCTGGCCAGACGACCTGGGCTCTGGTCCCGGCTCTGCTGACCGGCTGTGTGACCCTGGGCGAATCGCTCCCCACCCCTGGGGCTGGCATGTCAAGTGACATGGTGACACAGAAAAAGCACCTCTGAGGTTGGATAGGGCCTGACAGGGGACTGGCCCCCTCTATCCTCCCTCTGCCTCAGCAGGTCAGCTGGGGTGGGGACGGGATGGGGGAGCGGCGGAAAAGGGCCCCGAGGTCTGGTCCCCACCACAGCTGTTACTGTGACTCACACGTTGGGGGCCGTTGGCATGGGGGAGCTGGGCTGGCACAAACGGAGCCCCGTTCTGCCCCACCCCGCGAGGGCAGGAGGCTATTTTCAGAGTCTCAGTAATAGAGGAGATCTGAGGTCATCCCCCAGCCCCAGCACCCCGTGGGCAGAGGTGGCCCAGGGGAAATGGAGCTCAGGGCAGGGAGGGGCGCTGGGTGGGCGGTACCGTGTGCATCCAGGCCTGGAGGTGGGAGCAAGCCTGGCCACATCCATTTAGAAAAACCAATTCGTGGCCCAGAGCAGCGGTTTCCCTGTCTCCCCGAGAGACCCCGGCCTCACGGAGAGCAGGCTGCTCTGAGAAAGGGGCCGATGGGGTCCTGGCTTCTTGTCCTTACGCTGACTCTGAGACCCTCCAGGACCTTGGCCAGGTCTCTGCCCCTCTCTGAGCTTAGTTTCTCCATCACACAAGGCATAGTGGAGCCTCGGGCCTTTTCCTGCCCCAGGGAGATTGTAAGCAACGGAAATCATCTTTACAGCAACAACAATGTCGATAATAATAATAATAGCATAACAGGCTTTTGAGAGCTGGGCGGATAATGAGATTCACATGCTAGGAAAAGACATCGCTCCCATTCAAGAAGCCCAGTACAGCCCCCAGGCAAGAGCGGGGAGGGGGGACCGAAGTTTCTCTTCTCCGTCTTCTTTTCTCCTTGAATTTCTCATCCCTTGAGGCTGAGAAACCAGGTCCTGGATGTTATGCAGACTCAGTTTCCCTTGCTGAAAAATGGCGAGAAGGAGACAGCCCCCTCCCACCCCTGTAGAAGGGGATGGGGGCCTCCCGTGGCCCCACGTTATTCTCTGAGGGGCCAGATGACGGCTGCCGTTGTCTTCGTGGGGAAGTCAGATGGGTGTGGGTTCCTGTCTCAGCTCTGCCCCTCATGATTGGGTCCCCTCTTGGGGTCTGTTTCTTCATCCACAAAATGGGTGTTGTGGCCACCCAGCAGCACCATTCAGGCAGAGGGAGGGGGATGTTGAAGTCACAGCTCTGGCCAGGTCGCTGAGCCTCCCAGGCCTCGGTTTTTCCATCTGTGGAATAGGTCTATGGGGGACAGGGTAGGGGGAACTGGCCCCCAGGGGCCTCTCTCTCCAGCTCTAAACCTCCCTGGCTGAGCTCCCCTTTCCCTGGTGCATTCTGCTCTCTTGCCTCCTTGGGCCTCAGCTTTCCCCACCCCTATTATGGATCTATCTATGCAGGAACCGTGCCCCCCGCCCCTTCCATCAGCCCCTGACATCCAGGTGGCCCATCTTGGCCTGTGGACCTCAGCCAGTCCTGTCTGTACATCTGGGCTGTAGGAATGACGTCTCGTCCTCATTTTTTTCATCACTGCCAAGAGCCGGTTGAGGCAGCCCTTGGACCCCTGTCTGGTGTCGGCTTCCTCTGCTGAGCAGTAGGTCTGACAGACGAGCCCCAAATGACCCTCTGAGCCTAGTTGCTCCTGGCATCGTGAGCATCCAGTGCGTGCTCAGCCCTGCTCTGGACATTTGAGCTCACACTCTAGTTCAGTGGTTTGCAAACTACAGTCACAGGGCCCAGTGCCCACCGTCTGTCTTTATAAATAAAGTTTTATTGGAACACTGCCATGCCCATCCCTTACATCTCCTCTGTGGCCAGTCTTGCACTACAGTGCAGCGTGGAGCAGTTGAAACAGACACGAAAATACTCACTATCCGGTTCTTTATGGTACTTTTAAAGTTTGCTGACCACAGTTCTAGAAGGCAGAGAATGGATCTGTGCCACCAGCATTCCACCATCCTCAGTTTTCCCCATCTGTACAAAGGGTCCCCATCAGCCTCCACCTGGGACCCCCAGCTTGTCCTGTCTGTACATTGGGGTTCAAGACAGTCCTCCATGAACGGCTGCCTTCGTCTGTGCCTCCCACGTGGTCCAAGCCTCAGTTTCCCCATCTGGGCAATGGGTTCTCAAACGACCCAGTGAACCTCTGCTGGGTCCCCACTGGCCTCCACTTTTTTCCCCAGGACGTGGAGGGATCTGCAGCAGCCCCCTGCACGCCTCTGCCTGGCCCTCCTTCTAGCGGGTCTGCCTGGGGCCCCTGCGGCCTCATTCTTACGGGCGGGGCAGTGGGTCCACGGCCCCCAGCGCCTCCTGACCTCTGGTCTTTCCCGCCCCGCAGGATGAGTTCCACCCGTTCATCGAGGCGCTGTTGCCTCACGTGCGCGCCTTCGCCTACACCTGGTTCAACCTGCAGGCGCGGAAGCGCAAGTACTTCAAGAAGCACGAGAAGCGGATGTCGAAGGACGAGGAGCGCGCGGTGAAGGACGAGCTGCTGGGCGAGAAGGCCGAGGTCAAGCAGAAATGGGCGTCGCGGCTGCTGGCCAAGCTGCGCAAGGACATCCGGCCCGAGTGCCGCGAGGACTTCGTGCTGGCCATCACCGGCAAGAAGGCGCCGGGCTGCGTGCTCTCCAACCCCGACCAGAAGGGCAAGATGCGTCGCATCGACTGCCTGCGCCAGGCCGACAAGGTGTGGCGGCTGGACCTGGTCATGGTCATCCTCTTCAAGGGCATCCCGCTGGAGAGCACCGACGGCGAGCGCCTGGTCAAGGCGGCGCAGTGCGGCCACCCGGTGCTCTGCGTGCAGCCACACCACATCGGCGTGGCAGTCAAGGAGCTCGACCTCTACCTGGCCTACTTCGTGCGCGAGCGAGGTGAGGCGGGGCTTGCGCGTGCACGCGGATCTGGAGGCCGAAAGGGGGTGCGTTGGAAGGTCGTCGAGGGGGGGAGGTGGGCGCACGCAAAGGTAGGAGGCAGGAGGCGGGCCTTAAAGTCCGAGGGCGGGGACAGTTGCAGTGGGAGGATCTGAGCCCTGTGAAGGGCCAAGGGGAAGAGGTATGGTTCAGGGGGAGTCTGGGGTCGGGGGCAGGTGCGTCCTGGAGCTGTGAAGGTAGAGGCAGGCCCTGACCTTGGGGGGTCAGGGGTCCAAGGGGGGTGTCAGGTGTCAGGAGGTGAGACCCTGTCCCAGGAGGTCTGTTGGCAACAGTGGTGAGGATAGGCCAGTGACGGACGCGCGGGGGACAATCTTATCCCTCCTGGGAAAGCTGGAGGAGAGCTGGGGTTGCACTTTGTGACTGATGATTGATCGACTCTTGGACTTCCCCCAGAGACCTGACAGGTCCCATATTTCGGCCGACTGGGAAGCTGGGGCGCTGTGTGACTTTGGCTAGGTCACCAGTCTCTCTGGTCTCCAGCGGCCCCCACTCTGGCCCTTCGAGCTGGGTGTTTGCTGGCTCTGTGGTCAGATGGCCCACATGGAGACTAGCAGGGTTTGCGAGGATGGGGAAATCCACGGCAGCTTCCCAGAGGAGGGGACTCCACTGAGCTGAGCTCTGCAGAACGACTGGGCAGTGATGAGAGTGGGGATATCCCAGGAGGTCAGCCGCCTAAACAGAGATGTGGAGGTCAAGGGCAGGCCCTGGCTGGGAGGGCAGTGGGGTCTGTTGCCCCGCTGTTCCTGGTGGTGTGGCCAGTGGAGCCGTCAAATGGAGGGTATCAGCATCCTTACCTGGATTGGGCCTGGGGAGACTCGCCGAGATCGTGTGTGTGTGTGTGTGTGTGTGTGTGTGTGTGTGTGTGTGTGTGTGTAGCGCGTTGGACTCTGGCCTGCCACGTGGTGGGTGGCAGCTGTGACTGTCTTCATGCGGATGGAATCAGGTGTGCCCGGAGACCCTAACAGGCACATGTCCCATGCCCCACCGTGCCCGCCCAGGCTGGTACACACGTGGGTGCGAACCCGCACACACCCGGGGCTGCCTGAACGTGTCAGGTGGGTGCACTCGGGTTGCAAACCCAGCCCTAAGCCCCCGTAGACCCCACGGGAGCCCGTGTGATCACAACCAGAAATGATGGCGGAAGGCTGGGGGAGGGGTGGTGAGAAGAGCGCGAACTCCGGGGCTGGACTGCCCAGATTCCGAACGCAGCCCTGCCATGTGGTGTGCTGGCTGTGTGACTTTGCCTCAGGCCCCGTCCTCTGCCTCAGTTTCCTCCTCTGTACAGTGGGGGTAACAACCATGCCAACTCTTAGCGATGCTGTGAGGATTCCATGAGGTCTCCTGGTCTCCACTGTGTGTGGGAGGGAGAGCTGGGGCAGATTTTCCCAGTCTTGACCTTGACCCCATCTGCCCCTCCCCCGCCCCCACCAATTAGCACTAAACGCAGGGGGCCAGAGGCAGAGGGGTAGACTAGGTGACTGTTTGCTGCGGGCCGGATTGGGGGTGTGGGCAGGGGCAGCCGTGGGGGCTGCAGTGCCCATTACCATGCAGGTCCTGGTCTCTCTCACCGCATCCATCCTCCTCCTCCACGCTGAGCTGATAAAATGTTGAAGCGAGTTTTCTGCCAGCGTCAGCACAATCTCCGGGTGCCTCCCCTCCCCCATCGGCCCCCGCCCCCCTCAGCTCAGCAGGCAGACCAGGCCTCCGGGCCTCCCCAGACACCTTCGCATCCGACTGCCATGCCTTTGCTGGTCAGCATCCTCACGTGAGGGCCGGGGAAGGTCAAGGCTGCTGCGCCCTCCCGTGCAGGCTCCGTCATCCCAGGGGACCACTGCTGCTCAGACAGGCCCCAGCTGACCCGGCTTCAGCTGGCTGGGAGTGAGGGTCGGGCGGGAGGGCCGGGCCGGGAACCCACTCCCAGCTCAGCTGCCTGCCTAAGGGCCGGGTGATCCTAAACAAGTCACTTAATCTCTCTGTGCCTGCTTTCTTTGATTTTAAAATGGGATGCTCAGAAATAGCTGGCCGGTAGGAATGTTGTGTTCTCGTGGTAAGCGTTCAACAAATAACCCCCATGCTGTCCTGAACACAGGTACCAGGCACAGGGCTAGGGCTTTGTGGACCGTTGTTATCAACGTTATCATCCTCATTAGGATTATGATTTCCCGCCTCCATGCCTTTGCCCATGCTGTTCCCTCTGCTTGGAATGCCTTTCCCGTCTGGAAGACTCCTACTTATGCTTCAAAACCCCAACTCCCAGCTCCACTTTCTCTCCGTCAGGCATTTTTTCTGAGGATTTAGCAATTCTTTTCCATTCTCATGGCAACCTTGCAAGGCAGGGATCATTGTACCCATTTTACAGATGAGGAAACCAAAACCCAAAGAAGATAACTGCCCGGCGCAAGGCCACACAGCTAGGAAAGGGCAGAGTTAGGGTTTGGACGTGGGCGGGTTCTGTTGCTGACACCCCTGCTAGCCTTCTACGCTCGGTGGCAGAAGGGGATGGAAGTACATCACAGTGTAGGGTGTGGGTATCCAGGCATCGTGGCTGGACCACCTCCGGGCTGGGTCTGTGTTCTAGGCTCCTACCAGCTAGGGCCTCCTCCGGGGTTCCCAGGCCGAGGCTGGCCCCCAGAACCCCCTGTTGAGCTTCAGCTTCCACAGCAGGACCCCCGTCTTCATCTGGGCCAGAGTTATGTCTCTCTTCTCAGCCAGGTAGTCATCTGACCTCAGAGACAACTGGTCACCTCCCTCCTCTCACCTGGTGGGTCCCAGGGCTGCAGGGGGTCCAGGCCAAGGCCAGAGTGCGGTGTCCGCTCAAATCAGCCCTGCTAGGAGGCCATGGGATTGATGGGGAGTGGGGGAAATGGGCCTCAGTTGGCTTCTGAGGGCGGGTGTCACAGGGTGGATGGTGGGACAGGCACCCGCCATTCGGCTGAAAAGGAGGTACCACCTCTAGCGTCAGAAGCGGGGCCTTGGAGCCGAGAGAATGACAGTGAGAGAGAGAGACAGAGAGACCCAGAGACATGGGGAGACACAGAGAGACCCACAGACGCATCATACACTTGGCCCTTCCCTGTCCCAAGACAAGGGGACAAAGTCCAGCTCCCCCCACGGCCTCCGTCCTTATCTCTCCCAGGGGGTGTCAGGCAGACTGCTGGAGCTGCACCCCAAAGGGGAAATCCCAGGCCTCCATCCTTGGGTTTATTTTGGAGGAGAGAAGGGTGGGGACGAGCCGCGAGGAGGTCCCTTTAGCGCTGGGGCTGCCAGGCTGATCAGAGCCCAGGGCACCGCCTGGGGCCGAACTTGGCAGCTTCAGGCATCCATCTGGCACCGTTGTGGACACAGGGGCCTGATTCCAGGGGTGGACTCCGTGTGTGCCCTGGGGGTGGGCTAGGGGACAGCTGGGGGGCCGTGATGAGGGGGAGACGTGAGCTCCACCTTGGGACATTGGGGCTGCCCGCTCAATGTGTGCACTTTAGGGGGAGGGATGTGTGCAGTTAAGCAGGGCATGGGCAACCTGACAATTCTCAGTTAAATTAATACAAACCTAAGGACAGGGAGGGGTGAGGAGAGGGAGGGCGGGGCAGGCACTCTGGCCAGGGAGGGCCTGAAAGAAGTGAGGGAGCTGCAGAGGGATGTGAGTGAGAGTGTGCGGGGCAGTGGGGGCGGGCACAGTCAGTGCAAAGGCCCTGGGGCTGGAATGGCCCAGAGCACAGGTGCTAGTTGGGGAGGTGAGGCCCTGTGCCTGGTGTTGGGGAGGCCGGGAGCGGGTGAGCCGGCTCTCCTCTCTCCTGCCTCCCGTTTGAGAAGGAGTCTGGAGAAAGCAGGGCCCAGAGAGGGAAGCCGCCTGCCCAGCCCCGAAGCCCAGCCAGGCCTCCCCGCCCCCTCTGGCGGCCTGAGAAACCTGAGGCGCGGGCGGGCACCGTGCCAGGGCGGGAGGGGGAGGGGCTGCCAGGCCCGCCCGCTCCGGCAGCTGCCAGCCCGCCCCGAGCCCCGCCAGCCCAGATGGTGCCCATCTGCTGACGCTGCCGTGGGCTGGCCTCCCGTTCCCGCCTCCTGTTCCCGCCTTGTTTGGTGCCAACCTCCCGGAAGGGCGCTGTGGGCAGGGGCTGGCTTGGGAAGCTTGCAGCTGCTAGAGGAGCTGCCCAGGGTGCCCAGGGAGGGGTCAGGAGGACCTGGGGGCAGGGGTCCCCGTCGCCTCCTGAATGGACCTGGGAAACAATAATAACAACAGAGATAATAGTAACAGCAAAAACATCGTGTGCCCGATGCTGAGCCCATCCTATATCTGGTTTCATTCTCTCCACCACTCTGGGAAGGAGGGACTATTGCCTTCTGCCCTGTTTCAGATAAGGAAACAGTCCCAGAGATGGTCAGCGACTTGCCCAAGGTCACACAGCTCCTAAGAGGTAGGGCGAAATTAGAACCCACAGATCCTGACTCCTTGAAACCATTAAAGGAAAAACCCTAAAAACCGCTTTTCAGGTTATCAGATGGAACCCACACCTTCCTAGTTGTACAGATCATGAAAAGAGCTGGCCCGGAATACACAGTGAACAAATTAATGAATATCAGTGAACGTTCCCGAAGTGCCTACCGTGCCCAAGGCTGGGGGCTGGGGTCTCCATAAAGCACACCCTGGGCTCGGATGGCAGGAGAAAGGGTCTGGAGCAAGGGGGCCTGGATCAGTCTCAGCTCTGCTCCTGGCTTGCTGTGTGACTTAGGGCAGAGCTCTGCCCTCTCTGGTCTGGGGTTGGAGGAGAGCTGAGGCCAGGAAGGTAAGGCCTTGTGGGGCCACAGAGAAAAACAAGCCAGACCCTGACTGAGGGTCCTGCCGTCTCCTCCAACCCCTGTTAATCTTCATCCCAACACTGGCCGTGTGCTGGGGAGACAGAGGGCGGATGTGGACAGGAGGGCGTGTAAGGGCACCCGTTGGCTTGTGTAATGGATACAGTTTGTGTCCACACGTGCTCCAGGCTGTGTGAGGTGCATTCCCCTCTCTGCGCCTTAGTTTTTCCATCTGGAAAGTGGAGAAAATAAGAACTATGTCCACTGCATTGATGATTGGAGTGATCCCCGGACAGCATACAGGAGGCCCTGGATAAACGCTCAGTCCCTTCCCGGATCCTCTTCCCAGCCCCAGGTGGCAAAGGGGAAGAACCTCGGTGCATCTAGTGAACCAGCAGGGGCACCTGTGACCCAGGATGGGCCCCCCCCCACTGGAAGCCACCTCTCCAGGTGTCTGGGTGGCGGAGGGGTGAGGGGCTCTTGGCAGCCTGGACTCCCCCGGGGCTGAGCAGCCAGGTGGACCAGCCGTCTGTCTGTGCAGAGGAGGTGGCTGCCCGGGTTGAGGTCCAGACACCAGCTGACGATGTATTTATAGCGGCAGCAGGAGGCCTCTGGGCTCCTGGTTAGTGGTGCTGAGGGAGCCGCTAACCCAGCAGGTGGGAGCCCAGTGTCCGGAAGAGGTAGGGGCACGATCTGTAGCCAGATGGCCCAGGTTCAAATCCCGCCACTCGTGAGCTGTGTGACCTTGGGCAGGTGACGTCACTGCTCTGGGCCTCAGTTTCCTTTCCTCTGAAATGGGCATGATGCAGATGGGGCCTGCTTCACCGGGCTGGGTAGGATTAAATGAGTTAATGCGTGAAGAGTGCTAGGACAGGGCCTGGCACACAGTAAAGTGCTCAAACATGATTTGCTGCCTTAAAAAGGAAGACGATTCTGACACCTGCTACACCATGGATGGACCCGGAGAACATGATGCTCAGTGAGAGAATCCAGACACAAAAGGACAAATACTGTTTAATTCCACTCACAGGAGGTCCCTAGAGAGTCACAACCACAGAGACAGGAAGTCGATGGTGGGGGCCAGGGGCTGGGGGAGGGGCTGGGGAGTCCGCGTTTCATGGAGACAGAGTTTCAGTTTGGGAAGATGAGAAAGTTCTGGAGATGGATGGTGGGGCTGGTCGCTGGACAGTGTGAATGTGCTTAATGCCACTGAAGTGCACACTTAAAAATGGTTAAAATGGCAAAGTTTATGCTACTGATATTTAAAAAATTATTTGTTGTTGATAATAATTTGCAAATCAACTAGACTTCCATTTAAAAATTCAAAAAAATGATAAAAATAATGAATAATAGTACATCGTCTATTATATTGCAATGATAAATAATAAAAATAAAATCAGTGATGGTAATATAATCCTAGGAATTATTATCAGCGCCTTTATTATCATGATCGTTCCTTTGTTTCTAGTCCCAGCTCTGCCCTCTGGCCAGCTGGGCAACCTTAGGCAAGTTAGTGCCCATCTCTGTGCTTCTGTTTCTTCATCTGCAAATGGAGCATAGGGAGTGTCCAGCGATTGGAGTTAAGGTCGTATCTGTGAGAAAGGAACCTCTCAGCACGATGAGTGCTCAGATATATTTGGAGTTCTTTCCTGGGTAGCCGGAGTAGGTCCTCCCTCCCCCATGGACACCCCTGCATGGGCGCCCAGCTTGCACGCCTGCACCTGCCAAGGCAGGGCTGCAGAGGCTCCTGAGGGCCCGAGAGGTGCGGAGCCCTCAGAAAATGGGAGGCATCTCGGTGCACCTGTGGCGGCCACCCCGGCGTGGCGGGGCTGCAGTTGCCACCCTGGCCCTGTGCCCAGCGAGCCAAGGGGAGGCTGAGGGCAGCTAGGGACATCTCCGGCCCCCCCCCCCTTCCGCAGACAGCTGCCAGGCCGGCCCCTCTCCCTCCAGCTGGGTGTGGGCAGGAAGTCACAGATGGTCAGAGTCCGTGAGGGACAAGGGAGGGGGCATGTGGGAACACTGGATGTCTTGTCCAGATCAGGAAACTGAGGCCCAGAGAGGGGCGGGGCATTGCCCAGGGTGGCCCAGTAAGGGCCCTTCCTCTGGTCCATTCTGTCCCATCTTCTGTCCCGGGCTGACTTGGATGGGTGCCAGGATGGGGGACCCGGGTACTTCAGGGTAAATGGCTTGCAAATGGGAAAGGGGTTTCAAGGCCTGGGGCGGCGGTGGGGTGGGTGGGTGGTGGTGCTCTAGACTGCCAGAGATGAGGTCTGCTCTAGATCCTCCAAGGGACAAGTTCTGGAATTTCCAAGGCCTGAGTTCTAGACGCTTCAGAGCTGGGATCTTTACCATCTGACAATTCTAGAATTCTCCCTCTGGGTCTAGAGCAGCACAATTCAGTAGAAATACAACTCGAGCCTTACAGATAATTTTTCTGGTATCCACACTTAAAAGTATAAACCTACAGGGGAAATTAATTTTAACAGCCTATTCTGTTTAACCCAGGACATCCAAAATATTGTCATTTCGACACATAATCAATATGCAAAAATTATTGAGATGTTTCACCTTCTTTTTTGCCCTAAGTCGTTGAGATTCACTGTGTGTTTCGGACCGGCCACATTTCAGGCGCTCAACGCCACACGTGGCCAGTGGATGCCGTGTCAGCACTAGAGCATCTGCGTTCCAGAGAATTCCGAGGCAGATCTCCAGTCTCCCAAGTTGGGTTCTTGAGAATGTGAGGACAGATTCTAAAAGTCCCAAATCAATCATCAATTATCCAAACAAGCATTGGTTTCTTCAGTATCCGAGAAGCCCTTAAGTGTATTCGTGACCATGGACGACGGTTTCCAGAATTCCACTCGTTGGGTTTTCACATGGCCAAGGACAAGCTCTAGAATGTTCTCGAGCTGGGTTCTAGAACATCCAGGGCAGGTTCTAGAATTCTCTGAGGCAGGGATCCAGAAAGTTCAGGTCAGAGTCGAGTAAGCCTGTCCTCAGACCCCGGGTGACTGAGCAGAACATTACAGAAAAGATGCCTACAGAGGGAGAAGGAGGTCGATTTTCATTTTTTCGAGGCTTTTTCCAGACTGGCTGAGTCAGGGGCTGCGTGCTTGGGGGCAGCAAGGTGGATGGGGGCCCTGTTGTGGGAAGAGGTTTGGGAGCAGTTCGTGAGGATACATGACTATAAGAACCTGGGACTAGGGGGGCCCAGGAATAAGAATCAGGACTTTGTTTAATCCCCAGTAAACGTCTGTTATTTATTAGATGTTTGGACATGGAACCCCGCGTGTGTTTCCAGAGGCTCTGGTGGGGCTGTTTTGGGAAAGGGCGCTTAGTAGGTCCTTGCTGGAAGGCAGTGGCTATAGTTGGGGATTGTGACATCTGGCAGGAGGCAGGGGTTGTCTGTCTGTGTTTGGGGTGTTGGGGTGCGTTTATGGGGGAACTGCAGGCATATTGAGGGCTTACTAAATTAAATTCTCAGTAAATGTCAGGAATTGTTAGTACCATTTCGTTTCACCTTAATTCCACAAAGGTAGAGATTATCATGAACCGCCTTTATCACATGGGAAAATTGAGAACCAGAGAGGTTAAGACACCAACCTGAGGTCACACAGCCAAAAGGTAGCATCTGGATTCAAACCCAGGTCTGAGGGCAGATCTGAGGGCCTACAACGGTCCCCTGGGAAGGGGCTGTTTGGAGTGTGTCAGGGACCTCCCCCAGAATGTCCCAGGATCCCTCCTTTGGGCCTAGAGGATTTTGGTGCTGGTGAGTGGATGCCAGGTTCAGCTGGATCAAGGAGCACCTTTGGGGGCTGCAGCCTGGCCGGGACCCGGTGAGGGGGGTGGCTAGCCTCAAACCCTCGACATGGGGAAACCAGGAAGGTGAGAGATGCGGCCAAGGTCACGTGTTCCCTTTCGGTCTCTGTCTCTGGATCTCTTTTTCCATCTCTTTGTCTCTCTCAGCCCCTGTCTCTGCCCAGCCCCAGTCTCTCCTGGTCTAGGCCAGTCTCCTCCCCTCACCGCCTCCGGGCAGCCTGTGGGCTGCCCGGAGGCGGCAACAGCAGCTGAATGGGCCCCTTGTTCCTGACCACACCCTCCCCTTAGGGTCACCCCAGGACGAGCTCCGGCAGCCTGCTGTCTTAAAGAGCCAGCGCCCAGAGAGAGGGGAAAAGAGGGGGCCGCTTCACTCCCAAGCCCCACCCCCCAGCCTCCCAAGGATGGAGGAACTGAAGCGCATACATGCTGGGGAGCACCGCACCTGGACATCCCAGCCCCGTGTGAACAGGCGGTTGTCCTGGGGCTGTGTGTGCATGGTGGGGCTTGGGTTTCATCTGGGACAAATTCCTTCTCCTGTCTTGGCTACTGTTGTTTCCCCATCTGTATCTGCAGCTCCTTGTGCCCACCCGGGGTGGGTGGGGTCGTTGGGCAGAGACAATAGTATCTGGGCCAGGTTTGGTACACAGTCGGCGTTCTTCTGTGCCCATCGTGCAATTATGTAGCCCCATTTTACGGAGGAGCTGAGCGGTAAGGCTCTGGCTGAGGCTACGCAGCCCAGATTTCACCCAACTCTGCCAGCTCCACCCTCCGCTCGGGGCTGTGAAGCTTCACGTTGCTCGCTTGCCGTCTCTGGGCCTCAGTCTCCCCTTCGGAGCAATGGGAACCGCTCCCGCCCACTTTCAGGCTAGAAGCCTTTCACTTCTCCCACCCCGAGGATGCCGTGGCTGGGAGTTCCGGGCATCCCCCAGATAGGAGCCAACCAGAGGACCTCGAACGGGGCTGCACCCGGTAGCCACTCTGCGAGGCCTCGGCGCTCCTGTGCCCCAGGCCGGCCCCACAGACAGCCTGGGACAGGTTGCTGCCGGATGGACAAGCCTGTTCCCTGCTTCCTTATGTAACCAGGTTATGCAAGGGCAGCTGGCCTGCTTACATAAGGGGAGGTCGGGCCAGCCCCAGCTGGGGAGGGGGAAGCTCTTAAAGGGGCTGGTGTCTCCCGAGTCTCCCCTCCAGGGCCCTGTGCCAACCCACGGAGGGGAGCCTTATAAACTCTGGCCGATTCCGTACTCATCAGCGCCATCATTGCCATCATTATTATTATTGCTGTTGATGTTGTTTATCGTCACTGTTCTTTCCCAGGAGGCACAAAGCCCACACTCTGCTTCTGACCCTCGGCTAGTCCCTTTTCTCCCTGAGCCTTAGTTTCCCCATCTGGGCCCAGGTGGGTGGTGTCAGTGAAGGAAGGCAGTGGGGCGTAACGGGGGTGCTGGCCCCACCACCTGCTCGCTGTGTGACCTCAGGCAAATGGCGATCCTCTCTGGGCCTCGGTTTCCCCATCTGTAAACTATGCTTGCCTCTCTGGGTTACTGAGGGGGAAATGAATTCAGACATGCGAAGGGTTAAGATGGCATCGAGCACACACTCAGCCGGTACAACTTCTTGGTAGTCAATAAATATTTATTAAGCGCTTACTGTGTGCCAAGCCCTGTACTGCGAACAAGACAGACAAAAATCCAGGCCTTGCGGGGCTCACAGTCTGGTGGGGGAGATGGACAAAAAACAAGTTCGTGATAAGGGCTACTGAGAAAAAGAAAGAAAGGCAAGGAATAGAGAGTGGTGGGCTATTTGGGGAGGGACTGTCTGAGGACTTGACATTTGAGCTGAGACCTGAGCGTGAAGAGGAAGCAGTTGTGTGAAGAAGTGGGGAAGGGCACCTTAGGCAGAGGGCACAGCCTATGCAAAGGCCCTGGGGCAGGACCTGGTGTGTTGGAGGAACAGCCAGGTGGCCCTAGCGGCTGGAGCAGAGTGAGGGAGGGGGAGAGAGGGATGAGGGGAGGGCAGGGAGGGGACTTGGGCTTTTACACCTAGGGAGGTGGGAGCCCTGCAGGGCTGTGGGCAGAGGAGGGGCGGGGCCTGACTCAGGTGCTCACAGGCGCCCTCTGGCCACTGTGGGGAGGACAGACTGTGGAGGGTGAGGGTGGGAGTTGAGAGACCAGGGCTGAGGCCACCGCACTGGTTCAGGCTTAGGCGGGCGACAGTGGGGGCCAGCCAGGCAGAGGCTGATTCCAGAAGCGTGAGAATTCAGTGGCAGTGGTCAGCCTGGGTGGAGCAGGACAGTGCACGTTGGTCACCTGGATTACGGGGCCCCTTCGGAGGCTGGCGCTGGCCCCCTTGCCTCCTGCTTGGACTTAGGCAGGGAAAGGAGGGGCGGGCAAGCGCAGGGCCATGGGTCACACCCAGGGCCCCTCCTGGAGTCAGGACGTCGTTTGCGGGCAAGCTGGGGTAGGGCTCTGGTGCCTGGGTGGCCCGCAGGGCTCTGGGCGGGCTGCGCGGGCAACTGCCGGGTGCCCAGCCCCAAGCTGGGTGTTCCACCTGCATGGCTGCATTGTTCCCGTTTTTATTCCCCATCTCGCCAGGTGAGCTTGGGCTGGCATCTGCCCCGCCCTGCACCTCAGTTTCCTCATCTGTGAAATGGGAATGATCATCTGTAACTGCTCGGTGGGTTCCAGGAGCACTGGTACACAGTAGGTGCCCATTCAGTGATCAGCAGCAATAGTGCAGGAGGCTTGGGAGTGAGGGAGCCCCCCGGCATGGGAGGCAGGCATGTGGAGACCCACGATACTCACCGAGGTGGGCCACAGGGCAACTAACTGAGTCCCCGTGACTGAGCCCCTGTTTTGTCCCTGCAAAATGGGACCACCGTCACAGAACCCCTGTGACACCTGGTCAAAGGCCAGCACAGAAAGGCATGTAGGCTGCTATCACACTGTCCCAGCCCCGTGTGACACTTGGGGAAACTGAGGTCCAGAGAGAATGGGGGTGCTTAGCCTACGGTCACACAGCCAGTCGGGCAAGGAGATGCCCCTGGAACAGATGGCCTGGCTTCAAGCCATTCAGAGGGCCTCAGTTTCCAAATCCGTGAAATAGGCACACTGCGGGGGTCAGTAGGAATTACTGGACACCCAGGAAGAGGTTGCAAGGATTTATCTGGCTAGTCTAGACACCTTCTCCCTGGGGTACTGGCATGACCTATGGGGGGGAGGTCTTTGGTCTCCCCCCATCCCCCTAACCCAGTTCCCCTTAGGTGCTGGCTGAGGAGGAGATTCCTGGAGGCTCCTGGGTTAGCTGGGGCCCTTCTGGCCAAGGAGGGGGCAGTAGGAGCCAAGGCCCCTCTGCCTGGAAACTGCAGCCCTGTCTGGTTGGAGCACGCCTGTCCTCCTCTGCCCTGTAGAAGGGCTGGAGCTGGACAGTCTGGCCCACCCCAGACAGACAGGGCTGTCTGTCTTTGCTGCATACCTACCATGTGCCTGCCTAGCCTCTGCCAGACCCAGACACGTTCAGTGAGGCAGCAGGTGGTGCGGCCAAGTCTCTCTGGTCGAGTCCCAGCTTCGTGCACTTGGCCCAATTGCCTAACCTCCCTGAGGCCTCCTCTGCCCCTCTGTAAATCTGTATGTAGCTCCTGGCAATATAAGCACTCAATAAATGGAAGTTATGATTATTATAATTTTCATACACTGTTCTCTCTCCCTACAAGCCCCTTCTGTGCCTGGCAAACTCCTACTCAGACATCAAGGCCCCAGCTCCAATGTCCCCTCCTCCAGGAAGTCCTCCTGGGCCCCCAGGCCAGGTTTCTGTTATTTTCTTGGGTTCCTCCTGCCCAGAGGTCCTGCCCTCTGATATCCAGGACCTGGAGCAGTTGGGTGGGCTTCCCAAAAGAGGATTTCTGCTGATCCTCAAAGAATGAAGGGGGCCCGAGGTAGGCAATGCTTAGGTGATATTCTATACCCCGCCCTCTGCCTGTTGTAGAAATCCCTTGTATCACCACTGGTTGGAGTCCACGCCCTTAAACCTAGTCTTTCCCTCTGAATATCCCCCAGTTTTCCCAACATTCCTCAGATCCCTTTGTCTGACAAGCATTTATTTTGCACCTGTTGTATGCCAGGCCCTATCAGGATCATCCCAATTATTCATGCAACAGGCATGTATCGGGTGCTGTGTGCCAGGCTCTGCTGGAATAATCGCACTCGCTTGTCTGCAAACATCTGTCGACTGCCAGCTATGTGTAAGCATTGCTTGAGCACCGACTGCATGCCAGGCTCTGGGAAGAGAGGAAGCCCAGGGGAGGAAAAAAGTCTCCCACTAACCCTCCCTCCAGGCTTGGGCCCTCTAGTCCCCACCCTCCTCCTGCATTCCAGGCAGCGGGTTAAAAATGTGGGCGCTGGAACCAGAGTAACCCGAGTCCCCATCCGCTTGTCCACTCACTGGCGTGAGACCTGGGGCGAGCCCCTTCCCATCTCTGACCCCCTCTGTGAAACGGAGCGCCCAGCAATCTGCTTGCAGCTCGAAACCTACTTTCTGCAGAGAAGGAAACTGAGGTACTAAGCAGGCAGGCTCCCCAGAAACCCCTCCGGGCAACACTGGGAGGGAACCCATCTTAGCCCAGAGAGGGGCAGGGCTGGCCCGAGGGCACATAGCTCCGGTTGGGACCCTGCCCTGCTCTGGAGCCCTCCCCTTGGTGCCCGCCTCCCTGGCCTGGCTGCCAGCCTCCGGCCTTCCCCCCACCCCACCCCCGACTCCCGCGGGGCTGCCGCGTTGGTGACGCAGCCGGAGAAACTTCAGAAGGAAGGGAAGCTGGGAGGGGCCGGGCTCCTCGGCAGACCCTGGCTGGCCGGCCGGGTGCCCCCACCCCGTCCCTGGCAGGGGGGATGCTGCGGGCTTCCGCCGCCTCCATCCACCGCGTGGCCGCAGACGGCTTCCGGGGCCGCGTCCCCTCTTGTGGCCACACGTGAGCGCTTAGCCCGTGGGCACATGTGGCTCCCAGCCCTCAACCCGCCCCCCCCCCCCCCCCCCCCGGCCGGGCTGCCAGGGAGGCAGGCCGAGGCCTTGGCTTGGCTGCTGGCAAAGCCAAGAATCTGCTCCAAATGTAAACAGCGAGTTATTTTAAGTCTGCCCCCCTCCCCGGGTGGCGCTGACACATTTGACATTGGAGGGGACCGGGAGGGGGGAGGGGGGGCCGAGGTTGCGCGTGTGGGTATTTTTAACCTTGTTTTTCACATCCTTGGTGCCACCCGGAGTCTGGTTTGTGCCGAGCGGCGGCGGTCGTGGGGAGCACGGGGCTCGGGTGGCAGCGGGCGGGCGCCTCCCCCCGCCTGGCACGGCAGCCGCCCTCCTGGCACAAGCGCCTTTAACCCGCGCAGGCCGCCCCAGCCCACCCCCCCCAACCATGGCCGCCCCCCCCCACCCCACCCCGGGAGGGGAGCCTGGGCTCCAGGCCCCGCCAGCCCGCTCCTCCCGCGCCTACAAAATGGCCGCCAAGGCCAGAGAAGCATCTGGAAGCCGGGAGGGAGCATTGAGAAAATGGCCGCCAGAGCGCTGATGTCATCGGTGGCGTGGCCGCCAAGAGCGGCCGGGGTGGGACGAGTCCCGGCCTGCAGGCCTCAGAGTGGGCCCCGCGGCCTATGGGGGCCTCCCCGCCAGCTTTTCGGCCCGGACGCCCCCAAACCACCTGTGCCAAAGCCCCCCTGGAGCCCGCGGACGCCCCGAGTTCAGCCCAAGGCCGCGCGCTCACCGCCCGGGCCTGCGCTGGGGCCGGCGGGGGGCGGTGGACGGCCGCTGCCCTGACCCAATGGCCCGAGGTGTCCACCAGTGCCCGGCAGGGCCCGCAGCCAGGCCGCGGAGCAGGCGGGGGCGAGAGCCAGGCCGGGTGGGAAGAAAAAAGAAACTTTTCTTTGAAAGTGATTCCGAAGCAGGTTGGCTGGGGCCCAGGCGGCCGGCGGCAGGGCAGAGGGAGATGGAAAGTGTGGTCCAGACTCGAGGAACGCGGCGGGTCAGGAAGGACAAGGCGGGGGAGGCCCTGGCGGGGGCCGGCGTCCGGGAGGTCACCCCGGCCGTGGCCTTCTGCCTCTCGGCCCTGACGCCTTATCCAGATTTCCCCCGGGGGCGGATGAAGGTCGTGAACGTCTAGCATCTTGCTTTTTTCCCTTGGATTTGTCCAAACAGCCCCTGGAAGAGTATCGCCTGGGGGTTTTAGATCGTGTGTACCAGGATGTGGAGGCTCAGAGAAGGAACGTACTTTTGCTGAGGTCACACAGCATTGGTGAGACTGACATCCAGTTCTCGTGATTGCTGGCCTTGGGAGCCTGCGGTCTTGAGCCTGCAGGGGCAGGATGGGGCGGCTCCAGGGAGAGTCAGGGTTTGTACTGGAATTGCTTGAAGCCCAGGGCAATTTCCGTCCTGGTCCTCCTGCTACACTACCAGGGAAGTCCAAGTTCAGTCTAGCCCGAAGCCTTCGTGCTGTGACTCAACTCCTGGCCCTCCTCAAGATGACCGGGAGGAAGCCTTGACGATGAACCTCATGCGGCAGAACTTTGTGTCCGTTTTGTTCGTTGCTGTGTCCCTGGATCCTAGGACAGGGCCTGGTACACAGTTCGTGCTCAATACGTGTGTTAAGTGAAAGAATCATCATTTCCCCTTATGCTTGGGTTTGCACAGACAGTCATATGGGATGGGGGTAGAGACTCAGGACACAAAACAGGTTGTAACATAGGTGGACATACGCGGGAATCCCTTGTCACACTTCTTAGAAGGGATACGAACGAGGACGTGAAACCCAGATTTCCAGAGCGTCAAGCCCAGGTCCTGTGGACACATAATCCCCCCCCTCCCTTGGTCTCTTGGGCAAGAGAGGGAGCTAGACCAGGCAGGCATTTGCAGGAAAGGCATTCCAGGCAGGGAACAGCATGTGCAAAGGCCCTGGGGCAGGACTCTGCCTGGCATGTTGGAGGAACAGTGAGGAGGCCCGTGTGGCTGGAACAGAGTGAGTCAGTGGGAGAGAGGGAGGAGGGGAGGGCAGGGAGGGGACGGGGCAGGTCGTGCAGGGCCTTGGGGAGGACTTGCGACTTTCATACGTTTAAAGACCCAGACTCAGTCCAGTGTGATGAGAGCTAGGACAAGGTTTGCACAAGGGGCCAGGGGAGGGTGTTCCAGAGAAGGAGACGTTAGAACCGGGCTTGGAGAGATGGTTGGAGTTTGCCTGAGAGCGAGAGGGGCAGGGAAGGTTCATGGCAAGAGCGAGAAGGATGAAGGCCAGGGTCGCGTGTACGGTATGGCCTTCCAGGACAGAGAAAGTTGAACCTCAGCTGGCGATGTTTAAAAATGGCTGGTGACACTGGGGAGCTGGGAATTCCAGGGCCTGACTTTGGGTCTCTCTCTAGCTGGCTGGCGTTGGGAGGCGGACGTGGCAGCAAGGCAGAGCCAGCTACATTTGGAAGCCCGCTGAGGTTGGAAGAGAAATCCTGCGGGCGAGCTCACTGTGGCAGCCGAGGCGGGCCCAGCGGACGCACCGCTGGGCCCCAGTGGGAACCCTAGGCTCTCCCGTATCCCGCCAGGTTTAAACAAGTGCGATGATGGTATCAGCAAGTCCTGTCCTTTGTAAATCCCAAAGATAAATTAAATATGACCCCTCCGTACACCCCAGGCCATCACCCTGGGCCAGGCTGTTATGCCCACCGGGATGTTTGCCCACCCCTCCCTGTGGACTTCCAGCCTCTGAGAGTCCAGAATTCACTCAGCAGCCAGACTTTTTTAATATGTGTGTGTGTGCGTGTGTGTGTGTGTGCGCGCGTGCACGCGTGCACACTTTATTATAGTAAAATATATATAATATAAAATCCACCATCTTAACCACTTGTAAGCGCACAGCTCGGTGGCTTTAAGCACATTCACACTGTCATGCAACCATCCCCACCGTCCATCCCTAGAACTTTCTCATCGTCCCAAACTGAAACTCTGTCCCCATTAAACACTCCCCAGGCCCTGGCCCCCACCATCTACTTCCTGTCTCTATGGATTTGAGTCCTCTAGGGACCTCCTGTGAGTGGAATCAGTCAGTATTTGTCCTTCTGCGTCTGGTTTATCTCACTGAGCATCATGTCCTCAAGGTTCATCAATGCTGTAGCGAGTGTCAGAATTTCTTGCCTTTTTAAGGCTGAGTAATATTCCACTATAGGGATGGACCACACTCTGTGTATCCGTCACCTGTTGTTGGATATTTGGGGTGTTTCCGCCTTATGGCTACTATGAATCATGCTGCTGTGAACATGGTGGGCAAGTATCTGTTTTCAATTCTTTTGGGCGTATACGTAGGCGTGGGTCACGTTGGTGATTCTATGTTTAACTTTGGAGGGACCGCCAAGCCATTTTCCGCTATGGCTGCACCATTTTACATTCCCGTCAGCCGTGCACGAAGGTTCCAATTTCTCCACACCCTCATCACCAGAGACGTTTTAAAATGTAACATAGATCATCGCCCTTGAGACTAAAACCCAAGCTTCCCACGCGGCCCGCGGGGCCCCGAGTGGTCTCATGTCTCCCTGCTGTGTGTACGTGCTGGGGCCACGTGCTCTCTCTGTTCCCCAAACATCCCATGTTTGTTCCTGCCCCGGGGCCTTTGCACTTGCTGTGCCATCTGCCCTCAGCTCTCCCCGTGGCTGGCTCCGTCCCATCCCTAGGCCCTTAGAGAGGTTTCTCCTGACTTTTCCGTCAAAAGTCACCTCCCCCACCCCCAGCCACTGTCTGTCCTCTCACCCAGTTTCATTGCCTCGGTGGAACTTAGAACCACCGAAATTATCTCGGGCTCCTTCTGTCGGCTCGTTTCCTGTCTGTCTCCCCCGCCTTGGCTCCCTGCCATTTCCCCAGTGCCTGGCAAGTGGTAGGTGGTCGGTAAACATCTGGGACATGAATGCCGGGGCGGTGCCTGGATCTCCCAGTTAGGAACTGCGGGAGCCTCAGCAACCAGGATGGAGGGAGTTGTCTGGTGCAAAGGGGGCGGGTGCTCTGGGCCGGGAAGGGCTGGACCGGAGGCCACGGCGGCGCCTTTGTCATGGGCTGGGACAGACCAAATTTGGGCTCGTGGCCACGGACAGGAAAGAACAGTTTGTACACTCCGTCAATGGGATCCAGTTTACATTTCTATTGTCGGTATGGTCATGTGTTTGTTTGAGGGAAAGGCCACAGGCGGTGGTGACGTTCAGGCTGCCTGTGAACACCCGGCGGACCCGGGAAGTCGAGAATACTGGTCCCAGGCCAAACCAGGGTGTCACTTGAAACACAGCCGCTGTCCGGGGCTAGTCTCACTTATACTAGCATGAGTGTGGTTAGCTCTGCTTCATGCATCGTGCTGGAGAGCCTTGTGTGTGTATCGGAAAAAAAGACCTTTCAGGAAGGTCCTGGCGTGAGGGGAGAATGTGAGGCACATAGATACAGAGGGAACCGTGTTGTGGGCAGAGGGAACCACATGTGCAAAGGTCCTGGGGCAGGACCAGGCATGGTGTTTTGGAGGAACAGCGAGGAGGCCCATGTGGCTGGAGCGGAGTGAGCGAGGGGGAGAGAGGGAGGAGGGGAGGGCAGGGAGGGGACGGGGCAGGCCGTGTAGGTCCCTGTGGGCCACGGGGAGGACTTGGGCTTTTACCCCCAGGGAAGTGGGAGCCCTGGAGGGCTGTGGGCAGAGGGGGGACAAAGGTCGTTTAACTTCTGAGTTTGGAAAAATGCCGTCACCCAAACAGTATTTATCCCTTTGTGATTGGCCCCTCCCCTCCCGGGGCTCCTCTGATTTCAACCTCACACCCGTATAAAGTAAGGCAACGATGGAGAAAGTCCACTTTACAGACATGGAAGCAACCTAAATGCCCATCAATGGAGGAATGGATAAAGAAGATGTGGTACATATATACAATGGAATATCACTCAGCCATAAAAAAAGAATGAAATGATGCCATTTGTAGCAACATGGATGGAGATTATCGTACTAAGTGAAGGGAGCCAGACAAAGACTAGTATCACACGCTATCACTCACATGTGGAATCTAATTTTAAACATGATATCAATGAACTTATTTACAAAACAGAAACAGACTCAAAGATCTCAAGAACGAACTTACGGCTACCAAAGGGGAAATGTGGTGGGGAGGGATAAATCAGGAGGTTGGGATTAACATACACATACAACTATGTATAAAAGACTCAGAGGGGAGAGAGGCCCGACTAGACCCAGGTCACACCCCGGGTTGTGCCAGGGCTGGGGCTTCAGCCCAGGTTTCAGGGTATGACTCCAGCTTCTAAAAGATGCCCCAAGGTCATACGAGTTTGGAACCTGGAGCCTCTTCCTCATGACCCCAATGCATCTGAAAGACTTTGAAGAGTCCAACAGCTGCCCTGAGAAACCCGCAGCGATGCTCCTGCTTTTTGACCGTGAACCCCATGCTCGGGTGGAGTCGGCAGACACCCCCAAGGCACACCCATAGAAAATCCCCTGCCCGGCAGCGGAGAGCGTGCATTTTGGTTCCGTGGTCCTGCTCTGGCCTGTTCGTGTTTTCCTCGTGCGGTCGGGAATGCATTCTGGGCAGCACAAAGCACCAAGTCGAACGCCTGATCTAAGCAGGGCTGCAGAAAGCCACGTATTCAGGGATGGGCCGTGGGGGATCTGGGGGACAGCGACCAGGTCAGGAAGGAACTCATTAACAGGCAAACGTTTTAAAGCCCGTGATCGACATGATATAAAATTCAAGAAGACATTCAAGAATATTCCCCCCCCCTTTTTAAAAATAAATCTTATTGGAGTATAGTTGATTTACAGTGTTGCATTAGTTTCAGGTGTACAGCAAAGTGATTCAGTTATACATATACATATATTCATTCTTTACCCATATATAGGTTATTACAGAATATTGAGTACAGTTTCCTGTGCTATACAGTAGGTCCTTGTTGGTTATCTATTTTATACATAGTAGTATGTGTATGTTACTCCCAACCTCCTGATTTATCCCTCCCCACCACATTTCCCCTTTGGTAGCCATAAGTTCGTCCTTGAGATCTTTGAGTCTGTTTCTGTTTTGTAAATAAGTTCATTGATATCATTTTTTAAATTAGATTCCACATGTGAGTGATAGCGTATGATGTTTGTCTTTGGCTCACTTCACTGAGTACGATAATCTCCATCCATGTTGCTACAAATGGCATCATTTCATTCTTTTTTTACGGCTGAGTGATATTCCATTGTATATATGTACCACATCTTCTTTATCCATTCCTCCACTGATGGGCATTTAGGTTGCTTCCATGTCCTGGCTACTGAATAGTGTTGCAGTGAACACTGGGGTGCATGTATCTTTTCAAATTATGGTTTTCTTGGATATACTTTTGAGAGGAGCAGATAAAGCCTGGTCGGCCCATCAGCTTTCCTTGCTGTATGGCCCTGGGTAACTCACTTACCCTCTCTGGGTAACCCATGGTTGTCAGCCTCGATCAAGGATTGCTGGAGGATGTTAGACAAAACTGTTAAATACGTAGCCTGACATCTGGCGTTCTGTAAGCCGTCTGTGCTTAGCAGTTACCATTATTATTGTTGTTATTGTTATTATTATTATCGTCATCATCATCCCATATCTTCTCACTCTACACCTCAGCTGCCACCTCAGTGAGGTGGAGGTGCTCTGAAATTTCCCTGGCCTGTGCGTCAGGATCTGGGGCCTCTGCTCCCATGGACAGTAGGATCTGGGGGCTCTGCTTCCATGGGGTGCTTTTCAGCCTAAGTGGAACAGAGATATGCAAACAATTTATCTGCCCCCAGCTGGGGCCTTTATCTGACTGGTCAGACAACAGCGTCCAAACACAGTGGGTCACTCCAAACCACCGATAAGAAAGGAGTCCTGGAGT
Source organism: Delphinus delphis (assembly GCF_949987515.2). Classification (NCBI taxonomy): domain Eukaryota; kingdom Metazoa; phylum Chordata; class Mammalia; order Artiodactyla; family Delphinidae; genus Delphinus; species Delphinus delphis. The sequence goes on along the minus strand of NC_082685.1, from coordinate 3,886,670 downwards.
TGGGGCAGGACCAACTGAGCCCCCTCCAAGGGCCCACTGGACACCTCCTAGTCAAAAGCACAGGACCCGACTGTGAGGCCTTGGGGTGTCTGGGGGTTGATCCCAGGCCCATCGGTGCCACCTGGTGCTGCCTGAGTTTGCCTATGTCGCCTGCCTCTCTCTGTGCCTCAGTTTCCCCATCTGGAAAATGGGGATGATAATCGCATATCCCTCTTGCGGGAGTTTCGAAGATTAGATGAGTCAGTGGAGGGGAAACTTGCGGCTCAACATAGTCAAAGGAGTGACTCACCACGTATTAACTATTGGAATGTACCAGTTCACACGGTGTGACCTTGACGACCCTCCCAGGAGCTCCAGTCACAGCCGCTCACTCACCAGGGGCTGCCAGTCACATCTCTGGGTTGGATGGCCTCCCTTGCACCTGGCACAGCCTGGAATTGTACTCCTGGCTTATTTGCTTACTTCTTCATTGCCTGTCACTCCACCATTAGGATGTCAGTGCCGCGAAGGCAGGGAGTTGTGTCCATCTTGGTTGCTGCCGTGTGTTAGACACATGGCACCCTGGAGGTGCTCAGCAGTCAGTTTGCCAAGTGATCAAAGGAGAGCAGTGAACGGTAGTGCAGTTCAGCTCTAATTTATGGATGAGCAAATGGAGGCTCAGAGATGTCAAAAGTATTTGCACAAGGACACACAGCAGAGGTTGGCAGACTTTCAGGGAAGTGAATGCCTTAGACCTGGTAGGTCACCTGCAGTTTCTGTTGCATACGCTTCTTCTTCTTTTGACAGCCCTTTAAAATTGTACAAGACCCTTTTCTTTCATTATTGCCTCCCCCTAAGGAGCCCTTTTAGACAGTTTCTTTCCCTAATCACTTCACCTCATGAAATTTTAATAGCACAGGTATATTATATATCTATTTATATACTGTGTCTATATCTATTTATCTATGTTTTATAAATAAAAAGAGCAAAAATGTTTAGCCCCCTCCATCGCCCCAAGAACCAATTTTTGCCCCTACTGAGAACGGATGGATCTGGAACAGAGTCCCTCCGCCTCGGCACTGCTGACACTGGGGGCCGGATGACTCTGTGGGGCTATCCCAGACCAGCCTCCCTGTCCCCGCCCCCTCAAGGCCAGGAGCCCCCCAGTCGTGACAAACACAGATATCCCCAGACATCGCCTTGGGGTGCAGGATCACCCCAGTTAGGAACCTCTGCGCTAGGTGGACGGTTTCTTTGAATTGACATCAGCTTTGGGACATAGACTCCCTGAGCCGGTCCTCAGTTTACCAACCTCATCCGTTGGGTAGATTTAATCAGATGGCGCTATGGAGCTCCTAACACAGTAAAAACTCAGCAAATGAAAGCTGCCCATCTGGGGCCTGGGGCATCTTGGGGCATTGGACATTAGCTGGCCTTTAGCATTATACACTCTGGGTCCATCTGTTCAGACCGAAGGAAGGTCCATTTTAGGACCGGGCCTCTAGATGGGAGGAGGAAGAATTATCGGTGTCTTCTTTGGTTTTTTTCCCTTGATTTTTCACGGAAAAATCCAGAGCAGCTCAGCCCGATAGAACTTTGTGTGGTGATGGTGGGCGTATTCGGTGCCGTCCAGTTCGGTCGCCACCAGCCACGTGTGCCTGTCGAGTATTGAAAGGTGACTGGTGCGGCTGAAGTCCTGAAACTTTAATTTCAATTTAGCCAATTTAAATTTCAAGTTGCATGTGACTCGGGGCTCCCGTACTGGACAGCTCCAGAAGACAGGGTTTCCAGGAGCCAAATGACAGGCAGGTGGTCAGCAGGTGGGTGAGAAATAGTTCACGGTTTTAGAGATGATTAAAGATAAGATGGCAGGGACTTCCCTGGCGGTCCAGCATTAAGACTCTGTGCTCCCACTGCAGGGGGTGGGGTTCAGTCCCTGGTCAGGGAACTAAGATCCCACATGGCCTGCGGCATGGCCAGTAAGATGACACAATAAAAAGGAAGGAGATTCTGACACCTGCTACAACGTGGATGAACCTTGAGGACACGATGCTCAGTGAGAGAAGCCAGACACAGAAGGACACACAGTGTGTGATTCCACTCACAGGGGGTCCCCAGAGGAGTCACATCCACAGAGATAGGAAGTAGATGATGGGGGCCAGGGGCTGGGGGAGGGGTGGGGAGTCAGCGTTTCATGGGGACAGAGTTTCAGTTTGGGAAGATGAGAAAGTTCTGGAGATGATGGTGGGGATGGTCACAAGATACTATGAATGTACTCAACGCCACTAAACTGTACACTTAGAAATGGTTAAATGGTAAAGTCTATGTTGTGTATATTTCAACACAATCTAAAAATCAAATTAAAACAATTTTTAATGAGATGGCCTATAATTACAGCATCATATTATTTAGAAACTACACTTATTTAAATTTAAAAAGAACTACCAGGAGTATAGGAGAAAAAAGAGAGAGAGCTTCTTCAGCCCAATAAAGGGATCTGCAGAAACCACAGCTAACATTATTCTTAGTGGTGAGAGACCGAATGGGTTCCCCCTAAGATCAGAAGCAGGATGAGGACACCTGCTCTCACCACTTCCAGTCGACAGGGTTCTGGAAGTCCTAGTCAGTGCGAAAAACCAAGAAACAGAAATCAGAGGCATACAGATTAGGAAGAAAGAAATACAACTTGCCCTATTTGCAAGCGACATGATGGTTTTCATAGAAAATCCCAAAGAATCTACCAGAAAAAGAAAAAGACTCTTAGAACTAATATGTGAGTTCAGCAAGGTTGCAGAATACAAGATTAACACCCCCAAACCAATCGCATTTGTAAATGCTAGCAATGATCAATTAGAAACCAAAATTAAAAACACACTCTCATTTACGATTGCTGCCCAAACCTACCATGTATTGAATGTCAACTTGGCACCAACCCTCTTACACTTGTTATTTACTGACTTGGAGACCCAACAGACCCTGGGAAGTGAGTTTTATTATAGTCCCATTTTACAGATGAGGAAACTGAGTCTCAAACAGGTGATATGGCTGGGCTGAGGTCAAGAGCAGTGAATAAGGGCTCCAGACTAGAGCCAGCCATAGCCTAGGGCCATGGCTTTCAAGGTACAAAGTAATAGCACCCAAGACAGAAACAGCAAGGAGATAGCAATAATAGTAATAAAACCCTCCTTCCAGTTGGTGAAGTGCTTACTACATGTCAGCCACTGTTTGAGGCCCTTGATTGCATTCATTATCACCTTTTCCCTCCCGAACAGCCTCTGAGGGAGATTCTGTCATTGTGCCCATTTCACAGATGCGGGGAGTGAGGCACAGAGAGATGAGGGGTGGCGTCTGAGGCCCACAGCCTGGGCTGCCTGGTTCCAAAGCATAAGCACACAGGCGGCGCTCAAGAAACATCCCCCTTCTCGGGTAGGCCCCTGAGTGCCAGCCGGGCACTGTTGCCCGCTGAGTGCGTGTGGGTGCTGGTTCCGGAAGAGGGTCTGTGCCCAAGGCCTGGAGCCCGACAGCTGGCTGCCCGGGCTGGGCCCTTCCCAACCCAGTGGCCACCCGTGCCCAGCCATGCGGCCATCCAAGCAGGACGGGCCGGCTCCAAGGGGCCGCTGGCTGCCCGAGCCCGGGAGTGGCCACAGGGCACGGGGCCGAGCTGGGCACAGCCCTCTCACCACTGCCCAGCCTGCCCAGCCTAGTCGGCCACGCAGGGGCTGCTCAGCCCAGCCAAGGAGGGCTGCCTGCATCCGCTCCTATCGTGGATGGGGAAACTGAGGCAGGTGGGGCCGCTCCTGTGCTGTTTACAGCATCTCTGGGTCTTGCCCGCAAGTAGGTGCTCAGTGCACAGCGTGTGCAAAGGCAAAAGCGCGATGCCAGGCAGACGGCCAGGGCCCAGTGACTGTTGTGCGAAGTGTCATCGTTATTATTATCCCCAAAGCAACCCTGGGTGCACTGAGGCCCCAGAGGGGGAAGTGACCCCCGCCCCCCGGGACCACGTGTCCTTGGAGGTTCCCAGAGCTGGGATGGGAACACGCGCGTCTCATCGCAGAATCCAGGCAGCTCACGCAAGCGCCTGCTGGATGTCGGGATGTAAGCACTAGCTACCGAATTAAAACAACAAGGGGCAGGGGAATTCCCCGGCGGTCCAGGAGTTAAGACTCTGCCCTTCCACCGCAGCGGACACGGGTTCGATCCCTGGTCAGGGAACTAAGATCCCGCAAGCGGTGCGGACAAAAAATAAAATAAAATGATACACTACTGTGTAAAAAAACAACAGCAAGGGGTGTGGGGCGGGGCACTTTTTCGTCATTCTAACCCTCCCTTTTCCTTGCCTACAAAATGGGTACACTAACAATGCCAGATTTGCGGCTCTCTTCATGATTTAAGGGAAAGTATGAAATGAGAACAAGAAAAAACATCTGTGGTCATGTTAGGGACTTAAAAATAACAGTAATAACAATAACGGGGTGGATGTCACCATGGATCTAGAGCTCAGTATGCCCTAAGCGCTTCATACGTATCAGCTCCTTGCCACCTCCTGGCAACCCAGCCAGGCCTGTGAGATGCTTTCGCACATTTGGAGAGAAGACTCTGAGGCGCAGGGAGGTTAAGCGATTTGCCTAAGGTCACACAGCAATTAGCTCTGGGCCTTGGAGTGTGGCAGGTGGGAGGGGCCTGCTTCTCTTTCTCTGGCATTTGATGGTGATTCCCGCCACCTTTGTCCTTGACCTGAGAGACAAATGGGGGAGGGGGGCTAGGGGTCCTGTCTGGCTGGGCTTGTCCATTTCCTCTCCCCCGCAGTCTGGGGTGGAGGGTGTGAGGGCTGCAGAGGGGCCTGGCTCTACTCGCCCTCCATCTAGGCCTCCGGAGCCAATAACGCTGAGCTCAGCGTCTGTCTGCTTCACCCGGCTGCCAAGGAGCCTGATTATTTTTAGATAAGATGGAGGGGCGGGCGCCGGGGTGGGAGGGAGCCCCCAAGCCCGGCGGGTGGGGCCGGAAATGTCACAGCTGCAGAAATATGCCCCTCGGCCCCCTCTCCGGGGATCCTGAGTGGCAACCCAAGACCACAGGCTGGGCCCCCAGGACTCGGAAGGCAGAGGCGGTGGGGAGGGGGCCCGAGGGACCAGGGACTCACCTCTCTGGCCCTCTGTTTTCCCGTCTGTGAAATGGGCGTGAGAGTTCCCACCTCATATGGCAGAGGCAGGATTAAATGAGTTATCCTCACTTGACAGATGAGGAAACTGAGGCTCAGCGAGCACTTCCCCACGACTGAGCCAGCCCCTCCACTCGGGTTCTCGCCATGGTTCAGGACACAGGCAGGCTGGCGCTTAGTGACCTCCGACGTCCATGACCCCCTGGGGCAGCAGCCAGGGAGGGGGCCGTGCCATGCTCCAGACCACGGGCGCCGGCCCAGCCTAGCACTGGGCTGATGTCTCCTCCCCTCCTGAGTGGGGGTCCCTGCGATGTCACAACTCCCCCTCCCTGTCTTTGCAGATGCAGAGCAAAGTGGCAGTCCCCGGGCGGGGATGGGCTCCGACCAGGAGGACAGCAAGCCCATCACACTGGGTGAGTCTGGAGGTGGCGGGGTGGAGGGCACGGGCCCATCCCCATCTTTTCTTTAGGAATCGTTTCCGGAGCGCCCCCTGTGGGTTCTGTGTGGTCCTGCGTGAGCACCTGAGTCACTCCTCCCAGCCATGCTGTGGAGTAGGTGCTGCAGTTGTCCCATTTTGCAGAGGCAGGGACTGAGGTCTGGAGACGAATATGGGCCTTCCCAGGGGCATCCAGGGAGCTGGGGTTGGAACCCCCGACCCTGAGCTCCGGCGTCTGGGCTCTGAGGTGCTCCCCCCATGGGAGAGGCCCTGGTGGGCCCTGCAGTCTCATGGGACATTGAGTGGATGAGTAGGACAACTCAGTTCTGTGTTGCGGGTGTGGGAGCAGAGCCAGAAGGACAGAGAGGATTTGGAAGCTTCAGAGTCCCTGCTTCTACTCTGGCTCCCTGACTACTCCCTCCCACAGTCTGTCCTCCTGAAGTGGTCAGAGGGTACCCGTGAGCACCTGAGTCAGGCCCCGCCCATCCTCTGCCCACAGCCCTCCAGGGTCCCACCTCCCGGGGGTAAAAGCCCAAGTCCTCCTGCCTTCCCCTCCTCCCCTCCTCCCTCTCCCCGCCTCGCTCACTCTGTTCCAGACACACAAGCCTCCTCGCTGTTCCTCCAGCACACCAGGCACCACCTGCCCCAGAGCCTCTGCACGTGCTGTGCCTGCGATCTGGACAGCTAACTACTTTCTCTTGCTCCAGATCCCCCAGGTCTCAGCTCAAATGCCTCCCTCTCAGAAAGATCTTCCCTGAGCCCCTCAGCTCAAGCAGCCTCAGTCACTCTCAATCTCAGCCCTCTGTTTTATTTCCTTTCGAGGAAGTTAGTGATCGCGTATGTATTTGCTTAGTTGCTTAGTGATTGCAAATGTGTTTGCTTCTCACCTAGTGGAACATCACCTCCTCAAGGGCAGAGGTGTTTGTTTTGATCACTGCTGTGTCCTCAGTACCTAGAACAGGACCTGGTACACACTAGGTGCTCAAAAACCATTTCTAGAAAGCAAAAAAGGAGAGAAGGAAGGATGAAGCAGAGGGAAAAAGAGAAACCAGAGGGATTGTATATTAGGGGCAAGGAAGGAGGAGAGGTGAAAAGGGAGAAAGGAAGAAACAGCCAGTGGGTGAGGGCATCCCCGTTGGAAGGTCCGTCACAGGCATGCACAGGGAGGCTGGATGGTTCCAGGAGGTTCACAGGCCCCCAGGCCACACCTCACTGGCCATCTGTGACCCGAGTCCTCCTTGACCTCCTGTGATCCCCAGGCGCCTCCCTCCAAGCCAGATGTTCAAGGCAGGCGGCGGGGGCCATGGCGCTTGGCCTGGTCCCGTGGGGAGCTCCAGCGTCTGGTAGAGGAAATCACTTCCTCCCCGCCCGCCAGGGAGTCCCCTGGAGATGGAGCTGGGCGAGCACTGCACAAACAGGAAACCCCGGTGGGGGTGGGGCGGAGGGGCGTGCTGACAGCAGTCGGCCAGCTGGGTCAGCAGGAAGTGGCCACGGCCACTTCCCCCTGGACACTGGGAGCCACCGCCCTGTCCTCCTCGGGATGTTGTGGTCCTGAGCCTCCCATCATGGGCCTGGGCAGGTAGTAATTGCTCAATGAATGGTGGACACAAAGCTCATAAGCAGGGGGCTTGCGTGGCAGACAGCTGAGGAGCTGGGCACCGCTGTGAGCTCCCTGCGGCCACTGCTGCCCCCTGGGGGCCTGGACAAGAACTGCTCCCACCCCCCTCCCCCAAAGCCGAGAGCTGCCGTTCTGTGGGTCCCACCTCCACTCTGACCACTCTCTCTGGCTCCTTCAACTCCAGCCCTGTTGGCCTCCGATTTGCCAAGTGCATCCCACCCCCAGGCCCTTTGCACAAGCCACTCCCGCTGCCAGGAACATCGTAACCCACAGGGAGGTGGCAAACGTCAAGTTTAATATCATCCTCGTCGGGGCAGCCAGTTCTCGCCAGGCAGTTTCCCTGTGCCAGGTGCTGTCTGGGCACTACCCAGATTTTCACCCACGTGTTCGCCTTATCCACCCCTACCTTGAGATCTTGGTTGAATGTCACCCTCCCAGGGAAGCCTTCTCTGAGCCCTTCGTGTAAAATAGGTCCCCTCCCCAGCAGGCTCTCCCGACCTTGACTGCCTCACCACTGCCTGACACATCTCACATTTAACTGAATCGTCTTTAATAACTTTCTTTTTAAATTGCGGTACAACACACATAAAATGTAGAATTTTAACCCTATTAAAATGTACCGTTCAGTGACATTAAGTACATTCACAGAGCTGTGCACCCATCACCTCTGTCTAGTTCCAGAACATTCTCATCAACCCACAAAGCAACCCCATCTCCATTAGTCACTCCCCCTCCCCGAGTGACCGGGAACCCACTCTCTCAGTGGATTTGCCTGTTCTGGACGTTTCCCATCAATGGAATCACACAGTGTGTCCTTCTGTGTCTGGCTTCTCTCACTTCCCTCGTGTTCTCAGGGTCCATCCACATTGTAGCGAGTGTCAGGGCTTCACCTCTTTTCACGGCTGAGTGACGTTCCCGTGTGTGGAGGGACCACATTTTGTGTATCCATCATGGTTGATGGACATTTGGGTTGTCTCCAGTTTCAGCTACTGTAAATCATGCTGCTGTGAACATTCATGTCCAAGTGTTTTTGACTTCCTGCTTTTATGTGGCGTCCTTCGCCCACCCTGGGCTGTGAGTCCAAGAGGGCAGCTGCTCCTGTACGTCTTGTTCCCCACTGTGTCCCCAGTGCCCAGCTCGGGGCGGACACTGGAGGTGCCTGGTAATGGGTCCTGCCTGTGAGGGTCTCCGGGTGTGACAGGCCTGCTCCCAGCTGTCTTGGGTGGGCCAGTGCTCCCGCCCTCTCGAGGCCAGCCTCAGTTTCCAAATCCATGAAGTGGGTCTAAACAACCCCAGCCCAGAGAGGAGGGTCCCTCTTCCTTTGACATTAGGCGGGAATGGGTCTGGGCACACTGGGGATTTAACTGCTGCCTGTGGACCCTCCATTCACCCCATGGTTCTGAGCCCCTGCCGTTTGCCAGGCTCTGGTCCGGGCACTGGGGACACCACAGAGCTCACAGCCTGGAAGCAGAAGGCTAAGAGACTGCAGCATTGCATGGGGTGATGAGTGAGGCAAAGGAAGCAACCTGGTCCCTCCTAGGTAGTAGCATTCATAGCTCACAACCACCCGAGATGACAGGGTGTATGGTCCCCACTTTTGAGATCAGGGAGCATCAAAGCTCAGGGAGGTAAAGTGACTTATCCAAGATCACACGCCGATTGGGCAGCTGAGATGTGAACCCAGGTCTGGCCTCCACTTGTGTGCGCAGCCTGCCATAGCACGGGGGCTCCCGAGGAGGGCTGGGAGGCGGTGTGAAGGCCCAGGCTGGAGAAGGGGAGGCTGGCTGAGGCTGCCGTGAGAAGGACTGAGCAGAGACTCAGGAAAGGAGATCCGCTCCAGCTGTGTTAGGGCAGAGGAGTCCCCGTAGGCTTGGAGGGGCTGAGCTGGCCATCCTCCTGCCGCAGGGCTGTGGTGGTTGGGGAGGGGGGTAGACAGGGTGACTGGCCAGGCTGGGTCCAGCCCCCGGAGTCTGGGCAGCCTGGAGGTGTCAAGGCGGGGAACAGACCCAGCTCAGCTGGCCGCCTGCTGACCCCCATCCTTCCTCTCTTTTCCAGACACCACCGACTTCCAGGAGAGCTTCGTCACCTCCGGTGTGTTCAGCGTCACTGAGCTCATCCAAGTGTCCCGGAGTAAGTGTCCCCGCCCACCCTGTGCTGGGACCCGAGGTGGGGGGGTGGGCTCACACAGGGGAGGACTGTTGGAAAGGAGAAGTGGCTTCGGGATGGGGGCTCTAAGAGGGAAAGGGACTCGGGGAAGGAGGAGGAAGTAGCCCATCACCCTGCCCCCGTCCCCCACATCCTCTCCAGCCACCCTTGTCACCAAGCCTAAGTCTCTAGGAAGGGCGGTATCCAGGCCTTTCCCAGAGTCTAAGGTCAGGGTGACATGCTCTTCCCCAGAGAAGACTCCAGATGCTGGGTGGAAGGGCTAAAGAACCTTCTGCCCCAGTATCCCCCATTCCTGGGACCTCCCTCACCCCCCCCCAGGAGACCCCAGAGCCCCCCCCCCCCCCGCAACCTATTTCACCTCTTGTCCTCTTGCCTTACCTATGGACCTGCTGGGGACCTACCCCCATCCCCAGACACCCCCATTTGAATCCTACCCCAGGGACCTCTGGGCACTATCCTGCCTTAACCTTAACCCTTGCCCTCCCCATCCAGATCAGCAGAGCCTGGCCTCTGAGAGTTCTGGGAAGCTTGGCCTCCAGCTTTGTCTATGCTTCTGCCTCACAGTGTGACCTTGGCCTCTCTCAACGGCCTTGTTCTTCTAACCCATCGTATAAGGCCAGTTTCAGCCAAATTAGGAATCAGGCCAATCTGGGAAGCGGTTCCTTTTCGTTCTGCCAGCCCCAAGATGGCTCTCCCCACCCCTCCAGGGCAAAGTGCAGCCCTGGACCTTGTTCCTCCCTCATCCTCCTCTCTGTCGCCCTCCACAGCACCTGTGGTGACTGGAACAGGACCCAACTTCTCCCTGGGGGAGCTGCAGGGACACCTGGCATATGACCTAAATCCAGCCAGCACCGGCATGAGAAGAACGCTACCCAGCACATCCTCCAGCGGGTATGTCCCCGGGGCCCCACCTCTGGGCACCTCACGCCCCCCCCCCCACCTCCATCTGGCCCCAGCTGGTTCATTCCTCTCCCTGTTTTCACGTTCTACCTGGGAAACTCTTACTCATCTTTCAAAACCCAGCCCCCAAGTGACTCTTTCCCCAGCCCTGACATCCCACGCTGGGCTCCCACAGCCTCGAGTCCTACAGGCCTAGCCCCTGCGACTCCATGAGAACACAGACATCGGTTCTTGCTGAGATATGCTGTGTGATCGTGAGCCGGTCACATTCTGTTTGCCTCGGTTTCCTCACCTGCTAAGTGGAACCATAATCCTACCAGGTTGTTCTGAGGATTACAGTAGGTCAAGCGATCAGCCAGGCTTTCAGGGCTTTAGTCTCCACTCTGCTAGCTTGCTAGCTTGGCCCTTTGCTGAGTCCCTCCCTGCCCCTGGCCCCAGGTGTCCCACCCAAGTGATGGGCAGGTTAAAGCGGATGTCATCTGAGAAGCAGCCGAAAGTCCGCGACTCGCGTGACGTCTCGCGATAGCACCCTCCTCGCCCTGCCCCCTAAGAGCCGGAAGTAGCAAAGCCCGCCGGGCCCGTCTCCGTGGTAACCGGTCTGCTGGCTTCTTTCCTCGCCCCTTAGGAGCAAGCGGCACAAATCGGGCTCGATGGAGGAAGACGTGGACACGAGCCCCGGCGGCGATTACTACACCTCGCCCAGCTCTCCCACGAGTAGCAGCCGCAACTGGACGGAGGACATGGAAGGAGGTGGGGCTGGCGGCGGGGGCTGACCGACCTTCCGGTCTGGGTTACCGCGACAGTGACTACGTGTTCCGGCAGGCACTGCGCGGGCACCCCGGGGCGGAGAGTCGGCCTGGAGCCGCGGGGCCTCCTGGGAATTGTAGTCTCGCGGGCTGCGCGCGGTTGGAAGTAAAGTCCGGGTTCGCGTTCCCGGAGCTCTTCGGTTCCGCTCTGGCCGGGGAGGATGGAGATTATCCCTTGCCCGACTTTCCTGCCCTCCGCCTGTTAACGGCCCATCTCTGTGGGGTTCCTGCTATACAGAATTGACTCAGTAGCGATTGCTTCATCCTCGGGTCTGCCGTAGACGCTCAACTACAGCGTCCTGATACGTGGGTTACCTTTCCACTGGGGTCCTCCCTGTAGTCCTTTTTTTTTTTTTTTTTTTTTGCAAGATTCCCATCTCCATGGGATCTTGCTCTCTGTGAGTCCAGTTCCATAGGAGCCCCGCCTCTTTTCTTATAGCATCCTTTTCCTGGTAGATTTTCTTGTTGCTCTTCTGTCTTCATAGGGTCCTCTCCAGAGTGTCTGTTTCATGGGGCTCCTGTTCTGTAGGGTCAGCAGTTCCGTAGAAGCTTTTTTCTGTTGAGTGCTGGCTCCTCCTGATTCTTTGTTTACTTACCGTCTCCCTAAGGGCATTCTCCAAAGATTTCCCTTCTTTGGAGTTTCCATCTCCATCACAAGGTTCTCATCTAAAGAATCCCTTTCTGGGAAGTCCCTGGTGGTCCAGTGGTTAGGACTCGGTGCTTTCACCACTGCTGTGGCCCGGATTCAATCCCTGGTAGGGGAACTAAGATCACGCAAGACGCGCCGCGCGGCCAAAAAAAAAAAATCCCTTTCACCTTAAGATTCTGCTCTTCAGTGGGCCAGCGTTGCACTTAAAGGAAATGGTTTGCAGAGGAGCCTGTGGGGAGGATGCCCCTGGCATTCCTCAGATTCTCAGCGGGGTCTGTGCCCCCCAGCTTTAGAAGCATGTCTCTACCCGGTCCCTTATCCCTTAACAAGGGTTCACCCCACCGTATAGCCTAGTGGTTATGAACGTGGACACTCGAGTCCCCCAGCCCTTGCAGCTTCCTGGTGACCCCACCTCTCTGCGCCTCGGCTGCTTCATCTGTAAAATGGGGGTGTTAATACCTGCAGTACCCACCCCATAGGTTTATTGTGGGGATTAAGTGAATTAATGCATTTGATGTCCCTAAAACAGGCCTGGCATATAATAGGTACCCAGTATACCTTAGGATTTGTTTTCTTCTCTCCCCCTCCTCCTCTTTCCCTCTTCCCTCTAGAGTCTGATTTCTTATAAAGATCTGTCTATACAAAGTGCCATACCTATAGGATTCTTGAAAAGCAACATAACATTACAATTAAGAGGGCAGGTTCACTATAACAGAAAAGAATCTGATATATATATATATATATATATATATGTACACACACACATATATATATACTTATATATATGGAACTGAAACATTTTGCTGTATACCTGAATTATTGTAAATCAACTCTTCTTCAATAAAAGAAAGAAAGAGAGAGAGAGAGAGAGAGAAAGAGGGCAGGTTCAGGCATCAGAGAGACCAGGGTTCAAATCCCGGCTCTGTCTTTGGCTGTGTGGTGTGTGGGCTGTGTAACCTTGGGCAGGTGACTTAACATCTCTGAGCCTCGGTTGCCTCATCTTCAAAGTGGGAGTGATGAAAACCATCATTCTTTTGGAGAGTTGGAAGGAGGACACGATAGAATGTGACTTAAGCAACCACCTGGCACATAAGTGACCAGGAAACAGGAGAGTTTCTTTGGTGTTCATGTCTTTATAAAATTCCCATCTCTTGGAATCGGTCTCTAACACAGCTGGTTGTGACATTTGAGGTCCCAAGCCTCCTCCCTCTTCCTCATTGTGGGTTCCCAGGTATTTAATGCTGGGAGGACCTCTCTATTTATTAGGCTTTAACTTTTTTTTTTTTTTTTTTTTTTTTTTTTTTTTTTTGCGGTACGCGGGCCTCTCACTGTCGTGGCCTCTCCCGTTGCGGAGCACAGGCTGCAGACGCGCAGGCTCAGCGGCCGTGGCTCACGGGCCCAGCCGCTCCGCGGCGTGTGGGATCCTCCCAGACCGGGGCACGAACCCATGTCTCCTGCATTGGCAGGCGGACTCCCAACCACTGCGCCACCAGGGAAGCCCTAGGCTTTAATTTATGGGTCAGAGTGTCTCTACGGTTCTGTCTCTGTGGGTTCCCTATCTTTCTAAAGTTTGTCTCTATAAAGACCTGTATTCAGTAAGCTTTAAGTCTGATTGTAGATAACAGAAAATACAAAAGGAAGTGCATTTCTCTCACAAATAAATGTCCAGCCATCAGCTACCCTGGGCAAGTGTGATGTGAGGGACTCAGTCTCCTGCCTTATGTGCCACTGAATGTGGTTTTCATTCCTACCTCATGGTCCAAGATAACTGCTGGAGCTCCAGCCATCATGTCTGCTTTCCAGCCAGCAGGAAAGAAGGGTCAAGTCTGGGCATGTCCTCTCCCTTTAAGAATAATTTTCAGAAGATGCACTTACCCCTTCTGCTTATCTCTGGGCCCCTGAGTTAGTCCTAAGGCCATACTCTGCTGCAAAGGATGCTGGGAAATGTAATCTTATTTGGGTCAATTATGTGCCCATCTCACATCAAGGGTTCTGTTACTAAGGAAGAAGGATAAAGCAGATATTGGGAGACAGTTAACTTCTGCCCTATCATTTACTGATTGGGAACTCAAAAGCACCTCTCACTAACACTGTGATTGAAGAGGTTGTCTACATATAAAATGAATACTACTTGGAGCTGAAAGACAGCCTGTGCTGATGTAGCCACAGCAGCCCTGAGAGGAAAAATTATAGCTTTAATTGGAAAAAGAGAAAGGCTGGAAATAAAGAACCCAGCATTCAATTCAGGATGCTCAAAAAAGAAAAACAAAATTTTAAAAGGAAGGAAATGCTAGAGAGAGTCACTGGGGCTTGATCCAACCTTCCTACACTGAGAATAAAGTGGCCATGATGGGGGAGGACAAAGAGGAAGCCTGTACCAGCTTCTGGTGTGTGATGGGGAAATCACAGAGCTGGAAGGGAATGCCAGAGGGGGTCAGTCCTCCTATAGCTCCCATTGGTTGCCTCAGGTGATGGCAGACTCACTCCCTCCTGTGGGAGTCTCAGTACAAACCTCTAGTGTGTGCCTGCCCCTGCCTTCCGGGTGCTCACAGGCTCGTAGGGAGATATGAATTCTATCTTTTCCTCCCTCTCTTCTCCCTCCCTCTTCTTCCCCTTCCTGCCCATCCTTCTCCTCCTTTTTCTCCTCTTCCTGGTTTCCTCCGGCTTCCTGTCTAGACAGTCCCCAATTAGCTGTTCATTAAGGGGGTTAAGCTGATTAGAGTACTCTCTCCCTTCCTCCGCTGTGGCCACCACGGACAGCGCCCAGCTAACCCCCCCCCCCCCCCCAGCCCCAGCCTTCTCACTCCGGTGCCCTGGAGGGGCAGAGGCCTGGGGGAAATCTTGCCAGCCCCGCCCAGGCAAGACCCCTGCAGCCACATCTCTCAGACCCCATACACCAGCTTCCAGCCCTTTGCCACTTCCGTGCCCGGGCCAGGAGCACCAGGAGTGCCCTTTATCCTCCTGGCCACATCCTCCCAAGGCCTTCCCTGATTACCCAGCCAAGCGGGGCAGAAAGGGGGTCCCAGAGTGCTTTGCTCTTGCTGCTTCTGTGGCCCTCCCCCAGGGGACATGGGCCTCCCACAGGCAGTTATTATATGGAGTGAAGCAGGGAACTCCAACCTCTCTCCTCTCCCCCCATCTCTTTCTGAACTTGAAGGGCAGGAGGGGTTGGCAGAGCGCGGCCTGAGGAGTTAGAGTTGCCTTTGAATCCCAGCTCCACCACTTCTTGGCTCCCCAGGACCTCCCAGAGGGTCAGTTCTGCCCCCAGAAGACACTGGGCGGTGTCCGGGACGTCTCCGGCCATCATGACTGGGGGGCTCCTGGCATCCAGTGGGTGGGACCAGGGATGCTGCTCCACACCCCACAGCGCCCAGGATGGGCCCGCTGAGGATGACCGGTGTCAGCAGTGCTGGGGGTAGTGGGGGAGGCCATCCCACGTGTTAAGTGCCCAGTGAGTGGTGGCCAATCCCAGCAGAACTGCACTCCGTCCACCCACCTGTACACTCGCACACTCTCTGCCCACCCTGTGTTCCGGGCCCTGGAGACCCAGTGGTTGCCTGCAGTGGGCCCCCCAGGGGAGCTGGCATTGCAGGGGGACAGGCTAGTTTGTCAAGCAGACGGGTGGGTGCTCAGATGGGGGATGTACAGGCCCACCTGTTGGATGAAGCGTATGTGCTTGAACGGGGAACAGACAGGCACGTGTGACAGGCAAGTGGAAAGATACTTGGGGCTGGGCACCTACAGGCACGTGCGTCCGTTAAGGTTTGTGTCTTCGACGGGGGACGTAGGGGTGCCTGACGCTTACGTGGAGATATGTATGTTAAGTAATCAGAAAGATGGCCACTCGGATCGGGGAGGTCAAGGGCACGCCTGTTAAATGGAGAGACGCGTGCTTTGATGGGGCATGTATGGGCACTGTGTTAACCAACATCGGTTGCTCACGTGGGGCCGTTCCCAGCATGTTTGTTCAGATGCAGGAACGCAGGCAGGAGAGTGACTCTTTCTTGCAGCGCCAGGCGCCCCCCGCCCCCCTCCTGGACCCTGGCTCCCAAAGGCCCCATCTCAGGAAGCTCTAGAAGGGCCTACGGAGGTGCAGCTGGGGGCAGGGTCCACGCCAGGCTATTTCCATCCAGGACAGGCTGTTCTAGGAAATCCTAAGTGAGCGTCTGACAGCCGTAACCTCATTCCCCCTGCAGCCCTGAGCCAGCCGGGAGCCCAACACAAACACACACACACACACACACACACACATACACACACGCGCGCGCGCGCGTGCATGCACGCACGCATGCACGCACACACAGCAGGGCCAGCCTCCTCCCTGCCGGCTGCCCTGGATGCCACCAGCTCCTCCCGTCCCTGGGAAAGCCCGGGCCTGCACCCAAGGCCCCGCTCGGCCGCCAGGTCCCTCTGGGCCGCCAACTGCATCCCAGGACGCGCTCCCCCGCCCCGCTCACACACTGATGCGCACCCAGAGCCGACCAGGGCAGCAGCGTCTGTAACAGCAAAAGCAGATGGTGGCCTGAGTGCCCATCGGGGGGCTGGTTCCCAGAGCTGGCTCACCCCTGGCCGTGCCATCGCAGAGAATGAAAGCACCCCACATGGAAATGCCACAGTGGGGGGGGGGAATGCAGCAGCATCTCTGGTGGGACAGCCCTGGGGACCCACGCAGATGCTCACTCACAGAACCATCAACCCGAGACCCCAGAAACAGTGGTAGCGGGCCTCGGAGGAGGGCAGGGGTCCTAACTGGGGCGGCTCTGCCCCAGGGGACACTGAGCCATGTCTGGGGACATCTATGGTTGTCATGACTGGGGGTGCTCCTGGCGTCGCGTGGGTGGAGCCAGGGAGGCTGCACCACGCCCCACAGCGCCGAGGACGACCCGCAGAGAATGACCCCGGCCCTGATGTGCGCAGCCTGAGGGCCACCTTTTGCGGGGTGGCAGGCAGTGTGTCCCTAGAGACTGTCATACTGGGTGAAGTAAGTCAGAGAAAGACAAGTATCCCATGATATCGCTTATGTGTGGCATCTAAAAAAAAAAATGGTACGAACGAACTTATTTACAAAACAGAAGTAGAGTCTCAGATGTAGGAAAGAATCCTATGGTTGCCAGGGGGCAAGGGAGAGGGAGGGATAAATTGGGAGATTGCGATTGACATATACACACTACTCTGTATAAAATACCTGGCTAAGGGCTTCCCTGGTGGTACGGTGGTTGAGAGTCCGCCTGCCGATGCAGGGGACACGGGTTCGAGCCCCGGTCCGGGAAGATCCCACATGCCGCGGAGTGGCTGGGCCCGTGAGCCATGGCCGCTGAGCCTGCGCGTCCGGAGCCTGTGCTCCGCAACGGGAGAGGCCGCGGCAGTGAGAGGCCCGCGTACCGCAAAAAAAAAAAACCTGGCTGATAGGGACCTGCCGTGTGTAGCACAGGGAACTCCGCTTAGTACTCTGTGGTGACCTATGTGGGAAAGGAATCTTAAAAAGAGGGGATATATGTATGTGTGTAACTGATTCACTTTGCTGTACACCTGAAGCTAACACAGCATTGTCAATCAACTAGACGCCAATAAAAACTATTTAAAAAAAAAAAAACAACCCTCACCATGTGTGAATCCACTGTGGGCCTCATTGGGTGCGTTTCACTGTAAAATGGATTTTAAAACAATTCCTAAACATGTCTGTCTCCAGATCCCCACTTACCCCAGAGCCCAGTTCCAGAGAAGGGGCCAGGCCAAGGACTCTGCCTTTTTTTCAGACACGTCGTCATCCTTTGCTGTCACTAGAAAAAGCCTCTGCAGAGGGGGGTGGGAGTGGGGGGTGGGATGCAGGGAGGCAGGCGGGGGGCATTCGTGGTTCTTCAGGGCGGACGTGTGCCCCGCATCTCTGGGGTCCGTCTTCCATGTCGTGACAAGGCTCCTCCTTAGCCAGCATCCATTCTGTGCCACGGCCTCCACGGAGGCTGGATGTGCCCATTTTACACCTTTTATTCATTGAGGCCGAGCTGGAGACCTTCTGGGTTCCCCAGGGCCACCGGGGTAGATAGTGAGACCCCCGTCTGCAGAGGAATGGCAGCAAGTAATTCCAGTGCGTGGGTGTGTGCCAGGCCCTGATCTAACGGCTTTACATGTTGTATTGCATTTAATACTCACGATGACCCTACAGGGAAGGTTCTGTCCCCCGGGTAAGGATTGGTGGGGGGGCACAAGTACAGAGCCACTTGGGCTTTGGGGCTTTGGACCAATCCTCTGCCCACCCTGCGGCCTTCTCCAGGGCTCTGGTGTCCCTGGGGGGCAGGGGGCAGCCCTGAGCCGACTTATGTCTGGAAGGAGAGAAGGTGGGGGCCGGACTCTGTCGTCCAGGGGCCCGTGTGGCATCAGACTCCTCCTCCCGTGGGCCGTGTGACCCTGGGCGGCCCCCTTCCCAGCTCTCAGCCTTGGTTTGCCCCTCCTTACAATGGGCTCCCAGCCCCTCGTCCATGGGTTGCTGGGAGAAGGGGAGGCAGGGGCTCTGCGGGGAGGTGCAGGGGTCCTGGGAGTGGAATAACCCTGCCTGCCGGCCCTTGACCCTCTGGCCCTCCCCGCAGGCATCTCATCCCCGGTGAAGAAAACAGAGATGGACAAGTCCCCTTTCAACAGTCCGTCTCCCCAGGACTCGCCCCGCCTCTCCAGCTTCACCCAGCACCACCGGCCCGTCATCGCCGTGCACAGTGGTGAGCACTGCGGGCCCCGGGCGGGGAGGGGCGGCTGAGCCCTCTAACCAGGCCACTTATGGCCGGGGAAGTCCCACCGGCCATCTGACCACGAGTCCTATTGCTGTAGCCTCCCACCCGTGCAGGAAAGCCTGCAGCTGCCATGGTAGAGAGCACCTGGGCCTGACTCTTTTGGGGCCTCAGTTTCCCCTTCTGTACATGGAGGTGCAGCCCGGGACTCACCCCTCAACCTGCTCCCCATGTGTCATACTCAAGCGGCCCACCGACGGACCCGGGGGCAGAATGGCCGCAACAGGAGGCAGACACCCAGAAGGACACACACAGGCCACACAGGGGTACGGGAGCTCTCAGCCACACAGACAGGAAGTACCACGCTCACAGCGTGGGGTGTGAGCTGAGCCCGTCACCCGTCCACTGGGCTCATAAACGTCCCCCTCCCAGGGCTGTCCATAGGACCGAATGAATTAAATCAGAATGAGTTAAATAAGAGCTTGAATGTCACCTGTTGCCCCTTGGTTGTGATAATGATGATTTAGTTCCATACAAGGGCAAATACACATACAGGGCAGAGGCAAACATCAAAATAGCACAACAGTTTAGACTAGGAGCCGGCCAAGCAGGCCCCCCCAATTGCCACTGTTCTTGTAAATAAAGTTTTATTGGCGGAGGGCCACACCCATCTGTTTACATGTCATCTGTGGTGGCTTTCAGGCAACGACGGCAGAGTTGAGTAGCTGCCTCAGAGACCCTATGGCCTGGAAAGCCGAAAGTAGTTACTGTCTGGCCAGGGGCTAGAGAGAGAGGAAGGGGGAGTGACCACTAGTGGACACAGGGCTTCTTTTGGGGGCAGTGAACTGGTTCTGGAATTACGAAGTGAATATACTAAAAGTCACTGACTTGTTTAGAAAAAGAAAAAAAACAAGCAAATACCACACTGGACTATTACTCAGCCATGAAAAGGGGTGAAGCACGGACACTCGCTACAACGTGGATGGACGTTGAGACCACAATGCTCAGTGAGAGAAGCCAGACACAGAGGACCCACAGTGTGTGATTCCACTGATGGGAAATCCGCAGACAGAGAGTGGCTTCCTGGTTGTCAGGGGCTGGGCGTGGTGCTAATGGGGACGGGGTTTCCTTTCAGGGGGATGAGAATGTTCTAAAAGAGATTGTAGTGATGGTCATACAGCTCTGTGAATGTGCTAAAAAAACACAGTGAATTGTACACTTTAGAAGCGTGGACTTTATAGTGTGCAAAAATTAGAAAAATATATTGACCCACCAGCCATTTATGGAAAGAGTTAACCAAGCCCCGGGTCAGGGTGTGGCCAGTCAGGCTGGGCTCGAACCCTGGGTCTGCCACCTGCTTGCTCTGTGGCTGGGGCAGAGGACATTCCCTCTGAGAGCCATGGTCATCCTCTGTCTTTTTTTTTTAATTTTTATTCAGTAGTCAGGACTTCCTCTGACCACAGCCGGGAAATGTTCTCTCTGATTTTTTTAAAATTAATTAATTAATTAACTTATTTATTTTGGGCTGTGTTGGGTCTTCATTTCTGTGCGAGGGCTTTCTCTAGTTGTGGCAAGTGGGGGCCACTCTTCATCGCAGTGCGCGGGCCTCTCACTGTCGCGGCCTCTCTTATTGTGGAGCAAAGGCTCCAGACGCGCAGGCTCAGTAGTCGTGGCTCACGGGCTTAGTTGCTCCGCGGCATGTGGGATCCTCCCAGACCAAGGTTCGAACCCGTGTCCCCTGCATTAGCAGGCAGATTCTCAACCACTGCGCCACCAGGGAAGCCCCCATCCTCTGTCTTAAAAAAAGACGTGATGGGAATTCCCTGGCGGTCCAGTGGTTAGGACTCAGCGGTTTCACTGCCGAGGGCTCAGGTTCAATCCCTGGTAGGGGAACTAAGATCCTGCAAGCCAAAAATAAATAAATTTAAAAAAATAAAAATAAATAAAAGTGCTCCAAGGGGTGATGCTAGAACTCTGTGGGGTCACAGTAGGTTCATCGAATCCGGGCGTGTAAATGACAGCAGGGCCTGGTCGTGGCAGATGCCACTGGGCCGCCACATATTCGTATTATTAAAGGTGCCGCAGCGTGGGCGTGACGCACACCCACAAACACAGTCACTCTGAGACAGGGCGGCCTGGCGGGAGCCCCTGGTGACCACTGCCCCCCTCCTCTCCACAGGGATCGCCCGGAGCCCTCACCCGTCCTCGGCCCTGCACTTCCCCACCACGTCCATCTTGCCCCAGACGGCCTCCACCTACTTCCCGCACACGGCCATCCGCTACCCACCTCACCTCAACCCCCAGGACCCGCTCAAAGATCTCGTGTCGCTGGCCTGCGATCCGGCCAGTCAGCAGCCTGGACCGGTGAGTTTGGGGGGCACGACCTCCCTGGGGCCCTGGCGCGAGTGTCAGGCAGCCCTTCCTCCGCCAGGGCAGCTTCTGTTTTACAAACGGCGGGGTCCACAGCCCCTGGAGCCAGACCGGGTGGGAATGCAGGCTTTTGCAGATGTCTGAGCAGACGGTATTCTAGGAAGCCCCCAAATCAAACACGGTTACGGCTGAGCTCAGGCCGCCTGTGGCCAGACTTCCACCAAAGCTTTTGGTGTCCAGAGCCTTTCAGATCTGGGAACCGCGGGCGAGGTGGTGGATGAATGAATGCGTACGCGCGGCAAATGCGGGGAGATGCGTCTAGGCCGCCCATGAGGTCCAGCGATGCTGTTTAGGAGGCGTGGAAGCAAAGCCAGTGGGTACACAGCAGCCTGAGGAGGCAGGGAAGGCATGGCGATCCCAGGATGCTGGAGGCCTGCGGGGTCAGGCGAGCACCGGGCACCCACCAAACTCGTCCCGGCCGTGCCCACCAGGCCGGTCCACAGCCCCGGGGTGGACGGCAGCCCGAGGCGGAGGGGCGCCCGCCGCCTTAACCACCTGTCTCTCTGTTCCCCCCAGTTAAGTGGAAGTGGCCAGCTCAAAATGTCCAGTCACTGCATTTCCGCTCAGATGCTGGCACCCCCGCCCCCCGGGCTGCCGCGGCTGGCGCTCCCCCCCGCCACCAAACCCACCTCCGAGGGAGGAAGCTCGTCGCCGACCTCGCCCTGTAAGCACCCGGGAAGGCGTCCCCGAGGGGCCCCTCCCCTCCCCGGCCCTGCCTCTGGGGTCGGGGTCTCAGGCCCAGCCCGGTGGGTACCGGCGAGTTTGGTGGGTCCCCAGATGGAGGCCTGGGGCCCACGTGGTCAGGTCCACACAGGGCCAAGGCAGCCTGAGGGGATGGCCAGGGGCAAGTCTGGGGTCCGCCCCCATTGGCCGAGCGGCCTGGGGCCCCCGTGTCCCCCCTCTGGGCCTCTAAACCCTCTTCCGTGCAACAAGCAGCTGGCAGTGGGTGAAGATCTCAAAGTGGAGGTGGGAGGGCCCGACCCGGCCCCCAGAAGCCTTTTGTCTGAGGAAAGTGAGAATCTGTTGTGGTGATGGTGGCTTTAAAATCAGGACGTCTCACATAGAAATTCCAGAGTTCCGGATTCTCCGGGGAAACTGGCCCCAGTGGGCCCTGTTCCTGCTGGTAACCTGGGCTGGGCCACATCTTTAGACAGGACACACCCTGCCTGCCCACCTGACCCCAGGAGGCCCTGGGTTGGCTGCCTCGCCTTCTATAACTTTCTGCTCTCTGGATGTGGGTCCAGGTGGTAGCCTGGTGGGAGACCCTGGCTTGGTCTCCTAACCTTCTAGAACTTTCCACCCTCTGGATGTGGCTCCAGATTACGGCTCACCAGCCCCCAGGGCACCTCCCCCTCCCCCGCCACCCCCAACCCCAGTCCAGGGCTGCTCCAGGCTGGGAAGAGGTTCCTAGAATTCCCATCCTGGGGTCTATCTACCCCATCAGTGGTGGCTCTGCCCCCAGCCTCTCCCTAAATCCCCTTCCTCTTTGGGCGTCTCTCCCTCGCTCCCCAGATGAGATTCCTCACCCCACCCAAGCAGGAGGGGCCAGCCCTCCCATCTGGGCCCCATCGGCCCCCCTCCCCGCATGCAGCACCCCAGTATTTCTTCCCCAGCATCCACTGCCTGCCGAGACCCGGGGCAGCCTCACGTGCAGACGGGCTTTCTCCAAACACCATGATGGAGCACAGGGCACTGGGTTGCAATCCTGCCCCTGCATCTCGCTCCCTGTGTAACCTTAGGCAAACGTCCTCCCCTCTCTGAGCCTCAGTTTTCTCAGCCGCAAAATGGGAGAGTCACCAGAGGGTGGTGGCGAGTGAGTCAGTGCAATAGATCAGGGAGAACATTTAGCGGGAGGCCGGGTGCAGAGGACAGAGTCGGCATGCGGCGCTGGTCTTCACCTACTCTCCCTGCTTTCTCATCTGTGAAATGGGCATAATGTTCACGTCTGCCGCGTTGAGGCTGCCGAGGGTTAAAATGGGATAGTGCCCAGTGCCTGGCTTACAGTGACGCTTAATAGACGAGGGAGAAACATGGATTTCTTCTCCTTCCTCTGCACCGGCTTCTGAACTGCAGGTGCAGCCTGCTTCCCAGCCCCCACCCCCAAATCCCCCAAGCCTCACCACCTCCCACTTACCTGCGCTCTGGTGGAGACCACATGGGGACCCTCCCGCCACCCCCATCCCCTCCCCAGCCTGGGTTGCGAATCATTTACTCACCGGCAAAACATAGTGCGATTAAAATATAATCATATATATATATATATATATATATATGTGCACACACGCAGCCTTCCCCATGCCCTCTCCAGGAGGGAAATTAATAAATAAAACGCCCTCAATAATTCATGGCCCCCCACGCGGCGGGATGCAGGCCGCAGGAGCAGGATGGACCAGGCAGTGGAACACTGAATAATTCACAGGCGGTTTCTGGATTATGAAACTTTCGTCCTGCACCTACCCTCTCAGCAGACACCTGCCCGCGTGACCCCGGGGGCCCGAGACCGTGGGCTTTTCGGGGTGCCTGGACCATCGGGGGAGGGCGGCAAGCTCGGAGGCACCGGCTGCTGGGTATGAAGGCCCGGCTGTGTGACCCTGGGCAGCGGCCACCCTCTCTGGTGCTCCCGCGTCGCCCCCGCGCTAACGGGCTTTCGGTCTCTCTCCTCCCCGCAGCCTACTCTACGCCCGGCACGTCCCCTGCAAACCGTTCCTTTGTGGGATTAGGACCAAGGGATCCAACGGGCATTTATCAGGCACAGGTAGGGGCCAAGAGGCCGGCTGGTGGGGGGGTGGGAGGGGCAGGGCAGAGGGGCCGGCCTGGGCGCGCAGGGAGAGGCCGGCCTGCTGGGTCCCGTGCCGCCCCCGCCAGCCGCACCCCTGGCACGCTGGCCAGCCTCCCAGCCCCTTCCAGGGCCTCGAGCCCACGCCCGGGGACGTGGTATGGCCCCAAATCCTGCCAGGGGACACTCCTGGCAGAGCTGCTGTGGGGCTGGGATTTTCACCGCCCTGGCCCCATTTGTACCTATGGGAAGACTGAGGCTCGCAGAGGCAAGGGGATTTGCCCAGGATCACACAGCGCGTCAGCCCAGGCTTTCAACCCCCCAGCCTGCATCCCCTCCCACGCCGGCCGGAGGGAGGGACCACAGGAGAGGGAGGGTAGGGGGTGCCAGAGGACCCCAGGACACCAGGGGCAGGTGGGAGACTGAGGCAGCCCATGGCAGGGGGCGGGGCCTCCTGGTAGGACACGCAAGCCCCCACCCCTGGCTCCAGCCTGCAAAGTGGGAGTGGGGCGGCAGAGGCGGGGTTAGCATCACTGCAGCTGAGTGTGCACCAGGGTGGGGGGCGTGAGGCTGGCTGAGGACGAGACGAGGAGGCTCAGAGAGGAGGAGTGAGTTGTCTGAGGCTGCACAGCAGTGCAGGGCAGAGCCTTGATGGGTCTGGAACTGAGACTCATGGCTCCCAGCTTCTCTCGGGGTGGGAGGTGGCCTCAGCCCCTGCCCACGTGTCCCCGACACCCGCCTTTGGGCCAGGGTCCACATCTGTGTTGCGTGCAAGCCGGGAGTGTGTTGGCAGGGGGTGTTCAAGGGTGGTGGCTGGACCCCAGAGCCGTGTTCCCTGGTGCGTGTTGGGGAGGGGGTCACGGGACATAAAACAGCCAGAGGGCGTCGCCAGCTGCCCCAGGCCCAGTGAGGCCCAGACACACAGAGAAACCTCTTCAGGGCTGCCCAGCATCTCCAAATCCCCAGAGCCATAGAGTATGGGGCTTTGTGGGGTCCCCAGGGGTCAGGTTCGGATCCTCAAGCCACTTTGGGAGGGTCCCCTGCAGTGGAGTTCATGGGGAGGCGTGGGGAGGCGGTGGAGACGAGGATGAGACCAGAATCAGCCATGCTGACCATCCAGCACAGCCTGGACCCCTGGCGACCATCTGAGGCTGGCCAGGTTGCTGCTGGCAGCTCAGGGGGACAGAGTGGGTGGGCAGGACCTGGCTATCCCCCTCCCTCCCTGCCCAGACTTTAGCTGGGGGTGCTGGGGTCAGGGCACCAGGGCTAACTGCGGGGAGCTCTGAACCTGTCTCTTCTGGCCTTGGGCACCTCCTGGGAGTCTTTGAAGGGTCTGGAGCATTAGGGGACCAATTTTACCCAGAAAGGGCACTGAAAGGCCAAGACCACCCCACACACCCCTCGCACACCCAAACTGTAAGCGTCCTGCTTTACAGAGCCCCAGCCAGGATCCAGACAGAGGGGGTCACTTGGTCAGTGTTACCCACCGAGCTGGGGTGGCCCCAGGATTCCCCGCCTTGAGTTTTGGGTTCTGTCCCGGCCTAGACACCCCTGCCCCCCGGTGCTCAGGGAGCCAGGCGTTGCCTCTCCCACCCCCACTTGACAGCCCTCCCCGCTGGAGGCTGGGAATGTCCTAATTGCTGCAGAAAGCAAAGCTAATAAAAGTGACAGGGAGGGGGCCCTGGCCCCTTAACCCTTCCCCAGCCTCCCCCCCACCCCATTGTCAACCCCTGCATGGGGGGACGGGGGACCACCCGGAGCCAATGGCCTGCAAGGGGAGGGAAACCAAGGTGCCAGGAGGGGGGTGCCTTTGGTCACCACCCCCCTTGGCCAGCAGGCCCCGCTGGGGACCCAGAGAGAGTGGGTCTGGGGCTGTGGAGGAACCTGGGGGTCGGGGGGGGCGCATCCAGGGCCCTGCCTGGTTGGGGAGGGGTGAGAGCCTGGTGTCAGGTAGAGTAGGGTGTCCAGGCAGGGGCATCAGCACTGCCAAGGGCTGGAAATGATGGGGAAACAGCCTGAATGTGGAAGACCTCAAATGTGGGCTTTGGCCTGGGGGCCGAAGGGAGCCACTGAAGGGATGAGAGGGAGGGAGGAGCACAGCCAGGGCTGGGAGTTGGAAAGAACTTCGTGGGGCTGGTGGGGGAGGGTGGCACGGAAGGTGACAGACGGATGAGAGACCCCAAGGCTTATGGAAAAGGCGAGGCCCCCCATCTGGGTCTGGTGGAGGACCCCGCCAGCACCACGCAGGCAGGACCACGGGTCCCTGGACTAAGGGCACCCAAGTCCCCCGGTGGGTTCAGCCCCCCACCCCCGGCAGACCCTAGAAGGAGGGAAGGGTGGGAGGAAGGGGCCGTGAGACCCGCTCCCCGCTCTTGGAGCCCCTTTGCAAAGGGCTCGGAGCCCAGAGGCCTCTCCTTTCTGGCCCAGTCAGCACTTCCTCCGCCTTCGTTATTCCTGGCCGGTTGGCTTTCCTCTGCCCCCACCCCCGGCCCCTGCTCCGAAGCCTGCAGCGGCTTCTCTCCCCGCACCACCTGCCCTTCCATCTCCTGCCCTCCCCACAGTCAGTGCCTTGCCCCCGATCAATAGCCTCTCCCCTCAATCAGCGCCCCTCCCCCAATCGATGTCGGTTGATCTCTCCCTGATCGATTGCCCACCTTCTTCATCCCCTCCACCCCCGTCTCTCACCATCAGTCCCCCCAGTCCTGAGCCATCCATCACTTTGGCCCCCAGAGTGGGGCTCTTGTGGACTCTGACATCCCCGCCCCCTCCGCTGTGTGAAGGGGTCCACCCGGCCGAGCATTTTACACCAGAAGCTCTTTGCCCATCACGCCCATTCAGCAGATGAGCAAACCGAGGGCCAGAGGAATTTAAGCCACGTGCCCAAAGCCACACTGGTGGCTCCAGCCAGGCCAGGGGGATGCCAGAAGAGCCCAGAACTCACTACTGGCACCGCGTGGCCTCTGTCTCCCCCTCAGCTGACGGGGGACGATGTTGAGTTGAGGGTGCCCCCCCCACTGCTATGGGCAGAGAGCCTAGGCGGGGAGGAGGCAGGGAGGAAGGGCCTAGGGGAGGCCAGCCACCACCAGGGAGGGTCACGCCCAGAATCTGTCTGGTTGCCAACGGAAACCAGACATGAGGTAATGGCCAAGATGAACTTGAACTTGGCTGGAGGTGGGGGGCTGGGAGCCATGGCGCCAGTTCGATGGGATGGCCCAGCGGCTGCGGGGTGGCCTGGTTGGAGGGGGTGCGATTGATGTACAGCAGGGGGCGGAGGAGCAGTGCTGCTGTGACCCCAGCGGGGTGGGGATGGGGGTTACCTACCCCCAGGCCCGCCCCACACAGGCAAATAGGATGCATTTCCAGGGGAAGGGTCTGTACAGTGGCTTCCCTGTGGAGACCCAGGCCAGAGCTGTCCGTGCAGACCTGGCCACCTGACCCAGAGCCTCAGTCTCCCCCTCTGGAAAGTAGGAGTCATGACCCCCTCAAAGGCCAGGCTAAGGGGTCAGCCCCAGGCAGGGGGACAGGCGAGGACTGAGGCCTCTCAGGCCTGAGTTCGAATTCTGGCTTCTCCCCTCCCACGCTGGTGGGCTTGGGCAAGTTACCTTACCCCTCTGAGCCCCGGTTTTCTTCACTGCAAAACGGGGTCGGGGGGCAGTAGTCCCTCTTTCATGGGGGTTCTGGGGGAACCGTTAAATGGGAAAATGTCACCCTCTGCGGGCAAGGTGGGCAGATCCCCTCCCCTATTTTATACTCAGGGCAATGAGGTGCGGGGGTGAGGTTGCCGGATTTAGCAAACAAAACCACAGAATGCTCGGGTAGATTTCAATTCCAGATAAAGGATTGAAAAGAAATGATAAATTTTTTTTAGCCTCAGTATATCCCAAAAGTTGCATGAGATGGACTTGTATTAACAGGTTTATCCGTAGTTTATCTAGAATCCAGACATCACTGTACATCCTGAGGTTTATCTAGCAGCTCTGCTTAGGGGCAGAGTCACTTGCCCAGGGTCACCCAGCCGGTTATGCCAGGTCTGGGATAGGGGAGACAGAGGTCCCAGGTCCCAGGGGGTAGGGGGGCCTCAGTGGGTATGGGCAGTGGCTGGCGGAGCCTGACCCCCCATCTCTCTCCTTCTCTCTCTTTCTCTTTCTCTGTGTCCCCCTCGGGCCACCCAGTCCTGGTATCTGGGATAAGAAAGATTTCTTCCCACGCCCTGCTCCTTCGTCCCGGGAATTGCGGGGAGCCACACAGCCGGCCCCCGGCCCACGTTTTCGGTGGCAAGCTAGAGCAAGCAAGAACACCCCGCTGACTCCCAGCCCGGCCGAAAGACAAAACACACAGACACATAACACACAGGAGGAAAAGAAAAAAGAAAAAAAAAAAGGAGAAAAAAAAAAAAGACAAACGGGAAAAAAAACAAAAACAAAAGAAAACCACACATAAAAATAAACCCACCCAACCAAGAAGATAAAAGGTAAAGATGGCAACGCTTCGGACTCTCGGGATGCCGCGGCCGGACGGACCGGACTGGAGGGCCAGGCCCCACTGCCCCTGGGAGCGGGCGCTCGGGGCGTCCTAAGTTATTCATCTCCTCTCGCTGCTGCTCTGGGAGGGCCGGCTGCCCCCACCTCCGCCCTGGACCAGGTGAGCGCAGCCTGGTGCCCGTGCCCAGCCGACGGGGCAGGACACCCAGCGAGGCCGCCTCTCCCGCGCGCCCCCATCGCCACTGCCACCGGGACAGTGTTTGCCAAGTGGGGAGGCAGCCCCCGGGGGGCCGGCGAGGACCCCGGCGGCAGGCAGCAGAGGCCACCGCGGAGGCTGGGGTGGGCAGGGGTGCGACAGGGGCAGAAGAGGGTTGCGGGGAGACCCCGGGCATCGCCGGGGGACAAGGACGCATGGCCAATACTCTCTCAGGAGTGCCCCGCGGTTGTGGACGTCTCCGCCCCCCCCAGAGCGCGCCGGGGACTCGGTCTTTGGTGAAGCCCTGTGCGCGCCGGCCCGGTTTGGGAGACATCTCTATGCAAATGACCCCCAGCCCGCCCCCCCCCCCCCAGGCATAGGAGGCCACCCTAGCGCACCCCAGTCCCCGGGGGAGGGCCCCGCGTTGCACACACTGTAAGAAATGCACTTTCCGAGGAGGGGGCTGGGGGCGGTGGAGCGGAGGGGCCCGGGGCTGCTCTGGACTCTCCATCCACCCAAGCCCTGAACGGGGAGGACCCCACCACCCCGCTTAGCCCATGGAGGTGTGGGAGGTGAGAGCGAGTGGTTTAAGTGCCTGATTCCCACCGCCCGCCCCCCCCCTTTGTCCAGCTGGGAAGCGAGTGGCCGTGGGCATCCTCCAACCTCCTCCCCCGTAACCCGGCCCCTCCAGTTGCTGACCCCTCATTGCTATGCCCCCCTCAGAGCTAGAGCGATGGGAACCCGCCCAGTGGGCCCAAGGGGCAGAGCTGGGCATCCCCCCAGCGTCCTGCCGTGCTGGGGCACGGGGGTGGGATCTGGGGAAGGCGGTGTGCCCCCCGCCAACGCCTCCTCTGCCAGTGCCTTACATCCTGGAGCGACACCCCCTCCCTGGTGCCTCCCGGCCCAAAGGGGGACCACGGTTTGCACTTTCATCCCCCCACCCCCCGCCGAAGTGGGGCACAGCCGGGAGGTGCATCGCAGCTGGGCCGCCAGAAGGAGAGAAGGCCAGGCTGGGTGCAGTCCACATGTGCCTGGACAGGGCAGGGGGCTCTGGCTGGGGGCAGGGAGGGTCAGCGCCTCGGGGCTTCCTGCAGCCTTGTAGGGGGCCTCCCATCTGCTAAACATTTTCCGTTGAGCCGCTCCAAAAACACTAAATCTGGGGCCACCGGGTGTCCCCTCACCCCAGCTGCCCGGCCCCATCCATGCCTCCACCCTGGGATGGCCATCTTGGGTGGGGAGCCTGGGAGGGGGTGTTAGGTGTTCTAGGGTCACCAGGCCCAAACACAAGGACCCCTCCCGGCCCATCCGTCTGAGCCCCAACTGGCCTCCTCCATGCCTGGCGCTGGGGAATCCTGACCTCCATCCCCGGGCCCAGGCCTAAGCCATGGCCCTGGGCAGGCCTCCGCTTCACCTGCTCCCAGCCTGGCCCTCCCCTCCCTCTCCCGGTGAAACCCCGGTGCCCCGGGCCCGGCCAGCCTCCCCCCACCTCCCCAGACACCAGACTTTCCTCCTCCCAAACCAGCCCAAGGGGCTTGGCGAACCCACTCGATCATAAAGAGAAACGACCCCTCCCCCGCAGACCCTTCCCCACCAGCCGCACTCCCGCTGTCCGGAGGGGTTCAAGAACCCTTGGTCCGTCCCTCTGTCCCCAGGGCCCCTCCACCGGGTGGCTGTTGGGGACCAAAGCGTGGGCCGCTCTCCAGGAGAGCAGGGGGTTGTGCAGTTGGGGTATCCGGAAGCTTCTCAGCCGGGAACCTTAGGGTGCGGGTAGGTGGGGGAGGGGAGGGGGCACCTGGCAGCCCCCAGCTACCTAACTTTGCATGGTGCTTAGTCGAGGATTCCTGTGACCTGGCTCCTGACGTCAGCTCGCGGCGGCTGAAACTGCATGGCGAATGATACTGGCTCTATCTCCCTCCCCCAGCCCTCCCCCAGCCCTCCCCCCCCACCTCCTCCTCTTTAAAAGAAAAAAAAAAGATACAAAAAAAAAAAACCTTAAAAAAAAATTCCATGTTTCCTAATTTGCACGAAATTTTCTACCACATGATGTGCCTTGCCTTCCAAAAATAAGTATTACCTTTAAACAATATCAGCGCACACAGATAGCTGCATGCACTGCTCGTGTAGTTAAAAAAAAAAAAAGACAAAGCAATGACATGAAATAAAAAGTAAAAATTGAAAAGGGATGTATTTCTATTTGTAAAAAAAAAAAATTAAGAATTAAAAAAAAAATCACATTGCTAAAAAAAAAAAATCACATGCTTAAAAATCAGCGATCCACGGAACAATCGCCCCACGGTTTGCCCTCCCCCCAGCCCACCCTTGGCCGCGTCTCCATGTCTCCTGCTGCATTGGGGGGTGCCCCCTGGTGCTCTGCGACGCCCCCCAGCCCCACCCTCGGTCTCCAGAGGGGTTGTTTCCGAATCCCCTGCCCACAGAGGCTGGCGGACAGATCTCAGGGGTGTCCCCTGACACCGGGCAAGGGCTTCTCCCCTCACTGGGCCACAGGGCAGCCCCCCAGACGCCACGCATGCACCCGCGACCCATGCGGTCCGCCCGTGGGGCGGCCGCCCTGCCGACAGCCAGACTGCCCCCGTCCCACCTCTCCCGCAGGCTGGCGTCCCCCTGGCTCAGGGTCAAATCGCTGTCCCGCCCCCAGCCCCTTCTCCCCCTGTGCAGCCCCCCCGCCTTCTTGCCAAAGGACCCACCTCACCCCATCCCTGGAGACTGGCCTTGGGTGGCAGGAAGGACCCTCCTGCTCTCCCACCCAGTTCTACTACGTCTTCCAGCTGTAACTGTGGAGGGGGGTCTGGTGTGAAACAAAAAGACAAAAACCGAACCCAATATATGCAATATTTGTCTGTCTGTACTTGTAGGTCTAGTTCAGCCATCGGAGGCCCGGCCGGGGGTCCAGGGGTCAGGGGCACAGCGTCCCAGGCCCTGGCAGGGGTGGGCAGGGGGCTGGCCGTGCTGTTGTCTTCTCGGTTTTATTTTCTCGTATTTTCCTTCCTTCCTTTCTCTCTCTCTTTCTCTCTTTTCCCCCAATTTCCTTTGCCTTTCACTCAACCAAAGCTGAGACAGTAGCAGTTAGTGGGGTGTCCAGGCAGGAGGACCAAAGGGCCGGGTCCTCCAACCTTGCCACCTCTGGCTGGCCATCCCCGGGCCCCTCAGACATCTCCTCTGGGGATCCACCAGGCAGACGGTCCCCATTCATTCCCCGGCCACCACCTCAGACTTCAGAATTGTCTCCAGAGCCGGTTGGGACCTTGCAGACAGGCCCGGGCTTTCATCCACCACCATACGCTCATGTCATGTTTTCTTTCGAAAAGTCACCTCAGCAAGCCCCAGGGGCCAGAGCGAGAGCCCAGACCGAGGCCTCAGCTGGGCCTTGACATTGCCCTTGAGAACTGCCCTTTGGCCTGAGAGCCCAAGGCCATGCTTGTCAGTTTCCATGGGGGCTGATTTCTGGTTTTCATTCCTTGCCCGCCCCAGGGAAGTGGGAGCAGCCAGTGGCACGGGGAGTGGGTGGCCCGTCCCTGCAGGACCCCTCCCCCAAGGGCTTCACCGGGACCACCTTGTCCCTCACGGCCCGCACTCCACAGCACCCCGGGCCCCAGAGCTCCACCCTTCCTTGCCCCCAGCTGTGCGTCAGGAGAAGGCAGAAACACTAGGAACCGGCCGGCTCACCTGCCTTTGCAGTTTGGGTCGATGCCCGGGGAGGGCGGCGGGCAGGGGGTTGGGTGGTGGTGGTGTTTTTGAACATAGATGAAACTGACATCTCAAACCTGCGGCCCACTGGCCCATTTTCCATCCCATACGGAGTCCCCCAGCCTGACCTTGGGGTCCAGCCCTTGCTGTGGAAAAGACTAAGGAGACCTCCCCAATATATGCAAATTGCCCCCATCCCTCTCTTTGGATGAGGGAAGTCACCGGACCCCAATCTGGGTGGAGAGGGTGGTGTGGAGAGGTCAAGCTGACCTGGCCCTATTTGACTGGGGCGGGGGTCCGGGGTGCCCCGTGCCCAGGTCTGGAACCCCGGTTCTGGCCGAGTTCTGAGCCCAGATTCCCACCCTGAGCTAGACAATCAGACCGGAAAGGAACCTCAGAGGAGACATGGGGCGGGGTGGGGGGCTGCTGCGGCTCCCTAAGCAGCAGTTTCAGCCTCAGCGTCCCCCTCCCTGCTCCGGAACTTTCTCTCTGTCCCCAGAGACAGCAGTGTTCAAGAGCAAGCAGATTTGGCTGGACAGCGGCCAGTGAGGCAGGATCCCCGGGGCCCGGAGCAACCGTCCAGCCCCCTGGAAGAGACAGCACGCAGGACACCCCCCCACACACCCCTCCTCTGGCTTCTCTGACGGTACTTTGACCTCCAGCGTAGGGCTATACTATACATTATATATATATATATATGTATGTGTATAATTTTGGAATTTTTTTTCTCATAATACAGATTATACAGTGGCTACTTTTTATTTTGGCCTGGATTCTCTCTCTGAGACCCTGATTTTTACTTTTTTGTGGGGCGGGGGGGAGGGAGGGTGATGGGCGAGAGGTTCCAGAGACCCATCCTCAAACCCAGCATCCCCCGCATCCTCCCATCTTTCCCCGTTTCTGCCGCTTTGGACACTTCCTGAGGGTCTCATCTCCACACTGACACCACCTCTCCGCCATCCATGTATCCCTAAGCGTTTCAGAGTGCGTGGGGTCCGAGCTGGCCCCAGAGGCCCACACTCCCCCCCGGCCCCTTCCCCGGGCAAGGCAGGGAGACAGACCCAGAGCGATCCCAGCAGGACTTGTTGCCAGCGATACCAAAACAGACTTTTCCCAAGCAGTGCCTCACATGTCTGCTGGTGTGGCTTTGGGGTTCTCCTCCCCCAGTCCCTGGGGGTCCCCTAGGCCTCAGAAAAGAGGAGGTGGGATCCAACAGGATTGAGGGCTCCAGAAGAGGAAGGAAGTCCCACACCCCCCAAGCTCCCACCCTCCCTACAGCCCTGCCTTCACGCCACCTGGCTAGAAGGGGACCCACTGGAAAAGGGACAGGAGCTACCTCAGCCCCCCCTCTAGTGGTGAGCCCCTAAAGCCCATTCCCAAAAATGCATCGATATCCCATCCTCCCAATCTTGGGCCCCAGCCAGGCCCCCTGAAACCAAAGCCCCTTCACATCCAGGGGTCCTGGCCCCTACCCCCAACTTGTCACCCCCCAGGGCTGCACATGGGGGCGGGACAAGCCGTGTCTGACGGGCAGAACACGTGTCGTGGGGGGAGGGACGACAGAGAGAGGGGAGAGGGACCCATTTTCCTCTCTGAATTTTCTTTCCTTCTTTCTCTCTTTTTTTTTTTCTTTCTAAAATTTTTGGTGGTGTTGCTGTTAATTTCCTTTTCCCTCTGAGATGTTTTTTGAGGTTTTTTTTTCCCCCATTTTGTATTTTACCGATATTACCAGGATAGTTTACTCTGATTCTCGCTTGCTGCCGCACACACCGGATACAACACACACGCGCGCACGCATGCACACACACACGCACACACCCCATGCTCATGAACCCATGTTGGGAGAAGGTTCGGGCCGGGCTCACTCCCCTCCTCCTCTTCCTCCCCAAGGTGGGGACAGGACAGGGGACAAGGGGACATCTGAGCAGACCCAGGCCCAGCCTTCTCCTTGCCCGGCTCCCCTGCCCTG
Organism: Delphinus delphis; assembly: GCF_949987515.2. Classification (NCBI taxonomy): domain Eukaryota; kingdom Metazoa; phylum Chordata; class Mammalia; order Artiodactyla; family Delphinidae; genus Delphinus; species Delphinus delphis. The sequence continues at coordinate 3,852,682 of NC_082685.1, read as the reverse complement.
CGCCCTCACATCATACTCCGATCATAACCTTGTATATTACGCAGTCATTTTGGTTTCCGCCGACGCGCCTACCTAAGTACCATTTACAGAAAGTGACTCTGGCTGTTATTATTTTGTTTGTTTCCCTATGCAAAAAAAAAAAAAAAAGAAAAGAAAAGAAAAAATGAAAAAGGGGGGTTCCATAAAAGATTCAATAAAAGGCAAAAAAAAGAAAAAATGTATAAAAATTAAACAAGCTATGCTTCGACTCTTTCTAGCTGTCTTGGGTCCTCCTTTCTGTGTTCCATTCGGCTGTTCTGCGTTCTGCACCAAAGTGAAGGGAAGAGGCTGCAGGGCAGGCGGCCTCAGGAAACCAGTTCCGGCATTCTCCCGGAGTCTTTGATCAACAAATTCCATGGGCATCTATGGAGCACCTGCTCTGTGCCAGGCACAGGGAACTCCACCTCCTACGTGGCTCCAAGGACAGAGCCTGGCACACAGTTGGTGCTCCAAAACTGCACAGAACGCCTTCCCTCTTTTTTTTTTTTTTTTTTTTCTTTTCCACCTAGCAAACTCCCATTCATTCAGGAAAGATTTCCTGAGTACCTGCTGGGTACCAAGTACTGGGGACACAGTGGAGAACCAAAAAAACACCCCAGATGATCTGCCTTCATGGCACTTACAGTTCCAAGTTGGGAAAATGGACAGTAAACAATAAAGATAAGTAAATGTCGGAGGACGTAAGTGCCAAGGACACAAATGAAGCAGAATAAGGGATAGGAGAGTCGGCCTCACACGAGGAAGTAACGTTTAAACAGAGATTTGAATAGAGGGGGAGAAACAGCCCCCTGAAAATCTGGCAGAAGAGTTTTCCAGGCAGAGGGCACAGCCCGTGCAAAGGCCCTGGGGCAGCACCATGCCTGGCGAGCTGGAGGAACAGCGAGGAGGCCCGTGTGTCTGGAGCAGAGTGAGCGAGGGGGAGAGAGGGAGGAAGTCAGGGCAGGGAGGGGACGGGGCAGGTCATCCAGGGCCTTGTGGGCCACGGGGGAAAACTTGGGCTTTTACCCCAGGAGGGATGTGGGAGCCCCCGAGGGCAGTGAGCAGAGGTAGGACAGGACAACTTGGTGCCAATACCCTCTCCTCCAGAAAGCCCTCTCTACTTGCCAGGGCAGAGCCCCTGCTAGCCCTCCTAGCACCCCAGCACCCCAGTCTCTTCCACACCACCCCTGACCACTCAGAGCTGGCAGTATCCATGTCCAGCTCCTACCCCGAAGCCACAGGGGCTCCTCAAAGGCTGGGGTCAGGGAAGCATCATGGATGTGAGGGGCAGTCACTTCTCCTCCTTGGAGGCTGGGGTCTGAAACCTTGTCCCCCATCCTGGCCCCCATTCCAAGTCCCCCAGTGACCCCCAAGACGTGCAGTCAAAGCTCTCCGCTGCACAGGCTCCTTCCATCCTACCCACAAGCCTCCCCGGGAGGGACGTTTATATCCCCTTTCACTGGCGGGGAAACTGAGGCACGAAGCGAAGGCAAGACGCACGGAGAGGGACCCAGGTGCGGTGCGCCGACGCTGACGCGCAGGTGCGCAGCCCCACGCTGCTGCCCAGTAACAGGCGCAGAAGACACTATCGTTGGGGGGCCGGGGTGGAGTCCGAGACCCCCTCCAAGATGGACACGTACCCTTCCCATGCCCTACCCCCAACCGGGGTGGGCTCTTCTGCGCTCAGCGGCGAGGTTCTGGCGCCCCCCTGTGGGAGGACCTAGGACGTGGACCCAGAAAGCGGGTCCCGGATGGAGGGGTCAGCTGACCCGCATCCCCACAGTCCGGCTCTCCTGGCGGAGGGGCGGAAGGGGAGCTCTAGCAGGAGCTTCTTTTGCGGGGTGGGGATCTCATCTTGGGTGAGGGGCTCAGTCCGGGGGTGGGCGTTCAGCTGGGATGGAGGGTTCAGCCAGGGGTTGGAGATTCATCCTGGGGCCGCGTCTCTGCCGGGCTGGGGGCTCAATCTGTCCTTTTATCTCAAGGAAAGCCTCAGTGTTTTTCATCCATTGGCCCCTGGGGTGAAGCAGTTTTTGGCTTTGAGGGGCTGTCCCAGCCCTGCCTCCCCACTAAACGCCGTAAAAGGGCCAGGCTTGCGACGACCTAAAGAACGCACCCCCAAACGCCCCCGTCGCCCCCTAGTGGGGAAGTCCCGCCCCCTGCGGAAGGGGAGGAGCCCCGATAGCCCCTCCCTTCTCCCTTCCCGACCCCCTCAACACGGCCACCCACCCGGAAGCCCCAGACCTCGCAAAGAGGAGACTGGAGGGCAGAAAACTCCTGCCCTCCCAGAGCAGCCGTCGGAAAACACCCTCTGACCTCCAGGATCCCCCGAGTCTGTGGTGGGAGGCCCATTTGGCCCGCCCCATCTTCACCATTTCAGCATAACAAAAAGCCGACATTTATTAAGACGCTTTTGGGGTGCTGGGTTCTGCGCTCAGGATTTCTGTAGACCGTATTTCATTCAAACCATGACGACTTGTGAAGAATCTGTTATCCTCCCCTTTTACAGGACAGGACACTTAGGCACAGAGAGGTTAAGTTACTTGCCTCGGGGCCACACAGCAAAGAAGTGGGGACTCCAACTCCTTCTTCTGCATGGCGCCTCCCCACAAGGAGTGCAGGACTGGAAGAAGGGGTTCCTCCCCACTCGCACTCCTGCACCCTCACCCCAGGCCCTGGGAGTCCCTGCCTCCAGGACAGTGCATCGAAATGAGCACAAGGTAGGAGGAGCCCTCATCTCCCAGGAAACGGCCTTGCTCTGAGCCAGCTCAAAGTTCACGTTCAGGAGTAGCAAGCCGAGGCCAGGAGCGGGGCTGGGAGACAAGTGACTCCTATGGAGTCCTCGAAGCAGGCCTGGAAAACTCTCGGAAGAGCTTGCACGTGGGCAAGAGGAGGACCTGGCTTCTCCGATGAAATCCAAAGGGCAATAGAAATCGGAGGTGGGAGAAGAAATCAAAAGGGCCAAAAGCTGCCAGCGATGCAGACTGGGTAGAGATATGAGATAGTAGGGGGTCTCGGGGAGGTGGTTGCTCCTTGTGCCAGGGGTGTCCTCCAAGCTCAAGAAGAATCATCAGGTGGAGACCAAGCTTGGGAAGGGGTACAGGGCGACCAGGTAACACGCAGAGAGCCCTCCAAGAGGGACTTGGGGCAGGTCCTGAGTCCTCTGCACTCAAGGGCCACTTTCCCCTGAATCCCAGGTGGAGTCCTCTCACTGGCCCCAGGGCCGGGTCCTTGCTGATGCGGCATGGAGAAGGCACTGGGGCATCTCTGGATGGCTGCCTGGAGTGGGAAACCTTCACGAGGAGGAGCTTGCCATTGCTTCATGGTTCAGAGGCCCCTCTCTCCTCCAGTTCCACCCCCCAGTCGCCCTCTCCCTCCTTCTCCTCATTTCTCACAGTCTCCTCTTCCTTCTCTTTATTGCTGTGGAGAGAAGAAGGGCCCAGGTAACCCAAGTTAATAAGGACTTGGGTTCCGGGCTTCTTACAATGTTCACAGAACCTCTGAGTCCTGCAGGCACCCTTGTTGTTCCCATGGTACGGAAGGGGACGACGAGGCTCAGGCAGCTTAGGACACCCGCCCCGTTTGAACACGAAGGAAGTGCTTGAGCCCATAGTTGAGCTGCGTGAGCCAAAACCGATAAGGGGTTTGTTTCAAAACCGAGGGTGAGTGGACAGGCAGAGAGGTGGGGGATGGACCGACGGATGGGTGGATGGCTTAATGAGTGGCTGGGATGGACCGATGGATGTGCGGATGGGTGGTGGGAAGGTGGGTGGTTGGATGGATGGACAGATGGAGGATTGGATGCTGGAGGGAGGGAAGGAGAGAGAAACGGAGGGAGACAGGGAGGGAGGGCTGATGCATGGATGGATGATGGACGGCTGGAGGGAGGAAGGGAAGGACAGGTGGATAGATAAATGGATGGGGTTCGCGTGGGGGTGGTAAAGGCTTTACAGACCCCCTCCCCCCAAAAAGACTTTACAGACCCCCTCCCCCCCCAAAAGACTTTACAGACCCCAATTGAAACACATATTAGGGATGGGCTTCTCTGTGAGGAAGCCACCCTCATTTTGCAGGTCGGTAGTCAGGAGAGAAGAGAGTGAGGTTATGTGAGGCCCCCATGGATTCTGAATCAAAGAATTACCCCCTGGGGCTTCCCTGGTGGCGCAGTGGTTGAGAATCTGCCTGCCAATGCAGTGGACACGGGTTCGAGCCCTGGTCAGGGAAGATCCCACATGCCGCGGAGCAACTAAGCCCCTGCGCTACAGCTACTGAGCCTGCGCGTCCGGAGCCTGTGCTCCGCAACAAGAGAGGCCGCGATAGTGAGAGGCCCGTGCACCGCGATGAAGAGTGGCCCCCGCTCACCGCAACTAGAGAAAGCCCTCGCACAGAAACGAAGAGCCAACACAGCCAAAAATAAATAAATAAACTTATTTAAAAAAAAAAAGAATTACCCCCTGGTCCTGCCCGGCCTCCTTGGAGGATGTTCGGAGAGGGGAGGGGCTGAGAGGGGGCCCGACACGGGGAGGGGCTTAGGGGGCGGGACTCAGAGAGGGGAGGGGCTTAGAGAGGAGAGATTTAGAGATTTCGGGAAGGAGGGGCTCAGAAAGATGAGGACCTACCTGTCCCAGGGCTCGCTGCACCAGATGGCGTAGACCAAGGTGAGGACAAAGATGAGGAAGAGGGAGGCCAGCGCAGCCCCCAGCCCCACCAGCCACGGCTTCCTCTGAGCCACTGCGGGTGGGAGCAAGGCGGGGTCAGCAGCCTGGCCGCCAACTTGGGACTCTTTTCGCCACCGCACTCCCACTCCCTTCCAAGGCCTTACAGGGTTGGGCCTGAACCAGCCGCGGGACCAGAGCTGCGAGAAGGGAGAATTGGCCGGGGGTCGTCCAGAATCTATCCATCCTTCTCCGTCTGTCCTCTCCCCTGTCCAGCAGGTTCTGGGGTTGCCGCCCCAGCCAGAGGGGGAAGTGGCCTGCGCAGGGCACCCCAGGGCAGGATGTGGCCGGTGCCGCAGGAAGTCGGAGGTGGGGCCCCCTCACTGGGTTCCGGGCACCATGGGGAGGGGCTCAGGGTCCCAAGCGTCCCAGCCCCCGTCTCCCTGAGGCCCATCCTGACCCTGTCACTCCCCACGGCCAGGGACATGGGAGGGGAGGCTCAGGAAAGATGGGGAACTCATTTCCTGAGTGCCTGCTGTGTGCCAGGTCTTGCAATGACTCTTGAGCTCCGGCACCTCCTTCAAGCCTCACACTGGCGGTCAGAACTCTTGTCCTCACGTTGCAGAAGAGGAGCCAAGTCGAGGCTCAGAGAGGTCAGGCCACTTCCCCTTGGCCACACAGCATCCCAAAAGAACATAGTTCTCCCAGCTAGGAACAACTCCTACCCCAACCCTCTCCCATCCTGGGACATGAACCTCCAAATTTGACCTTAGCCAGAGCCTGCACATGCCCCATCCTTTGGGCAGCCTGGGCTTCCATCCCAGCTCTGCCAGCAACAGCCAGGGAGAGCTGGGCCAGTGGCTTCCTTCTTTCTAAGTCTCAGTATTTTCAGCCGGAAAATGAGACTAATTGCAAACTGACCGAGACGGAGACCGTAAGCATGCTAGGCATTCAGTGGGAGCACCTATTAGGGAGATTATTCCACTTTTTAATTTATGGTTTTTCTGCCCCCTGGTGGACGATCCTGGGATGTTCTCAGACAGAAGCTCCCCGCCTTCTGGACTGGATCCTACCAACCTCAGCTACCTACCTGCTCCACAAGGGAGCCCTAAATGCCAGCCTTTATCAAAGTTCTCAGTAGGAAATGGTTAACATCCAGGGCAAGGTCCAGGGCCCGGAGAAAGTGAGGAGACTGGGGAGGTTGGAAACAGGGAGGATCCCTTTCCAAGATCCCTTTCCAAGATCTCACACGCGGGGGGCACCGCACCCTCCAAGACCCAGTTCCCAGAAATGGAGTCACGTGACCCAAAACCCTGGGTTGGTGCGGGGGAGCAAGGCTTTCCTAGGAGACGGCCCCCGGGGCTCAGGACAGCAGAATCGAGATTGCAAGGGGAGCGCTTAATCTGCCCAGGGTATCTGGGCACCGTGGAGTTTGGTTTCCCACCCTTGCCTGGGCGTTACCCCCAACCCCAAAAGCCGTCTCCTCAAGGGGAAACTAAGTCCCACGGGATGACAGTAGCCCTTCTGAAGGGCTCTTCCCCAAGAGCCAGTCCCTGGCTGATACCGGTCCTGAAGGTGAGTGGGAGGGAGGAGGGCTCTGGCAGATAGATATCAGGCAGAGGGCCAAGAAATCAGGCAATGGGTAGAAGCAGGTGAGGCCATGAAACTGCAGGGGTTGGGGTTTTCTCAGTAACCAGGAGTGCTCTCTAAACGCAAGGAGAATCACCAGGTGGTACAAATCATAACGCACAAAGATCCCTTCTTGAGGGGGGAGGGGTGGTCCCAAGCCTCTTCATTCAGGACGCTGTACTCTCAACCCCAGATGGAGTCACTGCAGTGGCTTCAGCTTCGGGTCATTGCTTCTAGGGTGTGGAAGGGGCACCTCTGGGGGGCTGCCTGGAGGCAGCGGCTGAGGAGTTTTCACATGGCCGTGTTCTTGACTTGCTCCTGGTCTCTGAGCTCCTCTTTCTCCTCCAGCTCCAGCCCCAAGTTGCTCTCTCCTTCCTTCTTGGCCTTTTTCTCCTCCTCTTTCTTCCCCTTCTTGTCTTCTTTACTGTAGGGACACAGAGGCCCCAGACCACAATAAGAAACAGAGTCACTCCCATTTAGCGAACACTTACCTGTGCCAGGTCTTATGAGGAGCGCTTTACAGAAAGAATCTTTGTTGAATCTTCAAAACAGCCCTGACAAGGCAGCCTTGTTATTTCCATTTCACAAAGGCAGAAACTAAGGGTCAATTGTCCCATGGAAGGATGGGTGGATGGGAGGAAGGAAGGAAGGAAGGATGGATGGATGGATGGGTGGATGCATGGATGGATGGGTGGGCGGGTGGATGGGTGGAGGAGGAATGAATAAGGCAGGGAGGAAACTACAAATTAGGAGCACCTGTGGGATCTGGACCCTCCAGCACATCCTGGGAGTAGGAATCCCATTTTACTGGGCCTGAGCTGGGTCGTAGACAAAGCACAGTCTGGCCCACGCCTGTCCCTCAGGCATCTTGGGCTCAGCTGAGAATCTCCCAGCCAGGATAGTGTCCTCCCAGCTCCTGAGCTCCTACTTCTGTCCCCAAGCCTTTGCCCAAATTAGGATCTTGCCCTGAAAGAGCCCCCAGCCCTGCCCGCATCCCTGAGCCAGGATCATGGGAGACGCTGAGCCCAGGAGAGTTACCCACACCAAATCACACACTTCTGCACAGTCCCTACACAATCCCACACCACGGTCTTGTTCGACAGGTATTTATTAAGTGTGTACTGTGTGCCAGGCCCTGTGCCGGGCCCTGGGGCCAGAGCCAGGACCAAAGCTAAGTTCTGTTCACTTACTGGAAGCCACTATCTAGTGTCGAGAAACCGGTAAATGACTAAGATAATTTCAGCTAATGATACATGCAAAGACAGATGCAGGGTTGTGGTGGAGAGAGTGTCAGGAAGGCTGGTGGTCAAGGTGGGCTTCTGTGAGGAAGAAACATCTGAGCAGGGACTGAAGGAGAGACGGAGCCAGCCAGAAGATATGACGAAAGGTGTACAAAGTAGAACCAACAGTAAGTGCAAAGGCCCTGGGGCAGGAACGTGCTTGAGGTGTTCAAGGACAGAAAGAGGTCATCCGTGCTCACCCACCCCTCCCCTCCTCGAGGAGGGGCCTCACGCAGACCCCCTGACACCCACACACATCTACACATGCTCACACGGCAGTACCTCAGGTCCACTTCCTCGTACAAGTGGGGATCCCTTCTGAATGCAGACCCCTCTTCATCCTCAGCTCTGCAGAAGAGATGGAGATGGACGGATGAGGGCGGGTGAAGGGTGGGAAGTGGGGGCAGCCTCAGCCTCAGTCTCCCCCAGGCTGGGGGGACTCCAGGAAGCAAGAGAGGGGGGCTGCATGGCTGTCCTGAGCTGTGGGAGCAGGGGGAGCAGGGAAATGGGGAGACAAGAAAGGGACCAGAGAGGGTCATGAGGTAGGAGGGGGTGCCCAGCGCTTTGGGGAGGAGATGGAGGGTGGGGAAAGGGGCTCCCACCTCTCTTTGGAGCACCAGATACGGTTGGCCAGCATGAGGATGAAGACGATGAACAGGAACCCCACGACAGCAGCCAGCCCCACCAGCCACGGCTTCAGATGACGCCCTGAGGCTGTTAGGAGGTGGGGGCAGAGGAGACTCAGAAATAGGAAAGGTGGGGGGCCCCCGAAAGGACAGGGGGCGAAGGGTGCAGGGGATGCTCAGACAGAGGGGTCTTGGAAAGGGGCTGGGTTTCACAGGTGGTTTTGGTTTTGTTTTTTGACTGCGCCCGGCAGCATGCGGGATCTTAGTTCCCCGACCAGGGATCAAACCCATGCCCCATACCCCCTGCAGTGGAAGCACTGAGTCTTAACCACTGGACCGCCGGGGAAGTCCTTTTAAATTTTTCTTTCTTCTTTTTTTTTTTCAGCTGCGCCGCAGCTTTTGGGATCTTAGTTCCCTGACCAGGGATTGAACCCGCGTCCCAGGCAGTGAAAGCACCAAGTCCTAACCACTGGACTGCCAGGGAGTTCCCTCAGGGGTGGGTTTTAGAGAAGGGCATGGGGCTCTGAGAGGAGGGGGCGCTCAGGGATGAGGTGGGAGGCCCAGAGGAAGCGGGGGAGTTAGGGAGGCTGCCTCCAAGAGGGGCCTGACCCCATTCCTCTCCTGCCTGCCCACTCCTCTCGGAGGCTTCGGTTTCTCATCAAAGGAGGAGATGGCGAGCCTGTGTCCAAGCCCATCCCCACGACCCATCCTCCCGCCCCTGCCCCAGAGGTCGGAGCCCTACCCTGCTGGGCCTCAGCCGGCGACAGGAGCAGGGTGCAGAGCAGCAGGGTCTCCAGGGTCCCCATGGCACGGAGGATCCAGCCAGTCCAGGTACGGGAGTGCACAGTCCGGTCAGAGTCAGGGGAGACCCTGCCCAGCCCCTGATAAGGGGGCAGGCAGGTCTGGGGGCGGGGCAGGCCCAGACCAGAGGGCCCCTCCCTTTGCGCCACCTGGTTGGCATCCACCCCCTCTCCCCCGCCTTCCAGGAGGGCAGACTCTGGACCTGGTGTAACGATTAACACGGGAGTCCGGCCCCTCAGCCCTGCACCCCACCCAGGACCGCCAGCCTCAGGGTCCCCCAGGCTCCCCGCCACAGGCGCCGGGCTGAACTGGCCCTGAGCTTCCTTCCCGGCTCAGTGCTTTTTACACATCATTACGATTCTTTCTCTGCATGCACCATGAAATTTTGCCACCTGCGTTTTACAGAGAAGCCAGGGGGCCCAGGAGCGTCAGGCCGGGCAGAAGCAGCTAGAACTAGATGTAAACGCGGGTCTCTCCCACCACCAGCTTATACTGGCTCCTCTTGGGTCCCCGACCCCTGGGGACCCACAGCCAGCTCCAGGGGGAGCAAACGGGGCAAGAGGGGATGGGCCACCATCTACCTCCAAACCCAGTTGCTGCCGTGTGGCCAGAGAACGGGGCCCCTGGGATAGCTGATGACTCAGATTCCTGGCTCTCCTGCGTGTCAACCTTGATCCCCAGGTTGATTAGATAGGGGGCCCTGCCTGGGCGAATGGGGACCCCACCCCAGCTGCCATGGGACAGCCACAGCCCAATCACATGGCAGGAAGGCTGGGATGGGGAGGCCTGGTCCTTCTCCAGGCCTGAGACCTCCGTTGGACGCCTGGGGGCTGGGAGAACACCAGCATTATTGCCCAGGCATGTACGGAGTGCCTGTGAATTCCTGGAGCCCCCTCCCTTCCTGAGGTCTGACCACAGTCGCTGTGCAGGAGGGCCACTCAGTGGAGCCCAGGACAAGCCCAGTTCGACCAGCCAGGCAGGCACAGGTGAAGCTCCTACTGTGTGCTCCAGCCCGTGCAAAACTCAGGAGTGAAGGAAGCCCTCAGGCTAGTTAGGAAGTCAGGACCCCCAGAGATGGACCCATCCAGCTGCCGAACCAGGAATGAGGTGAGAGGCGGGAGCTGAGAAGATTCAGAGGTGGAGGAGCCCAGAGGAGCAGGCTTCTGCTTTCCGAGGCAGGTCGCTGGGCCAGCCTCTTTTCGCAAAACGTTCTCTCTACTCCGACCGAGTCATTTCTGGGCTGTGTGCCTCTGTTTTCCCATCTGATAAATGGGTGCAATAAATCGTACCTCGGAGGATTTAACGAGATAATGTTAATACAAGGAAAGGGGTTGCTTAGCATACAATAGCAGGCACATTCGAAGCTCTAGCTAAGGGTTGGCCACTATTATTGTTGTTATTATTATTTTTAATCTTCTTAGTGTTTTTTGGTTTACAGGTTGCCAAGGGCTTGGTGGAGGCCAGGTGGAGTTAGGCTCTGGGACTATGGAGGAAACCAGAGTGTGGAAATAAATCAGTGTCCAGGGCTTCCCTGGTGGCACAGTGGTCAAGAATCCGCCTGCCCATGCAGAGGACATGGGTTTGAGCCCTGGTCCGGGAAGATCCCACATGCCACGGAGCAACTGAGCCCATGCACCACAACTACTGAGCCTGCACTCTAGAGCCCGCGAGCCACAACTACTGAGCCCACATGCCTAGAGCCCGTGCTCCACAACAGGAGAAGCCACCGCAATGAGAAGAAGCCCGCGCACCGCAACGAAGAGTAGCCCCCGCTCTCCGCAACTAGAGAAAGCCCGCGCACAGCAATGAAGACCCAACACAGCCAAAAATAAATTAAAAATAAAATTAATTAATTAAAAAAAAAATCAGTGTCCAGCCACTGGAGTCCACCAGCCAAGAAAGAGAATGTTCTCTGTCAAGACAGCACAGATCAAAGGTGAAAGGGCTCTGATGGGCACAAGTCTGGTTTATACAACCGCCAAAGGGGCTGGAACCGGCTCCCGGGCTGGAGGGCAGGGCCCGGCTCAGCCCAGCTTCCAGAAGGAGCTTCGGGCTGGTGGGTCTTTGAAGGCGATGGAGGGGCGGTGGCAGGGCCGGCCTGGGGCTTCTGCGGGGGCCCCCTCGCCACCCTGAGCGGTGTCCTCGTCAACCCGCCAGGCCAGCGCCAGCTGCAGGTCCAGCTCCTCCAGATTTTCGTCCTCGGGGCTCTCGGGCAGCTCCCGGGGGCCATCCTCCTGGTCCGGCTTCGGGCCGAATGCCCAGTCTGAGGCAGGAGGCTGGTGAGGAGCATCCCCAGGCCCGGCCACCCTCTGCCCCCTCCCTGGCAAGGAGAGGCCCTCGGACACCCCCCCACTAAGTGGCCCAGCACTAGCCCAAGCCAGGCTCGTAGTGGGTAGTGGCTCACCGGCCAGGTCGTGGGCGAGGTCCTTGATGAGATGCCCGACAATGGCGTAGGCTACGGCCACCACCACGAACGCAGCCAGAAGCAGGTACAGCGCGTACCTGGGGAGGCGGATGGTGTCCAGCGGCGGTGGGCGGTACTCCTCGTAGAGTGGCGAGGCCGGGCTCCAGCCCTCCATCCCCTCCTCAAGTGCCAGCGCTGGCATGGCAGCCACCTGGAGCAGGGGCAGCCCGGTGGTGACCCGCCAGGCGGAAGTATTAAGGAGCTTTTGGGTAAGAGGATTTGGGGCTCCCCCACGGCCTCCATCTGCCTGCATGGATCACGTTGCAAATCACTTCCGCCCACTGGCCCCCCTCCCTCGCTCAGCTCCAACCACGCCAGGTGCTACCCTGCACGTCCATCCCCACCTCAGGGCCTTTGCACAGGATGTCCCCTCTTCTGGGAAAATCCCTGCTCTCGTGGAGCTGACGTTCAAGATGGAGAGATAGACTCTGAGAAATGCATAACCTCAGAGTAAATGATATATCATGTTAAAAAGCAAAGAGTGGTTTGAGCGTACTGTTGGGGGAGACCATGGTCTAATAGAGCAGCCTCTCACAATAGAGCATCCAAGGCCATGTTCAGATGACATTTCAGCAGAGACCCAGAGAAGGAAGGGAACCGGGCATGGGAGTACCAAAAGCAAGAGCTTTCCAGGCAGAGGAAACATTCGGTGCAAAGGCCCTGGGGCAGGACCTTGCTGCGCTTGTTAGACGGGACCTGACTCAGGTGCTCACGGGCGCCCTCCGGTGGCTTCTCTGGGGAAGACAGATTATGGGCTGAGGATGGGAGCCAGGGATGGGGAGGAGGGATTGAGCTGCTCCAGGTGGGCAATAATGATGCTGGACCAGGTGGAGGCAGAGGCTTGGCGGGGGTGGGGGGGTGGGGCAATGGGCAGAGCTGGGGTAGATCTTAAACTGGTCAAACCCCAATGTTTGCAGGCTGAGCACCTGAAATGATGGAGTTTCCATTTCCTGTGGGAGGAGCCACTTTGGGAGGTAACATGAGGAATTCTCAGGACAGGCTAAGTTTGGGATGCCTCAGCAATATCTAAGTGGAGATGTCCAAACTGGACCCCGAGCCAAGAGCTCAGAGGAGGCCCCGGGCTGGAGTCAGGACAGTGGGCGTCATTGGGACATAGACGGGGTTCGAGCCCCAAGAGTGGATGAGACCGCCCAGGCGGGGGTGTGGGTGGGGCCGGAGGACTCAGCCCTGGGCCCAGAGGCGGAGTGCCTGAGAATTTCCCAGGAGCAGGGTGGCTGGCCGGGTCAGAGGCTGCTGAGAGGGGGAGGGCGCAGACTGAGATGTGACCACCGTATTTGGACACTGGGAGGTCACCTGTGGGCAAGGACGGTTCTGGGGACAGGAGGGGCGGTCCTAGTTGGTGCAGGTTTGAGAGAGCTGCAAGTCATGGAGTCAGGAAGGGCTGTGGGTGGTGGTGGTTCATGTTTTTAAGAAATTACAGCTTGAAGGGGGGAAAATGGCGGAGGGGGTGGTGGTGGGATGCATTGGGAGATTGGGATTGACATATATACACTAATATGTATAAAATAGATAACTAAAAAGAACCTGCTCTATAAAAAATAAATAAAATAAAGTTCAAAAAAGAAAAGAAATTACAGCCTATCTATGCTGACGGGCAAAGAGGGAAAACTGGAGAAGGGAGAAAGGCTGAAGTGATGGCCGAGTTGGCGAGAGGGTCTGGGGGCCAGGGGATAAATGGGGGAGGGGGCCCGCAGCTAGCGCCCGAGGGTGACGCTGTGAGATAACAAGAGATCTGTTTGGTCTTCGTCCTGGTTCCTGGCTTGGAGCTCCCAGGACCGTGTAATTTCCTGAGTGATGGGGGAGAGGGGAGCCTCCTTTGTGGTTCATAATCAGCCCCTTTCCACCACGCCTGCGTGTATGCTAATGAGGGCAGGGGCGTGGCAGCTTCGGGATGGGGGCTGGTGGCCAGGGGAACTGACCCTGGGATTAGAGGGATGGAATTTTCAGCCCCACCCCTCAGGGAGAGGAGAGGGGCTGGGAACTGAGATTATTGCCAATGGCCAGTGATTTGCCAAATCATGCCCACGTGATGGAACCTCCATTAAAAACCCTACAGGAAGGGGCTTGGAGAGCTTCCGAGCAGGTTAAAAGCATCCACCCCAAACTCCACGGGGACAGAAGCTCCTGGTTTCCGACCCTTCAGACCTTGTGCCTCTTCATCTGGCTGTTCATTTGCCTCGTTTATGATAAACAGGTTAAGTAAAGTGCTTTCCTGATTCTGTGAGCCATTCTTGCAAATCATCAAATGTGAAGAGGGGGTGGTGGGAACCCCAATTCATAACCAGTCTGTCAGAAGTATGGGAGGTCCGGACTTGGGACCTGCATCTGAAGTGGGGGCAGTCCTGCAGGACTGAACCCTGAACCTGGAGGGTCTGCACTGATTCAGGGTAGATAGTGTCAGAGAACTGAATTGAATTGCGGGACGCCCAGCTGACATCCATGGAGAAACGGAGAATTGCTTGGTGTGGAAAATGCGTCACATGTAAAATTAGGTTCTCTTGTTAACACCCATTTTATAGAGCGGTAAATGGGCTGCTTGAGACTGCATGAGGAGGCAGTAAGGGAGGTAGGTAGGATGGGCCCAGACTCTTTGTCATACCACTAAACCCCTTCCCCTATGCCCCCCAATAGGAGTAGGTGAGGATGAGGTTTGGAGAGGGCCAGGATGCAGGGCTGTTCCCCCTCAACCCCTTTGGGGGGGTCTGGCTGGGCAGATTTTACCCCTGGGAACTGATGTGAAACAGGGCCACAGGCTCATGTCGGTCACAGTGTCTGGGGCAGGGCAGATCCCAGAGCTGAGCTCTCCAAACGCCCTGGCCCCCCACACTTAGGATATGTTCCTTTAGAGCAGCCAACCCTCACCCCAGAGGCCCCCCAACACACTCTGACAGTCATCACTTGGCAAAAATAATTTAATAGTCCATTTGGGGAATGTCCTGGGACCTGCTTGTCCCTCCCTGAGCTCCAGCCCAGGCCACCCCACCCAGGGACCACCTGCCCACCCCAAGGACAGCTCTCTGACGCCCCCAGACCCTGCCCAGGCCCGACGGGGACGGGTTTGCCCATAGCACCTTTCCCTGCACCCCCCTCATTCCTAGAGAAGCTGGGCCACAGCACCCCAACCCCCCAGAGCACAGCCCTGTCCCCGGACCCCCTAGATACCCCTCCCACGCCAACACTGCAGCCCTGCACTCAGAGTGGCAGAGAAGAGACTTCAGCCTGGCCCCGGGGAGCCTGCAGTCCACCCAGGGGTTCAAGATGCGAAAGCGGCTGGGAGGCAGGGAAGCGAGATGCAATTCATTCCAACATGGTTTATGGGCAGAGTCCTCGAGGGAGACAGCTGGGCGCGGCCCTATGAGGGGGGTGGGTGCAGGTGCTCCAGCCCGTCTGCGTACTGGAAGGCCGACCCTGTCTCATACTCATACATGTCCAGGGCCACCTCGCAGCTCTCCCGCACCACGCGCTCGGGGTCTGCCGCGTGGGCCCGCAGGGCGTCCAGGCAGGCGGGCCGGGCGATGGCCCCTAGGGCCTCCGCGCACTCGTGCCGCACCATGGGGTTCTCGGCGGGTCGCGCCAGGGCCGCCGCCAGCTGGGGCACGGCCGCCTCGTGCTGCAGCTGGCCCAGGACATAGCCGATCTCGTGGCGGAAGAGGGCACTGCCGCACTGCAGGCCTGCGGGAGAGAGAGTTGCGGGCTGGGGGAGCCATCGGGACAGGAAGGGACCTGAGGCGGGGCAGCCTGGGGACAGAAGTGTCCAAGAGGGGTGGAAAGGGTTCCCGTCGAGGACACCCCGCACTGGTGCTCAGCGCTGCCCAGAGGGAGGGCCCGGAGACACGGGGCAGAAGCAACGAGGGGCCAGCCAGGCACTGGGAACTCCGCCCTCTCTCTGGCCGGACCGGGCGTGGCGTCCTCCTTCCCAGGCCCAGCGTCCCTCCCCGCCTCTCCCTGGACTTCTGTACTCTGCGTTGTCCTCACACCAGCCAGTGCTATTTGCAGGCATGTTGTGCATTTGTGCTTCTGGGTTGCTTCCCACACGACTCCACACACGATAGAGTCTTATCAGTGACACTGGGAGTCCCGGGCCTTTCACCCCACCACAGTCAGACAGGCCACGCTTCTCCTGATGGGGACCGCGGCCGGACCTGGGAGCTACCTGCCTGCAATCAGATGCCACTTTTCAGGCAGAGCTGGTTGGAAGCAGGCCCGCCAGACTGTGCGGCCCCTGCTCCGAGCATTATCCAGGACAAACCCACCACCCACCCACTCTGTGCTCCCACCCAGCATCCCCTGGGTCCTGGGTCATGGTGATGGCCGGACATCTCCTCTGCCAGACAGGAAGCTCCAGGAGGGCAGAGGGGGGCTCTGAGTGCTCTGTGGACCAGAAGCAGACCACCTCAGGCAATGGGGGGCGGTGCCAAGGGATCCCAGGATTCCCCAAGTCCCCCCCTCCTTTTCAGGTGGGGGAACCACAGCCCCGCAGACTTGCACGGGGCTCCCTGCAGAGCTGGGATGAAAATGACACAAGAAATGATGACAGGGCCTCTGGGGAATTCCCTGGTGGGCCAGCGGTTAAGACTCTGCGCTTCCAATGCAGGGGGCGCAGGTTCGATCCCTAGTCGGGGAACTAATATCCCGCATGCCTCGCGTGGCCAAAAAAATTTAAAAAACAGGGCCTCTGGGGATCAAATCCCAACTGCTGCTCGGACCACTGTGTGATCTTGGGCAAGTATCTGTGCCTCTCTGGGCCTAGGCTTCCTCCACAGAGAAGCAGGGGTAATAAGAGGAGTACCTGCCCCAGGATGCAAGTGCCCTGGGACGCTGGGCTGCCCCGTATGACAGATGTGGCCACTGGGCCTCCCCAAGGGGCCCCGACCCTGCCCCCCGGGGCCCCTCCTCACCCTCGGCCAGCGCCAGGGCAGCCTCCTCCCCGCCAGCATCACGCAGGGCGAACATGGCTCGGTATCGGTCGAAGAGCGGCCGGGCCTCATCCAGCAGCGCCACCCGCAGCCGCCCCACGTCGCGCTCCTCAGCGGATGGGGCCGGATCCACGGAAAGGTAGGGCCCCTGAGCCACCGGCTCCCCGCTGTGCTGCTGCAGCCACTCCAGCCGCCGGACGGCCAGCTGGCACGTCTCTGCCACCTGCGGGGACAGGGGGGTGGATGTGCCAGGCCCTCCCCCAGCCCCCAGGGCTCCCGATTTAGCAGGGGTGGAGCCAACAGACACAGGACCAACTGATCTTTCCAGACTGGAGACAAACCAGCAGGGGCTGCTGTGACTAGAGAGTGACCAGGGGCAGAGGGCCAGGAGGGGCTCGCTTGAAGGTGACATCAGAACCAGTGAGAGAGGCGTCAGGTGGAATCAGCCAGTGCAAAGGCCCCAAGGCAGGATGTGCCGGACCCGTCAGGGAAGAGCCAACAACAGAGATGACCTGAGGTGGCCGGGCCAGACTACTTGGGGCCTGCGGGCTTGGGATTTTGTCCTAAAGGTGATGACAAACCGTGAGTGGGGCAGTGGTCCTCTCTCGGCATCCCTGGGCCGGGTGGCTACCCTGGCAACCAGGCACAGGGTCTGAGGCCGCTTCCTGGGCCCGAAGCACGGAGGGGGGTGGGGGAGGGGCTGCGTTACCTCGATGACAGGGTCGGTGGAGTACTGCTTCAGGATCTCCAGCACCTCTGGGTCCCCAATGGCTCCCAGGGCCTCCCCTGAGAATGGGGCAGAGGGCTCATGTTGATTGGCTGGGAAACACCCTGAATGCCTCGGCGGGTGGAGAGGCACTAACCAGCACCAACGCCTCCTCCGTGATGCCCCTCCCCATCGCCCTGCCTGTATCCTGCGGGCCGCTCCAGCCACTGAGGTTTGGAGCTGGAGCTGGTCCAGCCCTGAAGCTGTGCCAGTTAGAGTCCCTTCCCCAGAAATCAGGCTTTGCTGGAACCAGACTCAGACCCCGCCCCGGCCCGCACTCCCAGAGCTCACAGCCTAGAGGGGAGACACAGACAAGCGTGTCATTACAACTTGGGGACACGGGTGGCAAGGAGCCAAGAACAGTTGGCTGAGTCGAGCCCATCAACGGGAGCCCTGAAAACCTGGTGGAGGTTTTTAAGTTGTACTGTGGGCAAGGAGGGTCAGCAGACCAGCACCATCCTGCCTCAGGGCCTTTGCAAAGGCCGAGCCCGCTACCTGGAGCACCTTTCCCCAGACATCTACCTAGATAACTCCCTTACTCCACTTAGGTCTTTTAATTGGTAACCACCAATTAAAAATGGCAACACCGGACTTCCCTTGTGGTCCAGTGGTTAAGACTCTGTGTGTCAAATGCAGGAGGTACGGGTTTGATCCCTAGTCGGGGAACTGGGATCCCACATGCCCCGTGGCGAGGCCAAAAAAAAAAAGGCAACACCTCCAGCACCCCCATCCCGCCCATGGCTTTATTTTCCTCCTTAGCACTTACATAAGTGTTTCCACCATAACATGATTGGGTGTTCTACAAAATCACACACTCAAACTAACAGCGCTTATGGGACAAGAGGGGTTTGGGGTCGAACATTCTCTGTAAGGAGAGCTCCAACAGCATCAGCAATTGGGATCTTGAGCGGTCCCCAGGGCAGCCTGGCATAGCTGGAGATCATCATGGGGAATATTAAAAAGGCCCCAAAACAATCAAATGGAGACAATTCCCCCTGCTGGCTATGAGCTCACTGGATACATCAATACAAACACAGCCCCGGCTGCACAGACCCGCCAAGGATGTTTCTAGTCCAACTTGTTTGCCGTCGGAGTCCCTTGTGAGAACAGGGCCTGGCCCACAGCAGGCAGTCCATAAATACGTCCGGTGAACGAACTGAATGAGTGACCTCAGGGGTTGACCATCCATGGCCACCATCCAGAGACACCATATGTCTTTGTATGAACGAAGAATGGTTTTTCCATTTTTAAATCGTTTTTGAAAAATCAAAAGGGGACTTCCCTGGTGGTGCAGTGGTTAAGAATCTGCCTACCAATGCAGGGGACAAGGTTCGATCCCTGGTCTGGGAAGATCCCACATGCCACAGAGCAACTAAGCCCGTGAGCCGTTTAAAAAGAAAAAAAAAGAAGAAAGAAAAAATTCAAAAGGATCACATTTTATGACGCGTAAAAGTGATGTGAGATTCAAATCTCAGGGCCCATAAAGTTGGACTGGCTGGCGGCCACACGCCCATCTGTTGACTGGGGTTCAGGGTGGCTCTTATGCTGCAGCGGCAGAGTTGAGACCAGGGACACAGATCGTGGGAGGATGCTTATCGCCCACCCCTTCCAGAGCCAGCCTGGTATAGCCCGCACCCTCACCGCCGCTCACCTGCCTCGTGGCGCACCATGGGCTCCTGGCGGGTGTCACGAAGCACGTCCACCAGCACGGGGATGGCCCGTGAGTCCTGCATCTGACCCAGGCAGTAGGCCAGCTCGTGCTTGAGCAGGGCCGAGTCGTCGCTGAAGGCCCGGCTGATCCAGGAGATGGCTGCTGGACCCCCGAGCCCGCGCAGTGTGAACAACGCCCGGAAGCGGGCCTGCAGGGGCTTCTGGGGGTCCACCAGCATCTGCCCCAACCCCTCCAACTCCTGCTCCGTCACCATGGTGCTGCCGCTGGGCTTGGGCTAAACAAGGGGACTCGTGGGCTCGAGAACCTGCAGCAGAAAAACAAGAGGCCAGGTGAGAGACACCCTTCACCGCTCGCTGACTTGTGCGTTTCAGCGTTAGGACCTCGGGGGTGGGGGTGGTTTCCTAACTGCTGACCAGCCTGGCCATCTGGGTTCAAAGCCTGGCTCCGACCCTGCCTACTTGCTGTGTGGCCTTCCCTAAGGTACCTTCCCTCTCTGAGCCTCTGGCCTATACAAGAAGTTCCCTACATACAAACGAGTTCCCGTTCTGAGAGCATTTCTGTAAGTCCAATTTGTTCATAAGTCCAACAAAGTTAGCCTAGGTACCCAACAAACATAATCGGCTATAGAGTACTGTAATAGGTTTATAATACTTTTCACACAGATAATACACACACACACAAAAACCAAAAGAATAAAGGACATTGAGAAGTTTCCCTATCTCCTCCATCATTTTTCCACGCTTCTTTGGTATTATCGCAGATTTCACATGTCCATGATCTTGTCCTTCTTCTTTAGAATTGTTCTGATGGCTGAACGATTCATGTTACAAGAACGAGTGACGTCTACCATCTTTTCGCCTGGCCCCAGTCTCTCAATTATTGTCACTTTTGTTTCCAGCGTTATTGGTTGGCGGTTCTTAGCAGCACCAGCTACATCACCGCTGCTTTTACGCTTGCTTCCGGACATCCTGGGCTTGAAATAAAGATGCTGTGCTACTGTACTCTATACAGTACTGTACAGTAAAGCACACAGAAGCACAACCACTTGTAGAGCCAGGCTCCCGAGTCAAGCTCTAAACCACAAACGCCATGTTGAATAGATGGATTAAGATTCAAGGACACAGCTGAGGCTGGGCTCCATCCTCCAGACCAATGACATGCTCCGTGAACCTGACAAGCAGGCTGTAGCTCCCAGAGGCGTAAGTAGGGTTGAGCAGGCATAATGGGGGAAGTGCAGCTGCCTGCGCACAGGTGACCATCAAAGGAGGTGACATGCAAAAGAGTGAAGCCAGGGGTGAGCAAGCTGGCAAGGCATTATGGACCATGGAGACCCAACTCCTTCTTCTACACAGATGAGCTGTGACCTGTCTGGGGTCACACAGCAAGTCAAGTTCTGACAGCACCCAGGACTCATGAATCCCGGTCTGTGCAGGGCCTCCCTCAAGACACAAAGGAGAGACACACACTATTTTGTTCACTGTTGTATCCCCAAGGCCCAGCACAGTGTCTGTCGCTATGGCAGCAGGCACTCAATAAGTATTGTTGAATGAATCAGGCACCCACTGCCTGCCAGGCACGGTACTGAGTGGTTTATACACAGTATAAACCACTGTATCATCTGTAAAATAGGCGTAAAGGGCACATGGACATCACAGAGTTGCTGTGAATGGAATGATGCTCATAGAGCACTTAGTACCCACTGCTGGTACTTAGTAGGCACTTGATAAGCCAGAGCTGGTATTAAATATTTCCACAGGGAGGGCCTTCCCTGGTGGCGCAGTGGTTAAGAATCCACCTACCAATGCAGGGGACACGGGTTCGAGCCGTGGTCCGGGAAGATCCCACATGACGCGGAGCAACTAAGTCCGTGCGCCATAACTACTGAGCCCGCTCTCTAGAGTTCGCGGAACACAACTACTGAGCCCGCGTGCCACAACTACTGAAGCCCACGCGCCTAGAACCTGATCTCCTCAACAAGAGAAGCCACCGCAGTGAGAAGCCTGCACACCGCGACGAAGAGCAGCCCCCGCTCGCCGCAACTAAAGGAAGCCTGCGCGCAGCAACGAAGACCCAACGCAGCCAAAAATAAATAAATTTATTTTTAAAAAAATCTCCACAGGGAGCCCAACACCCACCTCTATACTCAGGAGGACAAGTAAGGGGGTACATCTGGAAGCCCGCTACCCATATATTAGGCCCATTTTTCAGTGGGAAGGGGGACAGGGGTATGGACATGGGGTTGAGGGGATCAGCCCCCAACCAAGGCAGAATCTGGGAATCCGCCCCCTTGAGGATTTTCTAAACCAAGAATTCCCAAGAAAAGGATTCCCGATAGGGCTTCCCTGGTGGCGCAGTGGTTGAGAGTCCGCCTGCCGATGCAGGGGACACGGGTTCGTGCCCCGGTCCGGGAAGATCCCACGTACCGCGGAGCGGCTGGGCCCGTGAGCCATGGCCGCTGAGCCTGCGCGTCCGGAGCCTGTGCTCCGCAACGGGAGAGGCCACAACAGTGAGAGGCCCGCGTACCGCAAAAAAAAAAAAAAAGATCTCCGATAACTAGACGCGCCCCTCAGAGAGGGGTCGCCCCGACACGGGGCTGCCGGCAGGATCCCCCAGCGACGACCAGCTCCCCAACGCTCCTTGGAAGAGACTCCCAGGAACTGGGTGTCTCTTCCTCTGTTTATGTGGATCCCCCAGTACTGGATCCCTCACAGGTTGGTTCTCCCAGAACCCCAAGAAAGGGGTTGCCCAACATGGGACCCCCGCCCCACGTGCTGACTCTTTAGTGAAGAGATCCCGGGAGACCGAGTGTCCAGAATTCATGGGGAAGAGCTGCCGGGACCTGTCAGAAGGAAGCCCTTCGATCCCCCCAGCCAAAGAATCCCAGAGCCGGGACCCCCAACGAGGCGTCCTCCACGTTTCCCCCGCCGCCGGAACGCCCCAGCGAGCTCCCGGATCAGAGGACCTACCGGACCGGCCTGCTCCCGCCACTGCCAGCACCCGCGACGCTCCTACAGCGCTCTGGAGGCCGCCATCTTACCGCCCACGTGACAGAGCCGGACGGTACCAACGCAGCACCGAGGGGGAAATGTAGTCAAAGGCTCCGCAGCGTGAGGAGGCCCGGAAGGGCGAGTTAGCACCGGTGCCATAGCTCACAATCACACATCAGGCGGAGTCTATGGCATTCCTCAGGGAAAGGGAAGGGCAACTTCCATCCTTTCCCTGTAAGAGATTTTCTCCGGCCTCCCCAGCCGGTACGACGAGTGGAAATGGTTTGTGCCGATTCAGCCCGGAGGTGGGGCCGCCTAGCGATACAGCTTGCGTAGTGTCTCTGGGGCGCGGTAAGTTTCAGGGGCGCGGCCAATGGACTCGCGTGGCTAGACGCGGGATTGGTAGGGATGAAAACAAGGACTTGATCCAGTCGTTCATTTATTCATTCATTTAACACATAGTTTATGGGCGCTGAGGACAAGACGGCCTGCAGCCCTTACCCTTATCAACCTCGCAGTCTGGTTGTCTGAAGGAGACAAACAGTAGTAGGATAAGTAAAAATACATATTAGGTGGTGACAGGCTAAGGAGGAAACAATAATCACGTTGGTGCGTGTATGGGGTGGGCAGTTTTAGGAAGGACTTGGCTTTACTCTGACAAAATGAGAAACCACTGGAGTGTCGTAATCAGGGAAATGGCATACTCTGACTGTTAACAGGATCATTCAGGCTGGTGAGTAGAAAACAGACAGGAGGGACGGTGAAGGGCGAGAGAAGTATTCAGATTCTGGATTAATTATGAAGGTGGAGCAAACAGGATTTGTGGCTGGATTGGACATGGCATTTGGAAGAAAGAGTTATGTTAAGGCTAAGTACAAGGTTTTTGACACGTAGGAAGGATGGAGCAACCATGAACCATTGGCCTCCCCATCCTAGACATCCAGGGTCCTGTTAACTCTGCCTCTGAAATAGAGTCGGAATTCAGGTACTTTGCTCATCTATCGCCCCCATTGAAGGTCCAAGCCACCACTGGCTGCCACCAGCCAGAGAAAAGAGAGCTTGTAAGTGATTGTGTCAAAAGACTATAGCGGGGGCTTCCCTGGTGGCGCAGTGGTTGAGAGTCCGCCTGCCGATGCAGGGGACATGTGTTCATGCCCCGGTCCGGGAAGATCCCACGTGCCGCGGAGCGGCTGGGCCCGTGAGCCATGGCCGCTGGGCCTGCGCGTCCGGAGCCTGTGCTCCGCAGCGGGAGAGGACAAAAAAAAAAAAGAATATAGCGGTTCCTCAAAGAGTTAAACATAGAACAACCATATGATCCAGCAATTCCACTCCTAGTTACACCCAAGAGAAATGAAAGCAGGGACTCAGATAATTGTGCATCCATGTTCATCAAAGCATTATTCACAGTGGCCTCAGGCCCTGGTAACCTCTATTATATTTTCTGTCTCTGATTTTGACTACTCTAGGAAGCTTAGAAAGTGGGATCAAACAATATTTGTCCTTTTGTGTCTGGCTTATTTCAACTGAGCATAGTTATCCTCAGGGTTCATCATGTTGTCGCGTGAATCACAATTTCCTTCCTTTTTAATTTCCTTCCTATTGCATGAATGGACCACATTTTGTTTATCTGTTCATCCCTCAATGGACATTTGGATTGTCTCCACCTTTTGGCTATTGTAAATAATGCTGCTCTGAACATTGGTGTACAAGTACCTCTTTGATTCCCTATTTTCGAATCTTTTGGGCATATACCCAGGAGTGGAATTTCCGGATCATGTGGTAGTTCTATGTTTAACTTTTTGAGGAACTGCTGAACTTTGTCCACAGCAGCTGCACCATTTTACATTCCCAGCAGCAACATTCAAGGATCCCAATTTCTCCACATTCTCACCAGCACTTGTTATTTTCTGTTTTGATAGTAGCCATCCTAATGGATGTGATGAGTGTGACTTATTTGGAGATGCATAAAAAGTGAGATATATTGATGGATGGATAAATACATAATAAGGCAAATATAGTAAAATGTTCATTGGAGAAGGTGGACGGTGGGCATATGACAGTCCACTGTAAAATTCTTTCAACTTTTCTGTACATCTGAAAGTTTCCTCAATAAACTGTTGGAAAAATAGGTGGCAGGGAAAAGGAGGGCTACTTCTATTCTCAGTGTTTAAACATTTCAAAGTTACACATTTGAAAAGTGTCTTAACTTTTTAAAATGCGGAACCTTTGAGCCTGCAAATCCATTTTGAGGAATTTCGCTGACACTAGTGTAAAGAAAAGTGAAAAAAGAAGTATTCATTGCAACATTATTTAAAATGGCAAAAAAGGGCTGCCCTGGTGGCGCAGTGGTTAAGAACCTGCCTTCCAATGCAGGGGACATGGGTTTGAGACCTACAAAAGGATGGGAAGATCTACCCACGTTGTATGAAAAGTGGTCCAAGATGTACTTCCAAAAAGTGAAGAGAGCAAGGCACAGCATCAATAATGTGATCTCATTTACATAAATGGATTTAGATATGTAAATTACATATGGGTAAAATTTTTGAAAAATGGCCAACAATTTACCCAGAGTACTTACTTTAAATCTTACACCTCCCTGTGCTGCTTGAATTCTTTTTACTGTACTATTTTATTTTGACATTTGTTAGGGATGTGACAGCAGCCCCTTCAGGGTGAGCTGGCAGCCTTCACAAGGTGGTCACTTTGATCAGGAGACAGAATTCGCCTGACTACTCAGGGTCCTGTTCTCAGCCATCTCCTGCTTTCTGGGTCAGGCAAGAAGCATAAGGGGGTGAATCAAACATAACGGGGGCCTGGGGCACCCAGGCTCCTTCTATGGGTGGCTGCCACCCCTCTCCAGCCAGTCATTGCCCTTTGTGGCCAGATGTTCCTTTTTTTTTTTTTTTTAATTTTAAATCTTTATTTATGTTTTGGTCACACCACGTGGCATGTGGGATCCTAGTTACCTGACCAGGGATTGAACCCGAGCTCCCTGCATTGGGAGCATGGAGTCCCAACCACTGGACCACCAGGGAAGTTCCCTAGATGTTCTATTTTTAAGGGAAGCCAGGCAGCAGTTGATTTTACATGCAATCTCCCCTTTAAAACATGAGGGCGATTGATGAAAAGCATCAACATGCCACGCACAGCAAAGAAGTCACTTGGATAGGCCAACTGCTGGTTTAAACATTCAGTTATTCATCTTGCAAATATCTATTATCTGCTATGTGGCAGGCGCTGTCCTGGGACAGAGGGCAGAAAACGAACAGACCATCTCTGGCCTCATGGAGCCGACATCCCGATTATTGTTACTTTTCTTTTCTTTTTTTAAATTTTATTGGGGTATAGTTGGTTTACAATGTCAGTTTCAGGTGTTCAGCATAGAGGTTCAGTTATACATACACCTATTTCCATTCTTTTTTAGGTTCTTTTCTCATATAGGTTACCACAGAATATTGAGTAGAGGGACTTCCCTGGTGGTCCAGTGGTTAAGACTCCACGCTCCCAATGCAGGGGGCCCGGGTTCGACACCTAGTCGGGGAATAGATCCCGCATGCTGCAACTAAAGATCCCACGGGCCGTAACTAAGACCCGGCACAGCCTAAATAAATAAATAATAAAATAAATAAATATTTTTTTGAAGTATATTGAGTAGAGTTCCCTGTGCTCTACAGTAGGTCCTTGATGGTTATCTATCTTATACATAGTAGTGTGTTACTTTTCTATTGTCTTCCTGTGTGTTGGAAAGCTGACCCCAGAGAACTGGCTTTACAGTGGACCTGCCTGGCTCACAGGGCCGCCATCTGGACCACGTTTGGTGGCTCAGACTAATGTCCACACAGGACTACCCTGGGCGCTGTGTTGACTCTGGAAGGCTTCAGGGCAGTGTGCCAGGTGTGATCGGGCCCAAGGATGCTCTGGGAGTGAGTGGAGATAGACGCAGGGGTGCAGGAAGCAGATATGGGAAGCCACACCCAAAAGCCGGGCCTGTGTATGTCCGAGAACTTGGAATCTTGAACCTTCAGGCTTGCGGGGAACTGATAGCAAGAGAGCAGTCTGTGCCGAGCCCAAAACACCACCTACCTTCGGTTCTGAGGCTCTGCTGCCTTTTTTTTTTTTTTAATTCAAGTATACTTGAATTATAATGTTGTGTTAGTTTCAGGTGAACAGCAAAGTGATTTGGTTATATATATACATCTATGTGTATGTATCTATATTATTTTTTTCAGTTATGCATATATATTCTTTTTCAGATTCTTTTCCATTATAGGTTATTACAAGATAGTGAATATAGTTCCCTGTGCTATACAGTAGGTCCTTGTTTTTTATCTATTTTATTTATAGGTTCATTTGTGCCATATTTTAGATTCCACATGTAAGTGATATGATATGGTATTTGTCTTTCTCTTTCTGACTTACTTCACTTGGTATGAGAATCTCTAGTTGCAACCATGTTGCTGCAAATGGCATTATTTCATTCATTCTTTTTTATGGCTGAGTAGTATTCCATTGTATGTCTGTACCACATCTTTATCCATTCAGCTGTTGATGGGTTGTTATAAACAAAAGTCCATTGGAGAAAACTGGGGGTTCAGACTGTAGTTTAAGTTATTTCCACGTTTTGGCTATCGTGAACAGTGTTGCTATGAACATAGGAGTGCATGTATCTTTTTGAATTATAGTTTTGCCCAGGTATTCCCGGGAGTGGGATTGCTGGGTCACATGGTAATTCTATTTTTAGTTTTCTGAGGAACCTCCATACTGTTTTCCATAGGAGCTGTACCAACAACTTACATTCCCACCAACTATGTAGGAGGAAAAGGTTTTTAAAGACAGGGTAAGGGAGAGGGTTTGTGGGGTGTGTGATCAGCTCATGGACATTCTTCTGATTGGTTGATGGTGAGGTAACTGGGAGTCAACATCATCAGCCTTCTGATTCCAACTGGTGTGGGGTCTACGTGCTTGTGGGCATCATGCAGTTAACTTCTTCCACCTGGTGGGGGTTTCAGTATCTGCAAAACAGCTCAAAGGACATGGCTCAGAATATCATCTATAGCCCTTGAGGATGAACTAAAAGTCCTTGACTTTGTTTAATGGCTAAAATATTATTATTTTGTCTTGCTTGACTGTTTTCCTTCCTTTCTGCATTTTCTCACTTCTGATAAAATTTACTCTTTTGAACTTGGGGAAGACCTAGAAGGCTAAAGTTCTTCTACAGACAAGAGGCAGGCAGAGACTTCCTTGGTGGTCCAGTGGTTAAGAATCTGCCTTCCAATGCAGGGGACGTGGGTTCGATCCCTGGTCAGGGAACTAAGATCCCACATGCCACGGGGCAACTAAGCCTGCATGCCACAACTAGAGAGCCCACGCACCAGAACTAGAGAGAAGCCTGCACACTGCAACTGGAGAAGCCCGCGCACTGCATGCCGCAACTAAGATCCGACGCAGCCAAATAAATAAATATTTAAAAACAACAACAAAAAAGGAGGCAGGCGGAGGACATGGAGGTGGGGGGTGTGTGTGTCTGTTCCGGGAAGCCTCCATAGCGTCCTGCTCAGTTACAGTAGGAATTAAGAATGCCCCATTCTGGCTTCCTGACTCCACTTTTTCTTTCTTTTTTTTTTTTTTTTTTGGCTGTGAGGTGCGTCTTGCAGGATCTTAGTCCCTTGACCAAGGATCAAACCCAGGCCACAGCAGTGAAAGCTCCGAGTCCTCCTAACCACTGGACCTCCAGGGAACTCCCTACTCCATTTTAAATGAGGTTTCTGTTTACTAGTTTTCACACAGATCTCCAACTGTAGGAGTGGAATAGCTGGGCCATCTGGTAATTCTACATATAACTTTATGGGTAACAGCCAGTGTTCCCATAGTCGCTTCCGTATTTTACAATCCCACAGCAATGTATGAGGGTTCCACGTCTTTGTCAACACTTATTTTCCTGGGTTGGGGTGATGGGGTGTTTATTTTTATTATTATTTTTTAAATCACATCCATCCAGTAGGCTAAAGTGGTAGCTCTGTGGTTTTGATTTGCATTTCTCCATGGACTACAGGTGGTGACCATTTTCTCATGAATTGGCCATTATTTTCTTTGGAGAAATGTCCGCTTGGATCCTTTGTCCATATTTTGAGCAGAGATTTTTTTTTTTTTTGCGGTACGCGGGCCTCTCACTGTTGTGGCCTCTCCCGTTGTGGAGCACAGGCTCCAGACGCGCAGGCTCAGCGGCCATGGCTCACTGGCCCAGCCGCTCCGCGGCATGTGGGATCTCCCCGGACCAGGGCACGAACCCTTTGTCCCCTGCATCGACAGGCGGACTCTCAACCACTGCGCCACCAGGGAAGCCCCTGAGCAGAGATTTTTATCTGTTTTGTTCCCTGCTTGGAGGGCCTGGAGGAGCACTCATAGGAACGCAGTGTTTGTTGAATGAATGAGTGAATGTGTTTCAGTAGTCAGTGGGGTTTGCACGACCTTCACCTGCACCTGTTGTGGGTCTCACCTGCGCTTATCACGCGGTGTGACTACATCCTTGCGGTGTGGGTCTGCGCAGGGGTACCTGTTTCTGCGACCGTCCCCTACTAAGAACGACACCCTAAACTGAGAGGAGCCACTCCCCCCAGATTCAGACGTAGCCGCCTCCGCGGGCCGCGGATCCTGTTCCCGCGCGGTTACCCTGGGCAACCCATGGCGCCACGCTTCCTGTATTGATTCGAATCTCGGGCTACGTCACGTCCTCCAGCGACGCCTGAGGCGCGCAGGCGCAGCCGCACGGAGCGGGGACTGGGCCGGGGCACGCAGCGCGCCGGCGCGGGGGCGTGGCCGGCTGCGGGAGCGCGCCCGCCGGAGGGCGCCGGACGGCGCGGAATCGCGACCGACGCCATATTAAGGAGCGCGGACCCCGGGTTACGGTCAGCCGCGAACGCGGCCGGACGCGGTGTAGCCGCTCTTACTAGAAGCGGCGCGGCGAGGCGCCAGGAGAGGCGGGGCTGGCGGATCCAGCGGGCGACGGGAGCGAGCCAGGTGAGGCGGTCGAGGTCTGGGGACGCGCCCCTTGGACCCAAGCGCGATCCCCGAGCCGGGCGGGCCTGCCCGGCCCCCGAAACCGAGTCGGCGGCCCGGCCCGCCTTCCCCAAGCTCAGGCCACCCCCACCCCTCGGGAGCCGGCCGGACGCCGGCGCGCCGCCCCGCAAGCCGAGCTAGGCCCGGGTGACCTCAGCATCCCATCTCCCGTCCTAACCCCCACGTCCGAGCCTCCCCATAGAGCAGGCCCTGCGTGACCTCCGCAAGCCGAGCCACCTGCAGGCCGTCACCTCCCCGCGCGGTCAGCGTCCCTATCCTTTTGTAATGAGCAGGTTGAGTTCTGACCGCTCCCCGCCCCAAACCGGGGGACTCCCCACTCCGTCCCCCCAGAACGGCAGGCCCACGCCCTAATTGGCCATGGCAGTTACTAAACAACAGCTTAAAGCCTTTTTAGGTTGGCAGGCTTCTGCCGAATTTGTATCCCTATTTATGGCCTGTTAGTTAAGCCTCTCTATGAGGCTCTTAGAGGACCAGAAGGTCTCACTCTTAAATGGATTCCTGAAATGGAGGCAGCCTTTAAACAAATAAAGAAGGCCCTAGTCACGCCCCGGCCCTAGGCTTACCAGACTTAACAAAACTCTTCTCTCTCTTTGTTCATGAGAAAATGGGGGTAGCTCTGGGAGTGTTGACACAATCCTTGGGACCATCTTAGTGCCCAGTGGCCTACCTATCTAAAACCTTAGACTTGACATTTCAGGGATCGTCTCCCTGTCTAAGGGCATTAGCTGCTGCGGTACTACTAACAGAAGAAGCCTCCAAACTGACAACAGGACAACCGCTTACTATTGACACTCCGCACCAGGTCATGGATGTCCTTAATTCCAAGGCATTCCGTTGAATTTCAGATAGTAGAATCCAAAAATGTCAAGCTGGGGCTTCCCTGGTGGCGCAGTGGTTAGGAATCCGCCTGCCATTGCAGGGGACGCGGGTTCGAGCCCTGGTCCGGGAAGATCCCACATGCCATGGAGCAACTAAGCCCGTGCACCACAACTACTGAGCCTGCACTGTAGAGCCCACGAGCCACAACTGTGTAGACCACACGCAACAGTTACTGAAGCCTGCACGCCTAGAGTCCATGCTCCGCAACAAAAGAAGCCACCTCAATGAGAAGCCCGCGCACCACAACGAAGAGTAGCCCCTGCTCACCACAACTAGAGAAAGCCCGTGTGCAGCAACGAAGACCCAACACAGCCAAAAATTAAAAAAAAAAAAAAAGAAAAAATCGAGCTTTTTTCTTAGAGGGGTCAGAAATATCAGTCAAGCCTTGTACCACTCTAAACCATGCCACTCTCTTGCCCAGCCCAAATCCCAACACCCCTCTACTACATTCCTGTTTAGAAGTTGTTGATCATGCCTACAGTGCTAGGCCAGATCTACAGGACACCCCTTTACCCAACCCAGATGCAGAACGGTTTACAGACAGCAGTAGTTTCATTTGAGAAGGTCGAAAGGTTTTGGGATATGCAATAGTCAGTTTAACAGAGGTGATAGAGTCAGGCCCACTCCATGGGGCAACTACCTCTGCCCGGAAAGCAGAGCTTATAGCACTAACTAGAGCTCTCCAACTGGGAAAAGGACTACAAATTAACATTTACACAGACTCAGCATATGCCTTCCATGTAGTCCATACTCATGCGGCCATTTGGAAGGAAAGGGCCTACTGACCACACATAATGCCCCAATCAAATATGGACCAGAAATCCTGGACCTGTTAGAGGCCATAAAATCCCCTAAGGAATTAGCTATCATCCACTGCAGGGCACACCAGAGGGACCTGTGGGACATAACCAAAGGAAATAATATAGCAGATAGGGAAGCCAAAGGCCCCCCAACATGGCCTACAGGCTCTCCTGATGCAAAGTTTAGACCCTTCACCACCACGGTATTCACCATCAGAACTTAAAGAGGGACGAAACCGTGGGTTCACTCTAACCCCTGAAGGGTGGCTCCAGAGCCCAGACACCAAACTTCTTTTACTAGAAGCCTCCCAATGGACGATTCTAAAGCACCTTTAGCAGCTTACCCATTTAGGAGCCAAATCCCTCTTCAGACTGGTGGGGACAATATTCACAGGAAAAGGAATCCTCTCAACCCTCCAATCTATATCCCGGGCCTGTCCGGTCTGTCACCAGGCCAACCAAGAAGGGGCTATAAACACCCCCACCACTGTTCCATCCAATTCAAAGGCAGGGGAACCAACCAGGGGAAGATTGGCAGATGTATTTCACCCACATGCCCCCTTGTAAAGGCTTCAGGTATCTCCTAGTCATGGTAGATAGAGGCCTTCCCTACTAAGACAGAGCATCCGAGGTTACCACTACCCTCATGGAACGTATCGTACCTTGGTTTGGAATGCCACGCTCATTACAATCGGACAGTGGCCCTGCATTTATTTCAGGTCTGACCCAAGGCATCAGCGAAGCCCTCCAAATCAGTTACTATCTTCATTTGGCGCCCTCAGGCATCAGGCAAGGTAGAAAGAGCCAATCAAGCCCTCAAGAAATATCTAAGCAATAGAGACACACCAGACATGGGTCACCCTTCTTGCTATTGCTCTCTTAAGAGTGCAGATCACTCCAAAGGCCAGGCCTCATATAAGTCCTTATGAAATCTGTGGAAGATCACTGCTGGGCGATCCAGAGACCCACTATTTAGTACAGTATCTCCCAACGTTAGGATTGACTGAAGAATATCTGGGAATACCAGGACCAAAATAGTCCTAAGCCAGATCCCAATTTCTCAGAAACCACTCCCCACTTATATGCAGGCGACTGGGTATATGTTAAGACCCTTGCACAGGAACGGAGACCACTCGAAGCAGTGTGGACAGGACCATACCAAGCCCTGCTGGCCACCCCAACAGCTGCCAAAATACAAGGCTTTACACTTGGATCCATGTGTCATGACTAAAGGCAGCCCCTCCTCCAGAGGACAAGAATCCTCAATCCACCAGTGATTCACCAGATGCCTCCTATAGTCGCAAGCCTTTGGACAGCCTCCACTTTCTCTTCAAAAGACAGGTGATGCCCCCCGAACCCTCAAGCCTCGATAGCCTGATTTTTTAATCTTGTCACCCTCCTTTTCTTTTTCTAGGCTTTTCCCCTGCCATGGGTTATTCTGTTCTACTCCTGTGGAACCACCTCTTGGTATTTTTGTCTTAACTCAAATATCCCAAAGGTGGCATAACTCTAATTCCACCCACACCATCCGCTCCTAATCTAAATGTGCGCTATGAGCCAACTCCTCAGTGTAACCTTCCCCTCGCCTCCCTCCGACTGGCCTTGGACTTCTGCCCCAGCACTCTGATTTTATTGCTCCTTATGACAAGATACAAACCTCCAAAACCCCCATCTGTTGAATCTAACCCCAACCCAACAACGACAATACATATATCAGTTAGCATGGGACGAAACCCTCCAAGGAGACTTTCAAGATTATACCCTGGACCAACTTTATCAATACTTAAACATAGCCTCCTAAAAACCGTTCTGATTCTTCTCCCTTTTTCCCTTCCTGTGCATACATACAGTCGTCACCCATATCTACTGCCAGTTCAGGAAGCCCTCAGACTCCTCAACCAGTCTTCACCAGGTTCATACAGAAACTGTTGGATGTGTACCACTGTCTCCCGTCAGTACGGCCTAAAGGCAATTCCCATTCCACCAGATGAATGGAACCAACTTGAATCCTATTTAGCCCTCTCATATTTCAATAGACCAGGATGGGCCGTCAATTCTAGAAAACCTACAGTGGACCATATACTTCTCAACCACATACATCAGATGCCTCACTATAACCTTCAAAGGCCCATATTCTCAGTCTCTATGGCACAACCAGCTCCTCTACGTGTATCCTCTCTCTCTCGACCAGGGCCCCCTGTAGGTAAATTCCTCAATATTTCCCAGGCCTGTAATCATACGTTCACCCTTTCCCCTACCCAAACATGGGTTTCCCTCGTAACTGACGACAAAACAAACTATCCCCATACTTAACAATTTTGATTCCCCTTTCTACAGCATTTACTTCCCAAAACCTCCCAATGTTACCACCGATTGGACACAGGCTAGCTATTTTGGGGCCTCCATCTGCCCCACCCCATCCCCAAGTTGCCCGTATCAGAACCACAAGTTTTTGTTCCAACCCTCTAATATTAAACAAGAAGACTACAGAAAACTCAAGACACCCGAGTACTACGACATAGGGTGGAACCCTACTATTCCTTCTTTTAACTGGGCTTATAACTTTTTTCCCGTTCCTCAAAGATTGTTTGCCTCTCCCCTTTAGCTGGAATGACTTTAGCTACCACCTATGGGGGCATAGAACATTCCCGTACTCATTTAGGAAAACTCTACTTCAATATCACTTTAGACATCTGCTTAGACCCTACAAATCATCACCTATTTACTTTGCTGTCCAATGCTTATTTATGCCTTCCAGCCAACTGAATGGGGACCTGTACCCTTGCATACATTATTCCTAACCTTACCCTTATCGGTGACCGTATCCTGCTTCCGTTATACTCTCAATCACATAAACAAAAGCAGGCAACCCTCACTGTAATACCAGCCCTAGGGATTATCATTGGGATAGGAACGGGCTCAGCTGGACTTCTAAATTCTATTGTCACTGCCCGACAGCTCTCTCGAACTCACACAACAGATTGTCAACCTAGCAGCTCAAATTAACACTCTACGAGAACAAATAAATACTCCAGCAGGAGTGGTTGTACAGAATAGGAGAGTTTTAGACTTACAGCTAACCGAGGTGGGACCGGTGCAATGTTAAAGGAGGATTGCTGTTTTATTTGCTTATTTAAAGAGGGAGAAATGTGGTCCTCCAAGGACAAAGAACAAGATAAACTCAGAGGGCCAACATCGCCGGAACAGAGAGTTACGGGACTCATCACTCTGTCACGTAGCAACCATTACATCTTTTAGCCCTCCCAGGCATTCTGCCCTGCTCCTTTCCCGTCCCATATAAGGAAGGGTATTTGTCCTGTTCTTCCCCGACTCTGCACACTGGAAGTATGCATACCCTACCCAATCAGATGACTCGCAAGTTCCTTTGTTCCCTGGCTATAAAAACAGACAAGTGGGCTTCCCTGGTGGCGCAGTGGTTGAGAGTCCGCCTGCCGATGCTAGGGGACACGGGTTCGCGCCCCGGTCCGGGAAGATCCGACATGCCGCGGAGCGGCTGGGCCCGTGAGCCATGGCCGCTGAGCCTGCGCGTCCGGAGCCTGTGCTCCGCAACGGGAGAGGCCACAACAGTGAGAGGCCCGCGTACCGCAAAAAAACAAAAAACAAAAAACAAGTAACCCGTGGTAGGGGTCAGCTCTCCCTATCAGAAAGTCATCCCGCTGTTCTGGCAGCGACCCTTCCCTTTAATAAATTCTGTCTTTTTTACATTCTGCCTTGTGTCTGGAAATTCTTTTCCAACCTGTTGAATGAGTGAATGTGTTTCAGTAGGCAGTGGGGTTTGCACGACCCTCACATGCACCTGTTGTGGGTCTCACCTGCGCTTATCACGCGGTGTGACACCGTCACTGCGGTGTGGGTTCGCCCAGGGGTACCTGTTTCTGCGACCGTCCCCTGCTAAGAACAACTCTCTAAATTGAGAGGAGCCACTCCCCCGGATTCCCACGTAGTCGCCTTCGCGGGCCGCGGATCCTGTTCCCGCGCGGTTGCCCTGGGCAACCCGTGGCACCACGCTTACTGTATTGATTCGAATCGCGGGCTACGTCACGTCGTCCCGAGATGCCCGCCGCGAGCAGGCACAGCTGCGCGGGGTGGGCGGGGCGGGACGCGGACCCGAGGCCCCGGCGCGCGGGGGCGGGACGGCGGCACGCAGCGCGGGGGCGGGGCCGGCCGCGGGAGCGCGCCCGGAGGAGGGTGCCGGAGGGCGCGGAGCCGCGACCGACGCCATATTAAGGAGCGGGGAGCCCGGGATCCCGTCAGCGACGGCCGCGGCCGGACGCGGCGTAGCTGCGCTCAGCGGAGGCGGGCGCGGGGCGGCGCCGGGAGAGGCGGGGCCGGCGGAAGCAGCGAGCGACGGGCGACGGGCGACGGGAGCGAGCCAGGTGAGGCGGCCGAGGTCTGGGGACCCGCCCCCTGGACCCGAGCGCGACCCCCGAGTCGGGCGGGCCTGGCAGCGGCGCGGGCCTGCCCGGCCCCCGAAACCGAGCCGGCGGCCCGGCCAGCCGCCCCCGAGCTCAGGCCCCCCCCCACCCCTCGGGAGCCGGCCGGACGCCGGCGGGCCGCCCCGCAAGCCGAGCTAGGCCCGGGTGACCTCAGCATCCCATCTCCCGTCCTAACCCCCACGTCCGAGCCTCCCCATAGAGCAGGCCCTGCGTGACCTCCGCAAGCCGAGCCACCTGCAGGCCGTCACCTCCCCGCGCGGTCAGCGTCCCTATCCTTTTGTAATGAGCAGGTTGAGCTCTGACCGCTCCGCGCCCCAAACCGGGGGACTCCCCACTCTGTTCCCCAGAACGGCAGGCCCACGCCCTAATCTGTGTTCTTCATCATTGGCCTGTCAATCCCGGGTCTCTCAAGTTCACACCATACAGCTGGGGCCTGCCCAAATTGAAACTCCCCGCCCCAGCTGTCACAACTCTCTCCGTCTCGGACCAGCCCCCGCCCCCCGCCCGGATAAAATACAATCTGAGGTTCGTGGACCCTGGAACAGCCAGGGTGAGGTGCGGAGGCCCTGCCCGTATGGGCGCCCCATTGTGCTCACCGCGCCCCTCTCTGCTCCTGGCACACGGAAGCAGTTAGGCGACGAGTTTTGAATACATAAGTGCCCCACTGGCTCCCAGCCCGTCTGGTTTCTGCTCCCCGCACCCTTACGGCTTGACCCATTCTGGCCATGACCCACCCAGAATCCAGCGCTCCCATCTCACCACTGACCTCCCCAAAATGTGACCGCCTGGTGGTGCCCAACTGCCCTCCAATCCGGGACCATTCTGGGTCTTCCAACAAGCACTAGCCCGGCCACCCCGGATCCCGCAAGTGTGGCACAGTCACGCCGTCACAGCCGTTTTCCCCTGCTAAAAACTGACCCCCACCTCCCATTGGTCCTGCACTGTCCAGACCTACCCCCAGTTCAAAGCCTGAGTCCCACTGTTGTGCAGCTGTCCAGCCTAAACCCGTTTGGTTTTTCCCTGTTCTCTTTCCCCTCAAGTCATCCCTTGGTTCAAGGTGCCTCTCAAACTGAGAACTAGATCCCCCCACCCCCAGTCCACTAAGCGATGACCTCATGCCTTTAGCTGGTGAGGCTGCACCCCACTCTCCTCGACCCCCCTCACCCCGGTCCCCGCCGCTTCTTAGCATACTTGGAACAAGGACAGTTTACCTAAAGAAAAACTGTCCACGCAGACCTCATGCAGCCGGCGGGTACATGTTGTCCCCCTGGCCCATTTATGGGCAGAATGTCTCGTGGGCCGTCATGACTGTTGATGTCGAGGACCCCTTCTGTTTTGGCCATGCTGAGCCGGCTTTTCTTCTGAACCTGAGAGTGGAAGCAGGTGTGGTGGCCGCCCAGCTGTCCTTTGCATAGTGAGTGAGGTTGGATTGCTCCAAGAGGGTTGTGTTAAGGATGCAGGCTCCTCCGCCTCCAAACGCCGGGGCTCTGGTCCTTGGACAGCTCTTGGTTCAAAGGACAGTTGCTTTGCTGTGGCCGGGGGGCCGCGTCTCACGTGACTGTGCTGGCCAGCGTGCCACCGTGACCATTTCCCAGGACGATCTCAGAATCTGTGCCCTGGGTGGTGCTATCTGTCTGGGGCTGGGCAAGGAGGACCTCGGAGCCTGATGAGTCTTCAGAAGCGGGTCTGCATCGATTTTCACACCAGGTCCTCTGTCTCCTGCCATTCGTAGATTTTGGGGCCTCTGACTGGGGCAGGTTTTGTATATCCAGGACTTCTGGGTTTGGGGAGGCCCCGAGTGGGGTTGGTTGTGGGACCTTTCGCTCAGTGTTACTGAGACAGATGAGGATCCAAAGTCATTCAGTCTGGAGGGTCGATCCTGGGGACTTCCGGCTGGCATCAAGGAACTTGGTCTTTAAGAAAGCAGCCAACTTGCAGCACCCTTGTAATCCTTCTCTTCTAGAGCAGAGGTTCTCAACTGGGGATACTGGTGATGTCTGGGGACATCTGTGGTTGTCATGACTGGGCTGCTCCTGACATCGAGGGCGTGGGGGCCAGGGGTGCTGCTCCACACCCCGCAGCGCCCAGGATGGTCCCCCACATAGGATGATCTGGTCCTGAATGTCCACAGTGCCAAGGGGGAGAGATCTTGGACTAGAGCCTGACCGGGAGGCCTGTGAGTACAGGGACTCCATCCCCAGACACTGCATAGGGCCCGGCGAGGCTGGAGCTGTAGAATGCAGGGGTCCTGGCCGGTCCTGGGGGTTGGCAGAGCTGGGAAGGGAGTATTTGGCTCCCCCTTTTCTGCCCCAAGAGCTCCCTGTGGTCTGACTTATGCTTCCTCACAGGCCCCAGTGGCTTCTTGCTCGTCAGCTCCACTGATCACGGCCCTGCCCACCCTGCACTGGCCTACCCCAGGCTTTGGCCGCTTCGGAGCCTGCCTGGTGCAGGCAGGGAGTGTTTAAGTCAGGGGACAGGCGCGCAACCGGAGCCCCCCGAATGTGGCACTGACAGTCTTGACGGGACGTTGGTCGCCTGACCAGCATGTCCTGTGTTCTTGGCAGGTGACTACTCTCTCCTGCCTCAGTGTCCTCAGGTGTGAATAGAAGGAGAGAACGTGCTGTGCACCCTCCCGGCCTTGTTTCCTTTAGTCATCTGACTACTGTGAGTCGTAAAAAAAAAGTAGAACGTGGAACCCACTCGCCTGACTTCCTGTGCTTCCCCCTTCGTCCTTCACTCGCCCTCCTTTTATCATCTTATTTATTTTTGTTGGTAACAGCTTTCCTCAGATATAATTATTGTATTCCACAATTCACTCATTTAAGTTGTACAGTTGGGGGTTTTCAGTGTATTTACAAGGTTGTGCATGCATCACCACCATCTAGTTTAGAGCATCTCCATCTGCAGTCACTCCCCATCCCCTCCTCGGCCCCTGGCAACCACTAACCACTCTGTTTCTCTGGCTTTGCCTGTTCTGGGCGTTTCATATAAATGGAATCATACAGTATGTGGCCTTTCATGTTTGGCTTTTCTCACTGAGCATCGCATCTTTAAGGTTTGTTCACGTTGCAGCGTGTCCTCCCTTTTTTGTGGCTGGATAGTATTCCGTTGTATGGATGGGCCGTATTGTGTTTGTCCACCAGTTGGGGGGCCCTTGGGCTGTTGGCACCTTCTGCATACTGCGAATGGAGCTGCTAGGAACAGCCGGGCACAGTTTCTTGTGGGGCGGCCCTGCTGTTTAATCGGGACTCAGATGCCTCTGCATGCAGTCCTTGGTGGCCTGCTCCTCGCCCTTAGCTTCCTGTCCTCATTTGCTGCTGATGCCCAAGTCTGGCTCCTGACTGCAGGCCCACGCGGCCAGCAGCCAGTAGATCCTCTCCTGGGTGTCCTGCGGTGCATCCAGAAAAGGTTGCTCTTTCCACAGACCTGCCCTTCCCCCCCCTTACTTCCCCCAGCCTCACCTGGGTGCCTCCTTTCCGTCCCCCCCATCTTTCCAGGACCATCTGCATTCTCACCTGGGCAAGCAGGCCCCGTCTCCCTGCTCCCACCCCCCTCTGCCCAGTGCGCCACCGCCAGCCTGCAGACGCACATCTCATCAAGCCCCTCCACCCGTCCCTTCCCCACCTCCCTGCCACCAGCCGCCCAGGGCACAGCCCAGGAGCCTGCCATTCTGGCCTTGTCACCTTTTCCTCTTCCTGCCCCCAGTATGCTCCTTACACCCCAGCCTCCCCAAACCATTCTTTCCAGACCCCCCCATGCCCTTCCCCAGATCAGAATGGGCCCAGGAACCATTGACCATCAGGGTGGGTCTCATCCCTACCAGGCATGACAGCCACCGCAGGAAGGGGGTCAGGCTGTATTTGCACTGGGTCCCACAGTGAGGAGGGGCCGCTGGGGGGAGGGGTGGAAGGATGGTGGGGGGAGGAGGAGGGAAAGATGAGGGTTGGGGCATGTCTGTCTGTCTGTCTGTCTCTCTGCACTTACAGAAGGGCTGAGCAGCTGAGAGGTCAGTGCTAGTCTTTCAAGCTGGGGGAGAGGGGGGAAGCAACTATTCCCCCTAAGGAGTTCCCTAAACCAGAGGGTCTCCACTGGTTTAGGCGGTTGTCAAACCTGGGGGTGGGACATCCAGTGGGCGGGGCCAGGGAAACTGCTCAACCCCCCACAGTGCCCAGGACGGCCCCCCACAGAGGAGGACCCACCTGAGTGTCAACACGCTAGGCATTTCCTTCTGCCACCGCCCCCTGGGACCCATGGCGAGGAACCACGGTGAGACAGATTGAGGAAGCACTTTCTGTTGCTCAAGGCTGCCTGTGAGGGGGTGAGATCCCTGTCTCTGCAGGTGTGCAAGCGGATGCAGAGATGTGTAAGGGCTCTGGGGTCCTGATGGGACATCCAGCCTTGGATGGAGTCCCAAGAGTCAGGCCTCCGACATAAATCACAGTTTTGTGGCCCCCAAGTTGTTCTTCCGTTGCGTGGGGTTTGCATCATCTGGGTTGCTGCAGACCCAGACGCCTTTACGGTCTGAATGTTTCACCAAGTCAGACGGGAGTGGGTGCTTTGTGTGCTGAGAGGTGGGGGGATGAGAAACTGCGCTTCAGGCATCATTTCTGAGGTTTCGAGCAGCAATCTCACATGGGGTGGAGGTGCCCTGCTGCCAGCCGTGTGCTCTTGGGGGTGTTGTCACGGAGAAAAGAGGTGTTGACGGGATTCTCCTCTCCTTGAGGCTGTGAGCCCGGGGGTGGGCCATAACTCTGGCTCCCTGCTTTGCAGCTCCTGCACCTGCCTGCACACAGAAGGGCAGTAGCCTCAGGTGAATGAATGAATGAATGAGCAAACGAATGAAAGGAAGATGCTCCTCAGGGCCCTGCCACCAGGCCCCCCTCTCCTACTG
The DNA here is from genome assembly GCF_949987515.2 of Delphinus delphis. NCBI lineage: Eukaryota > Metazoa > Chordata > Mammalia > Artiodactyla > Delphinidae > Delphinus > Delphinus delphis. Next base: position 3,812,746 of record NC_082685.1, on the reverse strand, counting down.
GTTCCCTTCGGCCACTCGGGAAGACGCGCTGTCCCCCGTCCAGTGCCGGGCACAGTCCTTTCTGACTCTGGCCGTTCCCAGCCTTGTCCTTTGCTGTCCTTAGACATAAGGGGCCGCTAGATCGTTGTGTTTCCTCTGCGGGGGGAGGCCACTCCCTTCACAGGAGCCCAGGTCCTAGCCTTGTACAACCACAGCCAGCCCTCCAGCCCACAACCCTGCTCCTCCCACGTTCTCAGGACGGTCCTGCCTCCTCCAAGGGGAGACCAGTCCTTTTCACCTTCGGGGGCAGCATGGGAGAAGATGGGGCCCTGCCTGGTGGCCTGTGGCCACCAGGGTACCTCCCGTGCCGCACAGCCCACGTTACCGCGCGGTGGAGCAGGAAGCAGGGGCGTCTGGGACCTGTTGTGCGCCTGTCACTGAGCCCGTGAGACCAGCCCCCATTTCCTAGCGTCTCCTTTGGGTCAGGCCCTCTACCTGCTGCTTCACAGAAGCTGCACCCAGGTCACCGCAACACGTGCGGTGTTATCCCATTATCCCCCACTTTGAGATGAAGAGACTGAGGTTCAGAGAGGAGAAGTTGCTCACCCAAAGCCATGCAGCCAGTAAGGGTTGAAGCCAGGACTCAGAGCAGGTCTGTCCTTGTCTGCAGCCCGCCCTTTCTCATCCACCGTGCTGGGACTGGTTGACGATTGTGCGGGGAGGGGGCCGCCGGGCCGGCCTGCCTGGGCCCAGGAGGAAGAGGCAGAGCCAGACCCTGACTGTAGCGGAAGAGTGGACGACCCACATTTTCTGGTTGGGTCTCTCATGTGGGACTTTTCCCCCAACCCCTCAGAGACCGGCTGGAAGAAGACGACCAGCCCCCCGCCTTTCTCGGGGGCTGGTAGTCAGGAAGCCAGGGATGGGCACCAGAGCCAGCCCCGGTCTCCAGGTTCTTCCGCCTGCATGCTTCCGGAAAGGAGGGCGCTTCCCCGAGGTGTTGGGCCCGTTGAAAGTCTGTGCCCCGAGATGACGGTTCTCAGGGAGCCCCAGCCGTTTGTCACCATGATCCCTAATTGGATGGCTCCTGCTGGGGCAGGCCGGCGGCCGTGATGACCGGTCCTGAGTGGGCCTTGGGGCTTTAGATGGCTGGACTGCTGGTGCTGGGCCTGGGGAGCCTCTCACTGCGGAGCCCGAGCAGCCATGGGCAGGTGGGGGCAGGCGGGATGGAGCGCCCGAGCCCCTCTTTTGTGGAATGGAGATAGGGTGGCACCTGGGGACCAAGTTGAGTCGAGCACCTGGACTGCCTGGCGCTGTGCTGGCTGCTGGAGGGGCACAGGTGTGCTTCGTGTCACTGCTCTCACTGTCCGCATCTGTGCTCTGATGCTCTCCCCACAGGGCCAGGAGCAGTGCCCCGTCCGCCTGGGACGCAGTGCCCACACTGGACCTGGCAGGGCGGCGTGCCCAGGCCCCTGCTGGCATGCTTTCTTCCCCTCCCTTCCCTGCGCCCCGTGTGGGGAGCTGGTGTGACCAGCCCCCCCGAGGCCAGAGTTACCCTCACTCGGGGTGATCCTGCACCCCGCCCCCCCCAAGGGGACACTAGGCTACGTATGCGGACATCTGTGATCCACACAACTTGGAGGGAGTCTCCCCTGACATTGAGCAGGTGGGGGCCAGGGAGGCTGCTCCACACCCCGCAGCGCCCAGGATGGCCCAGATGTCAGCGGTGCCGCGGGCAGGCGGGCAGGCAGGCAGGCGGCCACATGCCACACCAGACCGTGCTCAGCCTGAGCACTGAGTCATGAACCACGTCAAACGGTATCTCCTTGGCCTCCGAGCCTGCAGCAGGAAAACAGCAGGACCGGTTTTAAAGATAAGCAAAGGCCTTGAGGGACTTGCAGTTTGAGCACTGCTGGAAGCAGTGCTGGCTGGGCCCCTCCAGGCCTGGCGTGGACTAGTGGAGGGTGTGCCCAGGATGCTGCCCTACGCACCGCACACCCCCCGGGGAGGCCTTGACAGTGACAGTCAGAGGGGCTGCACTGTCATGGGTCTTGCCCCACATGCCCCTGCCTGACCTCCTTTCCTCCTCTGTGGGCTGGGGAGGGAGGGCCGGTTCCTGCCCACACCTGGGGGCTGGCAGTGACCTGAGGTGAAAGCTTGCTCTTGGTATTGTTCCTCACGTGGGACCCCAGCCGCCTCCAGCTCCAGCTGGAAGGAGGGCTCGTGGGGCTGGGGCACTGGCTTATCTTCAGGCCCCTTGGTCCTTGCTAACCCCAGGGCCAGCCCATGCCCCATCATCTTACCAGGGAGCCTCCCTGGCCTGGCCCTACAGGGCCCTCCCCCAGCACTGTGGACACGGGGGTCGGGTCATTCTCTGGGGACGGGGGTGGGGCGCATCCCAGGTGCTGGGATGTAGAGCAGCATCCCGGGCACCCACGGTCCTGACAACCACAGACATCCTCAGACCTGGCCCGGTGTCCCCTGAGGGCAGAACCACCCTGGTGAGGACCCCTGGGTTGTACTGACAGGGAACCTCCTGCTGAGCACCTGGTGCCTGGAACCCTGGCGCGCTGTAGGGCCGAGCAAGGTCGGGGTAGCGAGGAGCTGCAGGGAAGGCCTCCTCAGGAGGGGCAGCCAGCTGTTGACAGCCGGCTTGAAAGCAAGGGCCCTGCTCTGTCACTGGGACCTCTTCATCCAGCATGAGTCGACCTCACTCTCGGAGAGGGCCGGGGCTGGGGGTGAACGTGGGGAGCGCACAGGAGGGCAGCCCTGAGGGGTCAGGTGGTCTGTGACACGTGCAGACCCTACTCCTAGCCTTGTAGGGACCTCATTCTGTCCCTTCAGGTGACAGGATCATGCCCATTTCCCAGGGGCCTAGGCTGAGGCTCGGAGACTGAAGGCTAGTCTGAAGCAATGAGAGAAGGTGTGGGCCGCCTGGCTCTTCATTCTGGGGGCCACGAGGGGTAAAGAGGAGACCCACCTTAAGGGCTAGCTTGGCGGGTGGGCGAGCCTCCCAGTGACAGTGCAGAGGGGGCAGTGGCAGCCAGCGACTGAGAACCCCAGCCCACCTCACAGACTGCGGACACCAGCCTGCAGGTGCCGGCTTCCGGGCAGAGCGTCTCCAGGGCCAGGGTTCTGGCCCCCCTGAGCAGGCTCTCATCGCTTCCTTCCCCGCTCTGTCCCCCAAGGCAGCTCTAAACCCCCTGCAGCCTGGGGGAGCCTTTCTCAGCCGCTGTGCTCGGGACTTCTTTTCAACAGAAAAGTCACTACTCTCTCTCTGCCTTTTACTAGGAAACTTTGCAGACACACAGCAAAGGTGGCAGAGCGTTCCCCTGCACAGCCAGCCATGCCCCTGCTGCCCAGACTCTTCTGGTCTAGAGCTGGGGCATGCATGGTCCCCGCTCTCCCCAGCTGCTCGTTTCTTTGAATGGCCGGGCGAGTTCCCTGATGCAGAATCCAAGAAGCACAGAGTGACAAGGCAGGAGGACCAGGGCTTCCTTCGTCTCCTGACCCCGTCCTCTAGTTCCTCTTCCCCAGCCGACCTTCCCAAACCTTCCAGAAATAGCTTGTTCTACACAGCATGTTACGTGCACTGGGTCCCAAAGACCCCCCCCCCCTTTTACTGCAGTGCCTCCTGTGGGGAGATGGGCCACACCCTTCAGGTAGACGTCTGGTCTGTAGACTTCTCTCGTCCCCAGCTTTCCTAAGCAGACTGCGGAGAAATCGCCGTACACAGGGTTTTGCCCACGCGCGCCAGAGTTTCTAAGGGTAAATTCTTAGAAGTCAGAGAGGATGTGCGTTTTTAGATTCTGAAAGCAGTTGCCAAACTCCGGCTCCTGCCAAGAGTGGGTGCGAGGGTGCGTCATCTGATCTTGGAGCTGCTCGGGGAGAGGAGGGAGCGGGCTCTGGGCTGGGTTCGCAGCCCTTGGGCCGCGCGTGCAGCCGAGCCTCTTTTTCCAGGAACCGTTTGTTTGTATCCTCTGCTGCTTTGGTCTGTCCTGAGGGTGGCAGGTACTTTTCCCGGTTGTGTCGTTCTTTTTTTAGAAAACTGTGTTTGTGGTGTATTTGCTTGCAGACACTTTTCATTTCTCCACACGTGAATTTATCAGCCTTTTCTCTCAGGGCTTCGGACTCTTCTGGTCTTCTGCAGTGCGGCAAGCAGCAGTCTTAGAGGAGGTGGGCGGGCGTCCCTGAGGTCCTGGGACCGAGGACTCTCTCGGATGCCACCTCCACTCTCTAGAATAGGCCGCTTGCAGCCTGGCGGAGCCGCAGGCCCTCGGCTCCGAGAATGGGCTGGAGCGGGGGCTCAGACCAGTTTTGTCGCCAGCATCATGTGGTTTGGGTATGACTGCGGCCGGCCAATGCTGCGAGTTCCTCCAGAGATCTTGGTTGAGGCCCTTGGCGTCTGTCTACCTCCTCACTGAGACAGCCTGGGTGTGCGGGGCGGGTGCCCCTGAGGGCACTGGCTTGTCACTTTATTTATTTATTTAACATCTTTATTGGAGTATAATTGTTTTACAATGGTGTGTTAGTTTCTGCTTTGCTACAAAATGAATCATATGAATCAGTTATGTATATACATATGTTCCCATATCTCTCCCGTCTTGCGTCTCCCTCCCTCCCACCCTCCCTATTTCACCCCTCCAGGCGGTCACAAAGCACCAAGCTGATCTCCCTGTGCTATGCGGCTGCTTCCCGCTAGCTATCTACCTTACGTTTGGTAGTGTATATATGTCCATGCCTCTGTCTCGCTTTGTCACAGCTTACCCTTCCCCCTCCCCATATCCTCAAGTCCATTCTCTAGTAGGTCTGTGTCTTTATTCCTGTCATACCCCTAGGCTCTTCATGACATTTTTTTTTCTTAAATTCCATATTTATGTGTTAGCATACGGTATTTGTCTCTCTCTTTCTGACTTACTTCACTCTGTATGACAGGCTCTAGGTCTATCCACCTCATTACAAATAGTTCAGTTTCATTTCTTTTTATGGCTGAGTAATATTCCATTGTATATATGTGCCACATCTTCTTTATCCATTCATCCGATGATGGACACTTAGGTTGTTTCCACCTCCGGGCTATTGTAAATAGAGCTGCAATGAACATTTTGGTACATGACTCTTTTTGAATTATGGTTTTCTCAGGGTATATGCCCAGTAGTGGGATTGCTGGGTCATATGGTAGTTCTATTTGTAGTTTTTTAAGGAACCTCCATACTGTTCTCCACAGTGGCTGTATCAATTTACATTCCTACCAACAGTGCAAGAGGGTTCCCTTTTCTCCACACCCTCTCCAGCATTTATTGTTTCTAGATTTTTTGATGATGGCCATTCTGACTGGTGTGAGATGATACATCATTGTAGTTTTGATTTGCATTTCTCTAATGAATAGTGATGTTGAGCATTCTTTCATGTGTTTGTTGGCAGTCCGTATATCTTCTTTAGAGAAATGTCTATTTAGGTCTTCTGCCCATTTTTGGACTGGGTTGTTTTTCTGTTATTAAGCTGCATGAGCTGCTTATAAATTTTGGAGATTAATCCTTTGTCAGTTGCTTCATTTGCAAATATTTTCTCCCATTCTGAGGGTTGTCTTTTGGTCTTGTTTATGGTTTCCTTTGCTGTGCAAAAGCTTTGAAGTTTCATTAGGTCCCATTTGTTTATTTTTGTTTTTATTTCCATTTCTCTAGGAGGTGGGTCAAAAAGGATCTTGCTGTGATTTATGTCATAGAGTATCCTACCTATGTTTTCCTCTAAGAGTTTGATAGTTTCTGGCCTTACATTTAGGTCTTTAATCCATTTTGAGCTTATTTTTGTGTATAGTGTTAGGGAGTGATCTAATTTCATACTTTTACATGTACCTGTCCAGTTTTCCCAGCACCACTTATTGAAGAGGCTGTCCTTTCTCCACTGTACATTCCTGCCTCCTTTATCAAAGATAGGGTGACCATATGTGCGTGGGTTTATCTCTGGGCTTTCTACCCTGTTCCATTGATCTATGTTTCTCTTTTTGTGCCAGTACCATACTGTCTTGATTACTGTAGCTTTGTAGTATAGTCTGAAGTCAGGGAGCCTGATTCCTCCAGCTCCATTTTTCGTTCTCAAGATTGCTTTGGCTATTCGGGGTCTTTTGTGTTTCCATACAAATTGTGAAATTTTTTGTTCTAGTTCTGTGAAAAATGCCAGTGATAGTTTGATAGGGATTGCATTGAATCTGTAGATTGCTTTGGGTAGTAGAGTCATTTTCACAATGTTGATTCTTCCAATCCAAGAACATGGTATATCTCTCCATCTATTTGTATCGTCTTTAATTTCTTTCATCAGTGTCTCATAATTTTCTGCATACAGGTCTTTTGTCTCCTTAGGTAGGTTTATTCCTAGATATTTTATTCTTTTTCTTGCAATGGTAAATGGGAGTGCTTTCTTGATTTCACTTTCAGATTTTTCATCATTAGTGTATAGGAATGCCAGAGATTTCTGTGCATTAATTTTGTATCCTGCTACTTTACCAAATTCATTGATTAGCTCTAGCAGTTTTCTGGTAGCATCTTTAGGATTCTCTATGTATAGTATCACGTCATCTGCAAACAGTGACAGCTTTACTTTTTCTTTTCCGATTTGGATTCCTTTTCTTCTCTGATTGCTGTGGCTAAAACTTCCAAAACTATGTTGAATAAGAGTGGTGAGAGTGGGCAACCTTGTCTTGTTCCTGATCTTAGTGGAAATGCTTTCAGTTTTTCACCATTGAGGACGATGTTGGCTGTGGGTTTGTCATATAGGCTGGCTTGTCACTTTAGAAAAGAGAGCAGCATCCATGGTGGGGTGCGTCCTCTGCATCTACAGGGGCAGAGCTTGAGAAGGCGTTAGTCCCAGAGCCCCTGCACCCGTGCCCACGCCTCCGCGAGTCCCTCTGTGAGGCGTCGGGTCTCGGAGACTTGATCCTGGGCTGGATGCTGGCACCTGACGGCCCCACACACTCACCCACCGCCCAATCTGGACCTCGCGTCCGCCTTGGCCCTCCGTAGACAGCTGGCCGCTGTGGTGTGCTGCCACCGGCATGGCTCCTCTTCCCCTGGTGACTTGTCTCTGGCTCGCCGCCCCGCTAGGCAGGGAGCTCAGCACGGGGGGACTGTGTCCTCGCTGCCTGCTCCAGCCTAGCACCCGCCCCAGGCCTGAGGGTGCTCAGAAAACGTGGGATTGGTGGGGTGAATGAAGACTCTCCGACAGACGCGTGAGCCGCACGGGCTGGGGCAGAGAGCATGCCTCTAAGGGCCCACGTTGAGGACACCCTCTTGGCAGCCACCACTCCCTGAAGATCAGCAAAGGTGGTCTTGGTGCTCTACCTTCCTCCGCCTGCCCCTGGTGTGTGCGTGTCCTGCAGTTGTTGTAACAAATTATTACAAACTCAGTGGCTTAAAACAACAGAAATTTATTCACACAGTCCTGGAAGTCAGGAGACTGGCTCGAGCCTCACGGGGCTAAAATCCAGGCGTGGGCAGGGCTAGTCCTTCCGGAGGCTCCAGGGAAGCATCTGTTCCCGCCTTTTCTAGCTTCTAGAGGCGCCGCCTTCCTGGCTCGCGGCCCCTCCTGCATCCTCACAGCCAGCAGCGCAGCATCTCCCGTCTCTCTCTGCCTCTGACCCTCCGCCTCCACTGGGCCCTCCGGGACATCCCCATCCCAGGGGCCTTAACCCCATCTGCAAAGCCCGTTCTGCCATATAAAGGAACACACCCAGAGGCTGGGGACTAGGAACATCTCTGACCCTCAACAGACACATCTGTCAGCAGTGAGACGTCCGCCAGCTGCACGGGCTTCTGTAGACTGTCCCGTTGGGACGTCGCGGGCAGATGGAGGGGGGTGCGCCACACTGGGCGTACTCGCTGGACTCGGATTCAGCGCACCCCCTGTGCAAGGACACGTGGTGTCTTAGGAGCAGCTTCTTTGCGCATCCCAGGAGACTAGTCTCCCGCCCCATGTGCTCCGAGATGACCGCGGTGCTTTGGGCTCTGCTTAGGTTCTGGCGTGCGGGCGGCATCCGAGCTGTTGTCTGGGCCCTGCCGTCTGACCACGTAGGGAGCCGCTGGGGTCTTTGGCACGGTGACTTTGGTCTGTGAACGGAGGGGCCGTGGTTTCCGTCGGAAGTGAGCTCACGTGGACCGAGAGGCTTAGACGGCTGATGAGGAGGCCCCTCGTTCCCCTGGGCCCCGCCGGCCCCGAGCTGTAGCCTAGCAGTGGGGGCCCTGGAGGTGGTACTGCCGAGCGCACAGCCGAGTGTGCCTGCACCTGCTCTCCCGAGGGCTCACTGCCCGGCGGGCGGCACACGAGGCCCTGGTCAGGGCCGCCGTGGTTGACCACACACGTTGGGCCAGGAAGCTAGCCAGGCTCTCTGAGCCTTATTTCCGTGTCTGCAGAGCAGGGACAGCCAACTGGCCCAGCTCTGGAGCTGCTAGAGCAGGGCCGTGACAGCTCTTCCTGGTGTCCAGCCCCACTCGAAGCCCGTTCACGGGCCACTCAGTCACCGAGGACGCCGGCCCTGCTGGGGCTTGGTTCTGGCTTGCACTTGGCCTGGCACTGTGGTGCGAGACGGCCGGGTCCGCGCTTGGGAAACGGTCCCCTGAATGGGTGTCGCCCCCCCAGGCCAGATGCTCAGATGGGCGCCTTTGTGTCCCGCTATGGCTCTGCTGCCCAGGAGCGGTCGGGTGTGGTGAGGGCTTGCGGGGGGCCCTGGGTGGGCGCGTTGGGAGGGGGAGGTCAAGACCAGAGACGGAGACAGCCATCCGTCATTTCAGAGACTATGTTCTGGGGCCAGAACGGACAAGATGTGTCTAGGGACCCCTGCTGGGGCAGGAAGCCGTTGGCCAACAAGGGGGTGCCTGCTCCCAAAGGTTTACCTGAAATGAGGAGGGGGCGGAGGTGTTGCAACCCTGCTTCTCACTGAAGCAGGAAGCCCGCTGTCTGTCGATGACAGACTAGAAAGTTCTAGAGGTGGATGGTGGGGATGGTTGCCCAACAACGTGAATGGACTGAATGCCGCTGAGCTGTGCACCTAAAAATGGTGAAGATGGTGAATTTTATGTTACGTATATTTTACTCTCATTTTTTTTTTTTTACCCTCATTTTTTTTTTTTTTTTTTTTAAAGGCAAGTGTGGAGGGTACTACACCTAGGAATTTGTATTTGTAAACTTAATTTCTGGCCAGCCTTCACTTTTCCAATTCTTGATACTTGGTCAGTTGTCAGAGCAGCGCCGGCCTGGATGCTCGGGGGCCGGAACTAGCCAGCACTGCCTGCGTCCAGCCCTTGGGCTGCAGCCGGAAGCGTAGGGTGACCGTGATGGCGCGAGGCCGGGGGGTAGGGGCAGAGCAGGCGCAGGGCAGGAGGCTGTGCTCGGGAGGGGGCCCCCTCGGCGCCGCCCCCCGCCCCGAGCGTCAGGCATCCCTGGACTCTGGCCTGCCATCCCCCGGGAAGGGCACCCTGCCCTCTGAGGCGTCTGCTCTTCCCTCCCTGGAATGCTCCTTGGTGCCCCTCGCTGCCGCACTCTTGCTCCTCTTCCTCAGAGGCCTCCCCAGGCGGTCGGGGGAGCTGGTGGGAGCTGGGCAGAGGCGTGTGTCCGCTGGAGGCCACCATCCCCCGCCCCAGCAGGCCCTGCGCCCGGTCAGCTCCGCAGACCCCGACTGACGGGCCGCCCTGCCTCCCTCACAGGGGCGAGGACGAGGCCCCAGGGGCGGCTCACGGCCTCGAGCGTCTGAAGCAGGAAGGCGACGAGATGGTGCCTGTGGGGGATGGGGGGGCCTGGGGTAAGCGGGCGACTGGCCAGAACCAGGACAAAGGCGTGCGGGCCCGGTGGAAGTTTCCTGCAGAACAACCAGAGAGGAGCCTGTTTGTCCCTGTCACGTCCCGCTGGGCTCCTGGGAGGGAAGGGCCCCCACCTGGCAGGGGACTTGGCTGTCCCCGAGGAGCGCCCTGTGCTCGCCAGGCGGCAGTGGGGACCGCTGCCTGCTGGCGCCGACCTCTCCCGCCCTTCCCGCCCAGGCTGACGGCCGCCATGGACCAGGACTACGAGCGGCGCCTCCTCCGGCAGATCGTCATCCAGAACGAGAACACGATGCCGAGCGTGAGTACCCAGGGCTGCCCCGCCGGCACTGTCCGGGCCCGCTGGAGCCGGGGAGAGTTGGGGCGCGGGGGGGCGGGCAGCTGCTGGGCTTTGGCCCTCGGAGAACAGAGGTGCCGACAGGCGACAAACACGTCCTCCCCCTCGGCGGCATGGCCACGCCAGGTGTGAGATCCCCCAGCACCTCCCTGTACTGCCCTCCGTTGCCGGGGCCACAGACCCCTCATCCTCGTGGGCAGCCAGGGCAGAGGAGTGATGGTGGCACGGGAGGGCCCTGTTTTGCTCTTTCCTGCGTCCCCACCCCCTCCGCCGTGTTGTGTTTCTCTGTCCTGGGCTCCCGACACGTTGCAGGCTGTGCCCGCCAGTTCTCAGCGCTCTCAGCTCCGTGCTGGGCCGTCCAGGGCGGGGCCCTTCCTGCCTCTTCCGGCTTCTGGTGTTGCCGGCAGTCCTAGGCTTACAGACCCACCCTCCAGTCTCTGCCTCATCTTCACGTCCCCCCTCACTCTGTGTACCGGTGTGTCTGTCTCTTCTGAGAACACCAGGCCTTAGATTTAGGGCCACCCTGCTCCAGTATGACCTTGTCTCAACTTGATGACACGTGCAAAACCCCCTTTCCAATTAAGGTCACATCCCAAGTATCAGGGTTTGGGACTTCAGCATATCCTTTTGGGGGACACAGTTCAACCTACAGCAGATCCCTTGTAGAAAAAGGGACATTCCTGGGACATTCCCACTGCCTGGTTCTGGGGCTGAGTCGTGGTCTGATGGGGGAATAGCCTTGTGTATGGGGAATGGGGCTGGCAGGACGACAGGCTCTCAGTGTCGGGGGACAGATGCTCTTTGTTCTGTGCTGTCAACGTTCCCGTCCTTTGGTGACAGCTGAGAAACGGATCTCAGCACGTGGCGGTGTCCATGGTCGGGCTTTCGCTCCCCGGCCTCTTCCCACCCACGGAGCCAGACAGACGAACTGAGCCCCAGACATGGTGCCGCTAGCAGGTTCCAGCACGTGGGTCACTACCAAGATCAAACCCTTGTTCAGCGGCCAGAGGCCAAGGGCGAGGAGGCACAGTGGGCGGGGCCTCAGTCGGGGAGGAGAGAGGGTGGCCTTGGGGCACTCTGGGGGCTCTGAGGCACCCAGCCCACCCTGCTGTCTTTCCAGGTTGCAGAGATGCGGCGAACCCTGACACCCGCCAACTCCCCCGTGTCCTCCCCCAGCAAGCACGGGGACCGCTTCATCCCCTCGAGAGCCGGTGCCAACTGGAGCGTGAATTTCCACAGGATCAACGTGAGGGGGTCGGGAGAGGGACCCTGACCGCGCAGCCTTGGGGCACGGGCCGGGTCCTTCCCACTCAGCCCTACCTCCTTCCCCTCCCTGTCCCGCAGGAAAATGAGAAATCTCCCAGCCAAAACCGGAAAGCCAAGGACGCCACCTCGGACAACGGCAAAGGTCGGGACTCAGGTACCCCCGCCCCCCGCCCCCTCCGCCCCAGCCCCCAGCCCAGCCTCACGGAGCTTGGTGCCCACAGACGGCCTGGCCTACTCGGCTCTGCTGAAGAACGAACTGCTCGGTGCCGGCATCGAGAAGGTGCAGGACCCGCAGACGGAGGACCGCAGGCTGCAGCCCTCCACGCCTGAGAGGAAGGGCCTCTTCACGGTGAGCCCCGCTGGCTGCCTCCGGTCTCAGCCTCCGCGGGCATCTCCTCCCATCTCAGCCCTGCCGGGGGGCTGGAATACAAGAGGCGAGGGGGCCCACTTAACCCCGTGCCCCGCACCAGGCCTGTCGCCCTTCTGCGCGCCTGCGGGTTGGAGGGACCTAGGACCAGTGCCGCATGCAGGGCGGATGGGCGGGGCCTCAGCCTGAGCCACCCCGCAGCCCACCTCCCCATTTGGGCCCTGGAGCAGCGCCAGAAGGCCTGGCTTGGGTCCCTCAGGAGATGGGGCTGAGGGGCTGGTGGCTGCATGGGGGCTGGAGAGACAGACAGGCTGATGCCAGCAGCCCTGCAGGAGGACGCCTTGGGTGCGAGGCTTGGTTTGCCCGGGACGCGCATCTCTAGTCAGAGCCCCTCCCAGTTTCGGCGCACCCTGGACTCAGGCACAGGGCACAGGGCTTCCGGGACGCAGCATCCACTCAGTGGGTGTCCCCTGCCCCCAGTATTCCCTCAGCACCAAGCGCTCCAGCCCCGACGATGGCAATGACGTGTCTCCCTACTCCCTGTCCCCCGTCAGCAACAAAAGGTGAGTCCAGACCTGCACTGGCCGGGGTTGGGGCTGGGGGGCAGCTGGCAGGGCCCGGGAGCTGCCATCAGTTCTAGAGCTGTGTACGGGGTACGGGGTGGCCCAGAGGACCCCCCTCATTGGGGACTTGCTGCAGGCCCAGACCAGGTGCTGGGAGCCCGAGAGGGGTCCCGCAGGAGGCGCCGGGCAGAGGGGAAGGCGGGGCTGTCAGAGCTCAGGGCAGCTGAACATCCAGTGGTGGAGGGGTCGGTGGCCGTGGGGTCACCCACGGGTTTGGGATCACAGAGTGACAGAGTCGGGACAAGTGGGAAATGACGCAGCCTCCCAGGGCCACCGGGAGGAGATGGCATCTCTGCAGTTCTGTGCAATTGTTGCCTAATCTCTGCCTCGGTCTCCCTGCAGTCAGAAGCTACTGCGGTCCCCACGGAAACCCACCCGCAAGATCTCCAAGATCCCCTTCAAGGTCCTGGATGCGCCCGAGCTGCAGGACGACTTCTACCTGAATCTGGTGGACTGGTCATCCCTCAATGTACTCAGCGTGGGGCTGGGGACCTGCGTGTACCTGTGGAGCGCCTGCACCAGCCAGGTGGGCGCCGCTGAGCCTGTGCGCATGCGCACGGGCTTGGGGGCAGCAGAGCGGCTTCCTACGGTAGCCGGGCCGGGGCCTGTGTGAAGGGTGGGAGTGTTGCCGGGGGCCTCCAGAGCCTGGGGCAGCTCCCGGCCACCCCCTCCTCCCAGGCCTGTCTCCTCAGTGTGCAGACTCTCCTGGGGTCGGTCAGCAGGGGTGAGCGGAGGCCCACGCCCATCCCTCCCTGGGCTGGCTTCCGAGAGTCAGGAGTCCTTGCTCCCCGGCCTGAGCTCCAGCCTCCGCCCGTGCCAGCAGAAGAGGCACGGTGTCCGGGCCCGGCTGAGTGCAGTGTCCCCCACCCAGCAGTAAATGCCTCGGAGTGGCTGCTGGACACGTGGGCTCAGGGTCTGCAGGACACAAAGACCCTGCAGGTGGGGTGTTTGAGGGACAAAACCAGATGCAAGTGGGTTCAGAGAAGGTGAGCGAAGCCAGCACAGGGAGGCCGGCACGCGCGCGCGCGCGCGCACACACACGGCACGGCACGGCACGGCACGGCACGGCACGGCCCGGCCCGGCCCGGCCCGGCAGCCTGTGGCCAACACCTGCTGCAGGGATCCCTCCGCCCCCGGGCGTGATGCTCGCGTCCCTCCAGGCTCTGTGCAGTCAGCATCCCTGTGCTTGGGTGTGTCCCCTCCTGGCCTGTGGCTTCCCAAGCCTCCTAGCTGCCTTCTACTGGTCCTAGCACTGATGCCAGTGCCCCCAGGCCTGAGGTGTGAATGAATGAATGAATGGGTGGACAGACAGATGGATGAATGGACAGTCTGAACCTTGAAGGAGCAGTGGGCACCAACTGCTCCCCCTTCTGCTAGGTGACCCGGCTCTGTGATCTCTCCGTGGAAGGGGACTCGGTGACCTCCGTTGGCTGGTCTGAGAGGGTCAGTACACTAGCCCTATCACCCCGCTGGGCAGGGTTGGCCCAAGGGACGTCGACCGGCCCTCACTGGAGGGGCCCTCGGCAGTGTTGGGGGCCTTGGAGACCCAGAGGAGCCAGAATCTGGCCTTGTGGTCACTGTCCAAGCCCCAGTGACACCTGTGCCCCCAGCTGTCCCCAGCCTGGTAGAGATGGTTGGAGTGACAGAGACTCTGGGGCAGGCTCGCTCCACATGTTGAAGCATGCAGATCTTGGGACACATTGCATGGATTTTAATAGTTCCACTCTCTGTACGACTGTCTGCCCAGAAAGTTCCTAGGAGGGGTGTCCGAAGGGGCGCGTGTTAGAGACCTTGAAAGAAGTGGGCCCAAGGCTCTGCCGTGGGGAGGTGAGGGGAGCTCCCCGGCCGCCCAAGCAAGGGGTCCCCACACAGGGGCCTGATGCCCGCTCTTGCCCGTTTTGTTGTCCTAGGGGAACCTGGTGGCCGTCGGCACACACAAGGGCTTCGTGCAGATCTGGGATGCGGCTGCAGGGAAGAAGCTGTCCATGCTGGAAGGCCACACGGCGCGCGTCGGTGAGGAGCCGCTCGGGGCCCGGGGGTGGGTGGGTCCCGAGGGGCCGGGCGGGTCCCGAGGGGCCAGGCCACGTCCTCATCCCACCCTCTGCCTGGCCGCAGGGGCGCTGGCCTGGAACGCCGACCAGCTCTCATCCGGGAGCCGGGACCGCATGATCCTGCAGAGGGACATCCGCACGCCGCCCTTGCAGTCAGAGCGGCGGCTGCAGGGCCACCGGCAGGAGGTGTGTGGGCTCAAGTGGTCCACGGACCACCAGCTGCTCGCCTCAGGGGGCAACGACAACAAGGTAGGCCCAGCCCCTGCCCTCCCTTCCTCCCCGCCGGCCCCCGTGCCGTGGAGTAGGGGTGACGGGTGCACCCCAAGGGAGGCCAAGATGGGCCCTGCCTTCCCTTGGGGGCCAAGCTGCCCGGGCCTCACAGCCCCGTCCCTGCAGCTGCTGGTCTGGAACCACTCAAGCCTGAGCCCCGTGCAGCAGTACACAGAGCACCTGGCGGCCGTGAAGGCCATCGCCTGGTCCCCGCACCAGCACGGGCTGCTGGCATCCGGCGGCGGCACAGCCGACCGCTGCATCCGCTTCTGGAACACTCTCACGGGGCAGCCGCTGCAGTGCATCGACACCGGCTCCCAGGTGTGCAACCTCGCCTGGTCCAAGCACGCCAATGAGCTGGTGAGTGCGGGGCGCAGGAGGCCAGGCCCCAGCTGTCCAGGTCTGGCAGAAGCTGACCCGGTACCTGTGCCCACTGACTGCAGGAGAGGCCCGAGGGCTCTCATGTGCAGTGTGGTTCCCTGTCTGGAGCCAGTCATCGACCAGGGTGTGGGGTTGAGGGCTGACACCTGCGGTCTCTGCACCCTGTGGGCGCGCCTTGGTGTCCTTGTGCCTCGGTGGGTGTGTCTGGGGGGGTCTGTGCCCTGGGGCCACTGGAGGGGGGAGCCCCAGGCTCTGACAGCGTTCTCTGTGTCCCCTAGGTGAGCACGCATGGCTACTCGCAGAACCAGATCCTCGTCTGGAAATACCCATCCCTGACACAGGTGGCCAAGCTGACCGGGCACTCCTACCGGGTTCTCTACCTGGTGAGTCTCCCCAGCTGGGCCCTGTTCCTCCACCTGGAACAGGCTCTGGGACTGGACTGCAGGGTGCGGCAGCATCACTCTGAATCTGCTTCACCAGCGCCCCTGCCCTGTGAGCAGGGGCAGCTCCGCCTGCCTTTATAATCTCCAGGTGTTTGTTTCCACATAAAAATAGAAGATGCCACGAATAACCCACATCCAGCCCCTCAGATCACCTCTAGATGTTTCACCAAATAACCACTTGCACGTGTCTGGAGAAAGCCCCTCCCCAAATCCACTCACTCTTCAATATTTTGGTTTTTTCTAGAAAAAAGTTCTGTGCTTAAACCAGCAAATCCTTTGCCCAGTTGCACAGAGAGGGGTGTGGCATCCTTTGTGTTCTCATGGCTTTGCCCGTAGGCCACAAGGACAGAGGGGGTCTCTCTTCTCCCGCAGGCCATGTCCCCTGATGGAGAGGCCATAGTCACTGGTGCTGGAGATGAAACCCTGAGGTTCTGGAATGTCTTTAGCAAAACCCGTTCGACAAAGGTAAAGTGGGTCGGTATCAGCGCCAGATGTTCCCCCACGTGTGTGCCCTCAGCCTGTCCTGGGGCCTCCTGCCCCACCCCCGCCGCTCAGCCAGCCCCAGTCACCCCGTCAGCTGTGCCCTCCCCAGGATCCCCACACCCCCTCTCTCCTCCTGCATCACCTGGTGTCCCTGCACATCCTGGGGCACTCACCGCGCAAGGTGCCCGCACAGGCCCCTCCTCAGGCCCGGAGCCTCGGGGTCCCTCCAGGCAGAACTTCCTTCCCGTGCCCAAGCGGCTGGCGCGCAGCCCAGCGGCCCAGCCTCGAAGCTGGCCCCTGCGGGAGGTCACCGGACCAAGGGCTCAGCGTCGCTCCTGTGTGCCCTGCAGGAATCCGTGTCCGTCCTCAACCTCTTCACCAGGATCCGGTAAACCCGTGGCCGTGCCGTCCTGGTCGCAGAGCGCCACCTCTCAGCGTGCATGGACCCTCCCCTCCCCCGAACATGGGCCCCAGAGGAAGACAGGCAGCCAGGGTGGGGCGGGAGCCGGGCCTGGAGAGACCCTGAAGGTTCTATTAAAGCCTGATTGTGAACCCTGTCAGCCGGTGTTTGGGGCGGGGCCGGGCTCGGGCACCAGCAGTAGTGGGGCCTCCGGATCCCTCCACCCTGGGTGGCCCCGGCTCGGACAGCTGTTCTCGGAGCGGGATGGACGCCTCCTGGATGCCGCCTCCTTCCGTCCGTGTCCATCACCGCCTCGCTGGGGCTTCAGGCTCTGCCCGGAAGCTCGTGCTCACTGCTGCCCACACCTGCTACGGGACAGACGGCTGGACACCAGGCCGTTCGGCCGGGGAAGGGCCTGGCAGGATGGCAGCTCAGGTTGGCCCGTGAATCGAAATGACGTCCCCACTCGAGAGGTTTCTTTGCAGCCACCTCTGCTCTCCCTGTCCCAGCAGCCGACCGCTGGCTCTTTCAGGGGCACGGCGTTGGGAGCAGGCCACACGCCAAAGGAGGTCACCTTGAGGCGGACTTGTTGTCTGAGGGAGACTGATGTGGGACCTGTTCGCCATGATGGCTCGCCCCAACTGTCCTTGTCGCTCACGGGGTCACAGCCGACTGTGGTTCTTGCAGCTTGCTGGGCGGCCGGTCAGGGTAACCTGAGGACAGAATTGACCCTGCGGGTCAGGTCCTGTGGGCGCCCAGCCCTCCTCCCCAGCCCCTTCTCCTCCAGGCCACC
This sequence comes from Delphinus delphis, assembly GCF_949987515.2. Taxonomy (NCBI): domain Eukaryota; kingdom Metazoa; phylum Chordata; class Mammalia; order Artiodactyla; family Delphinidae; genus Delphinus; species Delphinus delphis. The sequence goes on along the minus strand of NC_082685.1, from coordinate 3,795,550 downwards.
CTAGTGGGTCCTGTCCATCTGCGCCTTCGGCTGCGGGAGGGGGCAACCTGAGGGTTCCCCCAGAAGCTTCCTGAGCTCCCCCTGACTCTGGGCCCACCTCATTGTCCTCTTCTGCCCTGTTCTCAGGTGAGACGGAGGAGGGAGGTGGGGCCGGTGTGTGGCCAGGGGCCTGAGCAGCCACCCTGCCTCTCCTCCTCTCCCTCCCTCTCCCCTTCCCAGGTCGGAGGACATTGATGGACGTGGCCTGGGCAGGGCGGGGGTCCAGCGTGGCCAGGGGGGCCCCACAGAGTCCCATCGGTCACCCCGGCTCTGCCGGAGCCCCCGCTCCTCCGGTTGTGAGGGCCTTGTGCTCTGCTCAGCCAGCCACACGTGTGCATGTGTATATGTGTATCTGTGACTTTCCTTTGGATTTGTTTCTGTGTTTCTGTAAATCAGTCCCCAAAATGTTAAGGCTTGCTGGGGGAGAGCAGTGGCCCACCCCTACCCCTGGGGGAGACAGAAGTCACAGCTCTTAAGGTCTTCTTCAGAGGGGCAGGCGGCTGAGCCTGCATGAACTTGGGGAAGGGTGGGTCCTGCCTCCCGGCCCATCCCGGCTGCTTGCTGGGGACGGGCGGGGACGAGCAGGGACAGTGTACATAGATGTGTGTATTCCGATGGGTCCAGATTTTATTTTTGTTTGTTTGAGTTTTGTTGTGTTTTTTTTTAAATAAGCGAGCAGTCCTTTGTCTACCGCACGCCTGGCGCAGGTGAACCTCGCTCCTCCTGGAATTCAGCATCGCCGTCATTAAACCATGTGCGTCGTGCCCAGCTGGGGCTGCCTGTCTCTCGATCCATCTGGAGTCTGCACACACCGGGACCCCAGAGCGGCCTGAATGTCACAAACCGGTGGGGAGTGGCTGGCTCTGGGGGAGAGGCTGCGGGAGCCACTCACAGGCGGTCAGCAGGGGGCGCCGGGGTCCTTGAATTCATGCCCCCGTGATCCAGGCCAGTCCTTGCAGCCAGGCTGGTTCTGTTGGGAAGTGGAGGGTGGGCCCGGGGCTGGTGGTCTGAGCACGTAGCGAGGCCTGGCCCGGGGTAGAGGGGGCGGCACCTCTGCCTGACAGATGGGCTTCCGGGGCCAGCAGGGACACTGCTGGCCCAGCACCCTCTGCGTGGGGAGGGCCAGGAGGCCCCAGGGAGGAAAGCAGCCTGGACCAGAGGGGTTGTGACACTGGGTGGGCCTGCGGGCCCAGGGGCCCCAGGGGTCTTGAGAAGGAAAGGAGGTGAGGCTCTCTGCAGTGAGCAGCTGCCCACAACTGGTGGCGCACCCCATGCCCTCCCCGCAAGCCCGGGAGGATCCCCATCCTGGGCAGCCGGGGACAAGGGAGGCCAGAGCCCAGACCTGCCCTTGAGGAGCTTCTGTATGTCAGGGAGTGGACGACAGAGTGTAAGTGCATGTGGCCGTCACGGTGTGAAGGGTGGCGTGGGCCTTGGGAGAGGGCAGCTTGAGCCCAGGGCTGACGTGTCAGCAAGGGCCTGAGGGGGGCACGGACACACCCGGGCAGAGCTGGTGCTCCAGGCTGTGGACCCATGCAAAGGCCCTGGGGCAGGACTGTGCCTGGTGAGCTGGAGGAACAGCCAGGAGGCCCCTGTGTCTGGAGCAGAGTGAGCGAGGGGGGGAGAGGGAGGAGGGGAGGGCAGGGAGGAGACAGGGCAGGTCGTGCAGGGCCTTGGGGAGGACTTGGGCTGTTACCCCAGGAGGGAGGGCGGGACCCTGGAGGGCTGTGGGCAGAGAGGGGAAGGGCCACCCTTCCCCTTGGTGTGGAGACCTGGAAACAGGTGGGCAGGGGTGCAGCGACCAGGGAGGACGCCCTGCCCGGGCAGGCAATGACAGGACTGCGGCCACAAGCAGGTGGAAATGGTGAAAGGCAGGCAGGTTCTGGATTTCTTGTGAATGTTTTAACGTGTAGTAAAATGTGTGTAACGTTTTAAGGTGTACAATCCTGTGGGTTTTAGTATATTTACTATGTTGTGCTGGCTACCACCATCTAATTCCAGAACATTCCATCACCCCCAAAAGAAGCCCCATCCCCATTATCAGTCACCCCCATCCCCTCCCAGCCCCTGACAACCATGAATCCACCCTCTGTGTCTGTGGATTTGCCTGTTCTGGACGTTTCCCATCAATGGAATCACACTTTTGTGTCCGGCTTCTCTCACTGAGCTTCGTGTTCTCCAGGTTGTGTCAGCGCGTCACCCCTTTCCATGGCTAACGTTCCAGTGTGTGGAGGGACCCTGTGTTGGGTTTCTGTCCTGCGGTTGGTGGGCATTTGGGTTGCTTCCGCTCTTTGGCTGTTGTGGATCGTGCCACTGTGAACACGTGTGTGCAGATTCTCGCGCTGGACGTATTTTGGAAACAGATGGAGGACTGGACGGGGGTGGGGTGAGAAGGGAGGACCTGGGGGCTGCAGGGCTGCTGGCCTGAGCACCTGGAAGGGTAGGGCTGAGGTTGTGGAAAGGAAATTCAGAAGCTTCGTTGGGTTTGGAGGCCCCCATGCGGCTGTGTTGGGGGGCAGAGAAGAGGTGGGAGGGCTGAGCCCCAGGTCGGCCCTACCCAGATGAGCGCCCGCCTCCTTCTCCAGCCTCTGCTCTCCCCGCTCGGCCCCTCAGCTGGGGGAGAGGCAGTGGCCTGGATGGTGGCCAGCAGACCCAGCTGTTGCCAGGACTCCGGGCTGCCTTTGTAGCTGTCAACAATGGCCCCGCAGGCCTTGGAGGCAGGAGCCCCCGGGCACCCAGAGGCAGACATGCAGACCCTGAGGCAGGAGGCTGCCCGGCCCTACGTCCCCCGGGGGACCCTGGAAGTGAACCTCCCGGCATCTCTCTACAGGTGAGCACGTCCTTGCACCTGCACTGCCTCTTTGGGTTTGCTTCCCACCAGTGTCTTTCAGTCTCCATAAAGGTATGTGGGGGCTGCACCTGCTCCCTGCACCCTCCCCACCCACCTGCACCAGGCTTGGGACCTGGCAGGAGTGGTGGTTCACGCATGGAGGACACACACACAGCCAGCCAGCAGAGCAGATAGGTTCCTGGGAGCCCTGCGCTGCTGGAACAACCCCACAAGGGGGCGGCCTCGAGCACAGAATTTACCTCTCCCAGCTCTGGGGGCCGGGAGCCCCAACACCAAGGTGTCAGCAGGGCTGGGGCCTTCTGAGGCCTTGAGGTAACATCTGCCCCGTGTCCCTCCTGGCTTCTGGGGGTGCTGGCAGTCCGTGGCGTCCCTTGTCTCGTGACCTCCCCTGACCATGTAGATACCCCAGCCTCACCAGGGCTCCGCATTAGGGTTGCATTAGGGCCTCCCTGACCCGGCATGACCCTATTAAGGGTCTTAAGTTATGTCTTGAGTTACATCTGCTAAGACCCTATTTGTCTTAACTTAAGATGTCTTAAGTTACATCTGCTAAGACCCTATTTCCAAGTAAGGTCATGTTCTGAGATTCCGGGTGGACGTGAACTGGGGGGACACGTTCAACCCATTAGAGGACCCATTAATAAGCGTTAATAAACTATAATGTGTCACCATGCTGCTTTACAGGAAAGGCGAGTCAGTGCCTTTGCTGCTGTTCCATTTCCAAGAAAATTAAGTAAAAAAAAAACTGCCACCACGATAGAAGCAGGTTCCCACAGGCGTGTGATGGGATGGAATGGCTCGTGCCTACACGCTGCTTCTGGAATGAAGCAGAAACCAGTAAGAGTGGCGGCCCTGGTGGAGGGGACTGGCAGCTAGGTCAGGGAGACTCGCTGCTTTTTCCAGTACTTTTATTTATTTAAATGTCATTGGATTTCTTGATTCTATGTCAAAAAGGCATTCATTTATTATTCATTTATTATGAGAAAAAAATGTTTTTCAGCCATAACGCGATGTTCTTTTATTAGTTTTTTTGAGGTGTAATTGACACAGAGACTCGCTTTTCATTGTGTGTTATTTTTGACTGTTTTAATTCCTTTTTACAAGCCAGGTGCATTTTGTAGTTTTGGTTCATTTTGTAGTTCAAAAGAGTGGGGCCTGCCAGACGGTCCCCAAACTCCCCTCCCTGCAAGTGGCAAAGCAGCCTGCGGCCACTTCCCAGAACTGACCAGGCCGAGCCCACCTCTTATGAAACACGTGGGTTTCTGGTCTTCCGTGTGGAGTGGGAACTCCAAGCAGGCACAGGGGAGAACGTTTTATCAGCAGCCCTGCTTGGACCATCTTGGGGCCACGGGCTCATTCCCTAGGGCATCTCCCTGGAGCAAGCTCGTCAGGTCAAAGCACGTGCCCATGTCTGTCTCTTGGGCAGTGGTGCTGCGAGGGTGTTCCCGAAGGATAGCTTTAGTTTTGATGGTATCTCATTGAGGTTTGATTTTTGCCATCGTTAGCATATTTCCACTTCCTTCTTTGCTCTGCCAGCCTCTGTTCCTTACACCATCCCTGCTGCCCCAGGGCCTTTGCACAAGCGGGACCCTCCTCACATCACTGCCACCGCCTCAGGGGAGCCCTCCCGATGCTTTCAGCCTGGGACGGGCTCTGGCAACAGTGGCCCCTGGAACAGGCACTCCTGTGTAGCTGCAATAGTTTCTCCTTTAAATGTGAGCTTGCCTTCACTCCCCGCTGGCCCCCATAGCTGGGCGGGTGGCGATGGCACAAGGGTTCCCCGAAGGTCTCCCTGGGAGAATGGGCTCCCCATACACTTTCCCAGTGTCCCCAACCCACGGCTCCCAGGCCAGACCAATGACGGTGAAACCTGCGCCACTCACTGAGCCATAGCTGAGACCACGTCCTCCTGGTGCACCTCCAGGCCAGGGGGGCTTCCTGGAGGAAAGGGCCTGCAGGTCTGGGAGGCTGGGCAAAGGACTTAGTAGAGGCAAGAAAAGATGAAATGTTTAGGAGGTCCTGGGGGTTGGGGAGGATGTGGCCGAGAGGAGGGGCTACAAGGGGTCAGCCTTCCGCCCTCTGCCAGCCTAGGTGGGAGAGTGTCCAGTACTGAAGGACAGACAAGGCCCCCCGCACCTCGGGCCAGGCTTCTGCATTCTGCACCCTCAGTGCTGGTGATGGGGATGAAGAGGCCCGGGGAGGGCAGGGGGGCTGAAAACTCAGTCTCTCTCCTCCCACCCCTGCCCTCAGCAATGACTACCTGTCCCAGGAGGGGCCCCGCCAGACACCGGCCATCAAGCAGGAGATGCGCTGGAAGTACACACCCATGGGACGCGACGCGGCCGGCCAGCTGTGGTACACGGGCCTGACCAACTCGGACTCTCGAGAAGCCTGGAACATGCTCCCTCGGGCTCTGGACAGCCCACACTTCGAGGCTTATGCCCGCAGGCACGGATGCCACAGCCCCCCCGGGAGCGCAGCATGCCCAGCATGCCCTCGGGTGAGTGCCCAGCCCGGCCCCCCCTGACACCAGGCTCGCCTGCAGGGGAGGGTGAGGCCCACAGGTGCAGAGATGACCCCTGACTCCTACCCCACAGCCTACACCCAGCGTCTCCGGGAGACCGCCTGGTACGACCCCATCATCCCTGCGCAGTACAGGGGCCCCCGCACACAGTACGGGAGCATGCTGTGGAAAGACAGACCCAACCGGGACGAGGAGTACGGTGAGCTTGGGCCAGGGGCAGGCGACCCAGGGGCTGGCGGTGAGACGCTGGGGGCCAGGAGGCAGGGCCAGCCGGTGACCCGGGTCCTGGCCCCCCAGTGATCCACAGACACCAATTTGGGGTCAAGCCGCTGTGGCAGGCGTCTGACTACGGGCCATACCTGTCGGCGCCCCAGCGCCCGCGCTACACCACCCAGAACTACCGGCAGTGGGACCTGGAACCCTGCTGCCCCTCCACCAACCAGCAGCCCCGGCTCGTCTACACGCCCAGTCACTGATAAAGATCTCGTGCTGCCCGGTGTGGCTCTTCAGGGACCCGGCGCCTCTCCCCCAAGGCATCTGTCCACCTCTGGGGCTGGGGCCTGGGGAGGTCAGGCAGCCAGATGAAGGGAGCTCTGAACCAGGACCCTAGTGACCAAGCTCCAGGGCAGAGTCAGACAGACGACCTCTCCTGCCCTCGGCTCCCTCTACCCCGGGCCCCAGGCCAAGGCACAGTCCTGGCCCCAGGCGGCTCTTTACTCACTGTCAGCAGTGGCCTGGGTGCAGGGAGCCGCACTCGGGGCCCCGGCGTGCTGAGCCTCACCATCGCCACGGGCAGGGTCTGGGCCCAGCCCCCTAACCCTGAGGCTGGGGCTCCTGGCAGGCTCCGCAATGGCTCTGTCCTCCAGGGCCTGGCGGCACCCGGTAGTAGCACCCAGGAGACCCTAGGCTGGCCGGGGCTGAGCTCGGGGCAGGCCCAGCACCCAGGAGCCTCACATCCGGCCCCCACACAACACAGGGCACCCCGAATCATCCAGACAGCTGGGGGTGGGTTAGAGTCAGGATTGGGGTACCCCAGACCCACAAGGACCCCACCAGCCCTTGAATACCAGAGGGCCTAGCTCGGTGTCCCCGCCCTAGCGGGGAGAAGCTGCTGGTATCCCGCCCACCAAGCCCCACCTGACCCCCCCGCAGCCAGGCAGGGATGGGACAGACACAGGAGTGGGATCAGAGCAGCAAAGGGGCCGCTTGCAGGCCTTGTAGGGCAGCGAGCGTTCACAGTCGCGGTTAATTTACAAAGGGTAAAGGACCATGGGGCGGTGTCAAGGTTGGGCTCCAGTGTGCCCTGCAAGAGAAGGGGGTGGAAGTGGGGTTAGGGAGGGCGGGGCCTGTCCTGGCCCAGACCTACACACCCATGGCTGGTTTGGGGCTTTTGTGGGGTGGCGGGGCCTGCAACTCACAGCTCCGAAGGCGGACGGGCCAGACCAGGAGACTGCACAGAGCCAGGGTGGCGGCCACGCCCACGCCACCCGTCACGGCCACCATCACCCAGTGGTAGAAGGCCACGCAGGCTTTGCAGCAGAGCTCTGAGCTGGGGGCAGGGGAAGGGCAGAAGGGGGGTGAGCAGACGCCTGTCGGTACCTTCCAGCCCCAGCCTGTACCTCCTGCTCCTCCCATCTCAGCCGGGGCACCCCATCTTTCCCCGCACTCAGGCCAGGACCAAGTGGTTGCCCTCAACCCCCTCCTCCCCTCCAACAGCTGATACTTAAGTCAGTAAGGTCAGCTCTGCCTTCCAAGTCTACCCCAGACTGCCCATTTCTCCTTCCTCAGGATCCAGCCCCATCACCACCTGCCCCCCCCAACCATCCTAGTCCCCTCCCTGTTCCCACCCTCCCTTCCCTGTCTGTCCTCCCCGCAGTAGCCGCCAGAGGGCGCCTGTGAGCACCTGACTCAGACCCCGCCCCTTCTGCTCACAGCCGTCCAGGGGCCCACCTCCCTTGGGGCAAAAACCCAAGTCCTCTTGTGGACCACAAGGCCCTGCACGACCCATCCCCTCCCTGCCCTCCCCTCCTCCCTCTCTCCACCTCGTTCACTGTGCTCTAGCCACAAGGGCCTCGTTGCTGTCCTTCCACCATGCCAGGCACAGTCCTGCCCCAGGGCCTTTGCACAAGGATGCTCCTCCCCATACGCCTAGAACTCCCTGACATCCTCCAGGTCTTGGGTCCCACGTCACCTCAAGGCAGCCCTTCCTGACTTCTCGCCCCAGTCAGGCCTCCCCAAGTGGTGTCCTTCACACCCTTTGTACACATTTATTCATGAGATGATTCATGTGGCTCGTGTTGTCCCCAGCTCCATGAGGACAGAGGACCAGGCCAGCTTTCAGTCCCAAATCCTGGGCTTCTACAGGGTGCAAACTCAGGTCTAGAACCATCTGGGGCTGGAACCCTAGGTTCTGAGGGTCTGAATTACAGGGATTCCAGGCTCTCCCTCTGCCCTGTCTGCTCACATCCCCCCGATCCATCTGTGTGTCCTCAGCACCCGGCCCAGGACAGACTGTTGGCTCAGTAAATAAATGGGTGCTCGAGGTGGGGAATAACCCGGTCTCCCTGGCTGTGAGGCCACCGGGGCGGGGTCTTCTGTTCTCATGGAATTAGCAGACCTGGGGCAGCGCCTGGGGCACAGCACGGCCTCAGCACAGCTCGTTAAACGCAAGAACAAATGGATAGGGGTACTCACGAGCAGGGGTGCAGGCTCTGGATGGCCATGACTGCCAGCCCATTGGCCACCTTGTCCAAGAAGCTCATGGCGCCATACACGAAGGCTCCGCTGTGCTGGGGGGGGGCACGAGCAGGGGGTCAGCATCCCAGGCCTCGGCCCTGGTCCCCAACCCCAACCCGGACTGGCTCAGCGGCCCTACCGTATGGGGGCCGATGAGGTCAGCTGTCATGGCCAGCGAGGTGACGAGGATGGTGGCACAGCCCATGCCCAGCAGCACAGCCACCACATACACAGCCACACCCAGCTCATCTGCCAGTGCCACCCAGGCTGCGAAGGCCAGGATCACCAGGAGGCCCACAAAGTAGGTCATCTGCAGAGAGCCCGGCCCAGCATCAGGCCCACCTCGCTGGGCAGCCCTGAGCCTGGCACTTGCCCTTTCTGATCTTCAGTCCGGCCCCCAACCCCAGCAAAGGCGGGGCTTTGAGTTGGGTTATCCCTAAGGAGCCCCCAGCTCTGACCTCAGAGGATTTTGAGCCTCAGAGGTGCTCCGAGCTCCAGGGAGCAGATGTTCTAGGGCTATGCTGTTACAGCTGCCACTAGAGGTGGGCGGCTACTTGGGTCTCAACGCAACTCAATTAAAAGGAAACAAAATGAAGCATTCAGTTCCTCAGTCACGCCGGCCACCCTCTGGCTCCCACGCTGGGCCGTGGTCTGGAGTCGCCCAGGTTGCACAAGGCACACTACCCTCTGCCCGGCCTACTCACATTCCTCCCGATGCACTTGTTGACGGGCTTCAGAAGGAAGGAGGAGAGGAAGCCGCTGAGGTACATCACCAGTGGGATGGTGGCGATGAACTTCTGTCGGGGCAGAGTGGGCACAGGCGTGTGAGGAGTGGCTCATCAGGCTCAGGGCCCCGCACCCCCGCCACCCGGCCGGCTCACCTTAGGCAGGTTGAGGGAGTAGGTGAGGTACATGGCCATGTATGTCTGGGACAGGTTCACAATGAGCCTCGTGCTCATGTACAGCGAGCCTACCTGTAAACAGAGGGACGGGTCAGAGGGGGCCCTCCTCTACTCCCATAAGCGGGGAGCACTGGGGGCCAACGGGAGTAACCCTGCAGCTGGCACCCGATCCATTAGTAGTGACTGCCTAGCTGGTCAGGTGGAGAAGAGAGCAGTGACATTAGTAATGTCTGCCCTGGGTGTGGCTGGAGAAGGGGCTACGTTTTGCTCTAATGTCTGCCATCCCTGCCTGCAGCCGCACAGAGTAAGGGCCTGGTGGGAGAGGGGCATCAACTCCAACAGCCTCTGCCCCTGTGACATACCTGATAAAAGGCTGGCTCCCGAAGCCAGTGTTTCCAGAGCAGCAAGGGCCGGGCAGTAGCAGGGGCCAACAGAGGGCTGTGTTCATCTGGCTCCTCCACCTGCCGCCGGCGCCCCTCCCTGGTGCCCAGGTGGAACAGCAGTGAGAAGACAGCTCCAACGCCCACCACCAACAGCGAGAGGTTCTGGGGACCGGGCAGGAGAGGGGTCAGCAGCGACTCTCGGCCCAAGCCCTGAGTTCAGGGCCTTGGGGTTGTCCCACCCGGGCAGCAGCCAGCCTTGGCCCACCCCGGGCCCCAGCTCACCCGGAACACCGGCACATCTTGGACCCCCAGCTGGTCATAGACATCCTGGGTGGACCCCATGTGGGGAGAGCCCTGCAAGTGGAGCAGAAGCCAGGCAGCCCCATAGACGGTGATGCTGGCCACCACGGTGAAGGCGTACCTGCCAGGGCACAGGCAAGGCCTCAGCAGGGCAGCCCGGGAGCCACGCAACCACTTACTCCCCAGGCAGGCGTACAGTCAGAGCGTCTGGGGAACCTCCGGCCAGGTGATTTCAGCCACCAACACACTGGGTAGCCCAGGAAAGCCTCTGCTGGCCTCAGTTTCCCCAGCTTGCACGTATCTGATTTCTCTGGCCCAAGACCCCACCGTGAGGTCCCATCTGCCTGGGGCCTGAATGTAGAGACTCAGCAAAGCAGGGCCAAGTCAGGCCTGCAACCCAGAAGCCTGAGAACCCAAGATACTCAGAAATCCTGGGCTTCAGCTGGGCAAGGGCTCCATGGTCTAGAGTCATCCGAGTCCACTCCTGCCTGCAGCCCCAGAACCATGGCCTGCCTAGGGCCCTGGCCGGGGCGAGGAGCCTCTGGATCTCACCAGGAGTCCACTTCCCTTTCTGAAAGTGAGAACAAGAACACCCGCAGAAGTCAAGGCGAAAATGACACGAGGCAGGCGGTAAAGCACTTGCGGGTAGAAAGCGCCCAGAGGTTGGCCTCTACCGGGCCCAGCCTATCCCCCTCAGCTGGGGCCCTCGGGGGCCCCAGGCATTGAGCAACCCCCGCCGTTAGTGCCCGCAGCTCTCGGCCGTAATGGGGAACTGGGCTCAGACAGGCAGGGCCCTCATGACAAGCGCTTATGCCCGCACGGCCACCTTCATGTGTGACGTCCCTCCTGCCGAGAACTGTCATCTGATCCCTGGTCCCACTGCACAGGCCCCACTCTGCTCCAACCCTGTCCCTGGGCACATGACAACCTCTCGGACTTGTGAGAATTCAAGATCTTCTGCATGACGGGCCCAGAACTGTGCCCAGCCCACAGCAAGCGTTCCGTAAGCGCCCCTGCTACCATCACATGCAGAACCACCTCCTTCAGCACCTCAAGCAAGAAACGGACGCGCTGGGCGCCAGCTGTACCCACCTGTGGGAGGCGGGATTCTAAGATGGTTCAGACATTCCCATGGCCTGCCTCCCTGCCCCCTCTAACCCCCTCCCCTTGGGGAACAGGACGTGTGAATGTGATGGGACGTCAAGCCCGTGTTAGGTAACTGTCTGTGGCAAAGGTAAAGGGATTTTGTGGATGTGAGTAAGGGAGATTATCCTGCGTGGGCCTGACCTAATCAGGCGACCCTCAGAAAGTGGGCTCACACCATCCCTGAGATGAGAGACTCGTGCTGGCCTCGAAGAAGCAGCAAGTCCCTACGACTTCTTTTCTTGGCCGTGCCGCGCAGCGTGCAGGATCTCAGTTCCCCGACCAGGGATCAAACCCATGCCCCTGCAGTGGAAGCGCAGAGTCCTAACCATTGGACAGCCAGGGAAGTCCCCACCCCCAAGACTTCTAAATCTATAAGAAGACAAACACTGCCAACAATGACATGAGCAGGGCAGAGGGACCCCAAGCCTCAGATGACGCCCCAGCCCTAGCCGACACCTTGACTGCAGCCTCAAGACTAACGCTGAGAACCCAGCTAAGCTAAGCCAGACTCCTGACCCACAGAAACCAGGAGGTGGTCAATGGGTGCTGTTTGAAGTTGCTAACTTGGTGCTCATTTGTCACGCAGCAATGGCTGAATAACACACTAATGTACAGATGCCCACGCTGGGGCAGAGTCCCAGAGCCGCACAGCCAAGCAGAGCCCAGACATGGGAGGGTGGCCCTGGGCCCCCCGCCGTGCCTGCTCTTCGCACGCCTGCCCGCCCTGCCCCGAAGGTTGCACCTGAGAGCCGTGAGCTCCACCTTCTCATGGTCGTTGGTGACGAGCTCCGGGATGAGGCTGAGGTGGGCAATCTGTGTAGCAGCCCAGCCGAACTGGAAGATCACGATGAAGGGCCCGTAGTAGAGGAGGGCAACCCACTCAGGCGTGGTGGCGTTGCAGCCCAGGCAGGGGCTGAAGATGAAGGGGAAGGACAGCAGGACGCAGATAGTGCCTGTGGACAAGCAGAGCGGGGAGGGCACATTGCAGGGTCTTCCCACGCTGGCCCAGGGCTCCCCAGGTGAGCGGGTGGGGACAAAACCGAGACATGGAAAAAGTTAGAGACCCCCTCCACAAACACACACACAACAAAGTCACACAGTGAGTGGGTGTCAGCAACCCGGGGCTCCCCAGGCTTACAGCCCCTGTGACAGATGGGGAACTAAGGCCGAGAGATCTGGGGCCCCCCCTGAGGACACACAGCCCAACAGGACAGAGGGGCTGGGCCTCCCTGTCCAGGCCCTACGCCCCTCGTGTGTGATGGGGGAACTGACACAGAGCCGGCCACATGCTGTAACCATGCAGGGGCAGGGCCAGATGACAGGGGCCAAGAATGGGCTCTTGCCATGCCGGCTCAGGGCTCGCCAAGTTTGCCCCCTTGGTGACAGCTGGGGAAACAAGCCGAGCCTAAGGCCACGCAGCAGGTTGAAAGGGCGCTGTGGAGGTCCCCTGGGGAACTGCCCACCACAGATGCGCCACTTACCCCATCACTTCCCCTTCCCGCCTCACCCATGGAGGGGGCCTTTTCCTCCCAGCTCGTACCAGGCGTCCCGTGGGGCTGCCAGGAGTCAGGAGGCCCAGGTGCCTCTCCCTGGAAAACACTCATACCTCAGAACAAGCACAAGTTCTCCCCGAGGTCCCAAAGGGGCCTGCACCACCCGCCCTGACCCATCCCCTCCTCCCTCTCTCCCCCTCCCTCACTCTGCTCCAGCCACTCGGGCCTCCTCCCTGTTCTTCCTGCCCCAGGGCCTTTGCACAGGCTGTCCCCTCTGCCTGGAATGCTTTTCCCATGACATCTTAGCAAGGCGCACTCCTCTTCATCCCTCCAGGACTCAACTAAAATGCCACCTCCTCAAAGAAGCCCCCCTGACCAGCCCAGTCACCAGCAGTCCCCTCCCCACTCTGACACCCTCTGTCTGAACCCTGCTTTCTCTCCTTCATACCCTTTGCACACACAGGAATTCTTTTGTCTCTCTGTCTGGGGGGTGGGTAACAGGTCTCTCCAAGTCACTTCTGTGTCCCTGGCACCCAATATAGAGTCTGGCACATCAAGATCTTTTGAATGAGTGAATAATAATAATAGTGGCCTCTATTTAAAACAGCCCAAAGAGGTGAACGTTATTATTAAACCAGCCCATTTCCTGATGAGTAAACTGAGGCCCACTGAGTGAGCTGCAGAGCTGCGAGGCCAGCCTGCTGGACTCAGCCATGCTCCTTCCCTCCAGCCCTCCACCCTTCTCCTCCCATCCCAGAGCGCCTGGAGCCAGACTTCCTTCCTCCCCACCAGGCCCCGGAGGTGACCTCATGCCCCAGACCCTGGGCCCACCCCAACAGTTCAGGGACTGGGAAATGAAACCAAAACCACGCTTGGTATTTCTCTGGAACTGGTGCCTGGAAGAGGCACCCCAGGCAGATTCCTGGTGGCCTGGAGGCCACCCCGGGGCCAGACAGGAACTGTAGACTCTGGTCAAAAGAATGTGCAGCCCTGGCCGGACGGACTGTACCCTGCTGCTGCCCAGGACACGTTAACCATTGTCAGGGCCAGGCTGCCTGGCTGGGGGACTTTGGGCAAGTGACTGCCTCTCTGGGCCTCCGTTTCCAGGAAAGGGAGCTAATAAAAATACCTCACAAAATTGGCATGAGAATTAAGAGTTAATGTGTGAAATCGGAAGCTCCTACTTCTTTGCGCCACTTCCTGTCTCAGCAACTTCAAAGCCATGAGATGTCACACCTTTGCAAAAGCTGTTTCAACTACTTGGAATGCCCCCCTACACACATACACTCCTATTCGTCCTTCAAAGCCCCAAAGCTAATGTCCCCTCCTCCAGAGCTCTGCTTCTTCCTATGAAGCCCAGTCTACCCACCTGCCCAGCTTGGACCCGACAGGAGTGTCCATGTCTGGCTTTCCGGGTCCTCTCTGCGCTAGACGGGGAGCCCCGAGGGCTTGTTAAGGGAAAGAATGAGTCTGTCCCCACCACCCACAGACTTGGGTAAAAAAGAGAAGTGAGCACTGAGGCCGAGGTGACCTTCACTCAAGTCACCTTATCAGGCATCACAAGGGGCCACCCTGGCTTCCGCTCTCCACGGATCTTCCTGGATCTCTGCATATGCAGGGAGAGGGCACAGGTGGAGGCCCTGGTATCTGGTTGGGGCACCCATCATAAGCTGAAGGCATAAACACAAAGCCTTCAGTGTACTGACAAAGGTGCCTCCACTACCCTAACCTCCCCTCTGCAAGGGGACTCAGCGTCTCCCCCTGGGGTCAGGTGGGGCCGTCGCTGAACCTCAACCCCCCACCTACAAAACGGGAAGACAGGCTGTTACGAGGTCCCACCTCAGGGCCTTTGCACATGCAGCGTCCACTGCCAGGCAAACCTACCTGTGCCTGACTCCATCTCCTTAGAAGGGGCTCACCTGTCTGCCCCAGAGAAAACAGCCCTCACATCTCTCTGACCCAAGAACTACCTTTTTTGTGTGTCAACGGGTCTACTCAACTATTATGAACAAAACTGCATTTGATACTGTGGGCTCAGCTCTGTAAGCAATCCCAACCGCAGCCCGCAGAGGGATACCTCTGTCTGGGGTCTGAGTCACATGCCTCTCCCTGCTCCCGCCACGCCCCCGCACCCGGGCTGCTAGCCTAATGTGACCCAAGAACAGCCTGTGCATCCTCAGTGTCTAAGAAACTGAAATCCAGCCCCTAAGCCACGGCCACAGCAACGCCAGCCACTTGCAGGCAACTTGGAGATCTGTTGTACCTTGCAAAAAATGTCCCTCATGAGGGCCAAGGCAAATCACTGCCTCCTCAGTCACTGTGCCCAAGGGCAAGGAGATACCAGCCGGCCCTCCTGGTTTCTGGAAAGCTGCCGCCCAGAATTCCCAGAAGTGGGCAGGATTCCTGGTTCTGCCTCCTTAAATGCCCGGCATGCCCCAAGCGCCAGGATGCGGCGGGTACTTCTGCCAGCGAAAGAACAGCAGGCAAAGTGGCCAGGGCTAATCTCAGGGCCCAGGGTCCGGGCGGGCAGAGAAGGGATGCCAGGAGCCGGGCCTTATCATGGGTGTGCACCGGGCAGGGTGCCCCGGCCCCCGGGGGACCCACCTCCTCCCCTCACCAACAGCCCTCTAGTCCAGGTAACTCCCTCATAACAAACAGAGAGTGACCCCATTACCTGCTCTGCAGATCGATCCCCATCCCATCAGCCGGACAAGCACAGAACCCCGACCCTTCTGGCTCACCCGGTCCCCAACCCAGTTCCCAGGACAGCTCCCCAAAGCCACCAAGTGCCAGGTTGCCCGAGATGAGTGAGGGGATGGATGCACAAAGTGCACTGGGGGAACAGACAGCCAGAGGGGACTCTAGGCAGCCTGACTCAAGAGTTGTCCTGGGTGGTCACCCTGATACAGATGAAGTCAGGCCAGACCAGATAGACTGACAGAGGAGGCGCGGTCAGTAGACCCAACCCAGAGAGGGTTCAGGGTGCCCCGGAGGATCAGACAAAGAAAAGTGACACTGGACGGTCACACGAACAGTCAGACGGAGGAGGCTCCGCGGGTCGGCCGGCAGCCATGCGACAGACAAACAGAAGGGGTACTGGGCAGTTAAGCAGACAGATGGGAAGGCTCATGGGTTGGGCAATTAGAGAGGACGGAGCAGTGGGACAGAGGGGGTAGGTTCGGGCTCTGAGCCAGGCAGTCGGATGGGGGAGTCCGGACCGGGGCTTACCGACCAGGTGCCAGGCCTTGCGCGGGCCGAAGCGGGCGCAGCGGCCTGCGGCGCGGTCAGCCTCGAAGCCCACGAGGGGCGTGCACAGCCCGTCGGCCACCTGACCGAGCAGCAGCAGCAGGCCGGCGCCGCGCGAGCTGTAGGCGCGCACCGAGTGCAGGTAGAGCAGCAGGTAGGTGAACCACATGGACGCGCAGAGGTCGTTGAGGAAATGGCCCACGGCGTAGCTCAGCCGCGCAACGAGGGATAGCGGCCGCGGGGGCGCCCCCGCTCCGGCCGCCGGGGGCCCCGGGCCCATGGCGGCGCTCCGGGCTCGGCCCGTCCGTCCAGCGCCGGCAGACGGGACCCCCGGCCCTGGCTGCCCGCGCCCCGCTCTCCCTGCTTCGCTGTCCTATCCCGCCCCGCCCGCCCCGCCGAGCGCTTTTGCGGCGACAAAGCCGGTGGACCCGAGACTAGCTCGGGCGGGGCGGGGAATCCCGGGAGCGGCGTCCGCGTCCGCCAATCGGGGCCGCGGGCCAGGGACGGAAAGCCAATCATCACGAAGAGAGGCGTGGTCGCGGGGTTAGCCCGGCCTCGACGCCCGGCACCGACGGGGCTACTGGGTCCTAGCGCCCGACGATTTCACAGTGGTTTGCGGACCCCTCCCACGTAGGTGGGGGGCGACGCCAAGGGCACCCCTAATCACATCCCCGTCTCCAAGCCCGCGCCACCTCAGCCTGACTGCAAATTTACGAGGCCTGCCTGCTGGAGGCCGGGGCAGACGGGGTGAGTTCGGGGCGTGGGTGGGTGGAAGAGAGGTCTGAGTCCGACCTCGCCTCTCTTGGGGCCCGGTGATTTCCCGACGCGGAGAGACCCAATCGGATGCAGAGAGGACGCATTGGTTCTAATTATTTAGTTATTAACGATAATAATGGGGATAATCAGAATTCTAACACCAGCTGGTATTTAATGAGCGCTGACTGTGCCGAGCGCCCCACGTGGATTTTCTCATCCCACTAGAGCAGGAGGCGGGGCAAATCTCCGATTTCACAGGCGACAAACCCGCCCAGAGAGGGGACGCAGGTGCTCTGGGGCGCACAGTGAGTCAAGTGCATGCGACTCTGAGGCCTGTGCTCTGGACCCCTCCCCATCCTCCTTCCAACAGCCCTCCCACGATTGGGTCACCACGCAAGCAGTTTCAAGTTCCTCCAAGCGTAGGGTGCAGCTCCCCCGGCCTCCGGTCCTCCAACAGCAGTGGAGGCCTGCACTCCACTGCACTCTGGAGCCAGAGTCACGGGATCCAGCCCCAGCCCCACCCCCTCCTAGCTCTTCCGGCTGGGACGAATCCATTTCGGGGGGCCTCAGTCTCCCGAGCTCTAGAATGGGTATAATGTATGTTTAAAAGGATATAAGCTTTATCTTTTTTTTTTTTTTTTTGGCCTCACCGCGCGGCAGGTAGGATCTTAATTCCCTGACCAGGGATGGAACCCGCGCCCCCTGCAGTGGAAGCGAGGAGTCTTAACCACTGGACCAGCAGGGAAGTCCTTTAAGCGTTCTCTCAATATTCTCAGCCAGAAAGGCTTTCCAGCACCCTCTCCTCCCCCCTCGGTTATTACTCCGGGTTCCACTGTGTCCTGGGCTGCCCCCATCACAACCCTGACACCTCCTCCTTTCCCTGCCCCAATTGTAACTGTCTCCCCCACTGGACCATGATCCCTGTGAAGGCAGGAACCAGGTCCCTCTTAGTCACTGCGTTGTCCCCAGCGATGCCTGGCACATAGTAGGAACTCAAGAAACATCTGTCAACCGACTGAATGGTGGACATACAGGCAGAGAATCAGAAATGCAGACAGAAATTGGGAAACAGAGGGGAACCCACTTATAAACTTGAAGCCCAGGCAGCCCAAGGGGTGCCTGGCCCAGACGCCCACACTGACGCAGACCACCGACAATTCTTTCATGAAAAGGAGCCTGAAAAACTGGTGTGGATGGGGAATAGTGGCTCCAAGAGATATAGCCTGGCAGGGGAAGAAAGGAGATAAGGGGTAGACCCAGATCTTTGATAAATGGATTAGGAGAGATAAGAACCACAAGTCTTTCCTCCCTGCTGGGTATGCTCCCCTTAGATGATTTCTCCGAAGGAAATGGAAGACGACTTTTAAAATTACTAGCCTAGGGACTCCCCTGGTAGTCCAGTGGCTGAGACTCTGCGGAGTTCCCAGTGCAGGGAGCCCAGGTTCGATCCCTGGTCAGGGAACTAGATCCCACATGCTGCAAATAAGAGTTCGCATGCTGCAGCTAAAAATAGATCCTGCATACCGCAACTAAGACTCAGTGCAGCCAAATAAATATTAAAAAAAAATACTAGGCTAAGCTTTTCATTTGCATTCCTCCTCTCCTTTCACCCCTCAACACTTCACACCCATTTTTTAAAAGTCTTTATTGAACTTGTTACAATATTGCTTTTTTTTTTTTAATATATATAAACGTATTTATTTTTGGCTGCGCTGGGTCTTTGTTGCTGCATGCGGGCTTTCTCTAGTTGCGGCGAGCGGGGGCTACTCTTCGTTGCGGTGCTCGGGCTTCTCATTGTGGTGGCTTCTCTTGTTGTGGAGCACGGGCTCTAGGCGCGCGGGCTTCAGTAGTTGCGGCACGTGGGCTCAGTAGTTGCGGCTCGCAGGCTCTAGAGCACAGGCTCAGTAGCTGTGGCGCACGGGCTTAGTCGCTCCGCGGCATGTGGGATCTTCCCGGACCAGGGCATGAACCTGTGTCGCCTGCATTGGCAGGTGGATTCTTAACCCCTGTGCCACCAGGGAAGTCGCCACACCCATTTTACAGATGAGAAAACTGAGGCTCAGACAGACGTCCCTTGCCAGAGGGCAAGCAGCTAACAAGAGGCGGATTCAAGTTTCCAACTGAGCTCCCTGTGACTTCCAATACCTTTGAGTTATTTATTCACTGGCAGGAGAGAGCCCACCTGGAGGGAAAGGTGGCTCAGTTTTCCCTCTTATCCGCCTCCTGTGTGGGTCAGGAACACAAGACGTCATCCCCGCAGCCCCTTGGGGCAGATGCAGCAGGGGAACGAGGGGATGTTTGGCAGAGGCACCAGCACATCTCTGATCTCTGGGTCCTTGCGCTGTTAGAGTCAGCTAGTATTTCCTGGCCTCGACTCCGTGGGGAAGGCAGGAACAAAGCTGATTCTGACCCTGGGGGAGCCAGGGAGCTGCTTCCGGAGCATCATCATTCATTCATTCATGAACTCATTCATTCATTCATGAACTCATTCATTCATTCATGAACTCATTCATTCAGTGGACCTGGTCTCAGGCTGAGCAACTGTGGACCCCCAAAGCTTCTGAAGCCCCTCGTCTTAAGGTGGGGGGGGCGGAGCCACACCCTCCGAGCCCCCCGTGGTCAGTGCTGGGGCTGGAAGAATCAGACCAAAAGGGTGATTAAGTGGCAGAGGAGTTGGGACATTACCCCCAGGTCACTGGAGCCACAGTAGAGTTTTTAGAAGCGGGGAGGGTCAGATAAAACGTCTGTGGGGGTGAGGGTGAGGGCGGTTTATTCCAAAGCAGGCCTCAGCTGCATGGGTGGGACACCAGTGGAGGGCATACATGACCCGAATAAGAGGCAGACTTGCTGGGAAGATCAGAGAAGGCCATTGCCTAGGGGAAGGAATGACAGGAAGGAGAGATAAATGCCCAGCCCTCAGAGAAGGACAGACAGGCTTGTGGTCAGGAGAGATCTGGACATCCTTTGATGCCCCCAGAGCATCCCCAGCCCCCTCAGACGCGCCAGAACCGCGTCTCCCCTCCTCCCAGCTGGAGATCAGATGTCCCGGTGGCCGCTGTCCAGCCTCCGGAGAGGTGCTTGCTTTGATCTTCTTCTGACCCAGGTCAAAATGGGGGACGGGGGGGCACTCAGAGAGGGAGGGTTCGGATGGAGGCTCAGAAGAAATTTCCTTAGATCCCTGGGTGGCTGTGCAGAGCCCACAGCCAAGACCAAACCCAGGCAGTTTCATGCAAGCCACTCAGTTTCCCTTTCTGTGAAATGGAGGTGAGAGAAGCAACTCTGAATAGAGTTCTTGGGAGGTCTTAGGGAGATCAGACAGGGAAAGAACTTCTTGGGCCCTGGAACGGGGTTTCTCAAGCTGGCCAGTATTGACAGTTGGCCCTGGATTGTTCTCTGTGGTGAGAGCTGGCCTGGGCATTGCAGCATCTCTGGTCCCCACCCACCCCTGGCCCCAGTCGTGAAAACCAAAATGGTCTCTCGCCATCGGGTGGGGGCAGGGGAGGGGGCGAATTGCCCCGAGGTGGGAACCACTGCAGTAGAAAATCCTCTGTAACACGGGCTTCAGTCTCCGTGGACAAGACTAGCCAATGCTTGTCTGTCCTTCTGTCCTACCCTGAGGGCTGGGCATTTATCTCTCCTTCCTGCGTCATCCCTACCCCTAGGCAGGGCCTTCTCTGATCTGAGCACTATGCCGTGAAGTAAACTCATTCGAGTGAATTAAACTCATTATATCCTTCCAACATCTCATAAAGGCAGACATGGTTATTATCCTACTTCACAGAGGGAGCAAACTGAGGTGCAGAGAGTTTTGATAAATTGCCCAAGTCACACAGCTGGGGCTCAGCGCCACCTCCCTGAGCTCCTGAGGGTCCAGCAGCAGTGGGGGTGCCCCCTCCTCAGAGGTCTGAGACCCCCGTCTCCACACCCCTTCGTTGCGGCAGCTGATACCTCTGTGTTTCCCTTTTGCCTCCTCGGCCCTTCGATGCCGATGAAAGCAATCCCCTGTATTAAATTCACTCTGTAAAAAAGCCTGAGCAGGGCTGATCTATCCTGGGAGCACCGACAACACCCTGATCCTTCCTGGGGGTGGAGAGAAGTTGAACCACCCTATGCTAGCAAATAAGCATTAAAAACATAAACGGGGGACTTCCCTGGTGGTCCAGTGGTTAAGACTCTGACTTCCAACTCAGGGGGAGCAGGTTCAATCCCTGGTCGGGGAGCTGAGATCCCACATGCCTCGCTGCCAAAAAACCAAAACATAAAACAGAAGCAATATTGTAACAAATTGAATAAAGACTTTAAAAAGGGTCCACATCAAAAAAATCTTTAAAAAAGTAAATGGGGGACTTCCCTGGCGGTCCAGTGGTTAAGACTCCGTGCTCCCAATTCAGGAGGCACAGGGTCGACCCCTGGTCCTGGTCGGGGAACTAAGGTCCCACATGAGCACGGCATGGCCCCAAAAAAATAAAAATAAACGGGAGGCACCACACCCCAGTAATTTCATGTCTTCCTATCTACCCTGGAAAAGCCAACCAGGGACATCAGACAGCAGGTTGAGAACGTTTGAAGCAGGGGCTGCAATACAGTCATATCGAGAAAAACCAGAACCTGCGTCAGCCAGGGCTCATTAAACAGGTGGTGATGCGGTCCTGCTGTGGAATGTTACCCAGTGCCAGAGGGAACGAGGCACTGCTCCGGACCTCACATATAAAACCACTGGGAGAAAGGCTATGAACTCTCAGTTTGCAGGGGATGTTCACAGCATGATGGCCATGTGATCCCAAAAAGCAAGATGTGAGCTCACATTCCTTATAGGAATACATTCACACTCGTGTGTGTGTGTGTGTGTGTGCGCGCGCGCACGCACGTGTTGTGTGTTTTTGGGTTTTTTTATAATTAATTTATTTATTTGGCTGTGCAGGGTCTTAGTTGTGGCACACGGGATCTTCGTTGCCACACACGGGATCTTTGGTTGGGGCATGTGGGATCTAGTTCCCTGACCAGGGATCAAACCCGGGCCCCCTGCATTGGCAGCATGGAGTCTTAACCACTGGACGGCCAGGGAAGTCCTGCACGTGTTGTGTTTTGCACTGTGTCTCCCCAACATTCCTAGGTGAAAGTCCTAACCCCCAGGACCTCAGAATGTGACCTTATTTGGAGATAGAGTCACTGCAGATGTAATGATGTAATGATGAGTCACAGCTGGAGCAGAGTGGGCCCTAGTACTATATGACCGGTGACCTTAGGAAAAGGGGAAATTTGGACACAGACACATACGCACAGGGAACGTCATGTGCGCATGAAGGCAGAGATGCCGTGATGCTTCTATAAGTCAAGGTGTGCCGCAGATTGCCAGGGACCCCCGGAAGCTGGGAGAGCACAGAGCATGGGACAGACTCACGGCCTCAGAAGGAACCAGTCCTGACCAAGCCCTTGATCTTGGACTTCTGGCCCCCAGAACTATAGCCCTAGGAGACTCACAGAGTGCGTGCGTGCGTGCGTGCGTGTCTAGGAGAAGTTTTGCTAAGAAATGTAACAAGCTGACAATGGAGAGTACGGTGGAGGTATGGTGGCCTTCATACACTACTTTAATTTTGTACAAATGAAATGAATTTGCACATTATTTGCATAATAAAATTAATTTTGTAAACAAAGACATTTAAGCCATCCTTAACAGATCTCATATTTCTAGGACCACAAATCGGGATACTCTTCCTGATTTCGTACTTTAAAAATTTCCAAATGGAGCATAGAAATGAATGCAAAGAAACTAGCATGAAATTATATGACATTAGACAGCTAGAGTTCCTGGTTTTACTGAGAGCTAGGACTTGAGAGAACTTTCTTACTAAGAAAAACCTATTTATAATTTGGGGGCAAAAGGATCTGCTTTTAGATAAACGTATGAAGGATGTAAAGTCAAACAGCAGAAATGCTACTTCTTACATGCTTGTTGGGGGGTGGTGTGTGTCTGGATTGCATGCACTGGACTGAATGCAATGCAGTTTGGACCCAAGACACTTTTGTTTTTTCTAGAAAATACCCACACAGCAAGGAATTTGTATCGATGCCAAAGAGCTCCAAACTTCTTTCAAAATCAACCACAGTAGGGACTTCCCTGGTGGCACAGTGGTTAAGAATCCACCTGCCAATGCAGGAGACACGGGTTCGAGACTTGGTGCGGGAAGATCCCACATGCCGCGGAGCAACTAAGCCCGTGAGCCACAACTACTGAGCCCGCGAGCCACAGCTACTGAGCCTGCGTGCCACAACTACTGAAGAGAAGCCACCGCAATGAGAAGCCCGCACACTGCAACGAAGAGTAGCCCCTGCTCGCCGCAACTACAGAAAGCCCGCACAACAACAAAGACCCGATGCAGCAAAAAATAAATAAAATAAATTTTAAAAAATCAACCTCAATAAATTGGAATGTTGGGATTGACATACACACTACTATTTATAAAACAGATAACTAATAAGAACCTACTGTATAGCACAGGGAATTCTACTCAATCCTCTGTAATGGCCTATATGGGGAAAGAATCTAAAAAAGAATGCCTATATGTATATGTATAACAGATTCACTTTGCTGTACACCTGAAACTAATACAACATTGTAAATCAACTCTACTCCAATAAAAATTTTAAAAATCAACCTCAAAACCTTTCATTTCTTTTTGATACACAGGAAGACCCCTAAATTCCTTGTGTGGTACCTTGGGAGTGGAAGGACAGTTTCTATGCCAACACCAGCCTTGTCAATCAAGCCAAAGAGGCGGGGCTCGGAGGGTAGGTCTTCCCCTGTCTTCTAGCTTGGAATTCTCACCTAGATATGCTAGTTTCTAACCCAGCAGAGAGGCAAGCGAGAGTGGGAAGTGCCACATCGGATTAAGCAACAGAGCAGGATGTGGAATCTGGGTCTGTCAAGATCCCGGGGAACTACTCATCTTCCTCAGCCCTGGGCTGGCTCTTCGAAATACAGGTTCATTGGGATTTAATTCACACACCAGATAATGCACCCATTTAAAGTGTACAGTTGCGTGGGTTTTAGTATATTTAAAGAGTTATGCAACCATCACCGCAGTATAATTTTGGAACATTTTGAGCACCCCCAAAAGAAACCCGTGCCCATTAGCAATTACTCTCCATTGCCCCTCCCCAGTGATTCTCTAGCCCCAGGCAACCACTAATCCACTTCCTGTCTCTCTGGCTTTGCTGGTTCTGGACAATTCACATAAATGGAATCATACACTGTGTGGGCTTTTGTGATGGCATCTTTCATCGAGCCTAATGTTTTCAAGGCTTATCCTTGTTGTAGCATGAATCAGCAATTTATTCCTTTTTATGGCCGGTGATATTCTATTGGATGGATGGACCACAGCATTTATCTGTTCATCAACTGATAGACATTCGGGTTGTTTCCGCTTTTTAAAAAATTTTTTTAAAATTTTATTTATTTGGCTGTGCTGGGTCTTGGCTGCGGCAGCCATGCTCCTTAGTTGCGGCTCGCCGGCTCCTTAGTTGTGGCATGCATGTGGGATCTAGTTCCCTGACCAGGGATCGAACCCTGGCCCCCGGCATTGGGAGCACAGGGTCTTAACCACTGCGCCACCAGGGAAGTCCCTGTTTCCACTTTTGCACTAGTGTGAATCTTGCTACTGTGAACATTCATGTACAAGTGTCTTTGTGGACGTATGTTTTTAATTCTCTTGGGTATATCCCTAGGAGTGCAATGGATGGATCGCATGGTAACTCCATGGTTTGTTTTTTTAACATTTTGAGGAACTGCCAGACTGTTTGCCAAAGCTCCTGCACCTGCCTGTTAGAAATTTACATGATTCATTTATTTGTTTATTCAACATATATGTATGGAGAGTGCCTGTGGGCACTGTTCTGGGTGCTGGGAATATAGCATTGAGCAAACAGGCAGCTCACAGGGAGCAAACGAACATATGGAGAAAAGATAAGACGAGGTGGGGTACAAGCCTGGGAAAGTCTCACTGAAAAGGGGGCCATTTAATCTGGGGGAAGGGCACTCCAGGTGGAAGAAAGCGCGAGTGCAAAGGCCCAGAGGTGGGAATGAATGAAATGTAGGTATCTGAGGAACATCGAGGTAGCCGGTGCTGAGTGAGGAGGAAAGTGCAGGGAGGTGAGAGCCGGAAGGTGATGTCGGCAGATTGTTTAGGTTCTAATGGGCCATCATGAGCACCCAGTAACCACAACTAGCATCCTGGGGTCAGAGGCAACCCCAGTCCAGGCTGTAAGAAGACCAGGCTGCTGCCTGGGGATCCCCAAGATCCCAGGGCAGTCTCCTGGCCCTCCATCTTCACGAGGTCCTTGCAATTTTCCTGTCCACACCACCTTTTCCTAAATGCTTCCAGCCCAGCTCCCGGTCTCATCCTCGCAGCATCCCAGCCTCCTGGTCCTGAACACCGTGCAAAATCTCCATTGCACAGGAGAGAAAGCAGAGGCCCCTTCACAGGAAAGAGAGTAGCCCCTGCATCCAAAGGCCCCCGGCTCAGAGCAGGGCGGGGCACGGCGAGGGCGTCGGGGGCTACAAGTCCTGTCAATAAACGGGAAATTTCCCCTCCAGGTTTGCTAAGAACAGGTCCCCACCTTGCCGTGGGGTAAGGGGCTGCTCCGAAAGACCTTAATCCCTCCCCTAGCAACCTGCCGCCGTCCCAGGGTAACTAGGGCGGGGCTCAACTCGGAGTCACAGGTCCCCGGATCCTGCAGGGGCGGGGAGTCTCGCCTTCAGAGGGGGAGGAGGAGTCCGCGCCGCGCCTACTGGCCCTTTAAGAAGCTCCTCCTTGCGATGCTTCAAAGCATCCTGATTGGTCCCGAGAGCCGCCGAGCGCAGCCGAACTTGACGCACCCGCCCGCAGCGTTCCCTACTTACCTCCCACGCGGCTCAGCGGCCGCCCCAGCCAATCACCAACGGGCGCGCCGACCCTCATCTACATGGTCACGCCCCAGGGGAAGGGCATACCCAATCCGATCGCTCGCCGAACCGTCATTAGCATGCCGGGGGCGGGACAGGGCGGGGCGGACGGCAGGGGTGGGCGGCAGGGGCGGGCTCGGGGAGGTTGGTTGGAGCGTCGTAGAAGCCGAGAGGTCCGGGAAAGTTTCTTTGGAGGTGAAAACAGCCGCGGAACTCGGGGCCCTGCGAGGCGGCGGGGGCACGGGGGTCCAGGGGCCGGTGCGGGGCCCTTCCAGGGCCGGGGGGGTGCGGACCTGGGCCTCCTGGGGGGGCGATTGCCCAACAAAGGATCCTTGGGGCGCCTGCCCTCGAGGGCCTCCCCGCCCCCGGTTCCGGCCCCCCCAGGCGCCCCGGACCCGGCTTTCCGGGGCTCCCCAGCCCGGCCCCGTCGTCACCGGCTTGGGCGGCCCTCATCGGCCACGCGTCTACGTTCCAGGTGCGGCCGGGAGTGGCCATGTCCCACGGTCCCAAGCAGCCCGGCGCGGCCGCCGCGTGAGTGCGACATCCCCTCCCCCCAGCCCACTCGGAGCTGCAGCCTAGCCCCCACCTCGTCCCGTTGGAGCTCCTCGACCCCCGCCCCCCAGGGTCTTGACTTCCCCGACTTGGAGCAGGCCCTCCCCCTTGGGCCCCCACGGGCTTCCCCCCAAACCTCCGGGCTCCAGTTCCTTTCAGGGGTCCCCTACTAGCCTCCCCTACTGCTCTTGCCCGAACCCTGGATCCTGACCTCCTCTGACCCCTGCTTCCTGAACTCAGGAACCCCTAGCTGCCAGCGTTAGCGTCGTGGGGGCGTGGGTGGCCCTGGCGTCCCGTGGCTCTAGTCTCTCCCACGCCCCCTGTGGCCCCCCCTAGTGCTTCTGCCTCAACCCCCGGATCCTGACCCTCTCAGAGCCCTCCTCTGAGGGAGGACTCAGGGCCCTCTCTGCCAACTCCGCCGTCGGTGTTGGGAAGTGGGGGTGACCC
This sequence comes from Delphinus delphis, assembly GCF_949987515.2. Taxonomy (NCBI): domain Eukaryota; kingdom Metazoa; phylum Chordata; class Mammalia; order Artiodactyla; family Delphinidae; genus Delphinus; species Delphinus delphis. The sequence goes on along the minus strand of NC_082685.1, from coordinate 3,769,237 downwards.
TGGCTTCCCATGGCTCCAGGCCGGCGAGCGGCAAGGCTCCAGGACAGCATGGGGGCTTCGTGGTGGCTGTCAAGCAAGAGCGCGGCGAGGGCCTGAGGGCCGGAGAGAAGGGGTCCCACGAGGAGGAGGTGAGAGTCCCTGCACTGCGGTGGCGGCGGCCCTTAGTCTTGAAGCTCCGCCCCGAACTCAATTTGAATTCGTTGTGGCTCCGCCCACAGTCCAGATTTCCCTCCAGATGCTGAGGCCCCGCCCCGTGCCAGATACCACGCCCCAAGAGCTCCACTGCCACTCTAAGTCCAGGCCCCGCCCACTGCCCAGGGATCGAAGCCAGTACGGAAGCCACGGCCACAACGAGGCCACGCCCACAACACAAGCCAGCCCCAACCCTGGGCTGATCCTCTGTCCCCAGTACTTCTCTGATCCCTTTACCCCTGGCCAGGGGTCTCTTAACCACACTCTCCCAACCCTGAACCCTGACCAGGCCATACTTCCAGGCCTTCTGGGTCCTACCTCGTGGTTAGGCCCCGCCCAAGTCTTTCAGGGCCCCGCCCCTTCCCCTCTGGGCCCGGCCCCAGCCCTCCAGGCCCCTCCCAACGGCGAGGCTGGGTTCTGCAGCCGGTGAAGAAGCGAGGCTGGCCCAAAGGCAAGAAGCGGAAGAAAATCCTGCCGAATGGGCCCAAGGCACCTGTCACCGGCTACGTGCGCTTCCTGAACGAGCGGCGCGAGCAGATCCGGACGCGCCACCCGGACCTGCCCTTTCCTGAGATCACCAAGATGCTGGGCGCCGAGTGGAGCAAGCTGCAGCCGGCGGAGAAGCAGGTGGGGACGGCTCGGGACAACTGACCTTCCCTCACCCACTCAGATACCCACCTGCAGCCACTTACCCCAAAGGAACAGGTGTGGAGGGTCCTTCGTTCCTCCTGGACTCCAGGACCTGGAGAACTGACCACCCATTAGCTCTCTCCAGCTTGTTGAAGGGAGGGGAGAGTAGCAGTAGGCTGGAATAGACATAAAATTTAATAAACAACGTTAGACTAAAGAAGTAGGGGTGGGGGCTGGATTTCTGTTAGAAACTTTATGGTTTTTAAGTTCTGGTAATTAATTTAAAAATTGCAAAAACATCAAGGAAACGTTAGCACCAGCTTGCACCCTCTACCCTGGGATTTCAACAAGCAAAATGCGTTCGGGAGGGCAGTCCAGCCTGGAGGTGGGAGCCTGCAGACATTCAGACACCAGGGAGTGGTTTATAAAGGCTGGAATTGGGATGAGGTCGGTGAGGTCAGGGAGTTGGGAGGTAGCCTGAGCAGCAGCCTGAAGGGTGGGGTTTTGTCTGGAGGGCAGTAGGGCGCTGTGGGAAGGTGCAGCACAGTGAGCTGACTGATGGAGATGGGGTCTTGCCCTGCGAGGGCTACCCTGCCCCTGGGCTGGGCCAAGCCTTCTCATGCTGCCCCCGCCAGCGGTACCTAGACGAGGCTGAGCGGGAGAAGCAGCAGTACATGAAGGAGCTGAGGGCGTACCAGCAGTCAGAAGCCTACAAGATGTGCACAGAGAAGATCCAGGAAAAGAAGATCAAGAAAGGTGCGAAGGGCCCCAGCCCCCAGGCAGCTGAGTGCCTGCTCTGAGATAGGTGACACAGGCAGACCAACCTACCCCCTCCAAAGGGCTCTCACGGTCCCGTGTGAATGAGACACACATAACCAGACAGTTGTGAGTGAATAGGGCTGGTCAGCGCTGAGACTGGGCACACACAGATGCGGGGGCGGGGGGAGGGGGCCAGGTGGGGATCTTGACCCAGGATGAGTAGGGCTGACTAGGGGAGGGGAATGATGGTGTTCCAGGCAGGGGGAACAGCACGTGCAGAGCAAAGCGTGGGGTCCGAGGAGACCTGGGAGGCTCACCCTGCCCTCCTCCCTCCCCCACCAGAGGACTCCAGCTCCGGGCTCATGAATACCCTTTTGAATGGACACAAGGTAAGCTTCCCTCCTCCATGGAGGACACCTGGGCAAGAAAGGTCTGGAGGTACTTAGACCTCTGGGTGAGTGAGCACCGTCGCTCCTGGGATGAAGTGAGCGCCCGGTCCAGATGTGTGCAAGCAGAGGCTGGACAGCCACACAATGGGAAGGCTGTAAAATGGACTCTGACCCAGGTGGCCTGAGGAGACCCTCCCAAGCTTAGGGGATGTCCCAGAGGGGGTGTGGCTGCCCTCCCACCCTCTCCCAAAAATATTGCCACCTTGTCCTGTCGTCCCAGGGTGGAGACTGTGACGGCTTCTCCACTTTCGACGTCCCCATCTTCACGGAAGAGTTCTTGGACCAAAACAAAGGTGAGCGCTGACCACAGGTTCTTGGAGCAAGTGTTGGGCCCAGAGGGCGCCAAGGGGGTAGGCAGTGGGTGCCTTCCTCCCCTGCCCCCGTAGACCAGAGAGCTGCGGTGTGGGGCTGGAGGCAGAGCAGTGACGGAAGGCCTGGCGTGAGGCACAGCGAGGGGCAAAGCGTGGCTGAGGGAAGGCAGGGAAGCGCCAGGATCTGACCCGGCTCCCCGCCTACAGCGCGGGAGGCGGAGCTGCGGCGCCTGAGGAAGATGAACGTGGCCTTCGAGGAGCAGAACGCGGTGCTGCAGAGGCACACGCAGAGCATGAGCAGCGCGCGCGAGCGCCTGGAGCAGGAGCTGGCGCTGGAGGAGCGGCGGACACTGGCGCTGCAGCAGCAGCTCCACGCGGTGCGCCAGGCGCTCACCGCCAGCTTCGCCTCGCTGCCGGTGCCGGGTGCGGAGGCCCCGCCCCCAACCACCCTAGCCCCGCTCCTCCCACCCCCGCCCCGCTCCTCCCACCCCCGCGAGTCCCGCCCCGCTAACTCCGCCCTCGACTACTTCGGGCTCCGCCCAGGCTACCGCGAGTCCCGCCCCCTCTGGCCCGGCTCCGCGAGCCCTACCCCTCACCCCCTCACCAGTCTCTTCACAAACCCTCACCTCCCTCCCTTTCGCCACGCCCCTGCGGACCCCGCTCCCGGCTACCCGAGCGCCTCCCGCCCCGCTGCCAGACCTTGCTGCGCCAGCCCCGCCCACGCTGGCTCTCGCGCCCCGCCTCTGACCCCTCCCCTCATGCCAGTCTTCCGCGTTCTTTCCTCAGCTGAGCTGGGCCAATTTCCCCTCCCCCACTAGCCTCCGCATCCCCCCCCCCATCACGACCCCGCCCTCTCCAACTTGCTTCATCTGACCCCTGCCACAGCTGACCTTGATTTCCCCGGGTCCAGACACCCTGACCGCGCCCGCCCGGCCCCACTGAAGTGCGCTCCCGACCCTCTCCCCAGGACCCCGCGCTTACAGACCCCCACCCTCTGACCTCTGCTTCGGTGGAGACCCCACCGCGGTGACTCCTCCGCTGGGCTCGGCTGACGGGTCCCCCCCCCCCCCAGGCACAGGCGAGACGCCCACGCTCAGCACCCTGGACTTCTACATGGCGCGGCTGCACGGTGCCATAGAGCGCGACCCCGCGCAGCACGAGAAGCTCATCGTCCGCATCAAGGAGATCCTGGCCCAGGTCGCCAGGTGTGTGCCCCAGCCGGTCTGCCCCCAGGCCCGTTCAGCCCAGCTGGGGCTGCCTTGAGTAGGGGCTGCCTCAGGCTAGACCTTCGCTGGCGGGACCCGGCGAAATAGACTAGCTTTAGGCCTCCAGCGGGGTTTCTGGGGTCTGTGGGCGCTGCCCAGTGGGATCTGGCTGCCGGCTCTTTTTCGGAGGGCACAGCCCATGCGGGATCTATTAGGTGGGGCTGGTTTGATGCAGGTGGCTAATGGCCTAGCCCCTGGGGGCGCTGATTCGGCCTGGTACTCTATTACGACTCTGGTGAATCATCCAGCACTCCCTTGGCCCAGGGGACCCGAGCTTCCCCAAAGCTTCGGGGTGGGTTTTTCTGGGTGCCTCCCAGCTGCCCAGGATAGGTGGGATCAACTCCAGGCTCCCCACCCTGGCATCTGAAGGAGCAGAGAAGGATGGCCTCTAGGGTACCCAGGAAGGGGGTGGGGTTGAGAGATGATGGGGGTCCCCCCTCACAGATCTCCTCCCTTCTGTCACAGTGAGCATCTATGAGGGTGTCTGCTGCCCCATGATCCAGAGAAGACCAAGCCCTGGTCACGGCCCCTCCCCCACCCCCACCCCATGGAGGAGGGGTGTGGGTCCATCCTTTGGGGCCAGGCCCAGTCCTGCACCTTGGGGGCTCCAGCCCCCCTAAAATTAAATTTCTACAGCATCCCTCTAGCTATCAGTCTCCCCAGCACCCCAACCCAGAAAAATCGCCCACCACGCACAGTGCACAGAACCCCATGGCCCCAGGGTCCACCACAGGGCACGTCACACTACACGGATGTGGGAACAGCACACATGGACAGCGTGACCCGGGACAGGAGGAGACCCGCAGCCGCTCATCCGCCCAGTGTGGGGAGAGTTACACACCCTACACCGGCTCTCCAGGACCAGTCCCTGGACACAGGGCAGAGAAAACCCACACCTGACACACTGGGACTCCTGCCTGGCAGGTGCCACCCTAAGTGCCCACACGGCCAGGCACGCCGCAGGGACACACTCTCACACTCCGGGCGGGGCCCTCTACCCCAGAATGGGGGGGCTGGTACTGACCACCCTACCCTCATCCAGCTGAGGGACCCCCGTGGAGGGGGCCCCTTTGCCACTGCTCAATTGGACTTTTTAAATAAAAATGGAATTTGAATTTCAAGCTTGTGCCTGTGTGTCTTTTGGAGGGAAACAGGCCAGGACCCTCTGTTGGGGTCCTAAGCCTACTCTCCCCAGCCCCTGGCAACCAGAAATCCACTTTTTTTTTTTTTTTTTTTTGGGCCACACCACGTGGCATGTGGGATCTTAGTTCCCCGACCAGGGGTGGAACCCATGCCCCCTGCATTGGAAGCCCGGAGCCTTAACCACTAGACCACTAGAGAAGTCCCACAAATTCACTCTCTGTCTCTGGATCTACCTGTTCTGGACATTTCATATAAATGGAATCACATGCTGCGTGTCCTTTGGTGTCTGGATTCTCTCACTGAGCATCGTGTTCTCAAAGTTCATCCACATTGTAGTGCATGTCAGTGCTTCATTCCTTCTCCTGGCTGAATAATATTCCACTGTGTGGATGGCCCACATTTTGTTTATCCAGCATCTGTTGATGGCCCTTCGGGTTGTTCCCACCTTTTGGTTGCTGTGAATCGTACAGCTGAGAACATGCATGTACAGGTTTTTGTTTGAACACCTGCCCTCACTTCTGGGTCGATCCTGAGAAGCAGACTTGCTGGGTCAGATGGCAATTCTATGCTTAACTTACTGGGGAACCCTCTCAGAGACTTCAGCCTTTAATGGAATGTTTGGGGCAGCTTAAAAATTCTAGGGAGTAATTTGACAAGCACTGATGTTACCGGTTGAATTTTGTCCCCTCCAAAGAAAATCTTGAAGCCCTAACCCCCAGAACCTCAAAATGTGACCGTATTTGGCAATAGGGTCACTGCAGATATGATTAGTTAAGATGAGGTCATGGAGTGGGGCAGCCTCTAATCCAATATGACTGATGTCCTTATAAGAAGATAAAGATTTGGACACAGCTGCAGAGAGGAGACAGCCATGTGACAACGGAGGCAGACACAGGCAAAGCACGCCTCCAAGGAATGCCAAGGATGACCAGCCACCAACAGAAGCCAGGAGGGGCAGGAAGGATGCCACCCAGGGTGTCAGAGGAGCTTGGTCTTGCTGATTTCTAGCCTCCAGAACTGAGAGAGTAAATTTCTGTTGTTCATGAGCCAGCCAGTTGGTGGTACTTTGTTACGGTTGTCCCAGGAGACTCGAAAAACGATACTCTCACACACCCACGTCCAAGTGTGTGCTCCCTCCTCTCACGCCCTCCCTGGCTCTGTACCCTCATCCCAAATTTGGAGTTTACCATTCCTGGGCAGGTCTTTACCTACTTTTAGCACAAAAGGATGTCTTCCCACAAGAGTACCATCCTGATGGATTTTTTTTTTGGTTCGTTTCTAAAGGTTCGAAAGTAGACGACTCTGTGGCTTCTAGTTTAATCACAAAGTTGTGCAACCACCAGCCCAACTTAATTCCAGAACATTTTCATCACCCCCAAAACAAACCCCCCTCCCATTAGCCATCACTCCCCATCCTCCCCTCCCCCAGTCCCAGGCAACCACGAATCCACTTTCTGTCTCCATGGATCTGCCTGTTCTGGACACTTCATCTAAACGGCATCACACGCTACGTGGCCTTTGTAATCTGGCTTCTTTCAATGAGCATCGTGTTTCCAAGGTTCATCTGTGCTATAGCGTGTATCCCATTTTGCACGTTTTTAAACTTTACATAAATTTTCTTACATCGTCCGAAGCCTTCTGCAACTTGCCTGTTTTCATCAATGGTTGGTTTCTGAGATTCATCCAAGGCGAAAGGCCTCTCTTTGGAGCTGCTATATGGCATTCCACTGCTGTTTATTGAGCCAACCATCGTTCCTGTCGGTGACGCCTAGATGCTGTGTTCCCAGGGGATTCTGAGAGACGCCTCCTGGTGCCCAGAACTTCCTTCTAATTTATCTGTAACCCAGTGTGCCCACTGTGTGCCAGGATACAGCAGGGGATGAAAGAGACCAGAACTCCTGCCCTCCCGAAACTGACATTCCAGTTGAGGAGACAGAGGAAACACAAGATGAATAAATAAACTATCTGCTATGTCAGGTCATGCTCAGTGCTAGGGAGGAAAAAAGCCAGAAAGAGAGATTGGGAGATGGTGATAGGAGGTGACAACTGAGCCAAGAGCCGAAGGAGGTGAGGGAGTGAACCACTTGGAGATCTGGGAGAAGATGTTCCAAGTGTAGGGGCACAGCCTGTGCAAAGGCCCTGGGGCAGGATAGTGCCTGTTGTGTTGAATGAACAGCAAGGAGGTCCGTGTGTCTGGAGCAGAGTGAGCAAGGGGGAGAGAGGGAGGTGGGGAGGGCAGGGAGGGGACGGGGCAGGTTGTGCAGGGCCTTGTGCGTGGAGGGGAGGACTTGAGTTTTTACCCCGAGGGAGGTGGGAGCCCTGGAGGGCTGTGGGCAGAGGATGGACACGTTGTGGCTCAGTTTATACCAGGGTAAGCGTCCTCCCCACCTCTTATGGTTGTTGCAAGGATTAAATGAGTGCGCCCAGCAGAGAGCAAGCGCCCGGGCACCCACGGCTGCCGCATCCTTATTTGTGATCCTTATTTTTCCCGCTCCCTGGAGAGTTCACAGCTGGCCCTGGCAAGGCCGGCACACCTGGGGCCAGCCCCCCCGCCCCCCTGCCCTCCCCCCCCACACCCCCGCACTCCGCGGTGTCGCCTTCCCGGGAGGCTCGGGTTCCCGGATCCCCTTACCCCGACGGCTCGGCTGTCGCTCCTTGGGCCGGGGGAGGGGAGGCTGCAGGAAGCGGCGGATCCGGCGGCTGTGGCCGTGGCCCCGGTGGCCGAGCTCCTCCTGCCATGGAGACCACAGCGGCCCGCGAGGCCCGGGGGGCCGAGGCCCCACGCCTGCCCGCACCCCCGCCCTCGCCCGCCGAGCCCCCAGCCGCGTCCCCCAGCCCGGCCGCGCCCCGAGCCCGCCCGCGCCTCATCTTCCGCACGCAGCTGGCTCACGGCAGCCCCACGGGCAAGATCGAGGGCTTCACCAACGTCCGCGAGCTTTACGCCAAGATCGCCGAGGCCTTCGGGATCGCGCCCACCGAGGTGAGGCCCCCGGACCCCCAGCACCCGAGGCCCACCGGCTGACCGGGGGTAGGGGTGGACCCTGGACGCCGGGACTGGGGCCCCAGAACGCCCATCTTCGGATGGAGGGGACCCGATCTCCGGATCTCAGAGACGCACCTCTCAGATCCTGGGGTGTCCGTACCCGGTGGACCCCCTGCGCAAAACATGCGCACGTCTTAGGGTTAACGGATGCCTAGTTCGTCCAGGAAAACACTGGGCTGACCCAGCTAGGAGTGGACCCCAGCTCTCAGGGAAGCGCCTATGTTTCCTGGGCGCGGCTGCGGGGCTGTGGTTCCAGGCAGCCCCCTTTCAGGTGAGAAGTCCGAGGCCGCGGGGGGTCAGGGGCTGGGTTGTAGGTGCGCCTCGCAGCCCCGAGGGGGCGCCAGCAGATTTAGAACAGTTTTAAAAGATCGGGGGTGACAGAGCAACGAAGGGTTAAAAGGGGAAGTCTGGGGGGGGTGGGAGAGGGGGCGTCCTCCTGCCCTAAGTCTCCTTCTCACCCTGCTCCCCATTCTGGGGGTCCCAGTCTCCTCGCCTCCCACCCCATTCTGAGAGGATCCCATACTCTGCCATTACACGTGACTGCGATCCTGGTAGGGGATGACTGGGGTCGGTTTCGTGCCTCTTTGCGCCTCGGTTTCCCTATCAGGCCCCTGAGCCCAACCCCCGGTTGTTCTGCGCAGACGGTGGGGGATGAATGAGGTCTGTCATTAATTTTGGGCTCCCCCTCCCCTCGGGACAGATCTTATTCTGCACCCTAAACAGCCACAAAGTGGACATGCAGAAACTCCTAGGCGGCCAGATAGGGTTGGAGGACTTTATCTTTGCCCACGTGCGCGGCGAGACCAAAGAGGTGGAGGTCACTAAGACCGAGGACGCCCTGGGACTGACCATCACTGACAACGGGGCTGGCTATGCCTTCATCAAGGTGCCCGTGGGGGCGGGTGGCTTCCCGGGTGCCCCTCTCTGCCCCTCTCTGGTGTGAACAGGACCTGAGAGGGGCCGCTGGGGTGGCCCTGTGAGTGACTCTGGGTCCCTGCAGAGGATCAAGGAAGGCAGCATCATCAACCGGATCGAGGCAGTGTGCGTGGGCGACAGCATTGAGGCCATCAACGACCACTCAATCGTTGGCTGCCGCCACTACGAGGTGGCCAAGATGCTCCGGGAGCTGCCCAAGTCGCAGCCTTTCACCCTGCGCCTGGTTCAGCCCAAGAGAGCTTTCGGTGAGGGCCACCTGGGGCCCAGGGGGCAGGCTGGTGGGGGGCGGCGGGGAAGCTCTTCCAGAAATTGGTCCTCTGCATGCACCGGGTGGCAAAGGGTGGGGGGATGGGACAGGATGGAAGGTTCTAGATGCCTCTGGTGACAGGACAGGGAGCTTCTGGCACTGTATGAGGAACAGGAGGGTCATTTCTAGATTGTTATAGAGTTGGTCTGGGCATGGGGGTCGGGGGAGGCTTGGGAAGATTGGGAAAGGATGAGGAGGTATCTGGATCTATTTTGTAGCTGGTCTGGGAGCTTTTAAAGTATTGCTATGAGGCTCTGGTGAGTTCTTGAGAGTGACTCTCAAAGGGAGCTCTAGAATGGGGCTTTTCAAAGAGAAGTCTGTGACTGGTCCATGGATGAGATAAGGAGGTCCCCGTCGAAGAAGGATTCTTAACCTCAGCACTATTCACATCTGGGGCTGGATGACTGTTGTGGGGCGGTCTTGGGCACTGTCAGGTTCGACCTAACAGGTGCCAGTGTCTCCCCTGAGTTGTAACAATCAAAAGCGTCTCTAGGTATTGTCAATGTCACGGGCGGGGGGCGCAAAATCACACTCCTCCCCCCCCCCGCCCCCCGTGCCAGCTGGGTTGAGAACCTTGATCTAGAATGTAGATCACCTTGTTTAGTTCAGCAGACAATTGTTTTCCATAAGCAGACTTTCTCAAGGAAGGAAGCAGGATGCTAATTTCCTTTCTGGCACAGGCTTCTTATCTCATCATGGACTGGCCCTTTGAGTCACCCTGTCCCAGAACAAGAGGTTCTAAAGGTGCCCTGGCCCATCTGGAGGGAGGTCCCAGGGGAGTGCGACAGGATGGGGTCCTAGATCTGCCCTGGAGCAGGACAGTGAACTCTGAGAGCCGTGAGCAGGTTAGGAAGAGCCAATTCTAGAGCAAGGAGCTTTCTAGATTGATCCTCTGGGAACAAGGAGAATCTTAAGCAGTCTCTTCTAGAGAAAGTCACTTTGAGAGGAGGAGGGAAATTTGAGGGAAGAAAGGATTCTCAAGCATGGTCCCTGAGGATTCACCCATGGACATAAGGAGGACTTTGAAGGGTAGGAAGGTTCTAGAAAGGCTCAGCTGGTGGCTTCTGAGTGTTTAGGAAGATATGGATCTGCCCAGAACACATGCACCTCCTCCACTCTGTCCCCTCCAGATATGATCGGCCAGAGAAGCCGGAGCAGCAAATGCCCCACGGAGGCAAAAGTCAGCAGTGGGAGGGAGACCCTGCGGCTTCGGTCTGGGGGGGCCGCCACTGTGGAGGAAGTGGTGAGTGGAGGGGAGAAGGGTGGACATCAGGGTCTCTTGCACCTAGAGCTCTATCGCTGACTCAGCATGACCTTGGGTAAGACCCTCTCCTTTGCCCAGCCTCAGTTTCCCTACCTGCAAAGTGGGCCCTTGTCAGTCAGGGCAGTAATGGTGGGACCAGAAGCATTGACTAATGTGTGGTCCCAGTCTGCTGTCACCTAAGGGGTGGGGGACTGGGGAGGGGGCTCGGAGTGATCCCAGGCTTCTGACCCTCTGCTTTGCTCCCTACAACCCCAGCCTAGTGAATTTGAGGAGGAGGCATCTCGGAGGGTGGATGACCTGCTGGAGAGCTACATGGGCATTCGGGACCCAGAGCTGGGTAAGGGGCCAGGGTAAGCCGGGTGGACCCTGGGGGGAGGACAGCCCATGGGGAGGAGGCAAGGGTCCCAGGGGAAGCTGGCGTCCCCCCAGGGAGCGCCCTCACCCACTTCCCCTCGGCTCGGCCTGCAGCGTCCACCATGGTGGAGACATCCAAGAAGACAGTGAGTGTCCAGGAGTTTGCACGCCATTTAGACTCCGTTTTGGGCGAGTTCGCCTTCCCGGACGAGTTTGTGGTGGAGGTGTGGGCCGCCATCGGCGAGGCCAGGGAGGCCTGTGGCTAGTCTGCCCCGGGGCCGAGCGCAGCCCCAGCCCGGAGCCCAGCCCCATGTCCCAGCCCTCCCGGCCAGTTCCCCAAGCCCAGCCCTGCTCTGGAGTCCAGAAGCCCAGATCTGAGACCCAGCCCTGCTCTAGAGCCCAGCCCAGCTCAGAGACCAAGCCCATATCTGAGACTGGTATCACCTCTAGAACCCACACCAGTTTTGAGACTGAGCCCAGCCCTGAGACTCGGCCATGCTCTAGAACCCAGCTCAGCTCGGAGACCAAGCACAGCCCTGAGACCACGTTCACCTCTAGAACCCATACTAGTTTTGAGACCAGGCGCAGCCCTGAGACCCAGCCCTGCTCTAGAACCCAGCCCAGCTCAGAGACCAAGCCCAGATCTGAGACCCAGCCCTCCCCTAGAACCCAGCTCAGCTCGGAGACCAAGCTCCCCTCTAGAGGCAAGGCCAGCTCTGAGACCACGTTCACCTCTAGAACCCATACCAGTTTTGAGACCAAGCCCAGCTCTGAGACCAAGCCCTGCTCTGGAACCCAGGCCAGCTCAGAGACCAAGCCCAGATCTGAGACCCAGCCCTCCCCTAGAACCCACCTCAGCTCGGAGACCCAGCTCCCCTCTAGAGGCAAGGCCAGCTCTGAGATCACGTTCACGTCTAGAACCCATACCAGTTTTGAGACCAAGCCCAGCTCTGAGACCAAGCCCTGCTCTGGAACCCAGGCCAGCTCTGAGGCCCAGTTCATCACTAGAACGCAAGCCAGTTCTGAGATGCAACCCAGCTCCAGAACCCAGCTCTCCTCTAGAACCCAGGACAGCTCTGAGGCTAAGCTGAGCTCTGATATAAAGTCAAGTTTGGGAACCCAGACAAGTTTTAAGAGCCACCCCGGCTCTGAAATCAATGCTAGTTCTGAAAGTCAGGCCAGCTTTATGACCCAGCCCTGCCTTAAAACTCGACCCAACTCTGGAACGCAAGACAGTTCCATGACCCAGTTGTACCTGGACACCTGGTCTAGCTCAGAAACACCAGTTAGTTCTGGAACCCAGGTGAGACTCAAGAAGCAGCCCAGTTCCAGAAGCCACATCAGCTCAGGATTCAAAGGCAGTTCCGAAACGCAACCCTGTTCTCATGCCCAGACCAGCTCAGGAACCCAGATGCACGCTGTGGAGCAGTCCAGGCCCAGACCCCACCCCCATACTAGGGCCCAGCCCAGCTCCAACGATGAGTCCAGCTCAGAGACTGAGCCCCGCTCTATACCCCAGACTAGCGCAACAAGCAGGCCTGTCTCCAGAATTCAGACAAGCTCTGGACCCCCATCCATCTCTGGGGCAAGGCCCGCCTCCAGAGCTCCACTTGATGCCAAGACCCACCCTCACTGCAGAACACAGAGCAGCTCTAGAACATCATCCAGCTCTGGGACCCAGACAGACTTCAAGGCTTGGCCAACTTCCAGAGTTCAGTCCAGCTCAGGCACTCCACCCAGCTCCAGAACTCAGCTCAGTTCTAGAGCGCAGGCCGGCTCTGAAATCCCATCGAGCTCTAAAACACAGTCAATTGCTGAGACCTACTTGAGTTCCAGAGTCCAGCTAAAGTCTGGGCCTGGGACCCAGACCAATGCAGCAACAGACTTAAGCTCCACAGCTCTGTCGAGCTCTGAGAGCAGGCCCAGCTCCAGGACCCAGCCCGGCCTGGGAACTCAAAGCACCTCTGGGACCCAGCTCGTCGCAGAAACCCTGCAAAGCTCTAGAAACCACCTCCAGACCACACCCCCAGGCAGCTCTGCTATTGAGCCAGACTTTGGGAGACAGACCAGCTCTGGAAGTCCGCTCATCTCTACAGCCCAGCCCAGCTCTGGGACCCAGACCAGTTCAAGAATACAGCCCAGTTCTGGAACCCAACCCAGCTCCGGAACGCAGACCAGTGCTGGAACCCAGCTCATCTCTGAGACCCAGCCCAGCTCTGGGACCCAGCCCAGTGCAAGAATTCAGCCCAGCTCTGGAGCCCAGCTCAGCTCCAGAACCCAGTTCAGCTCTAGAATTCAGTTCAGAGCTGAGACTCACCACAGCTCTGAAACCCAGACCAGTTCAAGAACCCAGCCCAGCTCTGGAATCCACCTTACTTCCAGAACCGAATCTGTTTCTGAAACGCAATCCGGCTCCAGAAGCCAGACCAGCTCAAGAATACAGCTCAGCTCTAGAAATGGGCTCCGCCCACCAACCCCTGGCCTTGACCCCAGAACCCAGGCTGTTGCCACTGCCCCAGCCCGACCTCAACACCCAGGCCCATCACTCAGAGCCCCACCTACAGGTCCTAGGAGGGTCTCTCACCCTCAGTCCCATGATCGGGTTCAAGGAGCCCAGGCCGATACTGGCCCAGGCCGAAGCCCATCCACTTCTGCCCTGTTCCCACGGCCGTGGTCCCCCTCCGTCCCGCAGAAACCAGCCCTTCCCCCCAAGCCCCAGCTGAGACCCCAGAAGTCCACCCCACCCACCAAATCTGTCATCCCTAGTTCTGCCACCAGGGCGGCCCTCCTGCATTCCCAGCCCCCTGAACCCTCAGCTCAGGGGCCTGCCCCCTCCCCCGAGCTCAGGGAGCCAGGGCCAGCTCCGCCGGCGTCAGAGCCCCTCCCCTACCATGGGGGGCTATAGCTTGGGGGTGACATACTTGTGGCCCCCATCCCCTCTCCTGCCCCTCCCAGCCTGGGTCCCCCAGAAGCAGCAGGTGACCTCATTCCCCCACAGGCGGGGTGGGGGGCGGTGAGGGAGGGTGGACACAGGGGCTTTGGTTTCACCCGGGCCTGGCTCTGGGAGCTGTAAGCAGATCCCAGGTCTGTGGAGGGGAGGCGGGGTGAGGCGGGGGGGGGAAGTTGGGGCAGGAGGCGGTTTCCCCCTCATGTACCTCGAGGGCTCATGGGGAATAAAGGCACCTCCCACCCCTGCAGCTCTGTGTGTCGTTTTTGGGGGGTGTTTGGGGGAGAGCAGAGGAAGGGGCAGGCGTGAGGGTGACATGACAGCACTAGATGCTTCTTACGTGGCTACGATGTGCCAGGCACATTGTTAAGTGCTAAGTGTGCAGGTGCTCATGGACCTGCAGACACACGGTGCTCTAGACAAGCTCAGTCATTCGGCCATTCTGTCTGCCTTTACTGAGCACCTACTATGGGCCAGGAGCTGCTTGTTCAAGGCATGGGGAGTCTGAAGGGCTGAGTGAATAGATGGCTAAACCACAAGCTTATGAGGGAGTGCATCCCATCTGCCGTGGAGGAAGCAGGCGTGTACGCCATGGTCCCTGTGTGTCTTGCCCTCTCTTTTCCTCACCTGCAAAATGGGCTTAATCCCAGAACCCTCTCTTAGGGGCTGTAGGGAGGCTTCCAGGAGATCCAAGCTGTAAAGTGCTTAGGGAAGACTCAATAAAGGAAGTGGGGAGAGGAGCTGGAAGCCAGCCCAAGCTCTTGGGGCTTCCACAGCCCCCCAGTCCTGCTCGGCTGCCACACGGTTGGATAGGAATATTGATACAAGAAACTTCAATAATTGACGATTTCAGAGCCAAAAGAGATTATGTTTTGGCAAGAGAGGGAGTCTCTTGCCCGTTCTCATTCAATCTTTTCTAGACAGAGCCTTCTCAAATTGGGCTGTCAAAGGGAATCAACTGTACCTCAGTAAGCAGGTCATATTCAGGGGTCAGAGGGGGTCAGAGTCCCCCATTTCTGGAGGATTTCTGCAAGGGGAGGCTTACAAGTCTGCTTTCCTCCAGACACCATCCCAGCATTGCCCACACCCTTCCTGGGATTGGGAGGCGCCTCTGAGTGGGGAGGGGCGGAGAGAGGGGAGGGGCTTTGGAAAGGGGAGTCAGGGAAGAGTTGGAGGGTCCCCAGGGATGATGGAAGACAGCACACAATCCTGCCACTCAAACTGTCCATCCTGCACTCCTGGCTCCTAGACTTCCGAACAGGCAGATGCGACTGACAGGGAGAACAAAGTTTAGATGGGGGACATGCTGGCAGGGTGCTCTGTCCTTCCAGAGCTGCCCCCGACGTCCAGCCCTGGCCCTACTGCATCGTGGACCTGCGGGTGAGCTGGGGTTGCAGGGAGAGAGACCTGGGCCGGGTACTGAGGCGAGGGTGGAGGCGCCGGATCACCGCCCGGCGAAACAGGATGTACACCCAGGGGTCGAGGATCTGGTTCCAGGTGGCCACGCGCAGGTAGATAAGCAGCTGCTTCTCGGTGGCTCGGGACAGCTGCCCAGTCGGGCTCATGGCAGGCGGGCTCCGCAGCACCGTCTGGGCGATAAAGACCTGCGGGGGGAGGGGTGTGTGTGCGTGTGGCCAGAGCGGTCAGCCGGGGGCCAGGCCGGCCACCAGCCCTGCCCTGCACCAGTACCTGCCCGGGCCACCTGCCATCCACCGAGACCCCGTGCTGATTTTGTCCCCGAGGTGCTGTGTGACCCCGGGAGAGCTGCCTGACCTCTCTGAGCTTCAGCTGATGTGGCCGAAAAATAGCACACTTTTCCTGCTCCTCTCCTGGGCACAATTAAACGTGGTGGACAAGAGGACTTGCAGGTGCGAGCAGGTGGAATCACTGTGACTGCCAGTTTTATTATTCTATCAAACATTTATATTTTATACAAATTTTATAATATAATATCAAATTATGGTATAAAATTGTATATTAAATAATTAAATTTTATGTTGTTTATTTTAAGTCAGTTTATATTATATTAAAATTTATAGTTTATAAAATTTTATGTTAAATAATTTTTGTTAAATTCTTATATTAACTCACTTTAATATATTTTATTAAATATTGGATTTTAGATTTAATATTATACAATATATAATGTAATAAGGTATTTACAGATTATCATAGAATATAATTAGTTACCTAATAATTAATATATTGTTAATTATAACTATTATATATAGTTATGTTATATATATTATATAGTATTTAAAGTTATATATGTAATTATATAATATATAACATAATTATAAGGATGTGACTATATATTACATAATGATTGATATAATTATTAAGTATTAATAATATGTAATTATAGCTATATGTTATATCATATTTAACAATTACATAATATATATAATGATTGATATATTATTAAGTATGAATGAATAATATATAACTACAGTTATATGTTATATAGTATTTAACAGTTATATAATATATAACTATATATTATATAATGATTGATATAATTGTTAAATATTAAGTAATAATATGTAATTATAGTTATGTTATACAGTATTTAAAAATTATATAATGATTGATATAATTATTAATTCTAATCTAATCTAATTAATTATAATTATTATATTTCATAATTATAATCAAATTTATACTATAGTTAATATAATTATATTCATATTGTATTGCATGTATTATACTAAAATAAATTTTTTCTTTTTTTTTTGGCTGCACCATACAGCTTGCAGGATCTTAGTTCCCTGACCAGGGATTGAACCTGTGCCCTCAGCAGTGTAAGTGCAGAGTCCTAACCACTGGACCGCTAGGAAATTCCCCCACAATTATTATTTTAAAATTGTTTCCTGAGCACCTAGTGTGCTGGGCAATTCTGGGGACACTGCAGTGGCCAAGACAGACCCAGGTCCCACTTGCACAGGTTCACAGGCTCACAGCCCCATTAGGACATGTGACCAGGTGGTTGCAGTTTGGTGGTGGGAGTGGGGGTGACCTAGCAGTGATGGAGGCACTGTTGGAGCCCAGAGTAGGAGCCTGACCGGGCTTGGGAGAGGTAACCAGATGGCGAATAGGAGTTTCCCAGGTGAGTTTGAAGGAAGTGTCTGTGGGCCTTTCTTCTGGGACAATAGGGAGTTATGGGAGGTTTTAGAGCAGGAGTTGCCTCATGGGCCAAATCTGGCCTGCCACCTGTTTTTGTTTTGCTTTGTTTGCTTTATTTTTGCCTTTTTGGTTTGTTGTTTTTTTTTTTTGTTTGTTTGTTTGTTTTTTTAAAGATAACTTTTTTTTTAATTTATGTATTTTGGGCTGTGTTGGGTCTTCGTTTCTGTGCGAGGGCTTTCTCTAGTTGTGGCAAGCGGGGGCTACTCTTCATTGCGGTGCGCGGGCCTCTCACTATCGCGGCCTCTCTTGTTGCGGAGCACAGGCTCCAGATGCGCAGGCTCAGTAATTGTGGCTCACGGGCCCAGTTGCTCCGCGGCATGTGGGATCTTCCCAGACCAGGGCTCGAACCCGTGTCCCCTGCATTGGCAGGCAGATTCTCAACCACTGCACCACCAGGGAAGCCCTGGTTTGTTGTTTTGCTAAGAATGTTTTTACATGTGTCAATGGTGAGAGAAAAAAATTAGAAAGCATATTTTGGGGGTTTTTTAATTTAAAAATATTTTTATTTTTATTTTTTATTTTTTGGCCAAGTCACGCAGCATGCTCAACTAGGGATCGAACCCACACCCCCTGCAGTGGAAGCACGGAGTCTTAACCACTGGGCCACCAGGGTAGAGGCCTAGAAAGCATATTTTGTGACGTGACAATGACATGAAATTCAAATTTCAGAGTCCGTAAATGAAGTCCTATTGGTGCACAGCCACGCCCGTTTGTTTCCATGTAGCTTTCATGCCACAGCAGCAGAGCTGCGTCGTTGTCACAGAGACTGTGTTTAAAGGGTTTACTATATGGCCTTTTAGGAAAAACTTTGCTGCCCAAGGGGACCAGGAATCGTTTAATGATTCAGTGATTCTACCTAGGATGCCTTCCTGGTTTTTACCTAACAGTTCAACTTCTATTTATCCTACAAAGCCTCAGTTCCAATGGCTCAGAGCAGGGCGGGGCTCATCCTGGCTATTTCAAGAGAGTCAAGGCTGGAGGGCAGGGAGAAAGAAGAGGCTGAGACAGATCCTTGTCAGGGACCTCTTGGTGAAGGTGACATTTGAGGTAAGACATGGAGGAGTGAGGGAGTGATCCATGTGGAGATCTGGGGTGGGGGAAAGCATTCCAGGCAGAGGGTACAGCCCAGTGCAAAGGTCCTGGGGCAGGACCGGGCCTGGCATGTTGGAGGAACAGCCAGGAGGTTCATGTGTCTGGAGCAGAGTGAGCGAGGGGGAGAGAGGGAGGAGGGGAGGGCAGGGAGGGGACGGGGCAGGTCATGCAGGGCCTTGTGGGTGGCAGGGAGGACTTAGGCTTTTACCCTGAGGGAGGTGGGAGCCCTGGAGGGCTGTGGGCAGAGGGGGGACCTGACTCAGGTGCTCACAGGCACCGTCTAGATGCTGCTCGATAAATAATAATGATAATAATTACAAGTGAATATAGAAATGGCCTCAGCTCGACACAGATGTAGAGAATAAACGTATGGACACCAAGTGGGTAAAGTGGCGGGGTGGGGCGGTGGTGGTGGGATGAATTGGGAGATTGGGATCGACATACATACACTAATATGTATAAAATAGATAACTAATAAGAACCTGCTGTATAAAATAAATAAAATAAAATACAAAAAAAGAAATGGCCTCAGCTCTATGAGACCAGGCCTGGGAGGGACACCCCAGGTACAGAACAGAAGCACATTTCTCAGCCGGAAGCATCATCCTGTAACTGCCACTCCCCTGGGACCCATCAGTGCCTGCAGCTTCACGTATCACAAAAAAAATTATGTTCCTTTCTTTTTTTTCTCCCACCACTGACACACGTAAAAACATTCTTAGCAAAACAAAGCAAACCAAATTTGCAATCTTCCTATCCCACAGGTTTAGCTTTTGTTTTAGCCCTTATCACCTCCTAATATCTACCACTTCACTTATTTATATACTATGTTTATTTCCTGTCTTCCCAACGACCTGAGTTCCAGGAAGTCAGGCAGTTTTGTCAGCTTTGTTCCCTGTGCAGTGCCTAGACCAGAGCCAGCAACACACTCATAGCTCAGTGAATGTTTGTTGAAGGAACCAATGAACAAATGAGTTCATGTCATCATCCTGACAGTCACTCTGAGAGGCTGGCACCTTTTCAGTCATCCCCATAATAGGGGGAGATTGAGGCTGGAGGAGATTGAGGCTGGAGATTGACCCGTAGCCAGAGTCACATGATAAGTCCGTGTTGGATGTGGGCTGGAAACCAAGTATCTGATTCCAGTCTCCAGACTTGTCGCCATACAGTCAGAAATGGAAAAATAACCACTCCAAGCGGCCAATTACATCAATCAGTGGAAGGACTTCAGCAAGCTCCCCTGACCCAGGGAAGATCTGTGCAAGGTTAGGGTCCAGCCCAGAACTAGGCACAAAGTAGAAATGATTCAGTAATTGTACCTGGAATGTCCTCCCTGCTTTTCTCTGGCAGGTAAACTCCTCTTCATCCTTCAAAACCCCAGCTCCAATGCCCCTCTTCCAGAAAGCCTTCCCTTATATCCCAGGGAGAGCCTGGGAGCCCTTCCCTGGGCATCTCAGTCCCAGGACACTGCCTCTGCCCCAGTCCTGCCCCCAGTTTGGGATTATCTGTGTCTTGCTCATGGGTTCCTCAAGGAAGGACCCTTGAACACTGGGGTCATGCCCACATTTTCTTGGGCGGACGAGAACCTGAGGGTTATGAATTCATTCGGGAGGAACCGAGGCCCAGTCACCAAGGGTGGGTGGGAGACCCCGGCAGCCCCTGCCCCCGCCACTCACCAGCAGCGGCATCCAGCAGATGCTGGCCACCACCATGATGCCCGTGAGCTGAGCCATCATCTCGACCTCGCAGTCCCGTGGGCGCTGCTGGGCGGCCTCCTGCCCGTGGTAGACGTGGCACAGGGTGGCCACGCTGATCGTGTTGAGCAGGAAGGAGAGCCCCACCGAGAGGCTGCCAAGGAGGGTGAAGAGCAAACCGAAGGCCACATCCCCTGGCTCGGCACCGAGTGTGAGGAAGCACCAGGAGCCCGGGTACTGCACGGTGTAGCGACCCACACCCAGCAGGGGCAGCAGGCCCAGCGCCAGCGCGGCGGCCCACACCAGCCCCACCGTGGTCCAGGCCCGGCGCTGCGAGGAGGCTGCGGGCCGTGAGAAGGGCCGGGTGATGCCCAGGTAGCGCTCCGAGGCCATGGCGGCCCCCAGCAGCAGCGGGCACAGGCCAAAAAAGACCATGATGACGCCCATGAAGTGGCAGAGGCTGCAACCGGGGTCCACGACCTGCCAGTCAAAGAGGGCGGCGTGCTGGGACACCACGATGGTGCCAGTGACCAGCAGCCCCATGAAGTCAGTGATGACCAGGCCGCAGAGGAAGGTCAGGAAGGAGGATCGCACATGGGAGCTGCCCTGCCGCGCACTCACCAGCACACTCAACGCCAGCAGGTTGGAGGCCAGGCCCACCAGGCAGAAGGAGGCTGCGAACCAGGGGGAGGCGATCAGGCGCCGTTCCTCCAGCGTGATGTTTGTTGGCCGCAAACAGGGCCCCAGAGAACTGCCATTGGGCCACATGGCGCCAGAGCGGAGTGGGGAGGGTCACCACCCCATCAGGCCAAGGCTGCAGGTGGGGTGGACTGGCACTGGCTCAGGCACACCTGGGGAGGGTGGTGGCGGAAGAGAAGATTTGCTGGTGATTCATTCTGCATTTTAGTCTGAGCAGCCCTGCTGAACTCCTACACAACCTTCAATGCCCCAGCTCAAATATCCCCTCCTATAGGAAGCCTTTCCTGACCTATCTCACTCCCTACTCAGTAAGTATTACTATTACTACTATGACTAGCTCCAGCCCTGTCCTGCCCAGGCTCAGTGACCCTCAAGGGTGAGGATCAGTTCTGTCTCCTCTGGGAACCCTGAAAGACACCAGTTGGTATTTGCCAGGTCTCAGAGAAGGGCTGAGAAGCCCCAGTTTGAACTCCAGCCCTCGTACCCACTGTGTGACCCCAGGCAAATGATTTCTTCTCTCTAAACTTCCATTTCCCTGCTGGTCATCCATCTGAGCCCTTGGTGGACTGCAGAATCCAGAACAGATTTCAGCTATTGTAAAACAGGACACACCCAGTGTGGGGAGGGCAGCTGGCTGGTGGCCAGAGGTCGCTGGTTCTCAAGCAGGCTCCAAGGTCAGCCTTGTGGGTCACAATTTCTCGTGAAATTGTGGGAGAAACCCGGCCCCATTGGTGTTTTAGGGAGAGCCTTCCTCACATGTTGGAATCGTGTAGATTCTTTTTTTCCCCCGTTTTTGTTTAATAAGAAATAAACCCAGAAATCCAGTTCCATCTGTGAGCAAAACTCAGGTCATGTGGAGCAGCAGGATCCCTAGGGACGGGCTATAAACAATAGGAGGAGGGTAATGGGCTATAAACTACCCTGTGTGGGGCTGGGGGAGAAAATTGGAGAGACATATGGGTCTGACTGCCTCGGGTGTGGACGAATCAGCCAGATATGGGGACGTCGAGTAGAAATAAAATGAGACCATTCAAAAGCCAGCTTCCAGGGGCTTCCCTGGTAGTCCAGTGGGTAAGACTCCGCGCTCCCAATGCAGGGGTCCTGGGTTCAATCCCTGGTCAGGGAACTAGATCCCACATGCATGACGCAACTAAAGAGTTACATGCCGCAACTAAGAGTCCACATGCCACAACTAAGAAGTCTGCATGCTGCAACTAAGAAGTCCGCATGCCGCAACTATTCCCCAAAAGGACACAGCAGGGAGGGCGTAAGGTCACCCAGGGGGCCGGCACCCCACCCTGGGCGCACACCACGAGCCATCCTTGTGCTGGCAGGGAGGGGGCACTGGGTGGCAGGATCAGAGTGGGCAAAGGTGGGGAGGCGGGACCATGGGAGGCACAGATGGCCCAGGCAGTTAAAGCTCAGAAAGGTCCTCTTATGATCCCCATTTTGCAAAGGCAGGGAACCGGAGGCACAGAGAGGTTAAATAACTAATCCAAAGTCACACAGCCTAGCCGGGGTGGATCTGAGATTTAAACTCGGGCCTCATTACATACAAATGTGTGTAATTGAGTCAAAGGCCTGCGAGTCAGGTGGAGGCTGGTGGGAGGTGGGTGTGGAGGGTCACCATCATCGGAATTTTCCTTGATGAAAAACAGATCGAATTTTTCTAGGGAATTCCCTGGCGGCCCAGTGGTTAAGACTCCGAGCTTTCACTGCCGAGGGCATGGGTTCAGTCCCTGGTCAGGGAACTAAGATCCTGCAAGCTGTGCAGCTCAGCCAAACAAGACAGACAAAAAACACACCAACCAAACAAACAAAAAAAAGGGATAGAATTTTTCTAAAAAGTTGGTCAGACTGGATTCGAACACTGACTTTGCCACGAACCCTGAGGGGAGTCAAGCCCCCGCTCCGAGTCTCAGTCTCCCTTCCTATAAGATGGGGCGGATGATGAGAATGACTTCATCTGTGCCCAGGGCTAAGCCCACGCAGGCGCTCCATTCGTGCTGGCCCTGAGCCCATGCCTGTGACCCGGCCTCAGCAGTGAGCGTGCTCGCTACCCCCTCACTCCCCATCTCATTAATTCAGCTCAGCAACTCCTTATTGAGCCTCATAAATTACCCAGCTCCTGCTGGCCAGCTCCACAGAGCTTCCCTCCCAGGCTGAGAGCCAAGGCCACTGCCACTTCGATGGGGGCGGGGCCTGGAGACGGAAACCTGAACCCCAGAGGGGTGGGGGCTTTCCACGGTGCTCGGCCATCTGAGCCCTCCACTCCCCGGCAGGGGTGTGCTCTTTGCCATCTCAGATTTGGCCTGCACTTGGATTCCCCCTGGGGCGGGGCGCTTGCTCCCTCCCTCCCTGGAGAGCTGGCAATGCGCTGTTTCTAAACATTCCTGGGGACTCAGGGCTGTGCCTGCGGCCACTGCCCCTGCCTCAGCCCTGAGTGACCGCCAGCTCCTCCCGGGTCTCGTGGTCTCCTGGTTCCCCACCCTTGCGGGGAGCTTATGCACCTGGGGACACACACCCCGTGTCTGCCTCGTCTCCCATGTCTGGGAACAAGCCTGTGGCCCAGGGCCTTTGGCCTGGGGGAGGCTGGAAACTGGCACCACTCCCTCTGGCCCCAGCCGGTGGTTTCCAGTCCCCCCGAGGGGTTCAGGTGAGAGCGGGCAGCTCAAGTTCCCCAGGCAAGCGGGCCAGAGGGGCACCTGGCGAGGCCTCCCTTCCCCTCCCACATTGGCCGGGAGGGCTGGCAGGGCCCCCACCCTGCAGGGGACCGTGCTCTTCCCAGCCCGAGGGCCATAAGCACCACGGTGTGGCCCTTGGGGGAAGTGCTCTCCCTCTCTGTGCCTCAAAAGAAGCATGGACCCCAGATTTGCTGGACAAACCCAGGATTCCATGGCCCGAGAGTGGGGAGGTTTGGACTTTGAAGGTCCCGGGTTCTGGAATTCTAACGAGTTCCCAGTTCTGGAAGCTGAAGGTCCCAGGAATCTAGAATTTCAAGGGGCTGAGGTTCCAGAACTTTGATGGGAATTTGGTTGGGTCCTGGGTTCCAGAAATCTCTCTCGGGTCCTGGCTCCTCTCTGGAGGATGGACTTTCAGTGCTCCCTCAGCCTCCCTCGGTGAGGCTGGGAGGGATCCATCCACCGCTGTCCCAGAGGCCTGTGCGCTGGGTTGGGCTCGGGCACCAGGCTGGTCCTCCCTCCGCCCACCATGGTGGCCCCGATGGAATGTGGTCTTTGGTTCCCAAGGGCCAGGCCCCTCCTCTGCCTGAAGGTCCGTCATCACCTCTGCCCCATTCTTCTCCTCCCGCTTCTGTGATCCATCCGTCTTTCAACAAGTCCCTCTTCCTCTTGACACACCACCACCTGGCCTGCCTGGCCTGCCCGGCCTGCCTGTCCTCACGCTATGGACCCACCCAGCCTCCCCCAAGGGTGACGGTGACCTCAGACAAACTCGGACTGGAGCCCGCAATCTGCCACTGCCCAGCTGGGGGCTCGACCTTGCTGAGTCTCAGTTTCCCCCTCTGTGAAATGGGGATAACAAGGACACCGACTCGCCTGCTGGCATTCTGGCTGGTCTTCCCAGGCCTGACCTGCTCCTGCCACTGAGACTTTGCCCCCTCTGTGCCCCCCCATCCCCACCCCGCCTGGTGCACCCTTCCTGCTTTCTGGCTGTGCTCACAGCTCATCTCCTGGCTGCGTGCATGGGGCAGCCAGGTGGGAGCCCTGATGCTCTGTGTGACCTTGGCCCACTTCCACGTTTCCTAAGTCCTTTAATGCTGCCCAGGTGACAAACGACGATGTCCTCTGGCATGAAAGTGCAGGGACCAGGCCAATCTCTGCATCAGTTCCTGCCCTTACCCGATGCAGACCTGCACGCCTGAGGGTGTGGACCCCCTCCACGCCCTTGTGCAGCCACAGACGCTCACACAGACACAAACGCATACATGCAGGGCCACTGTCAGTCCCCAGGCCCACCCTTGCCTTCCCCCACCACAAGACTCAATTTCCGGGAACTTTTCCTGTTTGTGACAGCAGCCAAGCGCCCACCCCAGAGGCATCACAGTCAGCCTGCCAGGGTTGGAGCTGAGCCTTGGCCCGGACTCACACGGTCCCTCCCTGTGAGCCTCAGTTTCCTTATCTGTCCAGTGGGTGTCCCCAAGCACCAGCGGGGGACGGATGGGTGATGAAGGGACAGGACCTAAGCCAGGCGGCCAGTGGTTAATGATGGGCACAACTCCGAGTGTGCACACAGACACACAACCAACCAGACGTGTGCTCACACTCACAGCCACAGCCAGCACCCTGGCTCCCTCCCCGGCTGTAGTGGCACCACAGGACACGGAATGGCCGGGCACAGACCCAGGGAAAGCCACACACAAAGAACATCCTCCGCCACACTGGCCACAGAGGCACACGCAGGTGCCCAGGGCCGGTAGCACTCCAGGCACGGGACCCAAGCTCACCAATGCCCCGGAACACCCAGCACCTGGCAATTGTCACCGCCCACGGTGAAACACCCACAGCAGGGCGGGTCACCGCAGGATACACCCGAGGCACACCGGCCCACTCTCATGCCCCTCCCCTAACCTGATGGCCAATTGTCCTCAGCAGGCGATGGTCGATGGGGCGTACAGGGGTAGCCAGCCGCGCAGTCGTGTCCCGGCGGACCTGCGGGTGCCGGGCTGGAGGTGGGCGTGCGGAAGCGGAAGCAGGGCGGCTTCCGGGGCCCCTGAGGAAACTGAGTCACAGCGGGAGAACCACGCCGAGGACCCCGGCACTGCCACGTCGCGGCGGGACACAGATAGAGGGTGGGGCGGGGCGGGGTCCCGGGCCGCGGGAGGGGCGGCGAGGTCCCCTCCCGGCCTGGAGGGGGTTCGGCGGGGACTAAAAATAGCCCGGGGCTGGGGCTCCGTTCTGCGGCCGGCGCCCGTCTCTGCTAGTGTCTGTCTCCCATCAGCCCCTCCAGTCCCGCGCTGGCCACTCCCCTCCCGCCCGGGCCTGGCTGATGAGGGTCAGTGGGCGCCCCCTAGCCCAGCGGGGAAACCGCGAGGCCTCCTGGGGGAGGGGGCGCCCATGGGACCCCAGGGCCGTAGGGGCAGGGGCGGTGGCCGGGGTGGCCGGCGCCCTCTCGGGAGCCTCCGCCCGCTCCCCTCCCCCAAGCCCGCCCCGGCGCTCCGGCCGCCAGGCCCAGTGTTATTCACCGTCCGGGCTGCACCCGAGGATGAGAGGGGGCGGGGCGGGGCGGGGGCGGGCCCGGCAGGCCCCGCTCCCCAGGGCGCTAGACCCCGACCCAGGGACCCAGGGCTCAGAGCTGGTGAACCCGGTGGGGTGGGGCCTGGCACACAGTAGGTGCCTCATCAATGTAGGGTCTGTCTGAGGCCCCTGCCCGGGCTGGGGGTAGAGGTGCAGGGACGTTTAGAGGGGAGAGGCGAGCACACTCTCCACCCAGGAGCTTCGTGGGCAGCCTGCTGAGACAGGCTTCTCGAGCAGGTGATCTGGGAGGGCTGTGGGTGGTGGCATTCTAGGGGGAGGGTCCTGTGAGGACACAGGCTGGCATTGGGGCCAGAGGAGGCAAAGCCCCCTGCAGAGCCGCCTGCGGTCCGGGTGGGGAGGTGTGCTTTCCCTCAGCCCCCGCAGTGCAGGGTGGGGAAGGATGCCCAGAGCCCGGCACTGCAGGAGTGATTGAGGATGAGCAGCGGGCTGGAAGCAGGGCTGGGGAATGTCTCCCCAGGAAGGATTGGCTTCCTTGGAAGCCCCCAGACTCACTCAGGGCTGTGGGCCAGGGTCTGATCAGCCCAAAGCCATGAAAGCAGAGGATGACCACCTGGGTACGGCTAGAGCAAAGGCATGGAGGCTGGACCGTGATGCAGGAAAGTGAGAAGCTCCTTAAAGGTCCTTCCTGCCCACAGTCCTTGGGCCTCAGGTGGGTGAAGGGGGTCCACGGGCCTGGGGCTGGCCTTCGAAGATGTGTGGAGGGCAGGGCTTGGGCATGGAGGGGTGGCCTTGGGCCTCCTTGGCGCTCAGTTAAGGCCTGGAGTGAGCCGGGGCTCTCTGGCTTGGCCTTGACCTCACCCCACCCAGTCCTCGGGGGCCTGGGAGGGGCACAGAGTATAGGCTCTGAGTGAGAAAGATGGACTCCTGCCCTGGCCCTGCTCTCCCCTCCATTGGGTCTACCCACTATCCTTCTGGCCTCTGCATCCCTCCAGATGGCACCTCCTCTGTTCCATCCCACTTAACCGTAACTTCTCTTCCTTGACAAGGAATCTCCCCAACTCCTATGCATCTGGCAGAGCCCTGGCTCCGAGGCCCTCTCCTCTGTAAAGCCTAGTTGTTCCAGGCAGTCTTGCCTCCCCCACCCCCTCCTTAAGGGCAACTCTGTGGCAGCCCATGTGGTAGAACAGGTAGACTAAACCTGACCTGCCCTCAAAGATCCCCCAGGCCGGAGAGAGAGAAAGCTGGATACAGACAGTCCCACTCTCCTGCGCTCAGGGCTGGGCCCAAGGAAGTGACAGGGCTTAGGTAGGAGCCCAGGAGGTGAGCCAGGAAGGCATCCTGGGGTGGGAGTAAGGGAGAAGGGACTGAGAACTGGGGCTTTGTGGAATGTGTAGGAGTTCCACAGGTCCAAGAGACGTGGCAGAAATTACACGTGCAAAACTTTGGAGGCAAGAGAGAACATGAGGCTTCGGGGAACTGTAAGGAGGGCAGACTTGGTGGGAAGAGGATGTGGGGCTGGGACTTCAGATGGAGTGGTGGGTGAGATGAAAGGGGACTGTTCCGGTCTCACTTCCTCTGGCCTGAGATAAGAAGGACAGTGCTCCTTCTGGGAAGTAACCAGGGCAGGGGTCAGAGAAGCGTGCTTGAGCTGCAATTAGCCTGGGTCTCACCACGACGGGGGGGGGGGGGGGGGGGGGGGGTGGTGGTAAAAATGCTCATTTTATAGATGGGGAAACAGGCCTGGAGGGCAGATAGGACGTGTCAAAGGCCACGTGTGGGTGGGATCTGAATATGAGTACTGGGCTTCCCCCACCTCCTGGGCTGGTGGCTGGGGGTCTCCTGGCCTCCGTTTCCCACCCCCCCCCCCCCCCGCCCCGCACCCTGCTCATAGGGCACACGGGAGTCGTGGGAGGGGTTGAGATGGCCTGGGGGCTCCAGATGGTGGGAACAGAGACCAGGTTCAGGACGTGCCCCCCCCCACCCCGGCCATGGCTGTGGTTTCCTGTGGGAGCCAGGCAGAGAGCATCTATTCTTAGCTTCACTCACAGCCCAGGGCAGGAAGAGGCTGGGGTGGGGGTTGGGGACAATCTGAGGGACACTGGGTGGATGCTGGGCTGGGGCTGTGTCATGGGGCAGCTGGGTGGGGTGATGTGCCTCCAGTCTGCCTGAGGGGTCTTCCTGACACTCAACTTGTGCCCTGCCCAGCTTACTCCCCTCTATGGCTCCCCAGTGCCCTGGGAAAGAGTACAGCAGCTGGACTTGCATTCGGCCCTGCCCTGGGCGCACCTGTTGCCTTTTCCTCTGCAAGGCAGGCCCCACCCTCCTTCTCTGCCCGGCAGCCCCGTCCTCCCAGGCCCAGAACAGGCATCCCTCCCCTCCTCCAGGGAGCCTTCAGTGTCCCTTCTGGGGCCCCCCAGACTCAGTGCCTCCCCTGCCCTACCCTGACTCCTTGCCTGGAGGGCGACTGAGCCCAGCTCTCCTCCCTCTGGACGGGGGGCTCCTGGCTAAACACGTGCCCAGCGAGTTGGGGTCACAGCCACCTTGTTCCCCTGCTCAGAGCCACCACCTCCCCTGGGTAGACTCCCTGCCCGGATTGCAGGAGGGGCGTAAGGAGGAACCAGGATGCTGGGGCTGGGAGGACTCCTCGGGGGGCAGGTGGGGAAACGGGCTGGGAATGGGAGGTTGGAGAAACCCGGGTTCTAACCCTGACTGCTGCTTTCTAGGCTTGAAAACATGTGCCTCTGTGAGCATGTTTCCCCAAATAGACACAAGCGCTGTCATGCAGGGCTGGCGTGAGGTCCACAAAACACAGGCTAAAGGCCAGGCTATTGCAGCCACACAGAGCCTGTGCTCTGAGAACAGAACAAGGCCCGACCCATCTGGTGACCAAGCACCCTGCTAGGCGCGAAAGTGCCTCCCGGCTCTGCCCCCGACTCAACCCTGCTCCCTGCTCCCGGGGCCTGTCCCACACTCGATGACAGTGGAGCAGGCCAGGGATTAATTGGTAGCGGCTGCCCAGAGGATTCTAAGATTGCTCTGGCAATCAGCAATTGATTACTAACGTCTGTGGAGGGTTCCAAAGGGGATGGATATGGTCTGTGTTCTGCTCTAAAGGGTAGTCTTCATTCTGGACCAGGCTGGCTGGGTGGGACAGGGTCTGCAATGGGGATTGGGCGTCCCATGACCAGATGCACTTCCCTGCCGAGGCCCCAAGCCCTGCTGTCTAGAACATGTTTATGGATGTATGAGCATGTGTGGGGTGGGGCAGGGCAGTGGAGGCCAGAGCTGAGCCAGAGGCTCCTGGGACATTGTTAAGTCGGGGTTGGTAGATGACCAGTGGCCTGGGGAGTGTCAGCCTCAGCGCTGGGGATACAGGGGCAGATTACTCTCTGTGGGGGGCTATCGTGGGCCCTGTGAGGTGTGGAACAGCATCCCTGGCCCCCACACTGCGATGTCAGGAGCCCCCCAGATCATGACCAGCACAGATGTCCCCAGACACCAGTGAGCATCGTCCCCTGGCCTAGGTGAGCAGCTGCGCACCTCCTGGAGCGTTCAGAAGTACAGCCTCCTTCTGGGAGCTGAGGCCGGGGGTGGGGGACAAAGCGGGAGGAAGCCCTCAGACTACCAGGGGCTCCCTGAGGAACTGTCACTGACTATCTTTAGGTGTGGTGGTTGTTTTCAAAAGGTCTTCTTGGCTGTTTAGTGCCTTAGTTGTGACAGATGTGCTGTGGTTACGTAAGGCGTTAACAATGGGGACAGCTGAGTGTGGGGTGCGGGAACACTAGACTATCTCTGCAGCATTTCTGAAAACCTAAACTTATTCCAAAATAAAATGTTTATTGAAAAGAAACATGCAATCTCACAAGTAGACCAATTAAATGAAAATAAACAAGATTCCCCCCCACCCCCCCCACCTAAAAAAATCGTTTTAGAGAAACAGCCTGAAACAGAAACGTTTCCAGATGAAATAGGGTATTTGGGCGAGGCTGTCTGAGGAGCTGGCAGCGGCCCTTCAGGCTTCTGACCACTTGAGGTTGGAAATGTCTCCGTAAGAAAACGCTAAAAGCAATCTGTTTCTGGGGTGGGCCCGCCTGGGGCACCGTTGACAGTCTATGACTGGGTGAGTGATCGTACCTGCCAGGCCCTTGACTGCCCGTGTCTGAGACTTGCCAACAAGGAGGGCAGCCCTGTGGTGGCTGGGAAGTGGCTCTAGGAGCGCAGCCTTGAGGGACGCGCAGAGGCCCAGAGGCCCGATGGGGCGCCACAGCCGCACCCTGGGGCTCCTGTGCTCGGTGGCTGTGGAAGGATGTTCCCAGACCTGATGGCGGGTGGTGACGCATCCTCCGTGCCCACCGGGCGGAGGCTGACCCCAGCCAGCACCAGGGGCGAGCTGGGGGACCACAGACGTCCCCGGATGGCCTCTCCGGGAACATGCACTCAAGGGCCTGGAGCCTGGGTCCTGAAGCCGCTGGCCATGTCCAGGGGCTGAGCAACGCCCTGCAAGCCCCCCAGAGCCCCGGTGATGCAGGGCCTGTTTCTTGGGTGGGGCTCAGCGTCAATCCAAGGACTGAGGTCTGGAGACGCCTGCTTGGTTCCCTGGGCTCTGAAAATCCCATCAGCAGCCCCTCCTGTGCGTCAATGCCCCAGGCCCGCCTGGTGGTGGGTCCCCTCAGCTCTCTGAGGCAGGCTCCGCAGCGACCCCTGTTCACACCAGGAAGTGAGGCCCCGCAAGGAGGAGGCCCAGCCAGGGGAGGCTGCTGGCTTCCCACACCCCTGGTCAGTTCGCAGGGGTCCGGGAGGGGGCCCGCCGGTCACCGGCGGTAGCGGTAGCGCTTGAAGTGGAACCAGAGCTGGAAGATGCCGTTGGCGAACTGGCAGCGGAAGCCGTGGCGGTGCGAGTACTCCCACTCGCGGTTGACGATCTTGAAGGCGATGTCCTCGTAGGGCGGCCCGGCGTGGAAGCGGAGCGTGGCGAAATCCTTGTTGTCGGCGCAGGCCTCCAGGAAGTACTCGGGCGTGGAGCGCTTGTCGATGAGGTCGGGGTAGAAGATGTTGAACTTGTAGCCCTGCACGATCTTGGGCGGCGGGTTGTCGAAGTCGTAGTGCGTCTGGTTGTACTTGTTCCACTCGAAGCCCGTGTGCACGCGGTTGAAGAAGCGCGGCTTGCGCGGCCGGTACTTGTCCGCCCACAGGTAGGCCTTGCCCGTCAGCGGCATCTCCACGCTGAACTGCGCCTCGTCCTGGCCCATGCCCTCCTTAGCGCGTCGGAAGAAGATGTCCTCCGCGCTCTCGGTGGCGTCGCCTGCGGGCGGGGCGCGTTAACCGGGACCCCGGCACCGCAGCCTCCCTTTCCCGGTCACATGCCCCGACCCGGGCCCGCCTGCCCGGTGCCCCCGCCCTCCCGGGTGGGCACCAAACACCACGTGTCCCCTGCCGGGTTGGCCGAAGAGCCTGGTGGTCAGAAGCCCGCAGTGGGACCCCCGGACCGGGGCCTTTCCGAGGCCGTTTCTCCGCTGTTCCGGGACTGATGGCTGCCCAGGAAGGCCAAGGCCCGGGCAAGCGGGCAGTATAAGGAGCTCAGAGCAGAGCTGGGCACGGGAAGTAAAGACCACCACCCCTGTGTCCTTGGGACCAGCCAGCCGGTCACGCCCACAACGAACAAACGAGCGAGCGAGCAGGTGAATGAACGGACACTCTCAAGAGAGTAGGCGGCGGAGCGCAAAGCAGGATCGAGACCGGGTTCACCACCAACGCCTCCTTCACCAAGGGGAGGCTCCGCCCCCTGCTGGCCCCGCCCCGCACCTGTGACCTGGAGCTGCTGCCTGGACAGCTGCAGGCGCTGCAGGTCCTCGTCCGGCTCCAGCACGTGGGCGTCCAGCGGCAGCTCGTGGGCCGTGAGCAGCCGCGGGCTGTACTTGCCGGCGTCGTAGTCGTCCAGGCTCTGTTGGATCAGATCCTCCTCCATGAGCACCGCCTCCCCGTCCGCCTCGCCCTCCGCCGGTGCGGCGGCTTCTGCCTCGGGCTCAGTAGCGCCACCCTCCGAGGGCCCGGGCGGGGTGGGGGCCGGGTCCTCAGTCTCCAGGCTGCGAGAGAGGGCTGGACTGAGCGGGGCGGGCAGTGGGCGGGGCTTCTAGTCCCGCCGCCCGGCAGGGGACGTCCAGACCCAGGCCTACCTGTGGCCCGGAGACTGCGGCTCCTGCTTGAGGATGGGGAACAGGGGCTCGCTCTCCACCCCCTGCTCCTGCTTCAGCTTGTACAGCTTCTGCCGCAGCACGTCCTGGTGCCGCTCGCGGAGCCTGGAACGCAGGCCGGGTGGTCACCCTGACACTCCAAGGGGGAAGGCCCCCCCCAAGGACTTCTCATGACCCCCCCATTTTGCTGCAAGGACCCAGAGTTTGAGGGCAGCAAGTGGCCACGACACAGGCGGACACCGGGAGGGGGCAGGTCCCTGTACTGGGGTGTTCACATGCAGGTGTGACCTAAGGGCCAAGCTGGGCTGGAAAAGGATGGGGGACAGGCGAGGAAGAGGATAAATTTAGAAGTGACTGCACTTAGCGGCAGACAGGGGCCGTGTTTACATGACAGCGCCAAGCACGAGGAGAATTCATACACAGAGGGTATGCGGCCTGTGGAAGGCGGGGGACAGCAGCCTTGAGGGCTTCCTGGGATGTCCGCTGACCCAGGGAAAACAAAGACCAGGTGCTAAGTAGAGGCCGGAAGGAAGGCGGGCAGGCTGCTGGGGGCTGGGCGGGGGCCTTCCAGCTGGGGCCCCAGCTTGTGGCTCCCAGGGAGGCCCCACCAGCTCACCTGGCACGGGCCATGTGGGCACGCAGCTGCTGCAGCAGGCTCTCCCAGTAGCCCATGTCTAGGTTGGGGCCCCCGGCCCGTATCTTGCCCTCGATGCCCTGGAAGATGACCTGCAGCTGGCTGTACGTCTTCCCCTTGAAGACCGACTGCACGTCGGAACTGACCGAGGCGTTGACCCCCTCTCGCCGCTCACCTGCAGTGGGGTGAGGGCTGCTCGGCATGGGGCTGGGCCCAGGTCCTAACCCTCTAGACTGAGAGGCCCCTGAGGGTGAGGCCAATGCTGCCTGACCCCAGCTCTCCCTCACAATGGCTGGCTTCCTTGTTTGTGGCTCATCAGACAGCACGCTGTGCCCTTCCGACCCCTGCCCTGCCTCAAGGCCCCTGCACATGCGGTGGGTGCTTCCCACCAGCAATAAGTTCTTCCACATCGAGTCCGCCTCCTAGATCCCAGCCATCCTCAGTCCTCAGCGAGAGCATCCTTTCTACTGGGAAACCTTCGTCAACTACCAGACTGCTCCCTTGGCCTGGATGCCTGATTCCCGGCTTTCCAAGGGCAGGGAGCTCCGTACGCAGCTGCTGGGTGAACGTGGGGGCAGGCAACCGGCTCGTGTTCCCTGCTCCAAAGCCGGCTTCTCCAAGCCCAGATGATCAGACAGGGTCAAGAACCCGAGTCCCCTCCAGCCAACCAACCTGGGACCCTGGAATCAGCACCTGGGCTCCCAAGCAGCCCTGGCCTCAGCAGCAGACCCACAGGGCCGGCAGCCCGGCCTCGGTCTGTAGCAGGTGCAGACACATCACGGGACCAAAACCCAATTCGGCGACACCCTTCACACCCGGCCAAGCAGAGCTGCATCCTGCACAGACCTCAAACAGAAGCCAGGCCTCTGCTCGCTCAGACAGACGGAGCCACCGGTGCTAACTTACAACCCAAACAGACAGCCCCAGTGGGCGCCGCTCCCACAGAAGCCCCGGGTGCTGAGCCACTGCTTAAAGGAAGCCAGGTCCTGGGTTTGGATGCCACCCAAGGGTCCACCAACAGGCCTGGCTGGAGAGTGCCGGCTGAGTGCCCTCTGGGACACCATTTCAGGAGAGGGGGTGGCACCGTTTGGGTGGGGGGAAGGCTTCTCCTCAGAGATGCTCCCTGGGAGGACCCACAGGGATTGTAAGGGGACCCACTTCCTACTGCACGCTCTATTGTACAGTTAGGATTTCCCAGCTGCAAAGAGAAGAAAAGGAGAGGGGGGGAAAAAAAGAAAGCAAAGGGGAAAAGCGAAAGGAAAGGGAAGGGCCAACTTAATTTAAAATGAAGGCCGCCTCTGAGGGGCTCCAGGAGTGGTGAAGACAAGAAGTTCCCCCTCTTCTCTCAGAAATCAGGCCAAAAGAAGACAAACACAAACACTCTCTTTGAGGACACCTGGGACCCTGACCGTAACACGCGAGAAGGAAAAGGGGACAGAGGGGTGACTGACGTGGCAGGGAGGGGGAGAGGGAAGGGAAGTGCCACAGGAGGGACCGTGGGCAAGGCATGCGGGGAGCCCTGGAAACGGAAGGGACCCAGCACAACGTCCCCCTGCCCCGCGGCCACCAGCCAAGGGGAGAGAAGACATTTCCTGACACGTGGGACGCCAACAATTTCCTGCCTCTCTCTACAAGTTACTGGAGGATGCGAGGGCACAAACCACAGGAAAGAGAGATGTGGGGTCCCAGAAAGGGGCTCCTCCTCTGGGGCGAGTGCAGGAAGCTGCAGGAGGGTGGCAGCAGACAACCCACCCGCGGTGGAAGAGGGAGTGGGGAGAAAGGGCCCAGGGACGGGGCAGGGGGCCTGATGGGAGCCTCCCAGGTGTCTGACCCCTGGGGAAGGTGGGGTCGGTGGTGCAAAATCCCCCACCCACGGTCCTTGCGCTGAGGCGTTGGCATCCTAAGAGCGGGCGCTGTTTTGAATGCTTGACGACCATGTACTCACTCCTCTTCACGCAATCCTCCCGGAGGTGTTTTCTCAACCCCGTGCGATGCAAGGAACAACCAAGCTCTGGGGAGGTCACCGATCGGCCCCAGGTGGCCAAGCTGCTGGGCGGCCCGGGTGTGCACCCAGAGCCACACCTGTAACTGTCATTCTGTCCAAGGGCCCTGCAGCACCCTCCCAACCAGCACCACTGCCACCAAAGCAGATGTTTCTGGACATGCATTTATTTTTCGTCATTGTCGTTGTTGTTTTTGGCCGTGCCACGTGGCTTGCGGGATCTTAGTTCCCCGACCAGGGATTGAACCTGGGCCCTCGGCAGTGAAAACACAGAGTCCTAACCACTGGACTTCCAGGGAATTCCCCTGGACACCCATTTCTGATAGCAAAGAGTCCTTTCCTTTCTCTGGAAATTACTACAAGATGTGCCCCGCTACGGGAGAAATAAAACTCCACTTACAAAGATAAAGGATGCTCCTCCTTTTCCTAAGAGGAAGGAAACCTCCCCGACCACCCCCAACTGAGCAGAGAACAGCACTTACACAGGCTCAGGAAAGGGAGGGCATTCGTCCTCAGCCACCATGGGTGGGCACTGACATGGAGCTGAGAGCTTAGTGACACAGGCTCAAGGCCCCCAGGAGCTAGATGTCATTAAAGCCGGTGGCTTCAGGGGGGCGGGAGGGGTGGGACTGCAGTGGTTGCCAACGAGCTTTTAGAACAGTGCCTCTCAACTGGAGTTGAATCTGCCTCCCGCCAGGGGACACTGGGCCATGTCAGGGGACATCTGTGGTTGTCACGACCAGGGGCTCCTGCCACTGAGTGGGTGGGGCAGGGAGGCTGCTCCACACCCCGCAGGGCCCAGGACGGCCCACAGAGAACGGTCTGGGCCCAAATGTCAGCAGTGTTGGGCGAGAGACCATGCTTTAGAGCTTGTCTCCCCTGCAATTACGTGCAGGCAATCATGCTGAGGAAAAGAAAAGTTGATTAAAGAAGCACGCCATGCTGCACAGGTTCCCGCCAAGTGCAGTCAGGTCCTGTTCTCAAGCGGACAAAGCCTCTGACGAAAACTTGAAACCCAAACAGAAAACCCACAGACGCCGCTCCCGGGAAAGCCCAGCGCTAAGCAGCTGTTTAAAGGAAGCCACTGGTGCTGCTTGGGTGAGCC
This sequence comes from Delphinus delphis, assembly GCF_949987515.2. Classification (NCBI taxonomy): domain Eukaryota; kingdom Metazoa; phylum Chordata; class Mammalia; order Artiodactyla; family Delphinidae; genus Delphinus; species Delphinus delphis. The sequence continues at coordinate 3,733,821 of NC_082685.1, read as the reverse complement.
CGCATGCCAGCGGGAGAGCGCCTCGCTCAGGACCCGCTGCCCCCGCTGCCCAGTGCTGCCCCCTGGTGGCTCGCAGACAGGCCCTGGCAGGGAGACCCCCAGAGAGGAAGCCGAGGCCTCTTCTGTGGAGCCACCCGGCCCAAGCGGCTCCCACCAGACCCAGAGGTGCCTCCCCGAGGGCACAGCCCGGTGTGTCTTCGGTGGCCCGGCCCGCATTACCTGGCCCCTTGCCCGAGGCCTCCAGCTTGCGAAGCTTGGCGATCTCATCCTCTGTGATGATGGTCATGTCCCGCCAGAAGTCCGCGTTCTTGCCCTGCTCGAGCTCCATGTACACCTGGAGGCGGAGGTGCAGACGGTGGGTGAAGGCACGCCCGGGGCTGGGGTGGCAGCAGCAGTGCCAGGCGCACAGCAGGGCCGTACCTGGATGTCCTCCAGCAGGTCTTCCATGTCGGCCACCGTAAGGCCGTTGAGGAAGGTGTAGGGCTCGTGCATCTCCACAGCCAGGTCGTCGTCCTCAGCGCTGATGTACTTGGCCAGGAGGTCGATGGGCTTGGCCCGCCCGTCCCGGATGCGGATCTTGGAGCTGCCGGGGAGCGGGGGGCAGTGTCAAAGCCGGGGTTGTGTCCACCCTCCTAAAGACCTCGCCCGCAGGGGTTGACCGGAGCCAGGGGAGGAGCCCGGCCTGCTGTGGGTGGTCGTCAGGGAAGGCTTCCTGGAAGAGGAGGCGTCAGGCAGAGGAGCAAGACAGGTCAGCTGGAAGGCACAGGCCCTGAAAGGGGCAGAGACGGGAGCAAGGGGTCTGAAGAGCAGCGGGTGGGCGGGGACACAGGGTCAGAGAGGCCCACCCGGGGTGAGCGATCTGGAGCCTCAGTGCTGTGTGTGGGAAAACGCATCAGAGGTTGACCCTGGTCCGACCCCAGGGAGCCCTGGGACCAGGCAGGTCTGAGCCCCTGGGGGCTGGCGCGGCTGGTGAGCAGCAAGGTGAGAAGGGGGCCGGGCCTGGAGCTCACACACCCCGTGTGAGCTCGGGCAACTCTCGACACCCCAGGAGCCTCACTTCTCTTGACTCTAAACGAGGCTGCTGAGTGAACCACCCCGTGGCCTGGGGATGGCGGGGCACCCGGCACCCTCTGCTCAGCAGCACATTCGTGTGACCCCTTGGCACCTGGCCCCCGGGGAGACAGGCGCGATGAAGAAAGCGACGGAAGGCAGTGCGCGAAAGAGGGTCAGGAGGGACCCCGAGGAGGAGGAGGTGGAAAGCCGAGGGCCCAGGGGCAACACGGGGGAGTGGCGAGGCGCGCTCCCTGCACCCGGGGGCGGGGGCGGGCGGAGGGCTTCGGGCGGAGGGTGGCGCACGCACCGCAGCTTCGCCTGCTGCAGGTGGAAGTGGTCCTCCTGCTCCTCCCACGTCTTGAAGTGCTCCGCCTCCTTCTCGCGCTGCAGCAGCTCCAGCTCCTGCTCCCGCATGGCCTTCTCCCGCTCGCGCTCCAGCCGCAGCTGCTTTACCTGCGGGCACACGAGGACATGAGCGGCCAGCGTACGATGGGGGTCTTGTGGGTCTGCCTTCATCCTGTCAGGCTGGGGGGCTCCCTAGGGGCGGGTGGGACCACACCCATGGCCCGGCCCCGGACACAGGAATCAGTCCGGGGACGCCTGAAACGCTGGACACACCCTGCGGCAGAAGGAGCCCTCCTTTTGCTAGAGACACAGCAGCCTTCAGCAGCCAGGGCCACTTTGGCCACCCAGCAGGGAGCGTCTTAGAATAAATCCCAGAGGCCAGCAGAGCCGAGCTGGAGGGAAACAGCTCTCTGGAGTCACTGCCCGAGCCCCTGGATCCAGCCGTGCCTGAAGCCAATGTCCCCTGGACTCTCCACGTAAGCCAATCAGGTCCCCCTTGACGTAAGCCAGGGTGAGCCAGCCTGGGAGCCCTCAGGAGGGAAGGAGGGTGGCCCGGGGCGCCCCACCTTCTGCAGCTCCAGCCGGTTGTCCTCCTGGATCCTCTTGTTCCGCTCCTTCAGCTCCTTCTCCTCCAGGTGGCTGATCCCCTTCTTCTCCAGGGCCTGGAAGGGCCAACGACACGCCCGCTGAGCAGCGATGCCCCCTCCTGCCGCCCACCCCAGGACCCCCTGCTGCTCTACGAGGCAGGCATCCACCAGACCGAAGCACCCGCTCTGCCGATGAGGAGCACGAGGCTGAGGGAGAAGTGACCTGCCCGCGGCCACACCCCGACTTCCAGCGGAAGACGCGGCCCCCCGTTCGCCTGCAGAATCGGTTCAGTACACTCCAGCATCGTGGGGCGCCCTCTGCCCCGAGCCGTGTGCTGAGACACAGGGAGAGGCAGCCCCGCCCCTGCAGAACACGACCATGTCACACACGGGACAGTCTTACTTGGGGCTGCTGACTCTTGTTTTAACGCAAGCCTGGCTGCACCGGCTGGGTGGTGTCCGGCTCTCAGCAGCTCAGACCCCCAGCAGCCACGCGGAGGGGCAGAACCAGCGGCTGAGCGAGAGGGGGACTCTGAAAGCACACTCGCCGGGGTCCTGGCTCACGGACCCCTCGGGGCACCCCGAGCACGGAGAGCGGCTCCTCCCTGTCTGTGCCCTCACCTGATAGAGGGGCCCGGGCACAGGCTCCCGGAGACTCCCCGCCCCTCCCAAGTCATCTCACAACTGTTGTGGGTGGCACGTGCCATGACCCGTGCCTCCTGTCACCTCCGCCGGCTCCGAGGGTCGTTCCAGGAGCCCCTGTGCACAGAAAAGCGTGCCCCCAGGGTGACACGGTGTGGCCCGGCCCGGGGCCACCGCCACACAGTGACAATGACCGCACTTCGTCTCTACGGCCACACACAACAGCTGCAGAGGGCCTGGACGGGGAGAGCCCGCACTCAGACACTGAGCCCTCGACCAATGCCCAGCCCGGAGAGGCATGTTCGTGGCCAACACCATGCCTGCCCACTCTGCCAGCCCAGCGCCCCGAGGACACCGGGACAAGATGCGTGACACCGCTCACACAGTTGGGCCGTCTAGTACCCTCCCCCGACTACAGAGGCCTCAGAGGCTGGGCCGGGGCTTCTCAGACGCCCCGAGGCCCGCTCACCCATTCGACATTTACTGAGGGCCGACTGCGTGCCAGCGCCTGGGACAGAGCCTGCCCCGTTGAGCTCACAGTCCACAGGAATTACACGCCATAAAGTGGGACATGTGTTTAGATGTCACCTTTGCAACGAGACCTCTCTGGACCCGTGCGTTTCAACTGCAGCCTCCTCGCCCACCCCCGCCTGCCTTCGTTCCTTCCTCTGCGGACTCAGCTAAATGAGTTATTTACAGCCAGCCTCCCCTGAGACTGATGGCCGCACAAGGACAGGCGTCTCTCTCTGTCGCTCACTGACGCATGTGCAGGGCCCACACGGTACCCAGCACCCGGCAGGCACATGATTCACGTCTGTTAGTAAAGCACTAGGAAGGGAGAAGCAGTGCCTTGATAATGAGGAAGAAACAGCCATGGGGAGGGCTTGGGAGTGCTCCAGGTAGAGGAATGGTGAGTGCAAAGGCCCTGAGGTGCTGTGAGCTCAGAGTGTATGTAGACAGCGGTAGATACGGTGGCTTCCGCCTGTGTCCACCGGTTCTCACCCTCCCCACAGCTGTGTCGGGTCGAATTTGTCCTCCACATAGGTATGTCCACGTCCCAACCCGGGAATCCGGGAACATGACCTTATTTGGAAACAGGGTCTCTGCGGATGTGATTAGTTGATGTCGTGCCGGACTAGGCTGGGCCTTAGTCCAGTGACTGGTGTCCTTATAAGATGAGGGAACTCTGGACTCAGAGACACAGAGAGGAGAACATCACGTGAGGACACAGACACTGAGGGAAGACAGCCACGTGACGACAGAAGCAGAGACTGGAGTGATGCAGCTACAAGCCAAGGGTGGCGAGCAGCCACCAGAAGCTGGAAGAGGCGAGAAAGGATCCTCCCCAGAACCTCCAGAGGGAACGTGGCTCTGCTGACACCTTGACTTTGTACTTCTGGCCTCCAGGACTGCGAGGGAAATTGTGTTGCTTTACTCCAAGTGCCCAAGGCCCCGGCCGGTGGGTAAGGGATTGGTGTGTAGTTTTGTGGGTTTTTTTAGTCTTTTATTTATCTGTTTTGGCCGCACCGCACAGAATGCGGGATCTTAGTTCCCAGACCAGAGGTCAAACCCACGCCCCCTGCAGTGGAAGCACAGAGTCTTAACCACTGGACCGCAGGAGAAGTCCTGGTGTGTAGTGTTCATCTCAAGGATGAGGTGACAGCTCTGAGGTGAAATCCCACCCTGGGCATGTGACGCTGAGAAGCTGTCTTGAGGTTAGGCTGGTTCTGTGGGCAGAGTGCCTGAGACTGTACACCGCACGAGACAGCGTGGGAAAAGCTGGCGGAGCCAGTGTGTGCACACGTGTGGGTAAAAATACATTCTCGATGGCCAGGTACGACCTGGGCACGTGTGCTGAGAATGCTAAGCAACGTCTTTGAAAATAAGTTGTAAACAGTTCATGAAGCAAAAAGCGGCAGAAGCACAGGAAGACCTGGCGAGCAACACAAGCAGAAGTAAGGGCTGTGGCCGGTGGCCACCTCGGGCTCACCTTGTTCCAGATGAAGGTGCCCAGCAGGTTGTTGTCCCCGAAGGGGTTGTCGGTGTTGGTGTAGCCCATGTACTCCTCGCCCCAGCCCATCTTCTCGCGCTGCTTCCTCTCCTTGGCCTCCTTCTTGGCCAGCCGCCGCGCCCGCTTCTCCTCGGGCGTCTCGAAGGCCTTCATCAACTCCTCCTGCTGCTTCCGCTCCTCGCGCAGGCGCAGCCGCTCCTGCAGGCTCTGCCGCTGGCTCAGGACCGCCGCCGCCGCCCGGGGGCTCTGGGAGTGGCCCGGGGACGCGGAGCTGGATGCGGAGGAGCTGGGGGACCAGCAGTGTGGCCGCTGCTGCCACTGGCGGGCCCATCGGCCCCGCTGCCGCTGCCGCTCGTCACCCGAGTCGGACTGAGAGGAGCGGTCCTGGGAGCGCCGGTGGGCTGGCGGGGGGCTCCGGCTCTGCCTGCCTCGCCGCTGCTGCCACTGCTTCTCATCCGAATCCAACCTGCGGAGGGAACCCGTGAAGCGCTGCTCGCTGCCTGCTGGCCAGCCATCCATCCCACCGCCCTTTACTGGGCGCCTGCTGGGTGCCAGGAGCTGTTCTAGGTTCTGGGGACACGGCAGTGACCAAAACATTGATGGCCCCTGCCTGCACATCAACAAACACACAATGTGACACTAGATGGTACCATGAGCTACCAAGATAGTGATGCAGGACTGGGTGTGGAGAGGTCAGAGAGGATCTCTCTGAGGAAGTAACGCTGGAGGAAGTAGGGGAGGGAGCTAGGCAGACATCTGGAGAAACAGTGATCCAGGGAGAGGGCACAGCAAGAGCAAAGGCCCTGGGGCAGGAATTTACTTGGCTTATTCAAGAAGCAGCAGGCAGGCCTGTGTGTCTGGAGCAGAGTGAGTGAGGGGGAGAGAGGGAGGAGGGGAAGGCAGGGAGGCAGGCTTGGGGCCAGATGGTGCAGGAGCTACAAGCGCTGTCCAAGGTGTCCAGGGAGGGCTTACAGGAGAAGATGGTGTTTATCTGGTCCTATAGGACGGGCAGTAGTGAACTGGAGTAAGACTGTAGGGAATACAGAGCCTTGGAAGGGCACTGCGAGCAGGGAAGGCAACATATGAATCCTGGGGATAGATTCTTTAATGTTGGGGGCCTCTGAGCAACTAAATCTGTCTTTAGTTTGCCAAATGCTCCACTTACTAAGTTCACGTCAAAGAATCTACACCATGAAAATCAATTATTTGATTTTCAAGTACGTAAATACAGACTGCAAATCTAATCAAATCTTCATAAATGACATTGACTCTAATTACGTTTCTCGGGTGGCTGATTCTTGTGAAAAACTAAAATCTTAGAAACCCCTAGCTGATAATAACAAGATTTACAACTACTTGTGAACCAATGCTAAAACATCAAGGCCAGGAGCTGAAACCAGAGTTAGCAAACTTTTTCTGTTAAGAGCCAGAGCGTCTATGGCACAACTACTCAACCCTGCAGTCACAGTGCAAAAGCAGCCACGGACAGTACATGAACAAATAGGCATAAATTTGTTCAATAAAATTTTACTTCTGGACACCAAAAGCTGAATTTCATATACTGGGTTGGCCAAAAAGTTTGTTTGGGTTTTTCTGTAACATCTTGTGGAAAAACCCGAATGAACTTTTCGGCCAACCCAAATAATTTTCACGTGTCATGAAATACTATTCTTTTGATTTTTTTTTTTTCTCCTCACCGTTTAAGCATGTAAAAACTATGCTTGGTCCACAGGCTGTAGTTTGCCAAGCCCTGGTTTAAACCATCTCTTTACTATTCCCTCTGCTTATATCTTCCGGGAACTCCTAGGTGACAATGATCTTATGAGATTCAAAAGGAAAAGCCACCTTCTCAAACCTAGAGGGTGATCAGCTATGTCTGACAACAGTCACTCTGGCTATGGTGTGGAGAACAGGCTGGAGGGATGGGAGACAGCGCACGCCTGGAGAAGTCCCGTGGAGATCCTGAGGGCACAGATGAGGACATCTGGGGGACAGTGGGGCAGGTACTGGCCTGAGTGTCACAGTCAGTTATGGGCTGAGCCAGCACTAGGACGCAGGTCTGAGAGTCAGTCCCTATCACGGTGCTGGTTCCTTTGTGCTGGAGCAGACTCAAGCCAAGTCTGGCCAGGTGCCCCATCTCCAGAGGAAAAGGGCTGCGGGCTGAGGGGCGGCTGAGCACCAAGTCTCAGGAGTCAGTTGAGTCCTGCCACCTGCCATCAACAGTTCTTCCCTCTCACACCCCACCTCCACTGGCAAGTGCTGTCACCTCTACTTCGGAAATCCCTCTCAAATCTCCCCATTTTCCCACTGTACCTCCCCACAGCCTCCCTCTCCTGAAGGCCATCATCATCTGTTGCCTGGACAGCTGCACTATCTTCCTCCTCCCTGGTGTCACTCCTGCCGACACGCTCAGTCCCTTCTCCACGCGAAAACCAGCAGGAGTTCTGCAAAGTAATCCAGACCACATCGCTCCCTGGTTCAAAATCCTCCACAGCTCCCTACTCCCCTCCAAATAACAGTCAAACCCTTCACCACGGTACACAAGACCGCACGATCTGGTCTCCCGCTTCCTCTCCGACCTCATCGACTCCCCTCCGCCTCGCTCACGGCGCCTCCTGCTGTACTTCCAACCACCAGGCGCCCTGCCTGGAACGCCTCTCGCTTTCCTTTCGCTGCCTGGTTAACCCCGACGTGCTCAGACGTCCCCTTCTTCAGGAAGCCCTCCCTGACTAACTCGGGGGTCTCCCAGCTCCCCGAGGGCTGGAGCCGGACCCCCAGCGCGGCTCACACAGCGACCCTACCTGCGCTCCCGGCTCCTCCGCCTGCGCCGCCTCTCGTCGTCCCGGCGACGTCGGTTTCGCCGCCCATGGCTCCCGCTACAACTTCGGCTCCGACTCCGACTCCCACTCCGCCTCCGCTGCCTTCGGCCCCTGCGACCAGCCGACCGCGAGCGAGATCGTGTATCGCGACCCATCGGCTGGGACGGTGGCGTCGGCGCGGACACAAATATCCGGGACCTGCGCCGGGGGCCTTCCTCGATCGCGGCGCGTGCCTGGCTGCCCCACCCACGCCTGAGCAGGGAGCTAGGAACCCATCTCGCGGCTCATCCTTCGGGGATTCCGACCCTCCCATAACCTCCCCACCGTCCTCAAACGTGGCCTGCGTAATGAACTCCTGCCGGACTGTTGTCGCTAGGGCTGGGGATTCGTTCTTCAGGCAGTACTGGGGGCAGGCCCAGGTGGGTCCTCGAGCCTTAGGGAGCCAGAGGAGCAGTGGGCGGAGCAAGGACGAACGAGGAACTGTGAGGGGGCGGAGCTTGGGGAGGCGGGACCAATAAGCAGGTCCAGAGAGGAACTGGAGCCGGAGTGGGCGGGGCCTAGGAGGCGGGATCAAGAGAAGGCGGGGTCTTGGGGCGTAGCCAAGGGAGGCGTGTCCCGGGGGCGAGGTCTCGCGGCCTGTGGAGGTGAGAGTTCAGGCTGCCCAAGGAGGTGAGGGGTGGGAGCTGGGACGGAGACGGAAAAGCCTTAGATGCTGGGCTGACCCTCTGTGAGAATCACCATCATGCTTCACCACCCGCCAATAATACCTATGTGTTTCAGGGGTTAAGGTAAAAAAACAAAACATAACTTGGATAACTCAAGTTCCCCATTAACCCATTTTATAGGGGGGGAAACTGAGGCTCAGAGAGTGAAAGTCACTGTAACACTCCCGCTCTCAATGAGGCAGTGCAGAGCTGGGATTTGAACTTGGTGGTCCAGCTTTGTCCTCTGGGTGCTGGCGAACCGTAAGAGGGCTTTGAGCAGGGAGGGATGAAAGGGGTCGTTAGGTGGGGTCCCTTCAGGGCAGGCAGGCAGGGGCAAGACTGGAGGGGCAAGAATGGAGGCCCGGAGATCTGAAGGACCCCGAAGTTCCGAAGTCCTGCCCTGAGCTCTCCCAGCCCACCCCAGAGAATGGCACTTAATACTTTAAATGTTTATCTTATAACACAACTTCCTAACACCACCCTAGATGCTAGCTTTGTATGCTCTGCTTGGTGCCGAGGTGGCGGTGGTGGCGCAAAGGGAACCCTTGATGACTGCCTGTCACGGGATGTGGGTTGTCCTGGTGATTTTCCCGATGCAGATGCATCCTTGAGCTTATCTGGATACTCATCTCTGAATGTAAGGTGAGCACATTCTCGATCGCCTAGTCTTGTGTATAAACAAGCCGAGCCGTCTGCGTCTGGGATTAAAACTGGGTTTTCCAAGGGCTTGTTTACAGACAGGATCTTATTTTCAATGCAGTGTTTCTCAAATTGGGAGTCCGGGAGAAATATTTTCCCCTTAAAAGGGGTCCACGCATTACTCAACTTGAGAGACTCTGGCAGAACAAATACAAACTCCGGGGAGTGTTTGTTCCTTCCAGCTGGGTTGCACTGATGTGAGCTTTTAAGTTTATCCGAGCTGAACTGGAACTCACTACTATTAAGGCATTCGGGTCCGTTGTTATTTAATTATTTTGATTCTTACTAAGGTTTCTTTGTGCTCTCCTTCAAAGTCAGTCCTTAAACTCCCCCTCAGACCATCGGAACGCACAGAGAGACAAAGAGGTGGCTAATGCTTATTACCCGATTTATTAGAGAGATCTCTTCCAAGTAAAAAGGGGGGGGGATGGCGGGGCTGGGGGGTGGGGTCCCGGGGCTGCATATGAGTGTTACAGGGCCAGCAGTGGCTGCGGTTACAGAGGCGCCCATGGCTCTGGGTTTGAGCGGGATGGCGTCCTGTGCCCGAGGAGGCTGTGCCCCGGATTGTCACACACCAGACCATGGGGGCTGAGCACACGGAACCCCCGGTGAGAATTAAGACACACAAGGTTTGCAGTTTCGTTGTGTTTGGAAATCAGTTCGGCCATAAAAACGGGGTTGGGATGGGGACAGGCGATGCAACTGAACCACCAGAGAAGGTGGCCAAGGGTGCTCGTCCCGGAGTGGGGACCGAGGGGCTGCGGCGACAGTACCATGGCAGGGGGCCCCAGTGGGACGGGAGTATTGCACTGAGCCAGGTGGTGGAGGGAGAGGGCGAGAGGAGGCAGAGGCCAGAGGCCAGCAGGGGACACACCGGAGGTTCCACCTTGTCAGTCTCAGAACACGCCTTTCATTTGTACACTCGTGCCCACGTTCGCAGTGACAGCAGCCGTCAGGGACGAGCTGCGACAGAACCAGGACATCGCCACAAAGGAGTCGACAGACTTCCATCCTGGGGCGGGGTGGGGGCGACAGCTGGCTGGGTCCAGGGCCCTCCTTGCTGGGGGTCTGGGGAAGGCCGCGAGTTCACTACACGTGATAAATAAGGTCCTGCCTTCCTACCCTTGCCCTGACCATAAGCACATGCCTCCCATCGGCCCAGTCCGCAGACCACTTTGCATCCGTGTGACAGTTCTCTGAAAAAGGGACAAAGAATGCAACTAACACAAAGGGGGTCTTCAAAGGGGTGTTCATGACTTAGCACAAAAATGAAAACGTCTCGATCACCAGAAGGTTTGCACATTTCTCCAAGTCAGCATCGGACTGATGCATTTGTTCCGTGGTTCACTCAGGAAAGCCTGAGGGGCCCAGCTCCTGCAGCTCGAGGTGGCTAAGGGCACCCTGGACGTGGGGCCCGATGCTCTGGTGGTCCCCACGGGACACAGTGTCTCTGTGCGCGGCCTCTGGGGGCCTGGGCGGGGACTCCGGTCGGCTTTTGGGCGACTCAGCAGTCCCTGTTCGTCCCCTTCAGACCTCTGCCCACTCAGCCCGCCTCCCCCTGGGCAGGACGGGGCAGGCACTGAAGAGGGCGCCCGTGTGAAGTCCAGGCGAGGACGTTCTGGAGTCTGGACGCACCTTCCGTGGACAGGAGGGGAGGACGCTGTTTTGCTTCTAGTCCAGGACACTGCAGGCTTGTTCGGACAGGTCCTCTTCCCAGAGCTGCTTCGTGCTGAAGTGTCCCTGGCGGCCCTGCGCGGGGAGAGCCCCCAGGGCGCAGCCCGGTTCTCCAGGGAGGAGAGGTGCGGCTAGACACCAGGTTCTGGCCAGGCGCACGAAGCAGGCTGTGCCGGGGAGGCGAGGAGGGGGCCCGCCGAGCACGAAGACAGCAGTGTACGCAGTTTGCAATGGACTCAAAAAATCAAATTCCTGGGTCGGTGGGTTCTCCAGCTGTCTCAGGCTCCACCAGGGAGGCAAAGGTGGGGAGAAATTTTCCCAGAAGGTGCAACTTCCACTCCACGCTAGCTCCCAGCTCCTCCCATGCAGGGCGGGGCGGGCCAGGGGAAACCATCCCTGTTGTGTCCCTCTCCAGAGGCGGGAGAGACCCTGCAAAGCTGCCAGCTCCAGCAGCCTGCTGTGGACACAGCAGGGGCCCCTGGCGGCTGACCTGTGGGGCTCTGGGCCCAGCAGTGGTTGCCCTGCTGAAGATGACCATCCAAAAAAAAAAAAAATTTGTTTTTCACCAAGAATTTCTTCTCCTGTCCTTCAATCGGCACAGGTGCCCCCACCATTAAAAAGAAAGAGGATGCCCACCTCAGTCCTCTTACTCAAGGGGGTCTGGTCCTCTAGGCCGGGCACCTGACTGTGGGGCTCTGCTCCAGGACACGGCTCTCGGGAAGTCCCGTGGGCTGAGGGCCCGGCCGCCTCCTCCCAGCTTGGTCCGTCTTCTGGAGGAGAGGTAAGCCCACGGCCCTGAGTTCCACTGAGAGGGGGCGGCTGTGCGTCCACATGGAGGTTCTAATCACGCCTGGTGATTCCTGCTCAAGGTCACCGGGGAGGTGGGAAACAGATGCTGAGAGATGGCAGGGGTGACAGGGTGGAGAGCGCCCCCAGCCACCGCCCGGCCACCCTCAAGGACTGTGTCCGGCTCTTGGCCCAAAACCCTGAGCCAAGAGCACCTGGCAGGCGCGATGGGAGGCCTCCAGAGGCGCCCTGGGGACCCGGCGGCCCTTCCATCCCAGGGGCCCGTCCATCCTGGCCAGGACTTGGAATGGATTCCACTGGGGTGCAGGTCCCCAGAGCCTAGGGCCTGGTTCCCTCAGCAAGACACATGCAAGCACAGCAAAGAACCAGAAGTGCAGTGGAATGGAGTTTTTTCTTTTCCATTGTGTGGTGGTTTTGTGTTTTTTTTGGCCTTTTTCTTTTTCTAAAAAAACACACATGTGTGCTGCCATGTCTGTGCAAAGAATAAGGGCCCCAAATAAATACATGATCGGAAACTCAGGAGGGTTCACAGTATCAGGCATAGGGAGCTGACAGGGAGCCGGGGCCAGGTGAGTCGCCCGGATTGGGATCGCTGCAGCCCGAGCGTCCGCGCCATCGAGGGGAGGGCGAGGGTGAGGGCCGGCGGCCAGGCGGGCGTCTCCCGAGCTCTGGGCTGAGCAGGTGGGCAGCACCTCCAGGGAGCAGCCGGGGCAGCAGCAGACACTCGGCTCCATCAGTGCCTGCATAGGAATTACTGAAGAGGCAGGGGGCGGGTGAGGCCATGTTGGGCCGGGGCCAGACCCACACCCGCCGGGCCTCCCCTGGCCGGGTCGGGCCCCACAGCTGATGCCGAGGGCCAGGGACCCCAGGAGCCATGAGGGCTGGACACAGGCCCCCGCACGGTAGAGCCCGGCTGCCCCTCCCACCCTGGGCCTCAGTTTCCCTGTCAGTCCCGGGGTGCCTGGAGGCCAGGCTCTCAGGCCCTCCTTGGCCAAGGCCACAGGCCTGAGCCCCGAGTGGGCCCGGCTGGCCAGCCGCGGCGCACTTACTGTGTCGCTCTCGCCGTCGGAGGCGGGGTGGGCCTGCGTGCTATAGTGAAGCGGGGAGTACACCCAGCTCCTCTCATCGGTGGGCTGGAGGGCAGGCGGGCAGCACGTGCGGGAAGGGCGCAGAAGAAGAGCAAGGTGCGAGGAGGTGCGACAGAGGCGACAGGAAGGAAGGAAGAAACAGAAATAAAAGAGGGGGCCCCCGAGGCGGCACGGGTGGGCGGCTCAGCCCCCGCTGCCCTCTCCCTGACGGGGACCTGCCCCAACCCGGATGGCCCTCGGGCTCGGCGGGGCGGGGGGCCGGGCCTCTGGGGCTGAGTGGCCAGAGCGCGGTGGGGCGGGCAGGAGGAAGCGGTGAGTGGTGGGGGGGTGTCAAGGCAGGGCCGGCACAGCAGGAGGCGGGGAGGGTGGGCGGGGCTTGGTTTGCTTTGCTGTCCACCCCCACCCCCCCACCCCCCGCCATGGCACCCTGACCTCCAGCCTAGCCCGGCAGCACCCTGGAGACCCTCTGCTGGGGGCCCTGAGTGGTGGCGACGGGGGCGGCCCATTTCCTGACCCGGGAAGCCTTTCAGCACCGGCACACACAGGTTTGCTCAGGAGAGACCCAGGCAGGTGCCACCCAGAGAGCAAGCAGCAGAGGCCTCCCTGCCCCGCTCCAAGAGCCCGGGGTCACCTTCCTGGGGAGGGGGCGCAGCGGAGCCCAAGTTCCGGCCTGGGGACAGGCAGAGCGGGGACTGGCCGCCGAGGGGCCACAGGATGGTCTTCCTCCAGCTGCGTCTGGGGTGGGGTCCCAGTCCGGGTCCCACTGCGGGGAGGACATACATTCCTCCGGCCCCCTCGTCCCTCCCAGGTCTGCTCTCACCACCAGAACATTCTCGGGGCTCCCCCGGCCGCCTTCTGTTCTCTCTTCCTTCAACGTCCCCCACAGCCTGTGACCTCCACCCCTGCCGCCAGAGAACACACCTGTCCTGGCCGCGTCCCCCTGAGCGTCCCACGGCCCCTAAGCCCACGATGGCACCCCAAGACCCACCCCTCCTCGGCGGGGTTGGGGCACCACCAGCAACCAGCTTCTGCCCTGCTGCCCTCGGGGCCCGCCGGCTGCCTCTCCACCCCACCACCCCACCATCCCCGCAGCTCACAGGCCGTCCCGGTACCCATGTGGGCCCAGGCCGTGCACCCACGAGAACCGTGTCCACCTATGGAGGGGTTCACACAAAGCATCTGGGGCAGCAGGGCGAGACCCCAGCTCGGGCCCCGCTCATTCCTTCAGGGGGTCACAAAGCAATAACCCCCCTGGCCCCCTGCCCACCTGGGAGCCCAGGGGGTGGGGCCGGGCCCGTCTGGGGCCACAGCAGGCCCTGACACTGGGGTGGCTGCCCTGCTGGGCTCAGAGTGGGGATGACACAGGGGTCCCGCAGGGAACCCCGTGAAGAGCCGGCCCTGGGTGACCCACGGAAGTTGGGCCAAGGGCACGCCTGCCCCGCACGGCGGGCCTCGGCGTCCAGCCTTCCTCTTGCCGCTTCCTCTCCTCCCGTCGGCCTCCAGGCTCCTGCCTCTTCGGTGCTCCAGCCAAGACCGCCCTTCCTCTTCTGCCTCCCCACACCCTAGGCGCTTCTCAAAAGTCCGTGTCAACCCCCCTCCAGGCAGCCTCTGCCACAGCACCCCACCCCATGGCCCTTGCACGCCACGTGTCCCCGACTCTGGGACCATCTCTGGGGAGCGGCATCCCTGGCTGGACCGAGCATGGTGGGAGGGCTGTGGAAGCAGTCTCCCTTTTTCAGGCTCGCCCGGCAGCGCCCGACACCCAGTGACGCTCAAGAGGGGCTGCTGACGGGGCTGGAGTGTGGTCTCCAAGGGGCCTCATCTTGAGAACACAAAGTCTCGCTTTAGGCCTTTGCCTTGTCCTGCCCGTTTGAGTGCTGTGTGCCTCTAGGAGGTTACTTGGCCTCTCTGGGCCCCCATTTATTGCTCACAATGACAATAACAAGTACTAACGATGCCACCGCTACACAATATCCCCATAGCATTCCAGGCACGCTGGGTGGATAAGCGTTTATTAGACACACAGGTGCCTGAAGCTTGGGATCCAGATTGTGTCTACCCTGTACTCTCAGGGGCTCCCTGGAGAGCCAGGGACTCGGTGTCTCCATCTGTGAAATGGGTATGGAGGCACCAGCTCCTTTCTCCTGCAATTAAGGGCTTGGCTTTGCAGTCCCGCTGCTGACTCATGACGCTACCCCCTTCAGGGGACAGACACCCCGTGGGAGCCGTCAGCAGCGAGGTCTGAACAAGTGGGAGCAGGGCACCTGGCACGTCCCTGACCCGGGAGGGTGGGAAAAGGGGCAAGGGCGGCCAGGGGATGGGGGTCAGATGCAGACCCTGCCACAGCCAGGCCAGCCCCTGGAGCCCCAGCTGTGTGCCCGCAGGCCCAGTGATGCCCACCTCAGAGGGGAGTAAGCAACGTCCCCATGGGATGCCTGCAGCACAGAGCCCCACACGGGCCAGCGCGGCTGACCTCAGCCACAGTGACATTTTCCCCAAGTCCCTTCTCAGAGGAAGAGGAACAGCCAGGACCTGTGGCTCCCTGTTGCCCACGGCGCGGGGCGGGGCTGGGCTCCCTGGAGGCCTGCCACGGTCACTTACAGTCCCTGAGGAGCTCAGCGTCACGGCCCGCAGTCGGCGATGCCGGGGAGAGTAAATCCAGTACCTCCCATCGGTGAACTGGGCGGGCCGGGCGGGCGGGGGAGGAAGCAAACAGAGGACAGGATGAAGTGACAGGATGAGCCACAGGGATCTGGCAGGTGGTCAGGCAGGGAGGGCGCCGGGAGGGGCAGGTGAGCCGCTGGCCAAGCAGGAGGTGCGGGCAGGGGTCCCACTGGCTTCCTTCTCTGCTGCGCGGGGCCCGGCCGCCCACTCGGGGATTTCGGAACCCTGACGCACACGACAGGACACGGCCCCAGGGGCCACCTCCCCCAGATCCAGAGAGCGGGAAGCAACCAGCCCCGGCGGGAGCTGACGGCAGGTGGGGGGACACACAGGGTGCACTTGGTACCCTCCAGGCCAGGCAGGGCCGTGCCCTGGCAGCACTGGCTCGGGGACCGAGAGCAGGGAGGCCGGTGTTAGTTACGAAGCAGCGATGCCAGCGGGAGGGCCAAGCTCACCCAAACAGGCCCCAAGGCCCAGCGCCGGGCAGGGGGCAGGCCCCGGCTCATTTTCCTGGGGCAGGGTCAGGGGTCAGAAGTGAAAATGAAGGTCCGGGAAGAGGACGGGCGGCTGGGCGCGTGTCTGGCCCTCTCTTTTGTAACTGGGACCATGTGATCCCTGAGCAGGGCCACCCAAGGGAGATAGCTCCAGGACCTACTATCGGGGGCTCCCTGGCCCCCGGGCACCCACTTCACCCAGGCTCCTGGTTCAGCTCCCTGCCCGCCCATGGGAGGTGTGTGGGGAAGGAGACCCCCAGCTCTGGAGAGAGGTCCTGGGTCCCCGGGGCAGGGCCCCTTCCTACTCTGACGGACGCCACCTCGTCCAGGAGCAGCTGTGCATCCTCATCCTGTGAAGTCGGCAGTGTGGAGCCCACCTGCCCCTCTCGGCGGGGCCCTGGCCTCCCTGAGCACGGAGCCCACCCTCCGCACCCACCACCCAGAGAGAGAAGGTGCGCGTCACGCCAGCCCACCACGGCCAGCCTGGGCTGCCCCGGGACCCAGGGCCTGGGCCTCCCCTCAGGCCAGCGGGGCCGAGCACTTGAGGACTCCAGATGTTTCCCAGGGCACCGCTGAAGACAGGGCCTTGGCTCGTGACCAGATGTGGTCATGAGGCCTGGGCCGGAGGGCCTGGGCTGGATGGTGAGGGACGGGGGTGCTCCCCAACACCTGAGTGTGAGCGTGCTGGCCGGGCACGTGGCCCTGAGTGTTGAAAGGTGAGCACACACGTGTGCCTGAGTGTGAGTGCACGTGCAGGTGTGCACAGGCGCCTTGAGTGTGCGACGTGTCAGCACGAGCCTGTGAGGGAGCAGTGTGCGCGTGTGTGAACAGGTGTGGGTGTAAGCACACGTGGGTTCGTACAGGCACGTGCGTGTGTGTGCACGTGTGAGCACAAGTGGTGGAGGGTCCGGCGACGGGAGGGATCCCGGGAGGACTTACAAAGTAGATGTCTGTGGCGGGCGCGTCCTCCTCGTCTGAGGCCTGGCTGGCAGTTTCCACTTCGATGGCAGCAGAGGCACAGGCCGGGGATGACCCCTCCCTGGGGGCACGGGGAAGACACGGGAGTCCTGGCTGGGGGTGCTCTGGACAGCCCGCGCCTTCTCCAGCCCACACCCCAGGACCCTCCCTGCTCCGCACCGTCCTTGACGCAGGGAGTCCGACTGCAGGGATGCATCCTGTCTGACACGTTCTAGTTCCCGCACAAAACAAACAGAACACCCCCAAGCACTGCTGCAGCCCAGGGAACAATGTGCCCACCCCCGAGCAGGCGGGCCCTTCCCCCTCTATTTGCTCAGCTTCACGCCTGTGGGCAGATCCCCGCCTCACCACTCACTTGCTGGGCAGCCATGAGGACCACGTTCTTTCTCGGAACCTCAGTTTCCTCGTCTGTAAAGTGGGGACACATGGCACCTACCCCCGAGGGGCCAGAACCTCTTTCTCCTCTTTTCTGAGCACTTACTAGGTGCCAGGCCTGTCTGAGGGCCTTGTGTGAATGAACCCACCAAACTTCCACTCGGGAAGGGGGGATGCTGCTGCTGTCCTGTGTTACAGATGAGGAAACTGAGGCTCAGAGTGAAGGTGAGGAACGTGCCTGAGGCCTTGGCTGGCGGCCATGTGACTGGTGACTAAATTTCACCTCCTGGATGAAATGATGAGTTCTGAGAAGAAAGAGCACCTGTAACCGTGCAGAACTGGTTCTCCAGTCACGTTTGCGGGGCAACTTGTGTTGTGGGGCAAAGACTGAATGACATTTCCCACCGCGACACTTCAGTTAATGGCAAAAAAGCTGACAGTGGCAGGAACTGGTGCGTGTGTGTGAAATAATAGCAAAGTGCACCTGGGAACGTGTGCTGGGAGTGCTAAGTAAAGTCTCTAGAAATAGAACACAAATTCTAAAAAGCATATAAAGCAAAAATTATGGGAAAGGCAAGAAGAACTGGATAAGGCAATTACAAAATTAAACAGCCCAAACAGATAAGAGGCAAGTAAGGACATAAAGGAACCGATGACACCAATCAAGACACTGGACAGAAAAGGCTTGTAGAGAACTTTCCATCTTTTCACAGAGAAGACACTTTTCTCCCAAGTGTCCACGGACACTTAAAAAGGGAATTTTGGGGACTTCCCTGGTGGTGCAGTGGTGAAGAATCTGCCTGCCAATGCAGGGGACACGGGTTCGAGCCCTCGTCCAGGAATATTCCACATGCCGTGGAGCAACTAAGCCCGTACGCCGCAACTACTAGGCCTGCTCTCTACAGCCCGAGAGCCACAACTACTGAGCCCACCTGCCACAACTACTGAAGCCTGCATGCCTGGAGCCCTTGCTCCACAACAAAGAGAAGCCACTGCAATGAGAAGCCTACACACCACAACGAAGAGTAGCCCCCGCTCACTGCAATTAGAGAAAGCCCGCGCTCAGCAACGAAGACCCAACCCAGCCAAAAAAAAAAAAAAAAAAAAAAAAAATAGCGTAATTTTTTGGCTGCATTGAGCGGCATGTGGGATCTCAGTTCCCCAACCAGGGATCGAACCCCTGCCCCCTGTAGTGGAAGCGCAGACTCTTAACCACCGGGGAATTCCCCAAAGCGTAGACTTTTTTAGGCCATTTTCTTCAGCTCGAAACCTAATAAAGTTAGAAGTAAGTACCAAGAAGGTAAACAAAAAATCTTAAACACTTGAGAGACACCCCTAAAAAGCCTTAGTCCAGGGTCTCCCCCTCAGCACTGCTGACATCGGGCAGGTCATTCTCTGCTGGGGCCCATCCTGGGCGCTGTGGGGTGTGGAGCAGCGTCCCTGGCTCCCACCATGATGTTAAGAGCACCCCCGGTCGTGACCACCAAAGATGTTCCCAGACACTGCCCACTCTCCCCTGAGGGCAAAATCACTCTCAAGTGGTTGAAAGCCACTATCTTAATTCAAAGAGGAAATAAGAAAAAAATCACTAACCATGCACATGTGAGTCAGTATAAAAGAACTGCTTCACGTCAAAACCCACGGGACACCGCAAAAGCAGTACTCAGAGAAAACTACATAGCCTTAAGGGCCTCATTATTAAAGAAAAAAAGGAATTTAAGCTGGAATAAAGAAACAAGTGAGAAAACAAACCAGAAGCAGCTAGAAAGAAGTCATTACTAGCGAGTTACAGTGAATGAAATAAAAACAAAACACAACAGGGGAAAAGGTAACTAAGTCCCCAACTGGTTCTTTGAAAAGCTTGTAAGTTGCTGTCTCGCAAGCCCCAGCAAAGCTAAGAGGGCAAAGAGAGGAAGGGTGGGAGGGAAAGTAACCTCAGATGACAGGGCGGCTCTGAGCCCTGGAGGAGGCGACCCTTCCCAGAGTGCAAGACCCCCACTGCTCCCGGCATCACGCGCTCCCTTCCCCCCCATGCCCCACGCCCCGGAAGCCCCATTCCCGCCCCCAGCTTGCGGACTACTTTTCCCAGCCTGCCCAGCGGACAGCTGGCCACGTGACCACTCTCGACCAATGGGGCCAGAGCAGAACTGGAATGCAGGAACCAGGTAACGGGACCGCAGGGACTCGAGGGCCACTCACCCCGCATCTTCCTCTTTGGGGACCACGATTTCCACGCTGCACGCGGGCTCCACCTGCACCGTGATCTGCTGCAGGTCCTCCTCCGCATGCGCCTCCTCCTGGGGCCTGGAGGCAATGGGAAGCCGCGCCTCAGTTTCCTTCCTCACCTCCCCCCCCCCCCACCCCCAGGAGCACCAGCAGAGCTCCAGGCCGGTGCCAACTTCCAGTCCCGGTTAACAAGCTCGTAGCCTCCACGAGGTGCTGTCTCCACGCACCATCAGACCAGGGCCCTGAGCCAGCCCAGCTCGCACCTGGTCCCTCTGGCCGTCATGCCCGCCTGGGGGCTGCAAGAGTCCACCTGGGGCTATCCTGTGACTCTGGCACCAGCAGAGGCATAATGAGTGAATGGTGGCCTGGATCCCGCCCACCCCCTGGGGGCAGCTAGGCACCTGCCTGGGGCCTGGACTAGGGGGTGAGGTAGTTCTGGGGTTCCAGGCTGAGACCCGTGGTGCAGGTGGGTCAGAACATTGCAGCATCCAGACGTGCAGAATCTCTGGATGGCAACACCAGGGAGCAAAATGGTGGCTGACATCAGAGCAGGTAGCTGGACAGAGGGGGATGCACTTTGCACCAAAGATGTTTTGTACCATGACTTTTTTTTCAACTGGCAGGAATTATCCCAAAAAAACTAATTACAGAAATGCCCTCTTCACTGCAGTCCTGTTACAAGATGAAACAACTGGGAACAACCCAAGTGTCCATGGCCCATTAGAGGGACGGCAACCAGCACATGCTCCACCTGCTCAGACAGGTGACCTTCTGCTGGTAGGTGACAGAGTAAGGGGCAGTGTGCCGCCCAGAGTGCACGCTGGTCAAAATGTGAGGAGAGACAGGCCCGAACGTGTGTCTGCTTGTATATTCACAAATATCTCCGGAAAGAGACAAAAACTCCGTCCAGGGGTTGCTCCCAGAAAGGGGAGCAGGCATGGGGCAGGGGGAAACATCTTAACTATTTTCCTTTTTGTATCTCTTAGAATAAAAATATTAATAAAAAGAGAAAGAAGAACCAACAGGCACGTGTGGGAGCAGGGTCCTCTGGGCAGCCAGGTGGGAGACAGACACAGAATCACCTGAGATATCCTATGCGGTCTAGAGCCTGACTTGAATCTGTGCCCGGAAAGCAGTGGTCAGAGACGAAGGGCTCTGGGTGGGGAAAGCGGGGGATGGACTGGGGCGGGCGAGAGAAAGAGGGAGAGGGCTGGGGTCTCAGCTCACCGGCCATCCTGTCCGGAGGACTGCGTGCGCCGCCTGCAGAGAGACCACAAGGAGGTGGGAGAAGTGGGGCGAGGCCCCGCCCACGCACAGCCCCCCGCGGAGGGACACGTTTGGTCTGCTCACCTGTACCGCGGCTGCTCTGATGTCTCCGAGGGGGACCGCTCTGGGATGGAGAGGGACGTGGAGGACAGGGTCGTGGCGATGGAGGCGGTGGTGGCCTCCTCGAAAGAAGGCGGTGTGCAGGGCAGGAGGTCTGGCCGGCCTGTGGCGAGGAGTGGGTGGGCACTTGCGGGGGCCTGGGAGGCCTCTGGGCTCCACCTACAACTCGGCTCACCCTCTACCACCCATGCCCCCTACTCCCACCTGCCACCCCACACTGTCGTCCCTGCCAGCTTTAAGCGGGCAGATGTGCTCCAATTTCCCCCTGGCATAAGACCTTCCAGTAGCTTCCCACTGCTCTCAAACTGAAATCCGAACCCCTCCCTTCGGCCCCCAGGGGGTCCTGCTCCACAGGCCTCACCTGCCCTCTCCCCCCTCCCGCTCTGCTCCAGACATACAGGCTCCTTGCTGTGCCTCCCACACAACAGGCTAGGCCAGGTCACACCCCAGGGCCTCTTGCACAGGCAGCTTCTCCCTTCCTTGATGCTCTTCCACCAGCCCCTCCCTGCCTGGAATCTCTGACCCAGGGGACGGGAGGGACCTTCCAGAACATCAGGCCCAACCCAATCAAGTACTTCATCCCTCCAGGTCTCTGTGCACCTCTGATGTGAAGGGAGCCTGTCACCTCTGGGGAGTGGGTTGCGGGGGGTGGGGGTGGGGGTGGGCGGGGAGGCAAAGTCTATGCTCAACCTTCACTGTGGCTCTTCCGGGGGCCCCGTCCCAGCTGCTCCCCACTTCCCAGCTGGGTTCCAGTCACCGCCCCTTCCCATCCAGGCTAGGCCCAGCTGCAGGGGCTGCTTCCTCCTGTTGGACTGCTGCTGTTGCTCCCTGAACCCCTCCCTTCCCAGCCCCCCAGGGACGACGCCTTGCCCCAGGGGCCCCCTTATCTCCCAACCGCCTGCTCACCTTCATCCTCCAGCGTGGGGTAGCTGCGGGCCCCCCGCAGGTCGTACTGCGCGTCCTCCCGCTCGCTGGGGATCTGGCTGGCCGAGAAGGCGGCGGTGGGCCCCAGGGGCTTGACGGCCAGCAAGGCACCGCGGCCCTTCTTGGACGGCGAGGACTTGAGGGCTGCAGAGGAAGGGCGGTTGGTGCTTGGGTGGCAGCACCGAGGCCGGGCCCTGCAGCCCCCGGTGCCTCCGTTGTACAAAAGCCTGGCTGCCACCCCCCCACCCCGCCCCACCTCCAGCCTGTCCCCCAGTGCTCTTCACTCTTGGTGGAGAAAGCCTGCCCTGCTTTCCACCCGGCTTGCCTCGGGAGGTGCAAGGAGCCCCAGGTACCTGTCCTGCCCGTCAAGAGAGATGGGACGAGCCCCCGGGGATCCAGCACTCCCACCCCAGCCCCCAGAAACAGCAGCAGACCAGCAGCTCCCAACACTTGCCACGCACTCTGGGGCCTCACCCACTGTGTCGCAGCCCACCCGGCCACGGCCCCGCCGCTGACATGGAAGTCAAGGCCTGGGACAGTGGGGCTCAGCACCAAGGGTCTGGCTCCCATGCAGGCTGCAATGGCCTGGGGAACGCAGCTCAGCTCTCGGGGCCCCCAAGTCCTTGTCTGCAACATCAGGGTCAGGGGAGGCGGGTAAACCCCGAGACGCCCTCTGCGCCCCGTCAGGACCTGTCACCACCCTCTCCCAGCGGGCCCTGTGACCTCTGCCCCCAGCATGGCGAGCTTAGCTCCCGCATACAGTAGGCGCTCGGTTTGCCTTAGGTACAGCCATCCAGTCCCTGGAGGCCGGCACTCCCTGGACTACAGCACCCTGAGAAGGTTCCAGGAAGAGATGTACTGGTAAAGGTTAACAACCGGCTCTCTGGGGACAGAGGCTGGGTTTGTGGTATTTGCCGATTTCCATGGTGTAAACGGTCCCTCCACAGTCAACCTCAGCGTACAACTAGATGTCACAGAACGTGGAGCTGTGCCGAGAGCCAGCTGCAGGTGACCGGCGCTGGCTCATGGCCCGCGCACATCTGGCCCAGGCAGTGAGAGCAGCCCCCCAGCTGAGAGCCAGACACTGGGCCTGCCCCTTCCCACTGCCTGCGTGGAGCCCCCATGGAGTGCAAGGCCTGGACAGTAAGGCGCACACCAAGACCACCCCCACGCCCACAGACGCTTACTGAGCACCTACTGTGTGCCAGGCCCCGAGCTGGACGCTGGGGACGTGGAGTGACCAGAGTGAACAAGCACCCTGCCTTTTGGGGGTAGGTGAGGGGTTGGAGGGGCCGACGACAGACACGTAGGGAGAAAGACCCCTTCAGGCCCCATGTGGGGTCCGGCCTGGGGTGCACCAGGGTCTGTGACTCTGGAGGCCCAGCACGGACATGGGACCTCCAGAGGCCACCATGGGCCATGGCCACCACGATTGCCCTGCGCCCTCCCCGACGACGCCCAGTTGGGCTGATGACTGGCCGGCTTCCGTGTGGCAAGGTCCCATTTCCTTGGCAACGGTGCTTCCCCACTGATCGCGTGCGTAAACACACCTCCCCCTCCTGGCTCTGTACAGATGGGGAAACTGAGGTGCGGAGGGGGCATCACTTGCTCAAGGCTGAGCGGGAAGGAGAGGACTGGGACTGGGCGGGCGCCACCCCCACTGCCCTGTGCCCTGGACCAGGTCCCCGCCTGAGGCCCAAGGCTGGCTGAACACAGGACCAGCGCTCCAGGTTTACCCTGCCCTTGATCTTCCGCCCTCTTCCCTCCACGCCCCCACCCAGAGGGCCTGGGCACTCACAGGAGTTCTTCCGGAAGACCGTGTTGCTCATGAACTTGAAGAAGCGCTCGGCGTAGAAGCTGGGTCGGTGCACAGAGATGGTGTCCTGGGAAGGGAAGTAGGGGCCCGAGGGCAGGCAGGTGTGAGTGCTGTGGCCCCATGGAGGCTCCCGTGTCGGGGGCGGGATGTAGCCTCTGTGGGGAGGGGACCCAAGGAGCAGGTAGGGACAGGGAAGCAGGAAGGTGGTTTCCTAATAATCGCATCTGTAATTTTAACTTTTTGAACCATGTTTCAAAGAGGTAAACAGGTAAGTATCAAAATCAAGAAACCGGAAAGAATCTCTAAAGCAAGGGTAGGGGAGAGCACGGCCCGTGCCTGCTTCGAAAGCTGGGTTGCAGGCCTGTCCCTGTGGCTGAGGGAGGCTGGTGTCCTCGGGGCAGGCAGGCCCGGCGTCCTGCACTCAGGTGGGGGTGGCCCTGGCCACGCACTGCTCCTCATCTGTGCCACGCGGAGACTGGAGGCTGCCGGCCTTGCCAAGATGTAGGGACGTGAGGCAGGGAGCCCGGCACACGGTCGGGGCGCGATACGGGCTGGGCCCCTGGACGGACACCCTTGCTGTCCCTGGGATCCAGTCTCCTCGCCCGCTATGGCACGGTCTCCCTAGCACTGCTGACAGCAGGCCGGTCGTTCTCTGGGGGCCGTCCTGGGCACTATGGGGTGTGGAGCAGCATCCCCGGTCCCCACCCACTCGATGCCAGGAGCCCCCCAGTGTGACCGCCACAGATGTCCCCTGACACCGCCCGGTGTCCTCCCCCGGCTGTAACATAACAGAACCCATCTGGACATGTGGCCTCCCACAATGAACGCTGCACTCTATCCTTGCCTGCGTGGAGGCGTGGCCACATGGCCACATGACCACGTTCTGGCCGATGGCTGGCGAGCTGAGATGAGCTGAGATAACGGAAGAGTCTCTCCGCCCTGAGAGGAAGGGCGCCCCTCCCTCCGGCTGGGGCCAGGGGCTGAGGACAACGCCTGGGGGTGTGCAGCAACACACAGGAAGAACCTGGCCCCCAACACTGAGGGCCATCCTACTGGCCCCAGGATGCTCACACCTGGACGGTTACTTCCATCAACATTTGAGGCTCCTGGGGAGTCGACCCAAATCCTCTGATGGGGGTCGCGGCCGCCCAGCTGTAACCTGGACCTTCTCAGCGCTTATTCCGGAAGGTCCCCCAGACCCTCCAAACGCTGAGTGGTGGGCGGGCTAGTTAGGATGCTGGATTTTACAGACTGCAGGCACACACACAGCCCTTAGCACTTGAGTGAGAGCTGGCCTGCGGGGGGCGGGGGGGCCCATGGGAGGAGAGGCCTCCGCCTGAGGGTCCACAGCTGGACCAGGGGTGCGCGGGCTGCCTCGGGCCCACAGGCAGGCTCTGTTTAGCCCCAACTCTTGGTCCTCACAGTCTTTTACATTCTGAAGTAATTCACTGCAAGTGTTCACGGGTTGGCTGCGCTCACAGGAAAACATGAATTTCAAGCTTTTCTCAAATAACTGAGCCGGTCCATCTAAGCAGGCCCCACCCCCATGGGGCAGCAGGGGTCAGAGTTGTGCAGTATTGCCCCCAGGGTGCAGCTGGGGCCCAAGACGCCCTCCACATCACACGTTCCCAGAATGCTCTCTGCCTGGCCGGCCCCTGACTCTCCGGGTCAGCCTGTCCTTGGGAATCCTTCCCACTCAGCTCGGGGCCCCCCGACCCGCTCCAGGAAGCCTTCGTGTACCGCTCACGGATGGCTCGGACCCCTCGTTGAGGATCCTGCAGCTGCCTTGCTTCCTCATCTCAGCCCTGACCCCTTGGCCCATGACTGTGGCTCCAGAAAGGGGGACGCATCTCTCAGCTCTTTAGCACCTGTGCCTGGCCCAGGGAGACGGTCAGTGCGTTTGTGGACGGATGGACGGAATGAACGAACAAACGATGCTCACCCCATCATGGACGAGAGCCTTCCAGGTGTGTTCCAGCTTCTTGATGAACCTGCAGAGAAGAAAACGCCCAGAACGTCAGCCAAACCTTCAGGTCCAGGGGTTCTCTTCTGGGCAAGCCCATTCCAGGGGACACTGTTGATATCTAGGGACGTTTGTGGTTAGCACGGGTGGGAGTGTTCCTGGCATCAAGGGGGTAGAGGAGTCCTGGTCTAGAGCAATGAGGCCACCTGTTGCATCAGCCAGAGGCCACCTCCCCTTTCCTGCCCCCTTGACCGCCCCCCCCCCACCTGCTGGCTGCTCTCACCACATTCTCTGGGGGTGGCAGTGGAAAGGTCGTGGTACATAGCCCCCCGTGCGGGACAGAGCCCACCCTTCCTCTCTCCCACGGGGCTGAGCCCGGCCCCTCGCTGCTGGAGTGAGCGCCCTGCACCATGACCCCCAGCTAGGCCCCGCCTGACACCGGGGCTGGGGAGAATGTTGCCTCCTCCAGGCAGCCTTCCTGGACACCTCTAGGCTGCAGGGGGAAGGAGCCCCTCCCTTGGCACACACCTCCGCCTCAGGGTGAGCTCCCCTCGCCCCACCCGGGGCCTCTGCAGAAACCCTGGAGCTGCCTGCTCCTGCTCCAAACGGGAGGGAGACGCCTGCAGGGGGTGGGGTCAGCCCTCAGGAGAGGAAACAGGCTGCAAACATCAGCCGTCTGATGGGCAAGAGGTGACCAGCAGGCAGAGGAGTCACCCAACGCCAAGTGGAGTTCCCGGCATGGGGTGGGGTGTGGACGGGAAAGGGGGACCGCCACGGCCACAACCTGCCTGTCACGCCTGGACTGTGTGTAACTCCTTCGATAAAAAACTAACAAGAGACGCTCACTTCTGTAAGCGTGCGAAGCACAAGGCACGGGTAACGGAGCTGCCCGTCACCCAAGAGCGTCTGGTTCCTTCGGCTACACCACGCTCGTGTCCACACTCGAGACCACACAGCACACGGCATCGGCTGTGAGCATTTATTTCTGGAAGTGTAGGAACCTTCCAGAGATGTTGCGCTTCCCAGCCACAGGGTGTTTCCGTCTTGCTCTGCTCCGCCCAGCACTTGGCACACGGCAGGGCCCACAGTCAGTCAGCTGGCGACACCTCACCCACCACCCAGCCCTGCACTGGCCCTGACCGGGCTCTCACTGGGGAGTGGGGAGACAGGGTGGGGGCAGGCACCCACCCGTGGGACCGCAGGCTGGAGGGGGCACGGGCTCCCACCTGGAGGACCACAGGATGGGGGGCGGGCACCCACCTGTAGGACTGCAGGATGTCGATGATACCAATGTGTAGCAGAAGCCGCTCCCCGCGGCCGTTCACAGCGGGGATCCCGCCCATCCTGGGGAAAGGGGTCGAGAGTACCAGCACCTGCAGAGCTGCCTCAGGGGCAGGCCTGCCTGTCAGGGGCACAGGTTGGAGGTGGCCTGGAGCCCCGAGCCTGGGGCCCTGGGCCTGGTCTGGGACTTGCAGGGACAGAGATGGAGGGAGACGCAGGCAGGACTGATGGGGCCTGGGGCTTGAGGATCCACACGCTCCCTGTAGATGGCAGCCTGGCTGGACCCTCAGAGGGGGTCCAGGCACCTGGGAACCCCACCCTGGTGAGGGGTCGAGCAGCTCTTCCGGCCAGCTCACCAAGTCAAAGCTGGAGGCCACAGGGTGCAGAGGAGTCCCGGCCATGAGACCCAGATGTGCGCACACCCACACGTGCACATGCGGAACTTGCACACACACGTAGGCACACGCACACATGCCCGCATGTGCACGTGCAGGCTCCCGGGCAGGACCAGGCTTCCAGGTGCAACCTGGAGAGTTAATGGCCTCATGCAGCCCCAGGCTGAGCCTGCCCCGCGCACTTAGCGAGGTTGCACGATGCAGCAGCTGTCCTGCAGTCATTAGGGCCCCAGAGGCTCTGCCAGCCACACTCCACACCCGAGCTCACCTGCACGCCCTGCCATCTCGCCTGGCCTGGCACCAACCCTACGAACGCCACACGGCTGAGCTCCGGGCCAGCTCGTGTCCTCCCAGCCTCAGCCCAGTCAGGGCCCTTCAGCTGGCGGCCCAGTGTGGTGGCCAGGCCGGGGTCAAGCCTCGGCCCGTCCCCCAGCTGGCTGTTGCACCCTGACGGCTAGCCCCACCTCTGAGCCTCGTTTTCCCAGCTGAAGACATGGGGATGCCACCCTCCTCCTCCAGGGCCCCCTACCCCCCAAGGACTGAACAGGGTCCGGAAATGGAGGGTGCCGCCAGTTCCCGGCATGGTCAATGCCTGGTGATGAGGGGACAATCGTGACACCTGTCCACAGCAGCCGTTTCCATCTGGGGCGACTCTGTCCTCAGGGGACAGTGATGCTGTCTGGGGACATGTGTGGTTGTCACGACTGGAGGGCAGGGATGCTGCTCCACCCACCACAGTGCTCAGGACGCCCCAGAGAAAGTGACCCGACCCTGAACGTGAGAAGCACAGGGTGGGTGGTAGGGATACTCTGTGAGTATGTCAGCGACCGCGCCCAAGCCCCCAGGGCAGGACCAGGTCGGCCAGGTGGTGGGTGGGGTCAGGGGACGCACTCCTCTCTGGACCCGGTCATCCCTCACTGCCGCCTGGCATCGCCAGGGAAGGACCGTTCTCAGCCCTGCCCCCGGTGGGTCCCGGGTTTGGTATCTTCCACCTTCTCCGGGGCCGTCTTTCAACACTTTTCCAGCTTTGCTGCCTACGGTGGCGCTTTAACCCACCCTGGGGCCCAGCGGGAGGGAAGGGGATCTGTGCTTCCCACAGCGATGGCCAATGACCTTCATCTACTGACTGACTGATCTGGACGCCCTGGTCAGAACACCTGGCCGCAGCTGTGTGTCTGCCGTCCACCCCTCGGGGCACGGGGGGCTGGGGGATGGGTAGGCGCTGCTGTCCGCTTGACAAACCAGGAACAGGCCAGACCCTGGACTCGGTCGTATCCCTCTCACCTTCCTCACGACTCCCCCCGCCCGCTTCTCGCCTGGCAAGGGGGTCGGGGCAGAGATGAGAACGGGAAGCCCCCGAGCCCCGCCACCTACGTGTCGTCCGTCTCGATGGCCTCCCCGCGCGCGGCCCCGCCCTGGATGGACTCCATGGCCGTGGAGTAGAGCGCCTTCTGGCCCAGCGGCCGCTTCTCGTCAGCGGTGCTCTGGGCGCCCTCGGCCTGCCGCTCACGCTCCTGCTGGTCGATGTTGTGCACGCCCAGGAGCAGGCTGTAGTCCATGATCTTGAAGCTCTCCAGCACCTGTGGGGCCGGGGGTCAGGGGGAGGTGCCAGCTGCCCCCCAACCCCCACACCCCACCCCCATCTGGGTCTGTGTCCACTCAGTCCCCACAGCCAGGTGGGAGGCCCCATCCTCATCCCACTGGGGACCCCAGCGGTGGGCCTGGGGCACAGCTTCTGACTCGAGGCCAGGCCGCCCTGGCCGTGGTTCAGGAGCCCGGTTCTCTGGTCACCACTCCTGCTGCAGGCCCCAAGGTGCAGCCCAGGACAGGGACACCCGGGCCCTGGGGGGTGGGCTCTTGAAAGCCGTGGGGCCCTGAGGTGTCTGGTGGTTTTCTGGGGAGGGGTCTGGGAGCCGGGGTGCAGAGGGGACCCTGGAGGACCCAGGCCTGGCCTGAGCCCTGCCAGGCCTCCGTATCCTCGCCTCTGAGGCCGAAGGGGGCACGGGCAGACTGCAGTTGCAAGGCCTGCGAAGGGCCTGGCGGGTTTTCTTTTTTCCTAAGAAGCACCTGCCCATGGAGGGCAGCTTGGAGCCCGCACAAGCCTGATCTGAGGTGCGCTGTAAGGTGAGGGCCCTCCCTGAAAACACCAGGCTGCTCCTGGGGCTTTGTTTCGGCAGCAGGAACGCAGCCTGAGGTGGGGCTGGGGCAGGGAGGGAGCGCGTATCTCGAGCTCACACTGCGTCCCCACTTTACAGGTGGGAAAACCGGGTCTCAGAGATGGAGGCCCCGTAATCACGGCCCCGGCCAGGCCCCTCCTCACCAGGCAGTCGCGCTGCAGCGTCTTGACGAGCGCGGAGAAGGTGTCGGCGTCGAGCATGAGCCCCTCAGGCATGTCCTGGATGAAGTCCAGGTCTTTGTAGGTGGGGATGCTCTTTTCCTTCTCCTTCTTGCTGGCCCGCCGCTTGTACGTGGAGCCCTTGAGGTCGAACTTGAGGTGCATCCTGACCACGCGCGGCAGCACGTTGTTCATCACCACCACGCGTATGTTCTTCCCGCCCGACTGCACACAGTACAGTCCGTAGAACTTGGGCAGCAGCGTCCGTGGGTTCTGGTTGAGGTTCTGGGGAGGAGAGGGTCACTGGAGATGATGCCGGGAGCTGTGCCCGCAGCCTGCACGGCACCCTGTCTGCCCCACAGATCTCAGGCCAGAGGCCACCTCCTCAGGAAGCCCACCCTGACCACCTCTCCCAGGCTCGTCCCTCTCTCCGCGCCCCCAGCACCCTGACTGTACAGCCAGCCAGATGAGTTCGCCATCACCCCACCTGGAAGAGCCAGGAGGATCTGTTTCTACAGAGTCAGGCCCAGCGAGAGACAGCCTTTCCATAAAGGGCCCCAGGGGATGCTGCCGAGGTGTCTGGGCCTGGCTTCCCACCAGGTCAGACCCAGGTGTCCCACCTCCCCAGCCCAAACTGGGGGGATGGCGGGCATGGCCTCCAGGCGTGTCCAGGGCAGGGGTCAGCAAACTCCGGCCCGAGGGCCAAATCCAGGCCACTTGTCTTTGTACAGTCGGGAGCTAAGAATGGTTTTACATTGTTAAAAAAATAAAGCGTCCTGTGACATGTGAACATTACGTAAAGTGCTCACGTCAGTGTCCAGAAGAGAAGCTTTACTGGCACTCGGCCATGGCTACTGGCTCTCGCCTCGTCTGTGGCAGCTCTCTCGCTGCCACGGCAGACCTGAGCCGTGGAGACAGAGGCTGTCACTCACAAAACTGAAAATGTTTACTGTCTGGCCCTTTACAGAAGAAGTTTGCTGACCCCGTGAGCTAGGGGAGCCGGGGGTCTCACCCAAGATCATGCACGGCTGGGGTGGGTGGTGCACCCCACAGGGAGAGATGGGTCACGACCTGTGCAGAGCTGCCCGGGGCCTCTGCCCCTGCCCACATCTGTGTATCAGGACCCCCGCTACTGCAGGCCAGCAAGTCTGAGGCTCCTGCTCCCACCCCCGCCCAGCGGCCCAAATGCCAGCTGGCAGCCAGGCCCACCTCCCCAGCGCCTCTCTGAGTCACCAGCTGTTGAGACACGAGGCGCGAAGCCATGATTTCTAGGACCCGTGACTCAGGGCAGTGGGCTGGGGGGATGGCCAACAGGGCCCAGATGGCTGTTCCTGCCTGCCACGTGAGGGGGTCCTGCGGGTGGGGCTCAGTGACCCAGGACGGCCTGCCTGGAGGGGATGGTGCCCAGGGTGGGTGGTGCCGGGGTGTGTGTGCGGGGGGGAGGGAGATGCCGGTGCCCGGGGGTGGGGGGTAGTGCTGGTGTGGGGGGACTAGTGCCCACGGCTCCTCGGGCAGAGGGAGGAGGAGGGTGTGAGGTCGGGGGCGCTGGGGCTGGAGGGGCACGGCGCTCCCACCATGTAGTAGCCGGGCAGCAGCTTCTGCAGGAACTCGGCCTCCTTGTGCATCACCGTCTTGATGATGAACTCATCGTCGCTGGTGACGTAGAACAGGGAGCCGCTGGCACCAGGGTTGGACAGCTCGATGAGCGGCTCATTACACAACGAGTACTGAAAAGGGGGGCAGCGAGTGGGCGGGGTGCTCACCAATCCCCACCCCCCCAGGGGCCCAGGGGCTGGCAGGCAACCCCGAAACTGGTCACCGTCAGCTCCATTTTACAGACAAGGCCACTGAGGCTTGGAGAGGGGGACGGTCTCGCCCAAGGCCACACAGCAAGGATTTGAGCCCGGGCTAAGCCTGCAGCCTCAGTGCTGACCCACTAGAGTGTGTTCCCTCTCCTGTGAGGGACAGACACCTGGCCATATGGGGAGCCGACACACCTGGCCACGACTTGCCTCCCAGCCTCCCTGCAGCTACGACGGTCAGCTCTGACCCGTGAGCCGTAAGCACAGGCTGCCGCGTGGGACTTGGGAGAGGCTCTCTAAACGGGTGGCAGGAGCTGGCGCACCTCCTGTCTGAACCCCTCTCTCCTCCCCACCTGGAACCCCGCAGCCGCACTGGACCACGTGGTGACCTTGGGGGTGGAAGCCCAGCACCGGGAACGGCAAAAACAGAAGCTGCGTGCCTGGTGAGCAGCCCCACCCCGGCCCCCCGGACACCCTGGCCCCTCCCACCTCTCTTCCCCACCTCCTAGTCCCTGACACCCACGTTCCACCTCCGCGATCACTGCCCATCGTCCCCGCGCACCCCCTCCGCACCATTAGATGGTAAGTTCTAGGGAGACAAGGATATCTACATGATTTGTTCACATAACAAAAGGGGTTCCCAGCACATACTTCAGTGCCTGGCACAGAGTAGATGCTCAATTGTTAAGCAAATGAATGAAAAGCAAGGCCTGCAGGCCTTTTCAGCTGAGTCAATGAAGTACTTTTTAGAGTTGAGGCTGTCTGGGTCAGGTTTTCTGTCTCTTGCACCCCCCCAAATCCTAATTGAGTACCGCTGGTATACACAGCGTGGAGGACGGGCCCCCTTTCCACGCCACAGCTGCCCCTGGATGTTCAGGCCCCTAAGCCAAAGGCTACCCTGTGTCCACAAGCACTAGGTGTGGGGGTGCTCACAGCCGGAGCCCACTGACAGCCAACCCTGGATCCCACCCGCCATCACCCCTTCCGAGCACGGAGCAGGACTGCACTGCCTGGCTTCTCTGGGGTGGGGTGACGCTGTCTGACAAGCACTGGCCAGTGAGCTGTGAGCACAAGTGGTGGGTCATCCCCAGGTTGGAAGATGTAAATGCTGCTGTGTGCCTTCCAGAACTCTCCCTCTGCCTCGGAGGCCAGACGTTTGGGGTGGGAGCTGCTTCGTCAGCCTAGTGTGCCAGTGATGAGCACAGCCCCTAGTCAACCCAGGGCGGACACAGAGTGTGAGCAAGAAACACACCACTGTCATTTTAGGCCACACGGATGCAGGGGTCTGTTTCTTACCCGGCATAATCTGCTCCGTGCTGACTGATACATGCTGTTCCCAGTGCTCCTGTTTCTCACGTATTACTGACTCTCAGGAGCACCAGCAGAGGCAGACTCAGGTCCAAAGGAGGAGAGGGGCCTTCCTCAGTCCCTTGACAAAAAGCCAACTGCCACTTTCTCAGTACTACCTGACACCCAAGCATATTTCCATGCACCCCCTGGTCTGCTGGTGCCTGACCTCAGCCTTGAGAGGTAGGAGCCGGCAGTTTTATTGCCCCCACTCAGTGTGATGGAGGCAGAAGCCAGCTCATACGGCAGTCAGCACAGTTAGGATATGCCAGCTAACAAGCAGCCCCCAGACAGCACTCACAGTGCGTCTGCTGTGGGTCAGCTGGGGCTGTGTTCTTCGCTGTCACTCAGGGGCCCAGGCAGGGGCCACCCCAAGTGAGGCACTAACACTTCCGGCATCTCTCCTGGAGTGGTGGGGAGACAGTCAGTCCAGCCCAGTCTTAGCACCGGGGACACAGCAGTAAACAAAACAGTCCAAATCCTTGGCTCCTGGAGCTGACATTTTTTTTTTTTTTTTAATTTATTTTATTTTTAGTTTTGGCTGTGTTGGGTCTTCATTGCTGTGCGCGGGCTTTCTCTAGTTGTGGTGAGCGGGGGCTACTCTTCACCGTGGTGCGCGGGCTTCTCATCGCGGTGGCTTCTCTTGTTGTGGAGCAGGGGCTCTAGGCTCGCGGGCTCAGTAATTGTGGCGTGTGGGCTTCAGTACTTGTGGCTCACAGGCTCTAGAGCACAGGCTCAGTAGTTGTGGCACACGGGCTTAGTTGCTCTGCAGCATGTGGGATCTTCCTGGCCCAGGGCTCTAACCCGTGTCCCCTGCATTGGCAGGCGGGTTCTTAACCACTGTGCCACCAGGGAAGCCCTGGAGCTGACATTCTAGTTGAAGCCAGACAGATAAATAAAGTAATACACAGTGTGTCAGATGGTGACAAAGGGCACAGAGAAACATCCCTCGGTTGAAAGGCAGACGTGCTGGAGGCAGTTACGGTGATCAGGTGGCCAGGAAAGGTGTGTCCCCTGAGGAGCCAACATCGAGCAAAAGAATGTGACTGAGCCTGTGCAAAGGCCCTGAGCGCGTGCAGATGGTGGAGGACAGCATAGGGAGGAGGCCGGGTGGCCAAGGGGATGGTGCAGCGGAGTTCGGTTGGGAAGGGAACCAAGGAGGCCAACCTTTATTCCGAGTGCGGGGACAGCTAGGGAGTGACATGGTGTGATCTGTGCCTTAAGAGGCCCCTCTGGACTTTGGGGGTGCGAGCCCGACGGGGTGCCCAGGTGGGCGGGGCGGGGGCTGGCCAGGGGCATCGGTGGAGGACGAGGAGTGGCCAGATTCCGATGCATCCGACAGCAGGGCTGGCCGTGGGAGCAAGAGCAGCTCAGGGAAGGCTCGGACGGGGGCAAGGGGCGTGCAGCTGCGGCCACAGCCATTGTCCATCCCCACTCCGCCTGTAGCCACTAGCCACAAACATCCACAGCACAGAGGCCCCGCCCAGGTGCCCCGCCCTCCTTGCGCTCCGCCAGGCATGGGCCCGCAGCCACCGCCGGGCACCTCTGGGCACAGACTACAGTGAAGCACCCTGCAGGAGAGCAGGGACGTCGAGCGGAAAACCCAGCAGAAGGGAGTGTCCAGTTCTGTACAGGATAGATCTACGGGAGGAGAAAGTTCGGGAACCAGATGGCTGACAGCAGCTGCCCTGGTGAGCAGCTTGGTCGGGGCCGTGGGTCTTGGGCCTCACTAGGCGCCACTGCCGAGGGGCAGGTGGGTGACAAGCAGGGGCTCCTGAGCCAGGTAACCCACCGTCAGGACGGGGTCATGGGCAGACGACCCCCAATTCAGGAAACAGCCCGCCACCCCACCCCACCCCCATGCCCTGCTGTCCTGAGCTGAGATTAAATGACATTTAACCCCAGGAGAGCACAGGGGTCTCACAAGGGGTGAGAGTGACTATGCACAAAAAAACTCGGGCCTGGTGCCTGCAGCTGGGGTGGGGGGCGGCAGCCAGGGGCCGAGGCCGTGACCGTGGAGGAGAGGGGAACCCCGGGGGAGGCAGAGCCGGCGAGGGAGGCGGGGACAGTCCGGGCGCCCGGTCCATCCCTGCCCCGCCGCGCGGGCTTCACTCCTGCAGCTCGGAGCAACCCGGCCCACAGGCTGAGGGGCTCCACTTGCCCTCCGCACGGCACCCACTTCCTTGCCGTGTTTCCCAGCTTGCTCCCCGACGGCCGACCCCAGCAGGCTCCCCGAGGCCCTGTCTGCAGCACCCCCAACCCCTCAGGCCCAGGATGGACACGCCTTAGGTCTGAACCTTCCAGCGAGTTTCCAGCCCGCCAGGGCCCCGTGGCCCAGAACACCCAGGCCATCTCCGCCCTCCTGCTGCCATTCCAGGCTCACGCTCCCATTCCAGGCTCCCGCTCCCTCTGTGGCCTATGTTGGAGGCCGCAGGGCTGCTGCCTGCCTGTCCCTGGCGGTGTTGGTGGGAGTGGAGGTTAGGGAGAAACGAGAACACTCCCCGTCTGGGAGGAGCAGGGAGAATGAAGTTGAAGGTCGCCAAGGTGGGGCTGGGTGACCTCAGACGTCTGAGGTCCCTACACTTTACTTATCAAGTTCGAGATCAGGCCCCAGCCATCTCCGTGGCCCACCTCTGTGGACGTGGCAGTTCCACTGTCCACTCCCTGCTAATGGACACCGAGACCATTTCTCCCCAACTGTGAACAAGGCCATAGGTCTCCCCTCCCGGTGACATGACAACACAGAGTCTGGGTAACCGGCGTCCTTTCTGCTGTAGAACCGCCAGGCTGCACGCGAAATGCTCCTCCGCGCGCCGCGGGGCTCGCAGACGAGGGAAGCTCTTCCCAGGGCTGGGATGGGGGAGGTCGCGTGGGACTCGGTGACTTCTGGGCACTGACCGGGCAGAGCTGGGGAGCCCCAGGTCACACGTGTCCCCGGCCGGAGCAAACGCTGGGCCTCCAGAAGGACGTGGCCCCGGCTCAGGGCACAGCCTTCCCACAGATTAAGACCCGAACGGGAGCAATCGGAACACGGTCAAGGCCCCCCAAACCCACGGATCGGGCCTCCCCAGAGACGGCAGGTGCCAGGAGGTCAGACGTGGGCGTCTTCGCAGACGCCGAGGCCTCCACGTGCAAAGTCACAACGTGTGACCAGGCGGGCCTGGAACAGACCAGCCGGACCTTCTGAAGTGGAGACTCTGGCCGATGACCCAGACGCTGCTGCCGTGAAGCCCCATCTGGACGTGACCTTCAGGAGTCCTGACAGGGATGCGAGGTCAGAGGGTCTGGCCTAGGTTTTGTTTTTTCTAACTTGAGAGACTAAAACCACAGCGGAGCCGGGAGGACAGAGTCCAGGCTGGTGGCCAGGAGCACAAGCATGGCCGGTGACGGGACAGTCCCTCCAGGATGAGTGCACAGAAGACTGTAATGTCTGGAAGGAACAGACGGCCCGGCCAACAGCCAGCGAGAACCAAGTCCAGCCCGCCCCGACTACAAACTGAGCAGGGAGCC
Organism: Delphinus delphis; assembly: GCF_949987515.2. NCBI lineage: Eukaryota > Metazoa > Chordata > Mammalia > Artiodactyla > Delphinidae > Delphinus > Delphinus delphis. Next base: position 3,697,896 of record NC_082685.1, on the reverse strand, counting down.
CGGCGACGCTGCACCCACGTTCCTGCCCCACAGAGACCAAGAGGCAACAAACAGGTGGTGATCTGAGCCGGCGAGCCTGGGCTGGAGCCGGGGGCTGGCGACGCAGCAGCAGCCGAGGACACACTCACCAAGTAGTCATCCGGCCGGATCCCAAAGAGCTCCCGGAAGTAGCGGAAGGCGACAGGCGCGTAGGTCTTGAACCTGAAGTCCTGGAAGTGATGGGCGGGGGTGAGGTTGCTGCCTTCACTGCAGAGGAAGCAGGGGGGAGGTCTGTGAGGGACCTGCCTGCCCAGGCCCAGGCTCAGCCCCAAGGTCCCCAAGGAGCCAATCCAAAAAGCAACACGGGGCTCCCGATGGGACAAAGGGCCATGGCCAGCCTCGGGCTGTCCCCCAACAACCACCCTCCCTTCATCAGCAACAGAGCCCAAAGCATTGGGTGTACACATGGCTGCCCAGAATAAGACCACTGCCAGCCTCTCCCACAGCCTAGTGTGGTCAGGGAGCTGTGCTCAGCCAATCCCCTGTGAGTGGAGGAGAAATGATGTGGGTCCTTTCCTGGTCATGCCCTTAAAGGGCAAGGGCATGTGCTCTCCTTCTCCTCCTTCCTGCTATTGGAATGTAGGTGTGATGGCAGGAGCCTAGGCAGCCCCCAGGGGCCACTGGTAAGTAAAGCAGCATATTGAAGATGCTGGAGAAACCAGAAGGAATCCGGGCCCCCCAACAACACGGAGCCACCTGACCAGCCCTAGACTATCAGTGTGTGAGTGTGTCGCGTGCAAGCGCGCGCATACACAGGCACACAGGCGCGCACACACACACACACACACACACACACACACACACACGAGAAACAACAAACTTCTGTCTTTCCCTATTTTTAAAAGTCACCATTACATTGCATCCCTGTGATTCAGCAGCAAACTAACATCCTGACACAGGGCTGGACCTCAAAACCAGGAGACCCCAGGAGGGGCCAGTGCTATTTTTGGCAGAGAAAGGAGCTGAGAGAACGGGAAGACTATTTCCTAGCACCGCTGTCTGCGAGCAGGGCGAGCTGCTGAAGGCACGGGAGCTGCCCCAGCAGGCCGGGCCAGGTACCTGGGGAAGAAAATGCTCTCCACCACGTAGAAGTCCTGCATGAGCACGTCGCGCTCCGGCTTGGAGCTCAGGTTGCCCACGGTGTAGCCAATGCCCAGCTGGATGGCCCCCTTCAGGGTGGAGGACGTGGTCTGCGGAGAAACCCAGCCACATCAAGACCCCCGGGGCCGGTCCCTGGCCCAGCCCTCGGCCGCCAGGGTGAGAAGCAAGGTGGGAGGCCCCCTTGGGACAGGGGGGCGGCATCTGGCCTGTCGCTCAGCCTGCACAACCACACAGCAAGGAAGTGGCCTGGCTGAGACGCCAACACCACCTGGCGTGGCCCCAAGGCCTGTTTTCTATCCAGCTTCTAGAAGGTTCCTACATCTCAAAACTGCCCCAACACAGCAAGGGTCTTTGGGGGATTTTGCCAGGGTTTCCCTTGCGGGGAGGGCACAATACACAGCAGTGCCCAGGCTGCACTTCCGAGACCAGGGTTCCATCTGTCCACCTTCGAGGGGCTCTGCCTCTCTATTCCTCGGTCCCCACCCCGGTCGAGGATAGAGGTGACAGCGTCAGCCCTCCCGGGGCCACCCTCATGCCCGCCCACACTGGAGAAGCACCAGCTGCCTGTCCATCTGTCAGCACCGCCGCTCATGTTACTGTCACTGTGAGCCCTAAGCAACGTGCCCACCACTGAGGAAAGACACCTCGGCCCCCAAGCCACTGACTCTGGTCCCCAGCACCCCCACTGCAGGAGCAAGCCCTTCCCCAGCACCCGCCTCTCTTCCTGACACCCCCCGCGAGCCACTCCCTCAAGATGCTACTGACTGAACACAGTTCTCCAGAGAAGATATGCAGACAGTCCACAAGCACAGGAGAAGGTGCTGAACACCACCAGCCACCAGGAAGATGCAAATCAGGACACAGTGAGACGCGCTTCCCACGTGCTGGGAGGGACAGAACCAGATAGACAGACAACAAGCACCATGGAGGCCCAGAGAGTGGAATCCTTGTGCTCGGCTGCTGAGAATGGAAAAAAGGGCAGCCGCTGTGGACAGTCTGGCAGCTCCTCCACTGGGTTACATATGGCTCTCATGGGACTCAGCGGTTCCACTCCCAGGTGTGCAGCCCAGAGAGAGAAGCACAGTCCACACGAAAGTACACAAACCTTCACAGCAGCACTACTCACAACAGCCGAAAAGTGGAAACAACCCAAGTGTCCATCGATGGATGGTAGATACACAAAATGCTTCCCCCTCCACACACGCGATGAATGCTTCCCCCTTCATCACTCGGCCATGAAGAGGGGGGAAGCCCCGACACTCGCTACAGCGTGGACAGACCCTGAGAACACGATGCTCAGTGAGAGCAGCAGACGCAGAAGGACACACAGGGTGTGATTCCACTGACAGGAAACGTCCAGAACAGGCAGATCCACAGGGACAGAGAGTGGGTTCCTCATTGTCAGGGGCTGGGGAGGGGGTGGAGGAGGCGAAGGGGTACGGGGCTTCTCTTGGAGGTTAACAGAAATGTTTTACAGTTGACCGTGGCAATTGCTGTACAGCTCTGAATACTCTAGAAACCACCTAACTGAACACTTCAGAAGGGTGACTCATAGGCTGCATGCACTGGCTCCCAGCAAAGCTGGTATTTTAGGAGGCGCAGCAAGGCGGGGGGAGGGCGGGGACCAGAGGCAGCGGGGCCCAGGGTTGCCTCTCACATCCCTGGCCCGACCCCTCCTCTCCTCAGCCCCACTTTCAGAGGGAAGGGAGGGAGCTGTGATTTCCTCTTGCCCAACGTCACACCCAAGGCCACAGATGACTCAAGGAGCCCGGCAGGTGGTACAGCCTCAGAGCACCTGCCGGCAACCAGCAACCGAGAGCAACTGTCTCCAGCCACCTAGTCTCCAGCCACCTACGGCCGCGGCCCACACCCGACCTTCAGGGCCCGGTGCACCCACGAGGATCCCTCGTCCCACCCCCGCCGACGGAGGGCAGAGCAGGAACCTTCTTGTAGGTGGTTTCGCCGGATGCGTCCACACCCCGATGACCCAGCTTCTTCCCGTGGCCAGGGCCCGGCTGTCCAGTCATCAATGGGGCCTGGAGAAGAGGAAGCAGGAAGTGTTTAGAACTGGCAACGAGGTACTGCTGCAGGGGCCAGAGTGCTCTAGAAATCCTGCCGAGAAGGGGCTTCGTCACCGCCCGGCCGGAGCCCAGGGCGGGGGCCGCTGGGGGCGGGATGCAGGGCACTCGGGCTCCACGCCCCGGGGGGCCACCCCCAGACCAGGACTGCCGGCTCCTCTAGAAAGCAGGAAGGTTGGCAGCCCCGGCCCTCTGCAGGCGGGGGGAGAAGAGCCCCAATTTCAGGGTCTCCCCCAACCTGGCACTGCTGACTTGGGGCTGGTCACTCTGAAGGGGACGTCCTGGGCGCTGTGGGGTGTGGAGCAGCATCCCTGCCCCCCCCCACTCGCTGCCAGGAGCCCCCCAGTTGTGACAACCACAGACGCCCCCAGACATGGCCAGGTGAGACCCTCTGGGCTGGAATGACTGCAAACAGCATCTCCTCCCTGAGGGAAGAAGTCCTGCTGGCCTGGGAGCAGGCTGGCTCCTGCCAGCTCCAGGGGACACATGTGGCATCCCAGCAAAGTCGTGTGGGAGCCGCTGGCCCCCGTGTGTGACATCACAGGGGGAGGATGGTGGATGGGGCAGTGGGGCCTGGAGGGACACAGGTGCCAGCTCAGGGCCGGGGCTCCACGAGTCACAGACATTTAAGAAGCACCTGCCGCCACCTGAAGGGCTCAGACCAGCCTGTTCTGCTGACCGCCAGGGGCCAGGCTCCGCTCAGGGAACGTTAGTTGCCAGCCCTGCTCCGCACCCATCTCTGGCTCCCCACTGCCTTCGGCCTGGACGCCCTCCGGGACCCCAGCAGGTGGACAAAGCTCACCTAAGAAGGACCTGAGTGCCCAGCTGCGTCCTGGGAGAGGAGCCTGGCTGGGAGGGAAGGCAGACACCCAGGCAGGGCGGGGGCTCCTGTGCACCTGGGTTGCCTCTAACCCGCTGTCCGCGGCTCCTTGGACAACAGGGCTCACAGACGCCCCTCGCAGGCGGCCTCCAGGAGTGACCGGAAACTGACCAGGGACTGGGTGCCAGGGGCTCACGCGAGCGGACAGGACTGGAGGTACCCGGACAGGTATGTGGGGCTGCTGGGGCGCCGTCCTGGAGGCGCGGCTGGCGGGTGATGGCACCACCCTCTCCAGGTCCCTTCCGCCTCCCCGCTCCCTAGACAGCCCAGGGTAGGATCCTCGGGGCCCTCCCGCCCGCCCCACGCCTCCCTGAAACTCAAGACGCTGGCGGGACAGACAGGTTTTCACCATCTGACGACAGTTGCTTATTTGCTTGGCCAGCATCTGGGGCCCAGAGAGGTGCAGGGAGATGCCCGAGGCCACGGAGCAGGATGCGGGCTGGGCCGGGCACTTCCGGTCCACCTTCGGGAGGCAGGCCAGGGTGGGGCCCATGGGACACTCACCTCCACTGGGGTCGTCTTCTTCGGGGCCGAACCTGAGGGGGAGAAAGGAGACTTCAGTCTGGTCATGGAGGTGCCACCATACACACACCCTGCGCCCCTGGCAAGGCCATGAGGACCCCACATGGCCAACGGCCTGGGGACGTGATGCAGACGGGCTGGACGAGGGGCCCCGAGGTGGGAAAAGCTGCGGGAGCGACCACCACAACGTGGCCGCACAGACGGGTGGGGGGAGAGGGGAAACGGCACAGCCCACCGCCAGGAGGGCCCTGGGCGAGGGCAGGTGGTCGTCGCAGGGATGGGGCAGCAGCAGTAGGTGGCTGGGGCCCGGGCTGGAGTGACGGCGTGGCTCCCGAGGCAGCCGGGCCAGCCAAGGATGCTGCCTGCCTCCCAGCTGGGGTCTGGGGGGCCCAGGAGGCTCACGTGGGGAGGCCTCAGGCCAATCACTGACCCCTCTGACCTCGGTGTCCTCACCCAGAAAGCAGGCTTCTGCTGAGGATTATCTGTTCAGTGAGTGTGATCAGCAGATATGTCGCCCCAAGGATGTCCACATTCTGATCCCAGAATGGGCTTTAAAGGTGGGGTTAAGTTGAGGCCCCTGAGACGGGGATGACCCTGGATTCCCTGGGGGGCCCAGCGTCATCACAGAGTCCTTATAAGAGGGAGGCAGGAGGGTCAGAGGCAGAGAGAGACGGGAGATGCTGCGCTGCTGGCTGTGAGGATGCAGGAGGGGCCGCGAGCCAGGGGTGCGGCATCTCTAGAAGCTGGAAAGGCGGGAACCAATGCTGCCCTGGAGCCTCTGGAGGAACCAGCCCTGCCCACGCCTGGATTTAGCCCCGTGAGGCCCGAGTCAGACTCCTGACCTCCAGGACTGTCAGAGAACCAATCTGTCTGGTTTCAGATCAAGTTTGTGGTGATTTGTCACAGCTGCAACAGGAAACTCAGACACCGGTATCTACCAGGTGTCAGCTTGGAGAGGGGAGGCAAGTGGTGACCAGGACAGTCCCGTCCCCCGCCTTCAAGGGCTCACAGCCCAGGGGGAGCAGAGAAGGGCCTGGACAGTGCAGCGAGTGCCAGCAGGATGACTTGGGGTGACAGGTGGGGGGTCAGATCAGCAAGGGAGGACTTGGGCTTTTACCCCAGGGAGGTGGGAGTCCTGCAGGACCGGGGGTGGGAAACACACCAGACCTGACTCAGGTGCCCTCTGGTGGCCGTGGGAGGACAGACAGGGTGAGGACAGAGCCGGGGACCAGTGGGGAGGGGACCGCGCTGGTCCAGGTGGGAGATGATGGGGTGGACCAGGGTGGCTGCTGTGGAGGGGTGAGTGAGAAGTGGGAGGATTCTGGTTAGCTCTGAAGTCAGGATAGACAGGCTGTGTGCACTGGGGGCGGAGTGAAGAAAAGTGAGGAGTCGGGAATGACTCAGGATCTTGGAGCGACTCACAGAAGGAGAGAGCTGCCTCGACAAGATGGGGGACCCAGCAGGAGCAGGTTTGGGGGGTGGTTGGGTGCAGGGTGGCCATGCTGAGTGCGAGAGCCCTGTGAACGCCCTGCGTGAAGACGTCAAGGGGCAGCTGGACCCTGAGTCAGGAGCTCGGGGAGGCCCAGGCTGGAGACAGGGCTGTAGGCAGCTGTCCGGGGGTAGATGGGGTTCGAGCCCCAGGAGCAGACAAGGCCATCCGGGGAAGGTAGGGGTGGGGGAGGAGAGACGCCCACGGAGGGGGGTGGGGGGAACAAGGGCAGCCGGGGAGCAGCAGGCCCAGGTCAGGGGTCAGAACACCCACTCTATCCACCCGGCTTGGGCCAGGGCTGGGGGCTGGGGACTGACAGCGAATGGGCATTCGGCTTCCTCTGGGAGGATGAGAATGCTCTGGAATCAGTGGTAACGGCTGCACAACACTGTGCAAGAAACACTGAATTGTACACTTAATAGGGAATTTTATGGTATCTATGAATTATCTCTCAATAAAGAACATAAACCCAAGATGACACGGCCGTGGTACAGCCAGGCTGGACAGGGTAGGGACTCCCCGGAGTGCCCATCTCTGTGCGCGACCCCCAGAAGACAGGAAACTGAGGCCAGGTGGGCAGCCAGCTGGGCGCTTCGTGGCAGCATGGCCCACAGAAGGGAACCCCCACCCACACAGGACAAAGCCCACGGGCCCTGGAAGGCGCATACCACCACCACAACGGCAAACGCCAGCCACATGTGGGTCACAACAGTCACGCCCGCCGGCAACACGCGGGCCTCCCAGCCCGGGCTCCCTGGCCACAGGGACGAACCTGGGCTCAGCCCCTCCCGAGGCCCGGGGGGGTGGCGGAAGGTGCTGGAAAGCCGACATAATATTTTCGTTGGCTGTCCAACAGCAGAACAATGCATGGTTTTGTGTCTGGGGTGTGGGGGAAGGAAGAGAGAACAAGGCAGGAAGCGGCAGTGGACCACGCAGAACATTCCAGACTTCGTCTGACCCCAGGCAGCCCCTTCTCGGCCCACCTGGGGCACCTGAGCCCACAGCCCAACCCCTGTGCCCACCCGATCCTCTGCAGCTCCCGGCCCCTCATCCCGGGGTCCAGCTGGTCCAACACGGTGGTCCCGATTCCCCCCCAAGCCCCAGCCCACCACCGAGGCCTCTGCAGTCTCAGGCCTGTGGGAGCGGCCTGGCCAACACCAGCATCGGACGCAAAGTCCCAGCCAGGTCCGCCCTGCATGGGGACACTTGAGGGACTGACCTCAGGGTCTCCCCGCTTTGTGCCTGGATCTCACCCCCAGGCCCCCCTGCTTCTCCTGGCTGCTGAAGGGGGAGACCCACCCCACCCGGAATACCCCCAGGCGTGAGGCCAGGAGGGGCAGCAGGCAGGCTCCACGCTGGCCCAGGTCACAGGGCAGGGACAGAGCGAGGGGAGGACAGAGAATGGATGGAACACCGGGGACGGCGCCGCGCCCTCTGCCCGGACACTCTCCCCAACGTCCCCTCGGAGGGGCCTCCTCATGGCCTCCCCGGGTCCCGCCATCCACACGCTCTCACTCACTCTCTGCAATTCCCTTTTGGAACCTCGTCTGTCAGTCGCCCTCCTGACCAGGTGACCCTGTTGCCGGGGGCCATGCGGTTCCTGCACCCGCTTCCACCAGCCGGGCCAGGGGCGGCAGGGACCAGCCAAGATGTCGAACTCCTCCCAGCCCAAGATGTAACCAATTATCTTTTGAATGAGCCACCCTGTTTTCAAGGAAATTAAGTTTTAAAAATAGCCGGGGGGAGGAGGAGAGTGTGAGGCGCTGCAGAGCTGAGACCTGGGGGAATCTGGGGGCATAGCTGTGCCTCGGGCCGGGCTCCCCGCAGACACCTCTGAAGCCCGCTGACGAGGGACCCACCCCCTCCTCAGCACACACAGGACTGCTTCTCTACATCTGATGTGGAAAATGAGGCAGAGAAAGCTCCCCAAGGACCCTGGGAGGGGCCTTAACATCTGTCCTTCAGCAAAACCACTAGGTTTCTTCTACCTTGACGTCTACCCGGAGTCCACCACTGTCCCCGGCTCCTCTCAGCCCCCATCCTCTCCCACCTGGACCAGCTCAGTCCCCTCCCCTCTGGTCTCCAGCTCCCACCCTCCCTCCAGCCTGTCCTCCCCACAGCAGCCACCAGGGGGCACCTGTGAGCACCTGAGTCAGGCCCCACCCCTCCTCTGCCCACAGCCCTCCAGGGTCCCACCTCCCTGGAGGTAAAAGCCCAAGTCCTCCCTGTGGCCCACAGGGACCTGCACAACCTGCCCCATCCCATCCCTGCCCTCCCCCCTCCCTCTCTCCCCCTCGCTGACTCTGCTCCAGACATACAGGCCTCCTTGCTGTTCCTCCAACATGCCAGGCCTGGTCCTGCCCCAGGGCCTTTGCACGGGCTATTCCCACCACCTGAAATGACCTTCCCAAGACCCCTACAAGGTTTGCTCCCTTGCTTCATCCAAGACCTGGCTCAGACATCACCCCCTCAGAAAAGCTGTCCCCTGACCACCTCGCCCCAAACTGCCCCTCTGAGGCCACTCTCCCCACCTCTCGGCTTTCTCTCTTCCCACCACTTGGCACCACCTGGTGCTTGTGTGTTGCATCTTCCCCCAACTACAGGGGACCAGGTCTGCTTTGTCACCTGCCAACAGGCACCTGCAGAGCTCTCTGAGTGCTGAGAGGGAGAGGTCCCTCCAGAAAGGGGTGGCAGGGGACATGAGGCCTGCGGGGTCACTGCAGGGGCTGTGCCCCGAGCACTGCCCACCTGGTGCCCAGGAGAGGGCTGGCTCCCCGTGACTCAGCAAACAAGAAAGCACAAGGCCCAAGAAAGCAGGAAGCGGTGCCAGGGCCAGCACTCACTCACTTCCCCTATTAGCTGGAAAGGTCTGGCCACAGAAGCAGAGTCCTGCAGGGAGGCCGCGGGGAAGCCGGGCATCCCATGGGCATGGCAGGAAGCTGGGGCCCCCGGTCAGGCTGGGCTGCCCACAAGCCACACCGGGAAATCTGCTTGTAACCCATAAGGACGGACGGCTCTGTGGCCAGCAGCCGTGTGACTCACCCCGAGCTACAGAATTCGACAGAAGGGACTGTGTGATGTGAGGAAGGTGGGCAGCTTCTGGTTCCACCCTCGGGGTCCCTGCTGGGGCCCTGGGGGAGACCCCCGGGGGGGGCAGGCAGCCCCCTCCCCTGAGGCCTGTGAGCGCGGGAGCCTCCTAGACTTCATGCCGCCCGCTGAACCCAACCCAGATGGCAGAAGTGCAGGCAAGCGTGTGCAGTTTGCAGCCACGCAGTTCCGAGGTGGCTGTTACACATTAGTAGCTGACTGACGCAGGTACCACACCTCCACACCGAGAGCACTTCCGAGAGGAATATAAGGATCCAGTTCCAGGGACTCCTTTGGGAGAGGGATAAAGGACAGAGCACTTTACCTCCTCTGCCCAACTTGCATTCCTCACGCTCACAAAAGCGTTAAACGTGCCACACGACAGATCACTCATCCTTAAAAAGGCATGAAGCACTGATATTCGCTGCAACGTGGATAGACCCTGAGAACACGATGGTCAGCGAGAGAAGACAGACGCAGAAGGACACATAGTGGGTGATTCCATTCCATTGATGGGAAACGTGCAGGGCAGGCAGATCCACAGAGACAGAGAGTGGGTTCCTGACTGTCAGGGGCTGGGGGGAGGGGATGGGGACTGACTGCTCATGGGGACTGGTTTCTTTCTGGGGGGATGGAACGTTCTGGAATTATATTTTGGTGGTGGTGGCACAACAAATCGAACATAATAAAGACAACTGAATTGTGTATTTTAAAAGGGTGAATTTTATGGTATGTGAACTCTATCTCAAAAAAATTTTTTTTTTAAGGAATGAATCCCTTTAGTTGCAAAAACACCACCCAGTGATGTGCGGCACCAGAGCCTTCTCCAGACCCTGCCCCTCTAGCCGTGATGCTGCAAAGCAAGAGTATGCAGGCCTCAGTCTCCCCACCTCTGACACAGGGTCATGCAACCAGATGGAGGTGTCTGAGCTCAGGAAGGGCAGCCTACCCTCCAGGCCACCGCACCCCCAACCTCCGGTGGAGAAGGACCAGTTTTTCCTTCTATTTCCAACCCATCCTGGGGCCAGACATCCATAAAACACAGTGAGAATCAGCTACTGGAGAAGTGAAGCAAAGACACGCAAGATCAGGCCCGAGGTTTTGCTCCTGATTCTGCGCGCACACAACTGCAGTCAAACCAGACAGAAGTCACTGCTGCGGACCCCCACCTCCTGCTCTCACCTCGTGGAGGACCCACTGTCGTGTCAGCTGTGACACTCTGTGCAGCCCGGCCTCGGCCTCTCCTCTCCCCTCTGCGGACAGTGTTGGGGGCTCCGGGTGCCCCCAAAGCCCACTCGCTGACCCAGCCCGCCCCCCAGCACTGCAGACACGAGGGCCGGGTCGCTCTCTGTGGAGCCGTCCTGGGCGCTGTGGGATGTGGAGCTGCAACCCTGCCCCCACACTGGATGCCAGGGGCCGCCCAGTCATGACAACTACAGGGGACAGGGTCGCCCAGGTGAGACCGTCTGTCCTAGTCCCTGTGGTCGAAAGCCCTCGGACGAGACGTTTACCACGGCAGTGACAGCCAGCGTCACGCCCTGCCGCTGTGCGGGCCCTGTCCCACAGATCACCCGCCCCGCCCCACCACTCATCCCTAACGCCACACTGACTGGGTGACATGGGTACTGGCCTCCCCAGTCTGCATGGGGACCTGAGGCAACGGTCCCCATGGGAAAGCCACAGGCAGAGGTGTGAACCCAGGCACCCCTGACTCCACAGCCCCGTGCTCGGCGAGTATATCCCTCGGTTACACCATCAGAAACCCCCTACCTGGGCTTTCTTTCTGGACGTACAGCGTTGATGTGAGTTGAGTCAACTTTCAAAATCACAATGTTTTGGAGATAAACCTGGGTTTCTTGAAAAGCGAGCAGATCTACATAGACAAGGCCAACATCCTCACTTGCCTGGATCCACGTTCCTGCCCTTCGTGGTCTGTTCCCTCCACGGTGGCCAGAGGACGCCGGTGAGTACCTGAGCCAGACACCACCTGATTTAATGACCACATTTCATTACCACCATTTTACAGAAGGGGATGCACGGGTTTGGAGAAATTTAGGAAGTTATCCCAAGTCAAAGGTGAAAAACCTTACGATCACACCTCAGAATAAGCCATGTCCAAAAAACTATTAAGAAACTACAGGAAAGGGGGGAAAAAAAAAGCGGGGGTGGGTCGTGAGGCAGGAACAACCTTTACTTAAAAATAAGTAGGGGGCTTCCCTGGTGGCGCGCAGTGGTTGAGAGTCCGCCTGCCAATGCAGTGGACACGGGTTCGTGCCCCGGTCCGGGAAGATCCCACATGCCGTGGAGCGGCTGGGCCTGTGAGCCATGGCCGCTGAGCCTGTGCGTCCGGAGCCTGTGCTCCTCAATGGGAGAGGCCACAACAGTGAGAGGCCCACATACCAAAAAAACAAAACAAAACAACAACAACAAAATAAGTAGGGTGGGCTTCCCTGGTGGTGCAGTGGTTAAGAATCCACCTGCTGGGCTTCCCTGGTGGCGCAGTGGTTAAGAATCTACCTGCCAATGCAGGGGACACGGGTTCCAGTCCTGGTCCGAGAAGATCCCACATGCCGCGGAGCAATTAAGCCCGTGCACCACAACTACTGAGCCTGCGCTCTAGAGCCCGTGAGCCACAACTACTGAGCCCACGCACAACTACTGAAGCCCATGAGCCTAGAGCCCATGCTCTGCAACAAGAAAAGCCACCGCGACGAGAAGCCCGCACACCACAGTGAAGAGTAGCCCCCACTCGCCACAACTAGAGAAAGCCCACGTGCAGCAATAAAGACCCAACGCAGCCAAAAATAAATAAATAAAATAAATAAATTTATTAAAAAAAATAATAAACAAGTAGGGGAATTCCCTGGCAGTCTAGTGGTTAGGACTCTGCGCCTCCACTGCAGGGGGCACGGGTTCGATCCCTGGTTGCGGAACTAAGATCACACATGCCGAGCAGTATGGCCAAAACAAAAACAAAACAAACAAAAAAAACTACAAAGCAAACACAGTAAACATATTAATATCAACCACAAGACAAGGAGTTCAGCTGTGAGGGTTACCACTCCAGTGGGGGCACTGGCCAATGCAGTGAAAGGAATGAGTATTGAAAAGAAAAAAGACAAAATTTTAGAAAATCTAAGAGAACCAACTGACCAATCATTGAATTAAATGGAGCAGAGCAAGGTGGCCAGACAGATACCAGTGACTCACCTGAGGTCATATTGCAGACATGTCAGGAAGAAGTGGGATCTGGGAGTTTCTGCCCTTTGCACCCACCATCTGCTCTTATATGTCTGCCTATCCATGGTTTCACACTTGGGTTAATTTTAATCTGTCAAATGTAGACGACCTCTCTGATTAAAAGACATTAACAGGGCAGCTGCTAATCCTTCCTTCACCAAGGTCACACCTGGTGTGACACTGAATAGATGTGAATCTGTGGTCAACACCACACAGTGACAGAAATAAAGAACTTTCATATTTTTATATTACCTCAGATTTTTACCGCCAGCATTAATGACAGGGAAGGCTAAGAAGTCTAGAGTTAATAACTGATCAGAGTAGTTAACATCCCAAAGAACATGTTGAAAAATATCAAACTCTAGTTACTGATACACATACGTAAGTGTTTCAGGTGGAGTGTGCTGATGTCTGCAACTCTGAAATGCATCCGTAAAATTAGATGGAGAGAAGGATGGAGGAGTGATGGGCAGGTGGATGGAGGGATGAAGTAAATACAGCAAAATGTTAATTGTAGGATCCAAGCGGTAATCAGTCAGTGTCCACTGTCCAATTCTTTCACCTTTTCAGTACGGTTGAAGATTTCCTTAATAAAATCTTTTTCCTCCGGATTAAAGGTGAATTTTCACCTTTGATGTCAGGTGTTTTTGAACTTTGGAGAAACACATTTTTGAGCAGATTCTGCCCAAAGAATGTGAGTGATCACAGGGGCAGTAGCGGACACTACTGAGCACCAGCGTGCCAAGCCCGAGGCACGGCATAACAGGCGTTGCTCATCACACACTGGAGAAGGCACGTGCCTACCTCAGGGCCTTTGCACTTGCTGTGCCCTCTGCCTGGGACGCGCTATCCCTACACCTCCTCGTGGCTGGCTCCTGTCCTCCGCGCTCGGGTCTCAGCATGAATGTCTCGTCCTAGAGACCTTCCCCAACCACGCCGGCCCTTTCCCACCCCCAACCCCTTGCACCCTCTACCGCGCCCGTTTATTTCATGATACACATCACTGTCTGAAGCTAACTTCTTGATCGCCTTGCTCCTTCCTGGGAGAGCAGAGACCGGACTGTCTCGTTCACAGCCTCTTCCCCAGACCTAGCCCGCCTGCTGCCACACAGTAGGAGCATAGTAACTACAGGTCCAATGAGCTGGGGCAGGGGAGGCTAGGATGGAGAGAAGGGGATGGACGGATCGGGGGGCAATCTCAGAGGAGGACGGCCAGGATGAGGAGACCCCGTCACGGGAGGAAGTGGGGCTGGGACCCCTATCACTGAGACAGGGGCCCGGGAGGGACATCCTGGAGGTGGCTGGACACGCAGGGCTGGGGACACGCGGGAGACGGCCTGTGGAGGTGACAGCTGATGCCTAGAGCAGCGCTCAGCGCACAGCAGGTGCTCGCTGAGTCAGCAAATGAATGGATGAAGACACGGATGCTGGGAAGCCCCGCCCAGCCCACAGCGGGGCTTGGCTGGGCCCACTGGAGGAATCCACACCCGAGGTCTGATTCCCCGTCACAGCCAGGTGGCTCCGAGTCCACAGCCACCAACCAGCTGGGGCTGTGGCGTAGCGCGTGGGGCCTCACCGCGGGAGGACTCGGGCCATGGTCTGGAACTTCAGAACAGATGGCAGGTCTCCAAAAAATGTGTGGGGATTAATACAAGCTATTTCCTTCCTCTTGCATATGTTTTCTCTTATGATTTTGCATTTATCACTTTGCACCCCGGAACGGTGAATGGAACCAGGTGAGGAATGAAAAATTTTCCCCAGTAAGCGACTTCCTAGATGATATCCTGTCTGTTCACTCATTCCTTCATTCCTTCACTCGTAACAACCTCAGTGAGCATCCCTTAGGTATAGGGTCCTGTTTTACAGATAAAATACTCCAGAGGAAACTGGTTCCTTGCCTAATGTTTAATAAGAAGAGAGTTTAAACACCCAGAAAAGCACACAATAAAATAAAAGACAACAATGTGTTACTATGCAGGTTAAATGAATCTTTTTTTGTTTATCCCTTAAGTCAGGGGTCAGCAAGCAGTTTCCGTGCAGGGTCAGAGGAGACCCAGCAGAGGCCACCCAGGCGTCCCGGTGAGGGGAGTGACCTAAAGGTGGTTCTCACCCATGGTGGCCTGCTCCCATGGGACACTGCACAATGTCTGAGGACATCTGTGGTCGTCACCACTAGGGGGCTCCTGGCATCCAGTGGGTGGCGGCAGGGATGCTGCTCCACAACCCACAGCTCCCAGGATACCCCCAGGGAATGACCCAGCCTGACATCAGCAGTGCCGGGGGGAGACCCGGAGCAAACATAAAGATGTGTGGTACGGGGGGGCAGAGCCTGTACATGGGGGTTCATTATACTATTCTCTGGGTGTTTAAAATATTTCATGATAAAAATATACTTACTCCTACTATCCTGTCTGCCTTGCACTGTTTGAGGTGCCCCGTAATAAAAGGCTATGGCACACACAGCCCTCCCTGTACTGGGCTGGCGCCCCACTAGCTGAGTCTCCAACCCTCTCAACACCCCTGGGAGGTAATCACCGTTGGACCCACTTCATAGCCAGGGAGGCTGAGGTCCAGAGGTCCAGCGAGTTCAAAGGCTGCAACGTCACCATTCGGTGTACCAAGAGTCACATCACAGGCCTGAGGGGGAGGAAGGCTCTGGTGCCGTTTCCAGGTAAACCAGGGGTTGGAGCCACGGAGCTTGACCAAGGCTGCATGGCCAGCAAGCCCCGGGGCCTGGGTGGGGTTCTCAGCCTCTGAGATTGACCAGGCTCCAGGGCAAGCCCCTTCCTCACCCCGGGCTGCCCATCCAGCAGCTGGCGGAGAGATGCAGAGACCCACACAAGTGCACTGTGTGCAAACACGCTCCAGGAGGCCAGGCCTTCGGAGAGCCAGCTGTGCTGCCACACAGCTCTGGGCCCGTTTACCCAACAGCGCGGGACTGGGGGCAGGGGGACAAATGGGGGCAGGGCCCCCTCTTAGCAAAGGTATCTCATCAACTCAAGCCGTCAAGACACACGAGGTCCTGGCACCAGGAAATAAGGCCTCTTTTCTCACCATGAAGCAGTTGCCAGTCCCATTTCCCTCCTCGCTCTGGCTCCTAGAGAGCTCAGAGTCAGACTGGCAGCCTCACCCCCCAGCTCCCTGTCCTTAGAGGCAGGACAGCACCAGCTCGCAAGGTGACACGGGGAACTCCCCTCCTAGCCTGGCAGTTCAGGGGCAAGTCCCAACCTCCTGAGCCTCAGTTTACCCCCTGCCAAACAGGTAAGAACAGTGCTGAGCTCCCAGGGTGTGGAGAGGAGTCTGAGGCACATAGAAAGCCGCCCCCAAACGCACCTTATTAGTTTTCCCATTGTCACCCTCCCCCACTTTCTTCCATTCATCACGCATGTTCACTTGGTGAGTCTGGTGGGGACGGTCATGGGGGCGCAGCCAGGACACGGTGGAAGCAGCACTGGACAGCTGGCACCACACGCTCCCCTGCTGACCCAGGTGTGCAGCCATGCGAGGTCTGAGCTCCCCCTAAGCGAACATGGCCCACTTCACACCCTCCCATCTGGTTCCTGGCCTCGTGTCCCTTCACACCAACATCTCCAGGGAGCCACACAACCCTCGCCCTTGGAATAACATCCCTGCGTGCCTGGGTTCCTTTCCGGAGTCCTCTGTGTGGGGAGGGAGTTGTGGTTGCCCTCCAGGGCCACGGCCACCTCCCCTTCTCAGCAGACTCGATGGTTGCGGGGAGCCAGCTGGGCGGCCTGAGCCCCGGGCAGGGCAGGCATCAGGGGAGCCGAGAGCAGCCTCCCGCCAGACAGTATATGCCAGGGCGCTGCAGGTCTGCTGGGGAATGTCCACCTGACACCCAGACAACCAGTTGCTGGGGACCCCTGCCTCACACCATACACAGAAATCAACCCTGGACAGGGAAAGACTTAAAAGCAAAAGATAAAAAAACTTTAAAAGGAAATCAAGGAGAAAGTCTTTCTGTTCTGGGGTGGGTGGGGATTAATGTCTCCCGTGCAAAGTGTGAGCTAAGTGGAGCTCCAGGGAGTCCCCAGGGCCCCGTGTGCAGCTGGGTCCCTGCAGACTCACTGAGCCCCCGAGGGCAACTCTCGGAGGTGCTCAGGCCACCAGGCCAAGCTGGGCTGGCCCGTCTGCACAGCAGCAACCAGAAGCTTCCTCCCGAACCCTTTCTGGGGCTTTCCCTGACCCTCCGGGTGGAGCTGTGCTGCCAACTGTGTCCTGAACCTGGCCTGGGGCCCTGCGGCCATCTGGTCACCTGTCCCCGCCTCCACTGGGCTCAAGGACAGAGTCGCTGCCAGGGCCGGCACCAGCCTGGCACGGAGCGCAAGCTCACCTCACGTTGGATGACCGACTTTCGCTCTGCCCCGGGGCACAGATGTGCCTGGCCGTGCGCAGCCTTCCACCGGGCCCACACTATCACCGCACCTCCTCCTCTGCGGATTTGGGTGCTGGGGTGAGGGAAGCCGCATCTGGTTCACACCCAGGTGGAGCTCGCCTTCCCCATGCCCGTCCTAGGACCTCGGCAGTCCTGGCTCTACCCTCTCCTGGAGGCCTGGGTCTCTCCCTCTGGCACGACACACTGTGACCCCACCTTTGGTGCTCTCCTGACTCCACTGAGAGCTCCACGGCGCAGGCTTCCCCTCTCCAGCCCCCTCAGTGTACCCGCACCAGCCCAGAGCTGGGCATGGAGTAGACCTCAGTGAGTATCGGCTGAGCGAGAAACCCTGGATGGCTGCATGGAGGAGGCTGAGGAAAAGCACCACCAAGAACCTCAGAGATGAGCAGTGGGGACGCAGCCCTCACGAGTCTCAGACACGTTCCCTCAAGCTGGACATCAGACAAAGGGCTGAAGGCCCAGAATGGCCACGGCCCGTGGTGCTTCCGGCCCAGCCTGTCCTGAGTGATGCCCTACTCGTCTCTCCTATTAAGTGGGGGAAACTGGGCTCAGAGAAGGGGTATTTGGGTGTTTTGAGTCGAGACAGAAACCCAATTCACGCTGCTTGGAGAAAAAAGATGTGTGAGGGGGGGAATATTTGTTAATGTAAGTCAAGGGCCGGCAAACTGCCCTGGGGACTCAACCCCCACTGCAATTGTTATAAATAAAGTTTTATTGGCACACGGCCCCACCCACTCATTCACAATCATGGCAGCATCAGCTCCCACAGAGACCATCCAACCCCTCACAGAGAAAGCTTGCAACCTACCAAGACCAAGGAGGCTGGGCGATGGGCTTCAAGCCTCACTGGGCTGGGGGCCCTGAGGACTCAGTCTCCCCATCTCAGCTCTGCTGCTGCCCCCCCCGGCAGGCACCTGGGTGTGGGGTGGACCAGCCCCTCCATCCTCTTGTCCCACATGAAGTCCCAGAGCAGTGAGGCTCTGATGCAGCCAGGCCTGGTCCCACTCACCCAGGGCCGAGGCGCCCTGCCTGTGAGTTGGACAGGGGCTCCCCAGGGGAAACCAGGTCGCCAGCGTCAGTGCTCGGGAAGGGGCCGGCAGACAGGAGCCAGGTCGGAGGACAGTGGCCAGAGCGCGGTGGGGACAGTGCTTCCCCCACCCTGAAGGTGCCTGGCAGAGGGTCACGCGCTATCTCAGGACTGATGCTCGAGGTTTCTTGGCCCAGTTTGCCTCCCAGATGTATTTTATTCTCCAGCAGCCCGGGCTGGGTGGCACACACCGCACTGGATTCCAGCAGACCGAGGGCACTGAGGGAGGCGGGGCCGTGGCCGGAGGCCCCCTGGTTGCTCACGGGGTGGTACTGCCGGTTGCGGGGTGCTGCTCTCACAGTCCAGTTCTGGGCCCCATTTCCCAGGGGCCCCCAGACCCTAGGCCAGACCAGGAGCCAGGCCCCTGACGGTCAGCTGGGCCCTGGGGGTGTCACAGGGGCTCCTGCACTTCGAGGCCCCTCTGAGCCAGGCATGGTGGAGCTGACTGCCCAGCTGCACCCAGTAAGACAAGGGCTACAAGTGCCCCATTTTACAGATGAGAAAACAGAGGCTCCAAGGCCAAACAAGCTGCCTGATCCCACAGCCACAGCAGGGGCCCATCCTGGGGGCGGCTCCTCCAGCCTAGCCCACAGCCTCACTGCAACCTCGTGAGAGATGGAGCCGCGAGGTTTGGGGCTAAGCCACCCTAAGATTCCTGACCCACAGAAAGTGTGAGATGATAAATGTTTATTACTATTTTAAGCCACGAAGTTCTGGGGTAATTTGTTACAAGGCAATAACTAACCGATGCTACCTGGGTCTCAACATGGCCCCTGAGGCACAAACGAGAAGAGTGGATGGAGATGGGAGAGCTGTCCAGATGGAGGGCCCTCCCGGCCCGCACCTCCTCCTCCTCCCCCCCCCCCACTGTGTTCCCCCTATGTGGCCCCCTCACTGCTCCTCACACACGCCAGGCACAGTCCTGCCCCAGGGCCTTTGCACGTGTTTCTCCTCTGCGTGAACGCTCTTCCCCAGCTCACCATTCAGGCCTGGATCAAACGCCACCCTCTCAGAGAGACCCTCCCTGACCACCGGCTGCAGCTGGCTCCCAACCCCACTCTCCGCCACTTATAAGTCTGCTTGGTTTAAACCTTCTTTTTTATAGTTTTGCTCCTCCGGTGGCTGCTCCCTTAGTAGCCATGAGCCCTGTGCGGGCAGCAATCACAGCCTCCTGAACATCAACAGCCCAGGGTGCCTGGCACTTGGCAGGATCGTGGGCACTAGCACCCACCCCCTTCTCCCTGGTGATGGCCCCAGGAGTCATGACGAGGTCCGGGGCCAGGGAGCCAGGGCTTGGCTCAGAGGGCACACAGGGGGCAGGAGCCCCAGGGCACAGGCTGCTTTGTGCGAGCCACCAGCTCCAACCCTCCAGTCACTCCAGGGACCAGCCAGGGCAGCAGGGACAAAGAGTTAACGCTGACCGAGTCTGTACCATGAGGCCAGGGCTGTTAATTTGTTTAATCTGCCCAACGGACCTGTAAGGCAGGTATTACGATTACCTCCATGTGACAGATGTGGAAGTTGAGGCTCAGAGAGACCAGGTCACTCACCTGAGGTCACCCAGGATCGAGAGGGGATGGATGGACTTGATTCCAGACGGCAGGCTTCGGCCTGAGCAACGACTGTATCCAGGAAAGGAGACAGGAAAGAGCCAGCTGAGAGCCAGCACAGCCTCCCAGGCAGTGGGAAGAGCCGGTGCAAAGGTCCTGGGGCAGGACCGTGCCTGCAGAGCTGGAGGGGGGGCAGGGGGTGGGGGGCAGTCGGCAAGAGGCTGTGATGCCAGAGCAGAGTCAGTGACAAGAGGTGAGGGCAGGGAGGGGACAGGCCTGACACCACTGTCACCACTGGACCCACGTGTGGCTGGTGATTACGGTCCATCTCGCGCTTCCCAGACTGGGGGCTTCCTTGGAGGCAGGGCCAGGGTCTGTCTTGGCCCCCGCTATGACCAGAGGCCAGGCCACAAGGGCACCCAGACAACTGGACGGGGGAAACACTGGGGTCCCGCCCACAGCAACACAAGTAACTCAAAGCGCACCACAAACCTACACGAACGCAAGAGCTGAGACCATAAAACCCTTAGAAGAAAACAGGTAAATCCTCACGACCTTGGGTCAGGTAGGAATTTCTTCACTACAACAACCAAGGCACAGCAGCCAAAGAAAAAAAAAAAACAGAAGCTGGTCAAAACTGACACCACTGGGCTTCCCTGGTGGCGCAGTGGTTGAGAGTCCGCCTGCCGATGCAGGGGACATGGGTTCGTGCCCTGGTCCGGGAAGATCCCACATGCCGCGGAGCGGCTGGGTCCGTGAGCCATGGCCGCTGAGCTGGCGCGTCCGGAGCCTGTGCTCCTCAACGGGAGAGGCCACAAGAGTGAGAGGCCGCGTACTGCAAAAAAAACCAAAAAACAAAAAACTGACACCACTAAGAAGATGAAAAGACAACCCACAGAATGGGAGGGAATACTGTGGATCATCCACCAGAAGAGGGGCTCGTGTCTAGAACACAGAAAGAACGCCTACAATTCAGTAATGAAAGGAAAACTAACCCAACTGGAAAACGAGCAAAGGACTTAATAGACGTTTCTCCAAAGAGGCCACACAAACGTCCAACACGCACACGAAGCGATGCTCACCATCACTAACCGTCAGGGAAATGCACACCAAGACCACGGTGAGCCCCCCACCCCCAGGTGAGGATGGGGGAGGGGAAGGGGCACAGCTGCCGTGGGAGCGGAGCGGCAGCTCCTCAGAAGGTTAAATGGAGTTTCCATCTGACTCAGCATCACCACAGCGGGGTGTCCACCCAAGAGAAATGAGGACATGTGTCCACACAAAGGTTGTACATGAATGTTCTCAGCAGCACGAGTCACAGCAGCCATAAGGTGCAAACACCCCAAATGTCCATTGACGGACGATGGATAAACACACGTGTCCTTCCACACACGGGAGCATCACTCAGCCATGAAAAGGGATGAAGCCCCGACACTCGCTACAACATGGATGGACCCCGAGAACACGACGCTCAGTTAGAGAAGCCAGGCACAGAAGGACCCACAGGGTGTGATTCCATTGATGGGAAACGTCCAGAACAGGCAGATCCACAGACACAGGCAGTGGATTCGTGGTTGTCAGGGGCTGAGGAGGGGGATGGGGGTGACTGCTCATGAGGACGGGGCTTCCTTTTGGAGTGATGAGAATGTTCTAAAATTGATTGTGGTGATGGTCACATAACTCTGTGAATATAGTTGCACACTTTAAATAGGTAAAACCATGTGGCATGTGAATTATCTCGCAACAAAGCTGTTACTCAGAAAAAGCGTTTAGAGGGCTTCCCTCGTGGCGCAGTGGTTGAGAGTCTGCCTGCCGATGCAAGGGACGCGGGTTCGTGCCCCGGTCCGGGAAGATCCCACACACCGCGGAGCGGCTGGGCCCGTCAGCCATGGCCGCTGAGCCTGCACGTCCGGAGCCTGTGCTCCGCAACAGGAGAGGCCACAACAGTGAGAGGCCCGCGTAACGCCAAAAAAAAAAAAAAAAGTGTTTAGAAAAAAGTCTAAGAGTAGAATGAGGTCTGCAGGCCAACCTCGCTTTACTGCACTGAGCAGATACTGAGTTTTTGACAAAATGAAGGTCTGTGGAAGTCTATCGGCGCCATTTTCCCAACAGCATTTGCTCCCTTCGTGTCTCTGAGTCACACTGTGTTATATCTCACAACATTTCAAACTCTGTCTCTATTATTACGTTGTTATGCTAATCTGTGGTCAGTGATATTTTATGTTACTATCAAAAAAAAGATTACTACTTTCTGAAGGCTCAGGTGACCGTTAGCGTTTTTTTAGCAATAAAGTATTTTTAAATTAAGGTATGTGCATTGTTTTTTAGACATAATGCTACTGTACACTTAATAATACTACAGTATAGTGTAAAGATAACTTTTTTTTTCTGGTCGTACGCGGCTTGTGGGATCTTAGTTCCCCAACCAGGGATCAAACTTGTGCCCCCGGCACTGGAAGCGCAGAGTCCTAACCACTGGGCCACCAGGGAATTCCCAAAGATAACTTTTATATCTGCTGGGAAACCAAAAATTCATGTGACTTGCCTTACTAAGGTATTTGCTTTATTTCAGGGGTCTGGAACCAAACCTGCAGTGTCTCCGAGGTCTGCTTGCATTTTACAAACACAACAGTAGGAGGTGTGTGACCAGGGCAGGTGTGCACAGCGAGTGCCTTCCAAGGGGCTGGCAACAGAGGTGCCTGAGGTGGGTATGAGGGTGGGGCCAGGCCTGTATTTCGTGCCAGAAACACACGGCAGCTTTCCAAAGGAGGGAAAAGAAAAATCCCGAGAAAGCTGAATTCTGGGGGGGGGGGGGGGGGCACATGCAAAGGCCCTGTGGTGACAGGAC
Source organism: Delphinus delphis (assembly GCF_949987515.2). Lineage (NCBI taxonomy): Eukaryota > Metazoa > Chordata > Mammalia > Artiodactyla > Delphinidae > Delphinus > Delphinus delphis. The sequence goes on along the minus strand of NC_082685.1, from coordinate 3,675,561 downwards.
ATTCTCCAGGAACAGCAAAGAAAGGGTCTGTTGTGGCTGGAGGGGAGGGTGCAGCTGGGGGCCAAGCCCTGACCAGCAGCCCATACTGCCCCCCCACCATTTCACTGCACAGAGCAAGTGTTTCCACAGTGGTAAACAGGAAACCTTGCAAAGGACAGGGCCAGGGGTGGGGGTGGGGGGCAAGGTGTTAATCCAGAACTCACAGGCCCTAAGAGAAAGAAGGTTCCAGAACCTTCACAACTCATGCCACAGACACAGCCTAACACCTGTCTGGGCTGAGCACCGGCCTGCTGCCAAAGTTCAGAGCCCGAGGCTCTGGGCAGAGACGGCCCTCAGGTCAGCAGACAATCACCACATGGAAGATCTAAGGGGGGCGGACTCAGTCATGGAAATCGGGTGGGCTTCCTGGAGGAGCAGGCAGAGGACGGACTGTACAGTGGGGAGGAGGAACGAGGCAAGGAGGGTAGCTCCGGGGGTCACCAGGCACATTCTCAGTGGCTCCGCAGGTGGAAGGGTTCAGGCGGCTGGGTCAGGGTCACAGAGGGACTGTCAGCCCAGGAAGGAGGCTTGTCCAGTCTCGGGCCCTTGGAGGGCCCCGCCGACCTCACGTCTCCAAATGCCATGTGGATCCCGGACTGAATCCGGGAGAGGGAAAAAAAGTTACCATAAGGGAAGGTTTGGGTTAATTCACAAAACTGTGAATCCTGACTGCGGGCTGCGCCGATGTTCCATTTCCTCCACGTGACCCCTGCACTCAGCTCAGAGAGCGTCTTTGTTTATCGGATGTACAGCCCGTCCTCCGTCCTCCTTACTTACAGATTCCACGTCTGCAAGTCCACCTACCGGCTGGAATTTATCTGTAACCCACACGCAGGGGGCTGCCACGCTCGTTCTCAGGCACACGCAGGGCAGCGAGGTCTCGGGTGTCCCACACACGTGCCCAGCGAGCCCGAGCCAGGTGACGCCCTGCCTGCTCGGTTCAGCTCTCAGACCACAGACAAGTGTACTTTCCGTAGTCTCTTTAGTGCCATGTTTTCTGCATTTTTGTGTTTTTGGTGAGTGATTCTGCATCTAAAACGGCCCTCCAGCGTAGAGCTGAAGTGCTTGCTGGCCGGTGTCCCACGTGCAGGAGGACGGTGACGTGCTCATGGGGACAGTACGTGTGTCAGATGAGCTTAGTTCAGGCAAGGGTTACATCCCCGCCGTGAATGAATCAACAACTGATATCAGACAAGGCGTCTTTAAACAGAAACGTACATCACACGAGGCTGCTGCATGGGGATCAGTTGTGATGATGGGGTGACAGAGGTGGAGCCTGGCCCCGCGTGTCCTCCCTCCCTTGGCAGAGGGCGTGTGGGTGTCGCCAGAGTGTCCCTGCAACTTTCCACAGGCTTCAAAATAAAACGTTAAAAAAAAAATAATATATATGGAGACAGGTAAACATCCGGAATAACGGTCATTACCTCCGTAGAAACGGAGGGTCAAGACAAATAAATGCTCACTTTCCACTGACTGCAGGTCTGGGCTGCTGCTTTTTTCTAGTAAGCATGTTATTATTTGTAGCTGAAGGCATGCCTTTTGCACGAAGACAGAGGCAGACAAGGGGAACCGAACAGAAAGCCCAGAAATAGACCAGCTACACGCAAGAATCTGGTCTGTAATCAAGGTGGCACCTGAAATCCGTGAGGAAAGCAGATTACCCAGGAAGCGGGGGTGGGCTGACCCTGAGCCACCTGGGAAGACTTGGCTCAATTAAACCCTTGTACATCTCATGCCAGGATAAATGCCAAATAAAGCAAGAATTTAAATGTAAAGAAAAAAATAAGTAAAATTATAGAAGTACTAGAAGAATTTAACTGTAACCTAGGAACAGAGGACACATTTCCATCATGACGCCAAACTGGGAAACCATAAAAAGAGACTGATAGGGACTTCCCTGGTGGTGCAGTGGTTAAGAATCCACCTTCTGGGCTTCCCTGGTGGCGCAGTGGTTGAGAGTCCGCCTGCTGATGCAGGGGACATGGGTTCGTGCCCTGGTCTGGGAAGATCCCACATGCCACGGAGCGGCTGGGCCCGTGAGCCATGGCCGCTGAGCCTGCGCGTCCGGAGCCTGTGCTCCGCATTGGGAGAGGCCACAACGGTGAGAGGCCCGCGTACCGCAAAAAAAAAAAAAAAAAGAATCCACCTGCCGAAGCAAGGGACCCAGGTTCGAGCCTTGGTCCAGGAAGATCTCACATGCCGCGGAGCAGCTAAGCCCGTGTGCCATAACTACTGAGCCTGTGCTCTAGAGCCCGAGAGCCACAACTACTGAGCCCACGCACCACAACTACTGAAGCCCACGTGCCTAGAGTGCGTGCTCTGCAACAAGAGATGCCACTATAATGAGAAGCCTGCACACCACAACGAAGAGTAGCCCCCGTTTGCTACAACTAGAGAAAGCCCACACATAGCAATGAAGACCCAACACAGCCAAAAATAAATAAATAAATAAATAAATAGAAGATACTATCTAAAAAAACAAAGAGAGAGAGGCTGATAAATGGGACCACATGAAAACAAAAACACCGGCCTGACATTGATAATCATCTTCAGAGAAGATGGGGAAAAGCCACTTAAACTTACTTGTATCATGGATTTAAAAAAAAAAATCTTCCATAATATATAAAGAGCTCCCACAGATCAATAAGAAAAAGACTGGTAAATAATTTGAAAATGGGAAAGATACAATCAGTATACAGTTCCCAGAAAATGAATAAGAGTCCTGAGATGTGTACGATTAAATGCAGGAGTGGGGTGAGTGGTGAAAAGGGGTCTGTGAGTGTGGAATCAAGACAAGACAGAGTGGAGACATGAATGCTTGTGGGGGCAAAGGCACCAAGGACTCCCTGGTGGCCGATGCTCCATTTTCCAGCTCTGACAAAGTGCAGGATGCTGTCAAGGTGAGGCAGTCCAGTGCCACTGGACTGCCGTGTGACCTGGGCGGGCAAGTCTCTGCTCCCTTTGCTGGGATACATTTTTAATAAAACAAAGATGAAACATTAAAAGGAAAAAATATGTGAAGACATTTCCTTCTGATTCACATTTCCCTCTGATTCACGTTTCCCTCTGATTCACGTTATGATAAATACCCAGACCTCCCTTTGTGCCATAAGTTTGGCAAAGATGGAAGAAATGGGCGAGGCACGGAGCTCTCACCCTTGCTGGAGGGAACTTGGAACGGTTCACCTTGGGTTCATCACGTGCATCTTATGATGCTCTGACATCTCAGGGACCTTGCAGACCTGGGGACTGTCCCTCCTGGAGTCAGCCAGCCCCTAGATCACAAACCATCTGCCTGTGAGCACATCTCTGCCGTGCCAACCAAGCCACTATGGGCCACACCCTCAGCACTCCTCATCCTGCTCACACGCAAGCCCAGGGGCACCGCCTCAACCGCCCCCAGCCAGAGCCCATGCCAGCCCACAGCCGCCGCCATCGAACGAGCCGATCCCAAGCTGGCTCAGGGTGCCAACGCTGCCCGTCCCTCCCATCCTGCAGAAACCCCAGTAAGGACCCGTGCTTTCTCCGCGTCCGAACTGGCTTGCAGAGACAGGGCCTCCATTTCCCACAAGCTGGGCCCCGTCCTGGACGGTTCACATGCGCTGGCTCATCTAATCCTCATGGGATCCCCGAGAGGAAGGCGTGCCTGGATGCTGCTTCACCAATGAGCTTCCCGTGGCTGCTGGGACCCTACATCCTGACTCTTCTCCACCTGCGCTCGGCCCCTCGGTCACCTCCCCTCGTCACACGCTGTAAAGGCCATGTCCTGCCAGGGGCTCTACGACGTGTCCCCCACGGACACATCAGCTGCCCGGTCATCGCTCTGCACGAGGAGGCCCTTTCCCTGCCTCGTCCCCACCTCCTCGCCCCATGGCCGTCTGCCCAAAAACCCCCTGGGCTCCAAACTTGGTCCTCTGCCCCCCACGTCTCCATGTCTCATATTCACACTGCGCCCGACCGTCCCCCATCTCAGCTGAGGCAGCTTGCCCTTCCAGGGGCTCAGACCCCAACCTGGGAGTCACCCTCTACTCCTCTCCCCTCCCCCGCCACACTCACCCCTTCAGTAAGTTCAGTCAACTCGGCTTCTAAAATCTGCTCTGCATCACTCCTTCCTCCTGCCTCCACCCAAGCCCAAGTCCCAGCATCACCACCTGGACCAGTAGAGTCCCCACCACCGTGGTCCCGGGCTCCCACACTCCCTCCCCACAGTCTTTCCCCCACAGTGGCCAGAAGTAGCCCGTGAGCACCTAAGTCAGGCCCCGCCCCTAATCTGCCCACAGCCCTCCAGGGATCCCTCCTCCCTGGGGGTAAAAGCCCAAGTCCTCCCCGCGGCCCACAAGGTCCTGCCCAACCTGCCCCGTCCCCTCCCTGTCCTCCCCTCCTCCCTCTCTCCCCCTCACTCACTCTGCTCCATCCACATGGGCCTCCTTACTGTTCCTGCAACAACCCAGGCACAGTCCTGCCCCAGGGCCTTTGCACGGGCTGTGCCCTCTGCCTGGGAGCCTCTCCCCACACCCCCTCAGTGCACATCCCCTCCTTCCTGTATATCTCTGCTCAGATGTTGCCCGTCGCCCCTCCTGAGTACCTGGCCTCCATCACTCCCCCCACGCCCGTTTTTCTCTCCCCTTCTCCGCTCTGCTCTTCCCCATGGCACTCGCTTCCCCTGCCGTGTTACACCTCTCTCTCCTTGCATCACTTACTGTTTGCACACACCCCACCCGCACCCCCGGCACGCACACAAGGACCGTGCCCGTCTCATTCGGGCCTCCCCAGCACCCGGCCCAAGCAGTCTTCAGCAGCATCTGCTCACGAACACCTGACCTGCACCCCACAGCCCCAAACCTTCAACGGCAACCCCGTGCCCCCAGGATAACGGCCCATGTGTGTGCATGACACGTGCATGATCGAGAGAGAATAGCAACTGGGGCAGATGCTGGGGTCTCTTTCCTTGGTCAGAGCCAGAGGCCAGGTCTCCAAATGCCTTCCCACTGGCTCAGGCACTTGCGGCCCCTCAGGCTGGACCCCTAACCCCTCCATGGGGCCTGGTGGCACCTAGTACAGGGGCGCCAAGGCTAATCCCCAGGTCAGTAATCCCCCCACGTGCGCAGTCCCCGCTGTCCAGCTGGCAGCAGTCAGAAAATCCCCAGCGGGATCCCGACCTGCCCTGTCACACGTGGTGCCACGCAGCTCAGTGTGGGCAGCGGGAACAGGAGGGCCCGGGGCCTGGTCACCAAGCTGGTAAATGCCCGGGCCACACGGCTGTCACTTAACGAGCACCGCCGGGGGTGCGGGGCTCACCTCTCCATGCCCCGCCGAATCCCTGGGACCCCTGCCCTCATTCTGAGAGGTGGAGGCAGGCACACTGTCCTCAGCCCAGGCAGGGCTGAGCCCGGTCAAGCCCCAGGCCACGCTGCCCAGGATCCCGTGGGAATCCACCAGCCTTGGGGGCCCCGAGCAGCCCCCCAGACCTGCTCCTCACCCATCAGCACAAGCCTGCCAGGGCCTGGACCCCCAGACCTGCTCCTCCTTGGGCCCTCACCAACCGCCCTCCCCCCACCAACTCCAGGGTGCAGGCCTCCCTACCCACCCTCCCTGCCACAAGACCACCGTCCAGGCCCCCAGCCCCACTCACCTGGATGCCCACCCCCGCAGCCCCTCCCCACCAGGCAGGCAGAGGGCTCTCGCTCTGTAAAACATGACTCTCTGCCCTGCTTAAACCCACCAGCACCACCGACTGGACTCAGACCAGAACCCGAGCAGGGCCAGGCCCCCCACCCCTTCCCTTCTGAGGAACAAATCACGCTCATTCCTGCCTCAGGCTCTTTGCACTGCTGATCCCTCTGCCTGAATGCTCAACCGCAGCTGCTTGGGTCACCTGCTCCCCTGACCACCTGGTAGCAGCAGGCCCTGGTCACCCCCTGGGGCCACGGCGCCCATTTCACTGCTCTGGCAGCTCCCCATGGGCTGGCGTGGTCTGACTCAGGTCAACAAGCGTTCTCCGTAGAGGACCAGCCAGTGAGTGTCTCCAACTTTGCAGGCCACGGGTCTCTGTCTCAACTCTCAGCTCTGCCGCTGTAGCTAGACAGCCCCGTGGACCACAGGCGAATGACAGGGCGTGGCGAAGAGTCAGGAAGACGTGACAGACAAAAACCGGTGGGCGGGATGGACCCGGGGCCCCAGTCTGCAACCGCGGGTCTCACCTGTTTACTAGCTCGCCATCGCATCCTAACCCCTACCAATCTGAAGGTGAGGGAGCCCAGGTGCCGGACCCCTGCCCCCCCAGGAGGTGCTCCATAATGTCCAACAGGCCCTGCCCAAGGGCAAAGCAAGAGGTGACCGCACGTCCCCGTGAGCCGAGTCAGACGGCGGCCCCGCCCACCCAGGCTCTGGGGGAAGCGGTCCCTCGAGCTGGCACCCACGTGGGGCCAGCCAGGGCAGCACCCTTCCAGGGCTCTACAAGCCAATCGACCTGATCCAGCTCCACGAGAAAGGCACAGTCATCACGCCCATTTCACAGATGGAGACACCGAGGCAGAGGACCCCCTGGCTGGCAAAGGCGGTCCGGCTCCTGAGGGCTCTCCACGGAGAGGACCAGGCTGCCGGGCCAAGCGCCGGACATGGCCTCACTAGAAAGTGGCCAGGGCGGGATTAGAACCGGGAGCCTTCTGCCTCCAAAGGCCATTGTTGACTACCAATGAGCAGAGGAGGGACGCTGCTGCCGGCGGTTACAATCCGCCCACAGCTACAGAGGAGGCCCCTGGTGATGAGGCCCCACCCCCAGCCATGCTGGCCGGACGCTGCTTTTCGAGCACATGAGGCCTTTTGCTTGGGCCCTGCTGGCTTCCTGCGCCTCCTTCAGGCCTCCCTCAAATGTCATGGGAAGTCTCATTGAGAGGACACAGTAGAGCAAAAACTTGAAAGAACTAAGGAAGCAAATGACAGGGATATGGAGGATGAGCATGCCAGGCAGAGGGCACAGTGGGGCAGCACCAGGCCTGGCGAGCTGGAGGAACCGCGAGGAGGCCCGTGTGTCTGGAGCAGAGTGAGCGAGGGGTAGAGAGGGAGGAGGGGAGGGCAGGGAGGGGACGGGGCAGGTCGTGCAGGGCCTTGTGGGCCGCAGGGAGGACTTGGGCAGACCCCTTTTCACCACTCACCCCATTCCTGCATTTAATCCTACACATCTCAGGACTCTTATTCATTTTCTGGGAACTGTATACTGATTGTATCTTTCCCATTTTCAAATTATTTACCAGTCTTTTTCTTATTGATCTGTGGGAGCTCTTTATATATTACGGAAGATTTTTTTTTTAAATCCATGATACAAGTAAGTTTAAGTAGCTTTTCCCATCTTCTCTTAAGATGATTATCAATGCCAGGCAGGTGTTTTTGTTTTCATGTGGTCCCATTTATCAGCCTCTCTCTCTTGTTTTTTTTTAGATAGTATCTGCTATTTATTTATTTATTTTATTTATTTTTGGCTGTGTTGGGTCTTCGTTGCTATGTGCGGGCTTTCTCTAGTTGTAGCGAACGGGGGCTACTCTTCGTTGTGGTGCGCAGGTCCCAGGGAGGTGGGACCCTGGAGGGCTGTGGGCAGAGGAGGGGCGGGGCCTGAGTCAGCTTTTAGTGGGAGCCTTCTGGAGTGAGCGGGAGGGAGCACAGGAAGAGACAGGGGGCCAGGCCAGCCATGGATGATGGGGCTGAATTCACATGGATGAACCAGGTGGTGGCAGGGAGTGGGGGGCAAATGGGTGGATTTCCGGTCCACTTTGAAGACAAAGCCGACATAATTTGCCACCAGGTTAGACGTGGGAGGGGCCAGGGGTCAGAGGGGAACACAGCTGACTATTCTGAGACATCACGGAAGCAGGAAGGACAGGAGGGAAACTGCTCAGAAACACCAGGCCACAGCTCAGGCCAAAGCCCACAGGCAGCTCGTGGACACCCACAGGAGCCCCGTGAATGTGCCCAAGAGCCCAGCCTTCCTGAGATCCTCCACAGAACCAGGCACTCCACAGAGTCCCCAAAAGCCAGCAGAGAACACCATCGGGCCTTCCCTGGTCCGGGCCTCGGGAGCCCAGGAGTTTAAAGTAACCGGATTCTAAAACACCACCGATACATTTCACCTCCCATCAGATTGGCCAAAATGGCCGAGGCCGATAACATCCGGAGCTGGCAATGCTGCGAGGAGATAGTCTCTCTTGGCTCCTGCCGGACCTTTCCAGAAAGCCAGCGGGCATCAATCTGGTTGCGCCTGACCCAGCCGTTCCAAGGCAGGGACTCCAACCACTAGAACTGAAAGTACCACGGCTACAAGCCCACGTTCAAAGATGTTTACTGCAGCATCGCTTGTGACAGCAAAAGGCGGCTCCAGAAACCACTGGATCGTCCCTCAGCAGGAAGCTCATGCCTAAAGGGGGTGGGCTGTCACTAAAGTTTACCTAGCGCCCTCCACCTGCTGATGCACTAACTCAGGTAAAGCTGGCAGTGTGGCCCCATTTTACAGATGGGGACACTGAGGCTCAGAGAGATCAAGGCCCTGTGAGGTCACAGAGAAATTGAGTGGAACCCAGGCAGGATAAGGGGTTTCCACCTTCTCAATCACAGCACCATATTCTCTCTCTCTGAAGAAAAGAATTGATACCAACGTGGGGAAAAAATGCCGTATTATGGATAAAAAGCAAGCAAGTTACAGAATGATGGGTGAAGGTGAAGTACGGCAGCCCTCACCCCGGATGACTGTGTCTTCAGGGGACACTGGGCGATGTCCAGGGACACCTGTGGTTGTCAGGACTGGGGGGGCTCCTGGCATCAAGTGAGTGGGGGCAGGGATGCTGCTGGACCCCACAGTGCCCAGGACGGCACCCACAACAAAGAACTTTCCAGCCCCAAACTAGCGCAGAGGCATCGAGACTCTGGCATCGTACGAACCCCCTGGTGAGCAAACAGACCCATCTGTGTGTTTATCCATCTGTTCGAGCAGCAGGAAAGGCATGGACAGTTGTTCCCCAAACTTAAGAGAAACGGGTTCGGCGGAGGACAGACAGCTATTAATCCTAAAGTGAGTGAAGTAAGTGATCAGCTGTGGGAACCGGATTTCTGCGGGTTTGGGGACAGGAGTGGGGACGGCCCCTTATGGGCCAGGTCCCTGTGCTCAGACCCAACCACAGCCGGGGCCTGGGACTTTATCTGCCCCCATCAGATCACCTAGCCCCTGATAAGACAAATATATGCTGTGTGGCTTTCCTGTGAGCACTGCATCCTAGTCTATTGTGTCTCTGCCCAGCACAGGGCAGAGGGCTGCTGGCGGAGGTCAGGGGGCTGACAAAGGACTTCAGCCGGGTCCCTCTGCCATGTCTGGGGCTGGCCAGGCAGGGCATCGCCGCCAGCAAAGAACGGGAGCCAGAGGGCCGGATTGTTGGAGCTGAACCAGGGTAACCCACCAAGCAGCTCCAGATGGCAGCAGGAAAGGAAGCGGTGGGAGTCCTCTGGAGCCCGGGGGAGCTCGCTCGCTCTGGCTCTTTCTCCAGACATTTCTCCCAACTCCCAGGCAGCACAGCATCTCCCTGCCTGCCAAGGAAGCTTCGGGAGGCCCGGGGGAGAAGGAGGATGGATGCCCCTGTGGGTGTCTACAGGGGACTCGCCAGAGAGGGCTGCCTGGAACAGAGAACTCTGCGGATCCAGAAACTTCCTATTTGGGAGCCTGCAACCTTGACCAAGAAGGAACCAGGCAGTGGCTGGGCTCTGCACACCGCCCCAGGGAAAGGCAGACCGCGGGCCCACAGGGCAGGGCGAGGCTGCCTCCTTCCCCAAACCTGCTCTGCTAGAGGGCCAGGGAGGCATGCCAAGGAGAGGGGCTCAAGAAAGCACTGCCCCTACAGAGCTACGGCAGCCCCCCAACATCCAGGGAAAAGGCTGCAGGGGGCCTTCTCCTCCCCCACCTGCTGGCAAGCCCTGGCACTGACGGTGCCTGGAGATGTCATCCCCCTACCTACCTCCGGTTATAGGAGGTAAACTGAGACCCAGAAAGGGAAGGAATGGCCAGTGGACTAGAAACCAGGTCTGGTGAATTCCACAAAAATGAGGTAGTCAGGAGGCTGACCCATCTGGCCTCCGAGACCCCCCACTTCCGCCACAGCAGCCCCTGCCCTTAACGACCAGTAAGATGTGCCCACAGGGTGACGACTTGCAGGGAAACGGGTGAGGCCCGGAAGCTGATACCAGCAAAGTGGGCGGCCCTGAGTAGTGGGTCCAGACGGTCGGGGCGGGGGGAAACATGTGGGACAGCGTCACCCCTTGGAGGCAAGGTCCCCCATCGGAACGGGGGTACTCCACTATCCCACACGCAGAGCAGCCCCCTGACAACACTGGGTGGGACGTCGTTCCCAAGCGCCCTCAGCAGGAGGCAGTGCACCCACCCACCACGCGTCCTAAATAGAGGTCGCACCCCTCCCAGAGGTGAGGACCCATCTTCCCCGCATGTCTCCAACGGGGTCTGCTCCACCCACAGCCTCCCAGAATGGGGCCCTGCGCCAACCCCCGCTCCCAGACAGCCGGCTCCCCCAAGAACCCCGGGAATGGGCGGCGCCACCCCGACCCCCAGGGCGGGGCGTCTCGGGCCCCGCGGCGCGTCCCCCAGCCCCGGAGTGGGGCGTTCCATCCCCCCCGCGAGCGCCCCCGAGTGGAACGTCCCGGCCTCCCCGCTGCGGGTCCCGACGCCCCTCCGGCGCTCGGACGGGTCCACTGGGCCCCGGCAGGGGGGGCAGGGCGGGTCCATTCGGGGAGCGGGGAGAGAAGGAGGAAGGTCCGGAACCGTTACCTGCTGCCGCACTGCTCTCTGCCGCCCAGGCCGCCTCTGAGGTCACGGCCCCCGCCTCGGCGCTCTCCGCCTCGTCCGGCACCTCCAGCTCCATGGCCGCGCGCGGACCTGCCGGCAGGCGGGCGGCCGGCCGGCCGGAGGCTGCGACCCGAGATGCGGCCGCAGCCGCCGCTCAACAACAACCGCCACCGGCTGGAGAGCTGAGGGAAGGGGCCGGGCTCAGGGAGTGAGGGGCGGGCCAGGGGCGGGGCCAGGCGCTGCGCCATCGCGCACCGCGCGCACCGCCAATCGGGGCTCGGAGGCGGGGCCTGCGTGCGTCCCGGGCCCCAGGAGCGGCGCGAGCGCCCTCACGTGCCCAGGGGTGGAAGGGCAGCGCCATTCCTGTCAATATTACTGTAGTACGTAAGAGCGTTATTATACATAACGAGCATAAATAATAATTACAGTTAAAAATTATCACCATATTAAAAATAAAATTTATATTACATGTGCTTATGTTTGATATAAGTAATAGTTACGTAATAATAAGAAACAAATTTTTATCATTATGCACAATATACAAATTGTATGTCATATTGTCATGATACATTAACGTGACTATTAAACAGTAATATGGTATTATAATAAGTAATGTTAATATGTAACGTAAAAATATTATTTATGATATATAACGTAGTAAAATTTAGTTATATGTAACAATAACATCCTTAAATGCCAAGCTTAGTGCTAAAGCCTTTATATGCAATATCTCCATAAGTTAGGGACCTGCTTTTTGTTTCCTTTTTTTTTAACTACTACCATATTCCCAATACCTAACACAGAACATTACACCTAGAAGACAATTTGATCAACCAGATGAGAACTATTATCATCCCCATTTTACACATGACAAAACAGGAGCCCAGAGAGCTGAAGCCACATATTTGGAATCACACAAAGAACCGTGTTGTGAAGCATCCCCTTTACTTATTGTATTAAGAATAATAATATTATTTAAGTCTAATGGTGAACTCACCAACGATATGGTTAGGCAGTCATTCATTCTGAGGTCATGGTTTGGGGAGTAATAAATGTTGCTATTAGTAGTTTTATTCATTATTAATGATTTCTGCTGGGAGGCAGGTGGGGGAGTCCAGACACTCTGCTGGTGTGGGTGAAGCTGGGCTGTTTTCACCCAGGCCTGTCCGACTCCAGACACGTGATCCCTCTTCATTGTCAGGGTGCTGGTGAGGTCAGCGGGAGGCCGACAAGGTTGGGCTTAGGGGTGCTGGGTGATGGGATAAGGGGGAATCAGCAAGAGGGAGCAGGCCTCGGTCCGACCCAGGGCTTAGAAAGATGGTCCTGAAATGTTCTCCATCAAAACAAGGAGACAAATCAAGAAAAAGGAAGACACAGAGAACAGGACCCAGGATGAGGTGGAGGGATCCTCTAGGTTAGCTGTGTCCTGTTAGAATTGAGCCTACCCAGAGAGGAGGAGTCAAACAGCTCCAGGGAATCAACAGATGATGGATAAACACAATGTGGTCCATTCATACAATGGGATATGATCCCGCCTTAAAAAGAAGGGAATTCTGACACACGCTGCAACGTACGTGAACCTGGAGGACGTGATGCTCAGTGAGAGAATCCAGACACAGAAGGACAAGTACTGTCTGATCCCACTCACATGAGGTCCCTAGAGGACTCAAATCCATAGAGACAGGAAGTAGATGGTGGGGACCACGGGGTGGGGGAGGGGCTGGAGAGTCAGTGTTTCCTGGGGACGGAGCTTCAGTTTGGGAAGATGAGAAAGTTCTGGAGATGGGTGGAGAGGATAGATGCACGACAATGAGAATGTGCTTAATGCCACTGAGCTGTGCACTTAAATACGGTTAAGACGGTAAATTTTATGTTATGTGTATTTTGCCACCATTTTTTAAAAAGGCTCCAGAAGTTCTCTGGACACGCGCCATGGATAGAACTCCTGATTCATTTTGAATCTGTCTCCAGAGAAGATCTACATCAGTGATCCTCAAAGCGAGGTGCCTGGACTTGCCCCCATCAGCATCAACCAGGAGCTTGTTAGAAATGTAGGTTCTCGGGCCCCAGCCCAGCCCTCCTGCATCAGAAACTCTGGGGGCGGGGACCCACAGTCTGTCTTTCAATGAGCAAAGTCTGTCTTTCAAAGGCAATTCGGATGCCTGATAGAGTTTGAGAACCACTGGCTCAGACAACTGGGAATGGAGAGGAGGGGCCGGGATCCCGTGGGGCAGCGGCTTTTGCGCCTCTTGCTTCATCCCCCCAAGTGCCTGCTCAATATTCCCATTTTGCAGGATGGAAAACTGAGGCTGCCCAGCTGGGGCTGGTTGTCTGGTTTCGGGCGCCCCCTCGTGGCTATTGCTGTCAGCACTGGGTCCTGCAGGTAAGAGGGACTTTATGAGTCTTCCACCCCCTCCCCATATTCCATTAATTCATTCCACAAATATTTATTGGGCACCTACTGTATACCAGACACTGTTCTAGGCCAGGAGGATACACGAATAAACAGGACCAAATCCCCGACCTCAGTGAAGAGACATCTAGGGAATTCCCTGGTGATCCCGTGGTTAGGACTCCACGTTCTCACTGCCGAGGGCCCGATCCCTGGTTGGGAACTAAAATCCCACAAGCTGGGCTTCCCTGGTGGCGCAGTGGTTGAGAGTCCGGCTGCCGATGCAGGGGACGCGGGTTCGTGCCCCAGTCTGGGAAGATCCTATATGCCGCAGAGCGGCTGGGCCCGTGAGCCATGGCCGCTGAGCCTGCACGTCTGGAGCCTGCGCGTCTGGAGCCTGCGCGTCTGGAGCCTGCGCTCCGCAACGGGAGAGGCCACAACAGTGAAAGGCCCACATACCGCAAAATAAATAAATAAATAAATAAAATAAAATAAAATCCCACAAGCTGCATGGTGTGGCCAAAAAAAAAGAGAGAGAGAGAGACATCTAGAAGACAAATAAACAAGCAAGCAAGACACAAGGCGTTTCAGCTGCTAACAAATACTTTGAAACTAATACAGATGTGATACAATGGCAACAGAATGTGACTGCAAAAGGCTCCACAGCTAATACGTATTAAGCTCCTATTCCAGTGTTTTCTGCTAGAACTACAAGGCAAGCCCATTTCAGTTTAACTTTTTAAATGTCATTTAAAATTTTCTAGCAACCACATTTGAAAAAATTAAAAAACCAAAAGCAGGCGAGATAACTTGTAACACTATATTTCATTGAACGCAATACATTCAAAACTATTATCATTTCTACAGGGAATCGATAGGTAAAACCAATGAGCTATTTTACATGCTTTTCTGCACAGCTGCTCTTCCAAATCCGATGTGTATTTTACCTGCATGTCATTCATTCAGACCAGCCACCTGTGGGTCGCAGCTGGAAGGTGCAACTCTACTGTGTGCCCAGCAGAGTTCTCAGCACTTTCTGGACAGACATTCATTCACTTTACTGTAGGAAACAACCCTAGGAGCAGACGCCAGTGTTGTTCCCGTTTTTAAATTTTATTTTAGTTTTCATTTTATTATTATTATTATTTTCATATATTTTTTGGGCCACGCCGCACAGCATGTGGAATCTTAGTTCCCCAACCAGGGATCGAACCTGTGACCCCAATACTGGAAGCGAGGAGTCTTAACCACCGGACCGCCAGGGACGTCCCCGTTGTTCCCATTTTTTTAGGTAAGGAAACTGGGGGGCTGGTGACTTGCCCAAAGCTGCCCAGCTGGGAAGTGATAGAAAATTCTCAGTGTAGGAATCCGGCCGGTCACTTGGTGGCACAGAAGCAGAATTTGAGCTCAGATCTGTGGGGATGGAAGGAGCAGCCCTGCCACAAGCGGTGGGATGCTGTGCCAGCTGGAAGGCAAGGGGAGCAGTGAGGGGATGGGGGGGCAGGAATGCGCCATTCATTCATTCATCCTTGAATTTTTCCACAAATGTCTCCCAAGGACCTGCCACATGAGCCAGTCCCTTGCTGATGCCAAGGGCTCAGCGGTGGCCAGTGCAAGCAGGGCGGGACTGGGCGTCCCTGGCCTCTGGGCCGGCAGGGGTTAAGGTCAGCTGCTCCCACGTGAGAGCACCTTGCAACAGAGCCACACACCCAACCAGGTCTCTCTCACTCTCGCTGGTTTGCCTGCGCCTGTCGCCCTGCTGGTTCCACCTGGCACGGGACCGGCTAGCCTGTGGCCACCACAGGGAGGCAAAGTTGGGCAAACAGGTGGGAAGACCAGAGCTCAAGCCTCGGGTCCCCTCCCCGCCCCTGATGCCAGGCGGAAGCCCAGGCCCTAGCTCCTGTCACCTGCCCAGAGGCCACCCAGCCTCCTAGACAGGTGAGTCCCCCACCCCGATCTGCCCACCATCCCGAAGCAACTGTCCAGACTGGGTTCCCCACTGTGGGGTCCTGGGCCCCCTGTCACCTCCCCCCCCCCACCACCAGGCTCCCCGGAAAGCAGGAAACTGACACTGCTGTGTGGGCATTTGACATAGTTTCTAAGGGATTATCTGGCCGGCAGTTACTGCCCCTGGCAGCCTGCCCAGGATGCCATAGCCACAGACTTCAGAGGGTCATTGTTGGCCCCGGCTGTTGCAGGGGGGCTGAGGGGGCGCAGACTGGCCTCTGATCCCCCAAACTGAGGAGGGGAGGCTGGCGGGGAGATGGCAGGTGAGGCAGCCTGGCACCTGCTTGGTATCTGGGCCTCCTGGTACTTCTTAAGAGGCCCCCAAGTTTTCAGACAATTGCATCTCATCTCCGTCCCCTCTCCAGGTGCTGGAGCGGGAGGAACGGGGGGTTCTGGGGAGGTTTATCTTGCTTATCTTGATTTCTTCTCTGGGTGAAGTCTCCCAGCGGAGAAGCGCAGGAAGGGGCAGACGGATGGTTGTCACAACAGTCTGCAGAGCTGACTGCGGGCAAGGAGCCAGGATGGTCTCCGGGCAAAGGAAGCTTAGACCCAGGAGAAGACAGGGATCCAGTGGCAAGAGCTTTTTCTGGGTCATTTGCTCCCAAAAAGTGCAGGACAAAGAGAACTTCCCAGCCAGCCAAGTGTCTGATTGCACCTCAAGGCCTCAAGGCTCTTTGTCTGAGCCCAAGAGGGCCCTCTGGGGCTCCGGAGGCATGAGCGTCCCAGTTGCAGGGTATAGAGCCGGCCTGGCATTTGGGGTCACTCCCGGGAAGCAGAGCTGCTTAAGATCTGGGTTCTGTGGGGTTGGGAGGGGGGACATCTCGACTGTCAGATCCCACCCTGCCTGGGTTTGGAGAGAAAGACCCATGGAGTCAAATAGAGCTGGCTTCAGTTTTCCACTCTGTAAACTGGGTATAATGAGTCACCACGTTGCAGGGCTGCTGAGAACAGCATATGATAGAGCAAGTAATAGATTCCCAGTCATGCAGGGGTCAAGGTAAACTGTCCCACCCCAAATCAGAACTCAGAATGCCAAGCCAGTGGCAATGTCCCATCGCCTTCCTGTTTTGCGGAGGTTGAACCCGGGCTCAGAGAGGGGTAGCCACTTGCCCTGGGCTGCAGAGTAAAGTAGGGCTGTCAGCCTGATAGGAGTCAAATTGCAGAGAGTGGGGAGGTCTGGGGGCTGCGTATGCCCCCAGCCAATACCCCAGTTTCAGCACCTGTAAGAGTCCTGCCTCCCCGGCTCAGGGCTTCTGTGTGGCCCCAGTTCTGGGGAAAGTCCACCTCGGGAGTCTGGGTTCCTGTTCTTCCACCTCAGGTCTGGCCTGGCGCCAGGGGAGCTGTGTTTGCTCAGGGTGGAGCCTGACACCCTTTGGAATGGGCTGAGGTTAGTGGGCAACATGACTGGGGGGGGCGGGGGTGCCCAGGGAATGAACCTGCATTTATGAAGCACCTACTGTGTGCCGAGTGCTGTTCTGGGGCTTGAGGACTCAGGGGTGATCAAGAGAAACAAAGATCCCGCTCTTGTGGGGCTTGTGGTTTGGTGGAGGAAGGCAGGCAAGAAACAAGAGACACAATAAGGAAGTAAATTGTATCCTAAATTGTATCCTGGGTTAGAGGATGGTCAGCCTTACAGGAAAAAAAAAAGTGAAAGACGTACAGGGATAGGAGTAAAACAGGCAGGGGGGTGTTTTACAGTCTTAAGTAGAAAGATTAGGGGAGAATTCATTGAGAAGGCGACATCTGAACAAAGACTTGAAAGAAGTGAGTAGTTGGGGCAGGGGCATTGCAGGCAGAGCACACAGCCCGTGCAAAGGCCCTGGGGCAGTACCATGCCTGGCGAGCTGGAGGAACCGCTAAGAGGCCTGTGTGTCTGGAGCAGAGTGAGTGCGGGGGAGAGAGGGAGGAGGCGAGGGCAGGGAGGGGACGGGGCAGGTCGTGCAGTCTGGAGGGCTGTGGGCAGAGGGGCCTGACTCAGGTGCTCACAGGCGCCCTCTGGTGGCTGCTTCGGGGAGGACAGACTGTGGGCGATGAGGGCGTAACCAGGGACCTGGATGGAGGGGACTGAGCTGGTCCAGGTGGGAGAGGATGCGGTGGACCAGGTGGGGGCTCAGAAGTGAGGAGAAGTGGGCGGATTCTGGACAGATTTGGGGAGAACCAACAGCTTTTGCTGACTACGAAAGACAGAGTTCAGGTTGATTAGGAAGAAAAGTGGAAAGAATGCTCTGGGACTTGAAGATGGTAACAGGTAAGATGGAGTAGTTGGGAATCTCCTCAGGGGGGAGCCTTGGATGCTAGAGTGAAGGCTTTAGGTGTAATGGAGTTAAGGGATCTTTTTTTTTTTTCAAAAATGTAAAGCATGACTCTATACCAATATAAAACAAACAGGTGCTTTATGAGTTTACTTAACTCATTAATTAATATGAGAACCAGCAAGATTTTACAGATTGTTTAAAGGAGAGAATATTGGGACTTCCCTGGTGGCGCAGCAGTTAAGAATCCGCTTGCCAATGCAGGGGACACAGGTTCGAGCTCTGGTCCCTGGCCCGAGAAGATCCCAAATGCCGCGGAGCAACTAAGCCCGTGCGCCACAACTACTGAGCCCAAGTGCCACAACTACTGAAGCACGCGCGCCTAGAGCCCGTGCTCCGCAGCAAGAGAAGCCACCGCAATGAGAAGCCCTCACACCGCAACAAAGAGTAACCCCCACTCGCCGCAACTAGAGAAAGCCCACGCTCAGCAACGAGGACCCAACGCAGCGAAAAATAAATAAATAAATTTTTTTAAAAAGGAGAGAATATTAAGAAAGAACACACACACAGGCAATCAATGCTGAAATGAATTTACAAATAGTTGTAAAGGTGGTCAATAGCCACAGGGAAATAATCAGTGGTCTCCACGGGACAAAATTCATTTGTATTTCTATGGACAAGAATCCTTTGAGATACCACCAGTTTCTTATCATTTACAGAGTTGTAAAATAGTTCGAAGACCATAAGAGGCACGGATAACTAAAGAGGATACCCAGAGCCTGGCATTGATCAGATGCTCAATAAATATCCTTGACCGAATGCTAGGGAGCTATGGAGTGTTCTTGAGCTAAGACCACAGCTTGTTAACTACGCGCCCATTGCTGAGACTGTTTACTTTTTGGTTTTGGGATCTTATTCCCTGACCAGGAATGGAACCCACGCCCCCTGCCGTGGAAGCGCGGAGTCTTAACCACTGGACCGCCAGGAAAGTCCCGACTTACTTGTTGAATGTCTGCTCTCCATGCTGGTCTGTGAGCTCTACCTCTCCAGTGACCTAGGCTCCCAGAACAGTGCCTGGTATGCAGTAGGCACTCCACAAATGAATTAATAGCTCACGGGGAACCACCTAAGATTCTGGACAGAATAGAAAGGCCAGTGCTGTGTGCTTTAGCAGGACAGATTCCCGCTGTGGCAGGCCCAGCCTCAAGGCAGGTAAGGGTGGGGTCTCAGGGGACCTTTCATGGGGTGTGGTGGGGGGAGCTGGTGTGGGTACAAGTGCAGAGGCCAGACTGAAACCAGGGATGGTGAGGAAGGTGTCAGGGGCCTGGGTTCTTCCCCCAGCCATTGCACACAACGATGGAAGCTCGAAATAGACAATTTTGCAGGCGGTCCCCATCCAGCTCTGAAGAACACCATAACTCCCTTTCATTTTTTCCCAGTGGGGGCTTGTCTCCCTCCTTCTGGACTGAGTGGAGGAACTTCAAGGCATCCAGGCAAACCTTTCTGTGCACCTGCTACGTGCCAGCTGCTTTAATTTGTGAACCTTCGCGATCGTAGTGCTCAGAGTCGGAACTAGGTCCCATTATACAGATGAGGAAACTGAGGCAGGAAGCAGAGGGGCTGGGATTCTCACCAGGCACTGCTCTGCCCCCTGCCGTGGAGCTTCCTTCTAGGGCTTCCTCCCACCTAGGGGGTGGGGGGGGGAACACCCTCTGTGAGCCCTCTCCAGCCGCCCCCAGAAGGGTCTTCACCCCTCCTCGCTTTCCCCTCCCTCCAACATCAAAGTACTCGCCCTAAGGTGCCCCGGGACACGCATGGTGCCTACCGCTGGGCCATTCCTCAGTGCTGTGCTCATCAGCAAGCCCACCCCACCCAGAAACTGCCCTTCCTCCTGCGCCCTCTGGCTGAACCCATAACTCCAGTCCAGGCATGAGGAAAGCATCAGACAAACCCCAAACGAGGGGCATCGTAGAAAATCCCTGACCCGTCTCCTCCAGACGGAAAAGGTCAGGGAACGGGGGGGGGGGGGGGGGGGGGAGCGGAGCCCGAGAAGACGTGATCACACAGACGTGAACACACTGTGGGATACTCGATGGGCTCCTGGTGCCGATTTCACACTCGTAAAACCTGGATACAGCGTGGAGTTCAGTTAATAGTGAGGATGTTTAGTTAATAGCGAGGGTGTGGCTTCTTAGTTTTGGCAAATATACCGTGGTGGTCACGTAAGACGTTAATGTTGAGAGAAACTGTGTGAGAAACATAGGCGGACTCTCTGAATTCTATCTACCACTTTTCTGTCAATTTAAAACTAGTCCAAAATAAAATGTTTCTTTTGTTTTTTGGCCACGCTGTGTGGCTTGTGGGATCTAAGTTCCCCGACCACGAAGTGAACCTGGGCCCCCTGCAGTGGAAGCTCAGAGTCCTAACCACTGGACCGCCAGGGAAGTCCTCAAAATAAAATGTTTATTTAAAACATTTTTTTTTTCAGGGCCTCTGGGTTTGGAGTCACTGCTCCCCCAGCTTCCGCCTACAGCCCCCAGTCTGTCCTCTCGACAGTGGCCACCAGAGTGCGCCTGTGAGCACCGAGTCAGGCCCCGCCCCTCCTCTGCCCACAGCCCTCCAGGGTCCGGCCTCCCTGGAGGTAAAAACCCAAGTCCTCCCCGCAGCCCACAGGGACCTGCACGACCTGCCCCGTCCCCTCCCTGCCCTCCCCTCCTCCCTCTCTCCCCCTCGCTCACTCTGCTCCAGACACAGGGGCCTCCTCGCTGTTCCTCCTACACGCCAGGCATGGTCCTGCCCCAGGACCTTTGCACCTGCTCTCCCATGGCGCCTCCCTTACCTCCTTCAGGTCTAGCTGTTACTTCTGCCTAGATACCTCTCACTTAGGTCACTCCTATTAATCTCAGTACCACCTCCTCAGAGAAGCCCTCCCAGAGCCCCCAGCCCAGGTTGTGCCTCTGTACCTATGCTCTCAGAAATCTAGGTCGGACTTGTTATTTCTGTTACGTGATGATCTGATTATTGTCTATCTCCCCTGAGGACCCTTGGCTTCCTTTAGGGCAGGGACTGGGTCTGCATCAGTGCTGGGTATACACAGTAGGCGATCAGTAAACCTCGAGTGAATGAGCCAGCGCCCAGCCAGGCTGCAGAGCTGCTTCATTCTTGGGCTCTGTTCAGACATGTTAGGCCACAGATAAGACCTCAGCCTCCTGCAGCCCCGCAAAGCAGCCTACACCAGGGAGACCCCAAGCTCCCAGCGTGAACGAACCCTCCAGGCTCCCACCCCTCCTGGCGGCCACGACCCACTGGGAGACCTCAACCCAGTCCCTACCCCCTTTGGGCCTCAGTTTCCCTGTAGGTGCTCAGAGGGGGCAGAGGAGGATCATCCCACAGGTTTCTCTGAATCCTCCCTTCCCCCACCCCTTCCGGCCATGCGCACACTGCTCCCTCCTGGTTGTAGTTGGCACTGCAATTTCAGACGGGAATTCCGTCCCTCATCACTTCTCCTTTCTGTACTTGGGGCATAGCAGGGGCTTGCAATATTTTTGTTGAGTGAATGACTGAATAGGTGGGAAAATGAATGCATGAATGACACCGCCTCTGGCCTGTGAGGCAGCAGGGGACGCACCCGTCTCCAAAGCCCTGCATTTGAGCACAGCGTCATCCAATGGGTACTAGGGAGACACTGAGTGTTCTTTTTTTTGAAATTTATTTATTTACTTATTTTTGGCCACGTTGGGTCTTAGTTGCTGCCCGGGGGCTTTCTCTAGTTGCAGTGAACGGGGGCTTCTCTTGCTGTGGAGCACGTGCTCTAGGCGTGCAGGATTCAGTAGTTGAAGCACGCAGGCTTCAGTAGTTGTGGCTCCCTGGCTCTAGAGCGCAGGTTCAGTAGTTGTGGCACTCGGGCTTAGTTGCTCCGAGGCATGTGGGATCTTCCTGGTCCAGGGATCAAACCCATGTCCCCTGCATTAGCAGGAGGATTCTTAACCACTGCGACACCAGGGAAGTCCCAGTGAGTGTTCCTGAGCAGGGCATGAATATGTGAGGTGGCTGGAGGAAGACCATGTGTCTTGTGGTGGTTGCCCCCCTTCTTAGAGGGGTTTAAAGTGGGGTTTCTCTACCTCAGCACTATTGGCTTTTGGGGCCCAACCGTTCCCTGGGGTGTCAGGCTGGGGGATGGGGGGCAAATTACCCTACAGTGAGAAGCACGGGTATAGACTGAGCGGTGTGGGGTCAAAGAGAGCCAAGTCCAGGGCCAAATCCAGCTCTCCTAGTAGGGCTTGCCACTCGACCCATCTGGCCTCAGTTTTCTCAGCTGCAAAATGGTCACGTGGATATCTGTGTAACAGTGGCTGGAGCAAAGCAAACACTCCATAAGCACGAGCCAGTTTATTTTGCCAGACCTACATCCAATCAGTAACTCCTCCCCAGTCCTCCCCAGTAATCGCAGCCACGAACCCCTGCATGCACGTGGCAGTGGGGAACCTATTTATGTTTTGTCCTATGAGTCAGTAAAGCAAATACACATCTATTTAGAAAATATTTGACTTTCTTCTACCTAAAATCATGTTGTGTGCCACCTTCTGGTGACCCAAGGTCATGTCGGGAAAGACTGAGCTTTCCCCTTTAGCCATGAGGTTCCAAGCAGGTCCTTAGAAGGGGGCTTCTGCAAGTATTTATTGCCTTGGGGGCCTTTGGGGACTCTTGAGGGGTTGATTCTGGCTAACTGGGGTCTCCAGACTAGGTTTTGGGGGATAACTGCAGTGGGGAGTGGTGAGAAATCAACTTTGGGGGCCTCAAAGATTTTGATTATATTCTCTGTCTTGTACACTTGGCAAACTCTTATCCAACCCTAAAAACCCTAGTGGCAATACCCCCTCCTCCAGGAACACTTCCCTGATCCTCCATTTTCCCCTCTGCCTCCCCCCTTCCCACAGTCTGGAGTTCCTCTCTGCCCAGTCTTGACTGGATGAGGCTGGGAAGGGGTGTCTATGCCCAGATTTGCCCCTTCAACCTTGGCCTGAGATGGGGCACAGGAACAGCTGGGCCTCAAGGTCTATTTTTTTTAAGCACAAAGGAATGTGCGGGTGGGGCCGATGGTGGCTCCACCCATCCAGGTGACTTCCTCCCTCCCTCACCCCCAGGTAGAGGGTTTCCTGCTCTCGTCCTGTAGTTCCTAGATGGCTCCTGAGGGTGAGGCTGGGTGAGGAGAAAGAAGCCGGACCTTAACTCAGAGGAACCTAAAGAATTTCCTCCGCCCTCGCCGCCCCGCCCTTCCCAGCTGGGGACCCAGCCAGGTGCTAGGTGTGAAGACAGGCGGGTACCACTGGATTCGGGGCAGGCCCAGAGGCGGCTGCTGTGCGCCTTCAGAGAGTCCATGCCCCTGGCCTCCCTGGGCCTCCGTTTTTTCTCTCTAAAATAGGGTAAACCTCCCGAAGATGGGGGTGACCCGAGAAAGACCAGCCCTATGCTCCTGAGGTCTCTGACCCTTGACTAGCTCCTAATCCAAGAGATCTCCCTACTGAATTTCAACATGTAGAGTTTTTCTCGGATGTTAAACTTTCCGAAGCGCAGGCTCCGTTCCGAACGCGGCTGTAATCCCTTCCCGGTCTTCCTTGCAGCCTTGCCTGGCTGGTCTCCAGCCCCGCCGCTGGCTAGTGCTCAGCTGGGCGGAAAACCCGGCCTGGAATTCCCACCCCTGGGCCTGGATCCTGTGCTGGGAGGGGAAGGGGGACGAAGGCTGCCTCGGCGGCGTCCCGAAGGCGTGTCGGGGCGGGGGCGGAGCCGGTAGGGGCCACGGAGGAGGAAGAGGTGCAGGTGCAGCCCCAGCGGCGGAGCGGGCTGGAGGAGGGCGAGAGCCGGGGACCTGCTTCGCCGCGACCCTCCCCAGCCTCCTCCCTCACGCCAGGGTGGGGGCCAATTGTTTCTAGACCCCCCTGGGGCAGAGGCACTGGACGGCCCCCGGGTGGACTATGGCGGTGAGATTCCAGGCGAGTAGCCCGCCGAGGGCGGGAGGGAGAGGGGACCGAGCTGGGGTCAGGGCTGGGACCTGGATCCAGGACCCCAGATCACCCTCTGCCTAGGTAACAGATGGGGAAACTGAGGCCCAGAGGAATGTGGTGGCTAGCCCGAGGCTGCACGGGCAGAGGCGTCCGCGCCCACTGGCCTCCAAAGCGGCCTCCGGGAGCTTCCTCTGTCCTGAGTCTGCCTTCGCAGGTAGACCTGAGTTCAAATCCCATTTTTTTCTCCGTAACTTTGGGCCGCTGAATCCATGCGTCTCCGAACCTCATCTATAAAGTGGACGGTGGTCACTTTATAGAAGGGTGTAGGAAGGATTCCAGGACAAAAGTGTGTTGCAAAGCGCCTGGCACGTAGTAGGTGCCCGGTTTCCCGGGAGATCAGCGGAGTTAAGCTTGAGCACTAAGGGCGGAACCGTGGGCAGGGACTTCATATGTGGGCGGGAGCGGCTTTGGCGAATGCGGCTAGGCTGCGGACGAGGGGATCCCCATTTATTGGGTGCCTACTGTATACAGAGCCGTTCACTTGGGCGACCTGGTAGACATGGGCGTCGAGAGCCCCGTTTTGCACCGAGCAAGCCGACCGGGGCTGCGAGAGGGAATCCCTGTGGCTCTGTCTGGGGGGACTTCGCTCTCCAGGGCTGAAACTTGAATCGACTTTGTCACACCCACCCCGCTGGGTCTCAGGTCGGGCCCCAGAGGGGTAAACAGGCCTAGGCTGTTTACCTCGCCCCAGGCCGGACCGCCCGAGGCTCTAGGGCCGGGCAGTTCTGGTTCCCGCCGCCTCCTTCCCGGCAGCAAGGAACCGCTCCCAGAATCCAGTCCCCAGCTCGAGTATTTGTGACCCCCCCTTCCCCTCCCCCTCCCCACCCCCGCCGTTGTTCCCAGAGGTTGGAGTGGGGAGGGGGAGAGCGGACAGCAGCCTGGTAGCCAAGTGCCCGGGGCGGCGTGCCTTGGTAAGACCTGTCCCTCTGGAGGCGTCTCCTCTCCGGTGTTTCTGTCCCGCGCGTGGCAGGGGGCGAGGACGAAGGCCCGGGCCCCGCCCCCTCGGAGCGCACCTCGACGGAGGCGGAGCTGAGGAGGCTAGGAGCTCAGGACGTACCTGGTTGAGTTCCTGGAGGAATCAGCCTTTTATTCCACCATTCACGCATTCCTCAAACTCCCGCGTGCCTGGTCTTGTGGGGACAATGCTGGGGTCCCAGGGCCCCCAGCCCTGCCCACTAGGAATCCCTGGACTAGAGGGATGTAGGGGAGACAGGTGGACTGCGACATCCCAGGCCTCAGTAATCAGAGACGTAAAATGTGGGGGGGGGGGCGGGGGGCTTTGAGGACTCATTTCCTGGAGGAAGAGACAGTGGCACTGGGGCTGTGAAGGATGAATAAGAGTTTGCCAGGGAGCACAGCATGTGCAAAAGCCTGGAAAGGAGCTGATTGGAGGGCCCATCACCAACGTACCCAGAGAGACAGCCCTGCCCAACCTTCACAGACCAAGAGGAAAGACCAGAAACTCACTAACTGATGATTAAACAGGATAATTTAAGATGGTTTTGGATGTCATGAATAAAACCTCATAAATTAAGTAGGGAGGGGTGGTAGGGTGCCAGGGAAGATTGGCTAGTCTAGTAGGGTCCCGTGGGGAGGTTGCGTTTGAGCTGAGACCTGAGTGTCCGGGGCAGCTGTGTGCATCCTGGGAGGGTAACCAGGCACAGGGCACTGCCAGGGAAATGTTTGGAACTAAGTTGAGGTGGGATGTGGCGTTAGGCGTGACCCCATGGGTCATGGAGAGTCCTGCAGTATCCATGGAGGCAAACCTACACAAGCTGGGACAAGCCCCAGCCACCTGTGCCTGCCCCCTTAGGGGCCCTGACTCCCTGTGGGCTGTTTCTTAAAATAAGGCCAAGAAATCAAAATTCTGGGAGGCCGTTTAATGACACTAAGCATAAAATCAAAGCAAGTGAAAAGATTCTGTTCTGAAAAATAAGTTCAGAAAGAAAAAAAAAAAGCAGAAGGATACTGTAGCCCGGTGGTTAAGATTAAAGGTATGGGATGGGCTGCCAAGGTTTGCAGCACGCTGTGTGAGCTCCAGCAAGTTACTGAACCTCTCTGGGCTTCCCTTTCCTTCCCTGTAAGGCAGGAAGGCAGGAATAGGAGAAGTGCCATTTCTGAGGTCACTCAGGAGTAAATGAATGGGTACGTGCAGTGCGCTCGCTGGCAGTGCACGGAATAGTGTTGCTTAGTAATATTATGCAGAGGAAGAAGGTCATTATTATTACTTCTCACAACAGCACTGTCATCTCTCCTAGAGGCTCCTTCTGCTATTCGTGCATGACTCCACGCCCGCTTCCCACAACTCAGCGCTGAAAGACGGGGCGGTGGGGGTGAGGGAGGTACCCATTTCACAGATGGGGAAGATGAGGCTGGGAGAGGCACCACCACAGCCAGCAAAGGGCAGACTGCAGGATTTGAGGCTCAGTTGAGAGAGCAGACCTGGCTCCCAGGGGTGTCCGTGAGGCCCTGCCCTTGGCTTTGTTTCCCTCTTCTCTGCCCCCTTCCTACCTCGGGGGAGCCTGGAATGCTGCTCTCCCGGGAACCTCTAAGAAAAGGCACCAGAACACATCACACCAGCGGAGGGCTCACAGGGAGTCCCCCGCCCTTGCAGTGCTGAGCTGGGCAACCAGGCTGGGGAGGGAGCGTCATTTCTACAAGGCCCCCAGGGTAGTGGGACAGCCGCGCAGAAGGTAAGGGATGGGTGGGGGCTGGCTTCCCGGAGGGCTCCACATCCCCCGCTTCTGCCAGCATCTCCCGGCTGAGTGACCTCTACTCCCGGAGCCTGTGATCTCATCTGTACCTTGGGCTTGAAAATAACAGAATTCACGCCCCACAGCCCCACCCTCCAGCCCCACCCTCAACTGCTCTGTTGTCTTGGCAAGTGACTTCCCCTCTCTGTGCCTGGCTTTCCTCTTCTGTGAAGGGGCATAATAGAATGCCCCTTAGTGAGCAGATTAAATGAGATCTTACCTGTGAAGTGCTTGGCGCAAAGGAAGCACTTCATTCATTCATTCATTTCTTAGATAGTTAGAATCTCTCCTATGATCCAGGCACTCAGGATCAACTTTGAATGAGGCAGATAAAAATCTCTGACCTCTGAAGCCAATATTCTAGAGGGAGAAGGGCAGTGACCAGATTTTAAAAACCTAGAGAGTGTCAAGGGATCACAAGTTCTGTGAACGAGGAATCAGGGAAAGGAGGATAAACTGGTCTGTTGTGGGATGGCAAGCATTCCAGTTCCAGACAGGGTGGCTGGGAGAAGGAGGTGAGGGGGCGGGCCAGGTGCAGATCTGGGGGAAGAGAGATCCAGGCAGAGGAGATGGCTCGTGCGAAGGTCCTGGGGCAGGACCGGGCTTGGTGTGTGGGAGGAACATCGAGGAGCCCTGAGTGTCTGGAGCAGAGTGAGACCCTTGTGTCTGCAGGCCTTGCTAGATCCCCACCACCACCACCACAGGGACTGAGCCAGACCTTCCCGAGGGACAGTGACAAGGACTAACATTTCCTCTGCTCCCACCACAGTATGGCACTATTAACATTTGGAGATGGGTCATTGTTTGTGGTGGGGTCTGACTGTGCACTCCGTGTAGCGGTTTGAGCAGCACCCCTGGCCCCCACCCCCTCGATGCCAGGAGCACCCCCCAATCATAACAACCACAGATGTCCCCAGATACCACCCAGTGCCCTCTGGGAGAGGGGGTAGAATGGTCCTGGATTGAGAACCACTGATTTAAGTCCATTTTGCAGATGAGAAAACTGAGATCTCAGGAGAGGTAGCAACTAACTCACAGACTTGGGCCATGAGAGTGTCAGAGCCAGGCTCCACACCCACCCGGGTATGGGGAGCCCTGATTGCTCTGATAGACCTCATGTCCACCTTCCCTGTCACCTCCCACCAGGTGCTGGACATGGAGGAGCTGACCATCTGGGAACAGCACACAGTCACGATCAGCAAGGTGAGGCCTCCCTCCCTCCGCGTGGGTGCTGATGGGAATGGTGGGTTGGTTCCTGCAGGACAGCCTTTGTCCCAGTGAGAAGCAAAATCACGTTCTGTCTCTCATCCCCCCTCAGGACCCCCGCCGAGGCTTCGGCATTGCAATATCTGGTGGCCGAGACCGGCCCGGTGGATCAGTGGTTGTGTCCGATGTGGTGCCCGGAGGACCAGCTGAGGGCCGGCTACAGTGAGTGTCAAGGCAGCTGGGTTCCGGCGGGGGTGGGGGTGGGGGGGACACATCAAGAGGAGGGAACTGTGTGGGCCCAAACCAGGAGGCTGGAAAGTGCCTGGCGCCTTCCAGCTCTGTCAGTACAGGGCTTGGGCCTGGCAGAAGGACAGACAGTGACTAGCCCCCACTCTCCTCAAGGCACTGGTCCTCTGATGGATTCTGGGGGTCATAGTGGCCCCAGGATGCTCCCAGAGCAAATATCCTGGAAACCTCTTTTTGGCTGGAGGGAGAGAGACCCAGTGTCCTGAGCTCTTGGGGATAGAAGGCTCCTGGGAGTTATGTTGGGAAAATGGTTCTGGGACCCAAGAGGCTGACGGGTGATATGGCTCAGCTCAGAATCAGCGACCAGCTTCAGAGAGAGAGAGTACGAAATGGACAGGGAGAGAAGGGGAGAAAAGCAGGAAGAGGGGGCCCGAGAGAAAGAAGCGAGGGGGTACAGGGACACCAGGTGTAATTGCAGCTTATGTTCTATGATTGCATTTCACTATGTGGGTTCTGCGATCAGCCCCATTTTACAGATGAGGAAACTGAGGCCCAGAAGGATAAATGTCTTCATGAGTCTGGGGACACCAGTAAATCAGAACCAGGCTTTGTACACATGGGGGTACCTTCCAGGGGCCCTCAGGGCAGGCCTGGGGAGAGGGGCTCCTGGGTGATGTCTCCTCCCTGAGATCCGGCCTCCTCCCTCAGGACAGGGGACCACATCGTCATGGTGAATGGGGTCTCCATGGAGAGTGTCACCTCCACCTTCGCCATTCAGATACTCAAGACCTGCACAAAAGTGGCCAACATTGTGAGTGGGGGCTCGGTGGGAGAGGCAGCCCCTGGCTGAACCCCACTTCTCCTGGTCTTGTTGCCCATGGGCAGTCTGAGTATAAGCTTCCCCAAGCAAGTGGAATCTTGTTTCCATTCACAGCTTGGATGTTAAGGCCCAGAGAGACCAGAGTCCCCCAGGGTCCGCCATGGGATGGGGCAAAGCCTTGAGCTGCCCCCTGCCACCCCGACCATTTCTGCCTGCCCTAACAGACAGTGAAGCGTCCCCGGAAAGTCCAGCTGCCCGCCACCAAGGCCACCTCTGGCCTGGGACACCAGGACTCAGATGAGGAAGATGGGCCGCGGCGCCTGGACGAGGCTGACCACGGCCAGGGCTATGAGGGTGACACGTCCAGCGGCTCTGGCCACTCCTGGGGCGAGCGCTCCCGCCGGCCAAGGACGGGTCGCCGGAGCCAGGCCAGCAGCCATGGGCGCAGGAGCCCGAGCGGCGGCTCCGAGGCCGACGGGCTGGCCCTGGTGTCTGGCTTCAAGCGGCTGCCGCGGCAGGACATGCGCATGCGGCCCGTGAAGTCCGTGCTGGTGCGGAGGAGAGACAGCGACGGTGAGCGTGGGGGCCACGTTGTCGGCAGTGGGGCTTGGCATCCCCGGGAACAGGCAGCACTGCTGCCCGAAAATCTGATCACATGTGGTGTGTGGTCAGCAGAATAATGGCCTCCAAAGATACCCACATCCTGGTCCCAGGACCTGCGGATGTGTCACCTCATAGGGCAGAGGGGACTTTGCAGGTGGGGTTAAATTAAGGCCCCTGAGATGGGGATGACCCTGGATTCCCCCGGGGCTCCTAGTGTCATCCCAGGGTCCTTATAAGAGGGAGGCGGCAGGGTCAGAGGCAGAGAGAGACGGGAGATGCTGCGCTGCTGGCTGTGAGGATGCAGGAGGGGCCGCGAGCCAGGGATGCGGCGCCTCTAGAAGCTGGAAAAGGCGGGAACCGATGCTGCCCTGGAGCCTCCGGAAGGACCGGCCCTGCCCACGCCTGGATTTAGCCCCGTGAGGCCCATTTCAGACTATTCGATAAATTCGTGTCCTGTTATAGCCATTACGTTTGTGGCGGTTTGGTGCAGCAACGGGAAACTCACACATCATGACGTCAGTAGACCGTCGAGGGATTAGTAGGTGCAGAACAGTAGGGACGTGATCTCTCATTCCTGTCTTGAGTCAATGGCAGTATTGTGACCTTGGAATTCTGGTCATGATGTGACAAATGACACTGGGATATCTACCCCACACTGTAATTTTAATAATCCTGAAAACGCTCATCGTGATGTCACTGAGTATTGGGGTTGTGACCCCTAAGCCGCTTTGGTGATGTCATCAGGGTGTTGGGAAGGGACAACCTGGGCTCTGCTCCTTCTCAGGTGCCTGCTGCTGACTGCTGTGCAATGATATCAGAATCCCTGCCCCAGGGCCTTTGCACGGGCTGTTCCCACCACCTGAAATGACCTTCCCAAGACTCCTGCAGGGTTTGCTCCCTTGCTTCATCCAAGACCCAGCTCAGACGTCACCCCCTGAGAGAGGCCGTCCCCTAACACCTGTCCCCAAACTGCCCCTCCGTGGCCACTCTCCCCACCTCCTGGCTTACGCTCTCTCTCTTTTTTTCTTTTAATACTTTTTATTTTTTAATTAATTATTTATTTATTTAAAAATTTTATTTATTTATTTTTGGCTGCGTTGGGTCTTCATTGCTGCGCGTGGGCTTTCTCTAGTTGAGGCGAGTAGGGGCTACTCTTCAGAGCGGTGCACGGGCTTCTCATTGCAGTGGCTTCTCTTGTTGCAGAGCACAGGCTCTAGGTGCGTGGGCTTCAGTAGTTGTGGCTCGCGGGCTCTAGAGCGCAGGCTCAGTAGTTGTGGCACACGGGCTTAGTTGCCCCGCAGCATGTGGGATCTTCCCGGACCAGGGTTCGAACTAGTGTCCCCTGCATTGGCAGGTAGATTCTTAACCACTGCACCACCAGGGAAGTCCCCCAGCTTTCTCTCTTCCCAGCGCTCAGCATCACCGGGTGCTTGTGTGTTCCACCTCCCCCAACTACAGGGGACCAGGTCTGCTTTGTCACCCGCCGACAGGCACCCTCAGGGGGAGAGTGCCCGCTGGAAAGGGGCAGCAGGCTGAAGCCTGCCCACTCCCTGCACGACAGCAGCCTGGAAGGTGGGATGGTTGAGGGCAGGCGAGAAGGCTGAGGTCTGAGAGCCCCTGGCAGCCCAGAACCCAGGCCCTGCCTCAGTTTCCCTCCTCTTCCACCCACAGATTTCGGGGTCAAACTGGGCAGTCAGATCTTCATCAAGCACATCACAGAATCGGGCCTGGCTGCCCAGAACAGCAGGCTCCGGGAAGGAGACCTCATCCTACAGGTGAGCCCCTTCCTCCTGTCAGGGGGCAGGGAGACCGGGGCCAGAGGGTAACAGTGTTACCGAGGCATATGGCACAGTCAGCAAAGCTGGTTCTGAACCACTTGCCTCCTGCATTGTGGCCTGTTTCACAAAGGTTGGAGATGGCTACGCAGGACTTTCCCCCCTTCCCCGCATCTGCCGCAAATCCATTGCCAAATGTCGGTTTCTAGCACCCCCTTTGGGTTGTCTGTTTCTAGTATCCCCAGAATCACATGACGTGCTGGCTACAGCACTGATTCACGGGCCTGCCTTAGGTGCCTGGATGCTAATGGTCCAGAGACCAGGCTTTGAGGAGCAGCTCTGCCTTAAGAGCTTGGTTTCCTTCTCGACTCCTCCCCTGAAAATCTGTTTCTAGTGATTCCTAGTGTTTGATATACAAATCATTTCTGGTTGATTGTTTCTAGCGTTTCCTCAGGGTTATCTGTTTCTAGTGACCCTGAAGAATTGTCTGTTTCTAGTAGTTTGGGGCTGACACTTGAAACAGAGCTTGGAGGTGGGGCTGGGGGCTAGAAGGGTTACTGAAAACAGACATTCCCAAGAGAAAATGTTAGCAATGGATTCCTGGTGAGCGGAGATGACACTAAATCCCTCCTAGGAATTGTATGTTTCTAATCAACTTCTAGATGTCTGTTTCCAGACCTCCCAGAGATTGTCTGTTTCTACTATCTACATATTTACTCCCTCTCCCCCAATTAGAGTTGTTTCTAATATCTGTTCCCAGTGTCTCCTGAGAAATTTCCCCGTCTGGGGAAATGAGAGTCAATCCATTTTTAATTTTTCCCTAGCGCCCCCCTACCCCTCTTAGAAAATTGTCTGTTTCTAGAATTCTTCTGGAGGTCAGTTATTGGCATAATCTCCTCTCACAGCAGGAATGCAATTCTATCATTTTCTGTTGAGAATGTCTGTTTTTAGTAACCCCTGAGGGTTGTGTGTTTCTAGTCCCCCTCACCAAGGTATCTGTTTCTAGTAACCCCTATCTCTCATGAACTTGCTTCCTCCTTCCTGATCCCTTTTAGATCAACGGGGTGTCCAGTGAGAATCTGTCACTGAGTGACACACGGCAACTGATCGAGAAGTCGGAAGGGAAACTGACTCTGCTGGTGCTCAGGGACCGAGGCCAGTTCCTGGTGAATATCCCTCCGGCCGTCAGCGACAGCGACAGCTCCCTTCTGGAGGGTGAGGGGCCAAGAGGCCAGCCCTGGGAGGTTCAAATGGAGGGCCAGGGAGGCAGGCTGTGCCAGGCAGGACCAAGCAGGAGTTGGGAAGCCTGGCCCTGAGAGGCTCAGAGAGGGACAGAAACTTGCCCAAGGCCACACAGCAAGTTAGGGCTGGAGGCCCTCAGCTGAGCCTGACTCTGGTCTGGGCCCCTTTGCTTAGAGGGGCCTGATGTGCCCCTCTGTGAAATGGCAGCCTGGAAGGCGTGCCCGTGGCTGAGACACGCTTTCCCCCGCAGACATCTCAGACCTCGGGTCAGAACTGTCTCAGGCGCCACCATCCCATGTACCACCGCCACCCCAGCATGGGCAGCGGAGTCCGGACGCCAGCCGAACCAGCTCCCCCATGTATGTAACCTCATCGGCTAGAATGGCCAAGTGGGATGGGAACATGGGCCTATCTTTTCCAACATGGGGTAGCCTTGAGGGTGCAGTCATGGCGGCCTGCCTGGAAGAGGCCTCTCCTTCCACACACAGTCCTTCTTGCCTCCTTATTGTGGCTCAGGGTTCTCGGTCCTGGGAGAACCAGATATGGACGGACTCAAAGCAGAAGGGATAACAGAATTTTACAACAAGCCCTAGAAGACTTCAAAATGCATAAGCCCTGTCACCGAGCAAGACTTTTAGAGAGTTCTCTTGGGAGTGAAATAGCCACAGCTGTGTGCAGGGATTAGAGGATGCTTATTCGTTATGATGATGTTTATAAAAGGGACAGAGTGGCAGTTACTTTGTTAATCTCCTGGGGCTGCAGTAACCAAGTGCCACAGACTGGTCGGCTTAGAACCACAGAAATTTATGGTCTCAAAGCCCTGGAGACTGAAGACTCAAGTCACGGTGTCAGGGCCACACTGCCTCTCAAGGCTCTTAGGGGGACATCTGTTCCAGGCCTTTCTCCTAGCTTCTGGTAGCCTCCGGCATTCCTTGGCTTCCAGGTGGCCGTCTCCCCGCTGTGTGTCTTCACGTCATCTTCCCCCATGTATGTGTCTCTGTGTCCAGATGTCCCCTTTTTATAAGGACACCAGTCAGACTGGATTAGCCACCGCCCCCACCCCAGTATGACCTCAAGTTCACTAATCACATCGTGATGACCCTGTTCCCAAATGAGGTCCCATTCTGAGATCCTGGGGGTTAGGACTACAACAGGTGAATTTTGAGGGTACACAATTCAACGCCTTTAAAAACATGATTGCACAACACTTGGGGATTAGGTAACAGGCACCTCATTTAAGCCTGCAGTTCCCTGTGAAGTAGGGAGTTGTATCTGTTATCTACAGCCGCATAACAAATGACCCCCAAACCTGGCCGCTTGAGACAATGGTAAACATGTATTACCTCACTGTTGCTGAGAGTCAGGAATTGGGGACGGCTTAGCTGGGTGGTTCTGGTTCATGGTCTCATGAGGTTACAGTCAAGACGTAGTCTAGGGCTGTGGGCTTTTGGGAGTGGATGATCCCCTTCTAAGCTCCCTCACATGGCTGTTAGCGGGAGGACCAGGAGGTGGGGGTCATTGTGGTCAATTTTAGAGGCCAGAGGAGGGCCCACGCCAAGGCCCCAGATCTTACTCCACCACTAATTAGGGCACTAACTAACGGTGACACAAGGAGATGGTGTGTGTGTGCTTGGCCCATAGTGAATGCTCTTTATTACGATCGTTATAATATAATCCTTGCTTGGGAATATTAGACAGCCATGAAACAGGATGTCTCCGAGAGTATATTGAAAAGGCCTTGGGAAAACGCACTTGGCATTGTGTATGGTGAATGAACCGGATTGCAGAGTGACACAGGGCAGCATCTCAAAGGGTTTGGGGGACTCTTGTGTGATCTTCCCAGGGATTCCATGGGCACACAGAAGGATCTGTGGACAGACGGCTCCAAGCAGCTTGATGTGTTTCTCCGATGCAGACCCTGTACTCTCTGAACCTGCCCCGTGAGACCTGGGCTGGGGGTACATCATTCTCAAGTGTCTTTCCCCACCCCCAGTCACTCAGCACTGGGGGTTCACAGGCTGTATGTCGGAAATGCTAACATATGGCCTGATCTTGATTTTCTTTCAGAAGTATATATTTCCTCACCGTTTCTTTGAAAGCATCTGAAAGATCTGGAAAGTAACTCTTCTGTGCTAACAGTGGGTTGATTTTTCAGGGAACTTTCTTTCCGTCCTGTGGTTTAATTCTGTGTTAGTCTGCTCAGGCTGTTAACAAAACACCATAGGCAGGAAGCCGGAAGTCCATGGCCAGGGTGCTGGCATGGCCGGTTCCTAGTGAACGCTTCTTCCTGGCCCATGGACGGCCTCCTTCCTGCTGTGTGTTCCCACGGTGGAGAGAGTGATCTCTGGTGTCTTTTATAAGGACACTAATCCCGTCATGGGGGCCCCACCCTCATGACCTCATTTAAACCTGGTCACTTCCAAAGGCCCACCTCCTAAGACCATCCCACTGGGGGTTAGGACTTAAGCATATGAATTTGGGGGGACACAGACATTGGGTCAAGAGCACCTTCTATAACTTTTCATTAATATTAAAACAGTAAACATGACTGTTTGTCACAGGCTCACGTCATTTTGAGGCTTTGACTCGACTCAGCCATCCCAGGGCTCGGAGGAGGAAACGGGCTCAGAGAGGGGAAGCAGAGGGCCGGAGGTCACACAGCTGCAGAGGGGCAGGACCAGGATTAGAACCTGAGTGCCAATAAGTCAAACTTCTTCTAAAAATTGCTGCTCAACATCCCCCTACCCCCACCTCACCCCAAATCTGTTCCCCACCAGGGAGAGCCCCCAGCTTCGGCAGGAAGGTTCAGTGGATTCTAGGACTCCGTCAGAACCAGGTGAGCAGAGGGTGGTGACTCTGAGCACCCCTCCTCTGATTTTTCTGATCGCAGCCAATGAGGCTCTACCGAGCAGAGTGGGGAAGGCGGGCACAGACCTAAGAGGCCAGGGACAGTTCCCTGGGAAGAAGCGCGGGGCTGGGGGCTGCATTCCAAGGGGCAGGGACACCCCCCAGCAAAGGTTTGGCGGCTGGACCAATCAGTGTGCTCGGGAAAAACTGGCTGTTCCCTTTCAGACTCCCCGAGGCAAAGGAGCTGTGACATGCACAGCGTGCCTAGTGGTCAGAGCGTGGAGGACCATGGGTATGTGCTCCAGGACAGAGCCCCCCAGCTGAGAACCCGCACACCCGGGCTGCCTCCTGCTTCCCATCACCTGCCTTCTCGCACCAGCATGGGGGTGGGGCTCTCCCATCCTCGGCCTGATGCCGACTGTCTCTGCCTCACTGCTCAGGTACAGCCCCGCCTCGCGGGTGGTCCGCTTCCTCAAGGGCGCAAACATTGGGCTGCGGCTGGCCGGAGGCAATGACGTGGGCATCTTCGTGTCCGGGGTGCAGGCGGGCAGCCCGGCAGACGGGCAGGGCATCCAGGAGGGAGATGAGATTCTGCAGGTGAGCGGGGGAGGCTGGGGGTGGGCCTGCTGGGTGGTACCCGAGTCTGTAACTGCTTGTGTGTCCACCCCCGGGGACCGGCAAGACCCCCAGAGACATTCAAACATTTTAAGGGCTTCCCAGCCTGGGGCATGACCTTGATGATTGGGTCATGACCTTGTGCATGTCACATCCTTGTTGTCAATGTCATGACCTCGATGTCCAGCTCACGACCTTTCCCAGGTCACTGCCTCGTTATCAATGTCACAGTCTCCTTGTTTGTGTCACTGAGTTGACCGTGTCCTGACCATGTTGCCTGGGCCACACCCTTGATCCCTGCGTCCATCCACAGTCCCTTTCTGTGCCACCTCCAGTCTCCCGTGTCCGGGTCGTGGCCTTATCCAGGTCGCGCCTTCATTGTGTGTCTTTACCTCCATGATAATCAGTGTCTGTGACCTGCTGTCCGGGTCTGTATATTGTGTCCCTGTCACGACCGCATGTCTGTCTTGACTCTTTCAAGTATCACAAAATTCTCACCAGTGTCCTGGTCCTGTCACAGCTGTGGCCCCTCGTTCCCATGTCTCGATGTTGACAACACGCAGAGCCTCGGTTATGCCTGTACCGATTGCATTCCCTGTATCCTGGTTTCTGGCCCAGACCTTCACGTGTGTGTGTGTGTGTGTGTGATGCCCAGGCTGCCACAGGGCAGTGCCCCTTTCGGAAAGCCGTCCCCCAATCTCTGGGGCTCTTGACAGCAGCTCTGGAAGGAGTTGGGTGGAGGGCTTTGTCTGGAGGAAGAGCTGGGATCTTGTGCCCTTGTCCCACCCCTGCACCCACTTCCCGGCAGGTGAATGATACTCCATTCCGGAACCTGACCCGGGAGGAGGCTGTGCAGTTCCTGCTGGAGCTGCCCCCGGGCGAGGAGGTGGAACTGGTGACGCAGAGGAAGCAGGACAGTGAGTGTGTGTGAGTGTATGTGCGTGAGTGTGTGAGAGCGCGTGTGTATGTGAGCATGGAGCTGGGATCCACGGCCAGGCCCTGGGGAGGGGTCGGGTCTGGGCTGTGGCCCTGCTAGCTCAGGAAGCCTCCCTGTCCACAGTCTTCCGGAAGATGGTGCAGTCCGGCGTGGGCGACTCCTTCTACATCCGCATGCACTTTGAGATGGAGCCCAGCCCGCCGTCTGGCCTGGGCTTCACCCGCGGAGACGTCTTCCACGTGCTGGACACACTGTACCCCGGCCCTGGACAGAGCCACGCCCGCGGAGGCCACTGGCTGGCGGTGCGCATGGGGCGTGACCTCCGGGAAAAAGAGCGGGGAATCATCCCCAGCCAGAGCAGGTGCGGACCGCCCACTGGGACAGGGCACAGCATCACTACTTAGCATCCTTGGTGATTGCCTCTGGGGAGCCATGCAGAAGGCTCAGGGCTGACCAGTCAGCGCTTGTATGAGTTTCCTGCAGGTGCTGTAACAAATTACCACAAACCTAGGGGCTTTGAACAACACACTTTTATCCTCTCATGTTCTAGGGTCAGAAATGAGTCTGATGGGGCTAAATCCAGGCGTGGGCAGGGCTGGTCCTTCCGGAGGCTCCAGGGCAGCATCGGTTCCCGCCTTTTCCAGCTTCTAGAGGCGCCGCATCCCTGGCTCGCGGCCCCTCCTGCATCCTCACAGCCAGCAGTGCAGCATCTCTCATCTCTCTCTGCCTCTGACCCTCCCGCCTCCCTCTTATAAGGACCCTGTGATGACACTAGGAGCCCCGGGGGAATCCAGGGTCATCCCCATCTCAGGGGCCTTAACCCCACCTGCAAAGTCCCCTTTGCCGTGAGAGGTGACATATTCACAGGTGCCAGGATTCGGCCTTGGACATCTTTGGGGCTGTGATCCTGGACCCCGGACCCTGGTGCTCACTCATCTCCTCTCTTCTCTCCAGGGCAGAGCAGCTGGCCAGTCTGGAGGCTGCCCAGAGGGCCGTGGGGGTCGGGCCTGGAGCCTCGGCGGGCTCCAGCACACGGGCCGAGTTCTGGCGGCTGAGGGGTCTTCGTCGGGGAGCCAAGAAGACCACCCATCGGAGTCGTGAGGATCTGTCGGCTCTGACCAGACAGGGTCATTACCCGCCATATGAACGCGTGGTGCTGCGAGAAGGTGGGCCAGGGTGGGAGGGGCCGAGGGGGGCCCTCAAGTAAGAGTGTTCAGAAGCCACAATCCTCACCTCTCTCCTTCCACCCAAAATACCCCCTTTTGGTTACTTTAGGATGAAAATACACACGCACAAAACCAGCACATAGATCCTTTCCCTACCCGAGAACCAGGGGTAAAAATACACCTCATTCAGATTTCAGGAAGGGAAGAGATTAAGCGCTTGCCCACAGCCTCAGGGCAGAAGGATTAAAACCAGGTGCTGAGGCTTTTTAAAGAAAATGGCGGGAGGGTGGAAATAGCAGGTGAGCCAGGACGGGAAAGGGCTGAGCAGCTGCTTTCCAGCTGCTGGTCCATCGTCCAGACGAAAAAGACTCAAACATAAAAGGCTACGTACTTAATTTCTACCCCCAGCCAACGGAAGTTTAGAAATCTGAACATATCAAGTTTTTAAGAGCAAGAGAGAAGGAGAGGAGAAAAAGAGAAGGGTCAGGTGTAAAGAGTGGTCTGCTTACTCGCTTTTCTCTGGCCAAGATGCCTTCTGCACCCACTTCCTCACCGGTAAAAGGGAGTATTGGTGAGGCCAGGGGTCAAACAAGCTCTTCCTGCAAAGGGCGAGACAGTATTTTAGGCTTTACAGGCCAGATGGTTTCTGTCCAAATGACTCAACTCCGCAGGAAGGCAGGAGAGAGGGGACATGCTGGATGTGGCTTTGTGCCAATAAAACTTTATTTACAAAAACAGGCAGTGGATCAGATGTGGCCTGAGGGTTGTAATGGTGGTTGCCAATCACTGAGTTAGCTGGGTTCAGTTGCTCTGACAGACCCCAAACTGTATAAACAAGGAGTTTCCTTTGCAAGTAACAGTCCCAGTATAAGAAGGCCAAGAGGTCTCACACCTTCCCTTGAAGGATACAACCCAGATTTCACACATCGTTCTGCTTGCATCCCATTGGCCGGGATGTAGTCACATGGCCATCCTTAGCTTCAAGGGAGGCTGGGAGTTGTAGTCTTTAGCTGGGCAGCTGTGGGCCTGGCTAGATCTACTATGGAGAAAGTGGAGAGGCAGTTGCACAAGAAGCTAGCAGCCTTTGCCCCACATGGGATCCTGATTCTTGTCATTGATTCTCTGCCCCGCAGCCAGTTTCAAGCGCCCGGTGGTGATCCTGGGACCTGTGGCTGACATTGCTATGCAGAAGTTGACTGCTGAGATGCCTGATGAGTTTGAAATTGCAGGTGAGAAACCAGGTCCCATAGCAACCTCACTGGTGAATCATTTCATAACCCTTTCCCAGGTTGAGGCAGCTTGATAAGGGGGCTGCTAATGATGCTGTTTGGGGGAAAGAGTAAGAACGACCATGCCAAACATGAGGCAGATCAGCCGCCAGCAGCCCCTCCAGCCCCTGGGCCAGACATCCTCAAACAATCTTGCCACCCTTTACCTGGATAGAGCCTCAGAATCCTTCTTAACACAGTTCACCAAGCAGCCATTGCCAATGGAGCCAATTGGACAATTGCCAGTTGTCTGTTTGTTCAAGAAATTTGTCTATTGAGCTATAGACACAGCATCGAACAAATACACAGGGTCTCCTGAGGAGACCAAAAATGAACAACTGCAGGAACAATTAAGCTAGAGTAGGGAATCAACAAATTGCAGCTCCTGGGCCAAATATGGCTGTTTTTATTCAGCCTGCTAATTAAGAACGGTATTCAGAGACTTCCCTGGTGGTGCAGTGGTTAAGAATCCACCTGCCAATGCAGGGGACACGGGTTCGAGCCCTGGTCTGGGAAGTCCCACATGCCACGGAGCAACTAAGCCTGTGCGCCACAACTACTGAGCCTGAGCTCTAGTGCCCGCGAGCCACAGCTACTGAGCCCACGTGCTGCAACTACTGAAGCCCGTGCGCCTAGAGCCTGTGCTCTGCAACAAGAGAAGCCACCACAATGAGAGAAGCACATGCACCGCAATGGAGAGTAGTCCCCCGCTCACTGCAACTAGAGAAAGCCCATGTGCCACAACGAAGACCCAATGGCAGCCAACAATAAATAAATTAAGAAAAAAAAGAATGGCATTGATATATATTTTTATTTTATTTTATTTTTGAAATAGGTGTGGCTCTTTTATTCATTTATTTATTGTTGGCTGCATTGGGTCTTCGTTGCTGCGCGTGGGCTTTTCTCTAGTTGCGGTGAGTGGGGGCTACTCTTTGTTGAGGTGCGTGGGCTTCTCAGTCCAGTGGCTTCTCTTGTTGTGGAGCATAGGCTCTAGGCGCACGGGCTTCAGTAGTTGTGGCACACGGGCTCAGTAGTTGTGGCGCGCGGGCTTAGTTGCTTCGTGGCGTGTGGGATCTTCCTGGACCAGGGCTCGAACCCGTGTCTCCTGCATTGGCAGGCGGATTCTTAACCACTGCGCCAGCAGGGAAGCCCAAGAATGGTATTGATATATTTTAAATGGTTAAAAAGAAGTTAAAACATTTTTTTTGTGACATGTGAAAAGAACTGAAAGCTGCAACTAGAACAGATACTTGTACATGAAGATTCATCATGATTCACGGCAGCCAAAAGATGGACACAACCCAAGTGTCCATCGACAGGTGATGGATAAATAAAACGTGCTCCATGCACACCGTGGAATATTATTCAGCCTTAAGAAAGGAAGGAAATTCTGACACTCACTACAACATGGATGAACATTGAAGACATGATGCTCAGTGAAATAAGTCAGATACAAAAAGACAAACACTGTCTGATTCCACTCACAGGGGGTCCCTAGAGGGGTCACATCCACAGAGACAGGAAGTAGATGGTGGGGGCCAGGGGCTGGGGGAGGGGGATGGGGAGTCAGGGTTTCATGGGGACAGAGTTTCAGTTTGGGAAGATGAGAAAGTTCTGGAGACAGATGGTGGGGATGGTTGCACGACAGTGTGAATGTGCTTAATACCACTGAGCTGTGCGCTTACAAAAGGTTAAGGTGGTACATGTTATGTTATACACATTTTACCACAACAAAGAGAAAAAAGGCAAGTATGCGTCCCCCTCCTTTTAGGCCCCAGCATGCCTTCTCCCTCAGCTGCCATGCTATCTAGAAGGGCTTCCTAGAGGAAGCAGTACTCCATCTCATGTCCTAGAGGACACATAGGGGATGGGAGAGTAGCTTCTTTCAGGTCACAGCCCAAGCAAAGGCCCAGAGTCGGGACCGAGCCTGGGAAAGCGAGTGTGTGGAGCACAGACCATGCATCCGTCTCCCCATCATGCCAGTCGTTGGCTCAGTGACTCTGAGCTTGTGATCGTATGTCCCTGGCTCAGTTTCCCCATCTGCCAGTAACAGCCACTCCTGTTCAGGAGGAGGAGGTGAGGGTCGTGGTCAGGAGGGGACCCAGTGTGGTGTCAGGAGCGGGGCCAGCAGGAGCTGCTGCTGCTGCTGCTGGCGTTAGGATTTCTCTCAAGGGCCATGGGGAGCCATGGTGGGTTCTTGAGCAGGGGAGGGGCAGGGAGACATGAATTTGAAGGGCCAGTGGACTGCCCTCCCGAAGCTGCCAGTCGCCTCTCCCCTCCACAGAGAGCATGTCAAGGACCGACAGCCCCTCCAAGATCATCAAACTGGACACCGTGCGGGTGATTGCAGAGAAAGTAAGCAAGGCTCTGCTGTGGGTCCCATTTCATGGATGGGGAAACCGAGGCCCAGGTCTCCAACCTGTTCTGGCCCCACACCCCGCAAGTGTGGTTTTCCCCCTCTTGGAGGCTTTGTGATGTGGGGGACTTGAGGGAGACAGAGCCTGCCCAGAGTCACACAGCAGCAAGTCCTGGGAAGAGGCAGAGACTCAAACTGGGGCTCTGGTGCTCAAGACACTGTGGCCTGGGCTATCACCAAGCCCCACCCCAACATGCTGGCCTGCAGATGTGAGAGGCTGGGGTCCACTCTGACCTCAGACTCTTCATCTCTGTCTCTCTGATTCTTCACCTGTCTCTGATGCTCTGTCTCTGGGTGTTTTTCCCTCCACTGTCTCTCTGTCTCCCTCCCCCACGGCCCCCAACATTGGCCCGGCCCAGGACAAACACGCACTCCTGGACGTGACACCCTCAGCCATTGAGCGCCTTAACTACGTGCAGTACTACCCAATCGTGGTCTTCTGTGTCCCCGAGAGCCGGACAGCCCTCAAGGCACTGCGCCAGTGGCTGGCCCCCGCCTCCCGCCGCAGTTCCCGCCGCCTCTACGCTCAGGCCCAGAAGCTGAGGAAGCACAGTGACCACCTCTTCACAGGTGGGGTGGGAGCTTAGGGGCTGGGGTGGGCGGTGGGTCCTGGCCTGAGTCTCCAGCCATGCTGATGCCCCTCCCCACCACCCGCAGCCACCATCCCCCTGCAGGGCACAAGCGACTCCTGGTACAAAGAGCTCAAGGCTGTCATCCGCGAGCAGCAGACGCGGCCCATCTGGACGGCCGAGGACCAGGTACCTGTGAGGGTTTGGGAACAGTCGCAGTTAGGGCTGGGTTAGGGGCCATGGCCAAGGCCCAGATTTGACCTGAGGCTAGGATCTGGACCTGGTTCCTGGGGTGAGATGGGATTGGGGTCTTCTCCTGACGCTGGAGTCAGGGTTGGGGCTCAGCTCAGATTTGGGGTCTCAGTCTGGACCGAGGTCAATGGTCAGAACTCACCTTGGGGTCAAGGGTTAAGGCTCAATTTGAGGTTGAGGACTGGAGTTTGGAAGGTGGTGTCCCGGGTCCGGGGTTTTCTCTTAAGATCAGGGAGGGCCGGGGCTCGGCTCAGCCAGGCCATGTGCACCCGCAGCTGGACAGTTCCTCAGAGGACAACCTGGACCTCCCTTACCGCAGCCTGGCTGACAGCTCCGCGGATCTGAGCTGCGACAGCCGGCTCAACAGCGACTATGAGACAGACGGCGAGGGCGGCGTCTACACGGACGGCGAGGGCTACACAGATGGCGAGGGTGGGCCCCACATGGACGTGGACGAGGGGCCCCCGGCGCCAGCCCTGGCCCGGTCCTCGGAGCCCGTGCTGGAGGATGAGCCTCGGATCCTGCAAGATCACGGGAGATCCTCGGGTCACCAGGGGACCCAGGTGAGCAGAGCACCAGGCTGGCCCCAGCAAGGGTCTCGGGATGGGGCTGAGACACCTAGGGAGCCTATTTTCTGCCAGGATGTCGAGGAACAGATACTTCCCCGACCAGATCAGTAGCTTGGACCTTGATCTAGGGTACTTGAACCACTGAGTCACTTAAAGCAAATATTTAACCTCTGCATGAGTTTCCTTATCTGAGATACAGGGATTGATGGTAAAGTCTTGACGTCACAAGCTTGTTATTTTGTTGTTGTTGTTGTTTTGTTTTTTGGCCACGCAGCTTGTGGGATCTTAGTTTCCTGACCAGGGATCGAACCTGGGCCCCCTGAAGTGGAAGCTCAGAGTCCTAACCACTGGACCGCCAGGGAATTCCCACAAGCTTGTTGTTTAAACAGAATACACTTAGTCCAAGTCCCGGCCCATGGGAGTCGGGTGTTTAACAATAACAAGTATTGACTTAGCACTTATTCTCTGTGCGGCTGCCTCAGCCTCCAAGGTGCCTTTCTGTGAATTTGACAAATTCCTCCAGACCCTCTCTAGGGAAATGTAAAAATGTACGAGTCTATGATGTCTCTGGTAGAATGGTGCTCCGTGGGGTTGTGCAGTACCCGACCCGCTCAACTGTCCATGGCATCCTGATTATGGGGCAGGCTCTCCTCTAAGCACTTGACATATACGAATTCATTTATGAACTCCTGACAACAGCCCTCTGAGGAAAGTCACAGATGGGAAACCCCACTCCCCCTTTGCTGACAGGCTGGGAGATCACAGCCAAGGCCTTCCCCTGTCCCAGGCTGTTTTCTCATTTAAAATTGGGGATGAGCTCCAGACTTCTGTGGGGGCAAGGAGAAAGCCTGTGGGTAGCACTGTCGGGGGCAAAGGTGGGGAGGTGGGATGGAGTGGTTACTCATCCCAGTTTATCATACTTGGGGGATAAGTGTTAACCTCCTTTCTCCCTCTGCAAGGTGGATGGCCACCACCCACAGGGTCAACGGCGACAGGACAGCATGCGGTAAGAGCCCCTGTACTCCACATTGGGGGAGCTCAACCCTCCCCCTGGGACTCAGGGTGTGGGGTGGAGAAGAGACCTAGAACCAAGCTATGCCTTCGTAGTGTTGGGAGCCTACTGAGTGGGACAGAGCCAGACAGAGCTACTCCAAGTC
Organism: Delphinus delphis; assembly: GCF_949987515.2. Taxonomy (NCBI): domain Eukaryota; kingdom Metazoa; phylum Chordata; class Mammalia; order Artiodactyla; family Delphinidae; genus Delphinus; species Delphinus delphis. Next base: position 3,631,534 of record NC_082685.1, on the reverse strand, counting down.
CCATATAGTCAGGGCCATGGGAGTAGGAATCCTCTTCCTGGGAGGATTGGGAGGGCTCCCTGAAAGAGGGGAATTTGGAGCAGGCTTTGAAGGATGTGTAGGAGTTTGTCAAGTCTTGCTCATCTCTGACTGCACCCACTGTGCCTAGCCCAGAGTCAACTCAGATAATGGTAGGTAAGTCCACACCCTCCCCACCCACAGCCTCTGTTCTATTTTCTGATCGCCAGGACATATGAGCGGGATGCTCTGAGGAAAAAGTTTACACGAGCCCGAGATGTGGAGTCCTCTGACGAAGATGGCTATGACTGGGGACCGGCCACTGACCTGTGACCCCTCCCAGGTGGCCAGCTGGCCTGTCCTCCCTTTTTCTCCCTGGAGCTGAGACTCAGCTTCCCACACAGAACCTGGAAACCTGCCTCCCTCTGCCCGGTCTTTAATAAATGGAGTATTTTCACAGCACTGGCTTCTAGTGACTTCCAGGGACAAGGGGCCAGAGTAGGGTGCTGTCTTTCCTCCCTCGACCCCACAGGCCCAGATCTGAGACTTTGCCCATTCAATAAGCTTTTAATTTTTTACATAAGAAAACAATATAGAACCAAGAAACTTTTGGGGCCCTGGCCAGCCGAGGAGGGTCCGCGGACGGAGTTCCGGGGCCGGCGGGGGCTAAGGCACAGTGGTGGGGGGAAGGTGGCCGGTCACAGGTACACCGGCTGCTCCTGGCCTGTGAGCAGGCGGTAGGTGGCAGCAGGCATCGTCTTGATGTGGACCTGGGGGCAGAGAGGAGGCGGCAGCTGGAGGCGGCCTCCTCCCACTCAGACCCCGCCCACCCCACCCCCCCACCCCCGCGCAGCGCACCTCAATGTGGGCCTCCGTGAGCAGCTCAATGATGCGGGCGTGGGGCGTGGCCACCACACTCTGCCCGTTGATCTCAATGATGCGGTGCCCCACGCGGACGCCCCCGCGCTCGGCAATGCCACCCCGGAGGAGGCTGCAGATCTGGGGGGACAGGAAGGGCCACGCTGCCCAGGGGGCCACGCCTGGGGCCGCCCGCCCCCCACCGGGTCCGCGGGCTGGGGACTCACTATGCCGTCCTCCACGCAGAAGCCCAGCTGCTCGCGGACGTGGGGCCGGCGGATGATGGCCGTGGTGACCGGCGGGCAGTGGACGATGCTGAGGGTCACCAGCGTCTGAGACTTCACCTCCTGTACAGGATGGGGGCTGTTGGCCTGGCTGGGCCTCCGGGGGGGCTGCCAAACTTCCTGCTGGGCTGCAGCCCCTCCTGGGCCTGTTTACCCACTCATAAAATGGAACCTATAGATTCTACAACACCCCTTGAGAAGTGGTTAAGAATGCAGGCCAGAGCTGGGTGGCCTTGGAGTCAGAGCTGTGCCACCTCTCACCTCCCTGGGCCTCAGTTTCCTCATGGTCAAAAGCAAGGTTCTAGCAGTGCCCACAAGGCAGGGTTACAAGCACTCAGTAACACACTGCGTGAACCGCGTCAGACTTGCCCTTCTGGCCTGGCCAGGCCCCTCCCCATCTCTGGACCTCAGTCTCCCCGTCTGGGCAACGAGGGTCAAGACTCAAGAATACACTTGCTGCCTCATGGCACAGAGGACAGGCCTTGTGTTCCAATCCTGCTCCCGCACCAGAGTGGTGTCCCTGGACTTACCCCCTCTGAGCCTCGGTTTCCCAGAGTGCACGGGTGCGGGTAGGACTTGAAGCTCTACTTGCCCCTTCTGGACTGAGACACAGACCTGGCCTCGGGCTCACTTTCGCGGCCGCGTGGGGAGGGGGGGACTGCCATCTGGGGGGCCCTCGCAGGCCCTCTGCCCCGGCCACCCCGGAGGACTCACGCGGACGGCAGCCTGGCAGGCGGCCAGGGGCAGCCCCACCAGGCTGGTCCCGTTGATGGCGGTGATGCGGTCTCCAATGCTGAGGGCCCCTGAGCGCTCGGCGGGGCCCCCGTGCAGCAGGTTGGCGATGACGGCCGTGGGCAGCAAGGAACCCCAGCCCGACTCCACCAGGGCTACGCCCAGACCCTCACCCCGGCGTTTCTCGATGCACACCTGGGGGGTCACAGGTGGCGCTTGAGGGCTGCTTGGAGGAGGCAGGAGGAGGTGGGTGGGGGGCGCGGGAGGGCTTCAGGGCCACTTGGTGGGCCAGGGTGGGGGACCCACTTGCTCACCTCCCTGCAGTTCTCGCTATTGGAGAAGTGGTCGAGGTCCCCGTTGTGGAGGTGGCCGGGGCCCGTGGCACCCTGGCTCTGCTGGGAGCCCACCTGGCTGGGGTTGATCCCACTTTCCCGCAGGAACTGGCTGTAGGCCACGGCAAAGGCCTGGCCGATGGCCTGGGCGATGAGCTGGGCCTGTGGGGTGGGCGGCACCTCTCTGGGGGTCCCACCCACCTCCTTCAGGTATCCCTCAGCCACTGACATCCCTACTACCAGCCCATCCACCCCCAAGTGGGACTGGCCTGCCAGCCGCTGGCCGAGCATCTAGGGGGAGGGGAAGGGAGACAGGCCTGGGGCAGGGAGGGTTTGGGGAGATAGCTGCCAGTCTCAGGCTCTTACAGGAAGGCCTGGAATATATGGCTCAGGGCCTTCAGGAGGGTGAGGACGGAAGGACGCTGGGGTGACAGTGCGACCAGGTGGGGCTTTGGTGGAGAGCAGGGGCCACTGTGAGTTCCCCCTCGCCCTCAGGACACCCGGAGCCCGCTGCTCACATCCTCTGAGTGGAAAACGTGGCAGATCATCTTGTAGAGCCGGCGGCTGTGGGGCTGGGGTGCCGGCCGCCGGGCCAGCCGCCGCCGGGCCATGAGCACCAGGATGCTGCCGATGTCAGCGATGTAGGAGATGGTCTGCAGGGCGTGGTCCATCAGGGCCTCCTGGAGGGGGTGGGGAAACCAGGCTGGGTGGGCCGCGGGGGCCTCGCTCGGCAGCGGAGGCGCCCACGCCCCAGAGGCCAGGCCGGGGCCCCGTACCTGGGAGTCAGCCGTCAGAACCTTGACCCTCTTGGTGGAGACGAAGAGGTCTACCTCTGTCATCGGCTGGGTCTCCCCATCGGGGGCCTGTGGGGGGCGGGGTGGGACGTGGAGGCCCCCAAAGACCCAGACTCTGACCCGCCAGGCTCAGAGGGCCTCGGGGGACCCGGCCTGCAGCCCACCTACCCGCCCACCCACCTGCCGGCCCCTGGCTTCACCTTGACGCGGTCCATGGCCTCCTGGGCCTGCGCCATGCGCGTGCTGGGGGGCGGGTTTCGCTCAGACACCAGCTGTGTGGAGCCCAGGTATTTGGCCCCGAATATGACACCATCTAGGAGGTCTTCGTGGTCACAGGGGCCGGACGCTGAGGGCGACAGCAGAGACGGGTCAGCCCCCTAGAACCTCTGCCAGGCTCGTCCACCGCTGTGGGCTCTGCCCAGAGCCCTGAATGGTCTGGAAGCACAGAGAGTTCTGCCCCGCGGCTTGGCACTTGGAGCCACACACGCCTGCCCACGGCCCCAGAGCCACCCCATCAGCCGGAGCCACAGGTCAGTGGCTCGGCCCTCATGGATGTAGAGCCCTCCGTCAGTCTAGAGCTGGCTCTGCCCACAGCTCAAGGACTCCCGGGCAGAGGACGTGGTTTCAGGAGGAGGCTCTGTATCCAGAACCAGAGCCAGAAGCAGCTCTTGTGCCCACACCCAGCGCCGCCCTGTGTGGCTAGAATTCCAGGAGTCAGGCTAGAACCACACAGTCCCACTCCTATTTCTAAAACCCTTGACATTATAGAACCATAGTCAACTCTGCTGGATGCTTCTGGAAGCCCAATCAATCTAGAGCCAGTCAGCTCTGCCCACTGCTCTAGGATTCTCTATCGGCCCAGGACCACAGACAACTCTACCCCGTGGTCATAGAACTGCCCAGACAGAGTAGAAAGGGGCAACTGTCCACATACCTCAGACTCTCCTACTGTCCAGAAACCCAGGTGGTTCCTCATCTGTGATTCTAGAACACCCTGACACGTCTCAAACCACAGAATTCTGCCTGGGATTTTAGAAACCAACACTGCTCCAGAATCACACTTTTCCACTACGTGATTCCAGAACGTCTTGATCAATGTAGCATTGGGAAGCTCCTCCTGTGGTTCCAGAACCCCCTCAATAACTCGCAACTGCAGATGCACTGGGCAATTCTAAGAATGATCTGAACAGTCCAACTCTGCTCATGGTTCTAGAATCCCCCCAACACAGCCCAGAACCACAAAAAGCTTTGCCCCCATGGCTCTAGAATTCCCTGAGCAACCTAGAGCCAGACAGCAGTGCCAGTGATTCTAGAATATTCTAATCAATAGCTATTGCTTTTTGGAGAACCACAGGCCACAGAGAATGAAACCACATTCCAGTGAACTTAAAGGATAGCCAGTTCTGCCCACTGTCCTTCATGATCTAAGCATTCCAGAACAACAGATAACTCTGCTCTGGGTTCTAGAACTGCACCATCCAATATGGTAGCCACCAGGCACATGTGGGTATTGTGCACTTGAAATGTGGCTGGTCTGGACTTAGATGTGCTGTAAGTGTAAAATGCATGCCGGATTTAGAAGCCCTCATAAAAAAATGTAAAATTATAAACTGTTGATTGTATGTTGAAATAACATTTTAAATATATGGACTTAATTTAAATGTTATTAAAGATAAAGATAAAAATGTTATAAAGATAATTAAAAAAGTGTTTGCTTTTTTAATGTGGATAACTAAAAAATTTCAAGTGACATGTGCCTCGAATTCTATTTCTGTTGTATAGCTGTAGAACTTTCTTGAATTGGACAGTTCTGCCCAGTTCTAGTACAGCTCCTGAAGGTCTAGAACCAGAGATAAATTTTATTCACTCCATGGTTCTAGAACTCCCCAGTCTAAGTAGAACCTGACAGCTCTGTTCATCATTCCAGAACACCCTCATCAGCTGAGGTCACTTTAATCTAGAACCACAGGCAAAATGCTAGGTCTGGAACTCTCTAGGTGAATCACAGCTCCACCCATGACTCTAGAACATTCTTGGAACTACCAGTTCAAACCAGCTTCGTTTCCCACAACCATAGAACTTGTTCTTTGACCTAGAGCCTCAGATAGTGTGGGGGAGAATGTTCTAGAACATTCCAGGTGGCCAGAACAGGTACTTCTCATGCCTTGAGAGCAGATTGGCAAACTTTTCTGCAAAGGCCCAAACAGTAAATATTTTTTATTTTGTGGGCCAGATGGTCTCCATTGCAACTACTCAGTCTGGCCGTTGTAATATGAAAGCTATCACAGACAACACGCTAATGAATGGGCATGAGTCTGTCCCGATAAAAGTTTATTTGCGGACACTGAAATTTGAATTGCCTATCGTTTTCACCTGTCAAGAAATCTTCTTTCAAGTTTTTTCAACCATTTAAAAATGCATGGGGGCTTCCCTGGTGGCCCAGTGGTTAAGAATCTGCCTGGCAATACAGGGGACACAGGTTCGAGCCCTGGTCTGGGAAGATCCCACATGCCATGAAGCAACTAAGCGCGTGCACCACAACTACTGAGCCTGTGCTCTAGAGCCAGCGAGCCACAACTACTGAAGCCTGCACGCCTAGAGCCCGTGCTCTGCAACAAGAGAAGCCACTGCAATGAGAAGCCCGCGCACCGCAATGAAGAGCAGCCCCTGCTCACCGCAACTAGAGGAAGCCCATGAGCAGCAATGACCACCCAACACAACCAAAAATAAATTAAAAAATAATAATAAAATAAAATAAAAATAAAAATGCATGGGACTTCCCTGGCGGTCCAGTGGTTAGGACTCGCACTTCCACTGCAGGGGGGCGCAGGTTCGATCCCTGGTTGGGGAACTAAGATCCCACATGCTGCACGGCATGGCAAAAAATAAATTAATTAATTAAAAAAAATAAATAAAAATGCAGAAGCCATCTTAGCTCACAAAACATACCAGAAAGTCCACGGATGGTAATTTACCAACCCTTGCTCTAGAATCAAGTGCTACAATTTGCCAAGTCTGCCCTAACGCTCCCTATTCATTCTAGAACATTCTCAGGACTGTCTCTCTTCTTTCAGTTGTCTGGAATCTACTCGAACCCAACCTCAGAATCTCTCTAGAAGCAACTCGTCACTGGCAAACTTTGTGCCAGGTTTTGGGAGCTTGAGTCGGGCTGTTCTGAAACCCCGAAGTCCCTGGGGCCAGGGTGGGCGGGACACTCACCCTCCTGGAGGGCAGGGTAGGAAGCCAGGGTCTCGGGGCTCTGGAAGAAGACAGAAGAGGGGTAGGCCTGAGTCCTCCTGTTTGGCTCCCAGCAGTGGAGCGGTCTGGGGGGGCGGGGTGGGTTCTACCTGGGCACTGGCAGGTGGCTCTTCAGAAGTGACCAGAGGTACTGTCTCCAGCCAGAGTTCTGGGGAGCTGCTTGAGCTCCTGCCCTCGTCCTGCTCGACAGAGGCTCCTTCTGCCCACTCCTGGGGGGCCATATCCCCCTCTGGGTCATCAGGGGGCTGCAACAGGCGAGGAGCAGGGTCCGGAGGTTCCTGGGGACCTGACTGGGAAGGAGGGCGTTCGTCTTGCTGCAAGAGGCTCAGCAAGTCTTCCCGGCCAGCCTCGGCGGACAAGAGCCCATGGGCATCGGTGATGTCCTGAGAGGCCAGGCCATGGCCAGTGGCAATGTGCAAGGGGCACGGGGGTCCGTCTGGGGACAGGCCCACCAGATCACCTGGCAGAGCTTCAAACTGTCGCAGCAGGTCCTGAATATTTAGCCCGTCAAGTTCCATCTGACTCAGGCTGCCGGGGCCTCCTGGTGCCGGGTCCCACGGGCAATCAGGGGTGAGGTCCTGAGAGGGTGAAAGTGTGTCCCTGGGCTCCTCCAAGTCCATGGCTGGAGGTCCTGGAGGGGGTTGGGAGGTTGTCAGGAATTCCATGCCTGGACCCTGGGCTCAAGCCAGCATCTGAAAGAGAGAATCAAAGATGAGATTTCCTGGCTTCCAATTTGGTACCAGGCTCTCACCTGGTATGTATTCATACAGAACACACAATTTAATCCCCATCATACCCCACAAGGAAGGTTCTGCTATGATCCTCATTTTACAGACGAGGAAACTGAGGTGCAGAATGAGCAGCTGCAAGGCTGTGGCTTCCCAGGCTCCAAACCCCGGGGGATTCCCCTGTACCCGTTGCTCCAGACCTCTCCCCATCCGTGGACCCTGTTCACCCCAGTCCTGGTTCTTCCAAGTCTTCCTCCCCGGAGATGTGGAGGCTTGAGACATACTCTGACTATATAGACCCGACCGGTGTAGGTCGCCGAGACCCAGGACTCAAGACCTCAGTCCAAGACTTGAGACTCAGAATTCCAGACTTAATACTACAGTTCCAAGATGCCAGAAAACGGACTCTCATCTCAAAACCTCCAATGCCACCCTCAAGATCGACCCCAGACTCAGACCCCAGACTGAGGTCCACTCAGACGCAGCCTGAAGACACAACTCGAGCCTAAAGCTGAGTTAAGACCCCAGTCCTCTAGCGGACCCCAGACTCAAGACTTCAGACCCGTGACCTCAGGCGCTGGCTCCAGACCTCGCTCTGCTCCGCCGGCACACTCACTTCCCAAACCGAGGTGGCCTCAACCCGCGCGGCCCCCAGAACCCCGCTCCCTGGCTTGTCCGGTCCTGCCAGTCGCCGCCGCTCGCCAATTCCCGGACTGGGCGCTGGCAGATCTGTCCGCGCAGCACTCCTGGACCACTGGGCATGCGCACGCCCGCGGGGCTTGCTGGGAAATGTAGTTCTCTCAGCCAGCCTGGCCGCGCGGGGGCGTTAGATGTTGGGACCGTGAGTTCGAGTCCGGAACCTTCATTTACGCACAGTGAAAGCTCGGGCTGGCTTCTGAGCCTGTTTCCTGAACTGCAAAGTGCGGTTTAGAGCCACTGCTTGACTGCTACGGCTTTGCTCATTATTCCAAGGGATGGCAGATGGGAAGAAATAGGACTGGAAAATACTAAAGGAGCGTGAAAGGCGGACTCTTTCGACTCCAGGGACACCGGAAGCAACGAGGGGACCATATTGTAGACAGACCTCCGGTGTGGCACTCAGTAGGGCGGCCGAATGGCTCGCCTGGCTTAACTTTACCTCCCTAAACTTCCGGCTTCCTCAGTTGTAAACTGGGTATAATAATAGCACCTACCTCCTAATTAAACGAAATCGAGCTGGTTACAGATTTAGCAATAGATTTAGAAAATAATGAGCCTAATAATGGTGTTAACTTTTATTAGTTTTAGGTTTTCAGTAATTGCTCATTGACTAGAATCAAGGATGTATAAGTTGTGATACTTAAAGTAAGTGATAAGTAACTGAAGGGCAAGAAGTCAGACATCCTTTGGAAGTCGCCTCGTGCAGTACCTGGGGATATCCACAAAAGTTTAAAGAAATCACAATTAACATATGCTTACGGCCGGAATAATACATTTCCCATAAATCTTTAGGAGCCTACAACTCCCAAGCACCCCTCGGCCGCAGACGTCCTCCGGAAACGTGAACGTGCAGGCGGCCGGGATACGTCATGGCGGCCAGGCGCCTCTTAGGTGCTACGTGGAGCTCGGCCGGCTGGCGGGTTCGGGAGCTCCCGGACCCCGCCGCTTCTGTAAGACTCCATGTACGAGATTATGCCAAGAGACCGGGTGAGCTGGGTTAGGAGGGACCAAGATGAGAATGGTAGGGACATGGGGAGTTGGTAGTGCGCAAGCGCTGGTTGGGGAGGCACATCCTAGAGTCAGCGCGCAAGCGTAGAGGCTAAGCTGTTTGCGCAGGCGCAGTTTGAGGTACCTAGGGCGCGATTGGACTCAGTGCGCAGGCCCAAGTTCTTTTTTGTTTTTTTTTTTTTTAATGTCGGGGCGGGGGTAGGAGTAGGTCATGGACTTGGGTCCCTGTGACGTTTCTGCTTCCAAATTAGTCACCTTTGGCAGGTTATCACCAGAAATTGGGGCCCATCTAAGTATTAAAACCAAAACAAGGTTATTTAAATTTTCTCTGGATACAACAGCCTTGCCCAATCTCCTTTGTTGTAAGGAGGGATTTGGCAGACGTGAGGTTTTAAAGACACAGAGCAGCCAGCGGAGGCTCTTTTTTCGTGAGATAAAGAGAAGGAATGAAAATGGGATTGAAGAGGAATGACTTGGTTTCTCTGAATATCAGTGTCATTTAATGCACTATCCGTGTCCCAGTTAAAATCATTTTGAATGCAGCAGACAGGGTCCAGCCAGGGCAGAAAGGGACGGCTGGCCTCCCGAGGGTGGAGCTGGGCTGAAATGATTCTCCCCCACCGTAGTCATTAAGGGGGGCAAAGGTGCTGTGGTCGGTGAGGCCCTGAAGGACCCAGAGGTGTGTACAGACCCCATCCGGCTCACCACGCACGCCATGGGTGTCAACATCTACAAGGAGGGCCAGGATGTGGTCCTGAAGCCGGATTCCGAGTACCCAGAGTGGTGAGTGTGCCAGGACTGGGTAAGGAGGGCCTGGCTAACCAAATCTGAGGATCCGGGAGGGCTTCCCTGGGGAGGTGGCGTGTGAGTCGACCTGCGTGGGTGGACAGAGCGTTAGAGGTGGGCAGGAACAGCCAGTGCACAGGCTCCAGGCAGAACTGCACCTGGTTTCTTAGTGGACCCCGGGAGGCAAGATGGAGAGTAGGGGGAGACAGGGCAGGAACTTGATGGAGCCCAGCTTTCAGGGGGAATTTTTGCTCTTGGCCCTGAGAGCAGTGGCAGGATGCAGAAGCTGTTGCCACGTGCCAATCCTTCAAGCTGGGGAAGGTTTAGAAAGGTTGAGCGAGTGGGTGGGGAGGCCTTACAGGTGGGCAGGCGGCACGGACAAAGGCCAGGAGGCAGAAGGTTTGGCGTGCGCCCACCTCAGATCCCAGCACCCTTGGGATAGGGGCGCTCCCTTGTTCCATGTCCTCAGGGTGGGGAGGGACTGCCCTGAGGTCAGGGGGTCTGGGGTGGGGGAGCCGCGGGGAAGGGGGCTGCTCTGCAACCCCGACTCTGCCCACTCCCCGTCAGGCTGTTCCAGATGAACGTGGGTCCCCCTAAGAATCTGGAGGAGCTGGACCCTGAGACCCGGGAGTACTGGCGACTGCTGCGGAAACACAACATCTGGCGCCACAACCGGCTGAGCAAGAACCAGAAGTTCTAGCGGGAGAGGGACCAGAGCACCCTGACCCTCCAGTGACCTGGAGGAGATGCGGTGGGTCGGTGGGGGGGTACCTCCCCCAGCCCACTCCCTGCACTTTTTATTTTCTGGAAAAACAGACTTCTCCGAGAACAGAGGAGACTACCACCCTCACTGGGGTTACTGGGTGGCCCCTGCATTGAAGCTGAATCAGGGCCCTGGGGGCCAATAAAGACTTCTTGGGGCAATTGCTGGCAGGCCCCAGATGCCTCTGGGTGTTGTCGTATGTCAGGGCCAGGAGGGACCTGGGGGAGGCAGTGGGGAGGTGGGCACTTCAGACCCAGTGGTCCCATGGCCCAGCCTCCACCCTCAATGATTGCTGGGCGTCTGCAGGTCCATCTTCCCCTCCCGGCCTCACTGAGCTGCTCACCCTCATTCCTGGAATTCCTAGTGTTGCCCAAGAGGCCCCAATCTCCATCCTCGAGGGGGAGGGTTTTCTAGCCAAGCCGCTCTGGGTTGCACTGGACTCACCCCTGAATCAAGTCATCCGGAGCAGAAGAGAGTCTTTGTGAGCTTCAGGAACTGAAATGTCCAGGGGTACGGTCTGACTTCAGGCACGGCTGGATCCAGGTGCTTCAGTATTCAGCTATGTGGCTCTCCATCTCTGGGTCCTTTTAACTCCAGTGGGTAGTTCCCTCGGGCAGGAGTGGCTCCAGGGCTTCTAGCTGACACCCCCTATCCAGTTCAGCAAGCCCAGCCAGAAGGAAGGGACTTCTCATTCCTTTCTGCCAGGGTCACAGGGGTTATCTTCATTTTTCAGTCACTTGAGCTGAGGGACCTGGGCCTACTCATCATTCTCCTTTCCATCCACCACCACTGGTGCCCACCAGATTGAAGGAAGCTGGAGGACACACACAGTGCCAGGACCACACTGCCTGGGGGGCTGGATCAGGGCCCTCTCGCCCTCCAGGCTCCTCCAGAGCTGGACAGGTAGGGCAGGGCAGGGTCCCCGGGGCTAATTCTGTCTGGTCCCAGGAAAATGAGGGCCCTCATCCTCTTAGGAGGACTCTGCCAGGCGGATTACCCCACACCTGCCCTTGCTGGTGGCCTGTTCTGGGCAGGCGGATCGTCCCAACCCTCCCATGGTTTCCCGTGGCTCTCGGTAAAAACAGAAGTTGTAATGGCCACGGGCCTCCTCACTGTTCATCCAACGTGCCAAGCATGGTGCTGCCCCTGGGCCCTCTGCCTGCGCCGCTCTTCCCCCGGATGTTCTCAAGGCTCCCTCTTTCACCTCCAGGCCTTTGCTCTGATGTTGCCTTCTCATTGACGCCTCCCCTGACTACCCTATTAAATTGCAACCCTGCCACACATTCCTGATCGCCCTTCCTGGTTTTATTTTTCTCCCAAGCACTTACCACCAGCAGGTGTTTCATGTTCTACTTATTTTTAAAATCGTAGTTCTTGTCTCTCTCCCACTGGAGTGGCAGCTCCACTAGGGCAGAGGCCTTTCTCTGCTTTGTTCAGTCGTGTCCTTATCGTAAGTTGGATGGGTGGACGGATGACTGGATGGATGGCTGGCCTGGCTGCTGCAGTGTAGACAGCACACAGGCCATCGGGTTCACCTGAGGTTGGAGGTTGGAGGTGAGCAGGCCAGCTGAGAGCCCCAGTGGGCAGGCGATCTGGGTGTGAGGACCTAGAAGTGAAATTCCTGGAATGTCCTGGTACCTGTGGTAGCTTCCTGGACAGAGCCTGGAGCGACTGGGGTGCTGCCCCCGACCAGAACACGGCACTCTCCTGTTCTGACCCTGGCTGCCCCATCCCTTAAGGAGGTGCCCTGTCATGTGGGCCCTGGGCCAGCCCCAGGCAGCAGTGACATCCCATTCCTTGCCAGCTCCCCCCTCCCCGCAACCTGGAGTGCAGCTCAGCCCCGGGAAGGGTGGCCATGATGCCTTCGTGAGCAGGACCAACACCCCCCCATCCGAGCAGGTGGAGCCCCAGGACGGTCCTTGGAGGCTCCCAGGGGGCAGTGTTTTCCACCAAGTCAGGCCTCGGCTGTGGCGCATCTCAGGTGGGGTCAGCAGGGACGTGGTCAAGGACAGACTCTGGGCTGCAGGTGACAAATGTCTGCTCAAACTGACTTAAGCAGAAGAGGGAATCCACTGGCTCAAAGTGCAAAGTGTGGGCGGGGATGGGGTCCTGGGGAGGCCCCCCCTTGCGGCTTGGGTTCCTCTGTGCTGAGCAGCCTCACTCTTCTGAGCAGATCCGTTTGCCCAGCGGCTCGTACTCTCCCAGTTCCAAGTCCCGGGAGAAACAATTTCTTTTCCCAAATGGTTTCAACAATAAGTCGTGGGCCTGACAGCACCCGTGTCCCCTGCAACGGCAGGCAGATTCTTAACCACTGCGCCACCAGGGAAGCCCTGTGTGGTCAGTTTTTGACAAGACTTACCTGATCTTACAGGTGTCACCCACCCCGCCCCCGCCAAGGCTCAGAACCCGTGTTCTAGATGGTGTGGATGGAGATGTTACCTGTTGCTCTGTGCAGTCATGGCCCCCAGCCCCATGTGGCCAGGACAGCTGAGGAGCGCAACATGTAATTTGTTGTCACCAGTTTGAACTTCCCAGCCACATGTGGCTGGTGGGGGGTCCCGGTGGACTGTTCCAGAAATCCGAGCTGGCCCCTCTGCTACAGCCCGGTCTTGCTGCCTCTTCTCTGACTGGGAAACTCCCAACTTGTCACCAGGCATCGTTGCCTCCGGTCACCTCTAGCTCCCTTGCTCTGCAAACCCGATGCATCCCGAGCTTGGCCAGTCCTAGGGCTTCTGTAGCAGCTGTTCATTCCCCTTGAGGGGACAGTGGGGACAAAGCCCAAGCGGCTGGAATGAGCTGGGGATGAAAGAAGAGATGGTGGAAGCTGAGGCCATGTGGCCAGGGGCGGCCTCGGCAAGACAGGAAAACTTGTCTTCAGGCTAATGTACCCCAAAGTCACCCTGGGACCTGTGGAAGTGTCACCTCACGGGGCAGAGGAGACTTTGCAGGTGGGGTTAAGGCCCCTGAGACAGGGATGACCCTGGATTCCCCGAGGGGCCCAGTGTCATCACAGGGTCCTTATAAGAGGGAGGCGGGAGGGTCAGAGGCAGAGAGAGACGGGAGATGCTGCGCTGCTGGCTGTGAGGATGCAGGAGGGGCCCCGAGCCAGGGATGCGGCGCCTCCAGAAGCTGAAGGCGGGAACCAATGCTCCCCTGGAGCCTCCGGAAGGACCCGCCCTGCCCACACCTGTGAGACCCACACGGTAGGGGTGAGGAGAGGGTCCAGGCAGCTGGGGAGGGACCCTGCTCCCCCTGGGCAAGGCAGACCCTCTGCTGCCTGCGAAAAACAGTCTGGGGTGCCTGGGCAGGTGAGGGGCCAGGGTTCTCCCAGCTCCCGTGCCCTGGCTTTGGGTCGGAAGAAAAGCCAGCAATGACCACCCGACCAGGGGTGGCGGGGCAGCTGAAAAGGGGACCGGTGTGGCCGATGTCCTAGCACCGCCCTCCCCAGCCACCTGTCACCACTGGCCCGGGCCTACAGGGTCAGCTCAGCCACACCCTCTCCCTTGCCCCTGCGCCGGGCCGCGAGGAGCCCCTGCTGAGCTCCCGGCGTGGACCCCACTGACAGGTCCTCATCTCTCCCAGGAAGGACGTGGGCGCACCTGGCATCAGTCCCGCCCCCACCCGCAGAGTCGGCAGGGGCCTCCAAGGGAGCTGCGGGGACTGCGCTGAAGGTACCCAAGTGTGCTGGCTTTCAGGAAGCCTCCACACCCAGCTCTCACGCCAACACTGCCAGGGCCCAAGTGTCAGGAGGCCCCACTTGGGGCCATGGGAAGCCCACCCTGCCTGGGAGAGGCCAGGGGTCTGCCATCCCCTCCCATCCCCCAACCCAGGGCAGGATGATGAACTTCAGCACAGGCAGGCTCCCAGCGCCGCGACACGAAACCTGGGATTCTGATAAACCAAGGCCCCAGACCACGCTGGCCCGACACGCTTTATTCAACACCACCCACAGGAGCCTCCCTCGGGGCCGCAGCCTCTGTGGAGGGGCCTTTCTGGGGCCCGTGATGGCCTGGCCCCCGGCAGCGTCACTGCGGCCTCCGCAGTGCAGCGGCCGCAGTCCTCAGGGCTTTGTGCTTTGACTGGACTAGGAAGGATGCAGTCAGCCCAACCTCCTGGGTCAGAGTCCTTGGAGGGAGTGGGCAGCGAGTCCCAGCCCCGAGGGGCTCCCACTGCCACTGTCACCCCGCCGGGCAGGCCACGGCAGCCCACGGTGTCTGGCCCGATGAGGCAGCGACCCAGGCTCCCCCGCCCCCCCCCCCGACAGTAACGGCCACGCGTGTGGCAGGGCTGGGACAGGACTGGCGGGCCCTGGGGCTGCACCGGCCCGGGGTTCGTGTCTCCAGGCGATGGAGGGGCTGGGGGTCACCCCAAGGGCATTCCTGGGGCTGAGGGAAGGGGGCTGGCCCGGGGTCCACTCAGGGTAGCAGAAGCTCCCCTGGCCAGGGGCACTTGCTGCAGGGGGGGACAGCATGACTCTGACCGCCTCCAAACCCCATGCTCCACAGAGGCCGCTGCCCAGGACTGGCCAGGAAACGCGCCTGGGATGGGGATGCAGAAGCCCCAGGTGGTGGGAGGCCCCACACCTGCCAGATCAGCGCCACCGTCCCTGTTCTATGAGGTGAGACCGAGGCCTGGAGGTCAGCTGATGGCGGCGCTGGCCTGGAGCCTGGCCCGAGTCCGGCCGTGAGCAGTTAGTTCTCTGTCCGCGGCGCTGACCATCAGGCTGGGCCGGGGCTGCAGACAGTGAGGTCTTCAGGCGCTGAGGCCTGAGTTCCCATCCGTGTGCAACAGACAGAAGGTTAAGCAGCTACGTGGACATCGGCCTCACCTCTACCATGAGTTTTACTGAAGGAAAATGTCCGGGTTGTGCCATTTGCTCTTGGGAGCGCTGTGCCCGCCGGGTGGGCCCCGGGGAGCCATCCTGCATCCCCTTCTGGAAGGGCTGATGGGCGGTCCGGGATACCGTCCCTCATGTGTGCAGGTCGGGAGGGGAGACAGTTCCACAAATGTTTCTCCAGCCCCGCAGGGAGCCTCGCAGGCGGCCCAGTGGCAGCTGTCCTGTGCGAGAGGTCCAGGGCAGCAGCCACGGGCACCAGGCTGGCCCGAGTTCAGTGTGGAGCCATGACCCCGAGGAGGGGCAGACATGGGGGGTCCATCAGGCGAGAGGCCGTGCTTCAGCCATGTCCCCGTGGCCCAGGGGAGGGGACACGCCTGGGCAGGGTGAGGGCCGAGTCTGCAGGTGGCCCCGTGCGGGAGGGCAGGCGGGTGGGGCCCGTGCAGGGACAGAGAGGGCACCATCCGTGCCTGGCAGGCCGTCCTCCTTGAAGACAGGTGCTCTCGGGAGGCGCCCGGCCCAGCACTGCTGCCACTGGCACAAGGCAGGCCCCAGGGACCCGGACCACCCCTCACCCGTGGTCGCTGCCCGCGCGAGCTGGAGCTGGGACCCGGCCAGTGCCTGCTCTACACGTGCTCCATCTCCTGGTCCTGGTCGGGCCCCTCCTCCTGGTCCCCGTCGTCCTCATCCCCGTCAGCGCCCGCCCTGCCCAGCGGCGCCTCGCCGTCCCGGGCCAGCTCCTCCACGTGAGCCAGCATGTCGGCCATCAGCGCCTCCTCCAGCCGCTTGCGGACCTGCTGCACCAGTTCCTCCTGCCTCCTGCGGACACAGGAAGACCTGCTGGCCAGGGCACGTCCATCTCTGGGGAGACGGGGGCGCTGCAAGCGCCCCGTCCAGACAGACGCCCCCGCTCCCGCCCCCAGCACAGCCCCCAGGCCCTCCCCAAATCAGCGCCGCTGAGAGGGCAGCTGCCGGCCCGGGCCAAGGACCCCTGTCCCCTCCCTGCCGCCTCTAAGGTGCCCCCCTCAGCACGAGGACCTGACTCTGTGCCTGTCGCTCCCCTCCACCGGCCACGAGTCCCTCCTCCCAGCAGGACCACAGCCACTGCCACTGCTGGACCTGACACCTACGGTTCCCACCTCACTGACTTTCTATTTCTGCAAGTTGTGCTTTAAAGATCTGCTTGGACTTTTCAGACAGTCGTGCTCTTTTCCTGCCCTTTCCCTAGGGATAAGCCCTGTGCATACACGTATGTGAACATGCACACGTGTATGTGTGCATGTATGTGTACATGCACGTGTGCGCGGGTTTGTGCATACGTGCAGTGTATGTACACACGTGTGTGCCTCTGTGTGTGTGTGTGTACACATGTGTGTGGTCTCACCGCCGTGTCCTCGCCTCTCTCGGGGCACAGGGCTGCCCTCTCGCACCCACCTGGCTTTTACCTGCAGTGCCAAGACTGCCCCCCACAGCACTCCAGGTGCAGCTGCTCTGCCTTCCAGCCCCCCCGCCTTCTCCCAACCTCAGCTGTGCACTGATGTTTCAAAGCTGAACACCACGCATGTTCTACCCTCTCAGCACCTCTAGATGTTTCCTGCCCAGGAGCCACTTCCAACCACCTTCCAGGAGGCCCTCCCAGATAGCTCTACCCGCACCTGGACACCACCCACAGGGTCCTGGCCAAGCACAGGCCCAGCATCCAGGGCCCGGGACGCGCTCTGCTTCCCCTCAGCCCACCCTGCCCGGTCCTGCATGTGCCAGCGCCCCCTGACCCAGGGCCTCACAGCCCACGTGCAGTCCTGCTCAGGGGAGCCATCGCAGGGCCAAGAGCCCTGTCCTCTCCCGCCCCTGCAGGCTGCCCCACCCCCCAGGCGCCCGCCTGTCTGAACCGAGCCCTCCCCCAGCCACTTCCACATCACACCTGGATACTGGCGTGGGGGGGGGTGGGACGCTACCTGATGTCCTCATCGGTCACCATGAAGGCCTTGCAGAGCGGCTGGGCTGTGTTGAGCCACACCCCGGGGTTCTTCTCCACGGCGGCTGAGAGCTGCCCGGTGATGGGCATGGTGCTGGTGTGCAGGGCGCTGGCAATGGCCGAGAGCAGCGTCTCATCCGTGCAGCCGGGACCCACGCCTGCCGGGCAAGGGAGGGTGGTCGCTGCGGGCACCAGCCTTGCCCCCTCAGCCCCGATTTCATTCTGAACCTCCCTTTACAGCAGGCCCTGCCCGGTCCTGCGTGTGCCAGGGCCTCACAGCCCACGGGCAGTCCCACTCAGGGGAGCCGTCGCAGGGCCAGGAGCCCTGTCCCCCAGGCGTCTTCCTGTCTGAATCGAGCCCTCCCTGGCCATTTCCATGTCACACCCGGACGCTGGAAGGGGGCGGTCACTCCACGACATACAGGGAGACGACTACCCTCTCAGGGACAGCAGGGATGCTTTTATGGCGCGGCAGGGAAACCAGACCCCCGAGTGTTTTCAGGACCCCGTGACCAGACGCGGCCCCAGCGTCAGGTGCAGCCCGGCTGGCCCCAGGTTGGGGGAGCACGGGCCTCATCCCTCCTCCATCTCCCCCTTGCCCCCTGCAGGGGGTCACCTTGCAAGCCCTTGGGGAGGTCCATGGTCTTCACGAGCTCCTCCGCGATGTCAAAGGCATTCAGGCCGCTCAGCTTCTTCTCCCAGAAGAGCTGCCGCCACACAGACAGACGTCAGGCCGACAGGACGGCCAGGCCACCTGCTCCCACAGCAGGTGACCCTAGGCGGCCAGGATGGGGGTCTCAGTGTGACCTCTGACCCCCACACTTGCTGGGGCTGCTCGCGCCCCGGGGTCCTCACAGGGCAGAGAAACCCCAAGCCCTGCTTCCGGCAGGACGAAGACCCAGGACGTCAGATGCGCCATCGGACAGTCTGTGGCTCCCCTTCACCCTGGAGTTGGGGGTTGGGAGGTCCAACCTCCACCCCGGGCTGAGCCATGGGCCCAGGGCAACAGCCCCGGCCGACCCCTGTCACAGCCCAAACAAGCGCTGTCCGTGGGCACCGCCTGGTGCAGACAGGGGACCCAGGAGCCCCCGGACGGGCAACAAGCTCACACCCTCAACTGCACCTCCAGACTCTGGGGAGGGGGGCGACAGGCAGCCCCACAGGTTTCTGACCTCTTACCTAGAGGGCTCCAACCCAAATGGAACAGCACCCAGGGTGGCTGCCCATGGCGGGGCCCATGCCCTGCAGGGTCCCTGAGCGTCTCCCCCTCTGACGGCCATGGCCCCCTGCTCTGGCCTAGCACCTCCACACCCCGCTATCTACCGGGCGTTTGTAAAGATGTGTGAAAACGCAGCTAAGGCTCAGTTTTTGGAAAACAGATCACAAAACTGCATTTGCTGGATCTTTTCAATCTGTTCAAGACAGCAGCCGGCCCGAGGAGGCCCCGCATACGCGTGTCGGGTGCTGGTGCCCGCAGGGCCGTGCCCCGGGGTGATGGCTCCTGACCGCGGCACTGGGGCCCCGGGCCCGCGGACTCAGCTCTAAAGAGTGGACCAAGTGCTGGAGCTCACCTGCCGGGGCTGCTCCACGGCCTTCTGGGGGTCGCTCTTCACCTTGTTGCTGGGGTGGTTGGTGATCTTGGTCACTGGCTGCTTGAAGATGGACGCCGTCTGCCTGACCGGGAGGGCCGTGTTCAGGTCGGGCTTGCCCTGCAGGGTCGGGCAGGGTCCTCAGCGGGCTTTCCCCGTCAGCGAGAAAGCCGTGCCCCACAAGGGGCTTCGGGGAACAGGCCCCAGTCACCAACACACCCCGTGGCACCCACGGATCCAGAGGCAACGCCAAGCCCAGGCCCAGCCGCTTCGCTGCCCTCGGTGCGGCCGCAGCGGGGACTCCGTACACACACCTGCTCTCTCTCATCCCCCCACCCCGCCCTTCTCACCTCCCGCGCCTCGTTCTCCGCAGAGAACGGGACTGGGGGCGCCCTGGCCACCTCTGTTCTGCAGTCGGGGCAGGGAACAAAGTCCCCCGAACATGCGTCCATCAAAGACCCACAGACACACTGGTCACCAGGCGCCCAAGTGTGGACCAGAGTTGAGCCGCCTCCCAGGCCCCGTGCCCGAGCCTCTCCTGGGGACAGATGATGGGCGGTTTCCTGTCTTCTTTCTGCTTTTCCACAGCTGCTGAGCTCCCCACAGTGAGTAGCTAGGCCTCTAACTCCAGGACGGTGGGTGAGCCCTACCCAGCAGCGGTCAGCGTGGGCTCACCTTGACCTGGCTCGGGGAGTCATAGCGCACCCGCTGCCGGCTCTTGTTCATCTTGCCCATCAGCATCTTGCCCGTGCGGAAGTCGAAGGTGCTCAGGTCCATGGAGCCGCCCAGGTAGCGCGCCAGCTGGGGCTTGCTCCGGAACTTCTTCCCGCTCGGGCTGCAGACACAGCGCGGTCAGCGGAGGGGGGAGCCGGGAGGGGGGCGCCAGGCCAAGCCGGTCCACCCTCTCCCCAGCGCAGCAGATGCTGAGGCCGAGAGCAGGGATGGACGCCCCGACCTTCGGAAGGATGGGGCCCAGCCCTGGGAGCCTGGCTGGAGTTTCTGGAACATTCCAGAAGCAGAATCTGGCCATGTTCTCGAGAAAAGACCCAAGGATAGCAGGTCCATTACAGCATTATGGACCTGTCCTGGGGGGGCTGGGCTGTAAAACCTCAGTTTTGGGGCTCTTTGGGCACCAAAGAGCTGCCCAGGCGAGACCTGCTGGGAAAGCCTGAAACCTGGCTGTGAAGCTCTGCCATCCTGCTCACCCCACGGACCAGCTCAGCGGACTCGCCTTTCTAGGAAAAGCTAACGCCAACCTCTAGCTGCAGTGCAGACTCAGAGCTCATGCTACAGGTGACCAGAACGGGACCCAGTGAGCACTAATAATGACATGTCCCTGGGCACGGGGACTCCTGCAGCCACTTTGGGAAACAGTCTGGTAGCTCCTCTAATGGTTAAACAGCAATTCCACCCCTAAGTATCCAAGAGAAATCAAAACACATGTCGACATAATAACTTACACTTAATTACTCACAGCAGCATGACTCACTGGGCAGAGTGAAAACAGCCCAGATGTCCCTCCACACATGGGAGCATCACTCAGCCACAAAAAGGAGAGAAGCCCTGACACTCGCTACAACGTGGACAGACCTTGAGAACATGATGCTCAGTGAGAGAAGCCAGACACAGAAGGACACACAGTGTGTGATTCCACTGATGGGAAACGTCCAGAACAGGCAAATCCAGAGACAGAGAGTGGGTTCCTGGCTGTCAGGGACTGGGGCTTCTCTTTGGGGTTATGGAATGTTCTGGAATTAGTGGTGATGGTTGCACAGCCCTGAATGTACTAGAAACCAGTGAGCGGCACACATGATCCTCCAGCAGGCCTGGCACCCGTCTAGGACGTCCCTGTCACTCTCCATCTGAGGCTAACGAGGGCCTGCACTTTGCTGATCTCCCCTGAGAGCCTCTAGGCTGAGCCTGAATTCAAGCCAGCACACGCCCGCCCCCTCCAGGTGTCCCTGGGCACTGCGGACAAGTGGCAAAAGTGTGAAGAGTGGAACCCCTTCCAGCCCCACCAGGGCCTCACCTGGGTCAGGGCCAGCCCCACCACCTTGGCTTCTGAGACCCCCGTGGACTCTTCTGGAAGATCCATTTTTCCGTTATGCTCTGTGCTGGCTGACGTGAACAGGGTCCACGTGCCTGGAGCAGCGGAAAGGACCCTGAGTCCCGACTCTGGCTCCAACTATGGCCACAAAGAGGGCCAGGACCCTGACAAGCACTCGCCAGCACTTCTTGGCCTCCAGTCACCCCACCTGCTGCTGTTCTGCTTTAAAAAATGCATGAGGACAGGGAAACAGAAACGCAGAACCGTAGACTAGGGGCTGGGGAGCAGGGCTAAGGGCAGAGATAGTTAAAGGTCTAGGGCTCTTCTGGGGGGAGGAAAAGGCTCTAACTTTGATCGTGGTGGTGGGTGCTGCTACCTGTGAATTGTACGCTTTACACGGGTGAACAGTATGGCATGTGACTCCTACCTCAATGAAGCTGTCACAAAAGTGAACGCAAGACAGAGAGTGGATGGGGGCTACGAGGAGCTGGGGAGCTAATGGACACAGGGCTCATTTTGGGGTGATGAGAACGTTCCGGAACTAGAGAGTGGTGATGGGTGCATGAAAACTGCTGAACTGGACACTTTTAAAGACTGAATCGTATGGAATGTGAACTATATCTCAATTTTCAAAACAGGTTTTGCAGATCTGTATTGGGACAGAAAAATGAGCTGTTTTATCCAATAAAAGAAAAAAACTTCTGCAGTAAAACCACAGGTGTAGAACAAAAATGAGCACTGCTGTCTTTCTAGGGAAACAGGCCTACCCGGTGGAGTAGACAGGTAGCCAGAAGCCTGGTGGCCCTCGGCGGACCCTGAAGCATTGGGGCCGTCATGGGGATGGAGCCAGCACCAAGCGCGGAGCCCAGGGCCTGGGCCGGATGCAGGGCTGTACGAGCCGTGATGAGTGAGTGTTGACCCCAGGCCTATAAGGAGGCTTGTAACCCGAGATGCCCAGTGAGGCCCAAACAGCAAGATGAAGCTGGTTCTGGCCAAGCTGAGCCCGCTGCCCAAGGAAGGGGGGTCAACCTGCCGAGCACTTCCTGCTTTCCTGAGTATTTGCACCTTTAAAATGACCTCTGGGGTCTTCCCTGGTGGCGCAGTGATTAAGAGTCTGCCTGCCAATGCAGGGGACACGGGCTCGAGCCCTGGTCCGGGAAGATCCCACATGCCACGGAGCAACTAAGCCCATGCGCCACAACTACAGAGCCTGCGCTGCAGAGCCCACGAGCCACAACTACTGGGCCCGCGTGCCACAACTACTGAAGCCCACACACCTACAGCCCATGCTCCACAACGAGAAGCCAATGCAATGAGAAGCCCACACACAGCAACGAAGAGTAGCCCCGCTCGACGCAACTAAAGAAACCCCGCGTGCAGCAACGAAGACCCAATGCAGCCAAAAATAAATAAATAAATAAATTTATTTATTTAAAAAAAAAAAAAAAAGAGCTCTGGGACTTCCCTGGTGGTCCAGTGGTTTAAGCCTCCACGCTCCCAAGGCAGGAGGCGTGAGTTCTATCCCTTGTCAGGGAACTAGGATCCTGCATGCTGCAATGGTGCAGCCAAAAAAAAAAAAAAAGCTCTGGAAAGTCCTCTCTATTCCACACACCCCAAAGAATGACGCTAACTTCCAAGTCCTCAACTTCTTGCCTGGATTGTAAATGTCAGGCAGGGAGATGATTTTTCCAAAGAAAATGCTCGGCTGTAACCAGATGCTCCACCGCCATCTCCCAGTCCTGAGGGCCAGGTCACCAAGCTGGAGGGGTGTGTGGGTGAGTCCTACAGAACTGTCTGTGAGGTCGCTCCACCTCTCCTGCAAAGAACACACTGGCTCTCTCCCACTCTCTGGACTAGCAAACCAAGTTTCCACATCCCTAGGGGCAGGGCTAAGATCCAAGGACAGGTCTGTCCGACTCAACAGCACCGGAGATCTGCTTTCCCTCTGCATTAAGGAACCAGGAAGGGACTTCCCTAGTGGTCCAGCGGTTAAGACTCCGCGCTCCGGGCTTCCCTGGTGGCGCAGTGGTTGAGAGTCCGCCTGACGATGCAGGGGACGCAGGTTCGTGCCCCGGTCCGGGAAGATCCCACATGCCGCAGAGCGGCTAGGCCCGTGAGCCATGGCCGCTGAGCCTGTGCGTCCGGAGCCTGTGCTCCGCAACGGGAGAGGCCACAACAGTGAGAGGCCCGCGCACCGGGGGAAAAAAAAAAAAAAACTCCGCGCTCCCAATGTAGGGGGTCCAGGTTCAAACCCTGCTCAGGGAACTAGATACTTATCCCTCAAGTAAAAGATCCCACATGCCACAACTACAGATCGCGCAAGCAGCAACGAAGATTCCATGTGCCGCAACTAAGACCTGGCGCAGCCAAATAAATAAATATTAAAAAAAAAAAAAAAAGAGAGAGAGAACCAGGGAAATCCATCTGTGCTCCCTGCCTAGACACCTGGCTCGGCATCAGGTGGTGAGAAGGCCAAGGGCCCACATTCCAGAAAAGATATCACATCCCCCCCAGACCTCCGACCTGCTGGGACAGGGTAGGTCATCCACACCAGAGACCTGGGAGTGGCACTGGACCCCGCACCCTGCATCCTGTCTCAGGCCCTCACCTCTCATTGGAGCCGTGGGAAAACTGAAATTCCATCTGTCCAGCCCCAGTTTGGAGCTGTTCCCTACCACCAGACCCCTATGCTTGGGGGCGGGGCCTTGGAGCAGGGTCCCACTTGATGGAAGCCCGGAGAGGTTCCCAGGCAGGTGGGGACAAGAGGTGAGGCGATGACAGGCTGCGGCCCTCTAGCCACGCTGGCCCCGGTTCAGCTCCTGAGCCTCCTCACAGGCTGCTGGCGCTGCCTGGACCCTCCTCCTGGCCCCACTGCCAGGGCTCACCTCTGTGCTGCCTCCCCAGACAAGCCCTCACTGACTCGCACCCAGCTCGACCAGGCACTCCCATCAATCTGCCCCTCACAGACCCCCACATCTCTCTGCATATGTCATCACCTGTTAACTATGAAAGCAATGGGGTGATGGCTGGGGCACCAGCTGTCACCCACGAGGGGAGGGCCCAGGTCTCACTCCCAGCTGAATGGCCAGGACACCCAGCATGTGCTGCAGAGGCATCTGTTAAATTAACAAAGGACTAGAGGAACAGAGACCTGCCTCATTCTTCAGACCTAAAAGGAAGAAGTGAGAACACAAGTGCGCTCAGAATTAAATGAGGGGCGGTGGTGAGAGGCCTCTTCACGCACCCAGAAGGAAGCTTCTCTAAACAGCCAGCGAGGGAGTGACGTCACAGACAGCCGCAGTGAGGGGGAATACACACGTTTCCCTAAAAGATGATCGTAACCCCACTATTTCATGCTTGACATTACGAGAGGGGCAGCCAATTACAGTACACACTGGAGGGCCACCAGCACTCTTTGGACACTAGAACCTGAGCTTGTCCTGGATGAGCTGCCATCCTTACCCTGCTCACTTCCTTCACTCCTCCCAAAGCGAGGACAGCAAAGGCCCAGGACCTGCTGCACACCCCCCAACACCTGGCAGGCATTCAACACGTGGCAGGTGTCCCGCCTGCTTTTCTTTTGTCAGGGTCCTAAAGCAAAGGGGAGGGAGCCATCAAGCCTGGCTCAGAAACAAAAGCATCTTCCACCAATCAAGAGGAAAAAAAAAAAAAAAGGAAGGAAAAGGCAAACAGCAGGTGGTTGACGGTCTGAGGCTGGGCTTCCAGCCGCCTACTGATTCTGTTTCACTGGGGGTGGGGGGGTCCCTGCCACCTTTCTCGGGCCAAGGGCAGCCCTCCCTCCAGTTTGGGTGAGGGAAGCTCACAAAGGCCGCGTCCCCGGCCTGGCGACTGGAGAGGCCACTACCCACGGTGCCCAAGGATGGGGGAGGGGCGGCTCTTAAAAGACACGCAGCTCCAGGACCAGGCCACCCTGTGAAGGGCCCAGAAACCTGCATCTCTAGGCAGCCCTCCCTGGTCCCCCAGAGGGAACCCTGCTCCCTGAAACCCGGGATCCCCACCCGACCCAGACTGCGCGCGGCCCCAGGAGCGCCCCACGAGAACCAAAGGGACAGCCCAGCCCCCACCCCCGCCTCCCAGCGGCATCTGGCCCGTGCCGGGGTGCCCCTTGCCCAACCGGCCGCTTCGCCGCGGCCGCCGAACAAAGGCCGCCGCCAACCCGGGGCCGGTCCCAGGACCATGCGGCAGCGGGGGGAGCGCAAGCACACTGAGCGAAGGCTTCGCCGGGCACGCACGCGCACTGGGCTCGGGCCCGCCGGGCACGCACGCGCACTGGGCCAAGCGCCCGCCGCGCGCCGGCACGTACGCACGCATGCACGCACAACGCACGCGCGGGGCCCAGGCCGCGGCCCGGGTCGGGGCGCCCAGGCCGCCGCAGAGGCCGCTGGGAGACGCCCGTTGGGGCCCTGCCCGGCCGGCACGTTCATTCACCTATAGTAAAAGACATCCCTGTGGCCGGCCGACAGCCCCGACCTTCTGGGCACTTCTTCCCTCTCCCAGCCCTGCGGGAGCGCCGGGCACTCCCACCTCTTCCGCTCCATCGCGCCCGGCTCCTCGACCCGCCGCCGCCGCTGCCGCCCGGACCCCCGCTCGTCGCCGCCGCCTCAGCTGCCTCCACCGCTGCCGCCGCCACTTGCCGCGGCTGTTCCGGCCCGTGGGCCTCCGCCCTCCTCCCCAAGCCGGGCGCGCGCCGGCTTTGCCGCCCTTTCGGCCCCCTCCCCGCGCTCGCCAGCCCCCGCTCGGGGGGCCCGCTCCGCCCACCCGCCCGCGCGCGGGGGCCCCGTGCTGCGCAGGCGCCGCACAGGTCCCGCCCCGCCCGTGGCCTCCGGCCCCGCCCCTCGGCGGCGGCGCCAATCAGCGCGCGGCCTGAAGGTGGGGCCTGCGGCGGCGCGCGGCTCGTCCGCTCCGCGCCTGCGCCCTGGCCCGCCCGCAAGTGGCTGGTGGCCCCTGCTTGCCGCTGCGCTGTCCGCCTTGGTCTCTCCCGCGTCTCCTCCGAGGCCTGTGTCCCGGGATGCCCGTTCAGTGCCGGACCGCCATCCCGCCGCTTCCCTGGTCTCGTCACTGGCATTCGCGTTTAGGGTCATTGTCGGTGACCACCCACCTCCACACCCCAAGGCCCACCCGACGCTTTAATGACATCTCAGAATCGGCCCCCTTTTCCTGCCTCCTCCTTAGTCCAGCCGCTTTCTGTCTCCTGGGGCTCCAGGGCCTTACTTGGGAATCTCCCGCCCCACCTTGTGTCCCCTCTCCCTCCCCCAGGCCCTCTCCTGCCTGCCCTGCTCCCCCAGGGCAGAGCCTGGCCGGCCCAGGTCAAGTACTTAAGAAAAGACTGCTGAGTGAGTGGCCTTAGCTGTGGGCAGTGCCAGGTGCGGGCTGGGCCTCCCGACGGGCCTGTCCTGGCGTCGGGTCCCTGGGGGAGGGGGAGGCTGCGGGTGGGAAGGCCCTGGGCTCCCCCGAGGGCAGCAGGCCTGGGCCGCGCACCTGGAGCTCCCTGCAGGTGTCTTCGCAGCCTTGGGGCCCCCCAGGTCCCTGCTCTAGTTGGAGGCGGGGCTTGGGCGGGACGCCGAAGACCATGGCCCGCAGGTGTCACTTGTTTATTTATATTAAGTCCCCGGGTAAGTGTAACTTCTCAATTCCTTAACGTCCCTTTCCCTCCTGCGTTCCCCAAGGGGTAGCTGGGCTGCTCTCCCACAGACAAAGGGCATAGTGGCCGGGAGGCACCCTGATCGGCGAGCGGTCACCCCATTACAAAGCTGGTTCGGGGCACTGTATGCCTGTGTGCAGGTCAGGCCCAAACCCAGTGCTCCAGGACCTGGCCTTCCACAGAGAGCAGTACTGGTCGCTGTTGTGTTTTCTCCCAGTGTGTGCGATTTCGTTTTAATTTAAAAATCAAAGTTGCAAAGATAGACACGTGCATTGTAATCAGTGAAAGCACGTGAAGACTCTTAAAGGAAAAAGTTGTCAGCCTTCCTGTGACAGGAGACCCCAGCACCACTCCAGCCCTGCTTTTACTTCTCTTGGGTGCACACCCAGAGCTGGAATCACTGGCGATCCTACATTTTAATTTTTTGAGAAGGGCAAAACATTAATATATTTTTTGTAACTTTTATACAGTTTTCAAAGTGTGCTTTCCATTTACAGTTATTACCAAATATTGGCAATATTGCTCATGTCCTACAGTACATCCCTGAGCCAATCTTACACCCAACAGTTTGTACCTCCCACCCCCAACCCCTATCTTGCCCCTCTCCCCCTCCACTGGTAACCACTAGTTTGTTCTCTATATCTGTGAGTCTGCTGCTTTTTTGTTGCTGTATTTTTTAGATTCCATAGATGACCAGGATCATACAGTATTTATCTTTGTCTGACTTATTTCACTTAGTGTAATACCTTCCAAATCCCTCCATGTTGATGCAAATGGAAAAATTTCCTTTTTTATAGGTAATATTCTATTATATATATGTACCACATCTTTATCCATTCATCTGTTACTGGACACTTAGGTTGCTTCCGTGTCTTTGCTATTGTAAATAGTGCTGCTCTGAACACTGGGGTGCATGTACCTTTTTGAATTAGTGTTTTTGCTTCTTTTGGATATATACCCAGGAGTGGAATTGCTGGGTCATAGGGTACTTCTATTTTTAGTTTTTGCAGAAACGTCCTTATCGTTCTCCATAGTGGCTGCACCAATTTACAGTCCCGCCAACAGTGTAGGAGGGTTCCCTTTTCTCCACAACATTCTCACCAACATTTTTTATTTGTAGACTTTTAGATAATAGTCATTCTGACAGGTGTGAGGTGATACCTTATTGTGATTCTGATTGGCATTTTTCTGGTGATTAGTGATGCTGAGCATCTTTTCATATGCCTGTTGCCCTGTGTTTAATTTTTTGAGGAACTGCCAGACTGTTGTCCACTGTAGCTGCCCCATTTCCCATTCCCAGTAGCAGCGAACAAAGGCTCTGATTTCTCCACATCCTCCATTGTTATTTCCTGGGTTTTGACAGCCGTATACCCATGGACGTGTGGTGTTGGATTTGACCTCATGGTTGGATGATGGAAAAGCAACGCCTCCACCTCAAGAACCAGCCCCGCCGGTCTCACTTGCTTCTCAGGGAATCTGAACCCCTCGGGTCCAGGCTGACCCCAGAGCATAGACAGTGGGTCTCTGGGAGTTACTTGGCCCGAGCCAAGGACTGTCCTCAAGGGACTGGTCCAGAGGCCTGACCGGGAGGGTGGCTGTGACCCAGGGTGCTGGCGGCAGACGCAGAGACGAGAGGCCAGGAGGCCTGGATGGGAGGGACGGGGGCTGCCCAGCTCCTCTCCCGTTGGGCTGGGCGCTGCTCCTTTGAAATAAACTCTTTGCCCAGGCCTGCTGGCCCAGTCCCCAAGCAGACGCCTTCTCCTGCCCGTCTCCACAAGGTGAAAGATAGAAATTAAACCAGGAGGGGCCATGTGAGGACCTTGAAAAGACTTTCGGAGGCAGGGTCTCTCTGCCCTGCAACTGCTGCTATTGGGGCCAGTGCATTCTCTGTGGGGTCATCCTGGGCACTGCGGGGTGTGGAGCAGCATCCCTGGCCCCGCCCACTCATGCCGGGAGACCCCCCCCCCCCCCAGTCTTGACAACCACAGATGTCCCCAGCCAAGCATTCCTGCAAGCTAATATGAGGCATTCATGGCACTTACCTTGGGCAGAAAATTTAGTGGGCGCCAAAAACTTCAAGATTAATGGCAGTTAATGCAATATTTTAACAATCCAAAATGAATGCAAACAATCCATGATGAACAAAATGTCAAAAAATTTTAAATTTTATTGAAGTATAGTTGATTTACAATGTTGTGTTTAATTTCCGCTATACAGCAAAGTGACTCAGTCATACATTCATATTTTTTTCATGTTCTTTTCCATTATGGTTTATCACAGGATATTGAATGTATTTCCCTGTGCTATATAGTAGGAACTTGCTATTTATCCATTCTACATATAATAGTTTGCATCTGCTAATCCCAAACTCCCACTCCATCCCTCCCCACCCTTGGCAATCACAAGTTTTTTCCTCTGTGTCTGTTTTTCTTTTGTAGATATGTTCATTTGTGTTGTATTTTAGATTCCACATATAAGTGGTATCATATGGTGTTTTTCTTTCTCTTTCTGACTTACGTAGTATGACAGTCTCTAGTTGCATCCCTGTTGGCTGCAAATGGCATTATTCTTTTTGATGGCTGAGTAGTATTCCATTGTATATGTACCACAATTTCTTTACCCATTCATCTGTCGATGGACATTTATGTTGCTTCCATGTCTTGGCAATTGTATATAATGCTGCTATGAACATTGGGGTGCCTGTAACTTTTCAAATGATAGTTTTGCCTGGTATATGCCCAGGAGTGGGATTGCTGGATCATATGACAATTCTATTTTTTGTTTTTGTTTGGCCACACCATGCGGCTTGTGGGATCTTAGGTCCCCGACCAGGGATTGAACCGGGGCCCTCGGCAGTAAAAGCACGGAGTCCTAACCACTGGGCTGCCAGGAAGGTCCCTATTTTTAGTTTTTAAAGGAACCTCCATACTGTTCTCCATAGTGGCTGCACCAATTTACATTCACACCAACAGTGTAGGAGGGTTCCCTTTTCTCCACACCCTCTCCAGCATTTATTATTTGTAGACTTTTTAATGATGGCCATTCTGACTGGTGTGAGGTGGTAACTCACTGTGGTTTTGATTTTCATTTCTCTAATAATTAGCAATGTTAAGCATCTTTTGGTGTGCCTATTGGCCATCTTTGGAGAAATATCTATTTAGGTCTTCTGCCCATTTTTCGATTGGATTTTTTTTTTTTGTTATTGAATTGTAGGAGCTATTTGTATACAAAATGTAAAAAATTTAAATACAGATTGAACAGTACTGTGCCATTTTAAAGTGAGACAAAATGAGGAAGATATGCGCTTTATACATTTTTAACGCAATATTTACTGAACACCAACCTAGTACAAGACATTGTAGGAAGATTTTTTTTTTGGAAGATATTTTTATTTTATTTATTTAGTTATTTTTTAATTTAATTTAATTTAATTTTAATTTATTTTATTTTTTGGCCGCTCAGCGTAGCATGTGGGATCTTAGTTCCCCGACCAGGGATCGAACCCACACCCCCTGCATTGGAAGCACAGAGTCTTAACCACTGGACCACCAGGGAAGTCCCCCTTTATACAATATGTTTTTATGTAGTTTTTTTTTTTTTAAATAAGTTTATTTATTTATTTATTTTTGGCTGCGTTGGGTCTTTGTTGCTTCGTGCGGGCTTTCTCTAGTTGCAGTGAGCAGGGGCTACTCTGTTGCAGTGCGTGGGCTTCTCATTGTGGTGGCTTCTCTTGTTGCAGAGCATGGGCTCTAGGCACGCAGGCTTCAGTAGTTGTGGCTCGCGGGCTCTAGAGCACAGCCTCGGTAGTTGTGGCGCATGGGCTTAGCTGCTCCGCGTCATGTGGGATCTTCCCGGGCCAGGGCTCGAACCCGTGTCCCCTGCATTGGCAGGTGGATTCTTAAGCACTGCGCCACCAGGGAAGTCCTTTGTGTAGTTTTTGATGGTTAACTTTCCCCTCCCTGAACACTGAAGTGGTTGAAAAAGTATTGAAATGTTGAAAAGGAGTTGTATGAAAACTCACAGAAGTTTAAGCCTAAATATTGTACTTAATCTGAACCTGAAATTATTAAAATTTTACTTTTGGCTTTCACAGAAGCAAACTGAGATATTTTCATTAAAACCATTAGCCATTACAAAAATACATAAAAACTCGTGTATAGGGGCTCACATTTCCTTTTGTTTCAGGCTTTGATGGGGGGCTGTGGGACTCTCCACATCTGCATGAGTTAGAAATTTTTTTTAAAAAAATCGAGTAACTTATCTCAGAATCCGTCACTTATAGGTATTTAAGTGGCATCTATTCATTTATGTCTGAAATAACCTCACTCCACAGATATTGTTATAATGGCAAATGACAGGAAATGAATGTCCTTTGCTAATAGACTGGTTAGTAAATGTTGGTACTAGTCAGCCGTTTAAAAACTGAGGATGCTGTGTGGTTTTTTTTTTTAAATTGAATTGCAGATTTATAATGTGTTAGTTTCAGGTGTACAGCAAAGTGATTCAGTTATACACATGTATGTATATTTTTTCATATTTTTTCATTATGGTTTATTATATTGACTATAGTTCCCTGTGCTATAGAGTAGGTTCTTGTTGTTTATCTGTTTCATTTATAGCAATGTACGTTAATCCCAAACTCCTAATTTATCCCTCCCTTCCCCCCTTTCCCCTTTGGTAACCATAAGTTTGTTTTCTGTCTGTGAGCCTATTTGTTTTGTAAATAAGTTCATTTGTATCATCTTTTTAGATTCCACATATAAGTGATATCATATGATATTTGTCTTTCTGTGTCTGGCTTATATCACTTAGTATGATAATCTCTAGGTCCATCCATGTTGCTGCAAATGGCAATACTTCATCCTTTTTTTATGGCTGAGTAATAGTCCACTGTGTACATGCACCACATTATCCATTCCTCTGTCAATGGACATTTAGGTTGCTTCCATGCCTTGGCTATTGTAACTAGTGCTGCTATGAACATTGGGGTCCATGTATCTTTTTTTTTCTTTTAATAAATGTATTTATTTTTGGCTGCATCGGGTCTTTGTTGCCGCGCGCGGGCTTTCTCTAGTTGCAGGAAGTGGGGGCTACTCTGTTGCGATGCGCGGGCTTCTCATTGTGGTGGCTTCTCTTGTTGCGGAGCACGGGCTCTAGGCACACGGGCTTCAGTAGTTGTGGCGCACGGGCTCTAGAGCGCAGGCTCAGTAGTTGTGGCTTGCGGGCTCTAGAGCGCAGGCTCAGTAGTCGTGGCGCACGGGCTTAGTTGCTTTGCGACATGTGGGATCTTCCCGGACCAGAGCTCAAACCCGTGTCCCCTGCTTTGGCAGGCGGATTCTTAACCACTGTGCCACCAGGGAAGCCCTCCACGTATCTTTTTGAATTAGAGTTTTCATCTTTTCCAGATATATGCCTAAGAGTGGAATCACTGTATCATATGGTAATTCTATTTTTAGTTTTTAAAGGAACCTCCAAACTGTTCTCCATAGTGTCTGCACCAGTTTACATTCCTACCAATAGTGTTAGGAGGGTTCCCTTTTCTCCACACCCTCTCCAGCATTTGTCTGCAGACTTTTAAAAAATATTTATTTGGCTGCTTTGGGTCTTAGTTGTGGCACGCAGGATCTTTCGTTGCAGGCTTCTGGTTGGGGCACACAGGCTTAGTTGTCCCACAGCATGTGGGATCTTAGTTCCCCGAACTAAGATCGAACCTGCAACCCCTGCACTGCAAGGTGGATTTTAACCACTGGACCACCAGGGAAATCCCTTATTTGTAGACTTTTTCATGACGCTTTGTGCTTTCCAAAGTGGCATGGCTTCCAGGAAATAAGCAATAGGTGTAAAATGTTTGTGCAGAAAAGTGTGTAGAACATGCCACTACTTGTGTTAAAATATACAAAGCTGCTGTGGACTGAAAGTGTCTCCCTGAAATGTATATGCTGACACCCTAACCCCCAGTGTGGCTGTATGTGGAGATGCCCCCCCCGAAACAATTAAGGTTAAATGAGGTCAGAAGGGTGTGGCCCTGGTCCCCTAGAATTAGCATGTCCTCAGAGTCCCTGGAGAGCTCACTTGCTCACGTCAAGGAGAGGCCACGTGAGGATGCAGTGAGAAGGGGGCTGTCTGCAGGCCAGGAGGCGGGCCCTCGCCAGGAACCAACCCTGCCAGAACTGAGCTCAGACTTCCAGCCTCCAGAACTGTGAGACACTCATTCTGTAGCTTAAGCTGCCTGGCCTGTGTTTTGTTGTGGCAGCCCAAACAGACTAATAAAATAGCTCTTCTTCACAAATAGAACGTTTCTAGAATTTTCCGGAACTTGGCAGGAGTTGGAGGGAACTGCCTGTATGCAGTATATCCTCGTGTACCCGCTCATTTTTGTATCCCCGGTGATGGTTTAACACGTCTACAGGTTCTGATGTTCCTCCTTCAAGGCACAGAGCCTAATTCTCCTCCCGAATAAGGTGTGGAGCAGGAGATGGCCTGAGAGTCCCGAGTAGGTCATAAAAGGCACAGAGGCTCTTCCCTGCCTGCTCTCGGGCCGCTGTGTAGTAGAGAGGCTCAAGCAGCGTCTGGGAGGCCCACGTGGGGAGGAGCCACGTGAGGGGGCCTCCGGGAAGCCCCGACTCCCCACCCCACCCCGGTGCCACCCTTCATCATGCAGCCGATGCCACTACTGCAACCTCATGAGGGACCCTCAGCCAAGACCCCCCCAGACAGATCACTCCCAAATTCTCGCTGAGAGATAATGAATGTTCGTCTGCAGCCACTAGGTCAAGGGTAACTTTTTAAGGCAGCAATCGATAAAAACCCCGTGCAGGTATTATCCACTAAACATCTGAAGTAATCAAACCATGTCTGCCAGCCGCTGGGAAACTGCAGATTTGCAGTTTTGGAGTTGAAAGGCTCCCCGGGTCATCTGGGCCCCTGGGCCTGCAGTCAACATAACCAAGCCCCAGCATGAGCACGTGCAGGCCAGCAGGTTTCAGAGTGAGGTTTAATGCCATGTGTGTTCACACACCAAAGTTATTTCCACCAACGTAGGAAACCTAACTCGCGCCGTGTATTTCCTCGAGGTCAATCCCAAGAGCCTGGGCCGTTCCAGATGCAGATGGAAGGGGGCAGCACCACCAGACACCTGGAGGGGGAATGAAGCAGGGTGAGCAGCAGATGCTGAGCGCCCAGTAAGAGCACAGACGCCGCCAACAGGCTCTAACACCAGATCTGGCTGTGCCACTTAGGAGTCTGTGAAATGGGGATGCGCGTGCACTCTGGGCTGTCAGGTGGGCAGCACAGCGCCAGGCTCGTCAGTGCTCATAGCAGCCCGCCCAGGGAGGCCAGCCTCCACTTTCCTGTCTGTAAAACGGGGCATCCCTCCGCCCCACCCAGGGTGCAGGCTCAGCCTCCAGGACTGAGCCCCGAGGGGCAGCGCCCACTCCCCAGCCCCACAAACCGAGGCTGCTGGCTGGCAGCTCTGCGCCACCAGGCAGGAGGCTAGTGCAGGGCTCCGCCCTCAGGCAGGGTTCTCCAGGTGTGCCCCCAACACCTGCCGGTCCAGCCCTGGACCTGCGGGGAACACTGCTCCTCTGCTGCTCAGGAATCCCGGGCTACACCAGCCGACAGCTGCTGAAACTTACCGGAGGGGTCCGAGGGGGATGGGTTTAATTAATCGTCCTTCTTGAACTTGCCGTTGATGTAGGGCACCCAGTCCAGAATCAGCCGCCAGTCAGTGGCCCACACCAGCCCCAGGGCTCCCACGGTGCCCCACATGCCCACTGTGGGTAACCTGCAAGAACGGGGGTCAGGCCTCACCCTCCCGGTAGCGTGGCCGGATCCCCCCCATCCCAAGCTGCCATTTATCAGGTGCCCACACCACCCCCACACACCGGGCCCTGCCCAGCTTTGTGGACACATCCTGCTGATGACCCCGAGGGCAGGCACCAGGCAAGTGACCCTGAGGCAACTCCATTCCCATCTGCTTTCATATGAGGATATGCATGAGGGTTTTTTTTGTTGTTTTTTTAGTAAATTTATTTATTTATTTTTGGCTGCACTGGGTCTTCGTTGCTGCACACGGGCTTCCTCTAGTTGCGGTGCACGGGCTTCTCATTGCGGTGGCTTCTCTTGTTGCGGTGGCTTCTCGTTGCGGAGCACGGGCTGTGAGCGTGCGGGCTTCAGTAGTTGTATCACGTGGGCTCGGTAGTTGTGGCTCACGGGCTCTAGAGCGCAGGCCCAGTAGTTGTGGCACACGGGCTTCGTTGCTCCGTGGCATGTGGGATCTTCCCGGACCAGGGCTCGAACCCGTGGTCCCCTGCACTGGGAGGCAGACTCTTTTTTTTTTTTTTTTTTTGGGAGGCAGACTCTTAACCACTGCGCCACCAGGGAAGTCCCTGATTAAGGTTTTATTTGAGGAATTCCACTAAAAAAAAAAAAAAAAAAAGCCCAAGCTTGTAAAGCATAAGGATATCTAAACTTTGCAGGTAGGCACGTTAATG
Organism: Delphinus delphis; assembly: GCF_949987515.2. Taxonomy (NCBI): domain Eukaryota; kingdom Metazoa; phylum Chordata; class Mammalia; order Artiodactyla; family Delphinidae; genus Delphinus; species Delphinus delphis. The sequence continues at coordinate 3,596,696 of NC_082685.1, read as the reverse complement.
TGGTTTGCAGCAGCTCGATCCCTGAGACAGCCGATGGACTGAGGGAGGTGTGAGTTATCAGGGTCCCTGTCTCACAGATGAGACCAAGGCACAGAGAGGGCAAGCCATGCCCCGGAGACACACAGCCCACCGGGTGCAGAGCCGAGGCAGGGACTCCAAGACCACCACACTCCACATTTACGTCCATTGATGGGCAGGGTCCAGGACGGCCCCAATAGTCCCACCTCCTGGTGTTCACACCCCTGTACAGCCCCTCCCCTTGAGGTCGGCAGGATCCAGTCACTCGCCTCTGATAAATCAAATATGAGAGATGATGGGCTGTCACTTCTTTCGTTTTGGTTTGGTTTTCTTTGGCCGCACCACACGGCTTACGGGATCTTAGTTACCCGACCAGGGATTGAACCCAGGCCCCGGCAGTGAAGGCGCCGAGTCCTAACCACTGGACCGGACCGCGAGGGAATGTCACTTTTGAGATGGACTTTTAGGGACTGGCTCCGTCAGGGCGTGCTCGTTTGCTCTTACCCTCTCTGCGGGGAGCCAGCTGCTAGTTTGTGAGCTGCCCTGTAGAGGGGCCCCTGTGGCAGAGGATTGAGGGTGGCCCCCTGCTGCAACCACAGGTGTGACCTGGAAACACATCCTCCAGTAAAGCCTTCAGATGAGACACTGAGCAGGGGACTCAGCTGTGTTCCAATTCCTGACCCACAGTAACTGATAATGAATGTCTGCAAAGCTGCTGCATTTGGTGGGCTCTTTGTTATGCAGCGACAGAGAACTCTCACAGGCTCCATCACTGGTCTGTGCAGGGGCAGAATTTGTGCATGGGTGCCCACTTCACCGGATCGCCATAACCCATGGGCCTGGGGTGTTGGGGTGGAGAGATGGAAGCAGCAACACCCCCTCCCCAACCTGCCTCACCAACGACACCCCCTGCTCCCTGGGGAGACCCTGGGGAGAGGCCCGTACAACTCAACTTTGCGCCTTGGTGGGGTCCCGGGTTATTGCTGCTTTTGGAACAGGCTCTGGGGCAGGTGTCACGAACAGAGAGGGAATCTTTCCTCTCACTGCCCAACAGCTTTGAGGGGTGCTGAGGTCAGAGGAGCCTGCCCTCAGGGAGGCCTCCACCGCCCGCCCCCCTCCGCCCCGCCCCGCCATCATCCTGGCCACTCCCCTTGGGGCCCGGTGCAGCTCACAGAGAGGGAGGTGGCCACACGCCTGACCTCCACGGGGCACCGAAGGTGATGATGCTGCTGACAGTCCCTCGTGGGACTTCTTTACACCCTCACCACCTCTCCTCCCCCTCCTCACAGGAAGACGCCCGGAGGAGCTGAATGCAGAGTACCCCGCTGGTGAGCGCGGATGCTCCGAGACTGAGACCCCACAACTCCATAGTGTCTCCTGGGGGTGAGTCCCGCTTCCTGGCCTCAGGAAGCCAGTGTGGGTGGGACAGGACTGCACCCACCCCCTTTATTACTTTACATCAACCTCATGCCGTGGATCACATCGGTTTAATTTTGTTCTGGTCCACGACCTAGAGCGTCAGCCAGGAAAGTTCCGTTTATCGCTGTGTCTCCGGCACCCGACTCAGTGGTAAGTGCGAGCACACATCAGTTGCTCAGTGGGTGCTGCTGCCGACTGAACGAAACCCTGGATGAGAGGGTCGCTGCTCTGACCACGCGCAGATGGGGACGGACCGACAGCGCCCGGAGGCTCGAGCCGCCCGCGGTAGGGGCTGCAGGGGCCGCTGGCGGTCCCACCCGACGCCAGGGACGGACTTTCGTCCTGAGCCTGGGTCACCCCAGCTGTAAAGCGCCACTGTCACTGTCCACCCGAAGGTCCCTGCCGGGGCTCAGGGACACGACTGCGGAGTACAGGCCCGCTGTTTCTCAGCGCCTCACGTCGTGTGCTCCCCAATCCCGGCTGCCACGTGGGGTCACCCCCATCCCACCCGCCTCCCACGGGGGTCAGTCAAGGACAGGCGCAGCCCTCGGCTTCACAACAACGTCAAACAAAAGCAAAGCCAGGAGCGCATAGGGTCAGTTTCCAGCCCCAGGAGCTGAGCCGGGGGTGCTGGGCGCGGACTGGGTGGGCACCATCGCGGCCCCCAGGCAAAGCGCCTCAGGGTTGGGGGCCAGCCACTCGCGGGGCAGACTGCGCCGCCGCTCTGTGCCTCAGTTTCCCCATTTGGGACCTGGGAGGACAAGGGGTCCGGGGGCGGTAGCCGCATCCTCACCAGTTTCTGGCCAGCTGGCGGTAGCGCGGGCCCACGAACCGTTCCAACATAGCGGCGCCGTCTCAGCTCAGGGTGACCCTGGCCCCTCCGGCTCGGGCGCACTGCGCAGGCGCCGCCCCAGCAGCGCGCAGGCCCGCAGGGAGGCCCCGCCCCGCCCTGCCCGGCCCAGCCCAGCCCAGGCGGGGTGACCGCTCGAGATCCGGGGACCGCCGCCGCTGCGCGCGCAGACTCGGAAAATATTTGCACTCACTTCCGGGGAGGGTCTGAAGAACGCAGACTAGAGTGGGCGGGCCAGGGAGGCGGGGCTTTCTGACCACGTGACGTGAGTACGCGGGGTCTGCCTCTCCGCTCCAGCGGTCAGAGTGGCCCCAAGCTGCGCAACGTCCAGCGAATAAGTGTGGCCCGCGACATTTGACTGGTGAGTTTGTGTCCTTATTACGTGCCAGAACTTTATTTACAGTTAAAGAAACAGGCCAAACAGGGAAGGGTTAAGCCCAGAGTCGCACAGAGGGGAAGGGTGGGATTTGAACTCCCTTTTGGAGGAATTAGGCGTTGTCACTGGACTCGCTGTGTGTGGGACCTTGGCCAGATGACAGCGCTTCCCCGACCCTCGGTTTGCTGGCATTTTGTTGTCTGTTGCTCAGAGGCTCGGTGGCAAATTGTTTGCACGTTTCGATTGGGAGTGATTCCTCATTCCGGCAGCAGAGGGAGGCCTGGTTCCTCGCGCTGTCAACATTCAGGATGCCACCTGTTAGCTGATGGACCCAGGACAGGTGGGTCCTCCTCCCTCGGCTTTCCGCCGCCCCAGGCTCGCTCGGGCTCGCCTTCTCCTTTCACCGCCTCCGGGGTCCCAGCGTCGAATGCAGGCTTGGAGATGCGGACTGGACACTGTGGGGTTTGTCTAACCAGCCCAGCCCATCCTGCTGGGATCGGCCCCTCGGCACCCTCCAAGACTGCGGTTCCCAGAGGGCTGCAGATTCTCACCTAGCCCTGGCCTCCGACCATGGGGTTGGTTGGAGACCATGGTCTGGGCAGGAGGGGTGCTCGTTGCTATTGAGTTGAACATTGTTTCTCCGCCTTTCCAGTTGCCCTGGGATTTTTGAGCTTGGGATCAGAGAGGACCTGAATTAAGTCTCTGTCCTCGATGGAAACTTAAAAAGTGGGATGTAGGGGCCACCCTGGAGATTGTAGAATCTGAGACAGAGATTAGAAATCATGAGACAGAGACTAGACCTGCGTGAAAAGATGAGCAGAAGTGGGCATAGAGGCCTTGGGGCTGCAGGTCCTGGATCCAGCAGTTTCTGAAGCTCTGCCGCATTGTTCCTTCTGCTTAATGCACTTCAGCTCACGAGGCAGAATGCTTTTCATTTCAAGTGATAAACGAAGAACAAAAACTGGCTTAAGAGAACAGAAGGAAGTTCTGTGGCATGTTAGATGGCTTCAGGCACAGCTGCATCCAGGAGTCTAGCAATATGATTATGAATCTTCTCTCTATCTCTCAGCTCTTCTTTCCTCTGTGTTGCCCTTACTCTGTGGTGAACTCTGAGCAGAGGCACCCAGAAACTCTTGGTTGACATTACAGCAACCCTTGCAGGAAGATGGCACCTCTTTCCCAATAATCACAGAAAATGCCCCCAAGCTGCTTCTCATTCGCGTGCTGTGGAAACAGGGCAGAGTTGGCCCCTCTCATTTGAGGATGTGGGCTGAAATTGGAGGAGAATCCCCAAAAGAAAATACCAGGATTCTGTGACCAGAAGAGATGGTGGATAAGCAAGAACGGTTGGCCCCGCTCGCACCCTGCTGGCCCTCTGCCCTGGCCTCCTGGGTTCCATGCAGGATCCCTATCTGGCCCTCAGGAAACGGAACGACTTTTCTTGTCTTCATCAATGTGAAATTCACATAACATACAATTAGCCATTGTAAAGTGTAGAATTCAGTGGTCTTTAGTACATTCACAAGGTTGTGCAACCACCACCTCCATCTAATTCCAGAACATTCCATCACCCCAATAAGCCCCGTCCTCATCAGCAGTCACTCCACCCCCCACCCCCTTCCCAGCCCTTGACAACCAGGAATTCACTCTCTGTCTATGCATCTGCTTGTTCTGGACGTTCCCCATCAATGGAATCACACCCTGTGTGTCCTTCTGTGTCTGGCTTCTCTCACTGAGCGTCGTGTTCTCAAGGTCCATCCACACTGTAGCGAGTGTCAGGGCTTCACCCCTTTTCATGGCTGAGTGATGTTCCCCTGTGTGGAGGGACCACATGGTGTTTATCCGTTCATCTGTTGGATTCTTTTCTTTTACAATTTTTACAACTTTACTGATGTATACTTGACCTACAAAAATGCACGTATTTAAAACATACAACTTGGTATTTCGACATATGTGCACACCCATGAAACCATCACAGTGTGGAGATAATGAACACCTCCCCCTCGTCCCCTGGAAGTTTCCTCCTGCCCCTTTGGGACCCCGCCCACTCCCCCCTCCAGCCCCTACAACCACGCTACTGTGAATTAGTCTGCATTTTCTAGACTTTTCTACCGAGAATCATAGAGTATGTTCTGTTTGGTGTCTGGCTTTGTCCACGCAGCGTAGCTATTTTGAATCATCCAAGCCATTGTTTCCGTCAGAGTTTCATTCTTTCCACTGCTGAGTCGTGGACCATGGAGTGGGTGGACCCTTGTGTTTACCCACTGACCTGTTGAAGGACATTTGGGTGGTTTCCACGTTTTGGCGATGGGAAAGGAATCTGCAATGAGCAGTTGCATCCAGGTCTTTGTGTGGACATGTGTCTTTGTGTCTCTTGGGTGGATGACTGGGGTGGACTGGCTGCTGGCTGACTTGTAGGGGAGGCTTATGTTTAACTGTAGAAGAAACTGCCACAGGCTTTTATTATTGTTGAGGTGTAATTGATGTGTAACATGTTAGTTTCAGGTGCACCGCCAAAGTCTTTTCCAAAGTCCTTGTATCTGTTTGTGTTCCGACCAGCGAGGTATGAAGAGTCCCTGTTGCGTTTGGATGTTTTGCCGTTTTAAAAAAGGGCACAGATGCTATTAATTTCCTGTGGCTGCGTGACAAATGACCACAAGCTGGGTGGCTTAAAGCAACAGAGGTTTATCCTCTTCCAGTTCTGGAGACCATATGTCTGAGATCAAGGTGTCACAGGGCTGTGGTCCCTCCGGAGGCTCCAAGGGAGGGTCCTTTCTGCCTCTTCCAGCTTCTGTCCCCTGCCACCCCGCCCCCACCCCACCCCGGCATCCCTTGGCTTGTGGCTGCATCCCTCCAGCCTGTTGTCACGTGGTTTCTCGTCTGTGTCTCTTGTCTTCTTTTATAAGGACACTTGTCATTGATTTGGGGGTCACCCTAATCCAGGATGATCTTGAGATCCTTAACTTGATTACATCTGCAAAGACCCTTTTTCAAAATAGGATGCCCTTCACAGGTCAGGACGTGGGCCTTTCTTTTGTGGTTCCCATCACCCTGCTGCAGCCCGGCACCATCTGTCTCAGTCAGGCATGTCCCTTCCCTCCCTGGCCTGTGGGTGTCAGGGCTGTTCCAGGACCGGGCTCTGCACGTTCTCTGTCAGCCCTGGAGGGCCCGGTGGGCATCCAGCAGATGGGGAGCCGCAGGCTTTGAAAGGCTTGGACTCAGGAACACACCTGCGACACCACTGGCACTGTCAAGCCACACACACATCCACCGCCCCAGTTTCCCTGTGCCCAAGCCCCTGCCACCAGATTTCTCTGACCTGAGTCAAGCAGATGCTCCTTCAAGAAATTTTCATGGAGCCAACCCCTGCTGGGACAGAGAGGCGACGCCTCCCTGGATAAGGATTTTGGCACCTTTAAGATATTTTTAGACACCTGTATTGAGATATAATCCACACACCATACAATTCACCCATTCAGTGTGCATCAATCATTCAGTGGGTTTTGGTGTATTACATTATTTATTTTAAAATATATTTGTTTTTATTTATTTTATTTATTTGGCCGCGCCAGGTCTTAGTTGAGGCATGTGGGATCTAGTTCGCTAACCAGGGATAGAACCTGGGCCCCCTGCATTGGGATCCAATAAAGATGTTAAAATACATACATACATACATACTAACTCAGGGAGTGGCCTTCTGCCAGGAGCCAGTCAGCTTCCACATCCCGGGAGCCCTTATTCCAAGTGCAGTTCCCTGGCTTTGCCCGAGGAACTTTGCTTCTAGAACAAGGAATCACCGTGGCCACCTTTCCCAGTGTCTGCGGCCTTGCTCACCACCACCCCATCAAACCCCGGTTGAGGGCTGAACTGTGTCCTCCCAAGAGGACATGTTCAAGTCTTGACCACCCCCCACCCCTGCTACCTGTGAACGGGACCTTATTTGGAAATAAGGTCTTTGCAGATGTGATTGGTTAAGATGAGGTCATGCTAGAGATTTTGCGGCCCTAAGGCAATGACAGGTGTGTGTGTAGGAGGGACACCTGGACACAAGACACACAGGGAGAGGCCACCTGAAGATGGAGGTGGAGATCAGGGTGATGCGGCTGCAAACCGAGGCACACCTGAGGCCCCCAGAAGCTGGAAGAGGCAGGCAGGAAGGACTCTCCTGGGGGGGGGGGGGTGGTCAGGAGGGAACGCGGCCCTACCACACCTGGACCCGGGACATTTGGCCTGCAGAATGTGTAAAAACAGATTCCTGTGGTTTCCAAGCCCCCTGCCCGCCCGCCGAGCTGTTTTAGCTGTCCAGATGTGCAGTGCGGATAAGTCCACAACACCCCGGGCCATCCTTGGTGGGATGTACTCAGGCCACCTAGTGAGCGCCTACGCCGACACCGGGGGCACCACCTTCCCAACCCCTCTTTTCATCTGTAAGCACACAGCAGCTGAAAGATCCAGGGACAGCAGAGTATTGTCATAAAATGTCACATTTATTGCTACAGTGCTGTTATGTACAGGTCTCCAAATCGACTTTAGAGGATCGTTATTAAAAATCCCAAAGAATTCAGCCAGCTGTGTTGACACTTATATAAAATTATTCTACTTAAAAAACTTTTTTTTTGTTGTTTTTAAAAAAATCAGTTATCCTGAGGCACTCAGAGCACAATTTTCCCTGTAATTGTAGTTCTTCCCCTCCCCCAAGGCTACTTTTTCCCGTGCTGGGTTAATCTCATTATATATATATAAAATATATAAAACTTAAATTATATATGTAATACACAGTTCAAAAGTTTGTGGGCCTCGGGGGGGCCGCAGAGGCTCCTCAGCCCCTGCCCATCTGGGTCTGTGGGTTAGGCCCGAGGCAGAGGGAAACTGAGGCAGGTTCCCCAAAGAGAGACAAGACCCACAGACCAGGGGAGTCACCAAGGAGAGTCCCCTGATCGGTCTTAGGGGCAGACCCCAGGGGATCCCAGGGACCTGGAGGTGGCCCCGGCCCCAAGCTGGGATGTCCCGCTCCTGCTGGCCTTGGGGTTCCCTCAAGCTTCCCGTGGGGCACCCGGCCCCCAGCCGTGGGGAGTTCCAGTCTTGAGGAGTCAGGCCGCCCCAGTACTCGGGGAGTGAGGGGGTTTGGGGGGAGACACCTGGGATGCTGGTAGGGTGGGGTGTACGCAGCCAGCCTGGGGGTATGTAAGGCCTCTCTGCAGGGGGTAGAGGGAGGGCAGGTGAGACCCCAGCAGGCCTGACCCCACACCCAGGTGACACGTAAGGTGACCAACCGCCCTGGACTTTGTTTAAACCTGGGACAGCCCAGGCCGAGTGGGTTCCCCTGAACATACGGGAGAGAGGGCTACTTGGGGAGGCCTGGGAGCTGGCACCCAGGGCCTGAGAGCGGCTCAGCCTCCTGGTTTGCAGTGGGGCGTCAACCCTGACAGACACACAGCCTGGGGGCCTTTCTGGGCAGGGGGATCCTGTAACTTCCCCAGTCCACACCAGGAAGGCCACTCGGGGAGCAGGGGGTTTCTGTGCCAGAGTTCAGAGAATGAAGAACGGGGTGTTTAGGGAGGCCCCCCAGCACCACGCTCAGCAACGCAGGCCCCGGGCCCAGGAATGCTGCTCCTCACAAAGTCCCGTCTGAGAGAGGTCCCAGGATTTGGAGGGATGTGGGGCTGGCAGGCCGCAGGCAGGGGCCTGGGGGACCCGAGCTGCTTGCGGGCAGGAACCTCAGCTGTGTGACAGGGGAGCGTCCCTGCCTCCTTGGAGGTGCCCCAGCAGGGTGTCCCCCTTCCTGAGGGAGGGGAGCAGATCTGGCAGGGGAGGCCCCCACCAAGCAAGGGCCCACCTGCTACTTTGCAGGGAGCAAAACCACAAGAGCAAGCCCCCCACACTAGAACCTGAACTGGACGGCACCTGCCACCCCTGGTCCAGTGGCTCCCGGGGCGGGGGCACCTCAAGTTTACACGGGATCTTTTTAAAGTTTTTTGGCCACGCCACGTGGCACGAGGGATCTCAGCTCCCCGACCAGGGATTGAACCCGTACCCCCTGCATTGGGAGCGTGGAATCTTAACCACTGGACCACCAGGGAAGTCCTGGGGTCTTTTTAATACAACTTTTAATAACCTTGTTGATCATGAAATGCAATGCTCATTTCTAGAAACAGCAGCAAAAATAGCAAGACACACGAGACTTTTATACAAAAAAATTTGTTGCTTAGAAAACATACGCAAAAAAAGCTAAAAAAAAAAAAGAGACCAAAGGCATCATTCTTACTAATTTTCTTCTACATTAAAAAAAAAAAAAACTCTCATAACTAAGTTTCCTTTTATTTTCCTTAAAAAAAAAAAAAAAAAACCTCTCAGGCGTAGGCACAAGTTGCTGGTTGGTGGCTGCCGACCAAGCTGGCTCCGCACAGCATTTCCCTCCTGTGAACGGTATGTTTGAGTCTTCACGTTTTATACTTAAGGCATTCATTTTCTTGTCTGACAACATGTATATACCAAAAACAAAAACAATGCTCCTTGCCGCCCAGGCCTGGGCAGCAGGGCCGAGACGCAGTTTCAGGATCCATCAAGCCAAAGGCCTGGCGGTGGTGTTGCCTCCGGAGCGCCCAGGGCGGTGTTGGCTCAAGGCTGACCACGGGCTGCGTGGGGTGGGGACCAGGCTCCTGGCGTTGACTGTCCCAGGTTAGACCAAGGTGGGGTCACTCGTCTGGGCAGCGTTCCTGTCACATGTGCCCGGCAGGGTTGTGGGCCTCGCCCAGGCCTGGGTGGGCGGCCGACAGCACCATCTGGGCATCTCCGACCACGCCGGACACCTTCTCCTCTTCTCGGCGCTTCAAGCAGGCCGCTTTGGGGTTCAGGTTACGCTCTGGGGGGAGGGGGAGAGCACTGTGGGAGAGGGTCCCCGGGGGGAGGAAGAACTGGGGGGGGGGCCCGCACGGCTGCTCCATCTCTCGACCTGTCCCCGTCCCCGAGAAGGCCATACGGGCCGGGGGTCTACAGAGCAGGATGAGCGTCGGGGGGCGCCGGCGGCTCAGGTCCCCGGTGGGCGGGAGGGCGGGGCGGGGCCGGCCCGGGCGCCTACCTCGCACCTGCTGCTCCAGGCCCAGGATGACCTGCACGGCCTGCTGCAGGATGAGCAGCTTGGTCTGCGCCTTGTCCGACTTGAGGTGCAGCTGGCACATGCGCCCCAGCTCCCGGAAGGCCTCGTTAATGTCCCGCACGCGCACCCGCTCCCGCGCGTTATTGGCCATGCGCCTCTCCCGGTCCCTCAGGTCTTTCTCCTCCAGGGACAGCACCTCCTCCGTACTGCTGGGTCACAGCACCGGGGCCCCGTTAGTCCCGAGCGGGGGTCGTGGGGAGGGCACCCGCTGGCTGCGAGTGCGCATGCCGTGTGCCTGGCAGGAGGTGGGGCCTTGACCCCCACCCGCGCATGTGCATGGAGCTGGGCGCAGCCCTTGCCCCCGCCCGCTCGCCGTGCCCAGGACCGGCCAGGAAACAGGGAGGCCCCATGCCCCCCACCCCCAGGATGACGACCTTCCCCGTTCAGAGCAGCTGCTTGCTGGGTGAAGGAGAGCTAGGCCTGGGGCTCCCAGAGCTCAGGACACTGAGTCCACAGAAGCAAACCAGCTCACAGCCTGGAGACCCCTCATGCCTGGGCGCCGCAGGACTGCACCTGCCCCACGTTGGACCCTGGCTGCCTGAGAGCTGGGCCTGGAGTGGCCGCCCTGAGCCCTGCCTGGAGGACCCTGAGGCCTGGCCCTTGTGCTCTAACCGCTGGGTGGCGGGCACAGTGTTGAGTCCCCCCAACGAGTCTGGAACAGGGGCTCAGAGAGCTGACCACGGGGTCCACACCCCAGCTCAGGCCCCCCAGGGGCGCAGCGTGGGGCTCTGCACGAACAACCTCTCCATCTGCCTGTTTCCCTGGGAGCCCGTCCTGCCCGCCCACCCTGCCCTCGGGCCTGAGCGACCCCCGCGGGTGGCGGCGGCGGCCGGAGCTCAGGACAAGCGTGCAGACCAAACTGACAGACAGGCCTCGGGGCCCCTTTCTTCCCTCAAGTCCCGATGGGGGCCGTGGGGGAGGAAAGGCCCGGGTCGCAGCCCTGCCGTTTCAGCGCTTGGGCGCAAGTGCGAGGTAAGGAGGGCAGCCGGTGGGAATGAGGAGGTGGGCGGCCAGGGTGGGGGAGCACGGGGGGCAGAGAGCAGAGAGGCGGGCGGACGCGGCGTGACGCCCATGCCGCCGTGGGGACGCGGAAACCCCAGAGCTCAGGGGACAGTGGGCGGCAGGCCAGGGCCCTAGCTCCGGTCCAAGCGACAGCGCTGCAGGAGAGAAAGGGTTAATGGGGCAGCGAGGGTGGGGTGGGGGTCGTTAAGGAATCAGTGGAGGGAGTCACACAGCCTCCCTGACCCTCACTCAGCCTTGGGGATGGGGGGTGAACCCCACCTGCAAGTGGGGACCGATGGGCTCAGGCGCCCCACGAAGTGTCTGCTCAGAGCTAGAGCGACAGTGACATTCTCTGGGAGCCAGGGGACACGAGTCCCTGCCAGCCGGACTCTGGGCTTCCTCAGAAGGAAGGGCTGGGCAGGTGGAGTCTTTGGGGTCTGAGGAGACAGTTCTGTGCCAAAGTGCCCAGGGCTACAGGGCTAGGAGTCGAGAGTCTGTTCCTCTCACTTGAGGAGACAATGGGATGGGACTTCGCTGGCGGTCCAGTGGTTAACACTTCCCCCGCTTCTACTGCAGGGGGTGCGGGTTCAATCCCTGGTTGGGGAACTAGGATCCCGCCTGCCAACGCAGCACGGCCAAAAAAACCCACTGGAGACAGCAATGGGGCCTGGCTAGGCAGAGGGCCCACGGTCAGGAGGGAGATGGTCACTGAGGAGGGAACGGCCACTGCAGAGGATGGTCACTGGGGGGATAGTCACAGCAGGGAAATGGAAAACGGTCGCTGAAGGGGGGCTGGTCACTGTAGGAGGCGGAAAGTCAGCAGAGGAGGTCACTGCAGGGGTGATGTCACTGCAGGGAAAAGGTCACAGGGCAAGGGAGAAAGGTCACAGCGGGGGATGTCACGCAGGGGAGGTGGGCTCCAGGAAGGGAGGAGGGGAGAGCGAGGGCAACAGTGGGGGAGGGGAGCGGCGCCCCCACTGACCTCGCACCTGCTGCTCCAGGTTCAGGATGACCGACACGGCCTGGTGCAGGATGAGCAGTTTGGTCTGGGGCTTCTCACTGTTGAGGTGCAGCTGGCACATGCGCCCCAGCTCCTTAAAAGCCTCATTGATGTCTCGGACCCGCAGCCGCTCCCGCGCGTTATTGGCCACCCGGCGCTCCTTCTCCCGCTCAGCCTTCTGCTCTGGGGGGAGAAGGTCGTCCTCGTCCTCGTCCGGGCTACGGGGCCAGGGGCCAGAGGGAAACAGTGAGGCAGGGCCGGGCAAGGGCCTGCCGCGGCCTCGGGAGCCGGCGCCCCGTGCGTGTGCACGGGCGCCCTGAGAGGCCCCCGTGTGCATGCGCAGCCGGCGCCCTCACGGGGCGCGCGTGCGCAGCCGGCCTGTGGGGGTGGGGGGGGCGGCACCTGGTCCTGGTGCGCGGGGCCTTGAGGTCCTTCTTCTCGTCCTCGGCGGTGTCGGCCGCCACGTTCTCTCCGTCCTCCTGCTCCTCCCGCTTGATGTCGCCGGGCCCTGGGGCGGCGCCGCGCCCGAGATCTGCAACGGGCCGGAGTCAGGGGCCTCCGTGCGCAACGGTAAGCCACCCAGAAGCCCACCAAGAGCGGGACACCGGCCTCACGCCACACGCGGGCACCCGTTCCAGACCCCACGGACCGAAAGGCCTTCAGAAGAAAGTGCGCCGAAATGTCGTGGCCACTCAGGGGCGGAAAACTGTTTCCTAAAACGCTAAGGAGCTGTCCTCAAAAGAAACAGAAATCGATAAACTTGAATATATCAAAATTGGGAACTTCTCATCACCAAGAAAATAAGCGGCTGCGCCACTGGACAGAAGACGCCGTCACGTACAAGCCAACAAAGGGCAGGTCCCCACGATCCCAAAGAACTGCTACAAGTCAGTGCGGACGTGATGGAGAAGCCCGAGGGGGGCAGGGAGGGCCCCCGGGAGCCTGCAATCTGCGTCATCGCTTCAGGAAATGCTGAAATGCTGCGGGTCTGAGTATCGCTTATGGGTGTGACCGCTTTGGAAAACACTTTTTCCGCCTTATCTGGAAAAGGCGGGCACGTGTGTGCCCAGCAACCCTCCAACCCAGAATCACACCCGCCACCAGGAGACACGCTCGGAAGGTTCGGAAGAGCGCCCACGCGTGGGCCCAAGTTGGGGCGGGACCTAGTGTCCCGTGAGGCCAGGGCTGGTCCTTGCATGGCAGCTGAGCAAGCAGTCGGGTGGGAAAGCCACCCAGTAGGACAATGACCCACAAAACCCCGGGCCCAGGCCACATAAAGAGACCCGCGGCCGAGGGCACACAGCTGCTTGAAACCACCACGTGGCCGCGGGACTGGCCTGGGCTCTCCCGCAGCTGAACCGCACGACGCGGGCAGTGCTTAAAAGACCAGCTCGGGGGCTCCCTCAGAACTGCTGCCACCAGGCCGGGGCATCCTGGGCCCTGTGGGGGCTGAGCGTCATCCCTGCCCCTGTAACAGCCAAAGATGTCCCCAGACGCCACCCAGGTGTGCAGTGACAAAATCTGGACACCCAGTCAAGAGTCAGGCTGGTTCTGGGGCTGCAGGGCCCTCAGGCGGGCCTGAGGGTTATGTGGTGGGTTCAGGGGGGCCTTGCGGTCAAATGCGCGCAGCATGTGGCACAGCGCATTTTTCACCAGGTCGATGGGGGCAGGGTGGGTGTAGTCCTGGATCCTCCCCAGGCCTGGGTCTCACCGGCTGTTGCAGGGTCAGCATTAACTGACCCTGGGACGGGACCCTGTGACACCCAGGGCCCCAAACCCCAGTGGGCATGCGCAAGCCTGCCCGTTACCCCATTCTATAGCTAACCTCGTGCCAAGTGACTTTGCCCCTCTCGCTACTGCTGGTTTCTCTGCTTCCCCAGACAATTAACAACCCAGAACTCCACCAACGCCGCCCCACTTGCCCTGACGGGGCCCTCAACTCAGCATCCAATGTAGTGCACCCTCCTCCAGGCCCCTCAATGCCCGCCCCCCCGATCTGCCCGGGACCCTGGCCCCGCCTAAGACCCTGCCCCACCTGGGACCTGCCCAGGCTCCCCACCATCAACTCCACTGTGTGCCAAGGACCCCGAGACCCCACCTACAGACTGGAACCGTACCTCCTCCTCCACATCTGCAAATCCTTCAAAGCACCTGGAAATCGCACACCACTGCCCCCTCTTCGGCCCCTCACAGGCCAGTCCACAGCATCCACCCACACCATTCCTCCTGGACCAGCAGTCCCCCTCTGCCCTGTTTCCCACTTCCAACCCAAGCCCCCCACCCAGTCTGTCCTTCCAGTAGCAGCCACCAGAGGACGTCTATGAGCACCTGAGCAAGGCCCTGCCCCTCTTCTACCCACAGCCCTCCAGGGCCCTCACCTCCCTGGGGTAAAAGCCCAAGTCCTCCCCAAGGCCCTGCACGACCTGCCCCATCCCCTACCCCGTCCCTGCCCTCCTCCCTCTCTCCCCCTCGCTCACTCTGCTCCAGACACACGGGCCTCCTTGCTGTTCCTCCAACACACAAGGCACAGCTCTGCCCCAGGGCCTTTGCACGCGTGCACCCACACACACACAACTCTCTCCCCAGCACTCATCCTGACACGCTTCCTTCACCTTCCAGTTTCCGCACAAGTCACCCCCTTTCTCTGCCTGATCTGTTTTGTTCCCTGGTGCCGAGAAAAGTGCCAGACACACGATGGACACTAAACATACGCCTTTTGGGACTCTTCCGATTGACCGGGCGAACAGAGAGAGAGGTAGCAACCCACCCCGGAAGCAGCAGGGCCCCTCCCAACCCGTGGGATCCTGGTACCAAGCCAGGTAGAGCTTTGGTGATGTGGCAGGGGGCATCTCCCCCTCTCCGCACCAGTGCCCAGTTAGTTACCCTGGACCTCAGTTTCCTCAACTGGAGATGCGGGTGGACAGTCCCGGGCCCATAGGCCACCGGGAAGGTTGGCGGGTGGCTCTCAGTCCCCATTTTCCAGAGGAGGAATGTGGCTCCAAGGAGGAGTGACACCTACTGGCGGGCCCACGGTGTGGGCCACCTGGGGTGCAGCCACCTCTGCACAGGGGACGTAACAGGGACTTACCGCTGTAGGAGTCAGGCGGCCGGGAGAGGTCGGGGAGGGCCACGTGGTTGTGCACGAGGCCGCCACTGCTGGAGAGGCCGTCCTCCGAGTGGCTGCCGCCCACCTGTGGACGAGGGGGGTTATCAGTGCTGGCCTGGCCCCAACCGACCCCCCGGCCTGCCCTTGCCCAGCACTCACCAGGCCAGCATGCCGCCCGCCCAGTGGCATGACAGCGCCAGCAAAGCCTGAGGCCAGCGGCCCGTGGCCGGGTAGCAGTCCGTGCACGTCCCCCGCTGTGCCCACAGCGTGGCTGCGGAGGACGTGGATGGCCTCGTCCAGGTGGTCCTCCATCTTGCTCTGCTGTGGGGTGGACAGGGGTGAGGGGCCTGGGCCGCCGGGACCCCATACAGCTGCCAACAGCATAGCTGCCCGTCGCGGGCCACAGGCTACGGCCACAGCTTTGGCCACCCACCAGCTTTGGACCCTATTCCCAACAAATTAGCTGAGAAGTTTAACCTGGTCAAGGGGCACCTGTCCTGTCGCACATTCTGCTGTTTCCACGACACCTGAGACCTTACAGGATGTGGCTCTGTGGCCATGGCAGACATGCGAAGCCACCCCCCACCCCAAACGGGTGTCCCTGTGTGTTCACAAGCACCTCTGCTCCCTGTGCTCCCACGAGGGTGCACCCTCCCCAGCCCCCAGGACACTCACCAGGCCGTGGAGACCCCCATCGTAGCTGGGCGATAAGGCACCGGGGGCTCCTGCTCGAGGCCACTGTGACGTCCCTGGAAGGGGCAGATGCGCGTGAGTGGGGGGGGGGGTGGTCGGGGCAGCCTGACCCAGGGAAGGAGAAAGGCTGGGCTGGGAGTCTGTGGCTGTGATGCCCAGACTGGCCACACAGGGGCTCCCACGCCCACAGAGCAGTCTAAGGGACCCACGTCTAAATCTCAGCCCAGCTGGCCCGACAGCTCTGCCAGGCTGGGGTGTGAACCCAGTGGGCAGGTCACATCTTTGAGCCTCAGTTTCTCCAACTGCAAAACCCACGGGGCAGGCGGCCCCTCCCAGTCCCGCCCCACCGGAGCCCCAGAGGCACCGTGCAGGCCTGTGTGCCCTCTGGAGACCGTGGCCCTCACTTCTCCACGGCCCCTCGCTGAGCCCCGGGTGCAACCTCTTAGGGACAGGGGACCCGGCCCCCTTGGCAAAGCCAAACATTAGGCATACAGTAGGTGCCTAACAGCTTCTGGGGTGAATTAATGCCAACATGCCCATGTCCTGGAGTCCAGGCGGGAGCCTCGGGCCGGCTGCTCTGCTTCTTGGGCATCCCAGGCCCCCCCGCTGGATCCCACATGCCCCTCACGCTCACAACGCATTGGCCTGCCGCGTCGCACCTCCTGACCTTTGCCTCTGCTGTGACCTAGGAGCATTGGCTTAGAAGCCCCCCATCCTCTAGGGAGCCCTCCTCGACGGCCAAGGGAACGTGAGCTCTGAGGCATGTGGTCTGTCCAGCTCCCCGCCCACCCGGGGCTAGTCAGCAGACCCAGTCCCCTCCTCCAGCATGCTGCACAGACCTGCTAGGCCCTGTGGGGAGCCCACGGGGGTGGAGGGGCTGGATGAGAAGTTATTGCTTGACTGGTCTGGGGAGTAGATCTGTGACGGGGACAGGGAGAGAGAAAGGGCCACCACGTGGCTGGTCAGGAGTCAGCCTCCTGGGTCACCGACCCAGCCACCCACCACGTGCCGAGTCTCACCGAGGCCAGCGCCTTCCCAAGGGCGTCCCCAGAGCTGCCGGCCGTGGTTCCACGGGAGCCTGTGGGTGGAGAGAGGTGAGGCCCAGCCTCTGGGATGCAGCAGCCCCAGCACCTGGGCTGGGCTTGCTCGCCCCGGCTGACGGGGAGCTCACTTCTGCACGCATCTGCCTGCACGGATGCCACAGCCTGGCCCTGGGCAGCCCCGGTCTCTGTCGGGTGTCTCCTCACGCCTCACCACGTACCTCCACAGTGCTCTGGGGACAGGCAGGCTGCGGGGCTCGGGGTGAGCAGCCCCCTCGCTGCGCCTCAGTTTCCCCAAATGAACAGTGGGACCTACTCATCGAGGAACCACTTTGAAACGTCTGAGGGGGCCCGAGGAGCCCGAGCCAGGCAAGGGGGATGCGGTTAATGATGATACCCAGGGCTGGATCCTGAGCCCACCGGAGGTGTGGGGTGAGGGGGCCGTACCCAGGAGGCTGTCGGCCCCGCTGACAGGGGGTGTGTGGCTGGAGACGCTGCTGTAGGCGCCCGTGGGGGCCGAGGAAAAGGTGGACACAGCCGGGAGCCCGCCGTTCACCTCTGCTCCGTGCAGCTGGTAGCCCTGTGTGCAGGGGACGGGGTAGGAGGGGTCAGACGGGGCACTGCCCACCCACCTCCCCCGCCCCGGCCACGGCCACCCCACGGGGCCTACCATGCGCTCGTGCTGGTGCAGGCCGCCAAACCCACCGCTGCCACTGCCACCCACGGAGCTGCCGCCACCTGCCGGGAGGGGCAGGGGGGATGAGCCCCCGCCCAGCATGGGCCCGAAGCCCACCTGGCCTGGGGGGCTCCAGAGCTCGGCCGAGGGGTGCAGGCTGCCGTCTGCGGAGAGGGGGATGGTGAGGTGGGCGGGCAGAGGGAGCCCGGGCCCCGCCCCAGGCAACCCAGGCGAGCCCTCAAGTACCTGCCACGTAGAAGGAGGCAGGGTAGGTGCCGCTGGGGGTCTTGGTGGGTGGGTAGGCGGTGGTGTCCCTGCTGTAATCATCACCTGAGCTGGGTGGGTACACCTGTGCTGGGCCAGCGGGCATGGTGAGGCAGGAGGGGCCGGGGGGGGGGTGGGGACCGGCCAGCCCCCGCCTCGCAGCTCCCCCTGCTGGGTCTCCCCCTCCACCTGGAGGGCTGTCCACCCCACCACCCACTTCCCTGTGCTTCTCCAAACCTTCCCTCTAGAACCGCACCTCAGCCCCGCGTCTGAGGCTCTGCTCGCGTTACCACCTCTCTCTGCTGTTCCTCCTTCACCCCCACCTGCTGCCCTCCCCACAGTCCCAGCCTTGCACCTGAGGCCTCTGTAGACTGGACCCCCAGCCCAGACTGCCTTTTCCCTCCTTAATCCAGTAAACTCCTATTGATCCAGCAGAGCCCAGCTATGCCGCCCCCAGCACTGGAACCTGCCTTAACCCCAGCCCTGATCACACAAGACCTGGGGGCCTCAGAGGCAGGGCCCTGGGTGAATATTCTGCCCCAGTTGCCCCAGAGCAGTAAGACAGCAAAGGCTTTCAAGGATCAGCGCCGACCCTGATCGGCTGGGCACTGCAGGAAAGTGCTGGGGTCAACTGGCCACGTCTGCCCCGGCACTGGAGCAGAAAGCGGGGTTCAAGTGCCGAGAGATGGTAGGACAAAGTGGGCTCAGGGGCCTCTCAGCTCTGATGTTCCAGGACGTGACATCACGAGCTGAGTCTTAAAACAGCCTCTGGGCCTACGGCCTGGTACGGGCCACATCAGCCTCCGGGGCTCAGCACAGAAGGCAAGCAGAGAGGGTGGTGGCCGAGCCGGGGAGTCCAGCAAAGTGCCTGTTCTCCCAACGTGATTAAGTCTCGGGAGCACAGGGCTGGGAGCCGCTGACGGCTCAGCACCATCTGCTGGGCCTGGCAGCCCGCCAGCCACCAGGCATGGGGTGAGGACAGAGGGCAGCTCCAAGCAGGGCGGATGGGGCGGGAAACCCTCTAACTGGCTGCCAGGATGCCCACCCACTCCCGCTTCCAGGACCCCGTTCACACCCTTTCTGAGGCGCCTCGGCCAGAGGAAACCACCTTCTCTTAAAGCAGGAGGGACCCAGGCTAGACCCAAGGAAGGACTTCCCGACTACCTCAGGGCTGGGGCCTCAGGGAAGAAGTCCAGCTGAGCCCATGGGGCTTTTGTCAGACCCCACGCAGGGCCAGCCCACCCTCGGGAGGGGGTCACGAGAGGCACTCGGCCTGTGGGGCCCGTTTGTCCCACAACTCACCGAGGATGGGAGACCCGGCGGCACTTTCCGGACTTTCTTGGGCTGCGTGTCTGTTGGGACAAGAGGAGTGAGCACCCCCGGCCAGGCTCCCGCCCTCACCACTGGGGCCCTTCCCGCTTGGACACTCCTGTCACTAGGGGGTGGGAGACAGTCCCACCCTGCAGCTCGGAGAAGAGACCCCCAAGCTCCCCTACTAAGAGAATGACTTAAACCAGCCTCAGGCCCACGTGGCGAACTCAGGGGGCGGGTGTGTGCCGAGAGCCGGGTCGCAGGGTTCGTGGACACGGGAGCCGGTGCCTGCTCCGCGAGCCCCAGCTCCTGGCAGTTGCCCGGTCGCCGAGTCCCGGACCTGCAAGCTCCCCCTCGCCGAAACTGCTAAGCCCCAACCCTGGCTTGGGCGCCTCCATGGTTGCCAGGTGCCGCTGGCCTTCCGGCTCCAGTGCGGCCCGGACGGGAAGCTGGGATCCCGGTCCCACTCGCTGTGGGCCTGCGTTGGCACCTGTGTACTTCTGGGTGGGTGACTTTAGCATCACTAAATCAAAGCAACCTCGCTAAACGAAGCGTCTTTCGACAGAACCGCACGGTGCGCAGGGTGTGTATGGCTGGGGAAGCGACCAAGGGCTGTGGAACCCTCGCCGCGCCAATTCAGCACTGCCCGACCTCACAGGACGCGACCGCCAGGACCCACAGGGACCGCCGTCCCCACCACCGCCCCACTCACCCAGGCCGCCATCTGCAGCTCTCCGCCGAGGGTGACCGGAGTAGGAGTAATAGTGGGACCCGCCTTTGACAACCGAGGGCGACAGCGGCCCCGGGCTGCTGAGGGCCAGCTCGCTGGGCAGGAAGCTGGCCTGAGGGAGGGGGAGGGTTAGCAGCCGGTCCCCTGCCCAGCCCCCAGGCCATTCTGGTTTAAAACAACAAAGGCAAGAGCAAGGGCCCAGGCCAATGGCAGGGTCCTGGGGTGACAGTGACCTGGGGCATAGGTCCCTCCCTGCTGACACCGCTGGCGTTTCTCTTATCTAAGACACCACCGATTCATTTTCATGAAGGAAAAAGATGAGGAGAGAAACACCGTCAAGCCTGAAGATGTGTTGCTGTCTGGGCGCTAAACGGGCACAACTATGCTTCAGGTGTCAAGGGAATCTGTGTGTTTTACTTCGTACGTATCCCCCCCCCCTTTTTTTTTAAGGTAAACGGTTTAATCTCGCAGACATGCGTTTGAAATAGACTCTGTTCCCAGGAAAGCAACGATGACTGGGGTTCGAGGCGCAGTGCTGCAGCCTTGGCTCTCCTGTCTGTGCAATGGGCATGTCAGACGTTCCACGGCTCAGGGGCGTCGTGGGGACAGATGGGGCCATGCACGTTCTGCCCCTGGCCGATGACCTGGGGCCCCACGGGCACTCAGTGGCTGTGACCTGGCTGAGGCCCAGTGTGCAAACAGGCGGTGCTGCCTGCAGCAGGGCCTAGCTGCACCCTGAGGTTCCAGGACTGCAGGCAGGGAATAAAGCCCTCGGGCGTGGGGCGGGAGAGAAAGCAGGTGGGGCAGGACAGGAGGCCACAAGGGACCACTGTGCCAGGCAACTGGCCCGTCAGCATCCCAGTGGGGTGGCCAAGGGTGACAATCTCGCCCAGGCCGGGGACTGTGCCGAGGTTGGACCACAAGGCTGGGAGCACGGAGCGAGGGTCAGGCCTCGTCTACCTGGCTGGCCTCGGTTTCTCTGTCTGCCACTTGGGGGCAGGCGGGCGGGCAGGTGTCTCCTGGAACCCCTTCCGCTGTGCACAGGGCCCCACAGGCTGGACCCCAGCCTCCCCTTTCCCCATCGACAACCCACCCGGCCTGACCCAGGGACCGGGCCCGTTTCAGCGGCTGCTGGAGAGTGACCAGCACTTGGCTGAGCCTTCCCAGATCAGGAGGCAATTTGGGACGAATTCGTTTCAAATTAAAACTAGGGAATACAAGGTGGGGTGAGAAGTCAAGCGGTGACTGTGGCCCCCACTGGGAACCTCCCATCCCTAACCACCTGGAGACGGGGGCTCTCCAGGCTCCAAGGGCCACTGGGGGCCGACGGGATCCACGCCCTCCCCTGCCCACCCTGCAGACGCAGCCTCACCTGAGTCAGGCTGCCGACCCCTGCGTCTCTCCCAAAGGGGGTGTACGCGCCCCGCTCGCCGCCCTTGCCTGTGGAAGAGGAAGGAGGGTCACCCGGAGCTGACCCAGAGGCCGGCACACGCCCGCATACAGCAGGCTCTCCACAAGTTCACGACACTGAAAACCGTGGTGGCACACTGGTCTCCCCATCAAGTGGCGAGGGGCTGAGGGACAAGTGGGGCTCTAGCCAGACGCTATCCCCAGATGACCCGCAGAGGATTCTGCAAACCCGCCAGGGCCCCCCCGTGCCCCATCCCCAGAGCGGGACAGCACCGACTCGGCTCCCCACCCCTGCCCTTCTCGAGCTTTGGTTTCCTCTGTTCAAGGTCATGAGGTGTCAACTCCCCAGGGTGCTGGGTTCCCAGGGGACAGGTCGAGGTCCCTGGTATCTTGCAAGTTTCAGCACCCAGGCCCTGGGCTCCTTCCCCAGCTCCTGGACAGGGTCAGCTCACGAACAAGCATGTGGCATCGCTGGGGATGCTGATTCAAGCCACTCAGTGCGAAGGAGCCCTTCCTCTGTGTGGGTGGGCAAGACCGAGCTGTGGGGGGACAGCCTGCCAGAGAGAGCAGCTGGTATGAACAGACTCCTGCAGCTACACAAACACCTGGATCCAGCCTCGCCTGAAGCAGGTGCCTGGATCCATCAGTACCTGAACAATTTCAGTTTGTTTCTGGCTTCAGCTGGGCACCTGTCCTGACTGAGGGCGGACCTTAACCAGCCTTACCGTGAGCAAGAAATCAGAATGCTTGACTAATTTGGTTTATTCTCAAACTGGGCAGGGGGTGTGGGGGAATTCTCCCCTTTATCCATTTATTTTTTGAATATTTTTACTCATTTTTTGGCCACGCTGCACAGCTTGTGGGACCTCAGTTCCTCGACCAGGGATCAAACCTGTGCCCCTCGGCTGTGAAAGTGCCGAGTCCTAACCACTGGACCACCAGGAAATTCCCTCTCCCCTTGATTTTAAAAGGACAATTTCAAGTGGACTCTTGGAGCAAATGCTGTTTAGGGGACAGGGAGAAGGACCACGCTCCTACCAACACAGCAGATGCCCCACAGGCCACGCCCACCAGCTCAAGCTCAGGGCAGGCGACACGGGGCCCATTTAGGGATGAACAAACCACAGCCTGGAGGCCAGAGGGACTCGCCCCCAGTCCAGAGGGTGCACTCCTCCCTCCCTTCCCAGGGTGGACGTGGGAAGCAAAGCTGGCCAGCCCAGCCAGGGCTCTGGGCTCCCCACTGCAGGGTGGGGCTGCTGTGGTTTGACCCTGCGTACAGCAGGCACCAAGCAGGGGCATCCTGAAAGGAAGGCTGAGGGAGGCAAGGAGAGAAAACAGAGGTTCTGGGAGGGGACCTGCGAGATCCACGAGCCCTGTGGGTATACAGCGGGTGCCCAAGCCATGCACCGGGCCCGGGCATCAGAGTATGAGAGGGGGAAGGAGGACAGACACCAAGAGCAGACCCACCAGGTCTCATCGAGGAGCTGGACCAGGTTGGGGGCCCCACGGGAACAGAGCGACCCTCGCCCCCTGGGCCTGGCACTCACCGCCCGCTGCCCCACCATGGCTATCGCCAGCCCCAGTCCACAGGCAAGAAAACCAGGGCCCAGGGAGGCCGAAACTGCGCCCACCTCCCCACTGTCTCGCTGGGCCTGGCCTGGGCTCCCTGCTGCACTCTCTGAGCTCCTCGGCCACTGGGGCGTGTGGCGGGTGTGTGGCACAGCTGGGCTCTGGGCCCTGCTGACCAGGCCCGGCCGTGGGAACTGCCCGTGCCAGGAAGAAGCCGGAGGAAGGAACAGCAGAGGGGAACCGGTGTCGTGGCAGGTGCAGAGGCCACCCGGCCAGCCCTCACATCCCGGTCTGGGAGATGCACACAGACTCCCGCTAGACACAGTGGGTGCCGGACACTGTGCTCCCCCTTCCTGCCTGGGACTGCACACAGGCCACGCTCGCCCGTCTGGCTCCTTCCATGCGCCAGTCCACAAGGGCTGGGCCCCAGGCCCTCCGGCCTTGGCTGCCCCACTGGTTGGTTGGGCCCGGCAACGAGAGTTCACCCACCTCCCCCAGCAGCCACCAACCCCGCCGCCATGCACCTCGGCCTGGGAACCGCTGGGGACGGTGCCAAAGGAGCCTACCTCACCCGGCTGTCACGTGCAAGGACCTCGTGTCTCAGGAGCACCAGGAGTGCGCAGCCCAGGCCCTGAGGCGGGAGCTGACTCACCCCCCGGCCCCTTTCAACCTCCAGAGATGCCAGCTTGGCAGTCACTCCGACACTCCCTCAGAACAGGGAGGGCCCAGGCTCAGCAGGGCCAGCGCTCGGACACCCAACCAGGGCCTGAGGGTCCCAGAGGCCGGGTCCCTTCTCGCTGAGCCTCAGTCTGCTCATCTGCGAGATGGGGGTGGGCCTTCGGGCCTAGGGAGCCAGGTGAGTCCTTACCACTGGCTACGCAGAAGGCTCTGAGAATCCCCATTCCCGCAGGTCGGGAAACTGGGGCTAGAGAGGGGACCCTCACCCAGGTCCCGATGCTGATTCTCACGGTCAGGATGCCGGTGCTCTGGGGAGAGCAGGCGAGGGGGCCGGCCTCAGACTCGGCCTCCCCAGGTTGTCAGGACTCCGGAGTCCACTTCCTGGCAGGCACCTGGCTGGTCCCCACCTGTGTCCTCTGCTCTGGGTGGCCATCCCGGAAGCCCTGGTGCTCGAGGACCGAGCGGGCACGGGGGTGGGGGCAGGGACCACGTGGACACTCACCTCCGAGCCCAGGTCCCAGGAATGTGGACGAAGCGAGGGTGCCGTGGGACTCACTGAAGTGGGCGCCATCACCGTAGGTCTGTAGAGGGGACGGGCAGGGATGAGGGAGGCTCAGGGACGCCTCTGGGTCAGGATGTGACCGCGCCACAGAGCCCAAAGCACCTGCAGGCCAGGCCGGGGTTCTCCTCGCGCTCGCCCACCCCCACCCCAGGGTCTCAGGCCTCCAGGGGCTCCTCACCCGGCTGGGGTCGAAGGAGGAACTGTTCTGCTCGCCGGTGCCCCACGAGCCCGAACTGGGCCGGTCCTCGAGACCTGTAGGGCAGGAAGGCAGGGTTAGGGGCCCGGCCCCTGGCCGCTCCACACCAGCCGCATCGCCTCGGGGAGCCCTCACTCGACCTGGGAAGCTTTCCAGGCCCCTCCCGACCCAGCCTGGAGCTGGAGCCCGTCCAGATGCACCCACCCTAGCACTACCCATGGTGACACCACTGCCAGCGGCAAGCACCCCGGACACACCGGCACTAAGCAGACCTCTGGGTCCACGGCCCAAGAAACAATTCCACCACCAGCTGCTGGCAAACTTGCCATTGCTGCTGGCACACTTCTACCCACCCGTGCAGCTCCCAGCCCACCCTGGACGGAGCCCTCACTTGCACTCTGGGCTTCCCTCCCCAGGCCCAAGTCCCTCCCTCTGGCCCAGGCTCATGAAGGCGTCAGGGAATGGGAATGAAGGATATGTCTCATCTGAGAGTGGGAGCCTCCCCCTTCCCATCTCTGGCAATTCGAGAGGCGGGGCTGTCCCTTTGTTGAAGTAACAGCGGCAGCTGCCGCGGACTACCCGCCAGGCACAGGCTGGCGGCAGGGAAGGAGAAATCCAATCCGGTAAGATAGGCGGGGCCCGGGAGGCCCAGGTGTGGCAGGGTTAGCCACCGTGGGGACAAGGACCTTCGATGGAGGGTGGGCAGGGCAGGGCCCTTATCTCCCTGAACACTAGCCCAGGGGCCCAGCCCAGGACCCGGATCTTCCCAGCAGGCAGGCACACGGGCCTGCACCCTTCCCGGTTGCGTGAGCTCCAACACCGTCCATCAAGGGCCACGGGGCTCAGGGCCTGCACAAGCAGAACGGGAGCAGTCCCCGGGCCCCTCCCACCTGTGCCTCAGTTTCCCTGCTCTTCAGATGGGGTCACAAACACGCCCTACTTTGCAGGGCTGGGGGTGTCCACGTACGAGTCTGAGTCAAAGCTGCCCAGGCCAGGCTGAGCCAGAGAGGCTGTGCCCAGCCCTGCCATCTGTGCCAGGGGACGTACCCCACCCCACCCCCGACCCCACGTGGTGGACATCCCAAACACCCCAGCCGGAATCCTTCACCCCGCCCTCCTCTGCGCATCTGTACCAGAAATTTCTTTCAAATTGCATCCTTCTCTTTTGGTGCCTCTGAGTTAATCATTCCCCTGGGGAGTTGGTGTTTAATTGCTGTCTGATTTGCATAACTATGCATATTAATCTCCCAGTCTGATAAATATTCATATACCTCAGTTAGATTCTGTTTTCTAATCAAAAATTTCCAATGTGATTACAATGCGGAGCTGGGGGCTGCTTTGGCGGGCAGGGGGTCAGACGGAGCTCCCATGGTCTCCACAAATCCATCTAACATGTGCTGCCAGGTTTGGGGTGTCTGCACCCCAAGGTCCTGAGTCCCCACTTGGGCTTTGGGGCCGAGAGCAGCTGGTGAAGGGGGGGTGACCCTGGTAGAAGGCCCAGCACCCGAGCCCCCGTTTCCCTCCACGGCCACTTACTTGTCATCCCCTCGCTCTCCGGTGCCCGCCCACGAGCTCGTTCGGCTCTGGGTCCCCCACCCCCATGGGCATCCACCATGGGCCCCAGAGTCGCCAGGACCCTTGAGCAAGAGAGCAGGAGGCCAGGTCCAAGGCCAAAGCCAGGCCTTCCCACCCCCCTACCCCACCACCGAGGGCCGGCAGGGTGACGGGCGCTCCTGAGGCCGACACCCAGGGACCCCTCCAACTTGGGCCCCACAAGCTTCAGGTAGAGGCAACCAGGCCCTGCTCTGCCCTTTCTGGTAAAACCCCCCTCACCCAGCCCCAGCCTCCCCGCTGCTGGAGACCAGACGACAGAAAGAGGGATGGGCCCTCCCCCACCGCTGCCATTAATAGTTATTAACCCCCCACTGGTTAATTATGCATTTTAAATAACCCAATCATGAATATTCATAACATCTCTTATTCACGTTCTAATTAAAATGTACTAATAGAATGAAACGTTGCTGTCGCAATATAATTTCTTTTTTTTGAAGTGCTGGAGGTGAAGTGGTGGCAGCGCAGCCCCCGGAAAGGTCATCTCTCTGCTCAGACCCAGCCCTGCCCCCAGGAAGAGGTGGGAGATGGACAAGCAGAGGGCTGGGTGTGCCCAAGGGCACCACCCGCCCCTCGGAGTTTCAGATCTGATCCGAGACAGCCTGGGTGACAGAACTGCCCACCGTGAGGGCTGCCGCCAGGATGACCAGTGTGGCACAGCTGGACGCGCCCAGCCCGGGCTCCAGCCGGTGTCGGACACCCCCTTGGCTGGATGACATGGGGGGGCAGGCCCCTCTGAGGGGCCTCCGTCCCGGCTGATTCCTCCAGGGCAGGTGTGCCAACTGTGACTGGACCAAGTATGGCCCTTGCCTACTTTTGTCAGTAAAGTTTTATTGGCGCATGGCCACGGACGTTTGTTCCCTGTATACAGCGGTGTTGGTTACAACGCAGAGATCAGTTGCGATAGAAGCTGTCTGGCCCTTCACAGGGAAGGTCTGCTGACCCAGGCACGGAGAAGATTCCAGGAGCAAGTCCCTCCGTATGAAGTAGCCAGACTACCAGACTTCAGCACCTGGAGTGTGGAGAAGACGTGGTCACAGGGCCTAGGCATGGCCCTGCACCGTCCCCACCACAAACCTGTCACGTAGCCATGGTCGTCAGGGGCTTCGTGCTGCAGCCCCAGCTCTGTCAGCACCCCCCCACCCGGGTGCCCGGGCTAAATCCCAGGAGCCGTGCTCTCCCCTTCCCTCACTCCACTGCCCCCTACCCATGGTCTCGGATCAGAGCCTGGCTCGGCCTTGTGTCCCCTGGGTCAAGCCCCATCCGTACAGCAGTGTCCCCCCCACCCCAGGTTCCCTGCCCACACTCCACCCCAAGCAGCCTGATGGGAGCTTCTGGAAGCAAAACCTGCCTCTCCTCCCTCCCTCTAGACTCTCCCATGGCTCCCCACTGCTCTCAGGGTAAAGACTAGACCCCTCCCTGACCGCCCTTCGCCCCCAGCTCACTCCTCCCTGCCCAACAAGTGAGCAGATCCCCAACCCCGACCCAAGCTCTGCCCCAGTGGTCCCCACACCTTCATCGCCCGTCAGGGAGGTTGCCTTGCTGGCCCCCTGTCCCCAGCATTGCCTGAACAGGGCTGGCCCCCAAACAACCTCGACAAGTATCTGTTTTTGGCCTCTTCATTGCTCTGATAACTATCCAACCAATCACAATGTCCTCCGGCAGTGCCATCCTCCTGCGGTCACAGGCAGCTACCACGGGACTGGCGGAAAGAGCTCCCCACTCGACGAGATGTTAATTAACGCACGAGTAGATGACCCTGTGTGGCTAAGCGGCTGCTGTGCTGGACGTGTGGCCCCCTAGGTAAAGACTAAAGTAGCAACGGCAATAAAAATAAACACCATGCACCATGATCACAGCTGAGAAAAAATTAACAGCACCTGAGGGCAGCCGTCTGCTGGTCCTCACGTAAGTGTTTCCTTCCCGCCACTATCAGCTCCTCAAGGCCGTCAGCTCCCCCTCTGGCTTTTTCCCCTTAGAATTAAAATCCCCGAGAAACGGGATGGTGGCCTGTTCAGCAGCACCTGGGGTCTCATGAGGGGCAAGCCCAACACAGGTGTGAGTCAGGAGAAAGTCCTTCCTCAAGTGGGCCGGGGCCTCCCTGCACGGGCCAGTGGGGTCCTCACCTCTCTTCCTGTGATGTTTGGGGCAACTTCTGAACTCTTACATCACTTCAGACTTGAAGGAAAGCTGCGGGGAGATGCACGACATGCCCCAGACCCTCTCATGCCTTATATGCGCCCCCTTTTTCATTCGCCCCTCCGTGTTCACAAGCAGCTACGCTTGTCTCTGGCCTTCAGAGTTTCAAAAGTTGCTAGGAATTCCAGGGCGCCAGGGAGCTCCCGCCAGAGGGAGCAGGTTCCAAGTGGCTGGAGGAAAAGTGCCGGAGCGGCTCACAGCCCTTGCCGTTCCTGCCCCTGAAAGTGGGGGTGGGGAGACAGGGGAGCTGGAGCTGCGCCCAAGCAAGCGGATCTGAGGCTGGAGAGGAAGTGAGTGGAGGGCACAGCCCACCATTTCCAAGAGCAGATGGTCCCCCAAACCAGGGCTTGGGTCCAACCCAACCTCTCCTGAACCCCCGGAGCTGCAACCCCCCAACCCCAGAGGCTTCCCCAATGGGCAGAGCTGGTCCTCAGGTGGGGGGCCCACAGATGCGTGGTAATTCAGAGGAACGGGGTCCCCCAGCTGCAGAAACTGCCCTGCCCCCTCCCTCCTGTGAATTTCAGATTCGTGACCAAAGCAACAGCAGAAAGACCCCATCCTGCTTCAGTCTCAAGGGGGACCCCTCTGTCCAACGGCGAGGTTGGGAGGATCTCGCCCACCCCACCGCTCAGCCAAGTATGAGCTCAGAATCCCAGCTGGGACCTCCCTGCAAGAAACAGGCCCAGGGCGAAACAAGCACGGAACACAGAAGATGGACATTCACAGATTTAGGATTTATCCCAGAAGCATATCTAAGACCACCACCACGCGCCCTCAAGGCAACTGCAGAGCTTGTGGGTGCCGTAGAATAGAAGGAAGATAAGGCTTCAGGGAGAGAGTAAGAGCCAAAGCAGGAAAAACTAAGAAGTTTCTGCTGCCAATTCACAAGAGATTTTAAAAGCAGCGTCAGGGGCTTCCCAGGTGGCGCAGTGGTTGAGAGTCCGCCTGCCGATGCAGGGGACGCGGGTTCGTGCCCCGGTCCGGGAGGATCCCACATGCCGCAGAGCGGCTGGGCCCGTGAGCCATGGCCGCTGAGCCTGCACGTCCGGAGCCTGTGCTCCGCAACGGGAGAGGCCGCGGCAGTGAGAGGCCTGCGTACTGCAAAAAAAAAAAAAAAGGAGCGTCAGAGGCGGCGAGACAGAAGTGACAATGCAGAAGAGGTGATCGAACAGAAGGGTGGGTTCTGGAGACGCCCCCAAACACCAGGGAAGGGGGGATTCTGAGACAACAGACACGAGGGCCTAACACGAGCTCAGACACCGGAGCCGGCATCCCGGGAGGAACAGGAAAAACACCCAAACCTGGAGTTAGAGAAAAACCCGGAAAAACCCGCGCACGCTCCCTGGAGGCTGCGCGCGCACGATGACACACCCATGGGGCTGGAGCTGAGAGAAGGAAGGCGAGGGCCCAGGAATTCCACCCCCAACCCACTGCCCCTCACAAGAGGCAGGAGCCAGGTGCACATCCAGAGCCGCACCCCTCCCTGGAGAACAACCCCAAGGGAGGGGAGTCCCAGCACAGACCCTGCGAGTCTGGAGGACGCAATGGTGCAGGGATGCTGAGCACATCTGGGCCACGCGTTAAGTTAAACTAAGTGGAATTTCGACGCCATCCCAAGAACGGGCACCAGAGCCCGCAGGTGTCGTGCTGCTTCAGGCACTTCCTGTGGTTTATCCCACTGAATCCTTAAGTGGCCGCCATCAACCTTACTTCCCAGATGAGGAGACTGAAGCCTCGTAAGTGGCAGAATGAACACAGTAAGGACACGTGTTTCTCAGCCGGACACAAACATTGCGAACAAAGAGAAACAACATTTCTAAAGAGTGGCAACGTGTTTATACCAAACAGGAGGGTTGGGGAGGAACGCTTTCCTGCAGGACAACAAGATGTGACTTCACTCCTGAGGCGGAAGGAGCCAGACTCGGGAGGCTTCAGCACATTCCCTAAAACCATTAGAACCACCAGCAGCACAGCCTTCCAAACCCAACCCAAGAAAAAACACCAGGCACGACTGCAAGGAAAAAGTATAAAGACGGGAAAACCTAAAATAAAAGCATGGAAAGTGTAAGACAAATGCAGACTCAATTGTTTTGAGAGCTGAGAACACAGCACCTACAGAAAACAGTTCTGGAACGAGTGACTCAGGAAGACAATCCGACGCACATAGATATACCAAGCCTGTGCTCCGCAACGGGAGAGGCCACAGCAGTGAGAGGCCCGCGTACCGCAAAAAAAAAAAAAATTACCAAGAATCTATAAAAAAATAAATAACGAAAATACGCATTATTGAAACCAACAGGATATGGCCAAAGTGGTCCTCGGAGGGAAATCTATAACCCTCAACATGATTACTGGGCGAGAGAACAGTGATAAACAAACGGGCCTTCTATTCAAAAGTCAAAAGAGAAAAAAGAAAAGAAAAACTAAAAAAAGGGCAGGAATTAAAACAGAAGTAGTGGGGAATTCCCTGGTGGTCCAGTGGTTAGGACTCCACGCTTTCACTGCCAGGGCCCGGGTTCGATCCCTGGTTGGAGAACTAGGATACCACAAGCCACATGGCATGGCAAAAAAAAGGATAAATTAACTAAATTAAATAGAAGTAGTGAAGAGAAAAGCAGTTAATTGATAAAGATCGATTCGTCAATGAAGCAGATTCTTTGGGAAAAAAGTCAATACAGACACGAGACAGCTGGGTCCAGGACAAGGGAACAAAAAGAATAAGTAGATTCAGGACTGAGACATGGATTCATAGGCTCCGGACACGCAGGCTCAGCGGCCATGGCTCACGGGCCTAGCCGCTCCGCGGCATGTGGGATCCTCCCAGACCGGGGCACGAACCTGTGTCCCCTGCATCGGCAGGCGGACTCTCAACCACTGCACCACCAGGGAAGCCCGGATTCCTATATTATTAAAGAATGCAACATGAACCATTTTTAAATGTGCCTGAAACGGATGATTTTTTCCCCCCTAACAAAATGCTAGAATTTACAAGAGGAGTGGACAAAATCGCAACAGGCCAATCGCCGCAGCAGAAATAAAGCAGTTGGGGAAGGTGTCACATGCAAACAGGGTGGCAGTCTGCTCCCCAGTGCCCAGAGAATGGGGGGCCCCACTTGCTGGAGACTGTTCCAGAGAAACTGGTGCAGAAACATGGCAGGGAGCCACAAGAAGCCTCAGTGCCACACGACATGGGAACGCAGGCAAAATGCAAAACGGATGCTGGCAGATCTGGTCTGGCAGCTAAACAAGGATATGGACCAAACCCAAAATTCAGGGAATAGCTGGGTGAGAAAAACCATTAATGGACAGCGTCAGGACGTGGGGAAGGAGGAAACCAGGGGCTGTCCTGAGGCACCCAACACACCACAGTGATGCCAATCACTCGCGTGGATGGTCACATAGGACCAGAAGGAAACGCCCTGAACATGATAAACACAGACAGTCAGAGAGATCTATCTTGAATCAACAGCCAGGATCAGGCCCGGTCCTGCTGACAAGAAGCCAAACAGCACACACCCCAATGTGGTTCTACGAACACTTGCTGATGTGAAAAGGCACATGGCCTCCGCACCAGGATGGAAGAGACCTGAGGATGATTGACCTGGAAAACCAAGCCAAGGGAAGAATGCAAATAATTAGGGGATGTCAGGAGGCAACCAGGTAGAAAATATGGTAAAAAAGATCCCCAAACCACAGCATGGAAAATCCTAAAACACCTAGAAACAACCCTCACTGCAAAAGTATGTGAGCAAATTAAGGAAGAAAACTATAAAATGGCTAAGTGCCTTATGCTTTCATTTTCAAAGTTTATCTTAAAAACTTAATATTAAGGGTCAAAACTTAAGGAAGAAAACACCAAGTTCTTAAAATATGAAAATGCACTACTATAAACACAAACAGTTCTTCCGAAATTTACCTATGAATTTAACATAACATCAAAATCCCAACAGGTAGGCTTGTTTGTTTTGGAGGGATGTGGGAGGAGACATAACAGTTATTCTAAAGATCATGAAGAAGAATCAGCATGTCTGAATATGGGGTGGGGGTGGGGGACCCTGAAAAACAACAATTGAAGACTATAAAAACACCACAAAGCTAAAGTAACTAGGGGACTTCCCTGGTGGTCCAGTGGCTAAGACTCCACACTCCCAATTCAGGGGGCCTGGGGTTTGATCCCTGGAGAGGGGACTATAT
Source organism: Delphinus delphis (assembly GCF_949987515.2). Taxonomy (NCBI): domain Eukaryota; kingdom Metazoa; phylum Chordata; class Mammalia; order Artiodactyla; family Delphinidae; genus Delphinus; species Delphinus delphis. The sequence goes on along the minus strand of NC_082685.1, from coordinate 3,564,636 downwards.
CCTACATGCCACAACTAAAGATTCTGCATGCTGCAACTAAAGACCCCACATGCCACAAATGAAGATCCCACACGCCACAACTAAAGATCCCACATGTGGCAACAAAGATCCCACACGCTGCAACTAAGACCCCGCACAGCCAAATAAAAGAAAAGAAAAGAAAAAGAAAAAAGAAAAATTTAGTAATAATTCTAAAAAGCTACGGTAACTGACACCAGGTAGTACTAAAGTAACAGGAAGGTAAAAAGATGAGACAAAAATTCATGGATAAATGGCAATTTAGGAAATGCTTTAAGGTATTTCGAACCACCAAGAAAGGTTTTCTTGAGTTTATTCTGTTGTCCTAGAACTTCCTAAATTAAATGCTTACTCCATTTCTTTTCATTGTATCTGAAGACTATCAAAGGCTATGATTCTTCCCTAAATACAGCTTTAGCTGCACCTTGTAGCTTCAGTGTGTTTAGATTATTGCTGATTTCCGTCTAGCCTGTTTTAATTTCCTCTTTAACCCAAGAGGTAAACAAAAAAGAATTTTGTTATTTCCAAGTCATTAAGCTTTTTACTTATTTCTACGCTTTTTGGTCTTTCACTTCCAGTTTTACCACATTGTTCTCAAAGAATATGGCTTATACTTTGGTCACTTTTTTTTTTTGGTCACTTTCTTTATGTTACAGGTTTTTTTCTGTGCACGGTATGTGACCAATTCTTGTAAGAACGGTATGATCTCTTTTACAAGGCATGGCCTTTAAAGGTAAGGGCTTCTAACTGGAGGTGCCCCTCAGAATTGCCTGCAGACTCTTACAGGCCCCATCCCAGGCTTTTTATCAGTGTCTCTGGGTCCAGGGCCCAGGGGTGTGTGTTCTGAGCACTCCCACGGGTGAGCTGGATGTGTGCCCTTGGCCAGGAACTGCTGCATAAGCTCAACCTGGATCACTTCACTGTTGAGGTTCTCTACCTCCCACTTATTTTTCACTTTTTTGCTCTGCCAGGAACTGCAAAGGCATGCTTCTCTGCCCTCCAGCATCTTTTCCCGTATATTCCTCAACTTGATGGAATGAGGTACAGGCACATTCATGACTGTCACATCTGCAATGCAGAATGGACCGTGTCATCTAATTCTCAAGGATTTTGCAGAAACGGCACCAAAGCTAGAACAACATAGAAGACTTGACAACATAAAACTGAAACCTGTAAAGCACTGAGGAAAATTAAAAGTCTCCATCATCAACAACGGTTATAAGTGAAAACTTAGGGAAAAGGCTGCAGATCACAAAAGACTAACATCCTTCCTCTATAAAAAGCTATTACAAATCAGTAAGTGCAGCACAGTGCAGCAGTACAAGACACTACAGGGAAACAACACTGGGTGGCTAGCTGAGATGGTTAATAAACTCTGAATTTCAGCTTCATCGTAAGTAAAATGGGGATGACAATCGCCCTTATTTCACCAACCTGTGAGGAGTGAGGACTCAGAATAAACTATCCAGGCTCAGTGCCTGGCATACAGCGCTCAACAAATGTTGACTTAAGTTGCTGTTGATAAGTGTTACTGTTGCTGTTGTTTTAAAAAGTTCACCAGATACCAATAAAAAGGAACAAGCTGTTGATCCAGCCAACAACTTGGAGGGATTTCCAAGGAACTGTGCTCAGCAGAAAAAGCCAATCTCAGAAGGTTCCATGCTGTATGGTTCCATGTATGTAACATTCTCGACACAACAAAGTTGGGAAGATGGAAAAGAGTAAATCAGGGGTCGTTAGGGTGAGGGGTGGTGGGTGGTGGGTGACAGCAGGTGGGAGGTCATGAGGCGATAGAACAATTCTGAACAGACCACGGTGGTGGCTTCATGGCACTACACACGGGATAAAACCAAGCAGAACTACACACACACAAATGTGGGCACGCAGGTCTTGTGAATAAACTACAGTATCCAAATAAACTCTTGTAGATCGTACCAAGGTCAGCCTCCCGAGTTGGTGTCATGTGAGGAACTTGCAGGATTGACAGCTGGGGAGGCTGGGGAGGGGCGTGTGGGGCCGCCCCACACATTTCTTTGCAACTTCCTGTGAATATATCACTATTTCAAAATAAAAAGTTCACTAAATCCAAGAAAAAAAGGGGGTAGTGATCAGAAATTCATCAAAAAATAACTCATCTGGCCAATCTGCTTTTGGAAAGATAATCGCCCATGATTAACATGTAAATGCCCATTGAAACGGCTCATTTGGAAGAGGTTGGAAACAGCCAGCACTGGGACGCCAGAGGGACATTCTTACTGTGGAAGCAAGTCCACGGCTGGCAGTTCTAGCCGGGAACTTACTCTGAGGCCATAACCGCACAGCTGTGCTGAACCAGGGTAGATGCCGCCTTGCCTACCTGTTAGGTTTGTACCCAAGGGCACGTTACCTTTAGAGTCACACAGACCAGGAAAGCTGTGAGACAGGAAAACAGGGAAGACGTCGTCTCCTCCGGTGTCAGCAGGTGTTTCCCCATATCTCGTGGGGCCTCGGACCCTGTAGGTTGTGGCAGAGGACGTGCTGCCACTGAGAGATCTGTGCCTTGGGGTTTCCCAAAAGGGAGGGAGTGGAAAAATTATCCCCGTTCTGCAGTCTTCTGCTCTAGATGATGAGGAGAAATCCTCTGGCCTCAGGGACGGCGCAAGCAGCCCGCACACCCCACACGCTCAGCTCCTCTTCCCGAGACCTTCAGAGACCCCTCCTCAGAGACCTGTCCCCGCTGGCCTGGGTTGCTCCTCTCCTAACATGAAGTGCCCTTTCGAAGTGAATCTAAAAGAAGCAAGTTGACTCAAAGGAATTCTAAGTAGAGAGACACTAGGCCAAGACGTGCAAGGAGAGTGAAGGGGAGAATGTGGCTGAGCGTGACCTACTAGCATTCAGAAACTCTTGTCCCCTTAAAGCGACACTGCCCGTCTGCAGGGCGGTGACCCATCTTACAGATGAAAAAAGCTGAGGCTCAGAAAGGGGTGACTTCCCCAAGTCCTATCCCGCTGTTGGACCACCAACCTTTCCACCCCCCCCCACCTTCCCCTGGAGTCTCCAGCTCCACCAACAAGGGAGTAGGGAAATGAGCTCAGAGCTGGGAGAGCCCCCCAAAGGGACCAGTCTCAGTTCCTGTGGCTCCCGGGTCTGGAGCTGCGAACCCCTGCACCCCCTCAAGGCAGACACCGAGATGCGCCCCACGCCTCAGTTTATAAGGCACTTTCACGCCCAAAGACTCGCTGAACCCTCTGCCGATGGGGAGACTCCCACTTTACAGACTAGGAAACTGAGGCTTGCAGTCACACCACCTGTGTCAGGTGACACGGCCTGCCTTGTGCCTGAAGTGGCAGCAAGGAGGGAACCTCTAAGCTCAGGTCTTAGGGCTCCCGGTCCTGTGCCCCCTCCCCCGCCCCAGACAGCACTAACTGCTCAAATGAATTGGGGAAAGGGGTCCCCAGCTGTGTGTCCAGAACTGGAGACCTCCTGGGCTGGACCAACCACACCACAACCCTCGTGGGGAAGAAGAAAACTCAGCCCGATGTGCAGCGGGACAAGGCTGGACCCTCCCCACCTGAAGTGGCCAGGGCAGGGCCCTTGAGCGGGCTGCGGCTGCAGAAACCACACAAAATCAACCTGCAAAATTCACAGGGGTCCCAGTCAGGCTGGGCCAGGCATGGGGTGTCCTGGAGGGGCCCCTTCCTTGGGGGTTACTGGCCCCAAGTGGACACTGGGCAACAGGAGAGAGCAGGGGGATGACCTGGGGGAAGATGAGGGAGGGACTGTGCCACCACCTCCAGGAAGCCTGCCGGGGCCTGACCCTCTGCCTGAGGCAGGGGAGCAGCAGCACCCCCTGCTCCCCAGGGCTGTTTTGGGAATGGGGAGGCAGGGTGGCCTGTGGGGATTTCCACACTTCAGGGAGGACTCTGGCCAGCCCTGAGGCCACTTCCTCAGGCGGACAGGAAGGCCAGCGTGGGGCAGTGGGGTCAGCAACACGATGTCCCTCCTTTTGCAGGGGGGGTGGGGGGAGTACAAACCACCCTTGAAACCCCCTCCTCCTCCAGCCAGAGCCCACTAGACACCCTGATAGAATCTGGAAAAGACAGACCCTTCCATCTTGGACCCCAGAGACGTGGGGGGACACGGCCCCCATCCCAAGACCCCAAAAAGATACTGAAGTCCGTGCAGAGCTCTGGCCTGCCCAAGGGGTCCCCTATATCCTCCCGACAGCCAGAGCGGGCTCCTCCCCATGCACGTGGCTCCTCTCAAAAGCCCGAGTTCACAAGGCCCTGCACGGCCTGCCCTCCCCCCCTCCTCTCCCCACCCCTCCTCCCTCTCCCCCTCCCTCACTCTGCTCCATCCACACAGGCCTCCTCACTGTTCCTCCAACTCGCCAGGCATGGTGCTGCCCCAGGGCCTTTGAGCCCCCACGCCTCTGCTCAAACATCCAAACACCTCTGTGGAGACAGCCCCTACTGCCCTCCCCACCACTCTGCAACCTGACCCCTGCTCTATGCTCCTTGAGGCCATGCCATCTGTCCTCCCTGGGCCATGTCCTCTGCACTCAGTACCAGGCAGGGTGACCAGCTCATCCAGGTGTGCCTGGGATGACCCCAGTTGGAACGTTCAAATCCCAGATCCCAGGAACACCCCCCCCAGACCTCGAACAAACCAGGCCAGGTGATCACGCTAGTGCCAGGTCTCATCAACGATCAGCACCTAATACATACTTGAATGAAAGCAGCCAGGATCAGAGCAGGATTTGGAGAAAGCTGGGGTTCCATATCACACTCCTCCTGGGCCTCAGGTTCCCTCCCTGGGGATGGACTGGACACCCAGAACCCCACTGGGGCCAAGGAGACCCTGGAGGCTCAAGTGCCCAGCTCACCCAGGCCCTCGTGAGTCACCGAGTCCCCCACACCCGGACCAGGGGCCAGGCTCTCGGGACAGGGTGGACGGTGACACCATGCTGACCACGGGGCTCCCTCCCTTAGCCCCAAGGCAAGTCACACAAGCACAGCGGCAGCCGCCTCCTGGGGTTCCCTTAGGCTCACCATCCCCCCACCGCACGCCCACATGGGCACCTGGACCTCCGCCCCAGGCCCCTCACCCCCACTCCACCTGGCGGGCCTGAGCGCTGCCCCCAAACACCTCTCCCCTTAGTGCCTAGTCCACAAGGCTGCGCCCGGCAGCCAGCCCCACCCCACGGTCGGCCCCCCTCACCCTCCATGGGCCCACCCTTCACACGCGGTGATCTCCTCAAGCAAACAAGAAGCCCCCAGGCAGCCAGCGGGGTCCTACCTGAGCTTCCAAACTGGGCCCCGGCCAGGGAGGTGGGCCGGCTCTTCCCATTGGCCACCGGCAGGGGGAACATCTGCGGGGAGAAAGAGGGGGTGAGGGGGGGGTGCACAGCCCAGGGCCACAGCTCTGCCGGGGTCCTGTCCCCCAGGAGGCCCGAGGCGCCCCGAGGGCCCTGGTGGGAAGAGGCTCCCCGGTGCCCCTCCGGAGCAGGGAAAACTCCCCTGTTTACCTCTGTATTTGTTTTACGGGAATGAAATAACATGAAGGCATTTGATACAATGTATCCGCTTAAAAGTGATCCAAAGTTTTCTTCAAGTTTTGGCTTTATAAAAAATGAGATCACTTACACTCCCAGGTGGATCGCTTGTCCCACCCGTGTCCCAGCCGCGGACCCCGACCTTCACCCTAGGAGCCCGGCATCCACCTCCCCACGAGCCCCTGACCCCGAGCGGTGGGAGTGCAGGGAAGACAGCCAGGCTCCACCACTGGGATGGTGAGCGGGGAGGCCCCCACGAGCCGGGCTCCGGGCTCAGAGCTGCACCCTTCCCGGCCAACGACAGTGCAGTTCTCCCGGGTGGGCGGGCACCGAGTGTGAGTGCATGGCCACGACCCCCCCCAACTCGCTCACCCAAACCCAGTGTTAAGTCCCTCAAGATTAAACAGCTTAGCAGCATTAACTGGGAAAACCCAACATCAACAAACCCTCGTGCTGCAGAAGAAACAAACCATGACCCTGCCCTGCCCCAACGGCCTGAGTTTCAGAGGTTCTTTTGGGGACCAAGCAATTTAGAGTGGCCGCAATCAGCATTAAGGCTCTGTGGGGAGCGGCTGACAAGCAGGACATGGGGGTGTGCGTTCTGTGGGCATGACTTGGGGCAGCATCACAAGCCCTGGGAGTGACCCAGGAAAGGGGGTCCTGCCCCCACACCCTGTTCTCCAGAAAGGGAAACTGAGGCCACAGGCTGAGCTGGCAGGGCGAGTGCAGACTCGGGGCAGGTGTGCACCCAGGCACACCCAGGACTCGGGTTCTCACGGGGTCTGTAGTCCTCTCCGGGGGCAGGGCTGTGCTAACCGCACCCAGGGCCTTGGCTTCAAGGCGGGCCCCTTTCCTGCTGGGGACACTGAGGCTTGCGCTGGGGGAGGGGCAGGCCTGGGGATCAGCAGTCTGAGGGGGGTGGTGCTCAATTCTGTTTCTGTTTCGCCCTCCAGGGTGCCAGGGGCCGCTGACGTGGCACTTGCCGCGGGGTGGGTGGGGTGGGTGGAGGGAACTGGTCTGTGTCCTGCGGGCACTGAAGGTCTGTGATCAGCCCAGCCAGGCCCCCACACCCCCCTCGGAGCCTCAGTATTCCCTTCTGTGAAACGGACGCAGCGTTCGCACCTTGCAGGCTGTTATGAAACGCAAATGCACGTGGGCATCGTGGGCACGTAAGGGCCTCTGCACGTGCAAAGCTCAGAGGAGCACGGTCGGGCCACCAGGCAAGCCCACGGCACCCTCCCCGGCCCCTCGCCCTTCACGGCTGTCGTCAGACCCAGGGACCACCTGAGGCCCACACCCCCTCGGAGCCACCAGCTTAGCAGGCGAAGCTCAGGGCTGGGGCAGAGGCGCAGTTTTACCAGCTAGGAGGAGCCGCTTTTCCTGGCACTGAACTGGCAGTTGCCTCGTTGACTTTAGAGGGACCTACCCCAAGGAGGCCCTTTCCCTTCAAAATCTTTTCAGTCGAAAATTTGTTTCAAAAAAACAAATTAACTCAGTGTCTCTGGGGCAGGTGGGAAGAAAAGGGTGTGAGCCTCCTGTGATGGGGGGCTGCCTCAGGGCCTCTCTCCTCACGGGAACAAGGAGGTCGAACAAAAATCCAGTTCTGGGTTTTCCCAGAGGACACACACTGGGCACCTCGCACGCTCAGCTTCACCTTCCTCATCTGTGAAATGGGTCTGAGCTGGGGGCGGGGGAGTTTGGACCCCCTGGACAGCAGGGGGTGGTGGGCAAGTGGTTGAGGCTGTGGGTGTGGGGGGGGGCGAGATCAGAACCTGTACCACCCCCTCCCCTGACCCCCAAGCCCGTCTGTTCTGGCCCAGTGGTCTGTGACTTGTCAGTTTAACAAAAAAACAACTGAGCAGCACCCCTGATTCCTCAGCTGGGACGCAAAAATAAAACGGGGCTTAAAAATACCGGCATGGCCCTTCCGGAGCCGCGGCCGCTCCGTCCCGTGGGCTGTGTTTTTCCGCAGGGCGGATGATGTCGTTTCAGTTTGGGGACTTTTGTTTCGACAGACCTCAGTGGCCTGGGCCTCATACCGGCAGAGAATTAAATTCAGACCGAAAGCATCCTCCCTGAACCCATTTCAAACCAAAATAGTGCTCGCTGGGGGAGGGGTGGGGGCAGGATTTAGGGAGTCCACACACAGCTCCTGGGTTTGTGAGGAAACGCAGACCACCCCCCCTCCCCCCGACACAGGTGGCCCACTGCACAGACAGGCAAACCAAGGCCCCCAGCCCTCCAAGGGACGGTCCAGCTCCCAGCCTCCCTGGGCCCGCCTGAGCTGTGTGACCTCTGGAAGGCAGTACCCTCTCTGAACCTCCATCGGCCTGGCTGGGGAACGGGCTGTGTCAAATGGAGCACACCGCCTGGGAAGTGTGAGGACATCCCCCTGCCCCCCCCCACCCCGTAGACCCACGGCACTGGCTCTCGTGTCAATAAACTGAGGAATCACACATCCACTGCCTGTGACCTCTCCTCATTTACAGAAGGTCTCCACAGAGGACACCTAGACTATGGGCTCCCACCATCTTTGGCACCCACGAGAGCATGAATAACCCCGATCACACAGTTTTACAGGTCCCAAGGCAAGGTCACTGCATGCCCAGAGCCAAGCTGGGGCCTCACAGCCGAGCCTCCCCAGAGAAAAGCTAAAGGCCATGGGCAGTCCCTCCCTCGCTCCGGACCTCAGTTTCCCCAACTGAAAACTGGTGGGTTGGACCCACTCTGTGCCTGGGCAAACAGCTGGATGACGACGGGTGCCTCTGGAAGCCGACAAGGGCCCCAAAGCTGCACCCCGCCGCGGAGGCGTCAACCCATCCATCCGAGGGCGCCCCAATTCCCCTAGCCCCACCTGGGGCTCTTTAACCCATAGGAGCTTGAGGTCCAGATGCTGGCAGTGTTTTTGGCACAAGCTTCTTTCCCAATGTCTGGGGGGCGCAGGAGTGTGGACAGCTGGGCATGCGGGGGGCAGGGGGGAGACGACGGGGGAGGGGGACGGAGAGGGCCGCTCACCATGCTGAAGTCTAGGAGATCACTGAGCTCCTTGTCCGTGCCCACGGGCGCCATCCTCTGTGGCTGGTTCATTCTCCAGCGGCAACGGGGAGCCAGGGACCGGGGGTGGGCTCCTCAGGCCTAGAGACAGCCCTGCAAGGTGCCCGCAACGGATGCAAGGAGAGGTGAGGGGTGGAGAAAAGAAGAGCTATGAGTGACAGTGGCCGAGGTGAGCAGATGGGGGAGAGCTCTTTAAGAGCCCCTCTAACTGCTCTGGATCTGGGTCTTCCAAGGCTGCGTCCCTCCCAGACTCTGAGACATGGGGGTGGGACAGCCAGAATTCAGGGACTGGGGCCCCTAGAGACCCCTCCCCAGAGCCCTCAGGGAGTTTGAACAATGTGGGGGGAGCGCAGAGTACATTCCCTGAACTCCCTCTGCGACCACCAAGGAATCAAGTTGCAAATTTTAAACTGGATGCGGGGTGGAGTGGTCCCTTCCCAGCTTAGCCAGAACCCGCCCCTCTCCCCGCCACCTCTCCCATTTCCACCCACCCTCAGGCTTTCCACTGGCCCCACCCCAGGAAGGGGGAGGGGCGGCCCGGCCCCGCCCCAAGGGAAATTTGGTGACACCCCCCCAGCAGCTGTCAGAGCACGTTGAAGGCCCGGTCACCCCCAAATTCAAAGCAAAAGAAATCCACAAGACGGCGAAACCCCCTTCCTGCTCCACAACTAAATAGGGGGGACGCCCCGCGCAGGGACCTACCCGCAAAGCTTCCCACTACACTTAACCTCCTCCCCCCCATAAAAAACAACCAAATTCTGGAAAAAAAAAAAAAAAACAACACCCTAGATTGTTTTATTGTCACGATGTATCCGGGAATTATTCTTAAGCAACTTTGAAAACATCCCTTGCGGGGGTGGGGGTCCCAAGACCAGGGTTTCCCCCCACCCCGCATGGTCCCTAGGGGCTCCATTCTAGCATGGGGGGGATCCACCTGCCGGGCCCCATCCCACACCCTGAAAAGACAGGAAGACAGGGTCTCCGTCCCACAGTCAGACAGTGAAGTCCCTCCAGCTTCTCTTCCCCGAGCCCCAGGTGCGGGCGGGGGTCGCGAGCGAAAGGGGGTTCCGAGATCGAGGGAGACCCGACCTCAGAAGCGGAGAAACCCCCGCTTTGTTTGCCAACTGGAGACGAGTGTGAAACGGATGCCCCAGCGCAACCCCTCCCCCGCGAAGCTTTTTCTTTTTTGGAAAGCGTGTGAAACTGACTCTTTTTGAAGAGTACGAAACCGCACTTCTTCGTGGGGTGGCTGAAACCGATTTTAAGGCAGATCTGGGGGGGCTAAACACGCTTCTCTAGAAGAGCTGAAACACTTCTGGGGTGTCACGAGAACTTTTGGGGGCTCGAAGGGGACTCGAAGGACGTGTGAAGCCACCCTGGGAGCAGAGAAGCAGAAACGTCTTCCTTTGGGGGGGGAGGGGTGGGAGGAGGCCCGGGAAACCAATCCCCACCCCACCCCCCGCAGCCGGTGCGGGCGGCGCAGCCCGGGAACCCTTTGAAGCTCGGGGCGCAGCCGCTGCCACCGCGCTGCTCGCCCCGAAGCTGCCGCCCGTGCCCGCGGAGCGCGGAACAGATGGGGCCCCCGGCCCGGCCCCCGGCCCGAGCCCGCAGGCGCGCGGCGCACCTTCCCCGCAGACAAAAGGACGCTCCCTCTCCCTCACTCGCTCCCCTCCAAACTCCGCCGCCGGCCGGGCCCCCGGGGGAAGGGGCGCTCGCGGCCTCTGCGCCGCTGCCCCGCCGCGAAGTTGGGCGGCCCCGCGGCGCCCCCCGCGCCCCCGCCCGGCTCCGCAAACTTTCCCGAAGTGCCGGCCGGCGGGGGCGCGCGGGCCCGAGCGCGCACTCCACGTCGCCGGCCCCCTCCAGCGCGCAAAGTTGGAGAACAATGACTCCGGCCGCGCCGCCCCCCGCCCCCCGCCCGCCCCCGCCCCGCGTCCCCGGGTCCCCGCGTCCCGCCGCCGTGCGGGAAGGCCCGGCCCGCCGGACACCAAGCGGCGGACGGTCCCGGCGCGCTCACCTGCTCGGCGTGGCCCGGCCCGCAGCGCACGGGGGGCGGCGGCATGAACGGCCCCCCCGGACAAAGGGGCGTCGCGGCCCCGAAGGGCGCGCGTGGGCGGCGGCGCGTGGCCCGGCTCCCCGCGTGTCCGCCCCGCGGGCCCTACGCGGCCAAGGCGCTGGCGGAGGCGGCGTGCGAGGAGCCCGCGGTGCCCGCCGGCCGCGTCGTTGGGCTCGGTCCGGCCCGCTACGCCCGCGGCCGCCGCCGCTGCCTCATCTTCCTGCGGCGGGAGACATGTTCCGCCCCCCACCCCGCGCCGCGCCCCGCCTCCCGCCCCTGCCAGGCCCCGCCCCGCGCGCGCCCCGCCCCGCCGCCGTCCGCGGATCCCTCCGCCGTTGCCCGCTCGCCCGGCCGCCGCCGCCAGCCCCACGCTTCCGCTGAACGCGGCTGAGGTCCCGCGGAGTCAGGAGCCTGGAGCGGGCGCGCTGGGGTTCCGTCGGCCAACGACCGGGGTCGAGGGCAGGGACTATCTTCCAGCGCGGAGGCGCACGTGGTCTCAGTGCACTGCCTGACGCAAGCGGGTAGGGCAGTGAGATGGAAAGATAAGGCAGAGCGACCGGGGCCAATCGGAGAGTGCGAAAGCCCGATTGGCGGGGCCCTCGGCCTTTCGTAACTAGGCCCCGCCTCCACCCCGCCCCCTTCGCTCGTCCTAATGAAGGAAGAGGCAGGACTCTCTGAGCTAGAGGCCGCGAGAAGCGGTAGGGGGTGGGGCTTGCAGTTTTATTTTCAGGTTTGCGTGGCCGCCCGCACGGCCGTTTTGGCTCGGTCGTATCTGAGTTCCTAATGCTGGACCCCGGTGCTGGGTGTGGCGAGCGTTTCAGACCCCCCGAGAACGATTCAGACTAATCTTACCTGCCAGGCCACCGATGCCAGCTCTATTTTAGGGTCAGACAGCCCCACGTGTAACCCGCTCTGTGCTTCTGACTTGCTGGTTGCCTTTGCCTGCCTGAGACTCAGTTTATTGCTGGTTGCCTTTGCCTGCCTGAGACTCAGTTTATTGATCCATAAAATGGGATCTGGACCTGAGTTTGGGCAGTACTAAGGCCGGACCAGGGCTTCTGACTCTCAGTGGTCTGAGAGTCCACTTAGATCCCAAGGCCCCACACACACAGCCGGGGGCTCTTCAGCTTTTGGGAACCATAGACCCTACAGAATAAAAATAATAATTAGTATAAATTAAAATAACACAATCTTTCGTGGCCCCCTGTGTCCTCAGAGAGAAAGCTACACTCCCTTGCAGGCTGGGAAGAGGCCACGGGTACCCCTGGCCCACTGGGCTCCGGCCTCAGCAGCCTCCTCCTCCTCCTCACTATTCCAGAACCTGCCACGCTCATTCTCATCTCTGGGCCATTGCCCTGGCTGTGCCCTCTGCCTGGAAGGCTCTTCCACCCCATCTGCAGCCCTGAGTTCCCACAGTTCAGGGCAGCCCTCGGTCCAGGGAGCAGGGCTGAAAGGAAGGAAGAAAAGTGGGGGTCCTGGGGGGAGGGGGGTGGAGAAGACCCCAGGGGCAGGTGGGGAGCTCATGGGGCTCCTTTAATAAAGCCTCTTCCTGCTACATGCAAACTGGGCTGACCTTCACCCTGACCCCGTCTGGGCCAGAGCGCCTCCATGTGCCACAGGTCTGGGGAGAGGACTGAGGGTCTTGGGGTCGGGGTTCAAATCCCTCATCCCTCCCAGCATCACTGTGACCTCGGCCAAGTTCTTGCCACTCTCTTGGCCTCAGTTTCCCCATCAGGAGAATGGAAGGGTGATGGGCACAGAGTAGGTGCTGATGGGCACAGAGTAGGTGCTGAGGACATGTGTGTTCATCCTGCGGCCTCTCCCCACTGTAAGACCTAGGTGTCCGAAATGAGGGTCCCCTCAGCCCACAGTCTTTCCCTGGGCCAACCATGACTGCACAAGTCCATGGTCTGCTCTGGCTTCCTCCTAGCCTGAGGGGTTTCTCAAGGACCAGGCTGAGGCTGAGGCCCCTCCGGGACCCCAGCCTCACTCAGGTCGGGCCAGCACCCTCTCCCCCGACAATGCTAAGGTTCTAACCCGCATGGGGCCAGTGTTCCTGGAGTTGACACACCCACCGAAGCAGGGGAATGATCCATTCATGGGCCATGCAAATACTGAGCACAGATAGTGTGCCAAGCTTGGTGCTGGACACTGGCGCACATTGGTGACTGTGACCTGTCCAGTCCGCATCCTCCAAGGCAAGATGAGCCATCAAAGGCTTCCCCCCCAGGGCATCCCCCCAGGGCTTCCCCCCCAGGGCATCCCCCCAGGGCTTTCCCCCCCCCAGGGCTTTCCCCCCCCAGGGCTTCCCCCCCCCAGGGCTTCCCAGGTGGTGCAGTGGTTAAGAATCCGCCTGCCAATGCAGGGGACACAGGTTCGATCCCTGGGCCAGGAAGATCCCACATACCGCGGAGCAACTAAGCCTGTGCACCACAACTACCGAGCCTGCACCCTAGACCCCAAAAGCCGCAACTACTGAGCCCGCGTGCCACAACTACTGAAGCCCACACACCTAGAGCCCGTGCACCGCAACAGAGTAGCCCCCGCTCACCGCAATTAGAGAAAGCCCGTGCGCAGCAACAAATTCCTAGCACAGCCAAAAATAAATTAATTAATTAATTTTTTAAAAAGGCTCCTCCCTTTAGTCCCAAATGTGCTCTTTCCATCCATATGTTTGGGTGTCAGGTCCTCATGCCTGAGTGATTAAACCCATTGTACAGATGAGGAAAATGAGGTTTAGAAATCTCCTCCCTGGGGCCCAGTCCACCCTGGGGCTCACACCTGCCAGAAGGCCCTCCCGGCACCCACAGGCCACCGTTGTCTTCCTTGGGGAGACCCAGCTTGGGGCTGAGTCACCGGGAGGAGCAGCCCGTGGGGGCCCCACTCGGCCACAAGCTCTGCCCAGCCCCGAGGCCCGGGTGTGCCCTACAGGGCCCTGGCATGGGGACAGGCAGACAGCAGCTGGTGCCAGGGGCCCCTCGAGGCCAGCCACAGCCCGCCCCCCCCCTCCTGACTGCGGCCTTTGTTCTCCTTTGGGTGCCAGCCGGGCAGGCAGGCTGGAGCCAGGGACCTGCCTCCCCACCTGGGGCTGCCTTCCCTCCCCCCAAGCCAAACCTACTGTGCGCTGCCGGGGTTAGGGACCCAGAGGAGGAGGAGGACCCCATTCCTGGTTGAGCAAACTCATGCCAAGGACAGATTCCCACCAGTGAGTGAGGCAGCTGGGGACAGAACATGGGGATGGTGGTGGAAACTTCCAGAAGACAGTAGTTGTGCAGGCCACGGTTGAGCACGGAGAGAAAGCAGTTGGACTTAGGACTTGGGGGCCACCCTGCTGACATCGTGCTTATTTGTCTCCAGAGTGGGCACCTTCTCCTGGGCTGTGAACAAGCCCACCCCCAACACTCTCCCACCCCCACCCAGCCCCTCCCTGCTTTTCTGAAGCCCGGGAGGAAGGGAGGGGCCCTTATCAGTCGAGCCAGACCCCACACACAAACCTAGGTTCAGGGTCCCGAGGGAAGCAGGGGGCGGCCCTGCCTCTGGAGCTCCGGGCTTGGTAAGCCACCCCTGTGGAGGGGCCTGGCCCCGATTTGTCCACGCTCACCATGACCCCCACCCCAGACATCATCGGGGCTCATTCATTCATTCATTCATTCATTCTCCCTGGATTCTGGGAGAGAGGTCTCTGCAGGGCCTGTTGCTCGGGTCTGGGGCCAAGGGCTCTCGCTGGATACAGGGTGGGGGGCTTCTTACCCTCTGCAGAGGAGGGAGGAGGTGCTGGCCGTGGCAAGCATAAAGTGGACGATGAAGCAGCACTGCTGGCCACTCCCCAAGCCTGCCTCCCCTGGCGCTCACAGCCGTGGGCATAAGGAGGGGACCCCGTCCCTCCACCTGAGCTTGTCCTAGGGAGCCAGAGGGCCAGGAGGGCTGGGCAGGGTGGGTGCCTAGAGCCCCAGCCTCGTCCTCCCCATTGCCGGGGCACGAGGAGGGGCTCTAAACTTGCCCTTCTCTGCGGTGGGTTCCCTGGGGCAGCGACACTTGGATATGACCAGAAAGATGAATGATATCAGTGGGTGAAGAATAGGAAGCACTGGGAGTGGGGGCACTGCACAGGTTACTTCAGGAAGCCATGAGGCTGGAGCCCAGACAATTGGAGGGAAGATGAGCGAAGGTCAGGGGCACTGGGTCTCCATGGTGGGGTCACTATGGAGCCTCGTGGGGATCTGAGCAGGAGAGAGAAGCGGTCCCAGTGGTGCCATTTGGAGGCTGCAAGTTCAAAGGGGAGGAGGAAGGATGATCTTTAGGGGAGAGAGGGGCTGGCCGTGGGGTGGTGAGCTGGGTGGGCTGGGGGTACGTTTGAGGGGTAACAGAAGGCTTGCCTGGGGTGGGGGTGAGGAGGCAGCCACCTATGGGCACTGGGTGTGAGGCCTGGGACCTCACTGCCTCAGTAGTGGTGCCCTCCTCTGAGCAGGGCCGTCTCAGGGCCAGTGACAGGGATGAATGGGGCACAGGAAGCCTGCGTCCCAGTCCCAGCCCTGCCAAGGCCCCAGGGGACAGAGCCCCAGGGGACAGAGCCAGGGCTTGGCCACGAGGGGCTGCACGAATGAATGAATGAGCACCGCCCCAAGCTGAGCCCCAATTCTGCTCTGAGCCCCTACCCTGGATCAAACCCTGAGACCAAGCTGAGCCCCTGGCCCTGGCCCAAGCCCGACCGCACTGAGCCTCTCCCACCCGGGCCCCCCACCTGCCCCCTCCCCCTGCCCTGTGCCCATCCGCCCCGGGGGGCTGGTGCCACCTGTCAAGGGCTGCCCTTCCTCCTCCTGGCCCGGTGCCCACAGCTCCTGACTCAGGGGCCCTGGGGGCCTGTCCCACCACATTCCGGGGCGGCCTGTGTCAACACTGGGCGCCTCCCCCTGGACTGGCCCCCAGGCATTGTTCGGCCCAGTTCTGAGGCGGGGGTGGGGGTGGGCGAGGGGGGCAGGGCAGGGGACCTGCTGCTGCCCATGGCCCCACCCACAGGGTGGCCCCACTGACTTCTGCCTGCGGCGGCATGGGGGTGCTCCTAGCTACCCAGGGCACAGACACCCTTCTCCCCAGTGCCCTGCAGCTCCCCCGAGCTTCATGCGGTGGGAACCACCCATTGCTCAGATGGGCAAACTAAGGCTCTGGCCCCTGCCTAAGGCAGGCCAGCCTACTATACCTGGTTCACCTGTCCGCCCAAGCTCCTTCACCTGTTCCCTGGTGCCTTCCAGGAACAGGGGGACATCCTGGCTGCCAGCACCTTGCCACACTAAGGGGTATGGGTTTTACTCAAGGGTGCTGGGGAAAGCCAGGAGGGCAACGTGGTTTCCTTGGGGACACAGGAGCTAAGACTGAAAGGTTGAGGGAGGGTGATCAGGAAGAGGGCACAGCTGGGGCCAGGGCCGGGTGTGGCCTGGGGGATCAAAATTGTTCCCTGGTGTGCACTGAGGGCCCTGGAGAGCCCTGGCACCGACCCTGGTCCCGGCCACCCTGTCTGGAGCTGGGACCCCTTGCCTGCCCCTCCCCAGCCCCCCGTGAGTTTCCAGGCCTTTGTCCTGGCTGTGCCCTCCTCCCGGGTCACCCTTCCTCTTGCTGTGCCTGAGTCTCTCCTCCTCATCCTTCGGCCCTCAGCTTGGGTGCCACCTCCTCCAGAAAGCCTTCCCAGCCAACAGGGCAGGCCAGGCCCCCTGCCTGTCTTATAACTCCTGTCACCATTCATCCGTCTTTTTGCCGTTTCTGTCACCCCGTCACTCGCGCCAGATTAAGGGCTCCCGGGTGGCGGCCCAAGCTTCCTTGCTCACTGTCACGCCACGAGGCATGGGGCATACCAGGTGCTGTGGAGGCCTGGAGGGTGGCAGTGAGGCAGCCGAGGTCCAGCAGGGCTCCTGGTTCCTAGGGACAGGTTTGGGGCCAGACAGGTGGGTGTCCCGGGGAGGACCCGGAGCGTGAGGACTCCTCCCAGCCCCTCAGCCCTGCTCCCCAACAGGTTTGAGTTCAAGTCCCACCCCCACCCCACCCCGAGTCTTGGCTGTATGACCCTGGGCAGGGCTGGACTGGGTCATCTCCGGGCCCCAGGAACTGCTCAGTGGCACTTTCCCTGCAGGTATCATCTCACTGAATCTCACCTCAGCCCTGTGAGGCAGTGACCATACGGCGTCCGTGTTGTACATGGTAAAACTGATGCCCAGAGGAATGCAGCCACATGACCAAAGCCACCTGACCAGGCGGCGAACTCAGCAGGGCTCCATGCTCAGGACCATCTGAGGGCAGGGTCCCTGGGTAGGTGCTTACAAGGGGCAAGTCAATGGTGTCACCCATCAACATGATGCAGTTTTTCTGCCCAGCATCTCCTGCAATCTTTCCACCTGGCCCCTACTTGTCCTGTGCAGCCAGCAGGGAGCGTGTGTGGGGTGGGATCTGTTGACTCAGCTGAGCTCCCTGTGCTCCCAGGATTGGAGGAAACTCTGAAAAGGCTGGCCTCCCATCTCCCCCCACCTCCTTACCTTCTTTGGGGGTGGAAAAGGCAGAAAAGCCAGAGGTATAAAGGGACAAACATCTTCAAATGTGACTCCATAAATATGCTTCTGAGTTGTAACAAACCGACAGGTGAGGTTAGATGAGGTGGGACATCTGGGGAGAAAATATTTTCCACACGGTAAGAGAATAAGGATTTGGGCTTCGTATACAAAGAGTTCCTACAAATCAATAAGAAAACAACCAAACTGAAAACTGTGCAAAGAAAGGAACAATTCATTCACACATGAAGACACACAAATGGCCACTGGAGAGACAGAGAAAAAGAAGCTTAGTCACTCATGACTGAAAAAAGTGTAAACAAATACGCAAATAAGAAACCACTTTGGGCTTCCCTGGTGGCGCAGTGGTTGAGAGTCCGCCTGCCGATGCAGGGGACGTGGGTTCGTGCCCAGGTCCGGGAAGATCCCACATGCCGTGGAGTGGCTGGGCCTGTGAGCCATGGCCGCTGAGCCTGCGCGTCCGGAGCCTGTGCTCCGCAACGGGAGAGGCCACAACAGTGAGAGACCCGCCCGCGTACCGCAAAAAAAAAACAAAAAAAAACAGAGGCTCTGAATCCCTTTGAACTCCCTCCAATTCCAGCCCTAACACTCAGGAATCTAATAAAAATGAGGGTGTTCATTAGAACAAGGTTTGTGGCAGCTAATACTCAGAAACAGTCCAACAACCCGTGCGGGCAACCGGGGATGCGTGAGAAAATTCCAGTGTGACTGAACAAGGAAAACCATCCTGCCTGACAGCAGAGGGAGTTTGCACACCGGTCCTGAGCCAGAAGGACATCCGAGGTGGACTGTTCAGACAAAATACAAGTTCGAGACCCATGGTGCCATTTTGAGAGTAAAGTTTTTGCGACGCAAAAAAGTGTGTATTGAAGAAATACAGGCGGAGGAAATGCCCCAAGGGTTCCGCGGTTCCTCTGGGTGCGGGGTGGAGGGGGAACTTTCAGTTCTTACTTTATATTTATATTCACGAGGTGGGATGAGCTGAGAGGTTGGATTGTATTTCTGTGTGAGTGTGTGTGTTCTGGTATTTTTTAACTTAAAAGAAAGTTTCATTTTCAACTCATGGCTGAAGTTGGGTCTCTGAAGAGCCATGGGATGGGGTGGGGTGGGTTTCCACTTGGGGGATCCCTGACCCCCTCGGGGACCAGGCTCACTGGGCATTCCCTGGAAGGAGCAGGCTTCCAGCTGCCCCGGGGTCCTTGGGGGGGAAAGCCAGGGAGGTGCCCCAGGGAGGCCCCCCCACAAAGGGCGACCCTGAGACTACGCCAAGTACAGGGAGCACTGAGGAGAGAGTCCAGCGTGGGGTACTTCCCTACTCGGGGCCCAAGTTCTCACCAGGTAAAGCGGACTTGTGAGCACGCCACCCACCAGGGGCGAGGCTGGGCTGCCTGGTCTCCGGGCAGGTGCTAGGGGAGCGCAGAGGGAGGGCCCCCTTCCCCGAGGGCAGGGACGGCCCCAAGCACTGCCCAGAGGAACTGGGTAATGCGGGGTGACGGAGCATCCCTTCTGAAGGTCCCTGTCTCAGTTTCCCCCTTTGCATGGAGCCTGGAGAGTGGAGGTCCTTCCTCAGACCCTCGGAACCACCCAGCTCTTGGTTTCTCTGGCTTGACCTCCCCATCACCCTGCTGTCTGGGTGAGGCCTGGCCCCTCACTGCTCCTGGGCTTCCTCCCACCCCCAGCTGGCCCCAGGCGGCCCGTGACTTCTCTGTGCCTCACTTATAAGGTCTGCAGAATGGGCACAGAGAAGAACGAGAAATTCACCCACCAGACCAACCAGCTCCGAATTCCTTCCCTGCCTGGGGCCTGGCTGTGTCAGGCTGGACAATGACACCTCCCAGCCAGGGCTGGGGTCCCGGCAGGCCTCAGTGGGGGGCGATCCGGAGAAGGAGCAAACTGGGGGCAGAAGCACCGACTGTGCCCTCTGACCTGGCCTCCCTCCAGCCCCTGCAGCAACACTGGCTTCCTCTTCCCTGCTCCTTGGACACCACGCCTCATTCTGACCTCAGGGCCCTTGCACGGCTGGGCCCTTGCACGGCTGGGCCCTTGGCCGGGAGCACCTCTCTCCCTCACTCTCCAGCCTATTATGCTGGCTTTTCACCTCACCCCTCGCCCCACCAATGCCCAGGACTGTCTGATTTGCTTGCTCAGTGCCCCCACCCCAGTTCCTGCAGGGCAGCCCCCAGGCCTGGGCCTGGCACACGGTGGGCACCCACTGGGTGGAGAGGCTGGGGAGGATGGTGGTCCCCATTTCACAGGTGACAAAACCAAGGCTCAGAGGGAGAGGCCTGAGGTCAGGCAGAGAGAGGCACTTAGAAGCCCCCGCACAGGCAAAGGCATTTCCTCCCTCTCAGGGGGCTGCGGGGTCCTGGGGCAGCTGGTGGGGCGCCTAACGGGCCTGCTTGTGTGGCAGCAGCAGCTGGGGCTCTTGGGGCCCAACCCCCACCCGGAGTGCAGGAGGGAGGGCGGGAGGGGGAGGGGGAGGGGAAGGCAGCAGCTGGTGGCTGGCCCTGCGCCAGCTTGGGGCTCTGCGGGGAGGGGCTGCACGGGGACTGTCTCTCTCTCTCTCTCTCTCTCTCTCTCTCTCTCTTTCGGTCTCTGTTTCTCTTTATCTCTCTCTCTGCCCGTCCCCCTCTGTCTCTCTGGGTCTCTGTTTCTTTGTCTCTGTCTCTGTCTCCCCTCTCTCGCTCTCTGCCTCCTCTGTCGGGGCTGGGGGTGGGGCTGGCCCCATTTCAGAGCATTAGAATCCCCCCTTCACTTAGACCCGCCTGCATGACTCCATGAACTGAAGGACACCCGGGCCTCTGTACCCTCACTGTGGTCTCTATCCCTCCCCAGATGGGGAGCCTGGGACACACCTCTCATGGGCTGGGGGACCCCGAAAAGTCTCCCACCTGTAGAGTGTTTGTGGGCACCCTCTCTGGGCCAGGGCACGGGGGTGGGGGTGGGGGTGGGTCACAGCCAGCCTGGGAAGAAACAGTCACCAAGGAGCCACGTTATAGGCATCTAAACCTGTCGGGGGTCCGAGCTGGGTGGCCCGAGAGGGCCCCGGGGAGAGGATACAGAGGCCAGGAGCGATCCTGGTGGGGGCCCCAGCCTATGCAAAAGCCGTGAGGCCTGGGGCCACCCTCAGCCAAGTTCCTGGGTCCCCACCCCCAGGTCTCAGAGCAAGCTGAGCTGGCTGACCCTGCCCACTGTGTCTGTACCCACCCCCCCGGCCCCCCAGGGTGTGCAAGCAGCAAGGAGGACGCTGCAGAGGCAGGGAGCTGGGTGACCCCCCCCCCCAGGACCCTTACCACCCAGGCCACATCCCCCCACCTCTGCCAGCACCTCCCTGACAATAGAATCCATCCAGGCAGAAATATCCTCTGGGGGCTGTGGCTTAATCACCCCCTGATTTGCATTTTTGCATATTAATGCAGGCAGAGCTGCTAATTTTGCCGCATTATGTTAAAGGTGCAGAAACTCTGGAACTGCTGAGGGGTGAGGAAGGGGCATTCCTCACTGGGCAGGGGTGGGGGGGGCTGGGTCTCTGGGGACAGGATCCCTGACCCTCGGGTCACAGGGACCATGTCCCCGAGGGGTCTCCAGGTCTCTGCTCCTGAAACTGGGGCATCAACCCTGGCGGGAATGGGGATTCTGGAATTTTCTGCAGGCGGCTCCATCCTGAGCATCCCATAATGGGAAAGTTGAGAATTTAGGATCAGACTGCCTTAAAACCTGCGGATTCTCTCATAGACCCTGGATGCAGCAGTCATCCCCACTTCCTGCGTTCAGGCCAGAAGCCCCGCCCCCACCCCCACTCCCTGCAGCCCCCGTGGTGGGTGCGGTGCGCCCCACAGTTGGCCCCAGGCTCTCTCAACCCAGGCTCAGGACGCCTTCCAGCTCCCACTTGCCCACCTCGGGTTCTTAGCACATGCAGCCCCCTCCCTCCCCGCGCCGGGTGTGCTCTTCCTTTCCCTACAAGGTCACCTCTTGAGCGGTCCTCTGAGCCACCCTGCCCAAGCATGTGTCCAGCCCTGTCACCTCCAGGTCCCCATCACGAAGCTGGGAAACCGAGGCATAGAGCGACAAGGCCGCGTGCTCGGGGTCACACAGGGTCCTCCCAAGACCGCTCCCCTCCCAGGGGCCGCGGGGGCGGGGGCTGGACCCTGGGGACTCGGGGTCCTGGGGTTCAGGCCCAAGGTGAGCACTTGGGCGCGTGCTGCCACCTGGTGGCGCCCCGAGGTGGGGCTGCCGGTTTTCCTCCGGCATCGGAGCCCTCACCCTATGGAGACCACCGCGCGCTGGGGGACCCCGGGAAGCCCCCGGGTGCGGGGATACCGAGCCGGGCCAGACTCCCCGGACCCGGGCGCTTGGACGCCAATGGGCGGGATGGAGAGGCTTCAATGGTGAGAAAAGAAATGGGGGCCCGACCCGGCTGCCCTGTCCTGACCCTGTCCAGACCCCTCCCGCCCTGCTTCTCCAAACCTTCCCGTCCCATTCTCACCCTAAGCTGACCACTTTACGCCCACGCTGACTCCCGGCCTGACCCGCTGGCGCTGGGGTCTGGGGTCTTCCGGTCTGGACCCTCCTCTGCGCTACCCGGGACAAACGCGCAGCCGGGCCCGGGCCGCGGCCATTTTCCACTAGGGGGCGCCCGCCGCCCAGAAACCCGCGGGGCGCCTGCTGTGAGCGGCCACCATCTGCGCACGAGCGTGCCCTGTGCCCGTGGGTTCTGAGTGCTGGCGGCGTTGCGACTCGCGCAGGTAAGTCCACGCGTGCCCGGGCGGGTCCTCGCACGTGCGAGTACAATGTGCTCGCATGTACGCAGCTCTCAGCTGTGCTCACGCGCTCGGTCCTGCTTGCACGCTGGCGTGTCTACGTTGACGTGGGTGCCCACACGGGCTGCAACAGCTCGTTTGGGTATAGAGTGCTCAGCTGTGTTCACATCTGTACGTGTGCCCTGGCGTGTCCATGCACATGCACGCAATTTGTGTTGGCACCCATGAGGCGTGTTTATGTTTTTTCATGCGTGTGCACACGTGCTGGCCATTCCCAGACGTCCACCTTTCCTTTGTGCCTTGATCTGTTCGCCTGCCCTCCGGCATGGTCACACGTGTAAGTCTCCACGTGCTGCCTGGCATATCCGCATGTCCTGGCAAACACATGTCCACATATTCTGGCATGTTTATTGCGTGTTCGCACATGTGCACTGTGATGGGGCACTCGCACATGTGCACTGTGATGGGGCACATGAACGTGTGCTCAGGCATGCTCATGTGTATATCTGTGTACACACCTGTGCTCACTCAAAGCCACAGCCCACACTTGGGCTCCCTCCTCGGAGACCCTGGTCCCAGCAGGACCCCCTCCTACCAATTCAGCTGCCTGACTACCGTGAAGCCGTCCTCGTCCTCCCCGAGGTCCTGACGCCCATCCCGCTCCCTCCCTGCTCTCTCTATGGCCTACCCTCAATCTCCTCCCATCGGTGGCCACAGGCTCCATGTCACCTGCTCCAAACTCCCAGCTCCTGCACAGGGAGCTTCTGGCCGAGTTGACATCTAGGCCTTTGCTGTGGCTTTTGGCCCAGACCTCCCCAGGACTCTGCTGGCATGTCCCCCGCTTGGCGTCACCTCTGGCCAGCACTGGCCCCCACAAGGTCCCCCACCCCATTTCTTTCCTTTGTTGCTCAGGTCTCGGTGTCGGCTGTTGCCTCTCCCCCATGATGACCTGTGCTCTGTGAAGTCACCCCTCATGTCCAGCACCCCATGGGCACCTACCTGAGAAACAGCTCAGAGGCCCGACTGTCTGAAGGACATGCCCAGCAGTCCCCATGATTATGGGAAATCTATGCCCGGCTCTGACAACCAGCCACAGTCCACCAGCCTCGGAGAAGTGCCACCATCAGGGAGCCTGCCTGATACCCCAGCCTCCCACCCCTTCCTCTCCACTCACACCACTCTTCCTTACTGTTCCCTCTCCACCCCTCAAACTCCTATTCATCCTGTGGGGCCCTGTGCCATTGGCCCCTCTTCTAGGATGCCTCGCCTGGTCTCCTGGGCGTGCACGGATGAGAGGCCACCATGGAGGCAGGCTGACCCCGGGTGGTCCAAGCCCAGTGTGCACACAGAAGGCCATCAGTGGTGCATCAAAGGTGGACTACAGGGAGGGTGAATGCCGGTTCCCGGGCCACCCCGCAGCTGTTGGTAGAGCTGACATGCTGCCCAGGAGGCTCTGATGTGCGCCCCTCCCTCCGTGCCTCTGTCCTTCCCTCTGTCTGTCCATCCCCTCTCTCTATCCCTACCTCCCTCTCCTCCCTCTCTCTTTCCCTGTCACCCCCGGCCTGGCCACCCCCGCCCAGCCCCCAGGGGCCATCTCCTTGGCAACGGTGGCCATGGGGTCAGGGGCTCCATCAGTCTCCTCTCACCCCGGCAGCCCCGACCCTGGACCTGGACAGTGACAAGGAAGTGGGGTCAGGCCTGGAGCGTGGGGTGGGGGGATGCTGCAGGGTTAGGACAGGGGTCCCTCAGCCAGGGTGGGGGTGGCAAGGTGTGGAGGGGGAGAGAGGGTCCCTGGGGGTAGGGTCAGCAGGGTCAGAGATCAAGCAAGCCCTGGGCACACAGTGACTCCAAGTCAGGTCCAGGCCTGTTCTTCCGAGCACTCACGACATGTGACCTACTCTTTAGCCCAATTTACGGCTGACAACAAGGCCGCCTGGCCGGGCACTGGTCAGAGCTGGCCCTGGAAACCAGGGCTGTGTCCACAGCACGCCAGGCAAGTCCACATTCCAGCTCCTGAGCTGGCTGCCATCACCGCTTCTGGAAGATTCCACTGTCAGCGCTTCTAGATTATTCCACCATCACTGCTTCTAGAATATTCCATTACTGCTACTGCAGGCCACCATTACTGCTTCTAGAATATTCCCCATCGCCACTTCTAGAAGATTCCACTGTCACCGCTGCTAGACTATTCCACCATCACTGCTTCTAGACTATTCTTCCATCACTGCTTCTGAAGAGTTTACCCCCAGGGGCCTTTAGGTTTTTCCCTTTCCGGGCAGGGGAAGGTCCCCAAACACACCAGGAGGAATTGGCTGTCTCCCTTCCTCAGCTGTGGGGGGCACAGCTCCGCAGAGCAGGGCAGAGGGGTTGGGGCCACAGGGGGCCCGGTGGCAGGTCGATGAGCCTGGCCTGTGAGGACATTGATTGCTAAGTGCGTTTGTATAGATCCTGAGACAGGTAGCCCTGGCCCGAGGGGACGGGAGGCAGGGCCATGGGAGCCTCGGGGGATCTTGGGGGGGGCTGAGTGGGGACACTGTGGCTGGGGGCGCAGCAGAGCACAGAAGATACCTCAGCCTCACTTTCCCCATCGGGGAGGTGCAGATGTGGAGGCGGTTTGCAGTGGGCCTCCTGGGCCCCCTTTTCCAGAGGATGCACCTCCAGCTCAGAGAGGTCAGGCTGCTGGCCCAGGACCACACAGCCTGGGGGTGGGGGCCCGCAACGCGCTGTGCTGACGCAAAAGCCTTTCTTTACCCAGGGCCTTCCCACCCTGCGGCAGGTACCGCAGGTACCGGGGGGCAGCTGGGGACCCCCTCCCCGCCTGCCGGGCGGGGCCGCTGGCCCTTTAAGAGCCTCGTTTTGGCGCGGCCTCGGGTTATCGATCGCAACCTTGGAAACACGATTAGATTATATGGGCTGGGAATAGCAGCCTGGCGGGGGCCGCCCCGGGACTGCAGGCTTCTTGTAAACGGCTCCCCGAAGGGCACTGGGGTTGGGTCTCGGGCCCGGACGCTGGGGGCTTCCCGGGTGCAGGAGGCCCTGTGTTCCCGGGAGGGACGAAGGGGTGGATGACCGGTGCCCCCATCTTGTATGTTTGGAAACTGGGGCGCACAGAGGGGTGTGCCGTTGTCCAGCCACATATATTGAGCGCCTCATGTGCGGGGAGCGTGAATCCAATAGTCACTATATAGAAAAACATAATCAATTGGTATTATTACCATCAATAATAACTGCGGCTTGTGCTGTCCCGCTGTCCTGCGAAGGCTTTACACGCGTCCTCTCGCATCACTGCAACAATTGGTGTGGGTTGGGGGAGCCCATGATCGCATTTTACAGACGGAGAAACCGAGGCCTGAGCTCTCGCAAGCCCGAGGGGCTGAGCCAGAACGCGCAGCCCCCGGCTCATTCCTGGGGCGCCTCCCCGGCGGGTCACTTGGAAAGGGTCGGGAAGGGACCGGTTTGGGGGACAAGCCCTTCCACCAACCCTACCCCGTTCTGCACCTGCAAAGGCCTCTGGTTGGTGCTTGAGCGTGGTGGGCAGGACTGAAGGCAGACTTACCCCCCACTGTGGGCGGAGGAGGCGGCCAGTGGGGAGGACAGCGTGGGGAGGACTAACGGGCCTCCGCGCCTGTGCGGGGCTGGGGAGCCCCCTCCACCACCAACTTCTGAAGCTTGGGGAGAAAGCTACACTCACCCGAGGCCTGCCCACGCGCGTGGACTGGGCCGCGCAGGCAGCGCGCAGGACCCGCCTGGCTCACACACTCCTCCGTGGGTTGGGGAGTGGGTGGGAGGGGCACGCCAGAGCACATGCGGACTTCCTTGACCACCTACTGTGTGCGCATGCGGGACCCTGCCGGCCCTCACGTGAGCACACCTGCCAGGATACGCAGCGAGAGCTGATTCCTACGTCCACCCACGCTCACCCCGGAGGCTCCCTGAGGCCCACTTCCAAATGCTCCGACAGTGAACGTTTGTCGATTGGCTAAACAATAGTGCTTAGCAGTAATGGTAATAGCAGTAAATTAAATCCAAAAGGCTTAGGCTGGATGTCGCCTCTTGCTTACCCTCCCAGCCTTATCATCCCGCAAACCTCTATCATCCAATCATTCCCAACATCTATTGAGTGCAGACTGTATGCTCCAGCTACCGCCTTCGTCCCCTCAACAGCCCTGTGAGGCAGGAAATATGACCCATCTGGTCTACAAAGGAGGAAACAGGGTCAGGGAGGTGGTGGGGCTTTATTGCAGAGCCCAGAAGATGAGTTCTAAACCCAGATCCATCTCTGCCTGACCCTCGGGTGATCTCTGAGGAAAGGGGCTTGATCGTGTATTTCTGAGGTTCTGAATGTGGGGAAACTGAGGCCCAGAGCCAGGGAGGCAGTTTAGACAAAAGTGGGGACCAGCCAGGTTTGGGCCCAAACCACACAGTGTGACCTTGAGAGCTTCACCAGGGATGGCACACAGGGAAGGGGCCTGGCCATTGGAGGGGGGGTCTGAGTAGAGGGAGGTCCCGGGAGGGGAGCACGCCCACAGGCGATCCCAGACCAGCCAGCCAGAAGGGCCCTACACACAACAGGAGCTTAATAGATGCACCGTGAAGGCCCAGAGGGGACCATGGGAGGGGCTGCCTGGGGGCTGGGCAACGGGAGGGCTGGGGAGGAGGGATCCACCCATGTCCTCCCAGAGTCTTCCCTGCACACCCCAGCACAGGGCTCCCCCAGGGGCCCGCCGTGTGCCCTTTTATAGCCCTCCATCTCTCTACATCCCTCTGTCTCTCCCTGTCCCTCTGTCTCCCTGTCTCTATG
Source organism: Delphinus delphis (assembly GCF_949987515.2). NCBI lineage: Eukaryota > Metazoa > Chordata > Mammalia > Artiodactyla > Delphinidae > Delphinus > Delphinus delphis. The sequence goes on along the minus strand of NC_082685.1, from coordinate 3,537,863 downwards.
TCTCTGTGACCCTCTGTCTCTCCCTATCTCTCTGTCTCTCTCCACCCCTCTCTCTCCATCTCTGTCTCTGGGCTCTGCTGCAATCACATGTCTCCCCACCTCTTAGCTCTGTCTCACCCCCTCCCAGAAGCCACTGGCCATGGCCTTGCTGGGTGCCCCAGCCCTGAGCCCCCGGCCATCAAGAGCCTTGTGGGGGAGGCGGGAGAGGCTGGCCCAGGAGCTCAGGGCCGCGAAGACTTGAGAAGCTCCACGGACGCCCCCGCCCCTCCTAGAGCAGGGTCTGAGGCCACTGGGCTGTGTGGCCTTGGCAGGCCCCCTGCCCTCTCTGGACAATGTTACCCCACTGTAGACCCCCAAAGGGCTGGGTCTCCAGGCAGTGGCGAGGAGACACGCAGGGCCCCATCCCTCCCCCTGGCTCAGCCCTCAGCTTTACGCAGGCTGGGAGAATCTGTTTTGGGCTCTGTCCCTGAGCCTGGGGCCCCCGAAGGGCCAGGCGCCCGTGGTGAGCGGACACTGGGTGGAGGGAGAGGAGAGAAGAAATGAACCCAGCAGTCCTTCAGATCTGACCCCCTCCCGCAGGGACCTCCCCTCACATCCTGCTAGGGAAACGGAGGCAGCAGCAGGACAAGGGTGCCAGAGGAGGGCCGATGCCCCAGATGCTGGGCGTCCGTCCCCCTTGCTGCCTCCAGACCTGGCTTTGGAGCATCCCCACCCCATAGATCCGTCTAGATCCACCCCGAGGGGCTGCAGGCTGAGGTGAGCAGGGTGGCCTGGGCCCAGAGGGGAGACAGCCTTCCAGGCGGAGGGAACAGCAGGATGCAGGAGGTTCTGTGGGCCATGGGGAGGTCTGGGGTCTTTTTCTGGAGTGCACTGGGGAGCCGCAGGAGGCATTAGAGTGATACGCGGATGAGGAAAGAGTCATGCTTTGAACCAGGCCTCCTGGCCGCTGGGAGGGAAGGGACGTTGGGGGCAGGCGGGGAGGCTGGGTCGAGGCTGCTGCAAGGACACGTGGACACCTGAGCGAGGGCAGGGATGGGGCGACGGGCCAGGTTTGCCTTCCTGCCCAGCCCCAGAGACACAGAGAGAAGCAGGGTGACCAGGGAGGGGCCCAGGGCCAGGAAGGGGTGCAGGGCAGTGGCCGTGGCCCTGCAGGTCCCTCCGAAGCAGTAATTAAGGGCTCCCGGCATCCCCGCGGCGTGATGTATGTGTGCCTTAACTAATCATTTATTAGGTCACTGATGGTTCGTCAATATTAATTCATTTATTTAAACAACTCGGCTCCATAATGAAGATGTTGCCTGAGAGGGGACGCCAGTGGGCGGCAGGGCCAGGGTTGCAGACAAGGGGCTCAGGCTCAGGTCTGGGGGTCTCCAGGGCACCAGGAGCCAATGTCCGGGTGAAACAACCCAGCGGGTCAGGGTTACACCAACACTCCTGGGCCGACGGGGAGACTGAGGCCAGAGCAGGAAGTGAGATCCCTGGAGGCCCCAGAGCAATCGGGGAGGGTGGTGAGAACTCAGACTGACCCCTCTGGACACTCCACCGCTCACCAGCCCTCTTCCTGCCGCCTTGCTTCTGGAAAGCAAACACCAGCCCAGCCAGCTGGCCACGGGCTAAAATGCTCAAGTGTGGCTTTCTCCTTACGCACGCTGTGCCCGCTGCCTGGTGCATCCTTCCCAGACTCCCTGCCTGCTGGCGGACTTAGACTTGTCAGGGGAACACTCAAGAACAAAAATCAGATCACATCCCTCCTCTGTGCAAGAGCCATCTATGGCTCCCCAGTGCCCTGTGGAGAAAATCCAAACTCATCTGTCGCTGCCGACCTCCCTGACCCTCCCCACCCCAAGGGGCCTCCTTCACGTCTCTAACACCCGTGACTCTGTCCTGGTGATTTGTTTGTCCTCTGTTTTCCCTGCCAGCCTCACCTGGCTGAGGGAAGGGACCCTGTCTGTCCCAGAGTGTGGGTGACACTCAGCAAATGCCCCCCCAACAGCAGACACTTTGGGGGCCAGAGTCTTGGCCCCGTGGCCCCTGTAATTTCAGCATAGCTGCAGCTGCCTCTTCCCAGCGAGACTGAGGCCTCCTATGTGCTTCTGGAGGAACTGGAGGCGAGGGGCAATATCCCTCCATGACCTGATGGATAAGTGCCCGTCATTTGTCCTTGACAGTGACCATTCTGGGGTGTGTCCTTCGAGATCTTTCCTGGGTGGGCTCCTGGATAACCACCCTCACTCAGCCCTGGTCTTGGGCTCAGCTTTTGGGGAACCCATGACTGGAGTTTCTGAGGTCCAGGAACAGAAAATACACATCGTGAAGCTCTCCCACCTCCTTACTCCAGATTCTGCCTTTTTTTTTTTTTTTTTTCTGGCTGTGCCGTGCAGCTTATGATATCTTAGTTCCCCGACCAGGGATTGAACCCGGGCCCTAGGCAGTGTGAGCGTGAAGCTCTCACGCTCTGGACAGCCAGGGAGGTCCCCAGATTCTGCCATTAAAAAAAAAAAAATCTAGTGCTCGCCTCGGCAGCACATATACTAAAATTGGAACGATACAGAGAAGATTAGCATGGCCCCCGTGCAAGGATGACACGCAAATTCGTGAAGCGTTCCATATTTTTTCCTTCTCAAACTCTTCCGAAATATAGCAAAGGGAGGAACACTCCCAAACTCATTCTACGAGGCCACCATCCCCCTGATACCAAAACCAGACAAGGATGTCACAAAGAAAGAAAACTACAGGCCAATATCACTGATGAACATAGATGCAAAAATCCTCAACAAAATACTAGCAAACAGAATCCAACAGCACATTAAAAGGATCATACACCATGATCAAGTGGTGTTTATTCCAGGAATGCAAGGATTCTTCAATATACGCAAATCAATCAATGTGATACACCATATTAACAAATTGAAGGAGAAAAACCTTATGGTCATCTCAATAGATGCAGAGAAAGCTTTCGACAAAATTCAACACCCATTTATGATAAAAACCCTGCAGAAAGTAGGCATAGAGGGAACTTTCCTCAACATAATAAAGGCCATATATGACAAACTCACAGCCAACATCGTCCTCAATGGTGAAAAACTGAAAGTATTTCCACTAAGATCAGGAACAAGACAAGGTTGCCCACTCTCACCACTCTTATTCAACATAGTTTTGGAAGTTTTAGCCACAGCAATCAGAGAAGAAAAGGAAATAAAAGGAATCCAAATCGGAAAAGAAGTAAAGCTGTCACTGTTTGCAGATGACATGATACTGTACATACAGAATCCTAAAGATGCTACCAGAAAACTGCAAGAGCTAATCAATGAATTTGGTAAAGTAGCAGGATACAAAATTAATGCACAGAAATCTCTGGCATTCCTATACACTAATGATGAGAAATCTGAAAGTGAAATCGAGAAAACACTCCCATTTACCATTGCAACAAAAAGAATAAAATATCTAGGAATAAACCTACCTAAGGAGACAAAAGACCTGTATGCAGAAAATTATAAGACACTGATGAAAGAAATTAAAGATGATACAAATAGATGGAGAGATATACCATGTTCTTGGATTGGAAGAATCAACACTGTGAAAATGACTATACTACCCAAAGCAATCTACAGATTCAGTACAATCCCTATCAAACTACCAATGGCATTTTTCAGAGAACTAGAACAAAAAATTTCACAATTTGTATGGAAACACAAAAGACCCCGAATAGCCAAAGCAATCTTGAGAATGAGCTGGAGGAATCAGGTTCCCTGACTTCAGACTATACTACAAAGCTACAGTAATCAAGACAGTATGGTACTGGCACAAAAACAGAAATATAGATCAATGGAACAGGATAGAAAGCCCAGAGATAAACCCACGCACATATGGTCACCTTATCTTTGATAAAGGAGGCAGGAATGTACAGTGGAGAAAGGACAGCCTCTTCAATAAGTGGTGCTGGGAAAACTGGACAGGTACATGGAAAAGTATGAGATTAGATCACTCCCTAACACCATACACAAAAATAAGCTCAAAATGGATTAAAGACCTAAATGTAAGGCCAGAAACTATGAAACTCTTAGAAGAAAACATAGGCAGAACACTGTATGACATAAATCACAGCAAAATCCTTTTTGACCCACCTTCTAGAGAAATGGAAATAAAAACAAAAAATAATCAAATGGGACCTAATGAAACTTCAAAGCTTTTGCACAGCAAAGGAAACCATAAACAAGACCAAAAGACAACCCTCAGAATGGGAGAAAATATTTGCAAATGAAGCAACTGACAAAGGATTCATCTCCAAAATTTACAAGCAGCTCATGCAGCTCAATAACAAAAAAACAAACAACCCAATCCAAAAATGGGCAGAAGACCTAAATAGACATTTCTCCAAAGAAGATATACAGACTGTCAACAAACACATGAAAGAATGCTCAACATCATTAATCATTAGAGAAATGCAAATCAAAACTACAAAGAGATATCATCTCACACCAGTCAGAATGACCATCATCGAAAAATCTAGAAACAATAAATGCTGGAGAGGGTGTGGAGAAAAGGAAACACTCTTGCACTGCTGGTGGGAATGTGAATTGGTACAGCCACTATGGAGAACAGTATGGAGGTTCCTTAAAAAACTACAAATAGAACTACCATATGACCCAGCAATCCCACTACTGGGCATATACCCTGAGAAAACCATAATTCAAGAAGAGTCATGTACCAAAATGTTCATTGCAGCTCTATTTACAATAGCAAGGAGATGGAAACAACCTAAGTGCCCATCATCGGATGAATGGATAAAGAAGATGTGGCACGTATATACAATGGAATATTACTCAGCCATAAAAAGAAACGAAATTGAGCTATTTGTAATGAGGTGGATGGACCTAGAGTCTGTCATACAGAGTGAAGTAAGTCAGAAAGAGAAAGACAAATACCATATGCTAACACATATATATGGAATTTAAGGGAAAAAAATGTCAAGAAGAACCTAGGGGTAAGACAGGAATAAAGACACAGACCTACTGGAGAACGGACTTGAGGATATGGGGAGGGGGAAGGGTGAGCTGTGACAAAGTGAGAGAGTGGCATGGACATATATACACTACCAAACGTAAGGTAGATAGCTAGTGGGAAGTAGCCGCATAGCACAGGGAGATCAGCTCGGTGCTCTGTGACCACCTAGAGGGGTGGCATAGGTAGGGTGGGAGGGAGGGAGATGCAAGAGGGAAGAGATATGGGAACATATGTATATATATAACTGATTCACTTTGTTATAAAGCAGAAACTAACACACCATTGTAAAGCAATTATACTCCATTAAAGATGTAAAAAAGAAATCTAAATCAAGATAGATTTAAAACATTCATTTAGGGGGCTTCCCTAGTGGCGCAGTGGTTGAGAGTCCGCCTGCCGATGCAGGGGACACGGGTTCGTGCCCCGGTCCAGGAGGATCCCACATGCCACGGAGCGGCTGGACCCGTGAGCCATGGCCGCTGAGCCTGCGCGTCCGGAGCCTGTGCTCCGCAACGGGAGAGGCCACAGCAGTGAGAGGCCCGTGTACCGCAAAAAAAAAACAACACAAAACAAACAAACAAAAAGCATTCATTTAATAAATGAGCCTATGGACGCCACAGAGACTAAATTAGTCACATCACTGGATTCCGCTGCTTCATCTGCCTCTGCGGTTTACTGAGGATCTAAGCTTAAACTTTGTTACGACTTGAATGCTTCTACGTTGTTTTAATATTTTCACCACTACTGACTATCCATAGATGTTATTACACCTGCCATTCTTCATTGCTCCGTTTGTTATTCAAAGAAGTGAAAGCTATTTTCCATCAAATTTCCACTGAAATGGGTTACTAATAAATGTAAGAAAAGTATGAACAAAAATAGGTGCACCAGAGTAAAACAAATGAAATAAGTTTTTATTTTTAAAAAAATCTAAAAATAAGGGTAGTCATTGAAATCTGCCTGGAGATGGCAGAGACGCAGGAATGAGGGTTGGAAGAAAGGTGTAAAGGGACACAAACTCCATGGCACCAGGGGTACCGCTCATCCTAGACGCTGGGATTCCGGGATCTCGGAGTTCTGGGACATGGAGATTTGGGCATTTCAGGATGTCAGGATTCTGAGGTTTTGGGGGTTTGCTGCTTTATTCTCCTTCAGGGAGGCAAAGCGTCTACGGAGGGAGGTGGGTGCCTCTCCCCTGAGGAATGTCTAGGTCCCTGCTGGCCTGGGGCCAATTTTGTTCCCTCCTCCTCTCCCAAGACCCTTGCTGACTTCTTTGGCCAGCAGGTCCCAAGTCTGTCATGGACACAGTCATTGTCCCCCTTGTCCAGAAGGGGACACTGAGGCACCGTGTGGCTGCGTTACACGCAGGCAAATGTCAAAGCCAGGATTCAGACTCCTGGTCTCCATCTCTCCCACCCAAGACATTTCTTTCTTTTCTTTTCTTTCTTTGGCCACATGGCTTGTTTGATCCCACTGTTTGACCAGGGATCGAACTGGGCCCTCGGCGGTGAAAATGCCGAGTCCTAACCACTGGACCATCAGGGAAGTCCCTCACCCAAGCCATTTCTACCAGTCATCCAACCAGGGCCCTCTCCTGCTCTACAACCTGCCAGGGCTCCCCACTGCCCACTGCCCACAGGGTCATGGCCCCGGGGCCAGGGTCTCGAGGCCCATACTCTCCTTGCCTTGGTACTCACGGTCCCCCCTCTGCCTGTTGCTCACTCTGAAGGCTGAGCTCCGGCCCTCTCAGCCTGGGACTGTGTGAAGTTTCAGCTGGTCTCCTCAGTGGGCACGTCCAAGGGGCCCTGGGAAGGCCAGGTGGCAGTGTCTTCAGCTCTCCCAGCTGTGGCCTCTTGTCCTGGTTCTGGTCCAGCCTCTGAGGGCTGCAGTGCCCATTTTACAGATGGGGAAACTGAGGCTCCACAAATGCAGCAGGCCTGCCCAGCAGGCACGAATCACAACAATGACAACAATAATCTCTCACTGCAGGCTTGTTGTGAGAATTTGTCAGTTGTTCATTCATTCACTCGTGTCCCCAGGTGCACCTCTCTGTTCCCTGGGTGACCTGGAGCCCCAGCTGGTGAGTCCAGATGCAGTGGAGACAGAGCTGGGCACAGATATTTCCAACCCCCTGGAGGTCAGTGTGGGGTCAGAGAGAGAGATCCAGGGATGGGGCAGGGGGTCAGAGAGGGGCTGAGGGCCGGGCCTGGGGGAGGGCTTGAAGGATGCGAAAGTGGGTATGTTCTGAGTGAAGAGGGAAGGGAATTCCTGGCAGAGGGACCAGAGCTTGCAAAGGCTTAGAGGTGTGAAAGGGCATCCTTTCCTTAGAAATCCTGCCCGGCTGCAGTGTGAAGGGGAGGCTCAGACTGAGACCAAGGTTCCAGGGTCCACTGAGGACTCTGTGCTCTTGCAGGAGGGCACGGGGGCGGGGGCTCAAGTTGGGGAGGGCTGGGGCCCCGATCTGCCTCCCAGATTTGTTTATTTTTTTCTTATTTTTTTAAATTAATTTTTATTGGAGTATAGTTGCTTTACAATTGTTGATAGTTTCTGCGCCTCCCAGATGTATAACTCAACACTGGGTGCAAGTGGGAGCGAGAAGCCTCACTGAGAATGGAGGATTAACTGAGCACCTACTCTGTACCAGCCTTTGTCCTCATGCTCAGAGGTACCAGCACACCAAGGCTGGAGTTGGCTCGCAGTGGTGGTGGTTTTGCCTGCATCACATCCTGACAGCAGGGCTAGCCTCCCGGGCCAGCCTGAGGTTTCTACCGTGCGACCCAGGAGGGCCTCCCATGCCTTTGTGCACAGCTGGAACAGCTGAATCTCGCAGGGCCGGGAGCCGGGTCTCAGTGGCCGGGTGGTATGTGGCAGACCAGTGCTGGCTCCCTTCCAGACTCGGCACCGCTGGTCCACGTCTGGGGTCTCCTCGGCGCCCGCGGAAACTCCCGGCAGCTCTCACAGTGAGCGAGGCGGGTGGCCAGGGCATTAAAGTTAACTTCCTCTTAAACAGACTTAATTAGTGTTCTCCAGTCCCACATAAATTAATCGTGGCCGGCCACGGAGGCTGGAGCGCCCGATCGATGGGCAGCTGGACGGCGGCGAGGATTTCTCCAGCTCATCCGTCACGTCGCTCTGGCTGATAACGGCTCACGGCTTTATCTTTTCCAACCAGGCCCGGCGGCCAGAGGAGTCTGGGCAGGGGCAGCCCCTCTCTGGGCCTCAGTTTCCACATCTGTGAAGTGGGGCGTTGCTCAGATGGGCAAGGAGCCTGCTGAGGAAGGAGTAAGGTAATAACGTAACAGTCCCCCAGCGGGTCATGGGACCAGCCTGGAGCTAAGTATTACTTAATTTTTTATTTTATTTTATTTTATTATTTTATTTTTTGGCCGCACCGCACAGCATGCGGGATCTTAGTTCCCCAACCAGGGATGGAACCCTGTGCCCCCTGCAGTGGAAGCGCAGAGTCTTAACGACTGAACTGCCAGGGAAGTCCCAAAGTATCACTTCATTTAATCCTGGCAAAGGGCTACAAAGCACCCGTTTCTGAATGTGTCAGCTGGGGGCAGAGGAAGTCATGTGAACCGGGCATTGAGCTCTAGGATGTAGTTTAAACACATCCCAAGGCGCCTCCTGCTCTGAGGGCTGGGACTTTGGGGGTGGTCACTGTGGCATTGATTGTGCACCTGCTGTATCAGGGCAGGGGCCAGGAGGGGGGTGGAGAATCCCCCAGGAGGCCCTGCACCCCAAACTCTGCCAGGGAAGAGGGCACCCCAAGTCTTCAGGGGTCAGTGGGCTTGAACAGGCTGGGGGGGATCCTAGGGCGTGAAGGGTGCAGGCAGCTCCCAGGACACCCCTCTAGACAAGCCCAGCCTGGCAGACCTTTGCCCTCCCAAGGCCAACGGGCCAGGCAGGGGTCTTCAAGAACCCTCCAAGTGGGGACTGAGACCCCGCATTCCTGCATGTTTACACAAAGATATTGTGAATACCTCCTAAGTACTAACCCCCGGTCTGGGCGCTGGGAACATTGCAGTGAGGACATCGGAAGTGACCTTGTTCTGTGGTAGAGACAAACAAATGAAGGTCTAACTAGGAAACCGTGAAAGATTCAGGGAGGGCTTCCTGGAGGTGGGGGGCATTGGACTGAGACCTGGAGGAGGAAGGGCTGAGGTGGAGGGTGGCCGGGGGCAAATCGATGCCACCAGGAAGGGGTGGAGAGTGGGGGAGGTATGAAGGGGCTCCCGAAAGCCCTCAAATGTGGACCCATTCTGGAGTCGCGGGGAGGGAAGCGGGATGGGGCATTGGTCAGGAGCAGAGCTCTGGAGGGGCGGCTTGCGGCTTGCGTGGGGGTGGTGGAAAGCGTGCTGAATTTACGTGTGGACGTGGTCGATATGGGGCGTGGCCTGGGCCTAGGCGAGTCAGGCAAGGTCTCCCCTCTTTGAGGGCAGGGCTCAGGTAGCAAATATTCCCCAACCCGGGAAGAATTTGGATTAAATTGAGACCAGAGAGGTCTCTGTCTCGAGGTCCCGGAGGCTGGTGGCAGACAAAACTGGACACGGACTGCTCCCAGGGCTGTGGGGCAGAGTGGGGTGCGAGGGAGGGATGGGGGTGGGGGTGGAGCCTAAGGGGTATTGGAGGCTCTGCTTGGGGGGGCAGGGAAGTCTCCCCAAGGAGAGGACTTTGAGTAAGGAGAAGGAGCTGCCTAGGTGACAAGAAGACCCGGATTGGATCTGCACATGCAAAGGCCCTGAGGCAAGCAGAGTGAGGGATGGGGAGTGGAAGAGCCCCAAACCCCGGGTTGGAAAAGTGGGTGGGGTGGTCGGGGATTTGGATTTTACTGAGAAGGGAGGGAGCCATGGGGGGCTTCCAGAAGGTGGGGGGCAGGCAACAATGCAATTGTCTTTTGGAAATCCCTTCTGGTTCCCCATGGAGGCTGTCCCAGGCAGGAGGAAAGGAAGGAGGAGGTGGGGGATCAAGGTCCAGGCAGGAAACCAGGGGCATCATGGACGGGGGGTACAGGGGTGGAGAGAAGTGGCCAGATTCAGATTTAATTTTTTTTCTTTTTTTTTTTTGCCTTGCTGCCAGGCGTGTGGGATCTTAGTTCCCTGACCAGGGATCGAACGGGCACCCCCTGGATTGGAAGCTCGGAGTCTTAACCACTGGACCACCAGGGAAGTCCCTAGCGTCCAATTTTAAGGGGAGGGCGTTGGAAAATCAGGGAGGACCCCTCCATCGGCCTGGGGAGAGGCACAGGTGGTAATGTGTCCCCACCCCTACCTTCATAGCTGCCTGAGCCCAGACAGAAGGCTTCGATCCTGATGGCTCAGGGCTGCCTGGAATCATGATTCATAAACATATTTCAGGCCCAGCCGCTGAGCTGGAATCCCAGCCCTGCACGTGTGCCGACAGTATCCGGCTGCTGTTGTGAGCTCGGCCAGGTCTGGAAGCAAACTGCTCCTGGCCCAGCATCAAACAGCCACCCAGGCGGGCGGCTCCCCCACCTGGCTGGTCTCAGTTTACCCATCTGTGCAGTGGGGCTTCCTGTGGATGGAAAAGAGGTTGCTAATAGGGGTCTGCAAGCAGGAGCAGCTGTGTGCGGTCCCTCTACGAGCTCTGGCATGGAGAGACGGTACACAAACTCCCCAGCCTGAGGGGTCAGGGCAGGGAGCCTCCTCCAGGCTTCAGATTCCCCATCTGGGTCTGGTTGAGCGCCAGGCGAACAGTAACAACAACAACAACAATAATCGTAGCTGCCCAGGGCGGCTGAGAGGGGCTTCCCAGGTGCCCCTGTTCCTTGGGCCAACTGACCTTCCTCTCTGGACCTGGCGGGAAGGATGCTGGTGGTTAGAGAAAAACGACGACTTCGGAAAATGATGGTCAGGGAGCGGCTGAGTGGGGTCCTGTGCAGACTCGCCAGAGCAGCCAGTCCCACTGGCCCCTGGGGGCCTTGGGCCAGCCACTGGGCTCTCTGATTCTCAGTTTCCCCATCTGTAAAATGGGGGTGGTTTGTGCCTTGAGGAAGTCTTCTGATTTTGGAGCCGCAGACTGGTGCCAGAGGTGAGGTTACCCATGTAAAATGAGCTCCACCCTCATTACAACTTCACCTCCTGCAGGGGAGGCTGGGCCCCCTGCCCCGGGTGTGTCCCCAGAGCCTGGATGTGTGGAAGGCAGGCAGGCAGGGAGGGGTGAGGAGGGAGGGGTTGCCTCTTCCCCTTAGGGGCCCCGGCGTCTCTCTAAACTCCCGGGAACAGCCTGCAGCAGGTCTGCGTGTCTTTGAAACTCAGTTTTCCCAGCTCTGAAATGGCTGCCCCGACTGGCATGCCCTTGTCTGAGCCCAGCCCCATCTCCGACCGCTTCCACCCCCTGAGGGACAGGGAGCTCACCCCCTCCCCAGAGCCCGCAGGTGGTAGTTTGATGTGAGTCAGGCTGGGGCCCGGGGATGGGTCTGGAGGAGGTAGTTCTGAGAAGAGGTGGAGACAGTTCTGAGAAACCCCGAGACCCTGAGGGACTGCTTCTCCTTCTCAGAAACGCTCCCCCCGCCCGCAGAAAGGCGGCTGAGCCAGAGACGTGGCAGCTGCAGGCAGGGGGCTTGGACCACCACAGACACCAGCCCCTGACGGTACCCCTGCCTCCGGCTGCCCCCCATCTTCCCCCTCCAGCCACAGCCCCCCACCCAGGCCAGTGTCTCCCACCTCCTGCCTGTGTCCCCCATCCTTCCCCTCCAGGCCCTGGGCCCACCAGGCCCGTCCCCCACGTACCTGCTGGTTCTGAGCTGACGGCCTCCCCACCCTGCCCTGACCTGGGTCCACTTGTGGCTTTGGGCTGACAACCCCTTGAGCCCAGAATTCACACCCACTCAGCACAGATTGGGGGGCTGCTTCGGCCCTGCCTGCCCACTGTCCCCTCCCCACACTGGGGAGGGGGTGACGCGCTGACCTGCAGCCTCTCCTCCCCGACGGCTCCCCGGCCGCCCTGGCCCAAGGCCATGCTGGACACAGGAGCCCTGCACAGTGGGCCATCTCTGGGTCCCCTCGCTCAGGAAGCAGACTCAGCCCAGGGCACCCCCAGTGTGTCTTGGTTGGCAGCGCTGGGGCGGTGGGGCCACCCTGATGTCAGGCTGGGAACGGCTGCCACACGCTCCAGGCGGACCAGCCGCTCATTGTGTGTGGCTGGGGTCCCACCCAGGGCCTCCCAGGAGGCGAGATGCTGATCCTTGACCAAGTGCTCCCACCTGAGTCCTTACATGGCCCAGGCCACCCCGGTGTCCCAGAGGGAAGGTGGGGCTCTGGTGGACAGTAGCCGGGGTGCTGAGATGCAGGGAGGCCCCCAGCCCCAGTGCTGGGGAGGAGACACTGAGGAGAAAAGGAGGAACATCCCCTCACCTGGCTGCACCCAGAGCGGAGCCTCACCCTCCCAGTCTCCCCACCCCACCCCTGCCTGAAAACCAGGCAGTTCTCCCAGGAGCTGGAGCCTGGTGGGTGGGAGTTGGAGGGGTCGAAGCCCCCAGCCTCCAGTTTCTGCTACAAATATCAAAGGTTTCACATCCATCAGAACGGCTTTAAAACGCAGACAGGAAAAAAAATGAGACGTTTTGGAGGTGGAGGAACTGGAATCCTAGGGCATCGTGGGAGGGGCTGTGAGGTGGGGCAGCCGCAGGGGCCTCTTCCCTGGATCCCTCAGAAGTTGCACGGTCGCCGTGTGGCCTCGCGGTCCCACCCCCAGGGCAGCAATCGGCATGGGCGACGGCAGCCTCAGGTTGCAGCCCTGGATTTTTAAACATGGAGGTAAAATTGACTTCATGTAGAGCTAACTATGTTACAGTGAACAGTTCAGCGATTTTCAGCACATTCACAGCTGTGAGCAAACATCACCTCTAGTTCCAGAGCATTCCGTCACCCCAAAGGAAGCCCCGTCCCCATCAGCAGTCACCCCATCCCCCTCCCCAGCCCCTGATAACCAGGAACGGACTCTCTGTTTGCGCATCTGCCTGTTCTGGACGTTTCCCATCCATGGAATCACACCCTGTGGGTCCTTCTGTGTCTGGCTTCTCTCACTGAGCAGCATGTTCTCAGGGTCCATCCATGTTGTCGCGAGGGTCAGGGCTTCACCCCTTTGCGTGGCTGAGTGATGTACCACCGTAGAGACGGACCACATTGTGTTTATCCATCATCTGTTGATGGACATTTGGGTTGCTTCCACCTTTAGGCTGTTTTGAATCACGCTGTTGTGAACATGGGTGTGCAGATGTCTATTTGAGTCCCTGCTTTCAATCCTTCTGGGTGTATACATGGGAGTGGAATTGCTGGATCATGTGATAATTCTATGTTTATCTTTTTTGAGGAGCCACCAAACCGTTTTCCACAGAGGCTGCCCCATTACACTCCTGAACGTGCACCTGAGAAAGTGGGGGTGTGAAACCAAGAGGTTTGAGGAGGTGGATGCTCAGCCCGGCTCAGTCAGACCATCGTTCAGACCCCCTGCTGCCCCCTTCTCCTCAGTTTCCCTGTCTGAGTGGTTGGCCGATGGGGTCAGACCGGGGCTTCAAATCTTTGCACGTAGTGGCAGAACTGCTTTTTTCAAAGAATCAATTTGCAGAAGACTAACGGTTCGGATGGATGAAACAGGGTTCCCTCCGCAGCGGGGAGGTGGGAAGCATGCAGGTTGGGGGTGTATGAGTTTCCTGTTGCTGCTGTAACAAACTCCACAAACTTAGGGCTTTAAACCACACATGTTCATTCTCTCTCAGTCCTCAAGTTCAGAACTCGGACGTGGGTCTCACAGGGCTAAATCCAGGCGTGGGCAGGGCTGGTCCTTCCGGAGGCTCCAGGGCAGCATCTGTTCCCGCCTTTTCCAGCTTCTAGAAGAGCCACATCCCTGGCTCGCGGCCCCGTCCTCCATCCTCACAGCCAGCAGCGCAGCATCTCCATCTCTTTCCGCCTCTGACCCTCCCTCCTCCCTCTTATAAGAACCTTGTGATGACACTGCCCCCCCCAGGGAATCCAGGATCACCCCCCATCTCAGGGACCTTCAACTTAATCCCACCTGCAAAGTCCCCTCTGCCTCATGAGGTGACACATCCTCAGGGCCCGGGGATTAGGGATGGGTGTCTTTGGGGGCCACTATTCCGATCATCACAGAGGACACCCCCCGCAGTCAACCCCTCTCATCCCGATCTTACCTTGCAGCCGGGACACCATTCATAGCCTCTGAGGCTGCGGAAACTGTTTGTGCCCCTGGGGTTAGATGACCTCCAACTTCCATCACTCTCACAACAAGCATTTATTGAGCACCTGCTGTGTACCAGGCCTCTCTAGCAGGGCTGGCTTTGCAGGCGGGCGACCTATGTAGTCGCCGAGGGTTCTACACTTGGTTTAACACCCTGCTGCCACCCTCTTGAGACTCTTAATCATTTGATCTCTGACCTTGTGTTTAGTAAGTGATGGCCACTGGGACCACAGAGCAGGATGTGAGCTCAGGACCCACACACGAAATGCGAGCCCCCACGTTCCTGCTGCCCTGTCTGCACCACCAGCGTCCACAGCATTGGCAGAATGTTCACATGTCCAGAAGTGAAGTGAAAACACCCAGGATTGGGGCTGTGTTTCATCTGTTCTGATGAGAACAAAACGCTTATGCCGGCGCAGGCTACAAAATCCAAACTGTGTTTTTGGCGATGCTGCGCATACGAGGTACGCGATCTTGTATCTGTTTGCATGCACGACCTGAATTGCACAAAACAGGTGGTAATGTCCCTGCTGATCATTCAAACTTTTCATTTTTCGTTACTTAGAAAGACATGGAATTGCAAGTGTTAAAAAAAAACCATGACAGGGCTTCCCTGGTGGCGCAGTGGTTGGGAGTCCGCCTGCCAATGCAGGGGATAGGGGTTCGTGCCCCGGTCCGGGAGGATCCCACATGCCGCGGAGCGGCTGGGCCCGTGAGCCATGGCCGCTGAGCCTGCGCGTCCGGAGCCGGTGCTCCGCAACGGGAGAGGCCGCAACAGTGAGAGGCCCGCGTACCAAAAAAAAAAAAAAAAAAACCATGACAAGTGGAGAGACACACACCGAGGGAGAAAGGAAAAACCTTTGTATTTTAGCACCTTGAACGACGCCTCATTTCTTGCTCTCGGAACAGACGGTCCTGCATTTTCATTTTGCAGCAAAGCCCCACCCGTTATGCCTCGGTTCCCGCATCCTGGGGCCTGGAGACAGCTGTGAATAGACAGGCATTCTAGTGGGAGAGACACTCAAGGAATAGCTGAATATTTTGAATGTAAGGTAGACAAGATGGTGATATGAGCTGTGGAGGAAATTAGTAGGAGATTGGGGAGGAAAAGGGAGCTGTGGTTATGTATTTGTTCCGTCTATGAAACACCTACCCTGTGTTGGTGGTGATGGTAATTGATTTCAAGTTGTCTGCATGAAAGAGGGGCCCGATTCGTTCTCCCAGTCCAGCTGCCCTGCAAGAGTCCCCACGGTGCCAAGCACACAGCCTTCTGTTTTCTCAGTAAGGGAGGGAAGGATTCCTCCTTACTGCCTCTGACTGAAAAACCCCAAGGAAGGGCTTTTATTGGCCAGTGTGGGTCACATGCTCATTTCTAGACCAATTAGCACAACCAGAGGGAGGAGGTACTACACAATTGGCTGGCTTGGGTAAAGCACTCCCATGGCCAAGACATGGTTTGGAAGAATCCCTGGGATTGGGAGGAGACAGGGCTGGACACAGATATTTTTAAGCCCAGGTGGCAAGGCTGGGTTGGGGGTGGAGCAGGGGAGAAGTTATGGTCAAAAGCCATGCTTGGGACCCAGGTGAGGATTCGCAGAGGAGGGGGCATTGGAGCTGGGGCTTTGAGGGATGAGTAGGAGTTTGCCTGGTGATAAAGGTGGATGACAGAGGAAACAGCATCAGTGAGAGAGAAAGCATGGCTGTAAACGGCAGCAGTGATGGCAGGCTAGGCCAAAGCCCTGAAAAGCCTTCCAAGCCAAGACAGGAGAGTGGGACCTTTGTCCCGCACCAATGAAGAGGCAGAGAAAAGGTTTAACTCAGGGGAGGTATGCACCAGGTCTGAGAGTGAGAAAGACCCCCTGAGGTCAATGTTGGGGGTGGTCTAGATCAAGAGTTAGCAAACTATGGCCTGAGGGCCAAATGTGGCCCTTGGCCTGTTTTTATCAATAAAGTTTATTGACACACAGCTACGCCCACTCACTTCTACACCACCTACGGTGCTTTCACTACAAGGGCAGAGCTGAGCTGTCCTCACAAAGACCGTCCGGCCCAGAAAGCTGAACTTATTTACTCTCTGGCCCCTTGCAGCCTGGTCCAAAGGAGTGAGAGCAGAGGTGCAGGCCCAGGAGGAGTCGAGGCCATAGGGAGGCTGCAGGGGCAGCCCCTTCCAGGGAGACTCAGAACGCAGGATGGAGATTGTTGGAAGGACTAACTGTGGGGGCCAGACGAGGGCCAGTGGACAGCGTCTCTAGCTGGGAGATGGGTGGCTTGCAGGGCCATCACTGATGGGGACACGGAAGGGCCCTGAGGCCAGTGAAGCTGGCCAAGTCGGGGGCCTGGGGCAATGGAGAGGGGCTGTCAGGAGAGGAATGCAGTGGCCTGTGGGCCTGGAACCTTCCACGGGGCCTGGTGGGCTTGGGCCAAGGCCCCCAGTGGGCCCCCAGGGCCCTGCTGGCTATCTTCAGAGTGGCCCCTGTGTTGCTGGAGGTCACCTGGTGACTCGTGGGGACAGAAGAAGGTCCCACAGCCGGAAACCCCGAGGGTCCGGAACTGCACCTCAGGCAAGGCAGACATCAGGTATGGAAGCTTTCCTGGTGGCCACCCGGCTGGTCCAGGGAGAGCTGCAGAGTCCGGAAAGCTTCCCCTATGAGGAAACCCGTGAGCCACTGTCTAGGGCTTGTCTAGAGTATGTGGAATCACTACAAGTGACCCGGGGAGAGTTGCCCACGCGGTGGGGGGCAAGGCTGGCCCGGGGGGGCTGGGTGCAGCTCGGGCAGAGCTTCAGATGGTGGCCAGAGGCATGGGGGCTTCATCCCACACGGAACAGGGACCGCTGGTCCTACAGAAAATGCCCATTGGCCCCGATGGTGCCCTGTACAGGCCCCCAGCTCGGGTGCTGAGCTGGCCCCGACGGCCCCCGCTGCCCCGGCCCCGAGCACCCCGCCTGGGCCCCTGCGGCCTCCCGCGCTCTCTGGGCCCCGCCTGGCACAGACCCTGGTGCTCCGAGGATCCCCGGAAGGATGGGCCGTGGGGAGGGCCGGGGGATCAATAGCTCCGTCAACCGCAGAGGGGGCGGGCGGAAGCCAGGCCCGGGCGGCTGCCTGCTGTCCCCCACCCCACCCTCCAGGAAGGCGGATAAGACTCAGGGACCCTCTTGAGCGAAGCCGGGCACCCGCCTGCCACCGGGCACCCCTATCTGCCGCGGAAGGACCCAGTTCCTGAATTGCTCGGATGGGCCGCATCGCAGGCCTCTGCCGAAGCCCTTAATAGCCTGGGCCTAATGTTTTATTGTTGGTTTTAAAAGTGTAATTAGTTCAAGTGTAAACAGAAAAAACCTGCTTAATTAAGAATTTTTAAACAGGGGCATAAAAGCGCTGGCGGAAACACTGCGAACCCCTAACTGCTTTCATAAAATCGATCGGGAAGAAGCTCGAGCGCAGGGCCGGGCGGGGCGGGGGCGCGGGGGGCTGCGGGCGAGCCTCCGGATGGATGCCATTCGCCGACCGGGCGCAGGCCCCAGGGACCTGCCGGTTTACGATCGGGGTCTCGGGACCCGTGCCTAATGATTTTTACGCATTGATGAAGAGGAGAGTTGGCTAGGACGACGAGACTGTTTAAGAAGCCCTTTTGGATGGCTTGGAGCTGAGTCCCGTGACCCCGGGGCTGCCTGGGTGGTGAGAACCCTACCCCCGCCAGGGAGGCCCTGGTCCTGACCCCTTCTTGGGCCGGTGGCCGGCCATCCTCTTGGTGTGGGCCACACACACAGTATCAGTTGACGGAAGCTCGGTGGTCACTGGGTCACCTCCTTGCCGATCGGGCTTGTCCCCTGCGTGTGTTAGACGCCCTCCCTCCGTGTCAAGTGCATGAACTTCCCGCTGGGTGCTGGCAGCGCCTGCCTTCCACAGGGGTGGGGGGGGGGTGTCCACAGAGGCGCTCTGGGCTTGATAGGAGCCAGGGACCCCCTGAGAGATGGGCTGGACCCGGCTGCCGGGGAGGGGCGGGTGGGGCTGTCACCCATCACCAGGAGGTCATGAAAGCCCCAGGTTGGGCCCCACCACTCGCAGACTCGGGGAGTTTGCCTGCTCCAAGCATCACGTTTAAGAAGCAGGAGAAAATTCCGGAGAGCCGTGTGGTTGATGGTACTGTGCCGGTGTAGACTGGAGCCTGTGGGTGGAGGGTCCCGGGGCTCGGGGAACAAGCGAGGCAGGACGTAGAGCATGGGCTGTGGTCTGGCCCCAGCACCCTCATCCGTGAAGGGGTCCCATCCTCCCTCACCCTCTCTCCAACAGCCAGTTTCTGAGAACGCGAATATGCGGCGTTTCCAAAGTGGTTGGCGGGTCCAGGCTGGGGTCTGGGACCCACTTTCGGTCTCAGAGCCTCTGGGGCTGAGAGGGGTTGGTGGTCTTCTTCACCTCCGTCCCCTGAAACCCTCCTCGGGTGCACTCAGCACGGCTCCCCAGGAATGGAGACCGGGCACAGGAGCCAGCCCGGGCCGAGGTCCTTGCTTGCCAGTAGCTGCAGTAGGATTCTGGGGTTACTGTCACTGCATCCCACATGGCCAGGACGCTGCCCCACTGGACCGGCGTGGACACCCGGGCTGGCCCAACCCCGTGCGACCTGGGGTCAGATCTGGTTGTGCCTGGCTCCAAGGTCTGAGCTTCGATCCGCTGAGCCACGTGGAGGCCACTGGAGAGGGCCCAGAAGGAGGAGACTCTCCCTTTCCAGAACAAAGAGGCTATCTGCAGGAGGTCCTGGGTGCCTGTGTCCCTGGCATCTGGGCAGGAAGGGGTCCTATGGACACCCCTCAGGTGATCAGAGAGGCTGAGATGGCCACCTGAGGCAGCCCAGTGCCTCGGGGTAGGGGGACCATGGATCTTGGGGTCTTTTCTTCCTACGGGACAGAGACAAGGTGGATCCCCTTTGGCCCTCTGCCCACCTGCCCACGGGTATTGGGGGTGTCTGGGCTGAGCCCCTCAGTCTAGGGGGTGCTCCCTGTGAATCATAACGATACTGATATATGGAGGGAGGCCCGGGGCTGGCATCCGGGCTGCCCCCCGGAGCCCCACCTGCTCCCAGCCACAGCCACGAAGGCAGATCAATAACTGGCGAGGCAGACAGACTGGGGATTTCTCTCTTCTAATTGGGAGGTGCTGGTGGGGGGAGAGGCGGGCTGGGTCAGATGTGCACGCACGACTGGCACCTCTGTGGCCAGACATCAGGGTCTCGGGCCCTGCTCTGCGGCTCCCATGTTTGTGGGTCTCTCTCTATCTCTGTCTGTCTCCATGTCTCTGTGTTTCTTTGTCTTCTGTGTCTTTGCATCTCTTTATCTCTCCTTTCTTGTTGGCCTCTGCTTCTCCAGTAAGTCTTTGTGGGTCTCTGTCTCTCTTGTAAGCTCCATTTCTCTGTCCCTCTCTGTCTCTATCCCTCTCAGTGTCTCTCTGTCTCCCCCTCTGTCCCTGTCTCTCTCTGTCTCTCAGAGACCTCTCTCTCAAAGTCTGTACCTCTCTCTCTTTCTCCCTCTCAGAATCCAAGCTAGGACCTGACATCTCCCCCAGAAAGCACCCCCAGGAGCCCCCAGCCCAGGATGGGACCACGTCAGCCTCACCTCCCTGTGGACCCCACCCAGACCCTGGTTGAATGTCCTCTGTCAGCAGAGTGTTCAAGTTTGAACAAGTTTCCATCACAAAAGCCATGAGATTTCCATGGGAAAATCCTATGCTGGCCACTGGGCTGCCACAGCTGCCCTGGTCTGCATTCCTGGTGGGGTCCCAGCCCCCTGGCCCTGCCTGCTGCAGGCCTAGCACCCCATGCCTTATCCGTTTGGACCCTTGCCATCTGTGAGGTGGGGTCTGTGCTACAGATGAGCAGACCCAGCGACTCCCCATCCTTTCCCCACCCCGTGTTTGAATCTTCCTCTGAGGGCGGACCCTGGCTGACTTCTCAACCCCTTGGAGTCTCAGGGCTGTCATCTGCAAAGTGGGGGTGAGTTTCAGAAAACAACTCCAGTTCCCTGAGATAAGCAGGGCTCCCTTAGCAGGCAGATGCTTGTGGGTATGAGACACAGGAAACTGGATTTCAGTGCCACCAATAATAGAACCGTGGAATGGACCTATGAGCTGAAGGCCGAAGGTAGCAGCTGCAGGTAAGGCTTGATCCAGCAGCACAGCCTGGTCACCAGAACCCCAAGATGATGGCTAGCAGCCTCTTCCCTCCTTTGAGCTCAGTGAGAGAGAGACAGAGAAAGAAGGAAGGAGAGAGAAGGAGAGGGAGAGAGGCACATCCCTCATTGTCCCCAAGCAATTCAAGGCCTGAGGTTTGCCCTGATTGGATCAACTAAGTCACAAGACCACCCTGACTTAATCCCCGGAGCCCCGGATGAGCCCCTCTGATTGGCTCTACCTCTGGCACGTAATTTTCTTGGGGATGGAAATCGGGGGCCACTGGGAAGGGAGAGGGAGTTACGGATGTCAGCAGTCAGTACCTGTCCATGGGGTGCCTCCTTCCTAAGGGAGAGAGTGGGGGAGTCAAGGAAGGGGCAGCGATGTTTGTGCAGCTGGGGCTGACCAAGCCTGCAGGCCCTACCCACGGGTGGTCAACCCCAACTTCTTTCCATCCCCAGCTCCTATGCCTTCTCCTCCAGGCAGCCCTTCTTGACTGCTCCTCCCCATGAATTTCCCAGATTGAAATCCTCCTTCCGGCCTGGCCCGGGCCACACAGGGCTGCGCTTATCCAACTCTGTCCCTGCCCCTTAGGCTGTGGGTCTCAAGGCCTCTCTGCCCCTCCCCCACCACCATTGTCTCCATGTCTTTCAAATAAATCCTGCTGTCCCTCTGCCCTGGCTGTGACCTGGGGTATGCCCCACCCCCAGCCTCCCAGCCTCAGTTTCTCCTCCTATAAAAGTATCTTGATCTGGGGAGTGCTCTCAGCCAGCATCTCAGCCAGAGGGAAAAAAACACAGGAAGCCGGTTGAGATTTGAATTTCGTAGAAGCAGCAAACATGTTTCTAGCGCAAGTGCAAGTTTTAGCACTTCCTCCCGTCTGCACGTCTGTCCCAGCTGCGGACGACCACAGGGGCTTTGAACCTAGCTCCCCACTCACTGGGGTGGGGGCGGGGCTTATGTGGGTGGGGGCGGGGCTTATGTGGATGGGGACTGGACCCCCACAGGCGCCACCAGTACGAGGACGAGCACCCGCACCCACACTCGGGACCCACTTGCACTAAATAGTCATTATTTTGCTGAACTCACGTGTAACTGGGCCTCGTGATTTTATCGGGCGACTCTAGGGGGAGGGGGAGGCAGGCTCTGCTCCGGAGCCTGCGGGAGCCCCTTTCACAGCCTAGGGCCTGGCTGACTTCCCGAACTCTTCCCCCCCTCCCCACAATGGAGCATTTATTAAGCACCTACTGTGGGATCTAGACACTCCACCCCCGGAGGTGGGGGCGGGGTCAGGGGGCACCTAGGGTCGCACAGAGGCCCCCCGAAGTCCTGAGTGTGGCCGGACCTCCGGGAGCCTCCACCCCGACCAGGCCGCGCATCCCTCCCAAGGCTGGAGCGTGCGGATCGATGGCTTCTCGGTGTTTCCAGGAGCCGAGAGCAGGCCAGATCGAAGCGGGAGGGGCGCAAGGGGCTGGGATGGGGGAATGGACGGCGCGGGTGCGCATGTGCATGGGTGCCCGCGGACATATGCCTGTCTGCCTGTGCGCCTGTGCACACAGCCGTGTGGCGGCGATGCTCCGCATCGGTATCTGTGTGCCCGCCAGTGGCCTGTGTAGATGTCCGGGCAGCGTGCGCCCCAGTGTGGACGCTGGTGTGGTCTGTGCAGATGTGTGTGGACGTGTGTGAACATTTGTGTGTGTGGTGGACCCTCTGGCCTTGTCTTTTGTGCCTGGCGGCCTGGCCGTGTGGGAGAGGTCACCCTGGGCCATTGGTGGTGCTGCCAGGACAGCAGGGACCCTCAGGGAGCCACAGTCAAAGGGGTTGAGGGTGCCAGGCAGCTGGCTCTCCCAGGGCTCCCCGGCTGGGCTGCCCACATGTGGACACCAGGCTGGTGGTCCCAGGTGTCCACCTTCTCTTCCCAACTGGACAGAACGGGGCAGGACCACCCAGGCCTCTGGGTGGACACTTGGCCAGCATCCCACCAAAGCCATTTCATCAACTCCCAGTATGGGAGGGGCGGTGGGCTGGGAGAATCCAGAGACAGAGAGACCGAAACAGAGAGAGAAGGGGCAGCAGGTGGAGGATAGAAGAGAACCTAGAGCCACAGCAGCAGCTCACACTGTCTGTTTCTGTCTGTCTCCCTCCCTCCCTGTCTGTCTGTCTGTCTCTGTCAGTTTTGACTCCACCGGGCCAGCAGGATAACACATCCTTCCATAGAAACAGGAATAAATAAAGAAGGCCCCCAGCAGCAGGCATTCCTGGGGTGGTCTGAAGGACAGAGCTCTCTCCCTGCCTCAGAAACCCTGGCCTGCGTAAAGGCCAGCAGAGTCGGGGGGTCAATCTCTCCACAGCTGGTGGGGAGGCCCCACATGTGCCCTGGCCAGCAGTTCCTGCCTACCGACACCCTTCTGGTCACAGCAGCTGGAGGGACTGAAATGCCAACTTGATGGTACCACTCTCCTGCTAAGACACTCGCTGGCTCCCTGTTGCTCTTAAGATCAGATCAGACTCCTCACAGTGGCCACGTCAGAGGTGGGTCTTGCCGTCCATCCCGCTTTTAGAGAGAGAAACACTGAGGCTTGGAATGGAAAAAGGACTCAGCCAATGCCTGAGTTCTGGCTCAGCTCAGAGGGTAACAGAAGCACTGGTCAGGCCTGAGATGGTAGGAGAGGGAGGTCAGATGTGACACAGGAGACCAAAGTGGGGAAGGACCTGCTAAGAGTCTCCAGGCACACAAACTCAGGGCCCACCACATCCCAACGTGAACACACAGGCACCTTTATTCAAAGGAGAGAGACTCACTCAGGTCCTGGTGACCCTTAGGCTACAAACAAACATGACAAAGTTCAAGTTCTTGTTTCTAGGCTGCAAGTTCAAGGGGAGAGGGACCTGCATGTGCTGAGACGTGACAGTGAGGGGAGAGGCAAACAGGATAGACCCAAAGTCAACAAATTCTGTTCCATACTTGGGGGCTACTTAGTGGAGGGACCAAAAACACTACAAACCCCAGCCATCACTGCATCCCAGAAAACCGATCTTCATCGGATCCCAATTTGCCCAGAAAAGTCACAATCCATTCCTCAGCTCTGTTTAAATAGAAGATCAAATCTGTGATCCTTCTCTCCCCCTCCCCCTCCCTCTCTCCCTCCCTCCCTCCCTCCCTTTTTGTTTTTTTCTTTTTTGGCTGCGTTGTGTGGCATGTGGGGGTTTCAGTTCCAGACCAGGAATTGAACCTGGGTCTTGGCAGTGAAAGTGCCGAATCCCAACCACTAGACCACCAGGGAACTCCCTGTGATATAGTTTCGTATATTAAAATAACGTGAGCTTTATTCACATTACAAAAGTAATTTGTTAACCTTATAGACATTTAAAAAAATCCTGATAAAAGCAGAGAAAATAAAAGAAAAATTACCCAGTCCATCTGTCATAGGTTGGATATAGCATCCCCCCAAAATTCATGTCCACCGGAGCCTCGGAATGGGGCCTTCTTTGGAAATAGGGTCTTTGCAGATGTAAGGAGTTAAGGGTCTTGAGATGTGAAATCATTCTGGATTTAGGGTGGAAGGAAAAGACAGAGAAACACACAAGGAATAAGGTGATGTGAAGAAGGAAGCAGAGATTGGAGTGATGTGGCCACAACCCAAGGATTGCCGGCAACGCCAGAAGCTGGGGAGAGAAGCCTGGGATGGTTTTTCCTGTGGAACCTTCAAAAGGAACGAGCCCGCTGACACCTGGATTTCAGACGTCTGGCCTCCAGAGCTAGGAGAGAATAAATTCTGTTGCTTTAAACCACCCACTTCGTGCTACTTAGTTTCAGGCGCCCCAGAACACTAGTTCACTGTCCTACTATTGCAATATCTGCTCCGAAACATTTGTGTGTGGCCTTTCACTCTTTTTCCTATTCACGGGAATCTTTTCTTTCTGTCTGTAGGTTTATCCAAAACACTCCATTCTTGTCAACTTACAAGAGTATAATGTGAACATTTTCCCAAATAAATACTCAGCAGTCTTCACTTTCAATACCCGGACACAGATATGTCATCGTTTATTGAACAAATGGTCTTCTTTTGGACACTTAGGTCATTTCCAATTTCTTTCTGTTGGAGACAGGACAGCCGAGCGCATCCCTGAATATGGGCACTTGGACACTCTGTGGAGTTTCCTTCAGGACAACCTCAGTGTCAAGGAGACAGATATTAAGGCTTTGATGATACACTTTCTCAAATTACCTCCAAAGCACCTTTACAAAATACACATCCTTTAGTTGTGTCTCAGGAGGTACGTTTGCCATCATCCATGCCAGCCAGGGGAGTTGGCATTTTTTAACCTTTGAAACGTCGAGGTACACAATCCAGTAATTCCACTTCTAGATACGCACCCAGAAGAATTGGAAAGAGGTGTGGAAACAAGTACACGTGCACACATATTCTCAACAGCAGGATTCCCTGCCGCCATAGGTGGAAACAACCCAAAGGTCCACTGATGGATGGTGGATAAACACAGTGTGGTCCATCCATACGCTGGAATATGATTCAGCCTTAAAAAAGAAGGCGATTCTGACACCTGCTACCATGTGGATGAACCTTGAGGACATGATGCTCAGTGAAATAAGCCAGACACAGAAGGACAAATACTGTCAGATTCCATTCACAAGAGGTCCCTAGAGGAGTCGGATCCACAGAGACAGAAAATAGATGGTGGGGGGCAGGGGCTGGGGGAGGGGTGGGGAGTGAGTGTTTCATGGGCACAGAGCTTCAGTTCGGGAAGATGAGAAAGTTCTGGGGATGGGTGGTGGGGATGGCTGCACGACAGTGTGAGTGTGCTTAGTGCCACTGAGCTGTGCGCTTAAACTGGTGCAGATGGTAAATGTTTATGTTATGTAGGTTTTACCACAGTACAAAAACGTTTTTAAAAGGGATTAAAAACAAGGTAGAATCTACACACAGTGAAATGCACAGATCTTAGTCTAGAGTTTGACGCGTTTTAACAAACGCACCGCTCCTTGTGTAAAAAGAATTCTACCAGATCGGAACGCTGCGGTTTTAATTCATGAATGCCGGTTTTTCGTGTGATTGGTTATTTGTGTTTCCTCTTCTGGGAATTTCCTCACTGTGATTTTTGCCCACTGCAACACGGTGGGCTGTTGCCCAGAACCAGACTAAACCCAACCGGTCCTCGAACTCTGCCCATCTCTAAGTGCTCGCGTGGACCAGTGGTCCAGGGACAATTGCGAGGTTGGAGAGTGTCAAAAGAGACATGGGTGGATGACACACATGCTCGCACGAGCCCAGCCTGTGCCTGGAAGGAGATCCCAGGCTCCACATAACGCACATCCCTGGGGAGGGGGACTGAGATAGCAGTCTTTTTGCTCTGTTCTGTTTGCTGTGGCTGAAAATATTGTTTGCCACTGCACATAATAAAGTAAACATGCTTGTAATTTAAAATTCACCGCTGGCAGCATTGTCCCCTGAGAGCAGAGCTGCCTCCCCAGCCCAGGGCTCAGGACTCTTTCCTGGTTGAAATGTCCGCCTTTTCTCCCACACCCCACTCCTGTCACTCAGATTCCGTCTCCCAGCCTTTGAGGCTTGTCCCTTCCCCTGGCAGAGGACTGAGGGTCCCTTCTAGGGACCAGCAGCTATAAGTCACCCCTGCCCTGTGGGGCCAGGTAAGTGTTGAGTGGAAGATGGAGAGACAGACATATGGATGGGGACACAGGTGGATGGCTAGACGGCTCGAAGGATGGAAGGGCGGTGGAGGGTAGATGAGAGAAAACAGGTGAAGGTCTTAGAACAAGGCCTGGCACACAGTAAGCAATCAATTAAGTGTTACCTTTTGATGGGATGGGGGAGGGGGTTGAGGGGTAAACAGTGCAACGGATGAATGCCTAGGTGGTAGGAGGATGGCTGAATGAATGAATGAAGCCATGATGGGTAAGTGAATACGTAGGCAGACTAAGTATGTAAGTAAGTGCTCACATCCATATGTCAACAGATGGTTGGGTGGACTGAGGAATGGACAGATGGAAGGATGGGTGAATGATGGACGATGGATAAATTTATGGGTCTGCGGATGGATGATGGGTGATGTATTAATAGATGAATGGATGGATGGACAGACAGATGGATGGATGAATAGAGAAACATATTATAGATGGTGGATGTAAGGATGGATGGATGGATGGATGAGTGAATGAATGAGTCATGGATGGAGGATGGGTGATGTATTAATAGATGAATGGATGGATGGACAGACAGATGGATGGATGAATAGAAGAACATATTATAGATGGTGGATGTAAGGAGGGATGGATGGATGATGGATGGATGGATGGATGGATGATGGATGGATGAATGAATGAGTCATGGATGGAGGATGGGTGATGTATTAATACATGAATGGATGGGTGGATGGGTCTTTGGATGGATGGATGTAAGGATGGACAGAGGGATTATGACTATATGAGTGGTGGATGGATGGACAGATGGATGCATGGATGGATGACCATGCACGTGGATGGATGAACAGACGGGTAGATGGATATGTGGACAATTGTCCCTGTGATTCCCACACCCAACAGGGCTGCAGGCCACCCCTTCCAAGGCCTGGCTGGCTCACGGGGGCTGCACTTCCAGGCTTGGATGCAGCCATCTGCTACCCTCTGGGTCTCAGTCTCTCTCCACATTCTTGGGGGGACACGAGGGGGCCCAGAGTCTGCTACGCTGCCCCCTCTCGCACCACCCCCATTCCTCCTCCTCAGGAAGGGCAGGTCCAGGAGCAACGCACAAGGTGCAAGATGCAAAAAGGTAATTAATCTACGGTGGGGAGAGGAGTGTTAATACCTTGAAGACACAGGGGACACACTGTCAGCTCCCACCAATTAGTGGCCGAAACCCGTGTGGGTGCTCTTGGTGCTGCGGCCGAGTTGATTACTCTAATTAATTTTGCATCGACCCGCATAGATCTGCTGGGGAGCACTGACTGGCCTGGGAGATGGATGCTGCCAGCCGGCCTGTAGCCCCCCTAGCCCCTGGCTCCCCACCCCGTAGCCACTCGGCCCCTCCTTCCCCGTCCAGTCTGCAAGGTCAAACGCCTCTCCCCCCCCAGACCTCCTGCATCCAGCCCACTGCCCAGGACACACCTGGACCTACGGAACAGGGTGGAGGCACAGCCAGGAGCCTGTTTCCCTGTGACAGCGGTTGGAGAGGCGCTGAAGGCATCGTCCAGGGCTGACAGGGACCCCTCGGTGGGCCTGGATATGGTTCACAGCCACTGAGGGCTGCCCGATGGGAGAGCGTATGGGCTCAGTGTTTGCAGCTAAAAAAGCTTCTCCCTGCCTTGGCTTCCAGTGATAGCCAGACTCTCCTTCCCCCGTGCATGGGGGACCTCCCTCAAGCAGGGGGTTTTAGTTTCCCATTCCTGAGACAACAAATTGCCACAAAGATAGTGGCTTAAAAACAACGCAGCCCTGGAGGTCAGAGGCCTCACGGGGCTGAATGCAGCGTGGGCAGGGCTGGTCCTTCCGGAGGCTCCAGGGCAGCATTGGTTCCCGCCTTTTCCAGCTTCTAGAGGCGCCGCACCCCTGGCTCGCGGCCCCTCCTGCATCCTCACAGCCAGCAGCGCGGCATCTCCCGTCTCTCTCTGCCTCTGACCCCCCCGCCTCCCTCTTATAAGGACCCTGGGATAACGCTGGGCGCCCTGGGGAATCCAGGGTCATCTCTGTCTCAGGGACCTTAACTTAATCCCGCCTGCAAAGTCCCCTCTGCCCCGTGAGGTGACAAGTCCACGGGTACCAGGACCAGGACGGGGACGTCTTTGTAGGGCTGTTATTCTGCCGAACCCAGGCAGGTGTCCCCATGCAGAGGCAGAGCAGTTCCCTAGATCTGGTCAGAAGCTGGATACAGCCATGCCTGAAGGGACTGTTTTAAGCCAAGACGGGAGCTCACCAACATATCCAGAGAAAACAACGTGACTACTGACACCCTCTCCCAGTCTCCTCCCCCTTTCCCCATCGTGGGGCTGAATGGCAGCAATGCCAATGTTCGGTTTAGAATCACCAGAGAGGATTTTGTTGTTTGCAGCTAGATGCATCTTTATATATAGATACACCTATGTAACCTTCATCCCAATGAAGAGCTACAGCGTCTCCATCCCCAGAATGCTCTGTCGTGCCCCCAACCAGTCTATACTCCCTGGAAGTCACCGCTACCCTGGCCTCCATCACCAAGAATCAGTTTCACCTGTTCTCGAAATTCATATAAATGGAAGCAGATGTGTGTTCTTTTGTGACTGGCTTCTTCGACTTAACAACACATCTGAGAGACGCATCCATGTGCACTTTTTCCTTGCTCTGTGGTCTTCCATTGTATGCGTACCCCACATTTATTTATCCCTTCTACTGGGGATATTTGGGTTTGATGGACATCGGGTTATGTCCAGTTTGGAGCTCTCATGAACATATCTGTTATGAATGATCTCCAATAAGTCTGTTTTTGTGGACATGAGCCCTCATCTGTCTGGGGCATTCACTCAAGAGAAGAATTGCTGGGACATGGGATAAAGAGAGATGCCCGGACTTCTATGTGGTGGGACCACCTTATGCCCACACCAGCAGGAGATGGGAGGTCTCACGCCTCTACTACAGAGAGGATGGACCAGCAGTCAGGAGACTCAGCGAGAAGACATGAACACTATTTTCTAGCAAATGGTAGTCGTCTCAGATCTGCCTTCACCTAAGGATGATTAAAAATACGGATAAGGGGCTTCCCTGGCGGCACAGTGGTTGAGAGTCCTCCTGCCGATGCAGGGGGCGCAGGTTCGTGCCCTGGTCCGGGAAGATCCCACATGCCGCGGAGCGGCTGGGCCCGTGAGCCATGGCCGCTGAGCCTGCGCGTCCGGAGCCTGTGCTCCGCAACGGGAGAGGCCACAACAGTGAGAGGCCCGCGTACCGCAAATAAAAAGAAAAAAAAGAAAAAAAAAAGCCAGCCACCTACTGAGCCCAAAGAAATCCCAGTCCATTCCTAAGAGTGGGAAGAACGCTGGCGATGTTTGTCAACCACAATGAATAAATCTAGAAATAAATACCAAAGTCTTAAAAAGAACTAATTCTCGGATCAAAACAATTCCAGAGTACTTGAAAAATTATGAGAATGAAACTCTTCTCCCCAAAATCTACGGGTGATGGCCAGGCACAAATCCATTGCCTTAAAACGCTTTTATGGCTAAAGGAAAAAACAGTGAATATAAATAAAGTCAGCATCTCAAGAAGACAACAACCCCAAAACAGAGCTAGTGAAAGCAGAGGAACAAATTAATAAAGACAGAAGCCAAAATTAACCAGTTAGAAAAGAGAAACACAGCAGAATTAATAAATAAATCCCACGGCTGCTTCTCTGAAAAAAAAGAAAAACACTCTAAAATAGATAAACCTGCTGGTGGAATCAAGAAAGAGAGAGAGAGAAGAAACACAAATGAGAATTAGGAATGAAAGACAGGCTATGAAACCATAAATACCGAGGACGTTTAGCTGCACAAAGATAAAACGATGGAGGATCCTATGCTAACGAACGTGAAAACGGACGAAATGGATGATTTTCTTGGAAAAACGTAAATTCTCTAAATTGACCCCAAAAGCAGCAGAACACAAGGAAAAACATGAGAGAGCTTTGCCCTCAGGTGAAGCCATGGGTCTCTACCCAAAATACTTGAAAAAAGATGTTCTAACAAATACTTGTTCATGAATGTTTACAGCAGCCTGATTCACAGCAGCCCAAACGAGTGCCCATCAACAGATGATAGATAAACACCACGTGGTCCCTCCACACTCGGGACTGTCACTCAGCCGTGAAAAGGAGAGAAGCCCTGACACTCAATAACATGTGGACGGACCCTGAGAACACGATGCTCAGTGAGAGAAGCCAGACACAGAGGGACACACAGGGTGAGATTCCATGGATGGGAAACGTCCAGAACAGGCAGATCCACAGACACAGAGAGTGGGTTCCTGGTTGTCAGGGGCTGGGGGAGGGGCTGGGGGTGATGCTAATGAGGTAGGGGTTTTCCACTGGAGTGCTTTGATATTGAAATTAATAAAAATAAATATATATTTGGCCTTTGTCCCTGTTCCTGATACAGAGCTCGTAAAATGCTGGAATTTCCTAAGTGACAAGAGAAATAGAGGGGTCTTGTGGGAGTCACAATAAACCCCTTTCAACTAGCCTGAGTTTATGTTAATGAGGTGAGTTTGGGACTGTCCCTAAGGACAGGGAACCAGTGATTAAAGGATGGGAACTTTCAGCTCCACCCCCCAGACCTCTGGAGAGGGGGCAGGGCCTGGACGTTGAGTTCACCATCCCCAACAGCCAGTGATTTTATCAATCATGCAACAATGAAGCCTCCATAAAAACCCAAAAGGATGGGGTTCGGACAATTTCTGGGTTGTTGAACACATGGCAGGGGGCTCCCAGGAGGATGGTCCCCGGAACATGGAAGCTCCGAGCCCTTCTGACATACCTTGTTCTAGGCATCTCTTCCATGTGGCTGTCCCTGAGTCGTATCCTCTTATAAGAAACAGGCTATCTAGTACGTAAACTGGTTTCCTGACTTCTGGAAGCCACTCTAGGAAATTAATCGAAGCTGAGGAGGGGGTCATGGGACCCTTGGGTTTATAACACAGGTGACAGCCCGGATTTTTCCATTGTCATCTGAAGTGGGGGCAGTCCTGTGGGACTGAGCCCTTACCTGTGGGATCTGACATGGTCTTCAGGTAGATGGTATCAGAACTGAGTTAAGAGACTTCCCTGGCGGTCCAGCGGTTAGGACTCCGTGCTCTCACTGCCGAGGGCTGGGGTTCAATCCCCGGTCAGGGAACTAAGATCCCACAAGCCTCATGGTGTGGTCAAAAAATTAAAAAAAATAAAAATAAGAGTTCAACCATTAAAAAAAAAAAGAACTGAGGTAAATTTAGGACATTCAGCTGATGTCTCACAGTTTTTTGGTGTGGGGAAAAACCTCCACACCTTTGCTGGGAAAAAGTAAACTGGCCTGTGGATAGCATAGTACACTGGTTTTTTGTGTGTTTTTTTGTGGTACGCGGGCCTCTCACTGCCGCGGCCTCTCCCGTTGCGGGGCACAGGCTCCGGACGCGCAGGCTCAGCAGCCATGGCTCACGGGTCCAGCCGCTCCGCGGCATGTGGGATCCTCCTGGACCGGGGCTCGAACTCGCGTCCCCTGCATCGCCAGGCGGACTCCCAACCACTGCGCCACCAGGGAAGCCCCATACACTGGTTTTGAAACGAGAGAGAGCCAATGGTTGCCTGGCATTGTGAATGCACTAAACACCACCGAATTGTACACTGTACAACGGCTAATTGTGCTGTGTGGACGTCACCTCAATTTTTAAACATACGAAACAAACAAACAAAAAAAGAGATGGTGCCTGACGGAGATGGTTTCACAGGTAAGTTCCTTCAAGGTTAAAGAAAGGAGAAGTCAACGTGATTCCATTTAACTATCCCAAAGCCTCGGAAAATGAGAAACACCCCTCAACGAGGTAACTAGTGTCCCGTGCCCCCTCCCCGTTCACGTCCCCTCAGAACCTCAGAATGTCACCTTATTTGGCAATAGGGTCTTTGCAGATGTAATTAGCTGAAAATGAGGTCATACTTGGAGTAGGATGGGCCCTAAATCCAATTTGATAAGCAGTGCATGTGAAGTCAAAGGCAGGGATCTGAATTACGCTGCCAAACCCAAGGGATGCCAAGGATTACCAGAGGCCCCAGAAGCTTGCAGAAGGACAAGAAACAGACTCTCCCTCAGATACTTCCAGAAGCCACCAGTTCTGACGACACCTTGACCTCAGATTTCTGGTCCTCAGGCAGTGAGGGAATACATTTCTGTCATATTAAGTCACTCCATTTGTGGTACTTTTTTACGGCTGCCCAGGAAATTCATATGGCCCCCATGATCTTAACAATATCAGCGGACCCCGATATTAAACCTGCCAAAGATAAAAGGAAAAATAAATCTGCAGACCACCTCCACCCATTAAAACTGCAAAAGGACAAAATAAATTAAAAGAAAAATTCATCTCATCCAGGTGAATCCAGAGCTATTGGAAGAAAAAACACCCCACCGTCATCAATTAAAGCTGGTTCCAGGATGGCAGAAGCTAGTCAGTGTTAGAAAATCTATTCAAATAAAAATAGACTTCACCGTCTTAATAGATCGGAGGAAATGAACCAAAGGCTCCTCAGGAGATGCCACAAACACTTGCCAGAGGTTCTAGGTAAAACGGGAAAAGGAGACTACCTTTAACGTGATGAAGAAATGGACAGGTCTGCCGGCATTGGCATCGTTGTTAACCACACGAAATCTTCACAGAATTCTCCGAGAGAGAGGTTCCCAATAGCGTCTTCTAGTTTTTTCACTGGGGACCCACATGTGTCTTGGGAACAGGGAGCTGGGCATGAGGTCCATTCTAAACCCCAGGACCTGCACCAGGTAACCCCAAATTCCTGAAGCCTGCACCTCAAGAGTGAGGGCTGAATGGGATGGCAAGGTCCTTCTGATGGGCTCATGCCCCCTTCTGTTTTCCACGAAGCTTTCCGGTAAATCCCTGCAATGGAAGATAATTTGTCAACATCGTCAGGGTGGGTTGACTCCACCGTGGAAGTGCTAGCCAGCTCCATAGGGCAGGATAACAAAATAGCCCTCGTTAATAACGGAAGGGGCGGTAACACTTGAATCAATGCCCATGGGGGCTGTAAAATCAGGGTACAGCTGAAATAGGAAAGGAAATCACTCATTGCTATTTTGGGATGGTGTCACTGGATTGCGGAAACCCCAAGAGAGTTTATAAAGAGGCATCAAGGTGTTAACGATAATTACAGTGTAAATACGCAGAACCAACAGGAGCTTTCTGCAGACTGGCAACAGCGGGATGACAAGCTGTGGAAGACAGTAAAATGGAGATAAATAAATCCCAGGTGGAATAAATTTCTAAACATAAGTAGTGAAAGCACAGATGTATCAGAAAGACAAAGAACAATCTGAGGATAGTCAGATGTATATCATTTGCTGGAGAGGAAGGCTTCCTTAGCAAGAGACCAAAGGCAGAAAGTATAAAGAGAGAAATTGGGCTAGAAATAAAACACCGGAAGCAAAAATAGAAAGCGGTTAACAAACCTAGAAGAATATGAAAACATGAATGGCAACGTTCGTGTCTTCCATCTGTAAAGAGATCTTACAACTTAAGAAAAAACTTAGGTACCGCCAATGGAAAATGAGCAAAACATCACAGAAGCAGTGACAAATGACCCAAATGAGATAAGATGATTAAAATAAGATGCTATGTCCTCCCTATTAGGGCAGCAACACTAAAAAGAATAATGATACCCACCGCTGGAACAGATGTGGGTGTCGACAGCCTTTCAATGAGACGATTTGGTGACAATTCTGAGAAGGTTTCTTTTCAAATGAAAAGAAACCTTTAATTTGTCCTTTAACTTGTGAAACCATCAGAGAAGATGTGGTACAGATATTCATCACAGGATCACTCTTAACAAGAGAAAATTATTATAAAGTCTTAAATGAGAGGTGGCTAATTAAATAAAATTGGATAGTCAGAAAGTTAACCATAGGGACTTCCCTGGTGGTGCAGTGGTGAAGACTCCACGCTCCCAATGCAGGGGGCCCGGGTTCAATCCCTGGTCAGGGAACTAGATCCAACATGCATGCCGCAACTAAGAGTTTGCATGCCGCAACTAAGGAGCCCGCCTGCCGCAACAAAGACCCAGCACAACCAAAATAAATAAATAAGTAAATAAATATTTTTTAAAATTTAACCATAGAATCACCATATGACTCAGCAATTCCACTCCTCGGGATGTACCCCAAAGAATTGAAAACAGGTGTTCAAACAAATATGTGACCACATGTGTTTTCAGCAGAATGATTCACATTTGCTAAAAGGTAGAAACGGCCCAAATACCCATCCGTGGTTTATGGATAAACAATGTGGTCCCTCCACACACGGGAATATCACTCAGTTGTGAAAAGGAGTGAAGCACGGACACTCGCTGCAGTGTGGACGGATCTTGAGAACACGATGTTCAGTGAGAGAAGCCAGACACAGAAGGACACACAGTGTGTGATTCCACTGATGGGAAACGTCCAGAACGGGCAGATGCGCAGACACAGAGTGGATTCGTAGTCGCCAGGGACTGGGGGAGTGACTGCTCGTGGGGATGGGGTTTCTTTTCTGGAATTTGATAGTGAAGTTGGTTGCACGACTCTGAATATGCTAGAAACCATTGAATTGCACACTTTACAATGCTTAATTTTATGGTATGTGAATTTCATCTCGATCTTAAAAAAGAGGAAAGGGAAAGAAACTCAGTTATGTCAGCAAGCAAAATATTGTTAGCAAAAATTGTAGAAAAGATGGATATCTGTTGGCCTAAAAATATTCTCAATATTACATTAAGTGGGAAGAAAGATTGAAAAACATTTTGATTCCCTGTTTATAAAAATGGGTGTATTCGTATCCCTAAGCACATCTGCATGAAAAAAAGCCTGAACTATTATGGATCAAAAGAAGAGAGGTCTAGGGCTTCCCTGGTGGCGCAGTGGTTGAGAGTCCGC
This sequence comes from Delphinus delphis, assembly GCF_949987515.2. Lineage (NCBI taxonomy): Eukaryota > Metazoa > Chordata > Mammalia > Artiodactyla > Delphinidae > Delphinus > Delphinus delphis. Next base: position 3,502,839 of record NC_082685.1, on the reverse strand, counting down.
CTGCCGATGAAGGGGACACGGGTTCGCGCCCCGGTCCGGGAAGATCCCACGTACCGCGGAGCGGCTGGGCCCGTGAGCCATGGCTGCTGAGCCTGCGCGTCCGGAGCCTGTGCTCCGCAACGGGAGAGGCCACAACAGTGAGAGGTCCGCGTACCACAAAAGAAGAGAGGTCTAAATGTGATATGAAATACTGCATGGGATTCTGGAACAGAAAAAGGATATTATGAAAAACCTGGTGAAATACAGATGAAGTCTATAAGATATACATGTGTTAATTTCTCGGTCGTAACACACACACATCAGTGACAAGATGTTTCCATGAGGGTAGGGGCTGGGGTGGGGTTCCCTGCCTTATCTTTGCAACTTTTCTGTATGTCTAAAATTATTCCAAAATACAAAAAAACTTTTTTTTTTTTTTTTTTGGTGCCTAAACCTGAGAATTTTTTTTTTAAGGGAGAGAACTGCTGTTTCAGTTCTAAGGCATGAAATTACCAATGATTAGATTTTCTCCATTCTTTTCAATATTTTCTGATTATTTCTGATCCTGGTGACATATTACTTTTTTAATCAGAAAGAGCTGCTAATCTTTTCGTGCAGATCACAGACAATGTATGAAGCCATTTTTGCAAACTTCTTTAATATTTAGGTACAATTATTTTCCACAAATGTACGTGTCTGTATGGGAGAAACCTTGAAAGGTCTCTCTCTGGAACGGTGGGATGGATACTTTTGGTTGTAGGGGATGATGACCCTCATTTTAATACATTTTTGCCACCACAGACAGGCAGTGTTTGTGTAATAAAAAATAATAACGGGATTTATTTTTCTACCCACGAATTTCCCCCATGGCCTCCTGTGAATTTTCCCAATGACCTTTCCCAATACCCACAGTAATTGATCCTTAATCAGATATTCAAATGTGTGCTTCGAGGGAAGACACAGTGATTCGGCAACTTTGATGATGAAGAATATTTCTTTGCCTTCCTCTCCCACCCTGCCTGCTGCTGCTTGCCTCCTAGCCCCCCTGCCCCCCAGCTTTCCCAGCCCAGCCCCCTTTGCCCCCTGCCCCACTGGAGTCTTGCAAATATCTTTTGGTTTTAAGAGTTCCCCAGGGAAGCCTTGTTCTAAATGAAGTGTAAAAATCTAAGCGGCACACACACACACAAAAAATAGCGAGAGGCTGGAATCAATACCCTCTTCACAGCTGCATCGATTAACAACCATATTCTTCATTTATTAATTATGAAGGGGGATTTCAGAGCCGCCATTTCCTTCTTTTGCTGTGACATGGCGCCCCCCCATCCCTGCTTCCGGCGGCTGCCCCCCTCACCTGAGACCACCCTGGGTCTGGGGCCCGTGGTACCCTGGCTCTGCATCCCCCAGGCCTGGGAGAAGAGGAGGGAGACAAACACCTGCCCCCACCTGCCAGTCCAGCCAGGAACAGAGAGCTTGGGAATCAGTCTTGCAGCAAATGATTCTAATTTCTTGGCTTCTTTGCTGTTTTATTCCCCCGGTCTTCCCCCTTAGAACAGAAGCTCCGTGAGTGGCCTCACCAGCTTTTTCCCTGTCGTGTTTCAATAAAGGTCTGCTGAGTGATCCTGCAGGTGGAGTCCAAAGAGACAGGGCAGCCGGGGTGGGGGCAGTGAGTGTCAGCCCTTGTCTGGGCTGAACATGGTTGTTACACGAGAGCAAAATGTCCTTGGTCTGGGAACTCATGGGGCGGGGGCCAGCTCAGACTCACCTTTATCTCCACAGGGCAGCATCACCATGGCCCAGAAAGGACCACGGAAAATGCCTGTGGTGGATGAATGAATGGGTGAATTGATAAATAGATGGGTGGGTGGGTGGGTGGATGGGTAAGTGGATGGACAGGTGGATGGAAGGGTGAATGAATCAGTGGACGGGTAGGAGGGTGGTTGGATGGGTGGGTGAGTAGGAGGGTTGATGAATGAATGGGTGTGTAAATGGATGGGTGGATAGATGGGCAGATGGATGTGTGTTTGGTTGGAAACTGGATGGTGGGAGGAAGGATGAGTGGATGGCTAAAAGGATAGATAAATGGAGGGACGACTGGACGGATGAATAGGTAAGTGTATGGGGAGGCAGGTGAATGGCTTGGTGGACAGATGGATGGATGGATGGATAGAAGAATAAAGTGGATGGGTGAATGGGTGGAATAGATGGGTGAATCACTAGGTGGATGGACGGGTCATTGGGTATGTTGGTGAATGCATGGATTGTTGACTGTATGGGTGGCTGGATAAAGGGATAAACAAATGGATGTATTTATGGATGGGTGAGTTGCTGAACGCATGCAAGATGGGTGAAAGGTTTGGTGAATGTATGGATGGGTGGATGGGTAGGTGGTTGAGTGGTTAGGTAGATGAGTGAATAGGAGTGTAATGTGTGGGAGAATGGATAGACAAATGGGAGTATGGGTGGATGGGTGGATGGATGGTTGGGTGGGTAGATCAGTGGCTGGATGAATGGGTGGATAGAAGGATAGATAAGTGGATGGATGAATGGGTGGAATAGGTGGGCAAATCACTAGGTGGATGGATGGATGGATGGATGAATGGATGGATGGATGGATGTGTGGATAGAAGGATAGATAAGAGGATGGATGAATGGGTGGAATAGACACGTGAATCACTAGGTGGATGGATGGATGAATGGGTGGGTGGATGGATGGGTGGATGGACTGATGGGTGGATGAATGGATGGGTGGATGGGTAGGTGGGTGAGTAGATGGCCAGATGAGTGAATAGGGGTGTAATGTGTGGGGGAATGAATAGACAAATGAGTGGATGGATGGATGGGTGGATGGATGGATGGGTGGCTAGAAGAACAGATAAATGGATGGATGAATGGGTAAGAGGATGGGTGGGTAAATCAATGGGTGAGTAGGCAGAAGCACTGATGGATGGATGGAAGGATGGAGGAGGCATTGGATGAACGGGTACGTTGGTGAATGTATGGCTTGTTGACTGTCTGGGTGGATGGGTGGGTGGATACTGGACGAGTGTCTTGGTGAAAAGGCAGATGGGTGGGTGGGTTGAGTGACTTGATGAGCAGGTGGATGGATGAATACTCTGATGGGCACGCTGGTGAATGTGTGGATGAGTGGGCACGTGGGTGGGTGAACAAAGGTGCTTAAGTGGGACTATTCTGCACGGGTTACTCTCTTTCCGAGTATTTACTGTACCTGTGCAGGTGCTGTGAGAGGAGAGCTCCTGCTGGCTCAGGAGCAGCAAGCGATTCTCAGAATAGGACGGCATGGGGGTCGGGGGGAGGGGAGCCCTACGGCAAAGTGTCGCAAGAAGCAGAAGCAGCCACTGGACTTGGAGCTGGCAGCAGGGCCAGGCCTGGGAGGGGAAGAACAGGATTCCAGACAAGGAGAGATGCTCGCAGGGTGGGAAGCCTGAGACCAGCCTCTGCTCTCCCAGCCCGCCCTCCTTCCCGAGGGACCCCCTGACACCGAGTTGGCCCCTCCCCGCCCCACACCTTCCAGGGCCCCACCCCCCGCCCCGGCTCTGTGCACACGGCACCTCCCCCCTTCCCTTGCCCTGTCTGTGCCCTCCAGCCCCCACCTTCTCCGGGACGATTGCTGGAGGAGAGGGGGCGGCCCTGCGCGGGGTGCTGGGGTGCAGAGCCTCGGGCAGCGGGAGCTGTCAGCGCCGGATCGTGGGGAGGGGCGCCTCCGCTCGAGGTCGATGGGAGCGGGGGGCCTGGGCTGTGGTTTACACTGAATCCACGAAAATCACCGAAGCTTGAAAAGTGCTCAATACTCCATCGATCGCTCTCTGCTGATCGGCGCGGCCGCCGCAGTGGGCTGGGGGCAGGGACCGGGCCAGCAGACCGGTCTCCCACCGCAGAGGCCCCACGCGCCTGCCCCCACCCACCCCGGGCCTGGGGAGAGCATCCCCCGGTGCACGTGCAGACCCCCAAATCCTTCCCCGGCTGTTGTGGGTGATATGAAATTAAGACAGAAAACCTGGCTCATCCACTGCTGGGCTGTGTGACCTTAGTGCGTTTCTAACCTCTCTGGGCCTCAGTTGCTGCCTCTGTAAAATGGGTGTGGTAACCCGTACCCCAACGAGAATTCCTGACTTACTTGCTGTCTATGGCTTCTGCATTTCCTCCCATCTTTGGGGTGATTCTCCTCCCTTTCTCAGCTGGGGGGAAGGGTTTCAGGCAGAGGGAACAGCATGTGCAAAGGCTTGGAGGCTGGATGCCACATGGGGCGCTCAGGACAAGCGACTGGGACCTGTCTTTGGAAGGAGGGTGCACGGTGTTTGTGGCAGCTTTAGCTTTTAATCCCGGGGGTAAAAGAGAGCCTCTGGAGGATTTGGAGTAACAAGTGGCTCAGCAACTTTCCCCCCAAAGCTATGCCTCGGTCCTGGCATGGCCTGGCCTCCCCTGCCCCACCCCCAGGGCGCATTGGTCACCACTTCCTGCCCTAACCTCACACGGGCTCCGCCAGAGACCTTTCAAGGCCAGCTCTGAACTGGCCCCTCCCCTGCTCTAACCCTCCCATAGCTCCCCGACGCTGGTCCAGGCACCTTAGCTGGACAGCAGCCTGTGACATGCCCCACTGCATGTCTAGCCACACGCCAGCCAGCCAGCGATGCTCCAGCTGCCCCAGCTGCTGTCACTCGTGCTCTCATCCCACCTGGACTTTGTCCTCCTGCTAGGAGTTCTGTCCCCACCCCGTGCACCTACTAAAGCCCTCCTCATCCTCCAAGCCCCACCCCGGGGCCTCCTTTGGGCTGTGTCTGATTCTGTGTCTCCCAGCCATGATTAAGGGGGTACTGGGGGGCATTTGTAGCAGACACTGGGGTGGGGGCTTTGGGGACACAAAGCCGGAACCTTCCTCCCACAGTCAGGGAAGCTGAGGCCCACCTGGGGGGGTCCTACCCCCCTCAGCTCCCTCTTGCCTTTGAACCCAGTCCCCAACCCACCACCAGTGTGACCCCACCTGACCGGTTCCCAAGAGGTAAACAGAAAAGAGAAAAAAAGAGAAGAGACAAGTGAAGGGGCTTCCCTTCCCCCACTCCTTTCACCAGACCACCCCCTTTCTGGTCTCTTCCATGAGTCCCCCCTCACCCACCCTGGAGTCTCAGCACCACTTCAGGACCCCCATCTGACCTCTGCTGGAACAGGGGCTGCCCTCTCCCCACCCCTGCGTCCTTCTCCTCAAAGGTCAGGCAGTTAATTTCATTCCTGTGTATCTCTCACACCTCGATGATTAATAATTGAAGAAAATGTATTTCTTTGGGGGCCCAGAATAAATCAGAAATAAGTCCAGCATTCACATGCTGCTTAAGGGCTGGGGATGCCTGGGGCGGGGGGAGGAAGAGGCAGGAGATGGGGGTGTGGGCTTCTGAGGGTCTAGCAGCCGTGAGGATACTCAACAATCATTTCAAAATCATCATCATAACAGCAACAGCAAGTTCACTGAAGACTTGCTCTGCATACAGAGGCACTGTGCTTGAAAGAAATGAGCTCGCTACCCCCATTTTACAGACAAGGAAACTGAGGCCCAAATCAGGAAACTGTCTTGCCCAAAGTCACACAGCTGGGATTCGAACTCAGGTGGGTCCTGTGCCGTACCTGGGGCTCTGTCCAGGACCCCTTCTGGTATATTCCCTTCAACTGGGGTCTTGAGGCCCATGTGGGGTTGGATAGAGGATGCTTGGCCGCATATGGGGTCTATTTGCTGCCCCAGGACTTGCCACATGGAAGTTAATGAGGTCAAAAGTCACCAAGGTACACCCATGTTCACAGCGGCATTATTCACCATAACCCAAAGTTTTGGCGTTCATCAACGGATGACAGATAAACGAAATGTGGTCCATCCGTACGATGGAATTGTTATGTACTACTCAGCCGTAATAAGAGTGAAGCACTGACACTTGCTACAACATGGGTAAACCTTGAGGACATGATGCTCAATGAAATAAACCAGACACAAAAAGACAAATACTGTCTGATCCCGCTCACAGGAGGTCCCTGGAGAGTCAGATCCACAGAGACAGGAAGTAGATGGTGGGGGCCAGGGTCTGGGGGAGGGGCTGGGGAGTCAGTGTTTCACGGGGACAGTTTCAGTTTTACAAGGTGAAAAGATTTCTGGAGACAGATGGTGGGGATGGTTGAACAACAATGTAAATGTACTGAATGCCACTGAACTATGCACTTAAAATGGTTAAAGTGGTAAATGTTGTTATGTATGTTTTACCACAATTTTTAAATTTTCTTAAAAAAAAGGAAAAAAGCACTGACACACACTATAACATGGATGAACCTTGAGATCATGAAGCTCAGAGAAAGAAACCAGACACAAAGGGCCACATAGTGTGTGACTCCATTTATAGGAAAGGTCCACAATAGGGAAATTCAGAGACAGAAAGTGGATTAGTGGTTGCCAGGGGCTGGGGGAGGGGTGGCGGAGGAGTGGATGGTGGCGGGGTGATGGCTACTGGGGACAGGGTTTTAGTTTGGGGTGATGAAAATGTTTCAGAGCTACACAGTAGTAGTGATCGCACAACATTGTGTATGTACTAATTACCACTGAATTGTACACTTTAAAAGGGTCAGTTTTATGTTATATGAATTTCACCTCAACTACAAAGAACAATATACCATGAGGGCTGCCCATTCCCATCTCTGGGCATCTGTCTATGTTTTGGTGATACTGCCTCCCCCCCCCACCCCTGAGGTGGGGTAACAAACTTTAAATGCTTTTTATCCAGTTTCAGACATGCGGCAGTGGGGGGGGTCTTTATTTTCCATGTTCTGATTCCCAACTGATTTCATCCTGTTCCACTTACCCTGTGCTATTTTGCTGTTTGCCAAAAGAACATGTGCTGGGGGATTTCCCCGGTGGCACAGTGGTTAAGAATCCGCCTGCCAGTGTAGGGGACACAGGTTCCAGCCCAGGTCCAGGAAGATCCCACATGCCGCGGAGCAACTAAGCCCACGCGCCACAACTGCTGAGACTGCGCTCTAGAGCCCTCGAGCCACAACCACTGAAGCCCGTGCTCCTAGAGCCCGTGCTCCACAACAAAGAAAAGCCACCGCAATGAGAAGCCCGCGCACCGCAACGAAGAGTAGCCCCCCTCTTGCCGCAACTAGAGAGAGCCCGCACGCAGCAACGAAGACCCAATGCAGCCAAAAATAATAAATAAATAAATAAATTTACTTTTTTTTTTAAAAAAAAAGAACATGTGCTGGGACTAGCCTTGCTTTCCAAGGGAAGGGGATTGATAAAGAGATGTCTCCTCCTTGCGGGTAATGCTGGGTGGGTATTAGAGGTGATGGAGGAGGAGAAATTTTAATGACATGGAAAGATACCCATGTGATAAAGTGAAAGACACTGACCACATGACAGCCGGAGGTCACATGAGCCCATTTTGGTAAAGCCTCTTGCCTCTGTCAGCATTTCCCTGGGATCCTAGCCCAGAGCCAGTTGTATGGAAAAATGTCCTGAGACCATGCAGAAGGCCACCACCATATCTGCCTCCCTCCATGCCCACCCAGTGAATCAAATAATGTCCTCCAGAAGTCATGTCCACTCGGAACCTCAGAATGTGGACTTATTTGGAAATTTGGAAATACAATCTTTGCCGTTGTAATTAGCTAAGATGAGGTCATCCTGAATTAGAGTGACCCTTAAATCCAGTGACCGGTGTCCTTATGAAAAGAGGAGAGACACACAGAGACAGAGAGAAGATGGCCCTGTGACAACAGAGGCAGAGTCTGCAGTGATGTGGTTACCAGCCAAGGGACGTCAGGATTGCTGACAACCACAGGCAGCTGGAAGAGGCAGTAAGGATCCCCCCCTAGAGCTTTACAAGGGAGCATGGCCCTGTGACACCTTGATCTCAGAAGGAGGGAGGGGCCTCGATCCTCCAGACATGCTTGCCTCATTTTTCCTGTTTCCTCATCTGTAAAATGGGGATACATTACCCAAATGCACAGGATTTTGAAGAATCTGTACTCTTGCACGTGCAAAGCAATTAGTGAAGTCTAGCTCTCTGTCAATGCTCAATAAATATTGTGAAAAAGATGAATCTGAGGCAGAAAGAAGCGAGGGGGAGGAGTGGGGACCGCCCTGAATTTGTAACAGGAGCAGTCTCCGAGCCAGTGACTTTTCCTCTCTGGGCCTCAGGGTCCCCACCTGAGAACAAAACATGGTTGATGCCAACTTAGAAACAAAGAGCTTAATGGGACACCTCGCAGACCCCAACCGGGCAGGTACTACTTTACCTCACGGTACAGGTGGGAACCCTGAGGCCGGAGCCCCCCTGCCCCAGGCCACTCAGCTGGTGGGTAGTGGAGACAGGATGCTGCCCCGGGGTGGCCCCTGCATGCACCTCCGGGATGAAACTGGGCACCAACGGGCTCCTTTGGCTGGGATGTTGGGAGATTATAAGTGGATGGTCCAGTGCTGGATGAACGTGAGCTGCTGCTGCTGCTGCTGCTGTTGTTGTAGTTATTATTATTGAAAGGAGCAGGAGGGGAGGAGGTGGCGGATGGCGGGGCACCACCCCCCCTTAAGCCCTTTTCCGAGCTTATTAAGAGCCTCGGGCCGCTGCGATCGATGGCCACTGGGCGCCGGCTGCAGTATCCCTCCCGGCCGCGGGCCGCGCATGCGCACGGGTGCCGGATTGATCGTGGCCACCTCGGATCCATCGCGCGTCGGCCCGCCCCTCCTCCCGGCCCGCGTTGCCCAGCAACAGCAGCTCGGCGCGCTCCCATTGGCCGGCAGCGCGCGGGGCTCCCCGGCTGCGCGTGGTCAGTTGGTCAGCGCGGCCGCGGCGTGGCCGAGGGCCTGGCTCCGGGCGAGGGTCGATGTCGCCTCCCGTCTGACCTTTCCCGGCGTGGGGAGGGAGATGCAGGCGGGAAGGGGGCCTGGGGAGGATGGAGCAACCCGGCCCGTCTTGGAAAAAAGTTTATTGACCCGTGTCTTATCTCGGGGACGCATGGCTTCCTGAGGTGGGGGCGACTGAATAGCCAGGGTAGGGGGTGAGGAGGCGGGGCGAGGACCCCTCCCCAGCTCTCCCCTGGCCCCAGCATGCACGGGGCTGCATCTGCGAACCCTACCTGGCCATCTCCCTGGACTGGCTGGCCCCATTCCCTTGCTGGGAAAACCAAGACTCGTAAGAGCGCAGTGCCTTGCCTGGTTCACAGGTCATAGGATGAAGGTGGGCCTGCCACCCAGAAAGTGTGGCTCAGGCTCAAGGGCTTTGGATTCTTTCTGCCACATCTGTGTGACCACTAGTCACCCCCCCCCCAAAGGAGATAGAAACATTTATCCAGTGCTTACTGGGTCCTACACACTGGCTGCCCCTGTAAGGAAGGACAATGATTTAAACTATAATATAATGTTGAAATTAAGGGCTCGGGGGTGCTGTGGGATCTTCCTGTTTAAAGGGCACCCCCCTTTCACAGAAGTTCAGGGAGGCCCAGACGCAAGGGTACAGACTTCAGAAAAGACACTGGTTATTTTGAAGGAGGTGGGGGTATGTGTGCTGCCCTAAACCTTCCAGTTAAAAAAAAAATCCCAAAGCGCCCAACAGTCAATTGGGTTTATTAAAATGAACAGTTAGGGCTTCCCTGGTGGTGCAGTGGTTGAGAGTCCGCCTGCCGATGCAGGGGGCACGGGTTCGTGCCCTGGTCCGGGAAGATCCCGCGTGCCGCGGGGCGGCTGGGCCCGTGAGCCATGGCCGCTGGGCCTGCGCGTCCAGAGCCTGTGCTCCGCAATGGGAGAGACCACAACAGTGAGAGGCCCGTGTGCCGCAAAAAAAAAAAAAAGAACAATTGGATTTTGTCAAAGGAAGCTTTTTTGTAAAACTAAAGATGCTGTTTATAATAAAATGATAGGGTTCCTGGCATGGGGCAAAAAATATTTCTTTGAGGGTGAGAAACAGGAATGAATTATTTGATGCAAATATGTGATTGTTAAAAAAAATTGAATGTACATAACAGTTTTAATATGTATCCTGTACCAAGTCCAGTGCTGAGAGATTTATTTAAATGATACCAATTAATCCCCCCCACACACACACATCCACAGATCAGCGTTGTTTTGCAGAGGTAGAAACTCTAAATTCAGTTCTATAACCACTTTAAAAGGAATAGAAGAGGACACAACCATTGGCCACAGGCTCACGCACCTAAAATCAACTGTGGTCATTCTGCTCAGGCCTCCTCCCTGGCTTCTGTGCACAGTACAGACACGCTTTACAAAGCCGCCAGCCTCCCTGGGTTTTGCATTTATTTTATTTTATTTTTCGCATCATACTGCACCCAGTCTCCTTCCCTGGCCTTTGCCTTTCTAATTCTTAGCAGCTGAGGAAGCTTGCATTGACCGGTGGAGTGTGTGGCGTTATTTTTGAAAGCAGATGCTGGAATTCCATTTTTATTTTAACCTGGTTATTGAGTGGGGTGGGAGAGGGAGAGGCTGGCCAATTCGTGTGCAAGATGAAAATGAAAAAGCTGGATTTTATCACAGGCTGAGCAATTTTGACAATGGCTGCTTGGGTGTGTGATGTGTGAGTGGTTCCAAGGCAGTCCCGAATGCGTGTGTGTGAGTGTGCAAATGTGGGTGCATTTGAGCGTGTGAACGGAACGGGTGTGAGTGTGTGTATGTGTGTGCACTGTGTGAGGGGCGGGGAGAGGGAGGGGGCAGAGGCTGGTCTGTGCACCTGACCGTGTATTCTTAGTGTGTGTGCATGGGTGTGCGAGGGAGAGTTGGTACGTGTGTGTGGTGTGGGTGCATGCATGCGTGTAGCTGTGTGTGTGCCTGTGAGTATGTGGATGATGTGCAGGAGTGTGTGGGAGGCATCGTGTGTGAGTGCATGCCTCTGCACGTGTGTGTGAGAACTGTGCGTGCCCGTGTGTGAGTGGTTACAGGTTAGATAGGCGTGCGTGTGCTTGGGATCACGTGCCTTGTTGGTGCACATGCGTGAGCGCGTGAGGCTGTGTGTCTGAGCCTCTGCCCCTCCTGCCTTCCTCGCTCCTGCAAGCTCAGCTCCCAGCTTCCCGAGACCGCTCTGCCCCTGCCTGGCCTCCCTGCCTTCTCTCTGATGCCCCTGCCGCAGGGACACGGGTCCGCACCTCTTCACTGCTGCCCTGCTCAGTCTCTCACGAGCCTCAGGTGCCCCACTCGGGACAATATGCTGAGATGCATTCATTCCATAAATGTTCACCTCCCCTGGGAGCTGTCTGAGGGCAGGGCCCCGCATCCAAAGCATGGCTCGGTCCTCAGTCCCCAGAGCCCAGGACAGGACGACCGGACGAGAGTACGACACCCGTAGATAAGAACAGTGGCCTGGACTGTAGGTGCCGGCACACTGTGCCAAGGGCGGCCGTGGAAACCCCCTTGATGGATGGGGAAACTGAGGCCTAGACAAGAGGTCCCCCCACCCTGGGATGTGCCTCCCACCCCATCCAAGCACCGGCCCTGCTGGGTGTCAGCTGTCCTGGAACACTTTCCCTGTCAGACCTGGCCCGGCGCATGGATTTCCGCAGCCATCTCTCCATCTGGCAGCTTTATTAACCTGATTCGACTGATCGAGTGATTGACGTGTTTGCCTACGGGCTACTCCTGCCCCTCGAGGGACCCTGACTAGGAGCCCCCCACCTCCATCTCCATCAGCCCAGGAGGACAGGGGACACCAGGATCCTCTCACAGGCCCATCACACACACAAACAATTACTCACAATTAAACACTTGTGGTGATTGGGTCCATTTGAGTGGACCTTTCCAGAAGATGATGTGTCAACATCTAACAAAAAATTAAAACCCAAACTGAAAATGCGAGCTTGGCGAAGACAAGAACTTCTATCTGCCCCCTTCCTCCCTGGGTCCCGAGCCCCTTAAAACCATGCCAAGCACACAGTAGGTACTCAATAAATAGTAAATGAATTCCCCTGGCCTGTGTACTGCTAGAAATGTACCCCATCCCATGGAGGCATGCACAGTGGGGCAATATTTACATAAGAGTATGTTCCTAGAGGCATTCATTGTTCCAGCAAAAATCTGGAAACAGCCTAAAAGCCAGGGATAAGATGCTCTTGAAATCAGTTACAGAGTGCCGGCAGCTCCGAGCACTACACAGCTGTTCCAAAGGCGAGTGCCGCCCAGGCAGCGGCACTGAATATTCCCAAGAGGTATTCAGTGCAAAGGCTAGTTGCCCCAAAGGGGCCAGCAACTTACGTCCGCACAAAAACCTGCACAGGGGTGTTGACGGCAGCTTTATTCCTAACTGCCCAAACCCGGAAGTAACCGAGATGTCCTCTACTAGGTGGACGGATCGTCCAGAAGATGCAACGTTACTCCACACTAAGAAGAAAGCTAACAAGCCATGCATAGAAAGACACGCAGGAACCTTAAATGCACATGACCGAGAGGAAGAAGCCAGTCTGAAAGGGCTACACACTGTGATTCCAACTCTGGGACATTCTAGACAAGGCAGGACTCTGGAGATGAGAGTAGGATCCGTGATGCGGGCATTGGGGGAAGAGGGATGGATGGGCGGGGCCCAGAGGGTTTTTAGGGCTACAAAACCATTCTGTATGACGCTGTAATGCTGGATGAACAGTATTATGTCATGAGAGCCCATAGAACTTACAACACAAAGGGTGAGCCTTAATGGAAGTTATGGACCTTAATGTGCCCTAACAAGGGACCTCAGACTGAGTGGCTTAAACAAGAGAAATGATTCCCTCCCAGCTCTGGAGGCCAGAAGTCCAAGCTCAGGGCATGGGCAGGGCTGGTTCCTTCTGAGGGCTTGGGGGAGCATCTGTTCCAGACCTCTCTCCTGTTTCTGGGGATCGCTGGTGATCCTTGGCGACCTTGGCTTATAGAAGCACCACCCCGATCTCGGCCTTCATGTTCACATGGCCTTTTCCCTGTGTGTGTGCTTCTGTGTCCAGATGTTCCCTTCTTATAAGGACACCAGGCACGTTGGATTATGACCTACCCCAATGCCTATCTCAACTTGATCTGCAAAGACCCGATTACTAAATAAGGTCACATTCACAGGTGAACTTCAGTGTCTTTTGCAAGGGACAAAATTCAACCGATAACAATCACTTGTAATGTATTAAGGTCAGTTCATTAATTGTAGCTCGTGTACCACACCGATGGTAATAATAGAGGACGGTGTGTGTGTGTGTGTGTGTGTGTGTGTGTGTGTGTGTGTGTGTGTGGTGGGGGTGTATATAGGAATTTCCTACACAGTGTTCACTTTTCCTGTGAAACTGAAACTATTCTAAAAAGCAGAGTCTATTATTAAAAAAAAAAAAAGCTAGGTACTAAACAGTGAGAACGATACTCAAATTTGAGCAAAGCAACGGGGGCACATCTTTGTGTGGGGCTCGTACAGATACAGGACACTGAGGCTGCCAAGCTCGCCCTCCTCCTGCCACCAAGCCTTTGCATATGCTGTTCCCACTTCACTTAATTAACTCCTGCTCTCCTTACAGCTCTCAAGGCAAATGGGCTCTTCTTGGGGAGCCCTCAGGCTGCCTGTCCAGCCCCCAGTCCCCCTTTCAGCCCCGCTTAGTCTGGGTCATGCTTTAAGGTCTGTCATCCACAGACTGAACTCCCCTGCTCCCCCTGCCAGTCCTGGCGCACAGTAGGTGCGGTAAAGATCCTCTGAGCGATTATAAGATTAAAATAAATGGAGACTCCACAGCCTCTTGTAGCAGGAACTCAGCAAATGGGATCACTGTTTGAAGGGTTATTAGCAGCCATCAGGAACCCCCCCCATGAACCCTCGCAAGCCCGAGGAGGGGGGGACAGAGGCCCCTTTAAGGGTCCACCGCCACCCGGCACCCACCCACCTGATGAGACTCAAGCAGCCCATTAAGCGATTTTTTTCCTCCACTTACAGCTAGCGGCATCGACAGGGATACTCAATATCTGAGGGGCCGCTGGCCTTGGAAGAGAGATTGCAGCCACCTCGATAAAACATTCCCTCTTGTCAGCGCCTCCCCCGCCCAGCCGAAGCTGCGTGTCTGATCCCCTCCCCTAATGAGCTCCGTTCTCTCCCCTCTGGGAGGATGAGATGCTGCCCCCTCCCAGGCTTTCAAGCTCAGCTCAAGGGTTGAGGGTGGTGGTGGAAGGAGAACCATTCCTACTTCCCATCTGTCCAGATTCTGGTGGGGTCACCTCCCCCAGGAAGTCCTCCAGGACCACCCGAGTCAGGCTCTGGATTCCTGCAGCCTTGCTTTGGGAGGTGGGAGGCTGGGGTACATAGAGGGACCGGGGACTGAGTGGGGTCACCCAGCAGTGTCCAGATGCCACCACTTTCAATTGTCCATTTGCTCAACAGAGAGGGAGGCAGAGCTGGGCTCTGGTACTCCCAGCCCTGTGGGGCTAACATGAGGGGCTGGGTAAGATGGGGTGGGGCGCCGGAGCTACAGAGCAGGGAGGGACCAGACAGGGTGCAGGGCTAGAGGGAGCCCCCTCAGGATGCGATGGCAGCAAACTGGAGGGCGGACAACCCGATGTGACTGGACTGGGCTTGTCCAGCCTGCCTGGGGAGGGGGGACATGGCCTCTGAACGCTGTGGCAGGGGAGGGAGCTCAGCTGGCCAGGTTGGGGGTGGGGAAGCCCTCTCCCCAGACTGAAGACCTCCGGTTCTAGCTTCAGCACCAAGAACAGCTCCCCAGTCCTCTCTCGATGGGAGGGGACCTCATTCGTCAGAACGCAGGACCTCTGAGAGACACCTCCCAGGACCTCCTTGGGTCTCAGTGTCCCCAGTAAGATGAGAAAAATGCCTCGCCCTTGTGGTGGGGGGGATGGGAGGCAGCAGAGTCAACGCCAGAGTGAATGAGTAAATAAATGATTCCAAAATTTCAAATCTGACTCAAACCCCTTGTTCAAAAACAGGGAAACTGAGACCTGAAGAGAGTGTGGCTCTGCCCCTCCTCCACAGCCATATTCCAGAATCTTCTCTCCGGGCCTAAGGGTGAATGGGAAGGGGGAGGCAGGGAGGGAAGAGGGTTGAGGGAACTGCCACCTCCCAAAACGAGCCCTGTTCATTGTCCAGACACTGATCCACTGCGCTGGGAGATGCCAAAGTCCCAAGGGCCAGCTCTGGTCTGGATCTCAGGAAGCCCCCAGGCTGATGGGGAGATGGGCGGGGGGCACTGGGTGGGCCAGAGTGCGAGCCCCAGTGTTCAGGAGTCCCTGGAGCAGGGAAGTGAGGGTGCTGGAGTCGGGCAGCTGGGGAAGGGCAGCGAAGGTTCTATCTGGGAGGGGTGGGGAAGTTGTATAGAGTGGGGGCATTGGGACTGGGCTCTGCAGGTAGAATAGGAGTTTCCTAGAGTGAGCAGAGGGACAAGCAGAAACACAGGTGAGAGATCATGGCTCATTTGGGGAGGGTTGGGAGGAATTCAGATGAGGAGGACGCCCCCCGCCCCAGAGGGGAGAATGGGGGTGAATTGAGGGAGCCCCTGGGGCCTCGGCCGGGACTAGGAGAAGGTGGGGGCTGAGGAGGCCTGCTCAGAGGGGCCCAGGCACCCACTGCGGGGACCAAAGCCTCACCTTATCCCCACTAGCCAGACATCAAACCCAGCCTCCCCGTCTTTCAGGTTATTAATTTTTCAGAGAAGAAAATGCTTTTTGTATTTTTTCCAGGCAAAATATTGATAATGGTTTTAATGTGCCTTTCCTGCTTTTGTGTGTTGAGAGGACTTTTCCATCCTGGTTGCCGCAGAGGCTGCTATCCCCCCTACACACACATACACACACACCGCTGCAGCCCCCCATCAGCAGACCCGCGCTTGGCTGTGGAGGCCTGGGTGTCTGCAGAGATGGCTGGGAGTGGGGTGGGGGTGTTTTGATTGCTGCCGGGTGGGTTTTGATCGCAGCTCCCTACCCGCCTCAAGCCCCCCACCTCTGCCTGCACAAAGCCAGATGCCCACCCGCCCCAAGGTGGGTCGATGCGCCCTGCCAGGGGAGCTGGTGTTTCCAGCAGCTCCAGGCTGAGATACATCTTCGGGTTGTTTGCAATATGCCTGCCTTATTTTCATGACGATCAAGAAGCAGGAAGGTAGGGAGGCCCATTCATTTGTTCATCCATCCATCCATCTACCCATCCCTCGTTCACTCACTCACTTGTACGGCAGCCGGTTACTAGGCACGTACCATGCACCACGCAGGGCACTGGAGCCACAGCCACCACCAGGCGGCCCCTGACCCCTGCCCTTTTAGAGTTCACCGTCTGGTAGCAGAGAAGGGTACTAACCCAAAAATTCCAGGAAAAAAGATATCATTACAACTTGTGACATGACCGCTGTGAGAGACACATAGGTGTGTGAGACTGTGAAACAGGGAGGGGTCGGGGACTTCCTTAGGGCCGTGACACCAGCTGAGCCCCGATGAGCCAGGAGGAGCGGCCTCTGGGAAGAGGGGCAGTGAGGTGCTCAGACCTCCTCCGAAGGGAGCAGCCTGTGTGGGACCCCAAGGCACCAGAACCGACTCTCAGTGGTTCTGAAACATAAGCAGGTTTCACAGTCCCATGGAAGGCTCCCTGATGCCCAGCCAGCCAGCCCCCCACCTCTGGGGCACTGATTCAACAGGGGATCCTCTCTCTGAAGGCCACCGCACCAGGGGAAGCACCAGTGATTGGTGAGATCCAGACAAGGGCCATACCTCCAGGTACAGGCAAAGGGGGGGCCCTGGGGCCAGACACCCTCAAGGCCCGGCTTACCGTCTGCATGCTCTGGGGCGGGCTCACTTCAACCTTCAGGTGTCAGCTTCCCTGTAGGGAAAACAAGCATGGTGAGCATCCCAATTTCCTGTGACAGGAGAAGGGACGAACCAAGATGACCCAGATCAAATACTTAGTGCAGAGCCTGGCACACGGTAGGTGCTCAATAAATGTGAGTGCCAATGATGATCAGGTGCATGACTGATTAAGGAACAGGAACCCTCCCCTGAGCTGATGCCCGATCAAAATGCAGAAAGCAAGAGCACGTCACACCATGTATTAGTTAGCTACTGCTGCATAACAAAGCATCGCAAATTTACCAGCTTGGAACAGCACACATCTACGATCTGTCAGGCTCTGTGGGTCAGGAGTCAGGGCACTGGGTCCTCTGCTCTGGTCCCACAGGCCACAGTCAAGGTATCAGCCAGGCTGAGTTCTTTTCTAGAGTTCAAGTTCCTTTTCCAAGCTCACGTGGATGTTGACAGAATTCAATCCTTGTGGTTGTAGGACTGAAGTCTGGGTTGCTTTATTTTTTCTGGCTTTCAGTAATGAGTGTGCCAGCTGTTTCCCAACACATGCTCCCCTCCAGGGACCCCTCACAATACGGTAGCGCACCTCTTCAAGGCCAGCAGGAGAATCTCTGCTGGGATAGGGTCTTATATAACACAGTGTAATTATGGGTGGACACCCATCACCTTTGCCATATTCCACTGGTGGGACGCAAGCCCACACTCACGGGGAGGGGGTTACACAGGATGCAACACCTGTGGGTGCAGGTTCCGTGGCCATTAAAATTCTGCTGAGCACACCCTGCTCGGGCACACACTCACATGCACACGTCCAGGACCAGGCTTAGCAATGGCCACAAAAGTATGCATGGCCATAAGTATGAACATACCGGCAAGTGCTTCTCTTTTCGCATTGCCTGCTGGGGAGCTCAGAGCCAATACTGTGGCCCACCTGCTGGGTTTAGAACCACCTGCTGTGGGTTTTATGGACTAACTTCTCTTCCAGCTACAGCTTCTCTTGACCTCATTTCTAATTTATTTTCTCTGGCTGCCTTATCCCTCTGCAACCTCCTCCGTCCCAACTTTCTGGACCCAAAACAGGCTGATAAGGATAGCAGTTCCCATCTGCTCAGCAGATGAGCACTGTTCTAAGGGCTTGACATGAATTCTCTCATTTCATCCTCAGTAAAACCCCCTCTTGCAGATGAGGGAAATGTTGCACAGAGCGGGTGTGAGAACCAGCCCAGGGACACCAGCTAAGAAGTGGAATAGAGAATCTGGATGAGAAGCTGGGCTCAATTCCAGGAGATTGGGTTTGAGATCTTGGGCTATAGGCACCCATCACGGACCTTCAGTGAAAACACGTACAGAGACTGATCTGCAAAGCAACCTCGGAGAGGGTTGAACCAGCAGGAAGGCTGCCCAGCCGTCACCTCCTCCCCGCTCCTGAACCCACAGCTGGACGGTGGGGCTGCCCCAGCATCAATAATCTTCTGCAAACGCACCTCCACCCACACATCGATCTGTGGGCAGGACGGAAAGCGCTGCTTCAGGGAAACAGTTGATCCAGCGAGCAACGTGAAGCCCCTGCACCAGCCTGCTGGGGACCCCCCTCCAACCCCCGGAGAAAGGCCCGGCCCCATGCCCCTCCCAGAGCCCCCCCAAAGGGAAGATGAGGGGCCCAGGGCTGAGGCAGGATGCTTGCTCACACCATGTGTTTAGCTGTCCTCAGGGACTGCACAGGCCCCAGCCTACTGCTGAAGCACGCTTGAACGGACCTTCCGGGCAGGTGTCCGTCCCTACTGAGCGGTCCTGGCCTGAGCGGGGCGATGGGGACACCAGGGCACCCCAAATCCTGTTTGTGCCTTCAGGGGATGCCCAGGCCTGGGAGAGAGACAGCAGGGAAGAGGCAGGGCAGCGCACACTCTGGGTGGAGAGCAGATGGAGCGAGACACGACGGGATCACAGTGGGGCCTCTCAGGGTGTGGTCCTCAGACCCTCCAGTCCCCTCTTCCAGAGCTGCCTCCGTGCAGCTTTGTGCAGCCCCGGGTTCCAAACACAGGCCTGAGTATGCATCCAGCCACCTTCATTAGAACAAAGGCCCTGCACTTCCCTTGAATCAATTCACAGTAACTCAACGTGATCCCCATTTTACAGATGGGGAAACCAAGGCACAACGAATTGGGTGTGTTACCCAGAGTCCACCAGCGGGGGCCTGAGCTCACACCCCAAGTCTGTGATTGTCAAGGTAGCGGGGGAGCTGGGGCCTCAGTCTCCTCACTCATAAAAGGGGGGTGACCACCCTGGCCTTGCCCACCTGCTGGGATCGGGGGCAGGAGGTGAGCTGAGGCCCACAGCTCAATGGTGCTCAAGGATGCTGAAACCAGGGCCCTAGCCCTGCCCCTGCCCAGTCATTTCTGCCCCATTCAGAGAAACTGGGGGAAAAAATAGCCCTGGGAAGGTACAAGAAACAGAAAATCAGGGGCTTCGTACAGAGGCAGACTGGGAATTCCAGAACCAACACACAAAACGAGGGCTGGCTAACCAGAGGCGCCTGAATCCACCACCAGGTGCCTGGCGCCGCCGCCCTGGAACCTCCTGTGAAGTGTGGCCGGGGTCCTGTGGGGCCTGCAGGGGAAAGGAGGAGCCTCCCTCGCCTCTGCCCGCCCCTCGCCCTTCTCTCCTGCCGCTTCCCGGGATCAATGTGCAGATCAATGCCAGGCTCTGTCCTCTTGGCCCTGCCTCGGGGGCCCTCTGACCCCCACCCGGTTCGCTCTCCCTCAGACACAGCTCGGTGGCCGCACCCGCACAAGCATTTCCTGGGCATCACCCAGGTGCCCTCGGGTTTGCGCCGTGTATGTGTTGTGTCCGTTCCACAGATGAGTACGTCGGGGCGCTGAGAGGGTCCGTGAGGTGGGTAAGGGAGAACTGGGGTTCACATGCAGAACTCACCCTTGACTTTGGGGGGGTGAAGCCCTGGTACCAAGGACCCTGAGCCAAAGAGGCACCCACAGGGGATTGGCGCCCCTGGGGGTCAGTGGCTCCCCGGAGCAGCCAGCACAAGCCTCAATCTTCCTATCTGTGAAATGGGCCGCCCCTCAGAGGAGTCGAATCAGCCATGGCGGCACTTAGCTGGCTTGACATGGGTCGTCCCCCTGCACCCTGTCCCCCACTATGCTTCTGGGACCTTCAGAGGGCTTTTCCCGGGCAGCCGAGAGCTGCTCAGCACTCTGGGAGGCAGGAGCCTGGGTTCCGCCTCAGTTTCCTCACCCAGAAAACAAGCGAGGGGTCGACCAGATGACCCTCGGCCCTCCCCAACCCCTCCCCCTCCTGCCACTGCTATGGTCCTGGGGACCCCCCGCCCCCCAGGTCTAGCAGCCCACACGGGGACCCTCCTGATGGGAGCACATCCCTGATTTCTCGCTCCACCAGGGCCCTTGCCCTCCCGCCTACCTTCCCTCTATGTGGAGGGCAGGCGAGGAGGGGGCTGGAGGGTCTCTCCCTCCAAGTTCCCCTGGGAGACACAGCCAGTGGGAGCCTGGCTTCTTCCCTCCCGATGCACAGGGAGTTCGAGGTCGATAATAATAGAAATGTTATGTTGTGCATGCGTGCATGTGCGTGTGTGCGTGTGTGTGTGTGTGTGTGTGTGTGTGTGTGTGTGTGTGTGTATCTTAAGTAAAGAGGAGGAAGCTGGGTCCCTACCCAGCCAAAGTAAGGGATTTATTACAGAGGCAATTACACAGGGAGCCGGCAGGGACTGCTGGGGGCTAGGGTGCTTGTTAAGGAAGTGGGTTAACCAGCAGTTACAGCTGTTAGCAGCGGAGGGGAGGGGAGTGGAGAGAGGGAAGGAGGGGGAAGGGGAGGAGAGAAGTGGGGGAGGGAAGGAGGGGGAGGAATAGCTGGAGAAGGTGGGGGGAAGGGGAGGGATGGGGAGGGAAGAGGGAGGCATCAAGACCCCCCTCTCCTTCCTGGCAGACCCTCTCAGTCCCTCCGTGTTGGGGTGTCTGGGCCAGGCTCTGCTCTCCCCACTCCCGGGGCTCCCCAGAAGTCAAGCTGGAGAGAGTTCGAGCGGGACTGCAGCGGCCTTTTCTGGAGGAGCCCAGTTGACCCTACCTTTCCCCAGTTCCTTTAATGATTATCTGGCTGGGTGGGAGTCATGGGGGAGGAGGCAGGAGCCCCTCCAAACTTTAGCCCCCATGGCTCGGCTGCTGGTTCACAGGCCCTGAATAGGGGACGCCCTGAAAGTGCAGGCTGGAGTGTCCCTCTCAGTCTCCTCGTCATCACCCCTCCCCCGAGTCCCTGGGACTGTCCAAAGCGCTGGGTTGAAGGGAGGGACCGCAGGCAGGGATATTCTGTGTAGCTGGACCCCGTGCCCCACAGATTCGGCTGGGACTTCAGCGTTGCCGCCAAGACCAACTCTATCCCCAGCTGGACACACCGGTGTGTCCACAACACATGCAAACTGGGCGCACACTGGGACTCAGGCCTGGGGTCGGTCGGCTCACCGGTTGGGGGTCTGGGGCAAATCCCTGAACCTCCCAGGGCCTCAGTTTCCTCATCTGAAAAATGGGGATGATTAGCGTTGCTCCCCCAGAGTCTCACCTCCCCAAGCGCACAGCAAGCATTGCTGGGGTGGGGGGAGGGCAGGCAGGTAGAACCGGGTTCTGCTGGGCGCGTGACCCGCCAGGGTTCGGGGAACCCCCTCATGTACACACCTGGGGAGGGAGGAAGAAGGCGGCAGCTGATAGAAGGAAGGAGAAAACTGTTTCCTTCCCGCACACCTCGGTGACTCACCTGCTGGGCTCAGGAACAAACACCTCTCCCTCCCCCACTGTCACCGCCCTGGGGGGAGGGGGAGGCATTCAGCCCCCACTACATCCATGAGGATGTTTCTTTGTACAGACTGGGGCTGGAAGGAGTTGTTCTAGAGGCCACTGGGACCCCCTCCTGCTGGCATCCCAGCCCAGGAGAGAAAGCCCAGCCCCACTTAGCCTGGCGTTCAAGGCCTGGCTTTGACACCCACCCCCTCCCGTCAGGTCCCAGTTTTATCTCATTGACTCATTTAACAAATATTTCCTTGACGAAGGCCTGTGAGCTAACGCCAGCCTCCTGCCCCTGCTCCATTCCCTTCTGCCCCAAGTTAGAAGGGGTCTTTTCATCCGTGGACTCGCCTACCTGACTCAGACTCCTGCACGTCGTACAAAACCCAGCCTCGAGGTCCTCCCCTCCAGGAAGTTTGCTCCCTCCCCCCAGTCCTGCCCTCAGGGGCAAGAGTGTCTGTAATCTTTGTCTCCTCCTCCCCAAGTAGAGGAGCTACACCTGGAGGGCGGGGGCTGCAGCCTCAGCTCCGGGGTGGGGACTGCGCAGAGGGGTTTGTTAAATCAGGTGAACAGCCCAGCTCCGTTCCTCCGTCCTTGACGTGTAGATTCTGCCTGGCGGGGCGCGCACCCCGGTCCCATTCTCAACTTCTCAGTGTCCCTCAGACAAGTCTCCTAGATCCCCTCAGCCCCCAGGGGTGCAAGCAAAAGAGACAGACCTAGAGGGCAGCTAGGAGGTAGGGGGCGGGCAGCCTTGGGGATGGGGCCGGGAAGCCTCCTCTGCCTCCCCTCCCCCTTCCTGGCCCAGCGGAAAGGGCACGGGTGTGTTCAGATAAATGGCGCATTAATGGGGCGCCAGGCCAGGGCGAGGCTCCCCTGCCGGATGCTGCGGAGGGTAACCCACGGGGGCGGGGCGTCGGACCCTCCCCGAGTGGGGGGGGCAGAGTCCTCCGTCCCCGCTGGGCCTCCGTCTCCGTATCGGAAAAGTGGGCGCTCTCCCAGGCCTGTGCTGCCCACCTCCGCCTCTGTCGTCTCGTCCGGGGCTCTGGGGATCCAGGGTAGGACCCTCCCGGGGGTCGAAGCTGGCGTGCTCGGGCTCAGTAGAGCCCGCGCTGCGACCCGGGCCAAGGTAGCTCCTGGAGGTACCCCAGGGTCAGCCCCGCTGCAGTCCGGCCGGGATCACCCGGCCTGGCGCCTCCCCGAACCCATCCACCGCGCCCCGTCCCACCCCCAGCTCCAGATCCGCGGGCCGCCTTTCTGCAAGGACGAAAGCGTAGTGGATTAAATATATATATTTACATCTTTACTTGTCAAAGGAGCGTCCCTTCCGGGAAGGGCAGAGGACGCTCAGGACCGCCCAGGGTGGGGGGACTCGCTTCACTGTCGGGGCCGGAGCTTGGCCGCGGGGATGGCCCGGCCTCTCCGGAGCGGGCGCCAGAAGCGGGTTTCGTTGCGCCGGGGAAGTCAGCGGCCTGTGATGCCCGGGCCGCGCGGTCAGCGGAGCTGGGTAGTGGGGCGCCCCCCTCTCCCATCCTCCGGGAGGCCGCAGCCCGCGCCCTGCCTGGCCTGGCCTCAATTTCCCCGACTGCACACCGCGGAACAAGGTCGAAGTTTCCTCACTTAGCAGGCGGCGGGGGGTGGGGGGGGGTGGGGATGACGGGTTGTGATCACGAAGGAGCCGAGAGACCAGGGGTTCGGGCCTGAGGGGGGCGTCTTCGTGTCCCCAGCCCCTTCTGGCTGCGCCTCCAACTCGGCCTTTCCGTATTTACAAGGTCGGCGTCCTAGGCTCCAGGCCCCCAGCCCAGCTCCGGGACCTGCACGCGATCTCCGGCGCGCAGAGGGAGCGAAAGCAGGCGGAGCGGGCGGGAGGTGAGCGAGCAGATCTCCAGAGCCCTGGGGTCCCCTCGCCCCTGCGGGTCACTTTCCAGACCTGGCAGGAGGTGCGGGCCCAAGCTCCGCAATCCGGGCGCCCCGCGCTCCAGCCCGGGCTTGGCCGCGACCACCCACCCGGAGTCGTAGTGGTGGGGGTGGAATTCTCTCCGCTATCTGTGCCTGGAACTCCCGGGCCCGCGGAGGCCGAGCTGCTGGGGGAGAGGGACGAGGACGCGGGGCCCCAGGGAACCCCCCGCCGGCCGCGGGCTCCCGGTTCGGGTGCCCCGGCGCAAACAAGCTTGGTGTTTGCGGAGAGCGCGGCGGGAGGCTCGGCCCAGGAGCGATGAGGATTCGATGGAGCCGCGCGGCGTGGCGCGGGCAACGGAGCCAGGGCGGGCGCGGGGATCGATCGGGCGCAGCTGTCGCCGACACGCCCGCGGGAGCATCCACCCCGCGGGCCAGCGCGACCCGGCGCCCCGCGACCGCGGGCAGGAAGCTCGGACGTTCTGCCCGCCAGCTGCGAAACCCCAACGTCGTGGCGCCCCAGGTTCGGCGCTGGGATGTCCGCACACCCAACGTCCGAGACTGGAACCTTCGGGCGCCGCGAGGGCAGCCGGGCCGGGACCCCCGGCCGGGCAGGAAAAGTCTAGCGCCCTCCCCCCACACCCCCAATCTAAATAAAGTCCTCCGACCCCGCCCGAACGAAGGCGCAGGAGTCTGGCGGAGCACGTGGGCCCAGCCAAGTGCGAGCCGGCCAGAAGTTGGGGCGTCTGCAGGTTTGGGGGACTGTACCTGGGGCTGACACGGATCTCGGGCTGGGCGGGACTGGAAGGGGGACATTAATCGTCACTATTTATTAAAACCTCGCTCTAAACAAAAAGGAAGGTGCGCAGCGGCTGGTGAGTTTCATTTCCGTGGGCGACAAATCGAATCACAGAATCAGCAGAGAACCGTGCAGGGGCCTAGCAGAGGCCCGGAAAGGGAAAACTTTGAGTATAACACCCCCCCACCCATATTTTTGGCTGCGATCTGGAGTCAAAACAACAAGGAATGTTGCCTGTCCAAGAAGAGAGGAGGTGGACGGTACTGATTCGAGTTGGGGCGGATTGGGGGTGTTGAACCGGAGGAGACGGCTGGGCCCCCCGGAGCGGGGAGGAGGCCCGAGCTCCAGCCAAGCCTCCCTGCCGCTTGCTGGACGCTGCAAGCCCCCGGGTAAGGGGGATGCGGTGTTGCACTTCCCGGCTTCTCCCAGGCCCGGCTGTGCACAGAGAGGGTGGGCATTGACAGAGGCAGCCCAGCGTGGGCCGAGGCACCTCCAGGCACAGACGCGGGCTCCAAGCGTCAAACTCCAATTTTCCTGGACGGGATACTGAGGCCAGAGAGCTTCCGCCACGTGGCCAAGGTCGGGGCAGGGGCGAGGATGCGTGTCGCCCTGCCCCCACCCAGCCCACCCTTCCCCCTGCCGCAATTTGCCTAATGACCCAAGATCGATCAGGGCCTGAGCCACCGGCCCGTCCGTGGTCAGCTCAATTCTATTTTACTAATTACTAAAAGGCCACTGGTGGGGGAAGCCGGTTCCGGAGCTCCAGGGGGGCTCTCCGCTCACTCTCTGGAGGGTGGCAAATTTTTGCTCAATCTCCCAGGGGGACCATAGCCTCTGCGGGAGCGGGATCCCTGTCCCTGTGGGTGTCTGAATGTCCAGCCTAAAAGGGGTGCAGGACTGCGCACACCTGGATGAGCCTGGTTCCCCCGCCTGGCATCCCCTGCCTAGTGGAGGTGCTCAGGGTGTCCTGAGGCAGCAGAGGGGAGGGGGCTCCTTCATCTCAAAGCTGCTGGTCTCCCTCTTTCAAAATGGACGCTTTCCCCGTTAGAAAAGGCACACATGCTTGTTATAAAAGTGAAAGTGAGAAGCTGGAGGAAATATTTATATAAAGATGGAGGTAAAAGGCTGCATGGCCCTGACCCCCACAGAGCACCCCTTGGTTGACTTTGGGAGCACTTCCTTCCACCTTAGCTTTCCCACCCATAGAGACCCCCCCCCCCCGCACCCGCCTGATCTGCGCTTGTTGGGCCTGGGATGCGATCATTTTATGAAGGCTGATTGATTTTTAGATCCCACGATTATTTTTAATTATCTGTGATTGTTGGCGAGTGAGATGGGGGGGCGGGGGGCTGGAGCCCTGCACAGCCAGAACCCAACCTCCCAGACTTGGAATCTCCATGGGGAGGGGGATATTCACTTGTCCAGACCTGCCCATCTCTGCCACCTCTGTTTTCCTACCTGGAATATGGGTGTACTGATCTATAACCTGAAATTGTATATAAGTCCTGAATTGAAAACGTCATGGACCTGGACCTGCGGGCAGTGTTGGCCCTTGGGAAGAATGCCGGAACAATCAGTGCCACAGTCTACCTTGGACCGGAGGCAGAAGCAAAGCAGCTGTGCAACTTCCCCTTGGGGCTCGGGGAAGAGTGTGTGTGCCTGGTACAGCGTAGGCAGCCGCTAAATGCTAAGTCCTGAGCACAAGGCACGAAGAGGGGTCCCTTGTAGCCCTATCCCACCCCAGGCCATTCTACTGTCCGATTCTCCAAAGCTGGGGGTCAGCTCATCCTGGTTCCCCAGCTCCCTCACACTCAGAGACCCCCACCTCCCTCTCCCGCTATGATGGAAAACACAGATGTGCCCCGGGCTCTCAGCTGGGGCAGGCAGGAAGGCACCCTCCTCCCCGTCAGAGAAGGGGAAACAGACACAGAAAGGGCCCTGGCACAGGGTCCAAGCCCAGTGGCAGTTCAGAGAATCAAACCTCCAGTGCGTAGCCGCGTCTACAGGGGCGGGAATCCTGTTGAAGGTGGTGAGGGAGGGGCTGCCCCAATGGTCTGCGGCGGGGGGGGGGGGGCTAGCTCGCTGATGGGGTCTTCCCCTCCCTCCGCCCGCAGATTAGAGCCCTAGTCCTCCCCTCGAGGTGGGGGTTCCCGGGGTACCCTAGCAGAGGGCTTACTAGCTCTACCCTTCCCCTCCCCATTCTGGAAAAGGCAAAGGTTTCCCCCTGGGGCAGATGTACGGGGAAGGAAGAAGGGGTGGGGCCGGTTTGGCGAGTCCCTCCTCAGCCCACACTCTGGCCTTCAGATGGGGACACCCCTTGGGGCCTGGCTTGGCCACTCCAGACTCCCCTCCCTGATCTGCATCTTATTCCAATAGAGGGATCACCTTGGGGGGGTGTCTCTGAGTGTGGGAGGCCCCCTCATTTATCCCAGTTCCCAGAGATCCCTGGGCCTCACCTGTCTCCACGTGGTGAGGAAAAGGATCACCCTCGCTCCCCCCTAAAAGCGGGGCTTCCCTGGTGGCGCAGTGGTTGAGAGTCCGCCTGCCGATGCAGGGGGCGCGGGTTCGTGACCCGGTCCGGGAAGATCCCACATGCCACAGAGCGGCTGGGCCCATGAGCCATGGCCGCTGAGCCTGCGCGTCTGGAGCCTGTGCTCCGCAACGGGAGAGGCCACAACAGTGAGAGGCCCGTGTACTGCAAAAAAAAAAAAAAAAATAGGAGAAACCCCAGGGAGAGCGTGGAGCTGGACCGGGGCTTTGTGGGAAGCTGGGAGGATGTGCCTTCAGCCTGCCTGATCTGGAGGGGGAGAGGGGTTCTTCAAGAGTCACCCCCAAGCCGCTCCCACGCTGGAGATGAAGGAAACTAGAAGGACCTGGAAGTGGGAGGTGCCTTGGGCACCCCTGAGGCCAGGCGCTCCATTATACAGCTGGGGAAACTGAGGCCCAGGTGCCCACACATGGGGGCAGATCCAGACACTTGGGAGGCACAGGCCGTGACCCAGCCTGAGGACCCCCTTTCAGCACACTCGCTCCAGAGAGACCTTTGTGGGGGGCTGTGACTCCCTACCTGTGCTGAGATAGAGGGAGGTGAGCGAGCAGAGGGACCACCTCCTGGGGGGGTCTGTGTGGGTCGGGGGGCGCACGATCACAGACCTCCACTCAGCCACGCTCCTGCGCACTCCCTAAAGATGGACTCATGGGTGCCAGGTAGGAAAGTAACCTTCACGACCCTCGGGAGAGACAGGGAATCAGAGACCCAGAGACAAGGTCCCCAGTCTCACCTCGGCAGTCTGTCCTCGACCCGCGCCCACTGTCCCCGGGTACGACCAGTCCCCAGGGGGCACGGCGGAGACAGAGGCAGGGGACCCCAGAAGCCCGGAGTCTGGCCCACTCCGGCCTGCCTGGCGCTGAAAGGGGCCGGGGCGGGCGGAGAGCAAGGCGGCGGGAGGTGGCGGCGAGGGGAGCCGGTGGGCGGGGGCACTGACGTCAGACCCGGGCCCGGGCGCCGGCGGCCGCTCCCCCGCCACATCCTGGTGGCCGCGCTCGCAGCCGGGCCGGGCCGTGCGCCGCTCAGCCGGGCAGCCTCGCGCGCAGCCACCGGGGAGCGGGCGGGGGCCATGCGTCGGCCTTGAGCGCGCCGGGCCGGCGCCAAGGAGCGCGCGCGGCGGGCGGGCGGCCGAGCCGGCGAGGGGCCCGCGCGCGGCGGCCGAGCATGGAGCTGAGCCTGGAGAGCCTGGGGGGCCTGCACGGCGTGGCCCATGCGCAGGCGGGAGAGCTGCTGAGCCCGAGCCACGCGCGCTCGGCGGCGGCGCCGCACCGCGGCCTGGTGGCGCCCGGGCGCCCCGGCCTGGTGGCCGGCATGGCGAGCCTGCTGGACGGCGGCGGCGGCAGCGCCGCCGGGGGCGCCGGGGGCGCGGGCGGCGCGAGCGGCGCGGGCGGCGGCGCCGACTTCCGCGGGGAGCTGGCGGGCCCGCTGCACCCGGCCATGGGCATGGCCTGCGAGGCCCCCGGCCTGGGCGGCACCTACACGACGCTCACGCCCCTGCAGCACCTGCCCCCGCTCGCGGCCGTGGCTGACAAGTTCCACCAGCACGCGGCGGCCGCGGCCGTAGCCGGGGCGCACGGCGGCCACCCCCACTCGCACCCGCACCCGGCGGCCGCGCCGCCCCCGCCGCCCCCGCCGCAGCGCCTGGCGGCCAGCGTGAGCGGCAGCTTCACCCTCATGCGCGACGAGCGCGCGGCGCTCGCCTCCGTGGGCCACCTCTACGGGCCCTATGGCAAGGAGCTGCCCGCCATGGGGTCGCCGCTCTCGCCGCTGCCCAACGCACTGCCGCCCGCGCTGCACGGCGCCCCTCAGCCCCCGCCGCCGCCGCCGCCGCCGCCGCCGCTGGCAGCCTATGGCGCGCCGGGCCACCTGGCGGGGGACAAGCTGCTGCCGCCCGCCGCCTTCGAGCCTCACGCCGCGCTGCTGGGTCGCGCGGAGGACGCGCTGGCCCGCGGGCTGCCCGGAGGCGGCGGCGGCAGCAGTTCGGGCGCCGGGAGCACCGGGGGGCTGCTGGCGCCGCTGGGCGGGCTGGCGGCGGCCGGAGCGCACGGGCCTCACTCCGGCGGCAGCGGCCCGGCCGCGGGAGGCGGCGGCCCCGGGGCGGGCGCGGCGGCCGAGGAGATCAACACCAAGGAGGTGGCGCAGCGCATCACGGCGGAGCTGAAGCGCTACAGCATCCCGCAGGCCATCTTCGCGCAGCGCATCCTGTGCCGCTCGCAGGGCACGCTCTCCGACCTGCTGCGCAACCCCAAGCCCTGGAGCAAGCTCAAGTCGGGCCGCGAGACCTTCCGCAGGATGTGGAAGTGGCTGCAGGAGCCCGAGTTCCAGCGCATGTCGGCGCTGCGCCTCGCAGGTAGGAGCGCGGCGCGTACCGCCCGACCCTAGGGGTCCGGCTCGGGGCTCCCCAGCACCAAGCAGTGCGGCAGCGGAGAGCCCCGGCTCCCTCCCCAGTCGGCGGCCTTGCGCCCCGCCCCCCCACTCTGGACCCCCCTGCAGGAGGCTAGAGCGTGATCTGCGCCCCTGCCCGTCAGTTCCGTCAGCAAAAGGGGGAAAAGGATTGTGCCGCCGTCCCTCCCGTAGACTCCCGCCCAGCCCCTCCGGGAACTGGGAGGGGGTTCCTGGACCCTTTTTAGACTGCTGGAGGATCCCCAAGCTGCCAGCAGGGTCGCTCATTGTGTGTGTGATGTGTGCGTGTGTGTTTTAGGGGGTGGGTGCCCAAGACGCGCCGCCGCTTTCAGCTCGGGGTGCCACTCCCCTCCTCCCAAACGATCCCTCGCTGCGCCTCCAGCCCCGGGGCAGAGCGCCGGGACCGTGCACCGGGTGCCAGAACCTTAGCAGCCAGGGCCGGGCCCGCGCTCAGCCCCCGGCCCCAGCGCGCGCTTCTTTGTAGCTGGGCCTCTGCGATCGATAGCCCCCTCCCCCTCTCCGGCCGCTAGCAAAGGTCACCCGAGAACGGGCGGGGGAGGGGCAGCCCGGGGGACCCTCGGCCCGCGCGGCGCGGAGGCCTTTACACCCCAGCCGGCCGCCCGCCCCACGCGTTTGCTCCTGGCTAGGGTGCGCGCACCCCACTGGCCTCTCTTTTCCGTTTTGTGTTTCTCTCGCTTCCACTTCTCTCTCTGTCGGGCGAACTGGGATCTATTTTTTTTGCTCTGTCTCCGTTTTCCTCCTGGTCTCATTCTTTCTCCTTCTCTCTGTCCCGCTCCCTCTCTACCTCTCTCTGCCTCTGTCTCCGTGTCTCACTCACACTGATGCTCGTCCTCCCCTCGCTCCCTCCTCCCTCCCAGCTGACAACAGCTGGGTCCACACCTGCCCCCAGAGAGCCGGCGGCCAGGACCACTTCTCCTGGGTGTGCGTGGTGGGGTGCAGGAGAGAGCCCCCACTCTCACCACGGTGGCCTGGATTGGGTGGGGGGGAGTCTTTTCCTGGCCACTCTGGGGAGGGGCTGCAGCTGCCCCAGCAGCGGGGACAATAGCGGCCCCGGGCGCCTGATCGATCGCTTCTCTGCGCACAGGGGCGAGTGGGGCTGGATGGAGTGGACTGGGGCTCAAACCAGGCACCCCGTAAGCGGGGAGGCAGGGAGGCACTTGGCTGTGAAGGGCCAGGCAGGGGGGCTGGGGAAGAGGGGGTGCCATTGGGGGATGGAGAGGGGTCGGTGTTCGTTGCTCCCCTCCCCCTAGGCGTCCTGGACAACCTGGGGGACTTGCACCCACACGCGGGCCTCAGTTGCCCCTTCTGCAGAACAAGGTGACTGCCTGAGCCCCGGATAGGCTTCCTAGATTCTCCACATTGGGGACTAAATCCTCCTTTGATGTGGCAGGTAACCAAGTGCGTGGGAAGGTGGCCGTGAAATGTTAGAAATGGCATCAGGAACCTGGAGGGTCTTGTGTGTAAGGGCAGTACCCACTGCTCATGACACATGCAGTGACACAGGTGTGCTCACGGGGGACACTCAGTCACACCAACACACAGCCACAGCGTGCCGTGTGTGAAGCAGGTGATCAGGGAGCAGGTCAAGGGCATGGCTCTGACGCTGTAGGTACTAAGCAGCCCCCAGCGAATGGGGTCACTTGTGAGGTTTGACTTACTGTACACTGGCCACCTTCGGCCTCCTCCCCGGCGCGTGTATTTTGGGGACATCGTGTCTGACATGTGTGTACCCAGAGGACACACCACTTTCCATTTTTTTCCACCGTCACTGTCATTTAACTAACTGGACCCCTTTGTGGTATGTGAGTGGCACACTTCGGGGCCACCCAACAGATTGGCCAGGGCGTCTTAGAACGACAAGCCTCAGGTGAGAAGTCCCTGTGGCGGGTGCCTGCTGTGAGGGATCAGTGCCAGCCAGCAGGGCACCAGCTCCCAGAGTCGGTGTCAGTGCGGGGAGGGCAGGGGAAACTGAGGCTGCGTTTGCATCCCAGCCGGGCCTCCCTGGCTTCTGCGGCGGCAGTCAGACGCCTCACCTCTCTGAGCCTCGGTTTCCCCTTTCGAAGTGGGAGTCAGAATAGTGGCCGTCTCAGGGGTACGTGGGGTGAATGGAGAGGATGAGCACAGGACCTGGCACATGCTCAGGTCCAGGCGACATTGAGCCGCGACACCCGGCCTGTCCCCGGCTCCTCCAGGCCGCTGCCTACGCGTGACCCACCCACCCCACCCCACCCCACCCCCGTCCGCCTGGTCCGCGCGCCCGGCCCTGGGCCCCCGCCACACCTCTAGCGCGTTCAGGACCCCGTCCACAGCGCGGGGCTGGCCTTAGGATGTCAGCGGTGGCCGGGCCGGGGTAATTAAGCACCGACCGGCCGAGAGGCCTTTAGTTCCGGTCGCTGCGCGAATGAAAAGCGGTTAAGTGGCGGCAAATCGCAGCGGCTGGTGGGGGAGGCGGGGCACATCCCTCCGCAACGCGCCGACCCGCAAGCGACAGCCAAAAGCACCTCCCGGCGCCCAGACCCGCACAGTCCAACCCCGGCAGGGAGTACTCACCGCCGCCCTCCCTCCTCCCCGCCCCATCCCGGGACCCTGCAGCTCCGCGCCCCAGTCCCACCCCCTCGCGCTGGCCCGCCTCCGGCCTCGCCTCTTGGCCGAGCTGCTCCGGACCTCCCGTCAGGTAGTCCCGTCCTTGCGCTGGACCAGGAGGGAGAAAGACACACGGAGAGACAGAGAGAAAGAGAGATAGGTAAGGAAGGACAGAGAGTGGCAAAAAAAAAAAAAAAAAGAAGCGAGAAAGTCAAAGAGACAGAAAAGGAGAGACTGGAAAGGGGAGTGGAGAGGTCCCAGCGGCTGCCCGGCTGCTGGGTTCCACTAGCCTGGACCCTGTCACCTCCCAGCTCCCCCGCCTCTCTCCTTCCCGACTCTGGGGCTTAGGAGGGAAGAGCAGTTTCTTTGTTTCTCTGAAGCACCCAAGAAATCTGGCCAGGTAGACCTGAGGGTCCCCCACTCCGTTGCCGCCAGGCCTGCCTGTTCTTTGTGACTCAGTTTACCCCCCTGTACAATGTGTGTGCATTGGGGGAGCCAGGCTCTGGCTCTGACGTTCTGGGGATGGCCCATCCTGCATCCCCCCCAACCCCACTGCCATGGTGGGGGGGGGGGTGACTAGCCCTACTCCACCCCAGGATCCTCAGATTCCCACAGCTTCGGAGCCGCCGCCTCTTCGAAGCCCTCCCCGACTCTGTCTCAAACAGTAATTACGGGAGAGGGGCTGGGGGAGGGGCTGGCGGACTCCGCGGGGGCGGGGCGGTCGATGAATTCGAATTACCGTCTCTAATTCATCACCGTCGCCGGGTCGATAACTTCGGCCGTCTTCAAATATTGTTTAAATTGCAACTCCGGAGGAAAAGTATTTTTTGTAACTGATCAGAAAATATATATAAAATATCAGATGGTGGCGATTGAAAGAAGGGCCTTCTCCTCCTCCTTCTCGCCTGCCGATGAGCCCCAGACCCAGAATCCCTGAAGGCTGTGGGAGACCGGCCGTGGGGGAAACTGAGGCAGAGAGGGAGCCATTTCCGGAGGTGACAGGGGGTGGGCACGGTGAGGGCAGATGTCAGGGTTGGCGGTGGCTTTGCAGTGCGGTGGCCAGGGGCCTGGAGTCTGGAAGGGATGGTGATGGAAAGGGGAAAGGCACACCAGCTGCCCCCCTCCAGGCTAGGACAGGTTTTTCCCCCACCCCTCCCCCCATTCTGCAGCCACCATCCCGGACAGGTGTTGAATGGGAAGAGAAGAAGAGACTCAGCCCACAAGGTCCAATTCCAGAGTCCCACTTGGAGGGACACTATCCATCCCCCCCCCCCCCCCCCCCGCAAGCACTCTCCACCCCCTCTCCCCTCCCCCCATCCCCCCACCCCTGCAAAGACCAATGTACCTTCAGTAAAACCTGACCTTGATCCACCCACAAGGGTCCACACCTCTTGCAAACCCCTCCAGAAAGCCACCCCAGTAGAGAATTCGGAGACCTGGCCTCACCCGGGCTCAGTCACTGACTGATCTTGGGTGAGGGTCTGAGTCTCAGTTTCCTCATCTGAGAAATGGACAGAATCGGATACCACCTCCAAGGTATTTGTTGAGGTTTTTCTTATCAACCCCGCCCCCCCCCCAGAGCCCCTCAGGATGTATTCACAGACCCTGTACCCTGAGGCCCCATTGCTTAATCACCCACTCACACCCACATCTCCTTGTCTGTAGGGAGGACCTGGGTCATCCCTGGCAGCCTGTGCTTTGTGGGACCCACAGAGAGTGGGGAAGGGGAGCCAGAAGGGGTCTGGGACCTGGAGGGGACACTGCAGGCCTCCTCAGGGAAGCAGGGAGTGGGGGGATACTGTCCGGGGCTGTGTGTGCCAGGGCCATGAGGGGCTGTGCATGATGTCTTGGGTCCCCCAAACCAGTCCCTCCTTCTAGACCACAAGACCCAAGTGGGGCGGCACCAGCACCCTGCCCAGGTTCACTGATTCTGGCTTTCATTTCCACGCAGAGGGGGAGGGAGAGGAGAGGGGTAGGTTGTCAGATGGGGAGGGGGCGGGCTGGGATGCCCGGAATCCCTCCCCCTCCCCCTCGGTTCACCCACCACAAAGGAGGGACCTTTTAAGACAGTTTGGGTGTTGAGCCCACTTTACAGACCAGCAAGCCAAGGCTGAAAGAAGGGTGCTTGCCAGTGCTGCGCACTCAGGGTGACTCAGAGCCTTTAGTAAATGGGGCCTGAGATGCTCAGGCTCCCACCTCCCTCAGAGACGGGGGGCCATTCCGGGCAGGTGGCCCGGCAGAGACAAAGGCTGGGAGGGGAGCTCAGTGGACTGAGGCCAGGGACAGGAGGGAGGCTCTCAAGGTCGTGTCAAGGTCCACTTTACAAACCGCTTGGGTGACCCTTGGGCCGGGAGGGCAGGCCTGCACTTGTCCTTCCGACTCAGAGTTGGACAGGATCACGGACCCATGAGAGTCCCCTCAGGGACCACCAGAGACCCTGGGGATGGGTCCTCCTGCTGCACTCAGAGCCACCCGCTTCTGCTTTTCCTGGTGAACTGCCCCCTCCTGGCTGCCAGCCCTCAGGGGGAACCTGGGCCCTGAACTGGAGGTCCAGCCCTCCTTGGACCCCAGTCCCGATAGTACCTTCCTGCCTGAAAGACAAGGATGGTCGTTCCCACGTCACAGAGAAGCACACAGAGGAATCTCCCGGGTGAGGGGCTGGAGCTGGGCTTTGGCTCCTTTATTCTGCAGTCCCCTTACCTGAAAATCCTAGGACTAACCAAGACCCAGCCATTCTCCCTAAACTCCCTCCCTATCAAC
Source organism: Delphinus delphis (assembly GCF_949987515.2). Taxonomy (NCBI): domain Eukaryota; kingdom Metazoa; phylum Chordata; class Mammalia; order Artiodactyla; family Delphinidae; genus Delphinus; species Delphinus delphis. The sequence continues at coordinate 3,468,274 of NC_082685.1, read as the reverse complement.
CATCACCACTCTAGTCTGAGCAACCCACCTCTGGCCGCTGCCTCCTCTTTGCTGGTCTCCAGGCTCCACTCCCTCCCCCGATGTCCTCACTCCAAAGCTGGAGGGGGCTTCTTACAGTAAGTCAGAGCTCATCGTTCTTCTGCTTAGTACCGTGCCTCGTGGCTCCCAAGAGCCCAGAAGTAGAGGAAACTTCCTTCCACGGCCCTAACCTTCTGTCCTGCGTCAATGCAGGTGGAACCACCAAGGACAAAGGCTGGGAGGTGGGAAGCCAGAGTTGCTGTAAGGATGGAGGCTGGACCCCTGCGGCTGGAGTCTTTGTACGTAGCAGCGAGCTCAGCTGAACCAGGGGAGCTCAGGCTGGTTTGAATCAAGTGTTTAATTAAATATGGCCCTTGATCAATAAGGAAGGCTGTGCTCGTGGGGGAGGGAAGAGGCTGGCCGGGAGCCAGGGGCAGCCTGGGTGACCCACCTGACCTTGGGCAGTCCAGGGACACCTGCAGCCTCGGTTTCCCCTCTGCCAAGTAGGTGTGGACGTGGTGGGGCTAGGAAAAGGGGGGACTCTCCTGCTGCTGGTGTCTTGCCCTATGGACAGATGTGGGGTAGGCCGGGGGCTTAGACCTAGAGTCACACGCGTAAAGCCACAAATTGGCAGCAGGTGGAAACGGACAAGGAGAGGCGCCCATGGCCGGCGCGGGCCTCTGGAGAGAGGGGACGGGAGTGTAGACATGCCAGTGCCAGCATGTCTACACAGTGTAGTTGCACGCGGGGAACGCAAGCGGAGATGCAAAGGAACGGGGGATATAAGTGTAGATCCTGACGGGACACAAGTGTAGACGCCCACATCCACACTACGGCAAGCGCGCGCAGACTCCGGCCCAGGACCCCCACCGCCCTCCGGTCGGGGTCTGGCACATCCCGGTGCTGGGGGAGCAGCGAAGAACCCACTTCCGTCCCCCCCCCCCCCCCCACACCTTCGGTGGCGCCTGGGAATTTTTCACGGGCCCCCAGCTGAGCCGCTGGGCCACCTCTCCTACCCATCCACTTCCGGGTAGCAGCGGTCCGGACCCCACTCCCTAGAGCTGGGGGGGTTGGGAGAGGGTCACGTCCGCCCGCGGTGACGGTGGTAGGTGATGGGGGACCTGGTGCGGGCACAGCAGGGTTCATGCTTTTCTACGCACCCTAGCGCATCCGCGTCCACTAGGGAAGATGTCGGTGCTTCAGTTTCCACCACCAGGTCAACGCCGCCCCGCAGTGCCGGCAAAGCCGCGGAGTGCAGCCGGGGCCGCCACGTTCCGCACGTCTGTCCTCAGCGGACGTGGGATCTCACAAACCCAAAAGGATCTAGCGTGCATCCGCCCTCCACAGCCTGGAGGGACATGGGCGCACGCAGCCCAGTGTAAGGACCCGGCCCCTTGCACTGCACACCCGCGGCCTCCGAGCCTCAGGGTCACCGGCGCGCCCTCAACAAGTGCCCGCATCCTACCCCGGGGGAAGTCATATCCCACCCGTGGGGAGCCGCCTCTGGGTTCGCCTCCCTCTGGCCCAACCCAGGGCGGCGGCGGACTTGGCGCGCTTGGCTGTGCGCTCGGAACGTCGGGTCACAGCTCACAGCTCCTGGAATGCAGACAGCACAGCGCGGGGGCCGGGGCGCTTGGGGAGGGATGCGTGCGGCGGCGGTCAGGCCCGGGACTGTGGACAAGGCGCTTCCCCTGCGCACCTCCGTTTCCCCAAATGGAGACTAGAATCCTCAGCCCGGCTGAGAACGAAGCACGTAAAGAAAAGCCTCCTGCGCGCGTCGGAGCAACGGCAAAGTCCCTGCTTGCTTCCTCCGCCTCCCTCCTGTCTACCCACCCTGTTCTTTAAAAAATGCTGTATTATTTTTTTTCACACAGCGGACACATTCGCCAAGTTCCAAATTTAAGTGGAGCAAGTCCCCTTTCTGTAAACCGCAGTTCGTATTGCTCCTCCGAAAGAGAGGTTACACTTCATCCGGCAGCCATAATGCACGTCCTTTTCCTTTTCCTTTTCCTCTTTTTAAAAAACACCGGTTCTGCTGTGCTTTTGCTTCACCGACAGCCGGCACATCCACATCAGGAAAGAGAGAGCCTCGAAGGCATTTTTGCCTGCTGCATAGTATTCTGTTTGGCCCTTTCCTTCTGTCTTCAACCACGTCCCTGCCCAATGGACATTTAGGACAGTTCCAGGTGGTTTGTCGTCGCCCCCAGGGCTGCAGTGAGCACGCGCAGCACGACAGTTTTGCCTGTGAGTTTATCTGTGGCTTAGTTTCCCAGTCACTGAAATGCTGGGTCCTCCCCCCACCCCACGCTGGCCTTTTCTGCTTTGGCTTCTCTATGCTTTTTCTTATCACCGAAGGTTCCTTTCCTGTCATCTTTTTCAAATCCATTTACAGCTGTCAGCCGCTGCGACTCTTAACATTTTTTTTAAAAATAAAAGCTCTGTGTGCACCCGCTGATGAGGTTTGCCCCCAGTGCCTGAATGGGGGGGCGGGTCTCAAGGCGTGAGAGCTGACCCTGGACACCCCCGTCCCCCCATCCCCAGGCGTTGCAACCACCAGATGGAGCGCCCCCCCCCCACCCCCTGGGAGGGGCAGCCCAGAACCCGGTGGAAACGCTCATTTCCCTGATAAGTCTTTGAAAGGCTCAGAACTAATTTGAAAATGCGGCCATTAAAATCCCATCAGGGGAAGCAGGGGGGTGGGGAGGGAGGCTGGGTGACAGCCAAGGTGCGTTCAGAGGCTGGGGGAGGGGGAGGGGTGGACCTGGCGGGCAGGGGAGGAGTGGAGGGGCAGAGAGTGGTGAGGCATCGGAGACAGAGGAGGGGCTGCTGAGGCTTCCAGGGGGTCCACATCTGAGGGCAGGGGCCTGGCTCAGCACCGTCTCCCTGGAGATGACTCCCCTCCCCCCCACCCATGGGAACGTCTTCCCGGTGCCCTGAGGAGTGCGGGGTGTGGATAAAGCAGGTCGGAGGCTGTATATGCTCCAGGCTCCCCTCCGAGTGACTCACTGTGTGACCTTGGGCAAGTCACTCAAACTGTCCCTGGCCAGGGGAGGCCAGCGGGGGCTGCTCAGGGCAGCTCAGCCCAGTGGGGACAAGCCACTAGGGTGGTGGCATCAATGTGGCCCACACCTGGGGCTGAGCAGCTGGTGGCCGGGGTGGGACGTATCGCCAAGGAAACCGGTCATCATCCCAGCCAGGGACCTGGCTCCGTATTGAATTGTCTGCCCCGAGAAGCTGAGCTGAGCGCGGGAGGTGGCCGGAGGGGAGGGAACGGGACAGTGGCTCTGGCTCCCGCTCCCACACCACCACCCGGTGCCCAGGTAGACAGATCCTGGGAAGGGGGTGGTACCGGCACACGGGGCCGGGGCCCTGCGGGCAGGCGAGAGTGGCTCCGCGGTGGCTCTGACACTGCACGGAGGGTGACACAGAGGGATGAGCACTTCTCGGGCCACCGTCTGGCTGCTGTCCTCCCCTGTCAGACCCAGGCTTTCACAGTGGGGGGAGCCACCCTCCTGATGCCACCTGGCTTCTTCCAGATCTGTTCCCCCCTAGCCGGGCTCATGTCTTACCCCACCCATAGCCCAACCATGCCCACCTCCATCCCGAGCTGCACAGCGGGGGCAGCTGGCAGCCCCGTCTGGGAACAGTCAGTCATCGGTTTCCCTGTATCTGTGCGATTATTCGGGTGACGGTGTTTTCACACCACATCGAGGCTCCGTGGGACTTTGCACACAGTGCACACAGGAGGTGCTTGGTAACTGTGTGAGTGAAGCGGGAGGGGGAAGGAGTGAGCAGCTGCAGGGTCCGCCCTGGCCCGCATGTGGAGCCAGCTTTGCTTGGGACCCCCAACCCCACGGACAGATGGGGACATCAGGACCAGGGGTCGCTGGGCCCGCTTTATAAACCAGGAAAACTGTGTCCACAGACTGTGTGCTCAGGGCCACTCGGCCCCCGGAGCCCAGGCCCAGCGTCCCCGCTGATGGGGAAGGGCAGGGCAGTGGGGCAGCTAGCAGGCCCAAGGCCGGAAGACAGACAGGAGCCACCCCGGGGGTCTCCACGGCCCATCCTACGTCCTGTAGACTCAGACCCAGTGGGCTCAGCGCCACGCACCCTGGCTGTCACACCCAGCAAGTCACGTTCCGCCCTTGATTCTTCACACTGCATCCTCTGTCTGACATCCACGCTGTGTCCCCAACCCCCGAGGCCAGCTGCAAGCAAACGTCACGCTGAGGCCTGCTGGCCCCCGGGTCTTCCGCCGCTGCCCACGGACCGGCCACATCCTCTGAGCCTCTGCCCCCACCGCCCCCCAGGTCCCCACCCGCTGCCCACCTGTCTGCCTATCGCACCGAAGGCTCTGGCTACCCTCCCAGTTTACCCGTTCCTCACACGCGTGTGGTCTGCGGTGCGTGGCTACCCCTTCCAACACAGCAAAGCCGCACTGCACACGCCGCCTTCCACCCGGCCAGGCCCTGTGCAGCCCCACGCGGGCACACCCAACTGATGGGGGACAGGCAGACGCCCGCGTGCTCAGCCGGCTGGGGCCAGGGATGGCCCAGGACAGGCACAGCAGGGGCACTCATCCCGCCATGTCACCCACCCAGACCACAGTGGGCCTCTGGAGGAGGAGAGGAGGATGGTGCAGGATGCCAGAGGGGAGGGGGAGACGGAGGGGGGGGAGGAGATGGGTGTCTGTCAGGTGATGATGGGGGTGAACAGGTGCAACTCTAGCTCCCTCCACTGCGGACCTGATCCTCTCCATCCACTGAGGGGCGACTGAATCCAGGGACACACCCCTCCCCCTCCTGCTGCACAGCCCCAGCTTCTCCCTGGCTGACTGGGGACAGGGTGCTCCCTGCTGAGGGCCCTCCCTGGGGTCCCTCTGCTTTACCGGACCCTCCAGGGCAGTGACCAGCCGGGTCTCCCTGCGCAGGGTCTTCCAGTCTGGGCTGAGTCCCCTACCACCCACACAGGGGTGTCAGGCATTGGACAACACAGCCAGCCGGCAGCCTCCCGTGGATCCACTCTGTGCTGGGCACCAGAAGGCTCCTAGGGGAGAGAATTGGGGTTCTGCTGAGGGTGAGGGGAAGAGTTTCCTGGGGCAAGGGCAACTGGGGCTGGGCCTTGAGGGATGTCTAGGAGTTCTTTGGCTGAGGCAGCCCAGCTCCCTACTCCAGACCTCATTTTCTCCATCCCTCCCCCCTCCAGGAAGATTCTAGGGAAGATGCTGAGGCTTGAGGCCTGCCCTGAGAGGGGGAGAAACTTCACGGCTGCCCTGCAAGTGGGGCCCAGAGCCTAGCTCCTCCCCGGGGCCCCCATATGGGAGCTGGGAGCCTCATCCCAGCCCCACCATCGTATTCAAGACTTTTCTGGCTAAACCCCTTCTCAGAGCCTGGTAAGGCAGAGATGATTAAGACAATTTTCCATTTGAGGAACCTGAGACTCAGAGGCCGTCACCACGCAGTAATCCACGGTGGGGACGGGTCTGACTGCCCTCTTGGGCCCCTGGACGCAAGCAGCTTTGTAGAAAGGCAGGAGGGACAGAGGTGCCATGGGAGCAAGTCTCCAGGGGTCTGAAATGAAAGGGAACTTGAGGGTCCCCCCAACTCACCTCCCATTGCCGCCACCCAAAACGTGGACCAACAGGGCCCACCCTCCTACCTGGAGTCCCGCGGGCCAGACCAGCCGAAAAGCCTGCCGTTAGCGCCTGCTGGGCTCCCCGTGAGGCAGCTGATTTGGGAATAAGGTCTCTTCTGTATCTCCTTTGATCTCCTCCAGGGCTTCTGGGACCCCCCCAGGAGCCAGCCCCAGACCCTCCTCATCCCTGGACTCCAAAAAGACTGATAGCAATGAGGGAAACAGGATGGGGTGTAGCCGCCACTGTGGTGCACCTGCATCCCCTCCTCCACCTGAATCATTTCTATCTCCATCACCTTCCCCACCATCTTTAAGATCAGAGCATCTTGGAATCAGCAGCTCCAAGTATCAGATTCTCAGTCCCTGGGGTCAGGGAGGGTGGACAGGAGAGAAAGTTGGGTCCAAAACCCTCACTCTGTGGCACCCCTGGATAGAGTGGGAGAATGGTGTGGAAAAAAGAAAGAAAAAAGCAGAGGAGGGAGAAAGTTGCAGTATTAAATTGGGGGGGGGGGTCAGGGTGGGCCTCACAGAGAAGAGATTTGAGCGAAGAATGGAAGGAGGCAAGGGAACAATGAAGAAACGTGGGAAGAGCAACGCAGGCAGTGACTTCCCTGGTGGTGCAGTGGCTAAGACTCTGTGCTCGCAATGCATGGGGCCCAGGTTCGATCCCTGGTCAGGGAACTAGATCCCACGTGCCACAGCTAAGAGCTGTCACAGCCAAATAAATAAATAAATATTTATAAATAAAAAGAGCGATGCAGGCAGAGCTGGCAGCCAGTGCAAAGGCCCTGAGGTTGCACTGTGCCCGGGGGATGTGACCAGTGTGGCCACGGAGGAGTGAGCTGAGTGAGGGGCAGCAGGAGGAGGTGAGAACAGAGAGGCAGTGGGGGACCAGGGGCCGAGCGAGATGGGGAGGGCTGGGGCAGCTGATGCGCCCTGAAAAATGTTTGAAGGAGGCAGAACGTCCCATTTTGCCACTGAGGAGACTGAGGCAGGCCCTGCAAGGGAACTGACCCACCCAGGGTCCCAGAGCATGTATGAAGGCCATCCCACCACACCAATCCCACAGGCCAGCCCAGCTGGCTCCTCCTCTGCTGACTGTCACGGCAGCCATGGTTGGTGGTGAGGGCCTGTGTCTGAGGCCACTCCCTGTCTCCCCACCACAGGCTGGGTGGCCCTGGTGGGGGAACCTGGGCTGAGTCCCCCTGTGCTGGGCACATACAAGGTGGACTCTAGGAGGGGGTTTGATGGTGTCGGTGAGGATTTTGGAGGAGACGGTGGTGGAGGTGCAAGTGGAGGAGGTGATGAGAGCAGAGGTGGTGTTGATGATGGAGTTCGGCTGCGGAGAGAGGTGGTGGTGGTACAGGTGGTGGTAATGGTGGAGGAGGAGGGGCTGGTGGTGGAACTGATGCAGATGATGGAAGGGATGGTGGTAGATGGACACCGATGGTGGTGGAGACGAGGTGATGGCAGAAGAGGTGATGGAGGTGGAGGAGGTGGGGGTGATGGAGGAGGTGATGGAGGGAGAAGTGATGCAGGTGGAGGAGGCGATGCAGGTACACCACAGTGGCGGTCCCCACTGGAGATCATCGTGGAAGAGGTGGCCGCAGCCGTGGCATGGCAGTGTGAGGCTGCTGGCTGGTGCCATGAGTACATCCCAGGCTGCTCCCCGGGCTCCTCTTTCCCAGCCCTGCTCCCTGGCCGGTCCTCTGGCAGCCTTGGTTTTCACTTCTGTGAAAGGGGCCCATACCCAGGCCTCTCCTCCTTCTGGGGCTGCCTCCAGGGGTGCATTGGTTATTAGGACTGACCCGGGTGATGCTGGGCGCTGGGAGGGATACTGATGAGGGGCAGGGCAGCGATAGGACCCGCTGCTGGGGGGCTTTGGGGCACCTCCCGTGCTGGCACTCACACCCCCGCCAGGGGCAGGGGCCTCCAGGCCGGCGCCGCCGGGGTCTGTGGGGGAGGGAAGCGGTGACAAAAGCTGCTCGAGGTAAACAGCTCCGACTGGAGCCCGGATCGATCCAGGCTGTGAGGAGCTGTAATTAGATTGAACGCTGGGAAGGGGGGGCGAGCGGAGCCTCTTTTTGCTGCGATCGACAAAACGCGAAGTTTTTTCACCGCTCTGCTTCGCCCGGCCCCTCCCCCAGCCTCTGCCTCTGGGGCCCCCATTAGACTCTGGGTTGGAGAAGGGGGAGGCCGGGGGCAAAGAGGCGACCCACATCTTACCTCCCTCCCCTCTGCCAGTCAACTCTGGCTGCTGTCTTGCCCCTGCCAGGACTTGCTGGGCGAACTTGGGCGAGGGGCTTACCTTCTCTGAGTAAGTAAGAAGGAAACTTCCTGCCCTATGGAATTATAAGGCCCTGCACATGCAAAGCTCTTGCAAGCTAGAGCATTGATACAAAGGAGCATTTGTATATCCGTCCCTAGTGTAAATGCATAGTGAACTCATGAGAAAATTGCTAAGAGAATGAATGAATGCATGAGTGAATGAATGAATTGATGATCGCAACAGGAGGGCAAGAAAGGCCTCTTTTGGAACGTAAAGGCCTGGTTGAGTTTTGACTCTTCCCTGGCCTTGCTGCCTGAGACCCAGCTTTCCCTTGAAAGAGTGGGGGATGTGGCCTCCTCTCGTGAGTCTCACAGGCTTGCCAGGTTCCAAGGAGATGGGAGGTCAAGGCAGTTGCTTGTGCTTCCTTCGAACATTTCTTTAAGCAGACAAAATACGAACAAATGTTCTCACTCCCCTGTTTTGTATACAAAAGGCTGCCCGGTACACTGTTCATGTCCTAGGTTTTGCCTCATACAGTACCAGGATTGCTTTTCCTTTCTTGCACGGCTGTTTGTTTTTCCAGGAGTTAATTGTTGCCAATCACGAACTCTTCCCACATCCTCCATCAAAGTTCGAAACCAACGCATGTTAGGACATTTCCATTTCCCTTGGTTCTTCTGCTCTGACCTGAATGGGACTGCCCTCCGTGCCCTTGGTGCCTTTGTCCTGCTGTCTTTCAGGCTCTCCCGTCTTCATCTGGGGGACCGCTTTTCCCTTTCCTCTAGGTTGAATCACATTTCCTGATTCTCGCACCTTCCTTTTTTGATTTACTTCCTCATTTTGATGGAACACACCCTCTAGTAGCTTTCTGAGAAAAGGGTATAAAGAAGTCAACTTCTGGAGACCTTGAATGTCTGACTATATCTTTAGTCCACCTTCATGCTTATGTTTGGCCGGTCACACAATTCTAGCTGAATACAGTTTTCCCTCAGAATTTTGAAGGCATTGTTCCACTGGCTCCCAGTTTTCAAGAAGCCCAAAGCCACTCTGATTCTTAGGTCTCCAAATGGCGTGTGGCTTTCCTCTCTGGGACATTTTATCTTCTTTTTCATCCTGGGTCCCTGACATTTCACAAGGATGAACCTCAGGGAGTGTATTATTTTTCATTCATTGAGCTGAGCATTTCATGGGCTCTTTTAAACTGAACTCTCATGTCTTCCAGCCATGGATTTAAAAAATATATATATATATATAATTTATTTGGGCTTCCCTTCCTCTAGTTTTGGATGGGCTCTTGCTCCGATGACAAACCTGCACATTCATCCTCTAACTTTGTTATCACCTTTCCCTCATTTTCCATCTCTGTGTCCACCTGTATTTCCAGGGATATTTGCTTTATGTTCCAATCCTTTTTTTTTTTTTAATTTTTTGGCCCAGTCACATGGCCTGCAGGATCTTAGTTCCCCGACCAGGGATTGAACCCGGGCCCTTGGCAGTGAAAGCGCCGAGTCCTAACCACTGGACCACCAGGAATTCCCTACGTTCCAATTCTTACATTGACTTTATTCCAGCTATTATATACTTAAATTCTAAAAGCATTGTCTTCCCCTTTCATGGTCCTGTTTCATGGATACAGTATTTTTCTCTTACCTCTCCAAGAATCTGACTTATAACAGTGCCTGACCTGTCTTTTTTTTTCTGAGAGCGTCATCCCCCAATCCTCCTGCCATTTTTCTCACTTTTTCTCTCTCTCCTTCATTAGAGGCTTTTCTGAAATGTCCAGTAACCTCTGATCATCACTCTTCTTTAATCATGAAACCTGAAACAGCCAATCAGAAGCCCCGTGTGTGTTCCAGGTCAGAGGGGGCCAGGGAGGGACGTGGTTCGTCAGGTCACACAGGGGAACCTGTCGTCCCCGAGAAACGAGCCACAGTGCAGGGGACGTTCATTTATTTTTGCTGACGTGTGTGGACATTGATCTGGCATGTCATCGGGTTCAGGCTGTCCTGGAACCAAAAATTCCAGCTTGGCTTGTGGTCCCAGCAGGCCACTGGGCCTGGCAGCAGGGATCTGCTAGTACAGCCTGTGCCACCGGCCACTATGGGGGTGACAGAGTCGCTGGGGCAAGCGGTTGGCAGGGAGGCAGGATAGGGCAGGTGTCCACCACCCACTGCCCCTGACTGCTACGTGGATGAGGAATTGAGACTCTGATAGAGTTTGTGCTTATGTCAGCAGCCCCCGGGGGGAAGTAGCCTGCTCTGGCTGGTGAAGCTCATCTTTTCCACCCACTGGCCCCCATGGCATTGAGGGGAGGGGTCCGCTTTGGAGCTGGGGCAGGGAGGAGGAGGACCACAGGCTCCAGCCCAGCTCCACCACCCTGAGATGTTGCCATTTCCCCTTTGCAAGCATCCACCGACCACAGGGCAGCCTCCTGCAGCCTTCCCGGTCCTCCGTGCAGGTGACCCTGGGAGAGGGAGGGTTGGTCTCTCAACCCCCCTTAGATCCTCCCAGCTCCAGAAGTTCCTCTGGGGACTCGAGGGGAGCCAAACCTCAGTCTCAGTCTGCTGGTGGGGGGAGGCCAGAGTGGGGGCTCAGATATCAGAATCAGGCAGTGGTTGCCCATGTGAGCCTGGTTCAGGGTCCCTGAGCTGGCCAGGCGCCAGAGGACACCAGGGAAGGAAGCGTGGGCTGTCACCCCCCTTCTGAGAACCCCCCTGCCCCGTCATTCCGGGGGGAGGTTACTGGGCTTTGTGACACACCTCCAAGGACCTGTGAATTAACCACTTCTTCCACCCAGGTCTACACTGAGCCAAATAACTCACATGTAGAGTTTCCATGTCATTTCCCCCAGCACCCCCCAGGTGTGGGCTGCAGAAGGGAGGGCGGAAAGCCACCAACACCAGTGGTGCTCTTGAGGTCAGGATTCTTGGGGGGGTGGGGAGGGGTTTGGGGATATGAGGCTGGGGAGGGGGCCAAGCATGCAGAAGAGGGACGGGAGGGGTGGCGACCCGTGCCTGTGGAGGTGTGCTCACACTGTGTCCCCTTCTGTTTCTCCCCACCTCCACATCTGCCTCCTCTGTCTCTGTCTCCTGCCCACGACTGTCTGCCCCCCCCCTTCCTTCCATTACTGGCGGTCTCTACTCGCTGCCTCCTGGCCTCTTTCTGTGTCTCCCTGTCTCTTTTGGCCCTGTCCCCGGGTCGTCTCTCCCTCCATCTCTCGCGTTTCCCGCGTATTTCTGTGTTTCCTCGTGTCTCTCCGCTCCGGGACGCGTGGCCTGTCTTCTTCCGTGCGGCCGCACGGTGGCGCTGCGTCCCGCTCGCCCGCCCGCCCGCTCGCCCGCAGCCTGCAAGCGGAAGGAGCAGGAGCAGCAGAAGGAGCGCGCGCTGCAGCCCAAGAAGCAGCGCCTGGTGTTCACCGACCTGCAGCGGCGCACGCTGATCGCCATCTTTAAGGAGAACAAGCGGCCGTCGAAGGAGATGCAGGTCACCATCTCGCAGCAGCTCGGCCTGGAGCTCAACACCGTCAGCAATTTCTTCATGAACGCGCGGCGCCGCTGCATGAACCGCTGGGCCGAGGAGCCAGGCGCGGCCCCCGGGGGCCCCGTCGGCGCCGCGGCCACCTTCTCCAAGGCCTGAGGCGCCCCGCCCCCTCCCCTCCCCCCCAACCGCGCCCTCCCCTCCCCCCTCCCCCACCGCGCCCTCCCAGCCTCCACGGCCCGGGCGCTGCCCTCCCACGTCCCCCAGCCCCAACCCTGCCGGCCCGGAGACCCGCGCCAGGGGGCACCTGGAGGGGCTGCCGTCCGGGTTCCCACACCCCGGGAAGGGACGCAGCACACCCCCAGCCCAAGTGCACAAAAAGGGCCCCCCTCCTCCCTCCGTCCCAATCTCCTTCAGGCCAAAGGAAGCCCTCCACCCCCCCGCCAGAGGGGAGGGGGTGACAGAAAGGGGCTCCCGGGCTCCCTTTCAAGGCAGGACGCCCAGGGGGCTTCGAGGAAAACCAGGGCTCACCTGTCGTCCCGAAAGCGGGTCAAGAAGCACATACTAGAAACAAACCGGGTATTTAAAAAAGGAATTTAAAGAATAATCCCTCCTTCGCCGGCCCCCCGACCCCACGGAAGGAGGCAGGGAGGCTTCCTCTACAATGGTACCCCCCCAAACCCCCGGCACGGACCCTTCCCCGAGATCTCAACCCCTCCAAAGTCGCCAAAGCCCACGTCGAGCTGGAGCCTCACACTGCCCCCACCCCACCAAGACCACCCCGGGTCCGCCGGCAGAACTGCCTCCGCAGCCAAGACCCAGCCGCCCCTCCCGGCAGCCGGGATTCCTTGTGCCAAGAATTGCCTGCCTTAACGTCTGGGGGCGGGGGTGCCCTGCAGTGGCGACCGCCCAGCACCCACCGGCGAGCACCCTTCCCCACCCTGTCCCAGACCGGAGGGGACGGCAGCTCAAACAAGCGGGTAATTCCAGACGCCTCCCTCCCCACATCCCTCTGCCAGTTCACTTTACCGCTAGGCACCTTGATGAATGACGCGCGGGGAGAGACAGACCCCAGGAAACAGAAGAAAACACCCAGATTCCACGGAGAAACGGGCCCCGGAAGAGCAGGGCACACCTGAGCCTCTGCTCGCTGGGGTCGCGGCGTCGCCCTCTGCTCGGGACCCCCCGGAACTTCCCCCACCTCCCAGCGCTCGGGGGTGCGGCGCTGGGCCTGCAGGGGCGCAGGGGTGAACCGGTCCTGCTGCTGCTTTTTCTCCAAAGAGAGAAAGAAGATGAACAAGGTGGAATCTGCTTGCTCTAATTTTTGCCAAAAGAAAAACAAAAAATGACAAAGGGGAAGGAAGGGTCAGAAATGAAGATGAGCACGCCCCCCTCCCCTGCTCACCCTCTCCAGGTGACCTCCAGGACTGGCCGGCAGCTGGATCCCAAGAGCCTGCTCCCCCGCCCAGGGCTCAAGAGCTGGAGGCTAGAAGGAACCTCTCCCCACAAAACCGCCTCCCACCCCCTGACCACCACCTCCCACCCCCTGACCACCGCCTCCCAGAGAGGTGGCCACACCCCTCCCCTTTGAGAATGCAAGAGACATTTCTAATGAAATGCCCCTCCTCCTCCCCAGGTAAAGGCTACCTCACTCAAATGTTCATGTCTGTGATTGGAAAAATCACGCCTGATACCAAAGATTTCCCCCAAGGACTTGTGCTGGATGCTAGGATTCCCTCACCTGGGGACCAGGTGTGGGCGAGGGTCTGCTTTGGGCCCTGCCCCCCAGGTGCCACCTGTCCACCACCAGAGAGAGCAGAGAGAGAAAGAGAGACAGAGAGAGAGAGACAGAGAGAGAGAGTGGGAGGGAGGGAGAGGGTGGTGAGGTCGATGAGTGCCTTTTTCTTGAACCAAAGACGTGTGTGAGATGCTCTCTTGTCCTTATCGACTCGCTATTCTCCCCGCTTTTCAAGCAACCGGATCTGAGTGATGCTTCTAGAACCTTTGGGTGTTGGGGCAGAATCCTAAGGGTCCCCGTTCCCGCTCAGCAACAACCCCTCCCCCCAGACACACGTACACACTCCTGTGCACACACTGGTCCCACCACACTGGGAGCTGGGGTCTGGGTGGACACGGCCCCTCCCTCAGCCTGCCACGAACACGTGGGCCCCACTTGAGAGAGCACCTGCTTTTGGGGGACGGGGATTCTCTGCTGGTTAAGTCACTTGCTGGTCCTGCATTCAAGACCCAAGCGTCAGAGGCCAGGGCCTCCTGGGTTTGTCCCGTGTTGGACACTTAGGAATGGACATGGGACCTTTCTGGTGACGGGACCCCTCAAGCCCCAGTGACATGGGTCACAGAAGCGTCCCTGACCCCTGCGTCCCTTTCAAACACCCTCCTATTACATATGCACACACGCACGCATACACGTGCACACACACCATCTCCCTTCTGACGCCCCGCCCAGCCCCGCTTGCCCCAACACCCAGCTGGTTGTCACATACCAAAGACCATTCTCCACACAGGGAATGACACCTCCAGCACAGCTCCTTCGAGCCTTTGACAATTTTCTCTGAAATACCTCAAGATATTTAATGTATAGTTTATGTGATTAAAAAAAAATCCTTAGCTAGTTTTTGGAATACGTGACTTGAAGCTTTATACCGTTAAATTATAATTTTGCAGACGATGGTATGTCATTTCTTTTGGTGAGCTCCGTGGGAGACGCGTTGAATGTCAGGGCAGGGGAAGCTGGGTGGTCAGAGGCAAAGGGCCGGGGGAGCATGAGCGAGAGAGAGAGTCTGGGAGCGCACGAGGAAGGACCTGCGGCGTTTACAGATTTCTTATTTCAATGAGTCCTTTAGGAAAGAGAGGAGAGAGCGTTGGATACCTTTCTGTTCTCTGGCGTGTTCTGTTTCTTGTTTTTTGAAGTCATGTCTTATAAGAGTATTTATTATTCTATGTGTTCTGTGTTCAAATGTAATTTAAGAAAAAAAAAAGGAAGAAAAATGAAAAAAAAAGACGCAATGGAATTTGATTTGATGCATGACTAATGTACTTTTTCTTGAAGATAATGTACTAGGTGGAAGGGTGGGGGTGGGGCGGGGCCGCGGGGCCGGAGCCCCGGGATTCCGTGTCGCATCTTGTGTTTCATGCCCCAGTCGGTGCTGTTCGGTGCTCCTCGGCGCTGCTCTGTGTTACTTTCCCCCCTTTCCAAGGATCTGTGTCTAGCCGGCGGTGGGAGGACGGGCCTCAGGTGCAGAAGGAAGGCGGCCGGTGGCGGGGCCTCCAGCTCCTGGCACCAGAGTCCCTCCGGCTCCTGGTCCTGGGGCACCAGTGGGCGTCACTGCCACCTCGGGCGCCCCGCTCGGTCGGTCGGTCTCACGTTAGCATGAATTCCCAAGTGTCTTGTTCAGAGGAGACAGACAATCAACCAATTCGAGTCTTGTCGCCTAGGTTGGTGGGGGGCGGGGTGTACCCCTACTTCCTCAGATCTGAAGGGCCCTCCTGAGACAACCCCCCCAAGGCAGGCACCTGCCCGGGCTCCACCCACACGCCCCAGCTCCCTCAGGCCTGGCCTTCACCTTTCTGTCTGGCCTGGGAGGTAGGGGGTGCACACCTGTGGAGCCCTCCCTCCCAGCCCCCACTGGTACCCAGAGAACAAAGGGGCCCCCAAAAAATCATGAAAGGGGGCTCTGGGACAGTCTCCCGGACTGTGACTCTTCTGCCACGGGGCCCACGCTCCCACCAGGGGAGAGCCCACTTTCCAGGACAGGCCCCAGGTAAGGTGGGTTTGGGTGGCCAAAGGGGGTCTCTCACACCCTGAAGGACAGAAGGCCCAAGTTTGGAGGGCTGGGCCTGGGGGCGCAGGTTCAACCCACCTGCAATGAGGGCGGGGGGTGGGGGTGGGGCATGTTCCGGGGCCCCTGCACCGGCTGGAACTGGGGACACTCACATTCTTGGCCCAAAGCAGTTTCAGCCACACCAGCCCATCAGCTCCCTGGTCTCCTCCTGTATCCCTGGCAGGCCCCCCAAGGGCTGGTCTTTGGGAGGATTGTCTCCACCAGGGGTGAGAGCGGCCAGGAGGCCACGTGGCCCTGAGTGTGTAATCACAACTGGACACTAGGGCTGCTTTCAGGGGACACACGATTTGGGTCATCCAAAGTCCTCCCCCGAACCCCCAGGGCTAGAGGGAACAGAGGCCCCCTCCACCCTACCCTCAGGCGACAGGCTTAAAAGTTTAAAAAATATATATCATCATCGTTGTGAACCATTGCTGTGCTGGATTTGTTGTTTTGTTTCCCTCCAATAAATTATTTTCTAGTCACTCACCTGGGCTTGTGCCTTTGCTGAATGGTGAGGGGCGGGGAGGGGCTGGTGCAGGAGTGGGAGGCATGGGGCTCACCCTCTATGAAGGAGGAAGGGGACGAGGGAAAGTGGAAGCGGGCCTCTCCCAGCCCACCCCTCTCTGCTCTGAACTCAGCCCTCCCTGAGCCCCTGCCTCCACAGGGCCTTTGGGCCACCTGAGCCTCGGATCTTGCTGGGCTCTGCTTCTGAGGTGTCACGGACCACTGCCTTCTGGAGCCTAAAGTGTAAGGTGGTTTGTTTGAGAAGAAACCAGGGCAGCCCAGTGGAGGAAAAGGCTGGGTGGTGTCAGGACTGGACCTTATAAACTGCCCTGAGATAGGCCAGCAGGCTGCAGGCAGGAAGCCAGGGCTGGTAAGCAGAGTCTGCTCAGCACCTTTCTCCCTTCTGAGAGCAATAAAGCTTTTATCCACATTGCCCCAGGGTAAAGAAACCCAAAGAAACCCAGCTTTCCCTGCAAATCCCCCATCAGGCCACTAGAGGTCAGTGTTTTGATTTTTAAAACCAGAAAAGAACTATTTCATGGGACATCACAGAAAGAAGTATAGGAAGAGAGAGCCTCAAGGAGACCTGGGGTCAGACAGACCGTGGCTTATTAGAGAAAGAGGAGCAGGTGGAGCCCCTGTCTTTGGGGGAAGGCCTCACGATGCTGGGTGACACTTACTAAGCCTGGGCAGTCACTGCTGTTCCTCAGGTGAGGGCGGCAGCCCTGCCGAATCAGGTGGGGTTTGACCCTCGCTGGGCCCTGGCAGCCACTCCATGGGCGACGGCTGCTTCTGCACAGGGGAGGGCTCCACCGCCATCGGCTGCTCGCTGGTGGATGATCCTCTCGCAGTTGGTGGTGGAGTTTCCATCAGAGCAGTGAGGTTCGAGTTGGAAACTGGCACCGTCCCCTCCTTGGGAGGGCCCGGACTCCTTTTACCAGGTGTATGGCCAGTTCTTCCAGGACAGTTTCCGGATCTTCCAGAGGAATGTCTTCTCCTGCAAGTGTGCTGACTGGCTCTTCAAAGACAGCTGGCTTGAAGGCAGCATCTGGCTCTCAGAAGAAGTCATCTGGCTCTCCTCCGCTGATAGTGGTGTCTCCTTGGTTGGTGGCAGACTTTGGGGAGTATATGGCCACGGTTCCTATGACAGTGACCTCTCCTGCCTCTTCGGCAACTTCTCCTGGAGAGACCCGGACAGCCGGTTTTCGGTGAGAGAGTGCTGGCTCTCCTGATAAGGAGAGGACTGCCCATCCACAGGCAAGGATGAGCTCACCTCAGAGGCAGGCTGAACATCCTCAGAGGACACCTGCCCCTGGTGCTGGCACCTGTTCCTCCCCAGGAACGACATCCTCCTGGGGTACCAGGAGGACTCCTCCATGCTTGAGGGCAGCTCATCAGGTGGCCTCGTGTGACCAACCAGCGTGTCGCTGTTGACCCCTGGTGACCTCCACAGAATTGTGCCCTGTGTGATGAGGTCCGCATAGCCCTCCCGGTGGGAGAAGGCATAGCTGGAGTGCCGGGTCTGTGCCTCCCGGAGGACATGGGGTATGGGCTCCACGGTGATGCTCTCCTCCTCCTTCTACAGAGCAAAGGGGAAAGCAGGAGTCATCAGGCTCCTGAGCCATGTTGACTGCTTTCGGGTCACCTGCCCCTCCAGTGGGGGCCAATCAGAGCCCTTTGCCACCATGGATTGGCCAGGCTCTTTCCTACCCAAGTTGACCCATGGAGTCCTCCGTGGGACCTGACTTTTTTCTCTTTTTCTTTGGCCACACCGCGCAGCATGTGGGATCCTACTTCCCCAACTAGGGATCGAACCTGTGCCCCTTGCCATGGAAGTGCAGAGTTCTAACCACTGGACCCCCAGGGAAGTCCCATGGGACGTGACTTTGGACCAGCCAATCAGATTCCTTCCCTAGGACCTGACTTTGGATCAGCCAATCAGAGTCTGGGGCAGCCCAATGTCCAGCCTGTGTGGGTGAAGGTGGCAGGTTTGTGGCCATGTCCTAGTCCACCATTCCAGTCAATTCTGGGGCCCAGCCCAGCTGCGACCCATCCTTCTAGATTCTGATTTTATGAGCCAGTGAGTCCTCTCCCCCACCTTTTTTCACTGTGGTAAAATACACATAACATAAAATGTACCATTTCAACCATTTGTAAGTGCACAGCTCAGTGGCATTAAGCACATTCACACTGTCGTGCAACCATCCCCGCCATCATCTCCAGAACTTTCTCATCTTCCCAAACTGAAGCTCTGTCCCCAAGAAACACTGACTCCCCACCCCCTCCCCCAGTCCCTGGCCGCCACCATCTACTTCCTGTCTCTATGGATGTGACTCCCCCAGGGATACCCTGTGAGTGGGATCAGACAGTATTTGTCCTTTTTTTTCGGTACGCGGGCCTCTCGCTGTTGTGGCCTCTCCCGTTGCGGAGCACAGGCTCCGGACGCGCAGGCTCAGCGGCCATGGCTCACGGGCCCAGCCGCTCCACGGCACGTGGGATCTTCCCGGACCGGGGCACGAGCCCACGTCCCCTGCATCGGCAGGCGGACTCTCAACCACTGCGCCACCAGGGAAGCCCTGGTCTAATTCTTTTAAAGCAGCACCTTTGAGCCTGTTCTAAGTGGATGACTTCAATAAAAAGCTACAGGAGGGAAAACGGCTAGAGAGTGTGTTTTTAGATCATTTTCGATTTAGGAAATCACTGATGGGTAGAAGAGTTGGAAGAGACCTCAGAGACAAATAGCCCAGCTCCCTTCCCGAATGCACGAATCCAGACTAGTTAAAAGAATATCAGTTTCAGTTCCAAAAACCACTTTATGTGCATTGTGGGATTGAGCAAATAAGTAACGATCGAACTTTTTTACCAGAATCAAGTTTCTCACCATCAGAGATAAGAGTCACAAAGCAGTAAACGGAAAAGGCTAAGCTGAGCCTTGTTCTGTGGGTCAGGAAGCAGAGGTATCAGTGTGAACTCACATACACAAAAATAGATAGATGGATAGGTGTCGATAGAGATATAGATTTGCATCTAAACATGGGTTAATATGTGTGCATTTCCTAGCTCTGTCTACCGAGAGGATAATGGCATCCCAGTAGCAAAATGACCACACTAAGCACTTGGATCTTGGTGTCTAACTACCATTCTCTGGTGAAGAGAACCAGGGCTCCATATGGGAATGGCTCATTCCAGGGTTGGGGCACGGAAAAGACAAAATGGGCCTGGAACCTCTTGTAGCACCAGGAAGTGAGGATGTACTCAGAGGAGAGCAGGCACGTGGCAAAGGGGCAAATCGGGGACAACTTGAGCAACAAAGCATAGAATAAAATAAACACCCATGAGTCCACACTGATAGAAATAAATAATTGAATAAATAAATAGGGGAGAAGGAACAGTTCTTCCCATGGAAGAATGCCAATTAACAAATACAGAAAGACTGGACACTGTCCCCTCTAAGATCAGGAACAAGACAAAGGTGCCTGCTTTCACCATGGCAATTCAACATTGCACTGGAAGTCCTAGCCAGAGCAATTAGGCAGGAAAAAGAAATTCAAAGTATCCAAATTGGAAAGGGAGAGGTAAAACTATTTCTATTTCCAGAGGACAGGATCTATATGCAGAAAATCCCAAAGGATTCACAGGAAAGCTACTAGAGCCAATAAACAAATTCAACAAAGCTGAAGGGCACACAGATCAACACACACACAAAACTGTTTCTATATACCAGCAATAAGCAATCTCAAAAGTGAATTAAAGAAACAATTCCATTTAGAGCAGCATCTAAAAGAAGAAAATATCTAGAAATAAAAAGTAAAGCAAAAATATATATTTATGGGCTTCCCTGGTGGCGCAGTGGTTGAGAGTCCGCCTGCCGATGCAGGGGACACGGGGTCGTGCCCCGGTCCGGGAGGATCCCACATGCCGTGGAGCGGCTGGGCCCGTGAGCCATGGCCGCTGAGCCTGCGCGTCCGGCGCCTGTGCTCCGCGACGGGAGAGGCCACAGCAGGGAGAGGCCTGCGTACCGCAAAAAAAAAAAAAAAAAAAAAAGTAATAATTATAAATATATATATATACATATATATATTTATGAGGGCTGCTGCTGTAAAGCTCTCTCTCAAATACCTTGGCATTAGTGATGGGGAGCTCATTCCCTCTCACTGTAGTCTATCTTCAGACAATTTCCTTACACACAGGGGACATCACTGCCCTACAACTCCTCTAACGCTCTGGAGAGCACAGCCAGTATTCACCATGATACTGTCAAGAGTCTTGAAGTTAGGGAACCAGCCCCCATAGTCTTATCTTCTCTCAAGTTCAAGCTCTCATTGTCTCCCCTTGAAGGATGTATATTTGGAGCACCTGTCCTGCCCTTGCTCCAAAGCTCAAATTTGCCAAATATCCCTGAAAAGGCTTGGCACTGAGCTGGGCGTGGAACCATCCCTTCCCTTCATCTGGAATCTCTACCTCTATGAATGCGGCCAAACAAAAGTCTGTGCTGCTCTGTGACTTCAGGCAACTCTGCCCCGTGATGACCCGAGTGTGAGCCTGCCTGCTGCCTTCCTGGAGGCTATGGGAAGGACACGGCAATCCCAGAGCTCACCCCCCCGGCCCCCCCGCCCCAAGAGGGGAGTTCCCTCCAGCGCACCTGGGCAGTGAAGCCGCTGTAGAAAGCGAACCAGATCTGGACCATCATGCTGGCCAGCGTCTTGTAGACAAAGTAGCGCAGGAACTCGCAGACGCGCGTGTAGGACCAACGGCCATGCACCAGCAGCCGCCGCCGCAGGAAGCAGAACTGGGCCAGCACATAGTCGCTGTTCTGCACCGCTTGCATGCCCTCCTGACCCGCCAGCCCCATGCCGATGTCCGCAGCTGCAGGGGCACACGCAGCCTGTCGGCCCCGGGCCCCTCAGCTACCACCCCCGCCTGCTGCCAGCCACCGGCCTCCCCGCGCGCTGCTGCCCACCACCCACGAACCGTCACACCAGGGACAGGCGTCTGGCCTGCAATAAGTCCGCCCTCTCCTCTCTGGGCTCCTGCCAGGGCTCCTCCTCTTCCAAGCTCACGTTCTGGACCAGGGCCCGGGGCTCCGTGCGCAGGGACAGCAGCAGCTGGTCCTGGCCCGCGGGGGACAGGGGGCGCGTCACTCAGCTGCACCGCTGCCCTCCAGGAACGCCCCGACTGGGCCCTCCTCCGGGCTGGACCTGACTGCGTCCTTCCCTTGCTCTCGCCCTGCTGAGAACCATCTCTCGGTGTGACGCTTCAGGCCCTTCGCCTTGGCTGGTCCAACACCACATCTGGGGGCCTTTTGGTGGAGGCCGTCCCCAGCCCCCTCCCAGGTACCAGGGCCCCGCTGCCCACCCTGAGCTGACACTGACCAGGAACTCCCCGTTAATGACCAAGGCCATTTTGACCTGCAGGGGGAGCTGTTTGTTCAGGTGGCCCTTCTTGCCACCCTGCAGGCTATTGCTGCTCTCCCAGTAGACCTCCAGGATCTGCCTGCAGGGGTCCAGCAGGGGCTCAGCCACACCAGCCGCACGGGCTTCCTTGCACCCACTCCCCAGCTGTGCCTTGGTTTCCCCCTCTGGGAGCCCCACCAGGCAGAGGCTGAGGGCATTCTGCAGACCCCAGAGCCATGCCTGGGCCATGGGTGGTGCCCTGCCCCAACCCTGACCCCCCCAACACAGGCTCATGCACCCAACCACCCAACCCCCACGTCTTACACAATCTCCTTCTCCTCCAGAATTATCATGTTTTCCAAGAGCAGCTGGCAGGCAAAGCCGATGTTCACCGCTGTCTCTGCAAACCAGCCCAGATCAGCCCCTCCACAGCCCCCTGCCTGGCGGCCATGCCCACTCTGCCCATCACAGCAGCATGCCCCTCCCCCTGGCCACAGCAATTGGTTTGGAGGAGGGCACGTGACCAGGCCAGCCAATGAGAGTCAGCCCTGAGACTTTGGTTGCAGCTCTGAGCAGAGGGGGCTCCATTCCACTCGCCTGGCTGGAGCTGGGCTGCCAGTGAGAGGTGGGTCTGGGGCCAGGGCCAAGGGATCGTTAGACATATCGTGCTTAGGGCCCCAAGGCACTTCCAGGAACCCACAAAAATGAATTAATTTGTTTAAAAAAAATAAAGAAGAGGGAAAAAAATGAATATAAAAATGCAGCCTGGATATTTGTCTTTACTCCAGCACAGCTGTTAAACGTCATCCTAAATATTTTGTGTGTACGTGCCTCCTGTCCGCAGAAGTTCTAATGCAGCCCTGCAGGCACCCATGCCCAGTGGGGCCCCGGAGAAGCCTCACTGGAGTGGAGTCATGGCTCCACGGCCACAGGACCTGAGGTTCCATTCCAGCTTGGCTCCTGGGTGGCTGAGCAACTGCGGCAGGTGCCCATGCTCTCTGAGCCCCGCTGGGTCATCTATGAGGCAGGGGTAATGAGGGCCCCACTGCATGGCGCTGCCAGGGGGCCAAACCCCAAGGAGACGCTGAGCATGGCACCGGCCCGCCCGAGGGAGGCGCCCAGGGGACCCCAGTCCATTGTTCCCGGTCCTCCCTTCGCAGGGACAAGGTGGAGGGCAATGCTGAACTCAGACAAGAGGGATAGGCCAGGACTTCCCTGGCGGTCCAGTGGTTAACACTTCACCTTCCAATGCAGGGAGTGCAGGTTCGATCCCTGGTCTGGGAGCTAAGATCCCACATGCCTTGTGGCCAAAAAACCAACATATAAAACAGAAGCAATACTGTAACAAGTTCAATAAAGACTTTAAGAATGGTCCACAACAAAAATAAATCTTTGGGAAAAAAAGAGAGATGGGCCGACGGTGGTGCCCAGGCAGGGGTGAGCTCTCCCCGCGCCTCCCTTCTCCCCACGTTGGGGGTGGCCGCCCTGGGACCCACCTTGCTTGTCCCCTGTGGGAACCCACACTTTGATGTTCCCCTGCTTGAGACACTTGATGGTGTCGAGGACACCGTCCTGGAGCCTGTCCTCGAGGGCTGTGGCTCCCAGCAGCCGGGGGTGGGCGTGGGGACAGCCTGAGCAGGGAGCCAGCTCCCTGGTGGGGCTGAGGGGCTGGAGCTGGGGTGCGGGCGCCCCTCCCCCTGAGCTCCACCCACCTGGAGGTTCTGCTCCATCTCCTCGTACAGCGGGTGCAGGGCGTGGGCACGGTTCTGCAGCAGGATGCTGGCTTCCTGGTGCCGCTGGCACCACTCTTCGTACATGTCTTCGTCCACCTCCTTGCAGGCCATGCACAGTGTCCGCAGGGTCTGCTCGGCCAAGGACTGGGCCCCGGGCGGGCAGGCGGCGCTGGCACCCCCGCCAGCCCCTGCCCCCTCACCCGGGCACCTCTCCCTCTGCCTGGGGTCACCCAACCTACCCACCACCCACAGTCTGTCTTCCCGGGCAGGGGGAGCTAGGACCACGTGCCGCCCTGCTCCACACCCGCTCTGTCTCAGCCCGCCCCCTGCCCCCCCCACCCTCCGCCCGCCGATGCCCAGTTGTTTTGCCCCCAGACCTCACAGGCAAATTCTAACTATTCCGCAAGACACTCGGTGCAGCCCTGCCAGAGCCCTCCGCCGTCAGGGCTCCCCCAGCCCCAGACCCCTCCCTCTGCCTCATTTTTCAAGGAGCTGAGGCCTCTGGGGTGGGTGGAACTGTAAGGATCCTGGGGACTCTGTCTCCAGACCCCAGGAAAGACCCAGAGCTCGCTCGCCCCAGGGGGGCCCATCGTGGCTCCTTCCTTCCCTCCTACGCCCCAACCCTCCCCCAGGCTCTTCGCCTGTTGCCTGGGGTCTTGCTTCTGTTCCTGACTGGAGGTGGGCTTGAGCGGCTGAGCTTGGACAGGTCAGGAGCTCCAGACAGGCCTGTGCTCCTCTCGTGCCTCAGTTTCCCCATCCACTCCATAGGCGGTTAAGCCAAGCCGTCCTGTCGAGCTCCTGGGCTCTGGGTCATGGTTCTGACTGCACTTCCTCGGTTGTGGGTCACAGACCAGCTGCCTGCGCCCCACCCCCCACCCACTTCCCGGCAGAGGTAGAACAGGGCAGTCTGGGAGGCCCCCGTGTGGAGGGACACAGGACATTTCTTTCCCCAAGCAGCCCCACTGGCCCCTGTGCTGGGTGAGGCTGGGGACCTGTAGGGTCAGGGCTGGGCCAGCACGGCAGGACAGCCCCATGTCAGGGTCGGGGCGGGAACAGCTCCCTGGAGGTGGGGACCTATGGCTGAACCTTGAGGACCAAAGGATGGTGACTGAGCGCTAGAGTGGAGGAAGGCATTCCTAGCAGAGGGAATAGCGTGTGCAAAGGTCCTGAGGCAACACCTGAGCGTGGAGGAAACTGCAAGCCAGAAATTGGGGTTCTGGGGAACCCCGCGAGGTCAAGGAGGGACCAGGATAGACAGGATAGCAGAACACAGAAAGACAGTCTGGAAAGTTGGGCCAAGGCGTTTGGGCTTCACCCACGGAGACAAAAGTTTTGGGGCAGAGAGGGCTAAGCACGTCCTGGAAACTAGGCCTGGCTGGGATAGGGGGGTAGCAACCAGAACAAAAGCCTAACCACAGGGTGTCCTTGCGTGACTGAGAAAAAGGTATTCCCTTTGGGCAGGTGCAGCTTGGAGTTTGGCTCCCTCTCCAGCGTGTGTGTCTGTGTGTGTGTGTGTGTGTGTGTGCGCGCGCGCGTGCTGGGCAGAATAGTGCACAACCTGATCAACTGTACATGGCCGCCTTGGGTACCTGAGGCCATTTCTCTGCACACTCTCCTCTCCTGCCCTTCTCCTCCTGTCCCTGTGCCCTTGAACCTGCCCCTCCACCCTCCCTTCCCACAGGGACTCACGGCCAAGGCCTCTTCCGTGGTCCACTCCATCAGGCCTTTCTTCTGCAGGCACTGGAAACTGCCCATCCCTCACCCATCTCCATCCATGACCAGCCTGATGCCAGGAAGTGACCCGGCGGGTCCCAAGAACCTAATCCTTCCTCCTGGCCCTCTGGGATCAGCTCAGCCTGCTGGGGCCAAAGGGGTCAGGAGGCCACCTTAGACCTGGAGGGGCCACCCATGCACCCTCAGCATCCAACATATATTGAGCGCCTCCTGTGTGCCAGGCCCTGGGCTGGGCAGTGGGGACCCAGCCATGAGGGTGCTCCCAGTGTGAGGGGGGCTGGACACTGACTCACCAGCCACACAGACAAACACGGGGTAGGACCACCCTGGGTCTACAGAGCCACGTGGGAAGGTGGGAAGGGAGGGCTTCCTGGAGGAGGTGGCTCGAGCAGGCAGAAGGAGTGGAGTGGGCACAGGCACTGACCCCTGGGGCTGCCCCACCCGCCCCACCTGGAGGATGATGATGAGAAGGAAGTAGAGGCTGGACATGCGGTGGAACTGATCGTACAGGTTCAAGGGCAGGAAGGAGAAGACATTGTACTTGGCCTGTGGATGACGTTCCTCTGGGTCAAGAGCCGGCAGCCGGCATGGGGGCGCCGCCCAGGAGGGCCCGGGTTCCTACCCAGCCCCATCCGCCTCCCCCTTCCCTCCGGCCATGACCAGCGCGGGTGCAGACCCAGTGAGCCGAGCTGTGACCCCAGGACTCCCCGCGTGAGACGCAGGCCGGGGGTTTCAGGTAGAGCCCAATGGACACGCTGTACCGTGAAGGTTGCCTAGTAACTTATTTAGGGCGGAGGAGACACGCGAAGCGCCAGCACTGGACCCCACGACTCGGCGAGGGCGGCGCTACAGTCCTCAGGACTAAGTGGACTGACCCAGCATGCAGAGCTTGGGTGGCAGGTCCCGGAGGCCCACGGGGGTTGGGCCTGCCCACCTTGTACTTCTTCCTCTGCCAGCACAGGAAGACCTTCTCCTTGAACTGGTTGTTGTAGGACCAGTGGTTGGTTTGCACCTCCCAGGTGAACTCTGAGGCCCGAGAAGACAAACACGGGCTAATGACACCCCGGAGGAGGGCTAAGGGGCCCCCCGGGGATCCAGCCCGTAAACAGATGAGAGGGCCCACGCGGCCCCTGCACAACAGTAGGCACTCGGGGAGCCCAGGTGGATCTGAGCATCCGGCTCCCCTTGAGCCAATCCCTAGGCCCTGGGAGACCCACTCATGCACATTCCTTCTACAGAGGGGTAAACTGAGGCCCAGGGACGGGTGCCGAGGTGTCCGAGGCTCCACTCCCTGCCCAGATAGTTCTGGGCTCACAGGCCCACAAATCCTGAGTCCACCTTTCAGTGATAGGATTTTGAACTCTTTGTAACCCACTGAGAACCGCGTGCTTGGCCTCCCATCTCCCCACTTCAGTCATTGCACTCTAACGCCCCTTGTCAGGCTCCCCCTGGCACCCCCTCACTCTACCCCCAGCCCTGCGCCCGCGCTTGGCCAGACATGCACCCAAGTTCTTCTCCTCCTCAAGGTCTTCTCGGTACGCGAGGCTGCCCGTGCTGGTGGGGCTGTCGAGGAGAGGGGTCTGAGGTCATACTGGCAGCCGGACAGTGCCCACCACTCCACCTTCTTTGAAATGTCACCTCCCACGTCCATCTGCTGTCCCCTCCCCAGGCTCTGGAGGTCCAGTCACCAGCTGTGAGTCCTTCCCCGTTACAGCCGGTCACCTGGCCGCTGCTCCCCACCCCTATGGCCCCCCATGGCCCCCCATGGTCGTCCCCCATCACCTCTCCGGGGCCGATCGCACCCACATCCTCCCGGGCCCCCCTGCTGCCCCTCCTGCCCCAATCCCCACACGGCACACCACGCCCAGCCTGGTCAGGTGCTCAGTCAATGTTTGTTGACAGACTAAATGGGGCCCCAGGGCTCTCCATCATGTCTCAAAGTGTGTTTGAGGACCAAGGGGCGAGAGGTCTGAGTGTGGTGTTGGGGCAGGGACCGCCAGCCCTCCACAGAGCCCGGAGGCTTCCCACCAGCTAGTTCATGGTCACTCCTAGTCCTTCCGTGCCCTTGGCAGCTCCCCAAATGACTCCCACCCCCAGCACTCAGCAGCTCCCTACTCCCCACGCCCTGGCC
This sequence comes from Delphinus delphis, assembly GCF_949987515.2. Classification (NCBI taxonomy): domain Eukaryota; kingdom Metazoa; phylum Chordata; class Mammalia; order Artiodactyla; family Delphinidae; genus Delphinus; species Delphinus delphis. The sequence continues at coordinate 3,441,536 of NC_082685.1, read as the reverse complement.
CCGCTGTTCCCTCTGCCGGGAGCACCATTCCTGCTCGCATGGCCGGAGCTTTCTCACCCTTCGGCTCTCAGCCCCTACTTCTCCTACTGCCCAGCCTTGTTCTGCCGCCTCCTCTGGGCTTCCCCTCTGCCTGCGGGATCCCCCATCCCATTTCTGATCACCCTCTCTCCTCTGCTTCTTCCCCTGTCTGGGCTGCCTGATGAAACTGGAACCTCCCGGGGCAGGGACTGCTGGCGTCTGGGTCACTGGTGCCGGGGCCCCCAGGGGGAGGGAGGGCCTGGCTCAGGGCCAGCTCTGATGCTCCTGGGGGCCCGAGCAAGGCCAGTGCCCATTCACCAGATGAGGAAAAGTGAGGCTCATCCCGTGGGGCCACAGCCGGGATGAGCTCTGGCCCCACCGGAGCCAGAGCCGGGGGAAACCCGGCCGGGGTTAGACGAATGCTGTGGGCCAGAATCCAATCAAAGCGTATCAGGGGGCAGGGACACGCCCTCCTCCCTCGCATTCTCAGCTCACCGGAACGCCCACTACCCCCCCCCCCCCGCCCCGGGAAGCCCTGAGCATTCCCGCAGCGAAGCGGCTCAGGGTTCGACGCCCAGGCCCCTGGGAAATGCACCTGGATATCCGGGCCCACACGACACAGGCGCTCCGGCGCCCGTCCGAACCTTGGCCCACGCGAACCTCTAGGGGGCGCCCCCGCCGCCGCGGCTGCGTCCTCCCGCCCTCAGGCCGGGCGGAGTCCAGAGAGGGTGCGCGGGCGCCCGGGGACGCACAGCTGCGGGAGCGCCGCCGCTCACCTGCGCGGGCCGGGGCAGGCGGGGCCGGGCCTCCTGGGGCGGTCCGCAGGCGTCCAGGGCGACGGACGTGGTGGAGCTGTTAGCCCGGTGCCAACAGGCCTGAAACGGGCCTGAAACGGGCGGCGCGGGCGCGGGGCGGAAGGTTGGGGCCTAGGGGCGGGGCCGGGCAGAATGCAGGGGGCCGAGGGCGGGGCCAGGGTGGAAGGTGGGGCCGGGGTAGAGGGGGCGGGGCGGGACCCCAGGGGTGGGGCCAAGACAGAAGGCGGGGCGGGACAGAGGCGGGGCCGAGCTAGGCCTTGCCTAACAGGGCCAAAAGGGGCGGGGCCTAAGGCGGGACCGAGCGGGACCTCGAGGAGCTGGGGCGGGATGGAGTCTTAATCTGGGCCTGGGAATTAAGGAGCCAGTCGCTGGCGGGGGTGGGCTGGACCCGGCTGAAGCTGGGCGGGGCCGGGTGTGTGTGCGGGGGAGAGGCTAGGGGCGGAGAAAGGACGGAGAGGTAATCGCAGGTGTGCGGACCGTGAGTCTGAGCTGTGTGCGCGTTCCAGTTCAGCGAGCATGTCGTACGCGCAGGTACAGTGTTGGACTTCAGGCTGGGGGAGGCTGTTGGAACCAGAGATCATCCCGCCAGGAGGAAGCCCACAGGGTTCTAGCCCGGTGTGTGTCTACCCAGCACGCGGCCGGGACTCCGGGGGCCTTCCTGGAGGTGGTAACAGGGGTGGGAGACAGCGATGAGGCTGGGGCAGCGTCCAGGCCGGAGACGGGGGACTTGAGCCAGGGCGGGGAGGGTGTGTGGGAGACGCTACTGAAGGTAGGGTCCTCCTAGGAGGGTCAAACTTGGGGGTTCAGGGGAGGTGATTAAGCTCTGTTTTTCATATTCTTTTAGGAACCCTCTGAAGCGCAGAAAGTAGGAAGGTACTGGACACCTCCACCACCCTTTCTCCCCAGCCTCGGGGTTGCTCTCTCCCTCTGGCCCAGCCGCCACCCAACAGACCGAGGGTGCCTGTCTGACTGTGCCCTGCCTGGGGCACGGGCATCCCCTCTGAGCTGATGTTGGGTGAAGGAATGAATGATGGGGATGGTGACAGCACCCAGGAGCTGACCGTCCCCATCAGAGCAGCAGCCTCCCACTCCCATTTCTTGGGAAGACCTGCACACCCGGCGGCCTCTGGGGGATGCCAGGTAAACCTCTCCTTTCCTTCATTCACTGGAGAAACGTTCATCCAGCCCTACCCAGCAGTTACAGAGAAAGACACTGCGGGGAGTGTCTTGGACAAACTGCTCTAACAGCCTTTAGGAGACACCTCACCCGGTGGGCGCCTGTGAGGAGGGGGTCGGGATCGGTTCTCCCCCCTGGGACGGTGACAGAGGGAGAGGAGTTTCCCAAGCAGCGAGTTTGCAAAGGCTCTTTGGCCTCCAAGAGGCAGCAGTTTTGGCAAGCTGAAAGCTTGCACCCCCCCCAACCCCCCCCCCCACACCCGGGAGCTCCTCCGCCAACTGCCCAAGGCCTCCCTGGGGCACTCATGCTCTGGGGAGGGGGACAGACCACACAGAAACGGGGGTCCTGGGATGCTGCCTGCATCCTTTCTTTAGAAGAACACTCCTTGTTCACAGAGGGTGGGGGAAAGTCAACTGGTCACAGCCCCGGAGGGACACGATGCTGGCAGAGGCCTGACTTCACCAAGAACCCTCCCCTCAGGGCCCCTGTGGACAGAGAATGTTGCTCACCATCAAGCCTTCTGCCACTGCAGCGCCACCCCCCTTCCCCACAGTGGTGCGCCGTGAGGGGATTCAGGATGGAGAAGAACCAGATACTGGCCCTGGATAGCTGAAGTGCATATCCAAGGAATGATTTCAGTGAGCCCAGACAGCATCTAGCATCTTCCCATACACAGAAAAGCACTGCAATCATTAACTAGAGATGTCAGCTTTTTGTGAGTAGCAGGAACCTTTTGATGTTTGACTCTATGGGGTTTTTTTCAGCAAAAACTCCGAGGAACAGTTCCTCAGAGCTATATGAGAGGCAATGTCTTGGGCTACAGTCCTCAGTAAGTTCCTGGAATAAAACATAACTCACAGCTTTCAGGTCTTGTATTTTTCAGTGGACGCCCCCTGGGAACTCTGCAGCCCCGGCTGCTGTGTCCTCAGATGGGAGCCTGCCCTCTTGGCCTTTAGCAAAAGCCAGAGGAACTTCTGCGGAAGTGGAGTGGCAAGGGGGCCTCCTCCAGGCAGCCCTCCTTCCAGCACCTTTGTGCTCCTGCACAGGGACCGGGGGCCCCCCAGCATCTCCCCGACCCATGAGGCTCTTTGGGCTTCACTTTTTGCTTTACCCAGTGGCTGCCCTTCCCTTCCCAAGTTAGCTGCTCAGACAGGGAACATGCAGCGGTGGCCGGGGTCTCCCCACTCCCAGCCCCGTACGCAGGCCCCACCTCATGAGTGGGCAAGGCAACTCCAGTCCCAGGGCCTGGCCGCTGGCCCCACTGTCATGGAACGCCGAGGGGCTGGAAGCATGGGGCCCTGGTCTGCTCTGGACACTGGTCCTGGGGGCAACCCGAGCACTGGGCTGTTTTTTGTGAGGGACAGCAAGGTCCCATTCCTGATTCCCCCTGTTACGGGTGATGGTGACCTCCACTGTGTGTGTAGAGCCACACCTGGCACCAAGAACACCTCCAGACGCCATGAGCTCTAAAATCCATACAAACGTTTATTCTGCCCCTGCCTGGGGGTGGGGGAGAGGGGATGCAGGAACTGGGGCACTGCGGGCCTTTACAGACAGCCCCCCGAGGAGGGCGGGGCTCTGGCGGGAAGACAAGTGTCCAGAGGCTGATGGGCCCTGGGGTGTCCAGAAGGCAAGGCCCTGGGGGCTGATGGAGGGGCTGGCTTGGTTCCCAGAACTCCCAGGTCCTGGCAGCTGCCGGGGTGCCGGTGCTCCACTCCCAGCCCTACCCCCGTCCCCCGGGAGGGAAGGCAGCACCAGGGCCTTGCTCCTCCAGGTGGGGGAAGACAACTGTGCAAGTTATCAGGTTTAAATTACAAATAATAAAAATAACAATACAAAATAAAAAGACAACTCCTGTCACAAACAAACCCTCGACAAGCCTGCCCAGCCGCCCCCCCACCCACGAGAAGGAGCAGGGGCAGGTGGTCTTGCTGCCTGGGGCACGAGCAGGGCCCGCTGGAGGTGCCGGGCGGGAGGGCCCTGGCCTCGCCCGTCGAGTCAGCAGCAGTCTCCAGAGGACAGAGGTCTGGGGCAGAGAGGCAGGGATGGGCGACGGGGTGCGGCGGGGGCTCGGGGCTCCGGGGTCAGTCTCGGCGTTGGGCTCTCGTGGCCTCCGCCTTGTCCCGTTCTCTCGGTTTTCTGTGTCTTGGCGACGTGGACAGGGTTAGATCTCAAGATTTATTGCACTGTTTTGGAAGAGGCCTGGGGTAGAGAACGGGCCGGGGCGGCAGGAGAGGCGGGCGGGTGGGCGGGCGGGCAGGCGGCGGTCACCGCTTGGTCTTGGCGTCTTCGCGGATCTTCCAGATCACCAGGTGCATGCAGGCGCTGGCGTCCTCACTGGAGCTGTGCCCGTCCACTGCAGGGCAGACAAATGCGTCAGGGCAGGGAGCCCACGGCTCCCGTGGCCCCCGCGGCCCCATGGCCCGGCACTCACCATTGTCCTGGATGATCTGTCTGAGGTAGTCGGCCATGAGATTCCGCAGGGAGCGCTTGTAGGGGAGGCCCAGGCGATGCGGGAATAACACGGACGTGTCCACCACGGTGCTATGGATGACCTGCGGGCGGGCGGGTGGGCGGTCACAGACCACAGGAGGGCTGGGGTGGCAAAGGGGGGAGGGGGACGCCGAATGCCTGTTCCCCGACCCTACAGCTTCCGCCCTGGGCTGAGGGCAGCGGGCCCCAGACGGCCCCACCCACCCTCTGAGGACCCTCAGAGAGCCGAAGACGAGGCAGGCGGGTACCTTCAAGGCCAGCAGGTCGCTCTCCAGGCTGTGGCCGATGAGGATGGTGTCTGAACTGAACATGCTCAGCAAGACGGCCTGGACGTCCCGCAGCGAGATGCTCGTGTCCGTGAGGTCGGCCTCAGTCACCCCTGAAAACCTGGGGTGGGAGGATGGAGGCCTTAGGGAGCTGGGGAGGGCACGGGGACCCCAACCCGGGGCTGGGCTGCGGGCAGGAAGGCTGGGCCGTGGTGGGGAATGGGGGTCCTGCCAGGGCTCCCAGCTCCTTGGTCAAGGGGTCGGGGGTCAGGGTGGGAGGGGCACACCTAGTGTTATAGTCGACGATCTCATTGTCCGGCCTGACGAAGGTGTCATACACAACCTGGAGCTCTGTGTCCACCACCGTGACGCGCGTCAGCTCCAGGCCATACGTGGTGTAAGACTGCGGGGCCAGAGGACAGGCCTCAGATGGAGCACCCGGTGGCCCTCCCCGCCCTGCACACCAGCACTCCCGCCTAGGCCACCCTGTCCCTGAACCCTGCGGGCGGAGGCTCAGCTCCCACTCTCAGATACGGAAACCAGGCCAGAGGCCTTCCGGGGCTTCTCTGCGGGTCGGAGGGGGCGTGAGCCCAGGCACCCTCCCAAAGCCAGAGCTGTGCTCATGAGGCCCACACAGCCTCCGAGAGCCTTGCCGAGAGGCAAGGCTGTGACGGGTGCTCAGCGGGCAGGTGGGCCCGGCTGCCGTTCATGCACTTATCCCGGCACCTGCGCTGGCCCGAGGCTCTGGGTAGAGAGACTGGGTCAGCCCCGCTGGGCAGCCAGGCCGCCTCACCATTTCACAGTCGAGGGCGTAGACTCCTGGGTGTGCATCTCCTGAAAGTTCTTTCTCAAAGGTCTTCACAAACCCTTCGAGGTTTTCCTTCCGGCCGTCCTGCACGTGTTGCTGAGGGTGGGAGGGAAGGAAGGTCAGGGCGGCAGGCTCGGAAGGGCAAGGCCGGGCTCAGGGGCCTGTGCTGTGCTGGTGGCTTTCAGACTGTCCACCTCTTCCCAAAGCCCCCAGACCAGGCAGGTAGATCAAGGATGGGAAAAGGGCAGCTCAGAGGTCAGGGCTCTGGCCAGAATCGGGGAGGGGCTTCCCAGGACGAGGAAGGGCCCAGGACACCTACCTTGGCGACCTGACAGCCGGCGGAGCCGATGGCGGCCGAGCAGCATGTGTACTGAGTCTCCCAGCCCCCTGCCACTGCAAGGGAGACGCGGTCAGCAGACCTCCTTGATGCCCTGGGCCCAAGCCTCCCGCAGGGAACTACAAATGCCAGCTGGTTTGCCTGCGCGGGGCAGGGGCTTCCCAGTGCCCCTCCCTGGAAGGGCGCCAGGCCCGACCAGGCAGTGAGGGGCCAGGACAGCTCGCAGACCCACCGCCCTGCCCAGGCTTAGCGCAAGCCCTTCGCATTTGGTAGTGAGGACACGCCTGGCGCGGCCCCCAGGGAGGCCTGCCCACCCAGAGACGTGTCTGCGGGCGGCCAGCCGGCAGCTCCACCCCGTGTGTTCCCAGGAGAGGGAATTTGGCCACACCGGCGACAAAATGAAACAAGCAGCCGCAGGACAGGACGAACGCTTTGTTCCCACTGGGGCAGAACCGCCCACGTCGTTCCATGGGGACAGTCGTGGAAAGGATGCGTGGGGGCCTCATGGGGTGGGAGGCCTTCCTTTTATCTACCCGGGAACACTGTCACAGGAAGACCTTTGTGTTACTTTTCCCATGAAGAACAACCAACAGAAAAAAGTTACAAATGGTCAGAGCTGGCGCCAGCCCGGCCCAGCGGGGGTCTCACCTCGGTTCCGGCGGAGCCGCCCCCAGTGGTAGTAACACTCCTCGTCGCGCACGCAGCGGCCGGAGGAGGACACGAGGTACTCGGCGCCGCAGCGGCAGCAGACCCTGCAGGCGGCTGCGAGTGGGGACGGGGCAGGAGGAAGGGCGATGCGTCAGGCCAGCCTGGGCCTGGCGTTCCCTGTCCCCAGATGGCCCCTCCGCCCCAAGGGCGGTGGCGCAGGAGGTACTCACAGTCCTTGGGCTTCTTCTCCTCGGCCGTGAAGATGACGGCGCCCCCTGGCTTCTCGGGGTGCGGGAAGGGGTAGCCGTTCTCCTTGAGCTGGGCCTCGGTGAGCAGGTACTCCTTGAGGCGGCTGTACAGGGCGGCCCCTGGGGACAGGGGAGAGGGGGTCAGCCCCCAGCCGGGCTGAGGCTGGACCCAGTGGCCGGGGAGGGTGGGAGAGCCTCCAGGGGCCGCACCTGGAGAGCCAAGCTCACCTTTCAGATCCTCCACGCGGGGGCTGCTGGGACGGCTGAGCGAAAAGCTGGTCTTGGCAGCCAACTTGCCCCCCAGCACCACTTCATGGGACACCACCCTCCGGCCGCTGGGTTCTGGAAGGGGAGGGGAGGGTAAACGAGGTTCAGACCTCAGCCCTCACAAGTGCTCCTCCACCCTCCTCCAGAAGGGGACGGCCTGACCTCCTGTGATGTGCACTCTTTGGGGAGCAGCAGGCTGCCCGGCAGCCCCTCCACCGCCCCTGGACCCCCCGGGGGTCTTCACCCCTTGGAGAAGGAAGGGAAAGGACTCTACACAGGCTCTGATGGCCACCTCGGGCGCTGTGCGCAGCTGCCTGCCAGGGAAGCGGGCCGAACCGGAGAGCAGGCGGAGCAGACAGGCGCTAATGCATCCTTCGAGAGGGCTCAGGAAATGCCCCCCTGCTTTGCGCTTTGAAGAGGCCCCCATTAGTGGCGGCCCTCGGCTCGCTGAGGAGGGCGGTTAACAGCGAGAGGAGGCTGTTCTGAGGGCATGGGCCCAGCGCCATCCTGACAGGAGCCTGGCAACCGGGTGGCTGGCGCGCAGAGCCTTTGTCTGACAACCTGCCGGTGGCCCGGGGAGGGCTGGGCCCCGGTCCTCCGGAGGCGACTTACTGTTGAGACCAGGCCCGGTGCCAGGGCCCAGGCCGCGCAGCTTCTTGAGGGTGTTCACGGCCACGTTCAGGTAGATGTTCTTGCTGGGGCTCCGGTCGTAGGCCACCTTCTCCTCGTTGAGCGCCTGCAGGAGGACACTCGGCTCAGCCCAGCCCAGCCCCGCCTCCCACCAGCCCCGCCCCACACACCTTCTCTATGGCTTCCTGGTTAGAAGAGCAAAACTTGAGGCACTCTTCAATGAACAGGTTGAGATAGCGCTGGCGGATGACAGTGGGAACTTTGCCCCCGAACTCTTTTGGGATAACGGGCTTCTTTAAACTCTAGGGGAACAGAGACCAGCAGAGCGTGGCACGCTCCCGTCTGCACCCCACTCAGGGTCTGCAAACTGAAACTGCTCGAAGGAGTAAGGCTACGGGTTAAATGGAAACAACAGGGGAGCAGGGAGAGGTAAGCTAAGCAGAGGGCTCACCTGTAAGGATGGACTGTGCGCCACACGCTTGGGGGCCACGGTGGCGGTAGTCTTGGACGCCATGCCCGACAACGTACGCGTCTTCAGGGGCTGGCTGCCCGGCTCAGGGCCATTGGGGGGCTGGCTGCTGCCGGCCGAGAGGGTCCTCTTGGCACCTGTAGGGGCTGGAGGGGGACGGGGGACGTGAGTACGGGAGGAGAGCACGCCCATCACTGAGCTGCAGAGCACCAGGCAGCTGCGGCCGTTCAGTGCCAGCAGGACGTGCGTCTTGGGGCACAGGCAGAAGGGCCGGGGTCTGGCCTGTGGGCTGTGGAACGCCATTAGGCTCTATCAGCTTTCGGGCAAGTCCATCGAGAGGGGACGCGACGAAAACGGGGCTTCGGAGGCCAGCTCAGGCAAGGTCGCCACTGGGGTGGCCCTGCAAGTGGCGGGGGGGTGAGGGGAGCCTCTGCCACATGCTGCGGCCCCGACCCCGAGGCACTCAAGTGTGAGGGACGAAAGGCCCTGGCTCCTGGGCAGAGGGCCTGCTCACTGTGACCGGCCAGCCTGCCCCCAGCGACCTCTGTTCTGTCTCTCTCTTTGATGAGGTCACAAACCAGACAGTCTCCTGTGACCACCAGCAGGGCTGTTTCCAAGGGCTCGGAGGGTGGGTGGGGTGGCGGGAGGGCTCAGCCCCGAGGAAGGACAGGAGCAGCAAGGAGACCGAGGCACAGATACAGAGCGGCGGGGCCCACACCAGGCCCAGCCTCTCGGGCCACAAAGGCGGCCAGCTGCCGACCGGCCTCGGCTCTAAGAATGCACACTTTTCAGTGATGGAGAAAGGAACGCTTTTACGGTCATCTGGAGCATGAGGCATCGGATGACAGGTGAGTCCCCCTGGGGCTCAGGAGAGCCGCCACCCCACCACAGCGCGTGCAGTGACAACGGTGGCAGGACTGTCCCAAGCCATCGGTGATGACCAGACAACCTGAGAGCAGGTGCAGGCTTTTGAGAGTGTGCGTCTCAGGTCCACAATTCAGGTCGATCTCTGTTCACATCCCCAGGGCCAAACAACTGCTAAAACCCATGCCGGAGATAGAGCCCCTGGCTGACAAGCCGCCTGGCTGTAAGCGCTCCCTCCAGCATCCTGGGGCGGGGGAAGGATGGGGATCTGGCCAGCTTCTCCTGAAGGAGGCTCTAGCACCCAGGGAAACCAAGGAGGCCTGCGGAAGCCTGTATCCGCAGGACCAGCGTGTGGAGCCGTCTCCTCGGGGCTGACTCCTCAAAGGGGTCTTGGAACTAGCAGGAAGGACATCCCAGGCAGCTGTTCAGACAGTAAGGGTCCCCCTGGTCCAAGGGGGCAAACGACTGCATCTGAACGAGCCTCCAGGTGGCTGCAGAGCCCCGGCTCCTGTCCCACGTCCTCAGCCCCAGACACACCACTGAGCACCTCACGCATCGGACTGCTGAAGGGCAACCCAGCTTTCAGACAAGCCCAAGTGGGGGGAAAGTGGCCCTCAGGGTGGGAGGGGGAGGAAAACCAGCCCCTAACTCCCACCCCAGATCAGCTGGCTTGACTCAAGGGTGAAGGCCTCCAGGACCACCCCCCCCATTAACACCTTACCAGGTGCAAGCCACACCTGGGTGGGAGCCCCCAACAGAGCAGGCAGCAGGGGCAGAGCGGAGTCACAGGCAGACCTCTGGGGCTGGTGGACAGACAGGGAAGAGAGGAAGACACCCCTCAGACTCCCTACGGCCCGCCCCACTGCTAACACCAAAGCCCACAGAGGCCCAGAGCCGCCGGGCGCCACAACAGGCCTGCCTCAGCCTCCCACACAGCTGGGAGACTTTTATCCCCGTTTGACATATAATCACCGAGATGCAGCCAGACCCTGCTCAAGGCCACCACTACTGGCATAAAAGGAGCCCGGCCTTGGGGTCCTCCTGCTGGACAAGAAGCACTCCCGAGACCACAACCCTGGGACCCACCTGCAGCCAGGAGGGGGTTGGGGACGTGGGCAATCCTCCTCTTCTCTCCGGGGGCTGAGATGTGCATGGAGGACTGCTTCTCGGCCAGCGGCTGGGCAGCCTGGAGCCGGCTGGCTGACTCCCTCTGTGCCTGCTGGGCCCGGCGGTAGCACACCTCCTGGGCAGTCGGGGGACGGGTAGGAGGCGCTGGGCCTCTGCTTGTGGGTTCCGCCTGGGTGACAAATTTCAAGTCCAGACTGCACATCAGAGGTACCCAGAGCAGGCCTCGAGGGGTGTCAGGAGAGAGGTAGTACTGTGGGGCGGGCGGCAGGTGCTCCAGGGCTGGGATGGAGCAGGCCACCTCAGAAGCCTCCTCCTGAATGTGCAGGGGTCCCGGAGGGAACCAGCTCTCCTCCTGCTGAGTGTGCAGGGGCCCCGGAGGGAACCAGCTCTCCTCCTCCTGAGTGTGCAGGGGTCCCGGAGGGAACCAGCTCTCCTCCTGCTGAGTGTGCAGGGGCCCCGGAGGGAACCAGCTCTCCTCCTCCTGAGTGTGCAGGGGTCCCGGAGGGAACCAGCTCTCCTCCTCCTGAGTGTGCAGGGGCCCCGGAGGGAACCAGCTCTCCTCCTCCTGAGTGTGCAGGGGTCCCGGAGGGAACCAGCTCTCCTCCTCCTGAGTGTGCAGGGGCCCCGGAGGGAACCAGCTCTCCTCCTCCTGAGTGTGCAGGGGCCCCGGAGGGAACCAGCTCTCCTCCTCCTGAGTGTGCAGGGGCCCCGGAGGGAACCAGCTCTCCTCCTCCTGAGTGTGCAGGGGCCCCGGAGGGAACCAGCTCTCCTCCTCCTGAGTGTGCAGGGGTCCCGGAGGGAACCAGCTGGTCTTCTGAGTTTGCTGATACCCTGGAAGGCACCAACTAGCTTCCCCCCAAGTCTGCAGATACCTGGGAGGGAACCAGCTTGGTGCTTCGGCTCTCAAATTCACCATGATGCTTCACTCTCCCAGGTCCCTTCCCAGCCCTGCTGTCCTGGCTTCTAAGTGCCCAGACTGTGCTCTCAGCCCTTATATAGACACAGAGTGGGTGGGAACCCCCAGCACCTAGATTAGATCCTGCTTGATCCAATCTTCTCTGAACTGTACTTCCAAAATCCCCATCCGGGTGGGGCAGGGGTCTGGTGATTGGATCACCTGCAGTTCTTCAGCCAGGAGCCCTGTCTTCTGCTCCAGCCTTCCCTGTGCTAACTAACTGAGCAGCCCCATAGTGACTGACAATTGATCCTGTCTCTGGACCACAAGGGAGGAAACCTAGGCTCAGAGAGGTCACGCCACTTGCCCAAGATCACACAGCGTACCTCTGAACTGGGACTGGGATGGGGCAGTGCGACCCTGCTGGAGGGCTGCCCCTCATCTCGCTGTCCCTGTTCTGTGCCCCACTCTGCGCACTAAGCGCAACTTGATGACTGGACGTGGGTCCCTGGCATTTTTCTGCAGGACACAGGCAGTGCTGGATCCACGGCTGCCAGAGGCACCCATGGGCAAGGGAGAGCGAGGCCCATCTCCCCCCTGCCAGCCTCTACCCAGGACCCAGAAGCGGGCCCTCCCTTACCTCCTTGCCTTGCTTGGAGAGGTGAGAGATCCTCCTCTTCTGCCCAGGAAACAGAGTGGTCAGCCCCGAGTGCCCCTGTTCCTCGGTCTTCTCCTCCTTGGGGGGCTGAGACACACATCCGGCCCTCAGCGAGGCCCCCCCCACACACACCGATGCTGCGGCTCTTCTCACCCTGGCCCGCAGCACGCCTGACTCCCAGGCCCGAGTAGTGGGTGGAAGACAGTACCGTGCTGAGGGAGGGCTGCCGCGTCTAGAGATGCGATTTGGGGCATCTGCCCCACCTCCCAGGTGAGCAAACAGACTTGGCGCCCCGGAGCCAAGGCCCCCAGTTGCTGCCTGAACCCCGGGCCCCCCTCCCAGGCCCTGCGGATGGTGAGTTCTGCAGACTTGGCCCAGCCCACGCTCACGCCTGCCTCTTGCTCCCCTCCCACCCAGCCAGCACAGGGACAAGCTCAGAATCGTGGGAATGAAGGGGAAGAAATCAGAAAAGCAAAGGGCCAAGAACAGGGTGGAGGCAGTAAGGGGCGGGGCCAGGGTCCCACCCTGGGATCCCTCAGAAGCCGCAGGTTCTCTGCAGGGACTGACTGGCTCAGCCTGCTTTGTTTAGAGCAAGCTCCCTCTGGTGGCGAGGTGGGGACACTGCAGCAGGAGACCAGAAAGGTGGAGGCTGGCTGAGTTTGGGGGGGTCAGGGACGGGTTGCGGGGGGGGGGGGGAAGCCGGGGAAGGAGGGAGGAGGGGAGAGGCAAGAGAGGCAGGGGAGAAGCAACGCTTCAGTGGGGAGAGAGGGCTGGGGAAGGCGGGATGGTGGTGCCTGATACCCCTTGGCCGGGATGCTCTCAGAAGGCTGCCGTGGGAACCCCGCTGGGTGGGCCATAAGCCAGCGTCCTCTTTCTGGACGGGGTGCAGGGGGGCAGCAGGCAGCCAGCGAGGGGTCCTGAATTCTGAACGAGTTGAGAGGCCGACGCTGAGCGAGCCGTCTCCACCAGGCGCTGGGACTCCAGTCACGGGGGAAGCCAGGAAGGAGCCCGGCTGCCCGAGCCCAGCCCGCCCTCACCTGCCGGGCCAGGCGGCCCTTGTCCTCCGTCTTGACAGCGGTGGACTCGTTGAAAATGCGCAGGCACTCCTCCATGGGGTCGGAGTCAAAGTCGACCTCCTTCTCCAGGGCCGAGTAGTCCACGTCGGAGCCCGCCCCTGAGGAGGAGGAGGAGGGGCGGGGAGGGGAGGACCGCCTGGCCGACGGGGGTGGGGAGGCCTTGAGGCGTTTGGGCGGCCCCTGCGCGCCACAGGGGCCCAGGCTGGAGTCCGAGTCGGAATCGGAGCTGGAGCTGAGGCTGGGGAGGGTGGGCGGCCGCGGGGTGGGCGCCTCGGGCCCCGGGTCCTCGTCCTCGCTCTCATCCCCGAAGAGCTCGGCGTGGCTCAGGGCCCGCCTCGGCAGCTTGGGGGCACCCCGGGGGGCACCCTCATCCAGCGAGCGGGCCTTCCGCTGTGCCAGCTTCCCTGACGGGGTCTTCCTGCCCATCCTGTCTGGCAGCTGGTGGGCAGCCCCTTGTGCGGGGCTGGGCCGCGGTCCCGGCCCCTCGGGCCGGCCTTTCCCTGAGCTGGCCACCGGAGTGGCTGAAGATGGCTTCTTCTTGGTCCCTTGGGGCCGCTCCGCCCTGTGCCGGGGGCTGCCGGCCCGCGGGCCCCTCCTGTCCACACAGGGCTTCTCGGCTGGCCTCCCATGCTCTCCATCCTGACCCCTGCCTGTCTTCCCGACACCATCCTTGCGGCCGGCGGCCGGCGGCCCCCCGCTTTTCTTCTTCTTGGGTCTCCCCTCCTTGGGGCTGCTGCGCTCCTGCGAGGCCCTGCCCGGGGAACTGGGCTTGGCAGGAGGCAGCCCGCCTGGGCCCTTGGCAGGCTGACCGAGGTCCCCCACGTCGTACTGCACGGCCATCTCCTTGGTCTCCCGAAGGCTGCCCTCCTCAGGCTCTGGGCCCTCCCTAGAGCCCGGCTTCCCCAGGGCCTTGCTCTCAGGGCCCACTCGGGCTCTCGGGGGGCTGGCGGTGGCGAGCCTGTCACCCGGAGCAGCAGCGGTATCATCGTCAGAGTCTGAGAACCTGGCGTCGCAGCCGCCGAAGGGGTCACAGGGCTTCTTGGGTGCAGGTGTGTAGGGCTCACTGCCGCGGGAGCCCCGGGGCCGCTTGGGGGCCCTGTCGTCCTTGGTGCTGGCCCTGCTGAGCAGGCGGGCGGAGAAGTTGGACAGGGGGTCGTATTCCAGGTCTGTAGATGGCTTGGAGTTGTCCACCACGTACTTGCCGCTGGAGATGGGGCGGCCATACCGCCGGGGCTGGCCCACGGCCTTGGGGACGTACTCCAGGGTGCCACCAGCCCCTCCACCATGGCCCTGACCCCGGTCCAGAGAGGCCAGCGAGTACTTGGTGCCAGGCTCGGTGGGGCTGGCCAGAGGCGTGGGCTGGTAGCTGGCATCGGGGCTTAACAGGCCACGGCCGCCGGGGTTGTATTCGAAGGATAGAGAGAAGGTGTCCCCATCCAGGCCGGCAGTGGGGCCGTGGGGCGCCAGGGCGGGGGCCTCGGCCGAGCCATGCTCCCGGGCCGTCTCCAGGAGCTCCCGGTAGCGCCTCTGCTCCAGCTCCACCTCAGAGCGCACGGCCTCGATGGCCTGGTTGACCAGCTCCAGCTCCAGGATGTCTGAGCGGGGCTCGGCACCTCTGCCCAGGGCGCCATTCTCCCTCTGGGCAGGGGGCTTGGGCAGCTCGGGGTTGTACGGGTCATAACCGAGCCCTGAAACGGAGAGGGAGAAAACAGCAATGAGCAGGTGGCTATAGCAGCAGGCCAGACGAGCCAGTGACCGGTCACTGCCTCGTCCCGGGCCTCGACCCCAGGTGCCAGCAAGGAAGAGCAGAGTACCAGCCTCCAGAACCTACCGGGGGCCAGACCTCCGGCCGACCCCCACCAAGGCTCCAGCAGCAAGTCAGGGTTTCCAGAGGGCCCCTCCCTGCAGGTCCTGCCCCGAAGAGGCTGCCAGGTAGGGTGAGGGCACAGAGCCCAGGCCCTAGAGGAGGCCACAAGATCCCGGGGACTTCACTGCCTGGGACAGGGTATGGTGAGGCCTGGGGAGCTGGGCGAGAGGGTGGCTTCTCCCCAGGGCCCAGCCCACACTGAAGACACACCACGCTGCTCCCTGCAGCCGGGGAGGCCGGACACCGAGCCAGGGCAGAAAGCGCAGAGCGCACAGACGCCTGACTGGGGGTCGACAGGGGTGCGAGAGGGAGCGGGAGGCGGGGCCGACACAGCCCACCCACAGCAGCGGGTGGACAGGCGGATGCACACGGCCCTGCCTGGTGACAGCGCCTTTAGGGCTCTGTCCCCCACACGCACTCTCGCCCACAGAGAACTCCACCGGCTGCGTGTGTACCAGTGAGGACACAGAAAGCCCCGAAGCGTCCACTGGGAAGGGGCAGCGGGTGGGGTGGACGAAGGACAGCACAGCACATCTCACGGGGGAAGCGAGGCACGACGATGTCCAGGGAACAGCGCCACGGCGTGAAAGACGTTCCGGCAATGGGCAATGTTGGGGAAGCACGAAGTGGGGCGGACGGCAAGGCGGGCACAGCACACACTTAGGTTTGTATCAAGCTGAACAGGGGTGGCGGAGCGGCTGGCGGGCTACCTGGCTCCAGGGTGTATTCCACGAGACCAGTCCAACCCCAATACCACCCACGTTGACACGAAGCTCACGGGAGACTCAGGACAGAGGTGCGGAAATTCTCAGTAAGATGTAAGCAAATAAAGCCCAACGTTCTGAGAAAGGATAACGTGTTCAAATATTCCAGAACGTAGAGACGGTTCATTGTTAGAGCGTCTGCCAGACATAATCTGTAAAACCTCTGGCAGAAAAGTGGATCGATTTGGTGCTTTCTGGTTAGCAAAGTAACAGCCAATTCTCCCAGAACCTCCAGATGGGATAAGCCATGCCCACACCTGGACTGTAGCCCAGGGAGACCCACTTTGGACCTCTGAGCTCCAGAACCACCAGAGGAAAAACCCTGTGTTGTTTTAAGGCACCGGTGAGTGGGGTCTTGCTGCAGAAGCCCCGGGAAACGCACGCATCACTGATGAAGCACCAGAGAACCCGGCACTGCCGGGGCCAGTGGCTGGGCCTGGGCCGCCTGGGGGCCCAAGGTGGGGCGGGGCCCACTGCAGGCCTGTTGTCTGGCTTGTACCTTGGAACCTATTTTTCAAACAATGCTTAGAAAGGAGAAAGGACACTCGCGCGTACATCTGTGCTTCAGAACACCGAGGACACACCCAGGATGCGGGTTATAGATGGGGAGGTAAAACCAAGCTGCAGAGGCCGCAGGGGGCAGCGGGACTGGGGTGCCGGGGAGCAGTCACTTCATGCCCCCACCTCCCAGCTGAGGATGCCAGGGTGAAGGGCGGAGTGGGGGACAGGTCAGGACACACAGCCACTGGGCCCTCTGCCCCCCCACAAGGTTCAAGGTGAAGGCACCACAGAGAGGAAAGGCTAGAAACCCCAACAGCGAGATCCAGGGCCCTCTTCCCAGCCCACCCTAACCCTCAACGGGTCCGAAGGCACTAAAGCAGACCCACCCCTAGCCCACCACCGCCCGGAGGAACAGAAGAGCCAGTGCCCCCGCAGGCCGTCCCCTCGGAGTGGAGGGCCCAGGACACAAGCCAGGGGGCACTTACAGGGCATCTCAAGTGAGGGGTGGGTCGGGTCTTGCCGGTCTCAGGGGGCCTCCAGCCCAACCCACCTCACTCCCAACCTCCCTCCTGAGGCCAAGATGGCTCCCACCCCAGCCGGCTCCCCTAGGTGGGGGACAGGAGCAAGGGCCCAGCTGGTGGGAATGCCCTCCCCCAGGAGAGGTGGGCAGGGCAGGGTGAGGATCAAATGGATGGGGGTCCTTCCCCACCTCTGACCTGCTCTGGAACAGGTCACAAAGGGCCACAGACAACATGCAAATCACCCAGGAGTGCCTCTAGCCCTTCCCAAGTAAGGGCAGAGTTCAAACCCCTGCACTTTGCATTTTGAAAGGGATCCACCCACAAACAAGTCTGTGCTTTGGAAGCAAGGAGAGGAAGGAGGTGCCCTGGGACCCAGCCCCCAGCCCCTTAGATCTGAGCTTCCAGGAGCTCTGTCAGCGTGGGGGTGTTTTCAGTCCCAGGGGAGGCTGCCTCCTCACACCCCATCAGGCTACACCAAAAAGCAAAAGAAACAGCCCAAGGTGGGCGTGAGCCGGTCTAGGCCAACACCCTCCCCTCCAGGGCCTCAGTGTCCCCAAGGTACCATAAGGCCAAATCACCAACCCGAGGAGCTCCAGACAGGTCTAGCCGCATCAAGGACACAGCTGCCAGGGGCTCGGCAGCAGCCCCCTGTAGCTCAGAAGCTAGTGCATGGGGCCCAGAGCTTGGTCCCTGGAGCTGCAGCCCCAAGCCCCTGCCAAGGCTACTGGAGGCTCGTGGGGGGAGGCGGGCAAATGGAGAAGATATCTGTGATGCTACCTAGCGCCCCCGCCGTACCCCGCCTCAGGGACCAGTAGGAACTGGAGAAGCTCCCCAAGAAAATGTTTTACAAGCGACTCGACAGGTGACCCTCTAGAGGTCAGGAATGGCCGTGGGAGCACCTCAGAAGCACCTCCCCATTACTGGGGAGTTAACCTGGCTGGGAGCCAATGGGAGCTCCTTCGGGGCTTGCACCAGGGAAGCATGCCTTTGGTAAACAAGATTAATTGGGCTGTTTTTCGGAAAGGGGGCGAACCTCGGGATGACTGGAAAAGCACCTTGAAGGCCTGGCTGCTGGGGTTACACTCTCAGAAGTTCCTGCCCCCGGCCCAGGGCAAGGAAGGGGTTGGCTACTGCCACTAGAGGGACACCCACAAGGCCAAGGGCCTGCCCAGGTGGGCCACCGCTTGAAGGACGCCCCTTGGGAAGGCTCCCGGCCAGCTCATGGGGCCGAGCCTTCTTCAGCCGTCCCTGTGCCCAGTTCTGTGTGCACCAGCTCCCACTCCCGGCTCTGGTGCTGCTGGACACTCTCCCAGTGACCCAGTCCCGACCGGCTCTGATCACCAGCTCTGAGCAGCATCCGGCACAGCGGGGCCCAGGCCAGCTGCCCCACCTCCACGCCGGGAAAAGCAAACACTCGGGGCCACAGCGCTCAGGGAACAGATCACGCAGAGCCCACGGCGGGTCGAAGGACAACACGGGGTGGTGGCCACCTCCAACCCCTCCAAGCCTTCCCCCTGCTCCTCTCTGCTCCCACCACGCCCTTCCATTCCAGAAAACACTCCGCACCCTTCCATAACTGCGCAGACGCCCGGCCCACAAGCTCTAGCTGCACGTAAAATTAACAAGCGAAAATGAGCAGACACATGAGCGTGAAGACCCCACTGGGAGGCACGTGACCCCCACCCAGCCGGCTCCGAGGCCTTCCCCTTTAATCTCTACGTTCGCCCTGCTCGCGTCAGCCCCCCTCACAGAGGAGAGAGGAGGCTGGGTCTAGGGCAGCGGGTAAGGGATCTGCCTAACCCCAAACCCTGGCTCCCCGCCCCCAGACCAGAAGACCCAGCACCGCGCGATCCTTTCTGGGCCCCGAAAGACTCCCCATCACCCCACCCCTCCTCCCCACTGCACCTCCAAAGACAAGAAGCACACAGTGGTCCCACCCCTACCCCCCGCCCACTTGTGCTCTGATTAGACATCAGTGGGGACTCCTCCAACCCAGGGGACGGTCACAACACAAGGGGGTGGGCAGGGGGGCCAGGAGAAGACAGACACCATCCCGCCACACGAGAGGTAAGCAGGACACAAGGATGAGTCGAAGAAGAGCAACTAGACCAGCCCTGCCCCAGGAAGCTACCCAAGTGGCAGAGGCCTCAAAGGCATAAAGAATGGAGGACATTCCACTTCCAGCCACTAGGCAAACTTCTATTCATCCTTCAAAGCCCAGCTCGGTAACTGCTTGCTTGGGGATACTCGCCCGACTCCCTGCAACCTCAGGTGCCAACGGCTCGCTCTCCCGGACTCTGGGCCGTTATCTGTGCTGCTGGACATCCCTCCTTCCCTTGCAGAGTCCCCACAGCCTGGTCCCCAGATAAGTACTGAATTCAGACAGACCCAGAAGAGCCCCTGGAAGGCCCCAGAGCCAGCTCCTGATTTTACGGACGACACAGAAGCTGTGCCGTGCCCACGTGCATGCCCAGGCTGAGGCCACAGCTTGTGAGATGGCCAAGTCCCAGCCCCCAGAGCACCCAGGTCCATCAGCCACCCGTCCTGCTCCCCCCAGCAACTACAGCAGCAGGCAGGAGGGCAGTTCCCCCAGCAACATTCCTGGGCTTTCGACACTGCCTGCCACCCGCGCAGCCCTCGGGGGCAGGGTGCTCCACATGGCCCTTTACAGAAAGCCTCAGTGCTCAGAGGAAGCCACGGACCCAGCGCCCTAAAACCGCTGGCACATGTGCCTGCTTCTTCAAAGGGCAGACTGGCTACCGCAGGAGCCTGAGGACCTGCCACCACCAAGGAGGACAGGGGACCAGGAGACAACCCTGTGGGGCTCCGGCCGGATCTGCCCTGACCACCTCCCAGCTCCCGTGATCCTCCTTCCGCACTTTTCCTCTTTAGCGTTCCAGGTTTTGCTTTGAGTCAGATCAGACCAGCAGAAGTCTACCTTCCGCACTTGGACAGCTTAAATAATAATAAACCAAATTCCTATGCACCCAGCACTCGCTCGTCACTGGAAATGATCCTGTGTGGGGGATTCTGAGGGCAGAATGGGAGTGGAGGAGGACGGCAAAGCAGGAGCATTGCGAAGCACAGCTGAGACGAGAGAGGCGCACTGTGTGTAGAGGGTCTGCGTCGCGACCCCGTTTTGCAGAAGTAACTGACGCCAGGCTCTTCGCACAACGGAAGGTGGAGCCAAAAGGTCTTCATCTGAGGCCCTACTCCACCTGCAGGGCTGAAAGCCAGCCGTGGCGCCTGTACCTCTTCTCTGGAGGATGCTCTGGGGGTGGGGGGTACACTCGGGCACCCACGTGGTCCTCTGAGCTCTCCCAGCAGGGTGCTGTCCCTGTCCACCCCAACCTGGGCGCCTGGGCCGCCCTGCCTCACCTCCAGAGCCGGAGGAGCTGGGGCGGCGACGATATTCGGGGTTCTTGGCTCCCTGCAGGCGTGGCCAGCCCTCCTGTCCTATTCTCAAATACGAAAGGGGCCAGGTGCTGGGACACTGATCAGGCTGCTCCATGTCACCTGGCACCACTGACGTTTGGGGCTGGAAAAGTCTGTGTGTGTAGGGGAAGGGGGCCATCCTGGGCACCCGCGGGCACTGAGCAGCATCCCTGGCCCTCGCCCCCTTGTTGCCAGGAGCACCCCCAAGTCATGACAACCGCAGATGTCCCTGTATCGCCCTGTGTCCCCCAGGGGATCAGGACTGTCCACGGTGAGAGACACTGCTTTACTGACACGAAGCAAAGACTCCTAAAATACCAAAAACAGCTTTAAGGGCAGATGTACCCTTATTCAAGTGTCCCAAGCCTGGATCTGGGCAAGAAGGCAGGTTTTTAAAGTTCCCCAAGTGCTTGAAGAGGGGCCGCAGGCCTGGGGACGGCCTCTCACCTCACTGGAGTCTCTGGAGCCTCCACAAAAGAATGCAACTTCACCAGTGAGGCAGGGTCACAAGTACAGAAAAGAGACACAGAGCCTTTTGTTTCTGAGGCTGGGAGGACGCACAACAAGCCGGCAGATGCAGGACTTGCGACAACATATGAAACATTTTTCCTTTGACTTTGCGGCATTCTCCAGTGGTTTTAAAATGAACGTTCTCCAAGTCCAGAAAAAAA
Source organism: Delphinus delphis (assembly GCF_949987515.2). Taxonomy (NCBI): domain Eukaryota; kingdom Metazoa; phylum Chordata; class Mammalia; order Artiodactyla; family Delphinidae; genus Delphinus; species Delphinus delphis. Next base: position 3,420,980 of record NC_082685.1, on the reverse strand, counting down.
AGCGCTCTGAATGGAGAGACAACGTGTCCAGGCTGCCGCTGGCTGGGACACTGCCCCCGAAGACAAGGGCTGCATCTGGGTGGGGCTGAACCACAAATACAACCTAGATTCTTCTCATCCTGGTGTAAGAGACGAACTCTGCCCTGAAAATCCAACAGTACCTCTCCTCTACTCTCTCTTTACAAAAAAGTCAAGAACAATAGAACAAGAGGACCACCCACGGGATGGCAGTGAAGGCCCCTCCTCTGGGAGGCCACAGCTTCTGTCCTCTGAGCCTGGTGGCCCGGGCTCCCTGGGGCTGGAGCTGCACCTGGGCACACAGTTCCCTGGGAGAGGCAGGGAGGAGACTTTAAATTAAAAAAAGTGGCCTCAGCAAGAAGCAGCCTATGACCAGGGGGTCTCACCCAGGGTGATCCCGCCCCCCCAGGGGACACTGGGCCACGTCTGGGGACATCTGACATCTGTGCACGTTGTGACTGGGGGGGCTGCTGGCATCGAGGGGCTGTGACCAGGGAGGCTGCTCCACACCTCAAAGTGCCCAGGACTGGCCCAGAGGATAACCCCCCATGTCCCCAGTTTCTGCTATTCTTCATAGCTCCCCCCGACCCCCCGATGAAGTGAGAGGCCGTGGCTGGCCTGACCAAAGACCACACCTGACAACCAGCTAGGAAAATCCCTCCCAGGTCCTCAAGTACCCTGGCTGGGCCTCCAGACACAAAGGCGATTCTGCTCTCTGCTGAGGTTTTCTCAGTATGAGTTCTCTCCCAGGAAGGGGAGGGAGGCAAGTGCTCACGGCAGTTCACTCTGGAAGAGAAAGTGTCAAACCGAGGAAAGCACTGTCATCAGGGCAGTGGGAAAGCTGCTGGCACCCAGCCCACGGGGGAGGCAGCTAAGGGGCAGCGTGGCCAGCGGCCCGGGGCAGTGATACTGCAGGGGCTGCTGCCCCCTCCTGTTCCAAGTCAGCTCGCGGAGAAAATCAAACAAAACCCACCCTGTGCTGGAAGCACTCGTTTCTCTGGCTGCACCCTCCCTTCCCTGCCTGACTCCTGGCTGCGACCTTCCCTGGAGAAGCAGGGCTTGCTCTCAGGATTCCAGACCACAAGGGGCCGCTGCCGAGGCCTAAATCTGAGACCCCGGGGAGCGGGTTGCCCAGGGAGCTGCCACTGCCACCCAGCTGGGGCCACCCCCGCCTTCCAGCCTCCTTCCGGCCCATCCTTGGAAGGTTTCAGTGCTCAGGCCCTGCTATACCGTCTTTCCCAGCTCTCACTGTTACCTCCCAGCCTCAGGGCACAGCACTGAGCCCACATGTAACGGGTACCGAGGTGCCCAGGTCCCACATGTGTCAGGCAGCAGGAATCGGCCGTCGGTGGTGAGGGGCAAGGGCCTGACAGTCCAGATCAACCCCGTGTCCCCCACTTACCAGCCATGTGTACACAGGTGCGTGGCTTCCCCTCTCTGGGCCTGTCTCCTTGTCCCTAAAATGGGGACAATCGTCCCTACCACTGGTTAAAGAGCACGACTGAGGGTGCGTGGCGGTAACTGGGCATCCCCCAGCTGAGTGCCAAGGTGGGGACCCTGGAGCACAGGAGGGCAGATTTGAGGGCCGGGAAGAACGGGATGCCCACCCAGCCCTCAGGAGGCCATCAACCCAAGGCCAGAGGTGCTGGGCTACACAGGGACCCCCACATCCTGCCTGCAGGTGGCCATCACCCAGCACCTCAGCATCCTTGCGCAGCCCACCCTTGCCAAAGCACCTGTGCTTGGGCCGTGCCTATCTGGTCAAAAGTGGACCCCCAAAGCCTGGATTTTTGCAGTCTCTCCAAGCCCGATGGGAAGTGGGTTTGTCAAAATCTGGAGCAACGGGAGCTGAAGGGGTGGGGGAGGTCTAGGCACACACTCCCCCTGGCCCACGAGCACGCCACAGAGAAGAAAAGAGAGTCTCAGAGAGGCCCCGCAGCGAGAAAGAGGCCAGGCTGGGATCTGCCCCTGCCTCTCTGCAGGGCAAGGTAGCCCTCGACCAGAAGGTAACCAGAGCACGCCCCCCAGGCCCCGCCCTCTGTGATGGGAAGAGGGCTGCTTATTCTCACCTGCAAAAGGAAAATGCAGACACACTGGGGTGAGGGGTAGGCAGCTGCACTTTTTCCTGCGGGAAAGTGAAGCAGACAGGGCTACATCAACCGAATGGATTCTCAAAAACGATCCTTTGGGAAAATGGCCATTTGTGGTGTAGGAAGCAATCAAGAGACTGACTTGGCACGAGAGAAATGCACGGGAAGAGAAGTCAGCGCCCCAGAGCGCAGACGGCTGGAAGGCCACCTGTGGGCCTGCAGAAGAGTCAGTCCCGGGGTCTCAGGGAGCCGGCCCGCCCGGTCTGTCCTGACAGTGAGGAACCCAGACACCAGGGGCTCTTTACAGAACGCCACACACCACGCCAATAACTCAACAGATGGAGTGAGAAACTGCCCTGTGACAGGGTGACCACCGAGAGGCCTCCCACTCACCCCCTTCCCCTCTCCCAGACCTGAAGCTCAGGCACCTGCGTGCACGTCTGTCTTCCCTCCTCGAGGGAAGGTTCCTGAGACGCAGGCTGGAGCCCAGCGCAGGTGTGGAGCCCGACCTTGTAGCAAACACTGGGCTACAGGGGCCAGCGGTCTGAGCAAATTTACAGTGGAAATTTGAAAAAAATTCTACCTTTTTTTTTTTTCTGGCAAACTGGGAAAACAGCCCTATGGTTTCATCCTAGCAATGACGCCCCTCTCTTCAAGTAAGAAGACTCTGAGACAAGGACCAGTGCCTTATGGGGGAAATCTGGGCCCTGATGGAAAGGGGGAGCCAGTCCCGGAGGACAGGGGCCACAGCGGGAGCCTGAATTCCCCTCGGAAAGAATGACACCACACTCGATCCTCCCGGCGGGCCTTTCCTTGTGATGTCCCTCTTTTTGCCCCCGTTCTTCACGTCTCGGCTCAAGGCCCACACTTCCTACGAGAAGCACTGCCTGCCCCCTGACAGCTCTCACCGAACTCTGCCATGACATTGATAATCACCACGCTGATGGGATGCGCAGTCTCTGAGCGTTCTCTCGGAAGGCGGTCCCCGACCCCAAAACACACACAACACACAGTCAACCGGGTTTGACTCACTCCCTAACCCTGGCATGACACACCAGGCTCGACACACAGTCGGCGGCCGCTAAACAAGACTCTCTCGACTCCGCTGTAGTAAACAGGAGCGGCCACGAGCAGAGGCGCGGCGCGAGAGGAAGCGCGGAAATAAACAACGGCTGCAACCAACACCCCGGGCCGGGGAGGCGGCGGGAACGGTTCCCCGGGCAGGAGTCCCGGGCCTGCAGACCAGTGTCGGCCGCGCTCATTTCCCGATCCCCGCGCGCTCCACCCTCGCGACACCTCTAGGAGAGCAGGTCCTCCCATTGTTTACGTTTTACACTCATGGAAACGGTGGCTTACAGAGGTCCCGCGACTGGCACTGGGCCCCGGGGTGGGTGGTCCCGGCTTGGGGGGACGAAGCCCGCGACCATGCAGGGAGAGGGCTGAGCGGGGAACAGGAAACCATGGAAACCCGGGCGCTGGGGTCCAGGCCCGCGCCAGGGAACGGAGCCCGGGGCGGGCGCGTAGACGTTACCTGCTGCGGGGGGCGCCGCTCCGCCTTCGCCAGGTGCGCCCGGACCCCGGGCCCCGCGGTGCCGGAAGTGGCAGTAGGGCCGCCGGCAGGGTCCCCCAGGCGCCCCGGCCCAATAGGGGCAGTCGATGGTCCGGAAGAAGCCGGTGGAGCGTAGCATGGTCCGTCCCGCGGCGGGGCCCCGGCCCGGAGCCGCCCGGGCCCCCGGGCCCCCTCACTGGCGCCGCGGTCGCCGCCGCCCGCAGCTCACGGACCCCGCCGCCGCCGCCATCTTGCTCCGAGGTCCCCGGAGGCCCCTGGGACGACGCCGCAAGGGACCCCGGGAGCGGCTGCCCGAAGTGCGCCTGATCAGAAGCGCCTGCTCCCGCGGGACCGAGGTGGGTCACGGACCCCTGGCCTGGGACAGGCGGCTGCGGAGGGAGTGATGAGGGGGCGCAGGCTGCCCTGCCTGCGGCTTCCGGGTGTCTTGCCGCCGCCGCCGCCCGGGCCTCTGCGGCGGCAGAAGCACCATCTTCAGCCCCAGGCCCCTGCGGCACCTGGGCTGTCCAAGGCGCGCCTGATTAAAAAAAAACGCCCCACACGGCTCGGCTGCGGCTCATTTGCATTCAATTTGCGTTCTATTAGCTTGTCCCCCTAAAGCGCCCTCTGCGGGTCGATTCGAGTCCTGCGGGCGCATCTCACCTGCACCTGGGAACCCTCACCTGAGTTACCCAGTTCAGGCTCTGAAACTCAACTCCTCCCTGGTTGACTGGCAATAACCGCTTCATTTCTCCCACCTGGACTCTTGTCAGCAGTCTAATCCCCAGGTCTACCAGAGGAGACCTGTTCCAATTCACTCATTTATCCATCAAATATTGAGCACCTACTGTATACCAAGGCCCTGCCCTAAATCGTATTTTATGCATTCATCAAATGATGGACATTCGGATTGTTTCTGCCTTTTGTCTATTGTGAATTGTGCTGTTGTGAACATGTGTGTATCTCAGTACCAGTTTTGTTTCAGTACTAGTTTTTCAAATGATGTAAATTTGCCTGTTGCCCTTTTTTTTTTTTTTTTGTCGGTACACGGGCCTCTCACTGTTGTGGCCCCTCCCGTTGCGGAACACAGGCTCCGGATGTGCAGGCTCAGCGGCCATGGCTCACGGGCCAAGCCGCTCCGCGGCATGTGGGATCTTCCCGGACCGGGGCACGAACCCGCGTCGCCTGCATCGGCAGGCGGATTCTCAACCACTGCGCCACCAGGGAAGCCCTGTTGCCCATTTTTAAAATGTAGGGAGATGTCACATACAACTACAATTCCCAGCCTGTCCACCAGCTGGCAATTACCAAGGATCCTCCTGTGAGCAGGCGGTAGTCTGTGCAGGTCACCTCCCCGCTCTCCCAACCCACCTCTCTCCCTACCTCAGCCACCTGGCCCTGCAGACATATGGGCTTGAGACCCCTCACCCCAGGGGTCTCTCAATGCCTCTCCTCCATTGCCAACAGGAGGGTGGGCTCCTGAACAAAGCAAAGATCCCCACCCTGGTGGCTGTAGCATTATAGATGCAGACAGACAGACAACAGGAAATCAGTAAATATCTTGATACAAGGTAAAAAGTGCTATGACGGGGAAGTAGAACAGAGTAGGGGGCTGGGACAAGGGGTGGTTCACATAGTCCTATGGGAAAGGTGGGATTTGAGCAGTTCTAAGGAAGCGAATGAGGAAGTTAAGCAGGCATCTGGGGGAGGGGCTTTCCAGGAAGAGGGCATAGCCCGTGCAAAGACCCTGGGGCAGGGCCGGGCCTAGCATGTTGGAGGAACAGCTAGAAGGTCCATGTGTCTGGAGCAGAGTGAGCAAGGGGCAGAGAGGGAGGAGGGGAGGGCAGGAAGGGGACGGGGCAGGTCGTGCAGATCCCTGTGGGCCACGGGGAGAGCATGGGCTTTTATCCCCAGGGAGGTGGGAACCTTGCAGGCCTATGGGCAGAGGAGGGACTGGACCTGGTACAGGTGCTCACTGGTGCCCTGTGGCCACTACAGGGTGGACAGACTGTCAGGAGCTAGGGTGGGAGTCAAGGACCACAGGGGAGGCCATGCTGGTCCAGGTGGGCCATGATGAGGTGGGACCAGGTGGAGGCCGAGGAGGGGGGAGAAGTGGGTGGATTCTGGATATGTTTTGAAGGTAGAGCTCTAGGGAGATTTCCGGGTGGACTGGACGTGGGTGGTGAGACAAAGAGGGGAGTCACGGGTGACCCCAAAGATTTTGGCCTGTACACCTGGAAAGATGAAGATGCAGTGATGAAGGGAAGCCGACCAAGGCAGACTGGGAGCAGGGGTAAGAACATTCCGGGCCTGGAGTTGAGGGTGAGGCCCAGCTGGTATGGACCAGGGGGTGTCCTCAGCACACCTGGGGAGGAGGGCCAGGGGTCCCAAGGCCACCCGCCAATGAAGCGTCCAGGAGGCAGAGGGGGCATCTTCGAGCTGTTTCCGGGGCACGTGGGAGTGCGACCAAGGGGGGGCTGCCCGCGTGGACCCAGCATTCCAGGAACCCTGCCACAAAGGAGCAGAGAAGCCTGCCAGAGCTGGAGGGGGACAGGGGTCCAGGGAGCGAGATCTGCGGGCTTTCGGGCCAGATTCCAGGAGAAAGGGAGCAAGGGGAGTGCCAGAGGGAGGCCACCATCGACTAAAGGCGAGGGCCCCGTGCCCAGGTTGGGGCGACCTTGGCGGCCCCAAGGACAGGACCCTGGGGAGGGGTGGGCCGGAGCCGGTGGTGCAGTACCAGGGGAGGCCACCAGATGGCAGGTCTGCCGCCTTCCCAGGGGCGGGAAGCGGGGAAACCCGTGGGGAGGGTCCGCGCTCCCCCCACCGCAGTCCCCCACACACCATCCGGGCTCTGGAGACCGCTGGAACCTGGGATGCACTTTTCCTAAGAAGGGGTTCAGAGCCCTCACCAGTTTCTCAACGCTCCCGAGGCCCCTTGCCCTCTCAATTGGGAGCCGGCATACAGCAGGCATACACGATACAGGAGCGGCCAGACGATGGGCACAGGAGCCAGGCAGGGGTCGAGGGGAACCTCCGGGGAGGAGCCCTGTCGAGCCCGCGAGTCCTTTAGAGTCTAGAGAAGCGCGGGCTCCCCCCGCCCCCGGTTCCGGAAGGGGGCGGGCAGCGGACGCCCCCGGGCGCCGTGTCACCGCGCCTCGGTTGCCGGGTAACGGAGCCGGAAGGCGGGCTGGGGGCGCAGCTGCTCGAGGCGTGGGTGCCGCTGGACGGCAGCACGCGCCACGCGCCGCAGAGGGCAGCCCCCCCCGCACCTTAGGGCTGGAGGGGCGTTGCCAAGACCGCCACTGGGTCCCCGAATTCACTAGCCCACTGCCTCAGTTTCCCCAAGAGGAGGCTGGGGACCCCATTGGCGAGGGGGACAGAGGGACTCAGAGGGCCCACTGGCTCGGACCAGCGATGGGAAAAACCACAAGGCTCTGGAAATCGGGTTTAAAAAAGACATGTTTAATTAATTAAATACCAGGATGAGGCCAGGCAGGGCAAGGGGAGGGGGGGGTCACCCGAAAGCACAAATCCCTTAGGACCCTACCCCCCCACACCTCGAGAGGCCACAGCTAAAATGGCTGGAGCCAGACCCCAATGACCATCGGTCCCTCCAGACTCCTGGACACGGGGGGGGAGGGGGGGCAGGGACAAGTTCTCAGCTCCCTGGGTCCTCAGACCACAGTCCAACCCCCGCGGACATGCACCGGCCAGGGCTGGGACAATGAGGGGGGCGTCCAGACAGACACAAAGGGAAACAAGGCCCGGGCCCGCCCTCTGCCCCCTGGACTAAGGCATCTCACCACCGCGGGAAGATCCTCCGCAGCCCCACCGCCCTCCCCAGGACCCCAGGCACCTGTCCCTGGATCCTGCCAGGGCCGTTCCGGTCCACGCTAGTGCCATCCAAACGCCCCAGCCGCCAACTGGGAGGCAGGAAGGTTCTGGAACACAGAGGGGTGTCACAGACCTCGTGCAGCCAAAGGCGGGATAGGCCTTTTCAGGGTATGGGACAGGGAGCCTGGGTCCCTTCCCATTCCAGGGCCGGGGTCTTCAGTCCCTCTGTCCAAAATGAAATCCAACCGCAGCCACGGTGGGAAGACACCAGGAGGGGACGTGACATCTGTCCTTCCTCATCCTAAGTTCAGACCACGCAGGCCCTCCCCCCCACACCCACAAAGCCTGAGGACAACAGACCACCCACCGGGGCCCAGATCAAGGAAGAGATTGGCGCCTGAAAAAATATTCTACCCGGTCCAAAAAAATCGAGCTATCCCAGGGGGTTCGGGGGTCAGCCCTCCCACTTCCCGCCCGCCCGCCCGCCCGCGTGGGCAGGACCTCAACCGCTGGTCCAGTGGCCATGCCCGGGGCAGGATGGAGCAAGGGCCCGGGGCCTCCTCACCCCCATCCGCAGGGCGGGGAAGGGGTGCATTTCGCCCAAAGGCTGGCCTGGTCCCAAATAGGAGGGATTGATTGTCACGTGATGCTGCACAAGGCCAAAGTCGGGGACTCTTCCCCTTCAGGAGAGGGGAGCCAGCCATCTAAACTGGGGGCCAGCTTCCCCACAGTCTCTCTCACTGACACATTCGCACACCCACCCAGAGGGGCAAGGCAGCCCCCCAAGCCAGCAGACAGAGGAAAATAAATAAGCCTGCAGTAACTCCCATCCGGTGATATTCGCGCCCCGCACCCCGCCCCCACCGTGAGTCAAATTGCTCTTTGGAAGAACCCCCCTTTCTCTCCCTCCCTACCCCAAGTCTCAGAAGCAAAACCGGTACCCCTATGGAAACCCTACGACCTCCCCCGTCCCCACCCACCCAGCCCTCGAGGCTGGGGAGCTGAGGGGCCCCTCCCATGAGCAGTGGGGTAGAACCTGTGGACACCTGAGATTGAGTACCCGAATGGGGGCGGCCGGGCCACACCCCCGTTTCCCTGAACGTCTCCAATGGCTTTCGGTGGGGTGAGGGGCTCCCGGGGCGGGGGATGGGGGGACACGAGGCAGCCCGCGGTAACCCCTGGTTCACCTATGGCTCTTTGCACACTTCATCCCAACCTGGACAGAGGGGCCTGGGGACCAAGTGTGAACACCGGTTAGGGGGTGCCTTTCTTGGGCCACCTCCCCCCAAGGCCCACACGTCCCTCAAAGCAGGGAGGTGGCGAAGGGGGAAGGGGGACGCCTCCTGGCCACCCACCCGGGGTCCCTGTTTAACAGCTGGGAAGAGAGTTAACGATCATGGCTATATACAGACACGGGGCCACTACCCCTCCCGAGAGCAAACTCCAAGGCCCGGATGACCCCGGTCCAGTCTCAGACCCCTCCTTGTTTTCTCGAGGGGGCAAGGGCATCTTGGGGGGCCCTCAGGGGGACACTGGAAGGGGAAGGGGCCGGGCTGGCGGTCAGTCCGTTCCCCGCCCCGGGCCGGGACAGCAGGCGTGTTGCTGGTACTCCATGCCCAGGCCCAGCGGGGGCGCGCTCAGGGCGGCTGGACTGGGACTCTACAGGCCGGCGGGAGCCGGGCTGGGCACCGGGCTGGGCGCGGGGCTGCCCGCCAGGCTGCAGGGCAGCGAGTCGCTGGGCGAGGTGCTGCGGGCGCCCGGGCGCCGGAGCAGTTCCGGGCGGAAGCCGGGGTGGCGGCGCGCGTGCTTGGTCAGGTGGTCGCTGCGGGTGAAGCGCTTGGAGCAGAGCGGGCAGGGGAAGCGCTTCTCGCCCGTGTGCGTCCGATGGTGGCGGGCCAGCTCGTCGGAGCGCGCGAACTTCTTGTCGCAGCCCGGCCAGTCGCAAGCGAAGGGGCGCTCACCTGCGCGGAGGAGGCGGAGGACAGACAGACATTGGTCAATGTCGGGGGAGAGAGGGAGAGGAGGAAGTCCCATCAGATCCCCAAAGGTCCTCGTCATCTGCCTCATCCCTCCCCACCTTGTTCTAGAGGCTGAATTCTGGGCGTGAATTTAAAACGTGTAGATGTTTAAAGAAAACGGCCCCAACTCATTTCGCGAACCCCCGTGAATACTCTCCCCTCTGTTTCCTACGACTAATGGTAATCAGACTGGGAGCAGCTGCCATGGGTTGAAAAGAGAATCTACAGAGACCGCGTTCTCCCAGGACCGCGCGCCCGCGCGCCCCCACCCCCAGGAAGGCGCCACCTCGGTGTCATGTGTACTTGGCACACACGTGTCCGCTCCGAACGCACGTCGAGTTTTCCGAGAGGCTTCTTATGCAAACGGGTCCTGCCGTCCCCACTCCCGCGAAACTCCCTTCTGCCCTTCCTGTGGGGGCATTCGGGGTCTCCCAGGTGCTCGCGATCCCAGTCAAGCCCCTTCCTTTTGGAAATGACCACCCCGTGGGGTGCACCGTCTGGGCAGCCTCCCATGCCTTACGCCACTGCTGACCCTCGTGGCCCCTCTACAAGCTGAAGGACATGTGAAGGGACCCCCAACCCCGGCCAACCCCGGGGCCGCACTCGCAAGGTGCGGAGGCACGCAAGGCGAGACGGGGACAGCCCCTGGGTGTGCGCGGGGAAGGGGCGGAGCCCGAGGCAGCCCAGGACTCGCCCCGCCCCAGCGGAGCAAAGGCGAGGGGAGGGGCGGGCCGCCACCGGCAACTTCCTCCGCAGACCCCTCCCACCGCCAGGCCGGCCTCGCCCATCCTGCCCTTGCGGGCCACGGCCTTCCCCGCCTGCCAGTCCCCACCCGCCCATCCCTTGGGGGGGTCTCCGCCCCGGAACAAGGTCGCCCGACCCCCCTCATCAACCCGGGGGGTCACCCGACCCCCCTCATCAACACATCAACGTCTGTGTTGTCAGCGTGTCCCCAGCCGACCCAGGGGGACCCCCGCCACGCCCCAGGCCCGGGGGCCGTGAAGCACCCAAGAGTTTGCACCCTTCTGGACCCAGCGCCGGGTACCTGGGACCCTGGAATCCCCAGGCGTTGTGTTGCCCAATGCTCAGGGGGTTTGCAGGGTGTGTTGGGGGTGGATAGAGTGTGGACACGTGGGCAGGGTCGCCCCTCGTGGCACTGGACGGAACCCAGCAGAGGAAGAGGGGGAGGCCAGCTGGGGGGCAGGAGGGGGAGCCACAGTGGGGTCAGGGTAGGTTACACACTGGGAGGCCCACACCGAGCACTGGGGACTGCGGTGACCCAGGCTGACCCTGCCTCAGGAAACACGCCCACCGGTGGGGGAGGTGCTGAGGGAGACAGACTGAAGGGTATCCTCAGCCGAGGATCAGAGAAGCACCTGAAAAGCAGCACCCTAGTGGGGGCGTGCACCGCTGACCAGGAGCCGGAGGTGGGGGCCATGGGACAGACCCGCAGCCGTGGGGTGGGGGGAACCTGCATTCTCAGGGTGACCCAGTGACATCTCTGCTCTGGAAGCTCAAAGCCCGCCCTGGGGAAAGGGCTGGGAGGGGGAAGGGATCGCGAACCACTGAGGGGCACCAGTGGACTTCAGAGGGGCTGCCCAGGAGAGAGCGGGACTAAAACCTCCCCTCCCCCACCCCTTCCTCCTGGTCGCACTCGGACACCACCAGCGAGGCAGAAAAGCGGGGGGGGGGGGGGGTCAAAGCCCAGCAGCCTCCCCCAGAAAGTTTCTTGTGGGTTACCTGTCGGTTATACTCACGTCTGGGGGAGGGCACGCCCCAGGAGGCTGGGGACCCAGACGCGCTGGTGCCACCTCCCCCAGGGGTCACAGGCCACAATCATGGTGCTGGGGGGAGAGCAACTGTCCAAGACCACAGGTGGCCCCAAATCCCTGGGGCTGCCCCCCACACACACACCCCCCATGCTTCCCCTGCAACAATCCAGCAGGCAGAGTCCGCAGCCGCTGGGGGAGGGGCCCCGGCGGGGACGTCCTCCATAGAATCACGGGGCTCAAAACAGCCCCAGAAGGTACACCCCACCCCACCCCACTTGGAATCGACAGGTCCCGAGGGCCTAAGTCTGGGGGCGGGGCTGCTGGCTTCCAAGCAAACGGGGGCCTGGGGGAGCGACGCCCCTCCGAGGGGCATGCGGCCTTGTCGCCATCTTGCAGGACGCAGGCGGGGGAGAAGGGGGGGAGAGGGGGGCCAGCCCGCCACGGGTGCGCCCCACAGTTGGCTCACTTCCCCATTTAGGGCAGCGGGGCCCGCCTCCCGCCCTGCCCTCCCCTCTCTCCGTCCCGCAGCTCTACTTTGCCACCAGCAGGTTGCAAGAGCGGTGCCAGTGCCCGCAGGGGCCGGACGCCTGCAGCCGCCGGGAACACAGCTGCCGCACGTAGCTCAGCGGCGGCAGGGACATCCGCAGCCCCAGCCGGCCCCGCTCACGTGGTCCCGCTCCCGCCGGGGCCGGGGGTCGCCTCGCCGGCTGGCCGCCTGCCAACCCCGCCCCACGCCGGGTTGCTGGGTAGCGCAGCGCACGTGCACACGTGGGTGGCGCGGCCCGGGGCTTGCAGGCTTCCCTCCCCACAACGTCGGGCGGATGCCTGCAGGATGCCAGGGCCTGCCACCCTCTCAGTCCTCTGGCCGGGAAGGGCGGTAACATTCAGAGGCTCAGAGCCGGCATGCCGGGTGCAGCTGCCTGTCTGCTGAGTCCACCTGGGTGCCGGAGGAGGATGCGGTGGGCGGGGCTGCGGTGGACTTGACCCTCTGACTTGGGCTGGGACTAGGGGTGAGCTCAGGACGGCCGGAAAGGAGGTCCTGGCGACCGTGCGCCAGGCCTGGCTCAGTGTGCTCGGCCTTCACGGGGGACAGTGCCCCACCTCCCCGGGCTGGGGCTGGGGGCCAAGGGTCTGACAGCTGACCTTCACTGTGACCTCCTGAGGTCATCACTAACCTAAGAGGCGGGTGTGTGGCCCACAGCCAACCCTTGCGCAAATGCCCACCTACCAGGTGGACTGCACCGGGGGAGGGGCCCAGGTAAGGTAGCATCCCAGGAGAGCTGGAGAAGGCTGGGACTGCAGCAGGTGCGGGGGCAGGGGGCTTCCCAAAGGAGACAGGCCTGAGCAGGCCGCGAAGGACAGTACGGACATACAGCCAAAAGGATTGAAAATTGATGGTGAGGTCCGGGGGTCAGAGCACAGGGTCCCCGTGCGGCTGGCCATCCTGATGGCTTTAACAAAGACCAACCCGTGCGAAGTTCATGTGCTCTGTGATCTTAAATACTCCCTAGACGTTAGCCACCCCCATCTCTCTCCCTGTCCCCGCCCCTCCTGTAGGTTTTCCATTTCAATTGCTCTGCGGTTGCCACCAAAAACCGTAGGCAGGGGTCTTGCAGGCCCTCACCTCCCCACGTGGTACCTGGCAGCAAATCCCATCAGAGCCCCTTTCAAAATATGTCCAGCCCCCGCCCCCCCCAGCTCAGCCCAGGAGTGAGGCGGCAGCCCATCGGCGGGTGCCTGGGCCGCCCAGCCTGTGCTCTGCTCCCTGGCTCGGAGTCGAAGCTGAAGTCTTCACTGTGGCCTCGCTTCTCTGCAGCCCCGGTAGCTGCTCCTCACGCGCCGCCTGGAACCTCTCCCCCATCACTCCGTCCCTTGTCTGTGCTAACGCCACCCTTCAGAGCAGACGCTCCTTATCCCGCTGGGGTACCCCCCCCACTGTCCCCGTTCTCGGCTTTCTTATGCTTATGCTCAGTCTCTCCTGGGAATGATATGTGCCCCCCACCTGACCATAAAGCTGACAGCACAGGCCTGGCACACCGTGGGTGCTTAACACATCCGTGGAAAGCGTCTACAAGCCCCAAGAATGGCACTCAGGTTGCTACAGCTCCAGCAGCAGCTGACCAGCTAGCTTGCTGGTGCGTCATCTGGTTTACCTCCCCACCCCCCAGGTAGGAGCCACCACTACCCCCGTTTACATAAAAAGCGGGCCACCTGCCGCCCCACACCTCTCCTCCCTCCTGGGGAACCCAGGCTGCCCTCGCTTTGCTTCCCCACTCGGACTGGCATCTTCAGCATCGGGGGTGATGGCCCACTCAGTGCCTGTGTGTTCAGGCCCCCCAGAGCATGTGTGTTCCGGAGCCCCGCTGTTCTGGAAATGGGACTGGGTGAGGGTGGCCCCCCTCCCTCCCCGGGAGGCCAGCTCCTCAGGCTGGTATCGTGTGCCAACTCCCGGGCCATCTGGGCCAGCTTTATCAGGGAGCCTGGGTGGGGGGTGGTTATCGCCCCTTGCAAGGTTGGGGGCACCCTCCCCCGCCCCCCAGCTGGGGCACCAGCACCGTGAGCAGTCCCAGCTGCTCGCTGCACCCTGCTGCGGGAGGAGGGGGCTGGGGGGCGGGCAGTCCTGGGCACTCGCACCCCACCCCACGCCCTGACACTGCCCCATTCTGGCCCCCCAGATAAGCCACCAGTCTCCTGTGCCCCACCTGGCACGCTAGGGGCGCTCACAGCTCTGCGAGGCGTGGAGGTGGGGTCTGCTGACTCAGACAGCCCTGGGGGGTGCGGTGGCTACTTCCCCTCTGGGCCTCAGTTTCCCTGTCTGCCTCTCCTCCTGGGGGCCTGTTCAGCAAAGAATACCACCACCACCACCCCCCTTAGGCCGCTCGGCAAACAGGGGTCGCCCTAGCCGCCTCTTGTCCCCCAAGTCCTGGGTCTTGTCCCTCCCACCCAATTCGTGCGGTGGCCCACTGCTCTCCCTCCAACACAGTGGCCCCCCTCCTCGATCCCTCTGCCGGATCCTAATCCCTTCCCCATAAACGGATTTTCCTCTGCAAAGCCGGGCCTGCCCGCCCCCCCCACCTGCCCTTGGGATTAAAGGGCACACTTACCTACTCTGCCCCCTCCCCACCTCCCACCCACCACAGCCGCAGCCCTCCAAATCCACGCCCCAGGGTCCCTGCCCCCACCCCCTGCAGCCAGGGTGCCAGCCCCTCTCCTGGGACACACCCTTCCCTGCTACATCTGACCCCGCGGTGTCGCTCAGCGGCCTCTTCCTACAGGAAGCCTTTTCCTCCATCACCGCTGCTGTCACTGTCCCCCCAGTGTTCCAGGAGTCCCGGGGGACGGGGACTGGGTCGTCCCCACAGTGCCTCTCACACACTGTAAAGGCTCAGCTACTCTTGCTCTGGCTCAAGCAGACAGGGTTTTATAGGGGGTCTCAGCTGGAGGTATTGCCGCAACGCCCAGGGGACACTGGATGATGTCTGAGAACATATGTCATTGTCACAACGGGGGGTGCTCCAGGTGGGGGCCAGGGAGGCTGCTCAACACCCTACAGTAGCCAGGACGCCCCACACAATGAGCCGGCCCCGAAGTCAGCAGGGCCGAAGGGGAGACCCTAGACTAACAGCCCCACTTCCAGATCTCAGCTCCTTGCGGGGAGGGGGCCTGAGCCCACCAGAAGGTGCTGGACACTGGGGGCACTGGGGCAGGGGAGCAGTCCGGAGACGAGGGAGGTTGGGAGAGCGAGGAGTAGATTGCCAGCCTCTCCGCCCCCGCCCCACCTCCCTCCCTCTCCCTCTCGGTATCCACGGCAACCGCGTCAACATCTCCTGCAGCTTCCCAGTCCTTCCGTGCCCCACACTGGAGGCAGGAGAGCTCCTTCTGGGCCAGGGGCTGCGGGCCAGACACAGGGGACCGGAGGACAGCCGTCCCCGCTCCCCCACAGCTGGGTGGCCCTGTGAAGGACCCCATCGCCCCTCCTGGTCTCCCCACCCCAAACCTCTGTGCCAAATGGAGCAGGGATGATGAGGCACCACACTCAACTCGCCTGGCTCCTGCTGGGCCTGCTTGCTCATCTGTAAAATGGGGCCAGGCCAGGATGGGAGCTCTCTTTACTTTACAGAGAGGAGAGCCGCCATCAGGCAGAGGCGGGTGGAACGGGACTCCCTCCCAAAGGCCCTCGGGGGACAACGGTGCAGCAGACAGCCATCATCTAATTAAAGCTCCTCATCAGATCACTCCCCAGGCCTGCCCCCAGCAGTGGGTAACAAGGTCCAGACAAGCATGGCTTCCCCACCCCAAAACAGGCATAAAAACAGCTGCCCCCTCCCCTGGGGGCTGGAAAAACCCAAAGGCCTTGACACAAACCCTGGGTAGGGTTTGGTGGTCCTGAGCACTAAACAGATGCTGAATTAGCAATCACTGAGCACAAAGGTGCCCCAAACCCTCCAAAACCGGCACCAAAGGTGCCTAGGTGCACGACTTTCACTCTCAGGAGCAGCACCCCCCCCACCCCAGGGCCCAGCACCATTATTATCCAGGGGGCAAGGCATGGGGGGATGGCACCCTGCCCTTCCCCACCCATCACTGGGACACCCCAACTCAGTCCCCTGGGCCTCGCTTTCTCTTTAAAACCAGAATGGCAATACTGACATCCAGGCGCTCGACAAGGAGTCCTTTCTCCCCCAAAGGCTTACGGGGGCGGCCTGGGGGCCCACCGAGGTTCTCAAGGATCCCAGAATACCCTGGGGAAGTGTCCCTACAGAGCCACAGTGGGAAGGGGGGTGGCCACCCCCTTCACCAGACCCAGAGACTCAAACAGAATGTGGAAAAAAACAAACCAAACTAGAGCACTAGGGGGTCTGAGCCACTCTCAGGGGTCACACCATCCATGTCTCTGCCACAACGCTAGGTCCAACCCCGCTTCCATGCACCCGCTCCACGTGTTCCTACAGTGGGAGCGTGTCCACTGAGCCAAGCTGATGCACCCTACTGCCCGACGTGACCCCCATAACGGCCCTCAGGAGAAGGCAGCCCGGAGGCGGTAGGTAATGTGCTAGAAACGGACAGAACCACCAAGTCCAAGTGCACGCCCACCCAGCCCCCCTGCCCTTTCCAACAGAACGAACACCTCCAATGTTCAAACTCAGGCTGGTGACCAAGGCCCACCATCCCCAGACCCCCAGCCCAAGAGAAAATCCTCAGGGTTGAGGGTGGGACTCCGTGGGGAAGACTGGGGGGACCCACAGGAGGAAAAAGAGGGGGTGACGGAGTGAAAGGGTGGCCAGAGCCCCCCTACCTCCGGCTCCCTAGCGGCCCTTCCCCACCCCCGGCTGGGCTGTGAGACGTGACAGTGTCGCGCGGAACCCACCCCCGCCCCCAAGCCTTCCCGGCTCCCGCTGCAGGCGGGGGCGTGGGGGGGACCCAGGAAGCTGCGAAACGCACTGAGGACGTGACACCCTCAGGGGTCCCCCTCCTCCCCAGACTCAAGCCCTAACCCGCACTCCCAGCCCTGCCTTCCGCGTTATTAAAATACATATAAAGGAAAAAAAAACGTGTCGGGCACCCCCCAACCTGGCTCTGCACCAGGCGCTCCGCCGCTCTCTGGGGTGAATCCTCGCGGCCACCTCGGAGGCAGCGCGCGGTTCCTCCTGCCTTTCTACAGAGAAGGAAACCAAGGCAGGAGAGAGAACGAGAACCTCAGAATTGGACGCTCCGACCACGATACCCACCAACCAGATCCGAAACCAACGGAAAATAAAAGAGAAACGAGGCCGAGAGTGAAGGAGACTGCCCGGGAGCCCCGATCCCGCCCGCGGACCCCGCCCGCGGACCCCGCCGCGACGCGCGCCCCGCGAGCCGCTGCCGCTGCCTCGGCGCCCGCCATCCGCTCGCCGCCCGACCGCGTGGCCGCCACGCCCCCCGCGCGCGCCCCACCCACCAAGGCCCCGCCCTCCCGGCCGGCGCGGCGGCGGCCCGGGCGCGCCCCCCTCCCCGCCCCCGACGCGCCACGCAGTTTCGGGGTCCCGGCGGGGGGGTGGGGGGAGCGCGGGAGGCCGCCCTCGCGCGGGCCGGGCGCGCGGCCAGACTCACCTGTGTGCGTCCGCAGGTGCGACTTGAGGTGGGAGGACTTGTAGTACGCCTTGGCGCAGCCCGGGAAGGGACAGCGGTGGCTCTTGGCGGCGGCGGGCGCGGCGCCGGGGGCGCGGCCGGAGGACGGGGACGAGGCGGCCGAAGAAGAGGAGGCGGGCGAGGCGCCCCCCGGAGCGGCGCCGGGCCCGCCGCGCAGGTCGGCCAGGATGCTGGCGGCCAGCAGGTGGGGTGCGGCGGCGGCGGCGGCGCCCGGGCCTGGGCCCGGGACGACGGGGGCCGGCGGCGGCGGCCCCGGGGGCCCGGGCGGGGCGGCCTCGCGGCGCGGCGCGCGCACATCCAGGCCAGCGGCCGGGCCCGCGCCCTCGGGGCCCGGTCGCCCGCGGTGCACCACGGCGCCTGAGGAGATGGCCATGAGCACGTCGGCGGCGAAGTAATCCACGCACGCCACGGCTGCCGACATGCCAGGCAGGGGCGGGCGGCGCGGCCGAGCGGGCGGAGCGGAGGCGGCGGGAGCGGCGCCCGTCCGGCCGGCGGCGGCTGATCGAGTGCGGGAGGCGGAGGAGGAGGAGGAGGAGGAGGCCGGCGCGCGCCGCCGCCGCCGCCGCCCGCGCTCGGCCTGCCCCGCCCCGCCTGACGCGCCCTGACGCACCGGAGCCCGCGGGGGCGGCCGCGGCCCGCCCCGCCCGGAGGACGCCCCCTCGGGGCGCACGGCCACGCCCCCCGCCTGGCGCGCCCTCCACCACCCTGCCCGCTGCGCGCGGCCGCCGGGGGCGGTGCCGGGCCGAAGGAGCCGCCCCCTGGCGCGCCTACTCTGGCAACGGAGTACGCCTTCCCTCCTTCTCCGAGCGCTCCTTCCCCACGCGGGGCGCCAGGCCGGGGAGCTAGCCCCCTCTGGCCCTCCCTTCCCCCTGCGGCCACCCCTGGTCCGCTTCCCCGAGCACCTTCTCCTCACACCAGGAAGCTCCGCCCGGTCCCCGCTACGGTCCCGCCTCCGGGGCGCGCCCCGCCCCGTCCCGGCACGCCCCTCCCTCCTCGGAGGGCCACGCCCCCTAGGGCGCGCCCCTCCCTGCTCGGCGCGCGCCCCGCCTCCCCGCGGGCTCGCCCACCCCACGCTGGGGCGCGCGGCCGGCGGGGGCCCGCCCCTTCCTCGGACGCTTCCACCCTGGCCCGGGCGCGCCCCAGGTCAAGATGGGGGAGGGGTCGTTCCCCACGTGGCCCGGTGGGGGTGCGGAAGCGGCTAGCCCCGCCCCCCGGCCACGTGCGCGACCCTTCCCCCTCTTCTCCCCAGTTTGTGGCCCTGCTCGACCGCGCGCCCCCTGCCTTCTCTCGCCCGCTTGCTTTCATGGTGGGTGTCCCCCTCGCCGCTCCCGGAGACCCACAGCTAGGCAGGGGAGGGGAGGACTCCCCGCCTGGTAGCGTCGAGCTAACGTGCGCTCGTTCCTCTTTTTTTGACCCATTCGGGAGTGAAGATGGTTGGGGTCACAAAGGGTGGGGCGCGGGGTGCTTTGGGTTGGAAGAGTGGGTCGGCCCCGCCAGAACAAGGGGGTCGGGAACATCAGTACCGGCGCCAGTCAGGGATCTTTGGGGCGCAGACGGGGCAAGTGGGGCCTCGGCAAGACCCCGAGGACGTCCTGGCCAAGTTGTTTAATGTCGATGACGCCAGGAACGCAGATGCCCGGGGTCCGCCCAACCCTCAGGTCTGAAGCAGCGGGCGCGGGGAAGTGGGGCGATGGGGTGGTCCCCTCCATTGCGACCACGCCCCCGCCCCTTCCTAGGCAGGCCACGGGGACCGTGCAGTGGCAGGAGCGGCCTCCAGGGGACCTTCCTGCACGGGTTCTTGTTTTCTCGGTGACCCGCCCTGAGCTGGGTGTGGACAGAGGCCGGGGGCTCTAGCCCAGACCCCATCCCAGGACTGAATACTCACCCTGGCCACCTGCAACACATACCCCCTCCACGCGCTGGCTGACAAGGCCTGGCTCCGCCCCATGCGTCCCCCTGGTCTAGGCCCGACCATCCTTGGTGGTGCCAGCTTGTGCCAGCCTCCTCTGGGGGCCCGCCCTTGCACAAGGGTAGACAGAGGGAGGGAGAGGAGCGGGGCATTGGAGCAATGACTTCAGGCTTCAGAGAGGAGACGCCGCTTTTTCCTTTAACAGATGAGCCCACTCCCACTCCAGGTGGGCACTTGGTGGGCGCCGGCTGTCAGCATTCCTGCTGGCCGGGGCCTCCTGTGCCTTTGAAAGTCTAGGAGGGTGGCCCACCTGGGCAGGGCCCCACCCTCCACCATCTCAGCACAGCCACCCTCAGGTCTTCCCCAAGTCCCTGTGCCTGGCCTCTCCCAAGTCCAGACAAGGCAGGAAGTGCTTTGCAGGCTGCCCCCATAGGCCCCAGCTCACCCCAGCATGTGGGGAAGAAGCAGGACAAGAAAGATGCCGGGACCCTTTGTTCGTTCCTTCCACTGATGTTTATAGGACCCCGAGCAAGATCTCCCCAGTGGCTTTGCCCTCCAGGGGCTCAGAGTCTAGGGCAAGGCAGCTGGGACTCAAGACAGTGGCACAGCGGATGGACACAGGCCTGACAAATAGAACAAGTGGGGGTAGCATCCCAGAGATGGCTCCACCTGGGGCCTGCAGTTCAAGGGGGCAGCCACGGGAAACTGGGGCAATAACTTCCCACAGGCAAGCGAGGGGTGGACCATGGCAAAGCAGGGCTTAGGACTGCCGTCCCGGCTGTGCCTGGCAGCACAGCCCCAGACAGACCATTTTCTCAGAACCCCAGGTGTGCACTCGCTCCCACGGATAATCAGGGTCTTGGACCTGTGGCTTTCTTCCACGGACCACTTGTGCAGGCAGGAGACCCCAGGCGGGGGACCACACTCCACCCACAGTGTTTCTGTTCACACCCCAGGCCCCGGGGGATGCCTGGGTGACCCCTGATGACCCCCCCTGCCCCACCCTGACCCCATGCCCACCTCTGCCTTATGTTTTGTCACCCTATCCTCACTACAGCCCTTCAGGAGTTGTCACCCCATTTCATAGATGAAGACATCAAGGCTGGGAGAGGTCTCAGAAGTGGCCTGAAGTGGCTGGCCCACGTGGAAGAGCTAGGAGGCAGCAGAGGGTTCAGGGGCCTGAGCTTCTGTCCTGGCCGGGGCACCCACACAGAGGTCAGTCCCTTCTTTCTCCAGACCTCAGTTTCCTCACCTGTAGATGGGGGCCCATCTCTAGCCTTCCCTTCTGGCACCAAGGAGTTCAGGGGGGGCTCTCGCCAGACCACAAGGCCCATGGAGCCAAGCTGGGCAGAAGCAGACACAGGGAGGTGTGGAAGGGAAGGGGGCTCAGAGGGTGAGCCTTCCAGCTGCCAGTGAGGGGAAGGCAATATAAAGTGGAGCGCATTGGAAACATGGATGCCCTGGGGCCCCAACAGGTCAGAGTGGGAATCTAGGCTCGTGTACCTGCGTGTACGTCTGTGTGTCTGTATGTATAGACATTCTGGAAGGACCATAGCTTTTTTTTTCTTTTAAAGACAGTGAACCCTTCACTTTTTGTCTTAATAGTACTTTCTGTATAGTTCAACCTTTTTTTTAATCCATGTGGATTTATTACTTTTATTTTCTTTAAATGTCAGTAGATATCTAGGCAGTGCAATCATGGGCCATGGGCCCTTTCCTTTCATACTTTTCCGTATGAAAAGTTTTTGTTTTTCTTTTTGTTTTGGACATGCCATGCGGCTTGCAGGATCTTGGTTCCCCCAGCAGGGATCAAACCTGGGCCCTGGCAGTGAAAGCACAGAGTCCTAACCACTGGACTGCCGGGAAAGTCCCTGAAAAGTTATCTTCTAAATAACTCCCCTGCTTTGGTGTGGGCTGGGCTGAGGACAGTAACCTGCTTGTGGGGAAACCTGGGGACCCCACCTTAGCCAGGAGGTCAAGGTCGTCTTCAGGGTGTCAGCAATCCCCAGTGGGATGTAATGAGAAGGGCACCTCACTTCTGGGTGTTCTTCCCTATACCCATAGCCCTGGTCTGATCACGAGAAAACCTCAGAAAGGCCCAGATTAGGGGACATTTACAGAAATTCCCGACTGGTCCCCAAACTGTCAAGGCCATGAAAAACCAGGAAAGACTGCAGGAGCGTCACAGGTTTTAAGAGGGTAAGGAGACATGATGACTGAAGGCCATGTGGGCTGCTGGGTCGGACCCTGGAACAGAACAGGACGTTAGTGGGAAAACTGCGGAGACAGGGAAAAAAGTCTGGAGCATGAGAATGGGCAGGTACACAAGTTAGTCCTTGGTTCACGAGACCCTCCCACGAGGGGCGCTGCGGGAAGGCTAGACATGGCAGCTTTTCTGTAAACCCCAAACTAGTCCGAGGTGAACATTTGAAATTAAACACGAGGAGTGGATGCTAGCAGTCCACATCGGAGGCACCAGGAGTTCTACATTTTCACAGCTGTGTACAGAGCTGTCACAGCCGTAAATGTGGTACCTTGTGACCCAGCAATTCCACGCCTGCAAAGGTACACAAAAAATATTTTTTCTTTTTTAAAGCCGTGCACTGTGCGGGATCTTAGTTTCCCGACCAGGGATCGAACCCGTGCCCCCTGCATTGGGAGTGCAGAGTCTTTACCACTGGACCACCAGGGAAGCCCCCATCCCTGTTTATTTCTAACTTGTGTCAGATTACTCACCGTGGTCCTAGGGGTTGGTCACACATAGGAGGTGCAGAAGGCCCCAGCCCAGGCCTAGCCGGGCAGTGGGCATGTGGCTAACTTCCCCCACAGGAGGTGCCAGGTCCCTGCTCCCAGCTTCTGGGGAGAGACCCAGCCCACCCGCCCACCCCCGCAACCCGTCCCTTCTCTAGGAGCGGGAGGGGGCGGGTATGGCCTGAGCCCCGTGAATTCCCTCCCCAGGGCCCCTGCTCATCCTCCATTCCTTGCTGGCCTGGGACCAACCCCTGGAAAGCAGGGGCTTCTGGAGGAAAGTTTCAGATGGCCAGATGCAGTGGGGGCCACCTATGGGCCTGGCCTCCTTGTGCCCTGCTGGGGGAGATGACAAGCCCTCTTCAAGGCCCTCTCCTGTAACGTGGGTTGCGCGGTGCTCTGCTGGGCTTCAGAGAGCACCTGGCTCGGCTCCTCCCAGCGATGACCATGACCACAGACAGGCCCATCCCTTCCACCTCACCTGGACGTGCTGTGGACACGTCCCAAGTGTGGTCCAGGGGCAGTGGTCCAGGGCAGTGGTCCCTGTGTCCCAAGACCACTTGAGCACCAGAGGGCCCAGGCCTGAGTCCTGTCAGGGTCCCAGGCCTTCTTCTCTGGGCAGCTTGGCCAGAGCCATCTCCCCTGAAGTTGGGACAGTGGGGACGGCGACCCCAGTAGCCCAGGGTTGTCGTCGTGAAGATCCACTGCACACGGCAGGAGCTTCGAAACTTAAGGGGGACGCTGATGCTGGGCTGGCACTCCCACCTGACGGAATCGCACAATTAACACGTTGGCCCTGCACCCTGACCGTGAAGCATACAGACAAGTGCCTGCCCTGGGGGAGCGCCCAGGCCCTGGGTCGGGGTGCCGGGGGCCCTGAGGGGTGGCACCCACCACGAGGCCCCATCTCAGATCTGGGCCCTGGGGGAACCACAGCTCCTCACATAACCTTAGCCACTACGCGTCAGGGAGGACACTGAACTCCCCATCCTCTTCTGGGACCCATGGGGCCCCCCAGTTAACACGAAGACAGCAGAACCAGAGGGGTGGGTCCCACCAGTTCAGCCTGATGGG
This sequence comes from Delphinus delphis, assembly GCF_949987515.2. Classification (NCBI taxonomy): domain Eukaryota; kingdom Metazoa; phylum Chordata; class Mammalia; order Artiodactyla; family Delphinidae; genus Delphinus; species Delphinus delphis. The sequence goes on along the minus strand of NC_082685.1, from coordinate 3,397,842 downwards.
GGGTGGGCAGTGAAGCAGGGTCGCCGGAGGAAGGAAGGGAGGATGGACGGAGGGCCCTCGGGGGCTGGGCCCTGCAGGAAGTCCAGTCGGGGCTCCTGAGGGCGAGGGGCATGCGCACAACCCGGACCCCACCCTCGGGGAGGGGCCTGTGCCTGGCTGAGGCAGCCCCACCCCCTGGGCGGGCTGTGTCCCCCGGGGTCTCTGGGTGCCAGGCGTGCCTAGGCCGCGGATCAGAGAGCTTGGACCCTGGTTCCGGGACCCAGGGGCCAGGTGTCAGGTGAGGTGCGCCAGGCCAGGTGTCGAGCGGAGGACGCGAGGCTCTGGGGAGCCGGGGGGCGCCTGCTGAGCAGCGCAAGAACGCTGCCCGGTGTGAACACGTGTGTCCTGGGAAATTCACAAAATGGAGAACCGAAAGTTGGCCCTTGTCCCAGGCGGCCTGGCTCATGGGCCGTACCAAGTGGAAAGGAAGGGGGGGGGGTGCATCCCGGAAGGTACCACTCCCCCATCACAGCCCCTGCGGTTCAGAGGCTGAGCCCCTCAGAGGCACCCCCCGTGGGAAAGGCGAGTCCCCCGCAGAAGGGCAGAGCCCGCCGGCCGGGCCAGCCTGAGGAGCCCCTGGCCTTAGCTTATCCCTTCCTTGCAATGGGCAGGCACCGGCGAGTAAAGCACTGTGCTGACCTCAAGCAAGGTCAGCACCTCGCACTGTGACTGTACATGGGGGCCAGGGGGGAGGCCCCAAAGGCTTAAGTTTTCAGAATCCTATCTGTCAGAACTAGCATTACAGGGAACATGTTCAAGCCGTCAGCTATTTATTATGACAGAACTTTTCTTGATTTTCACGAGGGGAGTTGGGGCCTCCAGACAGTAAAGAAGTCAGCAGGGTTCAGGATGACTGGGGTGATAGAGTCTAGAAACAGAGCCCCGGACATGGAGAGCCCCTCGTGCGTGCGGTAAAGGCGGTGCTTCAGTCGGGGAAAAGAATGGCTTTATCGGGAAATGGCTTTGGGGTCGAACGATTTGGGAAAAAGCAGGTTGGGTTCCTACCTTACTCCTTCTCAAAAGTCCTTTCTAGAGTTAGACCAAAAATTTAAATACATATTTAGAAAACAAACCATTATATTTACATAAGAAAACATCAAACGTTTTACAATCGTGGAGTAGGGAAGATATCTCTGAGCACTATACAAAATGCAGAAGCCATATTGATAAGGTAATGACTGATAACGATTTTAAGTGCCTGGCAAAACTAAATAAATAAAATTAACAAACAAACGAAAAAAAAAAACCAAAGAAACCCACACACAATCCAAGTCAAACACGAATGACAAGTTGGAAAAAATATATATCTTTTTTAAGACAGTGGGCTAATTTTCTTCGTCTGTAAAGTGTTCCTATAAAACAGTAAACCAAGAACCCAACAGAACCCAACCCAAGAACCCAATAGTAACATCAAGAACCCAATGGACAAAGAATGTGAAATACAAATGGCTTTTTAAGTATATACATGTTTATAATAGACTTCCAGTTTCAAAATGATTATATTAGTGGTAGAAATGATCAACATAAAAACAAATCTGACAGAAGCACTGAGATGTTTGATTATACTTCTAGGAAACACAAATGAAGCTACAATGAAATACTATTTTAAGGGCTCACATACCCATTTAGAGTTCTATGGAAAGCCCTTGGATCTAGTCCTTCTGTATTAAGGAATTCAGCCTCCAGAAGTACTCGTACTTGGGTAGGAAGATATTTGTACGAGGATACTGGACCTAGCATTGCCTGCTACAGAAGACTGGAAAAAACCTACATCTCAACCAACAAGAAACAGGATGAATAAATTATAGTGCTAATAAACTGGCGTGGCCACCAGGAGGACTGGATCCAGTCTATCTATGCAGGGGAAACTCAACACTCTCCAAGGCACGCTGAGTAAGAGGATCACACTTTTGTATAAACTCATTAGGTACACATGCACTTTCTTTGTTGACACATAAGAAACTGCTTCCTCTCTGCCCCAGTGGAGGGGAGCACTTGAGGTCAGGGGTGGGAAGAACACTGAGTTTTCACCCAACACTCTTCTATACTCTGAATTACTCTGTGTGTCTGAAAACATTTTTGTTCAATCGTGGGCCGTCGCTTTGGACTTGCTGCACTGCGGAGCCCCGGCACTCAGGGAACTTACATTCTGATGGGGTGAAAAGACGGCGGGCTCTTGTGACACGGGCAGCAGTGGGGTCAGTGGGAGCACAGGGCTGGGGGGCGGCTTCGAGGAAGAAATACTGCAGCGGGAGGGTGAGGAGCCGGACGTGCTGAGGGGGATCGGCAAAGGCCGGGCCATAGTGGCGGCACGTCGGTCACGAGGACCACTCCGTGCAAAGGCCCCGCGGCGGAAAGGACCCGATGCTCTCTGCTCCCGAGAGAACACACCCCACGTTCAGTTTTGCTCCTAGACGTCCTGGATTATCAAACACGAGCCTAGCCTCCCAGCGGGAGGGCCCGTGGGGCTCGGGAGGGTCAGGGCGGGCACCGTCCTGGGTCAGGGACGGCGTGCCCGGGGCCACTCCCGGCTCTTCCAGCGCCCCAGGCCCGAGGGCCAGCTGTGAGCCACAGAGAGCGCTGACACACACCCGCCGTCGTCGGCCGGCCCGCTGGGCGCGCCCCCACGACCGGGACGGCGGCAAGGGCAGGGCCGGCCAGCCGGAGCCCCAGCCGCTGCCACTTACCGCGCACGCCGCGGTCTCCTCGCGCTTCGCCACCCACCGCCTCCGCCGTGCGCGCGCCACCCCACTTCCGCTTTCGCCCGGCCGCGCCCCTTGCCGTCTTCCCCGCCCCCAGGCCGAAGCACTGCCCCCTCTTAAAGGGGCCGCGGACCCCCGAGGGGCCGAGGCGGAAGCATCGTCGGCTCCCGGCCTCGCCCCTGCCTAGTGTCGCCACACACCGAGCCGCCGCCCGACCTCGGGGTGGATGACAGGCCTCTGAGGCCTTACCCACTCTAGAGTGCCGCCCTTGGAGGTCGCAGGGGGTACTCCGGAGGCCGTTGATGAGCCAGGCGTCTGGCCAGGGTCCAGGGTGACGCGGACCGACCCTGTCTTCAAGGGCACCCCGGGCGGAGGATACAACTCAGACCAAGGTCCGGAGGCGTGTTGCGGGGTGCTCATGGTGACCTCATTCCTGGGGAGGCCCCACGCGGCCTCGGACCTGCCACTGCCCTCCACTGGACCCAAGCGTCCCCGTTTGCAAGACTCTCTTAGCTCTCTGGGCAGCGGGAGCCGAGGACGGGTGGGGTGGGATGGGAAGAGCAGCCCTGCGATGTCTACCACACGGGCACGGAAGGGTTGTCTGCCTCTCTGGGGGCCCGGAGCAGGCCCAGCCTAAACCGGCGGCGGCCACTTCCACCCCCAGGGTTGTCTCGGAGACAGGAAGCCCACCACCCTCCCCAGGCGCGCCCTCTGAGCACGCAGCGTCCTGGGTTCAAATGCTGCTGCCCCTCCGTCACCACCCAGGCAACCTGCAGCCCCAAGGACCCGAACTGGACCCCTCTTCTGTAGGGAGTGACCTGACATCCGCAGTTGTGAACTTTCCTTGGGGGGTTGGGGACAAAGCCCGGCCCCCTCTTCGTGCTTGCTGAGCCCCAAGAAGAGCACGCATGAGCCAAGAAAGGGAGAGGAACCTTAAAATTTTAAATCTTTAATTTCTGTTCTCACGTTTTTCCTTCGTTTTTCTTCCAGAAGGAAAGGAGCGCATAGCTCCGTCGCCTGTACATTGTCCACGGCCCAGGGGCCGGGTCAGGTCCCGACCCCTACCGGCCAGCTGCTTCGAGGACGTGGGGCGCCCGGGGGTTCACATGCAGCCCCCGGGGCCGGGGCCGGGGCCGGGCGCCGCCTTATTGCTGAGGTCCCGGCGCGGCTCGGGCCTGCTGCTAGGCTAGGCGCGCTGGCTGGGCAGCTCCTGGGAGATGAAGCGGCGCAGGCGCTCCAGGTACTGGCTGTAGAGCTCGATGTCGTTGTGCCCGGCGCCCTCCACCCACAGAGGCTCCACGGCCTTGGGACAGCGCTCGTAGAGCGCCAGCCCGTGCGAGAAGTCGATCACCTCGTCCTCCGTGCCGTGGATGATGAGCACCGGCGACGTGATCTTGGACACCTTCTCGATGCTGCGGGTCGGGGCACATTAGGCCTCCACGCCCCGCCCCCTCCGCGGCCCCGCCCCCTGGGTCCCCGCCCCCGCCCGCGGCCCCGCCCCCCTCAGCGCTCACTTGGGGAACGCGTCAAAGCAGTAGGTCTTCTTGGTGTCGGGGAAGGCGACGCGCATGCCCGAGGTGAGCGGGGAGTGCAGCACCACCGCGGCGCACTCGTAGCGCGAGGCCAGGTCCACGGTGGGCACCGTGCCGATGCTCTGCCCGTACAGGACGATGCTGTCTGGGCTGATGCCGTACCTGGCGGCGGTGGGGGCAGATCAGCCGCGACGCAACACGCACACCCCTCCCACTGCCTGCCCTCCTAGTGCAGTCCCCAGTTGTTCTCCGCTTAGGCTCCAAGCAATAGGGTGGCGCCCAGGCACCCTCCCCTGCCTCCCAGCCCCGAGGCGGTCCGTTCAGCAGGGGAGGCAGGACCCACAGGTGTGAGGGGAGCTGGCTGCCCGCAGCCCCAAGCCCCCAGCTCTACCCTCAGTTTCGACAGCATCTACTTGGTCACACCTGGGCAGTACACCTGTGCGGGCCGTACCTGCGCTGTGTGGTTCCTGGGGGCAGATCCCTGGGGCCTCTCCTGCTCCTCCTGGTCACCAGGCCACCCCCACCCCTACACACACTCGACCAGGGCCACATGCAGAACCTGCTTGGGGCCCTCCTGTCCTCGCTGTTCGGAATTCGACAGCATTTCCAGGTCGTAGGGCAAGGGGGTGTGTCTTCCTCCCAGCATCCGTCACCCTCACCCACCCCCTTGGCCTCGGGGAATGGAGGCAGCCTCGTCCTCTCTTATCTCAGCCAGTTTGCAGCCCCTCAGCTGCTTAGTACAACGTGGGTGAGCAGGCATAGCGGCTCCTGAGGGGAGGAGGTGGGTGGCCATCACCTCCCTCCCTGGGCATCTTTCCTACACAGTGGCCAGGTCCTGACCCCCCCCACACACCCCCTCCACACGGGCCTCCCCCAGCGCCATCCCAGCACAGTCCTCTCCTGACCCCACAAGGACCCACTCACCACCCTCCCACTGCAGGGGGCCTCCACGGCCTTCCTCCCCACACCCACATCCTGATCTCAAAGGGGGTGCCCCTTCTCCGAGTGGCCAGGGAAGGTCTTAGTCTCACCTGGGCAACCCACCTGGGCACCCAGGCGCCATCTGCCCCTGTCCCTGTCCTCCGGTCCCAACCCCCAGGCCTCGGGGATGCCATCTGGCCTTGTGCCTACCACCCTGCAAGCTCCTCCCCGACCTGCTCCCTGGTTCACCATGAGTACTGCTGTGCTGAGCACCAGCCTCGTCCTATCACCCAGCTCCAGGCAGGGACCCCCAGCTGCCACCTGGCTGTCTCCACCTGGACAAACATGACAGGTGCCAGATGACACAGCTCTTCTTTCCAGTGCCTGCCCCGCCCCAGGCCACCACTTGGGCCCCAGCCTCCCACCCTCCTGCTGATTCTCAGCCGTTGGGTCTGAGGGACCAGGTCTCTGGAGGTCAAGCCTGGCAGCAGGACAGATGGATGGATGACAGAGCTCAGACCCCTGACCCTTCGGCGGGATATGATTCTGCCAGCAACCCTCAGCCAGTGGGGACAGGCTGCGGCAGCCGCGTGTGGACACACACCTGCACCACGCCACCCAGCACGGGTCCCAGTGCCAGGGTGGTGCCAGCGGACCCTGCTCCCAGGGCCTGCATCAGGGACTGCCTGGTGCATCACTCCAGCAACCAGGGCCCCGCCTCCCCATGGCAGGCTGGCTGTGGTCCCTGAAGGAGCTGGTTGTGCCAGTCGGCCAGGCAGGGCCAAGATGGGGCAGCCCTGGGCAGGCAGAGGGCACCACCTTTGGGAGGGTGGGGTTGGGTGGGTCTCTCTCTAGAGCAGCACAGGGCGCCGGGCCATCTCTGCACAGAGACTGAGCTATTGTGCTTCAGTGAGCGAGCAAGGGGTGGAAGGGGGCTGCCAGGACCTGGATGACCGGGGCAGTGGGGTCTGGGGACGGAGGTGTAGACCAGACAGTGGGGGCCCTGTCTGAGTCAAGCAAGCAGCTGTGTGCTGGGCACAATGCCTGCGGAGGACCCAGCCTCCAGGAGCTGACCTCCCTCCAGCCACCAGGACTGTGCTGGGTACAAAGCTGCCCGACAGAACCTTCCAGGCCCAGAGGAGACCCTCCTCAGGATGAGGCCAAGCTCCACGACCAGAACCCTGATGCAGAGGCCCAGCCCCTCCCCGCACCCCAAGTGCTCCCTCAGCCTCGGGGCTCCCAGAGTCCTTTCACACCGCCCTCACACGCCACCTCTTGGGCTCAGGAGGGGCCTCGGCCTCTGCCTGCCCCCTCCCTCCAGGCGGAACCTCCATTCCCATGGGGACAGTCCCAGGCCAGTGGCTCCCAGGAGGGGCCCCCCCCAGGGAGGCTGGAGGACCGCCCTCCCCCTGCACACCAAGCATGCCTGTTACCCTGCAGGGGGAACAGGGGTCGGGCTTCTTCCTGTGGCCCAGTGTGGCCGCAGATCAGCTCCCTCTCCTGCGGGGCTACCCACCTGGGCTTCCTCCCACCTGGTCTCACCAGGACCAGCCACCTGTGAGGAGACACGTCCACCAGCCCCTCCCCGCCGCGTGAGCTCACCTGGTGCGCAGGGCCTGCCAGGCGGCATCGATGTCGGCGTAGAGGTTCTTCTCGGAGGGCTTGCCCGAGCTCACGCCGTAGCCCGAGTAGTCGTAGGAGAAGATGTTGCAGTTGAGGCGCGTGCCCAGCCCAATGTAGAAGCTGCTCATCTGGCCCAGGTCCACCGCGTTGCCGTGCGAGAAGAGAACCGTGTACCTTGGGGTGGGCAGTGGGGAAGCACAGGTCAGACGGCGAAGGGCGGAGGGGGCAGGAGCCCTGCCAAGGGGAACAGTGCCTGGCTCTGCCCGGTGTGACTTAGGCCATGACACACAGTGGAGCCTCGGACTTCCGCTCATCTAAGGGGGCCGCTGGGCCCACCAGTCACCTTCTTGCCACAGGTGGACCCCCAGCGTGAGCCCAGGAAGCCGCAGTGACCATCACATTGACGCCCTGAGCAGCAGCCACCTCTCCCTTGGAACTGTTCCTGTTGGAGGGACTCTGACGGCCCGAGGATGGGAGGCACGTCTGCCTACTGCTCGGAACCATCCTGGAGGATGAGACGCGGCCCTCCGACCACAGGCGAAGAGAGCCAAGCCCCGGTAACCGCGGTGCAGCTCTTCCCGCTCCTCCAGGGAATGACCCGGGCCGCCACCTCTGCCCTGTGCCCCATGGCGGCCTTGCCAGGCAGTCATGCCGATGGCAGGTGACCAGGCTGGATCCCGGCTGACAGCCTTGCAGAGCCTTCTTCCTCCAGCCCCACTGCGGCCCTAGCCCAGCCCAGCTGAAAGGTAAAAGCTTGCCCTTTGGACCCAGCCTGCTCTGAGGCGGAAGCAGCTGGAAGGTCCCCCTCTGCACCACTGTAGGGCTCCGGCAGTCAGACCTGGCCCAAGCCGCCAGCCAGGCCTCAGGGGCCACCGGCCCAAAGCGGGTGCCGGGCCTCACCAGGCACCCAGGGCCCAGGAGACCAGCCCTGGGCAGGTGAACACCGAGACCCGGAAGCAGACGGCTCCACATCGAGCAGGTGACGTGACGCAGCCACTCAGAGCCACCCCCGAGCCTCAGGGTTCTTGTCCACAAGACAGGGTGCCGAGAGGGCCCCCCAGAGGGCTGCAAGTGGAAGGACCCCCGGCAGTTCCTCGGTGGCCATGGGCAGATCTCATCTGCTGCCCCTCTGGCGAGAAGAATCCCCGGGGCACCCGCACCTCCAGATGGGCTTTCGCCAGTCTCTGGCCCTCCAAGGGCCACCAGTGGCCGAAACGAGAGCCCTGAGGATGGAGCACATCCTGGGCTCCCACCCCTCACCCGGTCCCTCCACCCCGGGGGGGTCGAGTCCACGTGGCTCACCTGGCGCCGGGCACACAGCGCACATACATGCAGGAGATGCGGTTGCCCCGGCTGCTCTTGGTCAGGAAGACCTCGATGGTGTCCAGCTCACGCTGGCTGTACTGGAAGTCGGCGCGATCCATCAGGTGGAGCTTCCAGCGCCTGGGGGTGCTGGCCGAGGCCCGCAGGGTCCCCGAGGGGGCGGCCCCGGCCCCACCAGGCCCGGGCTCGGGCTCAGGCACCAGCGAGTAGGTGGGCTCTGGAGGCAGGAAGGCGAGCTTGGCGGCGATGCGGCCGGGGCAGGGCGGGCAGCAGAAGAGGCAGCAGAGCTCAGTCACCGACAGGCCGTTCATGGCGGGCGCCGGGCCCCGGGGCGGGCCTTGCCCGGCAGGGGAGGGATGGGGGTGCTCGGAGACACGGGCAGGGGGCAGGGCGACCCCCGGCCACCGCCCCAGACGAGAGCCCCGTTAGGAGGCTGCAGCCCAGCCCCATCGCGGTCCAAGCTGAGCCCTTGGGAGCCTCGCAGCCTCGTGTGTCCATGTCGCACAGAGGGAAACCCTGCAGGGGGACAGCAAGATGTGGAGTTCCCCCGGGGCTCCCAAGTGACCTTGGTGGGACCTAAACCTGACCAGGACCCCGCCTGCCACCACCCTTCCTCCGCTGGCAGACACCAACTCTTGCCATTTAAGCCCATTCATCAACCCAGCCTCGGCCTGCAGGCTGTGCGGGGCGATCAGAGCCCTGGCCCACCCAGCTCTCCCGGGCACAGCTCCTGCTCCAGGCCCTGGGAAATGTCACCCCAGCCCACCCCCGCCCCATGCCTCTGTCCACACGGCCGGCCCAGACTCTGCCCTGGGGCCCATCCCCATCTGCCACCCCCAGGTGCCACAGCTCAGCCAGGCAAGGACCGACTGCTGACCACAAGGACCCAGGAGCACGCTCCCAGCTCCCAGGGCCTGCGAAGTCCGGAGACAGGAGCCCAGGCAGAGGAAATACAACAAACAAAGGCTCTGGAAACAAAAGCAGGATACATCTCGAGGCTGGGAAGGCCTACTGGGCTGAGACAATGGCTCTCTCCAGTGCTTGGGGCCAGGCCCAGGGGTCAGCCTGCTGCAGGGGGGAGGCAGGGCAGGGTCATGGGAGCCTGGGGTTCCTTCCCCAGCTCTGCCAGCTTAGGTGTCTGTGGCCTTGGGCAAGTTGCTTAGCATCCCTGGGCCTCAGTTTCCTCATCTATCAATCAGACACCACTCAGGTCACAGAGACAGTGAATAAGATGAGGAGAAAGTGGTGGAATGGGCCAGGCTCAGAGAAGAAATGCAGAATGTCATGTGAAACGTGGCCTTGAACAGACTACAGCGAAATTGCTAAAGCAACTACAATCGTACATGGAGCTGCCAACAGGGAGACTGGAAGAAAATACAGAGGTTTGAAAATACGGAGTACTCGCTTACTACATTTTCCCTACAGCCTGGAGTGAGGGAGGGACACACGCTCACAACTCAAGTGTCAGCAGCAGAGCACCTGAGCCTGTTCTGTTTCGGGGCCACAGCATTTGTAAACCACTGGGCCAGGGACACGCGGATGCACAGCAGGTCGGCGCAGTCCGAGGCCCAGAAATACACCTGCTCCCTCCAGACCTGTGATCTGAGACCGGGGGCTGCAGAGAGCCGCACTGCAGTCACTCGGATGGGGGCACACGGAGGGGTGTGGGAGAGGGTGGCTAAAGCCAAGGAGGGGACACGGACCGCCTCCAGGAGCCCCCAGACTCCCAGGTGGGATGCTCGCTTTACAAGTCCATCACACTGTTCTCAGACGAAGGCAAGTTTGCCCCCCGGGGACACTTGCCAAGGTCTGGAGACATCTTTGGCTGTCATGAGTTGGGGGCGAGGGGGTTACTAATGGCACTGAGTGGGTGGGGCCAGGGGTGCTGCTCAACACCCCACAGTGCCCAGGACACCCTCCCTCCCCCTCCAGAGTGTCAACCAAACCGATGTTGCTCCAACACATTCTCAAAGAGGCCCAGGCCCCAACAGAGGACACTGCCCTGGTGCTTTTGGTGACTTGGCGGGTCTGGAGTTTGGGTGGCACAGGGAAGGCTTGTTTTGAGAGGAAGGTCTGGCTGAGAGCCGGTGGGCAGGTAGGAGGCCTCTGGTGACCCGAGGATGAACAGGCATACTAAGGTGGACAAGGTCCCACTGACCAAGCCAGAAACCGGGATGCCATCCTTGACACACCTCCCTGCACCCTCAGATCCGCCCGTCACAGGGCCTGCTGACTCTGCCTGGGGCATGCACAGTCTCCTTCCTCGCCGGTCCCCACCCCCACCCCCGGCTGGGCCACCATCACCCACTCTGGGCCATTCTCACCCCAGTTGCCAAAAGATCTTTTCACAACACAAATCTGATCATGCTACCTCCCTTTTGGGGTGCCCCAGTAGCCCCACTATTTTCAGGATAGAGATCAAAGCCTTCACCACAATCTGCCAGGTTGGCACCAGGCGTGGGGCCGACCTCTCCAGCCTCACGCATCTTGTACCTCACTCTCCCCTGATGAGCCCCACTGCCTTCTCCTGACTCAGAGCCGAAGCCCCAGTAGTTCCCCTAATCTCACCAGAGAGCCCGTGACCCCTGTCCCACCCACCCTTCACATCTCCCTTCCAGCACCCTTCCAAACAGGGTCAGCCCCCCATACACACTCTCATGGCTCAGATCTGTCTCTGCAGCTTGTAGTTGCATGTTCAACCATACCCCTCAAACCAAAGAGAAACTCCATGAGGGCAAGACTACTACCTGTTCTTGCTCAGTAAACACTGACTGAACGAATGGACAAAGTACCAGGGGCAAAAGGGAAGGGGGGACGCTACAGTCCGCCAGGTCTGACATCTGACAGAGAGGGGGGAAGGTCTCTTCTCAAGCCACGCAGACCTGGGACCTCCCGCTGTCTTTTATGGATGTCACTGAATGTGACCTGAGAGCCTGGCCTCGGACTGGACAGAGCACATCCAGATACCTCACTCACTGGGCAGGCACCCCTGGCACCAAGAGCCCAGCGATTTCACCCACAAGCACATAATCGGACACCCCGCTGCCGGGCCGGTGCAGGCTGGCAGTGTCATGAGGACCAACATGGAACCAGGCAATTACAATACTCCAGGACGACCTAAATACGGACGACTATGACCGCACCTCATTCAGCCAGTCAGCCTGAAAGGCACAGGCAAAGTGCCGGGTGCCGGGAGGGGAGAAAACAGGCAAAACCCAGAAGTGACAGCGGGTTCCAGGAACTGCGGGTCCCAGGCTAGAGGGACACTGGGAGGAAGAGGAGAGCAGAGGGATCCTGGAGAGAGCCACAGCTGGGTCGGGCCGCGCCCGTAAGCCCTGCTGCAGTTTGGACTTCATCCTGGGGGAAAAGGAGGAGCCCTGGAGGAGTCCCGGGCTGGGAATGGAGCCCGTGGGTTAGAAGCTGTGGATATGCCCTAGCTGTAGCCTGGAGATGGGACTGGAGCAAAGGCTGGGAAGCCTGTCCAGGTGTCCCAGCGCGCCAGAGGACGCCCGAGAAAGGGCAGAGGTGTCTTGGAGACGTTTAGGAAGCAGGGCTCCGGCTGCTTCGGCGGGTCCGGGTGTCAGGCTGGGGCACTGGTTCGGGGCCGGGGATAGAGTATTTGGCTCGGACAGCGCATTCCCCGAAGGCGGGGCCGCGTACCCGGAAAGGTGGGAACACACCCCAAGTCGGAGGGCTGAATGGACGGCGGACGGGGCTCTGCCGGAGTCTGAGACGCCGTCCCTGGCCCTGATCCTGGGGTCCTCCGGCTGCGACCTCGGCCGCCCCGGGAGTGCGGGGTCTCGGGGGCGTCCGGCCGGACTGCCCCGGCCTCGCGGCCCGGCCCGGCTCTCCAAACGGCCGCGAAAAGCACTGAGACCGCTCCGCGCAGCCACGCCAGCCCCTACAGGACACTCACCGCCGCGGCCCGCGCCCCCCGGCCCCGGGGCCGCGCTCCATGGCTCCCGGCCGCCCGCCCGTGCGTCCGTCGATCCCCCGGGGCCCCGGCCCGGTCTCCTGCGCCGCCACCGCCGCCGCTCCCCCGCTGGCGGAAGTGAACCTCACTCCCACCGCCGCCCCGGAAGTGACGCGCAGGTGTGCGCGAGGGCCGGAGGGGCCGGGGGCCAGGCGCCGGGCGCTGGGCGCTGGGCAGGGTTTGGGGGTGGAGCTGGCTCCCTGGAGGGGCGGGACCACGTCGTGGTGGGCGGGGCAAGAGTGGGTGGGCGGGCCCGGGCTTTGGGTTCCCCTTAGGTTTCAGGCAGTGGAGACTCACAACCATTCATTCGATCCTTCACTCATTCCAGCGCCAGGACTCGGGTGAGGCAAGTGAGGCACTCTCCTAGAAAATAAGCTTACGGCGTGCCAAAAAACTCAGTAGTCAACGTAAAAAAATATATTTTAATGCACTACTAAAAAACCCACAAAGTTTTGTTGGAACCAGGCCCCTGACTGGGGTAAGGCAAGTGATCCTGCCTTTATTTTGTTCATCATGGGTTCTTTTGCCTTGGTTTTGGCTTTTTTACTAGTGCAATTAAAATATTATGGATCGGGGACTTCCTGGCGGTCCAGTAGGTCCAGTGGGTAAGACTCTGCACTTCCACTGCAGCAGGCACGGGTTCCATGCCTGGTCAGGGAACTAAGATCCCGCATGCCGCGCGGGGCAGCCAAATAAATAAATAATATAGTAAAATATTATGGATCTCGAGCCCCTCCCACTCAGCTCACCCCGCGGGCAGGGAGGCGGATGGTTACCGAGCTGAAGGTAGGGGAGATGAAAAAGGATGTCAGTTGAGAGCAAAGTGGCGGTGTGGCTGAAGGTGACCAGGGAATCTCTTCGAGGATAGTCAGGGCAGGCCTTCCTGAGGAGTGACAGGGACAGGGGCAGGAAGGCTGCAGAGGCCAACAGGGCCCAGCCTGAGTCAGGGAGATGAGTTAGTGGGACAGCTTCGTCATTCCAGGCCTCCGCCCTTTGCGTGTTCCTTTCCCTGGGCCGGCAAGCCTATTCCAGCTCAAAATCCACCCCACCAGCTGCAGGCAACCCCAGGCCCCTCTCCTCCCCGGGACGCCTAACCTTCAGCTTCATTTGCAGAGATAAGCCTCCCTGGCCAGCCCTCCCCCAGGGCCCCATTCCCGGAGAGGCTTAGGCTCAGGAGTGGACACTGTCCAGAAGTAGTTTCCAGCCGGTTTCCTCTGGCCCCTGGCCCCGGGATCAGCTGCCACCTTCCACACCATGTGCCAGGGGGCTGTTGAGGGGTGCCCCGGAGTCCTCCTGCCTCGGCTGCCCCCCTCAGGGCTCCTGGCATCAGCTGTTCTCCTGAGGTCCAAAGGTCACACCTGGGCCAGGCTCCTTCCAGTTTCCTTGTGCCAGAACAGGAAGAGGCCTGTCCGCAGCTTCCTTCCCCTGCCCATCTTCCCCTCCAGGCCTGGGCTAGAAAGGGCCAGAGCAGTGGCGCCTCCAGAAAGCCCAGCTCAACCAGGACTGAAATGCCCCAAGGGGAACACTTGTGAAGAGGGTGGCCAGGATGTGGGGATAGGCTTAGTCCCCACCCAAATGTGGCCTGACCCGCTCCCACGGAGTTCCCCCATCAACCAGAGGACACTCTGAAAGGATGAAGGCACTGCTGTGAATACCCCAAGGTCTCAGAAGGTCAGTCACCCCTCTCTCCTCCCCTCCCCAAAGCCCCTGCTTGGTGTTGCCATGCAGCTGCTGGCCCATTTTCCCCATCTCTTTTTTTTTTTTTGGTTGCACCACGAGGTGTGTGGGGTCCTAGTTCCCCAACCAGGAATCGAACCCATGCCTCCTGCATTGGAAATGTGGAGTCTTAACCACTGGGCCACCAGAGAAGTCCCTTCCCCACCTCTTTTGCCCCTGCTCTCTCTGCCCCATCCAAACCATCCTTGCCAAGTTTGTTCCTACCTCAGGGCCTGTGCACAAGTGGTGCCTACTGCCTGGAGTGCCCCCAGATAGACACATGGCCAGCTTCTCCTCGTCTTCAAGCACCTGCTCAAATATAACCTCCTCAGAAAGCCCTCCCTGACCACCCCCAGTCAAAATCCCTACCACACCCTATTCATTTCCATCATAGAACTTGACATCATTTTATTGAGTTGTTTGCTTATCATCTGTCTTCCCCCCATTCCATGAGCTCCCCGGGGCAGACACCCAGGCTCTTACCCACCAGGTCCGCAGCTGTCTCCCATGCTGTCTGATGAATCAATGGATGCACAGGAGAAGGGTAGTTCCCAGCCCAGAGGAAGGCTTTCGGGAGGGTGGAGGGAGGCTCCATGAGATTTTCGGTGCCACTGGCACAGACCTCAGGCTGGCGGGATGCTGTGCTTTTCCTTCTCTCCCGAGACACTCAACCCATTGGCAAAATAACGTGACCACGGGAATCAATGGTCTTAAAAGCAATCCTGTTTGAGGAAAAGATCAAGAGGTCACATATTTCCCATCCTTGGGGAAAGGGAGACACCGCACATGCGCAGAAACCTTCCTTCGGGGACAAAAAGGAGGGGGCGTCACCCCATAATAGGTGATGCCAAGGACGCCCATAGGCCTCTGGACTGGAATCCATCTTGGAAAAAAGTTGCGTACGCGTGCTGGGGAAGGTCCTAGGGCAGTTCAGGTGTGGAAAAATAAGCCAGATAATTGGCCAAAGGTAAACAAAGACCGGAAGAACTGCCCTATATGAATGACGTAACCGCCCCTTTGCTGCGCTCCTCCTCTTTAGTGGGGACGCCCATATCTTTCTGTCCAGGGGTGCATCTCTGCCTTGCTTCTGTCTTAACTAAACAAATTGTTTTTCTGTGTGCTCTCTCGCTTGTTGTGCTGTGTCTCTAATAACAGACTTTGTACCTGTTTCTTACAGTTTTTGCCTCCTTGAGAAATGCATTTTTCAATGGGGGCGAGAGCCAGGGGAACCTTGCTTCTAGCCTCTAGTCCTTAGTGGACTAGCGGCTAGGATTCTTGGTTTTCATCCAGGCTACCCAGGTCCAATTCCTGGGTGGGGAACTAAGATCACACTTCAAGCCCCCGCTCACTGCTGCCTCTCTCCGAGATCAATCCCACCTGGAGCCATAAGTTTCAGCCCCGCACTATCCAATATGGAGGCCGTCAGCCCCAAGCCACTATTTAAATTGAAATGACTTGGGTTTCCCCGGTAGCGCAGTAGTTGAGAGTCCGCCTGCCGATGAGGGGGACACGGGTTCGTACCCCAGTCCGGGAAGATCCCACATGCCGCAGAGTGGCTGGGCCCGTGAGCCATGGCCGCTGAGCCTGCGCATCTGGAGCCTGTGCTCCTCAACGGGAGAGGCCACAGCAGTGAGAGGCCCGCATACTGCAAAAAAAAAAAAAAGTAATAAATTGAAATGACTTGATTAGAAGTAAATTAAATTTCACTTCTCCAGTCACTATGGGCTCATTTTCAAGTGTTCAAGAGCCACCTGGCGCTGGGGGCTCCCATTTTGGATGGCACAGATGGAGAACAAGTCCATCACCCAGAAAGTTCTGGAAGCACCGGTCTAGCCCCTGAGCTCCAAGAGGAAAGGCATCTGCGTTGGTATCCTTTTGGTTTCCTGTTGCGTCTCTGGTGCCTAGCTTGGAGCTTAGCATTCAGTCAGTGCTCAATGAATGTTTAAAGGAGGGAGGGAGGAAAGAAGAAATTCTCCTTGTAGGAATCAAAGTAAATAATCTGATGAAGATAGCAAGTTCTATCCATAGATGTCCATCCCTGCATTATTTACAATAGTGAAAAGTGTCCATCGATAGAGGAATGCATAAAGAAGCTGTGGTACCTATATACAATGGAATATTACTCGGCCATAAAAAGAACAAAATAATGCCATTTGCTGAGACATGGATGGACCTAGAGATTGTCACAGAGAGCGAAGTAAGTCAGAAAGAGAAAAACAAATGTCGTATAATATTGCTTATATGTGGAATCTAGAAAAATGGTACAGATGAACTTATTGGCAAAGCAGAAATAGAGTCACAAATGTAGAGAACAAACTTATGGTTACCAAGAAGGGAAGTGGGGGTGGGACGAACTGGGAGGTTGGGATTGACATACACTACAATGTATAAAATAGGTAACTAATGAGAACCTACTTTATAGCACAGGGCAGGGGTCCCCAACCCCCAGGCCGCGGACAGGTACCCATCCCTGGCCTGTTAGGAACCAGCTGCACAGCACGAAGTTAGCGGTGGGCAAGCGAGGGAAGCTTCATCTGCCTCTCCCCATCGCTCGCATTACTGCCTGAATCATCACCCCCACCCCCTCACCCCCCAGCCCCCGCCCCCTGCCCCCGGTCCGTGGAAAAAATTTATTCGGTGAAACCGGTCTCTGGTGCCAAAAAGTTTGGGGACTGCTGGCACAGGGAACTCTACTCAGTGCTCTGTGGTGACCTAAATGGGAAGGAAATCTAAAGAAGAGGGGATGTATGTACATGTATGACTGATTCACTTCTCTGTGCAGCAGAAACTAACACAACATTGTAAAGCAACTATACTCCAATAAAAAAATAAAAGAAAATATAAAAGAAAACAGAAAAAACATCCTCAAAGTGAAGAGAGGAAATTAAGTAAAAAGATTATGGTCAACCTTTGATGAAAAAAACTGCAGCCCTGAGGTATGCGGACCCATACTAGGCTGTCGGTCTTTTTTAAAAAAAAAAACAGTTTGCGGGGACTTCCCTAGTGGTGCAGTGGTTAAGAATCCGCCTGCCAATGCAGGGGACACGGGTTTGAGCCCTGGTCTGGGAAGATCCCACATGCCGCAGAGCAACTAAGCCCGAGCGCCACAACTCCTGAGCCTGTGCTCTAGAGCCCACGAGCCATAACTACTGAGCCCACGTGCTGCAACTACTGAAGACCGCGCGCCTAGAGCCCATGCTCTGCAACAAGAGAAGCCACCGGAATGAGAAGCCCGCGCACCATAACGAAGAGTAGCCCGCGCTCGCCACAAGTAGAGAAAGCCCGCGCGCAGCAACGAAGACCCAACACAGCCAAAAATAAATAAATTTTAAAAAAAAGTTTTACTTTGATTTATGTTTTTATGGGAAATATATTTACATGGTTCAAAATTCAAAGGGTTTAAAAGGCTGTGCAGAAAACCTCTCTCCCCCAATCCTGTTGCACAGGAAACAGATGACCCCATCTTAAGGCGGCCAATATTCTCAGTTGCAACCCATTCAGTGCTGAGAAACCCAGGCATCTGTGTTCACCTGTGAGCAGGTGTAAAGACACAATCCCCATTATTATTATTATTTTTTGACACATATAGTAGCTTTCAGCAACACTGCTCTTGCGATCCTCTCATGCAACCCCTAGGGCTGGCCCACTGTTTGTGTACACAGTCCGCTCTTGCTGGACACTTAGGTTGTTTCCGCTGTGGGCGGGACAAAAACAGCACTTGGGGCATTTACCACTTGTGGGCGGGACTTGAGGGGAAGATTCCTGGAAGCAGAGGATTCTAATGAGAAGATTCACGCACCACATCCAGCAAACAGCGCAACCAGCGCAACTGTAGCCGACACCCCCGCCCCCAAACACACGCCACAGTGGAAACGAGGGGGACGCTGGGGCATGAGGTTACAGGAGATTTTGTTTTTTTTCTCTTCTTCACTCTTTGATGTGTCTTCTGAGTTTTCGTTGGTTTTGCCAGGCAAAGGGAGTGTTTTCACTGTTAGGATCAGCCAGAAGCTGAGATAAAACTAGATGCCTAAGGGAAGGCTGGCTATTAAAAATTAATGTTTTGGGGACTTCCCTGGTGGCTCAGTGACTAAGAATCCACCTGCCAATGCAGGCAACACGGGTTCGAGCCCTGTTCTGGGAAGATGCCACATGCCATGGAGCAACTAAGCCGGTGCGTCACAGCTACTGAGCCTGCGCTCTAGAGCCCACGAGCCACAACTACTGAAGCCCGCGTGCCGCAACTACTGAAGTCCGCGTGCCGCAACTACTGAAGCCCGCGCGCGTAGAGCCTGTGCTCTGCAACAAGAGAAGCCACCGCAGTGAGAAGCCCGCGCACTGTAACGAAGGGTAGCACCCATTCGCCGCGACTGAAGAAAGCCCGCGAGGCTTCCCTGGTGGCGCAGTGGTTGAGAGTCTGCCTGCCGATGCAGGGGACGTGGGTTCGTGCCCCGGTCGGGGAGGATCCCACATGCTGCAGAGCGGCTGCACCCGTGAGCCATGGCCGCTGAGCCTGCGCGTCCGGAGCCTGTGCTCCGCAACGGGAGAGGCCACAGCAGTGAGAGGCCCGCGTACCGCAAAAAAAAAAAAAAAGAAAAGAAAGGATAAAACCCGCGTGCAACAATGAAGATCCAACGTAGCCAAAAGTTAATTAACTGATTAATTTTTTAAAATTAATGTTTGTGCTTCTGGGTACAGACCCAAAAGAACTGAAAACAGGTACTCAAACAGATACCTGTACAGGAATGTTCACAGCAGCATGGTTCTCAGCAGCCAAAGGTAGAAGCAGCATGCGTGGATCGATGGATGAACAAAACGTGGTCCATCCACTCAGTTGAATGTTATTCAGCCTTATAAAGGAAGGAGATTCTGACACCTGCTACCATACGAATGAACCTTGAGGACATGATGCTCAGTGAGAGAAACCAGACACAGAAGGACAGATATTGTCTGATTCCAGTCATGTGAGGTCCCAAGAGAAGTCACATCCACAGAGACAGGAAGTAGATGGTGGGGGCCAGGGGCTGGGGGAGGGCCCGGGGAGTCAGTGTTTCTTAGGGACAGAGTTTCAGTTTGGGAAGATGAGAAAGTTCTGGAGATGATGGTGGGGACGGTTGCCTGACAATGTGAATGTGCTTAATGCCACTGAGCTGTGTGCTTAAAAATGGTTAAGATGGAAAATTTATAGTATGTGTATTTTAACACAATAAAATAAATAAAACTTTATGAAACCAGGAGGTGGAGGGAGGGCTGCAGGTGGTTGGGGGCAGTGCCAGCGTTCTGGGCTGAGACCCATGGAGTCACCCAGGACCTCACGCTCAGAAGGGCTGCACCCATGATTTACTGCCCTGTGGCTTGTGTCTTGAAATTCCTCATAGTATTTGAGCAAGGGCATCTTCATTTTCATTCTGCACTGGGATCTGTACATTATGTGGCCAGTCTTGGTTCGGGGAAAGGACTCAAGATCGGGGTCTGGGACACTGAAGTCGGTGGAGAAATGCCACAATATGCAAGTTTGTCTTTGCCCCACCCTGAGGGGAGAGGATGAGACCCAGTCAGGAAGTGGGCTTCTGACAGGGCACGGAAGGAAGTGGGGGGAGGAGGGTCTGAAAATAGCACTGCTCACCCAGCTGATTGTGGGTGAGGACGGGGAGAGGGGCTTGGATGGGACTTTTCTGAGGAAGCCCCCTCCCCGGAACCCAGCCCTGCTCCTTCCCTGGACTCAGCCAGACCTTGCACCATGGCCCTACCAGCCCAGCCTCAGGAATTGGGTTTCAAAGCAAAGAGGTGCCGGTGGACCACCCTAAGAGCTTGGATGAGGGTCCTCAAGAGAAGCAGAACCAACAGAATATATAAGGATACAAATATAGATATATTGTGGAGACTTCCCTGGCAGTCCAGTGGTTAAGACTCTGCGCTTCCAATGCAGGGGGTGGGTTCGATCCCTGGTCAGGGAACTAAGATCCCACATGCTGCATGGCCAAAAAAATAAAGAAAGAAAATTTATTAATATATAGATATAGATATATTGCTACCCAGAAAGAGATGTATAATCAGTATTATGGAGGCTGAGAAGTCCCTCTATCTGGATCTACCGTCTACAAGCTGGACACCCAGGAGACCTGGTGCTGTAAGGCCAAAGGCAGGAGGTGATGGATGGTCCTGCCAGCTGTCAGGCAGAAGGGACAGATTCTCCCTTTTTTGCCTTGCTTTTCATTCTTGTCCACAATGGACTGGTTGATGCCCACTTAGGCGAGGGCCATCTGCTTTATGGGGTCCACCAATTCAAAGGACCACCTCATCCGGAAAGCCCTGCACAGACACACCAGAAATCAAGTTTAAAAAATGAAGATATATTGGGAATTCCCTGGCGGTCCAGTGGTTAGGACTCGAAGCTTCCACTGCAGAGGGCGCGGGTTCAATCGCTGGTTGGGGAACTAAGATTCTGCAAGCCACCATGGTGAGGACAAAAAAGAAAAAACAAAGAGATGTATCTTACAGAGCGTAATGTCGCACGACTTAATGAAATTACACACATACAGGCAAATGTCACGACGGTAAAGAGATCCACGGTGGCCAGGGGTTGGGGGATGGAGGGGATGACAGGTGGAGCACGGAGGGGTTTCAGGGAAGTGAAAATACTCTGTGTGATGCCATAATGATAGATGCCTCTCATTATGCATTTGTCCAAACCCGTAGAACGTTCACCAGGAAGAGTGAAACCGAGTGTCAACTGCAGACAATGGCTGATAATGACGTGTCAGTGTAGGTTCATCCTTGTCACAAACGTCCCATCTGGTGGGGGATGTTGATAGTGGGGGAGGCTATGCGTGGTGGGGGGGAGGGGAAGTGGGAAATCTCTGTACCTTCTGATCAATTTTTCTGGGAACCTAAAACTGCTCTGAGAAATTGTCTTTAGAAACTGCACACAAGGGGGACTTCCTCGGTGGTGCAATGGTTAAGAATCTGCCTGCCAATGCACGGGACATGGGTTCGAGCCCTGGTCCGGGAAGATCCCACATGCCACAGAGGAACTAAGCCCGTGCGCCACAACTACTGAGCCCGCGAGCCACAACTACTGCAGCCCATGCACCTAGAGCCCGTGCTCCGCAACAAGAGAAACCACCGCAATGAGAAGCCCGCGCACCGCAACGAAGAGTAGCCCCTGCTCGCCGCAACTAGAGAAAGCCCCCGCACAGTAATAAAGACCCAAAGCAGCCAAAAATAAATAAATTAAAAAAAAATCCTGCACACAAGGGACTTCCCTGGTGGCACAGTGGTTAAGAATCACCCGTCAATGCAGGGGACACAGGTTTGAGCCCCGGTCTGGGAAGATCCCACATGCCGCGGATCAGCTAAGCCCGTGCACCACAACTACTGAGCCTGCACTCTAGAGCCCACGTGCCACAACTACTGAGCCCGAGTGCCACAACTACAGAAGCTCGCGCACCTAGAGCCCATGCTCCACGACAAGAGAAGCCACCGCAATGAGAAGCCCCTGCACGGCAACGAAGAGTAGCCCCTGCTCGCCGCAACTAGAGAAAGCCCACGCCCAGCAACGAAGAACCAACGCAGCCAAAAATAAATACATAAATAAATGAATTTATTTTAAAAAACCGTTCAATTTTATTAATTGACATATATTAAATTCACAAATAGTCTAAAGGAAGTCTTTCACAATGCACTGCATGATCCTAAGTCAAAATACAGATTTCAAGAATTCAGAAGCATTCTTGTTCTTCTGATGCACTGACCTAAGAATTATGATGTCTCTTTTTTTTTTGAAGTATACTTGATTTACAATATTGTGTTACTTACTGCTGTACAGCAAGGTGATTCAGTTATACATATATATACTTTTTTTTTTTTTTTCCGGCCACACTGTGTAGCATGTGGGATCTTAGTTCCCTGACCAGGGATCGAACCTGTGCCCCCTGCAGTGGAAGCGTGGAGTCTTAACCACTGGACTGCCAGGGAAGTACTTACATTCTTTTCTTTTAAATATATATTCTTTTTCACTATGGTTTATCATTGTTTATTACGCACCACCATTTCATGACCCATCTCTTGCAAATGGACACTTGGGTGGTTTCCACTGTAGGGCTATTATGGACACAGCTACTATGAGTCTTTTCCTGGTTGTGTGTATATATATATATATATATATTTTTTTTTTACTTTTGGCTGAGTTGGGTTCTCGCTGCTGTGCCCGGGCTTTCTTTAGTTGCAGTGAGCGGGGGCTACTCTTCGTTGCAGTGCACTGGTTTTTCATTGCAGTGGCTTCTCTTGCTGTGGAGCACGGGCTCTAGGTGTGCGGGCTTCTGTAGTTGTGGCTCGCGGACTCTAGAGCGCAGGCTCAGTAGTTGTGGCGCGCGGGTTTAGTTGCCCCGCGGCATGCGGGATCTTCCCCGACCAGGGCTCGAACTCATGTCCCCTGCATTGGCAGGCGGATTCTTAACCACTGAGCCACGAGGGAAGCCTGCACTCATATTTTATTGGGCACTGTATTCGTTTGCCTGGGCCGCCATAACACAGTACCACAATCTGGGGGCTTAAACGACAGACATTGATTCTCTCCCAGTTCTGGAAGCTCCAAAGATTGACGTGTGGGCAGGGCTGGTTCCCTCTGAGGTCTCTCTCCTTGACAGCCATCTTCTCCCCATGTCATCCCTCTGTTCAATCCTGTGTCCTAATCTCCTCTTCTTACAAGGGCACCAGTCAGATGGGATTAGGGTCTAGACCCATTTTACCCTAATTAACTCTGTAAAGACCCTGTCTGCAAATACAGCCACATTCTGAGGTCCAGGCAATTAGGGCTTCAATGTATGCATCTAGGGAGACAAAATTTAGTCCCTAACAGACACCTACGCCTTCGGGAGCTTATTTGCTGGGTCACGGAATACCCATGAGTTTAGATTTTGTCCAAAATGCCAAATGGTTTTTCAGAGTAGCCGGGCTCTCTGGCTCCCTGGCTTCATCTCCTCCACCTGCCCCTGTTTTCCCCAAACTCAAATCCCAGGGAATCTTCCTGGTTTCAATATGCAGAGCCAGGTCCTGCCTGGAATGCTTTTCCAACAGAAAACGTCTCATCGTTCAGGATTCAGGGAAAGCATCACTCTGCGGAGATGCCTTCTTTTTTTTTTTTTTTTTTTTTTGCGTTACGCGGGCTTCTCACTGTTGTGGCCTCTCCCGTCGCGGAGCGCAGGCTCCGGACGCACAGGCTCAGCGGCCATGGCTCACGGGCCCAGCCGCTCCGCGGCATGTGGGATCTTCCCAGACCGGGGCACAATCCCGTGTCCCCTGCATCGGCAGGCGGACTCTCAACCACTGCGCCACCAGGGAAGCCCAACCTTCTTGACCGCTCCCTTTACCATGGCCACATGGTCATCCTGAAGGCAGCAACTACCTTCCATTCTCCGTAGAGCACTTCCTGTGACCTCATCTTTCTTTTTGGCTGCACAACGTGGCATGCGGGATCTTAGTCCCCCGACCAGGGATTGAACCTGGGTCCCCTGAAGTGGAAGCTCAGAGTCCTAACCACTGAACTGCTTGTGAAGTCCCAATTTTATCTTACTCGGTTATTACCTGTCTCCTTCTACGGCTCGTGAGTACTGCTGGAACAGGGACCAAGTTTGCTGTCCACGCTCTATGTCCAAGCTCAGGAGAGAACCTGGCACACAGCAGGCATTCCAACATCATAAGCCATCAGGGAAATGCAAATCCGAACCATGGTGAGATGGTACCGCATGCCCACTAGGACAGCTGCATTCAAAAAGATAGGTGATAACAAATGTTGGTGAGGGTGTGGAGAAATCAGAACCTCACACGTGGCAAGTGGGAATGTAAGATGGAGCAGCCCCTGTGGACAACGGTCTGGCAGCTCCTCAAAAGGTTAAACACAAAATTGCCATATGATCCAGCAATTCTGCTCCTTGGTACATGCCCACAAGAAATGAAAATGTATGCCCCATAAAAATGTATGCACACAAACTCACAGCAGCATGATTCATAACCACCAAGAAGTGGACACAACCCAAATGTCCATAACTTGACGAATGAATAAACCAGTGTGGTCTGTCCACACACTATTACTCAGCAGTAAAAAGTAATGAAGCACTGACACTAGAATGTGGATGAACCTTGAAAACATGATGCTCAGAGAAAGAAGCCAGTTACCAAAGGACAAATGTTGTCTGATCCATTTATATAACATTCCAGAACAGGCAAATCCACGGAGACAGGAAGTGGATTAGCGGTTGCCAGGGGCTGGGGAAGGGAGTGGGGAGTGACTGCTAATGAGGGGGGCAGGGTTCCTTTTGGGGTGATGAAAATCTCTAGAATAGATCCTGGTGCTGGTTGCACAGCCTTGTGAAAACCACTGAATTGTACAGTTTAAATGAGTGAATTGTAAGGCATGAAAATTATGTCTCAATACACATGTTACAAAACTAAGTCATTGTACCTAATTAATTAATCAATTTTAAAATGTAAGGCCGGGGCTTCCCTGGTGGTGCAGTGGTGGAGAGTCCACCTGCCGATGCAGGGGACACGGGTTCGTGCCCCGGTCCGGGAAGATCCCACATGCCGCGGAGCGGCTGGGCCCGTGAGCCATGGCCGCTGAGCCTGCGCGTCCGAGCCTGTGCTCCGCAACGGGAGAGGCCACAGCAGTGAGAGGCCCGCGTACCGCCAAAAAAAAAAAAAAAAAAAAGTAAGGCCAAAGGAGCCAGGGCCCCTCCCTCTGCCCCACAAAGGTCAGATCTGGGAGTGATGATTTGACCCCAGCAGCTGGAGGCCCAAGAAGCAGCAGCAGATCCCCTGGGCTCACTTGCCTGGATCCTTCTCTGCAGAGGTGGGTTTGGGTCACGCCAGAAAAACTCAGTCATAGAGGTAAATACCATTGTATTGCAATATATTTTAAAAATCATAATTAATGCAGAAAACAAACTTATGGTTACCAAAGGGGAAAAGGGGGTGGGGGAGTAGGAGTTTGGGATTAGTAGATACAAACTAGTTTATATAAAATAAGTAAACAACAAGGTCCTACTGTATAGCACAAGGAACTATATTCAATATCCTGTAATAAATCATAATGGAAACAAATATGAAAAAGGATATGTATATATATGTATAACTGAATCACTTTGCTGTATACCAGAAATTAGCACAACATTGTAAATCAAATACTTCAATTAAAAAAATTTTTTTTAATTAAAAAAAAGATTAATGCTAAAAAGCCATGGTGGAGGAAATAAAATTTTGAATAAACACTCAAGTTTCCCTATCTGAGAAAGGAAAAGAGAGGGTGGGAGCAAGACAGGCAATGTCCCCGCGGCTGCGGTTCCACCCCTACGAATCGGCCCCTGGGCAATTCCGCGGGGTCTGGGGCGCTCTGTCCGCCCCCTCCTCGCCCCCCATTCCAGCGGCCAGGACCAGCCTTATGCGCGCTGAAAGCTCTCAGGGCCCCGAGGCCCCGCCCCCAGGTCTGTCCATCACTCGCCACGGCCCGCCTCTAGGCCAATCGGCCCTCGCCTCTGCTGCCCGAGACCAATAGAAAGCAGCCTTTCCAGGCGGAGGCGGGACGGGCAGCCAGTATGTCTCCGCGTTTCTCGCGGAAGAGACGCGGCCAGGTATTTGTACCTGCAGGATAGAGCAGAAGGCGGAAGGACAAGGGGCTCCCCCAGTCCCTGGCACAGTGGCACGGGCTTCTGCAGAAGGGCCCCCATTTCCTCAAGTCCCATACGGGCCTCCGTTTTAAAGGGGAGGGGTCTGCCGCCCCATAGATTCCTCCCAGACCCAGGGACTGGGTCTTTCCTTGTCCATGCTCGTCGCTCTCTTTGCAACATTCTTAGGCGGATAGGTCCTGTTATCATTCCCAACTTACAAAAGTTGAGGCTTGGAGCCCCAAGACCCTTGCCCAAGGTCCCCCACTATGATTAGCGTATCTGCTTGGCTCTGGGGCAGGAATTTCAGTCTAGACAGTAGACTGGGTGGATGATTCTTGCGGGGGGGCATCCTGGGCTCTTCGGGGTGTGGAGAGCATCCTTGGCCCCCCACCGACTGGATGCCAGGACCCCCGTGCCCCGGTCATGACAGTAACAAATGTCCCCAGACATCTCCCAGTGTCCCTGGGGGGTTGGCAAGATCACCATGGGTGAGATTCACTGGATTAGGGGATTTCATGGACCCCCCCCCAGGACAGTGTACTCCATAACCATCTGACCTCTGAGGTCCTGGAATGCTGCACACATTTAAATACACACCTGAGTGGGAGGGAGGGGAGGAGACACAGACACTGGGGGTCACCCTGGTTTACCCTGTCTGACCATTGGGGATTTGTCCTGGTGCGTAGTGTGAGCAGGGACTCAATTGAGTCAGATTCCATTTTCCCCCCCAAATAGTGTGAGGCTTTTTAACCTCGGCACTGCTGATACTTGGAGCCAAATCGTTCTCTGAGTTGGGGCCCTTCTAGGCACGGTAGGGTGTTGAGCAGCATCCCTGGTCCCCACCTGCACGATGCCTGGAGGACTCCCCAATTGTGGAAAATGTTGGGGAGCAAACGTGGTTGAAGACTGCTGCTCAGGGCTGGAGGGGTATCCCCCGGGGACCCCGCTGAAGCACAGAAGGTCCGGCCTCGCTCCAAGTCTCTGATTCCTCAGGTTTGAGGTGGGGCCCAAGAATCTGCATTTCTAAAGGACCTCAGGTGATGCAGGTGTTGCTGGTGGTGGGCAATCCCTCTTGGAGACCCACTGCTGTAACGCCGCCCCTGCCAGACTGAGAGCCACTGGAGCCAGGTGCTGCCTCCTTCTGACCGGGAGGAGCCAGAGGCGGGGTGGGGGGGACTGGGGGGGCGGGGGGGGTAGATGTTTGGGGGGGAAGTGCTCAAATGACTGCATCTCCAGATCTGGCCTGAAGCCAGGGATTCGGACCATGGTGCCTTTCGTCGCTAGGTGGCGACAGTGCCCGCTTGATCCTGGAGGTCGGGGAAGGGGCGCAGGGATGCGGCGGGGGTGGGGGTGGGGGGTGGGGGCGGGGCGGGATGCGTGAGCGACTGACTTGTCAGCATAATAACAATAATAACGTGGTCCCTTCGCACGAATTGCGCTCTCACTCTGGACAATGGGGACACCTCCGTAGACAACATGTCCAGTCTGCTCCAACATGGAGCAGACATTCTAGGTAAATATCACCAGCTAATATAAATGCTGGAAAGACAATACAATAAAGAGCTGGCCGGGAAAGAATAGGGAGTACTAGAGATGAGGGTTCCTCTCTGACACCCCAATCCCACGTGGCCAGGGGTGGGTCATTCCGCAGCCGCAAAACTCAGAGACGAAGATTTGTGGTCTTCCTAGCTGTGCCAGGCCCTGTTTTTGGCTAAGCTAGAACCACAGTGGACAGCTAGGCAGACCTTGGGATGTTAGTTGGGGAGGTGCACACATAAATGTAAGCATAAATGTAAAATAATCAAAAGGACACAGATTCAATGAAAGATAGCTGGGTGGTTAGGAGATTGCATCTCTGTTTCCTCATCTTTAAAACAGGTTACACTGCTGTCTTACAGACTTGCTGAAAAGACTAAATGAGATGATATAAAGTGTTCAGAATGCTGTCTGTTTCCAAATAAGCACTTAGTAAATATTAGCCACTTTTTTTTTTTCTGCATCACACAGTTTGCAGAATCTTGGTTCCTCCACCAGGGATCAAACCCAAGCCCCCTGCAGCAGAAGCATGGAGCCCTAACCACTGGACCGCCAGGGAAGTCTCAATATTAACCACTATTTTTTTAAAAATTTTATTTAGTTTTTGGCTGCATTGGGTCTTTGTTGCTGCACACGGGCTTTCTGTAGTTGTGGCAGGTGGGGGCTACTCTTCGTTGCGGTGCACGGGCTTCTCATTGCGGTGGCTTCTCTTGTTGCAGAGCACAGCCTCTAGGAGCACAGGCTTCAGTAGTTGCAGCACATGGGCTCAGTAGTTGTGGCATGCGGCCTTCAGTAGTTGCGGCATGCAGGCTCAGTAGTTGTGGCGCACGGGCTTTGTTGCCCCGCGGCATGTGGGATCTTCCCAGACCAGGGATCGAACCCATGTCCCCTGCATTGGCAGGCAGATTCTTAACCACTGAGCCACCAGGGAAGTCCCTAACCTCCATTAATTATTATCATTACTTTCAGCATCTGAGACCTGGGAACGTTACTTTCAGCATCTGAGACCTGGGAACGCAGAGAACGCTGTAGGTTTTAATTGTGTGTAAACTAAGTGTTAAAGGGCTGTGAGAAAAGAGGTTGTGTTTTAGAATTTTACAACACTTGAATTTGCTTTTTGGAAACTAATGTTTTCCGGCCTGGGGGAATGGCCAGATGAGCTGTGTGTGTGTGTGTGTGTGTGTGTGTGTGTGTGTGTGTGTTAGAGTCTGGGTAGGTAGGCAGGGATTCATTTATTGAAAGTGTCCTGTAACCTCCGGGAAACAGGAGATGGCAACCTTCCCCTCCTTGTGAGGCTCTCACAGCCTTTAATCTGCCTTTCCTGGGCAGTTGAAGGAAGCCCCCTGCAACCCATTTCCAGGAAGATCCCCAGAGAGGCGGGAAACACCTGGGGCCTATACAGCTGCCCATGGCAACCTCAGAAAGTCAACAGGATGAAAAGCCAGATAAACACAAGCCACACAACTTGGCTGAAGAAATGTTGACTTTGGCCCCAGCCGCATGGAGATAGAGGTGGCTTGGGGGGAAGCCTCTCTTCCCCCTGGACTCATTTGTTGACTGACTGCCCTGCAGAGGTGGAAGTCTTACCTCTGCAGCTGACACAGGCTTCTGACTGACTCCAGGGTGCTTTCTGCTGCTGTTGAGCTTCCAATTGGGGAACCGATTCCATGGTTTCGCCACATTTTGGTGGCAGACACTAACCTACCACCGTGAGTTTTGAGGATCACGTTACTTGTGAGAGGTGCTGGGTGATGAATCACATCAAAACAAAAGGGACATGGGACATCTGTGGTGGTCCAGTGGTTGAGAATCTGTCTTGCAATGCAGGGGACGCCGGTTCGATCCCTGGTCGGGGAACTAAGATCCCACATGCCGCAGGGCAACTAAGCCCACATGCCACAACTACTGAGCCAGCACGCCACAACTAGAGAGCCCGCATGAGTGCTGCAACTAAGACCTGACTCAGCCAAAACATATAAATAAATAAATGCAAAATTTAAAAAACCCAAAAAACAAAAGGGACACTATCAGTCGAAACTCTTGGTTTACAAAAGACTGAAGTCATGACTCAAATTAGCTTAAACCAAAAAACCAAAACAAAATACACAGGAAGGGCTAAGGGCCACCTGCTTCAGGTATGGCTGGATCTAGGTGCCTACACAGGGACTTTCCTGGTAGTCAAGAGGTTAAGACTCCATGCTTACAATGCAGGGGGCACGTGTTTGATCCCTGCTCTGGGAACTAAGATCCCACATGCTGTGTGGCACAGCTAAAAAAAAAAAAAAAAAAAGGTGCTTAAACAATGTTGTGAAGGCATGGACTCCTCAACTTCTCTTTCTCTCTAAGATCCGCCCTCTTCTGTTTTGTCTTCATTCTCATTACTTTTTTTTTTTTTTTTTTTTTTTTTTGCGGTACACGGGCCTCTCACTGTTGTGGCCTCTCCCGTTGCGGAGCGCAGGCTCCGGACGCGCAGGCTCAGCGGCCATGGCTCACAGGCCCAGCTGCTCCGCGGCATGTGGGATCTTCCCGGACCGGGGCACGAACCCGTGTCCCTTGCATCGGCAGACGGACTCTCAACCACTGCGCCACCAGGGAAGCCCCCATTTTTTTTTAACTGAGGCTCATGGTCCAGACATACAAATGCAAAACAACCACAATGATGCTCCCAGAAGGCTTAAGTCCAGCTGATAGGTGGGGGTGAATGCACAAACGAGGAACAGCAGAGTGGCTAGTATCTAGGGTCAGAGTCTATGTGCGACATGGTCACGCCCTCCAGATCTCAGAGCTGTTGGGTGGCAAAAAATGACTCATGGAAGCTCCGGGCTTCCACTGTATGGCACCATGAGCGACACTGCTTATATTTCAGACAAAGTGCCTGGGATGACTCTCATTGGTCCCACTTGAGTTACATGTTCATTCCCCGAACCAATCACTGTGGATGGAATCTCTGTGGATGGAAATTCTCTGATTGACGGGGGGCTAAGTTGATAATGGATCTGTAGAGCCACATGAGCATGTGAGAAGGACAGTCCCCCACAAACATTGGAGTGCCATGTCCAGAAGGGTATGCTGGATCCTAAGAGAATAGAACACAGACACCACTTACAATTGCCCGGCTTTGATGGGGTTTCCAGTAAGGAGATGCCAACCCATTTCCATTGCCACCCCATCCCAGTCCTGGAAACATAAGCACAGGCAGCTCCCCCATCTTCCTGATCCAGGACCAATGTCGAATAATACGCTAGTGTATGGAAGGCCCCTGTTCTGGTTATCCACTCGCGTCCATTGATGGACACTTGGGTTGCTTCCAGGTCTGGGCTGTTGCGAGTAGAGCTGCTAGGAGCACTCATGTACAAGTATTTGAGTCCCTGTTTTTAATTCTCTGGGGTGTGCACCTGAGAGTCAATGCCCTGACTCCAGTCTCACCCCCCTCTCACCCCCTCTGCTGTATCCATGCCGATGACCAGGCAGTACCCGAGTGAAAGAGACACCCCTGGACCAAGCTGTTATGTGTGTGTGCCCTGTTCTACCCACCCGCCACACTGCCTCTCCCTCCCCGCCTTAGCGCTGCCCTGTGGATGCACAGACTTGGTGCGTGACTTCCATTAGAAAGATTCAGTGGCAGGCATCGGGGGTGTGTGTGGAATTCCCTGGTGGTCCAGTGGTTAGGACTCAGCACTTTCACTGCCGGGCCCGGGTTTGATCCCAAAATTCTGCTGCTGTGCAGTGCAACCAAAAAAAAAGAAAAAAGAAAAGAAAGAAAAAAGAAAGATTCAGTGGGCCTTTGTTGGTTTTTCTCCCCAAAGTGGAGTTCTTTGTGTTGACACAGAGGATGTTATGTTGTAGGCAGACATTTGTCTGCATGGACAGCCTGACAGCAGGGTCCCTGGACAAGGGGACCCCACTGGTAGACAGGTGGGTTGGAGGCCAGCCAGCAGCTGTCAGGTTGCAGCCAGAGGATTGCCGAAATCCTGTCTGTCCCTGTCCGGTAAGGAAATGAAGGCAGCATGCAAACAAGAGGCAGAGAGACAGGGATCATTTCTTTTCTCTCTTTTATGTCTTTCTTGTTTTCAGGAGAATTTCACACAACACAAAATTAACTGTTTCGACAGTACAATTTGGTGGGATAGAGAGTACATCCACGATGTTGTATAACCATCAGTCCTATCTAACTGTGGAACATATTTATCACCCCAAAGGAAACTCCATGCCCATTAGCAGGCACTCCCCATCCCCTCCCCCAGCCCCTGACCCCACCATCTACTTCCTGTCTCTGTGGCTGTGACTCCTCCAGGGACACCCTGTGAGCAGAATCAGACAGTATTTGTCCTTCTGTGTCTGGCTTCTCTCACTGAGCGTCACGTCCTCAAGTTTCATCCATGTCATAGCAGGTGTCAGAATCTCCTTCCTTTTCGTGGCTGAGTAATATTCCACTGTATGGATGGACCACATTGTGTTCATCCATTCATCTGATGACAGATACTTGAGTTGTTTCCACCCTTTGTCTATTGTGAATAATGCTGCTATGAACGTGGGTGTACAAGTATCCATTCAAGTCCCTGCTTTCCACTCTCTTCCGTATATACCCAGAAGTGGAATTGCTGGATTTTTGGGTAATTTTTTGTTTAAGTTTTTGAAGAACCACCACAATGTTTTGCACAGCAGCTGCACCATTTTACATCCGTACCTGTATGTGTTTTTGCATTTTGAGAAATTAAAAGTAAGCAGAAAGATACATTGAAGAGATTCATTTTTTAGATGCAAATAATCTAGGCATTGCTTTTAATAACATACCAGTTAAAGAGCATTAAAAAAAATCAGCAGGGAATTCCCTGGCGGTTCAGTGGTTAGGACTCCGTGCTTTCACTACTGCCAAGGGCCCAGGTTCAATCCCTGGTTGGGGAACAAGATCCCACAAGCTGTGCGGCAGGGCCAAAAAAAAAAAAAAAATCAGCAAAACAGGGACTCTTGGCTAGCTTGGCTAGCTTGAGTGGGACATGCAGGGATGGAAAGACGTCTCTAAAAAAAAAAAAAAAGTTAAACTAAAGCATACATTAATCTGAGTATTTAGAAAAGAAAAGAGTGATTAGCTTCCAGCAGGATGGTTTCCTGGAGTGCTGTTTCACATAGGAATAGATTGGGACACCAAGAGATGCTTTGCAAATTAAGAGGAGAAACACAGGGGGTTGGACTCTCAGGGTCCTACAAGGTTGAGGAGCTGGGCTGCGGGGGGGACTCTAGGAGGTGGGTTCTACCCTCCAGCCACTGCCTTCCAAGGGTAGACGTTGAACGGATACCTTGGTTCTTGCAGGAGTGGAGCAGGGAGAAAATGGAAAGATCGAAAATTTTCCCTCTTCAGGGTCCTTCTAGACCTAAATCTTTCTCCTTGCTTAGCAGTGGGGTTAAACCACGGTCTTCCAACCCCCCCCCCCGCACTGTGGACAATTTGGGAGGCTGCTTTGGGGGCGTCCTATGCATTGTGGGGTGTTTGGCAGCATCCCAGGTTTTGATGCCAGGAGGAACCCCAGGCATAACAACCACAAATGTCCCCAGAGATCGCCCAGTGTCCCCTGGGAGTGGGGGGACAAATTGCCCCTGGTTGAGACCCTCTGGGTTTAACCTCTTTAACCAGAATGAATAACCGGATTTGTTCATTAGCATGTCTCGCCTGGGAGAGTCAAGAGGTCCCTTTCGCTTACTGTAGAGATGGAAAAGTGAGGCCGGAGTCGGCTGGGGCCCCAGAGCAGAACTGGAACCAGACCGCATCCTCGTCTCTGGGAACAGGCTCTCCGGTGCCACGTGGCAGCAGCAAACTGGACTCGGGGAGTGACTGCAACGGGTGGCGTGTGCCTCTCCGCCTCAGTCTCTTCACTCTGCTGATTTCCCAAAGGGCCCCCAGGGTCGGACTTTTCCCGCCGCCCTGATGGGTCTCGAACCCTCAACTCAGAGCTCGCCCCCCTCTCTCCTGCCGGTCACGGGAGCAGCGCTCAAGAAAGGGGCGGAGCGCGCGCGCGCGCTCTTGTGGGGATTGTAGTTCAGGCTCCGCCTCCGCCTCGCGCTGACTCCGCCCCTGGAACTACGCTCCCGTCGTGCCCCGCGGCGCCAGGCGGTGAAGAGGCGGGGCAGGCGGGCCGGTTGCTAAGACTTGGTGAGGCGCAGCGCTTCCGCCCGTCTCGTCAGGTAAGCGCACGGCTCCGGGGTCTCGGGCTCTTGCGTCCCAGGCTCCCGCGGAGGGCGAGCGGGAGCTGGGGCGGGGTTGCGGCTGCGGTGGACGCCGGCCGCGCGGGGAGCTAGGGAGCAACCTGGGCCGGGCTCGTGCGCGCCTCGGGCGGGCGCGGGGAGCGGCGCGTGTGCGTGTGCGCGTGCGCGTGGGGCTGCCGGGCCGCGGGACCCCGCTCTCCGCGCCATCGCCCTTCTGCGCGTGCGCGCGCCCCTGCCGTCCGTGGTGGAGACCCCGTGCCCCAGCTGTTTCCGGCGTGCCTTGCCCAGGGGTCATCGCGGCCAACCCTCTACCTCCGGGCTGTCCACTGGACTGTCCACTTACCAGCTTCCCGCCCGCTTTGGGGGAAATGCCCCAACCTTTCTGTACGTCCTGAACATTGATAATCTTTTCTGATACTTAAGGAAAGTGTGAGTTTTCAAGACCTTTTAAAATTGTGACCTCGGGTCTCTCCCACACCCCACATGCACGAGGTTCTCGAATTTTCATGCACGATGGCCCACTTATAGGGTGGCCAGGTTCTGCAGATAAACACGCAGGTTGCCCCCTTAAATTGGAATTTAGTGTAAACAACACACACACACATATTTTAGAATACGTATATCCCAGTGATTGCATGGGACACAACGATTATGCTAAAAATTTATCTGATCATCTGGAATTCGAATTTAGCGAAGCGTCCTGCATGTTATCTGCGGACCCCACTTTGTTGGGGAGCTTGTCAGAAATGCAGATTTTGGGGCCCTCTCCCTTCTATGGGGCCGAGTCCTGGAAACCGTATTTGAAACCAGTGCCCACCCGGACTGTGTGAGTGTTGGAGACTCCAGCCCTGGCTGTTCCTTCTGCCCAGGGCTCCCCACCCTCCCTCCAGGCCCAGCTCTGTGTCATCGCCTCTGAGGAGCCCTCCTGGAGTCTGCCCGTTGCAGGGTACTGGGCCCCTGAGCCTCCTGTGGATTTTGTCACTTTCTGCCCCAGGCAGCCATGCATGGCGGTGGCCGTGGATCCCATTTCACAGAGGGGGAAGCTGGGGGTGGGGTTAGGACAGGTAACACCAGGTCTCAGCTAGGAAAACGTGGGCTGGGTAAGGGCTTCGGGCAGGGCTGGGACACACCCATGGGTGAGATAAGGCCCCTTCCTCTGGTTGGGTGTCACCTTCAGAGCCTGACTCAGCTTGCTGAATAAGCCCCGTTGCCTCCTCGGACCCCAGACCCACAGCCCAGGAGTTCCAGGGCACCCAGTGAGGGGACTGGCTGTTAGGTGTCCTGACTCCCTGGTTCTGCAGACCCTCCAGGGCCTGCCCCACGCAGTTGAGCCCTCCCTGAGCCTGGCAGCCGGTGCCCGCCACAGAGGCTACAACCGTAAATGTAAACAGTTGTGAAAGGGGCTGCCCCCCCCTCATTGGAGCACAGGCACCTTTATGAGGTGCCCTCGCTGTAGGCAGAGGGAGGTGGATACACCCAGGGAAGGGCCTGAGCTTGGCGGGAGCAGCAAAGAGCACAGCGGGGAGGGTGGCACGCAGTGGGGCGCCCAGAGCTGGGGGTGGATGCGGGGCTTCAAGGACGAAAAGAGGACCAGGTCAGCCTCCGAGCGTGTGCGTTTAGGTCCCCGCGGACGATGAAGCAAGTCGCTGGGTGGGTCACCCTCTGCGGACCCTGTTTCTCATCTGTAGAAGGGGCTCAGGACCCCCATGGTCCGGGGCTCAGAAGGCAGAGTCGGGGAGCTGCTGGCCACCTGGCCTCAGCGTCAGGTCCTGGCTCTGTCCTCCCAGCCACTTGGCCCCAGGCAAGTTCCTTGGCCTCTAGAAAGGGAACAGCCCCACAGTCTCTGTCCTGGGTCATGGGAAGGAGTCAGGGAGCCTGTTCACGGCAGTGTGAGGACGTGCGGTGGTTCCAGTGCCAGCAGTGGTCACGAGGTGCTGGGCCTCGTTTGGGGCCGGCTGCCCTGGCGACCACCACATGTCCCCCACCACCCGCAAGGAGCAGCAGCTCTCCTGAGATATGATTCACACACTGTGTGGTTCACCCACTTAAAGTGTATGAGCGTATTCACTATGTTGTGTGATCATCACATCTGTCTAATTCCAGAAAATTCCATCCCCCCAACAGGAACTCTGTCCCCATCAGCAGTCATTCCCCATCCCCTCCACCAGCCCCTGACAGCCACGAAGCCACTCTCTGTGTCTGTGGATCTGCCTGTTCTGGACGTTTCCCGTCAGTGGAATCACACCCTGTGTGTCCTTCTGTGTCTGGCTTCTCTCACTGAGCATCGTGTTCTCAGGGTGCAGCCACGTTGTAGCGAGTGTCGGGGCTTCACCCCTTTACATGGCTGAGTGATACCCCTGTGTGTGGAGGGACCACGTTGTGTTTATCTGTCCATCTTTCTGTGGACATCTGGGTTGTGTCCACCTTTTGCTGCTGGAATCCTGCCGCTGCAGACATGCGTGTGCGGGTGCCTGTGTGGATGTGTGTTCCAGTTCTCCTGGACACACACCTAGGAGCGGATGGTGGCCTGCTGTATTTAGGCATCCTCCCTGGGAGCCGGCAGCCCGGCCAGCAGTGTCCCAATGGCAGCCCCCTGGACACACACCTAGGAGCGGATGGTGGTCTGCTGTATTTAGGCATCCTCCCTGGGAGCCGGCAGCCCGGCCAGCAGTGTCCCAATGGCAGCCCCCTGTATTTGTCATTTGTTTTATTTTGATCAAACAGAGCTTGCATTCTTGGAGATACAAACGGGACTGTGTCTGTCTTGCCCAGGAGACGATTTTATCTTGCCCGGGAGACAATGGGAGCTTTTGTGGCCTGGGGCAGGCTGTGCGGGCCCTGGCATCCTGGGCACGGTGTGTGCCGGGAGCAGATTCAGAGCCAGTGCCCCGGACCCTCCTGAGGGCCCCCGCCTGGCACGGGCGTCATGGGCGCCCGAGGGGCCCGTCCATGCTGGCTGCTTCTCAGAGCTGCCACCTGCACCCCTGGTCCTGTGCGTTTGCCGAGCTCGTATCGTGAGCTTCGGACAGGCGGTGCTGGGCGAGGACCTACCGTGTCCTCTGGGGGGGCCTGTGAGCCGGGGCGCATCACAGGAGCAAAAGCCTCGTCCGGAGGGAGAGGCGGAAGGGGCTGGCCCACTCCGAGACGCTGCCAGGGTGCAGGGTGCTGCGGGCGTGGCACCGAGATCCTCTGGGGTCCCGCGAAGGTTATCTGTAGTGCATCTCTAACGTCATCCAAGGCAGCCCTGACCAGTAGGAATATAATGTGGGGCATGTATGTGAGATGAAGCGTTTAGAAGCCATGTTTTTGAAAAGTATGAAGAAACAGGTGAACTTAACGTTAGTAATACGTTTCTTTAACCTGAGACAGGCAGGGTATTCCCACTTCAGCACGTAGTCGACACGGTCGCTCCCCGGTATCCATGGGGAACTGGTTCCAGGACCCCCAAGGATAACAAAATCCGAGGATGCTCAAGGCCCTTATGTAAAACGGTGTAGTGCAGACGGTCCTCGGTATCCGTGGAACACAGAAAAAACTGAGACAGTGTATGTTCTTTCTTTTGTATTAAGTCTCTGAGGTCCGGTGTGCATTCTCCCAACGTGAGACATCTCAAAGCAAAAGGGGGAAAAAGACACCGTAACGAGGGCGGTTTAAACTCTGTGCAAAGCAAGCGTTAGTAGGCCGTGAGTGAGAGCACGACCGCTGATGCGTCTCGCTCGGTTGGACGAGCCTCCAGATTCGGCACGCTCCTGGGACCGACCCCTCGTCCGGCCCAGCAGGCTTCCCGCAGCTGAGGATGATGCCCTGCTCCGGTGTCTGTCCCCGCAGTCGGAGCCCTGCCGAGGATGGACCCCACCCCGGGCGACGTGGAGCCACACAGAGACGCGAAGGCCGGGAGCCCCGAGCGAGAGCCGGCGTGGCAGGCCCTCCCGATCCTGTCTGAGCAGCAGTCCGGCGCTGTGGAGCTGGTGCTGGCCTATGCCGCGCCGGTCCTGGACAAGCGCCAGACCTCACGCCTCCTCAAGGAGGTGTCAGCCGTCCACCCGCTGCCCGCACAGCCTCACCTCAAGAGGGTGCGACCCAGCCCCTGCCCCGGCTGCCCACACGCGCTGGAGATGCTGCTGTGCCTGGCGGGTCCGGCCGCGGGCATGCGATCGCTGGCCGAGCTCCTCCCGCCGCCGGCCGTGGACCCCCGTGGCCTGGGCCAGCCCTTCCTGGTGCCTGTGCCCGCGCGGCCGCCCCTGACCAGGGGCCAGTTTGAGGAGGCACGCGCCCACTGGCCCACCACCTTCCACGAGGACCGGCAGGTGACCCGAGCCCTGGCCGGGCAGCTCTTCTCGGCACAGGAGCGGGTGGCGATGCAGGGCCACATGGAGCGGGCCGTGTGGGCCGCGCAGCAGGCGGCCTCGCGGGGCCTGCGGGCCGTGGGGGCAGTGGTGGTGGAGCCGGCCTCAGGCCGCGTGCTGGCCACAGGCCACGACTGCAGCAGCGCGACCGGACCCCTGCTGCACGCCACCATGGTGTGCATCGACCTGGTGGCCCGGGGCCAGGGCCGCGGTGCCTATGACCTTGCACCCCACCCCGCCTGCTCCTTTGCCCCAGCCGCCGCCCCCCCAGGCGTCCGCGCGGGCTCCGTGCACAAGCTGGATGAGGACGCCGATGGCCTGCCCTACGTGTGCACCGGCTACGACCTGTACGTCACCCGCGAGCCCTGCGCCATGTGCGCCATGGCCCTGGTCCACTCCCGCGTGCGGCGCGTCTTCTACGGGGCGCCCTCGCCCGACGGCGCGCTGGGCACCCGCTTCCGCCTCCACGCCCAGCCGGACCTCAACCACCGCTTCCAGGCCTTCTGTGGCGTGCTGGAGGCCCAGTGCCGCCGGCTGGACCCCGACGCATAGGCCCGGCCCGGACCGGACCGGACCTTCCTTAGCCTCCCTCATGTTGCCAGGGGCTGCCGGCCCGTCTCGGCTTGGGGACACTCGCGCTGTTGCTGCCGGCGCGTGGGGTACATGCCTGTCTGGGTGAGCTCTTCTCCGGGCGTGGGCGTAGCGGGGCTCCAGCCAGGCCGAGTAGCCGGGCAGCTTCAGACCTGGGCCTCTGGGGCCACCAGGATTGTGTCTCCTTTTCTCAGGTGTCAGGAAACAGCTCTGACGTGTGAAAATAAACAACTGAAAACCAGGTCGGTGTCTGGGACTTCCCTGGCGGTCCAGTAGTTAGGGCTCTGTGCTTCCAGTGCAGGGGGCACAGGTTCGATAAGATCCCACGTATCAAGCGGTGCAGCCAAGAGAAAAAAAAAACTAGGTCGTTGTCTGTTGACAGAGGAACGAGGGTCCCTGGATCGGGGTGGCTGCTTCCGCCGACACTTGGGCTTGTACTGGAGGGGGCGCGGGCGGTGAGCTTCTGAGCCACGTGTGGGCAAAGCGGGGCCCCCGGAGTCTGGAAGGCTGTGGCTGGACTCTGGGGAGGAGCCCGGCCAGCCTGGACTCAGCTGACCACATCAATTTCCCGTCCTTCGCAGGTGCCCACGGGGTCCCCAGAGGGGCCCTTGGGCTCTTCCAAGGCGGGTTAGCTCTAGGACCCGTGTGCGAGGGGCTCGGAGCAGCCTGTTTGTCCATCCAGCAGATACACGTTGACTGACCACACCGTGCCACAGGGCCCTGAGACATCCCTGCCCTGAGCCCCCGCTCCAGCCCCCAGCTCGGGGATGCTCCCAGCCCGTGGGGACAGGTCAGGGGGGCTCGGCCAGAGCCGGAGCAGTGGGCAGACAGTGGGGCCTGCAGGCAGGAGGGCAGGGCCAGGCCGGGCTGAGGGTCCCAGTGGGGCCCTCACTGAGCAGGGGGCCGGGGGGTGGACCCAGGGAACTCTCGGTCACTGGATCCTTCCCACCTGGACCACCTCCAGGCAGGGCTCCCCCACCCACTCTGGTGCCAGGCACAGGGGGCAGTGCAGGGCCAGCTGTACCGTGAGGGCCAGGTGGGCGCTAGGCGTGGCCACATTGCCTGGCCCGTTTCCTGAAGATGACACCATCTGCCCACAGGGCCCTCGTGGAACAGGTGAATTCAGCTCAGTTACGCGCCTCGGTGGTGTCTCCTGTGAGGGGCTGCTCTGTGACACGGGCTCCTGGGCTCCTTCTGGGCAGGGCCGCTGGGTGCCGGGTCTGTCCCCTGGCATTTTACTTGGATTGCAATGGGGTCCTTGGCCTTGCAAGACTCACAAGGGCAAAAACCGCAGACCAGAGAGGTTGTGTGGTTTGCCTGAGGTCACACAGCAATGAGCATGGACCCATTTATCGGTGATTCAGAGATTCTTTGTGGCCATAGGAGGTGCTCAGAGCCATCCGTGGATAAAGGGGAAGTTCGGGGGGTGGGGGAGATGAGGCAGGAGGGCAGTGGGGGTGGGTTGCCGGGATCCTCTGGCCTGATGCCTCCCCTCGCATAAGTGCCAGGCTGCCTGGGGGGCTCTGAGGTGAGGTGATGACTGGGATCGCATGTTCAGGGCTGGGCCAGCCTTTGGGCCAAGAGCCCAGATACCCCTGTGGACAGTTTGGTGGTTAGGACGGTGCCCGCGGTAGCCCTCTGGGACTGCAGTTGGCGTTGGGGTCACCCAGCAGACATGGGGACCCCCTGACTGTGACTGTCTCCCTCCAGGTGGCTGCAGGCTTCTGCCCCTGCCCTGTCTTCACAGCGGAAATGTCAGGTGAGTCCTGGCCGCGTCGCACAGCGAGGGTTCCGGCTTCTCCACTCCTCTGGGAAGCGCTCGGGCGCTGGACGCTGTGCTGCGGGCAGGATCACGTCCCCATTGAGGCCCGTGCAGTGCCTGCCGTGGCAGCGCGTGCGCTAAAACGGAGCCATACAGAGATGAGCACGGCCCCTGCGCCGGGAGACACGCGGGACCGGAAAAGTTTCGTGCTGAAAACCATGAAGTCTGGACCCCGGGACCCTGGAACAGGACCCTATTGCAGATGTAACTTAATTTGAGGTCCCAATGGAATAGGGTAGCCCTGATGTCTCATGGCAGACGTCCTAAGAAGGAGGAAATGTGGGCACAGACACACAGAAGCCAGGGAAGATGGGGGCGGACACTGGAGGGACGGGTCCACAAGCTCAGGACGCCTGGAGCCCCCAGAAGCTGGAAAGGGCAGGAAGGACCCTCCCCTGGAGCGTGTGGAGGGAGCGTGGCCCTGTCACACCTGGATCTCAGTCATCTGGTGTCCAGAATGGAGATGGATAAATCTCTCTTGTGTTAAGCCCCCCAGTCTGTGGTCGTTTTGTTACAGCTGCCCTGGGAAGTTCATATGTTCCGAGTGCCAGAACCTTCCCTGGAGTCAAAGGTGTGAATGGCACGTGGGCCCTGCCATGGAGTCTGTGTGTGTTCCTGTGACTTCTGAGAAATCACCACAAACTCAGTGATTTAAAATAAAATTTGTTCTCTGACAGTCCTGAGGTCAGGAGTCCGACTGGGGCTGAATCCAGGTGTGGGCAGGGCTGGTCCTTCCGGAGGCTCCAGGGGAGCAGTGGTTCCCGCCTTTCCAGCTTCTAGAGGTGCTGCATCCCTGGCTCGCGGCCCCTCCAGCATCCTCACAGCCAACAGTGCAGCATCTCCCATCTCTCTCTGCATCTGATCCTCCCGCCTCCCTCTTATAAGGACCCTGTGATGACGCTGGGCCCCTCGGGGAATCCAGTGTCCTCCCCATCCCAGGGGCCTTAATTAGTCCCACCTGCAAAGTCCCCTCTGCCCCGTGAGGTGACATGTCCACAGGTCCTGGGACCAGATGGGCGCATCTTTGGGGCCGCTACAAGCTGATTGCAGTGTGGGTTTTGTTCTGGCTCCTCTGTCCCTGCAGAAAAGGAGAACAACTTCCCCCCGCTGCCCAAGTTCATCCCCCTGAAGCCCTGCTTCTACCAGAACTTCTCTGACGAGATCCCTATCGAGCACCAGGTCCTGGTGAAGAGGATCTACCGCCTGTGGCTGTGTGAGTGGACAGGGCAGGAATGGGGGGCCACCTGCACCACCCAGAGACCCAGGCCTGGGACAGAGGCAGGCTAGGAGGCCGCCCTGCACCCGGGCGGTGAGAGCCTGAGGGTTTGGTGATAAAGCTCCTTTCTGCTGATCTCCTGTCCGGTGTGGATGGAGCAGGGGGCGGGGCCGGGCCCTCTGGACCCTTCTCTGGCCTTGGGGTCCCTGCACTCATGGGAGCCGCCGTCCAGGGGTGGGGGGTGTCCCGGCTCAGCCCCTCTCTCCCCCTTCGCCCCCTCCCCACAGTCTACTGCGCCACCCTGGGCGTCAACCTCATCGCCTGCCTGGCCTGGTGGATCGCCGGCGGCTCGGGAGCCAACTTCGGTCTGGCCCTGGTCTGGCTGCTGCTCTTCTCCCCCTGCGGCTACGTGTGCTGGTTCCGGCCCGCATACAAGGCCTTCCGGTGAGTGGGGCGGGTGGCCTGCACCCTCCAGGGGCCCTCGGGGAGTGTCTGGTGCTGACAGCCCCAAACTGAGGGGAACAGGCTACCTC
Source organism: Delphinus delphis (assembly GCF_949987515.2). Lineage (NCBI taxonomy): Eukaryota > Metazoa > Chordata > Mammalia > Artiodactyla > Delphinidae > Delphinus > Delphinus delphis. The sequence continues at coordinate 3,356,108 of NC_082685.1, read as the reverse complement.
ACCGCGTGCGCTCCCCTCCGTGCCCGGCCCCGTGTGGGCTGCATCCTGGTCTGCATCTGCCGCCGGGCGCAGGCGTGAGCTCCACCCCCTCCTCTTGTCTAGTTCGGATGGCACTTAATATCGGGTCTGCAGACAGCGGCCCACGGGCCAAAACCAGCTGCTGCCTGTTTTGTTCACTTCTAAGAATTTTATTGAGATCATACTTTTACATGTTATCCAGCTCACCTGCTTAACCGTTCAGTGTCTAGTATCTTCACAAGGTTGGACAACCATCACCACTGTCTAAAACCCCAAAGAGAAACCTCGTGCCCATTAGCATCCCCCCATCCCGCTCCCCAGCCCCTGACAACCATGAACCTGCTCTCTGTGTCTGTGGATCTGCCTGTTCTAGACGTTTCCTGTCTGTGGAATCACACACTGCATGTCCTTCTGTGTCTGGCTTCTCTCACTGAGCATCGTGTTCTCAGGGTCCATCCACGTTGTAGTGAGTGTCGGGGCTTCACCCCTTTGCATGGCTGAGTGGTGGTGCCCCCGTGTGTGGAGGGACAGCAGGTTTTGTTTTGTTTTGTTTTTGTTAATAATATCGTGGGGTTTTTTTTTGGCTGTGTTGGGTCTTCGTTGCTGTGCTCAGGCTTTCCTCAGTTGCAGAGAGCAGGGGCTACTCTTCGTTGCGGTGCGCGGGCTTCTCATTGCGGTGGCTTCTCTTGTTGCCGAGCACGGGCTCTAGGCGCGCAGGCTTCAGTAGTTGCCGCACAAGGGCTCAGCAGTTGTGGCTCACAGGCTCCAGAGCGCAGGCTCAGTAGTTGTGGCGCGTGGGCTTAGTTGCTCCGCGGCATGTGGGATCTTCCTGGATCAGGGCTCAAACCCGCGTCCCCTGCATTGGCAGGCGGATTCTTAACCACTGCGCCACCAGGGAAGTCCCCCCACAGCTGTTTATCCATCATCTGTTGATGGGCGTTTGAGTTGTTGCCACCTTTTGGGTGCTGTGAATCTTGCTCTGTGAATTCAACCCCAGCCAGCCCCCTGCTACTCAGGTGTGTGCCATGTTTGCCCCTGGAAGGTCCCTGAATCCAGGACTCAGTGGGAGTCATACAGGGCCCCTGGTGCCCTCTTGGGGGCAAGAATCAGAAACCTGCTCACATGTGCTGAAGCAAAAGGGGCCTGTTGCTTGAGGCCCCAGGCTGGCTGGTGTGACCGTGCGCAGGAACGGGGACCCCCGAGGGCTTCGGGGACTGCCTGGGAGCAGCCCTGAGCTACGCGGGCATCCCTGCCTACCCCGCCCTTCCTCTGCTGTGGGTCCCCCGGCGCCTGCCCTCCTTTCGTGAGCCGGAAGCGGCCTGGGTGAGCCCCGTGCAGCCTCCCTTGTCCGGGGCAGCAGGCATGGGTCCAGCATGCAGAGCATCTCAAATCCACGATGAACCTCCCTTGGGCCACGCGGGTGCAGGCATGTCCTTAGGACACAGGAGGCTCTTAAACTTCCCAGGAGGAGTGTGTCTGGGTGACGTCCTCTGGGAAGGGCAGTGCTGGGCCCCTCCTGATGGGAACTGCAGGGGAGGGGCCGTCGCACTCCCGCAGCCTCTGCCTCTTCCTCCTCGGCCTCAGTAATGGCTGTTTTCCTTTCCTCCAGATCTGACAGCTCCTTCAATTTCATGGCGTTTTTCTTCATCTTCGGAGCCCAGTTCATCCTGACCGTCATCCAGGCTATTGGCTTCTCGGGATGGGGCGCATGGTGAGCAGGGCCCCCGAGAGCCCACGACGAGCGGGGTCAGCTCTGGGGCCACGAGTCACTTGCTCGTACCGTTAGTGCAGGCTGAGCTCTGTGACGAGGACCCCAAAACTCCGAAAGCCGGGACAGGGCTGATGTTTGCTCCTTGCTCTCGTCAACCCTCCAGGGAGCTGCCGGCTCCGGGGGCCGGGTGCGGCGGATCCGCCCGCCTTCTGCCGCCTCGTGCGTGGTCACCCGGCCCCAGGAGGACCTGGGAAGCGTGGTCCATGGTGTGTCTGGGGGGTGGGAGAGCAGCTCGAGGGCCTGCCCTGAGCGGCCACCTGTGCCTAGGCCTGCCATCTAGGGGGTGAGCCGTTTTCCATTTGTTTGCTTTTGGGGTATCATACGAGGTTTCTGTGGCTACTGTAACAAATTACTCCAGATTTAGGGACTTGAAATGAAAGAAACTTACGTCACATTCTGGAGGTCAGAACTCACTTTAACCTGTGAGTGGGCAGGGCTGATCCTTCCGGAGCCTCCAGGGCAGCAGCGGTTCCCGCCTTTTCCAGCTTCTAGAGGCGCCGCACCCCTGGCTCGCGGCCCCTCCTGCATCCTCACAGCCAGCAGGGCAGCATCTCCCGTCTCTCTCTGCCTCTGACCCTCCCGCTTCCCTCTTATAGGGACCCTGGGATGACGCTAGGCCCCCCGGGGAATCCAGGGTCATCCCTGTCTCAGGGGCTTTAACTTAATCTCACCTGGAAAGTCCCTTTTGCCACCTAAGGTGCCACATCCGCGGGGCCCTGGAGCAGGACGTGGCAGTGTCGGGGCAGCGGGTCCGTCTGCGGCAGGCAGTGCCCAGAGGTGGCGCTGGGCGGTTGCTCTTCCTGCCGCATGTGCCGCCTGGCGTGTCCCCACGCCAAGAGCCTGGCGTCTCTTGGTAGAATCTCTCGGCGTGTCGGGACCTTGCCCGTGTGAGCGGCGGGGGGTCTTCTGGGTCACGCCCTCTGGTGGATCTTCTGGCTCCTGGGTGGGCGGCGCCTGTTGCCATTGCCTTCTAGGTGTCCGTCCCCGTCACTCTGCCGTGTCCGCGGGGACGGCCGCCACGTGCCCTTGTCAGTGGTGAGCTGTGCGCGCTCTTTTTCTTGAGGCCCCGCTGAGGTTGCACGGCCTCTCGGTGTCCGTTTGCTGCCGGGCCTTCACCCCTCCCCAGGATGGAGCCTGTCACCCAGGGTCATCTCCAGGGTGCGTCTCTCCGGGTTCCTGACATTGCTCCCTCCCCACATGGTGAGCAGACCCTGAATGCTGGGCCTCCTCTCGGCCGATGCCTTCCCAGATGCGGGTGTGGGGTCCTCAGGACCACCCCAAGTGCAGGGATTCACTGGGTGACCCCCAGGCACGGCCGAGACCCCAGATCCAGCGGGAGAGTAGGTGCCTGGGGGGACTCCACGTTTGCATAGGCGGTGTTGGGACGGGGAGCCCCTGAGGTCTGGTTCCAGACGCGGCCTCACGCTGGCACCCAGCCGCCTTCTGCCTGGCCCCCCATCGCCGTGGTTTCTGCGCGGACGGGCAGGGTGCACACCTTCCTTGGGGCCCAGCCTGCAGAAAGGGAACATCGGAGCCGACCTTCCCACCTCCCGTGGGGGCCTCCCCAGCTGGTGACCTCACCTCGTGCAGGGGCTGCCCCGAGATGTTGCCCTTGTTTGGGGAGGGGGAGGGGGGTAGTAATAACAACGGTGACAGTGACGGTGACAGTGCTCCTGGGTGTGCAGGGGGGCTTGGGCACCTCCCAAGGGCTGGCTCATTTGCTCCCCTTGAAGGGGTCTCCTGACTTCCTAGTCTGCAGACAGGGGGACAGGTGTGGATGGGGGCAAGGGTTAGGGTCAGGGTTAGGCTCCGTACCTGGTACCCAAGGCCCTCCCCTTCCGGCCGGTGTGGGCAGCTGTCCTGGCTCTGGTCCCGTACGGGGACCCCCGGCCTCCGCAGATGTGGGGGAGTAGATGGCGCCTGGCCCGGGGGCCGCCTCGGGGCTCAGTGCTGGGGCTGGGGCCGAGGAGCTGCAGCTCTGCCTGTCTGCGTTCACCCTGACGGGCCAGCCTGGGCTTCCCCCGCCTGGGGTCTGCCCCGCTGCTGAGCCTCCCCACCCGGGGTCTGCCCATTCCGGGGGTCTCCTCCTGGCTGGCTGGGGTGTCCCTGTTCCCGGGGTCTCACCCTCCTGCCCAGGTGGCCGCAGTCCCGCAGGTCACCTCCAGGGAGCGAGTGGACCACTCGGGGGTCAGCGTGTGGAGCCTCGGGGATGCCTTCTGGGGGCACCAGCTCCCAGCCAGTCCCGGGCCCGCAGGTCTGTCCCTCCCTGCTCACCCCAGACGCTTCCCTGTGAGTCCGTGCAGGAGGCGGACTTTTAAAACCCCTGAGACGTCTTATACGTAAAAGGCTGCGATGCTGCTTTGCGCCAGGAAACCAACAGTGACCCCAGCACCTCAGGTGCTCAGACGTGTCCTTCCTGCCCTCTCGTGACCTCACGTGGGGCTCCTTAGAGATTCACGGACCCGGGGCAGAGCCCGCCGCCCACCACTCAGCCAACTCCCCGCCCACATCTGACGTCCTGGCCTCGACCACACATGGCGGGTGCAGTGCTCTTACCCACCTGCAGGTGTCCCAGGTTTCCACAGTGTTTCCGTGACAGGTCTTTCCCCTCGGGGATCCCTGTGGGTTGTTAACGTTTGGCCTTTGCGGTTGGTTCACATCAGACTCCAGGTGAGGTGTGAACGCCTCTCTGATCCGGGAGCTCGACCGTCTGTAGTCTCCATGGTAGGGGCTTTATCTAGGTGCCTTCACAGCCAGAAAGGCAGCCTCTTAAGCGCATGATTCAGTGGTTTTCAGTGTATTTACAAGGATAGAGGTTCATCACCTCTATCCAATTCCAGAACATTCCGTCACCCCAAAAAGAAGCCCGTCCCCATCATCAGTCACCCACACCCCCTCCCCAGCCCCTGACAACCATGCATCCCCTCTCTGTGTCTGTGGACTTGCCTATTCTGAACATTTCCCATCAATGGAATCACATTCTGTGTGTCCTTCTGCGTCTGGCTTCTCTCACTGAGCGTCGTGTTCTCGGGGTCCGTCCACGCGGTAGCGAGTGTCGGGGCTTCACCCCTTTTCGTGGCTGAGTGATGCTCCCGTGTGTGGAGGGACACGGTATGTGTGTCCATTCACGGACACATGGTGGACGCTTGGGTTGTGTGTGCCTGTCTGTTATTGCTTGTCGTTCTGCTGTGCGGTTTCTACAGGTATCCGTGTGAATGTGTGTTCTCATTCCTCTTCCACCTGGTTGTGGAATTGCTGGGCAACACAGTAACTGTTTCGCTGTCTGAGGAGCTGCCAGGCCCTCCCATAGCCTTTGCAGGCTGCATCCCTGTGCTGTCCTTTTGCACCTCCTGTCCCCATATCCCTGGCTCTGTCCCCTCGAGCTCCTGGCCGAGTGGCCTTAGGGGAGCACCTGGCACCCTCGTGTCCCTGCCGCCTTGTCTCCAGGCCTGTCATCCTCCCTGCCCTCCCCCCACTGCCGCTTGCCTTGGCTGACCCGCCTTGTGGGTGCAGCAGGCTCTGCACATCTGTCCGTAGCTGGTCGAGGCCGGTTTATCACCCACTGTCCTGAGTGGGTCACCCTGGGCTGTTGGTGATACTGCTCTCTGGAAGCTCCGGCTGCCGGTCCCTCTGGGAGTCTGGGCTGTGGAGCCAGGTCCGCATCCTACGGCCCCACCCTCCCCAGTGGCCAGGATCCATGGCCCCAGATCCGATGCGAGATCATTGGTCCCCAGAGTGGCCCCTCCCCCAGCAGAGCCAGCCCCTCCTCCCCTCCCAGGAGCCCACAGGACAGCATCCAGCCCCCCACTGGCCCAGCCCCATCTGCCTGTCTACCTACCTGAGCCCCCCAGCCGCCCGGCTGTGCTCATACCCCTCAAAGTGCAAAGCAGCGTGTTCTGCTGTCCTTGTTTGTACACAAGGACGTCTCTCCTGGTTTCACAGAGGGGCGAGGCCTGTTCGTGTGTGCCTGCAGCGGGTTGCATACGTCTTATAAACTCTCTCAGGATACATAGTAGATGAGCTACACCAGTTCCCTCTGGGCTGGGGAGGGGGTCGGCAGGAGAGAGACTGTCTATTGTGTTTTTTTTTTTAATTTCCTGAATCTTGAACAGTGTGGTGTCATTACTTGCTAAGAAGAAACATTCTCAAAAACACCCTATTTCCTGCCTCTCCCTCCCAGAGACCAGATGGGTGTTCTTCCGCGTGTGGACTAGGGACGCACCCAGTGACCACCAGCTTTTCTCTTGTTTTGCTGTCTCCTTAGCAAACTGATGTTCCAGTCATTCCCAGCCAGTGGGCGTTTACATGTTACCCTCAGCTTTTCCTTCTTACAAACAATGGCCGTGGCATAAATTCTTACAAGTGAAATAGTTGGGGGAAAAGGAATGAGCGCTGGGGCTTCTCTGGTGGTGCAGTGGTTGAGAGTCCGCCTGCCGATGCAGGGGACACAGGTTCATGCCCCGGTCCGGGAAGATCCCACATGCCGCGGGGCGGCTGGGCCCGTGAGCCATGGCTGCTGAGCCTGCACGTCCGGAGCCTGTGCTCCGCAACGGGAGAGGCCACAACAGTGAGAGGCCCACGTACCGCAAAAAAAAAAAGAAAAAAAGAAAAAGGAATGAGCACTTAAGTCTTGTTGTAGGTCACACCCCATTGCCCTCCAGGAAGGGTGCACCCCACACTGACAAAGTAGTGTTTGTTTCTCCATTCCCTCACGATGTTTGCAAGGACGATGGTGTGAGAACAAGACTTTTTCTAACTTGCACATCTTTGTTGGTGGGTTCGAGCATCACTTCCTAAGTTTGTTGCTCCTTGTGAATTGCCCATTTTCTCTGCCGGTCATTTACCTTTTTGTTGTTGATTTATTGGAGCTCTTTACATATGAGGGATGGTGGGCCCTTGTCTGGAGGTCATGCTGGCTCCCACACGCTCTCTCGCCCCTTGCAGTGGTTGGCTGGCCGCGATTGGGTTCTTCCAGACCAGTGTCGGGGCCGCCGTGGTCATGCTGCTTCCGGCTATCATGTTCTCCATGTCGGCCGCCATGATGGCTATCACGATCATGAAGGTAACTCCTCTGGGTCCTGAGACATCCCACTTCCTCTCTCGCATCCTGTGTCCTGACCTCCCATCCCCGGGGGCTCGTCTTACCCTGTTTTGGGAGCAGGAGACCGAGCATCGGGAAGTGAAGTGAGCGCTGTCAGCAGGGCACACCCTCCGTGGTCCGGACCCTCGACTGCTCAGGCCAGGGCCCTGCCGTCCTGCCCACATGGCCTTCCAGGGAGGAGGGACTTGGGGAGACAGTGCCCTGTGGCCGATGGTGACCACTGCCTGCCAGAGCCCCTAGCACGCGTGTCCCAGAGGGTGGTCCACACTGCCAGCTCAGCCACCGCCGGCCACTAATCGCTGTTTACAGTTAAATCCAAATTGAGTAAAGTTAACTAAAACTAAAAATTCCTTGCGTCCATCGCACCCACCTCCTCCCGAGCGCTCAGGCGTGAGGGTCTGGCGCCGACCAGCTCCACTGTCACGGGCTCTCCTTGGACAGCCCCACTCCAGGCGTTTGGAGGCTTCCAGCGGGAACGTGAGCCCTATAGTCTGGGGGCATCGGCTGCACGAGGGTTGTCCTGGGGCCACGTGGAAACTGACGGGTGATGAGGCTTATGGTGCGTCCACCTGGCCTTCCCGGAGGTGACCCTCTCGGCCGGGCCCCTCCTGTGCGCCCAGTTCCGCTGCTCAGGGAAGCCAGCCCTACCCACAACTTTTTTTTTTCTTTTTTTTTTTCCCATGCTGTGGGGCTTGTGGGATCTTAGCTCCCTGACCGGGGATCGAACCTGCACCCTCGGCAGTGAAAATGCAGAGTCCTGAGCACTGGACCGCTGGGGAAGTCCCTGAAAGCTGGGTTTTGAGTCCCTTCCAGCCTCTGTGCCGTGGGATCTCAACTGTTTTGTCAGGTTTTGAGGCCTGCACTGTTCCGGAGCCCTGGGTCATCTGGAAGGACAGAGGGGTGCCTGCTCCTCCGTGTTTGCCCCTGAAGTCCGCTGGCTCTATGGATGACCCGAAGCGGGCAGGAGGAACCAAGGGAAGCTTGGGGAGATGCTGGGACGAATGTGGTGCAGGGACAGCTGCGGTTCCAGCAGGAACATCTCAGCAGCAGACGGGAGGGCTTCCGAGCTGAGCGAGTCCTCCAGAGCAGAGCTGCCCCATCGGGGTCCCCAGCACCGCCCCGGTTTGGGGCTTCGCCGGGAGGCCATTGCACAGGAGAAAGATAAAGGACAGAAGCGTCAGCTTCGCTGCTCAAGAGCCTCAAGTTAAAACAAATGCCATCTTCTCAGTTAGTGGATTTGCTGGGACTTCCAGAAATAGCCCAGCCCCGCGTCCGAGGGGCCCAGCCTTCCTGCACGGTGGGGAGGAGGCAGTGGTCCGTCTCCAGAGGTCTCTGCTGAGGAAGTCATTGCAGAGATGCCCTTGGCAACACGGGGGCCCGGGGCCTGATGTGCCCCGGGAGTTGAGTCACCGGGTGGTCGCCAGGCTGCAGGACTGTCCTGGACGAGCCCCTTTCTGCTGGGGTGGCGGAGACCCTCGGACGGGCAGGCAGTGGTCACAGCGCAGGCGTGGCCTTCAGAGCCCCCCCCACCCCCATCTCAGCTTCTGCGCTTTTTCTAAAGCTCCTGCAGTTTGTCATCTGTTTAAGAAAAGCCCCGCCTCGAACCCAAGTGGGTCTCTCCACCGTCCTTTCCTCCACCCCCGCAGGTGCACAGCATCTACCGCGGGGCTGGCGGGAGCTTCCAGAAGGCGCAGACGGAGTGGAGCACAGGCGCCTGGCGGAATCCGCCATCCCGGGAGGCCCAGTACAACAACTTCTCGGGGAACAGCCTGCCTGAGTACCCCACCGTGCCCAGCTACCCGGCCAGCGGCAGCCAGTGGCCTTAGGGGGAGTCCGGCGGCCCCGCTGCCCGCCCTCCACCGGCCCACCTGCCCCTCGCCATCCACTCCCACTGCCCTGGGTTTGGTGAGGCCCCACCGCCAAACAGGACGGCAGACCCCGGGGCTCTCGGGGACCCGCCCCCGCATTCACCTCACTCCCGAGAGCAGGGCTCCCTGCGAGCTCTGCCCAGAAGCTGTCCGGCCGCCGCTGTCCAGCAGAAGGCCACCCCCTGTGGTCCTGAATGCGTTTAGTCACCGTGACGTCCACTGTGCTGCAGCCACACCCTCTCCCCTCGGGCCTCGCAGGTCAGAGGTGGGCCGGCTGCCCCCTTTCCAGAGCTGCTGACGCGGAGAAGGGCCCCGGTCCTGCGTCCACCCTTCCCGGTCTCCATCCGGGTGGTCGCCCTCGGCCCAGCTTCCAGTAAGAGGGAAAGAGGGAGGCCTTCCCAGCACCAGGTTCCGGTCCCTGGTGGGAGACGGAGGGGCGTGACGGTAGCCGGATCCTCCATGTGTTTCCCCTCTTGTGGACTTGCCGCCTGAGTGCCATGATCTGAGCTTCACCCCGTCTGGCTGGCTGTCCATCTGTCCATTGGCAGCTTACCTCCAGTCCCCCCGCCCATGGCCACGCTCATTCCGAGACGCTCTCATCTCCCCCGGAGGGGTCTCAGAGCTGGGACCCTCAGGCGGGACCTCGTCAGATCTGACACCTGGGACCAACTCGCTCTGCGGGGAAGGGGAGCCGCCGGTCTGTCCCCGATGGAAGCAGACGGGAAACCAGATGCATCTCCGCAGAGCGCACGCCCCAGGCCGAGCGCTGGGCCCGAGGCTCGTGGGCTGCCGTCCACGCAGCCCTGCCGGGGCCGCGGGACCAGGAGTTGGAGTCCCTGAAGGGACAGAGGAGAGTGACAAGTCTGTGCCTTATTAGGAATCTGAACCCGCCCCTTCGCTCTGCCCTCCGGTCCTTCCAGCTCCTTCCCAGACAAGCAGCCTGCACCTGTGTGAGTGGATGGGCCCCCGTCCAGGCTCCCGGGCACCCCGGATGCTGCCCCTCGGCTCCTAGCCGCCCAGCCCTCGGGGCAGGACGCCCTTCCTGTCGCACCAGCTGGGCCGCCCCCCACGCCTCTGCCTGCTTGCTTGGCTACTCGTGCTGACCACCCCGCGGTGCCCGAAGGTGGCTGCGAGAAAGCGCCCGGGTCTGGGACCCTAATGGGCCCCTGAGATGGCGTCCCCAAGGCCACCTCCCGTGATGGAGGCGTGTGCCGCTCTCCCCGTGGGGCCGAGTCTCGGCGTGAGCGGGGCGCCACCAGTGACGGGCGATGAGCAGGCGTCAGCCAGCCTGGGATCGCCCACAGCACCCACCCCCACCCCGCTCCTCGCTGTGCGTTGTGGTTTTTGTTACGTGAGAATATCCAGGAAATAAAGACATCCTTTCTGCATCAGAGGAGCCTCCGTGGGGGCTGTTTTTGGCGCCATGTGGTATCACCTCCGGGGCCTTCCTCCCCTGGATCCCAGCGCCCACGGCCTCCGGTGGGATAAACCAGGACCAGGCTGTGCGCTGGGCCGAGTGCCGTCCACGCTGCCGGCCGCCCCTGCCCGGGACCCTGCCCCACCCACCGCGGAAGCTCGCCCGCAAGCCATGTCCCTTCGTGTTCTTGCTTTCAGTCACATTTTCTTCACGCTCAGCAGCTTTCATCTGAGAAAGAAAATTTGCAGGAAGTGAGACACCAGCGCCACTTGCCGGGAAGGAGACACGAGGGCTGAAGTGGCTGAGATAGGAGCGGTGTGGGTCTGCAGAGGCCCCAGCCCGGCTCACGGGGGGCCCTGGTGGTGGAGTGGACACCCTGCGTGGACACAGGAGAGCGGCGGCGGGTCTGTTACCCCACGGACACCCGGGGAAGGAAAACGAAGTCATCAGAGAGGAGGCAGACGGAACCCAGAGCAAGTGGCGTGGGTTTCCTCGCGTCCCCCCAAGTTCACATGAAGTCCTGACCCAGCACCTCAGAGTGGGACCTGTGTGGGAACGGGGTCTTTGCGGGAGTAGTTAGTTAAGGGGAGGTCACACAGAAGCAGGTGGTCCTAACGCAGCAGGACTGGTGTCCTTAAGAGGGGGGCCGTTTGGACACACACGGGGAGGGGCCACGTGAAGGCAGAGGCAGAGATGGGGTGAGGCCGCTCTGAGCCTAGGGTTGTGGGGAACCCCGGAAGCCAGGGGAGAGTGGGGGCGGAGGAGGGCAGGTGGTCCCTGGGCAGGAGCCAGCCTGGGACCCCGGATCTCGGGCTCTGCCCTGCCGAGCTGAGGGGATACACGTGTGTGAGCCGCGCAGTCTGCGGTGCTGGGTCGCGGGCGGTGTAGGGCTCACCTGTCGGTGTGGGGGACGTGGGTCTGGGGAAGGGCATCTGCGTCCTCGGCTCAGAGGTGACGGGGACACAGGACAGGGTGGAGGTGAGGGGACCAAGGCCAGGTCGAGAAGGGGACCGTCTGCTGGGGCGGCTGTGACGGGACCACTGACCTGGGACCTAAACGAAGGATTTATCCCTCCCGGTTCTGGATCCAGGTGTGGCCGGACTGCACTCCCTCCAGACTCCAGGGGAGGGTCCTTCCTGCCTCTCCGACCCTCAGGGCGCTCCAGGCTCTGCCTCTGTCCTCACGGCCTTCTCTTCTGTCTCTTATGAGGAAACCATCCTTGGATTTGGGGCCCACCCCACATCCGGCATGATCTCAGCTGGTTCCTTACCTTTCATACATCTGAAAAGACCCTGTTTCCAAGTAAGGTCACAGGTTCCGGGCCACCGCTCAGCCCGTCCAGGGAAAGAGAACCGAGGCTGCACCGAGGGGCTTGGCTTTGGGGATGGGTCCCTGGGATGGACGAGAGCATCATTCACGGGGGAAGGGGTGCAGGTGAGGGTGGGGGCACGGCACCTGCAGACGCCCGTGGGAGCCTTCCTGCAGGGGAGGCTGGGCTGAGAGCATCCTCAGGGGGATCCGAGGGGAGGGGCTGACCTTGGGAGCAGCGACAGGTCACCTCTGGTGACAGGAGGCCGGCGGACCAGGCAGGTCCTGCGAATTGTGAGTAGTTGATAGCTGACAGCTTCTCACCAGCTGTCCTCCAGCTCCGGGTCCCCTGGGCACTGCGAGCACTGGGGTTGGAGCATCTTCTGAGGACCTTCCGGGGTGCTGCGGGGTGTGGAGCAGCCTTGCTGGCCCCACCCCCTTGATGCCAGTAGCCCCCCAGTTGTGATGACCACAGACGTCGCCAGACATGGCCCCATGTCCCCTGGGGGCAGGACCACCCGGGTGAGATTCCTGCTTTAGCTGCAAGATTTGACCTGGCAGATCTGTTCTCAGTGGAAGTCAAGAGCAGCAACTGAACTAGAAAACTTGATGAAGGTTTTTTTTTTTTTTAATCTGATTGAGGGATCAAGTACCCTCAGTTTCATGCCAAAGCATCGAGGCTGATGGAAGTCACTTCCAGGAGTAAGAACATGAAACAAAAAAAAACAGAAAGTTTTTAAAAGGGGACTTGCCTGGGCGTCCAGTGGTTGAGACTCCGCGCTCCTGATGCAGGGGGCCCAGGTTTGATCCCTGGTCAGGGAACTAGATCCCACATGCTGCACGGCGTGGCCAAAAAAAAAAGGTAACTGGAAGCGATTTAACTTTGCTATGGAGAAAATGAATGATTGATCAGGATTACATTTGATTTGTAGAGTTTACTCCGAACCTACTCAAAGAAACTCATCAGTTGGGGGGCGGTGAATCTGGGTTTAGATGCTGTCTTTCATCAACAAAGACCCAGGGGCCAGGGGGCAGGTGGAAAGGTCCATGTAACAGACGACCACAGACTGGGTGGCTTAACACGGGCAGGAACTGACGCCCACGTTCTGGAGGCCTGAGCGCAAGGCTGAGGTGTCACAGGGCCCTGCTCCCTCTGAGACCTTTGGGGGGACCCTTCCTGCCTCTCCCAGCTCAGTACTGTTATTTACTATATCAGGATTGAAGACAGAAAATTTTGAAACATTTGTTAATGTCATTTAAAAAATAAACTCATTACATTTGAACTTTTTTTTTTGAAGTATAGTTGATTTACAATGTTACGTTAGTTTCAGGTGTACAGCAAAGTGATTCAGGTATACATACATGTATATCTATTCTTGTTCAGATTCTTTTCCATTATAGGTGTTTTTTTAACATCTTTATTGGAGTATAATTGCTTTACAGTGGTGTTTCCATTATAGGTTATTAAAAGGTATTGAGTATAGTTCCCTGTGCTATACAGTAGGTCCTTGTTGTTTATTTTATATACTGTAGTGTGTATATGTTAATCCCAAATTCCTAATTTGTCCCCCCCTTCCCCCTTTGGTAACCATAAGTTTGTTTTCTATGCCTGCATTTTAACGTTTTTAAAAACCACATTTTCCAAAAATAAAAATAAAAGGATGAGTGACATTGCTTTCATTTTTCGAATCTCTGACTTGTGGGTTCAGAGAAGAGGAGCTGGATTCGCCCGTGGGCTCCTTTGCAGCAGGATGACTTGGACCCGAGACACAGATTGAGGGTGAAAGGTTTACCCGGGAGGCGGAAGGCATAAATGAGCAGGTCACAGCCGTGGGCAGTCAGGAGGGCTCAGTCCCTCAAGGACCCTGCCTCAGGTTGTCTGCCCACGGGGGGTGCGCTGGGGGCATTCATCCTCCAGCTCACACACCTGGGCTGGGGGCCGGGGGGCCTTGACTCTGCCCTCAGGTGGAGAGTGCTGGTCTGTGTGCCTGCGTCTGTGTGTGTGGACGTGCGTGTGTGTGTGTGTTTGTGGGGAATGTGTTTGTGTCTTGTTATGAGTTGAATTGTTTCTCCTCGTCACCCCCCCCCCAAATTTGTATGTTTAAGTCCTAAACCCTAGGACCTCACGGGGGGCATATTTGGAAATAGGGTCATTGCATGTGGGATTAGTTAAAATCAGACTATAGTGGAATGGGGTGATCCAAACGCCAGTATGGCTGGTGTCCTTATCCAAGGGGGAGTTTGGACACAGACAAGACACACAGGCAGAGAGAACACCGGGGGTGGTTGAAGTGATGCTGCCACAGCCAGGGAACCACCAGAAGCTCAGAGAAGGGCCTCCCCTCTCCCCTTCAGGGGGACACCTCAGCCTTGGACTTCCAGTCTCCAGAACCAGGAAAGAATAGATCTCTGTTGTTGGAGCCACCCAGTCTGGGTGCTTTGTTACAGCCGTCCCCAGACACACACACGGATGGGTTGTCCTGTCGCCTGGCCAGTCTTCATCTCTGCTCCTGTGACCCCAGCCGTCACCAACCAGGTCCTTCACCCACAACCCAGAATGTCTCCCCACTGCCTCGTGGCTTCTGTTCACCCATCGGGTAAGCCGGGCATCTCGCCTCAAGCATCAGAAACCACCTCCGGCTGTCTCGAGACGGCCCAGGAATTCATTGGAATTGATTTTTCAGAGTAAATTGATATAGGAATTTAGCAGATACCCAAGGAATTGGTGAGAGGCTGGAGACCCTGAATCAGACCCCAGACCAGGAGTGAAGGTGGCTGTGAGGACCAAGAGATGCTAATAGAACATCATCTTTTAAAGCATCCTGCGTGGTGAGAGGGTAGGACGACGGCCTCGCCCCTGGAGTGAGCTGGTGGGAGCTGGCTCCAGGCTCCAAATCCAGAACAGGACTGTTCAGTGGCTGTTTTAGTCTCCTGGGGCTGCTTAACAAATTAACACAAACACCGTGGTTTAAAAGAGCAGACCTGGGCTTCCCTGGTGGCACAGTGGATAAAGAATCTGCCTGCCTAATGCAAGGGACATGGGTTTGATCCCTGGTCCGCGAAGATCCCACATGCTGTGTAGCAACTGAGCCTGTGTGCTGCAAGTAATGTGCTGCCACAACTAAGACCCAGTGGAACCACATAAATAATTTTTTTTTTTTAAAGAGCAGAAATTTGGGGATTCCCTGGCAGTCCAGTGGTTAGGACTCTGCGCTTCTGCTGCTGGGGGCCTGGGTTTGATCCCTGGTTGGGGAACTAAGATCCTGCAAGTCATGTGGCGTGGCCTAAAAAAAAAAAAAGAAAAAAGAAAAGAGCAGAAATGTATTCCCTCCTGTTTCTAGAGGCTGGAAGTCTGAAATCAGGGTGTCAGCTGGGCTGGTTTCTTCTGAAGCCACCAGGGAGAATCTTTTCCATGTCTTTCCCGGCTTCTAGTGGGTCCAGAAATCCTTGTCATTCCTTGGCTTGTAGACACATCACTCCAATCTTTGCCTCTGTGGTTACGTGGCCTCTCCCTGTGTGTCTGTGTCCAAATGTCCCTCTTCTTACAAGGACACCAGCCATTGCATCAGGGCCGCCCTAATCCAGTGCGATCTCATCTTAACTTGATCACGACTGCAAAGACCCAATTTCCAAATAAGATTGCATCCCAGGTCCCAGGGCTCAGGACTTCAACATACCTTTTGGGGACCACAATTCCTAACAGTGGCTAAATCTGGGTGCACGTCTGTATGCGTTTCCTGGGGTGGCCGTAACAAAGTACCACAAACTGGGTGGCTCAAATCAGCTATTTATCCTCTGAGGGTCCTTCCTGCCTCTTCCAGCTTCTGGGGGCTCCAGGTATCCTTGGTTTGTGGACATATCCCTCCAGTCTCTGCCTCCGTTTTCATGTGGCTGTTTTCTCTATGTGTCCCTCTTCTTATAAGGACGCAAGGCATTGGATTTAGGGCCACCCTAATTCAGCATGACCTCATCTTAACTAATTACATCAGCAAACACCCTATTTCCAAGAAGGGTCACATTCTGAGGTTCCAGGTGGATGTGAATTTGGGCGGATGCTATCCAACTCTCTACCTTGCCCAGGCCTTGGCCCCCGGTAGTGGGGCGAAGGAGCTCCTCATGGGGGCTCCTTGGGGACAGGTAGGACATTATATGCCCGATGCTCGGGTGACTAAGGCTTCCTGGTTTGGTGGGATTTTTGGGATTTTAGCAATGAAAGGTCCGGGTCCCAGGAGACCCGGGTATATTGGGGTGCTTGGTCACCCTACACTGTGTCTCAACAATGGGGGGTGGTGGATGCCAGAGAAACCACACAATGGCAGAAGGTCACCATCTGGGTCACATCTCACACAAGTCATGTACCTTGGCCTCCATCCGCTGAGCAGTCCTAGAGGAGGATCTGATTGGCTCATGCTGGGCCAATCAGAGATGGCTGGGAAGTCACATGGTACAGACCTGGTTGCTGGGGGCTGTTCTCAGAGGATGGGGAGGCCCCTGGGGTGAACAGTTTGCTCCGGAGTGCTTCTGCATCCTCAAGGCCTTGGTTTCTTCCTGGTGTCTTCTGGCCTCAGTTTTCCCTCCATAGCTCACAATGACCAAAGAGAGAAATCTGATTTGTCCCAATCACTGGTGAGCTTATGGCGCCAGGCCTCGCCTGCAGCCACTGGGATTGAGGGGGGGTGGTGCTGGGCCCACCCTCTACCCACTGGTGGAAGGCAGCAGCATTGGAGGTTTGAAGCTGGGAGACACTGGGCACGTCACTTGGCCTCTGTAATCCTCAGTTTCCACAGCTCGAAAATGGAAATGTATGTGTCCAAGTTCCTGCCCCACTGGGGCAGAGGACTGGCTGCAGGGAGGGCTAATTCCATTCAATTCAACAAAAGCTAACCGGGGCACCCGCTTGTGTCTGTGGGCTGGCGCTGGACACCAGGACGCAGCCCTGATTCTGTCCTGGGGTCTCTCCATGCACCTGCCTCTTACAAGGGTAAAGGAACAGAAAGGGGTGCTTCCTGCGTGTCTCTTCCCCGAAATCTACAGCTGTTTGGGATTTATTGGGAGGCTGGGATGTTGTTCGACTTTCCCTGGTAGATGGGTAGGGGTGGGGGGAGGGGGCAATGTGGAGACTAGCTCATCCTCTTTGCAATGTTCTTATTATTTTATCGAGAGCCCCAAATGGGCTGTTTCCTACCCCAGCTTCCCCAAATGGTGTCCCCATGATCAAAGCCAAAAGGAAGCAGGAACATGTGGTGCACCTTTGAAGTGGGTTAAAAAAGAGGGAGCATGAAAGGCTGTTTGCTTTTTCAAAGATCCCAAGTGATTAGAGAGAAATATGTCCATTTGAGGCAGAAGGTCCTATGCTGGCAGGTCTTTTATTCACTAATTCATGGATTCTCATGATGTACCCGAGGGGGCTATCGTTAGTTACAACTTGCAAACGAAGATGCAGAGGACCCGAGGGGGTTAGTGACCTACTCATAGTCACAGAGCCTTTGGCTGGCACAACCCCAGTCCCGTGGCCTTTCTGCATTCTTTCCTTTGCACAAGCCCCCCTGCCTTTTACAGGGACAAGGCTGGAGCTCGGGTTTAAGGCTCAAATACATCTGGAGGAGAGGCCACCATGCCTCCTGCTCCCCTGGGAGTTGAGCACCTGTGGGCAGATTTTTTTTGAACGTCAAGAGTAGGTGCCTACAGGCACAGCAGTGAGCAAAACAGATTCAGTCCATGTTCTTTGCACAGCTGGTGGAAGCCTTTGATTTGAAACAAAGTTAAGGCTCAGGTTGGAGAGGGTGAGGATGCAGTGAGAAAGGACAACAGGGGAACGTGGCTTGGGCTTCCCGGAGGCGGTGACATTGCAAGTGGGGCTGAAGGAGGAGGACTGGGGCAGGACAAGCCCTAAACCGTTGTCATTTCGCCGCCCCCCGCCAGTTTAATTCTCCTCCCCCGTTTTTGGCTGCTGAGACCATGGAAATCTTCTTCCCGTCTGCTAGATCTAGCTCTTAGCCCTTAGGGCCTGGCCCTTGGTCACTCTGCCCCAAGTCACCTTGTAACACCATCTGAAACCGTCGTGTCCATTTATTCACCGTCCTGTCCATCCCCCGGCTCAGCACTTAGGACTCGCTGGGAATCCATGCCAAGAGCCTAGCTCACCATTCTATTTTCAGAGCCGCTGGCAGGCACTTAATAAAGACGAGAATGAGTGAGTCTCCTCCAACGGTAAAAATGCCCCGCCGGAGGAGGCCCTGTCCCGGGGGGAGCAGACACTCACTGCAGGGCCCTTGCCAGTCGCCCCATCCCCAAGCTTCCTCTCGGTCCGGGGTGGACTGACAGTGCGTGAGCCAGCACTCTGCAGACGACACTTGTTGAGCGCCAGCTGCGTGCCAGGGCCCGTGCTCGGCCGGAAGGCCCAGCTGGACCAGTGCCTTGGGTGACCCCCTCCTTGGCTCCTTGCTTACGTCACTGTTTCTTAGGACGCGGAGAAGCGCCGCCAAGCCTCTCGCCCGTCGACCTAAAGTCCTCGCCCCTGCCGGTCCCACCCAGCCGACTCCCGCCGCCCGCTCCGGAAGTCGGCCTGCCCCGCGCTGACCACGCCCCGCGGCACCGCCCGGCCGTGACGTCAAATGGCGAGACCTTGACGTCACAGGAGCGCGGTGGGGCGGTGTCCGGGCGACCGGCCACGCGTCGCCATGGCAACGGCAGGGTGGGCCAGGGCCGGCGGCGGGAGCCCCGCCTCCCAGGAGGGTGGATGGGGTCCGGTTCCTTCACCCCGCCCGTGCGCGCCCTCGCGGCCGCGCGCCTCCAGTGGTCCCGGGGGCTGCGGCCCGGCCGCACTAGAGCGGCCGCAAAGCGCGGTGGTCGTCGCGCGGCGCCACCCGCTGCCGCAAAGCGGCGGGCGCGCCTCCGGGCCCCGCCCCGCGCGGTGACGTCACGCGCGCGCCCCAGGGCCGCCGGCCGCTGCGCAGTGGGCGCCGGGCCCTCCCCCGCGACGCTGGCGGCGTAAACGCGGGCCGCGAGCGACGCTGCGAGACCGGGGCGAGCCGGGCGCCCGCGCGGCTGGGACAGCCCGCGCCCAACATGCGGAGGCCGGCAGCTGCAGCGGCGCCGGAGTGGGGGCCCGAGCGGGCGCCAGAGCCGGAGCCGGAGCGCGAACGGGGTCCGGAGCGGGGGCCCGCGCCGCGCTGCTGAGGGAGCCCGGGCCGCCCAGCCCGGCCGCCCGGCCGCGGGGCCACGGCCACGACCACGGCGGAGGCCGTCAGGTAACGACGCGGACGCCCTTGTCGGCGGCCCCACCCCCGCGGACTCCCGGACCACGCCGCCCTTATATCCCGAGGACCTCCCAGTTCCGGCACCTCGCAGCCCCTACATCCGCACTTCGGACCCCCGCAGACCCCTGCATCCCGTGTCCCGCACCCCGCGGACCTCACAGTCCTGACCCTTTCCTGTGGATCCCTGCACTGCCGACTCTGCTTCCCCACTGCCCCCTGCACTGCGACCCCACTGCCCCCTGCACTGCGACCCCACTGCCCCTCCAGCTCACTGACCCCCACACTCTAGACCCCAACCGCTTAGCACTTCTCCCCTGCACCCCTGATCTTGCCGCCGCCAGCGACCCCCGAACTCAGGCCCTGTCACCTCTCACCCCCACTAATCCCCATACTGCAGACCTCATTGTCCTTCCTGATTCCTCACTCCAGACCCTACTGTTCCCTCACTCCAGACCTCAGTGTCCCCCACTGTCCCTCAGCCCCACCCCACCTCCCCCCTTCACCACCCCCCAGCGCTCAAGCCCACGGTCCGCTCCCCGCGTCCTCCCACCCCTCCAGCTCTCTCTACTGGGCCCATCGCTCCTCCCCACGCTGGCGCATACACTCGCCCCTCTGTGGCCCTGCAGGTTTTAGCGGGGAGCTGGGAGCAGGGAAGGGGAGCAACAGTAGGGGTCTGGTCTGGGGGACCTGTTGTGGGCTGCTCAGGAACTCCCGGCTCTCGCCTGGCTGCGCCTCCCCCTTCCGCCCTCGCCACCGGCTTTGTTTTCCGGAAACACTTCGGATCAGGGAGGGGAGTGCGATGTCTGCGTGCCCAGCAGCCACACTCATCCCCTCCCTGCCCTGTGCTTCCCCTGTTTTCTCAGGGGAAGTGTGTTCAGTATCGGGCTGGGGGCTGAGAGCACTGCTGTGACGTCCGAGGCGTCGTCCTGGGCAGGCTTTGGGCAGCTGGGGTAGTCCCTTGGCCTCCGGATGGCATTGTTTGCAGGAAACGGCCTGGAGAGCTCTGTGCACATAGGTGGAGCCTAGCATTCTCTCCCCAACCCCTTCCACAGGGGGACCCTGGCCAGGCCAGCATCTGGGACTCCAGGGTTGTTCACACATCCATCCTGAGGGGCTTCTGGGGGTCCCCCGTCCCTGCCCCAGGGGACACGGACAGGCTCAGTTGGCGTTTCCGGGCCCCCACGGGCTCCTGTGGTTCAGGGATGTGAGAGATCCGTGGGAGAGCACAAAGGCTCTGACCTGGAGGCAAGACCGGGGGCTGGGGGATGGCTCTGATTGGAAGGAGGTGGAGGCTGTGCTTGAGGGGAACCGGCTGAGCTGGGCCGCCGGTTTGAAAGGGGGAAGTTTGTGGTCCTCGCCAGGAGTTCGTTTTTATCTGCTGCGTCTCCACCAAGTTGTGGCTCCGCAGGCGCGTGGCCAGGTGGGTTGGGGGGTTGACTGTAGCGCCCCCAGGAGCGCACACAGGCTTGGACAGGCCCGCCTCACTGTCTCCGCGGCCCCAGGTGTTCAGTTCCCCGGCTGCGGTGGTGTCTGTGGCCCTATCTCTGAGGAGTGGAATGGGAGGGCCACTTGGGGGTGGTGGGTGTGGGCCGGGGGTCCAGCTGGTGGGGGGCAGCTCCCAGGCTGGGGGCCAGTTGTATGTGCTGCGTTTGCCCGTGGAGGGAGGGAGGGAGGTCGGGAAGGAGCTGGCTGGACCCCCACCCTAGGGGTGGGCCAAACCCTGGGGTCTGCAGCGGTCATCCAGCCCGGCTCTGGTTTTTCCGTGTGCAGTTGCCAGTTGGGTCTTCTGGTCTGATTTCGAGTTCCTCTAAATTTTTCTGAAGCGGGTTGGGGACAGGCGTCTCATTCCCTGGCTCAGAGATGTGACAGCAGAGCTGTGTGTACACAGACTCCTCTGAACTGCTGCTGCTGGTTCCATCTTAACCTCCTCCTTTCAGCTACATAGTAATTACCTCTGGATTGCAAGAGGAAGTAGGTGAGGTTTGTTGGTTTTTTTTTTTACACTGAAAGCTTTCTATCTGTTCGTCCCAGCTCTGGGGAAGCCAGCCAGCCCAGAGGCGTTCCGGACAGCTGCAGGGGCAACCTGTGTCCTTGGGGGTTTACTGGTGGGTCTGAGCGAGCCCTCATTGTGGGCCCAGTCCCCGCAAGGTTGTACCTGGGGAAGTAGCACCTCCCCTGGACGTCCTGGAGCACCAGGAACTCCTTGTTCCAGTGCTGCCTGGGCCACCTCAGAGCAGCAGGTTTTCTCCTCACAGTTGTTGTGGGTTTGGGTTGCTGCCTGCCCCCCCTCCCCCCAGAGGCCTTACTGGGAGGCCTTACCAGGCTGCAGCCTGGGGAGGGAGCTGGCAGCGGGGTGTCATGGCCAGGGGCGTTGGGTGGGTCAGCATGGGTGGTGCGTGCGGCTTGGGGTCGTGGTCAGTGTCTGGGGTCCAGCTGGTGCTGTCACGCCCAGTGGGGGCCTTGCTGTTGTGATCTAGGCAGCGGGGTGTGCTCGGGAGAGCTCTGGCCGTTGGGTCGGGAATCTTTCCGCCGTGGAGGAAGGGTCCGCCAGGCCCGAGACCTGGTAGGTGCGGAAGGCCCTACCTCGGGCAGCTCCGTGTTTGCCCATCCCCGTTTGGGAGCTTTGGGGGGCCTGTGCTGGGCGATGGCCCAAGTGCCCATCCTACAGATGAGGAGGTGAGGCCTGAGTGACCTCCAGTAGGAAGACCTATGCTCCCTGGGCTCCTCTGGCCCACAGGGGCTGCGAGTACCCATCTCCTCTCCTGGCCTCAGCCCCTCCCTCCTGCCCTGTCTTCCACAGGAGCTTCTGGTCCAGGCTGAGCCCACGCCCGCCTTTGTAGCGCGGGGCTCCATGCAGAGGGTCGGTGGGACTCTCCGGGAGAGTGGCTGGTAGCAGCACTTCCTTCTCCGAACCCCATGCGTCCCCTGGTACCCGGCACGGTCCACGGATGTGCGCCCGCCCTGCTGTCACGCAGCCCTTCCTGTAAGCCCCTTTCAGTGAGTGGCAGAAGCCAGGTTGCTCGGAACAGACCGCGGTGCTTAAATTCCAGAGGGCGAGCCCCTCCCCTCACCGCGGAGACCCAGCCTGCAGAGCCCGTGCAGAGTGCGTGCGGGGCGGCAGGAGGTCCCAGCAAGTGCAGATGTTGCAGTGCCTGAGCACCCCTGGTGCGGGACTGCTCTCCCCCGGTGCCCCCGCCAGCAGCCCGTCCTTTGGAGAACAGAGAGCTGCCCACCATCCTCCCGCTGCTCGGAGCCTCTCCTGCCAGTGGCGGGCAGGGGCACCCAGGTGCTGGATCTGGTCCTGGGTCATCCTGGGTCATGGTAGGATCGCTATTTAAAGGTAGAAATAGGGGCTTCTCTGGTGGTGCAGTGGTTGAGAGTCCGCCTGCCGATGCAGGGGACACAGGTTCATGCCCCGGCCTGGGAAGATCCCACATGCCACGGAGCGGCTAGGCCCGTGAGCCATGGTCGCTTAGCCTGCGTGTCCGGAGCCTGTGCTCCGCAACGGGAGAGACCACAGCAGTGAGAGGCCCGCGTACCGCAAAAAAAAAAAAAAAAAAAAAAAAAAAGGTAGAAATAGATATACAGTATGTATCACAACTTTACGTTGGTCTGTGATGCACCTCAGTCTTAAAAAGTTGTTCTTGGGGACTTCCCTGGTGGCACAGTGGTTAAGAATCCACCTGCCAATGCAGGGGACACGGGTTCGAGTCCTGGTCCGGGAAGATCCCACAAGCCGCGGAGCAACTGAGCCCGTGTGCCACAGCTACTGAGCCCGTGCTCTAGAGCCCGCGTGCCACAACTACTGAAGTGCGTGCGCCACAACTACTGAAGCCCGTGAGCCTAGAGCCCGTGCTCGGCAACAAAGAGAAGCTACTGCCACGAGAAGCCCGCACACCACAACGAAGGCCTAATGCAGCCAAAAGTGGAACTTCCGCCCTCTTGAATGAGGGGACAGCCCTGCCTGGTGTTGGGGGCCAGGCCGCTCCCCCGCCAGCCCCCTGCAGGACGTAGGGTTGCAGGGCAACGTCGCTCATTGTGGGGCCTTGGTGAGTGCAAAGTTTGCGGTGCCCCCTTGCGGCCGTGCCCGTCATGGGGGGCTCTGCTCGCTGTGGTTCCAGAGCTTGGCTGGTAGGCACGTGGCAGAGCTCTGCTGGGCGCCCAGTGGGTGACCCAGCCGGGACCACGGGGCAGCTGGCTGGGGAGTAGGCTGAGATTAAGAATCCCAGGCAGAGAATTCCGGAAAGACTGGGGGCTTTCGTGGGGGGACGGTGGGGTGGCGAGGGCTGAGGTTGGGGGAGGTGCCTGGGGACACGTGCAGGCCCCCTTCCTCGTTGCTTCTAGAACAGGCCTTGGGTGTCATTTCAGGGGGCCACGCTGGGAGACTGGTGTCTTTACAGAAACTTGACCGTGCTGTGTGCCAGGCCGCACCGTCTCGAGGATCACCCACATGGACGGGCTGGCCTTGAAGCCAGCCGCTCGCGTAGCTTAATCCGAGCGGGCCGGGAGGGCCCAGGTCAGTGCCGATAGCTCCCAGGACCCCTCGTGCCACCCTGTGCGCCTCTTGCCCCACCAGTGCCCCACCTCCACCTTTGCTCTCACACTTGCACGGGGGCAGTTTGGGGAGCTCCCGCCCTGGCCTGGGCCCTCCCTCGGACTGCCGGCCCTCAGTCATGAGCTGCTTGTTTCCTGAAGCTGCAGCCATGGGTCTAGCGGGAACCTGCATGAGGGACTCTTTCTAGAACCAGGTCTCTCCCCTCGGCACTGTGGGCGTTGGGGCCGGGTCATTCTCTAGGGCAGCCCCGTCGTGACAGCCGCAAACATCCCAGGCGCTGCGCGGTGTTAGGGCGGCAGGATCAGCCCGGCGAGCACCCCAGCTGGGTGTTTCCTGCACTCCACAGCCTGCTGTGAGGGCCCGGTAGGTGCCCGTTTCAGGTGCTCCCTGAGTGCGTCTCTGGGCCTCCACAGGCCCACCTTTGCCCCCAGGAGCTGGAAGTCTGTGGAAGCAGGTGGGGAGGGGACCGGCAGAGGGGAGGCCCGGAGGGATGCGGCTCATGTGGACTGGACGTGGTGGCCGGCCAAGGTCCCCCCATGGGGCAGTGTCTGCCCCCTCACCTCGGGCCGCCCTGCTGCTCGTCCAAGGGTGACCCTCATCCTCCCTCCTGGTTTCGCCCCCGGCCTCCAGGCTGCTGCCTGGGGAGTTGGAGCTTCCTCTGTGGCCAGATGAAGGGGGCAGAGCCAATCAGGAGACCGTCTCCCCTGGACGCTCCACTGCCTTCCCTCCAAAGCTGGGGCTCCAGCCCGGCCAGTCCCCACGCGCCCCTGGGTAGTGCCCCTCACCCAGGCAGGCTGCAGGGCGTGCCCGGCGCCTCTCACACCCCAGCCTAGGCTTCCCCGTCTGAAATGGTCATGACAGTACCCAGCTTGCGGGCGGTGTGGAGTATTTTGGAGGCCCAGGTGTCTATCAGGCTCCCCAGCCCTGGTCCGCAAGACAGACAGGATGTAAGCCGTGTGGATGGTGGACAGTGTGCTGGTACCTGGTGGAAAAGTAGAAAGCAACAGGTGACGCTCCGTTTACGTCATTTAATTTTGTTTTCTGAGGTATGATCATTGAAACGTTAATTGGTGTGAGAAGTTACTGTTGAGGCGGCTTATGTCCTTCCTATTGGGTATATATCCATACTCGTGGCTCATCACCATTTGGAAGCTAAGTTTTCATCGGAAACGCTTGATTTTAACAAATACACGGACTTGAGTAGAAAACATCAGTGCCTTTGGCAATGTGAGTCCTGGCAGAGGCTGTCTGCGCTGCTGTCAGTCATGGCCACGTGTAGCTGATAACAGTGTGGGGTGCCCAGTGAAATTTTAGTTTCAGACAAACCACCGAAAATTGCTTAGTATAAATAGGCCTCAAATAGCGCATTGGACATACTTGTAGTAGAAGTTATTAGCTGCTTATCTAAATTTCCGTGTCAGCTGGGCGCCCTGTGTTTTTATCTGTGTCTGGCCACCCCGGGCTGGTGGCAGCCTTCCATCGGGGGCTCGGGGCTGTGTTGGCCTCAGTGGGTTGGGGCCGGTGGCCGGCCTTGAGGTGTGGAGGGGGACCTTTGCAATGAGGAGGTGGTGCTCCCAGGCGGCTGCAGGCCCTGCCCCGGCCTCCGCATCTGGGGGTGGGCTGGGCATCTGGTGACTCTGATGCAGCCTCTGGGCAGTGGAGGCGCTCCAGCTCGCGGCCAGTCTGGGGGACCAAAGTCAGGGTGCTGCTTGCTCGCTGAGCGGGGCCAGAGGCCAGCGGGGCAGTTCTGGGGCGAGAAGGGAGCTCCTGAGTGTGCCCAGGTGAGCGTGAGCCCGTCCTGGGCCATCGTGGGGACACCTCTGCGCCCCTGGGGCCTTGTCCCGGGCTGCTGGGAAGGACCGAGGCCGTGAGTCAGCCCTTCCTCCTCTCCCCACCTTCTCGCCGGTGTCTGCGTCTCTTACTTCCTGTGGGCACGAACCCCTTGTCCTCTGAAGGATTTATTGCGTGTCTGTCACAGAAGCTGCTTCAACTGGTGGGAGGGGGAGGCGTGGCTCTGGCAGCTGCACGTGCGTCGGACTTTGATCTGCGCTGGACAAGCCCTGTTCTCTGGGCTGCCTGCCAAGCCTCACGCCCTGTGCCCCTCCAGACAGCTCTGTGGAGATGCCACACACGCCCCCGGTTTTAGCTGAGGTACGACTCCCAGACCATGCAGTTCTCTGGAGAGTACACCTTGGTGGTTTTAGTGTATTCACAAATTGTGCAGCCGTCACTAAAATCATTTCCAGAACATTCCATCACCCCCAAAAGAACCATGTCCCCATGAGCAGTCACTCCCCAGCCCATGACAGCTACTCACCACTCTCTGTGTCCGTGGATCTGCCTGTTCTGAACGTTTCCCATCAGTGGAGTCGCACCCTGTGTGTCCTGTGTCTGGCTTCTCTCACTGAGCATCGTGGTCTCACGGTCCATCCACGTGGTAGCGAGTGTCAGGGCTTCACTCCTTTTCGTGGCTGAGTGATGTTCCTGTGTGTGGAGGGACCACATTATTTATTCACTCCTCAATTGATGGACATGTGGGTCGTGTGTACCTCTTGGCCGTCATGAGTCATGCTGCTGTGGATGTGCAGACACAGGTGTGCGTGGACGTGTTCTCAGTTGCCTCAGGTGGACACGGAGTAGGTCGAGTGGGGACTGCGTGTTTAACTTTTGAGGAACTGCTGCTTGTTTTCCATGGCGGCTGCACCACCTTCTGCCCCACCCGCCATGGGTGAGGGTCCTGTTTGTCCACGTCCCCACCAGCTTCCTCTCCAGGTTCTGTGTCCTGGCCTCTCCCAGCATCTTTCCTGTCCTGGGTTGGGGTCTGTCCTTTGTGGTGGTGTCTGTCTCCTCAGAGCCTGGGAACCCTGGCCGGTTTTTGGAAGACGATTCTCCCACTGCCCTGCACTTTCCAGAATGCCAGCCCTTTGGAGCATGTGGGCGCTGGGGCTGGTCCTGCCCTTTGACATCACAGACAACGGGCTGGCCCGTGGACTTCGGTCCTGGCGCCCTCGGCTGCTCTCCTCTGAGCAGGCGTGTCCAGTGCCTGGAGTGACCGGCAGGCCCCAAAGGGCCAGGTGGCCCCCCCAGTTGTGATACCACAAAACCACTGTCCTCTCGTTGGTGTTTTCAGTAGCAAAAGCCACACGCACATTGAGGAGAATGGCCGTTACGACAAAGCGTGGGAATGTCTTAAGAACTTGCTCAGAATCTAGGAGGTGGGCACCAGCCACGCGTTGGTGAAGTCCTTCCAGACCGCTGAACAACACGGGCGTGTTTGTAAGCGGGTCCAGCGACACGCTGTGGACGGACCCGTCGGGATTGGCTGCGGGTTTCCTCCGTGTGGGGTAGAGAGACCGTCTCAGGCTGCGCCATGGGAAACGAAGCCCTGTGGGCCTCAGGCCAGCTCCTGGTGCACCAGGTCCAGGTGGGGGGTTGGGGAGGGAGGACCGTGCAGGCTCCAGCCTGGATGCAGGAGCCCGGCCCATTGGGCAGGCGCTGCGCCTCCTTCCCAGAGGCAGCTGCCTCGTGATGCCCCCGGCCCTGAGGGGAGGGCCCGGGTCTTTGTCCCTGACTCCTCACCCGGTGAGGGGCTGGCCGGACGGGTGGGCTGGTGGGTGTGGTTTTCTGGCGAGTTTGCAGGTGCTCTGGGGGGCCCCTTAATGTCCTCCCTCGTGTGTCTCTCCGGCCCCTGCGTCTGCGTGTCCCCCTCCACCCCAGCAACCCCGCTTCCGTGCCCAGCCGGGGCTCCGCGTGAGGCTCCGTGCTGAGAACCCTCTTCCCCACCCTTTCCCCCGCCCTGCTCCTGAGCTCAGGAAAGTTTGCACCTGCTGGCAGGGGCAGGGAAGGCACAGAGGAGCCCCTGGGCTGCAGTCTGGCTTCCTTGCTGTGGAAGCGCGGGGGCCGCTTCTGAGGGCCCTGACGTGCCTCTCCCAGCACCTGGCCTGGGAGCCCAGGTTTCCATCGTTTCCATCGGCGCACGTGTCCCCGCCCCACGCTCTGGCCCTCAGAGGCCTTCACGTTACTTCCCTGCTCTGCCCCTCGTGCTCTCGGACCCCTTTCAGCAAGTAGCCGCCATGTTCCCCCCGGACCTGCTGTGTCCCTGGGGAGCGCGTTGGGTGGATGGGCTGCCGTCGATGGCGGTGAGCGCCGTGATGCTCTTTGAGGGGCTGGGCGGGTGACATTGGAGTGAGGACTGGAGTGGGTGCTGGGTGGGTACTGGGGGAGCTGCTAGAGGAGGTGGAGGTTGTTTTTTTTTTTTTTTTTTTTGCGGTACGCGGGCCTCTCACTGTTGTGGCCTCTCCTGTTGCGGAGCACAGGCTCCGGACGCGCAGGCTCAGCGGCCATGGCTCACTGGCCCAGCCTCTCCGTGGCATGTGGGATCTTCCCGGACCGGGGCACGAACCCGTGTCCCCTGCATCGGCAGGCGGACTCCCAACCACTGCGCCACCAGGGAAGCCACGGGGTTGTTTTTTAAATAGACTTTTTTTTTTTAAGTTATTTATTTATTTATTTTGGCTGCGTTGGGCCTTAGTTGTGGCACGTGGGATCTTTCATTGCGGCGCGGGCTTCTCTCTTAGTTGTGGCGCATGGGCTCCAGAGTGTGTGGGCTCAGTAGGAATCGAACCCGCGTCCCCTGCATCGGAAGGCGGACTCTTACCCACTGGACCATCAGGGACGTCCCTAAACAGACTTTGTTTTAGAACAGTTTTAGATTTACAGAGAGGCTGTGAATCAGTTCAGAGGGTCCCCGTGTGCCCACGACCAGCCCCTCAGCACCTCCCGCAACCCAGCTGATGGGCCCGTGTTCATACGTCATCCTCAGCCAGAGTCCATGCTGCCCCACGTCCTCTCTACCCCACGTCCTCTCTGCCCCAGGCCCCCGGGCTGTGCTGGTGTCGCCCGCTCTCCTGGGGTGGGGGGCATGGCCGTCTCCCTGTCTCTGTCTCCTCTGCTCACAGGGCACCCGTCACAGCTTCAGGCCCACCCTCGTTTGCAGATAAGGTCACAGTCCCAGACTCCAGGGGTGGGACGTGTCTTTGGGGGACACAGCTCAGCCCCCTCCTGGGACTGATATGGGGCTGCAGTGCAGGCACAACTGACCTGAGCACCCAGGACGAGGGGTCACGCAAGGCCTGTCATGTGGGCTGGGATGGTGCTGCCCCCTCCACGGGCGGCTAGCTCACTGCGAAGGTGTGGACAAGGCCTTGGCGGAGGGGCTGCAGGGAGAGGCCAGCCTCCGCGGTGATGGAAGGTTCCAGACCTGCTCGTCCAGGACAGTGTGCGGCAGCCCCGGCGGTGCTGAGCTCCTGGCACGTGCCTGGTGCCACCGAGCGCGCTTCTGTGTGTTTGCCTTCTGTGAATGCGTGGCCCGTGTCCTGGGGCAGGACGGCCAGTTGTGCCCGTGCGGCCGGCCCGGCCCTGTCTCTGCGCCTCCAGTTGTCTTGTGTTCCACCTGGCATCATGTGGGGTTTGGACGCCCGCCGTCCCCGTGATCGGACTCCTTCTGTGTCCCTTCCCGCCCTCCCCGACCCCCGCCTGTTCTCCTTTTAGCTCCCTGTCGGGAGGTTTTTAAACGTGCCCAGACGCAGCGAGAACAGGCCAGTGAGCCCGTGGCCCGGGCCCACCCGTTCCCAGCATTGCGAACGATGCAGCACCTCAGCTCGTTCCAGGTGCTGTGTCCAGGGGTCACTGCCGAGCACTCCTCCGGTAGGTTCTCGAGTCGCCCCTGCACAGAAGCGCCCGGTGACTTCTGGCCTGAGGCTGTGGGGTCTGTCGTGAGAACATTTCAAGTCTGTGGAGAGGTTTGAAGGAAAGCGCTGTCAGTTCCCCAGTCCTCCTGGGCTCGCCTGTAGCTTGGCTGTGCACCTGTGCGTCTCTGCCCACACTTGCTCTTCATGACCCCGAGCCTGCGGCTGCCCCCGAGCGTGAAGTCTGGCCCCCTTCCACCCCTTTCTCCAGGGGGCGCAGCGTCTGGGCAGCAGCCGGCTTGTGCCGCACACGGACTTTTCCTCGTGGCTGCTGAGAAGGTGATGCCGGGCTGCGCCTCGGCGTGCTCCAGCATTGCTGGTGGCGGTTACCTGCAGCCTCCGCCTGGTGGGGTGCCCCTTCCTCTCCCGTCTCCTCAGGTTGCGTTCCCTTGTCTGTCAGTCAGTGTGTTGTTACCCATTTCTGCCTAATTCATTTAGGTGTCGACCTCGTCCCGGGGGCTGGTCACTGTTTTAGGGCCACTTCCTAGCTCTGTGCTGTAACTCCACGTTGCGGTGACCTCAAGCTTCTAGGCTGCGGCCCCAGGGCCGGCGCGTCTCCAGGGTCCGGGTCCCTCTTGGGGAGCAGTGCATAGGCACCAAGACCTGACGCTCGGGGTGCTCACGGCTGCTGGGGTGCCAACCCCGGCTCTGGGTGACCCTGGGGAGGAGGCCCTCCCTACACGTGTCACCAAGGCCCCGTGGGATGGAAACGGGCTCAGCCTGATGGAGGGACACGCGTGTCCGGAGGTGCCTCAAAGGGGGCCGCAGCCACGATCCCACCAGAGTCCCGGCACTTCCCAGGCGGCACCCACCAGGGCCTGCCGTGTGCGGTGGAGCCAGGCAGCCTCCGAGGGGCCGCCCCCAGGAGAGAGGCTGCCCATCTCCGCCCCAGACTGGCCCTGCCTCTGGGCCAGGGCTGTGCCTGTGATGTCGGCCAGGGACTGTGACATCACTGGGTAGAGGCGCTCAGACAAGGGGGTTCCCGGGGCCTCCACGAAGGGGACCTGGCCCAGGCCCTGACGAGATGGAGGACCCCCCAGAGAACACGGCAGGTAACTCACCTGAGCTGGAAGGCAGGCCAGGGGCCGCCTGGGGACTGGCCTGGGGGGCAAGAGTGGGTCGTCGGGGCTCAGCGGGGCCTGTGGAATTTAAGTTGGCCATGGGGGCCTGAGCAGAGCCCACACCCCTGGAGGGCCTTCCCTGCATGGGGGGAGAGTCCAGGTGCCCCTGGGAGGACCTGAGGACCATGTTGGTTGGATCGAGACTGGCTTTGCTTTAGGGTTGGGTCAAGGACTGGGTACACCGCCCCCACGATGAGTTTTAGCTTCGGCGCTTGCACCGGGGCTGGCATCACACACACCTGCCTCCTGGTCCCCCAGGTGTGCCGGGGGGCACCTGCAGACGCCCAGGCTCCTGGCAACGTTTGGCTCTGGTTTTAGCCCTGTGTCCACTCTCTGTTACCCCTGCTCCCCCCAGGTCAGTGGGGGACTCGCTCTTGCCATCCCCCCTCAGGCCCCAGGAGGGGACCCAGGATAACCATCCTGTGGATGGTGGGGCGACCCCTCCGTGCGCGCTGCGGGTGGCTGCTCTCGTTTGCGGGGTGAGCAGGGCTGGCGTCCTGTCCCTGGGAGGCTCAGGGTATAGGGCTCCTCCCCCGCCTCCCCGTGGTGGCCACACGCCTGCCTGTTGTCAGGAGGCGGATGGGGGGGCCGTAGGCCTGCCCTGCTGCTGTCGGCCCGGCTGGGTGAGCTGCGGTGGGGCCTCTGGCGTCGCGTGTGGGCTGCGGGCCAGGGTGGGGAGTACACACGCCAGAGTCTCTGATTTTGTCCTTGGCTCCCTGCCGGGAGCCCCGTGGACATCGGGGCGTGGGGGCCAACACGGTGCGCCTAGCACCGCAGCCCCTGTCGACGCGGGCTGTGCCCTGGCTCTCGGCTCACACAGGGCTCCTTCCCTGCTGTGCCCGGTCATGCCCGTCTCTGCATGGCGCCTCCTGGACTCTCGGCCCACCGGCTGCCGCAGGTGTGCTTGCGAACGTGCCTCTCCGCGCTGGCTGGAGGGCCCCCTGCTGGACAGTGTGACCGGGAGAACAGGCCTGCTGCTGGGGGTTGTGGCCGGCAACCCACTGCTACCCGAGCCCTGGGCACGGAGTAAGCGCTCACCTAACACAAGCCATCCTGGGAGGCGGCAGAGGAGAAGGATCTGCCGAGGGGAGTGTCGCCGGACCCTGAGGCTTGCGTCCTGCAGGGTCTGGGAGTGAGGGCCTGGGAGTGAGCACCTGGGGGTAGGGGCGCTCCTGAACAAGCCCGAGGAGGCGTGTCTCGTGGCTTTGGGGCCGTCAGAGGTTCTGTGAGCTCGGAAGGGTTTGCACCTGGGGACGTGAGGCCAGGCGGAGGCGAAGGCCGTGTCTCTGTGGATCTTGGGCTGGGGCCGAGAGCACTTCCCGCCTGGCCTGAAAGCGGGGGTCGCGGCCCGGAAAGGAGGCCTGCTAGGGAGCCAGGTGCCGGTGGCGGGGCACAGGCTCCCAGGCGGGTGGGCTTGGAGTACAGAGGAGTGGGGCCCTGGGAGGGGTTCCTTGTGTGTGCTGTGGGGCTGGGCGGTGTCAGGGCCCCCCGCCCCATAAAAGCTGCTTGCACAAAGCGGGACCCAGACATGAATCCCTGCCCGCGGGGGTGCGTGGGTCGCGGCGGCGGGACGCGGGACGGCGAGGCGCCCGCCCCGCACTGGCGCAGATGCGCCCAGTCCTCCTGGCCTCGTCTGCGTGGAAACCACCCTCAGAGGTTCCTTAAGAACCTCGGCGCTCGTCCCCTCCCGCTTGTGTGTGCGTCCCCCTGAGCTCACGGCCCGTGGTGGCCTGCTGCTGGCGTCTGCCTGCCCTGCACCCTGGCTGCTTCTGCCGCTTGCAGGCGGGAGTGCCTGGCGGGAGTGCGCGGGGCATCCTCGGGGAGTGGAGCCGAGGAGTTGGGAGATCGCAGGGCTCAGCTTTTAATCTTTGAAATTCCCGTGGGTTTTACATCCACCTCTGGTGTGCCTGCGTGTGTGTGCACAGGCATGTGGTGGTTTGTTTTTTTTGTTGTTTTTTTGATTTATTTTTGGCTGCATTGGGCTTTCTCTAGTTGCGGCGAGTGGGGGCTACTCTTCACTGTGGTGCGCAGGCTTCTCACTGCGGTGGCTTCTCTTGTTGCGGAGCAAGGGCTCCAGGTGCGTGGGCTTCAGTACTTGTGGCACGCAGGCTCAGTAGTTGTGTCTCGCAGGCTCTAGAGCACAGGCTCAGTAGTCGTGGCACACGGGCTTATTTGCTTCACGGCATGTGGGATCTTCCCAGACCAGGGCTCGAACCTGTGCCCCCTGCATTGGCAGGAGGATCCTTAACCGCTGCGCCGCGAGGGAAGTCCCCAGGCATGTGTTTTTAATTTCTTTCTGACAAGAAAGAAAATCCGGCTGGAAACCACCCTTAAGTATCCCATCAGCGGGGTGGCCTGTAGATTTTGGTGTTCCCTCTCTATGGAATCTGGGAGGACTTCAGCAGAATGAATGAGGGTAGCGTGTCCAGGCGTGTGGTCTGGGCACAAGGTGCCCAGGGTGTACAGGGCACGGGTTCGCTGCGTGTGTGCAGGTCTTGAAACAGCAGACGCAGGGGGCTGGGCACCAGGGGTGGTGGCCTCAGTTTTCTGCAGGAATCCCATGCCGGCTGGTTCCCATCTCAGGGAGTGTTTGCCTCCTGCCCGGTTCTGCTCCATCTGGCCTCTCGGCGGCTCCAGAAGTGAGTCGTGTGCAGTCTCCCGTGTGGTCAGGCATCTGGCCGCTCTGAGCCTGGCTCCACCTGGTCCCTGTGCGCACCTCCCCCACTGCTGGGTGCCTTTTCCACAGGCACCCGTGAGGTGAGCGCGTGTCCGGCGCTGGCACGGGCTCTGGGGGCAACGCGTGCCCGGAGGTGAATCAGGACCCCCACGCCCCGGGCAGCTGTCCTAAAGCTGGGCGGCAGCAATGCCGGGGGATGCGGAGGGCGTGGGCGGGCGCAGGAGGGGGGCAGCTCTTCTGGCAATTAAAATAGAACTTCCACCTGACCCAGCAGTTGCAGCCTAGGTCCGAGCGGGGAGACAGCACTCGCCTCCTGGGGGTTGTACACAAACGCCCCGGCCGCACAGTTCACCGCAGCCCAAAGGTGGGCACAGCCCGGGTGTCCTCCTGTGGATGAGCGTGCCCTCCACACGTAGCAGCATCACTCCGCCACAAGAAGGACAGAAGCCCTGACACTCGTGGACGGACCCTGAGAACACGATGCTCAGTGAGAGAAGCCAGACACAGAAGGACCCACGGTGTCCGATTCCACTGATGGGAAACGCCCAGAACAGGCAGATCCACAGACACAGAGAGTGGGTTCGTGGTTGTCAGGGGCTGGGGAGGGGGAGGAGGTGACTGCTGATGGGGACGGGGCTTCTTGTTGAGGTGATGGAATGTGCTGGAATTTGAGGTGATTGTAGCACAACTCTGCAAGCATAAGCTGTGGTTCAGTAAGAACCGTTGAACTGTCCACTTTATTTATTTTGGCCTTGCCGCGCGACATGTGGGATCTAGTTCCCTGACCAGGGATCGAACCTGGAGCCCCTGCATTGGGGAGCATGGAGTCTTAGCTACTGGACCAGCGGGGAGGTCCCACTATTTCCTTTGTTTTTAATGTAGTTATTTCCTTGTAAGTTTGTAACAGCTGTTCCCAGTTGACTCCCAAATTCCTGATGGTGAACAGCTGTCCGCCCGCCCACCCCCCCACAGGGAACTAACCGCTTACAGGTGGGGAGCGGCCTGGCCCGTGGCGTCGGAACCCCTGAGACGCCGAGGGTGTGGGGAGTGGCCTGCTCTGTTAAGGGCCCGGATTCTGCGCCACGCCCTTCCCTGCCTGCCTTTGGGCCTGCAGTGCCCGTGTGGCGTCCCCTTGGCTCAGATCCATCTCCTGCGAGTGCAGCCGGTGAAGGTGGAGACAGACGGGTGGCCGCCCGAGCAGGGGCACCGCTTGGCCAGCGACCAGTGTGTCGTCCACAGGCGCGGACAGCGCTGCTCGGGCGGGGGCGCGCGGCCCCGGGCCGGCCCCTTGCTCAGGTGGCGCGGCTGCGGTGCCGGGGTGTCGGCTGGTGGGAACCCCAGGCAGTGGCGGAGCTGGGCGCACGGTTCTTGTTGGGGTCGCATTGTCCACACACACCGTCCATGTGGTTGGGAAGCTGCCGGCCTTAAATGGTGAGGTTTGTCCTGAAGCCTGGGCCCCTGCCTGTCTGGGCATCTCCTGGGCTCCCAGGCTCTGGCTGCTCCGGCCCTGCACGCCCCCCCGGGCAGCGATGACCTGCGTGGGTGCCGAGCATGGACTGGCGTGTGCACGCGTGTGTGAGCATCTCCCCACCCCGTCCTGCCGGCTGTGGGCCTGCCTCTAGGCGCATGGCCAGAGGCCCCCTCATTTGGGCCTGTCCTCGGCCTGCGACTCTTGGCACCTGTGCCGTCGGTGACACACGGTTGCTGGCTGGCCCTTCCGAGCATCAGGCCCTCGGTGGTAGGTGGGGGCGCTGGGGGCCATGTGGGAGGCCAGTTGGGGGCTCGGGCACCCACGGGGGTGGGAGGCGACCCCCTCATCGCCCCCCCCAGGGCACCGGGCCTCAGTGCTGGTCCTGCCACAGCCCGCCGGGGGCTCCCCCGGGTGCCTTCATGGGTTGTGGATGAGCTACAGCTGGGCCGCCTACCCGGCATCAGGGCCGTCACCTGGCCTCACCTCCCCCGACCCCTGCAGGCATTCGGGGGCGTGGCCTCCACCAGGTGTCAGCCCTTGAGTGCTTGGTGGGGAGGGGAGCACAGGTGTGAGCCTCGCAGTGGCCAGTCTGGGCCCGAGGGGAGCTTGGGCAGGCAGAGGGCGTGGGGAGGTGTCATAGGAGCAGGTTAGTGTTTTCTTTCTAAAGCGATTCCTGTGGCTTTGGCGTGAGAATTGGCCAGAGGGGACAAGAGGAGGCGAGGGCCTGTAGGAGGGCCTGTGACCCTCGTGAGAGGAGGAGGTGGCTTGAGAGGCTAGGCCAGCTGGCAGGGGAGAGCCCCGTCTGTCTGAGCTGCAGGGTGACTGGTCCACGTGGTGGGGGGAGGAGGGAGAAGCCGGCACCACAGACAGACCTTGGGAGTGTATCCCCACCCCCCAGCTTGGGTGGCCAGCCCCTCCCTGTAACCTGGAGGACTATCGGGGTGCCCACCGTTCCCTCCACAGCCCCAGCTTTCTGCTGGAGAGGCCAGGCCGGACTCGCCTTGGGGGCGCGTGTCCAGCCAGCCCTGTCAGGCTCACAGCCCATCTGCCCGCACTCGGGGCCCTTGCAGCCCCTCCTGCCCTCTCACTCTCCTGCAGCAGCAGCCGGTCACCCATCTGTCCACAGGGTCACGGGCTCCTGGAACGAGGCCCAGGGACGTTGATGTCACCTGGATATTGGGCAGGGGTGGGGTGGGGGAGAGGCAGCTCGGAGGCCCCCCAGGTCTGTGGCAGGGGCCTGTCTCCTAGCCTCGGGCACTTTCTGCTCTGCACCTGTCCTCTTCGGAGGAGCAGTGCTGGGGCCTCTGTTGCTCAACTAGGCGTCTCCTCTCCCAGCACAGCCGTCCTCTAGCCTGGGGTGGGCCGGCAGGCGGCACGTGGAATTCTCGGAGGCCCGAGCCTCCCTCCCCTCTGCCCCCAGAAGGTCACAGGTTGCAAGAGCCTCCCTCCCCTCTGCCCCTAGAAGGTCACAGGTCGCACCTGCATATCAGAGATCTTTCCAGAACACGGTCCCGCCACCATTTAACGCCCAGTCCCGGGTCCCCTGCCAGGCTGTGCTCTGGGCCCCGGGGCGCGTGGCGGGCGGGCGCATCGCGGCCTTCTAACCCGTGCCTCTGTTTCTCCTGCAGCCGAGAGCCACGAGATTTGAGCTCCCGGGACCCGTCAGCAGCATGTGTCCTCCCCCCATGCGTGACCCCAAGGCCACCGAGAAGAGCGCTGCGGCCGGGCCCTCGCGAGCGCCCGCGTCTCACTAGCAGGAGCCCGCCGGGCGCCATGGGGTGCTAGCCCTGAAGAGCCGCCGCGACCACAGGTCTCCGTGGAGCCGGGATTTGCACGGCAGCAGAGTCACCGTGGAGAGGCCAGGGTACCACAAACTTATGGATTTTGACAAGAAAGGAGGGAAAGGGGAGTCGGAGGAGGGCCGGAGAATGTCCAAGGCCGCCGGCCGGAGCAGCCACGGCGTCCGGAGCTCGGGGACCAGCTCGGGGGTCCTGATGGTGGGCCCCAACTTCCGAGTCGGGAAGAAGATAGGCTGTGGCAACTTCGGGGAGCTCCGGCTAGGTGAGCCCCGCTCGTTCACTTCCGGGGACGCGGGGGCGGGGGTGGACGTGAGGGCTGGGAACGCAGGTAAGCGCGTGTGTGTTTCTGTTCCCTGCCCCCGGAGGAGGCTCTGCAGAGGGCTGGACCCCGACAGCTGTGGGGCGGTTGTGCCAGGGGCCCCAGGCCCACAGAGCTCAGGAGGCTGGTGACGCGGAGGTGGGGGTCCAGGGGCATCTCCTGCACAGCACTTAGTGGTTGGAGCTTAGTGGTGGGCGACCCCCAGCCCCCGTCCAGTGGTCCGTGTCTGTCTGTCGGCTGGTGTTGCTGGTGTCTGACATGCCCAGCGGCCTGCGAGGCCGGGAGAGGCCTGTCCTGAGCCTGAACCTTGGCCATGCCAGAGGCGCTGGGATGGGATCAGCAGCAGGTCCTCACTGCCCTGGGCTCTGGGTCTGAGCCAGTGGACTGCCAGCAGCAGGGGCCCAAACTGCTCACGGGAAGGGCGGAGGTGTGGGAGAGACAGGTGCCTCCCCCGGGTGCGGGGCCCCGCGTGCCCAGCCTGATCTGTGCTGCACGGTGGCTGACTCTTCAGCTTCCCCGACGGGGCTTCTGCGCCCCAACCCTGCTGCCCCATTAGTGTGTGCACGTATGTGTGCCCACACGCACACTGGCTGGCACACGCACACTCACGTCCCCCGGCCCAGTCCTGTCCTACAGCCTGGGGGTGCCCCTTGTGGCTTTGGGGACCCAGATGGCTGTCCTGGGTTCTGGCCTTGGCATTGGGAGCCGCAGCCTAAACAGCACAGGTCTGGGTAAACAGATGGTGGAGCGTGCGTTGGGGACTGCGGGGGTAGTGGCTTTTGGCTTACAACGCTCTTTAAGGATCGAGGTTTGGTTGTTGCTCCACACCTCAGTATGCGAAACCCGCGGTGCAGGGGCTGACTGTGCTGGTTGTGCTGTGGGGTTTTCTGTCAGGGGCTGGAGCAGCTGCAGATTTCGGTATCCTCAGGGGCTCCTGGAAGCATTCCCCTGGAGGCTGAGGGGCAACTGTGTTCTTTCCTGCCAGGCTCCTCCGGCTCAGTGCCTGTGGTTTTCTGGGCCTGCAGTTAGTCGCTGTTTGTTACTCTGTCCATCTGTATGACTGCACCCCATTTTGTTCGTGCGTTCTCCTGCTCAGGGACCTTTGGCTGTGCCCAGATTTGGGGTGTTGCGAATAAAATTGCCCTGAGCACCTTTCTTCAAGTCTCGTGTATGAGTGTTTTCATCAAAGTGCTGGGTCACGTGTGCTTATGAGAAACTGCCAGGCTGGTTTCCAAAGCAGTCGTACCCCTTTGAACTCCCGCGGGCAGCGTGTGAAGGTTCTCAGTATCCCACATCCTCATCAACACTTGGAGTTGTCAGGCTTTTCCACTTGGAGCGTGCTAGCGGGTGTGAAGTGGTGCCTCACTGTGGACTTTATTTGCATTTCCCTGATGACTACTGTTGACCACTGTTCTCCTGTATATAGTGTGTCTTGTCTTGTGCCTGCTGCAAAGATTTTTTCATCTCTGGGTTCAGATGTTGATTCGGCCTTAATTTAGGTGTGGTTTTTTTTTCTGTTTATCCTGCTTTGGGTTCATTGCGCTTCTAGGGTATGTATATTAACACTCTTTTGTTAAATTTGGAAAAACTTTGCCATCATTACCTCAAATGTTCTTTCTGCCTGTGTTTAGTCTCCTCTCGTTCTCATACTCCAGTCACACATTAGGAGTGTTTGATGCTGTCCCACAGGTCCCTCAGGTTCCTCTCAAGTTTTTTTTCAGTCTTTTTTCTTTCTTCAGCCTGGATAGTTTTTACTGCCTTATTGTAAGTTCACCCTTTTTTTTCTTCTGCAGCGTCCAATATATTATTTGATACATCCACTGAATTTTTCATTTGATACACGGTATTTTTCACTTCCATTTGATTCCCTTATTTTTCTGTTGAGATTTCCCATCTGCTTGTTCATTTTGCCCATCTTTTCCTTAAAATCCTCGAACATACTTGCAATGGCTTTTTAAAAGTATATATTTATTTATTTTACTTATTTATTTTTGGCTGCATTGGGTCTTAGTTGCGGCACGTGGGATCTTTGTTGCAGTGCACGGGCTTCTCTCTAGTTGTGGCACCTGGGCTTCTCTCTAGTTGTGGCGTGCAGGCTCCAGAGCACATGGGCTCTGTAGTTGTGGTGCATGGGCTCTCTAGTTGAGGCATGTGGGATTAGTTGCCTCGCGGCGTGTGGGATCTTAGTTCCCTGACCAGGGATCAAACCTGCATCCCCTGCATTGGAAGGCAGATTCTTAACCACTGGACCACCAGGGAAGTCCCAGCTTTTTTTAAATTGAGGTATAGTTGATTTACCATGTTGTATTAATTTCTGCTGTACAGCAAAGTGATTCAGTTATACATATATTCTTTTTTAAATATTCTTTTTCATATTGGTTTATCATAGGATACTGAATATAGTTCTCTGTGCAATACAGTAGGACCTTGTATCTGCTGACGTGTTACCTAACATCTGCTAACCCCAGCCTCCCACTCCATCCCTCCCCCAACCCCTCCTCCTTGGCAATCACCAGTCTGTCCTGTATGTCTGTGATTCTGTTTCATAGATAGACTCCACATATAAGTGCTATCATATGGTGTTTGTCTTTGTCTTTCTGACTTGCTTCACTTAATATGATAATCTCTAGGTCAATCCATGTTGCCACAAATGGTATTATTTCATTGTTTTTTATGGCTGAGTAGTATTCCACTGTGTGTGTGTGTATGTGTATGTGTGTGTGTGTGTGTACACGTCTTTTTTCTCCATTCCTCTGTTGATGGACATTTAGGTTGTTTCCATGTCTTGACTGTTGTAAATAATGCTGCTAATGAACACAGGGGTGCATGTATCTTTTTGGATTATAGATTTGTCTGGATATATGCCCAGGAGTGGGATTGCTGGATCACATGGTAGCTCTCTTTTTAGTTTTCTGAGGAGCCTGCATACTGTTCTCCACAGTGGCTGCACCAATTTACATTCCCACCAGCAGTGTAGGAGCGTTCCCTTTTGCAGTAGCTATTTTAAATGCTGTGTCTGTGGTGCCTTTGGCGCTGTTTTTCCTTCTTGCAGTGCTGTTCCTTTTTTCACATGTCTAGTGATGTTTTATTGTCTGTTGGACAATGTGGGTGCCACACGTGAGGCCTGGATCATGCTTCATCCTGGCGACTCATCATGACCCCACCAGGGACTGTTTCTCAGCTTTGATAGGGTGGGTGGCAAGCAGGCATTACTCAAGGGCTGGGGTCGCCCCCTCCCAGTGTGTGGGCTTTCTGGGTTCTCAGCCAAATGTCTGGGGGGTTCAGGGTGGCCTCCGTGCTCTGGGTGGTGGAGGCTCCAGCGTCCTCCTGCCCTGTGCAGCCCCGGCATCTCCCTTCTGCTCATGGCCCCCCGGAGGCATTCTCTGTCAGGCCTTGCAGACTCTCCCACTTTTCACACCTACTGCTGAGCTGGCTGTTGGTGAGGCTCAGAGCCTGGAGCACCCGAAGTCCCCAGGAAGCTGTAAATCCAGACTTCAGATGCCCGCATGCACGTGCGCGCACACACACTCTCACCTTCAACTCATCTGGACTCCAGGACTTTGGCTTCCCCACGTGCACAGTCAAAACAGGAGGTTTCTTGACCAAGACACAGAATAAGATGACCAGTTAACAGAAAGGATCAGTTAGGCATCATCAAAGTTTAAAATTTCCAGAAATGTTGTTTAGAGCACGAGTAGGGGGGCTTCCCTGGTGGCGCAGTGGTTAAGAATCCTCCTGCCAATGCAGGGGACAGGGGTTCGATCCCTGGTCTGGGAAGATCCCACATGCCGAGGAGGAACTAGCTCATGCACCACAACTACTGAGCCCGCGTGCCACAACTACTGAAGCCCGCGCGTCTAGAACCCGAGCTCTGCAACAAGAGAAGCCACCGCAATGAGAAGCCTGTGCACTGCAACGAAGACCCAAAGCAGCCAAAAATAAGTAAAATTAAATTAAAAAAAAAACACGAGTAGGCGAGCCACAGACCGGGAGGTGCTATTTGCTGAGCACCATTGGACAAAGCGCTGTTACCCGGGACGCAGGAGAAGACAACAGCTTGGTCAGCAATAAAAAAACAGGTGCTGCGATTAAAACTGGGCCAGAGATCTGAACAGACACCACCCAGAAGCAGACGGACAAGCGGCTGGGGGGCGTGGAGGGCACCTCGCCTTGTTGGCCCCGGACAGGACTTCTGCTCCGTGCGCAGCACAAGCCAGCAAACCTGCCCAAGAAGTGACAGGAAGGCCCGTGCGCAGCGTTCAGTAACGGACACTGGAGACGGGCCAGGTGTGTCCGTGCTGCGACGGACGCGCCCGGGCAGGAAGCCAGAGCGAGCCGCGTCATGCGTGTGCAGGGAACCCCAAGGAGCAGGGAGCATGTGGGGTGGCCTCTCAGGAGGTGAGGTGGCGGTGACGCTGTCTGTCCTCACGGGATCGGGGTGGCCCAGGAGCACACATTTGCCAAAGCTCATCAAATGCTGTGCGTTTCCCAGGTAAATGCCTCCTCCCAAGGGAAAAACAAGCACTAAGTACAAATCGAAGTTGATCTGCAGGTTGCAGTGTTTAGGGCGCAGGGTGCTGAGGTCTGCAACTTCCAGACGCATCTGAAAATGAGATGAACAGGTGATGGCAAACAGAACAGAGCAATCGCGGATTGTGTGACCCAGGCAGCCAGGGTGTGGGGCTCCCTGCGCCCAGCTCTTCCTGCTTTTCTGAATGTGTGAAACTTTCATCATAAAGAGTGGCGGGGAAACACAAGAGGCATGCCTGTTATTTAATGAAAATGAGGAGGACTAGATGGGCGCTTTCTTTCTCTGCCGCTGGGTGCCTTTTACTCGTAGTAACCGAAGGAGTGGAATCTGCAGGAGGGGCCCCTGCGGGCACCCCCTTCGCACAGTGGCAGTGAACAGAACAGAGAGGTAGAAAGCTGGGAGAGGAAGAAATACAGCTGTGACCTGTCTCGGACGGCTTGATTGCCCACGTGCGGAGGCCAGAGTAGTCTTTCAGTAAACAATTAGAAAGGAATGAGTTTGGTAAGGCTGCTGCATGTGCCAACACAGATCGACTGTATTTCTCTGTTGGAGCAACGACTGGAAAACAAAAATTTAAGAATAGTCCCGATCGTGTAAGAGCACCAAAACCCATCAGGTGCCTCCAGAACAAATCTCACAAAGGCCGCAC
This sequence comes from Delphinus delphis, assembly GCF_949987515.2. Taxonomy (NCBI): domain Eukaryota; kingdom Metazoa; phylum Chordata; class Mammalia; order Artiodactyla; family Delphinidae; genus Delphinus; species Delphinus delphis. Next base: position 3,314,497 of record NC_082685.1, on the reverse strand, counting down.
ACTCCACGCTGAGCAGTAAAAACATCGCCGAGTCTCAAAGGCCGCACACTCTACGCTGAGCAGTAAAAACATCGCTGAGAGAAGTTAACTCTGGAGACATGGACGGCACGGTTCTCCGCAGACTCGGGGCCACCCCTGCAGTTGTCTGGGGACCAGCTGACTCTATAGACGGGGACGGACACCAAGGCCCTGGAGGAACTGAGGCTGAGCTGAAGACTCCAGGCCAGGCACCACAGTGATGAGACAGCCGGGATGGGCAGGGACCCGGGGGACCGACTGACAGGCATGCGGGCCCCTGACTTGGGCTTGTGGGGTCATACGCACCGGTGTCTTGGCCACCCACGGGTGGGGCAGAACGGCCTGGTGCAGCTGTCTCCCAGATTGTCCCACTGCAGTGGGATGGAGAGGAAGCTGAGGCCTCTTCCCACACTGGATCCTCTCAGAAATAAGACGCAGCAGCACGGCACTTCGGGCGTGAGGTCGCCTGGAGGAGCAGCGCACCGTGGGGCTGAGTCGGAGCTCAGGAGCTGGAAAGGCGGGACGGCAGCACCGGGAGGGGCAGAGGGTGGAGCGTGTGCACAGCGCTCACCGTGCATGCAGACGGCCACCCAGGGGCTGGCCCACACTGTGCATGCAGACGGCCACCCAGGGGCTCAGCCACTGGTAGGAACTGTAGCAGGTGAACAGCTCGTGTTTTTGCAGTTTCGTGAGGTTGAGCGCCATGGCTTGTTCTCCGTGGGCACCTGGAGGTCCAGGTGGGCCAGCGATGGGCCGCGTGAGATGTCCTGCCCCAGGCATGTCTGTCTAAGCTGAGGACGCAGGTTACGCTCCCTCCTGATGGGCTCCTGGCTGGGGCCCCTGCTCCACAGCGAGGGGGCGGGGCTTGTCCTCTGGACGTGTACAGCTCAAGGCCGGAGTTCCTGGCATTGTGGAATGGGGGGGCGCCTTCGGGGTCCCTAGAGGCTGGAGCGGTGAGCATAGGTCAGGTGGCGGGGGGGGGGCCTCACAGAGCCTCTGGGGATGGTGGGGGGATGGTGTGTGGAAGGGGTGTGATGTCTCCTCCAGGTTCCCTGCGGCTGGAGCTGAAGAAAGGCCTTGGGGTCACCAGGACTCTTTGTTGTGTTTTCACTTTTTTAGATGGGAGAAGTTGGAGCGTGTTGGCGTGCTGGCGGGAAGGATCCCGCAGAGGACTTGGGAGCAGCCCCGAGTGGGCGGAGGCAGGGTTGGCCTCTGGGGCGGTGCTGGAGGAGAGGGCAGGACGGCAGGGAGGGGGCCCAGGAGATGAGGGTGCGGGGGCAGATGCGGGTTCCCACGGCCGGTGGGAGTACCTTGCGGGCCCGGGAGGGATGGGCCCATCCTTTTCCCTTCCAGGTCCGGGAGGGATTGGGCCACGCTCAAGGAGGGCTGCCGCAGAACAGGAGGTGCCCCTTGGACGGGTGGGTCGTGAGCGGTCTCCTGTGTGCTGGGGGTCCTGCTGACCTGACGTGCCTCTCCTCCCACAGGAAAGAATCTCTATACAAATGAATACGTAGCTATCAAATTGGTGAGTCCGGGCCCTGCCCCCTTTCCCCAGTCCCCAGCCCGGGCAGGCCCCTCGCCGGCCCCCAGCAGAGGCTGTCCCCACGGGCCGGGAGGAGGGCAGGACCGCGCCCTGCGTGACATCCATCTGTCCCCTCGTCCCTCCCAGGAGCCCATCAAGTCCCGGGCGCCGCAGCTGCACCTGGAGTACCGCTTCTACAAGCAGCTCAGCGCCGCAGGTACCCCGGGGCCGGGTGTGGGAGCGCAGGGGGAGCCCGCCCGGGCGTCGCGTGAGTCTGTGTGTCCTCCACCCGCAGAGGGCGTCCCTCAGGTCTACTACTTCGGCCCGTGCGGGAAGTACAACGCCATGGTGCTGGAGCTGCTCGGACCCAGCCTGGAGGACCTGTTCGACTTGTGCGACCGCACGTTCACTCTCAAGACAGTGCTCATGATTGCCATCCAGCTGGTGCGGGCCGCGGGAGGGAGAGGGGGCCGGACGCTGTGGGGCGGCAGAGGGAAGGTGGGCAGGGCGGAGGGAGCCCGCTGAGGCCCGCCCGCCCGCAGATCACGCGCATGGAGTACGTGCACACCAAGAGCCTCATCTACCGCGACGTGAAGCCCGAGAACTTCCTGGTGGGGCGACCGGGCACCAAGCGGCAGCACGCCATCCACATCATCGACTTTGGCCTGGCCAAGGAGTACATCGACCCCGAGACCAAGAAGCACATCCCGTACCGCGAGCACAAGAGCCTGACGGGCACGGCGCGCTACATGAGCATCAACACGCACCTGGGCAAGGGTGAGCGGCGTGCGGGGTGGGCGGGGGGGCGCGAGGGCTGCGCTGACCTGCCGTCCCCCCCGCAGAGCAGAGCCGCCGTGACGACCTGGAGGCGCTGGGCCACATGTTCATGTATTTCCTGCGCGGCAGCCTGCCCTGGCAGGGGCTCAAGGTGGGCGCGCCGGGGCCGGGGCGGGGCTGGGGGGTCTCCTGCGGGCAGCGCCTCGGTGCCGACCGCGCTCTTCCTGCAGGCCGACACGCTCAAGGAGCGCTACCAGAAGATCGGGGACACTAAGCGGGCCACGCCCATCGAGGTGCTCTGTGAGAGCTTCCCAGGTGAGGGTCTGCCCCCCGTCCCCCGCACTCCCCGCAGACCCCCTGCCCAGTGCCGCCGCCCTGCTCCTCCACGCCCCCCAGCCCTGTCGCTGTCCGCAGAGGAGATGGCCACGTACCTGCGCTACGTGCGACGCCTGGACTTCTTCGAGAAGCCGGACTACGACTACCTGCGCAAGCTCTTCACCGACCTCTTTGACCGCAGCGGCTTCGTGTTCGACTACGAGTACGACTGGGCCGGGAAGCCCCTGGTACGTGGGCGGAGGGGAGGCTGGTGCTGGAGGGGGGCCCCTGGCGCGTGGGGGCAGCTGGCAAGGACCCTGAAGCCCCTGTGCTCGGGGGCGGGGGTGGCTGGCACGTGACGTGGGGCGGGGGGTGGCTGCCGGGCCTCAGCCGCATCCTGCCCCCTTGCAGCCCACGCCCATCGGCACGGTCCACACCGACCTGCCCTCGCAGCCTCAGGTTCGGGAAAAAGCCCTGCTATACAGCAAAAACCAGGTGAGGGGCCGGCCGAGGACCCCAGCAGCGTGGGGGTGGGGAGAGCAGGGCCTACAGGACTCCCGTGCCCCTCTTGCCCCGCAGGCACTGAACTCCACCAACGGGGAGCTGAATGCCGATGACCCCACCGCTGGCCACTCCAACGCCCCCATCACGGCCCCCGCAGAGGTGGAGGTGGCCGACGACACCAAGTAAGGCCCCCGAGGTTGCTGGGGGCTGGGACTCCCTGGGCCCACCCCCTCGCGCCCGTTCCCCCATCCCCCTCTTCTCCAGCCTGCGCCGCCTCCCAGCCTGTGCCCGCCCCTTCCAGGTGCTGCTGTTTCTTCAAGAGGAGGAAGAGAAAATCTCTGCAGCGACACAAGTGACCCCGGGGCGGTGGCCTCTGAAGCCTCCCGCTGCAGCCCCTCGGGGCCCGCTTTTCCACGGCCGCGTGGCCACCGCTGGACGCAGACTGCAGGCCCGGCAGAGCTGCCAGCCCCCGCGTGGGGTCACTTCCTTCACGTAAGACTTTGGCCGAGATTTCTACACCTGTGTCTAGTCCTCCCCTCCGAGAGCATTAACTATTTAAAACAAGGAAGAGAGAAAACCACAGCGGCCGCCCTGCCTTGTGCCCCCGCGCGTCTGCTGAGTAAGTAGCGCGGCCGCCTCCGTCCAGCCCGCCGCTCGCCCGTTAGTGTCATAAAGTGCAGCTTGTCTCCCTCGATCCAAAGGCCGTTTTCTCGAGGGGGCGCTGCGGGGCGTTGCTGCCAGGGGTGAGCCCGCCCTGGGCCTCCCCAGACCAAAGGGGAAGGCGGGATGAGAGCGGCCCCAACTGAAATGCTGCACCAAAGCCTGGGCCGGTGGGCGCAGCCCGCGGGGGGTCTGCACACCTGCTCGTGGAGCCGCCGGCCTGGAACTCTCGGGGTGGCCACCGCGTGGCCCGTGGGCTCCTTGTGTCGCTCTGCGCTGCCGGCCGAGCCGTGGAGACAAGCGCCTTAAAGCCCATCCGAGCCCCGCAGGTGCGTGTGGAGCCGGCAGCCCGTCGGTGCGGCCCCCGTGGTCCCCTGGGGCCCGCGTGCTGAGGGCAGAGCAGCTGGGGGCGCCCCGCGTGTGCGACTAGGTCTTGCTTTACAAAAAGTGTACAGAAATGGCACTTCCGTTTCTCTGATGCTTCCTGGAAGCCATAGAACTTAGGGGCTTTTTTTAAAAAATAAAGGAAAATGAAACCAATTCTGAGCGTGGTGTCCAGTCTTTCCAAGGGGCTTGGCTGAGGCCAGCAGCAGCTCACATAGCCAAGTCCCTGGGAAGGGACAGGCTAGGAGGCAGGACAACTTGGGGAAGGAGCCGGGGAGTGGCAGCCCCCTTGCTCAGGAGAAATAAACGGTCGGAAACAAGGTAACAGAACTGAAGTGGATGTAAGAACCAGGTTTAGGACTTCCCTGGTGGCGCAGTGGTTAAGCATCCACTTGCCAGTGCAGGAGGACACAGGTTCGAGCCCTGGTCCCAGAAGGTCCCACATGCCGCGGAGCAACTAAGCCCAGGAGCCGCAGCTACCAAGCCTGCGCTCTAGAGCCTGCGAGCCACAGCTACTGAGCCCACATGCCACAACTACTGAGCCTGTGCGTCTGGAGCCCGTGCCCTGCAACAAGAGAAGCCACTGCATTGAGAAGCCCACGCACCACAACAAAGACCCAACGCAGCCAAAAAAAAAAACCAGGTTTGGTCTACTTGGGGCTGGTGGAAAAAAGAGCCATTGAAGTAAATCACAGTGAGAACAGCAAACACGGGAGCTGAAGGACAGGCTCCTTGCCGTTGTCTGCACAAGTCCATCTGAAACCCTAACCCTAAGGCTTCCCTTCCAGGAGCAAAAAGGTACCAGCTGTATGTGAATGGTTAGGTCTTGAGTGAACCCGACAGCACAAAGTGGGAAGCCCTGTGACAGCGTCACAGTCACTGTGGACGCGGCTGAGGAAAAATGACTTTGGTGGCTATGGACTAATTGTTTATATCCCCCAACATTCAGATGGTGCTGCCAGACCCGCAGTGGGGGACAGTGTTAGGAGGCATGGGGCCTTCATGATGGGACTAGCGTCCTGGTAAGGAGAGGAGGAGAGACCAGAGCTCTCTGTGCTGGGTGAGGATGCAGCGGGAAGGCGGCTGTCTGCAGGCTGGGACGCGGGCCCTCACCAGGAGCTGGCCACACCGATCTCGGACTCCAGGACAGTGAGAAATGCCATGTGTGGTTTCAGCCTGTGTTGTTCTGTTAGGGCAGCATCAGCTAAGAAAACACAACAGCAGCAGTTCTTGAAACAGTTTCACAAGGATCCAGGTAGTTGAAAACGATGGCAGCCCACCGTCTGTCCCAAACAACACAGAAGCACTGGGAGGAATGCCTGCCGCGCGCAACATCCTGCCTACACTTACAAAGGAACACCGCCAAGTCCCCCGTGGGAGCCTGGCCTCCCTCCCAGCCCTTTCTCTCTGCTGGGCCGTGTGGGAGCATCGGCAGGGGGCAGCCAGCGAGGTGGGCAGAAGCCAAAAGGCAGAGGTTCACAGCACAACCTGCACATGTCCCTTGCCCCAGCCAGGAACCCCAGCGTCCCCAGGAGAGAGCATGAGGTCGGAGAAGGGCAGACTGTCCCAACAGCGTCAGAAGATACGAAACCATCTTGGACCAGAAATTCAAAAACAAGGGACAGACGCGGACAAAAACCAGACTTGGAAATGGCTGATCCAATTCTGGAAGAAAATGAAAGAACAGATGATTTTAGAAACGAAGGATAAACTGTAAGGTGCCCCAGGCTCCAGGGGAGATCTGAGAAAAGGCCTGGGAAGCAGAACAAGACGGTGAAGAGTTGACGCAGTTGCTGACGCAGGAGATGGTGGCCAAGTGAGTGTCGGTTGCTGGGAGTTCCCTGGTGGTCTAGTGGTTAGGACTCCGTGCTTTCACTGCTGTGGCCAGAGTTCAATCCCTGGTTGGGGAACCGAGATCCCGCCAGCCACACAGCACAGCCAAAAAAATAAAAAGTAAAGCTGCTGCTGCTGAGGGGAACTTTCCAGGTAGAGCCTGGAATCTCCACCACAAATTAGAGACAGTTGCCCACAAGGCACACCCTCGCAAGGATGCGGGACGACCTTACGAGGACGTGCACGGGGAGGGCCGCGACTGGGGCCTGCAGGCAGAGAGGTAGAATCGTGCACTGAGGCCCGAGAACTCGGCTCCTCAGCCTTTCCAGAAGCTGGTGGAACGAGCCTGAGCTGAGGCTCCCACGTGCTGCCAGGGTGTCCCTCCAGCACCGAGGCCTGGGAAGGCCAGTGCTGCCTGCCCGGTCCGGGATGGAGGGGTAGAGGCCACCTCTGTGTTGTGGGGAAGTGGAAATGGCGCAGCTGGGAGAGCAGGCGGAGAGGAGGCCAGGCCAGCCCTCTGGCGGTGCCGGAACCAGAGGGGTCGGCTCATGTGGCGGTTTTCGTTATAAACAGGGAAGGAACGCAGAAGAGAGGGGCACCTGTGTGATGTTGGCCTATTCCCACTTACCCCCACTTGTGCTATTTTTGCTATTTATTTTACTTCTGACATACGTTATAAGCCCGCAACTCCCTGTCATTATATACGGTCAAGTCTTTCAAATACATTTTTTTAATTAATTTATTTTATTTTTGGCTGCGTTGGGTCTTCGTTGCTGTGCGCGGGCTTTCTCTAGTTGTGGCTCGTGAGCCGTAGAGCACAGGCTCAGTAGTTGTGGCGCACGGGCTTAGTTGCTCCGTGGCACGTGGGATCTTCCCGGACCAGGGCTCGAACCCGTGTCCCCTGCGTTGGCAGGCAGGTTCTTAACCCCTAATTTATTGATTTTTGGCTGCGTTGGGTCTTCGTTGCTGCACACGGGCTTTCTCTAGTTGTCGTGAGCAGGGGCTACTCTTCGTTGCCGTGCGCGGGCTTCTCATTGATGTGGCTCCTCTTGTTGTGGAGCACGGGCTCTAGGCTCGTGGGCTTCAGTAGTTGTGGCGCGTGGGCTCAGTAGTTGCTGCTCGCGGGCTCTAGAGCACAGGCTCAGTAGCTGTGGCACACGGGCTTAGTTGCTCCGTGGCATGTGGGGTCTTCCCCAACCAGGGTTCGATCCCGTGTCCCTTGCATTGGCAGGTGGATTCTTAACCACTGTGCCACCAGGGAAGCCCCTCAAATACATTTTTAAGAAGAGTTTTGTGGACTTCCCTGGTGGCGCAGTGGTTGAGAGTCCATCTGCCGATGCAGGGGACGCGGGTTCGTGCCCCGGTCCGGGAGGATCCCACATGCCACGGAGCGGCTGGGCCCGTGAGCCATGGCCGCTGGGCCTGCGCATCTGGAGCCTGTGCTCCGCAACGGGAGAGGCCACAACAGTGAGAGGCCCACGTACCGCAAAAAAAAAAAAAAAAAAGTTTTGTATGTACACCCACGTGGTCACGCTTCCCACTGCTCTTTGTTTCATCTGCTGACCCACCAGAGGTTCCATCTGAGATCCTTTCCTTTCGGTCTGAAGAGCTCCCTTTAATACGTCTTGTGGTGCGGGTTTACTGGCAACAAATTCTCCCAGCTTTTAGTGGCCTAAAAATATCTTTATTTCGCCTACATTAGCAGAAGGTATTTTCAGTGGGAATGGGATTCTGCGTTGGCAGGTGGTTTGGGTTTGACTTTCTTGCCTCAGCATTTTAGAGATGCTATTCCATTGTTCCTGACAAGAGGTGAGCTGGCCCTGTTAACCCCTTCAAAGGAATGTGTCTTTTTTGTCCGGCTGCTTTTTTTTAAAATTTATTTTTGGCTGCGTTGGGTGTTTGTTGCTGTGTGTGGGCTTTCTCTACTTGGGGTGAGTGGGGGCTACTCTGTTGCGGTGCGCGGGCTTCTCGTTGCAGTGGCTTCTCTTGTTGTGGAGCACGGGCTCTAGGCGCACGGGTTTCAGTAGTTGTGGCTTGCGGGCTCAGCTGCTCCGCGTCATGTGGGATCTTCCAGGACCAGGGCTCAAACCAGTGTCCCCTGCATTGGCAGGCGGATTCTTAACCACTGTGCCACCAGGGAAGCCCTGCTTTTTATAGTTTGAAGTTATTTGACTCTGATGGGTGTTTTTGGTTGTTTTTTTAAAGTATAGTTGATTTACAATGTTGTGTTAGTTTCGGGTATATAGCAAAGTGATCAAATTTTATATATATGTGTGTGTATATATGTGTGTGTGTGTGTGTGTTCTTTTTCAGATTGTTTTCCATTATAGCTTGTTACAAGATATTGAATATAGTCTCAGGGCTATACGTAGGTTCTTGTTGCTTATTATATGTATAGTAGTGTGTTTCTGTTAATCCCAGACTCCTAATCTATCCCTTCCTCCCATCCTCTTTGGTAACTGTAAGTTTGTTTTCTGTGTCTGTGAGTCTGTTTCTGTTTTGTAAATGTGTTCATTTGTATTTTTTATATTCCACATATAAGTGATATCATATGGTATTTCTTTGTCTGACTTATTTAGTATGATAATCTCTAGGTCCATCCATGTTGTGGCAAATGGCATTATTTCATTTTTATGGCTGAGGTAGTATTCCATGTATATAGGTACCACATCTTCTTTATCCATTCCTCTGTCGATGGACATTTAGGTTGCTTCCGTGTCTTGGCTATTGTAAACAGTGCTGCTGTGAATACTGGGGTGCATGTATCTTTTCAGATTAGCGTTTTGTCTGGATATATGCCCAGTAGTGGGATTGCTGGATCATATGGTAGTTCTATTTTTAGTTGTTTAAGGAACCTCCATACCGTTCTCCGTAGTAGCTGTATCAATTTACATTCCCACCAACAGTGTAGGAGGGTTCGCTTTTCTCCACACCCTCTCCAGCATTTATTATTTGTAGACTTTTTAACGATGGCCATTCTGACTGGTGTGAGGTGATTCCTCATTGTGGTTTTGATTTGCGATACATGTATCTATACATGTTGTGTATATAAATAGATACATATGTATTTATACTGTGTGCAGACTAGGAACGATCCTGAAGGGAATGATATTGTGATTATAATATACCAGAAAAAATGTATATATCATATTTTCTATTCATCCATCAAGGGACACTTAGGTTGTTTCTATGTCTTGGCTATTGTGAATAATGCTGCAGTGAACATGGGGGGTGCATATATCTCTTCAAGATACCTGATTTCATTTCCTTTGGATATATACCCAGAAGTGGGACTGCTGAGTCATATGGGAATTCTATTTTGAATTGTTTGAGGAACCATCATGCTGTTTTCCATTGCGGCTGTATCTATGTTTCTGTATTTCTGTAGATTTCTGTAGTGAATCTGTTCCTTTTCTCGTTTTATTTTTAACCACCTAAAGTTATGGTCTGCCACAACAGTCTATATCCTAACCAGAAATTGAACCCCTTTTATTATCTCTTTCATGTCTGTAGGATCTGTAGTGGTGTTCCCCTTCTCTCTTTTTTTTTTTTAATAAAGGGAACTTTATTTTTATTTATTTATTATTTATTTATTTTTGTTTGCGTTGGGTCTTCGTTGCTGCGTGCAGGCTTTCTTTAGTTGCAGTGAGCGGGGGCCGCTCTTCATTGCAGTATGTGGGCTTCTCATCGCGGTGGCTTCTCTTGTTGTGGAGCACGGGCTCTAGGGCACGCAGGCTTCAGTAGTTGCGGCACGAGGGCTCAGTAGTTGTGGCGCATGGGCTTAGTTGCTCCGCAGCACGTGGGATCTTCCCGGACCAGGGCTTGAACCTGTGTCCCCTGCAGTGGCAGGTGGATTCTTAACCACTGCGCCACCAGGGAAGCCCCCGCTTCTCACGTTTGGTGTTAGTCATGTGTTTTCTCTTTAAAAACAAACAGAAACGTTTGCTATTGTTTTATCAAAGGACCAAAGGTTTGTTTGTATTTCATGTTTTTCGTGTTTTCTGCTTCAGTTTTGGCCTCATTATTTTGTTGTTTCTCCTGTTTTGGGTTGAACTTGCCGTTAATTCTCTGGTGTCTTAAGATGAAACCTGAGACCATGGATTTTAAACTTCTCTTCTTGGGAATACCCTGGCGGTGCAGTGGTTAGGACTTGGCGCTTTCACTGTGGGGCCCGGGTGAAATCCCTGGTCAGGGAACTAAGATCCTGCAAGCTGTGTGGTGCAGCCAAAAAATTAATGATAATAAATAAGTAAAATAAACCTTTCTTCTTTTCCAACCTATGCATAAAGTGTAAGTGTTCCCCTCAATTCTGCTTTAGCAGGATCTTCAAATTTTGGTGTATTATAATCACCACCATTCAGTTCAAAGTCGTTCTTAATTTCCATATGGTTTCTGTTTCAGCCTATGTTTATGTCAAGGAGTTAATTACCAAACACTTGGGGATTTCTTGTTGTTATCCTATGATTGATTCTAGTTTGATTCCACTTTAGCCAGAGAACATGCTCTGCAGGAGGTAAATTATTCTTAAACCTGCATTACGGTACATAATATTACCTATTGTGGTCATTGTTTCCTGTGCACTTGATAAAAACCTGTGTTCTGCAGTTGCTGGGAGTAGTGTTCTGTGTATGTCCACTAGGCAAGTCTGCTGTTCATGTTGTTCATGTTGTTCCGATCTTAATGATCCTTCCTGATTTCTTCTGTCATTTATAGAGCTGTGTGATGGTGTCCATCTCCAACTATGAATATAGTTTTGCCAGTTTTTCAGTTTTGTCCTGTCAGTTCTTTTTTTTAATATATTTTAAAAAATATTTATTTATTTGGCTGCACTGGGTCTTAGTTGCAGCACATGGGATCTTTAGTTGTGGCATGCAGGATCTAGTTCCCTGACCAGGGAGTGAACAAGGGCCCACTGCATTGGGAGTGTGGAGTCTTTTTTTTTTTTATTATTATTATTTTTTTAAATATTTTATTTATTTTTGGCTGCATTGGGTCTTCGTTGCATGGAGTCTTCTTCATTCTTCCTCTTCCCCTCCTTTGGGACTCCACTGACAGACGTCAGGCCCTTTGACTGTGTCCCACATCCCTTATGATCTGTTTCATTTTCCCATTCTTATTACTTTTTACTTTTCTTCACATTGGACATTTCTTATTGCCCTGTCTTCTGTTGTGTCCAGTCTACTGTTGCTCCTAGCTGCCAATATTTTCATTACAGATATTGTATTTTTCAGTGCTAGACTGTCAAATATAGATATGTTCCAACTCTGTTGAATTTTGTTATTTTTTTTCTTATTTATTCATTTAATTTTTTTTTACATTGGAGTATAGTTAATATACAATGTTGTGTTTTAGGTGTACAGCAAAGTGACTCAGTTATACATATATCTATTCTTTTCCCACTTCGGTTATTACAGACTATTGAGTAGAGTTCCTTGTGCTATACAGTAGGTCCTTGTTGGTTATCTATTTTATGTCTAGTAGTGTGTATATGTTAATCCCAACCTCCTAATTTATCCCTCCCCCCACCTTTCCCCTTTGGTAACCATAAGTTTGTTTTCTAAGTCTGTGAGTCTGTTTCTGTTTTGTAAATAAGTTCATTTGTATCATTTTTTAGATTCCACATATAAGTGATATCATATGATATTAGTCTTTTCTGTCTGACTTCACTTAGTATGAGAATCTCTCGGTCCATCCATGTTGCTGCAAATGGCATTATTTCATTTTTTTTTTACGGCTGAGTACTATTCCATTGTATGTATGTACTGCATCTTCTTAAATATTCATCTGTCAGTGGACATTTAGGTTGCTTCTGTGTCTTGCCTATTGTGAATAGTGCTGCTATGAACATTGGGGTGCATGTATCTTTTTGAATTATGGTTTTCTCTGCATATATGGCCAGGTGTGGGATTGCTGGATCACATGGTAGCTCTCTTAGGTTTTTAAGGAACCTCCATACTGTTGTCCATAGTGGCTGCACCAATTTTCATTCCCACTAACAGTGTAGGAGGGTTCCCTTTTCTCCACACCCTCCCCAGCATTTATTGTTTGTAGACTTTTTTTAAAATTAATTAATTTTATTTTTGGCTGCGTTGGGTCTTCATTGCTGTGCGTGGGCTTTTTCTCTAGTTACGGTGAGCGGGGGCTACTCTTCAGTGCGGTGTGCAGGCTTCTTACTGCAGTGGCTTCTCTTGTCACGGAGCATGGGCTCTAGGCGTGCAGGCTTCATTAGTTGTGGCACGTGGACTCAGTAGTTGTGGCTCGTGGGCCCTAGAGCGCAGGCTCAGTAGTTGTGGCTTGCGGGCTGTAGAGTGCAGGCTCAGTAGTTGTGGCGCATGGGCTTCGTTGCTCCGCGGCATGTGGGATCTTCCCGGACCAGGGTTCAAACCCGTGTGCGCTGCATTGGCAGGCGGATTCTTAACCACTGCGCCACCAGGGAAGTCCGTTTGTAGACTTTTTGATGATGGCTGTTCTGACTGATGTGAGGTAATACCTCGTATTATAGTTTTTTTTTTTTTTTTTTTTTTTTTTTTTAGCTGTACGCGGGCCTCTCACTGTTGTGGCCTCTCCCGTTGTGGAGCACAGGCTCCGGACGCGCAGGCTCAGTGGCCATGGCTCACGGGCCCAGCCACTTCACGGCATGTGGGATCTTCCCGGACCGGGGCACGAACCCACATCTCCTGCATCGGCAGGTGGACTCTCAACCGCTGCGCCACCAGGGAAGCCCCTCGTATTATAGTTTTGATTTGCATTTCTCTAGCAGTTAGTGACGTTGAGCATCTTTTCATGTGCTTTTTGACCGTCTGTATATCTTCTCTGGAGAAATGCCTATTTAGATCTTCTGCCCATTTTTCGATTGGGTTTTTTGGTTTTTTTGATACTGAGCTGCATGAGCTGTTTGTGTATGTTGGAGATTAATCCCTTGTAGGTCGCATCGTTTGCAAATGTTTTTTTCCCATTTCTTAGGTTGTCTTTTTGTTTTGTTTATGGTTTCCTTTGCAGTTCAAAAGCTTTTAAGTTTAGTTAGGTCCCATTTGTTTATTTTTGGTTTTATTTTCATTACTCTAGGAGGTGAATCCAAAAAGACATGGCTGCAATTTATATGAGAGAGTGTTCTGCTTGTTGAAATTACTATTACATCTATTTTGTCCATTTTTCTACTGTCTTGAATATATGAACTCTCTGATAACTCCAATTTCTTTTATTGTTTTTGAAGTATAGTTGATTTACCGTGTTCTGTTAGTTTCAGGTATACAGCGAAGTGATCCAGTTACCTATATATCTGTTCTTCTTCAGATTCTTTTCCATTATAGGTTATTACAGGATATTGAATATAGTTTCCTCTAAGTAAGTCCTTGTTGTTTATTTTAGACATAGTACTGTGTGTATATTAATCCCATACTCCCAATTTATCCCTCCCCCCCCCCCCGACCTTTCCCCTTTGGTAACTCTAAGTTTGTTTTCTATGTCTGTGAGTCTGTTTTGTACATGTGTTCATTTGTATTATTTTTTAGATTCCACATATAGTGGATATCATATTTGTCTTTCTCTTTCTGATTTACTTTGTATGATAATCTCTAGGTCCATTGATGTTTCTGCAAATGGCATTATTTCATTCTTTTTTTATGGCTGAGTAGTATTCCATTTTATATATGTAACATTTCTTTATCCATTCATCTGTCAATGGACATTTAGGTTGTTTCCATGTCTTGGCTATTGTCAGCTATTATAGTGCTGCTATGAGCATAGGGGTTACATGTACTTTTTTTTTTTTTTTGACGTGCATTTTTAATGTCTTTATTGAATTTGTTACAGTATTGTTTCTGTTTTGTTTTGGTTTTTTGGCCTGAGGCATGTGGGATCCTAGCTCCCCAACCAGGGATTGAACCCATACCCCGTACACTGGAAGGCAAAGTCGTAACCACTGGACCACCAGGAAAGTCCCTGCATGTACCTTTTTGAATTATGCTTTTGTCCAAATATATGCCCAGGAGTGGGATTGCTGGATCATATGGTAGTTCTATTTTTAGTTTTTTAAGGAACCTCCATACTGTTCTCCACAATGGCTGTACCAATTTACATTCCCATCAACAGTGCAGGAGGGTTCCCTTTTCTCCACATCCTCTCCAGCATTTATTGTTTGTAGACTTTTAGATGATGGCCATTCTGACTGGTGTGAGGTGGTATCTCATTGTAATGTTTTGATTTGCATTTCTGTAATAATTGGTGATGTTGAGCATCTTTTCATGTGCCTGGTGGCCATCTGTATATCTTCTTTGGAGAAATGGCTGTTTAGATCTTCTGCCCAATTTTTGATTGGGTTGTGGGTTTTGTTTATTTTTCAATATTTATTCATTTGGCTGCACCAGGTGTTAGTTGTGGCACGTGGGATCTTTGTTGCTGCGTGTGGGATCTTTTTTTTGTAGTTGCAGCATGCAGGATCCTGTAGTTGTGGCATACAGAATCTAGTTCCCTGACCAAGGATTGAACTCAGACCCTCTGCCTTGGGAGTGCAGAGTCTTAACCACTGGACCACCAGGGAAGTCCCGGGTTGTTTTTTTTGTTTGTTTGTTTTTGCGGTACGCGGGCCTCTCACTGTTGTGGCCTCTCCCGTTGCGGAGCACAGGCTCCGGACGCGCAGGCCCAGCGGCCATGGCTCATGGGCCCAGCCGCTCCGCGGCATGTGGGATCCTCCCGGACCGGGGCACGAACCCGTGTCCCCTGCATCGGCAGGCGGACTCCCAACCACTGCGCCACCAGGGAAGCCCCCGGGTTGTTTTTTTGATATTGAGCCTGCATGAGCTGTTTGTGTATTTTGGAAATTAATCACTTGTAGGTCACATTGTTTACAAATATTTTCTCCCAGTCCATAGGTCGTCCTTTCATTTTGTTTATGGTTTCTTTTGCTGTGCTAAAGCTTTTAAGTTTAATTAGCTCCCATTTGTTTTTGCTTTTGTTTCCATTACTCTAGGAGGTGGATCCAAAAAGATACTGCTGTGATTCATGTCAAAGAGTGTTCTGTATATGTTTTCCTGTAGGGGTTTCATAGCATCTGGTCTTATATTTAGGTGTTTAATCCATTTTTAGTTTATTTTGTATATGATGTTAGAGAATGTTCTAATTTCATTCTTTTAGATTTAGCTCTCTAGTCTTCCCAGCACCACTTAGTGAAGAGACTGTCTTTTCTCCACTGTATATCCTTGTCTCCACTGTATATCCTTGTCTCATAGACTGACAGTGAGTGCGTGGGTTTATTTCTGGGCTTTCTATTGCTGTTCCAGTGCTCTATATGTGTGTTTTTGTGCCAGTACCATACTGTTTTGATGACTGTAGCTTTGTAATACAGTCTGAAGTCATGGAGTGTGTTCTGACTTCAGCTCTTTCTTTCTTTCTCAAGATTGTTCTGGCTATTTGGGATTGTGTTTCCATATGAATTAAATTTTTTTTTGTTCTAGTTCTGTGAAAAATGCCATTGGTAATTTGATAGAGATTGCATTGAATCTGTAGATTGCCTTGGGTAGTACGGTCATTTTAACAATATTGATTCTTCCAATCTAGGAACATGGTATATCTTTCCATATGTTTGTGTCATCTTCAATTTCTTTCATCAGCATCTCATAGTTTTCTGCGTACAGGTCTTTTGCCTCCTTAGGTAGGTTTATTCTTAGGTATTTTACTTTTTTTGATGCAATGGGTTTCCATAATTTTTCTTATATTTCATTGTTAGTGTATAGAAATGCAACAAATTTCTGTATATTAATTTTGTATCCTGTGACTTTACCAAATTCATTGGTGAACTCTAGTAGTTTTCTGGTAGCATTTTGAGGATTTTGTGTGTATAATATCATGTCATCTGAAAATAGTGACAAGTTTCCTTTTCCAATTTGGATCCCTTTTATTTCTTCTTTTGATTGTTGTAGCTAGGAATTCCAAAACTATGTTGAATAAAACTAAGAATGGGACTCCTTTTCTTGTTCCTGATCTTAGAGGAATCGCTTTTAGCTTTTCACCCGTAAGTATGATGTTAGCTGTAGGTTTGCCTAATATGGCCTTTATTATGCTGAGGTATGTGATAACTCCCATTTCTGAAGTACATGTGGATCGGTTTCCGTTTTCTCTCTTGCTTTGTAATTTTTGAGTTGCCGTAGGACATTGTCATGACAGCTGGTAGAGGCTTATACTGTCCGTCTTTCTCCAGAGGGTGAGTTGCACGTTCCTTTTGGCAGGTCACTGTGACCCTACATAGCTACACGTCTTGGGAGTGGGACGCAGATGTCTCGGGGGCTATTCTGACAACCCCACCATCTTGTTGCATCTTGTTGCCAGGCTTTGCTCCTACTCATGCCCACCTGCCCTGGGTGCCCCAGCTGTGCCCTCATCTGACACCATTTGTCATCCTGTCCTGAGGCGGCAGCCCTGAACTGCAGTGGCCTCCAGGACAGACTGCTCTGGGGGCTACAGTGGAAGGCCTGGCCCCCCACCCCGTGGATCCCTCAGCTGGGGTCTGCCTGCAGTGTGGCTGGTCTCAGGAGGTGACACAGCCTGAGGGCCACAGTGGATCTCGGCAGCCAGCCCAGTCCTGGGTCTGGATCGTCCCTGCCTTGGAACAGTAAGATGCCACATCCTCCTTTGGGCCACCTCGGGTGTAAACTGTTACTTGCACCCAAGAGTCCTCACTGCACAGAAGGAGGGGCCAGGGGTGGGGTGTGAATGCAAGGGGACTCCCCTGGTGCAGAGCCAGCAGGGCCGCTCTGGGGTGCAGCCCCAGGTCCAGAGGGCAGAGCTGACAAGATCCCTGCATGGCTCACTGCAGTGGGGGCCCTGCTGACATCCTCAGAAAGTGCCAGGAGGCTCCCAGGGCTGCACCAGGGCACAGCCCCACTGCGTGGCCATCACCTGCTGGTGGCTCTGCCCACCCTGCCCAGGGTCCCTGATCGCTGCACAGCAGGGGCACAACGGGAGCCCCAGGGTTTTGTGCAGAGGACAGAGGGTCCGGGGAGGGTCCGCAGCCCACGTGGAGCCCCGCGTGATTTGGACGCCCCGAAGGTGAGAAGTCTGTGTCAGGAGATGGCCCCTCCTGTGGGCCCCCTAGCCCAGCTGGCCCCTCTAACGGTGGGGAAACAGATGCAGTGAGAAGGGCCAGGTCTCCAGCTGCCAGGGGCCCATTCTGCTGGGAAGCAGCACGTGGGTCAGGGCCGGTAAGTTTCTTTCCTTTATTTAAAAAAAAACATTTTGGGGTGTGGTGTGAGGACACACCTTCCATGGCTTCGGGGAGGACACAGGCTCCAGGTGGAAGCATGGGGGTGGGGAGGGGACAGTACCTGGGGGTCAGGGAGGGCTGTGCCCTCCAGCACCTCCGTGCAGAGTGCTCGCTGGGGGCCGGGAGTGGGGCTACAGGATGTGCAGGTGGGCCAGCTGGGATGCGGCCCCTGCGTGTGGCCCGCAGCCTCGCCCTTCCCAGGCAGACAGGGTCTGCCGCCCGTGTCCACAGCTGCAGGGGCTGGGAGGGGCCGTCCAGGAGGGCTCGACAGGGATGGTCCTTCACTGGGCCCACGGGCTGGGCCTGGGGCTGGCAGGAAGCTGGCCCGCAGGACCTCGGGAGGGCTTGAGCCCGCATCCTAGGGGTGGGTCAGGGTGGTCTGAGTGTCCCCAGTGAACAGAACAGAGGAATGCAGGACCCAGGCCCGCTAGGGGCCCCGTACGTGGTCTCCTACCAGAGAAACGGGAATCCAAGATGCATTGCCACGTGCAGCTGAAACAAACACGAGGCAACACCCTACACGAATCCTATGGTCGGGCAGCTGGTCAGGCAACCCTGAGCTGCAGGGGCAGCGGGCGGACCCTCGGCTCAGGGCAGGGTCAGGCCGGCCCTGCCCCCCAAGTCCTGAGGGGTTGTCTCCCACTGCCCTGCCCATCCGCCACCTCGGAACAGAGGAGCCCTCCTGGCGCCCGGGACCGAGGCAGGGGGAGCAGCGGGTGTGGCGTGGGATGGGACAGCCTAGGTGTAGAAGATGACCTCAGGGATCTGCCCGTCCTCCACGGACGTGCCATTGTTGTTCCCGGCCGCGTAGCAGAAGGTGAAGCACGTCTTGGCCCCAGTCGTGGGCGACTCGTGGGTGACCTTGCGCAGGCCCTTGGTGCCGTAGTGGGAGTCCGGGCCCTGCGGGGTGGGGCCCGGCGGGTCAGGATGGATGTGCTGCGTTGGACAGGGCGCAGGATCCTGACCCGGCGCAGGCAGCAGGCCCTCCATGGCTGCGACGCAGGGTTGCGCGCTCCTAGCCCCACGTTGTCAGAGGTGGGCAATGGACTGGGAGGCAGGGTCCAAGTCGGGGTCCCAGGTACGGCTCAGGGGTCAGGTTCAGGGTTGGGGTCTTGGGTACGGCTCAGGGGTCAGGTTCGGGGTCAGAGTCCCGGGTTTGGTTCAGGGGTCAGGATCAAGTTAGGGGTCGGGGTCCCGGGTACGGCTCAGGGACCAGGGTCAGGGTCTCGGGTTCGGCTCAGGGATCAGGGCTGGGGTCTCGGTCCTGGGTGGGGTGGGGCGTCAGGGGCACGGCTAGGGTTGGGGTCGGGCACACCTTGAGCGTGGCGCAGGCCGTGTAGTTGACATTGGGCAGCACCTCCACCGGCTCCTTGAACATGACTCGGAAGGTGCTGGCGGAGCCGTCACAGCTGAAGCCTGTGTCGTTCTGGCCCAGGACCGTGTTGCTGTCTGTGTGGATGATCTGTGGGCCAGGAGCCAGGCACAGCTAACTCTGGCGCCCCGGCCCCTGTGCCCACCCGCAGAACCCCCAGGAGCCTGGAGCCCAGGGCTGAGCCCCACCTCCAGGCCCTGCAGCGGGGGGGTCCGACCCGTGACCTGCGCGAAGCAGGCCAGTGGCAGGAGTGGGGAGGCATCGTCCTGGGTCCCCCAGACTCCAGAACACTCGTGCCACCTTGGGGGAAACACAAGCAGACCCTCGACTGAGAGGGACGCGGTGGGATGTGGAGGGGCAGGGCCTGGAGGCGAGCGGTACCTGGATGTTCACTTGGTAATCGGTGGGGCCGTGGATTGAGCCATAGAGCCCGAAGCCAACCACGAAGATGCGCTTGTTGACCGAGAACCTGAACCCGTCGGAGGAGGGAGATGCTGAGCTAGCTCGACCGTCCAGTGCCCGCCCCTCCCCACGGAGGACCCCAGCCCCCCAACCCCCCCGCCGCTGTGCTCGCTGCCCGCGCCTCCCGGCCCTGCGCCCGGCCCACACCTACCTGATGCGGTCACTCGTGCCGCTGTAGCCCCAGCGGCTCTCCACCTGCTGGAAGCGGTTGACGCTGCACTCCTTCCCGCGGAGGCAGCAGCGTGGACGGTCAATGAAGTCCACGCGTGGCTTGGGGTTGACGGTGAAGTGCAGGAAGAGGCTGACCACCTCGCGGTCCACCAGGATGCCCGACTGTGCGGGCCCTGAGGGCACAGGGGCGGGTAGGGAAGGCTGGGCAGACCCCAAGCACGCAGAAGACGCTGGAAAGCATGGCACCCAGCCTCTCAACTCCTCAGCATCTTTCTTCTGCAGAACATCACCAGTCCAACCACCCCCGCGGGGGGATGGCCCTTCTGCCACGTTTGGGGAAGGGCCCGAAGCAGACATGGGGCCAATGCTCTGAGTTGCTGGCTAATCGGGCAAAATCCCCCTCACTGCCCCAGGCCTCCCCACCTCCACTGGGACCACCCCAGGGGACCACCGCTGTTCCACGGAGCACTCGCCGCCCTGCCCGTCCACCCCGGGCACCTACACAGACAGGGGGGATGCCAGCCCCCAAGAGAGGCCCAGAGTTGGAGAGGAGTCTGGAGGTGGGGGCCTGGATGTAGCCATGAGCTGGTGACAGGGGGCAGCGCGTGGGGCAGACAGGTGGTGCGGAAGGATTGTACACGCCTCTGCCCACCACCTGCACTGGGACAGGGTGCCTGACGCAGGCCTTACGGCACCACCCTTGCTTTACAAGAATCACTCATTCACCCGCTTTGAGCTCATTTCTGCGCAGGTCAGCCACAACCTGGCCCACTGCCCCAACAGCTCACAGGTACACAGGTCTGAGCAACAGGGCAAGAGAGCTCCATGGATCACAAGAGCAAGTTAAGATACAAAAGTGAACATAGGGCTTCCCCGGGGGTGCACTGGTTAAGAATCGCTTGCCAATGCGGGGAACACGGGTTCGAGCCCTGGTCTGGGAAGATCCCACATGCCGTGGAGCAACTAAGCCCGTGCGCCACAACTACTGAGCCTGCGCTCTAGAGCTCGCGAGCCACAACTACTGAAGCCCACGCGCCTAGAGCCCGTGCTCCGCAGCAAGAGAAGCCACCGCAATGAGAAACCTGCGCCACAACCAAGAGTAGCCCCCGCTCAGCACTAGAGAAAGGCCACACACAGCAACAAAGACCCAACACAGCCAAAAATGAATGAATGAATGAATAAATAAATAAAAGTGAATACAGATAACCATTTTTTTTTACATCTCTGCATAGAGAATACAGAAAGAAAAATACATCAGACCTCAGTTGTGACACACTGAGCCAGGGGAGTCTTTGGGGGAGTTTTTTTTCAAACTTCTACATTCTTGTAATTTCAAGTGGAACATAAGAAGCAGGAGAATTCTCTACAACACACTGAGTGACAAAGAGCTGAAGCCTCGCAGGCCATGCTGCAGAGGGACAAGGCCAGAGGCCCAGCACACAAGCCCTGGACACACACACACTCATCCCAGGCACTTGCAAGCTGAGGGGTGGTGGGCTGTTCTGGCCTGGAGGCCCATCATGGGAGAGTGGCAAGGGGGCCAAGGGTGAGGGGTGGCGCTTCTAGGAGACCTGAGACCCCGGATGATTTGGCGGCCAGGTGGCCTATGAGGAGAGTGGTTTCGGGGGTGCAAACGGGGCTGGAGAGGGGTCCAGCAAGGCTCACGCAGATGTCTTAGGCCAAGACAACTCAACACTATAGCTCGGGGCTCTCACCCGGGGCATCCTGCCCCCCAGGGGACACTGGGCAATGTTTGAGGACATCTGTGATCAAGACTGGGGTGCAGGCTTCCCTGGTGGCGCAGTGGTTGAGAGTCTGCCTGCCGATGCAGGGGACACGGGTTCGAGCCCTGGTCCAGGAAGATCCCACATGCCGCGGAGCAACTAAGCCCGTGAGCCAGAACTACTGAGCCTGCGCTCTAGAGCCCAAGAGCCACAACTACTGAGCCCGCAAGCCACAACTACTGAAGCCCACGCGCGTAGAGCCCGTGCTCCACAACAAGAGAAGCCACCGCACTGAGAAGCCTGTGCCCATAAGGAAGAGGAGCCCCGCTCGCCGCAACTAGAGAAAGCCAGCGCGCAACAACGAAGACCCAACGCAGCCAAAAATAAATAAATAAACATAAAAAAATAAAGCCCTCATACTGTTAAAGAAAAATGACTAGGGGTGCTCCTGGCATCGAGGGGGTGGGACCAGGGAGGCTGCTCCACACCCCACAGTGCCCAGGACGGCCCCCCACAGAGTAGGACCCGGCCCCATGTCTGCAGTGCCCAGGCTGCCTCGGTCACTGCTGTACTGCCAAGGCCAGGTACCCAGGAGGTGCTAAGTATCTGACGGATGAGTGACCCCCAGTGTGGAGACAGCCTCTGAGGCTTCGCCCCAGCACTGAGGGAACACCGTGGACCGCCAGATAAAATGCAGGACACCCAGTCAAGCCTTGATTTCAGATCAAAGAGGGCTGATCTCTAGGATAAGCGTCTCCCAGCTGCTGCACGGGCCACACTTACACTAAAAAAAATTGTTTGCTCTTGTTGCTAAATCTGGCAACCCTAAGCCTGGGTGGGAGCAGGGGCAGCACGGACCGGGGAGAGGCAGGACAGCGGTGCACCCGCCACGGGGCTGCATCACGGAGCCCCGTCCAGAACCTTCCAGGCCAGTTTGGCTCCAGGACCGTGGTCGGCACCGGCCATGAGAATGACATGAAGGGGAGGCCCAGGCCCAGGGGAGGGGTCGCCAAGCTGGCCACCACTGCCGCTGCTGCACATCCCCAAGACCCGAGTGTGCCCCAGCGCGAGAGGCAGGGTCAGGGCCAACCCCACCTGGGCCCAAGCCCAGGCCCGGCAGCAGCGGCCCACAGTCCCAGACACTGCCCACCCTTTCATGGGGCTCGTCAAGGACGTGGGCACCAGAGCCCAGCTCCCAGGACCTGAGCCCCAGACGGGACCCTCAGGGGCCTGGTACATTCAGACACGTGCGTGTGGACACCCGAGACGTGGGGGTGGGAGAGGCTGGGACGCGGGAGGGTCGGCATCTGGGGGTCATTCCATCTTCACCCACTTGAGCCAGTCCAGGCTCCCGCATGGACACGGCCAGCACCTGACCCGCTGTGGCCGGGCCGAGGGTCATGAGACTGAGTCACACGCAGCAGGGTCCCTGGGGTCACACCCCTCCTGAGCGTTCCCTCGGCGCCCCATGACCGTTACCTGCAGCAAACTCCTCGATGGTCATCAGCGGGAAGCGGATGAGGGCCAACGCCTTGCCCAGAACCTTCCGCTTGTTCTCAGGCGTCACCTGCAGCTGCTGCCGCTGACACTCAGCCTCAGACCAGCGGACGACAGCGTTGAACAAGCGCACCTCGCGGATGCCCAGGGTGTCCCGCTCCAGCACGGCCACCAGCGTGTCTGCAGGGGAGGGGCCATCAGCGAGCGCCGGCCTCCATGGCCTCGGGGATGACCTCTGACCGGCTCGCGGCCAGGCTGTCCACGGCCCGTGCAGCAGCAAAGTGGGGCAGGCGGCGGGGCCTCGGTGGGACGCATGTGACCACCGAGCCCTCCCCGGCCCTGTGGCCTTACCCAGGTCGATGTCTGTGAAGCCCTCTGCAGTGATGGCGTCGGCCGTGTTCTTGTCGATGTTTTCCAGGCACAGGCTAGCGAGCTGTGGTTCGTCGAAAAGCCTCGCCTGCGGGGGAGAGAGCCTGTCAACACCCAGCCGGATGGACCCTGGCTCCAGACTGGGCACAGATTTCAAGTCCCGGGCACAGATTTCAAATCCTGGGCCGAGGGTCCAGAGGGATCTTCTTTCTTGAGGTTCACAGACTCTCAGTAACCACTGCCTGGGGCGGGGGTCAGGCCTACACCTCAAAAGCTGGGGCGCCTAGAGGGTCAGGCTGGAGGTGGGCCCAGTCGCCCCTTGCAGCAGGCAGGAGCCCAGGGGAGACGGCTGAGAGGGCCCGTGGGACGCAGCAGCGCTGTGCTTCTGACCGAGAACTCGCACACGGGGCGGGGGCCGGGGACGGAGAACCTGTGGGGCAGCTCGACGCCCACACCCCTGTGCATCAGTCTCTGCCTAGGGCCTGGCTAGGAGGCTAGGACACCCCACGTGGCTGCAGCTCTCAGCAAATGGCTGGGAGCAGCCGGCCCCCACCAGACCGTCCAGGCTCTGGCCCTTGAGAGCGACTCAGCAGATGGGGCCAAGGCCCAGGTGCCATCTCAGCGAGGGGTCTGTGGAGCCACGATGACACTCGGGCTCTGCCCCGTCCCGCCAGGTTCCCAGCCCCCACAGTGGTCCAGGACCGCCACAGACCGTCAGACCGGACAACCCCAAAGGGTCCCCCTCCAAGAAACCTAGTACGGAACGCCTTTCCCCCCACACCTGAGCTCTGCACAAGGACACCAAAACGCCAACGGGAATCCTTTAGTAAATGACTGTTGTGAGGCCGGCCTGCCAACAAGGTGCACTGCACGAGAGGCGACCAGGGAAACACCGCGGTGCCACCAGGGGCAGGGACAAGGGCAAGATGAAGTGAGGGAGACACTCACCTGGGCGCAAGAGTTAAGCGGCGCCTAAACTCCGAAATTCCCCCATCCGTCCTCCCCTGCCCCGGCGTCCTTACTCGCACCCACGCACCTGCATCCTTGCGCATGCTCCCCAGCGGGTCCCGCGCCCTCGCCCCGCCCCGCAGCCCTGCTCGCCCCGCCCCCTGTGGCCTCGCCCCGCACCTGCACACCTGCACCCCCCGTCCCGTACCTGCGTCAGCAGCATGAACGCGTTGTCCGCCCGCAGGTTCTTCTTCAGGAACTCCACGCAGTGGGCCTCGAGCGCGGGCACCGCGTACTTCTTGGCAGTGTACAGCGTGGTCATGACCGTCTCAGGCCCGATCTGAACCTCGTCCGAGTAGAGAAACCTGGAGCGGGGTTGAGGGGGTGGGGGAGCGGACGGCGGCATGAGGACAGCCGCCCAGCCCCACCCACCGGCCTGGCCCGAGGAACCAACCGAATTAGCATCGGTCGCTCTCTGACCTGTGGATGTGACCCCGCAAAGGCAGTTACCCGGGAAAAGGAGTGCCCACAGGCAAACCCTGGAAACGAGTCTACACAGCAGGTAGGCCTCTGTCCGGCTCCTCCGTGGGCAGCACGGGATTTGCTCCGGGACGCGGAGAGGCTTCCGCACCACCACCGCCCCCCCCCGCCCCGACCCCGCCACAGCCGACTGCCATGCCCGACCACTAACGGGACCAGAAATGCCGGCCGGAATCACAGATACCGGATGTGTTGACCACTCGCCATCGGGCCGACTCTACATGTGGGTCAGAAGTCAGGGTCGATTACAAAACCACGGGGAGATGGTGAGAAATCACAACCCTGGTCCATCTGGTGGGAGCGCCTCAGAGGCGGCCCTGGGCGCGCAGCTCACCCCTCTGCGTCCAGGAGAAATGACGCGTGTTCACAGCAGCGCGATCCACGCGAAACCACCCGAGTGTCCGTCCACGGGCACCATGGACACGGGATTGGGGGCGGGGTAGAGGAGCCCAACCGGGAGCCGCCCAAAGAGCACGTTCCTGGAAGGGGCCCCCCCTCTCCTGGGACTCACTCCCCTGAGAATGCACAGGAAGCCCGAACAGCAGCGGCCGGCGGGGTCAGGGGCAGGACGGCCACCCATGGCAGCAGTGCGGAGGGGGACCTGGTAATGGGACAGGCCGAGACACGTGCGGGGAGATGGGGGAGCCCTTCACATGCCAGTGGAGATAGTGTCCACCCTCTCGGGGGGGCAGCTTGGTTACCAAAACCCAAGCTGATATGGGGAGAGAGATAGAGACAGAGAGACACAGGGATGGAGCGGGAGACGGAGAGAACAGCCTTCCACCCCACATCTCACCAAGCTTAGACTAAGGCAGGGTTTGGCTTACTGCAACCCATCACCTGTTTGGGGTCTTGATTTTTTTTATAGATATGACTTTTACATTTTTAAAAATTATGGTAAAATACATATAACATAAAATTTACCATTTTAACCATTTTTATCAGTAGCATTAGGTACGTTCATATTGCTGTGCAACCATCCCCACTATCCATCTCCAGAACTTTCTCATCTTCCCAAACTGAAATTCTGTCCCGACTCCCCCTCCCCCAGCCCCCGGCCCCACCATCTACTACCTGTCTCTATGGAAGTGACTCCTCTAGGACCTCCTGTGAGTAGGTTCACACTGTATTTGTCCTTTTTCATCTGGCTTATTTCAATAAGCATCATGTCCTCAAGGTCCATCCTTGTTGGAGCAAGCGTCAGAATCCTTTTTTTTTTTTAATTTTAATTTATTTATTTTTGGCTGCGTTGGGTCTTCATTACTGTGCATGGGGTTTCTCTAGTTGCGGCCAGCGGGGGCTATTCTTTGTTGCAGTGCACGGGCTTCTCATTGCAGTGGCTTCTCTTGTTGCAGAGCACGGGCTCTAGGTGCACGGGCTTCAGTAGTTGTGGCACATGGGCTCAGTAGTTGTGGCTCGTGGGCTCTAGAGCGCAGGCTCAGTAGTTGTGGCGCACGGGCCTAGTTGCTCTGTGTGTCCCCGTGTCCCCTGCATTGGCAGGTGGATTCTTAACCACTGCACCGCCAGGGAAGTTGCCAGAATCCTTTATGACATAAACGGGTGCTGAATTTCGTCAAAAGCTTTTCCTGCCATCTATTGAGATGATCGTATGGTTTTTATTCTTCAACCTCTTGATGTGGTGTATCACGCTGATTGATTTGCAGATACTGAAAAATCCTTGCAGCCCTGGAATAAACCCCATTTGATCATGGTGTATGATCCTTTTAATGTGTTACTGAATTCCAGAATCCTTTTGAAGGCTGAGTAATATTCCGGTGTGTGGATGGATCACACCTCGTTCATCCCTCAACTGTTCATGGACACTTGGGGTGTTCCCACCTTTTGGCTGTTGTGAATCAAGCTGCTGTGAACACGGGTGTGCAAATCTCTCTTCGAGCCCCCACCTCTCCCTTCTTTGGGGGATGTACCCAGGAATGGGGTTGCTGGAGCACATAGTGATTCTATGTTTAGCTTTTGAGGATCGTCCACTGTTTCCACAGTGGCTGCCTCATTTCACATTCCCACCAGAAGCACACGAGGGTCCCAATTTCTCCACCTCCTCGAGACAAGTCGTTTTGTTTGTTTGTTTTTTAATAATAGCCACCCTGGTGGGTGTGAAGTGATATCTCACCGTGCTTTTGTCCCCTATTTTGTACATAAAGTTTCCTTGGCCCACAGTCCTGCCCACAGTTTACAAATCCTTCCAGGCTGCTTTTGCAATGTCGGCGGGGAGCTGTGGAGACAGAGCCCCTACCCTCCCACCCACCCCGGGGCAGCCTGCGGCCCCTGGTCTGAGGGACCATCTGAAAAGTTGCCTAAAGACAGAGGAGTGAGATTATTCCACAAAGTGCTGTGATCAGCCCACAGGATTCAACACTGTTAGATGGAGCTGAAGGGAACCAGTTTACACCCTGCAGACACCAGAGGAAAAAAGGAGATGACGACACAGTGGGTGGGGAGGGGCGCTCTGAGCACGTGATATGAATGGGACCCGATATGAATGGGAGCAACCAGCCCCGCCCCGCCCGTGGGCCCCGCCCCCGTGGTGCTGAGAGGCAGGTTCACTCCATTTTCTTCCTTATGCTTTCTTTTCTCTTCTCTTCTTCTCACTCTCCCTTTTTCTCTCTCTCTCCCTTTTTTTCTGTGAGCCAATGCCATTTTTATAATCAGAAGGGGAAAAAAAATAAGCTCCACATCTGAAGAGCTGTCTTGACTGTTCGGGATAACCTTTCAAGCCACCCAGACCATTTACACCAGGGTTTCCGGACAGGGGAAGACGGTGCTGCGCGGAGCAGGGAGGTGTATGGGAGTTCCACAGAGCTCGCCGGCCTCCTCCTCGGTGGAGTTGCAATCTGTGGGCGGCACTCCCACCCCCAACATCCACTATATTTGTTTTAAAGTCCTTGAGAAAAAATTTGAAACCCAGGAAGAAAAAATATAGGTGGAATTTAAAATTCTTGCCTCAGGCTATTTCTTCAAAAACTCTTGAAAGGATGAAAACTTAGGGACTCACACACGCTGCAGCGTGGGTGGACCTGGAACCACGATGCTCAGTGAGAGCAGCAGATGCAGAAGGACACACAGGGTGTGATCCCACTGATGGGAAACGTCCAGAACAGGCAGATCCACAGGGACAGAGAGTGGGTTCCTGGTTGTCAGGAGCTGGGGGAGGGGGATGCCATTCCTTTGGGGGTGATGGAATGTTCTGGAATTAGAGGTGATGGTTGCACACTCTGTAAACATACTAAATGTCATTGAATTGTACACTTCACACGGGTGAGTTGTATGGTATGCAAATTACATCCTGATATTAAAGATACAAAAATGAAAATGGGGGGGGCGTCCAGAGCCCACCCCTCACTGAGGAGGTGAGTTCTAGAAATCTCCAGGGAGCTGGGGGCTCTGGAGGCAATGTCACCAGGGCTCTATTTTTTTTAAACATCAGGTGTGTCTGTCCCTCCCCCCAGGGCATGAAGGACCTGGAAAATCTTACTTGAGCAGTGCCAGGAAGGCAGCGGGCTCCACGTCCGGCAGCTCGATCTCGGTGGACGTGGTGGCCATTCCCCCGTTGAACATGGCATCAAAGACGGCGCTGCCCACGGCCAGCACGAACCTGGTGTGTCAGAGAAGACCCGGTTACCCTTCGCAAGGCCCAGCGGTCCCCACCGCCCGAGCCCGGGGGGCTGTCGGGGCCCCAGGACGTGGAAGGCGAGTGTCCCCGCAGCAGTGACACCCCAGCCAGCACCTGCAGCAGATGCTGTGCCCAGAGCATCCTGCCCTGGATGCTTCCGTTAGGAAGGCCCTGAGGACTGAGAAGGCAGCACGTGTGGATCGGTGGCAACAGAGGCCAGAGAAGCGAAATCGTCTCCCCAGGGGCTGAATGGCTTATGGCAGAGAGCTCATGCCCTCCCCACGCAACTCATTCACTCCCTCCCTCCGTCATTCCCTCCCTCCGTCATTCATTCACTCGCTCATTTGCTCATTCACTCACGGATTCACCCGATCATTCATTCACTCAACCACTCCCTCCCTCCGTCATTCATTCACTCACTCATTCCTTCACTCACTGATTGGCTCACCCACTGATTCATTCATTCATTCACTCCCTCATTCATTCGTCATTCACCCCATCCTTTCATTCATTCATTCAGTGACTCACTCAACCACTCCCTGCCTCCCTCATTCACCCGCTCCTTCATCACTCCCTCCTCGCTCTACACACACGGCCCCCGTGCTGGGGCTGTGGGCACTGAGACCCTGGCCTTGTTGGAGGAAGGCAGCCACGGGTCCACGGCGTGGACAGCCTGACAGTGGGGCAGGAAGGAGAACGCAGGGCTGTGAGGGCGCAGTCAGGAAAGGCCTGGGGGGGTCACCTGAATCGGGCTGAGCCCGTGGGGAAGGGCGTGGAGGCCAAGGGAGCATCCAGACATGGGTGGCCATGGGGGCCTGCAGGTTCTGCCTGGCGTCATGCGCCCACTGTGCTGTGCACCCGCGGTCCCCAGGACCCGCCCCACGACAGCCTACCCCGGGGCGGCCCTGCAGAGCCCCTGTCCTCTGGGTCTGCAAGGCCCCACATCGCAGCCCCTCCCGGGGTCCCCACGGTGACACACGCAGGGCTCTGAGAGGCCACCCCCTCGCGGAACTGCTGGAGTCGGCAGCCACAGCCCGATTCCCGGCCTCTGCCCAGTGCCCGGGGGACGTTCCCACCGCTCCCAGCGAGCCCCACCCGGGCGGCCCCCTACTCTCCACAAAAAGAACTGCCTCCCACCCACTCCTCCGTCGTGGACTGGTGCTCCCGGCCCCGCCAGGCCCTTGTCTGGTCCCCAGTCTGGCCCGGGGCTCTACGGCACCCCAAAGGGCAGACCAGCGATGGGGGCCAGGTGGGAAACCGAGTGTGAGTGTAGTGGGGTGAACAGTGTCTCCAAAGTCATGTCCATCTGGAACGTCAGGATGGTACCCTGTTTGGAAACGGGGTCTTTGCACATGCCATTTATTAAGATGAGGCCACCCAAAGCCGGGCTGGCCCTAATCCAATGACTTATAAAAGGGAAATGTGGACCCAGACACACAGGGAGAGGTTACATATTGCCGGAGGCAGAGCCTGGAGCCCCAGAAGCCAGAGGAGGCGGGAAGGACCCTCCCGGGAGCCTCTGGAGGGGGCGCGGCCCTGCAGTACCCTGACCTTGGGCTTCTGGATCCCGGAACTGAGAGAGGACAGATCTGTGCGGCTTTGCCCATCCAGCGACGGTGCTCATGCCCTGTGCTGCCCCACCGCGTCCTCGAAGCCCCGCTCATTCACCACCGCAGCTGGGCCCCTGGAGCCTCACTGCACTTCCCCACGCACACTCTCCATAAATAAAGTGTCTTCCGGTTCCTCCTTTCTTTCTAGATTAAACAAAGCATCTTGATCTCCCGCGGGGAAAACTTTCCCCAACGATTCACTGGCAGGAAGTAAGAGGAGGCCCAACTGGGCCTGTGTGTCTGTGCAGAGCCCCGGATGCCAGGCTGTATGCACCCTCAGTGCCCTCAGCGGACGTGGCGACAAACCCCAGGGCTGGCAAGGCCACTGGGTCGAAGGCGGGCTGAACATCTCCAAGGCTCCTCCACCCACAGCCTCACCCGCCTCCCACCAGGAGTCTTCTACCCTCCCTTATCCATCCATCCTCAAAAACATGACGGTGAACACGGCAAATCAAAGCCACCATGAGACACCACCTCACCCCCACTAGGAAACGCCAGCTAGGATAGAAAATCCGGACAATGACCAGAGTTGCTGCGGATGTGGAGAGATCAGAGCCCTCGTGCAGGGCGGGTGGGGACATAGAGTGCGCAGCAGCGCTGGATGACAGGCCAGTGGGTTCATCGGAGGGTTCAACGTGGAGTTACCGTCTGACCCGGCAGTTCCACTCCTAAGTTGCGTACCCGAGAGAAACGAACACACACGTCCACATAAAACCTGTGCACAAGTGCTCACAGAGACACGATTCAGACAGCCAAAGGCATCTGTCCAATATCAATGGACAGATGCCGGATGAACACAGTGTGGTCCCTCCATACATACAAGGAATGTTAGTTACCTTAAGAAGAAGGAAATTCCGACACATGTTACAGAGTGGATGGACCTTGGGGACGTGATGCTCAGTGAGACAAGCCAGACACAGAAGGACACACACTGTCTGATTCCACTCACAGGAGGTCCCTGGGGGAGTCAGATCCACAGAGACAGGAAGTAGATGGTGGGGCCAGGGGTTGCGGGCTGGGGGCTGGGGGAGGGGGAGTCAGTGTTCAATGGGGACAGAGCTTCAGTTTGGGGAGATGAGAAAGTTCTGGAGATGATGGTGGGGATCATTGCAAACAATGTGAATGTGCTTAATGCCACCGGGCTGTGCGCTTAAAAAGGGTAAAGACGGTGAGCTTTATGGTATGTGTATTTTACCACAATTTAAAAATTTAAAAAAAAGAAAGAATGACATACTACCCTGAAGGGGCAGGGAAGAAAAGACCAGCTAAGTAGCTTTGGGAAACAGGTTAAAGGCCAAAAGAACTGCATACAAATACTGTGCTTTACTTAGTAAAAGTATTTTTCACAGGAGAGGGTTAGCAGCTCTGAAACTACTCTTCATATCTAGGTTTGTGCTACCAAGTAGACGTGTGCAGAATGAGAGCCAGGGTCCTCATCCTGGGAGAAAACAGTTATAGATAAGGGGGGGGCTGGAATAAATTCTGGAGGGCTGAACCGAAATCAGAGCGATCAAGATGATCTCGTGGCTTTTAGACAGGTAGCTGGATGGTGGATGGATGGACAGATGGACAGACGGGTGGAGAGACACAAATAAACAGAGATATGTGTGTGTTGGTACATTTCCTCGCTCTACCTGCCAAAAAGGTCTCTAAACAACAACACCCCAGCAGCAGCGGGCACACCCAGCACCCAAGTCTTGGTTTCTAAATACCATTTTCCACTAAAACGAACCAGAGCTCCTTGGAGAAATGGCTGACTGCAGGGCTGGGGCAGGGGAAGGACAAGACAAGCTTGGAGTATCTGTGGCGCCAGAAAGTAAAAACATGCTCCAGCATGACAGGGAAATGTTGAACGGACACAGGAGCCAAATCTGGGACGATACGAACAACAAAATAATGTTCGTGTCGGATGATGACCCCTAGGATAAAATCAATATCCATGAGTCCATGATGAAATAAATATATAACTGAAGAAATGGATGAGTAAGGGAGAAGGGACAGCTCTTCCTTTTAGAACCCCAGTTAACAAATGCAGAGGGAGTTACGGAAATAGGAAATCACCATATGGCAGGTGCCAGAGTAAATAACTCTTTCCAGCAGGAACCACCATACACCAGCGGGCAAAGCAGGAGGGGGAAATGGGATGTCTGTACAGTCCCAAAGTATCCCTCGGGAAGGGTGATTTACAAGGAGACGGTGGTGACATCCAGTGGAGAAATCTACCCCATGACCAAGGCTCACGTCACCAGAGATGGGACAGATGGATGTCACGGGCTCAGAAGTTTTACATTCAAACACACAAAGGGAATGAAAGGAGAAAGATGGGGAAAGACATACCTTGCATTCGGAAACCACCAGAGAGCTGGAGTGGCTACACAGATATCAGACAAGACAGACGTGAAAAAAAAAAAAAAAAAAAAAGACAGACGTGAAGATGAGGAATATTACTGAACAATGGACGTTTCATGTGAACAGAGGGTCAGTACATGGGGACAGGTAACAGTACAAATGAATACACAACAGAGTCCCAAACTACACGAAGCAGAAACTGACTGTTAAAGGAGAAAGAGGCAATCCCACAATTATCGTTGGAGGTTCTGATGCCTCACTCTCCACAACTGACAGAACGGCCAGACAAAATCGGCAAGAATACAGAAGACTGAACAGTGCTGCCAAGCGACCTTTACGG
The DNA here is from genome assembly GCF_949987515.2 of Delphinus delphis. NCBI lineage: Eukaryota > Metazoa > Chordata > Mammalia > Artiodactyla > Delphinidae > Delphinus > Delphinus delphis. The sequence continues at coordinate 3,282,214 of NC_082685.1, read as the reverse complement.
AACCCTCAGCCCAACGACGGCAGAATGCACGCTCTTAGGCGCAATGGCACATTCTCCAGGACAGACCACATGCAAGGCCAAACAAAGATACTCAGAGGCACTGAAAGCAGTCAAAGCATGTTCTCCAAAGAGAGGAATTAAACTCCGTACCAACAACAGAAAGACCTCTGAGAAATCCCCAAATATTTGGAAATGAAACAACCCTTCTAAGTAACCCATGGGTCAGAGAAGGAACACAAGGGAAATTAGAAAAGATCTTAACTGGAACAAAAATGCAAACACGGCGCATCAAAATGTAAGGGATGCAGCTAAAACAGTGCTTAGAAGTAAACATTATATATGTATTAAATAAAGATCTAAAATCAGCAAGGTGAGCTTCCAGTAATTCCCTGGTGGTTCAGTGGTTAGGACTTGGCACTTTCACTGCCGGGGCCTGGGTTCAATCCCTGGTTGAGGAACTAAGATCTTGCAAGCCATGTGTGGCATGACCAAAAAATAATTAATTAATTTAAAAAATTAAATCAGCAAGGTAAGCTTCCATCTCAAGAATCTAGAAAATGAAGAGCAAATCGAGCCCAAAAATGAAGAAAATAATAAAAGTGAGAGGAGGAATTAATGAAACTGGGAATGGGAAAATAGAGACAATACAATGAAACCTAAAGGTCACTCTTTGGGGGTGGGGGGCGGGCAAATCAACAATTGCTAGAACTTTAGCTAGACTGACCAAGAGAAAAAAACACAGATTACCAAAATCAGGAATGAAAAAGGGAACATTACTACAGACCCTATAGGTGCTAAAAGAACTTTGAAACAACTTTATGCCAACAACTTAAGACAACTTAGAGGAAATGGACGACTTCCTGGAAAGACTTCCTGCCAACACTCACTGGTGAAGAGAAAATCTAAACAAACACATAACAAGTAAGTGAACTACTCATTAATAACCTTCCGGAACTTCCCTGGTGGCGCAGTGGTTAAGAATCCGCCGGCCAATGCAGGGAACACGGGTTCGAGCCCTGGTCCGGGAAGATCCCACATGCCGCGTAGCAACTAAGCCCGTGCACCACAACTACTGAGCCCGCGTGTCACAACTACTGCAGCCCACGTGCCTAGAGCCTGTGCTCTGCAACAAAGAGAAGCCACCACAAGAAGCCCGCACACTGCAACGAAGAGCAGCCCCACCTCGCCGCAACTAGAGAAAGCCTGTGCACAGCAACAAAGACCCAAAGCAGCCAATTAAAAAAAAAAAAAAAATCTTCCCACTGGGACTTCCCTGGTGGTGCAGTGGATAGGACTCTGCGCTCCCAATGCAGGGGGACCGGGTTCAATCCCTGATCAGGGAACTAGATCCCACATGCATGCCACAACTAAGGAGCCCACCTGCCGCAACTGAGGAGCCCTCAAGCCGCAACTAAGGAGCCCGCCTGCTGCAACGAAGACCTGGTGAGACCAAATAAATAAATAAATATTTTTAAAAATCTTCCCACACAGAAAAGCCCATTCGCAGAAGAAATAATACCAACCCCATGCAAACTCTTCCAGAAAGGGGAGGGGGAGGGAATATTTCCCAACTCACCTATGAGGCCAAAGACACTCTGGAACCCTCGGGCACCAGTGGGGGGTGGGGAATGGGGCGGCCACTTTGGAAACCAGTTTGGCAGTTTCTTAAAATGTCACATTACCCTGTAATTCCAACATGCGACCCCTAGGTATTCACCCAAGAGAAAAGGAGCAGTTCTTCCACAGGCATATTTCCACACGAATGTGGAATGTTCATGGCAGTATGATTCCTCGTAATGAAAAGCTGGAAATAACCCATATAACCCGTATGCCCATCGACTGGTGAGTGGACAAGGCATGGTCCATCCATGCAATGGAATTCAGCAGTAACGTGAGTTGCTTTAGCAATACAAAGAGATGAACTGCCGATACAACGGTGTGGGTGGACCTTATAAACAGCACACTCAGCGAAAGAAGCCAGACCAAAGCCTACACATTCTATCATTCAATTCTATGAAATTTCTGCAAACAGCAAAACTAGAGAGAAAGAAGGAGGTCAGTGATTGCCCAGGGATCAGGGTGGGAGTGGGGAAAGGGGCTTCTGGGGGTGACAGAAGTGCTCCCAAACTGGGCTACGGCAGTTGTCACACAAATGCATAATTTTCTACATGGCCAGTTGTCAAGATCAAACAAACCAAAATCCATTAAAAGCACTCGATAACATCCCATGCCCACACTTCATGGAAACTCTTAGTGAACAGGGGATGGAAAGAAACTTGTTACTGTATTAAAAAGGATTTGTCAGAAACCAGTATCAACGATCACATTGAACTGTGAAAAACACCTCTGTTACGGAACAATGCCCCTGGTGGTCAGAAATGCAATCAGAACAGAAAAAATGAGGCAGAAATATGAGAGAGAATGAGAAATTAATTGCCCATAACGTGACTGTCTCACTTAAAACTCTAAATTCAGGGCTTATTTAAATCTAAATTAAAATTAAGGTAAATAAAAGATTCAGTTTGGGAATTCCCTGGTGGTCCAGTGGTTAGGACTCTTCGCCTTCACTGCCGAGGGCGCAGGTTCAACCACTGGTTGGGGAACTAAGACCCCACAAGCCACGCAGTGTGTCCGAAAAAACAAAACCAAAAAAAAGGATTCAGTTCCTCAGTTGCAAGAGCCACAATTCAAGTGCTCAGCAGCCACAAGTGATTAGTGGCCAGGACTGGAGCGCATAGATCTAGAGCAATCCCAACATCACAGAAAAGTCTACTGGACAGTGCCACACCACAGAATCAGTGGAGCAATTATTAATGCTAGGAAGTGTTCAGAAAGAAATAGTTCAAATAGACAAAAATAAATGCGCAAAAAATCTACAGCTTCCCAGCAAGAACCAACTAGAAAAAATACAATGGAGAAATTACTCACAACAGAGAAAAAACAAACAAAAACTAACCAGAAACTTAGCAATATACGTGCAAGACCTATTTGAATAAACTACAAAACTTCCCTAAGGTTTCACAAAAATGCCCTGGATAAACACGTTCCCAGATATATTTTGTATTCTAAATTGTCAGCTCTCCCAACCTGTATCTCTGCAAAGACCAATCCCTCCAGGCAATTCCTTTAGCATTTGATAAATTGATTCTAAAGATCATAAGGAACCACTGAGGCAGAGGCTGGTCAACTACAGCCCTGGGACTCAATCTGGCCCACCGCTTGTTTTTGTAAATAAAGTTTTATTGGCACAGAGCCACACCCATTCATTTCTGTCTTAATGCATTTGTGTTGCTATGCCAGAATTAAGCAGTTGGGACAGAGGCCGTGTGGCCTGCTGATACTATATACTATCTGGCTCTTTACAAAACTTTGCTGGTGCAAATTTACCTGAAGGTAAGTCCCACAGGGAAAGAGATGTCTTCTGTCAGCACTGTTTCAATGACTGTTGGATGCAGGGAGGGACAGACGGATGGATGATTGATTCTGGAAGAGTTAAGTGTGTGAGACGAGCTGAAAAAAGTCTTGACAAGGAGTAAAACTGGGAAGAACAGCCACGCAGTTCTCAAAACCCACCATAAAGCCACAGTCATCAAAAAACGTGTTACTGGGCTAAGCACACACAGATCGATGAAGGAGAAGGGACCCCAGACACAGACTGCTCCACTTCTGGGACTTCTCTGCACTGCTAAGTTTTCCGTGATAGATGAATAAAGGTATTTTAGATATTAACGTGGGACCATCCGATTTGTGCACAGTGCTACCCTGAAGACGCTCGGTATTTCCTCAGAGGGAGCCCCGCGAGCGCAGACAGTGGACTCACAGGTTTCCTGAGCATCTGCCGTGCCAGGCATTTTCCTGGGCCTAGCAGGAGGGAGAGAAGCAAAACCCTGGGGCGGTCCAGTGGCGGGGACTCCGCGCTTCCACTGCCAGGTGCCGGGGTTCAATCCCTGGTTGGGGAACTAAGATCCCACAAGTTGTGACTCAGACAAAAAAAAAAAAAAAAAAAAAAATCCTGCTCACAGGAAGCCAATGACGGCAGTCGCAGAGAAAGTTAGGAGGAGAAAGCTGTCAAAACGCCGTGCAGGGCGAGGGGGTGGGGCTAAGGCGACTGGGGGCGTGGGGCAGGGGGAGGCTCCGAGTGAGGTACGAACTTGTCCGGGTGCCATCACTCATGCCAGGCCCTCCTGTGTCCCACGCCCCGGGTCACCCCGTACCCAGAATTCACGGCCCCAGCCTGAGACCACCCCAAGCCTGGGTCCTGGGAAATGGTGGGTCCAGACCCCATGGCCTTCCTCAAAGTTAGCACGAGCCCCTCCCCGGCTCGGCCCTGCTCCCCAGTCACCAGATCAGGATGCTCTCCGCCCCAGGCCCGCATCCAGGATGCCACGTGGCTTTCACTTGTGTCCTCAGGCTCCTCCCAGGACTGGCTGGCGTCCTGCAGCATGGCCCCAAGCTGGGTTTATCTGGTATTTTCTCCGATAGGACCAGGTGTACTGGTTTCCTGGGGCTGCTCTAACAAATTACTGCAAATTGGGTGACTTGAAAGAACAGGAATTTCCTCTCTCACATTCTGGAGGCCGCATGTCCAAGGTCAGTGTGTCCCAGGGCTGTGCTGCCCCCGGAGGGTCCCGGGGAGGGTCCCCCTCTTGCCTCTTCCAGCTTCTGGGGTCCCAGGTGTCCTGGGCTTGCGGCCGTGTGTCCTTCCCATCTCTGCCTCTGTTGTCACATGGCCGTCTTCTCTCGGTCTCTCCTCTGTCTCTCATAAGGATCCTTGTTGGATTTAGGGCCCGTTCAGATAATCCAGGATGATCTCTTCTTGAAACTCTTAATCACATCTACAAAGACCCTTTTTCCAAATAAGGTCCCGTTCACAGGTTCTGGGTGTCAGGATGTGGACACACCTTGTCGGGGGCCACCATTCAACCCACTACACTGGGGTTAAGGGTTTGGGGTGGAGCACACTGAGGTGAGGTGCCCTTCTCATTGATTCCTTCTAGGGGGACCCTGACACCCCCAGGACATCACCCTGAGGTCGACCTTGACCACCTGGCTGAGGTGGCATCTGCCGGGTTCCCCCAAGGTGGGATTCCAATCTACTCTTTACAAGCAAGTCCCCAGATCCAGCCCACCTGGGACAGAGGCGGGAGTTAGGTCCAGCCCGGGAGCATGGCGCACGGTATTAGGAATTTTCCCCACTCCTGTCTGTGTTCCATCAGTGAGGCTGCGAGGTGTTTCCTGTATGCGTTGGGTCACATCCCCACCTGCATTGTAAGCCAGCCTATATGGAGGATGAGCCCCAGGCCACTGTGATAAGGACCTGGTTGGGTCACAGGGTCCACCCTCCCTGTGGCCCTGGGAAGGAGGTGTCTGAGTGGTCAGTCCCAGGTCCTGGGGGGTGGGGAGGTGGGGGGGAACTGAGGCTCAGCAGAACCCAGGGTCACTCACGGTACAGTCATCTACCTGATCGCTACAGGTAAAATGTCAACAATGCATATGAAATAACAACCCAAAGGCTGAAAAGACAAAGAACCAGAACCTTCGATCTGGGAGGTCCACACAGCAGGAATGTGGGACAAGAAAGGCATGACGGAGGCTGGGGGCTCACAGGTGACACATCAACTGGCCCCCTACTCACAGCTTGCGGGAGAGGTGGGAGGGCCACAACACACACACACAGGGCACGGAGGTACTGGGGACCGCATCACGGGCCTGGAAGCTTCCTTGGACAGGAATCTAGACCCAGTTGTATATAAATAACCAAAAAAAGCCAGAAAGAGGAATCTCGAAGGCACAAGTTAAATAAAGGCCACACGTCAGAAAGGTGGGGAGGACCCTCACAGCAGGTTGGGGGACACTCCAGGCAGAGTGGTGAGAACCCCTGCAGCCCCCCTCCCCAGACAGAACCCTCCCCAGCACCCCCCAGCGAGCAGGGGCAGAGGAACCAGCAGTGGGCAGGACGCTGTCTGACATCACTCCCACCCTACCCAGGAGTCTGGGTGCTGCACCCTGGAGACTGGCAGAGGGATGGGGCCTGGACCAACACCCCCCCGCCTTTCGAAAGGAGGCCTGTGGGATGGGGCGTCGCAGAGCTGGGTGACTGCAGAGCTGGGAGTCACTGGGGGTCCTGGGTTCACAAGGTGGGAGTCTGGTGGGGCTCTGGGGGTCTCAGCCCCAGAAGGATGGGGCACTTGGGGGAGGAGGTCACTGGGGCAGGAAGGAGGAAATGGAGGGAGATGGTACTGTCTGGGGGTCCTCGGGCTGGCCAGGCTGGGGGTTGCAGGGTCTGGGGAGCCTGGCAGGGGCTGAGGGGTCACAGGGATGCTGCGGGTGGAAGAGGTCACTGGGTCTGGGAGATCCTGGCCAAGGTGGCAGGGTCAGGGGTCACAGAGCCAGGAGACGCTGATGAGAGTGGAGGAGCAGGGGTCGCAGGACCAGAATACGGCCAGTATCTGGAAGTACGAGTGGAAGGGGGCCTGGCAGGGTCACAGGGCCTAGGGGTGCTAGGGCCCGGGGATGGTGGTTACTGGAAACAGCAGAGTCCCAGGGATGGTGGGTGTCCCGGGGTGAGGGCAGGTCCCTGAGACCAGCAGGGGTTCCAAGAATAACGGGTTGGGTCCTGGGACGACGGGGTCCTGAGGGTGGTGGGGTCCCGGGAACGGCAGGGGTTCCAAGAAGGGCGGGTCCTGGGGGATGACTAGGTCCCCGGGGATGGCGGGTATCCCCGGCGGGGGGGAGGGGTGGCGGGATCTCAGGGATGGCTGAGTCCCGGGGGCTGGCGGGGTCTGGGCCCGGGGATGCTGGGTCCCCGGGGGCGGCGGGTCCCGGGACGGCGGCCCACCTGTGCGCCGGGATGCGCTGCGCGCCGAGCCCCTTGCCCACCAGGAAGTGCACGTCGCAGAGCACCTCGTTGTTGAAGAGGAAGGCGAAGCGCTCCTTCACCGTGGGCTTGGTGGCCTGCCAGTTGTAGACGGGCTCGCGCAGCAGCGCCCCCGCCCCCGGCTCCTCGGCCGCCCGCTCCCCGCCCGCAGCGGCCTGCGCGCCCGGCCCCGGCCCCGACACCGACACCGGCGGGGGCGGCCCGGGGGCGGCGGGGGCCGGGGCGGCGGCGGCAGCGGCGGCGGCTGCGTTGCCGGGGGCCGGGGCGGCATTGGCGCTGGGCCCGGGGCCGCCCCCCGCGCCCGGGCCGACCCCCGGCGGGCACGACGCGCGCCCGCCGCTCCCACCCGCCGCCATCTTGTCGGTGCGGCGCCCGGCGGGGCGGGGGCGGGGCGGGGCGGGCGGGGGGAGGGCCTGGGAGGGGGAGGGGAGGGAGGCGAAAGGAGGGGGCAGAGGAGGGGGAGAGGGGGAGAGGGGAGGAGGAGGGAGGGGGAGGGGCAGGGGGAGAGAAGGGAGGGGGAGGATGTGGGGGACTTGGAGAGCAGGGAGGAGAAGGGAGGGGGCCGGGGAGGGGCTAGGAGGAGGGAGGGGGCGGGGCAGGGGCACGCGGGGGCAACGGACCTCGTACCTCCGACCGTGGGCCTGGACCCCAGGCCGCAGGCCTCAGACATGGGACCCCAAGTGCTAGATCTCGTACTTCACACCCGGGACCCGGACCCCGGACTCTATATCCTTTACTTCAGACCCGGACCCCCAGATTCTAGATCTTTAACCTCAGACCCCGGACCCCCGGATTCTAGATCCTTCACGTCAGACCCCGACCCCAGACCGTGGACCCCATACGCCGGAACCCAGGTACAAGAGCCCAGACCCCCTACTTCAGACACTAGACCCCAGACCCAGAAATTGCGACCCCACACCTCAAGACCCTGACCTCGAATTCAGGATCGCCAGCCCCAAATCCTAGATCCTCCATCCCAGCAGCCCCAGACCTGGGACCCCAGTCCCTATATCCCAGACCTCAGGCCTCAGAACTCAGGCACTGGATCCCAAACTCCAGACCTCAGATTCCAGACCTGGGGCTCCAGAACTCAGATCCCCGGCCCCAGACCCCAAATCAGACCCCAGCTCCAGTCCCTGAAACCCAGATCCCAATCTCAGACCCAGGACCCCCAATCCCAAAGCCAGACCCAACGCCAGAGTCCAAACCCCAGACCTGGGATCCCAGACCCCATCCCCAGTCGGTCTGCCTGCCCAGTGGACGGGACACCACCGAGTGTGTGGCAGGGGAAGCTGAGGCCCGGGCAGGCTGCCACTGAATGCAGGGAGGATGCTCTGTGCCTCTCAGACTCAACAGATATATGGAGCCCTCCTCTGGGCCAGGTCTCAGCTGCCCAGCGCCGGCAGAGCTGGAAGCCTTAAATGGCTAACCGCACCCACAGTGTCAGAGTGACAGAATGCCTTGAAGATGAGGCACAGGGAGCTAGGAGGGCATAAAATGGGGTCCCTTGAGCAACTTGGGGGTTGCAACCTGGAGATGCAGCCTAGGGGATGTAACGGGGGTACAAGTTCAGGGGGCAGCCCGGAGGGCTTTCTGAAGGAAGGGATGCTAACCAGTGACTTAGAGTCAGGAAGATGAATAGGGGTTGGGTAACCTCTTTAAAGTCCCAGAAGTCAGGGGCTGGGTAGAGAGGGAGGGGTGAGGGGCCCTCCGCCGCCCCCCATCTGAGCATGGGACTTGAGTAACACCTGTGATAATTTAGCATCTAATAAGTGGCTGGGAGACCCCCAGGGGTCTTGGACCCGGTCCATCCCATGGAGAAGGGATTTCTGCGTGTGGGCTGTGGCCCATGGACACCCAGGAGAGCCACAGGCAAGACATTCTGCCTCAGTGTCCAGTCTCTGCCAGAATCCTGGCCAATTCTTACCTCCAAAGCAGACCTTGAAGCGACTCCCTTTTCCTGGGTCCCCACAGAGGCCGGCTTCACAGGCGTTCAGCCCCTGCACTTGATTGAATGCTCTGCTGTCACCATTGTGAAATTCATAATAATTTTTCGACAAGGGGCCGCGTGTTTTCATTTTGCACTGCGGCCCAGGTCCCACTTCTCCTCCACTGCCGTCTAGAACTGCCCAGCCCTCTCTCTGACGAGCCCCAGCCCCAGCTACCTAACCTTCCTTACTCTTTTCAGAATCTAGGCTCCTCCCAACTTAAGCCAGTTCTCTGGGAGCCAATGCGTAAAGCCCTACCAGTACTTCCCTCAACTGAAAGCCAAACCCCCTCACCTGGGGACCACATTTACCCCCAGGGCCGAGGACCCAGCTGCACAGATTTTCCCAGCCCTCTTAGCTCGACGTCTTTCAGCCCCGCCTCATAGGATGTACTCCCATCCTCAGCCTTGGGCTCTGGGTTTTACAAAATCTCACTTGCCATCCTGTGCTCTTTGGGGTGAGAAATTTCCCAAAGACCAAACCATACAACGTTATAACCATGGAAAAAGACATCCTGAACCCGGAGATAGTAGTGTTTTTGTTTTTTAATATTTGCTTCTCTTTTCAAGAAAGTATTTAAAAAAAAATTTTTTTTATACTTTCTCTCTTTTTTTTTTTTTGGCCTCACCACATGGCATGAGGGATCCCCGACCAGGGATCGAACCTGTGCCCTCTGCAGTAGAAGCACAGAGTCTTAACCACTGGACCGCCAGGGAAGTCCCTGGAGATAAATTTTTTTCAAAGATTTTTCTTTTTCACTCTAAAAGTAATATATACAAAATAAAGGCGGGAACTTGGAAATGCCAGAAAAAATTCAGGAAAAGAACATGAATATCATCTATCATATTACTATCCAAAAATAACCAATGTTAATACTGTATTTATTATCTTTTTTTATTGTTTAAGAGGAGAATCTTTTTATATAGTTGGGATCACCCTAAATATATATCATTTGGTAAGAAGATGTCAGCCTTTTTAGGTAGGGATGCTAAAACATGGTTCACCCAAATAAACTCGGGCTATGGATATAGAACTAGCAGCTTGATAAAGAACAAAAATCCTGATTCTTGTCTTTTGAGGATAATTATGAATTCATGGCATTCAGACTTGAGTAGTTTCATGAATTGGTCATTAACTAATCATTATTGCCATGGGATACCTTTAAGTGGGCTCCGGTGTACCTTCAACACACCCAGAACTTAGGCATCCCTTCTTTCTGGCAACAAGATCTACTAGGCCCATACTGCATCTTACCTGCCCTGAAACATAAAACCAGCTATTCTCCAAAGAACCCTTATTCCTTGGGGTGGGGAAAAGTACCAATGACTGCCTTTTGGATATTGGGACCCCTCTCTAATTACTGCCCACAAATTTGTGGTGGAAAACTGATTAAAAACGACTTCAGTGGTCAGGTAGAAATAATAAATTTCAAAGATTGGAAGATCCTGTTGCTCTCATTTAGTTCTAACAATGCTGCAGAACACCTGCCCTCAGCAACTTCGGCCTGCCTGCGGGCCAGACCCCGCCCACCACCTGTGGTTGTAAATAAAGCTTTACTGGTACACAGCCACACCCACTCATTTACACATTACGTACAGCTGCTTCCCGGCTTGCATGGATTTGAGTAGTTGCCACAGAGACATTATGGCCAGCAAAGCCGAAAATATTTACTCTCTGGCCCTCTACAGAAAACATGTGCAGATTCCTGCTCTATTAGTGCCTCACCCAAATTATAATTTTACTCTTTTATCGTTTTGTGAACCATGTGAGTCTCCGAAGATCCTATTATATATAACTAGAGTAATTTCTTGTTTTATCTGGCAATATAAAAGATAAATCCAGGCCATGACAGTAAGATCAACAATACCTAAGATAACTGTAGGTTGGAAATTAAGATCTAAGATCACAGAAGCTATCAGGATGAGTGTGAATGACTCACTCACGGATTGGTTAAGGGACCAGGCATATGACCAGTCCTGGCCAATGAGATCAGAGGAAAAGCCTGCAGGGGTGGGTACGCCCCTAGCATCCCGAGCCTGGAGGCTGCCCTAGCTTACAGCTATTTGTTCTGTAAACTGATAAACGTCTTTATGGAGTTAAGCAAGCAGAGTTGTGTTCTCTGTTACTCATGGCTACAGGCGTGTAACTGCTGCAACTGGCCCTGGTGGCCACCTCTGAACACCTCCCGCTAATGACAGACAGGGAAGTGACTTTGTTCTTGCATCTGTTTTGATAATCCCTGATAATAACTGTGTAGTTATTTACAGGTATCCTACAGTATCCTGGGGAGACTGGTTCCAGGACTGTTGCACATACTAAAATCCGGAGCTGCTTAAGTCCCTCATATAAAATCGCATAGTATTTGCATACAACCTATGCACAAATGATACATATATTATTTCTAGATTATGTATAATACTTGATACAATGTTTTGTTTTGTATCTCTGTTCCCCTACCAGGGATTCAATCTGGGCCATGGCAAACATGTTGTAGATCTTAATAGAAGTTCAAGTTGCACAGATGTGTGCATCTGTCAAAACTCAGCAAAAGGGGACTTCCCTGGCGGTCCAGTGGTTAAGACTTCGCCTTCCAATGCAGGGGGTGCAGGTTCGAGCCCTGGTTGGGGAGCTAAGATCCCACATGCCTCGAGGCCAAAAAACCAAAACATAAAACAGAAGCAACATCTTAACAAATTCAATAAAGACTTAAAAAAAAAAAACTCAGCAAAAGCATATTTAAGACTTATGCAAGTCATTGTCCATTTTACTTCAAAAGAAAAAATATAAACAAATATTGGACTCTTGTTAGTCATATGCTAATGATATGCACACCAAACTGTTCAAGGAGTAGTGGGCTGATGTCTGCAACTGTGAAATGCATCAAAAATGAGATGAAGTAAAAAACCAAAAAACAGGGCTTCCCTGGTGGCGCAGTGGTTAAGAGTTCGTCTGCAAATGCAGCGTACATGGGTTCGTGCCCCCGTCCCGGAGGATCCCACATGCCATGGAGCGGCTGGGCCCGTGAGCCATGGCCGCTGAGCCTGTGCGTCCGGAGCCTGTGCTCCGCAACGGGAGAGGCCACAACAGTGAGAGGCCCACTTACCGCAAAAAAAAAAAAAAAAAAGAAATTAAAAAAACCAAAAAACAACAACAACGAAAAACAAGATGAAGTGACGCATGAACAAAGGGATGGGGAGATGACAGATTTAATTAAATGGGAATGGTAGAAGTGATGTGTTAGGAATGTGGGTGTTCACTGTAAACTTATTTAAACTTTGATACACATTTGAAATTTTTCACAACCAAATGTTGTTGGGAAAAAACTCGAATTTTGTTTTTTTTTCCATTCGGCGGGTTAGGGGGTATTTCCTCTGTTGATCTCACCTTGGCTGATTTATGAGACCACAGACACCTGGAGGGTTCAGTCTGCTGCAAGGTCCAAGATGGCTCCACTGGCATATTGGGCAATTGGTGCTGGTTGTTGGCTGGGAGGCCTCAGTTCTGCATGGAGTCTCCCAATCTCCAAAAAGCTACACTGGCTTCCTGACATCATGGTGGTCGAACTTCCACACCTCACTTCTGCCGAATTCTATAGGTCAAAGCAAGTCACGTGGCCATGCATCGATTTAAATGGGTGGAGAAACTGACTCCCCCTCTGGCTAGGAGTTCCATTGCAAAGGGGCATGCATATTGGGATGGGGGGAATTTGTGGTCATTGTACAATACACCGAAGTCCTTTGGTCCAGTTGTTTAAGTTCATGTTTAGTCAGAAGGTGTTCTATCAGGACTTCCCTGGCAGTCCAGTGGTTAAGACTCCATACTTCCAATGCAGGGGGAGCAGGTTTGATCCCTGGTTGGGGAACTAAGATTCTACATGCCACAAGGCACGGCCAAAAATAAAAAAGGTATCCTGACTCCTGACACTTCTTATTTGGTAGCTTACAGCCATCAGGTCTTCCTTGATAATGGCATTTGGCTATTGGAGGGTCAGGGAGGTCAGCTCTAAGTAGTTTGCTTTATGAGACAAAAGGAAAACAATATAAGCCATTCAATGTCTGAAGGCTTCATGAAGAGACCCTATGACCACCCACCTGCAATGCAATGAAAATTGTACATGGGTAATTTTTTTTTTTTTTTTTTTTTTTTGGCTGCACCAGGCAGCTTGCAGGAACTTCCCCAACCAGGGATCAAACCCACACCCCCTGAAGTGGAAGCACCAAGTCCTAACCAATGCACCACCAGGGAAGTCCCTGTACATGGGTAAGTTAAGACGCAAATGCACACTGCCTGCTCTGGCCCCACCTGACAGCATCACACTCATTCTGAAGTTGGAGGGCTTCTGGTGAAGCAGATGAAATCTCCAAGAGTTTTCAGCTCTTCATGAAATTATTGATTCAGGCAAAGATTACCAACGGTGTTTAGACACTTAGGTTCTTTTTTTTTTTTTTTAGCAGTGCTACATGGCTTGCAGGATTTTAGTTCCCCAACCAGGGATCGAACCTGGGCCCCCTGAAGTGGAAGCACAGAGTCCTAACAACTGGACCGCCAGGCGAGTCCCCCTTTGGTTCATTGTTGATGGAGAACTAAGCCATTGTATATGCGGGATTCTCATCACACACAATACTGTCTCAGATAGCTATTGAGACTTCTTAAACAGCTATACAGTAGTCAGTAAGAAAGGGGCTGAAGGATTGACAAATGGGTAGATTAGGAGCCCAAGACAGACCGTATCCACATCCAGAGGGTTGATTTATGATAGAGGTGGTAATGCAGAGCAGTGCAGAAAGGACAATCTCTTCAATAAATACGCTGCGACAACTGGATATCACTATGGAAAATACACAAAATGTGACCCCTACCTCACACCAAACACAAAGCCAATTTGAGGAGGACTGCAGACCTAATGTGAAAGATGAAACAATAACATTTTAGAAGGTGATACAAAATAATACTTTTATAACCTTGCGGTAAGGATTTTTCTTTTTGGCCTTGCTGCAAGTCTTGTGGTATCTTTAGTTCCCCGACAAGGGATCGGACCCAGGCCCTCAGCAGGGAGAGCACCGAGTCCTAACCACTGGACTACCAAGGAATTCCCAAGGATTGATTTCTGAAACAGGTCACATAACAATAAAGGAAAAGAATGAAACATTGGGTTACATTAACATTAAGAACTGTTCAGGGACTTCCCTGGTGGTCCAGTGGTTATGAGGCAGGAGATAGATGGGCCCCAGTCTGAGCAGCTGGAGTTTCTCCCCTGTGGACAGAGAGGAGGCTGGGCCCTGCCCAGATAAGAGATAAAAGAGCACATATTCCTCATTCTCGAAGTCAAGGAGACCCTCCTGACTACACATGTGCAGAAAGGCTCCTTGGAGGTCAAAAGAGAGGGGGCGTCACCCCATAGTAAGTGATGTCAACTACCCACAGGCCTCTTCACTAGAATCCATCTTGGCTGAGAGATGCACAGGCCCACAGGGAAGGACCCTGAGGTATACCAAATACGGACTCAGAACCAGGCAAAGCAAGGTGATTGGCCAAAGGAAACCTGGAAGAAATGCCCCATGTAAGTGATTCAAACTACCATGAGGGCGCAGCTCTCTCTTTGAGCCCAGCCATGTGTTTATCCACACATACTGTTTTTCCTCCTAATAAACACTTTCCTTGTTTCACTACTTTCCACGTCTCTGTGGGAATTAATTTCTGTAAAACCAAAGGGCCAGGGCCTTGTCACTGGCCACTGGTCTAGTGGCCAGGATTCAGCTCTCACTGCTGCGACCTGACTTCCATTTCTGGCTGGGAACTGAAATCCTGCTTCAAGCCACTGCAGGCCGAGGCCACCCGAGATCAGTTAGGGCTGTGTGCTTCCAATGCAGGGGCTGCAGTGTGTGTGGGGAAAAAAAAAAAAAAAAAAACTATTTAAAAGACACCCTAGGAATCATTGAGAGAAAATCAGGCAGCCGAGTTGAAAACCGGGCTATACCTAACGAAATGATTCACAAAAGGGGAAATCCAAATGGCCAATGAATCATGAAAAGATGTTCAACCTTATTAGTAAATAGAGAAATGGAAATTAAAACTGCAGTAAGGGAATTCCCTGGCAGCCCAGTGGTTAGGACCCTGCACTTCCACTGCAGGGGGCATGGGTTTGATCACAGGTAGGGGAACTAAGATCCCCGCAAGCCACGTGGCATGGCCATAAATCAGTAACTAAATAAACATAAAAATCAAAACTACAATGAGGTAACACTACAGACCCAACTGGTTGGGAAATAAAAATTCAGGCGTGCTGGTAAGTTTTGGCAGAGATGCAAGGCAATGGGAACTGTCGCATCCTCGTGGTGGGTGGCAGTATAAATCAGTCCAACAACTTTGGGAAAGAGTTTACCATTAGCCATGAGTCTGCAGATTCACAAACACTACACCCTGGCAATCCCACTCCTAGGTATACACGCTAGTGAAACACACACACGTATATAGCCAGACATATCCATAGCCACAATTTTTGAGGGCGGGTAAAAGCCCAAGCCTGAAAATAACTCAAGTCAAATAGGAAATAATTTGATGATATAGTCACACAATGGAATACGTATAGTCCTGAAAGTGAATGCACTCAGCTACACGGGATAACCTGGATGAATATTAATTGAAAGAAACCAGACAGAAAAGAATGCAGGCAATACACTGTCCCTTATGTAAAGTTTTAAAAGAGGCAAAACTAAATTTATTTGGCTCCACATTTCTGTGGTCAAACCATACACAAAGCGAGAAAGTAATAATCATAAAATTCAAGTTACTGGCTACACTGTGGGAAGGGAGGACAGGGTCCAGATGACGCCCTGTGGTTGCAAGGGGGGTGGGGTGGGGAGGACTCCTAAGGTCCTGGCCGTGATCATGTGTTGGCTTTATAATAACTTGTTAGATTATTCATCGGCATTGCATGCACTTTTCTGAAAATGCATTACAATTCACAATAAAAAGGTTTGCACACATGATGTTTTAAAAGACATCAGTAAGTCAGAGTATAACAAATTTTGGCATAAAGCCATAGTCATATTTTATTTTCCATTCTCTGGAATAGTAGTTCACCAACTGGTAGGGTTTTTATTAAAGCAAAGGTAGAGAATTCAGAAAGCTTTAGCCATTTCAACATCAATGCAAAAAATGCAAACCTTTGCAGGAAGTAAAATTGGTGATGCTTGATCCCCAAGTTCCATTTTTTGTTTTGTAATAAATTTATTTATTTTTGGCTGCCTTGGGTTTTTGTTGCTGCACGCGGGCTTTCTCTAGTTGTGGCGAGCAGGGGCTACTCTTTGTTGCGGTGCGCGGGCTTCTCATTGCGGTGGCTTCTCTTGTTGCGGAGCACAGGCTCTAGGCATGCGGGCTTCAGTAGTTGTGGCTCACAGGCTCTAGAGCACAGGCTCAGTAGCGCAGGGAAGCCCCCCAACGTTCCATTTTGTTGTAACTGCCCTATTCCTAAAAAGATGAATCAAAACTTAAAATCCTGGACTTCCCTGGTGACACAGTGGTTAAGAATCCGCCTGCCAATGCAGGGGACACGGGTTTGATTCCTGGTCCGGGAAGATCCCACATGCCGCGGAGCAACTAAGCCCGTGAGCCACAACTACTGAGCCTGCGCTCTAGAGCCCGCGAGCCACAACTGCTGAAGCCCGCCCGCCTAGAGTCCGTGCTCCGCAACAAGAGAAGCCACTGCAATGAGAAGCCTGCGCACCGCAACAAAGAGTAGCCCCCGCTACTCTAGATACCCAACTAGAGAAAGCCCGCGTGCAGCAACAAAGACCCAACGCAGCCAAAAATAAATTTAATTAATTAACTAAAAATCAAACAAAAAGAACCACCAAAATCCTGAGACACATTTCTTTTAGTAACACATAAGGAAACATTCTGAAATGTGAGAAATAAATGTTCAATTTTAATATGCCATATTCTTTATGTTAAACTGAAAGCCTTTTAATAAAAGCCCCTAGATTTGAAACCATTTTAAATGTGTAAATATAAACTTTTAAAACATCACTTTTGGATGGAGAAAGGGAATGCCATCCTGCCCTCTTTGAAATGTCAGAGCCTAGAAAAGGTCAAGCTCATGATTTTGATCAGAACATCTCCTTTCCTGTTGGCAAGATGATCTTTTCTAGGGATTTCCGTGGTGGTCCAGTGGTTAAGAACCCGTCATCCAATGCAGCGGATGCAGGTGCCCTTGTCGGGGAAGTAAGATCCCACATGCCGCAGGGCAACTAGACCCACATGCCACAACTAGAGAGAAGCCCATAACGAAAAACGAAGACCCAGCGCAGGCAAAAAAAAAAAAAAAAAAAATGATCTTTTCTAAACAAATCAGGATGAAATGCAAAAACTGGTGAATTGACCATAATGCTATTTCAAATCACCATTTTTAGGACCCATAGGTGGTCAAGGTGGTTAAATTACTTTTGAGGAATAAGTTACAAGATCTTTAGTTATTTTGTACACATTTCACCCTTCCATGTCTGCGGGGAAGAGACCAACACATCTATCCATAAAGATGTTTATGTTTCAAGTAAAAAAAATGTCTTAAGGGACTTCCTTGGCAGTGCAGTGGTTAAGACTTTGCCTTCCAATGCAGGGGGTGTGGGTTCGATCCCTGGTTAGGGAGCTAAGATCCCACAGGCCTCCTGGCCAAAAAACCAAAACACAAAGCAGAAACAATATTGTAACAAATTCAATAAAGACTTAAAAAAAAATGGTCCACGTCAAAAAAGATTTTTTGGGACTTCCCTGGTGGCACAGTGGTTGGGAGTCTGCCTGCCAATGCAGGGGACACAGGTTTGAGCCCTGGTCCGGGAGGATCCCACGTGCTGCGGAGCGGCTGGGCCCATGTGACACAACTAGAGCCCCCGAGCCACAGCTGCTGAGGCCCGTGTGCCTGGAGCCTGTGCTCCGCAGCAAAGAGAGGCCACAGCAATGAGAAGCCCGTGCACCGCAATGAAGAGTAGGCCCCGCTCGCCTCAACTAGAGAGAGCCCACGCACAGCAACAGAGACGGAATGCAGCCAAAAATAAATAAATAAACCAATTAATTAAAAAAAAAAAAAAAAGAGAGAGCAGATTGCTCCATCTCCAAAGGAAAAAAAAAATCTTTTTTTTTTAATGTTTTAAATTTCTCTGAATACAAACTTTCTTACCTTACGTCGTACCTTTGCAAAGTCACAGCTCTTTAGGCAGGTGCTGAAGACATCCCGCGGGGGACCAACTGGATGAAGTTCCGGAACAGGCGTCATTCCTACGGTGCTAGAAATCAGGAAGACGGGTGTCTGCGGGAGTGGAGGGGACTTTTTAGGATGCCGGAATGTTCCAGGTCTCGATGGGGTGTGGGTGACATGGGTTCCCACACTTGCCTAGACCCATCGAAGTACACTTAGGATCTGTGCAGGTCACCATTAGTAAACTATACCTCAGTTAAGTTCAGCTGGCATAAAACTATTACATTTCTACCATCCGTTCTGGCATCTTTTCAAAGACACAGAGATTAGCTGTGAATGCAGAAAGTTGAGCCCGCCCAGACGCGGGGGTGACCAGAGAATGGCGCCAAGCCCTTCCGCCCCACCATGTTGATATACTTCCTGTTTGCTGATCAAACACCTGAGTCCCTCGCAGAAATTCTTGGAGAGGGTTTTTGAGGTTCACACCCAGGGCTCCCTGAACCACCCCCAGCCCTGTCTAAGCTGGTGGTGGCCTCTAGAGGGCGCTGTTAACATAGCCAATCCCAGGAGTTTTCATTCATCCTGGAGCTTCAGCAATTTTTAGGAAACCATCATTGGCAAGCAAGGGGGGAGATCATTTCCTTCCCCACCTCCCTGACTCTTGGACACTGGGGCTGTCCCTCAGGGATATCATTCACACCAAAAATGCCTGATATTGAAGAAAAATTTTGGAGAGGCAGCAGAAAATTTGGGAGGAGCCAACTGGAGATGTGGATCAGCCATCCCCAAATGTGCCGCTCTGGTGTAAGAATTTCTCTGAGCTGAAAGCATCTGAGTTCTTGAAATCTGTTATCTACCTAAACACAGAGCCTCATACTGTCATAAATCCCTGCCCGGAATCAACTCATTTTCTCTTTTCAGAGAAGACAAGTCAGCTACCGGACAGACTTTGTCACAAACTATCATATCTCTCACCTATTCTCCAAAGGCCCATTTATCTCTCCTAACATTCGTTTGCTCTCCCATAAGTGGCCTTTCTCCTCTCCCTTTCCTCTATTACGAAGGCCTATGAGCTCTCAAATCTCACTGTTCCTTTGGGGATTCACTTCTTTCTGTGACGCCCCAAGCATGTAAAATTAAAAATTAATACATTTGTACGCTTTGTCTCCTGTTAAAATATCCTTTGCCAGTTTAATTTGCAGTTATGAACTTAAGAGGGTAGAGGGAAACATTTTCCTCCCCCACACAACGAGGTCAGTTGTGGGTTGATGCTTCCTGCTTCTACTTGGCCTAAGTTAGCTGGTGTCTAAGGTGGAAACACTTCTGAGAAGCCAGCCTAGCCTCTCCTTGACATCCTGGCCCAGGAGGGGACCCCCTTACAAATGGGTCAGTGACCGCAAACAGATGCGGCCCAGCCCGTGCCAGGTGCTCGGCCTGGGTTTAATTTCTGGGCCATTTAAAGTCTCACACCCCATCAGACTATGGGGTTTGCCAAAGCGCAGAAGATTCACCCACAGGGACAGCGCGGCCCTTGTTACATCATAAATTGAGGATGTGACTGGATTTGGGGAAAGGAAGAGACAATTTCAACTGAGACCAGCCAGGAGTTTGGAGCTCTTAATGAAATTCTTGGTTCCAGCAGTGGTGATCAGCAGTGTTGAGATAACCAGGTGAGTCACAAAAGGGGAAATCAAGCCACTCTATGTGCTAGAAGCTCGTCCCAAGAGTTTTATCCATGTGACTTGTGTCACTCGATTTTTTTAAAGTTATTTTATTATTTATTTATTTTTAAAATATTTCATGTATGTATGTATGTATGTATGTATGTGTGTGTGTGTGTGTGTGTGTATGTATGTATGTATTTTGGCTGAGCCGGGTCTTATTTTATTTATTGTGCCATGTGGGAACTTCCTTGCAGCACGTGGCCTTCTTAGTTGTGGCATGCGGACTCTAAGTTGTGGAATGCATGCGGGATCTAGTTCCCTGACCAGAAATCAAACCCAGGCCCCCTGCATTGGGAGTGAGGAGTCTTACCCACTGGACCACCAGGGAAGTCCCTCATGTCACTCTAGTCCAAGGATAAACTGTAGCACACGGAGTCACCAGATCCTGCCTGAGGGGATGCAAGTGCCACCTAGGAAGTATTCAAGCCAAGAATGTTACCCTGACTCCATCAAGACTTTGACTCTGATTTCCCACTTGTAAGAAATTCAGGGGTTCAGGAAAAGAGCTAAAGGCACTGGAGCTGCCAGAAGTGGCATTGTGCAGGACAAGGGGCTTAGCCTCTGCAGGAAGTCAGATCAGGAGCAAAGGGCAAGGCGACATGGGCTGTCGGCAGGAGTCTCAGCCCTTCTCCACGTAGGCCTCTCCATAGCGCTGCTTGAGCATCCTCACAACATGGTGGCCGGCTTCCCCCAGATGAGTGATCCCAGAGACAGTGAGAGAAGTCACACCCCGTCATTTCCTTAGTATCCCATTGGTCGCCTGGTCCATCCTATTCCACGTGGGTGAGGGCTACACAAAGCATGAGTATCCGACAGCACGATCATGGGGGGCCAACCTGCAGGCCTGGTGACCATCAAAAAGGAAGGGAATGGAAAACGAAAGATAGAGCTACCATATGACCCAGCAATCCCATTCCTGGGCATATATCTGGACCAAACTCTAATCCAAAAAGATACATGAACCCCAATGTTCATGGCAGCACTATTCACAATAACCAAGACATGGAAGCAACCTAAGTGTCCACTGACAGATGAATGGATAAAGAAGACTCGGTACACATATACAGTGGAATACTACTCAGCCATTAAAAAAGAATGAAAGAATGCCATTTGCAGCAACATGGACGGACCTAGAGATTATCATACTAAGTAAGTCAGAGAAAGACAAATATCATATGATATCACTGATATGGGGAATCTAAATGTGACACAAATGAACTTATCTGCAAAGTAAAAACAGACTCACAGACATAGAGAACAGACCTGTGGTTGCCAAGGGGGAGGGGGTGGGGGAGGGAAGGATTGGGAGTCTGGGATTAGCAGATGCAAGCTAGTATATATAGAAGGGATAAACAACGAGGTCCTACTGTAGAGCACAGGGAACTATATCCAGTATCCTATGATAAACGATAATGGAAAAGAATATGAAAAAAGAGTGTGTATATATGTACATAACAATCACTTTGCTGTACCGCAGAAATTAACACAACATGGTAAATCAACTAGAATTGAATAACAAACAAAATTTTTAATTAAGTAAATAAATAAAAAGGAAGGGAATGAACAGGACAGGCAACCAAGATTGGCAGTTCCTCCCGAATGACCTCAGTGTAGGGTTTTTAAATAGATCTTCTACCTCCTGGGACATCCCTGGTGGTCCAGTGGTTAGGACTCTGCACTCCCACTGCAGGGGCCACCAGTTTGATCCCTGGTCGGGGAGCTAAGATCCCACGTGCCTCGACCAAAAGGAAAAAAAGAGAGACAGAGAGAGACAGAGAGAGACAGAGAGATCCTGGAGCAGCAGGAGGTCTGGGGCTCAGCCACCTGAGTTCCTTCAACCTCCACCACTTCCCTGACTCCAGCTCCTCACTTCCTCCCCCCTTCCAGAAGGTTCTGGGTGCCTAACTTCTTCACAGGGAGAAGCCCCGCCCTCCCCAGCTCCTACCTGAGCCAGGAGAGGCCCCAGATACCAGCACCCACCCAACCGAGGAGGCAAAACAAACAAGACGGGACAAGCACACCAAAGAGGCAAGCGTGCAGGCAACATCAGCTGACGCACCCGCCAAGGACGCCCACTGGCCTTGTGGGCAGCAGGAGGGCGATTCCTCTGTGGGCAGGGACCTCCCCCACCCCACTGGCCATCAGGAAAACCCTCCAGTGTGTGTGCAGTGTACCCTCCAGTGTGGAGACTGTAAATGAAAACACTTATTCACTGAGGAATTTTTTTAAACCCACGGGACAAATATATTTTATATATGTTCGTTCTGGGACGTAAAGTGGTTCTGGATAGAGAGCAGGTGCAACATGTGCCTTCCTTTATGATAGGAAGGAAGGCAGACAGGAGGGAAAGAAGGAGGTGGGACCGGCTCCAACTGAGGACACGAAAGCTCTGCACCCACAGGCAGGTGACTTACGTGGCTGCACCTCCGTTTCCCCATCTGAGACTCCTCCTCCTTGTTGGGATGCCCAGAGCACCCCCGGCCCCAGATGCAGCCCTGCTTCCATCTCTTGCTAGGGTGGGGGTCCCGGTGGCCCTTCCCCCAGGTGCCACCCACTGCTGTGGACTGTATCCCCCTGGGTGGCTGTCACAGGGTGTGAAACCCCAAGGCTCTGCACCGGCGAGGGGTGAAGGTGCGGAGGACAGCGGGGAGCCCCATCTCCTGGAACTCTGGTGCCCTGACCCATTTTGCAGATGGGTGTACTGAGGCCCAGGTGAGGGCAAACCCAGTCTCACGTGGAGGGGCCAGAGTCACATGGAGGAGGTTAGAAGGCCAGGAGGGACTGCCCATCCAGAGACCTCTCACTCACTCAACCTGTCCCACCACAAACGTTTATTGAGCGCCAACCATAGGCCCGGGGCTCAGGATGAACAGACAGGATAAACCAAGGACCTGGGGTGAAACCCAAGGTAACGCACAGACCGGGCCTTTTGACCCGCGTTCTCCAATGGGGCCAGCAGCCCCACTGGGTCACAAAAATGCAAATAAATGAAAGTGAAATCAGTGAAGCATTCTGCGCCTCCTCTGCACTGGCCACGTTTCACGTGCTCAGTAGCCACATGTGGCTGATGGCTGCACAGATGGAGGACACGTTCATCATTCCAGGCGGTTCTATCAGAAGACACCGGCTTCCACGGTCCAGTCTGATTCCTTCTATTTCCAAGTGAGAACAGGGGGTGAGTGGAGTTTTGTCACCCGAAAAGCATGTTCTATTTTGCTTTGAGCCCAGAGCAGTGTTGGTTGGTACCACGAAAGGCACACACACATGGGGATACAAGAGACAGTGTCAACTTGTAGCAATGTCGGGATCCTGCTTGTGACACAGTAATAGACTTTTGCAAAAATGTTGCCACTGGGGAAAATGTTATTTCTTACAACTGCTACGAATCTACAGCTGTCACGGCACAAAACATTATCTGGATGACGGAGGTTTTTTGGCACCCCCTTAAATTTCACGCCCAGGGGAGGGTCCTAGCCCAGGACTGGAGTGGTGGCAAGCCGGCTTCTCACCATCGTGTGCCTGCAACCAGGCCCCCAGTGAAGGGATAAGTGGCCAGGGGTGACTCACTGGGCTGATGACCTCAGCTGGGGAGGCATCAGGGCTCCGACCCACAACTTTTATGTGGCCCCTGCACCTGCGGGGTGGATGCCCCTTTGAATGTGCAGATAAAACGCTGGCAACAGGGGACTTCCCTGGTGGTCCAGTGGTTAAGACGCTGCGCTTCCACTGCAGGGGGCACGGGTTCAATCCCTGGTTGGGGAACTAAGATCCCGCATACCGCGGACCAGCCAAAAAAACAAAACAAAAAAGCCCCACTGGCAACAGGCTCTTGTCCCTGTTTGTCTGCAAATCTCTGCTGGGGGACTTGTTCACCAGACGCTCTCCCCAACGGCCTTTGGCACCAGCATCCCGGGACCCAGACCCTGGAGGCCTCCTTGGTTCCAGAGCCAAGGATGCAGCGCTGGACAAGCCCCCTCTTGTTGGTGTCCCAGGTTTCTGCCGCCTCTCGGGAGGTCACAAAAGGGAAACTGAGGCCGGGGAGAGCTGGAGTTGGCAGACGTGACAGAAACCCCACGGCGTCTTCCCGAAGTTGCCCACAGACCCCAAACCCTATGTGCCGGGGAGCGTGATGCCCATTGGACGGAGGGGATGAATACAGCCCAGTGTGGGGACCGGAGAGGGTTCACGGCACACGATGGCCCAGGGCCGATGGGCTCCAGATGCCCATCCAAATGCCAGAGGCAGGCGAGGTGCCTTGGCAGGTGACGCTCTTCACCCAGGTTCCCCGCCCCCAAGAAGCCAGCCCTCCCTCCCTCGCCAGCTCACCCCATGCAGGCTTCCACCAACGGGGTAAGTCCTTCCTCACGTCGGACTTGATTTCATCAGGCTTCGCTTTAAACCAGTTTCTCCTCCTTCTGGGTGAGTCTAAGACCAGGACAGGCCGCAGTTTCCTGAGACGGAACAGTGAAAGAGGTTGTGAGATGGGATATGATCCACGGGGAGGACTTGGGCTGGTGACTGGTGACAATGGCGGGAACAAAACCTGCACAAATCCCTACACTCTGGGGTGGAGACACCTGTGCTGGTGATAAAACATTCCTCCATGCATTAATTGAGCACTCACTGTGTACCAGACTCAACACAGACTCGGTCCCATCATCTTTTTCATTCTTATTTAGGAGAAATTCACAGAACATGAAATTCACCCATTTGAAATGAACACTTCAGGGACTTCCCTGGTGGTCCAGTGGTTAAGACTCTGCTCTCCCAAAGCAGGGGGCACGGGTTCCATCCTTGGTCGGGGAACTAGGATCCTGCCTGCCGCACAGCATGGCGAAAAAATAAATAAAATGAACACTTCAGGGTGTTTAGTACATTCACAGAGCTATGTAACCATCACCTCTAGTTCCAGAACATTCCATCCCTCCAAAAGAAAACCAGTGCCCATCAGCAGTCACCCCCCACCCCTCCACAGCCCCCGAAAACCAGCAATCCACTCTGTCTTTGTGGATTTGCCTGTTCCGGACATTTCACATAAGTGGGATCACACACTATGTGGCCTTTTGTGTCTGTGTCTTTTTTAGTTCACTTTATTCTTTAAAATAAAATTTCTTTTTTAAAAGACACTATTAGGTTCACAGAAAAACGGCGAAGACAGTACAAAGTTTCCAGATACTCGCCCTGTTTCCCCTACTCTTAACACCGTACATCAGCATGTGTGGCCCTCTTGCGTGTGCGGGGCAGGGTGGAGGGCAGCTCCCGAATCACACATGTGATTCGCCGTGATCTCTGGGTGACAGATCCAGTTTGCGGATGTCCCGGACCAGCTGAAGCACCTGCCGTGAGCCCGTGAGCCCCGTTTACTGAGGTGCAGACAGGTGGCCACGGTCGCCAAGTTGGGAAAGGCTTCAGCTCCTCCGGCTCCGGGATTTTCCTGCCACTCCTCCAGGGGACGTGGAAGGGGCGGGATCGGCCAAGAGGAAACCGCAAACATCAAATGTACAGCGGCAGCTCCGAGAACAAGCTGTGCCTGGCAGCTGCAACTTGGCAGGCGGCACGGGGCAGGCAGAGGTCAGCGGCGGGGCCTGGAGGGGGTGGGCAGAGCTCGGTGCCACCTAGGAGGGCGGTGGCTTGGCATGCGGCACCCACCCCATTCCCCCCACATATACCCGGCCAGGCAAGGGACGGGGCGGGGCCTGGAGGAATTGGGAGGGGGACTGTGGGGTTTGAGAGGAGGGCTCTAGCAGGCGCTCAGCGGTAGGGCCAGGCTCCAAGGTGCGCCTGAAGGTTCCTCTGGAAGGGCCAGGTGGGGGAGGATGCCACCTGGCGAGCCTGGGATCCTGGGCAGGAGAGGGGATCCTAGCGCATACACCTTGCCAGGAGGCCTTTTGGACAGCCCGGAGAGCCCCCCTCTCGCCGCCCCGCCAACATGCAGGCTGTCCCCGGGCGCTGGCAGACACCCAGCATCTGTGCGCTCTGTGGCCTCCACCCTCACCAGGCCCGTCAGCCCTCACTGGACTGGCTGCAAGGGTGACAATGGCTCTCGGGGTCCTTTGGGCCCCAAGCCCACACTCCACCTGGTGGCAAGAACAGTCCTCCCAAAATGGCATCTGATGGGGTCCGTACCCTGCTCACTTTCTTCCTACGGGTGTCCACCCAGGGGCAATGAAACAACCACCGGACAAACGTACACTGATGTTCACAGCATGACTCACAACTCAAAAGAGCGGGAACCTCCGTGTCCATCGATGGGTGACGGATAAACACAGTGTGGTCCAGATGATGGACCAATCACTCAGCCATGTAAGGGAGTGAGACACTGACACACGCCGCAACACAGATGGACCTCGAGGACGTGATGCTCAGTGAGAGAAGCCAGACACAGAAGGCTCCGGGGGCTGACCTGGACTGGCCCTCCCTGGGACTGCCTGCTCCCCACCCCAGGCCCTGCAGAGACGACCACATCTACTTCTTTCTTGTCCCTCTCGCTGTACTACCTGCTGGCCTCCTCACCTGGCTCCTCTCAGATCCCCATTGTCAGTTGAGGAAACTGACAAGCACAGCAGTCCTTAACCACTGGACCCCACTGCCACCCCCTTTTGGCTCCTGCCTGCAGGGAGCCCTCCCTGACCCACCGCCTCCCTCTCTACCCGCATGCCCCCCCAGGATCTGAAGTCAGCCCTGGACTGTCCAGCAAAACCCTGCCTACAGCAAGAACTTAATCATGGCTGAGGGGATGGAGTCTAGAGAGGGAAGCGGGCCAGCCATGAGGCGGAGGTTTGGAACACCGGGTTTTATCGAATTAGGTTGCGCTGTCCAAAGGCGCCCCTCCCCCACACAAAGCTGTTTTCCCATCTCCCTCTGGATCTGGGACAGCTGTGCGCTTGACCCCAACCTAAGCTCAGACGTGGGGAGGTGATGCAGGAAGGCTTCCGAGGACAGGCCGCTCAGATCCACCGGCCATGCTGCGAGGGAGCCCAAGCCACGCAGGAGGCCACGTGTGGGCACCTGGCCCTCGTTCCCAGCCGAGCCAGCCTTGGTGCCAGCCCAGCCCACACCTGCAGATGAGTCTTTCCCAGCCGAGGACCCAGGTGTCCTGGAGCAGAGAGAAGCCAAGCCCACCTGCGCCCCATCTGAATCGGTGACTCACAGCATCACCGGGAATATCAAAATGCCTTCGGGCCACTAGGTTTGAGCAGCTCGTCGCAAGGCAACAGAAAGCAGGGTGCGGGCGCGCAAACTAGTTTTTATGACTTTTATTAAATCCTTACAAAACAGAATACAAAATACCGGCGTTGACAGTTGGTGTAAAGGAAAACTTCTGAGCTGTATCAGTTCACCTGGTACAGTGGAGTTAAAGTGCTTGGACGTTTTTCCCCCACTTAAAAAAAATTTGAGTTTTTTTTGTCTTTTTTACACATCTTAACGTTGAAACACTGCTGTGCCCCCTTCCCCCCAGCGCCAGGCTCGTTCACAGTAACGGTTCTGACCAGTCCTCCGGGCCGCACTGTCGTTGTGACAGGGGTGGGGGAGGAAGTGGCTGTCCCACCTTTGAGGAAAAAAAAAAAAAAGCTGCTCACAGCTCAGCTTTCCGGAGTAAAATGGCCATGGCGCCTGCAGCGGGCGAGAATCCATTTGTTTCTTTTTTACAAAAAGGCAGAATCCTCGGTTGCAAAACGTGGAATCACTGATGGGCGAGAAATGATGGGGGGTGGCCTCCCCACCCCCAGAGTCTTTGGAAAGGCCAGTCCACAGATCGGCGGGCGGGCGGGACGGGGCGGTGGCCCCCCACCAGCCACCAAGGACGGCGACAATCTCCGAGACTCGGGGGACCGCAGAGACGGCACTCGAGCCCCCCACGCCTCGAGGCCCGCCCCCCCCCCCCCCCCCACATTCAAGTATTCGTCAAGAACAGGGAAGGGAAGTCAGCTGATGTTCTGGAAAACTAACGAGACAGGACGAACAGCTAGGAGCCGGAGGGCGGTCTGGGCGGCTGCCCGCGCCCCCAACCCCGGCAGAAGCCCGTGTGCACGTGGAAAAGGAAGCCTGTGAATTGCATAGAGTCGCCCACCCGAGGACGAAGAGCGTCAGAGTCTCCCCAGCCCGGCGGGTCACGCGACGTCTGACTCAGGCGCGGGCGGAAGGGGCGCGGCAGCTGCGGCCTTTTCCTGAAGGTGGGCGGAACAGAGACGCCGCCCTGGGGGGGTCCCGCGAGACCCCGGGGACGGGGCTGAGAGAGCTTCCACGCCAGACCCGAGGGGCGGCCGGGCAGGACGTGGCCGTGGTCAGACTGAGCCCTGAGAAGGGGCACTCGGGTGCCCGGGTAGGGGGTCCGCGGGACCCCCACTTCGGCTGACGGGGGCCTGTCCGGCTCCTCGCGCTTCCTCTGGCGCCCCCATTCGCGGGTGGGCACTCCCCAGTGGAGAGGCCAGGGGAGGGGCCCCGGGCAGCCGCAGCTTAAGGTCAAGGTTCGAGGGAGCCCCGATTGTCAGTCGGCGGGGGCTCCAGCGGGCGGCGCCACCCCGCCTGCCCCCAGGCCCCGCCCTTTGACAGGGGAGACGTGAGAAGCCCCCGGCCCGCCCGGGTGACTGAGGGGAGGGAAGGAGCTACCGTCTCGTCGAGGGAAGGTGGGTGGGGGTCGACCCGTCCCTGAAAACACTGTGAGGGCCGGGGAGGGGGGCGGCGAGGTCCCGCCAGCTCGGGGAGACGCCACGCCCTCCTCTCCTGAGTCACGCGGGCGGCGGGGAGCGGCCTTCACAGTACCCGGCGCATCCCGGGCCGGGGCGGCGGGAGGGCCCCACCCAGCCACAGGCCCTCCGCTCTCCTCCCCGAGCGCCTGCTCTGCGTTTAACACCATTGAAAGGGAAAAAAAACAAAACAAAAGGAGGGGAACAGGAAAAAAAACCCAACAGCAAAAACCTTATATAAAAAGACCCCCGAGCTGAGCTTAGCGCCTCGGAATCCAGCCGGGGGAGGGCAGCCCGCTGGTCACCCGCGGGCAATAGCTTAAAAAAATCTTTAGACTTGACGGGGTGAGGGGCGGCCTATGTACAAAGGGAAGGAGAGAATCACGCGTGGTCTCCCACCAGGACCACGGGGGCCGCGGACAGGCTGGCTCGCTGCCGCCGCTGGGCCAACTTGGACTGGGAGGGCGGGGACAGCTGCAAGCAGCGTGAGGTAGCTCGGATGACCACGGGCTGCTCCTGCCCCGCCTCCTCGGCCGCGTCCTCCTCGCGCTGGGCCAGCTGCCGGTTCATGGCAATGGCCTCGGCCGCGAACGACGTGAGGTCTTTGGCGCAGCTGTTCCTGGGGACAGGGTGGGGGGTCAGCAAGGAGGGGGAGGTAGCCGCCGGCCCGTCCCCCCTGCTTCCCTCGGGACCCCCGGGGTCTGTGCAGTGCCCTGGGGGAGGGGCTGCACGCCCAGGAAGCCCCAGACTCCACAGGGGGCGGGAGGGGCCGGCGGACTGGAATTCGCGGTGGGGTCACAAACTCATCACCCGGTACAAGGACACCCAAGCGCTTGGACGGCTTCCCCCGCCAAGACTGAAAGAGGATCGTGTAGTCTTCTTTAAACATCTTAACATTTAGCGCCCCCTCCTGGACCCGGGGCTCCCCGCTCGGAGCCTGAGATCCCACACGGGCCTCACCTCTGCAGGACCATGGGCGTGGGCAGGGTGTTCTCCGGGGCGCACTGCAAGGAGACAGAAGAGGTGAGGCTGGAGAGTAGAGCCCGCCCGCCTCGGGGCGCCCAGCTGGCTGCGACAGTACGGGGGGTTAAGGCGGTGCACCTGCCCGGGAACCGAGCCAGGCTGGGGGGAGGGGCGCGGCCCGAGCCGGGCGAGCGTGGTGGACGTTGCCAGACCGCGTGATGGGCGGGGCCTGCCTCTCACCAAAGCTGCCCCAGTTCCCAGCAGGGGTTGGGAGCCCGCTCCAACAGCCCATCTGCCTTGACAGTGGGGCCCCAGTCTTTGCTCCCCACAGTGCCAACTTGTATTTTTGTTAAGCCCCCTGCACTGTTGGCCTAGGCATCTGCCCCGCCAGGACAGCAACTGGGCAGAAGAAACAGCAAGCTCTTCTCAGCTTGGCGGGGACAGAGCCTTGGACGGGGGGTGGCAGGCCCCCGCCTGCCACCTGGCTGACCTCAGCTTGACACTCTGTTCCAGGTGAGAAGAGGCCCCTGCGCCTCCAGGACACAGGGCCTGGTGACTCACTGAGAAGCAGCTCCTGCAGTCCCAACTCAACCTGGCCAGCAGGCAGTGGGGGCCTCCCTGCTGCGCCCTTGCCAGCTCTGGGGGGTCTCGATGCTGAGCCGCCTAGGGCTGTCGTACCCTTGTGCTCTGAGTCACCCCAGCCCAGTGGCAGAGGCTGGAGGCCAGCCGCCCCCCAGGCCTCCCTGGTGCTCCCACTCACCCCCTGCACCCAGGGGTGCTGCAGGACTTGGGCAGCACTCAGCCTCTGCTTGGCGTCACGGACGAGGAGCTTGGAGATGAGGTCTTTGGCAGCAAAGGAAATGTGGGCCCAGTCCTTCTCCGGAAACTCGTACTTGCCCTCCTGGATGCTCTCAAACAGCATGTTCTGGAGGGAACATGGAAGGTGGGGTGAGCTGCAGCCAGCAAGGGCTGAGGCCACGTCGCAGACGCCTGGCAGGCCTGGACCCAGAGGAGCACCGATGAGTGACAAGTTCTGTCAGGGTCCCCAGCCTCCACCAGCTGCATGGGACCTGGGCCCAGGCTTAGGGTCGGGGAAAGTGCCCTGAGCTCAGCTGGCAAGGCCAGGGGATCTGGCAGGCCAAGGAGGGCAGGGACCCACCCAACTGGCGGTGGCTGGGAGGCTGGGCCAGAGAGTGGACTCGGGGAGGCACTTGGTGCGCTCTGCTCAAGTGGGGCCCCATTTACTGAAGGGTGGCTCTGGACGGCCAGGCTCTGGGGGGATCAGGCCATGAAGCCTGAGCCTCACATGGTGGGTAGAAGGCTGGAACCTGGCCACCTCAAACCATAGGCCTTGCCCCACCTCAACTTCCTGACCCCTGACTGCTTTCTCCTGTTGGGCTGGGGAACCCAACAAGCCTCTAGAAACCCAGAAAGGTCAGGTCGGCAGTGGCCTGTGGATGTTGTCAGTGGTTGGAGGCCAGGCCCTTAGGGGTGCTCAGGGGGGTTCACAGGCCAGCTCCTCCAGGGTGGGGGGTAGGTGTGTGCATGGACCAAGCCTTGGGGTGCACTGGGCAGGCAGGGGTGAGAGTGCACGTGTGTGTGTGTGTGTGTGTCTGTGTGTGTGTGTGTGTGTATGCCGAGGCAGGCCAGACGCGGTGCTCGGGGGAGGGGTGCACGGCAGGACCCCACTCGCACCTGGCAGGCCGGGCAGGCCTCGCCGCGGTCCCAGCCGCAGTCGCTGCCGCAGTGGCCCACGAAGGGCGGGTAGCCGCTGAGCAGGATGTAAAGGATGACGCCCAGGCTCCAGAGGTCGCAGCGCTTGTCATAGATGCTTGCCTCCTCGCTGAAGGCCTCCACCACCTCCGGGGCCATGTACTCGGCGGAGCCGCACTGCGGGCGGGAGCGGGGGCGTCAGGGCCCGCGGAGGGGGGATAGGGGGGCGCCCCGACAGGGACTTCACGGAGCCCAAAGCCAGACAGCCCTGACCGACCAATCACAGGTTGCTGAGGGAGCCAGCCCCGCCTTCGCCCTGCCGGCCAATCACAGGCTGCTGAGGGATTCGGCCACGCCCCCAACCCCCCCCCGCCCAATCAACAGGTGCCGGGAGCCCGCCCAGCCTCACCGCGCCCGACCACGGCCCCGCCCAGCCGCTCTGCCCGGCCAATCAGCGGCTGTTGCTAAGCGGAAGCCAGAGTTCCGAGGCCCGAGCCGCCAAGCAGGCTCCGCACCTCGAGGTTATGCAACTGTAGCCTGGCACCGGATTCGGGGGCCATTCCCGCCCTTTCCGCCCCTGCCAGCTACCCCTCCCCCCCGCACCCCACTCGGGGCGCCCTGACCCCGCAGGCCCTCACCGGGGTGAGCAGCTCCGGGGTGGAGATGGGGGAGCAGTCCCCGTTGAGTTTGATGCCACTGCCCAGATCAAAGTCACAGATCTTCACGGGGGACACCTGGGCAGGGTCAGAAGGGGCTGTGAGGGTGGCGTCCCGACCCTGGGGGCCCTGGCCCGCAGGAAAGGCCACCCCCCGGTGCCCCTCACCTGGTTGGGGTGCTCACAGAGGATGTTTTCCGGCTTTAGGTCCCTGTGGGCGATGCCTGCAGGAAGAACCAAGAACCACGAGGGCAGGTCAGGGGTCCATGGGTGGGTGGACACATCTTCCAGGAGTCCTGGGCAGGTGGGCTGGGCGCAAGGCTAGATACCCAGGGACCCCTGGGGCAGGCAGAGTGGCCACTCACCTTTGTTGTGCAGGAAGTCCAGGGCGCTGGCCACATCCTGCACCACCACACTGGCCTCCAGTTCGTTAAAGTGCCGCCGCTTGTGTATGTGGCTCAGGATGGAGCCTGGGCCAGGCCATGGAGCAGAACACACAGGGGTCACCTCCACTGCCCAACGGCCAGCACCCACCCCACCCTGGCAGGGAAGCCCCTACTCCGGCCTCCTCGGGTCCAGAGTCCTCCAACCTGAGCTGGCGTGTGGACCCCACAAGGCCCCTCTGATGTGCAGGCCCCCCTGAAAGGTTCTCCCTGGTGGCCCTAAACCCCCGGCCCATTAAGATCAGATGGAAAAGCCTGCCAGGCCCCACGTACCGCCCCGCATCTTCTCAAACACCAGGTAGAAACGGTCGTCTTCCTCAAAGAACTCAATCAGCTCTAGAACGTTCCTGGGGTGGGGGCAGGGAGGTGGGGGAGGAGTGAGGCTTCCTCAGGCCTGTGGGCAGCCACAGAACTGCCCAGCAGGGGCCCGCCTTCTCCACCCCACCTACCCACAGGAAGGCTGCGCCCGGGGCCACGGGCCTGCTTCCGCCTTGCCCACCTCGGACTGTCAGCCTGCCTGCCACTGGGCCCACCCACAATGCCCAGCACAGGGCCTGGCACATTGTGGGGGTGATGGGGCACTCGGGCCCATTCAGCCACTGAAAGATGGCTGGGCCCAGTGTGGTGAGGGTAGGTGGCTGGGCCCAGTGTGGTGAGGGTAGGTGGCTGGGCCCAGTGTGGTGAGGGTAGATGGCTGGGCCCAGTGTGGTGAGGGTAGGTGGCTGGGCCCAGTGTGGTGAGGGTAGGTGGCTGGGCCCAGTGTGGTGAGGGTAGAGGTCACATTACCTGTGTCCCTGGCACTGGTACAACATCTCCACCTCCCGGAAAACCCTACTCCGAATGTGGCCCGGCTGCTTCTCAATGATCTGAAATGTCAGCGGGGGGAGGACACACACACAGACACCAACTGGGTCAGCCAGACCCCCTACAGCCTGAGACCCGCCCCCCCTCCCCTGCCAGAAACTTCCCCTGTCAGAAACTTCTCCTGTGTCACGCGTGAAGCTCGTCAGAGCTTAGATTTTAAAGTTCTGGAAAGCGGAGCTATCCTATGGGGGCCCAGAATTTACTGAAAGTCAATACTGTGGTGTCAGAACAAACTGGGGGCAATGTGTTTCCCCAGAGGCATCACAGGAGGGGCGAGCGGGACAGGAGTCGGTAGCTCTCCGCCCCTGACTGCCACAAGCCTTGGGGTGTATTTGGGGCCTGGAGCCCCTGCAAGATACTCCTTCAGGGCAGCAGGTTCCTTAGCCTAGCGGCCTGCTCTCCCTGACCAGGAGACTGGGGGCCACTGTGCTGGCTCACACACCACCCAGGGGACTGGAGGGGCCTAGGGGCGCCTGGCTGCCAGCCAAGACATCCCATTTGCCTGGGAACCAGTCTGGACAGATGCCCCAGCCCCATAAGCCCAAGTCTGTTTCAGGCCAGGTCAGTGGGCACAGCCGCCCAGGACCCCAGAGCCTCAGGAAACCAGCCCACGCCTCTGCGCCCACCCCCCTCTGGCACCCAGGAGCTCTAAGGACAGGAGGGTTCTGGGCCCACCGCCTGGGGTGAGCCGCTTCGCTCCCAGAGAGGGGAGGTCAAAAAGCGCGTGCCAAAAAAAAAAAAGAAGTGCGTGCCAGCTCTTTCCCAGCAAAGCCAGGCCGCACACACCTCCTGGGAACCTCTTCCCAGGTTGGACCTAGGGCCCCCTCTCACTAGGTGGGTGGGCGGCCTGGGTCACCACTGTGCCCAGGGCTCCCGGCCCACCAGCAGCCTGGGGCAGGGGACGTGGTGTGCTCCACTGGCCAGGCTCCAGCAGCAGGCGGGCACGCACATCCACTGGTCACTGGGGCTCGGCCACCACCCTAAGCACTGTCCGACCTGTCTAGTGACAAATACACCTGCCTCACAGAGGGGCAGAACCACCAGATGCCAGGGCTCCTTGAGATAATGCCAGCAGCCGTGCCCTCCTGGAGTTACCTGAACCTCATTCCATCCCTTGGGAATGTGGCTAGGGCCCCCCACTCTACGGAGGAGACAGCGGTCCCTCTTGAGAGGGGACGGCCTTCTGAGGGGTCACACACGGTACAACTAACCCAACCCTCTGAGCCTTGGTTTCCCTGTCCGTCAGAGTGACAGAAGCCAGGCTGCCCAGCAGGGGCCTTAGGAAGGAGGACACTGACCGTGCAGAATGTGCTTGATGCCTGCTAGGTGTGCAGTCCTATGGCACCATCACACACCCAACCCGGTCGCTCCCAGGGGGTGGGGACCACAGCCACCCTGGTCACCACGCTTCCACCAGGGCCTGAGGCTTCCGGGCCAGCCCGCTTGCCACTGTGCACCTGGCCCTCCTTCCTGGGCAGCCAGCCTCCCGTTACCCCACCCAGCCCAGATGCAGGGTCACGAGGGAAGCCTGGAAGGCTTTTTGGAACGCAGGGTCTGACGCCCGGCCAGGCAACGCAGGCTGCGCAGGCGCACACTGGGTCAGAGGCGGCCCAGGGCTTGCAGGAGGCTCTTGCAGGCCTTCCCTGGTCTCCCCTGATGCCCAGCTCCCCCAAGGCCCCCGAATAGGGCATTGCCTTTCAATGTTTGTAACCAGTACAGGGAAGCATTCGTCATCCCTGGGGACAGGGGCCTGGCCCGAGTGACCCAGCAGGTGAGCATCAGCTCTGACTGAAGCCCCCAGTTCTCGGCGGTCCCTCTGGCACCAGGTCCTTGGCCACCTGTGCAGCGGGGCCACCCCTTGTCACTTCTCACCCGGACTTGGGGGCTCAGCCCAGGCTGACCTGGATTCCCAGGTGTGGCCTGAGTCACCAGCCTTGAGGCCATTTTTAGACACTGGTTTTCCCCGCCTGCCAGTCCGGCAGCTCAAATGCCAGCTCCCCTCCTTTTGCCACCCCTGGAGAGTGCCAGATCCCAGGCACGGCTGGGGAGGGGCGAGGGGGCCGCCCAGGTGCTGGGGCCTGTCTCACCTTGACGGCATACTCCTGGCTGGTGATGAGGTTGACGCAGGTCTGCACACGGGCGTGGGCACCCTCCCCAAGCACGTCCTCCTGCAGCTGGTAGACGTCTGCGGAGCAGGGGGCCGGTGAGAGCCACCCTGGGCCGGCCCATCTCCCCGACGCCGCTGCCCCTGCCGGCCCCACTCACCTTCGAACCTGCCTGAAAAGCTGTCGGTGGCCCGGCACCTCTTCTTCTTCTTGCTCCTTTTCTTGGCATCGGGGATGTCGATGGGCTGGCTTGCAGGCATATCTGTGCAGGGGGAGCTAGAGGTGAGGCCCGCCTGGCTCAGGAGGTGGCCCAGCCCTCTGCCACCGCCAGAGGCTCGCCCTCCCCTCCAGCCCCTCACCAGGGCGGGCCGGGCACTCCAGGACGAAGTCAGGCTCCCCGTGGTGGGCCTGGTCTAGGGAGAAGGCCAGTTCGAAAGGATTCTGCCCCTGCAGGAGAGGAGAGGACAGAGCTCAGGCCCCAGCCCTGCGGGGCAGCTGCACCCAGAGTGCCCCAGTCTCCACGTCCGCACGCTGCGGAGCAGAAAGCCTGGCTCTGCCTGACCACAAGGAAATGGACCTTTCACCCCCAGCCCAGGGCCCTCGGGGCCTCTGGGGAGGGGGTGTGGTATGGGAAGAGGCCAGACGCAGGCAGGGGAGGGGGTGCCGCCTCCCAGGCCAGGCCTGAGTCGCCGTGGGGCACCAGGCCACGTTTTGAGCCTCGGTTTGCTCACCTGCAGGATGGGGCCAGCACCACAGCATGGCTGACCGCCCGCGCCCCTGCCGTGCCCCGGCGCAGGGATCAAAGGCGCAGGGCAGCCAGTGGGAGGGAGTGAGTCAGCGGCTTCCCAGAGCGGTGCTCCCAGCCAGGCGGCCCTGCCTGCTTTCCCATGGCTTCCTGGTCTCAGTCTCCCCTCTGTGTAATGGGGCACCACTGCCCTCCTTGCCTCTCACTGTCCGCTCATCCCCACTGCACCTCCCGGCCCGAGACGATTCCCGCCACCACACCTCTGCTCCTGATGTGCCCACAATGCGCCCCGTCCCCCAGATCTGCGCCTCTCTCCTGGTCCGACCCCCTCGCTCGTCTGCTTCCAGCTCCGCACCGCTGGGACCCGGCTCCGGGGTATCACGGGAAAGGCACCTGCGGTCTCCCGCGTGAGCACCGGGCCGCTCCCTCGCCCGGCCACAGCCGCACTGTCCCGTGTACCCTCAGACACACCAGGATGGAGCCCCTCACAGGCCGCGGTGTCCAGCTAAGGAAACAGCCCTTGAGCAGGAAGGGGCCTGCTCAAGGTCACCTGACAGCCCCCGGGACTGGGGCGGGGTGCGTGGGATCCTAACAAGGGAACGAAGGCAGCTGGGGTTCCTCCAGTTTCTGCGGATCCAGCGTGAGGACTGGCAGCCCCCGGCAAAGCACGAGGCTGAGGCTTTAAGGATGAGGCTCTGAGGCCCCACCGTGTTTCTCTAGGAGTTTGCTCTCATTTAGCTCCCCGAATCCTGGGGGTCCAGGTGGCCAGGGCTTCAGGTGGGCGTGGGGGCCCTGTACAAACAGCAGTGGCTCCAGCTCTGATGCTGGAGGACCTGGGTCAAGTCACTGCCTCTCTCCGGGCCTTGGGACAAGGGGAAGCAGGTCTCCAGCAGGAGGGCCATCTGGCAGAGAAGGAACTCCGGGAGAGCCCCAGGGAGATACCCAGGGGTCTAACAGCAGAAGGGGCCAGGCCAGATTCCTGCAGACGGGAGGCCCGGAAGCCAGTCCGGCAGCACAGGGGCAGGCAGAGGTCACAGGGAGCGGCTGAAAAACAGGCGTGGGCCCTCCCGGCCTCGCCACCCACCCGCCCTGCAGATAGTTGCTAGGAGGCCCAGCGGGCGGGGGAGGGGAGGAAGGCGGCGCTCCAGCCTGTCGGCGCAGGATCGTCCACCAGCACCTGCCTCTGCCGGCCCAGGGGTCCAGCACCCCCGGGGAGCCAGGCACACGGCTGTGCCAGTACCGGCAGTTAGCGCTCTGAGAAGGCTCAGTCCAGGGGCGTCTGGAGGCGCCAGGTGACTCCCTCCTCCCAGAAGGAGGGGCCCCAGGGTGGCAACGTGGGGGTGATCAGGAGGGAGGGTGGACGTGAGGCTCGGGGCCAGCGGCGGCCCTCACCAGCTACTTCACCTCGGCCTAGTGACCTCAGCTCCGAGCCTGACCAGCACCCAGGGGTGACTCGAAAGGACCACGTAAGGGCATGAGGACCTCAGGGGGCCTGTCACCGACCCCACACCCCTGTGCCAACCTCCAATGCAAAGAGCTGGACCCTGGAGAGAAGGGGCGGCCAAGCCACCAAGGTGAAGGGACACTAGCCATGCCAGCTCCTGTGTCCCTGTCACCACGTGCGGGGGGTGCTAAGACAAATGCCCACGCTGTCCAAGGCTCCACTCTCCCATGTGGAAATGGGGAAAAATACATCAGAGACACCTGGCAGACGCTGCTGCCAGGCTGAGGGGAGGGAGGTGGCTGCGGCCCGAGGAAGCTTGGGGTGCAGCGGGAGGAGACACGTAGCGAGGCCGGCCTCTGGCCACCAGGAGGGCCACCTCAGAGCCAGCACTCCCGGCCCAGTGTCCCTCCAACTCCCTCAGGACTCCCACATTCCCACCTCAGCGCTGGGCTCTCACACGGCCTGCAGAGGCCAACCCATAGTACCAGGCAGTGTTGCCAGGCCAGGCCCAGGGCTGGCTGTGGGCCTCCAGTCAGCAGGCCTTGGCAGGAGGTGGCTGGAACCATCCAGAAAGTTCGACTTTGCTTTGGCCACTGTGCCGGCCCCACGCGCTGACCCCATCTCGGCTCCCACCCAGCCCCCAGAGGGGACAGACCACCACCAGTGACGTCTCAAGTCCACCCTGCTCCCGCCCTGCCCTGAACACTTGGACGTGCCAAGGCTGTGGCTGCCCTGGGGGGAGAAGCCAGAATGACAGGCGTGTGGGCAGGGGTGGGGCGCTGGCCCAGGACGCTGGCTGGACGGGCCTGGGAATTTTAACCCAAACAGTCTCAGCTCGCTCCTCCCACCCTGGTGTGCAGTTCGCCCGTAGGCGCGCGCGTACTCACACACTCACACATGCACATACACCCAGGTCTTGCCTTCTCTAGAGGGCAACAGGTTCTTGCCCAAGAAGGCCCAGGGAAGCCATTACATAACGCGGCCAGCGGGGTGGGGTGGCCGCTGACATCACTGTGTCCCCTGGGCCAGGCCCTGTGGGGTCCCTGCCTAGCACCTGCCTGCCCCCCCACCCCCAGGCTCGCTCATCTGAGACTAGAACTGCAGCGGCCCCATGCCACAGCCGTGGGGCCCGCCGCAGAAACTTCCTGCTCCGACAGGAAATAGCCTTGGGCCTGGGGTGTCTGGGAGGTGCTGGGCTGGAAGGGCATCCAGTCCACTGCCCCATTCTGCAGACCACCGAGGAGTGTGTAGGGGAGGCCTGCAGCCCTGCCTGGGGTTCCAGAAGGAAGGGCCCCTCAGACCCCCGCAGGCCCCATGACGCTGGGGACCGGACTGTGGCCTGCTGACAGTCCCCAGCAGTGCACACTCGGCTGGGCTCTGCAGGGGACACACAGCCAGGGGCCCCCACGGGCAGGACGCCCCTCAGCCCTGCCCGGGGTTCCTGGAGGAAAGACCCCAGAGGCCCCAGGGCGCTAAGGACTGTGGCCTACTGAA
This sequence comes from Delphinus delphis, assembly GCF_949987515.2. Taxonomy (NCBI): domain Eukaryota; kingdom Metazoa; phylum Chordata; class Mammalia; order Artiodactyla; family Delphinidae; genus Delphinus; species Delphinus delphis. The sequence continues at coordinate 3,243,319 of NC_082685.1, read as the reverse complement.
CTCCCCCCTGCTCACCATACCAGCACATGCCTGGCTCGGGTCGGCAGGGGACACATATGTAGGGGTCCCCAACCCGGTTTGGGGCTTCTAGAAGGAAGACCCGACAGGTCCCAGGGTGCTTGAGATTGGACTGTGGCCTGCTGACACCGCCCCCCCCCGACAATGCACACCAGGCTGGGGCAGCTCCAGGCGAAGGGTGGGGAGCTGGCACGAGCCCCGGTGGGTATCCTGGGGGGCGGGCTCCGCGTCCCGCCACCGGCCACTCGGGTGGTCCAGCCCGGGGCGGCCCCAAGACGACCCGGCCCTCACCTTGAAGGAACGGTGGAAGCCCTGAAGTTCGGCTGTTTTCTTCTGCACCATCTTCTGTCCGGGCCCCGCCAGCGGGGGAGGGGACGCGGGGCCCGGGGGGCGGCCCGTGGGCGGGGGGCGGCCGGCGAGGGGACCCTGTGGGCGGGAGCAGACAAAGGAGGGCGTTGAGTGGCCGCGGCCGGCGCGCCGGGAGCCCGGGCCAGGGCGGCGAGGCTCCGTGGGGCCCGCTCTCCGCGTCAGGGTCGGGGTCGGGCCGGGGTCGCTGGGCCACACTCACCGGGGTCGGGCTCGGGCCGGGGCCGCAGTGCCGCCGCCCGAGACGCGTAGCCCGGAGCCCGCTGCGCGGACCGCGCGGGGAACAGCGCCGCCGCCGCCGCCGCCGCCGCCACCGCGGACTCCTCCGCTAAGGCCGCCACCGCCGAGAGGAGCCGGGCGGGCCGCGTCGCCGCCACTTTTATAGGCCAGGCTCGCCACCACCACCCCCAGACCCCGCCCCCGCCCCGACGCAGACCCCGCCCCTCATGGCTCCGCCCATGCACGCACGGCGGGGGCGGGACTGGAAGGCCGCTCTGGCGGCGGGGCGTGTCTGCGCGCCTGCGCCGTGTGGTGCGCGGGGTTCGGGGGGCGGGACTCGGGAAGGGTCCTGGCGGGCGTGGGCAGGGTTGCTGGAGGCTCCGGGAGACCCGCAGGACCCTGACACTGAGCCCAAGCCCGGCCCTGACCTCTGGCAACAACCGCAGTCTGTCGGCCGGGGCCTAGAATACACTGACTCCTTTGGGCGACACCCCTGCTCTAGAACCTGCCATGGCTCCCTCTTGCATCTCTGTTCTAGGATCTGCCGTGGCTCTCTTTTTGGGTTTCCCGATCCTGGCCCCAGCTGTCGTGCAGGCGCACCCAAACAGGCTTATAGGCCCAGCTGCCTCCCCAGGTTGCTTCCCAAGAGTTCACGTGATTGTTGGCTGGGAAAGGGGACCACATTAGGGGGTGGGGACAGACCTGTGAAGGACTGTCCTCCCGTCCTGCAAAGGAGTGCTTCGCCTGCCTGATGGAGAGAAAACCCAAGGGGTGGGGGCGACCAGGACGGGAGGCAAAACACAACCCCATTTTGGCTGGGGCCCCTGACCCAGGCTCTGAGAGAATCAGTCAGCTCTCTGTCCCCGCAGCCCAGTGGTGCATGGTCCTCAGACCCGTGTCTGGACTCTTAGTATTACAGGCCTGCGGAGGGAACTGTCCTCCCTCTCCTCCAGGCCCCAGCCTGTCCTTTCAGAGGCTTCCCACCACCCACCCCCAACTGTCCCCCAACGAGGCCTGAGCTGGACCGTCCCCTTGCCTGTTAAGCTACCTCTATTTCTGTGCTGCCCCCCAAGGCCACAGCTCAGGCCACAGGAGCTGTAAGACCTGACCTCAGCCAGCTCTGGGGTGTTTGGAGGGACCTGCAGGGAGCTCCCCGGCCAGCCCCCAGCCCTCCCCTGCCCCGTGCGTGTGCGTGTGTACGTGTGAGTGTGTGTGTGTGTGTGTGTGTGTGTGTCTGTAGACACACGTTGGCTCCAGGTGCTGGGGTGGGGCTGCTGGACTTGCCTGCCCAGGGGAAGCCTCAGGCTCCTTCCTCATCATCCCCACCCCCCTCCTTACCGGGCTGTCCCTCTCTGTGTGTACACCGTCACCTGCAGGTCTTCATGTGCTTCTGGATGGCATGGGTGTGTACAGATGCCCCTCGCCAGAAGGCCAGCTCTGAGAAAGCCCAGATCCCCGCACTGCTGGTCCAGCACCCAGCACAGGGCCTGGCACACACACAGGAAGTGCTCACTGAATAGTGCTGAAAAGAAAGGATGTATTTAAGCATGTGTGAGTGCGTATGTGCATGTCTGTGTGCACGCATATAGGGGTTGGGTAAGGTCTGAGCTTCCTGAGGCTGCTTCTGGAGCCCAGAAGTCTGAAATCAAGGTGTCATCAGCAAAGCCACACCATCTCTGAAGGCTATAGGGGAGGATCCTTCCTACTTGTTCCAGCTTCTGGTGGTTGCTGGCAATCCCTGGTGCTCCTTGGCTCATGGCCTCATCACCTCAACTCTGCCTCATTGTCACGGGACCATCTTCTCTGTCTGTGTCTCTCCTCTCTCCTAAGGACACCAGTCATTGCATTAAGGCCACCCTAGGGACTTCTCTGGAGGTCCAGTGGTTAAGACTCCGTGCTTCCAGTGCAGGGGGCACAGGTTCAATCCCTGGTCAGGGAACTAAGATCCCACTTGATGCAACCAAAAAAAAAAAAGGCCACCCTAATCTAGTAAAACCTCATCTTAATTTGATCACACCTGCAAAGACCCTGTTTCCAAATGTCACATTCACAGGTTCTGGGTGTTGGGATGTGGACATATCTTTCTGAGGCACGCAGTTCAGATCAGACAGGAAGGGGACCCAATTTCTGGTGTGTGGCTGTGATACATCTATCTCCTGGTGCGGGTGTTTAGCTGTGTCCATCCTCATGTGTGTATCCATGGGGGTTGCCGGTCACGCTGACCTCAGGGAATAGAAATGAACTGAGGTCTTGCTTCAAGGCCATATTCCTCGGTCCAGCCGAGCTCAGTTCCTGGGCAGCCTGATTTGGGAGTCCGGCTGGTGGGGGTAGATTTTTTTTCGCAAAGCCAGAAGCACCATCCAGCCCTGGGCGCTGCTCAGAGGAACTGCCTTACCCTCACGCAGCCGGGACAGATGGTCCCTTGCTGGGCCCAGTACCACAGGTTGGGAAACAGGAAGCTCAGAGATGGGAAGATGACCCCCGGGCCTTTGGGGTCCTTCCACCCAGCCCTGCTGACATCTGGGGCCTGGATCATTCTCTGTGTGGGGCCGTCCTGGGCACTGTGGGCTGTTGAGTGGCATGCCCACCCACTCAATGCCAGGAGCCCCCCCAGTCATGACGACCACAAATGCCTCCAGACACCGCCCAGCATCTCCTGGGGGGAGGATCACCCCCTAGGTAAGAGCCACTGCTTCTGCCCACTGGATGCACTGAGTCCTGCCATCCCCCCACCCCGTGTGTGAGGAGGGTGGCCACCAAGGGAGCACTTGTGTGAGTGCTGGGAGGGGTCCTGGTGCACACACGGGCTCTTCAACCAGGGTAGGGGCCATACGTGTGTGTGCACACACATGGGCTTCTGTGTTGGAAACACGAGTGCCTGCATGTGTGCGTGTGTCCATGGGTGCATACAGGCATATGCATACAGTCGCCACACGTCCCCCCAGGAACAGGACAGGTTGGAGACTCACCCAAGCCCTCAGGAGGCACCTAAGCCCCCAGGGCTGAGAAGTGGGATTGGCCTTGGTGCGGGCCCCTGTGGGTGCCTGGGCTGTGGTAGCCAGGGCGAGGCAGCCAGGCCCAGCCCCAGCCCGGCCTGCACTAGGTGGGGGTAGGGTACTGCTAATGGGAATGGGGGAGCGGAGGGACCTCTGTGCCTGGCCTGCTGGCTCTGGGGCCTCAGCCCTGTCCTGCCACAGGCCGGCTGCCAGACCCAGCCAATTCTGTCATCTTCCTTGACCTCATGTACAGGCCGAGCTCCCAGAGGTGCTGAGCGCCCAGGGGCTGGGAGGTAGCTGGGGGCCTGGCCACGCTGCCTACCTTACCTTGGGCCCCAGGAGTCTTGCCTGACACTGGGCGATTGAGCCAGAAAACCTGGGGCCCGGCCCCTCCTCCTCTTGCCAGCCAGTTTCTTCCATCCCTTCGGAGTGCATTCGGGGTTGGGGCAGTGACACAGTGAGGGGCAGGTCCAGCAGGGCGAAGGACGACACAGAGCAGTGGGCAGGACAGGCAGAATCCAGGGCAAGGATACTCCCGCCACCCAAAGGATAGCATGGGAGCTGGCCAGCTGCAGAAGGGGGCTCAGGATTGCTCTGGGGGACTTGGAGTTGGCAGGCGCTGGCCTGATAAAGAAGGACAAGGCTTCTGCAGCAGTTGGAGCAATTCCCTGGCTCCAGGGCCTTCCCCTCCCCTACCCCAGCTTCCCCTGGGATACCCTAGGGGACCAGGAGGACAGGGGTGCTGGCCCCCATCTTCCACCCCAGTCATGGAGGGGACTTGGCAAGCCTTAGGCCAAAGGGGCAGAGAATCAGCTTTCTGAGAAGCCCCTACCTTCTGCAAGGTGACTCTCTTCCCGTGTTGTATATGGTCTCCCCCAAACCCCAGAGGAGACACGAGGCAGGACATGATGCTGAGCCCTAGGGCCTCTGCTTCCCCTTACCTCCTATGAGCCAGAAGGCAGGCTGGCTGGCTGGGTGGGGTCCATTCTGACCACCTTCCCCTGGGTCTGGTTGGGCAGCCAGAGCCCTGGCATCCTGGGGCCTCAGTCGTGTAGAGTTCACCTCCTGGACGGCATCCAAGGGACCCCAGGACAGCTCAGGGCCTCGAAACCCAGCAGGTGGAGCCCCCAGATTTAGCAAATAAAAATACAGGACGCCAAGTTAAAGCTGAATTTCAAGGCTTCCCTGGTGGCGCAGTGCTTCAGAATCTGCCTGCCAATGCAGGGGACACGGGTTTGAGCCCTGGTCCGGGAAGATCCCACATGTCGCGGAGCAACTAAGCCCGTGCGCCACAACTACTGAGCCCGTGCTGTGCAACACGAGAAGCCACCGCAATGAGAAGCCCGCGCAAGGCAACGAAGAGTAACCCCTGCTCGCCGCAACTAGGGAAAGGCTGCACGCAGCAACGAAGACCCAAAGCAGCCAAAAATAAATAAATAAAATAAAAAAAGATTATAAAAAAAAAGTTGAATTTCAGATAATGAGTAACTTTCCAGTATAATTCCCAGGCATAAGTATATTCCATGCATAAGTATATCCAAAACAATTATTCTTTGTTTATCTGAAATTCAGATTTAAATGGGTGTCCTCTAGTTTATCTGGCAAACTTACCAAGGGGTAATGGTGAGACCTTTGTCTCCCACCATTATTTATTTATTTATTTTTATTTTTGGCTGTGTTGGGTCTTTGTTGCCGCGCGTGGGCTTTCTCTAGTTGCGGGAAGTGGGGGCTACTCTTCTTTGCGGTGCACAGACTTCTCATTGCAGTGGCTTCTCTTGTTGTGGAGCACGGGCTCCAGGCGCACGGGCTTCAGTAGTTGTGGCTCGCGGGCTCTAGAGCGCAGGCTGCAGGCGCATGGGCTTAGTCTCTCGGTGGCAGGTGTGATCCTCCCGGACCAGGGCTCAAACCTGTGTCCCCTGAATTGGCAGGTGGATTCTTAACCACTGCGCCACCAGGGAAGTCCCTGTCTCCCAACATTAAAAAGAGGCACCTGTTTGGTGTGATTGTGTGTGAGTGTGAGCAGATCGGGGTGTGTGTATGTGTGTCTGTGCACATTTAGAGAGGCACTGAGCCTGTGTCTGTGTAGGGCAGACTGTGCACAGGTGGGAGTGGAGGTAAAGCCCATGCTTGGGGCCAGTGCTGGGACCTCTGCAGTATCCTCATGAGCCCATGCCTTTGCGGGGGAGGGTTGGGGCCCTCCCTCCTCTGCTCAGGCACCTTAGCCTCAGAGCAGGCACAGGGCTGGCCCTAAAGCACTGAGAGGTTATGGAAGGATCCAGATCCCAACGCAGCTTCTGAGCTAGGATCAGGGTGTCAGAATCAGGGTCGGGTCGGCACTCGGTGCTTGGGTGACTGTGAGCATAAGGGGAAGGCAGAGTTGGAATCCTGGGCTGGAGCCCAGCCTGGCCTGTGCCCCCTCTGCATGTTCCCACCTGTCTGGACCCCCAGAAATAGGAACCACCAGCTCCCGGTCTTATCAGGTCCCCAGATAAGTGAGGGTCATGGGCAGAGTCATCACTGGGCCCTTGCTGGGCTGGGGCCTCCAGCCGTGGGGCCCAGCAGCAGGAACATCTGATGCAAGTGGCTGTAAGTGTCCCTTCCTACTGGCTGACTCACAGCCCGCTCCATTCCAGTGGCTCAGCAGTCCTGGGGACGGAGCCAGGCCCGCTGTCCTCTGTGGGGGTGGGGAGAGGGCAGGGAGAAGGGAAAGCAGGGGCGGGTGTGGCTAGGAGCTCGGAGCTGGCCCGCCTGCCTGGCTGTGGGTGTCTGCAGCCCTGCGGCCCGCTCTGCTGTGATGGTGGCGGCTGTGTAGCCTCCCAGGGGTCAGTCACTGAAAGTCCCCAAGGGAGGGGTGGGGGGGGGTCGGGGGCTGAGCAGTGCTGGCCCAACTGACGGCCAATGGCTGCCACTCTGCGACTGGGGATGGGGCGCTTGGCTTGTCATCCCGCTTTCCCTCCATGTCCAAGGCAGTGGACACCCAGGTGGCTCTCAGGGGAGCCAGGTCTCCCACTCCCAGCTGACCTCTCCCCAACAGTGATCTGGGCGTCACGTACAAGAGCCCTTAGTTTTGAGGAGGGTGGGGGGCTTTCCCCGGAACCTGTGGATATGAAACCTTAATGTGGCAGAAGGAACTTTGCAGATGAGATTAAGGGCCGTGAGATGGGGGTGATCCTGGATTAGGGGTCGGGCAGTGTCATCACAAGGTCCTTATAAGAGGGAGGCGGGAGAGTCAGAGGCAGAGAGAGACGGGAGAGGCGCGCTGCTGGCTGTGCGGATGCAGGAGGGGCCTTGAGTCAGGGATGCGGAGCCTCTAAAAGCTGGAAAAGGCGGGAACCGCTGCTCCCCTGGAGCCTCCGGACCAGCCCTGCCCACACCTGGATTCAACCCCGTGAGACCCGAGTCGGACTCCTGACCTCCAGGACTGTCAGAGATTAAATTTCTGTCATTTTGAGCCCCTAAATCTGTGGCAACTTGTTACAGCGGCCCTAGGAGTTTCATACAGGCACCAACACCCGCAGCGTCCCAGAGTTCCCATTTAGCAGATGAGCAAAATGAGGCAAGTCCAGCCGGGTCCGGAGGAGGCCAACCGACCCCGGCTTCCCGGCCAGGGCCCCTGAGGGGGCTGGGGACAGGGGCGATGTGTTCAGTGGGCCTCGCAGCCTGCACTCCTGGGCCCGGTGTCTGTTGACCTGCCAAAGGCCCCAGAGGCCGCTGTGGCCGGAGGAGGGGGGTTCTGCCTGACCACGGAGCTGGCGCAGGGACCAGCCTCCAGGAATGTCCTCCCCCGGGGTCGGATTTGCTTGTGCTGCTAAATGCTCGAGCCGATCTGCTGCCTGGCGTGTGACCCGGCGCCTTTGAACCCTCCCCGCCCTCTGCAGCGAGACGCCAGCGGCGCCCAGCCCGTTCCCACGCCGTGACCCCCGCCAGGCATGCCCTCCCCGGGGCGCCTCCTCCTCATTCCAGTCGCGGGGACTCCCGGGGGGCCCATCGCCGGCTGCCCTGGGGTGGCCGTCGGCCTGGGGCGGCGGCGGGGGACGCCGTGGACTGCAGGACTGGGTGCCCTGGGGACCCGGGCTGCGGCGCCTGCGCTCTGGCTCTGGCGCGGGGCCCCTCTGCCCGCTACGGGACCGGTTGCCGGGCAACGCGTTTGCGTCACCGAAACCGGCACTGGGCCCGGGCTCCCCTGGAGCGGGAGGCCGGGCCCTGGCGCTGGGCCAATAGAATTCTAGGGACTGAACGCGAAGGGCGTGGCCTCGGCCTGCCCACCGGCCAATGGGGTTGTTGTTGTCGAGGTCGCGCTAGGAGGGCCGCGCCCCTTTAAAGGGATCGCGCTCATCTCACCGCGTTGGACTTGCCTACGGGTTCTGAGAGAAGAACACGGCGCGGGGTTAGGGGTCCGCGTGTCTCTCTGAGCCTCAGTTTCCCCAGGTGCGCATAGCAAGGGCACGTGCACCCAGAGCCCGCAGCTCCCCCAAGGGGCCCCCTGCATTTATGTAGTGCCAGTTTGCACCTGGACCCAATGCGGCGCCATCCCCCCGCCCCCCGCCCCCCGCAGGATGTCCCTGGCCGCACGGCTTTAGGGCGATCGCGTCCCCAAGAAGAGCATACTGCAGCTGGGGGGCCAGGTTTGTCCTCAGGCCTGGGCCCCTGCGCCAACCCCTCCTCCTCAAGGGCTAGGAAACATCCCTTACAAGGACCCCTTCTCCACCTGTAGGTCTGGGAGGTTGGTTCCCCTGTCCTCAGGTCTCAATGCCCCGGCACTATACCCACCCGCCCTCAGTTCCGACAGGGGAAGGCAAAAGGGGTTGGTGGTGAGGGTCTATTTCCCGTGGACTCTGGGGGGCAATGGCCACAGCTACGATGTCCCTCCACTCTGGATGGACCCTACTCTCTGCTGTCAGGTGGCCCATGTCAATGAAAGACAAATCAGGAGTAAGAAGTGACATTGGCTGATCCAGGGTGCAAAGATCAGCAGAAGTGACCCCTCCAAAAAACCATTCACCTGCACCCTCTGTGTCCCAAGACTGGAGTCCCCCCAGGGGTGGCCTGTGGTGCCTGGAGATGCCTGCGGCCTGGGTTTCTGCCAAGACTGGTCTCAAAGAATAGGGCTGGAATCTGGAGGGGTGACTGGGCCCAGAGATGTGGGGAGGAGGGGGACATTTAGCTGGGCAGGGTCCCTGGTCCATGTGGGATGTGGACTCAGCTCCCCCCTGGTGGCCCTCTTTCCTGTCCCTCCATCACCCCCGACCCCAGCACCCTGGACACCGCTAACCTGGGGTGTCCTGCTTTGATCCTTGTTCCCTGGTGATGTAAGATGTTAGCTTTAGGGGAAACTGTGTGGAGGGCATCCAGGACCTCGAAGTACAATTTTCGCAACTTTTCTGTAAGTCTAAAACTTGTTCAAAATAAAGTAAAATAATAAAGGAAGCACACCACTAGTGTTAAGTAATTTCTAAACATTTTTGTCGCCCCTGCCCATTGACCCATAAAAGATGACCAGCAGGTGCAGCATGGCCCTCCAAGGCATGAAGCTGGACACGTCCCAGAAGTGCCACAGCCTCCAGCTGTTCTGAAAGCAGGCTTTACTGCTTCCGGGCATGCTATGTCCTCGGAAGGCTGGCTTTGGTCTGTGGAGGGGAGGTCATAGGCACCCGGCCCCCCGAGGCCCTCCTGGTCAGCTGTCCATGTTCTCCACACTCTCCTGGGACCCCCAGCCAGGGGGAAGCTCACCCACGTGTCCAGGATTCTTTGGGGTTTACGGAGGTACCACTGGGGTGGGCTGTTTGTATCCAGGGGGGCCAGCATGCTGCGAGGATGAAAGAAGGGGCCACGAGCCAGGGATGTGGTGCCTCTGGAAGCTGGAAAAGGCTGGAACCGATGCTCCCCTGGAGCCTCTGGAGGAGCCAGCCCTGCCCACGCCTGGATTTTGACCTCCAGGACTGTGACATGATAAAGGTGTGTGGTGTTTCTTTTTTTTCTTGGCTGCGCCCGGAAGCTTCCAGGAATTTAGTTCCCGGACCAGGGATCGAGCCTGCGTCCCCTGCAGTGGAAGCACGGAGTCTTAACCACAGGACCGCCAGGGAAGTCCCAAACACGTGTGGTTTTAAGCCACTGAGTTTTGGTGATTCATCCTAGCAGCCACGAGAAGCCAACATGCCCTCACCCCGGGCTAACCCTAAGGGCTGAGCGTACTGCCATGACAGACTGGCGTGGCTCTTGGGTGGTTTGGGGGGCCTGGACTGACGGACGAGTACGTTCACTTGACAGAGTTCCTGGAGGAACTCATGGTGGCCCCCGAGCTGAGCTGGAGAAACAGGCAGGGAGATGGGCTCACAGAAAGCAGGAAACGGGCCAGATGGCAGTGGAAGGACAGCATGGCCAGCACATGCTGGGCGTCTCAAGGCTGTCTCCCTGCGCCATGACCAACCAGGGACCTTGAGGGACCAGAGGTCAGGACCAGAGCCCAGGGCCTGGCCAGAGGGAGAAGTTTCCAGCAACTTGGCTGGGGTTCCTGGGCTGCGGGGTTAGCAGGGACCACCTGAGTCCATCTCTACTCTCCAGCAAAGTGCTGAAGGGGTCAAGTGTCCCCAGTGGGAAATGCAGGTCGACCCTCCACATCGGCTAGACGCTCAGATGGGTCCCCGGGGCGGGCAGTGAAGGGAACCCTGATGGCCTGGCGGGTGTGGGGACCGGCCTCCCCCCTCACCCATTTCCCAGCTGGCCTTCGTGGGGCAGAATTCTTGTCCAGGGATGCAAGGCCCTCAGCGCGGTGGCCGGAGGGCAGCTGCTGGTATATGAAACGTCCAGAACAGGCAAATCTACAGAGACAGAAAGCGGGGAACTGGGGGGCTGGAGCTAATGGGCTTCTTTTACAGTGGTGAGGATGTTCTGGAACTGCATAGGGGTGACGGCTGGACGACCTGTGAATGGACTGTAAGCCCTGAATTGTCCACTGTAAACAGATGGACTGCAGAGCACGTCAGTGACGGCTCACAAAGATGCTTATCAACAACAGAGACCCTGCACAGCCCAGTGGCGGCTGGCAACTGTGCAGTGACAGCGCCAGGTGGGCATCGAGAGGACCCTGCCGGCCTGTTAACTGAGGCTGGATGCAAAGCAAACATCTGCACACTCCACGCTTCCTGGCCGTGATGGAAGGAAGGAAAGGGTCTGAGCGGACAAAGAGAAGGAAGCCAGCGTGCGTCCGCCACAGGTCAGGAGCTGGGCGCTGAAGACCGCACTTTCGGAAAACATCCACCACGGGAAACAGGCATTTGAGAAAACACCTGCTGTCACTCGCAAGACATTTCAGTGTACGCAAGAGAGGACATAGGTCAGAGGCGGTGCTGGTGAGGGTGTGAGGTCGGCAGGACCCCCAGACGCTACCCTGTGGGGGTCGGGGAAAGCACCAACCTCCCGTGCCAGGAGCGTGCCCTGGAGCCTTTGCACCTGCGGGGTCCTGCCCCCAGGGGACGCTGGGTCATGTCTGGGGATGGCTGTGGCTGTCACACTGGGGGCTCCTGGCATCCAGTGGGTGGGGCCAGGGAGGCTGCTCCACACCCTCCAGTGCCTAGGACGCCCCCCCACCCCTGAGAATAACCAGCCCCAACGCCAGCAGCACCGAAGGGGACAGACCCTGGTCCAGAGAGACTCCCCATGCGGGAGGAGGAGGAGACGTCAGAAATGTCTCTAGAGGCGAACAACTGCAACTGCCTTCGTGCCATCAAAGAGCCACCGACCTGTGCTCCTGCCACGTGATGGAGTGACCCCAGTAGTTCAATGGTGGGGTTCACGTCCACTTAATGAGAAAAAGCTGGAGGCTCTCACGTGGCCGCTGCAACCCGCCTCCTGGCGGTCACGCCCTGGTGCCATGCCATTAGGACCACATCAGGTCCTAATGCCCCTCTGGCCCACTCCTCTTGCCGGCTCTGATGAAGCATGTGGCCATGTTGGGGTGACCCACGTGGCAGGGGGCTGAGGGAGGTCTCTGGTTGACAGCCCGCGAGAACCTAAGGCCCTCTGTCCTGCAACTGCAGGGAGCTGAACTCTGCCAACAACCACGAGAGCTTCGAATAGGATGGGTCCCCAGTTGGGTCTCTGGGTGAGACCCCAGCCTTGCTGACACCATAACTGTAGCCCAAGCAGGGCAGGGCAGGGCCTGGACTCCTGGCCCATGGGAACTGTGGACTGCAAATGTGTGTTGTCTCAAGTTTTGTTTGTGGTGCTTTGTTATACGGCACTAGCTGACTAATACAGCTACTCCATTACTATATAACTAACAGCTTCTCTTAAAGACACATATATGCAATCTCCACTTTACTCATGGAAGCTGATGTTTACACAGCTTACATTTCTTGTTAGGTTTGTCTGACCCTACAGTCAGGACTCTCCCCTTAAAATGTGAGCTCTTGGGCTTCCCTGGTGGCGCAGTGGTTAAGAATCCGCCTGCCGGGCTTCCCTGGTGGTGCAGTGGTTAAGAATCTGCCTGCCAATACAGGGGACACAGGTTCGAGCCCTGGACCGGGAAGATCCCACATGCCGCGGAGCAACTGAGCCCGTGTGCCACAACTACTGAGCCTGCGTTCTAGAGCCCGTGAGCCACAACTACTGAGTCCACGAGCTGCAACTACTGAAGCCCACGCGCCTAGAGCCGGTGCTCCGCAACAAGGAAGACACCGCAATGAGAAGCCCACGTACCGCAACGAAGAGAAGCCCCCACTCGCCGCAACTAGAGAAAGCCCGCGTGCAGCAACGAAGACCCAACGCAGCCGAAAATAAATAAATAAATAATGAAAAACCCCAAAACATCGTTTTAAAAAAAAAAAAATCTGGGCTCTTCCCCCCGTGCAGAGGTATCCATTCTGGAGAAGGCTTAGTATGTTTCCAGTGGCTGAGAGTTACTTAATCTTTGGCTATTAATTTCTAGTTTTAGTGGTGTAGTGTAAGCCCTGACAGTTGATATTTTGTTTTCTTTTTCATAATGCAGGCGCCTGACTTAGATTGCTGACACACCTACTTCCAAGGTGGCATCTCGGACTTCCCTGGCGGCACAGTGGTTGGGAGTTCGCCTGCCAATGCAGGGGACGCGGGTTTGAGTCCTGGTCCGGGAGGATCCCACATGCCGCGGAGCAACTAGACCAGCGTGCCGCAACGAAGAGTGGCCTCCGCTCGCCGCAACTGGAGAAAGCCCACGAGCAGCAACAACGAAGACCCAACGCAGCCATAAACAAATAAATAAACAAACCAAAACCAAAAAAAAAAAAAAAAAAAGATGGCATCTCGAATAAACACCTTGCCAGCCACGGGACGAAGTAAAGAGCCAGGCGACCACCCCTCACTGAGTCAGAGATCTTGGTTGGTTTCCATAACTGACCATTTGGGCTGCTTGTTTTTTCTCTTCCCATGCTTTAAATTCCTGCTCGTATGTTTTAAAGTCACCAATAAAGAGTGAGCCCATGAAACCTAGGCCCTCATCCTCAACCCCAATAAAACCACAAGCAGACCCCTAAGCTCTCTCTCTCTCTCTCTTTTTTTTTTTTTTTGCGGTACGCGGGCCTCTCACTGTTGTGGCCTCTCCCGTTGTGGAGCACAGGCTCTGGACGCGCAGGCTCAGCGGCCATGGCTCACGGGCCCAGCAGCTCTGCGGCATGTGGGATCCTCCCAGACCGGGGCACGAACCCGTGTCCCCTGCATCGGCAGGCGGACTCCCAACCACTGCACCATCAGGGAAACCCTGAGTGAGAAATTTTAAAAATAGCCAGCAAATAAACTTTAATAAATAGCATGTATAGAAAATATTATTTTACTTTTAATTATATTGAACATATTAAATATTCAGTTAAATATATTAACTTGTAAATCAGTTGTACGATATGTCATGTTAATAAATTTATATATCATTTTATAATCAATCTATCAATAAATTTATATATTGATATATCAGTATATTAATACATTTTCTTAGCTGGCAAGAGAAGTAACTTTAAATCATTTTGCCATGTTTTCCTTGAATTTCTTTTTTTTTAAATTGAACTATAGTTGATTTACACTGTTGTGTTCATTTCGGTTGTACTGCAAAGTGATTCAGTTACATATACATATATGTTCTTTTTGATTCTTTTCCCTTATAGGTTATTACAAAATATTGAGTATAGTTCCCTTTTTATTTTTTTCTTTTGGCTGTGCCGCATGACTTGTGGGATCTTAGTTCCCCGACCAGGGATTGAACCCCGAGCCCAGCAGTGAAAGCACCGAGTCCTAACCACTGGACCATCAGGGAATTCCCAAGTATAGTTCCCTGTACTATACAGTAGGTCCTAGTTGTTTATCTATTTTAAGTATAGTGGTGTGTATATGTTAATCCCATACTCCTAATTTATCCCTCCCCTCCTTTCCCCTTTGGTAACCATAACTTTGTTTTCTATGTCTGTGGGTCTATTTCTCTTTTGTAAATAAGTTCATTTGTATAATTTTTTTAAAGTTTTCCTTGAATTTCTATTTCATTTAATATATTTCAGTACATATAGTTTTCTGACTAATATATTTTCCCTATAGAGCTATTAATCAGGAAACTTGATCAAAATAAGTATACTCTTTCTCGTACGCATTAATACTGCAATCCCTGCTCTCTCATGGTTCTCTTTGCTTGGATATAACTCGGCCTGATCTACCCTGAACCGTGCTGTGCCTTTTTTTTTTTTTTTTTTCTTTTTGCGGTACACGGGCCTCTCACTGTTGTGGCCTCTCCCGTTGCGGAGCACAGGCTCCAGACGCACAGGCCCAGCGGCCATGGCTCACGGGCCCAGCTGCTCCACAGCATGTGGGATCTTCCCAGACCGGGGCACGAACCCGTGTCCCCTGCATCGGCAGGCGGACTCTCAACAAATGCGCCACCGGGGAAGCCCCGTGCTGTGCCTTTTATGTAACAGCTTTATTGGGATAGAAGTCACATGTCCTGAGATTCTCCCATGGTAAGTGCACAGCTCCTGGGTTAGCATATGCAGAGTTGTGCAACCATCACCACTGTATAGGTCTGTGTGAAAAGAAGAAAGTGTTAAGATTGTGGTACTCCTTTTTTAAAAAAAAATAAATTTACTTATTTATTATTTTTTGGCTGCGTTGGGTCTTCGTTGCTGCACGTGGGCTTTCTCTAGTTGCGGTGAGCAGGGGCCACTCTTCGTTGTGGTGTGCGGGCTCATTGCGGTGGCTTCTCCTGTTGCAGAGCACAGGCTCTAGGTGCACAGGCTTCACTAGCTGTGGCACGCGGGCTCAGTAGTTCTGGCTCGCAGGCTCTAGAACACAGGCTCAGTAGTTGTCGCTCGCGGGCTTAGTTGCTCCGCCGCACGTGGGATCTAGTTCCCTGACCAGGAATCAAACCCGGGACCCCTGCATTGGGAGCACGGAGTCTCAACCACTGTGCCACCAGGGAAGTCCCTATTTGTTTATTTTTACTATTATTATTTTCTTTGGCCACACCACGCGGCTTGCAGGATCTTTGTTCCCCGACCAGAGATTGAACCCGCGCCCCCTGCAGTGGAAGTGCGGAGTCTTAATCACTGGACCGCCGGGGAAGTCCCAAGAAAATATATTTTAGAAAATAAGAAACTCATATTGCCAGATATTAAAATTACTCTAACTTCGTAAGGTACAGTAAAACTGGAGGTGGGATAGGCAAATTCCTGGAAAAGCCATAAATGGACCCCTGTGTAAATAAGTAACATTTCTGAGGCGGGAGAGTCATATGGTGTTGGAACAGGGGATTCACTTATTATTTAAAAAATAAAAAATTTGGGCTTCCCTGGTGGTCTAATGGTTAGGAATCCGTGCTTCCATTGCAGGAGGCGCGGGTTCAATCCCTGGTTGGGGAACTAGGATCCTGCGTGCTGCCGGGTGTGGCCAATAAATAAATAAATAAATAAAAATGCATCGAACATTGGAGCACCTAAATATTAAATAAATAAATAAAATTTAAAAAAATAAAAATTTCTCTAGAGCCTTTCCTTTCACCACACATGGAAATTAAACTCTTTAGTTTACCCGTATTTAATATTAAAAAAAAAGAAACATGGAGAACGAGAAGAAAACAGAGGTGAATATTCACATAAAGGCCTTCCCCAGCTCAAGTTTATAAGCTCATCACCAGGGGTAGAAACCACCAGGGAAAAGGTTGACCAAAAATATGAAAGTTCAAGAATAAAGGAAAAGTGGATATATGTGTATGTATAACTGATTCACTTTGCTGTACTGCAGAAAATAGCACAACATTGTAAATCGACTATACTCCAATCAAAATTTAAAAAAAAGAAGAAGAAGGGAAAAGTATGTCAAAAGGATCATAAATAATGTTAAGGACAAACAAGAAACCAGGAGAAATTTGTGTAACATATATGACAAATTATATATAGGAAAGCTTTTATAAACAAGTAAAAAACATTAATAAGCCCATATGTAAAATGTTTTCAGAAACCAATAAAAGACCACTTCCCAATGGAAAAATGGACAAGGGATATGAATTGGCAATATCTCTGGTCAACAATGAATTACTACTAGGGAGTTTGGGATTGACATGTACACACTGCTATATTTAAAATGGATAACCTATCAGGACATAGTGTGTAGCACAGGGAACTCTGCTCAATATTATGTAACAACCTAAATGGGAAAAGAATTTGAAAAAGAATAGATACATGTATATAGATAACTGAATCACTTTGCTGTACACTTGAAACTAACACAACATTGTTAATCAACCATGCTCCAATATAAAATAAAAAAATTAAACAAACAAAATAATGAATTACTACAACGAGGATATTCCACCTCGAATCGATAAGTGACTCAAGGCCTAAGTCCCAGTGTTGGGAGGAGGATGCAGGAAATGGGAACCACCAGACACCTCGATGGGGGTGTAAATTGGTTTCCCCTATCTGCAGGGTATTGCACAACACATACAAAAATACCCTACAACGTAATTCCCTCTGACACCAACAGCAATATTGGCTATGTCAATAGTTAAGGATGTTTAAGGACTTCCCTGGTGGTCCAGGGGTTAAGGCTCTGTGCTACCATTGCAAGGGGCATGGGTTCGATCCCTGGTCAGGGAACTAAGATACCGCATGCTGCTCGGGGTGGCCAAAAAATTGAAAAAAAAATTAAGGATGTTTATAAAGATTCAGCTAGAGGAATATTTATCATAGCTATAAAATAATGGCAACAACCCAGAGGGGCTTCATTTGGTTCTCAACAGAAGGACAAGTCTATCTGGGCTTTTTCAAATCCTCCATCTGTCCTCCATGACCCCACATGGCCTCTCCGTTTGGTGGTCCAGGTGAAGACCAATTATCAAATTCCAGATTTCACCATCGAGTTTTATGAACTGGAAAGGATTCAAATCATCTCTACCTGACCTTCGTTCTGACTCAGGAACTGCTTCTAGAAGCAGTGCCAACAGACGTGGCAGAAATGGGTGGCCGTGGACCGACAAGGGCTTAGTGAGATGGAGGAGCTGAGACACTTTCCTTTTATTTTTTATTTTAATTTTAAAAATATATTTATTTATTTATTTGGCTGCGCTGGATCTTATTTGGGGCATGTGGGATCTAGTTCCCTGACCAGGGATCGAACCCGGGCCCCTTGCTTTGGGAGCGTGGAGTTTTAGCCACTGGACAACCAGGGAAGTCCCCATTTTCCTTTTAGTTGATCTTGAATTAGAAGTGAAACAGCCACCTGTGGCTAGTGGCTGCCATACTGGACAGCATGGGACGCTAGGACAATGCCTGCCCCAGTTTGGAAGTTTTCAGTAGCACGGGGCTCCTGATTTTCCAAGATGGCCCTACTAAGCAGTTCTCCTCTTCCTGGAAGAACATCCCTTCCGGGTACACCAGAGGTTGCCTTCTTTGTCACCTCCATTGGGATGATACGAATCCACAGCCACATCTAAGTGGCAGCCTCTCCCATGCTGACCGGGAAGGAACCGGGCCAGCCGGTCTTGTACAAGCAACACAGCTGGTTTCTTCTACCACTGCCCCGGCTGACCAGACTTCCAGACACCAGTTCCTGCCCCCCACTACCTCTCCTGGTTGGACAAGTTTTGGGGTGAACTGTCCTGTTAAGACGAGTGATTCTCAGGCCCGTGGAGGGAGGAGTTGCTCAGAAGCTGGCCTGGCTAATTCTCGCATTCCAGGCAGCCCAAGTCAGCGGGTCCCAGGCATTCTGTGTGCGAAAATTTTCCTTCTAAAGGGTGTGTGAGTTTCCCGTGGCAGCTCTAACAAGTCACCACAAACTCAGTGGCTTAAATAATATGAATTTATTCCCTTAAAGTACTGGAGGTAACACGTCCAAAACGGGTCTCACAGGGCTAAATCCAGGCGTGGGCAGGGCTGGTCCTTCCGGAGGCTCCAGGGCAGCATCGGTTCCCGCCTTTTCCAGCTTCCAGAGGCGCCACATCCCTGGCTCGCGGCCCCACCTGCATCCTCAGAGGCCGCAGTGCAGCATCTCCCGTCTCTCTCTGCCTCTGACCCTCCCGCCTCCCTCTTATAAGGACCCTGAGATGCCGCTGGGCCCCCAGGGAATCCAGGGTCACCCCCAACTCAGGGGCTTCAACTTAATCCCACCTGCAAAGTCCCCTCTGCCCCGTGAGGTGACACATCCACAGGTCCTGGGACCGGGATGTGGATGGCTTCGGGGTCTGTTGTTCCGAATCACAGCTCCCCAAACTTTAAAACGGTCCTGGAGACCTCTGTGGTGCATTTGCAAAATCAAGGGGTAAGGAAACAGCAGCTTCTTTAGAAGGTATTTACAAGTGATGGGGAGTCCCCGCAAGTCACTCTGTCTGTCCGATGGAGATGGCACGCCCTCTAGGGGTAGGAAGGTCTGGAGCACAGGCCCCAACCCGCCTGGCAAAAGACCATCCTGTCAGCCCCACGACCCCTGAGAGTAAGTAACCCGTTCCCATTCCTCACATATAAGAGATATTGGGGATAAACTCATGTGTCAAGGTCACAGGATAGTTAGGACGGGGCTGAGACAGAAAACACCCCTCTGTTCCCACGTGGTTCAAAGTTTTCTGGAACCTTCTTTACACAGCAAAGAGGCAACAGTTAAAATCTCGTTTGCTGAGTGCTCAAAGCAGAAACGGGAGAGGGAGTGGGCGCCGTCTCAACCTGCTTTCCAGACTCTGGTCCTCATCAGCCCCGCCCTGTACCCTGTGAAATTCTAATCCCACTGATATTCTGTGCATCTGTTTAGCTACTTGGGACACTCTGCGGGGGGGTGGGCACAAACTGTTGTGACATCTAAGATTTCTTTGCCACTTGGGGATGTGTCCCAATGCCAGGCCCTCCCACCAGGAAGACAGAAATGACAACCAGCAGGTGCAGGTAAGGAGACACGTGATTTATTCTGATGGTCCTGTGGGAACACCCATGGGCACGGGAGGGTGGGCAGGGGAGCCCTCCCCTCCAGCCCCGCCACCTTTCCAACCTGGCTGGTGACCTGAGTGGCACAGTGGTTACGGCGTTTGGTTGTGGTTCTGCATTTAAGAGGAGCTACACGCGACCGGGCGGTTTCCTGCAGTCTTTCCAGGACTCCGGGAGCGGGACCCCAGCAACTTCTGGAAGGACCGAGGCCCAGGTCGTGTTAATTGCACTTGTTGGGTGTTGGTGTCGGGTGGTGGCCCTGTCTCCGAGCGAGCATCCCAGAAACCCAGAGGTACTCAGAGCTGGTGTGGTCCAGGTGGGCAGGACCGCCACGGCGAAAGGCCACGGAGGATGCTGTGTGCGGATGGGGCGCGAGTGGGCGGGGCCCCCAAGCTTCTGCGGGGAGACGGTGCTGGGATTTGGTCCCGGAGCCACGGAGGGCCACGCTGACAAAGGGTTTCGATATGAAGCTGGCAGGCGTGTGAAGCAAGGCTAAGTCTGGCTAAACATTCGGCAAAACTCAAAGGTCCCAAACCAGGGAGAGGCGTGCCCTGGCAGAATCGTACTGCTATTCACGACGGAAAGGGGACATTTTTCTAGAGGGGAGGGGGATCACTCCTTGTAGGTAAAAAACTTTTTTATTCCGGTAACATCTCATAGTGGTCGTAAATGCAACTAGACGAATTCAATCTTTTATGCGACATGAAGGGGCCCCAGGACACCTGGGATGTGGGCGTGGGCTCGGGAAGCTGGCACAGGAGCCTAAGGGTCCCGGAGGAACAGCGGGACGGAAGTGGCTTGGGGGGAGGACGCCGGGAGGACGCAAGCCGAGCGCTCGTACCACTCGGAACCAGGCCTGGGCCGCAGCGGGGGGCACTGCGGGGTCTCAGCCTCGCTCATGGGGGCCTGACCACCCACGGCCGAGCAGGCGGGCTGGTGCAGGAGATGTACCCGAGTGGGGCCAGCCTCCGGGCAGGTGCAAGCGGTCTGCAAATGAAGTGGGTTTTCCCGGTTGCTCACAACACGTGGAATCACAGAGTTCAAGTTCTATCTTATCTCCCCCATGCTGGCCAAGGAGACTGGGGCTCAGGGAGGCTCAGACCCATGGGTGCTGCCACCTTGGGATCGGAGAGAGGACGCAGCCCAGACAGCACAGAATTTGCTGGGCTAGAAAATACCGGTCCCTGTTCTGGAGACATGGCCCTCAAGTAGGACTGTTCCCCAGGCGCGGACTCGGTGACTACGGGGCCAAGGGGCTCTCAGTGGCACATCCGTGCGGTCATTTCTTTCTGTTAAGAACAAGCAGGACATCAGCAAATCACACAGGAAATCAGGGGACGCAGTCTCATGGGAGCCCTCAGGCCTCACTTAAAGCAAATCTTACGAAATACAGAGCAGACGGCAGCGCGCCTCAGGCTGGGGCGCAGACTCTTTCTGTGAAGGGTCCCACAGTCCCTGTGTCCAGAAAGAGCTAACTCTAAGCATCAGTGTGGGACAAATGACCATGCGATTAGGGCGCTGAGTTAACCAAACAAAAGTGAGCTGATCACAAAACTGCACACACACTTTCAGTATTTGGTGAGATTCACATAAAAGGAACTGTGGGAAAGAGGCATTCACCTCCACAAGGGTGCACAACCCCACCTGTAGTTCCAGAACGTTCCACTACCCCAGAGGAAAACCCCAACCCCACTAGGCATGCGCACTGTAACTTTAACTCCGGAAAAATGTTTACTGATAGGCAGAGCCTGCAAGGGAATATACAAAAATGAGAAAGTTCTGTGAAGTTGTTTTCAGAGAGTTTTAAAAGTTGTAAAAGAATAGAGGCTGGGGCTTCCCTGGTGGCGCAGTGGTTAAGAACCCACCTGACAATGCAGGGGACACGGGTTTGAGCCCTGGGCTGGGAAGATCCCACATGCCGCGGAGTAACTAAGCCCGTGCGCCACAACCACTGAGCCCACATGTTGTAACTACTGAAGCCCGCGCGCCCAGAGCCCATGCTCCGCAACAAGAGAAGCCACCACAATGAGAAGCCTGTGCACCGCAACGAAGAGTAGCCCCCGCTCGCTGCAACTAGAGAAAGCCCACACGCGGCAACGAAGACCCAACACAGCCAAAAATAAACAAATAAATAAAATAAATTTTTTAAAAAAAGAAATAAATAAAGTGGGTTAGTGGTTGCAGGGGCTGGGGAGGAGGATGGGGGTGACTGCTGATGGGGGCGGGGCTTCCTTTGGGGTGATGGAAGGAAGGTTCTGGAACTGGATAGAGGTGATGGTTGCCCAACCCTGTGAATGTGCTGAACACCACTGAATTGTTGGCTTCACGATAGCTAATTTTACGTTATGCAAATTTTACCTCAATTAAAACCAAAAAAATCCTTGTTCTCCACCGGCAGGGGACGGGGGTGGGTGGAGGAGGTGTAGGTGGGGACAGTCACCAGAGGCCCATCTGTTTCTCCCACAGGGAAGCGGGGGCAGCTGCAGGCAGTGACCCGCCCGCCCGCACCCCGATGGGCATGCAGCCCCAGGACAGGGGGCACTCGCCTCCCCACGATGCCCCGACCCGCTCACCAGCGGCTCCAGCTCCTTGGTGTCGATGAGGCCAAACTCCGTGACGAAGTAGTAGAAGTGCTTATAGCAGGTGTTGACGTGCGCCTCCGAGCCCAGCTGCGCGATGCGGTCGAAGTGGTGGATGTAGACGTGCACGAACACGCGGAAGAGCCGCGACAGGATCTTCTTCACCACCTGCAGGAAGTTCTTGGGGAACGGCGTGCCTGCAGAGGCGGCAGGGGCAGCTCAGCTAGGATGCGCCCCCAGCTGCAGGCGCGAACCCCTCTCTGCGGGACCCCGGGCCTGGGAAGCCCACTTCTTGGCTCCCTAACAGTGCCTGGGGGCGGGGTGGGGTGGGGCGGGGTGCCGGCAGATAGAGTGCCAGGACTGCAGCCCCCGCGGCCCAGCACCTGCTGGACGTGTCCCGCCCCGCCCCACCCCGGTCTGGCCAGATGTGGACATGCCATCCCACTTCCGGTGGCTCACAGGTTTCTGTGTGTGTCTGTCTCCAGTTACGTTTATTTTTTGGAATAGAACTGGAGAACCCATAAAAACCTATGTTTTGGCCTTTGACATTTTTCACTTAATACACTTCTCTCTCTCCAGTGTATGTTTCATGACATCACTTAAATTTGAATGTACATATCCTAACTTAATTGCATGCATACACTATATTGCATTTTCTTGTCCAATTACTGAATTTAATACGTTTTATTTCTATTTTTTAAGTGTATTTATTATTTATTTATTTTGGCCACTCTGGGTCTTTGCTGTGGCACGCTGGCTGTAGAGCGCCTGGGCTCAGTAGTCGCAGCGCGTGGGCTTAGCTGCGGCACGTGGGATCTTAGTTCCCTGGCCAGGGATCGAACCCGGGCCCCCTGCACTGGGAGTGTGGTGTCTCAGCCACTCTGCCACCAGGAGGCCCCTCTGTTTTCTAAATTGCGGTGACACACACGTACTGTGGGACTGGCGGACTCAGCCCTCCTCCGGTGTTAGTCTGTGCCCCCCACATGCTCGCCCGCTCCCACCTCGTGTCCTCTTCGTCCCACAGGGCAGATGCCACGCACTCGCTCCACCTGACCGGCACTACCAGGGGGCTCCCCAGGACCAGGGTGGACCGGCCCCATTTCTTCAAGAGAGGGGCTCCAGAGCTGGCAGCCCAGGGGGAGGAGCACAAAGGTGCCACGAAGCGCGAGGAAAGCCATGGCGCACAAGGCACACGCTTCCGGAAGATGGAGCGGTCAGCTGTTGGACGGTGCTGTGCTTCACAGCCCTGTGGTCGGCGAGCAAAGGCCCCAAAGACGTACAGGCAAGTGCCGGAGATCCGTGCGCAGGGCGGCGTCACGGGATGGCGTCTGCAGTGAGATGGGGAACAGCCTGGCCCAAGTGGGAGGTGGAAGACGAGCCCACGCGGCGGCTCACACCAGGGAAAGGTCCCAGGACTGTGGAGGCACGAGGCAAACGGGAAAGACGCTCCCACGAACGTGCGCCTTTCCAGCTCCCGTCCTGCTCCCTCCTGTGTGTCCTGGTGGGTGTGACAGCTGATGGGACTGGTATTCCATCGGCCGGAAGCGCCTGTGAACGTCTGTTACAGGTGGACAGGGCCCAGCGGCTCCAGGGATCTACCTCTGCGGAAGGTTCGTTCAGCATCAATGAGGCCTCTGGGTTTTCTCCCTCCATCCAACCGGAGAAAAAAGGCTAAAACAAAAGGCATGCTCCACTCTCGAGAGACGACCACGTTCACGGGGCATCTCAGGAGCACACGCCGTCTTGAAGGCCTGTGAAAGCCACTTGGTGGGACAGTGGTCTCCAGGGCATGGGGATCCCCATAAGGGAAGTCCCCCTAACAGTGTCACGAAGTCAGAGGGAGCGCAGAGCCCATGGCAGGCAGAGGAAGGTGAGCACAGGGTGTGGCTGGCACCAGCCACACGGGGTCCTGGGCCCAACGAGGCTAAGGCCCTGCCCTTCCCCCTCTCCTGGGAGAGGGATGCCAGGAGTCACCGAGGTCACCCTGGGCCATCCTGGGTGGAGGGGGAGCGGCAGCCCCGTAGGAGAAAGGCCTAGAAACAGAAGATGCTGGGACTGCATTGCCCACACCTGCCACGATGCCCTCACACGGGGGTCACAAATCCGGCCCACCTCCCACTCCTGTAAATAAAGTTTTATTGGAACGCAGGCCCACTCCTTATGCACCCTTGTCTGTTTATATACCGTCCATGACAGCTTTCAGACTACACAGCAGATCCGCGTAGCTGAGACAGACCATCTAGAGGCAAAAACCGGAAAGATTTACTGTCTGACCCTTTACGGGAAACGTCTGTGAAAGAACGTTTCTTTTACGGGAAAGAACCTGGGTCTAAGCTCAAGAGTGTGGGCAGGTGGCTTTGGGGCCTAAGTGGATGCTCAGGTGTGACTGGAACCAGCACGGAAGGTAGGATGAACTTTGGACCCGCCCTTTCTTTGCCCGCCCACAAATTTCACCCTGAGGAGCGAGGCAGGCTCTGCGCAGCACCACAGACCAGCAAAAAGAAGCATTCCAGTCTGTGTGCCTGGCTGGGGGTCGAACCTAGGTGAGGGGCGAAGCTGGCCCCAGGGTCCGTGGACAGGGCTGGAAGGTGTGGCCTGGGCCAGGTGGCCAGAGGAAGGCGCCAGCAGCCACAGAACCCACTGTGGCCGTGCGGCAGAGGTCTCTGACCCCTGCTGGGCAGCTGAGTGATGTCTGACAAGGTCATTTCTCTCACCCTTCTCGTGCTTTCCTCTTTGGTAGGATTACTAGAATTTGCTTCCGTGGGCGAGGCACTGACTAGAGGCCCTCAGGGTCTGAGTTCTAGGATGTGGACCGCTCAGGATCTGAGGAGGCTTCAGGGGGTCCTAGCAAGGCAGGGACTCAGGATGACACAGAGCATGTGTAGACGTGGACCTGGCAACCTGATGGGGGGCTGCCCAGGAATCTCTATTCTGGGCAAGTGATGATTCCGGGATGGCCTTTTCCCAGATGAGTCCCTGAAAACCCCACCAGGGTCAGCCTGGTTCAGTGTACCGACGGCGGGCGAGAAACTTAACGAGGCACAGAGCACGCCAGCGGCCAAGAGCTGGGCCCGAGGCCTGCGCACTGGCCAGTGGTTTGCCAGGAAGCCGTGTCGCACTGGTGAATGTGAGAACGACATCTACCATCACCCGGGGCTGACAGGACAAGTCGCCCAGGGCTGCTCAGTGGCTCAGAACAACTCATACGGGTTCTCCCACAGCTCCTGAGGCCAGAGTCCACATGGTGCCCTGGGCCGAGGTGCAGGTGTGGGCGGGGATGGGTCCTCCGGGGGCTCCAGGGAGAACCCGTTCCTGCCTTATCTGGGCTCACAATCCCTTCCTCCTCCTGTTGCTTCACTGCCTTCTGCTCTCCTGGGTGTCTAGTCTCCCTCCATCTCCCTCTTGTTAGGACCCTTGTGATGACATTTAGGGCTCACCCAGATAATCCAGAATAATCTCTCCATCTCAAGATCCTTAACTTGAAGCAAAATGTAGCCCCTCCACACACGGGAGCATCACTCAGCCGTGCAAAGGCGGGAAGCCCCAACACTCGCTACCACGTGGACGGACCCTGAGAACACGATGCTCAGTGAGAGAAGCCAGACACAGAACACAAAGTGGGGTGATCCCACTGATGGGAAACGTCCAAAACAGGCAAATCCAGAGACAGAGTGGATTCCTGGTTGTCAGGGGCTGGGGAGGGGGTGGGGAGTGACTGCTGACGGGGACGGGCTTCTTTTAGAGTGATGGGTTTATTTATTTATTTTTATTACTGTTATTTTAAAAATTTTTGGCCACACTATGCAACATGTGGGAGCTTACTTCCCCGACCAGGGATCGAACCCGCACCCCCTGCATTACAAGGTGGAGTCTTAACCACTGGACCACCAGGGAAGTCCCAGGGTGATGGGTTTAGATAGAGCTGATAGCTTCACGAAGCTGTAACTGTCCTAAAATGACACCAAACTGTGCACTTTAAGTGGGTGGGTTTTACAGGGTGTGGATTCCATCCTGATAAAACTGTTATGAAAAGAACATGAGGACTTCCCTGGTGGCGCAGCGGTTAAGAATCCGCCTGCCAATGCAGGGGACACGGGTTCGAAACCTGGTCCAGGAAGATCCCACATGCTGCGGAGCAGCTAAGCCCGTGCGCCACAACTACTGAGCCTGCACTCTAGAGCCCGCGAGCCACAACTACTAAGCCCACATGCCTAGAGCCCGTGCTCCAGAAGAGAAGCCACCGCAATGAGAAACCCGCGCACCACAACGAAGAGTAGCCCCAGCTCGCCACAACTAGAGGGAGCCTGCGCGCAGCAACGAAGACCCAATGCAACCAAAAATAAATAAAGAAAAATAAAATTAAAAAAAAAAAAAAAAAAGAACATGAAAGTGCAGAGACTCACCGACGTTGGTGGGGAAGACGTCCTCATTGTTGATCTGCACCTCGATCCAGTCCATGAGCAGGTCCATGTACCGGGGGGCCGACAGTGCCGTGGGCCGCCGGAACCTGTGCTCGTCCTGCCAGCGGTACTCATACTTGGGGCCGCCTGACATGACGGGGCAGGAGCGCTCGGTGCAGCCGTCACTGATGGTGCCGTAGATGAGGTTGACGCGGTTGAAGAAGTCGACCACGTGCACGGCCACCCAGTCGTTGAGCTCCTCGCCGGCGGGCAGCTGCACGGCCAGCTTCAGGTCTAGCCCCGCATTCAGCGATGCCTGCGCCTTCTTGTGCAGCTCGAAACGCTGGGTGCCTGGCTCGAACTTGCGCTTGGGCCGGAAGGTCTTGTCCTTGTTGAAGACCTGCTTCAGGAAGGGGTTGGACATCTCCGCTGCGCGCTCAGGACGCCCCCCGCGAGGCCTCCACGGGGAGGGCCGGGCGGGACGCTCACGATGCGAAGGTCACCGGGCCCCCGGGTCTCCCCCAGACCTGGAACACACAAAGAGGAAGCACTGTCACCCTTCTCAGAACCCTGTTCTGTAAGCACCGGCGGGCAGACTGGGGACACTCCTGGGACTTCTGGTTTTGAGTTTCACCAAAAGGGCGCACAGCACTGCCCCAGGCACATCCCCCTGCCTCAGAGCAGAAGACACTGAGTCGGGCCCTGCATCATCCTCTCCACGCCTGGACGCTTTCAGTAAAGCGGAGAGAGCTGCTAGCTCCCACACGCTGGCTGAGGGCGGCCCCCACAGGCGAGGTGGTCTCTTCATCTCCACAAAGAGACATCCACAGCCCTGGGACTGGCGAATGGACCTTATCTGGAAGAAGAGACTTTGCAGTCTTCGCAGATGTGACTGGGTTAAGGATCTTGGGATGCCCTCTTCCCGGATTATCCCCGTGGGCCCTAAGTCCAATGATGAGTGTCCCTATAAGAGAAGACAGACACCCAAGGAAAGACCATGTGATAATGGATGCAGAGATGGGGTGATGTGTCTACAGGCTAGGGGACACCAAGGACTGCCAGCACCATTAGAGTCGGGAGAGAGGCCTGGGACATATGCCCCCTCAGAGCCCCAGGGCGAACCGGCCCTGCCCACACAGATCTGGGGCTCCTGGCCTCCGGGACTGGGAGGGGGTACAATCCTGCTGCCTCTCTGATCTTCCCTGTGTCTCGTGTCCCAATCTCGTCACTGGATTAGGGGCCGCCGTGACCCATCGTGACCTCATCTCTCCATTGTGACATCTGCATAGACTCCATTTCCAAGGGGTGGATATGAATTTGGGGGGACACTATCCACCCCAGTGCACTAAGTAAGATGCCTCTATGAGCTGTCTGGACTCGTGACTGACGCCGCCCGTTTTGGGGGATGAGGCCCCGATATAGGGGCTGCAGCTGCCATGGCCCTGCCGTGATGCCCGGTCCCCCTCCGGCTCCTCCCGAGTCTTTGCTCTGCACCGTCTCCTCTGTTACAAACCCCACCTCGGAGGGCAGGAAAGGATGAAATCGAGCACAAGGAGCTCAGGTCGGGCTCACGCTCGGGACTGGTCACGGCGCCATCCCCGTCCCCATTGCTGCTACGATGACAGCGCTGGCCCGCCGCCCCTGGCTCTCCATCTCCGGCCCAGGAGATGCGCTTTCCCGGGAGTGTGGACCTGGCCGGCACGGGGGTGTCCTGGGCGCTCACCCAGGAGCAGCCACAGAAGGGGAAGTCGGCCTAGAGGGGAAGCGGAAGCAGAGCCTCTGCATCGCCCAGGCCGGGCTGCACCGCACGCACCCGTGCACCCCCGTATGACGAATGACCACTTATCTGGAACGTTTTAATAAATCCCTCGGCAGTTGGTTTCTGGGCCCTGGGACCAGCAGCCTTGTCAGGTGGCCCGCCCTCCAGACTAGCACACTGTGTGGCAAACTGCCAGAAACTGAGGGGCTTTCAACAGCCCTCCTTCATTATCAGAAAGTTCTGGACGTCCCACATCTGAGCCGGGCCTCATGTGTCCTTGAGTAGGGACCTGTCACCCCCCAGGCCCAGGGCGGCCCTGCAGAGAGGACGTCAACGCCACCAGGACGGCCTCAGTGACAGAGAAGCCGTTCCAGGTGGGCAGGCCCGAGGCCGGCAGGTCTGGTCACCCCGACCTTGGAGGACCTGTGTCCGCGGGTCCAGGCGGAGCAACCGGGACGGGGAGGATCTCAGCAGAAGTAAGAGCTGAGGCACGACCCACCGCGTCCTGTAGGCCAGCGTCTCCTGCAGGCTCAGCCCTTCCACAGCTCGGAGGTCTGGAAACCCCTGCAGGCCCAGGGCTCCTGGCCTGGCCTTCAGCAGCTGCCTCGAGAATGTGAGCCTCTGGGTTAATTCCGGAGGCTGGAGAGATGATGTCTAGGGCTCAAACCAGCCTTCTAGCCAGGGCGGTCCTGCCCCCAGGGCAGCAGAGCCAGGAGGATGGAGACTTTAAGTTATGAGAATTTACAAAGAAAAACATTGCTCTGGCCTAAAGGGAGATGGTGCTCGAGCTGAGCCTGGAGAGCAGATCCTTCTGGAGCCCAGGCGTGGGGAGGGTGGGGCCCGATGGAAGGGGGCGGAGGAGACCCCAGCGTCTCTCCCCTCAGGGCGGGAGTGACCCTGACCCTACCTCCTCCTGTGTCCTCAGTGTGTCCACAGGGCCTGCTCACAGAGGGCTCAAAAAGAATCCAATGTGAAAGCATGGAGGAGGCCTCCCTGCCCTGGTTAGGGGAGAGGGCGTGGTCAACAGGATAAGGGCCCCAGAGACACCTCCGTCCTGGTCCTGGGCCCCGAGGACATGTCACCTCAAACGGCAGAGGGAACTTTGCAGACAGAATTAAGTTGAGGCCCCTGAGACAGGGATGACCCTGGATTCCCTGGGGGGTCCAGTGTCATCACAGGGTCCTTATAAGAGGGAGGCAGGGGGTGGGGGGGGCATGTCAGAGGCAGAGAGACACGGGAGATGCTGCGCTGCTGGCTGTGAGGATGCAGGAGGGGCCACAAGCCAGGGGTGCGGCGCCTCTAGAAGCTGGAAAAGGCGGGAACCGATGCTGCCCTGGAGCCTCCCTGGAGCCTCCGGAAGGACCAGCCCTGCCCACACCTGGATTTAGCCCCGTGAGGCCCGAGTCAGACTCCTGACCTCCAGAACCGTGAGATAATAAACCTGTGTGGTTTGGGGCTACAAAGTCTGTGGTGACTTATTACAGCAGTCTTAGGAAACTCAGACAGAGGCTACGCAGATAATCCTAATGAGCGCTGGGCAAAATAACTTGTAGTTGATGTAACTGGATCTGGTTACATGTGGGCCTGGGATCTTCTGTTCTCCCCGCTGGCAGGCAAAGCCCGCTCACGCTTCTGGGCCCCGCTGGACACTACGGGTGTGGGAAGGTCAACTCAAGGCAGCATGAACTGTGCAAAACACAGGAGCTGAGCATCCGGGGATGGAGCCAGATGGACGGGAGGAGCTCCAGTGAAGAGCGGAGGGACCCACCTCCCCCCATGAGGACGGCCGTAATCAAAAAGGACAATCAATAGGGCTGTTGAGGACGTGGACCAGTCGGAACCCTCCTGCACTGCTGGTGGGAACGTAAAATGGGGCCACCGCTGTTGAAACCAGCCTGGCAGTTACCAAAACACGGTTAAACCTCACCCAGCGATTCTCTCCTAGGTGCCCAGCCAAGAGAAGTGACAACACATGTCCACACAAAAACCTGTGCATGTGCCCAGCAGCATGATTCACAACAGCCAAAAGGCAGAGACACCCAAATGCCCAGCAACGGGTGCACTGATCCACACACGGGAACATCACTCAGCCCTGAAAAGGGGTGAAGCTCTGACACTCGCTACCACGTGGATGGACCCTGAGGACACGATGCTCAGTGAGAGAAGCCAGACACAGAAGGACCCACTGTGTGTGATTCCATTGACGGGAAACGTCCAGAACGGGCCAATCCACAGACACAGAGAGTGGGTTCCTGGTTGTCAGGGGCTGGGGAAGGGATGGGGAGTGACTGCTGTTGACGATGGGGCTTCTTCTGAGGTGATGGAATGTTCTGGAACTAGACAGATGGTGGCTGCAAACGTTGTGAATGTACTGAAAACGCTGGAATGTACACGGGAAACAGGCGGAGAGTCCGGCATGTGAATGACAGTCAGTGAAGCTGCCATTTTGAAAGCAGGGCGCGGGGGACAAGCAGAGCAAGTGCGGGCTGAGCTGCTACCCCAGGCACCATAAAGAACTGAAGCAGTTTCCCTCTCAGCTCAAATCGAGGTCAGCACTACCTGTAAAATCTGTTTACCGTGAAAGGTAACAACACAAGCACGGAAAACTGCATGGGATAAAAGGTGCAGTCACTGATGCGCCACAGAGTGAACACTCGCTGTGTAAGGGCCCCCCTGGCAACGCAGCTGGAGGCCACCTGTGCTCTGGAGCAAGAAGGCCCCGTGCCTCGTCCACAGACCAGAAGTGCCTTCGCTTCCTTCCCCAAAGCCATCATCACTTCCTGCCACCTTGGTTAACACCCAGTGAGGCATTCACAGTAACCCTCAGAACAAAACAGAACCCCCACTTTACATGGGAAGACTGAGGCCCAGACCTAGCACTGCTGACATTAGGGCCGTCCCAGGTGCTGTGGGGGGTGGAACAGCATCCCTGCCCCCATCCCCTCGATGCCAGGAGCTCCCCCCAGTCCCGAAGACCACAGATGTCCCCAGACATGGCCCAGTGTCCCCTGGGGGCAGGACCACCCTAGGTGAGAACCACCGGGTTAGAAGATGGTGACTCAGTACCACTAGTTAATGATTAGTAGATCAGTGCTAAGCCACGCAGCTGGCAGCAGGAGGAGTCGACTCCACACCCTGAACTGTGGCTCCTTCTGCCTGCCACGGCCTCCACAGCCCCACCCCTCTGCTATTCGAGCTTCTGTCCGTCTCATCCCAAACCCAAGGCCAAGTGCCCTCTGGGCCGGGGCTGCTCCCGCACCAGGTGCCTCCACAATGCCTGCAGGCCGGCTGGGTACTTCCGGCTCCGACTCTCCCTGGTTTTGGGGGTGCAGGCAGGGATGCTGCAGGAAGGTGGTGCCTCCGAGAAGGGAATGCAGCTGAGTACAGGGTGCAGCCACAAACGCCCCACCTGCCCGCTTCTCTCCCGACATGGAGGACCTCAGACCCCGCACGAGGCACTGATTAAAAGAGGCCACCTGCCCCGACCCTCTGTTGCAGAGACTGGCCGTGTCCCCTGCGCCGGGCAGCCAGGACCCCTCTACGCGAGGGCATGGGCGCTGGATGTGTCGCGTAGGGACCCTGCGGCCCCACCTGTGACTGCAAACTTCCCAGGGCACCGTGAACCTGCCCAGGTGATTAATCTGCAAACCAGCCACTCTCAGGCCACTCGGCTGCAGGTCAAGGGACGGTGACCCTGTGTGGACCCACTAGCGACTCAAGCCGTCCTGCCCCGTTCCCACCACCTGCCAGCGGCACAGACTGATTTCAGCCTCCAAACACCCTTCAGCCCAGGCTGAGCACAGCCCCACTTTGGTCACGAGGAGATGAGGCGGGGTGCTCCCCGCTGTCCAGCCGGCGGGTGGCGGGGCTGGGAGAGCTGGGCCAGACCAGCCACCGAGCCCTGGCAGCAGCTTCCGTGCACCCACCCGCCCAGGTTCCTTATCCACCCTGCAGCCAGCCTTCTAACCCTCACAGAAACCACAGCGTCAAGAAGAACGCAGCCCGCTAGTGTCCCGCTGCTGCCTTCTATTGATCCTGGGGCCTCTCTGCGGACAGGTTTGGGAGTCTAACTCCCCACGATGTTACCTGGCGACGCGTGACATGTCAGACAGGTGTGGCTGTGGGGTGGAGAGGAGGGTCTCAGGGAGGGGGCTGGGGCAACCCTGCGGCTCTATCCACAGCCCATCATGCCGTGGGCTGACCCATGCCAGGACAGTTCTGGAAGACAGGGCGGGGCAGCGGAAGGGGATTGTAAGGTTCCTGCCTGCCCTTCTGTCTCCTCAGAAAGTGGGAGGGTTTTTTTTCTAACTGGAAGCAACGATTTTCTGAACAACTCCCTGGATGGGCAAAGGTCCCATCAAAAGCAAAGAGCTTTCTATCAGAAACACATGCTCCCGCGGCTGCGGGGTGGCCGGCCACCGGAAAGTGCCTTTTCCTTGAGAAGCACTGCCACAGGCCAGGGCGCCCGGGAGTTGCTGCCCACCACCGCCCCGCCGTTCCAGGTACCATCTCTGGGGCTGCTTTGTCTTGGTCCTTCTCAGAACACCTCCAAGGACAGCGGGGCCGGGGGGAGCCAGGACAGGCTTCTCGGAATTCAGCGCTAAGGGCTCCCCTGGTTCTTCCTGCAGATGAGATGCGTGTGGCACTCAAACTCTGTGACAAAAGTAAAGGTGACAAAGCTCCCCTCCCCGGCACACACGCACCCCCGTTTTCTTCTAAGAACAAAATGAAACAGTTCTTGTAAGCAACTGCCGCACCTTGGCCCGGCAGCCACTTCCTTCCGGTGCTTCCACATCCTGGCCGGCCACCGCCGCCATGGGGACAGGCCCCAAGCTCAGAAGTCCCGCATGTTTTCGGTTGACATGTAAGCCCTGGCCCCTGGCCTGGAAGGCTAAGTGTCTGGCTGGAAGATGCTCACGGCCCAGGATCTGTCCTGTTAAAGATGGCTGCGCTCCAGAGCTGTCTTCCATCAACTAAATGTTTATATTTAAATACTGCGACTGCAGCCTGGGTGGGGAGGCTGCCCGCCATCCTGCAGGACACACATGAAAGCCAGGTGCTTTAGGCATGTTCTGTATATTCCAGCCCTCCTGATAATCTTTTTTTTTTTTTTTACACAAAAGCCAATTGAGGGCTTCCCTGGTGGCGCAGTGGTTGAGAGTCCGCCTGCCGATGCAGGGGACACGGGTTCGTGCCCCGGTCCGGGAAGATCCCACATGCCGTGGAGTGGCTGGGCCCGTGAGCCACGGCCGCTGAGCCTGCGCGTCCGGAGCCTGTGCTCCGCAGTGGGAGAGGCCACAACGGTGAGAGGCCCGCGTACCGCAAAAAAAAAAAAAAAAAAAAAAATGCCAATTGAGATATAATTCACACAGCTATAAACTCCACCCTTTAAAAGTATACAATTCAACGGCTTTTAGAAACATCATGAAGTATGCAACCATCACCACTATCTAATTCCAGAACATTCTCATCACCCCACAACGAAACCCCGTGCCCATCAGCAGTCGCTTCCTATCCCCCTTTATGGGCTAAATCACATTCCCCGGCCCCAGAAGACATACTGAAGTCTTAACCCCCCAAACCTGTGAAGGGACCCTGTTTGGAAGTGGGGTCATTGCATACATAATTAACTTAAGATGAGGTCACACTGGAGGACGGTGGGCCCTAGGCCAATGACTGTTGTCCTTATAAAAAGAGGGAGATCTGGACACAGACACCGGGAGACAGCCATGTGATGGAAGCAGAGATCGGGTGATGCGTCTACAAGCCCTACAAGCCAAGGAATGACCAGGATGGCCGGCCGCACCAGAAGCCGGGAGAGAGGCACGAAGGTCCCTCCCTGGGGCCTCTGAGAGCCCTGAGCCCACAGCAGATAAGAGCTGGTCTGGGATCTAAACCCGGCTGTCCCCACGTCCACGGCCTTCACTCCACCCAGACGGAGAGGGGCTGCCGGGTGCACACAGCCCAGCGCCACGATTCTCCTCCGAACCTCCTTCCTCAGTCTCAGTTCCCCATGGGGGCAAACGCGATTTTCTGTTCAACAGAACGGTGTCACGGGGGGGTGGGGGTGGGGACAGAAAGGAGAAACGCGGGGGGAGGTCGTGGGTGGTGTGTCTGTGTAGGAGCCACACCTCTTCCTTCTGAGGACCCGGTCTGAGGCTGCAAGAGCCGTCACCGCGTGTTTAACTGACCTGAGTCCTGAGTGTCAGAAAGGGTAACGGACAAGAAACCGCGGCCCGATCTCCCGTCCACCGCGAGCTCCCCTTCGCTGGCTGCCCAAACTTCCTCTCAACATCAGGGTCCTCGGGATCTGGACTTGCCTGTGTGCTGACCCAGTCTGTGGGGAGGGTGTCCACCAAGGACCGCACTCTCTCCAGGCGCCAGCAAGAGCTCCTGCCACGCTCCGCTGCAGCCGTGGGTCTCGAATGAGGCGACCCGGCCCCCAGGGGCCACGGGGGACATCTGTGGTTGTCACGACTGGGGATGCTCCTGGCACCGAGTGGATGGAGGTCAGGGAGGCTGCTCCACACCCCACGGCGCCCGGCACGGCCCCCCCAGAGAGTGACCCGGCCCCGGATGTCTTATTTGGGAGCTGCAGGAATGACCATCTCCTTCCCAGAACTCAGTTTCTGAAGTCGGATTCGCCTCTTTTGCTGCAGCAATCTGAACCTCGCAATTCCAGGAAGTCAAGAGCGGGGCTCACCAGCTGGGGCATGTCCAAAAGTTCCCAGAGTAAAAACCCGATTTCCAAGCCGGCTGCCTGGGGAATTTCTGTTCAACCTCCATTTCGAGAAGCCCTGGAGATGTGAGAGCAGCTCCCGGAATGATGGTTAATGGCTGACTTTTCCATGAACTCTGGCTGGCTTGGGAGTGTCATCACACATGAAACAGACTAGTTTAACCTTCTTAGGAATACGGATCATCTAGAGGCCTGGAACTGAAAACAGCACTTCCAAGAACCCCCTCAGGGACTAAAATAACCACTTATGCTTTTGCTGAGAGACAGAGGTGATCTTAGAACTCAGCTTGTCACAGCTATTTGGGGCACCTGGTGTGCGAACGCCACGGTCCAGATTTTCAAGATGATAGAGTTACTCTTCTCCTTTAGGGAAGTCCAAATAAAAAGCAAATTATCAAGCCACGAAGAGAAACGAGGAACTGTAAACACCCACCACCAAGTGAACAAAGCCCGTCTGAGAAGACGACACTGCGATTCCAACTCTGTGACGCTGTGGAAAGGGCAGAGCAGAAAAGGACCAGTGGTTGTGGAAGGCAGTGGGGGTGGGGGCTAAGGGACAAATGAATGGGGGGCACACGGGGTTTTTAGGGAAGCAAAACTACTCCATGTGATAAGATGATGGGTACATGTCAGTACACATTGTCCAAACCCAGAGAGCATACAACACCAAGAGTGAACTCAGGGGGCTTCCCTGGTGGTGCAGTGGTTAAGAATCCACCTGCCAATGAGGGGCACACAGGTTCGAGCCCTGGTCCGGGAAGATCCCACATGCCGCGGAGCAACTAAGCCTGTGTGCCACAACTACCGAGCCTGCACTCTAGAGCTTGTGAGCCACAACTACTGAGCCCGTGCACCACAACTACCGAAGCCTGCGCGCCTAGAGCCCGTGCTCCACAACGAGAAGCCACCGCAATGAGAAGCCCGCGCACCACAACAAAGAGTAGCCCCCGCTCGCCACAACTAGACAAAGCCCGTGTGTGGCAACGAAGACCCAACACAGACAAAAATTAAAAAAAAAAAAAAAAGAATAAATGCCATGGAACACATTGAAATATAATGTACACCACGTATGTAATTTTTAACCTCTGGTAGCCACACTGAAAAATAAAAAATGAAAAAAGTGACTTAAACATTGATAATATATACTATTTAACCCAAGAGCATCAAAACATCACTTCAACACCTAACAAACATAGAAAATATTAAGGAAATAATTTGCACACACTCCCCGCCCCACCCCCGCCTTAACACACAGAGTCTCCGGAAACTGGTGCATATCTTACACGAATGGCGCATCCCACTTTGGACCAGCCTCGTTTCAGGTGCTCACTAGCCTGGCTGCTGCACTGGACAGCCCAGCTCCGGGGCGGTTTAAAAGGGGAAAACTCACCTGTCAGAGGACAGGAGCAATGGGATGGGTGCTGTCTGAGGTGGGCACTGGATTCGGACCCCAGGGAGGGGAGAGGCTCTGGATCAGAGAAGGTTGAGGTTTGAGGTGAACAAACAAAGGGCGCCTCCGGAAGCGAGGGGAGAAACAGGGCGCCCCAGGGTGCAGGCAGGGGCGGGGCAGCCAGGACTTCCACTTGCTCCACTCCATAATCAGTACAACAGACACTGACAGGCTACCATGAATTTGGGGTGGGGGGAGGTGGGTGGACAGGTGTTCAGGGCTTTGGAAGGCTGCAGCGTCCTGTCCTGACACTGGCCAGGGCCAGGATTCTTGGCATCACTCCACGCTGAGTCTGTAAAATGGGCTAATAAAAGCCCCTGAACTTTATGTTGCGGGGAGGGAAGAACAAAGAAGCCGCCGGCGGGGGCCACGTGTAACAGAAGCAAGTCCAAAATCACGAAAGTGCGGACAGGCAGTGGGGGTGAAATATGAAAAGTGCTCGCGCATCACATACCAAAATTTATCCAAGTGTGTGCTGTGAATGTGTGCAGTTCACTGCATGTCAGTTGAGCCTCTATAAAAGGTAAAAAAAAAAAAAAAAAAAAAAGCAAGGAGCAGAAGGCACATATGAATAAAGACTGGAAGACTTTTACCCCAAAATAAGCAGTGAGTGGCTCTCTGGGGGGGAGCATCACTCGCAATTTATTTTCTGCTTTGTGACTCTCCGTCACAAAGAGAATCACCCCGATCACACACCCCCTTCCCTCCTCAGTGACATTTTGTAAAATACATGGGCCTTTAAAGCAAACGCAAGTCCTACAGCCAGTGCACAGACGGAGCGGGGGAGTCAGCCAGTGGGCAGTGCTGACACGCAAACACCTCCCACTGCTCAGGGGTTCTGGGGACCAAGAAGCCTGCTTTCAGAGGGCGGGGTCCCAGTGTGCTGGGAGCCGTAAAATCCTGTGGACTTTCCATCCACACCAGGAGGTGGGGTCCTGGTTACTGACACGGCCAGGGGGTGACCCCAAAGTGACACATGTAACCCCTAATTCCACCAAGGGCCGCCACCGTTCACCCCTCTGAGGGGCCCGGTCTCCCCGCCGCCCGCGGTCTCCTCTCCTGAGGGGCTCGGTCTCCCTAACGCCCGCGGTCGCCACTCTGAGTACCCACCTGCCGCCTGCCGCCAGAAGAGTCGGGCCAAGCTCGCCGCTGAACCGCGTCCCCGGGCCGTTAGCCAGCGTAGCCTCGCCGCCAGGCCGGAGAAGCTCCGCGCACGACCACCCCGCCCCCCGGCCGGATATACTTCCGCTCCGGGCCGAGGCCTCCCAGGCTTCCGGGGAGGCCTGCGGGCGGAGCTTGCTCGTAGAGCGGGGCGGGGCCTTGAATAGAGGCCAGACTGGAAGGAGGAGCTTGCGCCGGCCTATGGCGCATGCGTGGAGCGAGGTCGCGGGCGGGGCCAACAGAGAGGTGGAGCCTCCCCGGGAGCGGCGGCTCATGGGCGGGGCCTGGAATAGGATCCGGCGCCCTCAGTTGTCCGTTGCGGGGGCGGGGCCTACTCCGGGGGCGGGGTTGGGGGGGGCGCGGCCCGGGCCCGAGAGGGCGTCGTTGGTTGGTGCCCGGATAGGGGCGTGGCAGGAGACACCGTTGGTTGGTGCGCGGCGGAGGGGCGTGGCACGGGAGGCGCCGTCGGTTGGCCGGCGGCGGGCGGGGGCGGGCCATGGCGCTGCTGCTGTGCCTGGCCCTGACAGCGGCGCTGGCCCGCGGCTGCTTGCACTGCCACGGCAACTTCTCGGAGAAGTTCTCCTTCTACCGCCATCACGTGAACCTCAAGTCCTGGTGGGTGGGCGACATCCCCGTGTCGGGCTCGCTGCTCACTGACTGGAGCCAGGACACAATGAAGGAGCTGCACCTGGCCATCCCCGCGGAGATCAGTGAGTGCGGGGCCCCGCCCGGGAGCACCCCCGGCCCAGTCAGGCCCCGGCCCGCTCACACGCCTCCTCTTGCCGTCCCCAGCCTGGGAGAAGCTGAACCAAGTGGCGAACGTCGTGTACCAGAGAATGGATCAACTGTACCAGGGGAAGCTGTATTTCCCTGGTAAGGGGGCGACCGCCGCGCATGGGGAACTGAGGCAGAGCCCACCCGCCCCATGACACCTCAGGTCCGCCCGCCAACTGTGCGTGACCCCCCACCCCTTGCCTTCCCGCCATCAGGGTATTTTCCCAACGAGCTGCGAGCTATCTTCCGGGAGCAGGTGCACCTCATCCAGAAAGCCATCATCGAAAGTGAGCAAACGAGGGCTGTGGGGGAGGGAGGGTGCTGCTGCCCAGGGTCTGAGGACCCAGGGCCACGCGAGTATTTCAGTCTCCTTCCAGGCCTGGGGTCCCGGCCAGGTCGTGGTGAGACTGGAGTAATGTGAATAGGGCGTCTGGCCTGGTGCAGCCAGGTGTCAGAACTCAGAAAGGGCAGAAACGGGGGAGAAGGGCCACACCCTGAGGGGGGCCCTTTTCATCCAGTGGGCACCAACAGGAGGCCTTGAAGGATAAATCCCACCCGTCCCTGCTACCTCCCCCCAACGGGTCCCTGGAGGCCTGAAGAGTCTTGCGGCTGCCCTCCCCCGTGCTTTGCCCCATCCCAGGCTGGGGCCCACCTAAGTGGCCAACGGACAGGCCCTGAGCCTTGGGCAGCCTGGGAGGGGGAGAGAGCGGGGGACAGGACAGGCCTGCTAAGAAGGCGCCGGCTGTGCTCTCGTCCCCCCACAGGCCGCATCGACTGTCAGCGTCACTGCGGTGAGTGAGCCTCTGTCCCGGTTATGGGGTGTGGCGGCAGTGGCGGCAGCTCGTGGCCCCAGAGGCTGAGGGTGAGGGTAGGGTGCGGCCGCCTCTGGTGTGTTACAGGCATCTTCCAGTACGAGACCATCTCCTGCACCAACTGCACGAACTCACACGTCGTCTGCTTTGGCTACAGCTGCGAGTAGGGCTCAGACGCGGGCGGCCCCCTGCCCCTGGGGTCCAAGGCTCTCCCTGGAGGGTCCCCTCATCACCCAGGCAGGGAATGGAAGCCCCCCACCTGGCCCGTGAATGTGGGCCGCGCCCCCCTCCACACCCCATGTCCCCGCAGGTCGTCGGCAGAGTGGAAGGCAGCAGTGCAGGGCCTCCTCCAGCACATGTGAGTCAGGGCAGCTTGGCTCGGGGAGACCCCGATCAAGGCCGCTTGGCCCTGACTAAAGTCCTGCTGTCGTTGTAGAAATAACTGGAGCAAGTAAGTAGTTCTCGCTCCGCAAAGGCAGTGTGCATGTGCGTCCTCGTGGGTGAGTATGCGCCGGGGCAGCCACAGAAGGCAGCACCTGCCCCCGGTGTGGCGGGCCCAGCCTCTACCTCCCAGGGTCTCTGAGCTCGTCTGGCACGAGGGGGCACATCCCGGTTAAGTGGTCCCCAGAGTCTGGTCCTACCCCTGCCCCAGGCTGGTAGCAGGCTGTGGTCGGAGCTGGGGAGGGCGCCCCCTGGTGGAGGCGTGCTCCAGTGGAGGCACCTCAGGGCCACAGGCACAGCCTCAGCCCCAAAGCTCAGAGCTAACTGGGGCCCCGTTGTGTCTTTCAGACAGAACACCAACACAAGGTAAGCCCCCCCCCGCAACAAGGCCCGTCCTCCTGGAGCGGGGGTGTGTGGCGTGGGGTTGTCCCGGTCAGTGGGGGAGGGCAGGGGTGTTGGATGGGGTGGGCGCAGCCGGGCAGGGCTCCCTCTCTGCACCTGGGACATGTGGACATCACCTCTGCAACCCCGCCCATGCCATCACTCCATGAATAAACATGAGCTCCTCCTGCCCCTAGCCTGGACACACAGAACCACTCCAGCCTTTTGAGTGACCCAGTGGGGGTAGGCCGCAGGGACATGGGTGGACTCCAGGGGCAGGAGTTGTGCCTAAGCCAGAGATCAGAACCCCATGCCCCCCCACCATTGCTGCCTTCGCAGCCCTAGTCGTGGGAGTGTAGGGCGTGACCCCACTGCTGTCCTAGGGATGTGAGAACAGGCAAGGCCTCCGAGTTCAGCTTGAGGGTCTGTCTGCAGCCCTGTCACATGCCCAGCTGGGACGAGGGGCCCAGGCCTCCAGCAAAACCCCACCAGAGAGAGCAAGGTGTGGGAGGGGAAGAAGGACTGGGGCACCCACGTCTCCTTGCAGCTTGGTATCACCAAGCTTCAGGTGTCTGGAGTCCTCGCACCTGGCCAACCTGACTCTGGAAAACGCCTCCAAGTGCCTGATACAGCACTGAGGGCGGCCAGGCCAGCCAGACCCGCCCCCGCCATGGGGCGGGGCCTCCGCTGGACCGCCTCAGCCTGGCGCTGTGGAGCAGGCCTGCTGCTGCCTGGGTGCTCCACCCGGCTCGGAGCCCGGGCTGGGCCGGGCTGGGGCTGGGAGGACGGGAAGGGAGGTAGATGGGTTTGTATATAGCGGCAGGATCACAGCTGTTTGAGGGAATGATTAAATATCCCTGACATTTCTCATCCCGAAGTAGTCCTTGTTGGGGCTCCGGGCTGGGGCCCCAGGCGAGGTGCGACCTTGGCCTACAGGGCAGGGCTGCGGGGCTTCCCAGGCGCGCACGGCAATCAGCCTTCAGGGCAACTGGTTCTTTTGATGACACGAAAGGAGGCTGTTTGGTGAAAGCCAGGGCCTGCATCGGTGTATCTTGGGGCTCC
Source organism: Delphinus delphis (assembly GCF_949987515.2). Taxonomy (NCBI): domain Eukaryota; kingdom Metazoa; phylum Chordata; class Mammalia; order Artiodactyla; family Delphinidae; genus Delphinus; species Delphinus delphis. The sequence continues at coordinate 3,202,746 of NC_082685.1, read as the reverse complement.
TACCACATCGGCTGCATTTCAGCCGAGGCACAGGAACTGCTGTGCCCACCACTTGGCTTCTTAGTTTCGAGAAAACACCCAACATGGGTCATGAGGGGACAGACCCAAACTGTGACCCAGGGCTCAACATCCATCCAGCAGACGGGAGGTGCCTCTGTGCCTGTGGATGCCATGGTGAGCCCAGCAGTTGTCTGGCTCCTGGGCTGGCCCTTCCCAGCCTGGTCAGCCGACGATCCCTTCCCCCAGCTAAGGGGTCCCCTGCCTGGCGTGGCGCCTTCCTTCCAAGGGCTCACTGACAGAACACTGGCCTCTGCCTGCCCAGGAATGTTGAGATCAGGGGAACGGTGAGCGGGAAACTCCAAAGGGATGCTCCAACGCCCCGGGACCTGTGCGGGGTCCACGAGCTGGAGCAGGGCAGGCCAGGCCAATGACCACCCGGGGGCCACCTGAGGCCTCTCTCCCCACCCGCTGCCGGAGGGGGCTTCCGTGCGGGGCTCCGCACCTGCCCACGTTTTGGATTCAGGTTGGAGTTGATTTGGGCTCTGCTGACACAGTCCTCTGTACACATGGCATCAGTGAAACCATATGAAACCTTGAGAATTAAAACAGCAGCAGGGGATTTCCCTGGTGGCGCAGCGGTTAAGAATCCGCCTGCCAATGCAGGGGACACTGGTTCGAGTCCTGGTCCGGGAAGATCCCACATGCCACGGAGCAACTAAGCCCATGCGCCACAACTACTGAGCCTGCGCTCTAGAGCCCGCAAACCACAACTACTGAGCCTGCATGCCACAACTACTGAAGCCCACGCGCCTAGAGCCTGTGCTCCACAACGAGAAGCCACTGCAATGAGAAGCCTGCGCACCGCAACTAGAAAAAACCCGCACCCAGCAACAAAGACCCAACACAGCCAAAAATAAAATATAAAATTAAAAAAAAGAAAAAACAAAACGAAACAAAAAAACCGCACAACAGCAACACGGCCTTCCTTCCAGCATCTGTTCCTGCTGATTCCTGGGGCCCTGGGGTCTGTACACGTGTGTCTGGACTCCTAACCCTGCCCTTTTCTCACTAGGCACTTCGAAGATTAGAAATGAGGGTGTGTGTGCGCGTGCATGTACAAGCGTTTACCTAACTTAAACTTTATTTTAGTAATGTTTCTGCTCACCCTGCACACCACTTACGAATGGGGTTCCCTAGTAAAAGGAGGGAGATCGGTGGACGCCTCAGAATCCCGTGTGGGGGGGTGTCAGGTGGCTCCTCATTACCACCAGAGCCCAGGGGCCTGGATGACGTGAGGACCACGTCCCCTCCCGAGGGGCCGAGGGGTGCATGGCAGGAGGGCAAGGGCTCCCCCCGCACACTGCAACCTCCATGAGGGTGCCCTGCAGCCCCCCTCGGACCACGAGCATTTCAGGGGCTGTGTGCTGACCCGCACAGTGGGTCAGAATCCCCTGGCTGGGGGGCATACACTGTCATGGGCCAGAGACCCAACAGGTGAACGTCTGTTTTGCAAGTTTATTGGATCATCTTGACACAGAATCATTACAGCAGCGTGATATGTCTCTCCTTTATACGGGAATGTCGATAGCAAATAAATTCTTATATAACACATCATACATTTCGAGATTCTAGAATCACTGCACAGGATTCTGTAATAGGTTACTCTACATGCTAAAGTGACAGTTTTCATCAAAAGGAAAAGTTAAAACGTCATCGAGGACTGTCATTTCTGAGGAAAGTTCCGTCTCACGGGGGTGGGCTGGGGTCCCCCCTCCCTGCCCCTGAGGTGCATTTCAGGGGCCCAGCCGCCCCTGGACACACGTGCTTCGCCATCAGGGCTGCGGAGCCCAGGACTAGGCCCTTCTGCACGTGCAGGCACAGACCTGCAGAGAGTCCAGTGATGAGCAGAGGGGCCAGAGTCACAGCTCTCCACCACTCACCCCAACACCTGACTGGGCACGGAAGCCAGTGAGGTCCGGGATCCCCGCTGGGCACCCCCCACTCAGCGGACACACGAACACGGTGGTGGGATGAACGGGATGTCATGGACGAGAGCCTGCACGACCCTCTCCCACCATGTGTCCTGCGGGGAGGACGTGACCCTTGGCGTCAGGGATGAACAGGAATGTCGCCTGAGTAGCTAGCCTGTTCTTCACCCCCCAGCTGCCAGTGGGCAGGGCATCTGGGGACTCATGGGACTTGGATGGCTTGACAGAAGCGGGATGCGCCACCCCGTCTGGTCCCCACCAGGAACCGGCCTGGATGGCGGTCACCCCCACCCTCGGGCAGCTCCTGTGGCCACGTGCACAGTCCGCTCCGGCTACAGAAGTCCCTGCTGGCCTGGGGAGTGGAAGGGGGCTTCTCGCCAGAGAGAGCAGTGAGGGCAAAGTAAAAAAGATGACAGGATAAATCAACGCAACATAAACCTCAGTGTCTACACAGTGGATGACGGTGGACTGGGTTATCTCCCGGCTGCACCCAGTCCTTGCGACAGAGGAGAAACCCGGCACTTGGCCGCCCTCCCCGCGAGCCCTCCCCATGGCGGGCGGCAAGCTCAGCATTTGGCCAGCGTTTCCTTCATCTCCTCCAGCACGTTGCTCAGCAGCGTTGAATCGCTGCACTTCCCATCCACCGACACCGACTTCTCACCCTGAAACGGGGAAATAACGGCCAGTGCCTTGAGACGCCACCCTGCGACTCCCAAGTACCTCCAACTTTTACAAATGCTCTCCTATGCCCGGGTGCTTTCACAATCAAAAGGAGGGGCTCCAGGCAAGAAGGAGCAGGTGCACCGCGCCCTGCTGTCTCCCAGGGGCCCAGGATGGACGCTCTGGCAGAGCGCAGCAGAGGCAGCAATGCCAGCCCTGCAGAGGACACACAGCCCCACCCGGCCCGGCCCCACGGGCACGCAGGAGGCAGCTGTGCAGAGAGGAAGGCTATGAAAACCGGAGGGCGTGGGACCAGACATCCTGCAGCTGGAACCTATGTGTCAACGCTCTCCACAGGGTGTAAGGAAGGCCCAGGGTCTCCTCCTATTCGAAGTGTCCAGGATATAGTCCAAAATCACTTGGCACCGCAAGACCGGGGAAATCTCAGCTCACGTGGAAAAGACAATCAACGAACGCCCACCGAGAAGAGGTGGATGTTGGAATCACCTAACAGGCTTTGAAGTAGCTACTAGGAGAACCTCCCATCACCAACCACATACACTCCTGAAGCACACAAGAAAACACAACATCTCAGCAAAGGAATGGAAGAGTCAAGATCAACCCAGTGGAACTTCTAGACCTGAATACAACAGCCAAGATGAAAAGCTCACTGGATGGGCTCAACAACAGAATGGACATGACAGAAGCGTCAATGACCCAGACAAGAGATTAATGGAAATAATCCAAGCTGAACAGAGAGCAGAAAGGAGTCGGAGGTGGAGTAGGGTGGGGAGAGTAACAAAAGGTCTGAGATTCACATCACAGGGGTCCCGGAAGGAGGGGACAAAGAATGCAGTGCTGAAGAGGTATTTAAATCATAGCTGAAAACTTCCAAGTTGTGCAAAAGACATAAACGCACAGATTCAGCAAGTTCGGCAGACTCCACACAGTTAACATAAACCCAAGGAAGTCAATGCCCGGACACATCACAAACTGCTGAAAACTGAAGACAAAGAAAACCCTAAAATAGCCAGAGGAAAACGATGCATTCCCCAGTAAAAGTAAAATGTTCCTTGTCAGAAACCACAGACACCAAAAGGAAATGGCCTAGGGCCTTCCCTGGTGGTCCAGTGGCTAAGACTCTGTGCTCCCGATGCAGGGGGCCCGGGTTCGATCCCTGGTCAGGGAACTAGATCCCGCATGCCGCAACTAAAAAGATCCCGCATGCTGCAACTAAAAAGATCCCGCATGCTGCAACTAAGACCTGGCGCAGCCAAATAAGTAAATATTTCCTTTTTTTTTTTTTAAAAAAGGGGGAAATGGCCTATTTTTGAGGTACTGAGTGAAAAGACTAACAAAGCCAGAATTTCATACCCAGCAAAAATAGCCTTGAGGAATACTGAAATAAAGAATAATCAGATGAAGGAAAACTAAGAGAATACACATCCAATAGATCTGATCTAAAAAGTTGTTCTTCAGACAGAGGAAAATGAGCCAGAAGGGTGGAACGTGAGGAATGAAAGCAACAGAAATGGTAGACACGTGGGCGAGCACAAGAGGCTATCTCACCCCCTCCCACCCCCACCTACACCCCGAGTTCTCTGAAATCTGTAAAGCTGTGACGTGGCATAAGGCGTCTTCAACGTCTGCAAAGGCAAAACCTAAGACAACTGCCCATGAGAAGGGAGGGTCAAGGGACCGAGAGGGTGTGAGCTTTTTACATTCCGCCTGAGTTCCAAGTAGACTGTGCACACCAAGTGTGTAATGTAATCCCTCGAGCCCCCCAAGCAGATACACGGAGACCATCAACAACACAGCCAACATATAAACATGGGATACTGTAATGCTCACATACGCCACAGAAAGTGGGAATAGGAAGAAGAGGAACGAAAAACACAGGGAAAAAACAAAATGTGGGACAAACCCAAATGAATCAGTAATACTTTAAACACAAATGGTCTAAACATGACAAGTGAAAGACAAAGATTGACAGGATGAATAAGGACACGTGACCCGAACTCTACAGCATGCACAAGGAATTCTTATCCAAACAGGATAAAGGCAGGTTCATAGCAAAAGACATACCACGTAAGCACCCATCAAATGAGAGCAGGAGTGCCTGTACTGATACCAGACAAGGTAGCCTTCAGAGAAAAGAACACAGCCCAGGACAGAGAGGAGCACACCCACTGATGAGAGGGTCCCTTGCCAAGATCCCACAATTCTAACGGTCCACACAGCCAACAACAGGGCTCCCACACATGGAGTAAAGCCTGACAAACTGGGGGAGAAGACCAACTGACCACCACTGGCCTCATGCTCCTTGCTCACTCATCAAGGCCCAGAAGAAAATCTGCAATCTGCAAGGATCCAGAAGAAAAGGAAAACGCCATCAACCAGCAGGATCTAGGTGACAGGTATAACATGCTTCCAGGCACCTATGGAATATCCACCCAGAATGACCACATCCTGGGCCAGAGCACAAGCCTCAGCACATTTCAAAGGCCTGAAAAGTCAAACTAGAAATCAGTAACCAAAAAGCAACAGGAAACTTTCTAAATGCTTGGAAGTTAACATACTTCTAAGTAATCCAAGGGTCAGAGAGGAAGGAGTGATAGAAAGTATTTTGAACTGTATAGAAATTAAAATGAATCATAAAAATGTGTGCAGTTCATCCAAAACAGTACTTAGAGAAAATTTTATAACACTAAAAACTTTATTAGAAGAGACAGGTCTCGGACTTCCCTGGTGGTGCAGTTCCCAATGCAGGGGGCCCGGGTTCGATCCCCGGTTGGGGAACTAGATCCCGCATGCCGCAACTAAAGATTTACATGCCACAACAAAGAAGTCCGCGTGTGGCAACTAAAGACCTGGCTCGAGTCAAAAATAAGTAAGTAAATAAATGAACAAACAAACAAATATTAAAAAAAAAAAGAAGAAGAGACAGGTTTTGGTCTAAGTTTTCACCTTAAGAAACCACAAATGAGCAAAATAAACCCAAGGCAGGCAGAAGTAAGGACATATGCAGCAGACTCAATACAATTTATTGTTTAAAGAAACATTAACTTTTTTTTGGCCGCACCACGCCAGGGATCAAACCCGGGCCCCCGGCAGTGGAAGCACGGAGTCCTAACCACTGCACTGCCAGGGAAGTCCCTAACTTTTAAAAAGATTGGTTATCAAATTGATCTTTCAAAAGATCAACAAAATGGATAAGTAAGACTTCTGGCCAGGACAGAGAGGGAATAGGGCCAGGATAACCAAGACACCAAGAAAAATGAGAGAAGACACCAATCACCAACATCAGGAATGAAAAATAATCACCACTGAGCCCTCAGACACTAAAAGGACATGAAGAGAACTGGATGACTTGACACACCATCAGCTCCGTAACTTCGATGAAACAGACCTATTCTTTGAAAACTACGAACTACCAAAAATCACCCAATAAGAAACAGAGAAAGCAATAAGTCTTACAACTATCAAAAAAAGAAACTGAACTCGTAGATAAAAACTTTTCAAAAAAGAACCCCCCCCCAAAAAAGAAACCCCCAAACGATTTCCTTGGCAAATTCTACATAACGTGCAAGAAGGAATACTGACTACACGCAATCTCTTCCGGGAAATGCGAGAGGAGGGAATGCACTAGTGCCCTGATGCCAAGGCCAGATGGACAAAAGGAAAGGCCGACACTCCTCACAAACACAGGCTCAAGGAGGCACAGAGGCGAGGGGTGGACAGGCCTGGCTGGGGCCCTCCCATGGGGCTCACCTTCTTCACCAGGAGGCAGACGTGGTGGCCCTGGATGGAACGGCTGTACATGGAGGCGCAGGAGTCCACCCGCTCCACGACTGCAACAGAGGGCCTGGGGGTGAGGCTGGGCCAGCCCCTGGCGGCAGGGGACAGTCACAGGTACGGGAAGAGGGCCGAGCCATCTGTTGGCACGTCCAGTCTTACCAGAAAAATGGTGGTGAAAACAGATCTTTGCCAGAAGGTTCTGGAACGACATACTAATGCCATCAACCTTGACTGAGCTCATGCTCAGGTCCCCGGACTCCAACAACTTGGCAAACGCGTCACTGTGGGAAGGACACAGAATGGGGGGGAACAACAGGGGGCTCCCCTGCAGCAGGGCAGGCAGAGACCCCAGCCCAGGGGGTGGGGCGCGTCCTTTATGGGTAGGAAGTCAAGAGCTGAACTGTGTCCCTAGGACACGACTGCACTTGGAGACAGGGCCCTAATCTAACATGACCAGGGTCCCTGTGGGAACAGGAAATGAGGATACAGACGTGCAGGGATGGGCGAGCATGTGAGGACACGGGGAGACGGCCACGGAGAGGGGCCTCAAGAGGGCTAGCCCTGCCTACACTCTGGGCTCGGACGTCCAGCGTTAGGGCCGCCAGGCCTGTGCTGAGAGTCAGGCGCCCGAGCTGGCTGGCCCGGCAGACGTGCTGGGCGTTCTGCGCCAACCACAAGCTGGTCACCCAACACTCCGTGCACATCCTCGTCTTGGGTCAGAGGACGCTGCCAATGTGACCGCATGGAGAGCTTCCCATGGCACAGAAGTGGGGAGCCAGGGGTGGGCGGGAGGGTGGCGCACCTGTAGCATGGCGTGGTGACCAAGTACGAGGTGCAGGTGAAGTGTAGCTTGAAGTCCAGCTTCTCATGGGTGGAACCTTCGTCATTCTGCAGGAGCAGGGGTGCAGGGTGGGTGGGGGCGGGGCACGCAGCTGACCCTCAGGGTGCACCCCCTCCCCCACCAGGTACCTTGGCGATGAAAGACAGGGTCCCTTTGAGCTTCTGCGCCGTGACGATGCTCTGAATGGTGAACACAAACTGGGCTTCGTTGGAGATGCCTGGAGAGGGCGAGAAACGTACCTGAGAAGCAGCACGGGGCACGGCCTGGGGTGGCAGATGGGGGTGCAGCCACCTGGGCAGGTGGCAGGGATGCAAGCCTGGCCTGGGTCTGTCCTCAGTGCTGCCTGCCTTGGTCAGGGAAGCCAGGCTCAGCCCTGAGGGGGCACCAGATGACAGGATCCGGGGGCTCCTGGGCGCCACTCACCAGGGGGCAGCTGGAAAGGCACGGGGACACCGTCGTGGACCGAGGAGCCCTCTGGCCGGGCCAGTCGGGCGTTGAGTGAGTCCAGCACGTTGAGCTCCATGTTCTTGAGGAAGCTGCTGCTCTGGTTCTCCAGGACCATGGACACCGTGACCTGGCTGTCCTTCTGCAGGCTGCCCTGCACGTCGTACGTCTGCAGAGCAAGGCCCGGGGTCGGCGGGGCAGGGGAGCCCACCAGGGACCCCCGTGGGCCTAGACGAGGGCCTGGGAGAGTGTGGGCACCACCCGCTCTCCCAGCACATGAACGTGCAAACAAGGGGACGTCCTGAGCCCTCGCACAAGCACCCGAGTTCCAGCTCTGTCCGCGACTGTCAGCTGTTCCCGACCCACAGTGAGCAGGCCTCGCCGGCCACCCGGCTCCGCTGCACGCCCTGCACATCCAGAAACAAGAGCCCTGAGCCCGCCCAGCCCCACCACCCGTAACCCCCACGTGGCTCACCATTTTGATGTAAGAATTTTCAGCCAGGAGAGAGTAGCTAGACATGGGCTGGAACAAAAGAGAAACGTTTCAGCTTTAGGCGGTGAGGACCTGGGGCTGACGTTGGGAGCTGCCAGGTGCCACCGGCAGGAAACACTAGGGACCCCCGCGGGTCCCGGACAACATGAGTCTACACCCCGGGGCTCCTGACACTGGCAGGGCCGGGAGGACCGCAGGGAGGGTGCAACGCCCACAGCCCGCTCCCAACGTGCTCGGGAAGCACCCTCACCGGGAGGGGCTCCTCACGGAGCGCGCCGTTCTGCATGGGCTCGGCGTCCCCTTCCCTCGGAGGCGCCCTCTTCTTGGGTCTCTTCTTGTCTTTGGAGCGCTCCCCCTTGTCCTTCTTGTGTTTCTTCTTCTTCTGCTCGGAAGGCTTCTGAGACAGAAAAGGGCTCAGGTCAAGCCCATGCTCCTGTGCGAGTCACAGCCCATGGAGCCGTGTGGAAGCAGAACCCCGTAAGCACAGCGACAGGAGGCCCCAGTGGCCCGCTCGGTGGGACCCGGTGGCGGGCTAGCACCTCCCCCAGCCCGGCTCCTGCACAGCGCGCCCCACACCTTCTCAAGGTCCTGCTCCGCGTCCTCGCCGGCGTCCTGCTCCTCTCCCCTGGGCTCCTCCTTAGGGGCAGTGACCGCGGCGTTCACGCCAGGCTCCTCCTGCAGGAAGCCGGGTGGCAGCTGGCGCCCAGGATGGGGTGGCCTGCGCCCTCAGCCCTGACCTGCCCTGGTCCGGGACACCCCGCAGTGACGAACCTCCCTCCACACGCCAGGCATTTTGTCAGCACGCAGACAGACATGTGGCCCCCAGTAAGTGCCGGTGGCCAGCAGAGGAAAAAGGAGGCCCGGCCTGTGGCCAGCTGGCACTGACCGGGGTCACGGCTGGAGACCCCAGAGCCACCAGGCCCCAGCCACTAACACAAAGCGGTCGCTCAGGAGCGCTGCCTGGCTCTGGGGGCCCGGGCCCTGCGCCGAGGGCCAGCCACGCAGCCACTGCCTGGGCGAGACCTTGGGCACAGAACCGAGCCGGCCCAGACCAGGCTTCTGCCTGAGGGTCCCCCACCTCCTCCACCGCCAGGGCAGGGCACCGAGGTGGCACCCTGACGTCTCCAAGGCCAAAAAGCACAGGTGTCCACCGAGGGACACTCGGGGCCAGCACGGGTCACTAGCAGGCTCTTACCGGGGCCGGGGTGGCAGCAGGCGGCGTGGTGGACAGCCAGAAGTCTAAGTCCACACCCTGAAACCACAGGAACACGTGCCTTTGGCCAGAGCAGCAGCCCCGAGAGGGCACAGTGGCTCCGCCAGGCACAAGCCACTGCGGCCCCGCAGGACCCGAATGTGCAGGGAGCTGGGGGCACGTCCAGCGCTACCACCACAGAAACGAGCGCCCGCCAGGACCACGTGGCCAGGCGGAATCATGCTGCTCTGCGGCAAGGCCCACGAGCCGTGCGTGACGGTTGTGTAGGAGCCCCCCTCCACACGTGTGACACACACGTAATGGAAGAGGGACGGCTGGCAACCCGGGCCCGCCCCGCCCAACGTGACATGCTGCCTGGCCTCTCACCTTCTCCGCCTCTTTCTTCTTCTTCTTTTCTCGCTCTTTCTCCTTCTGCTTCTTCTCCTTCTTCTTGGGCTTCTTGCTCTTCTTTTCCACGACAGTGACGTCCTGTCTCTCCGGGGACTTGGAAGTCTCAGTATCTCTGTGTTTCTGGACGGGCAGCTTCTCACTGTCGGCTAGGGGCCTGGGGGTGGTCACAGGAGGCGTGGCCCGTGACAAGGCCGCTCCCCCTCTGTGCAATGAACAGAGAACAGAGAGAGGAACCAGGCCATGGGGAGCCCAGGCCGCGTCCAGCCCCACGGGGCAGCTGCCCAGGTCTCAGTCCCAGCACTCACTTGTCCAAGTCGATGTCCAGGGCCCTGTAGGGGTCGTTGGGGTCTTTGTCGTCCTCGTCGCTGGGCAGGGCGTTCTGAGGGGGGAGAGAAGCCCTGCGTCCATCCAGATCAACCCATCCGGCCCCTGACCCCGCCAAGCCTTTACGGGTCCACAGGGTCCCCATCTCCCTTCTCAGAAACGGGCCACCAGGTCCACACCCACGAGGGAGTCTGATCTGGGGCCTGGCGCTCAGCGCGGGCAGCAAACTCAACACAGGTAATGGGGCAGGAGTGCAGGGGCCGCCTGCTCCCAGTACACAGGGCACAGCTGGCTGAGGCTGCCCCGTGCCATGGAGGCAGCAGCGATGGGCAGGCCCACGCCAGGGTGGAGCCCACCTCGGGGAAGGGCGCCCACCCGACACGCAAGCCCGCGGCTGACCTCGGGCATCTCCTCGGTGACGATGTCCACACGCTGGGCGGGGGTGATGTCCTCGTCGCTCTCCGTGTGCAGTGAGGTGTGGCGCCGGGCACCCCGCCTCTCCCGCTCCCTCTTCTTCCTCTTTCTCTTATCCTTCTCCAGCCTCTGCCGGTGCCGCCGTTCTTCCTCCAGCTTCACGTACTGGTCTGACATGGGCATCCCTGCCGACAGGCGCACATGCGGCACTCAGCCCAGAGCCGTGGACACGTCCCACCCAGTCAGCACCCTGCTGCCACCTGGTTCACCCACAGCCCCGAGACCCATGCCTGGGGGAAGGGGATGCTGGGCAATGCCCTCTGGCTACCGAGATGCAGATGGGGGCCCCTGGGCGGCGAGGGGTGTGGGGCTGAACCTGGGGGCCGTGGCGTGCACCCGTGCCTGCTGGGACGAGGATGCAGCACGGGGTGCAGGGCAGGGCTGGAGCGCAGGCCCGAGGCGGTGCCTGCACCTGGCCTGAGGTCCCCGTCACCCGTGCCACTGGGCACACACTTGCCTGGCACCTTCAAGGGCACCGAGAGGTCAATCTGCACCACGGGAATGTGGTCCACACCTGGCGCGTCCTGGTACCGCTGGAGAGGAGACACTGAGGCCCCGTCAATGGGCAGGGCGGCGGGCCCAGCGTGATGCGCCGACGCCCCAGAGCAAGGGGTCACAAAGACGGGGGTGGGGTGCCAGTGGGGACGAGTACAGGATGGGGCGCAAGACCTCCATTTTTTGCACCTGAATCTTTTTTTTTTCCAAGTCGGAAAAACAGTGCAGGCTTGGAACCATGGTGACATAGTGCTTCCCGCCCCCAGGACGGCTGGAATCAGCAAGCCCGACACACAGGTGCCAGCGGGGGACAGTCTGCAGCCCCTCAGAGGGGTGACCCAGAAATCCCAGGATCAAGGAAACCACGCAGCACCCGCCCCGTGGAGCCACATGTCCCCAGGGGAGCCCAACACGGATGACGGGTCTGCAGTGTGGAGGGTACAGATGAAGGAAGTGGCTCCAGGCAGGACCCCAGGTCCCCTTGCGCCCCCTCCCCTCCCACCAAGGCAAAGGAGCCTGACCTCGCCCATGCAGGACTCACTCCCCAGCTGTTGGTGTCGGGAGCCCCTCACGGTCCTGCCCGTGGACTTGCTGACAGCCCCGCACAGGCCGTGGACAGAGAGCGGATGGGCCCCGTGGGAGCGTGTCTCAAGGACGAGCAGGCCGGCCTCACCTTTTGGGGGGACGGGGAACTCTTGATGTAGAATGGGTTGTTGGCCTGCTCCTGCTTCCGGGCCTCGCGGCGCTGAGGGAACAGGATGCAGCGCACACGTCAGCGGGTACACGGAGCCCTCATCCTCGCATGCTCCCAAGGTGGGGGCCTCCTCCACGCGCCAGACCCAAGGGGGCCGGGACCCCTCGCCACTTTCACTGTTGGCCTTTGACCACCAGGAGACAGAGGCCGGCAGTGGGAAAGAGCAGGTGGGAGACAGGCAGGCGGCAGGAGGGACAACCCAGGAGCTGCACAGGCGGGGGTCGGAGAGACCGCGTGCTCTGGGGTAGGGCCTCGGGGGGGGGGGGGGGCAGGCCGGGCGAGGAAGGCAGGTGGGGGAGCGGGGGACGCAGCACGCCTTGCTTCTCCATTCTGCACGACACCCTGAGGCCCCGCACTCACAAGCGCAGGCAGCAGGCAGGCGCAGCATGCCGGGCACCCCAGGGCCTGAGCATGCTCGGGCCCCACGGTCTCCCTAGGGAGCTCCTGGCTCAAGAGGCCACTCCTGGTCTCAATGAGAACCCCCACCCAAAGTCGAAGGTGGGCTCAGCGCTGCCCACCGGACAGTGGACCCAAGCCCAGACCTGACCATGCGCGGCCCAGGCCCGCCCCGCCTCACCCGGGCCAGTTCCTGCTCGTCCGCCTCGGGTGGCCGCTGCTTGGCGTGCCGTGGCTCCTCGTCGTGGAAGATGGCCTTGGGCTTCTCATCCTCAGACTCACTGTCCGAGAGCGGCTCATTGATCCAGGCGTCCAGGTCCAGGCTGCAGGACACAGTGAGATCACACGGTGGCTCCAGCCTGCATGCCTGGCCCTGGGCGCTGCCGTCCCCTTGGAGACAAGGATATGAAGGCTGGGCAGTGGCCCAAGGTCACAGTGGGCAAGGCAGACCAGGGATCCTGGAGCCTGGGCAGCCCGCCTCCCCCGTTCTCACGCTGCCCGCAAGGTTTGTGGGCGACAACTACCAGCCAACCTGCTTCCCAGGGGTGGGGCAGCAGGGCCCCAGGAGAAGTAGTGAGTGCCGTGCCTACGGTCTGTGTGAGAAGGGTCTGTCCCGTCCACAGGCGACTGGGGCCTCAGGGGACCTTCCTCCCAGACCCCTCCACCTCGCCCATCTGGACAGCAGGTCCGGGCTGTGGTTCTGCTCCCACGGGCCCTCATGCCACCCCGTGTCTGTGTCCTCTGACGGACCGCACAGCTCACCCTTCGGGGACCGGAACCTTCTTCTGTGCCTTGGGAGCCACCGGGTTCAGCTCCCCAGCAAAGAGCGCACTCACTTCTTCTGCCACTGGCACATCCCTGGCCTGAAGCTTCTGGACGTGTTTGACCAGCTGCAAGATGCAGGATGCCTGGGGGGGCCGTGGATGAGTCAGGAAGGAGTTACGGAGGCCTGGCTGTGAAGGCCACTCAGCCCCCGCAGGGCATTGCTCAAACCGTGCAGACGCCCAGCCAGACCCCTGCTGAGGACTTGCAGAACACACCGCGAGGAACCGCTGACCGGGCCAGCCAGGAGGCCAGCCCAGCTGCTGTCTCCTTCACGAGGACACAAAGGGCTCCCAGATGAGACAAGGGGTTGGGGGTGGATTGAGCACCGCCCCACAAGGCAACCGCCCCAGCGAGCAGCGGCGCCAGCCACCAGGGCACCTTCACACGGCCCCCAAGAGTGCAGCTGACCCTCGGCCAGCAGACAGGCGCACGTCACACACCCGCCCATGACCGCAGAGGGCGCCGGGGCCCACTGAGCGCCGGTGCGGGGTCTGGGTAACTGAGAGCCCCACGTCACCACAGAGCCAAGAGGCGGGCTCCTAGGCCACCGATGCCCAAATGCCATGCCAAACTCTCGTCCAACCAGCTCTCCTCCACCCTCCCGGCCAGCGCCCTCCAGGACCGCGGTCACCTCTGAGGCTTCCCTCTCGGGTTGACCACATACCCTCACACTGTCTCCCGTTCGCTCACAGTCTCCCACCCACCGACCCAGGGCCTCCCCAGCACGGTGGCTTCAGATCTGCCCACCCCCCCAGGCCGAGTGCGGGGGAGCCAGGAAAAGAACACCTGCCCAAGCTGCTCTCCCGGAGCTGACCCGACCCCCTGAGGACGTGCTGACGTGCGGCACTCACCCGCTCCTGGGCTTCCAGGTCCGCGCTCTGCACAAACTGGGGCAGCCGCTCCACTAGGAGCTGCGTGACCTCCTGGGCTGCCTGCGCGTCCGCGGCCTGCTCTTTCTGCTGCAGGATGGCTGCGTACAGCTTGACCACGTTCTGCACATACACGGCTTGGATGTGGCCCGGCAGGGTGGTGACTTTGGGCCGCAGCATGGCCTCCAGGGTCTGCTGGGGCTCCTGTAGGTGCCTGAGGACAGGGAGGGCCGGTGAGCAGCCGCCCCAGCGGGTCTGTGTGCCAGGGCTGGCCGATGCCAGGTGCTGAGGGAGGGGATGTGAAGGGAGAAACCACAGCAATGGCATGACAGTCACAGCGCAGCCGCACAAAGCAGTCGAGAAAAAGGAGAGGAAAGCTATCAACGGCCTGGATTTGGCAACGGACGACCTGTGGCTGCAGCAGTGAAGAGGGGAGGAAGGCTGGGCCAGCGGCTGGTGGACCTCTCACCGCTCCCTGTGACGGGAGACGTTCGCCGCGAGAGCAGCTGTTGCCCAATGAGGGCGGGAGAGAGGAGGTGGGCGGGGCGGCTGCCGGGACTGGGGTCTGGCGGGCACACCCGCTTCCCCTGGGGAGCAGGAGGCCCCTGGCCCCCACTCACTCGGAGAACTCCCCGCAGATCCAGGCGGCCGCGTAGAGCACCTCGCAGATGCCGCTGCGCTGGGTGCTGCTGGCCACCAGGTGGGCGCTGTCAAGCAGCGCGGACATCTGCGACACGGCAAACCGGCGGATGGCCTTCACGCGGATGGCCACATCCAGCATCTGGGCGGCGATGAGGTGGCCGTGGCGGGTGCCCTCCAGTCGGGTCAGCTCCACCAGGATGCTGATGTACCTGCGGGACAGAGCCCGTGAGGGCAGCGCCCCCGCCTGCCCGCCCACCCGCCTGCACGCTGGGCTGCGGGCCGCACCACTCGAAGTTGGTGATGTGCTGGTAGTTGGACTGGCTGCAGATGTCAATGATCTTGGTGAGCAGCTCGTCGCGGTAGGTCGTGCCCTCGGCCTTGTCCACGTGGGTCATCAGCTTCTTGACAATCTCCATCAGGTTCTTCTTGGACACCTGGAGCGGGGGCGGCTGGTGAGGGAGGGGCCGGGCGGGCCGGCGGGGCGGCCAGGTGGCAGGGTGGGCACGTACCATGCCGTACAGGAGGTCGAGGGCCCGCAGCCGGATGGACTCGTCCTTGTCGTCCAGGCACTGCAGGACAAGATCCTTGTGCGCCTGTACGGACTTGGGGTGTGTCCTCAGGATCTTGGACATGGCCAGGAGCCCCAGGTACTTCACTGCAGAGACAGCGCAGCGCTCTCAGACGTGGACGAGGTTCTGAGAGCGAGGCCGGGCCTGCAGCCCCACCCCAAACCACCTGGACCCCGTCGGCCCACGTCTCACAGGCACCAGGCCCACCTCGTTGCCCACCTCAAGCAGCCCAACGCACCGTCATCTAGATTAGGTCGCAGCCCGTCTCTAGGGCAGCGTTACTGGCACACGACAGGCCTGTGGTCTACACCCGCCAGCAGGCTTCTACGCTACAGTGGCAGAGACCACACAGCCTGCAAAGCTGACAAGAATTACTATCTGGCCCTTTCCAGGAAAACTTTGGCAACTCCTCTCAAAACAAACAGACCTGGATTCAAAATGAGCAGCCAGGGAATTAATTCCCTGGCTGTCCAGTGGTTGGGATTCCGCACTTCCACTGTAAGGGCCCAGGATCAATCCCTGGTCTGGTCGGGGTACTAGGATCCCAGCAGCCACAAGGCGCAGACAAAAAAAAACAAAAAAAAGCGAAAACCAAAAACTGAGCAGCCCACATGACCAGGCCCTCAGAAGCCCTCTCCACCGTGGTCCTGGCAGCAGGGGCGTGTGACTGGCTGGAACCCTCGACAGCACATGTCGGCTGAAGGAAGTGCACGAGTTGGCACACGAGCAAGACGTACAGCAGCTCCTCCTCGCTCGTCAGGAGCCCCACACACCACCCCATCTGATTAACCGCCGGGGGTGCCTGCAGCATGCCCGCGGGGACTTTCCTCCACGCCCAGCCTGCTCCTCCCGGGGCTGAGCTCGCCCTTTATGTCTCAACTGTGCTTCCGCTGGCCTCCCCGGCTCCTCCCTGCAACCGGGTCCCAGCTCCCCGTGGATGTGGGCCCGAGTTTAAAGACCTTTCCAGTGGACACGGCCGAGCGACACCCTGAGATGCCAGCTGGAAGGAGCCCGCCGTGCAGACGAGGGGGCTGTACCCGGGGAGGAGTCTGCCAGCCGTGCCAGGCTCGCTCTCCTCTCGGGCGGGGACGAGCCCTCACTTGCGGAGGTCTAGGGCGCAGGGCCTGCAGGACCTGCAGAGGGAGCAACTCACAGTTCTGATCGGAGTCTTCTATTAATATCCTCAGTTTCTGAACACAGAGCTGTAAAGAGGGGAGATGCCACTCGTCACATCTTCTAAACCAATGGCAGAGTCCCTGGGGCCTAGGAGAGGAGCCCCTGGTCCCATGACATACCTGGATGCTGGCACTATGGTTGGGCATGCCAGACGACAGCGAGATGAGCACTGAAACAAATGACTGGGGTGAGGGCCCTGCGTGACCAGCCCCAGTGAGAACCTCAGGCTGGGTCTCTGCGACCAAGAGAGCAGACCACAGGCCCCGGGCACCAGGGGTCCTTGTCCAGGGCAGGTCTGTGGGCCAGCCCTCAGCTGAGACCCGCTGGCCCTGCAATGCACAATGGACCAGGCCTACCTCCCGTCTGCATCCCCACTCCCTCTGCCCATAACCAGGGCCATCTGCGATCCTGCCACACCTTGGTCCTCCCCATGGACCTTTCCAGACTCAGGGACCACTCTCTGGCCAGCCTGCCCTGCTCCCAAGTCCCACACTCGCCCTTCCTCTCCCTTTCACTGTCGCTGACCCTCAGCGACACTCACAGCCCACACAGCAGTCATGAGTGTAGACCCCGGGCCAGTTTCCTGGGCTTCACTGAACTTAAGGCTGCCCATGGGCTGTGAGGAGCATCTGACAGTTTAGGGCAGGGACAGGCAGGCAGCAAGAAGCTGAACCCTTGGGCCACCAACTCCCTCTGCCTATCTACAGGAAACTGGGCTGCAGGGACAAGTCACCAGGCGGTCTGATTGTAACTAACGGACTCCACGAGACCCTTTGGGGAGCACGTGCCGATTCCCTCTCGAGAACTCTCGTGGTTGTAGGTCCTATGCTAAAGACACCACAGGGAAAGCGGCCTGAGATTTGCTTTAAAATGCTCATGAAAAGCGGTCTTGCTGGCGGGTGTGGCAGATGCCAGGGTGCAGTGTTTATCACTGGAGCCCGAGGTTGGCAATGGCTCTGGCTGTAACCGTGTCTGAGCTGACACTTCCAAAGGGGCTGCAGATGGGCCGGGCCAAACAGCTTCCCAGCCGGGAACAAGGTTCTGGTGAGGCCCGGGGACCAGCTCCCCCGCCGGCGACAGCTCCCTGCTCCAGAAGAGGTCACCCCGGTGCTCACCTGCGATGACGGTGTTGACACACTCGTACAGAAGGGACATGGCAGACGTGCTAGAGAAGGAAACACAGGAGCCGAGAAGACAGGGCCGCCTGCCTCCCGCTCACCCCACCGAGACTCCTGGGGGCACCACCCCTGAGGAAATGCAGAGCCCAGGAAGCCTCGGGTCTGAAGGCCATGCCGGTGACACCCCACCCTCGGCAGTGAGGCCATCAGATTCCTCCAAAGGACGGAAGCACCCCTTCTAGCCCTCAAAAGCGAACTGAAATGCTCCCGCCACTGCAGCCCACGCACGAATAACCTGATTCTGCGACCCCCATGAAGAGAATCCAAGTTCCCCAAAGGCCTCTCTCCTCCAGCCCAGACCCTGCCGGCCGCCTCCACTGGGACAGGGAGTAGGCCTGGCCACGCGCAGGCAGGAAGAACACGGAGTCGTGCCCCATGTCATCCCTCGGGGGCGTCCAGGGCCACAGTGAGCACAGCCCAGGACAACCAGGGTGGGCACCAGGCACGTCCACTCCACTCTGAAATTCTCACAGTGATGTTCTCAAGCCCAAATCCCCCAAACCCGACAGCACGGGCCACCAGAGGCAGTCCACATGAACGGTCACAGGACTGATGGCTTCTCGTAAATGCTCTGAAAACCACAAGCTGCTATAAACCCGGTGACTGGTGATTTGTTTAAAATCAGCAACGTCCCAAGCCCTTGGCCACTTCCCAGGGGACCCCAGGAGCAGAATCTCCTGGCACCTGAAGCTTGGCCCCCACAATTCAACCACCTGAAGGCACCTGAAGTCGTGTAGAAGCTCCTAGAACATTCCAGAACTGGGCGGTGACACACTCACCTAGGGCTCTTCAATTAGACTGCTGAGGTCTACTTGTGAACCAGAGACTGGCTGGGACAGCTTTCTCCATCCTTTTTTTATTTTTAAAATATATCCCCATTGCCTGCCTATCTATCTGTCTGTCTGTCTACTTCTGGTGGTGCTGCACGGCTTGTGAGACTTTAGTTCCCCAACCAGGGATTGAACCCGGGACCTCGGCAGTGAGAACTCAGAGTCCTAACCACTGGACCGCCAAGAAATTCCCTCTCCCTCCTGTCATGGATGTGCTGTCTGCAAACTGAGGAAGGGAGAACCCAGAGATGCGGCTCCTGGCGGCGGCAGGCCCTCAGGCCTGGGTGCCCCTCCACCCGCCCCTCCTTGGGGCACCCCTCCCACGCCCGCCCCAAGCCCTACCTGTGGATCAGGTTGGTGAGAGGCTCAATCAGCTTTTTACCCAACCTTGGCTCCAAGGGAGTCAGAGCACCAAACTAGGGGACAAGAGAGGCCAGTGGTCACCCGAAGCAGGGATGGGACGGCAGCCCGGGGCTCTGCTGGCTGGCATGCCCAGGACACCCCAGGGGCGACACTTGCCAGTTTGATAATCTTAATGAGGACCCAGTTGTTGGTGGAGGAGGTCATGAGCTTGAAGAAGAGCGGAGCGAGAGAAAGGTAGTTCTTGGGGTTACGTCTGGCCAGCTCACAGATGACGTTGACTGCCGCCGACTGGACCCCTGAGAAGCGAGGGACGCCATCAGCAAGGGGGCGCCCACCAGAGCAGGCGGGACCCTCGGGGTGTATCCCCAGCAGGATCAAAGTCACTCCAGGTGCTCTGTCCGCCTCCCCCCGGGGCTGCCCCCGCTCATGCCCCCAGCCCGCCTCGCCTGCCCCTCGGCTCCTGACCCTAACCACGACGCTCCACACCCCGTGATCCTCTGCGATGCACAGCAGATTCTCCCGAGACAAGCAAAGATTTGGAGAAGCTGTTTTACATCTGCATGGCCCGGGGTCTCTCCGGAAGGAGTTACAGAAAAGGACAGGCGGAGGCAGGAGTGAACCCTGTGGTGTGGGACTGCCAATCAAGGCAGCAGAATAAACACGAGACTGCGAACATGCGGACAGAGAGGCCTCCCCAGTGAGCGAGTGTGGTGTCTGCTACGGCCTGGAGGCAATGACAGCTGGCAGAAATAAGCACACCCAGTGGTCTTGGTTTCTAAATCCCACACCAGCTAACAAAACTAGAGCTGTTTGGAGAAACGGCGGATTCCAGGACTGGCGGGAAAGTAGAAAGCGAACCTGGCATCTCGTGGTGCCAGAAAGTAAGAAGGTGCCCTATGGGGGAGGGCTAGGACGGGGTCCTGGGACCTAGTTACCCCCCTCCACCAAGCCTTCACAGATGCTGGTGGAGCATCACGGCCCCACACGGGCCCCTTCTTAACTCAAGTCAACAAACCGGGATCGGGGTCCTCCAGCTTCTCCTTCAGGCGGGGAAAGGCAGGGCGCAGAGACTCAGGGTACTTCAGGAACACCTTGTACATGATCAGCACAGCCTTCTTCCGGATGTACGGCTTGGTGTGCGACATCTGCAGGGGCAGAGGGTGTCAGTCTCCCTGCTGACACCACTGCGCCCACCCCTCCCCGGTCCTTCCCGCACCCCCTGCTCCCCCCCACTCGCCTCCCCTCCCCTCCCACACCTGCCCGCATCTCGCCTCCATCACCTGGAGGATAACCCTCTCTCCAGCTCATCTGGCTTCTGGCCTCTGAGACCGGCCTGCAGGTTTACTCCACTGCCCGCCCCCAGCCCAGGGATTACACAACAGTGTCTTGGACGGAATCGAAACCTGCCTCCCTGAGTCCATGACCCCAGCTTGCCCTCTGGAGGCTGAGACCGGCCTCCTGGACTCACTGGGGCGCACTGAGAGACAGAATGAGGGAGGGGGGCCCCAAATGGAAGGTCACGCTGGAGAGAGCCTCCACCTGTCAACACTGGCCTCGGACTCTTAGGGCCACCAAGACCTGTCCCCAGAGCAGTGCCCCTCACCCGGGCCTCAGCCCCCTCCACACTTCTGCACTGCACCCCTGGAGCTCCTGTCCTTCTTCGGGACCGTGCTCCGGCCAGGAGGGCCTCTGGTCTGCAGGTGGGCACACTCCTCACCTGTCAGGGCCCCAGGCAGCCTGGCCCTAAGGAAGCCACCCCCGCCCCCATGACCTGGCACCGAGACTCATTGTGATAGCTCACTACCGCCCCCCTGTGGACGCATGACCACTTTCACCTAGAGAGCTCCTCACACTTCCCGAAGAGGGCCTGAAGATCAACACTGTCGGCTTCGCAGGCCAGAGTCTCCATCTGACTCTGCCCTTGCTGCTGGGAAGCCCACCGTGTGGACGAAGGGGCGGGGCCGTGTGTGGACAAACCATTTATAGCAGGCGGTGACTGGATGCAGCCTGGGATCTAGAAGTTGCGTGTACCCAAAGCCTTCTAGACCGCGAGCCAAGACCTGACCATCTGCACAGAGAACGGGCCACGTACGGACAGAACCCTCCTGGGAGGAACATGCCACCCTTCCACGCTGCTTTATCGTGGCCGGAGGGGGGAAGCCTCCCAATCATGGAGAATCTGGCGTGCAGGCAACCCTCTGAGGGCTGTGATTTCTTTCCGTTTTTTTTTTTTTTAGGGTCAATTCCAATTTTGTTTTTATTTTTTAAATTAATTTTTATTGGAGTCGAGGATTGTGATTTCCAAGAGCACGTCCACATTTCAGAACAAAGTTCTTGCCCACCTTGGAGATCAAGGCTGGCTGGGGTTTCTGCCTTTTGGATGGACTGGGCCCCAGACAACAGATTTGCTCAGATGAAAATAAAAAGTTCCCTCGCCAGAGAACCACCTGACCACGCTGCCTGCCAAGACCACTGCCATCACCACCCATGCCTCAGAACACAGCTGATGGGTCATGCGCTCACGACAGGCCATCGTCCCCAGCCAGACCCCGCCCCTCCCCAGCAGGACCATTTCAGAGGAGGTGAGGTGTGAATGCTGGGCCCCACCAAGTGATGGAAGGGGAGACAGTGACTCGGTGTCCCAGCTCATCCTGGGGACCCAGGCCGTTTCCACCCACCCAAGTGCCCTCAACGTGACATTACAACCTCGGTTTTCCAGGCACGTCAGGGAGCAAAAGCCAAGGGGGGCGGTCACGCTCCCAGACTCACCAGTGTCATGATGTCGTTGGCCAAGTCTCTGGCAAGATCTGGGGTAACAAAACAGGACAGGCCAGTCAGCGCGACGCCAGTGTCGTACTGGCTGGGGCTGCTCAGGTCCTGGAAAGGGAGGGAGAGGGTTAGAGGCAGGCGCCCACCGTGCCTCACTGGGTCCCAGCCGCGCCCGCCAGTCCTGCTCTGGGTCTGGAGACGGGCTTGGACGAGGACTCACAAGCAGCAGCCAGCTCCACGCTCTGTCACCGAGCAAGAGCCGGGACGGCTCCAAGGGGAGGGCTGTCTTGGGTCCGCCCCTCGCTCCAGGGGTGCAATGGGGCAGAGCCAGTGCCACCCATGGCTTCCCTATGGGAGAACCCAAGGGCCGAGGAAATGGTGCAGCCAGACGGGCTCTGACCGCCCAAAGGCACAGAGTGGGGGCCGCCCAGGGTGGAACCCCAGAACCTCTGCTTCCATTGGGGTGTCTCCCCTACTACAGCCAGGGGTGACTCCTCTGGGCCCCTCCCCAAAGCGGAGAGAAGCTTCCACCAGAGCTCCACCCCTCAGGGGAGCAGGAAAAGCAGCCACAGGAAGCGCACATCTGCCCTAGCCTCTGACGTCACTCGCCTGTGCTCCCGCTAAAACCGATGCGGAAGCCCCATCTCGGCACAAAGAGAGGACTCTGTTTACATAGAGAACCTCCCCAAACTTCACACATGTGGTAAAAGATACACTGAGAGACGTTTTAAGAGTTAATCTTCCAGGGACTTCCCAGGTGGTGCAGTAGTTAAGAATCCGCCTGCCAATGCAGGGGACACGGGTTCGAGCCCTGGTCTGGTAAGATCCCACATGCCACAGAGCAACTAAGCCCGGGCGCCACAACTGAGCCTGCATTCTAGAGCCCGCGAGCCACAACTACTAAGCCCATGTGCCACAACTACTAAAGCCCGCACACCTAGAGCCCGTGCTCCGCAACAAGAGAGGCCACTACCATGAAAAGCCCACGCACTGCAACGAAGAGTAGCCCTGCAGCCTGCCCTGCAGCGCCCGCTTGGAGCCCCGACACCAGCCACCTGCGGGGCGACCACAACAGCTCTGCCCCGACCCTGGCGCCAGCTGTCTGAGAGCCCCGGGCCACAGGGTCCGATGCAGGGTCTGGGGTGGGAAAGGGTGCCTCTGACACCCCCTCTGACCACTTGCAGCGAAGCGGGAGACAAGAGATACTCAAAGTCCTGAGGCCAAGGAGGAGCTGACTACTCAGTGCTCTCACTGAAGAACATAGAATACCACACGGGGCCGAGAGACGCACCTGGTCCGACTCACAAGACCCAGTGGGCACAAACGCCCCCACGCTGGGAGGGGCAATCCCTCAGCAGGCGCCCCCAAAAGAGGGGAAAGGGGCTGAAAAAAGGAGTGACCGAGGGGGCAGCCCCCATCGCCAAGGGGGGAAAACCAGAGAGGAAAGCCCCGCGTGCCCCGCCGTCCCTTTTCCCATTTCCGAGGATCGCAGAAGGCTGTCCATCTGCCCGCTAACCTGCTCCCGCAGGAGGGGCCTACCTTGCGGATCTGGTTGGTGGTCAGCATGATGACGTCGGTCCCTTCGTGAAAGCACTGGGAAGCAGCGAGGTAGCCGATTCGCTGTGAGTGGAACAAATGGAGACGTCAGGGGTGACAAGGGGACTGGGCGTCCGCGGGGAAGCACCCAGCCCTCCTGAGCTTCACGCCAAGCAGCCCTGGCCGGTCCATCACAAACCAGGAGGAGGGCACCCCTCGCCCTGTCCCACGCGTATGGTCTCTGGAGCACAGTGTATTTCAGGGGTTGCCAAGCACATCCTGTCGCTAACGTGTGCATCCTCACCGCCTTCTTGGCAGCGGGAGCTGCTGTTACGGCCTGACGGAGTAAGTCATCACAAGCGCCTAAACTCGGGCTGAGTGTAACCTAAAGTCACACCCGCACTTGCATGTGATACTTAAACACACGTGCAGAGCACTGGCCCAATTTTGGCAAATACGGCATTTCGTTTCTTCACCAAGAGTAACCGGCAGGCAGGACAACTGTGTCCTTCAGGAGGACGGGAACCCGCCCTCGGCAGTGACCCGTCGGCAGGACACAGCCTCAGCCGCCGCAGGGTGTGTGTTCCCAAGGAAAACTGAGCCAAGCCAGGAAAGCCACGGAACACCCCCAAATGGGCTGTGGGCACTGAAAACCGCTTTTCAGAACATTTACTAAAGCAGAAGACATGCTTGTTTGTTACGATATCAAGTAAGAAGAAAACAATGTCCCAAACTGCGCATGAGTAGGATCGCTGAGACGCCAAGAAAAAACGCTCAGAGGGTCCTAAGAGACACCGCGACAAATGACAAGTGGTGGCCTCTTGGGGAGACGATCAGTGTCTGCTTATTTTTTTGAAGAGTCACAAATTTAATCTGTATTATGAAACACATAACCAACCCTACAAACCCGAATTTCACTGACACTACTTAAAATGGAAAGAAAAACGTGATGCAATAGTGCTAAGACCTAACTGGACATAAGTGGTGATGGGAATGGGTCGCTGGTGTCTGTCACTGTGTGCCCTCCCAGCATGGCCTGCGTCACAGGATGGACGCCCTCCTCCCCCAGGACCCCACCCACAGGGCTCAGGCCCCAGAGCGAGCTGGTTCCCTTCACCTTGAATGTGAACTTGGAGGCGCTCATCACTTCTATGATGTTGAAGGCGGCCCAGCTGATGTCATATCCTAGCATCTGCAGCTGCGGAGGAAAGAGGTCGATTCTCACGCACCTGCCCCAGCTCCGCACCCCCATACACTCTGGGGAGATTCATTTCTTTTTCTGACAGGTGAGTCTTCACATTTAAAACCAAAGTGACAGGTTAATAACACACTAAAATAATGCCCCTGATAAATAAACACCTGCAGTTGAAATACCAGCGTTACATGGGTTAAAATTCCCCACAAGGACCGGTAAACGGGCAGGCCGTTCATCTCCCTTCTCTGACCAGGGGAGGCCAGCATGGGGTGCCTGGCCCAGGCTCACACCCCGACCAGGGACTGCAGGGCTCCACCCACCAGGTTTCGGGGCCCAGCCCGCAGGGCAGTCGTGAAAGCAGGGACGCTCCCGCCCCTCCAGGTGGGAAAGGCCCACTGGATGGGACCCCAGCTTGCCCTGTGCCATGTGATCCTCACGCATGCCTCGCCCTCCACCCCAAGTCAGCCCAGCGTGTGCCCCCAGGCTGACGCCTGGAGCGGATGGTGTCCATCAGTGATGGTGGGACGGATGGACAGACAACAGGGGGATGCTGGAGCCAGACCCGGCCTGACAGAGCGAGCGGCCCGGCACTCACGTAGGTCAGCTTGCAGACCGCATTTGCTTTCACTGCAATGTTGTCTTGCTTCAGCTCTTGCTTGATTTCATCAATGCACTGAGAGATATATTTTGCCTAAAAGGAAAAAAAAATTGAAAAGTTGCAAGTGTCTGGCTAAAACCTAAAGAAGCCAGACACAAGAGGTCACACAGTGTGCAATTCCATTTAGATGAAACGTCCACAGCAGGCAACTCCAGAGAGGCAGAGGGGAGTCCTGGTTGTCAGGGGCTGGGGGAGGGGGAGAGGGAGGGTGATGGAATGCTCTGGAATTCAACAGAACTCTGTGACTATACTAAAAACCACTGAATTACACATATTAAAGGGGTGACCTGAATGGTATGTGAATGATAACAAGGCTGTTATCCTGAAAAGCCCTGTCAGTGCAATAAGCTGCCTGGGATCCCCCAAAGCTCTCCTCCCAAGGGGCAGGGGGCCACGAGAGAACAGGAGTGGCCTGGGCTGATCTAGCCTGAAGCAGGCACACTGAGCTGCGGGAATTCTGCTTCCCCTACTCGTGTGTATATCTGATACTTTCTATGATGAAAAGTTTTGAAACTTAGAAAAAAAAGAGTAACCATTCCAACACAGAGCATTAAGACACGGAAAAGTTCTTAGTCCTCCAGTTTAGCCCTTTAACCAGCTGTGAACGAGAGAAACTGCAAGCCCAGAAGAGATCCCACGTCCCAGCGCCAAAGGCCCATCCCTCAGCCCGCATGGCCAGGGGCGGCAGGTCCACCTCGGTCCCACGCTGCCGTGACCGGGGAGCCCAGGAGCCCCACCCAGCACGGCCACCCACGCTGGGGGGCCCCACTGGCACCCACAGCAGGAAGGGCCTGGCCGCCCCAGGAACCGTGCCTGTTGGGCCCCTCCCGTCCACCTCCACGCGGCCCGGGTTCATTACTGGCCCGGGCAGCCATTCTCCTTCCCCACACCGCACACATCACAGAGCCGGGGCCTAGCAGGTGACAGGCCACGCCGGGGCCTCCCCCTAGGCACCCGCCACAGCGCTTCACATAACTCCACTCGTTTGACCCCCCTCCGTGCCCCCGTCCAGGTGAGCGCCCTGGTGCCTTCCAGCTCCTGCAGGGCTGGGGCTCACTGCCCATGTGCAGCGCTGCCCCCCGTGGGCAGGAGCACCCATGGGTCCCCTGGGAGGGCCCCTCGCAGGCCTCTCGCTTGCTCTGGGGCTGGCCACCCAAGAAGAGCGCCGAGGCGCCTAAAGCCTAGATGGGCCAGATGGCATGGGCGCAGGTGAGAGCCGCCGGGGGTGGGAGGGTGAACACCTCCAGCCCCTGGGACCCCCGGCTCCTCCCAGGACCAGCCACACTGGCAGGGGCACCGCAGGCTCCCCTTGGGATCCCCCTTCGCTGAGGCCCTTCTCTAGGCAGCCTCTCCCGCAGGCTTCTCAGGGCCTGTCTGACGGGGTCTGTGTGCACGCCCCACTGGCCTTATGACGGACGCTGCAGCGTGTCAGTGCTTGGCTGCGCTGCCATCATGCGTGTCCACCCACCCAGCAGCGCAAGGGCTTGGATCCTTCCCACTTTCCGGCTCCCGTGATGCACACTGCCGTGGATGTGTTTATACAGGCGCCTGTGTGGACACCTTTTCGATTCTCTTCAGTTTCCTCACTACCCCAGCACCTGTACTAAAACACGGACCAAAAGGTCAGTACCGACACACGTGGTCCAGAGCAAGGAATGTGCCCCATGGGGCGCAAGGCTCCACCCCCCAGAGCCGCACAGAAGTCCCATTGGCAGTCCCAGGAGAGCCCAGCCCTGCCCAGAGACGGGTCGTCACTCAGGGCTGGGAGGAGTGTGGTGCCCCGCGCTCCCGTCACCCACCAATAGTGGCATCGCCTAAACCTGCCAGGCTAGCGAGCTCAGTGACCTCGCCCAAGTGGCTGCACCCTCCTCCCATGTCACCCCAGACCACTCGTAGGCCCAGCACAGGCTCCCGGGGAAGGCGCCACCCTGAGAGCGCTCTCAGCAAGCGTCTGATGAATATTCCATGACCAAGAGTCGGACAATGGAACATGGGTCACCAGATCCTTCCAACGGGCTTCCAGTTACTAATCCCCCAGGCGCCTCAGTTCCCATCCCAGTGCACGATAACCCCTTCGTGCACCCTGGATGTGCTGTTAATGATTCAAAAGGGAAAGAACAGAGAGATGATCCCAAGCGTGGGAGAACAGGCCCAGCACACACCGCTGTGGGAGATGGTCTGCAGGTCCCAGGTGCAAACTGGTGCACGTGCACGCACACACACACGCTGGCCCCTCAACGCCCAGATGTCCATCCGCTGGTGAACGGCCAACACGGTGCACTCTCTGCACAAATCTATTTTCTAGGTGGCCCAATGACCTCTCAGCTTTCAGGAAGCCAGGCACAGTCCACTCCTGGTAATGTGTGCGCAGCCACCGTCAGACCACGCCTCCCACCAGCACTGTTTGGAGACAAATGTCCAGGCAGCACAGGACAGGCGAGACCACTGGTCCTGCCCCGGCTTTGATCCTGAGAGCCACGAAGAGCAGGGAGCAGCCTGGGCAAACGCAGCTGCTGGGAAGTGAGGGGGGAATGGGGGCAGGGGGTGGCACATCCTCACGTGAACTCTGCACCCACCGCAGCACTCCAGCGGCCTCCTGCCCACTGTAGGAGAGGCTGAACCGAACTTCCAGCCCAGACAAGCTCACTGCCCCTAAAACACATCCCCTCTCTGCAAAACCAACACTCTACTGAGAATACAACAGAATCCAGTGACTACAACATACCAGCCACAATGTCCGGTTCACAAGCCCAAATTATTCAAATTAGAAACAGGAAGGACTTCCCTGGTGGTGCAGTGGTTAAGAATCCGCCTGCCAATGCAAGGGACACGGGTTCGAGACCTGGTCCAGGAAGATCCCACATGCCGCAGAGCAACTAAGCCCGTGTGCCACAACTACTAAGCCTGCGCTCTAGAGCCCACGAGCCACAACTACTAAAGCCCACACGCCTAGAGCCCGTGCTCTGCAACAAGAGAAACCACCACAATGAAAAGGTCATGCACCACAATGAAGAGTAGCCCCTGCTCGCCACAACCAGAGAAAAGCCCGCATGCAGCAACAAAGCCCCAACACAGCCAAAAATTAATTAGTTAATTAAAATAATAATAAAAAAAGAAACAGGAAAACATAACCTAACCTATACCCAAGAAAAAAAAGAGACGGCCAATGAAGACGGGCCCTGAGGTGATCCTGGTGATGATGAAAGCAATCATTTGCTGAGATTTCAACACAGCAACTGTAACCATGCTCTCATGACCAAAAAGAAAATATGCTCCTAATGAATAGGAAGAGAGGAAATCTCAGCAGAGAAAGGAAAGTGACACAAAACAACCAGATGGAAACCCTAGAAATGAAAAACAATTTCTGAGGTAGAACAGGCACTGCGTGGACTGGACGGGGAGCTGGAGCTGAGAAGAACAGGGAACAACAGGGCCCACTCATTCTGAAGGGAGGAAAGCCAGGCAAGGCTGTGGCACACCAAAGGTGTAGCGTGTGTGCCACTGGGGTCCCAGGAGAGGAAGGACAGAGAAAATATGCGAAAACCTAACAGCTCAAACTTCCCCAGATTTGGTGAAAGACATAAACTTACAATTTCAAGAAGCCCAGCACCGCCCCCCCAAAACAGGAAATATAAAAGAAAATCACACCCACACATATCACAGGCAAACTGCTGAAAACTGAATATAAGGAGAAATTCTTCAGAGGAGCCAGAGGAAAAGGGTGTGCTGCTACAGGGGAGCAGGGGGCTGAGGGAGGTGGGAGGACTCCAGGCCCAGGGCTCTCCATCCAAGAACACCCCTCAGGAATGAAGGCACAGTAACATCCCTGCACCTCAGAGCACCCACGGGGGCCACAAATGAGCCCACAGGAAGTGGTTAACCTGCAGGAAGACCCAGCCTCAACACTAGTTTTTAGCTATAGGACAAGTGCACAGGCTCATGGTTCCTACAGGCAGGAAAAGGGAGGAATGGGTTGTAAAATATTAAAATAATGTTTCAGGAGGGTGGAGTCAAGATGGCATACTAGAAGGACGTGGAATTCGCACCTCCTCACAACTAAGAGCACCTACCAGGCACCGGTGGGGGACCACAGACACCTAAGGGGACGGGAGGAACCCCCAGCGACCGGTTGTTTCCATTATAGTTTTATTTTTCCTAATATATTTTTTATCTCTCGAATTTTATTTTGTTTTTTATTCTTTGATATTGTACTGCTCCTTTTTTTCTTTCTTCTTCTTTTTTTTAATTTTTCTTATTGCGCCACAATGCTTGGGGAATCTTGGTTCCCAGGTGGGAGGTCGGGCCGGAGCTCCTATGGTGGGAGCTCCAAGTCCAAACCGCTGGACTAACAGAAAACCTCAGACCTCTGAGGAATATCAATCAGATATTCAATATCAATCAGAGTGAGGCCTCCCGGAGGTCCTCATCTCAGCACCAAGACCCAGCTCTATCCAACTGCCTGCAAACTCCAGTGCTGGACGTCTCAGGACAAACAATCAGTAAGACAGGAATACAGCACCAACCATCAAAAAAAAAAAAAAAAAAAGACAAAAAAATTTGTTTCAGACGAAGAAGCAAGGTAAAAACTACAAGGCCAAATAAATAAAAACAAAACAGGTAACCTACCTGAAAAAGAATTGAGAGTAATGATAGTAAAGATGATCCAAAATCTCAGAAACAGAATGGAGAAAATACGAGAAACATTTAACAAGGATCTATAAGAACTAAAGAGCAAACAAACAGTGATGAACAACACAACTACTGAAATTAAAAATACTCTAGAATGAATCAATAACAGAATAACTGAGGCAGAAAAACAGATAAGTGAGCCAGAAGATAAAATGGTGGAAATAACTGCCAGGGAGCAGAATAAAGAAAAAAAGAATGAAAAGAATTGAGGACAGTCTCAGAGACCTCTGGGACAACGTTAACGCACCAACATTCGAATTACAGGGGTTCCAGAAGAAAAGAGAAAAAGAAAGGGTCTGAGAAAATATTTGAAGAGATCATAGTCAAAAACTTCCATAACATGGGAAAGGAAATAGTCAATCAAGTCCAGGAAGCACAGAGAGTAGTACCATACAGGATAAACCCAAAGAGAAACATGCTGAGAGACACATATTAATCAAAGTATCAAAGATTAAATACAAAGAAAAAATATTGAAAGCAGCAAGGGAAAAGCAACAAACAACATACAAGGGAATGCCCATAAGGTTAACAACTGATTTTTCAGCAGAAGCTCTGCAAGCCAGAAGGGAATGGCAGGACATATTTAAAGTGATGAAAGGGAAAAACCTACAACCTAGGTTATTCTACCCATCAAGGATCTCATTCAGATTTGACGGAGAAATTAAAACCTTTACAGATAAGCAAAAGTTAAGAGAATTAAGCACCACCAAACCAGCTTCACAACAAATGCTAAAGGAACTTCTCTAGGCAGGAAACACAAGAAAAGGAAAAGACATACAATAACAAACCCGAAACAATTCAGAAAATGGTAATAGGAACATACATATCAATAATTACCTTAGGGCTTCCCTGGTGGCGCAGTGGTTAAGAATCTGCTTGCCAATGCAGGGGACAGGGGTTCGAGCCCTGGTCTGGGAAGATCCCACATGCCGCAGAGCAACTAAGCCCGTGTGCTACAACTACTGAGCCTGTGCTCTAGAAACCGCGAGCCACAACTACTGAGCCCACGCGTCACAACTATTGAAGCCCGCACACCTAGAGCCTGTGCTCCACAAGAGAAGCCACTGCAATGAGAAGCCCGTGCACCGCAACTAGAGTAGCCTCTGCTCGCCGCAACTAGAGAAAGCCTGCACTCAAAGACCCAGTGCAGCCAAAAATAAATAAATAAATAAATAAATTAAAAAAATATATCTTAAATGTAAATGGATTAAATGCTCCAACCAAAAGACACAGACTGGCTGAATGGATACAAAAACAAGACCCATGTATATGCTGTCTACAAGAGACCCACTTCAGACCTAGGGACACATACAGACTGAAAGTGAGGGGATGGAAAAAGATATTCCACGCAAACAGAAATCAAAAGAAAGCTGGAGTAGCAATTCTCGTATCAGACAAAATAAACTTTAAAATAAAGACTATTACAAGAGACAGGGAAGGACACTACATAATGATCAAGGGATTAATCCAAGAAAATACAACTGTAAATATTTATGCACCCAACATAGGAGCACCTCAATACATAAGGCAAATGCTAACAGCCATAAAAGGGGAAATCAACAGTAACAATTATAGTAGGGGATTTTAACACCTCACTTTCACCAATGGACAGATAATCCAAAATGAAAATAAGTAAGGAAACACAAGCTTTAGATGACACATTAAACAAGATGGACTTAATTGATATTTATAGGACATTCCATCCAATAACAACAGAATACACTTCCTTCTCAAGTGCTCATGGAACATTCTCCAGGATAGACCATATCTTGGGTCACAAATCAAGCCTTGGTAAATTTAAAAAAATTGAAATCGTATCAAGTATCTTTTCCAACCGCAACGTTATGAGACTACATATCAATTACAGGAAAAAAACTGTAAAAAACACAAACACATAGAGGCTAAACAATACACTGCTAAATAACCAAGAGATCACTGAAGAAATCAAAGAGGAAATCAACAAATACCTCAAAACAAATGACAATGAAAACATGATGACCCAAAACCTATGGGATGCAGCCAAAGCAGTTCTAAGAGGGAAGTTTATACCAATACAATCCTACCTCAAGAAATAAGGG
This sequence comes from Delphinus delphis, assembly GCF_949987515.2. NCBI lineage: Eukaryota > Metazoa > Chordata > Mammalia > Artiodactyla > Delphinidae > Delphinus > Delphinus delphis. Next base: position 3,171,099 of record NC_082685.1, on the reverse strand, counting down.
AAATCTCAAATAAACAACCTAAACTTACACCTAAAGCAATTAGAGAAAGAAGAACAAACAAAACCCAAAGTTAGCAGAAGGAAAGAAATAATAAAGATCAGATCAGAAATCAACGAAAAAGAAATGAACGAAACAATAGCAAAGGTCAATAAAACTAAAAGCTGGCTCTGAGAAGATAAACAAAATTGATAAACCATTAGCCACACTAATCAAAAAAAAAAAGGGAGAAGACTCAAATCAACAGAATTAGAAATGAAAAAGTAACAACTGACACTGCAGAAATACAAAGAATCATTAGAGATCACTACAAGCAACTATACGCCAATAAAATGGACAACCTGGAAGAAATGGACAAATTCTTAGAAAAGCACAACCTTCCGAGACTGAACCAGGAAGAAACAGAAAATACAAACAGACCAATCACAAGCAGTGAAATTGAAACTGTGATTAAAAATCTTCCAACAAACAAAAGCCCGGGACCAGATGGCTCCACAGGCGAATTCTATGAAACATTTAGAGAAGAGCTAATACCTATTCTTCTCAAACTCTTCCAAAATATAGCAGAGGGAGGAACACTTCCAAACTCATTCTACGAGGCCACCATCACCCTGATACCAAAACCAGACAAAGATGTCACACAAAAAAACTACAGGCCAGTATCTCTGATGAACACAGATGCAAAGATCCTCAACAAAACACTACCAAACAGAATCCAACAGCACATTAAAAGAATCATACACCATGATCAAGTGGGGTTTATGCCAGGAATGCAAGGATTCTTCAATATACCCAAATCAATCACTGTGAGACACCATATGAACAAACTGAAGGCTAAAAACCATATGATAATCTCAATAGATGCAGAAAAAGCTTTTGACAAAATTCAACACCCATTTATGATAAAAACTCTCCAGAAAGTAGGCAGAGGGAAACTACCTCAACATAATAAAGGCCATATATGACAAACCCACAGCCAACATCATTCTCAATGGTGAAAAACTGAAACCATTTCCACTAAGATCAGGAACAAGACAAGGTTGCCCACTCTCACACTATTATTCAACATAGTTTTGGAAGTTTTAGCCACAGCAGAGAAGAAAAAGAAATAAAAGGAATCCAAATTGGAAAAGAAGAAGTAAAACTGTCACTGTTTACAGATGACATGATACTATACATAGCGAATCCTAAAGATGCTACCAGAAAACTACTAGAGCTAATCAATGAATTTGGTAGAGTAGCAGGATACAAAATTAATGCACAGAAATCTCTTGCATTCCTATATACTAATGATGAAAAATCTGAAAAAGAAATTAAGGAAACACTCCCATTTACCACTGCAACAAAAAGAATAAAATACCTAGGAATAAACCTACCTAAGGAGACAAAAGACCTGTATGCAGAAAACTATGAGACACTGATGAAAGAAATTAAAGATGATACAAACAGATGGAGAGATATACCATGTTCTTGGATTGGAAGAATCAACACTGCGAAAATGACTCTACTACCCAAAGCAATCTACAGATTCAGTCCAATCCCTATCAACTACCAATGGCATTTTTCACAGAACTAGAACAAAAAAACTGCACAATTTGTATGGAAACACAGAAGACCACAAATAGCCAAAACAATCTTGAGAAAGAAAAATGGAGCTGGAGGAATAAGGCTTCCTGACTTCAGACTATACTACCAAGCTACAGTAATCAAGACAGTATGGTAATGGCACAAAAACAGAAATATAGGTCAATGGAAGAGGATAGAAAGCCCAGAGATAAACCCACGCACATATAGTCACCTTATCTTTGATAAAGGAGGCAAAAGTATATAATGGAGAAAAGACAGCCTCTTCAATAAGTGGTGCTGGGAAAACTGGACAGCTACATGTAAAAAAATGAAATTAGAACACTTCCTAACACCATACTCAAAAATAAACTCAAAATGGATTAAAGACCTAAATGTAAGGCCAGACACTATAAAACTCTTAGAGGAAAACATAGGCAGAACACTCTATGACATAAATCACAGCAAGATCCTTTTAGACCCACCTCCTAGAAAAATGGAAATAAAAACAAAAATAAACAAATGGGACCTAATGAAACTTAAAAGCTTTTGCATGGCAAAGGAAATCATAAAAAAGACGAAAAGACAACCCTCAGAATGGGAGAAAATATTTGCAAATGAAGCAACTGATAAAGGATTAATCTCCAAAATATACATGCAGCTAATGCAACTCAATATAAAAAAAAAAAAAAAATCCAAAAAATGGGCAGAAGACCTAAATAGACATTTCTCCAAAGAATATATACAGATTGCCAACAAACACATGAAAAGATGCTCAACATCACTAATCATTAGATAAATGCAAATCAAAACTACAATGAGGGCTTCCCTGGTGGCGCAGTGGTTGAGAGTCCGCCTGCCGATGCAGGGGACACGGGTTCGTGCCCCGGTCTGGGAAGATCCCACATGCCGCGGAGCGGCTGGGCCTGTGAGCTATGGCCGCTGAGCCTGCGCGTCCGGAGCCTGTGCTCTGCAACGGGAGAGGCCACAACAGTGAGAGGCCCGCATACCAAAAAAAAAAAAAAAAAAAAACCTACAATGAGGTATCACCTCACACCGGTCAGAATGGCCATCATCAAAAAATCTACAAACAATAAATGCTGGACAGGGTGTGGAGGAAAGGGAACCCTCTTACACTGTTGGTGGGAATGTAAATTGATACAGCCACTACAGAGAACAGTGTGGAGGTTCCTTAAGAAACTAAAAACAGAACTACCATATGACCCAGCAATCCCACTACTGGACATATACCCTGAAAAAACCATAATTCAAAAAGAGTCATGTACCACAATGTTCATTGCAGCTCTATTTACAACAGTGAAGACATGGAAGCAACCTAAGTGTCCGTCAACAGATGAATGGATAAAGAAGATGTGGCACATATATACAATGGAATATTACTCAGCCATAAAGAGAAACGAAATTGAGTTATTTGTAGTGAGGTGGATGGACCTAGAGTCTGTCATACAGCGTGAAGTAAGTCAGAAAGAGAAAAACAAATACCATATGCTAACACATATATTTGGACTCTAAAAAAAAAAATGGTTCTCATGAACCTAGGGCCAGGACAGGAATAAAGACGCAGACGTAGAGAATGGACTTGAGGACACGGGGAGGGGGAAGGGTAAGCTGGGATGAAGTAAGAGAGTGGCATGGACTTACATACACTACCAAATGTAAAATAGCTAGCTACTGGGAAGCAGCCGCATAGCACAGGGAGATCAGCTCGGTGCTTTGTGACCACCTAGGGGTGGGGTAGGGAGGGTGGGAGGGAGACGCAAGGGCGAGGGGATACGGGGATATACGTGCACATATAGCTGATTCACTTTGCTGTACGGCAGAAACTAACACATCACTGTAAAGCAATTATACTCCAACAAAGATGTTTAAATAAATAAATAAAATGTTTCATATTCCCTTGGGAGTATTTAAATATTTATCTAAAACATAGTTACACACATGAAGTTAAAGTAAGGAACGTGGGAGAGAATGATTAGTCTTTGCAGTCTTATTTACACACAGCATTGCTAACAAAGAACTATTTACTCTCCTTTTCACAAAAAAAGAAAAAAAAATGGCCAAGGTATACAGGCATGATCTAGATCCAGGAAATTATACAGGCAGACCTCAGAGATATTGTAGGGAGGGTTTCAGACCACCTCAATACAGTGAATATCACAGTAAAGCAAGTCACACGTAAAAGTTACGTTTACGCTGTTCCGTAGTCTGCCAGGTATGCAGTAGCATTATGTCTAAAAAAACAACATACACGCCTTAATTAAAATCACTTTATTGCTAAAAAAGGCTAACCATCATCTGAGCCTTCAGCGAGCCATCTTTTTTTGGGGGGGGGGGGCGGGGGAGGGGGCAGGATCTGAGTTCCCTGACCAGGTATTGAACCTGCGCCCTCAGCAGTGAAAGCGCCAAGTCGTCCTAACCACTGGACCGCCAGGGAATTCCTAGCGAGTCAATCTTTTTGCTGGTGGCGGGTCCTGCCCCCATGCTGTGGACGGGGCGGCCGTGGCCATTTCTTTTATGAAGTCTGCCGTATCGGTGGCCTCTTCCTCTAACGAACGGTTTCCCCGTGGCGTCCGATACTGTTTGACGGCATTTTACCCGCAGTAGAACGTCCTTCACAGTTCGAGTCAATGCTCTCAAACCCTTTATCAACTAAGTTATGTAATATTCTAAATGCTTTGTTGTCATTTCAACAATCGATTATGTCACGTCTTACGTGGGCGAGGTTCGTGGAGTCCCAAAACAACAGCAAGAGTTAACATCAGAGATCACAGACTACAGATCATCATCACGTAATAATGAGATAGTTTGAAAACTTGTGAGAATTACCAAAATGTGACACAGAGGAAGTGAGCAAATGCTGTTGGAAAAATGGCGGCGACACGCGTGCTCCCTGCAGGGTCGCCACAGACCTTCCATTCGTGATAAACGCAGTATCTGCAAAGCACAACGAAGGGAAGTGCGAAAAAATAAGGCCTGTCTGTACCAAAAACATGAAATAGAAATATTTTAAGATCTAAAGTATAAATAGCTAACACATATAACGGACACTGTTTTCAAAAAAAGAAGTTGGAGATGCAAGCATGACGAAATTCTCAAACACCTTGGCCTGTTCTGAGCAGGGTCACACTTCACCACAGAGCAAATAGTACTGAAATGGATGTGTGATTCAGAATTTACCAGAGAACAAAGGATACAACCTTCCCTCATATATGAACCCGGCAGCTATAATAAAACAGCCATTTCAATACTGCCTGCTCAGCAGAGTTCCCTGGGACACTTAAAAATCCCCAGGATCCCCAGGCCCTCCCAGAGGAGTTGGAGTCAGACCTCGAGGGCTGAGGCCCAGAGAAGCTGCCGTTGACCCGGAGGTGCTGGCAGGCTGCAAAACCATGCAGCTGGACCCTGAACTCCTCTTTTAGACTTCTTTTTTAAAGAGATTTAGGTTCACAGCAAAACTGACTGGGAGGCAGAGGTTTCCCACCCCCCCGCCCCACGTGTGCACAGCGTCCCCACTAGCAGTATCCCCCACCAGTGCGACGTGTGTTACAACCGATGAACCTACACGGACACGTCGTTATCACCCAGGAGCCACAGCTGACGGAGGTTCACTAGTTTGTGGGTTTGCACACACATACACTGACCCGCATCCACCGTTACGGCGTCACACGGCGTAGTTTCACTGCCCTAAAACCCCTCTGTGCTCCGCCCGTTCATCCCTCCTCTCCCCAATCCCCTCACCATTGATCCTTCCCCCCCTTCCAGAGTTCTGCCTTTTCCAGAATGTCCCAGAGTTGGAATCACAGTGTGTAGCCTTTACAGACTGGCTTCTTCCTCTCGGTCATGTGCGTTTAAGGTTCCTGCGTGTCTTCTGTGGTTTGATGGCTTTCTCCTTAGCTCTGAGGGACACTGCATCGTCTGGATGCTCCGTCCACAACCTGGACGACATTATCTCTGCTGCCTCGTCCCCTGCCGTCTCCCAGAGGTGCTCTCTGGATCGTCCCAACATGCCGGTCCTGCCACCACCCACAGCTGCCCCGGCTCGGGACCCAGAGCCCCAGCACCCTGCTCTCATGAGCACCAGCACCAGCAGTGCTCAGACCTTTGGGAGCTTGGACGGGTTGAGACCACCACCGCCGCCGCCAGAGATGGGTGTAAGGACAGCAGCATTTCCAGGGCATGCCAGTGTCAGACCAGAAACATTTCAGAAGTCGTTATGATACACGACCAGGGAGGGCTCTCCCCGTTATTCCATCCCCCTTGCCAAGAACAACCCAGCTGCCATCTACAACCATTGCTTCCACAAGAAAATATTAACATTTTAACCCAGAAACGTAGGCGAGTCAGCGTCGAGACGAGAGAACTTCTCCTGACGAGATGCAAGCAGGACCCACAAGGAGGGCACTGTCCTGTGCTCACCTGGCTGGGCATGGGCGCCGACGCCTCTGCAGCCGGAAGAGTCAGGCCTCCTGTAGAAGTCCGAGCTGAGGCCCACCTGGGGTCAGGACCCTTCACCATCCCAGCAACAAACACAGCCAGGGCACGGCGCTGAGGAGTTCAACGGACAGAGGCCAGACAGCCCATCCGGACCACTGCCACCCCATCCACCCCACGAGCCCCTCGTCCCCGCGCTCAGCCCCCGGCACCCCACGCAGGCACGTCAAGCAGCTCCTGACGGCCAATCATGGCCCTTCTCGTCACCTAGTCGCCCTCGGCTCGGACTGGAGCCCCACCTCGGCAGAGACAGAAGCAGATGGGTGGGGGCCGGGGGAGGGGAAATGGGGACCGTAGAGTGGGCACGGCATCTCTGGTGGGGTGACAGAAATGTAAAGGTAGATCGTGCTGATGGCTGCGCGTTTTTGTAAATACACTAAAACCTTCACAGAATTTCACACTTCAAGCAGGTGGACGCTAAGCTATATAAACCATACTGTCTCAATAAAGCCACAAGAGAAAAACCACTTCGGTGCCACCAGAATGGAAAGACGTTATTCAGCGACACGTGACCCGACGGGCCTGTGCCTCTGGTTCTGCAAATGCTCACAGCACTAGTCTACACCAGAGCGGCGACCCTCCTCCCTGCAGGGCGACAGCGGCCCGGAGACCCGGCCCAGTAGTGGCCTCCAGGGCCCGAGTCATTCAAGTGGAGGAGGAAGAGACCCTCAGCGCCGGGGTCCCCCGGCAGTGGACGGCAACGGTGGCGCCAGGACTCACCCTGAGCCTCCGCACCCAAGTAAGCGCTGGGGTCGACAAGACCAGATCAGAGGATTCGTGGCGGCACTCTGGGGAGGCCGAGCTTTGGGAGACAGCGAGGGAGGCACTCCCGTCCTGCCTGTGCCCACCGCGGCCCCGGGCACAGCCGGGGGGGCCGGGACTCGGCCATGGGGCCGCAGCCAAGTCTCAGGCTTCCCGACCTTCGAATCCCACCCCGTCCCCCCAGCAGAGCTCCCAGCGCAAAGGCTCTCAGCTCTGCGGCCGTGTCCCCAGGGGACACCGGGCCACACCTGGGACTTCCTTGGTCCTCAGATTGGAGGGTCTGGCAGGCAGTGCGTGGGGCCAGGGCGGCTGCTCCACACCCCAGCGCCCAGGACGGCCACCCCCCAGGGGATGAGCAGGCCCCAGAGTCCACGGTGCCAAGGGGGCACCCCAGCATCGAGCCTACTTAGGTCACCATTCCTTCCTTGTTTTTTGTTTGTTTGTTTAATACTTTTGGCCACACCGCGCACAGCTTGTGGGATCTTAGTTCCCTGAACAGGGATTGAACCCACGCCCTCAGCAGTGAAAACGCCGAGTCCTAACCACTGCACCACAAGGAATTCCCCCCTCCTGCTTTTCAACCTCCTGGAATTGTTATGCAAATGGATTCCCGAGGGCTGGTGACCCGCACAGACACAGCCCACTACAGACTTGGTCCTCACAACTGCCACCGCCCACAGCCTGGCCACCCACTGCGCCCAGGGCCCGGACTGTGTGCCCTGTGAATAACTCCTCCAAGTCAGGGAGAGCTGAGAGCCTTATGCTGGGAGCTCTGCTGCGGGGACGGGCTGGGGGTCGAAGGCTGGGAAGCTTGAGGCTTGACTGCAACCCTGCGGCCGATCCGTGGCCGAGTCCCGGGACCCCCAGCTGTGCCCGGGTCCTCGGTGGGCACAGGCAGGACGGGCGCGCCCCCCTCACTTTCTCCCGAAGCTTGGCCTCCCCAGAGTGCCGCCACAAATCCTCCATTCTGGTCTTGTCGGGCACCAGCGCCCAGACTCCCAGCGCAAAGGCTGGGAGGGTCAGGCAGACGGCGTCACGAAGGCTGCAGATGGCACTAAGCCGAGGAAAGAGTAAAGGCAGGCGAGGCCCCGGCGGCTGCTGCTGGGAACGGGAGCCACAGGAGCGCTTCTAGTGGTCGCGACGCTGCCCTGGAGGCCAAGGCTGCTCCTGCCCATGCTGCTGCAGTGACTGCCCTCCCACGCAGGGCGCTTCATCAAATGCCCCAGGCGGGAAACAACCCAGAGGTCCGGCAACAGTCCGAAGGATGTTCTGAAGGATAAATCAACCACAGCAGACCCCTGCCGGCGACCAAAGCGAACAAGCCACCGTGGCCCTTCCCCGCAGCAGCGAGCGACAGAGGCGGCCACTGACACCAGCCTGCAAGCAGAAGTAAGCGAGACGTTCAGGGACATTTAAGAGACAAAACTATAAGCAAGGCAAGGAAATTACCCTCAGAGAACTTAGGATAATTATCATATGATACTTAAGCTGTACGAATGTGCATTATATACTTCACAACTAACAAGAGTTTGAAAAAAACACACAAATCTAGGAGACTCACCCTGTGGGCTGTCTAGGAAACCTCCCCGTTTCCCTTCACTCTGACATCCAGCGCGGGCGTCCCGCACAATGACCGACTCCCTGATACCAGCTGGGTGTCCCAAAACTCAGTTCGGATGTGACCCTCTCTGCTCGGCATCAGCGCAGACCCCACAGGCTGAGGGCTCCGTCACAGGTCTGTCCCCACCTCACACACCCGCCAGCTGTAAACCAGAGTTCCCATGACCCGCTTCTCCGCAGGGAAGCACTTACTCGTTCGTGTTTTCCAGTTTATCACACGGTGTGAGAGGCACGACAAAGGATACAGATGAACAGCTGGACGAAGAGGCAGAGAGGGTGGGGTTCAGAGGGTCAGGAGGCAGAGCTTCTGTCCTCGTGGCACTGGGGGGCGCCACCATCCTGGCACATGGATGCTTTCACCAACCGAGAACCTCCCTGAGCCTCATACTTTAGATTTTTATGGAGGCTTCATCACGCAGGCATGATCCATCATTAACTCCACCTGCAGCCCCTCTCCCCTCTCCGAAGGATTGGCGGGTGAGCGGGTATGAAGCTTCAAACCACGGCCTGGTCTTTCTGGTGACCTGTCCCACCCAGGAGCCCACCCCGGATCATCTCATTAGAACAAAAGACACTCCTATCACCCAGGAAACCCCAAGGGATTCAGCAGCTCAGTGTCAGGAACCGGGGGCAGCGACCGAATAACCCAACAAGGACGCCCCAGTACCTCTGTTGCTTAGGAAACGACAAAAGCTCCAGGAGCTCTGCGACAGGAGCAGGGACAAAGGCCATCTTATCTCACAATAGCACAGCGTCCAACAACACAATGACAACACAGCGGACAAGGGACGCCTGGATGAAGGGCCAGCATTAGGGAATTCTGGGAAATTTTCCTTTATCAATTTGGGTCAGGGGTTCTCGTCTGGGCAATCCCACCCCCCCAGGGGACACTGGGCCACGTCTGGGGAAACTGTGGTTGTCAAGACTGGGCATGGCCTGGTATCAGATGGGCGGGGCCAGAGATGCTGCTCCACACCCCAGAGCGCCCAGGCCAGCCCCCCTCAGAGGAATGACCCAGCCCTGATGTGGGCAGTGCCAAGGGGGAGAGACCCTGACTTAGGGTAACAACCCATTTACTAAACGTCCTATCTTCACTCTCCTCAGAAGCTGTTAAAAGGAATCTTACAGAAATAGCTTAAAAGCACCAAGCGCTTAGCTGTGCCAGACATAACACGTGCTTTCGTCACTGTCCTCGGAGCGAGGGCCAGCCCCACACACACCTCCCAGCCCGAGGAGCCCCACACAACTCGGCACAAGGATGAACCCCAGGAAATTGCCATTTTTGAGGTCAGAAGCACTAGAATATCAGCACTTCACACAGTTCCATCTTAATCCCAGATTATACCCAATTTCAAAATATCTCTCTACAGTCACCCTTTGGTATCTGTGGGGGATTGGTTCCAGGACCCCCGAAGACACCGAAATCCTCAGACACTCAAGTCCCTTGTATAAAATGGCGCAGACTTGCATACAACGTGCACACAGCCTCCGGTACACTTTAAATCATCTCTAGATGACTTACAATACCTGATACACTGCAAGTGCCGTGTAAATGGTTGCCTGCGTTCAGCAAATTCAAGTCGTGTTTTTTGAAACTTTCTGGAAATTTTTTTTTGGAAATATTTTTTAAATGTGTTTAATGTATGTAACAGCACATATATGATGTATGCTTTTAAAAAAATATTTACTTATTTATTTATTTGGCTGTGCCAGGTGTTCGTTGCAACACGTGGGATCTTCGTTGCTTCGTGTGGGATCCTAGTTCCCTGACCAGGGATCGAACCCAGGCCCCCTGCGTTGGGAGCATGGAGTCCTAACCACTGGCACCGGGGAAGACCCGAAACTTTCTGGAATTTTAAAAAAAAATACTTCCAATCCACAATTGGCAAATACAGAACCTGCAGATACACAGAGCCGACCACACACAGTTAAAACTGAATTTTTTAAAGTTCAGAAGCTTCGGGACTTCCCTGGTGGTCCAGTGGTTGAGAATTCGCCTTCCAACGCAGGGGATGCACGTTCGATCCTTGGTCGGGGAACTAAAATCCGACATGCCACGGGGCAACTAAGCCCGCGCGCCGTAACCACTGAGCCCGTGCACCGCGACGAAGACCCAACGCAGACAAAAAAAAACACAAAATTTTAAAAATTTTAAAACAAATAAATAAAAACAAAGTTCAGGGGACTTCCCTGGTGGTGCAGTGGATAGGACTCTGTGCTCCCAATGCAGGGGGCCTGGGTTCAATCCCTGGTCAGATCCCACACGCGTGCCGCAACTAAGAGTTCACATGCCACAACTAAGAAGCCTGTGTGCTGCAACTAAGACCCAGTGCAACCAAATAAATATTTAAAAAGCAAATAAATAAATTAAAAATAAGTTCAGAAACTTCAGTTAAGTGGGTCGGAAATTTTTAGACCCAAGAGAAAACGCTCAGACACCACCCAAACCCTGGCTGATACTGCTGAGCGTCGCCTGATGGAATAAGCTGTGGCACCAAACAGAAAACATGGAACCCACCTCAACGCCACTGGGGGGCAGGGTACATAGACTGCAGTGCCCCACGTGGAACCCACACTCATGAGGGCGAAGCCCTCAGGAGCACTTGGCGTGCGTGGACAGCACTCAGGAAGGCTAACAGGCAAGACCAGGACAGAATCTTAACAGACAGAACCTCCCTCAATTTCTACACACAGAAAAAATTCTCAAATTGATTTCTGGGGAGAAGAATGTTACCTTTTGACTTAATAAACGCTAAGCTCGTTACAAAAAGTTACGGGTATAGTTTAAAAGACTGAAAGAAAAACCCTTCCCCAAAACATGAAAAGTACTCGTAAGAATGAAACGTTAAAAGTCATTTGTTTTTTCCTAGTCATACCCAAGTTTTGGAAGCAAGGACATTCGCAAGTGAATTTCCACCTACCTGCCAACATTACCTGTACTGTATCTTAGGGACTGAAACAAACTCAAGCATCCAAGAAACAGGTGAATTAGCCAACTGTTTCTCAAACTTCTTTGACTCATTGGAAAACATATATTTTCCATGGTAACCCAACTCACAGGCATACATACACTTAGTATCATAAACTGAAACAAAAGTTTCAAAAAACAAGTTACTCCACCAGTGATCTGGATTTCCTAGTTTCTTCTTTTGGGGGCTCACAGAAGCCTGCATTCTGTCACTTGCTGCACCCTCACAGGCGCTCAGCAAGGTGGAGAGGTGGCTGTCACCCCCACTTCAAAATATCAGGGGGCTCTCCCCAGGTCACCCAAAGAGACCCAAGAACCAAGATGTGGGTCTCCCAAAGTCAAACACTAAACCACGCTGCCTTTCCACATGGCTTTTAAAGTCACCGATAACCCTCACTTCTGTGGTGCCGCACAGAAGTTTTAAGCTAAAATCTATTACTTTGGGGACTTCCCTGGTAGTCCAGTGGTAAAGAATCTGCCTTACAATGCAGGGAACACGGGTTCAATCCCTGGCCGAGGAACTAAGATCTCACATGCTGCAGGGCAACTAAGCCCACACGCCTCAACTAGAGCCCCCGTGCCACAAACTACAGAGCCCACGCACTCTGGAACCTGCGCACCACAACTACAGAGCCCACGCGCCACAACTAGAGAGAAGCCCATGCACCACAACGAGAATCCCGCACACTGCAACTAAGACCCGACGCAGCCAAAAATAAATTAAATAAATAAATAAAAAATAAATAAGTAAATCCTTAAAAAAGAAACCTGTTACTTTGAGGGGAAACTATACTGCTGCCAGAAGTCTTCCCTGGAATGTGTGGGGCGGGGCGGGGTAGAAGGGAAGAAGTCATCTTGGAGCTAGAAGAGTCACCCCACAGCCACCTGCTGTGCTCCAGAACATCTGGAACCAGTAATGACCCTCCAGATCACAACTCTTCTGATGAGGAAACCTCCACATCCCGACGCCACGTCTGTGGGAATCGCCAACAGGCTAAGGGCAATATTCGCGTGGAACCTTGCCTTGAGGACTCCCAGCACCAGCACCTCCACCACCAAAACCCCATTTAGTAGGCTCCGAGCCTGTGGGGACAGCGCCATCAATCCCAAATGAATAGAGCACAGCCCAGGGTACTACCAGTGATGACTGGCACACGCCGTAAAAAGCAGACCCCCCTAACTGCATTGTGCATCTCTCTACTGGAAAGACCCCTCGGCCCCTCCTCGGAATCCTGGAACAGACTGCTCAGTAACATCCACTAACCAAGGCGGGAAAATCAGGAGGCCAACTGGCACAGAAAAGGAAATCTAAGGGTGCAGACACCTTCCAAATTCACTTAACCATGCTTAGTATCTAAAATGCAGTCCAGGGCTTCCCTGGTGGCTCAGTGGTTAAGAATCCGCCTGCCAATGCAGGGGACACAGGCTCCATCCCTGGTCCAGGAAGATCCCACATGCCGCGGAGCAACTAAGCCCATGAGCCACAACTACTGAGCCCGCGTGCCACAACTACTGAAGCCTGCGCGCCTAGAGCCCGTGCTCGGCAACAAGAGAAGCGACCGCAATGAGAAGCCCGTGCACCGCAACGAAGAGTAGCCCCTGCTCGGCGCAACTAGAGAAAGCCCGCGCGCAGCAACGAAGACCCAACGCAGCCAAAAAGAAATAAAATAAATAAATATTTAAAAAATTGAAATAAAATAAAACAAAATGCAGGCCAACCAGTACTCTTTCAACTCAAAGAGAAACTGAAAATCAGACCAAGAGTTCCCTACACTTGTAACCAACGCAGCTGGCCAGAGCTTCCAATGTGATTTAAAACCCAAGTGTAGCCAGAGAAGAGAAGGAGTGACAGAAATGAACCAAAACAACCTAATTACATTTCAGCGAAGTCACACCCATTCTGAGAAAGTGCAACAAAGAGGCAAGGAACTCAGGCTCTCAGCTGAAGGACAGAGCCCAGGGCCCTTGGTGCCTCCCAGCAAATTCCTTAACTTCTCTGCACCTTCCTCCGGGTACTGCTGGGCTTCCCGGGAGCCACTGTGAGGGCCGGCGGGGTGTAATCTGGTAGTGGGACCTGCACAATGTCTAACAGTTGCTCTCCATCGGGCAGCCTCACTCTCCAGCCAGGAAAAGGGGACCTTCTCCAACACCCCATTGTGTAAGTGCAGGCTTGGGCGTCCATTCATGGAAGTCAGAGGTCTGGTGGTCACTAACTGTCCCCGATCCTCCTAAATCTAGGTCACAGGTTGGGGGGTGGCGGGAGGGAAGAAAATGGTGCCCACGATTACATTACTTCTGGAAAACCTTTTCCCTCCGACTTTCGGGTGTCTAGTTTAAGTCGGCTTCCCTATTCCAGGACCCCTGAGCGGCTTCCTCATTTCGGCCGAGGACATCCGCTGCCCCACCTCCCCCACCCCGTAAGAGGCGCGGCCCCACCTTCCGGGGGACATGGGCCCACGAGGCAAGGCCTGGACGTGCGTTTATCCCACCAGGGGTTCCCCCGCGGAGAGGAGAGTCCCCCAACCAGGAGTCCAAGGCCTGGGGCGGGGCCGGGGGCCCTCCCTTTTGAACAGGAGACCGAGAACCACACTCAAGATTGGAGATCCACCACTGGGGGGGCGGGGGTGGGCTGTGAAGTCTCTTCCGGGCCACCCTCGGGGAGGAGGCGGGCCCCCAACGCCGGGCAGTAAACTAAGGCTCGGAGACGGAGCGGGCGTGCGGAGGCCCAGGCCGCGGGCAGCCGGGGCTCGAGCCGGGAGCGGGGCCTCGGGGGCGGGCTGGGGGCAGGAATCAGGGGCAGGGCCGGGGTCGGACTGCGTCGGCGCGAGGGTCCGGGTCCGGATTCGGGCCCGGGCCAGCGCGCCGGGCTCACCTCGTCCTCCTTGTGGTTGCGGATGCCGCGCACCAGATCCTGCAGATTCTTGTCGAACATGCGGTCGATGCTGCCCTTGACCATCTTGAGGGCCATCGCGGCTGCTGCCGTCGGGCCCGAACCCCGGGAGGCCCGCGGCCAGGCGCCCTGAGGGGGCCCGGGGGGCCTCGTCTGCCGCCCGCGGAGCGCTGCGCTGCCAGCCGCCGCGGCGGGGCGGTCTCCCAGGCCAGTTCGGCGGCGGTCGGCGGGGCGGCGGCGGCAGCGGACCCGCTCAGCAGGCCGCGCTCCCCTCCCCTCCGGCTCCGCGCCGCTTGCAAATGGCGGACAAAATGGCGGCCGGTCAGCTGACGGCGGTAACCCGGACCGGGCGGCCCGCCCCCATAGGCCCCGCCTCCCTATAAACCCCGCCCCTTCACCCCTAGACGCCGCGTTTCCCTGACAACGCCAGACAGCCCAATGGAAACGCAGACAACGGCCTCCGGGCCGCTCGGCCGCGACCCCTCCAGCTCAGGGCTCTTCCCTCTCATAGGTCAGTGACCTCCGGAACTCCACCTACTTCCTCGTTCCGGTTGTAACCACGCCCCCTAAGCGCTCCCTCCCTGGCCCGCCCCTCAGTTAAGTGACAGGTGTGGGCGGGCCCATCTGTGGGCGGGGCCTGCTATGGGCGGGGCGCCCACGTGGAGCTTCCCAGGGTGGTTCCTGGAGAAGGACCCAGCTCCGCCCTTTCTGATTCTAAAAGCTGACGGTGTCAGAGAACTTCCAAAACCGACTCTACGGCGAACCGATCCTGAGTCTCCTGCACATCTCACAAAATCCTGTGATATGGACAGGACAGGGATTAACATGGCCACGTGGAAAAACTGAGGCCCAGAACTAGGACTTCAACACAGTCTTTCATTCAACGAACTTTATTGACAGCCTACTATGTGCCAGGCCTGACCAGTGAATGAGATACACTTGGTTCCTGCCACCGTGATCCACCATAAAGAGAGTAAAAAAGCAAGCCACAAGCTGGGGTAAGATATTAGCAATACATATATCTGACAAAGGACTTATATCCACAATACAGTTAAACAGAAAATAAAGCAGAACCAAACAAAAGTTCCTACAAATCGCAAAGAAAAACACAAACCAGTTAAAACATGGCAAAAGATTGTGAATATGCATTTCACAAAAGAAGATATCCAGGGCTTCCCTGGTGGCGCAGTGAGAGTCCGCCTGCCGATGCAGGGGACACGGGTTCATGCCCGGGTCCGGGAGGATCCCACATGCCGCGGAGCGGCTGGGCCTGTGAGCCATGGCCGCTGAGCCGGTGCATCCGGAGCCTGTGCTCCGCAATGGCCAATAGACTGCTGTATCTCAGTTATGAGGGAAAAGTAAATTTAAACCACACTGAAATATTTCTGTACTCCCATAAAAATGGCTAAAATTAGAAAGGTTGCCAATTTCAAGTGTGGCAAGGATGTGGAGCAACTGCAACTCCCCTGTCTTACATTTCAGGTAGGAATGTAAAACTAAACAGCTACACTGGAAGCCTTTGTAGTGGAAGCACAGAGTTAACCACTAGACTACCAGGGAAATCCCCTGGCTGTATCTTTTAAAGCTAATATATGTATGCCCTTTGACCCAGCAACTCTACTACTGTACCCAACAAGAATGCATAAATACATCCACCAAAGACTTGGATAAGAATGTTCACAGCAGCCGTATTTATATTAGCCCAAAACTCAAAATGATCCAAATGTCCATTGACATAAAATGGATATATAACTCCTGTGGTATATCCAACAACGGAATACTATGCAGCAACAAAAAAGAACAAATCACTGGGACTTCTCTGGTGGCACAGTGGCTAAGAATCTGCCTGCCAATGCAGGGGACACGGGTTCGAGCCCTGGTCTGGGAAGATCCCACATGCCGCAGAGCAACTAAGCCCGTGCGCCACAACTACCGATCCTGTGCTCTAGCGCCTACAAGCCACAACTACTGAGCCTGTGCACCTGGAGCCCGTGCTCCACAACAAGTGAAGCCACCGCAATGAGAAGCCCACACACCACAGCAAAGAGTAGCCCCCACTCGCCACAACTAGAAAAAGCCTGCTTCACCAGTGAAACAGTAACAGTTGCTATTAACCGAACAAAAAAGAAAAAGAAAAAGCCCGTGCACAGCAACAAAGACCCAATGCAGGCAAAAATAAATAAATAAAAATTTATAAAAAAAAAAGAACAAATTACTAATACACAGAACAAAATAGATGAATTACACAGACACAATGGTGGACACAAAAGAGTGTACACAGTGTGGTTCTATTGCCATGATGTCCAATTGCAGGCAAAATTAATCTATGGTGATAGAACTAAGTAACATCATAAGTTACACAACTATACAAGAAAGAACTGGAAACTGGATAAATAAATTCAATAAAAAATTAGTAGACATGTGAAGAAGCACGAAAATGTAACTTATGAACAAGAGAACAAAAGGGATGAATAGAAATGGACCCTGGGGACTTCCCTGGTGGTCCAGTGGTTAAGACTCTGTTCTTCCACTGCAGGGGGCTCAGGTTTGAAGATCGGGGAACGAAGATCCCACATACTGCTCAGCATGACCAAAAAAAGAGAAATGGACCCTGAAATAACAGAGAGACGAGAATAAGCAAAGATTATACTATAGCTACTACAAATACACTCAAAGATTGAAAAGAAAACATGTACACAATAAAGAGAGAAAAAGGAAGATTTAAAAAATAAACCAAGGAACTTGTAGACTGAAAAAGTACAACATATGAAAAATATTCATTACATGGAATTAATAACAGATTAGACATTGAGGAAGAAAAGGTTAGTGAAATTAAAGACTTAAAAGCTATCTAAAATGAAGCACACAGAGAGCAAAAACGCTTACAAGGTGAACAGAACCTCAGTGACCTGTAGAACAATATCAAGTAATCTAATATACATAACTGGAGTCCTAGAAAGAAGGAGAGAGAAGAAGGACAAACAAAAAAAACAAAGAATGAGGCTTCCCTGGTGGTGCAGTGGTTAAGAATCCACCTGCCAATGCAGGGGACACGGGTTCGAGCCCTGGTCCAGGCAGATCCCACGTGCCGTGGAGCAACTAAGCCTGTGCGTCACAACTACTGAGCCTGCACTCTAGAGCCCGTGAGCCACAACTACTGAGCCCACGTGCCACAACTACTGAAGCCCGCGTGCCTACAGCCCATGCTCCAAAATGAGAAGCCACGGCAATGAGAAGCCCGTGCACAGTAACAAAGAGTAGCCCCCGCTCACCGCAACTAGAGAAAGCCCACTCACAGCAACGAAGCCCCAACACAGCCAAAAATAAATAAATAAATAAATTTATTTTTAAAAAAATCAGAGGATGAATGGCCACAAAGTTTCCAAATATAGTAACTATAAAACCACAATCTAAGAAGCTCAATGAATCCCAGAGGAGATAAACACAGAGAAAAGCACAACCAAGCACATTATAAATTAAAGTGTTGGAAATCAGAGATAAAGTGGGAATTCCCTGGTGGTCTGGTGCTTAGGACTCTGAGCTTCCACTGCAGGGGGCCTGGGTTCTATCCCTGGTCGGGGAACTAAGACCCCACAAGCCGTGCGCAGCATGCGGGATCTTAGTTCCCCGACCAGGGATTGAACCCAGGCCCCCTGCAGTGGAAGCGCCGAGTCTTAACCACTGGACCACCAGGGAAATCCCAGGCAATACCTATTTTCAGATAAATAAAAGCTGAGTGAATGTGTGGCCAGTAGACATACAATAAAAGAAATGTTTTCATTCCTAGGTTTTGGCACCAAAAAAAAAAGAAAGAAAGAAAGAAAGAAAAAGAAAATTAAAAAGAAAGGAATGTTAAAGGAAGTTCTTTGGAAAGAAGGAAATGTTACCAGAGATTTGGATCTATGCAATGGAATGAAGAACACAAGAAATTTACAAAATGTGGTTAATGCAATTTTTTTGTTTTTTAATTTGGCTATGCCAGGTCTTAGTTGCAGCATGCAGGCTCTTCTATTTCCCTGACCAGGGATCGAACCCAGGCCCCCTGCGTTGGGAGTGCAGAGCCTTATCCACTGGACCATCAGGGAAGTCCCAATGTAATTATTTCTTTTCCTTTTTTTTTTTAAATAGTCTCTTCCTTACTGCATTCAGGGTTTTTTTTTAATTAATTTATTTTTTATTTATTTATTTTTGGCTGCGTTGGGTCTTCATTGCTTTGCGCGGGCTTTCTCTAGTTGCGGTGAGTGGGGGCTACTCTTTGTTTCCCTGCACGGGCTTCTCATTGCAGTGGCTTCTCATTTTGGAACATGGGCTGTAGGCGCACGGGCTTCAGTAATTGTGGCTTGTGGGCTCTAGAGCTCAGGCTCAGTAGTTGTGGCACGCGGGCTCAGTAGTTGTGGTGCACGGGCTCAGTAGTTGTGGTTTGTGGGCTCTAGAGCACAGGCTCAGTAGTTGTGGTGCATGGGCTTAGTTGCCCCGCGGCATGTGGGATCTTCCCAGACCAGGGATCGAACCCGTGTCCCCTACATTGGCAGGCGGATTCTTAACCACTGTGCCACCAGAGAAGCCCTATAATTATTTCTTAATGTCTTCAGATGATAATTCCCTTTTAAAGAAAAACTAACAGCAATGTGCTATGAGATTTATTTTACAACATATTTGAAGTAAAGCAATAGTATATACAGAATGGGAGGTGGAAATGGAAATGGAAGCTTGTAAGGGTCTTACAGGATGTGTGAAGCAGTATGTTTTAACCCTAGTCATATTCAGAGACAGAAAGTAGAATGGTGGGGGCCAGGGGCTGGGGGAGGGGTGGAGAGTCAGTGTTTCATGGGGACAGAGCTTCAGTTTGGGAAGATGAGAAAGTTCTGGAGATGGATGGTGGGGATGGTTGCCCAACGGTGTAAAGGTACTTAATGCCACTGAGCTGTGCACTTAAAAATGGTTAAGATGGTGAATTTTATATTTATGTGTATTTTACCACAATTAAAAATTAATGCACAGGGCTTCCCTGGTGGCGCAGTGGTTGGGAGTCCGCCTGCCGATGCAGGGGACACAGGTTTGTGCCCCGGACTGGGAAGATCCCACATGCCGCGGAGCGGCTGGGCCCGTGAGCCATGGCCACCGAGCCTGCGCGTCCAGAGCCTGTGCTCCGCAAAAAAAAAAAAAAAAAAAAAAAAAAAAAATTTGCAGGAAGACAGGATCTGAACCTGCACTTGACCAAATCTCCTCCTCTCCTCCTCCTAATCCCAGCCCTGTCAGATGCAAGTGAAGGGATACACACAATGTGGTCCCTCCACACGCTGGAGCATCACTCAGCCACGAAAAGGGGTGAAGCCCCAACACTCGCTACAACGTGCATGTACCCTGAGAACATGATGCTCAGTGAAAGAAGCCAGACGCAGGACACACAGTGTGTGATTCCACTGATAGGAAACGTCCAGAACAGGCAGATCCACAGACAGAGAGAGTGGATACCTGGTTGCCAGGGGCTGGGGATAGGGGGTGACTCTGATGGGGACAGGCTTCTTTTGGGGTGATGGAATGTTCTGGAACCGGATAGAGATGATTGTGGCACAACTGTGGGAATGTACTAAATACCACTGGATTGTACACTTTACAGAGTGAATTGCACATGAACTGTATCTCAATAAGGCTGTTATTTAAGAAAATGACAAAGTAATTTCCAGTACAGCTCGGCTGGGCTGAGTGGTGTGTGTGTGATGATTGACTAAACAAAGGTGTGGATGGGTGACTAGGTGGGATGATACAAAAGCAGCCCACAGTTGAATGTAAATTGGTGCAGACACTATGGAAAACGGTATGGAGTTTCCTCAAAAAACTAAAAATAGAGTTACCGTATGTTCCAGCAATCCCGCTCCTGGGCATATATCCAGACAAAACTCTAATCCAAAGAGATACGTGAACCCCTATATTCCTAGCATCACTATTCACAATAGCCAAGACATGGAAACAACCTAAATGTCCATCGACAGAGGAATGGATAAAGAACATGTGGTACATATATACAATAGAATATTACTCAGCCATAAAAAAGAATGAAATAATGCCATTTGCAGCAACATAGATACAACTAGAGATTATCATACTAAGTGAAGTAAGTCAGAGAAAGACAAATATATGATATCACTTAAACATGGAATCTAAAATATGACACAAATGAACTTATCTACGAAACAAAAACAGATTCACAGACATAGAGAACAGACTTGTGGTTGCCAAAGGGAAAAGGGGGGTGGGAGAGGGATGGATTGGGAGTTTGGGATTAGCAGATGCTAACTATTATATATAGGATGGATAAACAACAAGGTCCTACTATAAAGCACAGGGAACTATATTCAATATTCTGTGATAAACCACAATGGAAAAGAACATGAAAAAGAATATATATACGTATAACTGAGTCACTTTGCTGTACTGCAGAAACTAACACAACATTGTAAATCAACTATACTTCAATTAAAAGAAAAAAAAAAAAAACAGCCCACAGTTGAGCCTCACAGCCCCCCCTGGGAGGAAACGACCCGACTTTCCAGATGAGGAAACCAAGGCCTCTGAGCTGTGCCTGACCCGCGTCAGCCAGCAGAGCCTGGCTTCTTTTCGATGGTGTCATCCTCCTCCCTGAAGCCCCCCCTGATGGACCCCGGCTCCACAGGGACGTGGATGTTTAGCTGCTTCTGAGCCCGGCACGCAGCAGGTGCTCATAAAGGCGAGGTGACCACGCTTTGTGGGTGCTCCCACCCCCAGGGACCCTCTTTTCTGAGGCTGAGAGAGGAAGCAATGCTCCCAGAGTCACCGTGGCCAGCCTGGTGGTGGCTTTGTGCTCATGGGGGTGGGGCCAGTGCCTGGCCCTGCTCCGAGGTGGGGATGTGCCCCAGCAGGGACCTCAGGCCAGCCCTCCTTCCACCCCCGCAGCGGCTGAGGAGCTGATTGGCCCACCTCGCGGCCTCCAGCCACCTGCTGCTGTCTGTCTTGGGGCCACCCTCCCCATGCTCCATCCTGTCCACCAGGCCCAGCGTGGCAACAGCGGGGTAAGAGGGGCAGAGGGAGGCCTGGGCAGAGATGGTGGTCCCTGGGATCTGGGAGGGCATCCCTGAGGTCCACGGGTGTCCCCGACTCCTGTGGCTGCCCACACACACCCTTAGGGGCACCCCCTGGCCCACTGGGCCCCTTCCCCACGGCCTGCTCTGGCCCCAGGGATGGGTCACTCTGCTGGCAGCAGAGACACTGGGGACCCCAAAGAGCAGGGCTGTGGAAGCCAACAGACGGGTTTGGCTCCAGCTCTGCACAACCTCTGGCCCACGGCTCCACCTCCAGCCTCAGTTTCTTCATCTGCCCTATGGGAGCAGAGACGGCCAGAAGAGGTGGCGACCCCAGCGTTGGGGTCTGGAGGCCCGGGACCCCTGCCCCTGCCTGCCAAGGCCAGAACCAGGCTGGTCCCGGCTGCTGGGGCTTGAGCTCCTACACCCAGGGTGTCTGGGGGGAGGCTGGGTGCCAGGAATAGGGGGCGAGGATGGTCCAAAGGGAGACCCCAGGGGGGCAAGGGCCTAGGAGGGGCTGGGCCCCACATTGGCCTGTCCTGCTGGCCTCAGGCACTGGATAAAAATAGTCGCTGGTCTCTGAGAACATGAGCCGACCCTGGAGCCAAGGGTTCCGGTTTGGGCTCTTTGCTCACCTCTGTGTGACCATGGCCAGAACCCAGCCCACTCTGGGCCCCAGCAGCCCAGCAGCCTGTCAGGAGGGGTCCTGAGGCAGGCCTGAGGGGGGCAGGGAGAGTGCCTGGCGGAGGGCTGTGGTCGTGCCCTGCGTGTGAAGCTACCGAGGAAAGGTGGCTCCAGGCAGAGGGACAAGGAAGGTGGTGTGGGGAGGTAGGGGGCCCCCTTCTCCCCAGGTCAGGCCCAGGCCCAGGCCCATACCAGGGGCTCAGCAAATGCAGGCTGCCTCCTCCCCCTCCCCCCCAAGCCGGACTCTGGACCTGCTGCTTCTCAGACGTCTCCATGACAACCAGGGCCTTGGAGGAGTTGGATGGAGGCCTGGGCAGTTGCCAAGTGGACGAGGACCTCTCTGCACTGGCTGACCCCTGCCCAGGCCGGCCCCGGGAGGACAGGGCTCAAGGTAGCCAAGAGGGTACCACAGGATGAAGCCCACGCCCCCATCCTCCTGTTGAGCCAGGTGGCTCACCTTCAGGGACCAGGACTTGGTCTCCCACACTGGACTGACTTAAACCATGCCCCCCATTTCCAACCTGTGTCCATTAGTGTGTTGGGAGTTTGTAAAGAACCCAGAGAACACAGGTGCTGGGCCACACAGGTCGGGGTTTGAATCCCAGCTTGGCAGTGACGTGCTGTGCGCCTTCATGCAAGGCTGCCTCTGCGTCTGTCTGCTTTCTAATCTGCAGAACGGGAGCAGTCACCTGCCCCTCACCCAGCAGAACTGAGCGGAGGGTGGGATCAGCCTGGGGGTTTCCACGACTGTGACTGTCCCTCTTTTCCTGCCAACAGCAACATCCAGGCTGGCCGACTCCAGCAGCTGGCCCCGTGTGAGTAGCCAGGGCCCTGGGGTTTCAGCCCAGGGTGCCCCTAGAGTAGGGGACATGTTGGCCAAGAGGGTGCATTTCTGCAGCCCATGGGAAGGGTTTGGTCTCCCTTAGGGAAACACCCAGGATGACATGTTACTCCCCACAGGATTCTCAGGAGCTGGCAGCTGAGGGCAGCCCCGCAGGCGGTGTGGATGCTTGGCCCAAGAAAACAGAAAAGGAGCCTGTGGACAAAGTGGCCTCCGGACCGGGTAAGGAGAGGCTGAAAGCAGAAGCAAGTGGGTTTCCGGGAGGCAGGGGTGAGGTGGGGGTGGGGTGGGTGTGGATCAGCATGGGGGTGGGGGATTGGTCCTGGGCTGGGTCCTTGGATCTGGGGGGCAGGGTGATAGCGTGCATGGGGCTCCTGACTGGGGGGTGTCTGGGTGTCACAGGCCGTTACTCAGTGGGCTGTGGGAGCCTCTGCTAATTCATGATAACACCAGCTTAGGTGCCACTAAGCTTCAACTAATTATCTTCTAGAATATTCTCGGCATCCCAGTGAAGCGGCCAATCCCGCAGGGCTTAGTTCTTCGGCCCAAGGCCGCACAGCCGGGCAGGGCAGAGCTGAGTTTAGCCGCGGGTCAGCCCCACGCGGCCTGCGCCCAGCCCGCACTTGCTCCCGCAGGTCCCCAGAGTCCCGCGTGGAAGAAGGCGCAGGCCGCGCCGCCCTCGCAGCCGCCGCCCACGCCCCCGGTCCTGAGCGAGGAGCTGCTCTGGGGACACCTGACGCTCAACAAGTGCCTGGTGCTCGCCTCGCTCGTGGCGCTGCTGGGCTCCGCCTTCCAGCTGTGCCGAGGTGAGCCTGCGCCGCAGCACGTGGTTACTCCCTCCCGGAAGCGCGGACAGCCCAGGGGGCGGGTCTGTGCGCTCCCACTCTAGGCCGTGCGCGCCCCCTTCCCCCCAGTATGGACCTTGTGAGTGAGGGGGGGTTCCCCCGCCCCGTGCACCTCCTGCTCAGGGACAGACTGACCTTGTGCACCCCGACGGTCGCGCCCGACTCCCTCTATCCAGGACCAGCTTTGACCCCCGCCTCCCATAGACCTTAAGAGGAGCCCTGCCCCCCCAGCCCCCAGCAAGGACCTCGGTGCATCTCCCTTTACCGGTGACCGACCCTCACTGCCCCACGACTCCCACCCCGGGCCTTGTAGGCCCGGGATGGGCGTGTGCGCCCCCGTTCGGTAGCGTGCTGCTTTCTCTGCGCGCCAGGGCGGGCGCTCCTGCGTCCCTCAGAGAAACGGGAGCATCCTTTTGCAGCCTGAATGAGGGAGGTTTGAAGGGAAGGTCATCGCAGCAGCGGAGACTCGGAACCCCTTCCCAGGGCTCGGAGGGACCCAGCCCAGCCTCAGCGTACCCGGTGGGGTCCGGCTGGGCCCCCTTGCATGTCCCCAGGGAGAGGGGTCTCTGGGGGCAAGGGCGGGGATGGACGGTGTGCAGTGGTCGGTCCCCTGGGCCAGGCTGTTTCGCATCCCCTCCCGTCCCCTCCCAGAGGCCGTGGCGGGGGAGGCGGAAGCCCCTGCGCCTGTCCCTGAGCCGTGGGTCCCGCCAAGCTCGTCCCTGAAGGAGCCAGCGTCACCCCTGGTAAGCACTTCCTCAAGTGACCTGTCAGTGGGGCCTTCACTGGGGGAAGGGGCCTGGGCCTTGGAACTCTGTGCCGACCCCACCACCCCACACTGTCCACATTGCAGCCAAAGTCCGTGGCCTGGGCCCCCCCACTGGGATCGCTCGAGCCCCCGGCGAAGGTAGAGGAAAGGGCCGCGGTTCCCAGGAGCAGCGGGGCTGCAGGGAAGGACAAAGGGGAGTCTGAGGAGACCGCTGAGGAGGAGCGCGTGCCGCTTGCCGACCGAGGGCCCAAGGAGAGGCGGAAGAAGGCGGAGAGGCTGAGAAAGGAGAGGCCCCGGAAGGAGAGGCCACAGAAGGAGAGGCCAAGGAGGGAGAGACCCCGGAAAGAGGAGAGGCCGCGGGCTGCCGGGGAGGCCCTACACCGACGCTGGGAGGCGCGCGAAGGGGGCCATCGGGCATGGGCGGGAGAGTCCAGAGACCCCGAGCATAGGAAGAGGCAGGCCTGGGCCTCCCCGCGGCGCCCCGATGAGGAGGACCGGCCTCCCGGCCGCCAGAAGCACCACGCGGGCAAGGGGCGGGACTGAGCCAGACCTGGGTCCTGCGCGGGGGTCCCTGAACCTCTGCTCGACCGCCCCGCAGTTCCAGCAAATAAAGCGAGCGCTGTGGTCCCCCTCATCGCCTGCTCCTTTGTGCCTGGACTCCAGAACCTGCCCGGGGCCTGAGTGACAGGGATGGGGAGCTTTAGGCGGCTGTGGGGGGGGGGGGGGCGGGGGCGGGGTCAGGGAGGCAGTGGGTGCCAACGGGGAGGATGCGGCCCTGCCTGCCAGAGGAGAAATGGGGGAAGGAGGCCTCCGCCTGTCCCCAGACATGCACGGACACCCCAACCGCGTGCTTTCTGGTCTTTATTGGGAGCGATGAAGGGGTCCGAATAAATATGGGCCGGCCGGAGCACGGCGCGGGGTCACCGGCAGCCGCACTCGGTGGCCACCATGTTGGGCACGTGGTGCGCGCTGATGCGCTCCTCGGACAGGCTGATGAGGAGCTTGCCGGCGTAGGCCGTGGGCACGCAGCAGGGCGGGCGCGCCAGGGCGGCGCCGCGGGCCTGCATCTTCAGCAGGAGCACCACGTGGTTGCCGTACCGCGGGTTGCGGTCCGATTGCGGCCAGCCGCACGCGCCCTGGCAGTTGTTGGCCTGGTACGTCTCCGGGATGAGCACCGAGCGCTCGGCGCGGAGGTCCACGCTCAGCTCGCGCAGCCCGCACGGCCCGTCGGTGACCGCGGCGCCGGCGCTGCGCTGCGCCCGTGCCGACGCGCTCCGCTCCCGCACGCGCCACTCGGCGCGCAGGCCCTGCAGCGCTTTCAGCAGCAGCAGCGCGCGCAGCGGACCGCCGGGGCCGACCGGGTTCCCCGGGCACAGCGCCAGTAGGCGTGCCAGCAGCGGGGTGGTGGCGGGCGGCAGCCCCGGGAGGCCGCGCAGTTCCGCGGCCGCCGCCTGAAGCTCGGCGGCTACCCGGCGCGCTAGGCCCGCGGCCCACAGCGCGGACGCCGGACCCTGCAGTGGTGCGGGGACCCCGGGGGTGGCTGCCGTGGGCGGCAGCAGCAGCAGCAGCGGCTCCTCGCCGTCGAGCAGGCGCTCCAGCGCCGCGGGGTCCGACAGGTTGACCTGGCCCTGCGGGAAACCGGTCAGCGAGCCCGGGTCCAGGGCCAGACGCGGCGGCGAGGCTCGGGACGCGGGTCCCCGCAGCGCGCGCACCAGGCGCGTGAGCGTCTCCAGGAAGGGATCGGCGCTGGGCGGCGCCTCCTCGGGCTCTGGGGACGGCCTGGACGGCAGAGTGGGGGATCGTGAGGGCGCAAGGCTGCGCCGCCCCCCACTCCCCGCGCCCCCAGGGCCGGGCCCGCGCGCACCTGGGCTGCGGGAAGGGCACCGAGTCCAGCTGGCCGTGCGCGGGCATCGGCGTGGGACCCCGCGGCGGCAGCAGGAGCAGCGCCGGGGTCATCCGTGTGAAGCAGCGGGAGTCGGCGCCGAACAGCAGCGCCTGCAGCTGGGCGGTGCTCAGTGGCGCACCTGCGACGGGAGGCGCGTGCGCGGCGCTGCTTCAGCGCCGGAGGTCTGGGGGTCGAGGACAGCCGTCCCCACCACGCTCCGCAGCATCCCTGTCCCTGTCTGGGCGAGACCTACCGTTTCCGCGGCGCCGCAGGGTCAGGGCGAGCCCAGGCCCGCGCCAGGCCGCCTCGGGGCGTCCCACAACCAAGGGCAGGTAGCTGGAGTCCCGGCTCAGGCAGAGGCTCTGCGGAAATGGGGGCTCAGCCAGGCAGTGGGCGCGCAGGGCGCCAGCCCTGCTCTGCCTGCTGCCCTTAGCATCCCTTCAAAATTCCAACCTGGGCACTTGCAGCCTTTTTGTTAAACCCAGTTAAAAAAATCAACAAAACCGTAACCCCTTCCTCGCCCTGAGTGAGGGCTCCTGGTGGCCCAGGGGCAGTCCCCTTCAACTCCCTGGTACCTGGGCGCCGGGCAGCCCGGCCCCGGTGACGGTGACCTCCGGGCCAGGCCCTGGGTACAGCACCATCAGCGCCAGCTCTTCGGGGCTGGCTCCTCCAGGTGGAGGCTCCTGGAACCTCAGCGAGGGTGTCGGCTCCCACGTCACTGCGGCCAGGACAGTGGGGAAGGGGATGCCTGAGCCCCTCCCCCAAGCCTGTCCCAGTCCTGCAGGAGGGAGAGCCCCCACCCCACCCAGAGCCCCGGGGAACCTAGAGGGAGAGGCTTGACGCCCCTGGACCCCAGGTGTAGCGCTTCCTTGGGACACGGGTGGCCTGGGAGGAGTGACAGACACTGTGGGCAGTGGGGTGGAGCCCTTGGGGTCTCTTGGTCTGGGGATGTCCTGGGGTAAAGCCCTTCCTTGTAGTGTGTCTGAGGCCAGCGGTCCCTGGGGACAGGCCCCCTGGGCAGCCTGGTCAGGGAGTGGGGGGAGGGGCCCTCCTCGGCTGGACCTTCAGGCTGTGCTGGCCCTGCCCCCTGTGGCTCCAAGGTCGGAGGAGAGGGGACCCTCCCCAGGCACTGCAGGAGGACTTGCTGCCCCAGGCAGGGCAAAGATAAGATCACCCACCTCTGTGGCCATCAGCCTCCACTTCCCAAGGGTTCTCCCACCCTGGGGCACCAGAGCCGGCCCCCCGCCCAGGCCCCTGGGTTAGGGCCCCACGTACCTTCCTCCAAGTGCAGGACCACCAGCCGCCGCCCCCCGGGCCCCCCAAGCCATGCCTGCAGCTGCTGCAGATGGGGCAGGGCGGGCTGCCCGTCTCTCGGGGGGCAGACTGCAAAGGTGGCCAGGTCCCGGGGCCCCCAGTGGGCGCGCCGCACAGCCTCTAGGAACGCCCGCTCGTAGCCGCTCAGGGCCCCCACCACCCGCAGGGGAGCACTGCTCCTGTTGCCACCCCCATCCAGGGTCACCAGGCACAGGGGGTCCCGAGGGCTGCCTGGTGGCCAGACGCCAGGGGGTGGCCAGTCCCAGTCTTGGTGCAAGATGAGCCCTCCGCCTCCGCCGCCTGGGGTTGGCTCCCTGGGCAGGGCCGGGGTGCTGGAGACCTCTCCCCTGAGGGTCCTGGCCCCCAGCAGGGCCCCCATTGCCAACAGCACCAGGGCCAGCTGAGAGAGAGGTGGACCCTGCATCATGGGAGCTTGGAGGGGCCGGGCTGCCCCAGCTTATATGAGGGAGCAAGAATGTTTGTGCCAGAAGGCGGCCCCTATCTCCTTCAGGGATGTGACCTTGGGGGCCAGTGCCCGCTGTGAGCCCGGGCAGGCCGGCAGCCTCCTCAAAGCCCCTTCTGTTCCGGCTCAGCTGCCTATCTATCTTCTTCTCACCAGTGCTACAAAGTGTGGCCTGTGACCCATTTGTCAAAATGTCCTTGACAAGTTTTCCCCTTTAGAGCCAGGAGCAG
Source organism: Delphinus delphis (assembly GCF_949987515.2). Classification (NCBI taxonomy): domain Eukaryota; kingdom Metazoa; phylum Chordata; class Mammalia; order Artiodactyla; family Delphinidae; genus Delphinus; species Delphinus delphis. Next base: position 3,142,701 of record NC_082685.1, on the reverse strand, counting down.
GAATGTGAGCAGGGAGTGTGTGGCCCAAACGATCAACAATTTGGGGGGGTGGAGGGTGCTGGAGGAGGGCAGAGGTGCAGAGCCCCTGCCCCACAGGACCACTGGGTAGGTGGGGGGCGAACCCCCACACCCACTGCACGCTCGCTCACCACGCCTTCGGGGCCCACAGAGACCCCCAAGGAGAGCGAGCAGCCTTTGCTCTGCTCTCCTCCCAGAGGGCGACCCCAGACCCACTGCTGGCCAGCAGGGTCTGTCCTCACCCAGCAGCCTCCAGGGCACAGCATTGCCAGCGGCCACCCCCTGGGATCCTGGTGGGGCCCCGACCCTGAGCCACCCCCATAGGTGGCAGAGGGCAGCCGTGCGTGTTCACCCACAGCGAGTGGGTGCTTCCCGCCCACCCGCCCGCCGGCCAGCCCACACAGCAGTGCGCTCCAAGGTTAGCAGAGACTCTTTAATGGGCTCTGGGAACACGGCCCAGCCCTGTACAAAAAACTCAACTTCACTCTGCGGGGGGGAACACAGGAAAACAAGGCCAGACTTGCTGGGACAGGGGTGGCTTTTCAGTTGGTGGGGGGAGGGGGAGGAATGTTCCCAGGGCCTTCGGAGGGCAGCGGGGGCCTCAGCATCGGAGGCATGGGAGTTGGGGGATGCACCCCGGGATTTGAGGGGTGAACTCCAGGAGGCTGGGGATGGACCCCAGGAGCTGGAGGATGGACCCCAGGAGCTGATGGGTGGACCCCAGGAGGTGGGGGGTGGACCCCAGGAGGCTGGGGGTGGATCCCTGGGGCTGGGGGGTGGACCCCGGGAGCTGGAGGATGGACCCCCGGGGCCTGGGGGTGAACTGCAGGAGCTGGTGGGTGCACCCCTGGGGCCTGGGGGTGAACCCCAGCAGATGGGGGAGGATGGACCCCGGGGGCTGGAGGGTGGACCCCTGGTGCTGGAGGGTGGACCCCTGGGGCTGGGGGATGGACCCCCGGAGCAGGGGGGTGGACCCCAGATGCTGGTGGGTGGACCACTGGTGCCGGTGGGTGGACCCCAGGAGCTGGGGGGTGCACTCCAGATGCTGGGGGGTGGACCACTGGTGCAGGGGGGTGGACACCGGGAGCCGGTGGGGGCAGCTGAGGAGGGCCCGGAGGCCCCGAGGACGCAGGCCCACTGGGCGGCATGGGGGGCAGGGGCAGGCCTCCTGGCGGGGGCGGGGGCAATGACTCGGGCAGTGGTGGCCGAGGGGGCAAACCATTCATCAGCGGGGGTGGGGGCCGCTTCACCCCAGGAGGCCCTGCAGGGAGGCTCGGCGGGGCCGGTGGCTTCTCCATCTTAAAGTGGAACTGGAGGAAAAACTGGACAGAAAGGAGAGGCTGAGCGTGGCCCCTGGGCCTCGGGCTGGGAGAAGGTTCGGCAACTGCCTGGACCTGCAGTGACTCACCTGCTTAGTTTCCCGGTTCCAGTGAGTCCAAAACTTGCCTTCAGCCTTGTCAATCTCCCTGCTTGGCACCTGCGTGGGGTGGAGCAGGGGGCAGAGACGGGCCTTCAGGACCACGAGATGGCCTAGCTGAGGAGGCCCTTCTGTGAGGGGACAGGGTCTAGCTTAGGGGTAACAGAGTCGACTGATGTCCTTGCTCCACCACTCAGCAAACCTGCAAGCCCGAGAAAGCCGTGATCTACGCTATGCCATTAACGTCCATCTGGGGACCAGATCCGGTCATGGAATCCATGAACAGCCAGCAGCAGGGACACCTTACTGCTGGGGCCATGTAAGGGGTCTCTGCTTCTGGGCGGACACCCACCTCGATGCCCAGCCCCCGGCCCTCGCGCTGCCTTGTCCTTTGCCACCCTCTCAAGAGGCAAGGGCCCAGAGGGATACCCCTGGCCCTGGCAGGAAGGGGCATCCTGGAGTGGGCTGGAGGCCAGCTGCCCGGACGGAGCAAACTCCTCGGCTGGCTCCCCACCTCTCGGGGGTCCAGTGCGCTACCTTGAAGGCAATGGTCTCGTAGGGCTCGGCGGCCATGAGCAGGTACTGCCAGCGCCGGTCCGGAGGCTCGATCCTCTGCTCGTAGGCGGACATGAAGCGGTGGCGGGGCATGATGCCCTCGGCAATCTCGGGGTAGTCGATCTGTGGGGACACGGCCAGGTGGCAGCACCGCCTCTCAGGGAGCCCCTTCCCTCAGAACTGGGTCCCTAGCCTTTGCTCACCTGGAAGAGGAGGCTCTGCTGACCCATCTCCGTGTCCCTCTGCTTGGTCACTGCAACACAGGAGGTGTCAGGACCAGCTAAGGGGCCCTGGGGCTGGCCTAACACTACCCACAAACGGGAGAGCAGGCCTGGGGGTGGTCACCTGGCTGGGGAAGCACAAGAGCCATCCGCAGCTGGACGGGCACCATCCAGGGCTGGGAGGGCTGCACCCCGGGTGCCATCTGCCCCAGATCACACGGGTGGGGGTGGGGGTGGGAGGGAGACCTCCCCACTGCCTGCCCCCCCACCTGGGGAGCATCGAGTGTGAGGGTCAAGACTGTGCCCCCACTTCTGGGAGAGGGTGCCCACTGCCAGAGCTCTGCGGCTTTGGGCTGCTTTCCACACGGGTGCTCAGTGTCTCCCCGCTACACCCAGGAAGACGCCAGATGGCCTGGACTGGCCAGAAAGCCTGTGGTGGCCTCCCCAGGGAAACAGTGCCATCCCTGTCCTGGCTCACCAAGCAGGCCCACTCCAGGGCCTTTGCACGCCACGCCCCGAAACGCCACCCACACGCAGGATGTCCCCACCTTAGCAGGACGCCTACCAGGTGGCCTGCCTTCCCCCCCCCCCCCCCCGCCCCTGGCACACGGTCTCCTGTATCCCCTGTGCTCCAGCTGGGCCGCCTGACTGGCTTTCCGAACCAGGTGACACAGGCGCTGCTGCACGCACAGACCCTCCCCCTCCCCTTCCTTTCTCCTCAGGTGAAGAAGAGCCAGCACCCAGTTCCGTGGTCAGAGGAGAGAGCCACACCAGGGCTCGCGCTCACGTCCCACAAGCTCACCCACCTTTGCTAGGAGCGTAAAGAATAACGACACTGCTCCTCCTCCGGCATGTGTGTGAAAGTTCACGGTGGGAAGGCGGTCCCAGCCCCCAGGGAAGAAAGCCCTCTGACAGGAAGCCACTCCCCAGAGGCGGATGGTGTGGGTGTGGGTGTGGGTGTGGGTGTGGGTGTGGATGGGTGTGGGGCTGCCCGCCAAGGCCACAGAGCATCCTTACCTTTGTAGCCCGGGCGGCCGATCTTCACGAACTTCTTCACCTCCACCTTGACCTTCTCTGGCGCCGGCTGGGCGGGGGCCTCCTTGGCCTCCTTGGCTGCTCGCCGGGCCCTGCAGGTGGGACGGACATGGGGCTGAGGCCCCTCCATACAGGCCGCCAAGGCCATAGGCCCAGGTGCCAGGAGTGCCACCCCCCCGCCCTGCCCCAGCCAACCTTGGAGCTTCGAGGTCAGGGGGGACGGGGGTCAAGTGAGGTGACAGCTCTGGTGGGGGTGAGCGCCGGGCATGGGAAGGGGCGCGAGGTACTCACAAGTTGGTCTGATGCTTTTTCCCTTGGGTGTGCGCGAGGTAACTCCCCTAGAACGGGAGAGGGATGCACAGCTCAGGACAAAGCGAGCGGGGAGGTGCCGATAGGCACCCGATCGCTGCTGAGTAGACGAGCGCTAGTGGGTCTGCACACAGGGGAACGAGACCCCCAAAAGCCGGGGGTGAGGCGGGCCTCCGGAGGGTGCGACGCGGGCAGTCTTGCAGCTGCTGGGGTGCAGTGTGGGCTGTGGACACTGCTTGGAAGTGGTGGGGAAACCCAGGAGTGATCATGTCCCGTGATTCCATCTCCACGATGCCCCAGGGATGAGACACGCGAATCAGTGGTTCTCAACGGGGGCCGGTGGTGGGGGCGGTTTCTGACCCCCGGGGACAGCATGCCCAGGACGGTCCTCCCCGGAGGATGAGCAGCCCCAATGCCGCGGGGAGACCCTCCCATATCGGGCTGTTCAATTCAGTGCTGCCGACCGGGGCTGGCAACCACCAGAAACAAAGCACGTCCTCCACACGAGAAAAGGGACAAAGGGACCTACTCGTGCCAGGAGAGGGGCCCAGCGTCAGGGAGCATCAGACTCTCGCCTGCTTCAAAGGCGCAAACTAGAGCCACACCGGCTAGACTTCACGACCCCGGCCCTGACGTGGAACGTCCCAGGGTGTCCCCACGTTCCCAGATACACATCTGTGGCAACGGTGCCACCGGTACTGAAGAACTCGCCAAGTCCACAGCAGCACAGGTGGGGCGGGGTGGGGGGTGGGGCAGGGGCGGGGCCACACCTCGTTGTTGTGCAGCGTCAGGCACAGCTTGCACTCGTAGGAGCCCAGATGGTTCTTCATGAAGTAGGGGTCCTGCGGAGGAAGCACGCTTGTTATGCGGTGGGAGGGGCCCTGGGGACCCCGCACGGGCGCTGAGAGAACACCACTCTCTTCAGGGCAAACGCTCGCGGCGGGGGAGGGGGCGCAGAGGACAAGCAGGAGCCCCCCAGGCAGCACCGCAGAGCCCACTGGGTGGGGCTGGGGCTGACCACACGCCCCTGCAGCAAGCTCGGGGAAGGGTCCTCCGGGAGCCCCGGCCCCACGTCCTCGGCAGCCCGGGGTCCAGGAGGCAGAGCCGAAACAGCACCGCTGCTCACGCATCTCCATGGCGCCGACCAGGCCAGCCCTCCTCGTGCCGCAGCACAGCCTGACGCGGGCAGAGAAGCAAGCGGGCCAACCCGAGGCCCTAGGAGACCCCGTCTCTGCACATCCCGTGAGTGGGGCAGGGGCTCCAGGGCCAACTGGTGACCACTCAAGAGGCGCAGAGCAGACAGCAGGGGTTCAGGTCCCAACTCCACCGCCCAGAGACCGTGTCGTCATTGGCGATGACAATCCCACCCTCAACTCTGTTTCCTCATCTGGAAAATGGGAAGAGTAACAGAACTGACCTCCCAGGCCAGGCCTCTGAGGGGCTTTGGGAGCGTCCGGCACACGGTGCGGGCTCGACACACCTCAGAGCGTTTCAAAGTCTAAGAGGACCTATACACTGAACACCAAGGGGCACATCGAGGGCAACTCTGCCTCCAGGGTCCACTGGGCAATGTCTGGGGACGTCAGTCGTTGTCACGAGTTGGGGGCTCCTGGCATCAAGTGTGGAGGTGAGGGTGCTGCTCCACACCCAACAGCGCCCGTGATGGCCCCCACGCCCCAGGGAATGACCGGGCCGCACCTCCAAGCTGAGAAACCCTTAGTCAGTTATTCGCGAAAACCTTGAGTCTGCTCCCTGCTCACGCTGGACACCAGGATAAATCCCCGATGCTCAGCTGGTGTAAACCAGGGGGGCCCCCATCATCTGTATCACCTCCTCTCCCTCCCACTCAGGTGTGGACTGAAATGTGTACAGCATCCCAGGACCACAGAGGTCAGGTGGTCATGGAACCCAGTCTCCTGGGGTCAGTGGAATCCCTATCCCTGGGGTCTCACCGGAGGTGATTCCGCCCCCCAAGGGATACTGAGCGACATATGGGGACATCTGTGGCCACTGTGACTGGGGAGCTCCTGGCATCTGGCGCGGGGGCAGGGCAGGGATGCTGCTGCACACCCCACAGCGCCCAGGGGGACCCACATACGTATCCCCAGGGCCGAGGCAGAGGCCTGTCTCCCTACAGCTCTGTACGGATAAGCTGCTGTCTTTCGCTGCCCGTGGTGCCATCAGGGCCCCCACCACTGGCGACTCCCCACACCTCTGGCTAAGTATAGCTTCCTGTGCTAACAGACCCTTCAAACGTGGGGCTACGAACAGCAGCCGGCCTCTGGTGGACACTGAGAGCTGCCACTCCAGGTGAAGCTCCCTGGTGCAGGGTGGGCACAGGCGGCGGGAGGGCACGTGTACCTTGTTGATGTCGATGGTTTCCAGGGCCAGCTGCCGGAGGCGCTCCCTACGGTCCCGGTTGCTCTCAGAGGAGGAGGCCACGCCCCCACTCCCGGTCTTGCCTCCGGGGCGATGCTGGAAGTCCATGGTGAGGACCTTGGGGCTCTACCAGACCAGAGAGGAAACCTGTGGAGGCCAAGGGGCGGCTGTGAGGCTGCGCGGGAGGCCTCGCCCTCCTGGTTCAGCCTCATCCCCCAGAGCTCTCGCAGCTCTCAGCCTCATGCCCACGCTTTACCAAGTCTCTTCCAGTGGCCGAGGGTCCACTATGGGCCAGGCACATGGAAATGAGGAAGAAGGAGAAACAGGGCATCTCCAGGTGACCTGGTGGGTGGACTGAGGAAGTCCCCCCAGCCTGAGGAGTGCAAAGGCCCAAGGACCCGAAATGGCAAAGGGCAAAATGAGACCAAGGTCTCACTAATTAGTCTCACCTCCTCCAAGAAGCCTCCCCAGACCACCCAAGCCCATGCTGTTCACTCCCTCCTCTGAATTCCCTTTCTGATTGTCTTACACTTATTTCTCTCAGCCTAAATTCTGCTTCTCCGGCTCAGCTGTACATTTGCTGGAAACAAGGAACACATCTACCAACCTATCCCCCCGCCACTGCCTAACGCACAAGATGTTCACGGCTCGTTCGCGGCTGAGGAAGGCTCTCCCGAGCCCTTGATGTCTCTTCCAGCCCAGCCACTGTTTCCCACCCTCCTTCAGGCTCAGCTCAGACCCAACCTCCAGGAACCTCTCTCATCTTACACTCCCTTTCCCACTGGTCAATGTTGGCCCCAGGCCCCTGGCATCTTGTCTCTGTTGGGGTAAATTCACAGGGATGGGGCCCAGGAGTGACTATGACCCCTGCCAAAGATGGCCCCATCTCAATCTCAAGGGTTCCTGGACGTGTCACCTCACGGGGCAGAGGAGACCTTGCAGGTGGGGTTAAGTTACGGCCCCTGAGAAGGGGAGGACCCTGGATTCCCCAAGGGGCCTAGTGTCATCACAGGGTCCTTATAGGAGGGAGGCAGGGGGGTCAGAGGCAGAGAGAGACGGGAGATGCTGCGCTGCCGGCTGTGAGGATGGAGGACGGGCCGCGAGCCAGGGATGCGGCGCCTCTAGAAGCTGGAAAAGGTGGAACCGATGCTCCCCTGGAGGCTCCAGAAGAAATAAAGCTCAGTGAGACTCACAATGAACTCCTGACCTCCAGAGCTGCATCATGAACTTAGGTCGTTTAAGCCACTAAGTCGGTGGTGGTTTGCTGCACCGACCACAGGAAACTAACAGTCCAGGCACCAGCCAGCTGTGCCACCGACCGGCAGTGTGACCTGATGAGTTTACAAAAACCTCACACGTGGTGAGGCTGCAGAATCCCAGGACTAGACTTTTTATTTCACGCCAAGTCCACCCAGAGCCGCCAACTGGTAAAGGCAAAACACTACCAGAGCCAAGAGTTCCAGTCAGTTTGGGGGGAGCCCAGTTTCTCCTCAAGCAGCCAGAACAAGCTCTTGTCCTAGCCGGGAGTACGGGCCACAGGTGTCGTGAGAGCACCTGTGGAGAGGATCCGACTGGCTCAGGAAACCCAAACGCAAGCAAGTACTTAATCACTCACCACGTTACAGTGAGTGCCAGTAGCTATCAGAGACTGAGATGAGGCCAGAGAGAAAAGGGGGCAGGTCCATCAAAACCCATCTGCTAGGGCTTCCCCGGTGGCGCAGTGGTTAAGAATCCGCCGGCCAATGCAGGGGACATGGGTTCGAGCCCTGGTCTGGGAAGATCCCACATGCCACAGAGCAACTAAACCCATGCACCACAACTACTGAGCCTGCGTTCTAGAGCCCGCGAGCCACAACTACTGAAGCCCGCGTACCCAGAGCCCCTGCTCCACAACAGGAGAAGCCACCGCAATGAGAAGCCCACGCGCCACAACGAAGAGTAGCCCCCGCTCGCCGCAACTAAAGAAAGCCCGCGCAGCAACGAAGACCTGATGCAGCCAAAAAAAAAAAAAAAAAAAAAAAAAAAAACAACAAAAAACCCACCCGTTAAGCAGCAGGCAACACCCCTTCCCCTGGTCTGTGTCCAGCAGGCAGGAGACCCAGCTGGTGCTCCCAGCCCAGGGGAGATCAGGAGTCTTTTCTGGGAAGAGAGCACCAGAGACAGTATTCTCAGACACTGACAGTTGGGGGCCCCCCACACTCCCCAAACCCCAGCACTCTGCCAGGCCCACTGAGCTCGCTAGATGAGAAGCACTACTCTCCATGCAGACTGGTAACTTAACATAAACAGACGCAAAGAAACGTGTGTATCAGAGAAAAAAGAAACCTGGTGGAAACATCAATAGAAGGTGTTAACGTCCTCCCGGATGACAGGAGACGTTACCACATCGTGAAACTAGAATAGATGCCAAAGGTGAGCATGGTGAATTAAAACCAGACGAACCCTGAGACTTCCCTGGTGGTCCAGTGGGTAAGACTCCACGCTCCCAATGCAGGGGGCCTGGGTTCCATCCCTGGTCGGGGAACTAGATCCCACATGCTGCAACTAAGAGTCCGCATGCCACAACTAAGACCCAGTGCAGCCTAAATAAATAAACAAATAAAGTTAAAAAAAAAAATAAACCTTTAAAAGTAAATACGTGATGAACCTGACAAAACAATGAATACGAGCGCTTGAATGTAAGAGTTAAAGAAGGCTTTCATAATGGAGAACAGGAAAATGAACAACAATAACAACAATAATAGCAAAATAATAACAGGCAAAGCAAGAATCTAGAAATCACGAACTGAAAACAGAACGAAACGTGGGCACACTACTATATTTAAAATAGATAACCAGGGCTTCCCTGGTGGCGCAGTGGTTAAGAATCCACCTGCCAATGCAGGGGACACGGGTTCGAGCCCTGGACCAGGAATATCCCACATGCTGCGGAGCAGCTAAGCCCGTACGCCACAACTACTGAAGCCTGCGCACCTAGAGCCCGTGCTCCGCAACAACAGAAGCTGCCACGACAAGAAGCCCGCGCACCGCAACGAAGAGTAGCCCCTGCTCGCCGCAAGTAGAGAAAGCCCGTGCGCAGCAACAAAGACCTGACAAATCCAAAAATAAATAAAATAAATAACTTTATTCAAAAAAAAGATAATCAATACGGACCTCCTGCATAACACAGGGAACTGTGCTCAATGCTCTGCAATGACCTATATGTGAAAAGAACCTGAAAAAGAGCGGACACATGTATGTGTATAAATCACTTTACTGTACGCCTGAAACTAACACGATGTCGTAAATCAACTATAGACCCACATAAAATAACAATTAAAAAGAACAAACGTGGAGAATATCATCAAAGGAATAACCTATGAAATAAAAGAAAATACCCCAGAACTGAAAGAACCTAATTTTCAGACAAAACCAAAAAAAACCACTCTCAAACGAAGAAACCATTAAATTTCACAGCACTAATGAAAACCTAAAGTTTCTACTAGACAGAAAGAAAATCAGAAACAAGAGGTCGGAAACCAGAACGGGACGAGACCCTTCAGGACAGCAGGGAACTCCTAAGACGGGCAATGCTTTCACAGCTCCCACCGGGGGCTTTTGATCTGGAACTTTACACCCACCCTTCTGCCTGTGAGGATAAATAAAGCCGTTTTCAGCTAACCGAGAGCTCAATATAAAAAAATGAGTCGAGGGCTTCCCTGGTGGCGCAGTGGTTGAGAGTCCGCCTGCCGATGCAGGGGACGCGGGTTCGTGCCCCGGTCCGGGAAGATCCCACATGCCGCGGAGCGGCTGGGCCCGTGAGCCATGGCCGCTGAGCCTGCGCGTCCGCTCCGCAACGGGAGAGGCCACAACAGCGAGAGGCCCGCGTATCGCAAAAAAAAAAAAAAAAAAAAAAAATGAGTCGACTTCTTCAAAAGCTACCTGATGAGCTCTGATGGAAGAAAGAAAGGAGAGTAGATGGTCACACTGAAAACAAGCCAGCCCAGGGGAGCCCGGACAACAGGTTCTAGGACAGCTACTCAGCTGCAAGGTGGGGCTCCAGTCCCGACCGGAGCAGGAGGATGACAGCTTTGAGAGGGAAGTTTCCACGGGGGAAAGGAAAAAAGACATCCATTTGTTTCAACCTGTAGGAAAATACAACCGCTAGGCGTGTGAGGTGAAAACGCTTTGAGTACAAAGGTTTAACAACAAGCAAAGAAAATCAGGCGAATAGGAAAGATGAAGAAGTTAATGAGCTTTGGGGGGCAGGAAGAAGAATGGTATAAGAAACCTAGACTGACAGGCGGGGAAGTCACTTAACCTCGGGTCTTCGCTTGCGAAACGGGCCCAGCTAACGGGCTCTGGTGGCCTCGGGCGCGGTGCCGGGCGCTCCGCCTCCGGACCTTCCTTTCCACTCGGTGGGCCTGGAACTGGGGCCGCCGTCACCCCTATCCAGGTGAGTCCCGGACCACAGAGCCAGCAAGCCAACGGACGAGTCCTCGGGCGCAGGGAAGGCGCCCCGGACCACGACCCGACCCGACCCAATGGGCCTTTGCAGCCGGAGCTCCTAGCGGGCGAGGGTGTGGGGGTCGGGCCTGCCCAGCGCCGGGCGCGGGCGCGGAGCCGGCGCCCGCCCCCAGCCCGCGCCCCTGCCGAGGCGCTCCTCGCCTACTCCCCTCCAGGGAGCCCCTCGCGGTCGCCGCCCTAGCCCCGCGCGGCTCTTAACTCTCACCCGCGGCCGCACCGCCGTCGCCTGTTCGGCCACCACCTCTGCCGCCGCGCCGACTTCGTTCTGCACAAGCGCGCCGCGGGCTAAGGAAGCACTTCCGAGGGCAAGCGGGGCGGGGTTCTTCCGTGTGCGCATGCCCGGCCCGCCCAGCGGCGCGGGCTAGACGCTTCGGAGGCTGGAGGACTGCGGGCAGCAGGAGTGCAGGCCGGAAGCCGAAGCGCGCGTGCGCACCGGCTCTCACTGTCCTTATCGTCGGCCAAACTCGCGCGGAGCCAGTTCTCGCGGGATAGAGAGTTGCTTCTCGTCTCCCACTCCCGTCCGCCTGTTCCCTTGAGTACTGGGCGCTATAGGTCGTGGGGGTGCTTTATCGTTTCCACCCCGGGTCCACCTTGTTGCTTGGTTACGTGACAACCGTCCATCTTGCCTACTGCTCTGTGCGCCCCACGAGGGCTCTTCTCGGCCCCGGCGGCCCCCGGGACGCTTCTGCCACTCGCCGGTGTAGGACAGGCTGAGCGGCCCGGGAGCGCGCAGGCGTGGTAGCTCCGGCCGCGCTTCCGGGACGACGCCGTGGGACTCTTTTGGCGCCGGCAGCGGCGCGAGTGAGGACGGCGGCCCGGAGGGCGCGGCCCAGCGCTCCGCGTTCTGGGTCCCAGCGGCGCCATGCGCTATAACGAGAAGGAGCTGCAGGCGCTGTCCCGGCAGCCGGCCGAGATGGCAGCTGAGCTGGGCATGCGGGGCCCCAAGAAGGGCAGCGGTGAGCGGCCCGAGGCGCCGGAGCGGCCGGGCGGCAGGGCGGCCGGGGGGCGGGGGTGGGCAGCCGCGGAACGCGCGCGAGCCCGCCTTGTTCCCGCAGTGGTGAAACGGCGGCTGGTGAAGCTGGTGGTCAACTTCCTCTTCTACTTCCGGACGGACGAGGCGGAGGTAAGGCGGCGGGGAGGGCGGGGTCGGGGTTTGGGGTTGGGGTCGGGGTCGGGGTCGGGGTCCGGAGTTGGGGGGGGCGGCCGCAGTTGGGGGGCGGGGTGTGGAGTCGGGGGCGGGGCGGGGGCAGGTTCCCGGTGCCCGCCCCCATGCCCCTGTCTGCCCCTAGCCCGTCGGAGCCCTGCTGCTGGAGCACTGCAGAATCACTCAGGAAGAGCCCAGCGGCTTCTCCATCAGTGAGTGCGGCCTGGGGCGAGGCTACTTGACCCCGTCCCGCCCCGCTCCACCCCGGCGCGGCCCCGCCTGAGTCCCCAGAGGCTGAGTCCAGTGTCCCGGGCAGCCCCACTCGCGCTGGCTCCTCTGGGTGGGGACCCAGGCCGAGCGCACTACCCCAGAGGCCGCCCTTGTCTTGCTGGGGAGCGCTGCCCTCTCGGGGTGGATGCTTCGCTGTAATTGTTTCATTTCTCCTGGGATCAGGGCCCTGTGCTGGGGGACTGGGAGGATTCTCCTGGGTCGTCTTGAGAGGGTGGGGTCTGCAGGCGAAGACGGAGCTACTAACTAGTCTTCTGGGGAGGCTGCAAGAGTGCCACAGACTAGGGGGCTTAAACAGCAGAAAATTACTTCTCCCAGTTTTGGGGGGCAAGAAGTGTGACATCAAGAGTGTTGGCATGGCTGGTTCCTTCTGAAGGAGAATCTGCCCCCATGATCTCTCTCCTGGCTTCTGGGGGGTCGCTGGCGACCGTTTTCACTCCATCTCTGCCTTCCTTTTCATGGGATCTTCTCCCTTGTGTGGTAGTGTCCAGGTTTCATTTTCTTAAGAACACCAGTCCTGTTGGATTAGAGGCTCACCCTAGTGCAGCGTGACTTCAGCTCAACTGCTTGTAACTACTTAGACCTGCAGTGATTCCACATCCGGATAGATTCATAGTCCTGGGAAATGTCTCATGTTTTTTAAAACTCGAACATACATCTTTTGGGGGACACAGTTCAACCGACGCCCAGCTGGTGGGAAGCAGTGGGCCCAGGCGGGCCGGGGCTGGAAAGGGGACAGTCGTGGACAATGGCAAGAGGAAGTTGAGGGCTGGGTGGGGGGGAGGTGGGAGCGAGCGGGGACAGATGGGGGCTACTCCTTCCGCAGGCTTTCTAGAGGACCCAGAGAGAAAGTATCACTTTGAGTGTTGCAGTGAGGAGCAGTGTCAGGAGTGGATGGCTGCTCTGCGTCGAGCCAGGTGGGGTGCGTCGAGCCAGGTGGGGTGCGGCCGCCTTGGGGGCCTGGGGCAGGGGTGGGGCAGGCCCTGTGGACTCACACCACCCTCCTCCCTAGTTACGAGTTCATGCGGAGGAGCCTCATCTTCTACCGGAATGAGATCCAGAAGATGACTGGCAAGGTGCGCGTGGGTGCAGGGGTGGGAGTTGGGGGTCTTCTGGGCCTAGGCTCATGCCGTCCCCCCCCCCCCACCATCGTCCACCCACACAGGATCCCCTGGAGCAGTTCGGCATATCAGAGGAGGCCAGGTTCCAGCTGAGCGGCCTGAAGGCATGAGTCTGGGTGTGGGGCTCCTCAGCTTTCCTGCTGGGGGCTGGATGAACCCTCCCTGGGTCCCCGGTTTCTTGGCCAAGCCTGGATTTGTCGTGGGAGGTGTCTTGGTTTACAGATTTTAAAAGCCCCAGGATCCGCAGGGGCTGCCTTTTTGAAGAAACAATCCAGCAAGCCCCTTCTGGATGCACTGGGACCCACTGGACTGTGGCACCTCAGTGCCACATGCTGCTGCCAGGGGACAGGTGTCCCCTCCCAGGAGCTGTGCCCAGCCCCTTGGGTGCGTCCATCCAGGCCTGGCAGGTGCCTGAGGCTGGTGCAACTCTCCTGCCCCGTGCAGGCTGAATGTACAACATTAGGTGATGCTGTGAAGGGCGTGGGCCCATGCTGGGGCTGCTGTGAATTCTCCTGCTGAAGGGGCAGGCCCCGGCCCGGACGCCTCTGGGCAGAGCTGGAAGGTGCGCCTTTCGGGTGGCCAGTTTGTTCTGTTCAAATAAAGGTACCTCTTTTTCACACGGGACGGCGGTGCAGTGAATGCAGAGAGGGACCTCTGTCCTCCGCAGGCTGCCGGTCCCGCAGAGTCACAGCGGGGTCCTGAGGGAAGTGAAGCCCTGCCCAGGTTCAAGGTTTAAGTGCCCAGTAGGAACAGAGGAGAGGAGGCCTAGAACCCAGAGCCAGGAAAGGTGGGGAGGCTGGGGCCCAGCCCACAGGGCCTCTGGGGCTCACAGGCCTCCCTCCGAGTGCAGGCGGGACTTCGGGAAGGGTTTTGTTGGTGGTGTGAAAAGTACCCAAGCAGTCGGTTTCAGTTAGTCAAGGAGGAGGCCCACCCTGGGTGGGCCTGACCTAGTTAGGTGTTGGCCCTGAAGGAGGGGCTGGGCCTCCCTGAGGTGGAGCTCACTGTCTGCTGTGGTCACAGGGCCTGCCTTCCGGAGCAGGTGGGGCTTCCGCTGGGAGTGACCGTCCTCCCCAACTGGGGATGGCTATCACGGCCCGGGACCCTCTTTGCGCTCCAGGACCTTGCCATGTCACGGTCGGGAAGAAACACTGCCACCAGACCAGGTTCAAGTGAAAACAGGTATTTTATTACAGCGTCTACAGGTGGAAACGCAGTGCAGTGGGGTTCCCTTGGGAAGAGGGGGTGGAGCCAGCGCCCCAACTGAAACATAAGCTACCAGAACAAGAAAGCAAAGCCCGTCTCCGTTACAAACCAAGGCAGGGATGCGAGAGCCAGCGTGGATGGATGTGTAAATGAGAACAAACAGTCCTAACTGTAGACCGGCCGGCTGGCAGGATAAATAAGGGCAGGGGGGGTGGGGGCTGGTTCTTAAATAGGTCACAATTCATAGCTGAACAGAGAACGCATCCCCTGACTGGAGGCTGTCCTAGTTGTTAGGTTTTCCTGAGCAAAGCGACAGCAGCCGTCAGACCTGGAGCACCCGCGTCGGCAGCAGCGGTGGGGCTCCCGCAGGGCCGCTCCCCACGCACGCCAGCCGGCGCCCTACTCCCGTGGCTGGCGTCAGCAGCGGCGCTCAGGCTGGGACCGGAGGGTGGGTGTGGAGAGGCCGAGCTGGGCCCCGCTGTGGGGCAGGCCCTGCGCGGGTCGTCCGTCCCCTGGTGCCTGCGCGTGCGTGCAGAGGACAGACGCGGCGCGGTGGTCCTCCCGAAGTGACGCAGTGTTTGTGTACAGTGTCCTTTGTTCAGATGGGGGCTCCGCTGGCAGCGCCGTAGCTTTCTCGGGAGCCCTGTGTTCCTGACACGGGGAGGGGAGCCTCTTGGAGAGGCCGGGGGCCGGGGGTCAGGACAGCACCGTCGTGCACTGGGAGCACCGACCTGGGGGGAAGGGGGGCAGGGCGGGCGGTCACAGGAGGAAGGCTCCGTCTCTAGCCTGATTGCTGCCCCACACAGTGTAGAGGTGGCTGCAGGCAGCGCACTGGCCCGCTCTGACCCTTGTGGCCTGCGTCCCGGGGGTCAGGAAGCGGGGCCGGGCCTCGGCCACCACACCGACCCCACTCAAGGGCAGGCAGAGGACCCGTGGCGTCCACCTCTGAAGGGTATGTGGAGTCGGCCAGGCCGGGGAAGGCTCACGTTAGGCCACCACACAGAGGCCCACCCTCCCGCGCTCCTTGACGGGTGCCGCCTGGGTGGCAAACACCTGAGGATGGGGCTCCGACTGCCCACGCTCAGCCCTCGCCGGGGCGCCCACCTTTGGCCGATGTTGGCCCTTTCGGGGGACCGAGAGCTTCTCGGGAGGCACACAGACAACATTGCCCCACCCAGGGACCCAGGACCAGTCACAGGTGCTGTGCTCGAGGGACCGAGAACCCTACCGGCCACCTCGGAGCCTCAGGGAGCAGCCCTCCTGCCCGGCCACCCCAAGCGCATCCCTTCCCAAGCACCACCGTGGCCGCTCGGGTGAAGCAGGTGTCACCTCAGCAGGGTGGGCAGGAGGGCCCTGGGCCAGTGCCGCTGTGCACTTGAACAGGCGGGAGGGTTTCCCCTCACTTTCCTTTCCTCCTTTTCTCTTTAGTTTACTGTGTATTCGTCATACAGTCTAAAAATAAATGAAGTCCGTCTATGAAATTTATAAATTTTCATCATCTCTCTATAAAATACTGTCACCTGTCAGCGTGACTCCCTTGTAGACAAAGCAGGCACCCACAACTAACCCGCCTGCGTCCCCGGCCACCACAGGAGCCGACCCTGCGGGGGGGGGTGGGGCTGCGGCGTGAGCCCAGGGCGAGCAGAGACGTACAAAAGTAAATGCACCTGTCACACGAGTGAGCCAGCCAGGCAGGCAGCAGAGTCGGGTACCAGACCCTCCTCACAAGCACCACTGAGAACGGGTCCCCTCCTCGAGGCTCCGCCACCGCAGCCTTGCCGCGCAGGACTGCCGTTCCGATGCCAAAGGCGCCATCCCGAGGGCTGAGCCGAGGCCGTTCACAGTGATGGCGGGGCGGGGCGGGCCTCCACCGGAGACGCCGCCTTTGGTATGGGAAGAGCGGCGGGAATGAACACGCCAGGCGCTAGGACCTGGCGTTGGCGTGGTCAACCTCGAGAGTCAGCACCAAGAGCACGTGGAGGCGCGAGCCTGGCGACGAGATAGCACCGGGCCGGCTGCCAGCGTCTCCGCGGTGGGCCGGTCCTTCGGCGATGTCTTTACATATATTCTCTCATATAATATAGTATCTACATCTCTCGATAGGTTGCCTTCACGACTTCGGTGAAATAAAATAAGTCAAAATTGTTTATACTTTTTAAAAAACGATAAATACTTTATCTAAGACTATCGACAGTACAGGCTGGAGCCAGGCCCCAGCGCGCCGTCTCCGCAGCTGTGCGCGGCGCTGATTCACAGTAGAGCCTGTCCTCTGGCCTCCATCCGTCCTCGCCGTCCTGCGGGGGGCCCCGCGCCGCCAGCCCGCCCCATCCTTGCATAGTCTCGCGGTTGAGGTAGAAATCCTAGTTACCTGCGGACACGGCGCGGGAGGAAAGGCAGCATAGCGTTAGCCTCGCGCCCAGACGAGCCCGTCGCACCCCCAGGCCAGGGCGCCAGAGCCACCTACGAACGGACGGACGGACGACAGACGGCAGACGAGGTGGTGGCAGCACCCTGAGCCAAGCCTCTGGGCCCTGTCAGAGGCAGGAGGTCCTGTCCCCAGGCCCTTCCAGTGCGTGTGGGTCGCTGGCTGGGTCCTGGCCTCCCCTCCTCCCCAGGAGACCCTCCCCGGTCCCCACGCCGGGCAGCGCTCCAGGACAAGCCTGCATGCCCCAGGAGTGAGGCCGGCGCGGCCAGGACGGCAGGCAGGCAGCGTCCACTGTGGGCCTGGTCCCCGACCTCCCAGTGCACGTCTGCCCTCTCCAAGCTCCTCTGACGGCGCGAGGCCACTGCAGGCTGAGCCGCCCTACCTTCTGCGCTTTTCCAACAACCGAGGCACAGCCCATCCCCAGGCCTCGGGTAGGGCTGTCCACTGACCTGCACCCTAACCAGGAGGCCGTCAGACTCCAGCGGCCTCCCATCTGTTTCCACTTAAAAACACGACAGACAGCCAAGGACGGCAGGCAGGACCCCCGCTCCAGTCCTGGCCCCAAGGGGATGTGGACATGGCACCAGCAGTGGCCAGGCCAGCTGCACCGGGGCCCAGGACCCTCCCTGGAGGCCTCGCAGACGCCTGCCCCCTCCAGCTCCCGAAAGCGGGCCCTTCCTACGCTTGTCTCCGCTGACCCCCACACGGACGGTCTGAAAGGCAGCCCGTGCGCCTCGGAGGCCGGAGGAGCCGGGCCTCGGCCACAGCTACAGAGCCCCGCCACCGGCCCGGCGTTCCTGCCTGTGGGGCTGGCGCCACACTCACCCTGCTGCCCATCGGCCCCTGCAGGCAGGCCCTCTAGCTAAGGAGCCCAACAAACGCGACCCCCACGTCCAGAAGGCCTGCCGTGTACCAGGTGCCTTAAACGCGTTGAGCTCTCCCCAAACCCTCATAAGGCGCGTTTATGGAAACGGGCTGAGAGGCCCAAGAGCGCACACAAAGGCAAAGCTGGGATCCTGAGCTGCCCCCATGACCCCACGCCGGGGCTGCCCAGGTCCCAGGCTGCTGCAGACGCCAAGCCTAGGGCGGCGGCAAGCTCCAGCTAGGCTCCACCCGGCCAGGACGCCAACCCTGACTGACTGACTCCTCCTGGCCCCCTCCCTGGGCGACCTGGGGGGAGGGTCCACCGGCAGCGGCGGAGGGGGCGGGGCCAGCCACACCCTCCCTCTCTCTGCTCTCGCCGCCCGGGTTCCCTTGCCTCCCTGGCTCTTCGCCTTCGCACCTCCCGGCCGCAGGAGAGCAACCTTGGCCCCCGGGCCCCTCCACGGAGCCCCGCGGGCCCGCCTGTTTTCTGCAAAGGAAGGTCAGTTCAGGTTCTCGTATGGGCCGCCTGGTCGAGCTCTAGCCTTACCTTACAGAATACGAACTGCTAGCTAAGCAAGGTCTTTATCGCGGCTTAACCCCCGCAAGGCGCGCGGCATACGGAGGTGGCATGCCAAGGGAAACCCACACGGCGGGCGGCCCCGTGGAGCTGGCCTGCGGGATCACGGGCGCGGCCTGGGCGAGGGCCAGCCCGGGCAGGGGCGGGTGGTGCACCGTGAAGGAGGGGCGGGACACCTTGTGCGGAAGTGAGGCGAGCTTGATGGACAGAGAGGCGTTAGCAGGCGGCACAGAGGCAGCAGAGGAGGCAGGTAAGAAAGCTTGGTTAGCTGGGAGGGACGCGAGGTTCTGCAGGAGCACGGGCTCAGAGTTAGCCGGGAGCAGCGCGGGGGGCGGAGGCAAGGCGGCGTTAGGAGGGGGCGGGGCGTGGAGGGCGGGCGGCCCCGGAGGGGGCCGGCCCAGGTGCGGAGGGGGCGGGGGCGGCCTCGGCTCCGCAGGGGGCGGGGCCTGAAAGGAAGAGGCCGGGGTGCTGGCCACCGCCTGCAGCGGGGTTAGGCTCAGCGTGGCGCTGCGACATGCAGCCCCACTGCCGAAACTGGCTCCAAACGGATGAGCGGAGGCGGGAGGCACCGCGTGGTTAAAGGCACCTGCAAACAGGAGAGAAAAACCCAGCTTCAACAGGCGGGCATCACCAGCCAAGCCAAGGAAGGCGCGCGGAGAAGGGGAAGCCGACGGCGGCTGCAGCTCCAGCTCCGCGTGCGAGCGGCACAGGTGAGGGTGAAGCGCAGGCAGCGGGAGCGCAGGCGCTGGGATAACCTGCAGGACGGCTCCCCTCCCCTCCCCTCCCCAGCCCAGCCCCGGCGCCCGTGCCCGGTGAGGGGCCGGCTGTGGCTCCCTGCGCTCCTCTCCACCCCGCACGCGCCACGGTGCATTTGGCGGGCGCCGCGGCCCTTGGCTCTTCCCCAGCGCCGGCCCCAAGGCTGCCCAGAGCCCGGGCTGCGTCAGGCCTGACAGGTGACCTCCGCGGGGAGGAAGGAGAGAGCTCCGTCTGGCGCCAGCTCCCCTGAGAGCGAGAGGGACGCCGTCAGACCAGAGAGCGTGGCACAGGCCGACTCACGCCTGAGCGCTCTGCCCACACGACAGTCACGTCTGCGTTTCGCGAAAAGGAACGAGGTGACGGGTGCAAAGTGGACCCAAGGGGATACGCGGGCACAGCCTCTCCCCCCTCAGGGGGCCCTGGAAGGGAACCTGCAAACAGCGGTGGTTAAACCCAGCGGTCCCGGAGGGCGCCGGTGAGAGCATGCGGCCCGCGGCCCATCCCCCAGCGGGTCCCGCACGGCCAGAGGGCGCTGCCTACCTCCGACTGCACCGCCGGCCACCCCGGAGGAGAAGCTGCCCATGGCGTGCGAGTTGGTCAGTCTGGTGGCGGCGGTTGAGACGTGCACCAGGCCGGCGGCGGGCACGGAGCTGAACAGGGACTGCAGCACAGACGGACCCAGGTTGGCCTGCAGGGACATGGGGCCCAGTGCGAACTGCGGGCCGGGGGCGAAGGCGCCCAGGAAGGGGCGGTGGGTCTGGGCGGACGGGGCCGTGCCCCCTGCCGAGGACGCCGCCGGGGCAAGGCCCGGGCCGCTGAGGAGGCCCCCGGGGGGGGTGGCAGCGGCGGCGGCGGCAGCAGCAGCAGCGGCCATGAAGAGGTTGTGGCCGTTCTTGACGTCGGGCTCGCGGTCACGGCCCTTGCCCGCCTTGCCGTGCGTCGCTGAGGCCTTGTCCGCGGGCCCGCACACAGGTGGGCCCCCCTCGCCCTTCGGGGCCAGTCCGTCCAGCTGTCTCTTGTTCACGAAGGGGCCGGGGTCTGCGGCGCCACCCTCCTTGCCCCGCGGGCCGGGAAAGCTCAGGGGGGTGCCCAGGCCGGCCGCCTCGGGGGCCTTGTGGGAGAGAGAAGCACCATCGCTGAAGCTGTGTAAACTGAGGTCGGCCGCCAGGCCCCCGCCCAGGGCGAAGCTGCTGGCGGGATGGCTGCTGGGGCTCAGCCCGCCTGCCCCTGGCAGCGCGCCTGGGAAGCTCTTCCTGGGGTGGGCAGCCAGCTTGGCATCAGCCGCGCCAGGTTCCTCCAGGCCGGGCCGGAAAGCGAACAGGGAGTTGTGGCTCAGAGCGGAGGCGGCCTGCAGCGGGCTGTCAGCTGCCTTGGCCAGGCCGAGGTCGGAGATGGGCGAGAAGGTGGACTTCCACTTGCTGCTGTTGACCGGCTCGCTGGCTGGCACCTTCCTTCCCGCCAGGCCGCCCCCTGCCAGGAGAGGCAGCGGCTATGAGGCCTGGGCTGGGTGGGGCAGAGCGGAAGCTACGGGGACCAGACCACCGCCGGCTCGGAATGACCCCTGCCCCCAAGACAAGCCCCCATGGCGGAGGACGGGGCAGACCTGGCGAGGGTGGGGCCGTGGGAGAAACTCAGGGAGCAGGGCTGCTTGTGCGGGAGGGCCGGCGTGTCAGCACAGAGCACCACATGTGCCCCATCTACCCAGGCAGCACCCAGAGCGCCCGCCATGTCCACAGGGAAAGGGGCCAGGAGGCCGGGCGGCACCCACACCACCCAGGGACCACTCTGGAAGCCCCGTGTGGCTCCTCAGAGGCCGGGCACCAAGGACTCAGGCATCGGGAGCACCAAACTCACCATTTTCCAAGGTTTTCGGAGGAGATTTGCTTTCTAAGGAGATGGTTGCAATTTTTCTCTCAATTCTATTAGGAAAAAAAAAGAGATGATAAATGTTTGCAATCCACGGGCACACCAGAGCGCTATACGTTTACACCGAATTGCCCAGCGGGGTCAGTAAGCCGGCAATGCATGACCCGCTGTCAGGGCCCCCGGGCGCCCCCATGCCCGTGCGGTGGCACCTGTGCCGGCACGATGACGGCTGTGGTGAGAGCCAGGCCCCGGCGGAGGAGCAGGGATGCCGTTTCCCAACACGCAAAGACAGCCGCGAGTCCCAGACAGAACTGTCTCCATGCTTAACGTGCTCTCAAGCTCTAGGAGACCGCGTCGTCCACAGAGGCAGATGCGCAGCACCTAGCACGTTAACTCCCCAGCAAGCTGTACCCATAGCTGTACCGAAGTACAGAGCAGTGTGTGCTTCATGTGTCAGGATTTTTGTGGACCGTCCCGAAGAACTATGACCTCCAGAGACACAGAACTCGCCAAAGAATCCAGAACTTGTATAATGTACTTTTCGTATGTGGAAGGGTAAGTCAACAAGACACTGAAAACACAGGCAACTGAAGAAAACACAGGGACGTCCCCCGGCGGTCCAGCGGGTAAGACTCCGTGCCCCTAGTGCAGGGGGCCCGGGTTCGATCCCTGGTGGGGGAACTCGATCCCACATGCATGCCGCAACTAAAAGTCTGCATGCCGCAACTAAAGATCCCACATGCCGCAACTAAACATGCCACAACTAAGACCCAGAGCGACCAAAATAAATAAATTAAGAATTAAATAAAATTAAAGAAAGGGACTTCCATGGTGGCGCAGTGGGTAAGAATCCGCCTGCTGATGCAGGGGACACGGGTTCGAGCCTGGTCTGGGAAGATCCCACAGGCCGTGGAACAGCTAAGCCCGTGCGCCACAACTAGTGAGCCTGCATGTCACAACTACTGAAGCCCGCGCGCCTAGGGACCCTGCTCCGCAACAGGAGAAGCCACTGCAATGAGAAGCCCTTGCACCTCAACGAAGAGTAGCCCCCGCTCGCCGCAACTAGAGAAAGCCCTCACGCAGCAACAGAGACCCAACGCAGCCAAAAATAAATTAATTTTAAAGAAAAATAATAATAAAGAAAACACAGATACACAACACACGGGATCTTGTCAACACTGAACACTCTTATGCCTCAAAGGACACCAGCAATGGAGTGAACACACCACCCACAGGACGGGAGAACACAGCTGCAGATCCCGTACCTGACAAGGGATCCGGTACGTAGACGTCTAAAGAACTCTCATGACATAACAACAGCAGCACAAGACAACCCGACTCAAGAGTGGGGCCGGGACCTGAACAGACATCTGTCTGAGGAACAGATGATGCTGAGTGTCGTCGACTGCGAGGGAGATGAGGTCAAAACCATGGCGACACCACCACACCCTCACAGAAATAGCTACCGTACTAAAAACAAACCCAGAAAATAACAAGTGCCGGTGAGGATGTGGAGAAACTGGCACCCTTGTGCATGCTTGGCAGCAATGTGAGATGGGGCAGCTGCCGTGGAAAAGTCTGGTGGTTCCTCAAAACGTTAAACCCAGACTCGCCACATGAGATCCAGCAATTCCACGCCTGAGTACTGGGTAAATTGCAAACACATTTTCAAGTAAAAACACATGTAGTACAGGGACGTTCATAGCAGCACGATTCACAACAGCTGAAAACGAAGCAACCCAAGCGTCCACGGACACACGGTGGATAAACAAAACGTGATATATACACACAGAAAGGAAGGAGGTTCTGACACCTGCTACACCACGGATGAACCTGAGGACAGGATGCTCAGTGAAATAAACCAGACACAGGACACACGCTGCCTGATCCCACTCACGGGGTCCCTAGAGGAGTCAGATCCACAGAGACAGGAAGTAGATTGTGGGGGCCAGGGACTGGGGGAGGGGCTGGGGAGTCAAGTGTTTAAGGGTACAGGGGTTCTTTCTGTGGTGATGAAAATGTTCTAAAACTGACAGTGGTGATGGCTGCACAACCCCACGAATACGTCAAAGACCACTGGGTCGCACGTTTCAAGCGCGCAGTGTGGTATATGAATTATACCTAATAAAGCTGTTATTGAAAAAAAAAAACCAGGAAGAAAGCACTCTTCACCGTCAGCTGAGTGGACACCAGGCACTGATGGGAGCCTGCACGCCTGCCTCTTGGCTCTGCGCTGTGGCGGCCGCCCTCCCCTTCTCTCTGCCACCAAGAAACACCCGCCTCGCGCCGCCGCCCCGGGAGCTACAGACTCAGGGGTCAGCCCTGCCCCACACGCACGTGGCGAGAGGCTCTCAGATGCCCTGGGCCCTTCACGGGCTGTTTCTTACACAGTTAAAGTGAACGATCCAGGAAGGGGCCTGTCTGCTCCAGGAAGTGCCCCAAGTGAGGTCGGGACCCTGTGCCCACCACCCAGCAGCAGGTGGGAAGCTGCCTGCCCCGCGTCCTGGCCACAGGGACCTGCCCCGTCGGCCCCACTCGCCTGGCACTGCTGGGCTCGTCCTCAGAGCCCTGCTCCTCATCCGAGGTCAGCGGGGAATAGTGGGCCCCGTTGGTCTGGCTCAGGGGCTTCTCCTTCTTGAGCACGGGCGGCTGGTCGTTGTCCTGGTAAGGGACAGGCGAGCTCTTCAGGGAGCTCTCGGGGGACGAGATGGCCGTGATTTCCAAGGGCTGGTTGATGTTGCTGACCTGAGGGGTCAGACGCACAAGCCCGTCAGCAGGCCCCTGGAGCGCCCTGGACCTACCGCCCCCAACGCCACTCCCAGCCTCACCATGGAGTTGAGGTTCAGGGGGGACCCTGAAGACTGGGTGAAGAGGCCGGCGACGGACGGCAGGGCCCGGCGCTTGGGGGACACGCCCGAGCTGAAGCCGGGGGTCCCCGCCGCTGCCCGCTTCCTCCTGCCCCTCTTGCGGCTGTCCTGCCCGTGGCTCTGGCCGCCGTCACCGCGGGCGCCCGAGGACAGAGGGCTGTGCTTGCTGGAAGGTGACTGCTTGGCGCTGCTAGAGCCGGCCGAGATGGTGAAGACGATCCTTCTCTTGGCTTCACTCTCGGGATCCGAGAAGCCGGCCTCAGAGGGCAGGTCTCCTTTGCTGGTGTCGGGGAGCGGGCCCTGGGCGCCGAGCCGGGGACTGGCGCAGAGCTGGGGGGCGGGCGAGGCCGAGCCGCAGTTGCGGGGCTGCGCCAGCAGGGGGGGGTGCTGAGGGGTGGAGCTGCGGGACCCCACAGTGGCAAAGAGGCTTCCGGAGCTGGAGGACTCGTCCAGGGCGGGGGGCTCGGCTCCAGAGACGAGTGGTGCCGGGCTGCCTGCCAGGGCCCCACTGATGGCCACTGAGCCGGCGTAGGCAAAGCCTGTAGGAAGGACACGCTTTCTCAGGGGAGCTCGTCCGGGAAAGGATGCCCACCTGGCCGAACCCGGCAGAGCGCAAGGAAGCTCAGCTCTCCGCATGCTCAGTGCCCAGCACCTTGAGACGGCACCACGGAACCAGGTTCAGGTGAGGACAAGTGGGGACCCCTGGGCCGTCACTTGTGTGCTCTTCCCACTTCTGAGCCTGGGTTGGTTGGGCCCTGGAGCTCACGCACAAGCCGGTGGACCCCGGGCACCACCAGCGGTGACGCCCTCCCCACGCGAGAGCAGCAGCGCCAGAGGCGGGACGCCTGTCCCAACAGCAGCCTCCTCACTGTGCTCTTTATCCCCAGAAGAACAGGCATAGATCAGGCCATGTGGACACAGGCAAGCAACCTGACCACACATGCCCGCTGCCCCCGATGGGATCCATGGCTGGGCAGTGGTGACAGGCACCCTCTAGGTCGCAGGGCCCCGCCCGGAAGCCTCACTCGAAGCTCTCTGAGGAGGAGCAGAACCGGCTGGAACGCGGTTGGATGAGGACGCCATCGCCCAGAGGACTGGCATGGGCCCAGGCCGAACACAGCCAGCTGAGATGAGCAGAGCGGGACAGCCCAGCTCGGAGCCCCCGAGCCCCGGGCCACGCTGTGCAGCTGACATGCTGAGCCCACCCAGCACCTCTGGGTCCTCGCACGGGAGGGAGCCCTAACCTGCGGGGGCCAGGGCGAGGCTTCTGCTCCCAGCAGCGTTGCACCCGGAGCCGTGGGTGCCAGCACCCATCTGCTTCTCCAGTGTGGACGAGGACTCTCGGGCCTGCGGCACGGGGCTGGGGGTGCTTCTCTGCGGAGAGAAAATGCAGGTTCTCAGCTGATCCGGCCATACGCCACAGGACGTGCCAAGGGCCCGAGGCCACGAGCACGGAAGGGCAAGTGGCCGCTCAGGGTGTGAGCCTGGTGGGCAGCCACGGGAAGGTTCTCACGAGGTGAGGCACAGGTGTCTGACCTCGGTTCTAAGGGATGGCCCTGGCTAACAGGCAAGCATTGGGCCAGGGATAAATGGGCAGGGAGAGCAGTGAGGGCAGCCGTTATGATCTGACCCAGCAACTCCACTCCTACATGGAGCCAGACAACAGCAAGTACCCACACAAAACCCGCACACGCATGTCCTCAGCAGCACAATTCACAACAGCCCCGAAGTGGAAACACCCCAGATGACCACCAACAGGTGACGGATGCACACAATGTGGTCCGTCTGTATGGTGGAACATCTCTCAGCCACGAAAAGGAGAGAAGCCCTGACACTCGCTACCACGTGGATGGACCCTGAGAACACGATGCTCAGTGAGAGAAGCCAGACACAGAAGGACACACCGTCTGTGATTCCACTGACAGGAAATATTCAGAGCAGGCAGATCCACAGAGACAGACAGTAGGCTCCTGGTTGTCAGGGGCTGGGGAGGGGATGGGGGTGACTGCTGGTGGGGATGGGCTTCCTTTTGGGGGTATGGAATGTTCTGGAACTAGAGATGGCTGCACGACTGGTGAATGTACTAAAACCCACAGCACCGAACACCTTAGGTGGGTGAGTTGTGTGTGAGTGACATCTCCATAAACACGAACAGCCCACTCCACAGGAGAGTGTCATTTCCAAGTCCATGCGTGTGACGCTGAATGCACATGTGAACTAGAAGGAAAGGGAGAAGTTTCTACAGAATCTGGAAGTTTTAGTCCCTCTCCGTTTGCACACGTCACCTTTTACTAAAAGGATCTAAAGTAAAAGTGGCAAAATGTTACTGGAATTAAATGTGGACATCAGACATTCTGTTTTTCTCGGGCATCACGGTAAGCTCCAAACTTAACCACGTGCAATTGAACAAGAAGGCTCTGGGCCTCGAGGGGAAAGAACAAGAGCACCGGCTCTCCTGGCGCCTACACACGGTGCCTGGGGACGCCAGGCTTCCAGGCCGAGGGCCTCACTCACCACCTTCTCGGCGCGGCTGGGCAGCACCACGCTGGCCAGAGGGATGCTGACTGGCAGCTTGCTAGGCTGCACGGTGCTGAGCGGGATGCTGACGGGCAGGCTGGTGATGGCCTCCCCACTGCTGGCGTAGGTGCGCTCCTTCAAACCCTGCAGACACACCACCGGGCCAGCCTGCTCCCGCTGACCAGGAAACTGGGCCTTGAGCACCGCCCCGAGGGACACAGCAGCCCTCCAACCAGTGACAAGTCACCCCCACCCCAAAGCGATCCTCCCGACCTGCCAGGGCCCCCACCCATCACCCCAGCACACACCCCATCACAGGAGTGCAACAGGCTTTTCCCTTCCCCTGTTGCTCAACCTGGCCTCTCCTTTCCCCAGAGACAATCCCACTCTTCCAGCCTCACCCCAGGGTTAGGGCGCGGCCAGGCAGCCTCCCACCTTCCCTCTCAGCCCTACTCCACCCCACGCGTGGGCACTTTCACAAGAGCGGTGGCCTCACCTTCTCACTGCCCTTCTCTCCCGTCATCTGCAAGGCCGCAGGGGACGAGGGCCGAGGGTCCTGTGGGCTCAGTTTGATGCCGTTGGCGATGCCGGGGCTCTGGTACGGGAGGCCGTTCTCCTTGGCATGCTCAGCTCTGGAAACGAGACGTGTCCTCGGTCATTTTCTGGGGAGCCCTCAGAGCCACAATTTTGCGTTCAGAGCTGGCCGCCTGGGCCTAACAACCCCCGAGATTCTCTTCCAAACTGACGATCCCCCGCTCAGAAGGCCCCCCACCACGAGCTCACCGTGAGTGCAGCTCGCTGGCGGTCGCCCTGCTGTTGGCTGTGTGGTCCTGGCTCAGGTGGCGCCGCAGCACCAGCTTGGCCGGGGAGAGCCTGGTGTAGTCGGGCAGGGCCAGGCCGGACAACTTCTCGAGCCTCGGCCGGCCACTGTGGTTCGGGGTGCAGGGCACGACCTCCTGGTCCAGGGGGGAGGCCAGGTACTGGGGGGTGTTCTGCTTGGGCGAGGGCCGGCTCAGCGCGCCGCAGAGCTCATAGCCGGCCGCGTGGCCGTTCATGGACAGCTCTGGGCTCATGTTGCTCAAGTGGGGCAGGGAGAACCTGGCACAGTCCAGCTCCAGGTGTGGCCGGCCGGGCTCGGCCTCCGGCTCTCGGCCCAGACCACCCTTCCCGCGCAGGTGCAGGGACAGGGCGTCGTCGGGCGGCACGCAGGACTTCAGCTGCAGGAGCTCCTGCTGCCGCTGGCTCTTCTCCAGCTCCACAATGCTGATCTGGGGGACAAGAGGAGGCGTCAGGCCTGAGAGGCCCCATGCCCAGCACCTCACTGGCAGGGATGGTCGTGCAAGAGCGACAGGGACGTGGGCCGGCTAGAGGGACATGGGCCGGCTAGTGTGACGGGCAGACGCGCCGGCCTGAGGAAGCGAGGGGCCCAGGCTCCGTGGCTGTCACTGTGACTGCGAGGGTAAGGTATCGGCCCCGGGGGCTGGGGCCTGAGGCATCGTTTGGCTCTCCCCACAATGAATCAAGGGCCCACAGCTTCGGGCCGCCTCTCGGTGACACAGGGGCGTGAGGGCCCGGCGCGCAGCCTCCTGAGACTCCTGCACACAGGCTGGCAGCAGGGCCGGGCCACCACAGGAGGCAGCGCAACACCGTATCCCGTGACCTACAGCCGCTCCAACGGCTACTTGGGGGACGCGTGTCTTTAGGGACGTAGCCTCCAGAGCAGCCTCCGGTGCAGAGGAATTCACTGCAGTGCCATTCTGCAGTAACCCATCCCTGAAAGAGCCCCCAGGGCCGGGCAACAGCGAAAGCTTCACGTAAATCACGAAACCTCGCTGGGGAGACGCAAAGTGGTGGGAGGCCTCGGCCTGCAGACGGGCTTCCGGAAAGCCCGCACCTGCGTGCTGATCTGTCCGTCCTTCCTTCCTGCACCATCCTCTGCTCACCTCGTCAGTATGAGCCGCTCTCATGGTGCAAGCGAGGGCCGCCACCGGCGGCCTCAGAAACAAGGCGCTCGCAAGCCCGGGCGGTGCGGCGGGGACTGGGCCTAGGACGCTGGTCCCAGCGCCCCAGCTGAAGCCCGGAGCCCCCCCCCCGCCTCCGACAGGCTTCCTACCTGCAGCTCCAGGCAGTGCCTCTGCTTCTCCGAGATCTGGCTCTTCAGGGCCTGCTTCTCCTTCAGCAGGCCCTCAAGGGACAGCGTGGACCAGTCCAGCTTCAGCTCCTCGCACCGTGCCTTGAGCTGTGGGGATGGGTGGGCAGCCGTGAGGCGTCGGAGGCCCCTGGACGCCCCGCGAGGATCCTGAGGGAGGACGGGGACGGGGGGCGGGGGGCTGCCAGGACCCACTGCCGCAGACTCGGGGGCTGCCCTCGGTCATCTCTCCATCCCGAGACCCGGCCCGGCCTGGGGGGCCCCGCCTCGGGCAGACCGCCAGTCCCGCCAGCGCACCAGCCGCAGGCTCTGGCTCCTCAGCTCCCGGTTGCCCTTCTCCAGCTGCTCCGTCTGCTCTCTCAGCTGCTGGTTGTGAGCTGAGATCTCCTTCTGCGCTTGGATCAGGTCGTTGTAGGTCAGCGCCTTCACTCCCAGCTGAGGACAAACGACGGCAAAGGGGGGCTCTCACGGGGGCCAGGGGCATCGCGAGGCAGGAAGCCTCCCTCTGACCACCTCCGGGCCTCTCCATCAGGGAGACTCAAGGTGAAGAGCACCAGGAGGGCACCAGTCCCTCTGGATCTTGGCCAGACGTCCGGCTGGGCCCTGGGCCTGCCTGCCCTCCATCCCGCACCAGGGCCGTCTGCGTGGCCTCAGGGTGGCCAGGGCAGGGCGCCTACCTCATCCAGTTTCTGCTGGAAAAGCCTCTTGATCTCCTCCTTCTGAGCTTGGCAGTGGCCGAACAGCTGCTGCACGGCGCCCAGCAACCGGGCGTTCTTCTCCTGCGGGGCAGGGCCATGAGCGTGAGGCCCCCGGGACGGGCACCCCGCCCGACTGGCACCCCGCCTGGCGGACACGGTGGCAGACACGCACCCGTGAGGAGGTTGGCCAGACCCCCATCCGGGCCTCACCCCGGAACGTAGCACCACATTACCAGGAGCCACAGAGCCTGACGCTTCCCGCCCTCAGGAAAGCTGGGGTGCCCGCACCAGGCCCGCATGAGGGCGGCCGCACCTCACAGCCCCCCACCCCAGCTCCGCCACCGAGGCTGCAGGGCACACTGTCCCCAGACGAGGACGCCTCAAACGGGGCAGCAGGGCCCGGCCAGCCGCGGCCCCGGGGCCATCGGACCCCGTAGGTAAGGGCAGCTGGGTCTGGCAGCACCACGTGCGGCTCACCTTCTCCTGGTCCAGCAGCTGCTGCAGGTTGGCCTTGTACTGAGGGGTCTTTGTGTACGCCAGGAACTGTAGGTACTGAATCTTGAAGGATTCTACGAGGGGAGCCAAGACAAGGTTTTAACTCAGAAACCCTCCAGCTGAGGCTCGAGGCGGGGGTGGGTGGAGTTCGGGAACGACGCGCAGGTTCCCCAGGGCCCGAGCGGTGCTGGGGTCGCATGGTGCCATTGTCGTGCCGGGGCCCGTGTCCCCACACTGCCTCAGCATGTCCTGCCGCCACGTGGGGCTCGTGCCCACGTGGGGACCCTCACAGCTCCTGCCATCCCCAGCCCGCGTTTTCGTTCTCCCCAAGGACACATGGGTTGTGGTCAGCCAGTCTGCTGGTCTTCTCGGTAAACATATGCTACCAATGTTGAATTGAGAAAATTGTACAGGAGTTTCCTTCATCCACTTTCTGAAGGGACGAGGCATCTCAAGGCAGCCCAGCCACGTGAGCACGAGCTCGACTCGGCAGGACAGGGCCCTGCTCCCTCGGGGCACCGGGCTCATCCCGGACAGGTCTCCCTGACACTGCAGACACGGGGCTGGGTCCTTCTCTGCGGGGCACCCTGGGCACCGTGGGTGGTGGAACAGCATCCCTGGCCTCCACCTTCTTGACGCCAGGAGCCACCCCTCCAGTTGTGATGATGCCCCCAGATGTGGCCTCACTTCCCCTGGGGCAGGACTGCAGCCTCAGACTGCCGCACGGGCCCCGCTGACCCCGAAGCCCAGGCGTGCCCTGGCAGGACTGAGCCTGAGCCCTGGGGGTGGTGCGCTTGGCCATGCAGCGTGGGTTTCCCAGGGGGTCTGCGAACAAGCCACTCCGTCCGCCCGGCCTCCCCCCGCGCCCCCCTGGGGCGGCTCACCTAGCAGCCGGTGTAGGGCAGGCGGGGCGGGCGCCAGCAGCAGCTGCTCAGGGGGGCGTCGCTGCGTGCTGGGAGGTAGCTGGTAGGGGGCGCCTGCGGGGAGACAGCGGGTCACGCTCTCTAGACGCCAGGCCCTGTGCGATGCCCCAGCTGCCCAGCCAAGCCGCCACCAGACCCCAAACCACGGCACTTCGCCCTGCCTGAGCGGGGCTTCTGCACGGGACCCCTGGAGAGCCCTCGGGAGGCTCTGGAGCTGGAGCCCCCCCACCCCCATCTCCGAGTACTCAGCACAGACGCTGTCGCAGTGGCTTCTGCCCGGGCCAGCAGGAAAAGGGACAGCAGTGAGGCTCCCCGGGACCCCAGAGCACAGCGGGGCGGGGGCGAGGAGGCACTCACCCTGCGGCGAGGGTGACGCCGCCCGCGACACAGTCTGGGCGTGCAGCAGGTCCAGTGCGCTCTGGGTCTTCTTGGGCTTGCGCTCGGGGTTGGCGGTGCTCATCTTCTTGGGACGTCCGCGCTTCCGGCCGGCCATCTTCCGGCCCTTCTTGTTCAGCTTCTTCTTCCGGGCCTTGGAGGGAGATGGCTTCTTGACAGTGGTCGCCCCGGCTTTCTCTTCCTCAGCACCAGAGTCCTAGCGGAAGACCACATGAGGGACCAGCCGGCGATGTGGGCTCCCGGGGGCAGCCTGGCTCCCTCCTCTGAGACCGGGGCCGCCCCATCTGGCCGGGGGCGGGGCGCTCACCATGGGGGTGTCGGCGGGCATGGCCGTCTTGCTCTCGGGCACCTTGGTGGGGGTGGTCGTGTTGCTCTTGTTCTCCCGCTGCTGCCGGCGCCGAGCTGCCTCTTGTTCCTCCTGGGGAGTAAGTGGGGGGCTCGTCCTCTGAACCGTGGGCACCGCGGAGACCCTCCTGCCTGCAGGGGCCCTGCAGCCCTGGCCCTGGGGGAAAGCGAGGTACACACACCCCACACCCAGTCTCTGCTGGGAACCCAGTGGGCCCCCGGACGGCCTGGCCTGGCCACCCCCGCGGCGGGTGGTCCCAAGGTCCCCACAACCACTTCCCCACCGAGGGGCACGCTGTCCACAGGCGAGGGCTGCGGGACACCCACGGCAACAGGAGGGAGGACAGGGCCACCCTCAAGGCCGTCCTCTGTCTCCAGGTGGGGGTGGCCATCACCATGCCCTGACCCAGAGGCCCTAGTACGGCAGGAAGGGCCTGGGCGGGGGGCTCCTTCAAGGCTCACGTGCTTATCTGAGCCTCCAAAGAGAAAGTCACTGGGACAGACGTCCCACGAGGTTCAGAGACAAAGTGATGAGCACGAGGCCGTGGGACATTTTGAAAGGCTGTAACTCCAACCTATCTCCCCCCAAATCTCTCAAGAAACGTGGCCAGGGTGCAGCTGCTCAAGACGTGGCCGCCGCAGCCAGGGGGCCCCAGCGCCCAGGCCCACGCCCGGCTACTCGGGATGCCTCGGGCCCTGGTCAGCTTAGAGATCAAGGACAAATACACAAACTTACCCTGAGTTTTGGATTTTTCAGACTAGAAAAATAGTTTTCAAGCTAAAAATGGAAAAGGAAAAGAAAACGTCTCATTAGCAATGGAAAACCCTGTCAGGACAAGAGCCACACCCCAGACCCACCGACGTCAGGCAGTGACGGGCGCGGTGAGCGCTGAGAGGCGGGTCGGGGAGGAAGGGGTGCCACTCACTATGGTGCGGTCGATGGTGTGCAGGTAATAAGACACCGGCTTCCCCGTCCACGACACCGAGCCTTTTAGAGGCGACAGCTCCACGACGCGCATGATGGTGCCGATGTCTGCGCACAAAAGGGCGCAGGGGTCAGGGGTTGCCAGGGCACCAGGGGGAGGGGTATGGCGGGGCTCAGGTCCCAGGCGTGTCCCAACTGCCAGCTGGGGAGGTGCCCACGGCCCTCCCCACACCCAGGCACCTGGCCAAGGACAAGGGCGATAAGCCCACAGGGCGGGCTCCAAAGGCCCGTGGGGGCCAATGTGGCAACCAAGCAGCCGCAAGGATGCCCAGCGCCTGAGGGTCCTGCCACCCCGCGGGCTCGCACACACCGCTGCTTGTCCTTGTCACTGCTCCCTTGGGTCCCGGCACCACAGTCCTGCCCAGGGCCATGTCTGGGGATGTCTGGGGTTGTCACAACTGGGGGCCTCCCTCATGGAGTGAGTGCGGCCACCGCTCCACATCCTACAGCACCCGGGACGCCCCCCGCCGTCACCACTGCTGGCGGGTGACCCCGCTTTAACCCACGGCAGGTGCTCATAATTACATGTGTTAAGAACTCGGCAACACGAGAGCTCTTACCACTCAAGTTTCTACTGTTTATTCTGAAGTTCAGAGGTGCAAAGGGCTTCGAGGACACGATTCTGCCACCTAAAACACAGAGAGGGATCAGTGCTGGCCGTGGGGACACCAGTGCGCGACACGAGCAAGAGCCTGGTGAAGCTTAGAGCACCAGGATGCAAAAGCATCCAGAGAAACCAGCCCTCTGAACACAGAAAAGCCGAGGGACTGGGAGTCCTGAGCTAACCTCACAGCTAAAAGCAAAGAAAGCGGCTCCGACCCATCTCACGATTTGCTTTCCTGCAAAACGTGCTCAGGGCCTCACAGTCCCCTGGGTCTCGTCGTGGGGCCCACTGGGCACCCCCTCTACAACTTCTGCGCTGTCTAGATGCGCCACACCCACACCAGGCCTGGACCAGAACCAGCCCTGACCCCAGAGACAGACAGAACCTGAGGGAGAACCGGGTCCGGACACACAGACAGAACCTAAGGCTGGACCAGGCCCTAACACAGAACCAACAGAACCTGAGGGAGAACCAGGTCTTGATCCACACACACAGACAGAACCTGAGGCAGGACGAGGCCCGACTCCAGGGAAACAGGACCTCAGAGAGAACGGGCCCAGACTCCACACAAACAGAACCTGAGGGAGAACTGGGTCCTAATCCACAGGAACAGACAGAACCTAAGGCAGAACCGGGCCCTAACCCCACACAGACAGAATGCGGAAGGGTCAGGTCGGGAACAGCTGCACAGAAAGTTTTTCCAATTAACTCCCGGCACGTGTGCAGTCATTGTAGGGAAAAGAACCACAAGGACTCGCAGCCTCCTGCAGTGAGATCACCATGATTGATGATGTCACCCTCAGGTTACAGACGCTTCCCCCATCCTGTATGAAACACTGTCAGGAAACGTAATACACCAGAACGTTCCAGCGTAGGAAATACAGAACCAAATATAGAAGTCAAAGAAAACGCGTGGTGAGTAAACTGAAGCAGTCAGGATGAGCCCTCTGCTCGCGCATGCGCTCACGGCTCCCCGAGCCCCAGCCTGGCCTCTGGGCGCCCCCCACCCCGAGGAGGCGGTGATGCCAGGTCCCGGGCTGGCCAGGGGCGAGTTTGGGCAGTCGGCTGGTTGTGACAGCAAAGTCACAGCAGCCAGAGGCTGAGGGGGTCCCCTGGGCGCACCTGAAGAGTGTCGAAGGGAGGACGCTCAAATTAGGAATGTGTCCCCTGCAAGGCTTCCGGGACAACAGGTAACCTGAGGGGACTTCTGTGGGCATGTCACCAGGGGCCCCGAGCCGGCTGCGTGCAACACCCAGGCACTCAGGTGGGACACGGGGTACAGAGGGCAAGGTCAAGATGACCACGAGGGATGAGTGAAGAACGGGCGACATCCCACGGGACAATGAGGCCCGATGCCCAGCGGGCCGCGTCCACAAAGATGGAGGGGCCACGACCCGAGGCCCTAAGGCTAGAGAGTCGGGACTGCACAGCCCAAGAGGTGCCTGTGGCAGCTGGCAGAGCAGGAATCCACGCTCCTCTCCTGGGTGGGGCGCGGGGATGGGCGCCGAGTGCTCAGGAGAGGGGCCCGGGCAGGGCGCTCGTTCCCACAAAACCATCAGGAGTGACCCTGCCACACGCTCAGGCTCATGCTCACCTGCACATGCACACACGCAAACACACACGCAGCCGGCGGTGCTGAGGGCAGCTGGAAACTCTCTGCGTCCATGCTGGGTGATCCTTTCCCCTCTCCTGTTTGCTTGAAATGTTTCATAACAAAACTTGGGGGACACACCCCGTTTCTGTCTCCCGGCCACAGAGATCAGGATGGCACGGGGGCCTCCCCGCAGCTGCGGGGACAGGGAGCAGTGGGGGGGCGGGCAGGACAGAGCGCAGCACATCTGCCCTGCCGGGGCTCCTGCGGCACGTCAGGGAAGACCTGACGTGGGAATCGGGGCAGCAGCAGCGGCCGGAGAAGCCACCCTCATGAGCCCAAGGATGAAGACGCTTTCTGGAGACCTCCCTGCAGGACAGGTGACTCCTGCCATCTCATGTCACGACTGGAGAAGCATGGGGACACACTGTCAGGGCTGCATCCCCGGCCAGGCCCCAGGAAAGGGAGCGGGCAGAGCCCAGCGGGGCCGTGGGCATGTGGGGCAGCATATCCGACCTCACGCTGAGGTCATAGCCCACGGGGGGCCCGGGAGACTGGTCCCGCCCTGCCAGGAGGACCCCGAGAAGGATGGGCACCCGAGGCTGGAGTTCTCACACGGGTGGCGACAGCCCCCGGCCGAGGACCAGAGCCCGGCCGTGTGCGACTGGACGTCCAGGGGAAGAAGCCCGCGACTCCACCAGCGGTGGGATGACCACCACGCTCCTGGAGCAGAGCGCGTCACAGGGCACAGATGGAGCCGCCGTCATCCTGAGTGTTCACCACACATGGGAAGCTACCGGCCTCCCCACGGGGAAGAAACAAAGCAGCAGGTGAGAAGCAGGCGCGAGGGCACAGGACAAGGGGAAATGTGGGCCCTGCATGGGTCCCCCACTGCTGCCCTGCTTGTCAGGACCATCGATGGTGCTGGGACAGAAAGTGCCCAGCTTTCTGAGGAAGGCGGACTGGGGAGGACGGCCTGAAGAAGCAGCCACTCCTCCGTCTCCTCTTCCTGGAACACACCGGACCTGCTCTCCCACTCTGAGCCTAAGCGCAACTCACCACGGGACCCAGGGGCGGGCACGAGAACACAAACTAGGTTCAAAGAAACTGGTCAGCTCCCAGCCGTGTAGAAGGCTCCCACCCAGGTGTCTGCATCGGTCTGATGCTCCATGTGCACGAGGATGCCCCAAGCACAGCTGAGGGACACCTCATGTGTGCTGCTGGGCCTGGGCAGGCGCAACCCACTCTGGTGGCTAAGCCAAGACCTCGACGCAGCTCCCTCCCTGCACCTTCAGTGGCCTGGAGTGATCTCACTTGGGGACCACCCTGCTCAGGCTCACCACGCCAGAGGGAGGAGCTCGGGACACAAGAAGACCTAACAACCCCTGCCCGCATTCCTGAGGAGAGGAGAGTCTGCTCAGACACCAGGAGCTCCCGTCGCCCAAGGTAACCTGTGAGTCTAAACGCTTTCATAAGCACGGGAGAACACGCCCCTCCTACTTGGACACAAGAAGGGTGAGGTCCCCTCCGGCGTCCGGGTCTCGGCTGGCCTGGGGACCGAGTGTGAGGGGGAAGGGGAAGCAGCGGGAGCGGCGCTAGCCAGGCAGCCCGGGTCCAAGTACGGGAAAGACCCGACCAGCAAAGGCCGCAGGGGCTGGCCAGGGGAACCCCCGTGCCCTCAGCGCCCCCAAGTTAGGGTTCCAGATCGCGTGGGGACACCCAATCAAGTTTCAGTTTCCCATACACCGTGAAGAATCCTTTAGAAGGCAGGACGTCCTTGAACTAAGAAGTCACTCCCTGTCTCCACAACCGAACGAACCAGACAGCCTGCAGCTCCCCTGCTAATCTGGCCCCCGCCCCAGTCTTTCCGGCAGCTGCAAGCTGGGGCCTGAGCGGGGGAGGCGTCGGGTCTATTCCACCACACACGCTGAGCTGTGAGGCACCCTCCCACAACCTAGGTGACGGTGAGAACCACCATGGACGGGACCCGCTGCCTGAGGCCTTCCCACCAGGGCCGATCCCAACGGCAGTCCGGACCCCACCACCTGCGATCAGGGCCACAGCTGCAGAGCCCCGAGCAGGCGCAGACGCGGGATGCACGGGGTGGGGGTGGGGGGTGGGGGGGAGTCCGTTACCTTCCTTCATGTTTGCGAACCGCTCCTTCAGCTGGTGATCCACCTCAGGACCAAAGGCAAAGTTATTCACAAATATAACACTGCAAAATAATATTCCAGTTGAGTGAAAGGAGGTTCTACTTGCACACACACACAGAGCCGCCGCGCCTACGCCGCCTACCGCCTCTGCCCGCACCACCTCCGCCCAGCCTGGGGACGGGTGTCAGGGCCCAGAGGCTGTGACTGCCACCCTGGGTGCCGTGAACACAGACACCGCGACAAGCAGCCCCCTGGCTTCCTTGGGAAGGCGTGCACGGACACAGGCCCAGGGCAACGGGCTGCCCCGCCTGCCCCTCCGGTGCCCCGGGGTTGGAAAGCGGGCAGCTCGAGCGCCACCTGGGCAGAGAGGTGCGAGAACACCCGGGCAGGAAAGCAGCACAGACCCATCAAGCTGCACTACCACCCGGGGGCCCAGCGCCAAGTTCTTCCGAGGCAGGGCCTGGCCCATCCTCTCCCATTTCTCAAACGTTCTCTGGCACCCGATGGCCCGAAGAAGCACTGCCTGAAGACGCCCACCGGGTGGTGGGAGGCTGCTGCCTGCACAGGCCCCCAACCTGTCCCCTCCTCTGCCCGCCGGCTCCTGCCCCCACGGAGGACCCCCACCAGGGATCCCTTCCCCATCTGCACGTGATGGGCAGCAGCATGCTGTCTGCCATTCCACGCCACTTGACTGGAATCTCGGGACTAGGACAGTAACGGAAGATCTGACCGGGGTGAGGATGGCCACGGGCAGTAGGAGAAGCACTGAAGGTGTAAGCCAAGCTCTCTCGCTGCCGACTGCTTGGAAAGAAACCCAGGTGCGGCGCGGTTCAGGTTGGGGCCGATGGGCAGAGCCCTGATGAGAGCGGCGAGCTGGGGAGGCTCCGACAGGGAGTGGGGCCGGCCTGGAGGGGTCCCTGCTCTGGGACGGAGCCTGGGGAGGCTGCACGCCAGGGCCTCAAGGTGGCCAAGGTGGGTAGAGGGGGTAAGCCAGGACAGACCCTGGGCTGCCCGAACTAGAGTCACCCGAGAAGAAACAAGGAAGCTCCCTGAGGCCCGCAGAAGCCAGGATGAAGACCCCTGAGCGCAGAGGAGCTCATCAGGGCGGGGACGCCTCCAACAGGAAGCAAAGCGCCTAGGGCGCTCGCCGTCTGGGACAACCGTCTGGGGGCCCTGGCAGAGCCCGGCCTTGGGGCCTCGCGGTGCTCTGGGCGAGCTCTTCCTTGCCAGGCCACAGCTGCTGGATGCCCCCCATGGGAGAGGCCCCCACAGCAGCTGCTCCAGAGTCCCCCGACCCCATCTGATCTGATGGGGACACCCACGGGGTCAGCACAGTCCCCTCAAGAAAAGGGGGACGGCGTGCCCAAATCAGGTGAGACATTCTCACAGGAGAGCGAGACGAGGACAGGCCTTTGTGAACGAGGGACGCCTGCTCCCTACCTGCCCGCACGGAACCCAGTGGTGGGGCCTCGGGGAGCCATGCAGCGAGCACATGCAGAAAGAAGGGGGGGAGGCCAGACCACGAGGTCGAAGGGAAATGGTGTGACCCGAGCCCCGCCAGAGAGCTGAGAGAGTGACACGCCCGCCCCGCAGTCACCAAGGCCCGGCCACCCCCACTGAGCCACACGAGCACCTCGCGCTCCACAGGTGCTGCCACTGCTGCCGCCAGGTGCGCAAGCGCGGGGTCCAGCCCGCTCCCCGGCCCCAGGCCTGGGCAGGACAAGGGAAGGAGCCATGGAGGCAGAGCTGCCGGCAAGCTCAGGACACGCGGCGGTGTCGGCCTGGAGACTGCTTGCCACGGTGCTACCGTCCATCCCGGGGAGGCCCGAGAGCAGGAACCTGCACTGAGCCCGGGCCCTCCCCGCACTCTCCGGGCCCTCCCTGCACTCTCCAGCCCCTGCCTGCTGGGATGACCCCCGGGGAGGGGGAGCGACCCGGGGTGGGGGGTGGGGATGGGGAGCTGTGCCACCCCGTGCCATCCTGCCTTGCCCAGCAGGCCCCCGCGGCCCTCGCAGCCTCACTCTGGCCCGGCCGTACCTCGTGTTGGCGATCCGCTCTCTCCACTCCTCCGAGAGGAAATCTCCTCTCTCCAGCTGAAAGGAGAAAAGAGGGATAGCCCATCACTCAGGGGTCTCGCTCGCCTCTGCACCCCACCCCTGCCTGCCCCCCGAAGAAGAGATGGAATGAGCAGAGGCCCTGAGTGGGGAGGCCGCAGCGGGGCGGTGGCATTGGGGCCAGGCTCCCACAAGGGGACGGCGGGGAGGCCGAGACCACGCCATGCCCATGCAGGGCCAGCAGGGGGCGCCCCGAGGCGGCCGTGCTGGACAGAGCACACGCCGCAAGGGCTCAGCTCTCCTGCACCACCTCGCCTGTCTCCTGGGCAGCAGGGCTGTCCTTACGCCCTCAGCACTGCTCTGACCACTATCTTTGTTAGCCGACTAATCTCATTGTGCCTCAAGGCCAAAGTCTGCCTGAGACAACTCAGACCTTATTAACCTAACTGCCCAGAACTGTACCATTTAACAAACCAAGAAATCTGGCTTTATAATTCTTCAAAAAAAGGCTATCATCCCACTCCTGGGTGTCCACCCCAGAGAAATGAAAACAGACCTCCACAGGAAAACCTGCACACCCGTCCGCAGCAGCAAAGGTGGGAACCCACGTGTCCATCATGAACGTGAACAGATAAACACCCTGTGGTCCCTCCACACATGGGAGCATCACCCAGCTATAAAAAGGGGTGAAGACCCGACACTCGCTGCAACGTGGACGGACCCTGAGAACACGATGCTCAGTGAGAGAAGCCAGACACAGAAGGACACACGGTGTGTGATTCCATTGATGGGAAACATCCAGGACAGGCGGCCCCACAGACAGAGCGTCTCTGGGGGAGGGTGGAGGTGGCTGCTGGCGGCCCCCATCTGCACCCCACAAGCCACCAGGTGACCGGAGGCCCTCCAGGCAGCGATGGGGCAGCGCCGCCCAGCAGGGCTGGCCCCTGAGTCTGTCTGGGGACGGGCAGGAGGGAAGACCCCAAGCGTAGGAGCCTGTGAGTGCCACGGCGCCCAGGCAGAGCAGCTGCCACATCCGGCGCCCTCCAGCACACAGGAGTCACCCAGGGGCATGAGGGGCCGAGCCCCGCAGGGCAGAAGGGAGATGGCCGTCCTAAAACACCCGGGTGCTGTGGGAGGTCTACGTCCCAGACGTCCGCGTCTGCTCGCTGGGTCCTCTCCCCTTGTGAGGCTGCCACGGTTCCCTGCGCACAGCCCGGCAGGCTCGGGGCACTGACCCAAGTCCAAAGTCCTTACGATGCCGCACAGGAAAATGCTCAAGCTGCAGGCCTGAGGCCGTGTCCTGGGAAGGGCGCTCGGTGTCTGGAACCCGACCTCGGGGGCTCCCTGTCCGCACACTCTCTGGGAAAACACGGGGTCCACACGGGCACCTGCTCTCCTCCCGGAGTCTGGGGTCTCGGCTGACCGGCCCCCAGTGAGAACCCTGGGCTGGGTCTCTGTGGCCAAGAGAGCAGACCACAGCCCCCGGGCACTGGGTCTTGTGAGCCTCCCTGGGGTGTGCACCTCGCTCGTGCTGTCACGTCTCGTTTGGGGGAGTGAAGCGCCTCCTATAGAGTCTGGAAGCTTGCGCCTGGTCCCCTGGACCCACCCTACGCCTCTTCCCTCTGCTGGTTTTGCTCCATCCTGTCTCTGAATAAACCACAATGTGAGGACGACGTCTG
Source organism: Delphinus delphis (assembly GCF_949987515.2). Taxonomy (NCBI): domain Eukaryota; kingdom Metazoa; phylum Chordata; class Mammalia; order Artiodactyla; family Delphinidae; genus Delphinus; species Delphinus delphis. The sequence continues at coordinate 3,102,561 of NC_082685.1, read as the reverse complement.
CTGCGTCCTGGGGTCCCGCAGGCTCGTCCTGATGTGGCTTCTCTCTCCATGGGGGCTCACCCATCCAAGCCACAGCACCACTGCTCTGTTGTGGCCTCATGTTCAAGGCAAGAAAACGGCCAGTGTCCCGGCCCCGCCGCCATTCGCCTCTTGACACAGACTGGCCGAGTCGGCTCTGTGTTGCTGGGGCCAGTGTGCCCGAGTTAACCGTGCCAGGAAGATGTCACCCCCACCAAGGACCCATGACTGGCCCCAAGATAACCAAGACCTCCAGTGTGGAGAAACGCACACGGGCATAAGAGAGAACGGACCCCAGCCCGCAAAGGCACAGGGGCTGCCACTGCCTGCCTGGGGACCTGGCCGGGGACACCTCCCCACATGGCACTTCTGTGAGGCCGCCACCGCCCCAGGCAAGGGAAACCTGTGCGCCAGGCCCACTGCCAGGGGCCGACAGCACGGGGTCACCCGGCTGTCGCCAGGCAGAGGGGGCGCCCAGAGGTGTGACAGACACAGGCAGAAGCCGGGCGTAGGGAGGGCCCAGGGCCTCCGACGGGAGGAGAGCTGTGGGCTCCAGGGCCGGGCAGGGACTGAAGAGGCGGCTCAGACGCCAGGAAACACACTGGGCTCGGAGGCTCCTGCTGGCTTTGTTCCCCTCAGTTACTAAGTGACAGGGGCAGGAACCTGCCCGCCAACCAGGGCACCTGCTCCCAGCCACAGAGAGCCGCAGTGAGGGCACCTTTCCAGACCCAGCCGGCAAGCTCCTGTCAAATCCAGGCGTTGGGCAGGGGCTGTCGCCACACCCTCCTGGAGCAGGGCCACGTGGACGCCAGAGGCACAGCTGGCTGCCGCTCCGGACACGGCCGCCAAGGCCACGACCAAGAGTCCTCTGAGCCGAGTTCTGCTCACAGCCACCTCGCGAGGCCACAGAGCAAGGGCAACTGACAAGCGCCCTGGACCTCACGAGGCCAAAGAGCGAGAAGGTTTACACACACGGAGCCCCGCCAATGAGCCAGCTGACGTGCCACTGACCCCCAAACACCCACCAGGCCAGGCGCTGCCGCCCAAAGGTGACGAGGGGAGGAAGGGAGGAGAGGTGACCCGCCGGGGCGGGCAGCCCACCAGCCTCACCCCCGCCTCTCCCTCCAGTCGCGGGGATTGTACTAACAGCTAGAACCACACTCCGTATAAAGCAGCGAGGGCTGCTCGCGGATCCATCGGGGCACCCCTGGGGCCTGTGTCGATGCAGACTTCTACGCTAGGGGATTGAACTGCTTGGCCCTCTCACCAGAAGCAGGAGGCACTTGTTAAATTTAAAAACCTATGTTTTAGGAGGTCATAAGGTCTTAGGAAAATGGTAAACCATCCAGGAACTCTTAGCAGCATGCCAGTGGATCTAGGGACTGGGCAGGAAGAAGTTTCCTGGAAACAGAAACCAACTGGACTGACTGCCGTTAGCCTGAGCAACGAACACCAGAGGACTTCAGATGCAGGAGGGACACAGGAGGCCAGAGGATACACCCCTCGCTTTTCACTGAGGGGAGAGAATCGTGCAAGAAATCCCACCAGGAAGAAGGGGAGGGGAGCTGGGCCCAGCCTGTAGATGTGCAAGTCCTGGTCCAAGAACAGCAGAGCAGAGGCAGAGAGGGCACAGCCGAGCTCACACCACGAGGCCACACCACCCTGATACCAAAGCCAGGCATCACGAGAAAGGAAAACTACAGACCAGCATCCCTCTTGGCTGCAAATACCCTCAACAAAATAGGAGCTATACCCCAGGGCCAGGCGGGACTTGCCCCGGGCATGGAAGTACATCAGCCTTTGTACTCTGTCCCCTCAACAGGCCAAAGAGGAAAATCACACAATGCAAAAGCAGCTTTAACAAAACCCAGTACCCATTCACAATAAAGATTTCCGGAACTAAAATAAGAACAGAGGTGAACCGCGTCAACTTTAGAAAGAACGTCCACAGAAAAATCCCAAAGCTAACATCACACCCATGGTGAGAAGCTCGAGGCTTTCCTGCTGAGGTCAGGGGCAAGAAAAGGATGTGCCCTCTCATCCCTGCTCCTCAACACCACAGTAAAAGCCCCGGCTAATGCAATAAGACAAGAAAAGGAAAGGGTACCGACTGGGAAAGAAGACATAAAAGTGCCTTTGTTCAAAGGCACTTTTGAACAAAAGTGATGGTATCGTCTATGTAGAAAATCCAAGAGAGTCAACGAAAACGACGACAACCCTGGAACTAACACAGTAACTACAGGAAGGTTGCAGGATGAGGGCATGGATGTATGTCAGCACAGCGCAGACAGAAGTCAAGTCCAAACCCCCCAGAGTGGCCAGCACATCACTGAAGGAGGAGAACGAGGCTGGAGGCCCGATGCCACGCGGTTCAGGACTGACTCTCACGAAGACACAGCTGTCAAGACACTGCAGTGCCACTGAGAGAGCACACGGGGAGAGCGTGGGACGGAGCGGAGCGGCCGCTGGCCTCGGACGAATCAACAAAGACGGCTCAACAGAGAGAGGCAGCCCTGCAGCAGACAGGGCGGGGCAGCTGGATGTCTGCACACGGAGAAATGAATGTAGACGCAGACCTCACGCCCTCCGCAAGAAGTAACCAGAAAGAAACCACAAACCTACAGGCAAAACGCACAGCCACAGAACTCCTATACCATACCGTGAGGGTAAATCTAGGTGAGCTGAGGCTTGGCTTTTTTAAACACGACACCGAGGGCACGACCCATGAAAGGAGAAATGGCTAGGCTGTTCTAAGAGCCTGGAGCCCCCTTTCCTGCGCCCCCATCCGCCTCCCACCTACAATTACGTGACCCACTCTGGGTCCCTGAGGCGACAGGGATGCCGACTCTGGCCCCACAACCCTGCCCACAGGACGGCGCAGGGAGAGCAGCGAGCACGGCGAGGAACTCCAGGAGGGGGCGTCAGGACCACGTCGCAGCCAGCTGGGGTCTAAGTGACCTGGGGGGCGTGAGATGGGAAGTGGTGGGTGTGGTGAAGATCCGGTTGCGGACCCCGCCCCCTGCGATGCCCCAGCAGCGGCCCAGGGGATGGTGGCTGCATGGCGGCCGTGCGTCCACAGGCAACCGAAACCTGGCAGAAAGACTGATGAAGCCTTGAGCACAGAAACGCACTCGAGCCGAGGATGCGGACGCGGACACCCTGGGTAGGAGGAGCAGAGAGAGAGGCCAGAGCGTCCAGGATCCAGGAGCGAGACCCGAGGAACCTCGGCGTCGAAAGGCCGGGCTGAGCGATGCTGAGTGAGGGGCAGAGGGGCAGGCGGCACCGGGACAGCCGGGGGACTCATCCGCTGGGCCCCACGCTGCTGCGGGGGGCAAGCAGGAGAAAGATGCCCTCAGCCGGCCCGCGGACGGGGCAGAGGCCGCCTCGCCCGCCCCCTGCCGCCCCCACGTGCCAACCCGGGAGGGGCGCTGCCTCTGAAAGAGCCGGTGCTCTGAGGCCTTGACAGTGCCTGGGGGGCTGAGGAAGAGAAACACCACGTGGGCCACCTCTGTTCTCTGAGCGCCTGCAAGGGCCCCCAGGAGGGAGGATGAGAGTGTCCGGCAGAGGGTGGAAAGCGGTGGGGAGGGGGCTCCGGGTGGGGTAGCTGCCCCCGCCCCCGGGGGCGGAGGCTCAGGGCAGGCACTGCACCAGCAGCCACGGGGCATGGAGCGGTGGCACTCACTGTGTATTCTGCATGCTTTTTTCCATACCATTTCATCCACTTCCTGAACTCTCGGTCCATGGTCTGCAAGGGAGCCAAACCAGACAGCCCATCAGGAACCAGGCAGCCGGGATGGCACCCACGGCTCCCCAATCCCCCTTCCTCCCCTCGCCCGCCCGCTCCAGGGTTCCTGGCAAAGGCTCCCAACCACAGGGAACCCGAGTCAGCGGGCGTGCGAACCACAACTCTAAACACGTTCCTGTGGGGATGACACCGCTCAGACGTGTGCTCTCCCCAGACCCTGCCGCCCCCCAGGCAGACGCCGGCACAAGGGTGATGCCAGCTGACCCCACGGTGCTGGGGGAACTCCCCTCCCCTTGACCCCCGGTACAGGCCACGCCCTTGCCCCACAGGCCACCACAAACCAAGGTTAGAAAGAAAAGCAACAGATGCAACCATGCCCGGAGCCCAGAAGCGCTCACCTCCGCGTACTTGGCCGGGATGTCAGCTTTCTCGACACCATAGTGATGTTTGCAGTTGGTAGCCGCAGCGACCTGCAGCACAACCTGGCCCACTCCTTCAGAGAGAGAGAAAGAGAGAGAGAGAGACAGCAGCAGGTGTCAGATGTGCACTGTGACAGAGGCCACACCCCAGCCACTGGGGCGATGGCCACAAGGTCACCAGGCAGAGGCCACGGGCTCTCAGCGAAGGTGCCCGAGCGCTCTCCGAGGTCACAGAATGTGTTCAAATGCCCCAGGCCGTGGGCTGAGCCGCCACCAGGGGACAGCCATCTGGGTTTCACTTCATCATCCAAGGACAACACTCCACAGCCCCTCAACCAGAATCCGTCCTTGGTCCACGGCCCCACATGGCATTAACTGTCCAGACACAGACCCAGCTATGTGGAACTCAGGAACCCCTCGGGAAGGCTCCCGCCCGCCCTGGACACACCACTGTTCCACTACATGGCCAGTTCGCATCCTCAGCCGAGTCTGAAGCGGGCTCAGAGAGGGGGCGGGAGAGCCCCGCACCGCACACACACACCAGCAGGACGCAGGCAGAGTCTGCAGGCATTTAGCCTTCACGACAAAAGGAAGCTTTTTAAATGGTCTCTCCTTGAACTTAGATCAGTTGCACTTTAAATAAAGTGTCAGGAGCCCCTTGACTTCCCATTTTGAATAGAATGTACTCCAATGATGAAAACAAACCTGTATTCAGAAACACGGGGTAAACAGGGGAGAGGACGAGCGGTCCCTCCCAGGGGACAGGGGGAAGGCGTGGAGAGCTCGGCCTGAGGAGGCTAGCGCTTCTCAGAAATCATAAGCCTTTTGACACTAGGGGAGTTTTACAGGCTTTTAGAGAAATGACCTTTGAAGTATGTGCATTCTTATCAAAATATGAATCATACACTTAAAAAGGACTTAAACCGATGATGACACCACGTAAGAAGCCATCTTCGTCCCCATCTGCAGGGCCCCTGCCCGGCTGAGACGGGACTTTCGGGTCTGTGAGCAGGTCACATGGGATGGCAGAAATGCCCCAGCAGACTGTGCTGGGGGTTCCTGATGGAGCCGCCCAACAACATGCCGGACAGCCCCCCATCAGCCCGTGACCTCATGGGTCCCACCAGGAACCAGTCAGCCCAATGCTTACTCAGGCAGCACGATGTGCCACGTGTGTGCCTGCCAGGCCCTACCCCCAGGAGTCTCGAGTCTGTGCAGAAGGACACCCCGTGAGCAAGCAGAGGGGCCGCTTGGGCTGGTGAGTGCGGGAAGAGGGGAGGGACCGCCAGCAAGGTGGGGGCTGGTCTGCCTCGGTGGTCCCTGGGGCCACCTGTGGGCCAAGAGCCAGCAGCAGCCCCAGGCCCGGGAGGGAGCAGGAGGGAGTGCGGCCACGAGGCCTGGGGGCACAGGGAGCAGGGCTCTCCTCTCAGCAGGAGCAGGCTGGGGGTGGGGGGGGGGGGTGAGAAGCAGAGCCGCAGCTCAGCGCTGGCGGCTGGGCGGAGCCCATGGACCTTCTCAGGCTGGCTTAGCAGGAGTGAAGGGGCAGCTTTCTGGGCACCGGAAAGGCGGGCTTGGTTTGCGGCCTGCCGGGTGGGGAGAGGGGTGTGCTGACTCAGGACTGCAGAGTCAGGGCCCCCCCCACTGCCTAGCACTTGCCCCGGACCCCTCCCGGCGGGCACATGGGCGTGGCCCACACTCACCGCTACCCAGGTCCACAAACAGGTCGTCTTCGGTCATCTTGATCTCGTCGATCATCTGGGCGACCAGGTCGAAGGAAGTCTCCCCGTACACCTCCGGGGAGAAGGGCTCATAGTTGTTGAGTTTCTCGGGGTCGGTCACCGAGTGGTTGTAGACCTGCTGCAGGATGTGGCGCAGGAGCCCCGTGGACGGCCGCGTGTTCAGCTTCATGGGCTGCGTGGTGCCCTTCCACTGCGGCACAGGGGGCGCCAGTTGGTCCACCTGGGCCCCGCCCTGCCAGCCGTGCCGCTGCCCCCAATGGTGACGCATGTGTGCGGGAGCGTGTGTGTGAGCCTGTGTGTGGATGTGTGTAGTATGAACCTGCATGCATGCATGTACCCGTGCAGGGATACGTGTGCACACGTGTGCACCCCTGGACCCAAGCAGTGTGAGCACCCCAGCATAGCTCCCCTCTCCTAGCTGGTCTGTCCCAGCGCCCAGAGTGCCCGAGGGGTGGGTGAAGGACGGAGAAGCCCCAGGGAGGCTCCCTGTCACCCGCCCGCCTGCCATGGCCCCCGGGGGGCGCACCAGGGCCCGGGACCCCTTTGGAAGTAATGAGGCCGCTCAGTCCCAACCGTCTGCGTCACAGCGGCTGCGGTTCCCCACCTCCTACCCACTACAGGGTCCAACGCCCTGGGGTGCTGCAGGCTCTGCACTCCCAGGGCCTCAGGGGCCGGGTTGAAGCACCCAGGAGACTCGACAGGCAACAGGGTCCTGAAGCACAGCGTGGACCTGGAGGAGGAGGCGGGCCCGAGGGGCGGGTGAAGGCCACATACCAGCTGGTGGATGCTGTCGATGGCCCGGTTGTACTTGTCACAGAGCCTCTGCATGCTTTCGAAGCTGAAAGAGGCAGGTGATAGCCGCTGGCCACTGCCGAGCTCGGAACAAGCCACCGGGCCTCGTGGGAGGGGGCAGAGGTCCCAGGGGCATCATGGGGCCTCGAGACCAGCGCGGCATCGTGGGGTCTCGAGACCAGGGCGGAGGGGTCGGCTCACGGGTCAAAGCCTCGGGCAGCGGTGCCCTGCAGGCCTTGGGTAGGGAAAGGGCTACCACAGCAGAGAGAGGCGGGCGGGACCAAGGCCGCCTCACCCCCAACCCGTGGATGCAATGAAGTCCCACCGCCCCACGGCTGGGCCGCCCCTTCCCTGTCCTAGCCGGGGGTGGGGGGGCCTCCATGTTTACCCCTTGGCCTAACTTGAGTGGGTGGGGGGACAGCCGGGGTGCTGAGGGCCACGCTCAGGCAGAAAGGGCTCCCACTCTGCTGGTCGGGTGGAAGGGGACGACGGCCGACACCCCGGCTCTGCAGAGAGTAGGGTCAGCACCTCCCCCCTCACGCCGACAGCACTTCTGTTTACTACACCTGTTTAAGTTTCTGACACTTTCACAGATATAAGCAGCCTGTGTTAGATACTTAACGAGGGAGTTGTCGGGAGTTTTTAACAAGACTAGGTTCTCCCAAACACCAAGGGAATGAATTTTCAATGGAACCCCCTAACCCAGGGGTACCCCCGGAGCGGTATGTGGGGCCATTTGTGGTTGTCACCACTGGCGTTGAGAGATGGGGCGGGGGCTGCCTGGGATGGCCCCGCGGAGGATGACCTGCCCGACGCCTGCAGTGAGGGGCTGTGCCTGGTGCCTGCGCTGCACAGGGGAGGGGCTGTCACTCGAGGGCTCGTCCAACGCCCCCTACAGGCAGGGCAGCAAGACGGCTGCTCCCCAGTGAGATGCCAGGACCCCGGGGAACCCAAGGACGCATACGGGGGTGCAGGGAGCACCCCCCGCAGCCCCTCCCCACCTGCATCTTCGAGACCCCCCGGCCCACGACCCCGGCCCTGGAAGGGCTCTGGGAATTGAAGTGCGCCTTCCTTCCTTCCTAATAGAAGGAAAAGAATTCAACTGGGACCTGTAACCATACGGCAAGTTCGGTTTCCTAGAATGGCAGCTGCAGCTGAAAAGCCAGAGATCTCGAGCAGGAAAGAGCAGGCGCGGCTGAAGCCTGTGAAACTCACACACAGACACACAGCGAGGGATACGCGGTTCCAACACGCTGGGAGCAGGCTGACACGCCGCAACAAGGCAGGAAACCCACATTCCAGGGGAGCTAACCACGTGCACAGGCGCGAGGGGTCCAGCCCAGCACTGGGCCGCGGGGTCTCAGGGAGCACGGCCCAGCAGCCACCCGAGTGCAGTGTCTGTGAGTGACACGCCCGTCCCTGGCCCCAGGCACCCACTCTTCGAAATGGAAGGGTGGACGCGATGGCCAGTCCATCTCCAGCTCCTGTCTTCCTACGCGGGCCTCAGGGAGAAAACAATGCACTAGTTCACAACCTCACTTCCTTGTGTTCTGACTTCTACACCTCCTTCAAAGCCTCTGGCTACACCCTGGAAGAGACCTTTTCTGGGAGGATGAGCAACACGGAAGCTCAGGGGAACCTGGGCACCCTGATCCCTGCCGGGATCCACCAGACAGAGGAGCTCGGCTCTCTGCGCCGGCCCTGCTGTCACAGACCCTGAGGTCACACGGGTCCCTGGGGTGGGCACCGTCAGATGGCCCCCTGCCCTCTCCCAGCCCCACGTCCTTCCAGTCTTTCCTCAACTGGCTGAACACGGAGGGAAGAACACCAAACCCCCACCTGCAAGCACCTTGCACCAAAAGCGCCTTTAAGCACCCCAGCTGCTCTAGGCCAGGCCCACGGCACTCAACCATCACGAGATGTGAGTTGCACAGACCTCGAGACCATCATTCAAGGTCAGCGGCCACAGGCGCCCTCACCCCAGGGGCAGGAGGCGTCCTCATCAGGGGTCAGGACCCATGGATGCGCTGGCCGCCCAAGGCCGTGCGGCCACCTGTGCCGATGCTGCGGGGGTCTGGCTGCTCTGGACCAGGGGCCAGCACGGGTGGCCTCTTGTCACAACAGCAAGTGCTGATGACTGAACGGGGAGGAGGGGGAGGCAAGGGGGTGGGACCAGGGGCTGACTGAGGCTGGGAAGGCCGGCCAGGACCACAAGTCCTCCAAACACAGAAGTGAGCCCACGTGAGCAGGCCTGGCAGCAGGGCCTGTGCGGGGCTCGAGGGCGCCTCGGGGCCGCGTTCTCTGCCATAAGCAGCTACTTAAGCCCGAGCCTGCGTGCCACCTCGAGCCTGCCAAGGACAGAGACAGGCAGGAGCGTTTCTCAAAGAAAAACAAAAAAAATTCCAGGCAGGCATTCCAGACACGGCCTCGCCCTTCCCCACCCAGAGGACTCTCCTTGGAGACCCAGGATGTGGCTGTAGGAAACTGCTAGACGTGGCCAAAGCCAAGTGAGACCTTGACCAGAGCTGGGCAGGGACCAAGGCTCCCCAGGCCAGGCCGCCGGCGCTGGCAGCTGCCTGCCGTGAAGAGTGACTCCTAACTTGGGGTAGTTTCACACACACACCAATCCCAGTTGCTGCAACGTGCAGTGTCCAATTATGTCCTCACTCTGACAGCCTCTGCCAATATTGGATAAACATTTCCTACCAAAATAACTCAATGCTGGCTCTGAAAGGAAACTCTAAAAGGAACTTTCCCATCAGCCTGCAGCATCGAGGAAGATCTAATTATAGGCTGTGTCCACACACGCTGAGCCCGTCCCAAGTGGAGACGCAGTCCAGGCAGAACCTGGCTTACCTTTTGGTGTCGTAGTCGATTAAAACATAATTCTCCATAGCGAGCTTGAGATCTGGGATTTCTTCACAGACCCACCTGAAACACAAAGAAAACTAGTATTAGTGCTCTATTTTTTACTCTCAACACTGTTCTTAAACACTGTTTACTCTACAAATACAAAAACAAAACATCCTCGTTACCCAACTCAAAATGTGAAAGAGTGAAGGGAGGTGTTACTTCAAAACAAAGGCTGTGGGGCTTCTCTGGTGGCGCAGTGGTTGAGAGTCCGCCTGCCGATGCAGGGCACACGGGTTCGTGACCCTGTCTGGGAAGATCCCACATGCCGCGGAGCGGCTGGGCCCGTGAGCCATGGCCGCTGGGCCTGCCCGTCCGGAGCCTGTGCTCTGCAACGGGAGAGGCCACAGCAGTGAGAGGCCCGCGTACCGCAAAAACAAAAAAAAAAACAAAAAAACACAAAGGCTGTGAACTTTACAATGCCATCATTACAATGATGCTGTCCTTATGAATTACACAAGTATTACGTTGCTTCAAGTTCCAACAATGTTGTCCATTGGGAGCTAAATGGACTTAATGTGTTACAGGGTCTAGGAAATCAAATCAGCTCAAATCAGGGAGTCTGAAAAGCAACGTATCGACCAGAAATGAAAGGGAACTATTATTTGAAGAATTAACTAATTCCAAGACAAACAACGGGGCTTCTTCAACAAACACACTGAGGGAATTCCCTGGTGGGCCAGGGCAGTGGTTAGCACTCAGAGCTTTCACTTCCAAGGGCCTGGGTTCAATGCCTGGTTGGGGAACTAAGATCCCAAAAAACAAAAAAACAGTGCAAGGGAAAAAAAGAGATGGAGGGGGAACCTGCAGACTGAAAGACAAAAATATATCCACCAATCCCAAGGTGTAACCCTGATTGGATCCTGATACAATCTTGAGAAAAGTTGTGAAAGAAGAGTCATCACTACAGAACTTACAGAGAATAAAAGGAAATTAAGGGATATTATGAAAAATGGCATGTCAATAAACTCAACAACTTGGGAGAAATGAACAAATTCCCTGAAAGACACAAATTACCAAAACTGACAGAAGAAGAAACAGAACATATGAATAGCCCTATACGTATTAGAGAACGTTACTTCCTAATCAAATACCTCCCACAAAGAAACTCCAAGCCCAGGTAGCTTCGCTGGTGAATTCTATGAATCACTGGAGAAGTAACACTAATCCTTTTCAGCTTTATGAGGCCAACGTTACCCTGACAGCAAAACCAGAGAAAGACAAAGCCTTGTAAAGATAAAGTCATCACGAGGAAGGAAATCTACAGACCCGTATCCCTCACAAACACAGACACAAAAATCCTTTAGAAATATTAGTAAACTGAAGTCAGCAATACATCTTATTCAAGTAGAGTTTCTCCCAGGAATGAAAAGTTGTTTAACATTCTAAAACTAGTCACTGTAGGGACTTCCCGGGCAGTCCAGTGGTTAAGACTCCGCGCTTACACTGCAGGGGGCATGGGTTCGATCCCGGGTTGAGAAACTAAGATCTCACGTGTCGTGTGGCACGGCCAAAACAAAAACAAAGACAAAAACAAACTAGTCACTGTAATTTACCTCATTAAGAGAATAAAAGAGAAAAAAAGTCATACGATCGCCTCAACAGATGCAGAAAACGCACACGACGAAATTCAATTCCTATTCACATAAAAACTTCCAGGAAAACAGAAATGGAAAGAGCCACCCTCCGCCTGATGAAGGGCATGGGGTCGTGGTGGAGCTACTATCTCTCAGCAACAAGCCCGCTGGTGCCTGGGGCTCTGCCAGGAGGGGCACAAGGAGACCACAGATCTGGAGAGGAAGGAGAGCTGGCTCTCTTGTGCCCGCCCGGGTCCCTGTGTCATCCAGCGAGACTGCCTCACCCAGCAGCAGGTACTTTTCTCCATCGTACAGACCCCAGGCCCCTCCAAACACACGCACCGGCCCTAGCCACTGGTGGCCGGTGCTCCCACCTCAGGGGTCTGGCTCCCCTCCCTGCGAGACCCGCCCAAGCTCACAGTCACCACAGCAGCTGAGCAGTGCTGGCTTCCGTGTGTCATCCCCCCCAGCCCCCGGCTCCCTCAGACCCAAGGGCCCCTGGAGTCACTGCCCCCATGGTCATCAGAGCCTCTCCACCTGGGCCTTCAGGGTGAGCGCCTTCACCGCTGGCGAGCTCTTGTCCAGCACACCTGCTTTCCCTTGGGAGGCCCCTAGCACAGAAGGCAAGGGCCCCCGCAGCCAGCACCAAGCTGGCGGTGCGATCCTGCGCTCCCCAAGGATGGGATGGGCAGGGACCTTCAGCCTTCTACCACAGGTCCTGGACAGCACCACAGGCAGGAAAAAGGAATGCACAGAATAAAGGCCAGGAAGGAAGACGCAAAACTGTCCCTACTCACATACACATGACTCAATACACAGACCATCCTAAGGAATTTACACAGGACCTACCAGAACTCATGTGAATTCAGCAAGGTCACAGGACAAAGGTCAACTATATTTATAAATGCCAGCAAGAAAGAATTTTAAAAAGGAACAATTTTTCTTTTTTTAAAATAAATTTATTTATTTATTTTTGGCTGTGTTGGGTCTTTGTTGCTGCACGCAGGCTTTCTCCTAGTTGCAGCGAGCGGGGGCTACTCTTTGTTGCGGTGCACGGGCTTCTCATTGCGGTGGCTTCTCTTGTTGTGCAGCATGGGCTCTAGGCGCGTGGGCTTCAGTAGTTGTGGCAGGCAGGCTCCGCAGTTGTGGCTCGCGGGCTCTAGAGCGCAGCCTCGGTAGTTGCGGCGCACGGGCTTAGTTGCTCCGCGGCATGTGGGATCTTCCCGGACCAGGGCTCGAACCTGTGTCCCCTGCATTGGCAGGCGGATTCTTAACCACTGTGCCACCAGAGAAGCCCAAGGGAACAATTTTATATGTTACTAAAAATAACATTAAAACGTGGACTTCCCTGGTGGCCCAGTGGTTAAGAATCCGCCTGCCAATGCAGGGGACACAGGTTCGAGCCCTGGTCCGGGAAGATCCCACATGCCGCGGAGCAACTAAGCCCGTGCGCCGCAACTACTGAAGATCCCACATGCTACGGAGCAACTAAGCCTGTGCACCACAACTACTGAAGCTCACGTGCCCTACAGCCTGCATTCCGCAACTACTGAGTCTGCGAGCCACAACTACTGAAGCCCGTGCACCTAGAGCCCGTGCTCCGCGAGAAGCCACCGCAAATGAGAAGCCCCCGCGCCGCAGTGAAGAGTAAGCCCCTGCTCGCCACAACTAGCGATAGCCTGCGTGCAGCAATGTAGACCCAACGAAGCCAAAAATAAATAAATAAATGTAAAAAACAAACAAAAACAAAAAAACAACATTGAAATGTAAATCCTTAGGGATTATCTTAATGAAAAATTTGCAAGACCTCTACATTGAAAACAACAAAACATCACTGAGAAAAATTAAAGACAACATAATAGTAAATATAGAAACAAACAAACAATGCTCATGGAATACAAGACTAAATATTGTTAAATCTCCTCCTCAAACTGAACTGCAAAATAATTCCTATAAAAAAGTCCAGTAGGCTTTCTTCTGAGTAACAGACAAGGTGATTCTCAAATTGACATAAAAAAGGCAGAGAATCCAGAACAGCCAAAATAGTCTTCAAAACTAACAGCACTGTTGCAAGATTCACACTGCCTTAATTTGAGACTTAACGTAAAGCTACAGTAACCAAGAGTGTGGTATTGGCAGAGAGGTGAACAAACAGATCAGTGGTACAGGACATGGAATCCACAGACAGACTAAATTTTAACAGCTGATTTTTGACAAAAGCACCAAGGCAATTTGATGGGGAAAGGAACATCTTTTCAACAAATGAGACTAGAAGGATCGAATAGTGAATGGAAAAAAAAAATCTTGACCCCCATAAACACAAACCCTCATCAGACATAAACAAAGATTAATTCACAATCGATCTTAAACCTGGATGTAAAAGCTAAAACCACAGAGCTTCCTGAAGAAAACAGGAGAATAACTGCATGACTCTGCAGGCAAAGATTTCCTGGATATGACCCAGATGACCCACCATCAAAGAATAAATCGGTAAGTTAAAAACTTCCACTCCTCAAGATGCCGTTCAAGCTGCCATCAGCCACACTATGCACAATACACTACCTCACTAGGCACTCAGTCAGAACATGTTAAGAATTTCTATAGCTCAGTAAGAAGACAAGCAACCCATTCTCAAAAACCAGCACAGCGCTTCCCTGGTGGCGCAGCGCTTAAGAATCCGCCTGCCAATGTATGGGACACAGGTTCAAGCCCTGGGCCAGGAAGATCCCACATGCCGCGGAGCAACTAAGCCCGTGAGCCACAACTACTGAAGCCCACACACCTAGAGCCCGTGCTCCACAACAAGACAAGCCACTGCAACGAGAAGTCCGTGCACCGCAACGAAGAGTGGCCCTCACTCGCCGCAACTAGAGAATGCCTGCACGCAGCAACGAAGACCTAGCACAGCCAAAAATAAAAATTAAAAAACAAAAACAAAAAACAGCACAAACTCTTCTCCAGGGGAAAAACCAGAGCTCTCTGGAGCAGTGGCCGACTCTTGGGCTGGGACACAGCAAATTCAAGATGACTCTGGAGCATCTGGCGGCTCCAGAAAGTGAGGATGTGCTCAGAGTGGGCGAGGCCAAGTCAAAGGGACTGGGCACAAACCCAAAGAGCCCCCCAGGCCAGCACAGGAACAGTCTGAGGAGCAAAACAAGTAATGCAGCAGCGGGGTATGACCCACAGAATGAAGTCAATGCCTGCGGAGGAACAGCCCTTCCTCACAGAAGAGTTCCAATTAATAAATGGAGGGAGAATGACGGAAACAGAAAAGCACCTTTTGGGACTACCCTGGCGGTCCAGTGGTTAAGACTCTGCGCTTCCCCTGCAGTGGGCATGGGTTCAGACTACGATCCCGCATGCCACGCAGCACGGCCAAAAAAGAAAAAAAAGTATCTTTCAAATGCCCCAGTAACTAGTCCTTGCAGGTGAGACCCACCTCTGGATGCTAAAATCAGAAGCAAAAGTCCAAGAAGAAACAGGATATCTGCACAGCCTCCCAGTATTGGGCTGGCCAAAAGGTTTGTTCAGAAACCCGAATGAACCTTTTGGCCAACCCAATATTTCCCCCACGATTTTTATTAATTAAAAAGGGGAAAACAGTAACTTTACACCGGAGAAATCTGGAAGATACCACCTCAACCACATGATCCAAGTTAATGTCATCGTGGCAAGACATGTAGATGCCATGTGCCTCTTGCTGTACTCAGAGCTCTTATCAGGAACACTGTTTTGTCAAATGCTTTTTCTGCACCCATTCCATACTATTTGGAAGCAGACCACACGTGACGTTTTCATCCATAAATATTTCAGTATTTAACTGTAAAAGTTATGGCTTCTTTTTTTTTAAAACATAAGTGGATGCCACTGTCACACCTAGGGAAAATAACACCAGGAATAGTAGAGAATTCCTCAAACTCATAATGGGCATCTGTGAAGAACCTACGGCTAACATCACCTCAGTGGTGGAAGACTAAACCTTTCCCACCAGGATCAGGGAAAAGGCAAGAATACCAGATTTCACCACTTCATTGCAAAACAGTCTTGAAGGTCCCAGGCAATTCACTAAGCTCCAGAAAAAGAAATGAAATCATGAAGCCTGTAAAGGAAGAAGTAACGCTGTCCCCACTTACAGGTGATACAATTATTTCCACAGCAAGTCCCAGGAAATCTATAAAACTACCACTAGGATTGATGAATTAAGCACAAGGTCATGGTTAATACACAAAAATCAACAGTATTTTTACCCACTACCAGAAGGCAAATAGAACATAAAATTTAACACACAATCCCACTTATGGTAGTGCCAAAGGCATGAGTGAGCTAGGAATAAACCTAACAAAAGGTTGTCCAAGACCTCAACACTGCAATGCCAGAGCTGCCAAGAGAAGTGCTGAAAGGCTTAAGTAAGTGCAAAGGTATACCATGTTCATGGATTGGAAGACTCAACAGTGATGGTAAATCTCTCCAAGATGACCTACAGATTCAATTCCTAACTAAACTGTGCAAAAATCAACAAGCTGATTCTAATATTTACATGGAAATGCAAAGGAGATGGAATAAACAAAGCAACATTTCAAAAGAAGAACAAAGATGGAGGACTGACTCTGTCTGATTCCAAAGCTTACCATAAAGCTGTGGTAACCAAGGTTTTGTACTGCCCGAAGGAGAGAGCCATGAATCAGCGGCACAGAACAGAGTCTAGAAATAAACCACCTGGTACACTGTCAACTGATCTTTCATAAGGGTGACAAGGAAATTCCACAGAGAAAGGACAGTTTCATCAACAAATGCTGCTGGAACTACTGGACGTCTGGCATGCAAAACAATAAACTTGAGCCCATACTTTGCACCACATGTAAAAATTTATTCAAAATGGATGAAAAGATATAAATGTAAAACCCAAACTATAAAACTTCCAGAAAACACAGGAGAAAACCTTTGTGACCTTGAG
Organism: Delphinus delphis; assembly: GCF_949987515.2. Taxonomy (NCBI): domain Eukaryota; kingdom Metazoa; phylum Chordata; class Mammalia; order Artiodactyla; family Delphinidae; genus Delphinus; species Delphinus delphis. Next base: position 3,086,407 of record NC_082685.1, on the reverse strand, counting down.
TTAGGCAAACACGTCTTAGCATGCAAAAAACCCACAAACTATAAAGAAAAAAAAAAAGGTGATAAACTGGACTTCTATCAAAATTTAAGATATCTGCTCTTTAAAAGACAATGTCATGAGCATGAAGAGACAAGCCACAGACCAGAAGAAAACATACCTGATAAGGATAAATCACAATGATAAAGAATGCTCAAAATTCAATAATTAAAAAACAACCAGTTTTTAAAACGAGGCAAAAGATGATGAACATCATCAATTATTAGGAAAACTCTCATTAAAACCGCAATGATACCACCCCACGACTCGAACAGGACCAGCAAGAACAACCCAGTGAACATCACCTGCCAACAACGGGAGCCACGGGAGCGGTCCTGCACCGCTGCCTGCAGCGCCAGGTGGGGCGGCCCCTTTGGAAAGCACCTTGGCAGCCTGTCTTCAAGCACAACCCAGCAATCCCACTCCCGGGTATTTACGCGGATGTGTAAATACACGGATGTGTCCACACAAAAACCCGCGGGATGTTTACAACAGCTTCATTTACAATTGCCGAAAATCGAGATCCACCCAAACATGTCTGTCATCTGGTAAACGAATGAGAGAACTGTGGTCCATCCTGCAATGATGCACTCCTCACGAATAAAAAGGAAAAACTATTGTTACATTTTTAAAAAATGTAAAATTCTAGAAAATGCAAAGTAATCCACAGCGGCAGAAAGCAGGTTGGGCTGCCTGGGACAGAAGGGAGGGAGAGGTGGCCGAGAGAGGGCACAAGGAAACGCAGGGGTGACTCTGTACACTGGTACATGGGGACACCCACGCATCCACGTCGGCCACTGTACACTTTCCACACGTGCAGTCTCCTGCACTTCAACCACACCTCGACTGTGTCATAATAAACCCTAACATGGAAAAGAAGAAAGTGAATGGAAGCACAGGTGAAACAAAAGCAGCCGAGAGTCGGCGAGTGCTGGGCTGGGTGGCTCATAACACCCACTGCCTACCTCTAGGCATGTCGTAAATCCTCCAGGATAAAAAGTAAAATAAGAGGAAAAACAAAATAGGTAACCACTGTCTTTGCCAGTGAACAGAACCCGCCTTCGGGGACACGAGGGAAGGAGGTGAAGTCGCCTGTGAGACGAGGACCAGGCCCGGCTGGACAGCTGCAAACCCAGTCCTGACGCCCCGCACTGCAGGGAGACACCCCCTCCCTGCAGAAAGGAAGCAGGTAGGGAGGCTGACCCGCCCCCGGAGCTCACTCGGCTCCGGCTCCGGGGAGCGGGTGAGAACCCAGGCCGGCCGACTCAGTGCCCCCTGCCTAATCACACAGCCCCACTTCCTAACCAGCAGTCTTCTTTAAAAATAAACCATTATTTTTATGATATATTACACCATTAACAACAAAAAAAGTAGATCCCAAATTCTCAGCATCACCCCTGGACAGGCCCACCCTGCAAGACTCACACCCATGATTTCACTCAGTCTTCCAGACAATCCTGCAGGAGGCCCTGCTCAGACCCGAGAGCAGAGAAAACAATCTCAGGGAGTCTGAGGTCACTCAGCCACCAGGGGCAGGACGGGGCCTCATGTCACAGCCCAGACCCCAATCCTGACTCCTCCTTGGGGCACTGCCAGCCCGTCCGCCCCAGGTTCAAGTGGATATAATGGCGTGTGGCCCAGGCAGTGGCTACACAGCTAAGGATTTTAAGGAACAATGCAGCGAGATGCCAGGGCCACGGTCACACACGTGGAACATCTAAAGCCAAGAGCGGTCGCAGGATTCCGCGCGTGGGCCCCTGAGGGCACTCTGGAGGCCGTCGCAGACCCTCAGGTCCCACGTGAGGAGACAGCCCACTAGAAACACAGCCGGCGGCCCCCCTCCCAGATCTCGTCCGGGTCAGCCTCCTGGGCACCCGGCCTCCTCTGCACAGCACGGGGCAGGCTCACAGAGGGAAGAGCAGCCCAAACCCAAAGGTCACACCAAACCCCACGGGAGAAGAGTAAAGCAAGGTGATGAGGCGAGAGGGGAGGGGGGGTCCCTCGGGAAGCTGGCCACTCAGGATTTCCAGCCCCTTCCACAGGAAGCCAGCTCACGAAGCACCAAGACCTGTCCTGGGTCACACTCAGAGGACTTGACCCCTGACCCCACAGCCCCGCTTCCCAAGCCGCCTCGATGCTGACGATGCTGACACAGATCAGCATGGAGGAATGGGGGAGCGCACAGCTGGGGGGCTGCTGGGAACTCAGGACTGGCCCACCCCGAGGCCCCGCCCCTGAGGCCCAGCCCCAGCAGGTGCCACACTCACCGGATGGTCTCGATGATTTCATGAGCAGCATCGTGGTGTTTGTCCTGAAAGACAATGGGACAGGGTTTAGAGCCGTCCCTCCACCCTCCGGTGATGGTGGCGACCAGAGGAGGCGGGTGCTGCAGCCCCCAGGACTCCCCGCCTCATTTCCCGACCCGTGGGACCTACCAGAGAGCCCTACCCACAGCGCTGGGGCCATGTCCTGTCACGTGGGACACGCTGGCTTCGGGAGCGCCTGTTCCTGCAGCGCCCTGCCGCCCAGTGGGCTGCGGGGAAGGGACCGGGACGGAGTCTAAGCCCCCGACCCTCCTTCCCCAGGACTTCCCCCGGGTGCTCCTGCAGCCTGGAAGCCACAGGCCTGGCTCTGAATCCCTGAACCGCTGCAGGCCTCGGTTTCCATCTGTAAAATGGGGAAACACCAGTCGTGCAACCACCGGGAGCGGGCAAGCAGCGGTCCTCCCTCCCGGCCACAGCGGCGCTCTCCTGGCCCCACTGCGCCCAGCGGGCTGGCCTCGCCGCTTTTCCCGAGGAGCACATCGGGGGTCGCTCTGGCCTTTCGCCGGGGTCTTGGCGGCCAGCTAACCCAAGACCGCGCAGAAACCAAGTGAGGACGACGCATCGTGTGGACGGTCTGTAACTCTAGACTGCACCTTTGCCCCGCCAGTGAAGGTTTCTATCGTGGTGAGGAGGGGTCTCGAAAGGATGCACAGCGAGAGGAGGGGCTGCGAAGAGCATGGGCTGAAGCCGGAGGTGAGATGGTCAGGCCCAGAGCTGCCAGCCCTGCCCCGGGACAGCGACTGCCCCTCTCAGCCCAGGCCACCATTTCCACGATTCACAGAGGAGGATGGCAACGCGGGCAGAGTCCCTGCAGGTCAGGGCACGGATGCCCGTAAGGTCCCAGGACAGGGCCCCCCACGGCGCAGTGTTCCTAACAGGTCAAACAACTCCGGAAACACCCTTTGTGTCCTAAGCCTCATGTTTGCAACAGCAGCCCTACTGAGATATAATTCACACAGAATGGGCCTCCACTTCAAGTATACAGTTCAGTGGGTTTTAATACATTCAGAGCTGTGCAACCATCACCTCTATCTAGTTCCAGAACATCCCATCACCCCATTAGCAGACGTACCCCAATCCCCTCCCCAGCCCCTGATAACACTAACCCACTCTCTGTTTCTGTGGATTTGCCAGTTCTGGACCTTTGTAAATAGAATTACGATATGTGACCTTTTGCCCAGAGTCTTATTTTTTAAGGCAAAGGAAAAAACCAATCTTCTATCGTTCTTAATAACATCCTCCAACTTACCAAGGACGGAGCAGTAAATATCCATTGAACTCATATTACTTAGACAAGGCAGGGGGCGGGAGATGGAGCACGTGCAGTCCAGCACAGGACAGCCCTGCAGACCAGTGGTTCCCGAGACGGGGGAAGCAACCCGCAGCATCAGCACCACTGCTGACCCAGAAACCCTTGGGAAGAACCACTGATCAGCCCCAAGGCCTCCTGGCAAACGGCAGGAAACAGTGAGGACAGCAGGGTTTGGAAAACAGTCTGGCAGCTCCTCAAAGGTTAAACAGTTAGCAAATGACCCAGCAATTCCTCTCCTGGTGTCTGCCCAAGAGAAATGAGAATATTTGTCCACACAAAACGCTGAACATTGGGTTTCCCTGGTGGCTGGTGGCACAGTGGTTAAGAATCCAGCTGCCAATGCAGGGGACACAGGTTCGAGCCCTAGTCTGGTAAGATCCTACATGCCGCGGAGCAACGAAGCCCGTGCACCACAACTACTGAGCCTGCATGCTGCAACTACTGAAGCCTGCATGCCTAGAGCCTGTGCTCCGCAACAAGAGAAGCCACTGCAATGAGAAGCCCGCGCACTGCAAGAAAGAGTAGCCCCCACTCACCACAACTAGAGAAAGCCCATGCATAGCAACGAAGACCCAACACGACCAAAAAAAAAAAACCACACACAAAAAAACCCCTGAACATTAATGTTCACAGAGGCGTGATTCACAACCGCCAAAAGGTGGAAACCACCCAAATGTCCATCAACAGATGAACAAATAAACAAATGTGTCCCTCCACACACTGAAATATTATCCATCCATGAAAAAGTGTGAAGCACTGACCCTCGCTACAACGTGGACAGACCCTGAGAACACGATGCTCAGTGAGAAAAGCCAGACAGAGGAGGACACACAGGGTGTGATTCCATTGATGGGAAATGTCCAGAACAGGCAGATCCACAGAGACAGAGAGTGGGTTCCTGGTTGTCAGGGGCTGTAGAGGGGGGTGGGAGGGATACTAATGGGGACGGGGTTTCCTCTCGGGGTGATGGAATGTTCTAAAATTGGTAGTAGTGACGACTGCACTCAATGAATACACTACAAAGCAGGGAACAGCATGCTTTAGGTGGATGAGGTGAAGACTGTGGGAATTACATCTCAAAACAGCTATCAACAACAAGAACAACAGGGACTTCCCTGGCGGTCCAGTGGTTACGACTCTGTGCTTTCACTGCCGAGGGCCCAGGTTCAATCCCTGGTCATAGAACTAAGATCCCACATGCTGCACGGTGTGCCAAAAACAAACAAACAAAAAACCACAACAAAACCTACAGGAGGAAATGCACGGTATCGTTAGAAGCACCTCCGCCTCAGTAGGAAGACACTGAGCATCTCAGACACTCACACGGCCGACAGACTCTGTTCCTGGTCCCCAACATTCAGTGAGTCCACAAAGACAGTCCTGGCAGCCCTGAACTCCCTGGGCTCCTGGACCCACTGAAAGCAGAGAAGACGCCACGCTGTCCTGCAGGGTCTGCTCAGAGACAAACGCACACAGCACAGTGTACAAGGCGCTGAGGTAGTCACAGGATGAGGAGGAGGGTCTAGAACTTTCCACCAACGCTCTCCCACGTCACACTCCTCCTGAGGGGAGCCGGCCCCCGTGCACTGAGGAGCCTCAGCAGCCCTGCGGGGCCCACGTGCAGAGGAGCCACGGGAGGGGCCTCCTGGAAGCCAGGCATCCCGCCCGGTCCAGCCTTCAGATGGGGCAGCCCCGGCTAAAGCCCCTACTGCAGCCTCCTGAGGGACCCTCGGCCGGAATCCCCTGGCCCGCCTGCTCTGAATCCCTGCCCTCAGAAACCACGGGAGGTCATCAGTGTGCGTCGTCTCAAGCTGCTAAATTCACGTCTGCGTTTAGGCCGATACACTACCCTGCGAGCACGGCCCGTAAGAACAAGTCTTAGAGCCACAGGAGGACGTGGCAGCAGCCAGGAGAGTCTGATTCCAGTCACCACTGTGGAGTTACAAAACAGGGCGTGCGCTCTGAAAGGACCCCGTGAGCATGCGCATGTGCCTGAGCGTGCGCCGCGTGGCAGCCCCGTGCCGGCTCGGACTGCGCTCCCTCCCTCAGCGCCCCCCAGGAGGCTGGACGCGCCCCAGAGACGCTCCTCCTGCAGGGGCGGCAGGGGCCCTCACGGCACGCGGGCCGCAGCCCTGGCTGAGCCACTACGTCTCAGACCGAATCACGCAGACCTGGGAAGACGGGGGCCTGGAACGTGGTCTCATCTGTGATGAGATGAACTCAAGCTTTCCCAAGCTTTCAACTTTCAAACCAGAACAAAAGGAAGGAAACAGTTTATGATGTGCCTCCTACTATCTGAGGATGCTGCTTTAGGGACTGGCCAGCTTCCAGCGACCGTCCTGAGTCGTATGATTTAAGATGCCCTGATCACCATCGATGATTCAGAAGCTCTCACAGCTTCTCGGCTGTGGCCTCTTCTTCTGCTTCACAGGCCTTCAGAACAGATTGACGCCAGAAGCCGACCCAGAAAGGTCCAACTGAGAACAGCCCTGAGGAAGCCCGCGCTTAGGAGCGCCCACACCTCCTTCCCCAGGGGAACCCTGGAACTCCGGAGTTTGAGGCCAGCCCTGGTCTTGCTGCACGGGACGCCCGGCCTCCCTGTCCCAGCCACAGCCCCGGCCCGCTGCTGGCTGCCTGCTGAGTCAGTGACTAACCCAGGCTCTTCTCACTGACAGCCTCAGAGCCTCCGCAGGAAGCCGCGCAGAGGCTTAGCGAAATGCTGCTCAGCACAGAGCCGCAGCCTCACTGCGGGGTCCTGGGAAAGCAGCCGCAATAAGCACAGCCGTTCCCGCCTGAAAAAGCACGCTGTGCGCAAGCCGGGGGCTGTCATCAGGCCTGAGCCGCCACCAAGCCCGTCCCGTCCGCTCCCCTCCCCTGCCCAGCTCAGGGGAGGGCGGGGGCCGCCCATGGGGCTGGGGAGTCTGGCTGTCCCACTCGGCAGGCCCCTGCCTCCTCCTTGACCGTGAAGACAGGTGTGGGAACAGGAACTCCACCCGGACGCCCGCAGGTCTGGTTCTGCCCCTGCTCGTCCCCGCAGGCCCTGCACCCGGCGTGAGGAGCCTGGACAGGAGGCCTCCTGGGTGCTCGCTGCCAGGGCACAGCCCACCCCTGAGCACACAGGCTGGTTCACGGTGACAGGGGCACGACATCTGGAAACATCGTCCCTCGAGGACCCGGCGAGAGGCAGGGGGCAGAGACTAGGGAGGAGACAAGACGTGGACTCCGTCCTCCTCTTCCCACTTGCAGCAGGAAGACGCCGGGACCCAGGGGGCCTCCGAGGCAGGGGCATCACACCGGGACGAGCATCAGAATCCCTGGTCAGAGTGGAGCTCTGGGGCCCACCCGCAAAGTTTCAGAGTCAGCAGGTCTGGGCCCCAGGAACCCGCATTCCTAACCAGTTCCAGCTGGTGGGGAAGCTGCTGGCCCAGGGGCCCTGCTCAGAGAACCACCGGCCTGAAGCAAGCAGGGACCACACTCTGTATCACCGTCTGCTGGGGGCAGAAGTGCCCAGGAGGTGCCGAGGGGGAGCACCCTGGGACTCTGCCCGCGGTCCCCACTCCCCAGCAGGCTGCAGGGGGCACTGCCTGCGGGCTGGGGGTCGCTGCCTTCTTCCCCGAGGCTCTGCACACCTCTGGAGACCTGGGGTGGAGGCCAAGGCAAGTGGGACAGAGCGGCCAGGATGTGATGCACGCACTGCTTCCCAAAGTGGAGAAGCACAGCGGGAGGAGTCAAAGGCACGGGAGATGGAACACGGCGGGAGTTCTGCCGGCTGTCTGTCTGCCTCTCTCAGTGGCAGGGCTTTGAGAGCAGAGGTCTGGCTGGAGGAGTGGAAAATCCACAGAAGGCTCTCAGTCTGGGAGGAAAGCCAGGTGGGTGAGCAGAGGGCCCCGAGGCCCAGTGAAGGAGCTCAGCCTCACCTCTCAGCCTGCAGCCCCGCTGGGGAGCACCCACTTGCCAAGGAGAGGGAGCAGGGCGTGAAGGGGGAGGCAGAGGGCCAGCGCCTGCGGTGGGCCTGAGTATTCAAGAAGCAAACAGGTTTTCAATCGAAAATGAGTGCATTTCACACAGGGGCAGGGGTGGCAGAGAGATTGGCTGTGCAGCATCACACGGGTCTCGTCCACAGTCAGCCCTGGATGTCCGCAGGCCCCCAGCAAGGGGGTGCTGCCTGGCCCCAGGACCGTACCTGAGGACAAGCCAGGCCAAGGATGGGAACCGCCCGGTAAAGCGATGCAAAGGAGAGAGCCAGGAAGGAGGCTCTCCTCCCACCGTCCACCCGGTCCTCTCCCCGCAGGGCCAGGCGACAAACCAGGCTGGTCTCGGGACCGAGCCGCGTCTCGAAACCCTGCCCGCGAGACTGGCACTGCAAGAACAGTCAACATGGGAAAACAGGAAGGGGCTGCCGGGACCCCATGAGGCCAAAGTCCAGCTGGAGGAGGAAGAGAGAAGAGGGAGCAGGCTCGTGGCTCCCGGGCCACGGACACGGTGCAGGACACGGTGGGCCCGTGGCCCTGACCCGGGCGGGTGGGACCCGCTGTGCACACTGGGGTCCCGATGACCAGGGTCCAAGGAAGGAGCCCTCACGAGGGAGAGGGGTCTAGAGCCTCACTGTGCCCACAGCGGCCCCTGGCCACCTGGACAAGGGGCAATGGTGCGCGCTGGCCCACTCCAGTGACGTGTGCTGTGAGCACAAGATGCACGCAGATTTCTAAGACAGCACGTGCAAGCACACACACACGAAGTAAAACTGCCCTTTACTAATTTTTTAAACGACACATTGAAAACGTAGTATTTGGGCTATACTCCGTTATGTACAACGCTATGAAAACGTACCTCGCCTCCCCCTTTTGACTCGTCACGTGGCTCCCAGTAGGGCATGTGCGTGGCTCCTGTGCCCCCTCACCTACCGCCACACCTGCAGGAGCGTTTCCAGACCTGACCCTGAGCTCCACGCCTGGGTCCGCAGCTCACGGAAGCTAGTCTGCGCAGAGCCAGGACCGGCTGGGACGCCCTGCTGTCCGGGCAGCCGTCCTTCTGCAGGACAGGCATGGGTGTGTCCATAGGAGGACGGGGTGCCACGGTGGCTCCAGGGGTGACAAGACCATTTCAGTTGCTTCAATCCAAACTAGCCCACCTGTAACAGCCCAGGTCACCCACCCACACAAGGAGCGCCTGCAAGTGCTTAGCGCCTGATGCCGGGGGTCCGCATGGAGGGGCCGTCGTGCAGTGACTCCGGTGGGACGGGGGAACACAACAACCAAAAGTTCACCACCAGAACTTTTCTTGCCCTCACCAAAGAAAATGCTTTACTGCCACAGAGCAGTCCGGCCTGAGGCCGAGGCCGTGACGGGAAGGGAGGGAAAGCCCAGGGACCGAGGGGGCACAGCTGGAGAAGGACTCACCTGGAGCTCCCCAAGCGACAAGCAGCAGCATGGCCTCCACCCCGCGGTCTCAAAGGCCAAGGCGAGCTGCACCCCCAGCCTTCAACTGTCTCCCACTCCAGCAAGGGGTCCTGTTAGCACCGTATCAGTGCAACCGTCATCGCCCCACCCCAGGACCAAGCCAAACGAACGCCTCTCCAGGGGCTTCGAGACCCCACAACCTGGTCCACACACACGGGAGCATCACTCAGCCACGCAAAGGGGTGAAGCCCTGACACAACAACGTGGACGGACCCTGAGAACACGATGCTCAGTTGAGAGAAGCCAGACACAGAAGGACACACAGTGTGTGATTCCACTGATGGGAGCCGTCCAGAACAGGCAGATCCACAGACACAGAGAATGGGTTCCTAGTGTCAGGGGCTGGGCCAGGGGACTGCGGGCCCTTTGCGCTGATGGAACGTTCTGGAATTAGAAGTGATGGTTGCACCGCTCTGTGAATATAGTAGAAACCACTAAATTGTACACTTCACATGGGTGGTGTGTGAATGCTATCTTGACAAAGCTGTTATTTAAAAAGACACAAAACCCACAAGACCCAGCACGGCTCCTCTTCCCCTTGTCCCGCCCCTTCACCTGGTGTCTGTCCCAGACCAGGTGTGGGCCCAGCGTGTCCTGTGGCCCCAGCACCTGCTCCCCGGTGGGAGCCTCACTCAGCCTGCAGGGTGAGCACAGAGCAGACGCCAGGGAGCCACCTGCAGACCACGGGAAATGTGAGCCACCACCACCATGCGACGTGCAAATCCTTCCCGAGAGCTCCCCGCCCCGAGCCTCACGACTCCCACCATCCCTGTGGGCACCACCCCGTGGCGGCCCCCTGGCCCCCAGCACACAGCCTGCAAAACCCCTTCCCTACCCGGGAAAAGACGCATCAGGTTTTTAAGGGAGAAGCATTCTCAGAGGTAACCTCTCTCACACACCGGCTGCCCGTGCACCTGGTGTGAGTCTAACGCGCTTTCCTGGCATTGGCCGCGCACCCCATGACTAACTGAGGGGATTTAAACGGAAGCCCCTCAGAGATGAGGAGACATCGTCATCCAAGGTCAATACTCAGTGAAGCACACAGCCTCCGACCTCCCAACTGCAGCTCATGGGAACCTGTGACTCGGCAGCCCTGCCAGGCGCCCTGGACAGGAAGAGGGCCCGGTCCGACACAGGGGCGCCAAGGAACAGAGCCCCGGGCCAGGCACCGCGACAGCGCCCATGGGTGGGGAGAGAGAGTCTGGGAAGGAACGACAAAGGCAGGCGGTGAGGGAGGCACTACAGAGCCACGTGTGAGCTGCGGAGCACGGCACGTCCTCTGTGAACACCCTTGGGACCGCTCAACGCCATGGGCGCAGCAGGAGACCCGGCTGGTGGGAACGGCAGGGACAGCTTGAAGGGACAGAGAAGATGCCAAAGAGGCCTCCAGGCAGCGCCCTGAGTGGGAGGAAGGAAACAGGACTGTCATCCCACAGCCAGGGAGAGAAGGCGCATGCACTGGGGCAGAGCGCCAGGACCACGAGAGGAGGACACGGCAGAAAGAAAGAGGCAGGAGAGGGGTTTCCTGGGAGACGAGCGCCGGGCCGGGACCCAGGGACGCGCAGACACAGCCAGTCGCACCCTACAGGTCACCGAATTCAAAAGGGACACCAAACACTCTGTATCTTGACTGTACCAATGCCAACAAAATCATTACATCGGTGCGTAGCTTTGTAAGATGCCACCATCAGGAGAAACTGAGTAAAGAGAACGTGGGATGTCTCCGTCTTATTTCTGACGGCTGTGCAAGAATCTACAATAATCTCAAAATAAAAAAGTTTAATTAAGGAAAAAAGGATGCAGTTCCTAGAGGTAGACTGGGGGCAGGTCCCCTGCAGTTCCCGCCACCTCCTGCCTAGTGAATATCCAAAGGGCCAGCCACCTCTGGCTCCTCCCACCAGGAACAGAGTACACAGGCAGCATTTGGACGTTAAGGTACAAAAGTTCAAAAGCTAACAGTCACGTACGTATGGAATATCAGGCTTTTCAGGTGATCCCTTCCTCTTTAAAGAGGCTACTTCACCCACAGAAAGTCGTTAAAGGGTTAACCTGCCTTCCACCTGAGCTCAGATCAGGCAGGACTCATACCAGCAGAGGTCAGATCAGAAAATATTTTCTGAGTCACAGGGAGGGATGGCTCACTCGGCCACCCACTTCAGCTACTACTCACAGTCGAGTGAAGGGCATGACTGCTCAGCGGGCATTCATCAGAGACTTGTGGGCTCTGAGGAGGAAGCCAGAAGCAGGCGGGGACAGTCACGCTGGGGCCGCTCCACCCCCACAGCCTCAGTGAGTCACGGAGGGGAAGGACCACTGCACACCCTCGCAGGCTCCTGCCCAGCCATCAGGCAGCCGAAGATACCACCTGCTCCCTCCTGAGCTGAGACCCGGTTTTCCCACCAAAAGAAGGGCCATGCTGCTTTAGAAATGCTGCCGTGAGCTACAAGTGGATATCTGGGAACTCTCAGTCACAGAAGGAACAAAACTCGCCCTGCACCCCCTGCACCCCGCCCTCCCATTTGTCAATTGCGCAAAAGCCCATTTTGGAGGCTGGACACTTCCGCGTGCGGACGGCTGTGGCTGTTTGCACTTCCTCCTGCAGGTGCCCCCTCCTCAGAGAAGCCACCCACACCTCCCCCAGGGCAAACCTGGCAGCCCCACCCTCTGGGACCTCAGCTGGTCCCATATACGGGGCACTACACCTCAGGTGACCTTCTGTGTTTATAGATCACCTACCGTCCTTCGTTCATAAGTTTCTTGAGAATAAGAATACTGTCTACTGTCCTCCGCGCCCCCTGGAACACTGAGTGTAAATATCCAGGAGGTGCTTGCAGAATGAATGAATCAATGAACAAACAAGCTCAGTCATTTCAAACGTGCGGTCACATGAGTAATCTGACCTTCTGAAAAGTTAAGCTTCTAGAAGGAGCCCATTTTCTTAATGTACTCAGCATCGAGTCATCACAAAATACGAACTCTTATAAAGTACCGCCCCCTCACTTCCCATGAGAAAGCAAAATTCCTCAGCGGGGAAATGGGAGGGTAGCAGACGTTACCCGCAAAGCTTTAGGAAGGCTGCGGCTCGCTGAGCCCTTCACTAGGGCCCCTGACTGCTTGCCTGGTAGTGGGACAGACACACCAGGAACGGCTGCTGACCAGCAGGAGGAGCGCCCGGCCAGGCAGGCAGCACACCCCGCACCCTGCCAAGCGAGGTCCGGCCAGCAAGGGAAAGACGCTCTCCACTTCAGAACCGCCCACCGCTAGAAAGCCAGGTCCTGCCAGGGCCTGGACACATGAGGCCTTTCTTACAAGGGTTACAAATCTGTGGCCTTGCTCTGCCTCGAATAAAAGACAGAGATGGGGACAACGTGACCATCTCCAGATGAACTTTCATCTTTGTTTCAAGTGCCTGGGTGCTGGGTCACAGTGGATTTCTAAATTCTTCCAATACTCAAAAATACCAATTTCTAAGATGCAGAAGCGTTGTTAAACATACACTTAGCACAGTCCCCAGTCCCACTCCTGAGTATTTTCTCAAGTGACGTAAAAACCCAAGTTCACATGGAAACCTGCCCTGGGATGTTTACAGCAGCTTTATTCCTGATCCCCTCAAAACTGGAAATATCCCACAAGTCCTGCCACCCGTAGGCGAATGGACAAACGGAAAATGGAATACAACACAGGAAGAAAAAGGGGTGACTTCTCATACCCACAACAACAGGGATGACGGACTTCCCTGGTGGTCCAGTGGCTAAGACTCCGCGCTCCCAATGCAGGGGGCCTGGGGTCCGTCCCTGCTCAGGGAACTAGATCCCGCACGCCGCAACTAAAAGATCCTGCACGCGGCAATGAAGATCCCATGTGCCGCAACTAAGACCCACCACAGCCAAGTAAATAACTAAATAAATAAATATTAAAAAAAAAAAACAGGGATGAATCTCTGATAGGTTTTGCTGAGCCAAAGCAGCCAGAATCAAAAAGCTACATACTGTTGTTCCGTTTATCTGACTTTCTGGAAAAGCCAAAACCTTAGGGACAGAGAGGAGATTAGTGGCCAAGAGGCTAGAGGCGCGCTGGCGCCAAAGGGCAGCAAATGGGATGACGGGATTGCTCTGCCGCCTGACGGCGATCATCTGTCAAAACTCCTAGAACTGTGCACTACAAGTGAACTATGCTTCACGGCTACTAAGGATAAACGAATTATATTACATTTTGAAAAATGCGCCGGCCAGCCAACCGGTACATGACAAGTGCAGTAAGAGGGGCGGGGGAGGTGAGGCAAGTGGATCAGCTGGAGTTCTGAAGGTTCTCCCCACTTTCAGTTTCCGTGCCCTGGGATGTCTCCCCGCCCTGCCCACTGCTCAGGCCGCCCACCGGGCCACCCGGAGCTACCCAACCGGAAAAGCCAGAGCCCGGGCTCAGCCGCGCCTCCGGGCGCAGGAAGAGCAAAAATAGAAAGCGCCGGTGCGCAGTGGCGGGCTGGAAACCCTCGGACCTCGGAGAACCGGGGAGAACCGCGGCCCGGAGCCAACATCGGCTCCCGGGCGGTCCCAGCGTCCCGACCCCGCCCCCGGCCGCGACACAGTTTCCACAAACTGACACACACGGAGCCCGCGCGAGGGGCGGGGCGCGCGGGCTTCCCCGCCGGGTCCCTGGAGGCCGGTCCCCCGCAAGCCGAGCGCGCGAAAGAGCGCCCCAAAGGCGCCGGCCCACGGCGCCCGCTGCGCTTTCCCTCCCGAAGGCGGGCTGCAGGGCCCAAGCGTGGACCCTGGGACACGAACACGCGCACCACGCCGCCACCGGGGACGAGAGGCCGGGCGCCCACCCGGCTGGGCACCCTACATTTCTGGAACCACCGGGACGCCTGGGTAAATTTCCGTTTGCCCTGTCATTTTCCAAAGGCCACTCAAAATCAGGGGACAGAATGCCTCCTCTCCAAGGGTCCGGCCAGTCCACCCAAATTAGGTGACAGAACGCCTCCTCTCCAAGGGTCCTGCCAGCCCTCCCACTCAAATTAGGTGACAGAACGCCTCCTCTCCAAGGGTCCTGCCAGCCCACCCACTCATGATCAGGGCACAGAACGCCTCCGTTCCAAGGGTCCTGCCAGCCCACCCACTCAAGATCAGGGAACAGAATGCCTCCTTTCCAAAGGTCCAGCCAGTCCTGCCACTCAAGATCAGAGGGACAAAATGCCTAACTAAAACAAAACAAAAACACAAAAAACTGGAAAGAGGGAGAAAAGGGTGTCCTCAAAAATAAAAAAGCTAAGCACGTTGACAGCGCCAAGAATTAACTACCAGGAAGAAGAAACCCTACATGTCAGATCATAAAGTACGGACAGGCAAGCCCGCCGGCAGTCCAGGCCCGGGGGTACCGGGGACCCCAGCCCGGCAGAGCCAACGGCAGCCCGGCTGGGGCGCCCCTCGGAAGCGCGGGGTCCCCGCGGCCGAGTCTGCGCCCCCGGCCGGCCCCGGCTCCCCTCTGCCCACCCTGCGCGCGGAGGCTGGAAACGGCCGCGGAGAACCACGGCGGGGCGGGAAGGAGGGTCCAAAGAGGGTCTGGGGACTCGAGTCGCTCCGTTTCTCGGTGGGCCCAGCGCTCGCCGTGGGGGAAGAGGGGCGGGGGTCCGGGGGGAGGGGACGGGCGGCACTCACGTAGACCGGCAGCGGCCACGGGTAGACGGCGGGCTCAGCCCCCACGGGCGACTTGAGCCTCAGCTCCAGCTTCTCCCCCATGTCTGCGCGCGCGGCCGCCGCACCATGCTAGTCGGGCGGTTGGGGGAGGGGCGGGGCGCCGCCGGCGGGGGCGGGGCAGGCAGGCGGGCGGGCGGAGGAGGGCGGGCGGGCGGGCGGGCGGGAGGCTGAGGGGAGGGGGCCTGGCCTGGGCCTCAGCCGCCGCCGCCGCGCTCCCGTCCGGCCCCCGGCTCCCTCTTTGTGGTCACAGGCCCGGAGCCTCCAGCGCCGCCGCCATCTTGGGCCGGCGTGAGGCGAGCACAATGAGCCGGGGGCCGGGCTGAACCACTCGCGGCGCGCGCGCGGGGGGGCCCGGCGCGAAGAGGCGGCGCGCTCCCGCTGCCCCGCCCGCCGCTCCGCGCGCGCCCCCCCTCAGCCCCGCCCCGTGGGCTCGCCCGCTCTCACGCACGCACGAACGCACGCACGCACGTCCTCGGCTGCCCCCGGCCTACCCCACCGGCCCGACGTGGGGACCCGGGGAGACCCCTCGGGGCCTGCGGTGGCGGGTTCGAGTCCACCTCTTGGCGTACCGTGACCACCCCCCCCCCCCTCCCGTCATTAATGACTGTAATTCCTCATTAAATGTGACAGCCGGAATCCCTGCTTCTGTTCCCAAGAATGCCGTTTATTTAGCCTATGCTAGGCACCAGACCCTGGACGCTCAGTACTGGCAAAAAAGGAAATGCCCTGCCCTCTTGGCGCTCCCATTTTAATTGGAATAGTAGTGACAATGCTCGGGGGAGAAAGTAAAGTGTCATCAACGCTACGGGGATGGTTAATTTCATGTGCGCACTGCGCGGGGCCCCGGCAACCACAAACATCCCAGATATGGTCAGGAAGGTATCCTGACCTGGAAGGACCTGAAATCGGTCCACTTTGCGTAAAGGAGATTGTCAATGCCACGGCGTGGGTGGGCCTCGTCAATCAGTTGAAGGACGAGAGAAGAATGAGTTTCCGTAGAAAGAGGGAACTGTTCCTCCAATGGCCTTCAGACATCAGCTCTTCCCTGTGTCTCCAGCCCAGACTCCTGCCCTGACTTGCCTGCCTCACGGTCACATAAGTCAACTCCTTAAAACAAAACTATATATGTAAAAATACTGAATATATACAAGCCTATTAATTTGTATATGTGTGTATACATATTATATATGTGTGTGTACGCATGCATATATATTGAATATAAGGTATGTACATACACGTTTATATGTATATACACATATGTTTATATGTGCGTGCGTATGTAGTATATGTGTAAGTACTATATATAGTATACATAGAAACCTATATGTTTGTGTGTATATATTGTATGTATGTATGTATGTGTATGTATAGTATATGTATTATACATGTGAACATGCTGTATATATACACACCCATATATTTATATTTGGGTGTGTATATATACAGTATATGTACACTGTATGTATGTATGTATACAGTGTATAGGTGTGTATATATGTTGTATACCTGTATGTGTATATGTTGTATAGGCATTATATGTATATATGTATATACTGTATATATACCCACTTGCGTATGTATTTATATGTATATACATGCGCATATTTACGTATAGGTGTGTATGTGTGTATATACATTGTATATGTGTATGTGTATATATTTTATATATATGATATATGTATGTATATATACTGTGTATTTATATATACAGCACATATATATTTTTATGCTATATGCTTTTATATGTAGGTGTATATGTGTGTCTATGTATGTATGTGCATGTATTGCATTTATTATATGTGTGTGTATAGTATATATATGTATACTGTATATATACACACCTAATATATCTTTGTATGTATGTATATATATATGATATATATATACCTAGGTGTGTATATTGTATATGTTATATGTATGTGTACGTACTGTATATATACAACTATGCATTTTATTATATGTGTGTATGTATAGTGTACATGTATGTCTGTTGTATATATTATGTGTATATGTGTGTATACATACTGTATATATACAAACTATGCATTACATATATGTGTGTATACATGTATTTGCGTATTGTATATATTATATGTGTATATGTCTGTATGCGTACTGCATATATACACAGCTGTATATTTTTGTATGCGTGTACATATGTACGTGTGTGTGTATATACACACATCCCCTATGGATTCTGTTTGTCTGGAGAACCCTCACTGATACGGACACTTATGACAATTGAGCACCTGCTCTTTGCCAGCCAGGGAGCCAAACGCTTGTCCTTTCTGTGTCTCCCTTAAGTGTCACAAGTCCCGGGAGGGAAGGTGATGCCGCTCCTACCAGTTGAGGTGCCTCAGGGTCAGAGAGGTGCACAGGGCGGGGGGCTGGAGCCTGGTGGAGCCCAGGTGGAGTTCTAGCAGCAGTACAGCCTAGCAGTCCCACTTCCCCGGGTGCCTCTCACGAAGACGCCGAGGGAGAGACCGGGTCTGAAGAAGGGGATGAGGAAGCTTCCGTGGGTCTGCAAGCCCAGACCAAGGCTGACTCGTCAAGGGTGTTAGAGGTCAGGACTCTGGTTACCCTGGGGATGGGCTTACACAGAGCCATTCCCATTCTGAAAAAGTATCCATTCTGCTCTTGTTTGTATGTTCACCCCCCTCCCCCAAATCTTTTAAAAACAGATTCTCTTGGTTGCTGGGAGCACACACGGGGAAGTTGTGTGTGAGGGGGTGTGATCCAGGGGACAGGGAGGATAAGCCCCCCACTCGTAGGGCCAGGAGTGGCTCAGCTTTCTGAGCTGAGGATGGCCCGCGAGGTCCCAGAGAGAAGGGTCCCTGCTCCGTTCCTGCTCCGTGCACCCCATTCCCAGCCTGAGAAGTCCAGAGCACCCCCACACACACACACACACGCACACACACCAGGGAGGAGAGCCAGTCACCCTGGCTCCCAGGCTCCGGCTCCAAGGCTCCCGGCACTAGGAGCTATTTTCAGCTTTCATGCCCTAGGACACGCCAGAGCTATTGTCTCCGGAAACTCTGTCTCTCGCCCGCCCGCCATCCCTCCCTCCCTCCTCCGCCTCTTCCCCTCCCGCTCCAGCTGTCCTGCCCTCCACCCTGCATTTCTACATAGGATGGCTCGCTTCTCCCCATGCCCACCGCCACCGTTCGGTGGATGTGAAAGCAAGCCCTGGGGACTTCCCTGGAGGTCCAGTGATTAAGACTCCGAGCTTCCACTGCAAGGGGTGAGGGTTCGATCCCTGGTCAGGGAAATAAGATCCCACATGCTGCCTGGCACGGCCAAAGAAATAAATGAATAAAAAATAAAGTTATAGTGATGAAACAGCCCTAGTGGTGCAAGGATGGGACGTATAGCTCTATGGTAGAGAATAAAGGTCCAGAAACAGATAGATGAGAACTTGATATGACAGAAAGTGGGGAAATTAAGGAGTTTTCAATAAATGGCATCAGGACAATTGCATATCCATGTGGGAAAAAAGTAAATTAAAAAAAAAAAGCAAGCTGTGGTCAGGTGTGACCTTGGCCCCAGGGCCATTGGCACAAATTGTGCTGTGGGACGTTCTTCCTTAGACTCCTCCCTCCCTCCTGTGTCACTGTCACTTCCTCCAGAACCTTCCTGGACTCCCCTACACAAGCCCGGGGTGTGCCCTCACCCACCCTGGATCACCAGAATTCCAATCCCGGCCCACCCTTCCCCGCCAGGTAAAGAACTGGGCCTGGTCAATAAGACCGTAGAGGTCCTCGGCCATTGCTATTGCAGTGGGAATTGTTACTGTGTTTACACAGGGTGACCAACACCCGCCCCCAGTTTGCCCAGGACCGCTCAGGTTTGAGCGCTGGAACTGTGGGGAAACCCTCATTTCCGGGGAACCCCAGAAGGCTGGTCAGCCTATTTAGGACGGATCTTTCACTTGATATCCCAACCCCCGAGAGCCAGAAAGGGCATCTCCCCCCTCCTTCCATGGTAACCTCCATTCATTCATCCACTCATCCCTTTATTCAACTCCTTTATTCAGCAAGTATTTATGAAGCACCTACTACACAGCAGACACTCTTCTAGGTGCTGGGGACAGTAAACTGAGAAGGTGTGATTTGTTACATGGGGATGATGTCTCGGAGACCACTGAAGGGCAGGGGAGGTGGGAGAGGGAAGGGGCAGTTCTAAATGCAGGCGCTGACAGGATTGGGGCAGACCTTGCCCTGGGACAGGCTGGTTGCTTCAACACAGCTGTCCTCGCCCAGGGCCATCCTGCCCCCACCTCACCCAGTTCTTCGGTGATGTCTGGGGAAAATCTGTGGTTTTCACACTTGGGAGGGAGGGGCCCCTGGAATCAAATGGGTGGGGCCAGGGATGCTCCTGAACCCCACACAGTGCCCAGGAGGGACCCCCAGCAGAGGATGACCCGTCCCGAGTAACCCCAGTGCCGCGGGGGAGACTCTGTACTAACATTATTCAGACCAGCTGGTGCCCCCAGATTCCTGTACAGGCAGGGACTGTATCCGGGCCACCTCTGTATCCCGAGGTGACCTAGAGTGGGGCAGCCAGGAAGGCTGAGATGAGTATCGGGGGTGAAATGACAAATCTCTGTGCCCACCCTCCCCGCCTCACCCCAGGGGCGATGGCCTCTATCTCTTCCCTGTGCAGGTAGCTTTTCCCTGAGCCATTTCTTCTTGTCAAGGTCCCTGTCGCAGGTTGGATTCCCCGAGGATGACGTTGAGAGCAAGGATTGGAATGCAGGTTGTTGATATGAGACGTGCAGAGAACAGATAGAGCTGCCATAGGGTCCTGCAATTCCACTCCTGGGCATAGATCTGGAGAAAACTCTAATTCGAAAAAATGCATGCACCCCTGGGATTTCCCTGGTGGTCCAGTGGTTAAGACTCCGTGCTTCCAGTGCAGGGGGCATGGGTTCCATCTCTGGTCGGGGAACTAAGATCCCACATGCCGTGTGACAAAAAAAAAAAAAAGAAAGAAAAGATACATGCACCCCAATGTTCATTGCAGCACTGTTTACAATAGCCAAGACATGGAAGCTACCTAAATGTCCACTGATGGATGAATGGATGAAGAAGATGTGGTACATATATACAATGGAATATTACTCAGCCATAAAAAGAAGGAAATAATGCTATTTGCAGCAAAGTGATGGACCTAGAGATTATCATACTAAGTGAAGTAAGTCAGACAGAGAAAGACAAAGATCATATAATCTCACTTATATGTGAAATCTAAAATACGACACAAATGAACTTGTCTACGAAACAAAAACAGACTCACAGACATAGAGAACAGACTTGTGGTTGCCAAGGGGCAGAAAGAGTGAGGGAGGGTTGGTTTGGGAGTTTGGGGTTAGCAGATGCAAACTATTAAATATAGGATGGATAAACTACAAGGTCCTACTGTCTAGCACAGGGAACTATATTCAATATCCTGTGATTAGCCATAATGGAAAAGAAAAAGAGTTTTATTTATAGGTTCCATCCCTAACTGAGCTGGCCCATCCCCTCCCATGGTTCTAAGTGCAGCCCGAGGCTGCAGACTTCCTACCATGGTCTTCAGCTCCAGAGCAAGCCACCTGCAAACCAGCCGCATCTTCTCAGGGGCTGGCAACTCTCCTTTGCCACTAATTCCAAGACACATCCAGATAGCAAAAATGTGACCATGAAAAGAAACTCAGGCATGTTCAAATCAAGGAAATAACATTCTTATCTCTGTTTAGCACTTGCTTAATTTTAGAATAGCTTAGAGTTACAAAAATGTTGCAAAGATCTGTACAGAGTGTACAGAATGCCAGTGGACCCCGACCCAGTACCCTTATTTCCAACACATTAGTACGACATGTTTATCCAACTAAGGAACCAAGGTGGATACATTACGATTAACTAAAGTCCACACTTTATTAGAATTTCCCTAGTTTTCCCCTAAGGTCCTTTTTCTGTCCCAGTCTCCTCTGGGCTGTGACATTTCTAAGACATCCCTGGGTTTTGATACCTTGAAAGTTTTGAGGAGGACTGGTCAGGTATTTTGTCCCTCAATTTGTTTATCTGTTTGTATTCTGATGTTTTTCTTATGGTTGGTCTGGAGTTACGGGGTTTGGGGTGGAAGATCCAGACAGAGATAAAAATGCCGTTCTCCTCAGGTCACATCAAGGATACACACCATCAGTGGGACTTATGACAAACGAATTTACCCTTGATCACCTGGCCAGTATCGTCTTTTTTTTTTTTTTTTTTTTTTTTCTGCGTTTGGTCTTCGTTGCTGCGCGCAGGCTTTCTCTAGTTGCGGCGAGCGGGGGCTACTCTTTGTTGTGGTGTGTGGGCTTCTCATTGCAGTGGCTTCTCTTGTTCCGGAGCACGGGCTCTAGGCATGCGGTCTTCAGTAGTTGTGGCTCGCAGGCTCGGTAGTTGTGGCTTGCGGGCTCTAGAGTGCAGGCTCAGTAGTTGTGGCGCGAGCTTAGGTGCTCCACGGCATGTGGGATCTTCCCGGCCCAGAGCTCGAACCCGTGTCCCCTGCATTGGCAGGCGGATTCTTAACCACTGCACCATCAAGGAAGTCCCCAGTATTGTCTTTTAACCCTCAGGTGGACATTCCTCTTCCTCAAGGGGCCAAAATTAAAGACACAGACAACGCGGAGTGCTGGTTCAGGTGGGAGCCACTGGAACACCCGTATCTTCCTGGTGGGAGTGCAGATTGGAGCAGCCACTTTGGAAAACTGTCCAGCGTGATCCACCAGAGCTGACATTACTACTCTAGGTCTCAGCAGTTCCCCTCCAAAGGGCACACCCAAGAGGAACATGTCTACTCCCTTCTAAAGGACGTGCACCAGAATGTCCATGGTGGTTCTATTCACAGTAGCCAACAACTGGAAATAATGTAAATGTCCTTTCAGAAGACAACGGGTGAGGGACTTCCCTGGTGGTCCAGTGGTTAAGACTCCGTGCTCCCAATGCAGGGGGCCCAGGTTGGATCTAGATCCCGCCGTGCCACAACTAAGACCTGGCACAGCCTAAATAATGGATAGTTAGATTATAGATAGATAGAAATTTATTAAACTGGTCACTTGGTAATGTGTCCTTTTTTTTTTTTTTTTTTTTTTGCGGTACGCGGGCCTCTCACTGTTGCGGAGCACAGGCTCCGGATGCGCAGGCTCAGCGGCCACGGCTCACGGGCCCAGCCGCTCTGCGGTATGTGGGATCCTCCCAGACCGGGGCACGAACCTGCGTCCCCTGCGTTGGCAGGCAGACTCTCAACCACTGCGCCACCAGGGAAGCCCCTCTGTGTCCTTTTTGTATGTATCTCATACCTCAAATAAAAATGAAAGAAAAGAATAAAATAAAACTAGGTCTGCGATGATGGAAGTGTAAAATGGTGCAGCCACTGTGGAAAACAGTTTGGTGGGTCCTCACAAAGTTAAACATAGAATTGCCATGTGATTCACTAAATTCTATTCCTAGGCAGAGAGCCAAAAGAATGGAAAACAGGGACTCCAACAGATATTTGTACACCCATGTTCATAGCAGCACCATTCACAATATGCAAAAAGCAGAAACACCTCAAATTTCCATCAACAGATGAGTGGGCAAACAAAATGTGGTCCCCCCATACAACGGAATATTATTTAGCCTTACAAAGGAAGGAAATTCTGACACTCGTTACAACATGGATGAACCCTGAGGACATGATGCTCAGTGAAATAAGGCAAGCACAAAAGGATAAATACCGTCTGATTGCACTCACACGAGGTCCTAGAGAGTCAGATCCACAGAGACAGGAAGTAGAGGGTGGGGGCCAGGGGCTGGGGGAGGGGGAGAGAGAGTCAGTGTTTCATGGGGACAGAGTTTCAGTTTGGGGAGATGGGAAAGTTCTGGAGATGGATGGTGGCGATGGCTGCCCAACAATGGGAATGTACTTCATACCAGTGAGCTGTGCACTTAAAAATGGTTAAGATGGTACATTTTATGTTTATGTGTATTTTATCACAGTTAAAAGAGAAACAGTGGTAGCAAATACAATCCTAATAAGCAGCTTTGCAGGCAAAGCTTCTGCCCCAGAAATCTGGACCCCCCTCAGCGTCCTCTTGATGCCTTCCCGATGCCTCCTTTCCTTTGTCCTGGGGTCAGTGAGCTCATTCTTGGCAAGACTGGGAGCACGGATGCATCTGTCTCAGCAGGGAAGGAGGATGAGAAATCTGTATGTCAAGGTGAAGGTCATCCAGCAGATGTAACTTTGGACAGATGTCCTCATGGAGAAAAATGGACACCATACGTTCTACGAACAAAGCAAGGTGCTGAGGGGTGTGCAGAAGAAACGCATGTTTGCACACACACACGTATATACAGTGTGCTTGCGTATGATGGGCTCTTTCTGGCTCACAAGAAACACACCACGCACGGTACCTGGAAGGGAAGAGTAGATTGCTATTCCCAGATATCCGAGTCTCTCCCAACAAGAGGACCGTGCACATCCCCACGCTCTGCCATGTGTGTTTACAGGGTCTCCCGCTGGAGTGCTCACAACATACACCCCTGCCCCACTGACCCCAGGCTTGATGATGCAGAGAAGTTATCTGCTGCTGCATACAAACCAGCACACAACTTAGAACATCCACCATGTAATACGCTCCTTGCCCTGTAGATCAGCAATTTTTCAAAAAAAATTTATTGGAACATAGTTGCTTTACAATGTTGTGTTAGTTTCTGCTACACAGCAAAGTGAATCAGTTATACACAGACATATATCCTCCCTCTCTTTTTTGGATTTCCTTCCCATTTAGGTCACCACAGAGCACCGAGTAGAGTTCCCTGTGCTCTCCAGTAGGTTCTCATTAGTTATCTATTTTATACATAGTATCAATCGTGTATATATGTCCATCTCAATCTCCCAATTCATCCCACCCTGCTCTTCCCCCTTGGTGTCCATATTTTTGTTCTCTATATCAGTGTCTCTATTTCTGCTTTGTAAATAAGATCGTCTATACCAATTTTTTCAGATTCCACATATATGCATTAATACACTATATTTGTTTTTCTCTTTCATTCTAACCAGTATGAGGTGATACCTCACTGTAGTCTTGATTTGCATTGCTCTAATGATCAGTGATGTTGAGCATCTTTTCATGTGTTTGTTGGCCATCTGTGTATCTTCTTTGGAGAAACGTCTATTTAGGTCTTCTGCCCATTTTTGGATTGGTTTGTTTGTTTTTTTGATATTGAGCTGCATGAGCTGCTTGCATATTTTGGAGATTAATCCTTTGTCAGTTGCTTCCTTTGCAAATATTTTCTCCCATTCTGAGAGTTGTCTTCTCATCTTTTTTTGTGGTTTTCTGCCATGGTTTTCTGTTCTCTGTAGCAGAAACTAACACAACATTGTAAAGCAACTCTACTCCAATAAAATTTTTTTTTAACATCAAGCCTGGGGTCAGTGGGCAGGGGTGTATGTTTTGAGAACTCTAGACCCTGTCTTTAATCAATCTTCCTTAGGGGAGAAAGCATGGGCCCTCAAAGCCTCTCCAAATGGCCTCAAGAGGTCTGGAAACTTCCATCCTTGTCCTCTTTTTTTTTTTGCCAATCATGATTCAAGGATTTATTAAGTCATACATGCAAAACATACTGCTAATCGCATTAGCAAAAGATCAATGTAAAAACACTCCACAATTCTGCAACTGTCACTTTAAAAAATTTTGTTCTAGTGGTTGAAAGGTCCAAGCTCATATTCTTGCCAGCGGGTAAGTTGTACAGAACTTCGTTAGCACGAGCACGGGGTTGACAGAACCTCACAGACCCCAAGGAACATCGTTAGGGCAAGGACAGGAAGCGTGTGCACGCTGTGAGGCAAGAGGCGGTCAGTGTTATTAGTCCAGGTGCAGTGTCGGTGATCTGCCAGGGTTTACAGTTTAAGAATATCTAAGTATTTTAAAAACTGTAAAGCTGCAACATAGAATTTTTACACCTAGTTACTAGAAAACCAAGGAAAGCACTTATAGCTTTGGATAAGGTAACATGAAAACAGGAATGCACTTTTACTAATCTACAAAAAAAAATTTCTAATGCATATTCAGAACGATTTTATAATACAAGGAGGCATATTGCTCATTAAGAAGGGGTTCTATAAGAAAAGCACTTACTAAGTTAGCAACTATGAGAATGATGAGGTCAAAGATGGATTAAATGCCCAATTTCAGGAGGGATGGGCACGTTTAAGGAAAAGGAAAAGCTTAAGAAAACACTGATAATACCGGCCTTTCTTCATCATCTACTGCATTTGACAGAAATTAACCTTTTAAAACGTGTACCCGTGACACTTTTAATAGTTTAATTATTACGTATACAATGTAGTGTAAATTAATCTCCATATTTTGTTAAAATACTGTCTTCATCCTCTGATCACAAGTGTTCCACACACTCCACCCAGTGCACCCGCGGCCAGAGCAGAATGCTTCATCGGAGGGAACACGGGAGTAAAAACTCTGTTCAAAATCTCACCAAAGCTAATACACTAATTTGTTTTAAAAATCTCACTACGAAATCAAAAAGATGGATCCAAAGAGCTGAGCTGTTACACTCGTTCATTATGACGTACAGTACAGTGTTAGGTAGTGAACGTGGGCTGGTAAATCAGGATGCGTTAAATGGCAACGTTTCAGGAAGGAGGCTGTACTGCTCTTCGCGTCTGAAACTCATTAGCGAGCGTCTGCATCTCCTGCCTCAGAAGCTAGTCTCTTCCAGACAAAGGTCTTTGAACAGTTTAGTGCTTAGTGTTCTTAGCCCAACAATGCAACTTAGTTCACAAGGTATTTTGGCAACTCTTAATCTGAGCAAGAATAGGGGCTTTGAGAAATAAGGCTTTAAGGAAGCTCGTCATCTTAGGGCTAAACTTTAATAGGATGTGAAAGTTTGAACTCTTACACTTTAAACAAACAAAACCTAGAAATTACTGATTGGTTCAAAACGGTTTTATGGAAAAACTAATCTGTAACAAAAACTTGGCATTGAGTGCGAAGGCTCCACCGTTTGAGCAAAGCGTACAAAGGGTCCTGGGGGACTGGGACAGGCGGGAGGGGCCCGGACATTCACAACAGCAGGCATTTTCTCTTCCTCTTCTTGACGGGGGGGCGGGCAGAGAACCGCCTGGATAGCTTCATCA
Organism: Delphinus delphis; assembly: GCF_949987515.2. Classification (NCBI taxonomy): domain Eukaryota; kingdom Metazoa; phylum Chordata; class Mammalia; order Artiodactyla; family Delphinidae; genus Delphinus; species Delphinus delphis. The sequence goes on along the minus strand of NC_082685.1, from coordinate 3,060,423 downwards.
AACACCGTCTTAAGACCTCGCTGCGTGAGCGCCGGAGCACTCCAGGTATTTGACGGCACCGATCTCCTTGGCCATGGCCAAGCCCCGCGGGTAGGTGATGGGTGTCAGCTTCTTCTCCTTCAGTTTCTCAATCGTGTCTTTATCATCCCTCAGATCAAGTTTCGTCCCCACCAGGATGATAGGAGTGTTGGGACAGTGGTGTCGCACTTCAGGGTACCACTCTGCACGAACATTTTCAAATGATGCAGGACTCACAAGAGAAAAGCAAATCAAGAATACATCCGTTTGCGGATAGGATAGGGGACGTAATCGGTCATAATCTTCTTGTCCAGATGTATCCCACAAGCCCAGATTCACCGGTTTTCCATCCACCATAACATTGGCAGAATAGTTGTCAAAGACAGTGGGGATATACTCTCCAGGAAAGGCATTGGTCGTATAACTGATCAGGAGGCAAGTTTTACCTACAGCTCCGTCTCCCACCACCACACACTTGATGGCCTGCATCTGGGCCGCTCTCTGGGCCGCGGTGGCGGCGGCCGGGCACTGAGGCGAAGAGCGGAGAGCTCGGGGCGTGGCGGGCGGGCGGGCGCGCGGCTGCGGGTGGCGGGGCGCGGGGTGCCGGGGCCGCTGTCCACGCCGCCTTGCCCTCCGCCGATGGAAAGCCGGAGCCCAGCAGTAGCCACCACCCAAAGCTGGGGAAAACTGCAGAGAAACAGCCATCCTTGTCCTCTTACAGGAACGTCAGGATATACTGCACTGAAGTCTGGTTTGCCTCCTGGAGGACCAAGATCAGAGATGAGCCAGCCCAGGCATATACCCTGAGAAAACCATAATTCAAAAAGAGTCATGTACCACAATGTTCATTGCAGCACTATTTACAATAGCAAGGAGATGGAAGCAACCTAAGTGTCCATCGACAGAGGAATGGATAAAGAAGATGCGGCTCATATATACAATGGAATATTACTCAGCCATAAAAAGAAATGAAATTGAGTCATTTGTAGTGAGGTGGATGGACCTAGAGTCGGTCATGCAGAGTGAAGTAAGTCAGAAAGAGAAAAACAAATGCCATGTGCTAACGCATATATATGGACTCTAAAAAAACCCCATGGTACTGGCTATTGTAAAAAATTGTCCTAATAATTAGTGTGTAAATCAGCAATTTGGACTGGGCCTAGCTGAGCCGTTCCCCTGCTGGTCTTGCCAGGGGTCACTCATATATATGTGCTCATTTAGCCGGTGGGCGGCAGGCTGGTTGCTCTAGAGGGCTTCAGCTGGGCTGGCTCATCTCTGATCTTGGTTCTCCAGGAGGCAAACCAGACTTCAGTGCAGTATATCCTGACGTTCCTGGAGGACAACAAGGATGGAAGTTTCCAGACCTCTTGAGGCCATTTGGAGAGGCTTTAAGGGCCCATGCTTTCTCCCCTAAGGAGGATTGATTAAAGACAGCGTCTTCATCCTGACCACCTCTGGTTTTTGTAAATAAAGTTTTATCAGAACACCCATTTGTTTACACACTGTCTGTGACCACTTTTCTGCTGCAACAGCACAGTTGCACCATCAGACAGAGACCACCTGGTCTGCAAAGCCAACAACATTTACTCCCTGGTCCTTTACAGGAAGTTTGCCAGCCCCTGACGTCATGCATCAGAGCACCCTCCCCTTGGGGTCAGCTGCCGAACTGCCAAATGTCCCTCCGAAGTGAAATGACGGAGCTGCCAGCTCTTCCAGGCCTACTTTAAAGTCTCCAGAGGTGGACTTCCCTGGCAGTCCAGCGGTTAAGACTCCGCACTTCCACTGCAAGCGGGCGCGGTTTCGATCCCTGGTCAGGGAGCTAAGATCACACATACCATGCGGTGCAGCCAAAACAAACAAACAAACAAATAAATAAAGTCTCTGGAGGCGTTAAGGGAACCATGGACCAAAACCACCCGTCCCGGCCAGACACGATAGTAACCACTTGCATGAGTTATCTTACAACAGGAGGTCCTGGTAGGGACGTGGAACTAACAGGCTACCACCAACTGGAAGAACTTGGGAAAGATCGAAAGGAGAGAGGAGACACCAGTCCATGTCCTACCAACTCCCAGAATCCTTCCCGCTGGAATCCATCTCCTCTGAGTGATGCACGCGCCACCAGGAAGGACCCTGAGTCATAATGATTGCCCAGAGGGACTTCCCGACTGGACTGGTGGTTAAGACTCTCTGATCCCAATGCAGGGGGCCCGGGTTTGATCCCTATTCAGGGAACTAGATCCCGCACGCCAAAACTAAAGATCCCGCACGCTGCAACTAAGACCCCCAGCAGTCAAAATAAATAAATAAATATTTTTTTTAAAAAAAGAATGATTGGCCAGAGATAACCCGGAAATTAACCCCATTATCATAAAACCCGAGACTGTGAGCCCTGTAGCAGAGCAGTTCTCCTGGCCTCCCTTACCCTGCTGCTCTCTGCCTGGGCACCCCTTCCCAATAAGGTCTCTTGCTTTGCCAGCACACGTGTCTCCTCGGACAATTCACTGCTGAGTCTTAGGCAAGAGCCCACTCTTGGGGCCCGGAAGGGGTCCCCCTTCCTGCAACAGAGGGACAGCAAGGGCTGCAGAGAACAGAAGAATCACATTGGCTCTGCTGGGCCAAAGTCCAGCCTGCCGACCTCTCCGGAGCCCAGAGTCTCTGAGTTCCCTGCTACTGGGGACTTAGGCAACGAAAACACCTCCAATTACTGAGCGACTACTGCGTGCCTGGGCTGCACCACGCACTTTACACACAATCCTCACTCGATCCTTCAAGGACCCCCGTGGGAGACATTCTTTTCATATCTGTTTCCTACAGCTGCTGTAACAAAGGACCACAAAGTTAGTGGCTTAAAACAACACAAATTCATTATCATACATATATTGTTTCCCTGGAGAACATTGACTAGTACACTGAGCTAAAATCGAGGTGTCATCAGGGCTGCATTCCTCTCTAAAGGGTCTGGGGGGGATCCGTTCCCTTCCTCTTTTCAGCTATTGGGAACTGCCTGCAACCCTTGGCTCGTGGCCCTTTCCTCCATGTTCAAGGTCAGAAACATCAGGCTGAGTCCTTATGCTGTCATCCCTCTGGCCTTTTCCCATTTTTCAAGATGCTTGGGATTACCTTGTGTCTACCAGCATAAACCAGGATAAACTCCCCGTTTAAGATAAAATCCCCAGTTGGTCTCTCAACAAGGTCAGCTAAATCACAATGTGAATTCCACCTATAACCTTAATTCTTTTTTTTTAAATTTTATTGAAGTATAGTTGATTTTTATTTTTAATTTATTTTTGGCTGCGTTGGGTCTTCATTGCTGCACGCGGGCTTTCTCTAGTTACAGCGAGAGGGGGCTACTCTTCGTTGCGGTGCGTGGGCTTCTCATTGCGGTGGCTTCTCTTGTTGTGAACCACGGGCTCTAGGCACGCGGGCTTCAGTAGTTGGGGCTCGCGGGCTCTAGAGTGCAGGCTCAGTAGTTGTGGCACACGGGCTTAGTTGCTCCGCGGTATGTGGGATCTTCCCGGACCAGGGCTCGAACCCATGTCCCCTGCATTGGCAGGTGGATTCTTAACCACTGTGCCACCAGGGAAGTCCCTGAAGCATAGTTGATTTACAATGTTGGGTTAATTTCTGCTGTACAGGGACTTCCCTGGTGGTCCGGTGGTAAAACTCCGTGCTCCCAATGCAGGGGGCCAGGTTCAATCCCTGGTCAGGGAACTAGCTCCAACATGCTGCAACTAAGAGATCTCGCGTGTTGCACTGAAGATCCCACATGCCACAGTTAGGACACGGCACAGCCAAAGCAAACAAATGAACACATACATACATACATATATATATACATAAATATTTTTAAAAATTTCTCCTAGGGCTTCCCTGGTGGCGCAGTGGTTGAGAGTCTGCCTGCCGATGCAGGGGACACGGGTTCGTGCTCCGGTCCGGGAAGATTCCACATGCCCCGAAGCGGCTGGGCCCGTGAGCCATGGCCGCTGAGCCCGCGCATCTGGAGCCTGTGCTCCGCAACGGAAGAGGCTGCAACAGTGAGAGGCCCATGTACCGCAAAAAAAAAAAGAAAAAAAAAATTTCTCTTGTACAGTAAAGTATATACATTCTTTTTCATATTCTTTTCTGTTATGATTTGACACAGGATATTGAATATAGTTCCCTGTGCTATACAGTAGGACCTTGTTGTTTATGTAATTCCTTTGTATCCTAACATATTCACAGCTTCTGGGGACTAGGATGTGGACCTCTTTTGTGGGGAGACCCTTTTACCTGCTTACCATATTTTTTTTTTTTTTTTTTTTTTTTTTGCGGTAACTGGGCCTCTCACTGTTGTGGCCTCTCCCGTTGCGGAGCACAGGCTCCGGGCGCACAGGCTCAGCGGCCATGGCTCACGGGCCTAACCGCTCCGCGGCATGTGGGATCTTCCCGGACCGGGGCACGAACCCGTGTCCCCTGCATCGGCAGGCAGACTCCCAACCACTGCGCCACCAGGGAAGCCCTGCCTACCATATTTTATAAAACATCCCATGGGTTCAGTGACTTGCTTGGGTCACAAGGGACTAGTCAGTGGTTGGTCTGGGTGGTCTAACTCCAGAGCCCAGGCTATTCACCAGAGCTGTGATTGTCAGGGCCCCAAGTGCCTGTGGACAGGAGGAAGGCAGTGGAGGGCTGAATGCAGGGTTTAGAAAAGTGGAAACCCGGTCTTTCACTAAGTGAAGTAGGCGGAGCTATTTTAGGGCACTCCACGTTCCCCATAAAGTCCCTGGGGTCTGAGGTTGCATCTCCTCTGCCCCCTTAGTCCAGGCTGCTGCGTCCTCCCCACTTCAGCAGGATCTGGGCTCTTGTCTCTTTCTGGGCAGCTTGGCGCTCTCCGTGGTACTGAAATGCCCCCCCACCCCTAGTTTGTCTCTAGAGGGAGTTGAGGGTCTCTGAAGTTCTAGCTCCTGCTTTGTCTGGCTAACTACACCCCAGGCCTTCTTATTTCCAGATCCTTACTTGGTCTCAAGCTGGGGGTCATCCTCAAGTTCTAGGGCAGCCCATATCTTGGATCTTTCCTGGAACCTCTAAATATTTTTGCACTTAGAGACTCTCAATGGATGTGCAGTAAGGGAGGTCTGTAACTGAAGGAAGCGCTCCCTTTACTGACATGTCTCTTAGGAATTAGGCAAGGTCAAGTGTCCAGGTTTGGGCTTTAAATTATACCAGTTGGTTTCAGCATGCTGATTAAAAACAAAGGGAAAATAAACAAAAAACAAATTCTGTTCTGCTATTTTGACCTCATGGCAGCCTCCAGAAGCCATCTGGTCAGCCACATAGGACCCCTGGAATCTCCAGATGTGATTTTTAAAAAAAATTATGGTAGGGACTTCCCTGGCGGTCCAGTGGTTAAGACTCTGGGCTTCCACTGTAGGGGGCACGGGTTCGACGCCTGGTCAGGGAACTAAGATCCCGTTTGCCACATGGTACAGCCAAAAATAAATTAATTAAATAAAATTTAAAAATTTTAAATTTGGTAAAATACACATAACATAAAATTTACCATTTTAATCATTTTAAAGTGACAATTCAATTGCATTAAGCACACTCACATTGTTGTGCAACCATCCCCACCATCATCTCCAGAACTTTCTCATCTTCCAAAACTGAAACTCTGCCCCCATGAAACACTGATTCCCCAGCCTTCCCCCAGCCCCTGGCCCCCACCATTCCATGTTCTATTCTCTGTCTCTATGGATTTGCCAATTCTGTGTCCTTTTTCTGTTCCAGGATCCCATCCAGGGTACCACATGACACTTAGATGTCACGTCCATTCTCTTAAGTGCCTCTTGGCTAACACAGTTTCTCAGAAATTCTTGCTTTTGATGACCTTGACAGTTTTGAGGAGTGCTAGTTGGAAATTTTCTGGAATATCCCTCAAATGCAGCTTGTCTGGTGTTTTTCTGATGATTAGGCTGTGGTGATGGGTTTTCAGGAAGGAAGACACTGCAGAGGTGAAGGGCACTTCTCATCATGTCGTATCAAGGGTCTGTGCCATCCACATGACTTATCCCTGTGGGTGCTGGTCTTGATCACCTGGCTGAGGTGTGTTTGTCAGTTTTCTCCACCGTAAATTTACTCTTCCCTACAGTCTTTCCAGCCCACACTCTTTTGAAAGAAGTCAAAACGCACAGCACAGACTTTTTAAAAAAAATTTATTTTATTGGGACTTTCCTAGTGGTGCAGTGGTAAAGAATCCTCCCGTCAGTGCGGGGGACATGGGTTTGATCCCTGGTCTGGGAGGATCCCACATGCCGCGGAGCAGCTAAGCCCGTGTGCCACAACTACTGAAGCCTACATGCCTAGAGCCTATGCTCCGCAACAAGGGAAGCCACCACAAAGGGAAGCATGTACATCACAATGAAAGAGTAGCCCCTGCTCGCTGCAACGAGAGAAAGCCCTCGCGCAGTAACGAAGACCCAATGCAGCCAAAAAAAAAAAAATTAATTAATTAAATAAATAAATTTTAGAAGTTTATTTTATTGAAGTATAGTCGATTTACAATGTTGTGTTAACTTCTACTGTACAACAAAGTGATTCAGTTTATCCATTCTGATGGGAATTCAGTTTATCCATTCTTGCTGTTTATCCATTCTCTATATAATAGTTTACATCTGCTAACCCCAAACTTCCGATCCTTCCCTTCCTCACCCCCACCCCCGCCTTGGTAACCACAAGTCTGTTCTCTATGTCTGTGAGCCTGTTTCTGTTTCATAGATAGGTTCATTTGTGCCATACTTTAGATTCCACATATAAGTGATATCATATGGTATTTGTCTTTCTCTTTCTGACTTACTTCACTTCGTGTGATAATCTCTAGGTCCACCCATGTAGCTGCAAATGGCATTATTTCACTCTTTTTGATGGCTGAGTAGTATTCCATTGCATATACACCACATCTTCTTTATCCATTCATCTGTCAGTGGACGTTTAGGTTGTCTCCATGTCTTGGCTATTGTAAATAGAGCACAGCCCATACCTAAGAAGTGGGGAATTATGCTCCCTTTCCTCGATGACTATTTACGTAAATTATTTTGAATTCTGCTGCCTGGGAGGTCTGTCTAATCTCCTATTCATTTAATCATTTACTTATAACAGTATGGAGTCATGGATATTTATGTTAATTTGGGGGTTATAATCCAGCATTGCTTTATCTTGCAGCAAAAGTTGTTCTAGCTTTGGGCATTGGGAACTCCTTCATTTGGTTTCTGTGTTTCTACAATGTACTCCCATCACTGTGGTAGTGTTTTTTTGTTTTTTGTGTTTTTTTGGCTGCACCGGGTCTTAGCTTTGGCATGTGGGCTCTTAGTTGCGGCATGCAGGATCTAGTTCCCTGACCAGGGACTGAACCCCGGCCCCCTGCATTGGGAGCACAGAGTCTTATTTATTTATATATTCATATTGATTTTATTTATTTATTTGGTTGCACTGGGTCTTAGTTGTGGCAGGCAGGGTCCTTCGTTGTGGCATGCAAACTCTTAGTTGTAGCATGTGGGATCTAGTTCCCTGACCAGGGATGAAACTGGTCCCCCTGCATTGGGAGCTTGGAGTCTTAACCACTATGCCACCAGGGAAGTCCCAACTGCGGTAGATTTCTTAACATTTTCTGTAGCACAAGATGCTCCAGGCTCATCTTCTATATTTCCTGCCCCAGCTTAGAATCAGCCATTTCTCCACAAAGCTCTGGTTCCTTTTATTGGAGAATGGTATTAGAAACCAAGATCTGGGTGCTGGGTGTCATGAACTTTTCAGTGTTCCATGTGATGGGGCAGGGATATGTGATGTGAGTCTGTATAAATGGCTTTTGTTAATCACATTGAGGATATAGTGCTGGACCACACTGTACTCTAAAATTATAGACTGCCATTGCTGTTTTGAGTCCCGTTAGTGAGAATCCAACATCTTGCTCTTGCCTGGAGGGTGTGAACCCTGTAGGTCACTTTGACCCAGAGAAGCAGCCTGGTTTTCCAGCCCAGGTGTGGAGCTTCAAGTAAAGGTTGTCTAGACAAAACATTCGATTTGGTAGTTTCCAAGGAAACAGGACCCTGCATCCTCATCTCAGCCATATCTATATCTATCTATCTATCTATCTATCTATATATGTATATATATATATATTTTTTTTCTGGCCACACTGTGCAGCTTGTGGGATCTTAGTTCACTGACTGGGGATTGAACCCGGGCCATTGGCAGTGAAATTTCAGAGTCCTAACCACTGGACTGTCAGGGAATTCCCATCAGCCCAAGCTTAATGCCAAACTCTTTACTCATAGCTCTGCCTAGATTTGAGCCTAACAAACTCCACTTTATGTAAATATTACCTAAACTCTATATCTCCCCCAAATCCTATAATATGTCTCTGTCTTTTTGCTTTTTTGTTTGGGGAGATAACCCGTACTTTTTCTACTCTTGCTGCATCGAGTTATTAAGCCTAACTTTCAGAGACCAAAATTGTGTCCCGGGAGGTCTTTATCAGATGGGCTTTACCAGTGAAGGGGATGGGGGTGGCGAAGGGCCATTTCTGCAACACAGAGAAGGAAGTGGGGATTAGCCCTTGCTAAGTCCAGGTCTTCAGACTCATTTTTTTTCTGTGTAATGTTCCACAAGACATTCAATCGTTCTGAGACACAGTTGTTTCATTAGCATAATGGGGTCAGTAAATTTGTTCCAGTGAACTTCCGTGGATGTTGTGAGAATGGAAAAGGAGAGAGAAATGAGACATATTTCAACTGTCCTCTTCGCGGGAGGAAAGAAAGGAAGGGTCTTGGGGAAAGGTGAGGCTGCAATGTGGGTGGGAGGAGGGAGAGACAGGATCAACAATCCAGATACTTAGTCCCTTTCCCCTTCCCTCCCTCTGAACCGCCTGCAGTAGAGAGTTTCCAGAACCAGGATTGCCAGATTTAGCAAATAAATATACAGGATTTCCAGTTAGAGTTGAATTTCAGATAAACCATAATTTTTGTAGTATATGGCCCAAATATTGAATGGGACATGGTTATACTAAACAAAATTCACTATTTATCTGAAATTCAAATTTAACTGGGCAGTTCTGTATTTTAGGTGGCATTCCAACCCAGAAATATACGGGCAGCCTTTTTGGAAAAATGGTCCCGGGCAATTCCTGAGGCCTGGGTTTGTTATTTGTTATCACATGACCCTGTCACGTGACCATAGTTCCTTGACAGGGATTGGATCTCCCAAAGCTTCCAGCCATATGTTTGGAGAAGCAGCCTATCAGGTAGCCTGGAGCTCTAGCCAATAGGGGCATTGGGCGGTGACATACTGGACCAATGAGAGCCTTCCTCTGTAGGAACAGTGAAGGGAGAAATAGAAGTGGGTTCAAATCCTGCTTCTGATCCCTGGTGGCTGTGTTTTGGAGGGTCCTCAGCCTCAGATTTTTTTTTTAATTGGGGTATAGTTATTTTACAATGTTGTGTTAGTTTCTACTGTACAGCAAAGTGAAGTAGAGTTCCCTGTGTTATACAGCAGTTTCTCGTTAGTTATCTATTTTTTTAAATAAATTTATTTGTTTTTATTTTTGGCTGTATTGGGTCTTCATTGCGGTGCGCGGGCTTCTCATTGCGGTGGCCTCTCTCATTGTGGAGCACGGGCTCTAGGCGCGAAGGCCTCAGTAGTTGTGGCGCACGGGCTCAGCAGCTCCGCGGCACACGGGATCCTCCCAGCCCAGGGCTCGAACTCTTGTCCCCTGCATTGGCAGGCGGACTCCCAGCCACTGCACCACTAGGGAAGCCCTAGTTACTTTTTTTTTTTTTTTTTTTTTTTGCGGTACGCGGGCCTCTCACTGTTGTGGCCTCTCCCGTTGCGGAGCACAGGCTCCGGACGCGCAGGCTTCAGCGACCATGGCTCACAGGCCTAGCCGCTCCGTGGCATGTGGGATCTTCCCAGACCGGGGCACGAACCCGTGTCCCCTGCATCGGCAGGCGGACTCTCAACCACTGCGCCACCAGGGAAGCCCTAGTTATCTATTTTTAAGCCTCAGATTTTTATATGAACTTCATAAAGGGAATTAATTGAGGCACCATAGGCAAAGCTTATACTAAGTGCTCAATAAATCTGCCCATTGTTATTATTATTATTATTATTTGGCCGCACCATACGGCTTGCGGAATCTTAGTTCCCCGACCAAGGTTCAGACCCCTGCCCCCTGCAGTGGAAATGCAGAGTCTTAACCACTGGACCACTAGGAGAGTCCTGTTGTCATTATTAGCGTCCATATAATTAACAGCTTTACCCTTCCTTCTTTTCATTTTCCTGTCAGCGCTGCCTTTCCTTCTTCCCATGAAATTAGGCAAGCAGGGAATACAATAACCCCACTTTACAGTTGATGAAACCAAGGCCCGGGATCACATTGTTGAGTTGAGCTCCTGGTGGAGCCTTGGCTATGACCCCTCGAGGCTCCTGAACCAACTCCCTGGCAGCCCAGCTCACACCGAAGCCGTGACAGGAGTTACCAGCCCTCCCGGCGGAACTGGTGCCTGGTACCGCAGGTGATGCAAGACGATGGGCACTTTGCTGGGATCTCCTCCCTGGCCACCAGGGGCCTGAGGCAGCCTAACTGGTGTGTCTGGGGGCTGGAGGTGCCTAATCGCTCACCCAGACACCAGCCAGACGCAACCCTTGGGACTCCACCTTTCACAGGCAGAAGCAGAGGTGTCTTCTGTCTCTGAGCCAGGTGGCTGTTCCTCTGCCATTGACCTTCTCAGTGACCCGGGCAAGCTTCCTCACCTGCCATATGGGCACCAGAACTATCGCCTTATGGGCATGTATTAATTGAACAAACTTTTTGACAAAACCAGGAGTTGGCGAGAATAGATAGCACCAGAACTCCCACCCATTGCTGCTGGGATTGTAAATTTGTACAATGCTTTGGAAAACTGTTTGGTATCAATGACTAAATCTAGCAATCACTTACCCCATGACCCAGTGATTCCATTCCCGCATACACAGCTAAGAGAAATGAGAGCACTTGTCCACCAAAAAACATGCACAAGAATGTACATCTTTTTTTTTTTTTTTGCCTGCTCCATGAAGCTTGTGGGATCTCAGTTCCCTGGCCAGCGATTGAACCTGGGCCACAGCAGTGAAAACTCCAACTTGTAACCACTAGGCCACCAGCGAACTTCCAAGAATGTACACCATTTAGATAAATGTCACATCATCAGAAGGAAAGCCTTTTGTGCTTCCTGGCACACCACTGAGAAAATGAAAGGACAACCCACAGAATAGGAGAAAATATTTGCATCTAGATATCTGAAAAGGGACTTCTATCTAGACTACGTAAAGAACTCTTACAATTCAAAAAATTTTCAAAACTCAGTAAAAAAAAATAGGCAAACTTGGGGCTTCCCTGGTGGCGCAGTGGTTGAGAGTCCGCCTGCCGATGCAGGGGACACGGGTTCGTGCCCCGGTCCGGGAAGATCCCACATGCCGCTGAGCGGCTGGGCCCGTGAGCCATGGCCGCTGAGCCTGCGTGTCCGGAGCCTGTGCTCCGCAACGGGAGAGGCCACAACAGTGAGAGGCCCACGTACCGCAAAAAAAAAAAAAAAAAAAAAGGCAAAGTAGCTGAATAGACATTTCTCTAAAGCAGATATACAAATAGTCAATGTGCTCCTAGAAGTTGCTTAATGTCATTAGCCACCAGGGAAATGCAAATCAAAATCACAATGAGGTATCACTTCATATCCACTAGGATGGCTAGAATCAAAAAGACAGATAATATCAAGTGTTGTAGAGGAGGTGCAGAAATTGGAACACTTATACATTGCTGATGAGGATGTAAAATGGTGCAGCTGCTTTGGAAAACAGTCTGGAAATTCCTTAAAAGGTTGAACAGAGTTATCATATGACTCACCAATTCCACTCCTGTGTATATGCCCAAGGGAAATAAAATATGTGTCTACACAAAAACCTGTATATGAATGTTCACAGCAGCGTTATTCCAAATTGCCAAAAAGTGGAAACAACCCAAATATTCATCAACGGATAAATGGATAAACAAAATGTGGTCCCTCCATACACGGGAACATCACTCAGCCATGAAAATGGGTGAAGCCCTGACACTCGCTACAGCGTGGATGGACCCTGAGACCATGATGCTCAGTGAGAGAAGCCAGACACAGAAGGACACACAGGGTGTGATTCCATTGATGGGAAGTGTCCAGAGCATGCAAATCTACCGAGACAGAAAATGGATTCCTGATTGCAGAGGCTGGAGAAGGGGGTGGGGAGCGACGATGGACACAGATTTTGTTTTTGTTTTTCGGTGATGAAACTATTCTAGAATTAGATGGAGTGGTGGTTGCACAACTTTGTGAATGTACTAAAAACCACTGATTTGTACATTTAGAAGTGTAAATTTCATGGTATATAAATAATATTTATGGGATTTCCCTGGTGGCGCAGGGGTGAAGAATTCACCTGCCAATGCAGGGAACACGGGTTCCATCCCTGTTCCGGGAAAATCCCACATGCCATGGAGCAACTGAGCCCGTGCGCCGCAACTACTGAGCCTGCTCTTTAGAGCCCACGAGCCACAGCTACTGAGCCTGTGCTCTAGAGCCCGCGAGCCACAACTACTGAGCCCATGTGCCACAGCTACTGAAGCCCGTGCGCTCTAGGGCCTGCATGCCACAATAAGAGAAGCCACCGCGATGAGAGGCCTGTGCACCGCAACAGAGAGTAGCCCCCACTCTCACAACTAGAGAAAGCCCACGCGCAGCAACAAAGACCCAATGCAGCCAAGATAATAATAATAATAATAATAATAATATTTGTGAAACAATAAAAATATATATATAGGTCTCTGGCCCCTGGTTTCTGGTGGCCAAAGCTCCTAAATCTCTTTTAATTTTCTGGTTGATTGGAATGTTTTTTGGTGTAATGAGATAGCTCTGGGTGGGTTCCTGGCCAGGACGGGTCACCAGAAAGACCAGGCCATGATTAGAAACTTGGAACTTTCAGCTTCACTGCCACCCTCCAGGGAGGGGAGAAGGGCCAGAGATGGAGTTAATGATGGAGATCATGCCTATATGATGAAGCCTCCATAAAAATCTCTAAACTATGGGGCTCAGGGAGATTCTTGGTCGGTGAACATGGGGAGAGGCTTGGAGAGAGAGCATGGAAGCGCTGTGCCCCTTCCCACCTACCTTGCCCTATGCATCTTTTCATTTGGAGTCTCATCTGTATCCTTTATCACACCCTTTATAATAAATCAATAAGCAGTAAGGAAACAGTTTCCCTGAGTTCTGTGAGCTGCTCTAACAAATTAATCGAACCCAAGGAGGGGGTCATGGGACCTCCGATCTCTAGCCAGTTGGTCAGAAGCACAGGTGACAACCTGGACTTGAGGTTGGCATCTGTGGGGAGGGGCAGTCTTGTGGGACCGAGCCTTTAACCTGTGGGGTCTGATGCCATCTTCAGGTAGAGCGTGTCAGAATTTAGTTGAATGGTAGGACTCCCAGCTGATGTCACAGAGAATTGCTTGCTCTGGGGGAAATAAAACCATGTATCTGGTGTCAGAAATGTGAGTGGGCAGCAGTGTGCAAGTAAAAGAGAAACACAAGAGGACAGAGGACTCAGGAGGTGATATTAGGAGGTGGGCTATTGGGAGGAGGTCATAAAGGTGGAGCCCCTATGAATGGGATGAGTGCCTTGTAAAAGAGACCCCAATGAGCTCCCACACCCCTTCCACCATGTGAGGACACAGCCAGGAGATGGCCACCTAGGAGCCAGGAATCGGGCTCTCACCAGATGCCAAATCTGCCGACACCCTGATCTTGGACTTCCAGCCTCCAGAACTATGAGAAATAAAAGTCTGCTGTGATGTTCTGTGACAGCAGCTCAAACAGACTGAGACAGTGTGTAACGGCCCACCCCTCCATCTTTCTTCCTAATTCTGCACTCGGTGATGTCACAATGGTAGCTTGAAATCAGTGAGAGTATTTACACAGCAGAAATTGGCAAAGGTGACAAATCAATGCCCCCACCACCCCACCCCTGCTAAGGAGCCCGTGGTTAAACATTTGCCAGCTCACCTTGCATGGAACATACTTGGGTCAATTTAAACTTTGGAATCAAGACCAGCTGAGCCAAGGTTAGACCTACTGAAGCCTGGCTGACCATGGGTGACCATGATCTAAGCCACTGAGCTTTGGTGTAGTTTGTTACATGACATTATCACAACACTTGCTGACTGATACACCAGGTGTCCACCATGTTGGACCAAGAGAGCGTCAGAGCAGTGAAGCCAAGTGCAGATGAGAGAGTCTGTTAAGGGTGATGGGTGGGGTCCAAAGGTAGCTGGGAGCACAGGCGAACACGAGACCTCGCTTCAAATCCGGCAACTTAATAATAGCTGTGGGGTTTTGGTTAACTGACCTCAATTCTCTGAGCCTCTGGCTGTCAAGAGCAAATGGATTCCTCAGAAAACTAAAAAGAGAATTACTGTATGATCCAGCAATCCCATTCCTGGGCATGTATCCTGACATCACTATAATTAAAAAGATACATGTACTCCTATGTTCATAGCAACACTATTTACAATAGCCAAAACGTGGAAACAACCTAAATGTCCATGGACAGATGAATGGATAAAGAAGATGTGGTACATATATACAATGAAATACTACTCAGTCATGAAAAAGAACGAAATAATGACACTTGCAGCAACGTGGATGCAACTAGAGACTATCATACTAAGTAAAGTAAGTCAGAAAGACGAAGACAAATATCATATGATATCGCTTATATGTGGAATCTAAAATATGGCTCAAATGAACCTATCTACAACACAGAAACAGACTCACAGACATAGAGAGCAGACTTGTGGTTGCCAAGAGGGAAGGGGGTGGGGGAGGGATGAATTAGGAGTTTGGGATTAGCAGATGCAAACCATTACATTTAGAATGGATAAACAACAAGGTCCTACTGTAGAGCACAGGGAACTATATCCAATCTCCTGGGATAAACCATAATGGAAAGGAATATGAAAAGGAGGATGTATATATATACTCACACACATATATGTGTATCACTGAGTCCCTTTGCTGTACAGCAGAGACTGGCACAACATTGTAAATCAACTATACTTCAATTAAAAAAAAAAAAAAGAGCAAATGGCGATAACCCCCACCCATTGTCTCGAGGATCAAAATAGAAGAACATGTGTGCAGTATACCATAGGCACTCAATAAATTCTCCCATAAGGTGATGCCTGATCTGGGCCTTGATGACCTTGCCAAACTCACCCTCCTTCACTCCCTTCCTTGCTCACTCTGTTCCAACCACACTCGCCTCCTCTCTGTCCCCACATCATACCAAGAACCACAAGTTCATTCTAACCCTTCACTTGGTCCTGACATCTCTCTGGACCATTTCCCCAAAAACTTCTCTCGGCTATGACTTTGTTTTCCACCTCTGCTCACTGCCAAAGTCAGCACACAATAGACACTCAGTATACTGTTACTGAATGAATGAATAAATGGGTGGGTGGGTGGGTGGATGGGTGGATGGATGGATGGATGGATGGATTGATGGATAGACAAATTGGTGGGTGGGTGGATAGATGGATGGATGGGTCATTTTGGGATGAGGGAACTGATTCAGGGCTAGAAAAGGGACTGATCATACATGTCCAAACTTCTGGCCAGATCCCCATGCTCAGGGCTCCAGGCCTAGATCATTTCAGAGAAGAGCCATCCCTTCTCTGAGCCTGACTACCGCTGCCCTCTGCTGGCTGTCCTGTAGTTTGCATGCAGCCCACCAGTTCTCAGTAATGTAAAAATAGGCTCTTGTCAAAATCCTGCTTTAGTCTTCATATTCTTCTTTTTTCTTTTTTTTCCGACATGCGGGGTATTTTTTAGCTGTGGCATAAAAGATCTAGTTCCCTGAACAGGGATCAAACCCAGGCCCCCTGCACTGGGAACACGGAGTCTTAACCACTGGACCACCAGGGAAGTCCCCAGTCTTCATCATCTTAATAAACATTTATTAAGCACCTATCCATACAGCAAACAAAAAGACAAAGATCCATAGATCATAGAATTTGAGTTCAGGGTGGGAGAAGTGGTGGACACTGATTATAAGCCTAGTGGTCAAAAATATGGTGCTAGGGACTTCCCTCATGGCGCAGGGGTTAGGAATCTGCCTGCCAATGCAGGGGACACGGATCTGATCCCTGGTCCGGGAAGATCCTACATGCCGCGGAGCAATTAAGCCAGTGCACCACAGCTACTGAGCCTGCGAGCCACAACTACTGAGCCGGCATGCCACAACTACTGAAGTCCCTGTGCCTAGAGCCGTGCTCCACAACGAGAAGCCACCACAACGAAGAGTAGCCCCCTCTCGCCGCAACTAGAGGGAGCCCATGCACAGCAACAAAGACCCAACAGAGCCAAAAATAAAAAGATAAATAAATAAATTTATTTTTAAAAAATATGGTGTTAGAAGATACTAAAGTTTATGGAGAAAAATTCAGCAGGAAAGGGAGCAGATATCACAAGGTTTCATTTCATTTTTTTAATTTATTTATTTTTAAAAATATTTATTTATTTATTTGGTTGAGCCGGGCCTTAGCTGCGACAGGTGGGCTCCTTAGTTATGGCATATGAACTCTTAGTTGCGGCGTGCATGTGAGATCTAGTTCCCTGACCAGGGATCGAACCCAGGCCCCCTGCATTGGGAGCTCGGAGTCTTAACCACTGCTCCACGAGGGAAGTCTGGGGGGGCTTCATTAAAAAAAAAAATAACAGCTTTCTTGAGGTATAACTGACACAGTAAAAGGCACATACGTACATTACAGAATCCGGTAACCTTTGACATTAGTATACCCTGTGAAACTATCAGCACAGTCAAGGTAGTGAACACCCCACTATCCTCAAAAGTTTCCTCATGCCCTTCTGTGATCCCTCCTTCCTTCCCTCCTCACCCCTTGTCCCCAAGCAACCCCTGATCTGCTTTGCGTCACTATAGGTTACCTTGCATTTTCTAGGGCACAGTTTCTCTATTTCATCACGGCTGACATTGGGCCTGCAAAGGTGAATCCGACTTAAGAAGCTGGATTCCGGGAAAGAGATGATCACTCCTACAGCTTCTTAGCCCTCCCCCCAGTCGTGACAACCACAGATGTCCCAGACGTGGCCCAGTGTCCCCTGGGGAGGGGGATCGCCCCCAGGTGAGAGATTCTATATTAATCCTAGTTCAACCCCATGAATCAAGGACTTTTGTTTAGTTTTCGTCTCAAAACAGATGAGAAAACTGAGGCTCCAATACTGAGCTGCCTGAGTCCCCGACAGAGTCACGGGCATAACCACGGTGTGCAGGCCACTCCTCACTCCACCTCACCCCGCCCCCATTCAACGTTTCTCTAAATTTCTGCTCTGCAACACAGCAGTCACTCGCCACCATATCCAGTTTTTTATTGCGGTAAGATACACGTAACACCAAATCGCTCATTTCAACCATTTGTAAGCGCACAGCTCGGTGGCATTAAGTACCCTCACATTGTCGGGCAACCGTCCCCACCATCATCTCCAGAACTTTCTCATCTTCCCAAACTGAAACTCTGTCCCCATGAAACACTGATTCCCCTTCCCCCTCCCCCAGCCCCCGGCCCCCACCATCTACTTCCTGTCTCTGTGGATCTGACTCCCTAGGGATCTCCTGTGAGTGGGTTCACACTGTACGGGGCCTTTTGTGTCTGGCTTCTCTCACTGAGCATGATGTCCTCAAGGTGCATCCCTGTTGTAGCAGGTGTCAGAATCTCCTTCCTTTTTAAGGCTGAGTAATATTCCACGATAGGGATGGACCGCATTGTGTTTATCCATCATCCATCAATGGACACTTGGGTTCATTCTACCTTTGTCCATTGTGAATACACTGCTGTGAACATGGGTGAAACCCTGCTTTCTTTTTTTATACCCACTTTATGAGATATAATTTACATACTGTACTCTTCACCCTTAAAAAGCATACAGTTAGTAATATTGAAATGTGTGAAGACAACCCAAGAGTTACTTATCGATGGATTCCATTTCCTATGGTCAAATGAACAGTACCGGCCCTGTGAGCTTCTGTAGAATCTTAAAATACCACTTCACCTGATCATTACTAAAACATCCATTGGTCGTTACCAAAATGGCATACAAAGTGACCGAAAATAATTTAACCCCCTTCCACAAGGGCTGCCTGTACAAACCTCACCCTGACGAAGTAGCTAACGTGCACTGGCAGAGTTACAAGTCACAGGCTTATCTCGAAAGCACCGAGGAACTTTGGAATACTCTCCCTGAGCTATATGTATGTGTATATATATATATATATATATATTTTTTTTTTTTTTTTCGGTACGCGGGCCTCTCACTATTGTGGCCCCTCCCGTTGCGGAGCACAGGCTCCGGACGCACAGGCTCAGTGGCCATGGCTCACGGGCCCAGCCACTCTGCGGCATGTGGGATCTTCCCGGACCGGAGCACGAACCCGTGTCCCCTGCATCGGCAGGCGGACTCTCAACCACTGCACCACCAGGGAAGCCCCTGAGCTATATATTTTGAAATTTGTAAAACGACGTGATGTCTGTGATGGTAGGTCTGTGGTTCTCAACTGGCGGCGATGCTGCCTGCAGGGGACACCGGGCCACATCTTTGGTTGTCATCACTTAGTGGGGGCTCCTGGCATCAAACGGGCAGGACTAGGGAGGCCGCTCCACACCCCACGGCGCTCAGGATGGACCCCGACAGAGGGCGACCCGGCCGCAATGTCAGCAGTGCTGGGGGAGACCCAGTTTAATTTAAACTGTCAGAAAACATGATAGGGGCTTCCCTGTTGGTCCAGTGGTTGAGAGTCCGCCTGCCGATGCAGGGGATGCGGGTTCGTGCCCCGGTCCGGGAAGATCCCACGTACCGCGGAGCGGCTGGGCCCGTGAGCCATGGCCGCTGAGCCTGCGCGTCCGGAGCCTGTGCTCTGCAACGGGAGAGGCCACAACAGTGAGAGGCCCGCGTACCGAAAAAAAAACAAACAAAGCATGATACAATATAAAATACCATCAGGACAAAGCCTTGTTAGTTAGTCCAAACACTTTTAGCACACATGGGCCGTCAGGGTAGTTACCCATGAAAACAGGTCTGCAGGAGGGGCTGAGAGGGCTGCCTCTGGATTCCGAGGCCCCAGTTTGAGTCCCAACCAACTGTCCCACGTCCAGATCCATGTCGTTTGCCGGGAGAAAGGTACCTGTCATGCCTGTCTCTTTGCGTTGCTGTGGGAAACCCGCCTTCATTCAGACTGGGAGTGCTCTCACCCCACATCACCTGGTCCCCAGCTCCCTGGTGTTCCCCCGCCCCAGTTATGGACTAGTTACACTCCTTCCAAAAGATACGTTCAAGTCCTAACCCCAAACCCATTTGGGAACGGGGTCTGCTATAGGGTGAATGTTTGTGTTCCCCCGCCTCCAGATTCATATGTTGAATCCTAACGCCCTCTACTTGTGATGATATGAGGAGGTGGGGCCTTCAGGAGGACGCTAGGTCAGGAGGGCAGAGCCCTCGTGAATGGGATCAGTGCCCTTATGAAAGGGACCCCAGAGAACACCCTTGCCCCTTACGCCATGTGAGGACACAGCGAAGAGGAGGTGTCAGCTTTGAACCGGGACACAAAATCTGCCGGTGTCTTGATCTTGGGCTTCCAGCCTCCAGAACTGTGAGAAGCACACTTCTGCTTATAAGCCACTCCGTCTGAGGAATTCTCTTTTTTTGTTTGTTTAATTTATTTTATTATTTCTTTATATTTTGGCTGTGCCGGCTCTTAGCTGCAGCATGCATGCGGGATGTAGTTCCCCCACCAGGGCTTGAACTCGAGCTCCCTGCATTGGCAGTGCAGAGTCTTACCCACTGGACCACCAGAGAAGTCCCAGGAATTCTGTTGCAGCAGCTCGAATGGACCAAGATAGAGTCATTGTAGAGGTAATTAGTTAAATGAGGTCATACTGGAATGTTGGGGGCCCTAATCCAGTATGACTGTGTCCTCATCAGAAGAGGGAGATTTAGAAACAGAATATCCATGCGAAGACGGAGACAGATTGGGGTGATGTGTCCAGAATCCAAAGGACACCTGGAGCCCCAGAAGCTGGAGGGGGCAGGAAGGACCCTCCCCTGGAGCCTCTGGAGGGAGCTAGGCCCTGCCACACCTGGGTTCAGACTCTGGCCTCCTGAACATTCGAGAACAAATGATTGTTGACTGAAGCCCGCCAGTATGCAGTCACCTGTTACAGCAGCTGCAGGAAACTCAAACACCCTGAATATTCACACACGCACCCCCGTTTGGTGGGGCAGAGAAACCCAGCTCCCCTCCTCTGGGGGGACCTCAGCCTTCAAAGGGGCATCCTAAGGGGTCCTAAGACCTGCAGCCAGGTGTTTGCAGCTGGAAAGCGTGGGCCACTTTGGGACCCCTGAGAAGAAAGGGAAGTGGATTTCTTCAATGAGTCTCCACCAGTAAAAATCCTGAACACATAACCTCACTGCCCTCCCCACCCCCGGAGACACCCGGAGGCCAGACGCACCTGCCCACCTTCGGGGCCGAGGCCGAAGGCTTCCTGCCCCCTCCCACCTCGCTCAGAAACAGCTCTTACTCTCTGCCTTATGACGCAGGCAAAACCTGAACATTAGAAATGTACCCAAGTTCAAAGAGGACAGTTTTTAAAACACCAGCCTGCTCCCATCCAAAAACAGACGCTGTTTAATAATCGAGGGTTCTCTCCTCAGATGTTTTTGTAACCTTGTGTTTCAATATTATTTACATATTTATTTTTACAAGACTGGCATCATTAGTGAAGGTCTGAACATCTTGTTTTGGAACCTACATTTTTTCTTTTCCTCTTAAGAGTATATTACGGTTTGGCAGTTCCTCAAAAAGCTAAACATAGAATCACCATATGACAGCAATTCCACTCCTACGTATACACCCAAAGGAGGAGAAAGTGGGGACTGGAATTGATATTTCTACACGCACGTCCATGGCAGCATGTTTCACAAAAGCAAAAAGGTGCGAATGAGTCAAATGTTCTTTGACAGATTCATGAGTGGATAAACACACGTGTCCCTCCACACATGGGAGCATCACTCAGCCATGAACAGGAGAGAAGCCCTGACCCTCGCTCCAACGTGGACGGACCCTGAGAACACGATGCTCAGTGAGAGAAGCCAGACGCAGAAGGACGCACAGTGTGTGATTCCATTGATGGGAAACGTCCAGAATAGGCAGATCCACAGACATAGAGAGTGGCTTCGTTTTTAACTTCTTATTTTGAAATAATTTTAGGCTCGCAGAAGAAATTTACCATTGTACCCATTGGTGGGATCACGTCCAGGCTGGGGTATTGAGCTGCTGGCGTGATTCCTTCCAGGGCCACAGTGAAGTCCAAGAGGGTAGGGTGCCCGGGCCACTCTGGGAAGCAGCACCCCATGTGGGCCCCAGAAGGCCACCGGGCAAGAGGAAGAAATACCCCTGGATTGTGAGTGTGGGGTGCTTTTTTTTTTTTATTGTGGTAAAATAACACATAACAAATTCACCATCTGAACCATCTTTTTTTTTTTTTTTTTTTTTTTGCTATACGCAGGCCTCTCACTGTTGTGGCCTCTCCCATTGCGGAGCACAAGCTCCGGACGCGCAGGCTCAGCGGCCATGGCTCACGGGCCCAGCCGCTCCGCGGCATGTGGGATCCTCCCGGACCAGGGCACAAACCCGCGTCCCCTGTATCGGCAGGCAGACTCCCAACCACTGCGCCACCAGGGAAGCCCCATCTGAACCATCTTTAAGCGCACAGCTCAGTGACATTGAGCACATTCACACTGTCGGGCAACCATCCCCACCATCCATATCTAGAATTTTCTCATCTTCCCAAACTGAAATTCTGTTCCCATGAAACCCTGACTCCCCACCCCTCCCCCAGCCCCTGGCCCCCACCATCTACTTCCTGTCTCTGTGAATGTGACTCCTCTGGGGACCCCCTGTGAGTGGAATCAGACGGTATTTGTCCTTCTGTGTCTGGTTCTCTCACCGAGCATCATGTCCTTGAGGTTCATCCATGATGTAGCAGGTGTCCTTCCTTTCTAAGGTTGCGTAATATTCCAGCCTGTGGATGGACCACATCGTGTTTATCCATCATCTGTCAAATGGACATTTGGGGTGTTTGCACCTTTTTGGCTGGTGTGACTCAAGCTGTTCTGAACACGGGTGTGAAAATATCTCTTCAAGACCCTGCTGGGTCTTCAAGGGTGGTCCAGTGGTTAAGACTCCATGCTTCTACTGCAGGGGGCATGGGTTCGATTCCTGGTTGAGGAACTAAGATCACACATGCTGCAGTATGGACAAAAAAAAAAAGACCCTGCTTTCAGTTCTTTTGGGGATGCACGCAGGAGTGGAATTGCTGGGTCATATGGTGATTCTATGTTTAACCTTTCGAGGACCCTCCAGACTTTTACACAGCAGTTGCACCATTTTATATCCTTCGGAGCAGCCATGCACAAGGGTTCCAATTTCTCCACATCCTTGCCAACACTTGTCGTTTTCCATCTTTTTGATAATAGCCACCTTACTGGGTGTGAGGTGGCGTCTCACTGTGGCGAGCCCCTCGTGCTTTAAGCCAGTGAGCTGGGGGCTTTTGTTCCTGCAGCAGACCCCAGTACCCAGCCTTCCTGACTAACAGAAACACAGCAGAAAAAAATCTCACCACGTGGAAACTCTCCAACCCCACAAGTGACCATTAACACGCACATTAAGGCAAAAAGAGTTCCAAAACATTTTTTTTATGATAATACTTCCTTTTGGTGAGACCATGGCAAAACAGGCCTTCACCTCTGCTGCCTGTGGGAAAGTAAATTCTTGTAACATTTCTAGAAGCTCTTAGGTAATAGCTATTTCTTTGACCTAGAGATTTCACTTCTAGGAATTGATCCTAAGAAAGTTATCTAGAATGCCACAAATATGTATACACCAAGAGAGTCAACACAGCCTTTGTGTAATGACCACAAAAGCAGAAACTCCAAAGTACACAGCAAGGACCTACTGTACAGCATAGGGAACTCTACTCAGTACCTTGTAATTACCTATAATGGAAAAGAATCTGAAAAAGAATATAAATACATATGTATAACTGAATCACTTTGCTATATACTTGAAACTAACACATTATAAATTAATTATACTTCAAAAAATATATACATGAACAACATAAAAAGTAGCCCAGAGTTTGAGATAAGCCTGCTCCTTTCTCCCGTCACCCCCTCTAGTCCTTGGTCATGGTGTTTTTACGGGGCTGTCAAAACGCCAGGAGCATGTTAGGGTGTCCTGTACTTTATCACTCGGCAACAGACGTGTGTGCGGATTTGTGGCCAAATCCGGCCATTTGAGGCTGTTGTCCTTTGGCCCGGTTCTCACTGTAGGAAAAGTGGTCGTTTTTTGTTTACTTCCCTCTTCTGGCTGCCTCCGGCCTCTTGACTTTCTGTTTGGAGAATAAGGTTAGGAGAGAGGGCCAGGCTTGAAAAGGATGCTGAAGGCGGTGAAAGGACTTTAGCCCCTTTTATGTTTACTTTTTAGCAATTGATGACGAAAATTTTCAAACGGACAGAAAGGTCGAGGGAAATCTACAGTGAAGGCCCACATTGCCGCCGCCTAGATTCTACAAGTCATCTTTTGCTGTGCTCGCTTTGTCCTGTCTTTGTTTACCCACCTTACTTTTAAAATTTCATTTCAAAGTCTACTGCAGGCATCAAACCCCTTTAGCGGGCGCACCGTTTACTGGGGATCCATAAATGTTTGTGTCTTTAATAGGGACTTTCCTGGCACTCCAGTGGTTAGGGTTCCACGCTTCCACTGCAGGGGGCGTGGGTTCAGTCTCTGGTGGGGAACTAAGACCCCATAAGCTGCGTGGCCAAAAAAAAAAAAAAAATCATTTGACAAATGTTTGTGTCTTTAATGTGTCTTTAATGTTTGGATGAAATTCACTCGAGGGAAATGTACACGTCCCAACTGCACTGTAAGGTGGGTTTTGTCAAATGTGCCGAATGTCACCAACGGCCCATGAAGATGCTGAATGTTGCCCTCACTCCGTGTATGAGCTCCCTGGGGCGGCTGTAACAAATCATCATCAGTGTAGTGACTTAAACAACACAGATTTATCCACTCACAGTCCTGGAGGTTGGAAGTCCAACTCGGGCCTCATGGGGCTAAATCCAGGCGTGGGCCGGGCTGGTCCTTCCGGAGCCTCCAGGGCAGCAGCGGTTCCCGCCTTTTCCAGCTTCTAGAGGCGCTGCATCCCTGGCTCCCGGCCCCTCCTGCATCCTCACAGCCAGCAGTGCAGCATCTCCAGTCTCTGTCTCAGCCTCTGACCCTCTCGCCTCCCCGTTATGGGGACCTTGTGATGATGCTGGGCCCTCCCAGGGAATCCAGGGTCACCCCCATCTCAGGGGCCTTAACTTAACCCCATCTGCAAAGTCCCTTTGCCAGGTGAGGTGGCACATTCACAGTTCCCAGGACTAGGATGGGGAGGTGTTTGGGGGCTGTTACTCAGCCGACTACACTCCATGAATCTTTCTAAAAATCAGAGTGAGATCCGTGGCATCCTCCCGCCTCGCCATACTGATTTTAGCAGGACACCGGGCATGGGCCCTCCATCCTTGACGTGCCTGTCCCATGTCTTCTGTTATCCCTTTCCAGCAGCTCAGCTCTCACCTCCTCCAGGAAGCCCTCCCTGATGTCCCCCTCTCCCTCCCTGCAGTCTGGGGCCCTCGCCTCTCACAGACTCCCTGCTCCCAGTGAGGCACCGCCCCTTTGTCTGATTGCTTTCTTTTTTTTTTTTTTTGGCCTTTTATTTTTTATTTATATATTTATTTTTTATTGAAGTATAGCTGATTTACAATGTAGTGTCAATTTCTGCTTACAGCAAAGCAATTCAGTTACACATATATACATTCTTTTTCATATTCTTTTCCATTAAGGTTTATCACAGGATATTGAATATAGTTCCCTGTGCTATACAGTAGGACCTTGTTGTTCACCCATTCTCTATATAATAGTTTACATCTGCTAATCCCAAACTCCCAATCCTTCCCTACCACATCACCCCTGTCACCTCATCTGATTTCTCTCTCCGTCCCCAGCAAGCCCAGCCAGGGTGGCTGCCTTGGGCACCCATGCCCACCCTGAGCCTTCCCCACTGTGTTCTGCTCAGTGTGTAGGTTCCCCCTTCCCAGCATGTGCAGGTGCCCCCAGATCAGTGGGAGAAAGTAGGAGAAGGTGACACTGAGGGGGGAGACTGGATGATGTCTGGGGACTTCTGTGGTTGTTACACTGGGAGGGGGCTCCTGGCATCGAGGGGGTGGGGGCCAGGGAGGCTGTTCCACACCCCACGGCACCCGGGATGGCCCCGAATGTGGAGAGTGGGCATTCATTTCTGCCTCGAGAACCCAACCCTAGGACTTCCCTGGCGGTCCAGTGGTTAAGACTCTGCGCTTCCAAAGCAGGCGGCACGGGTTCGATCCTGCACGCCACGTGGCATGGCAAAAAAAAAACAAACACAGAAAAACCCCACAAAAACAACCAACCCTGACTGCAGGCTCACAACCGAGATCTGACAGCGAACAAGGTTTTTGGTGCCAGATGAAACCTGGAAGGAGAGTTTGGTCTTGTTCAGAGTTTACAATCTTAGTGGCAGGTGCTTTGGTGCCCCCAACATGCACACACAGGGATAGAGCAGAGGAACACGGTCCCCATCGTGTGTCATCCTGTACCAGGTCACTCTCACCTCCCCAACAGCAGGCAGAGGGAGCTGTCCCTAGAACCGGAGCCCACCCTCCCCACGAGGAAGACGTGACACTGCTCCCCACATCCCCGCCCAGAGCTGGGGGCCCTCCAACACCTAGAGACCCCACGGTGACTTTTCCAGACACGTCTCACCCCGACCTCATGGGCACCCATTTTCTTCTCCACCCATTTTTTTCCCCCAGCTGCTGCAGTTTGTTTTTTTACCAAGAGGTTACATACTTTTCCCCTTTCCACCCACAGTGATTCCAAATTAAAGTGTGCTTTGGCCAGCAAGGGCGCACGGCCTGCTGATGAAGAAGGAACCTCCCACCCCAAGTCCTGGGTCTGGAGTTTCCTGCTGGCTCTCGTGGACTGCAGAGACCTGGACGTGGCCTAAATGTCATCCCCCAGAGACCGACCTGGCATGCGAGGCATTCTTGGAGACATCTCCCTGGACCAGGGTCTGCGTGGCTGCTTGAGCCCACTGTGCTGACAGTCACCTGGGAGCCCTGTCACTCCCTGGCCTCAGTCATGGGGGGTAAACATGGCTCGACCCGGTGACCAGTGGCCAGCCATGGGCTGTTCCAGATCCTGGACTCTTAGCCCAGAATTGCCCGTCTGTAACACACCGGAGAGTTACCATGAGGCAAAGACCCAGATTTCGAAACCCATAGGCTCTTCCAGCCTCAAGAAAACAGAGCCTAAATAATGGTACACCAGGGACTTCCCTGGTGGTCCAGTGGTTAAGACTCTGCGCTTCCACTGCAGGGGGTGCAGTTTCCATCCCTGGTTGGGGAACTAAGACCCCACATGCCATGCGGTGTGGCCAAAAAGTTAAAAAAAAAAAAGCATACTAGCCCCACAAATAGTGAGGACACTTAAGTGGCACCCTAAGTGGGTCGGTGGGAGTGAGCCCTGGCAGTAAAAGAAACATTGAAAACAATTAGAAAGTTAACCACAAATTCATCTGCTTTTGGTTTTCACCATGAGCGGCAATTCTAAGCAATGTCATTCATTAACTATTCTTTCTCTGGGAAATTTCTTTGGTCGGCCTAACATTTGCAATTCTTACAGTCTCTGTTGAGTTTTAATAATGTACATACGGAAGCTGTAAATTAGATGTTTGTATTACTTATAAATGCTGTATACGTAAACAATAAATTCTGCATTCCACGTGGAAGGGTATTTGGAGACACACAGGGACTTCGCCACATGCTTTGGAGAGTAAATTTCTATCAGTTTTGTAATAATTCAAGGTCCTTTTGCAGAAAGTTTGTGCCTCTAACCCCAATGGACACAGTAGCTTGGAAATAAAAATGAGATAAAAAGGACAGGCAAGGATTGTAAAGACAAAGAAACAAGTAGGAGTTACTTCATTCCATGTAACTCTTCAGAGACTCTGTGCTTAAAACGTAAAAACATGAAACAAAGTGGGACCTGCGAGAACAATATTTTGCTTGGGGCAAATTTTAGTTCACACGTGAAATATCTTTGTGAGTTTATCTCCAAGGAAAAGCATTTTTGCTTAAGTCCAAATGTGATGCGAAATATTTTACTGAATTTGAATAATATCTTTGACATCGAAAGTAAACTGCAAATTGTTTTAACACGTGAAAGACCGAATCCAGAAAAACCATTATTAGGATCGATCATTATGAAGTTATTACTGAAAATAGTTGTGTTCGATGGGGCGGTGTGGGAGCTTGGACCCTTCTCTCCAAATACCCGGGACCTTTGTCGCCCAGAGCCGCCCAGGATAGGGAGTCCTTTAGAGGGAGGGGACCTTGGGGAGGGCGACAGGGATCACCGCGTAGACGTAGCCACCGCGAGTCCCCCAAAAGCGGGCACAGCGACACGCCTCGGCCCCCAGGCCCGGCTGCGGGGAGGGGCGGGGCGGAGCGGGGCGAGGCGCGGCGCGGCCCGCGGCGCGCGTTCCCGACGCCACGCCGGCCCCGCCCCCTCCCGCGCGCCCGCAGAGCTACGACGGGGAGCCGGAGGGGGCGGGACCCGACGCGTCCTGCTCAGTCCGAGGCGCGGCCCCACCCCATGTCCCTCGCCGTCTGCCAATCAGACGCCGAGAGGGGCGGGCGCGCCTCGGCTTCCTGATGGCCCCACTCCCTCGTGCGGCCGCGTTCCCGCGGCGTGGGGGGGCGTGGCCTGGGCGCTGTGCGTATAAAGGCGGGCGGAGGCGGAGGCGCCATTTTGCGAACGGCGAGCAGCGGCGGGGGCGCGGAGAGGCGCAGCGGAGGTTTTCCTGGTTTCGGACCCCAGCGGCCGGATGGTGAAATCCTCCCTGCAGCGGATCCTGAACAGCCACTGCTTCGCCAGAGAGAAGGAGGGGGATAAACCCAGCGCCACCGTCCACGCCACCCGCACCATGCCGCTCCTTAGCCTGCACAGCCGCGGAGGCCGCAGCAGCGAGAGGTGAGCGCCCCGCCCCCGCCCGAAGCTTCCAGAAGCGCCGCCGCGCAGGCCCGCAGGGGCCTGGCCGCGGGGCGCCACGGAAGTCCCGGGAGCGCGAGGTCCGCCCCTTTGTCGAGGCAACAGTCGCGCCGGGGGCGGGTTCTCGGCGGGGTGGGGGCGGGGCGGGTGGGGGCAAAGGGGGTCTCTGATTGGATTGAGGGGCCCGCAGGCTACTTGGTCGGATTGGGGGAGAGACACGAGGATTTCCGGTTGGATTGGGGGTCGCCAGGGAACCTGGTTGGGTTTGGGGGCACAGGAGTCCACAGTCCGGTCTGGGGGTGCCAGGTTCCGGGATCGGGTTTGGGGGGTGGTCGGGCCGGCGGGTCGCGGGAATCTGCGCTTTGCGGGCGCGGAGGTTGTGAGCGCTCAGCGGAGCGGCCCTTCCCCCTATCCCGCACCCCGACGTGGCCCCGGGACGCGGCCGCCCTCGCGGTCACTTTTCAGCCCCGAGGATGCGCGGAGCCGGGCCGCGCCACGTAGACGGCGCCCGGGGCCCTTCTCGGCGTGGCTGCCGGCCCGCCTCTCCCCTATAGGACGGCTGGTTCGAGGGTGGCCGGGGCCGGGGGTCCAGGTGAGCCGCGCTCGCCACGGATCGTGAGGTCTTAGACCACGGCCCCGGGGGTGCTCTCGCGCGGGCCCTGAGCCAAGATGCCGCCGCCCGCGGGTCGGGCGCCCCGGATGGGAGCCGAGCAAAATGGAGGCGACCGCGGGGCCTGTTGACACTGCGCAGCAAATGGCTGCTGGCGCTGCCGGCTGCGCGATTGTGAAAACCTCCCCCGGGGCCGAGGGCCGCTCTGCCGAGATGACGCAAGCGGAGGCCTCGGGGTGCGCGCGGGAGGGCGTCTGCGCGGGCCCGTCTCTCTGCGCCTGCGGGGACACCGAACGGGTCCCGCGCCTCCCGGCGGGTGCCGACAACGAAAGAGCCGCAGCAGGGGCTGCTTCAGTGGAAGGACGGTTTTGCTGGACTCCTAAGAAAAAGCTGTTAGAGGTTCAGGTCTGCTGGAGACTGCAAAGTGGAAAAGGGGAAGCTGAAGCGCTGGACTTAGAAGTGGGAAGTAGAACCTGGCGCAGGGCTGGATAGGGCGACACTTAGTGCTGGGCAGAAGAGGCACTCGGGACCGGTTGGACCTTTAATCGGCGTCACCACCCGAGGAGGTGGATTTGAGTGGCCTCTTGTTCCTGTGGCTGCTGACCCGACGGAGGCAGATGTTGATTCTGCACCCGGTGTAAACATTGCGCTTGAGAGAGGGAGGCGCGTTGCAGGGAGCTGGGCTCTGGTAGGCCTTGGTCTTCTGCTGGCCTTGCTGGGTTCGGGGCCCTGTCAGCGGAGGCGGGGCGTCTCCCCCAGTGCTGCTCACCAGCACCTTTTCTCCAGTTCCAGGGCGTCCATCAACTGCTGTAGTAACCTGGGCCCAGGGCCTCGGTGGTGCTCCTGATGTCCCTCACCCACCCCTGAAGATCCCAGGTGGGCGAGGGAATAGTCAGAGGGATCACAGTCTTTCAGCTAATTTATTTTACTCTGTAAGTATTCTTCTTCCTCGGACTTCTGGGTACCTGAGGTGGCGGAGGGGGAGAGTAGCCAGACCCACGAAATGTTTTATGCACCTGTTGTGTGCCAGGAACTCTCCACATGGTTTTCCTGAATCCAAGATGGAAGGAACAAAGGTGCGCACTGCAGCGCAGGCTTTGTCTGAGCCTGTAGTAGCTGTTGGCGCCTCATGTTTGCGCCTCAGCTTGGGGGTCCTGCTCTGGCCTTGGGCGGAACCACCGTTCCTCAGAGGCCCGGGAGGCCCCGCACCCCAACAGCGCTGCAGGGTCATATGGGTGCTTTTCTGGGTTTTCCAAACTGTCAGAGTAGCAAGGGGGAAGATCCCCAGGCTGTGAAGGCTGGCGTCCAAGGTTGGGTTTGGTCTTCTTCCACAGGATAATCGGCTGAATGTAACAGAGGAACTAACGTCTAATAACAAGACGAGAATTTTTAACGTCCAGTCCAGGCTCACGGATGCCAAACACATTAACTGGAGAGCGGTGCTGAGCAACAGCTGCCTCTACGTTGAGATCCCAGGCGGCGCTCTGCCCGAGGGGAGCAAGGACAGGTGAGGGCGGGCCTGTGTGTGCCTGGGGGGCAGAGCAAGGCAAACTGTGTTTGCACCTCAAAGTTGGACTCCAGAGGAGGGAAGCCTGAGTCAGGAGCCAGGCAGTGGTTATTGTTTCCGGAGTGAGGGTTCCCCTTTTAAGCAGTGGATCAGCAGTATCACCCAGGGGACTCCAGGGGCCATCTATGGTTGTCACATTGTGGGTGTTGCTCCTGGTGTCACGTGGGTGGGGCCAGGGACACCCCACAGTGCCCAGGACAGTCCCCCAGAATGACCTGGCTCCAATGTCAGCAGTGGCAAGGCTGACCCTGGATTAGACCCGGGAGAGGCTGGTGCTCCCAGTATGCAGATGAGGCCACAGACAGAAGTGGGAGAGCTGGGCTAGGGCCCCTGTGGGGCGGCAGGGGCGCGGGCCCTGACGCTGGAACCTCAGCTTCGCAGTTCTCCTCGAGTTTGCTGAGGAGCAGCTCCGCGCTGACCACGTCTTCGTTTGCCTCCATAAGAACCGCGATGACCGAGGTGGGTGATCTCCACGCGGGGGAGAGGAAATGGGAGAGGCTGCCCACTGCCCTGGAGGCCAGGCCTAGGGTGGGGTCCGTGCTGTCCGGGGGCCGCACCACACCCTGTGAGCAGCCCCCTTGCCCTAGACTCGGGCCTTCTGTCTCAGGCGGTCCCTGGGCCGGCAGGGCTCTGGGCCCTGCAGGTGGACGGGGTGGTTCTGACCTGATGGCGTCTCCTCCGCAGCCGCCTTGCTCCGTACCTTCAGCTTTCTGGGCTTTGAGATTGTGAGACCGGGGCATCCCCTTGTCCCCAAGAGACCCGACGCTTGCTTCATGGCCTACACGTTTGAGAGGGAGTCCTCTGGTGAGGAGGAGTAGCGTGATGCCCCTGAGGCCCCTGGGGCTCGATTGCAGACCGCTCCGTGTGCACTTGCTGCCGTGCTTCGGGCGGGTGGTGTGATCAACTGCGCGCTGACCTGCGTCAGCCTGCTCACCTGCTGGCTTTGTCCGCATGTCGTAATTGTGCAAATAAATGCTCACTCCAAATTAGCCGTGTATTTCTTGAGGTTTAATGTTGTGTTTGTGATACTGAAGTGTTTGCTTTAATTCTAAATAAAAATTTATATTTTACTTTTTTATTGCTGGTTTAAGATGATTCAGGTTATCCTTGTACCTTGAGGAGGAGTTTCTTATTTGAAGTCTTTTGGAAACAGTCTTAGGTCTCTTAACTTGGAAAGATAGGTATTAATCTACCCTTCTATTGCTCTCAAAAATCCAAATAAAACGATTGCCCTTCCAAGACCTGTGTTGGCTCAGTGGTGTTGACAGGGGCGCTGTCCGAAATGGAGGGCAGGTGGAGGGGTGGCCAGGGGCCAAGGGGAGAGGGGCCTCAGGGTTGCCTGGGGTTCAGGGAGCTGTGTGAGCGTCCTGAGCTGAGTGACCCCCGTACACACACTTCCTTCTTTTTACAGAGGGGTGGGGAAGCCAAGGGCCCGGTCTCACCTCTGGCCACAGCCAGCCTTGGCCTCCTGTGGGCAGCCCGGCCCTGGGGCTCCACCCCGGCTGCTCCATACCTCGCCTTCCCGCCACCTCCTGCCCCACCCCACACCTTGGGCCGTCACTCGCCTTCCCCAGTGCCATTCCCTGCGGTGGCTGAGGCCTGAGGCTGGCTGGAGTGGCCTGGTTCCAGTCTGAAGCTGTTTACTGGGTCCTGGGAAGTGGCGTAGCGTGGCGTGGGGCGGGGCAGGGGCTGCCCGGGACTTTTCCAGCTTGGGGGTGGGGTGGTGTTTAGCCGTGGGCACCCCGCCCTTTAGCCTTTGTACAGTGTCGTGCTGGGGCAGGAGCGCTGCTGGTGGGTGTCCTGGCCGGGGCAGAGGTGGGGAGGTCTGAGAGCCAGAAGGCAAAGACACTGCAGTGGCGGGGGGGCTGGGGTGAGGTGGGGGGTGGAAGGCGGAAGAGCTGCGGGGCTGCAGCGCCACCTGCTGGCTGCATCTGCGAGCGTGGCCCGGCGATTGACAAACAGGCGGCCAAGCGGGTATCTTTTACTGAGGAGGATGGAGTTTAGGGGATTCAAGTATATTTGGGGGTTGGGTGGGCTATTCAGCTACCTGAGTGATAATGGGGTTGGCTTTCAAAGGTTTGGGGAGACAGCTGGACACACTCCAGTCCACGTCAGCAGGGCAAGGGCCAAGAAAGGGGTTTGGAGTCGGGGTGTTGGAGGAGGTACAGGAGTCTGAAGCAGAGGTAGAGGGGAGAGTGTCTGCAGTGGAGGGAACAATGGGCAAGGCCTGGAGGCCAGAAAGCACCTCCGCAGATGGCGATGTGGCAGGAGGGGCTGGCCAGAGAGCATGTAGAGCCTTTAGAAGAGCCCGATTGTACTGTGAAGGTACTAGGGAGCCATGGGAGAGGTCTGAGCAGGAGAGGGCCCTGGTCATACCTGGGGGTCAGAAAGTTCCCCCCAGGATCGCCATGGTAGGGTTGGGGTGAGTGAAGGGGCGTGACTGGAGACCCCAGGCTATGGCAGTGGGACCCCTCAGGGCTCCTATGTACATTTTTCAGAGGTATAAACCGAGACCTCATTCTCTCTCTCAGGTCCCCTGATGTGTACCACTTTGTTTATTCCATCAATTAAACGCCTAGCGTGTGTTCAGCCTGGCCCCTGCCCTCAGGGAACTCACAGCCTGATAGGTGAGGTGAACAGGTGACAGGTAAAGAGATGAATAAATACTTCCAGGTGGTGACAAGTGCTCGGGGAAGGCAGGACGCGGAGCTAGAGAGGGCCCAGGAGGGGCAACTTTATTTGCTTAGAAAAGGTGAGTGAGATTTGGACAGTCTGGCAGAGGGAACAGGCCATGCAAAGACTTGGTGGCTGGACGGAATTTAGTGCCACAGAGGAACAACAAGGAGGCCACGGTGGGTGGAGGGAGTAGGGGGTGCAGGGCATGGGCACGTTTGGGCAGGTGAGCCCAGACCCCACTGGGGTGGGCTGGCTGTCTCAGGTTCCAGGGAGCCTCCCTCCTCCTGGAGGCCCCAAGCAGTTCTTGACAAGGTCGTTCACAGCACAAGGGGGTGTTCCAGGGCCAGGAATGCCTCTGATGCCACCATTCGGAGGAGTGTCCACACTGTCATGGAGACAGTGGCCATCAGACCCCAGCATTAGAAGGGCATCCTGGCTTCTGCTGGAAGGCGGTGGGAGCGGTTCTACCCACTGGGAGAGACATTAGCTGTCGGGGATTCCACACCTGGAAGAGGGGTGGGCATCTCTGGCATCAGAAAGCCTCAGCAGGCACTGGCCATTAGCCCCCAGCCCTGGAAGGGGGGCACCTGAATTCTTAGGGGGCCTTGGGCCCAAGTTCTCAGCTGCATCCTCTGCTGGCCTCCTGGTTCCTGCTGGAAGGGGGCGTCCACCCTATCACCAGCCCCAGCCCTGGGAAGGGGGACCTGCCTCCTAGAGAGGCCCTGGAACAGGTGCATTGCTCACGGGAAGGATCAGTTACACAGCAGCTCCAGGGCGAGGTACAAGGAGTCCTCGGTGGCCTTGGCCAGGTATTCACAGCACAGCCAGTCTTCCAGGCTGGGCACCTCCCCACCAACGGCCCGCTCGGCTAGGTGCAGGACCAGCAGCAGCGCGGCGCATCCGCAGCCAGGACCCCAGCGGGCGCCCAGAGCAGCACCGCGCCGCGAGTCCCGGCCTCCGAGGGCTGCGCGCGGGCCAGCTGGGCCGCCAGGTGCTGCAGGCCCACGGCCAAGGACGTGGCCAAGGTTGCGCCCGGGCCAAGCAGCTCTCGGAGTGGGCTGCCCAGCTGCCGCGCGTGGGCGGCCGGGGGGCCGCGGGGGGCCGCGGCCGACGTCCGCCAGGAGCAGGCGCTGGGTCCTGGCGGCTAAGCAGCCCCGCAGTGCCGCCAGCATCAGGTTCTTGGGCCGCCGCTCGGCCAGGGCCACAGCCCGCGCCTCCCTCCGGGCGCTCCAGGGCTGCAGGAGCCCCAGGGGCACGGCCTTGCGAACTCCTCGGGCGGCTGCGCGCCTGTCTCCACAGGCCACTGGACCACCGTGAGCTCCGGCATCTCCGCCGCCAGCGCCACGGGGCTGCTCCAGGGCGTCTCGGGAAGTGCGCCCTCGGGCGCCAGACCACACAGCTCCTGGTGGTTGAAATGCGGGGCCAGCGAGGCCTGCGGCCCTAGCCCACACGGGTGGGGCTTGTCAGCTCCTGGCTTGGGCACCTGCGGGATAGAGGGACGCTTCAGAGCTCCCCGCCACCAAACCAGCACAGCTCGCCCAGTGCCTCTACGTGTTCTAAAGACTTCCCACCCAACCCAACCTGCCCACCATCGCTGTATCCCTCCAGAAGCGGGGGGTTCGTGTTAATTCGGATGTTGGTCACCAGTATGATTTTAAGGAAAGCTACACCAGGGAGGATAGCGTTTAGGGGATCGGACTTTCCACTCTGCCAGAGGGGCGGATGCTTGCCACTTGGTAGCAAGGAAGATGACAGCTAAGGTGCCAGAGCTGGGCTGTCCACTAGAAATGCAACTCGGGCCATGGTGTCATTCAAATTTTCCAGTAGCCACATTTTAAAAAGTGAAAAGGAGCAGGTGAAAGTAACTTTCTTTCTTCTTAAAAAAAAAAAATTTACTAGTTTGTTTTATTTTTTAGATTCCAATACAATTGAAAACTTACAGGATTTGTCTTTGTCTTATTTCACTAAGCATAATACCCTCCAAGTCCATCCATGTTGCTGCAAATGGCATTATTTTGTTCTTTTTTATGGCTGAGTAGTAGTCCATTGTAGATATATTTCACATCTTTTATTGAGGGACGCTTAGGTTGCTTCCATGTCTTGGCTATTGTAAATAATGCTGCTATGAACACTGGGGCGCATATATATTTTCTAAATAGTGTTTTCAGTTTTTTCTGGATATATACCCAAGAGTGGAATTGCTGGATCACATGGTAGTTCTATTTTTAGTTTTCTGAGGAACTTCTAGACTGTTTTCCACAGTGGACGCACCATTTTACATTCTCAACAACAGTGTACAGGGTTCCTTTTCTCCACACCTTCGACAGCATTTGTTATTTGTGGTCTTTTTGATGATGGCCATTCTGACAGGTGTGAGGTGATACCTCATGGTGATTTTGATTTGCATTTCTCTGATTAACGATGTTGAGCATCTTTTCATGTGCCTGTTGGCCATCTGTATGTCTTCTTTGGAAAAATGTCTCTTCAGGTGTTCTGCCCAGTTTTTAAAAAATAAATTTATTTTTATTTTATTTTTGTCTGTGTTGGGTCTTTGTTGCTGCGTGCGGGCTTTCTCTAGTTGTGGCGAGCGGGGGCTACTCTTTGTTGCAGTGCGCGGGCTTCTCATTGTGGTGGCTTCTCGTTGCAGAGCACGGGCTCTAGGGGCACGGACTTCAGTAGTTACAGCATGCGGGCTCAGTAGTTGTGGCGCACGGGCTTAGTTGCTCTGCAGCATGTGGGATCTTCACGGACCAGGGCTTGAACCCATTTCCCCTGCATTGGCAGGCGGATTCTTAACTGCTGCGCCACCAGGGAAGTCCCCTGCCCAGTTTTTAATTAGGCTTTTTTTTTTTGATACTGAGTTTTATGACCTTGAAAGTAACTTTCATAATCTATTTTATGTAATCCAATTTATCCAAAATATTATCATTCAACAGGTCACCAAATGACAAAAGTATTAGTGAGATGTTTTACATTATTGTTATTATTATTGATACTGAGTCTTGGAGACCCAGTGTGTATTTGGTACTCGGAGTATATCTCAATTGGCACCAGCCCCACTTCAAGCGCTCAGAAGTCACCCATGGCCAGCAGTTGCAGTACTGAACAGCAAAGCTCTTTCTAGAAAGTAGGGGAGTATCAGCCCTGGGGATTACATTTGAATCACCTTGGGGCAGGGGTTAAAAAGGACAGGTGCTGAGGTGGGGCTCTGGGAGTGTGATATTTAAAAATAAACTCCCCAGGGGTCTCTGAGATGGATGGAACCAGGACGGAGCTGTCAACTAAAGAACTCACAGCCAGCAGCAACTTACTCCCTCCATGCTCCGGTCTGTAAAATGGGTCCATGATAACACATTCTGCCGAATGGGTGAGGTTCCTCCAAAATGGTGATGTGTCTGACACTTGGTAGTCTGGTTTATTTGATGGGAATCTTTTTTTTCTTTTTCTTGGTGGTGCATAAAACAGAAGCATCTTATAACGAAACGTGGTGACGCTTGCATGAGGATTAGCTGAATGAAAGTGTCTAAAAGTCCTTAGAACAGCACAAGACATGAAGGAACAGTGCTCAGTATATTTTGTTGAAGATGATGATGGAAAGTGGGAGCTATCAGCCGGCTGTGGGTTTCTCGCGCCAGAATTCACGGGTGAGTGAGTTAAAATGCAGACTACTGGGCCCCTGAGAGTCGTGGGGGAGATTTTAACAAGACTCCCAGGTGATTTGAATGTAGGTCGCCCCACACCTGAGAAACGCGGTTCCAAGGGCTGACGGTGTTAGTTCGTATGTTGGTTGCAAAGTAAGCAATTGGACCTCAGTCTAAAGAGCCCTGGGTTACGCCTTGGTCGGGACACTGGGGAAACCTCCGAGGAGGCGGGGCGGAGGCGGGGCGAAGGCGGGGCTCACCTTCGCAGCCAGGAGGTGCCACGCCTCCTTGTCCCTCCGCACCAGGCGGTGGTGGAGGGCGTCCCAGTTCTCCACGCAGGGCGAGCTGTCCAGGAGGCGGAAGCGGTGGCCGGGGCGGCAGGGGCCCGGGAGGCCCCCCAGGAGCCGGGCGTGCAGCCGGGGCGTACACGGCGCGGAGGCCCTCCAGCTGCCGGGCCTCCAGCGCGGCGGAGAGAGAGGCCCAGCTCCGTGTCCAGCGAGCAGCAGGGCAGCTCTGCAGGGCGACAGGCTGGCCCCGCCCTGTCGTCGCCTGCCTGGCTCTCGTGCACACTGCGGGGTCCCAGAAGGGGCTTCTGAGGCTGCCCTGCTCGAGTGGGGCCGGGGCTGGGGGACTTGTGGGTGGGCAGCGACTGGGCCCTGGTCAGGGTCTTCTTGGGCAGGGGCTGCGGGTCAGTAGCGAGGCGCTCAGATGTCGGTGAGCAGCAGGCCTTGGAGGGCAGCAGGCGGGCACGGGGAGGGAGTGGGGGAAGGGCGTGAGGACACGCAGAGCGGGGTCCTGTGCGCATGGCTCCACCCTCAGCCATAATTCCTTCATCTCTAGAATGGAAACAATGGGGAGCTCCCTGGTGGTCTAGTAGTTAGGACTTGGAGCTTTCACTGCTGTGGCCCCGGTTCAATGCCTGGTCAGGAAACTGAGATTCCACAAGCCACGCAGCACGGCCGAAAAAAAAAAGGAAAAAATACCAACTCTAACTACCCTATGCCCTGTGGGGTAAGGATGCCATCTCCAATTTACAGATGAAGAAACAAAGGTTCAGAGGAGTGACAAGTCAGTGGCAGAGAAACATCTGGCTCAGCACAGGTGACCCCCACTTCCCTGTGTGGCTCTGGGCAGGTGACTGAGCCTCTCTGAACTCCAGTTTCCTCATTTTTAGAAGCTGGTTATCCAGCTGCTTTTTTTTTTAAACAAAGAGTTTTATTAAAGGTAGTTAAAAAGCTGCTATAGGACTTCCCTGGTGGTCCAGACTCCGTGCTTCCAATGCAGGGAGCACAGGTTTGATCCCTGGTGGGGGAACTAAGATCCCACATGCCGAGCAGCACGGCAAAAATGAAAAAAAAAAACCAACAAAAAATCCCTGCTGTGATCTAGTTAAACCATCATGGGGCAGAGCGTTCCTTGCATGGTAATGAAACACTCAACCTTTCTGCTCTGGCTGCCTCACCGATCACCTGTCCCACCCCCATCCGGGGCCCCTCCCAGGCTCTCACTAAGGTTGCTGTACGTGGGCTGGGTCAGCCAGGTCGGGGCGTTGGCCCCGGGGGTCTCGGTGGGTGGCTCTGGGCTACTCATGCTGCTGGGGGAAGGTCAGAGTGCAGGGTATGTGTGGGAGGGGCCCAGCACCTGCTGTGTGGCCCTGGGAGGGTTGCTTGACTTCTCTGGGCAAATGTCGCCCATCAACCTTTCAGGGCGGCGAGAAGGACCCTGTACTTTTGTGACATGGACAGAATGTCCAGCTGTAAGGACAAGACCTCAAGGGGGTGGGGGAAGAAGCTGGGGGCCGGTGACAATACCCAGGGAACCCATGCTTAGGCCTTTTCCCCAGAGCTCAGCCCCCTCAAGCTGTGTGGTTGCCAGCAGCAGCCTGGGCCCCAGCTCTGCCCCACCCAGATTCCAGGTTGCCCAACCTTGAAAAGCAGCTGTTCTGCCCACTCCCTGCCGCAGTCCCCCTCTAGGAGCGCCCTAGCTTCAGGACTGGAGTGACCTCGGGGCAGGGGGATCTTGGGGACAAACTCCCAGTAGCTGCAGCCCCTGGCCTCCCGGACTGTCTGACCGGTTGCTGGAAATGCCCAGGCAACTGTTAGACCGCAGGCCCCGGCAGGAGGGGAAGTTTTCTGCGTTACTTCCCCATGAAGGCCACCCGGTTCCAGGGCTGAAAGCGGGTGGCAGGAGATGGGAAGACGGGCGGAGGTCCCAAAGTTTACACGAGGTGGGTGGCAGAGGGGAGCCCTGAGAGGTGGGGAGGATAGAGACTTTTTAGACTCCCCCGCCTTTGGGGAGGGCAGGGAACCCCAGCAGTGACTGTTTAGGGAGAGATTTGACCAGGTGACCCTTTCATCTGTGGCTTTCACTTTCCCCAGAGCCACTTCCCCTTCTGCAGGATCATCTGAGAAGCCTCCACTGCGCATGCCCCCACCTCTGACCCATCCCAGGACCCTTGGCAGGTACTGCTCCATTTGAGCCCCAGCTCCGCTCTGACTTGCTGTGTGATGTTGGGTCAGTCACCACCCCTCTCTGTTCCAGCAAATAAAGAAAAGTGGCTCCTGCTTGCTGCCTCCTGACAGCCACAGAAGCTGGATTTTTCTTTAAAAATTTAATCAACTCATTTCCCTTCCCCCCACCACCTTAATGCATTGATTCAGAAAAAGGCATTTGATATAGAATTACCATACACAGAAAATCAAGAAGGGTGAAAATCCAGGGAAAGCCAGACAGTGTGAAATTCTAGCTTCAGCACACACTGTCGAAGCTGTCTGGGGACCTGAGGCTTGCCCTACCTGCCCGGAGGCATGAGAGGTGTCTCAGCTGAAACCCAGCCTCTTCCCCTCTGTAATGGAAGAACCAAGAAATCACTGCAGATGCGAAGATGCAAAGACGTTCTTGCTTCCTAGCTTGAGTGTCTTTCATGCTGAGTTTCTCCCTCCGCCCCATCTCGTTTCCCTTAGGGGCAGTGAGCACAGAGAGGGCTGGAGTCCATGGATGGTCACATAGCAGGTCCAGGCTGGGCAGAGGGGTCCACAGGCCATCGCTGGGTGCCCCCTGGGTGTGGGAAAGAAGACAGATCCATCTCACGGAGTCCTCCAAGTGGGTCTCCTGCCACAGTTTGGGCCACACTGACCTGCTAACAGCCAGCTTTTCGAGCGTGAGGGTCTGTAACTTGATTCAATATTTTGTCTTTCCCAGCACTCAGCTTCTGTAATTCATAGAATTTATACTTTCTGTCTTAATCCATGGGGCAGCCTGTGATTTGGGCAGATTTCAGAATCATGCAGTCGGAGAATGGCAGGCTCAGGGAAGGATTTGCCAATTATATGGGACAAGGATTCCAGAAATCCTGGGCTGTTCCAGGTGGAACAGAAGGGACCAGAGGTGCCAAGGAAGTGGCCTGCTCACTGCCCAGACCCCTGCTGACCACGAGTGCTTATTCTTTCCTTCAGGAGACCCTGTGGGGTCACCCAGCTGGGCCACGCCTCCCATCCAGGACTAATTAGGGTGAGGCAAGCAAGGCACTCACCTCAGGCACAGAATTTAAGGTGATGCCAACAAAACAAAAGGAAAAAACCATCAAGGTGGAGAGACTTCTGACCTTTTGCTACCTCTTGAATTCGCGAGAACAGGACGTTGGTTGGTGATGGCCGTTGTGACCGTGACACTTGTGTTTTCCTCCTGTCGCCCTCCTGGGCCCCCCGCCTGTGCCCCCTCTCAGAAGGGGCACCTGTACTTCCTCCGTGCGGTGCGCGTGTGGCCAGGCGGCCACCCTGAAAGTGTTCTGAGTGTGCTGCTGTCAGGGAGCCCGAGCTGCCTCTCACCTGGGCCCGAGTTGGGGTATGGGTGCTCTAGCCCCTGGGGGGCCCCCGGCACAGGAGCAGGTGCCGGGATACGGGAGCCACATGGTGGGACAGGTTCCTGGTGGCTCCCGGCCAGGCCAGGATGGGGCAGCAGTGAGACCCACCCCCCATCCTGTCCCCTGGGCGTGCAAGAGCCTCACCTCGGGAGAGCAGCAGCCCCTACCTGACCAGTGCGGAGGGGCTGACCACAGGGGTGTGTACATCTTCTCCCACCCACCGGCAGGGGGAGGCTGGCTGCCACCCATGGGCTCAGCCCTGAATCCCACCCTACCCTCACCTCTCGCCTCGGGCTCCCTGCCAGCCTCAGACACCTCCCTGGGCCCAGAGCAGCGCTCGCAAGGCCAGGCCGAGGTTGAGAGGTCGGCCCCACTGTCCTCAGCCTGCTGCAGCCACAGGGCTGGACCAGTGGCTTTATCTTCTTCATTTTGCTTCAGGTTTTTATTTCTTTCTACTTTAAGTTCAGACCAAAAGATTCCAGAGTCATCCCCTACCCCTACCCTCCACCCCTCCAGAGACCCTCCAGCTGAAACCAGAGCCTGAGTTCAGGGACCCGAGTGGTGGGTATCGGGAGTGAGGGCACGAGGGCCACGCGGGGCCCTGCTGAGCCCTTGGGGTGCCCCCGGCCTCCGGCCACTCCTCTCCCCTCTGGGGACTCGTGTTCCAGCAAGTCGGGCGGGGCCCCTGCAGCGCTTCTGCTCTCCCGACCCCCCTACGCCGTCGGCACTTAAGCCACACGACAGAAGTCTGTAGCCCACACGACAGAAGTCTGTAGCGGGAGCTGCACACACGCCCCTGGGCGTGGACCCCGGTGAAGCAGGTAGTTCAAGGCAGAGCTTCGGGGACCGGGCGCAGAGGCCCTCACTCGACGACCTTCGTGCGATGTAGTGTTGTGCCCACCTGAATATTATATCATACATCGAGCCTTCTCTGTATTTGAACAAGAAAGCGAAACACTAGTTTCCTACTTAAGACTTTAAGGGTTTGTGGGGCGGGCGGGGTTAACACGACACTTGGTTTTGCTTTCCTTTTCCTTTGGTTTCATGCGGAGTGTGAGCTCGTGAGTGTGTGCGTGGACGTGTGTTAGAGCCTCACCAGGAGATTAGGCTGTTGGAGGCCAAAGGGCGGCTTACAGTTCTCTGCTTTAGTCGCTGAACTCCTGAATGTTTTGGAGAAACAGGAAACAGAAAATAGCAGATGTCATGGAGGAAAGAGGATAAACAACGACCAAAAAAAAAGGGGAAGAAAAAAAGCTCACACCCAAATTCACAAAACCTATTTTTTAAACCAAGCACATCTTGAATGCGTGTGGAACCTCAATGGGCTCAGAAAAAAAGATACTAATATATTTATCTCATTGTTTGTTTACATAAACCTACAGTTTCAGACCTCAGCAGATAAAAGGCCAGTCCCAGTGAATCCCAGCTTCCGCCGGAGCCTCTTCTGAGTAGGCCCTGGGGCGGGCGTGGAGGCCCCTGAGCCCTCCTCCCAGCCCGGCCTCTCCCAGCCCAGCTGGCCCCCCCCAGGCCTCCTGGCCAGACCCTGGCGGTCCTGCCAGCTGGCACAGCAGGGGTGGCTGTCACTTGTGGCCGCAGGACCTGAGGCTGGGCTTGGGCCCTTGGGATGGAGGTGCGCCCCCATCCCACTGCTCTGCCTGCGACCCTCGGGTGTGTTGATGTGAGGGTCCCTCTCGCGCCAAAAAGCCTGGAACTTTGCACAGCTCCGTGGGCTCCGGCGGGTCACCGCCCTCTGGGGACCCCCACCTCCACCCCGGCCGTGGGAGGGGCTCACTGGGCAAACACTGCACGGACGGCGCAAACGCTCTGAACAGTGTTGTTTTTGTATCAATGTCTGTGCAGTGACGAATGTATTTATTTCTCAGATTTGGGGCGAGTGAGCGGCAGACCGGGCTCCGCCACCGCACGCTCCCACCAGACCCAGCCCACCGCCGCCGGGGCTCCTCCAGGATTGCAGAAAAGGTAAAGAAGGAAAGAGGAACCTTTAAGCAAATACGAATCTCAGACTCGCAGCATAGCCGCACACCTCAGCCTGTGAAATGAACAATCTGGACCCAGACGGACTTTCAGAACCTCACGCAGCCGTGGGCTACCCTGACTCCCACCCGTCAGAATGCACTGGACTGGCCGTGTGCAGGAGTGCGATCCACCAGGGACCCCGGCCGCGCTGCCCGTGGCTGTCCGGAGTCGGGGTGAGGCCTGGGCAGCCGGGAGGGCAGGGTTCAGGGCAGAGGTGGCCGCATCCGTCCCGTCGCCTTGGCTTGGTGGGTGGGGGGAGGACGAAAGCAGAGGCACCAGGCCTCAGAACAGACCAGGGATCCCAGCCTTGCCGGCCCCCTGCAGGGACCAAGGCCCTTGCTCTTCCCCAGAGCCAGGTTGGGCATCACTGAACCTGTGAACCCGATGCCAGGAGCGGGTGGTGGAGCGGGGCCTGACCTCAGTCTGACCTTCCAAATCAGGGGGTGGGTGTGAGCTGTGGGGACTGAGGCTGCCTGGGACCCCCTGCCTAGGACCACCCACCCTGCCCCGGGCTTGTCACCCCACTTTAATTTTCTACCAGGAACCCCTCCCCCACCTCACCTTGCTGTTTATTGCTGTAATTTATTGACCTCAAATACGCTGCATAACAGACCTCACTCAGGGCAGGGAGGATCCCCAGGGCTCCCCGCCTCCACTTGGCGGGGCCCCGGGGGGGCCAGGTGCTGAGGGGAACCTCTTTGTCCCCCACCCATCACTTGCTTTCCCCCTCCCCTGTTGGGGGA
The DNA here is from genome assembly GCF_949987515.2 of Delphinus delphis. Lineage (NCBI taxonomy): Eukaryota > Metazoa > Chordata > Mammalia > Artiodactyla > Delphinidae > Delphinus > Delphinus delphis. The sequence goes on along the minus strand of NC_082685.1, from coordinate 3,016,979 downwards.
CCCCAGGTTGGGCACTGGCCCATTCACAAATACCTTGAGGGGGAGGGCGAGGGATGGGGTTATAGCTGTTTTGTTTACCGGGAACTGGAAGAGGGATCATGTCCTGCTACGCGCGCTTCCCAGGAAGGGGGGACCGTGATCGCACCCCTGTACTGGCCACCGCTACGGTCAGTCATCACACCGAGTTCACTTCCCTCGAGAGTTTGGATAAATTCAGGTCATAGCTGCAGGTATGCAACCCTCAAGTGTCATAGTAAAGCAGTTCATCGATTTCTCCATTTAGAAGTGTGCAGTCTTAATGTACAGTGATGAGAAACTGTTATTTTATGATCATTTCATTAAAAGCGTGATTGAAAAAAAAACAACAACCCAGTAATCAAGATAAATAACATTGTAATATAATAATGTAATATTAAAAAAACATCTTATTTGCAAACTATGGCCCTTGGGCTGGCCGGCTGTTTTTGTAAATAAAGTTTTATTGGCACCAGGCCCAGGATTCGGGTTTGGGGAGTGAGGCAGGGTCATGCCAAGGCAGAGTGGATCCTGTCTTTATCTAAAGGGTTGTGGACTCGGGGCATGAATTAATTTTGTTCGTAGAATGTTGATCTTGATGACTGAGTTCTGGATGCCAGGGCAGTGCCTTACTTGCCTGATCCTGAGGTGGGCTTTGGGGGGTGGACAGAAGGGCCAGGCTGGGACAAGCAATGACATCCCTGGGGACTTCTCCACCCAGGACAGGCAGGGTGGGGGGCAGCTGGTGCCCAGGGACCCCGCTGCCTACCTCAAGATGACCCCTCCTTGGAGTGGTTGGGGGCCCTTTGTGGGGGAGGAGAGCAGATGCCAGCTGACATCTGCTCAGCACCCCAATGTGCCTACCACCCCACTGAGCCCCAATGGACAGTCCTCCCTTAAGGCCTAGAAATGGGGACCGATTGCCTCAGCTCACCCTGAAAAGTGGCCCCTGTGTGTCAGCCCTGGCCGGCCACCCCACATCAGGGTCAAACCCTCTGCAGATAGTAAAGCTGTTCTTTTATTCGAGAAGTGTTTTTGGAGCGCTGCAGGAGCTGGGGCCGGGCTCTCTGCATCCCTGGCATCGCCCTGAGCAAGGGCTCGGGATGCCAGATCCTCCCGAATTTCTCATGACTTCGCATTTCTGAGAAAAATGCTTCAGTTTTTTGTGGCATGCAGGGTTACAGTCCCCAAAGATGTCCATCTCCAGAACCTGTGAATATGCTATGTGGCACGGCAGGGGGAAGTGAAGGTTGCTGATTAGATGAGGATGGGGGTGACCCTGGATTCCCAGGGGGCCCAGCGTCATCCCAGGGTCCTTATAAGAGAGAGGCGGGAGGGTCAGAGGCAGAGAGAGACGGGAGATGCTGCGCTGCGGGCTCTGAGGATGCAGGTGGGGCCGCGAGCCAGGGATGCGGCGCCTCTAGAAGCTGGAAAAGGCGGGAACCGACGCTGCCCTGGAGCCTCGGGAAGGACCAGCCCTGCAGGTCCATTTTAGACTTCTGAGCCCCAGAGCTGTCAAATAATAAATCTCAGTTGTTGTAAGCCACTAAGTTTTGTTACAGCGGCCATAGGAAGCTCAAACAGTTCCCTGCATAAAAGACGACCATAATCCTCCAGTTTATAGATGAGCACACTGCACAGAGAGGGGCAGTGACTTCCCCCAGGCCACACAGCACTGAGGCCACAGACACCCCTCTGCGGGGCCCCGCCTTGGGTTTCTAGCCACCAACGGGGCGGGTCCCCCTTCAGCTGCCCTTGGCCAGGGGAAGCCCCAGGGGGAGAAGCTGCCAGCTCCAGAGGCGCAGCAGGGAGGGAGGGAGTCTGCACCTCACTTCTTTCCTCCCTGCCGCTGGCTCCGCCCCTGGACCAAGCTCAGGGCAAGAGTTCCCCTGGACAGCCCAGTGCCACTGGTCCCTCTCAGCACCCTGCTTCTCCCTAGCTGGGGACTTGACTCTCCCTTTGCCCACCTGTAAAATGGGGTCATAACAGGACCCAGCTCATGGGGGAGTGAATGCAGGCAGCACAGGGGACAGCGCTGGGAACAGCACGGGCACTCCTGAAGTGTGACCTCTAACCTTATCACACGGGTCATTCTCCACAAATGCCCTATGACTCAGGGTCAGCTTTGGTGCTGAAGCCAGGCCTCTCCCTCAGGGACCCCCAGCAGCCCCTACTTTCTGCCCCCATGCTTCCCATGAGAATTTTAAAAAACCCTGAAGTTTGTTATTAAATTGGTTTCATTTTTATTGGATTCCAACCAAATACAGCCGGGTAGGGGTGGGGGACAGGGGCTAAGGGTCTTGGTTGATGTTGGGACAGGGGGTGGGCAGAGGGGACTGGGAGATCTCAATATGCTGACATTCTATAAGTCCTAACACTGCTGAGAACATACTCCCTCCTGTCTTGATGATGTTAAAGGCACTTGGATGTCGTTTTGAGGGGCCCTCGGTGTTGTCATGGCAACCAAGGTCAGGAGGATGCTAAGGGAACAAAACTAGTCCACTCTGTTCGACTCTGTGTAGGGCTGCTGGACACCCCATTCGGCCCTCACTCACTTCCTGCCATGAATGGGGTTGGGTGGGGTCCCCACCCTGGCTGGCTGTGGTCAGCAGCCTGCCACACAGCCCTGTTGGCCCATGTGCACGCTCTGGAAGCGGGATCAGGGCCTCCCGATGCTTCCAGCCCAGGGAGAATGGCCAGTGGCCCCTTCCACCTTCTGGCTGAATCCTTTGTGCAAAACTTCCAGGAGGGACAGCTTTCTCTCTGGCTCATCTCAGAAAGATCTGGAGGGATCCAGAATCCAAGTCAATCACCAAGCTTGTCCACGGGCCTGGCCTCTACGTATGTAGCAATAGGTTTGACCGTCAGACCCATTTTATAGACGTGGACACCAACGGTCCAGGTGGTCCTCGGTTGCCAACAAAGATTACACAGCTGCGAGGGCACAGAGCTGGCTTTGAACCTTCTTACAAGGTCCTTGAGAATACTGTCTAACCTCCCTTCTGCCCAGGGCCTGGCCACACAAAATTTCCTGTGCCCCTTCCCCCAAGTGATGCCCTAACTGTTGTCTGGCCGAGGTAGAGAGTCGGGGCAAGGACCAGGCTGGGTGAGGCAGGGTCATGTATGGTCCCTGTCTGGTATCGGAATACTTCTGCAAAACCTCAGCTCCTGCTTGCATACCCCCAGTGACTGGGAACTCACTATCTGTAGAGCAACAGGGCAGTGACCTTGGGGAAGCTCTTCTTTCACCTGAGCTACAGTCTTCCTGTGACCCTCTCTACTCTTTGGCCCAAGATCTGCCCCAACATTGCAGAGACCAAGGTGCCTCTGTCACCTTCTCCCAACGACCCAGGTCCAGGCCTCCCTGTAGCTTGAACCTTTGTTCTGGCCTTTCTCCCCGTCGCTGCCCCTTCCATGCCCATAACAGGGACCCTGAGAACCGTCCACGCTCTGGTCTCCTTCCCGAGGTGAGCAATGGGCCACGGGGCTGGGCAGGGGTGCTGCAGACTCGGGATTGAAGGTCACTCCAACTGGTCTGCTGGAGAGGGACACCTGGAAGCCATGCTCCTGGGCCAGGGGCCAGGACGGCTGTCCCTCCTGGGCGGTGAGAGCAAGGAAGCAGGTGGCAGCTGTGAGGGATGGTGGGAGGAACCAGGGGAATGGCTTCTCCTAGCGGGCAGCCCACCCTGCTTGGCCAACAGGTCCTGGCGGGCGGGAGTCTGGGTGCAGGGGCATCTGGGCCAGCGGGTCAGGGACCATCCTGCATGCTGGACCACCTCAGGGTGAGCCTGACCTCCTCAGCGAGACCGTAGCGCAGCCCCTGAGATCTGCCCCAAGATGGCCAGCTGAGCGCGAGTTGGGTGTGAGCTGTCTGGGTGTGAGCTGAAATGTGTCCCAAGTGTGAGCTGCCTGGCCCAGGTGTGCGCCGGTCTCTCCCCAGAGCCCTGCGTGCCCTTGGTGAGCTCTGGAGCTTGGGACACCTGCTCAGTGTCAGCTGGGTGTGAGGTGTGTGTGTTCCACTCTGGAGCCGTGCGTCTGGTTGTATGTTCCGGGTGTGCGTGTGTGCTCTGGTGTAGGGACGGGGGCGGGGTGTGTGTGTGTGTGTGTGTGTGTGTGTGCAGGTGTGAACAGTGAGGGCTTTCACATGCCCCTGGTGACCTCCGTGGGGTTCCAGGTGTAGACCATCTCCACCAGGTGTAGACCATCTCCACCAGGTGTGAGCTGTTTACGCCCGGGACCCTGGGCCTCTGAGCACCCCCCGCCCCCTGCCCAGCTCAGCGACCACACGAGGGGCAGGAAGACAGCGTGAAACCCTAAGAAAACGCTTGAGAAACTCTGCAAAAGATACATCCTGATGAAAAAACAGTCCTGTGGTTGGGTCTCTACAAAAAAAGGGGAAGTTGTGCCAGGAGCCGGCTTGCGGCCGCCCCCTACGGGAAATGCATAGGTGGTAGTCAGATGGGCCAGCCACGGGCTGGCGTGGATTTGGGCGGAGACGGAGACGCGGCCTCTGGCGCAGGCGCAGCGGCGGGGGCCGCGGGAGGTGGGCCGGGGCCTCTCAGATCATCTTCATGTTGAACTTGCGGGCGCCCCCCTGGCCGGCAGCCGCGGCGGGCCCGTCCACCTTGCGGAAAGAGTACTCCACCGAGAAGTTGTTCTTGTGCTGCCCGCGGCCGCGGCTCCACACGAAGAGCAGCAGGAAGCAGAAGAGGACGACGCCTAGGAAGGTGATGCAGCCCATGGCGGTAGACACCAGGATGGTGGTGAGGTCCAGAGGAAAGCGCACGGCCGCCTGCGTGTCGTTGCGGCCCTCGCCCGGGGTCCGGTTGGTGGCTGGCTCGGGCTGCACGCTCAGCGTGGCGAAGTAGGTGTCGTTGCCGCCCGCGTTGCTGGCCACGCACGTGTAGGTGCCGCTGTCCCCTGGCCGCGCGTCCCGGATCTGAAGCGTGCCGCCCGGCAGCACGCGCGCCCGGCCGGCGCTGGCGGCGGTCACCGCGCGGTGGCGCGGCGTCACCCAGGCCACGGTGGGCGCCGGCTCGCCCTCGGCGCGGCACTGGAAGCGCACGTCGTCGCCCGCGGCCGCCGTGACATGTTGCAGCCGCCGCTCGCGGATCTTGGGCTTGCGGCACACGAAGTACTCGAAGAGCACCGAGTCCGGCAGGTTGCGCAGCGCGTCGCCGCGGACCTCGGCTGGGGTGGCGCAGGCCGGCAGGCGGCCGTCGAAATTGAGGGTCTTGCGGCGCTGCACGATCCAGAGCAGGCGACAGTCGCAGGCCAGCGGGTTCCCATCCACACGCAGCGTCTCCAGCGTGTTGACCGAGTGGAAAGTGCTCTCCTCCAGCGTGGACAGCAGGTTGTTAGAGAGGTTGAGCAGGCGGATCTGCCGCAGCCCCAGGAAGGCCTGCGGCTCCACCACGGCCAGCAGGGCCCCAGCCAGGTGCAGCTCACGCAGGCGCACCAGGTCGCGGAAGGACCCTCGCGGCACCGTGCTGATGGGGTTGTGCGAGAGATTGAGGCAGGTGAGGTGGGTCTGGTGGCGCAGGGCGGCGGCCGGCACGGCGGTGATGTTGGTGTGCGTGACGGACAGCGAGGTCAGGTTGAGCCCCCTCAGGCTGCCGGCGGCCACCTCCTCCAGCAGGGGCCAGTTGTCGATCTCCAGGTGCAGCAGGCCCGGGAGCCGCTGGAAGTTCTGGTCCTCCAGGGCGGCGATGGCCAGGTGCCGCAGCCGCAGGGCGCCCAGGCCCCGCAGGTGGCCCAGCGACTCGCCCGACAGCGCCGTCAGGTTGCAGCGCTCCAGGGTCAGCTCCTCAAGCGCCAGCAGTCCCGCGAAGGCCCGGCGCGAGATGAACACCAGGTCGTTGTCGCCCATCTCCAGCCGGCGGAGGCTGCGCAGGTCCTGGAAGGTGTAGTCCAGGAGGATGACCAGCTTGTTCTCGCTCAGGTCCAGCAGCGTGAGGTTGTCCAGGTGCGTGAAGACGCCGGGCGGGATGAGCTTCAGCAGGTTGCCGCGGAGGCGCAGCTCTCGCAAGCGCGGCAGGTTGGCGAAGGCGCCGGGCTCCACGTGCGCGATCACGTTCTCGCTCAGGTCCAGCTCCTCCAGCAGCGGCAGGGCGGCCAGGTCGCCCGGGTTCAGGCAGCGGATGCGGTTGCGGCTGAGCTCTAGCAGGCGCGTCTCGGCCGGGATGCCGTCGGGCACCGCGGTCAGCCGGCGCCGGGGACAGGCTACCGCGCGCATCTGCACTGTACACTCGCAGCGGGCCGGGCAGCCCCCAGCGGGGGGCGGGGCCGCGGGCAGGAGCAGAAACTGCAGGCTCAGGACACACAGCCAGCAGGTCATGGTGCGGAGCCTGGGCCTAGGGCCGCGCCACCATCCTCGTGGGCACCTGAGGGCGGGGGCAGCGTTAGCACCCGTATCCCGCCATCCCGCCATCCGCCACCCCGGCCCGTCCCATCCCATCCTAGTAGCTAGCTCAGGAAGCGATTATCCACCGTGGGACCCGGGATCCCCCTCTGGGGTGTCTACCCAAGGGCTGGGTAAGGAAGTAGTGTGGATGGATAATCAGGGTCCATGGAGGGGGTGACTTCAGACCAGGACAGATGACATTTGAGCTGAGACCCTGGGCTGGGTTGAACTGTGTTCCCCCAAAAGAAACGTTCAAGTCCTAACCCTGGTACGTGGGAAGGGGGCCTCGTTTAGAAATAGGGTCTTTGCAGATGTGGTGAGTTGAGACAAGGTTATATTGGATTAGGGTGGCCCTGAATCCAATGACTGATGTCCTTATAATAAGAGGGAAATTTGGACTCACACATAGATGCACACAGAGGGCAAAGGCCGCATGAAGATAGAGACAGAGGTTGGAGGTATGTGCCTACAAGCCAAGGATGGCGGGGGCCCCCAGAAGTCGGGAGGGGCAAGAAGGACCCTCCCTTGGAGACTTCAGAGGGAGCATGGCCTGAGACCCCTGGATTTCAGACTTCTGGCCTCCAGAACTGGGAGAGCATAGATTTCTGTTGTTTTCAGCCACTCAGTCTGTGGTACTTTGTGTTTGGCAACAGGAAGCTAATACAGACCCAAAGAATGACCAGGAAAGGGCCCATGGGTGTTGCAGAAAGAGGGTTCCAGGCTGGGGGAAGAGCCAGTGCAAAGGTCCTGAGGCTGAAGGAGTGGCTGGTGAGGCTAGGAGTACAATGAATGGGGGTGGGGAGTGGGAGATGCACTGGAGGGTTCACGGAGGCTGGATGATGTGGCTGGGGAGGCCCGGAGGGACAGATGCCAACACGCCTGGGCCTTTGCACCTGCGCCTTCCGAGTTGCTCCATCTCTCCTGGCAGCCAGCTGGCCCTCCACCCCCTGTCCCCGCACCCTGCTGGGCTGCAGCCCGGATCCCGGGGCCAAGGTGGGTGGGGGTGGGGAGGGCATAAGCAGATGGCAGCCTGAGGGTGCTGCTCCGTTGGCCAGGCACCTATTTTCAGCATCTTAGCAGCTGAAGCCCCCAGGCATCCCCTGACCACCCCTGACACATGCTTACTGCCTGTTTCCTCACTGTTCCCGCAGGCCCGGCTCGGCAAAGACCCAGGCTGTAGATTCTCATCTGCTAAACAGCGGTGTGGCCAGCTCCAGCCTTCCTGGGCCCTTTCGGGAATTTTAAGTGAGCATTAACACACACAGAGCCCTGAGTAACTTAATGCCAGAGGTGAACCATACGTCACTGGGGGGAGAGTTTGTATTTTGCAGGGGTCATCAATTTAAGATGAGGTCATACTGGAGCAGGGTGGGCCCTGATCCAATGACTGGTGTCCTTATAAAAGGGGAAATTTTGATGCAGACACTCAGGGAAGGTGGCCACGTGACAACAAAGGCAGAGACTGGAGTGATGCATCTATAGGCCAAGGGACACCAAAGAGTGCCAGTAACCATCAGAACCTGGAAAAAGCAGGCAAGGATCCACGCCTAGAATCTCTGGAGGAAGCACAGCCCTGCTGACACCTTGATTTTGAACGTCTGGCCTCCAGAACAGAGAGAAGAACTTTCTGTTGTTTTAAGCCGCCATGTTTGTGGTATTTCATCGTGGCAGCTACGAGACCTAACGGAATATCCACGGATCCGTAAGAAAAACTCGCACGTGGGAGCAGGGTGAACAAGGAGGTTTGCTGCAGGGTCGTTCGGAACCGCAAAAACTGGGACTCACCTAGATATCCATCAATAGGGGATCAGGTAAATAAATTGTGGTCCGTGCCCGCTGTGGAACACAGGGAGACTTGTATGTACCAGTGAAGAAAGACAGTGATGTAGTTATATGGGGGGGGGGGTGAATAAAAATCCCCAAACTAACCTAAGTGTCCATCAATACGGGATTAGTTAAATAAACTGTGGTCTGTGCCTGCTGTGGAATCAAGGAGATCTGTATGTACTCAGTAGAAAAAGAGAGCTGAGATCTAGTTACATGGAGGAAAAATGAACTAACCTTAGCACCCATCAATAGGGGATCAAATAAGCCATAATCTATGGTTATTGTGGAAGGCTGGGAGATTCAGATGTACCCACAAGGAAAGCTGGCTGAGGTGTAGTTCCACAGGAGGCCAGGGGGAAGCAAGGTTGCCACACAATCACAGACAGCACAATCCTATTCGTGGCAAAATAAAACCAAACACCAAACTCAGTTCTTGATTTGGGCGGGCACATAAACACAAGCGCAGGTGCCCCTGAAACGCCTGGGAAGTCACACACCGTTCGGGACAGCACTGTGAGTGGCGGGAAGGGAGTTGCCGTAGTGGAGAGTGCGGTCCCATCATGAGGAAACCGAGGCGCCCCTGGCCTCCAGGAGGTCACAGGTCTTAGCTCCCTGTCCCCGGCTGGGAAACCTAGCAGGGAGGCAGAGGGAGGGAGTGAGAGGCATCTGGCTGTGCCTTCCCCCTGCAACTGTCCTTAATCCCGACCTGGGCATTGCAGGGAACATAATCCTTCCCTGAGGCAAACTTCTTCCCAGGCTCTTTTTCTAGGTCATTCCCTCCCGTGTGGTTGCCCTGGAGAGCATGTGGAGAGGCCGTGTCCCAGGAGGGGACATGACAGTCAGAATTGATGGTTCCCTGTTCAGCTGTCTCTTTTCTACGTTAAAGGGGCTCTGAGGTCACTCCCAGGTCGCCAGCCCAGCCCAGGCTGCTCCCTGTGGTCAAGGGATAACGGTCCCCCAGCCGGGGATGGGGCACAGCTCCTCAGCAGTCTGCTTTGGAGGAGCAAGGCCCTCCCTGGCTCTGCCCCAAGAAGGAAATAACTGGTATTGTTCAGCCCCCCAAACAGACTCCTTGTGGGGGCAGAGCTGCCTGCATTGTGCCTTCTGCAGGAGAGAATTTCACGCGCCCGGCCTCTCCTTGCCTTCCCCTCCTCCCTCTCTCCCCCTCGCTCTCTCTGCTCCAGCCCCACAGGCCTCCTCGCTGTTTCTCCAACATGCCTGCTATGGTCCTGCCCCAGGGCCTTTGCACGGGCTGTGCAAGACCCAGACCACTGTCCCTTCATGGCTCTCTCCCTGACTTTATTTGGGTCTCGCCCCCAGTGTCACTTCCCTGGTGACTCTCTGCACTAAACTACCCCTCCCCTCCCCCCAGACTCTCTGAAATGCACCTTAAACCCTGTTCAAAGCTGGTCTTTATTCCTGGACTGGAAACATCATCTTCATCATTATCATCATCTTCATCAAAATGGCAAACTCTGGGGGCTTCCCTGGTGGCGCAGTGGTTGAGAGTCCGCCTGCCGATGCAGGGGACACGCGTTCGTGCCCCGGTCCGGGAAGATCCCACATGCCGCGGAGCGGCTGGGCCCGTGAGCCATGGCCGCTGAGCCTGCGCGTCCGGAGCCTGTGCTCCGCAACGGGAGAGGCCACAACAGTGAGAGGCCTGCGTACCGCAAAAAAAAAAAGGCAAACTCTGCTATAGGCTCTGCTCTGGGCCAGCCCTGGGCTAAGGCTCTACCTGGATCGGCCCATTTAGTTCCCACAACAACCTCACAGGGGTGGGTCATGCCCACTTTACAGATGGGAACACTGAGGCTCAAAGCAGCATAAGTCACCCGCTCAGGTTCACACCGCACGTCAGAGGTGGCAGGGGATAGTCTCGGAGTGAGGTGGGGTGGGGCTACACCCTGTCACACTCGCTAATTTTTTTTTTTTTTTTTTTTTAACAGAGGCAGGAGAGGGTCCTGGCAGTTCATTCAGCTAGAATTCAAAATACGGCTCTGTTTTTGCTGGACCTGTTTTCATCGTCACCTGCAGAGATCCTGTAACACCGGTCTCTTCTCATTCGTTGATTCCGTCCGTCAGTCAGTCAACAAACATCTACTGTGCCAGGCATTTTCCACGTGCTGAAGACACACCGTGCGTGAGACAAAGGGGTCAGCTTTCTTGGAGCCCACGGATAATAAAAGAGGTAAGTAAATACACTCTCTCCCGCCTTAGGTGGCCATAAGTGGAGAGAAATAAATCCAGGAAAAGGGCGAAGGGGGTGTTGAGGGGATTGCAATGATCTAATTTGCCAAGGAAGGGACAAAGACTTAGGGAGGGAGAAAGGGAGCCAAGTGGGGCGGGGCGGGGCGGCAGGCAGCAGGACTGGGCCATTCAGCCACGGAGTCTGGGGTTGGGCACTGCAGAGAGAGGAAGGTGGACTTTTTACAAACTTAAATTTTTTTTTTTAAGTTGGAAAGAATTAAAAAAAAAATAGTTGTCACAGAACAGTATCGGGAAGGAAGTACTTAAGTGACAAGAGGCCAGCACGGCCAGGGCACAGCCACTGTGACACAGTCGCAGAAAGGCCGGCAGAGACCTCGGTTCTGACGCGCTGTGTGACCTCTAATGAAAAGTGCGCCCTCTCTGAACCTCGCCTGTCAAAGGGAGCAAGTCCGGGGGCGCCCTCGGAGCACTCGCGCTGTAACTGCTCCCGGGATGAGAGGATAGCTGGTCCTTGGCGCCCAGCGGGGTCTGCTCCAGCTGTGACCCAGTTTGTGAGCTATAACCTCTCCCCCCAGCATGGGCCTGTCATCTCTGTGTGGGGTGGTGGACTCGCAGCTGGGCTGGAGCTTGTGATGCCTCCCCCTCCACTGTGGAAAGGTCTGGTCTGGGCGAGGGAGCAGCGGGGACTTGACTCTGTCTCTAGCAACCCTGTTCATTCACTTACCTCGACGTTGGCTGGACTGGGAAGCGGGAGAGCTCGCGGGAGGGTGGTCTCGGTGGAGGGCTGGGTGCCCTGAGCAAGTGAGTCACGCTCTCTGGGCCTGTTTCCTCGCGTGGAGGCCTGGGCCTTGAGGTGGGGTTAGAAGGCCAGGATCCCAGGTCCCAGTTAGGGTGGGGGTCTGGATTCCAGTCCTGCTTTTGTTGCTACGTTTTCAGGGCATCGGGTCCATTTCCTGAAAGGTGGTGAGAAGGCCAGCCGGCTGTGAACGGTGGTGGGAAGGGCAGGCGGGGGGTGGGAGGGACAGGTCTGGCAAAGGCCACTCAGGGGGGCCGTGCTGGGTGGTAAAATGAGGCCATGTGGACAGGTCCGTGTTGATGCTACACCTTCTCTGCCCCTTCCCTCCTCCTTGAGGCAGGGGCCTCGGGGGAGGTGACACCCACAGGGCGGTCAAGGTCACCACCTGCCCTCCAGACACTCCTTTTACCCCCAGGGACCTGCCACCCTGTCCGCCCAGGACTAAATACCATCTGTTCACTGATGACTCCTGACCCTGTGTCTCTCCTGAGCTCCAGCCCTGGGGACCAGCCACATCCCGACATCACCCGGAGGCCCCGCAGTGTCCCGACGTCACCCGTCCCCTGGCAGCTCCTCATTCACACCCCCGACCAATCCATCACCAGGTGCTGTCAGCTCCACCTCCAAACATGTCCCAGATCCACCGTGCTCTGCATCTCTGCCACCGCCAGGCCACCACCAACCCACTCCAAACCCTCTTCCTGTCAGCATGGGCTCCAGCTCACCCCCCACCGTTCAACAGACACCCTGCTTTTTTCAGGACTCAGCGTCCCCACCTTCAGGATGCACTGGGGTTGTGTGAGGTCCCTCAGCATCGCTGACTTCCGGGGCTGGATCATTCTCTGTGGGAGGCCGTCCTGGGCCCTGGGGGGTGTGGAGAAGCATCCCTGACCCCCACCCCATCGACGCCAGGAGCCCCCCAGTCGTGACAACCACAGACGTTCCCAGACATCGCCCATGCCCCCTGGGGGGCGGGATCGCCCGGGTGAGACCCGCTGTCGGTCGCAGAGGATGCTGGGCACAGAGCAGGCATCCAGTGGCTGCCCCAGGAGGAGACAGGCTGATCATCAGCCTGTGTTATAGATGGGGAAGCAGAGGCCCAGAGAGGGGAAGTGACTTGCCCAGGGCCACACAGCAGGTGAGAAGCAGATGTAAGACTTGAATCCAGGACTCCACACCCTGTCTTCCCACGGTTCTCCCAGGGTCGGGGCGGTGGGAGCCCATCCTCGTGGGACCCTGACTTCCACCAGCTCTGCAGACCCAGGAGCCTGCCCTGTGCCAGCCGGGCAGAACTGTGAGGCCCCGGGGCTGCCCTTGGCAGAGCGAGGCTCCCTCCCCCCATGCCATGGTCAGCGAGCACGCGGCTTGTGGCCAAGGGTGGAGGAGGCCCTGGGGGCCAGCCTGGCCCTTCCTGGGCTGCGGGTGCAGCCGTGTTGGGGCTGAGTCCCCATGTGACTGTTGATGTGGGAAAAACTGCTCGCCACGTGGACTGAGAGCTGTTCATGCCGAGTGTGCTGCAGACCAGACCCCCTGGACACCCAGGGCCACTCCCCCTCATTTTCCACACAGAGGAGCCAGAGCCTCGGGGCTGGTGCCCGAGAACCTTCCCATCTCTTCTCCCCAGCGAGGGGCAAATCCCACCGGGGCAGGGCTGCCCTGGCCACACTCCAGGACTCCCCCTCTCTCTCTGAACCCCCAGTGGGCCAAGCGTGGGTGCTGGGGGCTCAGCAGCACCGGGGCCTTCCTCGGGGCATTTTTTTCCCATTTCAAGTGGCCAGTGTTTATTTTTTTAGTACTTTCACATATATGTGCAGCCATCACCTCTAATTCCAGAACATTCCATCACCCGCAGAAGAAGCCCCGTCCCCACGAGCACTCACCCCCTACCCCCTGCCCCAGCCCCTGACAACCCACTCTCTGTGTCTGTGGATCTGCCTGTCCTGGACGTTTCCCATCCATGGAATCACACCCTGTGTGTCCTTCTGTGTCTGGCTTCTCTCACTGAGCATCGTGTCGGGTGGGCAAACAGGCAAGACGTGCAAACACATCCACGAAGTAGATCGTTTGGGAAAAGTGGGGGTCTGTTATCGGGTCTGATGCTTTGTCCAGCATGGCCGGGAAGGCCTGTCTGAGCTGAGTCATGAACGGCGGGCAGGAGCGAGCAGGTGGAAGGCCGGGAAATGGTGTTCTGGGTGGAGGGATCCACCGGGGCAAAGGCTCTGGGGTGGGAATAGGCTGGTGCTCGGAGGACAGAAAGGGGGGTTGCGGCTGGAGGCTCAGGGTGCGTCTGAGTTTGGATCTGGGGGGTCGGGGTTGGCAAGGGTGGAACCACGCAGGGCTCTGAACCCACAGTGAGGTGTTGGGACTTGATTCTGAGAGTGCGGGGGAGTCATGGGGGGATCTGGGGCAGGAGCAGGACGTATCTGAGCTGGAGTCTGAAGATGCATCTGGCTGTGTGTGTTCTGGCCCTGTCACCCCACATCATCTGAGGCTGGAAACTTGTGTCTCCTGCCTGGACAGCACTGTCCCAAGGGTGGGGACCACGTTAGTCCTCTTTCTACCCCCCATCACCAACATGCACAGAGCTGGGTGCTCAGAGGGCCCAAGAATATCCAACGAGGGGCTTCCCTGGTGGCACAGTGGTTGGGAGTCCGCCTGCCGATGCGGGGGACACGGGTTCGTGCCCCGGTCCGGGAAGATCCCACATGCCGCGGAGCGGCTGGGCCCGTGAGCCATGGCCGCTGAGCCTGCGCGTCCAGAGCCTGTGCTCCGCGACGGGAGAGGCCGCAGCGGTGAGAGGCCCGCGTACCGCAAAAAAAAAAAAAAAAAAATCCAACGAATGAAGCAGAGAATCAGCGAAATCTCGCGCCAGGACGAGCTCTTCGGGGTCCCCGTCGGAGCCCGCCCCCGACCGCCCGGGAAGAGACTTTTAAGGCCCTGAGCCGCAGCTTCCTCTTCTGCAAAAGGGACTCATGTGACTCACAGCCGCCTCCCGGGGCTGACGGAGTGGCAGGTGAGGAGTCAGAGAGAAGATACTTTATAACCTGGGCACCTTCAGAAAAGTCTCCACTGGGTGCCGGCTGGGGTCGGGCGCCCCGAGTCCTAGGCCTTGTTCTGCTCTCGGCCAAGTCCTCACCTCATCTGTTCATTCATTTATTCATTCATTCAACAAGTACTGAATGGGCACCTTCTGTGTGCCGGGCGCTGCTCTTTGAGGGAAACAGCAACATGGACTGAATCCCTGCCACTCATCCACGGGTGATAAACAGGAGGAGTAAAACAGAGGCCACGTGTGCACAGGGCTACGGAGAGAAAACGGGGCAGGTGGCGGTCTGTGGTCGGCAGAACAACGCCCCATCCAAAGATGCCCGCGCACGACCTGATGCCTGGAACCTGCGAGTGTTACTTCATGTGGCAAAGGGGGATGAAATTAAGGATGCTGAACAGTTCACCCTGAGACCGGGAGGACCCTGGATTCCCCAGGGAGCCCACTGTCATCCCAGAGTCCTTATAAGAGGGAGGCGGGAGGGTCAGAGGCAGAGAGAGATGGGAGATGCCGCGCTGCTGGCTGTGAGGATGCAGGGGGGGCCGCGAGCCAGGGATGCGGCGCCTCTAGAAGCTGGAAAAGGTGGGAACCGATGCTGCCCTGGAGCCTCCGGAAGGACCAGCCCTGCCCACGCCTAGATTCAGCCCCGTGAGACCCCAGTCGGACTCCTGACCCCCAGGACTGTCAGAGAATCAATGTGTGTGGTTTCAGCACTAGGTTTGTGGTGATTTGTGGCAGCAACCTCAGGAGACTCACGCAGGGTCTTTGCAGATTTGAAGAGGAGGTGGGTGGAGGCCTCCCCAGAGCTGTGCGCTTGCTCTGCGGGCTGGAAGGTGGAGGGGGCCGAGCTCCCCTCAGGGTCTGCCATCAGCCTCAACTGCAGTGCAGGGACCTACCCCGGGGGAGGAGCCCGAAATCTGTCCGTCCAGGCAGGACCTGGGAAATGGAGACCCCTCCTCCGCTTCGCCCCAAGCTGTCCTTTACCCAAATTTACCAGGAAGTTCTTAAGCTGAGGGGGCTGGGGTTGCCAGGGCCCCTCCCCTGGAGCAGAGGCAGCCCAGCCCCAGGGGTCCTGGCCAGGTGACTAGCTTCCTCCTTCCCTCCTGGCCAGGGTCCCTCCCCCTCCCATCCCTTCTATCTTGAGCCAGCTTTTGCCCCCGACAGGCCACATGGGACTCATCCTCCCGACCCCTCTCGGGCTGGGGGATGCTGAACACGCCCTAGAGCAAGGCTGAGCCAGGCCCCTCCTGCAGGCAGCAGCTGAACCCACCAGGAGGGCAGGGGCGGGGGGAATAGATGGTTGCAGCCAGCCCCTCTGTCCCTGGGGCCACAACTGGGTCCAGAGGGAGCAAGGGCAGTGCGGCTGGCAGGTCCTCAAAGCGTTCCCTATTCCATCGGCTAGACCGACTCAGCGCCCGGCCCCCTGAGGCCTGCTTTTGGGGACGCACTGCCGACCCCTCAGGATTGGTGCATCCTCCGGCCTAGATCCGGGCCCTCCCGGGACTTTGATCCATGACAATTCATTAAGCCCTAATTAGCCTCCAGCTGCCCTTAGTCCCTGTTAAACCTTCGGGGGGCTGGGGGCCTCCCGACCCACTTTCCTTGCCAGCCTGTGCAGGGGGGCTGTGGACCGCCCTCTGCAGGGGAGGCCTCTAGATCTGGAACCACGTTTTGAATGCCCCCTGTATAGCACGGCCGCTCAGCCACGAGCCCGGCCGAGCCCCGAGGGGGGAGAATAACGACACCCACTCGGAGAAAAGGAGACTGAGGGTGAGAGTGGTCCCCAGCTCTCCTGGCAGCGCTCCGCTTGGGAGTCAACATCTGAACCCGGGTCTGATGCCAGCTCCCTTCCACGGAATCCCAGAGCCCTACTGGAGGGTGGATGGACGGCCCTCTTAAGAGGCCCAGGATTGACATGGGGTGGTGGGCGGCTCGCCCGGGCCCACCCAGGACCAGCTTTGCTTGGAGAGTTCTCCAAGAGGCTCCCTACCTGGTGACTAGGTGGTGACTCAGGGGAGCCCAAGAATGACAGCACTGTGGGAAGAGAAACCAAGTTGACGCCTAAGATCTGCTTTGTAATTCCCACTCGGCAAGGCACCTTCGGATCCCAGGCATCACGCGGGGGTGGCTAGGCGCAGCCACCTCCATTCTACAGATGATCACACTGAGGCCGAGCAGGTGCAAGGCGGAGCTGCTGGGTACCAGTGAGGACGATCATGGCTGCCCCACGGTCTCAGAGCACCTACCTCATGGCAGCCCCGTGCCGGGGGTGCAACGCACCTCCATTTTAAATCCCGTGTTGATGTCCATCTCAAACCTGGAGCTCAGAGAGGGGCTGTGCTTTGCCGGAAGTCACCGGGTGGGACGGGGAACAGAGAAGCAGGCCGAGGACAGCTGGCTTTAGCCCTACTGAGCCCTCGTCCCACGGTTGGGCGTCCCCTTCCCATCTCCCCACGCCGTCCAGGTAGAGCGGAGGAGCTGCATCTGCGGGGGAAGCCTATGGGGTGGGCCCACAGGGTCTTCCAGCTCAGATCCTGTCTCAGATGGCTGCCACTCCGGCTCAGTGGGGAATGGGCAAGGCAGTATACCCGCAGCCCGACGGCCCCAGACCTCTCCCCGCTTGCCCGCACCTGGTTTCACCGGTCTCATCCACAGAGACCCTGTGTCCTCCACCTCTGGGCACTCACACACCATAGCCTTCCCAGCCTCCACACCTCCTCCAGGGAGCCCTCCTGGGTTGCTCCAGGTTTCAGAGCCCTGCTGTGCCTGAAAGTTCCCCCATCGAGCCCCAGATGGTCCCTCTGCTGCTGCCATGCTGCAGCAGACACCCCCTCCCCATGCCCCCACCAGCAACCATCTCTGTACAAACATGGATTCACCAGGCACTGCTTGTTAAAAATGCAGGTTCTGGGGCACAAACCCCAGAAGTTCTGATTCCTCAGAACTGGGGGGCCGGGGTGCCTGTGTTGTCAGTGCCTGGGGCGTGTGTTGAAAAAACCAGTCATAAGGCAGTCTCAAAAATAAGGACCGGGTCCTTTCCTGCACCCAGATCAGGCAAGGCATAAGGTGCTGTCCCCCCCCGCCCAACTTGTTGAATGGGGCTCAGTGGCCTCCCAGGCCTGGCCCCAGAGGCCCTGGGGGGCACCTATGCCCAACCTCACGGGATGGAGAGAAGCTCCCCCGACCCCATCCTTGCTGCTGCTTGGACACAGGCCCTCAGTGCAGGGGGCTCGGCTCTGTGCTCCCAAATCCCTCCCACCCAGCTGAGCTGTCCCCAGCCCCAGGGATGCAGCAGGTCCTGGTGTGGACCCCAAACGCTTCCTTCTCCTTCCTGGCAGCTCGGCACCCCCTAGGCTGGACCAGACCCCGCTGGAGGGGAGGGCAGGAAGGCTTGGGGCTGACGCTACCATCCCGACCGTCGTCCACCCCCAGACCCAGCCAGTCCCCCTTCCTTCCCCTCATGGAAGGGGGCGCATCCCCCAAGGCGTACCCACTGCCCCAGAGAGAAGCCCATCTGCCTCCCTGCTCCTCGGCGCCCCAGGGGAGGAACGGGGGACCCCAGCATGGGGAGTGGCCCCCCAAAGTTTCCAGGGGGAGCGCTGGGGGCCTGGCGAGGAGCGATGAGCCCGGAAGGGGCGCTCAGTGAGAGTGGTCCCCGGGCGAGGGTGGGGGCTCGGGGGGGCGGGCTGCGAAGGGCAGGCGCAGCGGGGTCTCGGGGTCCGGCGCGGCCACTCACCTGGGCGGCTCCGCCGCGGACAGGGCGCGGGCTGCGGCGCGGGGGCCGCCCGGAGCCGACAAGAGCAGCCGCCACCTCCCGGGTCCACCGTGCGCGCCGCCGCCGGCGCGTGCCCGCCGCCGCCCTCCACGGCGCGCGGTGCGGGGGCGCGTGGGACTGCGCTCGGACGTGCGCGCGGCCCGTCGGCTGGGGTGCGCGGTGACCCGACCGCAGGCAGGTGTGCGGGGCTGCGGGGCGCGAGGACACGTGCGCGCAGGTGCCGGGACTTGGCGCCAGGGCGGCGGGCGGGGGAAGGGCAGGGAGTCCAGGACCCGGGAGCGCCTGCCGCTCGGTGCGCACCCGAGGCGGTGGCGCGAGTGAGGGCCACCTCTGTGGCCATGGCTTTGGTGGGCCTGCAGAGGCTGCGGTGCAGGGAACGCAGGGCTCCTCATCTGTGACCCTCTGGGATCTGGCCTCTCCTCGCTGACCCCACTCCAGGCCTCCGCCACCCGGCACCTGGATACCTGCCCCAGCCTCTTCCGATTCGGCCAGCGCTCCAGGCCCATTCCTCACGTGGGCCCCGGAGGATGCTTAACCACTGGCCTCTAGAACCAACTACGGCTCCCTGTTGCCCTCAGATTCATGGCTAAACTCGGTGTGTGTTTCTGGATCTTCCCTACCCATGCCTTCCTCCCGCCGGCCGCCTCACTCCTTCCCAGTGAGGCCCCCTTGCCCCTTTTCAAACATGCCAGGCTCCTGCCAGTCTCAGGGCCTTGGCCTTCGCTGTTCCCTCTGCCTGGAATGCCTTCCCCTGCATCCTTTGTTGGCCAGTTTGTAATCGCTTGTTTATGCTGCAGCTCAATGCTGTGCTCAATGGATGTTTGTGGAAAGAATGACCCTTTTACTTTTACTGTGGTGGTTTGGGGAGCCGTGGGCACCCCCAAGCTTGGGAACCTCAAGTTAGGAGGGAGGCCTGCCTCATCTGATGAAAGGCATCTTGTTGGAGCAGATGTCCTAGAATCACTAAAGGTTGGGGTGAAGTGTCCCTACCCTGACTCCCAGGTTGGGATATTGTGCAAGCCAGGGCAGAAATGGAATCAGGAGTGGAGTGTCCTGACCCCGCCAGGACAGAGCCTGCCCAGCATCGGCCCTGTTTAGGGAGCTCACGCTGTGGAGTCCAGGGTGAGAGGCAGGACATTACTGCAGTGTGGGAGGTGCAGGGGCAGAGGACGGGGTGGGGGCACCCTCCCCCCCCCACCGTCATGCTAATACACGATTAATTAGCGAGATTACTGAGCACTCACTCTATGCTGGGCTCCGTTCCAAACACGGGCCCTCTTGTGCTTGCTGCAGGGTCATGGTTACAGGCGGACACTTATTATTCCCATTTCACAGATCAGCAAGTCGAGGCTCAGAGATACCATTTGTCCCAAGAGAGGAGCTCAAGGTGGGCCTGGCTGCCCAGGGGGCTAGGCGTGTAACCTCTCATGATCCCACCCCCACCAGCCTTCCCTGCCCGCTGCGCCCTCCCAGCTGCTTCCATGGTGGCCTGGCATCAGCTCAGCCAACTGTGATTCGAGCAGGCTCCATTCCCAGACTGTCGTGTTGGCCGGAGGCCCGGAAACCGCATCCCAGGAGGCCGTAGGCCAGGTCCCCATGAGACAAGGGGGCAGATCCCTTTCCTGGCCAACAGAGTTCCAGGAGGAGGACGTGGGCTCCCCTCCCTTGTGGTTCCCCATCCCCGCGGACAGCCCAGCGCCCGCATAGAGGAGTCACTGCTGCAGAGGCTGTGTGACCTCAGGGCAGTCGCTTCCCAGCTCTGAGCTTCTGTCTCCCTCTGTAAAATGAGGCTCTGATACCTGCCACCCAGGGCTCTAGGAAAGCAAGCACTTTCCTACCGTGTGCCAGTAGGTCTGTGTACCAGGTCAAGCGCCGGGCCGGAGGGAGGAGACGTGGCCGGGGGGGAGGGCTCGCCATGGGCCTGGGGGGCCGGAGGGAGGAGACATGGCCGGGGGGGAGGGCTCGCCATGGGCCTGGGGGAGCAGATTTTGTGAGACTATCACAACAGGGGGTGGCGGAAAACTCAGCAGATGATACCCGGTACCCAGCCTAGGCTGGGGGTCAGAGACGCTTTTCCAAGGAGAGGGTGCTTGAGATGAGTCCTGCAGGGAGAAGGGGGTAACCAATGCAGTGGTCAGGGTTCGAACCTACTTCCTGCCTGTGGAACTGTGGGACACTCCCCTGCAGCCTCAGTTTCCACATCTGTAAAGTGGGGACCCAAACAGTACCTGTTTTCTAGGGCTGCAGAGACCCCACTCAATGATGGAGGGGGACATCACTGTCCTCAGCGTCCACAGGGGGACACCAGGGCGCTCAGTGGCTCTGCCCAGCTTGCATTCATTGCTCCGGAAGGAAGCCTGGCTGAAGGGCAGGATGAGGTCTCGGACACTGCCTGCTTCAGGACCTTTGAACAGCTGTCCCTTCTGCCTGCAGTGCCTTCCCCCAGCCATCAGCCTGGCTCACCCCTTCCTGACTCATGGCTCCACCCTTTGCCTCCTCCTGTCCCCTCTCTGCCTCCTCGGCACTCTCTCCAGTTAAGACACTGTGTAATTTACTGATTTATCCTGTTTATCGTGGGCCCTGCCTTCTTCTCGGCCGCAGCTCCAGCAGACACGGAGTCGGCGTCCAGTAAGGACTGGCTGAATGAACCAATAGTCCAGTGACGTTGAGGGCTGTAGGTTTTGGCCCCGGAGGTGGAGGTTCTGGGGGTCTGAGTAGGGAAGCATCTACGGCTGCCTGAAACCACTGTCTTCTCTCTGTCCATGGTCAGCATCAACCTGCTCTCTGTGCCAAGAGGGAGCCCAGGAGCACACAGTAGGTCCTCAGCAACCGGCTAGAATGTACACATCATCATTGCGGTTCTGTTGCATTTAGCAAGGGGAGGGAGGTGGGCTCAGCTTCTGGGTGGCCTCTCCCGGCCCAGCATCCCCAGTGGGATGCTGCCGTGGGGGCTGAGGGGGACATGGGAAGGGGATGCGTCCAGGGATCCCAGCCTCCCAGGTGGTGGGGCAGCGGTACCTGGTTGCCAAGGTTACGACCACCTGTGATGGGGATGTTGCCGTGAGACAGACCCCCTGGGAGGAGAGGGTGGCTCCAGATGGGGGAGCTGTGGCAGGGGCAGGGGGCCTGGAGGTGGCTGCCAGCCCAGGGGGCTTCCGTAGCCCCCGTGTGTCCCTCTGGGTGGGAGTGTCGCAGGGCCATGGCTCTCCCCGTTCTGCGTCCTCATGCCTGGGAAAGCCAGCAGGAACCCTTAGGTGGCAGTAACTATTTCTAAAATTAAAAGCTCTTCTCTCCTTCGTTCTCCGGCGAGATGTGCAGGACTGGCGGTCGGGGCCAGGGGAGGGAGGGGTCACATGGCCTGGGAGCCTCAGGTGTGGCTTCAGACAAGTGGCTTTCCCTCTGTAACGGGATCAGAGTCCTGGATTTCTGGCAGGCCAGAGAGCAGAGGGATTGAGGCCTTGGGCTCCAGGCCCCTGGGGCTGTGCCGGGTCCCCTCAGGATGACCTTGACTAATGACCTAAGCTCTCTGAGCCCCAGGAACCTCATGTGTAATGTGGGAATCATAGCAAGCAGTCCCTCGAGGCTGTTGGGAGGATGACACAGGACTGTATGATTCACAAGTCTGTCTGCCCCATCCACGGTAAACAGCCTTGAGTGGTTGGTTAGCTGGTGTTATTTACTGAGTCAGCATTTTCCCGGGCTGTGCATGGGGATGCTGGTCCCCAAATGCGGCTCCCGCCACAAAAAGGGGCCCAAAGCCAGACTGTAAGGCAAACATCACAGGACAAGCTCTGAGGGTCCCAGAGGGTGGGAGAGGCCTGCCGGCAAAGGGCCCGGTGTGGGCAAAGCCCACATGCCCAGACGTGGCGTTGGGGCCTCTGCAGCCATTCTATGTGGTCAAGTGGGGGGCCTCGAACTGACACTAGCCTCTTGTGCAAGGCAGGCCCTAGTCGGCAAGTCCCAGAGTCCCAAATAAGTGTAGGTCCCTGGTACGACTGGAGAAACAGTGCCCTCGGGGCCTCCCTACGTGCACCCCATGGAGCTCACCAAAACCCCGCTCTCTTTTGGTTGAAATGACAAATTGACCAATCTGGCCTCAGCCCGGGGACCCCACAGTGCTCCAGCCTTGGGGCAGGTACCATTTTGATCCAGCTGAGGGGTGCTGGGGCCTGAATCACAGCAGGTACTTTCAGCAGGTAATTGTCATTCAGCAAGTAAACCTTGCAGCAGCTTCCGATTTTGCAAATAGGGCCCATCTTAGTTTTTCTTTCCCAACACTCACCGTTGATTTGGTTTTCCTGTCCTATCTCACTGTTCAGGCTCTCAAGTACAATGTCCAAGGTGACCGTGGGCGTCCTTGTCTTGCCAGCCTTGCCAGGTCTTATGGGGAAAGCGTTCGTTTTTTCACCGTTTACGGTGATGTTAGCTGTCAGTTTTTTCACAGATGGCCTTTATCAGGTTGAGGAAATTCCCTTCTATTTCTAGTTGCCACGATTTTAACCTGAATGGGTGTTGAACTTTGTCAGATGCCTCTTCTGCAGCTATGACATGGTCATGGGTTTTTTCCTCCTTTATTCTGTCGATGTGGTGAATCACATAGATGGATTTTCCAGTGTTAAACCCACCTTGCGTTCCTGGCCATGACCACCTGGTGGTCACGATGTGCAATCCTTTGGATCCAATCTGGTGATGTTTGGTGAGGGGTCCTTGCATCTGTATTCGTGAGGGATGTTGGTCTGTGGTTTTCTTTTTCTGCAATGTTTTTGACAGGTTTTGCTTACACTGCCCTCATATAACAGGTGGGGAATATTCCTTCCTCCTCTGGTGTCCGAGGTTGGATTGGTGTTATTTGTCCCTTCAAAGCTTCGGGATAAGTTCTGAAGTAGAGTTGTCAGTACTTGCTGACGGATGGGATGCATGGGGCGGGCGGGGGGGGGGGGGGCGGTGTCAAGGGTGACCCCAAGGTTTGGGGCCTGGGCAAGCGGGGGACTTGTGGAGATGGATCCTGGGATGAGGAAGGCTGGGGAGGTGGCAGGCGGAAGGGGGAGCATCAGCTTGGGGCACATTAATTTGGGGTTCCTCTAAGACACGCAGTGGGTGTGGATCTGGTGCTTTGGGGGAGACGGGCGGGGGCGGGGGCGGCGCAGAGGTGGGGAAAGAGAACTCAGGAATTAGCGACAGGGTGGGGCCCAAAGGCATATCCGCCTGGATCCCAGGCTCCTGGTCAGCCCCCTCAGCCAGGAATGTTGTTTTCCCTCTGGGCTCTTCATTCCTGGGTGAGTCCTGACCCCTGCAGGCTCCAGTCAGCATGGCTTGGGGACGGGACGGGGTGGGTCAAGGAGCTGACCTGGGCCCTGAACACAGGCAGAGAGCATGAAAAGACATGCGCTTTTCAGCGGAGGACATATATTGCACATCAGAGCCAGGAAGCTCTCGGTCTGATGGAGCGGATGGGGCGGGGTGGGAGGCACTATTCCTGCGGACAGTGAGGGCTTCGGGCTTGGAGCTGGGGAGGAAGCGAGAAGCAGAAGGGCCAGACCCCCGGGGCGTCACAATCCAACAGCCCCAGGGATCCAAGACCCCTCCCCCCCCACCCCATTTGCAAAGTCAACAAAAGCTTCTTCCTTTTACATCCACATCCACGTCTGAGTCCAGGCGGAACTGGATTCCTCTCCTGCCTCACTGGCCAGCCATGGGGGGCTGCAGGGCTCTGCGGCATCACTGGTGCTCCAGGGTGGAGATGAGGGCTCCCCAGGTCTGTGGGTGGCAGGACCAGACCTGGCCGTGAGAACGGGGGAAGCTGTTTCCTCCCAGCTCCTGGGGCCAGGTGGGCAGGCGGTTCCTTCCCCTGTTTGCTTCCCACCCACCTAGCTTTGGGCCTGTTTCTCACCCACGAGACAGCTTTCAGAGCACAGGAGGGATGTGGGGGGCAGCTCGCCCCCTGAGTTAGGATCCCGGCTGTGTGACCCAGTACACGTTGCTCAGTCTCTCTGGGCCTTAGCATCCTCATCTGTGGATGGGGATAAGGAAAGGGTTTGGGGTGGGGGGCTGAGTGAACCAGAAGGTGTACGTCAGCCCAGCCTGTTGCTGAAGCTGTTCTGGGGACAAGGCAGCTGTGGGGAGGTGCAGGGCTGACCGTCAGCAATGTCAAGATCCCGTCCACCTTCAGAAGACTCTGGAATCTGCCGTGGGGTGGGATCCTGGTCTGGGCTCAAGGTGGGGCCTGCCGGGGCCTCTGGCAACGTCTCCCGGAGCAGGGCCTTGGCAGACAGCACCTGGAAGCTGTGGGCTGTGGTGACCATGGGCACGTGGAGCAGGACCGGCCCTCCCCGCCGTCCGATGGCCGCAGCCCCCGCCCCGGTGTTCCAAGGCCCGCGCTGACCGTGGGCAGGGAGCTGAAAGGGTGGGAACTGGGCAGGGGTCAGCGGGGAGCCTCCGGACGGCATGGTGGGCTGGCTGGCGGGCTGGCCGGCCGGGGATGCCAGGGATTTATACGGGGGCCAGGGGGCAGAGGGGGCGGGATCAGTGTCACCGGCTCTTTTCTCCCTCTTCCTTCTCTAGTCTCCGCCTCTGTGTCTGCCTTTCCTAGTCTCCCTCAGTCTTGCCCTGCGTCTCCCTATCTGCCTCTGGCCTTCTCTTTCTCAGGCTCCTTGTAAAATATTAAAATTTCAATATAACACTCTGTAAAATATTAAATTTCTCTTCATGAAATATTAAAATGTTAAGGATAGGCTAACATCCCCCTTTCATCACCATCTTCAATCCTGGGTCAGCAGGATCTTTCTAGATCCTTCTCAATATATTTAAAATCATAGAAACATAAGATCTTCTTAATAAGCATCATCTTAAAGAAATGGTGTTACACCACGCACATGCTACACTTGTATGTCAGCAAGTCTCAGTGACCTGTCACTGCGTAACAAACATCCCCCAACGTAGGGGCATAAAAATTTATTATTCCTCATGATTCTGTGGGTTGGCAGCAAAGTTCTTCTGCTGGGCTCAGTGTCACCTGGGCTAACTCAGGAGGCCTCAGACACACGGCCACCCGTGGGCAGTGTTCCAAGAGGACAAAGGTAGGAGCCGCAGGGCTTCTTGGCAAACTAAGCTCTGAATGCCACGTCACTCCTGCCGTATTCTTACCATTAAACCAAGTCCCCAGATTCCAAAGGGTGGAGAAACAGACTCCCCCTCCTGCGAGGGAAGCTGCAGGGAATTAGTGGCTGCACAAAGAGATGTATCTACCTCTCTGCAAAAAGTTGCTTTGTATTGATATTTGGCCAGAGGAACCTGAGTTTCTCCAGCAGATCCCCCAGTGATGGGCAGCTAGGTTATTTACGGTCTTTTACAAACGAGGTCATAGTGACTCTGTAGGGTGGATACGGTTCAGTGGAACAAGCTCATCTTACCCCCCTTTCTGGGGAGTTCTGCCTGAGCCCCCAGGAGGTCAGGGTCTCCCTCTCTTGGGCCCCCGGAGCATCTTGCTCTCAGCCTCAGACTTGAACACAAAGATCTGTGCTCTTAACCAACTCCCCGTCCAACAGCAGCCCAGTGCCCGGCTGGGGATACTGGATGACTTTTTCTGAGCTTAAGAGAGAAGGAATGGGACCTCAGAGAGGCTGGGACACTCACCCTCAGCCACACAGCAAGTGGTAGAAGGAGATTGGGGCCCCTGACTTTGTGGTCACAGAGAACTTTTGCGCTCATCGGCTGGGAGGTGAGGGGTGGGTGGAGAGCGGTCTGAAGCCTTTGAGGGCTGTAATGATGGAGCAGAGAGGCTCCCGAGACAAGCCCTGCTTTCTGTGCAACCAACGCTGGGAGCTGGAAAGCCAGGTGTCCTTGTCCATCTGTCCTGGCCCCTGGCTGCCCCGGGGCTCTAACGAGGTCTGATTAGCCTCCAGCCCTCACTGCTCCCTCACCCCACCCCACCCTGGGGTCCGGACCCCTGGGCCTTCTGACCCCAAGATCTGGGTCTCAGCCTTTGTGTCTCAGCCTCAGATAGGGCAGGCTGGGTGTGTGGAGAGAACAGAGGCACTGGTGCCCAGGTTCTCGGTCCCTCCACCGTGTGTCCCCCCCCCCCCGCCAGAGTCGCAGTCCCCCGGCTATTGAGCGGGCACGGGAATTGCCCCCAAGAGCAGGACGCGGCAGGTTGGATGTTCTCTGGCACAGCCTCCCCCGGGGCTGTGACCCCAGCTAGCCCAGGCGCCCCGCTGCCCAGCTGCTGGGGCTGAGGCCTCTGATGAGGGAGCTGCATGAGGCAGGGCCGCCAGCTGGCAGGGAAGCGGGCCGGGAGGGATGAGCACACGGGGCTTGGCGACGCGGCCCCACGACTAATCCCCGGCAGCAGGGCCACAGCAGAGCTCAGATCCCCGCGATAAGCCAGCTGCTTTCAGTTTATCTGGTGTAAACGACGGACAGGTAGCGTGGGGGCCATCCAGCCGGGTCCCCTTGTGCGGTGGGTTCCTGTGTGTCGCCAGCGTTGGTGGAGGGGCCCTGGTCTACAGTTCCCGCCAGGACAACTCCCACTCACTCCTGGCCCCGCTCGTCCTCACATGCCCAGCACTCCTACAAATAGCAGACACATGCCTGCTCTCAGCAGACGGTGCTGTGGAGGTAGGGTCCTAACGAGGACACTGGGTTTAGGAAATGGGGCCAGGAGAAAGCCCTGCTTCCTGAGGGCGGGCATGGGGACGTTCAGGATCATGGCCCACGGAGTCGCCAGCTGAGGGGCAGGGGTGGGCTCGTCCTCTGAGCTGAGGCGGGAAGCAGGTTGGGCTAGGAGGTCGTGGGACCGGGCGGACAGCAAGGCTCCATCCAGTTTGTTCTTTGTGAGGTCACGGCTGTGCGGGGATGTGACACAGAAGGACCCGGCTTTGGGGGACCACTCGGGCCAGCGTACAGAGGCACTTAAGTGACAGGGCCTGCCGCTGAGAAGGCTGGCTGGGGGGTCTGCATGGGCTGTGGCCCCAGGGGGGCTCTGCAAAGGCTCCGGCCTCCACATCCCGTGCCCTCACCTGGACCATGCACGCTCAGTCACCTCCGAGCCCCCCAGCCCTGGGCCTGGACCCCAGACGGCGCGCAAACTCTGCTGGATGGACCGCATCCCTGGGGCCCAGGTCTTGCCAGAACACCAAGGCTGAAAGCCAGAGTCCAGGGCTCCTGGACACTTGAGGTTTGCAATTTTATAAAGAAAACAAAAACATAAGCAATACAAAAAGGAAAGTTCCGTTCCTACGGGTGGCCCGAGTCCTGGGGGAGGGGCGGCCCCGGCCGCTAGGCGTCTTGCTGCTGGATGAAGGGGTTGGGGATGGCTTCCATGCCGTCCTGCGGGCAGATGAGCACCACGGAGGTGCCCCTGCACACCACCAGGCCCAGCTGCCGGGTGTCCTCCGTGAGCTTGTACTGGTCGTCAGGGTCTGCAGAAGAAGAGGGGCGGCGATGAGGCGGTGCGGGCTCAGAGGCCCAGGAGGACCGGAGATGGGCCCGCGGTGGGGGGGTGGGGAGGGCAGGCGAAGGGCCCCACTCCCAAGCCAGCTGGCAGCCTCTCCCCGAGACGGACCACGAGGCTCAGGAAGAGCTCTGGAAATAGCCGCGTGCAGCCTGTCCTCCTTCTACAATGAGGACACAGCCCGGGGGACAGCAGAGACCGAGTTCTCAGATGGGCGGCAGAGAAAAACCCCATCTGCAGAATCTCGGAAGCCCTGCGGGGCCACCATTCACCCCCGTGCCAACGGGCTGTTCACAGTGGGGCGAGGGACCCGGGGAAGTGATGGCACGCCGAGGAAAGCTCTCCTGAGGTCACGGCGGCGAGGCCTCCATTACTGTTACTGCACGATGGCGAGTTGGGGAGGCCCGACTTGGGGTGTGGCTCCCCACTCCCAGACCCTGCAGGATGACCGCTGGCCAAGCCTGCCCCTCCCTCCCGGAACCGTGTGCATGCATCAGGGCCTCTGTCCCAGGGCCGTTCTGGGGGTGAGAAGAGGGCGCAGACTCAGCTAAGGAGCGAGCCCGGGCCCAGGTGGGGGCGGCCTCTGGCGCAGGAACAGCAGCCCTGCCTCCAGGGCTCTTCCGCCCGGGCCCGTCTAAGCGCGTGGCACACCCCAGCTCCCTTGCTTTTCCCTGCAGCCCCACGAGGTGAGGCTGTCCTTTTCCAGAAAGTCATCCGCCCAAGGAGGCCAGGCCAGGATCCCAGCGGGGGGGACTCTGGGCAGACTCAGTGCGAAGAGGGAAGACGAGGGAAAGCAAGAGGCCCCACGGGGTCGCTTCCCCACAAAGAGGGCCTCTCCCTGGGGGCCCTTTGACACTTCTGTGTGGCTCCATTAACTCTTCACCAGACTAACGTGTGTCTCAACGTCGACAGTTCCCAGAAAAGACACCCCCTCTCTCCTAGGCCTTGCGGTCCCCTTCATGCTACGGTCAGGCTGAGCTGGAGAACTTGCTGGCTGATGGCCAAGGGCTGGCCTGACCACCATGCGAAGGGTCTGGGGACCTGGGGGGACAGGGAATAACGGGGAGGGGGCCCTCCGTCAGCAGCCGGGGGTTAACACACAGGGACAGCAGGAGATAAGGGGGCAGGACGAGCCACAGGGCAGCCGGCTCTCTCACGGCGGGCGCAGCATCTTTCTAGCCCCGCTGGGCACGCCTCAGCCCCAGCGGGGGCTCAGTGTTGTGAGGACTGGATCCGGAAAATACCAAGTCCCGAGACGATGGTCTACTGAGCCTCGCCGGGACCGCGGGAGATCCGACACATCTGTCAGCAACGTGATCCACAAGGCACCACGTTCACACAGCGGTTGGGCGGCGGCAGGGCAGCTTTGGAACAAACAGTAAGGAAGGCCCAGTGAGGACGCCTCCGAGCCCCACGGGCTGCACTCACCTCTCATGTACTCGATGGTGCCATCCAGCACGAGGTTGAGCAGCGGGTCAAACCCTTTCAGGATTCCACTGGCTTGTCGGAATCACCGAGAAGAGAAGAGAGACAGACAGGCGTAAGATCAACGGTCATCCTGGGCAGATGCGAGCTGTGCCCGGGTGTCAGCACGTGAGATTGGGGTGCCCCCGCCGCTGAGGGGCCTCCCCAGCCGGATGCAGGTGTGGGAGCAGCCTCTCCAGGGACGGGACAGATGGGAGACCACGGGGGAAGCAAGGGAAGGGCTCCCGGATGGGGAGCAGTGACAGCGGACCCCAAAACCATCGCCACCACAACACAGTCGGCAAAGTCCGCCTGCGCCTGTTTTGTAAACAGTTTAACTGGCACCCGGCCATGCTCATTTGTTCAATGTCGCCTGTGGCTTCTTTCCTGCTGCAATGGCAGAGTGGAGTAGCCGCGACAAGAGACCATCTGGCCGGCGCAGCTGAAAATATTTCCTGTGTGGTGTCCTACAGAACAGGTCCACCAGCCCCGCCTGAGGGCGACGCCCTGGCCCTCTTCCTCTCCTGCTTACCCTCCCCTGCAGAACAAAGACCGTGAAGGCACCCACCTAACGGGGTTACGGAGAGTGACAAATCCAGTAACACGTGCAGGCACTTGGCCCCAGCCGGGCAGCGAGCCTGCACCCGCGGGTCTGCCCTCCTCACCAGGACAGGGGCGCTGCAGCAGGCGGGCAGGACGCTCAGACAGAGCCAGCGTTTCCCCCTCCCCAAAACCCCAGTGTGGGACGGGACCCATGATGGGACGTCAGTCTGTGCTCAGGCTGCAACAGCTCAGACAGCTTCGTGGATCTCATTAACGTCCATGAGTCGGTAGACTTTCAGCACATCTAAAGAGAAGCTATGCTGGGCGGGCCTGACCTGATAGGTGAGCCGTTAAAGGGATGGGCCCTTTCTGAAAAAAGAAATTTCAAAAATGAGATTTTCCTGCTGGTCTTGAAGACGTGAAGTGCAGTGCTGTAGACAAAGTCCATGGCAGGGGCGGCGAGCAGCCTCTAGGAGCCCAGGGGGTCCCTGGCCAACTCTTGGCAGAAAACGGGGACCCCAGGCTTGGAAGAGGACTCTGGGCCTGAGATGACAGGCTCTCAGAGACACTCCTTTACTGCAACCTCGTCAGAGACCTGAGCCTGAGGCACCCAGAGTCTGGAACCACAGGCGCTGTGAGATAAAAACGTATGTTGTTTAAGCGTAGAAAACGAACACTAGCGCCTTGAGAAGCAAGAGCCCCATCTCTTCATACATCCCAGAGCCAGCACGGTGCCAAGTGTTTGTTAAGATTCCGATCCTCACTGCATTGGGTACCTAGACGGGCAGGCGCTGTGTTTTTGGCCCTCTGAGGCTGCCCAGTCATCCACATCTCAGGGAAGGAGGGGTCTGGATCACTGTCTTACAAAATAAACAAACTGACGTTCAGAAGCAGCTGAATAAGTGAAATGTTGACCGGCTCTCACTAAGTGTCAGGAACCCTGTTAAACACGTTACCTGGGGCTTCCCTGGTGGTGCAGTGGTTAAGAATCCGCCTGCCAATGCAGGGGACACGGGTTTGAGCCCTGGTCCAGGAAGATGCCACATGCCACGGGGCAACTAAGCCTGTGCGGCACAGCTACTGAGCCTGCGCTCAAGAGCCCGCGAGCCATAACTACTGAGCACATGCACCACAGCTACTGAAGCCCGTGTGCCTAGAGCCCATGCTCCACAACAAGAGAAGCCACCGCAATGAGAAGCCCACGCACGGCAACGAAGAGCAGCCCCTGCAGCCAGAGAAAGCCAGTGCGCAGCAACGAAGACCCAGTGCAGCCAAAAAATAAACAAATAAATAAATTTATTTTTTTAAAAAAGAAAAACACGTTACCTGCTTTAAACACTTTAATCTCAGTGCCACTACTGAAGTAAGTGGAGTTAATAACCTCTGACAAATGAGACTGAGGCTCAGAGAGGGTAGCAACTTGCCCAAAGTCCCATAGCCAGTGAGCTGGGGCTGTGCCATGGGCAGGGCTCCCTGCATAACCCTGCAGCATCCTTCCTGCCGTCTTCGCACCATACTCCAACAGCAAATTCAGAGTTAAAGCCTCACAGTGACAGCATAAAGCCGCAAACTGTGACAAGTGCTACCAGGAACTTATAACAACAGGGGCCTGACCTGGAGTGGAGGCGTGGGGGTCAGGGAAAGCTTCCCAGAGCAGTCGAGAGCTCCCTGCATTACTCAGGTACAAAACGTTCATCGTGTTACCCTGGAACAACCGTGAACAAGGAGACGAGATTTGTTTTAAACAAACCCTTAAGGCAGCTTGGTGGAAACTGACCATAGGGCCGTAGTTCGCAACTGCGGCAATTCTGCCGCCCAGGGGACACTAGGCCATGTCTGGGACGTCACGACTAGGCGGCTCCTGGCACCGAGTGGGTGGGAGCAGGACGGCCTACAACGGAGAAAAATGCGGCCCCAACGTGAGCAGCGCCGAGCCTGAGAAACCCTCAGGTGCAGGACGACCCGTGAGGAGCTGGGACAGTCGCCTGAGTGAGGCAGGACCCACAGGAAGCAGAGCCGTGAATCCCAGCCACTGTAGCTTCCGGTGAGGTTGGGGACCCTTTGCGTGCCTCAGTTTCCCCACCTGCAAAAGGGGTGTAACCGTTCCTACCTGCCGGCGCCGTCGGGCCAGCACGACTTGTCCAAGCCTAGCGCTTAAAGCGCAGCCCAGGCATCCGTTATCGGTACCGCCGCCCGTTACTCCTCGTGGACCGTGGAGGGGGCGGGCGGAGGGACCTCACCTTCTCGGCCTCCCTGGAACTTCACTCGGATCGTCTTGTCGATGTACTTGGATAGATCCAAGATGCTCTCCTTCTTTTTCTTCTCTTTGTCCTGCAGGGGCAACAGAGCTCTGTGAGGCGGGGAGTGCAGCCGGACTCCGCCCCGCCAGCCCCGCCAGCCCCGCCAACCCCGCCAACCCCGCCAACCCCGCCAGCCTCGCCGCACGCTCACCGCCATCTTGCCGGCCGCGTCGCTGTGCGCAGGAGCCGCCGCCGCGCCCTTTGTACCCTGCCCTGCGCGCATGCGCGGCGGACGCAGGGCGCCTGCGTGGCGCGGTGCGCCGGAACGTTGCTGGGAAACATCTGCCGACGCCTGAGGCTGGGACCAGGCGACATGGCGGCGGCGGCGGCGGCGGCGGCGGCGGCGCTGGCGCGGCTCGCGGCGGCCTTCCTCCTCCTCGCGGCCCAGGTGAGGGCGGCGCCGACCCCGCCGGCCTCGCCGGCCGCGGTGCCCCGGCCCCTCGCCCCCCACCCAGGCCCCGCGCAGGACCCCGCCCGGCCCGGCCTGGGGCCAGCTTAGGGGATCCGTGCCCCGCGCGCGGGCGGCCCGCTGGCCCGGGGCTCGGTCGTGACCTTGCGGGCCTGTCCCCGGCCCGTCTCCCTTCCCCGCCTGGAAGTCCTTCTCAGCCACAGCGTCACCCGCTCCCGCCCCGGCCCCTGCTGGTCCGTCTCGGGGTCTCCCACCGCCGCCGGGGACGCCCCTCTCTGGCTCCGTGGCCTTGGCCGGGGGGCTGCCCCTCTCTGAGCCTCAGTTTCCCCTTGAGTGCCATACTACTCCCTTTTCCCGTGGTTGTGGTAAACTGTCGAGCGCGGCACCCAGTGTCTGGTAGTGTCGGGAAGCGGCCAGGAGCCCAGCCCTGGAGTGGGGTCGAATCGCCGCCCCATCTTTTGCTCCCGTGACCTTGGCAAGGGAGTTTCCCGCTTTGAGCGTCCGTTGCTAGTCTGCAAAAGGAAGATAAGTATACGGTGCAGAGTCAGCAAAACGATGTAGGGGATCACGAGCGCGCAGCATGTTACTTGTTTGTCACTAAACCTTCAGGGTCTCCAGTGCTAGCGGGGGACCGACCAGGAAATGGCTGATGTACGTTGTCATAAGCGCATCTTTTATTTCCAAATCCTCCCTCTCCCCGCCAGGTTCCACAGCTCAGGAAATACCCCCCACCCCGCAACAGCCGTACAGACTGGGCCGTTAACCTTGACCCTTCTGCTCCAGTGCCCCCACCTCTGCTCCAGGCGGTTGGCGTTCTCCCGTGGCCACTTTTGTCCCCCTGAATCCCCAGTTCATTCTCAACACTGCAGGAGTGATCCCTTTCAAAGTGTGTCTTGTGCCCAGATGGGAGCCTTCTGGTGGCTTCCTGGCGCATTTGGGAGGCCTCTGTGATCTGGCTGTCAGGAAGCTTCCCGTTTCTCTCCAGCTCTAGTGTCTTGAAGGCACTCTGCTCGCTGGTCTCTGTTTCCCTGAATTCCCCGGTTATGCTTCACGTCTCAGCTTAGCTGTCCCTCCCTCCCAGAAGCTCTCTGGGACGCCCCCTCCCCAGCTGCTTTGCCAGCCCCCTGTACTTGCCCCAGCCCTGTTCACTCATCTTCCCCAGCAGTCTGAGCCTTTGGAGGCAGGGACTTTAAGCTCTCCGGATATTTCAAATGAGGGCCAAGCGATAGGTAGGTGGAGGGTCACGGGAACACCACAGAAGGAGGGACGCAGTTGGCCTAGGAATGCTTTTCAGAAGCAGAGGTGCCTGAGGGGTGATCTGAAGGATGAGTGGGCGTTTGCTAGGTCAAGAAGGTACAGAAGGTTGTTGCAGGTGATGGGAGCAGGGCTGGAGGTGTGAGAGCTGATGTGCTTTTTTTTTTAGTAATAGATTTATTTATTTTAATTCTTATTGGGGTATAGTTGATTTACAATGTTGTGTTAGTTTCAGGCGTACAGCAAAGTGAATCTGTTATACATACATATATCCATTCTTTTTTAGATTCTTTTCCCATATAGGTCATTACAGAGTATTCAGAAGAATTCTCTGTGTATACGTTAGGTTCTTATTACTTATCTATTTTGCATATAGTAGTGTGTATGTGTCAATCCCAGTCTTTCAATTTATCCCTCCCCCTTACCCCTCGAGAGCTGATGATTTCCTTGGAGACGGTGAGGGTCCACTACAGCTGGCGTGTAGGATAATCCAATGGTTACACCTGAGGAAGGTGTCATCCCAGTGGAGTCCCTTCAGGTGCCCTTGCAGGGAAGGCCATGGAGGGAGCAGCAGTGGGAGTGGCTCCAGGCGTAGGGGGAAAAGGGCAGGCTGAACATGTGGCCTCTCCTGGCTGGAGTCCAGGGGAGCAGACTGGGCTGGTCGGAGCCGGGTGCTGGGACGTTTGGACTTTATTCCCGCTGGCTGAGGATTTGGAACTTTACCCTGAATGTGGGGAGCCAAGTAGGGTGTAGAAGCGAGCGGGAGAGCACCTGGGCCAGCCCTTCCCAGGACAGAACCCTGTGTGTGGTTCTTGGTGGCGCCCCGGTAAGGCCAGCTCTCCGCGGGGCGGGAGGCTGCTTGCTCACAGGTCGAAGCTCATTCCCGACCATTCTGTGACCCTGGGCGAGAGATTGGACCCCCTGCCCAGTTGCTGTAAGTTGTGCACATACAGCCCATGTGGGGCCTGTTACTCGGCAGATCTGAACACAGTGGTGTTCTCCCTGCCTGCCCCCTCCGCCCGCCTGCCCCTTCACCCCTCCACTGCCCCCCTCCGCTTGCCCCTTCACCCCTCCACTGCCCCCTCCGCCTGCCCCTTCGCCCCTCCACTGCCCCCCTCCGCCTGCCCCTTCACCCCTCCACTGCCCCCTCTGCCTGCCCCTTCACCCCTCCACTGCCCACTCCGCCTGCCCCTTCACCCCTCCACTGCCCCCCTCCGCCTGCCCCTTCACCCTTCCACTGCCCCCTCCGCCTGCACATCTTTTTCTAAGCTTCCCAGGTCCTAATTAGCCCCTTCTAGAATTCACCAAGTCCTAGGAAGACTGCTCCCTGTCTGGATCCCTTAGCTTCTTTCAAAGTCCCGTGACATGGATGCTTTCACTGTCATCTTGAAGCATAGTTTCCCTAGGAGTTCCTGAGCTCGATATGATTGTGGCGCATCGGGAGGTAGCCTGTCCTCGGTAGCCCCAGCTGTTTCTCGTCCTCCAAACTGGGATGGGCTATGCTGGAACGGGGGGCACTCACAGCCCTGGGCCCTTTGGAGGAACTTCTCCTAGCTCTTTAACTCCCCGGGGAGGAGACCGTATTCACGGCGAGACTGTGTTCTCGGGTGTTTGATACAAGCCCAGGCTTATTTCTTAACAGAAAGCCAGTTGTGCACATTGTGAGGGGAGAGCTGTGAAGTGTGCCCTTGTGCTTCTCAGTGACTTTTTAAAAACAAATGCTTTTAGTCATTCCCATTTTATACAACCGACAGTTTTCACCAGCAACTCGGATCCCATAGACCAGGGGTCAGCAAACATTTTCCAAAGGGCCAGACAGTATTTGTGGCTTTTCAGGACACATAGCCTCTGTTGTAACTCCCAGGCTCCGCAGAGAGCAGCATATGCCGTACCCTACGTTCAGCAACCAGGCAGACATGTTACGATAAAACTTTATTGACAAACACAGAAGGTGGGCCGGATTCAGCCTGGGGGTTGAGGGATCACAGAACCCCTGCAGTGGCCCAAGGTGGGGGGCAGGGCAGGGCTGACCTGGGGTGGGGGCACAGGGCTGGGCACGGTACTTGGGGACAGCCTGGTGGGGAGAACCCGGAAGAGGGGGCTTCTCATCCTGCCTCTGGTCGAGGGAACGAGGTTGGCCAGGCAGGGGTGGGTGGGGAGGTCACCACACTTCCCTCCCTCGAGCGCTGGTGGCAGTGCCCACGTGCCCTGCAAACATGGCCTCACTGAGCACACCCCGCAGCCCATTCGGCTGTCGGCACCTCGCTCCAGGCGACAAACCAAAGCACTGGGCAGGGGCAGTGGGGGCCCCGGTTCCTCTCCACGCCGCCAGCGGATGTGGATCAGTGGGGGGAAGCTCCTGGAGTGGCTGGGCCCCATTACACATTCACAGCGGGCCTGGCCTTCCGAGCTGGTCTGTGCCCCAGGCCTGCTGTTGGGGCCACGGCCCCTCGGGACCCCAGCTGAGTCGGAGCGCCGCCGCCTGCACCTTGGGAAGGCCAGATGGGGGTGGGGATCTGTCCCCGCACAGACAGGCTACTGCCTGTTGTCACCGAGGGGTGCAGTCTCTGTCTCAGCCTCCAGGTGGTACAGAGGGATGGCCCCAGGAGCCGGAGTGTGCAGAGTTGGGGTCCAGTTGGACCTCTCCAGCTCCAAGAAGCCAAGGGGCTGGGGTGGGCCCAGGCCCCTGTGGGCGTGGCGTGGCCGGGCTCCCTGCTCAAGGCTCTCTCTGGGACCCGTCCTCCCTCACAGGTCCCACAGCCCCAGGGAGCAGCCCAGACCAGGGCCAGACGGCGTGAGACCCGCTGGGGCTGAGGTCCTCGCGGGGGCTCCGTAGCCGAGCCCGGCCTATAGGAGGAAGCAGCCCCGGCAGGGACGCAGCGGTCCAGGCGGGAGGGGACGAGCAGGCAGTGGGGACGCTCGTGTGCGATACTGGTTTCTCATGTAGGTAAAGCCGCTCCCAGGTCCTGACCACCCCGCTGCCCTCAGCGGAGGGGCTGGAGTGCCAAGGACTCGGGGGCCTGCGCCTCTACCGCACTCTGGATTCACACTCGGAGCAAAGGCCCCGGTGGCCCGTGTGCCCAGCCCGCCCTGTCCTCCGCAGTCAGCCAGCTGCCCTCGACCTTGCTCTGTGTCAGAGCGGGCGGGGTCCACGTGGGCTCTGTGGGACCCTCCACAAGCAGCCTGCTGCCTGGCGGGCCTGGGCAGGAGGAACTTGAGGCCTTGTCGTCCTCCTGGGAGTAGTGGGCCAGGAAGCTGGGCACTTCTGCTGCCCGTGCCCATCGGGAGCGCTGCTGTACTTGCTCGGGACGTGCTGGGGAGGAGGTTCTGTCAGCTGCCTGGGCCCTGCTGGGGTCGTGGGGACGCCACCTGTCATGAAGGGCCCCCTGCCCAGAGCAGCCCTGCCTCTCACACCGTCCACTTGCCACGCGTTTGGGCAGGGAAGGTCAAGGTTCTGACCCAGGGGTTCCCACCAGCCTGTGGCCCAGCAGGTGCTGGTCACGTGACCCGGGCTCCGCCACCCCATTTCTGCCCTGAGCCTGCTGGCCTTGCTGAGTGGGGGCCTGTCGGGGAGCCTGGAACCTGCTGGGCCACCGCTGACTCCCCATCCCCTTCTTGCCTTATGGCAGTGGCGTGGGGCTCTCGTTCTCCCTGTAGTCCCAGGAGGACTCCCCCATTCCTGCCACTGGAGCCACAGGGAGGGGACCTGACACAGCCACTGTCAGCGCCCAGGTCTCCCTGAGGAGGCTCGGCCCTGCCCTCCTCATCGTGTCCCCCCCTAAGATGTGACAGTCGTATCCCATCTGTGCTGTCGGAGCGAGGGACCACCCAAGCCAGGTCGTGCCGTGGGCCGGCCCTGTCGGCTCTCTGACTGCTGCCCCCTGTCCAGGTGGCCTGTGAGTACGGCATGGTACATGTGGTGTCCGAGACCGGGGGCTCCAAAGGCAAAGACTACTGCATCCTCTACAACCCGCAGTGGGCCCACCTGCCGCTCGACCTCAGCAAAGCAGTGAGTACCGGCCAGCGCGGGAGCCCCCTCCCAACGCAGGGTCTTGTCTGTCTTGCTTGCTGCCCTCCCTCCACTCCTCCCCTGGGTCTCCCGAGGGCCTCTGGAGGACGGGTCTTGCAGAGAGCCGTTGAGGACGGAGGAAGGGCCTGTGCCCGGCATCGTCTCTGGGGTAGCCTGGATGCTGTGCTCTCTGCTCTGGCCTCACTCCTCCCAGAGGGACTCAGGGTGCCCAGTTCCTGGCTTGGTGGGTGGAACGAAGGCCAGCACTCCTGCCCGCACCTTGTGCTGTTTGTGACGGGCTCGAGAGAGGCGGGTAGGGTTCCTGAGCACACGCCGCCCTGTACCCCTCTCGTCTGCCTTGTGCTCGGGGTGGGTATGCACACACGCTTGTGCACGTGCGTGTGTGTGCGCGCGCGCGTGTGTGGGGCTGAGACCATGTGGGCTTGAGGTGAGGCTGCGTAGGGGCGGTGGTTGCCGCAGTGGCCTCCGCCGACCTGTCTCCCCGAGGATGCTGCGCGCCCTGGCTCCCCTGGAGCGTCTCATGTGAAGGCCGCCCTCCTGCAGTCTCTTCTGCAGGTGCGGGACTGGACGACCTCCGTGCTCTGCTCTCCGGCCGACCTCCCTGCCAAAGGCTTCAGTAACCAGATCCCCCTGGTGGCGCGGGGGAACTGCACCTTCTACGAGAAAGTGCGGCTGGCCCAGGGCAGCGGGGCGCGCGGGCTGCTCATCATCAGCAAGGAGACGCTGGTGCGGCCGCCGGGCCCCTCCTGGGCAGCCAGGGGCCCTGGGGGGCGGGGGTTTCCTACTTGTGGCCTTGGAGGGGCCCTGTCCCAGGGCGGTGCTGGGCTCTGACAAGGCCTGGGGCGGAGCTCTGGGCCGCTGCCTGAGGAGCAGGTGGTGTGGGCCACAGTGCCACCCTCTCCCTCAGGCCCTTCAGGGCAGACCAGCGTCACCCAAGCCCAGGGTTGAGAGGGAAGGGGAGCTTGCACTCCCCCAGACAGAGGGAGGGGCCGAGCCTGCAGGCCTCCCACCTGACACACACACACACACACACACACACACACACACACACACACACGCACGCGCGCAGGACTCCTCCGTCCCCTCCCCCTCGGGGAGAGCTGCCCCGCCCTGGGTGGGCCCTGCTAAGCCATCCAGCCGCCCTCTCCCCCTCTCCCCCAGGTCCCCCCAGGAGGCAACAAGACGCAGTACGACGAGATCGGCATTCCCGTGGCCCTGCTCAGCTACAAAGACATGCTGGACATTTTCGAGGTAGGCTCGTCCCCCGCCCTGTCTGCAGCTGGGCCCAGTGCCTGAGAAGACGGTGTGCCCGCAGTGCTGTGAACGTCAGGAATGGAGACCCCAGCCCTCCCCCATGCCAGAGACCCTGCGTGTCACCCCCTGCTCAGGCCTGCCCGGCCCCTCACCCGGCCCGGCCCTATCTGGCCAGAGGCTGGTGCGTCTTTGATTTGGGGAGCCGGGTCCCGAGCAGGCGAGCTGCAGCACACAGTGACATGGGGATAGCCAGGTTCCCCACTGCAGGCTTCGCGTCTCCCCAAAGGGACCCACCGTCCGTCTCCGGGCCGCTTCCCAGGCCACGTCCACCCTCGTTCACTCATGCTTGTCTGGGGGCGGGGTCTGTGTTCCCACACACGCGCAGTCCTGTCACCCACCTTGTGTGAAGCTCATCCCGGCAGAGCCCGCTTCTCTGGGGTCAGGAGTAGCGGGTGAGGGCGTGGGGTGAGGCGGGATCTCCCAGCCCCCGGCTCCTCGAGTGGGCCAGCCTCGGCCCTCTGGGTGGCGAGGGGACGGGTGGGCCCCCCCGACCTTAGCTCTCTTGTGTTCCCTGAGGCAGACTTTCGGCCGGGTGGTACGGGCAGCACTGTACGCCCCCAAGGAGCCCATGCTGGACTATAACATGGTCATCATCTTCATCATGGCTGTGGGCACCGTTGCCCTCGGGGGCTACTGGGCCGGGAGCCGGGACGTGAGGAAGTGAGTGGCCCGCGCGTGTGCGTGCGTCCCGGATGGGCGGCCGTAATGCTGGGCAAGTAACCACGAGAGTCCGCATGCCCAGAGAGCCTTCTGGAAAACAGCTGCTACAAACACCCAGGAGACCCGTTGAAAGCCCCGAGGGCCCCGCTCCCCACGATTCTGTCCTGCCCTCAGGGTTCCCGGCCCGGGCCCAGCCTGGCGGGGGCATCCACGGGAGACCTCGCCCCAGCCGTCCAGGGAAGGGCGGTGGTGGGGTTGGTACAGGGCCAGGGTCCAGGGTGGCCCCCATGCGGCCACCACAGCTGGGCCCTGGGGACCGGAGCCCCACCTCCGGCAGGACTGGCTCCGTCGGGGGGGACCCCAGGTACACATGGTGGGTGGGGATGGGGGACTGGCCGACGGGGCAGGTGACGGTGGTCACCTCCGGGCAAGCTGTCCCTCAGCCTGTCCAGACCCCTTGTGTCAGGCTGCCCCTGCCTGTCCTTCCCCATGTCCGTGGCCCTCGGCCCCCGGGAGCGGTGCCGGCCGGTAGGGCGTCCCCCAGCCCGTTCTTGTCTTTCAAGGAGGTACATGAAACACAAGCGGGACGACGGGCCCGAGAAGCACGAGGACGAGGCTGTGGACGTGACGCCCGTCATGATCTGCGTGTTTGTGGTCATGTGCTGCTCCATGCTGGTGCTGCTCTACCACTTCTACGACCAGCTCGGTGGGTGCCCGGCCCCGGCTCTCAGGGCGGCGGGGGAGGGGGGAGTCCAGGGGCCTCGCCAGGAGGGGCCTGGGGCTACCCCTTCCTTCCCTTGGGGCGGTCACCCTGCCAGGGAGTGCGGCACAGAGCCGTCCTTCAGGCTCCCCTCACCGCCCGCCCCGCCCCGCAGTCTACGTCATCATCGGCATCTTCTGCCTGGCCTCCTCCACGGGCCTCTACAGCTGCCTGTCGCCGCTCCTCCAGAGGCTGCCGTTCTGCAGATGCAGGTGAGCCCCCGGGCGACCCCCACCTGGCCCTGCTCGCGGGGGTCCCCCTCTGCTGCCTTGTGGCCCGTCCGCTCCCACCTCCCGTTACCCGGCCCCCGGAGGCTCCACAGCTTTGCTGAGGCCGAGGACCCTTGCCCTCCGGAGCCCTCGGTCAGTCTGGCACGGTGCAGGCATTACAGCAGGTGCCCACTCCGTGCTGGCTGGGGGCTCACGGGCCCCACCTCCAGCCCCTGGGTGGGCCTCCCGTTCTGGCTCAGGGCCTGTGGGATCCCTCGGGGGACGTCGGCTGGGGGCAGCAGGCGGGCGGCGCTGCTGATCCAGGCTCCGAAGGTTCTCTGCGGTCAGGGGTCTGGTCTGCTTGTCGTGGAGCAGGTGGGAAACGGAAGGGTTTAGACGAGGTCCGACGGGGTCAGGAAGCTTGGCTCAGGGGGCTTGGGGGAGGGCCTGGAGCAGGGAGGGCTGTGCGAGAGGGGTCACAGCACCCGACGAGGGCTCCTGCGGGTGGGGTCAGCTTAGCGACTGGCTGAGGTCCGGTCGCTTCCCCCAAGGCCCTGCCCCTGCCCACTCTGCCCTGCCCTGCCCTGCCCTTGGGAGCCTCCCTTCTAGAAATAAAAGGTGAGGGATGGTGAGTTTAACAGATAAGGTAAAGTAGAGGAAGGGACAGGGCCAGGGGTGGCCCTTGGGAGCAGAGCCCGGCAGACAGAAGGAGGACAGATGGGGAGGCCACGGGCTTTTGGGCAGGAGTTGAGCTGACCCTCCGGGTGCTGGGCAGAGGCAGGGCTGTGAGGGTCAGAGGCCGCTGACCTCCCCACCTGCCTGCCTGCCCTCAGGGTCCCTGACAACAGCCTGCCCTACTTCCACAAGCGCCCTCAGGTCCGCATGCTGCTCCTGGCGCTGCTGTGCGTGGCCGTCAGTGTGGTGTGGGGCGTCTTCCGGAACGAGGACCAGTGAGTGCAGTCCTGGAGGCCCTGCTGGGGGTGGGTGCAGCTGTCCTCGGGTGCTCTGACCTCCCTGCGACTCCCCGAGCCCTCCGCTCGGGGCGCCTGGAGCTGGGCCAGCTCCCGGTTATGAAAGGCTCTCCTGTCAGTGCTCTGGACGCAGTGGCCGCACGCCGTCCAGGCCTGGCCCTGTCTGCCCTGTGGCTTGTCCGGTGCCCCGGGATCTGCGATCGCAATCTGGGCGTGAGATGCCGCCGGCACTGCTGCCCGGGCGCCGAGCCGTGTGCTCCGGGGCAGCCTGGACGTGGCCTGGCGCCGCTCGGCCGCTGCTCCGTTGTGGTGCCCGCCCGCTTGCTCAGCTAGCTCTGCTTCTCCCAACACCCCCCCCCCGCCGGGGGCCCCCCCCCCCGCGAGGCAGCGCGCCACCGCCTGCCGTCACTGACACCATCTGGCGCTCTCTCTGAGCTTCTCCCGGGGCAGTTAAACGCTCTTGGCTGTGCTGCTGTTTGGAGCTATAACAGATTTAACTGGCAGAAGGAAAGCATGAAAATATTTTGAGTCCTTTGTACACAAAGAGAATAGGGACGCTCACGGTTAAATCCAAGCCAGGAGGCTTGCTCCTTCGCATAAAAGTAGAACAGGCCATGGCTTCCGCCATGTCTGGGCGCCCATGTGGCCTTGGTGAACCTTCTCTGTTCTCACCAGCGCCCTGGCCCAGAGAGGTTCTCATTGTGCGCTCAGATGAAGCTCTGATGAGTAACTTGAGGGGCAGGGAGGACGGGGCCGGCTGTGGGGCCATTTCCAGCGGGGAGCCTCATCACACGCGGGCTTCATCACACAACTTTGACTTCCCAATTCGGAAGTGGCCCCGCAAGGGTGGCGCCCTGCTTCCCAGGACTCCAGATGATGTCCTCAGGGCCCCAAGTCCCTATTTCCTCAGAGAGTGTGGGGCATTTGGCTGGGTGGGTACAAGTTTTGCTTTTCTAAATTTTTTTTTTTTTTTTTCGTGGTACGCGGGCCTCTCACTGTTGTGACCTCTCCAGTTGCGGAGCACAGGCTCCGGACGCGCAGGCTCAGCGTCCATGGCTCATGGGCCTAGCCGCTCCGCGGCATGTGGGATCTTCCAGGACCGGGGCACGAACCCGCGTCCCCTGCATCAGCAGGCAGACTCTCAACCACTGCGCCACCAGGGAAGCCCTGCTTTTCTAAATTTTTTAAAAGATATTTTTGAGGGACTTCCCAGGCGGTCCAGTGGTTAGGACTCCACGCTGTCACTGCCGAGGGCCCAGGTTCCATCTCTAGTAGGGGAGCTCGGATCCCACAAGCCCCGCGGCACGGCCAAGAAAAAAAAAAATTTTTTTTTTAAAGAAATTTGAATCCGCTGGATACATGGTCCCCCTCGC
The DNA here is from genome assembly GCF_949987515.2 of Delphinus delphis. Classification (NCBI taxonomy): domain Eukaryota; kingdom Metazoa; phylum Chordata; class Mammalia; order Artiodactyla; family Delphinidae; genus Delphinus; species Delphinus delphis. The sequence continues at coordinate 2,974,174 of NC_082685.1, read as the reverse complement.
CCTGCACCCCGTGCCCCGGGCTGTGATCTGGGTGGGAGAGCCGCTGCTGCAGAGGGACAGAGGCCCTGGCACGCGCCTGCATTTCTCTGGCCGTGGCGTCAGGGTTGGGGGATCGGTTCACCCCCTGCTGCTACCAGCCATTGCTGCCCCTCCTGTCCCCCCACGGGCCTCAGGACGTCGGCTGCTGCCTTTGTCTGCATAAGGGCCTCCGCGGCTCCTCTGGGCTCGTCTGGGCGGCTTGGACTTGGCGCTGAGGCTTCCAGGGCGGGGGAGGGGCCTGGCAGGCGGAGGTTCTTGGTGGAGGCCCCGCCCAAGGGTGGCTGCGCTGCCTTCCAGGTGGGCTTGGATCCTTCAGGACGCGCTGGGCATTGCCTTCTGCCTCTACACCTTGAAAACCATCCGCCTCCCCACGTTCAAGGTGAGGGCCCCTCGGGGTGGTGGGGGCGCTCTGCGGACGAGGGGATGGGGTCTCTTGGGGTCAGCCCTGTGCCCGCCAGCCGTGCAGCCCTGCCCAGGGCCTTCCACTCTGAGCCTGGCCATGTGTGGGCCGTGTGGTCTTGGCTCATCCGTCCCTCTGGCCACCCTCCTGGGGACGGGGCTTAAGGATCAGCGCAGAGTTGTCTCACAGTGTGGCGGCAGCGTCTGTGACCGCTGGCCGAGGGAACACCTGGGCGGGCGCGCGGAGCAGGGCCGCCTCCTTGCTGGTGAGGTGAACAGAGGAGGGAAAACCAGGTGAAACCAAGGGGGCAGAAGCACAGGGCTCGGGCCGGGACTCTGGGCCAAGGCCCAACCCCAGCAGGAGGAACCTAGAAACACACAGGCAAACGTGAAGCCGGGCGTCACCTGCCCAGACCCGTGGCTGGCTGGTTGCGGCTGTGTCTCTCTCAAGCGTCCCATCAGAAAGTCGCCCTCCCTGAGCCTCCGGCCTGACATTGCCTCCAGGGCACCGAAGGTCAGGCTGCCCGTGCTCAGACTTTGTCCTAAAGGCTTCGTCCCCACAGGGAAACTCTGAGCCTTGGGAGAGGCAGGGACACGTCCGGGAGCGTCTGTGCGTCTGGGACCCTGGGCAGGGTGGGGTGGAGGGCAGGGCCGGTGGAGGTCCCCGAGCACAGCCCTCAGGACGCCCCATTCCCAGGCCTGCACGCTGCTGCTGCTGGTGCTGTTCATCTACGACGTGTTCTTCGTGTTCATCACGCCCTTCCTGACCAAGGTGGGCTCTGGGCCCCGCCCCGCCCCCCCCCCCCGCCCTGGCCCCCGCGTTCCCCCGTCTGACGCAGTCCCCCTTCTCTTAGAGTGGGAACAGCATCATGGTGGAGGTGGCAACCGGGCCGTCAGACTCGGCCACCCACGAGAAGGTATGTGGTGCCCGCGGCCGAGATGCTGAGCAAGCGGAGTGAGCGCGGGCTGGCAGGTCCTGGACACGCTGCCCCCTCTCCCCAGCTCCCCATGGTGCTGAAGGTGCCCAGACTCAACGCCTCGCCGCTGGCCCTGTGTGACCGGCCCTTCTCCCTCCTGGGCTTCGGGGACATCCTGGTCCCAGGTACTGGGGCCGGGCTTTGGCGGCCCGGGTGCCCTTGGGGGTGTCAGGCCACAGGGGCTGGTGGGCAGAGGCAGAGCTGAGCCAGTGGGGCCTGGGGGCCAGGGAGGTGGTCCCCCGGAGGCGTTGTCCCAGCCGTACTGCCCCCAGGGTCCCCCTCCGGGCCCCTCCCCCCACCAGGCGGCCTCTGAGCTGGGGTTTGCGCTCGCTGGAGGTCTGGTTACCTGCCAGGAGTCGAGGGTGGCGCTGGGCCAGCTCCCTCCTGAGCTGGGAGGAACGCACGGTGCCTCCGGGGGAACCCCCGGTGCCTGGCTGGGGCTGCGGCCCGGCCTCTGCCCATGGCCTCTCTCCCACAGGGCTGCTCGTGGCCTACTGCCACCGCTTCGACATCCAGGTGCAGTCCTCCAGGGTCTACTTCGTGGCCTGCACCATCGGTAAGCCCGCTGCCCCGGGGGCTCGGCTGTGCCCCGTCCTCTGCCGCGGGGTGGTAGGGGACAGGCCTGTGCCCGCGTCACAGGCCTCCTTGTCACTTTCCACGGTGGTCGTTGTTTCTCTTTTCTTTGGTCTTCTTTGTCTTTCTCTTTTTTCCTTTGTCTTCTGTTTCCTTTGTTACTAAAGCCATTTACACCAAAGGGATGTTTTCTCATTTTCTGTTGAGTCCAATCATTTCTAAAAATGTCCAAACCAGTTCTCTTGTCCTGCTGGGTCAGCTCTTCAGGACGAGCAGGCGTGCAGAGCGCACAGGCCCCACCAGCCGACACGGGTGAGGGCAGGCCCCGCCATGGCCCCCAGCAGTGCCAGGCGGACGCAGGCTGGCCTTCCCGGCGTACTTTGGGCCGTTGGCGTCCGGGTTCCTGAAGGCCCAGACAAGTGCTCCCCGCCTCTGCCCCCTGGGTTCACACTCCATGATTAGCTCGTCCAGATGCGCCTGCAGAGCTTTTCTCCGTGTGAACCACAGTTTGTCAACTTGTTCTGTAGTTCCCGTCACTGAAATCCTGTAGTTGGCTCGGTTGAATCACTTCTTTAGGACAGGTGGCTAGTCCACAGCCGATAAGCGGGAACTCTCCCTGCACAAGCCTATCGCTTGGAAACATGGAGGTAAGGGGCAGGGCAGGCAGCCCGAGCAGACGCAGGTGCTGGAGACGGGGCTTTTTGCCTCGGAGGGGATGTGCCAGTAAATGGTGTCTTTCTTTGTAACTCTTCACCTGGGAGTAATTGCACGTGTGCGGCTGCAAGGTTAGTACAGTGAGCCCCACGCCGCTGCACTCAGGCCGACCCCTCTAACTCCTCGTGTGTGCTGTGTTGTATGTCCGTCCCTGTGCTCTACGTGCGCGGGGGTCTTTATACGTTGGACTCACATCCCTAAATAACACACGCTGTTTTATGCTGAACGGGGAGCAGGAAATGCGGACGCTTCTCACCCCTCAGTGCTTTCATGCGGTCACAACTCAGTTATGAAAGGTCTGATTTCCTAATTCTGTACCTACGTTACTTCAGTTCAAATTATTTTTCTAACTAGAGGCTTACAAAAATGAGCTATTGGGGCACCTCTGCGGCTCCTCCAGCCGCTCCCGGGACGCCAGGCCTTCCCATGGCGGCCGCCCGCTTCCGCTCCCCAGTCTGGCGGCTGGGCCCTCGTTCCCTCCTCTTTCCCTGCTGACCCCTGTGTGCACTCTCGCCTGCCAGCGTCCGGGAAGGTGTGGGTGGGGAGGACCCGCTGGCCACGGCCCTGGCGCGAGCTCTGCCTCTCCTGCCCCTGTGAGCAGTGGGTGGTGAGCTTGGGACCGGCCAGGGTAACGTGCTGCCTGTCTCTGCTTCCGCAGCCTACGGCATCGGTCTCCTGGTGACGTTCATGGCGCTGGCCCTCATGCAGCGCGGCCAGCCTGCCCTCCTCTACCTGGTGCCCTGCACGCTCGTCACCAGCTGCGCCCTGGCGCTCTGGCGCAGGGAGCTGGGCATGTTCTGGACGGGCAGCGGCTTTGCGGTGAATACCAGTTTGCTATGAATGTCTGCGAGAAATAATAGCCTAATAAGCCCTAACTAGAGTTAAAGTTGAGTAAGACCTCCTAGCGCTACAACTAAACCCCGCAGCCCGTGTCCCGTCTCTGGAAGGTTTTGCTTTGGGTGTGGTGCTCCCGTGGCTGTAGGGCGGGGAGGGGTACATGTGCTCGTGGTGTGGCTCGGGGTGATGCTGCTGCCCTGCTGCTAACCCTAACCCTAACCCATTTGGTTGGATTGGTTGGACTTGGGGTTCCAGCTGCTTCTGCCACGGGCAGGGGGCGGGCCGGGCCTTGTTCTTGTCTGAAACTGAAGAGGAAAGGGACAGAGGCCACTCCCTGTGCAGCACAGGGTGACCGCTGTATCCCTGCAACTCAAGGGCATTCCGGGCCTGCGGGGTCTCTAGCGGGCCCTGTTAGGAGACCCGTCCTGCCCTGATGGGGGCTCTGAGCGCTTCCGGTGTGTGTGTAACTTGTTCGCATAGATGTGAACACGCTTTACATGTGGTGTGACTGTTGTGACCCGGTGAGTCGGGAAGGCTTCCTGGGCTCAGTGCCCCCGTCCCCAAAGGTCTCCCTCCCGGCGGGCGTTGGCTTTGCTACAGAGCGGGTGGATTGGTTCTGGAAGGTTCTGGAGGGAGAGCAGGCCAGAGAAGGCAGGGTGGGGCCCTCCTGGGGCCCTGATGCGGTGCTGGTGCCAGTTGGCGAGCGCGGCTCCTTCCTGGGGCCGGAGCGCCCCCGCGGCTCCACCAACCCGGGCCTCCTCCCTCCCTCAGAAGGACCTACCTCAGTCGCCGTGGGCGCCGGCCTCTGCCGACGGCCCGCAGCCCCAGGCGGACTCCGACGCAGCCCCCTCCCAGCAGCCTCCCGGCCAAGAAGCGGCCCCGTCCCCTCCGCCCGCGGAGCAGCCCCCAGAGTCGTCCGCGCCCGAGGAGAGCGGGGCCGGCGCGCCCCCCCAGAAGCCCGAGAGTCCGGCAGGCCTCGCCCCCGGCCCCTCGGCCTAGGGGAGGGCGCAGACTCGGCCCCCGCGCCCAGGGACTGGACCCGCGCGGCCCGCAACTTGGTGCTCTGGCCTGGCCGATGCGCACGTCCTGCTCCAGCCCGGCCACACCCCGGACCCCAGCCCTGCTCCGAGCTCGCGTGGCTGCCAAGCCCCCGGCCGGCTGAGGCCAACCCCGCGCGCGCCCCGCTTCCTGCGGCGGTGGTGCCCCGGGAAGGGCGGGGCCGTCACCTCCGCCGTTGGCCGCGGACACGCCCAGTTTGGTGCTTGCCCTGCTGCTGCTTCCCTTCGGGTCCGGGCCGGGAGAGGGCGGGTCTCTGGCTCCTGGTGGAGGGGCGCCTTTGCTCAGCAGGGCCCCCAGGGGTTTGGACTGGACGCCACCGCAGCCTTGGGGGCCCGTGGTGAGCGCCGAGCCCTGCGCCCGGCCCTTCCATCGCCCGGAAGCGCCCAGCGCCTGTGGTCCAGCTCCTCCAAGTTTGAATAAACGGCCACGACTTTTTGAAATTCTGGTAGTGTCGCCTCTTGGGGTGCGAGCCCTTCGGACTGCCTCTCTTGGGGGCGGGGCTGGTGCCAGGCCGGTGGCCCCATCTTGCCTTTCAGCTCAAGGGAACTCGGCTCCCACCCTCGCCACAGGCACCCGCACGCTCTCAGCACCCTATCCAGTGCACGCACCTCGGCCTCCAACTCCAGCACGGGGGACGGGGAGCTTCTGGAATGCGGGAGGATATTCTGGAACTGGCGTTATGTCTTCTACCTCACGGACAGGGTTCTCTGAACCTCACGACGGAGATGCCGCCGGCCCCCGTGTCACCGCCTGGCGACAGAGCCGGCGCCCGGACAGGCACCCGGGGCTGCTGATCGCCAGGGCCCCGGCCCGCTCCCCCCCCGCCAACACCCCGTCCGCGCCGCACGCCGGCTCTGTGTCCCTCTGCGCGCTGCTGCGCTGCACACAGCAGGCGGGGGCGACCACGGTCCATTCCACACAATACCAGCGCCAGCCAGACTCACAGCCTCTCAGCCACGCCTCTCGAGGAAGAAACGATGTTTATTCCTAAAAAAAAACAGACGGCGTCTCCCACCTGCTTCTGTGTGTTTCTCAAAAGAACAGGTGATCCGGTGGGAGGGCGGGGCTGGAGCAGCTGGACCTGCCCAGCCCCACGGGAGCCCCTGGCCTTAGAGGCCGGGACCAGGGCGCAGCCACGGGGCAGCCTTGGGGGAAGGCCCGAGCGGACCTCCGCCCTCCCTCTAGGGACTGCGCCTTCCTCTAAGCCATTTTGTACGTCGGTAAAGAGCGCGGAATCTCTTTTTTCTGTTTTGTTGGTTTGACAAACGTCAAAGAAATCAAAGGAGGATGTTTGTTAGTTCCTGAAGTTTCAGTTTGCAGTTTTTGCCTTGCTTCTGTTTGAATCTTATAATTAAACACAGCTTTTGATACTTATGGCTGGGTCTTTGCGTTTTCTGTGCTGCAGTGAGCCGGGGCTGGGGGGCGGGGCTCGGGGGCGTTGTGGGGAAGCCCTCGGTGGGCCGGCCGGGCTGGGCCCGGTGGCCTTCAGCCTGCAGGAATTCCTGTGTGGATGGAGGTGTCCGGAGCACACCCGCAGCCTGTGGCCGCTGGTGCCGCCCAAGTGGGGTTTCAGCTTTGCCGCCTGTGGCTACTTGTCCTTACTCGCCTGGGGTCCTCGTGAGGGGAGGGGAGGGTAGCGGAGCCTGCTGTTGTCTGTGTTTGGATACCATTAGCTTGTCTGTGATGATCTAAGAACCACGGAGGGAGTCACCTGTAGCAGGGCCTGCGGACTTTCTGTAAAGAGCCAGATGGTCAATGTTTGGGCCTTTTTGGGGCCACATGGTCACTGTCACAACCGGTCGACCCAGCTGTGTAGCCGGAAGCATCAGACAACGTGTAAGCAGACAGGCGTGACTGTGGCCAAAAACTTGGTGGACACCAAAATGTGCATTGGTGTCATTTTCACAGGTCTCAAAATACTCTCATTTACAACAATTCAAAAATGGAAAGCCCTTGCTTAGCAAACAGCTGAGCAAAAACAGGTGGTGGCCCAAGCCATCAGACCCCGGCCTGCAGGAGCGCAGGTGGTGAGGACTGCAGGCCGTGTGTGGGGCGGGGGCCCGTGTGCTGGCCTGTTTCAGCTTCACACACGGAGAGGTCAAGTCTCTGGGGCCAGCGCCTCCGGGCTCACGCCAGGCTGTGCCACTCGCCACATCACCATCAGCGTCTCGTGTTTGAGCTACAAACAGGACCAATGCTGTGAGCACAGTGATTTTTTATTTTTTTTTAAAAGAAGATGCTGGGGGGTAGGAGTTTATTTATTTATTTATTTTTGCTGTGTTGGGTCTTCGCTTCTGTGCGAGGGCTTTCCCTAGTTGTGGCAAGCAGGAGCCACTCTTCATCGTGGTGCGCGGGCCTCTCACTATCGCGGGCTCTCCTGTAGCGGAGCACAGGCTCCAGACGCGCAGGCTCAGTAGTTGTGGCTCATGGGCTTCCCAGGCCAGGGCTTGAACCCGTGTCCCCTGCATTAGCAGGCAGATTCTCAAACACTGCGCCACCAGGGAAGCCCCAGTGATTTTCTTTCACTAAGTAGACCAGATCTTATGCATTTCTCATTCATTCACCTGCTCATTCACTCACTGGTTCATTGCACGCCTGTGTGCCAGGCGTCGCTCAGGCCTGGGATGCCTGTGTGAGTCTGGGAAGACAGCCCATCCGAGGGTCAGCACGGGAGAGGCCCCCGGCTCTGTCTTGGTGGGCAGGTAGCATGGAAGGTTGCTTGGAGGAGGTGACTGTCCAGCCAGAGGGACACTGGAGAGGCTGCCTTGGGCTCCGGTGGGGAGGTGAGAGGAGGTTAGGAGCTTGGCCGGGGAGAGGTGGGGATTGCCAGCCACGTGGGCAAGGCACTCACGGGGTGTCACCCTCAGGTGTTCTGAAGTTCTAGAAAGCCCTTCGGCTGGCCTCGGGGAGGGAGGACGGTGGCCCCCAGGAGCACGGGCTTAACGAATATTGTTGGTGATTGTGACCACGTACCACGCTAAAGTAAGTAGTCAGGAATGGGGACCCGGGGCCAGGTGTGTGGGAGCTCTCAGTACTGTCTTCACAACTTTTCCATAAGCCTGAAACTGTTCAAAAATTTAAATTTCATTTAATAAACTACCGTAGTTATTCGCATGCACACTCCTCCCGGCAAGCTGTCTCCCACCCTGAGCATCTGCTCCACCGGGCCCGGGCACCCCTCCCCTGCCCTGTGTCCCAGGTCACCTGACCACGTGGGCTCACCTGCCCAGGTCATGCCCTCCACCTGGACCAGGTCATGCCCTCCACCTGGACCTCACCGGCCTCCCGCAGCTTCCAGAAAGCCGAAGGGTCCAGAACCCGATCTCCCCACGGGGCTCCTGCGGCACCGCCCGCCCACTCCCTTCCCTCTGCTGATGGGACCCACCTGGGCTCCTGCGCAGGGCGACCCACACCCAGTTGTCCTTTCAGAGCCTCTGGGAGCTGGGAGCGGCCCGGATGAGTCCCAGGTGCGCAGGGGAAGGGGTGTAGTGGGGGGGCGGGCAGGGGAAGCTGGCGAAGGCGGTGCTGTCCGGGTGCGGGGGAGGGCGCCACCCCCAGCCCCGGTTGATGCCCGGGTGGGGAGGAGGGCGGCTCCCCCACCCGGTGCCGCCCCCAGCCCCGCCCCATCCCTGAGCCTCTTGGAGTCCGGGTCGTTTGCGGAGGGAGCCGGCCCGCGGTGCAGCCTCGGGAGGAGCGCGGTGAGTCCGGGGTCCCCCGAAATGAGGCGGCAGCCCTCTCCCAGCGCCTCGGTTCGCCCGGCCCGTGCGGGAAACGCGTCGGACTGTGTAGACGCCCTCGGGGAGTGTGAGACCGTGTAGACACGGCCGGGCACCCTGCGTTTTTTGGCACCCCGAGGGCTCCCCAACCCCGACGGCCGCTTTCCCGCCTTCCCACCCATGAACTCGGCTAAACCCGCGGTGGGGCTGGGCCGGCAGGAAACGGCGCGCAGAGCCGGTGAGAAGGTTTCCAGGGATCTGGTGAGGGGCCCCTTGCTTTCCTCCCTGTGGCTTCTCTCAACCAATCTCTTGCTAGTGAGTAAAAACACGACAAGGATTTGGGGGGTAACAGTTTGGGGAGGGTGTGGTCACAAGGCCTGAAGCTGGGCTGGGGGTCCTATGGGGGAGGGGCCGTAGAGTTGGCTGCCGGCGGCAGGTGTGGCGTGTGAGTGCTTGTGCCTGTGATGGATTGTGTGAGATTGGTTACAGGCGCGGGGTTGCGTATGGCTGTGTGGGGTGGTGTCATTGCCTCTGTGTGTGCTGTGTGTCTGTGTAACTAGTGTGTGACCACGTGTGCGTGATTGCACTGTGAGGTCATGTATGATTTTGTGTGTGGTTGTGTGTGTGTGTGTGTGGACACCCCTTCCCTGTTTCCTCGCCTGGGAAAAGGGGACGGAAGACCCTGAGAGCCCCCAGGACGTGGTGGATAGCCCTCCTGTCCCTCCAAACAGCACGTCAGGTGTTTCCCCTGATCTGCCCGCGGTGACGGACTGGAGAGGGGACCCTGCAGCTCTCCACCCCCAGGAGATCTGCGTGCTGTTCAGCGTGTGCGCTTGGCAGGATTCTGAATGTTTAGGGTGTAAAGTGTGGAGCCGGGGAGTCTTTGAACAGAGGCAAGCCAGGTGACCTTTGATTAAGTCTGGGCACAAGCTGCGCGCGGAGAAAGGTCTGCTGGGGTACCGTGGCTGTCGGTGACAGGGCAGAGGCCCTGGGAGGGACCCGAGGCCGCGTGCAGGTGAGTGTGTCCTTCCTGGAGGAGGACACGAAGGTCTGGGCGCCTCCTTCCAGTTTCTGCGTCGAGGAAGGAGAAAGAAACCGGCGGGGCGAGCGTGGGGGTCTGTGGCCGGCACGTGGGGAGCTGGGACCTGAACTGGGGCGTGGCTGCTCGCCATCTGTCTTGCTGCCCTGGGGCAGGGTTTCGAGCTCTTGGTCCCTGGGCTCACCTGCCTTACCTGGACCACAGGGGCCTGGGGGAGCCGTTCCTGAATTCTAAGAACTCTGTGTGGAAGAGGGAGGAGGGGGGAGGGGGAGGGAGACAGAGAGACAAACAGTGAGACAAAGGGAGAGAAAGAGGGAGAGAGAGACAGAGACAGAGGAGATAGTCTCTCCAAGCCTCAGCGTCCTCATCTGTAAAGTGGGGATCATTGTGCTGGCCCCCTCCCCATGGGAGTGCTGGAAGGTCTGAACTAATTGACCTGAGGCTGTGAGCCCACACAGATTTTAGGCATGAACTTTCTGCTCGTAGCTGCTCGTGTTTCGGGCACCCATCCACATAAAAGTGAGAACGGGGAAACAGCTGTCCCCAGTTATTTGAACATGCGTGGCTCTAAAAGTAAGGCAGAGGGTCACGTGTTCTGGGTCTCTGGCTCGCGTCGGCATCAGGCTTTGCCATTTTTCCCGCTTTACTCTATTAATTAAAAACAGTGATTTCAGAATAATTGTCATTGCAAGGGTGGTGCAGAGGATCCCCGTACACCCTTCACCCAGCGTCTCCTAGTGTTCAAACCTTGTGCCACCGTAGATCAAAACTAAGAAATTGACATTAAAATGAACCTAAACACTCACAGCCTACTTTGCCTGGATTTCCCCAGTTTTTCCACTAACGCCTCTTCTGTTCAGGGATGCAATCTGAGATGCCCCACTGCATGGAGACCCTGTATGAATTTTTTTTTTAATTAATTAATTAATTTAGTTTTGGCTGCGTTGGGTCTTCGTTGTTTTGTGCGGGCTCTCTCTAGCTGCAGCGACCGGGGGCTACTCTTCGTTGTGGTGCGCGGGCTTCTCATTGCAGTGGCTTCTCTTGTTGCGGAGCACGGGCTCTAGGCGCGCGGGCTTTGGTAGTTGTGGCACGCGGGCTCAGTAATTGTGGCACGCAGGCTCAGTAGTTGTGGCGCACGGGCTTAGCTGCTCCACGGCATGTGGGATCTTCCTGGACCAGGGCTCGAACCTGTGTCCCCTGCATTGGCAGGCAGATTCTTAACCACCGTGCCACCAGGGAAGCCCCCCTGTATTAATTTTAACTTACAAGTTGTAAGTGATTGGAAGTTTCTTTTTTTAATCTACGTGTCTTTATCCGTTTTCCTGGGTATCGCTCGTGTTTATCAGCTTCTGGCCTCAACCGCACACCCCCCTCCCCCCAGGATCTCTGACTCCTTTTCCTCTGTGCACGTTAAAAAGCTACAAAAACACGAGATATCATCACCGCAAATAGTTCTCTCACAAACACCTCTTCCTATGAAAACCTAACAAAAAGTCCACAGACAAAAAGGAAAAAAAAAAAAAGGCCAAGCTTATTAAATTTCGTAAAGGCTTGCTGAGTGATTGATTTCATGGAGTTGGGGCAATGGGGGAGGGGAGGTTTCCTGGCTGGATCTGAGCCTGAGAAGTAGGATAGGGAGAAACAGGAGAGGGTGTAGTGTAGACAAGAGATGCCTGTTCCATAGACCAGCGTTGGCTACCATGGAAGCAAAGAAGCAGAGACATACGGGATGGAAAACGGTGATTGTCTTGGATGAGTGGCAAGAGAAAAACTTATACAGAGAGATGGGCAAAGAGTTGAGAGTGAGGAGGGGAAGAAATGTAGGAGCCAGGAGCAGAGCTGGGATGAAGTTTGGGGTTTTATTAAAGTTGATAGTTGACTCTGTTTGGAAAAAAGTGATCCCAAGTGCTGTATTTCCCCTTGGAGAGGCTGAACCACTGTTTGAACCGACTAGATAAAATCGGCCGTTAAAGGCAAGTGGAAGGAACTTCCCTGGTGGTCCAGTGGTAAAGAATCTGCCTTGCAATGCAGGGGACGTGGGTTCAATCCCTGCTCAGGGAACTAAGATCCCACATGCCACGGGGCAACTGAGCCTGCCCGCCACAACTACTGAGTTCGCACACCTCAACTAGAGCCCGCGTGCCGCAAACTGCAGAGCCCACGTGCCCTGTAGCCTGTGTGCCACAACTAGAGAAGACAAAGCCCACCACCACAACTAGAGAGAAGCCCGCGCACCACAACGAAGAGCCCGCATGCCTCAACAGAGATCTCACGTGCCTCAACTAAGACCTGACGCAGCCAAAAAAAATAAAGTAAAAATTAAAAAAAAAAAAAGTGGAAGATTCACAGTGGGCGCTTGGTGGGCTGCAGGAGAGAATAAAGAGAAGGGAACAGGATGGACCACTGAGAATAGAGGGTGTGGTTCCTGGGAGGGAAAATGGGAAGCCAGGCAGAAAAGTCCTGGGGCCTGGAGTCTTGTGTATTAGTTAGCAGTTGCTGCATAACAAATTATCCCCAAAGTTAGCAGTCTCAGACAAATATTTATTATGTCAGTTTCTCTGGGTGAGAATTTGGGAGTGATCTGTTGCGGGGGGTGTGGTGGTTCTGGCTGAGGGTCCCTCATAAGGCTACCTCACCTGAGGGCCTGATGGGAGCAGGAGTTGCAGCTTCCAGGAGGCCCCCTCACGTGGCTCCTCCTCATGTGGACCTCCCAGGCGCTGTTTGAGGCTTCTCACTACATGGCAGCGGGCCCCGCACAGAGCAGGCGAGGGAAACCTCTGTGCCTTTTATGACCTACTCAGGAGTCTCACGCCATTTCTTCTGGTACTTTCTATTCATTAGGAGTAAATCAAGTCCAGCCCACACTCTAAGGAAGGAAACTTAGGCTCCACCAAAGAGAAAGGCGGCAAGAAATTTGTGGACCTCCTTTAAAACCACCACATCCCGTGACCTTGGGCAAGTGACCCTGCTCCTGTGTGCCTCTGTTTCCTCTTCCATCAGAATGCAGCTGGTCTTGTAGGAGGGTTGTGGTCATAAAGTAGGTAATGCACGTAAATATTGTTTAGTGAAATGCCTGCCACGTAGAACATGCTTGTTGACTTATTTTTACTGAAGGCATTTTTTTTCCCCCGGTACATTTCCATTCTCTTGAGGAACGATATACCAGCTGGAGTCATCAAACCAGAACCCCCAGGAACTGTGAGATCAGGGTGCAGAGTAAGATGACTCGCTTTCTCCATACATATTGGGCTGTACTGGTTCTTGCCCTGGTTCCCTTTCCAGTGCTCAGCCACTTCTCCCAAAGGGACTCGAGGGGACTCCAGGCTCTGCACCTTGGCAGAAACCATCTTAACTTATACCCCCATGAGTGCAGCTGGCACAATTCAGGAGAAAACCAGCAAAGCCGGGGATGCAGCGGGGGAAGTGGAGGTGACAGCCATGAGGGTATAGGCAAGCTCATCAGGTAGAGGGCACAGCAGGTGCAAAGGCCCTGAGGCAGGGCCGTCATGTCTCTGTATGGCTGGAGCAGAGGGAGGGAGCTAAGGACAGACAGCAAAGAGTGGGTGAGACCAGGTCACTTGGGGCTTTTGCCCTGAACGAGAGCCAGGCGGAGGTCCGAGCAGAGGTGGATGTGGCCTGGGTCAGGTTTCAGCTGGCTCTCTGAGGCTGCTGTGTTGGTGGCAGCAGCTGGCCCTATGATAAGGCCTGGGAGATCTCTGCTTAGCCCAGGGTAGAGATAGTGCAGGTGGTCCAATCCTAGGTGCATTTCAAAGGAAGAGCTGACAGCATTTTCAGGCCAATTGGATGGGGACTGTGAGAAAGGCATCAGGATGACCCTGGGGCTTTGGCGTCCGAGTGATCATAGAAGTGGAAATTCCGTCTGAGATGGGGAAAACTATGGGAGGAACAGATATTCTAGGGGCTGAGAAGGGCTGCCAGTTTGGCATGTGTCAGATCTGAGAAGTCTGTCAGTCATTGGATTGTGGTAACAGATTGCCACCAGTGTGGTGGCTTGAAACGGCTCGTGTTTATTATCTCCTGTTCTCTGTGGGTCAGGAGTCTGGGCGTGGCTTAGCCAGGTCCTCTGCTCAGGGTCTCACAAGGCTGTGATCAGAAGGCTGGCTGGGCTGTGTTCTTATCTGAAAGATGGGCTGGGGAAGGATCCAATTCCAAACTCGTGCAGGTTGTTGGCAGATGACCAGGGGCCCAGCTGGTGGGCACCCTCAGCTCCTAGAGGCATTCACGGTTCCTTCCCATACAGCCTCTTCCAGCAAACCAACATATTCACCAGGCCAGCCAGGAGGGTTTTTTTTTTTGTTTGGTTATGTTGTTTTGGCCACGCGGCGCAGCATTCGGAACTTCCCTGACCAAGGATCGAACCTGTGACCTCTGCATTGGGAGCACAGAGTCTTAACCACTGGACCACCAGGGAAGTCCACCAAGAGGGTTTTAAGTCTGCTAAGATGGGGTCCTACAAGATATAATTTAGTCATGACAGTGACAACACATCACCTCTGCCATATCCTACTGCCTTTTTTTTTTTTTTTTTTCCGGCCACGTGGCTTGTGGGATCTTAGTTCCCCAACCAGGGATAGAACCCGGGCCATGACAGTGAAAGCACAATGCCCTAACCACTGGACCACCAGGGAATTCCCCATACCCTACTGCTTAGAAACAGAGTCCTGACCACAGTCAAGGGGAGGTGATTACACAGGGGCGTGAGCACCAGGAGGTGGGGGTCATTGGGGGAGTCACCTTAGGTCACCCAGAAGGAGGTTCCAGAAGCCAGGCTGAGTTGGGCATTCAGAAGATAAGTCTGGCCTGGAGCTTGGAGGCGTCAGGGGTGTTATTAAAACCACTGACGGGATGGGATCACAGGGGCCAGGCGCATATCTGCAGGTAGTCTGTGAAAATGTTTATTTAACCTTCAAGTGGTCTACTTTTTGTTGTTGTCGTTGGCTGTGCCACACGGCATGTGGGATCTTAGTTCCCCCGACCAGGGATTGAACCCACGCCCCCTGCAGTGGAAGCGCAGAGTCTTAACCACTGGACTGCCTGGCAAGTCCCTCTTTTGATTTTTAAAATGACAGCTGTATTGAGATATAATTCACATCTCATAAAATTCACCCCTATAAACCAATTCAGTGGTTTTTGATATATTCACAGCTATATGCAACCATCACCACAATCAATTTTAGAGCATTTTATTGATTTTTTTTTTTTTTTATGAAGTGGTCTACTTTTTAAACCTAAAAACTTTTTTTTAAAAAAAAGGAAACTAGGGGCTTGCCTGGTGGCGTAGTGGTTGAGAGTCCGCCTGCCGATGCAGGGGACAGGGGTTCGTGCTCCGGTCCGGGAAGATCCCACATGCCGCGGAGCGGCTGGGCCCGTGAGCCATGGCCGCTGAGCCTGCGCGTCCGGAGCCTGTGCTCCACAACGGGAGAGGCCACGACAGAGAGAGGCCCGCGTACCGCAAAAAAAAAAAAAAAAAAAAAGTTGCAGAAAATACTATTGATCTTGATTTTTTGTTTGTTTTTTATTGTAGTATAGTTGATTTACAATGTTGTGTTAGTTTCTGCTGTTCAGCAAAGTGAATCAGTTATACATATACATATATCCCCTCTTTTTAAGATTCTTTTCCCGTATAGCCTGTTACAGAGTATTGAGTAGAGTTCCCTGCGCTATACAGTAGGTCCTCATTAGTTATCTGTTGTATATATAGTAGTGCGTATGTGTCAATCCCAATCTTTCAGTTTATCCCTCCCCCCACCATTGATCTTGTTGACGGAGGTGTTCGGTGTCCCCTGAGGCCAGTGTCTCATCACCCCGCCCCCTGCTTGGCCTGGCATCCTCCCTGGAGGCCCTGCACCTGAGGTTCCCTCTCTTTGGAAACAGACTCTGGCAGGCGTTCGGGTGGCATTGAGGACACGCTGGCTTTACACCGAGACTCTCCGTGGCACGTCAGGAGGCTGGAAACAGACACTGTTCCTGCCTCATTCACTATTATGGCTCAGGTCTCAGGGTCCCCTGGCTGAGCCCTTCCTTGGGACCCCCCCAAATGGCTCCAGACCCTCTCTGGCACGTGAAGACAGAGGAGGAGTAGGGTGACCAGGTACCCGGATTTCCAGGTTAAAATTGGAAGAGTCCCGGGCAACCTGGGTTGATTGGTCACCCCATATGGGGGTGACTTGCTCAGTGTCACCCCATCACTGCCTAGTTGGGACGAGAGTCAGGTCATGAGCTGACAGTGGGGGATGTTATGGGGGAGGGGGTGCTGTTGCACCCATGGGCTCAGCTGGAGACCTCAGAGCTGACCCTTTGCCGTCTGGTTCTGCAGTCTCTGTGCTGTAGTCATATGTTCTACAGCCCTTTCCTTTTCTTTTCTTTTTTCTATTTTTTTTATTTTTGTATTTTTTAAGCTTTTAATTTTATACTGGAGTATAGTTGATTAACAATGTTGTGTTAGTTTCAGGTGTACAGCAAAGTGATTCAGTTATACATATGCGTGTATCTATTCTTTTTCAAATTCTTTTCCCATTTAGGTTGTTACATAATATTGAGCAGAGTTCCCTGTGCTATACAGTAGGTCCTTGGGGGTTATCCATTTTATTTATTTATTTTTTTAAAAAAAACATTTTTCTTTTTTTAATGAAATCAATACTGCTTCTTTGTAAATTTATTTATTTATTTATTTTTGGCTGCATTGGGTCTTTGTTGCTGCGTGCAGGATTTTTCTAGTTGCAGTGAGCGGGTCTACTGTTGGTTGCGGTGTGCGGGCTTCTCATGGCGGAGCACGGGCTCTAGGTGCACGGGCTTCAGTAGTTGTGGCACGTGGGCTCAGTAGTTGTGGCGTGCCAGCTCAGTAGTTGTGGCTCGCGGGCTCTAGAGCTCAGGCTCAGTAGTTGTGGTGCACGGGCTTAGTTGCTGCACGGCATGTGGGATCTTCCTGGACCAGGGCTCGAACCCGTGTCCCCTGCATTGGCAGGCGGACTCTCAACCACTGCGCCACCAGGGAAGCCCCGATTTTAAATATAGCAGTGTGTACATGTCAATCCCCAGCTCCCTAACTATCCCTTCCCCCTCACCCTTCCCCCCAGCCCTTTCCTTTTCCATCCCTGTATCTGGGCCCGCACTTCAGATCTTCCAGAAGGATCCGTATCCTTCTGGAAGCTTTCACGGGTCATTCCTGTAACCGGGGACAGCATCTCCCGCCTACTCCTTTCTCTCGCTTTACTGCTGCACAGTCATTCTTCAGATCTGCCTGGGGTGTTCTCACGTATCTCTCAAGCTGAGGCGGTAACTTATCCTCCGACATTGCTTTTAGAAAAATAAATTAGTCCTCAACCTGTCAAGGGCGCTCTCTCAGCCCAAGGTCTCCGTGTGGAGCCAGCAATCGCCTCTTCGGTTTTCTCTGATTTCTCTTATCTTCCCTCCTTCTACTCTGCTTTTGTATTCCACCCCCGATCTTTGCAAATAATAAAAATAAAGCAAATTCTAGAAGATATTTTGCCGTCTGAGATTAGGGGTGTGTAGGATCTTCTTGAATCTTCCATCCCTTTGCCTCTCTCTTCAGGAAAACACCCACTGGCCCGAGCCGGGCTGTCTCCATTACATCTGAGTGAACGGGGAGAGATACATCCAAACAGGCAGGTTTGTTTTTTGGTCTACCCAACACCAAATAATTTGTCTGAGCTGACTTTTTTTTTTTTTTTTTTTGCGGTACGCGGGCCTCTCACTGCTGCGACCTCTCCCGTTGCGGAGCACAGGCTCCGGACGCGCAGGCTCAGCGGCCATGGCTCACGGGCCCAGCCGCTCCGCGGCACGTGGGATCTTCTCAGACCGGGGCACGAACCCACGCCCCCCGCATCGGCAGGCGGACCCTCAACCACTGCGCCACCAGGGAAGCCCTGAGCTGATTATTTTTTAAAAAACCCTAAATGGACTTTACAGGGACTTCCCTTGTGGTCCAGTGGCTAAGACTCTGCGCTCCCAATGCAGGGGATCCGGGTTTGATCCCTGGTCAGGGAACTAGATCCCACGGGCCACAACTAAGACCAAGCACAGCCACATAAATAAATAAATATTTAAAAATAAATAAATGGACTTTACATCTTGCTGAGAAGTTTATTTCAATCTAGAAATAGGGGTGTTTGGGGAAAGTTGGGTTTCAAATGGACTTTACGTTATGACTGAAGACAGATAATTAACAGGGGATCAATCCAACCTTCTGCTTTTTGTGCCTCAACATTAGATGGAAGATAAAGCAACCCAGAGACGTTGCTACTGGGAGGGTTTTGGTCCACTTCTTGCAAAGCTAATAAGCACACTCCTGTTTCTCCTTTGGTAGAAGTGTCAGCTTTTCACTCAAGAAACAAACATGTTTTCTGCACCAACTGTTTGCAAAGACTTTGCAGGGAGATGAGGGTAAGGGACAGGTGTGGAAGGCCCTTCTCTGTCCTTAGGAATATATGAGAGTCTGGAAGTTTCTGTAAACCAGGTGCATCCCTGTGGTACTTTATAATCACTTTCCCAGCCAGGGGGGTCTGCTGCCTCCATGGCATCACTGTTTTCTACTTGTGTGAAGTCATTTTACCAGCACCGAATGTTCCTCTTTCTTGTGTCCACAGTCATGAGGAGAGACACAGACTTCCACCCTGTCCACTCTGTGCTTATGTCTCTCAACAATTATTTTACGGAGGTAAGATGTGTGCCACATAAAATGCACCGTCTTAACCGTTTCTAAGTGCGCGGTTCGGTGGCGTTAAGCACATACACATTGTCGTACAACCATCCCCACCATCCATCTCCAGAACTTTCTCATCTTCCCAGACTGAAACTCTGTCCCCATGAAACAGAGTCCCCCAGCCCCTGGCCCCCACCATCTACTTCCTGTCTCTGTGGATCCAACTCCTCCAGGGACGTCCTGTGTGTGGGATCAGACAGCATGTGTCCTTCTGTGTCTGGCTTCTCTCACTGAGCATCACATCTTCAGGGTTCATCCACGGTGTAGTGAGTGTCAGAATTTCTTTGGGAGCAGAACAGACATGGAGTGACTGGTGGTGGGAGCGGGTGATGGTGAGTGATGAGCCTGGGGAGGGAAGTCAGGGCCGAGATTTTGAATTTGGTGCTAAGGGCAGTGAGTAGCTACTCATAGCAGGGGAGTTGCACGATCATATTTGTATAGACCAGGGTCTGCCCCCGAGCACTGCTGACATGGGGCCCAGATCATTCTCTCTGCGGGGGCCACCCCAAGCACGGTGCGGTGACGGAGCGGCATCCCTGCCCCCACCCCCTTGATGCCAGGAGCCCCCAGTCGTGACCACCACAGATGTCTCCAGACATCACCCAGTGTCCCCTGGGGGCAGGCTCAGCCCACATGAGACCCCCTGGTCTAGGCACATCTCTCCAGTTGTCTGAAAAATGGCCAGGTGGTGGCAAGTCTGGGGTTAGCAAGACCACCACAAGCCCAGGGAAGGGGGACAGGTCGTGAGAGCGGGAATGGCTGGGTGGCGCCCCTGGACAGGAGGAAGGAGGTGGAACAGCTAGATTTGAAGGTGACCAGCAAGGAAGAGAAGAAGAATGAAGAAGTGACAGGAGACCCCAGAGGCTGGTCTAGGGTATCGGGGGTGGGAGAGGTGGTACCCGAGAACTCAGGAGAAGGGGGGTGAGAGGCTTGTCAGGGGAAGGACACCCCATCCCGGGGACATGCTGAGCTTCAGGGGGAGACATGCAGGTGTCCATTCCTGCCTGAAGCTCCAGAGAGACATGAGCTGGAAACTTCTATCTGGGGATTGTCAGTGGATAAACGATCCTTGCTGACTTGGGCTCTCCTTGGGAGGGAGGAGGGCTTTTGCACGGAATGTGGTATGGACGCCACTTACAAATAGTTGGACAAGCTTTATTTTATTTATTTATTTTGTGGCTACTTGCATTGTCCCATCAAGATGTTTCCCCCAAAGGAGGCCAGTATTGAGAGCACGAAGACCTCAGGGGAGGCTCCTCTGTCTCCAGGGCCCCTTTTCAGACTTGGAAGGTGCGCTTAGGAGGGAGGTCCTCTCCTGACCACCGGCTGTGCACGGGTCTGCCCAGGCCTCATGGGAATGGGCGTCCCCGTGTGTGGGGAGGCGATGCCATCTAGAATTTGGAGAAGCCTGAGGTCATGTTGATTGAGCGCTCTCTTTTTTACAGTGGTGGAAGAGGTGGTGAAGGGCTGTAGTGTCCTTGTAGAAGTTACTGCTCCCTGCTTTGGTTTGTCCAAGAGCCAGAAATCTTGATGTCCTAAGAGAGAGAACCCCAACTTGAACCAGTTCAAGCAAAGGTTGGCTCCAGTGCCTGGGCAGTCCAGAGGAAGACCTGGCCCCAGGCAAGGCTGGGCCACTCTATCTTGTCCCGTGAGGTCCTTCCCTGGCTGTGGCCCCTATATCTACCCAGGCTCTTCCTTCCAGATTCACCTCATCCCTCCTTCCTGTTAGAGGCCAAGATGGCAGCCAATGGCCCCAAGCCTAGCCATGACAGCTTAGGAGCCCCACTGGGAGGAAGCCTGCTCCCTCCCACCTATTATTAGTTAAACCCTATGAAATTGATCATGTCCTGTTGTTTTTGGCCTACCGAAGTGGCAATTTTATACTGCTGAAATTCAAGGAAGAAATCTGGTTGGCCTACTTCAGTCATGCAGTCCTTTGGACCAATCACTGATGGGGATGAAGGAGTGGGTACTGTGATTGGCAGGCCTGGGTCCAGTGTGGCCCAATCACTGATGGGGGTGGAGGGGTGGGTACTGTGATTGGCAGGCCTGGGTCCAGTGTGGACCAGTCATCAATAGGGGTGGAGGGGTGATTACTGTGATTGGCAGGGCTGGGGGCCGGATGGGTGGGGCATCATGACTGGGGCATCATTGGTTCCCGCCTTTTCCAGCTTCTAGAGGCGCCGCATCCCTGGCTCGCGGCCCCTCCTGCATCCTCACAGCCAGCAGCGCAGCATCTGCCGTCTCTCTCGGCCTCTGACCCTCCCGCCTCCCTCTTATAAGGACCCTGGGATGACGCTGGGCCCCCCCCCCCCCAGGGAATCCATGGTCCTCCCCATCTCAGGGGCCTCAACTTAACCCCACCTGCAAAGTCCCCTCTGCCCCATGACCCATCCACAGCTCCCAGGACCAGGACGGGGACGTCTTCAGGGGATGTTATCTTGCCTGTCACAGTGTCCAAGCAAAACGCCATTTCTGTGGAAGGACCTGGAGACACTGTCAGGTGTTTTGGAGCAAACAGTCACTGCCTTTTCTGGTTCCAAGGCAGATTTTGGAGCCTGATTTTTATCTGCACTCCACCAGGCTTGCCAACAGCTGGGTGAGGTTTCTGTGCCCTTCGAGGAGGCCGAGGTGGGGTCGGGCCGGGTCACAGATGCACTGGCGCGCATCCAGCCCAGCGTTTGCTGGACTCGGAGGTGGGGCGGGGCTGGCCCTGAGGGTGGCCTGGCCTCTCCTGAGCTTCCTTGTTTGTTCACAGATACTCGCTCTTGGCCTCCACGTTCTGGATGTTTCTGTCTGTGAACAGTTTTCCCTTCTCACATCTCTGCTTCTGGCATGTCAGTTCCTCTCCCTCTTAATTCCTTTCTATCTATTTTTATTGGGGTAAATTATACATAACATGAAATTCACCATTTAACCATTTTTGAGTGCACAGCTCAGTGGCATCAAGTACATTCACACTGTTTGGCAACCATCCCCACCCTCCGTCTCCAGAACTTTCTCATCTTCCCAAACTGAAACTCTGTCCCCATGAAACCCTGACTTCCCAGCCCCTCCCCCAGCCCCTGGCCCCCACCATCTACTCCCTGTCTCTGTGGATGTGACTCCTCCAGGACCTCCTGTGAGTGGAATCAGACGGTATTTGTCCTTCTGTGTCTGGTTCTCTCACTGAGCATCATGTCCTCAAGGTTCATCCACATTGTAGCAGGTGTCAGAACATCCTTCCTTTTTAAGGCTGAATAATATTCCACTGTATAGATGGACCACATTGTGTTTATCCATCATCCATCAGTGGACACTTGGGTTGCTTCTACCTTTGGCCATTGTGAATACGCTGCTGTGAACGTGGGTGGGCAGATATCTGTTTGAGACCCTGCTTTCCTTTCTTTTGGGTGTATGTGTACCCAGGAGAGGAATTGCTTTAGCGTATGGTGGTTCTATGCTTAATTTTTTTTTTTTTTTTTTTTTTTTTTTTTTTTGCGGTACGCGGGCCTCTCACTGCTGTGGCCCCTCCCGTTGCGGAGCACAGGCTCCGGGCGCGTAGGCTCAGCGGCCATGGCTCACGGGCCCAGCCGCTCCGCGGCATGTGGGATCTTCTCAGACCGGGGCACGAACCCGTGTCCCCTGCATCGGCAGGCGGGGACTCTCAACCACTGTGCCACCAGGGAAGCCCTATGCTTAATTTTTTGAGGAACGTCCAGACTGCTTCCCAGTCAGCTGCACCATTTTGCATTCCCAGCACCAGTGCACGAGGGGTCTGATTTCCTCACATCCTCATCAGCCCTTGCTGTTTTCTGGGTTTTGATGATAGACGTTCTAGGGGGCGTGAACTCTGTCTTTTTAACTCTTTTCCTGCGTGAGGCTGGCAGGGCCCACTACAAGATCAGAGGTCACAGTCTCCGCGCAGGACTGTCCTCGATTCTGAGATCAACTGAAAGTTCAGGGATGTTCTGGGTGAACTGTGTCCCCCCCGCCGAAATTCATATGTTGGAGTCCTAACCCCCGCAACTCAGAAAGCGGACTTATTTGGAAATAGGGTCTTTGCAAATGTAATCAGGTTAGAGTGAGGTCATTTGGGTGGGCTTTCAGCCAGTACAACTGCTGTCCTTGTAAAAGGGACATTTGGGTTGTTTCCACAGCCTGGCTATTGTAAATAGTGCTGCTATGAACACTGGGGTGCATGTGTCTTTTTTTATTTAAATTTTATTTTGGCTGAGTCGTTGTTGCTGCTTGTGGGCTTTCTCTAGTTGCGGGAAGCGGGGGCCACTCTTCGTTGTGGTGTGTGGGCTTCTCATTGCGGTGGCTTCTCTTGCTTGGAGCACAGGCTCTAGGCACGCAGGCTCAGTTGTTGCGGCACGTGGGCTCAGTAGTTACGGTTCACGGGCTCTAGAGTGCAGGCTCAGTAGTTGTGGCACACGGGCTTAGCTGCTCCGCGGCATGTGGGATCTTCCCGGACCAGGGCTCGAACCAGTGTCCCCTGCACTGGCAGGCAGATTCTTAACCACTGCACCACCAGGGAAGCACCACATGTGTCTCTGGGTATATGCCCAGTAGTGGGATTGCTGGGTCATATGGTAGTTCTATTTAAACCTCAATTGCCAAGCAGAAATAGAGACACAGACGTAGAGAACAAATGTATGGATACCAAGGGGGAAAGGGGTTGGGGGGGAGGAATTGGGAGACTGGGATCGACACATATACACTATTGATACTATGTATAAAGTAGATAACTGATGGGAACATACTGCATAGCATAGGGCACTCTACTTAATGCACTGTAGCGTCCTAAATGGAGGGGATAGGTGTATATGCATGGCTGATTCATTTTGCTGTGCAGTAGAAGCTAACACAACATTGTAAAGCAACTGCACGCCAATAAAAATTAATTTTAGGGCTTCCCTGGTGGCGCAGTGGTTGAGAGTCCGCCTGCTGATGCAGGGGACACGGGTTCGTGCCCCGGTCTGGGAAGATCCCACATGCCGCGGAGCGGCTGGGCCAGTGAGCCATGGCCGCTGAGCCTGCGCGTCCAGAGCCTGTGCTCTGCAACGGGAGAGGCCACAACAGTGAGAGGCCCGCGTACTGCAAAAAAAAAAATAAATAAAATAATAATAATAATAATTTTAAAAAGCGGACATTTGGACATAGACACACACAGGGAGAATGCAATGTGAAGATGGAAGCAGAGGTGGGGGTGATGCTGCTATAAGCTAAGGGACATCAAAGATCACCAGCGACCCCCTGAAGCCAGGAGAGAGCCTGAGACAGATTCTCCCTCGTGGTTTCAGAGGGAGCTAGCCCAGCTGACACGCTGACCTCTGACTCTTGGCCTCCAGAACTGGGAGATGACAGGTGTCTGTTATATGAGGCAGTGGTCCCCAACCTTTTTGGCACCAGAGACTGTTTCGTGGAAGACAATTTTTTCATGGACGGTGGTGGCAGAGGGATGGTTCAGGCGGTAATGCGAGCAATGGGGAGCGGCAGATGAAGCTTCCCTCGCTCGCCCGCCACTCACCTCCTGCTGTGCGGCCCGGTTCCTAACAGGCCACGGACCGGTACTGGTCCACAGCCCAGGGATTGGGGAACCCTTGATATAAGGCACCCCGCTTGTGGTGCTTTGTCATGGCTGCCCCAGGAAACTAATAAGGGGGGTGGTTCCCAAAACCACCCTGCGGTTTGACAATTCACTAGAAAAACTCAGAAATCGCTTAGAGCTGTCATAGTCATAGTTATGGTTTAAGATTAACTGTAACAGTTAGAGGGGTTAAGATTATCGATTAAGATCAACCAAAGGGAGAGACTCACGGGGCTAGTCCAGCTGTCTGAGTCCCTTCAGGCTGCTATAACAGAATACCCAGACTGGGTGGCTTATACACGGCAGGCGTTTATTTCTCACAGTTCTGGAGGCTGGGAATCCAAGATCAAGGCGCTGTCAGGTCCAGTGTCTGGTGAGGCCCTGCTTCCTGGTTAGTAGGTGGCTGTCTCCCTCCCTTCTGTCCTCACACGGCAGAAGGGTCCAGGGGGCTCTCGGGGGGGGGGGGTCCCTTTATAAGGGCACTAATCCCATTCATGGGAGCCCCACCCTTATGACCTAATCACCTCCCAAAGACCCCACCTCCAAATACCATCACATGGGAGGTTAGGGTTTCAACATAAGAATTGGGGGAGGACACAAACAGTAGTCCACAGAATCAGGAGAATCACCAAACATGAAGTGATGCTGTCCTCTCCCCATGCACTCAGGATGCATTATTCTCCTGGCATTGATGTGTGATAACACACATGGAGTATTGCTAGTCAGGGCAGCTCCCCCATGCTACAGGGTGAAGAGTTTTCACTGGGCATAACTAATTCATTGACTGTCCATGTGGTTGACCTCAGCCTCCCAGAGATCACTTCCCAGAACCAGAGGCAAAGGCCAAAGGTTTTTTGTTTGTTCGTTTTTGTTGTTGTACTTTTTGTTTTTAGAATGTTCTTCCTATTTTATTTTTTACCTCCCGTTGTTTTGTCATTAAGTCATAGGATATGAGGAAATGTCCTAGAAAATAGGGCATGGGTTATGTAGCTCATTAGGAAACCCACAAGGACCTTCTGATGACTTAACAATCCAGTTCACTTACAGGGCAATTTTATTGGCAAAGGCCAAAGTTTTGACTACACATCCCCATGAGGAGATATCTCTACCCCCTTGAATTCCTACCCCTTTCTCTTCCTGGTGGATTTGCCTTCTCAGACACTTCTTAAGGAAAAACTAAGAGAAGAGAAAGCAGTTATGATGGCCCATGCGTACTCCTGGGACCACTTGTGGAAAGATGGGGTTTTGCTTGGGACAGAAAAACCCAAAACGTGGCCTTCTCTGCTGGGGATGCCAGGATCCTGGCAGCTGACCTCAGTGCAGTGAGTGCTGTTGGGGGGCCGAGCCTAGAGATTTGTGCTTTCCACAGAGGGTCGAGACCCCAGTGACTGCAACATTGAAATCAATGCCTGTCCAGCTGTCCGACTTGATGTAACATGGATGGTGATTGCCACGTCTTTGCCTGTAAGGGCTGCTTTGACTGCATCCAGGATTTTTTAAAAAAATATTTATTTATTTATTTGGCTGTATCGGGTCTTCATTGTGGCATGAGATATCTTCATTGCCGCATGCAGGATCTTCATTGCGGCATATGGGATCTTTTAGTTGCGGCATGCAGGATCTTTAGTTGCGGCATGTGAACTCTTAGTTGCAGCATCTGGGATCTAGTTCCCTGATCAGGGATCAAACCCAGGCCCCCTGCACTGGGAGTGTGGTGTCTTAGCCACTGGACCACCAGGGAAGTCCCTGCATCCAGGATTTTGACATGAAGCATGTTCACTATCATTCAGTTCTAAATAGTTTATTAATTTAGCTATAATTTCTTCTTGGAATTATTAATTCACTAGAAGTGATTTTAGATTTTCAGTCATAATTTTCTTGTTATTTCTAGACATCTCATTTAATTACACTGTGGTGAGAGAAGTGGTCTGAGAGTTTTTGGGTTTTGTTGAGACTTGCTTTGTGGCTACTGTATGGTTAATTTTTGCAAATACTCTATGTGTGCCTGAAAAAGGTAAGTTTGTTCTCTAATGCCATGAACATATATTTCCATTAAACAAGATTGTCTGGTGTCTAGCTTGCTATTTGGTACATATGAGGTTAGAATTTTTATCGCTTCCATTTTGTGACTTTCACTGTTTACAAGAGACCACTTAAAACACCTGATAGCTTTTAAAAAAAAGTCTAACCTGACAAATTCTGTCTTTTACCTTGTAAATTTAGTACATTTGCACTTTTTCTTTCTCTTTTTCTTTGTTTTCCTCCCTTTTTCTATCTTTTTCACTGTACTTTTTTGGAAGTCATCCATTTTAGTTCTATTATTAAAGTTACCTGTAAAGTGTTCATGAATGCTTCACTTAACAGATTTGGAATTGGTCAATAGTTTCCCCTGAAACTTAATGTCTTTTAAAAATATTTATTTATTTATTTATTTTTGGCTGCATTGGGTTTTTGTTGCTGTACACAGGCTTTCTCTAGTTGCAGTGAGCGGGGGCTACTCTTCGTTGTGGTGCACAGGCTTCTCATTGTAGTGGCTTCTCTTGTTGTGGAGCACAGGCTCTAGGTGCGTGGGCTTCAGTAGTTGTGGCATGCGGGCTCGGTAGTTGTGGCTCGTGGCTCTGGAGTGCAGGCTCAGTAGTTGTGGTGCATGGGCTTAGTTGCTCCGCGGCATGTGGGATCTTCCTGGGCCAGGGATCAAACCCATGTCCCCTGCATTGGCAGGCGGATTCTTAACCACTGAGCCACCAAGGAAGTCTCTGAACCTTAATGTCTTTTGACTGCAATCATCCCCTCCGTCTTGTGTGCTAGTTCCACCTTGGTTTTTATACATCCCTAATTGGTCATTATTACTATTTTATATACATAATGCTTATTTAGATGTTCCCACATGTTCACCAGTTTCTGGGCTCACAGTGCTTCCTGCTTTTTACATCTTTTCTGTAAATTCAATTTTATTCTCCCCCAGATACATCCTTTAGTAGCTTTTTCAGTGAAGGTCTGTTAGTGGTTAAGTTTCTAAGTCTTTTCCTAGAAATGTCTATATTACATTCTCTTCCTTGACTAAATGGGTTTAGGCATGTAATTGTTGATTGACCTATTTCCTCTCAGCAATTTGAAGATATTATTCTCTCCCTTCCAGTTTCTTTTGTTTCTGATGAGAAATCTGCTATCACTCTTTTTCTTTTTTTAATATTTATCCATTTATTTATTTATTTGGCTGTGCTGGGTCTTAGTTGTGGCATGCAGGATCTTCAGTTGCAGCATGTGGGCTCTTAGTTATGGCATGCAGGAGCATGGAATCTTAATCACCAGACCACCAGGGGAGTCCCAAGAAATCTGCTGTCACTCTGAATCAGCCTTCCTTTATAGATAACCTGTCTTTACTTTCTGGTTACTTCTATAATTTTCTCTTTGTTTTTATTCTGTAGATCATGGTGCTTTTCAAATCTGAGGATGCATGTCTTTCAACAACTCTAGAAAATTCTCAACTAGTTTCTCTTATAATATTTCCTCTCTTCCCTTTGTCTAGTCTCTCCTTCTGGAACCCCTGTGAGATATACAGTGGGGCCTTCCATTTTTTCTGTGTCCTGTATCTGTTAACCTCTGTCACAGGTTTTCCATCTTTTTACTTCTCTTTGCTGCATTCTGGGTAATATATCTGTCTTCTGAGTCATTTATTTTTTATTCATCTGTATCTGTTGTTTAACCCATCTACTGAGAATTTAATCCTAATGACCATAGTTTTCATTGCTAGAACTTCCATTTTTTTAAAGTTGTACCCATTTTTTCATGAGATCATTTGTCATATTTTCAATTATTTTATGTCTGAACGAATTTTAAGCATACTTGTTTTATAATCTCAGATAGTGTCACTTTCTGAATGTCTTCAGTGTCTAGTACTGCCTTCTCGTGTCTGCTGCTTCTTCCTGATGGTGGTTTTTTTCCCTCGTGTGTTTTGCAATTTTGAGGTGGGGAGCTTATCCTTAGCACGCTTTTATCTGTGGGAATCCTGCAGAATCTGAGCTGAGGGTGTGTCTCTCTTGAAAGGTTTTCTTTTACTTTGTTTTTCTGTCTTCCACCCATTGGGTTTGACTGCTTACAAGCAGAGGAGTCACTGGGTTTTCCTGGTGAAAAGTTAGTCTGGCTCTAGTGAAGGTAATAAAGTGGAGGGTCCAAGTCACTGTAATAATTCAGATTCGAGGTGGTGACAGCTTGCACTAGGCAGTGTGGATAAAGACAAATGATGGATCCTAGACCAAGATCACCACACTATGGCCCACAGGTTAACTCCAGCCCATTGCCTGTTTATGGAAACACAGCCATACCCGTTTGTTTACATGTGCCTGGTACAGCGTTCATGACATAATAGTAGGGTTGAGTAGTTACAACATAGACTGTGGGACTACAAAGCTGAAAATATTTACTCTCTGGCCCTTTGCAGAAAAAGTTTAATGACCCCCATTCTAGAGAAATTCAGGTTATAAAATCTGCAGGACTTGGTGACGGACAAGGTATGACAGGGGTAATTACATTCATCCCTCAGTATCTGAGGGGGATTGGTTCCAGAACCCGCCATGGATACCAAACCCCACAGATGCTTCAGTCCCTTATATAAAATGACTTAGCATTTGCATATAACCTATGCAATCCTCTTGTATACTTGAAATCATCTGTAGGTGACTTATAATACCTAGTACAATGTAAATGCTGTGTAAATATTGTAAATACAATGTAAAGGCTATGTAAATAGTTGTTGGCATGTGACAAATTCAAGTTTTGCTTTTTGGAACTTTCTGGAATTTTTTTCCTGAATATTTTCTATCAACTGTTAGTTGAAGTTTTGGGTAAAGAACCCATGGATATGGAGGGTCGACTGTAAGTGAGAATTCAGGGTTTGGTCAACTGCGTGGATGAGAGAAGGTTTGGAGAAAGAAAATTAGTTTAATTTTGGACAGGTTGTGTTTAGGTGTTGCCTGTGGGGTGACAACTGACTCTGTTTGCCTGGAATTGAGGGGTTTCCTGAGATGTGGGACTTTTGTGGCTAAAACAGAGAAATCCTGGGAAAACTGAGGCAGTTGGTCACTGTACGTGTTGGCAGGATATCTAGAGAGAGGGAGTGTCAAGATGGGAGCTGGAAATGCTTTCTAAATTTGCTTGAAACTAAACAGCTCCCCGTTGCTGAGAGCAGCCCTGGGCCGACAGCCAGCAATGAAATGGGACCTCAGCCTTAACATCACAAGCAAGCAAATTCCAGCAACAACAGGGAGCTCAGAAGTGGATCCTTCCCCAGCTGAGCCTCTGGATGAGAATGAAGCCCAGCTCACACTTTTTTTTTTTTTTTTTTTTTTGCTGTGCTGCACAGCTTGTGGGATCTTAGTTCCCTGACCAGGGATTGAACCCAGGCCATGGCAGTGAAAGCGCTGAGTCCTAACCACTGGACAACCAGGGAACTCCCGCAGCTAACACCTTGATTGCAGCTGAGTGAGGCCCAGAGCGGAGGACCCCTAAAACATGCCCGAATCCTGACCTGCCGAAACCGTGAGATAATGAATGTGCGTTGTTTTAAGCAGCTATGTCTTGGTGATTTGTTACCTGGCAGTAGCTGACTGACACACTTCCTCTAAGATGGCCCTTACTTCCTCCCTCCTGCCACAGGGCTTTTCCATATTTTGTTCTTACTACGTGGACATCTGTTGCTTCCACTGGGCACTTACTGGATTCCTATTTATCCTTTC
Source organism: Delphinus delphis (assembly GCF_949987515.2). NCBI lineage: Eukaryota > Metazoa > Chordata > Mammalia > Artiodactyla > Delphinidae > Delphinus > Delphinus delphis. The sequence goes on along the minus strand of NC_082685.1, from coordinate 2,944,771 downwards.
GAACTCAGATAACTCATCCCCCCCCCACCCCCGTCAGGAAGACTTCCCTGGCCCCCTGTCTAGATCAAAGCTTCCTTTTTACAGAGACTCAAAGCCCCATGGACGCATCTCTCCTTTCCAGCCTTTATTGTAGCTGCAATTTTAATTTACTTGGGTCTCTGTCACTAAGATTTACGCTCTATGAGCTGAGAATCACATCTGTCTCATTCAGGGCTGGGTACCCAGCACAGAGCGGCCAAGCCTGGCCCTTTGTAAATATCGGATGGATGGAAACAATGAATGGAGCTTCTATATTCAATGCTAAATAGCAGTAGACCCCTTCTGTGCCCTAGTGACAGTGATGACAAGACAATTGAGAGAACACAGAAATCCTTAGAAAACCCACGGGGTGGGGGGGCGGCAGGATCGTCTGGGCTTGAATGAACACAGTGTGTGTGTTTGTAGGGGGTGCTGTCAGTGAGCTCATACACCACATCTGAGTTTCCAGCCCTAATCACAGAAGGGAATCTGGGTGTCTTTGTCCTTAAAACATTTCATCAAGTGATGCTTAGAGATTCTCTGGCTCCTCGGAAGGCAATTTAGCTCAAGTGTAAGAATAAAGGGGTAAGTGTTGTACAGCCTCGCCCCCCCTCCACCCCTGCACAGCTCCCCTCTTTCACTGACTCTGGTTGGTGGCAGTGAGGCACAGAGTGGCTGTTCCCAGCAGAGATGTGTTATCTTGATAGGATGGGACATTCTGGCTGGGCCCCAGGTATAACAATAAGCATAGAGCACATTCAGATACATTTGAACTTCAGGCGAACAACAAATACTTTTCTTTTTCTTGGTACAAGTATGTCCCCAATTTTGTGCAAGACATATTAGCAACTGTATGAATCATGGTTCTCCAGAGACATAGCACCAATAGAATGGAGAGAGAGATGCACACAGAGAGGCAGACAGAGAGACAGGAATTGGTTCACAGCCATGGGAGCTGGCAAATCTGAAGTCTGCAGGGCAGGCTGGAGACCCAGGGAAAAGTTGCAGCTCAAGTTCAAAGGCTATCTGGAGACAGAATTCTCTCTTTTTTTGTGGGGGGAACCTTGGTCTTTTCTCTTAAGGCCTTCAACTGACTAGATATGGCCCACCCACACTACAGAGGCTTATCTGCTTTACAACTCAACGAATTAAACGTTCATTACATCTTCACAGCAACATCTAGAATCATATTTGACCAGAAATCAGCACCATGGCCTAGCCCCATGGACACACAAAATCAACGATCACAGGGTTGTTTATGTCTTGTCAATCTGAAATTCAAGTTTGACTGTATTTTTTTTTTTTTTTTTTTTGTAAATGGATGGTCACAACAAAAGCAACAATGACTGCAATTACCAAACAGGAAACACACTCACACTAGGTCATAATATTGACATTCAGTCCAGGAATCCTCCACTGTAACAGCTCCTTTACTTTGCAGTGAAAATTGATTTGTATATTTTTTGCCTCTGAGTCCTTGTGGGATTTTTTTTTTATTCAAACAGAGAGTCACAAAAATTCTAATCATCCTCACCAGTTCACTCAGTCCCATGTAATTAATTTTTCTTTCATCTTGATCTTTTGTTAGCACTTTTCTGAATTCATCAGTTTTCCATTAGAGTTCTGAAAACGCTTATTCATTCAGTTCAGCAGTAGAGTCAGTTACCAGAAGGTTTGACCGTATTTTATCTGACACCCAGGCCTGCCGTTCATCTGTACGGGCCTCAAGAACAGCTCTGCTCCCTCCAGAGAAGCACCTGGCTGAGTGGGCACCTTCATGGAGCCCTGTCAAGGGAAATGGAATGGGATTGTCCCCCCACTTCCTTCTCTGTGGTGTTCAAATGGGGAAGAGTGTGTCAGAGGCCAGGTATGAATCATTCTCCGCCCACGCTGGACCAGCATCCCCGGGGGAGCAGAGGCAGAGGGGAGGTAATGAGATCCAGCTCTGCAGAGATGTAAAGGTGATTCATTCCCTCTGGAGAAAAAAGCTTCTCTGCAGGCTGAGAACGTGCTGGGTTTGGAGTAAAGGTCTGTTCAGGTCTCATGAATGGAAGAGAATTATCCAGCAGGGGGCTGGGGATGGCTTAACACATTCAAGGCTCTTTTAGTAGCAAGTAGCAGAAATCAACAGCCTTAAGTGAATTTGTTGGCTCTTGACCCAGAGAAGTTTCAGAAGCAAAAGTGCCAGAGCTCAGCCTGCTTCTTGGAACTGAGATCCTGAGATCCTGGATCCTGGAGAGGAAAAATCAACCAGACGGCAGGCGTTGCATTCTGCCCATTTGACAGAGGAGGAAGCTGGATGCCAGGGTTGTTAGATCGTACAGCTATTCTTACCCTGCATCCTCCCTAATAAGAGATTAAAAAAAAAAAAAAAAGAATGGAGTTAACTGTTACGACGGAGAATCAGCGTAATGCTCAAAATTTTCAGACTCATAGAAACGAACCCAACAGTTGACTTTCAAATAGCATTTAATGGGTGAAATGGCATCGTATTTACTTTCTATGCCACAAAACAATATCACCACACGCTTAGTGGCTTAAATCAACGCACATCTATTACCTCTCGGTGTCTGCGGGTCGGGAGTCTGGGCACGGCTTCGCTGGGTCTGCTGCTCAGGGTCTCCCACAAGACAGCAATCAGGGTGTCAGTCGAGGCTGCCGTCTCATCCAAAGTCTCAACTAGAGAAGGATCCGCTTCCCAGCTCACAGGGTTGTGGGCAGAATTCAGTTCCTTGTGGTTGCAGGACTGAGGACCTCAGGTCATGGCCGCCATCTTGGATTCTGTCTACCATGGCGTTCCTTCCATCTCTCAGGGGCTGACGAGCTCTCAGGTTGTGTTTAGTGGGCCAGTTGACCGTGGTGCGGTATTTTGTGGGCCACCCTGGGGTGAATCCACTGCCCCAAAGAGAGTGAGCCGCCAGCAGGAGGAGGAGGCTTCTCTTCCAGCACCTGCATTGTGACACCAGGGCAAACTCTGACATTCATGTTTGCAAATCCTCTTCCGCGTCAAAGCATTAGTGATGACTCATCCGCTGGGGATGGCCTTATGCAGGATGGGCAGATGTTTCTAAAGGGCCAGAGAGTAAATACGCTCAGCTTTGCAGGCCAGATCAGTCTCTGTCTTGACCACCCAACTCCACCATTGCATCACGAAGGCAGCCAAAGATAATCTATACCTCTGGGTTTCTCACACTCAGCACCACTGATATCTTGGGCTGGATCTTTCTCTGTGTGGGGCCGTCCTGGGCACTGTGGGTGTTGAGCAGCATCCCCGGTCCCCACCCATCAAATGCCAGGGGCACCCCCAGTCGCGGTAACCCAAAATGTCTCCAGACATCACCATGTGTCACCATTGGGGGCAAAATTGCTCCCACTTAGGAACCACTGATTTCATCAAATGGACATATCTGTGTTTCAATAAAACTTTATTTATAAAAACAAGGTGTGAAGCCAGCCAACCCTGGACTACCTTTAAGATGAGGTCAGGACTTCCCTGGTGGTGCAGTGGTTAAGAATCCGCCTGCCAGTGCAGGGGACACGGGCGCCACAACTACTGAGCCTGCTCTCTAGAGCCCACGCACCACAACTAGTGAGCCCCCACGCCACAACTACTGAACCCCAAGCGCCTAGAGCCCATGCTCCGCAACAAGAGAAGCCACTGAAGTGAGAAGCCCACTCACTGCAGCTAGAGAAAGCCCGTGTGCAGCAACAAAGACCCAACGCAGCCAAAAATAAATAAATAATAAAGATGAAGTTGAGATCTGACCAAAAAAAAAGATAGAAGAGGTCAGTACACCCTGGGGCTGTGTTGCCAACCACAGTGCATTTAGAAAACGGTCTGATTGTGTTCTGTCAACTGGGCACACCTGGGAAACCAAAACCCAATGCAGGTGACTATTCCACAAGCCGTATTCGTTCAACAAATATCTGAGTGTCCTGTGAGTCTTTTGTGATGAGGATTTTCCAGGGGAATGGATGGATGTGGAATCTCAGGGAATAGCTGGTTGCAGAGAGGAGACTCCCTGAGTGTGACAGAGGGCGGTCTGTAGCTGGGGGTGGAAGAGGTCAAGAGGGCTTCCTGAAGGAGGAGGCATTCACCCAGACCAAGAGTGGAGGGGCTGCTTCAGACACCCCATGAGCAGAGATGGAGGGGTGGATGGTGGGGCCTGGAGGGGGGGCAGTCTACCAGACAACCCCCACTTCATCCCAGTCTCACCATGAGAGAAACACGAGACAGACCCCCAAAGAGGGACATTCCGCAAAATATCAAGACTACCCAGGGCATCACAAAGTCCGAGAAACCATCATAGCCCAGAGAGGTCACAAGGACATGTGATGACTGTCACATGGAATCCTGGATGGGGTCCTGGGACAGAAGAGGAAATTAGGGGGAAACTGAGGAAATCTGAATACACTGTGGACTTTGGTTAGTAATAGCGTATCAATATTGGTTCGTTAAGGGACTTCCCTGGTAGTCCAGTGGTTAAGACTCCAACTTCCACTGCAGTGGGGCACGGGTTCGATCTCTGGTCAGGGAACTAAGATCCTGCATGCCGTGCAGCCAAAAAAAAAGAAAAAAAAAAGGTTGATTAATTGTGACACACGTACCAGACTTTATATTAGGGACGCTGGGTGTGAGTTATGTGGGATCTCTGTGCAATTGTCTCAGTCACCTCAAGCTGCCGGAACAAATAGCATAGACGGAGCAGCTTAAACAGCAGACGTTTTTTCTCTCCCACTTTTGGAGGCTGGAGGTCCAAGTTCCAGGTGTCGGCGGTGTTGGTTTCTGGTGGGAGCTCCCTTCCTGGCTTGCAGACGGCTGCTTCCGGAAGGAACACAGCCTTCTATTACTTAGAACTCTGACCTCCAGAACCGTCAGATAATAAATCTGTGTTCCTTTAAGCCACTGGTTTGTCGTCATTTGTTATAGCAAGTGCCGGAAACTCATACACGCTCTTCCCAGCAAGGGCCCCGTGGGGATCCCGCGTGTGCCAACCCAGCCAGCAGTCAGGTTGAATCCGTTTTTATGTTTTGCGTGGAGCCCCCGACACCTAGGGCGCTGTTGATGGCTGTCACGTCTGCACAAGGAAGACCCTTGCTTAGGGAAAGAGAAACGCCCCCAGCTCTGACCTCCTTTTTCTCTCTGTTTTCTGCTGGCTTCCAGGTTGCCGTCCCCACGTCTGGGAGCCATGGAGCCCACCGCCGGTGACTTACAGCTGGTGCCCAGGGCAACCAAGGACATCCAGCCTACAGACGCCGCATGCTGCCGGGCAGCCCTCTCGGCCATGGTGGCCACCAGCATCGTCATGGTCACCCTGGGAGTCCTTGTGGGTGAGTGGCCACAGACTTGCACGGGTCCACACGGGAGGCAGCTTGCACTAAGATGCCTGGGAGTGGCTCAAAAGTGTCCCAGAGCAAAGGGCTGAGCATTGCAGTACACAGAGGCCACCCAACAGCAAGGCGATGGGACCGGGTTCTGAGTGTGGCTGTGCTTAGTCCTGGGCTAGGCGGTGGGTGCCTGGGTGTCGAGGCAATACCTGCAAATTTCAGGTTTCCCACCAGTGGGATTCTTTATTTTTTTTAATACCATGTGTTTGATTTTGTTTTTTTTAATATTTATTTATTTTTTATTTGGTTGCGCTGGGTCTTAGTTGCTTAATGAAGATTCACAACCGGGGTGAAATGGAGACCAGTAGGGAAATGAACTTTTAAAAAACCCTTGAGAGGGGCTTCCCTGATGGCACAGTGGTTAAGAATCCGCCTGTCAATGCAGGGGACGTGGGTTCGAGCCCTGGCCCAGGAAGATCCCACATGCCACGGAGCAACTAAGCCCGTGCGCCGCAATTACTGAGCCCACGCGCCACAACTATTGAAGCCCACCTGCCTAGAGCCCTTGCTCTGCAACAAGAGAAGCCACCGCAATGAGAAGCCCACACACTGCAAAAACAAAAGTAGCCCCCGCTTGCCGCAACTAGAGAAAGCCCGCGCACAGCAACGAAGACCCAACGCAACCAAAAATAAAAATAATAAATAAATAAATTTATAAAAATAAAAACCTTGGGCTTCCCTGGTGGCGCAGTGGTTGAGAGTCCACCTGCCGATGCAGGGGACACGGGTTCGTGCCCCGGTCTGGGAAGATCCCACATGCCGCGGAGCGGCTGGGCCCGGGAGCCGTGGCCACTGAGCCTGCACGTCCGGAGCCTGTGCTCCACAGCAGGAGAGGCCACAACAGTGAGAGGCCCGCGTACCGCAAAAAAAATAAATAAATAAAAAGAAAAAATAAAAGAAAAACCTTGAGAAATTTGAAAAGTCCCCCAAAGTATAAGTGAGCAGTCGTTGACTTTCCCACCTCCCACAGTCAAAAGTGGCTCCCACTTCACGTTTGCTTCTAATGTACGTACATTCGTATTATTTACAATGAAACATACGAAATGATGACCTGTGGTGAACGCTGCGAGGCTGCAGTTATAAAAACACACAAAGGAAGGTCTTTTTATGTCAGTGGAAGGGTCCACAGAGCCCTGCCGCCTGCATAGAATTCCAGGGCTGCCCCACACCTCGACGTGGTAGCCCTGAGCCACAGCGCTGTTTAGATTGAGTCAGCTTAAATTAAATAACAGGTAAAGTCCAGTTCCTCCGTCCCCACCAGCCACATTTCACGAGTAGTTCGTGGCTCCTGCAGGGGATACTCAGATCTAGAACCTTCCGTCATCAGGGGAAGTTCTGCTGGGCAGCCCTGCTCTGGACTGGGCTCCTTCTGAGATGAGCTTGCTAGTTCTGTGTGGGAATGTAAAGGTCACCTTTCGTCCTTGACATGATCATGGTGACTGGCAGTTTGGGGGGGAAAATGCTGTCATATGGCAAAATAATAAGTTGGTAATCTAATGTGGGATGTATATTTTTTAAAAATATATATTTAAAATGTGGCGCAGTGGTTGGGAGTCCGCCTGCCGATGCAGGGGACACGGGTTCGTGCCCCGGTCCGGGAAGATCCCACATGCCGCGGAGCGGCTGGGCCCGTGAGCCATGGCCGCTGAGCCTGCGCGTCCGGAGCCTGTGCTCTGCAACGGGAGAGGCCACAACAGTGAGAGGCCCGCGTACCGCAAAAAAAAAAAAAAAAAAATATATATATATATATATATATATATATATTTAAGATATATATAATATATTTAAATATATATATTTGTGAATATCTGGAATAAGTCAGAGGCTGGCACGGCTGACAGAGGCCCTCTAGTGGCTGTGGGGTGAAATGCATGAAAATTGGGCTCTGTTGGTGGGTGGGGGGTGGCCGTGTGTTCGTGTGTCCATGTGTCCTCACGCCACGGAGAGACAGGGGACAGTTGCACACCTCCAGTCTAGAAGCACAGCTACATTTTGGGATAACAGGTAGATAGAATCTCCAGCAGGACCTCTGAAACTGAGGAAGGCTCTAAGAAACACTTAAAATTTAAAAACAATTTTTAAATTACAATTCAAATTTGTCCCCTTCCCAGACAGCTCAAAATTTTATTTGGAAGTATAAAATTTTACACGGGCCCTTGCTGGGCTGTTTCTCCAGTTGCCTGGGAGCCCATGGTTATTTCAGAGGGAAAGTGTGAGGCTTATTTGGGGCCCAGAACATAAGCACATGGGTCTACACAGCAGGGTTCTTGTTTTCTTTCTTTTTAGTTCCTTGCATGAGAAAACACACCAATTTTAGAATTACTTTAGACTCTTCTATCTATTGAATAAACAAATATCTAAATATCGAGCTGGTTGAATATTCATTCAAATAAATAGAGCTGAGAGCCAGCTTTCACAGTGTAGGTGGCTGCTGCTTCTATTTCTTAATTTAAAAAAATTTTTTCAAGTTTTTTGCTTTTTTTCTGGCCATACCACATGGATTGTGGGATCTTAGTTCCCCGACCGGGGATTGGACCCAGGCCCCAGCAGGGAAAGCGCTGAGTCGTAAACACTAGACCACCAGGGAACTCCCTACTTATAGTCTTTTAATTTTGTAATTATGATCATTTTTGACTGACGGACCCCTTTGCCAGTCTCACATATTTTCGACAGTTAGAAACACGTGTCTTCATGTGTCACGTAGGGTTGTATTCTTTACAACATTGTATGACGGTTCTTCTTTGCTGTTGTGTACTTTTGACAACCGTTGGAAACTATTATTCAGAGGGTGGTGTCATGGGCCGGGGTTCGAGGGTCCTGGCACCCCTGGCTGTGCCCCTGGGGTATTTGGTGCCCCTTCCCAGGGAGGAGGTGGGAATTGTCCCAGAGTCGAGGGAAGGTCTTCCTTCTGAGGCCATTTCAGCCATTTTTGGCTAGGATCCAGTCCTCCCCTTAGGGAAACCTGGGGATGCCTGGGGCTTTGGGTACCTGGGGGCCTTTGGGTGGGTGATGGGTGAGAGCTGATAAGGGAGCACTGTTAATAATCACTCAACCCCCGGGAAGTCAGCCCACCCCCCGTTTTTTGGGGGTGACCACCCCAGGGTGATGGGGGGCCTCAGAGGCCGGCTTGACTGAGCCCTGCCCCTGCAGGTGGGCGCTCTCACGGGGCCCTGGTCTTGTCCGCAGCCTCCCTCTCTACACAGGGTGTCAACGTGGAGCACACAGCCGAGCTGCGAGGGATCCGGTTTGCCCCCAGCTTGCAGCAGGAGACCTCAGACTATTACCGCACGCTGACGCCCACTCTGGAAACGCTGGTGAGGGTTCTGGGAGCCAGGGGGGCCACGTGGGAGGCCAGGGGCTCTGACTGAGGCAGCAGAGCAATGGGAGGCCCAGGTAGCCTCTGAGGTAGGGAGGGGGCCCCATGGGGTGAACAGGGCAGGGGCTGATGCATTCCAGAATGCAGGGGAGGGTAGCATTCGATGGGAACTGACTGCTGCAGGATCCGTAGGCCACGTTGAAAGGTTGTAAACTGCATTTCGGTAGAGAAATCAGAACCCTCCTACGCGGCTGGTGGGAATATGAAAAGGGGCAGCCACTGTGGAAAACCGTCTGGCAGTTTCTCCAAACGTTAAAAATGGAGTTACTATCTGACCCAGCAATTCTGCTCCTGGGTGTCTGCCCCAGAAAAACAAAACCGTGAGTCCACACAGAAACTTGTACACGAGTGTTCATGGCAGCGTGATTCATAACGGCCCCAAAGTGAAAGCAGCCCACATGTCCATCGACAGACGATGGATAAACAACTGTGGTCCCTCCACACATGGGAGCATCACTCAGTCATGAGAAGGGGTGAAGTCCTGACACTCGCTACAACGTGGACGGACCTTGAGAACATGATGCTCAGTGAGAGAAGCCAGACACAGAAGGACACACAGGGTGTGACTCCACTGATGGGAAACGTCCAGAACAGGCAGAGCCAGACACAGACAGTGGGTTCCTCGTTGTCAGGGGCTGGGGAGAGGATGGGGGTGACTGCTGATGGGAATGGGGCTTCTTTTGGGGTCATGAGAATGTTTTAGAATTGTGATGAGGTTGTACAACTCTGTGAATATACTAAAACCCATCTAATTGTACACTTGTAGAAGGTGAGTTTTTATGGTAGGTGACTTTTAAAACATAGTTTAAAATTTTATCCTAAGGGAAAGAGAAAGGTGACTAGGTAAGGATTCATTTTAAATGTGTGACAAGATGTGAGAGAAGCAGGGGGACAGTTAGGAGTCACCATCGTCTAGACCAGGAGTCAGCAAACTTTCCCCGTAATAGGGCCAGATGGTCCATATTTTTGGCTTTTGGGGGCCAGAGAGTCTGTCTTGACTGCTGGGCCTTGTGTTGTAGCCTGAAAGCCGCCATAGATGACGTGGATGAGTGGGTGTGGCCGTGTGCCAATAAACCTTTATTTATGGACACTGAAATTTGCATTTCATACCATTTTCATGCACCGTGAAATATTTTTCTTTTGTTTTTTTTTACATTTAAAAATGTAAAAACCATTCTTGTCCGTGATCTTTGTTTGCAAAAACAGCCAGTGATTCTAATTCAGCACATGGGCCGTATTGCTAATCTCAATCCCGTATCTTAAAGCAGCAAGGTCCAGTAGAAATGTAACAGAAGCCCCATGTGTAATTTAACATTTTCTGGTAGCCACTTTTTAAAAAAAAAAAAAGTAAAAAGAATCAGGTAAGATTATTTTTAATAATACATTTTATTTAACCCAGAATATCCAAAATGTTATCATTTCAACATGTCATCAACCTTTATAAAGCAGGTATTAATGAGATATTTTACATTCTTTCCTTTGTATTGAGGCTTCCAACCCTGGTGTGTCTTTTTTTTTTAAGTTTATTTATTTTTTGGCTGCGTTGTATCTTTGTTGCTGCAAGCGGGCTTTCTCTAGTTGCAGTGTGTGGGCTTCTCATTGCGGTGGCTTCTCGTTTCAGAGCACCGGCTCTAGGCGCGCGGGCTTCAGTAGCTGTTGAACCCGTGTCCCCTGCATTGGCAGGTGGATTCTTAACCACTGCGTCACCAGGGAAGTCCCCCAAACCTGGCGTGTCCTTTACACTCACATCTCAGGGTGGATACTGAGCTTCCACTGGGAAAACTCCATCCCTACTTAGAATTTGTAACGTTTACAGACCCAAGATGCTCCAGATATACTTAAGAATTTTCCAGTGACTGAATCAAGTATCCGTTTTGAAATTGAAGCGTGAATTCATTAAAATTGAACAAAATGTGAAAATCAGTTCCTCTGTGGCACCAGCCACATTTCAAATGCTCAGTTTCTACATACGGCCGGCGGCTGCCATATGGGGTGAGGCAGGTGCAGAACATTTTGGAAATTTGTGGAATGTTCTACAGGACAGTGCAGGTCTGGGTGTGGGCTATGGGGATGTGGACTCAGAGGGTGCGGTTCAGAGAAGCAAATTGGATTGAGGGTGTTTTAGATGAGCGGATGAACGGGCGTGACTGTGCATCACGTGTGTTTAGGGAGCGAGGATGGTGACCATGGGATTTAGCACCTAAGCAGGACATTCTGCCGGGGGACAGGGACGCTGTCAGTGACTACATTGGGAGAGCAGATGAACGGGGTTACATGGTCACCCTACGTGTGGGTGACGTGAGCTGCCGAGGGGAGAGATGTGGGCCCTTCGGTGCCCAAACCGAGACAATCCTAGGAGACGCGGACAGTGGTCACCCTAACAGCACATGAGGGACGAGGACCTTCCTGATAGCATCTGCTTGCACAAAGTGGGCTCAGCCACAGAGGTTTTTTTTAATGTAAAATTCACATAAAACATAAAATTATCCTTTTCTTTATTATTATTTTTTTCTTTTGGCCACGCTGTGTAGCTTGTGGGATCTTAGTTTCTCAACCTGGGATTGAACCCGGGCCCCCGGCAGTGAAAGCGCCGAGTCCTAACCACTGGACCACCAGGGAATTCCCTAAAATTATCCACTTTTAAAGTGACTGATTCAGTGGCATTTAGTACATTCACAAAGCTGTGCAACCATCACCTCTAATTCCAGAACCTTCCATCACCCAAAAAGGAAACCCCACCCTCATCAGCAGTCACCCCCTCCCCCTCTCCCGCAGCCCCTGACAACCAGGAACCCACGCTCCGTGTCTACGGATCTGCCTGTTCTGGACGTTTCCCATCCATGGAATCACACCCTGTGTGTCCTTCTGTGTCTGGCTTCTCTCACTGAGCATCGTGTTCGCAGGGTCCGTCCACGTTGTAGGAGTGTCAGGACTTCACCTCTTTTCATGGCTGAGTGATGCTCTCGTGTGTGGAGGGACCACGTGGGGTTTCTCCATCATCTGTTGGCGGAGCTATATTTTCATAGGCACGACTTCGAGATGCCTGTCCTGTCTCTTAGTTCTGTGAGTTGGCCGCACACATGGAGTTGAAGAGGAGATGCTTTTCCACCCCCTTCCCAGCTGTCCCCCCCAGGAGTCTCCGCAGAGTCTCACATTTGCCACGGTTGTTTCTGTTGTAGTTTGTCGGCAGCTTTCGGGAGACAGAGTTGGAGGCCAGCTGTGTGGGCTGCACAGTGCTCAGTTACTGGTGAGTTGGGGCCTCCTTGGAGGTGGAGGAAGCTTGGCGGTTGCCTGAGAGACTGCAGAAGATTCCAGCCAAGAGGCGCCCTCCCTCTCAAGGGCCAGTGTCCTCCCCGCAGGGCGGGCAACGCCAGCATCCTGGTGCGTTTTCGGCTGCACTTTATGCAGCCGGCCCTGTGGACACCGAGCCTGGGCCTGGAGGAGGAGCTGCTGCAGCGGGGACTCCGAGAGAGGCTGCAGGGCCGCGGCATCCCCCTGGCCCCCTATGGCACCATCGTGTCCGCCCAGCTCACAGGCGAGTGGCCCCAGAGACAGGGCGACGTTGGGAGGGGCTGGAGGGACATGCTGGGGAAGGGGAGCCAAGTGAAAGTCGCATTAAACTCGAGGTTTTCCATAATCGCCCCCGTGGTGACAAGGAAACATATACCCATTGCTTTACCCTCTATGGTCTAGACCAGGGGGCGGCAACCTATAAATATTTTCATCTTTGCCACCCATTGGGTCTCTGTCCAGATGGCTCAACTCAGCTATTATAGCACAAAAGCAGCAAAGACACTATATAAACAAACGGACACCACTGTGTATCAATAAAACTTTATTTACAAAAACAAGTGGTGGGCCGGATTTGGCTCCTGGCCCCTGGTATAGAAATAAGGGTAAATGTTATGCTCTAAAATTCTAAGATTGCTGTGCGTTGTGATTTGAGAACCAGGCATGAGGTCAGACTGCTCAGATTTTAAAATTGTTGCCTTGACCTTGCCCTGCAGGACATTTACAGTCCCCTCTCCACCACTCCCGACACACTCAGTGAGTCTCAGTAACCTCGCCAGCACTAAGAGAGCTTTCTGAGGGGATGGAAGTGTTTTGGGTCGGTGCCATCCACTCTGGCAGCCACCTGCCCCACGCGGCTGTTGAGCTCTTATCGTGAGGAATGGAATATTTCATCTGATTTCATCTTTGCTGATTTAAGTCAGAATTTAAGTGGATCCCAGGTGGACAGCGCAGACCACTGCTTTGCAATACGATGTTGTCAGAGAACCTCAGTGCTTGCTAAATGAGCTTATATCTCTTCTCCGTTTTGCCGCAGGAAGCCAGAAAGAGCTGCTGACAGAAAGAGACTTAAAATCAGGTATGTTTTGTTGAATGGATAAAGAAGATGTGGTATATATGTGTACAATGGGATACTACTCAGCCATAAAAAAGGATGAAATAATGCCATTGAAAGCAACATGGATGGACCTAGAGATTATTATACTAAATGAAGTGAGTCAGAGAAAGACAAGTATCACTTATATGTGAAATCTAAAATATGACACAAAAGAACCTATCTACAAAACATAAACAGATTCACAGACGTAGAGAATAGACTTGTGGTTGCCAAGGGGGAGGGGGGTGGGGGAGGGAAGGATTGGGAGTCTGGGATTAGCAGATGCAAATTATTACATATAGGATGGATAAACAACAAGGTCCTACTGTATAGCACAGGGAATTATATTCAATATCCTGTGATAAACCATAATGGAAAAGAATAGGAAAAAGAATGTATATCTGTGTGAGCAGACAATTTAAAAGTGAGGCACTTTGAATTATTCAGAGCCAAGCATGATTAAGAGGAGGCATTATTGTTTTTGTTTTGTTTTTAAGTGATGGAAAGTTGTTATTAAAAGAAAAGACAAAAAACAATTTGGGGGAAAAAAAAGAAAAAAGAGTAGATATCACCTGGAATCTCATTGCTTTTACTATTTTGGTGACTTTCCTCCCAGACGGCTCATGACACATCTACAGATACATTTATTTAGCTTTACATCAATGGTTCCCAACTAGGGGTGATCCTGCCCCCCCAGGGGACACAGGGTGATGTCTGGGGACATCTGTGGTTGTCACAATGGGGGCTGCTCTTGGCATTCAGTGAGTGGGGCCGGGGTGCTTCTCAACATCCCACAGTGCCCAGGACAGCCCCCACAGATAATGGGCCCAAATGTGAACCTACACTTCAGTGGCAAATTTTATGTTATGTGTACTTTATTACAATTTTAAAAATTAATTTCACCTATTTCTTACTTTAAAAAAAAATTCTTTATTTATTTCGTTGCACCAGGTCCTAGTTGCAGCAGGCAGGCTCATTAGTTGTGGCTTGCCGGCTCCTTAGTTGCGGCACGTGAGCTCCCTAATTGCGGCTCACTGGCTCCTTAGTTGTGGCTTGTGAACTCTTAGTTGTGGCATGCATGTGGGACCTAGTTCCCTGACCAGGGATTTAACGCGGGTCCCCTGCACTAGGAGCTCAGAGTCTTATCCACTGAGCCACCAGGAAAGTCCCCCTATTTCTTACTTTTTAAAAACATGGTGGGACTTCCCCAGTGGTGCAGTGGTGAAGAATCCGCCTGCCAATGTAGGGGACACAGGTTCGATCCCTGGTCCGGGAAGATCCCACATGCCGCGGAGCAACTAAGCCCGTGTGCCACAACTACTGAGCCTGCGCTCTAGAGCCCATGAGCCACAACTACTGAGCCCGCGTGCCGCAACTACTGAAGCCCACGTGCCTAGAGCCCGTGCTCCGCAACAAGAGAAGCCACCACAATGAGAAGCACACACACCACAACAAAGATTAGCGCCCTCTCGCCGCAACTAGAGAAAGCCCGCACGCAGCAAGGAAGACCTAACGCAGCCAAAAAATAAATTAATTAAAATAAATTAATAAATAAATAAAACGTGGCTGATAGAAACGTAAAAGTACATACATGGCACACATATGCTTAGGTTCCATAGCCCTGGCCCCGGTGCTGACTAGCATTCTCATGTGTTACATCTCTGTACTAATTCTGAGAAAATTATTTCAGAAACATTCAGAGAAAAGGAAGCAGAGAAGAGATGCCTTCCACGCTCTAGAGTTTCCGCGTGGAGAGCAGGCGGGAGAGATGGAGTGAGGTCAGGAACGCGGTTCTTGTCTGCCCTCAGGTCACTGTCCAGGGAATGCCTTTTCCTGCGGGAACAGCCAGTGTGTGACAAAGGTGAACCCGGAGTGTGATGACACGGCGGACTGCTCTGATGGCTCCGATGAGGCCCACTGTGGTCAGTCTGCCTGTCTGGCCTGTTTTCTGGGCTATGTCCTCTTTCCAGGTTCAAGTGCTGGCTCTCTGGCCCACTGTGCCCATCACACACAGACACGTGGTCCCGGCATTCACTGGAGTGGGGCAGAGAAAGGGAGTGGGCACCTGTGCTATGACAGGAAACCTGAGCGGCAAGCAGAGAAGGGAGACCTTGAGGTGTGTGGAGTGGAGAGCCTCGGGTGAGAAGGAGAAAAAAATCAGGTCAAACCGTGGGAAGCCTTGAATGCCAGGAACTAGGGGTCTGTCCTATAGGTAGTGGGGAGTCACCAAAAGGATTTGAGCAAGGGAAAATTACAATTGAAATGCTGTAAGAGTAGTCAACATTTTTCTAGCAATGCTAGTCCATGCAGTAAGGTGAGAACAGTGGTTTAAATGTTGGAAAGGAAGAAGGAAAAGTATCATAATTTGAATCTGATTCTCTAAATGAATCAATAGATTAACTGAAAGGATATCAGAAAAATAAGACAGTTCAACAATAAGGGGAAGATAAGATAAATACACATAAAGGAAGCTCTTGTTTTGCTTTATACAATTAATAACAGGTTAGAAGATATAATGGAAAAGATCATAGTCTTGATTAATAGCAACACAAAATAAAATAAACTTGTGTCCTCTATATAATAATAATTATCTAGAATTACAAACCATTGCTGAAGGACATAAAAGCAGACTAAACAGAGAGACACGGCATCCTATGAAAAGATGGACATATAAAGATTTTGAAACTTGCAAAATACACGGTGAGGGAGACATTCATAGCGTCTGGTACCTGGCTGCGGAGGATGATATAGAGGTTGATTGAAATTGACAGGTGTGGTCGGGGGGTCCCCAAGACTCCTTCAGATTCAGTGATTCACGAGAAGGAGTCACAGAACTCAGTAAAGCTGTTATATGCGTAGTTATGGCTTATTACAGTGAAAGGATACAGATGAAAATCAGCAAAGCAAAAGGTGCAAAGTCCAGGAGAGACCAAGCTCAAGCAAGCTTCCAGTTATCCTCTCCCGGTGGAGTCATGTGGACAGCGCTTAACTCATTCTCCCAGCACCATATGTGATAACACACTCAAAGTACTTCCAACCAGGGGAGCTCACCCAAGGCTTGGTGTCCAGGGTTTGTGTTGGGGGTTGGTCACATAGGTACGTAGCATCCATATAGCTAACTTTAGGGTATGATTGTCCTAGAGGTGCTGAATCACAGGACCTCAGGCTGAGTGGATTAAACAACAGAAATGTATTCTCTCCCAGCTCTGGAGGCTAGAAGTCCGAGATCAAGGTGTCCGCAGGGTCGGTTCCTTCTGAGGCCGTGAGGGAGGATCTGTTCCATGTGGTCTCCCAGCTTCTGGTGGTTTGCTGGCATCTTTGGCATTCTTTGAATGCGGTGGCCATGGGGACAACAGACTGCAGACAGACGTGCCAGGAACGTGGCCACACTCCTGCCTTCTTGGGGGTCCTGGATAGTGATCTCTGTCTTGCAGACTGTGGATTGCAGCCTGGCTGGAGGACAGCCGGCAGGATTGTGGGCGGTGTGGAGGCATCCCCGGGGGAGTTCCCTTGGCAAGTCAGCCTCCGAGAAAACAACGAGCACTTCTGTGGGGCCGCCGTCATTGGCGCCAGGTGGCTCGTGTCTGCTGCCCACTGCTTCAATGAGTGAGTGCACGTCCCTGAGGGCTCAGAGCCCACCCCACCCCTGTATCCCACCTACCTTCCACTCTGGGAATGCCACCTTTCCTGGGTGTCTTCAGAGCCCCTTGGAACTTATTTCCTTCCTTCCTTCCTTCCTTCCTTCCTTCCTTCCTCCCTCCCTCCCTCCCTCCCTCCCTTCCTCCCTCCCTCCCTCCTTCCTTCCTTCCCTCTCCTTTTTAAAAGATATTTATTTATTTATTTATTTATTTGGCTGTGTCGGGTCTTAGTTGCGGCACGTGGGAACTTTTGTTGCGGAGCGCGGGCTCTTCGTTGCGGCGTGCAGGCTGTCTAGATGTGGCGCGTGGGTTTAGTTGCCCCGTGGCATGTGGGATCTTAGTTCCCTGACCAGGGATTGAACCCATGTCCCCTGCATTGGAAGGCAGATTCTTAACCACTGGACCACCAGGGAAGTCCCTCCCTCTCTTTTCTTTTTGTTAAATCTGAATGCATTAATTTTTTAAAATTGTGGCAAAATATATATAACATAAATTTACCATTTTTAAGTGCACAGCTCACTGGTATGAAGTACATTCCCATTGTTGGGCAACCATCCCCAACATCATCTCCAGAACTTTCTCATCCTCCCAAACTGAAACTCTATCCCGTGTAAACCGACTCCCCAGCCCCTCCCCCAGCCCCTGGCCCCACCGTCTACTTCCTGTCTCTGTGGATCTGACTCCCCCAGGGACCTCCTGTGAGTCGAATCAGACAGTACTTGTCCTTTTGTGACTGACATTTCACTTAACCTGTTTTCAAGGTTCATCCACGTTGTATTGTGTGTCACTGCTTCTTTCCCTTTCATGGCCAGATACTATTCCAGTGTCTGGATGGACATGTGTTTATTCTTTCATCCGTCGACGGACACTTGGGTTGTGTCCACCTTTTGGCTATTGTGAATAATGCTGCTGTGAACATGGGTGTGCAGGTGTCTGAGTCACTACTTTCAATTGCTTTGGGTATAAACTCAGAGGTGGAATTGCTGGGTCACATGGTGATTCTGTGTTTACCCTTTTGAGGAAACACCATCCCGTTTTCCACAGCAGCTGCCCCATTTTCCATTCCCACCAGCAGTGCACAAGGGTTCCAATTTCTCCACATCCTTGAGAAGTTCCTTTGACGTTTATTGTAAAGCTGGTTTGGTGGTGCTGAGTTCTTTTAGCTTTTGCTTGTCTGTAAAGCTTTTGATCTCTCCATCAAATCTGAATGAGACAGGGCTTCCCTGGTGGCGCAGTGGTTGAGAGTCCGCCTGCCGATGCAGGGGACGCGGGCTCGTGCCCCGGTCCGGGAAGATCCCACGTGCCGTGGAGCGGCTGGGCCCGTGAGCCATGGCCGCTGAGCCTGCGCGTCCGGAGCCTGTGCTCCGCAACGGGAGAGGCCACAACAGTGAGAGGCCCGCGTACCGGGGGGGGGAAAAAAAAAAAAAAATCTGAATGAGAGCCTTGCTGCGTAGAGTATTCTTGGTTGTAGGCTTTTCCCTTTCATCACTTTAAATACATCATGCCACTCCCTTCTGGCCTGCAGGGTTTCTACTGAAAAGTCAGCCGATAGTCTTAAAGGAGTTCCCTTGTATGTTATTTGTTCCTGCTCCCTTGCTGCTTTTCATATTCTCTCTCTAACTTTTGTCTTTTTGATTATGATGTGTCTTGGTTTGTTACTATTTGGGGTTATCCCGTATGGGACCCTCTGTGCTTCCTGGACTTGGCTGGCTGTTTCCTTTCCCAAGTCAGGGAGGTCTTCCGCTGTTATCTCTTCAGATATTTTCTCAGGCCCTTTCTCTCTGTCTTCTCCTTCTGGGACCCCTATAATGTGAATAGTAGCATGATGGATGTTGTCCTAGTGTCTGTTAAACTGTCCTCATTCCTTTTCATTCTTTTTTTCTTTTTTATTTGGGGGGCAGTGATTTCCACTGCTATGTCTTCCAGCTCACTGATCTGTTCTTCTGCCTCATTTAGTCTCCTTTTGATTCCTTCTGCTGTGTGTTTCATTTCAGTTATTGTATTCTTCATCTCTGTTTGGTGGTTCTTTATGTTTTCTCTTTGTTTAAAATGTCTCACTTCTTACTCCGTGCCTCCGCTCCTCTCCTGAGTTCTATGATCGTCTTTGCGATCACTACCCTGAACTCTCTCTCAGGTAGGTTGCCTCTCTCTCTACCTCACTTAGTTCTTCTTCTGGGGGTTTATCTTGTTCCTTTGTCTGGAACGTGTTCCTCTGTCACCTCATTTTGTCTGAGTTGCCGTTTGTATTTTTATGTGTATGGTAGGTTCGTTGTTTCTCAACCTTGGAGAAGTGGCTTCTGGAGGACACGTCCTATGCATCCCCGCAGTGCACTCCCCGCTCATCACCCAAGCTCCATGCTCTAGGGGTTCCCTCTAAGAGGGCTGCGTGGGTCCTTCAGTTGTCGCAGGCTGACTATGTGGGCGGTCTGCTAGGCTTGGTTGGCTGCCAGGCCCCGTCTTATGTGGACGCTGCTGACTGCGGTTTAGTGGGGCTTGGTCACGAGGTGGCCGGTTGTGGGATCCTAGGGGGCCTGGGGTTAGTGCCCGACTCCTGGCAGGCAGAGCTGGTTCCTGGGGTCCGCCTGCAGGGCCCAGGGATCCCAGAGCTCGTTTCAGAGCATTGGTGGTGGTGGGGGGGGGAAGGGGCGGGTTTCGGCTACAGTTGGGTATGGGTTCTGGAGCGTCCCAGAGGTGGCCTTGGCTTACTGGTGGGCAGGGCTAGGGTCTGGCCTTCAATGCGGGATCATGGTTTTCTTGCATGTGGTGTCCGCCCACTGGTGGGCGGAGCTGGGTCTTGGCCCTCTGGTGGGCAGGGCTGTGTCTAGGGGCAGCTGTGGGCTCAGGGGGGCTCTAAGGCAGCCTGTCTGCTGATGGATGGGGCTGTGTCCCCGCCCAGTTAGTTGATTGGCCTGGGGCGTCCCAGCACTAGCGCCTGTGGGCTATTGGGGGTGGGCCCGGGTCTCCGCACTAAAGAACCAAGATGGCGGCGCCAACATTACGTCCCCAGGGCGACCCATGGCTGCCGCGCCTTGCCTCCCCAGGAGACCCTCCGAGAGCAGCAGGTAGGTTTGGTCCAGGCTTCTATCAGATGACTGCTTCTGCCCCGGGTCCCAGTGCACGTGGGATTCTCTGTGTGTCCTTTAGGAGTGAAGCGTCTATTTCCCCCAGTCCTGTGGGGCTCCTGCGACTAGCTCTGTGGGCCTCCGAAGCCCAATGCTCTGGGGGACCCTCTTCCTGGTGCTGGACCCCCAGGCTGGGGAGCCTGACGTGGGGCTCAGAACTCTCGCTCCTGTGGGAAAACCTCTGCAACGTGATTCTCCTCCAGTCCGTGGGTCCCCCACCAGGGGCCACGGGGTTTGATCATATCGTGAGTCCACCCTTCCTTCTCATTTTGTTGCGGTTCCTTCTCTCTGTCTTCGGTTGGAGAAGATCTTTTCTGGTAGGTTCCAGTCTTTTTCATCGATGGTGGTTCTGCAGGTAGTTGTGATTTGGGTGTGCTCCTGAGAGGAGGTGAGCTCAGGGTCTTTCTACTCCGCCATCTTGGCCGATCTCCCAGTCTCTCCACATCCTGGCCATTACTTGTCACTTTGTTTGTTTTTAATAATAGCCATCCTAATGGGTGTGCAGTAATGTCTCACTGTGGCTTTGATTTGCGTGTCCCTAATGATTAGTGATGTTGAGCGTCTTTTCATGTGCTTATTGGCCATTTGTGTGACATTGCTCCATCTTCTTGGGAGCAATGCCCAGTTTTTTTGTTTGTTTGTTTGGCTGTGTTGTGTCTTCGTTGCTGTGTGCAGGCTTTCTCTAGTTGTGGCGAGCAGGGGCTACTCTTTGTTGCAGTGCACAGGCTTCTCATTGCAGTGGCTTCTCTTGTTACGGAGCACAAGTTCTAGGCGTGTGGCCTTCAGTAGTTGCAGCACACGGGCTCAGTAGTTGCGGCACGCAGGCTTCAGTAGTTGTGGCACACGGGCTTCAGTAGTTGTGGCTCGCAGGCTCTAGAACACAGGCTCAGTAGTTGTGGCGCACGGGCTTAGTTGCTCCGCAGCATGTGGGATCTTCCTGGACCAGGGCTCGAACCCCTGTCCTCTGCATTGGCAGGTGGATTCTTAACCACTGCGCCACCAGGGAAGTCCCTTTGCCCAGATTTTCTCTTTTTTTGCGGTACACGGGCCTCTCACCGTTGTGGCCTCTCCCGTTGCGGAGCACAGGCTCCAGACGCGCAGGCTCAGCAGCCATGGCTCACGGGCCCAGCCGCTCTGCGGCATGTGGGATCTTCCCGGACCGGGGCACGAACCCGTGTCCCCTGCATCGGCAGGCGGACTCTCAACAACCGCACCACCAGGGAAGCCCAGCCCAGTTTTGAACTGGGTTGTTTTTTGTTGTTGAGGATGGTCAGAATCTTTAACCATGAGAGTGGCCAATCAGAATGGGGCTCACCAAAGGTGGAAGAAGGTTCTGGAAGCCTCTGGCAGTGCCAGGCATTGCTATTTGGTTATTTCCATCTGAGGAGTCCTCGGGGACAGGACAGGACAACAGGAAGCATGGGTTCCCCTGGGAAACCATTACCTACGAATTGCCCCAGGGTCACTAATGGAACAGCCTGCTGGGAATCCCAGGGAAACCTGCCCCAGGAAATGACGGTCTGGTGGACACAGGTCACATAAGCAGTGACATTCAGGGCAAGAAGAGTTGCTTTTTTATCGTTTTAAATTTCGTTTCTCTTAATATTTTATTATGAATATATTTAAGTAGAAAAGATGAAAAAATAGGACGACAAACACCCATATGCCAGTATCTGATTTCAAAAGTTATTACTATTTCACTGTATTCGTTTTTTCTCCCACTCTCTCCATTTATCTGCATCTGTAATTATTCACACACACATTCATACATATATATCTTCGCCAAACCATTTGAAATTAAGTAGAGAACATCATGACACACGGCCTCCGAATCTCCCGCATGCATTTGTGCACATAGACAAAAGAGTCTCTCACACACCCACATACCACTATCACACCCCAGAAAATTAAAAACAACCACGCAGTGTTATCTAGTAGCCAGTCCGTATTCAAGGCCTCACTCGCCTCACCCTAATCCCAGCCGTGTTGGATCCTGTCTTTGTTTAAAATACTGATAATTCGTGCTAGTTTTGTTGGGTTTTTTTTTTTTTTTTTTGGCAATCATTCTGATTTTTGACAATGTTGCATGAAAATATTATTCTTATTTGCTGCATTGGGTCTTTGTTGCTGCGCTCAGGCTTTCTCTAGTTGCGGCGAGCGGGGGCTACTCTTCGTTGTGGTGCGCGGCTTCTCAGCGCGGTGGCTTCTCTTGTTGCGGAGCACGTGCTCTAGGCGCGCAGGCTTCAGTAGTTGTGGTGCACGGGCTTAGTTGCTCCGCGGCACGTGGGATCTTCCCGGCCCAGGGCTCGAACCCGTGTCCCCTGCATTGGCAGGCAGATTCTTAACCACTGCGAAACCAGGGAAGTCCGAAAATATCATTATTAGTCTCGATGGCTGAGCTTTGGGGCGCCTCCTTAACACTTGCCCGCTGGGTGAGTGCCTCACCCTCCAGCCCCATCCTCAGTGGGCCTCTGAGCGGGGGTTTGTCTGCCCTGCAGATTCCAAGACCCCACCGAGTGGGTGGCTTACGCGGGCAGCACCTACCTCAGCGGCTCGGAGGCCAGCACGGTGCGGGCCCGAGTGGCCCGGATCATCACGCACCCCTTCTACAACTCTGACACGGCCGACTTCGACGTGGCGGTGCTCGAGCTGGGTGGCCCCCTGCCCTTCAGCAGGCATGTGCAGCCCGTGTGCCTCCCAGCCGCCGTGCACGTCTTCCCGCCCCGGAAGAAGTGTCTGATCTCGGGCTGGGGCTACCTCAAGGAGGATTTCCGTAAGCACCATACCGCCCGCAGCCTCTCCAGGCAGCCAGCAAAGCCCAGCCAAGCAAGCAACACACAGTCCGGCCTCATTAGCCGCGGATTCTGTATTTGCGAATTCACCTACTCGCTAAAATTCATTTGCCTCCCCAAGTGGATGCTCGTGGGGGAATCTGTGATTGTTCCCTGTTGTGCAATTTGAGTCGTTCCCAGCTGAGGTGGAGCTGGGCAATACCCTGCCTCTTGGTTCAGCTCAGACTGGAAACCAGTGTCCTTTTCGTGGTCTATTTACTGCCACTTTTTTTTCCTGCATTTTTGTGCTTTTTGTGGCAGGTTTCACAAAATCTAAACAGGCCCCAAGCGTAGAGCTGAAGTGCTGGCTAGCGTCCTAAGTGCAGGAGGGCTGGGATGTGCCTAATGGGCAGAAAGTACGTGGGTTAGATGAGCTTCGTTCAGGCAAGAGTTACAGCGCTGTGGGCTGTGAGCTCAGTGGTAACAAATCAACAGTGTATGTTAAGTGAAGTGTCTTTAAGCAGAAACACACGTACCATCATGAGGTTATGTAATTACGGATCGGCTGTGACCGGAGGCTCTCAGGAACCTGACCCCGTGTAACCCCCGGAGCAGTGGGGCAGTGTTCACTGATTCAGTGTTTGGGTCATTTTATAGAACAGAACTGCCTCATATCGACTGTAACCTGATGGTGATAAATGCTGGGAAGGAAACCAGTAGGAAAAATGAGTTGGGGGCGGGGACAGCTTTAGGAAAGGGCCTGAGATGGTGACACTTCAGCTAAGACCAGGCTTCCTACTCCAGGGACTGGGCAGGAAGCAAATCAGACAGAAACCCCTGTTCACATGGAGCCCCCAGTCCAGACCAGTGCCTCCCAATAAAACTTCCCTCAGTGGTGGACACGAGCCACATCTGTGCCATCCACAACGGGGGCCAGCAGCCCTGTGACACGGGCTAGCGCTACCAAGAAACTGAGTTTTACATTTCATGTCATTGTAATGAATTTCCATCTGCATTTAAATAGCCTCATGTGGGCAGTGGCTACCATACCCAGACAGAACAATTCCAGGGGGCAGTAGATAATGAACAAGATAAGTGGCAAATGGTGATGTACAGAATGGAGAAAAATAAGGCCGGGGTTGGGGGGGGCTGCAATTTAAAATAGGAGATGAGAGGAGGAAGGCGGACAGATTCTGCAGGGACAAGCATTCTAGGCAGCCAGAACGGCATGTGCAAAGGGCCTGGGGTGCCAGGGTAGGTGGTCCAAGCTTGGGTATTTGGATTGAGCTGGGCGGGTGGGGGGGGGACACCCTGGAGCATTTGAGGAAAAGGTTACGTAATCTGATTTAATGTTTAGCCAAGATGGGGCTACGGCTGGACTAAGAAAAGATTCCAGCAGGTAAGGGGGAGCTCAGGGCGGGCAGGTTTGGGGAGGGGAGGGGAGGAGCCTAGTCTTGCCACTTAGCTGTCCAGGCCGAGACGGTGGTCAGTGGGCATTGATGGACCTGGCTCATTTCTGATCTGGGGCTGCAGCAGCTCCACCGCAGCTGGGGAAACGGAAGCTCAGCCTCCTGGCTCGGGGTGGCTGCCAGGGTCCTGGAGTGCTCACCCTGCTTGTCTCTCCCCATGCTGGGCAGTGGTCAAGCCGGAGATGCTGCAGAAAGCCACCGTGGAGCTGCTGGACCAGGCCCTGTGCGCCAGCCTGTATGGCCACTCGCTCACCGACAGGATGCTGTGTGCCGGCTACCTGGATGGGAAGGTGGATTCCTGCCAGGTGAGCCCGGTGCCTGGGAAAGAAGCCAGAGGCCCCTGACGACGCCTTGCCAGCCCCTGAAGTGGCTGGGAAAGGCCCCCAGGTTTCCGCCCGAGGTTCCCCTCTCCCCGCAAGGGGGAGCCTTCTGTTGCTGGTCCACCACCTAAATTTCCTCTGCTTGGTTTGTCACATGGCTGTGGATTTCCTTTTTAATTTATATCTTTGCTCTCCTTTCTAAGGCCTGGTGGGTGGGGAGCGGCTGCTACATGCGCTCAGGGTGCCACATCAGAGCCAGAAGCTGGAGAAAACAGCGGGAAATAGTGAGAGAGCGCTTGTGTTTAAGGATGAAAGAGTCGCGGTGAGCTGGGTGTGAGGAGAAGGCAAAGGATAGCAAGACAGGATGAGTGAGGGCAGATGCGGCCCTGCAGGAGGACGCCGCATGATGACTGGAGGTTCCTAAGCCACTGGTGACATTACCCAGGGTCTGCTGGGCTAAGGAGAGGAGGGGATACTGTTTATTTGGGTTGGGTTTTTAACTGCCAGTGGTAGAACTGAAAGAGGTCTTAGAGATCTCATAGCCCAACTGTCCTATTTTATTTTTTTTAGAAGAGGAGTCTGAGGTTCCGAGATGTGAGGTATCAGCCCACATGTGCTCCGTGAGGCTGTGGGGAGAAGGCCCCCAACCAGGGCTCCTTCTCTGACCCTGTGGCTCTGGGATTGGGACCGGCTGCAGCCACGGAGCCCCGACCCCTCCTGAGGGTGTGCCTTTGTCTCCCAGGGCGACTCGGGGGGCCCCCTGGTCTGCGAGGAGCCCTCCGGAAGGTTCTTCCTGGCCGGCATCGTGAGCTGGGGAATCGGCTGTGCAGAAGCCCGGCGTCCGGGGGTGTACGCCCGAGTGACCAGGCTGCGTGACTGGATCCTGGAGGCCATTGCCGCTGCAAGCAAGCCTCTGGCCCCCACGGCGGCTCCTGCCCCGGCCATCCCCAGCACCGCCTGGCCCACCAGCCCACAGAGCCCGGCGGTCAACACACCCACCAGGCCCACGCTGGCCCCCAGCGCCGTGCCTCTCGACTCAGCCACTGCATCTAAGCCACAAGGTACTTTCTGGGGAGACAGCAGAAGTGGGTGTCCGCTCCGTGCGGGGTTGGGTGGATTGGTACTGGCTTTCCGAAGCTGTCTGTGGGGAAGAGCTAGGTGATTGATTAGTGATGTCTGTCAAATGCCCAGGCAAAGGCTATTTTCACATTTACTGCCTGATGACACCTACTGCCGGCCTGGAGGAGGGTGTACTCAGAATATCCCGAAGGGTCAGCAAGAGGCCAGTGACCGTGACGATGGGGCCAGGGTGGGAGAGCGACTGACCTGGGGTCACCGCAGACACGAGCACCCACACGAAGCACACTTCACCTGTCTCGACTTTGTGGTTTCCGAGGACCCAGGTCCAGTCACTGCCCGGATCTGACACTGATCCGCCTTTGTGGTCCCACAGACCTGCGAGGCTCAAAGCCAGTCGAAACTCTGCCTCTTTTTTTGTTTTTTAACACAAAAATCTCTTTTATTCTTGGTTGCTCCTACGCAATCATTTAACAATTCAAGACTTATATTGTAATTAATAACGTGAAATTCTGACAGACAGTGGTATACAAAGTCAATTAAGATGTGCTTCCCATCTTTATTAAATATTGAAAAATAAAGAGTAGGAAAGAATAGTAAAGTATACTCCCATTAGAAAGAATACATGATTTATGTTGAGTACATACCAGTTTTCCAAAGTACTGTGTACCTGGCCAAAGATATATTGCTAAAGACACACGTACACAGGGGTACACACACGTGCATACAATCGAATAAACATCGCACAACACATAATATAGAAAAAGTTATATGTAACAAAAATGAAAAAATTGTGATATTATATTGTTTTTGCCTATGGAAATGAGTATCAAATTAACTTCTTTTCATTTTTTCCCTATTTTATTATTATTTCTTTTTAATTTTTTATTGGAGTGTAGTTGTTTAACTGTGCCTCATTTAAAGTCGCCTGCACCCACCCTGCCCCCAAGCCCGTAACAGCCCGACTCTGCCTTTGTCCAGAGCCGCCCGGGCTGTGGCCTGTGTCTGCCGTGCTGACACTGGTGGGGACAGGGCTGCTGTGATTTTCACTGGTGGGAACAGGGCTGCTGTGATTTTATCTTCTTTTTCGCCCATATCCCCCCAGCTGGGCCGCGTACTTGTACTTGAGACCTTAGGGCTCCTTTAAGCCTCGATTTCTTCATGTGTGTGACGGGATGGTTGTGCCCCGGCCCAGCCAGAGCCCGGAGGCTGTGCCCTGTGTCCCGAGGCCCCTCTGGAACCAGGGTGGTCCCGCCGCCCGCCGAGCGGGCTGAGATGCGCGGGCCCTCCTGTCTCGTCCCCGCAGAGTGCGGGGCCAGGCCGGCGCTGGAGAAGCCCACCCGGATCGTGGGCGGGCTCGGGGCCGCCTCCGGGGAGGTGCCCTGGCAGGTCAGCCTGAAGGAGGGTTCCCGGCACTTCTGTGGAGCCACCGTGGTGGGGGACCGCTGGCTGCTGTCTGCCGCCCACTGCTTCAACCAGTAAGGCCCCCTCGGCTCCCCCGTCATCACCGGGTCCCCCCACCATCAAATCCCCGTGCATGCAGAGACCACTTAGGACCCAGCACGTGGCCAGGGTCACGTCCAGCTGCGGGGTGCGGGGTAGGGGGCGGATGGGGGGCAGCGTGAAGAAGTAGGGGGCTCTGGGGAGTGGCTTCTGGGAGGATCCTGTCGAGCTGGTCTGTGAGGGACACAGAGGGGCCGAGTTGGGGGGCAGGCTCCTCCCCTCCACTCAAGGGCAGGTGGCATTGACCTCTGATTGTCACAAAGCCGTGGGGGTCTCTCATGCCTTCTTGTCCCAGAAGGAAATGAGGCCCGGGGGGGCTCCCTGCCTTGCCCACGGTCTTGTGGTGCCCTCCCCGGGGCCTCGGTCCCGCAGCTCTGCCCGGTGCCCGGGGGGCGGCAGGGAGTCTGAGCGGCCCCTTCCCGGCAGCACAAAGGTGGAGCTGGTGCGGGCCCACCTGGGCACCGCGTCCCTCTCGGGCGTCGGCGGGAGCCCCGTGAAGATGGGGCTCAGGCGGGCGGTGCTGCACCCCCAGTACAATCCCAGCATCCTGGACTTCGACGTGGCCGTGCTGGAGCTGGCCAGGCCCCTGGTCTTCAACAAGTACGTGCAGCCTGTCTGCCTGCCCCTGGCCATCCAGAAGTTCCCCGTGGGCCGCAAGTGCGTGATCTCTGGATGGGGCAACACGCAGGAGGGAAACGGTGAGCCTCCGCCCCCCACCCCGCCCGGGGCTCTGGTCCCACCGCCCGCAGACCACTCACCTCTCCACTAACTCGGGGTCGCAAACTCCGGCCCATGGGACCAGTGCGGCTGCTTTTTATAAATAAAGTTTTATTGGCACGCAGCCATGCCCACTCACTCACTGACAGCCCCGGGCGGCTTTCCTGCTACAAAAGCAGAGCTGCGGGGTCCCAACAGGCTGTCTGGCCTGTAGAGCAGAACATATTTACTCTGTGGCCCTTTATGGAAAAGGTTTGGGGACCCTTGTGCTTCCCTTTGAGACCTCACAGTAGCCCCCTTGCAGGTCACCCAAGGTGCTAGGGAATCCGCTCAGGGACAGTGGTGAGATTCTAGGGTGACTTTACATCCCTGCAAGGCCGTGGGCCTCCGGGCCTTGGCCTGTAGGACGGGGATGGCGCCTCCCTCTGGGGTTGTGGTCAGAGTGAAGCCGGCTACTGAACAGTGGTCCCCGTGTAAGTGGCCCTCGGGGGTGGTCTCCTTGTCCTGGCAGCCACCAAGCCTGACCTCCTGCAGCGGGCATCCGTGGGCATCATAGACCAGAAGGCATGCAGCGCCCTCTACAACTTCTCACTCACGGACAGGATGATCTGTGCGGGGTTCCTGGAGGGCAAGGTTGACTCCTGCCAGGTGAGTCCAGGAGGGACCCGGTTTAGAGAGATCGTGATACGTCCAAACAGAAGATGAGGCAGCAGTTTTCAAGTATGTGGTAGATCTACACAAGATATATACACACTGATTTTAAAAGCTGTCTCGTATATGTTAACTGAAGAAAAGCTAATCATACGTGAGTACGTATATGACCACCCTGTCACACTTGACACGTGGCTGACCCATTTTTAAGGGGAAACAAATCAGCTCCAGAACATAAAAAGAAGCTAGCTGAACCCTGCTATCAAGGCCAGAGAAACACAGAGGTGAAGAAATTCAGGGAGCTCCCTGGCGGTCCAGCGGTCAGGCTTGGCGCTTTCACTGCCGTAGCCTGGGTTCAATCCCTGGTTGGGGAACTAAGATCCCACAAGCCGCGTGACATGGCAAAAAAAAAAAAAGAAAAAAAAATTTTAAAAAGGAAATGCACAGGCCAGTCTTACTTAGAAGCATAGATGAAAAAACCCTTAATAAAACATTAGCAAATTCAAGCCAGCAGGGTATGTGTTATAAGGGAAACACATCACAACCAAAGTGAGTTGATGTCATAAAAAGTTTGGCTCCACACAAGACAATCCATTAATGCTATTCATTGCATTAGTACACTGAAGGGGAGAAACAGGATAATTGTCAAAATCACAGAAAAAAGCATCTGATAGTTTTTAACAACATTTTTAATTAAAAAATTAAAAAATTCTAACCCTATGATAGACATATAATGGAAACCTACAGCACATTATGCTTTAAAGTTTTTTTATTTTACTGAAGTATAGTTTACTTACAATGTTGTGTTAGTTTCTGGTGTACAGCAAAGTGACTCAGTTATACGTCTGTATGTATACACATATATACATATATATATTCTTTTCCATTAGTTTATTTCAAGATATTGAATATAGTTCCTTGTGCTATACAGTAAAGCCTTGTTGTTTATCTATTTTGTATATAGTTAGCGTGTATCTGTTAATCCCAAATTCCTAATTTCCCCTCCCCCCTCCCCTTCCCCTTTGGCAACCACAGGTCTGTTCTCTTCTGTTTCTGTTTCACAAATAAGTTAATTTGTGTCATATTTTAGATTCTACATGTAAGTGATATCATATGGTATTTGTCGTTCTCTTTCTGACTTACTTTGCTTAGTATGGTAATCTCTAGGTCCATCCATGTTTTTGCAAATGGCATTATTTCATTCTTTTTTATGGCTGAGTAATATTCCATTGTATAAATGTACCACATCTTCTTTGTCCATTCATCTGTTGATGGACATTTAGGTTGCTTCCATGTCTTGGCTACTGTAAATAGTGCTGCTGTGAATGTTGGGGGGCATATATCGTTTCGAATTAATTTTTTTTTTTTTTTTTTTTTTTTTTTGCGGTACGCGGGCCTCTCACTGTTGTGGCCTCTCCCGTTGCGGAGCATAGGCTCCGGACGCGCAGGCTCAGCGGCCATGGCTCACGGGCCCAGCCGCTCCGCGGCATGTGGGATCTTCCCGGACCGGGGCACGAACCCATGTCCCCTGCATCGGCAGGTGGACTCTCAACCACTGCGCCACCAGGGAAGCCCTGAATTAAATTTTTTGTCTTTTCCAGATATATGCCCAGGAGTGAGATTGATGGATCATATGGCAACTCTATTTTTAGTTTTTTTGGGGCTGCGCCGCACAGCATGCGGGATCTTAGTTCCCCGACCAGGGATCGAACCCATGCCCCCTGTAGTGGAAGCATGGAGTCCTAACCACTGGACCGCCAGGGAAGTCCCTACTTGTAGTTTTTTAAGGAACCTCCACACTGTTCTCCACAGTGGCTGCACCAACTTACATTCCCACCCACAGTGTAGGAGGGTTCCCTTTTCTCAGCATGAGGTGGTACCTCATTGTAGTTTCGATTTGCATTTCTGTAATAATTAGTGATGTTGAGCATCTTTTCATGTGCCTGTTGGCCATCTGTATGTCTTCTTTAGAGAAATGTCTGCTTAGATCTTCTGCCCGTTTTTCGATTGGGTGGTTTGGTTTTTTGTTGTTGAGTTGTATGAGGTGTTTGTATATTTTGGAGAGTAAGCCCTTGTCGGTTGCATCGCTTGCAAGTATTTTCTCCCATTCCGTAGGTTGTCTTTTCTTTTTTTTTTTTCTTTTTTTTTTATGGTTTCTTTTGCTGTGCAAAAACTTGTAAGTTTGATTAGGTCCCATTTGTTTATTTTTGCTTTTATTTCTATTGCCTTGGGAGACTGACCTAAGAAAACATTGGCGCGATTTATGTCAGTGAATGTTTTGCCTATGCTCTCTCCTAGGTGTTTTACGGTGTCACGGCTTACATTTAAGTCTTTAAGCCATTCTGAGTTTATTTTTGTGCATGGCGTGAGGGTGTGTTCTAACTTCACTGATCTACATGCGGCTGTCCTGCCTTCCCAACACCACTTGCTGAAGAGACTGTCTTTTTCCCACTGTATATTCTTGCCCAGGAGAGTTCTTTTCTTTAGGGTTTTCTGCTGTTTTGTTTTGTTTCCAATGCAAAAGTAAGAGCAATCCTGGCTCAGAGAGAGGTGACTTGCTCAAGGTCACACAAGGTCTCACAGCCCCACGCGGGCGTGAGGCCCGTCCTGCTGAGGTCCTGTGCGTGTCCAGCTCTGCTGAGTTGTTTCTCCCACTCGTGGCAGCACGGGAGCGCCTGGCGGTGCCTCTGCAGAGAGGGTGCCGGTATGGTCAGTGGCCCTCTGTCCTTCCTTTTCAGGGTGACTCTGGGGGACCCCTGGCCTGTGAGGAGACGCCTGGCGTGTTCTATCTGGCAGGGATTGTGAGCTGGGGCATCGGCTGTGCTCAGGCCAAGAAGCCAGGCGTGTACACCCGCATCACCCGGCTGAAGGGCTGGATCCTCGCCATCATGTCCTCCCACTCCCTCTCCACGCCCCCGCCGTCCACCACGAGGACGCCCACCAGCAGTCACCCTGCCAGGACGACGGCTGGCCTCACGGTCCTGGGGGTCGTGGCCAGCAGACCCACCCCCTGGGCCACCAGCAGGGTGACCAGCCAACCTGCCAACAGGACCACCACAGCCATGACCACCACCACTAGCGGACAGACACCACCTCCACACGCCACGGAGACCACTGTGGGCTCCCAGCTACCAGGTACCCAGAGAAATGGAGTGACGTGGGTGGGTGGCGGGAGTCCTGTGTCACCTGCTAGGGCTGCTGTCACAGCGTCCCAGTCTGGGGGGTGGAGATGGTGTCGGCAGGGCTGGAGTCCTCTGAGGCCTCTCTCCTCGGTGTGAGGACGGCCATCTTCTCCCCGCATCCTCATGTGGTCTCCCCTCTGTGGGTGTCTGTGTCCTAATCTCCTCTTATTATACGGACACCAGTCATGCTAGATTAGGGCCACCCGAACCTCATTTTACTTTAATCGTCTCTTTAAAGGCCCCATCTCCAAAAGTCCCATCCTGAGGTTCTGGGGGTCAGGGGCTTCCACTTACGAATTTTGAAGGGGACACAAGTCAGACCATCGTAGGCCCCTCCGGCAGGGACCCGGCACTGACAGGGCAGATGCACACGTTAACGGCTGGT
The DNA here is from genome assembly GCF_949987515.2 of Delphinus delphis. NCBI lineage: Eukaryota > Metazoa > Chordata > Mammalia > Artiodactyla > Delphinidae > Delphinus > Delphinus delphis. Next base: position 2,912,767 of record NC_082685.1, on the reverse strand, counting down.
CCCACAGGCCTAAGCGGGGTACAACAGGGCAGTAACTGGCTGACAGATGAGACAGAGAACATGGCCCTGAGCTTGCGTCTGAGATGTGGAGTTCATTTTTATTAAATGTTCATCAGAACCATAGGAAACCGCCCTATTTCTGGGTCAGAAGTAAGGCCCCATCTAATGTAGGCAAGTTCCTATGCCTCAGATAGATGCCGTCCACAGTGTCCCGGGCACCAAGCTTAGAACGGGGCCCGGCTTCTGTTCCCCGCCCTTCGTCGCCCCCCACATTCACACAGAGGCTGGCCCAGTCACCCCAAGTCCCCAGATACAGACCTGCACCCACAAAGTCAGGGTTACGGGCTCGCTGCAGCAAGGCAGCGCACACCAAAGAACCAAGGGGCGGCTCACCAGAGGGAGAGGCAGGCGCTGTGGGATCCGGGGCAGAGGGGTGGAGGGGACGCTGAGAGGAAGCAGAGTTTGACCGGCTCAGAGCAAAGCAGACCACGTGCCAGGGGTCTGGACATGGTGCCTCTCCGGGTACCACAAGAAAGTCGAGTCCAGAGACCCCTCAGCTGAGGTGCTGGACTGGGCTGGAAATCGGGGCACGGTCTCTGTGACTGAGATCCTCCAGGCGCAAGGGGAACTCGCTGCCCCTGCCCGTCCAGCAGGGATACTCAGAGGAGGGGGCGTTTTGATACTTTACGGCTGCACCGTGTCCTTGGGAGAAATACGGGTTCTTGTTAACTCTGCAGCCGGCTGTCTCTGGGTCGGGCCTCCAGCCTGGTGATTCTTCCTTTTCCCGTAGCTACAGTTCTCAACACGGGGGCCAGGAGGTGGAGGGGGGTTCCTGACACGGCACACATTGTTCGGTGTGGGGACAGGAGGGCCTTCCCCGACCATGGAGGGCAGGGGAGGCGGCTGGCTGGTGGGAGACAGGGCTGGGGAGGGGGGCACTGGCTGTGGAGCTGGAAAACAGCCTGTGGGAATTATCAGATGTGTACCTGAGCGCGCCCCCCCCCCCCCCCGCCCCGGGTGCCGACGGCGGTCCCTGCAGCACTCCTCGGAGCTACCCGTTTGGTCTTCCTACTCTTGTGTTCCGAGGGTGCACCCTGTGCTGCAGGTGGGGAAGGGTGTCACAGGACGGAGGGACTACCCTGGGAAGGACACTGGGTCACTAGACCCAGGTAAAGAGCCCCTGACAGGGCATCCAGGAAGACCAGCCAGTGCAGGAGCTGGTGAGACCAGGCAGGGCCTCCTGGGAAGCAGCTGGGGTGTGCAAAGGCCCTGGGGCAGCAGGGAACTTGGCTCCTAGGGGCCTGAAAGAGGCCTGGGAGGAGTGGGGAGCGACAGGGGATGCTGGCCTGGCCCCCAGCTGGGGAGGTGAGGCCCCAAGGCTGAGGTTACAGGAACCAAACTTAAATGCATTATCTGAGAAAAGCCCTGAAGAGGCTCGTTTGTAGGACCAAGCGCCAGGCCCAGGGTCCCTGGGGGAAGGCGTTTCCCCGAGGTGGGTCCCCCACCCCACTCCCTGCTCCCAGGCACCGCTACCCGGGACTGCGCGCAGGGGCGAAGCTGGGCGGTCTGCGTGGAGGAGGCGTGGTCTGACCGCCGACCCATGCCCGCCTCTCCCGCAGACTGCGGCCTGGCGCCGGCAGCAACGCTGACCAGAATCGTGGGCGGCAGCGCCGCGGGCCGCGGGGAGTGGCCGTGGCAGGTGAGCCTGTGGTTACGGCGGCGGGAGCACCGCTGCGGGGCCGTGCTGGTGGCCGAGAGGTGGCTGCTGTCGGCAGCGCACTGCTTTGACGTGTGAGTCCCGCCCGCCCCGAATGGCCCGTGTCCGTGGTTCACCGGGACCCAATCGTAGCCCAAAAACTCAGGGTGTGGCGCCTCCGCGCCTTTGCCTGCAAAGCCCTTTCCCCGACACCCGCTGCCCCAGGCCATACCCTCTTCCGCACAGCCCTCCCCTGGCCACACAGGGCAGCGGGGCGAAGTCCAGTGCCCGACTCCCACCAAACGGGGCGGCTCCGGGCCAGCGGGACACCTCCATCCCTAGCACCACCCTAAAGGTCACCCAGTGGGGAGTCCCCTTCCTGGCAGGGTGCGCAGTAGGAGGACCAGGCCAGGGGCCTGCCCTCCACGGAGAAACCCAGCTCAGGATGCGCCTCGCGGTGCCGAGCTCACAGCGGGTGGGCAGGCGGGAGAGCCGTAATATTAGGTGGAAATGGACACAGCTTGTAGTGTCACCTCAGTGCCTGGGGGCCGGCTGGGCGCGTTCAGGCGCGGGGGCCCCCCCTCGTCCTCCCTGCTGTTCTAGGACAAAGGGACGACTCAACCGAGGTCAAGTGCCCGATCTGAGGTTTCCCCAGCCGACCGCGGACGCAGCCCCCGCGGGGCAGGGTGCCGGGGAGCCCCGGGCGAGCAGCGCTGGGGTGCGGGGACCCGGGCGGACGCTTGTCCCCGACGTCCCGCAGCTACGGGGACCCCAAGCAGTGGGCGGCCTTCCTGGGCACGCCGTTCCTGAGCGGCGCTGAGGGGCAGCTGGAGCGCGTGGCGCGCATCCACAAGCACCCCTTCTACAACCTCTACACGCTGGACTACGACGTGGCGCTGCTGGAGCTGGCGGGGCCCGTGCGCCGCAGCCGCCTGGTGCGGCCCATCTGCCTGCCCGAGCCCGCGCCTCGGCCCCCCGACGGCGCGCGCTGCGTCATCACCGGCTGGGGCTCCGTGCGCGAGGGAGGTAGGCGCGGATGGGCCCCCCACCCCCCGAGGGTTAAGGGTCCGGGGGCGTCGGGAAGGACCCCGCCTGCACCCCCATCGGGAGTCCCAACGGCGCAGGGAGGGCGCGGGCCCACCAGGTCCCTTCTCGCCCGCAGGCTCGATGGCGCGGCAGCTGCAGAAGGCGGCCGTGCGCCTCCTCAGCGAGCAGACGTGCCGCCGCTTCTACCCGGTGCAGATCAGCAGCCGCATGCTGTGCGCGGGCTTCCCACAGGGCGGCGTGGACAGCTGCTCGGTGAGCGCACTGTGCAACTGGACCGGGGCTCCGCGAGCCAGGCCCCACCCTGCGGTGCGCTTCCTCAGTTAGATCAAACAGGGCACCTTTTGGGTCTCCGAGTTTCCACTGGACAGCCACTTCGTGGACACCCCTAAGAAGCCGGCATTCCCCCCACTGCACCCTCCCCCACCCCTCAGAGGGTCAGGAGCAGGCCGGGCAGAGGCTGTGGGCTGAGGCCCGGTTCTGCTCCTGGACCGCCAGGCGGGTGCCCACCAATGTCTGCCAGGCGGATGAACGCTCACCCGAGCACTGAACCAATTTCCCAGATAATACGAGTGAGGCTCACAGAGGAAGCCACTAGCTGGGGTCACGGGGGAGCCCAGGTGACACTCCCGTGGTGGCCCAGGAGCACGCAGATAAGGCCAGCCCACCCCTGGCTGCTGCCGGGGAGATACTGCCTGCTCTGAGTTCCTTTCCTCTCTCCTCTCCTTTCCTCAGGGTGACGCTGGGGGACCCCTGGCCTGCAGGGAGCCCTCTGGCCGGTGGGTGCTAACTGGGGTCACCAGCTGGGGTTACGGCTGTGGGCGACCCCAGTTCCCAGGCGTCTACACCCGGGTGGCTGCCGTGAGAGGTTGGATCGGGCAGAACATCCAAGAGTGACCGCCGAACGGCTGCCCAGGCCTGGGACCAGCGACGCGAAGGTGGCAGGAACCAGCCGGCCACCCTTCCAGAGGAGGGGGTCCAGGTGGCAGGCGGGGGGTGGAGGGGTTGTGGGTTAACTGGGGTGCAATCTAACTGCGTATTTTGTTCCAATAAACACAGCCCCTCGTCTGCAGCCCGCTGGCTCAGCCCTCCATGTCACAGAAACGACGACTGCCCGCCCCTCAGCCAGGGCCCAGAGGTGGGAGGAAAGATGGGGGCGGGGAGGCCTTCCCGGAGAGGGCCACCCCCAGCCTTGGGCAGCCTCACCTTCGAGGCTCCCTTTTATGTGACCGACGCTCCCTGTCACCCGGGAACCCAGGAGTGCTCGGGAAAGAAGGGGAGGGGGGCGCTGAGGCTCAGTCCCCACAGAGGCCCCTAGAGGGGAGACGCACAGGGTTCTCTGCGCCGTACTCAGCATCTATTTGTGTGACCCCAGGAGGTCACGGTTCAGAAGGGGTGTGGCCACAACTCCCGCGTCCAAACCCGGATGCTATGCCCAGGGCATGAGGTTGATCGCCCCGAGCGTGTTGATCGCCCCGAGCGTGTTGCCAGAGCTGCTCCAGGTCTTTGCTCAAGTCTCCGGCCCCGACCCTTAGAAGCGTCCTTGCTCACGACCCTCTGACCCCCCACCTTTAGCGGGAGTCAACACAATCTTTTTAAGTTAAAGGGTCCAGAGCTACACACACACACACACACACACAAAGAAAAAAACCAAACGGAACCGCTGGGACCAAGATGGCGACAAATCTGACCTCCAACAGACCAAGTCTCGTTATACGCTGATTTGACTACATGAGCATATTAAATGACACACCTACCGGCAGCCACGACCAGGTATTAAGGATCAAAACAGGATAAAAAGGGGGTGACCCCCCCCACTCCCTCGGAAAAGCCCTGCCCCTCCCCCGCAGACTACTGCATATGGGTCCCCAGCATTAGCCTCACTCCTCCTCCCTTTAAAATTAAATCCCCCTCACCAGGGGGGCAAGAAGTTCGTCTGTGAACTTAGCTCCCGCTTCTCCAGTCTCTGGCCACTGAATAAAGCTTGCGCATGTCAGCTTCTGCTTCCTTATTCACCCACTCCCGAACTCGAATGGAAAAAGGACGCCACCCCCCATCCCGAGGCAGCCAGCTTTGGCCAGGCGAGCGGGTCCATACGATTCAATTCGGGAACAAATTTTGGCACCCAACGTGGGGCCCATTCCGTCCTGTAACTCAGGGCTGAACTCACTGACCCGGGGCTGACAAGGTCAGCTAAATAACTGGGCAGTTTGCCCCAGTTCTGAACCTCTGGGCCAGTGAGAACTACTGAATTTAGTCTGAGATCTAAAAGCAGCCAAGGATCAAGTGGAGTGTCCCCCACGCTGCGTATCTACAGCAAGGACGCTTGCTATTACAGATCGGGGCAGTGCCCAGGGGACACCTGACACGGGCTGGGCGCTGACCCCGCTCCGGCCGAGGTTTGGCTGTGAGGGTTGGCAAGTTAAGGGAAAGGATCCTGGTCGTCTCGTTGGAGACAGACCTCAGTCTAGAGGACTGGACTGGTCAGTTGGTCATCTAAATAGAGCCGACCCCCTGGCAAGGGGAGAGGCGAGATCGCGCAACTGGTTCCCAGTTTGACTGGTTCCTGGCAAGGGGACTGGACTGGACAGGAAGCCCTCCAGACGCCATGGCGTGGCAAGAACACCTCCTTGTTTCGTATGTGTGTGATGTGCGCCCTAGTCTCTGTTCTCGGCGCAGGGAAGCGTCAGGCTCTGATCTGTGTGGCCTTGCCTGTCCTAGTGCTCTTGGAAGTAGTACGTGCCACAACCACAGGTACAGGCTGAGTGCCTACAGGCCACTAGGGCGCTCGCCACCAAACACACTCTCGTGAAAGGGTGCGTCGGTCGTGGACCAGGGTAGGTGAGCGCCAGGCCCGCTGCCAACTGGAAGCACGCAGTAGAACACTCAGCCCCACCGCTGCAGAGTTCCCACCTCTAGGCTCTACTCGGAAACCCAAGAGCACATCTTGTGTTGCTTCCTCTTGCCCTAACTGGCCATCCCGGGCAGGGTCCACATCTCTCTCAGGCAGGTCTCTCCCCGCTACCCTCCATCGCAGGTCCCTAGGGATCCCTCCTCTGAGACACAAACCCTTTAAAAATCTTGTTTTTGCCATATTTCAGGAAAATCACTTTGCCTGGCTGGGGAAGGAAGAGGACCTCCACATTGTTCAAAGGCCTTGGGTTCTTGTAGCTGAGAGTAGAGAAAACTGGATACATGCCAGATGGGCACTCGGCCTCCCTGCCTGGTTACCTGTCACCGAGCAGGGACACGCCCTCTTTGAACAGACCTCCTTGCCTGCCAGGGAGGCCCTGCGGGCAATTCGCCTGATTGGAGAGAGAACCCTTATTTCCTACTCCGCCTTCACCCCATCTCCAGGGACTGGTGGCTGAAAGCACCCACCTACACTGAGTATCTCCCACAGCCCCACAATGGGTCTGGGAATGTCAAGTCGCTGAATTAAAAGGAGGCCTTGTAACCAAGGCCCTCTCAGAGGGCGCCTCCCCTTCCAGCCCCTAAGCATACTGGTTCAGGTTTCAGTTAGAGCACCGAGACCTCTTGGTGTGGGATCCATACACTTACCAACCCTGGAACTCCCTTCTCCCCACAGCACTTTTCAAAATGCAAATAGCAGACTTCCCTGGTGGCGCAGTGGTTAAGAATCCGCCTGCCAAGGCAGGGGACACGGATTCGAGCCCTGGTCCAGGGGGATGCCACATGCCGCGGAGCAACTAAACCCGTGCGCCACAACTACCGAGCCTGCGCTCTAGAGCCCGCGAGCCACAACTACTGAGCCCATGTGCCACAACTACTGAAGCTGTGCGCGTAGAGCCCGTGCTCCGCAACGAGAAGCCACTGCAATGAGAAGCCCACTCGTCGCAACTAGAGAAAGCCCAGGCACAGCAACGAAGACCCAACACGACCAAAAATAAATAAATTAATTAAAAAACACCCCAAAACGCGAGGTTACTTCTAATCTCTCTCCTGGTATTGGAGTCTCAGCCTGAGGGTCCTCGTGACCTCCTCCCTCCACCAAGGGCAGCTACTCCCCGTCTGACAGTTCACCTGAGACTCCTGAGTCATCTACCCCTACCTCTCCTGGTTCCCTGATGCCTTCTACTCCCCCCAATCCACCACCCCCTACCTGCTGCCCCCTCCCTGACTCTCCCACCTCCATCTCTCCACAGCTCCCTCGCGGATCAGTCCACTGCACACCCGTAGCCGCGTTCAGTACCAGCCCTTTGGAATCAGTGGGCTATTCCCCCCTCAGGAGGTCCCCAGAGGAGGGGGCAGTATGACCATATGTACGTACCCTTGTCTTCCCAGATCTACATAACTGGAAGGATAGATCCAAGGGTTTGAAGGATACCCCGAGGGAGTCCTTAATTTAGTCCAGGGAATATTCACACCCACTTCCCCACTTGGCGGCTGTCCAAACCCTCCTGAACATCTTATTCTCCGGGGAAGAAAGGGCACTGATTATAACTAGTGCAAGGGAGGAAGCTGATGAGGCCCATCAAAACAATGCAGGACACGCTCTACACCAGCCTGGAATCCAGGCCATTCCCAGCACGGACCCTGGGTGGGGCTGCTGAGAGGAAAACGGCCGGCAGCACCTCACGCGTTTCAGGGGTGTGACTGTGAAGGGCGTTCATCTGGCAAAGAAGAAACCCATAAACGGGACTAGGGTTCAGGGATCATCCGGGGCAGAAGGGAGACCCCACCCCCACCCCCCACCCCCCGGCTTTCCTGGAATGCCTCAGGAGTGCCGGCGTGTACACGGACGTGAGCCTGGGGTCAGGGGCAGGGCAGGCCGTTCTCAAGGCCCATTCCACTTCCCAGAGCGCCCAGACACGAGGAGAAGACGACAGAAGTTGGAGACAAGGCCCCCAGGCCCCCTTCCCAGGGCTGGAGCCAGCATTTCGGGGCTTCAAGAACTGGGATCTGCGGGCGGATGCTGAGGCAGGCAGACGAGCAGAACCAACTGGCAGTATTCTGGCTTCCGTGACTCAGGGTCACCAGCCGCCCTGTGATGGTGCTCCCTCCTCCCCACCACCGAAGGGACCCCGTGACATCCAGGAGTCGCCAGGGTTTCGAAGACCACACCCACAGTGGAGAGCGGGGCTCAGGGCCAATCAGGGTGCACAGTGCCTGGAGCAGAGCCACTGGAAGGGGGTGCCCCAAAGGTCTCGGAAGGAAGCCAAGGGGACCACGGTGTCCTGGCCCACCCTCACTGGTTCCACAAGGGGAAGAAGAAGAGGGCTGAAGGGGCCCAGGGGCTCCCTGAAGGAGCCTCGGCTGACCCTGACCGTCGCGGGTAGAACAGTTGACATTCTAGTCACACACGGGCTACCTACTCAGTCCTGAACATCCAACAAGGCAGGATGACCAAAGAAAAATGTACAAGGATGGGAGTGGAAGGGGAGTCACAGGAACGTAATTTTATAGAGCTCTTTTGAGTGTGGTTTGGAAGAGAGAACGTTATCTCATTTTTCTATGTCCCGAAACGCCCAATTCCTCTAACAGGAAGAGACCTACTATACAGATTGGCAGCTACACTTTATCTGAGACAAAAACCTTACCACTGAAACACCTAAGACCCGCTTCTGTTCTGCAGCCCTAGTGTTACTGCTCTCGGCCAAAAATAATGGCCCAGGGGGTAAGGCTCCACGCTCCAATGCAGGGGGCCTGGGTTCCATCCCCGGTCGGGGAACTAAGATCCCACGTGCCATGGGGCAACTAAGCCCGTGCGCCGCAACTACTGAGCCCATGCACCACCATGAAAGATCCCGCGTGCCGCAAGGAGGATCCTGCGTGCCACAACTAAGACCCGGTGCAGCCAAATAAATAAATTAATTAATTATTTTTTTTAAATGGCCCCATTATCCTTAAGGGGGTTAATCCCTCTGTAGGGTCCTGCAACACTGTGGGCAGAGCCAGGAGGGCACCGCTTGGTCCTAATCAAGGTGCGACCCGGCCACAATCACCCAGAGCAACACCACTTAAGCAAAGAAGCGCTGGTGGGCACAAAGCCCACTCAAGCAAGGGCTTCTCAGACCCTGCCAGTGCCCTAGCAACCCTTCTATTCTGCCGGTAAAGGAGCCGAATGGGAGATACCAGCCAGTTCAGGACCCCTGGGCCATAAATGAAGCTACGGAGGAGATTCACCCTGTGGTGCGAAAGCCGTACCCATTACTCTACCCTAAACCCTGAGAGGACCTGGTACTCTGTTAGACTTAACAGATGCCTTCTCTGTGTGCCCCTAACCCCAAAATCTCATTAAGATTTTGCAATCAAAAGGCAGGAACCCTGACAGCACGAGGAAACAACTGTGCTGGGTGGCTCCGCCCTGAAGATCGTGGTGAGCTCGAGTTAGAACAGGGAACTGTACTTCAGCATGCGGACGACACTCCTATCACCAGCCCCACCGAACAGCCTGTAACACAGCTAACGCCTTCAATCATCTGGCGGAGAGAGGACAGGAAGTTTCAAAGGAAAGAGCCCAGCTCCCCCTCCAGCTGGTAGAACACTTAAGATTTATAGTAGAAAAGGGGCACAGGGCGCCATCTAAGGAGAGGAAGGGGCTGATGTGCCAGACGGCAGGCACCCCTAGTAAGGGAAAGCAGCTCCGGGGTTTCCTGGGGATGCTTCTATAGGGATTCCCAGCTTTGGCTTAACTGCTAAGCCCTTGCGTGAACAATTAAAAGGGAAGAACCCTGACTTTTGGGGTGGACCCCCAATCGTGACCGGGCACTCCTGGAACTGAAAAGCTGTCTCGTGAGAGCCACACCCGCCTTCCCCGCGGCCGTCCCCTCCATCTGTATGTACATGAGAGAGGAGGAACTGCCCCAGGGGAGCTTTCACAAAACTGGGACCTCTGACTCCAGGTCGTAGCTAAAGGGTGTCCCCCATGCTCACGGGCTGGAGCTGGTACTTCTCAGCTCTTCAGAGAGGCTGACAAATTAACCTTTGGACGGGCCCTGACCATCTGGTACTCCCTCCAGCCCCTCATAACCCTGCAAGTCCAAGCCGCACTTCTAGACAACACGTCTGTGACTGAGGCCCTGTCGCGTCCTCACCCTGCCCCCCTGCTACCTCAGCCAGGCCCCAGATTAACCCGTGGTCGTGAGAAAGCTATGGAACAGGGTTACCCCCGTCGGCCTGACCTGAAGAGCTCCCCTAGAGAGAATGCAGACTCAGAGTGGCTCACCCACGGGAGGAGCTTCATGAAAGATGGGACACGAAAGGCAGGACGTGGTGGTTTCCATCGCTCAAGGGGTGCAGGCTAAAGCTCTGCCCTCTGGCCGCTCTGCCCAGAGGCCCCGTCAACTGCCCGGATCAACTGTCCTAATCGGGGCACTAGAGCCGGGGAAAGGAAAGCCGTCAACGCCTACACGCTCATGGGGCCATGTGGAGGGGGAGGGGAACGCTGACCTCAGGGCACAAACAGATGAAGAATGAGGGAGACATGATGTAGCCGCTGGAGACTACACTCCTGCCTGTGGAAGCAGCAGGCATTCACCGCAGAAGCCGTCAAAAGACAGAAGCAGGAATACAAGAGGAGACAACGGGGCAGACAGGGCAGCTAAACGAGCAGCAGAGGCTGGGGACAGCTCTGATGCCACTCCTGCCGGGGCCCCCAGGCGCTAACTCCCATCCGCCCCCCGAAGGAGAGGGAAAAGGCTTTGGGATGCGGCTGCTTTAAAAGCCCAGGATACCCGGGGTGACGGCTCCTCCCGCCGGCCTCTGCGCTGCAGGCCACCAGGGAAGCTGGCCCCAGCACACGTTATGGGCAGGAGGCCTGTATCAATGGCTCATCAAGTCCATGACTACCCCCAATCTCCACCATCTCCTTAAACAGGGGGACGAAGCGTGCCCTATCTGCCTCCGGAATAAGCCCAACACTTAGGCAGCGACCGCCACCCAATATGAAGGCACGTGTCCAGGTCAGGACTGGCCAGCCGGTTTTATAGTAACGCCCCAGGCACGAGGAAATTCCAGACTCCTACCGGCTGTGACTGCCACCTTCCCCGGGGGATCGAGGCGTTTCCCACCTGAACCAAGACTGCCCTGGAGGTCTCCTAGGCCCTGCTCAAGGAAATAATCCCTCGGTTTGGGCTCCCCAAGTCCATCCAGAGTGACAGTGTGCCTGCCTTTGTTTCCCAAATTACTAAGGGACTCTCTAGAGCTCTAGGAATTACATGGGGTTTATACTCCACTTGGACACCAGAGTCCTCAAGAAAAGTAGAACAAATCAAACCCTCAAAAGAAACTTAGAGGGCTTCCCTGGTGGCGCAGTGGTTGAGAGTCTGCCTGCCAATGCAGGGGACGCGGGTTCGTGCCCTGGTCCAGGAAGATCCCACGTGCCGTGGAGCGGCTGGGCCCATGAGCCATGGCCGCTGAGCCTGCGCGTCCGGAGCCTGAGCTCCGCAACGGGAGAGGCCACAACAGTGAGAGGCCCGCGTACCGCAAAAAAAAAAAAAAGAAAAAGAAACTTAGAGAAACTAGGCTCAGACACTTATCAACCCTGGATGTCCCTTCTCCCCACAGCACCTTTCAGAACGCAAATAGCGGACTTCCCTGGTGGCACAGTGGTTAAGAACCCGCCTGCCAATGCAGGGGACACGGGTTTGAGCCCTAGTCCGGGAAGATCCCACATGCCACGAAGCAACTAAGCCCGTGCGCCACAACTACTGAGCCCGCGCTCTAGAGCCCAAGAGCCACAACTACTGAGCCCACGTGCCACAACTACTGAAGCCCGTGCGCCTAGAACCTGTGCTCTGCAACAAGAGAAGCCACCGCAATGAGAAGCTCGCACACAGTGATGAAGAGCAGCCCCCGCTCCCCAGAACTAGAGAAAGCCCGCACGCAGCAATGAGGACCCAACGCAGCCCAAAATAAATGAATTTATAAATTAAAAAAAAAAAAAAAAAGAATGCAAATAGCCCCCAAAGGAAAGCTCAGGTTGAGTCCGTATGAGCTCATGTACTGGAGGCCCATTCCTGAAGGACCTGGCTCCAAGACCAACGTGGGGGATATGGAGCGACTGAAATACGCCTTGCAGAAAGGGGAAATAAGCAAAGCTTTACACGCCTACAGGGATCCGGAACTGCCTTCCCTTTCTGACATCATTTTCCACCGTTTCTCCCCTGGGGATTGGGTTTATTTGCGAACCCAGAAGGCTGGAAAACCACAAGACCAGTTAGACCCCAAGTGGACAGGACCTTAGCTAGTGATCTTGACCACTCAGACTGCCTGACAATTACACGGCACAGCCCCGTGGACCCACCATACCAGAGTGAAGGCAGCACCCACACCTGAGGAAGAAGTTACTGAGCCACCCACTCCATACACCTGTGAACCCGTTATAGCCCTTAAGTTACTTTTCAAAAGGAAGAACTTACGGGTAGATAAGTAATGTGGTGGACAGGCTTAGCAGCTGGCTAAGCCTGTCCCTTATAACTGTCCACATGAAACGAGAGCTTAACGCAGTAGTCCATTTCTCGGGGATTACAGCCTGTGGACAGACTCTATCCCAGTGCTGGTTTGTCACCCCCACCCACAGGGTGATGCCTGTGGATCAAAGGTGTTGCATTTTGCCCCTAAGAATGACAGCACCACTCTCACCTTGGCTCACGGACCTGCTAAACCTATCCCTCTTGAACGCGGCTTTCCTGCTTGGCGCTCATCCCTGAAATTAACATCTCCAGCAAATACAAAGCCCTCACTCTAAAGTGCGGTCCTGCGGCCACTGCCCATGTCAGCAGCCCCCACCAAAGGGAGGAGCTTGCAGTAATGCCCTGGGGCTGCTCCGGACTCTGAGCACTGCTTCTTCCATTACCCCACAATTTCAGTGCCCCGGGATTGACTCCTATGGAAATCTCACCCACTGGTGCCCTCTGCACCCACTCAACGAATACACACAGGGACCAGACGGGAGATGCACTTATGGGGGAGGGAAGACGCCAGTTGTCTCGGGTTTAGTGTGGGGCCCTGCTGAGGCCTGGGGAAAAGCCACTAGTCAAGAACCCCCCGATGACCCCTGCTATGCAGGTGGGCCTCTCCCCTCACACTGCAAGGGAACCCCCTCTTGGGCTAGCCACTTAGGGAGGTGGTTCAATTCCTCAGAAGTGTGCTAGGCATGCGCTCCCCCTGGGTACCTGGTTCCTTTGTGGCCCGAGAATAAACCAATTGCCCCATCAGAACAACCCCAACTCCTTCCCTTCTCTGGGGTGGGCTCTAGCCTCTCCTTGCTTAAATAATGCCCAATTTATGAAACAATGCACACTAGGCCGGCCAAGTTCTAGGAACCTAGGTATAACCATTCATAACATCGGTATCACCTAGCCCTGAGATCAAAGGACAATGGGACTCATTCTGGCAGGAGCAGGGATAGCTCTCCGACTCGTGGCCCCCTGGGGAGGTCTCACATACCATGAAATCACTCTACAAGATCTCACACCGGGGGACTACCCTGGTGGCGCAGTGGTTAATATTCCGCCTACCAATGCAGGGTACCCGGGTTCGATCCCTGGTCCGGGAAGATCCCACATGCCGTGGAGCAACTAAGCCCGTGCGCCACAACTACTGAGCCCGTGCTCCACAACAAGAGAAACCACCAAGATGAGAAGCCCACGCACTGCAATGAAGACCCAACTCAGCCAAAAATAAATAAATTAAAAAAAAAAAAAAAAAGATCTTACACCGGCCCTTGAGAATTCGTCTAAAATCACGGAGGTTGCCTTATAAGGACCCTGTACTCCTCTAGACTCACTAGCAAACGTTGTTCTCGACGATAGGCTAGCCCTTGACTATCTCCTGGCTGAGCAAAGGGGAGTCTGCGCAGTTTTGAATGAAACCTGCTGCATGTACGTCGATAACTCTGGTCAGACTAAAGTCAACATAAGAGAGATCTATGAACAAGCTCAGTGGTTACACAGATGTAACACACAAGGTCACGCGGGGGACACGGGTTGGTGCCCCGGTCTGGGAAGATCCCACATGCCGTGGAGCGGCTGGGCCCGTGAACCATGGCCGCTGGGCCTGCGCGTCCGGAGCCTGTGCTCTGCAAAGGGAGAGGCCACAACAGGGAGAGGCCCACGTACTGCGAAAAAAATTTTAAAAAAATAAAAAAGGAAAATTAGGGTTTCCCTGGTGGCGCAGTGGTTTAGAGTCCGCCTGCCGATGCAGGGGACACGGGTTCGTGGCCCGGTCCGGGAAGATCCCTCATGCCGCGGAGCGGCTGGCCCCGTAAGCCATGGCCGCTGAGCCTGCGCGTCCGGAGCCTGTGCTCCGCAATGGGAGAGGCCACAGCAGTGAGAGGCCCGTGGACCGCAAAGAAAAAAAAAAAAAAACCCACAAGGTCAAGAACCAGGCTCCATCTGGGATATAGTCACGCAGAGCCCCCACAGCTGAACTGGTTTCTTCCGCTGCTTGGCCCACTAACTGCTATCATACTCCGGCTCACCTTCGGGCCTTGTCTTCTTGACTGCCTTGTCAACTTCGTTAGTAAATGGCTTGAAACCATCAAACTTCAGATGATACTAACGCAAGAATACAAGCAACTGGGACTGCATCTTGGTGACAATCAAACTTATTTTAGGTTAGTCAGAAATCCAGAAAAAAACTACACCCACGTTCGGCAAAAAGCAGCTTCAGCAATCAAACCTCCGCCCTTCAGTGCCCCCTCAAGAACGAGCAGCAGCAACAAGGGAAGGGGGCATTTTGTTGCCAGATCTAAGCCAGGTCTTTGCTCAAAACCTGCCACCCTCCCCGCCACACCTTCAGCAGGAGTGAACATAAATCTGTAAGTTAAAGGGTCCAAAGAGACGAAGCCACACGCACAAAGGAAAAAACAAGTGGAGCCAGCTGGGACCAAGATGGCGGCAAATCCAACCTCCAACAGACCCTGAACCTCATTATGTGTTGATTTTACTATATTAACATATTAAATGACACACCTACCAGAGGCCAGTACATTAAAGACCGAAACAGGATAAAAACGGTGTCCTACCCCCCAACTCCCTCAAAAAAGCCTTGCCCCTTCCCCAGTAGGCTAATGCGTGTACCTCCCAATCATTAACCTCACTCCTCCCTTTAAAATTAAATCCCCCTCGCCAGGTGGGTGAGAAGTTCAGCTGTGAACTTAGCTCCCGCTGTTCCATTTATTCGGCCACTGAATAATACTTGTGCTATGTCAACTCTGCTGCGGCCCCAGCAGGGTCCACAGGACTTAATTCGGTAACAGGCGCACAAGGGGAGGTGGCAGCGGGGCCAGGACTTTCCCAAGACCCAAGCTACACCCACTAACACGTGTGCATGTAGGCGGAGGGGCCGGGAAGAGTCCCAATTGTCCCAGCACCAATCCTGTTCTCATAAACTTCTGGCAGGCAGTACGCACAGGCTGGCCCCCGCCTCACAAACAGCATTTACGGAAATGGGTCCGGGACTAGGGCAAGGCTGGGGGGTGGCCTGCTGGCGCGTCGCGGTCACATGTTGGCTCGTTCCCGCTGCAGCCGCGAGTTATAGGCACGGGACACGGTGTTCCAGGCGTCCATGTAGCGGTCCATGCACATGGCGATGCACTTCTGGGGACGGGGAGGGCGCACGGCTCAGGTCTGGACCGCGGCCAGCGCCCCCACCCCGGCAGCGGATTGCGCACGCGTCGCGGCCCCATCGCGTCGCCCAGTTAGTCCGCGTGCATGCGCAGAGACCTCCCCGCCGGGTCCGGGCCCGCGACCCCGCCGGCCCCCCGCGTTTACCTGCTCCGAATTGTCCAGGGAGCCCCCCGGCTTCCCGATGCACTTCCGGAAGCACTTGTCCGTCATCCTCTGTGGGGACACGCGAGCCCTCAGTTGCGACGCCGGCCCCCGGCGGCCCCCGGCGGCCCCCGCCACCCTCGGCCCCCCGCCCCCGCCCCGGACCTGCAGCAGCTCTTGCGCGTTGGCCACGGCGATCTGCACTTTCACCTGCTCCATGATAAGCCCAGGGTCCAGCTTCCCGCCGCCGGAGCTCCCGAAATCCGAGCCGAAGCCACCCTCCATGGCTCCGCAAAGTCAACCGGACAGCGGCAGCGTGTGCCCACCTGCACCCACGCCGGAAGTCGGACACCGCAGGGCCCCACGGGAAATGGCGTCCGAATGCGCTGGGGGGCGGGACTACAGCTCCAATAAGGCCGCGCGGGGCCTCCCGCGCATGCGCAGACAAGGGCGGACCAGAGTCGGTTTCCCGTGTAGGACTCCGGGGAGAAGGGAGGGACACGGGGCCTGAGGCCCGCCCCTCCGCGCTCAGGCTCCGCCCCGCCAAGGGTCCCTCCGCACTTGCGCACGGGGCGGTGGGAGCGTCTACACTGTGCCTTGGGCTCTGGGGCGGGGTGTTAAACCAGGGCGTCACGTGACCAAAAGCACTGCGGAGTGGCAGTGCATCAGGTGGGAAAAGAATGCAGAAAACTAGGGGGCCGTGGGGTCAGAGGGTAGGATCCTAAGACACCCGCTTCACTAGGGGCTGGGGCTCCTGCTTCAGCAGCCTGGCGTGGGAGTAGACTCAGAGGGAGAATTTAAAACCAAAATGTTTATTGGAGTGTTGTATAAAAAAGTTTCCAGTCATAAAACGTGTATTACAAATCGGAGAAAACAAAAGACCACACGTTTGGCATGCATCGTAAAAACCACCAACAGATCTCTGAAACGTGTCCAAACAGCCGAGTTCTTGAAACCGAGCCCACTAGCGTGTAGTGCTGATGATCCCTTTCGGGCTCAGAATTAAGACCTTTCCAGTAGCTTTAATGTCCTTGAGGAATGTCAGTCCCAGCTCGGATATACTGATATAAATAGAACTGCTGGGTAGACGGTGTGGGTAAAAACGAGCCCAAGTCTGAGCTTGGCTGCTGTGGCAACAGCTGAGCGCCCAGACCGCGGGCGGGGAACGGGGGGAGGCACTGGTGTCTCCCAGGGGTTGATTCCTGCCGGCCACATCCCCGGAGGCCGTCCCTCCCCAGGGCTGGGAAGAGTGGGTTTTCTCCGGAAGGGTGCTCCTCATCACATGACGGGGGCTTAGAAAAACGAATCGCTTCTGCATCATTTTAAGTGGCTTAATGTTAAGTATGTTTAAGGACAAATGCAAATTCGATTTCCCAGGCCCTGGCTGACATTGTAACATTGGACTCTGCTCCGTGTTTTCAAATACTTGATTACCAATGACGGTCACCAGCCTCCAGCCACAAGTGGCCACCAGTCCAGTGCACCCTCCCCCCACCAGCCAAGGGCATCCCAGCGCCTGTCTGGGCCACTTCCAGGCTCCACCCAAGATCTCAAGCAGGCAAGAAAATTCATCTGCTGGGAACAACCCCTACCAGTGAGCCTGGGGGCTCTGCAGGCACTAGGGCAGCCCTTGGGCTGTTTTTCAGGACCTCTGGGCCTGCAGGGAGGGTGGGGCCCTCTCCCTTCCTTCCTGTCCTCGAGCCCAGCCTGCAAAACTGCTTCAGCAATTCAGACCCCAAATTCCAGGACAGACCTCTGATCCCCAGAGACTCTCAAAATACCTTGAAGGATGTAGCCAGTGCAGTTCCCACTTGCTTGAGTGCCACCCAGCCCCACCCTCCCAGCATCTCATCAGGCTCCCCAGACCCTCACGCTCCCTCAGCTCCTGCTACTTCTGGGAGAAGGAAGACAGCCCGCGGTCCAGGGACTCAGGTGGCCACGGAAAGGTGCTCGGACTTAAAGCCAGAGTCTGCAGGGGATTCTAGACTCAGAAGCAGCTTAGTTTTGTCGGCCACTGGCACCTTCCCGGCCTGGGGCTCAGGCCTCGGGCCCTCGTCGCCATGATCGATTCCCAGGGAAAGGAGGCAGGCGGGCTGCTCTCGGCCTGGGGTGGGGGCAGGCCACCTCCATGGCTCAGTATTGCGTCTTTTAAGACTTGAGCTGCGCTTACTGAAAGAAGTTTGCCGTCTGGGGCCTCAGAGCCCACAGAGACAGGCGCCCCAATGCCACCCCCTCGGGGGACTGTCCTGGTGACCCTGGCATACATGAGCCCCTGAGGTGGGATCCAGGCAATGTGTGTACTGACCGATGTAAAAAAATAAATATCCGTTAAAAAAATAACTTCTGTGTATCTACGTGGCAGAGGCGTCGAAGGTAAGCTGATGCAGGGAGGGGGCGGCCAGGCAGCCAGAAGCTGGACCGTGACATGGAGCCATCCCGTAGGGGTCAACTGGCCCGGGCAGGTCTGTCTCAGGAACACCATTTCAGCAAGAAGTTACAGAGGAAGCCGCGATATGAGTACATGCCCAAGAATACACGTGAGTCAGCGTGCCCTGTGCACAAGGCACGGAGTCGGAGCACGGGGAGTCCAGCGTCTCGCCCTGAAGTCACCCTCCTCCGACGGGAGGGTGGGAAGCGGTGGTTACAGGTGGACATCGTGCTGGAGCCCAAGGCATTTGTTTCCGAATTCGTCACACCTGTCCCCTCAAGGCTTACCTGAGGACAAGTCTTATAACGGATCCCCGTAAGGTGAGGAACTCAGCTGCAGAGAGCCCCAGAAGCGTGAGGCTCCAGCGGCCAGAGAGGGAGCCAGGAGGCCGACCCCACGCACCCCATTCCTGAGAGCAGAGCAGAAACTGTGACAAACCCCAAGCCCAGGCCTGACGGCAAAAGCCTGCGATTCCCTTGTTCGGGCGCTCGGCTGGCTGAGCCACCAAACTTCCACAGGGTGCCCCTTCCCCCCACCAGGTCAGAACCTGGATTCTGAATCTGGTTTTTTTAAAAGCTTAATAAAACAAACAACTATTGGATTCCTACGTGCAGTTCTGCTCTGTCCACCTCAGGCCTCCTCTCCCGCTCTGACCCCAGGCTGCAGCTGAGACCGAAGCGGTGGACGGGCCCCCTGGACTCCCAGCCCAAAGCCCGCTAGCCACTCGGCTCCTGGGCCCCAAACTCAACTGAAAGGTGAGAACGGGGCACTTAACACTCTGGACAGTGGTGATGAAGGGCCCAGGGAAACCCAGCGACAGGAAAGTTCAGCAGAGACCCACCCCCACGCTCTGGCAGTTCACTTAAAAACTCTCTAGAAATGTACCAAGGACTAAAGAAGCCAACGATATAAAAATAGTTTTCAGTGGCCCTGGATAAAGAAAGACGTGTGACGAGGCATGTTCGGTTCACATGACGCGGCAGCCTCGAGAGGTGGTCCTCGGATCCCCCTGCAAGGAAGGACGGCACCAGTGAGGAGGCCAGGAAGGTGGCTGGTGGCCCCAGCCCCCTTCAGGAGGGGCTGGAGCGGGGCAGGGCCTGAGCCACCATGAGAAGCTCAGCTCCCAGCAAGATGACCCCAGCCTCAATGGTCCCTGTTCCAGAACCTTCCATGTCTCCCTCACCTCTGTTCTGAGCTACAGAACACGGTACAATTGTTTCAGACCCCGGAGGGTCTTGCACTTATATCTCATTCAGTGTGGTTCCTTGGCTCCCCACCTTCCCCCCAAAGCCATTATTAAGCCACCAGCACCCCACTCTGGAGGAAACGTGGTAACAGGGGGTTCGCTGAGAACCCTCGGGGCTCCACCAGAGTCACTTTGAGATGCAACAGGCTTTGAACACCCCACTCCCAGGGTGCCCGGGCCAGTACCCTAAGGTCCACACAACAAGCAAGCCCGGGAGGCGAGGGCAGCTGGCTCCATGGCCTGCCTCTGGCTGTGAGCTCTGCGGCCTGGCCGAGCCAGGGCGAGACCTGGGAGGTGCCCAGAGCAGCCACGTAAACAGGGCCCACAAGCGTGTGCACGTGCGAGTGTGCGCGTGCCGCCTGGGAGCCTCTACCTGCTGATGGAAAAGATCCTCCTCTCCAAACTCGGCCGCCTCGTCCTCGCCCTCCTCCCCGTCCTCGGCCTCCCGCGCCACCGAGGACTGCTTCACGGTTCTCATGGCCACTTCCTGTGCAAGACGACACAGCAGCTGCAGACGGCCACCCCAGGTGCTGGGGGCCCAGCCCACAGGCGAGGTGGTCAGGATGCTCGGATGCCCAGGACCCGGCCCAAGCTGCGCTCACGTGCCCTGCTGGCCAAGTCCCCGCCCCAGGAGGGACGCCAGGACCGAGGCAGAGGGAGGTGCTCACCTCCCCGTCAGCATTGACCAGGATGGTCCGGAAGCTCTCGCCCGTGCCCCAGCTGTTCTGGCTCTTCCACACGAGCGTTGATGGGGGGCTGTGAGCCACCCCTGCACCAGCTGCCCATACCTGGGGACACAGGAGGGCCTCCCGGTTAATGTCAGCTCCGGTCCCAGTGGCGTGTACCACCAGCCGGCCCTCTATCACAGGCTCCCTCGATGCCCTGGGTGTTTAATCCTCCTGGCCCTACTGGGTCCTGGCTAGAGATGACAGTCACCAGGGTATGGTAGAAGAGACTGAGGTTCACAGTGACCAGGGCAAACGGGCCAGGCTGGAATCGGAAGCCCTAGAGTCCATGCCTATTGGCTGTCATGTGTCTCACCAGTGCCTGGACAGACAGCCCAGACAGCCTGGACTCAGCCCCACCTCCACCATGGACGCCCAGCACATCACTTAGGCCCTCCCAAGGGCTCCAGGGAAGCCCGGATGAAGAAACACTGGCACACAGGTGATCTGTGACAGCAGGCTGCTGTTCTCAGCGCCGGGGCTCCATCCCTGTAATGCTCTCCCCCCGCACCCCGGTCCCCCCACCGCATCCCAGTCGCACCTCACATCCTGCCCGCTCCCTCTCCGCAGCCACCTACCGTGACCGTCTGGCCGGCCCGCAGCACATACTTCGGCGTGAACTTGTAGGCGATCTCCTCCCCTTCTAGGATCTGCCTCTTGATCCTCCAGTTGCCCAGAGACTGATCCTGGCAAAGGGGACGGGCGTTGGCCCACGTCTCCGAGAAGACCCAGCGGGCTCCCCACGGGCTGGGTGGGGGCCTCACCTTGTCCGAGCTGTTCTTCAGCTGCACGAACTTGCCCTCCAGGTCGATCTCCTCGATGCTGATGCTGCCCGAGGCCGAGGCCTGCTGGGCCAGGCGGAAGCTGCTGCTGCTGGAGCCGGTGCC
This sequence comes from Delphinus delphis, assembly GCF_949987515.2. NCBI lineage: Eukaryota > Metazoa > Chordata > Mammalia > Artiodactyla > Delphinidae > Delphinus > Delphinus delphis. Next base: position 2,892,004 of record NC_082685.1, on the reverse strand, counting down.
GCTGGAGCCCGTGCCCAGCGGCTCCTCCACCTCCAGCCGCTTCCGCTTGCTGCGGCCCAGGCGCCCGGACACGGACACGCTGCTGCCGCTGCTGCTCGATGTGGCCCGCGAGATGGTGATGCGCGATGACGGGCTGGGGGACAGCTTCAGCCTGGGGGGCGGGGTCGCGGGGTGCCTGGTGACTCAACCCGCCCGGCCCGGGACAACACGCTCGCCTCACCCCCACCCCCGCCGCGCCGCGCCCACCTCTCCTCCTCGCCCTCCAGGAGCTTGCGGTAGGCGCTGATCTCCATGTCCAGGGCCAGCTTGACGTCCAGCAGCTCCTGGTACTCGTTCAGCTGCTGCTGCATCACGTCCCGCATCTCCGTCATCTCCCGCTCCTTGGCGTCCAGCATCTTACGGAACTTGTCCCGCTCCCCGGCCACGGTCTCCTCCAGCTCCCGGATCCGGTCCTCGGCCGCATTCGCCTGGGGCAGGGTCCACGCGCGTCACAGGGGGAAGCCCGGCCACCTCCGGGCCTCTTCCCCGCACCGACGACAGCGGTAGGGACGACGGGACGGGGCCTGAGGAGGGGTCAGGGGGCTCTGGCCAGTCACCTGCTTCTGGAGGCCGGAGAGCTGGTAGCTGAGGGACTCAACCCGCATGCGGGCCTCCTTAAGCTCCTCCCGAGCGGCGCTGGCGGCCTTGTCGTTCTGGTCGGAGCTCAGCTTGGCGTTGTCCAGCTGCGGGGACACGAGAGTGCGTGAGAGCCCGGGAAAGCCCGCGCGGGGCTGGGTGGGGCTGGGCGGGGCTGGACGCGGCGCTGGGCGGGGCAGGGCGGGGCACACGCGCACCTTGGCCTGGTAGGTCTGCTCCAGCTCCAGGCGGTACAGCCGCACTTGCTCATCGTGCTGCGCCCGCAGCTCCTCCAGTGCCTGGGCCATCTTGAAGTCATACTCCTGCTGCCGGCTGCTGTCCACCTCCACCAGGCGCCGCTCGTGTCGCCGTCGCGTCTCCCGCACCTCCTGGGGACACAGCCGCGCGCTCACCGCCCAGGCCTGCTCACCAGCGTCCTGGACCCACCAGGGGCTGGACTGAGGACACGGTTCACCACTGAAGAGCGGCTGCCCAGCGGTCTCCCAGCTGACGGCCAATCAACACACGTGCCCCTCCACACATGGGAGCAACACTCAGTAATGAAAAGGGGTGAAGCCCTGACACTCGCTACAACGTGGATGGACCCTGAGAACACGAGAGAAGTGAGAGAAGCCAGACACAGGACACGCAGCGTGTGATTCCACTGACGGAAACGTCCAGAACAGGCAGATCCACAGACACAGAGAGTGGGTTCGTGGTTGTCAAGGACTGGGGAGGGGGATGCAGTGACTGCTGATGGGGACGGGGCTTCTATTGGGGTGATGGAATGTTCTGGAATTAGAGGTGATGGTTACACAATACTGTGAATGTGCTAAATTTCATTAAATTAATTGTATACTTTAAAACAGTTTTGTTATATTAAAAAAAACTGGAACGCTAATGGTAACGGGTACAGTTTCTTTTGGGGGGTGACAGAATGTTCTGGAATTAAGCAGTGATGGCTGCACAGTTCTGTGAATGGACTAAAAATCCAGTCTAAATTGTAAACTTTGAAAGATTTCTGGTATGGGAATGTTTCAATAAAGCTGTTATTAAAAAAAAGATTCCTGATGGAGCCCATCCCGGGTGTCTGAGGTCCGAGACAGGACAGCAGTGGGTCGAGACAGTGACCAGCTGACAGATGCCCCAGCCACATGTGCCAGGAGTTGACCAGACAGCAGTGGAGTCAAGGGCAGAGGGGGCAGCCCCAGAGCTCAGGGCCTCAGACGAAGCTCACTCCACAGACCTCAGTCACTCATCTCTGGTACCGGTTTGTGGAACAATAGGAATTGTTTCTAAAGAAAGCCAAGCATTTACAAAGGAGTGTGGTGGACCCTCAGCAGAATGCCCACCCCGCCCCCAGGCCCGCCTCAGGGACCCTCCCCCCCGCCCCCCCCCCCCCCACGTGGCCTCCTCACGGGATCCCTGACAGATGTGAGCTTCTTCTTGGCGCCCCTGGCCGCTCTGGCTAGAGCGGGGCCTGGCTGGAGCTGGAAGCCGCTCTGTGGCTGCATGGGCACCCTTCCCGCCAGCACTCTTCCAGAGCAGTGAGCGTGGGAAGTGGCCCAGCCCCCAGGGTTCTGTTCTGCACCACGACAGCACAATGGGCTGTGATGAGGTGGGAGGGCCCAGGGAGCCCCGAGGCCCAGCGATGAGGAGGCGGGGGAGGGTCTGCAGGGGACTGAATTGCGGCCCTCCCAAAAGGTGTGCCCATGTCCTGGTCCCCAGAACCTGTGAGTGTGACCTTCCTGGACAAAGGGTCTTTGCAGATGTGATTAAGGGTCTCAAGACCATCCTGGATTATCGGGGTGGCCCTAAGTCTGAGGACGAGTGTCCTCGGAAGACACAGATGAGCAGGGGAGAGACAGAGAGTGACGGCCACGTGACGACAGAGGTGGGCATCAGGGTGACGTGGGAAGGAGGGAGCACCCCGGTTCCGCCGGGTGGGGCCCCACCTCCTCAAAGACGTCCTTGCGGAAGGCCAGCTCCTCCTGCAGGCTCTGGCAGCGGTTCTCCAGGTCCACGCGCATCAGCGTCTCCTTCTCCAGCTGCTTTTTGGCCACTGCGTGCCCATCCTCCGCCTGAAGACGTGGGACAAGCAGCTGGTGATGCTGTCTGCCTCAGCAGGCGGTCCTTGGGGGCCTGTAGCCCACCCACAGCTACCTTGGCCAGCTGGGCCCTCAGCTCCACCACGTCGTTCTCCAGGGCGCGCTTGTCGCTGAGAGCAGCGGCCAGCTCTGCCTCACTCTGGTGGAACACGGACTCCAGGTCCTTGACGCGGCCCTGGGCCACCGTCAGCTCGCCCTCCCTCTTCTTTGCGCTGAAAGTCAGGGGCAGAAGTTAGCAGGCAGCCCCGATGCCCAAGACCAACTTCACGTCTGCCTCTGGGCCCCGGGTCCCGACCTAGCATCCCTCTCAGTAGCACGGCCTCACCTCTTGGCACCAAAGGTGCCCCATCTTCAAACACACTCTGTATCAGGGGGACCCCGCCAGCCGCTCAAAATAACCCTCAAGACGTGGGTTTTCATGTCCTTTTCCAAGACTTTTGGGCACAGGAAGGGTCATTTAGAGGAGAACTCTGATTTTTTTTTTAATGTATTATTTATTTACTTTTTTTTTTTTTTGGCCACGCCGTGCGACTTGCAGGATCTTAGTTCCCTGACCAGGGATCGAACCCGCACCCTTGACAGTGAAAGTGTCAAGTCCTAACCACTGGACGACCAGGGAATTCCCTGTGTATAATTTATTAAAGTAACAAATTAAAACCTCGGCCTGGGGCTTCCCTGGTGGCGCAGTGGTTGAGAGTCCGCCTGCCGATGCAGGGGACACAGGTTCGTGCCCCGGTCCGGGAAGATCCCACATGCCGCAGAGTGGCTGGGCCTGTGAGCCATGGCCGCTGAGCCTGCGCGTCCGGAGCCTGTGCTCCACAACGGGAGAGGCCACAACAGTGAGAGGCCCGTGTACCGCAAAAAAAAAAACCAAAAAACCTCGGTCTTTGAAAAGTCGATCTCATTTGTAAACTTAAGCTATTTTAGGCGGGCTTGCCCAGCTTCTAACAGACAATTATCTCCAACATGAAATATTTAAGATGCCAAACAGACTTTTCTAACACACAACTCTTAAAAAAGGGGGAACATTTCTGAACGCTGCTCTAAATCTCCTTGGGGTTGACAGCTTGCCCACTTCCCCACCAAGGAACTGAAACTGCCTGGCAGCAGGGGGGACAGCCAGGGTCTCTCCCAGTGGGCACTGCAAGAGGTGGAGCAGCAGCCCTGGCAGCCCACCCCCTTCCCTGGTCCTGACAACCACAGACGTCCCCAGGACCATGCCCGGTGTCCCCTGGGGGCCGGACCACCCTGGGTGACAACCACTGGCAACACCACACCAGTTCGAGGGGACGGGGCATAAAGTCCGGTGACTTCGGCCTCCAGGCCGACCCCGTCCTCACAGGAGCTCTGTGCGGGTGTTGCACGATGGCCTCTATGAGGGTCTGGGGGCTTGCAGCCCACATTCCTGAGCTTAAGCCACACAGTCCCGGTTCTTCCACTCACGGCGTGGGGCTGCAAACCCCACATCCCTGGAGGGTTTGGGGAAACTAGAACCATCTGACACATCATTCCTGAAGACCAGCTTCATGAAAAGACCGTCCTCACACTAGAGATACATCTGCCAACACCCCTGTCTCCGTGGAGAACTTTCTCATAGGTGCAGACAGCAGTGCAACGTGCTGCCCTCAGCCGAGACCGGCGCGGTCCGAGGCTGGATGAAGCAGGAGGGGACGGGTGTGTGCGGGGCAGGAGCTGCTGGGCGTGGCCCTTGAGCCGGAGCCGTGAAGCCAGGGGCTGGGCCTCGTCTTTGGCAGGATCGGGGCGTCGGGCAGAGCAGAGTGCAGAGCAGTGAGGTGAGGCGCGCAGGCAGGTCAAGGTCAGCCACAAGGCGAGGGCGACAGCAGCAGAGGGATCAGGAAACGTGACAGATTTCTAGACGTCTTCACCCCATGCTAGGGCTCTGCAGAACAACACAGAATGGTCCAGAAAGCAGGGGTGCCAGCAGCCCTCACTGGCTTACGTGCCTGCTTCTTAACAGCTTCCAGGCGCGAAAGCAGATTCCTCCCCTGGAGCCCTAATTCCGGGAGGATTAGGCAGGAGCACCCGGCCTGTCAGTCCTCCACTTGACCACCTGCGTTTCCATCATCACAGTTTTCGCGATATATTTGGTAGGAAAAGAAAAGCAGTGCTGTAACCTGTCAGGAGGTTCACCTTGCTCGCTGTCACGTGCCACCCACACCTGTCTGTGAGGGCTGCGAGCCGAAGAGCAGGAAGCGAGGCTGTTGGGCAAAGCACCTGTGGATGTGAGTGCCCACAGCCCGGGAAGCTTTCCTCCCAGAGCAGGGGCCAAAGCAAAAGCCACCAGCCCGGGTGCCCAACGGCGGACACAGCTGCTACCCTAAGCTGTCGCAGGAGCCTGGAACACGGCCGAGGGGCTGGGACGGCATCACGACACAGGTGCCATCGATGACCAGGCTCGAGGTCAGGAAAGCCTTGTGTTGTCTGACGGCGTCCACCTTGAGTTTAAATTTAAAAAGGTGGAAAAGAAATGCACCAGGTTGGCCTCGGAGATTCTGTCTGGGCAGAGGCTCATGGAGACTTTCATTTTTCTCTTGAAATTAAATGCATTATCTGCTTTCTCGCCAGGGAGTATCTATGACTCTGATAAGCAGAAAGAAACGTGACCTCTCGGCCCAGACAAGGAGCAACACGCAGGTTAAAGGTGTCTGGGAGGTTCAGGGCCTGAGAGGGGCCGGGGGAATTCCAGAATTCTCCTAATCTTCTCCAAGAAGCTCAAGTCCCTTTTTAATTAAAAAATGTAATAAATTAGGAATTCCCTAGTGGTCCAGTGGTTAGGACTCCGCGCTTTCACTGCCGAGGGCGTGGGTTCAATCCTTGGTCGGGGAACCAAGATCCCGCAAGCCGGGAGGTGTAGCCAAAAGGGAAAAAAAAAAAAAGTAATAAATTGAGGGGATATCCAGTTTACCTGGCTGTTTTAAAAGTATACAGATTGCCTTTGCTGCTCATCAAAGACCAGGTGACTATACTGTGCGGGTCTGTCTCTGGGCTCTCTGTTCTCTTCCACGGAGGAACCAGAAACACATCACCAAGTGACAGAAGACAGTCTGAGAAGGCAACACACAGTGATTCTAACTCCAGGACATTCTGGAAAAGGCAGAGCTATGTGGGGACAGTAAAAGGATCCTTGGGAAAAAAAAAAAGGATCCTTGGTTTCCAGGGGTTGGGAGAAAGCATGAGTCAGAGGAGCACAGGGGATTTTCAGGGCAGTGAAACTACTCTGTGTGATACTGTGATGGTGGACGCGTGTCAGTGTACATTTGCCCAAACCCAGAGACTGCAGGACACCAACGGAGAACCCCTATGTCAACTACAGACTTCAGCTAAGAAGAATGTATTAATATTGGCTCTTCGGGCTTCCCTGGTGGCGCAGTGGTTGAGAGTCCACCTGCCAATGCAGGGGACACGGGTTCGCGCCCCGGTCCGGGAAGATCCCACATGTCGTGGAGTGGCTGGCCTGTGAACCATGGCCGCTGAGCCTGCACGTCCAGAGCCTGTGCTCCGCAACGGGAGAGACCACAACAGTGAGAGGCCCGCGTACAGCAAAAAAAAAAAAAAAAAATTGGCTCTTCAATCGTGACAAGGCGGCACACCCATTACTGCAAGGTGGTCATCATCGGGGACCCTGGAGAGGGATTTGGGGAAACCTGTACTTTCCACTCATTTTCCTGTAAACCTAAAACTGTTCAAAAACAAAAACAAAAAAAATCTCTATCAATAATAATTTAGAAGTCTACTAATTAGAAAAAAATGAAAAAGAACCCTGCAAACGTGAAGGTGGCAGTCAGCTGCTGCTGGGACTATGAATGGGGACTGGAGCCCGGGTCCAGGCCTCAGTCCTGGTCCCTGCCACGCCAAGGGACCATGGATGACTCCTCCCCACACCTCATCCTCGGCTTCCCCTCTAACCGGAGTTGATGCCAGCCAGGACCTGCTGGGGTCGCCGTCAGCAGGGAGGAGATCTGGTGTCCCTCACGGAGTCCTTTATCTAAACACTCCACGAGTTTACATCACTTTATTCCTTCTGCTACCATCACCACCAGCACCGCCTTGTCCTCCAAATTTCCTGAGCCTTCTACTCGGGAGCAGGTGGGAGACGGTGCTCAAGAACGGGAAGAGAAGGTCACCCGCCGCCCCCGGCTTCCCCGGCTGGGCTCTGTGACCTGGGGCACCCCTCCTCTGGGGAAGGGGAAAGGCACAGGGCTACCAGCTACCAGGGATTCAGTCCTAGGAGAGCTGCTGGGTTTTAACTCTTCCTGGGGCCAAATTATATTGGGGGATAAAGGCTCTAGACGGGGCGGCCAGAGGGCCAGGCCACAGAGGCCGCACCCACCCACCCAGCGGCCCCCAGAACCCACACGGCCCGCTCCCAGGAGGGCTGCCCGAGCCGGGGGCCCCGCTCAGACGGGAGCCGCCACCTCGCACAGGGCGACAACCCCTGCCACGGGCCCCTGTGCGCCCCAGAATCAGGTGACATCGTGCCGGCTGCAGCCCCACCTCTTGTTGGCTTCCTCCAGGTCGGCCCTCAGCTTCCCAGTTTCGATCTGCAGCCGGGCTCGGTCCCGGGCCGTCTCGTCCAGCACCCGGCGGGCATCAGCCAGCTCCGCCTCATACAGTGTCTTGATGCCGCTCACCTGGGGGGACAGCCAGGTCGAGGTGAAGCCCACCCTTCCCCACCAACACGGCTCCCGCTCACCCCGACACTGCCCCACCTGCCCCGGGCCACACCAGCCTGTCCAGGTCATTGGTCCCCATCACTGCCCGCCGCTAGGTCGCACCTGCCAGCTGGGCACACACCTCAGGTCTCCCATCAGCCTCCCTGCCCCGCGCCAAGGGGCACAGGGCCGTGAGCGTGTTTACAAATATCTGGAACCAACAGGACAGTGAGACACCACCTCCCCACGAGGATGGCTACCGTGGAAATGACAGTCGATAACAAGTGCTGGTGAGGTTAGGGAGGAATCGGCACCTCCACGCACGGCCAGGGAATTAAAACGGTACAGCCACCACGGCAGACAATCTGGCATTTCCTCAGATGGACAAACAGAGCAACCACCAACCCAGCAATTCCACCCCCAGGAATCTACCCGGGAGAAATAACACACATCTTACACAAGACCCAGGCGCATGCGTTCACAGCCCCATCACTCCTCATGGCCCCAATGTGGGAACAACCCAAATGCCCATCAGCAGATGACAGATAAACAGAATGTGGTCCCTCCACACATGGGAGCACCACTCAGTTGTGAGAAAGGGTGACGCCCTGACACTCACTCCAACGTGGACAGACCCTGAGAACACGATGCTCAGTGAGAGAAGCCAGACACAGGAGGACACACGGTGTGTGATTCCATCGATGGGAAACGTCCAGAACAGGCAAATCCCCAGGGACAGACAGTGGGTTCATGTCAAGCGACTGGATGAGGGTGAGGGGGTGACCACTAATGGGGCCGGGGCTCCTTTTTTTTTTTTTTTTAGTGCAATTCTGTTTTGTTATGTTTTTTTTGAGATATAGTTGATGTACGATATTATATAAGTTTCAGGTATATGACAGTGATTCGCAATTTTTAAGGGTTATACTCTATTCATAGTTACTAAAAAATATTGACTATACTCCCTGTGTTGTACAATATATCCTTGTAGCTTATTTACTTCATACATAACGGTCTGTTCCTCTTAATCCCCTACCCTATCTTGCCCCTCCCCAAGAAGGGGTTTCCTTTGGGGAGATGGCTGCACAGCTCTAAATATATTAACCACTCCTGAACTTAGAGCAGAGTTTAACTGGGTGAACTGCATGAGACGGGAATTATACCTCAATAAAGTGGTTAAAACACTTTTGGGGGCTGACACAGAAGGCAGAGGGTGACAAGGCAGCTGGCTTTGAAAGTGGCACCATTTCCCACAAAACTACAACAGAGCAGTGAGTGTCTGTGCCAGGGGTCAGAGGTCAACTTAAGGCCTGGGAGGGTCACTCCCCTCCCTTGCACAGGAAAGGCCCCTGAGCTGACGAGGCTCAGGGGAGCTGCCAAGGACCTGCCACTTTGTTGGGTGACCACCATCCCCGTTTGCCTGGGACCGAGGGGATTCCAGGATGTGGGATTTTTGAGGGTTCAAACCGGAATGTCCCAGGCAGGTCAGAACAAATCCAGAAGAGGTGGGATTTAATAGCCAGTCTGATCTCAGACTCCCACCCTCTCCGGCTGGGGCCTGGCTCTCCCACCTCAATCCAGCACTCCTGGTCATTTCATCCCACAGGTAGGGGGGGTATGGGCTCTTAGCCCCATTTCACAAATGGGGAAGCTGAGGCACAGGACAGCACACTGCCCTCTCCTGACCTGTCAAGGTACGGGGCAGAGCAGTCCGCTGGGGGCAATTCCGAGAGGAGGACATGCAGGGCATGTGTCTCTGCCCTCTCTCCCCGCCCATCCAGTCACCTTCCAGAACTTTCCTAACCCCAGTGGAGGGCCTGGCACCTAGACAGGGATCTCAGACAAGCTCTCCGGCCCCACAGGCTGGGTTCCTACTGGGGACCTGTCTCTCCAGCCTCCCCTCATGGCACGAGGGGCGCAGATGGACCAACACGACAGAACATCAAGGTGAGATCAGAACAAACTGTTGGGGCTCAGGGGGCAGGAAACCCAGCACGAGATCCTGCCTGTACGCCTGATGCTTATCCACAGTGGACGTCAGCATTAATTTCGACTTTTGAAATATCCCATTAAGATACCACTCATGGGGACTTCCCTGGTGGTCCAGCGGTTAGGACTCTGTGCTTCTACTGCAGTGGGTGTGGGTTCGATCCCTGGTTGGGGAAGTTCCATGTACCACGCGGGGCGGCCAAAAAAAAAAAAAGGTACCACTCACACCCCTAACCCGGCCTGCCCATGAGAAAACACCAGATGAACCCCAATGGGGACACTCCTGTCCCCACCTCACAGCTGCCAGGGCCCCAGGAACCAGGAAAGGTGGGGAACCAGCACATCCCACAGGGGCCCAGGAGATGGGAGACCTGGATGTCACAGGGGTCCTGAGGGGTCCTGGGGCAGAGAGGATGGTGGGTCAGCTCAGGAGATCTGAGCAAAGCTAAAGTGATGCAGCACTGTCGGAGAGCAAGCTGTGAGACACACTGACGTGAGATGCTGATGGGCACCCAGTACCGCCCTCAACCTTTGTCTATACACCTAACACTGACCCAAGAAGTAAGCTCGAGGGGCTTCCCTGGTGGCGCAGTGGTTAGGAATCTGCCTGCCAATGCAGGGGACAGGGGTTCAAGCCCTGGTCCGGGAAGATCCCACATGCCGCGGAGCGACGAAGCCCGTGCGTCACAACTACTGAGCCTGCGCGTCTGGAGCCTGTGCTCCGCAACGGGAGAGGCCGCGACAGTGAGAGGCCTGCGTACTGCGATGAGGAGTGGCCCCCGCTCGCCGCAACTAGAGAAAGTTCTCGCACAGAAACGAAGACCCAACACAGCCAAAAATAATTAATTAATTAATTTTTAAAAAAAAGAAGTAAGCTCAAGCAATTCAAAATACATCGTGCGTTCATCTCTGTGAGCGAGAACGTGGGCGTCCCACTAGACTCCGTGCCCAAGGCGAGGGCCTCACTTGTCCTAGGCCATCTTGGGTGACTCTCGGGGGTCTTGTTAAAGAGCAGGCAGACCTCAGGGACACAGAGGGTCCCATTCCAGACCCCTGCAATAAAGCGAGTATCACAATAAAGCGAGTCATACGAATTGTTTGGTTTCCCAGTAGATATAAAAGTTATACACAAAAGGACTTCCCTGGTGGCACAGTGGTTAAGACTGTGCTCCCAATGCAGGGGGCCCAGGTTTGATCCCTGGTCAGGGAACCAGATCCCACATGTATGTTGCAACTAAGAGTTCATATGCCACAACTAAGGAGCCCGCCTGCCGCAACTAAAGAACCGACATGCCACAACTAAGGAGCAGGCAAGCTGCAACTAAGGAGCCTGCCTGCTGCAACTAAGACCCGGCACAACCAAATAAATAAATAAATTTTTTTTAAAAAAAAGTTATGCCCAGGGAATTCCCTGGCGGTTCAGTGGTTAGGACTCTGCACTTTCACTGCCAAGGACGTGGGTTTGATCCCTGGGAATGGATCTTTATCCCACAAGCCGCATGGCTCAGCTAAAAAAAAAAATTTATGCTCACACTATCCTGCAGTCTATTGACTGTGCAATAGCCTTGTGGCAAAAAAAACAATGCACAGCCCTTATTTAAAAATACCCTATTAGGACTTCCCTAGTGGCGCAGTGGATAAGAATCCACCTGCCAATGCAGGGACATGGGTTTGATCCCTGGGCCAGGAAGATCCCACATGCCGTGGAGCAACTAAACCTGTGAGCCACAACTACTGAAGCCCGCGCGCCTAGAGCCCGTGCTCCGCAACAAGAGAAGCCACCGCAGCAAGAAGCCCACACACTGCAGCGAAGAGTAGCCCCTGCTCGCTGCAACTAGAGAAAGCCTGTGCGCAGCAACGAAGACCCAACACAGCCAAAAAAATATATAAATAAAAAATTTTTTTTAATTTTTTAAATTAAAAAAATAAAAATACTTTATTGCTAAAAAATGCTGTCACCTGAGCCTCAGCAAGTTGTAATCTTTTTGCAGTAGTAACATCAAAGGTCACTGATCACAGATCACCATAACAAATAACACAAATGAAGAAACTGGAAATATCTGGAGAAAGATCAAAACGTGACACAGAGACCTGAAGGGAACAGACTTGCCCAAGGCAGTGTTGCCACAGACCTTCAATTTGTAAAAAGGCAGTGTCTGTGCAGCGCAATGACCCGAGATGTGTCTGTGCTCGGTTCTCACAGCGTTTTGGGCGCGCATGTGCACACCCATCTGTGTGTCTTAGTAAGGCAATCCTCTACAGCCAGGACTGCAAACTCAGGCCCAGGCGCCAAAATTCCAGCCCACCAGCTGTTTTTGTCCAGCCTGTGGGACTAAAATGGTTTTTATGTTTTCAAATTGGCTGGGTGAAAAAAAAGAAAAAGGTATCTCATGACACAGGCACCCATATGAAGTGCACATTTCAGTGTGTATACATAAAGCTTTATTGTCAGGCAATCTGAGCATTCCTCCATGTACTGCCCGGGGCAGCTTCCCCACCACAAAGGCCGAGCTGAGTGCTCAAGCCTGAAACCATCAGCCCACAAAGCTGAGAACAACTCCAGCCCTTTCCAGAAAACATCTGCCGAACGCAATCGACAGCACTGGGACGATGGAGAAAATTCTATCTAGAGGAGGACGCGCAGATGGCCAATGTCACAAAGCCTCTTTCAACCAGTGAACAGGGGTTCTCCGGGCAGGCCTGTGCCTCCCTGCACTGTGACACTTGGGACAGTCCTGTGGGAGCCCCGGGCACAGCTTGGGCCTTTAGTTCTGTCTTTTCCGGCTGGTGCGGAACGATCGCCGAGCTTGAGGAATCCCAGCAAGTGTGCAGCCGTGGAGCAGCAGGGCTCGCGTCACCCGACGTGGTCTTTTCCTGGGGCCCCAGACTTACCCTGTGAGGACCCGCCTGCGTCCCAGGGATTGAGAACCACAGCCAAACACCGGCCCTCCCCAAACTCCCAGAGCCCAGCTCAGCTCTTGCTCCCGGGGTCCACCTGGGGAGCACCCTCCGACCCCCGCAGCAATGGGACACCTGGGCAGCAAGGGGGAAGAAAGCGAAGCCCAGAGGAACTCAACATCCGATGCGGAGGCTCCCTGGAGAACCCCCCTCCCTCCCTGGCCCACTCCTGCCCCCTCAGCACCCATGATCCTTCTCAAACAGAAATCTGGCCAGCCCCCAGCCTCCCAGAAACCCTCCAGTGACATCTGCACGTGGCATTCGCCCCATTACCGCTCACCCGGCCAGAAGATGCATCATCTGACCTCCGATGGGAAAGGCCAGAGTCTACAAGCGGCCAGCCCAGGCTCGTGGATGGGAATCTGACTTTTTACCTTGTGCCCCTGGACCCTTCGCATTGATTACAAGCACACAGTGTGCTCACAACATTTTAAACTGCATCATCACAGGATTCCTTAAGTGGCTTCTCAGCCTTGACACTAATGGCATTTGGGGCCAGATCATCCTCTGTGGGGGACCCTCCTGGGCTCTGCGGGGTGTGGAGCAGCATCCCTGCCCCCCCCCCAAGTGTGACAACCACAGATGTCCCAAGCCATCACCCAGTGTCCCCTGGGGGCAGATTCCTTCCAGGTGAGGAGCTGCGGAACAGGTAAAGTGCCCTCTGGGAGGCCTGACACACCACGCCCCCCACGCCCTCCGTGCCTCATCCCGCCCGCTCCAGCCTGAGCCCTGGCGGCTCCCTGAACCTGCCTGGCCCGCCCATCAAGCCCCGCCCCTCCGTAACCCAGGCCACTTGCAGGTCACTCGCGCCACCCACATGACCACACCACCTCTTGCTCCAGCAGGTTACCGGCTCTCTCCACTGTCCAGCTGAGAGAGGCATTTGTCATCTCACCCCCAAGCTCTAGGACAGCAAGCTAGTGGGAACTCCCCACTCCCGCTGCAAACACTCCTGTCACCTGGGTGGCCCCGTATCTTGAGCACAGCCCTGGGGGATGCTCACCGTGGGGCTGGGCTCCCCTGCATCCCAACCAGCCTCGGCAGCTGCCCAGACACATCCAGTTCCCCAGGCCCTGCCCCTGCATGCACTCTCGAGCACAACATCCATCCAGCGGGGTCCAGCACCCCACGTCCATCAGGCCCACTAGGCTGCCACCCCCAAAGGTCAGCACGGTGGTTCAGCCCGCAGGTGGGACAAGAGGCTGGGGGGAATGATCCCGGGCGCTGACCAGCCTGGCAGGGGGGACCTGGGCCTGCATCCCGACGATGTGCACGTACTGCTGAAGCAGGTGGCCGCGCTCTGAGTCGGACCACTCCAGCCCCATTGCACAGACAACAAAACCAAGGCTCTGGGAGGCTGAGTGACCTGCCCAAGGTCACAAATTAAAAGCAGGTTTGGATCCCGAGCCTTAATCCAATCTCAGGCAACCTGATACAGCCCCACCAGCCACCAAGCTTCTACCCCCCTGGATGCCCAAGCCACACCTTCTGGGACCATCCCTACCCTAGAGACCATCACAGGGACAACAGAACCCACGGGATCCTTCACTTCATCGCTTTTATTCTACAAAACAAATGTGAACTCATTGTGGCCCCACAAACAAGCCCCCAAAGTAGGTATTTATTATTATTTCCAATTTACAGAAGAGGCACTGAGCCCAGAGAAGTTAAGTGATTTGCCCAAGATCACAGAGGGTACGTGGCTCCCAGAAATGACCCCCCCACCTCCCCAGCCCCCTGAGGCTCTCCTCCCAGAAGTCAGTCACTGGGCCCATTCTCCGGAGTGGGAGGCCAAGGCTCAGAGCGCTAAGTGCCAACTTCAGACCATGACTCTTGCACGGGGCCCACAGGGGAACCACATGGCGGGCATCCCTCCCCCTTATTCTGAGGACCTGCCCTGGGGTTGGGGGGGGCGCCACTGGGAGAAAAGGAGGGCACTAGGTTGGCAGCCAGTCCGGACACACCCCACCCAGGACCCCCAGACACCAGCCCTCACATCCCCTTAGGGGACAGGGCTTGTCCAGCCCCTTCTCCCTCAGTCTGCACCAAAACTTCCCGCTGGTTCCCCTAGAACTCATGCCTCCCCCTCCCCTCACATTCCCCCAGGACGGGGCAGGGGCTACCAGACTACTAGGCTCCTGCTAACCAGCCAAGGGGTCCCAGGGCCCAACTAAGGGCCTCCCAAATTTCCCATGGGACCTGGGAGACATCAGATTCCCCCCCTCTGACCCCCGCCCACCCCAGGCCCCGGTAAAAGACCGAACCTCCTGCCTAACCCCACCCCAATCACCGAACTCCCCAGGATTCATTACAGGACCCCTGCAAAGTTCCAAGGAGAACTGAGACCACTGACTCACCCCAGAGACCCCCCTGAGACCCCCCACCCCTCCTCAGGACCCCCTCAGAGGGTCTGAGCCTCCCAGTCTCCCCAGAGACCCGAGAACCTCCCCCGTTTTCTCCTAGGACACCCGAACACCCAGACACATCCCTCAAGACTCCCCACAACTCCCTTAGGGGTGGGGTCCACCCTGGCTCACACCCCATCACTCAGGGGCCCCCTAGAACTCCCCGAATCCCTTGGTGGGCAGAGCCTGCCCCATCTCCCCCTGCCCAGGCAGGCCCCCCCTTCACTTCCCCAGGCACAACACCCCCAAGGTCCCCTGGGGATCCCTCAGAGGAGGGGACCTGCCCAGTCTGCACCCCTCACTCAGGTCAACCCCCCTCAGGGGACTGGTCAGCCCCAGACTCATGGGATCCGTGAAACACCCAGGAGACCCCCGGTGGGTGGGGACCTGCTCCAGGGTGCACTCTCACTCGGGGCCCCCCAGATACCCTGGGGACCCACCAGAGGACGGGACTCGCCCTAGTCTGCACGTTTCTCAGGGGATCACTCGGGGGGCGGGGCCGGCGCCAGTCTCCACCTCTCGTACGGGGAGGGGGGGTAGAAACCCCCGGGGAATCCCTCGTGAGCGTCCGTTCTGGCCTCTACCCCTCACTCAGGCCCCCCGAACCTCCCCGGGGACTCTCAGAGACAGAAGCCCGCCCCGGCGTGCACCCCTCACTCGAGGGACCCCGAGATCTCCCCACACTCCTCGATGGGCGGGGCAGGAAACAGTCTCCACCTCTCGCACTGGAGGGGTCCCCGAAACCTGCCGGGGACACTCACAGGCCGGGGCCCAACCAAGCGTGCGACCCTCGCCGGGGCCCCCGAAGCCCCCTGGGGACGCCTCGGTGGGCAGGGCCCGCCCCAGTCTCCCCCTCTCGCAGGGGCGTCCCCGAAGCCCCCCGGGGACCTTGAGAGCCCAGCCCGCCCCAGCGAGAGCCCCCGGCGCAGCGCCCACCTCGCGCGTGGTCACCTCCTCCCGCTCGGAAATCTTGAGCTGGAGCCGGTCGTTCTCCAGCTCGAGCGCGCGGACGCGGTCGATGTAGTGCGCCAAGCGGTCATTGAGCTCGCGCAGCTCCTCCTTCTCCTGCAGCCGCGACAGGCGCGTGGGCGACAGCGGCGTGGCGGGCCCGCCCGCGCGGCCGGGCGGCGGTGTGGCCATGGCGGCTGCGGCGGCGGAGGCGGCGGCGGCGGCGGCTCGGGGTCCGCGCGGCTCGGAACGGCGGCCGCGGCTCGGCGGGCTCATTCAATCCGACCCGCCGACCAAGATGGCGCCCGCAGCCCGCCGCCGCCGCCGCCGCGGGGCAGCCTGGAACTTGTAGTCCGGCCGGCGCCGCGCGCGGCATGGCGGGAGCTGTAGTCTCCCGCTCAGTTTCCCGCGCTGTCCTGGAGCCAAACCTCCGGGCTCCAAATCCCAGCTGGGCCAATGCGTGAAACCGGGTTTCTTTCCGGGATTCAGTTTCCCCTCTTGTATAACCTACCTACCTACCTCTTTGGAGATTCATTAAAATTAAAGGTGGGGTGGTGAAGGAACCTCAGAAATATGTTCGGTGATCTCACCGATATGTGGAATTAAAAAAAAAAAATCAAAAATACCCCAGGCTCATGTAGATACTGTCAAGTTGTCCTCTGAAGAGGTTTACCAGTTTACACTTTTGCAACAATGTATGAGATTATCTGTTTTCCTGAATTGCTGTCAACCCTGAATCATCTTTTATTTTATTTATTTTTTTAATTTATTATTTATTTTATTTTATTTATTTTTCGCTGTGTTGGGTCTTCGTTGCTGCGCGGGCTTTCTCTAGTTGCGGCGAGCGCGGGCTACTCTTTGTTGCGGTGCGCAGGCTTCTCATTGCGGTGGCTTCTCTTGTTCTGGAGCACGGGCTCTAGGTGCGCAGGCTTCAGTAGTCGTGGCTTGCGGGCTCTAGAGCACAGGCTCAGTAGTTGTGGTGCACGGGCTTAGTTGCTCCGCGGCATGTAGGATCTTCCCGGACCAGGGCTTGAACCCGTGTCCCCTGCATTGGCAGGCGGATTCTTAACCACTGCGCCAAGAGGGAAGCCCTGAATCATCTTTTAAATTATTTTATTTATTTGAATTTCTTTTTATGTCCATAAGCAAAGTTTTGCCATTTTCTTTTGTGTATGTGTGTTTTTGTTTTTGTTTTTGTTTTGTTTTGAGGTATAGTTGATTTACAATGTTGTGTTAGTTTCATGCGTACAGCCCAAGCTCATATGAACAGAGAACAGATTGGTGTCTGTGGGTGTGGGGTATGAAGTGGGTGAAGGGGTTCAAAGAGTACACATTTCCAGTTATAAAATAAATATCATGGGGATGTAATGGGCAGCATGGTGACTGTAGTTAATAATACTATATTGCATATTTGAAAGTTGCTAAAAGAGTAGATCTTAAAAATTCTCATCATATGAGAAAAAACCCTGTAACTATTTGTGGTGACGGATGTCACCTAGACTTATGGTGGTGATCGTTTCCCAGGATATACAAATATCGAATCATTAGTTTGTACACCTGAAACTAATATAATGTTATGTCAATTATACCTCCATTTTTTTGGGGGGGGCAGGGGTACGCGGGCCTCTCACTGTTGCGGCCTCTCCCGTTGCGGAGCACAGGCTCCGGACGCGCAGGCTCAGCAGCCATGGCTCACGGGCCCAACCGCTCCGCGGCATGTGGGATCTTCCCGGACCGGGGCACGAACCCGCGTCCCCTGCAACGGCAGGCGGACTCTCAACCACTGCGCCACCAGGGAAGCCCTATACCTCCATTTTTTAAAAAAAATGTTCAGTGAAAGGAGGCAGACACAGGCCTCTCTTGCCTTCGAGATGGCCCACACTCCGTCTGTGGAGTGTGTTTCTCTCTAAATAAATCCACTTCTTACCTATCGTTTTGTCCCTCACTGAATTCTTTCTGTGACAAGACATCAAGAACCTGAGCTTCTTTAAGTCCTGAGACCAGCACAAAACCCCCCACCAGATGGAAGATGTTCCAGAGAGAAGGTCACAGTTTGGTAACCTTGAGAAGCTCATCAAGGGACCACCTGAGCCCAGATTAAAGGAGCACAGGCCCTTCACACACCCTAATCCTTATCAGCAGCACCCCCCCTTGAACTATTGCTATAAAAACTCCTCACCAAATTTCCCCAGGTTGGGACACACAGTTTTTGGCGGGTGCAAGCCCACTGTGTCCCCCTTTGCCTAGCAAAGCAATAAAGCTTTCTTTTCTACTTCACCCGGAAAAAAAAAAAAAGCCAGACACAAAAGGTCACACAGCGTATGAGTCCACTCATATAAAATGCCTAGAAGAGGCAAAATGATACAGCAGGGTCTGTCCAACTCGGCTCTGTGGACATTTGGGCCCCATCACTCTCTGTGGGAGGACCATCCTGTTCATTGTAGGGTGTCAGGTGGCATCACTGGGCTCCCCTCACCCCGGCCACCTGATGCCAGCAGCACCATCACACCCTCCGATCCAGACAATCAAAAATGTCCCCAGATGTTGCCACATGTCACCGAGGGGACAAAATCACCCTCAGTGGAGAACCACTTCCTTCCTCTAACCCTGGAACTTGCACCGCTGTTCTTTCTGCCCTGAGAACCGCCACCCCCCCATACATCTCACTTCGGGGGACTTGGTGCAAACAGCCTTCCTCGGGGACCCCAGCAAATCACACACTGAGAACTTGGATTCCTTTACCAGCCCTCTGGGGTGTGGGGTGGGACGGCCTCCCCGCTGCGCGCGGGCTTTCTCTAGTTGCGGCAAGCAGGGGCTACCCTTCGTTGCGGTGCGCGGGCTTCTCACTGCGGTGGCTTCTCTTGTTGCGGAGCACGGGCTCTAGGTGCGCGGGCTTCAGTAGTTGTGGCGCGCCGGCTCAGTAGTTGTGGCGGGCTCTAGAGCACAGGCTCAGTAGTTGTGGCGCATGGGCTTAGTTGCTCAGCGGCATGTGGGATCTTCCCGGACCAGGGCTCGAACCCGTGTCCCCTGCATTGGCAGGGGGATTCTTAACCACTGCGCCACCAGGGAAGCCTTTTTCTTTTTTTCTTCTGTCTTGAATCCTGATACTCACGCACATTCCCCTCTTACCAGAAGCAAAGCCCCCTGCCCTGCCCCAGCACCCAGGCAGGCACGAGTCCCTGGCTAGGCTGTGACTAGCCTCTCAAAAACTAGCTTGTACTTGGGGACCGTATGTCGTCGCCTTTCCCTCATAACAGTAGGAACACCGAATGCGAAACACAGTTGGTACAACGTGAGGGCGTTTAAAGCAAAATAGGGATAAGTGGTACTACAGGAGGTGGGGGCCCGAGGGGAGAAAAATGATGGGGGTTTGGGTTTGGGGGTGGCATGGGGTCACCTTTCCTCCCCTCCACCCCCAGGCTTAGCTGCAACCCCCTCCTCATCACAGGTCCCGCTGACGACCGCCCCGGGCCACCCAGTAGCCTGCCATTCAAGACCCTGCAGGGTCCCACAGGCCGCCCACCGAGCTGGCCCCTCTTGGCACGTGGGTGCCCCATCCGTCTCCAGGTCTTTGCCTGTGCTGTTCCCTCCTCCAGGAATGCTGTTCCCCGCGCCCCATCCTCCCCAACCCCCCTTTCCGCGGCTGCTCCCCTACTCTCCGCCCTAACCTGTGCCGCGAGCCCTCCGCACCCCCCCAATCGCGGACCCCCCCGGGGGCCGGACTCCAACTCCCAGAAAGCCCTGCGCTTCCCGTGGGTGCGGCCGGAGTGTCCACTCCCCTTGTTCAGTTTGGGAGGCGTTGGCAATTTTCAAATTTTGGCGCTGAACGGGCGGGGCGGCGACAGCTGCGGCCAGACCCCCTCCCCACGCCGGAGCCCGAGGCCTGGGCACTCCGCGGGCTCCCCAGGCGCGACACGCGGCGGCGAGGGGTGGCGCTTGGCCCGTTTCCAGGACGGGAAACTGAGGCACGGGGCGATCCGGGGACCTGTCCCGGGAACCCCTGCAGGGGCGGGACGAAACGGGGTTCGAACCCACGACCCTCTGATCCCAGGGCGCTAGAAAAGTTAATGGCTAATTGCTGCCTGCTTTGAGGGTGGAGGGTGCGGGCGGTGGGCGAGAAATCACCGAACCCGAGAAGGTCCGGCCAGGCCCTGTCCCCTCTCCCTCCCCCATCCCTTCCCCATTCCCCTATCCCTCCCGCTTTGCGCCGCCGCCCAAGCTCCGCGCCGGAGTTTGGCGCCAGATTTTTCAAAATCTCAGCGAAACGGCTCCCAGCCCGGATCGCGAGCCTTGATCCTGAATTCCGGCGCCTGGATCTGAGCGACCGCGGATTCTGGAGTCTGGACTGGGTGGGGGAGGGCTCATTCCAGAGCCTGGATCTGGGGGGCTGTGGATTCCAGATCTGGGGAGGGCAGAGATTCCAGAGCCTGAATTTTGGGCACCCTGATTCGGGAGCCTGTTTTGGGGAGCTGGGATTCCGGACCCTGGATCTGGAGGGCACTGATTCCAGAGCCCGGAGGAGGGCGGGTTCTGGAACCCCAGTTCCTGAGCCTGGAGGCTAAACCTGGAATCTAGGATCAGAACTCAGGAATCTGGGGCTGGAACCCTGAAATCCCAACTGAAATCTGGGGGCAAGGAGAGAGCTGGGGCCGGAGGGACAGCTGTTTGTTAAATGGGTTCCGGAATAATGAAATCAACAAATATTGGGACTTCCCTGGTCGTCCAGTGGTTAAGACTCCCCGCTTCCACTGCAGGGGGCACGGGTTCGATCCCTAGTCAGGGAAGTTCCAGATGCCCCGTGGTGTGACCAAAGAAACAAATACGGATTGCCATCTCCGCCTGTCAGGCACTGGGGCTGTATCAATGTCCAAAACAAAGATCCCTGCGCTTGGGAAGCTGACAAGGATGAACTAGGAAGACAGAGGAAACAGATACCTAATGAATAAGTGAATTTTATGGCATGTTAGAATATAATAAGGTGGGAGGGGGATGGAAAAAGCTGGGTGAGGGGCTTGGGAGCATGTGAGCTAGGGGGTGCATTTTTTTTTTCTTGCGGTACGTGGGCCTCTCACTGCTGTGGCCTCTCCCGTTGCAGAGCACAGGCTCTGGACGCGCAGGCTCAGCGGCCATGGCTCAGGGGCCCAGCCGCTCCGCGGCATGTGGGATCTTCCCGGACCGGGGCACGAACCTGTGTCCCCTGCATCGGCAGGCGGACTCTCAACCACTGCGCCACCAGGGAAGCCCGAGGGGGAGTGCATATTTAAACAGGGTGGGCCTCTTGGAGAAGGTGGCATTTGAGCAAGGACTCGAAGAGAAGGAGGGGACCAACCAGGTGAACAGGTGGGGAGAAGCCTCCCAGGGAGAGGGACCAGCCAGCACAAAATCACACTCCAGGATGGTGGACATGGCAAGGAATAAGAATTTCCAGTGGGTGGAGACAAGTACAGTATTAGAGAAGGAAACACATGTAACACCCGTGTATTAGTCATCTAGTGCTGGGTAACAAAACACAGTAGCTTAAAGCCACTCATGTTTCTTATCTCAGTTTCCACAGGTTGGGAAGTGGGGTGGGGCTTAGCTGGGTGGGCTGGCTCCAGGCTTTATGATGCTGCAGACAAGGCGTCCCTGGGGCAGGGTCGACTCCCAAGGGCATTTGTACTGATCTTGGAAGGATTCATGTCCTTGCTGGCCATTATCCAGGGGCTGTCTTGGTTCCCTATCATGTAAGAGAGGATTTGATTTTGGTTTTGAAACCCTCACTGTTTGTTGTAATAGGGAAACAAAAAATGAAAATGGCCCAGATATCCCATATAGACCAGTGGGAACTATACTCAGTATCTTGTAGTAACCTATAATGCAAAAGAATCTGAAAAAGAATATATATATGTATAACTGAATCACTCTGCTGTACACTTGAGACTAACACAACATTGTCAATTAACTGTAGTTCAACAAAAAAAATTTTTTTAAATAAAAAAGGACACAAGCAGAAACTAACACACCATTGTAAAGCAATGATACTCCAATAAAGATGTAAAAAAAAAAAGGACACACACAAAAGAAAGGACACACCGACACCTTTGTATAGACTCACACAGTGGAATATTATACAGCAGTGGAAAACTAACACACAGAATGACCTCCCAAACATAAGATCATGCAAAAAAACCGAAGTGCAGAAGAATATCTACAGTGTGCTTCCGTTTTTATAAAATTCGAAACCCAGCTAAACCAGCTGATACGTTATTTCAGTATGCTACAAATGTTAGAGAATTGAAGGGAAGAGTGGGGACGTGATTAACCCAGAAGTCAGCATAGTGGTTGTGTTTTGAAAGCTGGGCGGTTGTGAATGTCTCTATTCTTAGCTGCACGCATAAATTATGGATGCCCTTTGTGTGTTTGATGTATTTTGTGTTTCAAAAGTGAAAAAAACAACCTCCCTCAGACTGCTGTGTAGAACAACATGGTTCCAATAGAAACAGAATAGCCCACCACAAAAAAGAAACGATAATTACGCAATAATTATGTGACCGGATAGAGGTATTAACTGCTCATGGTAATCACGTTGCAACATATAAATGTATCAAATCAACATGTGAAACTTACACAAGGTTATATGTCAATTATATCTCAATTTTTTTTTTTTTTTAATCTTTTGGCCGCGCTCAGCATGTGCGATGGAACCCGTGCCCCCTGCATTGGCAGCGTGGAGTCTTAACCACTGGACCACCAGGGAAGTCCCTAATTTTTAATGTTTTACTTAACCTGACATACCCAAAATATTCTAACCAATATTGTAATCGACATACACAAATTACTTTTTTATTTTATTGAAGTATAGTTAGTTTACAATGTTGTGTTAATTTCTGCTTTACAACAAAGTTATTCAGTTATATAATTAATTTATTTTTATTTATTTTGGCTGCATTGGGTCTTCGTTGCTGCGTGTGGGCTTTCTCTAGCTGCGGCGAGCGGGGGCTACTCTTCGTTGCGGTGCGCAGGCTTCTCACTGCGGTGGCTTCTCTTGTTGACGGGCACCGGCTCTAGGCGTGCGGGCTTCAGTAGCTGTGGCGCACGTGCTCAGTAGTTGTGGCTCGTGGGCTCTAGAGCACAGGCTCAGTAGTTGTGGCACACGGGCTTAGTTGCTCCACGGCATGTGGGATCTTCCCGGACCAGGACTCGAACCCGTGTCCCCTGCACTGGCAGGCGGATTATTAACCACTGCGCCACCAGGGAAGTCCCTCAGTTATAAATATATATATTCTTTTTTTTTTTTTGGCTGCAGTGCGAGGCTTGTGGGATCTTAGTTCCCCGACCAGGTACCAGGTATCGAACCCAGGCCCTCGGCAGTGAAAGCACCGAGTCCTAACCACTGGACCCCCAGGGAATTCCTTCTTTTTTTTTTTTTTTTTTTGTTGCAGTACGCGGGCCTCTCACTGTTGTGGCCTCTCCCGTTGCGGAGCACAGGCTCCGGACGCGCAGGCTCAGTGGCCATGGCTCACGGGCCCAGCCGCTCCGCGGAATGTGGGATCTTCCCGGACTGGGGCACGAACCCGCGTCCCCTGCCTCGGCAGGCGGACTTCCAACCACTGTGCCACCAGGGAAGCCCTGGGAATTCCCTCTTTTTCATATTCTTTTCCAATAATTAACCAAATTATTGAGGAGATATTTTCCACTCTTTTTTCCACACCAAGTCCAGTGTGTTTTTCACACTCACAGCCTATCACAACTTGGGTGCTAAATTTTCAGTGGTTTAAGGAAAAAATAAAGTTGTTTTTAACGAAAAAGTATTTTACATCACTTCTGTTTGTGGGTTTTAATTAATTAAAATGAAATTCAATTCGAAATTCGGTTACTCAGTGGCGCTGGCTACATTTCAAGGGTGCAGTAGCCTCAGGCTGCTGTAGTTGCCTGGCCAGCACAGGTGGAGAGGATGCTGAGAAGTCACTGAGGTGAGGGACTGCAGTGGCCTGGGCTGGGGTCAGTGCCTCACTTAGAGCCCGCCTGTCCCCTTTCTGGACCTCTCCCCACACCTCCTTTTCCAGGCCTCGCTCCAGTACCCAGCACTCAGGAATCCCCTGTTTCCAAGCCCGGGTGCTTCCCCCCAAGGCAGGCAGTGCCCCCAGTCTGTACACTCCCAGGACCCAGGGGTGGCAGAAGGCAGCTGTTTTGTGGGGTGTGGATCTGTGAGCTGAGGTGCCCTCCGTGTGCAGGTGAGGACCTTCACAATACAGGACCAACCCTGGGATGTTGAGACCCTCAAAACAGAGGCAGCAGGCCACCAGCTTGGGGCCAGCTCTGCCCACACTGCCACATTCCAGGGCAGAACTGCCAGGAGTCTGAGAGTTCTACATGTGAACCGGACTTGCCAGGAGGCTTTGCAGGTTTCAATTCTAATCTGTTGCTGTGTAACAAACTACCCCCAAACTTTACTACGTCTCATGATTTCATGGGTTGGGAATGCAGGTGGGGCTCAGAAGGGCGGTTCTTCTGTCCCATGTGGGGTTGACAGGGGGCCCTGCTTGGTGTCCAGCTGGCAACGGTGCTAGGGGCTCTGGGTTCTTTCTGTGGTCGGTCTGGTGCCTCGCCAGCCCCTCTCCCTTTCTGTGTAGACTCAGGGTCTCTCCAGGGCCCACTGATGCAGCACAAACTTCCTATGAGATATCTCAGGACTCCCTGAGAGCAGGACAGTACCTGCCGTCCTCCTGAAGCTAAGTGACGTGGCTGGCAGTGTCACCTCCCTCACACTGCACGGGTCAAGGCCATCACAGACCCAGCCCAGATAAAGGGGAGGGAAGTGGCTGCACCGTTTTTCGTTCCGACCAGCAGTGCACACGGCTTCCAGTATCTCCACATCCTCCCAACGTGTGTTTTTATCTGTCTTTTGACCGTAACCATCCCAGTGTGTGTGAAGCAGTATCTCACTGTGGTCCTGATGCTGCCATCTTTAATCCACTGGAGACTTTGTCAGGTGGGAGGATAGTTCTATTTTGCTCGGCAGTGTGTTACTTGGTGTATAATTGTTGAGCCCTTAGCCATGGGTTGTGCAGCCCTCTTGAATTCTTGTAATGGGTCCCAAAAATACTAGGGGTGGGCTTGCTGGTGGTGCACCAAGGGATGGAGCGGGGGGATCGATTTGAGATCTGTCTGGGGGCCTAAGTTGATGAATTAGTTATCGGGGAAGAGAGAGGGTGTGAAGTTAGTCCCACCTCCGACCCCTTCTGCACCCCATGCAGGGCAACTCACAGCCCTTCACTCTAGGTGGCTGACCTGGCTGCACGTCTTGTACCCCTCCAATCTGGGAGCCCCAAATCTTCACTGTCTGTATTGGGGTGAATAGTGTCCCCCCAAATTCACACCCCACCTGGAACCTGTCAATGGGACCTTGTTTGGAAACTGGGTCTTTGCAGGTATAATTGGTTCAATTGAGATGAGGTCATCCTGGGGACTTCCCAGGCAGTCCAGTAGTTAGGACTCTGTGCTTCCACTGCAGGGGACACGGGTTCAATCCCTGGTCCAGGAACTAAGATCCCACAAGCTAGGTGGCACAGTCAAAAAAAAGGTGAGGTCATCCTGGATCAGAGTGGGCCCTCGTCCAATGCCTGGTGTCCTTGTAAGAAGAGGGAGATTTGGATACAGAGAGGTGAGGCCATGTGAGAAGGCCAGGTAAAGATGGAGGCAGGGGCTGGAGGGATGTGTCCACAAGCCAAGGTCCACAGGCAGCCACCAGAGGGGCCTGAGACAGATTCCCCCTCAGAACCTCCAGGAGGAAACAGCCCTGCCAACATGTTCGTTAGGAGACTATTACACTCTAACCGTACATTGAGCGCTTTGCTGGTTCTGAGTCATTTTGGTGAATTATGGAACGCGAGGATAGTTATGGGGACCCCAAATCTGTAGTCAGCTGGTCCAAGTGAAGGTGGTCCCAAGGGCCCCAGCTGACAGATGGTGTCTGAAGTGGGGCTTGTCTTATGGGAAGCATGTCTTCTAAGCAAATAATGGGCTAAACTCCATGCATCCATAGAACTGTAAATTATCTGATGGAAAAATGATGATCGCCCTGTATCATTTTGTTTTGTTTTGTTTTTGTTTTTTTTTAACATCTTTATTGGAGTATAACTGCTTTACAATTGTGTGTTAGTTTCTGCTGTATAACAAAGTGAATCAGCTATACATATACATATATCCCCATATCCCCTCCCTGTGGCGTCTCCCTCCCACCCTCCCTATCCCACCCCTCTAGGTGGTGTCCTGTATCCATTTTGCATTGACTAAACAAATTCATTTCAGCCACCGGATGGCCTAGAAGACATCTTACATGTCCCTTCATTATTTACGAGTTCCATGCACTCTCTGACGCACATCGATGGGATATTCACGTGAGAATCATGCTTTTTCCTTTTTTAAAAAATGCATTTTTTTTGGGCTGCTCTGCGCGGCTTGAGGGATCTGTTTCCCAACCAGGGATTGAACCCGGGCCATGGCAGTGAGAGCCTGGAATCCTAACCACTAGACCACCAGGGAACTCCCCAAAATGCATCTTTTAACGTAATGCCGAGCCCCTCAGCCGGTTGCTGGGGTCTCATTCAGTCATTCGACCAGAACCTATTTATTGAGCACCTACTGTATACTATGAACACCATGCCGAGCAAAACAGATGGCAACTCCTGCTTGGTGAAGCCAACACTTGAGTGAAGGCACGGAATGATTCGGATGAATAAGAATAGGCATAGTATGTTAGACAGTGTTGTGTGCTAAGGAAAAAAGGGGGAGTCGAAATGTGGGTGGGGGCGTGAAACATTTCACAGGTGGCCAGGGGAAGTGGCACTGAGAGGGGGACATGGCAAGCTGGCACGGGCAGGGGAGGGTGCTCAGGGAGAGGAACTGGCAAGGGCAAAGGCCTTGGGGTAAGACCATGCGGGCACATTCAGAGAACAGCGGGAATGGGTTTCCACTGGGGCTTTGTTCGGAGGGTGAGCAGATGGTTTTGGAGGGATCCCTCTGGGTACTGCAGGGAGAGCCGGCTATGGGGGGCACTGACGTCCGGGGAGGGAGGGCGTGGCTTCAAGTGGCTTTCAAGGTGAGTGCTGTACGTGGGTTTTTGTAAGCCTTTTGACAACCTGATTTTCCCAGGAAAGGAGGGAGTTTCAGAGAGGTTAGGTCACCAACCCAAGGACACACAGCTTATGAGGGATGGAGTGGGATTTGAATCAGGCAAGCTTGACCTCAGAGCAGAGATGCCTCTACCAAGCCCCTCCCCCGGACGTCACAGTCACAGACATCCCGGCCTCCTCCTGCTGTGGCTGCTTCCCCCACTCCTGCCCCACCTCCGTCCTCCTCAGTATCCCCATAAGTGACCCCGGCCTCCCCGCCTCCTCAGCTTTGCCCTTGACATCTCTGCCACCTGGTGTGTGTTGTTTCCACCTCCTCCCAGCACATCCTGTCTTCCCAACGTCTAGAAGTTCACATGATGACTCACCTCCACCCAGAAGCCTCTCCTTGGGGACCAGAATCATGTCTTGTTCATCTTTGAAAAAAAAAAAAAAAAAATGATGTCAGAGGCCAGTCCCTCCCCTGCTTCAAGCTTGCCAAAGGCTTCCTTTGCTATTTTGACCCCAGGTCGAATACAGACCCCACCTGCAGCCCCCAAAGCCCACCATCCTGATCTCCTCTCTCCTCCCCCCAGTCACTCTGCTCCAGCCATCCGGAACTCCTCAGGGATCCTCGCCTGTGCCAGGTGTGGCCCCACCTCAGGGCCTTTGCATGTGCTGTGCCCAGAGCCCTCTCCCTTCACAGCCTCCCCGGTCTGGCTTCTTTATATCACTCAGGTCTCAGCTCAAATGTCACGTCCTCAGAGAAGCCCACCCTGACTACTCCACCTGAAGTAGTTGCGTTACCACCCCCCCCAGCGCTGAATCAGCACCCAGTAGGCCTTCAATCAACTCCTGAATCCCCCATTTATTTATTTTTAAAGTTTTGTTTTATTTTATCTTTTGGCCATGCCATGCGGCATGCAGGATCTTAGTCCCCCAGCTAGGAATCAAACCTGTGCCCCCTGCATTGGGAGCTCAGAGTCTTAACCAATGGACTGCCAGGGAAGTCCCTAATTCCCCCATTCAGAGGGCAGTTACCACGCACAGAGCCCTCTCCTAAGTGTGGACCAGATTGAATGCATTTTGTGCTCAGGGCATTCCTAGATAACGCTGTTATTTCCATTTTGCAGAGGGGGAAACTGAGGCACAGGGGTCTCGTGCGCGGGATGCCATGCCCGAGTTCATGTAGCTGGTCAGGAGGGGATTCAAAGCCAGGCAGTCAGAAGTCTCCTTGGTCACCCCCGACCCCTGGCCTGAGCCCCCGTTTTCCTCATCCCTGCCCCTCACACCCCTCCTGTCTTAGCTGGCTTGAGTAACCATAACAGAACACCACAGTCTGGGGCTTAAACCACAGACATGATTCCTCACTGCCCTGGAAGCGGGAGGCCCACGATCAGGGTGCCGGCGTGGCCAGTTCCTGGTGAGGGCCTGCTTCCTGGTCTCACTGTGAGCTCATATGGCAGGGAGAGCTCTGGTCTCTCTTGCTCTCCTTACAAGGGCACAAATCCTACCAGGGGGGCGGGGGGGCACCCTCACGACCTCACCTAACCCTCATCCCCTCCCAAAGGGCCTGCCTCCAAACACCATCCCATGGGGGTTAGGGCCTCAGCATATGGATTTTGGGGACATAAACTTTTGGTCCATAACACCTCCTATGATGCAAAGGGGCCTCCAGCTCTGCACTCACCTCTCAAATGTCCTTCCCCAGTCCTGGGACTCCTAACCCTGCAGCATTCCAGCTGCCATGCTGGGAGAGAACCCTGACCCACCCCCCAAGGCAAAACCAATGCCCCAACCTCCTAGACACTTGGTTTCCCCTCTGTCCCCTGGTAACATCACTCCTGTCTCCCGGGTTTGCTTGTGGTGGGGGGTTAAAGGCCGGGTCCCAAGAAGCAGGGCCAGAACGAGGGTGAGGTCAAAGCTCAGTCACAATGAAAAATCATATTTCAATGCAATATTTAAAAAAAATTTTTTTAATGCAAAAAAATCCATGCTGACTACATTATCAAAATTTGAAATCAAGACAGGATCAATCATACTGTTTTCCTTTCGTCTGGGGCTCCAATATGGCTTGGTAAGGGACTGTCACTGACCCTGTCTTGATGGGAAATTTTAATATTCCATTCATCATGGGTGTTTTGGCGTGCATTATGATTTAAACTATCACATTAAAAAAAATTTACCTCGGGAATTCCCTGGCGGTCCAGTGGTTAGGACTCTGTGCTTTCACTGCTGAGGGCCCAGGTTCAATCCCTGGTCGGGGAACTAAGAGCCCACCAGCCACATGGCTCAGCCAGAAAAAGAAAAGGAAAAAATATATTTATCTCATTCTGGATTAGTGGTGATGATTGCACAAACTTGTGACTCTACAGAAACCCACTGAACTAGAGCCTCTAAAAGGGTGGACACACCTTTTAGAGGCTCTAGTGGTTGGGGCACAGTGGTTGGGAGTCCGCCTGCCAATGCAGGGGACATGGGTTCGAGCCCTCGTCCAGGAGGATCCCGTGTGCCGCAGGGCAACTGGGCCTGTGTGCCACAACGACTGAGCCTGCGCTCTAGAGCCTGCAAGCCACAGCTACTGAGCCCGCATGCCACAACTACTGAGGCCTGAGCACCTGGAGCTGGTGCTCTGCAACGGGGGAGGCCACTGCAGTGAGAGGCCCGCGCACCGCGGCTAAGAGTGGCCCCTGCTCGCCACAACTGGAGAGCATCTGCGCGCGGCGACAAGGGCCCGATGCAGCCATAAGTAAATAAATATATTTTTTGGAAAAAGGTGGATTTTATGGTATGTGATTTCTAACTTGATAAAAAATGAGAGAAAAAGATTATCTTGATGAGCAAGGTTTTGGTGCCCCTTTAAATTTTGCGACCCCCAATTTCCCTCTCTTTCCCTCTAGACTCCAAACATCCCGTCCTAACCCCTGCCTTTTGGAATAGCTGGAGTATCTTGGAATATCCTTGGACAACTCTGAGCTCCATGCCTTTGGATGAACAGCACCATCTTCCTGAGTCTCTATTCCACCCCCTATAAACTTGCAACCATCACACAAGTGCTGCTTCATGGGCATCAAAGGAGAAACTGCTTACAAAAGGCTAAGCACGTAGTAAATGCTCAAGAAAAGTTTGCTGTTATGCGTATCTTGAATGCAATGCAAAATTAAATTTTAAAGCGCTTAGGTTTATCAATTCTAAAGACAAGGGAACGGGCTTCCCTGGTGGCGCAGTGGTTGAGAGTCCGCCTGCCGATGCAGGAGACACGGGTTCGTGCCCCGGTCCGGGAAGATCCCACATACCGCGGAGCGGCTGGGCCCGTGAGCCATGGCTGCTGAGCCCGCGCGTCCGGAGCCTGTGCTCCGCAACGGGAGAGGCCACAACAGTGAGCGGCCCGCGTACCACAAAAAAATAAATAAATAAATAAAAAATAAAGACAAGGGATCTCATTTGCAACGCGGGTGCAGATATGTCCGGTTTCTTGGCTGGGGAAGTTGCCAACTCACATGTTCTCCATGAGGGTGGTGAGGGTTCCCCGGTAAACAGGGTCACCTCTCTCTCCTAGGAGCAGACAGGGACATTCTTAGGGCTGCACTCACCTTAGGAGCAAAATTTAAGGGGGTGCCCAGAACTCAATCCTCAAGATAAATATTTTAATGCAATATTTTCAAAAGTCAAAATCAATACCAAAAAATCCATGATGAATAAAAGATCAAAACTGCAAATAAAGACAGGATCTGACCTTGCCTGTGCACAACTCACCTCCCTGCCCTCCACCCCCAATCCTGTCAGATGGTGTCTGTATATAAAACCTTCATTTTTGCTCATCATGGGTGGGGCTCTTTTGGCATAAATTTTTAAAATAAAAAATATCTTTTTATTTTTTTGGCCACACCATGCAGCTTGTGGTATCTTAGTTCCCCGACCAGGGATCAAACCCGTGCCCCCTGCAGTGGAAGCTCAGAGCCCTAACCACTGGACCACCAGGGAAGTCCCTATAATACTGTTTATCTTGATGACTGAGTTTTGTGGCATTCCCTTAAAATGTGTGTCAGCGGTGAATACCTCACTCCCCTCACCCTACACCCTGTCCTTTGCTCCAATAAAACTTTGTTGACAAAAACGGCATCCACAACAGCCAAATGGTGGAAACAACCCATGTGTCCATCAACGGATGAATGGATAAACTAAATGTGGCTCCTCCCTACAGCCTAATATTATTCAGCCTCAGAAAGAAGTCAATGCAGACACACACATGGATGAACAACATGGATGAAGCTTGAGGACACTATGTTCAGTAAAATAACACGCCAAAGGATGAATACAGTATGATTTCATTTACAGGAGGTCTCTAAAGGATCAAATTTATAGAGACAGAAAGTAGAATGGTGGGTGTCAGGAGTTGGGGGCAATTCATGTCTAATTCCCAAGAGTTTACTCTGGGGATGATAGAAAAGGTTTGGGTCAGGATCACGATGATTGTTACCCAGCATCGTGAACGTATTTAATTCCACTGACCGGTATACTTACAAGTGATCGAAATGATGAATATCGTGTATATTTTATCATTAAAAAAAAAACCAGGGGACTTCCCTGGTGGCACAGTGGCTGGGTCTCCACGCTCTCAATGCAGGGCGCCCGGATTCAATCCCTGGTCAGGGAACTGGATCCCACGTGCATGCTGCAGCTAAGAGGTCGCATGCAGCAACTGGGGAGACCACGTGCGGCAACTAGGGAGCCCTGGAGCCGCAACTAAGTAGCCCTTGAGCTGCAACTAAGACCCAGCACAACCAAATTAAAAAAACAAAAGCAGGCACCCCTGGGAAGTAGTTTAGTTGATTTTAAAAAAATATTGCAACTATAAAGTTATTAAATACATGTTTCACATATAAAATATTGCGTATTTAAAATATTGCAATTGCCACCCCAGTCCCTGTCCTTCTCCTCCTCACCCCGCCCTCGCCGGTCTGTCCCTTCCGGCGCTGCGGGCGCAGGGACCTCGCGCGGCCACCAGGTGGCGCCGCTGCGCCCCGCAGTCCCCGGGACATTTCGCGCCCCCACGGTGGGCGGCGCGGAGGCGGCGCGATGCGTCAGCGGGACAGCGAGCCCGGGAGCTGGGGGAACTGAGCCGCGGGGCGGAGGCCAGACCCCAGGCTGGCGGGGGAGGGGGCGCAGCTGTGAGTCATCGGGAGCCCCCGTTCGGCCGTGGTAGCCAGTCCCACGCGGGCCTGCCCGCCTGGCTCGTGAACTGCTTACCAGGGGAGATGGCGAGGCTGGCGGCCGTCCCAGCGTGCGGCCGTGGCTGGCGCACACGTGTGGCTCCAGCACGAAATAACCGGGGGCTTGAGAGAGTGGAGGCCTCACCAAGCCTCAGTTTCCCCTTTTGCATCCTGCAGATGAGAGTAGCCCCTGCTTCCCGCGTCCTTGGGGGTTAAATGAACCGTGATAACGGGGAGCCTGGTGCCCAGTGGGCGCTAGGTACGTTCAGCGCCCGCTCCGGAGGGAGGAAATAAAGGCGGCGACCACCATTGCAAGCGCGCCCAGGTGGCAGCGCGCGACGCACGCAGGAACCGGTTCCCCTCGCTTCTCCCGGGCCTCGATTTCCCCCCACGGTCAGGTGCGAGGCGGACGTGCGGTCAGAACCTTGCAACGCGAGGCGCCTGCAGGGGGCGCGGAGCCCACGAGGCCGAGCCACCTGCGCCTCCCACGCGCGCCCCACCCTGAAACTCGCGGCGGG
This sequence comes from Delphinus delphis, assembly GCF_949987515.2. NCBI lineage: Eukaryota > Metazoa > Chordata > Mammalia > Artiodactyla > Delphinidae > Delphinus > Delphinus delphis. The sequence goes on along the minus strand of NC_082685.1, from coordinate 2,859,490 downwards.
TGGGGAGGGGCGACCGGTCCCGGCCCTAGGCTTTGCAGCCCCCGTTTCTGGGTACCTCGAGGCGGCCTCCAGCGACCACCACCTCTTGTTAAACGCTTACCGTGCACCCCTCATTTTAGTTAGGACTCACTGCAATCCAAAGGGGCCAGCGCTGCATTCCCATTGGACAGATAGGGACACAGAGGCCCAGAAAGTAAAGCCACCCAGGGTCTGGGGTCCCTGAAGCCTGGGGAGACTCCCGCCACCACCACCTAGAAAGGATCAGGCTGCAAACCGTACTCCATCTCCGTGCAAAACCCCAGCAGAACCTGGAAAGGCGCGGGCCGGGGACTCTCCGGGGTTTCCAGGCCCCCCCGAAAATCCGGGCCGCCTCGCGCGCTGGAAATCCCGCGCGCGCCCCGAAACGCGGCGCGGCTGCCGGGAAATCAGGAGAAAACTTCTGCTTTTTTTTTTCTTTTCTGGCACTCAAGCTCCCCCGGCTCCCTCCCCCCCCGCCCCGCGCCCTCCTCCCGGCTCTCGCCCCCACGTGGGGCGCCCCCTCGCGGCGCTCCGCCCCCTCCCCGCCGCCGGCCAACTGCAGCGCGGGTTTCTCTCGCCTTTGTTTTTTCTCCAATAGGAGGGGCGGATGAACCACCGGGGCCACGCCCCTGTTTGTACAAGTCTATAAATGGCGGCGCCGGCAGCCGCGCGCTAAGGTCGCTGAAGCCGAGGACGTCAGACTTTGCAGTTCCCTGGATTATCCTTGCTGAGGCACTTGCAATTTTTTTCCGCCTTATTTGGGGAGGATTTCGCTGCCTTCCGAAGGTCTTGACGAACGATTGGGTTCCGTAGGAAGGCTTTGGGCTCTCCGGCCTCGGACTTTGCATTTTCTCCCTTGGAACTGTCGTGGGGCTGTTTTCCACTGTGGATTATAACTGCAACATGACACTGGAAGAGCTCGTGGCGTGCGACAACGCGGCGCAGAAGTAAGTAGCAGGGCCCCCGCCGCCTGAGGTCGGCCGGGCCGGGCGGGGACCGGAGCGCCCCGTGGCCGGCCCGGCGTGACCCCCGTCTCCCTTGGCCCCAGGATGCAGACGGTGAGCGCCGCGGTGGAGGAGCTGCTGGTGGCTGCGCAGCGCCAGGACCGCCTCACCGTGGGGGTGTACGAGTCGGCCAAGCTGATGAATGTGTGAGTGAGACCCCGGCACCGGGCTGGGCGCGAGTGGGGATCTCCGCTCCGCACGCTCCTTGCTGCATCCCTCTCTTGCATGGGGCTGGGACACCCCCAAGTGTCCCTACTGCTGTGGGTCGAGGGTCTTTCTGCCTTATTTTTTTTGAGGGGTGGAGGCTGCAGTATCCCGGTGCGGCATCATCTGCAGGCAGTCACCGCGTCTGTGCCCCTGCCTTACCCCGCCATCCTTTGAACCGAATGTCTTCTCCCCCACCATTTATCTGCATGCAGACGCGATCCCTTGCGCACCTGCGGTTTCTCTTTGCTTTTGCAAACTCCCCGCCGTAACGGTGGCCCCTCCCAGTCCCCAGCTGACCCACCATCCCACTCCGGCTCCCCAGGGACCCTGACAGCGTGGTCCTGTGCCTCCTGGCTATTGACGAGGAGGAGGAGGACGACATCGCCCTGCAGATCCACTTCACGCTCATCCAGTCTTTTTGCTGTGACAACGACATTGACATCGTGCGGGTGTCAGGAATGCAGCGCCTGGCACAGCTGCTGGGCGAGCCGGCCGAGACCCAGGGCACCACCGAGGCCCGGGACCTGCACTGCCTCCTGGTCACGGTGAGCTGGGCCTCGGCCCCGCCCCGCCCCCTCCCTACCCCGGCACCTGGGCCCGTGTTTGTCAACAAAGTCGAGCTGGCCGGTCTGCACCAGCTCAGCGCTCAGCCATGCTCGGCATGTCCCCGTGGGCAGCCGGCCGGGTCTCGGGGCCTTAGTCACCCAGCGAGCTATTTTGAGCCAGCCTGCTTTCCCCAAAGGGGCCCTGGGAGAGGGGGGCTCCCCAGCCACTCCTGGGGCTCCCGCTGAACCCCGTCTCCTCGCCTTCCCACAGAACCCTCACACAGACGCCTGGAAAAGCCACGGCCTGGTGGAGGTTGCCAGTTACTGCGAAGAGAGCAGGGAGAACAACCAGTGGGTCCCCTACATCCCCCTCCAGGAGCGCTGAGACCCTGCCCGGCGTCAGAACCTGTTGCTGCCAAAAAACACGATAAAATAAATATTTGATTCCCCCTCCCTCCCAGAACCCCCCCAAACAACCCAACCTATGAGACCGTCGGGGGCAGGATCGTTGGAGGCTGAAGACAGGAGAGGGAGTGCGCGGCCACCCCAGGGCGCCGGGGCTGGAGCAGCGCCAGCAGCGGCCACCGTGTGAGGAGAAGATGGGACCCAGGCCAGCAAGAGAGGGGACCCTGGAGCTCAGGCCTGGCGACAGAGCAGAAGCTGGAGTGGGGGAGCTGTGCCCCCCCCCACAGGAGGGCCGAGACTCCACACTTCAGGGGTGGGGTGGGACTGATAGTACCCGCCCCCCTCCTTGAGACCAGAGCTGACATGTGCAAACGGGCCTTGGTGGGCCGAGGGTCCGCACCCTGGCCAGGACAGTACTTTGGGACTTGGGAGACAGGGCTATGTTGCTCTCTACCGGCGAACTCCCAGTCTGCAAACTAAATAGACAATCTATTTTGTTACTTGCACTTGTTACTTGAATCGGTGAAAGAAAGATGGGAAGCTTACAGATACATATATTTTTACTTCTACTATGATGGCCTTGTAATAAATTGTTAAAGCTTCTGGGTTCTTGTGTATTTACCGCCGGCCTCAGTGCGGGACCAGGACCTCCACCTCCCCTGCGCTCCAACAGCACTGGCGCCGCCCACGCCACCTCCTGCAGGCTCACCAGGAAGTGTTACTTAAGTCCGAGTTAGCTGCTCCAGGCTCCTTGCAAAAACAGTGCCTCTTCTCTCTGCAACCGGCGCCACCCAAGTCCAACAAATCTTTGCCTCTTTTTTTTTCTTCTCCCCTCCTCCTGCCCCCGAGCAATTAAAAGACCGGTTTATTACGAAACCTGGCCGTCGTGCCGCCGCTGTTACTCGCTGAGCCAACCCCAAACTCTGGGCACATAATAGACGCACCCCTGGGGGCTGGCTGCAGCCCCTGCCCGCCCGGCTGCCACCGCAGCCCAGGTCCAGAGAGGTCAATGGGCCACCTCGACCACACAGCGAGGTGGGCTTGGAGCTCAGAGCTGCCCCTGGGCTTGGGCGTTGCAGGAAGAGCTTCGGGGATCCCCCAGAGAGCAACCCCCACCCACCCAGGCCTTCTCCCTCCCAGGGTGGGCCTCTGCACTGCACTAAAGAAAAAAAGATTTTTTTTTTTCTTTCCCCAAACTAAAATCAACAAGCAGAAAAATACCCCAGGAAGTCGTGCTCCCGGCCCAGCTGGGCTTGGCACGCTGCTGCATTTTGCCTCTAAACCGAAACTGTGAGGCCTGGCCGGCCACCTCCTTTTCCCCTGAACTCGCAGGCGCGGTGACTCCCCTGGCCCGGGGCAGGGAACTGGGAGCGCGGCCCAGCCTGAACTCCAGCCTCAGTCTTCCCGCGCCGAGTCTGCGGGGTGGGCTCGCGGAGCCCGTGCAACACCTTCTCACCTCTGCCCCGCACCCCGGGGCCTGGGAACCGGGTGGGGAAGTAACCCAGGGGCCAGACGTAGGCCGCGACCTTTCCACGGAGCCCCACGTGGGCGAGTGAGGAAAACCCCAACGGCCCCGGGGAGTCACGGGGCTGGGGGGAGCCCCGCCGGGGGAGGATGGGGGAGGGAAGGAGAAAGGGGGAAATCCCAGAGGGAGACGAGGGGGGAGGGGCGGGAATCCCTCCAGAGGGGAGATCGGGAGTGGGGAGGGAGGAAAATGAGATGCAGCCCGGAGTAGGGACAACGCCCCCGCCAGCCCCGGGGAGCGGAATCCCTCTGGGGGTGGGGGAGGGGAGATGCTAAGAGGAGATAACCGAGCCCCGCGGGGTGGAGGGGGGAAAGGGGAACTCAGCGGGTCTAAAGGGGGTTGGAAGGAATCTCTGCAGGGATTTGGGGGAGGGGAGATTCTAAGTGGAGAGACCCGAGCCCTGAGGGGTGGAGGTAGGAGTTTGAAGAGGAGGGGTTTAGGGATGGGGGTGGGGCGAGGGGGAACCCACAGCGGGAGGGGGAGAAGGGCCGAAGGAATCCCTGTAGGGGTGGGGGAAAAGGGAGTGAGGAGACTTGAGCTCCAGGAGAGGAGGAAGGAGTCTGAGGGGAGAGAGGGGATCCTGCTGGAGTTGGGAGGTGAGGGGCCTGAAGCCCCGAGGGGTGGAGAAGGGACTGCGAGGGGCTAGGGGGGAGATGGGGAGGATCCCTGAGATGGGGCCCAGAGAGTGGAAGGGGAGCAGAGGCTGAGGGACCTCAGTGGGGGGCATCAATGGGGAAGGACTGAGGTGGACAGGGCTGGGCTCATTGCTCCAACGGTGACCTGGACTTCCCCCTGTCGAGGCAGGCGGGGCACCCAGGAGAAGCTCCCGGCCGGCTCCGCCCGCGGGTGTGGGCTGCTCTGTCCCCATCCTGACCTTGGCCAGACAAAAGGGCCGCATGACCTCTGACTCTCTCCTCCCTAAGTCCCCGGTGCAGTGGGAGCAAGACCCCAGGCCCCTGGGGTCCAAGGAGATACAGGGCATGGGTGGGACCCCAGCTGTGTGACCCTGAGCTGGTACCTTAACCTTTCTGTGCCTTCAGTTGCTCCTTCCAAAAAATAGGGATAATAATGCTACCTACCTCATAGATTGTTGAGGTCAAATGAAACATATATTCCTTAGGTTAGCTCCTCTGACTCAGAATGTATAAAAAGGATTAGCCATTATTACGACTATGACTATTATCAGCACACTTACTGTCCCCTGCATTTCCAGAAGCATCTCCTTTAATCCTCTCACAGCCACCCTGCGAATTAGCAGAGCCGAGACTAGGGTGAGGCGAGCGGCACACGCCTTCCGTGCAAAATTTAAGACAGCAGGAGACCAAAAACTCGGTGGGCAAGATAAAGAATATTTTCAAGCAATATATTTCTAACTCGAATGCAAACAAAAAAAAAAAAACGAGAGAGAGAGAGAGAGAGAATATCCCTTGGGGACCAAAACTGTAAATCAAGATAGGATTAGCCGATTGGTCCCTTTGCCTCTCTGCGGGCACCGTTCCTGACCCTGCCTTGATTTCAACTTCGATATTTGGCTCAGTTACTTTGCAGGTTAGGGTTAGGGGTTAACTGACGACGCAGAGGGGGCGTGGCTTCTCAGAGGGGGCGTGGCTTCCCAGGAGAGGTGAACCCCAGCTCTCTCCGCTGCCACCACGCGAACGTGCGAACTTGCAGGGTCATGGCTCTTACGTTCTGATACCAGTTCTCCCATTATTCTCATTAATGTTATTACTACTCTTGCTGTTGTTGTTGCTGTCGTTAATAAAAGCATTGAGTCTTCCTGACCGAACCCAGAATCCAACGGCTGTTCGGAGGAGGTATTAACAGCAGCTCGGCTGATTCGGTCGTCTCTGGGTGCAGACACCCTGAACTTGACCACTGTCCACTGAGGACGATGCCGTTGTCCCATTTTCCAGAAGAGGAGCCTGAGGTCCAGACTGGAGGAGCCACGGCTTGGTCAGGAGTCTTGAAAACCCAGGGGGACAGGGAGAGGGGGCAGGCTGCACCCCAATACACTCCCCCCCCCACCAGAGTTCAGGGAGGAGTGGCCACAGGTCACAAAGGCTCGGTCACTGTTGCAGGTGCCGCCTCCCCGGGGCTGCCACTGCTGGGGGCTGGGTGCCAGGAGCAGGACAGTGCAGGAAGACGCTATTCCCCAGCTGGGTGGGCACCCACGCTCACCTCCATCCACACCTGCACCTTCGGGCCTGAGACACACACTCACACACGCAGGCACACCTGGACACGCACACACAGCCCCCCAGACCTCATACACACTGTTGCCCACGTGGGTCCCCCCAGCACTTCTGGGTGGAGAGCTCAGACTCCAGCTTCACCCCATCCCCTTAGGCACGTGGCTTCTCTGAGCTCCATTTCCAAGTCTGTCCCCTAAACACGCTGGCTCCATCAAGCGTCTGTCCCCACGTGCACCTGTGCACACACACGCCACAGTGGACACGACCACAGAATCACACGCGTGTCGACATGTGTAAATACAGATGTGCTCCCTGTCCCGAGGCCTCAATGGTGCGTACACTTCCCGCTATTTCCTTGAACCCTCCCTGCCCGGGGAAAGGGGACTGGCCTTGTGAGCACGTCATGAAGCCCATAATGTCCCCCTGGACTTGGGGACCGGGCTGGGGGGCCAGGAGTGAGACAGTCACATAGGGCAGCGATACTGGGAGAGGTGATATGATAGTAGCTGACGTTGCACTGGGCCAGCCCCTCAGCCCTGCCATCACTTATCCTTCTGAAAACAACGCCACGATAGGTACTGTTATTCTCTGCTTCTTACAGGTAGTAATTCAGAGTTAGAACTTTATATGTGTGTATATATATATATATATATATGTATATGTGCATATATATGGGATATAATTCACATATCATAAAATTCACCCCCTTTAAAGTATAATTCAGTGGTTTTTAGTATATTCACACAGTTGTGCAATCATCACCATGATCTAGTTCCAGAACATTCCATCACCCCAAAAAGAAGCCCCGTCCCCATGAGCCCATGAGCAGTCACCCCCATCCTCTCCCAGCCTCTGACGACCACGCATCCACTCTCTATCTCTGTGGATTTCCCTGGAAATAAAACGTTCTGGACGTTTCACGCAGGTGGAAGCACACACTCTGCGGCCTTCTGTGTCTGGCTTTTCTCACCTGCATGACATCTGGGGGCTCATCCACTTTGCAGGATGTGTCACTACCAAAGTTTGGACTCGTAGTGCCCGCCCTGCGTCTGTGGGCCCCAGCACTAGCACTTCCCCGTAGCCCAGGATCTGGGAAGGCACCGCACCCTCATCCCACCCCACCCCTGGCATGCGGCGTGGCACACACACCCTGGGCCTAGACGCTGCTTGCACACCTGGCCCTCTAACCTCTGCCCAGAACCCTTCGTCCCTCCCTTTCCGCAAGCTAACACCCAGCACCCTCTTGTCCTCACCTGAGATGTCCTCCTCAGGGAACCCTCCAGATGAGACCCCTGAGAGCCTGCCTCCTGGCTCTGCCCACTTCCCCTGCCCCGCTGTGTTTGGAATGAAAACTTCATCCTGTCATCCTTTGCTCCTTATCCGTCTCCTGTGTTAGGCTGCAGATTCAAGAGGGTTGGGAGAAATGTGTTTTTCTCAGCCTCCAGGCCCCTTGTGGCCAAGCCCTTCGTGGGACCCACTTGGCACTTCCTCAGTGCTGTGGCCCGAAGATTCAAGCCCGGATCCGGAGTTACATATAACCAGAGATTGACCCATCAGTCACCTCTTTCCGTGGAACGGACTGTTTTGTCCCTAAGGGACACACTGACCAGCCAAGTGCTGGGTCCTGGCCAGACGCAGTGACACCACCTCTCCGGGGAAGCTGGAACCTGATGTGGAGGCTGCCGGCCCTGCGCTCTTAGGCAGATTGCTTCACCTCTTTGGGCTCAGTTTCCTTATCTGTACAATGGGCATACTGATCGGAGTGCCCATCTCTCAGGCGTCCTGAGCATTAACTGAGTGAAGATAGGTAAGGCACTTAGAGCAGAAGGGAGAGCCTTCCAGAAGGGTTGGTTGGTATGTGACTATTTGATTCCTTCTACCTGTGCATGGCAGCATTGGCCTCTCTGCCTGTGTCCCTGTGAGTAGGGCTTGGTCTCTGAAACTGTGTGGCTACGTGTTTGGGTGGTTGGATCTGTGTCTGGCCAGGACCCAGCACTTGGCTGGTCAGTGTGTCCCTTAGGGACAAAACAGTCTGTTCCACAGAAAGAGGTGACTGTTGGGGTCACCAACTGGGGTGCCATGATTATTGCATGATTTATTGGCTCCCAGTTCCTGAGGCCAGAAATCTGAGAAAAGGTGTCAGCCGGGCTGGTTCCTTCTGGGGCTGTGGGGCGGATCTCTCCAGGCTCCCCTTGCTTCTGGTGGCCTCAGGTGTTCCTTGCCTCTTAGATGTTTTTCTCCTGTATCTTCACATCTCTTCCTTCTATGTGTGTCTCTGTGTCCAAATGTCCCCTTCTTTTTAAATTTTATTTTTTTTTAATTTTTGGCCGTGCCACGTGGCTTGCGAGATCTTAGTTCCCTGACCAGGGATCGAACCCGCGCCCTCGGCAGTGAAAGCACAAAGTCCTACCCACTGGACTGCCAGGGAATTCCCCAAAAATGTCCCCTTCTTATAAGGAAACCAGTCACGATGGATCAGGGCCACGCTGAGGACCTCATCCTAACCTGATCATCTGCGACGATCCTATTTTCAGATTAGTTCCCATTCCCGGGTACCGGGGGTCGGGACTTGCGCATCTTTCCAGGGGACACAATTCAACCCATAAGCCCCCAATATTACCCAAACCTGAATTCCCAGTCACACATCTGGACACGTGAGACCCCTAGGCTCACATGCAACTGACACCTCTCTCTGTGTCTTGTCTACTCTGGTTTCCCAACTTAGCCCCAGCGGCGGCCCAAGTAACCCTGAACGAACGAAAACACACACCTGGGCCACTGCCCTTAGACACACAGATAAAGAACCACGCAGCCCCCAGCGTGCACACACGGGCCAGAGAGGAAGTGGTGGGCGGGATTTATTTATCCACCAACCTCACCTTTCCTGTTCCAGGCTGTTCCTGGGGGCTTCGACTCCCTGGTACTTCCTGCCTGCCCACAGTGGGTCCAGGAAAGGCCCCAGGACAGCTGTGTGGTGTTGGGGCTTGTCCCCTCGGGTGGCTAAGGAGACGTGGGTAGCTAGCATCTCGGAAGAGTGGCTCTCAGACCTCAGGGTGCACGGGAGCCCCCGCCTCAGCTTCACACCTCTGGCTCCTCCCATTCAGTAGGTAAGATGGCGCCCCTGGGGGTACCCACGTCTGCCGGAGCGGGGGCTCCCCCTTTCTAGGAAGCTGCAGAAGGAAACCACGTGCTTTCTGGGAAGAGCGTTGGGCCGGGCTTCTACATAATGCTTCCCTGCTTACTCCCCGGGGTCAGGGTGGGACCTCTGGCCCTGTCCCTCTTGTCCTTAGCTCTCCCCTTCCCTCTGCAAACCAGCCCGTGGTCCCTTCGCCGGCGGTGCCCCACCGCCCCGTTCCCCCATTGCCTCGCCTGCTCTTTTTTTTCTCTCCCTGACCTCAGGGGCCGGGCAGAGGCCGTGGCCTCCCGGCTAGATCTTCAGGGTCGAAGTGGTGCCCTGGGCACAGGCGGGTGGGGAGTGCTGGAGGAGCATGTCTTTGCTGGAAGGGAAAAGTCTGCGAATGATGCCCCCTGGAGTTGTGCACGAAAGATTCTGGGAGGCCTGCCTGCCACCGCCCCCGAGCCCACACCCCAGTGTGGAGAGGGAGCACCAGATGGACAAGTTCGCCAGTCACCCACAGCCTTGCACACAGATACCCACGGGCCCACGGCGACCACCTCCAGAGACCCAGAGTGACACACAACCCGAGTGACACCCCCGCCGAGGATGCCCGGGGAGTAGCGGGCGCACGCAAACACACACACACACACACACACACACACATACACACACCTGCATCTGTGGGGGGGGGTCCCTTCGCAGCACCTCCCCATTCTTTCCTGCCCTGTTGTTCCTCCTGGTTCCCACCCACCCCCTGCTCCCGGGCGCCGGGTTCCCAAGGTCCGGGGCTGTGCTGGGCTGGGGCGGGTGAGGCGCATCGCGGGGCAGCCGAAGACCCTTTTGCACACGTGCGCGCGCCCGCCCCAGGCGTGAGCGCGCAATCGCCGGCGTGCAGGCGCGGAGCGGCGTTTGTGCCGCTGCGCCAGAAATGCCCCCGGGATGGCTGGCAGGGTGGCGGAGGGGGCAGCCGCGGAGCTTTGGATTCGAATCTAGTCTCAACGGTTAACTGGCTACCGGCGCGTGCAAGCTTGACTCAGTTTCCCCCTTCGCAAAAGGGAAAAGCTAACTGCCCTCCCACGTGGCGAGGCGAAAACATAATGCACCAAAGCACTTCGCAAAACGCAGGGCCTGGGCGACCCTTATTACCCCTTCCCTCCACCTCACCCTCCCACCAGCCACTCGGGGTGGGGTGGGGGGCGCCGACGCAGGCCCCAGACGCCCCTCCCTCCCCAGCAGGCAGGAGTCCCGGCTTCCTCGTTCCTTAAATTGGGTAACTGGAGACAGAGGCGGGTGTGTGAGAGACAGAAATCCCCGAGTGGGCGAAATGCAGGGGCCTATCCCCCTCGTTTCCCCACATCCCGACCCCCACCGGCGCCCCCGAGGGTGCGCCCTGGGCGCGCAGCCCGTGCGCGATCGGAGCCCCCATCGCCGGCCGCCGAACCCCTCCCGTGCCCCGCGGTGCCAGCCTCCCTGCGGTGCCCGCCAGGCGCGCTGTCTGCGGCCGCCCCGGCATGGAGGGGTGGTGTCCAGGCCGGCGGCGGCCCCGGCGGCGTCTCCCCGCTCCCAGCCCCTGGCGGCGGGCGGCCGGGCCGAGGGCGGGGCGTCTGCACAGACCCTCCTTTTGTGAGAGGCGCCTTCCCCGGGCGGCCTGGCGCGCAGGGCCCGGGCGCCGCGCCAGCGCCCGGAATAGCCTCCCCGCCCCGCCGGCCGCCCCACGCCCCGCCGGAGCCGCCTGACCTGCCCGGCCAGGCGCGGGGGGTGGGGGGAGCCGGCCGCAGCGGCGCGGGTCTGCGCGCACGAGGCCTACGGTGGGGAGCTCCTCTCCGGCTGCAGACGCCCACTGGGTCAGCCCGGGTCTGATCTGCGTGCAGGGCCGACCCCTCTCCTCCCTGCAAAGGCTACTGTGGGCCGACCCCTGTATGCGCGCCAAGGCCTACTGTGTGCAGACACTCACCTGCCTACAAACACCTGCAGAGAGTGGATCCCTTCGTGCGTGCCAGCGCGCAGGGCACGCAGACGCTGACATTAAACACCCGTGTGTGGCACCAGAGCGTGTGCCCGCATCGTTCTGTACAGAGGTACATGCACGCTCACCGATGCCCGTTAGTGGAGACGTCTGTACCCTCAGATACCCGCGTCTGTGCAGGTACCACGAGCAGATAAAAACCCTCAGACCAGCACACCTGCATTGGCCAGCACCATGTGTGGTCACCAGGACTGCAAACTCTTTCGAAGTTCAAATGCTTGCTGTGCAGACCCCTGACGCCAGCAGATTTGGGGTGGGAGCAGCGTGGAGGGCACCCACTGAGAGCCGGGACCCTCTGCAAGGAGCCTTTGTGTGTGCCTCAGTTTCCCCTCCTGGAGAGGGACCCTCCTCTGCTTGAGTCTCTTCTGCTCGTCCCAGCTGTGAGGGGCTCTGGAGGTTCGAGAGAAAGCGGGTTGCACACCCCCTCCACCAGGTGAGTCTGGGCCGTGGACTCAGGCATGCAAGGCTGGGGGCAGGGCCTCCCCCCCCCCCCCCCCGCCCCGAGCCTTCCTGGAAGCCCAGGGGGCAGGTGCAAAGGCAGGTGGGCTCTGCGGGCAGCACGCTGGCAGGGGGTGGCTTCCCTGAAACTGAGCACAGCAGCTGCGAGAGGTTTCCGGGCCTGCCGGGCCCCACCCGGCCCTGGGGCACTCTCGGCAGAGGGGTGGGGGGGGCGGGGGGGGGCAGTGCCAAGGAGGAGCCGGGCCCAGCCTGCACATGCCCGCATGGGAACCACTGGGGACGCGCACACACCCCGTGTGTCTGCGTGTGCGAACCCTGCAGCGCACACACCAGTGTGTGTGCCGTGCACACACAGAGGCTTGCCCTTGTGGGCTGCGCGCTAACCATACAACACAGGCGATGGCCCCAGGGTCCATGTTCGCCCTTAGGCTCCTGGTGTGTCTCTAGCACCCAAGTGGGTGGTTCTTGCTAAGTATTTGTGGAGTGAACCAGTGAATAAGTGGACGCATCAGTTTGCAAATACGTGCCAAGTGTTCACCACGTGGTGGGCACTTGCACATCCGGAAACAACAGAAAGATCCTTGGACAGACATTCTAGGCATGTGTGCAGGGGTGTGAACAAGCTCACACCTGCACACACCTGTGGGTACCATGCGCACTGACCAGGAAACACCTGAGGCCACCTCAATTCATTTACCTGCAGAAACCAGAGTCAGGTGTGCACACACAGGCCTTGAGGATAAACACACATTCCTGTGCACACAATTTCCCCCCTTCTCTGCCTGGGCTCTCCACCCGCCACCTGGCTCCTGGCCTCCCCTCCCAAGGCCACTGGGTGTCCACAGCTGGGTTTGGAGGGGCTCCTCAGGGTGCAATGAACTCCACCCCCGACCCTCTGAACTTCTGTTACCAGGTGGCCCTGTGGCCTGGGATTTCCGTTTGAGCTTCTCCTCAGTCTTAGGCTATTTCTGCAGAAGGCTTCAGACTAACATGCAGCCAGAGTTGGCGGGGTCACAGCTGTGCAGGACGGGGGGCTTGGAGAGGCGGCTCCTAGATACCCCCAGAAACCATCGTTCCATTTTACAGCCTAGCAAACTGAGGCCCAGAAGGGAGAGGCACTGTGAGAAACAGCCGCCCTGGCCCGGGCCCTCTTCTTTCTCATACTCTTGCAGCCCAAACAGTAGGTTCCCACGGTCTGCAGCCAGGGTGGGGACAGGAAGGTGGGGACCAGCCGGGAGGAGGAGGCCTGTGGGGGGAGGGGGCCTGTCTGTGTCCTGGAGACAGAGAGTGAGGCTGGTGGCCCAGAAACGCCCACCTCGGCAGACACACACACACAGCTCACAGCGACCCAATCTGGAACACACAGACACACGTCCTGTTCCTGTCCTGTCCCAGAGGCTCCCAGCCCAGCTTCCAGATGGGGCTCCTGCCCTGCTGGAGTGTGTGTGTGTGTGTGCCTGTGTGTGCGTGTGTGTGCCTGTGTGTGTTTGGCCTGTGTGTATGTGTAGGTGACATGCATTTGTGTGGACGTTTTTGTGTGTATGAGTGTGCATGCGTGTTTGTTTTTTGTAATTGTGTGTACTTGGGTATTTGTGTAGGTGTGTGTGAGTTTCTGTGGGTGCCTGCGTGTGCATGCACATGTATTTGTGTGTATGTAAACACGTGTGTATTTTATAAGTGTGTGTGCATGTGTTCGTGTGGATGTGTTTTGTGTGTGCTTCTATGCACATGCTTTCCCCCCCACCCCCCCAATGTGGAATCCTTGTTCCCTGACCAGGGATCGAACCTGTGCCCCCTGCAGCTGAAGCGCAGAGTCTTAACCACTGGACCGCCAGGGAAGTCCCTGTGCAATGTATTTTTGCATGTATGTGCTTATGTGTTTGTGTGTTGTGTGTGTGCTCACAGATGAGTGTGTGTGTGTGTGTTGGAGGGGGGCTCCAGGTGTCCCCAGAATCCAAGTTTCATATTCGGGGATCTAGCTTCACGGGTTTGGGGCTACTTGCACGTGCGCACGCGCACACACACACACACACACACACCCCACCACCACCAATAACAATAATAGTAACAGCTAGCGTCTACTGTTGCTTTACTAAGTACTGGGCACTTTTCTAAACACCTTACTTTTTTTTTTGAAGCCAGATGTTTAGGGGTCTAATTCGGTCTAATTCGCAAACAGCAAGTTCGTACTTTCTAGGTGTACAATTTGGTGAGTCCTGACAAATGCATACAGTTGTGTAACCCTTAACAATCAAGACTGAGAGCAGGCCACCATCCAGGTGTCCCTTTGTGTAGTCAATCCCCTCCCCCACTACCAGCCCCTGCCACCATCCATCTGCTCTGTCCCTACGGTTTGGCTTTTTTCAGGAAGTCACATAAGTAGGATCACACAGTACCCGGCCTTCTGAGTCTGGTCCTTGATCTCAGCACAATGCAATTGAGACGCATAGACTTTATTGCATGTGTAAGCAGTTTGTTCCTCAAAAAAAAGATACAATTCACATACCATAAAATTCACTCTTTTGAAAGACATAATTCAGTGGTTTTTAGTGTATTCGGACTTGTGCAACCAACATCTCTAATTCCAAAATATTTTTATCACCCCCCAAAACAAGCCCCGCCCTGTAAGCAGTCACTCCCCCCCCCCCACTTCCCCAGCCCCTGACAACCAGGAACCCACTCTCCGTGGATCTGCCTGTTCTGGACGTTTCCCATCAATGGAATCACACCCTGTGTGGCCTTCTGTGTCTGGCTTCTCTCACCGAGTGTCAATATTTCAAAGTTAGTTGGTTCCTCTTTATTGCTGGCTACGTATTGCATGGTATGGCCCGACCTCAGTTTACCTGTTCACCTGGGGATGGATAGCGGGGCTGTTTGCAGTTTCTGGTGATTAGGGATAAAGCCGCTTCAGACATTCATGGCGGGGTCTGCGTGTGCACCTGCGTTTTCATTTCTCTTGGGTAATACCTAGGAGTGGGGTTACTGGGCTCCACGGTGCATAAACACCTCACATCTATTAACTGATTTAGTCCTCATAATCAAGGAGGTGAGTACTATAATTAACGCATTTTATACATAAGGAGAGTAAACCCTTCCACAGATCTCTCTCACACACACACACAGCTCTTGCCTCTACCACCCACCCGAAGCCCGCCAGGACCCACGCACACGCCCAAGGCTCCCCACGGTGCACGCAAGCAGCGCGGTTGTCACGCCCCACACCCCCGGAACAGACGCCGATGGGGCCTGCAGAACCAGACGTGCTGCAGACACACTGCGATTTGTTCATCATTCCAGCCAAGCCGTCTCGACCTGACAGTAATTAGCTCCCAGACTGGCGGGGAGACGGTGAACAGGCCCAGAGTCATCGCCGCGGCCCCACGCCCACAGGCCACCGGCACCCATTAGTGTGCGTGCGTGTGCATGCATGCGCGCGTGTGTGTGTATATGCGTGTGTGTGTGTGTCCAGGCTGGGCATATCACAGACACGCCCTCCCTAGAGCCAGCCGGGGCCCCGCACGCAGGCCCACGGTGCCTTCCCCGCGCGGTCTCGTCCATGAACTTGTGCACGCCCGCGCCCCCCAGGCGCGCAAGTGCGTGTCCCTGCGGGCGCCGGGGCACTCGGCGCTCGGGGAGCGTGCGCGCGCTCTCCCGGGTCCGGCTTTGGGCGTGGGGGGCCGCGGGAGCACGCCCCGCCCCGCCCTGCCGCCGCGGCCGGAAAACCGGCGACGGCGGGCGCTGGCGTCACGGGTTTCCACTGGGCCCCCCGCGCGGAGGCCGGGATTCCCTGGCGCAGGAACGCCTGTGACGGCGGCGCCGGCCTAAGTCGGCCGCGCGGGGAGGCTGGACCCGACTGGGATGACATCAGCCCCAGCGTTTCTGGAGCCGGCCTGGGCGGGGAGGGCCAGGGTGGGTGGGCGGGAGCGGGAAACCGGAGAAGCGAAAGTGACTCAGGCTGCCGACACGTGCGCTGCGCTTTGTACCTGCTCGGCCCTGAGCCAGGCGGTGCCAGTGTCCCCAATTTCCAGATGCGGAAACTGAGGCCCCTGGGCCCTCATCTGTGAGGCTTGCATGCCTGGCGCATAGGCCGTTGCTCAGTCCTCATCTCGGGGTTCTCAGAGAGTCGTCACCCAGTCCCGAGTGAGGGGCCGGGGCCGGAAGCCCCCTTCGCCCAGCGCCTTCTGGGGTCCGGACCCCCCTACGTGATTGTCTCCCTCTGTCTTCCGTAGCAAGCGGGCTCAGAGAGGGCCTGGGTTGCCCTGGCGCCACCCAGCAAGTCGGGCACTCAAGCCAGATCTGTCTACCCTGTTGGTCTGTCTCCAGCCCTGGCCCCTGCGGTGGCCAGAGGCGGTGCCCGCGTCTGAGCCCTGGCTGCCCGGCGGGGTGTGCCCACCGGCTGGCTGCCTTAGTGCTGAGGCCGGGGCGAATGGACTTTAAAAATAGTCTGGGAGGAGGCGCTATTTTTAGCCCACGTGGCTCTGGCCCTCCCAGTTCCCGGGTCAGCAGCCCACGGGGCCAGGGCAGTGAGGAGAGGGAAGGGGCTCCACTTTCCAAGGTCCCTTCCCCCTCCTGGTCGTCCCGACCCACCTGGGTGCCCGGATCACCCCGCTGCCCTTTTGCGCACAGCCAGCCCTGGGGTGGACGGTTGGGGAGAAAGGACCTGGGGGCGGGGAGGGGTGGCCCGAGGCCACCTTTCCTGAAACCCCACCCCCTTCTCTAGCTGCCCGGGCCTTTTGTTGGGCGGGGAGGCTGGTTTCTATTTTGGGAAGGTGTTGGAATAAATTCCACCGCTATTTTTAGCCGGTTTGGGGATTCCTCCACCCAGGCTGGCCGTCCGCCTCTCCTCCTGGCTGACCCAAGGCTTGCCTGGATCAAAAAGGGTAGACAAGGACACACAGCCCGCAGGAGTGGGGGGTTTCCCTTGGGGCAGACCTGGAGGGGGGAGACCCCCATGTTTCCTGGTTGCGGGGGGAGGGGCCTCTCAAGGGCGTTCCCACGTCCCAGGTGAGCCAGACCTTCTGGCCTCTCGGAATCCTTGACCTACTACATCTGCATTCCACCTCCAGGACAGGGTGGGGCTCCCCAGACTCACCTTTCACCTCCTTTCAGGGTTGTGACACGTCTGCTCTGCGGAGAATGGATCTTGAGTTCCACACTCTTTGGCTGGGGCTCTCATCCCCAAGAGGAACATCTGCTTGGTGAGGGGAAACCGAGGCACACAGAACCCAGGGCAGGAGTGGGACCCATCTGAGGCTCATTCCCTGATGGTTTCATCTCCATCCACACTTTACAGCTTAACAGCTGGGCTTAACCTTGGGGTAGTGACTCCACCTCTCTGTGCCTCAGCCACCTCCTTCAGGAAAATGGGGTAATAACCACAATAGCGTTACTGTAAAAATGTGAGTGAGGGGCTTCCCTGGTGGCGCAGTGGTTGAGAGTCCGCCTGCCGATGCAGGGGACGCGGGTTCGTGCCCTGGTCCGGGAAGATCCCACATGCCGCAGAGGGGCTGGGCCCGTGAGCCATGGCCGCCGAGCCTGCGCGTCCGGGGCCTGTGCTCCGCAACGGGAGAGGCCACAACAGTGAGAGGCCGGCGTACCGGAAAAAAAAAAAAAAAAAAAAAGTGAGTGAAAGGATTAGAGATCTTAGAACAGGGTCCTGGCAGGTGATGGAGCAGGTGGCCCCAGAAAGGATGCTGCGATGGTTGCCTGGAGCCGAGGGGAACATTTTGGGTTCCCGCTCCACACTTCGCGACGATGCTCCAGCCACCTCCGTACTCCTTACAGTCCTTGGGGCTCACAGGAGTGACCCCGTGCTATAGATCAGGCCACCGAGGCCCTGGGATAACTTCACGGACCAAGGGTCTCATGACTGGTGACACACGGGAGGCCAGATGACTCCTCACGCTGCTGGCTCTGACGTGCCGTGTTCCAAAGCTGCCTTTTGCATTCTTTCCATCCGTTCCTTCACTCACTCAGCAAATATTTGTGGGGCATTGTATGAGTTTCCTATTGCTGCTGTAATAAGTCACCACAAAGAACACAGATTTATTATCTTACAGTTCTGGAGGTCAGGAGTTGGAAGTCCGTATTACTGGGCTAAAATCAAGGTTTCCGCAAGGCCATCCAAGCTCCTTCTGGAGGCTCTGAGGAAGAATCCATTTCCTTGCCTTTTCCAGTTTCTCGAGGCGCCCGCAGCCCTTGGTTCACGGCCCCACATCACGTGGCCTTTTCTATTGCTTTGGGCATCATATCGTCTTCTCTTTCTGATGAGTCTCCAGTCTCTGTCTCTCTGTCTCTGTCTCTCTCTCAAGGACCTTGTGACGAATTGGGTTTGCCAGGGAGAATCCAGGATCATCCTCATCTCAAGATCTTTACTTTACTTTCCCATCAGCAAAGTCTGGAAAATATTCACAGGTTCCAGGCATTAGGACGGACATCTTTGCGGGGCGGGGCGGGGCTTATTCAGCCTACCACAGGCACCTTCTCTGGCCAGACCCTGCTGAGCGCCCGACAAATGAGGCACAGAAGCTGACAGGTGCTTGCCCTCGTGGAGCACAGGGGTCCGTGGCCACGTCCACCAGGTGGTCACAATGATGAACACATGATTATAAATAAGGTTGCTAGATGAAATTCAAGACACCTGGTGAAATTTTTGAAAAACAACAAATACTTTTTTTAGTAGAATACTATTATATTTAATACGATACTTGGGACATATTTACAGTTAAAAAAGAATTTTTAAAAATATTTTTTATTCACTTATTTATTTTATTGGCTGTGTTGGGTCTTCATTGCTGCGCCTGGGCTTTCTCTAGTTGCGGGGAGTGGGGGTTACTCTTCGTTGCAGTGCGCGGGCTTCTCATTGCGGTGGCTTCTCTTGTTGCAGAGCACGGGCTCCAGGCGCACGGGATTCAGTAGTTATGGCATGTGGAATCAGTAGTGTGGCACATGGGCTTAGTTGCTCCGTGGCATGTGGGATCCTCCAGGACCAGGGCTCGAACCCGTCTCCCCTGCATTGGCAGGCAGATTCTTAACCATTGCGCCACCAGGGAAGTCCCTAAAAAATCAGTTTTTTAAAAAGTATATAGGTATATAATATTTGAGTCATACACTAAAAAAAAGGAATAGATGTATAGTACTCCCACGCGTGACTAGACCACAAGTTATAACTTACCAGGGAAAGGTTTTTTTTTTTTAAACATCTTTATTGGAACAGGGAAGGGTTTTACTCAGAGGCAACAAATAAGCCAATACGTGTGTTAGGATGACACTGGCCTTGGTGTGGAGAACGGGCTCACGTCCACAGGCACGTTTTGCGCCTAGGAGCCCACTTATCGCTTTTCCAAAGGCTTCTCACCCTGTTTTACGCCTCGGAGTGGGCGGGCCCTGTGCTGAAGGCTCCGCCTCTCGTGCCTGCACAGGCGCATCCCTCCTTGGCTCGCTGAGACGGTCGACCAATCAGAAGCCGAGCCTTAGGGTCAGGGTCTGAGGATGCGCGTTCCCTCGCTCTGGTGCCTTCTGCGCAGCCTCGCGGAGGCGGAGCCTGGTGGTGGGCGGGGCCTCGCGCTGGCTTCCCGGCACGAAGGGCAGGGGCAGGGGCGGGGGCGGCGCAGAAGCGCTGGGGGCGGCGCAGGTGCTGCCCGAGCTGGGGGTGCAGCTTGTAGTAGCCCGCAGCGGCCCCTCTCAGGACTCGGGCCGGAGGCCTCGGCCCCGCAGGCCAGTCCCCGGTCCCCCAGGCCAGCCCAGGAAGCAGGGCGAAGGCGGGACGCCCCTTCCGAGAAGCGGGCCGGCTCCTCCTCCGGGGCCTCCCATCTTCGGAGAAATGGGCAGGAAACGGAGAGGAAATGGCGGCCGGCCAAGGGGGAAGTCAGCCCGGCTGGCAGACCTCAGTGCCGGGATGGAAGGAGGAGCCGCCTAGGCTCGCCCTTCTGAGCATTGCCCTGGGTCACAGCAGCCATGACAGCGGGCGATGTCCTCTCTAAGTTTATTTTTTACCTTTCCCGTAGTGCGGGGTGATTTCTTGCAGGCCTCTTGAGTCTGTCCAAGAGAGGGCAGTTTGGCGGGGGAGATAAGGCCCAGGAACAGAGAGTAAACTCGGGCTCAACGTTTGGGTGGAAGTGCCCCGAGGGGAGTTGAAAGAGACAGTTGTCACTTATTTGTGATACCGACCTGGGATTCATTGATCAATAGAAATTGATAAGAGGCCAGAGGAGGCAAGGCTTTACTGGTACTTGTGCTGCAGCCTGAGGGAGGGAAAACGAGTAACAGCTTCCATTGCTGGATCCCCGAAGAGGGGTGAGCTGGTCCCTTAAGTGGGGTGAGGATAGCGGTGGATACAGGGGTCAGGCCAGACAGGTGACTTAGATGGTCTGGCCACACCCTTGGTGGTGCTGTGTGCGGGGGTCATGCACAGGACCCTGCCTTTGCTCCGGCACCTCAGAAGTGGCAGTTGGGTTTTGCCCTTTTTGTATCTTATTGTTCCTAATTTGTCCCAACTGCGCATGCGTGCACTTATTTTTAGTCCCTTATAGTTTCTTCCTATTCGGTTGCTTGAGGAGATGTTTGTCCAGGTGCAAGCACTGCAGCAAAGCGTCCCAGGTCCCAGCCTGCCTGCTTTGTCCCTTAGGCCAGGGGAATGTCAAGGGCATTACAGCATCTTAAACCCTCAGCCAGTTTTACGTGTTGGATACTTCTTATGTACCTTACGCCTATTAAATATCTTCACAACAGCCTTGGTGCTACTAGTGAAACGAGGAAACTGAGACGCAGAGAGTTGAGTTGCTGAAGTCCCCCAGCTGAGTTGGTGGCGGAACCTGCCCTGCTCGTTCTTTTTTCATCTCACAGCGCTGCCTCTTGTTGGACTGCTCTCAGAGGCCGTGCAGACCCACTGTCCAGCCGTCCCCCTGTTCCCACCCTCCCGGACAGTCAAAGGAAGACAGTGGGTTCCAGGATCCTGGGCCCTCCGGATCTGAGGTGCTTTCTGAAGTCAGAGGGCCTCCAGAGGGAATGTCTCAAAGTGTGCTGGCCAGGAAGGAGACCAGACGTGAAGGGCACTTCCTCTCTGCTCCAAAGGTGGCCAGGACGAGGCTGGCAGAGAGTCAAGAGCAGCAGGAATGTCGGCAGTAGGGCAGCTTCCACTACTTCCTCCCGGTGCGGGGACGTAGCTGGGAGAGCAGTTCCACGACCCAAGGGAACTGCTTTCTTTTACCCCTAAGCCTTTCACACGTGGGGGACTGTAGCTCTGATCCCATAGGTGTGCCCAGATTGTCCCATGAAACTTTGAGACCCTGGTCTGGAAATTCCTCCTCTCCACCTGGACAGCTCCTCGTGGCTGTGAGGATGGGGACGTGAGGGTTTGCCAAACCCAAATCATCTAGATTCTCCTGACACGTGGGGAGTGGGTTGGGGGCGATGCAAGCAGAGCTTTTCCTCAATGTTCTGTAGAGTAGAAACTCGCCTTTCTCCTGCTTAAAGCCGACCTCCTACCTAGGACTTGAGACTCCAGAAGGGGGTGTGTCACAAGTACTTGTTCCAGAATCCTAATGCTGTCCTATCTGATTATTCATTTTCTCACTGATAGGAGGGGAGTTTGCAGACATTGCTGAGATTGGCTGTGGAAAGGGAAGGTATGAGAAGGATGTGACCCTGGCCACCTGCTGGCTGGTCCAGCCTCCAGCCCACCACTCTGCTTCGGGGCAGGACGCAGACTGGGCTCTGACTAGAGGGAAGATGGCTTTCTCAAGCTTGGGCTTGGAGTTCTTCCCAGAGTGATAAATTCTGGTGAGAAAGAGCCCCGCGTTCTTAGCGCCGGCTCTCCAGTGAGGCCTTGCATCCCTCTTGCCACTGTAAACTCTGCGCTGGCTTCTCCAGGTCAGCCACACGTGGCCCGCAGATAGGGCTGAGCCGCATGTGGCCACCCAGGGGGAACCCGCTCATCCAGGAGGCTTTGCCGCTGCCGCCAAAGCCCTCTCGTGTGGGATTCTTGTCCCTCATCTCTGGATCTCTGGGGGAGACTGAATCCTGAGCCCGCCTCATTGGCTGCCCGGGCTCCACAGCCCAGCCGCTGCTTGCGAAGGAATCTCACAGACCACTCGGCAGGGGTGGGAACCAGTGAGTGGGCGGGCTTCGGAGGAGGGACCATCCCAGGGGGCAGGGTTTGAGGCTGGCTGCGGGTCAAAGGCAGAAGTGCTGATAAACAGGATTCAAGTCATCGCTTAGATAAGCACTTTTGCTTCTGCACCACAGCCTCTTAAAAGTCTTGCTTACCCTTTCCTGAGTACAAAAACAAACTTTCTAATCGTAAATAAAATGTGTGCGACGTGAAGTTTGGCTGGTGGGACGCGTTATCCTTCTCTTGTTGATGTCAGCCAATTTCCAAAGGTTTCTCTTCATCAGCGTCTGTTGGTGGCAGACGTTTATGCATAGAAGCATGTTGGATATGAAAGCTCAGGATGTCTGGGGCTGGTGGGCGTGCAGATACACCTGCCACGTCCCTTCACGGAGGGAGGGACGAGTTGCTCCAGCTTCTGGGGGTGTTGTCAGTGGACACCCTTCAGCTGTCAGCCCCTTCAGGAAATGCTTCGGCTGCAGACAGCTGCCCAGCCCCGGGTCCCAGCGTCCTGGAGGCAGCCCATCCAATGGCTGATCAACATGGAGGTAGAGAGTCCTGTCTTTGGGCCCAACAGGGGACAATTCTGCAAGGCTGGTCCAGCTCCAGAGCTCCCCTGGGGTAGCCTGAGGCCCCTTCCTCTCTCCTCCACATCTGGTGATCCCAGAAGTCCTTTCTAATAAGCAACCTGAACACAAGGCATTCTGCTTCCCCAAGAACCCAATGTGCCCGTCTAACACTGGGACGACTGTGCCTCTGTGTGTGTGTGTGTGTGTGTGTGTGTGTGTGTGTGTGCATGTGCTGCATCTCCTTCTGTAGGGCAGCGAACCTGAAGTTACAGAAATGGTGAAAACAGACACTGAGAACGGCCTTGGGGTTCCCAAGGGGCAGGGAGGTGGGGAGGGAAGGATCGGGAGTTTGGGATTAGCAGATGCAAACTGTTATGTATAGGATGGATAAACAACAAGGTCCTACTATATAGCACAAGGAACTATATTCAGTATCCTATGATAAACCAAGAATGGAAAAGAATATGAAAAAAATATAGATGCATAACTGAATCCCTTTGCTGTACAGCAGAAATTAACACATTATAAATCAACTATACTTAAATCAAATTTTTAAAAAACTTACTTTCCTACTTGAAAAGACCAAAAAAAAAAAAAAAAAAAACGGTGAAAGAATGGTAGGACTAGTCTTCCAGAACGATTGAAGCATCCCTACAGTTCTTACTTTTGATGTTTTGACCTAGTGGTATCTGTGTGAATTTCATCTCGGTTGTGGGTTGTGTCTCTTACCAGCATGATGAACCCCTGAAGGTCTCATCTGGTGATTTGGCCTTGCTCTCAACTCTGAAACTAAGCGCCCGTGGGTTCGAGTGACTTGCCCAAGGTCCCAGGGAAGGCCGGGCAGGTTCCACTCGTTGAGGTCTTTAAATGTATTGAAAAGATGAAGAAATGTAAAAACAGGCTAAAGAAATTGCAGAAGAAAAGATATATAGATTGTGGTGGAGAAAATAGAATACAGGATTCGCAAAGCGACGACAGGATTTATAGACACGGGAATTCATTGCGCACCGTGGGAGGTGTGGTCGGGTGACAGGCTGCAGATTTAAAATTGTGTGATGGATCTGGTCTTTCAATACTGTCAGTCTATGCCTCTCAGCTCCTTTTGGAGACAGCATCAGAATCTAAGGAGGCTCTACGGGCAGCTACGGAGGTGGATACAGATCTGGAGTGTTAATTCCCTGTTCTCGCCACCATATTCACGTCCCCATTCTGCACTGCTCAGCATTTTGTGTTGATAGATCAAAAGAGCGAATGAGCATGTCGTGCTTGAACGGCCCTTGTGCGACGGACCTGGCTACAGAGGCTGCTGTGATGTGATGGCTCTGTCTCTGAACATCCCAGTTAAAGATGAGCCTCTTCATTTCGTAAATAAGATGCTGTCATTTTGATTTGGAAGGGACATAGAGATTTTTTTTCTCCTAATTTACGCCATCTCCTGAACAAAGTTTTTGTGAAGTAGAACTCGAGGTCAGTGAACACTTTTGCGTCGAATTTCTTGAAAGACTGGTTGCAGGGACTTCCCAGGCTTTCCAGCGGTTAAGACTCCGCGCTTTCCACTGCAGGGGGTGTGGGTTCAATCCCTGGTCCGGGAACTAAGATCCCACATACCGCACGGCACGGGCAAAAAAAGAGAAGTGTTGGCTGCAAATGCAAGAACGGTTACAGGTTCCTGTCTTCTGAACAAACCACCTTGCAAGCTTCTCTGCTGAGAGGCAGGCGGGCTCTGTGGGCGTCGGCACCCAACCCCCTGCCCACGCACTCAGAAAATTAAATGCTCTGCTGTTACCATCTTGACATTTGTAATTTTTGAACAAGGGGCCCTCAAATTATGAAGCTGGTCCCACTGAGAAGCTTTGTGACTCAGAATTTGCCATTTCTCCCCTCTTGGTTTCAGTGAACTCCTGGGTGGAAGGGGCAGATTCTGAAAACGATACTGGTGTCTTGGGTTTGTGTAGTGACTGATGGTCATTCTCATTTCTTGTTTACCAGATGGCCCACTCCACTCAGGGGTCCCTGTGGCAGCCCTTTCTGGCTGGCTGTTGTCCTGTTTATTGGGTTCCCAGAGCTGCTTAGAAACATTCCAGACTCCTTAGCACGGCCCCTAAGGCCCTCCGTTTTCTGCCCTCTGTCGCTCCAGCCTCGGGTCCTGCCACTCCCCCTCCCCCGCTCCAGCACACCCAGCTCCTCCCAGTTTCCCGTGTCAGGTCCCCCTGCCTTGGCCAGGGCAGCTCTTTCCATCCGGAGCCTGAGCTGTCACTTCTATCCATCTCCCAGCTCCAGGTAAACGCCCAGACGTTCCTGGCTATGTGACATTCCTAGTTTAAGATAACAGGAAAAAAAAAAAAAAGACAACAGAGATGTATTCTCTCTCAGTTCTGGAGGCCGGAAGTCTGAGATCAAGGTGTTGGGAGGGCTGATTTTTCCCTGGAGGCTCTGAGGGCAAAACCACGCCAGGCCTCTCCTCCAGCTTCTGGCGCTGCCAGCGATCCTTGGCTCGTGGCTGCATCACTGGATCCGTGCCTGACGCCACAGGGTCTCCTTCCCGCTGTGTGTCTCCCTGTGTCTCTGTACCCAGATCTCCCTGCCCTTTCTCTTGTGCAGACACCAGTCATTGGATTTAGGGTCCACTCGTATCCAGTGTGACCTTGTTAACTTGATTTCAGCTGCACATCCCTTTTTGTACAAGGTCACACTCACAGGTACTGGGGTTAGGACTCAAACATAGATTTTTGGGGAGGGATGCAACTCAACCCAATGCCTTAGGCCGGCTCTAAAGCCCTCTCCCCGTGTCTCAGAGGAGATCCTTTGGGAGTGATGACTGTAGAATCTGTGGATCTCACTCTGTGTCCCTGGACTGTATGCCACGGGATAGGCCCTCAGTAAATAAAAGCAGGAAGTGTGCTTGGTGAGAACACAGTGAGATGTTTCCTCAGCCAAAGGAAAGAATTTGGAAGTATCTGTAGTACTGGGTTGATACATGTCTCCCCCAAATTCCTACCCACTTAGAAACTCACAATGTGACCTCACTTGGAAACAGGGTCTTGGGACTTCCCTGGCGGTCCAGTGGTTAGGACTCCGCGCTTCCACTGCAGGGGGCGCGGGTTCCATCCCTGGTTGGAGAATTAAGATCCCACATGCCTCATAGTGTGGCCCCCCAAAAAAGAAAATAAATAGGAAACAGAGTTTTGCAGATGGAATAGATCCGATGGGGTCACGCTGGAGTAGGGTGGGCCCTGAATCCAATGGCGGGTGTCCTTATAGGGACAGGAGTGACCACACAGACACAGAGAAGGCCTTGTGATGACAGAGGCAGAGACTGGGGAGATGCGGGACCAGTTGAGGACCAAGGATGGCCAGGAGCCACCAGAGCTGGAGAAGGCAGCAGGGACCCTGCCCTGAACCTCCAGAATGTCGGGAAGATATTTGCATGTAGGAGGGTGGGAAAGGAGTCCCACGAGAATGGGGGGCCTTCCAGCCCTGGGGACAGTCTAGGGTGAAGGGTGAGCCGTGGTCTCCAGCCCTCCTTCCTCTTTGGCGGCACAATGCCTAATGGGCTTCTGTTGTTGTTGTTGTTGAATATTTATTTATTGGGCTGCACCGGATCTTTGCTGAGGCATGCATGAGGGACCTAGAGCCCCGACGAGGGATCGAACCCGGGCTCCCTGCATTGGGAGCGCAGAGTCTTACCCACTGGACCGCCAGGCAAGTCCCCAATGGGCCTCTTTGGATGCTGGAGGCCACAGGCGTCCCCTGGGCCTGGCCTCCCACCCAGCAGAGCCAGCTTCCCTCCTGCCATGGGGCCGGGGTCTGCATCTGCACTGTACCCTGCCCAGCCCAGGGGTGACCCTCAAGGTCACTCTCGGGGTACATTCTGTGGGTTTTGCCAAACGTATGTCATCCTGTGTCCAGCAGGATCTTGTCCTACAGAAGTGTCCCTGCCCTAAAAACCTCCCTGTGACCCACCTGTTCATCCTGCTTTCCCCCGCTCCAACCCCTGCAGCCAGTGATCCTTTCACCAGCTCCATGGTCCTGCCTTTTCCAGAATGTCATCAAATTGGGATCATACAGCGTGTAGCCTTTGCAGACTGACTTCTTTCCCACCTCTTCCAGCTTCTAGAGGCGCCGCCTCCCTGGCTCGAGGCCCCTCCTGCATCCTCACAGCCGGCGGCGCAGCATCTCCTGTCTCTCTCTGCCTCTGACCCTCCCGCCTCCCTCTTATAAGGACCTTGTGATGACACTGAGGCCCCCGGGGAATCCAGGGGCCCTAACTTAATCCCACCTGCAAAGTCCCTTCTGCCCCATGAGGGGACGTGAGCACAGGTTCTGGCCGTTAGGATGTGGACATCCTTGGGGTCCTGTGCACAGGCTTGCCTGGTC
Organism: Delphinus delphis; assembly: GCF_949987515.2. Taxonomy (NCBI): domain Eukaryota; kingdom Metazoa; phylum Chordata; class Mammalia; order Artiodactyla; family Delphinidae; genus Delphinus; species Delphinus delphis. The sequence continues at coordinate 2,832,937 of NC_082685.1, read as the reverse complement.
CAGAGCCTCCTATAAACGCAATCATGCAGGCCATCCTTCTGTGTAAGGCTACTTGTTGACTGTGGACTTGTGAGCCACCCAGGCTGTCCCTGGTGGTGGGTGGTTTGTCCCTCACATGGCTGAGGGGCTTCCGGGGTAGGAGTGGCTCGATCCCCTGTTGCTGAATAGGGGACCAAGATGAGATGTTTTCGGTTTTGACTATGGGGAGAAGAGCTGCTCTGACATTCCTTCCAAGACTTTTTGCGGACATGTGTTTTGGTTTCTGTTAGGTAAAAACACTTAGGAGTGGAATCGCCGGGTCAGAGCGTACGTGTGTGTTCAGTTTTATAGGGAAGCGCAGGAACTTTTCCCAAACTGGCTGTAGCCCTTCACACCCCACCAGTGAGCCCTGGGGGTTCTGGTTGCTCTGTGTCCTCGGCAACGCTCATCTGTTACATTGTAGCCATTCAGGTGGACGTTGGGTAAGGTTTTCTTTTTGTGGTAAAACAGAACATGAAATGTACCATCTTAACCATTTTTAAGTGCACAGCTCGGTGGCATTGAGCACGTTCACATTGTCGGGCAACCGTCCCCACCATCATCGCCAGAGCTTTCCCATCTCCCCAAACTGAAGCTCTGTCCCCATGAAACACTGACTCCCCACCTCCTCCCCCAGCCCCTGGCCCCCACCATCTGCTTCCTGTCTTTGTGGATGTGACTCCTCTGGGGAACCTCATGTGAGTGGAATCAGACAGTATCTGTCCTTTTTGCGTCTGGCTCCTCTAAGTACAATGTCCTCAAGGTTCACCCATGTCATAGCATGTGTCAGAATTTACTTCTTTTTTATGGCTGAATAATATATTCCACTGTGTGGATGGACCATGTCTTGTTTATCCATCATCCATGGGTGGACACGCTTCTCTTGTTGTGGACCACGGGCTCTAGGCGCGCAGGCTTCAGCAGTTGTGGCTTGCGGGCTCTAGAATGCAGGCTCAGTAGTTGTGGTGCACGGGCTTAGCTGCTCCGCGGCATGTGGGATCTTCCCGGACCAGGGCTCGAACCTGTGTCCCCTGCATTGGCAGGTGGATTCTTAACCACTGCGCCACCAGGGAAGCCCTAATCTTTTTTTTTTTAAGTTTTTATTTTATATTGGAGTATAGTTGATTGGCAAAGTTGTGTTAGTTTCAGGGGTACAGCAGAACGGCTTTCTAATCTTATACTTATTTTTTCCAGGAGAAAAAAAATTTTTTTCAGCTTCATATATATATTTTTTCAGATTATTTTCCATTCTGATTTATTATAAGATATTGAATAGAGTTCCCTGTGCGATACAGTAAATCCTTGTTGCTTACCTATTTTATGTAGTTTGTATCTGTTAATCCCATACTCCTAATTTATCCCTCCCCCCTCCTTTCCCTAATCTTATACATTTGATACACAGGGGACAATTTTTAATGCAGCTGAATCTATAAATGTTTTAGTAGTTTTTAAAAAAATAAACAGTGCTACATCCATGTCTCCCTCCCTCCCTCTCTTTCCTTCTGCGCAGCACGGCACGTAGGATCTTAGCTTATACAGAGAAGGTTCTCCGCTCAGGGGCCAGAATCCCCCACTTACAGATCCATTACTAAAGATTTAACTCTTCGTGGTGTGCTATGGGGCAGGGCCAAGATTCCCTCCACTTTTTCCTGGGCGTCTGGTGGTCGAGGGTGGTCTCTGGGTGACGCAGAGCAGGACGGGGCAAGATCAAGATCTTCACAGGCTCCAAGCTCCCGGAGGAGCGTGGCGCTTTCCCACGGCCCTCCAAACCGTGGGACCCACGGCTTACGCGCGTGGAGATCCTCAGATAGCGTCCCCCGAAATTCTCCCACTGTAGATCAGAAGCTGAAGCTCCCTTGTCTGTGCTGCTGCCTGAAGCCCGGTTCTATCCACGCTGCCTCTGGTTCTATCCACTCTGCCTCTTCCCGGGGCAGCTGGGTCAGTGGGGGGTGGAGGGGAAGCCGTCCCGCCGGAGCCAAGACCCCGCCCTGTCCGTCCCCCCCCCCCCCCCCCCCCCCCCCCGCACGCAGCGGCCAGGGAGCCAAGGAAGGGTCGGAGCCCGGAGGAAAGGAACAGTGAGACTTTTTATTGTGCATTAATTCACTTGGTATTAACAATTCCACACAATATTCAAACACTGCAGGAAAGTGGGTGTGGCACACCTGGAAGTTTTTAAAAATCAGAAATAAAAAGCACTGGACATCCAAACGCAGATGGGGTAGAACCCACTAGAACCACGGATTGCTTTCTGAGAACCGGGAACCGGTCTTTACAATGTTTGGCAATGGTCTCTGAGGACAGAAGGAAACGGGGCGGGGGGCGGGGAGGGGAGCGGGGGAGTGGTGTCGACATATGGCTTCTTTTCAAGGCGCCCCGCGGCAGGTTCTTGAAGGACGAGCGACCTGTGGTGGCCTCACCGTGGCCCGGAAACTGCCCCCGGTCACTCATGCTTGGGGCGGGGGTCCGATGGCCTCTTCCTGCCCGCCCCGGGCTCGAGATGGATGAGCTGCCTGGAGGCCCAGCGACGACAGGACAGGGTGGCCGGGACATCAAAGGGAGAAAGAGCACCTTCTGCGTCCCCATCCGTCCAAGGGGGCTGGAGGTCACAACCGAGTCACTTAATTCTTGGCCTGGGGGGTGACCTTTAGGGAGGATGGGGGAGGGGCCGGGCCGGGCCAGGCCCACAGGAAACACTGCAGGCTGCAGACAGAAACCCCGCGTCGCCCAGGGCTGCCTTTTTTGGGCGCCTGTGTCCTTAATTCCCCCCGGGATGTGGTTGCGAGGCGCCGGTTTCCCCCGAGGCCCGCGCTGCCACTGCCGGCTCCCGGCCTCGCGGGGCACTTACAGTCTCCCAACGCCCTGAAAACCATGGTTTCACACTGACACTTGCACCAGGAGAGCACAAGCTTGTGTGATGCTTGTGTGATGCTTCAGGCCTATGCTGGGGACCCTGATGTTGAAGAAGAAAAAAAAAGGAAAAGAGCGCTTTTTCCTCCGCTGGAAAGAAACCCACGGTGGGGCTTTTGCCCACTGCCTCCTCCCTGGGCTCCGAGGCTGCGGGCACCTGGGGAGGCAGCGGGGCAGGTGTGGCCATGGGGCGGGGCTGGGGGACGGTGGTCCTCCCCCTCTTTGGGCCTCAGTTTACCCAGACCGCTGGGTCCCTGGGGTCTTGACTCGGGGGCCTCTGGCCCGGTGCGATTTTGCTTCAGGGCTTGTGGGGGTGGGGTGGGGCGGCCATCGGCCGCCAGCGATGGGGCTGCCAAACTCGGGTCCCTCCACCCCATCGGCCAGGGGTCCTGGGCTTGGCTTCCCACTGGCTTCTCCAGGGTCAGTCGGCGGGGACACGTGGTGGGGATAGACTTGGCACAGCTGGCAGGGCAGGGGCCCGAGAGAGAGGGCAGGCCTGGGCCCGGGGACCTGTGACCTCAGCACCGGGACCCCTTGTCCTCTTCGGGGCCTGGCAGCGGGAGGCCGGGACAGTAGGGGCGCAGGAGGACGGCTGGGTGTGCGCAGACCGAGCTCAGGCTGAAGGGATTAAGGCTTCTGTCACGGACGGAGCAAAGGGTGACCAGTCGGCAGATGGCTGGTGGGCTGTCCTCGCCAGCAGACTCGCTCTGCCAGCTGCCCCTCTGACCCTCGGGCTAAGCCCCGCTGTGCCCTGGCTTCCCCAACCCCCAGCCGTGGGGTGCGCCCGGGGTTTCTGGAACAGGCTTTGTTCTGTCCTGCTGTGCTGCCAGGCGTGGGCAGGCCAGGCGCCCCTGGGCCGCTGGCTGCCTGCGCAGCGTACGGGGGCAGCAGCGTGGGGTGGGGGGCTTTGTGGCTTCCCCCCTCCACCTGCATGGGTGGGGGAGTGGGCTCCCCGAAGCCCCAGATGCTCCCGGACCGGCCGGAGAGAGCTGGGTGCTGGGGAGAAGCTTGGCCCTGGGTCTGCACCCCGCGGGAGCCGGCCATGGGGGTGCCGGGCATCCCGCCAGCCTTCGCAGCTGTGCACGGTCTGAGCCCCAGGGGCGCGAGGGGAGCAGAGGCGTCGGGAGAGGAGCTCAAGGCTCCGGGTCCCACCAGCCCGCGTGCCTTGTGCCGGCTGCCTAGGGCCTTTCTGCTCGGGGGACCCTGGGATCCTGACTTCCCACCCCGCCCCCGCAGGGCCGCACGGGCAGGTGGGCCACCGGGGATCAGGCGGCCGAAAGCAGGTGTGCATCTGACCTGTCCTTCTGCCTCCACCTCTTTAAATGTTTTTGTTGTAACAGAGGAAACAGCAATTGTCAAAGAGCCCCCCAGCCCGCCCTCACCATCAACTACGCGACACCTTACAGATGCTCCGGGCGGCTGGGTGTGAGCGCAGAGGGGAGTACTGTCAGTGCCTCTCCATTTCTGGGCAAAGGATCCCATCTCCAGGGCCTCTGCAGCTACTTCCAGACAATTTCACACCTATTTTTTTGGCCAGCCGCCCACCCGGCTTGCGGGATCTTAGTTCCCCGGGATGGAAACCGTGCCCCCTGCAGTGGAAGCGCGGAGTCCTAACTACTGGACCACCGGGGAATTCCCTCGCAACATTTTATACCCCGAAGCACCAGGGGGCCCCGGGCTGGCCTCCCCAGGCTGCATTTCTGTCTGAAAAATGGCCATGGAGATGCAGAAAGTGGGAAAAAAACAGAACAAAACACGGAAGAGCCAAATATGACCATAGCCTCTAACTGCCCACGCTGATGTCTCGTGCTTAAAACTAAAGAAAGCACAGCTGGCCGTTGCAGTGGCCAGAGCCATGGGCTGAAAATCCGTTTCTGGGATGGGCGGGGTCCCCAGGAAAGGGAGGGGGCCTCAGCATGGCTGTCGGATGACACATGCCACACAAAAGCCACACAGCTGGGTGACCCTGGGTGACAGGGGTGCGTTTCACAGGCAAAGCCCCCCTCCCGGCCCCTGAAATCCAAGTCACACAACCCAGCTTAGCTACAAGTTCAGCCAATGACACCCGATTTTAGCGGTACGGAATTACGAGGTTTTAAATGAAAAGGAGAAAGATTTCTGAAAAAAGTTCGTTATGTCCCTCCTCCCAACTCCACCCAATTTTTGTCCACTTCACACACCCTGGCCAAAGGCATCACGTCATCAACCTGGCTGAAGTCCTCACAAATGGCCAACTGTGTGAGACTCGCCACCCGGCCGGGTCAGCCGCGCCAGCGGCTAATTCACCCACCTCCTTCCCGTCTCCCCGCCCAGCTCGGCTCTAGACCATGACTCAAATGGCAAGGCCGTTTTCAAAAATCGTTACCGCGTTGCCTGGGCATTTCAGCTATTTCCCATGAGAAGTGGTGGTGGAGCCCGGCCCCTGACAGGGCTGCGATATGGGGTCTGAAAATCCATCTGAACCCAGAGGATACATTTTACCCCACCTGGGTGACGGCAACTTTTTGCATTTCTTTTGGAATGAAGAGTTTTGTTTGACTGTGTACTGAATGATGCCTTGGCCGGGGTGGGGGGGGCGGGGGTTAGGGAGGAGCTGAGGGAAGATAGAGCTATAGGATAATACAAGGCTTCTTGTCCTTAAAGGGGTTCTCCGAGGCGGGGACTCCCACCAGCAGGGGGTCGTTCCGGGCGTGCTGCTCACAATAGCTCATGAGTTCGGAGGAGGCTTTGGAGACCTGTGTGTGGGCACAAGGACAAGAGAGGAAAGATAAGAAGCGCCGTGCCCACGGCAGCACAAAGGTGGAGATAACCCCAGTGCCCGTCACCTGAAGACACACACCGTGTCCCTCCACACACGGGAGCATCTCTCAGCCACGAAAAGGAGAGAAGCACGGACACTCGCTACCACGTGGATGGACCCTGAGAACACGATGCTCAGTGAGAGAAGCCAGACGCAGAAGGACCCACAGGGTGTGATTCCATTGATGGGAAACGTCCAGAACAGGCAGATGCACAGACACCGAGGGCAGTTGTCAGGGGCTGGGGAGTGACTGCTCATGGGGATGGGCCTCCTTCTGGGGTGATGGAATATTCTGGAATTAGGCAGTGGTGCATCAGGTTGCACAACAATGTCAAGGTACTCAGTATCACTAATGGTAAATTTTATGTCACGTATATGTATTTTACCGGAAATTTAAGATTGAATAAGCAGAAGAACTGAACCTTCTCCAGAGGGGGTTGTGTGGAGTTTGAAGGGAAGGGTCAGGGGAGGAATCAGTCGAAGAAAGGACCTGACGGGCAGAACCCTGCAGGTACATCGCCCGAGAGGCGGGACAAGGCCTTCGGCATTTGATTCTTGTGCTGTGTGAGCTGTCGGGGTGTCGGTGACCATAGTGAGGGGGCTGACACTTAGGACCCCCTGCGTCAGGGTCCCCAAAAGAGGAGGGAGGAGATGCAGGGAGGGCCCACCGCAGCCCTGGGGAAGCTGGCGTGGGTAAAGTGGTGCCTAGTGTCCGGGGGGTGCCCCACCCTGCTGGCAGCACCGCGGCTGCGTTGTGGGGCCTGGGGGGCTCCTCGAGTCCCGGGTGCATCTCTGCGGCCTTGACCCCTCAGCAGTCCCCTTCCCACCCGGAAGAGCGGCGGGCAGGGAAAGTTTGCGGAGGGTCTTCTGCGCCCCAGAGCTGTGGCCCCGGGCGCCAGGGCCCCAGGCTCGGATTCCACTGCTCCGCCTGGAAGACAAGCCCCCGGGGGCCCCTGGATGCTGCGCGCCCTCTGCCTCGCCTCGCCGGCCTCTCACTCAGGCCGGCCCTGCGCTCCCAGTCGCCGTCTTGGGGCCTCAAAACCTCAGGCGGGACAGGAGGGAGACCGGTCACGCCCGACTCTGCTCCTCCCCACGTTCAAAGGCCGCCCGCGGGGGGAGCCCTCCCGACATCAAACGGGCGGGTGAGTCAGCGGCCTCCTGAGTCAGCGGCCTCCGCCAGGGCCGGGGCTGGCTCGGCGCTGAGAGGAAACCACTTCAACCGGGGCTGCTCTGCCTTCAGCCCCAAGGAATGCTTTGAATGCTCAGAGTCCTGGAACATTCAGACGCCTCGTGGGAGGCGCCCCCCACGACACCACCCGGGGGGTGCTGCAGCCTCCTTCCCACCTGGCTGGGCTGGAGGTGCAAGGCGACGACAGGGGTTGGCCCCATGGCCACATGGGGTCCCGTGTCCGCACTGCCGGGCCCTCCGTTCCTAACCCGCGACCAGCAGTGACTGGGGGATGACCGTGCTGAGGGAAGCAAGGCCTGAGCAGATGCGTGGAGTAACGGCTGATTCTCTGTGTCCGCTTAGCTAGGCCAGGTACCTGGGTGTGTGGCCAAATGCCAGCCTAGATGTCTCTACGAAGGTCTTTTTAAGGTGAGATTAACATTTAAATCGATGGACTTTGAGGAAAACTGGTGACGCTCCATAATGTGGGTGGGCCGCATCTAATCAGTTGAAGGCCTTCAGAGAAAAGACTGAGGTCCCTCGAAGAGGAAGGAATTCTGCCTCCCGACGGCCTTCAGACTCAAGTTGCATCAGCTCTTCCCTGGGTCTCCAGCCTGTGGTTCAGCCCTGCCACCCTGAGACCTGCCAGCCCCACGACTGCGTGAGCCAATGCCTTAAACTACCTCTCATGCTCCCTCTCTGTCTCTAACATATAGTCATATATCCCTGACTAATCCAGTGGGTAGCTAGAGCACGGCTAATGTGGAAGCATAAATGACCCGTGTCTTCCCTGGATGGACACTCCCTGGTCCTCACCCAGCCACCCACAAGCTGGGGTCTGGGGCAGGAATCAGCTTCTCGGAGGTGGCTCACCGTCCTTTGCAAAGTGGACATGGGTTTGGTGAGAAGGTGATTTCGAACAGTGTCAGACAGCTTTCTCGTGTAGGAGGCCATGACTGGCCCGTGGGTCTATATCCTTTGAAAGTCCTGGATGTCATCCTGATGTCCACTCGTGGACTTAAGATTCAGCTATATAAACAAATACGGTCCCTCCACACACGGGAGCATCAGTCAGCCATGCAAAGGAGTGAAGCCCTGACACTCACTACAACGTGGACGGACCTTGAGGATATGATGCTCAGTGAGAGAAGCCTGACACAGAAGGACCCACAGTGTGATTCCATTGATGGGAAACGTCCAGAACAGGCAAATCTACAGACAGACAGTCGGTTCCTGGTTGTCAGGGGCTGGGGAGGGGATGTGGGGTGATTGCTAATGGGGACGGGCTTCTTTTTGGGGGTGATGGAATGTGCTGGAATTAGTCATGATGGTTGCACATTTTGAGTTCACCAAATGCCACTGAATCGCGCACTTTAAAAACAGTTAACTTTACGCAAATTAAAAAAAAGAAAAAAAGCCCGCAGAGCTGACTGCCCGATTACGCACTATCTTATTTTGCTTTGCACGTTCCTGGTCCCTGATGGGTTAAGCGTTTGCTAGGAGGAGCTGCTTGTCCTTTTTCTCTTTTTAGCTAAAAACCAAACATGCTTATTTCAAAAAATGCAATCAACGCAGAAGTGGCGAAAGTAAACAGTGAAAGGCCCTGTGTCCTCTCTTCCCTGGGGCCAGGCCTCTGACTTCTCTTTGCATCTGTCACAAAAGGGGAGCTGGACAGAGCTCTGAGGATGAGGGGATAGAAGAGAAAGTGACTGTCTCACGCTGACCCTTTTGGAGGGGCCTGATTTGGCCTTCTCTGGGGCTGTCCAGGGACGGACCCCAAGGGCTGGGGCAGGCTCACAGCAGCACTCGAGGCCTGCCTCTGGTCCCACTCTGTTTACAAAGCATGCTGGCACATCAATCGTCACAACAACCCATGAGGTAGGTTTACATCAGCTGCGTCTTTCTGCTGAGAAAACTGAGGCTCAGAGAGGTTGAGTGGCCCAAGGTCACACAGCGAGAGGCAGAGCCGAGTGCAAACCCCTACCGTCCTGCTAGCCTCCGTGCCCACCGTTTGCTGAGGCCGCGCCCGGGGGTCTCTCTCCCCTGCTCACCTTGATGCGCTCGATCCCGGCTTCGATGCGGAGCTGTTCCACGAGCTTCCGAGCCTGGGCTATGTTGTTAGTGGCTGACATTGTCTGCCATCAGCTCTGGGCCTCTGTCGTCCAGAGAGCTGTGGGGAGAAGTAGACAGATGTGAGCTGGCTTGTGACACCCCAGGACTGCAGGTGGAGGACGTCGAGGAGGGATGCCCCACTTCCGGAAACCTCAGGGGGCCCTGAATCCCCGCCACCCTGCAGCCATGACGCCTGTGCCCCTGGGTCACAGTGAGAGGCCCGGCCAAGCACATCTTCTCCTACAGTTCCCTCCTGAGGCTGGTCGGGGGTAAGTGCTCACTGGACATGACCACTGAGGGTCCCAGGAGAGCTCACAAAACCATTGCATCGGCTCCTGGTTGGCTCAGAACGAGGGGAGTTTTCTCTGATTCCTGCTCCTGCATTGGGTCCCCTCCCCCCATACTGTTGGCACTGGGGCCGATCATTCTCCTTGGGGGCCGTCCTGGGCCCTGTGGGGTGTCGAGCAGCCTCCCTGGCCCCCACCCACCTGATACCAGGAGCACCCCCAGTGTGACAACCACAGATGTCCCCAGACATGACCCAGTGTCCTCTGGGGGCAGAGTCGCCCAGGGGCGAGACCCCTGGCTCTGGACCAAGGCAGATCACGTGGGAAGCCTGCACCCGTGGGTCCTGGGTACCCCACCCCTTCTCTGCAGGGCCTGGGCCTGTTTCCTTCCTTCATTTGGTCAATTGTCCGGCAAATTAAAATTTAATTAAATTTAAAATGTTGCGATGCCCATAGATTCACATGCATTTGTAGAAAACAGTAGAGACAGCCCGTGCGCCCGCTGCCTGGTTTCCCCCAGCGGCCGCATCTTGCAAAGCTGTAGTGACGTCATAACCAGGATGCTGACCTTGACACAGGGGAGATGGGGGGCACTTCCACCCCTAGGGTCCTCATGCCTCCCTTCAGGGGCCACAGCAGGTGGCCAGGCCATGGCTATTGTTCACCTTTTAAACTTTAGTACCATGGCCTTGAGAATGCTGTTTATTTATTTCTTTATTTTAGGTTGCAATAGGCTCTAACTTAGGTTATTATGAATAAAATGTATAGCGCATGATACGTTTCTACCCCACAAATTCAGTGTTAGAAGAATCCCAACACGACAGAGCTTAGACTTGGCAAGAACAATGCAATAGACAGAGTGAGGCCACTTAAACAGGAAATGGCTCGTGTAAGTAAAATTAACACAAACATCTTCTAGGTATGATTTGGTCTATAACTGGGCAGGATTAAGACAAATGCCATTCAACTTCGGTTAAAAAGTCAAAGTTTCACTGTTGTTCAAATAAAAAGTCAAAGTACGCAATGTAGAAAAAAAAATGATAAAACCATCTTAACCTGACTTACATCCATATTCAATTAATGATGAGAATGCGATTTATTTATTTTTTCAATATTTATTTATTTGGCTGCGCCGGGTCTTAGTTGAGGCATGTGGGATCTAGTTCCCCGACCAGGGATCGAACCCGGGCCCTCTGCGTTGGGAACGCAGAGTCTTAGCCACTGGACCACCAGGGAAGTCCGGAGAATACTGTTTAAATGGAACCACTCGGTAAGGAGCCTTTCGGGATTGGCTGTTTTTTCCCACTCGACCTAATTGTCTGGAGATCCACCCTGCGGCTGTGCTTATCCACAGTTCATTCCTTTGCAGTAAAGGACCACGGTGTGGAGGTGCCCCGTAACCCTTTGCCTGTCCGAGAACACCTGGGCTGGCTCCCGGTTCTGGCTGTGTCAGCAACAGAGCTGCCCCAGGCGTCCGTGTGCAGGCTTCTGCGTGAATATAAGCCTTTATTTCTCAGAGATAAATGCTGAGGAGTGCGACTGCTTGTTTAATTTTTTAAGAGAACACCGGCCTGCTTTCCAGAGTGGCTACACAATTCTACATTCCCACCAGCCATGTACGAGTGATGTAAATTTATTTTTTATAATTCAGTTATGCACAATTTTTCTGTCCCTTAAGGTGGTGAAAATTCTACTTTTTCCATCCAATCTACATTTTAGTGAGCCCTGGGACACTGGTTCTCAACTGGGGCCATCCTGCCCCCAGGGGACACTTGGTAATGCCTGGGGACATTTGTGGTTTTCAACCACAGTTGTTGCTCAACACCCCCCAACCCCAGTGCCCAGGGCGGCCCCCCACAGAGGACGGCCCAGCCCCAAATGATGATAATGCCAAGGCTGAGAAATCGAGTCTGATCCCTGGTCACACTGGACACCGGGATAAATCCCCGATGGTCAGCTGGTGTAAACCAGGGGGGGCCCCAGCATCTGAGAGTCACCTCCTCCTCTCCTTCCCACTCAGGTGTGGACTTAAATGTGTGCGGCATCCAGGACCTCAGAGGTCACATTGCCCCGGGGGCGTCCATGGAATCCGTAACCCAGGGGTTTCACCTGGGGAGATCCTGTCCTCAGGGGACACTGGGCGACACCTGGGGACGTCTGTGGTCATCACGACAGGGAGAGGGGCTCCTGGCATTGAGATGGGATCAGAGAATGACCTGGCCCCAGTGTGCGCATGGCCCGGGTTGAAGACGCTCCCAGTGTGTCCACGCAGTGTTCGTTCAGGATGGTGGGGTGCAGAGCCCAAGTTCAGGAGTCCTGGGGAGCCGCCCGACTGGGCTGGCTTTTACCCAGGCCTTTCAGTAGCACCATGTGCTTCTGTCATCATACATTGTACCTCTGTCTGTTTCCCAGAGGGGCGGCTGCAGAAAAGTAAAGGCAGAGTTCAGGTTCTCAAGAAATTTCCCTTTCGGAAATAAACAGGAACGGACCGCGGACGTGCACGTCTCGGATGGCCCTCCAGGGGATCGCGCGGAGTGAGGAGGCCAGTCCCCAGAGCCACATGCTGTGCGGTTCCATGTACAGAACACCCCTGAGACCACAGGGTCGTGGAGATGGACCAGAGGCTTGTGGCTGCAGGGGGGCGGCGGCCTGGGGAGGGGTCTGGGTGGACAGGCGGACACCGGGTCCTCATGCTGTGTGAAGTGCTGGAGATCTAGACTGTGTGTGTGGGGTTCACGTGTCTGCACAGGGGATAAACTTGCAAAGATCCTAATACACACACACAAGTAAAACTGCAGGAATCTGTGTTCGGTAGGTGATGCAGGGACTTTCTCTCTGCGATCTGGTACGACTGCGTGTGAACCTACAGTGATCTCCATCCAAGTTCCATTAAAAAAAAAAAATCCCTTCCACACTACTGGCTGCCTGCCTTCCCGCCAGACACCCAGGCCCCTTTCTGGGTCAGAAAAGGCCCGAATGTGTCTGCTCTGGGCATACAGGGCCCACATGTGGGCTTCCAGAGGGCTCTGATTCAGCAGAGAGCTTCAAAGCGGCCACAAAACATCCAATTCAGGGAAAACCGCCCTTGGTTCGACTTAAAAATACCTAAATTACTCAGCGCTAAATATAGATGCTGACAGAGAACAAATGGGGTGGCTTCACAGCATGTTTTCCTTGGAAGGCCGGGGAGTCCTGCTCAGCACCCACACTCAGAGTGTCCACCAGGACCCTAGGAGGCCCGGCTACCCCGTGGGGCACCCCAAACCATGGCCTCCCTCGTCAGCTCTAAGCCCCTCGGTGCTGCTGGCTTGCTGTTCCGGGCACGATGCCCTGAGAGGCTCCCTCCAGGCTGGGTTATAACCTGGACCCCCCGGGACGGCCGGAGTGGGCTGCATTGGGGGGGGGGGTGTGCTTGTGTGTGTGCATGCACGTGTGTGTGTGCATTTGTTTACATGTATGTGCGTGTGTGAGCCTGCATGCGTGTGCATGCACGTGTGTCAGTTTGTATCTATGTGTGTGCACGGGTGTGTGTGCATGAGCAGCTGAGACCAGACGTAGTTGCATCACGGCAGCCCAGACAGCAGACCGACGTCCTGGTCCTGGCGGTGTCACGGTCAGTCACTGCCTCACCGCGTGCCCCCCGGGGTTAGGTCACCTCTCGCAGGACAGGCAGTGGCCGTGAGTCAGCCCGGGAACATTCCTCACCAGCTGCCTCCCTGCCAGAGACACGTGACGGCTCCAGGCACCTGACCTGGCCAGTCCTGCCTGGCCCGTGGAGCCTTGGAAGGCCCTGGAAGCCGGGCAGGGCCTTGGGAAGCAGGAGGGAGGGGTTAGGCGGTTGGGGCTGCAGGTAGCGGTCAGATTCCGCCTGGAGTGGCCGGTTCTAGCGTGGCAAGGCTGGGGGCATGACCTGGGGTGAGGTTTGCCTAAAAATAGAAACTTAACAGACGACAGCAGGCCCTGGCTGGCCTCCCAGTAAAGGGCTAGGAAGTCACCAGGGTCAGGCTGGATCCCACAGAAGCATCGCGGGTGCGTGGCTGCAAGGCAAGGACCGTGAAGGCCCTGAGCACGCCAGGATGCATTGTGAGGCTGCGCTGATTACAGAGGGAGGGTCATCACCGGAGTGTTACAGACCTGAGCCCAGATGCCAGGCTCAAATGCACATGAGGATTAAACACAACTGGGGGAGGGTGGTGTTTCTCGATGGCGAGCTGGGGGATGGCAGGATGGGGGACACCGAGTTAGAACGGGGTCCCTCCCCCAAGGCCCTGCTGACACTGGGACCATGTCACTCTCTGTGGGGGGCCGTCCCGGGCGCTGCGGGGTGCAGAGCAGTCACCCTGGACCCACCCACTCGATGCCAGGAGGCCCCCAGTCGTGACAGCCACAGACGTCCCCAGACATGGCCCCGTGTGGCCCAGGGGCAGAGCCACCTCCCCCGGGGATTGGAGGGGGGAAACCTCTGGATTATATTAGGCCTCATTTTCCCAACCAAAGAGATTCCATATAAAAAGTCATAGAATGGGTACTTCCCTGGTGGTCCAGCGGTTGAGACTCTGCGCTTCCACTGCAGGGGGCGCAGGTTCAATCCCTGGTTGGGGAACTAAGATCCCACATGCCGTGCGGCGTGGCCACAAAGTAAAAAAACAAAACAAAACAAGTCATGGGATGAAAAAGAAGATATACACAGATTAGTGAAAATGTACAGAATGTTGATTTTCTGTCCCAGAGAAGTTACCCCCTAGCAACTGAAGCAACAGAACGAGTGGAGATTAACAGCTAGGATTGTATAAAACTATTCAGAACTTCTTCACGGCAAACCTATAAAACTAAAACCCAAGACCAGCGACCTAGGAAGAACCATGGCAACGATACCCTGGAAAGTGACCTCTTTGTCATGTTAATAATACCTTAGCTGGGTATTTTATATCGGGAGAGGACTCACTCGAGGAATTCATGTGGAAAGTAACTTAACCGGTAAAACACAAAGTGAACAAAGCTGGCCTCATTAGCAATTGACGAAAGTAGGTTGGAGGGATCATGGGCTGCCAGCACTTCATTCACCCAGGACACCAGGAAGGCTGCAGGAAGAGCGACACCTGACGCAGGTAGGGATATGCTCGTCCCCGACTCTCTGGTACTGTTGGCCCATCTCAGCCTCGTAAACTGGACATCAGGAGCTTACAAGGCTGTCCTCTCAAATCCCTTGCTGGGGCATTTATCCCGAGGGAACAAAAATCAAGAGAAATAAAAAGCTATATATAGAAAGGTGTTTACAACGGTGTTATTTATAATAGTGAGAAATTGAATGAAACCATGTGTCCTGCAACGGGGGAATGGCTAATGCAGTGGGGTGTTTTCCTAGTGGAGCAACTGTTATAAATGGTACCCAAAGATGGGGAGCCCAGAGGAGGTGTTTCATGAAAAAACAGGGAGATGGATAAAGTGAGGATGTGTGGCTACTTACCACTGTATTAAAACATATGTGGATAAAGGCAGAAAGGGAACCTCAAATTGACAGTCTGGTTAATAACTGTTTTTATGATTTCCTTTAATGAAGTGGTTTCCATTAAGGTACAACTTGCATCCAGTAAAATCCGTGCTTTGGGGCATGCAGTCGATGAGAACTTAGAAATGCATACAGCCCCGTAGCCAATACCAATTGTGAGTAAAGCCGTGGTGAACATTCATGTCCAGGTTTTTGTGGGAACCTAAGTTTCTGTTTCTCCTGGGGAAATGCCTGGGCATGGGATTTCTGGCTCCTAGGACAGGTGTATGTTTAACTTTACAGGTTAAACATTTTCAAACAGTTTCCAAAGTCACTGCAGGGGATACACTTGCAAAGATCCTAATATACACACACAAGTAAAAAACTGCGCTGTTTTGTATTTTGAAATAATCACAGACTGACAGGCAGTTGCAAAAATTGTACAAGGTGCCATGCACCCTTTTCCCCCGATTCCCCCGATGGTGACATCTTATGTGACTGTGGGACAATATCAAACTGGGACACTGCTGCTGGCCCGATGCTCACCGGCCTCAGGTTCTGCCAGCCCTCCCACGACTCATATGTGTGCAGACGGGACGTTTGTCACCACTCACCCCTCCAGGAAGGTCTGGTCTAAATGTCGCCTGTCCTGGCCGCTATCCCTGACTGAGATCCAAGTCCCTTTCTCCTGCATCCCTCACCCAGCCAGGACACCTGCCTGCAGACCTGCCCCCACGCCACCGTGAGCACCCCCATTGACATTTGTGGCTGGATCATTTTCTGGGGCGCCGTCCTGAGCACTGTAGGGGTTTGAGCAGCATCCCTGGCCCCCACCCACTCAATGTCAGGAGCTCCCCCAGTTGTGACAGCCACAGATGTCCCCAGACATCGCCCAGTGTCCCCAGGGGGCAGAATCTAAGGCTTTTGTGGAACTCTCTTATCAGAAGAAACCCAGCAGCTGAAAGAGGTTCATTTAGGCAAAATGCAAAGTTTTTTGGAATTGAAATGGTCCAGTTTGAAGTGAAATGGTACTGAATGGAACAGAAGTTTGTTTCAAAGAGGGTTTAAATTTCTTAGCATCTGAGAATTCCATGGCGGTCCAGTGGTTAGAACTCTGTGCTGTCACTACTGAGGGCGCGGGTTCAATCCCTGGTCAGGGAAACTAAGATCCCTCAAGCTGCTTGGCCTGGCCAGAAAAAAAAAAAAAAAAGAATTTCTTAGCATCCAACAACCTCTGTGGCTGGGAGAAGTCACACGGGGCCAGAGTTTCAGAGTTTCCCTCAAACTCAACCAAGAACACATTTGAAGGAGAAAAGAGCACAGCCCTGGGGGGAGAGAGGGGGAGGCAGAGCCCCTGTGGAAAGTGGCAGACCTGCATTCTGTCCCAGCTCCCAAAGCTGTGTGGTTTGGGGAAAGTTACCTCCCCGCTCTGAGCTCCAGTGAGCTCTGCTCAATGCTCAGAGTGACACTCCCTCTCGGCGCAGGGCCTGGCCAACCTCCAGGTCCGCAAGTTCCTATGTTGGGGGACGGGGGCCCCAGAGGCTGGCAGCCACGGGGAGGGCCCTCCTTCAGGAACTTGTGGCAACTGCCACATAAACACAACGGCGGGGGAGGAGGGACGAGAGACGAGGTGCCTGGACCTCCTCTGCACAGTGAGTGTGCACTGGCCGGTTTGCTGGAGGCTACTAGGAAATCTCCCTGCCCTCGGACTTTGCTGGCCCCGCAGTGGCCACACCACTCATCTGCCCAGGGGCCGGGTGGGGCAGGGCGTCACAAAGCCCACCTGGCCTGGGGGAAAGCGGGGCAGATCTGAAGGGGATTGTATTAAAACTAGGAGTGGAGGGACTTCCCTAGTGGAGTGGTGGTTAAGAATCCGCCTGCCAATGCAGGGGACACGGGTTTGAGCCCTGGTCCGGGAAGATACCACGTGCCGAGGAGCAACTAAGCCCGTGCGACACAACTACTGAGCCTGTGCTCTAGAGCCCGCGAGCCACAACTACTGAGCCCACGTGCCACAACTACCAAGCCCGCAAGTCACAACTACTGAAGCCGGCATGCCTAGAGCCCGTGCTCTTCAACAAGAGAAGCCACTGCAATGAGAAGCCCGCACATCACAACGAAGAGTAGCCCCCGCTCACCACAACTAGAGAAAGCCCATGCACAGCAACAAAGACCCTACACAGGCAAAAATACATAAATAAATAAATTAATTTAAAAAAAAAAGCTGAGCACGGATCCTCTTCTGTCGTTCTGTGGCTCTAAGATCACGCTGATCTACTGATACATTCATGGCCTCCTCCTCAGCCACCTGGACTTTGGACTAAAACCTCTATCTGGGGCTTCCCTGGTGGCGCAGTGGTTGAGAATTCACCTGCCAGTGCAGGGGACACGGGTTTGAGCCCTGGTCCGGGAGGATCCCACGTGCCGCGGAGCAGCTGAGCCCGTGCACCACGGCTGCTGAGCCCGCGTGCCTGGAGCCTGTGCTCTGCAGCAGAAGGCGCCACCGCAATGAGAAGTCCACGCACCCCAACGAGGAGCGGCCCCCGCTCGCCACAGCTGGAGAGGGCCTGCACGCATCAACGAAGACCCAGCGCAGCCAAAAATAAATAAATAAATAAAAAACAAAACAACAACCAAAAAACCCTCTATCTGCAGATTTCACTCCAATGACGGTGGGCCAGCTCGTGCGGACGCTCTCCTGACGAGGGCAACTGGCAAAGCTTCATGGAATAGAGAAGCTTGAAGGGACTGGAGGACTGGAGGACTTCACTATTAAGATAGTGAAGATTTCCATCCAGGATCTGGGGAGGATGGAAACCCAGGAGTCTGGCTTTGGGGCTGCTTTTTACTGGGGTGGAGGGTTTGCTAAGAGGCCAAGTGGCTATTGCCCTCACAAGGCTAGGGGCTCAGAGGTTGAGATCCAGGGCCTCCTAAGGGGAGAGAGACTGGGGAACTCCTCCTTGGTATGAGCTAGGACAAAAGAGTCCTGCCTTCTAAGAAAAGGGTCCGCAGGAAGCAGACAGGCCCTCACAGTGACTGTAGCTGAGTTCTGAATAACCTCAGTTCCCGATACTGGATTGAGGTGAACTTAGATTGCTAGCAGCCCTAGATGCTGGACAGACGTAAAAATGAATCCTTTCTGGTGGAAAACAACATCATCTTAGGCTTCAAATTATTTCTACAAACAAGTCAGCAGTCACAATGTCTAGCACACAATCAGAAATGACCAGGCACAGAAGAAGACAGGACCACATGAACAAAAATCAGCAGAAATAACAGACTATACAAACAGGCTCCCAGGGGTTCGATACACTGGAATTGACAGACTTTAAAATAACTATATTAATTATGTTAAATATGTGAGGTTGGAATTTTGGCAGCGAATTGGAAACTAAAGAAAAAGACTGAACGGATGTGTTGGAAACTGACAATATCTGAAACGAACACAATGGAAGAAGCAGTATCATTAAAGATAACTAAAGAGAAAATTAGTGAACTAGAAGATAGGAAATATCCAGAATGAAGCATGGACCACATGAGACAAGGTATAAGACACAGAGGATGCAGTAAGTTCTGACACACGTGTAATTGGAGCTCTGGAAGGAGGAGAGAGAGAAAGGGGCAGAAGCAATCTTGGAAGAGATAGTGATGGATAATTTCCTAAAACTGATTAAAAAAAAAAAAGGACTCTAAGCCACAGATTCAAGAAGCCCTAGAACCTCAGGCAGGAAAAACATTTTAGAAATTGACAGAGAAATGACCAATGAGCACCTGAAAATGTGCTCAATGATTAGTCATCAGGGCAAGTATAAATGAAAACCATCGTGGGAGACTGCTTCACAGCCCTTAGAGTTGGCAAAAATCTAAAAGACCGACAATACCATGTATTGGGGAGGATGTACAAACATCAGAATTTTCACACGTTACTGATGGGAGCATAGGATAGTACAACCACCCTGGAAAGTGGGTTAGCAGACTCTTATAAGGCTAAACACATACTTAACCCATGACCCAGCAATTCCACTCCTAGGAATTTACCCAAGATACATAAAAACATATTTCCACAAAAGGACTTGTACAAGATGTTCATACATCTGTATTTGTAACAGCAAAAATTGGAAGTAACCCAAATGCCTGCCAACAGGAGGATGGATAAACAAACTGCGGTAATTCATACCATGGAATACTACTGCACAAGGGAAAGAAGAACCTACTGACAGATGAAGCCACATGTGGGACTCTCAAAGGGTGAAAGAAGACAGACATTAGAGGTATTCTCTATCTCAACTGAGGTGCTAGTGTACACAGGTGTATAGACTTGTCAAAATTCATCAAACTACATATGTAAGCTCTGTTCATTTTACTGAAAAGGAATTATACCTTAATAAAGTCACTTAATTACAAAACAAACAAACATAATCTGCCTGAGGAATAAGGACCAACAATTTCATGGATCCAGTGAAAATTCTAGACCTGGTGAAAATCAACTTCAAGAATTCGAGTAAAAATGAGACTTCCCTGGTGGCCCAGTGGTTGAGAATCCAATGCAGGGGATGCAGGTTTGATCCCTGGTCGTGGAGCTAAGATCCCACATGCCGCGAGGCAACTAAGCCCAAGCGCCACAACTAAAGAGCCCGTGTGCCACAACTAAGACCTGATACAACCAAAAATAATTAATTAAAAAAAAAAAGAATTAGGGTAAAATAAAGACATTTTCAGACAAACAGGAAGACTGTCTCCAGATGACCTGCCTTATTAAAGGTAAAATAAAAAGATATTAGAGAAAAATGACCTCAGATAGAAGGCGGGAAATGTAAGAAGATGCAAAAAACAAAACAAAACCAAAATGTTGAAGAAGGGAAAGAACTTGATAAAATAATTCTAAAGTCCCCATGGAAAAATAAACAGGAAGTGAACAGCCCTGAAAACACACAAGAATCACAAGAGCCATTAATTCGATATTTACCTCCACCTAGTCCATCAACAGAAGATGCTCTAAGGTTCTGCCTTGAACATTGTATGATGCTAGTTTAAATTATGCTATTTTGGTTACTGGGTTTCAGGGATTGGAGTCCTCAGTACTAATTCAGGAGGTCACTCATTTGAACTGTGTGATTTTTACACACAGAAAAAAAAAATAAAGTCGGTATCTGAAAAAACATGTATACTTCTCCATCTGCTGCAACTGGTCCAAGGCCAGAGTGATGGGGGACCAGGCCAGCTGTCCCTGGAGACTTCTCCTTGGTCCAGCCCTCAGCAGCCCCAGGCAGACTCCTGTGCCCTCCCCCCATCCCCAGCCAGGGGCGTCCACCCACCTCCTCCATCCCTCCTCCTAACAGCCAGAGTGACTTCTGAAAATGCACCTGAGTCTGTCCCTGCCCTACTCAGAAACCACCTGGGGCCCCTGCGGCCTCACAAACCAAGTACAAAGTCAAAGCTTGTCACTCACTTCCCTCTGCCAGGAATTCTTCCCCCACCCCCTATCCTGCCTGCTATGGATCGAATATTTTGCCCCCCACCCCCCCAAAATGCATGTTGAAGCCCTGTTCGGTATCAAGAGGTGGGGCCTTTGGGAGGTGCCTAGGTCTTGAGGGTGGGGCCCTCGTGAATGGGATTGGTGCCCTCATAAGGGGCTGAAGGGACCAGACTTCTCCTTTTCCACCATCTGACTCCATTCTCTGGGTGTGGGTGCTCCCAAGGTAATGCAACGTGCCATCCTGGGCCTCCCTGTGTGGGTTCACATCTTGTGTGGGGACCTGCGTTACATCCAGGTGATTGGTACACCTGTCTGCCTGTCTCTCCCAAGGCCTGGCGGTTCCTTGGGGACTGGGTTGATGTCTTTCTCTCAGGATGTCTTTCTCAGAAATATCTTTTACCCTGGCCCCCCGGGTAAAAGTGTGACTTCTTTATCACAGTGCGACTTCTCTGCTTAAAACCATCCCAGGGTGAAATTTTAAAGAGAAACAAGACATTTCCCATCAATGGAATCACACCCTGTGTGTCCTTCTGTGTCTGGCTTCTCTCACTGAGCATCGCGTTCTCAAGGTCCATCCACGTTGTAGTGAGTGTCAGTGCTTCGCTCCTTTTCACGAGTAATATTTCATCGTGTGTACGGAATAACATTTTTAAGCAAACTTTTTTTTTAAGCAAACATTTTTTAAAAGAAAAGGAAGATAAAGAAAAGCCCTCATCTTGCTGTTGTTGAAGGGTAGCCATATATTTTCCTAATCAGGAGGAAAGTGGAAAATGGGAAAAATCAGTGGTTTGTTTGACTTGGACCAAGAAATATATAGGCTGTGTGTCTTTGGCTTGTGGACAAGAGCACTGGAGTGCCAAGCTTCATGTGTACTCTGCAGGTGACGGAGTGCATTCATAGTCTCTGTTACCGGGGAGGACCACGATGTCGGGCATCGTGAAGGGACTTCTGTGCCCATTTTTTACAGATGAGGAGACTGAGGCTTGAAGACGTTCGTATGTTAATAACCTTCCCGAGACCACGCAGCGGGTGGAGGTCGGGCCAGGGTTTGAATCTAATTCCCAAACCAGGGCTCACTGGGAGACCAGATCTAGGGGCAGTCGGGTGGGTCCCAGCACATAGCTCTGTCCCCCCTGCACCCAGAGGCAAGCTTCAGAGGGTGAGGGGCACGGTCTCTGCATCCTCCATGGCCCAGTGCCTTTGGCGAAGGGTTTAGACATACAGTGGTCCCAGGGCTGAGGGCCTCCACACACGAGGGATGGTGCCAGGACCCTCACACGGCTTTTTGCTTTGGAGAAAGACTGGGGCAGAACGCTGGGGACATCGACAACACTGGGGCAGGCCTGTGCGGCCACCAGGGTCAGAGAAAACCCCGAGTGAGATGAAACAGCAGACTCCCAGCTTTGCGCCTCCCGTCTGGTGGTTTGTAAGTGACTCTGGGGCTCTCGAAGTCCTGGACGCTTTTCCCCAAGGACTTGAGCAGACTGTCCTGCCAGCTTACGACAGGGCTGCACGTGTGGGCCTGGGAGACCTTTGCATCATCACCTCTGCACCCCGCAGAGGACCGCCCCCCCCCCAGGCCTTCTCAAGATACGTTTCTGTCCCCTTGCTCCTGGTGACGTGGGCTTGGTGTTTCCTGGCGGCCGAGCCTGCTTCCTTCCACCTGGGCGAGTCAGACGGAGTAACGGGCGCTCTCTAAGGCGGCAGGACGGGCTCGGATGCAGGACCTCTAAGATGTCTTTTAGCCTCTGTGTCTTGCCAAGATACTTGGCGTGACTGTGTCCAGATCACTCATGGCTGCGGGGCGGGGGGGAATGTGTGGCAGATAGGTACCCGAGACCTCGTTGGGCGTGGGTGGGCTGAGCCTCGTGTCCTCATGGGCAAAGCCAAGAAGGAGACAGCAGGCCTGGGGGGCCCCAGCCCCTGCCGGAACCCTGGAGCTCCGAGCCCTGAGCAGCGGGGCTCAGGGGAAAGTGGATCAGACACACACCCTGGGCATCTAGGGAAGCCCCAACCTGCCGGGCGTGTCTCTGGCAGGCAGACTTAGAGGCCGGAGAGAGCAGACGTGCCCCCCTGCTCAGCCTGTGATGCCATCTCCACCCTCAGAGGTGTTTTCCAGCTGCACAGGAAGCAGTGACAGCAAGACACAAAAATGCCAGCGATCCCTGTGAATTCCACACATAGCTCTCATAGCTGGGAAGAGTGCCACTCCCAGCCCACTCGATAAACTGACACCCGAGCCGCCAAGGCTGCTTTCTTACCAGAAGAGAAAGAATGGGATGCCACAGAGGCTTCTGAGAAAGTTGGCTGGTTGGGCTGCGTAAAGGGAAAAGAATGTGAAAAATGCGGCTGGCGAGGTGAGCAGGGCCTTTGAGGAGCGGCTCCTGGTTCTGGTGGCCCAAGAGGCGGTGCAGCCAGGGGGCCACTGGGGACCCCTCCCTGGCCGAGGGGTCTGCCTGTGGCAGGCGGATACCCAGGCACAGTCCCGGCCCGGCTCTCAGTTCTGTGCACTGAACGTGGACCCGCAGCCCTGGGGGCTCAGTGTGAGACGAACTGCTCCCCTGGGAGCTGCGGCCGCCACTTCCAGAAGCAGCACGAGCCCATAGGCCTGGGATGAGGTGGGCTGGGAGGCCCTGGCTCTCAGAGACAGAGTGTCCCTCAAAGGCCACGTAATGTCCTGAGGAGGACAGACTAGTTCAGGGTCTGTCCCCCAGGCACTGCTGACACTGGTACCGTCCTGAGCAGCATTTCTGCCCCCACCCACTTGATGCCAGAAGCCCCCCAGTCATGACCACCACAGGTGTCCCCAGACATGGCCCCGTGTCCCCGGGGGGCGGGGGAGGACCGCCCCCTCAGTTTCGAAGTACTGGGTCAGAACCCCTCACAGCAATGCTTCTGCCCTGAATTTTACAGTTAAAGACAATAAGGAGAATCACGGGAAACAGGAATGAGGGTTTCCTTTTTGTTGTGTGGTGTTGGTTTCAGGGCCCATCCTGAGTCAGGGCTAACGCGCTTGATCTCACCTGTGGCCTGGAGTGACCCCCCTAGGCCATGCACAGGAGGGCCTACGTCCTCTGGGGGGCCCACTTGCAATGACAAGGCATTTGTCACACCCGACCTTCACCAGCAATCTAGCAAGGGATCCTTGGGGCTGTACCCACATCTACGATGACCCCCAGTGACCTTGTACAATACCCTCCCCTAGAGTGTGGGCAGGACCCGAGGATAGGAAGGGATTTAGCTCTGGGCCGGGCCGTGTCGTGTGGCACAGGTGACAGAGAGGGGGTACCCTTGGTGGGCCTACTCTAATCAGGGGAGTGAGTGTGAAAGGGATTCCATGCAAGGGAGACCCTGTGTTGCTGGCTTTGAAGCTGGAGATGGCCAGGTGGCAAGAAATGGGGGTGGCTGCAAGAGTGGGGGGGACCCCGCTGCTATATCTGCAAGGAACCAAATTCTGGGACAATCTGAATGAGCTCCAGATGAGGCATTTCGACTGCAGCCTGGTGAGACCCTGAGCAGAGAGGGCAGCCACACCATGGCCCGACTGCTGACCTCCAGAACTGAGAGCTGGAAGCTGCTGGGTCTGTGATAGCTTGTTACGCAGCACGGATAGCTGATACAATGGCCAGGGGAGGCCTGAGTGGGGTCTCCTGACTGTTGGGCTGGCTTCTTCCCAGCACTCTACATGCTAGACGCTGGCCATGGGGCCGGGGACAATTCCAGCTGGCACCCACTCCTTCCGCTGAGCATGGACAGGGCACTCATTCTCTTTGTTAACAGCCCTGAGACGCAGGTAAAGCATTAAAGCCAGAGGAGTTTCTGGCAGCTTCTCCATTAGCAGCCAACCTGCTCCCCGTGGTTCCTGCTCCCTGGGACTCAGCTCAGAGAAAGCCTGCTGCTTCCAGGCGTTCTGAAACCCTCCTCTATAGCCTCCTCATCCAGGCGGATGGGGCTTGTGTGGCCGGCGAGCTGGGTGAGTCAGAGCCCCAAGAAGGTGGCCTTGCAGAGGGAGGGGGGCAGCTGGCAGCGGGAGCCTGCGTCCCTGGCCTCGTCCCCAGCCCACGGAGCTCTGCTCTCGGGAGGGGAGGGGAAGAGAGGGGAGGCAGGCGGAGGGCAGTAATTCCTTGTCCTCAGAGAGAACAGAAACAGCCTTCATTTTGCTTTAAAACTTCCGGAACCGGTAGCTTTACAGCTCACCAAGCTTCTGAATTCCTTCCTCCCAGGGCCCGGCAGCCTGACCCCCATCCCCACCTGCCATTAAACAGGAAGGTAACAAAACAACCCCCCGCCCCAAAACACAAACCTCCAGCGAGATTCGACAGGAGTACAAACGAGACGCGGGTGAGAAAGCAGGCTCTCCCCCACCCCGGGGATAACCGCCCCCCGGTACACGGTGTTCAGAAGAAGAGGAGGCGGGCTGCTGTGCTGAAAGAGGAAAATCAATCCCAAAGCAAAACAGAAAGGCATGAGGTTTGAGAGAACAGTCTCTGGGCTTCTTTGAACAAGCTGCCCTCCTGCAGGGCCCGGGGAGCTGGCTGACCGAGGGCTGTGCCCACGTGCAGGTTGATTACCGTGCACGTCTTACACACCCACTGTGTGCACGAGGCCTCGGACCTGCACGCCTCCAGGGGGTACCCTTGCGTCACAGTCCATGGCATGGAAGCCCCTGGAACAGGGGGTCTCCATCAGGGGCGATGTCGAGGGCATCTGTGGTTGTCACGACTGGGGGGCTCCTGGTATTGAGGGGGTGGGACCAGGGAGGCTGCTCCACACCCCACTGTGCCAGGGACGCCGCACCCCCCAGAGAATGACCCAGCTCTGACGTCAGCAGTGCCGAGGTGGAAAGACCTGCCCTAGACCCTACAGAAACGTGCACACGCCATTAGAAAGTCAGAGGGAGGGGCAGGTGCCTCGCGGTGTCCCCAGCATCCGGGATGCGGTGGCCTCCTGGCCTCGCCCCTGGCTCCAAGAGGGGTCACAGACAGAGGGGACCTGCGGAGGGCCACGGGTGCCACACTGGCATTTGGACTTTACTACGAGTGAGGAGACAAAACCTCTTTGAACCCCCCAACAACCAGGAGCCGAGCAGGCATCCCCGCACCCCCCCCCCCCCCCAAGCCAGGGCTGGCTCTGGGCTCCGGGATCCGGGCCTCCCTGCTGGGCCCGAGATTCTCCAGGGTCGAGGTCACCCTGGCCTGGCGTGGGGAGGGCTGGCCACGTGATGGCTTCTGTGACCTTGGGCATCATGACCTTTGGTGGGACGTGGGGGCCGCAAAAGACCAGCTGGGTCTTTGCCAGGCAGATGCTTCCCAGCAGGAGGCTTGCCCCACCCCCCCCTCCAAGACCAGCGTCTTGTGACTCCCTGTCAGCCGGTCCTTTTATGCACAGGCTAAATCGGGTCCCTTGGCAGCTATATTTAGAAAAGGCTAGAAAAAGGGGAATGAATGAGGTGCCCACAAGCGAGGGAAAAACAGAGCTGCAGGGCAAACGGCCACCCTTGGCCCAAGCCGGGAGGTGGGCGGACAATGACAGAGGGTGACGGTGTGGCTAATGCGGGAGCAGAAGAAAGGGCCCTCTCTGTGCACCCGGAGGATGACTGCAGTCATGTGAGGGTGTGCAAGCCAGGCACTGGGCTGGGCCAGCACGCCAAGCGCCCGTGGAGGGTGTCACCCCCATTCTCGGCTTCCCGGCACTGAGGAAATGCTGTCACCCTGGCCCCGTGAGGGTGCAGCTTGGAGCCAAAGGGCAGGAGGCTGGGAGAGAGGGGAGGGCAGGTCCAGGCCTTCCCACCTGAGCCTGGACAAACTCCTACACATTCTGCAAAACCCCATGAAGTGTCACCCTCTCTGAGAAGCCCCTGGTCTGCTGTCCGCGCACAAGGCTGCACCAGAACCCCTTCTTGGGGTATACACAGCTCCCTGGACATTCCTTGGCATTGCACTTCCTGTGGCTGCTGTCACAAATTGCCACAAATTTGGTGGCTTAAAAACATACACATTGATTATCTCACGGTTCTGCAGGTCAGAAGTCTGACTAGGTCCTCTGGGTCAAAATCTACACGTGGGCAGGGCTGGTTCCTCCAGAGGCTCCAGGGCAGCATCTGTTCCCGCCTTTTCCAGCTTCTAGAGGCGCCGCATCCCTGGCTCGCGGCCCCTCCTGCATCCTCACAGCCAGCAGCGCGGCATCTCCCGTCTCTCTCTGCCTCTGACCCTCCCGCCTCCCTCTTTTTTTTTTTTTTGCGGTACTCGGGCCTCTCACTGTTGTGGCCTCTCCCATTGCGGAGCACAGGCTCTGGACGCGCAGGCTCAGCGGCCATGGCTCACGGGCCCAGCCGCTCCGCGACATGTGGCATCTTCCCGGACCAGGGCACGAACCCATGTCCCCTGCATCGGCAGGCGAACTCTCAACCACTGCGCCACCAGGGAAGCCCCCGCCTCCCTCTTATAGGGACCCTGGGATGACGCTAGGCCCCCCAGGGAATCCAGGGTCATCCCCATCTCAGCTGCCTTAACTTAACCCTGCCTGCAAAGTCCCCTCTGCCATGTGAAGTGACACATCCACAGGTCCCGGGACTAGGACAGGGACATCTTTGGGGTCCGTGGCTGAAGCTGGGCACCAAAGGACCATCTGGATGGAAGGGACTGGTGGCTGCAGCGCAGGGCATTTACCAAGGAGGCTCCTTCCAGGAACTCACTCTGTCCCCAGGGCCAATCTCTGTCCCAGGACAGGCCTCCAGGATCAGGCTGCCAGGGGCAGAGCACTGGCCGCACCTGAAGTCCGTAGTGGATGCCACTCGCGGGCACGTGCCCAGGATGGCCCACCCTGCAGAGTGGGGATGGCCTGCCCGGGGCACACGTGCTGCTGCGGACGGACCTCGGGCCCGGGTCATGGCCTCTGGCTCTTTGCTCTGGGTTCTGGGTTGACGGCCAACACCCAGGGCATTGAAGCCTCAACACCCCAGCATCAGAATGACCAGTGGTTACTGAGCAGGTTACTCCACCTCTGATGTGGTTGGAAAGTGCCGGAACCAAACAGACCCACAGAGGCTCTCCCTAAGGGCTAGCTGTAGTTAGGGACATTTTTCATGTTTAAAAAAAAAAAAAAAAGGGCCAATGGTGAGATTACTCGAACGGTTTCAGAGATGTGCCTGTGTGAGGCGCCAGGCCCTAGAACAAGGGGTCTCACCGGGGCGCTCCTGCCCCCAGGGGACACGGGGGATGTCTAGAGACATCTCTGGTCTTCCCTCTGGGGGGCTCCCGGCATCGAGTGGGTGGGGTCAGGGACGCTGCTCCACATCCCGCAGCGCCCAGGACGGCCCCCCACGGAGAATGGCTGGGCTACGGCAGCAGTGCTGGGTGGACTGGGGGTCAGGGGGAGACCCCTGGACGAATGGGCTAGGAGTGTGCCTGCCTGGGAGCCTCTTTCCTGTGAAATGCATACATTATTTTGGTCCCGCCGGGTTCACTTGAGGAGCCCGGGTGGGCTGAGGCCACCAACGTGGCTCCTGGGCACCTCCTCCGGGCCCGCCATGCATCCTCGGTGTCCAAACTCCCGAGGGGACCCAGGTGCCCATGAGGTGCGGACACAGGGGCTTGGGGTCAAAGCTCAGGCTGCCCGGCACTAAAACAAAGCATTAGGACATCTGGACGGAACCCCCTACTCGGGTGCTGACCCCTGTGTGTCTTGGCTGGAAGCTTGACCTTCAAACGCAGCACCCGGGGGGGTGGGGCAGAGAAGCAGCAGTCTTGGTCTGGGATGCAAATTTCGGCCCCAACGGAGGTGTTGCTGGGCTGTGTTCTCATCTGGGGACACGGCTGGGGAGCACCGCGGAACCTTCCAGAGAGGGCCAATCACAGCTACCCCATTGACAGCCCAGCGTCCAAGGAGCCCCAGTGAGCAGGAGGGAGGGAAGGAGGGATCTCGGGGCCCAGGTACCCACAGGAGGCAGCAGGGGTGCAGGGACCAGCACTGGGTCTGTAGAACGCGCCTGGCGAGAGGGAGTTAATCTCGGCTTCCCGGCGGTCTCTGCCCCAAGACGAGGTTTCGATGACCTGCGTGGAATTTCTAACAATGAGATGAAGTGTCTGGTTCTGTTCACATTGACATCCCGTTTCTCGCCTGTCCAAATTCCATGACGCCTTTTCTCGTTAATGCAGAAATGCGGCCAAGTGCAGGGCTGCCCAGGAAGCGCTGAGGTCTCCTGCGGCTCTCACTGGAAAGGGGAACCGTGGCTGCCTTGGGGGCTCTCAGGGTCTCTGCAGGACTTGGGAGAGGTGGCTTGGGCCACACTGCACACAGGAAGTGGAGAAGGTGCACAGAAGGCACGGACGTGACCTCATGGGATCCTCAGGGACTGGTGCAGGGCAGCCAGTGGGTGTGTTCTCAGAGAAGGCCAGGCAGAGCTGCTCGGACTTCTGCCCTCGCCCCTAGAGACCCTCCTTGCTGGCCTGATGAGGCAGGCGACTGTGTTTAAGAAGTGCACGTGGGGGGCTTCCCTGGTGGCTCAGTGGTTGGGAATCCGCCTGCCAATGCAGGGGACACGGGTTCAAGCCCTGGTCCGGGAAGATCCCACATGCCGTGGAGCAACTAGGCGCGAGCGCCACAACTACTGAGCCTGTGCTCTAGAGCCCGCAAGCCACAACTACTGAGACTGCGTGCCACAACTACTGAAGCCTGTGCCCCCAGAGCCTGTGTTCCACAACAGGAGAAGGCACCACAGTGAGAGGCCCACGCACCGCAGCGAAGTGTAGCCCCCACTCGCCGCAACTAGAGAAAGCCTGCGCGCAGCAATGAGGACCCAACGCAGCCATAAATAAATAAATCAATAAATCTATTTAAAAAGATAAAAAAAGTGCACATGGGGACTTCCCTGGTGGTCCAGCGGGTAAGACTCTGCCCTCCCAAGGCCAGGGGCCCAGGTTCAATCCCTGGTCGGGGAACTAGATCCTGAATGCCCCAAGTGGGAGTCCACATGCTGCAACTAAAGGGTCCTGCATGCCGCAACGAGGATCCCACATGCTGCAACTAAGAGCTGGCACAGCCAAATAAATAAATAAAAATAAATCTAAAAAAAAAAGTGCATGTGGCCAGGAGCGGTGGGTGACCCCTAGGAGCTGTCGACAGTCCTGCAGCTGCAGGCCACAAATTCTGCCAACACCCCGAGGGACCCTGGAGCAGATTCTCCCCCAGTCAAGCCTCTGGGTAAGAATGAAGCCCAGTTGGCACCTGGATGGTGGCCTGCTGGGACCCTGAGCAGAGGACCCCGTTAGGCTGTGCCTGGACCCCTGACTCACTGTGAGATGATAAGTGGGTGGAGCTTGGGGGTATTTGTCATGCAGCATCGCTAACTAATACAGCAGAGAAGCACAACCTGCAGAGAGGACCCAGGTCCGGAGGAGATGGAAGGGGATGTGGCCTGATGTGGCCTGTCGACGTTCCCTCATTTTTTCCTACGATGCCATGTCAGTTGGGCCTGCCACTCCTAAATTAATCTATGTGACTGTAAAAATAATACAAATAGAAAATACAAAACTAACATAAAAAAAATAATAACGTCTCCCTCCCGACCCCAAAGCCTTTGACTGAAATGACTGCCCTAGGAAGGTACCGCTGTGTGTCCTGCTTTGAGAAGCCAGTCCCAGGCCGTGGCCAACTGTGACTCCCAAGGTTGTGGCGGGGAAGGAACCACACCAGTGAAGAGAGAAGTTTGCTGATCCATCAATTCCAAGCCAAAGAGCCATGTTGAAAGAAAACCGTTCGTCACTCCTTGCTGCCTTTTAAAACAAATCACCTGGAACCCTGCTGCTAAAGTCCAGGATTTCCCACCTGGGAAATCACAGCCCTGCCTCCTCCCTTGCTGTCTGTCCCGCCAGCACTCCCTGCAGATGTGCCGGAGGGTCTCACTTGCACCCAGATGGGTACCGCACCAGGCACGGCGGGGATGGGGGCTCTGTCATGCCAAGCACCTGCCGGGACCGAGCCCGGCAGGACTAGAATTCTGTTCCTGTGTTTCACCGCTCACGCCTGCCCTGCGGAACATTTCCCAACGTCTGTCCCCGTTACCCCGGCGTAGCCACGAGATGCTGGGGACACGGGAAAGAAAACAAATCGCTGTGATTCAGCAGCTCTGACGGCCCACCCCCGACCCCTCAGCATGCTCTGTGCTTCCTCCTCTTTTCCCTGTTGACAGCTTTGCTGAGACAGAAAGTCAGAAAACAAACAGTTCACCACTGAAAGTGTTCACTCACTCAATGGTTTTCTGGTATATTACATTATTAAATTTTAAAGATTGTAAAAATATATATACGTGACACAACATTTGCTATTTTAACCATTTTTAAGTGTACAAAAAAAATTCAGTGGCATTTAGTGCATTCACGTTACTGTGCAACCATCACCTCTTTCTGATTCCAGAACATTCCATCACCCCAAAAAGAAGCCCCATCCCCATCAGCAGTTACTCCCACCCCCTCCCCAGCCCCTGACAACCACTAACCACCAACTCTCTGTGTCTGTGGATCTGCCTGTTCTGGACATTTCCAATCAATGGAATCACACACTGTGTATCCTGTGTCTGGCTTCTCTCACTGAGCATCGTGTTCTCAGGGTCCGTCCACGTGGTAGTGAGTGTCAGGGCTGCACCTTCCCCTTTTCGTGACTGAGTGATGCTCCCGTGTGGGGAGGGACACGGTGGGTGTATCCATCATCTACTGATGGACAGTGGGGTTGTGTCCACCTTCGGCTGCTGTGAATCGTGCTGCTGTGCACATTTCTGTACAAATATCTGAGCTTGTAGCTTTTCACTGAACTCCCACTTCTGGCCCTATCCTGACTCTCAGGGAAAGTGGCGATGGCCCCCGAGGGCTCTGAGGGGTCCTATCCAGGTGGGCAAGGGGCCATGCAGCCTGGGAGACTATGCGATGGTTAATTTTACATGTCAGCTTGGCTGGGCCATAGGATGCCCAGATATGTGTGGAGACTTCTTTACCATTTTTTCATTGCATTATACGGCCAAGAAAATTCTGATAATTCTAGTCTCTGTTCAGCAGGAAACTGGTCAAATGACATCTTTTATTTTTTTTAAACTAAATTTGTTTATTTAATTATTTATTTTTTGGCTACACGCGGGCTTTCTCTACTTGCAGCAAGCGGGGGCTACTCTTCGTTGAGGTGTGTGGGCTTCTCGTTGCAGTGGCTTCTCTTGTTGTGGAGCACGGGATCTAGGCACGCAGGCTTCAGTAGTTACGGCACGTGGGCTAAGTAGTTGTGGCGCACGGGCTTAGTTGCTCCACGGCCTGTGGGATCTTCTGGGACCAGGGCTTGAACCCGTGTCCCCTGCATTGGCAGGCGGATTCTTAACCACTGCACCACCAGGGAAGTCCCATCTTTTTGTCTCTAAGAGAAAAGTTGGCAAAATCACCACTGCTCAAATTCTCCCAAACCCAATAATTGGAAAAGAGATGAACTGTGCTGAGTTTATCTTTGAATTAAAGAATTCAACCAAGCAGAATTCCATTTCCTCAGAACACATCACCAATACAAACCTGGTGGGTGGGTGGATGGGAGGGAACTTGGGCTTGCGGTCAATAGACCTGGTGCCAAGTTGTGACTTTGTCATTAACAAATTTAAAAAAGAAAAAAGACTGGGACTTCCTTGGTGGTCCAGTGGTTAAGAATCCGTCTTCAGGGCTTCCCTGGTGGCGCAGTGGTTAAGAATCCGCCTGCCGATGCAAGGGACACGGGTTCGAGCCCTGGTCCGGGAAGATCCCACATGCCGCGGAGCAACTAAGTCCATGCGCCACAACTACTGAGTCTGCGCTCTAGAGCCCGTGAGCCACAATTACTGAGCCTGTGAGCCACAGCTACTGAAGCCTGCGTGCCTAGAGCCCATGCTCTGCAACAAGAGAAGCCCACTGGCCGCAACTAGAGAAAAACCCTCACGCAGCAATGAAGACCCAATGCAGCCAAATATAAATAAATAAATAAAATAAATGAAATAAAAAAAAAAAAAGCGTCTTCCAATGCAGGGGACACTGGTTCAATCCCTGGTCAGGGAACTAGGATCCCACATGCTGCGGGGCAACTAAGCCTGCATGCCACAACTACAGAGCCCACTCGCCACAATTAGATTGAAGCCCGTGAGGCACAACGAAAGATCCTGAGTGCCGCAACTAAGACCCGATGCAGCCAATAAATAAATAAATAAATAAGTATTTAAGTAAATAAAATAAAATAAAAAATAGAACCTGGTCTTTAAAAGAAAAGTAAAAAGGGGCTTCCCTGGTGGCACAGTGGTTGAGAGTCCACCTGCCAATGCAGGGGACACGGGTTCGTGCCCCGGTCCGGGAAGATCCCACATGCCGCAGAGCGGCTGGGCCCATGAGCCATGGCCGCTGGGCCTGCGCATCCGGAGCCTGTGCTCCGCAACCGGAGAGGCCACAGCAGTGAGAGGCCCGCGTACCGCAAAAAAAAAAAAAAAAAAAGTAAAAAGACTATGGGATGGTTAATTTTACGTGTCAATTTGGCTGGGCCACGAGATGCCCAGATATGCCTGTGGCCAGTTGTTCTTTTGGATACTTCTGTGAGGGTGTCTCTGGATGAGACTGCGGGGCATGCGGAGGTGGAGGGCCTCTCCTGAGCGGAAGGGAATTCTCCAGTGACTGCCTTTGGCGTCGGCTCTTGGGTCTCCACCCTGCAGCCTCCACAATCAATTCCTTAAAATAACTCTCTCTGTGTACACACATCCTGTTGGTTCTGTTTCTCTGGAGAACCCTGACTAATACGGACTGCCAGGTGCCTTGTGGGTGGAGGGAAAGGAGCTGGAACCCTGGCCCCATGGTCCACCAGCCTGGGGCCTTGTTGAGTCTCCCTGCTGCTAAGCCTCAGTTTCCTCACCTATAAAATGGGGATGAGAAAACCCGCTCCCCAAGGCTTCTACCAGGACAAAATGAGACCAAGCAGCCGGGTCTGGCTCACAGGAGGCACCTGACAGACACCAGCCGGGCTGCCGAGTGGGGTCTGCAGTGGGGGATGAGGAAGTGGTGGGGGGGCCGTCAGCAGTGGGCCGGCCAGGTGCCTGGGAGTGGGCTGGGGCCCGGGTGGAGCCGGCCGAAGTCATGGGCTGGAGCTTGGTGTCCTCCCCGCTGGCAGGTGCTGTAGTGTGTGGGCCTAACCCTGCAGCACGAGGCCACGCGGCCGCGGTCCCAGCCGCTCTCCTGACACCTGAGCCTGGCGGAGGGTGGCTCTGCTGTGATGCCTGTACACATGTGTGTCCCCGGGGACCAGAAGCAACTGAGCACTGGCCTCCCTATCAGGAAAAGGGGCTGCGGACCTGGGGTCCACTGATGGAGAGCGTGAAAAGACCAAGATGAGGGTATCTGGTGACCACTGGGGAGTACCTGCGTTTCAAGTCATCATCTTTGTCACCGCCGTTCTCGCCAGCCGGGCTGGGGTGAGGATGGCAAGGCATCCGCCCCAGGCACAGAATCTAAGGGGCACCGAAAAGTCGGTCACCGTGATCACATACTTTCATGCAATATTTTTTTTAAGAAGTCAAAATGAATGCAAAATATCCATGATGAATCACATGTCAAGGTTTTCATTAGGGACAGGATCTGATGGGGCTGGGATTAGGGCAGAGCAATCCCCTCTTTATTATTATTATTTTTTTGATGGTACGCGGGCCTCTCACTGTTGTGGCCTTTCCCGTTGCGGAGCACAGGCTCCGGACGCGCAGGCTCAGCGGCCATGGCTCACGGGCCCAGCCGCTCCGCGGCATGTGGGCTCTTCCCAGACCGGGGCACGAACCCATGTCCCCTGCATCGGCAGGCGGACTCTCAACCACTGCGCCACCAGGGAAGCCCAGCAATCCCCTCTTTAATTGAAATTCTAATCTTCGGAGTTCCCTGGCAGTTCAGTGGTTAGGACTCTGAGCTTCCACTGCAGGGGGCGAGGGTTCGATCCCTGGTTGGGGAGCCAAGATCCCACAAGCCGTGTGGCACGGCCAAAAAAATAAATTTTTTTAAATCTTGACCATGGATTTTTTGGGGGGCATTCATTTTGACTTTTAGGACATATTGCTATGTTAAGATACAGCATAGCGATGACTGCATTTTTCAATGCCCCCTTAAGTTCTGCGCTCGGGGCGGGTGCTCGGCTTTCCTCACCCTGGGCCGGCTCTGCCTGGGCCGCTTGCAGGCCACACAAAGCAGAGAGGTGTGGCATCCTCAGGGGCAAAAGGGCCCGAGGAGTGCAGGCAAGAGGGAGGTGAGCCTCCACGTGTGAGCACTACAGTTAACGAGGAGCCCTGCGTCGGCCAGGCCTGCGTCAGCGTCTACAGTCCTCCTTAGGCCCCCTGGGAGTTCTCATCCCCATCTCGCAGGTATGGGACGTGAAATGAGCGCTCCAAGCCACACCCTGGGCTGCGGCAGGGACCCGGGTCCCAGGGACTCAGCCGGGCCGCCACCCCGATCAGCGGCCACCGCTCAAAGCCCTTTGGGACTCAGGGAGCGAGCACCCCGTGCCTGGAAGCATGAAAGCCTGGGCTGAGGGTGCTGGCGGGGGTGGTTGCTGGAGACTCTGACCCTGCTCAGGCGTGGCTGACACGGGGGCTCGGGGCCGAAGGGGGGGCGTTAGCTCTGCTCATGGAGCCGCGTGGGGGCTGCAGATGAAAGCCTGTCTCCCCTACCGGGGCCGCTGCTGGGGGTGGGGGGGCCCAGGGCGGCACTGGCCAAACCAGAGGCCTTGAGGGGAAGCCCCGAAGGAAGATCCTAGAGGGAGGGAGAGCACACAGTCCCTCAGAGACGGGGAGGGAGCCCCAGCGCCCTCTGGCTTCTCTGTGGCCCAGGGCGCTGCCATCCCAGTGCCATGGGCACTGGGTACCCTCTGGGACCTCCTGGCTGCAAAGGGCACACAGAGCCAAGAGGGCTGTGGGCTAAAGTGCGTCCCCAAAGACACATTCAAGTCCTAAGTCCTGATACCTGGGGCCTCATTTGGAAATAGGGTCACTGCAGATGTAACTAGTTAAGATGAGATTGTACTGGGGTGGGGTGGGGCCCTAAACGCAGTGACTGGTGTCTGCACGAGAACGGGACATGCGCACACACGGGGGAGGCCATGTGAAGAGGAGGCAGCGGCTGGGGGGATGCAGCCACAAGCCAAGGCCTCCAGGGATGCTGGAAACCACCAGAGGCCAGAAGAGGCAGGGAGGACCCTCCCCGGAGCCTGTGTGTGTGTGGGGGGTCTGCCGCACCTGGATCTCGGACTTCCGGCCTCCGGAACCGTGTGAGGACGCGTTTCTGCAGTTGCAAGCCCCCCAGTCGGTGGTACTTTGTGATGGCGGCCCCAGCGAGCGACTTCAGGGGATTCTGTCTCAGCCTCTGCTCTAGCCACCTCCACCCCGGACCCCCAAACCTCACAGCCGATCAAGCCCCGTGTCCTCGGGCCTCACACCCCACCCCCCTCCAGCTGTATGAAGCAGGCGTTCAGAGAGGCTCAGGGACGAAGCAGTGAAGCCGGGGGTCCAGAGCGAAGAGCCCCCCGCCTCAAACCAGCCCTCCCTCCATGTTCTCAGCTAGCCCCACGAAGGGTCCCAAGAGAATCCCATTTCAGCCATACTCCCAACAACGTCCAGTCACCGAGAAAGGCGTCCCGATGCCCTTTCCTTCCCAGAGCGGTCACGGAACCCGTGGAAATTAAACCACACGCGCTCAGACGAGCAGTGGGGCTGAGGAGAAGGTGGAAAGCGCCTGGCCTGAGAACGCGACCTGCTGAAACCTGAGGGATGCGGGCGCTGGGGGCAGGGAGTGACAGCTGCAGAGGGCGCATCGGGGAAGGTCCCAGATCCACGACCCGACTTGACACCTGAAGGAACGAGGACAGGAAGGGCAAGCGAAACCCAAAGCCCACAGGAGGATGGAAATGACAGAGCCGGAGATAAATGAAACAGACCAGAGAAACCAGAGGGCGGCCTGAGAAACTGAAACTGGTCCTTTGAGAAGAGGGGCGATCCTGGCCTTTAGCCAGACTGATGGGGAGAAAAAGGGGGAAGACGCCGGGGGACCAGAGCCAGGCGTGACCACTGAGCTCCTGGAAGTGGGAAGGGCTGTAGGAGGGTGCTGGGGACCAAGGTTGCCAGCGGATTAGGTCATCTACACAAAATGGACCACTTCCTGGAAAGGCGCACATTTCCAACCTGCTGGACGGCCCCCTTCGCAAACTGCCGGCACCACGCTTGGGAAGTCACAGCGTGTTATTTCCTCTGCAGGGAGATGAAAGGAACCCGCCCAGACACGGCAGAGCCTCTCAGAGGTGGACCTGGGATTTGAACTCGGGTTTCCTGGCTGGGAGCCCAGAGCTCGTTTCACGGTGACACAATTCCCAGTGTGTCATGTGCGCACGAAACACTCTGGCTTGTTTGTTCCTTTGCTCAAAAACAAGGGATTCCAAGCTCGTGAAGTAAGAGAAAACGCTACCTACCTTTTTCAGTTTTTCCAAGAAGCAGCACTGTTTGACCCTGTTTAGAGAGAGAGAGAGGAAAAAAAAAAAATCACGGTTAAATATTTTTAACGTAATTAGCTCCAGCTTTTCTCAGAGAGATACTTGGCTGTCACTGAAAATGTGGCATTTGGTTTGGAACCGGCCGTGTCCTCCAGAGAAGGAACGGGGGTGCCTCTGGAGATTTACACCGATCCATTCAGGAGAGACAACTGTGTTTCTCTGGGGAGGGGGGAGTTGAGTTTTTGTCTGGAACTTGTATTATTCCATCTCAGGACACGGGGACCCCAAGCCTTGAAATGGAACCGAGCCTTGATGTGTCACGCTTGGGGTTTTTCCACGTCTGGTTTTCGGTTTTGATGGAAGCCACTTGCCGGGGCCAAAAAGGGAGAGGTGGAAAAAGCGATCTCGGGGCAAAGCAATTAACCCCGGGTGGAAGAGGTGACAGGTATACGGGGCCAGGAAGGCGAGGGATCTGAGGCTGGCCGCCTGGGGCCAGGAGGTCACCGGGAAAGTATGGAAGTCCCCGTGATCGGACCCCGGGGGCGGGGTGGGCTCTGGTACTTTGGAGCCGCTGGCCTTCCGGGGGATGGGACCCACTGCTCCAAGCGGAACCCTGGACGGAGTCCAGTCTCTTTCTGATGATTGATGCACACAGCAATGAGGGGCCCTGGGGCCGCCACGTCCAGCTGTCAGGGTGACCCTGAGGCTGGACGCCAGCCTCCACCCCACTCTCCACACTGCAGCGCCTGGGGAGGCACCCACCAAGGCCAGGAGGGAGAGGTGAGCGGTAACCCCGTCCCCTCCAGGCGGCCAGCACCAGCCTCCCGTTTGTGGCTACGGAGGCCTGTCCTCTGCTGCGGGGCTACGCGTCCTGCTCGGCCAGAAGGATGCCTCAGCCTCTGCTCCGGGGGCAGGGACCCCCGGCAGCTGCCGGGCCACTGACCACAGTTCACAAGCCAGCAGCTTGACCACCCTCGAGCTCTAGGCAGGCCCTTGCTTGGGGCCCATTCCACTGTGGGCTTGCTGTGGGGAGGTCAACAGAAGCCCCTGCCCAGCGCAGGCCAGGCTTCCTGAGCTGCGGGGCCTGCCTCGGGCGAGGCTGTTTCCCTCCAGGTCCCCTTCGGTCTCGGAGAGCCGGCCCCTCTTCCTTCACAAACATTAGCTCTTTCCACAAACCTACAGGGGTTTTTTCCACCTACACAAAGGGACATGCTGCTGCTGCCACTCCAGGGCCAGCGCCGAGGGCCACCGAGCCTTTCTCAGTGGCCCTGGGCCCCAGGGGGCTGGCATCAGAGACCACGGGGCAGGGCGGGGGGGGGGCAGGGGGGAGACCCAGCCGAGTCTCAGCCACAGGAAGGAGCTGGCTGGGGCAGTTTCACTATTTCTTTTGGCCACACCGCGTGGCACGCGGGATCTTAGTTCCCTGACGAGGGATCGAACCTTCACCCCCTGCCGTGGAAGCTCGGAGTCCTAACCACTGGGCCTCCAGGGAAGTCCCTGGGGCAGCTTTCTCTAAAGCAGGGCTTCTGACCCCCGGCACTGTTGACATCGGCGCGTCCTGGGCACCGTGGGGTGTGAAGCAGTGTCCCTGACCCCCACCCCCTCGATGCCAGCAGCCCCCCAGTCCTGATAGCCACAGATGTCCCCAGACAGGGCCCAGTGTCCTCTGGAGGCAGAGTCACCCCCAGGTGAGACCCCTGTCTTAAGGAAGTGCTGGGTGAGACACACAGACACAGAGTAAGGCATCTGGCAGGGGGCGCTCCTGCCCCGGTCCCTTGAGGCGGGGGAACCCCAGCTCCTGCTAAAGGTCAACACTGGGCTCCCGGGGCTTAGAGGGGGAGACACACCTCTGCTGGGCTGAGTGTGCTGGGGCACCGGGGTGTCGGGGCGCCTCAGGACCAGCCCATGCTCCCGGCGAGGGCTGGGCCCGCCTGCTGTGTGGATGCCAGCAGGCCTGCGTGGGAACGGGCCACGGGAGGTGTTCTATAGGGTCAAGCCTCGATACCTTCAGATTCTGTACTTGGGAATTCACCTACTCGCTAGATTGTAACCCCCAGATTGATACTTGGGGGTGGGTGTGTGCAGTCATTAGAGGACACGGGAAGAGCAGTGAAACATTCGAGTCACCGACAACCATCTTCCCAGCTGAAGTGGAACCGGGTGGTAACCAGGGTCCTTTTCACCATTTAGGGCTACGTTTTGGGCATTTTGGGGATTTTGGCGGGTGACTCTGCCTCTAAAATGGCCCCCCGGTGTAGAGCCGAAGTGCTTGCTGGCCGGTGTCCCACGTGCAGGAGGACGGTGACGTGCTCACGGGGACAGTGCGTGTGTTAGATGAGCTTTGTTCAGGCCAGGGTTACAGCCCCGCCGTGAATGAATCAACAACTGCTATCAGACTAGGCGCCTTTAAACAGAAACGCACATCACACGAGTGTGCGTGGGAATCGGGCGTGACAATGGGGTGACGGAGGCTCACGGGATCCTGGCCCTGTGTGTCCCCAGGAGCGGTGGTGCGGTGTTCACTAATTCAGCGTTTGCGGCGACTTTATGGCCCAGAACCGCTGCCAATGACAAGAATCAACTGTATACATATTTTCTCTTCTTTATGACCATGAAAGGAACACAACTGCATTTTCCCAAATCTAGAAATCACATGAAATAACAAAAAATCAACCATAATCCCACCGCCTGGATTTTTCACGGCATATACACATATATGCCTCCGTTTTTACATATATATGCCTCCGTTTTTACATATATATATATGCCTCCGTTTTTACAAATTCAGGTCCTACATGCCATTTGATCACCTGCCTTTACAATTTTTCTTAATTTGCTTACTGTCTATCACATTGTGAGGGGAACCACTCTTTTCCCATGCCATCACAAATTCTTCTGATTTTGGAATGATTTTAGATGGACAGAAAAGTGACAAAAACAGCACAGAGAGTTTGCACGTGCCCTCAGCCAGCTCCTCTTAAGGTCGGCATCTCATCAAAATGAAGAAATGGACCCAGGCGCCTTACTCTGAATTCAACTCCAGGCTTTATCTGGGTTTCACCATTACTCCACCCCATCAAACAATGTCTGTTCTGTTCCGGGGTCCCGTCCAGGATACTAATGCTGCATTTACCAACAGGACCTTTGTGGATGTACCAAAATCTATGATTAGTAGTAGTACTATGTATATCTATTCTTGCCCATTATTGGATGTTTGGGTTGTTTCTGATTCTTTCCTCTTCTTAAATCATTGTACCATGAGAATCAGTGCACATGAGGCAAATATCAAAGCACAGGGAATTCTGTGTGTGCCTCTCTTTTTTTTTTGCGGTACGCGGGCCTCTCACTGTCGTGGCCTCTCCCGTTGTGGAGCACAGACTCCGGACGCGCAGGCTCAGCGGCCATGGCTCACGGGCCCAGCCGCTCCGCGGCATGTGGGATCTTCCCGGACCGGGGCACGAACCCGTGTCCCCTGCATCGGCAGGTGGACTCCCAACCACTGCGTCACCAGGGAAGCCCCTGAGGATGAATTCTTATGTGTAAACCCTGAGTTTAAAGGTAGAGAGGACTTGATCCACCTTCCAACTTGACCTTCAAAAAGACTGCAGGGCTTCCCTGGTGGCACAGCGGTTGACAGTAGGACATGTAGGACATGCCTACAGAAGAGTGTACAGTTTGCTCACGTACAGACCATGCATTTAAAAAGTGTGTGCACCTGAGTCACCATGACCTGCATCAAGACGTAGAACATTTCCAAGACCCCCGAAGGCATCCCAGGGCCTCCTCCTGCAGTGAATCACTATTCCGATGGAATGATTTATTTTTATTATCATCATTTTCATGATCATGGTCATCCTGACTTTCACTCGTGAGGATGGGAAAGAGGGTACAGATTCCGATTGCAGGATGAGCTGTTTAGGTGAGAAGAACTTCCTAGAAGATTTTAGAATGTTCTAGAAGACAGCCAGCCAGCATCTGCTCAGAGGGGGTGAGGAGTTGGTCTTTCTGGCCCAGCTGAGGTGCAGGGAGGGGATTTTGAGCGAGCTCCGGCCCTGGCTCGGGGCGTTGGTCTGGACGTCGGCCCACTGGCTCTCTGAACCCTGATGCCCTGTCTGTAACATAAGGACCCACGGCACCGCTCTCGGGGTCATGGTGATGACGAAATGAGACAAAGACGGTGCCCAGCACTGCAGGAGGTGCGAACTAAGGCAACGATGATAAAAATAACCCGACAGATATGACACGTGATACACGGGCACACCTCGTTTTATCGCGCTTCACGGATATCGCGTTCTTTACAAATTGCAGGTTTGGGGCAACACGTTCCCGCAAGGAATAAAGAGTGTGCTGAGTCCAAAGAAACGGGTTTGGAGATGGAAGAATCTCCTCCTGGTGAGGATGCTGGGGAGACTGTTGAAATGACAACAAAGGACTGAGGATAGGACATAGACTTAGCTGACAAAGGGTTTGAGGGCATCGACTCCAACTGTGAAGGACGTTCTCCTGCGGGTAAAATGCCTTCAAACCGTATCGGACGCTACGGGGAAACCGTTCATGAAAGGAAGAGGCCACCGATTCGGCAGACTTCATTCTTACCTCATTTTAAGAAATGGCCACGGCCGCCCTGTCCACAGCATGGGGGCAGGACCTGCCACCAGCAAAAAGGTTATGACTCGCTGAAGGCTCAGATGATGGTTAGCGGGGTTTTTTTTTTAGCAATAAAATATTTCTTTAATGATATTTTTTTATTTTTAAATTTTTTGGCCGCATCACACGTCAGGTGGATCTTAGTTCCTCGACCAGGGATGGAACCTGGGCCCCCTGCACTGAAAGCACGGAGTCTTAACCATTGGACCGCCAGGGAAGTCCCCAAAGTATTTTTTAACTGAACGAAACCCGAATTATTAGATGTAGCAGCTGTGGCTCCAGGATCAAGGGCTGAGTGGCCTGGGTCGAGTGGAAAGGCCTTGGGTCCTGGGCTGACACGGGTACAGCTGAGGAGGCCTGGATCCCTAGGTCCCTTCTGATTTTATCCTCATTTCCTGGAGGGCGGAGCCTGGGTGGGGGGATGGGGCTGGGCTGGGGTCATCACACTCGCTGAGTGTTTATTATGGGTCAGAAGTTGAATTTCCCTTCTTTCTCCTGAGAAAGGTGTTAACGGCTGCTTTGCAGACCCGCCTGGCAGGGTCCCTGGTGCTTCTGGAGATACATGCAGCTCCGTGGCTCACCCATGAGACAGAGGGAGGAAAATTCCAGAACCTCTGACTCTGTGCTTTTTCATTAGCAAGGCCCTGCTTTACATGCAGGACACGGGGGAGGTCTTCACGTGCGTGCGTGCGTGTGTGTGTGTGTGTGTGTGTGTGTGTGTGTGTGTAGTTGGGGGAGTGGGTCACTAGGGCAGGGGTCTCTCCTAGGGTAGTTCTGCCCCCAGGGGACACTGGGCGGTGCCTGGGGACATCTGTGGTTGGTACTCTGGGGGGCTCCTGGCATCGAGTGGATGGGGGCAGGGACGCTGCTCCACACCCCGCAGTGCCCAGGACGGCCCCCCCAGAGGATGCCCGGCTGATGTCAGCAGGGCTGGATGCGGGGGGGGGTCGGTGGGGGACCGAATCCTGTTCTCTGCACAACCCTGTCCTTGCCCAGGACTCCCGGCTCCACCTCTGGGTGCCTTTGCCCAAGCTCTTGTCCTTGCTGGTCTCAGCTCAGCTGTTCAACTGCCAAGGGCTTCTCCGAGAAGGATTCAAAAATAGATCATCTACTTTTTTTTTTTTTTTTTTAAATCTCAGAGATGCCTGAGAGCACAGCGCCCGGCAGAGGAAGCCGCCTAGGCAGTGAAAGAAACCAGAAGTGCTTCTTGTTGATTTTCACCAGCTCTTCTGGGGAGACTGTAGGGTAATCCCCTTCCTCAGGCACTTCTCTTAGAAGTTACTCTGCATTCTGCTTCTCAGAAGGAAACTGGGCTCCCGGGCAAGCACTCATGCCCTCCACCCACTCGGGGCTTTGAAGCAAAAATCCGACGGATTTGGAAGGTTCACATCAGACCAGGTACCCTGGGGGCCCGCGATGCCCCTGAGCAGCTGCCATGGCCCCCTTGTGCCCTCAGCCAGTCCTTGGCCCAAAAGGGGGGGCCCAGCTTGTCACAGCTGCAGGGAGACACACCTACAGCTGATTTTTTTTAAATGACCAATAAACATTATATATATTTTTTCAGTTGAAAGCTATCCTCACCTTCAGTATTTACAACAGGGATTCTCTCCATCGGCCCTGCTGACGTTGGGGCCCCGGGTCACTCTGTGGGGGGCTGTCCCGGGCACTGTGGGGGGCTCAGCAGCATCCCTGCTCCCACCCCCTCGATGCCAGGAGCCCCCCAGTCATGAAAACCACAGATGTCCCGAGACATGGCCCAGTGTCCCCTGGGGGGCAGAGAGCTCCACTGAGCAAAGTTCCTGCTCTAGGATTATTGAGTTAACGTCTTTAAATCCCTTCAGTGGATTCATTTCAAGTAAGAATTTTTATTTCATTTCATTTCATTTGCTGTGCCGCACAGCTTTTGGG
This sequence comes from Delphinus delphis, assembly GCF_949987515.2. NCBI lineage: Eukaryota > Metazoa > Chordata > Mammalia > Artiodactyla > Delphinidae > Delphinus > Delphinus delphis. Next base: position 2,789,629 of record NC_082685.1, on the reverse strand, counting down.
ATCTTAGCTCCCCGACCAGGGATCGAACCCGTGCCCCCTGCAGTGGAAGCTTGGAGTCCTAACCACTGGACCGCCAGGGAATTCCCTCAAGTAGGAATTTTTAATACAACTGTTTACTCTCAACTTACTTTTTTTGTGTGTGTGGTACGCGGGTCTCTTACTGTTGTGGCCTCTCCCATTGCGGAGCACAGGCTCCAGACGCGCAGGCTCAGCGGCCATGGCTCACGGGCCCAGCTGCTCCACGGCATGTGGGATCTTCCTGGACCGGGGCACGAACCCGTGTCCCCTGCATCGGCAGGCGGACTCTCAACCACTGTGCCACCAGGGAAGCCCTCAACTTACTTTTTAAAAATGTATTTGTATTGAACGTAGGTGTACATATAGCTGATTCACTTTGTTATACAGCAGAAACTAACGCAACATTGTAAAGCAATTATACTCCAATAAAGATGTTAAAAAAACGTATTTGTATTGAGACATAATTGACACACAACCCTGTGTGAGCTTCAGGTGTTCCTGTGTCAGTCTGATACATTTATTTATTGCAACACGATTACCACCTTAACTGTCCACTGAGTTAAACGTTTCTACCTACCCTCCCATCCTTCCCTGGACCAAGAAGGATTTGAGGCGCTTCCACAAGGGCAAACGACAAGTCATCGAGGCAATGATGGTGGTAGCTGGCGTGGGAGGGGAAATGGCAGGAAGAAATAAAAGGAAAGGTTGCAAAGTGGGGTGACCGTTCTCTGGAAAGATCGTCTGGTGTTCGTTTTTAGTTTGGGTACTTTTTGCCTAAACAAAAATAATGTCCACTGGTTATAGTGGGTCCGATACTGCCCCTCAAATATCCATGTCGTGCCCCCCGCGTCCCGTCCCCCCACCCCCCGCCAGAGCTTCCTGGATTCAGGGTGGGCCTTACACCCAATAGCTGGTGTCTTTATCGGAGAAAGTGGAGTGGGGGTGGGATTTGATACTCAGACACACAGGGAGAGGCCTCGTGAAGATGGACGCAGAGACTGGGGTGATGCGGCCACGAGCTGAGGACGATGCAGCCCCAGAAGCTGGAAGAGGCAGGAAGGGTCCCCCTCTGGAGCCTCTGGAGGGAGCACAGCCCTGTGACACCCTGAGCTTGGACTTCAGGCCTGCAGAATGTGTGAGAATAAATGTCTGGTTTGAGCCATGCAGTTTGAGGCCCTTTGTTAACAGCAGTCTCAGGAAATTAAAAAAAAAAAAAGTCTCTAGATGCACGTCCCTGCAGCTGTGAGAGCTGGGACCTTGAGTGACAAGGGCTCCCCTCCCACCGCTGGACTGACTGGCTCTGGGCATTTGGGGGAGGACAGAGAAGGCACGCCAAACCCCCTTGAGATGCCTGCACCTTGCAGGGTTGATACATCCAGGCTGTTTGCATGGGAGAAATGGTCTGTGGATTCCCTGCCTCTGGGACTATATCCATGGGAACCGCAGACATCTGGGATTAGGAACCAGTTACCCGGGGTTCCCAAGCTTTGGAACCCTCTGGAGGGGCCACTGCGGTCTGCCTGGGGCGGGGGGCGGGGAACTGTGGCAGCTGGCCTGGGTGTGGCCGGTTGCAGAGGGCCCTGGTGACTCCACCGGGCAGCCAGGGCGGGACCCCCGGGTGAGGCCGGCCCGCACCCACAGGAAAGGGAGGCCCAGGCTTTCCACGGGTTCAATGCTCCCGGAAGGCGAGGGTGGGGTAATGAGTCCACATGTTTAATGATGGTAGGAAACAGAAATAGAAGATCACATTCCCGCCAGTGGGGAACTTTCTGTTCCGCAGGAGGAAAGTAGAGGGAGGGGTTCTCAAGATGCATAAATAGACGATCACAGTGTGTCATTTAAGTGCCACACATCAACACACTTTTTTCTATAAAAGGCCAGATTGTAAATATTTCAGTCTCTGTGGCAAAGATTCAACTCAGTAGCCGCCGTAGACATGTCATGGGCGTGCTGTATGCCAGTAAAACTTTATTTGCAACAACAGGCAGAGGGCCAGATCCCACCCCCTTGGCTGTAGTTTGCAGAACCCTGAGCTGGAGGGATGAACAGCCTCTGAGGTTAAGGAATGGCAGCTCCTCCAAAGGTTAAAAGAATTACCCTCTGACCCTGCAGTTCCACTCCTACGTATGTACCCAAGGGACATGAAAACACATGTCCACACAGAAAAGTGTGCACTAATGTCCAAAGCAGCATCATCTATAATAGGCAAAAACTGGACATGACCCAAATGTCCATCACTGGGTGATGGATAAACTCAGCCACGCAAAGGGGTGAAGCCTTGACCCTCGCTACAACATGGACGGACCCTGAGAACACGATGCTCAGTGAGAGAAGCCAGACACAGAAGGACACACAGTGTGTGACTCCACTGATGGGAAACGTCCGGAACAGGCAGATTCGCAGACATAGAAGGTGAATTCATAGTTGCCTGGGGCTGGGGAAGACTGAATGGGGTATAGGGTTATTTGCGGGGGGGTGATGAAAATATTCTGGAATTAGGTAGTGGCCGTAATTGTACAACCTTATGAATGTACCAGAAACACTGAATTGCATATTTTAAATAGGTGAATTTTATGGCATGTGAATTATAGCTCAATCTTTTTTTTTTTTTTAAAAAAAGGAGTTAAGTACAACAAGCTTCCTACAGGAGACAGTGTCCAGGCCCAGAGCTTAAGGTTGGGTAAACCCCGGTGGGAGGCCCCGGCTGGATGATACCCCGAGTTCAGGCCAGGATGTGGGAGGTCAGAGCAGAGTGGATGGGGGGCCAGCAGCCAGAGCCAGGCAGGTGTGGTCCAAAATGGACGTGCGTGCTGTGTGGAGAGTTTGGGCCTTTTCCTGGGGCCAAAGGAAGTTTCCACACAGGCAGTGATGGGTCCAGGGTGGAAGGAACAAAAGCAGGGCCTCACTATGACTTTCAAGGTCCCTCTCCATAAAAAAATATTGAACATACTTTACGACCACATTGGTGTAAAGATGGACACCATCCAGCCTGGATCAGTATATTCATGGTTTTCTTCTGATGTTAAACTAAAGCATTCTCGTGGGCTTCATGGATAAACAGACCTGGAGACCAGGTGGAAACAGCCCGGATGAGAACCCTGAGGGGCGTGGACGGAGGATGTGATGGGGATGAAGAGGAATTTAAGTGGTTGGGAACGTGGGGGAGGAATCGAGGACGATCTGAGGTTCAGGGGGGCCCTCTGCACCCAAACTAAAGAGCGGGCTGTGGGGGAGGGAAGAGGCAGGCCTGAGACTGGGGAGATGGGGGTATCTGCTCTCCAAGCAGCAGCAAGGCCAGCACCAGACACATCCATCTTTCCGAGAAGTCACTGAAGCCAGAGGAGCAGAGCCTGGCCTTCGAGCAGGATGCGTTCTCTGTGACCTGGCACTCGGCCCAGCCGGCCTCCGAGGCCCAACGTCCAGCTTCTGAGAGCACGGGGGAGCCGCGGAGACAGGGGCTCCTGGTGAGGAGGAGATCGGCGCCAGCCCCTGCAGAAGGTGTTTGGTTTGAGAGTGGGTGCTTTCCCGTGACCCTCTGCGGCCTTTCACTGTCCCCCTGCCCAGGCCCCACCGCCATCGCCCGACACTTGCTGAGCCCGGGCACTTCTCTCCGGATTCGGAGCAGACACTTGGAGGACGCACACACCCTGGCGTGGGGCACATCGTGTCTCCCCCAATTCAGACGTGGCAGCCCTAACCCCAGGCCTCAGAATGCGACCTGATTTGGAGAGAGGGTTGTTGCAGGGGTAATTAGTGAAGATGGGGTCACGCCAGAGCGGGGGCGCCTAATCCAACATGACTGGTGTCCTTATGAGAGGGGACGCTTAGACACAAATACGCACAGAAGGAGAAGGCCACGTGAAGACGGAGGCAGAGACTGGCTGAGGCGTGTACAGGCCGAGGGCGGCTGGCCACACCAGAAGCTGGGAGAGAGCCTAGGAGAGAGCCTGGGACAGACCCTCCCTCGCGTCCTCAGACGTAACCAGCCCTCCCGACACCTTGATCCTGGACTTCGGCCTCCAGGGCTGGGAGAGGATACACTTCTGTTGTGTGGAACTTTGTTACAGCCGCCCTGGGAACTCACACACACCCCCGGCTGTTGGCTTGGTCTGACTCGGTGGGGAAGGGCTGGCGACAAGAGACCAGAATTTGGGGCTCGGCAACCCCTGCCCCTGCGGCGACCTCCCCCAAACCCTCGCCCGCCCACTGCTAAAGGTCTAAATGGAGGTTGTAAAGCAGAGCTGGCAACCCTTTCCTGTAAAGCCCCTGGAGTCAGTCCTGTCCCAGCTGCTCACTGCGCCCCGCAGCAGGAAAGCGGCCGGACAACGTGTAGATGGATGGACCTGCCCGCGTGCCAACACAATTTTATTTACAAAACACGCCGTCACGCTGGGCTGTGGTTTGCGACCCCTGGTCTGGAAGCTCCATCTGTTCAAGTTACATGTTGATGGTGATCCCGTCTGTGGAGATTTTCCCTGAGACACAATTCGCCTTTTCCATCAGCTGATCCGTGTCTCCTCTGGGGTCTTCTGTTTCGTCTTGTTTACATGTCTTCAGTGGCTTCTGAGCTACAGTGGCCGCCGGTCCAGGGGGAGACCTTCCAAGCTCCAGGCAGAGGAGCAAGGGGCCCAGAGGGGAGACCACCAGGCAGCGCCGCGCGAGTGGAGCCCAGCATTGGCCCCGGGTGACAGGAGAGTCCCGCATCCTTTCCGGGACGCCGCTCAGATGCGCAGAGTGAAGGGAAGGACCTGGGGACCAGCATCCACAGAGCCGGCCTGGGAACCACCCTCATGACGCAGGGCAGGCGCGGATGGTGGGTTTACCCACGCAGACACCCACCCACATACACACACACACATACACACAAACCCCGCATGCACACACACACACACACCACACACACAACCCCCACATGCACACACACAAACCCCACATACACACATGCACACACAAATACACACATGCACATGCACATGCACGCACATACAAATACACACCCACGCACATACACAACCCTCAAACACAGAAACACATACGCACACACACACACAAATACACACAAACACATAAACACACATACAAATATACATGTACACATACATACAAATACACATAAAAACACACAATAAAATACATATACACACATACAAATACACAGAGATAACACATACACAAAACACTCATATGTATATACAAATACACACACACAAACACAACTCATCAGTGGGAGAAACTGAAAAGCCTGGTAGAATCCAGTAAACACAGAATGAAGTCTAACTGTCTGACTAACTGGGGGATAATAATGGCTACAAAACAGATCGTAATTGCCCAAATTCTTGAAGAACAAGCACGTACGATGATGCATAGTTTTTTTGTGTGTGTGTTTCTTAAAAAATATTTATTTTTGGCTGCATTGGGTCTTCGTTGCTGCGCGTGGGCTTTCTCTAGTTGCGGCGAGCGGGGGCTACTCTTCGTTGCAGTGCACGGGTTTCTCATGGCGGTGGCTTCTCTTGTTGCAGAGCGCAGGCTCTAGGCGCACGGGCTTCAGTAGCTGTGGTGCGTGGGCTCAGTAGTTGTGGCTCACAGGCTTTGTTGCTCCGCAGCACGTGGGATCTTCCCGGACCAGAGCTGGAACCCATGTCCCTTGCATTGGCAGGCGGATTCTTAACCACTGCACGACCAGGGAAGTCCCATAGTTTGTTGATATGATACTAGATCAGGGTCACCCCCTTGGCCCTGTTGACACTGGGCCGGGTCCTCTTCTCTGGGGGGCTGTCCTGGGCTCCGTGGGGTGTGGAGCAGCCTCCCCGGCCCCACCCCTTTGATGCCAGGGGCACCCCAAGCGTGACAACCACGAATCTGTTTTCCGTCTGTGTGGATTTGCCAGTTGTGGTCATTTCTGCTGGAGCTTTAAACCGGTACAGCTCCTGCCAATGACCCAATTTGGCAGTTAAATACAGAAAGCCTGTTCTTGAGCCAACATCATTCTGCAAAGCCTAAAACATGTTCTCCCTGCCTTTGCCAAGCAGCGGAATACTACGTGTCTGTGAAAAAGAATGAGGCAGGTCTCCAGGTACTGATGTGGAGAGTTCCAGTAGAGGATTACGTTGGGTCAAAAGGAGTGGACTTCCTCGATTGAATGGACACTGTGTGGGCCACAGCTCTGGGTGCCCCTCTGCCACCAGTTATGTGCTGACGGAGGCCAGGTGGGTCAGAGGGACATGACCCGAAGACACACACACCTTGTCTGGGCCCCGTGTCCTTGGTCACGCTGCTTCTCTGCTCTCTGCAGAGAAACATCTAAAAACGGAATTGATCCTCACCTCCCATGGTGTTGTGTCTCGAAGAAGCTGGAAAAACACTGCATGAATGTGACAGACCTCGAGGGGCAGAGACCAGAGACCGGCTGTTGAAAGAGGCTGAGGCCCCGAGTTCAGCCCCGAGGAGCCGGGACAGCCCGAGATTGAAGATGCCTCATCTCACCTCCACGCCTGGGTCTTCCAGGAGCCGTCACACCTCTGTTGGGCAGAGTCCAGGTAAACCCACCTGGCTTCTCCCTACCCTGCCCCCACTGTGGTCCGCCCACCACCTGTCTTGGATGCTCAATGTACCTGCACCTGGTCATCCCACCCTAAGCTCAACAGCATGGCCCACGATGGACGTATGTCGGTGTCTGCCAAGCCGGAGCCTGAGCGTTCTCTCCAGGAAAGTCTGCTTTCTGTTTAAATTTTAAAAATTAATTCTGCGAGGCCAGGGGCTCAAGCAAAGGCTCAGGGTTAGGAGTGTGCAGAGAGACGCGGGTGCTGGGGAGGAAAGCAGCCCTCCTGCAGAGGGGCGCCTCAGAGGGCAGGTGCACTGTGAGACCTTCTGCTTTTTTTAACGGTGGTAAAATACACTTAACATAAAATTCACCATCTGCATTGTTTTTAAGTGTGCAGCTCAGTGGCAGTAAGTACATTCACAATGTCGTGAAGCCATCACCACCATCATCTCCAGAACTTTCTCATCTTCCCAAAAGGAAACTCTGTCCCCATGAAACACTGACTCCCCAGCCCCTCCCCCAGCCTCTGGCCCCAGCATCTACTTCCTGTCTCTGTGGATATGACTCCTCCAGGACCTCCTGTGAGTGGAATCAGACAGTATTTGCCCTTCTGTGTCTGGCTTATTTCACTGAGCATCATGTCCTTGAGGTTCATCCAGGTCGTAGCAGGTGTCAGAATCTCCTTCCTTTTTTTAAAATTAATGAATTAATCAATTAATTAATTAATTAATTAATGGCTGTGTTGGGTCTTCGTTGCTGCATGCGGGCTTTCTCTAGTTGCAGCGAGCGGGGGCTACTTTTCGTGCGGTGCGCAGGCTTCTCATTGCGGTGGCTTCTCTTGCTGTGGGGCACGGGCTCTAGGCACGCAGGCCTCAGTAGTTGTGGCTCGTGGGCTCAGTAGTTGTGGTGCCTGGGCTCAGTAGTTGTGGCTCATGGGCTTAGTTGCTCCGTGGTATGTGGGATCTTCCCAGACCAGGGCTTGAACCCATGTCCCCTGAAGTGGCAGGCAGATTCTTAACCACTGCGCCAGCAGGGAAGCCCTATGCTTAATTCCTTTAAAAAATTTTTATTTACTTTATTTAATTTATTATTATTATTATTATTAATTTTGGCCACACTGTGAAGCATGCAGGATCTTAGTTCCTTGACCAGGGATGGAATCCGTGCCCCCTGCAGTGGCAGCGCGGAGTCTTAACCACTGGACCACCGGGAAGTCCCTGTATGCTTAATTCTTTAAGGAACCACCAGACTGTTCTCCATAGCGGCTGCCCTATTCTCATTCCCATCAACAGTGAACGTTTCACTTTCTCCACATCAATACCTGTTCTAAGCCCCATTCTTATCTGAACCTCACTATCCCCATCTATTAAATGGGCTCATGGCTCCTCCCACAGGCCTGCTGGGTGACCCCATGAAAGACGCTATTTAGGGGACTTCCCTGGTGGTCCAGTGGTTAGGACTCTGTGTTTCCAATGCAGGGGGCCGCGGTTCGATCCCTGGTCAGGGAACTAGATCCTGCATGCTGCAAGTAAGATCTCGCATGCTGCAACTAAGAGCCTGCGTGCTGCAACTAAGAGCCTGCGTGCTGCAACCAAGACCCAGCACGGCCAAATAAATAAATATTTAAAAGAAAGAAAGAAAGAAAGACAGTGTTTGGATGTCATGCTTTGTTTTGCTTTGGGGGGGACAACGTTTGTCCCTGGGCTGTCGGGGAACCAGTGAAGAAACACTGGTTGGGTTGTTGTGCGTGTGTGCGCGCACACGCGCGTGTTTGCCACCCCTGGGAATTCGTCTGGAGAGCTGCTGGGAGATGAACAGCCCAGGAGATGGGACGCCGCCCTCATGCACGCACGCACACGCAGACACTCAGATCCACATCGCATGCACGCATGTTCCCAGAGCAGGGGTCGCGGGGCTGACGGCCACCAAGACTGAGTTTCCCAACCCACGGTGGGGCCGCCTCAGATGACGTGCAGATGTGTGGCCCGGGAGGGCCTGGGAGCCCGGCAATAAAAACAAACACGCCGGGGCCGCGTCCAGCAGCGAGCTCCGTCCCGGCCTGCACGTGGGGTGCTGGGAGTCTGCACGGGGTGGGGTTGGCCCCTTCCTGCTAGGCCACCGTGGCTCCCAGACACGTGCAGAGCCCGGGCGGGGGGGACAGGGTCAGCAGCATGGGAGGGGCAGGGGCTAAAAGCAGCGGCCAGCCAGCCTCGGACATCTGGAAATCAGGCGGCCTGGGCACAGTCATCCGGGCCCCCCGTCACGTGTGCGAAGCTCTGTAGGTTCTGTGTTTCCTCTGCAGGCTCGCAGGCTGGGGCACCAGGGCAGCAGATTTGTTTTCTATGCTGAGCAGCAAATCACCACCATCTAGTATCTCAGGGTTTGGGGGGTCAGGATTCAGGGCACAGCTAAGCTGGGACTGGGCCCCTGAGGCTGTAATCCAGGTAGGGCTGGGGCTGCCATCTCATCAGAACCTCAACTGGGGAAGGGCCCACCTCCGAGCTCCCTCAGGCTGTTGCTACACCGGCCTCCCCACAGCTGCAGGACTGGGGTCCCTGCTTTCGGCGCTCGGCTCCCACAGGCTGCCCTTGGGTCCTGGCCACGTGGGCCCCCTCCACACACCCTCTCATATGCGGCAACTGACCTCTTCGAGGCTGGCCAGGGAGGGCATCGAGGGGAGCCTGCTGAATGGGAGTCTTACGGGACATAACCCACTCATGGCCGTGACGTCTGTCACCTCTGCCACCTTCTCCTGGCTAGAGGCAGTCACAGGTCTCACGCACACTCAGGCAGAGGGGATTATGCAAGGCCTGGTGCCAGAAGGGGAGGGTGGAGATCACTGAATAAAGTCAGCACCTGCCTGAGACCATCCCCCTGGGCCCCGGAGCTGAGAAAAGACAGAGAGAAGGTTCAAGGTTGCCTGAGGCGGCTGTGCTGGGGCTCCGAGGCGGAGATGCCTGCCGGGTGCGCCCTAAAGCGGGGAGGGGCCTTCCAGCAGCGGATCTGGCTGTTGCACGTATTACATGTAACACACGTATACACACACACGCATACACATATACACGTATGTAATATACTGTCTGCATGTGTCATATATTTATACTTATATATTATATACTTATGCATGCATATTTTATATATATATATATATATTTTTTTTTTTTTTGCGGTACGCGGGCCTCTCACTGCTGTGGCCTCTCCTGTTGCAGAGCACACGCTCCGGACACGCAGGCTCAGCGGCCATGGCTCACGGGCCCAGCCGCTCCGCGGCACGTGGGATCTTCCCGGACCGGGGCACGAACCTGTGTCCCCAGCATCGGCAGGCGGACTCTCAATCACTGCACCACCAGGGAAGCTCTATATACTTATATTTATCAACAAATCAAAAAGGAGAAGTAGAGCGTTCTCACACAAAGTGTATGGTGTTCATAAGCAGCATTACCACAGCACAGAGAAGATTTTTAGAGATGAGGCTCTGAGACTCACTGAGATTCAGCTGGGCCCGAGCCCCTCCGTAGCCCGGGACCCTCGGAGAAGCCGGTGCCAGAACTGGAGCGCCGACGGCGGCCCCGTGGGGACTCGCCCCCTGCTCGATTTCATAAAGAGGTTTGTGTTTTTCTATTGGATTGGATGGTCACCTCAATTCTTTGTGGAACGAGGCAGAATACGAATAACTCAAGAAACTGTGCTCGGGGCGCGGGTAACAGACTCCCAGCCTGCAGGCTGAGGACTGCTCACTTGGTGAAGGGCAGCCTTGGCTACCGTGCTCCAGGATCCAGGGGACCTGGACGCAGAAGCACCTGCTTGCTGTGCCTTCGGACCCCTTGGTGCTGCTGAGCCGGGCCGGGTCCTTCTCTGTTGGGGACCCGTCCTGGGTTAGGGTGCCACGGGTAAGGGTCAGCATCCCTGTCCCCACCCCACCCCCCAGGAATCATCCGGCCCCCGTGTCCACGGTGTTAGGTGTAGAAAGGGGTACAGCAAGGCCTGGAACCCCTGTCTGCTGCCTCCCGGGTCAGGGGTGTGGACCCAGACTGACCTGACCCCTCTGCGTGGAAAACCACCAGCCCTGGCCAGCCGCCAGCACTGCTTGTCTGCGAAGGGCCAGGAAATGGCTGGGAGGGACGGTGAAACGGACAAACATCCCGAGGTTGCAAACCGCTCCTCTTCCCCAACCCTGGCCCGCACGGCCTGCCTACTCTGGAGGGACCCCTACTCCTGGGGTCCTGCCCCTTCCTGGACAGGTCCAGAGGCAGAGGCCTGGGAGGTGGCCGCCCGGATGCACCTGACACGTGTCACGTTAACCAGAGCAAAGGAGGCGGCTCCCAGGCCTCCCGCCCTCCCGGGCCTTGGGTCACGATCCTGCAGAGGGGCGGCCAGGTGGGCACCCAGAGCTCTGGCTGGTGACTCACCCGGGACCCCGCGGGGGCTGGTTCTGGGAGCCGGGTGCCCAGGGAGAAGGGAAAGTGGGAAAGTCACAGGGTGGACATGGGGCAGGAACCGGACAGTGGGGCTCAGGGCTGGGACCTGAGCACACGAGCGGTTCCGCTGGGGGTGTTGGAAGCGTTTGCCCGCAGGTCTGGAAGTGTCTGTGGTGACAAGAGGGGAGACGGGCATCTGGTCACCTCCTCAGGGACAGGCAAGGACAGGCCACCCATCTGAGGGGCCTCGCAGAACCAAGGAGAGAGGGCAAAGGATGCTTTTCTAGTCACCAAACAAGCAAAGGACAGTCGTAAGTCCCAACTCCTCAGTAACCGTGTGTGTGAGTTTCCTGGGGCAGCCATAACAAATACCACCTGTTAGTGGCTTAAAGCCGCACATGCTGATTTTCTCATGGTTCTGGAGGTCAGAAGTCCTAAAATCCAGGCGTGGGCAGGGCTGGTCCTTCCGGAGGCTCCAGGGCAGCATCGGTTCCGCCTTTTCCAGCTTCTAGAGGCGCCGAATCCCTGGCTCGCAGCCCCTCCTGCATCCTCACAGCCAGCAGGGCAGCATCTCCCGTCTCTCTCTGCCTCTGACCCTCCCGCCTCCCTCTTATAAGGACCTTGTGATGATGCTGGGCCCTCCCAGGGAATCCAGGGTCACCCCCATCTCAGGGGCCTTAACCCCACCTGCAAAGTTCCCTCTGCCCTGTGAGGTGACACGTTCACAGGTTCTGGTGATAAGGACGTGGATGTCTTTGGGGACCATTATTCTGCTGGCCACACACACTGTTCTAAAAGAATTCTTAAAAGACGATCGCCCATGTTTAAATCAAGCCGTTTTAATAAATGGTGTGGTTTGCAGGGAGGCTGGGGGGTGGTGGTGTGCTCCTCAGACCTCCGGGCAGCCTGGGGTCCCAGGATGTGCTAATGCCGACTGGCCCTGTGGGCCCAGGCCCTGGAGTCCATCACTACCTGTCCTGGCTTGCTGAGCTGTAATGCTCCTGCTCCTTATATGCTCTCATGGGTGAGGACAGGGTTACGGGTTGAATTGGGTCCCCCTCCCCCAATTCCCATGTTGAATCCTAACCCCCAATGTGATGGTATCAGGAGGTGGGGCCTTTGGGAGGTGCCTAGGTCATGAGGGTGGGGCCCTCATAAATGAGATTAGTGCCCTTATAAAGGGACTCCAGAGAGTGCCCTGCCCCTTCTGCTACATGAGGACACAGCGAGAAGCCGGCTGACTGTGAACCAGGAACCAGCTCTCAAGAGATGTGGAATCTGCCCGTGCTTTGATCTTGGACTTTCTAGCCTCCAGTACCGTGAGGAATAAACGCTGCTGTGCACAAGCCCCCAGTCTCTGGCGCTCGGTTACAGCAGCCTGATTGGACTAAGACACTTGGAAGTAGGGTCACTGCAGGTGTAATTATTCAGGGTGAAGTCACACTGGAGTAGGGTGGGCCTAATCCAATACGAATGGTGTCCTATAAAAGGGGACACCTGGGCACAGACTCGCACACAGGAGAGGCCATGTGACAACAGTGGCAGAGATGAGGTGACGCTTCTATAAACCAACAGACGCCATGGACTGCCGGCACCCCCGGAAGCCGGGAGAGCACAGAACAGTCCCTCCCTCAGAAGGAGCCACCCTGACCTTGGATACTCAGCCTCCAGCACTGCGGGGGACAAATCCTTGCAGTTTAAGCCCCCAGGTTTCTGGTGCAGCACTAGGCGGCCCCAGGAAGCTCAGCAAGTATCGTCCTCAGAGCTGGTGAGGACCATGAGGCAGGAGAGAGAACACGATTTTTATTCTATAAACGAGGAATATCAAACAGAGAGAACTTTCCAAGTTGCTCATCCCCACGGCACTTGGAGGGTGGGGGGCATGCTCCCGGCTTAGGTGACTCCGCCTTCTCTTGAACTCCCCTTCCCCATCCCAGGCCCACCCACAGGCCTGTTGATGGCCTCTAGGCTGCGCTTCTTTCAAACTCAGTTCAGCTGCCTCCTCCGGGAAGCCTTCCTGGCCTTGCTCTCCCCTGGGCACTCTGCCTGAGGGCCATTTCCTCTTCAGCCATGCTGCTAGGCTACATCAGGACTTTAAGCGATCTTTGCATCCCCAGCACCTGGTCCCGAGCAGATACCCAATAAATGTCTGACAAGCTATGTAGGGAGCCGTGGGAGGGACATGTCAGGGTGATCAGGGCCCAAGAACCGAAGCTGATGTTATCCACCCCGCCCCGCCCTGCCTCGCCCCCAGCCCAGGTCCTCATGACCTCTGCCCCGTCTGCACAGCAGAGCCCTCGCTGGCCCACATGCCCCTCCCCAGTCCTTTTTTTTTTATTGGCTGCACCGCGCGCAGCACATGGGATCCTAGTTCCCCGACCAGGAATCGAACCCGTGCCCCCTGCAGTGGAAGCATGGAGTCCTAACCACTGGACCACCAGGGAAGTCCCCTCCCCAGTTCTTGAGGGTCCATCTTTCTTCTCCCCTCTTTAGCCCCGTATCAGGCCGTGAGGAAGATTTGACATGAAACTTGCAGAACACTCTCTGTGTCCCCGCGTCAGAAGTACTTTCTTGAGCAATCCCAGCCTGATGTGTCATTAATCTGTGGTTTGGCCCCTCCCTGCCCCCAGAGGAGTTTGTCCTAAGGACAGAAAGTCCCCAATAATGAGACTAGAGGAAAAAAAACAACAAAAAAAAGGATGGTCTAGGTGACAGAATGATGGGGATGGGGCGGCCTGGATGCCAGGTGTCAATTTCCTCACTTGCAAATTGCCCAGGAGGGCTCCCAGGAGGGATCAGCGGAGTTCCCAAACAGCAGGAGGGTGAGAACTGGCCCTGCGCTCATCTCTCTCTGGCGTGTTCATCCCTGGCGTCCTGAATAGGCAGCAATGTCACACCTGCAGTCAAATCGCTGAGCAGTTTGACTGCGGCCTGGATGCCGGCTGCACCCAGGCCTTTGTGCCCTGCCCTGCAGGGATGGAGCTTCCTGCTCCGCATTTTCCGGGCACCGTCCTCTCTCCTTCGGGGGGGAGGCCAGAAGACACCCCACCCCCACCCCCAAGTGCCTGGTGAGGTCCCACTCATTCCTCCTCACTCCACAGATGTTGGCTCAGATGGATGACGTTGGCTCATGGCCAGCACAACTCTGTGGGGTAAAATCCTGAGGTTTTTCACACGATCATGTGTGGCTGTTTGTTCAACACATGCTAGGGGAACGGCGAATGTTTAGGGGGGATGGGAAGGTGTGGGAACAGTTTGTGGAGGGCCTGGCGTGTGGCCTGTGCCCTGCTGGGTGTCTGATGTTCGTTCCCATAACTCTCCTTAACGCAGGACGTGGCATGTTCCTATGAGACCTGCCCCCCGTCTCTGGCTGGGATTAGGACTTTGGTCTATGGGATTCCTAATTCCCCACAACAAAATGAAAAGGCAAAATGGGATATATTTTGTCACAGGTATGATGTCCTTAATATATAAAGATTTCCAACAAATCAATGAGAGATGAACAAAGCAACTTAATGAATGTGCGATAGTGGATAGGACGGACAATGGGAAAAGTTCATTCATGGAAAAACCGCTGAAATTCGAATCAGTTCCATGCTTTAGTCAGTAGGACTGCAGCAAGACTGATTTCTCAGCTTTGATCAATGTTCTGTGATTATGGAAGAGACATGGACCAAGGGAAGCTGGGTGAAGGGTATTAGGGAATTCTGCACTGTTTCTGCACCTCTTCTCTAAGTTGCAAATGACCTTAAAACCTTCCAAATGAACTGTTAACAATGCACACAGACAATCCGCAAAAAGCATTACAATTGCTTTTTGTAATTGTACAATTGCTTTTTGTAATTGTAACCATCATGAAACATTTAAAACCGTCATCATCAAAAAATTATAGGTAATCTAAGGAACTGTTACTTTTGGCCTTTGATCCAAGGAGGCAGACAAGCCGGGGCACCTGGATGCAATGAGGGGTCTGGGATGGGATGGCTGTGAAAGATGACGTGGGGACAGTGACAGAATTTGACCGTGGCTTAGCCCGTGTCAATGTGAAATTTCCAGATTTTGATAACAGTCCTGTAGTCCCATAAGAGAATGCCCTTATTTTTAGTACAGATACCCTGAGGGATTTAAGGGTTAAGGGGCATGATGTCTCCAACTTAGCCCCAAACGGCTCAGAAAAATTGATTTGCATACATGTGTAACTACATATATATACCACTGTATGTGTGTGGATAACCATATAACTATACGTACCACAGTTTACATCCTATAACTGTGTATGTACACATATGCACACACACACCTATCTACGTATGATGTATACATATACACGTCTCCGTACACGTACACACACAGGGAGAGAAGGAGAATTATAAACAGAATAATAAGGCAGACGTACGCAGTCGGCGAACGTGGATATCAAGGGTACAAGGAGTTCCTTGTCCTATTCTTACAACTTCTTGGTAAATTTGAAACTATATTGAAAACAAACGGTTAGAAAAAGACAGCCTGGAGGGTATTTTAACAGTGGTGAACTTCTGCTGATTTTAAATTGACAAATTTAAATTTCAATTGGGGTATGTTCACGCACGTCAAATTCACCCTCTTAAAGTGTACAGTTCAGTGACTCTCAGTATCTCTCTTTTTCTGTAAACCTTTGTGTGTTTTCTGAAAAAAATTTTAAACAATGAACAAGTATCATTTTCATAGATAGTGGGGGAAAAGCTACTTAAAAATACCCGACCTTTCACCACTTTACAAACTGTGGACCACGTGTTGGTTGGGCCTGGTGTCCTGGGACACGGTGACGGCATGAGAAGGACCTGGGGGGCGCAGCCTGCACCCTGTGCCACCCCCGTTGGTGCAGAAGCCATGGCTTCACGCTTCCCACAGTCCAGAGCACCTTGCCAGCTCCCTGCCGAGCCTCCCATCTGCTCAGCCCGCCCCTAAATTCAGAGCAAGGGCCTCACGGGGAGGTGGCTGGGGTGACGTGTGTGGCCGGGAAGCTGTGAGCTGGGGTGCCAGGTCCGTGAGCCAAGACAGAGGACGGGGCAGGCGGGAAGGACACACAGACCCTGGAGCCGGGTTTTTGCTGAGCCAAGATTCCCTCAAGTGAAAAAAGAGAGAACGGATGCACAACCATCCCCCCAGTGGGAAAGCAGAATAAATATTACAAGTGGGTCCAAACAAACATGACCTCAAGTCCTCACCACGGCAGAGAAGGCGGACACGGCCTGGCCGGGGTCACAAACAGCGCTAAGTCACACGGCAGCGCAAGCCTGGATGTGCTGGCGAGAGGGCCCTTCACCTCCGCAGTCTCTCTGCCCAAAGCTATTGCCCCAGCCTGAGCATGAGAAAGACACCAGACAGACCCTAAGAGAGGGACTTTCTACAAAACTCCCAGCCAGTCCTCAAAACTGTCCCAATCATCAAAAACAAGGGAAGTCCGAGAAGGTCACAGCCCCAAGGAGCCTGTCACCACATGGGTCCTGGGACAGATAGGGGACACTAGTGGAAGGTGACAACCGAATAAACGCCGGGGTTCCATTAAGGCTGATGCACACGGATGGCCGGGAGGTGTCAGGTGCCAACACGGGGGTGGGTGGGTGACGGGCACACTCTGTCCTGTCTGTGGCTCGTCTGTGAATCTAAAACCATCCAAGAAGGAGAAGGTTTATTTAAAAGGTGATCAGAGCCGGCCAAGTGCTTCCTGGTGGGTCCATAACCCCGCCCGTTTCCTGCAACAAGGTCTGATAGCCAGAGCGCGTTTGTTCGGTAACACGGTCCTGGGCGGCTGTGTGGCAGCTTAAGCCACGTGAGGCGGGACGCGGGGGGAGGCTGGGTCTTTGCCGAGGGTCCTTCCCCGCTGCAGTTGATAGATGGTCTTTGGGTAACCCTCCTGTGCCCCTACACATTCCCCCAGTGGTGTCACCATCTGTGCGGGTTGAACTGTGTCCCCCCAAAAAGGCATGTTCATGCCTGGACCCCCCAGATCTGTGAGCGAGACCTTATTCGGAAATAAGATTGAGGATGTGATCAAGTTAACAAGAGGTCATAATGGAGTGGGGTGGCCCTGGTGTCCTGAGAAGATGAGGGAACTTGGGACACGGAGACACACGGGGAGATGGCCATGTGATGGTGGGGGCAGAGTCTGGAGTGATACGGCCACAAGCCCAGGGATGTGAGGATGGTCAGGGACCCCAGAGCTGGGAGAGGCAGGAAGAACCCTGCCCTGGAGCCTCCGCAGGGAGTGCGACTGTGCCACACCTTGATTTCTGACTTCTGGCCTCCAGAACCGAGACAACATAAATCTCTGGTGTAAGCTGCCCGAGTGTGGTGACTGTCACGCGGTCCAGGAGCTCACACAGCGTGTGATGATGCCGAGCTTTGCCATCACAGTTCTCTGTCGGGGCTGGGAAAGGTGTTTTCTGAGCCCTTCCTTCCTTCTGCCTTTGTTACAAAGGGGCAGCTTCCGCCCTCTCCTTTTTTTTTTTTTTTTTTTTTGCGGTATGCGGGCCTCTCGCTGTTGTAGCCTCTCCCGTTGCGGAGCACAGGCTCAGCGGCCATGGCTCACGGGCCCAGCCGCTCTGCGGCATGTGGGATCTTCCCGGACCGGGGCACGAACCCGCGTCCCCTGCCTCGGCAGGCGGACTCTCAACCACTGCGCCACCAGGGAAGTCCTGCCTTCTCCTTTTACGGGAGGAATAGGAAATCCAGAAGGTGGGACGTTCCATAAGATTCTTGGGCTCTAGAAAAGGGGTCACTTTCATGGGAAAGAAAGACTCCATTCCCTGATGGACGGAGGCCAGGGTGGTCACCAGAGGCAGCGTGGGATCGGGGCAGGGCTCTGGAGCCCAGAGAACAGCAGCCACCAGCCCCGAAAACACGCTCGAGGGGCGATGTGGGAAATTCTGTTGGGCTGGATAGCAGGTGCTATAAGGTTCTGGTTTTGTGCTGATGTGTGAGGGTGTCACAGCAGGTGCTCGCTGAGACATGCAGGGTCACGGACATGGTGCCTGCGAATCACTGTCCAGTGGTCCCCTGAGAAACGTGTTGTGCAGAGAGATGACAGGTAGTTTACGCATCAACAGATGACAGATCAATAGACAGATTTTATACAGACGAGAAAGAGACGATAGACAGGTGACATCAATCAATACGTGGATGATCTACAGATAGATGACAAATAAATACATGATAAATACATGATAGATAAGATACATAGATGGGGACACGGGGAGGGGGAAGGGTAAGCTGGGACGAAGTGAGAGAGTGGCACGGACATATATACACTACCAGATGTAAAATAGCTAGCTAGTGGGAAGCAGCCGCATAGCACAGGGAGATCGGCTCGGTGCTTTGTGACCACCTAGAGGAGTGGGATAGGGAGGGTGGGAGGGAGGGAGACGCAAGAGGGAGGGGATATGGGGATATATGTGTATGTATAGCTGATTCACTTTGTTATAAAGCAGAAACTAACACACCATTGTAAAGCAATTATACTCCAATAAAGATGTTAACAAAAATAGATTAAAAAAAAGATACAGAGATGATAGGTAAAGGATAGATAAGATAGATAAACAGATAAGACGGATTGTGATAGATATTTACAGATTTCCCGCCACACCTTTATGCACGTACACACATATATTCCACACAAATGCACACGTCTCCTCCGTGTATTTGTTTCCAAGAGCTTTCCCTCCTTTCTGCGTGCCCCCCACCCCTGGCCGCTGGTCTCTGTCCACAGCAGACCAGTTGCCGTGTCCTGCCAGCCCCCGCCGGCTGCTGTCCTGCAACACCCGTAGGCTCTCCAGGGCCGTTCCCCACCTCTGGTCTGGCCGCTCTGCGTCCTCCCCACATGCTGCCATCCTTCTGAGACCAAAGCCTGACCCCATAAATCTCTGTTGTGTTCCTGTCTGTCTCCCCCTTGGCCCTGCGGACATTCGGGGCGGGTCCTTCTCTGTGGGGCGCTGTGGGCTGTGGAGCAGCATGCCTGGCCCCCACCTACTGGATGCCAGGAGCCCCCCAGTCGTGATGAGCAAAGCTGTCTCAGCCACCTCGGGATCACCAGGTGAGGCCCGCATGGGGCTGGGGGCTTCACCACGGCTGACTCACAGACCTAGGAAGAAATCGGGGAGGTGCTGCAGTCAGACCCTCCCTGGGCGTCTGGATGTGGACCAAACCCCTTCTTGATGGGATCCAGGGTCTCTCTTGCCCCCTAGATCTCATCTGCACCCCCCTGTGCTACACTGTCTACCTGGGGAGGCCTCTGACGGCCGACATGCTGCCCAGGTCCTCGGCAGACAGATGGATGGACGCTCCTTGGTGGGTGATTTCTGTGATGAGAATCCCAGCTGCAGCGGAGCCGAGGCTGAGGTCTGGGAGAGTCCCGGGGACCCGGGGGAGCTGCTGGATCTAGCACTTGGGCCTGGGAACGCCAGGGGCTTTGGTCGTTATGACAACAGGGCGCCAGGCCTGTGGGGAACGGGTTGCGCAGGCTATGATCACTGACCAGCCAGGGGCTGGAGGGGAGCACAGCTGGGCTGCTGAGTCATCTGGGGGCTTGTACATTTCAAAAGAAGGTTATTAACTTGAGGAGCATCGTGCCAACCACTGTAGCATGAAAGGAATACGATGCTGTCTCAGCCTCCAGGAGCTCTCAGGAGGAGCATCTGCCAACACTCATGAAACAGAATTCAGAGATACTAGGAAAGCCCCATGACTGGTCTCCCGGCGGAAGGGGATTCATCTTAGCCAGGGTCCCCCCCACCCCCAGCCCTGCTGACCAGCGGGCTCCTTCTCTGTGGGGGCCCGTCCTGGGTGCTGCGGGGTGTGGAGCAGCATCCCTGGCCCCCACCCCTTCAGTGCCGGGAGCCCCCCGGTTGTGATGACCACAGATGTCCCCAGACATGGCCCAGTGTCCCCTGCGGGGTGCAGAGTGGGGCAAGACCCCTGCTAGGTGATGGCCAGCCTCCCCCTACCCTTCCCCACCCCACCAGGGTCAGAGGGAGGAAGGAGGAGGCCTGATGCTGGGCTCTGGGCTCAGAAGGAAACAAGGTCATGAAGACACAATGAGTCAGAGAGAGTGGCTGGCGGGGGCGGTGCACTCTGCCCACAGGCTCCGGCTGGCTTCTCTCTGCAGGAAGCTAGCTGCTGAGTTTTCCTTCCCAGAAAACTGAGGTGCAGATCCACCCCCAGCTAAGGACGGGGTCCCTCACTGCAGGATTTCGTGGAAGGGAAGCTTGGTTAGATCTGCATCTACTCCTTCTCGGTGCCCGCCCCACACTGCTCTCAGCATCAAGCCCTGTGGCGGCACCCCGCTCGGCAGACACTTATCAACGCCCACACTCCCCCACTCTCCTCTGCAACTTCACTCTGTTTCCTGAGCGTACGTTTAGGAAGCACAAACAGTCTAGGCCATGCCCTGCATCTTTGCTTCCTGGCTTGGCGGGACAGGCGTCGGGGTCCCCCATCTAGCAGAGAAGGGGGTGGGGAGCCACGCTGGCACCCAGGGCACCGAGCTGGCAGGGTGCTTCCTGGGACCACGGGGCAGGGCAGGGGTGCTGGGCAGTGGGGGGCAGGGGGGCAGAGACTGGGGGGCAGAGACTGGTGAGATCCTGAAGGTGGTGTCCTTGAGCAAAAAAGGAAACACACTGGGGATGCTCAGAGACTTGTTTCTTGTGCTTTGAGAAAGCATCTGCAAACATGCAAAGGGGCAGGCGACAAGGAACGTGGAGGGATGGGCTTGGAATTGGGATCTCAGTGTGAACCCATGGCTTCTCTAGTAGGTAGGTAGCTAGCTAGCTAGATAGATGATAGAAAAAATATACATACATAGATTCTTAGATAGATGACACTTGGATGAATAGACAGATGATAGATAGATAGATAAATAGATAGATAGAGATGACAGAAACATACATACAATCATAGATTCTTAGATGACAGATGGGTAGATAGATAGGAAAGTAGACAGGTAGGTAGATACAACCAGCAACGTAGAAGCCATGACACACCAAAGGCACACGAGGAAGCTGGGCCCGTCCCCAAAAGGGTTGATGGTCCCTGTGAGATGTATTTCACTTCACAGCACAGGCCCTAAGGCAATCTCTGCGGCCGTGGAGCAGCAGGCCTCTGCCATTCTCTGCATCCACTTAACGGTCCCTGGACACGTGCCCGCGATATTGAACTTAAGGAAGCAGAAGCTCTTGCTGCTTATTCACCAACTTCTGGCAAAAGGGGAGACTACGGTGACTCTCATCAAGGTGCTCACGCCCAGATTCAGCCGGCGGGTGGGCAAAGCATGGCCCAGGCCCCATCTGGTCCACTGCTTGCTTTTGTCAATAAAGTTTTATTGGAACACAGCCGCCCACATTCCTTTACGAGTAGCTTCTGGAGCTGCGTGGCAGAGTTGGATAGCTGCAACAGAGACCTCCTCATCTCCAAAGCCAAAATCAGTTCCTCCCTGGCCTTTTATGGGAAAAGTCTGTTGACCTCAGGGTGCCTGGCAATTCTTGGTGGCGTTAAAAGCATCACCAGTCCTCTTCTGCTCGAAGGCTTCCGGCACTTCTACTGCTCCATTTTCACAAGGGGACTGCCAAGCTTGTGCTGCCTCTCTGAGCTCAGAGAGAGGACGTGCTGGAGGCCCTGCCCTGCACTGTCCTGGGTGGAAGCTTCCACACACATGGTCCCTTTCTGGGCCCAGGGCCACCCTCGGGGGCTGCTTGGCCTGTGTGGGTTTAGCCACCCTCTTCCACTCAGTGTCTTTTTTGTTTTTAATTTCTGCTTTAAAAAGTAAATTTTAAAACTTTTGTAGTCATTACAGATTCACAGGAAGTTGCAAAAACCATGTGCAGGAAATACTGTGGACCCTTCCCCCGGCCTCCCCCAGTTGTAACATCTTGCATAACTATAGTTAGTATCATAACCAGTGTCTTCGTCCTCTTGGACTGTAGGAATAATAGCACCGGCTGGGGGGCTTAAAGCACAGACATTCATTTCTCTGGTTCTGGAGGCTGGAGTCTGAGATCAGGGTTCCGGCGTGGCAGGTTCCTGGTGAGGGTACACGTCCTGACCTGCAGTCGGCTGCCTTCCTGCTGTGACCTCACATGGCAGAGAGAGTTCTGGTGTCTCTTCCTTTCCTTACAAGGACACGAACCCTACCATGGGGGCCCCACCCTCATGACCTCACCTAACCCTAATCCTCTCCCAAAGGCCCTGCCTCCAAGTACCATCCCATGGGGGTTAGGGCTTCAGCATATGGATTTTGGGGACACAGACATTCAGTCCAATACAACCAGGAAATTGATACTGACACAACCCACAGAGCTTAGTCAGATGTCCGCGGTGTCCTGTGCATGCATGTGTGTGCGTCATTCTATGTAACTTCAGTGCACGTGTAGATTCATGCCCCCCACCACAGTCAAGACACAGGACAGTTCCAAGAGCAACCCCCCCCCATGCTACATCTTTCAGCCACACCTCCTTTTCCTCCTCCGTAATCCCTTCTTCAGTGCATCGATCAAACGTCCATGGTCCTCCACAAAATACTAGCAAACCGAACCCAGCGACATATGAAGAGGATTCTACCCCACGGCCACGTGGCGGAATACACGTCGGTTTAACATCTGACAGTCCACATAATACAGCCCATTGACAGAATAAAGGACAGAACCCACAAGACCATCTCAATATGATGCAGATGAAGACGTGACGTCTTTCTACACTCCTCTGTCATAAAAACACTCACCAAACCAGGAATAGAAGGGAACTTCCATGCAAGCCACAACGAAGGAGCCCGCCGGCTGCAACTAAGACCCGGCACAACCAAATAAATAAAGAAATAAAGAAGGGAATTTCCTCAACCTGATCCAGGGTATCCCAGAAACCCCACAGTCACCAGGATGCTCCCAGTAAAAGACTGCACGCCTTTCCACCGTCACCAGGGGGTACACAAGGATGTGCACTCTCGCTGCTTCTACTCAATGTGTACTGGAAGTTCCAGTCAGGGCAGTTGGGCAAGAAAATGAAATAAAAGGCATCCAGATTGGAGAGGAAGAAGGAAGACCGTGTCTCTGCGTGCAGATGACAGATCTGGGTATAAACTGCACGGCAGCAGTGCAGCGCACAGCAGGTCGCTGAGAGACCAAGCTAGTCTTGGAGCCACGAGTCTCTCCTGAGCTTGCTGGGGACGGGGCAAGGGCTCAGGGCGGGGGGCACGGGGGTCCTGCCGAACTACGACTGGCCTTTACGGTCTCATTGACTCCCTCGGGACAACTAGAAGGGCATCAGATTAGAAAGTCCCACTGAGATAAGCCCATGACGGGCTCTCTGCAGAGGGACAGGTAGTAAACAGACCTCTTAAAACACGTCATGAGGTTTTCGGTTTTTGTTTTGAAAGTCAACAGCGGCCCAGAGCCCGGCAGGGCAGGTCAAAGGGCCGATTCCTTGGCCGGGAACAGGGTGGGGACAGAGGGCAGCTGGAGCCGGACGCCAGCCCTGTGGGAACGTTGTCCCGTCGGGGCCGTATTTCTTCTCCATCCTCCTCCCACCTTCGCTCCCAACTGTCTGCTGACGCATCTGTCCTTGGCTGCTTCGTGGGAACCCCAAACTCAGGGGGACCAACTTGTCTGGTTGAGTGTTCTAAGTCCTGCACCCTGGGAACCCCTCAGCCCCGGCAAACCAGGGTGGCCCAGATGGCTGGTCATCCCACGAACTCCTCCAGCTGGTCCCCTTTTCCTCCAGGCTCCCCCGCTGGGCTGCGTGGCACCATCGTTCTCCCTGGTGACTTAGGTGTGACACTGCGGCCCCCGTGCTGTCCCCCAGGCAGGCCTCTTCTCACACGGCTCCTCAAATCTCCCGCCTGCCTCTCGGCCTTCCTGCATCTTTCCCACCTCTACTGCCTTAATCTGGTCCCCTCCTCCCGTATCCAGGCCATGGGAGCAGGAAGGGTAATAAAACATTGATCTGGTGCCCCGGGTCCTGAGCATGGACGGCTGTATGATGCTTATGACCATTTAGCACAGGGAACTAGATTCAACATCTTGTGATAATGGGGACGTGGTCGCCTTTGGGGGTGATGAGAATGTTCTGGAAGTAGATGGTGGTGATGGTTGTAAATTCTGTAAATATACTAAAAACTGTTGAATTGTACACTTAAAATGGTAAAGTTTATAGTATATAAAAATTTTTTAATGTCCATTTTTTTTTTTTTCAATTTCTTTCTTTCTTTTTTTTTTTTTTTTTTGGCCATGCGGCTTGTGGGATCTTAGTTCTCCGACCAGGGATTGAACCCATGCCCCCTGCAGTAGAGGCGAGGAGACCTAACCACTGGACCACCAGGGAATTCCCTATAGTATATAAATTTTAATTCCATAAAGCTGTTAGAAAATAAATGATAAGTAACAACATTATCAAGAGGTCGGGCCCTTTATCCAAATGAATTCTTCGGACACATTGGTTTTTAAGAGTATCATTTAAAAAAAAAGATTAGGGCTTCCCTGGTGGCGCAGTGGTTGGGAGTCCGCCTGCCGATGCAGGGAACACGGGTTCGTGCCCCGGTCCGGGAAGATCCCACATGCCGTGGGGCGGCTGGGCCCGTGAGCCATGGCTGCTGGGCCTGCGCGTCTGGAGCCTGTGCTCCGCAATGGGAGAGGCCACAGCAGTGAGAGGCCCACATACTGCAAAAAAAAAAAAAACAAACAAATTAGAGGTGCTATGGGAGAAACAGAACAGGTGAGGGAGAACAGGAGGGTGGTTTTCAATTTTACTCTATTGAGTGCATAATCATTTTCACATATTTTATAGATGAGAAAACTGAGGCTTAGAAATGGTAGAATTATGTGAACTAGTCAATAAAACTGTCACTCCCTCTCTCTCTATCCATCTATCCGTCCATCCATCCATCTGTTCATCCATCCATTTATTCATGCATCCATCCATCTATCCATCCATCTATCCATCATCCATCCATCTATTCATCCATCCATCCATCTATCCATCCATCCGTCCATCCCTCCATACACACACACACACACACACACACACACACACTTGAAACGGTAGAACTGCAACTAGAATTCAGGAGCTGCAAACCATGATCCAATACTATTCTTATCCTTTAAAAATGTCAATACCTATTTTATTTTTCAAAGTTAAACATGATTCTTTTTTTTTTTTTTTTTTTTTTTGCGGTACGCGGGCCTCTCACCGCTGTGGCCTCTCCCGTTGCGGAGCACAGGCTCCGCACGCACAGGCTCAGCGGCCATGGCTCACGGGCCCAGCCGCTCCGTGGCATGTGGGATCTTCCCGGACCGGGGCACGAACCCGTGTCCCCTGCATCGGCAGGCAGACTCTCAACCACTGCACCACCAGGGAAACCCCTAAACATGATTCTTATTAGTACACTGTTCCCTGGATTCCTGATGCTCTTGATAACCTAGCAACGCAACATCTCTCAGAGGACAAGGCAGAAAATTCTCCCACAGCATGTTCTACTCACAAGCAAGTGCTCCTCGCTCAGAAGGCTCTGTGAACCGATGATGTGGAGGGTAAAAATAATCAGCCCTCCTTGCCACCTCTTACAAGATTTGTAAGGAATACTCCTATGTGCCCATGCTATTTGCCAAAACTCTACACCGTCTCCACTCTGCCCCGCTCTCTCTCTTGTAAGATGCCAGAGATGCACGTGGGATCCAATCTTGGCGTTCCACAGACCCCACAGACCGCCCTGGAATAAGGGGCTGCTGCCCACCACCTGTGTCTCCAAGTACTGAACAGGCCTGCAGAGCTTCAGGGCAAACCTCGCTTTTCTGAAGCCACACTGAAAAGCAGTGGTGGCATTTAAGAGGAAAAATATAATATGATTTGTGCTTCTTCTTTATGCCTTTTTTTATTTCCTAGATTTTTCAGTGTGTTGTCATTTGAAAAAAAAAAAGTTAATTTTTTTTTTCTCATGCTCTCATACTGAGCATGAGACCCGGAGTTCCTCTCACTCCCAACTCCTTGACAAGGCTATTCACCTAAAGAACCAATGTGGAGGAAAAGTTTTTCCCAGGGCTAATGACTAAAGGAAACTCTCTTCTACACTTGGGAGCTTCAGGATGGGTGAGAGCCATAAAGCCAATAAAAAGACAGATAACAAACTGCAAAAATAACTCACAGCATATGCAATAGACAAAGTGTTAGTGCCCATCACATGTAAAGAGCACCTACAAATCAATAAGAAGAAAATCTCAGGAAAAATAAAGGTACTTTAAGAGATACAAACAGCTGAAAGAAAGAAAGAAAGAAAGAAAGAACGAAAGAAAGAAAGAAAGGAAGGAAGGAGGGAAGGAAGAAAGGAAAAAGAGAAAGAAAGAAAGAGGGAAAAGGTGATCAATCTCTCTAATGATCAAATAAGTGAAGATTAATACATCAAAGAAACATCATTTTTCACACAACTGACTGGCAAAACTTTTACATTTAATTACTAACCATTATGGTAAGGCTGTGGGGCCAATGGTGCCGCTGAAGGGAGTTTAAATTGGTATAAGTTTTGTGGAAGGTCATTTGTCAATGACTAAATTTTAAATGTGTCGGGGGGTGGCATATGCGGAATCTCTGCACCTTCCCCTCAATTTTGCTATGAACCTACAGGTGTTGTAAAACTAAAATTTAGGGAAATTAAATACAGCATACTTATTGTACTGACAAAAAGTGATAGCCAAAATACACTGTTCAGTTTTTGTTAAAGGCAGAAAAGTATAGTTGTTATGTTTTTGTTTTGTTTTGAAAAAGATCTCCTTCTGTCACAGGACTTGTTTCTACCAACAAGGCAGACTGCATTGCCTATGTCTCCCTTCCTGTAAAGCCCAAGCAATACCAGATTAAAGAAAACTAACACTCCGGGCTCACAAAAAGGAAGAAAACTAGCAGAGAATCAAGACGCCAGAGGGCTGCACACCCGCACGGTGGGAGGGGCGCATCGGCTGCCAGGCTGAGAGACTGGCTGCTGGGCTCAGCCACCTTGGTGTTGCTATTGTGTTTATAATGTCTTTCTCTTTCTAATTTATAGTTTTCGGTTTACAGAAGAACTGTGAAGATAGTACAGAGTTTCCACGCACCCCACACTGAGTTTCCCCTATTGTTAATTTCTGGCATTATATGGCAATTTGCCTTAATTAATGAACCAATATCGATACATTATTACTGACTCAAATCCACATTTATTCAGATTTCCTTAGCATTTCCCCAGTGTTCTTTCTCTGTCATAGGATCCCACCCAGGACCAGATGCTACATTTAGGCGTTGTATGGTTAATTTTATGTGTCAGCCTGAGCAGGCCACAGGTGCCCAGATACTTGGTGAAATAGTCCCGCTGCAAGGGACTGTCTGATGTTTTCCTCCTAGTTAGACTGGGGTGATGGATTCCGGGGAGAGAGGCTGCAGGGATAAAGTGTGCTTTCCACCCCAGTATATGAAGGGTACATACTTGTTACATATGACACCAAAAGCACAGGTAACAACAACAAAAAATGGACCTCATCAAAATTAAAACCCTTTGTGCATCAGAGGAGATTACCGATAGAGTAAAAGGCAAACCACAGAGTGGAGGGAAATATCTGCAAATCATATATCCAATAAGGGGTTAATATCCAGAATACATAAAGAACTCCTCCTACTAAACCAACAACAACCTGGTTAAAAAATGGGCACCCAGGGCTTCCCTGGTGGTGCAGTGGTTGAGAGTCTGCCTGCCGATGCAGGGGACGCGGGTTCGTGCCCCGGTCCGGGAAGATCCCACATGCCGCGGAGCGGCTGGGCCCGTGAGCCATGGCCGCTGAGCCTGCGCGTCCAGAGCCTGTGCTCCGCAACGGGAGAGGCCACAGCAGTGAGAGGCCCGTGTACCGCAAAAAAAAAAAAAGGGCACCTGAATGGCCATCTCTCCCAAGAAGACACACAAACGGCCAATAAGCACGTGACAAGATGCTCAACAGCATTAACCATGAGAGAACTGCCAGTCAAAACCACAAGAAATACCCCTTTGCACCCATTAGGATGGCTGTTATAAACATTAAAAAGCAATAATAGAAAAGAACAAGATTGGTGAGGACGTGGAGATACTGGAACCCTTGTGCATGGCTGGTGGGGAGATGTAGAATGGTGCAGCCACTATGGAAAACAGTATGAAGCTTCCTCGAAAAATTAAACATAGAATTACCTATGATCTAGCAATTCCACTTCTGGGTGTAGGCCTGAAAGTACTGACAGCAGGGACCCAAACATAGATTTGCACACCCATATTCATAGCAGCATTATTCACAATAGCCAAAAGGTGGAAACAACCCAAGTGTCCATCAACAGACGAACAGAAAAACAAAACGTGGTCCATCCAAACACTGGAATATTATTCAGCCTTAAAAAGGGAGGAAGGGCTTCCCTGGTGGGGCAGTGGTTAGGAATCTGCTTGCCAGTGCAGGAGACACAGGTTCGAGCCCTGGTCCGGGAAGATCCCACATGCCCTGGAGCAACTAAGCCTGGGTGCCACAACTACTGAGCCCACGTGCCACAACTACTGAAGCCCATGTGCCTAGAGCCCATGCTCCACAACAAGAGAAGCCACCGGAATGAGAAGCCTGCACTCCGCAACGAAGAGTAGCCCCTGCTCACTGCAACTAGAGAAAAGCCCGTGTGCAGTAACGAAGACCCAATGCAGCCAAAAATAAATAAATAAATTTAAAAAAAAAAGGGGGGAGGAAATTCTGACACACACTACAATGTGGATGAAACTTGAGGACATGATGCTGAGTGAAATAAGCCAGACACAGAAGGACAAATACTGTCTGATTCTACTCACAAGAGGTCCCTAGAGAAGTCAAATCCATAGAGACAGGAAGTAGATGGTGGGGGCCAGGGGCTGGGGGAAGGGATGGAGAATCAGTGTTTAAAGGGGACAGAAAACCCACAGCCAATATAAAACTCAACGGTGAAAAGCTGAAAGCCTTCCCACTAAAATCTGGAACAAGCAAAGGATGCCCTCTCTCACCACCTCTATTCAATATAGTATTGGAAGCCCTCCCTAGCAATCAGACACGAAAAAGAAACAGAAGGTATCCACGCTGGAAGGGAAGAGGTAAAATTGTCATTATATGAGGATGACATGATACTATGTATAGAAAACCCTAAAGACTCCATACAAAAACTACTAGAGCTGATAAACGAATTCAGCAAGGTAGCAGGCAGGATGCAAGATTAACATACAGCAACTGGTTGTATCAAAATTTCTTTACTCTAAAAATGAAATATCAGAAAGGGAATGTAAAAGGGACAGAGTATCGGTTTGGGAACATGAGAAAGTTCTGGAGATGGATGGTGTGGATGGTTGCCCAACAGTGTAAATGAATTTGTTTTTAAATTTTATTTATTTTATTTATTTTTGGCTGCACTGGGTCTTCGTTATTGTGCGTGGGCTTCAGTAGTTGTAGTGCGCAGGCTCAGTAGTTCTGGCTCGTGGGCTCTAGAGCACAGGCTCAGTAGCTGTGGCTCGCGGGCTTAGTTGCTCTGCGGCATGTGGGATCTTCCTGGACCAGGGCTTGAACCCATGTCCCCTGCATTGCAGGCGGATTCTTAACCACTGTGCCACCAGGGAAGCCCAGTGTGAATGAACTTAATGCCACTGAACTTTATACTTAAAATGGTTAAGATGATGTTATGTGTATTTTACCACAATAAAAAATTTATTTATATTTATATATATATATATTTAAAAGGCCAGGACCCCCATAGGGCTGCATCCTTAGGGGAAGAGAGACTAGACAGAAAGTCCACCCGGCAGTGCAGAAGTGCAGTAAGATGCCCACCTCCGTCTGAGCCTATGGGCTTCCCTGGGGATTGGCAGCCATAGTCCTGTTCTCACCCCATGTGGCTTAGAACCTGGAGTTAAGAAATCAACCTAAAATGTGGTCCCAAACATGTGAGGAACCTACCAGAACCCAGTCACTACAAAGGGACGTGCTCTCAGCCCAGGCCACCTGGGATCCTCCCAGCTAAGGCTTGGGTTGGCAAAAGTGCAATGCACTCAGCATCGTCACACATCCCCATTTCCATGGGTGCGTGCACAGGAAAAGTCTAGAAAGAAAGGTCAGAGGTGAAATGGGAGCATTTAGTTAGCACATTACTCTCATCTGGGCTTGCACTTGGCTTTTTCTATAAATTATCCAATTTCATGCTCACAACGTTCCTGTGATGGTTTTTATTCCACCAAACAAATGAGGAAGCTGAAATGTAGGAAAACAGAGAAACTTGCCCACGACTCACAATTAAAATTTGTGGGCAAATCTAGACTGGACACTCGGCCTCCTGTCCCTGTGTCAACGACCATCCATTCCCATCTATCCCACACTCTCGACGGGGGGTTAATACCAGGGAGCAGGGCTTGCGATTGGAGATTTCCACTTTCTCATGCCTGTGTTATTTATAAATACATTCTCCACAGGGAGTGAAACTCGATTCCCCGGGAGGCGAGAAAAATCTAACTCTTTCTATGCATGAAGCACAGCTGTACAGACAACACATAAACAGATACACAGTGTACCTGCGCTGTTAGTATTTTTTTTTAACTGTGGTGATCTTTATTACACCCCCAACATCCTTTTTTTTAATTTTTATTTATTTATTTATTTTTATGGCTGTGTTGGGTCTTCATTGCTGCGTGCGGGCTTTCCCTAGTTTCGGGGAGCAGGGGCTACTCTTCATTGCGGTGCTTCTCATTGCAGTGGCTTCTCTTGTTGTGGATCACGGGCTCTAGGCAGGTGGGCTTCAGTAGTTGTGGCTCATGGGCTCAGTAGTTGTGGCCCGCGGGCTCTAGAGCGCAGGCTCAGTAGTTGTGGCGCACGGGCTTAGTTGCTCCGCGGCATACGGGATCTTCCCAGACCAGGGCTCGAACCCGTGTCCCCTGCGTTGGCAGGTGGATTCTTAACCACTGTGCCACCAGGGAAGCCCCCGTGCTGTTAGTATTTTATGGGTCTTCCACAGGAGAATTTTTTCTCATCAACTCTTTGATTACCAGAACTTGAATTTTTCCCAAAAATGAGCAACCTCCAAAGGTGGACAATTAAGGGTTTTTTTAATTGAACTATAATTGATTTACAATATTGTGTTAGTCTCAGGCGTACAGCAAAGTGATTCAGCTATATATATGTATATATATTCTTTTTCAGATTCTCTTCCATTATAGGTTATTACCAGATATTGAATATAGTTCCCTGTGCTGTATAGTAAATCCTTGTTGTTTATTTATTTTATATTTATTGGTGTGTATCTATTAATCCCATATTCCTAATTTATCCCTCCCACCACTTCCCCTTTGGTAACCGTAAGTTTGTTTTCCATGTCTACGAGTCTGTTTCTGTTTTGTAAATAAGTTCACTTATACTATTTTTTAGATTCCACATATAAGTGAGAGCATATGACATTTGTCTTTGTCCGACTTACTTCACTCAGTATGATAACCTCTAGGTCCATCCGTGTTGCTGCAAATGGCGTTATTTCATTTCTTTTTATGGCTGAGTAATATTCATTGTATACAGGTACCACATCTTCTTTGTCCATTCATCTGTCAATGGACATTTAGGTTGCTTCCATGTCTTGGCTACTGTAAACAGTGCTGCAATGAACACTGGGGTGCATGTATCTTTTCAAATTAGAGTTTTCACCAGATATATGCCCAGGAGTGGGATTGCTGGATCATACGATAGCTGTATTTTTAGTTTTTTAAGGAACCTCCATACTGTTCTCCATAATGGCTGCACAACGTACATTCCCACACAGTGTAGGAGGGTTCAACAATTAAGAGGTTTTTAAAAGTATCATTATGAACTCATGGCGTTTAGATACATGGTATGTCTTCATCCACTGCCAGCATTATTCTTTTTGATAGGCAATTAGGACAAGAAAGTCCAAAAAGGATCATGAAAAAAAGAAAAAAGAAGATTGAGAGAATGCTGATTTCTACTGAGCCAGTATCACTTCTGTATTAATTTATTTTTACATGAAGGAAAAAAAGATTGAAGCTGAACTAAAAGGTCACTTCACTACAAGCTGGAAAGAAGTCTAGTTTCTAAGAAACATCTCCAAAAATGGGAAGTTGAATTTCTAAGGAACAGTTCCACTGAGTTTTGGTGAGGAATTGGGGCTGAGAGCTGGGGAGCAGGACAAGGCAGGAAGCGGGGTGCCCCAGGTGTGGCTGGAAAAGCCAAATGCCACTGGGTCCTGCTCGCAGGAAGGGCGCCCTGCTCTTCGCTCCGCAAGCATAAATACCACGTGGTGCTTTGCTGGCTGGCCTGCTGTCCTGGGCTCACCCCGGGAGCACTGCACTTTTCCTCGCTGACTCGGGGATTATCTGCCTTTTTGAAAATCTACGCTGGGATCTGAGGTTTCAGTTTCACCAAAATAAATCCTGCACTGGCCCAGCCCTTCCTCAGCTCATCCAAACAAACCAGTCTGGTTTCTGAGAGCGTTTCAAGGGGTGCTGGCAGAGACAGCCCTGCCCTGCCGGCCTCCGGAATGCAGGATGCAGAGCTTGAGGACGATCCCTCATCCCTTGGCAGCCCTGCAGGCCAGGGGGTACCAAAATCCCCAAATTCGGGGAAGTCTGGGCATTTCTCTAAGGTTGTGAAGTAGGTTGTCAACCCAGGTTTGGTCTGGAACGTCAAAGTTCAGAGGCAACACAGAAGCACTTGAATGAAGGGACGTGGTGGTCTCCCCTCTCCCTGCTCCCACTCCCCGGGGATCCTTGCCTCTTGCATTTTATTTATTTATTTATTTTTTTGCAGAAGGATTCACATTTATTGGTTCAAATACAGTACCTAACATTTGATCAACATGCATTTCACACTAATTGGTCACATTTCCACAGGCAGTCAATTCACAGAAAAGGGCCCATCCCTTGCCAAATGAACTTCATTTGTTCACAGAGCCCATGGGGTAGGAACAGGGTTCTCCCCCTCAGCACCGTGGACATTCAGGGCCAGGTCATCCTCTGAGGGGCGTCCTGGGCACTGTGGGGTGCGGAGCAGCACCCCTGGCCCCGCCCAGTCAGTGCCAGGAGCCCCCCCCCGGTCATGAAAACCACAGATACCCCAGACATCGCCCAGGGTCCCCTGGGGGCCAGTTCACCCAGATGAGAGCCCTGATCTAGAAGAACTCATAACACATGAACAAGCAACTGGCCTTTGTTGATTCAGCTCAAGGAACGTCCGTGGCGCATCTGCTGAAGGTTGGTCTGGGGATTCCTACTCCCAGGCTGCACGGCTCTGGGCAGGTCAGTCAACCCCTCCCACATCTCCTGGGGATGTGCGGTCAGTGCCCCCACGGGGTGCTTGCTACTTGGAGCCGTGGGTGGGTGAAGGCACAGAGGAACAGAGCAGGAAAAAAGGCATGGCAATGCAGGGAAGTCCAGCTGACACCCACGGAAGTCATAAACTACACGCTTTTTCTCGATCTCTGTCTCCCTTGAAAAAGTTCCATATGCAGCCTCCAAATGACTTGCAAAAACTTAAGCAAGAAGTTTAGAAAAACGAGTGACAAGTGAACCGAAATGTGGCCTCCAAAACCACAATAGGGTTGAAAACAGCGTTTTCTCCTTGGAATTCCAGGCCTTCCAAGGTCTCATCCAGCCTTTTCATGGACTTCAGGTTGGGCTGACCCCTTAATGAATGTTCCTAATGCACTTATAACAGAGTGCAATCTGCAAAAATTCACATTATTGCAGTTGGGAGCGGCTTGTTGTGTTTAGCGGGGGGGTGTTAAGGTAAGTCTCATTATCTGAGCATTTGGCATCATGAATTCAATGATTGTGAGCTGGACTGAAAACACAACATGAGGAAAGTTTTGTAAACCAAGCAGAAAGGAAGTCCACCCACCATTCTGCAAAGGCACCCACAGAGGACACACCCGGAGTGAGATGGGTGATGCCGAATTAAGCTCTCCCGTTCAGTTCCTGTTCCAGATGCTCTCATGGTGAAAAGACTTGCGGTGTGTGATTACCGCTTCTCTTCCTATTATTTTTAATATCACGACCCCTAACTGCCAGCCATCTGCTTCTGTATATAGGTGAAGGTACCCCAGATTTTTCTGACACTGGAGGGAAAACGGCCGTGTTGGACTCACTGAGCGATAGCCCCCAGGGAGGTTCTGACTTATCTCAACTTTAATCTTTTAAAAGATAATAATTAGAGGAACACTCATGGCAGCTAACAACACCAACTCTGGAGGCAGAAGGGTTGGTTCCCATATCCAAGTTCTCCTGTCCAGAGGCTACGGGAGACATGGAAACTGAACTGGATGAGATGCGCCGTAGCATCTGCCTTAAAGGCAAATGAGGTGGGCTTCCCTGGTGATGCAGTGGTTGGGAATCTGCCTGCCAATGTAGGGGACACAGGTTCAAGCCCTGGTCTGGGAAGATCCCACATGCTGCAGAGCAACTAAACCTGTGTGCCACAACTACTGAGCCTGCACTCTAGGGCCCGCGAGCCACAACTACTGATCCCTCGTGCCACAACTACTGAGCCTGCAAGCCACAACTACTGAACCCGTGCAACACAACTGCTGAGCCCGTGAGCCACAGCTACTGAGCCTGCGTGCCACAACTACTGAGCTTGCATGCCACAACTACTGAACCCGTGAGACACAACTACTCAGCCCATGCACCACAATTACTGAACCCGCAAGCCACAACTACTGAGCCTGCACACCACAACTACTGAGCCCGTGTGCCACAATTACTGAGCCCGTGTGCCACAACTGTTGAAGCCTGTGCGCCTAGAGCCTGTGCTCCGCAACAAGAGAAGCCACTGCAATGAGAAGCCTGTGCACCACAACAAAGAGTAGCCCCCTCTCGCCGCCACTAGGGAAAGCCCGTGCACAGCAACGAAGACCCAACGTAGCCAAAAACATTTTTTAATAAATAAATAAAATAAAATTACTTAAAAAAAGAGTATGCTTAGTTTAAACACAAATAAAAAGTACAAAAAAAGAAGTACGTACAGGTAAAACCTTCTTAGCTATGACACCAAAAACACAAGTGACACAAGAAAAAAATAGATAAATGGGGAAACGTCATCAAAGTTAAAAGCATTTGTGCTTCAAAGGACACCAGCAAGAAAGTGAACAGACAACCCACAGAATGGGAGAAAATATTTGCAAATCCTCTCTCTGGATGAGGAACTCGTCCAAAAAACCACATATATGTACATCATTATGATGATAAAAAGGTTTTGGGGAGAGTGTGCATGAGTGGTGGTGCAGGGGGTATTTGGGAACGCTGTACTTCCTCTCAATTTTGCTGTGAACCTAAAAATACTCTAAAAAATAGTCTATTAAAAAAATATTGAGGACCCCAGACAGCTTGTGTTAAAAAACCCCAAAAAACCTATTTCTAAAATTTTAGCAGGACTACATTTTCAAATGACAAGTAGCAGCTTTTCAAAAAAGTTTTTTTTTAGGGAGAACAGTGCTGTTTGCTGCATTTTGCAAATCTGTTCCGTGTGTGTCTGAACAGAAGACGGCTGGATTCTCATGCCAGCTTCTGCGTTCAATCTGCTGTGACGTGAGACCCACGTAACTGCTAGAAAACTGCACACACGTGTGAGAAAATGCAAGTGACAGAGGCCAGGAGTGCTTAGTCTTGGGACGCTACCAGGGAGAACTTGCTGCAGGGTCTCCTCTCCATTTTACAGCTGGGAAAACGAGCTCAAAGTCGGCACCAGACCTGCCCAAGTTCACCACATGCAGCTCAAGTCCCGGGATACACCTGGGACGCTGCGTCTCCAAAGACTCTGGCCGTGGGTAGGTAGCCCCAGACCCACCGTGCCTCAGTTCAATCCGACCAACCGCTGACTGCCCAGTGTTTCCAAGGTGATGAGATGGAGGGGTCCCGCTGAGGCCCATGCCGTTTTGCAGGTTCACGGCCCTCCATGTGGTATACGCCTCTGTCACCCCTGCCCTCCCGCCAGTGTCCCCACTGCTGGGCAGCAGGAAAAGAGAGGCACCTGCAGAAAGGGAGCGGATGTCACCTGCCCCCATGAGATGCCAGCCAGGAAAAGAAAAGGCGGTGGGAATCCCAGAGGGTCCTTCCCGCTCCTTCCAGAAGCTGTGAGTAGCGTGTTGGAGGCGTCCCCCGGAAGGAAGCCTGCTGGGCCCCAGACATGATTCTCACCGAGGCTGAACCACCCACAGGCTCTGGCTTCGCTCTACTCCCTCTGGGCCTCGGGTAGAAGCAATCAGCAGAAAAGAACAGACTGTGTGAGGGCCCCAGGTCACACCAGCCCCCAACTCGGCGAGCAGATGAAGGGAGATTGCGGTTGGCGGGCGGACTGTGGGGACACCTGGGGCCAGGGCCCTGGAGCATCTGAGCACGAGCCACTAACAGCATGAGCCACCACCGACAGTATTCTGGGAATCAAATGAGTCCCAGACGCCAGGCTCGAAGCAGAAGCCGGTCTCAGCCCGGGCAGCAGGCCACGCCTCTCCTCTTTTCCACTTTTTCTTCCATCAGAATTGCCTTTTATAGCCAGGTTGATATTTAACAACCAGAAGAGGTCAGAGGGTGAGAGTAGCAACCACTGAAGTGTAAGGCCGGGGAGGACAGGCCAGATCAAGGCTGGAACCCAGACCCTGGGCTCTGGGGCAGGCGCTGGGCACGGAAGCGTCCAGAGGTCATAGGTCGGGGGCTGGCGAGGGTGAAAGGGTGGGGCAGGGCGGGCATCCTGCTACCAAGAGCCGACCTGCTGTGTTCTTTCCACCCCTCCAGGCTGCAGATGGGACGGTGGAAGCTCTCTGGAGAAGCCCAAGGAATCTAATCATCCCAGGCTGGGAAATGCAAACTCAGGCCCGTGTTCGCGGAGCCTGGACCCAAAACTGCTCAAAACTATGCAGGGCTCATGCTGACTGGGTGGCGGCTAAATATAGGAAACCCAACTATCTGGAGAATGCAGCTTCTGCATTTGGGAGGATAACGTTAAGCTTGTTTTTATTCATTGTTCACAGATTGTTTTTGTTTTTGTTTTTTTGTAGGGCATTAGAGCTGGGAGGAATTTCAGAGTTTGCCTCACGGAGATTCATTTCACAGACAGGGGACCTGAACACAAGAGGGAGGGGCGTTCCTTTTTTTTTTTCCTTCTTTCTTTTTGGCCGCACTGCTCGGCTTGTAGGATCTTAGTTCCCGACCAGGGACTGAACCTGCACCCTCGGCAGTGAAAGCACTGAGCTCTAACCACTGGACCGCCAAAAGACCACTGGAATTCCCGGGAGGGATGTTTCTTTTTTGAGGAACTGGACGTTTTCTGCTCCATGCCTCTGAACCACGGCAAGAAGACCTCTCCCCATGCTCTCCACTTCTCACCTCGAGAGTCTGCATCTCCCCCTCCCCACATTCAGGGATGGAGTGTGGTCTGTTGGAATGCTTTTCCCAGAGACAGATGTTGTGGGAAGGGCAAAATCCAGCTGGGGCTTCCCCCCACCTTAGAAACAGTCAGCCCAGGGGCTTCCCTGGTGGCGCACTGGTTAAGAATCCGCCTGCCAATGCAGGGGATACGGGTTCGAGCCCTGGTCCGGGAAGATCCCACATGCCATGGAGCAGCTAAGTCCGTGCGCCGCATCTACTGAACCTGTGCTCTAGGGACTGCGAGCCACAACTACTGAGCCCGCGTGTTGTAACTACTGAAGCCCGGGTGCCTAGAGCCTGTGCTCCACAACAAGAGAAGCCACTGCAATGAGAAGCCCGCGCACCGCAACAAAGAGTAGCCCCCTCTTGCCGCAACTAGAGAAAGCCCACACGCAGCAACGAAGACCCAACGCAGCCAAAAATAAATAAATAAATAAAATTATTCTTTAAAAAAAGAAATAGTCGGCCCGGAGGGCCCAGGAAAGCAATTGAATTCTGGGGGTAGATTGGGTACCTTTGTGCAGTCTGTGTTAGTTTCCTGGGCCTGCTGCAACAAACCACACTGATTTGGTGGCTTAAGGCAGCAGAAACTTATTCTCTGCAGTTCTGGAGGCTGGAAGTCTGAAATTAGCATCACTGGGCTGTAATCTAGGTGCGGCAGGGATGCGCTCCCTCGCCTCCCCAGGAGGCTCCAGGGGAGGGTCCTTCCCACCTCCTGCAGCTCTGGAGGCCGTGGTGTCCTGAGCTTGTGGTCGTGGCCTTCCAGTCTCTGCCTCTATCTTTCTGTGGCCTCTCCTCTGTGTCTGTGCAGAATCTCCTCCTGTCTCCTCCTTTTTTTTTTTTTACTTTTTAAATTCTTTGGCCGCACCGTGTGGCATGCAGGATCTTAGTTCCTGGACCAGGGATTAAACTCGCGCCCCCTGCAGTGGAAGCTCAGAGTCCTAACCACTGGACCGCCAGGGAAGTCCTTCTGTCTCCTCCTATGACTGCATTAAGGGCCCACCAGGATAAGCTCCCCATCTCAAAAGCCTTCATTAAATCACACCTGCAAAATCTTCGCCTGCTCGGTAACAGGTTCCTGGGACTTAGGACCTGATATCTTTGGTGGGGAGTCGTTCTTCAGCCAACCCCGAAGTCTCTCTCCAGGGCCGACGTGCATGCTGACAGGAACGTCCCCATGCCCAGCACCAGGCGGCCTGCCCAGGAGAGAAGGCAGCTGAAGCAACGGGCGAGGCAGTGGTGTCTTCCTGGAGGATGCCTCCACACGGAGCTGGTAAGCCTCCCATTTGGGCCGACAAGAGAGTTCCAGAACCAGGCAGTGGTGCTGGTTGCACAACATTGTGCATGTGCTAAATGCCAATGAATTATCTGCTTCAAAAAGATTAAAATGGTGGAATTTTTTTTGAAAAATGAAGATGGGAGGGGACTTCTCTGGTGGTCCAGTGGTTAAGACTCCGCGCTTCCACTGTAGGGGGCGTCGGTTCCAACCCTGGTCGGGGAACTAAGATCCCACATGCTGCAGGGTATGGCCCAAAATATTTCTTTAAAAAAAGGGAAAAGAAAAATGAAGGGACTTCCTTGGTGGCGCAGTGGTTAAGAATCCACCTGCCAATGCAGGGGACACAGGTTAGAGCCCTGGTCCAGGAAGATCCCACATGCCACAGAGCAACTAAGCCCGTGCGTCCCAACTACTGCAGCCTGCCTGCCTAGAGCCCGTGCTCCACCACAAGAGAAGCCACCACAATGAGAAGCCCGTGCATCGCAACAAAGAGTAGCCCCCGCTCGTCGCAACTAGAGAAAGCATGCACGTGGCAATGAAGACCCAACACAGCCAAAAATGAATAAATAAGAAAAAACAAGAAAAATGAAGTTGGAAAATAAAATCCGCCCCGGGGTCAGCTTTGCAGCCGGGGCTCAGCCTGGCACTGGGACCCACCCTGGCGGCATGCCCCGTCCATCCCCACTTAAGCTGCGGGGCTGACGCCACCTGCTGCGGGAAACGGCGTGGTGGGTGTCAGGATTAACCCGTGGTCACCACTAAAAACAAGTGAGAGGCTTTCTAGGGAGCAGCCTGAGAGAGCCTGGCCTGCAGCTGCAGCCAACGGCAGCAAACAGGTTCCTGCCTGGCCAGCTGTCAGAGAGCACGCACGCGGGCCACGGCGGAGGAGATGCCGGGAAGGTCACGGGAGCTCACAGGCAGCCCCTCGAGGGGCTCCTGAGGTCAGATGGCATTTGAGAGAAAGGTGAGACAGAGCCTGCTGGCTGCTGGGCCACCGTGCAGCGCAAAACACGTTAGTTTCGACACCTCAAAGTCAGAACGGTTTGCAGGTGGCGAGTAGGTGGAGGGGAGGTGGGGCGGGGAAGGGACAGAGGAGGAGCGAAGCCTAAACGAGAGAGTAAGACCTGATTCAGCAAAGGTTCTGCCTACACAGGATCCGCCCGGTGAAAAATAGAAACCCGATGCCATGCAAGGGCAGACTTGCGAACAGAGATGACACACGGGACCTGGGAGGTTTTCTGTGCGCGTGTGCGTGTGCACACACACACACACACACACACACACACACACACACCCGGCCGGGGGCGGGGCACGTGGATATTCTGACAGAGGTGGCCGGCGCAGCCAGCACCGTGGGAGTCTAGGGTACAGCACACGAGCTCCCCGAGGGACGCAGGTTTGCGATGGGACACAGGCAGCTGGCTCACGTGGGCCCGATGCAGGCACATGTGTGCCGTCTGGGACTCAGCCCAGAGTCACGAGGCGGGGACTCTGGCAGAGCTTCCCTCGCTTCCACCGGACATCCCGGGCCGAGGTGCTCAGGGCCCCCCTCCTCCCCCTGCAAAGAGCTCGGAGGGAGGGTCCCCAAGTTCCCCCGTGCGGTGGACAGAAGCACAGGACACCGTGGCCCCGGGGGCCTCCCAGGTCTGTGGTTTGCTGGCACCCTCTCGGCCAGCACCACGGCCTCCATCAGATGCCTGCAGGCCTGTGAACACAGCCCGGACCTGCTCTAAAGCCACAATTCCTTCTGCAAACTTTTTAAACAATTGACATGAGGTTTTCAT
Source organism: Delphinus delphis (assembly GCF_949987515.2). Classification (NCBI taxonomy): domain Eukaryota; kingdom Metazoa; phylum Chordata; class Mammalia; order Artiodactyla; family Delphinidae; genus Delphinus; species Delphinus delphis. The sequence continues at coordinate 2,749,167 of NC_082685.1, read as the reverse complement.
AAAATCAAAGTAAAGCATTTGAAAGTGAACATTCCACCAGCATCATGTGCAGTCACAGTGTTGTGCAGCCTCGACCTCTATCTGGTTCCAAAACATTCTCAAAGGAAGCCCCGTCCCCATCAGCAGTCACCCCATCCCATCCCCAGCCCCTGACAACCAGGAACCCACTCTCTGTGTCTGCGGATCTGCCTGTTCTGGACGTTTCCCATCAATGGAATCACACCCTGTGTGTCCTTCTGTGTCTGGCTTCTCTCACTGAGCATCGTGTTCTCAGGGTCCATCCACGTGGTAGTGAGTGTCGGGGCTTCACCCTTTTTCACGGCTGAGTGATGCCCCCATGTGCGGATGGACCACCTTGTGTTTGTCTATCATCTGCTGATGGACACTTGGGTTCCACATACACTTGGGTGTGTATGCTTGAGTAACTCTTTGATTCTCTTGGAGTGGACTCACTGGGTCACCTGACTCCCTTTTCACCTTTGCCATCCCTGAAATGCCCCAGACCAGGCCTCCCCATTCTGCAGCCTGCAGCTGGCTTTTGGGAAGTGTAACTCTTTACAACGGCGGGTGCACATCTATCCGATAGGCATCTACACGCCCTGGGATGATGGGGAGTGAGGATCTTCAGAAGGGGACCCTCCAAAAACCCAACGATCAAGATAAATATCTTAATGCGCTGTTGTAAAAAGTCAAAACAGGGCTTCCCTGGTGGCGCAGTGGTTGAGAGTCCGCCTGCCGATGCAGGGGACGCGGGTTCGTGCCCCGGTCCGGGAAGATCCCACATGCCGCGGAGCGGCTGGGCCCGTGAGCCATGGCCGCTGAGCCTGCGCGTCCGGAGCCTGTGCTCCGCAACGGGAGAGGCCACAGCAGTGAGAGGCCCACGTACCACACACACACAAAAAAAGTCAAAACAAATGCACAAAATCCACCATAACCCGGATATTGACATTTTTAAATCAAGACAGGATTGTGAATGGTGCCGTGAGATCCATCTTGGAGTCCCAGTCAAGAGGAAAAATCAGAATGACTGGTCCTGTCTTGGTTTAAAATTTTGAAATTCAGTTCATCATGGATTTTTGCTTTGCTTTTAGATTTTCAATAGAAATACTAATGTCACGTCAAAACAGTTTACTTTTAAATGAAATCCAATTAGATTAAATAAATAAGTTAAGATGAAGGTGAACTAGTTAATTTTCACTTTGCATTCAATATTCTTCATCTTGATCACCGAGGTTTCTGGTGCCCCCTTAGATTTTTCTCCAGTGCCTGGCTCTCTGCACCCTGGTCTCAGCCCTTTGATTTGGGACTGATGGATCCGAGTGAGTAACTCAGCGCAGCTGACTACTTGCTAGTGGTCCTCAGGTTCCCTTCTCTGAGCCGCATTTTGGACATTTCTAGAATCCCAGTTGTGCAAAAAGAGCTGGAGGGTGGGAGTGACGCTTGCCCAGCATGTCCTGGTACCTGTCCAGGTACCCAGAAGGGTCCTGCCTGTTAAAGGATCCATCAGCCCAGCTGCCAGAACCTGGAAGGGGCCAGCACAACGCAGAATGACCTACAGGAGATGGGGTACAAGCTAGGGTTCATTTTTTGTTTTCTGTTGGTCTGGAGTGGCAGCTGGCGTTGTCTTCTAAGTCCCAGTTTCCTTGTCGACAGAATAAAGCCCCTATCACTGGCGTTGCTGGGGGATGAGAGTGCCAGCACTTGGCAGGTTCTCCATGAATGCCAGGCCCCTCTCCCTCTTGATTCCCCAGGGCCCTTAGGACAAACTTCCCAAAGAAGGAGAAGAGGGCTCAGGGCAGGCGGCAAGGTGCGGGTCTGTGCCACCCCAAAGCACCTGCCGCGGATGTGCCACGCTGGTGAGGCCCTTCTGAAGGGCCTGAAGACGATCCTGGTGTGTGTGTGCTGGGGAGGGGGCGAGGAGGCCGCTGGCCTCTCCGCATGTCAGCAGAGCTTCCCTCGGGAAACTTTCCACCACACTGCCACCTTATCAGGCTTCAAGGAAGCACGTCAGCACTTTCTTAGAAAAGTATTTGTTCTGTAGGTGGCACCAGCGGGCACTTCCCTCAGCCCTGCCTGGCCTGGAGCGTTGCTCAGTCTCCACCCCCAAACCTTCAGAGGCACATATTGTTGGATGAAGACATTTCAAGGGTCTCAGCCGCAGAGGGTGAGCTTGGGCAGCCCAAGGAGGGGTGACAAAGACCAGCTGTAACTTCTGCAAGATGCCGCCCCATTTCAGAAGGGGCTTGGAGCCGGGCCGGGTATGCTTCTCCCTGGCTGGCTGGGTTTCAGTGTGGCCTAGGGTGCGCACATCTGCCTTCTGATCACTTAGTTTGAGACTCTCAGTTCCCAAAAGGCAGCAAAGGGAAGAAACTCAAAGACAGACCCAGGGCAGGCTGAGGGCCAGATGGGAGAAAGGCCATAGTCGTACACAGAAACTGTCACTCCCACCACCCCCAGCTCAGCCGGTCCCGCTGGCCCTGATGGCGGTCTGCAGTGAATCTGCTGTGGGGCCGGTTCCCTTCCCCACCCGCTTTCCGAGAAGCGGGGGGCCCCTGGTGCTGTGCCGGGGCTGCCCCTGCCCAGATCATCATGAAGCCGCTCAGCCCAGTGATCTGGCCCCTGGCGAGACAGCCTGGAAACGCACCGTGGGAGATGATGACCGAACATCAGGATCGCGAAGGTCTCCGCAGACTGACTTCAGGGGAGAGGAATCCCGCCAGCGGGCGTCTAGACTGCGGTGTTTCTGGGATGCTGGAACCGGGAGCCAGAAATGCCAGCCAGCGGGAGGGCTGTGCTGCCACCTGGTGGCCACGGCTGCACGGGAAGCACGACGTCCGCCCAGCAGTGTGGCAGGCGGACCCCAGGTGTTGGGTATCGGCGGTGAACAAGGAGGGGTTCCAGCCCTCGAGGAGCCTGAGAATGAAGGTGGAGGGCCTGCAAAACCTGCATTGATTTAGGGCAGGTGAGACCCCCGCTGGGTTAGGGATTCCACGGACCCTCAGGAGACTTCGTTCCATGACCATGTGACCTCTGAGGTCCTGGGATGCTACTGCACACGCTTCAATACACACCTGAGGGGTAGGGAGAGGAGGTGACTCACAGACACTGGGGGTCACCCTGGCTTATACCGGCTGACTGTTGGGGATTTATTCTGGAGACTAAGCTGTGCTATGGATCATATTCAGTATTTTTCCAAATAATAAATGCAGGGGTCCCCCCCTCGGCACTGCTGACATTGAGGCGGGGTCATTCTCTGTGGCAGCCCTCCCAGGCACTATGGGGTGTACCTGTGGGGCGCAAGCCCGAGACAGGTTTGCCTTGGTAGGCCCCTGCCTCCAAACAGCAACCCGGAAAGTTATAGTTTATTAACTGCACAGGTGTGAAGATGAATACAAACCAGGCTCGGTTGTTATTATATATTCCTCAAGACATTCACTCTTGGTTGACCGATTTTAACGTAAGTGAAAGCACTTTGGTGGGCCCTGGGCACGGGCCTCCTGTGATGGACGGGGGCGAGCACGCTGCCCGGACCACCTTGGTTGAAACGTTGCTTCTCACGGGGGCCTCCCCTCCCCTCGCCCAGGCTGGGTCAGCCCCCTCTGCACAGGCCCAGCTCCTGGATGTTCACTTCGGATCCTGGGGCACTGCCCTAGACCCGTTCTCCATCCAGGCAGTCCTGCCCCCTGGGCACTGCCACGTCTGGAGACCTCTGTGGTTGTCACGCTGTGGGTGACCTACCCCACAAGCACAAAGGACGGGCACATACAACACAAAAGGTCCCCACGGAGCCATGCTCCCTGGGCCTGCCCCAGGGCTCCGAGGGATGTCGGGGAGCCTGACCCGTTCCTGCCAGAACCACGGGTCCCACAGCCCGAGAAGGCCACAGCGGCCTGAGGGGCCATGTCTGGGGCCCAAATCAGCTGGAGAGACGGATGGAGGGAGGGCGGGAGGACAGCTCCTACCTGGTGGCCTGAGCAGGCTCACGCAGGGAGGAGCTTCGCGAACACCATCCACTCCCTGCCTACCAGGTCTGTGCAGGGCCTCTGCACATCTGGGCCTGGGGCGCGGGGGTGAAAACGCACGTAACATAAAAGCTACCATTTTAATCACGTTGCACTGTTCAGCTCATTGGCATTGGTACAGCCATCACCTCTATCTAATTCCAGGACATTCTCATCTCCCCCATATGAAACGCCGTCCCCATCAGCAGTCACCTCTCCTCCCCCAGGCCGTGACAACCACGAACCCACTCTCTGTCTCTGTGGATCTGCCTGTTCTGAACGTTTCTGGAATTCGCAGCAGTGATTTCTGCAGTGACTCGAGGGTCTGCTGGGATCAAGGACACGGGGCGCCCTGCAATGTGCCTTGAGGGGTGGCCCTGAAGCAATGGGCACTTCTGTCCCCTCATGTCCTGACAGCCACCCCAGAATGTCGTTACAGGCTGGGCAGCAGCAAACCCCGCATGCCTTCCAGGCGGCTGCTGCAGGGCGATCACGTCGCATCCTCTGTGGGTCGTTGTCTCCCTGCACCAGCAGGGGCAAGGGCCGGGCAGAAAGAGAGCCCCACGGGGGGCTGCTGACGTTACTGCTGCAAGACCCACGGCACCAGCTCCCGGGCCGACCCGAGCGGACTCAGCGAAGCAGGAGTGCTCACGGGCTAAGCCCGGCGACCAGTGCCCCGTGAGGAAGATGAGAGCGCTGGACCAGCACGGGATGAGCCTCAGGATAAGCCCAGCCTGCCTCACTGGTCACGAGTGTGACCGTAAGAAGGACGTGTGGTCACTTGGAAGGCTGCGGCAAGAGTGAGGCTCAGGGGTGGGCCACCCAATGTTTGTGCACCGTGGAAACTTCCAGAGGTCACAACCCAACGCATGTGGGGTAGAGGCAGGGTCTCCCGGCGGCACTGCTGACATCCGGGCCGGGTCATCCTCGGTGGGACGTTCCCCAAGACACGTTCCGTTCCGTGATCATCTGACACAAATTCTCCTAAACAAAGTTTTATTGGCACGCGGGGCACAACCGGTAATATACAAGAGCAGAACTGAGTCGTCTTGACGGAGAGTGTCAGCCTGCAAAGCCGAAAATATTCCCTCTCTGGCCCTTTCTGGAAAAAGTGTGCTGACCGCTGGCCTCTGGGCAAGCCCGGTGAACCTAACATTCTAGATGGGGGAGAGAAACATGCATACAAATAACTACATGAAACAGAGACAGTTTTACTTGGAGGCGTCATGGAGAAAAGCGAGGCAGTTCAGAAGGACCGTGGGTGTCGGTGAGATTCAAGGACGGGCTGGAGAGGAGAGCCCTCGCTGGAAGGGGACACTGGAGCACAGACCCTAAAGAGATGAGGGGCGGCCGTGTGGGTATTTGGAGGAAAGGTGGTGGCAGTGGGGGTGCAGCTCGTGCAAATGTCCTGGGGCGAGACGATGCCTTTTGGGGCAGCGGGCGGCGAGGTCAAAAGCTGACAGGCCCTGTGGCCACTAAGAGGTGAGCTGTAGCCCTTGGGAGACTGGGGAGGGGGTACTCCGAGCAGGGAGGTCACATGACCTGACAAAGCTTCTAAGGCTGCCTCTGCGGCTGCTGAGCTGGTGTTTCTTTCCTCCACGTGACGCAGCCCTGACTCAGCCTGGAGACGGTAGCCTGGCAGCTCCATCTGGGTTGGGAGGGGGTTTGCAGGAGCTGCCTGGGCTGGGCCCTGACTCCCCGTCCACCTCCCTCGGCTCCCCAACACAGAGTTTGCTGGAAACAGGCGGGTCCCCACAGCTCCTTCCCAGGAGCGGGTGTGAGCTTCTTGGAAGCCGCAGGCCAGCGGCCACGGAGCTGTCTGCTGACATCACTGTGCAAGGCTGCGGCCGTCAAGACCCTGGGCTGCTCTAAAAGGGCTTTGAGGAATCGGAGACAGGGTGTCAGGACGACATCCCACCTCCCCGATCCCCGCGTCCCACAGAGGACAGCGCGCCGTGCGTGCGGGGGGTGCAGGAGCTTCAGACAGGGCGCGTTTTCAGACAGGGCGGGTCATCCTCTGGGGGGCCGTCCCGGGCACTGCAGGGTGTGCAGCAGCACCCCTGGCCCCCACCCCCTCGATGCCAGGAGCACCCCAGTCAAGATGACCACAGACGTCCCCAGACATGGCCCAGTGTCCCCTGGGGCAGGATCAGCCCCAATGAGACCCCCCCCCCCGTCTGGGTCCAATAATAGAAATGACTTTGGAAGCAGCTGGTCAGCCCCTCTGCCCAGGGCCCCGTGTGGACACCGGACATATTTGAGGAGCAGAGTGAGGAACCTATGGAGCTGCTGGTTGCTGGGCTGCTGTGTGTTGAAACAGAGAACACAGATGCTGAGATTTCTGGTTGCCCAATCCCTGGAAAGCACAGTTCCCAGCCCTTCTGCATCACAGCCAAGAAATCCAGCAGAGGCCGGGCTGTGTTCCTGGCATTGCGGCCGCGGCGGCTCTGCGTGACCCCAGGCTTGTTCCCGGCAGGTGCTGCGAAAGGGACCCAGCTGCCCCGGGAGGGCGGGACTCCTCGGCTTCTGCACCCTGCCTGCCCCTCAGAGGGCCTGGACTGGAGGTGGCTCTCACCCTGGGAACAGTCTGGGGACACCTGTGGTCGTCACGACGGGGGGTGCCCCTGGCATCCAGTGCGTGGGGACCAGGGAGGATGCTCCACATGCCGCGGTGCCCAGGACGGCCCCCTGCAGAGGAGGACCCGGCCCCACACCCACAGCGCCGAGGGGGGAGGCCCTGGGTTAATTACTTGGGAGAAAACTGAGCCTGCTCCCTGCTCACACTGGACACCAGCATAAACTGCTGACAGTCAGACAGCACAACCCGGGTGAGCCCAGTGTCTCTGAATAGCCTCCTCTCCTTCCCACACCACTCAGGTGGCGTGTCCCGTCTGCACGTCAGCAACACGCGGGGGGAGAGAAGCCACAGCCCCGCGGCTGGGGTCGGAGCGGGGGCGGCCTGGGCCCCGTGCTGTCCCCGGGTCAGCAGCCAGGGCCCTAGAGTCCGCCCCGTGAGCAGGACCGTCTTTCCCAGCCCCTTCCTGGTTAGCCCGGCCCAACACACTGGGGCGGGTGAAGTAAACACAGCCCGGCGCCAAGGACAGACGCTCGGCCTCGCCAGTAGGCGGGGCACCCGCAGGGGATGAGGCAGGGGAAGGGGGAGGGACCTGGGGCCCAGAGCCTCCCCTCTCCTGGCCTGGACCTCAGAGCTGAGCCAGTGCCGGCCCAGGGCCCACCCTTGCTTTAATGCTCTGCTCTCACCGTCTGGAATCTCCTGGAAACTTCTGAGCAAGGGGCTCAGGTTTTCATCTCATACCTGGCCCTGAAGAGCCTCTCGCTGATCCCACAGCTGCAAGACGAAGGAGTTTCTGAGGGCCTCGTCCCTCTGAGCGCCATGTGGGCCACCAGCGCCTGGGGGGACGCTCAGGATGGGGGTGCGGGAGGGTAGGGAAGCCCAGGGTCACAGGCATTTGAGTTTCCAAGCAGAGAGCGATTTGGAGTCCACCTGCGTGCAAGCCTGGCTCTAAACCCAAGTGCCCAGCGTGAGCAGGGATCGAACTCAATGCTTTTTCCAAATAGTTAACACAGGGTCCCCGCCCCCCCCACCCCCCCCCCCCCGGTGCTGCTGACATCAGGGTGGGGTCGTCCTCTGTGGGGCAGCCGTCCTGGCCTCCCACCCACTTGATGCCAGACCCTGTCCCCCATCGTGACAACCACAGATCCCCCGGACATGGTGCAGTGTCCCTGGGGGCAGAATCGCCCCTGGTTGAGACCCACTGGCCTAGACGAGGGACTGGTCTCTTCTGGGGAGGCTGGGCTAAGCCACGTCGGGGCTGAGCCCGACTTGCCACTGCAGCTCTGACCCTGCCTCGGGGGCTGCGAGCCTTGGGCCCCCATCGGTTTGATCAAAAGCACGAGACCAGCCTGGACAGAGGGCCATTCTCCAGGACGCCTGGCCGTCACGCCTCACGACTGTCCATGCCCTGCCCACCACCTCCCACCTCCCACCCTGCAAGCCCCCGCCTCCAGGGAGCCCTTGGAGCTCCCTCACCCTCGGCGCCTGCCTTCTGCATCGGATGCCCTCCCTAGCCCCCTAGCCGGCGTGGACGTAGACGAGACCTCCTCCGAGACCTCCCTGGACCCCGGGGCTCTCATCTCTCTGCTCGGCTCCCCCAGGCACATTTCCTGATTTCTTCCTCTTGCCCTTTTTTTTTCTATGGCCGCACCGCGCGGCATGCAGGATCTTAGCTCCCCGATCAGGGATCGAACCCGCGTCTCCTGCACTGGAAGTGTGGAGTCTTAACCATTGGACTGGACCGCCAGGGAAGTCCTGTTTTGTCCTTCTTGTTTGCTTGGGTGTCTGTGCCAGCGCTGTCCTTGGAGGGCAGGGCTTCATTCACCACCATGGCCGGCACCTACGACCACCCTCGGCCTGTGCTGGGCGCCGGGTCGGTATTCTGACTGACGGTCTGACCTGCCACTCACTCTCCAGCCACCATCACCCCCTCCCCGGCTTCTCCAGCCACTTTCCCCGACGCTATCCTCATCCTCCACTGACTGCGGTGGAGTGCTCACTTGACCACACAGTTGTTTTCTCCTGTCCTGTTTTTTTTCAACAAACGTGTACTTTGAAATAATCTGGGGTTTACAGAAAAGTTACAAAGACAGTAGAGAGAGTGCCGTCTGCCCTCACCCAACCACCCTTCCCCGGGGCGCGTTTGTCACAGCTGGGAAAGTGACATGGGGACACTTTATTCAGATTTCCCTACTTTTCCCCCCAATGTCCTGCCCCAGGATGCTGACACTCTGTTCTGTCGCCACTCACGTGTCCTCAGTCACCTCTGGGCAGTGAAAGCCTCTGGCTTTTCCTGGCCATCTTCTCACTAATTCTTTGTTTGTTTTGGAAAAAAAAAAAGTTACTTTCCATTTAAAAATGCTATTTAGGGTTTATTCTTGTTATTTGTAAATGAATTAATAAATACGTAAGATTTTTCTCAGTTTTAATTTTGAATCTAGTGACTTTTCATAAATATAACCCGAATTAAAGAAAAGCTCTTTGGCGCCTTCAAGACCAAAACACTGGAGAACCTCTGTCCTAAAGAGTGGTTGGTGAGCTCTGGCCCGAGGGCCACATCCGGCCCTCTGCACATTTTTTGTAAAGTTTTACCGGCACATAGCCACGCCCCTTCCCTCAGGTATTGTCTCTGGTGCTTTCAAGATACAAGAGTTGAGTGTTTCAGCAGAGACAGCCTGACCTGCAAATGAAAATATTTAAGGTCTGGTCCTTTACCAAAAAGTCTGCTACTGTTGATCTCCATTATAGCAAGTTTGTAGCAAGTGCTTGTTTAAAATCAGGCCAGGGACTTTCTTGGTGGTCCAGTAGTTAAGACTCTGCACTTCCACCGCAGGGAGCGAGGGTTTGATCCCTGGTCGGGGAACTAAGATTCTGTATGCCGTGAGCAGCCAAAAAAATTTTTTTAATAAAAAATAAAATAAATAAATAAAATCAGGCCAAAACCTACAGGGTGTGGGATCCCAACAGACATCAGAATACCAGTACCATTGAAATGTCCATCGCATTACATCTTTCAAAAGCAAACACCACCGTGGACCATTACGCAGCCATGAAGAGGGGGGGAAGCCCTGACACTCGCTACCACGTGGCTGGACCCTGAGAACACGATGCTCAGTGAGAGAGGCCAGACACAGAAGGACACACAGGGTGTGATTCCACTGATGGGAAACGTCCAGAACAGGCAGATCCACAGACACAGAGAGTGGGTTCCTGGTTGTCAGGGGCTGGGGAGGGGGATAGGGGGAGCGACTGCTGGTGGGGACGGGGCGTCTTTTGGGGTGATGGAATGTTCTAGAATTAGCTAGTGGTGGCTGTTGCACAACTAGGTACTACAATGCACTGAATTGAACACTTTAAAGGATGAACTGTGTGCTGTGTGAACTATATCTCAATAAAAGAAAAAGAGCCCACAGCCCTGTGCTTTGGCTACAGGACACTGTCCTGTTCCATGTCCTACACGCGAGGTGTCCCAATCACTGCCCCACCTTGCAATCACCCCTCAGACATAGTAACAGCCCTCACCCCATCCCCCGACTGCACCCCAGGGCAGGGCCCATGGCACCCCCAGGGGGCGCTCGTGCCGCAAGATCAGCATGTTATAAAGAGGAAAAAAGTCAAAGTGGTTTTCCCTCAAAGCAAACGGGAAAGATCTCGGGCAAGAATTCAACATGTTTAAGCAATTACAGGCAAAAGAGATTTCAAGGAAATGTCCCAGCGATTGGTGGGATTCTAGGGTCACGGTGCCAGCCTCACTGGGGGACCCTTGGGTGTCTCCACAGCATCATTACCCCCAGCTGGACAGCTGGTAGTGTGCACGGAACGGACTTGCGTGGTGGAGATGCTGTCCAGTCAAGGCTGTGCTGTGACCTTGGGTGACCTCCTCCAGCCCTGGTTTCCACTCTCGTTTACAAAGGCACAAAGGCTCCCCTCCTGGCATCGCGCTCTGGGTAGAGGTTACATTTTGGCTAAATGACTTGCTCTGGCCAAGAGTGAGCCCGGTCCACTGGGCTTTTATCTGCTGCAGGCTCCCCTCCCCCTGTGACCCGCCCTCCTACCCTCCCTCCCCGCCCCCGCGCCACAGTCCCTTACTGAGTTCCACCCAGCTCCCACACGGTGGGTTGAGCAGTGTGCCCCCAAAATTCATGTCTACCCAAAATCTCAGATGGTGACTGATATGAACTGAATTCTGGTCCCCCAAATTCCTGTGTGGAAGCCCTGACCCCCAGGACCTCAGACTGTGACTGTATTTGGAGATGGGGTCTTTAAAGAGGAGATTAAGGTAAAATAAGGCCCTGACGGTGGGCCCTGAGCCAATGGGACTGGGGTCCTTATAAGAAGACAGATTAGAACACAGACATGCCCAGAGGGGAGACCATGTGAGGACATGGGGAGAAGGCGGCCGTCCTCACACCAAGCAAAGAGGCCTCAGAGGGGACCAGCCCTGCCGACACCGCGATCTGGGACGTCCAGCCTCCAGCACTGCGAGAGAATAAGTGTCTGTTGTTTAAGGCCCCGGCCTGTGGTATTTGGTTGTGGCAGCTTGAGCGGACTAGTTTGATGACCTTATTTGGAAATAGGGTCTTCGCAGATGTAATTAGTTGAAGTAAGATGAGGTCATGCTGGAATAGGATGGGCCCTAACCCAATGCTGGTGTCCTTATAAGAAGAGGAGAGACACACAGAGATAGAGGGAAGGTCACATGACAATGGGGGCAGAGACTGGGCTGATGTGTCCATAAGCCCAGAACTGCCTGGAGCCCCAGAGGCTGGAAGAGGCAGGAAGGACCCTCCCCTGAGCCTCTGTGACATCTTGACCTCGGACTTCTGGCCTCCAGGACTGTGGGAGAATAAGTCTCTGTTGTTCTAAGCTGCCCAGTCTGGGGTCATCTGCTACGGTGGTCTCAGGACGCTGTCACCCCTCTGCGGTTTCCCTTCCCCACATTCTGACAGCCTGTGGAAGAGTCCGTCCTCCAAACACCCCTCTGGTTAGCAGAGGGTCTCCTTCACCCACTCTTGTCCTCAAAAGCGTTCACAGTGCCTTGAGGGGACTGCTTCTACTTAAAATTTTATTTTTGACTGGATATATTAGTCCATTCAGGCTGTTATCACAGAACCCTGCAGACTGGGGGGCTTAAACCACAGACATGATTCCTTATTGTCCCAGAGGCTGGAGGCCCATGATCAGGCTGCTGGCATGGCGGGTTCCTGGTGAGGGCCTACTTCCTGGCCTGCAGACAGCCGCCTTCCTGCTGTGACTTCACGTGGCCAGAGCTCTCTCCATCCCCTTATAAGAGACCAGAGCTCTCTCCATCCCCTTATAAAGACACTAATCTCATCCTAGAGGCTCCACCCCCATGACCTCACTGACCCCAATCAACTCCCAAGGGCCTCACCTCCAAACACTATCCCACTGAGGGTTAGGGCTTCAGCATGTGAATGTGGGGGACATAAACATTCAGTCCATAACATGGGGGTAGGTTATGATTATTAAATATCCACTGTGGGACTTCCCTGGCGGTCCAGTGGTTACAACTGCTTCCACTGCAGGGGGTGCGGGTTTGATCCCCGGTTGGGGAACTAAGATCCCACATGCCGTACGGCATGGCCAAAAAAAAAAATCCACTGTGTACAGGCGGGGGGCCAGGCGAGGGATGGGTGGGGCCCCCGTGGCTCCATAGCGCCTGGCAGGGGAGCTCATCCAGAGCTGACACGCCCCACAGGCCTGCCGACCTAACAGCTCCCTCTGGCCCCCAGCCCCGGCCTCCCTCTGAACCACTCCTGTCAGTGGAAGCTTTTGAGGAACACACAGCTTTGCCCTGCAAAAGTTAATGGCCACAAAGGGTGCCTGGGATGCAGAGCATGTCTGGGGAAAGACCCGGAAACCAGTAAGTCACTTGTTTACAGGAAGGGAGGCAGAGAGCTGGGAGCACTGGTGGGAGGGGAGACACCATTTTCACAGGACACAATCTGCACCTTTTGAATTCTTGTACCGTGGCATATTTATTTACGCAAAAACTTAGTTTTTCTTCCTAGGGGTGTCTGGGCCCGCGTGAGGGTAGGCGAGGGAAAAGCCAGGTATTGGCCCAGCTCCCTGATTCTGCAGCTCGGACTGGGCTCCCCCTGTCCTGGGGGAGCGGACAGGGGACCCGCACGCTGGGGCCAAGGTGTCAAACCAGAACCAAAAAATGTCTCATACTCCAAAGAATTGAAAGCGGGGTCTCAAACAGATAGCTGTACACCTGTGTTCACAGCAGCAGGACTCAAAGGTAGAAAGAACCCAAGTATCCATGGACGGATGATGGATAAACAAACGTGGTCCATCCACACGCTGGAAAGTGATTCGGCCTCGAAAAGGAAGGAGATTCTGACGCTCGCTACAGCGTGGATGGACCCCAAGGACAGGATGCTCAGTGAGAGAGCCAGACACAGAAGCACAAGTACTGTCTGACTCCACTCACAGGAGGTCCCTAGAGAAGTCTCATCCACAGAGACAGGAAGTAGACGGTGGGGGCCAGGGGCTGGGGGAGGGGTGGGGAGTCAGTGTTTCCTGGGGACGGCTTCTATTTGGGAAGGTGAGAAAGTTCTAGAGACGGATAGTGGCGATGGTTCCACAACAATGTGAACGTATTTGATGCCACTTAACTGTGCACTTAAAAATGGTGAATTTAATTGCCATTTGTATTTCAACACACACACACACACACACACGAAGATGCTCCAAATGTTCACAAGAGCCTGGCTCTGTCCTGGGTGTGCGTGTGTGCAGCAACGCAGCCCATGCGTAAACAGGGCAACCCTGGTGGCCTCACAACACAGGTGACCGTCACCAGGCGGCATATCCACCACCCCACCCCACCCTCCAGGAGGTGGCTGAGCACATTAGAGTGCTAAGGGAAGGCTTCAGGGACCTGCTCCACTGAGCTTTCCTGATAATTCCCAAGGACGGAGGGGAGGGCAGGTGGACAGGCATGGGGACCCGGCACCTCAGCTCCCACCCCCGGCTCCCTGGCTGTTTACTGAGCTTAGACGTGTCCACTCTGCTGGCCAAACTGTTCCTGCCCCGAGATCAGGAAAACAAGGTCAGCTCAGGACATGGAAGCACTGCCCTGGCTGTTGTCCTTCCTGGTGGCTGCGGGGCCGGGACCCGCAGAGGGTGGACCCCTGCTGGTCACCTCCCAGGGGCGTGGGCTCTGGGCCAGGGGCATGTTCTGTCCCCATGGTTCCCCGACTTCTTTCTCCCCCTCAGTCAAGGGGAGGGGCCCTGGGACGGAGAGCAGGGGTCCAGGGCTCTCCAGCAACCTGCTGAAGGGCCTGGGGGTCCCTCACTCAGGCCCAGGTTTCCATGGATACCAGAGAAGCTGGAAGACCCCTGAAACCTTCAGGAAGAAGGAAGGTAGAGCCCAGTAAGGGGAAGGGCGTGGGGCTCGGGTGAGAGAACTCCAGTGACGGTGGGGTGACAGGACACGCTTCCCATCCGTCCAGAGCCCTCGCTGTGCCGCCCAGGGACACGGACTGCAGAGCTGATGACCTCATCTCCTCAGGCAGCAGCCCAGGGTGGCCAGGGCAGCTATCACCCCAGTTTTACCAAAGGGAAACCGAGGGTGGGAGCAGATGCCCGCCTGACCAGGGGTCTCGGAGCTGGGAGGTGCTGAGGCAGATGCTGCTTCTTGGGCCTGGCTCCAGTGCCCAGCCCCACCCCCAAGCATTGTAGAAACGGCCCTGCAACCCCCTGGGCCTCTGCCCATCACTGCTGGGGGCGACTGGGGCACCCTCACCTTCTCTGTGCCTCAGTTTCCTAATCTGGAAAACAAGGTCAATTGGTTGTTGCCATGGGTGGGGCTGGAACCCTCTATGGCTCCTCACTGCCCTGAGGATAAGCTGGTCTCTGCCCGAGGCCCCCTCGCTCCCACTGCCTCACCTTGCACCCCTGCCCGCCATCCTGGAACCAGCCTCTACTCCTAGGCACACACTGCTCTCGCCACCTGGAGGGTCCCTCCCACCCCAATCGGCTCCAGGGCACTGGCATGCTCAACTCAAGATGTCACTTCCTCCAAGAAGGCCTCCCTGAAGCCCCAGAGGCAGCACCTCAAGCAGTGCTGTCACCATCAACTCACTCAACCAGGGTTTCAACTGGGGTGATTCTACCCCCCAGGGGACGTTGGGCAATGTCTGGGGACATCTGTGATTGTCACGACTAGGGGGCTCCTGGTATCGAGTGGGTGGGGGCCAGCACACCCCACAGAGCCCAGGACGACCCCGCACAGAGAACCACCTGGCCTCAGTGTTCACAGTGTCGAGGGGGCCAGCGGGCCCTGCTGCTCGGCCCTGGGACGCGGGAGACCTGGTTGCTGGTCTGCCGGGGGCACGTGCGTGTGCGGCTGCCTCTCCTCCCGCCTACTCTGCATGCCTGTCCTCACTCCGCAGCCCCAGCTCGAGCCAAGGACGCCCACAGCTGGCAGCCTGGCTCTCTGTGGCTCTGGGCTGCCTGGCTTTGTGAGTCCTGCAGTCAGAGGGCCCTGGCTCCGAGCTCGCCTCTCATCCGCGCAGAGCTGTGAATCGGCCGGGATGTTAGTCAGGGACCCAGGGACGGCGCGTCCCATTCCAGGAGGCTCACCAGCTCAGACCTTGGCCCCGGCCGCTGACTCAGCCAGGGAGTCAGAGTGTGGTCATCACTCCTTCCGGTGCACGATGAGTACATTCTCCGCGGGCCCCACCATGCCACCGGTCCTGGTCACAGGCTCACCTCTCTGCTCAGGAGGTCAGGTGAGGATTCCTCCCTGAGCCTCATTCTTTCTTTCACTCGCTAAACATCGGGCCCGCAGTTGGGAGAGATCCCTGACCCGAAGGAGCTTACGATCCGGCCTGGGTGACAGATGCAGCTAATTTGAATGTCACAGAACAGTTATCGTGTTAACACTCAGCTTCTCTCTGCTCCTAGTTTCTCTTCTGTGATGTGGAGATGATTACCTCTAATTGGCAGAGCTGAGGTGAGTTTCAGAGCGAGCGTGGGAAGTCAGCAGGGTAGGTGTATTGATCAGCTACTGCTGCATGACAAATCACCACCAACTTAGGGTCTAAGACAATACGTTTGTCATCTCCTGGCTTCTGTGTCAGGAAACGGGGCTGTGGCTTAACTGGGCCCTCAACTCGGGTTCTCAAAAGGCTGAAATCAAGGGATTGGCCGGGCTGAGCTCTCATCTAGGAACTTAAGAGTCCCCTTCCAAGCTCATCTGACTGGTTGGCAGAGTCTACTTCCCTGCAGGTGTAGGACTGAGGCCCCATTTTCCTGCTGGCTGTTGGGAGGCGGCTGCTCTCAGCTCCCATGGCCTCCTCCACGGGCAGCGTGTGGCTGTTTGCTTTTTCCAAAGCCAGTAGGAGAGTGTCTGCTGTTGCTCTGGTTTCTCTCGCTCTCTCTCTTTCTTGTGGTAAAAAGCATATAACCATCCTAACCATTTTTAAGCACACAGCTCAGTGGCATTAAGCACACTCATATTGTTGGACAACCATCCCCAACATCATCTCCAGAACTTTCTCATCTTCCCAAACTGAAGCTCTGTCCCCATGAAACACTGACTCCCCACCCCTCCCCCAGCACCTGGCCCCCACCATCTACTTCCTGTCTCTGTGGATGTGACCCGTCTAGATAGGCTTCTGGTCTCTTGTAAGGGCTCATCTGATTAGGTCAGGCCCACCCAGACAATCGTTGTGATGAACGAACTCAAAAGTCCACCGATCAGGGGTCTTTGTTATAAAGTCCCTTGGGCCATATCACATCAGCCTAACCACAGAGTGGCATCCCATCCATTCCAGGTTCTGCCCACACTGAGGAGCAGGGATAGGACAGTGTGTGGACACCAGGGGGGCGGGGGTCTTTGGTGCCATCTTGGAATTCCCCCTCCCACGGGAGGTGCAGTGACATGGGGTGCTGCCACTGTATGGGCTCCCGTGAGGAAGAAGCACACAACAAGCCCCCACCGCCTGGGGAGCGCCTGCCATTCAGGGCGCAGAGAACACGGCAGAGAACTCTGGGGAAGTTGAGGAAGCCTTGATTCCAACAACGGGATGTCTCAGCAGTCCTCGGAGCCTGGGCAGAAGGGCCAGGGGAGGATGAGGGACGATTCTCACCCCTGAGAGAACTGGGGTACCTCACTATAACTCCCGGCCCTCCCCGTCACTCCCCGTCACTCCTCCCTCTGGCGGCCCTCCTGTGGATGCCAGGACCGCGGTGGTGACAGCGGGCCCGCCCTCTATGCTCAGAAAGGGCAAGTGAGTCGCCTGGGGTGTCCGTGTGAGTGAGGGGTGCATCTGGATTTGAACCTGAGCCTTCTGGTGCTGGGAGCCTCCACAGAATTGCAGACCACCCCCCCCCCAAGAGAATAAACCCACTGGAAGGGCTAGCTGCCTAATAAGGCAACAGACGAGATGCCCAGAATTGTGGGAAAAGAGAGGCACAGCCCTGCACGACGAGCGTGGGGCACTGTGCCGTCCAAGGTTAGATGTTCGTATCTGTTTTTCCCAGCCCCCCCAAACACAGCAGGAAGAGCTCTCTCCACTCTGCAGACATGTGACGGTCCTACACACCCACAAATTAAACAGAGCCGAATCCGTGCACGTGACAGAGGGCCCAGAACTCTGCACACACGCAGTCCCTACGCCAACTTCCTATTTTTGTGCAATAGTTACACGAGATGCCGCCACTGAGGGGAGCTGGGGGAAGGGTGCATGGGATCGCTCTGCACGGTTTTTGCAACTTCCTATGAACCTGGAATTATTTCAAATTAAAGGTTTTTTTTTTTTTAAAAACCAGGTGAGGGGACTTCCCTGGCGGTCCAGCGGTTAAGACTCTGAGCTTCCACTGCAGGGGGCACGGGTTTGATCCCTGGTCGGGGGAACTAAGATTCCACATGCCCCACAGCGTGGCAAAAATAAATAAATAAATAAATAAACAAATAAATAAAACCAGGTGAAGCTATGGGTTTGTTTAGCTGTGGCGAGGACAAAGCATGCTTTCTCCAAGCACCGCCTTTCTACCCCAACCCTGACCCACCCGCGGTGCCTCAGCAAGGAAGGCGAGGGTAAAGAGACCCCCTGCATGGCCCTGGCGGAGGCTCAGCATGGCTGGGTCTGGAATGACCATGCCCCCTTCTCCCCCTTTGTGGCCATAAGGATTCTAAGTCCCCAAACCCCTGCCCCCTGTGTACCAACCCCCAAGTGTGGGCAGGACTGTGAACGTGATACCATTTCCCATATTAGGAGACTTCGTACAGAAGGGATTCGGAGGGTGTACTTAAAGCCCCGAGTCAGTTGACTTTGAGTTGATCAAAAGGACAAATCACGTGGGTGTCAAGGGCAGGGCCCTTCCTGCAGTGAGAGACTGAGGAAAGAGGGGGCCCACAGAGGAGACCATGAGGCTGGGCCTCATATGTGACATATCATATGTGACTGTCACCCTGTGCGTGTTTGGAGTCAAACGAGGCCTTGAATCTGTGACTCTACCTACGACCGCATGTGTGTATCATCCCTGCCCTGAGGGAGGCTGACTGTTCAAGTGGTTGCCTAGCAACGCGCCCGTGACTGGGGATACAGGGGTCTCTGTGCCTTGGCTGCCGCCTGGGCTGAGCCAGTTCTCGCTGCCCCACGGGAGGAAGCCTGGCTCTGCTGTATCAGACATGAGCCTCTCTGGGCCTTGATGCTCAGACTGGTAGAATCAGGTGGCAGCACTAACCAGTCCATAAGGGGATTAGCCCGCAGGGTCGGAAGAGTGGGGCCTGGATGGGAACCACGGTAATAACTCACAGTAGAGCATAAGGAGAGTGATCTCGATTGATCCTGGGAGCAAGAATCTTGTGGAGAAGGGGTCTCTCCTCCCACTCACCGGGTGCTGCTGACGTGGGGCTGGGGTATCCTCTGGGGGGCCATCCTGGACACTGTGGGGTGTGGAACAGCCTCCCTGGCCCCCACCCACTCACGCCAGGAACTCCCCAGTCATGACGACCACAGACGTCCCCAGACACGGCCAGGTGTCCCCTGGGGGCAGGATCAGCAGGGTGAGACCCTGCTGTAGGGGGTCAAACTCATGTCTGAACTGCCCCCGCTGCCATGGGAAGCACCACGTGGCCTGCTCTCCAGAATCAGAGCTGCAGCCTGCAGGGAGAGGGTTCCGAGCCCTGTGGGCTGCAGCGGGGGCCCCCTTGGCCGGTTTCTGCGCGGGACCCCATAATTACATAGGTATCATATATGCTGTCAGGAAGGCAGGGACAGCAGAAGCCGTGACCTTCCGTGAGCAGAACGTTTTAAGGTTTTTAACTGTCTATCTTGGCAGTTCTTTCAGGAGAACAGCTTGTCCATGGAGAGAACTGATAATAATGTGCATTTCAACACACCCGGGACAGATCAGAAGTGGGTAACCAACCAGGAGAAAGAAACACGCTCTGGCTTGCGCGCTGGGTTGGAGTTTGCTCCCCATACCAGGGCCACTCTCTCAAGATAAAGGGCTCCAATAGGCGCTTTCAGCAGAAATGTTCGCAAACTCCCGGGAGAACAGGGGCTATCAGAAAAACACCCCGCTGTTGGGAGGTCATGGAGTTCTGCATTCTCACCATGGGCGGGAGGGCTGGAGAAGTGCCTGAGAAATCGTTCTCAACCAAGAATCACCCCAGTCCGTGCAAAATCTTCTCATTTCCACCTTGGCCCCCTTTCAGGCAGGCGCTCAGTGGCCACCTGGGGCTCACGGCTGCCATATTGGAAAGCCCAGCTCTTGCTCAAAGAACGACGGCACCTCCATAAGGAAAGCCAGCACCACGATGGCCCACACCAGAGCCCTGGCACAGCTGCCACGCCGTAGGGACACTTGCTAAGCCCTTCCATGAGGCAGGAACCAACCGGCTGTGGTCGCGGCCACTCAGAGCTTCCAAACCAACAGGAAAATCCACCCAGTGGGGCCCTAAACACATCCAAAGACAGAGTGAGAGAGGGATCAGTGAGGCAGGGGTCTCACCCGGGTGACCCTGCCCCCATGGAACACTGGGTGATGCCTGGGGACATCTGTGGTTGTCACAACCGGGGGCTCAGGGAGGCTGCTCCACACCCCACAGTGTCCAGGCCCTGACGTCAGCACTCCTGAGAGGGAGAGACCCCAAACGGGTCCACGATTCTCACTGACACATCAGTCCTGTGAGAGCTGGGGCTTTTGCCCGCCCTGCTCACTGGCGTCCCCCAGAGCCTGGCCTGGGCAGACAATGGGAAATCCTTGCTGAGGGGATGGAGGAAATCTTTGGGAGGGTCACCCCGTGCCTGGCCAGGCCGGGCAGCCACTGCCCAGGTGACTGTACTGGGAGGTGACACACGCCCAAGGGTGCCGCAGGGGACACTGGGCAGATTCCAAACAAGGAGGCTTTGAGGGTGGCTGCCTGGGGAAGTCCCCCAGGGGCCAGAGCCGCTGACCCGGCTCCAGGCGCCAGGGGAGAGAGTCACAGAAGCAAGACCCAGTCGTCACGGCGGGGTTGCCCACCCGCACCCTTTGGCCTTCGTTCCCTGGTCCAGGCTCTGCTCCGGCCACTGGAGGGTGCTGGGGCCAGGGTGGGTTCGGGGGTGCAGGTTCCGTGAGCCCGCCAAGGTGACAGAGCCCGTGTTTTGTGCCTCCCTCTTACACCCAATGGACCCACAGAGGTCTGCAAGCAGGGGCAGGGGGGTGTGGTGTGTGTGCCCAGAACAGGGTGACCATGGGACCCTGGGGGCTGAACCAGAATGTCTCGGAGAACGTGGACGGGTGGTCACGGGTCTCCAGGAGGGCCGAGGGGTTGACTGAAGACAGCTGGGCGCCCCCTTGCACCCCCTGCACCCCCTCCATCAACATCCCTGCCTGGCTCAAGGTCGGCCCCGCCAGAGATCCCGTGGACTTTCACTGCCCCCTAGTGGCCGCCAATGGGAACTGCAGCACTCTGGGGAATGTCTCCAGCCCCGGACCCCAAACTCCGGTTCCTCTTTCAGCCCTGGTGTCTGCAGAAATTGAGTGCAGCGGATCAGCGTGCTGTCATCAGGATGGGTGGGGTGCTTGGTGACACCCTGGCTTCCCTGGAAAGGCGGCGGCCCAGCAACAGGAGACTCCCCCTGCCCGCCCCCAGTGCTGTGGAGAACTGGATGTGAGGACGCCTGCAGATGCTGAGCACAAGGCCTGGCAAACAGGATGTGCTCATCGTGACTATGAGACTAAAAAGCAATCAGGAAAAGCCCAGATTCCCCCCTTCCAGGAGCGCGTACAGGACAGTAGGCTTCCTTGGAACAGAAAACTCCTGCAAGGCCAGCGGTGGGCACCAGCTCAGGGTACAATTCTGTCTCCCCCAGCGGTCACTGGGCACTGTTGAAAAGGAGGCTGGCCCTCCTCTGTGGGGGGCGTCCTGGGCACTGCAAGGTGTGGACCAGCATCCCTGCCCCCAACCCCCTCAATGCCAGGAGCCCCCCAGTCATGACAACCATAGATATCCCCTGACATGGCCCAGTGTCCCCTGAGTGGGGAGCAGGGGGTCAGAATCATGCCTGCGTGAGACCCACTAGCACAGCTGAATTTCAAATGGTGCAAGGATTTAAGGGTAAAATACACGATGAACAAAACGCAGGTGAATTGTCTTTTTATAATCTTGACATGTGGAGGAAGGCCACACAAAACACAAAGGAGAACGTGGGTGTGCGAGAGACGTTTCAGATGCCCGATGACAAAACCCACGATGAGCAAAGTGCAAAGACACGCTCAGAAAAAAATTCGCAGTGGACAGCGTACAGACAGAGAAATAGAATTTAAACGCATCACTGGGACTTCCCTGGTGGTCCAGTGGTTAAGACTCTGCACTTCCAATGCAGGGGGGCAAGGGTTTGGTCCCTGGTCAGGGAACTGAGATCCCACATGCCGTGTGGCGGGGCCAAAAAAAAAAATCGCTGGGAGAGAAACCCCAACAGAAAGGACGCAGCTGGGCCATTCGCCTTAGAGAAACGGCTGCGCTCACGAAAAGGACGCCCGGACGCAAGAGCTGAAATCACCTGGGCTTGTCAGGTTGGCCAGGACCTAAAATTGAACTTGGGAGGATAGGGAGACGCACCCTGGGATGGGAAATGGTGCGTTTCTGGAGGTCTTTGCGGCTGAAGGTCAAAATGTAAATGAGGGCTTCCCTGGTGGCATAGTGGTTAAGAATCTGCCTGCCAATGCAGGGGACACGGGTTCAAGCCCTGGCCCAGGAAGATCCTACATGCCGCAGAGCAGCTAGGCCCATGCGCCACAACTACTGAGCCTGCGCTCTAGAGCCCGTGAGCCACAACCACTGAAGCCCGCGTGCCTAGAGCCTGTGCTCCACAACAAGAGAAGCCACCACAATGAGAAGCCCGCGCACCACAATGAAGAGTAGCCCCCTTTCACAGCAACTAAAGAAAGCCCGTGCACAGCAACCAGGACCCAATGCAGCCAAAAATAAATAAATTTCTTTTAAAAAGAGAGTGAATTTCAAGTTGCATAGGAAATGTATAAAATATGATTTTAAAAAAATGTAGGGGGTTTCCCTGGTGGCGCAGTGGTTGAGAGTCTGCCTGCCGATGCAGGGGACACGGGTTCGTGC
Organism: Delphinus delphis; assembly: GCF_949987515.2. Classification (NCBI taxonomy): domain Eukaryota; kingdom Metazoa; phylum Chordata; class Mammalia; order Artiodactyla; family Delphinidae; genus Delphinus; species Delphinus delphis. The sequence continues at coordinate 2,726,990 of NC_082685.1, read as the reverse complement.
CCCGGTCCGGGAAGATCCCACATGCCGCGGAGCGGCTGGGCCCGTGAGCCACGGCTGCTGAACCTGTGTGTCCGGAGCCTGTGCTCCGCAACGGGAGAGGCCACAACAGTGAGAGGCCCGCGTACCGCAAAAAAAAAAAAAAATGTAAATGAGAACACTCAGACTTAAATTCACAGACAAGGCAAACCTACTTCCAGGAATTTACCCCAAAGGGCAACCAAGGATGTAGGAAGTCTGCACAAGGACATCCACCCCAGAACGTAGCAAAATTTAAAAAGAGAGAGAGAAAAAAAGAAAAACAGAAAAAGAAAATGAACACCCTCAAAAAAGCCTACTAATAAGACCAGTTAAATCAATTATAAAATTATTTTAAAAGAAATAAATTATAATTCAAACGACAATGTCCTACTGTATAGCACAGGGAATATCTTGTGATAAACCAGAATGGAAAAAAATATGAAAAGAGAATATATATATACGTATAACTGAATCACTTTGCTGTACAGCAGAAATTAACACAACACTGTAAATCAACTACGCTTCAATAAATAAATTTTTTTAATGAAATAAATTATAATTCATCTGTAACATCCGGCTTCAGGAAAGAAGATGGAAATCTAGGTTTTATGGATGAGGGAAGATGCCCATCAAGGGAATGCGTACATCAAACAGAAAATCCTACTTCTCCAAAACCCCGTGCGTGCGGGAGAAGTAATTCACAGAGAGATTCGGAAGGACACTCACTGAGGTGTCAGCAGTGGTCCTCGATGGGTGGGGGGTTTGGGGTGACTTACCTCTCCTTTGTCCTTGTCTAAATTCACTTTCTTTTTACAAGAAGTTGGTCAGATGTTAACACTACACAGAAGGGTTGAGCGGGGCTAGCTCGTCCCGCACGCTGCGCAGACACATACCCCCTGCGCGACCTCGCCTGGCTCCGGGCCGCTCTCCAAACTCCCCTCCCACTTGGCGACTTTGTGAAACAGAGTTAACACTGTGAATCTGTTTGGGGCCTTGGCGGAGCATAACCAGGCCAGACGGACCCCAGGGTTCCAATCTCAGCTTCTGGTCTTTGCAGGCACAGCCTCCCTCCCAAGCTGAGCTAAAATATATACGTTTTAACGTTACTGAGCTTCACTTTACACAGCATAAAATTGGCCAGTTTGAAGGACACAACTCAAAGATTCTGCAGTCAGTCCACCAAGTCACGAGACCACCCCGACCCCTACCCCTCGCAGTTCTGCACCCTCCCCTTCGCCCTGTAAGATGCCTGGTGCCCAAGCACAGTTCTTCCCCATTCCCGCCCCAGCCCCTGGCAACCCTGAGTCACCTTTCTGTCCCTACAGACTTGCCTTTTCTGGAAATATCATCTGAATGGAATCATTTAGTGTCTGCCTTCTTGTCTAACATGTTTTCTTTTATACAAACACACACACACACACTGAATGAGAATATACGTTATAAAGATGTCAGATCTCCCTCAAATTTCTTGCTAGATTGAACACAACCTGAATCAAAGATCCATCTGTATTTTTGTTAGAAACCGGAAGTTTATTCCAAAGACGGCCTGAAAGGGGAAACTCCACGGAAGTAGCAAAGACCTTTGTGACAGAATCAGAGGAGCACGGAGTGTGGTCCCTGACAATTACAGTCAATGAACCAGGCAGGCCATGGGGCAACCTCATTCATTCTCATGCTATTTCCTCTTCAAATGTCACAAAAGCTACTCAAAGTCCTCTTGGGAATAAGACCAGAAACAAACAAGCGAGCAAGAGTTAAAGGACCAGGACTGAGCTTTATTTTGCTCCTGACTTAACCTTCCGGAGGCCTTCGCCACATTTCCCGACCTGCTGTCCCACTGCGGTGGGTGACGGGGTTCAGATATCTGTCGCAGCCCACGACTTAGCTCTGCTCTGGCCGATGGCCATCGAAGGGTCACCCTCCACGCCAACGGGAAATGGAGTGAAGCACCGTAGACCCCAATTAAGCCTCTTGAGGAGGAAGCTAAGAGCTGGGAAGCAGGTGGCACTGACAGGCCCGCGCCGCTCTGCGCCCATCCTGGGTGCGCTAGGACCCACCCTGCCGGACCACCCTGCCAGTCTCCCTGCTCTGTGCCCCTGCTCCCAGAGCCAAGGGCAGAAGACGTTCCCTGTGGCTGCCGTGCCCTCTTGATGAATAAGACGAGTCCTCAGAAACAAGCAGAGCTGGGAAGATTCAGGCGTGCACGGCGAGGACGCCGCCTGGTCAGCAAACCCCAACCTCTTAACTCATCCTGGCTCCGAACCGCCAATCAAAGGCCTGCGCAAACACTGAACGTGGAGAAAAGAAAAACCTCAGGACACTGACCTGTGCTGGAGGCCTGGCTGTCTTCAGCGCCGAGGTTCAGGAACCCAATGTCCGCTCCCTGGAAGAAAAACGTACCACGTTAGCTGAGCATGATTGGCGCTGAAATGCTGGGTGGGTGTTAGCAGTGTCCACATGGAAGAGTCGTGCGCTTGTGAATAGACATAAAAATTGCTCTGGGGGCCTCCCTGGTGGCGCAGCGGTTGAGAGTCCGCCTGCCGATGCAGGGGACACGGGTTCGTGCCCCGGTCCAGGAAGATTCCACATGCCGCGGAGCGGCTGGGCCCGTAAGCCATGGCCGCTGAGCCTGCGCGTCCGGAGCCTGTGCTCCGCAACGGGAGTAGGCCACAACAGTGAGAGGCCCGCATACCGCAAGAAACAAAAAAACAAAAACAAACAAAAAAATTGCTCTGGGAGCCTGGCCTTCTGGTTACTCTGCCAGACGTTGAGGACGGCACAGATAGGATGCTTCAAAATGCAGAGAGGGTAAATGTAACAAAGGCAATTTGCCAGAAAGATTTGCTAGTGATTTACAATGTTATCCCTGATGAGGTTTCCACATGTTCCAAAACTGAATTGGATGAAAGGGTTGGATGTTCACATGACCTTTGATAGTTTATGAAAGATGTTCACCTGTATCATTTGACCCCCAAGGTCCCCTGGGAGGAAGGGGAGGGGGCTGAGCCAACCCCCTGACCGAGGGTGCCCCAGGGTTTGCCTAAGGCATATGACCAACTAAATGCAAGGTGGGATCCTGGAGGGGGTCCTGGGACAGAAAAAAGACATTAGGGAAAACTAGTGAAATCTGAATAAAGAGTAGATTGAGGTCGCAGAAATGTACCCACGTCCACCTCTTGGTTGTCACAAACGCACTGCTTATGAATGACGTGACCACTAGTGAAATCTGAATAAAGAGTAGATTGAGGTCGCAGAAATGTACCCACGTCCACCTCTTGGTTGTCACAAACGCACTGCTTATGAATGACGTGACCACTGGGAGAAATTAGGTGATGGGTAGACAGGAACTCTCAATGAAACACCTCTAAAATTCTAAAAATTATTCTAAAACGTTTATTTTAAAAAAAACTCAGTTAAAAAATTTAGGGAGAGAGGGGCTTCCCTGGTGGCGCAGTGGTTGGGAGTCCACCTGCCGATGCAGGGGACACGGGTTCGTGCCCCGGTCCGGGAAGATCCCACATGCCGCAGAGCGGCTGGGCCCGTGAGCCATGGCCGCTGAGCCTGCGCGTCCGGAGCCTGTGCTCCGCAAACAGGAGAGGCCACAACAGTGAGAGGCCCACGTACCACAAAAAAAAAAAAAAAAAAAAAAAAATTTTAGGGAGAGAATTCCCTGGCAGTCTGGTGGTTAGGGCTCCACACTTCCAATGCAGGGGGCACGGGTTCAATCTCTGGTCGGGGAACTAAGATCCCACATTCTTCGCGGCATGGCCAAAAAATAAATAAATAAATTTAAAAATATATATAAAAATTTAGGGAACCCTCTTGCACTGCTGGTGGGAATGTAAATTGGTACAACCACTATGGAGAACAGTGTGGAGGTTCCTCAAACAATTAAAAATGGGGTTGTCATATGATCCAGGAATCCCACTCCTGGGCATTTATCAGAAGAAAACTCTAATTTGAAAAGATACGTGCACCCCAGCATTCATAGCAGCACTATTTACATTAGCCAAGACATGGAAACAACCTACATGTCCATCGACAGATAAATGGATAAAGAAGATGTGGTACATATATACAATAGAATACTACTCAGCCATAAAAAAGAACAAAATAATACCATCTGCAGCAACATGCATGGATCTAGAGATTATTATACTAAGTGAAGTAAGTCAGAAAGAGAAAAATACCATATGACGTCACTTATATGTGGAATCTAAAATATGGCACAAATGAACTTATTTACAAAACAGAAAGAGACTCAGATTTCGAAAACAAACTTTCGGTTTGTTTAACAAAGGGGAAAGGTGGGGAGGAGGGATAAATTAAGAGGTTGGGATTAACATACACACACTACTATATATAAAATAGATAACCAACAAGGACTTACTGTATAGCACAGGGAACTCTACTTAATACTCTGTAATAACCTACATGGGAAAAGAATCTGAAAAAGAATAGATATATGTATATGTATAACTGAACCACTTTGCTGTACACCTGAAACTAACACAACATTGTAAATCAACTATACCCCAATATGAAAATTTAAAGTTAAAAATGATAAAAAAAAAAAAAAAAGGGCTTCCCTGGTGGCACAGTGGATAAGAATCTGTCTGCCAATGCAAGGACACAGGTTCGATCCCTGGTCCGGGAGATCCCGCACACCGCAAAGCAGCTAAGCCCATGCACCACAAGTACTGAGCCTGCGCTCTAGAGACTGCGAGCCACAATTACTGAGCCCACATGCCACAACTACTGAAGCCTGCATGTGCCTAGAGCCCATGCTCCACAGCAAGAGATGCCACCGCAATGAAGAGTAGCCCCCGCTCGCTGCAACTAGAGAAAGCCCGCGTGCAGCAACGAAGACCCAACACAGCCAAAAATAAATAAAATTTTAAAAATGATTAAAAAATAAAAATTTAAATGCTGGTTCCCTTTCTCTGAGTTGAGGCTAATTTGTTGCCAATCAAAGGCCAGGATGGAGAACCGACATCCCCACCGTCACCTGCAGGTGGCGCTGTGGCCTCAGGAACGCCCTCTGGGCTCGTGGAGTGGCTAGAATCTCCTCCAGCAGCAGGATCTGCTCTACCGGGCCCGCCGCCTAGGATTGGAACTGCTCTGGCCACTGAGGCCACAGGGGCGCCCTGGAGAGCGCGGAGGGCCAGGCAGCAGTGGACTGCAGGGATGAGAGATGCGAGGGCCAGAGCAACATGCCCACAGACCCGGAGGCCGAGACTCGCCTCAACGTTGCAGGGACCGTCTATGCCTCCGATCCTTCAACTTTTTGTTTTTTGAATCAATGAAAGACTCACGACAAGTTGGAAACTAGTACAGAGGGGTCCCGGGCACCCTTCACCCATTCCCCCAATGGCAGCTCCTTATGCAACTAGGGGACATTAGCCAAACCTGGAGATGGTGACTGATAAACCAGGCACCTTTTTTTTTTGTCTTATTGAGATATAATTCTCATGCCACACAATTTGCATAAAGTGGACAATTCACTGGTCTTTCTGTACATTCACAAAGTTGTGTGACCATCACCGCAATCAATCTTTGAACATTCTCATCACCCCACGAGGAGACCCCGTCCTCATGAGCAGTCACCCCCCTCTCCCTCCCCAGCCCCTGACAAGTATGAATCCACTGTCTGTGTCTGTGGATCTGCCTGTTCTGGACGTTTCCCAGATTCCATCAATGGCATCACATTCTGCGTGTCCTTCTGTGTCTGGCTTCTCTCACTGAGCATCGTGTTCTCGGGGTCCATCCACGTGGTAGCGAGTGTTGGGGCTTCAGTCCTTTTCACGGCTGAGTAATGCTCCCGTGTGTGGAGGGGCACAGTGGGTGTATCCATCGTCCATTGATGGACGTTCGGGCTGTTTCCACTTCTGGCTACTGTGAATCACATTGCTGTGAACACGGGCAGCTTATGAATCATTGTTGAGATGGTGTCTCTCTCTCTGCCCTCACATCTACCATCTGCAAATCTCCCCACGCCCCAGCCCTCTAATGCCCACTGCCGGCTGTCCTCTAGTCCTTGGAGCTGGACTTGGGCAGTGAGGTGACCACCACAGAGCCTCCACCCCGGCTGTGCTCAGTCCAGACTGGCTTAGACCGGAGCAGAGAAGGGCGAGGACGAAACTTGTGCCCACAGGAACACGTCCCCGGGGCTCACAGACAGCAGGCTGCGAGGCGCACCAGCTGGCGCCAGGCTGTCCCTGTGATCTTCATTGACAAAGATGCTAGGATTTCACTTTCCCATCAGGGTGAACCCCGAGCCCCCCGTGAGGGGCCAGCAGTGGATCGAGGCCATCAGGAGGACCTGCTATAGAATCCGCAGAGCTGGCGGCAAAATGAGAATGTGGGACCCCTTGTTCAAAAACTATCACAAATTTCAGGACGGTGACAGCAGAGCCCTGGGGTGCAGACAGGGTTGCATGAAGCCGGGGCCTGCTGACCCCCCACACACCCTGCCCTCAGAACTGCCGACGAGGCAGGGTCGGTAAGTCTCAGACACAGACAACGAAAACGCCAGGTGCAAGGTGCCCAGCACTGTGAGGGAGAAATAAATCACTGGAGGGAAGCAGACAGAACTTAGAAGGGTGGTGATCAGAGGCCTGCATGGATAGGACATTCGCCCACTCTTGTCATGGGCAGGACTATTTTTCTTTTTTTTTTTTGGCTGTGCCGCTCGGTTTGCAAAATCTTAGTTCCCCAACCATGGATCGAACCTGCGCCCCCGGCAGTGGAAGTACAGAGTCCTAACCCCTGGACCGCCAGGGAAGCCCCTGGGCAGCACTTCTTATGACCTGTGAGCCCCACCTCATCCACGCTCTTTCCTTTTCTTTTCCTTTTTTAAAAATTGAGAAAGAATTCACCTACTATAAAATTCACCCTTTTAAAGCGTCCAGTTCGGGCTTCCCCGATGGCGCAGTGGTTAAGAATCCGCCTGCCAATGCAGGGGACACGGGTTCGAGCCCTGGTCCGGGAAGATCCCACACGCTGCGGAGCAACTAAGTCTGTGCGCCACAGCTACTGAGCCTGCGCTCTAGAGCCTGCGAGTCACACTACCTAGAGCCCGTGCTCTGCAACGAGAAGCCACCGCAATGAGAAGCCCGCGCACCGCAACGAAGGGTAGCCCCCGCTCGCCCCAACTAGAGAAAGCCTGTGCGCAGCAACGAAGACCCAATGCAGCCAAAAATAAATAAATAAATAAATTTATAAATAAATAAAGTGTCCAGTTCAGTGTCTTTTAGGAGATTCACAGGGTTGTGGCATCATCACACTAATCCCGGGACACTGTCATCCCCCCTGAAGACACCTGGTGCCCACCAGCATCACATGGTTCAAAGCTGAGTCTCCCCCGAGAGAGGCGAGATCCCAGACTGCAGGAATAGCGTGTGCTCTGCTCACCACGGCAGCGCACACTGCTGCCACCGCCGGCCCACAGGAGGTGCTCGCTAGTTCTCGGGATTCTGCACAATCCAGTCGGTGCCAAGGGCACAGGCCGGAGAGCCCTATGGATCTGGGGTGAGCGGGCCAGCCCCACACAGCTGGGTGGTGTTAGGCGAGGCCCACTCCTGTCATCAAGTTCCATGAGGCTGTGACCTGCATTGTTTCGTAACTCTTTTTGCTTTAATTGAAGTATACTTGATTTACAATACCATGTTAGTTTCAGGTACACAGCATAGTACATACATACCGTGATTCAGTTATACATACACACAGACATATATATATATTCTTTTTCAGATTCCTTCCCCTTATAGGTTATTACAAAATATTGAGTTCCCTGTGCTACACAGTAGGTCCTTGTTGGTTATTTATTTTATGCATAGTAAGTAGTGTATGTATATGTCAATCCCAACCTCCTAATTTACCCTTTCCCCCACCCACCTTTCCTCTTTGGTAACCCTGTTTTGGAAATAAGTTCCTCTGCATCCTTTTTTTTTAGATTCCACACATAAGTGATATCACATGATATTTGTCTCTGTCTGGCTTATTTCACTTAGTATGATAATCTCTAGGTTCATCCATGTTGTTACATGTTGCATTATTTCACTGTTTTTTATGACTAATACTCCATTGTATATATGTACCACAACTTCTTTATCCATTCCTCTGCTGATGGACATTTAGGTTGCTTCCATGTCTTGGCTACTGTAAATAGTGCCGCTGTGAACACTGGGGTGCATCTGTCTTTTTGAATAATGGTTTTCTCTGGATATATGCCCAGAAGTGGGATTGCTGGATCATATGGTAACTCTATTTTTAGTTGTTAAAGGAACTTCCATACTGTTCTCCATAGTGGCTGCACCAACTTACATTCCCACCAACAGTGTAGGAGGGTTCCCTTTTCTCCACACCCCCTCAAGTATTTATTGTTTGCAGATTTATTTATTTATTTTTTTGCGGTATGCGGGCCTCTCACTGTTGTGACCTCTCCCGCTGCGCAGCACAGGCTCCGGATGCACAGGCCCAGCCGCTCCGCAGCATGTGGGATCCTCCCGGACCGGGCCACGAACCCGCGTCCCCTGCATCGGCAGGCGGACTCTCAACCATTGCGCCACCAGGAAGCCCTGTTTGCAGATTTTCTGATGATGGCCATTCTGACTGGTGTGAGGTGATTCCTCATTGTAGCCTTGATTTGCATTTCTCTAATATTTAGCAACTTTGAGCATCATTTCACGTGCCTTTTGGCCATCAACCTCCATCTTGCTAGCAGATTGTCACCGTCTCAGTGTGCATGCTCTGGTGAAGCCATCGGCTGTGTCGGAGAGGCCCACGTGGCAGGGGACTGAGGGTGGCCTCCAGAACCAAGGCCCCACAGGAGCTGAATCCTGCCTACAACCATATGAACTTGGAAGCAGCAACTTCTCCAGTTGAGCCTTTGTATGAGACCCCAGCCCCAGCCAACACCTTGACTGTAACCAGTGAGAGAGAGGCCCTGAACAGAGGACCCAGCTAAACCAAACCCAGATTCCTGACCCACAGAAACTGTGAGATAATAAAAGTGTTTTGTCACTAAGTTTGTAGTGATTTGTTACACAGCACTAGCTAATACAATAGGAGACTATTTAAATAAATCATACAGTAGAATAATAGTTTCTGAACACATACATGCCAGTCTCTGTGCTGAGTTTTATATATATATACACACACACACACATATATATATGTATATGCTCATTTAATTATCCTAACAAATATTATAATTCACTTCTTTTTTTTTTTTCGCGGTACGCGGGCCTCTCACTGTTGTGGCCTCTCCCGTTGCGGAGCACAGGCTCCAGACGCGCAGGCTCAGCAGCCATGGCTCACGGGCCCAGCCGCTCCGCGGCATGTGGGATCTTCCTGGACCGGGGCACGAACCCGTGTCCCCTGCATCAGCAGGCGGACTCTCAACCACTGCGCCACCAGGGAAGACCCTATAATTCACTTCTTATGAAGGAAGAAAAGGAGTCACAGAGGAAGAAAGTAAGTTGCTCAAGGTCACGTGTGAGCACAGCCAGGCCTTAAAGGCAGGTTGGACAGACCCCAGGCATGAATTCCTAATCATTTCCCAATACTGGACAGGCAGATGAGAAATATTAGATAAAGGTGAAATGATAAACAAGAGGGATTGCCAAGCTCTGGCCCATGGGCCAAATCCAGCCCACTGCTTGCTTCTGTAAATAAAGTTTTATTGGCACACAGCCACTCCTCTTCATTTCTGGATCGTCTGAGCCTGTTTCTACGCTACAACTGCAGAATTGGGTAGTTGCCACAGAGAGTACGAGGCCTGCAAAGCCAAATATACACACTCGGGACTTTACAGAATTAGTCTGACAATCCCTGAACCAGAGTTAGATTCCAGAGGGCTCTGCAGGCCAGGAACAGAGAAACCCTAAAGTTTCTGAGCAGAGAGAAACACTGCAAAAACCACGGTGGTGCATCTCATGTCCTGGAATCCTCCAGCGGGGAGGTCCCAAACATGAAGCAGTGTCACACTAACTGATTCATCATCATCTTCAAAGTTACAAAATAATAACGCTCGTAATAAAAAGAGAAACGAGGAGAAGGCACACGCAGCTTCAAGGCAAAGTCCTAGGTGGTTTTGAGTCACGACTCCGGCATTTCACGTCTTGCTCCAGAAGGACTTCCCTGCAACTAAGGAGCCTGCCTGCCGCAATTAAGACCTGGTGCAACCAAATAAATAAGTAAATAAATATTTTTTTAAAAAATGGACCTCCCTCATTCCCCAAACTTTCCTTTTAAAAATCTTTCATTTTGGAATAACTGTGGATTTAGAGAAAAGTTGCGAAGCTAGTACAGAGCGTTCCCAAACACCCCAACTCGGCTTCCCTCATGTTAACACCTTAGAGCAGAGGTCGGCCAACCTTTCCACAAAGGACCAGATGTTCACTATTTAGGATTTGTCAGCTCCAGGCTCTCTGCTGCATATTCCTGTTTGTTCGTTTCAACCCTTTAAAAATGGAAAAGGCACTTAGCTCCTAAGCTGTAAAGAAATAGGCCAAGGATAAACAGTATACTGCATCCATACAGTGGAGTATTATTCAGCCTTGTAAAGGAAGGAGATTCTGACATCTGCTACAACACGGATGAACCTTGAGGACATGACGCTCAGTGAGAGAAGCCAGACACAGAAGGACAAATGCTGTCTGATTCCACTCACCTGAGGTCCCTAGAGTCACATCCATAGAGAAAGGAAGTAGATGGTGGGGACCAGGGGCTGGGGAGTCAGTGTTTCATGGGGACAGAGCTTCAGTTTGGGAAGATGAGAAAGTTCTGGAGATGGATGGTGGGGATGGCTGCATGACAGTGTGAATGTGCTTAGTGCCACTGAGCTGCACACTTAAAAACGGTGAAGATGGTAAATTTTATATTATGTATATTTTACAGAATAAAAATTAATTAATTATAATTTAAATAGCTAATTAATACAATTTTAAAAACAGGCCAATGTAGGCTGGATTTGACCCCCAGGCTCATTTGCCAACCTCTGATGTCCATCACCACGGTATGCGTTTGTCACCACCAAGAAGCCAACATTGGTACACTACTACCAACTCCACACTTTATCCAGATGTCACTGGTTTCTCCACAAATGTCCTTCTCCGGTCCCAGAATCCCATCCAGATCCCACAGTGCATTTAGACACCTCCCTTTTCTTGAACTGAGTTCTCTCTGGAGCCTCATTTTAGGAAAATCTAGAGCCTCCGGGCCACTCTGCAAGAAAGGTCAGGGGCTTCCCTGGTGGCGCAGTGGTTGAGTCCGCCTGCCGATGCAGGGAACGCGGGTTCGTGCCCCGGTCCGGGAGGATCCCACATGCCGCGGAGCGGCTGGGCCCGTGAGTCGTGGCCGCGGAGCCTGCGCGTCCGGCGCCTGTGCTCCGCAACGGGAGAGGCCACAGCAGTGAGAGGCCCGCGTACCGCAACAAAACAAAACAAAAACAAAAAAAACAAACAACAAAAAAAAGAAAGGTCAGGTGAAGGAGGGATGGCAATGAGGAAAGCTGGCGGTCGCCGCCCGGGGCCTGGTGTGCGCACACCGCCCTAGCGCTGTCGCGTTGGGTCACGGGAGCAGCACATCAGGTGCCAGGCGGGACCACCACCACCACCGGCCATGTGGCCGCCCCGGAGCTCAGGAGACCTCACAGCCAGGAAGGGGCCACTGCAGCACGTCTCTCCCGCTAATCTCTGTGTGGATGGACGCGAGCTTCCCGTTCTCCGGGCACAATCCCAGCAGTGGAACCTCGGCGTCATCTGGCAAGTCCACACTGGACTTTCTGAGGAACTGCTGGACTGTTCTCCAAAGTGGCTGCTCCATTTCTCCTTCTCGCCCCTTCTCGGCCAGGTACTCAAACATCATAGCATTGCTTTTAGTTAATTATTTCTTTGTTTAAAATCTTTATTTTATTACTTTATGTTTATGACTTATTTTTAATTCTTATCTCATTATTTTAGTATTTAAAAATTATTTTTACCTTCTTTCATTATGTATTATTTTTATTATTTAAAAATGTTCATAGCAGCACTATACACAGTAGCCAAAACATGGAAACAACCTAAATGTCCATCAACAGATGAATGGATAAAGAAGATGCGGTGTATATATACAATGGAATACTATTCAGCCATAAAAAAGAATGAGGGACTTCCCTGGTGGTCCAGTGGTTAAGCATCTGCCTTCCAATGCAGGGGACGCAGGTGTGATCCCTTGGCTGGGAACTAAGATCCCACAGGCCATGAGGCAATTAAGCCCGTGTGCCACAACTACAGAGCCCACGCACTCTGGAGCCTGCACAGCACAACTAGAAAGAAGCCTGCACGCCACAACTAAGACCCGATGCAGGCAAAAAATAAATACATAAATATTTAAAAAATAAGAAAGAAATAATGCCATTTGCAGCAACATGGATGCAACTAGAGATTATCATACTAAGTGAAGTAAGTCAGATAAAGACTAATATTATATGATATCACTTACATAAAATATGATACAAATGAACATATTTACAAAACAGAAACAGACTCACAGAAACAAACTTATGGTTACCAAAAGGGATGGGGGGTGGTGGAGGGATAACTTAGCAGTATGGAATTAGCAGATACTACTACATATAAAATAGATACACAAGGACCGACTGTATAGCACAGGGAACTATATTCAGTATCTTGTAATAAAGTACAATGGAAAAGAATCTGAAGCTGTACACCTGAAACTAACACAATATTGTAAATCAACTATAGTTTAATAAGTAAAATTTTTTAAAAAAAGAACAACAGTAGTATTTGGTATGTGTGAAGAACATATTTACAAAAGTGTGATTTCTGTTCACTGCACAGATTCCATGGTATAGCCTGGTGATTTTCTGTCTTTACAAACTGTTCACTGATCTGGCAAAGAAAATTGCCTCGACATGAATAAATAAGTATTTCTTCATTAGCTGTGCTTAATTAACACAAAACTGATGAACCCCCCAAAATTATTTTTATCTTCTTTCATAATTATTCATTATTTTATTTTTTTCCTTATTCTATTTGTTTTATCGGAATAATTCACTATTATTTTATTATTACTACTGCATTTTCTAATTATTATTGTGTGTATGGGTCTGGCCTGCCTAGTCTTGGAAGGTCAGGTAATGACCCATCGGGCAATTTTGACGGAGTGGAGGGTAGGAACCAGGAACCCTCTCTGTTTTTGTAGCGGACGGAGCTCTCTGACTTGAAGAGGTTTGCACCCGATGCGGGGTGGGTTCCTGCTTGAACACCCAGGAGGCCGACACTGACAGGGACCTCCACCCATCCAAGGTCATATGGGTGTGGCAGCCCCACCTCTCGTGTGGGGTGTTCCAGGAAAATGCTTTTGCTTTCCTTTTTTTAATTGTTGTTTTTCACTTCGCACCTAATGCAATAGGAGCTGGAGACCAACCACCTGCGGTTCTTAATTCCCGATTCGCTGAGCCCGGGGTGGCGGGGGGACCCTCAAGCATCTCAGCAGGACCCGGATGGAAAAGCACAGGACCTTTCGCAATGCGGCCGCAGCGAGGCGCACTGGTGTGAATGCCTTGGAGGCCAGACGTTCATCCCCGTCTCAGGGGCCTTAACTTATCCCCATCTGCAGAGTCACTTTCACCACATAAGGTGACACATTCACAGGTTCTGGAGATCGGGACACGGATGTCTTTGGGGGTCCATCATTCTGCCTACTGCACACTGTAACACCCAACGATGTGAGTGCATCTAGCCCTAGAACATTGCATTTAAAAGCAGGTCCCCAGGACTTCCCTGGTGGCGCAGTGGTTAAGAATCCACCTACCAATGCAGGGGACAAGGGTTCGATCCCTGGCCCAGAAAGATCCCACATGCCACGGAGCAACTAAGCCCGTGCACCACAACTACTGAGCCTGCGCTCTAGAGCCCGCGAGCCACAACTACTGAAGCGCGCCCGCCTAGAGCCCATGTTCCACAACAAGAGAAGCCATTCCATCAAGAAGCCCGTGCACCGCAACGAAGAGTAGCCCTGCTCACCGCAACTAGAAAAAGCCCACGTGCAGCAATGAAGACCCAACGCAGCCAAAAATTTTGAAAATAAATAAAATAAATAAATATATAAACAAAAAATTTAAAAAAAAAATAAAAGTACTCTAAAAAGTGGCCTATTGGAAGAGGGACGAATTAGGAGGGTTATACCAAGAACCAGGAACTCTGATGAGAGAAAGAAAGAAAAGGAGGAAGGGAGGAGGGAGCCCATCATAGCCCAGATGACAGCTCTGCGCTCACACTTGACCAGTCCATTCATCAGGCTGTTGTGAACAGGACCCAGACACAAGCTGGGTCAATCCTGGCCAAATGGATTTTCTATGTTTCCCCCAAAGCCCCTGCCAGTATCATAACAAGATCATACCAACAGGATCAAGATTTTCTGGCCACTCCAGCCTGGATTAACCTACTCTGCAGCCATCCCCAGGCCCGGGGACCATGGAAGCCCCACAAGCGGATCAGACAAGGGCCCTAATAGAATCACGCCCTGGGATTACTCCCAAATCTCACTTGGCCGATGGAAAGCATATTCTGGCCAGTGCTGAGCTGATTTCCACAAGATCGCGCCGGGCAGCAGGCAACCTCTTTCCTTCTCTCGTTGCGCGGGACAGACTCCGCACATCAGCCTGACTCTCACCCATTCCCATCACCGCTCCCTGCCTGGGAGTCAGTCCCTTCCACTTCCTGGCGTGAAGCTTTCGGCGAGGCCCCTCTGCTCCACACTGCGTGGAACGCAGAGATGGGACCATACAAACTTGTTCTTCACCCACCCTGTTGCTGTCGTCAAAGCTTTGCGGGGAGGAGGGTGAAAGTGGCTAAAATAAGTGGACAAAAGGCATCCCAAGTAGGGTTCCAGGAATTGCTACTCCACCCAGATTGCCCTGGGAATGGACTGTGCCCCTAATTCCTGATAAAATCACAATCTCGGTCACTCCATAGAGCATCTCTCTGTGGTGGCAGGTGGTGTGCCCTTTCATTTCCTTCAGTTTTTTAGGGACATTGGGCAACTAATGTTCCCATCCTGACTGATTTCCAGAGCTACGTTCACCTGCTGTGGCAGCGTCTCCAATGCTCCCAGCCTCCTGAGATTCACGGCCTTCCTGCAGTCTCCTCCCGCTTGGTGTCAGGGTCTTCGTGACCAATTCCACATGACAACCGTGATAGCAGGTCACTTCTGAGACCAGTCATAAAAGATGTGTGCTAGGGGTAAGACGGGAATAAAGACACAGACCTACTAGATGATGGATTTGAGGATATGGGGAGGGGGAAGGGTAACCTGTGACAAAGCGAGAGAGTGGCATGGACATTTATACACTACCAAACGTAAGGCAGATAGCTAATGGGAAGCAGCCGCATAGCACAGGGAGATCAGCTTGGTGCTTTGTGACCGCCTAGAGGGGTGGGATAGGGAGGGTGGGAGGCAGGGAGATGCAAGAGGGAAGAGATATGGGAACATATGTATATATATATAACTGATTCACTTTGTTACAAAGCAGAAACTAACACACCATTGTAAACCAATTATACTCCAATAAAGATGTTAAAAAAAAAAAAAAAAAGACGTGTGGCTTCTGTCTGCTCTCAGGGAGCCGGCCACCATGTAGTGAGGAGGCTCAAGCAGCACCATGGGGGCCCATGTGGACAGGAGCCATGTAAGGGGCCATCCTGGAAGCAGCTCCTCTGGCCCCGTCGAGCCTTCAGATAAGGCAGCCCTGGCTGATGTGTGCTTTATAGACTCCCGAGGGACCCCGAGCCAGAACCACCAAGTTAAGCTGTTTCCAAGTTCCGGACCCATACAAACTGTGAGAGAGTGAATGTTGGTTGTCTAAACTAAGTTTTTAGGGTAATTTGTTACACAGCAAGAGATGACTGATACACCTGCCATCTGGGCTGATTCACCAGACAGCTCCATGTATATTTTTTTCAACCAGTATGATTTTCTAACGGCAAGCAACTAACAGCATTGGATTTTTCATTTTCTGGTTTTCCCATCTATAGACCTGATCATCTGGGGGGGACACAAGAGACTAACGGGACACAGTAAATTCAACGAGGGGAGAGCAGTAGAACAACTGAGGCAAGAAAAGGAAGCCTTCGGGGTCTCACAGATCATCAAGAAATACCAGCAGCTGGTTCTGAGACTGAACAAATCCACTGCCTTGATCTGCTTCTCTCTAAAGCAGGGTCTTGCCCTCGGCCCTCCTGACATGGGGGCCTGTCGTTCTGTGGGGGGCCGTCCTGGGCACTGTGGGGTGTGCAGCAGCATTCTTGGTCCCCACACACTCATGCCAGGAGCCCCTCCACCAGTTGTGATGAACACAGATGTCCCCAGGCGTGACCCAGTGTCCCCTGGGAGGCGAGACTGCCCCCTGTGGAGATCCTCTGCTCTGGCATGCCCCTCACGGGCAGGAATGGCAGGGACCCAGCACCTGGCGACAGGCAGATCCCCCCCCGGCCCAGGCCCCTTCTGAGAACCGAGTGGGTGGGCCCGGGAGGTCTGAGCCCCCTTCCCTTCCCACAGCGACATCCCACCAGCGTGTGGCAGGCGCACCTTGCCTCACTGGAGGCTCAATATAGACACGCACTGCAGTTATCACCCCAGCCTTCACTCATCACCACAGCAACCATCTAAATGTGTCACCCTGAGGAGCTCTGATTGCATGAAGTGGGAGGAGAAGCCTGGGGGGTGGGGGATGGCAGCCTGAGCCTCGCCACCTGAGCTCCTGAGCCCCGGGAGAGACTCGCAGGGAGGCACCCGGGGCAGACACGCTGCTCCAAAGCCACGGGACTGAAGAGATCAAGGGCCAGCACACCCCAATCAGACGGGACAAAAGGTCCTGGCATGCTTGACCCAGGGGCTAAAGGTCTCTGGGGGCTCAGCAGAAAGGGGGGAAGGAGGCTGCTGCCCTCAGCTCTGTGTCCTGGTGCCTTAGAGACTCCCAACCCTCCTCCATGTAACACAAGGTGGGGTCTCCTTGCTTTTTACCGTCTGACCCCTGGGGGTTGATTCTGCTTCTTGATGTGAGCAGGGAACAGACTCAGTATTTTCCCAAATAATACAGGGTCTCCCCTGTCAGCCCTGCTGACACTGGGCGGGTCCTCCTCTGTGGGGGGCCGTCCTGGGTGCTGTGGAGGTACAGCAGCATCCCTGCCCCCATCCACTCGAGGCCCAGGGCATCCCCAGTGTGACAACCACAGACGTCCCCAGACCTCTGCCACTGTTCCCCTGGGGACAGGATCACCCCACTGTGTTAGGCAGCAATCATCAGACCCCCCCGCCACCTGGCGCTGTACCGTATGGGGGAACGGGCGACTGCTTTGGGAAGAGGACCAATTTCCGACAGAAAAAAAAACAAAACCATGTACACACAGATTTCGTTTTCCACTCAAAATTAAAATAGCTTCACTCAGTCCCCCGGAAGGGGGTGGGTGGGGATAGATATTCCTGCATCTGAGAGGCAGCATGGGTGGCGTTCAGACCCACCTTCATGACTGACTAAGGCCCGCCTGTGCCTCAATTTCCAAATCTGTGACATGGCAATGACATCAGCACCCCACACCTGAGCAGGTTGGTTTTTTCAGATTAAATAAGTGAACATCTATAAAATGCAGAAATCAGTGCTGGTATATTGTTAATAGCGTATAACTTCTTTATCAGTAGGACTTCTTCATAACATTAGAACATCTATTAACTGCTTTGTTGACAAGGCCAGGGCTCAGCAAAGTGTTTCTGTGAAGGGCCAGTGGCAAATACTTTTGGCCACTGTCGCTACTACTGGACTTGGCCAGTCATCGACCAGTGGGTGAGGCTCTGTGCTGACAAACGTTTACAAACCCAGGTGGCTTGGATCCGGCCCAGAGGCTGTAGCTTGCGACCCCCAGACTGGACGATGGTCTATGAGGAGATGGCACCGGTGCTCACACGGAGGCACCGCTGCAGAGGGAAACTAGATCCCGGGTCCTAACCAGAAGGACCCCGGTGCCCCTCACCATCACCCAGCAAGATCATCCCAGGCCATCTGCAACACGAAACCTCACCGCCACAGAGGCGTCATTTCTCTTAGACTCAGAGAAGGGGCTGTTGCTTCCCCATCACCTTGAAAAAAATTCATGACCCGACTTCTGTTAGCAAATACCTCCTCTCTATCAACCTTGGCTGCAAAAGGCAACCAAAATAGCTCGACTTGGTGAGCAAAATATTTTCTTATCATTCTGGACAGGGCAGTTTACCGTCTGCAAAATCGCCACCGGTAACGGCCCCAAGTAATCCTTCCCTAGAAGGAGAAATGGTTCCTGGGGACAGAGAGTCTGAGAAAACCTCTAGAGGATGTGACAACTCAGTGTCCTGGGGATCCTGCATGTGTCCTGGGGCAGAAAAGGGGCATCAGGGGAAAATTAAAGAAATCCAAATGAAGTATGGACTTTAGTTAATAATGACATATCAGTATTGGTTTCTTAATTGGGACAAATGTACCAGATTTGATGTAAGATGTTAAGAACGGGGCGGGGGGACTGGTTGTGGGGGGGGCGGGTATGTGGGAACTCTCTGTACTGTCTTCCCAGTTCTCCTGTGAATCTAGAACTAGTCTGAAATGAAAAGTTCATTTAAGAAGAAAAAGGAAAGAAGGGAGTGATGACAATTAGCTACTTATGTTCAAGAAGGCTTTGAAATGTGATTGAAGGAATATTAAGTCCCCGTGACAGCATGCAATAATGACAGGGTTATATAAAGCCCAGAAAAGAAAAGACGCTAAGAACAGGATATGCCAATCAGCAGGGGAAGTTTGCTCCCGGGAAAGGAGTGAGGAGGGGGAGAAAAGACAGGTGACTGAGTGGCTCCTGCGACAGCCATGGTGGACCCTGGCACAGGGGCTGCTTCACATGAGGAATCTTCTGGAACATCCCAGGCGGATCCGGGCCACGTGGCGCATCCACTCGAAAGGCCATGGCGCCCAGGCGGTGCTGGAGCGAGGCCTGCTGAGTACGCAGCCAGCGCCTGGGCCTGGGGGAGGGCAGCGGTTTTATGGATGGAGAGTTCTGGAACATGAGGGTGAAGCTGTAGTCCAAAGAAAGACAGACAGACAGCTAATACGACTCAGCATCCTGGTCTTTGCAAGTTGACTTATTGGACACTTTTATCTACATCAGGGTTTCTTCCTCTTGGCCTTGCAGACATTCAAGGCCGGGTCATTCCCTGTCAGGGGCGTCCTGGGTGCTGCGGGGTGCAGAGCAGCCTCCCTGGCCCCCATCCCCTTGATGCCAGGATCACCCCGAGTCGTGACAACCACAGATGTCCCCAGACAGTGTCCCTTGTGGCAGGACATCCCAGATGAGAACCACTGACCTACAAGAGCTAACAATCTACACACGGGTCCATAGGAGCGTAATTATCCTCACTCTCCAGATGGGGAAACTGAGGCTCCGAGAGGCAATAAAGCCAGTCTTCGGCCACCAAGTTGGGAGGAAGCCTCGGAAGGAGATGGGCAGTGCTGATCTATCAGCGCGTGGGCCAAATCCCGCCCGCCCCTTGTGTTTGTAAATACAGTTTTGTTGAAACACGGCCACAACCATTCACTTACACATCAGCTATGACATTCGCTCCTACAAAGGACCAGCTGGCCCATAAAGCTGAAAATATTTACCCCCTGGCCCTTCATAGTGTTTACTGGCTCTGCACAAAGATCCTCTCTCACCGCCTCAAAGCCCCGCAGGGTTCTCTTCTCAGACTAAGTGTTCACTGAAGGTTCTGTTGGAGGCGTGAAGACAGCAGAGGCAGCCTCCCTGGAAGTGAAAGGAGTTCGGGCTGGTTCTGCCTGGCTCTGGCCAAGGAGGCCTGCCCCACGATCTATCCGCTCCTCGGCCAGAAGGGGGTCTGCCCACTCCCCGACTACCAACCCCACCCCAGCCCGGCCCCAGGGAGCGCGTGTCACAGTAGGCGTGCGGGACTGTCGGGGTGATAAGCGGCTGGCAGCCCCCCAGCCTGTCTGCCTTTGAGGCTGCGGTGCGTGGGCTGCGCTGTCATCTCAACCTTGCTCTCACGTGGGATAGAGCCAGGCTTCTGCTCTGTGCTCTGGTGTTGGCGGGAACCGCGTCTCCCTGACCCTGCAAGGTCAGCCCTGCAGCCTCTGGAGGGTAGAACGTGCTGAGCGAGGACGGGCACAGCTGCCCCAGCTCATCTTCCCGGAGCCCCAGCTGCCTCGGTGCAGCTCTGGTCCCGGTGCTGAGACCCACAGAATACGCTTTCATCTGAAGGTCACCTTTGGCCAGGCTTTCTCCTCATCAGCACTGCGGTCACTTTCTGGGGTGGGGCAGCATCTCTGACCCCACCCCGTCGATGCCAGGAGCACCCCCAGTCGTGACCACCAGAGACGTCCCCAGATGTCATCCAGTGTCCCCCGGGGGGCAGAATCACCCTCAGTGAGACCCCCTGGGTTAGGGATCCCACAGACCCCCAGGAAGCTGTGCGCCCCGAGACCATCTGCCGTCTGAGGTCTGGAATGCTGCACACATTTAAATCCACACCTGAGTGGGAGGGAGAGGAGGTGACTCAAAGACAGTGGGGGTGACCCTGGCTTACACCATCTGACCATCGGGGATTTATTCTGGTGTCTAGTAAGAGCTAGGGACCTAACTCAATTGTTTTTCCAAATAACTAACACAGGATTTCTCCCCTTTGGCACTGTGGACATCTGGGGCCAGATCATTCTCTGTGGAGCCGTCCTGGGCACTGTGGGGTGTGGAGCAGTATTCCTGCCCCACCCACTCAATGCCAGGAGCCCCTGGTCGTGACAACCACCGATGTCCTCAGACATGGCCCAGTGGCAAATATGGAAACCACTTGCTCCGTTGAAAGTAACTCCTTGGCAGTAAGCGCTGGACTCTACCCGTCACTCAGAGACCAAACTGGGGAGGCAGAGATGAGGTGAAACCAAAAGTCAGGCCGCAGCACGCCAGGCACCTCCAGATGTTCCACACCTGACAAGCTCCAAATATGTGGTTTGCTGAGGGGTTCTGTTTTGGTTTTCCAACCTTTGTTTACTTCATGACCTGACCCTCACCAACTGTATTCATTTCCTGGGGTTGGCCGCAGCAAATGACCACAGGCGGGGCGGCTTCAAACCACAGAAATGTATCCTCTCCCAGTGCCGGAGGCCAGAAGCCCGAGATCAAGGTATCCACAGGGCTGGTTCCCTCGGAGGCTGTGAGGAAGTGCTTCCTGCTCTCTCCCGGCTTTTGGGGCCGCTGGTGATTCTGAAAGAATTCTTCAAGTTCTTGACCTGTAGACACATCAGCCCAATCTCTGCCTCTGTCATACACAGCCTTCTTCTCTGTGTGTCTGAGTCTTCACGTGGCCTTCTTGTAGGGACACCATCCTTTGGATGTAGGGCCCACTGAAATCTGTATAGCTCTTTTTTTTTTAGTACACTTTTTTTTTCTTTTTTTGGCTGCACCAGCCTACGGGGCCTTAGTTCCCCAACCAGGGATCAAACCCATGCCCCCTGCATTGGAAGGCGAAGTCTTAACCACTGGACCACCAGGGAAGTCCCCCAGCATGACTCATTTTAACTAGTTACATCTGCAGAGACCCTAATTCCAAATGAGGCCTGATGTCCAGGTACCAGGGGTTAGGACTGGAACATATCTTTTGGGGGGAACACAGTTCAGCCCACAGCACCACCTCTTTGGCCTTCCCTACTGCTCTCCCAGCCTCACCCCATGCCCCAGCTCTCCTGACCCCCACATATGCCGGTCCCCGAACCACGTCCTTCGCGCCGATCAGAAAGTGCTCCCGGGTAACCGGTTCGGCATCCGCCACGCTCCCCTGACTCCCCAACGTCTCCTGGAGGGCTGTGTGCTGGGAAGCAGCTCGCCCGGAAACATTCCCCCTCGAGGCCCGAGGAGGCGGCGCGCTGAGCTCCGTGCCCGACCCACGGTCACGAGTTTGAGGCAGGCGGGCGGGTGATGGCGATGTGGGTCCCTGGAGACACGACACCTGGCTTGTTGGCAGGGGGCGCTGCTCCCGGCCCAGCTGCCACCACATGGGAAGTGGCCCGATGACCTCAGCTCCTCCAAGTGTCCTGAGAAGCTGGGAGGGCTGTTGTTGTTGTTTTTAATCATAAAAGTTCCCAATTTGGGCTGCGTCGCGCCCGGTATGCAGGATCTTAGTTCCCCAACCGGGGATCGAAGCGTGGAGTCTTCACCACTGGTCCGTCGGGGAAGCCCCCCAACTTGTACTTTAAAGACTGCTCTGTGGAGATGAAGTCCGTGTGGATTTCGGCTCCGGAAATCTAACTCCGAGAGACGGCAGTGTTGTCATAGGCAGTCAATGCACGGGTAACCCCATCTACTGTCATTCACATTAGGAGCCTATGCGCCCCAAGACACAGGCACCATACAGAACATCTCTTAACACTCTATCACTGCATTTTCTCACATCACTAAGTATTCTTTGAAGACATAGTTTTTCATGGCTGCCCATGATATATTAACATTGAGTTAATATATCATAATTGATGAACTAATTTCCTTACTATTGGCCACTTAGACTGTTCCCACTTTTTGCTTTATAAATAATGCTGCTGCATTATTTATTTACTCTAATTACTTTAGAGTAATTATCTCTAATTACTGATGTATTTCTTAATATATATATTTTAGAGATGTTATTGAGGGATCAGAGACCGTTACATATTTTTAAGGTTCCCGGAAACACACTACTAAATTATTGTTGAGAAAGATTATGCCACCTTATACTATCCTTCTGTCCACACCCTCATCAACACGGGTATTACTTTTCCACCTTATACTATCCTTCTGTCCACACCCTCATCAACACGGGTATTACTTTTATTAATAGCCACCATTTTAGGGGAATTCCCTGGTGGTCCAGTGGTTAGGACCCCCGCTTCCATTGCAGGGGACATGGGTTCGATCCCTGGCTGAGGAACTAAAATCCCACATGCCACCGGGTGCGACCAAAAAAAAAAAAGAAAAAAAAATAGTCACCATTTTAAAGGTGAAAAGTAGAGTCTTCTTTTTTTTTTAAGTAAATTTTTTACTTTGGAATGATTTTAGATTTGCGGAAGAGTTACAAAGATAATACAGATATCTCCTGTTTATCCTTCACCCAGCTTCCCCTAATGTTAACTCACATAACCAGGGTGCATTTGTCATACATCAACGTTGCTATGTTACTATTAACCAAGCTCCACGGTTTATTCAGATTTCACTAGTTTTCCCACTAATGGCTCTCTTCTATGTGTCACCCTTACATCTCCATTTTGCTGATGGGAAGATGGAGGTTCAGAGAAGTTAAGTGACTTACCAAAGTCACAGAGCTGCTGAGTGGCACAGCCTGGATGCAACCCATACCTGAAGGACTCCAAATCCAGGAGTACTCCAAGCATGCCTCCCTCCCTCTCATCCCATCCTAAGTCACCCTTGAAACAAGCAAAGGCTGGTCTCTAATTCTCCATTAACACATGAGGTGATCCAAGGCAAGTAGCTGGGTGATTAACCACCATGAAAGAACTAAGTAGGCATCCTTCTCTTCAAACAGCCACTTTGAGAAACTATTTCCAAGCAATATGCCATCTCATGACATTTCTGGATGCATCCTCAGAAATCATTTTCAGAGACAAAGCAAAAACCTTATACCGAAGAAATACACTCCTGTGACTTGGCAATAATAATATCTCTCATTCAAGCAAAATCAACCTTGTTCCTGTTGGGCCGTCCACCTTACTCACCACTGAGTGACCTTTGGCTGGGTGGAGGGCACCCTAAGATGGTCCCCCAGCGACCCCCAACTCCTGGTCCCCGTGCCTGTACCACTGCCCCCCCCCCCCCCGGTGAGTGTGAGCGGGGCCTGTGACTTGCTTCTAACTGCTAGAATACGGCATTGGCTGGGGATGTCATTTCCATGACTATCGTGTGTGAGAATGTAACTTCCACCCTGCTAGCAGACTCTCTCCTTTGCTGCTGTGATGAACAGGTTTCCATGCTGGGGAGGCCCACTGGCCAACAGCCAAAAAACCGAGAACAGCCTCCAGCCAACAGCCAACAAGAAACTAAGCCATGCCAACAGCCACAGGAGTGAGCTTGGAAGCAATCCTTCTCCAGTTGAGAGAAGGCGGCAGCCCAGGCCGACAATCCGACTGCAGCCTGAGAGACCCCGAGCAGAAGACCCAGCTAAGCTGCACCTGGGTTCCTGACCCACGGAAACGGAAACTGTGAGACAATAAACGTGTGCTGTTTCAAGCCGCTAAGTGTGCGGTGACTTGTTATGCAGCATTAGCAGGCTAACATGGACTGTTTCCAAATTCAAATCTACTCTCTGAAGATGAGACTCCGAAATGTATTTGAAACATACAAATTTGCATATTTGAAATATAAAAGCAGTGCAGCCTGCTCTTGAAGGCAATCACATCTATGCAACGTTCCAAGGACAAGGTCTCCCAAGGTGACTGAAGATGGAGACGACAACCTGCTTCGATGTGAAATCTGGGGGTGCTGAATTATCCTTAGCTGATGATCATAACCAGATTTTCACACTCAATAGCAAATACTACATCAGGCAGTTTTTCTGCATTACCAGGTTTGAAAGCTGTGCTGCTGTGTGTCACCAAAAATAAAAACTGATTCAGAAAACAATGCTTTATGTTATATATATGTATATATATCGTACTACTTTTCTTAAAACAGAACTGCCAGAACGCCTCCCCCTCTGGCTGAGACCAGAATAGATAAAAGTCCAGATTTTTACACACTTGGGGCTGCCAATGTTTTAACACATGGAACATTCTATGGGGTTGCAAACTGCTTTATATTCTTCAAATATGTCCTGACTGTGCCAACCACCCTGACAGTTGGTCATATTCATAAATGAATTGAAACAGATCACATTCTTGGAGACAGGTGCATGGTGGAACTAAAGGGTGTCTCCGCCACAGAGGGGGCCTCATCAAACCCCCGGACCATCACAGGAAACAGGAGTCTGGCTTTTATGAGACATCCAGGCTCAGGGAATAGTGGAAGGGAGAATGCCATGGCCAAGTTCAGTGTTATCCATTGAAAACCCATGACTGCAAAGACCAGGAAATGCCGGCCAGCAAGGAGAGAAGGAGGTCGCTCGCTCGGAGGTAAAAAGGCAGGGAACATTATTTACCAAACCAGGCTGGTGAGAGACTGCAAATCTCAGCTTGCGTGGCCCCTCTCCTGAGGACAGCTCTGAAGGACAGCCATGACCTAAATTGGTTCATATGTGGGCTTCGCCCCACAGAGAACAGCTGGGAAACAGCTCCCCAAGATCCTGTAGGATACCAAGAAAAACTTACATTCACATATATTGCATAGAGGTTCTCAATGAAGAAGAGAAACAATTTTGCCCCCAGCGGACACTGGGCCATGTCTGGGGACATCTGTGGTCATCACAACTGGGGTGCTCCTGGCATCGAGTAAGTGGGGGCCGGGGATGCTGCTCCACACCCACAGAGCCCAGGACGGGCCCACAGAGGACAACCCGGCTCCACCGCAGCGGCTGTGGGGAGGCTGAGGAAGCCTACCCAGCCTGGCCCTCAGGGCTAGAGGGACTCATTCATCTTTATTACAGACCCAAATCTGTGTCATCCCCGCAGAGGAAAAACGGCCGCTTAATTACATTTCCATACGTGCTACCAAGAATTTTTCTAGGGAAGACGGTTTGGGAACATCATCTGGAGACAGAACATTCCAGGCAGTGCTGAGTCAGTGTGGGGCTTCAAGCTTCGCTCTGATGTCAACAGGCATCACAGAGCAGCCGACAATTCCAAACACGTTATCTTTGGCTTTGATCCCATTACATACCAGTTCTTCCCCCACCCCACCCCAGGGACACTGGACAACGTCCGGGGACATCCGTGGTCATTAGGACTTGGATGGGGGTGCTCCTGGCATTGAGTGGGCGGGGCCAGAGATGCTGCTCCACACCCCACAGTGCCCAGGACGGCCCCCCAGAGGATGACCCAGCCCCACTGTCAGCAGGGCCGAGGGGGGGACCCTGCTTTAGAGGCAACGAGCCTGGAGAACATCCGGCGTGGAGGGCGAGAAATGCAGACGGCGGGGATTGCACCTGCGAGACAATAACGCAGATGTCTACGGCGCAGATATTCCCCCGGCCCGCCAGCCACTCCCGGGTAACTGGACGCTGCCCTAGCAGTGACCGAGCGTGGCCTGTGCGTTGCCAACCTTCCACAGATGTCAGTGCAAATGTCCCTTTGGCTCAAAGGACAAGTCCATCCTTGTGACACCCTAAGGCCCTCTTGCCCCATCCAAAAATCTCTCATCCTCTGGCCCAAAATCATGCAGGGAGAAAGTCATCCAGTGGTTAAGCAATCACTCCAACCCCAAAGTCTCACTATGCCACAAGGCCACCTGCATTCCACCAGGTTCCAGAAGGTTCCAGAAAGTTCCATAATTCTTGACCTCTCACCTCCCCCACACCTTACCCCCTCTCAGAGTCCCCCTTCCTGAAAGGAGGGCAGGACTTTCAACAATCCCACAGCCTTGTCTCACTCACTGCTTTCTCCCAGGGACCCCAGAGCATCTGCCGTCCTTCTAAGTCCCATGCATGGCCGGTTAGGGCCCAGGGTTGGCAGGACCTACGTCCAAGTTGTGACTGCTCAGCAGCCCCAGACGCAGAGGAATTCACGCCCCTGTGCCAGACCCTCAAGGACGGGGCTTAAAACGAGAACGTGTCAAAGATCATGGCTCCACGGGCTTGACCTCAGCCGGAAACGGGAGTCCCCCACAGCCCGTCAAGGACTGCCAGTGGGCTCACGCCCTGAAATGTCACCACTCAGACCAATAGGTGGGGGGCTTTTTTGGTAACATAAACATAATATAAAATTTACAATTTTAACCATTTTCAAGTGTACAATTCAATTGCACTTAATATAGCCACAGAGCTGTGAAATCATCACCACCGTCTAGTTCCAGAACTTTCCATCACCCCAAAGAGAAGCCCCGTCCCCATCAGGAGTCACCCCCCTCCCCCTCCCCGGCCCCTGACAACCATGAACCCACTCTCTGTGTCTGTGGATCTGCCTGTTCCGGACGTTTCCCATCCATGGAATCACACCCTGTGTGTCCTTCTGTGTCTGGCTTCTCTCACTGAGCATCGTGTTCTCAGGGTTCATCCACATGGTAGGGAGGGTCAGGGTTTCACCCCTTTTCACAGCTGAGTGATGCTCCCGTGTGCAGATGGACCACAGTTTCATGTATCTGCTTGTTTGCTGATGAAATGACATTTGGGTGGCTTTCACATTTTTGGCCACTGTGAATCACGTTGTGTGAACATTAACGTTCAGGTTTTTGTGTGGACATATATTGTCATCTCTCTTAAGCAGACACCCAGGAGTAGAATTGCTGGGTCATATGGAAACTCTAGGTTTGACCTTTTGAGGAGCTGCCAGACTGTTTTCCGGTCAGCTGCCCCGTTTTCTATTCCCGCCAGCAGGGCACAAGGTTCTACCCTCTCCACGTCCTCACCAACACTTGTTATTGTCTGTCTTTTGATTCTAGCCACCCTGATGGATGTGAAGGGGTATTTCACTGTGGTTTTCATTTCCATTTCCCCGAGGGCTACCGACGTGGAGCATCTTTTCACATGAGACCACAGTTTTCAATGCTAGGAGATAGGTACACCAATGCCAGCTTCACACACCCAATTCCACAGCCAGAAGGAAGCGTGGCTGGTTCCCTCAACAAGACAAAAAATCCTGTGCAAAACGTAGGCAGCATGACTGGCTTTGTCTCACCAAAGAGCTACAGGGTGGTACAGCCTGGGGTTGGGGTCCCGCCTGACTTGGCTCCCCAGTTCTTTTTTTTTTTTCTAATTTAAGTATAGTTGATTTACAATATTGTGTTAGTTTCAGGTATACAGCAGTGATTCAGTTATACACGATGTGAATATATCTGTATTCTTATTTTTATTCTTTTCCATTATAGTTTATTATAAGATATTGAATATAAGTTCCCTCTGCGATACAGTAAATCCTTGTTGTTTACCTGTTTTATATATAATAGTGTGTATCTGTTAACCCCACACTCCTAATTTATCCCACCCCACTCCTTTCCCCTTTGGTAACCAGAAGTTTTTTTTTCTAAGTCTGTGAGTCTGTTTCTGTTTTGTAAATAAATTCACTTGTACTATTTTTTAGATTCCACATATAAGTGATATCACATAATATGTCTTTGTCTGACTTACTTCACTTAGTATGATAATCTCTAGGTTCATTCATGTTGCTGCAAATGGCATTATTTCATTTTTTATGGCTGAGTAATATTCCATTGTATATATGCGCCACACCTTCTTTATCCATTCCTCTGTCGATGGACATTTACATTGCTTCCACATCTTGGCTATTGTAAATAGTGCCGCTATGAACATTGGGGTGTTGGCTCCCCTGTTCTGAGCTTCAGTTTCCATATCTGAAGACAGACCCTCAGAGGGGCACCGCAAGAAGTTGCTCGTGGGACCAACGCAGCCCTGGGTGAGAACCACCATGCACAAAGTTAAATGCAAGACAACAGTGACCAGTACATCACTGGAAACTTGACCTGGGGCAGAGGGAGGGGGAAAGAGATGCAACTGCAGCTCTGTGGGCAGGAAGGCAGCACATTAGCCCCAGAACACACATTCTAGCACATTCTGAAAGATTCAACCTGGGTTGAGTGAATAAAAACCCCTCTAAAGACATGCAGCTGACGTTAACTATAATGGGAAACACGTCTCCAAGAGGCGCCAGGAGAGAATCCTGCATTGCGGGCTCAGCCACAGACACGGTGGAAAGTGTGTGGTTGGAAATTCCACACTCCCTTTAGGGTGCAGTGCAGCCCATGACAGGGAGGAACTGTGATCCGCGTCACGGACCAGAAACAGACCAGAAGCTCACGGACCAGAAGCTGTGAGGACACAGAGCTTCATCCGTGCTGTAGTTCCCTAAACCACATTAGTTTCCTGCAGTTGCTGTAACAAACTGCCACAAATTCAGGGTTTAAAACCACACACATCGGACTCCGTGGAACCAGAGTGTTGGCACCACATGCAACACCTTTGGTATTTATGCCTTGTGTCTTTTTCGCACCTTAATTCACTGGCAAGCATCCCTCGTACCAAGTTGAGCCGTGTGGCTGACAGGGTCTTGGTGCTCTGGTTGGGTGTCAGGCCTAAGCCTCCGAGGTGGGAGATCCAAGTTCAGGACATTGGACCACCGGAGACCTCCTGGCCCCCATGTAATATCAATCGGTGAGAGCTCTCCCAGAGATCTCCGTCTCAACGCTGAGACCCAGCTCCACTCAACGACCAGCAAGCTCTAGTGCTGGATGCCCCATTCCAAACAACTAGCAAGACAGGAACACAACCCCACCCATTAGCAGCGAGGGTGCCTAAAATCATACTAAGTTCACAGACAGCCCAAAACACGCCACCAGACGCGGTCCTGCCCACCAGAAAGACAAGGTCCAACCTCATCCACCGGAACACAGGCACCAGTTCCCTCCACCAGGAAGCCTACACAACCCACTGAACCAACCTTACCCACTGGGGGCAGACACCAAAAACAACAGGAACTACGAACCTGCAGCCTGCGAAAAGGAGACCCCAAACACAGTAAGTTAAGCAAAATGAGAAGACAGAGAAATATGCATCAGATGAAGGAGCTAGGTAAAAACTCACTAGACCAAACAAATGAAGAGGAATTAGGCAGTCTACCTGAAAAAGAATTCAGAGTAATGATAGTAAAGATGATCCAAAATCTTGGAAATAGAATGGAGAAGATACAAGAAACGTTTAACAAGGACCTAGAAGAACTAAAGAGCAAACAAACAATGATGAACAACACAATAAATGAAATTTAAAATTCTCTAGAAGGAATCAATAACAGAATAATTGAGGCAGAAGAACGGATACGTGACCTGGAAGATAAAATAGTGGAAATAACTACAGCAGAGCAGAATAAAGAAAAAGAATGAAAAGAATTGAGGACACTCTCAGAGACCTCTGGGACAACATTAACGCACCAACATTCAAATTATAGGGGTCCCAGAAGAAGAAGAAAAAAAGAAAGGGACTGAGAAAATATTTGAAGGGATTATAGTTGAAAACTTCCCTAATATGGGGAAGGAAATAGTCAATCAAGTCCAGGAAGCACAGAGAGTCCCATACAGGATAAATCCAAGGAGAAACACGCCAAGACACATATTAATCAAACTGTCAAAGATTAAATACAAAGAAAACATACTAAAAGCAGCAAGGGAAAAGCAACAAATAACATAGAAGGGAATCCCCATAAGGGGATTGCAGAAACTCTGCAAGCCAGAAGGGAGTGGCAAGACATAATCAAAGTGATGAAAGGCAAAAACCTACAACCAAGATTACTCTACCCAGCAAGGATCTCATTCAGATTCAACAGAGAAATTAAAACCTTTACAGACAAGCAAAAGCTAAGAAGATTCAGCACCACCAAACCAGCTCTACAACAAATGCTAAAGGAACTTCTCTAGGCAGGAAACACAAAAGAAGGAAAAAAAGACCTACAATAACAAACCTAAAACCTAAACAAACCTAAAACAATTAAGAAAATGGTAATAGGAACATACATATCAATAATTACCTTAAATGTAAATGGATGAAATGCTCCAACCAAAAGACACAGACTGGCTGAATGGATATAAAAACAAGACCCGTATATATGCTGTCTACAAGAGACCCACTTCAGACCTAGGGACACATACAGACTGAAAGTGAGGGGATAGAAAAAGATATTTCATGCAAACAGAAATCAAAAGAAAGCTGGCGTAGCAATTCTCATATCAGACAAAATAGACTGTAAAATAAAGACTATTACAAGAGACAAAGGACATACATAATGATCAAGAGATCAATCCAAGAAGAAGATATAACAATCGTAAATATTTATGCACCCAACATAGGAGCACCCCAATACATAAGGCAAATGCTAACAGCCATAAAAGGGGAAATCAACAGTAACACAATAATAGTAGGGGACTTTAACACCCCACTTTCACCAATGGAAAGGTCAACCAAAATGAAAATAAGGAAACACAAGCTTTAAATGATACATTAAACAAGATGGACTTAATTGATATTTATAGGACATTCCATCCAAAAACAACAGAATACACTTTCTTCTCAAGTGCTCATAGAACATTCTCCAGGATAGAACATATCTTGGGTCACAAATCAAGCCTTGGTAAATTTAAGAAAATTGAAATCGTATCAAGTATCTTTTCCTACCACAACGCTATGAGATTAGATATCAATCACAGGAAAAAAAACTGTAAAGAATACAAATACATGGAGGCTAAACAATATGCTACTAAATAACCAAGAGATCACTGAAGAAATCAAAGAGGAAATCAAAAAATACCTAGAAACAAATGACAATGAAAACACGACAGCCCAAAACCTATGGGACGAAGCAAAAAGCAGTTCTAAGAGGGAGGTTTATAGCAATACAATCCCACCTCAAGAAACAAGAAAAATCTCAAATAAACCTAACCTTACACCTAAAGCAATTAGAGAAAGAGGAACAAAAAAACCCCAAAGTTAGCAGAAGGAAAGAAATCATAAAGATCAGATCAGAAATAAATGAAAAAGAAATAAAGGAAACGATAGCAAAGATCAATAAAACTAAAAGGTGGTTCTTTGAGAAGATAAACAAAATTGATAAACCATTAGCCAGACTCACCAAGAAAAAAAGGGAGAAGACTCAAATCAACAGAATTAGAAATGAAAAAGGAGAAGTAACAACTGACACTGCAGAAATACAAAGGATCATGAGAGATTACTACAAGCAACTCTATGCCGATAAAATGGACAACCTGGAAGAAATGGACAAATTCTTAGAAAAGCACAACCTTCTGAGACTGAAGCAGGAAGAAATAGAAAATATAAACAGACCAATCACAAGCAGTGAAATTGAAACTGTGATTAAAAATCTTCCAACAAACAAAAGCCCAGGACCAGATGGCTTCACAGGCAAATTCTATCAAACATTTAGAGAAGAGCTAACACCTATCCTTCTCAAACTCTTCCAAAATATAGCAGAGGGAGGAACACTCCCAAACACATTCTACGAAGCCACCATCACCCTGATACCAAAACCAGACAAAGATGTTACAAAAAAAGAAAACTACGGGCCAATATCACTGATGAACATAGATGCAAAAATCCTCAACAAAATAGTAGCAAACAGAATACAGCAGCACATTAAAAGGACCATACACCATGAGCAAGTGGGGTCTATGTCAGGAATGCAAGGATTCTTCAATATACGCAAGTCAATCACTGTGAGACACCACATTAACAAATTTAAGGATAAAAACCATATGATCATCTCAATAGATGCAGAAAAAGCTTTTGACAAAATTCAACACCCATTTATGATAAAAACCTTCCAGAAAGTAGGCATAGAGGGAACTTACCTCAACATAATAAAGGTCATATATGACAAACCCACAGCCAACATCGTTCTCAATGGTGAAAAACTGAAACCATTTCCACTAAGATCAGGAATAAGACAAGGTTGCCCACTCTCACCATTATTATTCAACATAATTTTGCAAGTTTTAACCACAGCAATCAGAGAAGAAAAAGAAATAAAAGGAATCCAAATCAGTAAAGAAGAAGTAAAACTGTCACTGTTTGCAGATGACATGACACTATACCTAGAGAATCCTAAAGATGCTACCAGAAAACTACTACAGCTAATCAATGAATTTGGTAGAGTAGCAGGATACAAAATTAATGCACAGAAATCTCTGGCATTCCTATACACTAATGATGAAAAATCTGAAAGAGAAATTAAGGAAACACTCCCATTTACCACTGCAACAAAAAGAATAAAATACCTAGGAATAAACCTACCTAAGGAGACAAAAGACCTGTATGCAGAAAACTATAAGACACTGATGAAAGAAATTAAAGATGATACAAACAGATAGAGACATATACCATGTTCTTGGATTGCAAGAATCAACATTGTGAAAATGACTATAGTACCTAAAGCAATCTACAGATTCAATGCAATCCCTATCAAACTACCAATGGCATTTTTCACAGAACTAGAACCAAAAATTTCACAATTTTTATGGAAACACGAAAGACCCCAAATAGCCAAAGCAATCTTGAGAAAGAAAAACGGAGCTGGAGGATCAGGCGCCCTGACTTCAGACTATACTACAAAGCTACAGTAATCAAGACAGTATGGTACTGGCACAAAAACAGAAGTACAGATCAATGGAACAGGATAGAAAGCCCAGAGATAAACCCACGCACATATGGTCACCTTATCTTCGATAAAGGAGGCAAGAATATACAATGGAGAAAAGACAGCCTCTTCAATAAGTGGTACTGGGCAAACTGGACAGCTACACGTAAAAGAATGAAATCAGAACACTCCCTAATACCACACACAAAAATAAACTCAAAATGGATTAAAGACCTAAATGTAAGGCCAGACACTATAAACCTCTTAAGAGTAAAACACAGGCAGAACACTCTATGACATAAATCACAGTAAGATCCTTTTTCACCCACCTCCTAAAGAAATGGAAATATAAACAAAAATAAACAAATGGGACCTAATGAAACTTAAAAGCTTTTCCATAGCAAAGGAAATCATAAACAAGGTGAAAAGACAACCCTCAGAATGGGAGAAAATATTTGCAAATGAAGCAACTGACAAAGGATTAATCTCCAAAATATACAAGCAGCTCATGCAGCTCAATAACAAAAAAACAAACAACCCAATCCAAAAATGGGCAGAAGACCTATATAGACATTTCTCCAAAGAAGATATACAGATTGCCAACAAACACATGAAAGAATGCTCAACATCACTATTCATTAGAGAAATGCAAATCGAAACTACAATGAGGTATCACCTCACACCAGTCAGAATGGCCATCATCAAAAAATCTACAAACAATAAATGCTGGAGAGGGTGTGGAGAAAAGGGAACCCTCTTGCACTGTTGGTGGGAATGTAAATTGATACAGCCACTATGGAGAACAGTATGGAGGTTCCTTAAGAAACTAAAAATAGAACTACCATATGACCCAGCAATCCCACTACTGGGCGTATACCCTGAGAAAACCATAATTCCAAAAGAGTCATGTACCACAATGTTCATTGCAGCTCTATTTACAATAGCCAGGACGTGGAAGCAACCTAAGTGTCCATCAACAGATGAATGGATAAAGAAGATGTGGCACATATATACAATGGAATATTACTCAGCCATAAAAAGAAACGAAATTGAGTTATTTGTAGTGAGGTGATGGACCTAGAGACTGTCATACAGAGTGAAGTAAGTCAGAAAGAGAAATGCCGTAATTCTAACACATGTATATGGAATCTAAAAAAAAAAAAAGGTTCTGGAGAACCTAGGAGCAGGTCAGCAATAAAGATGCAGACGTAGAGAATGGACTTGAGGACACGGGAAGGGGGAAGGGTAAGCTGGGACGAAGTGAGAGAGTGGCATGGACATATATACACTACCAAATGTAAAATAGATAGCTAGTGGGAAGCAGCTGCATAGCACAGGGAGACCCACTCATGCTTTGTGACCAACTAGAGGGGTGGGATAAGGAGGGTGGGAGGGAGACGCAAGAGGGAGGGGATATGGGATTATACGTATACATATAGCTGATTCACTTTGTTATACAGCAGCAACTAACACAACAATGTAAGGCAATTATACTCCAATAAAGATGTTAAAAAAATAACCACACACACACACATTGATTCTCTCATGGTTCTGGGGGTCAGGAGTGTGACTTGGGCCTCACGGGGCTAAATCCAGGTGTGGGCAGGGCTGGTCCTGCCGGAGCCTCCAGGGGAGCATCGGTTCCCGCCTTTTCCAGCTTCCAGAGGCGCCGCATCCCTGGCTCGCGGCCCCTCCTGCATCCTCACAGCCAGCAGCGCAGCATCTCCCGTCTCTCTCTGCGTCTGACCCTCCCGCCTCCCTCTTATAAGGATCCTGGGATGACGCTGGGCCCACCGGGAATCCAGGGTCCTCCCCGTCTCAGGGGCCTTAACTTAATCCCACCCGCAAAGTCCCCTCTGCCCCGTGAGGTGACATGTCCACAGGCCCCAGGACCAGAACCGGGACGTCCTTGGGGCCATCACTTTATCACAGCTTCTTCTGCTTTTTTCACTCTTCCATGCTTTTGTCTGAATAAAAAACCCATTTTTTTCTGCACATTTAATCCTTGCTGGCTACTAGACATAACATTCTGTGTGGTCTGCTTGACCGCCCTTGAGGCAGGAGCCTCCTTTAGAGAGAAAACCAACCAACCAACCAAACACTGAAGCTCAGGCTAAAGAAAACTGGGTGAGGTCCCCCGGCGACTGCTGAGCAGAGGTGGCTGGGAGTCCGGTGGGTTCAGGGTGGCATCACTGGACACAGGAGTAAGTTGAAGCCAGGCACGGGGAACAGGGGGCCGTAGGAGGGTCAGGCTGGCAGCAAGGAGGTGGCGTTTGTCAGAACAGAGAGCAGAGGGCATTCCAGGCCAGGGGAAGGAAGCAGGAGTGCGACCCCAGAGGCAGGAGAGAGACAAATCAACAGTGCAGAGAAAGCTGCCCCAGGCCGGCTGTACAGAAACAAGAATGAAGGCGGGGAGCCGGTGAATGGAATCAGCCAGAAGAACTCAAATCCTGCCAGAGTCCCCCAGGGCTGAGCTGCGAGAGAAGCAGCAAATGGATAAAAATCCCACCAGGCAGAGAAGCACAAACAATCTAGAGGTTTAAAAACAGATGATGGGGGCTTCCCTGGTGGCGCGGTGGTTGAGAGTCCGCCTGCCGATGCAGGGGACGCGGGTTCGTGCCCCGGTCCGGGAGGATCCCACATGTCGTGGAGCGGCTGCGCCCGTGAACCATGGCCGCTGAGCCTGCGCGTCCGGAGTGGGAGAGGCCACAGCAGTGAGAGGCCCACGTACCGCAAAAAAAAAAAAAAAAAAAAAAACAGATGATGGGCCCCGCGATGCCACTCCTGGTTATCCACCCGAGAGGACTGAAAACAGCCGGACAAACGTTCACTGCAGCCCGAGTCACAGCAATCGAGAAGTGGAAACACCTCAACGCCCATCGACCGATGAATGCCTCAAAACAACATGACAGATGCGTACAAAGGAATACTATTCTGCTGTAAAATATGAACGTGGACGGACCCTGAGAACACGATGCTCAGTGAGAGAAGCCAGACGCAGAAGGACACACAGGGTGTGCCTCCACTGATGGGAAACGTCCAGGACAGGCAGATCCACAGAGTCAGAGTGCGTTCCTGGTTGTCAGGGGCTGGGGAGGGGGACAGGGGAGTGTTTAATGGGGACAGTTGCAAATTCACAAGATGAAAAGGTGCAGGATGGATGCGGGGGCGGGAGGGGGGCAGTGGTCGCACAACAGCGTGAATGTACTTAATGCTGCTGAGCTGTACACTAGACACGGTTAAAGTGGTGAATTTAAAGCGACGTGTAACTCACCACGATGAAAAAACAAAACAAATCAGAGTGGGCGGAAGTGGATGCAGGGAGGTGAGTGAGGGTGCTCACACTGTGCTGAGCAGAGATGGGCGGGGGCGGGGCTAGGGGAGAAGGAAGGGGGATGGTGTCTGGCATGTGATACACTGATTTATTGATTCCCAGAAACTACCATGACTGGCAGGGCCCTCCCCTGGGGCGGCGGGAAACATGCATGGGATGGTCCCTACACCTGCCCCTGGCACCATCCGACGTTGATGGCTGAGTAAAGAGGCCACTGAAAAAAAGGCTTCGGAGCAACAAAGGGTCCCATTCACCATCCCAGGTCCCAGAGCGGGGGCAACTCCTGCCCGCTTTCTCCCAGACATCTCCCAGGGGTGCCCAGTTTCACTTTTAAAGGACACACCAAACACCTCCCCACAAAGCAGGCTGCTTTCCAGCAACCCTCTGCTTTGGCCAGATGCTCCTCCAAAGTGTGAGCCAGCACCCAGGGCGCTGCTCAGAGGCAGGGACCCAGGCGGGAGGGCAGGGGCAGCAGCGCCCTCGGGAGGCCTCCCAGCCTCGGGCTGTCTGTGCCAAAACTCTCCCCCGGGGTTTCGGGGGTGTCCCTGGGGGTCCAGGGGGTGGGACTCCACGCTCCCAACGCAGGGGACCCCGGTTTGATCCCTGGTCGGGGAGCTACATCCCGCATGCAGCAACTAAGAAGTCCGCACGCAGCAACTAAAGATACACAGGCCACAACTAAGACCCAGCGCAGCCAAAATGAATAAATAAATAAATACATATTTTAAAAAAAACTCTACCCTGGGGTTCAAAGCTCCCCCTCCTTTGATCAGAACATGGCACCTATGCAAAGCTGGGCCAGAACACTCAGGAAGGGCTGGCTTCCGCTGGGATTTCAGTCACCAGCAGCGGGACCGTCCAAGTCCGCCCCCCACCAATGCATGGATTTGGGACGGGTGGGACCCATGTGTCTCACAGTAGGATGAAGACGCTTCTCCCCAACACCCAGCAGTGTCTGCGGCCACAACATGCAAGACAATGAGTTTTCAACTCCCCGAAGTCACTTCCAGGAGCACAGCCTTTGTTGGGTATGATCCAACCAGGAGAAAGCTGACATCACACTGCAAAGATGCAAGGCAAAGTTCACAGCACAGAGGATGGAGACGGGAACAGTTCTGGTGGCGGGGGGGGGGGGGGGCAGGGGGCAGGGAGGAGACTAATCCGGGCCTCTGCGTACCTGAGGGGGCAAATACTACCTGAGGCAGGTGTTCAAGGTTAACATCTGGGTGATGCCACGTGGGTGTCAGGGACCCCTGGGACAGGACGAGAAGGCACTCAGCTGTGGGTTCTTCCCCAAATCTGTAACCTCGATCTAATCACGAGAAAAACATTAAACTAACCCACACCGAGGGGCATCTTGCAAAACTCCTGACCCGTCCTCCTCACAGCTGTCCAGGCATGAAAGACAAGGAAAGTTAGAGAAACTGTCATCGCTCAGAGGGGCTGAGAAGACGTGACGACTAAATGTCATGTGGGATCCTGGATGGGGCCCTGGGGCAGAAAAGGACATCAGGGGAAGCTAGTGGAATCCAAACTCAGTACGGGCTTGAGTCAATGGTGATGCACCCACGCTGATTTCCTAGGGTGGCAAAGGCACCCCTGGAAAGCAGGATGCTGGTGGTGGTAGAGGTTGGGTGAGGGGCACACGGGACTCTCTGTACTACCTCTGTGACTTTTCTGGACACCTGAAATTAGTCCAAAATAAAAAAGTTAATTAAAAAGAAACAGGGAGTTTGGGATTGCCAGATGAAACTATTATATATAGGATGGATAAACAACAAGGTCCTACTATAGAGCACAGGGAACTATATTCAATATCTTGTAATAATCTATAATAGAAAAGAATATGAAAAGGAGTATATATGTATAACTGAATCACTTTGCTATACAGCAGAAATTAACACAACATTGTAAATCAGCTATACTTCAATAAAATTTTTTTTAAAAAGCAGATCTCAGAATGCAGCCCACTATCCTTCTTAGAGACGACATGTGGGGTGCTGGCTGTGGCACCCAGAGCGACGGGCATGAGTATCAGCTTATCCTATGCCCCATTTCACAGTGAGGGAAGCGGAGGCCCAGAGGACGGGGGACTTTGACAATTTGGAAATAAGAAATGGAGCTGAGGGACTTCTCTGGTGGCGCACTGGCTAAGACTCTGCGCTCCCAATGCAGGGGCTCCGGATTCAATCCCTGGCCAGGGAACTAGATTCCACATGCATGCCGCAACTAACAGTTCTCATGCCACAACTAAGGAGCCCACATACAGCAACTAAGACCCGGCACAACAAATAAATAAATAAATATTTTTTAAAAAAAAAAAAAAAAAAGAAAGAAATGGAGCTGAAACTGGAACCTGAGGTTCCAGAACCCTGGTCCCCTGTCCTTCATGGCCCCAAACTGCACACACATGTGAGGTTTGTGAACATCACTGGACATGCTTTGTTTTCTTTACGCAGCCCCTGAGAAGCTCCTGGAACCGTCTGATGAGAGAGAGAAAGAGAGACAGAGAGAGAGAGACAGAGAAAAAGAGACAGTCAGAGAGAGAGAGAGATAGAAAGAGACAGAGAGAGACAGAGACAAAGACAGAGAGACAGAGACAGAGGGAGAGACAGAGAGACAGAAAAAGAGAGACAGAGAGAAAGAGAGACAGAAAGACAGAGACAGAAGGAGACAAAGAGAGACAGAGAGAGAGGCAGAGACAGAGAGACAGAACGAAGCCAATCTATTTTTTTAAACAATAAAAACCGCCCAGCTCCTCCCCAAAGCCCCACCAGCCCAGCTTCCTCCCACCACCTCCTGCTGTCAATCATTCAAGTCAAAAACAACTCTGAAAAAAAAAAAAGAACAGCTCTGCATTTCATTAAGTAGCAATTTGAAGGAGAAAAAAATTCCATTTCTGGCTCCTGCCTCAAATATTTACAAGTCAGCCTGGAAGAACTAATCTGTCAGTTTCTCAACCTAAAGAGAAAGGCAGTGCTAAGTTCAGCAGGTGCTGAGCAAGGAGCCCCAGCCCAGGGAAGGGAGCCTAGTTTTCACCGCAACCTGGCCTTTTCCAAGCTCGCCCTGGGATGCTCTGGGACGCTATGCGTGGCAAACTGTGGCTCTTGGAACATCTTTCTAAAAAACACCCATCGCCTGACATTACAAGCGTTCGTCTGAATATGCATTTGGATGCCCATTACTTCACTGTGTTACTATTTTGTTTTCATTTACTTTACATGCTTTTCTTCTGTTCATTATGTAAAAGCTACGAGCACAGACATTTATATACAAAGTTTGATGTTTGTACATTTTTAAGTAACGTTATAATAAACATAATTGATGTCTTATAATGAGACCTATTTTTGAGCTATCAGAGGCCACGGTTCTTTAAATCTAAGAGCCTGTTATTTCTAAGACGCGTGTCCCTCACGTCTCATGACACTACAGAAAATCAATGATCCATCTCAGTAGGGCACAATGCTACGGGAAATATAACCATTCCATACAGTTGTTCCCAAATCATTAACCCCCGCTCACCCAGAAGGCTATGGGAATCCAAGCTCCTAACTAGGCAGCATCAGAGGCAACGTCTCAGAAGTCAAGTATTATTTGCTCTCCCAATACTAGAGCTTAAATGAAACCATAAAAGCTATGAAACCCCAAATTCAAGTCCCAGCATTGCCATGAACCCGGGAAACCGCTGGGCCTCAGTCTCGCCATCTGTAAATCACACAAGCTGGACTAGAGGGGCGGCCAGACTTTTCCTGGAAGGGGCCAAAGAATCAATATTTTCTGCTTTGAGAGCCTTAGCGTCTCGTGTGTGGTGGGAAAGCCGCCATGAGCAACACGTGAACGGATGCATGTGGATCTGTGCCAATAAGACTTTGCTTCTGGACACTGAAACGTGAACTCTGTAATTTTCATGCGTCATGACATATCAGGTTTCGTTTGATTTTTTTCAACCATTTAAAAATGGTACAGATGAACCTGTTTGAAGGGCAGGAATAGAGGCGCAGACATAGAGAACTGACGTGTGGACACA
Source organism: Delphinus delphis (assembly GCF_949987515.2). Classification (NCBI taxonomy): domain Eukaryota; kingdom Metazoa; phylum Chordata; class Mammalia; order Artiodactyla; family Delphinidae; genus Delphinus; species Delphinus delphis. The sequence goes on along the minus strand of NC_082685.1, from coordinate 2,686,292 downwards.
GCGGGGGGCCGGGGGAGGGAGATGAACTGGGAGACTGGGATTGACGTATGTGCACTGCCCTGTGTAAAACGGATAGCTAGTTGGAACCTGCTGTAGAGCACAGGAAGCTCAGCTCTGTGCTCTGTGCTGACCTAGATGGGTGGGATGGGGGGTGAGAGGAGGTCCAAGAGGGAGGGGATATATGCATACATATAACTGATTCACTTCGTTATACAGCAGAAACTAATACAACGTTGTAAAGCAACTATATCCCAATTAAAAAGAAAAAGAAAAAGGTAAAAACCATTCTGGGAATTCCCTGGTGGCCCATTCCCTGGTGGCCCAGCGGTTAGAGCTCGGTGCTTTCACTGCCGAGGGCCTGGGTTCAATCCCTGGTCGGGGAACTAAGATCCCGCAAGCCGTGAGGCAGGGCCAAAACAACAAACAAACAGAAAAACCATTCTTAGCTCAGGGGCCTTACAAAAATAGATGGCGATGGAGGATCTGGCCCATAAGCCATGCCGCCCCCTGGACTGGTCAATCTCGGGGCCCTTCCACTACTGACTTTCCAAGATGCTCTGATTCTCAATCCCCATTTTCAACCTGCAGATACTTCAGTAGCTCTAAAAACGACACACCAAATGGGCATATATCTGGAGAAAACTCTAATTCAAAAAGATACATGCACCCCTATGTTCACAGCAGCACTATTCACAATAGCCAAGACGTGGAAACAACCTAAATGTCCATCAACAGATGAACGGATAAAGATGTGGTACATAGATACAATGGAATATGACTCAGCCATAAAAAAGGACAAAATAATGCCATTTGCAGCAACATTGATACTAGAGATTATCATACTAAGTGAAGTAAGTTAGAAAAAGAACACAAATACCGTATGATAGCACTTATACGTGGAATCTAAAATACGGCACAAATGAACCTATCCATGAAACAGAAACAGATTCACAGACATAGAGGACAGACTTGTGGTTGCCAAGGGGGAGTGGGGGAGAGAAAGGGATGGAATGGAAGTTTGGGGTTAGTAGATGCAAACTGTTACATTTAGAATGGATAAACAACAAGGTCCTACTGTAGAGCACAGGGAACTATATCCAAACTCCTGGGATAAATCGTAACAGAAAACAAAATTAAAAAAAAAAAAAGAATGTATATATGTGTATAACTTTCACTTTGCTGTACAGCAGAAATTAACACATTGTAAATCAACTATACTTCAATAAAATAAAATTTTAAAATATTAAAAAATAGGGACTTCCCTGGTGGCGCAGTGGTTAAGAATCTACCCGCCAATGGAGGGGACACGGGTTCGAGCCCTGGTCCGGGAAGATCCCACATGCCGAGGAGCAACTAAGCCCGTGCGCCACAACTACTGAAGCCCATGCGCTCTAGGGCCTGCGAGCCACAACTACTGAGCCCACGTGCTACAACTACTGAAGCCCGCACGCTTACAGCCCATGCTCTGCAACAAGAGAAGCCACAGCAATGAGAAGCTCACACACCACAATGAAGAGCAGCCCCCGCTCACCACCAACTAGAGAAAGCCCACGTGGAGCAACAAAGACCCAACGCAGCCAAAAAAAAATTTAAAAATACAATTACATCTGAGGCTCAAATCCTGTTTCTGTTTGGACAGCATGGCTTTTTGGAGTGGAGACCGTGGAGAAATAATTCATATAAAACTCCGTACACTACAGAGTTAAACCTGTCCCTACGGGCACTCAAGGTTACTAAGCTGTTCTTAGCTCCTTGCCCATAAAAACAAAATAATGGGGAGGGAGGATGAACTGGCAGAGCACAGAGGATTTTTAGGGCAGTGAAACTATTCCGCATGGTACTGTCAAGGTGGATACATGTCCGTATATATCTGTCTCAACCCGTAGAACATACAAGACTAAGCGGGAACCCTCAGGTCAACTACAGACACTGGGTGATAGTGACATGTCCACGTAGGTTTCTTGATTATAACGAAAGTCTCACTGGTGGGGGACGGTGATGATGGGGGAGGCTGTGTCCACATGGGGGGCAGGGGCGTACGGGAAACCTCTGTACTTTCTGCTCAGTTTTGCTGTGAACCTAAAACTGCTCTAAAAAAAAATAAAGTCTATTAAAGGACTTCCCTGGCGGTCCAGTGGTTACGACTCCGCACTTCCAGTGCAGGGGGTGCCGGTTCGATCCCTGATCTGGAAACGAAGATCCCACATGCTGTGCGGCACAGCCAAAAAATAAAAACAGAAAACAAAAAGAAATAAGCAAAAAAAAGTCTATTAAAAAAAGTATCTTTGGGGACTTCCCTGGTGGCGCATTGATTAAGAATCCACCTGCCAATGCAGGGGACACGGGTTCAAGCCCTGCTTTGGGAAGATCCCACATGCCGTGGAGCAGCTAACTACTGAAGCCCGTGCTCAGCAGCGAAGACCCAATGCGACCAAAGATAAATAAATAAAATTAAAATTAAAAATGTTTAAAAAGTATCTTTTTACTTTAGTGCAATCATAGAATTGTAAAATCTTATTAGACATAGTTCAGCCCAATGGTTCCCATCTGCGGGTGACTCTGCCCCCTCAGGGGACACTGGGCCATGTCTCGGGCATCTATGGCTATCAGGAGTGGGGGCTCCTGGCATCGAGTGGGTGTGGTCCAGGGAGGCTGCTCCACACCCCACAGTGCCCAGGACAGCCCCCCAGAGAGGATGACCGGACGGACGCCCAGTGTCCACACTGCTGAGGAGGAGAAACCCTGCCTTAAACAAACCCATCACGTTAATAACAAGAACGCCTCATATTTGCAGAAAATTCCCACCAGCTCCTCCAGAGGCGCCTCACTGGATCTGCACAACCTGGAAGTGGCCAAGGAGGGTGTTCCTGCCCCGTCCTCCAGATGACAAATAACCAAGAGCTTCCCCGGGGCTGCAAGGTAACCTGTGACCTCCTCCACGCTCCTGTCCCCGAGAACTTGAAAACTCCCGCTTCCTCCCAGGGGCCCAGTCAGGCCCCGAGTTCTCCATTTTCTGTCAGATGGTGCCAACGTTGACTTTTCTGGTGTTCAGAGAGAGGGAACGGGGGGAGAGGGGAAAAGCGCATTTAGAAACTAGGACCACAGTGCCCCACAAAAGCTGACTCCCACCCCATGAGGGTGACCCCTTTCTAGGTGGCGTGGGGTGCAGTGTCCCCCCCAAAGATACGTGCGCTTCCTAGGCCCGGTAGCTGGGAATGGGACCTGATTTGGAAATGGCATCTTTGTGGGTGTCATCGAGCTAAAGTGAGGTCACACAGAGTAGGGTGGCCCTAAGCCAACGACTGGTGTCCTCAGAAGAGGGAAACGTGGACACGCGTGAGCCTTGATAAAGATGCTCTCGTTGACCCGATTCTACTCAGGCTACCTTGAACTTTTCAATGGGACCTCGACGTTTGGGTTCCCGTGTTCATCTCTGCATCGTCCAGTTTTAACAAGGATCCTGCTAAGTTGGTTGATTGAGACCCCCCCCAGCCTCGACATCTGATAACTCCCAATACCTGCTACGGCTCCTCAGCCCCTCCCCCAGGTGATGTCTGATCCGGCCACCTGCAGCCGGAATCTTCAGAGGTCCCTTTAACCAGAATCTTCCCTTATGCTTCCTCTTGGCCATTTTCCATCCACGGACCCCCACCGGCTCCTCGGCTATGCGTCCCCGCTTGTCCGTGCTGTATTCAGAGTGGAGCCTAGTTCCACACTGAGGTTTCTTTTCCCCGTTGCAATCGTTTCAGGGTAAAGGCTGTTTTTACTGTTCTAACTACCGTCCAGCCCTGGGTTTTCTTTGACAGACACACAGGGTGATGGCCACGTGATGACCGAGGCTGAGACCAGAGAGATGCATCTACAAGCCACGGAGCACCAAGAGTTGCTGGAAACTACCACCTTCCAGAAGCCAGAAGAGGCAGGAAGGACCCTGCCCTGGAGCCCCCAGGGGAAGCGCGGCTCGACCCACACTGATTTCAGACTTCTGGCCTCCAGGACTGGGAAAAGACAGATTTCTGTTGCTTCAGGCCACCTGGTCTGTGGCGCTTTGTTACGGGGGCCCCAGGAAAGTCACACAAGTAGGCAAAGACAGGGCTGGTGGGGCCGGGGCCTTATTCTGACCCTCCCAGCCACAGCCTGTCTGCTCCAGCACGGGAGCTGCACGGACTTGGCTGGATTCATCTCCTGTTTTTGATTTCTCTTGACTTTTTTGTCCAACAAATTAAGGAGCTTCTTAAGAAGGCAGGGGCAGGGGTCACGGTCTTGACAACCAAGGACAAAAGATATGATCATTAGTAACTGTCACAAAGCAGAGCTGGCAGGCAGGTTTCAAATTAATTCGCACCCCAGATTCACCTGGCCCCTTGCCCGGCACCTCATCATGTTAGCAAAGAGCTGCGGAAACTCACATGCACACTCCCATGCACACCCACAGTCATGGAAAGCAAACTAATTGACATACTGCAAAGATGGGTCATCTTTTTGTCTTTTATCATCTCCAAACAGTTAATTTTCAGAAACTCCAAAAAGGGGAGCAACTTCTACAAATCAGTTTCTCCCCCTCGGCACTGCATCCCGGCATCGACAGGGTGGAGGCCAGGGAGCTGCTCCACAGCCACGGTGCCCAGGAGGGCCCCGGATAGAGGATGACCAGCCCCAGGGTCTAGCGTGCCCAGGGACAGGGGAGACCCTGGCCCTGGCAAACTTCTCGGTGCAAACCTTCTCTCTGGCCTCTGCCCCTGACGTCCTATGCACAGGTGTCATCCCCACCTCTCCGCCCCCCAACAGACTTCTTCCTGTCGCCGCGTACCTGGGGAGCTCACGGAACACACAGGCCTGGGCCCCCATCTCCGCCACCCCCAGGGACCCCAACTCAGAGAGCCGGGCCAGGGACAGAAAGGCCCCGGGGCCCCGTCTCTACGCTGCGCCCCACACGCACACAAGCGTCCCATTCACGTGGTGCTCCCGGAGCCTGGCACCCGGTCTGAAGCTTAAAATAGGCACACAACCAGCCTTTGTTGGGGAGAGGAAGGAAGGAAGGAAGGAAGATTTCAGACAAAGGAGACAGCACACTGCACCATCCAGGAAAGCCGGGGGGCCTGAGCTGGGCGGGAGGCCAGGAGGACCGGGAGCGGTGGTAACTGGAGGCCAAGTGAAGGTCACTCCGAAGGTGGGGTGGGCCCAACTCCCCGGTGCCACCAAGGCCCAAGGAAGCAATCTCGATTTTGTCGAGTGGGTGATGAGCTGGTGAAGGTGGCGGGAAAATGACGAACCAATCTCAGCTTTAGAGAGAAGATTCTGGTCATGGGTGGGGGGGTCAACCCATCGGAGCAGGAGAGACCAGAGGCTGATCTGCCAGCTGGGATGTTCTGATCGAGAGACGGGGAAACACTTAACTCAAGGGGGGAAGAAACACAGACGGGAGAGAGAAAGGCAGATCCGGGGGTGCTGATGCCCGCATGACCACCCCCAACCTCTGAGCTTCAGTTTAGTGGGCTGTCAAATGCCCAGGAAAAAAACCATTTACATAGCAGCACGATTCTTTACCGCCAAAATGTGGGAGCAGCCGAGATGTCCACCGACAGGTGAACGGATAAACACGTGTCCCTCCACACACGGGAACGTCACTCAGCCACGAAAGGAGAGAAGCCCTGACACTTGCTACCACGTGGATGGACCCTGAGAACACGATGCTCAGAGAGAGAAGCCAGACACAGAAGGACACACAGTGTGTGATTCCACTGATGGGAAACATCCAGCACAGGCAGATCCACAGACACAGAGAGTGGATTCGTGGTTGTCAACTGGGGAGGGGGGATCAGGGTGATTGCTCGTGGGGATGGAGATCTTACTGAGGTGATGGAAGGTTCTAAGACGGGTTTCTAGAGATTGTTGCACAACTCGATAAACGTATGAAAAAACTGAACTGTGTGCTAAAGTGGCTGAGTTTTATGAAATGGCAATTGTACCTCAATTTAAAAAATAAAAAAGTAAGACTTTTGCCCTTTGCAAGGTTCTCAGGGAGAACTGGTACTCTTTCTGTTAGAGTCTCAGAGCTGCCCACAAGCCCCCCTATCCACCAGCTTGCAGGACAAGATGCAACGTCACAGCGTGGACGAGGAGAGGGCGGGATGTGAGTGCCTGGGACAAGTCACCCACCTTTTCAGTGACCCAGTCAGGTCTCTGAGGTCTCCTGGGTGACATACGGAATGAACACTTTTCTCTAGACCCTGAAGAGAGGGAGGGAGACGCCATGCCCAAGGGCAGCACAAGAGAGAAGCAGTGAAAAGCGAGGTCCAGAGGTGTTGAAATGAGCATTGAACATGGCAAACCTTGACATTGTCAAGGACGGGGCCTGCAGGAGACAAACCTTCCCAGAACAAAGACGTGGCTCGGCCCATCTCCCTTGGGCTGTGAAGACACAGCAGCCTGCAGGGAGCAATGCAAGGGGTTGAAGTTTGGGTCAACACCCAGCATTCACGCAACTGTCCTGGGTACCGTCCTCTCTAGAAAGCTCCAGAAAGTTCCAAAGTCATGGAAGCCTGGCCCAACCACGCTTCCCTAAGAAATTACACAGGAGCTTCAAGAACACAAATGCCTGGGACTTCCCTGGCGGTCCAGTGGTTAAGACTGCGCTTCCACTGCAGGGGACACGGGTTCAATCCCTGGCTGGGGACCTAAGATCCTGCATGCCCCTCGGCACAGCCAAAGGAAAACAACATAAATGCCATAGGAAATCCAATTTTAAAGACGACTATTTGTTTCCAGATGCAAATGAGAAAACCTGTAATAACACTTTGAGAAGTGAGAAGAAGGCACTTTTTACACCACAACAGGGTGTACCCAGAAAAATGCTTCCATTCAGTTCAGGAAGCTGAACTGTCTGTGTGTCAGGGAATTCATATTCAGTTGTCTTTCCCTTCAAACTATAGGGCCCCAGGCTTTATGAAACATGGAGCAGAAAACAATGGCCTCCGTCACAATTATTTGCAGGTGGCGACCAAGAACCACTGGAAGAACTCAAGCTCCTGTAGAAGCCTCCTGCACTAGGTTACAGCCAAGGAAACAAATCGCAAATGTAGGCGTCTTCCAGTGACTGCGGCCAATCAATTAATCCTATATTCAAAATCAGTATAGGTGTTCAAAAGCCACACAAAAGACCCACCTAGAAAGAAGTCAGCATTTCTAAAATTCTCTAAAAGCGGTGTGATTTTTTTTTCCTCTCAAAACCAGAACACGAGATGATATAAAAACTAACCCAAATCTGAATGGCCATACTTCCTAAGGATCAAAGGTGAGGTGTGACCTTTAAAGGAGAAAATAACTTAGTTTTGTTTCCGAAAGGTGTCTCCACCAGGGGTGATTCTGCTCCCTGGGGGCAGGGGGTGACGTCTGGGGACATCTGTCATTGTCACACTGGCGGGGGAGGAGTCCTGGCATTGAGTGGATGGGGCCAGGGATGCTACTCCACGCCCCCCAGTGCCCAGGACGGCCCCCCACAGACCCAGCCCCAATGCCAGCAGTGCGATGTTTGTCAGCACTGCCAAGGGGAAGGACCCTGGTCCATCACGAGAACCCAAGCTGTAAAGCTCATATAGTCGTGGCCCAGTGGTCCCCTTCAGGGCACACATCCGAATGGCTCCTGTGGGGTACACTTAATCAAAACCACCCGAGAAGCTTTCTCTTAAGTAGATGTGCTTGTTCCTCGATAAAGTTTCAGAATCCAGGCAGGTGCACGCAGACCTGGCTTTTGTTGTTGTTGTTTTCCTCTCATTTTTAATAACATGAAGAAACAATTGTTTTTGCAGATTCTTTTTTAAAGCTCCAGAGGGGATTCTTATGTGCACCCCAAGATTGAGGGACTGGTGTCAAGCTTCAAGTGATTCCTTCTCTCCCCTCCCTGACAACCCAGTAATTCTACCCACCCACCTTCCTCCCCCCCAAAAAACCTTAATTTAGAACATTATTATCAACGCACATGTACCCTTGCCATGTGCCAGGAGCGTGCGAGGTACACGCATCCCCTCATTTGACCCTCGCGGCCATCCTGTGAGGTACCTGCTCCTATTTTATTATCCCAACTTTACAGAGGAGTAAACTAAATCCCCAGAGGCGACACAGCCGAGCAAGCAGCCCGAGTGGACATGGGGACACAGGCCCACCTTCCAGAGCCCGCTACACTCTCAACCCGTGCAAAACCACAGCACGCGACTGAACAAGTCTGTGAACTTGGCGTTTGCCTCGCTGACACCTAGCAATGGGGAAGGCTCTTTGCTGCTCATCACGCCTGTCTTCTACCGCCCACCTTCCAGCCCTGAGCAACCCCCGCTCCCCAGGAAAAATAAAAGCGCCACCCACTTCCCTCAATATCATTGTCCACAAAACTCCCACTTTGATTCCGGGCTCCTGAGCCCCCAAATTCCTGGAAAATTCGGTCACCAACACGAGCCTTTCTGCTTCCCCTTTGCACCCTGCCTCCCAGAAACCGAACTTGCAAAGTGTGTCCAAAGCCCATCTCCTGCAGCTCACTGCCTTGCCAAGGGGTTTCTGCCCCATGCCCCCTTCTACGCCAGGTGATTAGCCGAAGTGGGGGGGATTCCCCTCCACAATCCTCATAACTGACTTCTAACCGAGATCCCCCCATTTCCTCCGGAATAATCAACCTCCTGCAAAACCGGGGGGGGGGGGGTTGTCTCTCAGCTTCTATCCCACCTCCCTCCCCCACCCCTCCTTTCTCATCACTCACAGACTCCTAACTCTCCATTTCTCCTGATAGCCCTCGGAAGCTTTCTGAAAGGAGCCTGACGCCCCCTCTTCCCTCGGCTCCCCCCAACTCAGCTCTCTGGCCCTGTGCCAGCTCACCCTGAGCCCGAGTTCCTCTATCACCCTCCTCGGCCACCGGGACCCCCAACTCCATCGCAGTCCCCTCCCCAGCTAACCTCGACCCCCAGCTCCAGCCTCCAACTCCACCCCAAACCCCCAGCCCAGCATCCCCTTCAGGAACCCCGACCCCAACCCCTAAGCCGGATCCCCGGCCCCTCCTCACAGACCCCGACCCCCGATTCCGTCCGCAGCCGTTCCAGAACTCGCCACCCGCGGCCGCCCGGGCCTCCCATCCGCCCCGGCCGCGCCCTGCCCCCGGCACTCGAGGCGGTGGCGGCAGACCCTGGCCCAAATCGCGGCCGCACGCGCCCTTACCTGCGCTCGCGCCACCACGACCGCCTCAGCCCCTCACGCAGCGCAGCCGAACCCACCACGGGCCCGCGAGCGCTCGCTCCCCTCCGCGGGGGCGGGGGCGGCTCGCACGGGGCGGGCATTGGCGCCCAACGCGCCCAATCGCGGGCGCCGGCGGCGGGAGCCAGGGCTCGGGGCGGGGCGCAGGGCAGGCAGCGGGGTAGGCTGCGCCAGGGAGAGGGGGTGGGGCGTGGGGCGTGGGCGGGGCCGGGAGGTGGAGCGTTGAGTGGCACCGCTGCTGGCCACCCGCAAGGGGAGAACGCGCAGGGGGGAGGAGCTATGCTAATACGCAAATAGGTACAGTGTGGGGCACCCCGCAGCGGGGCGGCGAGCCGAGTTTCAGAGGTGACTTAGTGACGTCGAGGAGGCGCGAGGCGTTTCGTGAGTTCGAATCCCGGGTGGGGCCGCGGCTTCAAATCTGAATCCTACCTCACGTGCGGGGGGAGAATATCCCCTCCTAATCGGTCGCTTGACCTTCAAGACAATAATAATAACTGCTTCCTCTCGTTGAACGCTCTGCATAAGGCTAGGAGGCGAGACGATATTACCCCCAGTTTCACAGGGGCGGAAACTGAGTCTCAGAGAGGTTAAACTCAAGGTCATTCGCCCAACCCTGTCCAGGGTTTCTTAATATCCTAACTCCTGGGCCTTGATTGTAAAATGCAGATTCCTGGGCCCCCACCCAAATCGAATGAACCAGAATCCTGAAAGGAACTGAACGCCTGGAATGTGCATTTTTAACATGCTCCCTCATTGATGTTGGGAAACATTTGGTTTGTCTCCAAAAGTACCCAGCGGTCATGGAGGGGAGACTTTCCTATACAGGAGGATGGAGCCACCGTATTCTGGGACTTCCAGAACTTTGTGCAACACTGTTACTCTGTGATCTGAGCTGCTGGCCTCCCAGCTGGGCCCCCCCACGGCTGCTGTCATCCCTGCAGGAACCTCCCTGCTCACCCCCTGCAGTGCACAGGCAGAACCAGGTGCCTGGGGACAGCATCTCACTCCCCAGCTCCATCCCACAGGAGGAATTACTGTCTGCACAAGGGTTGCAAACTGGTGGCCCGCAAATGCTGTAAAATTCTAAATTCGTTGCCAACATTTAAAAATCAGGTTGTTTCACAAAGAGAAATCCAGATTTCCAGGCATTCTTGAAAAGTCAGGTCTGGCGATTCTTGCAGCCCCAAAGACAGATTAGGGCAGGGCTGGGGTGAGGCAAGTGAGGCACTTTTCTCAAATCCTGAACCTAAGGGGGCACCCCAAAACACTCACCATCCAGATAAATACTGTATAAATGCCATATTTTAAAAAGTCAAAATAAATGCAGAAATAATCCATGATGAACAAAATAACTAAAATTTTAAAGAAAGACAAGATTTGATTCTGCGCTGGTGCAAACCACCTCCTTTGCTACTCTCTAGCCCCAGCCCTGTCAGATCCTGTCTTTATTTCAAAAATAGTGATGTTCTGTGCATCATGGCTTCCTTTACATTAAATATTGCAGTAAAATATGTATCTAGATGGCTGAGTTTTTTGTCACACGTGGTGAGTGCCTCGCTCTCTCACCCTAGTCCTGGCCGTGTTTATAAATTCACGAAATCTGCCCTGAGCCATTTAGTGGATGGGAAAACTGAGGCCCTGCAGGTTTGTTTGTTGTTGTTCTTTTAATTAATTTTTATTGGAGTATAGTTGCTTTACATCCTGCAGGTTGTTCTCCAGGTAATATGAGGATCATAGTGCCTGCCCGATCACCTCAATGGCTGCAGGAAGTACAGGGTCCAGCGGGGCTGGTGTGATCTCTTGTGGGGGTCACAGGGGTGAAGCACTGAAATGTTCCCAGGATGCCCCAGAGTCCTCGTCACAAAAGTCGGAACTCTTCCCACAGACCCATCCCTCACCCCCATCTTTCTGGTCTCTCTCATCCTTTACAGGTGGCGAGCTGACCTCCCCAACCCAAAAAAGGCGCACTTTTGGGGAATGCGGAATCCACTTCTTTATTGCAGGAAGACTATTTGTAGAGCGAATGCTACACAGACCCCACAGTGGGGTCGGGGGGCACCCACATGCAGGAGGCGAGGGGGCAGGGGTGGAGACAGCAAGCGTGGCCTGGCACGGTCCCCAGACCCACCGGTGCCGAGGCAGGACGGGCCAGCAGCTGGGGCAGGCTCTGGGCCCCCTCCTGCTGGAGAACCCCAGGGTCCGGGCAGGGCCTGGGGCAGGAGAGGCCTGGAGGCAGGCAGAGCCCCAGGGAGATTGTGCTATCAGGGTGTGTCCCTGAGAAAGGGCTGCAGACCCCTGCGCAGCCCCACTTTCTCTGGCACCTTCAAGTGGGAGGGGTCAACACCAGCTGCTGGTGGGCCCTGGACCCGCCACAGGACAGGGGTGTTCCGCAGTGCTCAGACAGGATGCTACCTGTTCTTCCGTGGGCCTGTCCACACGCCGGGCGGTGACACACACGTGCACACACACACACTCCCTCCTTCTCACAGTGGGCCCAGTAAATATTTGCGGAGTGAACAGCCATACAGATGCAGAAGGAAAAAAACACACTGCTACCAAGATGGACACAAACAGTCCCTCTTACCCACGTACAGTCCACGTGGTCACATGACCTCTCTTTTGCGGGTGCACACGCGCACGTACACACACACGTGCTGCTTCCTTGCACCTAATGACACCAGCGCTGTGAGTGGCCCCAGGGAGAGGCCCAGGAGGCAGGGAGCTGAGGGCAGCTCCAGCCATGGCCAGCAGGCAGCTGAGACCCTCAGTCCTGAGACCACAGGCAACTGAACGCTGCCCAGGAGCACATGAGCTGGATGTGGCTCTGTCCCTGGTCATGCCTTTGGATGAGACCACAGCCCAGCTGGCCTCACGCTGAGACCACAAATGTGTGCTGTTGCAAGTTGCTGAGTTTGCGCTCCTGTGTTCCCCAGCAACAGCTGATGGATACAGATGTTGGGCTGAGAGCCCCCTTACGACAGAGTGCAGCAGGCGTGGTGCTCCTCAGACAGTCAGGACACACAGGTCCACAGATGCTCTCTGCTAAATCCCGTAACCCACTCCCGAAAACGCAGCTGCACACAGTCACACTCTTGCAGGTGCCAAGGCTCACACGTCACAGGTGTCTGGTCCTCCTGGCAACCACACGACCCACCCCTGCCTACACCCTACACTGGGATCACACGACAGACCATCACACACACAGGAGCCCCACACACACGCTTAGACACAAGCCATCCGCCCAGCGCACTAAGGGGCCCAATGCATCATCCCAGGGGTGCCCCCCACCCCACCCCAGGCCTACAGGTCACCTTCATACTGTCCGACACGGCCTCACTGGGTCCCGTGAGTGTGGTGTCATCTAGACACTCACAGAAACAGAATCTCACAGTGGTGGCGGGGACCCACGCCTTCCTGGGTGCGCCCCCCCGGAGGGCCCCGTAGATGGGAGGAATCGGGCTGGGCAGAGCTCTGCGTCCAGCCCCTCAGATCCTGCCAGTGCTGGGTCCGGATGCCTGCCTCTGGACAGGGCCCGGCAACCCCTCACCAGCACCCCGGGTTCCCTGCCCTGGGCTTGGCGGCGACAAACTGTCTCGATCTCTGTCTGCGGGCTGTGTCCGGGAAGTCCCTCCATATTCATTCCAGACAGTCCCCTGGAGTTGTGCCGTGGCCATCAGCCGGTCCCGGGCCTCCCCTGCCTGCACCCCAAGCCCAGGCGGGGCGAGGAGTGAGATTCCGGGCTGGCGGGGCACTGCTGTGAGCCCCGTGGTTATTGCCTGGCGGCCTGAGACCCAGCCCACAAGGCCCCCCACCAATCCGTGGGGACGGGGGCAAGAGGGGTGGTCTGGGACCTGGGGAGGGGGGCACAGGCCAGAGGTCATGAGGGATGGAAGGGGGAGGGGAGTGTATGTCAAACACCAAGTTGGAGAAAAGAAAATCTGAGGTCCATGTGCATTTCAACTCCCTCCTCCCCGGCAAGGTCACAGTGATCTAATGTAGGGGCAGGGTGCAGGTCTGGCTGGGGGCACCCAGGGGGCAGAGTCAGAGGTGGGAGTCCTGGGAGACACGGAGATGGAGGAAAAACCGGCTTCCTGAGTCCCTGTGGGGACAGGCAGCTTCCCCCGTTTTCCCATGTGCAGATCAAGGGGGCCACCTCCAGCGCTTGGCTTTGGCGGGGCGTACAGACAGGATGGGGGGCGGGGCAAAGAGGGAGGGGAAGGCAGAGTGGCGTGACAGAGCCGGGCTGGAGCCCCAGGTCTGCCACAGGCTCGGCAGGGCCTCGTCGCCAGAGACATTGGAGGGAAAGAAGTGGAAGAGATGGTGGGGGGAGGGGAAAGAAGGAAGAGGAGAGGGAAGAGGAGGCGGAGGGGGGCAGCGGGGGCACAGGACGTGGGGAGAGGCCTGGGGCCAGGACAGCAGGGCGCCAGCGGCGGGCGCTCTGGGCTCACATGAGGACGCATTTGCCCTTGATGCGGTCTGTCCTCTTCTGTTTGCTGGAGCGCTTGCCGTCGATGTTCAGGCTCATGTTCCGGCGTGTCTCCAGCGTGAGCAGCTCCTGGAAGAGCTCCTTGACGTTGTAGTTCATCTTGGCCGATGTCTCCATGAAGGCGCACTTCCACTCCTGGGCCACGGCCTGGGCCTCGCGGGTGTCCACCTCCCGCTGGGTCTCGTCGCACTTGTTGCCCACCAGCATGACGGGGATGTCCTCCACGCTGCCCTTGATCTGCACGATGAGCTTGTAGATGGGGCCCAGCTCCTCCAGCGACTGCTTGCTGGTGACCGAGAAGACCAGGATGAAGGCGTGGCCCTTGGAGATGGACAGCCGCTGCATGGCCGGGAACTGGTGGCTGCCCGTGGTGTCGGTGATCTGCAGCGTGCACACGCTCTTGTCGCAGCTGATGACCTGCCGGTAGGTGTCCTCGATGGTGGGGATGTAGGTGTCCCGGAACGTGCCCTTGACGAAGCGCAGCACTAGGGAGCTCTTGCCCACGCCGCCCGCCCCGAACACCACCACCCGGTAGTCATTGCTCTGTTCAGGCATCTTCCACGCGGCGGTGCGGGGTGGGGCCGGGAGGGCTCGCTTCGGCTGCTAGAACCCCAGACCAACCCTGCACAGAGAGGAGTGTCAGACAAGAGCGACCACCCACTAGGAGGGGGTGGGAAGGTCGGCCTCTCAGAGGAGCGGCATTTCTCCTGCATCCCGGTTGATTTGGTCGACTCTGCCATTCTGCCCTGCACACAGGCTCAGAGCCAGACCCTCTGCCTGTCTGCTTCCCCTCAACGAAATCTGGGGCCTAAACTCCTTCCCCGGGGGTGGGGAGTGGTCTCTGGGCTGGAAGAGGCATGGAGATGCCAGCGTGGGGTGCACACCAACTGCTTTCTCCACCTGCATGCTCCCCCAGCCCCCAGGTGGCACTGGCTTTTCCCTGGCTTTGTGACCTGGGCAAGCTGCTTTGCCACCCTGAGCCTCGGGTTTCTCCTCCACAAAATAAGTAAAGGGGTGCCTCTCTCCAGCCATCACAGGCTCCCTGCTCTCACCCCAGCCCAGAGGCTCGTCAACCTCGTGGGAGCTGTGTGGTAGGGCGTCTTTAAAATGCAGATTGCAGGGCCTCAGCCCTGGAAGTGGTGAATCCTTTGGTTCAGGGCCACAGCCCTGGGAACTTGCATTTTAAAGCTCTTCTCCTCCCCTCATCCCATAACTGTGATCCTGATGCTGGAGGTTCAAGAATTTGCAAATCATGAAGCGGGTTTCCCACAGCAGCCCAGGCTGTAGATGAGAAAAGTAAAACTTAGCCTAAAGAGAGAAAGCCTCTCTCCCTGAACTCCAAACCCAGACTATGGTCTGGCCTGCCCTGGCCTCCCGCTCAGGTCTGATGTGTCCGTAGGAACAGAACTCCCTGCGAGGGGGTCCTCTTCACCCCTCTCCGCTACCCTGTGCTCAGAGAGGTCCAGTGACCTCGGGAGGTCACACAGCACAGCAATTCCTGAAATGATGGAGGTGGGAGAAGAACTGTGACCTGGGGGTGGGAAGGCAGGAAGCCTGTCTCCAAGCATCTGTGTCCTTACTTATAGAAACAGCAGAGACCCCTTCCCTGCCTCCTTCTCAGCCATCTCTGAGGGTCCCATAACACGGGGCGGAGTCTACAATGGGATAGAGAAGATATGGCAAGATTGCACCCAGGCCATGCTACTTCCCTCAGGTGTGTGTGTGGTGGGCGGGAGCGGGGTGGAGGGCAGGGCGGGGAGCAAGACCCAATGGTGTGAAAGACCCTGGCGGTGAAAACCCGGGCAAGTAAATTGATGTTCCTGAGCCTCTATGTTCTCATCTGTGAAATGGGAGCAGTCTCAGTGCCCACTCCACGGAGCCGCTGGCACAAGCAGTGCCATAAGCTGGATAAAGCCCTTGGCCAGGTGCCTGGCACACAGAGCCCTCAGTAAAGATGGACGGACGTGGTTATCAATCACAAATGCCCAGGGTGTAAAGCACTCGGCTGGCCGTGGGTTGGGAAGGCACATTCTCAGTGATCAAAAGGACCAAGTTTGTCAGAAAAAGACATACGGAGAAGGTAACAGCCGACACGTACCTCACAAATTACGTGCCAGGCAAACTTGTAGGAGCTTTAGCGGTTCTAACTCGTGGGGGACTGTTTTTAGGCATCTTGGTGACATGCGTAGCACTTGGGGGTGGGGGGCTGGCAGGGCTGCCAGCCTGCTCTGCAGTCGCTACCCTCTCCTGGGTGGGCACCCCAAGAAGTGAGCTCATCAGCATGCAGCCAGGGGTCACCACCACAACTGGCCGAGGGACTTGGGGTGGCTGGTGACCGTCCGTTCTTCCACCCCAGACCCAGCCCTTGCCTCGCTCTGGGTGCAGACCCCCTGGCAGTGCTCCAGGCCTGTCAGCAGGGGTGTCCTCCGGGAGGGGCCCACCGGGGCCTGGGATCCCTGACTCGGAGCCCCATTCAATAACCCGCAAACCCATGCCAGGAATCCACCTGGTGCCATCTGAAAGCCACCTGCACCTCCCATGGGCTGGGGTTGGGGGAAGGGGCCTGTGGGCACCAAGGCGCAAAAGGGGGTGGCATGGGCTCAAGGTCACAGCAGAGAGGTGGCAGAGCAGAGCAGGATTTGAACCCGGCCCCGGCTGGCTACACAGCCTGGGGTCCTTCCCCTGTGCAAGGCAGCCCACCCTGAGGCTCCCGGGCCAGGGGAAGCTGCCAGGTCCTGGGTCCCCGGAGCCCACTGCTCTGGGAGGTTGGAGCGACCTCAGGTGCAGAAAGCAGGCCCCACCCAGGGGAGGGCCTGGGGGCTCGGGCTGCCTGCCCCAAGGGGGTCTGACATAGGGACTACGTGACCAGTGAGGGCTTTGAGGAGAGGGGGCTCCCCTGGGCCCGAGGAGGATCTAAGTGGTGGGGGAGGGCCGTCCACCAGAGGAGGGGCTCCTGGATGAGGGCCTCGGCTGGGAGAGGGAGCAGGAGAGCTGAACGGGGCGGCGGTGCGGGGAGACGGGCTCGGGGCCCACTCGATTCCTCCTGGTGGCGCCCTGACAGCGGGACCCAGGGGGGCTCCTGTGGGCCGGAGGAGGGGCTGGCTCGGCCGAAAGGCTGCCCGTCAGTACCGCGGGGGAGGGGTGATGCCGGGAGGGAGCTGTCCAAGGTGGGCACGAGGAGGGCGGCCCGGCCGGGGCCCAGCCGGACCGGGGAGGGGGGTCCGGTGGAGGGCCCGGCCCCGCGGCCGGGGAGGGTGGGGCTCGGACAAAGGAGGGCGCGCGGGGAGAGGACCTGCGGGCCTCGCGGGGGGACGCAGCGGGCCCCGGCGCCCCGGTCCCCCGCCCCGGCCTCCTACCTGCGCGCTCGTCCCTGCGGCGCCGCCGCGGCTGCTGCTGGCCTTCTCCGTGTCCGCTCGGGCGCCGCCGCCCCCCGCACGCCGGAGCTGCTGCCGCCGCCGCGCCCGCGCCCGTCCCCGCCCGTCCCCGCCCGCCGCCGGGCGCCGCGCTCCGCCCCTCCCCCCGGCCCCGCGCCCCCGGGCAAGGTCACCGCCGCCCCATCTGGACCCCCGCCCGGTGAACACCGGCTCCTGCCAGGGACGCCATAGGGGTGGGGTCTTCTTCCCCGGGAGGAAGCTGGCGCACCCCAGGGCCACCCAGCAGCCGGCCGCTGGGCAAGATGGGGGCAGAGCCGAGGTCACCCAGGAGCAAAGAGAAGGGGCCAGTTGACAGAACTGCAGACAAGGGGCCTGGGGGAACAGAACGGGACACCCTTGGGCTGGTGGGGGTGAGGGTCCAGGGCAGGGCCCCCCAGCGGGGAGGTCATTGATGGAATGAATAATCAATCAGTCAATCAATAGATGTATGAGAAGGCAGAGGTGGCCCAAGGGGGCTCGGGGCAGTGGGGACGTACCTGGAGACTAATCTCCATCCCGGGGGGCGGGGGGGGGGGGGATTTGTCCTGGCAGGGTGGGACTTGGTTTGGGTGGGTGCCCCTAAGGGCAGGCCACCAAGGCAGAGATGGCATTTGGGCCCTTGAGCTGGGGGCGGGGGTGGGGTGGAAGGACAGTTGCTTTTGAAGCTGGGGGTGAACAAAGGGAGACAAGGAAAATGGATTTGCAGTTTTCTGGTAGGAAAATGTTATCTTCATCAAATAGGAGTTGTCTCTGAGAATAAACGTTTGCCTTTGGGAAGTGTCTGTGCGGTTGACTTCTGTGTGTCCACGATTAAGCCAACAGAGTACCATCACCCCTCCCTCCTGAAGACTGGGAGGGTGGAGACTCATCTCAGAGAAGACTGGGCTTTGGGAAACAGCAACTGAACCAGGCAGGGGTGGGTGTGAGAACGCCCCAGGGCCCAAGCCTGTTAGAAGCAGGCACTCCTCCATGGATAGGCTGACACTAAGGGTCCCACAAGGAGGGACCTTCTGGGGTCAGAGCAGTCGGAGGGTGAAAGAGGCTCTTTGTAGGGTGATGAGCTCCCCATCATGAGGTGTGTGAGCAGATGGTCGGCTGGAGCCCAAGGGCTCCTCTGGCTCTTGGCTACTTGAGTTTTGCTGACCCAACATGTCTGTGGCTCTGGCTGAGCCAGACCCTTCCTGCTCCCTTGGAGAGGTGGGCACTGCCCCCAAGACCATCTGGCTCCCCCAGAGGCCGGGCCTCTGAGGTTCGTCCTGCTTTGGGGGCTTGAAGGGCCCCATTTCTCCCTGATTCAGCCCCTCCACTGCACCTCCCGGCCTCTAGCACCTGGACCATCCCACCCGCCTCCTTCCTGGCCTCCCAGCACAGCCCCCTCCAGCCCTCCTTCTACCCTGGCCTTCACCACACAGACTCCCCTGCTCTCATGCCACCCCTGGCTTCCTTCACTTCCGGGTCAAGGTCCAGCTTCTCAGCCTGGCGTTCGAGCTGCTCCCGACCTGACCCAAGCTCCCCTCCGGTTCCCCATCCAACCCTGGCTGCCTGGAGCTGTTCCCCGGACACACCCCACTCCTGCCCTGTCCTAGGCCATGTGGGGCACCACAGAGGGTGGCCCGGCCCCAGCCCCACATCTCCAAGTGCTCTCAGCCAGCGATGGAGACAGCCCTGTGGATCTCCACATCCCGGCCAAGCGCTCGTCTGAGCCTCAGTCTCCCCATCTGTGAATGAGGATCACCATTGTCTTGCCTCCCAGCGTTGCTGGGAGCGATCTATCGGGCATGACGTCCACCCTCCTGGGGCTGCTGGGCACACAGGAGGTCAGAGATGACAGCCCTGCTCCCTCCGGCTCCGACTGCCTGCCTGCTTCCGTCTCTGAGTGACCAGGGGCACTGGGCTGGGCCTCCAGCCTTGGGCCGGCCCTCTGCTCCTCCGGGCACCAGCCCAGGCGGGGGCAGGCTGACTCATGCCTAGGAGTGTGGGCACGCTGCACTCTGCAGCTGCTACTTATAGCTCCCAGGCCAGGCTCCGGGCCGGATGAGCCAGGAGAGGACAGGCCCCAGAGTCTCCCCCTCGCTCTCCCAGGCACGGGGCTCAACGCCCACCCGAGCACCCCAAACTAGGACGGCAGTGCCCCCTTTCCCGTGGGCGGCCGGAAGAGCCCTGGCCTTCATGCACCAGTGCAAGAGAGGGTTGGGTTTTATCAGCTCAGAGAACGGGATCGGCTCCCCTGGGGTGGCCCAGCTGGGAAGAGACAGGGCTGGGGCTGGAGCTCGGGTCCATCAGGTTCTGAAGCCACAGCCAGCCTTTCTGCTGTCCCAGGCTGTCTGGGGGCCTGGCCCAGGGACGCACACCTGGACTTTGGCTGTCCTTGATCTGCAGAAGTCCTCTCAAATGTAAACGGACAGCAACTCACCTGAGAGGTCCCTGCTCCTCGCCTGGCCTTGCAGCCTATGGGCCTCCTGCCAGCTGCTCCGGGTGGGGGCCGCTCTCCAGACCCACCGTTCAGGGAGGAAGGTGGCTGGGTCTCATGCTCTGTTCTTTCTGTGCTCCCGGGATTAATGCAATTATGTGGGCGAAGCTGAGGCTGGGCGCCACGGCCTCTCACCGATGCTGTTTGGCCCACAGAGGTTTTTATTTGTTTTTAACTTTGGTGTCAACATTTAAAAACAAGAAGGTCATTTGTCAAAACACAGTTTGCCTTAAAAAATGAATGGGCTGGTGTCTCGAGCCCAAATTCTGCCCACCAGCTCCTGTGGGAGCTGGACCCCAGCCCCTGGTGGAAGATGCTGGTCCTTCACTGAAGCCACCTGCCTAGCCCCTGGGAGTGGCCTGAGGGGCTCTTGCACATACGGGGCTGTGTTGTCATCAACACCTCCAAGGAGTGGGGTCACTGGGGCCTAAGCCATCAGCAGGATGAACCCCTGCCACACTTGCATCCTTTAACAGAGAGCCGGACAGCTTTGATCAGTCAGAGAAAAGGACCATGACATGCAGGGAGACCTCAGGGCCTTTGCACAGGCCACTTCCTCTGCCAGAAAAGCTCTTCACCCATCTTCTGACTCCAGTGAGGCCCTCAGAGACTCCCCGCTGACCACACTGCTAAATTAGTCTTTGTCTCCCTTCGTGGCTCTCCCTCCACCTTGCTTATCTTCAGGGCACTTATCACATTTTGTGTCCATCTATCATCTGTCTCCCTTGCTAGAATGTGAGCTGCCTTAGGTTCCAGGACAGTGGGTCTCCCCTGGGGGTGATTCTGCCCCCAGGGGACCCTGGGCGATGTCTGGGGACATTTGTGGTTGCCATGACCAGGGTGGGCTCTTGGCATTGAGTGGGTGGGGCCAGGGAGGCTGCTCCACACCCCAGGGCATCCAGGACGGCCCCCCAGAGGATGACCCAGCCCCACGTCAGCAGTGCTGGGGGGACCCTGGGGTAGGGCAATGGACCTCAAATGTGTCCCCAGACCAGCATCCCCTGGGAGCTTGGTAGAAATGCAAAATCTGGGAATTCCCTGGCGGTCCAGTGGTTAGGACGCCGGCTTTCACTGCTATGGACCCAGGTTCGATCCCTGGTGGAGGAACTAAGATCCCACAAGCCATGCGGCGCAGCCGAAAGAAAAAGAAAAGAGAAAGAAATGAAAAATCTCTGGCCCTGCCCCAGCCAAGACTAGCTCGGCAGGAGGCCCAGCCGGTCCCTCAAAGGGAGGGCATGTGAACCGTGGCGGCCTTTTCCTTTGCTTTAAACGCACCACCTCAGCTGTGCCTCCCAGGCACTGAGAGGGGGGGCTCTAAACGGCCCACCTGCCCATCCCGGCTCTCTCCTGCCAGGCCGGGCACACAGCAATCACTTGGGCCCTCGGCGAGAACACTGCGGTCTGCCAGGTCAGCTTTCCTTGCCCCAGGAGCTGCAGAGGCCTGGAGGGTGTCAGGGTCGGGGAGGGACGGGGTCTCCCTTCTGCAGCCCAATCTGGCCTCAGCCAACTGACAGCCAGGAGAAGAATTCTAGGGTCTTCCCAGAACCACCCCAAGCCCTGCAGCAGCCCCCTTCTGCCCTCAGGAGTCCCAGCCCAGTCCCAGCCTCTAGGAGGCTCTCAAAATGTCAGGTGGGTCGGTCACCGGCTCTGTACCAAAGCTGACAGACAGCTCAGGGTGGACACGGGCTGGGACATGTGGGCTGCATGACCCTCTCTTCCTGGCAAGGCTGAGGGTCCAGAGCTGGTGGTCAGGGCAGGCCTGGAGGCGCCGCGTGCAGGGACACAGCATCCCGTCCGATGCCTGTCTTTCAGGGCCCAGAAGATGTAGACTGGCTGGGAACTGGCGACCCCCTCCCCGGCTCCACACTAATAACTTCTCCACCAGAAACGCAAACAGCAGACAACAGAAGCCACGACACTGTTATTACGCTTGATTCAATCCGCGAGTCCTGGGTGCCGCCTCCTAACTTTCTACTCTTTTGTCTCCAGATCAAGGAGGGGGACCCGGCTGACTGCATCCAGCTGTGGCTGGCACTGGGAGCCCCGACTCCACTCGGCCCGGGGGCGGCGGGGCCGGTGAGGGTGACGCTGTACCAAGGACCAGAGCCGAGTCCTGGCTCAACCCTCCTGCTTGCTGAGCCCCCGCATTGGGCGCCCATAATCGTGCTGCCAGGAGCCTGTCTGGTCACAGCCAAGCGGCTAGGGGTGGCCTTGACCCAGCCAGGCACATCCAGATAAAGGTGGCGTTTTGTGCTGGGAGTTTTGTTTCTTTAAACAGAAAGGCGTTTGTGCTGCTTGGGAACGCTCGTGTCCAAGTGAAGGTGGCTGTGCCTGGTTGACACCAAGCAATACACAGGTCATTAGCAGGCGTGTGCCCCCTCTCCTCCGTGAGACACGCACACAGATCTCAAAGCGACGCATCCTAGATGGCGCAAAGTTGCACAGAGACGAAGGCTTTCGTGGCCAACGTCCAGTTCCATGTCAGGGCTGGTCCAGGGCCCCAGGTGGTGGGTGACCAACCCACAGGCTTCTTCAGCCAGAGCTGTCACCACACGGCACCTGTCGTGTCAGAGCGGGTGTGGGGGAGATGGAGCCACTGAGCTGGCCTAGACGAGAAGACCCTGGTCTAGGCTGGACACGGCCACCATGAGCCGGGGGACCTCAGGAGTGAGGTCGGCCTCTCCGGGGCCCCCGTCAGATGGGACGACCATTTTTCTTCTTACCTCAGCTTTCAACTTTGATCCTTGGCCAAAGCAGGGAAAGCTGACCGGAAATGACCAAGTGACACCATCATCCCTGTGGCCCCAGGAGGCAGACCCCAGGGCTGACCCTGGCCCCTCCAACCACAGCAGACGGGAGGGGTGGCATTGGGGGTGCTGGCGGGGCAGCCTGTGTCCTCTCCTACGACACACAGCTCCCCCCAAACTTCTTGGGGTCCCACCATCCCTGGGGGACCTGGAAGCAGTTTTGCTGGGTCTGGCAGGACCATAGAGAGAGGCCAGAGCCTGGCAGACAGAGGCTGGGCAGGCTGGGGATCCGAGGATGCCGGGGACCGGGGTGGCGGTGTCTGAGGGACGGATGGGGCGCCCCGGGGTTTCCCCCCTCACTGGTGTGGCAGCGCCCTTCGTGGTCTGGAAGCTGGCTTAGAGTGAGGGGGGATGATATGACCCTGAAGCCTCCAGTGCAGGGAAGGGAAGGGGAAATGCAACTGATGGGTGGAGAGGCCTGTGGTGTCCCCAGGCATCCCAGGAAGCTGATGGCTGGCGGGAGGGCGGGGCCCCTGCTGTGCGTGTGCTTTAGCTAACGGAGGGGAAGGAGTATGGAGTGGGGGAAGCCTGGAGCAGGCTGCTCTGCACCCACTGGGGGGCTTCCTACTGGATTCAGGGGGACGGGGCCCCTGGGGGACCCTGCCCAGCCCCGTCCCACGGGCCACACCCTTCTAAAGGCAGGCTCTGGAATCTGGCCACTCCATGACATCCCGCCCACCCGGGGCAAAGGTGGAGTGAAGTAGGGGCAGGGGTCGCCAGCAAGGGTGGGTTTAGGACAAGGTGGAGGTGATGGTCCCATGCCCACAGGGGTCACTTTCCCAGCATGGGGACAGGGTCAGGCCATGCGGGGTTCAGACGTGGGTCCTGGCAAAAGCCAGACAGAAGTGCCTGGAGACGGGCCCAATACTTCCAACAGAGTGGAGGTGGGGGGCCTTGGACACACGGCCCTGCCCCCTGAGACCCATATCGACACCGAATGAGGCTGGGGCCGTGGCGGAGGTTGTGTGCTCTCCTGCCCGCGGAGCCGGGCAGGTGGCAGCAGGCCGGCGCCTGGGACGCCCCTTGGGACAAGCAAGTAGCGGCTCCTGGAACCCCACAGGGCTGGAGTGACGGGCTGGAGGCCCCGCCGCGCCCAGGGCCACAGGGCAGAGGGGCCCGTCCTCGCCGGGAAGCTTTGACAGCCCCACTGCCACGGCCAGTCTCCCCAGTGTGGGTCTGGGCAGCAACCGCAAGTGAGAGGAAGGCAATCAGAGGTGCTAGGAAGGAGCCTGGGCCCCATGGCCGAGTGGACAAGTGAGAAGACAGGAAGGGTATAAGTAATGGGATGGGCTGCGGAAGCCGAGGCCGCGCCTCCAGGCTTGGGGGCAGACACAGTCAAGTCCCCCCGAAGGGCCCTCAGCCCTGGCTCAGCCCCGAGCAGGAGACGGTTGCCATGACTACACTAACAGAGCTTGTTGCCACGGAGGGGAGGGTTCGGGCCAGCCCCACGGGGCTGTTAGGCTCCTGCGCTCCCCGAGGGGGGTCCTAGCTTCGTGTCTGGCCTGGGGGAGCTGAGTCACATGGCCCTTGACCCTGGCCTGCGGGAGTCGTCTTGCTCTGGAGACCCTGTGGCCAAGCTGCCCCAGGCCTGCCCGCACTCTCTGCAGCCCTGGGGCTCTGTGGCCTCGGGGAGCCGAGCAGCTCAGCCCGGCCTGGAACCCCAGCCCCTGGAGAGCAACCTCTCCGGGCAGGGCGGTCGCACCAGAAAGCAGGGAAGAAGAGGGCGGCTCCGAGATCCCTGGAACCTCCGTCTCCCCAGAAGCACAGCCTCAGGTGGCAGGAATCATAGCCCCATCACCCCCACTAACCACGAACGAACCGGAGGCTCCTGGCCAGAGGCTCCTGGCTGGCGGACTCCTTTCAGAAACCCCTCAGGGCATCACGTGACAGCGACTGGACCCTCTGCTCACCCTGGGGACAGGCCCGCCACGTGCTGCAGGGCTCCAGGGAAGGCGTGGGGGGTGGCTACGGCGATGGCACTGTAGCCATGGCTGCGGAGGACAGAGGCTGGCCTCTCCCGCACTCGTCTACAGCCAGCGGTGTTTAGGGGTGGGGAGGGTCTGCGTCTGACCCCACCTGGACGCCCGGGGCCACCTCCCCTGCGAGTCACCAGACCCCCACGCCCACGGATGACATGGCCACACAGCTTTGGTGAATACTTTTAAGAGAAGAATTTGTAAAAGTAGTAGCGGTGCCCCAAGGCTCGGGGTGTAGGATCTGGGGCTCAGTGCAGTCCCGGGCGGCCCCTCTGTGCGCAGGCGCAGCCCGGGGGCTGAGCTCGGACCCTCGGGGGAGGCGAGGCTCCAGCTGGGTGGGGGCAGGGCGGGCACCCGGCGCGGGATGGTCACCACTTGAGGAAGACCATGCCCGCCAGGACGGCGTAGCCCAGCACCAGGAAGAGGACCTTGAGCAGCCGGTCGCTCTTCTCCTCCAGCTCCTTGGCCAGGATCTCAAAGAAAGTGACGAAGAGGAACGTACCGCCTGCCAGGCCCTGCAGCACCACGGAGGCCACGCTGCTGGGCACGCCCTGGGCACTCTCGATGCCCAGGCCGAGGCTGATGCCCAGGGGGATCATGGCGCTCACGGTGACGGCCAGCTTGGCAGCATCCCTCAGGGTCATGGCGCTCCTGGCCATGCTGATGCCCAGGGCCACGGCCACCAGCGTCTCGTGGATGGCCACCCCCAAGAACAGGCTCACCACCTTCTCCCCCTCCTCCTGCAGGCCCAGGGCCAGGCCCTCGAAGACCGAGTGGGCCGACAGGGCGAACACCAGGCTGAGGAGCCGCAACGGGCTGGAGCGCGACAGCTCCTGGACACTCAGCCCGTGGCTGTGCATGTGGGGCTCCCCGTAGAGCGCGTGGCCCCGCGAGCCACCCATGAAGGGGCTCTCGTACTCTGAGTCGCTGCCCACGTCCGAGCTGGCGTTGAACGTCTCCAGGTCGATAAAGGCCGGCCTCTCCTTGCGGAAGGTCAGGACAAGCTGCTCCAGGAAGACGGTCATGAAGAAGCCCAGCAGCATGATGGTCTCGGCCAGCGGGTAGTCGGTGCTGATGTGCCCAAGACTCAGGACTTTCTGGAGCTGGAGCAGAGGGCGCGAGAGGGGGAAAAGACGGGCAGAGGTTCAGAGGCGCGACCGCCGAGACCCCGCTGCCCACGCAACAGGTTCTTCAGACGTCACCTTTCAAGTAGCAGAAATACCCAAATCATACAGGTCTTAAAGAGGGGTGGTGGCTCATCCTTGACGGATTTAAAAATAAAGGGACTTCCCCGGTGGTCCAGTGGGTAAGACTGCGCTCCCAATGCAGGGGGCCTGGGTTCAATCCCTAGTCGAGGAACTAGATCCCACATGCACGCCACAACTAAGAAGTCTGCATGCCGCAACTAAGACCCAGCACAGTCAATAAATA
The DNA here is from genome assembly GCF_949987515.2 of Delphinus delphis. Lineage (NCBI taxonomy): Eukaryota > Metazoa > Chordata > Mammalia > Artiodactyla > Delphinidae > Delphinus > Delphinus delphis. The sequence continues at coordinate 2,660,475 of NC_082685.1, read as the reverse complement.
AATAAATATTTAAAAATAAAAACTCTATTAGAAAGGGACTAGGCCTCACGTCATGTCCACTATGTCAACCAATTTAAAAAGAGTGTAGTGGGCTGCATCATGACCCCTAAAAGATATGTCCACCAGGAATCTCAGAATGTGACCTTATTTGTCAGAAGGGTCTTTGCAGATATAACTGAGGTGTGATGGGCTGAATTGTGTCTCCCCAACAAAAGGAAATTTCTATATAAAAGTCTCCCAACCCCTAGTGCCTCAAAACTAACCATACGTGGAGACAGGGTTTTTAAACAGGTGATTCAGTTAAAAGGAGGCTGTGAGGGTGGACTTAATCCACTAGGACTGCTGTCCTTACAGGAAGAGGAAGAGCCATCATCTGAAGAGACAGCAAGAGGTGGCCATCTACAAAGCAAGGAGAGAGGCCTCAGGAGGACCAAACCCTGCCAGCACCTTGGTCTCAGACTTGCAGCCTCCAGCCCTGGGAGAGAATAAGTGTCTGCTGTTTAAGCCCCCCGTCTCTGGTCTTCTGTTATGGCCACCCCAGGAAACTCACTCAGACACACAGGGAGAGGCCATGTGACAACAGAGGCAGAGCTGGGGTGATGGAGCCACAAGGTAAGGGACCAAGGACCGCAGACGATCCGCACAAGCTGGGAGGGACACGGGATAGACCTCTCTCACAGCCGGAGGACCCAGCCCACCGACACCTTGGTCTCGGACTTCTGGCCTCCAGACTGGGATATCAGCCAGGGCTTCTGGCCCTGATGCCTGCACGGGGCTGGCTTCCACACAACCCGGAGGCTGTTTCCAGAGCCCCCACCACTCCACCCCACTGGGTGAACATGCTGAGAACGAGCATGAGGCTCGCCGGCACATCCAGCCATCCTCGTCAGATCCTTGAGTCAGCGCTGTCCCATAGAACGTTCCGGATGGTGGAAATGTCCTCTATCTGTGCTGTCTGATATGGAAGCCGCTAGCCTCGCGTGGCCCACGAGGACTTGAAATGTGGCTGGTGCGGCTGAGGACTGGCACGTTGAAGTGTGTTTGGCTTCAATTCACTGAAACCTGACCAGCCAGAATGGTGAGTGGCAGCCACACCAGACTGTGAGGCAGACACTCTGGCTGAGGCGGGCAGGTGGCCAGGAGGAGGGGCCTGGCTCACTGAGGCGTGGGGAGTCTGGGGCAGGGGCGCGGCCCAGGAGTGGTTTGGGAAGGACTGTTAGAGGGCCCCGAGCACTGAAGGGGGATGGGGAAGGGCAAGGCCATTGCAGCAGTCCAGGCCTGAGGGGTGGCACTGCGGGAATGTGGGAAACGGCGGGGGGTGGGGGGGTGGGGGGAGGGTGCAGAGGGTGTCAGAGAGGACTCCGATCTCAGCCTCACTGATGCCAAGTGCACAAGTTTCCCACGCTGTGTAACAGAGGAATGCAAGCTTAGCAGCATAAAACACCTCCCAGCCCTCAACGTCAGGGGTCCAGGCACAGGATGGGGCTTGTGGATAAAGCAAATGGCACAGTGTGGCCAGGGACTGAGGGTGGCTCCCAACCAACAGCCAGGGAGACACTGGGCCCTCAGTCTGACAGCCAGGAAGGAACTGAACCCGCCTTACAACCACACGGGCTCAGAGGCCAATCCATCCCCAGTCAAACCTTGAGATGAGACCACAGCCCACCGGATACCTTGATTGCAGCCTCATGAGAGCCGGCAGCAGAGGACCCAGTCAAGTGGTGCCCAGACTGCTGACCCACAGAAACTGTGTAGGAATAAACACGTGTTGTTTTAAGATGCTAAGTTTGTTATAATTTGTTACACAGGAGTAGCTAACCGATACAGGAGTTGAAGAGAGGCCACAGTTGCCAGCTTCAGGACAAAGTGCATGTGTCTGGGGCAGGTGGTCTGGTCAGGTAATGGCTGATGAGCCCACCAGCCGGGAACCCTAGGTCTAGTTCAGACCCCTTGTTTACCAGATAAGACCCAGAGAAGAGACGCAACCAACTCATGGTCACACAGCAAATTCATTTTCTACTTCCCATCACCCTTATAGTGTCAAGGCCCCGACCTTGGTATCAGGGTTGAAAAGCACCAGAGATGGGGAGGGGTAAGATAGGGGTAGGGGATTAAGAAGTACAAACTATTATGTGCAAAATAAATAAGCTACAATGATATACTGTACAGCACAGGAAATATAGCCAATAGTTTATAATAACTATAAATGGAGTATAACCTTTAAAAATTGTGAATCACTATGTTGCACACCTGTAACTTATACAATATTGTACATCAACTATATCTCAATTAGGGAATTCCTTGGCTCTCCAGTGGTTAGGACTCTGTGCTTTCACTGCTGAGAGCCCAGGTTCAGTCCGTGGTCAGAGAACTAAGATCCTCCAAGCCACGCAGCACAGCCAAAAAAAACAAAAACACAACAACTATATCTCAATTATAAAAAAAAAAAAAAAGGAAAGAAAAAACAAAAGGCACCAGAGACGACTGGCCATAAGGTGCCAAGGGCTGCTGCTGCCACCCCAGGGAGCCTTACCTTTTCCCTCACGGCCGGCAGTAAAGCATTGAAGCACGTGGCCAGAAAGACCCCGCCTCCAAAGGTGTTGCAGAGTGAGAGGATCTTTTTCGAACGATGGGCCTTCTCAAAATCCGTCTCGATGATCTTCACGGGGAGCAGGGAGCCCAGCAGCATGAAGAAGAACACGCCCACCATGCAAAGGATTTTGGCTACCAACAACTTCACCATGGCGGCGGCCCGGGCTGCTCCGGTCACCGGTCACTGCAGGGCCAAACCATGTGTGGGCGCACACTCCCCTCCCACGACGCGTTACGGGGCCCAGCCAGGCAGCCGGGGGCTCATGCCTCAGTCCAGCCACTGTGAATGTCAGGGGCAACCGCGTCAGCTATTGGATTGGTTATCTGACCAGCTAAAGCAACCAAGCCCATCACCCCCAGTACTTCACCCCATTCCAGGCCTAGCACACGTCCCTGTCTCCTGCAGAAAATTCTCCACGGCTGCACTGTCCAACACAGCAGTCGCTAGCCGAGTGTGTCTGTGTAAGTTAATTAAAATTAAATAAAATGTAGGCAATTCCCTGGCGGTCCAGTGGTTAGGACTCCACGCTTCCACTGCGGGGGGCACAGGTGCGATCCCTGGTTGGGGAACTAAGATCCTGTTATGTGGCACGGCCAAAAAAATTTATTTTAATTAAAAAAAATTATAGAAAATGTAGAATTCATTTCCTCAGTTGCGCTACCCACATTTCAAGTGTTCCATAGCCACTTGAGTCTAGCAGCTGCCCTACTGGACAGCACAGACAGAGAACATTTCCATTGTTGCAGAATGTTCTGGGTCCCACTGCCCTTACATAAAATCCAAAGGCTTTACCCTGAGGCAAAGGCTCTGCACCATCAGCTCGGGCTCCACCTCACCTCACTGGCCTTTGTGGTCCCTGACGGTGGCAAGCCCGTTCCCACCTCAGGGCCTTTGCACCGGTTGTTCTCTTGGCCTGGACCACCTCTCTCCCCTGACCTTCCAATGATGCTTGTCTTTCAGGCCCTCAGGAGGGCCTCCCCCTGCCCTAAATGGCATCCCTTGTACCCACCGCAAGGCCTGGCGCAGAACAGATGCTCAGTAACCGCTGGCTGAACAAACGGATGAGCTGAAGCATGTGGACCTCTTTACGGGGACTCAATAAGCCAAAGGAAAGCAGATCTCGCCCTAGATAGACCCGAAAATGTTCCCATTAGAATGAGGGACTGCGGCTGCTCCCCTGTCCTTAGGCTTTCTCCCCAACCTCCCAGTTCTCACTGCCCGCGTCCCCATGTCAGCTCAGATGCCACCAGTGGAGAGGGGTCTCCTACCCCGTCCCCTGGCATCATTGGTGCTACAGGGAACTACATAATTTAAAGTCTCTTAATGTCATCACTCGCCCTGGGCTGAGACTTCCACGGGAGCAGGGAGTGTGTCTTCCTCAGCCCAGAGCCAGGTACAGTAGGCGCCCAATAAATATCTGCCGAGCGTCGGGATGCCCCAGTCTGTGGCGTGGGGGTGAGGGTGACCTGGACGCCCTCAAACCGGGGGCTGATGGGGCTGGGCAGCGGGGACGGGTTCATTCATTCATCCTTTCACTCAGCACTTATTGAGCGCCTTCTGTGTGTCCCGCGCTGCACTGGGCGCCCCGCTCGAGAGGGGACAAGTCGCGCTCCACCGGGGGAGCCGGACGCAAATCACACAGATCGCCAGTAAAGGCGGGGCCTCGGCTTACGGGCGGCAGAGCCCGCCAGGCCCCGGGCCGCCCCGGCCCCCAGTCCCGCCCCGGCCCACACGTACCTCCGCCGGGTCCTCTCCCGCCCGCCGGAGCCGCCCACCGCTCAACCGCCGCGCCGTGTCAACCCCACTGCAGCGTTCCCGGTCTAGTCCCGGCTCGGCGCGCAGCTGCCCACGCCCCACCCACGCCCCTGCCCATTGGCCGCCCCAAGCTCAGCGGGCCAATGTCTCCACTCCATTGGCTGTTACGGCTGCCACTCACTCCGCGACTCCACCTCTCCTACCGGCAAGGGAAAGTAGTTTCCTCCCACTGAGCGGCGGGTACAGCCACCGGGCGGCTCCGGTGGGAAACTCCGACCCTAGCGGAATGGTTCCGCCAGCGTCTGGCTTCCAGAGCTGTCCAGGGGTTCCTGGTGCTGAATCCCGTTCGGATCGAGGTTTGGCCATTGTCAGAAAACGATTTGCTACGGGTGACTGCCTCTCTCGGAGCGTCCTCGCTGCTGATGCCCTTCCCGTCGGTTTAAGATGTAGATTTATCCGTTCAACATCTCTGCCTCCTATGTACCAGGACCTTTTCTAGGAGAACATCTGTCAACAAAACAAGGATCTCTCCTCTTTTGGAGCTTACGTGCTAGGAGAAGACAGAAAATAATCGACAAACATAATAAATAATAAAATTATGTCAGAAGGTGACAAGCGCTCTGGAATAATAGAGCCCAGTAAGGGTTATCAGAATGCTGGGAGGTGGCTTGGGATGAACACACACACACTACTATACATAAGATAGATAACCAATAAGGACCTACTGTATAGCACAGGGAACTCTACTCAATATTCTGTGATAACCTATATGAGAAAAGAATCTTAAAAAGAATGAATATATGTATATGTATAACTGAATCACTTTGCTGTACACCTGAAATTAACACATTGTAAATCAACTATACTCCAATAAAATTAAAATATATTTTTTTAAAAAAAGAGTGCTGGGTGGTGGATTGCTATTTTAGGTTTTTTAAGGATGTGTATCCAGGAGTGGAATTGCTGGGTCAAATGGATAGTTTTTAGGTGAGGAGGAGACTTTTTTTTTTTTTAATGGGTTGATCCACTGCCCCATAAAAGCAACCAGACTGGGCTTCCCTGGTGGCGCAGTGGTTGAGAGTCCGCCTGCCGATGCAGGGGACACGGCTTCGTGCCCCGGTCCGGGAAGATCCCGCATGCCGCGGAGCGGCTGGGCCCGTGAGCCATGGCCGCTGAGCCTGCGCGTCCGGAGCCTGTGCTCCGCAAAGGGAGAGGCTACAACAGTGAGAGGCCCGCGTACCGCAAAAGAAAAAAAAAAAAAAGCAACCACACTCATGAAAGAGAGGACTGTATTCATCTGTTAACCAAAATCTTATTGTCAGCCTACCATGAGCCAGGCATAGGGAAAGTTGCTAAGAATAAAGTGGAGAATGCTACAATATGGATGAACCTGGAAGGCATCAGGCTAAGTGAAATAAGACAGTCACAAAAGGATAAATACTGTGTAATCGCACTCATAAGAGGTCCCTAGATTAGTCAAATCCATAGAGACAGAAAGTAGATGGTGGGGCCAGGGGCCGGGGGAGGGGCTGGGGAGTCAGTGTTTCCTGGGGACAGAGTTTCAGTTTGGGAAGATGAGAAAGTTCTGGAGATGGGTGATGGGGATGGTTGCACAACAATGTGAATGTACTTAATGCCACTGAACTGTACACTTAAAAATGGTTAAAATGGTAAATTTAATGTTATGTATATCTCATCACAATTTTTGAAAATTTTAATAAAATGGAGTGAAAAAGCCCATGCCCTCACAGTTCACAGTCTAGTGGGAGAGACAAGTATTAATGAAATAATAGCATATTATTAGGCAGACTTCTAAGATGGTTCCAAATGATCCCAACATCTTAGGATTCATGTCCTCGTATAATCCCCTCTGCTTAAGCCTGGGCTGCACCCAGCGACTTGATTCCAACAAATAGGATATTGTCAAGTGATAGGATATAATTTCCATGATTAGGTTTCAGAAGACTGACTTCTGTCTTCCTAGACAACTCTCTCTATTGCCTTTTTGCTTTCATGCTTTGATAAAGCAAGCTGAGATGCTGAAGATGCCCACACTGCAAGAAAGTGAGGGTGACATCCAGCCAACAGCTGAGACCTTGGCACAAGAGCCTACAAGGAAGTAAATCCTGCCAATGACCACGAGTGATCTTGGAGGGGGGTCCTGCTCCCATTGGGCATTCAGAGGACTGATGCCCAGTGGACACTTTGATTGAAGCCTCTGAGGGACCCTGAAGCTGAGGACTCAGCTAAGTGAACCTGGATTCCTGACCCACAGACACTATGAGATAATAAACGTTGTTATCATAAGCCACTAAGTTTTGGGGAAATTTGTTATGCAGCAAAAGATAACCAATACAGGGACTTCCCTGTTGGTCCAAGGATTAAGACTTTGTCTTCCAGTGCGGGGGGTACGGGTTCGATCCCTGGTTGGGGAGCTAAGATCCCACATGCCAGAAGCAATACTGTAACAAATTCAATAAAGACTTTAAAAATGGTCCATATCAAAAAAAAAGATAACCAATACATATATATAAAGGGAAAACTGTAGGTTGTACTAAGTGTTATGAAGAAAAAAAGAGAGAGAGAGAGAGACAGTTCTGTGTTAATCAAATAAAGAACAGTGAGAAGTAAGGGGTGAAGAGAGGATGTTTGATGCAAAAGTAGAAAGGAGCTTGTGATATTGGAGGAACTGGAAAGCCAGGCTGTCTGAATATTGGTGAGTGATAAGGACATTCCCAGAGACCATTTTAAGGCATCTGAATTTCCCCATCGATGCAATGTGAGTCAATGATGAAAACTCATTGAAGAGTTTTAAGAAGGTGAAGGTTGTGATTCAACTGATGTTTCAAGGTTATTCTGAGTCCCGTGTAAAGAAAGGATTGTAAGGGAGCGAGAATGAAGGCAGGGAGACCAGTTGGGTCATTTGAAAAAGAACTGATGCTAGTTTAGGTGTAGGTGGGAGGAGGAAGGGAGTGGATGAATTTGAAAGATATCTTGGGTGAATTGACAGGACTTGGTCCTGGTTTGTCTGTGGGCCGTAGGAGTAGGAGGTGTCGGGAATGACTTCTAGCTTTCTAGTTTGAGCCACTAGATGGATCCTGGTGTTATTCACTAAAATAGGAAAGACTGGAGGAGGCACAGACATTGGAGGAGTCAAGAGTCTAAGTCTGGCTTTGCAGAGGTTAAGTATGAAATGTCTATGAGTTCTTAACATTTAATGTCACTTTCTGCCTTCACAGAGCTTGCTTCATTATAAGCACGCAATATATGGTAGGTATTTTTTTAAATTGAAGTATAGTTGATTTACAATGTTTTTCAAATTAGTTTTTATTGGCGTATAGTTGATTTACAATGTTGTGTTAGTTTCTGCTGTACAGCAAGGTGACTCAGTTATACATATACATACATCCACTCTTTTTTAGATTCTACTCCCATATAGGTCATTACAGAGTATTGAGTAGAGTTCCCTGTGCTATACAGTAGGTTCTTATTAGTTACAGTGTTGTGTTAATTTCTGCTGTACAGCAAAGTGACGCAGTTATACATATATATATATATATTCTTCTTCATATTCTTTTCCATTATGGTTTATCAGAGGATACTGAATATATTTCCCTGTTCTATACGGTAGGACATTGTCATTTATCCATCCTATCTATAATAGTTTGTATCTGCTAATCCCAAATTCCCAATCCAACCCTCCCCTGCCTCTCCCCATCTTGGCAACCACAAATCTGTTTTCTATGTCTGTAAGTCTGTTTCTGTTTTGTAGATAAGCTCAATGGACTCACATTTTAGATTCCACATATAAGTGACATCATATGGTATTTGTCTTTCTCTGTCCGACTTACTTCACTTAGTATGATAATCTCTAGGTCCATCCATGTTGCTGCAAATGGCATTATTTCGTTCTTTTTTACAGCTGAGTAGTGTTCCATTGTATTTTGTGTGGTAGCTATTTTTATTAGACACAAAGTGACTTGACTCTTTTTCTGTTTTCTGTAATTCACAACAATAACTAAAAGGATCGTTCATAGTAACAGCACACCAGGTAAGTGCCCACAGGGTGACTCCCTCCTATAGGAGAATTCGTAATGTGCAATATTTATTCATAATTCTTTAGAACATGAGACTACTCAGAGAAGAAGCTGCAAAGCTTCGGGCTTTTATTCATTCAGACACATTTTTGAAAGCTTCCTAGACGCCAGGACCTACGTAAGAGCAGGTACTGTCAGAGTACAATAAAAAATATATATACTGACAAATCTGACTACATTGAATACTTCAAAAATCTCCCATAGTGAAAGACTCTTATGAATGGGATAAAAAGACAAGTGATACGCCAGGAGGAAATGTTGATAATAGATGAGACCGAGCTTTTGATAGCAAGCAAACATCCTAAAATGAAAATAGGAAGGGAGGGACTTCCCTGATGGCGCGGTGGTTGAGAATCCGTGTGCCAATGCAGGAGACACAGGTTCGATCCCCGGTCCGGGAAGATCCCACATGCCGCGGAGCAACTAAGCCCGTGTGCCACAACTACTGAGCCCACGTGCCACAACTACGGAAGTCGGCACGCCTAGAGCCTGTGCTCCGCAACAAGAGAAGCCACCGCAGTGAGAAGACCGCGCACCGCAACGAAGAGTAGCCCCCGCTCGCCGCAACTAGAGAAATCCCGCGCGCAGCAACGAAGACCCAACACAGCCAAAAATAAATAAATTTTTTTAATAAATAAAAAATTAAAATGGGAAGGGAAGGGAAGGAACAGACAGTTCTCAGGAGAACAAGCGCAAGAGGTGAATACATATAGGAAAATATGCTCAAGCCATACAGATAATCACAGAAATAGGAAATAAAATCATCTGAACAGGGACTTCCCTGGCTGTCCAGTGGTTAACACTCCGTACTTCCACTGCAGGGGGAACGGGTTCCATCCCTAGTCAGGGAACTAAGATCTCGTGTGCCACGTGACTCGGCCAAAAAAAAAAAAAACCCACCATCTGAACAGCTTTATTGAGGTGTAACTGACGTACAATAAACTATAGATATTCCAAGTATACAATTTGATAAGTGTTGATATATGTACACACCTGTGAAACCATCCTCACAATCAAGATAGTGAACATAAACTACACTCCCTGAAAAAAATGTCCTCCTGCCCCTCCCCAGCCCCGTCTCCCAAGCAACCGCCATTCTGCCGTGGTTGCTCAACAGGGTAGTTTCCAGTGTTGGCTTTCTGTTGGCACTGCTCCCAACATTCCTCTGCCTGCCGCTGGGTGGCGATTCATACACATTGCTGTTGGGCAGACAACCACGGGGCGGGAAATTGTACATCCAGGGTTTCTAGGGTATCTAAACGCTCAGCTTTAGAACTTCATATACAGCCGGCTTGTCCCTTTTGGTGCAGAAAAGAGTTAACATAGCAGGCTTAAGATTTTTGTCTTTGCAAAGGCCCTCAGCAGGGTCTGCAACTGGACTCTGGAGGCACCTGCCACCCTCAGTCATCGCGGAGGGGGCTCCCTGTCCCTACACTGTCTGTGCAAACACGTCGTTTACGCTGAACACCTGCTGTCCTCCTAGAGTCTGGGGCCTCGGCTGTGCTGGGCAGAGGTGCCTGAGTGCACAGACCCCCCAGAGAGAACCCCGGGCACCAGGTCTCCATGAGCCTCCTTGGGAACCACACCCGACTCGTGCTTTCACGTCTCGTTTTGCAGGAATTAATTGCATCCTGTGGGACTCCATTGGGAAAGAGATCTGAAGGCTTGTGCCTGGTCCCCCAGATCCCACCCCAAGCCTTTTTCCTCTGCTGATTTTCCTTCATATCCTCTCGTAAACCATGGCCATGAGGACGATCATTGCTGAGTCTTGGAGACCCCCAATGCAGTTTTGTGATGAATAACCCTTGCTTTTGTCTTTTCATTTTAGCTATTCGGGTGCAATCATCTCACATTATGGTTTTTGTTTTGTTTTGTTTTTTAATTTTGGCTGTGCTGGGTCTCTGTGGTGGTGCACGGGCTCTTCTGTGTGGTGCTCGGACTTCTCTAGTTGCGGCTGTGCAGGCTTAGTTGCGGCATGTGGGATCTTAGTTCCCGGGCCAAGGATCGAACCCGGGCCCCCTGCATTGGGAGCACGGAGTCTTAACCACTGGACTGCCAGGGAAGTCCCTCACATTATGGTTTTAATTAGTGTTCCCTCATGGCTAATGAAATTGAGTCCCTTTTCATGTGTTTATTGGTCAGTTGCATATCCTGGTTTTTGAAATGACTTTCTGTTTTGCCCATCTAAAAAACTGGGTTATTTCTCTTTTTCTTATTGATTCGTAGGAGTACTTTATATTTTTGTCAAGTATATATTGCAAATGCCTTCACCCATTCAATGGCTCACCTTTCCTCTCTCTTTTAAGGCAGTCCAATTTGTTGATTTTTTTTTTTTAATGTATGGTTAGAGCTTAATGTATGGTTAGAGCTTGTATTAGCGTTCTCCAAAGAAATAGAACCAATATAAGATGCCTATCTATCTATCTATCTATATATATATAGAGAGAGAGACAGAGACAGAGACAGAGATAGAGAGGCAGAGACAGAGAGAGAGAGGAATTTACTTTATGGAATTGGGTCATGCAATCATGTGGGCTGGCATGTCTGAAATCTGCAGGGCAGGCTGACAGGCTGGAGACCCAGGGAAGAGTTGACATTGCAGCTTGAGTCCCAAGGGTGTCTGGAGGCCGAATTCCCTCTTCTCTGGGGAGACCTCAGTCTTTTCTCGTAAGGCCTTCAACTGATTAGATGTGGCCCACCCGCCTTCTAGAGGGTTATCTCTCTACCCAAAGTTTTTTTCTTTACACCTTTATTGGAGCATAATTGTTTTACAATGTTATGTTAATTTCTGCTGTACAACAAAGTGAATCAGCTATATGTATACATACATCCCCATATCCCCTCCCTCTTGAGCCTCCCTCCCACCCTCCCTATCCCACCCCTCTAGGTCATCACAAATCATCGAGCTGATCTCTCTGCGCTATGCAGCAGCTTCCCACTAGCCATCCATCTTATATTTTCTACCCAAAGTTGACCGATTTAAATGTTAATCTCATCTAAAAATACTTCCCCAGCAACATGTAGGCTGGTATTTGACCAAATGTCTGGATGCTGTGGTCTAGCCAAGTGCACACACAAAATTAACTACCACAGTGCATTTTTGTGTTCTCTTCAAGAAAATTTTGCCTGCCTCAAATCATATTTATATATATGTGTGTGTGTGTATACATATATTGGTCTTGCCATGCAGCATGTGGGATATTAGTTCCCTGACCAGGGATCGAACCCATGCCCCCTACAATGGAAGCGTGGAGTCAACCACTGGACCACCAGGGAAGTCCATATTCTATATTTTCTTTTGCCATCTTTCTGGCTTTCCCTTTCATAGATTCCATCTGTTTACATTTCAAAAACAAGCAAAACTAACCCCTGGCATAGACACTGGGGCAGCATTATCCCTTGGGGGTCATGAGTGGAGATCTTATCCTTTGGGGGTCGTGGGGTCTGTTCTTGGTCTGGGTGCCAATGACAAGGGGGGTTGCTCCCTTTGTGAAAATTCATTGAGCTCTTTGCTTATAATGTGTGCACTTTCGTGCCTGTATGTTACACTTTGATAAAAAAAAAATTTAGGAAGCACAGTCATGAGAGCGAGAGAGAAGGATGACACCCTAAGTCCTCAGGAGCTTACAAAGACCTGGGAACAGCCGTGAGCTGAGCAGAATTTGTGGTCAGTACCCTCAACCTCACCCCCGAGGGATTCACATTCTCTGAGCCCATCTCTGACCCCATATCCTATCATGCAATGCAGGATGGCAGCCCTACCACAGCACAAAGCCTCACAAAACATCCCTGGTGAGGAGAACTTAAAATTCTGAAAGGGGAATCAGCTCTAAACGCGCAACCGCAGTCTCTAGGACGCGGGCCGTTTCTAGGCTCAAGCCCCGGTGGTTTCAGGGTTAAACTCAGCCTTGTTCTTTCTGGTCCTGATGCTGCGCGTGGCCCGCAGGGATGGAGGCGGCACCGTCGGGGAGGCAGCGGCGCCGGCGCGCCCCCTGGTGGCCTCAGCTCCTCATCTACGGGGGTCACGTCCGGAGGGCTCGGTGTGTGTTCTGACTTTGAAATAACTGATTTTGCAGGGCTGGCGTCGATTTGGGGGAGGGGTCGGGTCGGGTGGGGAAGCCAACTCAGTTTGGGGTTTCCACGTTACCTAGGTTGGGATGAAATCTTTGCTGAAAAGATACAGGGGCACTCTGAAGCCAGTGAACAAATAATTATAATTATTATTAGCCACTCTGCCCAGCTTGAGGGATCTTGGTTCCCCAACCAGGGATTGAACCCGGGCCCTCCTCAGTGTAAGCAGGGAGTCCTAACCATTGGACCCCCAGAGAGTTCCCCTGAATAAATTATACATTTTTGCTGGTGGCAAAATTGTTTGGGATATTTGTTTCTTTGACACATTTATCTAGGGCCTACTGTGTGTTGGTAATACTGCAGGACAGGGCTTCTCAGCCTTGGCACTGCTGATTTTCAAGGCCTGGTCATTCTCTGGGGCGGGGGTGCTGTCCTGGACCCTGTGGGGAGTGGAGCAGTACCCCTGGTCCCCACTGTGACAGCCACAGAGGTCCCCCCAGATATCACCTGGTGTCTTTTCTTTTTTTAATATTTATTTATTTATTTATTTTATTCTTGGCTGTGTCAGGTCTTAGTTGTGGCACTCGGGATCTTTCACTGTGGCACACGGGCTCCAGAGTGAATGGGCTCTCTAGTTGTGGCAGGCTCTCTAGCTGTGGCTCCAGCGCTCAGTATTTGCAGTGCGTGGGTTTAGTTGCCCCGCAGCATGTGGGATCTTAGTTCCCTGACCAGGGATCGAACCCATGTCCCCTGCACTGGAAGGTGGATTCTTAACCACTGGACCACCAGGAGAGTCCCTCACCTGGTGTCTTTAGGGGGCAGAATTGCCCCCCGGGTGATACCCCCTGCTTCTGTGACAGAGAGAGACAAACTTTGTTTCCATCTTGTTGCTTCACGGGACTTAATCTGGGTGAGATTTGCAGTCTTGCTCCTAGGAATTATGCACCAAGGCTGTGGAAATGCAGAGAACGGAGCCTTTCTAACCCCGTCAACAGTAGCAGCAGCTGCCTTACATCTCAAGGCTCAACCTATTCCTGGAAGCTTTCTCCAAGGCACAACTTATGCTAAATCTATGTTTAATTGCCTTTTTTTTTTTTTTTACTCAATGCACTTCTGACAGCAATATTCAGAAATATCCTATTTCTAGCTCGTGTGGGATCAAGCAGTGATTCTCCGTGATACACAACTCATCAAGTTACATAGAGAAGCTGCTGGCTTCTGGGCTTCTGGGATGAGTTGTTGACAATTACTCCTTTTTTTGTTGTTTTTTTTTTTCCTTTCCCTCTTCCCCACACTTCCAGCGGTTCCAAAACAGAAAATTTCTGGATCTTTCCTGAACACTTAGACTGGGTGTGGGGTCAATTTGGAAGAGGCTCTGTAGGGCCTCCCAGCGATGGACACACAGGATGGGAGAGAAGGAACAGAGATCGTTTGGGGAGACCTAAGGGGCATAGGTAGATGCCCCTGGAAGATACGGCTCCTATTCCTGTGCTCACCAGTGCCTCTCAACGTGGGCTTCTCCAAACAGGTGTGTCCCAATCCCCTGAGATGCTTGTTTAAAATGCAGAACCAGGGCTTCCCTGGTGGCGCAGTGGTTGGGAGTCCGCCTGCCGATGCAGGGGACACGGGTTCGTGCCCCGGTCCGGGAGGCTCCCGCATGGCGCGGAGCGGCTGGGCCCGTGAGCCGTGGCCGCTGGGCCTGCGCATCCGGAGCCTGTGCTCTGCAACGGGAGAGGCCACAGCAGTGAGAGGCCCGCCTACCGCAAAAAAAAAAAAAAACAACAAAAAAAAAGCAGAACCAGTAGGGGGCTGGCTTAATAAATTCAGGAGACTACATAGACTGGACCAGTAGTTCTCAAACTCTGTGGGGCGTTCAGCAGCATCCCTGGTCCCTACGCACTTGATACCAGGAGCATCCCTCAGTCCTGACATCCAAAAATATCTCCAGATATCGCCCAGTTTCCCCTGGGAAGGCAGGGTTACCCCTGCGGACAATCCACCCTAGGTGAATTGTCAGTTTATGGGGGCGGGATGCAGGTACCAGTGATAAGGATTCTCAGACGATTTTGGCCCGGGTGGGGACCACTTAATCCTCCGCTCTGATCTGGGGGCCACCAGCCAATCCTTACTAATCACAGACAAGGAGGAAACAGGCTTAACTGGCACCATGAAGCTTTAAGATTTTGCTAAAAGCACGTTCTAGAAGGTTTGTAAAGCCTTAGAAGGATGCTGGGATTTTTCTCTCTCCTTTCTGAAGAATTCTTGCTCAAATGGATTGATGTAAATTGGGACCCATGTGGAGGTGAGCCAGGTTGGGGGACGGGGGAGGGTCAGTGAAGACCCAAGATGCCGGGACTCCTGCCAGACCCGGGACCTGCTGATTCACTTTTGAATGTGACAGCCCTTTATGGAGGCTGCGAGGCTAGGCAATCAGGTCCCTCTGGTTGGCTGGAAGACTTGGCCAAGCTCAAGCCTGTGGTGGAAGGCTATAAGGCACCCCAATAACCCCCACCTCCTGGTGGTCATGCCCTGCATAATCCCCTCCCGTCAGGTGTGGACGAGACCTGTGACTCACTTCTAACCAACAGTATAGGCGATGACTGCCATTCCCAAGATTCCATCATGGTACCTAAGATTCTGTCCTGCTAGCTGACTCCCTCTAGATTCTCTCTCCCCTGCTGGCTTTGAGGAAGCAAGTGGCCATGGGGGGGAGGGGTGTGGTTGTGGAAGACTAACTATCGATCCCCAGAGATGTCCATGTCTTAATCTCTGGAACCTGTGAGTATGGTACCTTATATGGCAAAAGGGACTTTGCAGGTGGGATTAAATTAAGGACCTTGAGATGGGGATGATGCTGGCTCACCCGAGGGGGGTGGTCCAGTGTCATCACAGGGGCTGTTATAAGAAGGAGGGAGAGGGAGATTCAACACAGACAAAAGGGGAGAGGCCACGTGAAGACAGAGGCAGAGACTGGGGTGATGCGGCCACAAGCCCAGGACACCGCAGCCCCCATAAGCTGGGGGAGACAGGAAGGCTCCCCCTCTGGAGCCTCTGGTGGGAGCTCTGCCCTGTGACACCTTGCTTTGGGACTGGACAAACTGATTTCATGCTTCTGGCTTCTAGAACTACAAGAGAGTCAATGTGTGCTCGTTTAAGCCACCGAGTCTGTAGTAATTTGTTATGGCAGCCCCAGGAAATGAACACAGGAGGCCTTGGTGGTGCAGAGCTGAGGGAGGCCAGGCCTCAACCCACAACGTAAGGACTGAAGTCTGCCAGCGACCTGTGGGCAGATGAGAACGTGGCCTTGGCTGAGATCCTGAGCAGAGGCCCTGCTGGTTTCTGACCCATAGAAACTAGGAAGTAACCAGTGTACTGTTTTAAGCCTCTAAGTTCGTGGCGCTTTGTTATGCAGAAATACATAACGGATACCAAGCCTTTGATGGGGTTTGGCAGGATGAAGAAGGCCCATGTATCAGAAAGCAAACAGGCTTCCTGGAGCCAGGCAGGTAACACGCTCTGCACCTGGGCCTGTGGGTTCAGGATAAAAACCCCTCCTCTGAAGAATGGGAGAAGAGGTGCTACACACATCTGACACACAGCAGGGGCTCGACGACTGGTGACTCCTGTGAGGGAGATGTGGTTGTCAATGTCCTCCCCGCCAGATGCAACATTTTATAAACACTTAACTTTTATGGGTACTTTTTCTAAAGCTCCATCAATGATTAAAATGTTGCGTCAGGATTAAGAACCGGTTCCTGTTATCAGGCCATGAAAGGGAATGAAGTTTTGATACATGACGCCATGTGGATGGACCTTGAGAACACGATGCTCAGTGAGAGAAGCCAGACACAGGACACACCGGGTGTGATTCCATTGATGGGAAACGTCCAGAACAGGCAGATCCACAGACACAGAGAGTGGGTTCCTGGTTGTCAGGGGCTGGGGGGGACTGCTGATGGGGACGGGGCTTCTTTTGGGGGTTTAGACAGTGGTGATGGTGGCAGAACATGGTGAATGTACTAAAAACTACTGAGTTGTACAATTTTATTTTTAGCTATTTAATAGTTATTTATTTGGCTGCACCGGGTCTTAGTTGTAGCACGTGGGATCTTCATTGCCACGTGCAGGATCTTTCAGTTGTGGCATGCAAACTCTTAGCTGCCACATGTGGGATCTAGTTCCCCAACCAGGGATCGAACCCGGGGCCCCTGCATTAGGAGCGTGGAGTCTTAACCAATGGACCACCAGGGAAGTCCCCGTACGTTTTCAAATGGCAAATGCTATGTCATGTGAATTATATCTCAATTTTTTTTAAAGGAACCATTTCCCCAGACAGGTAGCTGGAGCCACGTCAATGCCAGTTTACTGCATTAACTTCTGTGGAAACGCAGATCGGGAACTCGGGGCGGCCAGGACCCCGCCTTCCTCGCCGGCTCCGCGGGTGGCCAGGCTGCCCGGTGGCACTGGGTAGCTGGAACAGGAGGGCTGGACGGCAGGGAGCTTCCACACCCCGCCAGCGGCACCCACCGGGGACGGACCCCTCCTCCTCCTTGAACTTCCTTCATCCCCTGTTGGCCACCGTCCAAGAGGCAGGGAACACGGGGAAGTCATCTCTGCAGGACAAGGCAGCTCAAGGTCACCGGAAGCTGGAAGTACAATCCCCCAGAAGCCACAGAGGCCACGGCTGAAGGAGGCGAGCATGGCCCAAAGGTGTTCCCACAGCCCAGTGGCCAGTGGGGAGCCGAGTGCAGGTGCTGACGCCCCCCTTTGCCTACACCATCTGTGGCGGCCTCCAGACGCTGGGAAAGGCAGGAGGTACTTCTCCCCTTGAGCCCTGGCAGGGAGGCAGACCCGCCCACACCTGGATTTAGCCTCTGGGGGCAGGGGCCATGTCCAACTTCTGACCTCCAGGACTGAGATGCTCTGTGTGGTTAAAAGCCACTGAATCTGTGGGACTGTCTCAGCGGTGACAGGAGATGCACACACAACCCGGTTCAGTGGTTCCAAGGCGACCCACACAGGGTCCAGGCTGGGGGTTCCTGGAAGCTAGGGGCAGGGAGGGGAGGCGGCGCTGAGAGGTCAACACAGAGACAGGCAGAGGTCATGATGTCTATTTATTCCCCACACGTTACGTTATGCTTGTCACCATGGCTAGCACGCAAGAGTTAGGACACATCTCGACGGACGTGTGCCAGACGGCGGGTGGCTGGCGGCCGTCTCCCTACTAGTTACCTACACACACGGTGCTGGGTCACCTCGCACGTGGCCCGACAACACCAGGGAGCCTCCGACGATCCAGCTGCCAACACTGCTGCCGGAGCGGTGGTGCCAGCCGACCCCTCCTCCCCACGCCGTCCCGCCTCGCCTGGGGCCGCCGGGCATCCACGGTGGCTGCCTGGCAATCTCAGGCCAAGGCGGGTGGCACCAGGACCCCCTGCAGCCCCCCCTCCCAATGGGAGGAGGCGCCGAGCCAGCGGGACCACCTGTGGGCAGAAGGGCAGTGGCTGGGACACATGGCCAGGCCGGGATGGGCTCGGGGGCCAGGCTGAAGGTGGTGAGAGGGCCCCTCACGGTCTGTCAGTCTTGAGTACTGGGAAGAGAGCGCTGGGATCAGACCCACGTCCATCCAGATGCTCGACTGGAAGAAAAGTCCCAGAAATGGGTCCTGCACACCCAGGACGTCCGCTCCGGGCCGCCCCCAGGCCCAGGGCAACAGAACCGGCTCCTGGGAACCTGCAGCGGGAGTTGCTCATGCGAGAACCCGGGTCCGAGGGCCGGGCTGGCTGGCAGGGAGCCCGTCCGAGCAGGGGTGGCTGGGGTGGCCAAGGTCGACGCAGAGAGCAGCTTCTCGTGGGCTGCGAGGCCCCTGAAGACAGGCCGAGGGGGCGGGGCTGCGGAAGGGGCTTCGTGCCACGGCTTCCCCGTGGGCGCTTCTTGAGAGCGGCGAAAGGACCCCCCCCAAATTATTCTAGAAAATACTTTAGAGACTGGGTTTTGGGGGGGGCTGGGAGTGAGACTGGTGCTGGTCTGTGCTCACAGCTTGCTGGCTCTGTTTCGAGAAGGGTCTGGGGGCCGTGAGAGAGTACAAAAAGGGAGGGAAGGGCTGAGGCAAAAAAATAAAAATAATAAAAATCCATCTTAACATGCAGGTCCAATTCCTTTTCCTCTCATGGGCGGTCCAATGGGAAGAGAGACGGAAAAGTGAGAGAAGGCTTCTGGTCAGCCAGGAAGGACCTGATGGCGCTGGGGGGCTGGAGAGAGAAACAGCCCAACTGAGCGGGACTGAGAGGGGTGGGGGATCCGGGTGGGAACCCCCGGCAAGGGGCCTGATGACCAGAGACGCCCCTGCGTGGCCTCGGCGACGCGGGCCCGGCCCCAGACTCACCGGGCAGTCATTCCCGCGGGTCGTCGCTGCTGGCACTGGGGGTCCGACTCCGGATTTGACTGCGCAGCTGTTCTATCAACTCTGGGTTCTGCTGCTGCATCTGCTGAGCGAACTGCTGGCCCCTGCGGGGAGGGGAGGTGCGCCCGGGCTCAGCCTGGCCCAGGGTGCCCACCCCACGTGCCCCTCGAGGGCAGGGGGACCGCTCCCTGGAGGACGCAGGCCCTACAGAGCAGGTCTCTCTTCCTGGGGGAGTGGAGACACGCCCTGCCTGCCCAGGAGCCCCGCCTGGCAGGTCCACTCACGCCTGGATGAGGCTGGCCAGGTCGTTCTGCGAGGGGTTGGTGCCGGGAGTCCCCAAGGGGTTGTGGCCGCCCGAAATCATGCCGGACATGCTGCAAAGAGAGCCCTTGACTCGCAGACGGTTCAGCCCTCCTCCTCTGATCCCCACTTGGCCCTTCCCCTCTGCTGGCAATGGACATCTCCTGGGGCCCGAACCTGCCCTCAGCCCACGCTTCTCTCTGACTGCAGCCTGTCAATTCCATCAGCTTTCCCAGCAACACCCTTTTTTGGCTTAAAGACAGTGACTCTTAACGGGGCAATGCTGTCCCTCAGGGACACCGGGTGATGCCAGTGACACAGAAGGCCACAGAGTCTGAGTCCATCGATGGGAAACGTCCAGAACAGGCAAATCCAGAGACAGAGAGTGGGTTCCTGGTGGTCAGGGGCTGGGGATGGTGCTAATGGGACAGGGTTTCTTTTTCAGGTGATGAATGTCTGGAACTAGATGGTGGCCACAGCTACAGGACGCCATAAATATACTTAATGCCACGGAATCACAAACCTTAAAATGGTTAAAATGGTACATTTTGTGTACCTTGCACCACAGTAATTTTAACCACAAGACCCAAAGGAGAACGGTGGTCACTTACAGCTGTTGAACTTGGGGATTGTTCATGAGGTTGGATGCCTGAAGAAAAAAACAGACTTCTCAGAAAAAGCAAGCTCCCAAACGCATTTCATCGACGAGGTTTCCCCGTACGCACCGTGGGCCTCCAGCCCAGAACCCAGAGCGCCAGGCCCGCCTCTTCCCCGGGCCCCACCCCATCCCCACACACTGTGACCCTGCCCTTTCCCCACTTCGATCCCATCTGGACTCTCATCTTAAGATTCCAGGAACCTCGTCATCCTTCCCCGACCAGGGACACCTGGGAGTCAGTTCCAGCTCTGCTATGTGGATGAACATCATCCTGGCATCTCTCCTACACTGACACCCCCAGCCACGTCGGGATTAGCTCCTCAGGGCCGATTTTAAGACGTGCATATGAGCAGAAGCCAGGGAAGCACCTTCCAGGCTGTGGCTCTTTCCGAAAAGGGCTGGAGAGCGCTACCAGCCGGCCTCGGCCAGTCCACTGCCCTGCATGGCTGGGTGTCCAGGCCACGGTCATGCAAGTGTCGGGCATGGATGGGTGCCAACAGCACAGCACGAAGGTAAGGGGGACCGAGACCGCCGACCCCGACGGACAAGGCTAAAGGAGCGGCCTCTGTCAGGCCGCTCCCCGCCGCCAGGAGTCCTCTGGCAGCCTCGTGCCCGTCCCACCCTGGACGAGAGCGGCAGCCCAGGCTCCGAGACATGGAAGGCCAGACGCTTCCCGCTCAGGTGCGGACGTTTCTCTGATGGGGGGGCTCCAGGCTCCTCTCTCCCTGGCGACCTGAGACCCCCACCCTGAGGCCCCTTGAGCCAGCGGTGTGGCCTGAGGACCGGTGAGACCACCCGGGGGCTGACAGGCATGTGCCGGATACGCTGGGTGCCTGTTCCAGGGGACGGCCCTGCGCAGAACACGCGCATCTGGACCAGAAGGTGGTCGGCCCTTCCTCCGCGGGGCCCCCGCGCCCTGCGGTGTCTCGTCTGCACCTCAGGGAGCAGGTGCAGCGATGCTGCTGTCACCGTGGCCACACCGCAAGGGGGCCCGGACTGGGGGAGAAGGGGCGTGGAGATTCCCCAGGTTATTCAGCTGGGAGAGGCGGGTTCAGCTTGTCCGGCTCCACACCCCACGGCGCCCAGTGTCCATGGTGTCTGCAGTGGGGCGGCCCTGGCCCGGGGCCCATGGTGACATGGCAGGCGGGGGCCGTTACCATGCTCATGAAGCTTGGGTTGTTCAGCAGGCCCGCGATGTCAAAACTGCCAACACCTCCCGTCTGTGGGGTGAGAAAAGCCCTGGTTAGTGGGGCCTCGACACAGAACCTCGACAGCCGGCCCCCCGGGAACTGAGGGGTAAGGTCCCACCTGGGGCCTGTTGGAATCCTGGGCGTCCCAGCAACCCGGGCGGCCAGGCCCTGCGGCCGGGGGTGCTTCGTGAAAGACGCACACCACGGTGTGGGTCCCCCGGAAGAGCACGGTATATTAACCGTGTCTTTCACTTTGTGATGCTGAATGTGGCGGGACGGCCCCTCCCAGGGGTGGCCAATCCCTAGAAACTGGTAAACAAATGGCCCGCGAGTGCACCTTTCACGCGCAAACCAGCCTCTTCGGGGCTTGGGGCCACTGTCCCCCTGCCTTGGTCACCCCGGGCAGCCCCCCTGCCCTGGTGCCATTCAAACTACCCGATCCCGCGCCTGCTCACCCAGCCTGCCAGCTCCTTCCCAAGGCCCACACGGCCCCCAGCCCTCTGCCTCCTGACGAGCTGGGGCTTCCCCATGTGACCCACGCCCTCCCATTTCCGGGGACTCTGCGAGGATAAGCCTCTTCCCTCACGACAGGACCCCGTTAAACAGATGCCGGACCCCCGGCACCAGAGACGTTCCTCCCACACGGGTCAGGCCCAGCCCTCGACCCCGAGCCGCCCTGCCCCCGCGGCCAGTCCCCAGAGGACTCACGGGACTGGGTGCCTCTCTCAGCCTCAGCTCCGCCACCTTGAGGTTGGACTTGTAGGTCTCGTTGTCGGGGTCCAGCTCCAAGGCCTTCCTGTAGTAGGCCACGGCCTCCGTGTGCTTGTTCAGGCTGGACAGAGCCAGGCTGCAGGAGGGACAGTGCGCGTGGAGGGCCTGGGAGGCCACCCGCCTGCCCGCCCAGGCCCAGCAGCCCCAACTGCTGGGGTCGCCAGGGCTGGGAGGAGGCGGGGCAGGCGTGGTCAGAGCTCCTCCCTCCTCCAGCAAGCTGAATCACAGGTGTGTCCTTGGACTGCACTGGAGTTTATGCTAACGAGGAGGCCTGTTTATGCTAATGAGGTGGGCTTCCAGGAAGCCTCCGGATGTGCTGCTGGCCACAAAGACCAAACTCACCCCCAACTCCCGGGGAGGGAGGCGTTAGAGACGGGCTATAAAACCCACCCCCACTGGTGACCGCCCCGCGTGCTGGGTGGGAGGCGCGCCCCGAACCGCGCAGGACAGAAGCTCTGCCTCGGGACCCTCCCCAACCTCGCCCTTGGCGGTCCTCCGCCTGCTGCTCCTCTGCATCCCTTACGATAAGCCAGAGAAGGTTAAGTGAAACGTTTTCCTGAGTCCTGTGAGCCTTCGAGGGAATCGCTGAACCCAAGGAGAGGGTCGTGGGAACCCGGACTTACAGCTGGTCGGTCAGAAGCTCAGCTGACGGCCTGGACTCGGGATTGGTGTGTGAGGTGGGGCAGCCCAGTGGGCTGGGGCCTTAACGTGCGGGGCCGCACTGACCCCAGGCAGACAGCATGTACGGGGCGGGCGGCACTCACCCCATCCTGCCGTAGGCCTTGCTGTAGGACGGGTCTATGCAGATGGCCCGCTCGCAGTCCTGAACCGCCCCCGCGTAGTTCCCCAGTTTGCTGTGGGCCGCAGCTCTGGGAGAAGGCAAACCAGGGCAGTCGGGGAGCTGATTGCAGCTTCCCCGTCTGTCAGGTGGGGCAGAGGCAGGGTTGCCAAGGATGGGAGGCCCGGTGGGGCTGGACGCCGGGGCTGGCGCCGGAGGATACAGCAATCTGGGTGCCGCCCCGTTCACCAGGGAAACCGAGGCTGTGGGGGCAGACGAGTGCGGCCGCTAGCACCACTGACACTGGGCCGCGCCTGGCCGGCCACCAGGCATGGGCTCGTTATTTGGGACAGCGGCTGAGCCATCACTAACCCACAGATCGACCGCCCCTCCCATTCCCCTGGGGACTCCGCTCAGCCTGCCCAGGACCCCACCGGTCCCCGCCGTACCTGTTACAGAAGTAGACGGCGTTGGCGGGGTTCAGCTCGATGGCTTTCCCATAGAAGTGCACGGCAGCCTCAAAGTTTTCTACTTTCATCTGTTCGTTCCCTGAAGAGAAAGGGAAGGAAACGTACCCTCGGCTGTTCCCCTCGGACCCCGAAGTTCTGAGATGGCGTTCTCGGCTCGCCCGGCTTCCATGTGGCAGTTCGAGACTTTGGGGGCCCAGGATGCAACGCTTAGACACAGGCTAGGGTGGTGGCACGAGGCGGAGGGCGGGTCTGCGTCCAGCGCAGGGCCTGGCCAGAGCCAGCCCTTGGTGCAGCAGCTGTCACTGTCATGGTTGTGGTATTTGGGAACCTAAGCCTCAGATACCATCACTTTTGCTCGTTCCTTCAGAAACAGCGCAGTTTTAATGAGATAGAATTCACATACCGTGAGACTCACCCTTTAAGAGTGTATATAACTCAGCGACTTTTAGTATATTCAAACTGGTCCAACCGTTAGCACTAATTCCAGAACATTCCATTAGCCAAAATAAACCCCGTCCCCATTAGCTGTCACCGCGCCCCCCAGCCCCTGACAACTACACATCCACTCTCTGTCTGGCTCTGCCTGTTCTGGATGTGTCCCACCAACGGAATCAGACACTGTGTGTCCTTCTACGTCTGGCTTCTCCCCTTGAGAATCCTGTTCTCAAGGTCCATCCACGCTGGAGCGAGTGTCGGGGCTTCTCTCCTCTGCGTGGCTGGGTGACGTCCCCGTGTGTGGAGGGACACGTGTGTGTGTCCGCTCATCAGCCGATGGGCACCTGGGCGGCTTCCACTCCTATGCCGCTATGAACACGCGTGCACAAGCGTCTTTGTGGATGTGCGTTTGCACCCCTCCTGGGCACACCCTAGGGTGGAACTGCTGGGTCACATGGTCACTCTATCTAACCATTTGGGAAGCTGTCGGACCGCCCTCCGCAGCGGCCTTACCCTTTAATTCCTCCTGGTCAAGGGTCTGATTTCTCTGCATCTCTGCATCAGTGTAAAAGCCCTCCGGCCCCATCTCCAAAGGCTGGTTTGCCATCCGCTCCACAGCCCAGGACCAGCCGGCCTCTGCCCGTAGCACCCGGAGGCCAGCTGTGCGGGGCGTTCCTTACCTTCGGTTTTGAGGCGTTCTGCCTCGGCCGAGTCCTCCTCCGAAGGTGGGGTTCGCTGGGGGCTCCTCAGATCAGGTGGTATCTCCTGGCCCCAAAGCCACGATGAGCTCTTTGAGGGGCAGCAGGAAACCGCTGACCTCCTCCCCCAAGCCCAGCACCCTCTCCCCTCCCCCAACCAGCCAGGGGACGCCCGAGGACAGCTGAGCTCTGGGGGGTAACTCAGGCCCTCGAACTGAGACAGAACCACAGCCCCGCAGTGCCCGAGGCTCACCCTGCCCGCCGCAGCTGCTTCAAATATTTCGGGAAGAGTCTGGGGGAGCGCGAGGTCGCTATCCTCCACCGTCACCCCGAAAGCGGTCTCCAGGCATTGGATGGCAACTGTCAGGGGGACAAAGGTGTGCTCTACTGAACCCAACCCCAAGCTGACGATTCTGGGGGGCAGCGCTCACGCTTCCTTTCTCGGACGTGCTCGCTAAGGCCTCGGATGTACCAGGCGCTGCGTGTGCCCTGCGGGGCCCTATGGGTGCCAGCTGTGATTCCTCGGGCAGCGCAGGATGGACCTGCCCCTCGAGCCCTGAGGCCGGGAGGAGTGGGGGAGCCGCCGTCCCTGCCCCACAGGGCTCAGGTGGTGACGCCAGGCCTCTCTGTGGGGTCACAATGCGGGGGCTGCCCGGGTGGGAGGCCTCGGGGGTTCGGTGCGGCCCGGTGGGCATGGAACAGCTACCTCCTGCCAGGCAGGCTAGCGGCCGGGTCTGGGCTGGGCTCCCCACCCCTGGCCTCTCTCACTCCTTTGACCGGTAGGGACACATGCACAACGGGGGACATGGAAAACCTTCGGGAACTGCATCCCTCCAGAAGAGAACAGCTGCGGGAGGCCCAGCCTAAAGTGAGGGAGGCGGGGGGCAGCCCTGCACCCGCCTGGGGCTCAGCGTCCCTACCTGTGAAACGAGGACAGGGACCAGCCTATTGCTCCCACCCCGCGGAGCTTCTAGGCGCTGATGCAAGTGGGGGGTCGGGCAGGGGACTCGAGGCCCTGGGAGGCGCGCGTGGCCCACAGCACGTACCTTCCAAGCTCTCCTGGGCGTCAGAGGAGAGCTCCCCGTGCCGGAGCTGGTCATGCAGGAACCGGATGATGGCGTAGGCCAGACGCTTCTTGTTATCCATCTTGAGATGGGAGCAGACAAGGTCTGGGGGTTTCAGGATCTGCGGACAGCGGTCCACAGTGTGAGGACAGGATGGGCGGCGGGCACAGCCGAGCGAGCCTTTGCCCCTCTGCCCTCACGCACCCGCCCTGCCCGGCAGGAGCCACTTTAACTCACTGGCTAATTGTGTCTGCCTGACAACGGTGAGGCAGACATGTGAATTCTCCACATTTCACAGAGGAGACGCTGAGGCTGTAGGTCCAGAGCCCCTTGCCGTCCTGCCTGACTCTAACCCCAGGGTGATGTGGCCCTGGGCACGGTGGTCATCCCTCCTCACCAGCTGGACGGGGGGCGTGGGGCTCCCCAGGGACACAGAGGGCAGGCTGCAGTCCCACCTGCTGCTACTCCACGCTCTGGACAAGAAAACGGTCCAACAGTTTCCGGGCCCCGAACACCCGGGGGACACGCACCGCCCACGAGGGTCAGACAGGACCCCTGGGTGGGCCTGAGCAGACCAAAGGCCCAGAGGGCACTGACACCCCCTCCCAGGCCGCCTCAGGGCCTCCTCTGGGTTCCTCTACAACCTGCTGTATTCCTAGGCCAGGTGTGACTCTCCCAAGGGGACACTGGTGACAGCTGTGGTCGTCACAACTTGGCGGATGGCCCCCTACAGTGCTGAGGCGAGAAGCCTGGAGAACGGGCGTGGGAAGGGCCTGTTCCCCGTGGGCCGTGGCGCGCCAGGCACTTCACACACAGCCTCGCCCCCTGCACAGGCCCATCTCCCACGCTTGCCCGAGGCCATGCAGGGCTCGCCCGGGAGGGTGGGATCCATGGTGTGAAGCATCTTGGCCCCCCAAACACGCCCCCGCAGGGTGAACAGCCTGTGTGGCTTGGAAATCGAGAGGCGGCCTCCTGGCTGAGTTATCATTAACCCACCACTGGCCAGCGGCGGCTAAATCAAACCGGACAGAGCAAGTTATAACCCCCAGGCTTTGCACACTGGCCGACAGCAGGCCGGGCGCTGCCGGCCCAGAGCCGCCGGGTGAGTGCAGTCAAGACACGCGATGCTGGCCGCGCTCAGAGCCGTTTCCGGTTCACAGAAAACTACATCCATCGACAACTTAAAAAAAGGGAGAGAAGCCAGACACAGAAGGCCACACAGTGTGTGATCCCACTGATGGGAAACGTCCAAGAGAGGCCAATCCACAGACACAGAGACCGGGTTCGTGGTTGCCAGGGGCTGGGAGGGGGTGGGGCTTCTTTGGGGGTCACGGAATGTTCTGAAATTAGTGGTGATGGTTGCACAGCACCGTGAGTATACTAAAATCTACTAAGTTTTACGGTATGTGAATTATATCTCAAATTTTAAAAAGGGAAGGACTTAAAGCAGCTATATCGTACAGCTGGACAGGGCACTCTGGCCACCCCCATTATGGGGATGGTAATGAGCTTTCTCCTCCCCCATTTCTGGATACAATGAGCCTTTACCAAGCAAGCGCCTTTGGCCCAAGAGCGTCCCAGGAACTGGGAGGTCTGGAATCAGGACGCCAGAGCCCAGAGGACAGACGGCCAGCCCCAGATGCACAGGCTCTCAGGGGCAACACAGAGGGGCCCAGGGAGACCAGCCAGCACAACCCGCTCGTTCTGAAGACAGTGAAACCCCCAAAGGTGAGTCATCTTCCCCAGCCGAACCAGCGAGCTGCTGCCCAAAACATCAACAAGGTTCTGGTTTTACAGACATTTGACAAACAGAGGCATCATTCACCACAGCCAAAAGGCAGACAGAACCCAATGTCCATGCATGGATGGATCAACAGATGTGATCCATCCACACAGCGGAATATGATTCAGCCTTAAAAAGGAAGGAAGTTCTGACACCTGCTACAACCTGGATGAACCTTAAGGACGTGATTGCTCAGTGAGATAAACTAGACACAGGACAAACGCTGTCTGATTCAATTCACATGAGGTCCCTAGAGGGCTCAAATCCATAGAGACAGGAACTAGACGGTGGCGGCCAGGGGCTGGGGGACTCTGTTTCACGGGGACAGAGTTTCAGTTTGGGAAGATGAGAAAGTTCTGGAGATGGATGGTGGGGATGGCTGTACGACAATGTGAACGTGCCTAATGTCACTGGGCCGTGCGCTTAAAGATGGTTAAGATGGTAAACTTCGCGGTATATCTATTTTACTGTAACTAGGAGAAAATCTGTTTTCAAAGCCCAGAGTGGCCCTCTTAGGATGTGACCCTCCGAGACCCCAGGACCCTGATCCTTCTGTACGTTCTGTTCTAATCAGGGGTCAAGGGCCACACCTGGCAGCCGCCTGTTTGGCTGAGGATGTCTTTTCATCCCTACGTTATAGAAGTGTCTGCAGAGCATGCTTGGTTTTCCTCAAGGGCCCCAAAGCCCACAGAATTTACCACCTGGGCCTTCATGTTTGCCAACCCCTCCCAGCCGACTTCTCGATCACCGAACAGGGTGGAGGGGTGCCAGGGTCTCCCAGAGGGGGTCACAGGTTGACAGGTCACATGGGAAGGTCACAGGCTGGGCAGCTGGGGCTCCCCCGATGTGTTCCAGGCAGCACTTAGGGGCACGGCCCCCCTGCCAGACCCACGGGAGCTGGTACGGGGTGACTGGGCTTCACACTGGGCTCGAGGGTCTGTGCGTGGGGGGATCTGTTTTCCTCACAGGGAACTACTGGAGGCCCTGTGGTGACAAGCATTTGCTTAAGAGTAGGATAAAGAGGCAATCTGATCTTTACGTGACTGAGCTGTGAGGACGGAGGGGGTGACTCTGAGGGGACCGTCAGGGTGCAGAGAACTGAGACACGAAGTCACACCCGTTCCTGGCACAGCTTCAGTTCTTCCAAGGGCCCCAGCCCTTTGTACCTCAGGGCCTTTGTACATGCTGCTACCAGCCCTCCCACCCCGACTAAACGGCTCATTTGAGGCAACCGCTACCCGGTTTCCTGGTTCCCGGCTTCTCCTGGTCTACTGACATGACCTCCTCCCGAGGGCCGGCCCCCCAAGTTGACACAGTGAGCACCGAGACCAGGGCTCCCGGAGGCGCCCTGGGGGTAACAGCGGGCTCTGCAGTCTTAGCACCTGAGGTCCAGCCGTCTCCACCCGAGGCCAGCTCCACGTCGCCTCCCCACCCCTGAGCCGGGATGCTCGTGTCACGGCTGAAGGAGCCCCCGCGATGCCCTCTCTTTCCTCTTCTATAAAACAGGGTGACAGAGGCTGTGGTGAGACTCCAGCGCCCCACGCGGAGCTTCTCCCCCGGGCTCTATCCGCATGGCGCGGGGGGAGGTCACTCCTTTTGTGGAGCGTGTGCACTGTAGGGTATTTAACAGCATCCCGGCATCCGTCCAACAGTGTCCCCTGGGGGCAGAATCACTCGGGGCGAGACCCCCGGAGGTTACGTTCCATGACTGTCTGACCTTTGAGGTCCCGGGATGCTACACACATTTAAATCCACACCTGAGTGGGAGGGAGGGGAGGTGACCCACACACGCTGGGGGTCACCCTGGTTTACACTGTCTGATCATCAGGAGTTTATTCTGGTGTCCAGTGTGAACAGGGATCAAACTCGATTTTTCCCCAAATAATGAATGCAGGGCCCCTCCCCCTTAGCACAGCTGACATGGGAGCTGGGTCACTCTCTGTGGGGGCTGTCCTGGGCACCATGGGGTGTGGAGCAGCCCCCCTCCCCCACAGGGGTAACAATCACAAAAGTCTCCAGACGTCACCAAACCACCACCAGCTGAAAATCACTGATAAACACTCAGTGGGAAAAATAAAAGTCAGCACGGGTCAGAGTTTCTGGCCAAACGACTTGGCTGCAAACTTTCAGCAAATCCTGTGTTTGCAGAGTATTTGGGGTTTCCGGACTGCAGAAAAGCAGATGTGGGTCCACAGCGGGGACCCAGCACATGTCCAAGACAGGCGCGCCGTGAGGACTGCCGCTCTCCTGCCTCTTGGGCGCGGAACAGCTGTCGGCCCTTGCTCGCCTTCCCGCTCCCTGCAAAGCAGGCCCAGGAACGCCAGGACGCTCTTTTCCTTGACTGCCCCTGGGCACTGGGGTCTCGGGAACAATCCCAACTTGTTGGGCTTTGGCTGCCGGACAGAATTCTTGGGGCAGGCCGCTCTCTCTGCGAACAGCGAGGGCTTTGTGAGGTTCCAAAGGCACCCGGGGCGCTGGCTGCAGGTGCGGGGTTCAGGCGCAAGCCTGGCCGGGGGACGGACGCTGGCCCCGGGGTGCGGCTGCAGCAGGGGTCCCGGTGCCAGTTCCTCCCTGTGCGTTCAGAACCCCTGCCGGCTCTCCGTCCACCTTTCCATTTTATCATTAAAAACACCCCAGCCTCGGGACTTCCCTGGCGGTCCAGTGGTTAGGACTCCGCACTTCCAGTGCAAGGGACATGGGTTTGATCCGCGGTCCGAGAACTAAGATCTCACACGCTGTGCAGCTCGGCCAAAAAACGCCCAAACACCCCAGCCTCTACTCCTTTTATTTCCCTGCTCAGAACTGATCATTTGAAGAGGCAAAAGGGTACACTCAGGAAAATGAGTGACCCAGCCCCGGACACCAGGAAGGAGAAGCACCCTCTTTCTGAGACTGCCCACCCCTTCTGGGGGTGCCCTGCCCCGCCTCCACCCCGAATCCAGCTCTTCTTACCAACACCAGTGTGTGCAAGCTGGTCCTCTGCTCCTCCCTCCCCTCCCAGGGCACCTAGGGTTCCCAGGAAAGGGCGGTCCCAAGAGCTGGAACTCAGGCTCCAGCCCGAGCCCCACATCGCAGCCCTGTTTTCCTCTGAGGGGCTGCCAGGATGTCCTGCACTCTAAAAACTCTCCACAGCCCCCCGAAACCTCCTGAGCAGGCACATGTGGCCCCTCACCAAAGCCCCTGTGCTCTGCTCAAACGCAATGCTCACCTTCCCTCCTGCCATCTGGGAACCACTCACTCCCCCTTCAACACCAAGCCAGAAGGTCACCTCCTCAGACAGAGCTGGACACCCTCTTCTTCCAGCAAAGCCCAGTACTTGTCCTGCCTCTGGTCCAGCATCTCCTACAAGGCCTTCCGACTCTTTCCTGGCCTGCCCACTCTGCACCCGACTGTGAGCCACTGGACAGATCACCTTCCCCCAGGGACCCCAGCACTCAGGGGCGTTTGGTCCACATGGACTCAGAGAAACCTTGGATCCTTGTCATGGTCAGAGACACGTGACCAGGTTCCTTTGGGAGGTCGTTTCTCTTGGGTCTCGGTTTCCTCATCAGCAGAGGGGATGACAAGCCTACCTACCAACCGTCCTCTTTACTCTTTCACCCTCACTGTGCATGGGCCGTCAAGGCCAGCATTGGGTCTTGCCCCCCAAAAAAAAGGAGGAACAAGTAAGACTATAGCTCTCAATCCGGGGCAGAGCTTAACCCCATTTAGAACCACTAACCCTTTCAGGAAGACTGAATTATAAACCCCTGAATGAAATCCTTGGAGTGCCCAGGACTTTCCAGGCCCTGAGCTGAGTACACATAATGGCCTATTTCAGGGGTCAGCAAACATTTTCTGAAAAGGAGGGTCAGAATGAGGACGTTCAGCTTCCCAGGCCATGGATAACATGTATGCAATCAAGTGGGCTGTGATCCCACAAAACCTCATTCACAAACACAGGCTGCAGGGGGATTTGGCCCCCTGGTTACAGCTTGTTTAATCTAACTCCCATTGTACAGAACAAAAAACTGAGGCTTAGAGAGATGGGGGCACCCCCCCAAGGGCACCCAGCTAAGATGCAAATCGGCAGTTTTGAACCTGGGCGGGCTGATTCCAGAGCCTAAACTCCAAAATACACTTTCCTCATCCCACAAAAGTGGGCATGCACACAAAACCGTGCACGTGATTTCTTGGGGTTCACACCCTCTGCCCCCTCTGAAGCCCACTGGCGAAGAATCACTAGTCTAGGGTAGGATTTAACTTTGGCACTGTGGACATTTGGGGCCAGATCATTTTTTGTGGGGGCCGTCCTGTGCACTGAGGGGTGTGGAGCAACAACCCTGGTCCCCACCCACTTGGTGCCAGGAGTGCCCCTGGTCGTGAAAGCCACAGATGTCCCCAGACACGGCCCCGGGTCCCCTGACAGGACAAAATCCCTGGTCTACAGAGAGGAAAAGCAGACAAAAATAACCAGTGAGGCAGAAACAAAGGAAAATGGGAACATCACTCAGCGAGGATGCAGAGTGCACACGCATTTCCTGGCACCTAATAACAAAACTAGCTGTCCTCTAGAAAGCTCTTGACAAGGAGAGGGAAACTAAGTAAAGAATGTTCCACGTGTATTTAACCTCAAAATGCCTGTAAGAGGCATGTACTTCTAGAACCCCTATTAGTAGAAGAAAAGGGCTGGTGGAGAGTGGAAGCGATCTCCCTGAGCTTACACAGCCAGCGAGAGGTGGACGAGCTGGTCCTCGACCCCAGATTTCTCCCACCTCCAGCACAGTAGGCAGAGGCCCTCCGTGTGAAATCAGACTAACCGCTGCTGCTCCCTTTGAGCTCTCACTTCGCGCTGGGGGCCCTGGGACTTTAATCCTCCCGGAAGCCTCCCACCCCAGGCAGTGGCGGAGACGACGCCCATTTTACAGAAGGAGAAACTGAGGCTCCGAGAAGCCAAGAGGCTGGCTAAGGTCACCCATGTAGAGAGTGGCGGCGCCGAGACAGGAGCCCCGACTTGAACCCCACGAACGGGGGCCCCGATTCAAAAGGACCGTGTTTCCGGAAAGCAGCGGACACCCAGCAAGCGCTCACTATGTGCGGAGCGCTTCGCCTCCCGCTGTCCACCCGCCGGCCTGCGAACCCGCATTTCCCGGGCCTGGGGTCTGCGGGAGGGAGACTCGGGCCGGCGAGGGCCTGCCCGACGCCGTCCGGCCTCAGTTTCCCCTCCGCGCCGCCCACTCATAGTACCCCGCGGACGCGGCAACCCCGGCCCCACACCGACGTCCTCTTAGGGAGCCCGGAGCCCTGGGAGCCCCAAGAGCCCCGAACCGCGGACCTCAGGCCCGCCGAGCTCAGCGCCGAGCACCCCCCACTCACCTCTCAGGCAGCCGAACCCCGACCCACCGACGGCTGCGCCTGCGTACCGCGGCCCCGCCCGGTCCCGCCCCCCCCCAGCTGCGACGCCTGCGCAGAAGGAGCCAGCACCCGCGGGCTTTCATTTTGCGCAGGCGCACCAATTATCTAGGCGGGCGTGGGGGGGAAGTGACGCAATTTAGAGGCTGGGACAAGCTAGTCGTTAGGGCAACTGACCTCTGCGACCGAAAGGAGGGCGGAAATCAGAACTGACCGGAATGGAGCGGTGCATGGTGGGACAGTGGCGGACTCTTGTGGGTTGGCGGAGCCGTCATGTGGTGCGGAGTCGACCACGTGGTGCAGTTGTGTTTAGGTATCTGGCGACCAGAGAATTACAGGCGTTCTTTGAACATATTTGTTCATTTATTCACCCACCTATCCACCTACAAGTGCGTTCTTTCATTTATTCAATCCATAAGAGTAAAGTAATAGAGATATTTGTTTACAGCAGATGTCTAATAGTCGAAAAATATTTATTGCACACCAACTCTGATGGCCAACAAAATGTTTGCTCTCATTACCTTGTATTGGGGTAGACGGACTATAAACTAGTATACTAGTACATAAATGAACAAATTTTACTTAATGGCAAGCGCTATGAAGAAAAAGTGGGGTGCTGTGATTGTGATGGGCGGGGGTAAGTTGGCTGGGATGATTAGGGAAGGCCTCTCTTTCACACGTGGATTTGGAGTACGGAAGGAAAGCACTCCAAGTACAGGAAACAGCGAAAATGAAGATTAACAGAACTAAACTTGATGTCCTCAAGAGAGAAAAAACCGAGGGTGGGTAACGCGAAATTCCCTAGTAAATTAGCGTTAAAGTTGCCAGAAGCGTTCTCCTAACTCATTTTTATCCTACTTAAAACGCATGCACACTTAACACCCTGGGTTATTTTCATTTTTTTTCAGAAATAAATGAGGTGGGTTTTGGGGCCGGTTTAATTCTCATAACTTTTTCTTTCTGGGTGTTTTAGACGGTTCAAGGTTTTGTGTTAACCGAGAACCCTAGATATAGGTCAGGTAACTGCACTGTTCCAAAACACCTGTTGTTTGAAGTCGTGGATCCGTTCACTGAAGCTTTCTCAATGATACTTGCTTACATTTCTGTTTTTTAAATGAATGTGTGTTTAATTTAATTGACCAACTGGATTCAGCTAACATATGTGGCGCACCATCTCTGTTCATTAGACGCTAGAAGCTGGCCAGGATGCTGGGAATGGGATAAGAGCCTGAGATATGGGAAGGGACCACGGAGGACCTTAAGTGAGGGAGATAACTTGTAAAACTAGCCAAATACCCAACAAAGGTAGAAAGGAGGCAAGTACAAATTAATACAGGAGCTAGAAGCCCAAGCGAACTACTGGCAGAGAGAACCTAGCGAAGGCTCCGAGGTGCCAGCTGTGTGGGTTTCCATGGAAACGCCTCTCCCCCGCCTCCCCGAAGGCTCTGCCCTCTCACCACTGAGAGCCAATGACGGGCGGGGGTGGTTCCAGCGCATGCTCAGGAGGAGTCAGCGCTCGGGTGCACAGCCTCGGGTTGTGAGCGGAGCTGGGGTGCGCGTGCGCCCTCCCGTCCGGCGCACGCGTCTCCCAGCATTCAGTTGGTGCGCGGGCGGCGGGCACCTCAGTCCAGTAGGCTTCGGCGGTTGAGTGGACGGAGGCTGACGGCTGTTACGCCGACGCAGGCCAGGTGGAGGGAGAGGTCGCCGGTGCACACCCGCCAGCCATGAAGCCCCCCGCAGGTACCGGGCGCCCATTGGTGTTGGCCCCGCTCGCCGGACCCAGGAGCCGCGCGCACCGTCCCTCGGGGTGGCCCCTGGGGCCTAAGAGCGGAGCCCAGTGACTCTCGAGTGACCCGGGCCCAGGCAGGGGAGGGGGGTCAGCGAGCCCGGAACCCCGAACCCTCGGTTGCCGAATGAATGAACAACTTTTCCAGCGCTTCACTCATTCGGCAAACTCCGTGTCGCTTTTGATGAGGATGGGTCTGGCCCTTGGGTGGACTCTGAGGGAGTTCTAGACGCAGTTCCAGAGCCAGAGACGGACATTCAACAGGCAAAAATTAAGCGAGGGCTTTAGACAGTCGTCGGTGCCGGGACTGGTGGTGCTTCTTTAGGGAGGGCGGTCCTGGAGGACTTCTCGGTGGAGGTGGCATTTCACTCAGCCTGGACCCCGTGGGGAGAAGCAGCTGTCCTGCGGGAGGAGCGTCCCAGGTGGTGGGACTCGCGAGGGCAAAGGCGGGGAGGCAAGCGCACCAGTAGGGCGTTTGGGGAGCATTTTAGCTGGAACACAGCTGGGAGTCCCTTTTATGGGAAGCACAAAGGGGCGCTATGGAAGGGTTGGTTTTCATTTAGGGGAGCGATGCCACCCGCATACTCTATTTTAGAAAATCGCCCAAGATGTTGAGTGGTGCCTCCTGGAATTTTCTCTTGCCCACCTATCCTCCCTCTGTTCTTTCTGCAGCCCATTGTGATGATGATGATAATTGTATTCATGCTGATAATCATAATTATGGTTATTCAGGCCTCAGGGAGGCAGGAATGTTGTCTGCCTTGTTTGCTGCGGGATTGTTAGCTCAGAGACCTGGGACGTAGGTGACAATCAGTAAATATTTATGAAAAGAATGGGCCTGCTCCAAGTTTTCAAATCCTAGTTCCTCCAAAAGGTTTTCCCGACAATTCCACCCGACTCGGACCTCCCGCCTTTCCTGAGCTCCTGGAGCCCTTCTTTACCACCAGATTTAATGCAGACTCACAGTCCCTCTTGTGCAGTTCTTGAAATCCAGAATGTTCTGCAAAGATATTCTCTAATTTGAAGCAGTCATTTGGCCAGAAAAATCGAACCTCTATTGAGGTGAAGAGGCTCCCCCCGCCACTTAGTGTGTATCAGTGGAAGTAAGCTGCCCGGCTTTGAACCCCACCTCTGTCGCTTGCTGGCTGTGGCATCATGGCAAACTCAGGATTCCCGTCTGTAAAGTGGAGCTACGTAGGGTGCAGAGTACAGAACTGCCTGAGAGTTCAGTGAGGTCAAAACACCCTGGAACACACAAGAAGATTTTCAAGTGACAGCTGTTGTTTTTCTTTTGATTTATTTATTTATTTATTTATTTTTGGCTGCGTTGGGTCTTCGTTGCTGCGCGTAGGCTTTCTCTATTTGTGGCAAGCGGGGGCTACTCTTTGTTGCGGTGCGCAGGCTTCTCATTGTGGTGGCTTCTCTTGCTGCGGAGCACAGGCTCTAGGCGCGCGGGCTTCAGTAGTTGTGGCACACGGGCTTAGTTGCTCCTCAGCATGTGGGGTCTTCCTGGCCCAGGACTCAAACCTGTGTCCCCTGCATTGGCAGGTGGATTCTTAACCACTGCGCCACCAGGGAAGCCCGACAGCTGTTGTTATAGGACCACAGTCTTGTATCCAAAAACTCCTGGGGCTAGGGACATCACAGTAATCAGGATTTGCCCCTCTTTTAGAGAAGTAATACAATACAGATGTTCCAGGTTCCATTCAGGGAGGTTGGGGGTACCACCCTGCAGTGCAGTTATTCTTTCAGTGAAACGCAGGTACATGCCGGATGTCCCGCTCAGCACCGCTGACTTCGGGGGCGGGGCCTCTCCTGGGGGCGGTCCTGGCTGCTGTGGGGTATTGAGCAGCACACCTGACCCCGCTGAGGCAGGAGCATCACTCCCTAGTGGTGACAACCACAGACGTCCCCAGACATCCCCCAGTGTCCCCTGGGAGCAGGATCACCTTGTGCTCTAGCGGACCAATCGCCCTGTGCGTCCCCAGAAAGCCCTGGGGCCTCGCCATCTGTTCTGGGAAACTGTGGGCTCTCCCCAGCCTGTTACTCTGACCCTGATTCCGAGCCTGAAGCAGACACGCCGGGTGTGGGGTTCTGTTTTCTGGGTCCAGCCTGTGCAGGAGACGCCCTGGACGTGGCGGCACCGTGCTCGGCCGTGAACTACCTCCGGTGGGATCTGAGTGCCCAGCAAATCGGGGAGCTCACCACCGAGCTCATCGAGGAGACCAAGCGCGTGTACGACCGCGTGGGCTCCCAGGAGCTCCAAGATGTGTCCTACGAGAACACACTCAAGGCGCTGGCCGACGTGGAGGTGTCCTACACAGGTGAGCCCTGCCCAGACTGGGCGATACCACCTCCTCCCCGGGGGCCCGGTGGAGAAAGGCAGCCCGGGCTGGCCAGCTTGCTCCGTCCCCGAGGGCCCAGAACGGCAGCGTCAGGCAGTGTCTGCCAGTTCTCCTCTTGGGGAGCCGGCTCACATGCCAGCCTTGAAACTGGAGCCCCTTCTCACCCCTGCCCGTGTGCCTGCCCGGGGATCTGTTTGTTTTCTCTGAGCCGCTGAACTTGGTCCCCTTTGGTTTTCTCCTCCCATGGCGCCCTGGGTCCCCTGATACCCTGAGGCGTCCTCATCGCCACCCTGTGGGTCCTTCCCTCTTCTCCTCCACAGTCTGTCTGCTGCCTTTGTATGTCAGATACACAGCTCGCCTCCCAGAGCCCCCTCTGCAGAGGTTGATGAGACAGAGAACTCTGAGCCGAGGAGACCCCCTGGGCCCGAATCTCCAGAGCAGCTGTTTTTCTGCGAACCGTCTAGAATCCCTGAATTCCAGCTGCGGGATTCTCACATGTCCCTGACGCCTCGCCGTGCAGGGTCTGCTTGCCCCTGGCCTGCAGGCTTAGACTCCAGAGGGTCCGCCCTGGGGGGACCCAGTGTGCCTTGGGCCCAAGGGTGAGGGCTGCGGCTCAGGCAGCGGATGGAGAGGCCGCAGGCCGGCTCTGCCCCCCAGTCCCCTGCTCTGGCGGGACAGGGGTGACGGGCTCAGTCTCCCCTCTCATTTGTGGCAGGAGGCTCTGGAGGGTGGATGATGCAAATTCCCACCTCGGGAGGGACCCTGCCAGACATGATTTGGTCTCTCTTACTCCACTTCTGTGGCCTTTTCTTTCCATCTCCCCTCAGTAACCTGAGTAATTTTAAAGAAAACTAGAATTGGACCATGGCACTCCCCTCGACCAACTCCGGTGCCTTCCCACTGCCCTGGGGGTCAAGGTGGGAGCCCTCGACGTGGCCTCTGGGGCCCAGCCACGCGCCGCCTTGCCCCTCATCCTGCGCCCCGTCTGGGGGCTTCGTGCCAGCCGGGGAGCCCCTCCCCTCTGCTTGGCCGGGCGTCGGGTTCTTTGAGCACAGATTGAGCTCCGCCCAGCGCCCCTTCCTGTGCCCCGTCTCCCCACACCAGCCACCTGGACTAATCCCACACTCTGGTGTTTCGTTGTCATACTCGGTGCAGTCACAGCCTGCAAATCCCAAACGGACAGAAAAGGCTGTTTCTGTCCTTTTCACAGCTTGCTCTCGGGCCACCGGCATGAGACCCGCCCAGAGCCCCACCGTGTTTGGCCTAGTCAGCTGAGCCGGTGACTGCCCTGCAGAGGTTTCCATGCTGCAGCTGACCCACCAGACCTGGGCCATCTCGGTAGCCTGGAACCGTGGAAGCCGCCAAACTGTGATGTTAATTCAGGTCTCCCCCATGCAAAGTATATGCTTTTTTAAACACTGCTGTGTTGAGATAGAATTCACATACCACGTAATCTGCCCACTTAAAGCATAGACGTCATTGGTTTTTAGTGTATTTAGCATATCCAACCTTCACCACTCTCCAGTTCCAGAGC
This sequence comes from Delphinus delphis, assembly GCF_949987515.2. Lineage (NCBI taxonomy): Eukaryota > Metazoa > Chordata > Mammalia > Artiodactyla > Delphinidae > Delphinus > Delphinus delphis. The sequence continues at coordinate 2,622,353 of NC_082685.1, read as the reverse complement.
CTTCCATCACCCCAAAAAGAAGCCCCGACCCCATCAGCAGTCACCCCCTGACAACACTAACCCACTGTGTCTGTGGATCTTCCTGTTCTGGACGTTTCCCATCAATGGGATCACACACTGTGTGTCCTTCTGTGTCTGGCTTCTCTCACTGAGCATCGTGTTCTCAGGATCCGTCCACGTGTCAGTGAGTGTCGGGGCTTCACCCCTTTTCATGGCTGAGTGATGCCCCCGTATGTGGAGGGACACGTGTCCAGTCATCTGCTGATGGCGTCTGGGTCGTGTCCACTGTTTGGTTACTACGGATCATGCTACTGTGATGGCGTGTGTAGAAGTTTTGGGTGGAGGATGTTCCGTTACTCTCAGATGTGCACCTGGGGGTGGGTCTGCGGGTCATGTGGTGACTCAGCTGAAGCGTGTGCTTTCACAGCTGCCACACGTTCTGTCTCACGAAGCGTACACGTGTGCCGTGAAGTACAAAATCTTTGGTGAGCTGCAGCGTAGCCATGGGCAGCCATGGCTCTTTTCTGGCACCGAGTCCCTTTGGCCTCTTCCGGTCTCATCCTACTCCCTGTTCCGGTCCCTCTTGACTTGGGGTGTCCTGAGCTAAGTTCCTTCCCTTTTGGAATGTGAGTCCCCGAGGACGGGGGTAACTGCGCCCATCTCTAGCCTGGAACTGGCACCCACCCGTTTCCACCCGGGGCCGTTTTCACACCTGTCCTGTCGTCTCCCTGTTTCAGTCCAGAGGAACATCCTTGACTTCCCGCAGCACGTCTCCCCATCCAAGGACATCCGGACAGCCAGCACGGAGGCGGACAAGAAGCTGTCCGAGTTCGACGTGGAGATGAGCATGAGGCGGGACGTGTACCAGAGGATCGTCTGGCTGCAGGTGAGCGCGCAGTGGGACCTCTTCAGACTGGATCGTTCCGCTCCCCGGGCTTTACGAGGTGTCAAGCTGGAGGCAGCCCTGCAGGTGGGCAGTGGGCACCACAGGCTGTGCGCTGGGCCTGGGGAAGGTGGTGAGTTTCACGGTGGGGCCGTTGGACCACAGCAGACGACGTTAGAAACGTGACAAAGACGAGTGGGAGGGAGGAGAGGAAGCATAAAATGCCTTCCCGGGTCCACACGTCACCTCACTTTCCCGACCTTGCTGGGCACACCTAGAGGGGACGCCCAGTCTCCAACGTGAGGTGAGGGACGAGTAACACGTGTGTGCACTTCCTGCCTTCCTGTGGGTGCTCCGTGCAGCCGGCCGAGCACTGCTGCCTGTGTCGGGGGGACCACAGATACTTCTCACGTGGCTGGTGGGTGGTTCTTAGAACCCGCTGATGCGTATCCCTCGGGACCAGGGGAGGCCCCTGGGTGCTTTGTGCAGACACAGGGCGGGGGCCTCTGCAAGCGCAGGCAGTGCTGCTTTTAACAGACGTTTTCACTGACAGAATTAATCGTAGGTTCACGTGCAGTTGTAAGAAATGATTCAGAGTGGTCCCGGCTACTTGGCCCCGTTTTCCCCAATGTCACCTTTTGTGAAAGTAAAGTCAGCGTCCCAGCAGGCTCCTGACGTTGACACAACTGCCCGTGTCATCCGCTGCCCTGGGAAGGTCCCCAGCGGCTTTCGGTCTGGGGCTCTTCCCAGTCAGGCGAGCATTTGTGTACAGCTTCTGTGCGGACTTCAGTCTCCATTTCTCTGGGGTAAGTGCCCATGACTGCGGTTGCCGAGTCCTGTGATGGCTGCTTTGTTAGGAAGTTTTGCTTTCTAGGAAACTGGCCAACTCCTTTCCAGAGTGGCTGCACTGTCTTGCACTGCCTCCAGCGATGACTCCCCTGTTCTCTGCTGCCTCGCCAGCACTGGGCACCGTCTCGATGTTTTGCTGCGAGCAGAACTTTGGTTATCTTGTTCTAGGAGAAGGTCCAGAGTGACTCGCTGAAGCCAGAGGCGTCGCGGTACCTGGAGCGGCTGATAAGCCTGGGCAGGAGGAACGGGCTCCACCTGCCCGAGGAGACGCAGGAGGTGAGCGCCTGGCCTGGGCCCCGCGTGCCTGCCTCTGCCCATCTTTCTGCCGCCTCAACCCCAGGAGGGAAGGTCCACGTGGACCAGCAGTCCCACTGCACCTGCTCTGCCCTCGGTCCTCAGGGTCACAGGGCTTCCCCAGAGCACGGGCGGCGTGGGCCCCTCTCTGCGTCCCGCCTCAGCCCCGCCTCAGCCGGGCCCCCCGCCCCCTGTGGCTTTGCTGGGAGGGTCTCAAGGAAGGACCGCCTCCTCTGAGCCCACTCCACCCTGAGCCCCCGCTCCCACAGAGCTTCCGTCCTGACGCCAGGCCCGTGGGGCTCCCATAGCAGCAGCTCTGTGACTGTCGGGTTTCTACGGTTCAGTTTGGACTCCATCTACCCGGAGTCAGAGCCCGCAGGTCAGGGCTCGGCCCACGCCGGCCACAGGTCCACGTCGTCCTCTGCGCTTGTGGCTGACGGGCTGTGTCAGGAGTTCCCACGCACCCACCCCGAGTTCCATTCGTCGGCTAGCGCGGCCCCTAGAACACAGGCACCCAGTCCACGGACCGGACCACCGGGTTATCATAAGGAGCAGCCAGGTGGCTGGAGGAGGTGTGGAGGCGTGGGGCGGGGCCGGGGCTTCCAGGCCCCCTGCAGGCGCCCACCCGGCAGCTCTCTGAGCCCCGAGTTTACCGAGATTTTGTTCCATGAGCACGATTACATCGTTGGCCATGGGCCACTGATTCACGCTGCAACCCCTGTCCCTCTCCCCTCCCAGGAGGTGGGCAGGTAGTGGGGCTGTAAGATGCAGCCCATCCTGTGGCTTTAGGTTTAGGAGCTGTGTGCCAGGACTGGGGGCCAAGCTCCGACGCGTTTCTCCTGTAATTCACAGCGCGGATCCCGCTGGGCACAGAGGCTGGGGGTGATGGGAGGCTGACGAGCGCGTCCGCCTTCACCCCCTCCCTCCTCTCTGGGCTGAGCCCTGTGGCCACGCAGGTTCCCAGTGGGCCCAGCCCCCCGGGGCCTGTCCCTTCAGGTCCTCCCAGTTACCTGACACCCCTCTGCCCCCAACGTGGACCCCAGAGCCCTCAGCTCTTCCCACCCCTGGTCCAGCAGGACGGGGTCCCTGCAGTGCCCTGGCCAGGCGGGCGATGGGCAGCCCGGCCCCTCCCGGGAGGCAGCCTCGTGGGGTGGGGAGGGGGGCGGGCACGGCGAGCCACCGATGGTCGAGCGCGTCACCTCGGTGGGGGGTGTGTGGCGCCGTGGCTGCACGCGTCTTGACCTCCAGAATCAGACCCAGCTCTGCCACCAACCGGCTGGGTCCCCGGAGGCCGGTCACTGGACCCCGTTGTCCCTGTTCACCCTCTGCAACGTGCGTGACCGGAGGACCCCCTCACAGGTGGTCGTGAGCGCTGACCGAGTCGGTTTGTGTGGAGGACAGAGAACAGTGAGGCCAGCAGATGAGGAAAGAGCTTGTCAGTCGCGGTTCTGGGCAGGGGCCCGCCTCATCACCTAGGGCCTCCCGGGAGCACGAGGGTTCAGCAGCAAGGAGGGGAGGGGTGGCTGGGGACTGGAGCCTGAGGTGTGGGTCCCCGGTAGGAGCAGCTCAGGATCGGCTAGAATGACCCGGGGCTCCGGGCCTACGATGAGCGCAGGGGGACGGTGGCCCCGAGTGTGGGAGCCCCGTACAGAAGGGGCTGGGGTGCATCCCTGCGCTGGCTGGTTTGCGTCAGAAAGTGACAGAAGCGGTTAATGCAGGTACCAGGCCCGACCCAGGGCTCAGCGACAGTTCTCGTTACTCAAGAAAAACGCTGTCCCACTTCTGCCGGTGCTGTGCCTTGTGGTGGAGGAAACCGGGACTCGGAGGACTGTGGGACTCCAGCTTCCAGGGTGGGCCGGGCGCGGGGGCCCCGAAGTCCTGCGGAGCGGCAGGCGCGTGGAGCTTCGAGGCTGGGGGAGGCGAGGGTGTGCACGCTGGGGCTGCGCAGACTGCCTTGACGCTTGAGAGCCACTGGCCGTAGGGACCACGGGGACGCCCGGGGAGGAGGGCGCCCAGGAGAGGCGGCCTGCTGGCACGGGGCGGGGTCCTCAGTGCCGCCCCGCCCTCCCAGGGCGCCCTGTGCTCCTGCCCAGTCGTGGCCCATGGGGCCGTGAGGCTGCAGGGAGGCCAGTGTCTGGCACGGCGCCTGCTGCCCGCAAATGCCCGGCGTCCCTCGGGCTGCTTCTGAGCCAGGCGTGCCCGACGAGCCCCTGCTCCTGGCAGAGCCAGCGGGCACGCTCCCCCAGCGCCCCTCCTGTCCTCCAACAGGCATGGCTGTTCAGCCCGGGAGCGGGGCGGGCGCACTGAGTCCTGGGCCGGGCAGGGGGTGCAGCCTGGGCAGGTCCTCGAGGCGCCCCGCCTGCTGCTGGCCCGGCAGGGGCCCCAGGGAGCCGGTGCCTTCCTCTGCACCCCACGTTGCTCCCTCCCCTAGGCAGGTCCATTTCTCCCTGTTTCTGAAAACCAGATAGACCCTGAAGGGGCAGAAACTTAGCTCCGTTGAAATGGCTGAAGCTTAGGCTGTCACCTTGGGGTAACTCCTGAGGAGGGTCCTAACAGTTAGGACCCGAGGCCCTTTCTCTCCCATCTCCCTCCTCTCATCCGCCTCTTCTGCCTTAACCCCCCTCCGTGCCCCCGCCCCCCGATCTCACGGCCATCTTCTTCCTTCAGAAAATCAAGAGCATCAAGAAGAAGCTGAGTCTCCTGTGCATCGACTTCAACAAGAACCTGAACGAGGACACCACCTTCCTGCCATTCACGCGCGAGGAGTTGGGTGCGTGCGGGCCCCGCACGGTGGTGGAGAGGCGTCTGTGTGCCCCTGGCCCCCGGGAGGGCCTTCTTCCGCTGGGGTGCTCAGAGTGTTTGGGTCCCAATGTTCTGGATCCTTCCTTGGGGGCGGTTGCGGTCTGTCTACCGAGATTCTGCCTCAAAGGGAGTTGTCCCCCAAGACCCCACCCCCACCCTGCTCTCTGTGATGTTTCTTTAATTTCACAGGGTCCTCCCCAGCCTGACCCGGCGTGGGGTCTTGAAGGGCTGGGGCCTGGGCGGCTTTTGCAACTTCTGCCCTCTTCCTCGAATGCTTTATTTTGAAAACTTCACACCTGTAGGGAAGTGGCAAGAATAGCACCAGGGAGACCCCGTGTGCTCCCCGGGCCCGGCCTCCCTACGTGGATGCCGTGTGTGCTGTTCCTGCGCCAGGGCCTCCGGACATGTCTCTAGGAGCAAGGGCGCCTCCTGAGTCCCCAGGTGCAGGCAGCCCTCGGGAAGCAGAGCGTGGAGCGGTCCCCCAAGCCGTCCTGATGGCAGTCTTCACGTTTCTGGCCCCATCTGGCTTGAGCCAGGCCTCAGGCATTGCATTTAGTTCCTGTCTCTCCAGGCTCCTTCCCTGCTGATCGGTTCCTCAGCCTTTTACAAACTTGCTTCCGTCTTGCCCACGCTGATAGTTTTGCAAAATCTAGGCCAGGTGGGCAGCGGCCTGTCAGCTCTGCCCGGGGTTCAGATGGGGCTGAGCATCCTCACCAGTTCTGTGTAACAGGCTGTTGCATAAGATGTGACACCTCGTTCGCCTCTGGGCGGGTGGGTTTTGGGGACACCCACGGATGCACGCTGACCCAGGCAGGTTTTTCAGGTCCATCACGCCAACCTCTGCTGCCCTAACTTCTGGTCCCCAACTCCCTGTCCTGGGCAGCAAGACCCACGTGGCTCCTGGGGTTCACGGGCCAAAGGGTGATCCCAGGCCTCTGGAAACTGGCAGCTGAATCTGCTGGCACAAGCTGTCCTGCGGGGCTGCTTTCCCCCCATCTGTCCAGCCCAGGGGCCCTACTGTCATGGCCCAGCCTCCCGGACGAGAGGGTGAACCCCAGCTCCATGGAGCAGACATTCAGAGCCCTGGTGACCCGTCTCACAGGGCTGGGGTGGCGGCTGGACACGTGTGGCCAGCCTGGTGGGGTTTGACCCCGTCTGCAGTTTCAGTTCCAGCTGAGCAGGAGCCTCGCTGGGTTATTTTCTCCGGTTGTGGAAGGATCCCTGGTGTCATTTTACAGAAACATAGATGGTGTGTTCTTTCTCTGTTTTCTCCCTGCTTTCTGTCCTCCCTCTCTCTCCCTCTCTCCCTCTCCCTCCCCCTCCCTCCCTCTCTTTCTCTACCTCCATCCCTCTCCCTCCCTCCCTCCCCCTCCTTCCCTCTCCCTCCCTTCCCCTCCCTCCCTCTCCCCCTCTCCCTCCCTCCCTCTCTCCATCCCCCTCCCTCCCCCTCTCGAGAGAGAGTCATACACATACATAACACTTTGGTTTCTTTCCCTAAATCTCAGTCCTAAGGCAATTTCCTCTAGGCATCTTCTCTGTAAAGGCGCCATTCTCCGTTCATAGTCAGTCATTTCTCCAGAGAAGCTTGGAGGTTGTTTCCTCTCATTTGTTTTCACCCACTAGTCCTGTGTAATCTCTTAGTTTGTATCTTCTTGTAAGTCAGAACTCACCCCCCCGCCCCACCCCACCCCTCAGTACTTGCTGACCAGTGTCTTTGTATGTGTGGGCTTCCAGGTCCTGGTCTTCCTGGTGGGGTGCGGTCCCCTGCTGTCATCACTTACTTAGATGCTCATTGTCCCAGTGTGGCCTCGAAGAGCCCCTCAAGTGGACGTGTCCCTGTGATTCTTCAAGCACCTGCTATTTGACACAGGGTGGGCCGGGCTCACTTTGTCCTCTCCCTGGCCCAGCCCGGCCTGGCCCTGGCGGGATAGTCAGAACGAAGGTCTGGCTGCTGGGTGTGCGCCCAGATGCTGGGAGCTATTGCTTCTAGGCCCCCTCAGCTGACGAGAGCTGTGTGCACACACGCGTGCAGACACACATCCACGAGTGCCTACCAGTGCCTTCAGCTCAGGTCGAGCAACTAGGGATTCGCCTCGTGGCACCCCTTCCATGCTTTCACCACCTTGTCCAACAGTGAGAACCGGCTCCTGGGTAAGTGTGAGGCTGAGAGAGAGTCACAGGGTCTTCCAGTCCCAGTAGGGAGGAAGAGCCGGTTCGGGGCGAGGGTGGCTCTCCCTCAGCTGTTTCTTGTTGGGTTAGGGTTAGCGTCACGGGCACACCTGTTGGGGCCTGCCGAGACGGCCCACCTGAGGGGGATCCTCTAGGGTTCCTCCACCCCTCCCTCAGCTCCCAGGCCCCCAGGGCTGAGCTGGGTGGCGAGGCTGGGGCATGAGGGGCGGTGGCCTTGCATCGCCCAGGCTGTGAGGCACAGGTCCCTGGAGGTTTTAGTCTGAGGGCGATGTACCCGGGTCTCCATGCTAAGAGGACAGGCCAGGTTGGAGGCCAGACATTGCAGCAGTGCTGACAGCTGGGATGGGGCGGGGGCACCGCCCAGTCAGGGCTGCCTGGCGGGTTCTGCCTTCCACTGGTGCCATCCACCCAGAAAGGACACAGAGGAGACGGCAGCCCATGCCATCCCGGGGTGGACGCCGTCCCGGGCTGGAGCCTGTCCCGGGGCGGACGCCGTCCCAGGGTGGACACTGTCCTGGGGTGGACGCTGTCCCAGGCTGGAGCCTGTCCTGGGGTGGACACCGTCCCAGGGTGGACGCTGTCCCGGGGTGGGCGCTGTCCCGGGGTGAACGCCGTCTTCAGGTGCAGGCTGGCCTGGGTGGAGCGGAACATAGCTTTTCCTCCCCGATGGCGTCCTGATGAGGAGAGCAGCAGCTGTCTGAGGCAGGAGAGCCCTTGACGTGGCTCCTTTGGGTGCAGAGGTGGGAAGTGGGCGTTTGGGTAGGCCGCACCGGGCACTGTGCTCCCTGCTGGCTCCCGTTCCTCACTTCCCACGCGGGAGGGACGCCCTCCCTTCCCACCTGGGTCGGGCAGCCCACGGGTCCTTTCAGAGCTCCCCGATTTGGCTTCCACAGGAGGGCTCCCTGAGGATTTCCTGAACTCGCTGGAGAAGACCGAGGATGAGAAGTTGAAGGTCACCCTCAAGTACCCGCACTACTTCCCCCTCCTGAAGAAATGCCACGTGCCCGAGACCAGGAGGAAGGTGGAGGAGGCCTTCAACTGTCGGTGCAAGCGGGTGAGGAGCCCGCCTCTGCCGGCTCAGTGCCCGGAGGGGCCCACGAGCTCGCTCTCCGCCCCTAGCAGGTGTCCGGGGGTCTGCCTCCGTCCCCCAGGCTCCCCGGGGCAGGGGTCTGAGCCTCTTCCTGAGCTCGTGCTTCTGCTCCCTCGCTCTCGAGCCTTAGCCTCAGGTCCTCTCCCTCTCGGGTGTTGCCGGATGCCCGAGGAGCTCGGATTCGCAGAGGTCCCCCCCATCCCCTCTCTGTGCCTAGCATGTGGGCTGGGCCTTCTCGCTGTGGCCCGGGCACGGCCTTGACATTCAGACATCGGGTTCTGCAAGGACACTTGTGTTTGGTCCATACCGCGTGTGGCTGCAGTCTGTGCTTCTCCCATTTAGCATCTTCAGTAGATGGGGGCTGTGCATGAGCCCTTCATCTTCCCCGCAGACACCACTGGTGCTCGCTCGGCCTCGCAGGGGATGCGGGGGGCACGGGGGACAGTCCTGTGTCCCCCCCTTCTCGGCCTGCAGACAGGCCACGTTGGTCCTGTGGTGACTGGGGGCTCCCAGGAGAACCCCACCGCAGAACCGGAGAGGTGGCCCCAGAGAAGGTGGCATACGCCTGGGGCCGGGCCTCAGCGGCCAGCCACGGGCCACCTGCAGCAACAGGTGTCTCACCATCCAGGGGCTGGGTGTTCGGGCGCCGTGGGGATGAGCTGCTGTCTGCACAGCAGCCATGTTTGTATTGTTGAGCCTGGGGAGGCCCCTTGGTGGCTCCTGGAGAGCCTGGCCGCATTGCTTCCCGCCCTTGGCCTTAGAGCCCATCACGGTTCACGACCTTTCTGGTTCCGAAGGACCTGTTTATAAAGACCACATGGTAGGACAGCACCAAAGTGTCTAGAAATCTGGGCCAGGACAAGGAGGGAGGAGTATTGGCTGTGCGCGCCAGCGGCCTGAGAGCCCTGCCCACCTGCAGAGACCTGGCCCGGGGCCCCACGGGGAGGGCATGGCCCATGGTCCCCAGCACCGGCCGTCTCTGGGTTCCAGGAGAACTGCGCGATCCTTGGGGAGCTGGTGAGCCTGCGGGCCCAGAAGTCCCGCCTGCTGGGGTTCAGCACGCATGCCGACTACGTGCTGGAGATGAACATGGCCAAGACCAGCCAGGTGGTGGCCACTTTCCTAGGTAACCCTGCCTCCCCCTGGGGCCCAGTGGGGAGCGGGGTGAGGCGGACCTGGACTGGACGCGGTGCTGCCTGAGACCCCACTGTGTCAGCCTGGGGGTCACCTTCCCAGACCCTTCATTCTGCCTCGAGGGGCGCAGGGTTGGGGGCGGCTGGGGAGCCGCCCCAGGGACGTAGCCGAGCCTCTCCCCTCCGCCCGCAGATGAGCTGGCCCAGAAGCTGAAGCCCCTCGGGGAGCAGGAGCGGGCCGTGATCCTGGAGCTAAAGGAGGCCGAGTGCCAGAGGCGGGGCCTGCACTTTGACGGGCGCATCAACGCCTGGGACATGCGCTACTACATGAACCAGGTGGAGGAGACGCGCTACCGCGTGGACCAGAACCTGCTCAAGGAGTACTTCCCCATGCAGGTGGTCACGCGCGGGCTGCTGGGCATCTACCAGGAGCTGCTGGGGCTGACCTTCGACCTGGAGGAGGGCGCCACCGTGTGGCACGAAGATGTGACGCTCTACACGGTCCGGGACACGGCCTCGGGCAAGGTCATCGGCAAGTTCTACCTGGACCTCTACCCTCGGTGTGTGCTTGGGGGAACGTGTCGGCCATGGGCCGGGGATCCTCTGCGGAAGCTGGGCCTCACCCCGCGTCCCTCCCCAGGGAAGGGAAGTACGGGCATGCGGCCTGCTTCGGCCTGCAGCCGGGCTGCCTGCGGCAGGACGGGAGCCGCCAGATCGCCATCGCGGCCATGGTGGCCAACTTCACCAAGCCCACGCCCGACGCACCCTCCCTGTTGCAGCACGATGAGGTGGAGACCTACTTCCACGAGTTTGGGCACGTGATGCACCAGCTCTGCTCCCAGGTGGGTGCGGGCGCTGGGCTGCGGGCAGGAGCGGGGGAGGGCCCGGGCGCGCGTGGTCCTCAAGCATGTCCTCGCCGCGGGATTCTTCAGCTGACGTCACCCCGGACGTGGCGACGCCTTCGGTGTCAGCTTCCATCATCAAACCCCACTCACTGAGCACGTAAACAACGGAAATGGATGTCCTGGAGGCTCTGGAGGCTGGAAGCCACTGATCAAGGTGTCAGGGCTGGTTCCCTACATGTTAAATACATGTACTCAAGAGTTGCCTTTAAAAAAGAAAAAAAAAGGAACGTTGCCGCAAGTCTGGTGACAGCCAGTGATGAGAACCAGAGGGAAGGCTCTGGGGCCGGGAACGCCGCGCCCAGTGAGGCCCTGGGGCTGCTGCCAGTCTCGGTGGAGGCTCAGCAAGTCCCAGTGACTTCCCCACGTGGGGCCCCCATCTGAGCGGCCGGGCCCAGGACCCACTGCTCGCTCAGTCTTCCTGCGGTCAGCCCTCCGTCCCGAGAGCGATGCTGTCACAGGCTGCACCGGAGCACGTGGGGACAGTTCACTGAGCTGTGCAGCCGTCACTACTGCCATGTTTTGGAACATTTCCATCACCCCGAAAGTGTCCCACATGCCCTTAGCTATCAGTCCCTCCCCAGCCCGTGACAACCAGGAACCCACTCTCTGACTCTGTGGATCTGCCTGTTCTGGACGTTTCCCATTAGTGGAGTCGCATCCTGTGTGTCCTTCTGTGTCTGGCTTCTCTCGCTGAGCATCGTGTTCTCAGGGTCCATCCACGTGGTAGCGAGTGTCAGGGCTTCACCGCTGTGTGGCTGAGGGATGTCCCCGTGTGTGGAGGGACCTCTTATTACTAGTATGTTTACGAGCAGAAGGTTTTGACTTTGAAGTTCAGTCTATTAACTGTTTTCTTGCACGTTTTGTGTCCTATGGAAAAAATTATTCTCTAACCCGAGGTACTGAGTTTATCCTGCCTAGTTTCTTCTGCCTTTTCTGCCTAGAAGTTTTGTAATCAAGCCTTTAATTTTGTTGTTGTCCACTATGGTGGAGTGTTGTCTGTGGTGTGAGGCTGGGGGTCACCCTCTGTCACCACGTTGTCGCCACCGATCCCCACGCAGCCACATGTGATGTGTATTTCTGTTTAAAGACACCTGGTCTGATAGCAATTGTTGATTCACTCACGGCGGGGTTGTAACCCTCGCCTGAAGGAAGCTCATCTGACACACGCACTGCCCCCGTGAGCACGTCACTGCCCTCCTGCACTTGGGACACCAGCCAACACTTCAGCTCTGTGCTCGGAGCCATGTTGAGCAGAGAAATCACCCCAGAAACAAAAATGCACACATTGGAGCATTCAGCAGACCGTGAGAAGGACGCTTGTTTGCAATTGGGGCTGGAACCGGAAGTTGGGGGTCAAGTGACCCAGGAGTGAGGAGGCAGCGTCTGCCCTGCTCCCTGGGGCCTGGGAAGGACATGCCGGGGTCACTGGGCTCGTGTGGACCCACACCTGCCGGGCCTGGGTTCCAGCCGCACTGCGTCAGGCGCCGTGTATTCAGGAAGAATTTCAGGCACGAAAGAGGAGCAAAGAGCGACTGCCAACGGCCGCCATCCGGTTGCGCCGTGTCCGCACCTTTGCCTCCTGGGTGCGGGGCTTTGGCTGGAGAGTGTTGGTTCCATGGGTGGGGAGGGGGCGCGGTGATCCACGGGGTGGCGGGCTCTCTGCACCCCTGTGTTCCGGGCAGGTCTGGGGTCCGGGGTGGGCCCTCCTGCAGCTCCACAGCCTGCCTTGCAGGCCGAGTTCGCCATGTTCAGTGGGACACACGTGGAGCGGGACTTCGTGGAGGCACCTTCGCAGATGCTGGAGAACTGGGTGTGGGAGGTGGAGCCGCTGCTCAGGATGTCCCAGCACTACCGCACGGGCAGCGCCGTCCCCCAGGAGCTGCTGGACAAACTCATCAAGTCCCGGCAGGCCAACACAGGTGCGGCCGGGCCAAGGGAAGGGAAGGGGGCTTCCAGACCGCCCGGCTGGAGAGGGCGGCCTGGACACAGAGCCAGTCCCACGTCTCCTTCCTCCTGCCCCCCAGGCCTCTTCAACCTGCGCCAGATCGTCCTGGCCAAGGTGGACCAGGCCCTGCACACGCAGACGGCCGCAGACCCAGCCGAGGAGTATGCTCGCCTCTCCCAGGAGATCCTCGGGGTCCCAGCCACGCCAGGTAGCCACGCGCGAGGCAGGCCCACCTTAGGGGTTGGGGTGGCGGCCACTGCCCGGGTCAGGAAGATCGTCTAGTGGTGTGTGAAGGGGGACCGACCAACACCCTCCGGCCGAGGCCCTCGGACCTCTGGCCTCTTCCCGCCTCGGTTCTTGGGCTGGTCCCTCCCGCTGTGGCCCGTGGAGGCCAAGGGTGGGGTGGGCGTCTCAGCAGGTGCTTTCTGGAGAGCCTGGAAGGGGCAGGAGAGGGCTTCATACCCCGGACGGAACGCGTCCACAGGTTTGCACGTGCATGTCGGTGTGGACACGGGTTCACTCCCTCGTGAGTGCTTTAATCCGCGCTCTCCCCGTGGCGGAGGGCGAGCCCTGATTCATCCCTCGGAGCCTCGGCAGCTGACCTTGTAAGAGGCTTAGAGGTGAACCCTCGTGAGCTTCAGCAGAAAGTGGGCAAAGATTTATTTGTGTCCCTCCACTGAGTTGCCTGCAAGGTCCCTGTTTTCTTGAAGTGTTGGGCCAAGTCTCCCTCTAGTGGCAGGGGTCTCAGACAGGGCTGCTTTGAGGCCCCCGCTCTCGGGAAGGGGCACTGAGGGGCCAGGGGGCCAGGCAGGAGCCTCTCCACGTGTGTCCCAGGGACCAACATGCCCGCGACCTTCGGCCACCTGGCAGGCGGCTACGACGCCCAGTACTATGGCTACCTGTGGAGTGAGGTGTACTCCGCGGACATGTTCCACACACGCTTCAAGCAGGAGGGCGTCCTGAGTGGCAAGGTGAGAGGCCGGCCTGCTGCACAGACCAAGACCGCGGTCCTCGGCCTGGGCCTAGATGCCTGTGCCACCCGCCTGGGCCTGCCCGGCCCTGAGGACCCTGCCCTGGTCCTCCTGCTCCCCTGCCCTTTGTTCAGCCACAGCAGAGGTGGCCACACCCACACCCCCAGATCCCCTCCCTTGGATGCTGCTGGCCCCTGGAGCCAAGGGTGGGGGTACTCCACCCTCCTGCAGCCCCGCCCCCTCTCGGCAGGTGGGCATGGACTACAGAAGCTGCATCCTGAGGCCAGGCGGCTCCCAGGACGCCAGCGTCATGTTAAGGCTCTTCCTGGGTCGGGACCCCAAGCAGGACGCCTTCCTCCTGAGCAAAGGGCTGCAGGTTGAGGACTGCGAGCCGCCAGCCTGCTGATGGCACAGGGTTCTGCCCACCCCAGTGGGCCGGGTGCCTTAGCGCCCCGCCGGGGTAGGGGAGGGGCCGCGTGTCCCCCCAGCCCCTGAGTCCCCGGCGGCCGGCCTGGGCCAAAAGTCACCACCTGGATGTGTCTAGAGAGCCTGGCGTCAAGGCTCCCACTTGTTGCACTAATACAGCCCCTTCCTGGGGAACTTTCCTGGTTAAAACACGGTTCTTTGAAACGGAGGCATTAAAAAAAAGGCTCCAGTCCTGGTCTCTGACTGCCATCCCTTCCACCACAGGAGTGGCATGGGGGCCATCACTCTGGCGGGAGTTCTGACCTTGGTCGGGTTCGGCCCTGGGGCCGTTGAAGGCTGCTCTCCGCTGGTGACGTGTCTGGGTCACTGGGAGACGGCTGAGCTGTGGGGTGAGTTCAGATGGGGATGGCCCCCCACCCTCGCCGGGCCGGCTCTCCAGTGATGGGGTGTCAGTCTCCTGCCGGCCTCTCGCCCGTCACTGTTTGGCATGTCGGGGGCTGTGATTGGCGGGAGCTGGTTCTGGCGGTGGGCACAGCTGCGGGGAGCCCGGCCGTGGCTGGCCCTGTCCCCGTGCCCTGTCCTGCTCACGGCCGGCCGGCTGGCTCCCTCTGGTCACCGGCAGTTCGTGAAGTCTGGGCCACAGCAAGGGGCTGTCTTCCTGGGTCCTAGCAGTTCTTCCCAAAGGCCTTAGGAGGGTTTTTTGGTGGCAGTAGGAATTCAGAGAGGGTGCTGCACCACTGGAGCGGTAGGGTGGGCTGGACTGTCCTGTGTGTCCTTCCCTGGCCTTTGAGCTCCTCGGGAGCCCTGCCTCCAGCCCTTTGTCCCCACAAAGGATGCCAGGCAGTGGAGCGAGGGCGCGGGCAGCACCCTGACCTTCTCCCTGGGGCCCAGGCGGGCAGGCCGTGCCACGCTCTGTCCTCCCCTCAGCCTGCCCGCCCGTTCTCACCCGCCCTGGGCCAGTCGGCTGTGGACCAGGCTGTGGTGTCTGCCCTTCTGCAGCACTGGCTCAGCTCCCTGCACCCACTTCTGTGCCTTCTGTGTTTTGGGCTGGTCGCTGGCCCAGAGCCGGTGGGTGGGTGCCCCGTGGCCAGGAGGGCTGTTCGTATGAATTACCTGGGGCTCGAAAAGGAGCACAGCCGGCCTTCCGTCCAGGCACCTCTCGATGGATATGGAAGTGGCGTGTCGGGGCCTGGGGGCTGCTCGTCTTCCCCCGCACCGAGCCCCCAGGTGGTCCCCGTGCAAAATCCAGGTGTGGCGTTGGCACCCCAGCTGTGTTCTGGGCAGTCCGTTGCAGGGGCCACAGGCCTCGGGCTGGTGGGCCACAGGGTTCCCAAGCGTGCAGGTCAGGACCGAGAGGGTGAGGCCTTTCCCCAGGTGCGGGGCCCAGACTGAATGCCAGCTGGAGGCCCATTTGCTCACTGCCCACCCCCCAGCCCCTGCCCTCACATCAGCCCCCAGGGCTGAGCTCAGGTGTTTGATGCCCAGGCTCCCTGGCAGCCCAGCCCATTCCCAGTCCTTCGTGGTCACTGAAGGACTTGGAAGCAGGTTGCTCCACAGAGACTGTTGTTCTCAGAGCCCTGGGCAGGGGGCAGGGAGGACAGGCACAGAGCCTTGCTGGGGTGTGGTCGCCAGGGCAGCCAGAGCAGCCTCCACACAGTAAGTAAGGGCATCTCACCAAAAGCAGTGCGTTTCTCCAGCCACCCTGGGAGCTGAGCTCAGGTCCTGGCGCAGGAAGGGCCAGCAGTGCAGCTGTTACCTGTCACTAGGGGGTCGTGCCACCTCTTAGATCCTCCCCCATCCCCTTCAGGGGTTGCGACAGGACCCCTGCAAATCGGGTTGTCACTCCTCCCCATCCCCTACCCCTCCTCCATGAGGGTGGAAGGAACACATTTTTAAAAAGGATGGAGTTTGGGTTTCTGGTGGCACAGTGGTTAAGAATCCGCTTGCCAATGCACGGGACACGGGTTCGAGCCCTGGTCCGGGAAGTTCCCACATGCCGCGGAGCAACGAAGCCTGTGCGCCGCAACTACTGAGCCTGAGCTCTAGAGCCCGCAAGCCACAACTACTGAGCCTGCGTGCCACAACTACTGAAGCCCGCGCACCTGGAGCCCTTGCTCCGCAACAAGAGAAGCCACTGCACTGAGAAGCCTGCGCACCACAATGAAGAGTAGCCCCTGCTCACCGCAACTAGAGAAAGCCCGCGCGCAGCAACGAACACCCAACACAGCCAAAAATTTATTTATTTACTTATTTTAAAAAATTGATGAAACAAGCGTCTATCCAGGGATGGTTCGATACAAAAAATCTAGTCCCTCCACACGCGGGAGCATCACTTCGCCGTGAAAAGGAGAGAAACACTGACACTCGTTTACAACGTGGATGGACCTTGAGAACACGATGCTCAGTGAGAGAAGCCAGACACAGAAGCAAGCTGTGACGTTAATTGTAGGTGCCAACTTGACTGGGCTGAGGAACGTCTGCTGGTAAAACATTTCTGGGTGTGTCTGTGCAGATGTTTCTGGAAGAGATTAGCATTTGATTCAGTAGACTGAGAGATCCGCCCTCACCCATTTGGGTGTCATCCGACCCATCAAGGGCCCAAGTGGAACAAAAGGACAGCAAAAGGGCAAGTTCCTTCTCTCTTCTTGAGCTGGGACGTCCCTCTCTTCCTGCCCTGGAGCTGCTGGTTCTCGCGCCCTTGGCCTCGGACTGAATCACACAGAGCCCTCCATAATTGTGTGGCCAATTCCTATGGTAAACCTCTGCTATTATGCTCTGTTTCTCTGGAGAACCCTGACTGCTGTGGTCACAGTGTCTGATGCCGTGCATGTGAAATGTCAGAAGGTAAATCCGTAGATGAGTGGTTGCCAGGGCTGGGGCTGGGGGGGGCTTGGGGGTAATGGCGCAAGTGTAAGGGGTTTCATTTTCTGGACGATGATCATTTTTTTGTTTTGGCCACGCCGCCCAGCTTGCGGGATGTATCTTATTTCCCCAGCCAGGGATTGAACCCAGGCCCTCAGCAGCAAAAGTGCCAAGTCCTAATCACTGGACCACCAGGGAATTCCTGATAATGTTCTAGAATTGATGGTGGTAATGACTGCACAACTCTTTAATTTACTAAAAAAAAAACATTGAATTGTGTACTTTTAAAGGGTGCACCTTAATATGTGTACATTATATCCCAAATTTTAAAAATAAAACAATATCAGGGGGCTTCCCTGGTGGCGCAGTGGTTAAGAATCTGCCTGCCAGTGCAGGGGTCACGGGTTCAAGCCCTGGTCCGGAAAGATCCCACATGCCGCGGAGCAGCTAAGTCTGTGTGCCACAACTACAGAGCCTGTGCTCTAGAGCCTGCGAGCCACAACTACTGAAGCCCGCGCACCTAGAGCCCGTGGTTCACAACAAGAGAAGCCCCTGCAATGAGAAGACCGCGCACCACAACAAAGAGTAGCCCCCACTCACCGCAACTAGAGAAACCCCACGCCCAGCAACGAAGACCCAACTCAGCCAAAACTAAATAAATTTATCAAAAAATTATATATATATATATATATATATATATATATATATATATATATATATATATCAGGGGTTCAGGGAACCTGACATCTGTGCACAGATCCTGGCCGGCCCTAGAGGTGTGGGGAGCCAGCTTGGCGGGAGACAGAGGGTCCCTGGCAGCCTTGGGGAGACCAGGCAGCCCACACGGGCCCATGAAGGAGCCTGGATGCACAGCTGCCTGGCCGGGAGTCTTTAAAAAATGACAAAAATTAACTTAGGCCGAGTGCAAAAAACTCACCCCACAAGGGAGTACAAAGCGATTCCCTGGACTTCCTGGCGGTCCAGTGGTTAGGACTCCGAGCTTCTACTGCAGGGGGCACAGGTTCGATCCCAGGTCAGGGACATTCCATGTGCCGCGGTACAGACAAAAAGGGGGGGAAAAAAGATTCTGTTTACGTGAAGCCCCAGAGGAGGCAAAACTGGTCCAGGTGACCGACAGAGAGGGGAGAGCCAACTGGGTCCTGCAGCCGCTCATCTGGCCAGGAAGAGCTTATGCACAGGGCAGTGAAAGCAGGTGCCTTTCATTGCGTGTAAATTTTATTTCAAACCCAACTCAATTCACAAAAGTAACCATGAGCCCACTCCAAAATCAACTGCCACAAGCACATTTTAATAACTGGAGGAGGAAGACTGAACGTGGAAGTGGTGCAAGGAAGGCAGTTTTGTGGTTTTATATTCTTTGGCAACAAAGTTCTTTTCCTTGACTATTATTCTCTCAAAACATGACCTTGGATGAGGCACCACTGCCACTCCGCTTTGGGCAGTGCTGGAGAGGCGCTCAGCAGCAGAGCTCAGACCCAGGCCCCCACCGAGCCTCACTGCCCGTGGTGTTTTCATCAGTGTTGCCTCAACACGTTTAAAAACTAATATATGTGTAGCTAAAAAATAAAAATAAAAAAAAAATAACTGAAATTCCCATCATGGAAAATAGCCATGCCCAGCCCCATGCTCCCCGGACCAGACCCCCTTTCGGCAATTTTGGTGGCTTCTGGCATTTTCCTCCGTGTCTCTAAAGTTATTTATGACGCTTCTCCCCTTCCTCCTGTTTTGTTTTTTTTTTTTTAAGAAATTTATTTATTTTTGGCTGCCTTGGGTCTTCATTGCTGCGCGCAGGCTTTCTCTAGTTGCAGCGAGCGGGAGCTACTCTTCGTTGCAGTGCGTGGTCTTCTCATTGCAGTGGCTTCTCCTGTTTCAGAGCACAGGCTCTAGGCGCAGGGGCTCAGTAGTTGTGGCTTGCAGGCTCAGTAGTTGTGGCGAACCGGCTTAGTTGCTCTGCGGCATGTGGGATCTTTCCCCACCAGGGCTGGGAATCGGTGTCCCCTGCATTGGCAGGCGGATTCTTAACCACTTCGCCACCAGGGAAGTCCCTGAACATAAGTTATAATGAAATAATTAATACTTCCGAGCGAGCATTCAAGCACACAAAAGAGAAGTCCAAGACCTTAAGAGAGGAACTGGGGTCCCTTAAGAGAGGGGGAGGGGCACCTGCCAGGGAAGACAAGAGTTCGTGAAGAGAGGTGACGAACTCTGGGCCATCCAGTCGTGGACAGCTGTGGCCGAAGGACTCCATGGGGTGGGGGGCAGGTACCCAGGTCGGGTGAGGATGGCAGTGGACCAGGTGAGAGGTCAGTGCTGGACAAAAGGGGCGGGCTGCCCCCTCTCCCACCCAAAGAGCCCATGCAATTGGCCTGAGGTCCCGCAGCCAAGCAGGGACTAGGTCCCGGGTCCCCTCGGAGACCGGGTAGGACAACCTGGGTGGGGTCGATCCCAGCCCATCCATTCACCAAAAGAAATCCCACAGGGGGAAACCGGACGGCTCCTTCGCCCCAAAGGAAAAAAGAAGGCCCCGAAAGGCCGCTGGAGGAAGGGCCACCGGGACAGGTTGGCTTTAGGCGTGGGCACGCTGGGCTGCTCTCTGAGCATTAGAGGGCGGTGCTCACGTCCGAGGGCTCTGGCGGGTAGAAACCAGCCCAAGCCGGGAAGCACCACCACGTGGCGCGATCTCGGCTCCGGGCACTCTCCCGGGATGGGGGATGCGGGTGCCCGAGACCTCCCGGTGGGGGGGGCCCTAGGAGCCAGGTGCGTGCGGGGATCGCGCGGGGGAAGGGGGGCGGAGTCTGGAGGCCAGCCCCGGCGCTAGGGGCCTCGGGAGAGGGACACCGGCCCAGAGGCGAGGACTGGGGCGGGCCGCCTTCGCGCCCCCAGGGCCGGGGCCGCCTCGGGCACCTACCTGCGGCCGCTCCCGCACGTGCCACAGCGCCCGGCCCGCCCCAAAGCCCGTGGCGGGGGTGGCCGCGCCACGTGACCGCCCCGCCCGTCCCGCGCGTGCGCCCTGCCCGGCGCCCCATTGTTGGCGGCAGCCGCGTCACGGGGGCGGGGCCGGGGCGGGGCGGCCGGCGGCCGGAGGGAGGCGGCGGGAGGGCGGAGGGAAGGAGCGTCCGCGCCGCCGCCGCCGCCGCCGCCGAGGAGCCGCCACCGCCGCCGCCTAGAAGCAAGCCGAGCCGCGCCGCGCCGCCGCCGCCCGCGCCCGAGCAGCCCCGCCGCCGCCCCGCCCCGCCGCTGGATGCCGGCGGCCGGCGGCCGAGCTCTCAGAGGCGGAGGGCGGCGGCGCGGGCGGCGGCGGCGGGGGCGGCCGGCGGCCGAGAGGCGGGAGCGCGGGCCCGAGCGCTAGCGCCGCCATGCCCAGCTCCACCGGACAGCCCGACGGCGGCGGGGGCAAGCGCAGCGGCGGACCCGGGGCGGCGGTCGGGGGGGACCCCAGCCCGGGCCCCCCGCCGCCGCCGCCGCCGCCGCCGCCGCCCCCGCCCGAGGGCGCCGAGGAGGCCGCGCCTGCGCCCCGGCCGCCGCCCGAGCCCGACGACGCGGCCGCCGCGCTGCGCTTGGCCCTGGACCAGCTCTCAGGGCTCGGTCTGGGGGGCGCGGGCGACCAGGACGAGGAGGGGGCGGCCGCGGGCGGCGGGGACGGAGCGGTGGCGGCGGCGCGAGGCGCAGACTGCGGGGCCGCGGCGGAGCCCGCGCCCCCCGACGGGCCCGAGGCGGGCGCGCCCGGGGTGGCCGTGGCCCCCGGCCCGCTGCCGCTGCTGGAGCCCGACGTGAGCCCCCCGCCGCCGCCTCGGCCATCGCCGCCCGACGTGTTCGCGGGCTTCGCGCCCCACCCCGCGGCCCTGGGTCCCCCGACGCTGCTGGCCGAGCAGATGAGCGTGATCGGCAGCCGCAAGAAGAGCGTGAACATGACCGAGTGCGTACCCGTGCCCAGCTCCGAGCACGTCGCCGAGATCGTGGGTCGCCAGGGTGAGTGGCCGTCGTCGGGGGCGCCTCCCCGGGGGTCCCCTCGCGGCTTGTCCCGGGAGGGGCCACCCAGCCCAGCCCGCGGCTGGACACCAGACCCCGGCCACGCCCCGCGTGGGCTCGGGCCTCGGTGGCCGCCTGTGTGCCTTTGTCCTGCCGCTGGCCGCGGGAGAAAGTTGGGCGCAGCCCGCGCTCCTCCCCTCGGCGCTCCGGCCCCGCTGCCGCCTTTGTCTGGGTGCCTGCAGCCGGGAAAGGCCCCTGCGTGCAGCTCACTGCCCGGGCCCTGGGCCGCCAGCGGTGGCATCCCAGGGATAAGGGGGCCGGGCTGGGCAGCGCCCGCTCCACACCCAAAACTGGCACGGGGCGGGTTCACTCGGGTTTGGGGGGTCGCTGGGGCTGGGGGCGCGGGCGCTCCGGCAGTGTCGAGAGAAGTTTGGCGGCACAGAGAGGGTGCATCGAGACTTGCCAGCCTGGGCACCCTGCTGGGGATGGGGAGCAGGACAGGATGAGAGAGGATCCCTACCGGGCTCTCCGCCCCCAGTCAGGGATTTGGGGGATGCACAAGGACCCCCCCCCCCGTAAAAGCCACTTTTGGGGTCCTGCCCCACAGCCCTCCCCTGGCCAGGTGGCCAGCAGCAGACCCAGGGTGTGCGGGTCCCGGAGCGGCATTGTCGGAGTGTCCCTGTGGCTGCCCCATTGTTCTCTTTGTTAGAGAGCCAGGCTGAGATTTGCAGGGTGACATCAGGCCGGCGGCCGCTCATTGGCCCTGGAGCTGCGGGGCGGGCGGGCTGGAGGGTGGTGGGCAGTGCCCGGCCCAGCACACACCCACCCACCCTGTTAGCTGCCTGCCCACCAGCCTCAACTTTCCTGCCTTCCTGCCCGCACCTCCGGGCTCCCTGCTGCTCAGCCAGGTTCTAGAACTTGGGGTGGGGCCTGGGCGGGGCTTGACGTGGGGCTAGGGGTCCCTGCCTCTGGACCCTCGGTAACAGGAGCTAGAGAAGGGTGTTGGGGGGCTTGAGTCTCAAGGTGACCTGTCGCCCTAACTGCCACAAGCAGAGGACCGCAGGGATGCCCTGGACACCGCTCTACTAGTTCTGGGTGGGTGGGGCCGGGGGGTAGCAAGCCCTCTGGCTTTGGGTGCAGGTACGTTCAGTCATTCATTTGTCCTCCCCATGTGTGGACACAAGGAGGACCAGGCGTGATGCTGGGCCCGGGGACCCGCTGTTAGGAATGGGAGCCGGGGGGAGGGGGACCCGTAAACCATTCTCCGGGCCCTGCGGCTACCCGCAGGCACCACGAGACCACAATCGGACCTTTCCCCTCTGCCACCCAGTTGCCTCCTTCCTATTCAGGACACACCTCCTGCCGCCCCTGTCCCCAGTAACCTCACTGGGACCTGTAACAAGACAGCTGCTTCCCAGCCGAGTGTCCAGGAGCCTGTGGAGACTGAGGCTGGGGGCTGTCACCCAAGGTCATGAGACTGATCCACCTGGTGGTGGAGCCTGAGGACAAGTCCCATGTGAATGTGCGTGTCAGCCCCCCGGGGGTGCGGGCCGCAAGCAGGGGGCACCGATCCCTGGCCTACATGCTGAGCAGTCTGGTGGCTGGGTTGCCAGGCTCCACACTGACCACTGGTACCGCGTGTCCCTCTGGTACCCGCTGGTACCCAGGGTATCAGCCTGGATTCCTGCGGATGGCAGACAGCAAGGCAGGCTCTGGGGGTCCCTGGGCCCTGACAGCTCTCCCTGCAGACTAGGGTGGTCCTGTGACTCTGAGCACAAGAGCCCCTCTCTGTGACAGGGGGGAGAGCAGCTCCCTTGTCGTGAGGATTCTCAAGCCAGATGCTGGTTCTTATCCCAGCACCTGGCCGGCACACTGTAGCCACCCCGGGATGCAGGGGTGAGTGGGGTGCAGGGCACCAGAGAGGGGAGTACGAATGCCAGGACAGGTTGGCAATTGCAGCAGCCCTTGTGTCTCCCCACTCTAGAAGCATCTGTGGCTCCCAGCTTCTGCCACCAGTTCTCAAGCACAGCCTGGAGGACTCTGTGCCCTTCCTCCGGTTACCCACCCTGCTGTCCACTCTGTGGGTCCCTGGACGTGGAACCTGTCCCTTCTTACTGCCCTGCTGTCCCTAGGGCAGGGGGCACGGCCTACCCTGAACTTATTCTTTTCTGTCTGACCCCAGGCCCACGGCCACCCCCTTCTCTGGAGTGCAGGGTCAGGGGGTTCACCTGCCCGACCTCCTGTGCTGACGAGAGCCACAGACCCGGGCTCGCCCTTTCCCGGACACCCCCTTGCTGCTCTGTGAGCCTCGGTTTTCTCAGCCCTGAAATGGGTCCATGCACCTTCTGGGCACAGGCAGGAGATTATAGCCCCTGCGTTGCTCTCTCCTCCCGGAGGCCGAGGGGCCCAGAAGGTGCCCTGGACCCACTGAGAGGCAACCTCAACCTGCCCTGAGGTGTCCCCCAGAGAGGATCCTGCAGCCTCGGGTCACAGACGGGGAGGGAGAGGCTGCAGGAGCGGAGGTGCCGCCAGAGCTGGTCGGCAGGGCCCAGATATGAACCCTAGTCTCCTGGCTCTTCCTGCCCTGCAGGGAGCAGGGGTGAGTCAGGAGAGAACCTCCACCTTCCAAAGCTCCAGGGTTGGAGGTGGTGGGGAGGTGGCCCCCTTCCACAAACAGGAAAAGTGGAAACTCAGAAGGGCCGGTGGAGAGCCTGTCACCCCAGCTGGTCATCAAATGTCAGGGGGCTGGCGCCCAGTTCCTTCTGAGACCCTCCCCTGCGCCCCCCGCCTTGCTGCCTTTGCCCCAGTTGGCAGAATGGCCGTGGGTGGGGTGGCCGGGGTTGGGTCTTCAGAGCCAGGCCTGGGTCTGCAGCACACTCGGCTCACGGTCGGGAGCGAGTGACCTGCCAGCCAGCCAGGGTCCCTTCCATCATCCCTCGCGCTCGCTGTTCTCTCCCTTGTGCGGGGCCCCACCCTTGTGGGACGCTGCAGGCCTGTCGGGGGCCCCTGCCTTGACGTTCTTACCTACCCACTGGGGGGCGTAGGAAGAACGGGGCCCCCGGGTGGCAGGTCACACCCTTCCGTGCCTGCTGCACGGGGCTTTCCCTGGCCCTGTTTCACAGGTGAGCCAGCTTTGCCCCCAGACACGGTACTGTGACTCAGCCTGGCCCTGGGGACAGCACCCTGCTGTGTTGGGAGTGGCAGTATATCGGGCTGACTCGTCCCAGCCCTGGCCTGCTGGAACTCTGTCCCTGCTGTCCCCTTAGCCAGCGGCACGCAGCCTCCTTCCCAGGGCGGCCCCTCAGCTCCCCGCACACGGCCTTGAGGTTCCCTTGATAAGTGTGGCCTGTGGTCACCACGTGGGCTCCTTTGGGGCAGAGCCCGTGTGGCCTGGTTCCCTGAACGCCCAGTGCAGTGGTGCCTGGACCCCAGTACAGGGTCACAAGCAATGGGAAGCAGGGTTGCCTGCATCTAGGCCCCCCATGGGGACCCTTGGCCCTGCCCCTCTTGAGGAGGGTCCGGCTGCCGCAGGGTGGGGCCTGCTGGGGCCTGGGGCAGTCAGCCACCTTTCCCGGTTATCTGAGTTGGAATTCTGGGGCAGGGCCCGGGAAGCTGCATTTCTGCTGCACCCACCAATTGGCGGTAGCCCCCAGGGTCACTCCTGGAAACCCAATTTCCTGGCTTGTGCAGTTCCACTCCCCACCCCCTCAAGCTCTGCCACCTCTCAGGGTCTTAGCGTGGGTGGGGTTTGGGGGATAGTGGATGTCACAGCTGAAGTCTGGATGGTTAATTGGGCTCTACTTGGCCACTGAGGCCTCCATCCAAGGCTGCTCTCTGGGTCAGGGCAGGATGGGGGCCGGCAAGCGGAAAGCTGCAGGGTCCTTCCCCAGCCCTGCCCTGCCCAGGGGTCCCTTCCCCACTAAGGCTCCCCCATGAGGACAGGCACCGGTCTGGGGCCACTCTCCAGTCTGTGGCCGGTCAGGTCCTGCCCCAAACCTGTGAGGCTGGGTGTGTTTCTGCCCTCCTTTGGCAGGTGAGGAAACTGAGGCATGGGATGGTTCCTTGAGTGCCCAGGGCAATCCCAGTCCACCGGCCCTTACAGCACAGTCCCCCAGCCTCGGGGAGTCTAGAAAGTCAGACTTAGGGTGTGAGGAGAAACTCTGAGAAGTGTGTGCTGGGGCCTGGCCCAGCATAGTCAGGGCGGGTTTCCTGGAAGAGAGGGTGCCGGGCTGTGATGTGATGCAGAGAAGGGAGAGGACGGTGGGGTGCAGCAGTGAGGATGACGTGACAAATGGGAAAGGTCAGGCGCAGGGGAACTGCAGGAGGGGCCTCCCCAGCCAAGTGGGGAGGAGACCATCCAGGCAGGAGTGGAGGCAGCCCAGGTCAGCAGCCACCGACGGGGAGGACGCCGGGTGCAGTGGGGATGGCTGGGGGCCAGGAGGCGAGGCCGGGAGATGGGAGGAAATCAGTGTCTCCCTGGGAGATTTCAGACCCCCACTCAGCTGGCCCCCTTTTATTCAGCCATGGATGGGGGGCTCCTGCCCTCTTTGCGCTGGGGGTGAGGCTGCCCCCTGCCCAGGCCCCGTGTCTCTGACTTCCTTGGCTGCAGGCAGACAGCTCGTCCCGCTAACTTTGTATTTTCCCTCGCTGAGAAGTTAGCCATGCTGTTATTCCACTCAGTGCCGCCCTCTGTTTGCACTGCAACAATATCCCTGTGTCCCTCTGGCATCCCCAGAACTTGGGGGTGGGGGGGTCCTCCCAGACTCCTGGGTCCGGACTCAAGATGTGTCAGAAGGCCCCTGGGCGGGGGGGGTGTGTCAGGGCCCCCGGCCGGCCACGCCTTGTGTTTAGATGACTCAGGGGCAGCTTCCAGTCGACCTCGGGAGGGCCGCCTAGGTGGTGGGAGAGGCACCTAGTCAAAGAACCTGCTCGACTGACCCTCTCCCCAACGGCCACCCTGGCCCCCTTCCGCAGGGTCAGCCCCCTAGCCCAGCCCAGCCCAGGCAGCAAAGATGAAGCCACAAGGCCGTGTCCTCGAGCTTCCCCTCAGAGGCTGGGACCACTGAGGGCCTTTGGAGGCGTCCTGATATGGGGCCCAGGATCTGCTCTTGGGGGAGGGTCACATGGTCAGGAAGAAGTCGTAGGCCATTTCCACAATCCGAGCCTCAGTTTCCCCTCCTGTCAGGGAGTTGGTGTCAGAGGGTCTGCATTCGTGTCCTAGATCTGGTAAAATGAACTGGATGGCTTGAAACTATAGAAATGAACCCTCACAGTTCTGCAAGGTGGAAATCGGGGTGTGGGCAGGACCATGCTCCCTCCAGGGGAGAATCTGTTCCGGCCTCTCCCCGGGCTTCTGGTGGTACTGACTGACAGGCCTTGGCGTTCCTGGGCTTGTGTCTGTCTCACTCCAACCCTGGGCTCCGTCTTCACAGGGCCATCTTCTCTTGTGTCTTTACATGTCCCTCCTCTATAGTGACACTGGTCATTGGATTCAGGGCCGCCCTAATCCAGCATGCCCTCACCCTAACTAATTACATCTGCAAAGACGTTATTTCCAAATAAGGTCACATTCTGACATTCCAGGTGGACATGGATTTGGGGGGACGCCTTTCAACCTAAAACAGGGTCCCTCCTTGCCTTTGGGACAATCCCCCTGTTACAGAGCCAGGGGTTGCAGAACCAGAGTGGACACTGACGCCCAAGGTTGGAGGGAGGGACGCCGAGTGCCTGAGATTACAGCCCGAAGGTGGGGCCTCCTAACCCAGTGCACCGGCTGGCCCCTGCAGCTGCTGCCCAGGAGGGGCTGTCCTGGGGAGGGGTCCCTGCCCTCACTGTGTCTCCCCGTCCCCCACCACAGGGTGCAAGATCAAGGCTCTGCGCGCCAAGACGAACACGTACATCAAGACACCGGTGCGTGGGGAGGAGCCGGTCTTTATCGTGACCGGCCGCAAAGAGGACGTGGAGATGGCCAAGCGTGAGATCCTGTCGGCCGCCGAGCACTTCTCCGTGATCCGCGCCACGCGCAGCAAGGCAGGCGGGCTGCCCGGTACCGCGCAGGGCCCGCCCAACCTGCCGGGACAGACCACCATCCAGGTGCGCGTGCCCTACCGCGTGGTGGGGCTGGTGGTGGGCCCCAAGGGCGCCACCATCAAGCGCATCCAGCAGCGGACGCACACGTACATCGTGACGCCCGGGCGCGACAAGGAGCCGGTGTTCGCTGTGACGGGCATGCCCGAGAACGTGGACCGGGCGCGCGAGGAGATCGAGGCCCACATCACGCTGCGCACGGGAGCCTTCGCTGACACCGGCCCCGACAGCGACTTCCACTCCAACGGCACCGACGTCTGCCTGGACCTGCTTGGGGCAGCCGCGGGTCTCTGGGCCAAGGCCCCCAACCCGGGCCGCCGGCCCCCCGCGCCCACGGCCAGCCTCCGGGGGGACGCTGCTCTGGGCACCCCGGGGGGCCCCGAGGCCTTCTATGCGGGCGGCCGAGGGGGGCCGACCATGCCGGTGCCGGACGCGGACCCCACCAGCCCCTACGGCGCCTCGGGCAACGGAGGCTTCACCTTCGGTGGGGACGGTCCGGGGGCCCCCGCGGGGCCACCCGCCCCCGAGGACTGCGACTTCGGCTTCGACTTCCTGGCGCTGGACCTGACCGTACCCACCGCGGCCACCATCTGGGCGCCCTTTGAGCGGGCCCCGCCCCTGCCCGCCTTCAGTGGCTGCGCCGCCGTCAACGGGGCCCCCGCGCCACCCGCCGCGGGCGCCCGGCGCAGCAGCGGGGCTGGCACACCACGACACTCGCCCACGCTGCCCGAGCCCGGCGGCCTGAGCCTGGAGCTCCCGCTGGCCCGCCGTGCTGCGCCCGACCCGGTGGGCGCCCTGCCCTGGCGGCCCCCGCAGGGCTCCCTGGCATCCTTCTCGAGCAGCGCCAGCTTCTCCACGGCCACCTCGCTGCCCGGCAGCTCCTCGGCCTCCTCGTGCTCTGCGCTGGACTCGAGCGCCTCGGAGAGTGGCCGCAAGCCCCAGGCGGCCCCGGCCCCCAACGCCCCCGCCTCCGCGGCTCTGGCGCGGGAGTGCGTTGTGTGTGCAGAGGGTGAGGTGATGGCCGCGCTGGTGCCCTGCGGCCACAACCTCTTCTGCATGGACTGCGCCGTCCGCATCTGCGGCAAGAGTGAGCCCGAGTGCCCAGCCTGCCGCACACCTGCCACCCAGGCCATTCATATCTTTTCCTAGCCGGTCACCTCGCCGCGCCCGCGGCCCTCAGGGCCCGTCCACGGACGCGGGTTGGGTGCTCAGGGCCGGGTGGGGAGGAAGGGGAGGGGGTGGGCGGGGTGAGCGGCGGGCTGGCCAGTGTTTACAGACGAGCTTTAACTCCAGTCCCAAGCGTGGAGACGGCGAACGGGTGGCCCAGCGACACCTCAGTTCTTAACAAATGACAGTATTGAGTCGACAGGTTAAAATAAACCAGAGAGAAAAGGCCTGCTTGCACTTTTTATTTAAGACACCCCCCCCCTCCCCAGGGTGATCTTTTTAAGGAAAAAAAAAACAACACAATTTTTACAACTCTCCCGGTTGTCCTTTTGTACGTAGCTGATATCGATTTGACAGTGTTTGTTTTCCCACGGCCTCAACCTCTGCAGAAACTTCCAGAAGGACGGCTCCCTTTTTGGGGCCAACTGGTTACCCTTTAGTATGTAAGCCGCGCGCAGGCTGGAGGGGGGCGGGGGGAGGGGGCGTCCAGAACTTACTTTTTTTTTTTTTAATTATTAATCCTTTTTCTGCTGTGGTTTCTGTTGACCGTTTTTTAATTTTTTTGTTTTTTTAAACTTTTACTTTTTACCTCTTGTGTATATGTAGGGAATTTATAGGGAAATATGTACTTTATGGAATAAATTTTAAGAAAACTAAAATATATTTTATTTTAAATAAAGTAACGGACCTTTAATCTTACACAGCTAAATTACTGATTATATATTTGCTGAGCTGACCTAAGGGTTCAGAAAATTGTATCAAGAGTTTTATTTTTTGACTTCAAAGCCTTCTTAATAAAGTCTTTTTACTACACGTGAGCCCTTGGCCTGGTGTGGGGTTGGTGGGCATGGGGGAGGGGTGGGGGGAGGGCTCAGATCCAGCCCCTCCCCCCCTAGTCTTCCAGATACAAGAGTTAGAGTTCAGGATACCCCAATTCCAGGCTTTTCCACAAGCCAGGTGCTGTCGGCATCGGGGCTACACCGAAAGGTGGTCCAGCCAGGTCCCCTTTTCCTGAGGCTCAGGACCTGACATCCCAGGGGACAACCAGCCATGGGGACGGCTATGACCCATGTGGAGGGGATGGTGCCAGGTGGTTACTTCCTAGGGCATTGGCCTGCCTCCGTGGTGTGTGTGGGACCCCCATCTCCAGTAGGACGGGGTCCACCTGACATTGTACAGACAGGGAAACTGAGGTCTGCAAACCTTCCTCCCAGGATGACTCCTAACACCTACCAGTCCCCAAAGAACATCTGAGCGATGAGCCACAGGTGGTGTCCCGCTGTCACCTAGTTGGGAGCAGAGGACCATGGCCCGTGGGGCTGCTGGACACATTTCTTCAGGACTGGGATTGGCCTGGAGTCGAGGACTGGGGGACCATGGGTTGGACCGTGGTCAGCTGGCAGTTGCCACAAAAGTTCCAAAGGCGGGGAAGGAAGCGCTGGAGTGTGTGGAGGATGGGGTGTGGTGACAGGGAGGGGCCCAGGACTGCTCCAGGGACAAACCCAGGGGCCAGGTGACCACAGGCTGCTGGCTTGAGGAATGGGCAATGAGGGGTCTGGGGAACACAGCCCGCTAGGAAAGCTAGGAAGGCATAGCAGAGCAGCCTGGAGGGCTTCCAGGAGGAGGCCAGGGGCTTGGGATGACAGGAGCGTCTGATGGGGCAACAGGGATGGAGAGGAAGTAGCCAGAGATGGACAGGGCACCCCACGAGCGAGTGACGGCCACATCAGATCCTCCAACTGAGAGTAGTAGCCCCAGGCTGCAGGGCCGCAGGTGGGTCTCAGGAAGGGCCACATACATGCATGGTTCCAACCTAGCCCTGCTGGAATTTCCCCATCTGTAAAATGGGCATACACCTGGGACTTCCCTGGCGGGCCAGTGGTTAGGACTCCATGCTTCCACTGCAGGGGGACGGGTTTGATCCCTGGTCGGGGAACTAAGATCCCACATGCCGCACAGTGTGGCTCAAAAGCAACAAAAAAATGGGGATACACCTAGGTACAAGCAACCAGCTCTGATGAGGCTCAGGGGGTGGAGTGCATTGATTCGTGGCCCCCAAAAGATACACCCCTGGAACCTGTGGATGGGAGCTTACAAAAGGGTATTTGCAGGGACTTCCCTGGAGGCGCAGTGGTTAAGAATCCTCCTGCCAATGTAGGGGACACGGGTTCGACCCCAGGTCTGGGAAGATCCCACGTGCCACGGAGCAACTAAGCCCGCGTGCCACAGCTACTGAGCCTGTGCTCTAGAGCCTGTGAGCCACAACTACTGAAGCCCATGTGCCTAGAGCCCGTGCTCTGCAACAAGAGAAGCCACCGCAATGAGAAGCCCGCGCACCGCAACGAAGAGCAGCTCCCACTCGCCGCAACTAGAGAAAGCCCGCGCACAGCAACGAAGACCCAACGCAGCCAAAATAAATAAATAAAAATTTTTAAAAAGTGTCTTTGCAGATGTAATTAAGAATCTTGAGATGAGATCATCCTGAATTAGGTTGGCCCTAAATCTAATGTCCTTATAAGAGACGGAGGAGGAGACTCAGACACAGAGGGTGAAGCTGTGTGAAGACGGAGGCAGAGGCTAGGGTGATGCAGCCTCAAGCCCAGGGATGCCTGGGGCCACCACAAGCTGGAAGAGGTCAGAAGAATCCACCCCCCCCCCCAACCCGGCCCTCGCCCTCCCCGCCTGCCCCGCAGCCTTCAGAGGAATCGCGACCCTGCCACACCTTGGTCTCCGACTTCTGGTCTCCAGAACGTGGAGAACAAATACCTATTACTTTGTGGTAATTTGTTACAGAGCTTCAAGGAACCAGTGTGGGTGGGTGGGAGGGCGATGCTTAACCCGGGGCCGGCCCACACTTCAGTGGCAGAGTAGTGGTGGCGCCAGTGGCCCCAGCTGACCTGGAGCGAAGTCAGGCCATAGAGGGTTACGGAGGCAGCAGGGACTTGAGGCATGGAGACCACCCCCCTGCAGTTTGGCCCCAAGAGCAAGAGGAAGAGCTGTGGCCGACCCCCACCCCGGCCAAGGGGTCTATGGTGGTGGGCGTGCGTCCTCGGGAGGGAGGTGGGACCGGGAGCCTGAGCGAGGGTCCCGACAGGGGTGGGCAGAAGGGGTGTTGGCCTGGTGTCTGTAAGGAATTGAGGGGTCTCTGGGGAGCTGCAGGGAGTGGGCTTGTCAGTTTGCTGCTGAAATAAGAGGAGAGAAGGGCCCCAAAGGGCCCAGGTGCCCGGGAGCTCGGCAGGGGATCGTGGAGATTGGGTGGCTGAAGGACCCACCAGGGGAGTGTGAGGCCCAGGGCCGAAGCCCAAATCCAGACCAGCCAAAGCCAGCCCCCTGGAGGGGTTTCTGAAGACGCAATGGTTAACCGGGTGGTCCCCCAACCATGGGCAGGGCTGTCACCTATGCTGGTCTGAGGAAGTGCTGTCCCAGGACTTTCCAGAAACACCTGAGGAGACTGCTTACTGCTGGGTACAGGGTTGTGAATATTGTAAGTGTGAGGCCAGAGACACTGCAGCCCTCGGGGAGAGAGAGGGCCAGGCCAGGGTGAATTCCCTACCTTGCCGTGAGAGGCCCTGGATGCAGCCCTGCCTGAAGGTCATGGGTCCCAACCTCTCAGTTATAGGCACCAATAAGCTCTTCTTCTTTGTTTCAGCCACTGTGAGTTGGAATAACTGAAACTCACAAAAACCCAGAGGGACCGCATTCTCAGTCAGGGAGCTGGAAAGCATTTCCGGGGGCGTGGGGAGGGGAAGTCCTGAGGGCAAGCTCTCGTCCCCCTTGGCAATTGGCTCTCTTGGTTCACAGGTGCAGCACATCAGGGTGACCCTGGTCCAGTGTCTTGTCCCGGCATGACATGGGTCGCCATCTTCCCAGCCTCCAACACCTGTGTCCTCACTGCCCAGCAGTTGAGCGAATGTTCCATATTTTAGACTTTTGGTCATGGAAGAACCCCACTCTAGTAAGAATTTCTGTGTTGGTGAAAATCTGGCCTGTCTCTGCCACAGGAGCAGTGGGCTCAGATCATGGTGCCCCCTTGGCAAAGCTCCTCAAACTCCCCCAAAGAGAGGCCAACGGCAGGCTGCAGAGTCAAGTTTACTTTAATGATAAAAGAACAATTCCAAACACAAGTCTGGGTTGAACAGTCATGCCACGAGGCCAGGACCCCCACCTCCTATACCCCCTGCATGCTCCCCCAGCTGTCCCCAAGGACGTCCCCTCTGGGGGAGCAAAAGGGACAGAAAGGGAGCTTGGGTCCTGGGCATCAACATGCAGAGGTCCACCTTGACCCTCAGGGAAGCTAGATGCTCTGAAGCATGTGGATCGCATGCTGAAGGTGCTGGCGGGCAGCCGGAGCACAGCCGTGGCTCCGCAGGACGCCCAGCGGGTAGGAGGTGCCAGGCTGGCCCTGCTCCCAGACCGTGAGCCGCAGCTCTTCACACCCACCACTCAGCACGAGTTGAGCCTGGTCTCCGCTGCAGCTGACCTACCAAGGCGGGAGGAGCTGGGTCCGAGGGGAGAAGGGGCCCTGGCCCTCGGAGGACAAGTGGATAGGAGACTGAGGTCCCCCTGATCTGAGTCTCAGTGGCTGCCCCACCCATAGGAACTCAGGGTCAGGAGCCCGGGGCTCTACCACACAGACAGGGAAACTGAGGCTCAGATGGGACTCCTCCACCCAGAGCCGCCCAGTGAGACCTCCTACTCTTAAGCCTGTGCCCTGGGGAACAGCAGCTCCTCATGGGTACCAGCTTCCACAGCTGCTGGGCAGGGCCATTTGAAGACAATCCTCTAAGACCCGGCCCAGGCCAGGGTACTCTGGTCTGAACGGAGAGGGGATTTTTACTATAAAATAAAATCATACTAATTTTTAAAAATAATAAGTATTGTATACTAGTGCGTTTGAAATCTGTTTTAGGAGTGGCTATGATGACCCAGGGATTGCCAGGACTGCGCAGGAAAACCTAAAAATGATTCTGCAACAAAATGACATTTCGACAGCTGCTACAGGTAACCACACAGGACGATGACCCTGAGTGACATTTTGCTGTCATTCAGACACATTTTATTTCCGATTTTCTTGGGCTCCCCCCAGAAGTGTGCAATGTAACAGCCCTGTTTGCGGGGGGGACCCTCACTCACCTGCACCGTCCCATCACTGAACAGCAGGAGTGCGGCCCGCTCGGACACCAGGAAGCGCAGCAGGCAGAGGCTGGGGGCTGCCGGCCAGGCGGCTGTGGACAGGCCCCCCTCCTGTGGACAGACCCAGCCACAGGGCCTCAGGGCCGAGGGCTCCCACCGCCTGGCACACCCCCCAGCCCCACCCAGCCCTCACCTCTCGCAGCCGCCGCTGCATGTATCGGGCAAAGAGCCGAAGGACAGCCAGCTTGGCACCCAGCAGGGTGGGCACATCCCTCAGGGCGAACGTCTCCAGCCTTCCCCGGTCAGGCATGTAGATGACTTGGCTGATGGGGGTGGGGGGTTGCACAGGGCGGTGCCAGCTGTCAGGACCTCTATCCTGGACACCTCACACCCGAGGACACCTTCTCACGCAGCCGTGTCTCTTGGACCATGATGTGAAACCAGCTCTGCACGGACCAGCCCTCTCTGTTCATCCAGCCCCGGCCCCTCCCCTGAACTCCAGACCCTTGGAGCCACAGACTCAGCCTGTCCACGCTGAGATCCTGACGGGCCGCCACAACTACTGAGCCTGCACTCTAGATCCCGCGAGCCACAACTACTGAGTCTGTGCGCTACAGCTACTGAAGCCCACCTGCCTAGAGCCTGTGCTCCGCAACAAGAGAAGCCACCACCACGAAAAGCCCGTGCATCGCAACAAAGAGTAGCCCCCGCTCGCCGCAACTAGAGAAAGCCCGCGCGCAGCAACGAAGACCCAACACAGCCAAAAATAAATTAATTAATTTAATTAATTTTTTTAAAAAAAAGTGTGAGTCTGACCCCTCCTTCCCGCCCCAACCCCAACAGTGGCCTGTGAGGCTCTGTGACTTCATGTCCTTCCCCTCTCCCTGCCATTCCTCAAACCCACCATGCTCAGTCCCATCTCGGGGGCTTTGCACATGCTGTTCCCTAGGCCTCAGATGCTGTTCCTGATGGACTCTTTCTCATCATTTCTGTCTCGCCTGAGCGTCACTTCTTCAGAAAGCCCCTGCTTCCACAACCACCCTGTTGAGAGTCGTCTCCACTTCCCCAATCTGTCACCTCACCTGTTTCGTTTCCTTCGAAAACTGCCACCTGAAATCAACTTAGTAATTCATTTGTTTAGCATTGTTCTCCCCGACCAGGCAGTAAGCGCCTGTAGGTGTGCACAGTAGATGTGTAATAAATCTGTGAGGAGTGAATGAAGAAAGGCAGGGAGGAGGGCCTGGCCTCCCAGGGGGAAAGGAACTCCACAACTTACCCCTCTGCGGGATGCAGGGCCATGTGGGTGCCATCCCGAAGCAGGACACCACTGCCCCCGTCTGACAATTGGTAGCCAAAGCCGTACTTGCTGGAATAATCCACCCACTTGGGGGCCCAGAGGATGGGCCGCTGCTCTCCTGGGGGGTCCTGCGTGGCTGGCACAGGATGAAATGAAGTGAGCAGGGGTCCTGGAAGGGGCGGGCGGAAGGACGGCAGAGGCACAGGAGATGGAGAGTAAAGTCCAGGGAATAGAACACCAACTCTTGGGACTTCCCTGGCGGTCCAGTGGGTGAGACTCCGTGCTTCCGCTGCAGGGGGCACAGGCTCGATCCGTGGATGGGGAACTAAGATCTCACATGCGGCCAAAAAAAAAAAAAAAAAAAAACAACCAACTCTTGCCTTGATGGGGGAGGACTGGGGGACCCTGGGATCACAGCTGCCTCTGCCTCTGGAAATGAGTAAATCTGAAATGCTTGTAAGGTCCAAAATACCGTAGGGCTTTGCTTTATTTCATTAAACATTTTTTGTATTAAAAAATAAAAATTGCTCAAGGCCATGTGGGATCCTAGATTGGATTGCAGAAGAGAAAAAGGGCAATCATGGAAACCCTGGGAAACCCCAGTGGCCCAAGAAGCTGGGCCACAGGAGAAGCTGGAAGTCTGTAATACAGTCGCCAGCTATCTGTGCTGCTCCTACCTGGGGCGCCAGAGTCCAGGCAAAGCTGCAGGCTCCTGATGGCTGCCTCTACTTCCTGCCTCGGGCTCCCCTGGGGCCCTGGGGAGACAGATCTCTGTGGGGGACAGACAGGCCAGGGCCCCTCCAACCAGCCCCGCCCCAAACTCCCACATCCGGGAAAGTCCTATTTTCACCCCAGAAGGATTCCAGACATCATTGTCATTTTACAGGTGGGAAAATTGAGGCCGGGAGAGGGGACGTGGTCCTGGCAAGGCAGGATCTTTGCCCCCACTTCTCGACCCTCAGTCCTGCCCACAGCTCCCACCTACGATGGAGAGTCTGCTCACCCGCCGGGTCACTCCCGAGGGTCCCCTGGCTGAGCAGGTGGACAGGGCGCTCAGGGCACGGAGCCCCTCCCTCTGACAGGGAGGCCTGGGGAGGGAGCAGCAGGGGTTGGGGGCTCTGGCCTCCCCCCCTGAAGACCCCCTGGCTTCTCCCTCTGCCCAGCCTCCCTGTGAGGATGCCCTCCACATTCCCCACCATGCCCCCCTCCCCGCGC
Organism: Delphinus delphis; assembly: GCF_949987515.2. Taxonomy (NCBI): domain Eukaryota; kingdom Metazoa; phylum Chordata; class Mammalia; order Artiodactyla; family Delphinidae; genus Delphinus; species Delphinus delphis. Next base: position 2,587,114 of record NC_082685.1, on the reverse strand, counting down.
CCTCACCTCACTACCGCACTCCATGGAGTCAGGGTCAGGGCCGTCTTCTCCTGGACCTGAAGCCTCCTTAGGAGTGAAGGGGCCTGCAGGAGGCACGAGGATTGGGGGGCGGGCAGAGCCTGACCCCATGCAGGGCGAGACCTCTGCCACCGACATCCGCCTCTGCCGTGGCGGTGACATTTCAGAGCAGGTAGGGAGGAGGACAGGCGTGTGAGATGCGGGGCGCAGGTAGGAGCAGGTGAGGGGGCGGGGCGGTACTCACAAGGCCTCCGGCACTGGGGCAGCAGCAGCCGGCCCACCCTCCAGAAGAGCCTGCCCAGAGGCTGGGGGATGGAGAAGATGGGCAGGCTGTGGCAGGAGTGGGGCGGCAGCCGGTCCGGGGTGAAGCCCTTCGGAGTGGAGAGCTGGGCGTTAGCACACCACTCCTGAGTACCTGGGCTAGTAGGGTTTCTGACCCACACCTGGGTCTGCTGAGACGCCCCAGAGAAGGGCAGCCCCGACCCGCTGACACCCCACACCTGCGTGAAAAAGTCATCCTGCAGCAGGTGGTCCAGGCTGGGCCGCTCGGCCGGGTTGGGTGCCAGCAGGCGGGCGATGAGGCGGCGTGCATTGGGGGACAGATGTGCAGGCTCGGGGTAGCGGCCGTCTCGGATATTCTGGTACATCTCCGACAAGGGTGCCGCCACGAAGGGAGGGGCGCCAGTCAGCACCATGTACCTGGGCCGGGTCGGGGGCAGGAACCTGGGTGCCTGCTTGCATCTGTCCTGGGCATCCAGGGTTGCCTCACACCTACCTGTGCACACCTGGCCACACCTTCCCACACTTCCTGACTCCGTACCCACGTCACATCCACTTTCTCATAGCTGCCCTACATCTGCTCCCACCTGGCCATTCCTGTCTGCTCAGGAGACACCAGCATCTGTCTGTACACCTGCCTGCTCCTGGGTTATACCTGGACACACCTGCATATACCTTTCCGGGTTTAGTTTATGCATGCTCACACCTCATACCTGTACATATGCCCTCATCTGCCTGTGTATCTGCCACCTGCACACACCTGTCCACACCTCTGTGCACACTCAAAACTATCATCCCGCCATATGCCCTATTCATACCTGCACGCTCAGATGATGGCAGGTGTGTGCTCCCACCTGCCCCCCGAGCTGCACACACTGGTCCTGTGTTTGCTCATACCTGCCTGTGCCCCCACTCAATCTCCCCTGTACATGCCTACACCTGTCCTTACCTGCCGGCGCCCGCTCCCACCTGCCCACACCTGGCCCCAGCTGGGCAGTCCTGCCCCCTTCCCCAGGCCCGGGGCTTCGGGGGCCACTCACATGACGCAGCCCAGAGCCCAGATGTCCGACTGGCAGGAGTGCCCGTTTCTGGACACGACCTCCGGGGCCAGGAAGTTTGGGGTCCCACAGAGCACTCTGGGGGGCATAACGGGGGCTCAGGAAGGCTGGGGCCAGAGCCGGCCCACCCTCACCCACCCAGAGAGCCCGCTCAGAGCCTCCCGGTCACCTGTGGCAGCGGCCTCCTGGGCCCACCCTGGTGGCCAGCCCCAGGTCTCCGATCTTCACCTCCATGTTCTTGTTCAGGAAGAAGTTACCTGCCGGGGCCCGGGGGCGGAGGGGATGGGAGGGGGAGGAGCACGGCGTGTGGGTGGAATCCCCGCCCTCGCCCCGCCCCCGCCCCGCCCCCGCGGCCCCTTCCGCGTCCTCACTGAGCTTCAGGTCCCGGTGGACGATGCGCCTCTGGTGCAGGTAGCGCAGGCCGCTGACCAGGCCCCGCAGGTAGTAACGCACCTCAGGCTCTGTCAGCGTCTGCCGCGCCTCCAGCACGTGGGCCAGTGACTGCAGGGGACCGGCAGGTGCAGCACCGGCGCCGAGGAGACACAGGTGAGCCCAGGTTAGGCGGTACAGTGAGTTCCAGGGACCCAAGAAGGCAAAGGTAAATTCAGCTCTCAGGTGGATGTGGCTGATTGTGGGACAGGCAGAGGTGAGCTCTGAGCCCCAGGAGGAACGTACGAGTTCAGATGGGCCGAGGGGGCCACAGTGAGCTTTTCGGCAAGAGACGAACCCAAGGTGGGTACGTTCTGGGCAAAGGAGAGCTCAGGTGTATTTAAGTGGGCTCAGGCAGTTCAAGGGGTCTATGAAGGTGCAACTAAGTCCAAGTGGGTTCAGGAACAGGCATTCCTGCCTGTCGGACATCTGGGCTCTGGGCTGCACCGTGTGAGTGGCCCCAAGGGCCCCGGGCCTGGGGAACAGGGGCAGGACTGCCCAGGTGAGGCCAGGTGTGGGCAGGTGGGGCCTGGCTGAGTGCAGGAGGGGCACAGGTGGGCATAGGTGTGCCGAGGTGAGTCAAGAGAGCCTCTGGGTGGGCAGGTGGGCACTAGAGCATTAAGGGTGAGCAGAGGTGGGCCTAGTGTGGTCACAGGTAGAAACAGGTAAGGAGAGACAGACATGGGAGGGGGCCACAGATGAGCACAGTGGACTGGGGGGGGCATGGCTCCCTCTAGGCCCCGCCCCCTGGGCACCTGGTGGCTGCAGTATTCCAACACCATGTACACGTGGTCACGGTCAGCAAAGTGTCCGTGGAAGGCCACGATGTTGCGATGTCGCAGGCGGCTGTGCAGGGCGATCTCGCGCTCCACCTGCAGGCGGGGTCCCACGTGTACACACCCGGCAGGTGCCCACACCCGAGGTACCCATGCCCCCACGGGCATGCTCACCACCCCCAGGGCAGGACGTCTCTGCGGACCCGATTTGGTCACAGCGCCCCTGGGCACTGATGCGCAGAGCGTACCTTGTCGCCGGGGCACAGCCGTCCAGCCCCACCACCGCCATGAGGCACCACTTTGAGCGCAAACACGGAGCTGGTGGACATGTCGGTCAGCTTGTAGCAGCGGCTGAAGGCGCCCTGCGGGGCAGGCGATTCACGAGCTCAGGGCACACAGGTGTGGGGACAGATGGCCAGACCTCTTCACCACAGACACGCACACACACACACACCCCTGAGACGCATGGATGCATAGCTCACATCCTCATACCTGGATACCCAAGGCAACACAACACACAGAAGTACACGAAGGCACAGGGACACATACACTCAGACACACAGACACATCCACACCTGGATATATAGAGCCCACGGACCCTAATACAGTCCCCGGACACACGGTACAACGCCCGAACACAGAAAGCACAGACCTATGACACATTCAGACACATACGCACAGGGACAACACAACAGAGTCTGGGTCCGCACCAAGGCTCCAAGTCGCAGAACACTTGGGCGCACACCCACACCCTAGACACACAACCCACAACACAGCACAACGTGCCCAACACCGGTTCCCGCCACACGATGCACGCAGAACAGCGGGTACATCGCAGACCCGGGCGTCCACCCACGCCAGCCCCAAACTCGCGTGGACACGCGACACACGCAGAGACAAAAGCCGGGGCGCACGCTGGCTCGTTTGCGGTCGCGATCGCGCGAACGCGCCCCGCCCCGCCGGGACCCCTGCCCGGCCCGGCCCCCTCGTCATCGGACTTGGGGTGCCGGGGTCCCCACCTTGCCGATCAGCTTCCCGCGCCTGTACACGCGCCCCGAGCTCGGGTCGCGCAGGAAGACGGAGACCAGCGGGCGGCAACTGCGCCGCCGCCGCCGCCGCCGCGGCTCGGGCTCCATCCCTCCCGGGAGCCTGGCGGGGCGGGCGCGCTGGCGCAGCCTCGGCCGGGACCACCGCGCGCGGCGCTGCTCTGGGGGCCGCGCGCTGCCTGGACGCGTCTTATTGGCCGAGGGGGGAGGGGTGGAGTCCAGACGCTCGGGGCGGCCAGCGCGGGAGGGGGCGGGCGCGTGGGGGCGCTTGGGCGTGCGGGGACGCGGGGCTGGCGGGAGTTCAGGGACCAGAGCGGCGCTGGCACCCTGCACGCCAGCCCAGCGCCAGTCCCGCGCGCGCTCAGCTCGCTTGCTCCTCCAATCCTGCGCCTCCCGCCAAGCTGTGAACTGTCAACACGCCCATTTCTCTGAGCAGGAGACTGAGGTCAGAGTGATTGTCTCATTCTCTCGAGGCTTCGAGGGGAAGGGTGGGTGGGAGGGAGGGCTTGGCAGGGCTCTCCCCAGACTGCGCTTGACGTCTGAGTCTAGTCGTCCTGAATACGTGTGACTGTGGGTCCTGGCAGGTGGGTCCCCGGACCCCATATGACAATGCACGAGACTTGATTATCTTGGCACTAGGGAGCCACAGCAGGATTCAGGGAGGTGGGGAGGGGCGTGAAGCCCAAAGGGGCAGTGCTGGGGTTGGGAGGCTGGCATATATGATGGACACTCAGTGGAGAGAAGGAGCAGGATTTGGGTACTGATGGACAGACACTGGGGGTTGTGACTCCTGGCTTGGGCAGCCAAAGAGAGGCAGGGGAATGGAGACCAAGTGGGCAGGCTTGGGCCCCCCGGGAACCATGGGAGCATCTCTGAGCTGTTCCCCAGACTCGGTTCCCAGGTCTTTCCTTGTATTGTCTCAAGTCACCCTTTCACCGATTCTCAGATGCAGGAACTGGCCTTGTCCCCATTTTACAGATGAACACACTGAGGCCCAGGGAGGTTAAGTCGCTTACCCAGCCAGGAAGGGACAGTGCTGGACGTGAATCCAGGCAGCTGCCTCTGGATGCCTCGGTATTAATCCCCAAAAGTTACATAACACAATGAATGGGGAGGGGTTAGCAGGGCTCCGTGGGGCTGGAATCAGGCCTCGGAATTTTCCAGAGACCAGATTTCGGAGTTCGGCCCAGCCAAGCCACCAGGGATAGGAAACACCTTCTGCGTTGTCACATGTCTGCCTGGCATGTCAAATGGGGGCACCCAGGGCATGGGGGACTCTGCGGGGGCCCCAGTGCATTGGATGGAGCCATCCTCTGGTACCTTTGCGGGGGGCCGGCCTCAGCTCCAGGGCCAAGGATTCCATCCAGGCCAGTGCAGGGGGCCAGCTGGCTGCGGCCGGGGGAGCCCGAGTCCTCTGCTAATGAGAACCAGGTGCGGTGTGACAGAAGGCAGGCAGCTGGGGGGCCCGGGGGTCTGAGCTGTCACATCATTGTCACCCTGGAATCCACACTGGCAGGCAGGAATCCAGGTTCTTCTCAGTGGCACGCCTCTGCTGCCTGCGAATTCAGGTATTTGTTCAGCACAGTCTTGTGCCCAAGACAGACCCACCCGGCCCTCAGGAAACGGTGGAGAGGAGATCACCCAGAATTAACCAAAGCCGGGGGTCTGGGCGGGTTCTGGAGGCCAACGTCAGAAAGCCAGACCCCTTCCAGGAAGTGGCTTATCCCAGAGGTCGGTGCTCTTCTTAGCCCCACGTTATAGATGAGGAAACTGAGGCTCAGGAAGGGACATGCAAGCCAGAGTCACCAGACTGTGGCCGAACCTGGCCTGCAGTGCAGGTTGGTGCGTCTGGAGCCCCTGCCCCCCCGATACTGCCCCCCAGGCCTCTCCTCCAGGGGCTACGGGAGCATAGGAAGAGCCCTCACGCTGCAGTAGGCAGCTGAGCCCACTGGACCCCCAGAAGCCTCCTGGGGGAAAGAAATCCAAAGCTCCTGGCCCAGTGCCTCACAGCAGGGCTGTCAGCTGACACCCTCTGCAGACACCAGCTCTGCCCCCATCTCCCGGCAGCCCACTGTTTTCCTGGCTGAACCTCCTCCACGGGGCTGGGGAGCCATCCCATTGCCAGCCTGCGCCCCCTCGAGCAGGGATGCCCTCCCCCAGCACTCTAGAATGGAAAACTTTATAATAAAAGGAAAACCTTAGATGTTCGTAGCAGCTTTCTTCACAACAGCCAAAAGGTGGAAACAGTCCGGGTGTCCATCGACTGCTGAGGGATAAACAAAACGTGCTCCACCCATACAGTGGAATATTATTCAGCCTTAAAAAGGAAGGAGGTTCCGACACTTGATACAATGTGGATGGACCTTGAGGACATCATGCCCAGTGAAATAAGCCAGACACAGAAGGACACACTGTGTGTCATTCCACTCACAGAAGATCCTAGAGGAGTGACATCCAGAGAGACAGGAAGTAGATGGTGGGGGCCAGGGGCTGGGGGAGGGGTGGGGAGTCAGTGTTTCATGGGGACAGAGCTTCAGTTTGGGAAGATGAGAAAGTTCTGGAGATGATGGTGCGGATGGTTGCACAACAATGTGAATGTGCTCAATGCCACCGAGCTGTGCGCTTAAAAATGGTGAAGATGGTGAATTTTGTGTGATTGTATATTTTGCCACAATCAGAAAGTGAAAACCGTTTTAGCTTCCCCACCCCCCTAAAAACCACAGGCCTAGGGAGCTAATACCCCCATTTTACAGATGAGCAAACTGAAGCCTAGTGTGTGTAGCAAGCACAGGATCGCAGTTTTGCAAAGGGGCAGGCGTTGAGGGGGGAACTCAGGGGGGCTGCCTGACCCTCCCTGCTGACCCTCCCTGCTGACCCCTGCCCAGGGCTCAGGAGGCCGGGGTGGTCGTGGGCTGGAGCCCCAGCCTGGCCGCGCGGTCCCCTGAGCCCCCGTGCTCCAGGCCAGAGGCTTGATTTGTCTCCAGTCTGTTCTTTCCCTGACCTGAGATAACTCCCCAGACTCAGCAGATTTCCCAGGAGAAGTGCTGGGGTGCCTCGCTCAAAATACCTGCCGCAGGTGGAGGGGGTGGCTGCTGAGACAGCGCCCAGGCGGGACCCTGGGAGGCCTCCCTCAGGCGGCTGGCAGGTGGGCTGGGCGCGGGGTCCTCGGTGGTGCAGCCCCTCCTTCCAGGACCGGGGAGGGAGCAGGCAGGCAGGCGTGACTCAGCCCGGCTCCTGGGTCCCTCTCTTGCCTCCTGCCTCCTGGACTTTGAAACGCAGTGGACTCCCTGCTGCCTGTCTGTACTCGGGAGCCCTCGGCCAGACCTCTCAGGTCCCCAGGGACGGGCCCCGTGAGCAGAGCGGGCGGGAGGCCACCTCATGACTGCAGTGCCCACTGCCTCAAGACTGGCCCAGCTGGGGCTGTGGGGATCTGGGTGCCACATTCCCTGAGCTTCCATCCTCCGGGAACAACCCTTGCCCTTGCCTCTCCTGCCTCTCAGCACACACTGTCACTGGCTCCTTCTAGAAGCTCTGTCCCCTCATGTCCTCTGGGACACCTCTTTGTAGGCTATTCTCCCACCTTTCTTTTTTTTTTTTTTTTTGCGGTACGCGGGCCTCTCACTGTGGTGGCCCCTCCCGCTGCGGAGCACAGGCTCCGGACGTGCAGACTCAGCGGCCATGGCTCACGGGCCCAGCCGCTCCACGGCATGTGGGATCCTCCCGGACCCGGGCACGAACCCGCGTTCCCTGCATTGGCAGGCGGACTCTCAACCACTGCGCCACCAGGGAAGCCCCTCCCACCTTTCTTGTTACATCTTTTCGGTTCTCCTTTGAGGCTCCTCCTCCCGGTGCCCACGACTCAGTTCGGAGCCCCCCGCATCCCCTTTGTCCACTCCCTCTCGCTGATGTGGTCCAGGCCAGCAGGAGACTGACGCAGGGGGCTTGTCTCTCCTCCCCTGTCTTAGTCCGGCCTTTGCCAAAAGCAGACCCTGAAGCAAGGGTTTAGTGCCGTGAGTTGATCTGAAGAGCAGGACTGAGGGGCCGGGGAGGATGGGAGGGGAGGACGAGGGGCGCATGGACCCCTGGCATCCACCCCCCGTTGGCCGGGGCCTCCACCTTTGACATTAATTGTCTTGTACACCCAGCTTGGAATGGCTCCCATACATGGTCCAACTGCAGCTCGGAGAGCGATGGAGTGAAATGTGGGACAGGAAGGTATGTGGGTGGGGAGCTCTGAGGGGCTTGATGCCCCCCCCAGAGCGGAGCAGAGCCTGGGCTCAACCACTCCAACTTCTCCCCTTTGGCCCGTGACACTAGGACACATGTCCACAGTCAGGGTGTGGGGCGGCAGACAGGGTCCGGGAGGGGAGGTCCAGAGTGCAGTTTTGGGGACGTTGCCTTCAAGATGCCTGGCAGGGGAGCCCAAGGATGATCCAGAGGAGGAGATGGGACTGAAGACACCACGTGGGGCCTCCCTGGCACCATGCTCAGGACCAGCCAGGGCCCTGGGTCAGGAGCTTTAAGGACAGCTATGGCCAGGTCAGGAGGCCACGATGTATTTGGGCCCTCAGAGGCTCACAGAACCAGGGGCTGCCTGAGAACTGGACTCAGGGAATGCTGTGGGGCTCAGGGACAGTCCAGCCTCTTCCTGACAGCAAGAAGCCTTCCAGAACCAAATCAGATCACATCCAAAGCCTGCTAGTGGGCCCCCATGGCCTTCCCACACACCCACTCGCTCACCCTGGCCCAGCCGCCCTGGCCTCTCTGTTGGTCTGAGATCCCGTACCAAGCTCATCCCAACCTCAGGGCCCTTGCACATGCCATTCTCTCTGCCCAAAGGACTCCCCACCCCCCAGTCTTCGTCCAGGAGCTCCTTCTCATCTTCTGGGACCCAGGCAAGGGCCCCCCACACCCTATGAGTCCCTCTGCAGTACCCTCACAGCCTGCAATCGTGCCATTTCCCTGCTAGTTCGCTGACTTCTCTCCTACAGGACTGGGGGCTCCATGGCAGAGACAGGCTGTGCATTTCCATGCTATGTCCCGTGTAGGTGCTGACCCACTCACTGGGGGAGCCTTGGGAAAGTCCAAACCCTCCCCCAGCTGCCTCAGACTCCGCCCGCTGGGTGGGCATCCTCAGGGTCCTGAGTGGGTGCTGCCCCTCCGGGTGGACGCTCGTCCCCCAGTCCTCAGCTGGATGCCTTCTCAACCTCTGTTTGGGGACATCGGTTGACTCGGCTGCATGCAAAGTACTGGGTGCCATCAGAACCAGCCAGATTTCCACAGGAATAATCTGTATTTCATCTGCTTGGGTCTTTTGACCAATTATGAGAGAAGCAGCTCAATGTCATGTGGGCTCCTGGATGAGATCCTGGAGCAGAAAAAGGAAATTAGTTGGGGAAAAAGGAAAAAAAAACAGCAACTCGTGGAATCCAAATAACGTTTGGAGTTTGGTCAATAGTGATGGTAATTACTAATATTATCAATTAATAATCATAATATACCAACGTGAGTTCCTTAGATGTGACAAATAGTCGTCTCCTATGGCTGTTGTAACAAATTAACACAAACTTGGTGGCTTAAGAAAACATATATTTATCACCTCACATTCTGGAGGTCAGAAGTCCTAAAATGCAGGCATGGGCAGGGCCGGTCCTTCCGGAGGCTCCAATGGAGCAGCGGTTCCCGCCTTTTCCAGCTTCTAGAGCCTCCGCATCCCTGGCTCGCGGCCCCCCCTGCATCCTCACAGCCAGCAGTGCAGCATCTCCCATCTCTCTCTGCCTCTGACCCTCCCGCCTCCCTCTTATAAGTACCCTGTGACGATGCTGGGGCCCCCGGGGAATCCAGGGACCTCCCCATCCCAGGGGCCTTAATTCCACCTGCAAAGTCCCCTCTGCCCCGTGAAGTGACATGTCACAGGTCCCAGGACCGGGACATGGACATCCTGTGTGTGTGTGTGTGCGGGGGGTGACATTATACTACTGATGACAAAGGATAGAGAGAAACTTGCTGTAACATCTTTGCAACTTTCTGTAAATCTAAAATTATTCCAAAATAAAAATTCTCTTTAAAAAAGAGAATTAAAAGACTACAATAAATTAAAACCTAAAAGGCAGTAACTCAAACTCACCCCAACCCCCTCCCCCCCCACCCCCGCCTAGATCATCATGCTCAACCGTGAGGGTTTATTCCTGTCCACTTCCTGTCTGAGTTTATGCTAACATAGGTAATTTTCCTTTTATATAAACGGCATCAGATCATGCATAACTTTTCCTTCTCACCTAACACTTCTTGCCTTTTCTGAATAACCTTCCCATGCTCCCGGTCCCCACAATATGCGAGGCCCCTGCCGCCTCTGGCCTCATGTTCACTGCTCTCCAGCTACACAGGCCTCCTCACTGGGCTGGTCCTCACCCTGCTCCTTTGGCCCTCTGTCCTTTGCACGTACTGTTCCATCTGCCAGGAACACCCTCTCCCTCACACCCTCTTCCGTCCGGTTCCCCTTCATTCTCCAGGTCCTGCCTCAAGCATCTCCCCACTCAGGCAAGTCCCCCCAGCCCCCTGCCTCAAAAGGAGCTCAGGACACCCATTCGGATGTGACTGTGAAGCAATCCCAGGCCCTCCAAGTCTCACTGTGTGTGACTCTGCCCCTCTGCCCCCCCAGCATCCCGACCCATGAGGTGGGGGTGAGGATTCCTCTCACGGGGGCAGCTGGGGGGGTCACATCAGATATGGAGGCCTCCAAGGTGGTGGTGATATGTAGAGGTGAAATACTGCATCACAGGATCAGTGGCCTAAGAAACCGGACCTGTCCAGGGGGGTGAGGGTGATGAAAAAGATGCTGTTCCCTATTTGAGAGGACCTCCTGATAACAAGTCACAGAAACTCCAAATTGCTAAAGTGAAAAATAATGGATGGATGGCTTCAGGTGCAGCTTGATCCAGGGACTGAAACAACCGTCTCAGAAATCTCGCCCTCTCTGCTTCCTGCTTCTGTTGGCTTCTCCCTGGGGTGGAGAAAACTACCATCCCAGCTCACATGGGCGACCCTGGCCATGGTGGGTCCCCGATTCTGCTCTATTCATGCTCAGGCCCAGGGACAGCTGGGCAGCTCCAGAGACCGGGGTTCTGGGGTTGCAGGACCCCTCCCACCCCATCTACACAGGAGACTGGAGTATCCTGTGGACCATGTGCCCAGGCCTGAGGGATCGTGGGAGGCCATAGGGAGTTGGGGAGGGGGGCAGGGGGAGGCTCAAGGCTGTGAGACCACAGAGGGAGCCTAGGCTGACCCACATCCATCAGGACTCGTGCCCACTTGGCCTGATCCTGTCCAGGCCCAGCGTCAGGGATGCGGTCCAGGCCGGAGCTCAGCGTAGGGGGACCCTGCCGACCCCTGGGCCTGAGTTCAGACCAGGGCATGAGTTGGGGGGGGGTGAGATGCCGCCGCACCTGGAGCCTCCAAACCTCACAACCACCCCTCCACCTGCAGCAGGTATTTCGAGCTGAGCTCTCCGCCTCCTCTGGGGATCTGCTGAATCCAGTTGAGTTAGCTCCTGCATGGGGATGGGAGGCTGGAGATCTGCAGGGTGACAAAGACTGGGGAGAGGGGGCATGGGTGGGTACGGGACTCCACACCTTCACCCCAGCCCCAACTGGCCATCCCATGAGCATTAGGGCCCCCATGCGGGGCACAGTGCCTACTGTATGCACTCCCTGCAGGACCCAGGGCCTCCTGTGTCTTGTCCCTGCAGGGCACAGGGACTGTTGTATGCACTTTCTATAGGACTCAGTGCCTGCTGTATACACTCACTGCAGAGTACAATGCCTGCTGTAGACATTCTCTGTAGAGCATGGTGCCTGCTGTATGCACTCCTTGTGGGACATAGTGCCTTCTGTATACCCTCCCTGCAGGGTGCAGTGACTTCTGTATACACTTTCTATAGGCTACATTGACTGTTGTATACACTCCTTGGGGGGGTCAGTGTCTACTAAATGCATTCCTTGCAGGGTGCAGTACCTACTGTATACACTCCCTGCAGGGCCAAGTGTCTACTGTATGCATGTCTAGGATGCAGTGACTGCTGCATACATTGCCTGCAAAGCATAATGCCTGCTGTATATGCTCCATGCAGGACACAGCGCCTGCTGTATGCATTCTTTGCAGATCACAATGCCTGGTATGTACACTCCTTGCAGGGTACAGTGCCTTCTGTATATCGTCCTGCAGGGCACACTGCCTGCTGTATGCACACCCTGCACAGCACGGTGGACTGGGGCTTGGGGCATAAGGCACATGGGGGTGGGGGTGCGGGGGATGAGATTGTCCACTTGGTGGCACTCCTGGCCAAGCCTGATTTCTCTCTGATGCCGCCCAGGCCCGAGGCCCCAGCTCAGCACACAGTAGCTGCTCTGCAGAGGGTGCCTGCCCGCACCATCCCCCTCTCTCTCCTGCTATCCTCTCTCGAGCCTTGTTCCCCCAGGCTGAACCTTGTCAAGGTCACTGCCTTCATTGATGCTGATCCGCTGGCCACTGGTCCATGCTCTATCCTCATCTTACCCACTCAGGCTGCCCCTCCTCCTCTCGGAAGCCCATCCTCTTGCGACCTTGGGGGACCCCATGCCCACCTCAGCCTCTGACACTCAGGCCCCCGTCTCCGTTCTGTCCACACTCTCACCCCATGACCTCATCGATGACTCTAAGCACCCCTGTGTGCAAAGGATGCCCACATGTCCATCCCCAGCCAGACGCGGCCCCTGGACTCCCAGCTGTCCTTGCCTCACCCTAGACCCATCCTAGTAGGTGACCTCCGGACTTGTGCCTCTCCCTCCCCCGCAGGGAATGGGGCGCCTCCCGTCACTGGCTGCTCAGCCCAAGCTCCCACCTGCCTCCTCCCAGTGCCTCCCCCGTGGGATCTGTCCCAAGGCCTGCAGACTCCACTCCAAACAGCTGGGAGCTGCCCAGTGCCCTCCCCACCCCCCACGCCCCCAGCCCAGCCCCTGACCCCAGCATGCTTGCCACTGCCTCCCCACTGCTTTCCAGGTCCCCTGTCCTGCCCCCATGACAGCCAGAGGCAGCTGTTCCCAAACCAGAGCACCCCCTCCCACCTCCCAGGGTTGCCATCCCCCTGGCCCCTCTCTGACCACATCCCACCCCCAGGCTGGCTACTGGCTCCACCCACCCCAACCTTCCCACTGTCCCTTATTCCCTTTTCCAGCCTCAGGGCCTTTGCATGTGCTGTTCCAGGCAGACTGGGCTGCCCTTCCCCCACCTCCCTGCGGCAGTGACCTCCTGCGTGAGGGCCTTCCTGGCCCCCCACCCCATCTGCCGTGGGCTTGGGCTATCTCTGCAGAACGTCCTGATGGGAAGGTAGCATGGTGCCCTCGTAGGGCACTGTCTCCCCTCACTAGCCGGATTCACAGCTGTAGCGGCACAAAGTAAATGCTCAGTAAGTGCTGGATGAATGAACGGCGTTGGATGGCCCTGCCTTGAGCTGCTCCAGGCTGGAGGACAGACAGAGCTGGACCGGCGGTACCCCCTCCCTGTGGTCGGGGCTGGAACACCTCACTGCAGGCTCCCGGGAGAAGGGGACACTCAAGCTGAGCCTGGGCCGAGCCCAGGGAGCAGACGAGCTGTCCACCCAACGCCCCCCTTGGTGCCCCCATCTCCTCAACCCGCTCGCCAGGCAGCATCCTGGGGCCACAGCGAGGAGCCAGGGGAGGGGGCGAGCGGAGGGTGCCTGCTGCGTCCCTGCTTGGGCGGGGGATGAGGGGTGGGGGGGGCGCGCAGATGCTAAACCGGGGAAAGGTCTGGTGGTGGGGAACCCTGGGGTAACCCTGTCCTTGCCCGTCCGCGCAAAGAGCTGAGATCCACCTGGAATTGTCGCTGTGGAGACCCCCGCCGGCCCCATTGCCCGGATGGGGAACTTGAGGTCGGGGAAGGTGGGGCCACAGTCGCGTGGGAGGCGGACCTTCTGGACCCGGGTCTAGCTGCGAAGCCACGGCTTGCAGCCTGGGGCCGGGCAGGGAGGGCGGGAGGCGGGGTGGGGCGCGTCCTCTGGTGACAGCAGCGCCCGGGAATGCGCCGGGCTGGGAAGGGGCTCTCCGCCCCCCACGCCAGGCCCCTGGGACTGAGCTTCCCCCCAGTGCTCTGGGGCCCTGCGCTGGGGGTGGTCGGGACCTGGGGCGGGAACCCAGGCGCGCCGGTTCCTGAGTAGGGTGACTTTGAGGGAGGCGTAGGGAGAGGGATTTGGGGAGGGGTAATGGCCAGGAAAGGGAACCTTCGTGGGGACGCGATCTGGGCGTCGGTGGGGAGAGGGCAGCGCCCTCCTGGAGTCTCAACAGGGCGACCTCGGTTCGCTCACATTCCCGGGCCCTGAGCGCGGCGCCCGGAATAGCAGCCCCGAGGTGGGGGTAAGGGCGGTCAGTCCCCGCGTGGCTCCCCCGCCCTGGGCTTCCCAAGGTCACCGGGGCGCGGACGGTCGGACACCAGGCCGCAGTTCTGGGGGGCCGCGGCGCGTGCGGAGCAGTCCCCTGCCGCAGATCGGCGCCCAGGCGCGCAACGGCCGCGCGGGGGCGCACGGCGCCGCCGCCCCTCTGGACCCCGGCCGGGGCGCGCCCTGGGAGGCCGGGTGGGAGGGGCCGTCCCGGGCTCCCCCCGCCCCTTCTCGCGGGCCCCGCGGCTTCCGCTCGCCCACGGGCAGCCCTGGGAACCTGGACGCGCCGCCTGGGCTCTACGTAGCCGGTAAGTCCCTCTTCCTATCCCCCCACTATCCCGGCCGGAGTCTTCTCCCCGTCCCTAAGCTGGGGGGTGGCGAGGCAGCAATCCCCAGGGTGGGAGAAAACTCATCCCCACTTCCTCCTTGGGAAACTGAGGTCCAGAGGCGTGGCTTGCCCTGAGATCACACCAAGAGTCAGGACTGCAGCCAAAACGGGGGGTGTGTCCTGCTCCTCGGGCAGGGGGCTCTGGAGAGTGGGAATGGTGATCCCTCAAGCCCCTCATTTTGCATCACCTAGACCCCCACCCCACAAGCCAGTGCTAAGAGGGGAGCGGGTGTCCGAGGGTCAAGCCCCCTCCCCCTACTGCTCTCCAACCCGGACTTCTTCCGGCTTCCTGGGCCAGCCAGTGCTGGGGTTCAGAGATGCAGCCAGCCTCACAGCTCTGGTCAGAGAGGGGGGGACCCACGGGGGACCCACCCCGTGGTCCCCCAGGTTCTCAGCATCTGGAGCCACCTTGGCCCTAGACCCTCGGTGCCCCAGGTTTGAATGTCAGAGCCAGGAGAGCCTGATAACCAGGGACACTGCTGCTCGAGAACATCCAGTGGGGCCCTGCCTTCCCCCATCCGCTGCCCGGGACATCCAGGACTGGAGCCCTCCAGCATGGCCTGCGTGTCCTTTGGGCACTGCTGACCGCTGGGCTCCCTGGCCCTAGCCCGCCACTTTCTCCACCAATGCCATGGTCATGGGGAGGGTGGGGATGGCAAGTGACTTCATTCTTCCCCTGACAGATGGGGAAACTGAGGCCCAGGGAGGCAAAGCCTCCCAGCCACCCTCTCCCCCGCCCCCACACAGCCGCCTCCCTCTTCCCTGGGTCATCCTCATTGGCAGCCCCTTTCCCTCTGCAGGTGGCTCTGGGGCTCCATCCCACACCCTCTTCACATGAGGCCATGAGGCACCCACTGGACCGGGGCCAGGTCACCCTGCCCCGTCCCGCCCCCCATCCGGGAGCTCCTGGCTGCTGCAGGTCTGGGAGCTGAGGGGGCCCTGGAGGCTGGGGCCCGCCCGGGCGTGGGGTGGGGGGAGCTCTGCCAGGCACCAGACCCAGCCACCACCAGCTACACCCTCTGCAAGGTCCCATAGAATCCTGGACTGTGCCCAGCTGGTCCCCACTGCACAGATGGGGAAACTGAGGCAGGGGGAAGAGGAGCACCTGGCCCCTGGCCACACCGGAAGGTAGGAGCAAAGATGGTGGGGAGATTGGGGAGGGCCCTAGGACCCTGGAGACACCTGGGCACGCTCCTGGAATGATTCCTTCCATCATCAGACGCTGAATAAGCACCTACTACGTGCATCACAGACAGTAAACAACCAGTAATAATTACTTGAGTTTTCTCTCTCCAGACCGGGCTCTGTGGCCCCCGTTTTCCTCACCTAATTTGACGAACCCCTCAAAACTCTCCTATTAGGTGGGCTCTATTATGACTTCATTTTTCAGAGATGAGAAGGGAGGCTCAGAGAGGTTGAGATACTGTCCAAAATCACACAGCCAGTCAGGGAAGAGCTGGGGTGCAACCCTTGGCCTGCTGGCCCCCCCACTGCTGCGCCCCCTCCTGTCCCCCAGACCCCGCCCACTCCAGAATCTCCTGCTCCTGCTGTGGACCCTCCTGAACTGTGGTTTGGGGGGCAACGCTCAGGTAAAGGGGGACATGAGCCCAGGGGGCAGTGGGCATGGGAACCCAGCTGGCAGTGTGGGGGTCACCAGCCTCCCTTCCAGGCTGACTCTGCCTCTGTCTCCCCAAGTAGGGTCCAGGTGAGTGGACTCCATGGGGTTCCTGGAGCCGCTGTTCTAGCTCTTGCGGGCGAGGGCTCTCCGTGCGCAGCCGGCAATGCATCCGGTGAGGAGGCTCCTGGGACCCGGCTGGGTGGGATGGGAGGGGGTCCCTGCCCCTCCTCTCCTGTCAGGCTGGCCCAGCCCCTGGCCGCACCCTCGACCTGCCCACACAAGCTGTGCCTTTTAATCCCACTAATCCAGCTGGAATGTGGGTGGGGTTAGCGGGGGTGGATGGGTGGGCAGGCTGGCTCTGTGGAACGGTTTCTGGAGGTGCTGACCGCAGTCTGGCCACCCTGCTCCTCGAAGGTTTCCCAGGGAAGAGCTGTGCTGGGGGGACACCCACGAGTACCGCCTCTGCCAGCTGCCCGTAAGTTCTAGCCAACCACCCCCCAGACTGAGTTCTCCCTGGAGCCCTCCTGCTTCCCTACTCATGCCCCCAAATATCCTTGCCACCATGCCAGATTCTCTGGGCATCCCCAGGGCTGTCCCAGCCTCTGCTCCACCGATCTGTGTCCCCAGGAATGTCCCCCAGGGGCTGTGCCCTTCCGAGACCTCCAATGCGCCCTCTACAATGGCCACCCTGTCCTGGGCACCCAGAAGACCTACCAATGGGTGCCCTTCTATGGTGGTGAGTAGCCTATGCTCCTGTTAGTCCAGCTCCCTCAGAGCTGGCAGGGAAAAGTGGCTGCTAAGAAGGAAGGGGGACTTGGAGGGGTGCAAGAAGGGGGCATTGGCACTGGGGCTTTCAGGGATATGTAGGAGTTAGTGAAGTGAAGGGTGGAAAGCAAGTGTGAGTTGTGAAGAGGGGCAGAAGGAGGCAGGGTCTATTCTGCACAGGGTCGAACACGAAGCTGAGGATTTACTGGGAGCTGTATCCAGAGGCCAACATTTCTCAAACTTACACCAGTAGCAGGAAATATTGTCGCACTGAGCTGAAAATAGCGAGTTATATAATTGTGTGCCTGGGGCAGTGCGCCTCCAGATTTAAGGGAAATAGGCAGCTTCAGACGCCACGGTGGGGGTAGACACAGATAAGAAAATCCTAGAATGGAGAAAGTTCCACCCGTCAACCTCACAGAGTTTTATTTCCTTCACCCTAAGAATTGGCGGAAACTTGCCATGATTTCACCCCCACAGAGGCCCGCCAGGGCCAGCTCAGGTTCTATTCCAGGCTGGGTCTGCCAGCCAGCCTCAGGGCGTCGGGAGCCAGAGGGAGACTGAGCAGGGGGAGCAGGGATCAGGTCTGTGGGCCTCGGGTGTGGTCAGACTGTCCATTATGCCCCACTGCCAGGCAGAGGGGAAAACTGAGTTCCGGGGAGGGCCAGCAACATACCCAGGCTATGCAGGACTCAGTCAGAACTGGCCAAAACCTTTTTGGGGGCACCTTCTGGGTGCAGAGCCCAAGTGCCGAGTGTGTTCTGCCCACCTCTGTGCCCCAGAGCCTAGAACATTGTCTGGAAAATAGGTGCTCGATGAGTGTTTGTGGCATGAACGTATGGAAGAATGAGTGAAGAATGGGTGATGATGTTAATAGTGGGCCCCTAATATTAGGACTGAACATGAATGAATGAATGAACGAATGAGTGCAGGCCCAGGATACTTGCCTGGGACAGTCCCAGCGAACGGGAAGCAGAATGCCTAAGTTCCAGTCCTGGCTCTGCCTCAGCCTCCATGTGTGGCTTTGGCTGAGTCTCTGGGCCTCATCTGCCCAAGAGGATGGCTGCCTGAGGGGAGACTGGCAGGAAGGGGGCTGGAACTCAGATATGTCCCCCACTGCCACCGACTCCTCCCATCCCCAGCACCCAACCAGTGCGACCTCAACTGCCTGGCGGAGGGGCACGACTTCTATCACAGCTTCGGCCGCGTGCTGGACGGTACCCCCTGCAGCCCGGGCACCCAGGGACTCTGCGTGGCTGGCCGCTGCCTCGTAAGAACTCCAGGCCCCGCCCCGATCCCTGCCCCTTGTAGGTTCCACCCGGCCTATTCCCTCCAGGCCCCGCACCCAGACCCCGTTCACTAAGTTCCTGGTCCCGCCCTCTTCCCTAGGCCCCGCCCCCTACCGAGTCCCCGACCTCCCCTGCCCCACCTATCACTAGGCCTCATCCCCAGCCTCCTCCCACTAGGGCCTGCCCCCCAGGTTCCATCCTTTTAGTTCTTGGTCCTGTCTTCTTCCGTGGGCCCCGCCCCCTCGACGGCAGGGCCCGTCTGACGGCGCGCGTGCCCTCCCCATCCCTTTAGAGAGCCGGCTGTGACGGTTTGCTGGGTTCGGATGCCCGCGAAGACCGCTGCGGCCGCTGCGGCGGCGCCAACGACTCGTGCCTCTTCGTGCAGCGCGTGTTCCGGGATGCCGGTGACCGCCCTCCCCGTCCTCGCGCTCTCCCAGAGCGGGCCCTTTAAGACGTCCCGCACTGATTGGGCAGTCTGCGGCCCAGCCCCCCTCGCTCAACGTTCTGATTGGTCATTGCTCAGTCTCCCCCTCGCTCATCGTTCTGATTGGTCATTGCCAGATTGTCCCGCCCTTCCCAGAGCAGACGGGGTTTAACTCCTTTGCTGCCGCACTTAAGTGATAATCATCGTAACTCCAATCCTTTAGGAAGCGTTTTCGAAGTACCAGGGCCTTGGCTAACCTTCTTACCGCAGTATCCCACTTAATCCTCAAATCATCCTTCAAATACACCCCACCTGCTCCCCAACGCCGTCCTTCCCTCCCGCCCAGGTGCCTTCGCTGGGTACTGGAACGTGACCCTGATCCCTGAGGGCGCCAGGCACATCCGCGCCGCCCACCGCAGCCGGAACCACCTGGGTATCGCAGGGTCCGAGGGAGGAGGCGCCCTGCTGGCTGCCCGAATCCAGCGGGGAGGGGGGCGACAGGGTCGGGAGGCGGGCGGGGCCGCTTCCGGGGAGCCCGGGCTGACCCTTCCCTTGCAGCGCTGATGGGGGGCGACGGGCGCTACGTGTTCAACGGGAACTGGGCGGTCAGCCCTCCCGGGACCTACGAGGCAGCGGGCACCCACGTGGTCTACACCCGCGTCACAGGGTCAGAGGAGACGCTGCGCGCCGCCGGGCCCACCTCCGAAGACCTGCTCCTGCAGGTGGGGGCGGGCCTCTGAGAGGGCGTCTGGGAGTGTGGGGTTAAAGAATCCGTTGGGAAGCAGGGGGCGGGGCGGGGCGGGGGCGGGGGGCTGGGTAGAGTGTGTGTTGGGGGACGCTGGGCCATCAGGTCCGAGGGCAGCTCCCTAGTATGTGACACCCCCCCACTCCCGCCGCCCAGGTCCTCCTGCAGGAGCCCAACCCCGGCGTTGAGTTCGAGTTCTGGCTCCCCCGGGAGCGCTATGGCCCCTTCCAGGCGCAGGCTCAGGCCCAGGGCTGGTCCCTGCGGCAGCCGCAGCCTCGGGAGGTAGATCCTCAGTCCCCTGAGTCTCCCGCTGCCCCCACTGTTATCCCCCCACGGACCCCAGGCCCCACCCCAGGTGAGCTGGGGACAGCCTGGGCGGGGGCGAGCAGGGAAGCAAGGCCTGTGCCCCTGACTGCACTGCCCCCGCAGACCCCTGCCCACCCTGCCCTGACACCCGCGGTCGTGCCCACCGGCTGCTCCACTATTGCGGCAGCGACTTTGGTGAGAGGCCCTTGACCCCATCCCTCACCTGGCCCCTAACTGACCTGAACTTGACCCCTATCCAGCTGACCTCTGACCCTGGTCAGACTTTGCCTTTCACTCCTTGACCTGACTCCAGCTTGACCCCTCCTGACGCTCATTTGACTCCCTGATCTAATCCTTTGCCCTAATCTGACTCCTAACCCCTCACTGATCCTTGAGCTGACCCTTACCCCAGGCCTCAGCTGACCACAGTCCCCAAGGGCCCCCAATGCCCCACCTGACCGCCAGTTCCCTCGTCTGGAAAGGGGTGTGTGGATGGGCCCCGGGGCGGAGCGTCCAGCCGGGCTCAGCACCACCCTGCCCGCAGTGTTCCGGGCCCGCGTGCTGGGCCGCGTCCGGCAGGCCCAGGAGACCCGATATGAGGTGCGCGTGCAGCTCATCTACAAGAACCGCTCGCCACTGCGGGCCCTCGAGTATGTGTGGGCGCCGAGCCGCTGCCCCTGCCCACCGCTGGCCCTCCATCGGGACTACCTGCTGGCGGCCCGGCGCCTCATCAGCCCCGATGGCACTCAGGACTGGCTGCTGCTCCCCCATGCTGGCTACGCCCGGCCCTGGAGCCCCGCCGAGGACAGCCGTGTGCGCCTGGCCGCCAGACGCTGCCCCCTCTGAGCCCCTGGACCAGACCTCGGCCACACACGGCTGACCAGGCTCAAAGTCAGCATATTTCCCCTATTGCCGCCATAGCTTCCAGGGAGCTCAGAACTATCTCCCACCTGCAGCTCTGTGACTCCCCACCACACACACTCAGACACCCCTGCACTCAGTCAGATCCACTGTCGGAAGCAGGCACGTACTGGTGAGGATACACTAAATGGACTCTTTAGCTCTGATTTCCTCTCTCACCCTGGAAACTCATAGTTATTTTACTCTCAGAGACTCTGTGTCTGCTTTTATTCCCCTTGCCTCACACTCATTTGCTGGGAGACACTGTCACACACAAGCATGACCCCGATGAAGACATGCCTAAGGAGACCTTGTAATGTATCCCTTTCCCCTCTTGCCCTGGCTACCAGGAAGCTCACCACTGTTTAACCCCCGACACTCTGTCTCTCCCTTCTCATTGCCACTTAACACACGCACCCTCACGTATTCAGAGACACTGTTAAAAACAGGCATGACCCCCTAGTAAACATGCCTACCCAGGCACTGTAACGTACAAATTTCCCCTTTTGCCCTGGCTACCAGAAAGTTCAGAGATAATCTTGACAGCTTCCGCAATTCGGGGGGAGGCGGGAGGGTTCCCTCCAGGCAACACTGCTGTTCACCCCTTTTTTATTCCTATTTAATTTTTTTTTTTTTTGCGGTACGCGGGCCTCTCACTGTTGTGGCCTCTCCCGTTGCGGAGCACAGGCTCTGGACGCAGAGGCTCAGCGGCCATGGCTCACGGGCCCAGCCGCTCTGTGCCATGTGAGATCTTCCCGGACCGGGGCACGAACCCATGTCCCCTGGATCGGCAGGCGGACTCTCAACCACTGCGCCACAAGGGAAGCCCTATTCCTATTTAATTTTTACAAGCAGTTTTTTTTTAACAAGGGCACCCCAGTTTCACATACTTGGCTGCAGACACTTCAGGATGCCCTGTTACTCAGATCCACAGCCACGTTGTCACCACCTGTACACACGCAATCACGTGCACCTCATCCCCTCCTCCTGGTCCAGCCCCCACCTCCCCGCAGTGTGTCTGACCCTGGGGCAACCGTGAGGACGGGGAATATAAGAGGATGGGGGAAGGCGGGATTTTCTGAGGTTCCAAGCCCCCTCCCGATGCCTCTTGGGGCCACATATTCCTCTCAGGCCGAGCAGAGCAGGCAGGTCAGAGCCCCCACCCTCAGCGTGTGCCCTGCCCTCATGTGTCTTGGATGTAGTCTCCTCATAGATTCTAGAGCCAGGAGGGCAGGCCTAGATCATGTGTGGATTGGAAGTGTCAGTGGGGTGTCACATAGTCACCCAGCAAACCTCCCCTTCTGCCTCCCCATCCTGCGTGGGGTGACTCACACCGTGATCTGGGACAACCTGCTCGTCTGTACCATCTGTGGTTGTCTTCCTCTGGGGCGCGGGATGGTGGGAGTGTGCAAGGGGTGCTGGACATGTGGATCTCAATGGACTCGGCCCTTGACTTTGGGGGTGACCTCAGGCCAAGCCCTGCCCCTCTCTGGGCCTCAGTTTCCCCATCTGTGTATACCCTTTCAGCCCCTCCCGGCCCTGATCTTGGGAACCTCACTCTTCCAGACTCCTTCCCTAGCCCTTCTGTTCATTCGTGCATTCCTCCAAAGAGTATTTATTGAGCACCTACTGTATGCCTGGGACCCAGCAGCGCCTGGGGCGGTCTGGCCTGGCCCTGTCTTCTGTAACAAGTGCTGAAGCCGGAGGATCTCCCGAACGCCCCCTCCCATGGGGCAGAGTGGGGCACAGTTCTGGAAGGAGGCGTGGGGTCTGGGCGCCCCCTGGTGGCAGGACGGGGGGGGAGAAGGAATTCAGCGTTTCAGGTGTTACCTGCAGCCCCCAAGGGCTTCAGGTCCCCGATGGCCCCAGATGGTCCCCTCTGCCTCACTGCAGTGTGGGAGTGTGTTCAGTGTCTGGAAATGGGAGCCTCCGGCCTCTTCTTCCCCGGAGCTCTGTGGGGCAACCCTGCCATCTACTCCCCAACTAGCAGGACCGCTTTGCAGGGGTGAGGTTCCTGCCGGGGCAGAGGCCAATGCAGGGCCCACTCTAGCAGACAGGATGGCCTGTGGCCACAGGAGCCACGATTTCCCACATGCCGTTCTCCGAGCGGCAACATTGTTTCCGGTAATGGTCATGTAACAAACAATCAATGGAAGCATTTAAAGAGAGAAGAAAACATTGCAATTTTAAAGATACTCAAAATCAGCAACCCAGTTGAAGGTGGGACTAGCATTTGCACTTACTTGCCCAGCAAAAATTCCACGCTGCTTTGATGCTTTACTTTTAAAGACGAATAAAAACTCCAGGTGCAACAACGGAAACGGAGAGACTCGAGATCTGTATCTCTGTGTCTTTACAATCCCTGGCTCTGGGATTACTGTGTCCCTGTAGGAACACGCAGGGCCCATTTGGTTTAGAGATTGGATTGCTGCCCGAAGACACCGCAGGTGGTTACAGACGGAACCGCTTCTCAGGGGAAGCGCTCACAGCTGAGTCCTCAAGGGTCCAGAACTGGGAATTCTCCAAATGGACTTCCCGCAGGAAGCGATGTTTATTAAAGGATAAAGAATGAAAACAGGCAAGCTTGAAACTTGTGTCTATGTTAATAAAACAATAGTAATCACGACAGTTCTTTCATCAACCCCACAAAATATTGTATTCAACAAACTTGTAGAGTACCAGCTCTGGAGGGTGCGATGCTTTTCTTACTGTTTTGAATTCTCTGCAGACAGCACCCCTCTGTTGTCTGCGCTTCTCTCTCACCGGCCCTGTACCAGTTGGCTCACCCACAGGAGGACATGAGTCCGGTTGAAGGGCTGCTGAAAACCCCTGGACTGTCTCACACCCTGAGGGTTAGTTGAGGGTTACAATGGCTTGACCACCTGGGAAAACAGTTTGGCTATTTCTGCTACAGCTGAACGCACACTCGTGTACAAGTTTGAATAATCATGTCCACGCCCTAACCCCTGGAACCTGTGAATAGAACTTTATTTGGAAAACGGACTTTTGAGGATGTAATTTCTGTTTGTTTGTTTGTTTTTTGTTTTTTGTTTTTGCGGTACGCGGGCCTCTCACTGCTGTGGCCTCTCCCGTTGCGGAGCACAGGCTCCGGACGCACAGGCTCAGCGGCCATGGCTCACGGGCCCAGCCGCTCTGCGGCATGTGGGATCTTCCCGGACCGGGGCACGAACCCGGGTCCCCTGCATCGGCAGGTGGACTCTCAACCACTGCGCCACCAGGGAAGCCCCTGAGGATGTAATTAAGAGTCTCAAGAAGATCATTCTGGAGTATCCAGATGGACGCTAAATCCAGTGACAAGTGACTTGTAAGAGACACACAGAGGAGAGACAGAGAGACGACACCCCTGTGAAGACAGAGGCAGAGATCGGAGGGATGCAGCCACAAGCCCAGGGATGCCTGGGGCTCCCAGAAGCTGCAAGAGGCAGGAAGGACCATCTCCTGGAGCCTCCAGAGGGAGCACAGCCCTGTGACACCTTGATCTTGAACTTCCGGCCTCTGGATGATGAAAGGAAAAATTTCTGTTGTCCCAAGCTACCCAGTTGGTGGTGACTGGTTACAGCAGCCCCAGGAGACTCAGAGGCTCACCCTACACCCTGCAGTCTCTGACAGGTATACGCCCAAGACAAATGAGAGCTCCGCTCACCAAAGGCTGCTTCTAGAATGTTCCTAGCAGCTTTAGTCCCAATAGCCCCCCACTGGAAACAACTCTAACACCCATCAGCAGTGGACTGAATCATTCTCTGGCCCTCACAGAATGACATGCTCTCTGCCAACGAGAAAGAATGATGCACCAGTCATTCCCGCAGCAGCGTGGTGAGTCTGAGTCAGACAGGAGGGGACAGAAGACCCTGTGGACATAACACAAGTGACCTTCAAGGCCAGAGGCAATGGAGGCAGGATGGGGGTTACCTTGAGGGGGAAGTGACTGGGAGGGGCCGGCCCTGTTGTGAGACTTGCCCCCAAGTCGCGGGTTACACTTTTCTGTACATTTAAATTAAAACCAAAACAAATCTGAGGGGCTAAGTCAACGTCACTGCTTCCACCTGGGGAGACAGGTGTGTGTCCGCTCACCTGTGCTCCCAGGTGACCTGACCTGGGGGGGCGGGGCCCAAGGACAATCTTCAAGGGGCACAGGGGGTGGGGCAAGGCCCCGTCTCCTGCCCTGGACCCAGGCCACACCACCTGCTTCAAACACCTGGGCCAGCAATAAGCAGATTAAGGGATCACTGTCCCCAGAGCCCAAGTGGACTTCTCAGCAGGGTGGGGGCTCATTAATAATTACCCTCGATCCTTTCCTCCCAACAAATCCAACATTCTCAAGTAAAAGCCAAAGTCCTCACCACACCTTCCAGGCAGGCACCTGCGTGGTCCACCCCCAAGACCCACCTCGTCTCTTGCCCTGGCCCATGTGGTTCCAGCCACACCAGCCTGCCTGCTTTTCTTCTAACCCAACAGGCACGGTCCTGCCTCAGGGCCTTTGCAGTGACTGATTGAATGAACTGGACCCACTGCTCACCAGTAGCACTCGCTCCGTGCTTCTTCCTCTCTCGCTGGTGTTCTCAAGGATGAGGACACAGGGCTGCCAGGTTGGCAGCTACCCAGAGCTGCCTCCTTTTCAGGAAAACTGTCTGTGATGGACAGGGTCACCACCAGCTGGGGACAAGCTGGGCCGCTCAGTGGGGAGAGGGATGACACGTCAAAGGATTGCAGTACTTGGCTGACGTGTTCGGGCAGGAATCAAAAGTGTCTCCAGATATGGCCCAATGGCCCTGGGACAGAATCACCCCCGGTTGAGAACCACTGACTTATGGCCTTGAAAGCCACTGCCCTGTCGGGGTTTGTGGTTTCTCCTCCTAACCCTCCCCTTGTGTTGGGCCCAGAAGTTGTAACCAACCAGAATCTGGGAGAAGCAGAGCTCGGGTGTGTGTGGGCAGGGGGCAGGATGTGATGGGCGCTACAGTGTCCTCCCAGCTGTGGCTGCAGATGCCTCATGGGAGATTTGTCTCTGGGCGACGGTAGCTGCCACTCGGAGATGCCCGTGGGGTTAAGGCCCCCTCCCGGGGGTGGGCTGAAACCAGTGACTGACAGATGTGGAGGCACAAAACACGGGCCCCTGGGCTCCAGGGGGGCCGATTCCAGGTGCAGTACCAGCTCCAGACCCCCCCCCCCCACTGCTTCACTCAGCTCCCCCCACCCCCCAGCTTCCAACTCAGGCTGTGCTTCCGGGGACATGAAGTTGAACGGGGCAGTGGGGGCAGAGTGTTCTGGTTCTTCATATCCTGTTGGGTTGGATTTGCTATTTTTTGCTTAGACGTTTTTGCGTCTATATCCACATGACAGGTGCATCACATTCCTTACTTGTTCTGTCTCTGCCTGTTTTACAATCAGGGTTGTGCTGGCCTCACAAAGGAAAGCAACGGCAGGTCCTAGGAGGTCCTGTCCGTGCCCACCCAGCTCCCGCCTCCCAGTTTCCATGAAGGCCAGGCTAACGTCCACGGCCAGCCTCCCGGGGCCTCTTTGCTGAAGGCTGCCTGGCCCTGGCCCCTATGCTGCCTGCGGGGGCGCTGGGTGGAGTGAATGGACACCGCTCCCCCCAGTGACCGGCAGGGTGGTGGATCCAGCCCCTCAGCACCTGGACAGGATAAGTCTCAGGTGTGCATTCAACATGGGCGGGAGAGCCACGGGCTGGCAGGTGTGCTGGGTTTAGCCACACCTGCTTTATTGGCTTCTTTCCCCTCCCACCTCAATCTTCTCCCTCTCGGCTCTTCCTGGGATCCCTCCCACGTAAAGGACTTGTACTCAAATTCCTGCCCCACCATCTGCTTCTAGAGGGAACGCAAGTGAGGTGGGGCTATTGCCTCTAGCTTGCTTGTCTGGAAGAGTTTTCACAACAAGGGGATTATGGGGACTTCCCTGGAGGTCCAGTGGTTAAGGCTCTGTGCTTCCACTGCAGGGGGCATGGGTTCGATCCCTGGGCAGGGAACTAAGATCCCGCATGCTACACGGCACAGCCAAAAAAAAAAGGGGATTGTGGTGAGTGGGCCTGAGAGCTACCCCAGGAGGGGAGAGAGAAAGCGTGAGGACAAGGATTGCCCGGGCTCGTGTCCTTCTCAGCCACTTGGTGAGACCTCCATTCTGAACCTCGGTTTTCTCATCTGTAAAGTGGGGCTGCCCAGCACCTGCCCTGGTTGGAGGAGACCCTGTGCCCAAGAAGCCCCGCCCCCTGGAGCCCAGCGGACAGAAGGTGAGATAAGGCTGGTCCAGATGAGCTTTACTGAGCCCTCCCTAGCAGGCCAGGTGTTTCAGCCGCCAGCAGTGCTGCCGGTAGTGGAATCCGTGTCTGTGGTGGGGCCAGATGCACATGACTTCAGTGCTGGACTCGAATTGGCAGGAGACAGGCAGCTTGGGCACCGAGGTGCTGCTGGTGGCTTTAGTTATGGGCCGTTTCTGATGCCGTCTGCTGGACTTGGGGGCTGAGGCCTCTGGTCCATCGGGGGTCTTGTTGGGGGGCTGAGGGGGGATGGTGATGCCACTGGGAGACTGCACAAGGTGGGGTCCCTGGCTGGAGGAGGTGCTGGGACGCTGTGCAGAGCCTGAGGACCGGTGGGACGTCTGGGAAGGGCCAGAGGAAGTGATGGAGGGCTGGGCGCGCTGCTGGCCGTGGACCTGGGGCTGTCGGGGGGACTGGGACTGCCCGGGAGCCTGGGGCTGCCCTGGGGCCTGGGGCTGGCTGGAGGAGTTGGTTCGAGACAGAAGCCCACCCCGGAGCTTGCTGGGCAGCTGGGTGCCATTGGCAGAGCCAGTGGCAGGGGATTGAGGCTGGGAGTGGCCCAAGTTGGTGCAGCTCCTGAGGGCTGGCTTGCTTGGGGACGAGGGGCTGGTGGTGGACTCCACTGGGGAGTCGGCTGGGGAATCCACGGAGGACTTGGAGTGTAACGCGTCCTCCAGCTGGCCGGCCGGCTTTTCTGCACAGGGGCTGGGCAGGGACTTCACCTGTTCTTCGGGAGCTGAGTCACGCTTGCTTTGACTGTGGAGAGAGCGCCCTGAGGGTGAGTGAGGCGGGTCTGGCTGTGTCCAGGGGCCCAAGGGCTGCGCTAAGCCGGTGGAGACTGGGACAGAGGCTGCTGGGGACTGCCGGGGGCCAGCTTCACTTGAGTGGCCAACAGCCGGCCTTGGCAGGGAGAGAGGCAGGTGCCGGCACTCACACACACACGCACGCACACACGCACGTGCGCACACACGTGTGGGCCCTCCCTACCTCCCAGGGGCGGGCATTACGTACAGTCGGCTCCGAGGGCAGTGAGGGGCCCACTGCCGCAGCCGCCGGGGTGATGAGAGCCCGGCTGCGGGCCAGGGCCTGCAGGACTGGTTCCGGAGAGCGTAGGAGACAGAGGCGGACAGTGAGAGGGGAAGATTTAGCGAGCACCCAGCGGAGGCCGTCCAGACGCCAGACAGAGCCCAGTCAGAGTCAGGAGGACAGCAGGCAGGAATGAAGGTGAGTGGGGCAGGGGGAGCCGGGAGACAGACAGACAGACAGAGACCGGAGAGACAGACACCCCTCGCCCTGCGAGCACGCACTGTCCCTCGTTATTCCGGCCGCCACGTCCAGGGTCCGCCCGCTGAGGTCGCTCGCGATGCTGTCCACGGCCTCGTGATACTTTAGAAACAGTGGACGTATGACGCGATGATACAGCACGAGAGCCCCGTTCCAGGGGCCAGGAGCCATGCAGAACAACAGGAAGGCGCACTGCGGACACAGGGCAGGAGTTCCACTTGGCCCCCACTCTGTGCCTCGGGTTGGGGGGGTCTCCTCCATCAGATGCTGGGCTGGGGTGGACCTGGCCACACTCATCAGACACCTCTGTGGATGGGCCTGGCCTCCGCATCAGACACCCCTGGGGATGGGCCTGGCCTACCCCGTCAGACACCCCTGGGTACCCGCTCCTGGGAATCCCAGCCACCACGGTGTGTCCCGGGTGGTGCCCACCTTGCCCGCGTAGTAGAAAGGGAACCAGGACAGAAGTAGATCGCTGAAGAACTCGGCCAGCCCAAACAGGCCGTATACCACCCAGTAGGTAAGCCACACAGTGTCGTCTTCTTTGCTTGGGCTTTCGATAGCTTTGATCCTGGGGGAGGCAAGGCAGGGTCAGGGGCTGCTCAGAGCCCCAGACGCCCCTCCCCGCGCCCCCAAACCAGCGGGCACTCACGAAGCATATGCGGGGTATGCAAAGCCGATGAGATTGCACAGCAGAGACGCCCCGTACCCGAACAGAAGATACAGGCTTAGCAGAGCGGCGGCTCCTGCGGAGAGGGGGCTGGGTGTGGGCTGCACGTGCTGAGCCCAGTCTCCAGAGCCCCCTTGGCCTGGCCCATGCAGCCTGCATCCATCACTCCTCCCAGAAGCCTCGGCGGCCCCTCTAGGAGGGGTTATTGCCCTGCAGCACCTGGGCAACCCTCATCGTGGCCCTGAACCCCACTAACATGTCAGTTTCCACCGCGGGACTGTGAGCTCCCCAAGAGCAGGCCGGCACCTTAGGACTGGTCTGTACTGAGTGGCTGCCCCGTGTTTGTTGAATGAATATGTGATCTCTGCAATTATAACCACCTCACTCTGGGTCCTATAGGAGGAGCTGAGCACAAGAGGCTAGAGTTTGAATATAAGTAAATGGGAGAAAAACCAAGGCATGATTCCTGGAGAGCGGAGAAAGGCAACAATTTCTAACTTTTTTCTTAGTCCAGGGTCTCTTCCCCTCACCACTGCTGACTCTGGGGCGGGGGGAACCACCCTGGGCACTGCATCTGGGGTGTGGAGCAGCATCCCTGGTCCCTACCCACTTGATGCCAGGAGCCCCCCACAGCCGTGACCATCAGATGTCCCCAGACATCGACCGGTGTCTCCTGGGGGCTGCACAGCCCCCTCTGAGAGCCCTTGTCTTAGTGGGAGGATGCAAAGCGCCGTATTGAGAGTCCCCCTGACTGAGGAGGGCTCTCACCCACTATGAGACACCTAGCAAGTGTCTCTCTGCTTGCAGCCTCAGTTTCCCCAACTGTCAGTGGGGCGGGTAGTGGCCCTGTCTCCTAGGGCTGCTGTGGAGTTAGCTAAACAAGACTCAGTAGAAGGGACCCCGCCCTACACGTCTAGGGAACCCCTTCCGGTGGCCCAAGCACACTCCCAGCAATGAGGGCTCAGAGGAGAACGGTGTGGGGGATGGGGGCCAGGAGCGTTAGCCACTCTGAAATCATAATGGTCGCTGCTGCATTTATGAAGCGCTTCTTGTGTGCAGGTCTCTGTCCCTCCCTGCTCTGTCTCATTCAACAGCCAGGACGAAACAGAAGCTGGGGGTGGGGGTGGCGGAAGAGGCTCATGCTCATCACTCGGGGAGCCTCTGGCTCCTGGGAGCATTTACAGCCTCTTCCCCCACCTCCAGGCTGTTATCTGCAGAGAGAGACAGAAGCCACTAGTGGACCAAAGGGCAGAGTTCTCTCCACCCTCCCCTCCACCTGCATTAGCCTTTATCCTGGGGGTCTGGGGTCAGGAGAGGGAGGGGAATCCCCAGCTGGCCCTAGGAGGCCTGGTCACTGCCTCTTCTGGGTTTCCTCCTCAGTTACCTGGGAGGGGGTATTTTGGCCATCTCAGGCCGGTGGGGCCCAAGGGTTCCGACATCTGGGAGAGGGGGGTGGGGGAAATGGCACCCCTTCCCTGGCAATTGCTGCTAGTTGGGGAGAAGCAGCTCTCCCAGGGCCCCTCTCCGCTCAATCCCTATTCCTGCAGCCTCAGCAAAGGGAGGATGACCTTGGACATGGGCGGGGACAGTCCAATCAGCAGCATACGGGGCTGGGGTGGGGTGGGGGTGGATGCTCCAGACAGGGCAGACAGCAGGGGCAGCCTCCCACTCCAGGCCTCGGTTTCCTCCCTGTGATCCCCCAGCCTACCCAGCAGGCCCCTCCCAACAGGCCCCTCCCCTGTGTTCTATGACCTAAATTCCCCGCCCACTGATATCAGGGATGTTGAAAAACAGGCAGGAGGTCAAGGGCTTGCTCTCAGGGGCAGGTCCCTGGCTGACCCGACACAGATTGGGCACTAGGAAGCTGGGCGGACAGGTTTTGGACCTTCCTTGGGCTGTCTGGCATGGGAATCCCCCAGCTGGCAGGGAAATGGGAGGAAAGGGGACTCTAAGGATCTGTACACAGGGCTCAAAACACGTGGCATGTCCTCAGCCAGAGCTGCCCCCCAGTGTCCGAACAAAGTGTCCTGTGATTCATTGCAGGGGGGCTTCCTGGAAGAGATGGCAGAGGGCAGTCGGGTCTGAAGCACCAAAAAAGAGGGGAGGCACTTAAGGGACACTTACTGGACAGTTTCAGAGGGTGGCAGGGGCCACCCAAGGTCATTGAGGAAGAAAGGCAGAGGAGGAACTGGAATGGAAGTGACAATCGGGGTGGCTGGACCTCCCTCTCCGTGGGCCCCATCCAACCCTTCTTCAACCCCACCACAGCAGTCAAACAACCCAACTCCGGACGGGGGAGGGGAGAGGGCAGGCCAAGGGCAGGGGTAGGGGGTGATATTAGCAGGAAAACAACCTGAGGGGAGGTGGGAGTGACCCTTCCCCTCCATGTCTGGAGCATCCCCTGGGAAAACGGGAAGATCTCTACACTTGCTTCCATGCTGGAGTCCATCCGGGAAGAGGGTGGCAAGACTGGCAGGGCACTGGCTGCCTACCTGCCCCGTCCTCCCCCGGGGCCAGTAGGACAACTGGAAGAACCGGACTTCTGCCTGGCGGGCACCCAGGGCCCGGAGGGAGGGAGCAGAGGACGGCTGCGGGGTCGAGAGAGGGGGTGGTCCTCGACCGAGGTCGCACAGCGGGGGCGGGGAGGGGCTGCAGGTAGACCCAAGGTCCCGGTCCACGACCCTACCCAGAATCGCAGTCTCCTTCCTGAACTGTGGGCGCGCCCCGCCGCCTGAGCTGGACCCCGCAGCCGGAGCTGGCCGGAGGGTGTAGGTCCGAGGCCCCGGTAGCCCACGACCTCAGTGTGCCCGTCGGCGAAATGGGGCGGCGGCCCCGAGAGCCCCCCCGACGGCTCACCCGCGGCCAAGTACCGCTTGTCGACACCGGTCTTGGCTTCGAGCGCCCCTAGCGCTTCGGTGGCCAAATTCCTCTGTTCCAGAAAGCGCTCGAAGCGCTGGCGCAGGCCATCCATGGCACCGGCGGGCCCGGGGCTGGCAGCTTGAACTTGACCGCCACCCCGTGCACCTGCCGTAGAGCCTGCGCGCTGCCTTCCGTCCACGCGAGCCGCACCGCCGGACCCCGGGGCCACTCTCCGCCCCCGGGCTGGTCTCCGCCCCCGGGCTGGTCTCCGCCCCCGGGCTGGTCTCCGCCTCCTGTCCCCCTCTCTGGCCAATGGGAGGGCTGGGAGGACAAAGGAGGTGGGGCCTGCCCCGTCTCCTCCGCCGCATTGCCCCAGGGCTGGCCGCGGCTGCCGCAGCCGCCCCTTTGGAGGAAGGGGGCGGGGCGCGGGGGCTGAGGACGCCGATTGGCCCAGCGGTAGCGGGACGTAACTGATTGGAGGGGCGGGGTCATGGCCGGGGATTATTCGCTGAGCCGTTGTGGGTGGAGCTGGGTGAGGAGAGAAGAGTGCTGGGGAGGCGGAGCTGGTGGGAGGGGCTGGAGAAAGGCCAGAGCTGATTGGAGAAACGAGAAGAGATTTATTAGCAAAAAACAGGGAGGGGGCGGGGCTGAACGTAAAGGAGGAGGGACGGAATCTGAAAGGCAGGGTGGGGCGGAGCTAAGATGAGGAGGTGGGACTTATTCGGAAGAGCAATTCTGGTTGGACCAGGGAGGAGGCAAGGCTTATTCTAGGGGGAGGGGGTGTATAGGAAAGTAGGCGGGGCAAAATAAGGGGCGGGGTCAATTATAGCAACAGTGAACCCGCACCTCTGGGTCAGAAGAATTGGGGAATCATTGTACAAATGGGGAGACTGAGGCTCCAGAGGGTTCGAGTCTGCGGAAGAATAGGGTGGGCATGCCTCTCCCCCACCCTGCTGTCAGATCTTCGCGCCCATCAAGTTGGGGAGCTGCAAGGCCCCCTGGGAGTTGAAGGCTTTCAGGGGTTGCTATGGCGCCGGGGGCGGGGCGGGCGCTTGGGCCATCTCGGCGGTTTGGCCAGGAGGAGGGGCTTTTCTGAGGCCCCGCCCCCGCCGGCATGCGGCCCGCCCGGAGTGCGCTCTGGCTGCGCCTGACCTTGGCCTTGGGCCTGGCACTCGTTGGCCCCATGGCTGTGGGTTGGGCCTCACCCCGGGCTCCCATCTATGTCAGCAGCTGGGCCGTGCGGGTGTCCCAGGGTTACCAGGAAATCGAGCGCCTGGCGCGCAAATTCGGCTTCGTCAACCTGGGGCCGGTGGGTGGGACCCGGACTGACGGGAGGGGGCGAGGGCTGGACGACCCCAGACCCCGGCAGATGAGAGGGTACCTCGCTAGGTTCCCCAGATATCAAGGACCCCCCAGCTCACTACTGCCTAGACCATCTCCAGATCCTGGGACCCTCAGAGGGCATCTGAAGCTCCCACCTGGGCACCTGGTTGAGGGAAACATAAGGAAGGGGGGCTGGCCCCTGTCCTGGGAGGGACTCCATCAGGGGTACCAGGTCCCAGCCATGTAGCTGCTCCCCTTTATTCCCAGATCTTCCCTGATGGGCAGTATTTCCATCTGCGGCACCGGGGTGTGGTCCAGCAGTCCCTTACCCCACACTGGGGCCACCGCCTGCGCCTGAAGAAAGACCCCAAGGTGAGCCTGGCCTTGAGGCTGCCTCCTGAGGGATGTCAGCACCTCTCGTTATTCTTGTAATTGTAATAAATGTCTGTGTGACCTTCGGCAAGTCACCAGCTCTCTCTGAGTCTTGGTGTCCATTTGGCCCCCTAGTCTATACAGTGGGGAGTCAAATGGGGAAGATCTGTGCAGAGCACTCACCCCAGGGCAGATGCACTGTCAACAATTTCTTGTCACCTCCCCTTCCCTCCTCTATCTCACCCTGAAAGATCAAAGTTCCCAGGTACCCCATAAAGAGGCTGGGTTGGGGGAGGGGGTGCTGATTGGTAAGGAGGCAAGAAGCATGACAGCTGGAAACCCCACCAGGAGCACTGGGACAGAGAGAAGTGGTTGGTTTGAGACGTGGTTTGCAGGACAGAGGCCAGGATTGGATGTGTGGGACAGAGAGAAATCACGATCTGGAGCTGAGAAAACGGGGAGAAGGTGGCCCTGATTGCTGAGATGGGGACGGGGGAATATGAACCAGGTTGGGGGGGTATTGGGAGCAGAACAAGGAAAATGGGGAAAGGGCAAAGGTCTGAGAAAGTGTGGCCTGGGGCAGGCAGAAGGGCATGTGCAAAGGCCCTGGGGTGAGGCAGCCACTGTGGCTGCAGCAGAGGAAGGCTGCTGGGGGCCAGACAGGCAGGGGGCCTTGTGGGCTTTGGAGAGGTGTTGGACAGGCACGGGTTTCACAGAGAGGGTTCCACAGAGAGTAATGCTGCAGTGTGCCAAGAATGGGCTGTAGAGAGGCAGCAGGGCAGGGCTGCTGGAAGACCAGGGAGGAGGTGGGTGTGGCCATACAGGGGTGTCCTGCACCAGGGAGGGTGCGGTTGAGAGAAGTGAATACTGCAAGGGGATAAGGGCATGTCTTGGGGAGAGGGATTCTAGAGCAGGGATGGGGACGGGGGCAGGGGTGGGACCCCAGGAGCCGCAGCCACCCTGAATAGCAGCCACCACATGTCTGTGGGCCACAGGGGATGGTGCTCTGAGGGCTTCAGTCCCCTCCAGAGGCAGAGCCCCAGGCACACGGGGACCCCCAAGAGCAGCCCCAGCAAACACGGGGTCCCTGGCCCCATCGCACACCATGTGGGCCCCAGGACAAGTAGGTGACAGCCCAGACACATTAAGTCTCAGCCCCACACCGCTGACCCTTGGCAGATCCAGGGAAGAGGCCGATGCCAGACCCTGGAAGCAGATTTGGGCCCTTTGACCAGGAATTGGTGGAAGGGCTGAGGGCCAGGGCCCTCTAAAGCAGCCTGGTGTGAGGGCAGGAAGCTGGGAGGAGGGTGGGCTGCTCGTGGGTCCAGCCTCTCCCATGGTGTGGTCTCCCCACCCCCAGGTGCAGTGGCTCCAGCAGCAGACGGTGCAGCGGCGGGTGAAACGCTCCTTGGTGGTGCCCACGGACCCCTGGTTCTCCAAGCAGTGGTACATGGTGAGCTGGCCAGGCTGGACGGCGGGGCCAGGCCAGGCCAGAGCCCCACTGACCCCGGCCCCGCCTTGCACAGAACAAGGAGGTGCAGCCGGACCTGAACATCCTGCAGGTCTGGAGCCAGGGGCTTTCTGGCCAGGGCATCGTGGTTTCTGTCCTGGACGACGGCATCGAGAAGGACCACCCAGACCTCTGGGCCAACTATGTGAGCCTGTGGGGCTTGGGTGGGGGCTGCCCCAGGTCCCACGGCTGGTCGCAGCCCCTCATGTCTCCACCCCCCAGGACCCCCTAGCCAGCTACGACTTCAATGACTATGACCCGGACCCCCAGCCGCGATACACATCCAGCGATGAGAACCGGTGAGCCCAGCATCCCACAGGGCATGGGGGCAGCCCCCACTACCCTACGAGGGGCCAAGGGGCTGTGACAGGCACCTGTCTCTGTCCTGGCGCCAGGCATGGGACCCGCTGTGCTGGGGAAGTGGCAGCGACGGCAAACAACAGGTTCTGTGGTGCTGGCGTCGCCTACAATGCCCGAATCGGAGGTACTCAGGCCAGGAGGGTGGTGGGGCGCCTCTTGGCCCCACACTAGCCACTGGGCCATGTCAGGGCCCCAGGCTAAGGGTCGGGGAGAGCTGAAACCCCCACAGACACCTCCATCCCCAGGGCGGGGAGAGTGCGGGGCGCAGGCGGGGTGTTCACCAAGGCCGCCTGTGCAGGGGTGCGCATGCTGGACGGCACCATCACTGATGTGATCGAGGCCCAGTCGCTGAGCCTGCAGCCGCAGCACATCCACATCTACAGCGCCAGCTGGGGCCCCGAGGACGACGGCCGCACAGTGGACGGCCCGGGCATCCTCACCCGAGAGGCCTTCAGGCGCGGCGTGACCAAGGTGAGCTGGTATGGGGCACGGAGGGCCTGGGCCAGCATGCAAGGCCCACACCCCGTCCCCGTCTCTGGCCTGGTTCTCCATCTGCAGGGCCGAGGCGGGCTGGGCACCCTTTTCATCTGGGCGTCGGGCAACGGCGGCCTGCACTATGACAACTGCAACTGTGACGGCTACACCAACAGCATCCACACGCTCTCGGTGGGCAGCACCACCCAGCAGGGCCGCGTGCCCTGGTACAGCGAGGCCTGCGCCTCCACGCTCACCACTACCTACAGCAGCGGCATTGCTGCCAACCCCCAAATCGTGAGCGCCCGCCCCATCCGGTGCCCTGCCTTCCCTCCTGTCCCCTACCTTGCCTCTTCCCAGGGCTGCCCGGTTCACGTCTGACACATAGACTGGGGTTCAGGGACCAGGCCCCACGGTTGGCGCCCCTTCACATGCCCTTGTGTCTCCCAGGCAGGGCTGGCAGCTGGGCGGCTGTGTTCACGGCCCCAGACATGCTGTCGTGCTCTGAGGTGCCTCTTCCTTGGAGCACTTGGGCCGTTTTGAACAAGGGCTGGGTTTTCCTGTGCACCAGGCGCCTGAGTCCCTCTCTGTGCACCCAGGTCACAACAGACCTGCACCACCGGTGCACGGACAAGCACACGGGCACCTCGGCCTCCGCCCCGCTGGCTGCGGGCATGATCGCCCTGGCTCTGGAGGCCAAGTAGGTGATGGAGGGGTCCTGCCTACTGCCGGAGCTCCCCAGTGTGGCCCCGGCTCACCCTCCCTCACCCACCCCCAGCCCGTTCTTGACGTGGAGGGACATGCAGCATCTGGTGGTCCGGGCGTCCAGGCCAGCGCAGCTCCAGGCCGAGGACTGGAGGACCAACGGCGTGGGGCGCCAAGGTGCGGCAGAACGGGCGGGGTTGGGGACGCCACGCCCACAGGGCGATGACCACGCCCCTCCACACAGTGAGCCACCACTACGGCTACGGGCTGCTGGACGCCGGGCTGCTGGTGGACTTGGCTCGCTCGTGGCTGCCCACACAGCCCCAGAGGAAATGCATCATCCGCATCGTGCACACCCCCACGTGAGCGCCCTCCTCTGCCCCCTGCACGCCCGCATCTAACCCCAGCCACGTCCCCACTGCCACGTCCCCAGACCTCTCCCCCCACCCTGGTGGGTGGACACGTGGAGGCAGGCCCCGAGGTCTCAGTTCACCCATCTGTACTAGGAAAGGGCAGGATCTGAGCCCAGACCCTGCCTGCTGGCCGCCCATCTCCCAGCAGGCCAGCAGGAGGGGCCCTCACCTCACGTGCTGCAGCCCCCAGCCCCATCCTGCAGGTGATGCACGTGAGGAAGAACGTGTCAGCCTGCCTCGGCCACGCCAACTACATCCGCTCGCTGGAGCACGTGCAGGTGCAGCTGTCCCTGTCCTACAGCCGCCGTGGGGACTTGGAGATCTCGCTCACCAGCCCCATGGGCACCCGCTCCACGCTTGTGGCCATCAGGTGTGGGGGCAGGGGACCGGGCCACAAACTCTCTTTCCTGAGTAACCCCACGAGGAGGAGACAAGTGCCCCGTGGGGTCAGGCAGGCTGGACCCCACCCCTTGGCATCACAGACACTTACTGTGCTCGCGGCTGCTCAGGACTCTGGTTGTGAAGCCCCCCTCATCCCCCTGCCTGCCTGTCTGTCCCAGACCCTTTGACGTCAGTGGCCAAGGCTACAACAACTGGATCTTCATGTCCACCCACTTCTGGGACGAGGACCCGCGCGGCTTGTGGACCCTGGTCCTGGAGAACAAGGGCTACTATTTCAACACAGGTGAGAGCCGGGCACAGGCTGGGGCTCAAACCCCACCTGCCCCATGCTCTGGAGCTGGCGGCCTCCTTACTGCCCCCAAGCCCAAGGCACAGGGCTCCCGCTGGTGTCCTCTGAGAGACTGAGCACACAGGGCTGGCATGTAATTGGTGTCTGGTTACCAGTGCACAGTAGGGGTTCAGGTATTAGGGGCAGGAGGTATCCAGTTACCAGCGCTTAGAGGGTACTGGGCGACCCTGGGCACCATCTGAGTCTGGGGATCCGGGGAGGGTGTGGGCCCAGAATGTCAGGACGAGGCTGCCGACAGCCTTTCCCTCTTCTCCCCGTGCCCACCACGACCCCTGCCCAGGGACGCTGTACCACTACACGCTGCTGCTCTATGGGACAGCCGAGGACATGACGGCGCGGCCCTCGGGCCCCCAGGGGACCAGCAGCGCGTGTGTGCAGCGGGACACAGAGGGGCCGTGTCAGGGTGAGTGCCCGGTGCCGCATGGCCCACCTGCTGGGAGGCGGCAGGTGGGCAGCGTGCGTGTGCGGCCTGGGACAGGGGACGGGCGGGCCGGGGCAGCAGGTCGTGGCCTCACAGCCCGGTGGACGTGTCCCTCCCTCGTGCAGAATGCCAGAGCCCGGCCTACCTCCTGGGCCACCTCTGCCTCACCTACTGCCCACCGAGGTACTTCAACCACACCCAACAGGCGGTGACGGCTGAACCTGGGCGCCCAGCCGCGCCTGCCCTGCGGGTCTGCTCTAGCTGCCACCCGTCCTGTTACACCTGCCGCGGCAGCTCCCCGCTGGACTGTACCGCTTGCCCCCCGCCGTCCATGCTGGACGCGCAGCGGGGCTCCTGCTCGGGACCCGACCCCCCTGAGGGCCCCCCCCAGCCCACTGCGACCGCCTGCCCCTGCCGCCACGGCCCGGCCCAGGCCGTGGTGCTGGCCCTGTTGGCCGTGGCCTTCGGGAGCCCCCTCCTCTGCCGCATCCTCCTTGTAGGCTGCCCGCCACCATGGGTGGGACCCCCCGGAGCAGGGGGCCACTCCCATCACCACTCCAGACCCCGCTGCAAGCTGGAACCCAGAGCTGGTTGACAAGGACAGCTAGCGTGCGCCTCCACCCAGGTCCCTGGTGGGCACCGCTGCCCTGCTGTCCAGACGGGCGCCCTGTGGGAACCTGCCCCGGGAAGGCCCTGGCTGCCACCGAGGCCGTGGGCCAGGGGCGGCTGCGTGGGACCCTGCACCCCGGACTTGGCAGGTCCAGGTGAAAGAGGGGGAGAGAGAGAGAGAAGTCTCGTTGCACAGTTTGGGTAGGGAGAGGGTAGGATGGGGCAGAGCCCGGCAGTGACCACCATCCCTTCCCTTTCCGGAATGGGGGAAGCAGGAAGGAGAGCAGATGACACCGTCCAGGGTCTCGGGTACCACGTGAGGCCTCAGAGTTTGCAAATAAAGGTTGAATAGGAGGTGCAAGTCTGTGGGCTCCTTTGGGGCACCGATCCCTTCTCCATGGAATGATTGTGGGAGTCCCCTGCGTATCATGTGGAATCTGCCTTCCCCGGGGCGTCTGTCCCTGGAGAAGGGGTCAGCTGGGGTTCTGGGGGTGGGGTGGGGTAGTGTCCCAAGTGATACCCACCCATGTGCTGCAGAGCCTCTGAGGCCCCACGATGCAGCCTGGCCCCCTGTGGCTCTGGCTCCTCTTCCATCTTTTTTTTTTTTTTTTTAATTTATTTTTGGCTGTGTTGGGTCTTCGTTGCTGCGAGTGGGTTTTCTCTAGTTGCGGCAAGTGGGAGCTGCTCTTCGTTGCGGCATGCGGGCTTCAGTAGTTGTGGCGCACGGGCTTAGTTGCTCCGTGGCATGTAGGATCCTCCTGGACCAGGGCTTGAACCCGTGTCCCCTGCATTGGCAGGCGGGTTCTTAACCACTGCGCCACCAGGGAAACCCTCCTCTTCCATCTTTATGCGTGAGTTTCTCTTTAACGTGGAGAACTAACAGAAGTGCAATTTGCAAAGGACAATTCACCGCAGCTTTCCATCCACTCAGCCTGTCTACCAGCTTCCAGTAATTACACCTTTGTCTATTTTCTGAGGTCGTCGGGAGGCTGAGGGAATTGTGAGCTGGGGTACATTGATCTTCCTCCTTCAGGCCTTGACCTCCTCATCTGGAAAATGGGTTCTCCACCTCTCTGGAACAGAAGGAGGATCCTGAGGTGCAGGGGTGTGGGGGTGGGGGTGGGGTAAGGCATGGATGGAGTTAGTAAGGGTCCCTCCTCTGTCCTCACACACACCAGTGGGGTGGGGACATGTTCCTCTTGATTTTCAGAGTGGGGAGGCGATTTCCACAAGGAAGTGGAGGCTGGTTGTGCCTTGACCATGGCCTTCACTTGAACTCCTGGTTTGTTTCAGGAGCCCCAGAGACAGCCCCGGTATCCAGTGGCCCTGGGCCCCTGAGAATCTCCTTGGCCACCAGGCCCAGGTTGGCCAGCCTCAAGCTGTGAAGGGAATGGGGCTCTGTCTAGGGCTGCAGCTGGACCCAATGGAAGCAGGTGGCTAGTGAGGGAGGGGAGACAGCCAGCTGCTCTCTGAGTCCTGCCCACGGCCCCCAGAGTCCCACCAAGCTCAGCCCCTAGTTCTGAAGTTAGGTCCAGTCTGTGTGTCCAGAAGCACATGGCCTCCCTCTCAGAGCCTCGGTGGCTGCACCCGTGCAACAGCATTAAGCCTGGCACCTGCCTCACCAAATACTCTCAAGGATCCAAAGAGGTAGTTTTCCCGCCTGGCACATAGTAAGTGCCCAAAACATGCCATCTTGGGGCAGCCACTTTGGGAAATAGTTCCACAGACAATTAAACATAGAATTACTGTAGGACTCAGCGATTCTGCTGCCAGGTACGTGCCCAAGAAAACTAAAGACACATTCACACAAAAACCTTTGCAAGGATGTTCACAGCAGCAAAAATGTGGAAACAGCCTAAACATCCATTAACAGGTGAATGAATAGATACAGTGTGGTCCCTCCACACACGG
Source organism: Delphinus delphis (assembly GCF_949987515.2). Lineage (NCBI taxonomy): Eukaryota > Metazoa > Chordata > Mammalia > Artiodactyla > Delphinidae > Delphinus > Delphinus delphis. Next base: position 2,546,690 of record NC_082685.1, on the reverse strand, counting down.
GAGCATCACTCAGCCATGAAAAGGAGTGAAGCACTGACACTCCTCAAGACATGGATGGACCTGGAGAACACGATGCTCAGTGAGAGAAGCCAGGCATAAAAGGACACACGGTGTGTGATTCCACTGATGGGAAACGTCCAGAACAGGTCTCTCTATATATTCCCAAACCATTGACTTGTACGCTTTAAACAGGTGGACTTTATGGTATGTAAATTACTTTTTTTTTTGGCCGCGCCTTGCGTCTTCTGGGATGTGGGAGCTTAGTTCCCCCACCAGGGATTGAATCCAAGCCCTCGTTAGTGAGAGCGCAGAGTCCTAACAACTGCACCGCCAGGGAATTCCCTGTAAATTACTTTTTATAAAGTTGTTTAGAAACGCAAAAACCTCCCTGGGCTCTGAGCCTGTCTTCCCACGCTACCCAAGAGGGGAGGGGCCAAGATCACCGTCCAGCGCTACGCCCCCACCCCGGTGGGGAGGGGGTTTTAGAGACAGGAGAGGTGAGCCTGACGGGGATCTGGGAGGCCGGACCAGACGCGCGTGCTACGCCCCTGGCCACCTCGCTGGGGCTGGCGCAGCTGGCATTCACGGAGCGCTCGCTCTCCGCCCGCCACCTGGCGTGGGCTGCACAGTAACTTTGTTCCCACGACAGCCACGTTAGGGGCCGTGTCCCCCTTTTGCAGAAAACCGGGCTTCGGATGCCTTGTTAGGCAACGAGAAGAGCCGGGATTGGACCCTACGCCCACCCCTTGGGCTTCCAGGCCCGGCGCGTCCTTATTAGCTCTGGTCCAGTCAACTTCGCTGCTCAGATGGTACCCGGAACCTAGCGGGCCCGGCCCCTTTAAGAGGGGCGTGGCTTCGCGGCAGGCGGGAGCCGGAGGAGGCCGGAAGTGCGCGTCACGGGCCTGTAGGGTGGGTCCGCGCGCCAACCGGAAGCGGAAGTGGCCACTGGGCCGCGGCTGCGGGCTGAAGGTTTTACGCCAGGTGAGGAGGCGGTCGCACTGGGGGCTTCAGCGGGAAGCTGGGGCCTGGGTGGAGACGGAGGCCGAACCCCCTGGCCCTGTGCTGTTCGGCCCTGGGAGGAGCGGGGCAGGACGGGCTTCCCCGGGAGCGGGGTTCCGGAGCGTGTGTAGGTTTTGCTGGGCGGCAGGAACGGCCCGGTCCATGCTCCCTTCTCCCACCTGCAGAGATGGGCTCCAAGGCCAAGAAGCGCGTGGTGCTGCCCACCCGCCCGGCGCCCCCCACGGTGGAGCAGATCCTGGAAGACGTGCGGGGGGCACCCGCCGAGGACCTAGTCTTCACCGCCGTGGCCCGGGAAGGTAGGGGGAGCCCAGGTCGGGCGGGGGAGAGGCGGCCCAGAGACCCCAGCAGGAAGGGGAGGAGGAAGCGCCTGGCTGCCTTTAAGACATACTGGCAGAGTTAAGTAGTCAGGACGGAGACTGTCTGGCCCTGCAGTGCCAAAAATACGTAGGTCCGGCCTTTTGCAGAAAACGTGTGCCCGCCCCTTGTTCAGAAGTTTGGAAGCGCATGAGTGTCATACAGTTGTAGGGTGAATTTTGTGTTCCACTCAGTGAGGTTCGTTTATTCATTCAACAAACCTTCATTGAGAACCTGTTGTGGGTCAGGTTCTGGTCTAAGCACTGAGGTGGATAGGTGATGAAAAAAGATGGAAGTGCCTGGGACTTCCCTGGCGGTCGAATGGTGAAGACTCGGCGCTTCCACTGCAGGCGCCACGGGTTCGCTACCGGGTCGGGGAACTCAGATCTCTCCTGCTGCGCGGCGTGGCCAAGGGCGGGGGGTGAAAACCTGCGTGCCCTCGGGCCGTTCTAGTGGGTAGAAACGTTCAATATGTAAGGCTTGTGGGACGATAGAAAGTGAGAAACGCTCTGGGGCTTTGTTTTTTGTTGTTGTTGTTTGATTGTTTTTGGTGTCTTTTTTTAAAGTTGAAGTATAGTTGATTTACAGTGTTTTGTTAACTCCTGATGTACAGCAAAGTGACTCAGTTATACGTACATATACATTCTTCATATTCTTTCCCATTATGGTTTATCACGGGATATTGAATATGGTTCCCTGTGCTCCTGAGTGGGACCTTGTTGTTTATACAGTTTGTATATAATAGTTTACACCTGCTAATCCCAAACTCCCAATTCGTCCCTTCCTCGCCCCCCCTCCCCTTTGGCAAGCACAGTTCTGCTCTCTATGTCTGTGAGTCTGTTTCTGTTTCGTAAATAAGCTCATTTGGGTTGTTTTTTTTCTTTTCTTTTTCTTTTGGCCGCGCTGTTCGGCATGTGGGATCTTAGTTCCCCGACCAGGGATCGAACCCATGCCCCCTGCAGTGGAAGTGTGGAGTCTTAACCACGGGGCCACCAGGGAAGTCCAATTTGGGTCATTTTTTTTTTTTTGCGGTACGCGGGCCTCTCACTGCTGTGGCCTCTCCTGTTGCGGAGCACAGGCTCTGGATGCACAGGCTCAGCGGCCATGGCTCACGGGCCCAGCCGCTCCGCGGCATGTGGGATCCTCCCGGACCAGGGCACGAACCCGTGTCCCCTGCATCGGCAGGCGGACTCTCAACCACTGCGCCACCAGGGAAGCCCCTTATTTTATTTTTTTATTTTTAAAATTTTTAAAATACTTATTAACAAATATTTATTGAGTATATGTGGTGTACTGCTATAAAGTGAATGGTGTTTTGTTTTTTTAAAATTTATTTTATTTTTGGCTGCACTGGGTCTCCGTTGCTGCATGCGGGCCTCTCTCTAGTTGCAGCAAGTGGGGACCACTCCTCGCACACACACACACACACACACACACACACACACACACACACCATATCTTTATCCATTTATCTGTTGATGGACATTTAGGTTGTTTCCATGTCTGGCTATTGTAAATAGTGCTGCTCTGAACATTGGGGTGCATGTGTCTTTTTGAATTAGAGTTTTGTCTGGCTATATGCCCAGGAGTGGGATTGCTGGATCTTATGGTAGCTCTATTTTTAGTTTTTTGAGGAGCCTCCATAGTGTTTTCCAAAGTGGCTACACCAACTTACATTCCCACCAACAGTGTAGGAGGATTCCCTCTTCTCCACACCCTCTCCAGCATTTATTGTTTGTAGACTTTTTTTTTTTTTTTTTTTGGCTGCGTTGGGTCTTCATTGCTCTGCACGGGCTTTCTCTAGTTGTGGCGGGCGGGGGCTACTCTTCGTTGCAGTGCGTGGGCTTCTCATTGCGATGGCACGGGCTCTAGGCACACGGGCTTCAGTAGTTGTGCCTTGCAGGCTCAGTACTTGTGGCACACAGGCTTAGTTGCTCCACAGCATGTGGGATCTTCCCGGACCAGGGCTCGAACCCGTGTCCCCTGCATTGGCAGGCGGATTCTTAACGACTGCGCCACCAGGGAAGCCCCGTTTGTAGACTTTTTAATGATGGCCATTCTGACTGGTGTGAGTTGATACCTCATTGTAGTTTTGATTTGCAGTTCTTTAATAATTAGCGATGTTGAGCATCTTTTCATGTGCCTGTTGGCCATCTGTATGTCTTCTTTGAAGACATGTCTGTTTAGATCTTCTGCCCATTTTTCGATTGGGCTGTTTTGTTATTTTGATTGAGTTGTATGAGCTGTTTGTATATTTTGGAGAGTAAGCCCTTGTCAGTCGCATCATTCGCAAATATTTTCTCCCATTCCATAGGTTGACTTTTCGCTTTGATGGTTTCCTTTGCTGTACAAAAGCTTGTGAGTTTGATGAAGTCCCATCTGTTTATTATTTTATTTCCATTATTCATTTATTTATATATTTTGTCTGCGTTCGGTCTTTGTTGTGCCACGTGGGATCTTCATTGAGGCACGTGGGCTTCTCTCTAGTGTGGCGCACGGGCTCCAGGGTGCGTGGGCTCTGTAGTTTGCGGCACACGGGCTCTAGTTGAGGCGCGCAAGCTCAGTAGTTTGCGGCATGTGGGATCTTAGTTCCCCCACCAGGGGTCAAACCCTCATTCCCCGCGTTGGAAGGCAGATTCTTTACCACTGGACCACCAGGGAAGTCCCAGTTTTGCTTTTATTTCTGTTGCCTTGGGAGACTGAGCTAAGGAAATATTGGTACCATTTATGTCAGAATGTTTTGCCTGTGCTTTTTTCTCGAAGTTGTATGGTGTCATATCTTATATTTAAGTCTTTGAGCCTTGTTGAGTTTATTTTTGTGTATAGTGTGAGGGAATGTTCTAACTTCACTGATTTACACGCAGCTGTGGGACAGTGGTTTTTTTTCTTAATAGTAAAAAAAAAAATTCCGTTCTTTGTTCCATGTAGCCACATTTCAAGGGCTCAGGAGCCCCTGGTGGCTCAGCTGGAGGGCGTTTCCATCATTTGGAACGTCGTGTTGGACGGCGCAGCCCGAGGAACAGGAGCTGTATTTATCCCTGGCCCGCGGCTGGGTCTTCAGAGGCCACTTGAGCCCCAACTTAAGGATCCTGGGCCCAGTTACCCCATGAGCAGTGCCGGGGCCACTCGAGGGCGAGGGGCTTCCCCTGCCGGCCTGTGTTCACATCTAGGACCATACCTGGCCTCCGTGTGCACTGTCTGGCCTTTCCCACCTTGTTACTAAAGCAGATAAAGTGATTTTTAGTTAAATGCCAGCGTTTCTGGGCCTGTTTGTAGACAAGGAAACCAGGCAGAGTGGAGAGGACCTTGACGTATCTCCAGGTGGCCCTGAAACCTGTGCTTTTCCTGCCCTGGTCCCCCCACCCCCCCGCCACGCCCTTTAGGAAGTGTGGTCGTTGGGAAATGTGCGTCCATGCCCTCCTGGCCTCCTCTCACCTCCCTGATTGCTGAGAGCACAGGTGAGGCTGGCCGGCTCATGGTCAGGGTCAAGGCCCTTTCCAGGAGCTGGAGCCCACCCCCAGGCGGGGCCAAGGGACAGTGGAGTCTGGCCTTTACTGTGACCTGTGCCCTTCGGTCCACTGCTTTCTTTGGGGGGTAAACTGAGTCCCCTGTGTGGCCAGCGGGCAGTGATGCTGCCGTGTCCTGTCCCCAGACCCCCCAGCCCCCTCGGGGAGGGCCGAGGACACTGAGGCCCAGCGGGAGCAGCTCTACCAGCAGAGCCGGGTCTACGTGGCCACGAACCAGCGGCTGTGGCGTGCGGGTGCCCAGCTGAAGCAGCAGCGTGAGGAGCTGTGGCGGGCACGCGAGGAGCTGGAGCAGGAGGTCAGCCACGTGGGCCAGGTGGCTCTGCCGGGCACCGCGGCCGCCACCTTCCTGGGCTGACCCGGCTCCCCGGGGCCTCGGGGCCTCCGCTCGACACCTGGCCTGGCGCACCTCACCTGACACCTGGCCCTTGGGTCCCGGAACCAGGGTCCAGGCTCTCTGATCCGCGGCCTAGGCACGCCTGGCACCCAGAGACCCCGGGGGACACAGCCCGCCCAGCGGGTGGGGCTGCCTCAGCCAGGCACAGGCCCCTCCCCGAGGGTGGGGTCCGGGTTGTGCGCATGCCCCTCGCCCTCAGGAGCCCCGACTGGACTTCCTGCGGGGCCCAGCCCCCGAGGGCCCTCCGTCCATCCTCCCTTCCTTCCTCTGGCGACCCTGCTTCACTGCTCCCCACATCAGACTGAACTGGTGGGACCCACCCCTCTGGTTCTGCCGTCTCCGTGTTAACTGGGGGGCCCCAGGGGTCCCAGAAGAGGGTGGGGAGTTCAGTGTCCTCCCTGACACGTAGTGGCTATGGTTATGTGAGGAGCTGTGGCCCCCCCAGGGCCCAGATCTGAGATGGGGCCTCGCGGTGGGTGCCACCCCTCAGGGCCCCCGGCACCCCGACCCAGGGCCTGGGTGCTCCCCCAGGGCACTTGTCTGTCCGTCAGCTGTGGGGTTCTGTCACATGGGGGCGCCATGAGAGGACGTGGTGGTCAGTCCACTGCCCCGGGCTATCACCCAGCTGCCCTCCTGTCCGTACACCTTCGTCTGTGGACAGGTGGGTGGTGGGGCAGGAGAGGATCTTGAAAAGGGCATCACCCTAAAAAACCCATCCCATGAAGACCAGAGAAGCAGTAGGCTGGCGGGAGGTGGCCCCGGGGCCAGGCCCATCGTGGATGAGCCCAAGTCCCTCTGATGAAATCCCTGTGTGTAGCTGCCTGAACAGTGCCTCCATAGACCACTCCTTTGCAGGGTCCCCAGAAGCTCGGGGCAGTGCTGGGACCCAGCACGCAGGGCCCTGACAAGGGAGACCCTGCGCATCCCAGGCAGAAAGAGTGTCTGCTTCACCCTCAGAGACCCCAAAACTGGAGACTTGACTTTGGAGGCCCAGGAGACAAGCCCAGTGCGGGCTTGTCTCTAGTGGCAGCAGTGGACGCCAGGCTGCCTCCTCCAGGGTGCGCTGGCTAACAGCGGGCCCCTGGGGTGAGCTGCTTCCCCTCTCCCTGCCTGGCCTGGCCTCCGGGTGGGGCCGCCTGTCTTTGGGGCACTGTCCACCCTCCAGATCCCCCCTGGCATCAGGCAGAGACACTCCACTGACTCCTGCCGGGTGCCTCCCCCTGCGCCTGTTCTGAGTGCTCTCCCTGCACCCCCCGGGTCACGCTGGGGCTCAGCCCTCGGGCGTCCCCTCGCGTCCTCGCGGTTGTGGGGAGCGAGGCTCTGCAGGTGGCATGTGGACCCCCACCCTGGCTTGTCCCCCCTGGAGACGGGCGCAGGCATTGTGGAGCGCAACTCAACAGCTGTTTATTAAAGGTGCATGTGAGACGCCTGGTTCCGCGGCCTCCTTCCACCAGACGATGGCTTTACAGTTGGGGGGACAGGATGGGACGGGGCTGTACGTATTTACACGTGTCCGGTGGCACTGCAGACCCAGGAGGGAGATGCAGGGTGGAGGGGGAGCCTAGACAGCTGGGCTCGGGCGGCAGCCGGCAGGGTGGCAGGGGTCAGGTGATGCACCGAATCCAGCACCCCGCTCGTGGTGTCCATCTGCTCCTGGGCCCAGGTCCGGGAGTGGGTGTCCTGTGTCCCCTCAGCGGGTGGCCGGGCGGCATCCTGAGGGCTTCAGACTTTGGTCCTCCAGCTCCTGCCGCAGACGACTGTCCAGCAACCGCCAGTGCCTTCCTCCAGGAAGCGCATCTTCTCAGGGCCCTGGGCCCCCATTGGCCTGCTGGGCTGGGTGATGAGGCATGGCTGGCCCCGCTGCAGGGGTTGGAAAAGGCAGAGGTGGCCCTGACAGGATGGCCCCGGCCTGGGGAGAGAACGCCTGGGCCAGACAGAGGGCAGCGGGGGCGGCCGGGGAGGGTCCTCTGCCCCCAGTCACGGTGGCTGCACTGCTCGCCGAGAGGTAGCTCTGGGAGTTCGCCCCACGGCCCACGTGGGGAGACAGGCACACAGCGGCCAGAGCGCCACCCGGGTCTCCCAGTGCGGGGGGCTCCCACCCCGGCCCTCACGGCTGGGCGAGCTGGGGTGGGTCCCCCTTTTCCAGGGGAGGCTGGCCCATGGTGGTGGTGGGCAGCATCCTTCAGCCCCCATATCTGAGAAGGCGCTCGGAAGACCCCCCAGTCCCGCCCTTCTGGCTACTGACGGGGACTGGGGGCGGCCGGTATCTGAGACGCGTCTGATAGTGATCCGCCTGGGGGCCCGGTCCCTGGCACCCTGCTCAGCCCCCGGCCTCCTTCGCTGCTGCCGGCTGGCCCTCCACAGGAGGGGCACGTGGTGCAGCCCTTCTCGCGTGCTGCATTCAGGCCCTCAGGCAGAGTCCTGGCGCCTGTCCTGCAGGACGGTGTGTCGGTGTGTCGGGTGTGAGGAAGAGGTTGCAGTCTGTGTGTCTCAGCAGCGGCACGGTGTCCGAGGGAGGGGAGGGACAGTCGGTGGTGCCCGGGGTGGAGATGGGGCCCCTCCAGCACCTCCTCTTGACTCAGCCCTGCTCCCCCTCCTCCCAGAGAAGGGACAGATGCCGGCACAGGGTCCCCGGCCCCAGGAGCAGCTCTGCAGGGCGACTGTGACTTTAGATCCACGGGACAACCGAGAGCAGCCCCGCCCAGAGCTGGGTTCTGCAGGGAGGCGGTGGGCGGCTCTTCGTGCAGGTATGCCGGGGCTCCCCCTCTGCCTCCTCTGGGACCAGCTCCCTCCAGCACCTGTGGGCTCCAGGGCCCCCGCTCGGAGTCCCACAGCTGTGCTGGACCTCAGGGAGGAGGCCGTGCCCGCACGGAGCCCACAGATCCAGGGCTTCTCGCGTCGCAAAGGAGGTTGAGATCGAAAAGGGAAAGGCCGGGGGCCGGGCGCCGGGCGGGCGCCTCCCGGGACGTCCTCAGAGTGCAGTCCAGGCCCGGCGGCGGGGCGGTCAGCCGGGCCCCGGCCTCCCCTCGGTGCCCCGCCCGCCTCGGCCAGAGCCCTCGCTGCACGCCTGCCTCTCCATGTTCCTTACGAGGATTGCGGGGGTGCTGTGTCCAGACCACCCCCGGCCAGTCCCGGGGTGCTCCAGGCTCCCTACACTCGCCGTCTCGGGTGGGGCTGCCTTTCTGTGGGGCTCAACCACGCCCCTCCCCCGTGCCCCCCGCTAAGGCTGAACAGGCAGGCCAACCGGCTAAGCCCTGGTGAACAAATTACTCAGCCTTGCCCGTAATTACAGGCTTCCTGCTCTGCCATGGTTGCCTGCCAATGCCCCCAGCTGGCAGGCTCCCGTCCCCCACGTCGGCGGGCGGGCACTGTCACCTCCCTGCGGCTCCCCGGAGGGGAGGGGAGGGGAGGGGGTGTGGTGCTGATGCTGGGCCCGGTGGAGTCAGGAGCCCAGGAGGGCACTGCCGAGGACAGCCCCAGCCAGGAGGGTGGTCTCCGCGTGGGGGCCAGGCTGGGACGGCGCCCTCGTAGGCACCCCCTAGCGGGGACGCAAGGTCCACCCTGCAGCTCACTTTCCTTGCAGAGCCCCCTGGGCATGGAAGCAAGCGCCTACGCAGTGAGGGTGGGGCCCGTACGGGCAGGGCAGAGGCTCAGAGGGCGGGGCCCGGGTGGGCAGGCGGGTGCTGGGACCACCCTCGGGGCAGCCAGACGGCCCTGGGCCGGGAGAGGACGTTCTGGAAGGCCAGCCCCGGCCACTATCCCAGGAGGCCGGTAGGGGCGGGGGCGGGGGCTTTCTCCACGGCAGAGTCAGTGGTGGCTACCACCATGGGGCTGGGCACGTAGTTGAAGGGGGGGACGCGGGCGGAGCGGCTGGGGGAACCGTGTCGGCTGGCGGGGACGAAGGGGCCGGGGGCGGGCGCCTTGGCGGGGCCCGGCCCGTCCACGTCGCTGCCGAGGAGGAGGGAGGGGGCGCTGCCGGTCGTGGCCTGTGGGGTCACCCAGCTCTCCAGGCTCGGGGACGTGCTCGAGTTGGTCTTGGTAGCTGCGAAGTCCTCGGTCTGGACCACGGCGTCGCTGGTCTTGCGCTGCGGAGGGCCTGTGGGGCCGTCCTCCGGTGAGGAGCCCAGCAGGGGCAGGGCGCGGGGGGGCAGCGTGCTCCGCAGGATGTGCGGAACGTCCTCGTCCCGGATGCGACGCCACGTGGTGCCCGGCGCGGCCTCCCCGGTGCTGCTGCGGGGTGCGTTGTCTGCCACAGGCACGGGGGCGTCGGGCCCGCGGGCCACACTGATGTGAGGCAGGGAGGCGTAGCGCTTGACCGTATCGGGCCGGGCGGCTGGCGTGCGGACGGGCAGGCGAGACGGGCTCTCAGAGCTGGTGCGCCGGGGCGGCCGCTCGCCCAGGCCGGGCCGGGCCGTGGGGGGCCGCTGGGGGGCGGGAGCCTGCCGGGGGGCCGCCCGCAGCTCATCACAGCGCGAGGAGCATAGGAAGACGGCGGGTAGCGCGGGCCGGCCGCGGCGGGGCAGGCCTGCCTGGGCAGCCGGGGTGGCGGCCTCAGTGGCGGACAGTTCGGTGCGTCGGCGGCGCAGCAGGCCCGGCGACTCCTTGATGAAGGTCAGCTGCCTCCGGAAACCGGAGCGGTCGGAGGCCTCGCTGCCGCTGGAGCGGGCGGAGGCCATGCTGCCGCTGGAGCGGGCAGAGGCCACACGCACGAGCCCTGGGCGGCCCCCTCGGGCCCTTGGACCTGGTTCCGGGGCTGCCTTGGCCAGGGGTGGCGGCCCCCGCCGGGTGGGTCTCTGCATGAAGGGGATCCGCACGGGCGACTTCTGTGTCTTGTGCTGCTTGGCCAGCAGGGCCCGGGCGGGAGTCTTGGTTGCGGGGGAGGCCCCGGGGCCGGGCAGGGTTCCTGCGGCCTGGGTGGCCGGGGGTGACCTCCTCGGCAGAGGCTGTGAGGCCGGGGAGGTCTGGGAGGAGCTCGACGAGGGGGTCTTGGCGAGGCGGGCAGGTGGCGTGGCACTCCTCTGAGGGGGGCTCAGCGCCGCCAGCTCCGAGATCTTGCCGGGTCGGTGCAGGCTTCGAGACCGTTGCTGCCCGGGGCCAGGGATTTTGGCGGGGGCTGCTGGCTGCACTGGACTTGGGACTCCCGTCTTTCTCGGCACATTGCGGGGCCCAGGGGCACCTTTGGGCTGGGCCCGGGTGGCTGGGCTGGGCATGTAGATCACTGTCCGTCCCCGGAGCACGGCTGGCACCCCGGACGCGGCCTTCTGAGTGCCACGTGGCTTCTCCAGGCCGCTGCTGCGCTGGGCCAGAGCCCTGTCCCGTTTCTCTGGCCGCATGGCACTGCCCGCCTGACCCTCTGCCCTTGGCCTTCGACCCTTCCTGTGCAGGGGAAGCTGCAGGGTGGAGCCCACCGACCGCCCTGAGGCAAAGGACAGAACGGAGTCGGACTCAGAGGAGGCCTCGTGGGTGGCTGCCGCCGCTGCCTGGTGTAGCCACGTGACGATGGAGTTGGCCCCCTCCTGGATGGCGCGCCACTCGACGCTGTCCAGGTCTGAGGCGTGGTCCGAGCCCGCTGCCTCCTCACTGTGCTCCCGGGGCCCCTCTGCTGGCCTCTTCTCCTGCTGCACCGCTCTGGACTGGCGGCACCCTGGGCCAGACACCTGGGGCCGGCACCTGGGCACGGCTGAGCCAGTGCAGCGCCGGAGCAGCTCTGCCTCGGCCCGCGGGCGGGGGGCGCTGTCCCGCCTGCCCCCGGGGCCTGGGTCCTTGGTGACCCCTGGCTCGCGGGCTCGGGGCCGGCTGGCTGCACGCTCAAAGGGCTCAGGCTCGCTCAGGGAGCTGGCGGAGGAGCTCAGGGAGTAGCATGGTGGCGTCTCATCAGCGATGAGGCTGGGCTGAGCCCGGGCTGGCGGCGCAACCTTGGGCGCGGCAGCCTTGGGCGGCGCGACCTTGGGCACGGCCTGCACCTCCTTCCTGCCACCAGCCGGGTACTCCCTCTTCACCGCGCGGGGGATCGCAGATGCCCGCCGCGGGGGTGCCACCGCCGCTGCCGCGGACGGCTCTTCGTCTGAGTCGTTGCCATAGAAGCAGTACACGGCCTCCTCGGTGGGCGTCGTGAGGCACAGAGACTGCAGGGCCCCGTCCCCACGCGCCTGTCCCGGGCGGGAGCTGTCCCTGTCTCTGCAGGCGCTAGGGGGCCGGCAGAGGGGCAGCTCCAGCCCTGCGCGGCTCCTGCCAGCCCCCCGGGGCTGCTCTGTGCTCCGGCCCGTGCCCCCCGCCCTGTGCCGGTGCCCGGCGGGCTGCCTGGTGGGGGCGGCATGGCCCGCAGCCTTCTGCCCCTGCGCAGGCCCGCCATCCCCGGGGGGTCCCTGCAGTGTCTCCTCGCTGAGGGAGGTGGTGCTGGAGAAGGTGACCGGCGTGCCCTCGGCCGAGTCGGTGCAGGACTCATCCTCCCGTGCCGGGGCGGGCACCAGCATGTAGACGGGCACGGGCAGGGTGCGGTGGCCAGGCACCAGCGCCGAGGCCACCTTGCGGAGCCGGGCGGGCACGGTCCCACCCAGGCACTCGCGCAGCAGTTCCAGGTCCCGGTCGGTGGATGTTGGCCCTTCGAGGCGGCCGCTGGCCTCGTCCCACCGGCGGTGCCCGGGGCCCACGCCTCCCGCACTGCTGCGCTCAGGGCAGGCCGGGGGCAGCAGCCGCAGCTCCACGTCCTTCTGCACATAGAGCTCATGCAGGGCCAGCGCACTCAGGCTGGAAGCACACGAGAAGTTCTCGTCGGGCTTCTCCACGGTGAAGCGCACGCTGCCCGCGTCCAGCTCAGACGGTAGCCGGCAGCGCTCCCGGCAGTCGGCGATGTCCAGGAAGCGCTTCACATAGCTCTCCCACTGCAGGCTGAACTGGGTGACCTCACGCTCGCCCTGTGGCGCGGGGGCCGGCGGGGGCGTCTTGCTGCGGCTCGGTGGCATGGTCTGCCCGGGGCTGTCGGGCAGCTCGCTGGGGCTGACTGTACCGCTGCCCAGCCCGCTGCACGGATCGCTGGCGACGGAGCTGGCAATGGATGGGCTCTCGAAGCTGCCCAGCGAGCTGACCGAGCTGCAGCGGCTCAGCACCAGTGGCGTCTCCTGTACGCAGTTCTCAGACGAGCTGGACGGCGTGGCGTCCTCCACCCCTAGGCCCCGGCCCCGCTGAGGCACCGGGATGGCCATGGGCAGGGAGGCGGAGCCCGGCCCCTGCCAGGCCCCGTCCAGCCCGGCCTCACTGGGGCCAGCCTCCTCCAGCCCCTCCAGGGACGAGTCGCTGTCATCCAGGTCCCCGGCCTCACTAGGCCCTGGGCGGCCAGCCGAGGACAGTGAGGACAGGGAGCTGCAGCGGGATAGGCAGAGGGGCGCCTTCTCCACCGCCAGCTTCTCGGGCACCTTGCTTAGGTCCTCTGCGGGCAGCCAGGCCTGTTTCCGGGCCCTGGGGGCCAGGGACCCCGCGCCCGCTCTGGTGGTGCCCTCAAGCAGCGGCACATGCTGGTAGGTGGGCGACAGCTTGATGGTGCACACGCGGGCATCTGTGGCCGCGGTGTCCCGGGCCTTGGGCTCAACCTGGCCGCTGGGCAGGTTGAGGTCAAGCCGGCTGGGCCGCGCCTGGCCGCACAGGGGTCCCTCGCAATGCTCGGCCAGCGCGGCCAGCGAGCAGGGCTGCGAGTGCTCGCGGGGACAGTGCCCGTCGCTGGTGCTGCCGCTGTTAAGACTGTCATTTGAGAGGCTGGCGTGGGCCGCCTTGAGCCGCAGCAGCGGGTGAGCCCGGCTGCCGGCCTCTCGCCGCCCTGCCTCGGGCCCCCGGCAAGGGGAGCAGGAGTGCGCACGGCCCTCCCGTGGGGCCTCCTGCCCGGGATCCCCAGAGCTGAGGCTGAAGCTGTCGTCAGACGAGGTGTGCAGGGCCGAGATGTCCTCCACCAGCCGGTCGATGCGCGCCACTGCCAGTGCCAGCTTGGCCTTGGCCCTGGCTGCCACAGCTGCCTCCCCGCCGGCCTCCTTCTCGGACTCCAGGCCGCCCCGGCGGGCGGGCGGGGTGCGGGCCAGCGCCTGGCCCTGCAGGAAGGGGCTGCCCAGGAAGAGGGGCAGCACGGCGGGGCTGGCGGGCTCGGCGGTGGCGGCAGCTGCGGTGGCCAGAGAGGGTGCGTCGTCATCATCAAAGCAGCCCGAATCGGAAGCATAGTCCTGGGCCAGGCCATCCAGGTGGCGCAGGGGCGGCAGCGGCTTCTTGGAGGCGGCCTCGGCCTCGGGCAGGCCTTGCTTCTCCAGGTGGTCAAGTGCCTGCGCCAGGTGCCGCGTGTCCAGCGCAGCCTCCAGCGCCCGCTGCTTGCGCACGTACAGGCTGGGCGCACAGGCGCTGGGGGAGACGGCAGTGGCTGCCGCCTGGTACTTGGCGGGCCGGTGGGCCAGCAGGTTGCGCAGGGCGGCGGCGCTGCCCATGGCGATCATCTTGTGCTTGGAGTGCACCAGGTTGCGCAGCATGCCCACAGCACCCAGGTCCCACAGCAGCTCCTGGTCACCGGCGCTGCGGGCCGACAGGTTCCAGAGCGTGCCACATGCGTTGCTCACGATGGTCAGGCTGTGCGACGTCAGGTGCTGCAGCAGCGTCTGCAGGCAGTTGTGGTCCCGCAGCACCTGCCTGCGGGGGCCGGAGGGGTGAGGAGGGGCGGGAGGTGTGCGTCAGACCCCCGCCAGCCCGGACCCCAGCCCGCCGGACACCCGCCCGCCGGCAGGACCGTGGCCACGTGGGGCAAGTCAAAACGGAAGGTGCCCAGGTAACATTGCATTTCAAAGGAAGGGATACATTTTTAGTAAAAGCATATCCCAAACATTGAGTGTGCTGTACTTGTGTGAAAGGTCTCATTTATTAATCTCAACAAACTATTTATGAAACAATACTAATGTGTTAACATTACTTATTATTTACCTTTTCTTTTTTTTTTTTTTTTCCCCGCTACGCGGCCCTCTCATTGCTGTGGCCTCTCCCGTTGCGGAGCATAGGCTCTGGGCACGCAGGCTCAGCAGCCATGGCTCACGGCCAGACCGGGGCACGAACCCATGTCCCCTGCATCTGCAGGCGGACTCTCAACCAGTGCGACACCTGGGAAGCCCCTATTGCTTATTATTTAAAATGAAATTTCATTAAAACCATCTCATTTTATTTCTTTAATTTTTATTTTACATTGGAGTACAGCTGATTTACAGTGTTGTGTTACTTTCAGGTGTACAGCTAAGTGATTCAGTTATACATGTACATATATCCGTTCTTTTTCAGATTCTTTTCCCATTTAGGTTATTACAGACTATTGATTGGAGTTCCCTGTGCTACACAGTAGGTCCTGTTGATTACCTATTTTATGTATAGTAGTGTATAGTATAACTCATTTTAGGGCACCTAAATCTTGTGATACTTGGGGTATACTAAAGACATATTTCTGTTTGCTTTTAAAAATACTAAGTATTGTTTCTTAATTATTGGCATTACTAGTAAATAAATGTTTTATTTTACTTGTTAAGATCTTTAGCACAAGTATCTCCCATGCAACATTCGGGAATATACTAAAGATAGTGTTTTTAAAAGAAAACATAAATCTAAGTATTGTTTGTTAATTATTAGTATAATTAGTAAATTGTTTTATTTTAATTTATAAAGTCTTTAGCACAAGCATATCCCATGCAGTATTTAGGATATGCTTTTTAAACGTTATGTTTTCCTACATGTGAAGCATTATTTATTAGTAGTATTTACAAATAATTTTATTTATTTTAATAAAGAACACATTTTTACCATTATTTAGAAAATAATGCTTCTGTTTTTTTTTTTTTTTTGCAGTTCGCCAGCCTCTCACTGTTGTGGCCTCTCCCGTTGCAGCGCACAGACTCCGAACACACAGGCTCAGCGGCCACGGCTCACGGGCCCAACCGCTCCGTGGCATGTGGGATCTTCCCGGAATGGGGGACGAACCCGTGTCCCCCTGCATTGGCAGGCAGACTCTCAATCACTGCGCCACCAGGGAAGCCCTGCATTTTTATTTTTAATAATTTAATTTAAAATTCAGTATATCCCATACAATATTTGCAATATTCTTATACTTTATAATAGCTATGTATTTTCATACATTAGAATTATTACTAATTATTAATGTTACCTAGTAGGTAATAGTTACGCTAATGAAGAATAAGCATTGTTTTATTTATTAATGTTGCTTAGTGAATATTTTAATAAAGAACAAGTATTTATGATTATTATTTAGAAAATTATGTATATGCTTACTATGTTAATTTACAGTTTAGTACAAGTATATCCCGTGCAGTGTTTGGGATGTATTTATACTAAAGATAGTACTTCTAAAGTAAACTGAAATCTAAATATTGTTAGTTATTAGCATTATTAA
Organism: Delphinus delphis; assembly: GCF_949987515.2. Classification (NCBI taxonomy): domain Eukaryota; kingdom Metazoa; phylum Chordata; class Mammalia; order Artiodactyla; family Delphinidae; genus Delphinus; species Delphinus delphis. The sequence continues at coordinate 2,530,981 of NC_082685.1, read as the reverse complement.
TAAATAATGTTTTATTTTAATTGGTAAAATCTTTAGCGCAAGTATATCCCATGCATTATTTGGGATATAGTTATAATTTTTAATGGTTACGTATTTTCATACATTAGAAGCATTACTTAACGTTACCTAGTAAGAAGTTAATATGTATGTTAATGAAGAATAATCTTTGTTTACTACTTAGCGCATAGTAGTTTGAAAAAGAAAAAGCATTATTAATATGACTTAGAATGCTACGTATATTTTTACTAAGTTAATTTAAAATGTGGTACGAGTATATCCCAGGCAGTATTGGGGATGTATTTATACTAAAAACAGTCAGCGACCGGGGATGCATCGTGCCGACCCATTCGCAGGTGGACGAGGTGAGGCTCCCCGTGGTTCAGCGCCGAGGGGGAGCCGCCAGCCCCAAGCCAGCTGCTCCTGGGCTCCACCTGCCCAGCACCCTCCCCCGTGCCCCCTGCTGACCTGTAGTCCTCACGGGTGGCGATGAGGCTGGACACGTTGCGCAGGATGCCGCCTCCGCTCTCGATGATGGCCAGCGAGTTGCTCTGGCACTTGTAGGTCAGCGTGCTGACCAGGAAGCCCAGGGCGCCATCCACCTGGCAGATGGCGGCCTTGTTCTCCGTGCTGTGCGCTGAGAGGTTCCACAGGGCACTGAGCACGCTCTTCAGGGTGGACTCCTGGACACAGGGCAGGAGCAGGAGGGGGGTCAGCGGCGGGTCCCCAGCCCCACCCACCCCCGGGCCCTCTCCCTCGAGGCGCCGACACAAGGCACCCAAATGCCTCTTCGAGTAGAAGTCAAAAGTAACACAACCAGGGGCTTCCCTGGTGGCGCAGTGGTTGAGAGTCCGCCTGCCGATGCAGGGGACGCGGGTTCGTGCCCCGGTCCGGGAAGATCCCGCGGGTTCGTGCCCCGGTCCGGGAAGATCCCACATGCCGTGGAGCGGCTGGGCCCATGAGCCATGGCCGCTGAGCCTGCGCGTCTGGAGCCTGTGCTCCGCAACGGGAGAGGCCACAACAGTGAGAGGCCCGCGCACCGCAAAAAAAAAAAAAAAAGTAACACAACCGGCCACAGCAAGATCTTTTGGGTTGGAAGCCCCCGGTCTGGACCCGCTGCCAGGTGGCGGGTTGTCCGTCTGGCTTGACTTCCCCCCGAGGTGGCGAACTCACCACCTGCTGCCAGTGCCTCCCAGCCATTTGGCTGGCACCCCGCAAACGTGGCCCCCGCCACCCCGCCCGGGGCCCACCTTGGAGGCTCGCAGGACGCACTGCATCAGGGCCGTCATGCTGCCCACCTCCCTCAGCACCTTCTTGCTGTTGATGTCCGCCCTCCAGGACAGGTTGCGCAGGATGCTGGACACCACCTGGGCGAGTGCAGGACAGGCTGTCTGGGCCCGGGCCCGGCTTCCAGGGTGGCTCACAGGGCCCACCCGCAAGCCCCACGGCGGCAGGTGGCAGAGCCCAGGGTTGCCCCCCACCCCCGGCAGCACCACAGCCCCCCGGGTACCTGGTGCAGCTCCTCACTCTCGGACGCCAGCTGGGCCACGATGGCCTCCATGCAGCCCCGGCGGGCGCACAGTGCGGCCTGTGGGGTGACACGGGAGTCATGCCATGGCGGGGGGTGGGGCGGGGGCACCTGCCGCGTTGACTGAGCACCTACTATGTGCTGGAGCTCGAACCCCACCCCCCACCCCATCTTCACCACCACAGCGGAGGGAGAGCACTCGCCCTGTTGCTCTGATGAGAAGACAGGCTCCGGCAGGCGCAGACACCCTGCCCAGGCCCAGAGGCCCCCGCTCCACAGGGGCGGCAGCAAAGGGGCCAAGAGGATGGTGGCCTGGACCCCAGGCCTCAGTCTCCCCGCCTGTCCCCGCCTCTCAGTGCTGCTTCGAGGCGGGGAGGAGGCCAGCAGGTCTTGGCCTGGGGGATGCTGGCCTACCCGCCGGCCCACCCAGGCACCTTGTTGGCGACGTCCCCGAAGGTTAGGTTGGTGAGGGTCATGCCGGCGTATCGGCGCAGGGCCAGGTTGAGAGGGTCCCGGGTCATCTTGTGCATCTCATAGTCAACCTGCAGTAACTCCGCCACGGCCTGCAGCCCACCTGTGTGGACACGGCAGGGCTGGGGGCAGGGGGGCGCCCCTCACCACCCCGCCTGCCCACCTCCCAGCCTCTGCCCGCGCAGCTCACTCTACCTATACGCCCTCCCCTCCCTCCGATCTGCTCTCCTCAAGCCCACCTTTGAAGCCCAACTCTGAGAACACCTCCTCCAGGCAGCCTGGCTGGCCCAGCCCCCTGTGTGCCCTGCACCTTCACACCCGCCTCTTTTCTGCCCTCAGCCCCCAGTCACACTTCGTCCGGCTGCCGGGCCTTTGCACATGCTGTTCCCTCTGCCCGGGATGCTCTTCCCCACTGTTCGCCCAGTTTCCTGGGTCCCCTTCTGCTCAAGAGTGACTTCCTCAGGGAAGCCCCCAACTCCCCAGATAAGTTCCCAAAGCATTAGCCAGCAAGCCGCTGAGGGCAGGGCTGGTGGCTGCCCCGCTGCATCCCCAGGACGGACCAGACGGCGTGTGCTCAGGAGCCACTGCTGATGGCTCACACACGCGACTTTTTTTTCCTTTTTTTTCTTTTAGTTTTTTGGCCATGCCACAGAGCATGTGGGATCTTAGTTCCCCGACCCGGGATCAGACCCGCGGCCCCTGCAGTGGAAGCACGGAGTCTTAACCACTGGACCGCCAGGGAGGTTCCTGCACACACAGTTCTTTACTCACTAGGACAACTGGGTTCTCACTTTACAAAGAGTAAATGGTCGGGACTTCCCTGGTGGTCCAGCGGTTAAGACTCCATGCTTCCAAAGCAAGGGGTGCCCGGGGTTCGATTCCTGGTCAGGGAACTAGATCCCACATGCTGCAACTAAAAGCCTGCATGTCCCAACTAAAAGATTCTGCATGGGGACTTACCTGGTGGCGCAGTGGTTAAGAATCCACCTGCCAATGCACGGGACACGGGTTCGAGCCCTGGTCCAGGAAGATCCCACATGCCGCGGAGGAACTAAGCCTGTACGCCACAACTATTGAGCCTGCGCTCTAAAGCCCGCAAGCCACAACCACTGAGCCCATGTGCCACAACTACTGAAGCCCGTGCGCCTAGAGCCCGTGCTCCGCAACAAGAGAAGCCACCGCAATGAGAAGAAGCCCGTGCACCACAACGAAGAGCAGCCCCTGATTGCCGCACTAGAGAAAGCCCACGCGCAGCAACAAAGACCCCAACGCAGCCAAAAAATTTTTTTTAGTTAAAAAAAAAGATTCTGCATGCTGCAACTAAGACCTGGTGCAGCCAAATAAATAATTTTTTTTAAAGAGTAAATGGTCAGCGGGAGCAGAAGGGAAAGAACCTGCAGGAACCCAAACACACACAGCCCTTCCCCCTTGTTCGGCAACAGGATCGTCCTCAGGACCCGGGACCAATGAGGCAGCTTTGCTGAAGAGCACGCCAGTGGGGACCACCCTGGGGAAGGGGCTTAGCAACACAAACCTACAAACTTCCAAAGCGAACCTGTACGTGTGTGTGCACAGCAGCACGAGTCACAACAGCCAGAAGGTGGAAACAGCCTGAGTGTCCATCACCAGACGATGGAGAAACACACCGTGTCCCTCCACACACGGGGACGTCCCTCAGCCACGAAAAGGGGTGAAGCCCTGACCCTCGCTACCACATGGACGGACCCGGAGAACACGATGCTCAGTGAGAGAAGCCAGACACACAGTGTGTGATTCCATTGATGGGAAACGTCCAGAACAGGCAGAACCACAGACACACAGCATGGGTTCGTGGTTGCCAGGGGCTGGGGAGGGGGATGGGGGGCTGAGTGGTTAATGGGGACAGGGTTTCAGTTTGGGAAGATAAGATTAAAAATGGTTAAGACAGTAAATTTTATGTTACATATAATTTACCACAGTTTAAAAAAATGTTTAGGGAATTCCCTGGCGGTCCAGTGGTTAGGACTCGGTGCTTTCACTGCTGAGGGCCCAGGTTCAATCCCATATTGGGGAACTAAGATCCCATAAGCTCTGCAGCGTGGCCAAAAAAAATTAAAATTTAAAAAATGTTTAAATACGTAATTATAAGTCGGAGTGGGGAGCTTCCAAAGCCTTTTTGCTTCTTAATCTGGAAACGCCACTCCCGGGAACCCACACAAAGGAAAAAAATAACAATAGGGAAAAAGAGGTTGAACTGAACTGTGCGTGGGGCACGTTCACTGGATGAGCCACTCAGCTCATCACGCATCCCTTGCCTGACTGACAGACACCAGTGACATGCCAGCATTTCCATCTCGGGACCCCTGTACATGCTGAACATTTTTTTGAGGACCCCAAAGAGTTCACTTGGGTCACAGCTCAATATTTATGATACTGCCACCAACAACAAAACAAACATCCCAATCGAAAAATGGGCAGAAGATCTAAATAGACATTTCTCCAAGGAAGACATACAGATGGCCAAGAGGCACGTGCAAAGATGCTCGACGTCACTAATTCTTAGAGAAAGGCAAATCAAAATTACCATGAGCTACCACCTCACACCCGTCAGAATGGCCATCGTTAAAACGTCTACAAATAACAAATGCTGGAGAGGGTATGGAGAAAAGGGAACCCTCCTACACTGTTGGTGGGGATGTAAGTTGGTGCAGCCATTATGGAGAACAGTATGGAGGTTCCTTAAACAACTAAAAACAGAGTTACTATACGATCCAGCAATCCCACTCCTGAGCATATACCCGGACAAAACTAGAATTTGAAAAGATACATGCGCCCCTGTGTTCATAGCAGCACCATTTACAATAGCCAAGACATGGAAGCAACCTAAATGTCCATTGACTGATGAGTGGATAAAGAAAATGTGGTATATATAGATACAATGGAATATTACTCGGCCTTAAAAAAAAAGAATGAAATAATGCCATTTGCAGCAACATGGATGAGCCCAGAGATTATCATACTAAGTAAAGTATGTCAGACAAATACCATATGATATCACTTTTATGTGGCATCTAAAATATGACACAAATGAACTTATCTACAAAACAGAAACAGACTCATGGGCACAGAGAAGAGACTTATGGTTGCCAGGGGGGAGGGATGGAGTGGGAGGCTGGGGTTAGCAGATGTAAACTATTATATATAGGATAGATACACAACAAGGTCCTACTGTAGAGCACAGGGAACCATATTCAATATCCTGTGATAAACCATAATGGAAAAGAATATAAAAAAAGAATGTCTACGTAACTGCATCCCTTTACACCTGAAACTAACACAATATTGTAAATCAACTATACTTCAATAAACAAAAAATATTTACCACACTAGAAATGAAAACGGAGAAATCTTTTAACCCCAGAACGCACAGCCCAGCGGTCCTCAGAGTAGGAGTGCCTGGAAAAACCCCTCTGAACACACATGCGCACGAGAGTGAAAAAGGCAGATCGCATCTTCGTGGAATTATCAACATAGCACTGTGTGTGCAGGCCTCTCGGAAGGAGCTTGGTAACCTCCAGCCGTCCCTGGACCGGCTGGCGGAGGAAGGACTCCAGACCTGTGCCCTCTTGTAAAATGTCCGCCACTCCAGATGCCCCTCCCGGAAAGGCTGCGCCTGGGCGCTCCCCCCCACACCCACATTGGGTTTCGAGCGCCCGAGTCTATGTGGCCGGACCACGTGAGACCTTACAGAACCTTTGGTTTGACCATCTGCTGGGTGAGAAGTAGTGCCTCGTTTGGCCCTTGATGTTTCCTTTCCCCATGTTTTGATTACTTTTATGCGGAAAAGATGCTGCAGTACTCCCAAACCTAAAACTTCACAGGGTCGCTCCGCCTCGACCACCCAGTAGCTCCGATTCACCTTTTCTCCTGCCTTCCCGGCCTCTCCCCTGTTCTCTGAGCCCCAGGACCACTAGTGCCGAGAATCTGCCCTGCACTGGGTGAGGCCCGGAGGCCGTCCAGATCGGGGGTAGCTCCAGCTCGCAGGGGCGGCGAGGGGCACTCACCCAGCTCGTTCATGGCACGGCGGTATTCCTCGTCGAAGGACAGCTTCATCACGGCGCAGGTGGCCTGGCAGATCTGTGGCTCGATGGGGACCGGGGCTGTGGGCAAGGGGACCGGGTCAGAGCCCTTCCACTGCAGGAAACGTCGCCTGGTGGGTCCCCGCCCCTCCCTGCAGTCTCCACCCTGCAGACCTGCCAAGACCTGGAGCTGTACAAAGTGCTGCCCGCCGGGCGCGCGGGGTCACCCCCAGAGCATCGGCCCCTCTGAAGTGAACAAGGAGGGGCCTGCCTCACCCAGCCTGGTGCTTAGCATCTGATACTAACTTTGCAGGCGGCCCCAACAGCTAGGAATCTCAAACTCTGCCCCCGCCTTTCGAGGGTTAACTACAATCTATCCATTCAATCAACGACCGTTTCTTGAGCGTCCACCTTGTGGCTATCCCTTTGCCAGTCTGTCTTCACAGGTTCCCAGGAGGCCTCAGCCGGCGCGTGGCACAGAGCAGGTGCCCGGCAAAAGCCAGAGGCCGCTGTTACTGCCAGCGGTGCTGCCCTGGCACCCGGGGAGCCCAGGCTGCCGCCCAGCGCACAGAAGCTGCTCACTCACTCACCGCCGCCGGCGCCGCTGCCCTCGGGCCCACCGTCCCGGGCCTGCAGCCAGTCCCAGCAGGTCTCACAGTAGGCACGGATCTGCTCGAGCACGTGCAGGACGCGCATTTCCTTGCGCGCCAGACCCTGGTCCGGCTGGGAGAAGACGATGTTGTGCAGCGCTGCGTTGGCGCGCATGCGCGCATCCTTGGCTCCCGGCGCCCCTGGGGTCCCGTTGCGACCCCCAGCCCCGGCCTCGGTGCCGTGCAGGATCTGCAGCAGCAGCGGCAGGCAGCCCGAGCGGCGCATGGCCACGCAGCTCTCAGGTGAGCTGGACATGGCGAGCAGCGTCCGTGCCGTGTCCTCCTGGTCACGCGTCGCCAGCATGGACAGCAGCCAGAAGACCACCTCCACCTGCGAGGGGCAGGAGATGTCAGGGTGGGGAGCCCCGCCTGGTTCACCTGGCCCCAGACGGGCCCACCTGCACTCCCCCTAAACGGATGAGAGTCCTATGACTTCAGCCCAGGAGAATCTCTTGCTCACCCCACTACCCTCACCCTGCATCCTCCCGGGGAGCAATACACACACACACACACACACACACACGCACACACCACTGCAGAGATGCCCCCAGCCCATGAGAGCCAAATGTCCACCCCATCAGCTTCACCAGTACTCCTAGGGGTGACCCCCTACATCTAAGTCCAGAGTGCCCCTCAAATATACAGAACAGGTATCCACACCCACGCCAGGCTCCGCACCACAACCCAACCTCCCGACTCACTCCAACTCAGGATGACCCTCCCACACCTGGGGATGCTTTAGGGAGGCCTGGAGAGGGAGGGGCCTTCGAATGCAGCAGGGATGCAGGACCCACTTCACTGTGTATCCCAACCCAGCCGGCCGCCACTGCCCCCACCCCGCCTCTCAGCATCCCCCCCCCGGACTCCCCTCACCTTGCTGTTGCCCGGCTGAGGGGCACCATCCTCAGGGTGCGTGGGGACCTCGGCCTCTGGGTCCTCATCCATCGGCATCGACTTCACTGCCAGCAAGGCCTGTGGGGAGAACGCCAGGCCTGCGGGTTCCGCCCAGGGGCACCCCACAAAGCGCCCAGGCTGCTGATGCCTGCCCTACCCCCACGACGATGTGGCGGGGGCCGCAGACGGATTCCTGAACCCTGGGCAGGGCCTGGGGGTCTCCCTGCTGCCTGGGGCTGTCACCACGCACTAGGGCTCTGACTTCGCCCCTCCTGGTACCTGGGGCTCGGTCTGTTGCACCCGGTCCTGTGCCGACAGCAATTCCTTGTCTATCTGCTCCAGGCGGGAAGCACGGATCTGCGTGGGAGAAAGGGCACACTGAGGAAATCCCACCTGGCTCCGACTCCGCCCACACTCCCAATATGGCCCCTTCCCCAGTCCAAATCCTGCCCCATGCTGACTCCACCCAGTCCCTGGTTTGGCCCCATCCATTGCCAAAACCCCACCCTGGGCTCTGACCCCGCCTCCTCCTTGATATGGCCCACCCACTCTCAACACCCCCACCCCCACCCCCAGTTATCTGACTCTACTTCCTGATCCCACCCAAGGTCCAACCCTCAAGCCCAGGCTCTGGCCCCGCCCACAACTTAAACCCCAGGCCATCCCTCCGGACCCACCTATTTTCTGACTTGGTCCCGCCATTTGACTGTCAACGCCCAAGTCTTGGTCAGACTCGGTTCCTCGCACTGGTCGCCCCGTCCCTATCGTTCTGGGACTCTGTCCTCTGAGCCGGGGTCTGCGCTAAGCCCCCTATGGCTCCGCTCACACTCCGCTCTTAACTCGGCTCCGCTTCCTGCGTCAGGCCCCACCCGCAGGAGTCTCTGTCCTCTGATTCGCCCGCAGGCATATAACCCCGCCCATTAACAATATCTGCGCTCCTCCCACAACAATATCTGCGCTCTGATCCTCCCGCTGGTGTATGGCTCCGCCCAGGCTCCGCCCCAGCCGCACCTGCGCCCGCTGCACCATCTCGTCCGAGGTGCCGAAGCGCTCCTCCATCAGCGAGCGGATGTGCTGGGCTTCGAACTCCAGCTGCTGCCGGATCAGATCCATCTGCATCGAGAACTGCTGGGAGGGGCGGGTGGGCCTCGGTGAGCTGAGGGGGGGCGATACCCGGGCGAGGGCTGGGCCTCCGCTCCACTCCGCCCCCCGCCATGGGCGGGGCGGGGCGGGGCACTGCAAAATCCCGGGCAGCTCCGCGCGCTCACCGTCTCCACGTGCGGGAGTTCGTCCAGGCGCTTGGATAGGCCCTGCAGCTGCGAGTAATACCAGAGCTTCTCCTTCTCCTCCTTCTCGATCTCATTCAATAGGAAACACCTGGCGGAGGGCCGGTCGGTGGACGCGGGCTCACAGAGCGGGAGACGTTGCCACGTGTTTGTTTACCCTGACTTTTGTAATCACTTCTGGGGTGCTTACTGGGTGCCAAGTTTAATAGGTAGTGTGGCAAAGTCTCGCCCGTGGTGCCCCTGGCACTGGGGTGGGGATGGAGTGCAGAAATTATTTGAAAGTAAAAAAGGTAACTCCTTTGTAAATTTTGGTCCTCGGAGAAAGGCTCTGAGGAGGCTGTTCTAACAGCTCTCGAACACCGGCTAATCTCCCTCTAGCCTACACAGGGCAAACTTCAGGCTCGGATTGCTCCAGGTGCAGTAGAGTCTCCCTCTTCACACCCTGTGAGGAGACACTGCTATTTCCATTTTACAGAGCAGAAGTCTGAGGCTGGCAGGGGCTAGGGTTCTTGCTTGAGGTCAGACAGCAAAGCATGGACTTAACTCCAGGCTGCTCCAGAACTTCCCCGTCTGACCGCACACAACGCAGCTGAGCTGAGCTAGGTACCCAGACCCTGCCTCCTCCTTCTGGCCTCAAGCCCAGGTTTCTTGGGCCGCAGCCCTTTCTCCACAAAGGCTGCCTTGAGTCTCTCTGGCTCCAGGCCTGACTGTGAGCCCTGGCACTGGACACAGCCCTGTCCCTGGCGACGCCTGTGTGTCCAGGACCCCTGGGGACGTCTCCCAGGAGCCTTCCCCTCTGCCAGGAACACCCCCCCCCCTTGTCCTCCAGCTGAGGTCAGTTGGGCCAGGAAAGGGGGCTGAGGCACCACATGGGGATGGGGCAGGGAGTGGGCAAGGGGGCTCATGATGTGGCTGGAGCCTTGTGACCACTGCCTGTGGTAAGGTTCCCCGCCATCTCACCGTTCCCGGTCCAGTTCCTCTAGCAGCTGGATGGTGGCCCGGCTCAGCTCCCCAAAGCTGTCCTTGGAGGGCCCAGAGCTGTGCACCGGGCTTCCCTCGGGGGTCCGGGCAGTGGGCTCAGGGACCAGAGCCGGGGGCTGGAACTTGAGGTTGTACAGGCTGGTGATGTCCATCTGCAGGGCTGGATGGGCGCAGAGGGAGAGGCTGACGTCAGCACGCCCCCTGCGCCCCCTCCTCCCAGCTCCCTCAGGAAGCAGACCAGCGTTGGCCCCAACGTGCGGGGGGGGGGGTCCCCAGGCCAGCCCCTCACCTTTCAGCTGCTCCAGCACCTCGGTCTGCCCCGAGGACACCAGCACGCGGGCCTCCTGCTCCAGCTTGCCCTGCAAGTGCTTCAGGACCTCCTGAACATGGAGGCCGGAAAGAGAGCGGTCAGTGGTCCAGCCCCCTGTGAGATGCCCCTGTCCTGCCTGCCCATCCCTGGGCCCAGCGCCCTGGTGTTTGTCCCTGTGACCCGGGTCTACGTCCTCCGCCCAGCCTCCCCTCGCACCTTCATGCCCGACGTTTCTGTCTCCAGCTTGGACAAGTGGCTTGAGTTATCCCGAAGCTCCTGCCTCAGGTGACTGTTCTCGGCCTTCAAGGCCTCCACCTGCCGCACCAGCTGCTCGTAGGGCGCCACGGAGCTCGTCATCTTCAGCTCCTGCAGCGCCTGGGCCCACGGGAGAGAGGGATGATCTGAGGGTCTGGGTAGGGGGCGGCCCTCGACCTAAGTTCCAGCCCTGGGTTGGGTCTCAGGCAGGGGTGGCTGGCGTGGACTGCTGCAGGCGGGATGGTGCTGGCCCAGGGAATCTGGGGGACAGACGGCCTGGCAGTTGGAGTGACGGACATAGGCAGGGACAACGGGAGACAGAGGGACAGAACTGTCGGAGAGGTGTTCAGACAGACAGCTGAACTGACCAACAGACAAGACACAGACAGACACTGGCCATCACTGTGGGGCTTTTCGACACACAGACGGACAGCCAGACAGTTGAAACTGGCAGGGGGACTCACCAGCCCAATGCCACCAGGCTCAGAGACACACAGCCAGAGAGAGAGAGACAAACAGACAGATGGACGGACAGCCAAGACCCTCTCCTGAATGAGCACAGCCGCCCAGAGGCTGGGTGGACAGACTACCAGCTGGCCCAGGTGCTGGCCAATAAGAACGCCGTGAAGGTTCTAAGAAAGCGATGGACGGGCTGATGGTGGCCCCAGCAGCTGGACAGCCAGCCAGCCAGACACAAACCCACCGTAGTCATCCTGGGGGTCTGCAGCCCGGACACCCCCTCCAGCAGCGGCTGGATCCGGAGTAGCTACCTGCTCGGCCCTGATGCCCCTCCGGTCAGTGCTCTGTCCCTAGAGCCCCCGGAGGCCCCTGCCCCCGCCCCTGGAGCCGCCACTGCCACTTGCTCTTTGTGTGTCTGGCTGCCCTTCTTGCTACAGCCCAGCCTCCTCCCTCTGTCCAGCTAGCCGGTGTCTCCTCCCTGGCTTGGCCATCTTGACCGAGCCGTCCCACCACCGGCCCCCCTTTCCTCTTTGTTCCCTTCCCATCAGCCCTCACCCCCTCCCTCCGCCTTTGTCTGAGATGCACCAATGGCAGCCCATCCCCTCCGCCACCTCCTCCCTGGGAGCCCCCTCCCCCTGCCTGCCTGAGCCCCCTCCCCAAATCAGTCAGCCGCCCCTGCCCACAGGGGGGCACCTGCCCCTTCCCTCTCCCTCCACCACCGGGGCACACCCATTCCTTCACTCGCTCACTCATTCTCCCTCTCCTTCCCCCCAGGAGCCCCCCCACCCACTGTGGGCACAGCTGGGCCTGGAGTAGGGGTAGGGGGGGCTCGGCCCCAAGGAGGAGTCAGTCCATTCTAACCACTCAGAGGACCTTCTGCGTGCCTGGCCTTGTCATCTGACACCTTGTCACAGTCCTGAGCCTTGAGCCTCAAGGATCAGCATTCGACTGTTCCCAGAGAGAGAAACTGGGCCTGGGGGGACGCAGCAGGCATGACTGGGACCCAGCGACCGTCCTGGAAGTGGTCACAAGTCCAGGCAGTGCTGGAAGCACACAAGCCCCTCCCCCGCTGCAGGCCTCGGTTTGCACATCTGAGGAATGGGGAGAACTCGGTCTACCAGGCTTATCTTATGGGCCGACTAGAGGGCCAGGTGGGATGGTGGTCATGGAGCAGACAGGACAGTCCCATGGGTGACAGTGTGTCAGGTGGGGGAGGCTGGCGCCTGAGGACCACAGTCCCCTCTCTTACCCTGATACTGATCCTGCCCGAGGCTCAGTCGGGGGTCCCAGCTGGGGATCAGGACCCACTGGCGCTGTGGCAAGATCCCTGGGGTCCGGCTGGGGCCCTGTGTCCTGGCTGAGGCCACCATGCCATGCCCAGCCAGGGGGAAGCACTAGTCCCGTGCATGCCCCTCCCACTCGGCAAACCCAGACCCCTCCTGGGGCCCTCTCCCCAGGCTGCCCCCAAGGGGCTCTTCTGGAATGGCCCAGACCGAGCCTCAGACCTTTCACTCCCCCCACAGGAGTGACCCAGTGGTCACTCCTGCGTCCCCATCAGACTGAACTTGGTAGCAGGGCCACGCATCAGGCTCCCTCCCATTCCAACCTGGGTCCCCAACACCACACTCCCACCAGCCCCTCAAGCTCTACCCAGCTGGCCCCTCCCGGGGCAGCCTCGCCAGCCTCTTCCCGGCCTCCCACATCCCCTTTTCATGCACAGACAGAGGGCAAGTTGCGAGTTGGATTCCATTTCTCCCCTGCGCCAATGCCTCCACGGCTCCCCAGTGCCCTCAGCATAAGCTGTGAGCCCTCTGCTTACAGCCCGCATCACTGCCACCGGCAGCTCTCTTTCCCCCAGGCCATTTCACATGCAGTTCTCCTGCCCGGAGCACCTCTCCTAACTCCTGCCATCGTCACAGGCCACCTCCTCCCTCCTGTCTGCCCCTCACCCCCAGGCTGCCTCGGGGGACCGCATCCGAGATGTGTGCACCGATAGGAAAGCACCAATAGCTAGGGGTTTTGTCTGAATGACAGTGAGGGGCCGCACGTCCTCTAGTTAAGCTGCCACCCAGAGAGGTGCAGCACCATTCCTCAAGACACACAGTGGCTTGTCCGAAGACTCTGGGAGGTCTGGGTATTGACACCTGTGAGTGGGTGTTCGCATGGGATCAACTGCAGCGACGCAGACGCCCACCTCCCTGGGACACAGTTTCTCCTCTGGCTCCGCCCTGAAGAAACGGAGGCTCCAGCCTGTGTGCTTACAGGCGCGGCAGAGAGAAAAGGACAGAGACTCCGGCAAGGCGGAGGCCGCACCCGCGCTGCCCTCCACCCAGGGAAGGCGCCCGCTTACTTTATCTCACTGGGGTTGGGCTGGCTGCGGTGCCGAGGGCCTGGGGGTTCCTCCCTCCGCGCAGCTACGCCGGCCCCGCCCAAGTTCCCAGTCCTCCGGGGCTGGGGCGGCCGCGGGGCGCGGGCTCCAGGGCTCCGGGGTTTCGGCGGGGCGGACGAGGACTCCGCGTTAGACAAAGCCCAGTCCGGGCCTCGCCAGGCGGCGCCGCCACTCCGGGCGCTGGGCGAGACCACAGCGCGCGGGGGAGGATGCGGGATGCAGGCGCGGCGGCCAATGGCGGCACGGGAAGATGGGCTGGTGCCATGGCAACAGCCAATGGCGGCCCGGGGCTGGGACCGCCGGCGGCTGCGGGGCTTCGGGCCTCCGAGCGGGTTCGGCGGGGTGTGTGTGTGTGTGTGTGTGCGTGCGTGTGTGTATGGGTGAATCCCCCTTAGGGAAGGGAGCCTCCCAATGACCATGACCTTGTGTCCTCCACTCCATTCGGGGTGAAATGGCGTTTCAGAACCTGCAGTGGCTGGATCTGCAGAATTTGAGTGTAAGCCATCCAGTTTTGGGTGTTACATCAGAACCTTAGGGTGGAGGGAGGGAAGCTCCAGGGGCGGGGCAGGAAGCCCCTCCCCACGGATACGGCCTGGCCTGGATCCGATGGGTCAGGGCAGGCCAGGGTTGGGGATCTAGCTGGACCACCCCGTCGAGCGTCCTGGCTGACATGGGGAGTGAGCGCGGGGGATGGGCAGGCACGCTGGGACCCTACATCTCTCCCTGTCCCCCTGCCTGGCAGAGTGTCAGCGCCTCCGTGACTCCATGGCCCTTCCTACATTCTCTGAATCTCTGACTCTCTGTGTCTGTCCCCTGTGGGACCCATAATTCACCCTTGCACAAGGGAAGCCAGAGGAGGGAGGGGGCTGGGCTCCCAGGAGTACCCGTCCCCAGCTGTCTCAGATCGTCAGTGGGTCTCCGGAGGCCACTTGAGGGTTTAACACCCAGAGGCCGAATCTGCAGCTGCAGCTCAGGCCGCCTGCTGCCCAAAGGACGAAGGAGACATGACATGGCTTTGGGGCTTGCCTCTGTCTTCTCTTGGCTGGGGGGCCAGGGCAAGTCGTTCACCTGGAGACCCTCAGTTTCTCCCTCTGTAAAATGGGGAGGTGGCTGCAGCCTTTGTAAGGGCTGGTGCAGGGAAGGACAGGACAGGAGGGGCAGCCAAGGACACAAGGACCACGGCTACCATGGTGTCTCCTGTTGAGCCGGCTGCAGGAGGCCCCTTGTGTCCCACCCTAGGACAAAAACACTGGGGGCGCCGAAAGAACTTGGACCTTGCGTGTTCCAGAGCCTCCGGAGCCAAACACAGCCGCCCCCAGCCTGTGGGACCCGGGAGTGAGTGCAATGGGCAGAAGGGCTCTTTCCAGAGGCTGGGAAGGCTGCACTAGAAGGGGACACCGGTGCTGGGCCTCTTCAGCATGAATCAGAGCTGGGCATGGGATCAAGGAGGGGAAAAGCATTCCAGGCTGAGGGAACAGCACATACAATGCCTGGAGCCAGGAGAGATCAGAGCATATGGACTTCGGTGGTGGGGCTGGACCAGGGAACTGATGAGGCGTTTAGAGAAGGAGGAGTCCTGGGGCTGAGCTGACCACGGGAAAGCAGGGCAGACTGGGCAAAGCTGGAATGGGGGCGGGGAGAGGACAGAGCCCAGGGCCGACTTCAGCTCCACCTTGACTCCCCTGCATGACCTGGGGCATGGCCTCAGTTTCCCATTTTGTTCACTGGGAGGTGGTTAGAGAATCCCTGCCCCAACCCCCATGGGACGAAGTCTCAGCTCCCCCATCCAGTCTTAGATGCCACTGCTCTCCAGGCCCCTCTCAGCCAGAACGTTAGAGCTGGCAGGGGGCTTGGAGGGTCCAATGGCCAGTCTTGTCCTCATTCACAGGGGAAAACTGACGCTCAGGGCAGGGAGCACGTTGCTTGAGTTCATGCGCAAGCCCAGCCAGGCCCTCCCTGGGCGTTCCTCACCACTCTGGGTGGGGCTGGGGCCTGGAAGGTTGAGAGCACATGAGGGCTGAGACCCCAAGGCAAAATGCCCTTGTCCGCAAGCCTCTGGAACATCACGTCCCTGACACCACCCCAAATCCTTGACCCTGTAAATCTCTGAGCCACAGCCAGAATCGGGCATCACTGTAAATTCTAGAAAGACAAGAGCCTTCGGAACCCTCAGAGCCTCTCAGGACCCCAGGCCCAATCTCGGGGTGCCCAGGCCTAGTGGGGGGCCTCTTCCCAGTCTCCCTCCCTGGTATCGTCTGCTCCCTCTACCGCACAGGGCTCGATTCTCCCCATCGCCACCATAAAACAACGCCCCCCGAGCCTGGCACACAGCCAGGTTCATTCTTGGGCCTTCTGAGCCTGACCCCGGGCATCTCTGCCCCCTTGATTCGCCCCCCCCTTCCCCATTGAGCCTCCACCGTGTCAGGGGCCGGGGGCGGAAACAGGAGCGTCCCCCGACTCGGAGCTGGATGGGGGTGGGGGACAAGGGAGCAGGAAGGCAGCAGGTGGTCATGAGATCACAGAGACGGGCTCAGGCTGAGTGACTGGGCAGGGCCCTGACAGGTGAGGAGAGAATGCCACTGGAGGTGGGGGAGGGGTGGGGCCGGCTGGTCCAGGCCGCGTCCCCGAATCCCGACCCGGGATGGGTCGCCTGACCACGGTTCTGGGCCTCAGTTTCCCGGGCGTGAAGCGGACGGGCTTGAGGCCCCTTCAGCACCGCGGACAGCTCCCGCCGGCCTCTGGGCTGTGCCCTCTGCGGGCGCCTCCGCCCCGCGCTCAGGCTCCAGCCCAGCTCGAGGCGTGACCTTGGGCTCCCCGCAGCACCCTCCCAGCCTCAGTTTCTCTTAAAGAGGGGATGTTATAGGCCCAGAATTCAGATTTCGGAGGCCAGCAAAGCGCTCGGGCCCGGTGGGATGGATATTACTATGGACATCCGCGTGGGCGAACATCTAAGTCAGCCCTACGCTCTGCGGCCAGAAGGGGAAACTGAGGCCTGGAGAGCTGTAGGGCGTGGCACGGTCCCCCACCCGCCCGCGCACGGCGGAGCCTCGGCAGAGCGAGTCCTCGCCGCAGCGCCCCCGCCGCAGCCCTCCCGCCGTAGCCAGTCTTCTGGTCTGCGCAATGAGGAGGGGTCCGGGGGTCTGTCTCGGAGGCAGAAGGCTGGGCCCGGCGTGGCCGCGCCTGCGCAAACCCGGAGTGGGGGGGGGGGTTGTGGCTGCGGCGCGGGGGAGGGGCTGCCAGCCCTGCGAACAACCTGAGGCGGTTTCCCTGGCAACGGTCTCCACAGCGACTGCGCGAGACCCCAGACCCTTGGCGATTCCCTGCGCGTGCCCTTGCGCCTCCCGCTGCCGCGACCACCGTTCCCGCGGTCCTCACCCCATTCCGGGCTGCGGCTCTCCCGCCCCAGCCGCGCCCACGGCCAGACCCCACGCCCCGCGGCCGGGACCCCCGCGCCCTACCTGGTCCCCGAAGAAGGCCGAGTGCAGCAGGCTCAGCAGCCCCAGGAGCCCCATGGAGTCGCGGCCGCCTCAATCAGTCTGCGCCCCGCCCCTCGGCCGCCGGGGGTGGGGGTGGGAGGGACGGGCCGGGAAGCCTGCGCCTGCGCGGAGCAAGGGACTGAGAGGGGGTCACACGGCGGGGCAGGCGGGGACTCTAACGCGAAGGGGGCGAAAGAGGGGGGAACTGGGGGGCCCTCCCGGGCGGGGGAAGGGAGTCTCGAGGGACTGAGGACTTGGGAGGGGCGGCGTGAGGAGACACCGAGTGAGGGAGATGGGGGCGGGGACCAGCGTGAGCGGAGAAGGAGGGGGGAGGGGCGGGGGTCCAACGGGGTTGGGGAGCCCTAGAGAGGCGCGGGAGGGGTCCCTGGGGGCGGGGGAAGAGCAGGGAGGGGCTCTCACGGGAGCTGGAGAGGCGGTCCGGTGTTGGGAAGTGGGCCCGGGGTAGGAGGGGTCCCCTTGGAGGGCAGAGATCTCTAAGGGACGTAGGGGGGCGCCGCCCTTCGGCCTCAGTCGGCTGCCCGCTTGGACAGTGTCCCTGCAGTGGCCGGGGCCGCGCGTTCCGTTCATTAGTCATTCAGCAAACGTTGACTGCGCGCCTGCTGCTTGCCGGGCTCTGAACTGGGCGCTGGGCACGCGGAGGACTGGTGGGCGACACCACACGTAAACCAACTTTCAGTCATTTACCAAACACTTACTAAACACCTACTGCGTGCTGGGCCCTACGCAATGAACAAAATAGTCAAAACCCCTGCCCGTGGGAAGCTGACACTGGGGGGGAGAGGGACCGATAGTCAACAGGAGAACATGTTGGCTAGAAGTAGGCGCTGAGGAGGAAACAGCAGGGGAGGTGGGGGGCGTGGGGGGCTACTAGGAAGGGCACTTGAGTGGAGACCTGAGGGGTGACCCAAGAGAGAAGAGCATCCCGGCAGAATCAACCGCTAGCATAAAGGGAGGGGCAGGAGGTGAGGACGAGGAGGAGACTGGGCGGGTCAGGCCGTGCAGCGCCGGGGTGGGGGGACGAGGGAGCCAGCCCCCAGGGCGGCGGGCAGAGCAGGGACTCGCCCCGCTCGCTGCTCACACGCGCCCTCTGGCGGCTTCGGGGAGAACAGGCCGTGGGAGGTGCCGGGAGACGAGGCGGGGTCCGGGACGACTGAGGGCGTCCGGGAGGGGT
The DNA here is from genome assembly GCF_949987515.2 of Delphinus delphis. Taxonomy (NCBI): domain Eukaryota; kingdom Metazoa; phylum Chordata; class Mammalia; order Artiodactyla; family Delphinidae; genus Delphinus; species Delphinus delphis. The sequence goes on along the minus strand of NC_082685.1, from coordinate 2,513,035 downwards.
GGGGTGGGGGAGATGGGGAGGATGGTGTGGGGTGGGGAGGGATGGGAGAGGGGGGTATGGAAAGGGACGGTGGGGGTGGCGGAGGGGGCGTTATCACGAGCTCTGCTAAGTCCTGGGGAGTAGAGAACAAGCGGCGAGAGAAAGGGGCGCTACTGTGGCCGGGATGGTGAGGGCCGGCCTCCGCAAGCAGGTGCCGGGAATCAGCGGGAAGGGGGTCCGGCGGAGAGCGGAGCCCGTGGGAAGGCTGGGAGGTGGGAACTGGTTGGGAGAGGCCGAGGAACAGCGCGGGGCGGGGCTTCCTGGGCCACGGCGGACCCTGGGCGTTCTTCTGGAGCCTGGGGAGATCCCAGGAGGATGACACGCATTAAATTGACGTCCAGGTGGGAGATGGTGGAGGGCTGGCCAGGGTGGTAGCAGTGGGGCGGTGGGAAGCGGCAGACCCAAGTTAGGTTCTGAAGCTAGCTGACCGACGGGGGTGGGAGAGGGGTGTAGAGCCCCGAGCCCCAGCGAGGGAGTTGCCTCTGAGATGGTGGAGATGGCGCGCAGGCTTCAGGGGCCCAGGACAGATTCAGGAGGGACGGGACAAAGAAGCAGGAACGTAGCGCGGCCTGAAGGCGGAGCCCGGGCCGCCACCAGACAGAAGGGCTGGGCGGGGACGTCCGGGTCTACAAGGACTCCTGCCTCGCCCCCTGTACCGCCCCGATAGTACTCCAAGATTCAGGCGCCACCTGGCGGCTACAGTACGCGCCGCAGTCTGGATAAGACAAGGTGTTCGATACAATACTAATATGCAATCTCCTAATCTTACGTAACTATTATACAAACTGCAGAAAATTAAAGTGATGATCATTGCCACTCCTGCCCTAAGCCCACCCAGGTGACCTGTGGTGGCCAGGCTGAAAGCTTCCTGTGAACGCTCAAAAGGTGACCCTGGTTATGCGGGGCCTGATGAGGGGTTACACCAATGCTGCTGTCCCAGGGAGGGTCCTGCTCATTTTTACAAAACAAGAAACTCTGTGCTAAAGGTTCAGTCAGTAACTTCGACTCCGCAGGCCAGGAAAGCACCGGAATGAATATGAATGTGTATGTCTGTGTGCCAATAACACTTTATTTACAAACAGATGGCAATGTTTGCAGCACCCATCCCCACTTCCACCAGCACTGCTCCACTCCGCAAGATGGAGGGGCTCACACCCCTGGCACATGCATTTTGCTCCTGCAGGAGGGCCTAGCAGCTCCAAAGTTACGCACGTTTGTACAGCTTTTCGTGCTCAGTGTCAAAAACCACCTCCCTGCGAAGGGTCGGATTTGCCCAGGGCATTCCTCTCTACTCTTCCAATTCAATGTAAAAAACGTGTTTACTTCCGCAATTGCTTTATCTTTCCTTTTTAAAATATTTGATTTACTTATGGCTGTGTTGGTCTTTGTTGCTGCACGCGGGCTTTCTCTAGTTGCGGCACATGGGCTTCTCGTTGCGGTGGTTTCTCTTGTTGCAGAGCACAGGCTCTAGGACTCCCGGACTTCAGTAGTTGTGGCTCACGGGCTCTAGAGCACAGGCTCAGTAGTTGTGGCACATGGACAGCATGTGGGATCTTCCTGGACCAGGGCTTGGACCCATGTCCCCTGCACTGGCAGGCAGGTTCTTAAACACTGCGCCACCAGGGAAGTCCTTTGTTGTTTTGGCTGCGCTGGGTCTTTGTTACTGCACAGGCTTTCTCCAGTTGTGGCGAGCAGGGGCTACTCTTCGTTGCAGTGCACGGGCTTCTCATTGTGGTGGCTTCTCTCGTTGTGGAGCACGGGCTCTAGGCGCGCGGGCTCAGTAGTTGTGGCGCAGGGCTTAGTTGCTCCGCAGTATGTGGGATCTTTCCCCACCAGGGCTGTAACCGGTGTCCCCTGCGTTGGCAGGCGGATTTTTAACCACTACGCCACCAGGTAAAGCCCAATTGCTCTTTTAAATTATGGAATTTCCAAAAAGACAACTGAGGCTACAGTGGAGGGAGGCTACCTACTTACTTGCTTTCCAGTTGTGGGGCCGGGCAGGCAGGTCCTGTTCTGACTGAAGTGAATCTGGTCCATGTTGCCCAGAGACCTTCCACGGCAGCCCTCACAAAGTCCTTTAAACTCACTGCGAGGCAGACAGCTAATCTCACCCGACACCCAAGCCTCACGTGATGTATTCAAGTTTCTAGCTGGTTCTTCTGAAGCCCTATCAGGTTCAGGGGGCCATCCACAAGTGTGTCAGTGTTCTATCCATTGAATGGGCTGCCAGCCCCTCACTTCTCACCTTTGCCATCACCCAGGTGTCCTATCTAGTGAGCTAGACCCACGGGCTGCCTTCCCCACTCATCCTTCCCTTCTGCCAGGTGTAGGTCAGGCCCACCTGTCCTTTCTCAGCCCACGGAAGCTCATGGTTTCTGCAGGGCTCTGGCTCTTGGCATGTGCGTGTTAGGAACTAGAGGTCCAGCAGCATTTTGACGTCTGTCTGTTTATACATCAGCCCTGTTCCTAACGGGTTGCTCTCTTCTCCTTAAGGGTTTAAAGGAGCCCTCCATGAATCAGGGACATGAGACAGACTGCAGAGGATCTAGTCTCAGCACTTGGGTCCTTCTGCCAAACTGGGCCAACCCGAGTGCTTAATCCCGTCATGCAATCTGTCTCCTGCCTTCTCCACTCGAGGTTACACAGGATGAGCTGTGCTTTCTGTTCAATTCAACTCCAGACCAAGATATAACAGTACAAGCAAATTACGTTAAAACTGAAATTCCGGAAAAGGAGCCTAGAGCAGCAGTCACAGGGGGAGAAGCTCCTTTCAACCATCTCCTCCCCGCCTCCATGGCTGGACTGTGGCCGCCCCTCACATTCTAAACTGAGGTGCAGACTTGGGTGCCTAAAGGCCACTTGCAGGACACCTCCCTGCTCCCCACCTTGGCTGATGGCAACTCCAGCCTTCCAGTAGCTCAGGCCAGAACCTGGGAGTCCCATTCACTTTCTTCCACATCCCATCAGCAAGTCATAGGGACCCCTTAGGGCCTCACTGCTGCTTGGACAGTCACGGTGCCTGTCCATCCACTGGGGCATCTGCCATCTCTCCCATCGTGAAGGAAACAAGATCTGACGAGGAAGACTTAGGGAACACGGTGGAGACCCCACCCACAGGACACCCCAGGAAGGCTCAATCCAAGGCTCGGGGCCCCGGGGTTACTGTGGTTTTCGGAAGCTGATCGGGAGCACAGGGAGAGCCAAGAGGAGGCACCGATGCAGGCAGCGCAGGCCCCTGGACATCCCAGGACTTAGCACAGAGCCCAACCCACCCGTTCCCTAGCCTCAGCCTACCCGAGGGGCTGTGTCTACAGCAGGAAACCCAGGGCCACACGCTGTCCAACAATGGCCCGTGACCCACCTGAGTCTCCAGGTTTTGTGACCAGGCCCAGCCCCCTTCCCTGGGGGGTGGACCGGAAGCACCACACGTGGGAAGGACTGGTCGCACTCGGGACTAGACAAGTCTCTACCTTTATTGGCCAGCAGGCTATTTAAGGGGGATGAAGCGGGAGGAGTGGGTGGCCCCAATGCCGGGCCGGCCGTGCTTCACAGGCTTGTAGGTGATGGAGAACTCGCCTAGGTAGTGGCCGATCATCTCAGGCTGAGGAGGAAGGGAGCAGGGTGGTCAGGTGGGCGTGGGTGGCCACGCCCCGCCCACCCCGGCCCAGCACAGCCCACACGCACCTTGATTTCCACCTGGTTGAAAGTCTTGCCATTGTAGACGCCCACCATGCTGCCCACCATCTCGGGCAGGATGATCATGTCGCGCAGGTGCGTCTTCACCACCTCCGGCTTCTCCATGGGCGGCGCCTCCTTCTTGGCCTTGCGCAGCCGCTTCAGTAGCGAGTGCTGCTTCCTCCGGAGGCCGCGGTTCAGCCGCCGCCGCTGCCGCGCGCTGTATAGCTGCATCAGCTGCTCACTGCAGGCACAGCGCACAGAGCGGGAGGCCTGAGACCCGGCTCACCCCCACCGCCCGCCCACTGACACGCCCGCTTCCCGTAGGGCCCCCAAAGCAACACTCGCAGCCCGGCCAGGGCCCACGGCACCCGCGCCGAATGTTCGGGATAAAGCCCTCCGGTTCAAGAACCGCCTCCCCGCCCCCCGCTGTCTACAAACAAGGAAGCCGAGTCAGGAAAAGAGGTAGCTCAGGTGAGGCGGCGGAGCCGCCGAACTTCACGGGCAAACTGCTCTGCCCCGAAGGCCTCAAAAACCCAGGAGCGGGGGCCACCCTGAGAAACCCACAGCCAACGAGGACCCTGTGCTGTGCCCCCAGGAAGCCGGCCCCCTCCGAACCAGACCCGCGTACACCTCCAGGAAAAAAGGCGTCCCTGGCTGTCCGCAAGCCTCTCTCCCCATCTGGGGGCCAGGTCGTCGCACCCACCCTGCCTAAAAGCTTCCAGCTCCTCCAACCAAACCTTAGACCAGGGATCGGCAAACTCCCGCCCACGTACCAAATCCCAGCCTGCAGCTGCCCGAGCTCAAGAGGCTCGCGAGCTAGGACAGCATTTACATTTCCGAGTGGACGAAAACACGTCCAAAGAGGACGCGTAGAAATCCTTTTAAATTCGATCCTCAACGTCTCCACGTGGAGTTTTATCCGCACGCAGCCCCGCCCTCTCCTTTACACACGGTCTACGGCCGCAGCCGCAGATCAGGCTGCAGCCCCCAGCCCTCGGGCACCCCCGCCGCCGCCATCCCCCTCCCCTGCCCGGCCGCCACTTACTAGGACATGTCCAGCAGCTGGTCGAGGTCCACGCCGCGGTAGGTGAACTTGCGGAAGGTCCGCTTCTTCTTCTGCTCCACTTCCGCCTGCGCGGGCCGGGATACTGGTGAGCGGGGACCCCGAGACCCATCTCCCAGCCTGCGGCGGCATAACCGGGCCCGCGGCTCCCGCCGAGAAACGTGCGGCCCTCCCGGGCACGGAAGCCCACGGGGCGCACCACCTCGGGCCCGTCCTGGGGCGGCCCGGGGCTACGGGGGCTCGGCTGGGACAAGCGGGCCGACACAGGCCTTCCCTGCCCCGGGTCGTTCCGACACCCAGCAGGCCCGCCCCGCGCCCCCATGTCCGGAGGCGGTTCCAGAGGCCTGCAGGAGGCTGCCGCAGCCGCGCGGCCTGACCCCGGCCTCCACTGCGCGGCCAGAGCTCGGATGGCGCCGGATGGGCCCGGAACAGACACACTAACCGTGACACTCACCATCTGGTCGGGTCTTGAGAAAGGATCGTCCTTTCTGCGCCTGCGCAGTTATCTCGCGGCCTCTCACGTGCCCCGCCCCCGGGCTGCGCGCGCGCGCGCTTCCGCTTTCCCAACGGAGGACGCGCGCCCTCTGCTGTCCGGAGGCCAGAGTGCTGGCTGCGAGGAATAAAGGAGCCTCTGCCAACCTTGGGTGCTCGGACCCCTCAGGCTGGAGCCGGCCGCCTAGTATTTGGGAGCCCCTTCCTCAACTGGGGGACGTGAGACGCGTCGCCGCCCGTTTTGGAAACTCATATTCGTGCTCCTTAATCTCCATAATGAAATCCACGTAAAAAAGTGTTTATGGAGTGCCTGTTTGCAGTAAGCGCGCTGTCTGGGTTCAGGACTGGCCCTCCCCTAGGGAGCTCGCGTCCCAGCGGGCGAGACAGACCCGTAAGAAACAAGGTCATACAGATATCTTATCCAAAAGGAAACTCGGGGGGTTGGGACACAGGCTTTGCACAGATGGTCAGAAACGGCTTCCCTGATAGGGACCAGCCAGCCTTTAACAGACGAACTTATATCGATATAAAGTAACAACTGCAACATTGCAGTGCTAGGTTTGCAACACATAACATGTGATATGTCTAACAAGAAGAGCAAGGACGGGCCGAGGGATGAGAGCTATATAGGAGTACGCTTCCAATAGTCACTGGAACAAGTGTCCATCTGAAGGCAATTCTGGTACATTAAGTTGTATGTGGTACCATGTGGCCCAGCAGTCCCACTCCTGCGTGCATACCCCAAAGAACTGAAAGCAGGGACTCCAACAGATTTGCACACCCATGTTCACAGCAGCATGATTCACAGTAGCCAAAAGGTGGAAACAACCCAAGTGTCCATCCATGAATGAGGGATAAACACAATGAGGTCCACCCACACAGTGAAATATAATTGAGCCTTAAAAAGGAAGGAAATTTTGACACATGCTACAATGTGGATGGAACTTGAGGACATCAGTGAGAGAATCCAGACATAGAAGGACAAAATACTGTATATTCCCACCCATGTGAGGTCCCCAGAGGACCCAAATCCATAGAGGCAGGAAGTAGATGGTGGGGGTCAGGGGCTAGGAGAGGAGGATGGGGAGTTAAGAGTTTCAGTTTGGGAAGAGAAAGTTCTGGAGATGGATGCGGGGGCGGGGATGGTTGCACAACAATGTGCATGTACTTAAGGCCACTGAGCTGTGCACTTAACAAGTAGTTTAAAATGGCCAATCTTGTATTTTTTTAATTTTTTTTTTTTGGCTGCGTGGCACGTGGATCTTAGTTCCCTGACCAGGGATCAAACCTGTGCCCCCTGCAGTGAAAGTGTGGAGTCTTAGCCACTGGACCACCAGGGAAGTTCCCTACCAATCTTATATTTTGTCACAGTAAAAAGCAACCCAACAGATGTGTGTGGTAAACTATAGAACAACCCCTAAAAAACTCAAAAAGCACGATGAAAAAAATTAAAAGAATTAATTTTCTAGCTACACTAGAAAATAGTCACTGAATGCAAAAGAAAGCCGTAACAGAGGCATACAAGAACAAAAAGACGTGATACATAGAAAACAGTTAAACATTTGGCAGGAGTAAGCCCCATGAATAGAGGATGCAATCAGCCCTGCAGGGAGACTGAGGTCCTGGAAGAGGGAGTGAATGTGCAAAGGCCCTGAGGTAGGAATGAGAAGATAAAACAAGAGAAAAGGCCAATGCCCTCCCCTCCCCCCGCCACATGACTCCACCGCGCCTCACTCAGTTTGCCCTCACTCAGTTTGCGTGTGGGGCACGAGGTGATTGTCTCCGGCCCCCAACCGACCAAGTGGCTTTGGGGGGAGCTGGGGCTGGCCTGGAGGGGACGGGAAGTCTGAGCCCTCCTCAGCCATTTCCACAACGGGGCGGGGCGGGAGGGGCAGTAACCAATTAGGCTTCACGCGAAGGAGGGGACGTCCCTCCGTGCCCCAGTGGGGTACAATCACTGTGTTTGGGACTGCAGGAAGTGTCAATCAGGGTGTGAAGGTGCGAAGCGGGCTTGCCCAAGTTTACGGAGGCAAACGTGGTCCTGGGAGCTCCTGGCTGGCTGGAAGCCCCTTAAATGATTGCACGGCACCCTTTGGCCAAGAGACTGTAATTTTGCAGAGAATTCATCTTGCTGATGTAAGGAGCTAACTTTTAACAATGCAACGACACGCGGTGGGGACTGGAGGGTGCGGGCACGAGGCCCCCCACTCTGCCTGACCCTGCTGCTTCTGTGAACCGGAGGGATGGGAGGAGGAGGGGTGCAGTCTTGGAGGGTCGTCTTGGGTCTGGGGGAGAAGATGCCCGTTTCACTGGCTTTCTGGGCTGAGCCAAGCTTCCCTTTCCCCGCAAAGTGCACTGGGCTGGGGCTCTCCGGCTGTCTAGTTCACCGCATTCTCAAGCCTGGCACACTGGAGCCATCCAGGATTTATGTTCTGAAATCTTGTTTTTATGACAACGGAACGGCCCCGTCACTTCACGTGGCAGAGGAGACTCTGCAGGTGGGAACTCGTCCCACCCCGCCTCCCTGGCCCCCAGGTTCCCTCTGCATCTCTGGGATCCCCCTTGGCTAGGACTCGAGCTGCTCCACTGCCCAGGCCTGGCCCTGCCTCTGGGGCCCTGTGAACAACAGCTGGGCCCCACCAAGTGCCCACCATGACGACCTTCAGCTCCCTGAGCTGCACCCCACCGGCCCTGAACTGGGGGTGCCGACAGCCCCAACCCATGTCCACGGCCCACTTCATGGAAAGATGAGCGGCCCGCCCAAGGCCACAGTCCAGGTGTCACTCCCGCAGGGGCGGGGGTGGCCTGGCCAGCCCCACCCACGTGTGTGCAGGCGTCTCTTCCTCGGAGCCCGGCAAGTGGCCTCTGAACCCTGGGACCCAGGGTCCCTCACAGTGCGTCTGCAGCTCTGACCAGGCCCCCCACCACCACCAGACCAGATCCCCCAAAGCCCCAGACCTGCCGAAGAGGGCCCGGGCTCCCCACACGGAAAGGGGCTCCTCTAAGCAGAGGGAATAACAGACACAGCGTGGGTTTCTAATCCAAACGCACTTTCTTTATTCAAACCGGTCAGCGGGGACGCCCTAAAGCCCCAAGCGCGGGAGATGGGCTGGCCCGGCCTCCTCCTGGTCCTTGACGCCAGAGCGGACGCAGGCGAGCGCGGCCCCACGGCGCACCTGCAGACATGGCCAGGCACGCCAGTCGACAAAAGCAAAGAATAAACAAAAAACAAAACACACTCAGTAGATTTCTTCTTTAAGCTCCCAGAGTTTCTGGACCAACGAGTCCCAACCCTCAAAGCCAGGAGTGAGGGACTAAAAACGCCCCTCACCTCCACCAGTGCCGACAGAAACCCTGTTTTAAATTAAAAAATAAGCGAGTATACATTGTAGAAAATTCCTCTTAAAAATCTCACAATTTGTAAATGTATATTTTTTTCTTTAACATAAAAGTTTACAATATACGGTAAAATAAAGGCTCAGGAAAATAATTGCAAAAAAAAGGAAGAAAAAGAAACCTGAAGTTTTGAATTAAAGCTGAAGAATTTTTTTAACCCTGTTGTTGAACCAGTGACTTTTTTATTGAGCTGATGGGTTAGAGAAATAATACGTTTAAAAACTTCGGTCCAGATGCCCACAGCCACCGCCAGAAGCCCCCCACGCTCCAGTTGGTATTTTCCCCAAGTTTGTGATTGTCACGAGTTCACAAGTTTGAATCCTGGCCTCAGCCGCCCGACATCCTCAAGGTGCTGCGGCTAGCGTCGGTAGGGGTGGAATCCTTGTACGTTGTGGTTCTGACCGCGTCCAAAGCCACTTCCGCCGGCGGGGGGACCCCCCGAGCCGGGCACCGAGGGGCCCCCATAGGAGGGGGGCTGCTGGCTGGGGTCTGAGAAGCCCTGTCCGAAGCCCGCCAAGTCCTGTCCGTAACCTGCGGGGAAGGGCTCAGTGAGTTGGGACCACTTCCGCTCCCACTGGCACCCACGGCCAGGGCCCTGCGCGGGGCAAGGCATGGACCCGGAGGGTGGAGGGCCCACCTGGGGGCCTCGGCAGGACCCTGGGCAGCTGTCTTGCACAGAAAGAAAAGCAGCTCTGAGACCCCTCGGACCCCTCGTCTGTCCCGTCTGCTCTCAGCCCCTTTCCCCACTCACTGCCCTGCCCTCACGGCTGGAGAGGCCCTTGAGCCTGGAGACACAGATGATCTGGCCTGCCTTGGTGGACCACAGGCTTCTAGAAAGTTTGTCCTCAGGTGGACCACAGGGTGGACCACAGGGTGGACTCAGCACAGATTTCAGGATGGGAGGAAACGTGACAGGCCAGCCTGAGGTACAGGTGCAGAGCTTGGCCCTGACGGTGCTGCCTGCACAGCCCCTCCAGGTTGGGCAGTCCCTCCTCCAAGCAGGAGCAGACCCACACCATGCGCGGCGGAGGGGGCCGTCCCGGGGGCCCAGACGCCCACCGTGCTGCCCCATGGAAGGAGAGCTCGGGGCTAGCGGGGCGGGGGCCGGACGAGATCCTTGCCCCGGCAAGGGCCCGTCCCCGAGGGCACCGCCGAGTCCACCCCCGCCCAGGATGGCAGAGGAGGCGACATCGTGGCCCGGGCGCAGGCAGTGGGGACCGTGGAGGAGGAGGCGCCACCTACCTAGGCCACATCACTGCTCAGCCTGACCATAAGAGTGTAAACAAAGTGAGGGCCGAAGCCTGGCGGCTCTGGAGAAGAGGTACCCAGGCCTGGCAAGAGACGAGACCAGGCTGACTGCCCCAGGCGGCCTCGGCAGAGGAGCAGGGGCGGGGAGGGGCACACGCGCTGTCGCTCGCACACCCCCACCGGGGGCCGGCGACCCCACACCCGCCACCACCGCCACGTCCTGCTCCGGGTGAGGTGAGAACCCACATGCTCAGGGACCGCGGCCGGGCAAGGCCCCCAGGGGAACAAGAGCGTGCGGTGTAGGGGTGCTGGGGGCGTCTGTTCAGCGCCAGCAGAGCCCCAGGCCCACCCTGTCCCCACAGGAGCTCCTCTGATGGGTGCGGACCCCGGGCTCCAGCATCCACCTGGCAAGCACCCTTGGGGACACACAATGCTGACGTCGCACGGCCCTCACACCCGCCCTGCGCCCTACAAACCCAGACACCCAAGGCGGCAGGGCCCACCGGGGCGCCCCCAGGCACAAGGCCCCGGACGTCTGCCAGCCGCGGATGCTCCTCCGCGCCAGCGCCCTGGCTGAGACCCCAGAAACCAAGCGCCTGCATAAGGCCCGCTCGAGCCTGGGTCTCTCGAGCTCTCCCCGCGGCGCGTGGATGTGGAGAGCGAGGCACTCACCGTACTGACTGTACGGGAAGTCGGGCTGCGCCGACGGCGGTTTGCTCATGTCCGGAGCGGCCTGAGACGGAGGCGGCGGGAAGGCCAGAGGTGCAGCCCCCGGAGTGGCCGGTGGTGGGGGAACCCCTGGGGGGGCGAACTGATCCGGTGGGGGAGGTGGAGGCCCGTAGCCAAAACCTGCAGGCAGACAGGAAAGACAAACACAGACGCGGTGCTCACCCTCAGGAAGCCGCCCAGACCACCTCCACCCAGCAGCCAGGCCTCGAGGACGCCCACAGGCCGGGCCCACAGCCGAGGAAACGACCCCCACCGGGCAGAGCCCGACCAGCGGCCAGCCTGGCAGCACACGCCTAGCCGGGCGGGGCCGCAGCCCGGGTGGCCTTGGGAAGGCGGGAAGTTGTGAGCCGTCCATGAAGGGCGCCCCGCTCTTCCTCATCAGAAATGAAACTGGCCGGGGGCTGGGCCGGGAGCAGGCGCCCCTCCTGTAAGGACACGCGGTCATCAGGTGGCCCGCAGGCCCTGGTCCGGGCTACAGGGCTGCACTGCCCGGTCCCGGGTCCCGGGTCCCTGGCCACAGGGGGCCGCTGAGCACGCCGCCCCAAGGAACACGAGGGAAGGAAGGCAGAAGACACTTCCTGCCGGCCGAACGATACACTCAGGTGGCTGCTTGCCGGCCCTACAGGATCAGGTGAGGCACTTCTCTTTCCTGATGGACACACGATCACCACGTGTGGCCACACCCCCTCTACCCACGGTGCTGGGGGACGGAAGGCCCGCCCCAGCCCTCCAGGGGCGCCTCTTCAATTACAGCTGGGCACAAAGCAAGTGAATCAAGTCCCCTCAAGTGAAGCACGGAGAGCAGGTCCCTAGGGATCAAGGTGAGCAAGAGGGTGGGGGAGGGAGAGGGTCTCTGTGTCCGACAGGGCCCGCGGCCACTTACTGAACTGCGGGGGCGCGCCGTAGCCCTGGGGGAAGCCCTGGGGAGGGGGGAACCCTCCAGGAGGGGTAGACACGATGTAAGAGGTGAAGGGCGGAGGCGGCGGGGGGGCTCCTCTTCCTGCGGGGGGCGGTCCGTAGCCACCTGGAACACAGAGAGCAGGATGAGGGCGGGCAGAAGCCCCCAGCCCCATCCACCAGTTTCACACCCTGTTCTCTCCATCTCCTCCCAACAGGGACTCACCGATCGCCTGTCCTGCTGGCACCCACATCCCTGCAGGGAAAACAGAGAGGGGTGGGTGCTGCGTCAGCGCCATGGCGTGGACTGGGGACCCCCGCCCCCCGCGGGACCTGGTGTCCTGACGCATCACGGGTGCAGGGGAGACGTCAGAGGGGAGCCTTCCTTGGGTCGCACGGCCCCAGCCCTTCCAAGCAGCCCCTCGGTCAGGAGGGCGGGGACGCCCACAGAGCAGGGACTCAGTCGCATGTGTGGGACTCAGGCTGGGAGGCAGGAAGCCAGGGCGGCCTCCGGCCAAGCGCTGGTTCTTCCCCTGCTTGTGGGTGTGAGGGCATCTGGTCTCACTAGATGGTCCCCTACAGCCGTGGCTTGTTTTGCAATAAAAACCATTCTAAAAGCCAGCCCTGGAGAGACCAGGAATAAAGCCTGGAGCCATGCAGAAACAGTCTATGAGCTTGGGGGCGCCCGGTGCCCTTCCCTGGACAGTGTTCCTTCCCTAGGTTTCTAAAAGGAATGGAGGCTCCTGGATCCTGGCTCGGGGCCCCTGGCCACCCCAAGCCTCCCCGCAAAGCTGTCCGTAAAAGCTCTGCCAGCCCCACACGGAGGGCCCACAGCCCAGGGAGCTGGAATAGACCCAAAGGGCTCAAGAGGCAGGACACCATGCTTCCTCCCCGCTGGGTGGAAACCCCACTCTCCCCAGAGCCTCCGACCAGAGCCTGCGAGACAGTCAGCCACGTCCATCTCCCACTCCGGCCTCGTGGCACCTGCCCTTGGAGACACATCTCCGACCTCCGCCGGAGGCACCAGCCCAGCACTCCCAGCGCCCGTGGGCGGCAGACGGGACAGACCCACCCAGCCCTGGACAGGGAGGGGCCCTGGCGCAGTTCCGGCCCCCACAGCCCGCACGCGTGGCAGTGGGCGCGTCCCAGCTGTGGATGGGCCCGTCGGGAGGGACGCCAGCCTTACCTTGCGGGCCATACCCCTGCTGCCACGTGGGCGGGGGCTGACCTGCCCAGCCGTTGGCGGCACTGGGCACGACCCGGCTGCCCCACTGGCTGGCCCCCGGCTGGCCTGGCGCTTGGCTTTTGCTGTCCCGTGGCTCGGCCCGTTTAACTTCCACCTAGACAAATCGAGCTCTGGTTTAGGGAGATGCTGAGGGTCTCAGACCCCCTTCCCTTCAGACACACCCTCAGATAACTTACAACTACACTTAGCATCTTATTATGACTTAAAACTAAATACTTAACTATAAACCTTATTTAGGCCAGTAACTTTTTTTCTTAAAAAAGTTTTTAAAATTCTTTTGTCTAAAAAATGTTTCTCAGGTACAACAGATCCAACTGTAAGTCACATGAAGCCCCACCCACTGCAGAGCAGGGCTGAGGGCCAAGAGTCCGCAGAGAGTTCTGTGCGTGACAGGGGCCTTTCAGTCAAGTTAAGGGGCAGTGTCAACCCAGGGTCACGCAGGTCAGGCTCAGGCCAACCATCGTGGCCCTCCTCTTGGCCCCGCTGGCCAGCTGTGCAGGCCCTCTCCAAAGCCCCCGCCCTGCCTTCGCCCTTCAGTTCATACCTGAGAAACACAGTTGGTTTACTTAGGTTTTTTATTTAAAATGTCTAATGGAAGATAAAGACTTACCTTCCCCAGGCTAACGCTTAAAGAATCTCAATTAACTCAAAATAATGTCAGAGGGAATGGATGTGATAAGAGAATCTTACATTACATCTAACAAAAAAAGTAAACAAACATGCAATAAAATGGACATTTGAATCAGTAAGCAATCTTCATACTGTGTTAGGTCAGCAGCCCAGGACCCTTCCGCTTTTGGACGTGCCAGGAGCCACAGCATGTGGAGGGTGGGACAAGGGGACCGAGGTACCCATCCCACCAGGCCTAGCCCCGCCTACACAGCCTTTCCAATGTGGGCCGACTGACAGCAAAGACCCCCGATTCCAGGGCTGCGTTAGCATTCTAGAATCCCCAGTTATTCTTGTTTGTAGGATAAATTTTAGCAAGGAGAAAGAGACAATGAATTCACTTGGAGTTGTCCTTGGGGTCTCACAGCCTGGTGCGCCAAGCATCCTGTATTCAGAATCCCATCAATTCTGCCTAAAGGCATTCCTGGGAGAGGACAGACAGGCGGGGGACAGAGGCACAAAGATGCCACCTTCCGATGCCCCGAGGATGCTCCATGGACAGGAACAAAATCCCCAGTAGCTCAGGGCGGTGCGAAAGCAGGACCAGAGGACCCATTTCAAAGAACTCAGATTAATGAGTCTTCACACTTTCCTTAAGGGAATTTGGTTCCTGCTTACAAAGCAAAGCAGCCCTGTGATTTAAGAAGTATATATATTCTTTTAGTCTTCCTATTCTGCCCTTAGCTGTTAATTACAAGTGGGCCCCAGCCCTTCGAGACAGGGCTGGAGCTGGACTCTGCCCCTGGGAGCAGATCCGTGCACTGAGCGGGCCTCTCTGTCCCTGAAGGAGGACCTCACTTCTCCCCAGTTGTAAACGCCACAGGACCTTAAAACATGGGACACGGGCTCTTCTGAACGTGTGTTCATAACAGCGCACACCCTTGGAATCTGCAAGCTAACCTTAAACTAGAAGCATCAATGAACGTCTCAAACTGAGAGCATGACTGTGTCTCCTGCACAGTCAGGTTCGCGTGGAACTGAGTCAGCCGCCCATCTGTAAAGCGAAGGGGCGGGGGGGGGGGTACCCCTGGGGCCAGACTCCCTCCACGTCTCAGCCGACGCAGGGCTCCGGCAGAAGGGCTGGGCTTGCCGAGGGGACGAGGACAAGCCGAGGGCCTGGGAGGGGCGGCAGCCTGGGCGACTGCACAGCCCCCCACCAGCTACTCAGGTGAGAGCCGAGTTCTCAGCAAGCTCAGGGCCGGAAAATGAGGGGTCGGGCCACCTCCCGAGAGGCTCCCTCCGTGGCAGCAACACAGTATGAAGATGAAACACCAGAGGTCACTTGACTGCATGGAGTTAAGAACTATCAGGAGCATGTGGCCGGTACCGAGTTCACAGTAAGTGACCCAATTTGAAAACCAATCCTTCAGGATGTTTACGTTGCCTTCAGTTTTACACGGAACCTGTTCTCAAAGGTTCACGGCCCGGCACTTTACGGGCCGGCGTGGGACAGGAGGGGAGGGGAGGGGACACACATCTGAAGGAGTGGTCACTGAAACCAAGCCTGAGGCAACCCGTGACTTCACTGGACGCCAGCCTGCCCGCCCCGCCGGCCGCCCCCCAGGGGCTCTAGAGCCAGGGGCTCCCAGAACCGGGTCCGACCCCCAGCTGGGGGTCCTGGGATGACTAGCCCGGCCCTCCTCCTGTCAAGGGATTTCCTCTCCAGTGAAATCCCTAGGTTGCCTAAGACTTAGTTTGGTCTTAAGGTAAAATAAAACTACAACTACACACTTTTTTGCCCATGATGTCGTGAAAATGCATGTTGACAGCCTGGTCCACTGATTGTTCGTCCTCGAAAGTAATAAATCCAAAACCTAGCCAACGACGAAGAGTGAATCAAGGTAGCAGGGTGTTGTGACACAAAACAGGATGATGAACAGTATTAGGGACGGGCCGAGGGATCGACCGAGGGTTTCAGCGAAGCAAGTGTGCGAGGCTGTGGGGCATGAGCACGTCTCAGCCCAGACGCCGCCTCCTCCACAGAGATGACCTTGGAATCACAGGGGCGCATCTTAGCAGCAGCCCGGATAGCAGGGCGGTGAGGGCCCGGCTGGCGGGCAGCCCCAGGTGTGTCGTGGGTGCGCTTCTGCTTTTCTGAAACCCAGGGTCCTCCCCCTCGGCTGGCAGTCGCTTTGCAGCTAGTGCTGACAGCAGCCGTACATTGTTCTAGCGCCTTAACAGAGGTACGTCTCTACCAGTTAGAGCCTCGCCAAGCTTGCCCAACGCTGTTGGGTAAGCCCGAGGAGTCCTGCCAAGGTAACGTACGTATGTATACAGGTGTCTATCTATACGTAGCTGCATAAATACACAGAGATACAGGCCACAGTGGGTTCCAGCAGGTCAAACACTGCTGTCGGCAGCAAGAGCAAGAGGCACCATGTCATCAAAAGGACAATTTCAAAGGGAAAAACAATTTAGCGTTTCCCAAACACAAGAAAGTGCAGTATAAACGAAGTTTGCTGGTCTGGTGAGCGCGGCTGCCTGGCTAGCGTGGAGTGTCCAGCCCTCAGGCTGCTGCTCTGGCTCCCCAGGGCCCATCTGCGCTGAGCACTACAGGCCCCCCACGGCAGCCAGCTGCCAGAAGACCCCGAACAACAAAGGACAGGCCAGGGGAAGGGCCAGGGCCCAGAAGGGGCGGAAGATGGGTGTGGGGGGAGGGGCACGGAGCACCGTGGGAGGTGGATGCAGGGGGTGGGGGCAGCCCCTGGCGGCAGGGGAGGGAGCGCCCAGGAAGGAGCCCTCTCGAGCTGAGCAAAGAAGGATGCGGGAGCACAGCTGTGTGGACCGTGTGGAAAGACTCCTGGCAGAACTGTGGTGGGAGAAGGATGGAGGAGGGAAGGCAGCTCAGAACGGTAGGCGGCAGCCTCTCCGGGAGGCCCGTCCTCTCCGCACACGCGCCTGCCTGAGCGTGACACACGCACACAGGACCTGCACACGGCGTGGGGAGGAACTGTGAACAGACCGGAGGAGACAGGCCGCAGTGGCGGGCACGCGGGAGGGCATGAGGGAGCAAAGGCAGCGGCTGAGGTGTGTGGGGACTGAGCCCCGGGGCGGGGATGGGGAGCCTCAGATGGACCAAGGGACAGGGAGGGAGGGAGGGAGGGAGGCTTCGGAGAAGACTCAGGAAGGAGAGAAAGTAGGGACGAGCTCTCGGGGAGCCCGCTGACCAACTGCTGGCTCTGGCTCGGCTCCCACCCTCCACCCGCCTAGCACTGGGGGCCGCGCAGGGACTCGCCAAGCCCCACGGCGGAGGATGATGGCAGGAGCTACATGGGAACAGGGCCGAGGGGCGAGCCCCGAGCACTCTCCCACAGCCCCTCCTGCCCAGACCCCGCGCCGGCCGCCTGGCGCCCCCGGGCCCGGGCTGAGGACCACAGGCGGCCCACGGGGTGACTAAGAGCAGCCTTGGGACCCCCGCGTCCCAAGGCGTCCCAAGATCGGAGGCAAATGGTGGAACACAACATGGGTGATGAACGGCATGTGAGAAAGTGAACGTTTTCTCCAAGTGCAGGAGTGTCTGAAGCCACAGGGCTCGCGGTCCTTAGAGTGCAAGAGGCGGTGAGTCGTGGGGAAGGAGCCCCGGGGCAGGGCTTCTAGGGACGCGTCTGTCTGTCAAGAGGCGACATCACCGCTGAGGAAGCGGAACAGAAACACACTGAAACTTCGTTTACACCCCACTGGAGCAAAGCCCGCTCCCTCCTCTGACTGCGGGACTGGCCTGTACCTGTGTGATATAATTTAGCACCTGGAGAAGAGAAATCTAAAGAGATATCGTTAATCACAAACAATTCACAGAGAGAAAAGGAAAAACAACTTACTTAACATTACTGTACTTTACTATGAAACACTTAAATATGTCACTAAGCATGTACGTCTACATTAAAATTAAGACTAAAACTTAACAGCTTAATCGACATGAAGTGAGGATACGTTACTTAATCATGGAGGAAGAGGAGGATGAGGTTCAAATGGCAAACTATTCTCCAGCATGGCGGGCGCATGCTGTGGGCGGCGCCGGCCACGCTTGGATGCCTCGAGGGGCTGGGCAGGGGCCGCGGGGCCTGGCGCACCTAGCTCACAAGGCCGGCCCAAAAGCGGTTCAGGAACCAAAACAGGGACAGAGGCAGGGACAAATAGCAGCAGCCAGGGGGAAAAAAAAAAAAAGAAAGAAAAACAAAGGGCATGGAAATTGGGCGCCCAGTGTCCCAGCCCCGCAAACCACAATGGACGTGCAGGTGGCGGCGGGGGAGGCTGATGCGGGCGCGCTGGGGCGGCTCCTTGCCCTCCTCCCACCCGCCCCGCCGACTTAGGGGACTTACGGAAAAAAGAACAAGAAAAGAAAAAAAAGCATGGGATGGATCAAGGGAACTCCACGTTCAAGCCGAGCTGGGGCAGACCTAGCCTGACGACATGAAATGAGACTCCTGACTTCGCTGGAGTGAACTTAAAACAGGAGACGGTCGTAATTGAGCAAGTTCACAATTTAAAAGAAAGACTAATCTTTCAGGACACCCTTAAAAACATAAACCATGTTGAAATTCATGCCAAGTTGTAAAAACTTCAAAAGAACGAGCTTAAAAAAAAAAAAGGTTGTACCGCCTGCCCTTGGGAAGCAGACAGGCTGGGGCTGCGTGGGAAGGGACTTCAGTCTCCAAACCACCCTCTCCTGAGGCAAGGCTCGCTACAACCACCACCTAATTGTGAGATAGTTTGCCATCTGAGGGGAAGGCCAGGGACAAACTCCATCTCTTTTACCTCGAGGCCTCTGCTTTTCCGCGTCGTAGATCATGACCACTTCCGTGACCTGGAAGGGAGATGGGCGTCTGAGGGCCCAGGTCTGCAGGTGGCACAGGCACATCTGCCTACAACACTCCCGGCCCCCGCTGCCTGGGACTGCCTGCCGAGTGCAGGAAGTTCCGAGGCAAAAGGCCGGCTTCCTGGGCTCTGAGACCCATGGGGCCGAGAGCAGGCCGAGGGGTGCTCACGGGGCAGGGTAGGTGGCGGGTCACCAGGGGCCCAGGCCCCACGCTCCAGTGGGGAGACGAGAGCCAGGACCTCCCACCCGGGATCAGAGTCCCCGGCCTGGCTGGGCCACCACGTTCCCTTCCTCGTCCACTCCGCACAAGTTCCTGCCAGGCCCTGGGTACAAACAGGTACCACCAGGCAAGCACGCTGCAGCCGGGGCACGCGTGGCCGGTGGAAGCCTGGGGGGACTTCGTGTCTCTGCTTCGGATGAGGGGACAGCCTCCCAGCCCACTGGCCCCCTAAGCCCTGCCTGTGTGCTGTCTGCCCCGCTAGAACTCAGCTCCCCAAAGTTTTTTAGCCTCTTCCAGAAAACAAACCCACCCGCCCCCCATCCTAGGGGAGGGGGCGGAAGCCTCACCCAAGCCCAGCCCCTTCTTCCTGACACCATCTAGCGCTTTCCACCACAGTGGCTACAACCGACCCGAGGGCCTTCCAGGAGGTCAGTCTGCCCCATTTACAGTAAGTCCTCTCCTGGGATGGTAACTGGCCACGCAGGGAATGGATGGGGCTTTGGTCTGCTTTGTGCCAGGCTCAGCCTCCCCAGGACACAGGGCTGCGCCACTCCCGCCCTGACCGACCTGCTGCTGGCGCGGG
Source organism: Delphinus delphis (assembly GCF_949987515.2). NCBI lineage: Eukaryota > Metazoa > Chordata > Mammalia > Artiodactyla > Delphinidae > Delphinus > Delphinus delphis. The sequence continues at coordinate 2,493,959 of NC_082685.1, read as the reverse complement.
GAGAACTCACCACTCCGAATTTCTTGAAGTATTCCCTGAGCTCTGTCTCACCACAATTGTGAGGAATTCCACCGACAAATATCTTATTTGATTTACTGTTATCACTCCTGGGTCCTTTCTGCTGTTTCAAGGAGGAGAAGATGGTTAGTTCACGTGGGGAAACTTCCTAACACTCCCCGCTATTGTGCACGGTGTGGCCTCTGAAGGTCAGACCAGAACCCCAGGAGCCCAGTGAGTCCAGAAAACCGCAACGGCCGCTGTACGAATGAACGCGTCCACCCGCCGACAGAGGATGGGGCGCCCCAAGCACGCCCACCCATGGCGCCTGCCAGCTCTGCGGTGTGGAACCCAGGGCTTTAGGAGAGGAGAACGAGTACCAGGGTGGCCTGCACAAACCAAACTGGCAGACCAGGCTCGCTTCCAGGGGCAGTGTGTAAGCTGGTGACGCACAGACGGTGGAAAGCTCTGGTAACTGAGGCTCAGTTGCCACCTCTTCCGCCTTCTGGCCTGGACCCTGCTCTCTGTGGACACCCCGCGCTGCCACCCCCCAGACACCAGCAGCTGGGGACGCAGAGGCTGCACTTTTGGGCGTGGGGGCAGGGTGCCAGCGGCAGGGGCAGGCACAGAGGTGGGTACACATACGGCCGGCCTCCGCAGCCACGGGTTCTGTGTCCTTGGATTCCACCAACCGTGGATCAAAAATATTCAGAAAAAAAAATTCCACAAAGTTCCACAAAGCAAAACTTGAATTTGCCGCACACCAGCCAACTATTTACACTGTATCAGGTATCATGAGTCATCCAGAGATGGTTTAAAGTGCACAGGAGGACGTGCGTAGGTTACAGGCCATTTTACATAAGGGACTTAAGCGTCTGTGGATTCTGGTCACCTCGGGGGTCCTGGAAGCAGTCCCCGCAGATCCCACCGAGGGACGGCTGTGTAGATCACTGATGCTGACCACTGATGAATCTGGGCAGTGTTTTATTTAGGTGTTCACTGTACCACTCTTTTTCTGTATTTGATATTTCCTAACAGAAAGCGGGAAAAATACGCCCTTGGTCTGAGGCCCCTGATGGAAATGCAGGTGCCCAGGCCCCAGCCCCGCACAGCCCCCAGCAGGGCTTTCCTCGAGGACAGGGCACTCTGGGTGACGGCTGGCCTGGCGCCGGGGGGCACACGCGGCTCAGAGTCCCAAGGTGGGTTCTGAACTCAGCAGGCCTCCTCCCTGGAGAGGAGCAGTCAGCAGAGCACTGAGCGGTGGGGGGCCAGGAGCAGTCGGCGCGGATACAACGGAAGGTTCCTAACGACAGATGGCTGTGAGCCGTCGTTTGCAAGGTAGACTAATAAGAAACTTCTCGGCTACGAGATAAAAAACTTCCAACACCGAATCGACCCGAGCCGTTCTCAGCTGCTCAACCTCATGCTGGAAGCCCTCCTGTTGCTCAGTCTGAGTGAGCAAGGACCCAGGTCGGAGACACGGCTCCCCTCGCATCAGCGGCTGCGGGACACCCAGCAGGAGCCCCCAACCCCTTACCCAGCCTTCCTTCGGCCGCGTCCTCTCCGGCTGCATCCCCCGAGGCGTACAGGGCTTTGGGTCGATCTGTTGGAAGTTTCAAAGGAGCAGTGGTGAACAGGAGGCTTGCTTCCCCCAGAGAGAAGGTGTGAGCAGCAGGGCCAGGGGCACAGGGCCCATCAGGTGGCCCGGGCCGCATCCTGGCCCAGCGCCCAGTCTAAGCTCAGAGCCTTAACCCTTCAAACCAACCCCACGGGAAAGCAGTCCTCGACACACACACACCACAGCTTGGGCACAGAGACACGCCCAGGAACCACACACAACAAGACAGAGAGCTTTCTTCGGGGACCAGCACTCACGTTTCGACCATCGAGGGTGTGTGGTCTGCTGGCCAGCACTGTGCCCACGCAGTTTGGGTCTTTGAATTTGACGAACCCAAAGCCTCGAGACTGGTTGGTTGTCTTGTCTTTCATGATCACGCAGTCCACAACCTCTCCATACTGGGAAAAGTAGCTGCGCAGTGTCTCTGCTCAAAGATCGAGACATACGCACATGCACAGCAGGGCATTAGGCAGGTCACACACTCCCAGCCCATCAGCCTGACCTGTAAAGTGTGCAGCTAGGAACCTTTAAACTGGCTGATCCACTGACATGGGGGCAGCGGAGAGGGTGAAGGACGGGGCGCCAGGGAAGGGAAGGTGCACCCCATCTCCGCGGGAAGAAAAAAGGCCACAGCTAAGTAGGCAGAGCCAGCGGATCCCTAGCCCTCCTGGCTCCACCTCCACACGCCAACAGCCTCTGCCTTCAGAGCTGGCCACCCTCCCCGACTGTGACCATGACCATGACCATGAAGCATCAGGACGAGATCAAGTTCCAAAGCCCACGATCATTCACCTCTGCCCCCATCAACTCCTGATCAAGTGCCCCTTCCCAGAAACCAAGACAATAAATAAGTCAGGAATTAAAGACAATTCACACAATCCAAAGACCGAGGTCCATTCGCACCTACCTTGGGTGGTGCTCCAGTCAAGACCGCCCACGAAGAGCTTCCTGCAATGCAACGAGAAAACATTCAGGGTCAAGAGGGTTCTGCCCTGGGAACTCCCCGGTGATCCAGTGGTTAGGACTCGGCGCTCACTGTCGTGGCCTGGGTTCAAGCCCTGGACAGGGAACTAAGATCCCGCAGGCTGCATGGCACAGCGCCCCCCGCAAAAAAAGAGGGTTCTGCCCAAGATGCCGACCATCTGGCCTACCCTAAGGTGGTAACCCGGGGCATGGCCGTGGCCCAGCCTCATCAGTCAAAGGCATGAAAGAGGCCTCCAAGATCTGCCCACGGGGCTGGAGTGAGTTAGAACATCCCAAGTCGCATGTACACGCTGACCTCAACCACAGTAAGAAAAGAGAGATCGACGGCACCCCCTACCGTGCCAGTTTGGGAGCAGGATCACGGGGCAGCTTCCCAACTGCTCAGCAAACACCAAAGGTTTCCAAGTCCAGAGCTGAGATCCCACGCAACAAACTCGGACGACAGCGGGGATGAGGGCTTTAGGACAAAGCTGGGATATGCAGCACGTGGTCACAAGTAAGGACCCACAAATCACTGGGGAGGTCCCTGGAGCTCAGACGTGGCAGGGTGGCCCGGGCTGTCCTTTTGGACAGGTGCCCTAGAATGTTTGAGAGGAAAACTTCCGGTGGTCTCCCTGCCTAGTGTCCACATAGTCCCGGGGCGGGTCCAGACCCAGGAACCTTCCACTGCCCGCCACTTTCAGGCTGGCTGGGCCTAAGTGAACGGAGAGGTGCCCTGTGCTGCAGGCTCCCAACCCGATCCGGGGCAGGTGTGATAGGGCAGGCAGGGGACGGGGCTCTCCATCCCACCTGCTGCCATGGGGAAAGGAATGACACCGTCACCCTCGGAAGAGCACCCAGGCACTGTCCCCATCCACAGCCAATCCCACCTTGCTTGGCGTGAAGACAAAACAGCCCCCCGAGGCTGAGCGCGCTGAGCCTCCGAGCGCCCGAAAACCGGCAGCTGGGATGCAAGGACAGACCCTTGCAGGGCAGTGGCCCTAGCCGCACTCAGGGGTCCCTCCCACTGCGGCTTTCTGCCTGGGGGAGAGAAACTCAGTGTGGAAGAAACAATTTCCCCACCCCAGACAGGTGGCCCCTGCCATCCTCAACATGCCCCCGTCCCCCGACACAGAGCGCGTTTCTGGATCGGGAGGCCAGCTCACACCCGGGCCTCGTGACCTTCCTGTCCTGTCCCCTACGCATCCCTGCGAGGTCAGACCAGGCTCCTCCTGCCTCCCAGAGACCCTGGGGAGTACAGCCCGCAGCTGTGCCCCACTGCCCCAGGGCCTGGCACCCAGGCAGGCAATGACCGAAGGGCCCTGAGGCTGGCAATGGACCGCCTCTGTGCCCAGGCGTTGGGCACAAGCACAAACGGGTTTGCTGTGGAAAAGCAGCTTGAAGAAACAAAGGAGCTGGAGCATTCTCAAAAAACCTGAGACAAACGCCAACTCACTTAGAGGAATACCCACCTCTGTTTAGCCTGCATGTGATCAGGACAGGAAGGTTGTCAGCCAGTCCCTCCAAGCAACCCAACCCCCATGCCGCTGAGGAGGAAGGAACTGGTCTGACCAGTCCAGGTTCCAGCCCTCATTTAAATTTCAAAATCAGACGTTAAGGGGAAAAGAGAGAGAAAGGCCATCACCTGTGCAAATTGACAAAACCGGAATCTGCCCTGTGTATTAGATGATGATATGGTGTTGATATGTGCTTCCTGATTTTATCACTGTGCTGTATTTAGAAAACGTTTCTGTTCTTGGAAAACAGGACACACAGGAGCGTCCAGAGGCGCACAGGGCTGGAACGTGGCATGGAAAGCATGCAGTGGGGCCGGCGTGAGGAGATCGTGGCGACTGTGCCCCCGTTCCTGCCACTGCTCTGTGAGTCCCAAGTTATATAAACTAGGAGGCGAAAGCTGCTCACCCCTGAGAAGATGCCAGGAGCACAGCTGGCACAGGAGAGAGCTCTTTGTGACCGGAGACCCCATGCCAGCGCTGTGCTGGGTGCTTTATATATTTCCTTTCCTCCTGCTCCCTGTCTGCAGATGGAAGTTCCGGAAGGCCCAGGGAGACCTCGCTGACTCGCGGTGGCAGGGACTCGGGGGCTCTAGGCAGACTTGGCGCCATCGCCGGTATCACAGCCAACACACCTGCACAGGGCGCCGGGCTCTGCCCACCCTGCTGCTGTCGTGGGGTGGCCCAGACAGACTTGCTTGGCACCAGATGACCTCAGGCCTTTCTGGGCGTTTACACACAACTCAGCAGATGAAGGGTCAGCTGACCCTGCGTGGCAGTCTCTCTCCAGCCCTTCCCTGCTATGAAGGGTGCCAGAGTCATCACTCAGCTGAAGCTGGAAACTGGGGGGCCCTCCCACAGACCCCACCCTGCCCCCAGGGGACCTCCTGGCTCTGTCACACCCTTCCATCCCTGGAGACCCGAGAAGAGGTCTGCAGTCAGCGCTGGCTGCCGGGGTATGCACCCCAACTGCCGGGATGGGATCGCTGCCTTCCTCCAGGAAGGGGTTTGGCACAAGTGACCAGGTGCTGGGGTCTGGGAAACACTCACCCTCTTCCGGCTGCTGAATGGAAACCTGCTCTGGATGACTCCCCTGTCCTTGCTCTGGGTACTTTAGGGCAACTGTGTGGTATGTACACCAGAAAGTCAGGCTCCGGTGGCTTCCCCGGCCCAGGCTGCCCATGGCAGGCACCACATGCTGCGCCCAGGAGGACAGGGGGCCAAGGCCAGGACCCCTCACACGGTCCGGCAGGCGGCCCTCTCCTCGACAGCCTGTGTTCACGCCTTTCTGCAGCCAGGGAGCCACCCCACTTCCAGCCCTTCTGCTGTGACAGACTGGACACCCCAAAGACAGTGGTCGGGGCAGGGATCTCACTCCGCAGGCTGGGCTTCCCTCCACCGGCCGGTGAGATCACCTCTCACAAACTATGGGGCCGCACAACACATGGAAAGCCTGGGTTGACCTTCGCTGAGCACGTGGGAGGCGCGCCAGCTCCCAACCACACCACAGCCCACCAACCCCCGCTGGCCGGAGCCCCCCAGACAGCGACCTCCGCCGAAACACAGCCGCGCTCCCCTGCAGGGGTGCCCCCAATTCTAGCCTGGCCACCCTGGGAGTGATCTTGACCGAGTCCCCTGACCCTTCTAAGCCTCGGTGTGCCCTGCCAAGGGAGGAGTCAGAGCTGAAGCTACAGAGGTCCAGCGCAACCCAGGGCAGGGGTTCTGAGGAGGGGCCCCGCACAGAGGGCAGCACGCCACCAAGTCCAGGTGCTGGGCCCACTGCAACGGCCAGAACCAGAAGGGAGTCAAGCGGAGCAGCCCCCAGCATCACAGCCAACTGTACAGGCGTCCAAACAGCCCTGGGACACACGTCCTAACCCACGGAAGCGAGTGGCATGGACACACTGGGAACCAGGCCTCAAAGAGCAAATGCTCCCAAACAGGGGTCTCACCTGGACAATCCTGCCCCCAGGGGACACTGGACCACGTCTGGGGACATCTGTGGCTTCTGGCATCGAGGGGGTGGGGGCCAGGGATGCTGTTCCACACCCTGCAGAGCCCAAGACAGCTCCAAAATGCAAGAGAGAAGCCCCAGAGAAAAGGCCCTCCACCCCCACCCCTACAGGGCAGGACACCTCTTGCCCCACCACACAGCGGCCCCCCCAAAGGGTGCTCACGCCCACAGGCCTCAGGAATCTCGGCCCTGCATGCTCCCGGTCTACACCCACGGGGCCAGCCAGAGCTCAACGGAAGGCTCTCTGCGTTCAAAGCCTCCACAAGTAACCATTCCAGAAAGAGCCACGCCCATGAGGGACCCACAGGCTCCACCCCAGGACCCCTCCAGTGCTAAGTCACCTGAGCCCTCATGTGCCCCCCCATCACCCACCTCCCGCGTTTCTGTCCTGAGCAGCCGTGCCCACACCTCTCTCCAGAGACCCAGTGCTGCTTTCCCTCCCCTCCCCCAGGTCCCTCCTCGCCCTGGGACCCTCCCTTCCCTTCAGTCACATCCAAGGGTCCCTGTCTCACCAGCCCGGGGGAACGCCAGCAGAACCACATCTGCCAGATAAAACCCCCCTCAAACTCCTCTCCGGCTCCATGACACATCAGCCCCCAGAACCTCAGTCCGGGGACCCCTCTTAAGCTGACTCTCCAAGGCCACGGAGGAGACCGGGACACAACCCTGACCGCTCCCCGGCCCTCAGCAAGGTGAGCACCTGTCCCGCTGGGCGGCCCAGGAGGGAGGACATCTGCTCGCCCGTGGCACCTGGCTCCACGAGGCCACACGTGACACCTGCTGCTCCTATTGGACCTCTGCCCTCAAGACCCGCCCCGGCTCTGCTCGGGCCACTGTGACAGCCAAGATGACGAAAACATGAACTAAAAGCAGTGGCCTCACCAGCCCCTGTACAGTCCAGACGCAGGGAAGCTTTGCCTTCAAAGGCTCAAACTCAAAAGTGCAGATCCCCGATGGGGCGGCACCCCAGGCATCCACCCACTTCCTGAGGACGCAGGTACCCTCGACAGTGGAGCCGCCCCTCTGGCCTGGGAGCCGCTCGGGAGGGGCTGACCAGACACCAAAGCGAAGGAGGTCTGAGGGGAGGGTGGGTGTTGTCAGCGATCAGTGAGACTGTCACATCCCCATAACATAACTACCACATGGTCTGAGCATGACGCACGCTCCCACACGGTGACCACCCCAAGTGGGCAACGGTGGTCCCCCCCCACGGGAAACTCCAAGAGGGCCCATCACCAGGGAGCCGGATGAGGTCACGAGCACTGAACTAGAACAGCCACACAGATAAGGAAGTCAAGGTGGACCCGGACTTCCAACAGCAATCGGAAACAAGCCTCCCACAGCAAACAGAAACTGACCAATGCTTTGGGGCAAAGCAATAAAGTTTCTGGGACACCTGACATCTACAACTTTAGAACTCAGGTAACCTGGGTGCATTCACCAGGGTGGCGAGGGGAACGCGGCCAGGCAGGTCCCTGATCCTGATCCTGGTTCTGCTACTTGCTCTGCAGCCTCCCCAAGCTGCCTATGGGTCTGGGGTGGGTCTGCGGTGCCAAGGGTGGGACCCTTCAGACCCAGCCTTGGATCCTTGCTCCACCATCTCCCAGGGGTTGGTACAAGCTGTAGGGGTGAACCGCCAGGGACCCCTGTCTGGCCGTCTCCTCGAGAGCACACCGAGGGGTAGGCCTCTTGGATCTGGAGGCTCCCTGCCTTCCCAGGCGAGAGAAAAGGCAGCCCAGGCCTAAAGAAGTCAGCCTCTTGGCCGCAGAAGGCTTGGCTCTCAGGAAAAGAGGCCCATGTGGCTGTGGAAGACCTGCTGCCGCTCCCTCAGGTCCTGCCCCTTTTGCCGCAACTTTCTTGCTGCCCACATCCTAGTTTCCCAGCGGAAGCGCTGCAACTTTTCACTTACCCGACACACAGCTCAGACTTCCAGTGCCTGTACGTCTTTCCTAAACAAAGCAGGCTAGGAGCTACACGCCTTCTTTCTGGTCCTCTAAATGCTGTGGGGTTCTGGAGGGGGGAGCCCACAAAACACACTTTATGTCCTATGGTGTAACGTGCTGCTGGAACCTGGCAGGGGCTCAGTGAGGCCAGCCACCCACCAGCCAACAATGACTTACTCACCAAATCAAGCGTTTTGTAAACACCACATCTGTTCAACACTAAGTGCACGGAGAAATGTACACAAGGCCTCGGAAACCCAGCCCAGGCTGTTTTGCCATCTCCGCAAAAAGAATTTAACTGTAAAATTACGCTGATGCTGTAGAAACCAGTCTCTGCAAAGAAAACTAGACCAAACCCCTAGACTAGGGCAGAATGGGATTTCCTAGCTCCTGTGGGATCACTCTCCTCTCCAGCTCGTTTAGCATTAGGCAAGATTATAATTAAAAGGGAAACTTAGCTATAACAAACCTTCTCTCACTAACAGTTGCACCAAGGAGAAAGACCTCAGGAGCAAGCCTGTCTGTCCACCTCCCAAGTTTTTCTTTCTCTTTATCTTAAACCCGCCCATGGGGGTTAGGTGGGGGCTGAGCAGGAAGGGGCTCCAGCAACATAAAAACAACAGTTGCAGACACCCCATCAGGTGGCGCGGAGGCGCTGAGATGGTGGACACTGCGGGGTGCGCTGCTTGCAGACCGGGGACGGCCCCCCATGACCTTGGCCCTCGGGCCTTCGGTTTGCGAAACTACACTTGGGGAGGAGAGTAGATGGTGGAGTGGGCACTCGCTGAGTCCCGAGTGGGATAAGCTGGGCGGCGGCAGAACTGGAACCCCCCCCACCGACCGGGCCGCCACGTGCGCTGACCCGCCAAGTTCGTGCACGGGCTGGGGGCTCCCTGGACCCCACAGGTTCCTGTTCGAGGTCCCCGAGGAAAAGCACGAGCACGGGGACGGTTCCGCCCCCCCCCCCCCCCGCCCAGCGAGAAATCCAGGCGCGGGGGCAGACAGGGTGCCCCGGACCCCCCCACACCCCGGGTTCCCGATAGAGGGTCTCCCTGCGGTAAACTCCGGCTCGGCGGCGGGGTCTCCCCCAGTCAGGAAACAGCAGGGACCCCCAGGTGAGGCTCGGGGTTCCTGGCCAGGAAGCGACGGGGCGTCCGGACCTCCAGGACTCCCCGGATCCCCCCGTTGAGGCTCGGGGTCCCCGGCCACGAGACGGCGAGGCGCCCGGACCCACAGAACTCCCCGGACCCCCGGTTCCCGCTCGGGGTCCCCGGCCACGAGGCGGCGGGGCGTCCGGACCCCCAGGTCCGCCCAGGGGCCCTCGGTCCATCGCGCCCCCGGGCTCCCGGCCGCCGGCTCGGCACGGCCCCGCGGCGTGACCTTGACGGGCCGGGCGGGTCTGGGCGGGGGCCGGCCGAGGCGGCGGCGCGGGCCGGCGCGTCCTCACCCGATCTCGTCGGCGCCCGAGTTGTTCATGGCGGCGGCGGCGGCGGCGAAGGCGCTCGGCGTCCGGGCCCCCTGGCTCGCTCCCGCCTCCGGAAGGTCACTGGCCCCGGCGCCCTCCCCACAGCCGCGGCCCGGATCTGCGCAACGGCGGCGGCCGCGCTGCCTCCTCCCCTCAGCGCCAACGGTCACCGCGCGTCCCCGCGCCCGCGCCGCCGCCCTGCGCTCGCCCGGGCGCGCTCCCGCACGGGGCCTCCGGGGGCGGAGCCAGGGGTGCGCCCCGTGTGCGTGCGTGCGTGCGTGCGGCGGGGCCCGCGCCGCCGCCGCTAGGCCGCCGCGCGTCGGCCTTCCTCCTCGGCGACTACAAGCGCCGCCGCGGGGCACGTTGGGAAGTGGAGTCCCGCGCGCCGGCGCCGGCCCCGCCCCGAGGAGGAGAGCGCTCGGATCGAGCCGCGTGCGTGCGCGTGCTGCGAGCGTGCGTGCGTGCGCGGCGGCGCGGGGCGCGTGCGCGGCCGGGCGCTCGGGGCTAGGCACCGCGGGGCGCAGGCGCGGCTGCGGCTTCCTTGTTCAGTCTCGAGTGCGGGGCGGGGCCACGCATGGGGTCAGCCGTGGGAAGAGGCCACGCCCGCACCCCGCCGGGCCGCGGGACGCTTCGGCGCCACGTTCAGTTCCTGCGCCTCGACTGCTCCCGCTGCCCCCAGAAGACGATACCGACGGTCAGAGAGGCTCATTCACCTGCCCAAGGTCACTTAAGGGAAGAACTGGAATCAAATCCAACAGTTGGCTGTAGATGCAATGATTATGAAAACACATTGAGTCCCTGCCATGTGCCAAGGATTGTCCTGCCCTCATTTGTCCACACCGGTGGTTTTCACCCAGGGTGATTCAGCCTCCTTCTCCCCTCGGGGGACAATGAGCCATGTCTGGAGATACGGTTTTGGTTGTCACCACCGGAGGTGGGTGCTACTGGCATCTAGTGGGTGGAGGCTGGGGATGCTGCTAAATATCCTACAATGGGCAGGACGGTCCCTCCAGCAAAGAATAATCTGCCCAACACGTCAACACGGAAGGTGGAGAAACCCAGGTCTACACGGACCATAATAAAAGCTGACCTGAATGATGTTGTCAGATGGTGGTTTGTGCTGCGTGGTGACTTTCCACTCACTTTCTCAGCCTCTTGGTGGCCTGACAATATAACTGATTCACCATAAAATGAAACAAATGTGAGGAATCAAGGAACCAGGTCACAGGCAAACAGTATAACATAAAACATTTAAAATACACCTCACTTTGGCCACTTTACAGTTTGCAAAGCACATTGGCATCATCAGATCCACCAGAGGAGAGTAACTTATTAGTCCCCATTCACAGGTGAGAAGCAGAGGCTCAGCAGAGGGGAAAGGAGTGGCCTCAGGTGGCATTGGGCAGGTGTTCTGTCTTCCCCCTGGGGGCTCTGTGAAGTTTCTCTGGTCGGAAGAAAGCAGTAACACTTGCGGGGGGTGGGGGGGCTGGCTCCCCACTGGGGGGGGCGGGGGAGCACGGCCCAAGTGCTCAGTCAGACAGACACGCCCTAGGTTGCTCACACTTCACTATTAGAAGAGCAGAAAATTGGAAGCAACCCCCATGTCCATCCACTGGTGACAGGATAAATAAACCACGAAGGGCGTGAATGACATGCACAGGATGTGGTCAAATGAAGGAAGGCAGACACAAACTGTTAAAAAGAAAATACTTTTAGGGCTTCCTGGTGGCGCAGTGGTTGAGAGTCCGCCTGCCGATGCAGGGTACACGGGTTCGTGCCCCAAGTCCGGAAAGATCCCACATGCCGCGGAGCGGCTGGGCCCGTGAGCCATGGCCGCTGAGCCTGCGCGTCTGGAGCCTGTGCTCCGCAACGGGAGAGGCCACAACAGTGAGAGGCCCGCGTACCGCAAAAAAGAAAGAAAGAAAGAAAGAAAATACTTTCAAAAATACAGACACCTACCAGGGCTAAAACAACAAGCAGCTATGTACCTGCCACTGAAACGAACACATGTTATTAGCGTTTTTGTCACGTTTGCTTCAGATCTTTTTAAAAAAATGAACTTGACGGTTTGCTTTTCCCTCCTCCCCGTTCACTTCCTTCCTCCCACCCCAGGGCAAACGGTGGGACAAAAACGGGTATGTGCACACTTTCCTGAATTTACTCCTAACGTGGGTTCAGGCATACCCAATACACAGAATATAGTTTTGGCTCTTTTTTTCATTGTGGTAAAATACACGTAACATACAAGTTATCGTATCCCTTTATAAATGCACAGCTTGGTGGCATTAAGCACATTCACATTGCTGTGCAACCATCCCCACCATCATCTCCAGAACTTTCTCATCTTCCCAAACTGAAACTTGGGAAGTTTCAGTTTGACTCCCCAGCCCCTCCCCCAGCCCCTGGCCCCCACCATCTACTTCCTGCCTCTGTGGATGTGACTCCTCCAGGGACCCCCTGTGAGTGGAATCAGACAGTATTTGTCATTTTTCATCTAGTTGATTTCACTGAGCATTGTGTTCTCAAGGTCCATGCACGTTGTAGCGAGTATCAGTGCTTCACCCCTTTTCATGGCTGAGTGATGGTCCCCTGCGTGGAGGGGCCACATAGCGTTTATTCATCATCTGTTGATAGACACTTTGGTTGTTTCTACCCTTTGACTATTGTGCATAATACTGCTAAGAACGTGGATGTACAAATAAATGCCCATTTGGTCCCTTTTACTTTAAAACATAACTACATGTAACACTGTATACACAGAAAACATACAGCTATGTGGACATTGCCTGGTAGAGGGGAGACCTGGGCAGAGGGTAGGGATCATGGGGACCTTGTTCTGTCATTGCTGCCATGTGACTTGTAATTATGTCATGTACTTATTACTTATTCTTGTCCATCCTCCCAGTAGGCTATGAGCTCCAGAGGAGTCAGGGCTGGGCCCCCTGAGGTGAGGAATTCAGTATGTGCTGAATAAATGGGTGACTTTCACTTCCCAGGAAAGAGCTGCGGGCTGCTCTGTAAGGGGGGCTGACAAGCTTTCTGCTCAGGGCCACACAGTAAATATGTTTGGCTTTGCCAGCCTTCAGGTCTCTGTGGCAATGACTCTGTGCTGTTGTAAATTGGAAAGTGCCAGAGTCCATATGTAAACAAGTGGTCCTGACTATAAACTTTATTTACAGACATGCCAGTGTGACTGTTGTATAATTTTCACGTGTCTGGAAATAGTCTTTTGATTTTTTTCAACCATTTAAAAATGTAAAAAGCAGGACTTCCCTGGTGGCCCAGTGGTTAAGACTTCCTGCTTCCCCTGCAGGAGACATGGGTTCAATCCCTGGTCAGGGAACTAAGATCCCACAAGCCTCGCAGCATGGCCAATAAATAAATAAATAAATAAAAATGTAAAAAACATTCTTAGCTCACAGGCTGTATCAAAACCACAGAAGGGGGCTTCCCTGGTGGCGCGGTGGTTGAGAGTCCGCCTGCCGATGCAGGGGACACGGGTTCGTGTCCCGGTCCAGGAAGATCCCACATGCCGTGGAGCGGCTGGGCCCGTGAGCCATGGCCGCTGAGCCTGCGCGTCCGGAGCCTCTGCTCCGCACCGGGAGAGGCCACAACACTGAGAGGCCCGTGTACCGAAAAAAAAAAACAAAAAAAAAAACACAGAAGGGGGATGTGACCTGCAGGCCAGAGTTTGCCAACTCTATAATGTTAGAATGTTTTGATCAACTGTGTCCCTTTTCTAATCAGAAAATAAATATTTTCCTTCTTTTAAAACATCTTTTAAGACTGTGGTCTGGAGTCAGGCACACCCCTGTTCCCATCCCCTCTGCCACCGATTTGCTGTGTGTCCTTGAGAAAGCCACCTTCCCTCTCTGAGTCCGGGTCTGCAAACTGCAGATAACAGCAGCACACGCACGCTAGACTCTCTTGAGAAAAGTGGACACAATGAATGACCACGTGTCGGTAATTCATTTGAAGACATCAGCTGGGCAAGAGTGGTCACTCCATTGAGAGAAGAGGACCCCAGTCAAGGCTGGAACAGAGACCCCTTGGCTGAGTCGCCAGCCAGATTGTGCCATGCCATCAGCCACTCTTGGAGATAGAGTCCAGGCTGCATGTAGGTGACCACTGGGAGGTGGCAGCTTGGCCAGACATGGGCGGTTCCTTATTTCCTGGGCACCAAAGCTGCAGGAAAGGATCCCAGTTGACCACCGCCTCGGCTTCCTCTTAGTGTCTGTGTGGGCAGTAGCCTCTGAGACTGACCCCTACTTCTTGATATTCATAGCCTCCTGGGATTCCCTACCCTTGTGTACCTGGCTTCTAACCTGTAGGATAATACGGCCAGGGTGAGGGGATGTCCTTCTGTGATCAGATGGCAAACGGTCTGACTTCCGTCTTGCTAGAAGCAAGTTGTCACTTCAGGGAGCCCCACATGGCCAGGGACTGAATGGAGTCAACAGCCAGTGAACAAGCCTGGAAGCGGATGCCTTCCCCAGCTCTGGGCGACACCTTGACTGCAGCCTTGCCAGAGGTTGTGAAACACAGGACCCGGCTAGGCTAAGCTGCACCTGGATTCCTGACCCACGGAAAAATGATAAACATGTGTTGCTTTAAGTGGCTACATTTGGGGCAATTTGTTACATAGCAGTAGCTAATGAATACAGCCTGCCTTCTGTCTCCGGCCGGGCATTCCAGGGCATTGTTTGAGTTGGGTGCCAGTAGTGAGTGCCACCTGTTTACGTGGGTGGCCCAACGATACTGGCATAAGGATGCCTGCAAAGCCCCCGCCACAGTAACCAGGACAGCTGTAAGGAAACTAGACAACACAAATTCACATGGGCTCACGAATTCAGCGTGAGCCCAGCCCTGGTGCCTGGTGACATCTACTCATCCTGCCTCCGCCTGAGGGTCTCATGGAATCCGTGCTGTCCCATCCAGACCACATTAGACCCAATGTGCCCTCAGGAGTCATCAAGCATTTTCTGTGTGCCAGACGGGTCGGACAGACGATATAACCATGAAGAAATACCTTCCCTGAGCGAAATACCAAAGAGAGGTACTGAGAGATGAAACAGTTTCAAATGGGCCATAAGCAGCCTGGGGGGACCCGGGGGGCCTCCCAGAGGAGGTGTGGGCTCGGGCATGAAGCAGAAAGAGAAGGAGACCAGGCCAGGAGAGAGGGGAAGCTGTCCAGGCAGAGGGGAGAGCGTGTACAAAGGCCCAGGGGCAGCAGGGACACAGGAGCTCTGCAGGGAGTGGGAAGGGCCACGGGGAGGACTCTGGAGCCACGTTAAGGCTGTGAGCAGCCATCCAGAGGTGGACGCAGAAGGGCAGGGCTGCCTGGGTTCAAACTCTGTGACCTCAGCCTCTCGGGGCCTCAGTTTCCCCACGTGTTCACTGGGATGTGCAAAACACTTGGCCCAGATGGGGTGTTCCAGGCTCACAGCCGGTGGCCCCGTGTGCAGATAGATGGGAAGGGGAAGTCATGTTTCAGAACCTAGAGGAAACCCCAGCTTACCTTGGGGGCTGGTCTCAGCGTGGCCGGCAGAGGACAGAGCTGACCCCCAGGACTGCCCTGGGGCAAGGCTTTAAGGGTGGGCGCTGCAGGGCTGCCCCGCCTGCCGTCATGGGCTGGAGGGCCCGGGGACCGCTGGGGTGGGCATTTCAGTCCCAGCACTGGAGGCCCCTGTGCGCTAAGCCCCTCATCAGGCCCCGCCCCTGGGGTCTGAGGTGACCTGGGAGAGTGAGGTGAGCTCAGGAAAGGGGAGAGGCAGCCCCGCACAGGAGTCAGAGTGGGGTTCATCAGGGGTTCCCACACCCCACCCTCCCGGCCATGAGATTACCCGTTTTGCCTCTGGAGCCTCAGTTTCCCCACCTGTAAAATAAGGACGATAGAAGAAACCACTGCAGCGCCTCTGAAGATTAAGTGATTGTATTTATTTATTCTATTTATTTTGGCCGCGCCATGCAGCTTGTGGCATCTTAGATGCCGCACCCGCGTCCTGGGCGGTAAAAGCGCAGCGTCCTAACCACTGGACCGCCAGGGAATTCCCTAAGTGATTTTATATACTTAAGGCACTTCCAACCGTGTCTGGAAAATCCTTAGACCCTCACACCCCGGCAAGGAGGGGGCTATTGACGCGGTGGTGACAGACGAGGAAACCGAGGCAGGAAAGCGACTGGGTGAGGACTCCGAGGGCTCGCTGCTCTGGTGCCGAGTCCGCCCGCCAGGCGCTGGCGGCCCGGGAGGCGGGGGCGTCGCGGGGGTCCGGGAGTCAGTGGAGGCCGCCTTCCCCGCCGCGGCCGCTAGGGGCCGCGCGGGCCACTGGGCAGTGCAGTCGCGCCCCGCCCCCGCCCCGCCTCCCGTCCGCCCCCTGCCCAGAAGGCCCTGCAGGGACGCGGCCGTTCCCCTCCCCAGCTCCCGGGGCGCGCCGTCCAGCCCGCAGCATGAGCGCCCCCGCCGCGACCCCTATCTTCGCACCCGGAGAGAACTGCAGCCCCGCGTGGCGGGCGGCGCCCGCAGCTTACGACGCGTCGGACACGCACTTGCAGATCCTGGGCAAGCCGGTGATGGAGCGCTGGGAGACCCCGTACATGCACGCGCTGGCGGCCGCCGCCGCCTCCAGAGGTAGCCCCCGCCGGGCGCGCGGGGTCGACCGAGGCCGGGGCCGCTGGGACCCGGCGCCCGCCCGCTCTCCAGCGACGTGGCGGAACCTCTGCGCTCCTCTCTTTCCTCGCCTGGAAAACGGGGCCGCTCGCGAGGGCAGCGGGGTAGTCCTGGGGCGTTGCGGGCGCCCTGAGTTCCGGGAACCCTCTCTCCGGGGAGCACCGAGGCCCCGACCCCGGCAAGGGGTCGGGGTGGGCCGGGGGATGGGTTCTCAGCCGCGGAACTCAGCCGCCGGACCCCACCCGAGGTCGAGGACAGGGGAGTGGCGGCCTGGCGAGGTGCTGCCCAGGCCCACGTGGGTAATGCTCCTGCCCAGGAGTCGCGGGAGGCCCTGCCCTGGCTAAGAATAGCTCTGGTAACGCTGAGGCCTGGAGACAGCTGTCGGGGGTGGCCCTGCACCTGGTGTCAGAGCCCGCGGGGTGCCGAGGGCTCCCCACGACCCCCAGAGGCCGGGTGCACCAGCTCTGGGCCTGTGTTCCCATCTGGCAAATGGACACAGCCAGTGTCCCTGCATGGTTAGGGCGTTTCTCCCCTCCTCTTTGACCCAAAGGGGTTCGACCCCCGTTCCTCACTGTTCCAGGTCTGGGCCTTGAATCCTGGTCCTCCCTTGCCCTTACTTAGTAGACTTCATTGTTTGTTGTGGGGGGGGGCAGGGGACGCTGCCCAAATCAGGAGATAAGCGCCCTCAGTGCAAACAGCATGGGCCGGGGCTCAAAGTCCAGGGTCTGCCCTGCCCCGTGGGCCAGACCAGAAGCCGCTGTCCGTGGCCTCCCCGGCAGGCCACCCTCTCTGGCTACTGGCCCCGGGCCCACGCTGTTCCCTCTCAGGGCTGCTGTGTTCTGTCCCACCCCCCACCTTTGCTCTGCAACCTGTCGCTCCTAGTAGCAGTCGTTTCTCTCTGCCAAGGCCCCGCCCCCGCGCCCCCTCCTCCAGGTAGCCTCCCCAGCCCCACCCAGTGTGTAAGGCGTGGGCTCTCTGTCTGCCCAGGGGGCCGGGTGTTGGAGGTGGGCTTTGGCATGGCCATCGCAGCTACGAAGGTGCAGGAGGCCCCCATCGACGAGCACTGGGTCATCGAGTGCAATGAGGGCGTCTTCCAGCGGCTCCAGGACTGGGCCCCGCGGCAGCCACACAAGGTGCCCGCCTCTGCCCGAGGTCCCGCTCCTCACGCTCCTTAGGGGGAAGACCCTGCCCACGGAGTGGGCTGGGGACCTGGGGTGGCCGCAGACTTGGGGGAGGTGGTCTTCTCTCTTGGGAGTTCCTCTGCCCCCTCCCTTGCAACAGGTGGAGAAGTCTTGGGCCCCCTTTGACCCTCAGCCTTATCTTTCTTTCTCCCCTGCACCAAGGTGGTTCCCTTGAAAGGCCTGTGGGAGGAGGTGGCACCCACCCTGCCAGACAGTCACTTCGATGGTGAGGGGCTCTGGGCACTGGGTGGGGGGCCTCTGCCTGGTTTGCCAGCCCCTCCTTTGCCTGCTTCTGAGGCACACATGCCTTGATGTGTCACTGGGGTGGCAGAGCCCGGGGGGCAGGCACAGACACACATACAGGAGCCTGGCACTCAGGTGCGTGGACATCTCAAGAACGACCGGATGGGACACAATTCGTAGGGGCAGCTGCAGCATAGCGAACTCTGGGTTCCCAGCCGCCTCAACTTGCAGCCAGGGTCCTGACCACGTGGCTTCTGTCCTCCCGAGCAGGGATCCTGTACGACACGTACCCGCTGTCTGAGGAGACCTGGCACACGCACCAGTTCAACTTCATTCGGGTAGGATCGCTTGCGGTGGGACGGGGTCTGCCAGCCCTAAGGTGGGGGTCAGCCCAGTGGGTGCGCCTGCTGTCCCCACAGGAGGCACCTCTCCTTCCGGCGTTCGTCTGGCCTGGCGGGAGGCCCGCTGGGAACGCCTCTGCCCATCCCCACCCCCTCCTGACCACTGTCCCCCCAACCCCGGCCAGGACCATGCCTTCCGCCTGCTGAAGCCAGGGGGCATCCTTACCTACTGCAACCTCACCTCCTGGGGGAAGCTGATGAAGTCCAAGTACTCGGACATCACCACCATGTTCGAGGTACTGCAGCCTGGGCACTCCCTGCCCCGCCCCACACCCCACCCCTGGCAGCGACTTTGGGTGGGGAGGCAGATGGGGTCACCTGAGACCTGGGGAGGGCCCCTTGCCTCTGGCCCTGGGGGCTCATCTCTTGGGTGGACTCTGAGCCTCCACTTGTAAGTCAGGAGAGGTTTCTCCCTAGCTCAAGGACCTTAGATGGCTCCCAAGTGCCCTCAGGATACAGGGATTCAGCCCAAGGTCCCCAGCGGCATCCCCTTACTCTGCCCTTATCCACTCAGGGTGTATCTTTATGGGTCTAGCCACCCCTTGTCTTGGGCCTTTGCCCACTCGGTTCCCTCTGCCTGCGAGGACGTGTGGGTGAGCAGCCTGGTGATACCCCATGACAGCCAGGAAGCTGTGTGTGGACACCTGGAGATTCCCACCCAGACCTGGGCTCCAGCATTTTCTTAGCAGCCCCGCCCTGCCCCCAAGGGCCTTGGCACTTGTAGGGGTGGCTGGCAGGGTGCCTCCTGAGGCCCCAGGGCCCTGGAGGTGACTCGGCACCTCCCTCTGGCCAGGAGACACAGGTGCCAGCCCTGCTGGAAGCAGGCTTCCGGCCGGAGAACATCCACACACAGGTCATGGAGCTGGTCCCACCGGCCGACTGCCGCTATTACGCCTTCCCGCAGATGATCACGCCCCTGGTCACCAAGCACTGAGCCCACTGGGCCCACCGGCTCAGCTGCCCACGCCACCCTGGGGGCTCTGGGCTTCAGGAACCCCTAACCCCCAAGACCCCTACTGAGCGCCTTCGTGGCCGGGAGTGCAGGCTCTGGCCCCTCAGCCCTGGTCCAGACCCACACCAGCCACATGACATCAACAAGCTTCCCTAACCTTCTCTGCAAGGGGACGGCCACTACCTTCCTACCATGGTCCTGAGAATGAAATAAACACTAACACTAGGTTTAGCCAATCAGCACGAGGACACAAACGTGTGCTTGCTTTACTCTTCCTGCCCCTCCAGAAAAGAGTGAAAGGAAAGAAACCTGTTAAATTGACCACCACCGAGGCAGTGGCTCTACCACTCCAAAGTTTCTGATCCTGCCTCTGAGCCCCCCGCTGTGCCCCCTGAAGACATTGCCAATTAGTCACCCATGGCCCCTCCCTCCCGCCCGCCCTCTGGTGGGCAGCTGGGGTCCCCAGAGGAGGTGGAACTAGGTCAGGACCTCATAGCAGGTGGCAGCCCCAAGGCCCAGACCCTCTGGTCCCACCCAGTCAGGCTGCACCACGATGCCTCGCTCTGAGTCGACGCCCCTCCAGCCCCGGCACAGGGACACCATGGATCTGTCTGCCCTGGACCCTGGTGCCCAGCTGGTCGCCGCGGTGTCGTCTGCTTCACCCCGACCCGCTCTTGGACGTGTCCACTCCCCTCCTTCGTGGGTGGGGCCTCCCACTGGGCCACGCTGGGCCCGGCTGTCCACTCCAGGGGCCTCGGCATCTCCATGCACAAGAGACAGGCCTGACCCCGCCCACCTCCCAGGCCCCCACCCCGGCCCCCACACCACGTGGAGCAGGGCAGCCAGGCGGATTTATGGGCTTTATTGACCGCCTCTGGGGGAACGGCGCAGACGCCGCAGGGCGGCCAGGCAGCGGCACTACCTGCGGTACCAGATCTGGAGCCTCTTCTCGCGCTTGATCTTCTTCTGCAGCTGCAGGATGCCATAGAGCAGGGCCTCGGCTGTGGGCGGGCAGCCTGGGGGGCGGGTGGCACCTCAGTCTTCCTGCCCTTCCCCCTCCCCTCCGCTCTGCTCCAGGTGGGGGCAACCAGGCCACTTCCCAGGATGGGGAGGGGCAAGACAGGGCTCTGCACCAAGAGAGCTGGGGGGCTTGGCCCATCACGGGAAAGGAGCCAGAGAGGGGCAGGGTGGGCAGCTGCTGATCCCAGGGCCGACCTCCCAGCCAGGATGAGGGAGGCCTGGGCTACCCCTCCCAGGCCGAGCTGCCCTGGCCCTGGCCCTCCCGCCACGTGACCCGGCTCGGTACCCGGGAGGACAATGTGGGCTGCCTGCCAACCCCCAGGCCACGCCAGCGTCCGGTGAGGACCCTTGGAAAGGAATGGGGGCAGACTCTTCAGACTGGGAGACCCTCCAGAGACAGCGAGGGGGAAAGGCTGCGGTGTCACTCTTATTCTTGGACCCAAATCTGCTTATTCTTAAAAGGGGGCAAGCTGTCTCAGTGGGGCTGTGGGGGTTCTGTGAATCGGGTGAGGGCCGCGTGGACGCCACCTGGGGGCTCACCTGGGACGTAGATGTCCACGGGCACAATACGGTCGCAGCCTCGCACCACAGAGTAGGAGTAGTGGTAGTAGCCACCTCCGTTGGCGCAGCTGGTGGGGAGGGGAGCGCCAGCCGTGAGAGTCTCTCCAGCGACCCCGGCCTCCATCCCTCCTCACAGCCCCCAACCCGCACCCCCTTCCAACCTCAAGCAGGTGCCAGGCGGTCAGGAAAAGGGCAAGACTGGGACACAAGTCACAGGAAAGACAGCGGCCACCTGAGACCTTCCGTGGGACCGGGTAGGACAGAAACAAACGGTGGGACTATGAACAGATGACCCTCAGTGAGAGAAGCCAGATGTGAAAGGACACAGCGTGTGATTCCATTGATGGGAAACGTCCAGAACAGGCCAGTCCACAGACAGAGAGTGGGTTCCTGGTTGTCAGGGGCTGGGGGAGGGGGTGGGGAGTGACTGCTGATGGGGACAGGGCTTCTACTGGGGTGATGGAATGCTCTGGAATTAGATAGAGGTGATGCTTACACAACACTAAGAATGCATTAAAATCCACAAAATTGTACGTTTTGAAAGGGTGAACTTTGTAGTATGTGAATTCTGCCTCAACCAAAAAAGTCAGGTGACTAAATGGCTTTTAATGATATGGAGAAATGAGGTGCTGGCTAGACGGTGAGGAGGCTGCAACGCCCCCCCGAGCAGGACGTCCTTCCTGTGGTCATAACACAGAGAAACAGAATGAAACTGGACAGGCTGTTGGGGCGGGGGAGCGACTGTAACAGGACAGAAGGGGACGTCCTGGACAACCCCGATCAGAAAGCAGCACAGAAACGAGACTGGAAGAGACAAGCCAGCGTGTCACCGGCGTGTCTGCTGCTGGAGCCCCCGCCCCGCCGGGCACTCACCTCCCCATAGACACGACGTAGCGAGGCTCTGGCATCTGGTCATAGACCTGGAAGAGACAGGGGTCTGCGTGCAGCTCAAGCCTGGGCGGGGGGGGGGGGGGGGGGTTGGGGGAGGGGGAGGGGAGGGGGCATGATGGTGAGGCCCACCTTGCGGAGCGCGGGGGCCATCTTGTTGGTGAGCGTCCCAGCCACGATCATCACGTCGGACTGGCGGGGGCTGGCGCGGAAGACCACGCCGAAGCGGTCCATGTCGTAGCGGGGCGCTGCCATATGCATCATCTCCACGGCGCAGCAGGCCAGGCCAAAGGTCATGGGCCACAGGGAGCTCTGCAGGGCGGGGCAGTCAGCCCGTAAGTGGACGAGTGGCCCACTGTGTTTAAAGAAATTGGACGATTTCACACAGAAAAATCTGTTTCTAGCCTTTTCTGGGCCCTGCCCACAGCAACCATGTGACCTCCAGACCCCGAAGGCCGCCCTGGACACTGGTCATCGGCCTGAGCCTGATGCCCCAGCCCAGGACTATGTGACAGGAGGGCCAATTGAGTTAGGCCCATGGGTCTACACTTCCCAGCAGCCACATTACCAAAAGGTAAAACAGACAAAAATAAAACCAAGTACAATTAGCTTTAATAATATAGTCCACATAACCCAGCATATCCTAAATCCCGGCCTCCAACATGGGCACTTGCTGCTCTGAGTGCCCAGTGGCCACACACGGCACAGGTCTAGACCCCGGGGCTCAGCACCCTGGAGGGTCTTGTTCCCAACACCGCCTGGACTCAAAGTGCCAATTCCTCCAGGAAGCCCTCCTGGTTGCCCTCTGACTTCTCTCCATCCTTTGGTGCCCGATATCACCCCTGCCCCCACCTACAAGCTGTTCTCCACCAGAGCTTTCTCTGCTTGTCTGTGTCCAGTCTGGGATCTGGCCAAGGTCCCTGCTGCCCTGTGGATGTCCTAATTCAGGTGACAGGGCTCGGGTCACACAGCAGGCAAGGGCTGCCCAACACGGCAGGGCCATGACTCCACAGCACACGACCATCGCCGCCCTGGAGCTGTGGGCCTGGAGGGACACTCGCTGTGGACTCGCTGGTCACACACAGACACCAGGACAGCACCAGCCCGCCCGTCAATGGGGGATTGTTACCCAGCTGGGCGCCCCGAGAGCACTGAAAGGAACCACTGTCCTGGGACAGAGGACACATGTCCGGGGGGAGACACGGACAAGCACGTGAGCAAGCAGACTGTCCCACGGCGAACGTGGGGGTGGGGTGGGGGATTAGGATATTTGCTGAGAAGGAGCTACTGTTTCCATCGTGTATTTCCAGTTAAAAACATGGGTTTTACGTTAAGAGAGAAAAGAGAGGAATGAACAGAAAATGGAAGGAGAAGAACAGGAAGGAGGTGGCTCATCTTCTCTGGGGACCGATGCGGGGGGCAGGGAGCACCGAGGGAAGTCAGGCCAGGAACTGCTGGGGGCAGGGCAGGGGTCCTGAGACAGAATCAAAGCCACAGGTCCCCACACGGAGGGGCCCTGGGGGAGTCCGGCCCACTCCATAGCCATGGGAGTGTGGCTGAGCAGCCAGAGGGGGCCCCACGGACGCAGACGAGGAGGGGCTCACCCGGCGGGCCCAGTTGATGAGGTCGTCCAGCTTGGCCACCACATACTCGCCCCGGCTGCTGGGAAGGGCGGCGGATTTGGGGACCACGGCTCCGGCCTGGGACACGGCGGGGTGGGTGCTGGGCACGGGACACAAAGCAAGGGGAGGCATCAGCCAGGCAGGTATCCTGGCCGGGCCCAGCCCACAGCAGCCTCTCCGAGGGCAGGACAAAGCCGTGGTCACGGCGGGTCCCCAGAGCAGCACTGGGAGTAGCCGTGAGGCCAGGTCTGCAGCATCCCTGCGCCCGGGCCTGGGGCAGGACATGCCTGCTCAACAACGGAGTGAAAGATGGTGTGGACGGGCCTCCACCGCCTCACTGAGGCCCAGCAGGACCCTGTCCTCTCGGGGACTGTCTCCCCATCTGGAAAACAGGCTCGGCCGACACACTCTTTAGCGAGAGCCCTCCTGGTCTGGAGTTGTGCAGCCATTGGCCTGCGCGCACAGGAGCGGGCTGGGCAGAACTCTGAGGGCAGGGACCCCCTCACATACCCCGCTGGGTGGTGGGAGTGCCCCGGAGTTGCCACAGGCTGCTGCTGTGCTGGGGTGGGGGGATGTGGAGACTTCAGGGTGTGTGGGCTCCCGGGAAGGCCGACCTCACCTGCTCGGGCTGTCAGCAGCCAAGCTGGGATGGACCCCGCGCACCTGCAGAGCTGCGCCCACGCCAGAGCTGCGGGGAGACAGACTGCCCATGACTAGCAGCCCAGGGCGCCCCAACACGCTGTGACAGGGTTACCCCGGGGCCAGGATGGGGAAACTGACCAGGGGGTCTAACCCAGCCCACTGCCGGCTTTTGTAAATAAAGTTTTATTGACACATAACCACACCTATTCACTTCCTTGGTGTCTGGGACTGTTTTTACAGAGGCAGAGCCAAAAACGTTTACCATTTGGCCCTTTAAGGAAAAAAAAAAATCTGCTGATCCCTGGTCTAGAGAGTGCCTGGTTTTCATTTGATACTTCCCTCATTCTCCCCGTCTTCCCTTTGCTTTGCAGCGAGTGTGTATTTTATCTGTAGGAAAAAGGCCGTATCAAAACAAACTCAGCCCAAATCTGAGGGCCTGGCAGCCACCTGCCTTCCTGCCCCAAGGAGGCCTACACGGGGCTGCCATCAGAGCAAACGTGCTGAATGCCTTTCGTGCGCCAGGTAGCGACTGGGCTCTGAGGGTACTAGGGCAGGCAGACGTGGGGCTGGATGCCAGGCGGCCCCTGGCCTGGTGCTGATGGAGGGCCCGCCCGGATCTGAGGCCCCCTGACAGCCCCCTCTGAGCCCCTCCCTGCCAGGGCCTCACTGCGGGGTGTCAGGATCAGAGATGCAGACACACAGGCAGGCAGGCAGGCAGGCACTCACCGAAGAGCAAGGATCCCACGGAGCAGGCCAGGAGCTGCAGAAAGAACCACAGGGTGGGGGCAGTGAGTTGTGGCAGCACCAGAGGCCACGAACAGCCCAGACGGTCCAGCCTCCAGGTGTTTGCCCATCAGGCCCCCCACGTGGTGCACCCGCCCTCTCACCCTCAGTCTATCTAC
Source organism: Delphinus delphis (assembly GCF_949987515.2). Taxonomy (NCBI): domain Eukaryota; kingdom Metazoa; phylum Chordata; class Mammalia; order Artiodactyla; family Delphinidae; genus Delphinus; species Delphinus delphis. Next base: position 2,469,366 of record NC_082685.1, on the reverse strand, counting down.
ATTCCATTTAACAATTGATAAAGAGCAATCTTTCAGGGGAATTCCCTGGTGGTCCGGTGGTTAGGACTCCACGCTTCCACTGCAGGGGGCCCGGGTTCGATCCCTGGTCGGGGAGCTAAGATCCCGCAAACCGCAAGGTGTAGCCAAAAAAAAAAACCAGTGATCTTTCAGAATGTGAACCAGACAGTGTCATTCCCCTGCTTCCAACCCCACACTCCACGTCAGAGCCACCTTCCCTTTCCTCAGGAATGTCAGTGTCCCTCCTGTCTCAGAGCCTTTGCACTTGCTGTCCCCTCTGCCTGGAGCACCACTCTCGTGGGGCAGCTTTCAGCTCAAATGCCTGGGTCTACACTAGCTCCGCAGGCCCTCTAGATCCTGTCACTCTGTTCTAACTCTATCCACATGTCCTCCTGTGGCGCCTGCCTCCCCCTGATGCTAGGGCTTCCCTGGGTTCCCCAGTGTCTGTCTCGGCCTTGGCTCAGCCTGACAGGCTGTCAACAAACCCATAGACATCAGCGAGGCTCCAAGCCCTGGGCTGGGAGTTCCGGGGTTTCAGAGGCTGGGCAAGGAGTCCAGGCCAACGGCCCAGCCCCGGACTCTTGTGCAAGCTGTTCCTCTCTGAGCCTCAGCTCCCCCATCTGAAAATGTAGGGCTTTGGGTAATCTCACAGCACAGTAAATGCCCTTCACCTCCAAGGTGAGGGGATTCCAGCCTCTGGACCAGACATTCTTAGCAAGGGGCCGCTGGTGAGGATTCAGCAGACCAGTGAGCTTGCACGGGAAAGAAAAATACCCTCTCTATTGTCACCAACGTCTTACTGAAAATTGGCCTTTCCTTAAAATCTGAGTATAGCCAAAACCACACCAGTATTAGCGAGACCTAGGCTTTTCAACAACAGAAATGACAGTGGTTTCCTAACCCCGACATAGAGGCTGCAGCCAACCCTGTGTAAAGGAACGTGTCCACTTCTCACTCCTTCAAAGTCACAGCAGTAGGCAGATCTGCCACTAAACCTCGGCTTTCCAGGCATGAATAATGAAGCACCCGGGCTGCGAACTGACCCCCGGTTCCCAGACAGAATCCTGGCAACTGTCAGTATAACCGCTTTTCTTTGCAACCCTGTGAATCCATCCTATGCGTTTAATCGCTAATCGGAGGAAAGGTCCGCGGAGCAGCCGGGGTTTGGACGCCTTCTCTGCGGGTGACCGTCCCCTTCCCGGGGTGGCAGGGTGCCCCGGGGTCGCGTCCCTGCCCGGACAGGCCGCGTGACCACCAGCGGTTCCAGCCGCTCTCTGAGCCTCAGTTTCCTCGGATGTCGGGGCTGCTGCCCCCTCGCCGCCTCCTCCCGGAAACTTCAAGGGCAGCATCCCGGGCCGAGCCTGGGTCCCTCCGGCTCCCGCCCCGGCCCCCTCCGAGGCTGGGAGTCTGCGTCGCCCTCGGCATCCGCTTCCCCATGCGGCCGGGCGGAAAGGCGCCCGGAGCGACCCAAGCCCCGACCCCGCCCCCGCCCTCGGCCCCGCCGCCCCGACCTGCTCACCCGCCAGCGCCGCCATCTTGGCCTCGGCCTTCAGACAACCTCTATGGTCCGTCCTCTTCAGAGCTCCGGGTCCCCGGGGCCGTCGCCCAAAGTGCCTCGGCTCGTGCTCGGAAACCGGAACTCGGGCGGGGACGTTCCGCCTCTGTGGAACCCCCAGCACCGCGCGCCGCCGGACGCCCCACGCGGGATAGAAGGATACGGAAGTGCGCGGGGAGGGTCGTGGCAAAAGAAGGCGTCCCCTCTCTTCTTAGCCGGGGAAGGAAAAGCGAAAGCACGTCCCTGGGTGGGCTCGAACCACCAACCTTTCGGTTAACAGCCGAACGCGCTAACCGATTGCGCCACAGAGACGGTGCTAAGGCCTGCTTCCAGGCGCCACCCTACGAGGCATGCGCGGCCCGCAGGGGCGGCCCGAGCTGCGCCTTCACGCAAGCGGCTCAGCGTGGGGCGGAGTCGGGGGTGGGGGCAACCCCCTGCTGCGCAGCCGAAATAGCTCAGTTGGGAGAGCGTTAGACTGAAGATCTAAAGGTCCCTGGTTCGATCCCGGGTTTCGGCAGACGTTTTGGTGCCCCCAGCGAACAGCGTTCTGTTTTGCTCCAAGCTGATCCAGCTTCTCCCAGCACTTTTACCCAGAATGTGTCGGTTTTGACCTTTCCTCCCCAGAATACTCTCCATTCTTCAGATGAGGAGCTGGGCTGCTGGCTCATGCCAATGCGGGAGGGCTTAGAACAAGGCCTCATCCCCATCCACCCCGGTCCACCCCCAAAACTATGATCCCAGCCCGAATGACCCCCTTCCCCACTCCCATTTACAATATTTTTTAAGTGGCAGGATCAGAACGAATGTAATTGTCAAAAGAAACACTACTGAATACCAAAAGGGAGTTTGCAGAGACACCTTCTGCTCGGATGTCGTTTAACTGTGACAGTCCTGCTGGGTGCCTATTCTGCCCATTTTACAATACATATGGGGAAACTGAGGTTCCCCCGTTCCCAACGGGGGAACGCAGGTGAGGAGCAGGGCTGGCTCCTGGCGAGGGAGGACCACCCCAGGTGTGTCCTGGAGCCCGACTGCGCGGTCCCGGGAAGGGGAGGCGGGGCGCCGGTAGGTGTCACCATCCCGGTGGTGACACACAGGAGAAAAGAGAGGGGCTGGGCCGAGGGCTGGGTCTGTTGAGAATCCTACACCTCCTTGCCCTCAGTTCCCACAGCTGGCCAGGCTGTGGAGCTGGAATTTTTTAATTAAAATAAACCTTGTACTTCCAAATAGTTTGATTCAAAGAAAAGTTGCAAACCTAGTACCAGAGTTCGCTGTACTCATCACCCAGTCTCTCCTGCTGCTAACATTTTACACTGACGTTAACAATTCATGACCCAATGTATATACATCGCCAGCTCATGTCCAGGCATTATTCAGGCTCCTGTTTTCTCCTAACGTTCCTTGTCCTGTGAGCCAGGCACCTGGGAGCCGAGCCCCCAGCCTCGCTCGAGCCTTCAGACACCTGACTGCGACCTCCTGAGACCACAACCCAGTCAAGAGAGAATGTTGCTTCCAGCCGCCAGGGGCCGGTACACTGCTAAGGCAGGGATGGATAACTAATACAGGAGGGGCCATCGGCTGTCAGGGTGATGGATTGGATGGGGAGCGGGGGGTGGGGGGGTGGATAGGGGAGGTAAGAGCCTGCATCAAGAAACTGGGACTGTCAAGGGCAAGCCCTGAAACGGAGAAGCAGGTCTGACAGGGCAGGGAGTTAACAGAGGGTTCACCATAATTCCAGGAACACTGAGGGTGAGGGGGTGAGGGCAGATGGGTAGGTGGGGAGGAGGTGGGGGGGGGGGAGAGGAGGGGGAGCCAGGGCTGGAGGAGATGGGGAGCAGGACCTGGAAGGGACGGAGCAGGGGCAGGAGGATGGGGGGTGCAGGGGCTGAGAGGGGAGCCGGGACAGGAAAGCCTGGCCATAGAAGCCATGCATTGGGGGGAGGGCCACTGACCGCACTGCATAGACGTGCCTGTCTGATTTGAGATTCTGTGTGTGTGTGCATCCCTCGTCTTAATCAGCTTCCTAGATAAATGATAGACTTAAAGAGGTGCTCAAGTGAACACAAGGAAAACTCCCCCTTCCAGGAAGTGGTTTTGTTGATGCACTGCTCCTCACACCGGGGGGTCTGATCGTCCCCTCATGCCATCTGGGCTGGAACGAGAAAGGTACAGCGACTGTAGGACAAGCATCGCAGGGTCTGGGGTCAGGGGTCTGGCTGAAAAAGGTTCAGGAAGGGTGGCTGTGAGTGGTGGGAGGTGACCGGGGCAGGGGTGGACGCCTGGGGAGGGGACGGGACACAGTGGGGGAGCAGCGTGGCCGTGCAGAGGTGTGGGCTGCTGAGACGCCAGCTGGCCGGAGCCCAGACAGCTGAGGGGGGACACCGGGTGAGGGTGGGTGCAGGGAAGCTGGGGCTGTGGTGGACGGGGGTGCAGGAGGCCACGGGCCAGCCGGTGGGGGCCCTGGCTGCACCCCGTGTTGTGCTGGGTCTCTCTTCTTGATGCAGAAGCAGCCCAGTGCGCTGTCTTCCCGGGGGCCAGGGCCACCTCACTGCTCCTCCTGGAACATTCCTCACTTGGTCGGCTGGCTCTGCCTTCCTAACTACTACCCAGCGCCAATTTGGGGCATCAACAGACGCCCACCCAGCACTGCCTGCCCCAGTGGCCCTGGGACAAAGTTTCAAGACGAACAAAAACATAATACAGTGGGAGTGAGGAACTGAAGACACCTGCTGGGGCACAGGACCGGGATGGGGCTGGGCGCCGAGCAGCGGAAGCCTCCAGCACTTCTGGTCAGCACCCGGCACACCTGAAACACCGGCTCGGCTGGGCTGACATGGGACCCGCCCCCCCAGCCAGGCTGGGGAAGGAGCCTCCAGAAGCAGCCATCGGGGACAGCGTGGCCGGCCCGAGTGCCCGAGGTGGGCTGCGCGTGGGGCCCAGGAAAGAACAGGCAGGGCTGCAAAACGGCATTTAATTCCAGTCTGAATAGTTCAATTCCACAACCAGAGCTCAGAACACAGATATATAAAAATACTTCACGATAACGGAATAGTCCACGTGGATGCCTCACCCACAAGAGCACCCTGTTCTCCATCCTGACCCACTTCAAGGAGGCTTGCTGTCTACACCTTTCTAGAAGGGAGCGAGGCCACGGTGGAGATGCTAGCGGGGCCATTCTCCCAAGCCTGGCCCACACGGGATGCCCCTCCGACCGCCCTGGGGGGCAGCTCAGCGGGACCTCCAGGGCCGTGTCTGCACCTCTGCTTGGGTTTCAGCAAAACCAGCAGAGACACCACACGCAGGTCCCCGCAGTGATCTCTGCACCTCCTTCCCGCAGGGACCCAGCCTCCCGTCAGGATCAGGGCCCGTGTCCCCGGCGCCTGCGAGAACCTCTCCCCAACTGTCCTCTGCAGCGGCCGCTCGCTGGCCGGTGCCGGCTTCAGGGAGGACTGGCCGAGCTCAGATGCCGCGGCGCAGCCATCATGGTGGGGACTTGGCTGTTTCCTTCCACAGGCAGCCTCGCGTCAGCTTAGAATAAATAATCCACCGTGTGTCGCTTTAAACCAGAACAGAATTTCTGTGACCACGTCAAGGACCGGGCCTTCACACAACTCTCTCCAAAGGTGGGGGGGGGGGCCCTGAGCCTGGAACCCTCAGGCATCGGGGGACCCATCTGTGCTTCGGGCTTCCAGACAAAGGACTGGTTTCCACTGGTGCCGGGCCGCGACCCCACGGCCCAGGCCCAGGCCGTGCACACAACGACCTTGGCCGGGCTGGGGGGCGCAGCAGCCCGGTGGGATCGTCACAGCTATCTGGGCAGTTGGCTGTGCGGTGACAAGGCCGGGCGGGGAAACCCACATGGAGGCCGGGCGGAAAGAGGCTGGAAAGACTGCCGGTCCGTCTGCTCTCCTGCACGAGTCCCAGCAGAGGCTAGAGCACGGGAAAGCAGCGGCTCTCGGGTCCTGCCTCTTACAAACACGGGTTTGCCTCAAAAACACGTAACAGAGGCACAGCAAACTCAGGAGCCGTCATAAGAGGAGCCACACACAGGAGGGAAACAAACGGAAAAATACACTGATGTTGCGGGAGCCGTACGTTCGTATCAGAGTCTTTAAAGCTCCTGTTTAATGTTGGGTACAGTGCTTTTCAACACAAAACACAAACGTGCACCTTCTGTGAACCTACACGGTACAGTCACAGGTAATGACGTAAAGTTAAAAAAAAAAAAATGCCTCTGTCCTTTCAAACCCTTTCAGGAGCTGTACCTTCCACAAGAGCCAGGAAAACAGAGGCAGCAGCCGTCAGGAAGGCCAACGGCCCGCCTGTGCTCCAGAGCGCAGGGCCTTGCCTCCACCGGCCTCAGCTTCGCCGGCTCCTTTCTTCCAGGAGCTGCGTATCAAATATTTCTTTTTCCCTGCAAAACCAAAAGGAGATCACTTCGTTTTAGTCAGCAATTCCCTCTCCCAAGGCAAGAGAAATCAAAGAAAAATAAACAAATGGGATCCTAACCAAACTTATAAGCCCTTGCACAGCAAAGGAAACCATCAACCTATGGACTGGGAGAAAATATTTACAAATGATGTGACTGAAGAGGGCTTGATTTCCTAAATATACAAACAGCTCATACAACTCAATAACAGAAAACAAACAACCCAATCGAAAAACGGGAAGACCTAAATCCAAATTTCCCCAAAGACATACAGATGGCCAACAGGCACGTGAAAAGATGCTCAACATCACTAATTATTACAGAAATGCAAACCAAAACTACAGTGAGGTATCACTCACACTGGTCGGAATGGCCATTGTTATGAAGACGACAAGTAACGGGGGATTTCCCTGGTAGCGCAGTGGTTAAGATTCCGTGCTCCCAATGCAGGGGGTATCACCTGATCCCTGGTCAGGGAACTAGATCCCACATGCATGCCACAACTAAGACCCGGTACAACCAAATAAATATTAAAAAAAAAAGAAGTCTACAAATAACAAATGCTGGAGAGGATGTGGAGAAGAGGGAACCCTCCACCCTCCTCCTACACTGTTGGTGGGAATGTTAAGTTGGTGCAGCCAGTATGGAAAACAGTACGGAGACGCCTCAAAAAAGTAAAAACAGAATTACCATATGATCCAGCAATCCCACTCCTGGCATATACCCAGACAAAACTCTAATTCGAAAAGACAGGTACTTCCCTGGCGGTCCAGTGGTTAGGACTTCACCTTCCAATGCAGGGGGTGTGGGTTCCGTCCCTGGTCAGGGAGCTAAGATCCCACATGCATCATGGCCAAAAAACCAAAACACAAAACAGAAGCAATACTGTAACAAATTTAATGAAGACTTTAAAAATGGTCCACATCAAAAAAATCTTTAAAAAAAAAAGAACAGATACATGCACCCCAACATGCATTGCGGCACTCTTCACAACAGCCAAGACATGGAAACAACCTAAATGTCCATCGATGAATAGATAAAGAAGATGTGGTACACATATACAATAGAATACTACTCAGCCATAAAAAAGAACAAAATAATGCCATTTGCAGCAACACAGCTGGACCTAGAGATTATCATACTAAGTGAATTATTGTAGTTTTTTTTTTGCCACGCCACACAGCTTGTGGGATCTTAGTTCCCCAACCAGGGATGGAACCTGGCTGCGGCAGTGAGAGCACCAACTCCTAACCACTGGACCGCCAGGGAAATCCCCATACTAAGTGAAGTAAATCAGGCAGAAAAGGAGAAATACCATACGACGTCACTTATATGTGGAATCTAAAATATGACACAAATGAACTTCTTTACAAAACAGACACAGACTCACAGACATAAACAAACTTATGGTTGCCAAAGGGGAAGGGTGGGAAGGGATAAAGTGGGAGTTTGAGATTAACAGATGCACGCTGGTATATATAAAAAAGATGAACATCAAGGATTTACTATATAGCACAGGGAGCTATACTCCGTATCTTGTAACAAACTGTAGTGAAAAAAATCTAAAAAAAAGAACACAGACACACACACGTGTACACATATAACTGAGTCACTTTGCCGTACACCTGAAAGTAACGTAATATTGTAAATCAATTATACTTCAATTAAAAACAAACAAACAGGGCTTCCCTGGTGCACAGTGGTTGAGAGTCCGCCTGCCGATGCAGGGGACACGGGTTCGTGCCCCGGTCCGGGAAGATCCCACATGCCGCGGAGCGGCTGGGCCCGTGAGCCATGGCCGCTGAGCCTGCGCGTCCGGAGCCTGTGCCCCGCGACGGGAGAGGCCACAACAGTGAGAGGCCCGTGTACCGCTAAAAACAAACAAACAAACAAACAAACAAAAAAACCAACCAAACAAAAAAAAAAAACCATAAACAGAGAAGTGAGTGTTTCATAGGGACCAAGTTTCCGTTTGGGAAGATGAGAAAGTTCTGGAAATGATGGTGGGGATGGTTGCCCAACAGTGTCAATGTGCTCAATGCCACTGAGCTGTGCGCTTAAGAGGGTTAAGACGTTGAATTTTACGTTATGGGTATTTCACCACAATGAAGAAAAATAAACTACAAAGAAAAATTGGTGAAACAGCAAATTGTCCTTTAAAATGGCTATCTGTTAACAAAAAATTACATGATCAGTTAGTTGACTGGCTGCCCCTCTCAGGATCAACAAGGAATATGATCCCGAGGGGGACGACCCAAAGGTAAACGGAACACAGCAGCCTAAGAACCCCAAGAGGAGACCCAAACCCTGTCGTGGTGCCGAGGCTCGATGGTTTGTGCACAAGAACCTAAACGCAACTACGGTGTGAAAAGAAGCGGGAGGTGGATGCACCAGGACAGACCCGCTGCCCGACTGACACCCGGCCCAAGGGACCCCTGGCTGCCCAGGCTCGGCGCCTGAGGCGGCAGGGCGCGGCCGGGGCACAGCCCATGGCCCTCCATAGGCATCTGGGGCGCCTGCAGCCGGTTGAGGCTGCGGGAAACTCAGGACGCCCTCCGACCGGCAGCCCGAGCGGGAGGGTGGTGCCAGCTGGAGATGGGCCGCTCAGACCTCACTCTCCCGGGAGCACCGTCTCTTTACCGGGTGTGCAGGGCAGCCGCTGAGGCTGGGGACAGTCTGTACCACGAGACCCTAGTTGAGTCTTCAGCCTGTCACCGCCACGCGGCCCCGCCTGCTCCCAGCGAGGCCTGGCAGCCCGCCCAGAGACAGGATTAGGGGCTCCAGACCGCCAGTCCAGGGCGCTAACCACAGCAACGTGAGAGGAACATCTTGATCACCGCATTCTTCCCGCCAGCCAGGGACGTCCGGGCAGCGGCTGCTGCTTAATCTCACTGTTTCCTCAAATAGCCGTGGCATCGAGGCAACGGGGAAGAACGCTGGGGAGGCAAACATCAGCCCCACGAAGGACGCAGGGCGTGGCGGGCCCAGCTCTGCCCGCTCGGACCAGGGCCCCTCAGCCCAGCCACCGCAGCCGCCGGCGCGTGGAGACGAAGCCCTTCGGGACGCAGCGCGGCCTGCCTACCGGTAGCTGAGTGAAGGTCCTCGTATGTACTTCTCCTCAGCCGTCTTGTAGTCCACAGCATCCACAGCGGAAATCGCGCAGATGATGGCCTGCAAGAGGGCAGCGCACGTCAGGCTCGGGCCAGGCCCGGCGGCTCGCACGGAGCTTGGAGGAGGCCGCGTGGGCGGGTGGTCCAGCCACGCCCCGGCCGCCAGGGCCCTCCCAGCTCAACACTCGTGCAGTCTGCAAAATCTCTGCTCCTGGTGTTTCCTAATTCAATCTACAATGCTCTCTTTTGGATGAGACGAAACTTCATGTCACTAAAAGCAGCGAAAGGCAGAACCTGGGGACTTCCCTAGCGGTCCAGTGGTTAGGACTCCATGCTTTCACTGCCAGGCCTGGGTTCAATCCCTGGTTGGGAAACTAATAAGATCCCACAGGCCGTGTGGTGTGGCCATAAAAAAAGAAAAAAAAAAGGAAAAAAACAAGAAAACACAAAGAAGTAATCTGAATATACAATAGATGTCTGATATCAAAAGATCACTGTTACTTTTTGAAGTGAAATCATAGTATCGTAGCTATTTATTTTTGAAGAGTTCCTCTGGTTCAGAGCAGGGTCTCTCTCCCCTCTCAGCACAGCTGACACAGGGGCCGTCCTGGACTGTGGGGTGTGGAGCAGCATCCTGGTCCCCACCCACAGGATGGCAGAAGCCCCCCACTCGTGACGACCACAGACAACCCCAGACATCCCCCAGTGTCCCCAGGGGGCAGGATCACCCTTTGTAGAGACACACATGAAAGTATGCAGGGATAAAAAACAATCCAGAAGGAGGGACTGGAGGTGCAAGTGGAGCAAGGCCACACTATTCCAGCTGGTGACGGACACGTGAGGGTTCACGGCGCTACTTAATTTTTCTTAACGTATTTGAAACCTCCACAACGATAAAGCTCAACACTTTAGAGCCTGGTGACATTTTCCCACACATTCATTCATGGCCAGCAGCATCCTCCCTGAACTGAAGAACGGCCGAGGGGCCGTGCACCAGCTCCTCGACCGCCCGCGCCCCAGCTGAAGCGCGTTCGCAAAGCTTAAGCTCCCCTTCCCCTGGGCCAGGGACCAGCCGAGGGGCCCAGGCCGCAGCACCCAGCCCACAGCACCTCGGGGAGACGGCTCAGGCGGCACCGCCCCGGGAAGGCTTCTGGAGAACGACGCCCAGGCCCCGGCACCCCAGGGTGCCGCAGGGTCCGCCGGCGCTCACCTCGGGCAGAAGCACGTCCAGGACGAAGCGGATGCCGTCCGCGTGCCCGCGTGCCAGCAGCCTGCTGCCCGCCTCCTGGTACACCCCCTGCAGGTACTTCACCACCAGGTCCAGCTGCTCCTCGTCCTCCAGGTAGGTCTCCACACAGGTCACGTACTGACCCGAGCTCAGGAACGTCTTTAGCCACCTGGACGGCTTCCTGTTCTTCAGGATGGCCCGCAGGTGGCTCTCGGCACCCCGCGCCTTCACGATGTACTCCACCAGCTTCTGGTTGGCCCGGTCCCGGGCGGCCCGCGAGCGATCAGGGAGCACCTTCCTGCAGGCCGGCCTCCTGCCCCGCGGGTTCCCTGCCAAGGCCTCCTCGGGGCCCACCCCGCTCAGCGGGGGAAACCTGGTCCCCTGGACGTCCCGCTGGATGGACTTGCGGACGGGGGAGCCTGCGGAGGAAGCGCACTCCCGTGACTGGGCGCCCTCGGCTGTGCTGGGACGGTCCCCGAGGGCTCTCCCCCCAGTAGGACCCCCGCCCCTCGTCCCAGCTCTGCCCTCCACCCTGCTTCAGCGGCACCCTGCAGAGGCCAGTGACAGGAGGGCAGGGAAAGGGCCACGCAGATGCCCCGGCGCCAGGCGGGTGACCTGGGCGCTGGCGGCAGGTGTGGGTGTGCAGCCGCCCTCCCGGCCCCACGGCACAGGGAAGCAAGGGGACCCCGTGGACCCAGGCATGGCTGGACCGTAGGCCTCAGGCTTGGGGCGCGCTGCCCGCCGCACACACCCCTCCAGAGCTCAAAGAAGACTGCCGCTCCTAACGGGCAAAAGAGCGGGTCCCACCTTAAAGGAGCTGCTGGTGAACTTACTTATATCAGCCGCGTAGTATTCCAGGAAAGAGCCTGCGAAGGAACCACAGCCTGCACAGGGGCGGAAGGGAAGTCAGGTCACACACAGGACTGGACTCTGCCGGGTCGTCCAGCCGGTGTGCACCCTGACCTCAAGCCCGAGGACCCCCCATGGCCGGACCTGGGACAGATGGAAACCAACCCCGATTCAAAGGAAACTGTTCTGTTCAGACCCAGGATGAGCCTCCACCAGGCGCCTGCCCATCCGCAGGGATGGGGAGAAAGCCTGCTCGGGGCAGGGCTAGACAGCTATGGGGACCGGGCCACCCTCCGCCCTCGGGGGCCCTCAGGGGAGGCCCCGCACTGCTGCCCCCCGTCACTTCGTGCAGGGGCACCGGAGCCCCACGTACCCAGTCGGACCCTGTAGTCGGTGATGAGGGAGACGCACCAGCCGATGGCCTGGTCGAAATCCTCCTTGGCCTCGTCCTGCAACAAAAGCCAGACGGCGGGCGTCAGCCGGGAGCACCTCCGAGGTCCTGCGTCCTCAGTCCCCTCGTCCAGGAAGGGGCCTGCAGACGCCCCCACACAGGGCTCCCTGCGAGGCATGTCTGGGGCCGGGGCTGCTCAGAAAACGGTCACCTGTGAGCCAAGCCCTCGGGGCCGAGAGAGACACCACAGACCCTGAGAACAGGAGGGCGAAAACCCACCGCAGGGCAGCTGACAGGCCATCAGATTGACAAGACGTGAGGTTGCAGGAGATGAACCCCGTGGAAGACGCCTCTGGGCCCGTGGCCCTCGACTGTACACGGTCAGTGGGAAGAAGTGCTGCCCCGGGGGAGGGACCCCTGGCCTGTGATCCTCACAACAACCCAAGGCCGTCACCCCCGGTGAGAACCCCTAAGCTGGGATGACCAGCGAGACCAGCCTGAGACCCACAGGCGTGTGATGGGAGGGGCAGGCAGCTCCAGAGGAGGAGGGTGCTTGGGCCGTGGCCAGGCCCGCTGACCAGCACCTGCGACAGCAGGGTGGCGCCGGCACATGCCTGAGCTCCCACGGCCCGTTTCCAGGGGACGTGCCCAGGCATCCGGGTCCCGCGAGACCCACGCGCCATCGTCTTGAACCCAGGCGTCCTTGCGATAAAACCCATTCCTCAGGTATTTGAGGCACACGAATCTCAAACTCGATTCCCCCCCCCCTGCCCCCGCCCTCCGGTCCCAAGAGCCCAAGGCTGGGTCCAGCGTGGGTGCCGACCTTCCGAGCAGTGCCCGCACTCAAGGCCCGTGGCCTGCTGCCCTCAGAGAACAGATGGTCGGCGGGAGACGCCCCGACAGCCCTACCGCATCCCACTCACCCTGGGAACCAGCTCAGACGCTGCTTCCCACACGGGAAGGCATCACCCCATGCCGAGCGCAGAGCCCACTGACCGGGGGCCAAGCAGACACCCACGTTGGAGCGGGGCTCACGGGCCCCACTGCCCGACCCAGTCGCAGTCTGTGTTTTTGAAAGTTGGGACAACGAAGTGGTGGGTGTTTCAGAGTTAACAGACAGCACCGTGTGGACCAGCTCCTGGGGACTCGGGCTGGGCCAGTCACAGGGCCACGGCGATGGTGTTCCCTGATGTATGTGGCACTCAGGCTCAAGGTCTCGGGGTCTATGGTGCCCTTCCCGGGGGCGGCTCAGACACAGCCGCAACTTGTGGGCCTTGGCCCTGGGCTCTCCCACCTCCCTTCTGCGCAGGGCGCCCTGTCCTCCACGCCAAACCTGCTCAGTGGGGAACGGCCAGCAGCCGCCCGAGGGGCAGTGACCCCCAGCGGAGCAGCCGAGGCCAGGTGCCACTCCCACAATTACCGCTGTCTGAAGGGCCTCGTGGTGGTTACCAGCCACCAAGCCAGCCCTTCAAAGCAGCGCAAACAACCATCCACGTACCAGAAGCGCCTGCTTTTCTTTACAATCAAAGTGCTTCAGTCGCCGGAGAGACACCGTGATGCTGGAAGCAGAGAGAGCAGAGGTTCACGGGAACCAGCCCCATCTCGCGGCCCAAAAGCGTCCTTCCTCTGGGAAAGCGTCGGGCCTCTGCCAGCGCCGGCTCGTCGGTGGAGGGAGCCCCTCGGAGCCGGGCCCAGGTGTGCCCACACTTCCAGGCCGGCTCCGGGCAGACGGTGCTCCTGCCCTCAGTCGAGGACTAGGGGGGTGACTGGGCAGGGGGCTGCTCACGGCCCCTGTAGGGAGCCAACTCTGCTGCAGTTTGTGGGAAACGGGGGCCCAAGGAGCGTCTGGCAGGGCTGACTCTGGAAGCTGACAAGCAGTCTGGAAAACCCGACCATCTGGCCGCGTCCCTGAACACCACCTTCACAGGGATCCTCATCTGGGGCTCTGGACCCCACCCCGGCCCCCTTCGCCAGCCTCCACCCAGAAGCACTCGGCAAGAGCAGAGAACAGTGGGTTTACCCTCTCCCTTTGGGGTTCATGTTTCCTTCAATGAAAAGCACACTCGCTTTCTTATCTCTTCGCCTGACGCTTTTGACCTGTTGGCAGATCCAAGAAAACCAGGTGTCAAGGACCCAGAAGGTCGTGGGTTTTCGACACTTTCCTGATGTCACCTCGTCAAGCATGTGACGAGGAACGCAGCCGGCTTGGACTGACAGCCGACACCGGGGAACGCTCAGAAATCGTCGCATGGCCCTCAGCGCCGCTCCGACCGAGCAGAGCCAGGGCTCTACAAGAGGAATCACGGCCGCTGCCTTCAGCACTTCCGCTCGGCTCAGGGCGCGATCCTTCTCACTCTGGGGGATGGGCAAAGCGAGCTCCGGGAGGCCAGGTCAGGCGGGAGGCGGCAGGCTGTGGACCCCGGAGGGGCCCCCCCTCCGTGTCACCAGCGCCGTAGGTGAGGCTGGAGCCCGCACACCACTGGCACCCATGAACCAGCAGGGCCCCCGGGAACTGGGGAAAGCGGAATGGCGGGGAGAAGGCTGCCAACCGCAGGGGGACACGGCACCTCGGGAAGCGAGGGTCCCCGATAATCAGCCCCCCAAACCCGGCCACGGAGCTGCACGGCAACCCCGGTTCAACTGCACGTCTGCGCTCTATCTACAGGTGCCGCAAAGATTTCATTCTGTCCTTCCCGGGACGGTCAGTCACGTGTCAGGAGGCCATGCTGACCTGGACGAGCTCAGACTCATCGCGACAACAAAAGCCGCTCCACTGTGGCAGCTATCTTTCGGATTTACACGCCACTGCCTCTTCCTAGAAGTTAAAGGACTACAGCTAGAACCATCAGGACCCTGTCCCTGCCAGAAGACGGGGGGGGGGAAATTAAGGTGGAAATGGCAGGAGCGAGGGCAACCGGGTGGTGCCCCTGCCTCACAAATTCTCCAACTGACCATGGGCACCGTCCAAGCAGGCGGAGGAGGCACAGCCAGGACGTCAGCCACACTTAAGGGTGTCCCCTGCACTGGGGGCGCAGCCAGGACCTCAAACACCTGCTGTGCAACCGATGCCCACCCTAATCTGCTCGCTAAAAAGCTGAAATGTAGAATATTGAAAATGAGCAAACTGTGGGCATTTTTTGGAGGCGGGCTTTCTAAGCCTGCTTGATAAAAACCTGACCTATAAGCCTCACAATCCTTTGTGCCAGAAGGCTGAGACCCCCTTTCCTTAGGGAAACGTGTCCACGTCGATGCTCATGTACCCAGCGTTTCCCCAGTAACAACAGAACAGTGAACCAGCTGCCCGGGTCCTGGTGTCAAGAATGGAGGACGCTGGACCTCAGGCTCGGGGGACCAACTGAGCAAGCAGGGGGCAGAGAAGGATTCTTACCACTGCGGGCCAGAAGGGGTATTTTTGGTATTTAAGCCAGACCAGCATTCCTACTTCAAACGAACGTGGTTCTAGAATTGAAAGAAAGAAAGGAAAACAAAAAGAGACAAGTTAGATCCATACCAGGCACGAAAAGCGACCGCTGGAGAAAACACAACCACGGAGACACTGTTCAAGCCCAGCGTCGACCCGAGAGTCTGAGGGGCAGGTTTGTAACTCCTGCCCCTGGAACCCAAATGCCGACCACAAGCGCGGCCAGGGCGACAGCTGGTTTCCTAGCAGTGACCGTGTGCCGTGCTCGTGGGGACAGGGGCGGGCGGGGGCTCGGTGCCACCTCTGCCGCTGCTCTGCAAGCCTCAGGTTACTCCAGGATAGAGCACTTTTTAAAGAGCTTGGCACATAAACAGAAAGGAGACCACAGCACACAATGAAGACCCCATATGGGGACTGGATTTCTGAGAAGCTCATCTGTCTGGGAAACTGGGGGCTTTAAAGGGTTAAAATAAAGAGAACTATTCAAGCAATCGTAAGATAACTACAAGTAACTTCTCAACAAAATTTAACTGCATCCTCAACCAAAAAAGTTCCAGAATGTGTAAATAACTCAAATATTCAAGAACCGGCCGCGCTGTGGTGTCTGACAGGAGGAAGGGCTGTGAGAGAAAGGGGACCTGGGGCACAGGGAGCCGCCTGGGGCACACACAGAGCGCTGGTCACCCGCGAGAGGAGCGTCGTGGCCCCCAGGACGACGGGTCACGGGTGCGGACAGCCAACCCGGGCCGACCGGCCAAAACACCAGCAAACCAAAACCAAATGGAAGACAAAACCGGGAGAAAAGAGCCAACGCCCGGGTTTCTGGGGCTGTAACTGACCCCCATGTGGAGACGGGGACGGAAACGCCCTCTGCAAGAAGGCACAGCGGCCCCCCTGCGCCCAGCGAGCCCGCGGGGAGCTGACCCCAGTGACTCCCCAGGAGCCCAGGCACTGCAGCCCAGGCGGAAGCATCCAGACACTCCAGTAACCAGCCGCCACCAGGAACAATCGGCAGAGCCCGCGGGAAACGCCCGAGACTCGCGTACACAGAAAGGGCAGGGAGCCTGCTGCGTGGGGACGACGGGGGGATGGGGTGGGGTGGCTCCAGGCCAGCCCCCCGGCCGTGCAGGAGAAGCCCCCAGGCCTCCCGTGCTGCTCGTGCTGCAGCCTGTGCACGCGTAAATGTTTCACAATAAAGAGATCCAAAACCACCCCCAGACCACGTTAAGACTAACGGTTAACGGGCGAGTCTAATACTGAAACCGGTCCTCAGTTATTTAGTTGAAAGCAAACTAGCTTTCCGTTCCTGGCCGGTTCTGACCTTGGGGCCTGTGTCTGACCCCCTTCCGGGGAGGACAGGGGCAGCTGACCTGTGCCCGGGGGCGGGGGCACTGTGCACACATGGGGGCGCCAAGCCCCTGCTTCTCCGGACGCCACCCGGGAAGGCTGCGAGGCAGCGCCAGGCCACACCCAAGTGGTGGCGACAGAGCCCATCTATTCACTTGGCTGCCGTCCTCCGTCCCCTCTGAGGAGACAGCAGGGAGGCTGGGCTGTCGCACCCCAGGGAGCCCCCCTCACGTGGCTGTCCTGGACAGCGGACCCCGGACTCCCTGTCTGTAAGCCCTCGGCTCAGGACGAAACCCAGGCAGCGCCGCGAGAGACCTTCCCCGGACGTCAGGCACCGCAGGCCTCCCCCAAGGAAGGCGCCGCCAACTCACCACGGTATAGGAGGATTCTCGGGGGCTCCTCGTCCTCCTCGTCCTCTGCCAGGAGAGAGTTCACGGCGTCCAACTCCACTGACTCTTCAGAAGGTGGACGGGCTGCCAACAAGGGTAGATCAGACTTTCCCCGTCACAGTCCTGGGGACTCAGCCCGGGAACACCACCTCCTGATACATGGGCATCGGCGCAGAGAGCAAAGCTGCCACGACGCAGACTTCCTCGCGGCCTCGCTCAGGCAGGGCACGTCGGTTAAAGCACATTCAACAGAGTAAGAGAGAAAGGAGGGCAGGAGAGACCGCGAGCGCAAGCAGGGAAGGTGGAGGAACTGGGCAAGTGGTCCTCGCGTGCGGCTTGTCCCTTCACGCAGGCGCCCTCGGACACGCGGGGAGGGGGTGGCCCTGGGGCCAGGCCCCTTGGGAAACCATCCCCGCGCCTCCAGCGCTGGGGAGAAGGCCCCTTTCAGGGGCCGAAGAAAGGCAGAAACCCAGGAGTGACTGCGGGGCAGGCAGAGCGCAAGGTATCAGCCGTGCAGAAATGAAGATTTGCAAATTAGCATTTCAAAACTAAGTGGGATGCTACAAGGTCCAAACGGAGGGAATCATAGCGCCTGGCTGCAGCCACACAAAAATACACGACACGGGAATCCTTAAAAAGTCAGGAGCCTTTCAAGTGAGTTAATCACTTCTGAGATTCCTGCCAATTTAACGGGAGTGCATCATGGCTTCTGCCACGGGAAGAAGAAAGGAATTAATCCTCGGGGAGCAGATGCAGCATTATCACAGCCACATGCTTCCGCCCCGCGCCCCTCCACTCCCTCCCTCCGCTTCAAAACAAAAATAAAAACACGCAAGTATTTGGGAGCAGTTGAGGTAATTATAGCCCAGTGGGAGAGACAGACGAAAAGGACTTAGGAGATCTCTGCTTGGGATCTATCTTGGTAACAATCTAATTCAGGATCTGGTTAAAAATACACGGGTGGGGCTTCCCTGGTGGCGCCGTGGTTGAGAGTCTGCCTGCCGATGCAGGGGACGCGGAGCGGCTGGGCCCGTGAGCCATGGCTGCTCAGCCTGCGCATCCGGAGCCTGTGCTCCGCAACGGGAGAGGCCACAACCGTGAGAGGCCCGCGTAACGCAAAAAAAAAAAAACACGGGTGTCTGGCTCCGGATGGGCCACAGGAGAAGCAGACGCCGCCCCCTCCCCGGCACACGCCTCCTCCTCTCTGGGGCTTTTACCTCCCTCCAGGAGCCAGGCGTCTCTGGTCTCCTCTGCGGGGCCGAGCTGAGTGGGGCTGCGCGGAGCCATGCGGGGCCCCGGCCTCTGGCCGCTGTCCGGGCACAGGTGCTGGGCAGGGTGGCCACGGGCACTGGGGCCGCCCCGAGGACCCTCGGCCCCACCTCCGGGAGAGGAGCGCAGGGCTGCCAGGCCGGCCACCATCTCACTCTCTTCCTCCCGAGCTCCCTCTGAGGACGGAGGCGCTTCCTGACCCCAGCTGGGCCCCCGTGCTAGGTTCCTCTCCCGTTTACTCGGTGTCGTTGTCCGGTTCACCGTCCGGTTTGCCCGGTGTTTTCTGGATCCCCGTCCGTCCTGAGCACCACTGCCGGCCAAGGAGACAGCTCGGGCGCGCAGGCCTCCGCTTCTCCCGAGCCCCTTCTTGTGGTCCACTCTGCACCCGGGGTCCTCCTTGCGAGCGGGCAGGCCGGACAGCCTCTGGGGCGCACGTTCCCTCCTCGTGTGCCCAGGACTGCCCGACGCATCTTCGTGGAGCAAAGGCGAAGGGCTGGAGTGGCAGAGCGAGGAGGCCGGTTCCGTGGGCTTCACTCTCAGAGACTGAGTGGTCCTCTCTTCCCTGGAAGAGCGTCCTTGACGCGGACGGGTCCTCTCATTCAAAACATCCAGAGCCACGCGGAGCGACCGCCTGTAGGCCAGCTCCTCCAGGGGCGTGGCAGCAACCTCGTTCTGCAAGGCTGAAGGACAGAAAAGGAGCAAAGCCTGGTGATGGGCCCTCCACCGGCTGGGGCGTCTCATTGGGATCGCTGGTCTCGGCACCTGAAGGGAGGCTGACGCTTCTCACCTACATCTTCCCAAAGGAGGGACCCGGACGACAAAACAACAGTTGAGGGCTGCAAGGTTTCCCTTTCCCAAAAGCAAACTGACTGACCCTACCCTGATTGGGTTACAGAGATACATTCCTCCAGGTTACAAAACAATGCCGCCGGCAAAACCTATTCAGAGTTTGTCCGATCCTCTCTCAGCCTCACAGTTTCAAATTCAATCAGGGTCAACAGAAACCCACACCAACTAAATAAGAACTCTGTGGGCAGTGCACTCTGGGGTGGGGGTGACGAACAGACAGCTACGAGGCTCCTCTGCAAGGGCGTTTCCAAGCCAGCAAGCGGCACCAGGGGCCTGGGAACTTCAGCCTGAACAGCCTTCCTCGTTCACTCTGACGCGCAGGCGCCGTGCTCTTTATCTGAACGAGGGGACAGAGGCGACGCCACAGCTCAGCAGGCATAGATTACGCCTCCATCAACACAGTGTTTGCCCGTCTAAAGGCAAAGGCATCCACAAGCAAGTGGCCCCCCAACACGGGCTGCACGGACAGTCACGGCATCCGAGAGGTGCTGGTCGTTGCCGCCCGAGGTGGGCATCGTGCTCTGAACGAGAGCTGTTTCCCCAGAGACGCAGGAACATGGACCCTACGTCACAGTCACCTCTGGAAGATACCCTGGGTAACCTTTATGCAAGACAGAAAGCTCTCCGCACGTGAAGTAAGCACTCCCAGTCTCAGCAGGGAGAACGCTTCCGCGTCTGGGCCTGCGGAAGGGCGCGCCTAGGCCGGTGCTCGGTCTGTCTCCCCCAGGGTGTGTGCACCTTGGGCAGAGCTGGGCCGGGCTCAGGCCAAGTCTGTCTGACCTGCGACGAGACGCCAAGGAGGCCGGAGTCTGGGCTCCACTTCCAGCCCGCCTCACGCCGCCCCCCGCCCCGACAGCCCGCAGACACCGTGGCAGCAAGGCTGGTGCCAGTCACACCCTTTTTTCTCCCCTGGGCTCAGCGATAGAATTTAAATACACATCCAACTGCTTCTCAGACCTTGGGCGGAGGCCAGACCAGCAACAGAAGCACCTCACTCTTGCTA
Organism: Delphinus delphis; assembly: GCF_949987515.2. Classification (NCBI taxonomy): domain Eukaryota; kingdom Metazoa; phylum Chordata; class Mammalia; order Artiodactyla; family Delphinidae; genus Delphinus; species Delphinus delphis. The sequence continues at coordinate 2,449,508 of NC_082685.1, read as the reverse complement.
CGCGATAAGCAAAAAACATAAAAAGAGGAAAAGCCTCTCCCTTTCTTCAGGGAGGCGCCCCCCTTCTGCACGGCCTGCAGGGCCGCGGATGTGGCCTGTGGACCCTGACGCCACCACTGGCCATCCTGGGAGTCAAGAACAGGATGGGCTCGAGGGGCAAATTCTAGAAAGGGTGAAGAAAACAGACCCATCTCCTCCAGCTCAGGGAAATCACGTTCCCTTGTATGAAGGGGAAACCCTGAACAGGGTCGCTTTGCAGACCCGAGTCTTCATCTTCTCCCAAACTGCCTCTTACTTCATTAAAACCTCAGAGTTACTCAAAAACATGGTCTTACCTAACGAGGAAGCGATGCCTTCGATGTGAGACTTCTTCAGGATCTGGGCTCCCGTGCTTTTCACCTTAATTCTGCAGGGACAGGAACGGCCGTTATACGCCACCAGCCATGCCACCAAGACGTTTTCAAACATGTTTTGCTTTAAACGACAAAAGAATTAGATTCATTTTCTTCCTTTGCACCCTTCCACTCAAACCAAAAGTCACGGCCAACTGGGAATTCATGCACCTGAGGTGAGAGGCAGCAAGGACCCTGGTGAATGTTTTTTTGTTTTTTCCTTTCCCCTTTTAAGACAGAAAAGGTTGGCTGGATTTAAGAGCAAAAATAAATTCAGGGCTTCCCTGGTGGCGCAGTGGTTGAGAGTCCGCCTGCCGATGCAGGGGACGCGGGTTCGTGCCCCGGTCCGGGAGGATCCCACATGCCGCGGAGCGGCTGGGCCTGTGAGCCATGGCCGCTGAGCCTGCGCGTCCGGAGCCTGTGCTCCACAACGGGAGAGGCCACAACAGTGAGAGGCCCGCATACCGCAAAAAAAAAAAAAAAAAAAAAGAATTCAAATTGTGACTTTTATGCGGCAAATCCCACTTTCAACTGCACAAATAACTCCTTTGTTAGATTCTCAGGGTAGAGGATAATGTCACTAAAAGCTGTTTACAGACCAGCAGGTGTGTTTTAGTTTAAAAGGATGGGCTTTCCTTTCAAACTCGAGTATTCAATTACCTTCCCAGCTTCAGGGAAAGTGTGAGCTGTGGACTAAGCAGGCTTAGGAGCGGCTCTGAAGAAAGAGGGATGGGGACGCAGGGAGGCAGGGGCAGGAGCTGACTTGGTTTCATTCTCTATTTAGAATTGGGAATTCTCCCGTCAGACACACATGACCTGGGCATTTTAATCCTTCCCGGTCATCTACGTCCTTCCACCACGGACGATCAAGAACACAACGTAACGTGCTTCCCCCACACCCATGTGTTTGCCTTCTGAACGCTAAACGACAGTTTCTTATGAGAGGCACAGGCTCAAACATCAAATATCCCCAAACTCAGGGGACTGTTACATAAGTTTCTGAAAAAAAGACACACAAATACATCTGTGGGAAGGAAACAGCCCTACTTGAACCCCAACGAGCGTTTACCTCCCGTTTAATTTACATTCGTTCCATTTTTGTACTGATCTCGCTGGACATCAGTACCTCGTATGCATCTTCAATTTCCAAACTTTCGTGAAATAAAATCAGTTGTTTTCCTCTTTGGGTTATTTTGACCCCATTTATAACTAAAAAAATAAGAAGCCCTTAAGAGTGCTCTTCGCTTTTTTGGGGAAGGAGTGGTGGTATCCGAAATCCCATATGGAAAAAAGATAATATCACAAAAACACAACACTTAACTTTTTGTCTAGGGAAAGTATCTGAACGTTTAGAAAAAATTCCTTTTTTCTCTTATTTTTGGCTGACTTCTCAGTTCCGGCCAAGACCTACATTAGAAAAAAAGAAGAAGGAAAACAAAGCCTTGTTACTAAGACACAACAAACAGCTAACACAATGTAAGAAGCCGTGGCGACCCATAAATACAAATGCAGCAGATGATTCTTAAAGGAGCAAAGGACTCCAGAGGCAGGGAAACCGAGGCACAAGGTGCAGCAGCAGATCCAGACCAGTACCAGGGTTTTATCTGGCCCTCTTCCCACTATGCTGCTGGGAAGTCTCCCCGAGATACTCCTGTTATTTACTATCAGGGCTCCCGGCCAGCTATTTCCTTGAGTTACAGCCTTACATGCCTTTTTATGGCTGACTCTGTTAAATTTGTTTTTTTTTTTTCCCCAGTGTGAGGAAAAAAAAAGACACTTTCGGAAGCATAACCTTGTAAGCACTCAACCAAAACCCCATTAGACGGGGAAGGAGGGAGAATCGGTGCCAACGGAGAGGAGCGCCAACTGTTCAGACTCAATTATTTCGCTGAAGCAGCTCCTAGGTATCTCCTGATAAAGATTTTACTTGTCACCCGAAAGTCATTTCTAATTCCTGAAATTACAGAAGAATGGCTGTCACCTTTGCAGGCCATAATCGCTTTTTCCATCTGCAGAGGACATACTTGGCATCCATCGTGATTTAGACTCATGTGGTAAGCAATAATGATTTGGCACAAACAAAGTACTTGAAGGTCTGACGCGATGTGCCCTGCAACAAAATTTGCACGGTGGTTTATAACATCCTTTGCTTCCCATTTCAGCGCAGACACAACCCTCAAGGGCAAAGGTTAGCGGGGCTGATCCTCAAGGAGATGGTTCAATTCCATCATCCTGCAATGAGTGGGCTCAATGCCAAAAAGAAGTGACTGGCCTCAGTGCCTAGGGAGACGCCTGGATGATTTTCATAAATAAAATACAGCCAAAGTCCCTCCCAAAGGTTCTGTCTAGATTACTTTTAAAAGGCTCCTGAATAAATCAGCCTGCCTCCAACATCGGCGGGAGAGGCGTTGTAAACAATCAAAGCTTAAAAACAATCAAAGCTTACAACCCTCCCATGTTTGGGGAGTTAACAGTTGACCACAGCGCAAAAAAATAAAATCAGAGGAAAATGACTGCTCTTTTGGCTGCCGTGTCCCTGAAAGGACTGGACAGCTGCAGACCGTTGATTACATCAATGGGGAAGGCTGGTCTGGCGGTGACAGTAAAGAAAAGGACGTGGGGGGGGGTTCGTTTGTGCAAAGAGGGGTTCACCCCGGCAGGAGAGGGTGGGTCCAGTTAGCAGAGGATGGGGGCTTCAGGGAGCGGGGGGGCTTCAGGGAGCAGAGATAGGGGTTTAGGCAGCAAACGAGGGGCTTCAGGGAGCAGAGGTAGGGGTTCGGGGAGCAGAGATGGGGGTTCAGAATGCAGAAGTGGGGTCCAGGCAGAAAAGGGGTTTAGAGAGCAAAGGGGTTCAATGAACAGAGACGGGGGCTCCCGCGGCAGGGCGGGTTACCGCCCTGGGAAGCCTCTTTCGGGGTTCGCCCCTCCCCCAGGCCCGCCCCGCCGCCTCAGCCCCCGCCCGGACGACCCGAGGGGCGCAGCCCGCCGGGCTCACCCAGCGCCCCGCCTCCCCAGCACGGCGTCCCCGAGCCCGGTGCGGAGGGCGAGGTGGCCGCGGCGGTCCAACAGCGGTTGCACCCGCGCCGCCCCACGCGCAGCCGTCCGCGCCCGCGCTCACCGCCTCCGCCGCCGCCGCCGCCGTCGCCACCTCCGCCGCCGCCGCTCCCGCGGGCCGGGGGCGGGGCCAGCCTGGCGGCGGTACTAAGCCCCACCCCCCGCCGCCGACCAATGGGGAGCCCGCGTTCGCGCCACGGCCCCGCCCCTTCCGCCCGGATGGGCGCAGAGAGACAGGCGGGCGCGCGCTAGGCTGACTGAAGGGCGCGGGCGGGCCTGCGGGCTCGAGGTGGGCGGCGACGGCGGCGACCTCCATCTTCTGGCCCGTGCTCCCGCCTCCTCCTGCCTGCGCCTGTCAGGCCCCCTTGGCTCTCGAGGCCCCTCCCCGCCGAGGCCCTGAGGAAAGCCTCGAGAGCCTTCCAGAACCTTCCATGGCCTGAGGCGCCTGCGGTGAGGCGTCGCGGCGGTTCCGACCCGCGCCCACCAGAGGGGTGGTCGTGCGTTTCGCACATGACCCACTTGTGTGGGCGGTGACCGGGGAAGCAGGTACCCCGCCGGCCGCGTCAGTGCGGTGGTCGCCGTGGGGTCGGTGTGAAGACACAGTGTGGGGTTCAGGTGTGTGAAGTGGCGACCCCACTGTGTGTGTGTGTGTGTGTGTGTGTGTGTGTAAACACGTCTTCATCTTTGACGTGGTTCATGGTTCAGTAACCAACATAATACGTTTTTTCTGCCATCATCCAATTAGCAAAGGTGAGAGAAATCCTCAGGCCCGGGCCCAGCGCGGGTTGTGAGATGGGCAGCCGTAATTCGGGTCTGCTGAGACGTGTGAATTGGTACCTTTCTGGAAAACGACTTGACGTTATCTGTCAAATGCCTCGAAAACGTTGCAGACCCTCCAACCCTGCAATTTCCACTTCCAGAGATTTATCGTAAAGATATAATCAGATGTGCACAAAGATGGGTGTGCAGTGATGTTTTCTGCAGCGTTACCTATATCGTGGAAAAAATCAGGAGGCCCTGAGATGTCCAACAGTAGAGGTGTGGTTAGCTAAAACATGATCGAAGTTATTTTTTGAAATGTCTTCGGTAACAAGAAATATTTATGATGCATTTCCAGTAGAAGGGGAAAAACTTTTAATGAAAGCCAAACAGACTCTGAGAAGGGTGGATCTTGTCAAAGGATGTTCCCTCACTGACTCTGCCAGTCATTCGTGCTGCTTCAGAAGTAGACCCTTTGGTGCAGCTGTGAGTCTCGATGATTTGGGGTGTGTGCTTATTCTTTAAACGAATGTTTGAGAGACTACTTGGTGACAGGAACTGGCCATACAGTGGTGAGGAAAATAGCACTCAGGGAACTCAGCCTGATGGAGAAGACATTTAATAAAGTCACAACTAAGACTGAAACACTTTATGCTGGCACTACTATATGCACTTTGCAATTATTAATTTTATTTAACGCAAGAACCCTAAAATGTTAGTATAATAATCGGCCCCGGGACTCCCCTGGTGGCGCAGTGGTTGGGAGTCCGCCTGCCGATGCAGGGGACACGGGTTTGTGCCCCGGTCTGGGAAGATCCCACATGCCGTGGAGCGGCTAGGCCCGTGAGCCGTGGCCGCTGAGCCTGCGCGTCCGGAAGCTGTGTTCCGCAACGGGAGAGGCCACAACAGTGAGAGGCCCGCGTACCGGAAAAAAAAAAAACAGAATCCGCCTGCCAATGCAGGGGACAAGGGTTCGAACCCTGGTCCGGGAAGATCCCACTTGCCGTGGAGCAGCTAAGCCCGTGCGCCACAACTACTGAGCCCACGTGCCTAGAGCCCGTGCTCCACAACAAGAGAAGCCACCACAATGAGAAGCCCGCGGACCGCAATGAAGAGTAGCCCCTGCTCACTGCAACTAGAGAAAGCCCGTGGGCATCAACGAAGCCCCAAGGCAGCCATAAACAAACAAATAAATAAATAAAAAGAATTATACCGTTACTATGATGCATTTAAAGATAAAAAATAATAATCAGCCCCGTTGTTTTGGTTATCACTGTACAGCAAAGGACCATGAAGCCCATTAGCTGAAAGAACCGAGTTGTTTGCTCACAGTTGTGCAGTCTGGCCTGGGTTCAGCTGCGTGGTTCTTCTGCTGGTCTCGCCAGTGGCCACATGGGTGCTTGTGTTCACCTGGCAAGTCAGCCAGAGCCTGGGCCTGTCGGGTTTGTCTCTCCACATGCTCTCAGGGCCTGGCCCCTCCACATGCTCGCTTCAGCAGGGAAGCAGACTTGTTGCCTACACGGCTGCTCAGGGTTCCCAAGAGTACAACGGTGGACACTGCCAGTCCTTCTTAAGGTGTAGGCTTGGAGCTGGCACGGTCTCGCTTCCACCATGTTCTCTTGGTGAAAGCAACTCACAGGGCCAGTTCAGATATAAGGGGAGAGGATTATACCAGCAGATGTGATTCATTGGGAACTTTCAAGGAAACTAAGATAGAAAGAGGTTAAGTCACCTGTCTAAGGCAGAGCTAAGACTTGAAACAGGAAGTCCCACTCCAGAGTCCAGATTGGTAACCACTGTACCAAAAAATAAATAGACGTTCTGAAGAAGTTAATACAGGAGAAGCGCAGGGAACTTTGAGAATTACAGAGACAACCTTGTCTGGAGCAGGGGTGTGGGTGGGGATCAAGGAAATAACGTTTAACCCTGAAACCTGATGTCTGATTGGGTTGGGAGAGAGCTTTCAGAGCTTAGGGAACTGTTTAAAGGCTCTGGGGTGGCAGAAGACCCAACTCGTCAGAGGAACTAAGTGAAGCCTAGTGAGGCCAGGACCAAGGTGGAGGTGGAGTGACACAGAGGAGTCCCTCGAGGCTTGGATGTGCCCTAGGAAGATTTTTTTTCTATCTTATTATTTTTAAAATAATTATAGATTCATAGAAATTTGCAAAAGTAATACAGAGAGGTCCCTTGTACCTGTCACCCAGCTTCCTCCAAAGGTTATCTTATGTAACTATAATATAGTATCAAAACCAGGACGGTGACATGGGGAAAGTGCGTGTAGACTTCTGAGTCATTGTATCTCTTGTGTGGATTTGTGTAACCACCAGTCAAGATACAGGGCATTTCTCTCCCCACAGAGAGCTCCCTCCAGCTACCCTGGGTAGACCCCCACCTCGCCGCCACGCCTAACCCCGGGCACCAGGACTCTTCTCCATCTTTGTCATCCTGAGAATGTTCTACAGAAGCGACAGTGCAGCACGGAACCTTTGGAGGTGTGTTTCTCTTACTCAGTGCAACACCCGGGCGATGCCTCCAAGCCCTCGAGTGTATCAGGACTGCCTTCCTTTTTGTTATCGAGCAGTATTCCATGCTGTGTGTGTGCCGGATAATCTCCCTATCTTAAGGTCCCTAACCTCAGTCCCATCTGCAGAGTCCCCTTTGCCATCTCACATGATACATACAGAGTTTCCAGAGATGAGGGTGTGGACATCTTTGAGGCCCATCTGCCCACTGCAGGGATCGAGGGGCAGTGGGGGGGTCTGAGTCACCTAGGCCTTGGATGTACCATGTCTGCCCCACATCCCACGGGTCCAAACATACCCACCCAGCTATGCCTAGGTGCAGGCCGGCTGGGAGAGTTGTCCTTATTCTGGGGGCCACATGCCTAATCAAGAATGGGGTTCTTCTATTTGAGGGAGAAGGGATATTGGAGGGCAGCTGACAAACTGTCACAGCAGAAGCCATCCACACCTCACCCCTGTGTAACTCAGAGCAGCATTTTTGTTACTTGGGACCCTTACCATAGCATGTAAAATAGAGGGGAGGCTGGTGCTGTGACTCTGGGGGGCCAAGAACAAACCCCAATGAGAAAGGCACCTACGTGTCCTGAATCGCTCCTGCCGAGACCCCAGGTGCCAATGGCCACACCTCAAGCTCTTGTGCCAGCGGCCTCCTGTTGGCCGTTCTCCACCCAGTCTCCCCCCTGCTGTCAGTGTCTTTAACTGGGTGGCAGGCAGGATCCTGAGCTGGTCCCCAATGGCTCACGCCCTTGAGCATGGGTAGAACCTGCGATGTGATGAGCACCACATCCTGATCATATGATACTCTGGCAAAGGCAAAGGGATTTTCCCAATGGAATGAAGGTCCCTAATCAGTTGACCTGTAGTTAATTAAAAGGGAGATTATCCTGGCTGGGCCGGGCCAGATCGAAGGAGCCATTTAGAAGAGAAAGAAGACTGGGTTCTCCTGGAGGCTGCAGAGGCTCTCCTGTGGTCCATGGGGAAGGGAGATGCCATGCGTTATGCAGCTCCCAGGAAAGGAACTCAGCCAACAACCTGTGAACTTGGAAGAGGCCCCAGCCTCGTATGCAACACAGTCCCAGGTGACACCTGGATCACCACTAGGGGACCCTAGCAGAACACCCAGCCACACGTGCCCGGGCTCCTGACCCACAGAAACTTTCAGATGGTGTTGTTTTAAGCTGCCATTTGTGGTAACCTGCTGCAGTGCAGGCGTCCCTTGGTCCACTGAGGCAGAGTTCCCAAGTTCCCTCTCCCGCCTTCCTCCGTTTCTGTTCTCTCCAGGGCCACTTCCCCCTCCAGTCCCAGCTCAAGTTTCGTGAAACCCTCCCTGGGAGCCCAGCCCAGGGAGCAGGTTCTCCCTCTGAGCCCACGGCCGGTCTGAACCTAAAGCATGGTGGTCACTGGCACTGCTCCCGTCTGTTTGGTTCTCTCTCCTCCGTAGGGCGCATCCTGCCCACTTGATGCAGACGTGGTCAGGGCACTTGCTTTGGCTGATGAAGTGTGAGCAGAGCACCGTGGCCAGCATGCATGTCCCCTCATCCCCTTTCTGTCCACCCTGGGGACCGGCTCTGCCCCTGATGCTGGCTGCCCCGCCAGCCGGGCCCGGGAGTAAGGAGGATGGTGATACACGAGCGCCACCAGCTCTGGTGGACAGCTGGTGGATGAGTTCCCGTGGCTGCAAACAATGACATCCCTGACCCCACACTTCCGGAGACATCTGAGATCGAGGTGTGGGCTGCGCTGGTTCTTTCTGGGGGCTTGAGGGAGAATCTGCCCCACACCCCTCTCCCCGCTGCTGGGGGCTCTGACAATCCTTGACTTGTAGACACATCCTTCCCCTCCCTGCCTCCATCTTCACATGGCTTTTTCTCCCTGCCAGGTGTCCCTGTGTCTCCTCTTATATGGACACCAGTTGTTGGATTTAGGGCCCACCCTAATCCAGTACGGCTTCATCTCAACTAATTACATCAGCACAGACCCTATGTCCAAATAAGATCACATTCTGAGGTTCTGGGTGGACCTGAATTTGCGGCGGGGGGGGGTGATGTTCAACCAAGTCCCACTAGTGTCTGTGAGAAATGAACCTTAGTTGTTTATAGATGCTGAGCTGCGGGGTGTTTGTCACTGCAGCACCACCGTGCGAAGCCTCGCTGATTTATGCCGTAATGTAATTATTTGTCTACATACTCATCTACCCGAGACGCTGACCTCCTACTGACAAGAGACAGTGTGTCTTTCGTTACTGTATCGTAGAGGGTGGTTGGGGAAAAAATTAATTTTACCAGCTGGTATCAGAACTCATTTTAGAGACCAACTGGGCTTGTTTAGGAAAATACCGTAATTAGTACTAGGGGACGGTGAGCGAGGCCCTGAGGACGTGAGATGAAAGGGCCCACAGGGAGACAGCTAAACTCTGCATGAGAAAATAGCTGCATTCTGGAGGAGAGGGAAAGGAGCCACGAGAGGTGGGGACCCATGGAGATCAAGAGACAGAGAGACGGCGGGAGACGGCGGAGCAGGTGGGGGTCAGGGACCTCCAACATCCCATTCGCGGGCCTCGAGCCACGAGGCGGGATTGGCCCGAGCCTTGAGGAGCTGGAGCAGCTAAGCTAAAGCAGAGAACTGGCCTGCACGGCCCAGCCCAGCAGCCCGCTGGGGCCCAGCAGCCAGGCACCCCGTGCAGCACCTGGTAGGCGTGCAGCACAACCGTGTCCAGCAAAGATGAATGCTAGCGTGGTTGCTGGAAGGCGCCCGCGATTCACAAGAAACCCAAGGAGAACCAAGCTACTAATTAAAACAAGGAAACCCTAATGTGCCCAGGTCCCCACAGAGCCGAGGCCCAGCTCACCTGGTACTGACGTCAGCCAGACGTGGGCGCAGGGCCGAACTGGAGGGATGGCACGCGGGCTTCCGTCATGTTCTTTGGCCTTGTCTGGCTGCCTTAGGCCTGTATTCTGTATTGTTCTGTTTTTTTAAAAAAAAAATTAAAAAATTTTAAGACCACCAACATAATGCTAGCTCTTCTGTGATCTGTGTCCGCCTCTGTCTAGGCCCCAAGGGGTCGTCAAGTGCTGCTGAGCTAACTGCTCTTTGCCGTACTGTGTTGACCCCCATCCCCACAGCCGCCCCACTGCCAGCTGTCCCGGGAGCCCAGACTCCTCACTTGGCCTTCAGGCCTCATCCATGGCTCCACTGACCACTGTGAAGGAGCCGTGTGCCCTTCTCAGCACTGACCCCATTGTGCAGTGGCCGGCTTTAACGCCAGGGTTGGGTCTCCCCCTGCGACTGCTGATGCTGAGGCCAGTCGTTTTCGGGGGGGGGGGCGGGGCGGGGCGCAGGCACTGTGGGGTGTAGAGCAGCATCCGTGGCCCCCATCCACTCGATGCCAGGGGCACCCTCAGTCGTGACAACCACATATGTCCCCAGACATGGCCCAGTGTCCCAGGGGAGCAGAATCCCCCTCGGGTGAGGCCCACGGCCACAGACTAATTGCATCACTGCCAGCAGTCCTGGAAGTAGCCGTGCCTGGGTCAGCTTGCTCCCTGCAGTGTCCTCAGGACGAGCCCTGCACCTGCACCCAGGGTATGCTTGACTACTGGGGTCTGAACAAATGAAGGGAAAGGCAACCCTCACAGCAGGCAGATTTCCTCCAGAACTTCCCTGTGTAGGTCAGCCCTGCCCTTTGGGCGGGGGCCACAGCAGGAGGAGGGGAGAGCCCAGGGGTCAGGCGGCCTGTCCCGGGACGTCCCTCACCAGGTCCCAATGTCAGCCCACCCCATCTTTCTCCCTCCGCCATCTCCTGGCATTCCCAACCTGATTTTGGCAAATGGAACTTGGTTTTCCTCTTCACGCAAAACCTTCCTGCCTGAGACCCGAGACAGTCCAGCCACGCACCTCAGTAACCAGCCGTGTGCATTTGGCACATGGTTATGCTCGGGGCTCAGGACTTGGTGCCATCCACGGGGGCTGTGCTGGCAGGGGACTAGCACCTCAGATGAAATGCTAACGGGGCAGCAGCTGGAGTGCCTGGCCCGGGAATCCCAACACAACATAGATCCTGTCTGTAGAGCGCTCCAGCTACCCCCGGCCTTGGAGAGAAAAGTGTGTCACCAGACAAGGATGCAGCCCCTCCAGAATCTGGAAAAGGCAGGAACCAGAGTCTCCCCTGTAGCCTCAAGAAAGAAATGCAGCCCTGCCCACACCTGGATTTTAGCCCGTGAGACCCATGTTAGACTCCTGATTTCCAGGACTGTGAGAGAATCAATGTGTGTAGTTTTAAGCCTTTGAAAAAAATTGCAGTTGTGGACAATAGAATAAGAAGAAATTTACCCATGCTTTCTAATCCTCATTTTATGTATTTCCAACCCACCTTTATAAATACCAAAAATATTAAGCATGGTGATATTACTAAGAACACAGTTCAAAAACACATACCATCTCACACCCATTAGGATGGCAAATACTAAACAACAACAAAAACACAGGAAATAACGAATTGGTGAGGATGTGGGGAAATTGGAACCCTCTTGTGTGGCTGGGGGGAATGAAAAAAGTACAGCTGCTGTGGAAAGTCTGCAGGGTCCTCAAAAATTTAAACATAGAATCACGGTATGCTCCAGCAATCCCACTCCTCGGTACATACCCAAAAGAAGGGAAATTAGGGACTCAGAGATATTTGCATACGCATGTTCATAGCAGCATGACTCACAGCAGCTAAAAGGTAGAAACAACGCAAGTGTCCATGGATGGATGATGGATAAACACAGTGTGGTCCATCTACACACCAGCATGTTATTCCGCCTTAAAAGAGGAGTGACTTCCCTGGTGGCGCAGTGGTTAAGAATCCACCTGCCAATGCAGGGGACATGGGTTCGATCCCTGGTCCAGGAAGATCCCACATGCCGCAGAGCAACTAAGCCCATACGCCACAACTACTGAGCCTGCGCTCTAGAGCCCGACAGCCACAAGTACTGAAGCCCGCTCGCCTAGAGTCAGTGCTTCACGAGAAGCCACCGCAATGAGAAGCCCACGCACCACAACCAAGAGTAGCCCCCGCTCGCCACAACTAGATAAAGCCCGCATGCAGCAACAAAGACCCAGTGCGGCCAAAAATAAAAATAAATTTAAATAAAAAGAGGAGATTCTGACACCTGCTACAACGTGGATGAACCCTGAGAACGTGATGCTCAGAGAGGCGCGCTGACACAGAAGGACAAATACTGTCTGGTTCCACTCACATGAGGTCCCTGGAGGAGTCAGATCCACAGAGACAGGAAGTAGATGGTGGGGGCCAGGGGCTGGGGGAGGGGTGGGGAGTCAGTGTTTCATGGGGACAGAGCTTCAGTTTGGGAAGATGGAAGACTCCAGGAGATGGATGGTGGGGACAGTCGCACGACAATGTGAATGTGCTTAATGCCACCGAGCTGTGCACTTAAAAATGATACATTTTATATTTTACCACATAAAATTGTTTTTCTCTCTAAATCCATCCCTACAAGCAAGCATTTCCTGTACCGTGTGGGATGCTTCCTGGTGTGTTCACTGTTCGCATCAGAGGGCGACCGACACCCCGCCAGGAACATGACCCCATCGTGGCCCCCCTTCAGTTCTCCTGTCGCTGCGTCCTCCACTCCACGGAGATCCCCGGCGTCCCCAGACCAGGAAAGGGCAGTGCGCTGCAGTGTCTCTTCAACAAAGAGTCAAGGATTAGGCCCCGTTGAGTTTCCATCCTGTTTGCCTTTGATTTTTTTTAAAAAGCCTTTCATTTTACCTATTAGGCATTTCAGGGCAGGCTGCACAGTGTCATCTGCATTTCAAAAAAGCACCGCTGTGAGGATTTGTTTTCTTCCTTTTTTCTGTTTCCTTGTTCTCCCTGACGTCGGTAATCTACAACCGTCTTTTGTTTTCTTCAAGGTCCTCTATCATATTATCTCACATTGTTCCAGGCAGTAACTTTCTTCTTTGTCTGCAACTCGTCCACAGGACACAGCGCTGACCGCCCCCGTCCAGTCCCCCCAGGGTCCAAGCCAGCACTCAATGTGGCACCGAGAACGCAAATTTCTCAGGGTCACCCCAGCCCCGTTTCGGTTCCACCCAAGACACACTGAGAGGAAATAAGGATTCTGCCTTTCTAAGTCCCCGAGAAGCTCGGCGGCCACTCTCGGCCGCCAGCTGCAGGAGGACCCCAGAACTGAAGCACCGGGCTGGCTCCTGGCTTCAGGCTGGGCCCCAGCGGGAATCGGGCTGCACACCAGAGGCACCGTGACTGTCGCCTGCGTCTCACTGGGCGGGTGCCCCTCAGTTCCACCGTGTGGATTCGAAGGATTGTTTATTTCTGTGTCTAATTGTCACACGGGGGCAGTTTTCAAAAATTGTGGTAAAACACACATAATCTAAAATTACCATCTAAGCGCACAGCTCAGTGGCACGAAGCACATTCACACTGTCGTGCAGCCATCCCCACCCTCCATCCCCAGAACGTTCCATCTTCCCAAACTGAAAGCCCGTCCCCATGAAACCCTGACTGCCGTCCCCCACCCCCGCCGGCGACACTGGGGCCGTTTTGAAGCTTGGGTTCAACTTTCCGTGTCCATACACGTCTGTCGTTGGACAGAATAGGCCGTCATGGATCTGGTTAAGAGATAAGAACTGCAAGCACGTAGTGTTTTAGTTGAGGCATATTTTATATTCGCCACGGTTCACGGGTCAGCTTACGACACGCACCGTGGTATATTTAGGCTTTTAATTCTTTTGATAAGGAGCGGACGACTTCACTGTACAATCTTACTAAAACAAAGTGGGACGACGCCGGGAGGTGCCGGTCTCCCTACCATCCAGAATTCCATTCTCTAGAATGTGAAACTGATCAATAAAAATTGAAAACCCCACGACTGCATGTCAGAGCGACAAGAGCTGGAGAATGGTCGAGTTTCCAGCTGATGACGAGCACATCTGGAAGACGGACACGCTGCTGCCCTGTTCGCGCCCCTGGGTGCACCCCTCTCCCAGGCCCCCCAGGTCTGTGTGTCCCCCACCGTTTGGGACATCAATTGCCGACGCCCTCGGCCTGGCCGCTGAACGGCCCCACGTCACCCATCAGCGCTCACCAGGACGCACTGCCTCGGTGGTACAATATAGCTGTGAACGTTTCCGTAAACAGTCCCTTTTGTTCTTTCTTTTCTTTTTTTTCTTTTTGTATGAAAATCCTAGGCTCTGATACCTGCTTTCAACAGTGCCATACATCAAAGTATAAGGGAGTGAGGGAAACAGAGGAAAGATAATAAAAACAAACTTTTGTTTGGATACAGAGTGCGTTTGCTGTATTCGCGATCATGCTGCCGCTGGCTCAGTGATTTGCCTCGTCCTCGGGGGCGCGCGAAGTGGCAGAAGTAGCTCTCAGGATGGAGACACGGCCTGGCGAGGGCGGGCCTGTGGTGGGAGCCTGTGGTGGGGGCCTGTGTCCTTCTGTAACTTGACTGCAGGAGCCATGATTCACATCTGCACATGTAACCGAATGGCAGGGAAACACAGACAGATGCACACGTGGAACTGGCAGGATCCGAATGGGCTCCTGGGTTGTGCCGGCAGCAGTGGCCTGGATTTGATGCTCTGCTGTCTGGTTACCCTAGTGTCTGGGATCTAGCTGCTCTCTGGTATCTAGGTGCTATATTATCTCGGTGCCATGGTTACAAGATGTCACCGCTGGGGAGGCTGGAGCAAGGGTGCTCTAGTACCTACAGAACTGCCTGTACATTTCTTTGCACCTTTCTGTGACTCTAGAATTACTTCAAGTAAAAAGTTTGAAACTGCATTTAAAAAAAATGAAGGCAGTGCTCCAGAAATCAGTTCTCTCCCCAGGCCGGCGGGGCTGCAGGTAGACAGAGGCGAGTGGACACCTGTGTGACCACACGCCATGGAGAAGGCCTTTGAGCCCGCACGGCGGGGCGGGGAGCGGGAGGCCTGGGGATATGGGCAGGTCCTTCCTCTTGGGGGCTGCACTGTCCTGATTCTGCGTCCCCCTCACACTCAAGTCAGGAACGGTTCCCATCTGTTCAGGAGACTTGGGGGCCTCTGAGCAGCCCTGGCTACCCCCCGCCCCAGGTTCCTCCCGACCTCAGCGTTCGCAGGATGTCCGCCTGTGCCCCGACCCGCGAGCGGGCAGCTCAGAGGGCCTGGACTGTGGGGTGTCCCTGATGGAGCCCAGCTCCGTGGGGACAGAGCCCTGTAACGCATCTAACACCCCGCAGCACGTTGTGTTTCTGCAAACCCGTGTCAAGGTCGGTGTCCGAGGATAAAGGAGGGCGTTAACATTCTACTAGCAACCGGAGGTTCTGGAAGCAACAGGAAAGCGCCGTCCTGAAAACGCAGCCATGGTGGAACCCACAGGACTCCAGGTGAGAGGGAGGCCACCGCTGTGCCCCTCAGGAGGGCAGTGGCTTAAAATGAAGTGCCCCACCGCCACAGTGACCCCGACACCCCCATGCTGGCTCTGGGTGCCTGGAAATTGCAAGGACTCCCTGAAAGCACCTGTCCCATCGGGGCACCGTCTCTGAAATCGGGGAGGCTGTCGCGGCGGGACGGTGCCCTCAGAGCTCTCCAAAAACAGTGCCTGTCCCCAGGATGGAGGTGGCGAGTTGAAAGGAAGCTTTTAATTAAGTGCTGCTCCCATCTCCTGAAGCCAACGGTCCCAACACAAAGGTGCCGGCAAGGACAGGACTGGAATCCCAACGACCTTGACAAGATAAAGACACCCTTCAGCAGTGGCGAGTCCAGTGTACAAAGAGAAAGTGGGTGTGGGGCTTGAATCGGACCTCCAAGTCCACGTGTGAAGACCTGAGCCTCAGGACCTCAGACCGAGACCTTGTTTGGATATAAGGTCGTTGCAGGTGTAATCAGGGGGCCCTGATCCAACACGATGGTGTCCTTACAAAAAGGGAACATGTGAACACAGATGGGCACAGGGGAGCGCTCTGTCAGCCTAGGGCAGGGTCTCCCCCCCCCAACTGCTGCATCTGCGGTCATCCTCTTTGGGGACCGTCCTGGCCACTGTGGGGTGTGGGGCAGCCTCCCTGACCTCCACCCACTCGATGCCAGGCGCCCCCCAGTGTGACAGCCACAGATGTCCCCAGACGTCGCACAGTGTCCCCTGGGGGCAGGACTGCCCCAGTGAGACCCATGACTGTGGGTAAATCTCTATTAAAGGTGTCTCAGGTGATGTGCTGCCTTGTTCAGTTTAAAAGAACGTACAGTTTCCTTTAAAATGGTCCTAGAGAGACGCCACCAGCGATTAAAAGAAGTATTTCCTTCTGAAATCCAAGGAAGGGCGCATACTTTTTTTTTTTAATATGAATGACCAAACATTTGAGTATTTTTTTTAAGGACACAGAAATGTTACTTTTTGTTTTCAGATTCTGAGATCTGAGGTTTTCCTTTATTTATTTATTTTTTTTCAGAGTATGATTCCCGTTGAAGTTCAAACACAGGACAAAGTAGACATTTCCTTTAGGATTGCAGATACAAGTGGTATCCTTTCATTTTTAAAGGTCATAAAATATGAGTAAAACATACATAACGCCAAAACGAAATAATTTTAGAAAACAGAAGAGCCCGGTTATCAATGATGTGAAATATGCCAGAGGTGCCGACCCGAGGAGATCTGAACAAAGCATGGGTGTCAGTTCATCACGTCTCGAGTTCGTTGTTTGTGACAAATGTTCTGCACAAGGGGAACCAGGTGTGGGGCTCCCAGTTCCTATCATTATTTTATCGTAAATCTAAAACCCCTCTGAAATCTACAACTTATTCCGAAGCGACAAGGAAAGTGAGTTTGGTTTTGAGAAATGGGCGCAGAGGTGCGGGGACAGTGGGCCCAAGGGGAGACTGGGTGGCCATGGGCCGATGGACGGTGTCCAGGTGCCCTGTGTGCGAGGGCAGAGCACCGGGGAGAGGCCGGGGTCAGCTCTCCGTTCCAGGACCCACTCAAGCCGGCGCCTCGTCCTTCCGAGGGTGGTGGCCTTTACGATGCCTCGTGACTGTGGCGGAGGGAGCCATTGCTCCCAGGGTGGGTTTAGCGCCCGCAGGGCAGGGACAAGGCCCGACTGTGGGGGGCGGGGGGAGGAGCCAGCAGCAGGCATGGGGTCGGCCAGGTCCCAGCCTCCGTGCAGCCCAGCCCCGTGGCCACCTGGGGAAGGCACACACCGAGCCGATGACAGTGCCCACCCCAGGCTCTCCCCTGACCCGGTGAGGGAGGGACGTGGACAACGGGCATGTCTTCTGCAATAATAGTAAAAATCAATGCCTGTGTTCGGTTAAAGGGCAGCCGTAACAAAGGAGGTTCGCACCACGAACAGGGAGGCTTAAACAACACCTGAGATCAGGGGTCCCAGGATGGCTCCCGCCGAGGGACCACCTGCACCCCACCCCCATCCCCGCTCTCTCCCAGCTTCCGGGGGACAAGGTGCCTCCCAGTGTGTCTGTGTCCAAACGTCCCCCCTCATAAGGACACCAGTCCTGCTGCGTTAGGACCACCTGCTTCCGTGTGACCTCCCCTTAACTAACTACTCCTGCAAAGACCGCGTTCCCACACACGTCCCACTCTGAGGTGCCGAGTCAGGACTCCAACTTCTGAGTTTTTTGGGGGGGCACAGTTCAATCGATAACAAAACCCGAACTCTAAGGACGTAAGTCCACATGCAGCCGAAGCCAGCGCCGGCGCCCAGACCGTTCTCTCCCCTCCTTCCTGGGCACGCGGCACGAGGCCCCGTTGTCCTGGCAGCCCCACGTGGCCACGTGACCTCTCACGTCGGGAGGAGGCACAAGGGCATCTCGCTTGGGATCTCAAGGGCCGGCCGGGCACCTGCGCGCTCCTTCCCACTGCCTGGACCTGGCCCGGCGCCCATCCTCACCTCCCGTGCTGGGACACCTGCTCTACGCCTGCTCCCCTGCCGTGGGATTTGAGGGCGCTGCTGGGCAGCTTTGCTCTCCCATGGGGGCCCCACCCCTGGCTGTGCGCACGACAGTGATGCTGAGGCCACGGGTCCACCTTGACCCCCAGAGCCCAGCCAGGGGTCCCGCCCCTTGGTTGTCAGCTTCTGTGGCAACGACCCCATTTCCAAACAGCATAGAGGCTGGGGCAGCTCAAAGATCAACCTGAAACCACATGCCAGGACCAGGAGAGAAGCTTGCGTGGGCCCAGAGGCTCCCAAACCCCAGGCCCTGCACTGCAGGGACTGACACCGCTGCAGTGCCCACTCCCCGGTCCTCCAACTCGGGCACCGGGATGCAGCCCCTCTCTCGGCAGGATTCTCAGAGGCAGCCTGCAGGGGCCCAGGTGGCTCCCTGCCCCATCTAGTCTCCCAGGGCCCACGCTCTGAGGCCCGGGCCTCGGTCTGGGTCCCTGGGGGAGGCTTAGGGGTGGAGGGGCTCTCTGTGTCTGCCCCCTGGCCATGCCCAGCATTCCCCAGCTCACAAAAGCTTTGTATATAGTTTGTCTCAAGGCCACAGGGATGGCTGCTGAGAGCCCAGACAGAACATTCACAATTTCCAGAGCAGGTGTTAGAACACAGCTCCCAGAGGTGTCCCTACCCTGGTTCCAGGACCTGTGGACATGTCATCTCACACGGTGAGGGTCCTCATAAGAGGGAAGAAGGAGGGTCTGAGGCCGAGAGAGACGGGAGATGCTGCGCTGCTGGCTGTGAGGATGCAGGAGGGGCCGCGAGCCAGGGATGCGGCGCCTCTAGAAGCTGGAAAAGGCGGGAACCGATGCTGCCCTGGAGCCTCGGGAAGGACCAGCCCTGCCCACGCCTGCATTCAGCCCCGTGAGACCCCAGTCGGACTCCTGATGTCAGCACTGTGAGAGAACCAAGCTGCGTGGTTTTCAGCCACCAAGACTGTGGTGACTTGTTCCAGCCGCCATCGGAAATGCCCTACAGTGAGAAGCCCCAGAAAATCAGCCTCAGGGTCACGCAGAGCTCCCTCTGGCTCCAAGGACCTAACGCTTCAATGACAGCCTGTCCTAAACAGTAAAAACACAGTCTGCTTATCGAAACGCTTTACATGTTCCTGCCCGAGTGGGGGCACCAGGAGGTGCTGCAAAAGTGCCGAGCAGACATTTGAGGAGGACGCCACGAGTGCAGGACCCCGGGTGGGGGACTGAGAACCACCAGCCGGCCAGTTCCCACGCGGCCGCCGCACACAAGCCGGTGTAGCTCTCAGCCCAACAGGAAACTAACAATGCTTCTTGTCCAAGCGTTCCCAAGTTGTTCTGTTAACCATCCTCTCAACAGCTCCCAGAGTACTTGGAAGTAGACCATGAACTGAAACCCTGACCTACTTCCCAGGACCGGGAGCCAGGTTGCAGTGCAGAGGACGGAGACACAGGCAGTGCTGTCGCCCAGGAAGGGTGTTTGCAGAGCTTTGCTGGGAAAGGGCATCATCACCCTATTGCAGAGAATCATCAGGTCCCCAAGAAAAAGGGGCGTTCCGTAAAGATGAGCGGGAGGCCGATGAGAAAAGAATTACAAATGGCCAATAAACTCGCAAGAAAGGTATTGTTACCCTGCGTGGGAAATTAAAAATAGGGACTAACTCCAAATAGTCAATTTTCAAAAATAATACCAAGAATTGGTGCCGACGCAAGTGGTTAAAATGGCATTTTATGTTCAATATATTTGACACGCTTTTTAAAAATATTGATAATGTAATATTCCAGAAACCATTGAATCGTAGGCTCTGAATACGTGAATTGTATATGTGAATTATGTCTCAGCAAAGCTGTTTTGTTTTGTTTTAAAAGCAGTATTATGCTATGGCCTCAACCTTTTAATTTATATATTTTATTCTTAAAATATATACATATACATTTTATATTTACACATGTTTGTATATGTGTAATTAGTTTAGTGAATATTTTCTGCTCTCTTTTCTGAGTTTTCTCCAAAATTTCTACCACTTAAAAACTTTGTAATTTAGAAAGTGATTTTATGAAACCTACAATAACAAATGCTGGAGAAGGTGTGGATGGAAGGGAACCCTCCTACACTGTTGGTGGGAATGTAAGTTGGAGAAAACTCTAATTCAAAAAGATATATGGAGGTTTCCCTGGTGGCGCAGTGGTTAAGAATCCACCTGTCAATGCAGGGTACACGGGTTTGAGCCCTGGTCCGGGAAGATCCCACATGCCACGGAGCAACTAAGCCCATGCGCCACAACTACTGAGCCTGCGCTCTAGAGCCCATGAGCCACAACTACTGAGCCCGCATAATACAACTGCTGAAGCCCGCGCACATAGAGCCCGTGCTCTGCAACAAGAGAAGCCACTGCAATGAGAAGCCTGCGCACCGCTACAAAGAGTAGCCCCCGCTCGCCGCAACTAGAGGAAGCCCATGTGCAGCAACGAAGACCCAACACAGCCAAAAATAAATAAATAAAAAATTTTTTAAAAAGATACATGCACCCCTATGTTCACAGCAGCACTATTTACAGTAGGCAAGCCAGGGAAACAACCCAAATGTCCATCGACAGATGAATAAAGAAGATGTGGTACATATACACAATGGAATACTACTCAGCCATAAAAATGAACAAAATAAGGCCATTTGCAGAAACATGGATGGACCTAGAGATTATCACTAAGTGAAGTAAGTCAGACAGAGAAAGACAAATACCATATGATATCACTTATACATGGTATCTAAAATATGATACAAATGAACGTATTTACAACAGAGAAATAGACTCACAGACATGGAGAACAGATTTGTCGTTGCCAAGGGGGAGGGGTGTGGGGGAGGGATGGATTGGGAGTTTGGGGTTAGCAGATGCAAACTATTATGCATAGGATGGATAAACAACAAGGTCTTACTGTAGAGCACAGGGAACTATATTCAATATCCTGTGATAGAATATATAAAAGAATATAAAGAAAAGAATATAAAAAAGAATGTATATATGTGTATAAATGAATGACTTTGCTGTACAGCAGAAATTAACACAACATTGTAAATCAATTATACTTCAATAAAAAATAAATTTAAAAAAAAATTGCTTTTATGGACCCTTGGTACGTATGATGCGTTGATCTTCCTCCCAAAAAGCCATCACCCCAGTCTGACCGTGAAAAACATACCAGCAAACCCCAAGAGAGGGGCGTCCACATAACTCCTGACCCGTTCCCCTCACAAATGCCCAGGGCTCCAAAGAAGGCACATCTGAGAAACTGTCACAGCCCAGAGGGGCCCAGGAGACGGGAGGCCTGGGCGTCTCGGGGGACCCTGCAGGGTCCTGGGGCAGAGAGCATGTGGGCTTCCACGAACCCTGACACAGCAGTCAGTGTGGGATTGTTAGTTGTGAGCGACGGACGTACCAGGACACGGTAAGATGCTGTCTACAAATGGGGGGCACTGGGGGCAGGGCACATGGCAACTGTGCGCTGTCTTTGCAACTTTTCTGTGACTCTAAGACTGTCTGAAAAAATAAAGTCTATTAATAACAGTAAGAACAATAATAAAAGGTCCAGAAAATTCTTTACAAGCATGGCGTTCCTTGGCCTGTGAAGCAGTCAGCCCGGTTTGTCCTGGGGGCGGCCAAGGGGTCATTCTCTCATGGGCAGTGGGCGCCCGGCTAAGGCCTGCGCTGCACGCTGCACATCCGGTCCCCTAGAGCCACTAATCCTTCCACCCTGGACCAGGGCCCGCCCTGACCTGGGGCTGGGAGTCGGGGGCCCCTCTGTACCCGTAGGCATCCACACGCCCCCACTCCCACCCCGCCGGAGCCCCAGGCGGCACACGGAGGCGTTTGTCTCCCGCAGTTTTGAAACTATTTACATTTTCACCTCCAGGCAGATGATGGGTTTCACTCCTGTTTGGAAGCAGATTTCTGTGATGCAATTTGCGTACCTGGTGCGCTCCTGGGGGCCAGGAGCCTGGTCCTTCCTGCCCAGGCCTGTGCAAAAGCTCTGCTGTACGTCCCGAGATTCCCACGCCCGCAGCAGCTCCAAGGTCCGGCCTCCCGGGCTCAGGGTCTCCCGGTGCGGCGGGCCCTCCCGCGTGCGCACCGCGGCCTCACCTGCGCCTCTTCGCTGGGCCCTGCAGGAGTGCAGATGACCCCCTGCAGCTGGCAGTGCTGCACACAGATGTGTGTGTGTGTCAGAGGGGCTCTGTCCGGAGAGGCTGCAGGTGCAGCGAGTAGGAACCCAGGCTGTCGGCCGAAAGGGGGTTTCAGAGAGACGACCGGTAACTTTAGTGAAAGCGTGAGCCGCGGCACCTGGGGCCTGCTTACCAAGAATCTGCAGCCATCCAGCGTGCGACCCCACTGATGGGAAACGTCCAGGACAGGCAGAGCCACAGGGACAGGGAGCGGTTCCTGGTTGTCAGGGGCTGGGGAGGGGGTGGGGGTCACTGCTGATGGGGACGTGGTGGGGGGCCTTCCTTTGGGGTGATGGAATGTTCTGGAATTAGATAGAGGTGATAGTTGTACAACAAATGCCACTGAACTGTTCACTTGAAAATGGTTACTTTCACTTTATGCAAGTTTCACTTCAATGGAAAAAAAAGAACTTCAGGCACCACTTCGGGGGCGGGGGGGGGGGGGGGGGTGGGAATTTGTCCTGTAAGCCGGGCATCCGACGGGCCCTGGCCTGCTCTGCTGGTCGGAAGATATTCTCCATAGGCGGGGCCATGACATCCCCACCCAGGGCTTCACAGAGACAGGGACCCCCCCCCCGCCCCCCAGTGGGAACAGCCACCACCTCTCAGCCCAGAAAGCCGTTCTGTGTGCAAACGGGGCCCAGACATCCAGCTTCTTCCCCCACCTGCAGCCCCAGTTAAGGAAATACAGACCCCGGGTGGGGGTGAGGATATATTAGGAGACTGGGATTGACATACACACACAGCTATGCATAAAATAGATAACCTGCTGTAGAGCACAGGGAACTGTACCGAGTACTCTGTAATGACCCATGTGGGAAAAGAATCTTAAAAAGACTGGATATATGGATATATGTATAACTGATTATTTTTGCTGCACACCTGAAACTAACACAACACTGTAAATCAACTATACTGCAATAAAAGTTAATTAAGAAAAAAAAAAGGAATACAGACCACAGTGAGGAAGGGGGCGCAGCCTGGCCCTGAGGGGGCACATGGTGGCCAGGTGCCTAATGCACACCTCGGACCCCCGGTCCCCAGGGGTGCACCAGAGCAAGGACCAGCCGGCGAGGCAATCAGCCCTCTGGTGTGAATCATTGCCAGTCGCTGGGGCGCGGCCCCTCCACGCACAGCCCCACGTCCCTGCTGTTTTGCACTAATTATGCATTCGCCGGAGGAGAGGAAACGCCAACGCCCGGCCTCGTGTTTTATTCATGGTTCCTGGCTCTGTGTAACCATTACAGGATTTTAGCAGGGAGGCCAGGCCAGCACAAGTAGCTGTGATCCCCACGCCGCCAGGCTTCTCTGGAGGTCAGGGGAGGGACAGCTGGCACCTCCAGGCTGCAACCCCACCGCGGGTTCTGCCCCGACACCTGGAAGCTCTGGTTGGAAATGTGCAGTGCCTGGTAACTTCTGGAACAGGCTGATGGGGGACAGAGGGCTGCTTCTTAAAAAAAAATAAGACTCACCGCTTCCTGTGAGTCTGCTCTCTAAGCATCTCGGAAGTTGGGTCTGCCCTCATTTCTTTTCAGCGCCTTTCTGTAATTTTGCATTTTCTATAATTTTGCACCAGGCAGCTCGGAGGGTTGGCCTGAGCTGGACTGGGGGTTCCAGAGCCCCCCTCCCACCTGGTCCCCCAGATCGGAGCCACGATCCTTGGTGGTCAGACAATCGCCCCCTGCCCTCAGCCCAAGCCCACCCTGCTGCCAGCCCCTGTCACAGCTGGTCACTGCCTGCACCGTCCCTGTCACTGTGCATGGAGGGAGACCCCGTGCCCCCGAGGGAAACACACCAATCAAGGGTCAGGACGCTGCTGGGCAGGGGTGTGGCCGGCACCCGCAGAGCTGGCCGGAGGGGCTGCGAGGACCCCTCCCCCGCTGCTCCCCTGAGAGCCCCCCAGTGCCCGGACGACGAGGGTCTCACTGTGACCACCATCGGCCAAGAGCTGTCACCCCGCCTTGTTCAGAGGGTGGAAAGGAAGGTGTCCCATATTGTCTCCCCCAAGGGACGCACAGATCAGCGACAAAGACAGCCAGCCAGGAAGGGCCCTGGGTCCCCGCTTTCCGCAGCGGCTGCAGGGATGGCAGACAGCAGGCGGGGACGGCAGAAAACTCGGGACGACAGTCCGCATTGTGCGCCCTTCTCCTCACCGCGCCACAGGCCGCAGCTTTCCGCAACCGTGTCCATCCGATTTCGCGAGAACCGGACCCCGGGGGAGGGTTCAGCGGCCCATTGTGCCCCCGCCTCCCCCTCCACGCCCCCCCACGCCTGGGGTCCCGCTGAGCATTGGCCCGCACGGCGTGTCCGGGGTTGGACGCCGAGGCCTGGGCCTTGTCCCCTTGTCATACGACAAGCTGAGCAGTGGCAGGTCACCCCCTCCCCCCAGTAGGTCACTCGGTCCCTCCCGGCCCACCTCATCCCCTCTCAGCCCACCAGGGTCCCCCTCCAGGTGCCAGTCTGCCCTCCCTTCCACATCGGATCAGGGAGCTCTGCCTGCTTGCTGTGGGTCAATGTTCAGAGGCTGTTCAGGGAGGATTGAATGTAATCTGCAGGAAAATTTCCAGAAGGTTAAAGGAAGCAACATTCTGCTTGCAGCCAAAGGGAAACAAACTCAGAACCCGGCACGGAATTTCCTGCCTGGAGCAGTGGGCAGGGGGGCTGGGGTGGGGGTGGGGGGGCAGCGGCTCTCCGGCCTGCACATGGGGCTTCCTGGGCAGGGGAACGGGGTGGGCAGCCAACCTGCACAGCCCCATTCATTCGTCCCCTCCACTTTGCAGATACGGACCACCTCTGCCCCCAGGGCCATGCTGGGGCCATCGAGAAAGGAGACAGAATGTCCCGCCAACCCCAAACCACACCGCTCAGCACCGCCACACCTCTCTCCCACCATCCAAGCCAGACGGGAGAGCTAAGCCCTGGCCAGAAGGAAGGAGACAAAGACCCAGAGGAAAAAATGGACCAGAGACAAGGCAGCAGGTGTCAAAAGACACAACCACTAAAGATACCCCGGGCGGGGGGGGGAGAAAAAAAGGATCGCATCGCCTGTGATCGCACACAAGTTAGAGTAACCACCTACCTCTGGGGCTTTTAAAATAGGCCAAGATGAAAAAGGAGGTCCACCCAGCCTTGCCCGGCCAGCAGGCATGCGGACCTGAGCCGCCCTCCTGGAGGGCAATTAGGTGACATCTGTCCAGAGCCCTCAGGGGGCGGGGGCTGCCCCCTGGGAAAAGTCCCAGCGAGCGTCAAGCCACGGCCCTGACCGGAAGGAGGACGGTGCAGACACCTACAGTTCTGTCCCAGGAGAACAATCCACGTGGGGAAAGGGCCACGATGGTGAAACACTGTTAGGCTTTAAACGGGTTACAGATGAGCAGGCGAAACACCTCTGATCGGGAAAAGAAAAGTGGATGAGCACGTGCGCACAGGCGCTCAGATACACACACACGCGCGCACACACACACACACACGCACACGCACACACACACACACGGACATGGTGGGGCCAGGGGCTCACACCCCACGGTGCCAGTGTGGGTCCTGGTAGGAGAACTTTGGGTGAGTGTGTGGCTTGGTCTGGAGTGCTTTTCTGTGCTTTGCACGCCTTCTCCGATGCTGGTGCGCCATTGTCACAAGCAGTAAGAAGACAAGAAGTGTCTGTAATGGGCAACGCGCCACAGGGAGACCCAGGAGTTGGCCAGCCCGCAGGCGAAAGGGCAGGCATCCAGGAGCCGGCTTTGCACCCCGGCCCGGCACTGACACTCATTCCCTGTCGGAGCAGGGGTTATCACTGCCCTTGCACGACCCTCCCCTGGGAAACGGTGACAACTGGAAAATCACAGACTGTCGGGTCTGCGGAGACCACGTATAACGACGGCTTCCAGTCATCCATCCGGGCGCTGAAGGACGTGACACACACGCACAGGCTGCCCAAAATATAGGCGTGTATTTTCCAAAAATTAAAAACTGCTTTTTTTGTTGTTTGTTTGTTTGTATGGTAAAAATACCTCCTTGTGTAAAAACTTTGTAAACATTCAGAAAAAGGAGAAAGGAGACACTCCCCCGGACCGGATGGATGTCACCATCCCGGGAACACCCCATCAGGGAGTCTGTGTGTTTTTATACGAACAGGATCATATTTTTTATGCTGCTTTATTTTTTTTTTCTACTGTTTATTTGGAGCTAATGACAATCACATCAACGTGCACAGACAGCACGGAGAGGCCCGTCTACCCATCACCCAGCTTCCCTCCAAGGTCAAAACCAGGAATCTGATGCTAAGATGCTACATAATGTCGAGCGTGTGTAGACGTCTTTGTATCGGTTGTATCACTGCATCTCCTGTGTGGATTCCTGTAACCGTCACCCCAGTCAAGATCCATGCCTCACCCCCCGCCCCCAGCACCACGATCGTTCTCTGTCTCTGTCATCCTGAGAATGTTTATAGATGCAACCATGCAGCTTGGAGCCTTTGGAACTTAGCACAGTACCCAGGAGAGGCCTGCACCCAGCCCCATGGCCGAGGAACATTCCATGGCGTGCACGTCCCAGCCGGCACGGCCGGTCACTTCTTTAGGGCATCTGGGTTGGTTCCCACTGGGGGCTTTCGAAAATAAGCTGCCCTGCACATCTGTACACAGATAGTGTGCGGGACGTGAATGTTCATTTCTCTGGGATGCACGCCAGGGATAAACACAGCAATTGCTGGGGCGCATCCTAAGTGTTTTCCATGCTGTTTGGCGAGCTCGACACCAGCATATCAAGGACACTATCCCTCACCGCTGGATACGCTCGTTTACAGCGGCTGCTCGGGGTGCCCTCCACACAGAGGGGAGCCCCTGGGTTCCTTGGAGATGAACGTGCAGGTCGCTGGCGGGGACGCAGCCCCAGACACACGGTGCCCACTGACTGCTGTGACTCTCGGACTACGCTTTTCTAGAAGTGGAACCACTGGGTCAAGGACTCGTGCTCGTGTTGATATGTGGGGCCGCGTGCCCTCCAGTGCATTGAAACTTTTTCTGTGTTGCCTTTTTTTTTTTTTTGGTAAATTGAGATATAATTGACGTATAACATTGTGCTAATTTCAGATGTACAACCTAATGGTTCCATAAATATTTGTGCATATTACGAAATGATCACCACGATGTCTAGTTCACCTCCTTCCACACTTGGTTACAAATTATTTTTTCTGGCTTTTTTTGGCCATGCTGTGCCGCATGCAGGATCTTAGTTCCCCCTACCAGGGATTTAAGTCTCGCCCCCTGCAGTGGAAGCTTGGAGTCTTAACCACTGGACTACCAGGGAAGTCCCAAATTATTTTTTTCTTGTGATGAGAACTTTAAATATCTCTATCAGCAACTTGCAAACACAGGATACAGTGTTAACTATAGTCAGCAAGCTGTAAGTTACCTATCTTGTTTGTACTTTCTGACTCCCTTCACCCAATTCTCCACCACACCCCCTCTGACACCCACCCATCGGTTCTCTGCATCTATGAGCTTGGGGTTTTTTTTTAATTTATTTATTTATTTATGGCTGCGTTGGGTCTTCGTTGCTGCACGTGGGCTTTCTCCAGTTGAGGTGAGCGGGGGCTACTCTTTGTTGCAGTGCACAGGCTTCTCATTGCGGTGGCTTTTCCTGTCGCGGAGCACGGGCCCTAGGCGTGTGGGCTTCAGTAGTTGTGTCAGGCAGGCTCAGCAGTTGTGGCGCACAGGCTTAGTTGCTCCGTGGCATGTGGGATCTTCCTGGACCAGGGCTTGAACCCATGTCCCCTGCATCGGCAGGCGGATTCTCAACCACTGCGCCACCAGGGAAGCCCTAAATCCTATTGTTTGAAGCCACCCAGTTTGTGGTCATTTGCCACGGCTGCCCCAGAAAACCATATACCCAGTCACCTGCAGAGCTCTGGGCGCACAGCGCAGGAGGACAACCGGGCCAGGGCCCGGGGACGCTGAGTGGCTGCAGCACGTGGGGGCACCCTCTAAAATGCCGCTTCGGAGCTCCCCCCGACGGGGAGCCCGCACGCAGGCCTCTCTCCAAACCGGCTCTCCTACAGAGGGAGACACCACAGAGGCCGGTGCCCCACATCTGCATTTATTATGAAAACAGCAGGTAAAATCTCAGTGATCAAATGTAGCATCTCTGCCACAACGCAGGGCAGCCAGGCTGGCTGGGTGCTGGTGCACGGCTGGTGGAGCATGACACAGGCAGCCGCTGTGCAAAACAGGATGGCGGGCCCCCAAAATTAAACATTGACGCACCACGTGAACCAGCAATCCCACTTCTGGGTCACCTTTGGGTGTATGCCCAATAGAACCGCAAGCAGGGTCTCAAAAAGATATCTGCACACCCATGTTCACAACAGCGTGCTTTACGACAACCAAGAGGTGGAAAGAACCCAAGTGTTCATCAATGGATGACGGATAAACAAATGTGGTCCATACACACAGTGGAATATTATTCAGCCTTAAAAAGGATGGAGATTCTGGGGACTTCCCTGGTGGTCCAGTGGGTAAGACTCCATGCTCCCAATGCAGGGGGCCTGGGTTCGATCTCTGGTCAGGGAACTAGATCCCACATGCATGCTGCAACTAAGGAGCCCGCCTGCAACAATTAAAGGAGCTGGTGAGCCACAACTAAGGAGCACGGCTGCCTCGACTAAGACCTGACACAACTAAATAAATTTAAAAAAAAAAAAAAGGAAAAAAAAAAGATGGCGATTCTGACACCTGCTACAATGTAGATGGACCCTGAGAACACGATGCTCAGTGAGAGAAGCCAGACACAGAAGGACACACAGTGTGTGATTCCATTGATGGGAAACGTCCAGAACAGGCAGATCCACAGAGACAGAGAGTGGGCTCCTGGTTGTCAGGGGCTGGGGAGGGGTTGGGGGGTTGACTGCTCATGAGGACAGGCTTCCTTTCGGGGTGATGGAATGTTCTGGAGTTAGAGGTGATGGTTGCACAACCTTGTGAATGTCCAAAATCCCACTGAATTTTTTGCCTTAAAATGATTAATTTTATGTTGTGTGAAGTTCATCTCAATTAAAAGGTTGCCTTCCTAATTTCTGTTCTTTGTATCGCAGAAGTCAGGCACGGTCACTGCTAACTAAAGCCATCGTAAAAGTCTGTAGCCCGCCAGGAAGCTCGCACCTGTGTTCAAAGTTCTCTCCGGGGAGAGAGGTCTGTGCAGACAATGCTGTTTTTTTGTGCTTTTTTTTTTGTTTTTGCGGTACGCGGGCCTCTCACTGTTGTGATCTCTCCCGTTGCGGAGCACAGGCTCCAGACGCGCAGGCTCAGCGGCCATGGCTCACGGGCCCAGCCGCTCTGCAGCATGTGGGATCTTCCCGGACCGGGGCACGAACCCGCGTGCCCTGCATCGGCAGGCGGACTCTCAACCACTGCGCCGCCAGGGAAGCCCGACAATGCCGTTTTTATGTGACAGTGAAAAAGTAATGTCAGTCACGGCTGTGGTCCCCAAGCTGAGGGCAGCTCACGTCCACCCCTGCTGGCTGCGAAGGACCTCAGAGCCCACAGAGTCAGAAGTGGCTGCTGATGAGGGTCCCAGGCCCACCCATCCTGCTGGGGGGCCTTCTCCAGCGGCATCGTTGCTCTCGCGTTTGCAAATCTTCGCCTCGCATCTGCTTCAGACCCAGAGGGGCTGCTGGGTCCCTGCCCCAGGCCCGGGAAGGGGAGAAGGAGACCCGTGGCCTCTCCCAAGCCCCAGCTCATCCCCCTGGGCACCGCCCAGACATGATGCACTCGTGGGAGACTGGGACGTCAGCCAAGCCCCAGGCCCTGACTGCTGTGTCTGAGCCGCTGCAGGGCTCGGGACTCTGCAAGTGACTCCATACCAGACCAGGCCGGGGAGGGGGTGTGTGTCCCACTTCACAGCCAAGAACACCGAGGCTCACGGAGGTCTCAGCAGGCCCCAGCCAGGGCGGGGCTGAGATCTTCTCTGTCCCCACGTTCCTCCCAGGGCCCCCATGCCCCACCTCGCTGTGCTCAAGCCCCCAGCCTCCCGAGGCCCCCTGCCCCCAGAGCTCGCAGCCAGGGCCCTCGCACGGGGCACCTCGGGGAGGGGAATCGTCTGTTCTCCTTAAGCCTCCATCTTTAAGCCGGCCGTTGCCTTGGCAACGGTCTGTGGCTGACCTTTGTGCAGGAAGAAAGGGTGACCCTCCCAATGCAGCCCCCCTCCCTGCCATCCCCACCTCCCGCCCCGCCATGGTTTAAAGGCATCTGTCTAAACAATACATTATGGATTTCTCTGCCGGTGCTCACGGCCTGAGAATTTCAATCTAGGTGCTCCACCGTGTCCCAGACTTGAGGAGGGAACGGTGTCCTGGGAGAGGGTGTTAGAAATGCATGCTCTGGGCTGGGGTGGGCCTGGGAATCAGCAAACGCTGCCCGGCCGGCCCAAAACACAGTCGGGCCAAGATCGGCGCCCCAGCCTCAGTCTCCCCGTCTGTACACTGGACACGGCAGGACCCAGCAGGTGGAGGTGGCTGGCTGGCCGTGCTGGAGTCCATAAGGGGCAGTTCCCCGAGCAGAGCCACGGCCACGCCAGGCACAGGGACGCGCTGGTCAGTGTGCAAACCAGGCCCCCGTCTATTGCCCAGGACGGGGCTGCAGCCGGTCAAGGCCCGGGGTCATCACTGGGCCCGGTGCTCCCTCAGCGGTCACACAAGGGCTGAGGGCGGGAAGGGGCGGCTGGCTCAGCTGGGCCACCCCCACACACAATGGAGAGTGGCTTCGGGTACCAGGACCCTCGCCACCAGACACAGGAACCAAACCCCAGGCCCCTCCCTCCAATTCCTTAAACAGTGAGGGAAACAAGGAAACGAGGTCCGGGAGGAGAACTTTTCCTCCAAGTTCCTGTTGGCAGGATTTCTGCCCTGGGCTCCTGCCCCCAGCTCCAGGCAGCCCTGTGTGCCTGGCCCTCCTGATGGGCCCACCATCGGATCACGTCCCTCCCCTGCTCCAAACTCTGCCATGGCTCCCCAGGGACCTCGGGGGGAAACCAAACTCCTCCCTGAGGTCCCCCAAGCCCTCACTGGCCTCCCCACACCAGCCTCCCCCGCTGCCCATCACACCAGCTGCCCAGAAGACCTGCAAACACACCTGGCTGTCCCCCACCTCAGGGCCTTTGCACTTGCTGTATCTTCTGCCTAAAGTCACCTCAAGACACTCCTCTCCTTTCAGCTCAAATGACACTTCCTCTCAGAAGGCCTCCCGTTCCTTCCCTTAGAGCTTGTTGAGACAGACAGGGAGAGATTGAGGCAGAGAGAGATCCAGGCAGCTTTTGGAGCTCACAGACTGCCGGCTCCCTGAGGACAGGCACCAGCTCTGTCTTCATTTTTATTGTATTATCTTTCAAAATTTCATTTCATGTTCAGACACGATGCACGTGGATTCTGTGCCACACACTGTTCCAGGCGCTTTACAAATACAGACTCACTGGACCCATAACCACCCAGTTACCCCAATGTCTGAAGGTGGAAACTGAGGCCAAGGGAACAGGTCTCTCTTTTCCTGCCGCTCCGCTACACCCAGAGCACACAGTCGGCGCTCAATGAATGCACACGTATTATGCGTTATGATACCAGTCACTGGATGAGGGTTCACTCTATTGACCTCATCTTCACTTGATCACATCTGCAAGGACCCTATTTCCATACACGGTTCCATTCCAGGGGGTGGGACTTGGACACATCTCTCTGGGGACACGATTCCACGCATAACAGCACGTCAGTAGGTGTGGGCCCTCCCTCCTCCGCCCCACTCTGCACCGAACCCTCAGCCTCTCACCCTTCCCTGCGAGGTCTGGGGAGATGCCGTGAGCGTGCCGAGGGCAGTGCCTGAGGCTCCACCGTCTGAAATATTGGGACCTGACGTTAAGAGGGGCCCCTCTTAGGGACTACCCTGGCGGTCCAGTGGTGAGGACTCCTCACTTTCACTGCCGAGGGCACAGGTTCAATCCCTGGTCGGGGAGCTAAGATCCCGCATGGTGCAGCCCAAAAACAAAATAGAAGGCCCCCCCTTAGATCCAGAGTCAGACCAGGAGGCCCTTCCTGGGGGCCTGGGACACCTGGGGCCAGCAGAACCCAAGGGTGTCTGAGCCCTTTCCTGAGTCCCTACGGCCGCTCCTGGCATATGGCAGGTGCTCACAGATGGGGCCACCCCAGAGCTTCGGGACACTGGGAGCGGACATGAGGCAGCCCCTAGGCCCCCGGGGGTCCTGATCCGGCAGCATCAGCTCACCCTCAACCCCAGACTCAGAGGAGTCATGCGGCTGCCCGCCCAAGGCCACAGAACGGAGCCATCCGAACAGCCAGGGCGTGGGGTTCGGGCAGCTGCTGGGCTCAGGGGGCCCGGGAGTGAGGCCGCTGGCCTGGCAACATCGTCCCCAGCCCTGGCTCCTCCTGTGTCCCTCTGTGTCTGTCCCTCTCTGGGTCTCTGTGTCTCCCACCCATTGTGTGGCCTTTGGCCCCCGTCCTCTCTGGCCTCTGTCCAGCAGTCTCCACTCTGTCTCTGAGATCTCCTTCAGGAAAAGAAGGAGATGGATGCAAGGGCAGGGACTTATGCAACCCCTCCTCCTTGAGGACTGGAACGCAGGTCGCCTGGCGCCCCAGGCAGAGCGGGGCAGCTTCCAGGGAGGGCCCGGAACCTGCCAGCTGCCTAGCCAGCGGACAATGGGGCTTTAGTGGCCCCACCTTTAGGCATCAGGTGGGTGCTACCCAGCCCCAGGCCGGGCTCAGGGACTCCATCCCCTGCCATCCCCACCTCTGAACAGCAGGTGCGAACTCACTCCTCTGGGACCACCCCTCCAAGGTCGGGGACCAGAGGAGGAAAGTGGCATTCCTGGATTTCTGGACAGAAAACCGAGGGGTCGTGGACGCTGGGACATCCCCTCCACATGCCCAGATTGCCCTCCAACAAGAGCGGTGGTGAGACCCCCATCTGCGGGAGCATGCAAGCCAGGACCCCCTGCGCAGTTGCCTTTAAGTGAAAAGCAGGTCCGGGCACAGGCGCTGTCCCGGTGTAACGTGAACACATTAGGTGCTGTTAAAGCCCTTTGGCCAATGGAGACACCGGGGTCAGGGCAGGGTCACCCGGAGATACTCGGGGTCCATGCCCCTGACCCCGCATGAGGCTTTTTCCCGGAGCTGCAGATGCCCTGACCCACACTATACTTTTGGCCTTGGTGGGCCTTGACGTTGTGTGAGGGTTTCATGCACAAGGCAAGGGATGATTAAAGGGTTTTCAAGAACAGCATCCCCTTGGGCTTCCCTGGTGGCGCAGCGGTTAAGAGTCCGCCTGCCGATGCAGGGGACGCGGGTTCGTGCCCCGGTCCGGGAAGATCCCACATGCCGCAGAGCGGCTGGGCCCATGAGCCATGGCCGCTGAGCCCGCACGTCCGGAGCCTGTGCTCCACAACGGGAGAGGCCACAACAGTGAGAGGCCTGCGTACCGCAAAAAAAAAAAGAACAGCATCCCCTAGGGCTTCCCTGGTGGCGCAGTGGTTAAGAATCCGCCTGCTGATGCAGGGGACACGGGTTCGTGCCCCGGTCCGGGAAGATCCCACATGCCGCGGAGCAACTAAGCCCATGCGCCACAACTACTGAGCCTGCGCTCTAGAGCCCGCGAGCCACAACTACTGAGCCCACGTGCCACAGCTACTGAAGCCCAGGCACCTAGAGCCCGTGCTCTGCAACAAGAGAAGCCACCGCAATGAGAAGCCCACGCACCGCAAAGAAGAGTAGCCCCCACTCGCCGCAACTAGAGAAAGCCCGTGCATAGCAACAAGGACCCAACGCAGCCAAAAATAAATAAATAGATAAATAAATAAAATTAAAAAAAAAAAAAGAACAGTATCCCTGTCATGAACTCCAACAGAGTGGGAAACAGCCCAAGTGTCTCTCAGTGGTGAAGAGATAAACACCACGTGGTCCCTCCACACACGGGAACATCACTCAGCCACATAAAGGAGAGAAGCCCTGACACTCGCTACCACGTGGACGGACCTTGAGAACACGATGCTGTGAGAGAGGCCAGACACAGAAGGACACACAGTGTGTGATACCACTGACTGGTGGGAAACGTCCAGAACAGGCAAATCCACAGAGACAGAGAGTGGGTTCCTGGCTGTCAGGGGCTGGGGTGACTGCTGGTGGGGACGGGGCTTCTTTTAGGAAGGATGAAAATGTTCTAGAATCGACTGTGCTGATGGACACATAACCTTGTGAATACAGTAAAACAAATGAGTCATACACTTTAAATGAATGAACTGTAAGGTATGTATCTCAATAATGTTGTTAAAACCATGACATGCCCTCCTGCCCTGTGTCCCATTCCTCCCTGACTTTGGAAGTCCACCCCAGGTAAGGCACAACTTCGCCCTCACCCAGGGCCACATGCAAGGAGGCCTTGTCTGGAAGCCTTGCGAGGTAGTGAGCTTCCCATCTCCAGGGGCATGCAAGCAGGGAGCAGCAAGCTGCGGGCAGGGCTCCCTGCCCTTGGTGATGAATGGCCTCTGACTCAGGCCCAGCACTGAAAACCCTGGAACTCCTAGCTGCTAAAACTACCTGGTATCTCAGACACTGTGCCTGGTGCAGGGGCCCCAGGGGTGAGCCCTCTGCTGAGATGGCACCTCAGGGACGCAGCCTCAGGGCCTGGTGGGGCCGCTGCCGTTGCACATACATACATGTACGTTCACATGCACACGTATAACTGTTTGGGGATTTTTCCCTTCTTTTCTTCAAGTAAAGGAGCCTGTCATGGTCACGGGGCAATGGTGACACCACGGATTTCACGGTGCTTTCATCATCGCCGGCCTGGCTCACAAAGGCCCCTCTAAGCCCTCTCCTCTATTCTCTACGTGGGAGCCTCCTCGTTCCCTATTAACTACAAAAGTCTCAATCCCACTAGGGTGGGGGCAGAGGGACAGCAGGCCGGCCGGGGGCCCTGGGGACCCTCATTAGGCCAGCGGTGTTCCCGCAGGTCTGAGGGTCTCCGACAACCCCCCTCCCCACCTCAGCACCTCCGGAAGCAGCAGTAGGATGCTCAGCCACCCATAAGGGCCACTCCTTCCGGGCAGGAGTGCCGGGCAGGGGGCAGTGGGTTCTGGGCATCTAGGGGTTCAGCTGACAGCATTTCGTGCAGCTGAGAAGCGTCTCTGGACCCTGACTTATGCCGCATCCCCTGAACCTCCGTCTCCTTACTCGGAAAATGGGGCCAATGCCACATCCCCCAGCTGTCACCCACCCTACCCTTCCTATCCGCGCCGGGACCCTCCTGAGGATCAACTGGCCTCGCCGTGTGGCCGCGGGAATGTCCGGCCATGCCCTGGAATTCAGATTAACCCTGAGGGCAGTGGGGAGCCTTGGATATAGGCAGGGGAGGGTCACGGTTTGACTTGGGGTTTTGAAAAGTGCCCTGGTTGCCCCAGGAAGCAGGCAGTGTTGGGTAGTTAACCGCCCTGACCCAGAGCAGAGTCGTGGATGAGGGAAGGGGCAGATGCCATGTGTGTTGTACAAGATGGGGACAGAGACGGGGGTCAGGGAGGAGGCGGATCCCTGTGGGACCCCGGCCTGGGTGTGCTGGCCCACAGGGAGCAAGGAACGAATCGGGCTGCCTACATACGATGTTCAGACACGAATCTCATCGGAACCCTGACCAACACGGAGAAAAGGACAGGACAAAATGGGAATACCCACGCACGGGAGCATCACTCAGCCACAAAAAGGGGTGAAGCCCTGACACTCGCTACAGCGTGGATGGGCCCTGAGACCACGATGCTCAGTGAGAGAAGCCAGACACAGAAGGACCCACAGGGTGTGATTCCACTGACGGGAAACGTCCAGAACGGGCCAATCCACAGACACAGAGCGTGGGTTCCTGGTTGTCAGGGGCTGGGGGAGGGTGGGGGGTGACTGCTTATGCGGACAGGGTTTCTTTTGGGGTGATGGAATTTTCTGGAATTAGACAGAAGTCATGGTTGCACCACACTGTGAATGGACTTGAAAACACTGAACTGCACACTTTGAATGGATGAAGTATGTGGTATGTGAATCGCACCTCAATTAGAAACGAGAGAATCACTGGGTCTTCTGGGTAGAATGTACCGCTCACTCCATCAGTGTATGAAGCCGTCCTTTTTCAAACACATTTGCCTCCTGTACTCGACCGTAACTTTCTGGAGGCAGTGGGGCACAGTCCCCCAGCCTCTTTGTAATAAATATTGTTGAACTGAAAGTGAGAATGGGGTCGACACATGGGGGAGGGTGTGCCCAGTGGGGCTGCCCTTCACCTGATTGGCCAAGGGTTGTCACACACGGGAAGGGAACAGGCCTGTGCAAAGGCCCTGAGGCAGGCACAAGATTCATTTGTTCCAAAGAACAACAGGATGGCTGGGTCGGAGTGAGCAAGGAGGAGGCGCGGCCTATGGGGCCGGATTCCTTACTCTCAGTGCCGTGAACCCGTATAGAGAAGCGCCTGGGAGAAGGTTCAGGGGCGGAGCAGGGCGGCTGAAAGACGCTGGAACCCCAGTGCCACCCCACAGCAGATGGCATGCTGGGGAAGGATAGAAGCCAGTGCTTTGGGGGGGACACCTCCCCACAATGAAAACAAGAACGGCTGCCAGGGCAACGTGGCCTTCCTGGGGCCCAGGACATGGGAAATGGCCACTAGATGGGCTAATCATACCGAAGGAGGGACCCAGGTGTGCTCATTACACAGAAGGGGACCACAATGTGCTAACCGCACAGAGGAAGCACCGCAAATGTGCCAATTGTACAGAAGAGGAATCCCAGATGTGCTAATTACACAGAGGGAGCGCCATATGTGCTAATTACACAGAAGGGGACTCACATGTGCTAATTACATAAAAGGGGTCGCAAAAGTGCTAATTACACAAAAGCGGGTCCCATATGAGCTAATCACGCAGAGGGAGCCCCACATATGCTGTGAATGACCAAACCCTCTGTGCCTCAGTTTCCTTTTCTGAGAGATGGGTCTTCCAAGAGGATGAAGCCATACAGCAGAAACTAACAACATCGTAAACAACATCGTAAAGCAACTATACTCCAAAAAAAAAAAAAAAGAGGGATGAAGCCAGAAGCCACTCCTCAGGCGGCAGGTGGAGCTGGCAGAGGCAGGAGGGGGGCACGGGGCAGGCTTGGGGTTCCAGTCGAGGGTCAGATACGACCCTGAGGCTCTGGCAGACAGGGGACAGCCTGGGGCCGGTGGCTGACACCTGAGCCCACTCTGGTTGTCCACAGCTTGAACCCTGCGGCTCCGTCCCTGCCAGGCCCCACCTGGACCCCACCCAGGGCCCCCTGGCCCTGCTGGGCCCCCACTCCTGCCTGTGCCCAGGCAGCTGGAGGGAACTGGGAAACAAAGTAACTTAGACCATATCACCCTGCCGTCCTCACCCACCATGGCTCCCCAGTGCTCTCTGCACAGAATTCAAGTCCCTCCTACCCTTCGTAGCCTACAAAGGCCTGGGGTGGAGGCAGCCCCGCTCCGCCTCTGCCACCCAGCCTGTGGTCCACCTTGGGGCGGGGAGAAGCTGCCCGCTCGGTGCAGGACACTCACTCTGCCCAGTATCCCTCATGCCCCAGGTTTCAGCTGCAACGCCACCTCCTCAGAGAAGCCAACCTGGGTCCTCGCCTGGGGGTGAGGAGGGGGTCCTGAGGACCTGAGAAGACCCACCCAGCCTCAGCAGCGCCCTAACTCAAAAGGACCCTCGCAGCCCCTGCACGCTGACGGGCACCCAGCCTCAGCCTCCCCAGCCGGCTACTCGCGCCGCTGCCAGGCTGCGGGCGTTAGCTGTGAGCTGCCGAGTCTGAACTGTGCGCCGCTTTACACAGCGGCATCCGCGCGGCGGCCGGGTCAGGGGGTCAGGGGTCAAGGTCGGACGGGTCCTCACCGCGTGCGCGCTCTGGACCCCGCCCCTTCTGCTCCCGCGCTTACCCCTCGCAGGGTGTCCGGGCCGCGGGCGGCGCTTCCCTCTCAGGGCCTCTGTTTGCAGGGCAGGGGGCTCGAGCGCGGAGTGGTCGCGGGCGTCCACCCAGCAGCGTCCGCTCAGGGCCTCCGCAGCTCCGGACCGCGTGTCCGCCCGCGCCGCGTCTCCACCGGCCTCCTTGCTCCACCTAGCGGCGGCCGGAGCCGGAGCCACGCGGGGGCCCAGGGAGGGCGCGGGCCGCCAGGCGCACAGCCGGGGTCGGGGCCCACGGGGCGCGCGGGGCCCCGGGTGCACAGCTGGTGTCGGGGCCCAGGGAGGGCGTGGGGCCGCCAGATGCACAGCAGGGTCGGGGCCCGGGGGGGGGGGGTCCCCGGGGCGCACAGTGGGGGTCGCCCCCTGCCAGGTGCACAGGCCGGAGCAGGACTGCGAGGGTGGGGGGCGGGGTTCACAGCCAGGAGAGGTGGAGCTTCATACCCCACCCCTTACTCTGAGAGGGAAGAGTCTCCCACGGTCTCTTGTTACAAGGTGGGGAAACCGAGGCACGAAAGGGACAGGCATGCCCCAAGGTCACCCAGACCTTTGGTTCAAACCAAAGTCCACCGACTCTGGACCCCATTTATGTCCTTCCTCACCCCAGAAATTGTGGGGGCCCTGGAGTCCCCAAATAGTGGGGTGAGGAGAGGGGTACGTGGATGGGGGTGCGGAGGTGGTGGCTGAGAGGCCACTGCACAGGGACGGACGATCCCCACCACCGTCCTGCCTGGGACTGTAGGACAGATCTGAGCTGGGACCAAACCCCAGCTCTGCGCCGTCAGTGAACTTGGCCAGCAGCCCCCGCCTCTCATGGCCTCAGTTTCCGGATCATAGGGTAGTTGATCATCGTGTAGTTGTGAGGGAGATGAGGCATACAGTAGGCACTAAATAAATGTTGGCTGTTGATTAGCACTGAGTCATATCGTCACCAGGCTCATCCACGCTCCCTCTGCTCCCCGCTCCTTACCTGCTCCTGCCACACGGGTCTCCTCGTGCTCTTCCAAGGCCCTATGCTCCTGCTGCCTCAGGGCCTTTGCACGTGCTCCCCCCCCCCCCAGCCCAATGCCTGAGAGTCCCCTTACCCTGATTAACTCCAGCTCAGTTTTGTCTACTTTGGTTCCCACTATGTCCCCAGTGTTCCTCCTGGGATCAGGCACACAGTTGGCACTCAAGAAATGCAGGAGGTCTGATGAAACAGGTCTGGCCCCAGGCTCCCTCCCCCCATTTCATTATTCCCGGGAAACCGAGGCCCAGAAAGGGGCAGCAACGGCAGAGTCCTCTTGGCACCAGGCGCAGGTGCCCGGGACCTGGTGGGGCAGGCTGAGGAAGCCACCACGTCCCCCACCCCGACCCCAGCCCCCGAGGAGGGCCAGGCTGCAGAGGCAGAGACCAGGCCAAATTGAAATTGATTGTGGGGAACAGCTCGGCAGGGTGGAACAGACACGCGGCCACTGGGGAGCCCAGGGGCGCCCGGGCGTGCGAATGCATCCCAGCCAGCAGTGGAGAATCGTTTAATCTTCACTGAAGGCTCCTAGCGGCGGCCTCCAAGGAGCCGGAAGGCTAAGTCGCCACAGCTGCCAGAAGCGGGGACACCCCCCTCTCCTCATGCCTTCACCCCGTTCTTCCTCAAGCATTTAACAAGCATCTGGTTATTCAGTGTCTTAGTTTCTCCTCAGCCAGCCCTGCCGGGTCGGTAGAAGCAGAAAGAGGCAAAATGCTCCTCCATGGTGGCCCAAGGTCAGGACTGGAGCCAGGGCTGAAGTCAGCAACGTCCTGAGCTACATCTATTGAGCGCCTGCTGTATGCCTAGCCCTGGGCTCAGCCTGATTAGTGCGGTTCCTCATTTTATCTTCACAACAACCCTGGTGTTACTATCCCCCGTAACCACCGGGGGAGGCCCAGAAAGGAAGACGGCTCACCCACACCCACGCCAACGGAGTGGGACTCACCCTGGGGGGTGGGGAACTGATATTTGAACCCAGGTCACAGAGCTCAATGGCCAAAGCGTTTGCCACTGTTTCTGAGGCCCTTGTCCAGGTGGGGAAACTGTCTTGAAGACAGTGGGAGTTATGGAGGAGTCTAGAGCAGGGTACGGCAGTCCGGTCAGAAAGTCCCTCCCACACTCCAGGCCAGGGTCTCCTGGGGCCTTCCCAGAGGGGACACGGGAGCCATCCTTAGCCATCCCCCAGCCCAGAGGGGTACACTGAGGCACAGAGCCAGTTAGGAGCCCAACACCCAGCATGGCTGTGGGATGCCTTCCAATACGCCCGAGCTGCCTGTGACCTTCCTATTTTCAGGCTCAGAGAGGGCAGCTGCTGGCCTCTGGTCACCAGCCTAGAGGCAGCAGGGCCTGGGGGCTTCCAAGGGCTCTGCCCGCCCTCAGTTTCTCCCACGGGCCTCTGCGGGGTGGTGACCAGACACGTGGCCAATGGGGCAGCCGTGTTCCCTGAAGCCCCTGTGACCCTGACCCGGAAGCCCCCCCTTGGTGCCTGGGGCGGGGGTCACACCCTGGCCCATCTCTCAGGGTCGCTCCCAGTGAGGGCCTCAACCCCGGGATTAGGGGGCCGGGGTCAGGGGTCAACAGCATTTGCCTCAGCCCCTTTCAGGCCTCGAGCAGATCCGTTCTCCCTGCCACCTCGAATTTCCTGGACAAAGGCTCTGTGGAGGGACTGGCCAGAGGGCCGGGCCGAGCACCCCTGGGAAAACTGCGGCAGCTCAGGGAGGGTGTCTGCCCCCCAGCTGCCTCTGCCCACACGGCCCCCGTCAATCCCCAAATGACCCATGGGCAGCCCCGGCAGGCGCGCCCATGCTACAGATGAGGAAACTGAGGCTGGGAAGGGACTCAGCTGGGCCACTGGGCCGGAAGCCTCTCTGCTGAGGGTCTGGTGGGGTTTTGTGCCGGCCTTACCCGGCAGGGGCCACAGCTGAGTGTGCGGCACTAGAGACGGCGTCCGGCCGGCGCGCGGGCGGGGCCTGCGGCAGACAAAGGCCGGCAGGCTGGGCCCGCGGGGGCGCGTTCCGCTCGTCAGCGTCGGTTCCACTTGAGTCCATCCTGGACAGGCTGGAATAATCCCTCCCGCGACCGCTGCTGGGCCGTGAAGACTTGAAGGGGCCCCGCGGGCCTGACTGACGGCCAGGCCGGTGCGGGGGGGCGCCGGGAGTCCGCCAACAGCCGCCAGTGCTGGGAACAGCACCGAACCACCACTGATGACGATGTGGGGAAACTGAGTCACAGGAGGCGCACACACCTCTCACATCACGCAGCCTCGCCGGGACCTCCCCGCCCCCACCAGCAACACAGCCTCACCTGTGACCTGGAGGAATTTGGGGGCCTGGGCCCTACTGAGTCATGGGAACCACCCACCTCCTGTTCATTCCCGAGCACCTGGGTGGCAGGTACACACAGGTGGCTGGACTGGAGCCAGGCCAGGGTACCAGGGAAGGCCCCGCTGGCTGCTGCCGAGGCCGGTAGACAAGGCTACCTGCCACGTGCCTCCGACTCTCTGGCTCAGGCCTGGAAGGGTTTCTGCAGGAGGGGACAGATCCTGGGAGGAGGAAGCAGCTGGAGGAAGGCCCAGGGGCAGGATAATTAGCAGACTCGTGGAGCGTGAGGGTCGGATGGGGTCTGCGGGAGTGTGGGGACCAGGCTGGGGAAACTGAGCCCCAGGGGGAGGTGTCCTTGGGGGTCAAGTTTCCGCAAAGAATGCTGGGAGGGGGATGGGGACCAGTTGGGCTAAAATCCCTCACGGGGCTCCCTTGTCACCCTCAGAAGGAAAGATGAGCTCCCTTTCTGCCAACCTCCTGCCACACCACCCTCGGGCCTTCCTGGGCTCCGGCCTTTACTGCTTCTACCCAGAGTGCCTTCCGCATTGGTCTCCTCCCTCTTTGGTCCCCAGAGCTGCTCCCCAGTGGGCATTTCTCTCCCACCAGACCACGGGCTGCACGGGCCCCAGTCTCCCTCCCTCCTGTTCACTCTTTGGCCTCAGCACTGGGCTTGGCAAACAGTAGGTGCTCAATAAAGCCATTCTGAAACCACAAAGGAATAGGAGCCGCTTAAAAAGGCCTGGGTTCCAGGGACCCTGGACTCATAGCCCTGGGATCCGGCTCCTCCCCTTATGCCCTGAGAGGCCCCCTTCGCTCTGGGTCTCTGGTCTATCTGGGCCTCAGTTTCCCTCGCTGAAAATGGGTCCTGGCTTCTGCAGAGGAAGACCTCTCTCTCTCTGCCTGCCCCGCCCCCCGCCCCCCAGGGATAGCTCCCTTGCAACCCTCGAGGGGCCTCGCTCCGCTAATCCACCAGCCAGCCTGCGCCTCGGTTTCCCCTCCCGGCTGCCTAATCCCAGGATTGTCGGAGGCCGGTTTTACATACATTTAGAGGCTTTTCATAATAGATTTACTGGGCCCCAGAATGGCCCTCGCTGGGTGATTAGCTTCTCCTTAATTGAAAACTCCCTTCCCACTCCCCCTGCCCCTTTGGGCCGAGCTCAGGCAGAGGGGTGGGGCCAGGGGGCACCCCACAGCTGTGCGGGCCCCACGGGGGCCTCCCCCTGTGCTCAAATGGGGTCTCCCTGGTATCCACCTTGACGGGGGCTGCCAGTACTGCTGCCACCCCCGCCCAGGAGGGGCTGAGCCTGGATTCAAACCTGTTCTGTCCCAGCCCCACGTCCATTGCTACCATGGCTTGCGGGGGGTGGTCTCCCCAGTGCGGATGGGGGGGTCTCACTCAAACCTGGGCCTGTAGGACCAGGTCGTGGGCGCCAACCCTAGGGCTCAGAATTCAGGTCTTGGACCCAGATCTCGCTCCCTGAGGTTCCCAGGATGCGCCCCCCCCACCCCCACCCCGCCCAGGTCCGCAGCAGGCTCCAGCGGTGCCAGAATGTTCGCAGATAGAATGAGGGATGGTCAAGGGGCAGAGCCAGTGACGCATCCCCACCCACCACCCCAGCCGGGCGACTTAATGCCGCCTGTCACGAGGCTGTGCGCCGGGTTATTTATCTGGTGTATATACGCATTTTAATGTAAAGATCTGCCAGCCAGCACAGCTGACTCCTGCGGTGCCCCCACTGCCCCCCTCATCCAAGAGAGGCTGTTCCCCAACACCTCCCCAAACCCGGGCTTCCCCCAAGGAACAAACGCTGGAGGAGGCCGGCACCTGCATCACTGTTGGAGCAAGAGCGCTCGATTTGGAGTCCATGTACAAAACACACTCAGTAAGGGCTTCCCTGGTGGCGCAGTGGTTGAGCGTCCGCCTGCCGGTGTAGGGGACACGGGTTCGTGCCCCGGTCCGGGGAGATCCCACGTGCCGCGGAGCGGCTGGGCCCGTGAGCCATGGCCGCTGAGCCTGCGCGTCCGGAGCCTGTGCTCCGCGACGGGAGAGGCCACAGCAGTGAGAGGCCCGCGTACCACCAAAAAAAAAAAAAACACACTCAGTAAGTCATTCAACAAATATTCGCTGAGGGCTGGCTGACATTGTGCCAGATGCTGGGGCCATGGTGGGAGGGGAGAACCAGAGGTCCTGCCCTTAAGGGTCATCAAGAACCCCCAGGCAGAGTCCCCTCTGTGTGCCAATACAGCTCCATTTTCCAGACTAGCAAACTGAGGCTTTGAGAACAGCGGTGGTTCATCCGCGGTGGGTGGCGGGCTGCCTCCCTCCCCACCCACCTCGTGCTGACGGCAGGGTCCCAGCTGTAGGGCCCGGGGCTGGCCCGCCCCTCCTCTGGCCTCAGCACCTCATCTGTAAAATGGGTCTCAGCTGGGTCTCATCTGCTTGCAGAGAGGTCAACTGAGGCCCAGAAAGGAAAACGCCCGCTCCCTCAGGGGGTCCCAGTGGAGAGAGAGGGTGAGTGGAGGCTGGGACCCAGACCTTGCACCACACCACACAGCTGGGGAAACTGAGTCCCAGGGGAGGAGGCAGCTTAGCCAAAGCTCTCACACCGGGCCTGTCCTCCCTACTCCAGACCGGAGCTCACACCCCGACTTTGTAAACAGGGAAACTGAGGCCCAGAGCTGGCCCTCCAGGGTGAGATGAGCGCAGGGAACCGCGCCGCTGGTTTCGGGGCCCATCTGCGGGGAGGAAAGGAGGGAGGGGGGAGCACAGTGGGCAGGGCCTCACGGGAGGAGTGGGGCCTCGTCCTGGGTACCTGGGGGCCAAGCAGGGATTTGAGCAGGGGAAGGAGTGTGGGGTCCAGGACCTCGGCCTCTGCGGCGTTGGAGGCGGGGGAGGGGGCAGACGTGCCAGGATGCACCGTCTGTCTCAGGGGCTAGGACTTTTCCGGTGGGGGCACCCCCAGCCTCAGCCCCTGCTGCCCTTCCCCCGCCTGCCCGCCTGCCTGCGGGTCCCAGAGGCCGCAGGAGGCTTTTAAGCACTTAGAGCTGGAAACCCATGTGAGAGAAGCAGCTGGTCCTCTGGCCTATCCCAGCCCGGCCCGAGGGCCCCCAGGGATCCAGCACCACATCTCTAGCCTCTTCCTCCCCGCAGGAACCCCGCCAGGGCTGGGGCAACTCCCCTGAGGCCTGCCTCAGATTCCCCGGGGAGGGATCAGTGGATGGTGCAAACAAATCCTGGAAGCCACGGAGGAGAGTGGCCCGGCGGGTGCGGGGATC
Source organism: Delphinus delphis (assembly GCF_949987515.2). NCBI lineage: Eukaryota > Metazoa > Chordata > Mammalia > Artiodactyla > Delphinidae > Delphinus > Delphinus delphis. Next base: position 2,405,039 of record NC_082685.1, on the reverse strand, counting down.
CGGGTGCCCCCACGTCCCTGCACCGGGAGGCCACGGGGGTGCCATAGACAATACCCCCCTCGCCTCCCTGCACTGGGAGGCCACACGACCTGGTGTTTCCTGGGGGAGGGGCTTGCAGGTCGGCCCCGACCCTGGCTGCTGTCGGGGGACCCAGGCCTCCCCCATCACCGGCTGCCCCCCCTTCCCCAGGGATTGCATTGTCCATTAGGGCCCATCGATCACCTCCGGGCCTCAGCCTCCATTTCCGGATCAATGGGGCAGGTGAGGGGCTGTCAGGTGGGCGGCCCCAGAGGGAGGGGGGAGGGGTCCCGCCCCGCACACCCCTGCCTCCACCCCAAGTTTCCGGGCTCCCATAAGTGAGCCGGGAAGCGTGGAGAGGATGGATACGGTGGGCTTTCTTCTCCAGCAGAGAAGGCACAGAAGGGTCAGTGGCCCCTTGGACACCTCCCTGAAGGGAAGCCGGGGTCCTCGGGCTCAGCAGTTCCCCACCCAGAGTCCTCTCCTCCTCCCTGGCCTCCAGTCCTGCCCCAAAGCCTCCCGTGGCCCCCCCTGCCCATCTCCTTTGCCCCTGCCCCCCGCCCCACCCAGGCTCCATCAAGATCAGGCGAAGAAATGCCTCAATCGCCCAGCAGTCCGTCTGTGTCCTGCACCTGCCCCGAGCCCAGCATTTGAGGCCCCTCCCTGTCCCAGGTCCACACCCAGCCCCAGCCCTAATCATCCCCACAAGTATTGTTTCAGTAAGGACCACCGCCAGCAGCTCCAGGGAGAGGAAACTGAAGGTGGGAGGGGCTCCTGGCTCCCCCCGCCCCCACCTGTCTCAGCCACACCAGCCACACCAGCCCAGCCGCAGCCACTTGATTTCCGACTTGTGTGTCATCGCATGTGATTTATGGCTCCTCAGGGGCTCCCGGGCTGTGAACCGGCTTTTTATTTGTCTGTCAGTGGCCGCCTGGCCACCTGCACCCTGGTCCACACTTCCCCATTACTGAGGCCTCCTCCCGTGTCCCATAAGCCCACCAAATATGGGGCCCGGGGCCCACCGGGGCTGGCCCCACTGTCCTCGCCCTGATGCCACAGGCAGAGGGAGGGCCCTGCCCTGGCTGCACACAGTAGGTGCTCACTGTTTGCTGGGGGGCGCTGGCATTGACGTGGGAAGTGGGGGTGGGGTGGGGCGGCAGCACCTAGACTGGGGACGTGAGCCCCAGAGCCCCCGGGATGGTGGCCTTTCCTCCGACTGACATGACCCACTGCGTGACTGTGGTCAAGGGACTTGATCGGACCCCTGAAAGCCAGGGTGGTCCCCATCAGTCCAGAGGGCAAGGCGTGAGCCCCCTCGTCACGGTCACGGCGGGGGGGGGGGGGGTGGTCGGGGATCCAGGGTGTGGCCTGGGGCTTCTCCTGAGACAGCGGCATAGATTAGATAGGGACTCAGGGGCCCAGAGGGGAAGGGCTGTGGGGTGCTCTCCTGTGACTGTGGGCATTGATGCCCCCAAGCCAGGGCGGCCATGAATCTGAGGGGGCCCCGACCAGGAGGCCTGGCTCCACCCGACAGCGACCGTTAGGATGTGGGGGAAACCTCAGGACCCCCCCCTTCCCACTTCCCTGACCCCCCGCCCTTGGGGATCCTCTGGGTATGCACAGGACCCCTTTACCGATGGCTGCCCTGGGGGTACCCCACTGTGCCCAGTGCAGCCCCAGGAGTGAGGGGCCACTCTGCTCCTCGGTGGTGGCCCCCGAGGCCATGGCTGGTGACCAGTGATGGACAGCATGGCCCCTGAGAGATCCAGACCCCAAACGCAAGCATGTGTCGGTACAGGGGTGCGCACAGGTGGGCGCGGCCATGGGGTTCCTCCACACAGGTGTGTGCACGCGTGTCTGTGCAGGTGGCAGATGACAAGTCCCGGGGGAGACTCCTGATGGTGGGACTCTGGGGACTCCCAGCCGGTGGGGAAGACGGACAAGTAAAGAATCAGAGATTTGCGTTGTATGAAAGGAGAGAAGGTCAGCACTCCCCTCGACCAGGATGGAAGAGGCCCTTGGGCCTGACAACACGCATACGGTTAAGGCATTGCCACCTACTTCGTGGCATCTAACCACTGTTTTTGACGTGTACCATAATGTTCATTGCAGCACTAGTTACAATAGCCAGGACATGGAACCAACCTCAATGTCCATCGACAGATGAGTGGATGAAGAAGATGTGGCACATATATACAATGGAATATTACTCAGCCATAAAAAGAAACGAAATTGAGTTATTTGTAATGAGGTGGATGGACCTAGAGTCTGTTATACAGCGTGAAGGAAGTCAGAAAGAGAAAAACAAATACCGTATGCTAACACATATATATGGAATCTAAATTTAAAAAAAAAATGGTACTGATGAACCTAGTTGCGGGGCAGGAATAAAGAGGTAGACATAGAAAATGGACTTGAGGACATGGGGTGGGAGGGGGAAGCTGGGGCGAAGTGAGAGAAGCATCGACGTATATACACTACCGAGTGTAAAATACTTGGCTGGTGGGAAGCAGCCGCACAGCACAGGGAGATCAGCTCAGTGCTTTGTGACCGCCTAGAGGGGTGGGATAGGGAGGGTGGGAGGGAGACGCAAGAGGGAGGGGATGTGGGGACATGTGTATGCACATGGCTGATTTGCTTTGTTGTACAACAGAAACTAACACAGTATCGTGAAGCAATTATACTCCAATAAAGATCTAATAAAAAAAGAAAACATGTGGTAAATTAGATGTAAATAATGCCTGGTAAATAAATACACATTATTGTGAAAAAGAAAAAGAAGAATCAGAGATTTGACAGCAGGGGGATGGGGTGAGGGCCACTTGGCCAGGGAGGTCTAGAAGGGACATGTACCCCTTATGAAAGGGCTGGGGGAGAGAGTCAAGCAGTGGTCTGCAGAAAGGGCACACCAGATAGGGGGGGAACAGCATGTGCAAAGGCCCCGCGGTGGGAATAGAGCTATTTTTATACTTACCCATCCAAGGTCACCTTTTTGTGTTAAAATTTTGTCTCAAAAGTCCTCAGAATAGCTAAAAGGAAAAAACCCAAATGTCCATAAAAGAGTGAATGGGCAGAAAGTCATCCCTCCACACACGGGAACATCACTCAGCCATGAAAAGGACAGAAGCCCTGACGTTCCTACAACGTGGGCGGACCCTGAGAACACGATGCTCAGTGAGAGAAGCCAGACACAGAAGGACACGCAGTGTGTGATTCCATTGATGAGAGACGTCCAGAACAGGCTGATCCAGAGGTACAGAGAGTGGCTTCCTAGTTGTCAGGCAGTGGGGAGGGGGAGGGGGCTTCTTTTTGGGGTGATGGAATGTTCTGGAATTAGATAGTGGTGATGGTTGCACACCCTGTGAATGGATAAAAATTGTGGAATCGTACTTTAAACGGATGGATTGTGTGGTATGTGAACTATATCTCAATAACATTTTTTTAAATAACAAAATCAAAGTTAGCTGCTACGATTCTGCCCCACGACCCCTGCATTTAATCCTCGCCTTCCAGTTTCCTCTGTCCCCGTGGTCGAGTTGGGGTGTTTGAGCAAGGGGTCTCAGGGGGGTGGACATAGGGGGGCCTCCTCCCTCTCTGAGCCTCGGGGTCCTCTCCACAGAGTGGGGGGATCCCTCGGCTCTCCCTCCATGGTGCTCGGCAGTGGCCACCCTCCGTCCCACTGCTGCTGGGCAGGGCAGGCGGGGCGCACACAGGGGTCTTTGTGCCGCTTCCTGGCCTCATTAAGAGGCAGCCCCCGTCGCTGGACCCAGCACGACCGAATTAATTAGCTGAGAGCCTTCCCTCTCAGCTAATTGTGCCCGGGACACCGCAGTCCCTGCGGGTGGCACTGAGGCAAGGAGCAGCCCCGAGGCCCCAGTCTCTCCGCCCTGTTCTGTGCCTCTCCGGGGCCAGGCTGGGGTGAAGGCCCCTGGGAGCCCAGAAGACTCTGACACATGTCTTTTGGAAAGCCAGGAGGGAATTCGAGATGACAAACCCCCACCCTTGCCTGGAGCAGTTGGAGAAACTGAGTCACCCCTCCACAGAGCTTGGCGACCAAGATGGCACCGAACTTGGTTGGATCCTAAAAGACCTGTCATAGAACCCAAGGACCGCCCCCAAGTGAGGACAAGGGTACAGGAGGTCTTGGGATGGGGTCCAGGCCCTGGACCTGGCCCTGGGGTCCAGGGATTCCCACCTGCTCAGGTGCATCGGGTGACACACACTTAACAAGCCCCTGCTGTGTATTCAGAAGCCAGCCCCCATCTCTTCCCTCCACCCTCCCAGCTGCCCCAGGGGAGAGGGGCTTGTTCCCCTCTCCTAGGGGTGGTATGAAGGGCACAGCACCCCATAAGATGCTCAGTTCGGGACCAGGCACCCCAACGATACACAAAACCAAAGGATCACAACCGGCCCCGGGGTCTCCAGACATTCCTTAAAGACACCCCTCCCCAGCAGATTCCAGACCCGACCTGCGGCCCCAACACAGACACGCGGCCTGGATGCTTACGCTTATTTTATTATAAAAAAATACAGAATCCAAAGTTGATTGTGATGGGGGGGCGGGGCCCGTCGCCAGCTCCAGGCGTGGCAATGCCGCACGCCCACGACCCCTACAAAAGTCCCCCACTGGCGTGCCCGAGCCATCTCCCGGCGGCCACACGCCATATATATTTATATATAATATATATAAAACACAGATCAGGAAAGGCGGGTAGAAATATGAAATCTGTATAAATGCGCTGTTTACTTCATTAGAGTGTTTTGGGGAGGGGGTATCTCTTTTTTGGTGGTGATGTTCCCCGCCCCCCCCGTTTTGTTTTGTCCTGTTTTCCCTTTTCTTACAAACATTATTAGTCATACGGTAGAGGGAAGGGGGTCTCACAGACAAAGGAGCTTATTTTGAAGTGCGGCTTCTACGCTAAAAAGTCTACCCCAACCCCCCCATCAAAATAAAAGCCCCCCCCCCCATGAAGGGGTGAGAGAAAAAGAAACATTCCAGTCCATCCTCAGGAATACAGTAAAAATAAATCACAGTATATACTTGCTGGCTCTATTTACAGAAATATAATGTCTTCTCGGTCTCGGGGGCGACTGTGTGAGGCTGGGGGGACAGGTGGGGCCTACGTCATCTCTAAGACGTTGTAATGCTATGATTTTGAGGGTGCCGGGGCTCCATGGTGGCTGCTGGTGAAACCCCGTGGTTTTCTGGTCTAGGAGACAATCACCAGGAGGGAGGAGGGTAGAGCTGGCAGGACAGGGGTCTGAGGGCCCCGGACCAGAATCGGGGGGACTCACCACCCACCCCTTCTGCCTCAGGCCAGCCTGTCCCATGGCACCTGGGGTTCCATTCCATGGTTGCCTCCACCCAGGACCCAATAAATGGAGTGACCAGGCCAGGGGTGCCCCAATCCCCCTCCCCTCAAGGGGGCCAGGGACCCCTGCCCCGTCTGTCTATTCTGTTTCCTTCCCAAAGTCACAGATGACAGCAAGGAATAAATTAAATTAAAAGCTCAAGTCTTTCTGATGCAACCATGAAAAATACACTTAAAAAGCAAAAACAGAAACCAACGTCACCAAGAGATCCCAGGGTTCAGCAGGTCCCCCGGACAAGACAGCATGGCCAGCTGAGCAGACACCCGGCCCCTCTGGCACGGGGTGGGGGGACCTCGGCTGCCCTCACCCCCCTCCAGCCCTGGGGCGGGTGGACGGCCCCCTGCCCGGCGAAGCAGCACCAGTCGTGGGAGAAGCGGCGTCTCTATTTGGTCTCGGAGGCGGGCCATCAGGGCGGGGCCAACGTCCCATTGGGCACTAGGAGCCCAGGAGGGTCCACAGCACGGGGACGGTGCTGAGGAAGAGCTGGCAGCTGCGCAGGCCGCTGCATGAGTTATTGCTGGTGAAGATGGGCTCGGGGGCCTCATACAGGGTCTCATCTGGGGGGACAGGGAGACAGGGGGGTCAGTGGCAGGCCTCCCACCCCCCACCCTGCTTCCTAGACCTCACCACGACCTGACATTGTTAAACATCTCCATTACGGGACTTCCCTGGCGGTCCAGTGGTTAAGACTCCACACTCCCAATGCAGGGGGCACGGGTTCCACCCTTGGTCAGGGAGCTAAGATCCCATATGCACTGAGCAGCCAAAAAAAAAAAAAAATCTCCATGTCACTGCACCTCCAAGGGCACAGAGATCTCTGTCCACCTCGGCGGAGGCTGTGCCTCCAATGCAGAGCATGGCAAACAGAAGGCTCCAGGCGAAGTGGCGAGGCTGCAGGACCCCCCTTCCCTATGTTTCAGGAGCTCAGAACACAAACCCGTTGGTCCATCTCAGAGAACTTCCGTGATACCCGCTCACTGGGTGAAGGGGGCTTCGGCCTCAGTGAAGCCCAGCCATGGACTTCAACCCTCATTCTTGAAGGTCTGAAATGGCCCCATTTGCAGATGGAAAAACAGAGGCTCAGGCAGGGCCTGTCCCAGCCATCGCTGAGGTTGTGGGACTCCCCAGGCTATGCCATGACCGCCTCCTAACTCCGCTGATGACTCACTGGGTTCTGTGAGTTAAGGACCCTACATGAACCCCCACCAAGAACTTACTGGTCGGTCGCACGTAAACCTTCAGCCGCAGGCAGGGTCGGTCCACAGCATTGGGGGGCGTGGCAGCTGGAAGAGAGGGGTTGGGGGTTAGTAGGGCAGGAGGCTCTTGGTGCCTGAGACCTCTTGGGGCTGTATGCCCTTCCCTACGCCCGTAACCCAACCCTGACCCCAGGTTGGGGAATCCACCCATAAAACTCCTCATCATACATCAAAGCCCCAGACACAATGCCCATGATTTCCCAGAAGTCCTCTTGCACTCTTCCCCTACCTCTCACTTTGCTGAATCCTAACCCCAGAGACGGGGGTCAGGTGAGGTGTCAATGTCACCCCAGGGCTCCATCTCACCCCAGGGCATCACAGGGCAAAGTTCAAAGGTGATGAATAAAAATAGGTGTGTTTCCAATCAGCAAAAAAAGGGAATTCCCTGGCGGTCCAGTGGTTAGGACTCTGAGCTTTCACTGCCAGGGGCACGGTTTCCATCCTTGGTCGGGGAACTAAAATCCCGCATGCCGTGCAGCACGGCCAAAAACAAAACAAAACAAAAATCAAACAGCCAAAAAAAAAAATCAGTGTAACCAAATGATTGACCAGGGATCAAAGCCCTGCTCTCAGGGTGCCTGTCGGCAAGTCACCCCCTATGTGGACTCATCTGGCCCATGGAAGTTGCTTTGGAAATCATTCTTTCCATCTGGGTGACGCCGGAAACCCAGTTACCCCTGGGAAGGAGGCAGCTTCCGGCCTCACCTGCAGAGCGACCCACACCGCCGAGTCATGTGCAGGCCGAAGTGCATTGGGTCCTCACACCTAAAATTCCACCATAGGGCTCCCAGCTTCTTGGCCCACTTGGCGGGCGGGGGAGGTACCAGAGCATCAGCCATGAGTCAGGAGGGAGGAGCTCAGGGACCAGGACAGGGGCAGGGAGGGAGGCCTGAGGCCCTGCGGATGGCGGGGCTCACACACGTGAACAGGCACGGGCACCCACACGGCTGCGGCTGGGCCTGCCCCCGCCTGTGCTCTCGGCCGGTCCTCTCTGCGGCCATCACCTCTGCCCGCCCCCCAGAAGCCCCTCGTGCTGGGAGATGAAGATAAAAAGCACGTAATAAAAGTAACATTCATCACAGAGATAGGACGAATAATTACAATAATTATCTTTATGAAACTCCCGTCTCGGAAAGAAAAATGTAATTTTTCTTATATTACAGAGACTTAATTTAAGCACCTTCTTCCCCTCCCCCACCCCCTTCTTCCCTGAATTAAAAAGAAAAAATCCAAATAGAGCAGAGAAAGGAGGAAATGGGAGCCTTGTAGAGTTTAATTTGACTCAGCAGGAACCGGGGTGGTGAGGCGCTGGGTTCCTCTCCAAAGCCCCGGGGGCAGACCCCCCTTCCCACCTGCTCCCCATCAGCCCCCAGGACGCTGAGAAATGGGACCCCACAATCCGTTGAAGTCTCACTGCCTCGGGAGAGGCATGAGTCCGATGCCAAGGTGGGCTCCCTGATACCCCCTCTCGGCAGGGGCGATGCCTGGACCCCAGTGTTCCTGGTTTAGGTTCTCAGACTACAGTCTGCCAAGGCCCCACTGAACGGGAACTTGAACCCAGCTCCGACTCTGCCGCCTCCCCAGACCCTGCCCTTGGCACTTGATGGGAAGAAAAAAGGGGCCCCTTGGGAACCCCTGATGCCCAGGACAGGTGGGGGCAGCCTATCCGGCCCCCCCGCAAGGCTCACAGCGGGGCACGCATGCGCAGTGTCCCAAGGCCGCCACCAGCCGACAGTGAAAAGCTCCTCGGGGAATCTGGGCGCGGGTGGGCCGCTGGGAGATGGGGGGGTGGGCCCGGGAGACCCCTGCCATGTCCAGGGTTGGTCGCCCTCACCCCCTCCCTCAAGATTCCACAGGCCTCAGTTTCCCACCTCCTGCAATGGGGGGATGGCACCCCTGGTCTCAGTGTGGGACAGGCTGACCACATGGTCCCAGTCCAGAGGCCCAGAGTCTTATCCAGAGGCCGAGGTCACAGGGGGGCTTGCGGGGAGGAGGGCGAGACCACCGGAGCGTCCGCCCGGAGACAGAGGCCAGCGCGGAGGAGGGCCCCCCACCCCCCGCGCCCCTGCCCCGCCCCCACTCACAGATGTAGTAGTACTCATGGCCCGGGCGGAACTCGAAGCCCAGCGAGAAGGGCGTGAAGAGCTGGAACTTCTCCGAGAACTTGAGCGGCCCCCCGGGCGCCGCGGGCCGGTTACACTCCCAGCGCTTGAAGCCGCGCTGCCGGTGGTCGCAGGAGGCGTGGCCCTCGCCGTTGACCATGTACAGCACGTAGTGCTCCATGCGCTCGGCCGGCGGCAGTGGCGCCCCGTAGTGCGGGCAGTAGATGTCCAGGTAGTCGTTGATGCTCACCTCCACCGTGTAGCCGCCGCCGTCGTCCGCCGCGCCCGCGTGGAACCTGGGGGCGGGGCCGGCGGTCAGCGCGGGGGTAGGGGCGGGGCCCGAGATGCGGATGATGGATCAGTGCAAGGGAGAAGGGGAGGGTCAGGGATGGGGTAAATGGAGAGGGGTCAGCGGTCAGCGCGTGGGAGGAGACGGGGTAGGGGACAGGAAGCACGAAGGCGGGTGGGGACGGGTCAGTGCAGGTAGAAAGGGGTAGGTCAGAGATGGGGAAGGGGGAGGGGTTCGGGGACCGATGGGCGGGCACCCTACCCACAGACAGGTGCCAGGGTCCGAGCCCACGGCCCCCTGCCTGGCACAACCCTGCCCCACCAAGGCCACAGCAGGCTCCTTGAGACTGGGACTAGCGCTGAGCCCACGAGGTGGGTGCTGGGGAAGAGGGGCTGCCGCCAGGCATTCTGGGTAACCACATGCAAACGAGCAGGCGCCACGTGACTCGGAGCCCCCCCAGTCTCTCCACCCGCTGCAGAATCCACATCTGGGCCCCTCAGCCGCAACAGGCCTGGCACAAGATGTCCGCCCCCCCACCAGGAAGCCCCTCTCCAAAAACCTTACTACTTGACTTCGATGCCCCCTCCTCCAGGCAGCCCCCCACGCCATCCCCAGATGCAGCCTCCTCAGCTTTCCTTTGCAGATTTGCCTGCCAAGAAGGCCGAGGGCAAGACTATACTTTCAGGAATCATTTCTATAGTTCGTTACTAGAAAGGTTTCAATATTACTCAGCCATAAAAAACAATGAAATTGAGTTATTTGTAGTGAGGTGGATGGACCGGGAGTCTGTCATACAGAGTGAAATAAGTCAGAAAGAGAAAAATAAATACCGTATGCTAACACATATATATGGAATTTAAAAAAAAAAAAAATGGTTCTGAATAACCTAGGGCCAGGACAGGAATAAAAACGCAGACATAGAGAATGGACTTGAGGACACAGGGAGGGGGAAGGGTAACCTGGGACGAAGTGAGAGAGTGGCATGGACTTATATACACTACCAAATGTAAAACAGATAGCTAGTGGGAAGCGGCTGCATAGCACAGGGAGATCAGCTCGGTGCTTTGTGACCACCTAGAGGGGTGGGATAGGGAAGGTAGGAGGGAGACGCAAGAGGGAGGGGATATGGGGATATATGTATATGTATAGCTGATTCACTTTGTTATAAAGCAGAAACTAACACGCCATTGTAAAGCAATTATACTCCAATAAAGATGTTTAAAAAAAAAAAAAGGGGGCTTCCCTGGTGGCGCAGTGGTTGAGAGTCCGCCTGACGATGCAGGAGACACAGGTACGTGCCCCGGTCCAGGAAGATCCCACATGCTGCAGAGCGCCTGGGCCCGTGAGAGCCTGCGCGTCCGGAGCCTGTGCCCCGCAACAGGAGAGGCCACAACAGTGAGAGTCCCGCGTACCGAAAAAAAAAAGAAGGCCGAGGGCAGTGTGGGACATAGGCCAAGTGTTCCCAGCCTCTCTGGGGCAAGCTCTGACCCTCCTCTAGCCTCAGTTTCCCCAGAGGGGGCAGGGTTTGGCATAAAGGATGCTCAGGCCCTCCCTCGCTCAGTCCAACTCAGGGGTGCCCTGGGTTCAAGACCCCCAGTTCCACCCCTTCCATCCTGTGTGACATCCTTCCTTCTTCCTCCAGAGCCTCCAACTTCCTGGTCACCCCACCAGCTTCCCCACCCCTGACACCTCCACCCCCAAGCCCTGCCTCCCAGGCTTTGCTCTGGAGGTCTCCCCACACTATCATGCAACCTGCACCCCTTTCTCTGGGGGGAGGCCCCTGACCCAGGCTCATCTGTCAAGGATAGAGGTCAGCTGAGCGAGGGACCAGCAGCTCCCCTTCCATCACTGCCTCGGGCTACAGCGCCAGGAGCCCCTAGACCTCCTGGACGTGGTGCCCCAGGCCCCTGTCATGTAAACGTGGCCTGGATCGAGGGGGGACAAGGGGGCCTCCCGAGAGGGGCTTATTAGCACATAAAAGGCCTGAGCATCAGAGGGTTGGGGGGCGGGCTCCCCCAGCCTCCTCTACTCCCTGTATCGGCCAGTAAACTGAGGCCCAGTGTGGGTCGGAGGCAGGGAGCGCTGCTAGGATCCCAGCCACGCCGCTGCCTCTGTGCCCGCCGTGCCAGCCGCCCCGGCCCATGGGAGGGAGCCAGGCAGCCTCCATGCCGGGTGCTGGCACCTGAGGGGGGCTGGATTATCAGATGGCATCGGCTGGCCCCCCGCCACCCGTGAGACTGTGCCAGGTGGGGGCGAGGGGTCCTGGGAACTCAGAACTGGAATGACGGAGACAGGGGACCAGCTCACGGTGCCTGAGTCTCCCCCGCCGTCAGCAGGGACCCAGCATGATGATTCACGTCTGTGGCTGAGGTCAAGGGCCGCAGAATTTCAGCATGGGGAGCAGGGGGAGTGGATTCACCTCCAGCCCCTTCCCTGCTCCACTGGGTTCGTCCAGGGACGGGGAGGCCACCCCCTCTCGCAGAGGTGAGAAGGCGTTTGCAGAATAAGTGTGTCTGGTCTCGGGGGTCAGTTGGGAGCCGAGGAACCTCAAATGTGGTTCAGTCACAGGTTGGAACCCAGCTGGGTTCTCAGCTCCTCTTCTCAAAGCCTCAGATTCCAACTCTGTGCCGTGGGGATGGTCCTCGAGGCTGATGGGAGAACTCCAGCTCTGTACACAGCAGGCACTACATAGATGCATGCGGGGCGGCCCTGGGTCGGGCTGGGACCCTGCCCGTCCCTCAGGCAGCTCCATGGCTGGCCAGGCACGGGCGTCTCATTGACCGGCCCGTCCTCCGGCCCCTTGGGCACAATCGATGCAGAAGCTGCTCCAGGCTTTTTGAAAAGTCATTTTCGCCCCTTGCCGGCCCCACTGAAAGCCCCATTGATCAGCCGATCGATGGCAGCTGTGGCCCGGCAGCCGCCCAGGGACCCAGCCTCACCCAGGTGGGCCCCGCAGGGGAGGCTGTGACGCGGAACCACGGGCCGTGGGGGGAGTCCTGGTCCTGCCCTCCAGCCCTCAGCGTTCCCTCTTGTCCCTGGCACGATGCCGAGGGGTGTATACTCAACCTGAAAGGGAACGTGACTCCACGCATGGTCTTTCTGGAGAGAACGGACTCCAGAAGGTGGGCTCCCCTTTCCTCCTGCCTGTCCCATCAGGCTTGCCTCCCTCCCCCCGTGACACCTGCACCATCAGGTCCCCCCAGCTCACTTTCTGAAGAACATCAGAGACTGAAGCTGCTTTGCTGCCTCAGAGGCTGGACGCCTGGGCCCCACTAGGGCGGCCAGACTCCTGGCCTCCCAAAATCCAGGGCTCACTTTTCTGAGTGTACATCAGACCCCGTGACCCACTGTCTCAAAGCCCTCCATTGGCTCCCCCCACACACAACAAAATCCATAGTTCTCCCAGGCCCACGAGGCCCCGTGTGGTCCCCATCCATCCCCAACCTCATCGCCCTCTGGCTCCCCCAGCTCACTCCCTTCCAGGCACACCAGCCTCCGGGCTGCCCCTGGTCCCACCCCAGGGCCTTTTCTTTCCGGCTGCGTTGGGTCTTCGTTGCTGTGCACGGGCTTTCTCTAGTTGTGGCGGGCGGGGGCTACTCTTTGTTGCCATGCGTGGGCTTCTCTCGTTGCAGTCGCAGAGCACGGGCTCTAGGCGCGCGGGCTTCAGTAGTTGTGGTGCCTGGGCTCAGTAGTTATGGCTCGCAGGCTCTAGAGTGCAGGCTCAGTAGTTGCGGAGCACGGGCTTAGCTGCTCCACAGCATGTGGGATCTTCCCGGACCAGGGCTCGAACCCGGGTCCCCTGCATTGGCAGGCGGACTCCTAACCACTGCGCCACCAGGGAAGCCCCCACCCCAGGGCCTTTGCACATGCTGTTCCCTCTGCCTGGCACATTTTTCCCTACTTTTCCCAACTCATCTCGTTTGGACATCATCATATTTATACCTTTAAGCAGCCCATTGTCTGCCTTCCTTGGATCCTGGGGGTTGGCCTCCTTCTCCGCCCTTTTCCCTGTAGCCCGCACAGGCCCTGTATACCGTGGTGCTCGATATATGTTTGCTAATCAAACAAAGGCCAAAGACTCGAGGTCTTTGAGGTGCTAGAGTCATGGGGAGCAGAAAGCTGCCCCCAGGTGGGGGCGTGAGGACCCCAGACAGGCGGGTCCCCAGGAGACGCCTACAGCCACACACACCTGAGCTCTGGCCGCCTAAATGGACCATTCTTCTCCCTTTCCTGCTCTAAAATAGTGGCGGCCTTGCTGCGTTGGCATTCCCGTTCCAAATTGGTGCCTCGCCCCTGCTCAGGGTGACGCTTATGCAGGGGAGTGGGCCCCCACCCCAGACAGAGCCTGGTGAGAGCAAGACAAAGCCTTCATTTCCTCCCTTAGCACCGAAGCCTGATATGCAAATGCTCCACTCTAGCGAGAGCGAGCGGCAGATAGAGATAGAAATTCTCACTAAGGGGTTAATGACTGACTTGGGATGGTTCCCAGACAGAGGGCTCCCCGCCCCCGCCCCGCCACACCTTCACCCCCAGCTGCTCACCCTGCTGGCCCCCTGCCAACGTCCACCCTGCAGGCAGCCCCCCCCAAAGCCCAGATGACCCTTACCCGCCACCGACCCACCCACCACCCCTTCCCCAGCAACACCCAGCCCGCAGCTAATCAGCTCCAGTCGGGCGACTGTCAAGTCATTAGATGCTAATAGCAAAAGCCACTAATTAGGGGTCTCACCCAAAATGGGGGTGGGGTGCTGTGCCACCTTCCCAGACTGGAAACTGAGGCACAGGCAAGGGGGGCAGGGGAGTCTGTGTCCCCCTCACTCCCTGTGGCTCTGCCTCTATCTCCCTGGTCTGAGTCCATGCACAGCTCCTACTAAAGGCGCTCAGACCCGCCAACAAAGATCCCAGCAAACAGCCCCAAGGCCCAGCGTGGGCCGAGCTCGCCCATCCCCGCCTGCCACCCCCAGCAAGACCCCTGCGGCCTCAGTGTCCTCCCCCAGCTTTTCTAGGGGCCAAAAGACATGTCCCCCATCCAAGGCCTGGCCTCCTTCCTCCTGCTGGCGGGACGTGGGGAGGACCTCCCAGAAAATTAGGGCCCCAAGGTGGTGCAGGATCAGCTGAGAAAGGACGATTATGGCCTTGTGTGTGGATGGGTAAACTGAGGCACGGGCCCCAGAGCTGAAGCAAGAGGTAAACAAATGGGGCTGGGTGGGCGGGAAAAGTAGGGTGAGGGCCTCAGGGCCACCCCACCCCTCAGGCCTTGGTCTGAGGCAGGAGGAGGCCCAGGTGCACGGTCCACGGGGCACACCTGCCTCGGTCACCCCACCCTCCTCTGCCCCCCGGTGTGCACGGTGTCCCTGATGCCCCTCGGCCAGCCCCAGACGTGGCTGCCTCTTGGAGGGGGTCACCCCACTGGACCCGGCTTCCTCATGACCACAGATGAGTCACTTTCTCTGGGTCCATGAAACGGAGGCCTAAGGGGGAGCCCGACCCACAGGGTGGGCAGATTAGGGGGTGCATGGCTGGGTTGGGGCGGGCGAGGGGCAACGTGGCCCAGGCGGTGGAACGAGCCCCTCGAAGCCAGGGTCCCTGCGTGGGAGGGGGTGTGGGGACAGGCACTCCCCCCAGGGCCGGCCGGAGCAGAGCTCGGACTCTGGCTTCTGTGCTCCCAGCCTTCAGCTGCGCGTCTGCCACGGGGCAGCCACAAAGGCGGCTCTGCCCCTTCCCCGCATGGCCCACCAGGTGGGGGACGCAGCCAAGCCCCCTCTGGACCCATCTTCCAAAGAGACAATTTCCCCAAAGCAGCACCTTGGGGGGGCAAGGCTGGCCGAGTGCCAGGTCCTGAGGAGGAAGAAAGGGGAAGGGGGGGTGTCCCAGAGTAAAGCTGCTGAGAGGCGGGACCCCCCAGCAGGCCCAGCTCGGGAGCGGCAGAACCAGCCGGCGGCCCTGCAAGAGGCCTGTCTTCCAGAGCCCCGTTCACGCACCTGCCGTCCCGAGGAAAACCACCTTTGAACCCATGACCTCAAGGGACCCGTGAACCTCACGGGACGTCTGCTGGGGGGTCCCGAGGTCAGAGACGGCCGCCCCTTCCCCGGCCCAGCTCCCAGGCAGGCTGGAGGGCCCCCCCGCACCGCCCTGCGTCCTGAGCTGGTCCCCAGCCTCGGGTCCTTCCTCTGCAAACTGAGCAGCCTGGGGAGGGGAGAGGCCCACTGCAGGGAGGGACCAGGGCTGAGGACAGGGAGCCTGTGGACCCCAGCTTCAGCGCCCAGGCCCCCCACAGGGTGGGGGCATCTCAGAACCAACCCCCAGCCCCGCACTGCAGTTCCCCCCTAACGTCGCGACTGCTGCAGATGTAAGGGCCTGGTCCCCGAGGCTCCCCCACTTGCCCACAGGGGCTGCGTCAGTTTCCTCTCCCCCTCGGGGGCCTCTGATTCCCTGGGGTCACGCCCATGTCTCGCCCGTCCACACCGCGCCCTGCTGCCATCCGCAGAGCTGCCATCCACAACCCACCGGCCCACTTCCTGGAGGAGGCGCGGGGGCTCCGAGCAGCCAAGCTGCCCACCCGAGGGCACAGCCGGGCTTCCCGGATCCCCGAGTCCGAACCCCGGCCCCCCACGGCCCCCCAGACCCATGGATTCTCACTCTCCAAGCCACCCCCCACCCCACCCCGCAAGCCGGCTGGTCGAGCCTCTTCCAAAGGAAACAAAAAAGCCTCATGCGGCAAAATATGGCATCTCCCTCTTCAAAGCCGGTTCCCCGGAGGCCTGGGCGAGGCTGGCAAGGACAGGGTGCCTGACATTCCCCGCCATGGGGAAGATGCTGCCCCAGTCGCCATCTTCCCACCCGGTCGTTTGAGAGGGGAACGTGGCTGCTGTCCACACCCGAGGGCAATCAGAGCCTCCACCCGGGTCCGCACCGCTGGGTCCACCCGGGCTACGGGCCCCCAACCAGGTGGGGGCCCCGGGGACGGCGGGTGTCCTGCCGGTGCCAGCTCTGAACCTCGATGGCCCCTCTGCACCGAGGACGGCACGGTGCCCATGGGACCTGGCCGCGTCCCCCCAGCAGGAACCCACCGGGCTGGAGGAGGGGGCGGAGGAGGAGTGGCCGGGTGGGCAGGGAGGGCAAGCTGTGTCCCCACTGGTGTGGAGTGTCTGCCCCCTCACCGGAGCCCCCGGGACAGCCAGAGCCGGGCCGCACACGCAGACGCTCTAAAGACATGCATGCATCCCACATACAGATGCACCTGCTCCCCAGGTGCCAATCTGCACACACGGATATACACACGCACCTCAGACACCACGTACATTCCACACCCAGACACACTGCTGCAAACATGCATGCACCCCGCACACGCGTGTACTCCAGGCACACTCACGTGGGCGCGTGCAAACGTCCAGGGCCAGGGTCGCTGTGCACATGTAGGCACACGAGCGTCTGTGTGGCAGGGTGACGCATGTGCTCCACACACACAGTTCTGCACCTCCCAGGGCCCCAGGACCCCCGAAAATCATGGGCAAGAACACGCAGCTACACGCAGTGACACATGCAGACACACCCTGCAGCCCAAAGAGACTCCTGGGTGCCCCCGGGTCCCCCACGTACACAGATGCACCCGCAGCCCCACGCTCGGCCCGTGAGCAGCCAGCCAGGACCCCCGGCCCAGTCCCACCCGGGCCGCAGACAGGTCCAGAGACACCCGGCAGCCAGCCCGGGAGTGCCCGGCCCAGGCAGGGGCCGGCCGGAGAGACGGCTGGACAGCCGGCTGGTCGGGGTGCCGGGGCCAGGTGGCTGGACTGGGCTCCACCCTTTGGCTGCGGCGGAGGTGGGTGCAGGGCTCCCTGGCAACGTCCGCCAGCCTCACGTGTGCAGGAAATACACGGCACAGCAGGAGAACGCAACTGGGGAGACATAGCCACATACGCATTACCTCGGCGCGGGTACCAGGCCCGGCTGGGCGAGGGTGGCCGGCCTCACTGCGGCGCCACCTGGGCCTGGCGGTCCCCCACCTGAGCGCACTCATCCCCTCCCACCCCCACTCCTCTGCTGGCTGCCTGATCGCCCACCACCCGAGCCCGCCCAGCCCTGGCTCCGTCCCCGTCCCCATGGTGCCTTTTGTGTGCACCCCTGTCTCTGGCACGGCCCCCACCCCTGCGTTCCCCGTCACCTCCGCCTGCCGCCACCACCAGTCTCTCTGTTTCGACCCTATCCTCGTCTCTCCCCGCACAGGCCCGTCTCTGCCCGCGGGACCGCCTCCTGCGTGGGGCCCGCTCAGTGACTCCACACCTCTCCCCGCACCCCCCGACCCTGGCAGCTGCCCCTGGGACTGGGCGCCCTCAGGAAATCTCCATTCCGGGTGCCCTCGGACCCCAAGGCCGGACAGCACCCCTCCTCCTGTGACTGACACATATCCTGTCACTGGACGCAGATTCCAGTCCAGACACCCCTGGACACGAAACCTCCTGAGGGGCCCCCGGGCCTCCAAGGCCCCCTTTGGAAGAGCCCCTGAACCTCAGCGATGGATGGAGCCCCAATTCTGGACCCCACCGGGCTTCTTGGTCAAGTGGCTCCCCAGGGCCCCAGACCCCATCGCAAGAGGTCGGGGAGGTCGTCTCCCACCAAGGATGCCCCAGGCAGAGAAGGGGGAGGAGAGGTAGGAGAGGAAGGCCCTGACAGCCAGGGTCTGCTCTGGACAGCAAGGCCGTCCCCTCGGACGGCTGGTCGGAGCGGGGCTATCAGGTCAGCAACAGGAGGCGGCCGAGTGGCCGGCCGGAGCCCGGCCCCAGGGGCTACCTCCTTCCCAGCCGAGATCCTGCCTGCGGCCCAGTGGCAGGTGGGGCAGCAGGCAGCCCCAACGACCCCTTTCTGTCCCCGTTCGAGGCTCCTCGCGTGTCTGGCGTTTGCTAGAACAAAGGACAGGCCATGCCGGGACGGAGATTCCGGAGCTGAAACCAAAAACTTGGGCCGGGGAAGTGCTGCCCGCTGGGCTCCCTGCTCGGCCGCAAGGAAGAGCCTTAATCAAACCCACATGTGACCAGTGGGGCGGGCCGCATGGGGGACCAGCTCCATGATGGCCCGGCCAACCCTCCTAGGCCCGGGGTCTCTGCCCTCGGCCCCGGGGCCCAACCCCACAGCCAGGCAACGGACGGGGGTGTCTGGGCGCGCTCCCTGCCCCCACCCAGGACGCTGACTGCCCTGGTCCCAGGCCTGCCTCAAATATGGCCCTTTATGCAACTTTCCAGCGGAGGATGGAGAACGGTGGGGGACACTGAGGGGACGGCGGGCTGTGGAAGGCGGTGCGGCTGGCGCTTGAAAACCAAGAGAAGGTGACTGGTAGCAGAGGGTCATGGGGCCGGGAGGCCAGCGGCTCTGCCCCCAAGTGCAGCCCGGCTGGCCTCGATGTGACCGTGACCCCGACCGTGGGGCTGACCGGGAGCAGCAGGACCCCGAAGCCCCATCTCCCACGGATCCCCGGCCCGCTCCAGCCTCCCAGACCCTGGGTGGCCCGAGGCGTCTGCAGCTGTCCAGGATGTGGTCAGTCACCAGCAAACTTTTCTCACTCGACAAACAAGGGCTTCTGCTGCCCCCCAGATGGCACTCAGTGCCTGACACCGAGGAGGACTGCAGGCAGGCGGGCGTGGCAGGCTGGGCACAAGGCCACCTGGGTCCCTGCCCCAGCTCTGCTCCCCTGGCCGTGACCTTGAGCCAGCCGCTCGGCCCCTCTGTGCCTCAGTTTCCCCACCAGCGCCAGGACAGGAGAGGACGCCACCTGGTCAGGACTCCCGGGACAGACCCCCAACCCCCTTGGTGCCTCAGTCTCTCTGTCCCTGCAAAGCAGGAGCCAGGGACCCCCTGCAGCGAATGTGGACGCCGGGCCGTAGGGAGGGACATTCTAACTTCCCCAAGTTCATCTGGGGACCCGCCGGCAGAACGCACTCCTGGACCCCTCCCCCGAGGGGCCACGGTCCCCCATCTCCGGGCGCGGCTCAGTGACAAGGTTCCCGGGAATCCCCACCAACTCTAAAGCCAGCGGGGGTCCCTGGAGAGGCCAGAAGATGCGGTGCCCCAAGTCCGGGGAGGGAACTCAGGACCGCACTGCATCTGAGGGTGCCAGAGGGGATCCCCAAACTCCAGGGCCGGCGGCGCGCCGGGGCACGCAGGGCGCCCAAATCTGCAGGCGGCGGGGCGCCCTGGGGGTAGATGCACACGGAGCGCGAGTCCCCCAAACTCTGGGGGCCGGAACTCCCTGGGGGCGCCCGTGGGAAGCGGGCGCCCCCACTCCGGGGGCAGCGCGCAGGGTCGCCCCGAGCCCGGGGCGGGAGACCAGGCTGGGATGGGGGCGTCCGGAGTCTCCCGGCGCCCGAGATCCCCGCCCGCGGCCACGCTCACCTGGGGTTGCTGCGGTTCCAGTAGACGGCGTAGCGGTCCGAGTTGGCGCGGGCGGCGTCCTCGGCGCGCGCGAAGGGCGGCGGCGGCGGCAGCGGCAGCAGCAGCAGCAGCAGCGGCAGCAGCGGGCGCTGCGCGGGCGCCATGGCCCCGGTCCGGCCGCCGCGCTCGCCTGGCCGCCGCCTGCCAGCCGTCTCCGCCTCCTCCGCCGCCGCCGAGCGGGCGGGCGCGGGGCGGGCGGGAGGAGGGAGCGCCGGCGCTTGGAGATCCCCAGCCGCCCCCGCCTGAGCGCGCGCGACCTCGGGCGCCGGAGAAGTCAGGCGGCGGCGGGCGGGGCGCCGGGGTCGCCCCGGGCGCCGGCCCGGCCGCTCGGACTCTGAGAGCGCGGGCCGTCGCCGCCGCACCGCCGGGGAGGGGCCGGGACTCCGGCCTTTGTCCCGCCCGAGCGCCGGGAGGGCCGCGGGCGCCCCCTCCTGCCGTGCCCCAGCCGCGCGGGGGCTGGGAGGGGGGCTCCAGCCCCCGCCGCGCCCCTACCTCTCCACCCCCCGCCCCGCCCCGACTTTCCGGGACGCGTCCCCCGCCGCCGTTGGGCTGCCTGCACCCCCGGGGTCCTGCCCCCTCCAGCCCCCCGGCCACCCCAACTCTGCGGGGCCCTGCATCTGTCCCTGTCATCACGAGACCAGGCCGGGGTCGCTGAGTTGCTCTCCTCGATCACCTCCATTCAAGCCACCAAGCGGGTCTCCAGAGCCTGGCCTGGAGCCAGAAGCAGAAGACACAGAGATTGCTCACCCCCATCTCCCCTCCCTCATTCAAACCCAGACCCCAAAATCCTAAACCAGGCCCAGCCAATGCCGTACCACCCCGCCCAGCCTGGTGAAGAGTTTTACAGTCAGGCTGACCAAAGTCCAAAGCCAGTGTCCACTGCTGCCACCCAGGGGGACCGCAGGGCAGTCACTTCTCCTCCTTGAGTCTCTGTTTGTTCATCTAGGAAACAAAATAGGAATCCTGACCTCAGCCCCTAAGGGTGCCAGGCATAGTAGGTGCCCAATACTCCCCGCAGCCCAGAGTTGGGTCCAGGCCAACAGCAGGTGGGAGCACGGGTGTCTGACCAGGGTGGAAGATAGGAAAGGCGTCAGGCGGAGGGTGCAGCTTCAGCAAAGGGCTAGAGTGCCTGATGGGTTCGGGGCACTCAGTGACCACTCCCGGAGGAAGGGGGCAAATTGCTGACTGTGGAACTGGGAGACTGTCCTTCAATTCTGTCCTCATTCATGCCATAGTCTCCCTCACCAGACTCTGAGTTTGTGCAGGTGTGCTGTCACCAAGTGCTGGCAGGAAAGTGCCAGAGGTGCCCAGCCAGATTCCACTTCTCTGGCTTTGTTTCACTGTCCCAGGCCTGGCGCAGGGTCTAGGAGCCAAGAGCTGGAAGGTCCCCATGTGAGGGATTATCCAAACTCCTCGCAAGAACCTTGAGAGGCCAGAGACCGGCAAACTAAGTTTCGCCCCAGCCAGGCGGGGATGGCAAATGCACCCGCCCCAGCTACACACTTCCGATATGCTGTGGCCATGTTCCACACGTGCCCTGAGCTTCCTGCTCTCCTACCGGCACTCACCCCTCTTTGCTTGGGCTGCACCGTGCCTGGGAGGCCTTCCCTGCTCTTCCTGTAAAATTCTGGTTCCTCCTTCAAGGCCCATCGTCCTCCCTGTACTTCAGTCACCCCCCCAACCCCCACCCCCAAGGTTCTCTGTTCTCTGCCCTCCAGAGAGCTCTGCCCATCTGTTTGGGGTGTTCTGGCTTCTGGGTCTTGTGCATTGACTGCAGGTGCCCAAGTCTGAAGTCCCAGGGCTGGCTGAGGTGGCTCTACAGAGGAGGGTGGGAACCTGCCCCCAGGTGGTGGGTGGGGCAGGCCCGGGAGGCCGAGGGAGGACCAGAACTGGCCCAGGGTCACGTGGCAAGGCCCCAAACAGACCATGTGGACACCGCTGGAGTGAGGGCCTGGGGCTCCAGCCACACAGGCCAGGCTCGGCCCGGGATGGCTGGTCTGGCTCTTTGGGAAGTGATGGGACCACTCTGGAAGGCGTGGGGCCTGAGCCCAGGAAGAGGGGCTGCGAGCCCAGGGGTGCCAGGCCTGGCCGGCAAAGGGGTCCACCCAGAAGCTCTCTCTGCCCTGGGACGAGAGCACCCTCCATGGCATGGGACCTCATGGATGGGTGAGGGTCTCTCCTGTCACACCCAGCAGGACTTGGACCCGCAGGGTTGCAGGGGTGTGGGAGACAGAAGGGCACAGCAGGTGAGGGGACATCCAGCAAAGGCCCGGATGGGTCGGCTCATTTGCATGCAGGGGCCACCGAGGCGAGAGCCGCCGCCACCGCCGAGCGGATTTGAGCAGAAGCTCCGTTTTCCTTCTGTTCTTGTCTCTCTCTCAAGGTCAGAGCCCGAGCAGGGACAGGAACAAAGGCGCACGTCCCCCATTCAACCTCCCTGCGCCCGCCGTGCTCCCGGAGGAGGGGTCCTCGAGGAGGGGAGGGGAGGGCAGAGCTGCTCCACGGTCCGGCCCCGGGCAAGGCGGGGACGGGGGCGCGGGAACAGCTGCCCAGCTGCCCTCGCGGACCCCTGCCCGATGGGTCCCGCTGTGGGCCCCCAAGAGGCTCTGTCGCCTCCCAGAGTGGGTGGCCATCCCAGCCTCCAGGCTCTGCCGGCAGGGGGCGTCAGCTAAGGTCAGGGGTCGTTCTGGAGTGAGCTTCTGCTGGAATCAAGGGTCAGTGGTCAGGCTCACTTTGGGGACCGGGGTCAGTCTTAGGTTCAAGGCCCAATCAGGGTCAGGGGTCACTCAGAGTCGACTGTCAGCCCCAGGCCCAGACCCAAGGCAGGGTTTTTGATGGGGTCTGTCCCCGTCCACTGCAGTCTGCACTCCTGGGCTCAAAGGTCCACCTCAGACTCAGGGAGGGTTTTGTCCGAGGCAGGCCCAGACCTGCCCCTAGTCTGTGCCCAGCACCCCTGCTCCAGCACCCACTGCCCACCGCCCACCAACCCTGACTGATCACCCCTACCCGCTGTCCCCTGCCCACCCCCACTGGCTCCTGACCCACCACTGGTCACCCACCGCCCACAAGCTCCAACACATCACACAATACCCATCACCCTCTGCCCACTGACCCCTGGCCCAGTGCCCACCACCCATTACCTGTCGTCCCAGCCCATAGGGTGAATTCCCAGGGCTTGGCATCAGCGACCACTGCCCCCTCAACCTTCAAAGGCCACAGCGCTTTGGAGAAAGCTAAAAATATGCGGGCAAAAATTTCTCATTACAGAAAATATTGGACCCAGTCCACCGCCCACTCCGGCTCGAGCGCTTTCCAAGAGGCGGGATGGGGTCGCAGGGGAGGGCGGGGGGCCTTGGCGGGTCTGGGGCTTCACTGAACCAGTTCAGAGCGGGTCTCAAGGAGAGTTCTCCAGGCTGTGACTGAGCATAAACAAACTAACCTGTCCCTTTCTCTTGCTGGTAAATTAAAATTCCCACCCTCGTGTCCAGTGTCCAGTCAGGCCCTTGAAACCTCAGATTCCTGCAAGCTCCACAGCCAGGCCAGCGCCGGACCAAGCAGGCGTCATCCCAGCTATTCCCCCCCTCCTCCCCCCTCCCCTCCCTCCTCTCCACCCTCCTCCCCCTCCCAGTCCCAGGGCCCTGGACACAGACCCCCTCCTCCCAGTGGTCACCTGACAGTCTGGGGGCTAGACCACCGCTGTCCAAAAGAACTTCCCACAAGGATGGACAAGTCCAACACAGGCACCACCAGCAGCTCCACATGGCTACTGGGCACATGAAATGTGGTCAGTGCGATTGAGGAACAAGACTTTAGACTTCACCTACGTTTAATTAACGTGGATATAAATAGCTAGTCATGGTCACCATACTTGTGGCACAGCTCTGGGTGGAGCCGTGCCCGAGTGGGCACCTGGACCGCCACTCTTGTCCGGGACCAGGACATCAAGGCCTGCGTGGAGAAGGGAGGTGGCGGCTCAGACAGCGCAGAGAGGAGACGTGGGCGGGGCTGAGCCCCCGGGTAGGATGGGGGATCAGGGGAGGGGTCCTGGGAACCCCAGGGAGGGCACAACTCCCTCGCCTGCTGACCCCAGGGGAGCGGGGGCCACGTCCGAGGGAGAGCACGTCAGAACCAGCAGAGGGGCTCCCACCTACAGGGAAGACGCCTGGCCTTGACCAGCTTCCCCGCCCTCTCCCGGCCCCAGTCCCCAGACGGAGAACCGAGGTTGGGGGCGAGGCCGTCTAGCCGCACAGCGACCCTCCCGGGAGCCAGAGACCCCAACGTGGCCCCCGGGCCGAGGGGGCTGCTTTGTTGCGTGTCCAGTGGGCACTCCCAGGGTGGGGGCTGGGGGATGGAGGTGGTGGGAGGGGCCTCGAGGGCGCCGGGCTGTTGGTCCGCGCGCCCTCACCCGGCGCGGGCTTGGGACCCGCTGCGGGCGACACCCGTGTGTGCGCGCGTGTGGACTTGTGCCCTGTGTCCGTCCCGCACGCCTGGCGGCCGTGTCGCCTGTCCTCGCAGCCGTGTCATGCCTGTGCCCGTGTGTGAGTGCGGAGAAGGTGCTGGAAGGCCTCCCGAGCCGGCATGCACACGCACACGCGGCCCTCCAACCATCCGGGCCCGGGGGCCTTTCATCTCGCGCTGACAGGCCCCTCTCCCGGCTCTTAGCCGCCGAGAACTTCCCGCTAATAGTGCATTAACCTTGGCGGGGGCTGCCAATTACTCGGCACTAACGCCGGGGGCGCGGTGCGCGCGCGGACGGCGCTGACAGGCGCAGGGGCCGGGAAGCGGGCGGGGCGGGGCAGGAGGCGCGGGGCTGCGGGGGCACGCGGTGTGTTCCCGCCTCCGGATGGCAGAGCGCCGGGTCTCTCCTGACCTCATTATAGTAATTAATGTGCCTTTTGAAGCTCGAGAAATCGCTCAGAGCTGTGGGAAAGGGGCGCAGATCACGGGGTGGGGGGCTGGGGGCGGGCCGCGGACGGTGTCTGAGCGCCTGTTAAAAGCGTGTCCCAAAAAAAAAAAAAATTGTGTCCCAGCGGGTCAGACACGGAGAGAGAGTGACAGAGAGGGACAGACGGAAACCCAGGGAGGCTGAGTGAGAGGCGGTGCAGATGGAGAGAGACACCAACAGGGAGACGAGCAGAGGTTCAAAGACAGAGACGCAGAGACAAAAAGACAGAGATGCATAGAGAGAGACCCACAGGGGGAACAGGTGGGGAGAAAGGGCGGCCAGAGCCCGGGGGTCAGGGGGCATGACATCTCAGGGCCTCCCAGGGACTATGGCCTCACTTCCTCAACTCTCCCTGGCTTCTGGGGACCGGCTCGCCACTCCGTACAGGACCCTCCCAAAGAATGGGGGTGGCAGGGGCAGTGAGGACTTCCTGGAGGCGGCAGCTGGGCACCAGAGCGGGGAGAGGAAGTGTGAGCAGACTTGGAGCAGGGTCGGGGGCTGCCAACAGAGATGCCCAAGGAAGCCAACTGGGGGCCAAGGCAGAGGACCCCGGCTGGAGAGAGGGGTGGCCAGCTGACCATGACAGCTCTTCCGCAGGAACCCGGGCTCAGGCCGGGCCAGGAAGATCAGCAGGACTGCAAGGTAGACGGGCCACAGGGGCTGATGGGTCTTGAGTGGGCAGCAGGCTGGGACCATCCCATGGTGGCCATGGCAACAAGGTGGGGTCGAGAAGGCGTGCGAAACAGGGCCCCCGACTTCGAAGTACTTCCCCACCTGTACAACGGTTTGCCTCAGGCCACCCCAAGACGACAGGGCAGCATGGTAGAGGCCGGGCAGCACAAGGCTGCCACCTGGTGGCAGCTCCTCCTAATGACAGCTTCTGCTAACGACACGGCCTCGGTGCCTCCGGCCAGCGGCCCGGGGAGACCTCAGGCTGTGGGCAGCCACAGGCCAGCCCCACCTCTCCCACTCTCCAGGACCACAATGACAGGGTGCGGGCGGGGAACAGGCCAGAGCTGGACTCCGCCTAGAAACAAGGCCCACAGAGGAACTCATCAAGCCCCTCACCAGGGATGGGGACTGAGGTACCCCGATGGGACTCAGGTGCCCAGTATGGATCTCAGATGGCCAGGATGGGGATTGAGGCACCCCAATGGGGTGCAGGTGCCCGGGATGGGGCTCAGGTGGGAAAGGAGGTCAGGTGCCCAGGATGGGGGTCAGTTGCCCCAGTGGGATTCAGCTACACAGGATGGATCGCAGGTGGCCAGGATGGGCAGTCAGGTACCCCAGGGGGGCTCGGGTGCCCAGAATGGGGCTCAGGTGGGAAAAGGGTTAGGTGCCCAGGGTGGGGGTCGATTGCCCCAAGGGGATTATGGTGCCTGAAAGGGGTTCAAGTTCCGGGGATGGGGCTGAGGTGATCAGGATGGGGGCCGAGGTACCCCCCATGGGACTGGGGTGCCTGGGATGAGGGTCAGGTGCCCCAGTGGGACTCAGGTACCCACGATGGATCTCAGATGGCCAGAACGGAGGCCTGAGTGCCAGAATAGGCTTCCTGGGATGGCGGACCAGGTTCATCAGTGATTCCACAAGAGGCTGATGGGGGAGAGGCAGGGTGGGCACAGGGAGCCTCGGGCTGCACAAAGCTCCAGACCCGTACACTACAGCCTGGGGTTCCCTAGGAAACACCTCCAAAATAGTGGTGTGAGTGTGCTGAGGCAGAGAGCATGGCCCTTAGGGGCCCCAGGCTGAAGGCATTATGGACCGGGGAGCCCTGAGCAGGAGCTTTGCTGGATGAATAGGAGTTCTCCCTAGGCTCAAAAACCATGACTGGCAGGGTCTTTTTCCAGGCAGGTGGGAGTAGTTCTCCCCCATCTCTTTGTCTCCTTTGTGGGATTCTTCACGGGACCCTCTGGACACCTGAAGATGGGACCAAATGGTCACAGGTGGGAGAACTAAGGCCCACATGGAGCCCAGGTCTGCTGCCCACCCCCCACCTGTGACCAGAGCGCTGGGTCTGGCCCACTGTGGAGCTGGGTACCAGCTACAGAACCACTGGCTGCCTTTATTGTCCTCAGCCCAGGGATATGGTGCTCCCAGACAGGCCCCCCAGCCCACCCGCCTACCAGGCCTCAGCTTGGGGCTGCCGCATCCCCACCAGGAAGGGTGATCGGCACAAGTCACAATGTGGCCAGGGGACCTCAGAGTTCTGCGTGCTGCTGCCGGGGACCCTCTGGCTTCCAGCCGGTATCCTGGGCGGTCTTGTCCAGGGGCAGGGCTGGGGCGGCTCCTGGCAGGCCGGGCAGGCCCCACACAAGCTCTTTGGCGGCAGGAGAATCAGCAGGGCATTCCAAGCACTGGGAGGGGTCCTGTCTCTTGTCCTTCCCACAAGGCCGCTGGAAATGCTGCCTTCCCGACCTGTACATCTGGAAACGAGAGGTAGGAGGTGAGAAGTGTTGGGTGGGGAGCCCGCCCCGCCCCCGCCCCGCCCCCGCCCCACTGTGCCTGTGCCTCTAACATGCCCAGCCCCCACCCCCAGCCTGCAGGCCCTGCCAACTCCCTACCTGGGGGAAAGGGGTGCCCCAACCAGGAGATGCCGGGACCAGAGGGATTCCCAGGCCATACCCGCACCTCCCTCGGGGGGCTTGGAAAGTCAGAATCGTCCTGTGGTCTCTCAGCTTCGGTGCCTGAGCCCCCGATAAGCTGGGGTTAAACAGGCCATCCCTCCCCGCTCAGGCCCTGTCAGTGGCCCTGAGCCCAGTGGCCACTGGGTCACCTCCGTTGTCAACCCTCTTTCTTTGTCTCTGCCATTGCCTCTGCCTGGGATGCTCTACCCCTGGCTGGGGCCGTGGAGAGGCCTTCTCTGACCCGCCCCCCGGCTTTGGTAGCACCTCGCAGTTCATTCTCCACCTCTGACGCTGATTTTGGCCTTCGGGGTCAGGCCCAGAGCAAGTGCCCACTGACTCAAGCACTGCAGCCCGTTCCCATCTTAAAGAAATGGGAAACTGAGGCTGGGAGATGGACGTCCCTGGGACGAGGCCACACAGCCTGCGACGGCAAAGCCAGGCCCGGCCACTGTTGTGTGCTGACCGCACTGAGGACCTCACCGGCCGACAGTCTTCCTAACTCGCTGGCCTGCTGACCCCACCCCCCAACCCAAGGAGCCCCTGAAGGTGTGTGGAGGGCTGCCTTACCATCTCAGGTTCCTTGTTTCAAAGACCGTCTCCTCGTCGCTGTCCAGCGATGCCATCTCGGTGGGGTCCTCGGTGTTGGCCAGGAGCCCGTACCTCCTCTGCTGCGGCTTTTTCAATCTGGAAGCAGACCCAGGCTCGCTCAGCGGCCCTCTCATGGCCCTTCGCTGGAGCTGCTGACACCCTGCCCTGCTTCCCACCTTCTCCGATAATGCTCGTCTGCTCGACTCCCAGAGTCTTGCTGTGAACTTTCCGGTTCCAACTGCGTTTCTTCTCATAATGGTCACAATCGTTATGAGTTGCTGTGCACATCTCCCTTGGCAGGCCCCCAGGGCGTAGGCCCTTGGGCGAGGACCCCTGGGAGGGGGGCGCTGTAATTCCATTTTACTAATGAGACGACTGAGCCTTAGAGAGAGTTTGCCAAAGATATCAAGTAGAAGGCTGTCGCGGGCAGAAGGCCCGGCTCCTGACCACCACCAGGGAAAGCACGGGAACCTCTGTGGTGGATGTGGCACGTATTCAGATGGGAGACGAACATTGTATACCCACAGCAGTGTCAATGCAAGACAGAAAAGGCCCCTTCAGAGCATCTGGATATGATCAGCTCTGCGTGACAAAGGCCCTCTGGAGATCAGCCCCAGAAAGGAAGCCAAACGGGGAGGATGGGCCTGAGGAGGGGGTCACGGGCCTGCAGGAGGCAGGGCGTATGCCGCGGGGAAGGCAAGGGGGTCCTCAACTCTTGGGGAGAGCGTGGGCAGAACCTAAACACTGACGATCACAGCCAGCTCTGGGCTGAAGAAACAGGAGGAGCAAGGTGCGGGGGCAGGCTCCCGCCGGGCCCTGGTCAGGCTGTGGGCGTTAACTACAGGAAAGGATGCGGCCAGGCCCGCGTGGCAGATTCAAGTTGGGATAGTGGGCGCTGCGCTCGTCGTCACCGGGCTGGGGGAGCCGCAGAGGATCCCGGGAATTCCCGGTGCCCTCATCATCCCGCAACCTCTAGTCTCGGTGGCTGCGTCTAGAAAACCAACCCCAACATCCCGAAGGAACGGCTCGTCACGTGATTGCATGACCCCACCCACTCACCACCCACGTCCCCACCCACTCACCACCCACGTCCCCACCCACGTGACGATGGCGAACCGCGCCGGAGAGGCGGGGCTTTCGCGCCGCAGCACTTGGGGCGCGAGACGCGCGCCCATTGGCCGCGCCAGGGCAGCGGCGGCGGCGTGCGCCTGACGCACCTGAATGCCCGGATGAGGAAGTAGAGCACGGCTAGGACGATGAGGCCCGTAACCACGTAGAGGGAACGCAGAAGCGGCGAGTCCGGCGAGCCCAGCGGCCAAGGGCGTGTGGTGTTGTGCGGCGCGCCCGGCTGGCTCCCGTTCGTCACGGCGGGATGCGGCGAGAGCGTGGCCTGCGCGCGGCGCAGTAACGGGGGCGTGGGGTCCGCGGCTCCGAACAGCTGCACCGGCAGCAGCAGCGCCCACAGCAGCAGGAGCCGCGGCGGCAGCACACGCAGCCCCATAGCCCGGCGGAAGCGGTAGCCGCGCCCCGCCCCCGCGAGGAGCAGTCACTCACTGGCGCGGGGGCGGGGCCAGCCAATGGCTCGCGGGGGCGGGGCCTGGCTCCCGGAAAGGCCCGGGCCGCCACCGCCCCCGGCCTCTCACCTCGCTTCACCCGAAGCGAGGAAGTACCCCGCGCCCCGCTGGCTCCGCGAGCACCCCGCCCCCGAAGGCTCGGAGCCGCAGTTCTGTGTCCCCGGCCCAGAGCGTGAGCACCGCGGCTGCCCCGCAGGGGGACTACGGTGAGGGGACAGGCGCGACCGTGCCCTGCGGGCCTCCCTCCCACTTGGGCCCTGGAACTCGCGTCCCCGCCCCCAGTCACCCTGGGCTTCGGTGACACCAGCACGGTGGCCCGCTGTCCCTGGCCCTGCAGGAGGGGAAACCTGTCCCGGCTGTGAGCCTGGGCATCCCGCCTTTGGCGGGGGCCAGGAGGGACCAGACACACCCCGTGGGAGAAGGGGGGGGTACCGGTGACCCGGACCTCACCCTGCTGAGACTTGAGGTAACTCGCCCAGAGCCCAAGGCAGCTAGAACCGGGGCTCAGCCCCAACGTTCTGCACCCCAAGACCAGGCCTGGAGGCAAACAGCCTGGGAAGGCAGGCCGGCTCCGGGGGCGGACAAGCTGAAGGTGCCCGGGGTTACTCTGACAAGGCCTCTGCCTGGCTCCGGGGGACGCGCCGCCAAGGGACCACCTCCTCCACGGCTCCCTCTGCCCGAGAGAACTGCCCTGGGGGGGGGGGGCAATGAACTGCCGCCTGGCCTTCCGCGTCTGGATCCAGCTCGTGGCCAGAACGAAGGCCCCAAGAGGAGGCTATCTCTAGCGGACTCCCCGCCACAGCCCCTCCAGCCAGGACTCAGGCTGAAGCTCAGTGTCCGCCCTCCACGACGCACCCCACACCAGACTCAGATTTGTGGGTGTACACACCATCCCTTTATTCAAATGCACCTTCCACATTTGTCTTGTCACATCGCGAGTGAGGACTGGCCGCCGTGCCAGCACCACACGCCCATCCTCCTGGAGCACCTTGAAGCCCCGCACCCCAACCTCGCCAGTGAAGCACCTGCTGGAAAGACGGGAGAGGTGAGAGGGGGACACGAGGGCTGCTCCAGCAGGAGATGAAGACGCTGCCCCCGACAGAGGTCACACAGCCAGGACGGGGGAGAACCCACCACAAGGGCCAGAGCCACAGGGCCACATGTCTCCCCCGCCGAGAAGCACTTACAGGTGATGGGCTGCAAGGGCAGGCAGCTGTGCCGCTGGCTCTTGCTCCCGGGTGAAGTTCCTCCTGGGGCAGTGACCCCAGATCGTTGTTGCTCTCGGGTCACCCTTCCAGGTCGCACTGGCTTCCATTCAACCTGCCAAAGCAAAGGAGTGTTAACCCTGACACCCTGGCTGAGCTCACAGCCGCCCCTCCCCGACTCCCGCGAAACCATCCACAGCTCCTAGGAGGGTCTCAGCTAGTCACCGGGGCCAACCCAAGAGGCCCCGCCACGGGCCAGCGTGCCCAGGGCGGGCCTGCGCCTTTCAGACGGGCCAGGCCACTCTGTGCTCTTAAGCAGAGCCAGCTACCCACTTGGGATGCAGCTGCTTAGAGATCGGCGCGGGCTCTGAGCAAAAACTCATGGCAGCAACAGACATCAGAGAGAGCTAGTTAGGAGTGTGACTCAAAGAGGTCTGCAAAAGACAGTCAATTGATGAACAAAAAATTCCAAAAGGCGGGGCGTTTGGTGGTCTCCAATCCTGCTCAACTGCCCGGGCCGCTCGCCTGGCTGCAGGCGGGGAGGGGCAAACGGCCGGGGTCTGCCTTTAGTTCTAGCTTGATTTTTTTTTTTTTTTTTTAAAAGGAAAAAGAAAAAGCAAAAAAGTCAAAGGAACATTCCCCGGGTACACGACTTTACTTTCAAATGAGCTCTCAACAAGAGGAGGGATGCGGACGAGCAAAAGGAGTTACCTCGAATTACAGGACTATCTCCACATATGAGCTAGCCCAGGGAGCAGCTTGCGTCTCAGAGCTTTCTGTTGGGCGCACAACACTTCTGTCCTCCGAGGGGCTGCAGCTTCCATAGGCTAGCAGAGAACGCTCAGAACTTGTAAAGCAACAGCAGAGCTAGCTAATGAGCCGGTCAGTCTGGGGTCACCCGGGGACCCTGCCTGTGTCTGCTCTCTGGCCTGCTTCTAGACTAAGGAGTTCAGGGTCAGCGTCGGGCGCCCGCGTGTCCACCGTCCCTGCTAGGCTGCCCGCCCCATCGAGCCTTCTAGCTGCCACGGCCAGAAGCGCTCCGGGGCTGCCCTGCGATCCGAGAGCCCGCTCCCGTCACCCACCTGCTCGCCTAACTGGGGCCGGTGGTCGTTGGCTGTCACAGGGGCCCAGCCAGCGTCACTGACCCTGCCTTTCTCCTCTAGCTGTGGCAGCCTCGGGCGGGACTGCGGACCTAGTCCTCTAGCTGCCCTCTCCGCTCAGGTCTGCCTGCCTCGAGCCCCTGCAGGGCGCGTGTGGTGCAATCAAAGGGAGATGGTCAGAGCGAGGTTCATTCAGATGGTCTTTTAATCGGCTTCGTGAAGCCAAAGAAAACTGCGTACAAGAATTCCTTCACCACTTCAGATACAACATTGACGGGATATGCGTACGTCTTCCGGCAAAAAAGGACAATATAAATACACATTTTCAAGAACCTCTCGGGGATGTCTGCAAGTCTACTGTGGGTCCCACACGACAGGTGGGCGCCCGGGCCGGGCCGGGGCAGCCCGGGTGCTCTGCTGCCACCCGCACGGTTCTACCACGCTACACTCAGAAACGTGACACCGAGTTGGAAAAAAGCTACAACTTGCTCAGCTTCCGACAAAGAGCAGATTCAGAGTCTGTTCAATCTCAAAGAGAAGTGACTCGGGGCACCCAAATTCATGGGGCCAACCCCACTGAAAAGAAAAAGAAAAAAAGCAACACAACCGAAAACAAAAAAACAAAACTCTCACAACCCCTGGTGATTTTCTAAAAAAAGAACTCTTGGCTCACGGTAAAAAGGTGAAAGTAAAACTGGAAGTGCTCTTCAAAACGTTTTTAAGACTCTTAAAAACGGACAGCGCTTCCTTAAAATGCAAAGTGTAGTAACGAGGCCATCTGGGGGCCAGAAGCAGTCAGGCTGTGTTTGACAAGATCAGAACCAATAAGACTACAAAAGTGGGTACAAGGAGGTGTGATCACTACACATTAACGATTCAGCGGAGCTCCCAAAATCTTTAAATATACGGCCATTGGAAGGACGATCTCGAGCAGGAAGGATTTTTACTCGTTGTGTGTAGCTGAGAACAAGAAGCAGGCACAGTGTAAAGGCGCTGAAGCACGCGACGAGAGGCAGCATTCCACTCCCGGCCCAAACCTGGGGGCTCAGCCCTGGGGGCTCGGGAGCGACCAACCCCCCCCATGGCCGAGGGTGGCGGGCACGGCCCACATGCACGGATGCGGCCTGCTCTGCTCGGTGGGCCCTCGCTCTCCCTTTCCTCCTTGGTCAGCCTGGTTTTGCCTTTACGTTCTGTGGCAGAAGTGGCTGCTGGCACCGAGACCCAAGAGGACAGTCTCGTCCCTTACGGGGCAAACATAGTGACCGGGTCTGAGCACTGCCCAGAGGGCACCGAGGCTCACTGAGCTCCCACCACAGGCCCTTGGAGCGCCGCTTACCGTAACTGTCGTAGCTGTCTCTGTAGGACCCGCCCGAGCTCCGGTCACCGCAGCTGCCACTCTGACTCCGGCTGCAGGAAGGACACAGGTGAGCGCTGGGGGCCACCTCGGGGGACTCTCACCAGTCCCCGTGCCAGCGTCCCCACAGAGCCTCCCAGGCCCCCCTGCGCAGGACCACCGCCCGTACCTGCTGTAGTAGTCTCTGGAGCCTCCATAGCCCCCACTCCTGGACTCGAACCGGCTCCCCCCGTAGCCGCGGTCCCCTCCTCCTACAGACGGGACGGGAAGGAGAAGTGAGTGTCAGCTTCTGCAGCAGTGCCCCCACCTTGTCCCTGCAAGTGGCACTCACCTCTGGAGAACCCACGGCCCCGACCTCGGCCCCCGCGGAAGAAGCCCCGGCCCCCGACAGAGCCACCTCGGTACCCGCGGGATCGGTTATCAGACGATTTGCCAGCCTGGTCGACCCGGATCTGCCGCCCATCCACAGACTGGAGACCAGAAGTGGACACAGTTAGCCTCTGCACCTCCCGCCCTCGGTCTACAGCCCGGACCCACTGAACCCCAGAGCAGCCGGCCCTCACCTTCCCGTTCATGGCCATCATGGCGTCCTTGGCATCGTCGATGTTCTCAAAGGTGACAAACCCAAAGCCCCTCGATCGCTGGGTCTCCCTGTCCTTCACGACCACCACTGTGCAGGGGAGAGGTCCGCGGTCAGCACCCAGCCCTCCCCGTGAGCAACCCCACTCAGCCACCAGTCTGGCACCAGCCTCACCTTCTGAGATCTGTCCATATTTTGAGAAGACCTGCTCCAGTGACTGCTCGTTGGTGTCAAAACTCAGCCCTCCGACGAAAAGCTTGCCTTCATCTGATGCCATGGCGGCCTGTGACAAACATCATCAAAAGCCTCAGAGGTCCTGCAGGAACTTTGAGACTCAATGCCCCCCCCCCACTTTACTTTATACAAATAACGTATGTTTCGGGGGGAAACGCTGGGAAACTATTTTTCTGCCCTTTAACCATCCCAAGCCCACACCCAGGACTTAATTCAAACAAACCCTTAATTCCTTTATCACTTTGGGTCCCTGGCCGCTTTTCTGTGTTTGGGCCAACTCCGCTCCCCAGACTGGGGTGGGGGGGGAGTCCCTGAAAGCTGGGGCCACACTGCGGTTCTGCAGTACTCAGTGCTGCCTGGCTGTGGAGCCCCAAAACTCCAGGCAGGGGACGCCCTCACGGGACGTTTAGGGGTACACCCCGAAGGCAGGCATCGGCCACCATCGTCACTGGCTGAGTGCACCTTGGTTTCTGCCCGTTGCAAACAGCGGGGGGGCTAACTCCTAACCCGACCGTCGCGGGGCGGGCGGAGTGGCAACGTGCTTGGTCCACTGCAGGGCGCTGTGCAGGCGGGGCGGGGACTCTGCGCCGGGATATCAAAGCGGGGCGGTGCTTATACCGACCCTTTACAGGCTGGTAGCCTACGCTGAATGGCTCCGAAATACACGCCAGAAGGCGCCCTGCAGCACGTAACTGGGACACAAACTTGGGGCGTTGGGGGTGGCACCGGGGTTGTGTCGCCCTCGCACTACTCCAACGCGAAATCGGGGAGGAGCCCCAGCCTGGCCCCACCCACGCGCGCATGCGCCCCACGCCACTCCATCCGGGCACTCGGCGCTCCCGCCATTTCGCAGGGCGCAGCTTCGTGCTCGCGGCCGCCATTTTGCGGCGGTGTCCCGCTCGCGAATACCCTGGCCCACGGGGGATGCCCTCCGACCGCGGTTCGGCCCGGTCTCCGCTGCCCCTCGCCGCCGGCGGGGCGGACTACACCCCGGGCCCGCCCCGGCACCGCCCCCGCCCAGGGGCGTGCCGCCGCCGCCCCGCCTCCTCCGGCCGGCCGCAGGCCGCCCGCCGCCCCGGGCCCGTGGAGCCGGTGCCGCCAGGGCCCTCACCACTGAGTCGGGCAGGTCCCTGGCGCAGGCGGGAAGACGGCACAGCACAACGACCCGAGCCTCCTAACGCGCGAAGTGACTGGGGGGGCGCCCTGCGCCCGCCTTATGTACTTCTTCGCTAGGCCCCGCCCCCGAGCCCGCCCCTCCGCCCCTCGCTGGCCAATCCGAAGCTCTGGAGGCCGTGGCTGTGCCTCATATTCATGACCTGGGGGCCGGGCCTGTACCGGCCGCGCCCCCTCCCGCGAGCGGGCGCGGGGCACAGTGAACGGCGGGGACGCGCATGGTCCGCAGTTCCCCGCCCGCGCGCGGGAGGCGGGGCCAGTGCTCGGCGGGGCGGAGCTGACCCACTTCCGCGCGCCCGCCCCCCTCCCCCCCCGGCCTGTGGCGGAGAACAAAGGGGTTCGGGCGGCTTCTGCCAGTGGCCCAAGCCTCCTGGGAACCTTCTGGGAGTCGCTGGAACCCAGACCTTTGCGGTGCTCCCGCAGTCGGCGACTTACCGACCTCACCCAGGTCCCCACACCCACCCGAGATCAAGTTCTCGGACACCTCAACTTCATGTGAACCCCGATATCAGTCATTATGTACTTGCCAACATAACCGACACCCCAGAACTCTCAGAACCCCAACGTTCCACTTCGTGTGATCCGCCCCAAGGCCCGCCCAAACCCTAACACTGAGGCAACTCCATTTATGTGGACCCCAATATTCTCCACGATCCCAATTCTTCCTGCTTCCCAACTTTGGGTCACCCCAACTTCACCCAACCCAGTTTGCCTACGAATCCCAAGCCGCAACCACACCTAACTCCCACCCCAATCCGGACTTCACCCAGTCTGGTGCAGCACCCACACGCCACAGTCACCTGGCCAGACACTTTTTTCATCCCAGCTCTGGACCTCAGGCTGACCTCGACTTGGGCTCTCAAATCCACCACTGTGCCCAACTCTTGAGTCTCCACTGCACCCCAAAATTCAGCTCAGCCCCCCATCTCCCTTTCACCGCTGTGCTCCAGCCGCCCACCAGCACACCCAGAACCCACTTGGCTCCTCCCCCTGCATCTTTTTTCTGTCTGGGAGTCCTGAGACCTCTGCTATCGGAAGAACCAGCTTTGCAGAGATCTTCACCCCCAAGGCTGCTCCTGGGAGCCCCTCTTGTGGTCACCCCTTTCCCCCTGCCCAGGCCTTGGCTCATGTTACCTTCTGTGGCCCTGGACCCTTCCATGGGTGGAAGAAGCTAGTGCAGACCCCTGCCTGCCCAGACCAGAGGCCCAAGCTATACCCCTGCCCCAGAAAGTCTTCAAAGGGCATACCTTCTGCATAAAAGTTAGGGGGAATTTGAGGGACTTCCCTGGCTGTACAGTGGTTAAGACTCCGCGCTTCCAATACAGGGGGCGTGGGTTCGATCCCTGGTTGGGGAACTAGGACCCCGAATGCCGCACGGCACAGCCAAAAAAGTTAGGGCGATTTGAGAACAGAGACCCCTGCTTTGCTGCCTACCCCAGGAAAGTTCCATCCCCACTCCAGGCCCCAGACTCGGTGGGTCTAGCTGACGCAGTAGGAACGAGAGCATGGACACTGTCTCCTGTGACAAGGCCACTGGGACACCCTCCTCGGGCTCAGGACCCCTTCCCCCAGGCAGCAGCTCATGACTCATGGCAGCCATGTCCGCACCTCGTCCCCCCACGCCACAGCCCCCCCCCCCATACAATTCCCCGTCAGCCACAGCCGGCTGCTCCGTCAGCCACTCACGCAGGGCGGTTACTAAAAGGAGCAGAGAGAATCAGCACTCAGCTCTCGCCCTCCCGCCAGGGCCCATGGAGGGGACCTGGGGCCAGGCATGCCCAGCCCAGGAGTAATCCCCTCCCTTCTCATCTGCTCCCCCAGCAAAGTCAGGTCGGCAGCTCCTGTCCCCAGACCAGGCGAAGGGGTCCTTGCAGTCACCGGGGCCCCTCATCACTCTTTGCACCACCTCCCGTCCCCGCCCTCACTGTTCTGTGGTTCCTAGTCTGCCTTCTCCTGGTTTTGTGAAGTTCCCTGGTTCATTCATTCATTCCACCAGCAGTTATCAAGCGTGTACTTACTACGAGCCTGTTGCTGGGTACGGGGCTCCATGCGTACCCACGACTGTCCTGGGTTCCCATCACGGTGTGGACCTTTACCTATGGATATCTATGGATACCATACCTTTACCTATGGATACCTGTCCCCAGGTGCGCCTGCACCGGATATTGTGTGGGAACTGTGTGCTTGCGTCTCAGGTGTGTTACCTGTCTGCCCACCTGTGTTTCTGCGGCTACCGACGTCGGCGTGTCCCTGTGACTCGGTGTGTACCTACGACCTTGTGAACCCGTGAGGGGCGAGATGGGGGACTGGTCTCAGGGGGCTGGCACCACCTTCCTCCCTGGAAGGTGATGCCAGCTCCCTCGGCCGCGACTCCACGCTCTCCCCGCGGACACAAGGGGGAGCTACGGCCTCGCTGTCAGCCTGGCCGGGGGCTCCCGGTCCCGCCCCGCGGTCCAGCCGACGGCCGCGAGCACCAGCGTGGGAAGGGGCTCCCGTCCCGCCCTCAGGCCCGCCCTCGAGTCTCCGCCCAAGCGCTGGGGGGTGGTCGGCGAGGAGGGGACTTAAAATAGCCGCGGGCGGGGGCGAGGCTGCTATTCACGGCCGGGACACGCGGTGCTCACCGCCTGCCCGGCGGGACGGGGCTTAGGCCGGAGGTCCCCGTCTGCACACTCACAAGACGCCCCTCCCCGGGCGCCCGCCGAAGACCACCCCCGGGGCTGCGCCGGCGTTGCCACGGAGACGGGGGCGGGGCCTTCTTGCTCCCGCACCGCCCCCTCTGTCCTCCCCGCCGGGTCGGGCCCGCCGGACGCCGGGTCCTCCCCCGACCCCGGCTAATGACCGGGCGAGAGGCGGTAATGAGCGTCTGGGCTCGGGTCGGGCGTGGACGGGATGAAAGGCGCGTGGTGGGGGGGAACCCTGGGGCCGCGTAATTACCGGCCCCTCCCGGCCGGCCAGGCGGGGGCAGGGACGGTGCACCTGGAGGCCGCCCGGCGCGGGCGCGGAAGTGGACCGCCCTGGCAGAGACTCCAGCCCGCCCGCCTGGCCCAGATCCCCGGGGCTCAGAGCCAGGGAGGGAGAAGCGGGGACTGGATGTGTGTGTACGTTGCCAGGTGTGGTGCACATGTGTGCCGTGGGCAGGGGACTCGTGGGTACAGAGATGGAGAAACAAGGTTTCTGAGGACCATGCCTGTGTGAACATGAAAATGGGGCCGTGTGCCTGTGCACATGGCTGTGGAAGTGTGTGCATAGAACTCACATGTGTGTGTGTGCGTGTGCACACATGGAAACATGTTTGCATGGTCATGCCTTATGTGCAAGAACACAAGGGGTTGTGCGTGGACCCCAAAGCATGTGCATAACCAGGATGTGGGATCAGCCGGGGACAGCGCTGCTGCGTGTGCATGACGCGGGGGAACCGGGACTCACAGATCATATGTGCCCATGGCTGGTGGCGTGACTCATGCCCCTGGGGTGGGAACATGCCACGCACTGTCAGCAGCCGCCGGGGTCTCTAGGGCAGAGGAGAGCTACAGGAGCCCAAAAGCCAGGAGGAAGAGTTTAACTTTAACTGACTCCCCCGTCCCCACCCACCCCGTTTCCCACCTGCATGAGTAGGTGGGGACATCTGAGATCCCTAGGTGGCTGCCAACTGTGAATTGGCAGGAGATTCAGCTGCCTGCGCCCTGGCCTCAGTTTACCTCCTGTTCCTAGGAGGGGTCTTCCTGGCGGAGGGGGACGTGGGAGGGGGCACCTGGGTGGAGCTCCCTGTGACTCATGGCCCAGGAATGTGGAAGCTGCCACTCTTCTGCTCCTGCCCCAGCCCCCATCCCAGAAGTGCAAAGGCCAGGCAGCGCATCGGCCTTGCTGGTGACCGCAGTCCCCATCAACGGCAGGCACACGGGCTGTGGAATGGGACCCGGGGGACACCCGGAGGCCCACACCAATAACATGCATTCATGCAGAGGACATACGTCAGGTGTGTATGAAACGCCAGGGCCTGTGCATGCGCAGAGACCCCTGTGTGCTCGTGGAAACCCCAAAGCTTGCCTCGGTGGGGGCTGGGGATGCAACCCCCTGGGTTTCCGAGACGGGGGGAGGGCTGAGGTTCACAGCCCCGCCCCAGGGGTGGGAGGAGCTGACCCCCACTGATGCCCTGTCCGCTCCCTTGACCTTGGCCCCACGTACAGGCTCCCTGCAGGCACACAGAGGGGCCGAAGCACCCCTGACTGGGGCTGTGGCATCTCCATGGCAACACTGGAGTGGCAGTCATGGAGAGCACACCCCCCTGGGGCAGCTGCCAGAGGCTCAGGGAAGACACCTGTGTGTGTCCAGGCGGCCGCACACAGCAGTCCCACATCCTGGCCCCCACACCCAATCAGGAAGACACAGGTGCCCATGGACCTCGTCCAGCCTTCGATCACCATCCCACCCTGGAGTGTCAGCGATGGCCCGGTGCCCAGCTGTGCAGGTAGGCGGTGTCTGGGCTCCTGTCTGAGCCTAGGGTGCATCATCTGAGAAGTGGGCACAGCAGCAGCATCTCCTGGGATCAGCGGGGGTGATGGAAGGGCAGCCGGTGACAAAAACACACCACGGAGCGGCTCCCAGTTCTCTGCTGTTCTCTCCTTTCTCCGTGTCTCAGGACACTCAGGGAATCGCCGGCCATGCCGGAGGAAGCCCCACTTCTTCTGTGGGCGCACACAGGCCCCTGCACCTGCCCCAGCCCAGTGGCCGGCTCTGCTCGGCTGGGCCTGCAGGCGCGCACGGTGCGTGGGTAGTGTTTGTGGCTGGAGCGTCCGCGGGTTTGGGTGCCGCCTCGGCTGAGCTGCGTCTCTGAGGGTCTGAGTTTGAGCTGCCTGGTGTGACCTTCAATTTTGCGGGTTTTGTCAGCGAGGTCTTGGCCCAGGGTGAGAGTGGGTTTTGAGGGTCACACTGTTGATTGAGGTTGTGGCCCCCAAAGTGTAGCTTGGGGCGGGTTTGGGGGTGTGGGGGCGGTGTGCATTGGGGTCCTTGTGCTGCAGAGCCGGAGCCTGTCACTCAGGTGGGATCGGCATGTACCCGTTGACTGCGGAGGGTGTGCAGCGCGTGTGTGGGACGGGGAGACGGGTTGGTCTGGGTCTGGTGGCGGTAAGAGGCCCTGCGTGGGCGTCTGGGCTTGTGTTGATTTTCTGCGAGGCCTATGGATAGCGTCTGGGGTGTGGGCCGTGTGCAGGGCAGATGTAGCCAGCTGTCTCGGGCCACCGGCTCCGCCTGCCGGCGGGCGACCTCCTCCCCCCGACCCCGTGGGGCCGGCCCCGCCCACATTCCAGAAGAGTTAGGGGGTGCCCTCCCCATCCCCCGCCCGCTCCCGCCCTCTGACCCCGGCTCAAGCCCACTCCTAGCA
This sequence comes from Delphinus delphis, assembly GCF_949987515.2. Classification (NCBI taxonomy): domain Eukaryota; kingdom Metazoa; phylum Chordata; class Mammalia; order Artiodactyla; family Delphinidae; genus Delphinus; species Delphinus delphis. The sequence goes on along the minus strand of NC_082685.1, from coordinate 2,364,822 downwards.
TCCCGGGCACCGAACGCCGCAGCAGCTGGCCCCAGGGAGGGGCGGCGAGGCGGGGGTGGAGGCTGGAATGTGTGCGGGGGGTGAGGGAGGGTGCCCCCGAGAGGGGGCGGAAGCGGGGGAGGGGCCAGGAGGAGGAGCCGGTGAGACCGAGACGGGAGGAAAATAGAGAAGAGACCTCCAGGGAGAGATGGAGACCCGGACAGAAATACAGACAGGCCCAGAGATCGAGGAAGGCGGAAAGGGGAAAACAGAAAGACACAGGAAAAGAGAACTCAGAGGGAGCAGGGAGAGGGGCACACGTGGGTGGGGGGAACAGAGGCAGCAGGCCAAGGACAGAGGCCCCTCCGAAGGGCAGTCTCCAGTCGTGGAAGGGCCCCAGGTGACAGCGGCCCCGCCCGCACCTGCGGGCTGGACGCTCTCCCATCCCGAGTGACACCGGCGGCTGCCTGTCCTCTGCCCTCCCAGGTCTGGGCGGCCGTGGGTGGGGCCCCAGCACCCTCGGCCGTAGCTCGGCGACTCCCGTTCCCAAGGTGCCTGGAAAGGAGGGCGTTCCCGCCAGGCGCGGTAGGGGTGGCTGTGCTGGGGCAGCCTCCGGGTGCTGGGGGTGCCGGAGTTGGCCCCAGCGGGGCACCACTCCCTCTCATCTTTCTAGGGGCCTGGCTCCTCCCTGCCTTCTTCCCCAGCCACCCCTCACCGCGTCCTTTGGCATTTCAAAACCGTGCAGCTTGCCCCAATTACCCATTTGGCCGCCCCCAGGGGACTCTGGCCTCCAGCAGAAAGACGTGACCCCAGTGACCTTCTATTGCCCGCCCACAGCCGCCTCATCATCCCAGAAGCCAGCACCTGGATCCAGGCCTCCGACCGGACTCCACACTTTGGTAGCCACACCTGTCCACACCGCCAGCTCCAACCCCCATCAGTCTCAGGGCTCTCTGCCCGTCCGGCTAGCCCCAGGGGCTAACCTCGGACCAAAGGTTTGCTCACATCCTCGCCACCCGGCAAAGGCGACCCTGTTTACGCCGACCGCGGCCTGCTGCCTTTTCAGAGGGGATTCCTGGCCACAGCAAAACTGCGCCTCAGCCAGGCAGCGATGAGGACTTCCTGCCGCCATAAGCCCCCCCGGGCCCCCAACTGTCCCGGCTCCTGGCTTGTAGGCTTCCAGGTGCACAGAGGCGTCTCCAACTGCTCCCCTCCCCCAAATCTCCGAGCTCCCTGCAGCCCCCCTGCCAACCACCTCACTGTGAACCAGAGGCCACGTTCAGACAATGCCCCATCGGTCCCTTCCCAGGCCTCTCCGAAGCCCAAGCACAGCGTTCAGAAAGCTCCTGGGGTGTTCTGGCCTTTGCCCTCTCCACCCGCCCCTCCTCCCTGGGGTTCCCATCTCATCCCCCCCCCAAGCCAGACTTGAGGAATCACCCCTTTCGAGTCCTTGCCTTCGCCTTTTGGTTTAGGACCCCAAATGGACTTCCCAATTGTTCCCCAAATGCACCCGCTTTCACGTCTTCAGACATTTGCACACGCCATGCCCCCCACCTGGGGCACCAGTTCCCTCTTCCTATCCTTGGCAAAGTCTTATTCCTTTGGCAGGGCCTCAATCCAAGTGCCCTCCTCCCGCTCCTCGCCCTGCGCTCCCCCCAGCCCGGGGCTCGCGCACACGGGGTCGTGAGGAGGGGGCAACAGGCAATGGCCCGGCTGAGAATGGGGGGGTGCACGTGCGGCGCCCCCGGGTACGCCCCCTCTTCCGTCCCGGAGCTGCCGCAGGCGTCAGACCCCTTGGCGCGCATCCCGCCTCCAAACTGAGGACGGCCGCACGCCTCCGCGCCGCGCCGCGCCTGCGCACTCAGCCGGGCCACGCCGCAGTCCCACCTCCGGGCGGCAACCCCGCGCAGCTATTGGTGCGTGCGGAAGAGCGAACGACGTGGCCACCAATGAGGCGTCCCAGGAGTGGGCGGGGCCTGGGCCGCCCGACGCGAGGACGGGGGCGGGCGGGGCGCCCTCCCCACGGTGACGTCAGGCCCGGTTCGCGGCGCGTTGCCATGGAAGCCGCGTTTCCATCCCTGCGGGCTTCCGGGGGCCGCCCCCTCCCATTCAACTTTTTCCTCAATGGGGGGAGGGGGCGGTGCAGGGCTGTCCCCGCCCCCTGTGATTCCGCGGCCCCTGCCTACTCTGGGCCTCGGTTTACCTTTCCGTGCTGCCCACGCCCACGTGGCCTGGCGTGCTGCCTTTCCGGTCGCTGCACCCCTTGGCTGGGCACCTCTCCACTCAGCCCCCGCCTCAGGTGTGTGCGTTTCAGGCTCGCGCAGTGGGAAGGGGCTAATGGCCGCAGCACCCAACCAGGGTGGAGTTCTTCTAGGACTCCCGGGCAGGGCTGTGACCCTCGGACCCCAGGGCTGGGCGCCAGGCAGCGCCCTGTGGAGTGAGTTCCCCGGCAGTAGACCAAGTGCCCCCTGCTCTGCAGCATGCAGACACAGCCCCCGTGATTCAGCGGGTGCCGCCATCTACTCCCTCCTTCCGCATCTCCCACCCAGCCCTGTAGCGGCCACCTGGGTCACAGCCCTGACCTCCGGGGACCCGGCTGCGTGGGCAGGGGGCTCGACCTGAGCTGTCCCACCCACACTTCCACCCTGCGGTCCTCCAGGCCCGCGGGTACGTTTGACCTGAAGGTCTGAAGGGATCAGCCTGACCTGAGTATCCTACCTTCCTGGCGTGGGCGTGCGATGATTTGGGGGTGACAGGGTGGCAGGAGGGACAGAAAGGCCTTAGCAAGCTGCTCCCAGGACACTCCTGGGACTGCACCTGTTTCCGTTCCCCATGGGCGGGACTCCTAGAACTGAGGCTTGGGAGGGCAGGGTCTTGGGCTATAAGAAATCAGCCCGGGGATGGTGGTCGCTAAAGTAACAATCACCCCAGTGCTCTGGAGCAAACGGTATTTCTCTTCGGGCCTCGGTTTTCTCATCTACCAAATGGGAGGGTAATTAGTTCTCTTAGGTGGCTGCGTTAAGTGAGGAAATACATGTGAAATGACCTTCAGTGTTGTTGTGATTGTGTGTCTTTGCCCAGCCCCAAAGTGGATGAAGGTGGGACTCGCCACCTGGCCCGGCCCTCAGGGAGCTCCAGATGGGTAGGGGTGGGAGTTGCAGACAGGGGAAGTTCCCAGGCAAAGCAGGGGCGCTGGCTAGGGGTGTTCCTGGGTAGGGCACGGCCCGGAGGCTTAATCCCGATGGTCAGGGATGGGGAGCGCTGGAATGCAAGGCCGGGCAGGCCGAAGGGAGTCCACGCAGGGCTGGGGTGGAGCCAAACCGGGAGGCCTCGAGCGCCAGCCCCAGGCCCTGGCTTGACTGTGGGAGGGAGAGGGGGTGCTCTGGAGGCCTGGCGCCATACCCCGGGGGGGGCTCGGGTCAGGGTTCCTCAGGCTGGGCCCCCCACGCGTGGGCGGGCAGGTGGAACTGCTTCCCCGTTTCTGGGGCTGGGGAAACCGTGGCGCAGAGCCTGCAGCCAGGTCTCCCTGGAGACTGAGTCCCTGGGCTCGCCTGCAGCCCACTTTATTATTTATTTATCTTTGCGGTACGCGGGCCTCTCACTGTTGTGGCCTCTCCCGTTGCGGAGCACAGGCTCCGGACGCGCAGGCTCAGCGGCCATGGCTCACGGGCCCAGCCGCTCCGCGGCATGTGGGATCTTCCCGGACCGGGGCACGAACCCGTGTCCCCTGCATCGGCAGGCGGACTCTCAACCACTGCGCTACCAGGGAAGCCCCCTGCAGCCCACTTTAGAGCCTAGAACGGAGAGGCCCCACCCAGGGCACGCAGGCTGGCAGCCCCATGCCCACACCCTGCAGGACTTCCGGCCTTGGGTACCGGGAAGTGGCCGGCCCTCCCTCCCCCGCCAGGCGGCTTCCTGCCCACCCTCACCCCAAAGCGGGGAGGGGGCGTGGGAACTGTTCCGGGACGCGCCCCTCCCCCCGCTGGGCGCCCTGGGAGCACGTTCCACCTCCCACTCCCTGGGGTGGCGGGCTACCCCAGCATCCAACCCGACCCTCCTGAGACAGATCACCCCCTACCGTACTCAGCCCACTCTGTGACATCCAAGACCACCCCGCCCCCCGAGATGAGCAGGCCGGAGGTTCACTCGTTTCATTTTGTTTATTCCTTGAAATCACGGTGTTTGTGGAGGCTGTTTTCTTTTCCAATTTCATGTTTTCATACAGGAAACTCCCGCAAGGTGCTGGGACACCCCACAGCCCGACCCCCCGAGGGTGGGTAATGCTTTCTTGGGGGGGGCCCTGGAGAGGGCAGAGAGGGGTGGGCGGTTCCTGCCTGGGGCCTCCACTCTCAGACCAGCGGAGGCACAGACGTTATTTAAAAATAGTTAAAAAAAAAACCCCATCAGAACACACATTAAATAGATATCCAAGACAGCGCTTCAAAAACAAACCCGCCCCTTTTTTTCTTTTTTCTTTTTTTTTTGGAAAAACGAAAACAAAAACAAAGATCCTTGACCCCTACCCTCTGACCCCTCCCTGCCCACCCCCCCCCCACAAAAAATGTACAGAGCTACAGTTAACACAAGATGTTCACATCTGAAACCATTAACTTTAAACACATAATCGGGGGCAGGGTGAGGACCTGGGGTTCATCTAGGAGGGAGGGGCAGGCAGAGGGCGAGGGGTGTTGCGCAGCACAGAGGGGCGGGGCCAGGACGAGACTGACAGGTGGGGGGGCAGGGCCCAAACATCTCCTTTATCAGTAAAAAATAAAAGTGAATGAAAAAAACCCTCCACCCCACTGAAATGGCCCCAGTAAGGGGGGAGAGGTCTGTCCCTCTGCCCTGGGGGATGCCCCTGGGGCATGGGCATGAGTGGGGAGGGTCCAAATTAGACCAGCAGCGAACCCCCCCCCAAGGGGGTTAATGCTACACAGCGTTGCCCCTCCTGGGGTTTCACAGCTCAGCACCCCCTCCCCTCCCCTCCCAGCTGCCGGAGGGCCCCCAGACACAGTCCACAGGCCCAGATCCCTCAGGTTGGGTGGGGAAGGAGGGCTGGGGGCGTCAAGCCCGCCCCCCCAGCCATTGCTCTCCGTATTTTTCAAGAGATTCCCAACCACTATTGGCTCAGTCAGAAAATTAATAGTCTATAAATACCCCAAGCTCAGAAAAACGGGGTGGGGCGGTGGGGTAGCGCTGAAGGAAGTCGCACAGTGCGTGGACGGGGTGCAGGCTGGCGGCGGGCACCACCCCTCCCTCCCTCTCCTTTCCTGGCAGGAAAGGGTCCCCCCCCACGCACCCCAGCCCACACCGAAAGGCAGGCTCTGGCCAGCCTCTCCCCTGAAACGGCTTTTCTTTTCTTTCCCAGGAAAAAGAAAAATGGAAAAGGAGAGACCAGGAAGAGAAAAGAGTACGGATGTGGAAGAGAAACAGTCCCTGGTGGTCAAGGTCGCACCTGCCGAGTTGTTTTAGGGCCAGGGTTTGTGGTGGGGGCCTCTCCTCTCCGCGGCCCCCTCCCCTGTCTGTAAAGTGCATAATGAGGCATCTACATTTTTGACTTCAACCTGAAAAGGGTGGGGAGGGCGGCAGAACGGAAGTGGGGGGCGGCTTCCTTGTCTCCGCTCTCAACCATCTGGAAAGACTGCTACATATTTGGAGCTTGGGAAGGTGGGCGGGAGGGACCCGGCCAGGTCGGGGATGAGGATGGGAGATGGAGGGAGGGGCGGGCAGTGTGAGCCAAACCGAGGAGGCAGGAACCCAAGTCCATGGAGAGTTCGGAAAACCACGGTAGGAAGTGAAATTTCAAAAAAAAAAAAAAAAAAGGCCGCGTAACCGGGAGGGGGAAGCGCCCCACTGCACCAGCCGGCCGCTGGCCCTCCCGCGTGGGGCCACGCTCACAGGCCACCCTGGGCGAGGGACAGGGTTCCTAGGCCACCACGAACTCTGACTTGATGTCGGGGTTCACTTCTGGCTTCCAGACGGCGTCCTCGAAGTCAAGGCCCAAGCCAGCTGCCTCACTGGGGCCGCCGCCTCCCCCGCCGCCGGTGCTGTCGCTGCGGCCGGCCTTGCGGCTGGGCGGCCAGTGGTAGGGGCCCCGGGCATCGCGCCGGGCCTTTCTGCGGAGCCGTTTCTGCTGGAGCAGCAGCTGCAGGCGCTCCACCTTACAGCGGGTGGCTCGGTTTTCTGTCTGCCGCAGCCGGTCCCCTGCAGAGGCGGCAGTGACCATGACCCTGAGCGACCCTTGGAGGCCAGACCCCCAACCAAACGCGAGGACCCCCAGCAGATGGGCATCAGGCCCGATCCAGCTCTTGTGGACGCTCCCGCCAGCGAGTGAGTGGGTCAAGAGGGTCTGCTGGACCTTTAGGTCATTAATTCCACGTCTGCTGAACAGCAGGCTGTGAGCTCCATGAGGGCAGGGGCTGGCCTGAGCCGGGCACTGGGGACACGGCTGGCATAAAAATGAGCTGGAGCTTGAACCCTTTAGGCTATTGCTGTGACCCAAGGTAGGACTCAGGTTGTGCCCTGGTTTCCCCTTTGAGACCGGGCCTGGGGGCCCACATCACGGTTCTACAGGACTCCGGAGGCATCCGGAATAACGAGATGGCTGTGGTGGTGGGGCGGCGGAGGCCGCCCTTGAGCGGGAGGGGGAAGCTAACCCCCTCCTCAGCCTGACTGGCCCATTCACAGAGGCCCCACGCACCATCTGGAGAAGGTGCCCGAGGGGGGCGAGGAGGAAGTGAGGATGGACTCCCCCCCCGGGGAGGGCACAAAGATGCTGTGTGCCCCCAGCACACACACTCCCTTCTCTACACGCGCCTGCAAAGCAGGGCGAGTGGCAGCTGGCGGCCCCCTCCCCGCCACCAGCGGCTCAGCTGCTCTGAGAGGCGCACAGAGGGGCCTTGAGAGACCCAGGACGGGGTGGGGTGGGGGTGGACACTCACCCGGGGGCTTGCACAGGCGGGCCTGGCTCAGGGAGGCCGGGGTCGCGGCCGCCAGCTTCTCGCAGGAGGTAGTTTTGGGGGCGAGGTCCGGGGCACACTGGGCGTGGCACCGCAGCTGGGTCAGCGATGGGGGCATGCCCTGGTAGTGCCGCGTGGCACTCAGGAGGTCGTTGAGGATCTGCAGGATGGTGCCGATGTCCCGCCTCGGCCGCCCGCTGCTGTCCTGGCAGTTGGGGTGCAGCGTACCTGCGGGAAGGGGTGTGGATGAGGACCCCAGTGGTGGACGTGAGGCCTCGGCAGTGCCCGGGTCTCACATGTGCAGGCGGAACCCTGGGTGACACGGGCGCTCGCACCCACCCATGAGGACACGTGGCTTGCTGTATGGCCAGGCACACGCGTGGGGATCCCGGGGAGTGTGTCCCATGCCTGGCGTGGGTTCACGTGACTGCTCGCAGGGCACGCCATGACACCTACCAGAGAAGGTCCCTGAGAAGACCCCCGGGGCGTGGTTCACGAAGCTCTCGATGACTGCGCCAGGTTTGCGGGAGCGGGACGTGGGGCTGCCCCCGGCGGGGGACGTGGGGCTGGCACCGGTGCTGGCGGTGGGGGAGCAGTCCATCTGCTGATGGGGGAGGGAGGCACATGAGCTTTGGGGTTCAGGGTCAGGGGATCACCCACCAGACCAACACCAGCCCAAGGTCTGGGGACGGCCCTTGATACAAAAGACGTATCCAGGGCTCTGACGTTCTCCCACCACGTCCTCCCCCAGACTCACCTCGGGGCAGGTGGCAGAGGCCGAGTGGGAGCGGAAGGAGCCGGCCGTGACAGGGGAGGACGTGGGCGCAGGGCCAGTGGGCACTGGGGGGACGCGGGTGGCACTGGACACTGGCCGGCAGGGAGAGGACACAGGGGTGGTGGTCACGCTGGGGTCTCCACGGGCGGCAGCAGCGGCGGCAGCCAACACGTGGCGGTGCTGCAGTGGGGCGTGCTGGGCTGCGAGCTGCAGCTGGACGAACATCATATGGTCACCCACGCGCAGCGCCAGAGTCAGCGGCGAGCGGCCCGACAAGAAGTCACTGACCTGCAGAGAGCGGCCCGTCAGCCCAGGGCTCCAGCCTGTGGTGCCCCCAGCCCGGCCCGGCCCGGCCCCCCGCGCTGCGTGACCTGGGGCCTCTCGCCGCCCCTCTCTGGGCTCTGGGGTCCCTGTCGGTGCCACGGATGCTTAAATAAAATGAATCGGTATTTCCGGAAGCTGCCTCCGCCAGCCCGGCCCGGGCTGGGCGCCGCTGGGGGCTGTGGGGGGACAGAGGCGGGTGAGACGGGGGCCTGGCCCGCCCTGGCCAGCTTGGTTCTTTCAAGGGGAAACCGAGGCCAGAGGGGGCGGGGCCCAGCCAGCAATCACTGTTCTCAAAGAACCCTCACCTCACACCTCTACCCCACCCTCTCTCGCCTGTGAACACTGCAGGGGCCTAGCTCAGGCCCCCTCCCAGCTAAGCCACTGGAACAGCGAGTGGGCGAAATTCCTGGACAAATTCTTGTCCTAACCTTTGCTTTCTCAAGATAAATATTTATCTGTCCTGGGCGGGGCCGAGACTGAGGGGGAGGCGTTGCCTCTGCGGGCGCTGGGGGGACCCTGACCAGTTCCCTGGGGCCCGAGTTTCCCAGGGCTTCAACACAGCCCATTCAAACATGAACCTTCAGTCTGGCAGCCCCTTCGCAGCGGGCGAGGGGTGCATACCACCCCCATCTGCACTGGACCCCTCCTCTGGGGCCCGGCCAGTGCCGTGCTCTCCCCGGGCAGGGATGGGGCGGAGGTTTCTGAGAAGTGACACAGGCCGCGATGACTCAGAACCACCCCCTCCCTGCTGGCAGTGGCTGGCGTAACCTTCCCTGCTTGGGGGCCATGGGGAGAAGGCAAAGGAGGCGGGCCGAGCGCAGCCCCCACCCCGCAGTCCCTGTGCACACGCCCTCCCCAGCCCCAGAGATGCCCTTTGCAGGAAGGGCCTGGGGTGGCTTCCCAAGAGCAGCTGGGGTGTCCCCCCCCACACTCCACCCTGCAACTTCCTCCCAGGGGAGGGTGAACGGGCAGGCATGACTCGGTGCCAGGCGGAGAAGCAGCTCTGGGAGCCCAGTCACTCCGCCCAGAGCCTCCCATCTCCCTCCTGACGTAGACACCCTGCAGCGGATGTGAACCAAACACGCCCAGGGGCCCCCTGCCAACCACAGCCCCCCCAGGAGCAGGGAGCTCAGTTCACATCTGCCCCAGGAAAGCACACGCTAGCCCCACCCGACTCCAGGGACCCTGGCTCTCCCCCCACCCCACTGCTCCTCCTGACGGCAGACCACCCAGCTCCTGGGTCCCCCCCCCTCCTCCGCGCCAGCTGGCTGGTGAGGGCAGGATGCTAAACGCCGGGAGGGGGCAAGGGCCTCAGGGCAGGAGGAAGGGAAGCCGCTGAGCAGGTTCCTGAGGCCGGGGACCTGCCACCCCCACCCTGGCAGCGGGCAGATAGCTGAGGCCTGTGTCACCCTCCTGGGAGGAGGGCCCTGCTGCCAGAAAAATGAGGAAAGGAGGAGGAAAGAAAAAACCTGCAACAAAACCGGGAACCCAGTGTGGGCCAGCCCCAGCCTTCCTCCTCGTCGCCCTCCCGGCACTTACTAAATATTTCCCTAACATCCTGTCTGGTCTGTGCTGGCCCCAGGGGCTGCGCGCCCCTGCCCCCTCCCCCTTTTGGGGCAGAGAACAAAGGGTAGAGGGAGGAGGGGGAGGGGTGACTCCCCACCCCTCGCAATGGGGTCACGAAAGGCGGAAAGAGTATCACCCAGTCCCATCCCTCCCCCCATCAGAAATGTTAAAAAGGTCGCTCTGGGGAAACCACAGTGGGGCAGGGGGGAGAGTGCCTCGGCACGGCTGGTGAGGCTGGGGACGCAGGCCCGGTGGTGTGGGAGCATGGGCCAAGGTCACCCCGCAGGCAGGCTTGTGAAAGCTAGGCCCCCTCCCCCATGGCGGCCACCGTGGGAGAGAAGGCTCTCAAGGTCAGATGGTGAGTGCTGGGGGGGCGGGGAGGAGGAATAGGAAGCTGGGTGACCAGGCCAAGCTGGCACGAAGGCGGAGCGGCGCGTCCCCTCCCCTCCTCACAGGCCTGCTGGGGGCACAAACAACCCCCAGGCCCTCCAGAGTGGCCGGGCACTGGGCCTGCTGCCCCCAAGGGCCAGGAGGGGGCCGGCGCGGGTCTTACCTGGGTCTCAGTCAAGCTCTCGAGGGCCTGCATCACAGACTGTTCTGGCCTGGAGGCCTGAGACTACAGAGAGAGGAAGAAGAGACCCTGAGGGCGCACCCGAGCACCGGGGTTGGGAGGGCCCCGCTTGATGGGTGGGGTGGGTGGCCCGGAGGGGAAGGGGTCCAGTGTGTGATGGGGACTGTGCTGGCAGGGGAGGGGACTGCGCTCGCAGGGGAGGGGGCTGCCTGTCAGTGCGGGGCCTCGAGGCGCACCGCCCCAGCCATTTACCATGAGGCCCGCCTCCACGGTGGGCACGAGCGTCAGCTTGCTGCCATCCCCCACGCCGAGCTCCTGCAGCTTCCCCGAACTGAGCCGGCTGAGTGGGGAGGAAGGAAGAGGGTGAGGCTACACCGAGACAAGGCAGGGGCTCGGAAGCGGAGTCCGCGGGGGAGGGCTGGGCTCGTGAGGTAGAGACAGACGTCCATCACCCCCACCCCTTCCTGGTCTCCAGATCCAGAGACCTGAGTGTGTGCGTGGTTGAGGTCAGACCCTGGGAGCCCCTGCTGACGGTGCAGATCCCTTCTTCCAAGGAACCCCAACTCTGGACTGGGGGCACTCCCTCTGCGCCTCAGCGAGGCACGTTTTCACCATCTAGGCCCAGCGAGTCCCTTGGCACCCTCCCCCAACCCTGGGGCCGCCCCCCTGTAATTCAACCACCGGGGCCTGGGCTGTCCCTGCGGGCCAAGCGCTTAGCCTTTCCGGGCTTCGCCGGGCGGGCCTCCCCTCCTCCCTCCCTCCCTCCTTGGCGCAGGCCGCCGCCGCGGCCGCCGCTCAGACAAAGGAGACCCTCCCCCTCCCGCCCCTCCCCCACCGGGGCCCCTCCGCTGGGGATGGACACTGCGTGTCCCCAGAGGCCCGCGGAGGGAGGGCTCCCGGCTTGGAGGCGATTTAAATGGCGGGGGAGGAGGGGGAGACTGCGGGAAGGGCTTGGTGGCGAGAACAAAGGGGGGCAGAGAGACGCAAGTGGGGGGAGAGGCAGCCAGACGCAGAGGGGGCCGCCGAGCAGATGCGGAAGCCGGCGGGTCGCAGGCAGAGGAGGCAGCCGCCGCGCCCCCCACCCCCGTAGCTGTGACCCCCGCGCCGCCCCGTACTCCTGCCTTCCGGTGGGGGACGCCGCCTAAGCCCGACCCGAGGCGCCCTCGCAGCCGCCTTTGTGCAGCGACCCCGGGCGGGGGAGGGGGCCAAGACTGGCAGGGCCGAGCAGAGGGCGCCCGAGAGCGCGCGGCGCGCCCCCGCCCCCCGTCTGGCCGCCCCCTTCCTTCCCCGAGCGGCGCGCTCTTTGTTCCCGCCCCGGGGCCGGGGCCAGAGGGGGCGGCGGGCCCGGGGGGCGCGGGGGCTGGGGGCGCGCGGTACCTACGTGTCTTTGTGGAGCAGCGCCAGGCGCTCCTTGGGCACTTTGAGACGTTGGGACAGCCTCTTGCGCAGCCCCTCCACCGTCTCGTCGGGGGGCACCGACAGCTCGTAGCGGGTGCCCGTCGTGCTGTGGATGGCCAGGCTCATGGGCGCCGTCTCGGCCGCCGGGCCCAGCTCGCAGGCACCGCCGGGGGCACCGCGCCGGCAGCTCCGGGCGCCGCCGGGCTGCGGCTCCATCCCCGGCCCGCGCTGGGGGGCTGGAGTCCGCGGGGCGCCGCCAATTCTTGCCGCGCCTCCGGGCAGGGCGGGGGGGCTCCCCAAACAGGGGTCCTCGGGGCCCCTGAGGGCGGGGGGCAGCGCGCTTTCCCTTCGAGAAGGTCCCAGGAGCGGAAGGCGAATCAAGAATCAAAAATCCGAGTGGCGCTCCGGAGTCGCGTCGGCTCGTCGGGGCACCTTCCTGGGTGGGGACTACACTCTCAGCTCCTTTCAAGGGCGGCGGGCGCGGGAAAGGGTCCCGGAGGAGGGGGCGCCACTCAGCCGGCCGCGCTCAGGGCCGTCTGCCGCTCGGGCCGAGCTTCCCCGCGCGTCCCCTCCCTTAGCAACAGCCGCCGCCGCCGTCGCCGCCGGAGGATCTGGGGGTGAAAGTAACAAGAAAAAAAAGTTATAATGTATCAACGTCCCGAAGGGCGGGGCCTCCGCCCCCTCCCATTCACTACTTACTCCGCCGGCCCGCGCCGACCAATCAGCGCGTGCTGAACGCCCAGTCGGCCACACGGGCCGGCCAATGGGAGCCCCCGCGGCACCGCCCCACGTGGCCGCGCGGGCCCACCCCTCGCTCCGCCCCTGTCCCGTTGGCCAAGCGGAGCGCGGCAGGGGCGGGGCCGGCGCCGCTCTGGCCCGCCTCCGCACCCCCGCCCCGCCGCGGCCATTCATAAGGCCCGGGCCCGCAACAAAGGGCGGGCGGCCCGGCCCGGGGGGCGCGGGACCCAGGCTTGGGGCGGCGCGCCGTGGGGGAGAGCAGTGGCTGCGCGCCGAAGGAGCAGGAAGCCAGGGCCTTCCCTAAGCGCCGATCCGGGAAGCCGCCGCTAGCGGAAGCTGGACGCTGATCCCCGCGCCTCGTGGCCGAGCCCAGGCTGGGGCGCTCGCAGGAGGGTCGGTCCGGGGTGCCCCCCACCCGTGAGGCGTGAAGCCCCGGCAAGGGGTGGAGCTGCGGGCGGGGCCTGCACCCCCGTGGCCGGTGCCGTGGTGACGTGGCCGGTGCCGGAGAGGCCCTCTCGCGCCGGTGCCACCTCGCGTCCCACCCCCGTCCCGCCGGGCCGGGCCCGCTTCCCGACTCGCGCCCGCCCGAGCCGTGACGTGACGCGACGTCCCCGGCTGCGCCCGCGCGCGCCGCTCGGGGCTGCGGTGAGTCAGCAGCGCCGGCGCGCCCTCTGCCGGCCCCACCTGGGAGCGCTGCCCGGAGACCCGGGGAGGGGTCGCCGAGGCCTCCAGGGACGGGGGCAGTCCGACGGGACTGCGGGCGTTGTGGGAGCCTCGCTAGGGGTATGAAGCCTCCAAGTCAGGAGACTGGGGCCTCACATTCGGGGAAACTGAGGCCGGAAAGGCAACTAGCTCAAGGTCACTCTCGGGGATGGGGAGTGCCCGGGGGGCGGGGCGGGGGCAGAGGTCCCTCCCGGGCTGTGCTGGCTGCGCCGAGTGCCTCCAACTCCACGTCCCGGGGGGCTTCCCAGGGCTGGAGACACCTTTGAACACTGCCTGCTCAAAGAACAAAGAAAAGTGGGACACCCTCAAGAGCCTAGAGTGAGAACCCCCTTCCTCGGCCCGCGAGGTCCCGCCCCCCACTCACCGGGAGAGGCAAGTCCGAAGTCCCAACTGTCCTGAGTGTACCCACGTCCGGGCTGAGTGCGCGGTGGCGGAGCCGGTCTGGGGCCGAGCGGGCGGCCCCCGAGCCTTTATCCGCGCCGCCTTCCCTCGGGGTGGAGTTTGGGCGGCCAGGGGGCGGGGGGCCGGGCAGGCGGTGACGCAGGCCGGCCCCCGCCCCTGCCTGCCGGCCAGGGCCCTGGGGCGCCGTCGGGCCTGGGCCACCCGCCCCCTAAATCTCGCATTTTAAACGGGGAGGGGGTGGCGCTCCTTGAATGCTACGAACCTGGGGTCACGGTCGGCCGCGTTGACGACTCGGGCGCACCCGCACTCCGGCCCGTGCTACGGGGTTTCGGGGTGCACAGCTGGATTCTCTGCCCCGCCCCCTTTCTGGCCGAGTGCTTCCGCCTGGGGGCGCCCGCGTGGGGGAGCAGTAAGGGGGGCCTGAGTCAGCGGCCTCGGTCCAGGAAAACAGGCTGGGGTCACCTGCCTGCAGTGGGGGGGGCCCCAGCCAGCTGCCCTGGCGGCCCAGCCAACTACATCCCTTAACGGTGACCTCAGAGGGCATTTATGGAGCGATTCACCAGCGCCAGGCCTGCCTTGTGCATCCAGTCACCGCCCGCTGGGCTTTGTGACCCCGTAGGGCACTGACCTTTGTGAGCCTCAGTTTCTGCAGGGTGGCAGTAGAATGAAGTGAGAGAACACAGCAGACCTCACTCTGGAGCCTGGGGATGTGGGGCCCTCACCTAGGCCTGGCAATATTGCCATCATCCCATCAGGCATGCTCACCTGCTGGTATCCTGCCTTTGTGGTGGGCGTCATCACCCTACCCATTTTACAGGTGAGTAAACTGAGACCACACAGCCATTAACAGGCAGAAGCCTGCCATGTCCTCAGGTGTGTCCCTACAGGTCGCCCTGTGTAAGGGGTTTTCTAAGGATGACCCTGGCTGAGGGTAGGGCCCTCTCAGTCGTCCCTCCCTCTCTGTCCAGAGGAGGGGGACCCCAGGCCACTTGTCCACTTATCTGGTGTCTCCCTTTATCTGACCCGACCACCTCCGCCCCCAGCCTTGCCCTGGGGGCCCCTCCCAGGGCTGTGCTCCTTTCCAGGTCTGCCTCCTGCTCCCACCCAAGGGCTCCTGCAGCCTCTGGCCCCCCACCCTCTCACAGGCACACCCAGACACTCCCAGCCCCATAGGGTCAGGGCTGGGCTTGAGGGAGGGATCAGGAGGCTGGGGTTGAGGCACGGATAGGAGTTTGCCAGATAAACAGAACAGTGCTCAGATGAGAAGCAAGTGAGCGCAAAGCACCGGAGGCTCTCACGAGTGCCCTGAGACCTGGTGATGGGGCCGGGCTGAGGGTCTGCGGGCCCGGCCTGCTCTGCCTGCAGAGAGAGCAGGAAGGCAGCACAGGGAACCGTGCGCTCTGAAGCCGGAGCATCTGAACGCTGGAGGGCTCACGGAGGGACAAGCCAGGTGGGACCCTCAGGTGGGCAGGTGGCGCTGGGTGGGGTGCAGCTGAGACCTCCAACGGGTCTGTGATCTCACTGGGGCTGGTTCGTCTGCCTGCAGGGAAGTGGGCTGTCTCCTGGCATGGGGCCCCTGAGGGTCACACACACAGGAGACCAGTGGCCCCTGCCTGGCTTTGCAAGTCCCAGTTGATAAACGTGCCAGATCAGCCTAAGGCCTGTTCTCTCCCACTCATAGCATCCCTGTGCTATGGGGGGCAGTCCCAGGCCGTGAGCGCACTCAAAGCACGAGGGGACCCCTTCCTGGGAAGGAGATGAACCCTTGGGCACCGCCTGCCCCCACAAGGCCCAAGGCCTGCACTCTCAGAAGGGGTCATGACCCCTGGTTCCTGGCCCTGTGACCCATCCCACCCTGGGTGCCTCCCACCCCAGGACGCAGCCTGGCCAGCACAGGCTGTTCCTGAAGCTGTCAGGGCGCAGGTGTCCCCAAGCCGGGCTCTGAGGCGTGCACATCCCCCAGGGGGCCTGCACCATGCTGGGGGTCCTAGCTGTGTGGCTGTGTCCCATAGCCCCGGGCTGTGGCCTCAGGGGGTGATGGTGCAGGCAGGTTCCCTGGTGTGGGGACCACTGGTCCAGGGTCTCCTCCCACAAGCCCCCACCAGCCCCCAACTGTGTCCTTGCTCTTATTTATAGAACAGATGAGAAGCCAGTCCAGGAACTCGAAGACCTGGGCTCTAAGCCGGGAGACAAGGAGGGGAGGAGTGGGGCTGCACCTGTGACCCCACGGCTGTCCCAGCTTTAGCTGAGCTGGGGTTTCCTGAGGAAGTGGGGGCCGGTTGCTTGGACCTCACCTGCACAGAAGGAGCGAGCCCCAGACGGACACCGCCCAGAGCCGCAAGCTTGCCTGGAGACTCCCCAGACATCAAGCCTCTGAGGCAGCTACGGGACAGTCATTCGCATAAGATCGTGACACAAGACCACACAGCCCACCCGTGCCAATGACAAGCCCGGGAGTGGCCTCTCCGTCACCTTCTGGCTGCCGGTGACACACAGAGAGGCCCAAGCTTTCCCACACACTCACCCCCATGAAATGCCCCACCAGCTCTGCTCTGACCCAGGGCCGGGGAGGGGGACAAGGAGGTGGCCAGTGCCTGGGTCACCCCCATGGTTGCAAAAGTGAGTTACTGGCTGAAAGAAATGGGACAGCCCTGAAGCTTCAAGGTGCCAGGACCGCCCCCGCCTGGCCACCCCACCCATCTGGGGCCAGTCCAGGGGCCCGGGTGCCACGGAGGTGCCAACACCATCAGGGATCGGGCACCTGGCCAGCTGGGGCCACCCACAGGCCAGGCAGGCACAGGGCAGGGCCTCCGTTGGAGCAGGCAGGACCCACCCCCTCCCAGTGCAGCTGGGGCGGGGCCGGGGAGCCCACGGGACAGGCGTCACAGTCTGGAACCTGGCAGAGCCTCATGTCTGTCCAGCAGCCCAGGCCCAGCCCAGAAGTGGCAGCCACGCTGCTGCCTGCCATCCCCAGCCCTGGCTGGTGACCTTCGCCTGTGCCCACCCTCCCGGCGTGACAGCCAACAGCCTTCCCACAACCCAGTCTAGTTTTGCGAGCTGAGCCCGCACCGCCAACACCCCAAGCGGTTCAGACTACAGCCTGCTGAGCTGGGAAGGCTTGAGGCTGGCTGCCCCACCTCGCTGCGCAGACACAGGACACTGGGGGAGAGGCCGCGCTGGGTCCCAAGCCCACCACCAAGCAGGATAAAGTCAGCGTATGCAAACTGGATTCCAGGTGTTTAATGAGGGTTCGGGCAGGGAGCAGGCTGTCCGTTGCCGGTGGCTGGGAGCAGAGGTCTCTGCGGCAGATGCAGCAGAGGAGTGGTGGCCAGCACGTCAGGTTGGGGAGATCTTAGGAAGTGGAAGAGCCTTCCGGGGTGAGAGTAATCCCCACGGGTAGGGCAAGTGCCCGACCTTGACGCCAGCCCCCAGGCCTACCAGAGCTGGCTTGTTTCCCTGGTTTATTCACCACAGAGAGGCAGAGCCCTGAAAGGCGCTCTGGGCAGGCGCCGGCACTGCGCTGCCCCCTGGTGGCTTCCTAGAGAGGATGGCTCCCCCAGGATCACTCCCCCAGCCTCCCAGACAACCTGCACCCACAGGAACTGGGTCCTCACGCCAGGCCATCCCCTGCCCAGCTCTGGCCCAGTCTCCCTGCCGGAGCCAGCATGGGGCATGCACCACCTACTCCAGGGCCTTCACCAAGGCCTCGTTGGCCTCGATGCGGATTTGGATCTCGGCCCTCATGGCCTCGTCCGTGGCCCCCAACAGCTCTGACTGCGCCTTCTCCAGGTTCGCCTTGGCCACCTGCAGGGGGTGGGTGGCAGGTGAGGGCGAAGCAAGGAGCCCAGCCCGGTACCTGTTCCCTCCCTGCAGTTGGGGATTTCGTGGCAGCTCGGAGCACCAGCTTCCCCTGGGACACTCACCCCCAGATCCAACATGTCCAGTGTGACGGCTTCCTCAGCCAATAACTGCACCGAAGAGTCAGCGTTCACCGTGACCGAGCCACTGCTCACTGCAGGAGGAGGGGGAGTGAGAGGTCCATGTACGGGTGTGGGGACACAGTCAGCCCCAGAGCCCCTGCAGGGCCAGGAGGATGACCACACAGCGTGGCTCCACGATCCAAAGGCCCCAGCACACAAGTGAACAGAGGCCACCAAGCGCATCTACTGTAGACTGGACATGGGGACAGAGCCCCCTCCTTTTGCCCAGCAGCCCAGGAGTTGAGCCAGGGTTAGGAGTGAGCCGAAGCTGATTTCCAGTCTGGGTTGTACCGCTGGGGCCACGCTGTGGAAAACCTCCTCCGAATTGAGGATCCTTTCTCCTCCAATGGGGCCCCGCCTGGCCCACTGCTGACCACTTACATCCCTAACAACACCCAGCCCAGTGCCGGAGAGTTCTATATCCTTGGTGTCCTTCCTGACACTACCAACTGAAACGAGAACTAACCCGTTGAGACAAGCATCTCCCACCCAGCCCCTTCCCTCTGCCCTCCCAATCAACTCACCAAAGTATTTGGAGATGGTGCCGTCCTCAGCGTGGACCACAACCAGCCCTGGTCGCAGGACCTGCAGTGTGGGTACGTGGGCTGCCAAGATGCCAAACGCTCCGGTCTGCGTGGGCACGTCCACCTGTCGAACGTTGACGCCGTTGAAAAACACCTAGACAAGATACATAAAGAAAGGATCACTTAAGGCTAGTCCCTCGGGGAACAGCAGTCAGTCTCCGCCGCAGTTAAACAGCCAAGGCAACACTGAAAGCTGACGGGGGACACGGAGGCAGCCGATGCTTCGGTGGGGTCCTCGTGCAGGACTGCAGCGCCTTCGTCTACTTGACAATGGAATCCAGGCACCCTAGCCCTCGGGTAAGGAGGCGCGGTCAAGGCAGAACCAGCGAGCCACCTGGGGAGGAGCGTACAAGAAAGGTGCCCAGGGACTCAGGTTCTGAACCACGTGAGGAAGGGCGCACATCGAAATGGGAGGCTGAGGAGCGACCTGAAAGTTGGGCGGTCAGATCCCGGACCACACGGGGGAGGGGCGCGGGTCGGGAATGGGGGTCGCCGACCTGAGGGTTGGGGGCTCGGATCCTGGGCCACACGGGGTAGGGGCGCGGGGTCCAGAATGGGGTCTCGAGCCCGGCGGACGTCCGAACCTGCGTGGGTGAGGCGAAGGTGAAAGACATCTGTCCCGGGCCCGCGGCGGGGGCCGGGGCGGCGGCGGCCTCGGCGTAGGCGCGGGCCTGGCGCACGAGGCGGCCCAGGCCTGGGCGGCGGAGGAGCGCAGCGGGCAGCATGATGGAGGGCGGACGGCGGACAGCAGAGCAGGGGCGGGCGGACTCCGGCTGGACGCCAGCGGCCTGGAGGTCGAGGAAGACGACGCTCGAGGACTTCTGGGAGAAGAATCCCGACGAGGGCGCAGGCGCGAACTACGACTACCGGCGCGCTGTGCGCGATGTTGTAGACGGCGAACCGCCTGGACGCGCGGCATGCTGGGGGTTGTAGTTTCCTTCCGGCAAGAGCTCCCAGCCCGGTGGTCAGGTGCGGGGGTCGGTTACACGGCTCTGCACGGGGAGCACCAGAAGCCCGCGCGGAGAAAGAGACACTTAATTCAAGATTTTGGGGGCGCTCATTGGATGTCAGGCGCTGGGGAGACATCAGGGAAATATTAAGATTCCTGCTCTAGTTTGGGGTGGTGGGGGCGTTTAACAGACACTCAACGTAATAAATTGTACAGTATGTTAGGAGGTGACAAATACTTAAAAATGAAAAAGAGTATGGGGGCCGGATGGGGCAGGCAGTGATTGTAGGAGGTGCAGGCGTCCCGGGAACGGTATCCCAGGCGGAGTGTCCAGCTCCCGTAAGCGTCCAGCGGTGTAGGAATCTCTTGGCTGCACCCCTAAGGGCGCCGGCAGAGGGCGCGCCGCGCCCGGAGATGCGCCCCCCGCAGCCCCTCCCGGCCACCGCCTCCGCGCGCTGCTGACGCAAGGGCGCGTGCGCGGGCGGCCCTGGGCTCCGCGGACGTCACCTCGGCCCGCGCAGTCTCGCTCGCGGCGCTGACGTCACCGCTCCGCCCCCGCGCGCGGGCAGGTCGGCACCCCGGGTTGGGCCCCAGCCCCCACCTTGGGCTCCGGGAAAACGTGGAGTCCGGCTAGACCGGGCTGGGGTCCACATCCGGAAGGGCCTTGGGTGAGGAGCGAACGGGTGCAGGGCGCGGGGGGTGGGGGTGGGTCACACCTGGGCTCGTGGCTGGGCAGGTGCTGTGGCCGAAAGAGGCTCCCACACCAGGGAGGCCCGGGGCCTGGCGCCCAGGCCCCCGCACCCTCTCTAGGTCAGCGCTGTGAGAGGTACTCGTGGAATCAGTCCTTATGCGCTGGGCATCCTGGCCCTAGTCAGGTGTGTGCAGAGGGAAGCTCTGCTCCCATTTCTTAGGGGTGCGTCCTGTGCACGGCTTGCTCGTCCCGGAACCCTGGATCCTACTGGAAAAGAGGTCTATTTTCATATGCTTCTCAGGCCCATCTATTGGACTTGTCTCTAATCCCCACTCCAGGGTAGCCAAGGGGTCGGCGCATCACCTGTTACTCAGGTCCCCAACCCGGGTTTATCCTGGAATTCTCTGGTGTACCCATCGACAAGCCACCCAGCTCGGCCCCTGCAGCTACCTTTACTGACTTGGATGGCCACAGGCTCCTCCCCTAGCTTCACCAGGGCACCTTCTCCACAAACAGCCAGAGGGACCACATCATTCCCCTGCTGGGAACACAAGCTGCCTCCCCCTGGTCCTCCAACACATTCACCTTCAGCCCACACACTTGGGGACCTCAGGGACTTTGCCCATGCAGTTCCCACACGCCTGGAGCCAGCCTTCCCGGGTAATTGTCCACTTGACTGCCCCTTGCCCTCCTTGGGCTGTGTCACCCTTTCATCCACTGGACACACACCTTCTCTCCAGGGTGCTGCCCCTGTGCTATGCTCTGCTCTCGGACCCAGCTGTAAATGAACTGCTTTTGGAGGTCACCGCAGTGGGGGCAGGGGTGAGGAGGGACACAAGGCAGAGGAACAAGTAACAGGCAACGACGTGCAGGGCCTCGGAGAGAAGCAAAGCGCAGCAGAGCTCCGGAATGTGGAGTGGGAGTTGCTTTGTTAGCAAAGGGAGTCAAGAGGAGATGAAGACTTCGTCGTTGGGAAAGAGGTGAAGGAAGCTCCGGAGGGGACAAGCTGTCCAGGCCTGGCACCTGCACGTGTAAAGGCCCTGGGGTTGGACTGGGCCTTCCTCTTTCACTGGAGGAGAAAGGGGTGCCATTGTGCTGTGCTGAACACAAGGCCTGGCAGGCTGGGATGGGACCCCGACCTGGCTGGTGGCAGATTGGTGGCCTGAGCATCTAGAAAGATGAGGCACAACTGTCTGCGAAAGAGCAGTTTGGGGTTGACCAGGCATGGGGTTTCTGCAGGGGTAGTCCTGTTGTCACCCCACCCCAGGCAAGCCCTGGTGGCACTCAGAATGCGTTGTGTTCCATTATCTTTGCTGCTCATCCTAACAACAAGACAACCCTGACAGTGCTGCCCATGTAGGGGAAGAAAAGTGGGACATGTGCCGTGGAGCCCCTAGGCTGTGCACCCCGGAGACTCCCAAACCGGGGAAGCGATGGTTAGGCAGTCTGGGCACCCCCGGACTCCAGGCCGCGGGGAGTCGTGCGCCCTGGGACCAACACCCCTTTGGTCCCCCGTCCCCGGGGATCCAGTGAAGGTCGGGGAATCGTGCCTCAGGGGCCGGGGGCGGAGATTCAGCTGCCTCGGGAGAGGGCGGCTTCGCGTGGGGAGGGGGCGCCCAGGAGCACAGGCTCCGCCCCCCGCCCCCGCCGGAAGGGACGGGGAGGCGGTGGCCGGCGCGGAGCAAGCGAGAAGCGGCGGCGAGCGAGGTGGGGGCGGCCGGCCGGGGACCCGGCAGCACCGGGCGGCACCGAGCGGGTCGGAGCGGGCTGGCCGCCAGCGCGGTCACGTGTGTGACCCCTCCTCTCGCGCCTGCCTCCCCCGCGCGCCGAGCTCTCCATTCATAAATTCTCCGCCTGCTCCGCGGCTACCGGGCGCCGGAGCCCGCCGGGAGCGCCGTGCAGCAGCCCGCCCGCCGCCCATGGGCCGCGCGCCCCGGCGCTGAGGTAGGCGCGCGGGCCTGGGGCTGCACCGGGGCGGGCGGGGGACAGGCCGAGGCCGCACGGCCCGCCCTGGCTAGAGACCACCGGCCCTCTCCCGCGAGGCGGCGAGGCTGGAGGCAGGGAGCGGAGGGGCCAGGGCCGGCGTGGGGGCCAACCTGCCAGGCTCTGCACCCGTCTTCGGCGGCCCGGAGAGGGACCCTCGCCCACGCCCTCCCTCAGCCTCAGTTTCCCCCTGAGAAATTCGGCGAGGGCCGTGGCGTTTCCGACCCCGGGCTTAGCCCGGGGTTGAGATGTGCCCGAGGTCGGCTGTCTGCATCTCATCGCTCGCCATCCCGGTCCCCCAGGCCGGTTGGGGACGCGGGGGTGGGCGCGGTGGCGAGCCCGATCGGGAGCCGAGGCCCAGCAGGACTTTAGGGTGGCCCGTGGGCAACCTCCGCCCTGGTCTCCCGTCCCCACCTGCTCCCTAGGAGTCCACCTCCCTTCCCCTTCGGCCTCCTGCTGTCTTTCCTGGTCTCCTGTCATCGTCCCTGTGCCTCTGCCCCCTCCCCCCTAACCTGAACTCATTTCCCGACCTACATAGAGGCGCCCCCTCCCCCGAGAATGCAGGGGAGCCGCGGCCAGCCTCTGACCCGAAGTGCCGAGGACACCTGGCTTTTCCCGGACCCTCCCCTGCTATGGGCCTCAGTTTCCCCCGCTGTCGAGTAGGGTGAAAGTCCCAAAGGGTTGGGGGCGCTGGAACCTGTACACAGGCTTTCCCTTTCGTGTGGGGACGGGCCGCGCGTCGTGCCCACTCAGGGCTGCTGGTCGTCCCGACCCCGGACTCGGTTTCCTGAGATTCCAGAATGCGGCCACCGGTCCTTCCCGCCGGGAAGAGCCGCGTGTTGGGGAGGGCGGTCAGGTGCAAGGTCCAGGCAGTCCCTCTCCCGAGAACTGAGACCCTCTCTGCCTCAGTGCCCCCGGCTCCAGGCAGACGTGGAGCCCGGCCGGCTAGGGCGGGGACGGGTGCGGCGGGGGCGCGCAGCCGACCGGGCACCGGCGGGCGGCGGCGGCAGCAGCCATCTTGCCGCCCGGGGCTGGCTCCAGCCGCCCCTGCAGGAGGCCTCCCTCCCCCGCGCCCCCTCCCCTCCCCAGTGCTCCCTGGCAACCCGCCCCCCCCCCCCAGCTTGGCCTGCTAGCTCAGTCGCCATGGGAACCAGATTCTTGAGGGTTGGGAACAGATGCGCCTCCTTTGGCCTTTTCACTCCCACCGGTACTGGGCGGAGGGGGAACCTGTACATCCAGGAGTCGTAACCTGGAGTCCCGGCGCTCAGCCCCTCCACCCCCTTCCCGGGCTGGCCAGCCCCAGGGATGACCCGAGTCCCCGCTATTCTGGAACCAGTCTCCTGGGGCCGAGGCGGCCCCTCCCGCTCCCTGATGGTGCAGGCAGGGCCCCTGGGGTCTGGCGGGAGTGAGTTGACAGCCTCAATTTGCCTATTCCTCGCAGAGGCACTTCTCCTTTCCTGGGCAGGGCTCCGGCCCCATGCCACCTTGCCGGGCCGGCCCCACCGGCTAGGGAAGCTGTTGATACGCACGCGCCTCCCCCTTTTCAAAGATGGGGGCATGGATGTCTGATCTGACCCGGGTGGGGGCTGCCTCGGGGCTCCTCCCCACCTCTTCGTGAGTCACCGCCCTGTGTGGTCCCCTGCTCGAGCTCCCGGGAAAGCGGGAGGAGGGACAGAGGAGCTGGAGCTGAGCAGGCCCTGCCCCTCCAGGCCCCTCCTCCTAGCCTCAGAATGCAGCCCACGGCCACCATGGCCACGGCCGCCACCACCTCCACCACGGTCGCCCTGACCACGACGTGGGACAACGCCACGGGCCGCCCCACCGTGAGTGAGGGGGGTGTGGGGGGCGGGGCCGCCAGAGTCCACGCCCACAGGCCCTGACCCTTGACGCTGGCCCCGCAGGGGGAGCCCGACCCTGTCCTGGACAACTACATGCTGCTGGTGGTGGTGATGGCGCTCTTCGTTGGGGGCACCCTCGTGGTGCTGTCGGGCACGCTGCTGCTCTGCAGGCGCTGCTGGGAAGTCCACAGGCGCGTCCACAGGTGCGTGGGCCCCCAGCCCCACGACCTGCCCCGCAGGGGAGCTAGGACAGGTCAGCCTAAGAGCCCACGCCGCAGGGGCGCTGGGCCTGCTTCTGAGTGACGGTGCCCACGTGTCTGCGCAGGAGCCTGGGAGAATGGGGTGGGTCCGAGGGAGTGGGCTCCGTGAGCTCAGGATGCCCCGGTGGCCATGAGCCCTGCGGGGGACCCCGTGGGCAGCGCCCTGGGTCCTCTGGCCCACTTTGCTCTCCTGCTGCCCCTCCCCAGAGCCACAGAGGAAGCAGAGAAGACCACCACCAGCTACCTGGACAATGGCGCCCGCCCTGCCCAAGGTGAGGAGCCCTGCCAGGCCTGTTGCCGCCCGTCTGTCCGCCCCCCCCCCCCCCCCGCCCCCGGGCCGCCTGACCATCTGTGTCTGTCTGTCTCCCCCACCAGACTGGGCGCAGCTCGAGTCCGACTCATCTCTGTTTCCTTAAGCCCACGCGTAGGTGCTCACAGGCGCGTGCTGCGTGAGTGAGTGTGTGAGCGGATGAGCGAGTGCCCTCCACACCCCCACCCCGCCCCCGGTGGTCAGTCGGGCCCTCGGCGCTCCCTTCCCGACCCGGCCCCGCAGCCCAGCCGCCCGCCGGCGCCCGGCGCGGCCCACCTGGGGCCCACCCTCTCTTGGCTCTCCTCGCAGACCCCGAGTTCAGGGGGGAGGAGCCCGAGGGCCAGGACGCCGAGACCGAGCGCTTCCTGTCCACCAGCTCCACCGGCCGCCGGGTGTCCTTCAACGAGGCGGCCCTGTTTGAGCAGAGCCGGAAGGCGCAGGACAAGGGCCGCCGGTAAGGAGGGCCCAGTGCCGGGGCTCACCTGGGAGGTCACCTTGCTGTGCTGGGCTTGCGGGGCAGAGCTGGCCCCCGCCGGTGCCTGGCTGTCCCCCACTCTCGGCGGGCAGGGTGACGGTGGGGCCGGGGAGGACGCTGGGGTGTGGGTAGAGGGACCCAGCTCGCCCAAGGTGACGGGCAGGCACGCTGGGCGCAGGTACACCCTGACCGAGGGGGACTTCCACCACCTGAAGAACGCCCGCCTCACCCACCTGCACCTGCCGCCCCTCAAGATCGTCACCATCCACGAGTGTGACTCAGGCGAGGCCAGTGCGACTGCCACACCCCACCCCACGGCCGCCCCCAAGGCCAGCCTTGCCATCTTCCAGGTGAGTTGGGGGTGGCAGCTGGCCCGGAGCTCAGGGGCGGCCCACCCTCCCCCAGCAGGCAGCACTTTTCCCACCTTCTGGCTGCGCCCTTCACCTCCGGGTGGGGAGTGGGGCCTGGCCGGGTCCAGCGGGTGGTGGGTCCAGCACGCATCCCCCCCACCCGTGCTCTTTGACCTGTCACTGCTTCCTCCCCACCCCGGCTCTGTCCCACAGCCCCCGGGGAAGGCCCTCACCGGCCGCTCTGTGGGCCCCAGCTCCGCCCTGCCAGGTGACCCCTACAACTCGGCCGTGGGCCCTGCCGACTTCGAGATCAGCCCCTCGGCTTCCAGTGACTCTGGGGAAGGCACCTCGGTGAGGCCCCCGCGCATGCATCCCCCATCCCACTCCAGGACGGGGCAGCCTGTGGCCCCCTGCCTGGTCCCCGAGCTTGGGGGGAAGAGGGGCAGGTGGCACACAGGGCACATGCACGGCTGGCTCACCTGCACACAGGGCAGTCCAACAGCTGCAGAGGGTGTGGTCAGGGACCCATCTCAGCCCAGGGGACGGGACCCCTTGTGTCCAGGGCTGGGGGAACAGAGGTGGCCAGCGCCTGGCCGAGCCCTGGGGAGCCTCTCTCTCGGGGGGAGGAGGCCCCAGCCCACCCCCAGCCCCCTGTTCTTCCTCTGCCTTCTGTGTGAGTGCCGGGTGGCCTGGGCTGGGCTGGCACTAGTGCAGCAGGGAGAGGCTGGGGGGTCTGAGAGCATCCCTCTTCCCTCACAGTTGGATGCAGGGGCCAGGAGTGCAAAGCCTGGTGGGCCAGGGGCCGCAGCAGGGCCTGGGGAGGCAGGCCCAGCCTCTGGGGCAGGCCCCGTCCTGCAGTTCTTCACCCGCCTGAGGCGCCACGCCAGCCTGGACGGGGCCAGCCCCTACTTCAAAGTCAAGAAATGGAAGCTGGAGCCCAGTCAGCGGGCGTCCAGTCTGGACACGAGAGGTGAGCTGTGGTCCCTGGTGGGGAGCGAGGCCCAGGGGCGGCCCCAGGAGAATGTGGAGCAGGCGGCTCTGCACCCTGGGAGGGGTCCTCAGCGCCCACCCCATGCTGGCCGGCATCGCCCGCTTACCAGCGGGCATCTCGCCCAAGGTCAGAGCTGGTCAGGAGGAAGAGCCAGGGCTGCACGCTGAGCCCCGGTAAAACAAGGGGTTGTCAGGCTAGAGCGAGCATCAGCGAGCGTCACCTACGAGGCACTGCATGGTGTGTTTCTGGTTCTGCGGTCAGTGTTTCTGCTGCGGTGGCGTGAAAGCAGCCCTAGATGGCGTGTAAAAGAGTACAGCTTTGGCCAATAAAACTTTATTTACAACTACAGGTGGTGGGCCTTCGATCCTGCAGACCCCTGGTACGGGGCCCTGGATACAGGGCTTCCAAACCTCAACCCAAGGACCATGCATGTGTGTCTTGGGGGGGAGGTGGCACCAACAGCTACAACCATCCCTGCTCATGGGAGCTCAGCGGGGCCAGGCGCTGGGGTGCCTGCTGCCCTGTGGCGGAGGTGGTGGGTCCCACTGCCAGGAAAGGCGGGGTGAGGGGATGAGCAGTGTTGGAGGCCAGGGAAGGTGCGTGGCCAGTGACAGTGCCAGTCCCCTTGTTGGGGCCCGGCTCCAGCTGCTGTGGGGTGGGGGGAGGGGTCAGTTCTGGCTGAAGTGCTCCTGGCCGGGGAGGGGAGGGGAGGGGAGGGCTCGTCCCACTGTGCCATTGGGAGCCCAGACAGAGCCTGTGATTCGGGAGGTTGATTATAGGCAAATGCAGGCACAGAAGCACCCAGAACCTGTTTGCTGGGTGACTGTCATCCCCACCCCTGAGGCTTTCCCACTGAGGCCTCCCTTGTGGGAGGGTCCTGGCCCTGGGCCGGCAGGGCTGGAGCTGGCAGGAGAGGGCGTCACCTCTCCCCCCTCACCTGTCCCTCACTCTCCCCCACCTTCAGCCTTCTTTGGCACTCTAGCCGGGCTGTGTCTGTTACCTGGTGTCCAGGACAAGGCTGTGCTCTGGCCACACCTGCCTGCCAGGGCCACTCGGACCAATGCTGCCACCTTGGCACCTCCAGTCCCGCCTGCCCTGGCTGCTGGGCTTTCGGTCCTGGTCTTTCTGCCCTCGGCACCTTGGTTTCCCCACCTGCACGGCTGGGTACATGCTCACCTGGTCCAGGCTGGCTCTGTTGGCTCAGGGGTCAGGGGGTGGGGCCTGCGGTGGGAGGGGCCCAGGCAGGCTGCTGTACCTTCCTCTGCACAGGCTCCCCCAAGCGACACCACTTCCAGCGGCAGCGGGCAGCCAGCGAGAGCATGGAGCACGAGGAGGGGGACGCCCCCCACGTGGACTTCATCCAGTACATCGCCAGCGCTGGCGACACCGTGGCCTTCCCGAGCCCCCGCCCCTTCCTGGCCAGCCCCGCCAGCCCCGCCAGCCCCGCCAGCCCGCCCCCCACTCTCGGCAGGTATTTTTCAGTAGATAGAGGTGCTAGGGGTGGGCCCCTGCCCCACCCCGTCCCCCATAGGTGGCCCAGGGAGCGCTCTCCCCGCCCTTCGGACAGGTGGTCGTGTTCGTGTTCCTCTGGCTCCACCGTCCTTCCCGGAGGCTGCCTCGCTGGGGCCACCTCTCCAGCACGGACCAGAGGAGGGAAGCAGGGGGAGACTGGGTAAGGGTAGAGGGGCGGGCGGGGCCTCCAAGACAGAATGCCTGCTCAAGTAGGGCCGCTGTGGGTATGTGTCCGCGTGGGTATCGCTGCTTCCTGGTGGAGCCTGAAGGGCTCCGCTGTGGCCCCAGGGTCCCTCTTGCCTGTCCATGCTCCTGAGGGCTGGAGGCCGCTACTCAGAAACTGCTGTGACCACTTCTGCCAGCGGTACCCCCTCCCCCAGCCCAAGGACAACTCTGCTGAAGCTCTGGGCCCACGTCAGTGGGATGGGGAACTGGATCCCGGGAGCAGGGCTCCCGACTCTTGGGCATTTCTTGGTCTGGGTAGTTAACACTTCCTTCGTGTGTATCTTCCTCCTGGCTACTTGTCAGTCTATGGCGGGGGGCTGAGGCGACACACTCAGAGTCACCCAGGCGTAGGGGCTGAGCTGGACCCTGCTTGGTCCAGTCCATCCCCAGCCACCCCTTGGTACACGAAGCTCTTAGGCAAAGAAGGCCATCTCCCGAGAACAGCCTTCACTCTTTCTGGGCGAAGGGCCAACCTCCTGCAGTGGCAGCAGATGCTCTGGTCACATTTTGTAAGAGGCCCTGGTTGAACGGCAGGCGCCAGGACGGCTCCGGGTTTACTCGAAAAGCATCCAGTGCAGAGTGAACAGGCAGCATGCAAATACATCATCTTCCACAGGGCCTGGCCAACCCTAGAGGGTTCCCACCCGTGCCCACCCTCCCGGACCCAGAGGCAGGGTGGCCGGGGAGGGGGTGCGGGGGGCCTGGGCTGCCTCCTGACGGCTGTGGCCTGGTTTGCAGGCTAGAGGCAGCCGAGGAGGTGGGCGCCGCAGGAGGAGCGAGCCCCGAGTTCCCCCCGGAGTGCGGCGTCAGCGCGGGGCCTGAGCAGCAGCAAGACTCAGATGGTGAGCGAGACGCGGAGCCAGAGCAGGCCCAGACCATCTATCGCGACATCTGGAGCCTGCGCGCCTCGCTCGAGCTGCACGCGGCCACCGCCTCAGACCACAGCAGCAGCGGCAACGACCGCGACTCGGTACGCAGCGGCGACAGCTCGGGCTCCGGGGGCGCCGCACCCGCCTTCCCGCCACCCTCGCCGCCGCCCACACCACGGACGGCGGACGGCGAGGCGGGCGGGCCGCGCAAGCTGCTGCAGATGGACAGCGGCTACGCCAGTATCGAGGGCCGTGGCGCGGGCGACGACGGGCCCCCCAGCGCGCCCGAGAAGCGCTCCTCCTTCACGAGCTCGGGCCGCGAAGCCACCGTGGGCTGCAGCTTCGAGGGTCCCACGCCCGAGGCGCCCGCCCGGCCTGGCAGCCCGCGCGCCTGGCCTCGCCGCGCCCCGCGCCGCGACTACAGCATCGATGAGAAGACAGACGCGCTGTTCCACGAGTTCCTGCGCCACGACCCGCACTTCGACGACGCCCCTCCCGCCGCAGCGCGCCATCGCGCGCGCGCACACCCGCACCCCCACACGCGCAAGCAGTGGCAGCAGCGCGGCCGGCAGCACAGCGACCCAGGCGCGCGTGCCGCACCCTCCGCCCCACCCGCAGCCCAGCCCGGCGCCCCCCGCCCCGCACGCGCACCCCTGCGCCGCGGAGACAGCGTCGACTGCCCACCCGACGTCCGTGTGGGCGACGACCCGGCCGCGCCTCCCATCCCCGTCATCGAGGAGGAGCCCGGCGGCGGCTGCCCTGGCTCCGGCTTGTGCGCCGGGCCCCCGGGCGCGCTGCTGGATAAGCTGGCGGCCAGCCTCGACGACAGGCTCTTCCCGCCACGCCTGGCCCAGCCTGTCGCCGCGGCCCCTGCGCTGGCCGTGGCCGCGCCCACGTCCCCCGACCACAGCCCGGTCTAAGCCTGCGCCCCGCGCCCACCTCGTCAGCTTAGTCGGCACCGGCGGGGCCTCGGCGCTGGACACACCTGAGGTGCGACGCCCCGGC
Organism: Delphinus delphis; assembly: GCF_949987515.2. Lineage (NCBI taxonomy): Eukaryota > Metazoa > Chordata > Mammalia > Artiodactyla > Delphinidae > Delphinus > Delphinus delphis. The sequence continues at coordinate 2,335,365 of NC_082685.1, read as the reverse complement.
GCGCCTGCGCTGGGACCGCGGGCCTCGAGCACGCACGCAGTGCCCCAGGCACCCTGCGCCAGCCCAAAGTGCGCACGCACACAGTCCCCTCCGGGCACTTCATCGGGTCGACTAAAGGGAGTGTGGCGGATTCTCAACTTAGGGGTTCCGAGGACCACATTCAACTTCCCTTGGCCCCAGACAGCGGCCTCGGGCTAGTGACCGGGGTCGCCGCGTCCACGGCACGACGCAACGGGAAGCGCATGCGTAGGGCTTGCATCCTGGAGGGGCAGTGCGAGCCGACTGCGCGAGTCGCATGCGCAGAGCGCCCCTCCCAACACCAATCGAGCCTAGCGACGCGTCCGGTTCGCACGCGTCCGGTTAGCACGCGCCGGAGTTCGCGCTAAGGCGCACGCGCAGGGACCAAGGGGCGCCGAGGCTCCGCGAAGAGAGGGCGCGCGGGCCCGGGCTGTGAGGTTAGCTCGAGGCCGTGGCCTCCAAGCCCCCGAAGCCGTTTACCTCACCGCGGCGAGTGCTCGCGGCAGTCCGCGCCCCCTCCGAGCAATAACCGTACTCGCCGCCGCCGCCCCCAGCCCTGTACACGCCCCCCGGTCCCCTTCCTCCCGGTGTCTGCACCCTGAACCCGCCCTCCGCATGTTGAGCGGGCCGCACTTCCCGTAACCACACCGTCCAAAGAGCAACCAGGACTCACCAGTGTTTGAGACACAAAACCCAAACGGTCAAAGTTTCAAGTTTCCCAAGCTTTATTTATTGCCAAAAGATGGGGCAGCCCTCGCCAGCGGCCGAGTCGCCCTGCCCCGCCCCTCGAAGCTTCGTGCTGTCTGTGTACCATCCAGTGATGGAGTTTGTGTTCTGTTTTCTGATTGATTATATTTACTGCATACTCTTGCTTGCTCTGGGTTTTCTCTGGGGACCCAGGAGTACAGAGGCCTTGGGCGAAAGGGGATCAGGCCCCCCTGGCCACTGCACTGTGGAGCTGTGGCCCCTGGGCTGAGCAGAGGGGCCTGTGGAGCTCTGGGGAAGCCGGGTCACCAGAGAGCACAGAGATCCAGCATGGCCAGAGGCAGACACGCGTGGGAGGCCCACGTTTCCACCCGGCACCACCAGCAAGACCTGCAGACCCGGGCCAGCCCGTCCACTGTGGGGTCCACAAAGGGCCCCAGGCTCAGGCTCAGACTCACACCCCCCCACCTGACAGCACGTCCTGCCACCCACAGTTCCCAAACATCCCTCACAACCACAGCTCAAATCCACCTGTTTTATTTTTTCTTAAAAAAGGAGAAGAAAAAAGAACCAACCAAACAATGAAAACAAGGCAGCCGCCGGGCTCCCCTGGGCACTGGGCATGCATCTCGGTCGACAGGCCCACTTGTCCTGCCCGTCCCGCTGAGGCTGTGGTTGGTGGGAACACATCACCAGGTGTGGGAGGCGCTAACGAGCGGCAGAGTAAAAAGAGGGGTCGGGGCGGGCGAGAACCAGTAGTCTCAACGTAAAGTGCATGGCGAGGGCTGGCGTGGGGCCGCGCCGGGCCCACTCCCTCCTCCCCCGGCGGGGGGAAGGGGCTCAGCACAGGATTGCAGTCAGCAGGAGGTCGTGTCCACCGGCCACCAGGGGAGGGCGGACCCCAGTCCCTGCTGTCCCCCAACCACAGCCCTCCAGGACCCTCCGGCTTCCGGAGGGGCAGTCAGCACGAAGGGTGCAGCGGCCGCCTTCCTGGGCAGTGGGCAGCAGGCCAGCAGTCGGCGCGAAGACTTAGCAGGACCTGGCCGGGGCTCCTGGAGACAGGCTGAGACCAGAACAGAAGGTGGGTCACTTTTGGGTCAACGAAAGGCCCTGCATCCCAGGAAGCAGGCCCCCCTGGGGCTGCCCAGAGGGTGGGGAAACTGAGGCCTGGTCATGCCTCAGTGCTGTCAGACGCCTCAGGAGGCTAGGGAGGGCTGCGCTGCCTCAAGAGCCACCCCGGGCATCTCTGGCCACCTGGTGGGATTAAGCACGGCCTTTCTGCCACGGAACCGGGCCTCCCTCCAAAGAGTTCCTACCCCACCTGGCTGGTTCTGCTGCTGGCATACAAATTCCTTGGGAGGTGTTTCAGGGGCAGCTCCTTGGGAGAGGGGACATGGCTGGACAGGGGCTGTAGCCTCAGACCCCTACCCCACTGCTCACATCCTGAGCAGGCGATGGGGTCTCCAGTGCCTCTGGGGCCCAATCACCCTTTGTGGACTGGGCGGTCAGGGCTGGGAAGAGGAAGCAGGGAGGGGAGATGACGGCCTCAGAGCCCAGCCCCTCCTGACCTGCTCACCCCCCAACCCCCAGCCTGGTCTGACGCCAGCATCGCCCTGTTGCAGAAGCAGCCTGGCGGGGTGGGGGTGAGCCCCGCAGGTCTGCAAGACAGGCTGCCGGCTTAGGGGCCCTGATCCTGCACACGCCGCCCCCCGACCCCAGTGTGTGGCCAACGCCCTGATGAAAGTGACCTCCAACCCAGACCCCGGGGGCGACAGGCACAGGCCGTGACAGTGACACCAGCCAAGCAGGGCAGTGCCCACGGCACACCCCCAACCCATTCCTCCGGTCCCCGCCACTTCCCACCTGCAGGCGGCCACCCTCACTGCTGCTTGCAGGCTGACAGCCGGCGAATCTTGCTGCTGGCCGAGCAGGCCTTGCGGGCAGGGTTGGAGGCGGCACTGGCCCGGCGCTCCGCCCTCGACCTGGCGCTCAACTGGGCTGACTCGGTGCCATTCACACACACGGCTTTGGGCGGGCCCCGGCTCTGTGCGCTCCGCCCAGCCTCCTCCTCCGGGACCTGTCCTAGGAAGGAGAAGGCAAACTTGTGCTGACTGGGGGTTCCCGACCAACACGCCCCCAGCGCCCCGCCTGCCCGGGCCCAGGGCACCTCCACCACCTGTCCCACCAGGTCCTGCCAATGGGGAGCAGCGGGGCTGGCCTTCGAGCCGGCTGGGGCGGGGCCCAGCCTACGCTCACCTGCCTGTTCAGGTGTGAGTGGAGCCCTGCACTCAGGTGGGTGGGAACACGGTGGACATCAGGGACCTGGGGCCCGAGCCTTGGCTCTCTCACCTGTGCGATGGCCAGACCTCGCTGGGCCCCGTGGGACTCGGAGGGGCTGGGCTCGGGCCGGGTGTCCGGACTCGCCGTCTCTCCCACAAGAGCCCGCCCCGGCTCTCCACGCCGGCACAAACGGAGAGGCCGTCACAGGTGCCTGCCATGCCCCGGCCCCAACCGTGTGGGCTGCCAGTGCTCACCGGGTCCCAGGGCCACTGGCCCGGGGCCGCCCTCCCCACTCTGTCCCCGCTGAGGCGTGGGGGGAGGGAAGGGTGCGGGAAGCCCATGCTGCCCATGGTGCACCCCCCTCCCATGGATGTTCGCAGGAAACTGCCTGCAGCTGCCTCAAGCCCATCTCCTCCGCACACGGAGCCCCGTCTCCACCAATGGCGTCCTATGCCTGACTCAGCCTCTGAACCTAGCCGGGAGGCACCGGCCCGTGACCGGGAAGCGTCTCAGGTCAGAACCCAGAGCGTGGGGCAGTGTCAGCTGCCTGCTCTGAAGGGGGAGGGGGGCTGCAGGGGCGCTGAGCACCGAAACTCTGTGCAGATCACCTGGGGCCCAGCCTCTGGCACAGTGACCACGGTCGGAGGGTGGCTGGAGGGCACGGGATCTGCCCCACATGCCCTCAAGGCACTGGGGCCACTGGCCCCGACCAACCAACACCCGGCCCAAGGCCCAGCACCAGCCCTCAGGGTGGACGGCAGGACCAGGGACCCAGGGGAGCAGCTGAGAGCCAGCCTCTGACCGTGACCACACGACAGGACCAGAACGGGAGAAGCCCCAACACGGCCCTCTGCCGGCCCACGGGCAGGTCAGCGAGAAGCGGCTGCCCAACCTCAGCACAGGACCGTCCGTCCCCACGTCTCATGTGGAGGACGTTCCCAGGCCAGGGATCTGGCTCCGGCCCAGAGAGCCGCTCTTGAACAAGCCCTCCCCCACCCAGGCAAAGCAGCCCCAAGCCTCTGGAACAGGCCTGAAGAGACGGTGTGTGGTCAGTGCCTCTACAGCCGGCTGACCAGCAAGGCTCACGCCCAGGCACCTGTCCCGGGGCCCTAGTGCCTCTGAGAGACAGGACACCTTGCTTCTATCCTGTGGAAAGGACGGAGGATCCAGGAGGCCTCAGGACTGGACCGTGGCCAGGGTTCCCAGGGCGGGGCATCCCACCTGGCCCCAGGACCCCATGGGGAACAGCTGCAGCCAGATGCACCAGAGGCCTGAGTGTGCCCCCAGGAGAGTGGGACACGCGGACCCACCCTGGGGCTGCTCCCTGGAGGCCCCACTGGCCACCCTGCACACAGGCTCTTTCTACAGTAAACGCCTAAGCCCTAGGCGGCGAGCCGGAAAGAAACAAGCATGACCCGCACACGCTCAGCGGGGCAGACCTTTATGCAGGAGCCTGCGGAACCAGCCCCCGGATAGCACAGCACCGCGGGGAGGCAGGTGGGGCAGCGCTACACTAGGGCCTGAGCTCTGCCCGGAGCTCCTCGGCGGCCCTGGCCTCAGCTTCCTCTCCAGAAAGGTCTGAGCACTGGCTCTCCTGCGGGTCTCTCTCTCTAAGCCCTGCCTCAGACGCCTCCTCGCCACCTGGGGAAGAAGGCCACTTGTCAGAAGGGTGGCCACTGCGGGGAGGGCCACTGGACCCTCGGGCCGGGGGCGGGGCCTCCCCACTTCTCCTGTGACCCCCGGGGACTCACCGGGCACCGTGAAGTCCTGAGTGTAGATGATGTCGTCCTCAATGTCGAAGAGCTCGTCATCCGCAGCGTCGGCACAGCCGTGCAGGTCCTCCAGGTAGGGCACCACTGTCATGCCGCGCCACCGGTCCTTGCAGTCCGCGCTCGGCGGGATGGGCACCGGCTCCTCGGCCGGCGGGTGCTTCTTCCGGAACCAGCTGCGGAAGCCAGCGGGTCACGGCAGCCGGAGGCTTGCCTGGCTCACCACGTGGGCCCACCCCCAATTCCCGCTGAGAACCACGCGGGGTGGGAGAGGGAGAAGGGGCCCAACGGGAGAGACTGAGCCAGCAAGACCCCCGCAGCCCTGACCTCCCCCTCCCCTGCTCCCACTTGCTCTCACCACATGGGCCCCCAAGTGGGGAGCCCTGCGGGGACTCACCTGTGCTGCCGGATCTGCTGTATGGAAAACCGCTTGGCCGGCTCGTATTCCAGCATCCCTGCCGGGGAGACCAGCGGTGGGTGCAGGGGCCAGCACGGGCAGAGGGCCCTCCCCTGCCTGGGAGAGGTGGGGACGCCCGTGGGTGCCCGTACAGGGGAGGGGGTGGCGTGAGTGAGCGGAGCCCCCTCCCCCGCAGGCCTGGCCTCTACAGCCGGGTGCCCAGCACGGGGGCAGATGCTAAGCCCCCAGCTGAACGGAGAAGGACACAGCTGGGGCCGTCTCCCTGTCTTGACACGAGGGGCTGCCCGGCAGACACTACAAAGCCAGGTTGGGAGGACCAAGACCAAAAAAGGCTGGGACGCAGGACGGACAGCCCACCCCAGTGACCCTGAACCTGTTCACACGCCCTAAGGAGACAAAGCACATGGCTCGCCCCTGCTGGTGCCCATCGGCTTTGGCCAGCAAAGCCTGTGACTAGCCATTCTAGCTAGGACACCAAAGCCCCCCGAGGCAGCGGCAGGAGAACCGGAGGCCTCGAGGGCAACACACCGTATGTAGACACTGGTGTGAGGGCCTTTTGCCTGGCACCCGGACACTCAGAAGGGGCAAGGCTGACCTGCAGGCTGTGCTGGGCTGGCCCGAAGCAGCAAAGGGCGGCACCCCCCCCGCAGGGCTGCAGGGGGCCCAGGGCCCAAGGTCCCCAGCCCCCACCATGCTCAAGTGCCCACCCCCTTCCCCACGGGAGGACCGAGCGTGACGCAGAGAGGGGGATGGGGGCGGCAGGGCTCTGCACACCACCTCTTGGAGGTGCCTTTGTTCTCAGGAAACGAGAGGCCATTTCAGAAGCTGGGGCTCAGAGAGCTGAGTGTCTGAGTGATGTGAGAGAGGAGGAAAGGTCAGGGTCGCGGGCTCGCTGCAGGAGGGCAGGGCCAGCGCGGTGTTCCAGACACTCACGGGGGAGGCAGCTCAACAGCCCAGTGGCCGGGAGGAGCCTGCATGCAGAGTGCAGTGCAAAGGCCCTGAGGCAGGCCTGGGCGGAGGAAGCGAGAATGGGACACCCTGCCTGGACCTGGGGACAGGGACACGGGTGCCCTCTGCCATCTCGTCGGCCCCTCCTGGGGCTGTTTTGAGCGTTTATGAGAGCGAGGGTGGCAACAGATCATCATCTGTGTCACTGGAGCAAAGAAAGCTCCGTACAGAGGAAACTCCAACCCACCAGCCCCTGGCGAAGGAAGGAGAGTCCGAAACAACAGCTCACCGCCTGCAACAGCCCTCGGCCCTCAGTGGAGCTGGGGGAGGCCAGGGGGCACGCTCCGGGCACCCCCAAGGACAGGGCCCACGAGCTGCTAAGGAGCGCTCAGGTGGGGAGGGCTGGGACTGAGCCAGCCGGGCCACCGCCTCCCGCTTGCTGGCTCCTCCCACATTCCAAGAAGACCCCAGGCAGGCGGTACGCCCACCCCTCTGAGGGCCCTGGGGCAGCTGGCAATGCAGGCCTGGACTGCGGGGGGTGGGGGGGGTGGGGGGCCGCAGAGCACTGGGAACGCGGCTGCCCAGCTTCATTTCACCTTCATTAACAAGCCAAAGAACCGGTGAGACTCAGTCATCAGAAAGCTCAGGCGCCACGCAGGGCTGTGAAGATCCTCTTGGCTGTGCCTCACAGGAAGGCCGGGCACTGACCCAGCGTCCAGCACAAGCCGAGAGTCAGGTCAGTTACACAGAGCCCGGGACTGTGGGCAGGGAACCTAGGACGGTGCCGGTCACACAGGGCGATACCCTGCATGTGCTGCGTCATCAAAACTAACTTCAGGCAAGCCCCAGGATGCTGGTGTGGCTCTCACCCATCCACGCCCAGACAGGCCCCTGCCATACACAGACAGCGCCACCTGCTGTACAGGCCGGGAACTGCAGCAGGAAGAGGCCTCCCCCCCCGCCCCCCCCCGCAGGAGACCCCCACTCAGCAGGCGGACTGGGGTCCCCGCTGCTACTTCACTGTAGGGATGGGGGATCAGAACAGGGTGGAACGAAGGCCCAGGGCAGGCAGTGGAGCCCAGAGGAGCCAGCGGCCCCTCGCAGGCGCCCCTGCGCCCACTGCTCTCCACACCCGACTAGGCTCTGCACCACCCCGCCCCGCCCCGCCCCATGTCGGGGAACTGCACAGAGAAGGGTCGGCCCACGGGAAACCCACGGGGGCCCCAGTACCCGCCGCCAGCCCACCCACCCCACCCACCCCTACAGCCCAGCCTCCTGCCTCGAGGGCCTCACCTTTGAGCAGGTCTGAGAGTGGGGGGCCGCAATCCCCCGGGATGGTGTAGTCCCCCTTCCCGATGTTCTCAAACAGTTTGTAGATATTGTCCCCCTCGAACGGGTACAGGCCTGTCGTGATGTTGTAGCTGCGGCCCCAGGAAGGACAGACCAGTCAGGAGGGCCTGCCTCGCGCCCCAGCCTGGAGCCAGTCTGGTCCCGAACCTTAACCACCCCCACCTGTGGGGACTTGGACTTGGTGAGGAGTCCAATGTTCTGGAACACATGGTGGTGGCGGCTCACTAGGAAGATATGGAAAGCCACCGGATGGCACGCTCTGACATGGTGGGTCAACGGTATACGAGTCAGCTCTCAGTAACATGAAACGGGACACCCACGCCACTGGCTGCGCGCACAGGGGGCTGCAGCGTGAACTCGCCTCGGGCAGGAGAGGCTTCCAGAGAACACAGGCCCACCCAGTGCCGCCTGAGCTCATGGAGGAACAGACGACCACGTGGCGGCGTCTGGGTCGGGGGTACGCAGCGGTGGGCCGAGCATCGCCGGCGACTCATGGTGTCTGAGAATTCTCAGCCCCAGGAGTCAGGATGGAAACACCCACCCAACAGCGACTGTGGCCGGTGTGGGAAGCAGCGCAGGTGGAGACCAGCACAAGCCCAAGGTGGGCGGGGGCCAGGAGGATGGCCGGTCCCAGTGCCTGTCTCCCCACCCATGGGGGCTCCTGACCCCGGCTCTGTGGCCTTCACAGACTCTAGGGGGCAGCAGCAGCTGGGGGACCTGCCAGGAGGGGCAGGTCAGGGAAGCCTGGAGCCCAGACGGGGTACCTGGGGCCGGGGGGGTGATGGAGGACCCCTGGAGTGGAGGGACCCAGGCCCAGGGGCACTTACAGTGTGACCCCAGCTGACCAGATGTCCACCTTGAAGCCAGAGAAGGTGTCCAGGCCATTGGCGATCTCGGGCGGCTGGAACGCGGGGGAACCCTGGCTCGTCCGGCACGTGTCGTCCTCGGCAAACGGGTGCAGGGCCTGTAGCAGCACCAGACAGCCCTCAGGGAGCGGCCCTCGGCGGGGCCGGGACCCCACCCCGGGTCTGGCTTGGGGGTGGGGGGCACCTACCTCGGCCACGCCCAGGTCGGAGATCTTGAGCGTGCCACCCGTGGTGAGCAGCAGGTTGCCGGGCTTGATGTCCTTGTGCACGATGCCCTGGCTGTGCAGGTACTCCAGGCCGTCCACCAGCTGGCAGAAGTACCTGCAGGGCACAGCCTCTGTGACCCACCGCACCAAGAGGCGCGGCCCCACCTGTCGGGAACCTCAGCTGCCTGGAACAGCTGCCTGCAGCGACCCAGCGGGACCAAGGATGGGAGGCCGAGGCTCAGGGGCCGTCGGTGCCGGGCAGCCCATCAGGGAACCAGAGGGCCAGTGGCTGGGCTGATCCACTCCTGGGCCCCCGCTGCAGTAGCTCCCACCACGGGCACCTGCCCCAGCTGCCCCCCCAGCCTGGGCAGCCCAGGGGCCCTGCTATCATCCCAACCTCTGTGGCCTGGATACAGCCCTGCTGCCCCCCCGTCCCCCCTGGGGCCAGGGACCCAGGCCAACCCACTGACCCCTCACACCACAGGCCAGCTGGTCCTACAGCAATTCGGTGTTAGGGGTTGACTGCCCAGGAAAACTAGCCAGCCGGGGCAGTACAGGCCGCTGTCAGCAGCTTCCCAAGCACAGGAGGCCCCAAAGCCTCGGTGGCGGCCACAGTGGGGCAGGGAGGTGCACAGAGAGGAGCTTGGACCTGTGAGTGACCGGGCGGGGGCGGAGGGGGCAGCAGTGGGGTCCGCACGCTCACCCGTGGGCCTGGCACACGGGGAAGCGCTTCTCGGGCACGCTGTCCAGCATCTCCTGCATGCCGCACACGCAGTACTCCATCACCATATACGTGCGGCAGTGCTAAGGAAGGCACGCTCAGCCAAGCCTCTGCCCCAGATGGGCCATCCCCAGGGAACAGACAGATGCCAGGGGGTGAAGGCTGCACTAGTGCAGTGAGCTGGAGACCCCAGAGGGATCACAGGTGCTGCAGGAAGCCCCCCGGTCATTCCACACCCCAAGGAGGAGCTCAAGCCCCAGCCCTGGCCCCCAAAGGAGCGAGGAGGGGCGTGCTGGCCCTGTGGAGAGAAGGCCTGAGCAGGGGCGGGAGGCCAGGGAGAGACGAGGGCAGCACAGGGGTGGGGCTGCGGAGCAGGGGTGGGGAGCCCAGGGCCAGGCTGAAGCCCCCCAGCCGCATCTACACCGTGGAGGGGCAGCCCTGCGACTAGGATGGAGAGGACCCCCATCACCCTGCATCCAGCGAGTCAGTGACAGGCCCCTCTGCGACACAGGCCCCTCAGCAGGCCCTGGGGCCCCTATACCCTGCTTCTCGGAGCTGCAGCCCAGGAGTAAAGGGCGAAGGCCGAGGACACTCCCAGTACACCACTGCCGCAGTGACACAGTCCCCATCCCTTCCCCCATGCATCCGCCACAGGCCAGGGCGCACAGCCCTCCAAACAGAAGCCAGGAAAGCGTCTCGCTCCTGGGACCAGGCTGACAGCAGGGCCCCAGCTCCACATGAGAACAGGAGATCTAAGCAGAGAACCAGCCTGCATCCTGCAGCGCCCCCCGTGGGCACTCACTGGAGAGGGGCCCCAGCCCCAAGGTCGGCAGCGCTCAGGGAACACCTGGCACCCCGAGCCCCAAAAGGATATATCTTCTGCTTCTCCTCGTTGTACAGCACGTCCACCAGCTGGATGACGTTTTTGTGCCGTAACCTCCTCAGCAGCTGGATTTCCCTGAAGACAGAGGACGGAGGCGTCAGCCAAGCCCCTTGGCCCGGCAGTGCCGCCAGCCCCCAGGAACCGTGCAGAGGGCAGCACCGGAGTGAGCAGCTCCGCACAGGGGCAGCTAGTCCTGGGCATGTCCCCGAGCCCAGCAACACGACCAGGCCCCGTACCCGCATTTTAACTGAAGACGCACAGAGACCACAGCGAAGGCCGCGCGGGGACAGCAGGAGAGCACGCGGGAGTTGGGGCTCCAGCCAGGTCCCCGCATCCCCCCACCCACTCCTCCCTCTGGAACTGAAGCCCAGGCTCCCCGCCGCTGTCAGGGCAGCTCCACGAGGACTCCCTGCAGGAGCTGGGGGCAGGGCGGGGGCCGGGCAGCTCCGCAGAAGGTTGAACAGTCACCAACTGACCCAGCACCTCCAATCAGGGCACGTGCCCGGGAGGACCGAGAGCACGGCGACCCGGTCACACGTGCTCATGGCAGCACTGTCCACGGGAGCCCAAGGGCGGATACAACTCCAGTGTCCCTCCACACATGGGAACATCACTCAACCCTGAGAAGAGGTGAAAGCCCTGACACTCGCTACAGCGTGGACGGACCCTGAGAACACGATGCTCAGTGAGAGAAGCCAGACACAGAAGGACACACAGTGTGTGATTCCATTGATGGGCAACGTCCAGAACAGGCCGGTCTACAGACAGAGAGTGGGTTCCTGGTTGTCAGGGACTGGGGATGGGATGGGGTGACTGATGAGGACAGGACTTCCTTTTGGGGTAACGGAATGTTCTGGAACTAGACAAAGATGAGAGTTGCTACGAAGATACTAAATGTCACCGAATTGCATGGTATGTGAATAATACGTCAATAAAGATTTTTTAAAGTCCTCACCGGGAAGCCCAACCATGAAACATAAGACCAGCCGGGCAGGTGAGGGGTCCCCAACGTCATGAGACCCGAGGCGCATGCCTCCCACTGTCCACATTCCATGAAGAGGTCGCCTATTCCAGGAAGCCGTTCCTGACCACACCCCACCCTCGCACACCAGCACGGATCCTGTGCCTTCGACACCACCCACCCTCCCCAGCGTAGGTCCTCCTCCCATGCAGATTCCCTGGCCCGGCACTCATGCAGCCTCTGAAGGGAGGGTGCCCCGGAAACAGCATTTCTGTGTAGCACCCACTCCCCAGACCCATAGCACAGGAGGCCACCGACTTGCTGGAGGAAACACAGCTTTACAGCTGCTTCCCGTGAGCTCACTGCCTGCCTGGCCTGCCCCCCACCCCACTCCCACCCTCACCAGAGGGTTGCGGGGCGCAGCAGTAACTCTGCCCTCATTCCCCCCATCATTCCGCGCTTATCCCTAACCACCTGACCTCTGAGGTCTGGGATGCTGCACACATTTCAATCCACACCTGAGTGGGAGGGAGGGGAGGAGACTCACAGACGTTGGGGTCACCCTGGTTTACACCGCCTGACCTTTGGGATTTATCCTGGTGTCCAGCGTGAACAGGGATCACACTCAATTTTCCCCCAAATAAATGACACACAGTAGCTCCGCCTCAGCACTGTGACGTTGGCGTGTCCTGGGCTCTATGGGGTGTGGAGCAGCATCTGACCTCCACCCCTTTGATGCCAGGAGCCCCCCTCCCTCATCGTGACAACCACAGATGTCCCCAGGTATCGCCAGGTATCCCTGGGGGCAAGACGGCCCAGGTGAGAGTCCTGCTATAAAGGACCAGGAACGTTCTGGGGTGTGGGGAGCAGACCCTGTACCGCCCCTTCTGGCCTGTGAGCCCCTCTTGACCTCTGGCAAGTGCTCCCTGAACCTTCCCACCTCGGGCCCCAGTGCTGGTCCCCCAGATCTCACTCACTCACTCAGTCTTGCAACGGATGGACCTTACCAGGCCCCTGTGGGTCAGGCCCCGGTCAGGTGGGTGCCCTGTCCGTGGGGGCTTGGGTGCACCTCTGACGCTCCGGGTCCACCACCACTTGTCAGGGAGCGGCGCTGTGCCCCCAGTGCCCCCAGGCGTCCTTCCCGCTCTCGCCCAGACCACCCCACAGCTCTGACTCCCAGCCTTGCTTGCTGCCAGCTCTCCGGGGCCAGAGCTCAGCTCTGCTGACTCAAGGACCCTCCCCCGCGGGCAAGTCCCCTCCCTTTCTGACAGTCGAGGGCTGGTGGCCGCCCCGGGCCACACGGCACAGCAGCCTTTGTCATGACAGTGGTGACCAGGCCTTTGGGGTCCCTGCCAGGACTGAGTATAGAACTCCTCCTCGCAGGGGTCCCAGGGGCAGGGGTTCCAGGGGCAGGTGCAGAGCCGGCTCCCCTCAGAGACCAGTGTTTGGCACCTGCCGTCCACCCAGCCAGCCAAGTACCCGCTGAGCTACCTGGCCAGAGCCGCCATGGGGTCTGCGGCCCAGAAGGGAAGGGTGTCACGTGGGGAGCAAGCTGTCGCGAGCTACAAGCTGGGGGGGGCTGAGGGGGGTGCCCAGCGCAGACTCTGACCCTGTGCCAGCCTCCCTGGGAAGCTGGCTCCGGGGGGGCTGAGGGAGGGCCCAGCGCAGACTCTGATCCTGTGCCAGCCTCCCCGGGAAGCTGGCTCCGGGCACTCTCCCTCTCGTCTCCATCCAGAGGCGCTGCAGCGGCTAACTAAACAACACGTGTGGACACCAGAAGGCCCTTCGTACCTGGAGCCAACACGTGGCCACCACCTGGAGCGCTTACAGCCAGGCTTCAAGCAGCGTCTGCCGACCCAAGTGTGGGAACCCGCCTGAACTCAGACACAGGCTGCCAATAACACGCGTGGCAGCTCCAGGAGGGGGGCCCGCGGCTAGTCCAGGGGCCCCGGGGAGCTCACCCCAGGCCTTCCAAAGCGAGGACAAGCCCCATGGCTCTGCCTTCTGTGCCGTGAGATACCTGGGCCTGGAACCATCTTCCGGGCCGCACCTCCCCATCCGCCCACTGCCTTTGGGGCAAACTTCTGTGCGGGAGGAGGCGGACGGCAGCACCCCTCCCTCCACAATTAAACAGCTCACCCCCTACTCTGATGCCGACAAAGCCAGCCCTGAAGGGAGGTCCCCGCGCTGTGGGTGCGTCAAGCGCTCATGTGGTCAGTTAACCGTGATGGAAACCTCCTGGAGAAAAATGTGTAAGTTCCAGTATGGATACCAGAGAAGTGGCTACAGTGTCCAGCTCCTCCGAAAGAGGAGAACCACACCCACAGGCGGCATGGAGACGTGCGCTCCAAGCGGGTAAAATGGGTGTGGAGGACCCCCGAGACATTCACTGCAGAGACCCGGCCAGGGAGGAGCTGCTACACCTTCTCTGAGTTCTCCGTCTCCTACAAAGCACACCACTGACCGGAAAAATAGAAAAACAGTATTTAAAGAAAGAGGAAAAGCCAGGCGCTCAGCCAGGATGCAGGAAGTAAAGTGACAGGAAGCTGAGCCTTCCGGCCCGGCCGCAGCTGCTCAGGGCGGGTGTCACAGGGACCTGCCTGCAGTGCCGCCTGAGCAGAGCGGACTGCTGGGGATGGACTCGCTGACTACCCAGGAGGGAAACGGAAGAGCCCCTGGAGCTCACAGAGGAATGGAAAGGAGCTGCCACCACGGTCGCCCATCCCACAGCCGCCGGGGATGCACCCACCTCTTTCCCTCCAGACGGGGATGGTGACAGGCATGGGTCCACAGAGAGCAGGGGAGGGGACGATGGCAGCTCTGGACGAGGGACACTGAGCAAGACCCCCCTCACCCCTTGGCCTCTCTGCTGATGCTTCTAATCATATGGCAAGAGGCCATCGGGGATCCGGGAGAGAGACTAAAATGAGGAGGAATTCACTAAAAGTGAAGTTCAACACAAACACTCGCTCACGCAGCTTCCCAGAAGCACAATTCCTAACGGGCACCAAGTGGGGACAACCCGAATGTCCACTGACGGTTGAGTGGATACACCACGTCCCTCCACACCCGGGAACATCACCTGAAAAGGGGTGAAGCACTGACACTCACTACCACGTGGATGGACCCTGAGAACACGATGCTCAGTGAGAGAAGCCAGACACGGAAGGACCCACGGTGTGTGATTCCACTGGTGGGAAACGTCCAGAACAGGCAGATCCATAGAGACAGGGAGTGGGTTCCTGGCTGTCAGGGGCTGGGGGAGTGAATGCTGATGGGGGCGGGGTTCCTGTTGAGGGGATGGGAGGGATGTCCTGGAATTAGAGGTTATGGTTACACTCTCTGAAAATACTAAACGACACTGAGTTACCTACTAATAGTTGAATTTTACGTCACGTAAATTATGTCTCATTAAAGCCGTTAAAAGAACGAATCGCCGTGTAAAAGAACGAATCGCCATGCAGCATGAGGTCAACATGGGATAAAGGGCAGCTTTGATGTGATTCCCAACACACTCCTGAGTGAGGAGCCAGTGTCCCCCCCCACCCCCTGCGCCACAGCCTGGGGTGTATCCCAATGGCCCCTGAGCTCCCACTGCACCTCACAGTCACACCCCTTGGCCAGGGAAGGACCAGACAGGGAGGCCGCGAGGACGTTCAGTGCGGGGCGCCTCAGTGGACCAGCCGTGCCCTATCGCTACCAGCCTGGCCTCACGGCAGAATCCTTCCCAATGGGGGGTGGGGGGCAGGTGCCCAGCAGATGCCAGGACCTGGCAGAGGCCACTCAGGACGGGAACAAAGGCCAGCAAAGTCCAGGCTCTGCTGTACGTGCTAAAATCCCAACCACTCACCCCCCAGGTTTAAGTACCTGCCAGTCGCTACTGGCCTGGCCAAGGGAGGCCCAGCCTAGAGACTGGCGTCGGCCTGCTGGGACCCAGCCACACGGGCAGGGACGCCGGTGAAGGAGGCTGGCAGGGCCGCGAGCCGCCCAGCGCCGGCCCCGCACGGCTAAGTGCCCGCACCCCGCACACACTGGGTACAGACCCTGACCTGCCTCACACAGACGGGC
Organism: Delphinus delphis; assembly: GCF_949987515.2. Classification (NCBI taxonomy): domain Eukaryota; kingdom Metazoa; phylum Chordata; class Mammalia; order Artiodactyla; family Delphinidae; genus Delphinus; species Delphinus delphis. The sequence continues at coordinate 2,320,172 of NC_082685.1, read as the reverse complement.
CGTGGGGCACACAGACTGCCCTGGCCGCTGTACGCTTCTAAACAGCTGATGAAAGCCCACAAAGAACAGTATCTTGGGACAGGTGAGAATCCCGTGAGCGGGGCCCATCTGCCACCCAACTTCCCCGGGGGGTTGCGTCAGAGGGGCGTGTGCCCACCGTCTGTATGGGTGCGAAACCCCACGGCTGCCCCCAGCCAGGGAGGCGCCAGCGCGGCTTCTGCTGCCAACCGGGAAAGCAAGCAGGTACAACTTACTGTTGAAAATGATCTTTAGGGGAGTTTAATTTTTCATTAAAAAGTGCTTGGATAGGTGACGAAAACATGCTAAACAAAGGCTCGAAGGGAGCGTGGCAAAGGCATTAGTATTAAAACGATGAGTAATTTCTGTCTTACTTCTCGGTGGTTTTCAGAACTTTCGTGTTTTACAATAAGAGCAAATTAGTCTTTGTGAGCAAGAGGGGGACAAGCACAGACCCACAGCAGCCCTCCTGGGAAGAGCCACAAGGGGGGAGGACCTCCTTTAACACAAAGTGCATTCTTTAAGGAAAAGCTTCCCATCCCAACTGGAGCTGGAGGACTCCTGAGGCTTCTCTGGAAAATTCTGGATGCTTCACTCCAAGAGAAGAGTCTGGAGTTGAGTTCATTAAGTCTCTCCAAGACAAAGGAGCCTTTTTTCCCTGCAGCCGCCTGGCGGCAAGGCTGACCCAGAAGCCTGGATCTCTGGGCCGGGGAGCGGACACCCAGCCCTTGCTTGAGCCCAGGGCCTCACCTCCTCCGGCCTCCAACCCGGGGCACTCTGTCAGGACTCAGAACAAGGGGACAGGGTGCCTCCGAGCAGGGCGCGCCCCCTCACAGCGCCCAAGGAAGGAGGCGCGGTGGGTTTTAACCCGCAGCCGCATACCCAGCAGGTCCTCACGCCACACGCTGCAGACGGCAGGTGAACGCACGGGGCCAGCGCTGCGCTCCAAGGGGCCTCAGAGAGGTGAAGACCTGCGCTTCTAGGGCTAAGCTGGAGGAACCGGCCCAGGCCCTGCAGCTGTGACACCTCGTGTTGACTGCCAGGCCGGCTGTGGACCGCCAACCACTCTGCCTCCTGGGCCTCAGTTTCCCCTCCGGTTCTTCGGATGGACACTGTGTCTCCACAGCTCCTGGGACCGTGGCTGACCGCTCAGGAAACGAGGACTGGGAGCCAGCAGGCTGCGACCCTCCAGTGGGGCAGCAGAGCACGAGGGTACGCTTTGGGTGGTGAACGAACGTCCCCTAACTTGACCTTGAGCATGTGCATTTGCATGTGGGGAGGGCCTTTATCACGTGTACATCATGCTTTGGCAGAAGTGGGCGCTCGACACCTCCATCGCATCTGCGGATGTGCTGGGACCCACTCAGCTCTGCTGCCCCCAGTCCACGCCCCTGGACGCGTGCACTCCCTGAAGCCCCAGGGATGGCCAGCAGGGTGGGCTTGGGCGACTCTAGCCAGACAGATCAGTTGGGGCTGGAAAGCAGCCTGGCCCCTTGGGGACGGACTCTGGGAACCCCTCCTACCTCGGGGTGCTACTCCCAAGAGGCTGGGGCCTGGGGTGCCAAAGCAGCCCAGCGTAAAGCACCGGCACCAGAACACCTCCACGGACCCAGGCTGACCTCAGGCGGAGGGAGGGTGCATCCATTCTGCAAGAGCACAGCACCGCGTTCCCTGGACAGATCCAGGGATGAGGCCTAAGAGGAGCCAGGAGGACGAGGACCAGCCCTGGAGAGTGGGGGGGCCCAACCCGGAGCAACGGCCAACTGGCATCCCGAGGGCCACGTCTCCCCCACACGCTTCTGCCTTAATGAGAAAATGTGACTTAGAAGCAGGGAGTGGGGATCTGATGAGAGGCATGGCCTCGCTTGGCCCACAGGAGGGCACCCGCTGTCCCCTGGCCTGTCTCCCCAGGACACCGGTGGCCCCTGCCCCACCCCCACCCTGCAGGTAAGAGACGGGCACAGAGAACTGAACAACTGGCCCTGGGGCGCCTGGCCCCACCTTCGCCGGGGGTCCACAGCTGGGGCACTGACCACAGCCAATCAGGTCTCAACACCCTGCTCCCCGACTTGACCACCCTAGGCAGCCCAGAGCAGGCAAAAACAGCTGGGCAGCGCGCTGTCACACTGCATGAGAGCAGGGGGGCCAGGAGGAGGGAATGAAAGTGGATCTGGGAGCAGCACTCCCAGTACCGGCCAAGGTCACCAGCCAGTCCCGCTGCCGCCTGGCCCGTGAGATAAACCCCTCGGCTCGGGCAGGGCAGCAGCGATAAGGATGGGTGGCCCCTCCTGAAACCAGCAAGAGGGATGGAGGCAGGGCTCCCACTGTCCTGGCGGCGGTGGGGTCTGCACACAGACCCCACCATCTCTGGGATGTCAAGGGGCAGACGGGTGCCTGAAAAAATACGTGTAAAAAGTTTGCGGGGTCACAAGTTGACCCCCTTCTCAGGAGTCACCGGGCCTGCGACTCGCCAAAGTGTCCTGTGTCACATCCCAGGAAAGTGAGAAAGGGCGAAGTTCCCCCCTGCTGACTGATAAGCCGGTGCAAACAATTATTTTTGGCAACCGCACGGTCCCCCTCCAAAAGGATAAACAAACCGCGTGTCCCCAGCCCTACTAAGAGCCGCGCGCTGCGCGGAAACCTGCCGGCGGCGGGCAGGCCCCTTTCCGAGCCCAACTGCTCTCAGCCAAACCAACGCCGGCCGCTTCCGCCGGGCACCTCAGCCCTCCGGACAGCCGGGAAGGCAGAGGGGGTGAGGGGCGCCCCCTTCCGAGGAGGGTTCCGCATCGGCCGAGAGCACAGGACGCCCAACCGCAACAAGCTAGTCTGACTTCACCAAAGTACCCTAGCGAGTTGCCCACGACCTTCCCCGGCTGGTCGGCTCGGGTGCTTAAGGAAAGAGAGGACGAAAGGAAGAAAGCGAGAAATGGAGGGAGAAGAAAGGGAGGAAAGGAGGAAGGAGGGGGCCGCCCAGCGGGCCGCGCCCCCACCCAGGAAGCCCGCACTTACTTCTTTACGTTGGCCTCCCCGTTGGGGATCCTCCGCAACTTCTTCTTCTTGAGAATTTTGACGGCTCTCCGGCACAGCGTCTCCGAGTCCAGCACCTCCTTCACCTTGCCGTACGACCCCTCCCCCAGCAGGTCCCCCATCAGGTACTTGCCGATGAGCTTGGCCCGCTTGCGGCGGGGCTGGTAGATGACCTCGGTGGAGTCGATGCGGTGGATGAACGTGTCCATCCCCACCGACATCAGCTCGCCCTCTGTAAACATGCCCAGCTGCTGCGGGTCGGCCACCTCCATCCTAGACCCCAGGCCTCCGACTCCCGCCGGCGGTCCCTTATCCCCTTTCTGAGCTTCGCGGTGGACGGTTCTTCCGTTTGTCACCCCCCCCCCCAAATTCCCTTCTTCAAAAATAAAAGTCAACAAAATCTCAAAAAAAGAAAAAAAAAAAAAAAAAAGGAAAACCCTTCTTGGAAAAGAAACGATTGTACTGAACGTGAGTTCAAGAGGCGCGCCTGGTCCAGAGCCCGGGCAACCGGGCGTGCGCAGCGTCCCAAGTTTGGGGGCCGCCCGGCCTCGCAGCTTCGAGGCGGGCCGGCGCGTCCACGGGGGCCCTCGAGAGGCCGGTGGGGCCGGGAAGTGCTAGGTCATTCTCCAGGGACTTTAGACCCTCGAACGAACACGGCCGCGGCAGAGTCGAGTCTTCTCCGCGCCGTCCATTACCAGCGGCCCATGGCGCGCGCCGGGGGCCCCGCACAGGCCGGCCCCGGGGCCCCCAGAGCTGGGCAGGCGAGCTTAGCCGGGGGCCGGGCGCGCCTCTCGGGGGCGTCTCCCGCCGACCTCGCCGTCCGGGGAGCCCGAAACGCCGGCAGGTGCGTGTCCTGAGCGCGCGGGGCACCTCCGTCCGGCCCAGCCGGCTCCCGCCGGCGCCGGGGCAGCCCGGGGCCCGCCGACCGCAAGGAACAAGCCCCGTCCGAGCCGCCCACTGCCCGGGCGCCCGCACACCGGCCCGGGACCCCGAGCGGCCGCGCGGGCCCGGCGGGCGCCCCTCCCCAAACGGCAGCCCGCGCTCGCTCTCCGCCCGAACGCCGTCGGCCGCGGGCCGCGGGCCGCGCGGGGCTCCGGGCGGCCGAGGCGGCGCAGGCCGCAGGCCCCGGGCCGGGGTTCCGGAGGCCGCCGGAGCCCGGGCGGCGCGTCCCCCGCCGCGGCCGCCGCGCGCGTGGAGCAGGCGGGGCGGCGCGGGGACCCAGCCCATGCAAGGCGGCCGCACTGCCGGCCGGCGCCCGCCGCCGCTGCCGCCGCGCCCCGCCTCACTCGCGGGGGCCCCGGGCCGCCTCCCCCTTCCGCGCCCGACACGCCGCCGCCATCTTGTTTACCTCCTCCCCCGCCCTGGGCCGCCGCGCCGCCGCACGCCCGCCGCGGGCCCGCCCCTCGCGGCACCGACGTGCACGCCCGTTGGCCGAGCCGGCCTGCCCCGCCCCCTAAGCGAGCCCCGCCACCGCCCCCCATTGGGCCGTTTGGACACAGGCGGGCGCCCGAGCGGGGATTGGCTCGAGCCCGGCCCCGCCCCAGGGGTGGATACTCCTTGATCATTGGTCCGCGGGGGCGACCGTCAATGGGAGGGGGCGGGAAACAGGCGTGCGGAGGCGAGGCCACGACGCTGACCTGGGAGGGGTTGGGGGCTGGGGGCGGAGGTCGCCAGTGCCAACAGCGTCCTCGGAACCGGCGGGGTCGGAGCGCAGCTCTTGCGGCCGGGACGCGGCTCGGGGACCCTGGTGGGTGCCTACCAGGGCCTCTCCCCCGAAACCCCGTTTGAGGCTAGGTCAAGGGTCAAAAAGTAGCCGAAAGTGGCCAATTCGAGGCAAAAAGCGTTTAAGAATCTCTCGGCCCAGATCGTGAGAGAAGTGCGCTGGGCGGAGTCTGCCCAGAGAAACTCACGGGCTAAAATTCAGAACCCAGCTGGGATGGTGCCAGCAAAGTGCTTTGGATGAAAAACAAACAGTTAGCAAAATACTACGTCTTAATGAAACTGAAAATACTTCCAGGCCTGTGTTTTTTTTTTTTTTTACCTTTCTGTTTTTTATCATTAGATTCTTACTTTGCCGGAACAAACTGCTTGAGTGGAAACGTTGGGAGCTGACACCATCGGATTTGAGCTCCAGGTTGGTGGTTCTGAGCCTGACACCTGTGAACTACCTAAACCTATGGGCAAAATTGAGTGTGCGCATGTGCTTGTTCTTGGGGACATCCGTGAGTTTCATCAGATTCTCAAATGACCCACAGAAGAGGGATTGCTGTGGCTTTGGGGGTGGGGGGCCACAAGTCACACCAACATACCAACAAGTCCTAATCAGACCATGTGGATTAGCCTGAGATTTCTAAATCATAAAGATCAGAGCAGAAACCACTGAAACAGAATAGAAAAAGAATAGCGAAGGGCTTCCCTGGTGGCGCAGTGGTTGAGAGTCCGCCTGCCGATGCAGGGGACGCGGGTTCGTGCCCCGGTCCAGGAGGATCCCACGTGCCGCGGAGCGGCTGGGCCCGTGAGCCATGGCCGCTGAGCCTGCGCGTTCGGAAAAATTAAAAAAATAAAATTAAATTAAATTAAAAAAGAATAGCGAAAATTGACGAAGCCAAAAGATCGGTCTTTGAAAAGATAAAAACAATTGATAAAACTCTAGCCAGACTGACCAAGAAAAAAGGATGACCAGTATCAGGAATTAAAGAGGGGCTATCACTACAGACCCTGCAGATATTACAAGGATTAGATATAGGAAGAACTCCATGCCCATAAAGTCAACATGAAATGGACCGACACCTGAAAAGGCACTAAAATGAAAGCTTACTCAAGAAGAAATAATTTACATCATTTTATATCTATTAGAGAAATTAAATCTGTAGAGAAAAACCTTTCTTATTTTGGCTGCACAGCTTGTAGGATCTTAGTTCCCCCATCAGGGATTGAACCCAGGCCCATAGCAGTGAAAGCACAGAGTCCTAACCACTGGACTGCCAGAGAATTCCTGGGAAAAACCTTTCAACAAAGACAATTAAGGTCCAGATGGTTTCATTCGTGAATGTCCATCAAACATTTTGGGAAGAAATAACATTGGTTTCAAACAATCTCTTCCAGAAAACTGAAGAAGAAGGAACACTGCCCAACTCCAATTCCTTTTAGTATTTTCTATGTTTTTGACTGCTGGCTTACGCCCAAATTTCTTGGAATCTGGGGTATTTGATAATTTTGGCATCTGTAGGCCTCACTCTCCTTCACTCCACCCCTCTCCTGATGTTCAGGACACATGGAAGGGACTTGGGAAATGTTTGGTGACCATTGCAGAAAGAGTCCATGAAGGTGAATCTCAGTTCAGACGCCACCTTTTCTGAGAAGTCCTCCTGATCATTCCCTTGAATGTAACCCCTTTCCAGTTTGATTTTCTTCTTAACACTTGTCACCAGCAGAAACTCTCATTTATACATTCCGTTACCCGTTTTTCTTCGGTGTCTGGAACTACGCTGGGAACTCTCTGAGGCAGAGCCTGGGTATGTCTTGGCCACTGCTGCATCCTCTGCAGTTTGAGCTGTGCTGTCCAGTACAGCAGCCACTGGCCACATGTGTCTGTTAAGCTCCTGTAATGTGGCTGCTGGAATTGAGATGTGCTGTGGGTGTAACCGCACACTGGAATTTGAAGCCTTAACGTGAAAACATGTTAACATAATATATGTGTATATACATATATATATGCGTATATATGTATATCTTAATAATTGCAATGTGAAAACACCCAATAACTTACATTGATTACATGTTGAAATGATAAATTTTGGATATGTTAAGTTAAAATAAATGTTATTAAAATTAACCACTTCAGGGAATTCCCTGGCAGTACAGTGATTAGGACTCCACACTTCCACTGCTGGGAGCCCAGGTTCGATCCCTGGTCAGGGATCCCACAAGCTGTGCGGCACAGCAAAAAAATTAATTAATTAAATTCAATTAGGTTAACCACTTCATACCCACTAGGATGACTATGGTCAAAAAAAAAAAAAAAAGAAAGGATGATAACAAGTATTGGCAAGGATGTGGACAAACTGGAACTTTCATATAGTTGGTGCAGCCGCTTTGGAAAAAAAGTTGAAAGTTTGACATTGAGTGACCACGTGGCCCAGTAATTCCACTCCTAGGTGTCTGCCCAAGAGAAATGGAAGCATACGTCCACACAAAAACTTGTACACAGATACTTGCAGGAGCATGATTCACAGTAGTCCAAAAGTGGAAACAACTCAAATGTCCATCAACAGATGACGGATAGACAGAATATGACATATCCACACACTGGAATAATATTCAGCCATGAAAAGGAATGAGTCATTGACACACATGGATGAACTTGAAAACACGGTGCTCAGTGAGAGAAGCCAGACACAGAAGGCCACCCAGTGTGATTCTATTGATGGGAAACATCCAAAACAGGCAAATCTGCAGAGACAGAGAGTGGATTCATGGTTGTCAAGGGCTGGGGGAGGGGCTGGGGGTGTTTGACTGCTGATGAGGACGGGGTTTCCTTTCCAGGTGATAGAATGTTCTAGAATCCTCCTTCCACCCTCCTTACAGGTGACTGAGGTTTGCAGAGGCGAAGCCCCCGACCAGGTGCCTGGTGGAGCGGGCACTCACATCTCAGTGCCCAGCCTGGGAGCCCCCAGGAGCCCAGTAAGAATTCTAGCATCATCCTCTCCGGGTGATGCAGGCCTTGGAGCTGCCCAGCTGTCGTGCTTATGTAAGGTTCAAACCCAAGCCAGGCTAGCACAGAGCCAGTTTTGGGGGACCTTCCCAAGCACGATGAGGTTGAGACCCCTGTGAGGGCTGCTCTAAGCCTCAGCTGCGGAGCTGGTGGGGGGGAGGCGGGGGGGTGGGGGGGGTGGAGTGCTGGGGGGGTTCCTGGCTTCTCCTATACCATTTCTCTGAGTGGGGGAGTAACAATACCGTGTCATCAAATATAAGAGCCATGGGAAGTGAGATATACTTTTACTTTATGAATCACCACAAAAAGAAAAGACTTAGCAGCCAGGGATGACACTTTGGACCTAGAGAGGCAGCATGACCTCTGGGACAGTAAACTGTGACACATGGGATTAGTAATAGGCCTAAGCCGTAGTTACAAATATCTACGGGAGCCCTGGGGAGAATGCTTTGCCAGCACGCTCTCACCCTCACCATGCTTCGGGTTCTGTTAAGGACCCTGGGTTACAGGTGGGGCCCAGGTTATAGAGGTGGGGGGCCCCAGGATGGGGTCTCAGGTTACCATTGAGGGGCTCCAGTTTCTAGCTGGGGTCCCCAGGTTATACGTGGAGGCTCTAGGTTTAGGTGTGGGGCCCAGGTTACAGATGGGAGCCCCAGATTACAGGTAAGGGGCCCCAGGTTACAATGGGAGGCCTCAGGTTATAGACGGGGGCCGCAGGTTGTAGTGGGGGACCCAAGGTTATAGGTAGGGGGGCTCATGTTACAAGTGAGGGGCCCCAGGTTTGAGGTGGGGACCCCAGGTTATAAGTAGGAGCACCAGGTAATAGCAGGGGGCCCCAGGTTATAGGTGGGTGGCCTCAGATTATAAATAGAAGTCTCCAGGTTACAGGTGGGAGCCCCAGATTACAGCTAGGGGACTCCTGGTTATATGTTGGGGCCCCAGGTCATAGCAGGGGGCCCCAGGTTATACATGGAGCCCTCTAGGACTCAGGACTTTCCTCTGCCCCTGTCTCCTCCTGTGTACCCCATCCCTCTCACCTCTCACTTCTCCCAATCCCGCACAACTGTCACACACAGACACGCATACTCAGCAGGGCCCCAGACTTGCTCGCTCCCTCGCAGCCCCCTCGCTGACCCCCTTGCTTCCCTCAGCTCTGATAGCAAGACCCCTTCACCCATTCCGTGAGGACCGAGGAGGCAAAGGTCCTCCTGGACCCTCTCCTGGCCAGCTGCCCCACCCTGGGTCTCCTCCCACTTGGCGGGTCTCTTAAATGTTGGGCTCTGGGCCCCAGGACCACCCCTCTCCAGAGGCCCAGCTAAGCCCCCCACCTGCGGAGTGGGGCTCCCAGGAGCCAGAGGTGTCGTGGGGTCAGCCTCTGCCAGGAAGCCAGCCATGGTTAGGTTAGGGGCTGCGTCTGTGTGGGCCAGCGTGGCCGCCAGGGGGCGAGTGGGGATCGTGGCCGAGGTTAGCCGGGTACGGGCGTGAGCATGTGCATGTGTGCGTGAGTGTGTGTGTGTGTGTGTTGCCAACACGAGAAGCCACCTCAATGAGAAGTCCGCGCACCGCAAGGAAGAGTAGCCCCCGCTCGCCGCAACTAGAGAAAGCCCCTGTGCAGCAATGAAGACCCAACGCAGACAAAATTAAATAAATAAGTTTATCAAAATAAGAAAAAAAAAAAAGCCCCCGTTCCCCCCCTGTAGTTAAATCCCTCCCCCAGCCCTTCTCAAGTGCGGATCAAGTTTTGGCCTCTTATTTTGATCTTCTCTGGGATGTCACGCGGTGGAATCAGACAGTAGGAGCCTGCTCTCCTTCACCTCACATAATTCATCTGCGATTCATCAGCATTCTTTTTTTTTTTTTTTTTTTTTTTTTTTTTGCGGTACGCGGGCCTCTCACTGTTGTGGCCTCTCCGTTGCGGAGCACAGGCTCCGGACGCGCAGGCCCAGCGACCATGGCTCATGGGCCCAGCCACTCCGCGGCATGTGGGATCTTCCCGGACCGGGGCACGAACCCGCGTCCCCTGCCTCGGCAGGCGGACTCTCAACCACTGCGCCACCAGGGAAGCCCGCATCAGCATTCTTGAGAGCACTGACTACTTGTTAGGTCTGGATGATGTTCCTTCGTACGGACATCCTGTAGGGTTGTTTCTCATCCTTCGACCAGTTGAGAACCATTTGGGTTGTCTTCAGTTTTTGGTGATTACAAGTCATGCTACTATGAACACGTGTGTGCAGCTTTTTCTGTGGACAGAAGACTTCATCTCCCTTGGGTTAACACCCAGGAGTGGAACAGCTGGATCATCTGGCAATTCTGCATTTCACATTTTGAGGAACCGCTGAGCTGTCTTCCAAAGTGGCTGCATCCCCGCTGGCAACATCTGAGGGTTCTGGTGGTTCTGCATCCTTGCCAGCACTTCGTTTTGTCTAAATTTTTTTGGTTTTGGTTTTGCCATTCAAATAGGTGGCACGTTAACACACAGGCATGCACAAAAATGTGGCCACATAGAGGAAAGGATGGAGGTTCAGTTATGTGCTAAATAAATATAGTAGAATGTTAATCGTAGGAGCTAGGTTTTGAGTTTTTAACCGCAAAATCCTTTCAACTCTTCTCCACACTTGAAAATATTCATAATAAAAAGTTGGAAGAAATAATCCAAGGGACTTCCATGGTGGCGCAGTGCTTAAGAATCCTCCTGCCAATGCAGGGGACACGGGTTCGAGCCCTGGTACGGGAAAATGCCATATGTCGTGGAGCAACTAAGCCCGTGTGCCACAACTACTGAGCCTGCGCTCCAGAGCCTGCGAGCCACAACTGCTGAGCCCGCGTGCCACAACTACTGAAGCCCGCGCGCCTAGAGCCTGTGCTCTGCAACAAGAGAAGCCACCGCAATGAGAAGCCCACGCACTGCAACGAAGAGTAGCCCCCGCTCACCGCAACTCGAGAAACTCTGCGCGCAGCAATGAAGACCCAACGCAGCCAAAAATAAATAAATAAATTTATAAAAGAAATAATAATCATCCAAGGGTGAACTGGAGAAAAAACAGGGGGTGGATACTGGTTGAGGCTGGGTGCGGGGGGGCGGGGGGTGTCCATCTACTTTCTCCTCTCCTGTGTGTTTGAAATACTCCATAACAAAGAGTTAGGGGCTCATACCTCACGCCCCTTAGGTTGGCTATGCAGGAAGAAAAACAGAAATAACAGGCTTTGGTGAGGATGTAGAGAAATTTTTGGAAGCCTTGTGGACAGCTGGAGGGAACGTAAGAGGGTGCAGCTGCCATGGAAAACAGCCTGGAGGTTGCTCAAAAAATTAAACATAGAATCACCATATGACCCAGCAATCCCACTCCAGCGTACATACCCAAAAGAATTTAAAGCAGGGACTCGAAGAGGTATTTGCACACCCGTGTTCACAGCAGCATGATTCACAAGAGCTGAAAGGTGAAAGCAACCCTAGTGTCCATCGAAATATGATGGATAAACACAGTGTGGTCCATCCACACCACGTGGTCCATCCATGGTCATCCTCAGCCATGAAAAGGGGAGAAGCACTGATACTCGTTACCACGTGGATGGACCTTGAGAACACAAATGCTGAGTAAGAGAAGCAAGGCATAGAAGGACACACAGTGTGTGATTCCACTCATAGGAGGTCCTTACGGTTAAGATAGTGAAATTTATGTTATGTGTTATGCTATTTTATGTTACGTTACCCCTAAACGTACGTTACATTACGTTCTCTAAAAATTTGGAGGTCCAGGAAACAGTCTCTGGTCTTCGCTGGTGGGACCAAATGGTCCCCCCAAGGGCAGTGAGGCCACATCTTCTGAAATGACAGACAGCTGCCAGGGCTTGCTCCCTGGTTCACTTGCCCACGTGGAGGAGTCGGGACCACGTGGCTGCCCCTGGCAACCCCAGGGGGCTAGGTCAGGGTATTGTCTGGCTGAGATTCCTCTGGAAGGACACCCAGGGCACCGTGGGAGGGGGATGTTCATCTGGGCACACCTTTTTGTGGTAAAATACACATAATATAAAATTAACCATCTTCCCCATTTTTAAGCTGACAGCTCAGTGGCATCGAGCACCTTCACACTGTTGGGCAACCATCCCCACCATCCATCTCTAGAACTTTCTCATCTTCCCAAACTGAAGCTCTGTCCCCATGAAACCCTGACTCCCCACCCCTCCGCCAGCCCCTGGCCCCCACCATCTACTTCCTGTCTCTGCGGATGTGACTCCTCTGGGGACGTCATGTGAATGGAATCAGACTGTATTTGCCCTTCTGTGTCTGACGTATTTCACTGAGCATCATGTCCTCAAGGTTCATCCACAGTGAAGCAGGAAATCTTCCTTTTTAAGGCTGAGCAATATTCCACTGTGTGGATGGCTCATGTGTGTTTATCCCTCATCTGTCGATGGACACTTGGGTTGCTTGCACCTTTGGCCATTGTGAATCCGCTACTGTGAACATTCACACACAGGCAGGTACCTGTTTGGGTCTCTGCTTGCAGGTCTTCTAGTTCACACCTGGTAGAAGAGCTGGTGGGTCAGGTGGCAATTCTGTTCAACTTTTTGGGGAGCCACAGACTCTCCCACAGCAGCTGCCCTCTGGATGTCCTTTTGACTCTTGAATTTTGAAACAAGGGAATGAACTACCTATTCAAAAACTTAAATCATCACAGGGAAACAAATCAGCAAGTTCTAGACTGTGGGAAACTTAACAGGAAAAACAACCGGGTTTCATGCATAAAAGCACAAAGAACAAAAAAACCCACCAAACCACAGAAAAAAAGGGGGGGGAGGTGAAGCTATAAATTAAGACGTGAGCGGCATCAGCTACATTTTGTTTATTTGTTTATCCATCGATAGGCATGAAATGACCAGGTTGGACTGGGTCACCAGGGCCAGCATCTGCTGAGATGCTGTGGGCACCAAAAACCTTGAGCAAAAGAATGAGTGAGTGAATGAATGAATGGGTGGAGTGAATGAATAAATGAGTGAGCGAATGAATGGAGTGAGTGAATGAAGGAAGGAAGCAAGGAGTGAGTGAATGAATGAGTGAGTGAAGGAAGGAAGGAAGGAGTGAGTGAATGAATGAGTGAGTGAAGGAAGGAAGGAGTGAGTGAATGAATGAATGAGTGAGCGAATGAATGAATGAGGAGTGAGTGAATAAATGAGTGAGTGCGTGAATGGAGTGAGCGAATGAATGAGTGAGTGAGCGAGCTAATGAGTGAGCAACTGGGGTGATGAAGGAGGAGAAAACCTGCCCGTGACCACTCCAGCTTGCTTAGGACTCCAGGTTCCCAGCCCCAGCTCTGGGTTTCCAGACCTACCTTGAGCCTCTGTGGGCCCACCTCTGAGATAAGCTTCTCATTCAGATCCAGGATCCCTGGGTGGCCAGGGAAACGCCAAGGAAGGGGCAAGGCCGACGGCCAGCCCTGTGGGAGCAGGGTCCTGGCAGAGGAGGTCCCTAGGGTATCTGTCCCCACTGTGCCCAGGGCTCTGCTCTCCCTGACAACCGCACCCTCACATTGATCCTTCTTGGCCTTAATGGCAGGGTTGGGGCTTGGGGGCAGCACTTACTAGAATCGGACACCTGTGGGGTGGGAGAGACATCTGTCAGTATTACCCTCCCTCCCGGGACCATTAGCCCATCAGCCCATTGCTGGGCTTTGGGAGCCAGAGATGTGGTGGCCGGCTTGACACACAGCCAGGCCAGCACAGACCTGAAATTCCGGGACATCACTGGGTACTAGCCCCCATTCTACAGTTGGGGAAAATGAGGCTTGGGAGGGGAAGGCTGGATTGGGGGTGGATGAGGGACCCACCAGCCCAGTGTGCCTGGTGGTCTGGGGCATGTGGCTTTGGCTAGGGGTCATTTTGTTCCAGTCACATTGTCCTTTCATCTCCAGTCACCAGAGCAGCTTCTGTCTTACCCCAGGGCCTTTGCAATTGCTTTTCCCACAAGTGTCCACACAACTCACTCATTCAGGTTGTGGCTTCAGGTCCCCTGACCCTCCTGGCTAAGCCCCCACCCTGACACACACACACACACACACACACACACACACACACACACACACACACACACACACACACACACACACACACACACGCTGCCCCCATCAACCCAGGCTGCAGGATCCTGTTGCCCTATTCGACATGATCTCACAAGGTTGTGCTGTGGTTCTAAGGCACAAGCATGTGTAGGTGCACAGGATTCAGGTGTGGCTTCTTCTCCCACCTGCTGCCTGGGAAAGCTGGAGGCCTCATGCCCCAGGCCACCTAAAGAGTGACAGTTATCATCATAGTGCTGACCCGGAGTTCACCTCTTGCTGGCTTGGAGGCCAAGATCCTTCCTCCCTCTCACCAACCCCTTTTTTTTTTTTTTTCCGGTACGTGGGCCTCTCACTGTTGTGGCCTCTCCCGTTGCGGAGCACAGGTTCCAGACGCGCAGGCTCAGCGGCCATGGCTCATGGGCCTAGCCGCTCCGCGGCATGTGGGATCTTCCCAGACCGGGGCACGAACCCGTGTCCCTTGCATCGGCAGGCGGACTCTCAACCACTGCGCCACCAGGGAAGCCCTCACCAACCCCTTTTGACAGAGGGGACTCCTGGGCTCAGAGAGGTCCCTGCATCCTTGCCCAGGGATGTACATCCATGTAGAGCAGGGCTCAGCCAATCCTTTGTGTCAAGGGCCAGAGAACAAACATTTTCAGCTTTGCGGCTGGATGAACTCTCGTAACTGCTCAGCTCGGTCCGTTGTGTCACCGAAGTAGCCACAGATGATGCTTAATGGAAGGTATGTGTCCGTGCCAGTGAAACTTTGTTCGTGGACAGTAAAATGTGCATTTCATGTCATTTTCACGTGTCACAAGAGAAGTCTTCTGATTTTTTTCACCCGTTTCAAAATGTAAACATCACTCTTACGGTGATAGAGTCCTCATTACAGACGGACGGTGGCTGGACCAGGCCTGCAGACCAGAGTCTGCAGACTCCTTCAGGCAACCTCACTCTATTGCACTCAAGCACTGAGCTGCAAGATGGTGGTCCTTCTTTGCTAAGGCTGGAGGCTGTGTGGAGGACAGGCCCTTAAGTGGCCTGTGATTCCACCTCCTGCTGGTCATGCCTTGGTGTCGTCCACTCCCCTTGAGGTGGGCGGGACAAACAGGCTGTGGACGAGGTGACATCATACACGACCAGACCTACATCCCCTCCCTGTGGGTTTGACAAAGTGAGAAGCTGAGTTGGAGAAGCCCACGTGCAGCCGAGGGCAGCCTCCAGCCAACAGCTAGCAAGAAACAGGACCCTCAGTCTTAAAACAGCAAGGAAATAAATCCTGCAACAACGTGAGTGGGCTGGAAAGCAGCCCCCTCCATGGTGGAGCCTCCCGATCAGCCCCCAGCCCTGGCCAACACCAGTGATTCAGCCTGAGCAGAGGACCCAGCTCCACCAGCCTTGGAAACTGTGAGATAATCAATGCGTGTGTTGTTTTAAGCCTCTGTGTTTGGAGAAATTTGTTATGCAGCAGCAGCTAACTAATACAAGCTATATGTGGGGACCATCCCAGCTTCCACCACTTGTCAGTCCATTCATTACTTTACATCCAGCATGTATTTATTGAGCACTACTGTATACCACTCATTCATTTATTGATGCTGCCACCCCCAAAGCCCAGAGCGGGATGACTGGCCAACCTTGCCCAGCAGGGGTCTCTGCTGCCCAGGGCTACTCCTCCTGTTTCCAATCCAGTCCAGAGGGTCCTTATCCCACTGGCTGACTTTATACACCCCACTAACTGACACCATGGAGTTCTTACCCCATTGGCTGACTCCATACAACCATGTGATCCCAGCTCGGCCAATCAAGGCTTTCCCTTACCTGGCCACAGAGATTGGTTCAACAAGGACATGTGACCAAAGTTGGGCCCCAGAGATTGGCTCAACAAGGACATGTGACTAAAGTTGGGCCGATCAAAACCTTCCCTGTGACTTTTGCTGCTTTTCTTGAGGAAGAAGTGCTGACCTTCTTCTGGGGCTGTTAGGCTGACGGGGGGATTTGGTCTGGGGCTGCCGGCACCATCTTTGTCCCCTCAGAGGGGGAGACTGTTGAGGAAAAAAGCCAAGAAAGAGGATGGCAGAACTGAGAGATGGAGAGGTAGACAAATCTTTGCGACACTGTTTGAGGGTCCTGGATCCAGCTGAGCCTGAAACTAGCTGGACCAGGGACGGTCCTGCCCCCAGGGGACACTGAGCAACACCTGGGGCGTCTGTGGTTGTCAAGACTGTGGGGCTCCTGGCATCAAGTGGATGGGGGGCAAGGAGGCTGCTCCACACCCCACAGTGCCCAGGATAGCTGCAAAACACAAAGAGCCATCTGGTCCCAAATGTCAGCAGTGCTGAGGGGGAGAACTCTGAGTTAAATCTATCCCTGGACCTTTCAGTTCCATGAGCAAAATTTCTCATTTAAAAGAAAAAAGTGCCAGTTTCAGTTGCAGTTTCTGTCACTTGCAACCAAAAGATTCTAATCAAACTGGAGTTAAGACTCATGCAGGGGGTTTTGGATATGGAAGCTACGGTGGCCAGCCTGGCTGGGTTTCATTCCACAGGGTGGGGTGGGAGGACAGGTCAGTCCTTACACTTTCATTATTTTTAATAGGCTTATTTTAGATTCATAGAAAAGTTGCAAAGATGGTACAGGGAGTTCCTGTATCCTGGCACCCACTTTGTCCTGCCGTTAACATCTTCCACGAGTGACAATGACATTTGTCGTTGATACATTATTATCAACTAAAGTCCTCGTTTTTTTTTCAGATTTCTTTAGTTCTTCCCTAATGTCCCTTTTTTGTCCCCAAGACTCCATCAGGATCCCACATGACATTTAGTTGTCACATCTCCTTAGGCCCCTCTGGGCTCTGACAGTTTCTCAGACTTCCCTTGTTTTTGATGACTGGACAACTTTGGAAGGGGTTTGTCTGGTGGTGTTCTCAGGGTTCAACCGGAATGATGGGCTTGGGGAGGAAGACCATAGAGGGGAGGGGGCTTCTGATGCCATCACTTCAAGGGTCCATGCTGCCCACACCGATGATCACAGTCAGGGGCCACGGAACTTCTTGAGTGTGTTTGCAACTATTTTTTTTGTTTTTTTGGAGGCCTTACTGGGATTTGAATGCAACTTTAGTTTAGGATTTGATGACCACCTGGCCGTGACATCTATCACCCCTTTGATTGCCTTTTGCTGCTGCTTCTTTTTTTTTTAATTTTGGTGAAATTTGCATGACATACAATGAAGGATTTTTTTTTAATGTTATTTATTTATTTATTTATTTTATTTATTTATTTTTAGCTGCGTTGAGTCCTCATTGATGGGCACGGGCTTTCTCTAGCTGCGGCGAGCAGGGGCTACTCTTCTTTGCAGTGCACAGTCTTCTCTTGCTGTGGAGCATAGGCTCTAGGCACCTGGCCTTCAGTAGTTGTGGCACGCGGGCTCAGTAGTTGTGGCTCGTGGGCCCTAGAGTGCAGGCTCAGTAGTTGCAGCACACGGGTTTAGTTGCTCTGTGGCATGTGGGATCTTCCCGGACCAGGGCTCAAACCCGTGTCGCCTGCATTGGCAGGCGGATTCTTAACCACTGCGCCACCAGGAAAGCCCCATGGACATGGGTTTGAGCCCTAGTCCGGGAAGATCCCACGTGCCGTGGAGCAACTAAGCCCCTGCACCGCAACTACTGAGCCTGCACTCTACAGCCCGCGAACCACAACTACTGAGGCTTCGTGCCACAACTACTGAAGCCTGCGTACCTAGAGCCCGTGCTCCGAAACAAGGGAAGCCAGTGCAATGAGAAACCCGCGCACTGCAACGAAGAGTAGCCGCTGCTCGCCCCAACTAGAGGAAAGCCCGCACGCAGCAATGAAGACCCAACACAGCCAGAAATAAATAAATAAAATTTTAAAAATAAATAAAAAATAAAGTGTACAGGACAGTGGCTTTTAGCACATTCACCTTGTACAATCACCATCTCTCTCTAGTTTCAAAATATTGTCATCACCCCCTAAAAACATCGAGTACCCAATAGCACTCCCCCCCACCCGCCTTCCCAGCCCCGAAAACCACGAACCCACTCTCTGTGTCTGTGGATCTGCCTGTTCTGGACGTGTCCCGTCAATGGAATCACACCCTGTGTGTCCTTCTGTGTCTGGCTTCTCTCTCTGAGCATCGTGTTCTCATGGTCCGTCCACGTTGTAGCGAGTGTCGGGGCTTCACCCCTTTTCAGGGCTGAGTGATGGTCCCGTGTGGGGAGGGACACATCATGTGTATCCATTCATCAGCTGAAGTACATTGGGTTTGTTTCCACTTCTTGGCTGTGATGAATCGTGTTGCTGTGAATTTGTTTTTTTAAACAATTTTTACCATAAAGTCCCCAAGCTCATACTGGTTCATGACAAATTCTCACAAAAACCCTCCAAGGGAGGTACCATGATTTTTCCCATTTTATAGGTGGGGAAACCGAAGCATGTAGAGATTAAGTAACCTGCCTGGGGTGACCCAGCCACTGGCAGAGCTGGATTTGAACCCAGGAAGTGTTAACCTCATGGTCTGCTGCTGGACCTCCACTCCATTCTGCTGGTCATTTTTGCAGCCCTGGGGACATGACACGACCATCAGAGAAGGACAAACACCCCAGACCAGCTCCAATAGCCACCCCCAAATTCTCACCCATTGGAACCCAGATTCCTGGCCTCACCCTGCAGATTCTGATGGGGACACCTGACCCAGGGCTGGGGAGTCTGGCTTCTCCCTCAACTTAGGGGATGCAGGAGGGTGGGATTCCACAAAGTTTTACAAATGCCCCCAGTGCCCCTCAGCAGCCTGGCTGCTCACGTGCCACTGGGGCCTGGACGTGAGTCAGCTTGGCCCCGGCTGGTTTGGAATTTCCCCATGGGTCCGGGCAGATCCAAGGTGAAGGTTCAGAAAGTTCCAGCGCAGGTGACATCAGTGTGCAGGGCTGGCTGTGGTCTACACCCGAGAGGACGGGCCGGGGCAAGGAGAGGTTTGGTCCACCTGCTCAAACCCTCCTCTGGCCCTTGTGTTGCAGGGACTTGCCGGGAAAGGCCAGCATAGCCGTGCCCTGTGCTGCAAGGGTGTCCTGTTCCCTTGTGACCCAGGAGCATAACGGGTGTGCCCTGCTCTCTGTTCCATCCCTTGTGCCTGGCCCAGGATGATAAATGTTTAATGGATGAACATGTGGCCTCAAACTTGCGGTCAGCCTCGTCTCTGTGCCCTGCGGCAGCCCACCCACCTCCCTCCCGGGGCCCTCTCCCCTTCCTATGTCCACCCTTGCCCTAGCTGCCTTTCTGCTGGTGCTCTAAATCCTCCTATTTTCCTACTGCCCTGGGGATAAAGCCAAGCCGAGTCCCCCTCTGAAGTGGGGTTGGGGGTGAGAGCACATCCTGAGGGTCCTCACCTCTCTCCAGCTCAAGCCTAGCTCACTGCTGGCCTTTGATAAAAAGAAATTCAAAGTTTGGCTCCTTTGGCTTTGGGACAGCAGCTGCACCTCCTCCAGTCTCCATCTTTCCACCAGATGAGCTTTGGAGAGGTGGCCCCTCTGTGCCGCCCTGTCCAACATATGTGGCAGATGGAGTGACCTCCAGCCCCACCCTGACCATACCATACCATTGCTCCATAACCTTCAATAGCTCCCTAGTGTCCCCAGGATAAAGGCCTCGCCCTAGCTTTCCACGCCCCCCACCATGCCACCTCTCCCTTCCCAGCCTCGCTGCCTGTCCCCCGCCCCCCCCCGGGGGGGGGTTCCTAGTCTGGTGTCACATTTAACCCCTGCTGCCCTTGTGTCCCAGGCTCCATGCAGAGGCAGGAAGCCCTGTTTGGGGCGGATCTCAAACCCGTTAGACAGGTTTGCTGTTCCCTGAAGTGGCTCTGGCTCAGAGGCAGCCCTGCCCAGGCCTGGCAGGATCCCACTCTGGGCTCAGGCCAGGCAGGAGGGAGCCGTAGGGCCCTGGAAATCGCCAGTCGGCGCCACCTGAGGACACCTCCGGGCAAGTGGCAGGTGGGCCGGGTACAGGGAGGGTGTGGTGGCTGGACTGGACAGAATAGGCTCCAGGCTGGAGGGCTAGTGAGAGCCGGAGATAGAGGTGGGGACAGCGACAGAGACAGACAGAAAGACAGAGAGAGAGGCGGCAGAAAAGAAGGAAAGTGACCAGAGACAGAGGCCGGGGAGGGCACAGACGTGGCTTGTGGGACCTTGCTGCCTCTGCCTCAGTTTCCTCTTCCACACCCTGGGGAGGCCTGACTGGGACTTGAGAAGGAGAGAAAAGAGGGGAGTGGGACAAGGGATGGGAAAAGATGGGGAGGAGGGGGAGAGGGGAGGGGTGGGGTAGGTGAGAACCCAACCCGCTGAGCCGGGGGGAAGTGGGTGTGGAAAGGAGAAGTGGTGAGGGACCCAGGCCCTGAGGAACAGGGAGGGAGGAGGTGCTCCGTGGCCCGGGAACGCCGGGGCTTTCCAGAACGTGGAGAAACAGGAAGTAGCTAGTCTCTGCCCCCGCTGGCTGGATGGGCCAGGCAGGGCCCACCTGCCCCGCCTCACCTGCCCGATCCCCCAGGGTTCCTCCTCCCTGGATGGGCCTGGCCCAGGAGTCCTTCCCAGGAGGGAAACAGAGGCTGGCGGGTGGGTGGGGCGGTTTCTCCTAACTGAGGGTTAGCCCAAGAATCTCCTGACTCACAAGGAAGCCCCCAGGGATCTGACCTCTGTCAATCTGAAGTTTTCTGCTCTTTAAAATAATGACCTGCACAGTAAGCTTGCCTGTATGTTGGTGCTAGCATCTCGCCAATTTAGCAGGCGGAAACACCAAGGCTCGGAGAGAGGGAGCTGCTCGCCTGGCCCCCTCCTGGCTTGGCTCATGGGCCCCATTTCTCTCTGTGGTCTCCCCATGTCGGGTCCCTTAATTTCACTGATAAAAACACTGGACTCCCAAACGAGTTAGATGTGAATTTCAGATACATGGAGGCTACTTCTTTAGTATAAGTATATCCCAAATATTGCCTGCGATATACTTGCACTAAAAAGTTATTCTCCGTGTACCTGAAATTCACATTTAAGTGGGTGTCCTGCATTTTATCTGGCGACCCTACTTCCTCGAGCCTGGTCAACGTGCCTGGGGTACAGTTAGGGGGCCCCTGCATGGGGCGGGGGCAGAGGGAGGGCTTGAAGAGGAGGCTTTTTTACCTCAAACAGCGCTTCACCAGACAGACCTGTGGCCTTCTGTGAGCCCTCTTCTCACCGGACGAGGAGCCTTGGGCATTTCTGACTATTGAGTGTTCACTTAGGTGACCAGATCCAGATGTTCACCTAGAAATATTCATAATGGCTTAATACTAGGCACTGTTCATTTAGCTGTCTGAACAGCCTTGGAGATAGATACTATTATCCGTGGGAAACGGAGACACAGAGAGGTTAACTCACTTTTCAGGGGTCACACAGCACCCAGCCCAGAGCCATGCCTCGAGTTCCAGAGCTGCATCCTTTCTGCTCTCCCAGGCCTCCTCTTGCGATTCCCTGGAAATCCCCAAATCTGACTAATTCCCTAGACATCCCCAGACTTGGCTGTTTCCTCCATGCTGAGATGGCTGGACCCACCCCGGCCTGGGCAACCTGCCCCCATTTCAGGCAGAGTTACCCATAGAGACCCTGTGTTTACCCGAGGTGGACGTGGTGGAGGTCGAGTCCACGCTTCCCTGCAGCTTGCTCCCTGACCTGGGCCAGCTGCGAAACACTTCTGTGCCTCACTTTCCCCACCAGCAAAACGTAGGTAATACCGGTCCCGACCCCAGAGGGCCACAGTGGGAACAGGGCCCGCTTCGGGGGCATGTGACTCAGGACCTCGCCCAGGCCTGGCGCTGGGGCGGTGGCGGTGGTGCTCTGCTCAGTTGAATGCTCTGCGGTCTCCAACTTGAAGTTCTTAATACTTTTTGAACAAGGGGTCCTGCGTTTTCACGTTTCACTGGGCCCTGCAAATTGCGTGGCTGGTGCTGTGTAAGTGGAAACAGGAAAATGCCACCAGATACCCTGTAAATCAGTTTATTCACCCTTTCAAAGCTTAAGTGTCTGTTGCTCAATTTGATTTCTTCTCATTAGCTGTAAAAAATAGTTCCAAAGTCAAGGTTATAACCCAATTGCCGAAAACTACACATGCCAAAGTGAAGCTTGCTCTGGATAAATCACTTCTCTCTGGGTCTCAGTTTCCCCATCTCCTCCCTTGTGCTTGTGGGTTTGGGCATAGGGGTCCTTGGCCTGAATTTTTTAGGGCAAACAGATTTTAAACAGACCAGGCCTTTGAACAGCTTATAATTTGCCCTTCTTGGGACTTCCCTGGTGGTCCAGTGGTTAAGGCTTGTGCTTCCAATGCGGCGGGTGCGGGTTTGATCCCTGGTTCGGGAACTAAGATCCCACATGCTGCACAGTGTGGCCAAAATAATAATAATAATAATTTCCTAAGTTTAGCTGCCTGGCAAACTCCTACTTGAACTTCAAAGCCCCAGCTTCAACACCCCCTCAGCCCCTCCTTCCACGATGCCCTAGGCAGATACTGTACTCCTCCCTGGGCTCTAGGCTTGATCTTGCAGATGGAAGTGTCTGGTCCTGGCCCTATTTCCCCTAGCCTGGGGGCTTCCTGAGGGCGGGGTTGAGAACTGAGTCCTCTCTGGGGCCCCGGATTTGTCTCCAGGCACGTAGCAGCATCCATAAGAATTCACTGAATAGATAAGTAAGTGGAGAGGTGATCTCTAAATTCAAGGGGTACAGGAGGCCTCTGGCTGGTGGTGAGGTGGGTCCAGGGATATGGTGGTATCTTCATTCCTGCACATCCTGCTGGGGAGGGGATGGTGCCTCCTGCCCTGGCTCTGCCTGCACCACCAGGCCCACCCCGTGGTGGGCCCAGTGGGCTCTAGTCGCAGGAACACAGCTTGTCTGTGCCAGGGCTGAGTCCCATCCTGTTCCTGGCAGTAAGGCAAATCCCAGCATCATCTGCATTAGGCCCCTAGAAGCCCTAACAGGGAGGGAGCCAGGAGGGGAGCCACCCAGACCCCGTGGCCCTGCCTGAGAGGATCCAGCTTTTTCTCCTGGTGGCCCCTGGGGCTTATCAGACGCCTTGTGTCAGGCTCCCCGTTGGGGTGGAGGGTGGTCCCAGGACTCCTATTCTGGGGTGGAGACAGATTCATGAGCAGACTACTTTCGGTGGGGAGGCAATAAAGGGAGGGGGCATGACTGGGGGACCCAGGGCCCTTTCAGATGGTTTCGAGGCCAAGATCTGGGTTGTCCAAGAGCCCCAATGGCTGACAGGTCAGGGTCGGAGTGCACCAGGGGAGGGCACAGCCGTGCAAAGGCCTGCAGGTGGGGGTGATTCCTCATGCTACAGAGGAGGAAACTGAGGCTCGCGAGGGTAGCCAGTAACAGTCAGGACGGGATTCAAATCCAGGACCCATGTAGTCTGAGCCTCTCCCTAAGGCGGAAGGGCCTCAAGGGGCTCAGGGGCCGTCGCGAGATGGCCCCGCCCAAGACCCCGCCCACCAGAGGCTCCGCCCCACGGCATGACCGGAAGTGCGCGGGGCCCCCAAGATGGCGCCCGAAACCCGGAAGTGAGCGGGGCCGCGGCGAAGCTCGGAGGAACGGAGGCGCCGCGGGCTCCGCGCCCGGCCGGACCCGGGTCCGAGGTGAGGCGCGCCCGGCCCCACCCCCCGGCCCGTCCCCGCCGTCCCCGCCCGGCTGAGCCGCGCTCCCCGGCCTGCGCGGGCCCTGGCACCCCGCGGCCGCCAGCGCCCCGTGCCGGGGGTTCCGGGGTTCCGGGGTTCCGGGGCAGCGGGCGCGGGGAGCGCGGTGGCGTGTCCCCGCCCTCCTGGGCGACCCCCGACAACGTCCTCCGCCGCGATCCTGCGACCGCGTCGTCCGTCGTGAACTCTCTCTAACCGCGTCCTCCTCGGCGACCCTCGACCTTGCGCTGCTCCGTGACCCCCGCCCGACACTCGCCTTGGCGTGAACCCTGAACCCAGGCGACTCCCCAGCCTTTTCCTCTCGCCCTCCTCGGCGATTCCCTGACCCCTCCCGTCTTGGTGATCCCCGGACTTTACTTTGGTGACCCTTGACCCCGCACTTCTCTGTGACTCTCCTGCAGTTGGTGACCCCCTCCTGACTGCTCCTCCGTCATTCCCCGATCCCTCTGTTCTTGTGACTTTCCAGCTCCATTACCTTAGCCCCCCTTTTCTGGGTGACCCCTGACCCCAGGCTGCTTGCAGATTCCTGCCCTTCCTCCTCAGTGTCCCCTCTCCCAGGACCCCTCCTGTCCTGGCTTCTCCACCCTGGGGCTGTTGTTCCCTGTGTTTCCACTGGTGGGATCCTGTGGCCTTGGGATGGGGGCTTTGCTGGTATTAGCTGAGCTGGCAGAGCGTGTTGGGTGGGAGTGTCTCCTGGAGCTGGCACTGGAAACAGCCCCCAAGGATGTGCCGGGGGAGGTGGTGGGCAGAGGGCTGCCGGGGCTTGGAGTGGGTGGAGGAGCAGACTGTGACGGTGGATGGGGACAGTGAGGCCCCCTCCCAGCACCCCAGCACTGGCCGGGAGAGGCCGGGGTGGGGGAGCAGAGGCGTGGACAGCCAGGCAGGAGTGTCTCATAGCATCGTGTTGTTAACGTCCTGGAAAAGGAAAAAGAACCGAGCGTGTGAAGTGTGTCTGCCCCCCCTCGGCTTCTGCTTCCTGGAATGCGCCTTGGTCCCGCCTGCCCTGGACATCCTTTCTGCCTGTCCACTGCCTGGCCCGGCCAGGTTTGTTGCCATCTGTTTGCACGAGGGGTGGGCCTGGATGTGGCCTGGGATGGAGCTGCTGGCAGTCGCGGGGTGGGGGTGGGGGGGTGCGAGTGAGTGTTCCACGTGTGGCGAGGGGGCTGGTGTCGGACGGACTTTAGGTGGGAACCTGCCTACCTGCTGCCGGGCCAGGTGATCCAGCCCCGAGCCCACCATGGTGGGTCTGTCCCGGTACGAAAGGTTCGAGGGATCTGGGGCTGGTCCCCAGGGGCTGGAGAGCCCGGAGGGAAGAAAGGCCACCTGTCAGAGGCGTGAGACTCCAGACAAGTCAGTGGATGTGAGGCCCGCCCTTCCTCCAGGCTGGGCGGCCAGGGCTGGACCTGACCCTGTGTTTCCGGTCCCTGCCCTGGGCTCTTCGTGCTTGGCTGTGTGGGGAGCTCTGCCCTCAGGGACCCTTGTGAACAGAGGAGAAGCTGCGGGCTCCTGTCCTTGGGGCTGAGACCTGGGGCTCTTGGGCAGTCTGGAGAAGCCACCGCCAGCCCAGCTGCACCTTTTCTTCCAAGCACCCTGGATTTTCCCAGGGGAGTCCCCACAGATGGGTAATGGATGTTTAGGGCTGTCTGCTTGGACCCTGGGTGGGTGGTCTGGGGAAGGGTGGTCCTGGGACACCCCAGGGCCGGGGAGATTCAGGCAGGCGCCTGACAGACCCTGGGGAGCCTGGCGAGTGTGAGACACTGTCCCCAGGGACAGCCAATGGGGACCCAGGGGAAGGCTCTCTGGGATTTTGGAGGGCTGGAGGGCCCTTTGTTTAACTCTGTGAGATGTCTACTCACACCTGCCTGGAGCGGACCCACCCTGTGTGTGTGTGTGTGTGTGTGTGTGTGTGTGAGCGCACGTGCACGCACACACTGGGGAGGTGTTTACACTTTGGCGGCAGGATGGTGGGCCCCGGGGCCCAGATGAGGGGCCTGATTTCCAGGGGAGCCTCACGGCACAGCACAGAAGAGGCAGTTGGCTTTGAAGTCCAGGTGGGGTGGGCCTCAGGTGTGCAGCCCAGGGCCAGTGCTCTCCGGCTGCCTGACCACCTTGACCTGGGTGGGGTGGGGGAACGGAGCTGGCCCCCACTGGGAACATGACCAGCCCAGCTGGCCCAGCTTGGTTCTAGCAAAGTCTCAGACACCCCTCCAGCAGGGGCTGGGCCGGAAACGCTGACCCAGCACAGGGCTCTGGCCACGTGAACAGCTGGGCTGGGAATAAAGAGGCAACTGTGCCCAGTCTCCAGAGGCCGCCTCCCTCCCAGGACAGCCTCCACCCTTGAGACTTTTACAGAGGCTGCTGGGGGCGGGGATCTGCTTGTTCTCCGTGCAGGGGGGTCTTGTCATCAAAAAGAGGCATCTGGAGGCTGACACAGAGTGGGGAGACAGGCCCCCGGGGTGTCAGCACAGTTCCAGGGGGTGTGTGTGTGTCTGTGCGCGTGTGCGAGTGCATGTGTGCAGATTCGTGTGCAGCAGTGCACATACATGCCAGAGTGTGCACGCGTCACGTGTGAGTGCCACGTGCACACGTGTGCATGCGTGTTGCACGTGTGCATGCGTGCGTGTGTGTGTGCGTGTGTGTGTGTGTGTCTTGAGTATGTGCAATCCGTCAGTGGGCAGGCTTGGAGCATCTCCAGCCACTTTTACACAGCCAAGGGCCGTGTGTTCAGATGCGGGGAGGGCTGGTTACGGAAGGCTGCCTGGAGTAGCCGAGAGCGAGGTCACTCAGGCCCGGTCCAGGCCTGGCCAGCCCTGCTCACCCACCATCTCCCCATCTGCCCAGCTTGGGTGCGGCCTGGTGTCCGTGGGCCCCCTCTCCCCTGAGTGGAACCCCAGTCCCCATCCCTTGGAACTACCCTCTCCTCTGCTGCTGGCAGGTCAGTCCCACATGGGTGACCTGAGCTGGGCTGGGGAGGACAGCAAACTTCCTTCATCTTCCTGCCATGGTGACAGCCACCAGCTTCCTCACTGGGAGGTGGGGCCGCCCTGCCCTCAGGCAGGTGACTCAGGTGAGGGCGATTTCTGAGGCTCTGGGCTTGCCAGCCCCCTGGGGTGGGGGGCAGAACTAAGGACTGTCGTCTCTGTACAGCGACAGGGACTGACTTTGAGAACAAGATGCTCAGTGAGAGAAGCCACACACGGAAGGACACACAGTGTGTGATTCCATTGGTGGGAAACATCCAATCCAGAGAGACAGGGTTAGTGGTTGTCAGGGGCTGGGGAGGGGGTGGGGGTGACCGCTGATGGGAGTGAGGTTTCTTTTTGGGGTGACGGAATGTTCTGAAACTAGATGGAGGTGGTGGTTGCAGAAGTCTGGATGTACTAAAGGCCACTGAATTGTTCACTTTAAATTGGTGAAGGTATGGCGTATGAATCGCGTCTCCATAAAACAAAGAAGTGTTAAAAAAAAAGAGAGAGAGCAGGGCCTGACCGAGCCTTCAGATGCCCAGTGCGCGGCCTGGGGCGAGCGGGCGCCAGCCGGCCCAGCGCGTGGAGGTCTGTCTTCTCCCAGCCCCACAAGGAGGGCAGGGGAGGTGCCATCTGCCCATCTTATGGTGGGTGAACGAGGCTCCCCTGGGAGCCCCCAAGCCCCAGCTCTGCCCTGACTGCCACCGGCAGGAAGCGGTCTTGAGGGGACGTGGGCTCTGGTGTCTGGGCCTTGGTGCCTGGGCCTTGGTGCCTGGGCTGTGGTGGGAGGCCTGGGAGCCCCTCCCTGAAGCCCGGCCCTGTAGGAGGTGGCAGGCCCTCCTGTAGGTTCCCCTGATTGGCAAGGACACCCCCCCCCCCCCCCCCGCCTCGGCGCTCCCCCCGTGCAGCCCACGGGGCAGAAAGGGTGTCCCCCGCACGGCAGGCAGGGACACCGCCAGGGAAGGCATTGAACTTGGCCCCGCTGTGTGCCGGGGGCAGGGGGGGGCGGGAGTGGGGGCAGCGGTCACCCCGCGCCTCCCTGGGTCCTCAGGCACCCGCTCCCTCCAGGCAGCGACCGCCCCGCCTTCCCCGCTGGCGCCTTCCCCCGCTGGCCTCGCCCCCGGGCTGCGCCCTCTCTCTGCGGGCAGGTACCTCCCTCCGGGTTGGCCTCCGTCCCCATTGCAGCCAGTCCCCAAGTGAAACCGAAAGAGGTCTCGCCGGCCTCGCTGCCAGGTCCGCAGCTGGCGCGGGAGCCGGGCCACATTCCGGAAGGCCGGCGCCTGGCATTTCCCGGGAGCCGGGGTGGGAGTTGCAGCCCCTGGGTCAGAGGCTGACACAGGAAGCGGGATGGAGGAGGACGGGAGGAGGGAGCGGCCTGGGGCTGCTGGCGCAGTGAGCCTGTATGGCTATGACTCATCGCCGGATGGAGATGGGGTGAGAATCCTGCGTGGAGTTGGCCGGGAGGCGCCAGGAGCGGGTGTCCCCCAGCACCTGAGGTACGGTGAGGAGAGGCTGGCGCAGGAGCTGGGACAGTGGTGGGGGCAGGGCGAGCCTGAGGGATTGGCCCCTCAGCCCTCAGCCCTCACCTCTCGCGGACCGGACAAGGGACCGGACGACGCAGCCCTGTGGCATTGGGGGGCTCGGAGCTCGGCAGGGGCCGCCAGCAGAGCCGCTCAGAGTGTCTGCAAAGCTCTGCGTGGCCTGCACGGCTTGGGGGCGGGGCTCGGCCCTGGAAGCTTCACAGTGGGGGCGTGAGACCCTCCCCACCACCCACTCCTTGGCCGGCCATGGTGCCACAGGGTGTGGGGGCCCTCCTGGTGTTGCCTGGGGTATGTCTGCGGGCCGGGGCATTTGGGGGCAGTTCCGTGAGATTCAGGCCCTCCAGAGGCCCAGCCACTGTCCTGGGCGCCGGGCTCAGGGTAAGTGAGCCTGCAGGTGGGCGTCGGGTGGCGCTCAGGAGGACCCTGGGTTGGGGGGGAGCTGGGTTGTAACTGGAGAGTCTGGCAGCTCTGCCCCCAGCACCGTGGGCACCAGGAGGAAGGCACCCCATGCTGGGACTGCACCCCAAAATCCAGACCTGCCACTCCCCTTGCAAAACCAGCCTATCTGGAAGCCCCGGGCCGCATCCCTGCGCAGAGGAGGCCCCGCAGCCCCTTTGTGGCCCTGAGGAGGTTCCCTGGCGGCGTCACCACCTCCAACACCTGTGGGGTGGTACTATGCACAGGGTCAGGCCAGTCCCAACCAGGCTGCCTGTCCACTCGTGGGCTGTGTCCTAGCTGGGTTCAGGAGTCTGCTCAGTAACGGCCCCAGAGATGCCCCCGTCCTGGCCCCGGGACCTGCAGACGTGTCACCCCACACACAAAGGCACTTTGCTGGTGGGGTTAAATTAGGGGCCCTGAGATGGGGAGGACCCTGGATTCCCCGGGGGGCCCAGTGTCATCACACAGTCCTTATAAGCAGAGGACTTTCTCCATGGAGGCTGAAGGGGACTGAGTCGGAGCTCAAGGGGCCTCCATATGCTGCTGCTGAAGCTGGGCCGCAGCCCCACCTTGCCGACAGGATCAGCACCAAGCCGGGCCTCCGGAGACCCAGAGGCGAGGGCCAGCGAGCTCGCCTGGGCTTCTGACCTGCAGGCCTGGGAGAGGGCCTGAGTTTGTGGTCCTTCATCTCGACAGGAGAAGGGGACGTAGGCTCCATCTGCTGTGATTTGGGGGCGGGTGCCCTTTGGCTTGGGCAAAGGTCTCTTAGGATGTTCTTGGGACCAGGCTGGACCTAAGGAGCCCAAGGAGGGTACTGACAGGTCTGACCACTCGCCTGGGACTAGTGCGACTTGGCTGTGGGCAGCACCAGCCACTGTCTCGCTCCGGACTCTCTGAGGAGCTGGGTGGAGAGACCTGGCATGCCAGCGGGCCTGAGACACTCCTGTCATCAAGCAGCAAGCGACAGGAGGGACAAACCCTTCTCCCCACAGAGCTTGGACAGACTGGGGCACGTCAGTGTCAAAGGACTAGGAAGTTGGGCCTGCTGAGATTTGGCTTTAACATCCACTCAGGGGAAGAAGACCTGGGGGTCAGAGGAGACCACAAGCTCAGTGTGTCTAAAGCCTTTTATTTTAATTATTTTTTATTTTTGGCTGTGTTGGGTCTTCCGTTGCTGTGTGCGGGCTTTCTCTAGTTGCGGCGAGTGGGGGCTACTCTTTGTTGCGGTGCGCGGGCTTCTCGTCGCAGTGGCTTCTCTTGCGGAGCACGGGCTCTAGGCGTGCGGGCTTCAGTAATTGTGGCTCGCGGTCTCTAGAGCACAGGCTCAGTAGTTGTGGCTCATGGGCTTAGCTGCTCCGTGGCATGTGGTATCTTCCCAGACCAGGGATCGAACCCATGTTCCCTGCATTGGCAGGTGGATTCCCAACCACTGTGCCACCAGGGAAGTCCTTCTAAAGCCTTTGTTTTTTTTTTTTTTTTTGCGGTATGCGGGCCTCTCACTGTTGTGGCCTCTCCCGTCACGGAGCACAGGCTCCGGACGCGCAGGCTCAGCGGCCATGGCTCATGGGCCCAGCCGCTCCGTGGCATGTGGGATCTTCCCGGACCGGGGCACGAACCTGTGTCCCCTGCATCCCAACCACTGCGCCACCAGGGAAGCCCCCTCTAAAGCCTTTTAAAGACCACGAGTAATCATAGGCCCTGAGCACGCTCTTCCCAGTGGAGGAAGCCCGCGTGAAGATGCCCTGCCGCTGTGGGCAGCCGCTCCACACATGTCCACGTGGACGTAGGTTGGAAGGTCCGCCACCAGCAACGGTGGGCCAGTAGGCACCACAGCGGGAGCTTCATCCTGTGGGCTCTCCCCTGGTAAGGCTGGACCACACCTGGGAGTGGGGACCAGGGGTCGGGGCCCCAAGACCCAGGCACAGTGTCCCCAGCTGTGACTAAGGAAGCTCCCGGTCTTCGACCCCATTCCCCACTTGGCCCTCGGGTGGATACAAAGGGCTACGTGCCTCCAAGCTGTGCCGTGAGGGCTGGCGGGGGCGCTGACTGTCCTTCTGAGGGCTGTAAGGCAACGACAGGCCCTTATGGATGCGGGGCGGCCGCTCTGGGTGTGTGAGTTGCTTTGTGAAGCACCCGCCCTGCCGTGGGCCATCAGAGCACCCCAGGCCGGCTCTTCTGTGCCCACACGCGGATGGGTCTGTGGGCGCGGACACAGCCAGTGCAGGTGAGCCTGGGTTGGTGCCTCTGGGACTCAGCCTGAGGGTCTCCTTTTCTGCATAAACATTCAGCAAATACCGTTCTGTCGGTTCTGCATCCCAGGGTGCAGTTTCTCCTAATGGCTGGCCTTGCCCTCCTGGCCTCTGGTCTGTCCGAGACGCGTGGGGGGAGCCCTGACACCCGCCACCTGCTTTTCTGGCCGGGGCCTATCCTCAGGCATGTGCCTGCCCCCGTGGTGGCTCCTGGGGTAGCGGCACCGTCCCTGGGTTGGTGTCCGGGGTCACCGTGCGTGTGCCCTGTGGCCGGCGCCCATGTGGTCTGGCTCTGCTGTGGTTGCCCTCCCCCCAGGGCCTCCTGCGTGCGGCCTGGTGTTGACTGTACCAGGCCGGGACCGAGGCTCTGATGCTGTGGCACCATGATGGGGGTGGGGGCCGGCGGGGGGTGGTCTGTGTCCCAGTAGGCCGGGAGGTTTTGCAAGAGACTGCCTGTCACTTCAGCCACCTGCTGGCAGTGAAGTGTGGGCGCTGGGGAGCCTGCAGGTCCTCCCCCCACTGGCAGCAGAACTGGAAGTTGGACCCCTGGCCTTCTCCGCGGGCCCACCTCGTCCTCCTTGTTCCAGACCATGGGGCTCCCCGTCCCGCCCGTTGGGCGTGTGCTCAGTGGCTGGGCCCTTCCCACCGCTGGCATCCCAGGGCTGCTGTGTTCCACAGGCCTCCTGGGAACCCGTGGAGGTCCTGGGTCGCACGCTTGGTGCCAGCCTCGCCCTGGTCAGCAGTGCGCCCAGCCCTGGGTGGCAGGAATTAGAGCCCAGTGTCAGGGTGGCTCCTTGGCTCTGCTGAATGAAGCGGCCGAAGGAAGCCCCCCCCGTCCTGTCCGAGTGTCCGGGGGTGGCCGTAACAGCTGACTGCACACTTGGCTTAAACCAGAGATTTATCCTCTCCTGGCTCTGGAGGCCAGCCATCTGAGATCAAGGTGTAGCAGGGCTGTGCTCCCTCCAGAGGCTGGGGTGGGGGGCGGCTGGGGGGTGGGGATCCTTCCCGCCTCTTCCAGCTCCTGGGGCTCCAGGTATCCTAGGCCTGTGGCTGCATCACCCCAGCCTCTGCCTCTGTCTTCCTGTGGCTTCTCCCTGTGTCTCTGTGTCCAAATTTCCCTCTTATAAAGGCACAGTCTTTGTGTTAGGACCACCCTGCTGCAGTACGACCCCATCTTAACTGATTTCATCTGTGAAGACCCTATTTCTAAATGAGGGCCTATTCCCAGGTTCCTGGTGGACATGAACTTGGGGGACACCAGTCTCTCCAGCACACCTCCTCTGTCCCACCACCTCCCTCCTGCACACTGGGTTCTGTCCACCAAATCCCCATACCCCCATCGCTCACCAGCTGACCCTGTGTCCCCATGCGTCCCACCCGAGTACCGGGCCTGGTCAGTTGGTGGGGAGGCCCCTGAGGCTTCCCTCCCTTTCCGGCCTGTCCATGGAGGTGACTGTCCAGTGGCACGTGCCCTCCTGGGGGTCCTGACACAGCCGAGCGGTGCCAGCCAGCCCAGGTGGGACCTCAGAGCGTGGCCGGTGCCCGCAGGACAGGGCCCCATCCCCTTGCCCGAGCATCCCTGTCCCTCCATCCCTCCGACTTCAGCACGGAGCCTCTCCGGGCGCCCCCACTGGGGACTGACCCCAGGCTGGCTCTGATCAGCAGGGCGAGGAGGGAGCTCCCCACTCCGGCCCTCCCCCAGATACCCCGTTCAGCCCAGTCGGGGCCTGGCCAGGCCTCCCGATTCCACCAGGGCCTCTGTCCCCACGCGCCCCCAACTCTTCCCCCCGTCCCAGGATCCCAGGGCTGTTGCTCAGACCCCAGTGGAGGGGTGACCAGAGGGCTGCTGTCCTGTGGCCTGGAGGAGGCCGGCAGGTCCCTGATGCCTGGAGACGCAGTTCCTGGGGGGCCGGATAACAAGTGGCCAGCGGGGCCAGGCACCACCCGGCGGGGGTCCAGGCGGCCGGTTCTGAGGGTGCTTGGGGGGCTGAGCCAGTAGCACGCATCGTGGGTGAGATCCAGCGGCCTGCCCTGGGGACACCGGCCCCGCGGTGAGGTCTGGCCAGGGTGATGGGGTGAAGTGGGCTCAGGCAAGAGGCAGGGGTGGCCGCGGTCACCTGCCAGCTGGGCGCATCCTAGGGGTCCGGCTGTCCCAGATCTCGCCTCTTCCCACATCCCGCGCCCCCCCCCCCCCATCGTCTGGTCTGGGACACCAATTCTTTGATCTTTCTCTTTTACAATGACTCATTCGAAACCTGATCTCAAAAGGAAATCCTGCAACTCAAAGCTGGGTGAAGCGTGGGCCCTTCCCTGAGAGCACCTTGTGGGCACCCACGTGGCACGTGTCATGGGGCTCACGTCTAAAAATACACTCTGACCCGGCCTCCTTCAGCCCCAAGGCCCTGCCTGGTGGGGTCGATCCTAGGCGGCTGGAAGCCCCCCAGGGACGTGGTGAAGTCACCCTCTGCAGCTCTGGGGCTGGCGACAGGGTCTTGAGCCCGGGCCGGGGCGGGGCTGGTGGGGCTGCTTAGCAGAGGTCAGAAAGTGAGGGGATGGGTGGGGGGACTGTGTTTGGGGGCTGCCCCAGTGCCAGCACTGGTGGGACGGGGGAGCAGGAAGCCAAGACTGTGGAGGTGGGGGCGGGGAGATGACCTTGGGCCTGGGCATCGAAGGACAGGGACACCATAGGGGTGGCCCTGGGGGCATGGGGATGGCGGTGGGCACAGTGTCGACCCCTCCCCAGCCCCCGACAACTGCTCTCTGTCTGTGGATCTGCCTGTTCTGGACGTTTCCCATCAGTGGAATCACACCCTGTGGGTCCTTCTGTGTCTGGCTTCTCTCACTGAGCATCACGTTCTCAGGGTCCGTCCACGTGGTAGCGAGTGTCAGGGCTTCACCCCGTTGCGTGGCTGTGTGATGCCCCCGTGTGTGGAGGGACCACGTGGTGTTTATCCATCATCTGCTGGTGGGTACTTGGGCTGTGTCCACGTTTTGGCTGCCACGGTGACCGTTTAACCGTGTGAGGAGCTGCCGACCCCCAGGTGGCACCACGTTCACTCCCACCCACCGCGTCCCCCCTGCCCCATCCCGGATAATGGTGCCCTGCAGACGCCTTGACTCGCAGGCACATCGCTCCCCTCCCCACACCCCCCTCCGGGTCCTGGTCTGAACCCCCGCTTGGCGGGGTCCCCAAGGCATGCCCCCTGCCCCGTGTCTTTGAGAGGACAGGATGTACAGGCTCCGTTACAGGAACTCCCACCCAGTCATGGAGCCCTCGCTGCGGGGACAGACCTCTTGCTGGGGGAACGTGATGCCCTGGATGGCAGGTGACGGCGTGGGGCCTGAGCCTGCTGGGGCTGCTACTCAGAACGGGGGCCATGGGGGCGCGCAAGCCTGGCCTGCAGCCGGGGGGTTCCTCGGGCGCAGCGCACCCTGGGGACGGCCTGGGGTCCCCCTCCCATGCTTTTTGGCCGTGGGCTCTGGATGGTGCTTCCCAAGAAAGCAGCCCCGCCCTCCGTGGCTGCAGAGCCTGGAAGTGCCCGCGAGTGGGACGGGGTCGGTGGTGCTCGGGGTGTGGCTGCCGAGAGAGGGACGCTGTGGCAGCAGGGGTGTCAGTGGGGTTAGTGGGGGTCTCAGGCAGAGACACATGCCCTGCACTTGCTGCAGACAAGTGACCCAAGGGACACAGCGAGCCAGCCCGCCTTCCATCCCGGAGGGATCCGCTGAGGGGTCCCATGAATCGAGGAGCTTCCCGGGGCCTCCGCGGAGGCAGCGGTCACTGGAGTGGCTTGGGATCGCGGAGGCTCTGGGCTCCACTGCGCGCCAGGTGAGCCTTGTGCTCATACCCGAGCAGCCCATCCTCCCGATGACCAAACCGAAGCTCAGAGGAGCTCAGGCGCCCCGAGTTGTGGGAGGTTCTCCGACCCTTAGACGCGGAGCTGGGCTTTGACCGTCCTCCTGACCGAGACCGTGGGTCCCAGAGCAGCCTCGCATTCCTCCTCCTCCCGGCGGGTCTGGCCTGCAGGAGGCTGGGGGCCGTGGCACTGGCGGCCGGCCAGCAGCTGGAGCCCAAGGCCTGAGCAGAGCGGGGCGGCCCGGCCTCCACTCCCTTCCTGAAGGGCTGGACGCAGCTGTGGGCTGTGGCCCGGCCCCCGGGCCCCTTTCCTTCTGGGTCGCAGGGTGAGGCGCGCACGGGCCGCCCAGCCGGTGCAGGCGGCCCTCCCCGCCCCCACGGGATTGCACAAGCTGCCCGTGTGCAGCAGTGATTACTGGAAGTCCCGAGGATTTCTTCACTCTGGGCTTGGCCGGGAGTGCCAGCCGCCTCCCCTTCCTGCCTCCCCGGGTGATTAACGTCCTGGGGCTGCTTCCCAAGGTGTGCTCCGCCAGCCTGGGGTCCCTGCTATCGGAGGCGGGCGATGGGGCCTGGGGACTGGGGTCCCAGGCCACAGGCGGGTGCGAATCGGGGGGATCGCGTGGGGCTAGGTTGGCCCCTGCAGCTTTTCCCGGCTGGGTGTCTGCCCTCCTTCTCAGTGGGGACCCTGTGTGACGTTAGCCCCATCTGGGTCTGGGAGCTCTTCCCCACTCAGCTTGGCCCCAACCACCCAGAGACCCTCGGCAAGCCTGACCTGGTTGCAGAGGTGTGGGGCTTCCCAGCCCCGGTGGGCCCCCCAGCTCAGAGCTGCTGGCTGGTCGGGCTTCCTCTCTGCCAGACATGCTAGGTACAGAGAGCCAGGGGTGCGCCCCCCCGCGGCTCATGCTGGGCTCGCTGGGCTCCCAGGGCTCGAGGCCCACTTTGTGGGTGGAGGGAGCAGCCCCCGGCCAGCATTATTCAGGGGCCTGAGAACGAGGGTGGGAGAGCGGTGGGGCCTGGCCACCCGGAAGGGGTTGCCCTCACCCTGGCGGTCCCAGCCCGGGTCCCCAGGAGGGGGTGGCCGGACAGCAGGAGGGCCACCCCGGCAGCACTGCGATGCTGGGAGCATCAGCTTGCCCCCTGCGTGGATGGGGCAGTCAGAGGGGCTGGGGGGACATCTACGGGGTCCCCTGGGGGTCCCGCCACCCCCTAGCCTGCTGACCCTGTCCCTGGAGGGCGCCCTCCCCTGTCGGGATCAGAGGGCAACCTCAGGACATGCGTGTCTTTCCCCAGGTCATGATGCCACCACCACGGAGCAAGAAGCCCAGATAGATGCCCCTG
Organism: Delphinus delphis; assembly: GCF_949987515.2. NCBI lineage: Eukaryota > Metazoa > Chordata > Mammalia > Artiodactyla > Delphinidae > Delphinus > Delphinus delphis. The sequence continues at coordinate 2,284,255 of NC_082685.1, read as the reverse complement.
CGGCCCGGCGTGTGGAGCCCCCCGATGCTGGCAGTGGGGCCCACCATGGATGGGGAGTTCCCTCCGCACGAGCCTCCACCAGCCGGCAGCGTCCTGTACAGCCCGCCGCCCCTGCAGACCCCACTGTGCGGGCCCAGCGTCCAGGTGAGCCCCAGCCCTCAGGGTCTCCTCCCGGCCCCTCGGCGCTTCTCTGGTGCCTCAAGCCCATATCCCAGCCCCCAGGTTTGCAGGCAGGACCCTCCAGGGGCTCCCGTCACCCCCAAGTCCCTCACGTGTTAGCCGTGAGGTTTCTCCTGCCAAGGCCTCGGCTGGCCCTCGGGACGCTCGGCCCAGGCGGCTGCCCTCACCTGCGGGACGTCGAGGGCTTGGACCACTGTGGCAGGTCACACTCGTCTGCTCTGCTTCATCACTTCTTTCTTCTTACTTTATGAGACTTTATTTCTTAAGCAGTTCTAGGTTTACAGGAAAATGGCACAGCAAGTTCCCGTACACCTCTCCCCCCCACTTCCCCACTGTTAACCTTCTCACACTCGTGGGTGTGCTGTGTTCCAACCTGGGAGCCGGTGCTGACCCAGCATCGTTACCTGAGGGCCACGGTGACGTTCGGTTCACTCTTGGTGTTGGATGTTCTGTGGGTTTTGACAGATGGCAAGATGACCCGCATCCACCATTACGGCGTCACACAGCGTAGTTTCACTGCCCTAAAACCCCTCTGGTCCCCACCTGTCCATCCCTCCTCCCCCCAGCCCCCGCATTGCTGATCCTTCCCCTGGCTCCAGAGACCTGCCTTTTCCAGAATGTCCCAGAGTTGGAATCACAGTGTGTAGCCTTTTCAGATCTGCTTCTTCCGCTTAGCGATGTGTATTTAAGGTTCCTCTGAGACTTTTCCTGGCTTCACAGCCCATTTCTTTTTAGCACTAAACAACTTTGCATCGTCCGCATGTCCCATGGTTGCTTCCACCCACTGAGGGACATCTCGCTTGCTTCCGAGCTCTGATGACTGCAATAAAAGTACCACGAGTGGTAAAACGACCCTAGGGGCCAGGCCTCCTCATATCACAAAAGGTACAACAGGCCTCGTGAAGAGAAGTGTCCAGAGTCCTCCAGCGAGTCAGGCCTAGAGCCAAACAGGGGCTCTTTCCCTGCAGAAAAGAAAAGAAGCCGAGTTTCTCTGTGTGGAGACTCGAGCTGCCGGGTGGGGAGACCAGATGGGGTACAGGCACCAGGGGGCCGCGTGGGCTGCGGCAGTGATGCGCACACCTGCGTGGGGAGAGAGAGCAAGGATCCAGCTTGGGGTTGGGAGAAGCCGGGCCCTGGGCCTCGGGACCCAAGTGGAGCTCCAGGTTGAGGGTCCAGAGCTGTCATGAGGCATCCCAGACCCCAGAGTGTAGCATCAGATGGGGCTGGGAGGTGCGCGCGAACCCAGGACTCACTCCGTGCCTGGCTGTGCCCACAAGGCACCCTAACGGGGCGGAGCACAGTGCCAAGCCACATTGAGTGGGCCTTGCCAGTCGGCAGGGAGGGAGCAAAAACGGGTCACAGCTGCAGACCCACCCGCAGCTTCCAAGCCTCAGCTAATGGCCAGAGCCTCCGGCCAGGGCCCCGGGCACACGTGTGCCAGGCCAGCTGTACCCACGGGGCCCCTGCCCTCCTCAGCCCCCACCTCCCTCCAAGCCTCTGGCCGCCCGCGCCCACCCTGAGGCTCTCGGATGCCCCGGTGCCATCCCACACGCGGCACAAAGCGTGCTCCTTCCTTGGGTGCTATGTCGCCCTGTTTTGCAGGCTCGGAGCACGCGCCTGTCATTCTTGTCTTTGTTTTTTTTTTTTTTTTTGCGGTACGGGGGGCCTCTCACTGCTGTGGCCTCTTGCGTTGCAGAGCACAGGCTCTGGACGCGCAGGCTCAGCGGCCATGGCTCACAGGCCCAGCCGCTCCGCGGCATGTGGGATCTTCCCGGACCGGGGCACGAACCCGCGTCCCCTGCATCGGCAGGCGGACTCTCAACCACTGCACCACCAGGGAAGCCCGCGCCTGTCATTCTTATAACGCCTCAGGGTTCCTTCTCCTCAGCATCCCATCATTTGCCTAATTATTTTCCTGTTGTTGGGCCTTTGGGGTGACTCCAGTTTTTTCTGCTGCTATAAATAGCGCCACTGCGTTTTCCTCCCCCCTCCTGGATGAGTCCCTGGAGGTGTGTTTCTGGAATAGAATTCCTGGGTCAGAGCGAGCCCCAGCTTGGGCGGGTTTGCAGAGGATGGAGCTGTTCCACAGGGAATGGGCTCCTGCCACGTCCCGTGGTGTTGACCCAGGAAGCTGACTGAGGGCCAGGACATGAGCTCTGTCTGGACAGCCCGTGTGGACCAGAGGGGCTCAGATACTAGAATTGGGGGAGGGATGTTTGGAATAAGACAGAGACCCTTTTACAAGGGAGGTGCCGCGTGGAGCCCGACCTTGGCTCCGAGCCCCACTCCGGGCAGTCAGAGCCAGCAGGGCAGGCTCCCCAGTGCCCTCCAGGGCTCAGGCTGTGCACAGAGCCTGTTCCTCTTGGGCCACCGAATGTGGGGGTTGCCCCTCAGACCACACTGGGCCTGGCCCAAGAGTGACCAGAAGCCCGGGCAGCCCGTGGAGGCTGGGGGCATCAGTGTTGGCACTGTGCTCCTTACTTCTCTCATGTGTCCTGGCCGAACCAAGCTTGTAAGGAGGATCCCAGGGTGGAGCAGGCAGGGAGTGGAGCTGGCCCAGGACTGCCTGGCAGGAACATGCCCCCAGGACTGTCAGTGTCCCTAAGGTGGCCAGATTTAGCAAATAAAAATATAGAGCCCGGTGAAATTTAAGTTTCACATAAACACAAATAAAATTTTAGTATGTGGGTGTTCCATACAGTATTTACACTAAAAATTATCTTTTGTTTATCAGAAATTCCAATTCCTGTTTTTTATCTGGCAGCCCTATGTTATCTGCCGCCCTTGCTGCCCTAGCAGGAATGTCATCTTCCTTCATCAGTTTGCACATGGCCTAGTAAGCTTCTGGCTAATCTCCCAGGGCCTGCTCCTTCCCAGAAGAGGGCCAGCCTCTCTGTCTCCAGGCAGGCTCTGATTGGCTAGCTGGGGTAAGGGCCCATCTTTGGACCAATGTGGTCCCACAGGCCTGCCCTCTGAAGGTGGAGTCACCCCTCTGGCTGCAAGTGTAAAATCCCGAGGAAGGCTCTGATTGGCTGGCCATGCTGTACCACCCCTGTGAGATGGGGCTGGATGTCCTTGGTTGGCAGCCTTGCCAGAGCAACGTGCTGGGGGAGGAGGTTGGGGTGCTGGGTAGACAAAGTCATGAGGGACCCTCCCCAGCCTGAGGCCTCCCCAGCTTGAGGCCTCAAACTCCTCAAGGACCTGGGGGTCCCCTGGTCTGGGAGCTCCACAGGGACCGCCCCAGGCCCAGTCTGGGTGCAGGTGGAGAAGGCTGGTGAGCAAGGGGCCCCTTGGACCCCTTCTCCCTGGCTGCCCCCTTCTGGGCCCAAACTACATCCTGGACTGGCCTCTAGTTTGGAGGCCAAGGGGCCTCTACCAGTTGATACCATCTCACCACATCTCCTTCATGCCTCTTCTCTGAGCTGGACCGTGGGGAAGCAGGCGGGGCCCTGTGGGCAGCCCAGGGCTGGGGGCACAGTGATGGAAAGTGGGGCTGGCAATCCCCTTGGTAGAGAGGGGCGGTCCCGGCCCCGCAGGCTGGTTCTGGGCCGGTACTAGGTCAGTGAGTCCCGAGGGGTGGGCCTTGTGTGGCCAGGGCTGGCACAAGCGGGCACGGCAGCTGCAGCCAGTGGGCCTCCCTGATGGAGCTTCACGTGGCCAGCGGCCCGTTTAGGGCAGGGACGCAGCACCCCGATTCTACAGAGGGTGTGAGTGTCCACAGCCCTACCCCTCAAGCCAGTCCTGGCACATGCTGCCCCTGCTGACCTCAGGCTCACCTTCCAGCCATCCTCCCTCCCCCTGGTGTTTCCTAAAGCAGGTTCTCCAGAACCCCTGCCTGTGCCTCACTCTTGGGCCACACGGGCTTGGCCTCTGGGAGCTCTGAGAAGGCTGGGCTTCAGACCTGCCTGGAGTGGTTGGGCTGCGAGAGTCTGGCTGGGACAGGGCCATCCACGGTGCTGGTGGGAGCCCTTCACCCTGACTTCAGCCCCCGCCCCTCTGAGAAGTCCCCTGCCCCTCTCCCCCACCCACCCGCTGGCAGGCTGCGCGTCTCGCTTATGGGTGCTGGCTCACGAGGGACTCTTACTGTCTTGCTTTACACAGGGTCCCCTCCTCCACTTTCTAGAATGCAGGCGTCCAGCCTGGGCTCCCCAGGCCCTGCAGGGATTCTGGGGGCCCTGCCAGTCCAGAGTCACAGCCATGCCCGCCATCCCCTCCCCGGCTGGTCCCCAGACCTGCTTGTGTACTGACCAAAGCCTTCCTCTTCACCACAGCCCTCTGGGTGGGTTCTTCTGTGCACACGGGGAAGCTCCTGGGCAGGCGGGCTCAGTGCTCTCTGGTGCCTGCCCCAGGGCAGTGCAGTGGTGGGGGGGATGGGGGGGAGGAGGGCCAGGGACCCTGCCCTCCTGTCCTCTCCCCTGACGCCTGCCACTCTGTCTCAGAATGCCATGCTGCATTATCCCTGGTGGAGCAGCTTCTCGCCCACGCCATACCCAGCCTTCTCCAGCGAGAGCCAGTAAGTGCCCATCCCCACTGTGTCCTGCTGGGGGGTCCCCCCTCGCAGGGGCTTCGCTATGCCTCCTCATCCCGCAGTCATGGGCTAAAGAAAACTAGAGCTCTCAGCCACGGGGGCTGTGGGCCCGGCCCTGGCCACATGGGGAGAGCTGAGACTGACCTGCTGTGGTCTGTCTAGCGAGAACTCTCCAGGGAAGAGGGCAGAGGTAGTGGGGACGAGGGGGCCAGGAAGGGCTATACTGTGGGGGGCACACCAGGTGGTGGTGAGAAACTTCAGGGGTGAAAGGAGCTGGGAGGACAGCTTCCCCATGGAGGGCATCAGCAAGCTGGGTTTTGAAGGGTAAGTAGGAGTTTGCCAAGAGAGCATGCCTGGTACCAGGCCAAGGAATGGCCCATGCAAAGGGCACGGAAGCACATGTAGCCAGAGCCTCGAGGTTCTTCTGGGGCGCCATGTCCCGAGACATGGGTGCGTGGGCCCCTCCTGAGCGGAGTTTCTGAGGCACCGGAGTTGTTCCTGCTGGCCTGTCCTGCACCTGGGGTGGGCAGGCAGCACCCCCATCACGCCTGCTGGCTCAGCTTCCTTCTCCGCCTCCAGCCAGTTCATGAACTCCTCCTTCATTGTGGGCCAGCCCTGCGTGGACACCAGCTATGGGCCTGCAGCCGCCACCCCCAGCTTCCCGCCAAAGAGCAGCGACTTTCCTCAGGTAGGAGACCTCGGCTGGGCTGTGCCCCGCGTGGGGTGTCAGTGCTGGGGGACTGGGCTTGTTTGGGGGACGGGCTGGTGTGACTTCCCCGCAGCAAATGGGGGTGCCGGGTCGGAGGTCACGAAACCGAGGCTGGGGGCCCAGCTGCGCTTCTGCTCATCTGCGGGTTATGGGGCCACATCTCGAGCGTCCGATTTCCTCGCCCACTTGCTCCATCTGGGTGCCCTAGCGCCTTGGCGGGGTCCACGTTCTCGGCGCCCCCCCAGGCCGGAGTGATGTCCCATCAGGTCGAAACAGCATAGTGAGCATTTATGTCCCCGAAACGGTAACCGCTTGACGAACGTGAGCCCCTCGAGTTGGAGGAAGGGAGGACGTCTGACCTCGATCTTTTGGGGGACGCCAGGCAGCTCAGCCCCCAGGGAGTCAGGCGGACCCTGCCTTGTAGCCTTGTCCACGGGGTTCACAAGTGGGTCCCACACCTCTGTCCCGCACGGCAGCTGTCGAACCTGAGAGCCTCAGAGGGGGTTTGCGGGAAGGAGCCCAGCAGTGTCGTGGGGTGACCCCAACAGGGGCCAGGTGGCGCCGAGTTTCCCTTGGGAAGCTGAAACCGTTGGCAGCTTCCGTGCTGGCCTCTGGGTCTGGGCTGCTTCGGCGCTCAGTTAGGGAAGCATCCACGTGGGCCCGCCAGGGAGTGGGGTGTCAGGTGCTCAGCTCCCCTGAGCCTCAGTTTCCTTCTGTAAAGTAGGGGCTCATGGGCCCCACCAGGTGACAGGCCGAGGGAGGCCACGGCACACACGGGCCGGTGCAGACCTGCTGGACTCACTTGGACCAAGGCCAGGGCCGTTCAGACCGGCCCACACTCACTGGGGCAGCAGCAGGGCCGGGCAGAGAACCGGACCGAAGGGTGTGTGCTGCGGTGACAGCATCCCCCCAAATCCAGGTCCTCCCGAGACCTCAGGACAAGACCCTACTTGGCAGTCAGGTGTTTGCGGGTGTGATTAGGTAGACGGAGCTGAGGTCCTCCCAGTTAGGGTGGCCCTAAACCCTCTGGGGTCCCTGTGGAGATACAGCTGCGGGGGCCGGGGTCGGGGGCAGGCACGTGGCCGGGGAGGTGGAGCTCAGGCGCTGGGGAGGTGGGGGAACCCGGAGCCTGGGGGGCACAGCCCTGCCACACCGTACCCTGGACGTCTGCCCTGAGCTGCCCTGTCAGTGACCCTCTGTGGCCACCCAGGAAACACGGCTGGGCCTCGTGGCGACGGGAGCAGAGCCTGCCCCTTGGGAGCCCCAAGTACCCCAGGGTGAGGGCGAGGGCCGTGGGGCAGGAACAGGAGGCCCGTGGACGCAGCCTCCCTGCCTTTACAGAGGCATACGTGGTTTCCTCTGCCCGCCGCCAGCCCGTGAGGAGACCCTTGGCCTCCAGGAGAGGAAGGGCCAGTGGGTTCAGCATCCAGGGCGCCCCGACGGCCCAGGACCTTCTCCCCACCCACTACGGCCCCATGTCTCTGGCTCATCTGCGGGCTGGCGGCTGACGGGCCTCCTGTGCACCGTGTCCTGGGCACCGCTCTGCGTCCAGACTTGGTCCCCTGCTGGGGCGTCCCTGCTGGGTGGATGAAGCCTTTGGGGGTGTCCCGGCCCCTGCGGCCACCCGCCTGGCCTCGCTCCGCCCCCCACTCGCCCGCTCCCGCTGCTGCCCCAGCTCTGCGAGGGATCCATGCGGCTTCCGAGCCCAGCAGCCCCCGGGGCGCCGCGTCCGCTCCTTGCTGCAGGTGGGGAAGCGCGCCCCGTGTTGGAGGTTGCTCATCCACCTGACAGATGCTCGCTGAGAGCGGCCGCAGCCCACCCTCTCTCCAGCTGCCCTTGCTGGGGGCGACTTGGACCCAGATCTCCCTTTAGAGCAGCGAAACCTTCTTCAAACGCAATCTCACCTCACTGCCAACCATGGGGTCAGACAGATGTGAGACCACAGTGCAGCCAGGCTGAGGGTCTGAGGCCTAGTGGTCAGCCTCCTCCACCTCCCCCGGGACTCTGGGCCTGTGCGCCAAGCCAGGATGGAGTCCAGAGCGAGCCTGGCATTCAAGGCCCTTCCCAGCTCAGCCCTGGCCCGGTGGGTCCACCACAGCCACCTCTGCTCCTGGTTCAGACTGAGTGACGTCGCACGGGGGCCGGCACAGGGACAGCCCCAAAGACGTCCCTGTCCTGGTCCTGGGACCTGTGGGTCTGTTGCCTCACGGGGCAGAGGTGACTTTGCAGGTGGGATTAAATTAAGGCCCCTGAGATGGGGGTGACCCTGGATTCCCTGGGGGGCCCAGTGTCATCACAGGGTCTTTTTTTTTTTAATATATATATACTTTTTTCAATTAATTAATGTACGTTTGGCTGCGTTGGGTCTTTGTTGCTGCGCGTAGGCTTTCTCTAGCTGCGGCAAGTGGGAGCTACTCTTCGTTGCGGTGCGCAGGCTTCTCATTGCGGTGGCTTCTCTTTTTGCAGAGCACGGGCTCTAGGTGCGCGGGCTTCAGTAGTTGTGGCATGTGGGCTCAGTAGTTGTGGCTCATGGGCTCTAGAGTGCAGGCTCAGTAGCTGTGGTGCACAGGCTTAGTTGCTCCGCAGCATGTGGGATCTTCCCGGACCAGGGCTTGAACCCGTGTGCCCTGCATTGGCAGGCGGATTCTTAACCACTGCGCCACCACAGAAGTCCACAAGGTCTTTATGAGAGGGAGGCGGGAGGGTCAGAGGCAGAGAGAGACGGGAGATGCTGCGCTGCTGGCTGTGAGGATGCAGGAGGGGCCGCGAGCCAGGGATGCGGCGCCTCTAGAAGCTGGAAAAGGCGGGAACCGCTGCTGCCCTGGAGCCTCTGGTAGGAACCGACTCTGACAACCCATCTCAGACTTCTGACCTCCAGAACCATAAAGTAATAAACGTGTGTTGTTTTAAGCCGCTTCACCATGTGAAGCCTTCATGAGGCCCATGGCACACCATTGAAGCGTTCACTCCTGTTTGTACATTAGAAGGAGTTGGAATGGGGAATCCAGACCTGGGCTGGGGGCAGGAAGTGAATAGAAGCCCACAGGCCTTAACACACCTCCTGGTTACTAAACTTGAGCCCTGAGTTTCCTAGCAGCCAAAGCAAAAAGAGAAAGGAGATGGGTTGTGTGACTCTTGCTGCCTAGCAGGAGAAAGCTTCTCCCCGACTTCCGTTTTGGGCCGGGAGCAGTTCCCTGGGGGCTGCACATGAGCCAGCCCAGGCCAGGACCTTTGGTGAGGGTCGAGCCAGCCTCTGTGTGGGGTCCCCATTTCCCAGGTACCTGGGAAGGATCTCTAGCCAGAGGGACTCTGCCCTGGGGAAAGCGGGAAGCCAGTCCGGTCCCTGCTCTGGGGCAGCTCTGCTTCACTGGACAGTCCTGGCCATCAGACCTGGCACCCATTGAGCCCCCAGAGCCAGGGCCCTGGGTTCCAAGTGTGGGAGGGGAAGTGCCCCCAGGGATTACCTGAAAATTTCAGCTCTGACGCTCTTGCCTACACATTACACATGGCATCTTACGTAGCCGAGACCAGCGTCACAGGGCAGAAATTAGCCCTGGTGCAACACTGGTGACCACACCCATGTACACCCATGGGTGTGCTGAGGCGCCGAAAGAACCGGCCAGGTGTCTGTAGGGTGCCCCACACTGGGAGGGGGTCTGCGTCCCTGGCAGGAGGCCCACAAACACGGCACGTTGTCTTCAAGGCCTTGTCGATGCGTTTCGTTGCTGATGGGTTGACCTTGACCCCTGGTGAGGCAGCTTCCTCTGGGTCCCCCCACTGTGCACTGTCCTTCCCGCCCTCAGGTTGACACAGAGTTGCTCAGGCCCTTATACCCCTTACACCTTGAGGGGCCCCACCTGGGGTCTCCCACTGCAGGGTATGGTACGTGTTGGGGGGTGTGGACGTGTGGCTTTTATTTCTTAATTGGAATGTGACTTGCATTTCATACGGTTCAGCAGCTTTTGTGCATTCACAGTGTTGTGCAGACATCACCTTTGTCCAAAGTCCAGAACCTTCCATCCCCCAAAAGAAACCCCATACCCCTTAGCAGTCACCCTTCCCCCTCCTCCATCCCGACACCACAAGCCCCCTCTCTGTGTCTGTGGATCTGCCTGTTCTGGACGTTTCCCGTCAGTGGAATCGCACACCGTGTGTGCTTGTGTCTGGCTTCTCTCACTGAGCATCGTGTTCTCAGGGTCCGTCCACGTTGCAGCGAGTGTCCGTGCTTCACCCCTTTACGTGGCTGAGGGACGTCCCCGTGTGTTGGGGGACACGTGTGTGTATGTGTTTGTCCATCGATGGACATTTGGGTCGTTTCCACCTCTCGACTGCCGTAAATCATGCTGGTGTGGACGTGCGTGTAGACTTCAGTGTGAGCGTGTGTTCCAGGTGTGGCTGACTCTCGCTAGGAGGGCTGTTTGGGGCCTTGTTGGAGTCGGGGTTGGGGGGGTGCCCAGCCTTCCAAATGCCCCCCGAGGCGTTGTGCCTCTAGCTCTTGCTGCCCCTGCCCCTCCAGGCCTTCCCCTGGGTTCTCCCCACCCTGGTTTCTCTGGGGTCCTGGCTGCAGGAGTGGCTGCCCCGCCCTCCTTCACTGCCCCCCAGTGCCGAGCCCCGCTGCAGCCCCCGGGATCAGGTGCTGCCCTGACCCCTCCTCCCAAGGCCCCCTGGACCCTCACGTCTCAGCCGGGCCCCGGGGAGGGGGAGGGCTCTTTTTGGTGGGCTGAGACCCCCTCACGCAGTCGCAGTTGGCAGGGCAGGCGTGCGCCCTGAGGGTCCCTCCAGGCATCTCAGGTGGGCCCCGCGTCCGCCCGATAAGGACACTTTCTGTCTGCCAGCCCAGGCTTCTGGGAAGCAGGATGAGGTCACAGCTCAGAAAAGTGCTTTGCAAACTCTGGGCAGCTCCCCACACGGAGAGGGGTCGGCGACATCCTCTGCTCCGCGAACAGATTTCCACAGGGTCAGAGGCTTGGCCTACCCCGCCAGCAGGCTCCTGGCGATTTCTGGCGCTGGCAGGGCGCGGTGGGGGGCCGCTTCCCATGGGAAGCCCCTGGGTCACGCGGGGCCACGGCCAAGGTCCCCCGCCCTGGGGTCCGCACTCCCTCCGCAGGCTCCAGGGGAGGGTCCATCATGCTTCTCACAGCTCCTGGGGCCCCAGGCGTCCTGGGCTTGTGGCTGTGTCACCCCACCTCTTCCTCCGTCTCCACGTGGTCTTCTCCTCTCTGTCTGTGTCCAGACCTCCCTCTTGTAAGGGCACCGGCCGTCGGCTTAGGGCCCGCCCTGCTCCAGTGCGACCACATCTTAGCCGACTACATCTGCAGTGACCCTATTTCCAAAGGAGGTCCCGACATGGGCCGCGCCCACCCCTCTGTGGCCAGCCCGGGGGCAGCCTAGGGACCAGCGAGCGTCCTGTTGGCCGGGCAGCCCCACGGATCGGACGCGCTGGCCGGACAGGGCCGACCAGCCATCTGGTGATGAGATACAGGGGGCAGAGAGTCTGAGTTTAGAAACTGCTGGCAACCTGACCAGTTTCCTGCTGCTGAAACCCAATCACAAAAAGTTTGTGCTTGTCCTTTGTGGGTTTTCTTTTCAAGCCCGTTTCCTAGTAATTCTTTTTAAAATTGAGACAAAATCACACACCTTAAAATTCATCCTTCTAATGTGTATTCACAGGGTTTTACAACCACCACCTTTATGTAATTCTAGAACGTTCCATCACCCCAAAAGGAAGCCCCATCCCCATCAGCGGTCACTCCCTCACCTCCTTCCCAGCCCCTGACAGCCAGGAACCCACTCCCTGTCTCTATGGATCTGCCTGTTCTGGACATTTCCCACCAGTGGAATCACACCCCGTGTGTCCTTCTGTGTCTGGCTTCTCTCACTGAGCATCGTGTTCTCAGGGTCCATCCACGTTGTAGTGAGTGTCGAGGCTTCACCCCTTTACGTGGCCGAGTGATGCTCCTGTGTGTGGAGGGACCATGTGGTGTTTGTCCGTCATCCGCTGGTGGACACTTAGGTTGTGTCCACCTTTGGCTGCTGTGGACGTGCGTCTCCATTGCCTCTGGTGGGCACCTGGCAGTGGAATCAGGGTCATGGGGTGACTATGACTGTTTTCCGAGGATGCTGCCCCGTTTCGCGCCCCCACCGGCCGTGTAGGGGCTCTGATTTCTCCAGCTCCTCCCCACACTGGTCCCTGCTGGCTTTGTGGGTCCAGCCGTCCGGGCGGGTGTGAAGTGTGTCCCGCTGGTTTCGGGTTGCATTTCCCCGTTGCCTGACAGTTTGAGTGTCCTTCCTCCCCTTGTTGCCATTTGTATACATTCCTCACCTGCGGCAGTGGCCGCTGGCCATGTTCCCCCTACTTCCTCTGCCGGCTGTGGGCTGGAGACAGGTGAGGGCTGCAGCATTGGGCCGAGGTCTCCCTGACCCCAGGGACCCTCCCCAGTCAGAGCTCTGGGGTGCTGGGCAACCGCAGGGAGGCCCATGGGCCCGCTTGCTCCTCTCGGCCGTGGATCCGCACAGAACCGTCCTGGAATGGGGGTGATGGAAAGAAACAAGCAGGACGGGCACCAGGCCTCAGGGCTTTGTGCCCCCCGCCACTGGCCCTGTCTACGTCCTGCCCTCTGTTCTGGGCTGCGGGTTGCAGGGGCTGACGCAACAGGGAAGAGCAGCGTTTTGGGCACAGCCAGGCCGCTTGCCAAGGCTGGAGGAGGAAGAGCAGGGCGGGGCCTGGGGCCCCATGGGGACGGCCCTCCAGGTGTGGCCACAGCACAGGCAAAGGCCCTGGGGCGGGCCCTGTGAGGCACTGGAGGCGGGCTCTGGGTCAGTGAAGGTCCAGGCTGAGGAGCTGAGGGCAGGCCCAGGAGGGCGTGGGGGGCACGGAAGGGGCAGCCAGCCTAGGTTTCCTCCCTGCGATGCAGGGGCCTCTGAACCTCGAGTCACTGCTGTGGGCATCCCAGGGACAGCCGTGGTCCCTGCCAGGCCCAGCTGGGCACATGCTCTGGGGGGACAGTGGTCTGGGGGAAACTGAGGCCGGGGCCAGGAGAGCGCCCGGGGCAGGCAGGGGGCGAGCCAGTGGCAGCCCGCGGGCGTTGTTGACAGCCGTCTGTGGTAGATTCCGCCCCGTTCAGTAATTCTCCGCGCTTTGCCAGTAATCGTCCTGACTTACCAGGCAGGCATCATTTCCTGAAAGTCAGCCGGCCTTAGGGGAAGTAGGCGCAGGCGGTGACTAAACCAACATGCAAATGCGGCCGGGCGGGCTGAGGGCTGAGGGCCGGCGGGCTGAGCCGCCCGTGGTCATGAGGCAGCTGCTCCCACCGCTTCCTCGGGACCCGGCGGCCACCATGTCCCAGCTGCGCTTCTGGCTGCAGTTTGCAGCCCTCGGCAAGGTAACCCTGGGCTCCTGCCTTGCGAGGGGGGCCGGGCTGGGAGGGCCCGTGGGAACCGCCCGGAACAGCCGGGCTGGGGGCGGGGGGGAGGGCTCCCCCAGCCTGCTCCGTCTGTCTGTTTTTGGCAGCGAGGATGACCCCGCTGGAGTTTTCCGAGCAGAGCCACGTGGAACGTGGGGACAGCCAGGGAGGGCAGGGGGCTGCAGGGGGCTGAAGCCGTCCCACCTGGAGTCTTGTGGGCACTCCGTGTCCTGGGATGGTGGCAGTGGCTCTGTGGGGCATGGTTTGAGACGGGCTCTGATTGGACAGGCAGGCTCGGTCCCCATCCCTCCGTCTCTCTGTCCCACTGTCCCTCCTCAGGGCCCCTGCCCAGGACCAGTGAGAGGACCTGTGTCCGAAGAATGTTTCTGGGGTCACTTTCCTGGCTGGGAGGGGGTGCTGAGCAGACCCAGAGCCGGGTCCAGTCTGGGGGCCATCCTGTCCCAGCCTGCTGGGCGGTGGCAGAGATGAGGTGGGGGGGGGGTCACTGCATGGGCAGCTCCTCGCTGGTCCAGGGTCCCCGACATGCTGAGAGGCAGTAAGCACAGTGGGCAACCCTGTGCCCTCCTGGCCCCCCAGAACTGTCGGGGTAACCAGCCAGCTCCCCTGCATTGGGGCCTGCAGTGGGAAGAGCGGGGGCAGGGGGGCCTGGGATCCCGGAGGAGTTCCAGGTGGGGACGCAGGTCGGGAGGTGAGCCCGGGGACGGGTGGACACAGGCTGCCGGGTTGGGGGCTCTGGTGAGGGCCTGGGAGCTGCGGCCCTGCCCTGACTGGGCCCCTGGGGACCCAGGGAAGGTGATTCTGGGTTTGGGTCATCTTGGAGGTCTCCTGTGGCTGCTGGGAGTCAGGTCCCAACACTGGCAGGCAGCCCACCAGGGGGGTCCACTCTCACTTCCATCCAGCCACCCACGGTGGGGAGGGGGAGGGACCTCGGGAGCCCCACCCCCACCCCCTGGGGACCCAAGTGAGGCCCACCTCCCTTTGCCCCCAAGGATCCAGGGGCCCCCAGACGATGCCAGCTGCCCATCAGGGCATCTGGTGGAGACGGTGTCCACAGACTGGGGAGAGAGCACCCACTTTCTTAATAAATTATATTTTTTAGAGCAGTTTTAGATTTACAGAGAGACTGTGAATCAGTTCAGAGGGACCCTGTGTGCCCACGACCAGCTCCTTGGCGCCGCCCACGTCCCAGCTGATGGGCCCGTGTTCATACGTCGTCCTCAGGGCCCCAGAGTCCACGCTTCCCCACGTCGCCTCTGCCCCAGTAACACTGTGGCACCAGGACCCCCAGGCTGTGCCGGTGTCGCCCGCTCTCCTGGGGTGGGCTGGGGCCCTGGGCAGTCGTGGGGAGCCCGGCCTGGGACTCCTGAAGGACGTCCCCAGTTTGGGTTTGTCTGGTGTTTTCTCATGGTTGCACTGGGGCCATGGGTTCCCCGGGGGAGAACTCAGAGGGGAGGTGCCCTTCCCAACCATCACCCCAGGGGTCTCTGCTGCTGAACTTGACCTGACCTCCTGGCTCCTCCACGGGGGGCTTCTTCACCTGCACGCTGTCCTCCTGGGAAGGGTCTCCGTGCTCAGCCCTCACACAGGGTGGCCCCCGAGCGCCCCTTTCAGCCCCTGCCTCTGCCATCTTCGGGGCTGGCCCCTGAGGTCCCGCCCAGCTCCCTGCCCACTGCCCAGTGACTGTTTCACCTTTGGGAAGCAGGCCCACCTCTCAGGGCTCCAGGGTCATCGTCACCCTGACCAGGCTCGGCGGCGCTCGCTGGGAGGGCCACGCTGGTCCCAGAGGGACTTTAGCAAAGACAGCTTTCCCCGACTGGACGCGGACCCCACCCCAGCCAGCCTTCGGAGTCTCTGGGGGTCACTACCCCATGTCACTTCATGGGGTCCGGGCGGCCAGCTTCTGCAGCCCACCCTTCCCTGGCATTGTCCACCAGACTCGGGATGTGCCACCTCTGATCCCAGCTGACCGGGGGTGGGGTAGGGAGCAGGCCTCAGGGGCAGCAGAGCCAGACCCACTGCCGCCGCCTCAGCGTCCCCCGAGATGGATGCTCTGGCCTGTTGAGTCGCCGGGCTCTCGCATGGGGGTGCAGCGTGCCCCAAGGAGCATCATGGAGCACCTGTTCCCTGCTCTGGGGTTGGCATCCCCCTCCTGCTTCTTCCCAGGCTGTTGAGCTGGTCCTGCTAGGCACTGTCTGCCACGCCCCCATCTCCTCGCCTGGACTTGCCCAGTCGCCAGGTCCTGCAGCTGCAGGCGGTGGGGGGAGGTTGGGGTCTGCCCCCCTTCCGTGGGACCAGCCCTCCTTGCAAACCGCCGGAGCCAGGGCACCCTGGGCAGTGGGAGGCGTCCACAGGGGGCCCCCAGCCTTATACCAGCTGAGCAGGCCCCACCCCTTCCTGCCAGGCCCGCTGTCCTTTTCGCACAGTGCTCTCAAGCCTGCCTGTTGGGGGCTGTGCACGCACCAGCATCTGAGCACGGGGTCCTGGGGAAGCTGGACAGTGTTGCCTGGAGGTCCCTGCACCCCAGGGCGTGGGGGGCTGATTCCCATGCAGATCAGTCGGAGGGGAGCCCCAGAAACACGGCCCTTGAGGGGCCGTGGGGTAGGACTGGGAACTGGCTGAGATCAGGGGCCTGCTCTCGGTGACCTGGGACTGCGGAGACCTGCCCTCCACCCCCAGAAGCCAGCTCAGCTGTGGCCTCCAGGCCCGAACTGGTCACATCGGGTGGACCCTAGGCCCAGGCCCACCCTTCCTCCCCAGAGTCCACTGATCTGAGCCCCTGGGACCCCGAGACCCCCACTGGTCAGCCCTGCCCACCCTCCTGGCCTTCTCTCACTGGTTAGTGGGACACCACACCCTCTGTCCCAGCCCGCCCGGCCGCGGCCTTCCAACAGCCCTGATGGGCCGAGATGTGTGAACAGTACGCGGGGCTGGGGGCTCCCAGAGGGCCGTTCTCCCTCCTCCTCGGCCCCTGCCCTGCTTGGGAAATGCTCCCGTTGATGGGCACGCTGAGGCCACAGCCCACCTGGCTCCACCCATGGCAGGCAGGCGGGGGTGGGGGGTTCCCTCCCTGCGGGGCTCGGCTGAGGGCTGCCCCGCATCTGAGCCTGGAGGGGCTGAGGGAGGTGGGGGGCCTGCACCTTCCCCAGCTCTGGGCACGGGGAGCTGTGCTGCACTGCCCTCCCCAGGTGGCAGGCGGTGTGAGCACCGTGACCCAGCGGGGCACTGCAGGGGACCCTGGTCCAGAAGCCCCAAGGGGCTGTCTCTGCATGTCCCCACGTCCAGCACAGGCCAGGCACACTCAGGAGCTCCATGCCTGTGACCAGGGCTGGGAGGGAGGGGGGCCGGTATGGGACCCCCCTGCGCTGCACCTGATTCCCTTTGTTTATTTATTTTTATTTATTTATTTTGGCTGCGTTGGGTCTTCGTTGCGGCACGCAGGCTTCTCTCTAGTTGTGATGTGCTGGTTTTCTTTCTCTAGTTGTGGTGTGCGGGCTCCAGGGCGCGTGGGCTCTGTAGTTTGCGGCATGCGGGCTCTCTAGTTAAGGCGCACAAGCTCAGTAGTTGTGGCGTGCGGGCTCAGTTCCCCACCCAGGGATCGAATCCCCGTCCCCTGCATTGGAAGGCGGATTGTTTACCACTGGACCACCAGGGAAGTCCCCCGATTCCCTTTAAATTTAGGTTTAGAAATTGCAGCCTCCACAGCAGCAGATGTCTCCTGAAGCTGTGGCGGTCCGTGCGTCCTGGCATCCCTACACCGGTGTCACCTCCTCCATGGGGATGGGCCAGGGCAGGCACGGGGTGTCCGTCACCTTCTCCCGGTGTCCTCTGAGTAGAGTCCAGCGCAGCGCCTGTGGGGTCTGGTTTCTCTCACCTCCACTTGCCTTTTTCCTTTTTTCTTTTCAAACAGCTTTATTGATACAGTTCACATATTGTAAAACTGACCCATTTGAATTGCATAATTCAGTTTCCAGTGCATTCACAGAGTCGGGCAACCATCACCTCTGTTTAGTTCCAGAACATTCTCATGGCCCCAAAGAGAAGCCCCGTCCCCATCAGCAGTCACCCCACACCCTCCCCAGTCCCTGACAACCAGGAACCCCCTCTCTGTCCCTTTGGATCTGCCTGTTCTGGACGTTTCCCATCAGTGGAATCACACACCGTGTGTCCTTCTGTGTCTGGCTTCTCTCACTGGGCGTCGTGTTCTCAGGGTCCATCCACGCTGTAGCGAGTGTCAGTGCGTCACCCCTTTCTGTGGCAGAGCAGCATCCACCGTGTGGCTGGGCCTCACAGCTGCCCTCACCCGGCCTGTCTTGCAGGACTCCTCGTACCTCGATGACCTCTCCAATGCCTCCATCTTCTCCTCGTCCGTGGACTCCCTCTCAGACATCGCAGACACACCTGACTTCCTGCCCGCCGACAGCCTCAGCCAGGTGCCCACCATCTGGGACGTGAGCACTGGCCCCTCCACCCATGACAAGGTCAGTGTGCCCCATCCTCGGCCGAACAGACACAGAGGAGGGTGTGGCTCGAGGGTGCTCATGTCTCCCATGTAGGCCAGAAGATGCAGGGGCTCCCCAGGGGGAAGAGGGGCTCCGGGGAGCCCGGCATACACTAGTGGACACTGGTGGGCATATGCCTAGATGCCCTGACGGGTTCAGTGCCCATGAAACCCCCGGGCCCTCGGGAAGCGTCTGGGCCCAGTCTGGGGCTGGCAGGGGGATACGAAGTGCCCAGAGTAGGTGCAGCAGGCGACCCAGGCCCGTCCTCGCCTCGCCAGGGCCCTCCTACCGGTTCCCAGCCTCCCGGGAACCTGAGGCCCAGGCGGGCAGCTGAAACGCCACGCCCACTGCTGCTGCGGCCAGCCCTGCCTGCGGGAACCTGAGTCAGCCTTCCAGGAACCTGCGTCTGCAGCTGTTTGTTTGTTTTCGTTAATTCAAAAAAAAAAAGGGAGAGGGAATTGAGAGTAGGTTTCAGACCTCCCTGTGCCTCATTTCCATTTTATTTTCATTTCAAAAAAACTTTGTGTTTTTTTTCCTTTCAGTTTTATTGAGATGTGATTGATAGACAGCAGTAAGTTTAAAGTGTACGTACAGAATGGTGATTTGACTTGCATACATCATGAAATGATGACAAGTCAGTGAACATCCATAGTCTCATATAGATACAGAATTAAAGAAATAGAGGGAATTCCCTGGCGGTCCAGTGGTTAGGACTCGGCACTTTCACTGCTGAGGGCATGAATTCAGTCCCTGGTCAGGGAACTAAGATCCCACAAGCCACACAGTGTGCCCCCAAAAAAAAAAAAAAAAATTAAAGAAGTAAAAACCGTATTTTTTCTTTGTGCCGAGAACCCCTAGGGTTTACTTTAAGAACTTTCATATATAACATACAGCAGTGTAAATTCTATTTATCGTGTTGTACATCGCATTCCTAGTACCTATTTATCTAGTACTTTATGTATCCCAAGTACTTATGTATCTATCAAATCTAGGTTGGGCGGGCAACAGGAAGGAGGCTGGTGGCCAGCTGAGGGGCTTGAGGACCACAAGGCGAGCCCCCCCTGGAGGCCGGGGGGCCCATAGAGGCACTTCCTCCCCACCTGTGGCCTGCAGTCTCATGCCTACTCTCCCTGCCTCTCCCCTCCAGCTGTTCCTGCCCAGCGGGCCATTTACAGGCCTTGAGGACCCTGTGTCCTCTCTCTCCAGCACCCCACTTCTCGTCAGCTACCAGGTGAGCCAGGCCCCTTCCCTACCCCTGCCCATCCCTCCTGGGGACCAGGGAGGGCCACTCACTCAGGCATCTGCTGTATGCGGGCCCTGGGCCGGCTTAGAAGCATGGTCTGACCATTATACAGATGGGGAAACTGAGGTCCCAGGGAGGCACCATGCTAGGAGGGGGGACCTCTCCCTATTGCCCCAAGTCACTGGGCTGGCTGGTGGACCAGGCTCCTGATCCGGGCAGGGAGGCTGGCGTGGTGCAGGGGACAGTACTGTCCCCAGCATGACAGCACCTTGCCCTCAGTCTCAGAGTCATCCCGAGGAGGACGACGAAGCTGAGGAGGATGAGGCAGAGGAGCTGGGCCACGCGGAGACCTACGCCGACTACGTGCCATCCAAGTGTGAGTGTGCTGTGGGAAAAGACCCCCAGCAGCGACCACCGGGCTGCACAGCCTCACGGGGTCTGCGTCCTCCGGCCAGGAGCACCCATCCCCGGGGTCCCCGAAGGTCCCAGGGCCCCTTAAACTGCCAAGGCAGGTGTGGGAGCTGTGGGCGGGCTCCGGAGGGGCGGTTCTGTAATCGGGGTTGTGCTCCTCACTCGGCACATAGGCGGAGGGGGCAGTGGAGAGGTCAGCCGCCTTCCTGCTCTGCATCAATGGGCCACGCCCCCAACCCTGTCCAGACCACGCCCCTGACCTACCTCCCCCTCCCACCCCATGCCCCCCTAGCCAAGCTTGGGAAGCAGCACCCAGACCGCGTGGTGGAGACCAGCACTCTGTCCAGCGTTCCGCCGCCGGACATCACCTACACCCTCGCCCTGGCCTCCTCCGACAGCGGAGCCCTTTCCGCCTTGCAGCTAGAGGCCATCACCTACGCCTGCCAGGTGATCCCAGGGTCTCCAGGCAGGTCTGCGTCCGGCGTGGGGGGGTCTCAGTGCCCACCCTGACCCTGCCGCACGCTGACCCCCGTCTCCTCCCCCTCTCCCGCAGCAACACGAGGTCCTGCTCCCCGGTGGGCAGCGCGCGGGCTTCCTTATCGGCGATGGCGCGGGCGTGGGCAAGGGCCGCACGGTGGCCGGCATCATCCTGGAGAACTACCTGCGGGGCAGAAAGAAGGCCTTGTGGTGAGCTGTCCCTCCCTGGGCATGGGGTGGGCCGGCAGGTGGGCAGGGGGTTCCTGAAGCCTACTGGCCCGCACCCGCAGGTTCAGCGTCTCCAATGATCTCAAGTACGATGCGGAGCGCGACCTTCGGGACATCGCCGCCCCTGGCATCGCGGTGCACGCGCTGAGCAAGGTGGGTGGCCCGCAGCCCCTCGCCTGGTAGGGGTGGGGGTCCCGGAGCGCGGGCGTGGCTATGCCCCGGCGCGCACCGATGCCTGGCCCTCTCCCCAGATCAAGTACGGCGACAACACTACCTCAGAGGGCGTCCTCTTTGCCACCTACTCCGCCCTGATCGGGGAGAGCCAGGCAGGCGGGCAGCACCGCACGCGCATCCGGCAGATCCTGGAGTGGTGTGGGGAGGCCTTCGATGGCGTGGTATCCTGGCCGTGATGCGGGGGCGGGGCCGAGCGCAGGGGGCCGGGAGGGGCGGAGCCGAGTTGCAGGGGGCCGGGAGGCCTTGGTCCTGGCCGGTGCCGGAGGGTGCGGAAGCGCGGGAGGAATTCCCGGAAGGGAGGGCCTGGTGGCGCAGGCTCGCCCTCAGGGACAGCTGTTACCCGCCCTTGGCCATCTGGCTCAGCCTCCTGGCTCCAGCTGGCCAGACCCGTAACCACAGGGTCGGGGTGGTGTTTGCTGCGACACCGCGGGCGGCGGGGCCGGAGGTCTGGGGGCGCAGAGCACTTCCTCGCCCGTCCTTGTCCGGCCCCCAAGCTGGTCCCACCCAGGCTCCGTCGGGGCGGGGCGGGAGGCAGTCCAGGAGAGCCAGAGCACAGCTAGGCCAGAGGCCCCGCTGCTCTAGCCCTGCCAGCTGCTGTGGGTCCCAGGCGCTTCCTGACTGGGCCGAAGCCCCAGGCGTCTCCCTCCTTTGCTTTTCAGCCTGAGATCACTTTCTTTTTGCTCCCACCAAACTGTAGGAAACAAAGCATAGGAAAGTCCGCCAGGGACTGCCCTGGTGGTCCAGTGGTTAGGACTCCCTGCTTCCGATGCAGGGGCACGGGTTCGATACCTGGTCGGGGAACTGAGATTCCGCAAGCTGCCTGGTGTGGCCAAAAAAAAAAAAGGAATGTCCATCAGGCTGTAGGAAGAAGTTGTTTAGGGGACTATAAGCTAGAGTCTGATGTGTATCTGGTGTTAACGTTTTCTTGTTTCACACATTCCTCTTACCAGTAACAGCCTTCAGGCCAACCCCCCTCGGCCTTCTCCCCAGCTGCTCCCCGCCTCCACACACACACACACACACACACACACACACACACACACACACACACACACAGAGGGGCCACAGCTTCCCCTGCGGAGTTCTGCAGGGGCCCTTAGAGGACCCTCGGGCTCTATCTCCCTGGGATTCACCCTTGTTCTCAGAAGTGGGGTGAGTGCACTTTCCCGAAGCTCCCCTCGCTCCCTCCGATGAGACAAGGCCTGTGGGCCCTCTGTTCACGAGGCATAGTCTGTTTAGAGCTCCCATGAGCCAGAAGAAGCAGCAGGGTTACTGATGCTTCTGGGCGCCCGGTGTCAGGTGACAGCTCAGCTCAGCAACAGCAGCATAAAAAAACAGCAATGTTAACCTCACACCTCGGGGGGGGCCACATGGCATCGGGCTAACCTCACTCGCGTTTCCGCTGATCCTCCGTCGAACCCCTGTACATACGTGTGGACACATGCGCGTGCGTGTGGCACTCACACCTTGCCTTTCAGGTAGGTTCGTGACAGACATACTTGTCTGTAACTTGCGCTTTTTCCCCTGAAAACATTAAGAACTTTATGTGTCTTTCAATTCCTGTCCACGTTGTTCGGGGCCTAGAGGCTGTTTCCCTCTGGCTTTGGTGGCCTCACACACCCCAAGGACCACACCCCGTGGCCAGATACCCCCAGGCACCTTCCAGAGTTCCCCCCAACCAGGAAGGGACCACCTAGGGTGTCGTGGTGGGTCTGTGGGGCGGCCCGCCTTCCAGCACAGTCCTTAACCCACGCCCACCCCAGATTGTGTTTGACGAGTGCCACAAAGCCAAGAATGCCAGCTCCACCAAGATGGGCAAGGCCGTGCTGGACCTGCAGAACAAGCTGCCCCTGGCCAGGGTGGTCTACGCCAGCGCCACAGGTGAGGGGCCTGGTCATCGACGAGCGAGCGATGCCTGCCCTGGCGCAGCTGTGTGTGAGAGAGAGTTGGGGGGGGGGGGGCGTCTGGTCTGCAGCCCAGCTCCTGCCAGGCCCTGTTCTCAGACACCAACCCCTGTCAGGGGCCTCCCTTCTGCCAGCTGGCCGTGGGCACTTTCCCGAGAGCCTCAGGTCCCCATTCCTGGCCCTCGTGCCATTTCTGGGGCCACACCTGAGGCCCCCAACCTTCCCAGGTCGGAGGAGCTGACGGTGGCTCCCCCTTCCCCCAGGTGCCTCTGAGCCCCGGAACATGATCTACATGAGCCGCCTGGGTATCTGGGGCGAGGGCACACCGTTCCGGACCTTCGAGGAATTTCTGCATGCCATCGAGAAGAGGTGTGCGCTTTACCCCGTGCCCATCCCCCACACGATGGGAGCGGGGGCCAGGTGTCACGCTCACCCCTGCCCATGCTCCTCTGGCAGCCAGAGAGATCTTAAAATGCAAATCCTATCCTTCCTCTGCCTAGTACTTCCCATCGGTCTCAGGGCGAAAGGGCCTCCTCCCCACTTTTCCTGCTCCCGTGCAGGCCCCTCCTTGGTCCAGGCAGACTACCTTCTGTGTGTTTCCAAGGCCCACCAGGCCCTTGGTGACCACAGGGCCTTTGCAAGTGCTCTCTGCTCCATGCACCTGGCCCTTCCTCGCTCTCCAGGGCTCAGTGCTGGGTGACAGCCCCTCCCCAGGTTGCTCTGCCCCTGGGTGGGACCTAGCACGTGGTCCCAGGCCGTGGCCCAGGCAGCCTGTGTTCACCTGCAGGGGTGTGGGCGCCATGGAGATCGTGGCCATGGACATGAAGGTCAGCGGCGTGTACATTGCACGCCAGCTCAGCTTCTCGGGCGTCACCTTCCGCATCGAAGAGATCCCGCTGGCCCCGTCCTTCGAGCGCATCTACAACCGGGCGGCCCTGCTGGTGAGCCTCTGACTGAGTGGACAGCCTGCATGTCCCCTTGGAGTTACGCCCCCGTCACCTTCAGCGTCTGCCCTTAAGACACCACAGGGATTAGTCAGACTGGACAGGAGGGAGCACCTGGCCCGCCCGCCTCGGTCTTTGGCAGGAGCCCAGCATCTTGATCCTGTTCAAGTTGGGGATTCTGTACGGACTGTACGCCCGCATCCCCGCCTCCCCTCCCCATGATTTCCTGAGCACGTTGCCCCCAGGACAGAACCCAGAGCTGGTGGCCGTTTTCTGTCTCTCTCCATGGGGCCGTCCTGGGCGCTGCGGGGTGGGAGCACCTCCCTGGACCCACCTGCTTGATGCCTGGATCCCCCCAGTGTGACAGCCGCAGATGCCCCAGACGTGGCCCGGTGTCCCCTGGGGGCAGGACCACCCCAGCGAGACCCTGGTCTGAAGTGTGGAGAGTCAGAGGCCGCTGGCAGGGAGCTGGCAGGGAGGGTATCCCCGCCGCCTCGGGAGGCGGTGTCCACCCGCCCCTGGGTTGCACGAGCACCATTCCACCACGGTCTCACCAGCATCACACTTGTTGTTTCTTAACATTTCCGAGCGTCCAGCTATCGCCAGGGCCTCCTTGTTGCTCTACTTACAGCCCCCCTTCCCTGGCCCACATTTCCACGGGGCGGGGGCAGCCAGGGTCCGGGCAGAGACGGTGGTAGTGAGCTCAGCCAGGCGTGTCATTTCAGTGGGCCGAGGCCCTGGGCGTGTTCCAGCAGGCAGCCGACTGGATCGGCCTGGAGTCACGCAAGTCCCTGTGGGGCCAGTTCTGGTCGGCCCACCAGCGCTTCTTCAAGTACCTATGTGTTGCCGCCAAGGTGCGCCGGCTGGTGGAGCTGGCCCGGGAGGAGCTGGCCAGGGACAAGGTGAGCTGGGCTGTGCCGGGCCCCCTGCATCCCTGTGTCAGGGGCGAGTGGGCAGAACCCGGCACGCCGTGTCAGCCTCACGATCGCAAAGGAGCCTGCGTGTGGCTGGGCCGAACCCCCAAGGATGGGGCTGGTGAGGGCGATGCTGAGACCTGGAAGGTTCTGGTCCCGCCTTGCCCCAGGCTACCCGTGTGCAGGCTGGGCTGGCGAGTCCCAAGAAAGAACAGGGCAGAGGATGGGGGTGGGGGTCCGGGAGCTGAGGCTGGCTGTGGACTGCCAGGTGGACTTTCCAGGTGGATCTGGGCTTGTCGGGGCCTGGCAGCCCGAGGGACACGGGGGTGGGAGGAGGGAGAGGCTGAGGCCCGCCCTGGGTTTTGGCTGCTGGGACAGGGCCAGTGTGGGGCCTGGTGCTTCCCTGGGGGCCCCTCTGGGGCCCGCACTCCGGGGCTGGTGGGCAGGCCTCTGCTCACCACCACCCACCCCCGCAGTGCGTGGTTATCGGGCTGCAGTCCACGGGTGAGGCGCGTACCCGGGAGGTGCTGGGCGAGAAGGAGGGCCAGCTTGATGGCTTCGTGTCCGCCGCCGAGTGAGTGATGCCTGCGGCCCGGTGGGGAGGGTGGGGGCTACGCCGGGGACCCCCTCCCTCTGCGACCCACCCTGGGGCCGACCTGTGGCCTGGCCCTGCCTGTATTCCCAGCCTAGGGAGCGGCCCCGGTCCTAAGTGACCTTAGGCCCACCTCGCATCGTAAAGCCAGAAAGGGTAACCGTGGGGACCCCAGGACTCGGAGGGCGCTGGCCGAGGGTCCCAGGGCTTTAGAATGAGGCTTCCCGGTGCCTGCACCCACCCCCCCACGTGGGAACCGTGCCGTTTCAAGGACGACACTGATTTTAGGGACTGGCCTTGCTGGTCCCCAAAGCCCCTGGCCTCCCTTCCCACCCTGGGTGAGGGTCCCAGCACGAGGCCCCTTGCCTGGCTCACCTCATCCTGGCCTCTCCCCCTCAGCCCAGCATCACCTCCCTTCCCCTGGGACCCCATCCTGGGAGCCTCCCCCTCGGCCAGTCAGCGCGTGTGGGCAGAGCTGTGGGCCCTTTGATGGCGGGAGCCCCACCCAGCTTCCCACCCACGCTCCGTCCATTGCCCACCACGTGGGACCCCCGCCCCCCTGTCCTTGCAGCTCCTTTCCCCTCCCACGCGCCTTCTCTGAGCCCCTGCACCCAGACCCACCCGTGGGGCCCCCTGGCGCTGGGTGTCCCCACCACAGCAAACCCACACACGGGACCCAACCCCTCCAGGTCTCCCAGTGAAAATAAACTCTGCTTCTCACTTTCAGAGGCGTCTTTCTGTCGCTAATTCAGAAGCACTTTCCTTCAACCAAGAGGAAGCGAGAGAGAGGACCGGGCAATAAGCGAAAAAGTAAGCGCCTGCCGCCCGCCTGGACCTCGGGCGCCTTGTGGCCTCCTCCCTTGCTCCTGCCGCCTCCCTCCGGCCTCCCTCCTTTCTGAGCCTTGATCTGGGTCAGGCTGTCACTCCCGCTGCCCCCTCTGCTGCTGGCTGCACAGCCACGTGGCCTGACCCCTGATGCCCTCCCCAACCCTCCAGGGCAGCTTGCTCAGTCAGCTAAAAACTCCAGCGCTGCAGGATGGGGGTGTGGCTAGCGCATCCCCACGGCCTCTAGCCTCACCCCCAGAAGGCGGGGCCTCGTGCTCTCCAGGTGAAAGTGAGCCGGAGGCCAGAACCACACTGGTCCTGGGACTAGGATGGAGCCCTTCAAAGCACCCCGGGATGGGGCAGTGGCCTCATAGCGCCTTCTGGCATGCACTGCCTGCTGCTCTAGGCAAAGGCTGAGCATCCTCGCCCAGGGGGGAAGTAGGGCTCAGAGAGGCCAAGCAGCTTACCTGAGGGCACACGGCCAGCCTTGGGGGCCCAGTCCTGCTCCTCCCACTTCCTGGGACCGGCCTCCCGGGTGTCCTGGATGGTAGCTTAGTTACGTAGGCCCCTGGACCATCACCCCATCAGGGCCTGGGCTCATCCTCTGGCCGACCCACCCAGGGCCACCCTGTGAGTGTGGGCGTGTGGCCTCCCCAGGCACCACCCGAGGACACACTGCCGTGTCAGGAAGTCTGGCAGGGATGTTAGAGGTGCCCCTTTACGCTGTGCCCTGGCCACCAGCAGAGCCCAGACCTGCCAAAGGTGGATGGAGCAGGGGGCTCTGGCCCTGAGCCCTGACCATCCTGGCACCCGGGCCTGTCCCCAGACCGTGCCGCCAGGACAAAGGCGTGGGGCCAGGCGGCAGTGACCCCTGGCTGCTCCCCTGCAGGGCGGCCACGGGGCCGTGGGGCCAAGGTGCCCAGGCTGGCGTGTG
Source organism: Delphinus delphis (assembly GCF_949987515.2). NCBI lineage: Eukaryota > Metazoa > Chordata > Mammalia > Artiodactyla > Delphinidae > Delphinus > Delphinus delphis. The sequence goes on along the minus strand of NC_082685.1, from coordinate 2,258,209 downwards.
ACGCAGCGGGCGTGATCCGCGTCAGTGACGACAGCAGCACAGAGTCGGACGGCGGCCTGGACAGCGACTTCCACTCCTCCCCCGAGTCCCTGATGGACGATGACGTGGTCATCGTGGACGCCATCGGGCTCCCGGCCGACGACCGCGGTGAGGGCCGTGGCCACCCCCACGCCCTCCCCCCAGGTCCTCCCCCCACGTCCCTGCTTCTCAGGCTCCGAGTGCGGGCGTTGGGGCGCGCGGCTGGCAAGGGCTGGTGGGGCTTAGGGAGAAGGTTCTGGACCCCTGGCTCAGCCCCGCTCCCCAGAGACCCCCATCATCCTCAAGGGCCAGGGCTGGGAACAGGGCCGTGGGCAGGCGGCCTGGACAGTCCCCCTTGACCCTCTGGCCCCACAGGCCCCCTGTGTCCCCCACCGCGGGACCTGCACGGCCCCGGTGTCCTGGAGCGGGTGGAGCGGCTGAAGCAGGACCTGCTGGCCAAGGTGCAGGCGCTGGGCCGGGAGCTGCCCGTCAACACCCTGGACGAGCTCATTGACCAGCTGGGGGGTCCAGAGTGCGTGGCGGAGGTGAGCTCTGGTGCTCCCTGGTGGCCAGCTTGGCGGTGGCGGCGGAGCCGGGGGTGGGGGTGGGGGCGTGGGGGGGAGGAGGGAGGGGGGCGGCGGTGCTGCGGCTGCTGGGTCCAGCGTCCCGTGTCCTGCACTACCCCTTCAGCCACTGCCGCCCAGCTCCACGCCCACCTCCCCCGCACGCCCCCCTGGGCCAGGGCTCCCAGGCCTGATCCCCGACCCCGTCCCCCACCCTGTCCCCGCTCCCGTCCTTCTTTCCCCCTGTGCTCCTGTGCTCTTTCCTGGGACGTCCCTCTGGTGCCACCTCAGTTTCATCTTGGCTCAGGCGGCTGGGTTGCCATAAAAAAACTTAGGAAGATGGCAGTTACCATTCCTGCTGATGGCCCCGTGGGCACCCGAGCCTGGCAAGAGGCCGGGTCCTGGCAGCCCCCTGCCACACACACCCAAGAGCCCCAGGGTCCCAGGTGGGGGGACAGGGAAACTGAGGCCCACGGGGACCAGCCCCTGGGCGACCACAGCGGCTGACAGCCTGTCCCCTCGCCCCCACCACGGCCACAGATGACCGGCAGGAAGGGCCGCGTGGTGTCCAGGTCCGACGGGACGGTGGCCTTCGAGTCCCGGGCGGAGCAGGGCCTCTCCATCGACCACGTGAACCTCAGGGAGAAGGAGCGCTTCATGAGCGGAGAGAAGGTGGGGTGCGGGACTGTGCCTGGAGGGCACCCCTGTGCACCTGCGCATGGGCTGGGAGGCACAGGTGTCCCGAGCGGCTGGCTGGAGGACCACCAGCTGTGTGGGGGTGTGTGTGCTGTGCTCCTGTGCCTGTGTGGGGCCCTCACAGCGCCCCCCGGCCAGCCCCGCCTTCAGCCCGAGTCCCACGCGCCCTGTGTTGGTGCCTGGCCCACCGCTTCTCTGGGCTGCCCCGTGGGAGCTGATGTCCACAGGGCAGGCAGACCCTCCAGGGGTGACCCGGGATGGTCCAGATTCCATTCTAAGCCTTCGGAGACACCTTCACGGACACACACGTCTGAACTTCCTGTGTGGGTCCCTCCAGGTGCAGCCGGTTGAGCCAGGGCACGCAGGGTGCGGGGCGAGGAGGAGCAGGCTGCCCGCCCTGCCGCCCCACAGACCTGTCCCCGTCCACGTCCCTCTAGCTCGTGGCCATCATCTCAGAGGCCTCCAGCTCTGGCATCTCCCTCCAAGCCGACCGCCGGGTACCGAACCAGCGGCGCCGGGTGCACATGACACTGGAGCTGCCCTGGAGCGCCGACCGGGCCATCCAGCAGTTTGGTGAGCCCCGCCCCGCCCCAGGCCGCCCCACCCCGGGGCCTGCCTGGTCCCTAAAAGCCCTCTCTGCCTCCAGGCCGGACCCACCGCTCCAACCAGGTTTCCGCGCCCGAGTACATCTTCCTCATCTCAGAGCTGGCCGGGGAGCGCAGGTTTGCCTCCATCGTGGCCAAGAGGCTGGAGAGCCTGGTGAGCCTGTGGGCAGAGGGGGGGGCTGGGTGTGGGACTGGGCGGGGAGGCTCCCTGGGGAGGGCGGAGGGCGCAGGGAGGAGCACCACGTGGGCAACGTGTGACCGCTTCCCCCATCCCGGGCAGGGGGCTCTGACCCACGGGGACCGCCGAGCCACCGAGTCCCGTGACCTGAGCAAGTACAACTTTGAGAACAAGGTACCCGAGGTGGGAGAGCCCAGGAGAGGAGGGTCCTCGGGGTGCCAGGACCCCGAGACCTGGGGTGCCCCAGCCTCTGACGCGGCCCGCGGCCCTCACCCCTCCCCACAGTACGGCGCCCGGGCGCTCAGCTGCGTCCTCACCACCATCCTAAGCCAGACAGAGAGCAAGGTGCCGCTGCCCCAGGGCTACCCTGGAGGGGACGCCGCCTTCTTCCGTGGTGAGTTGGTGGACCCTCCCCACACACCCCAGGGGGACACGGGTCATGAGGGGGAGCCCCCGTGGGCTGGGGCGGGCAGGCGTGCGAGACTCTCCCTCCCCACAGACATGAAGCAGGGGCTGCTGTCCGTCGGCATCGGCGGGCGCGAGTCCCGGTCCGGCTGCCTGGACGTGGAGAAGGGTGAGTCCCACGCCCCCGGCCCCGCACCTCCTGGGTGGGTGGACAGGGAGGGCCGGCTGGACGCAGCCTGAGGCCCCCTGTCGCCAGCAGACTGCTCCATCAGCAAGTTCCTCAACCGCATCCTGGGGCTGGAGGTGCACAAGCAGAACACGCTCTTCCAGTACTTCTCCGACACCTTCGACCACCTCATCGCCGCCGACAAGAAGGAGGGCAAATACGACATGGGCATCCTGGGTGAGCCCCGCTGGGGATGCCCTTCCCCCCGGGCCCGGGCCCCCAGACCCGCCGCTGACCCCGCTTGCCCTCCCCAGACCTGGCCCCTGGCATTGACGAGATCTACGAGGAGAGCCAGCAGGTGTTCCTGGCCCCCGGCCACCCGCAGGATGGGCAGGTGGTCTTCTACAAGGTGAGCGGCTGCACCCGCCCGCCCCGCCCCCTCCCCTTACCCCCACCCCCCCTGATGCCTGCGTGTCCGCAGATCAGCGTGGACCGCGGCCTGAAGTGGGAGGAGGCCTATGCCCGGTCGCTGGAGCTGATGGGCACCCACGACGGCTTCTACCTCTCCTACAAGGTGGGCCCCCCAGCAAGCCCCCGGCGCACCCCCACGGGCAGGACCCTGGCTGGTGGGCCGGGAGGGGAGGGCAGCGGGCTGCACGGGCCCGCACACCGTGGGGACCCCTGCCCAGCACGTGCGGCGCAGCCCCAGCCTCACGCACGCCCCCACCCAGGTCCGCGGCAACAAGCCCAGCTGCCTGCTGGCCCAGCAGAACCGCGGCAAGCTCTTCACCGTGTACAAGCCCAACATCGGGCGGCAGAGCCAGCTGGAGACCTTAGACAGCCTGTGCCGGAGGTTTCACCGGGTAGGCCCCGACGGCCCCGCAGTGCGCCCCCACTGTACCCCTGGCGCGCCCATCTTCTGCAGCCCCCAGGCTGGCCCTCCACCTCCATGCTCCGCTGCCCTGGCCGCCAGGCGCAGGATGAGCGGGCCTGGGGCCTTCGGACCTCCTGTTCCCCACCTGCGCGCTGGGGAGCATGGACAGGCCGCGGTCCAGGGGCTCAACCGGCTGTGTCCACAGGTGACAGCGGAGGAGGCCAGAGAGCACTGGGAGAGCAGCTACACCTTCTCTCTGACTCACTGCAGCCACACCACATGGTGAGGGCCCAGGGCAGCCCGGGGGGAGTGGGGGGGGGTGTTGGGAGGGGCTCGCCCACGCCCCGTGCCGCAGCTGGTCTGAGCCGTGGTCCCCGTGCAGGAACCGGCACTGCCGGCTGGTGCAGGAGGGCAAGGACTGCGCGCAGGGCCTGAGGCTGCGACACCACTACATGCTGTGCGGGGCCCTGCTGCGCGTGTGGGGTCGCATCGCCGCCGTCATGGCCGACGTCACCAGCAGCAGCTACCTGCAGATCGTGCGCCTCAAGACCAAGGACAAGAAGAAGCAAGTTGGTGAGCAGTGGGCGCAGGAGGGGTGGGGGAGGGCGGTGTCCCGCCGGGAGGGGGGCGCCCCGCCCCGCCCCTCGGGCCCTGACCGCCGGCCCCGCCCCCACCCCGCAGGCATCAAGATCCCTGAGGCCTGCGTGCGCCGCGTCCTGCAGGAGCTGCAGCTCATGGACGCCGATGTGAAGCGCAAGCAGGCACGCGCCCGGGGTCTCCCCGCGCTGCCGCCCGCCCCACGCCCGCTCGCGCTGCCCTGCGGCCCCGGCGAGGTCCTGGACCTCACGTACAGTCCGCCGGCCCAGGCCTTCCCGCCGCCCTCGCCCTTCGCCTTCCCGGCCCCGGCCCCCGGCCCCGGCGGCCTGCTGCTGGGTGTTCCCGACGCCCCGGCTGACCCCGCGGCGCTCCTGCACCAGGGTTGCGACATCAACTTCAAGGAGGTGCTGGAGGATATGCTGCGCTCCCTCAACGCCGCGCCGCCCCCTGAGCCCCCCGGCCTGCTGGGCGCCGGTGGGGGGGCAGCAGGCGCGCCGGAGGGCAGCGGGGGCCCCGAGCGGCAGAGCGTCATCCAGTTCAGCCCCCCCTTCCCCAACTCCTAGGCCCCGGGGCATCCTTCCTGCACGAAACTTATTTATCTATAATAGGCGCCCTGTCTACACCGGGGAAGCGGGTGGTGAGCAGGGCCAACAGCCCTGCGGACTACTGAGAGGAGCAGGCGGGGCCAGGAGCCCTTCGAGGCGGGGACAGGGGCCCTTCGTCCGGCCTCCCGAGGCCTCCACTGCAGTGCCTTCCCACCGGTGCCTGGGCAGACGCTCGAGACGCTGCCGGCCCTGGGGGTGCCCTCCAAGCCCTGCCTGGTGGGCAGTGGCCATGCGCAGGCCCCACTCAGGACACTCAGGGGCCAGGCAGGGCCTGGGGGTGGGGGGCCTCCTCTGTGCCTCTGTCCTCTGCTGCCCCCTTCCAGGCCGGGGTTGGGGCTCCCACCCCACCCACCTTACCAGGCCCGGTCAGCCCTGAAATCCACAAAACTGGGTGGCCCCAAGAGCTGGAAACTCAGGAAACCCCAGGTGCTCAGGGCCCCACCGCCTCTGGGGGGCTCCGTGGGGCAGATCTTCTATTAATATATGCAACCCCCTCCCTGCTCTCTGTGCCCTAAATTATTGCCCAGCCACCTCTCCCAGGGCCTGGAATCTCCTGCGGAGCTGGTGGGTGGCCCCCTGGTTTCTATGTGTATTTATAATGAATTCAAGTGTATATATGTAAAGAGATCTTTTTTAAATATATGTGCCTTTTCACTACTTCCCAGGCTGTCTGCTGCTCTGGCCTGCAGGGACGGCGGGGAGGGGCCGTACGGTGGCCCGGGGAGGCTGCTGGCGCTCCCTCTGCTGCCTCACCCCACCCACAGCGCCTGGCCTTCTGGATGACCGGGGCCAGGCTCGGGGAGACACCCGCCCCAGGAGGCTGTTTGTCCACTGCATGGTCCTGGCACCAGGGTAGCAGGCCAGCTGCCTCTGCACTGGCCGTACCAGGCCCCAGGCGTCTTGGAGCAGACACTGCTGCCTCCTGCCCACCGAGACGTGAGCCGCCTGGGCTCGTTCAGAACCCCATGTTCAGGACTGCGGGCTCTGCCTTGGTTTCTTTCCAGGTCTTCCTCGGGGTGTTTGTTGGTTGAGGCAGGCAGGGCAGCCTAGGGACAGGAGAGCCCAAGAGCTGGGCCCAGTCGGGAAGGCAGGACTGGACGCCAGGCCCTTCCTGGAAGCTGTGGGGAGCATGCCCGGCCTCTGGCCCGGAAGTGGGAGGGGGCTGCCCCCAGCCAGGAGGCGGACTGGTGGGTGGGAGTCGGGAGGCCCTGGTAGAAGCAGGCCCTGGTAGAGCAGCTCAGCCACTCTACAGCTGTGCCCCCCCCCCAACTCTCACCAGGATGGCTCTCCTGAGGTGCAGGCAGGCAGGCTGTGCCCACCAGCCCTCCTGGGGGAGCTCCCTCTGCCAGGTGAAGCCCGTGGGCAGGCCTGGTGCAGACTCCGCGTCCTCACCGCGAGGCGGGCTTGGTGCCCAGCTGGGCCCGACGCCCAGCTCAGGTGCAATGGGCCTCCAGTAGGCAGGCCCACAAGGCCCAGGTCGCCTGACCCTCCCACCTGGGTACACTGGAGGAGACCAAGGCCCCCCCGCGGGCCTAGAGCAGCGGGCCAGTCAGGAGGCGGCATCTCTGCCAGGATCAGCTCTGCCCTGGCTGGGCTGAGGAGATTAGCAGCTGGGGCAGCAGGGCAGGTGCAGCCCTCTGAACCCCGAGGGAACTCCACCTCCCACATCCCCCGCTCCCCAGCCTGGGGAGCTGACTACACCTGCACCTGAGCCCAGAGGGGCCTGGGACAAGACACCCCCCACCCCGCAAGTAAGCAAAAGCAACAAGCAAGTCAGTTTGTATTGTGTGTTTTATTCCCACAAGGCAGCAGGGGGTGGGGTTGCCGAGCCGTGAGCCGGGCCGAGGAACCTTCCTCCGGCAAGGGTGCACGCCGGGTTCTCGGGTCTGCCCCACCAGGGGCTGGTTTTCAGGCAGACCATCATGGACGCCGGGTGGAAGGCTCCGAGGGGCACAGGCGGCAGGCTCGGGTCGGGGGAGCACACTTGTGGAGCTAGAGGTAGCACGGCAGGTCCTTCTCTATCACCTGCGGGGGAAAGGGGGTCAGGGGCAGCTCTTCCCAGGGCCCTCCCGGGCAGGCTCCCCAACAGACACCTACCAGGGGCTCTTCCATGGGACCGTACCGCTTCACCACACAGCCGTTCTTGTCAATGAGGAACTGCGGGGGAGGCCGTGTCAGGACCCGAGGCCACCATGGGGCTGGGGCGAGCCAGCAGTCCCCATGCACCGCCCCATTTAGGTCAGGGCCAGGGACCCTCGAAGCAGCCCAGCTGTGGCTGGGTCTGTCCCCGTCCCCCAGGCCCCCAGCATGCCTTACCTTGGTGAAGTTCCATTTGATGGCACTAGAAAAGAAGCGTGAGATCGTGAGGAATCCCGTGGCAGCTGCAGACCCCCCATTGCCCCGGGGGAGCCATCCTGACACCCCCCCCCCGCTCCCCGCCTCGGCCCCCAACTCACTTTCCCAGCATGCCCCTCCCATTGGGCTGGACTTTCATCCACTTCCACAGTGGGTGGGCATCATCCCCATTCACACAGATCTTGCTGAACATGTCGAATTTGACGTTATGGCCAGCAGCGAACTCTTTGATCTCGGCGTTACTCCCTGGCTCCTGTGCAGACAGGGGTGCTGGGGTGAGTAGGGAGGAGCCTGTACCCCTTTGGCTCCCACGCCTGCACACAGGGACACAGGGACATCCAGGGCCAGCCATGACGCACCTGCTTCCCGAACTGGTTGCAAGGGAAGGCCAGGATCCGTAAACCACGCTCAGCGAATCGGGCGTGCAGGTCGACCAGCTGAGTGTAGTTTACCTCCGTCTTGCCTCATTGCGAGGCCACATTGGTGATGATGCACACGTAGCCCCTGGAGGCAGGACAAGGCGGTCAGGTCATGGCCGCGACCTTCCCCCTGCTCCCTCCACCAAGTGGGCAGGTACCCACCGGTACTTGTCCAGGTTAACCATGTGCCCGTCGATGTCCTTAGCTGAGAATTCGTGCATGGAGCGAGCACTGCGCCAGTCGTCGCGGGACGCGCACTGCAAGGCAAGGGCATGACGAGTGGCCGGCGGACCTCGGGGCCTGGAGCCCGCGGCCGCCCGGCCCGCTCGCCCAGCCCGCTCGCCCAGCTCGCCGAGGGAGGAAAACCGGAGTCCTGGGGCAAGTAAAAGGGGAGGCTCCATCTCCTCAAAGGCGCACGCTCCCCTTCACAGCAGGGCACATTTGACCGTAGACACTGAGACCCAGGAAGTGTTCGGAACCCCGCCAGGTACCCCAGCGGGTGGGGATGCCGCCCGCGGGTGTGGGGGCCCCGCGCGCACCGCGTCTGGGGACTCGCTGCCGCAACCTCTTTCCCCGGCCGCGGGCCCCACCTGTCCAGGGCTCTTGGAAGTCGGTGGAAGCCGGGGGCGCGCCCTCCTGCGACAGCACGCTCGAGCCCTCCGCCTCCGGGGGGCTCGGCGCCGCCGCCCGGCCAGCAACCGGCGCCGCTGCCTGCGACGACCCGGGGAGCGGGCGGCTGCGCGGCCCATGCCCGCCCGTCTCCGGCCGCACCTGTGCCCACCGAGCGCCGCGCCCAGGGGACAAAGGGCCGGTAGCCAAGGGCGCTGGGCCGCTCCCCTGTGACGCCACCGCGCGGGACCCCGGGGCGCGCAGGGCGGGGGAGGGGCAGTGACGCCCCGTGGCGCGTGATCCCGGATTTCCACCCCGTCGGACACCCCCGCTCTCCGGGCCGCAGGCGGGGCTCCAGTGGCCAACGACGCCTCCCCCAGCTGCCCCGACGCTGCAGCTTCTGTGCGTCTGGGGCGCCCACCCGGGGGTCCCGACCGCCCAGCCCTGTCCCTGGCTCCCCCGGACGCGGCCCCCGCCCCCCACCGAGACTCGGACCGTGATCCCGGCCCGCGCGCTACCCACGGCCCCGACGGCCGCGGACGGGGCGCCGAGCGCTGTCCGCGCGCCCGAGGCCGGCGCCCCGCGTCCAAGGTCGCCGCGGCCCCGCGCGCCGTAAGGCAGGCCGCGCGCCCGCCCAACGGCCAGTGGCGCCGCGCTCACCATGGTGCTGGCCAGGCCGGGCACGGCCAGGGCCCCGCAAAGAAGCGTCGGCTTCAGCAGACGACACAGGCGGTTGAAACTCATCGCGGCGGCAGCGGGGGCTCCCCGGGAGGCAGCGCTCCTCCCCTCGCCGAGCCGACCAATGGACGCGCGCCGGCGCGCCTTGCCTCCTTGCCCTAGGCCACGCCTTCCAGCGCCCTCATTGGTTGGATGCGTCGGCTCTGCAGACGCGTGCCGGCGCCAGCCAATACGGGGCCGGGGTGTGTTGGCGGAGGGGGGCGGCGAGGGGGGGTGGCTGGGCGGGGCCGGGGCCCGACGGCGGTTTTCGTCACTGTGACTGCGCATGCTCATCGGCGGGCGGGTGGCAACGTAGACGCCAGCGGTGCGGAGAAGGCTTGCGAACAGTTATCTGCACTGAGGGATGCCCGACAACTTGAGATACTACTGGAAACCCGTGGCGGGGGGGGGGGGAGGGGTGGGTGGGCTGGCTCGAACTCTCAGAAAACTCGCTCCAGCTCATTGAAAACTGTTTTTTGGGGTTTTTTTTTGCGGTACGCGGGCCTCTCACTGTTGTGGCCTCTCCCTTTGCGGAGCCCAGGCTCCGGACGCGCAGGCTCAGCGGCCATGGCGCACGGGCCCAGCCGCTCCGCGGCACGTGGGATCATCCCAGACCGGGGCACGAACCTGTGTCCCCTGCATCGGCAGGCGGACTCTCAACCACTGCGCCACCAGGGAAGCCCGTGGTTTTTGTTTTTAATGTAAATAAAACCACGCTGGTTGTCGGAGAACCCCCCACTCGGGCTGCGGTGTCGCTGCGAGGGCCTGGGGGTCACCTAAGGCGACAGCCCCGGACGGCGGCGTCCCTGCTGCAGGGTGCGCCGTCAGCACAGAGCCGAGTGTCGCCGCCCTTGGACACCGCCGCCTTAGCTGCTTGTGTAAGTGACACGTGAGCCCTGGGGAGGGCCGTTTGCAATTTACCCTGTGGTCCCGCCCCCCTTTCTCCTGGAGGACGCGCAGGTGTGTGCTTAGCGAGGAAAGCGCCAGCCCAGAGGGATCTGTTGTCATTTGCAACGTGACACAGCGTGCAGTTCGGGATGGGGCTCCCGCTGGCTTGGTTCCAAGCTCATTTCCACTCGAGGCTCAGGCGTTTGGCCACTGCCCAGACCCACCCCATTCTCGGGACCTGAGTCACAGAATTCCACACCGGCCTGGCTGCCCCCACCCCCAGCCGTAGCTGGACGTTGACCTGCGGCCAGGAGGGTGTTGTGCTGCCCGTGAACTTCTCTCTCTCCTTCTTGGACCCTCCCGGTGAACGTTTCTGCAGAGGCTTTGGGGGCAGGACTTTCGGGGCTGGGGTCCTTTGGGGGAGAAAACGAGCCCCCTCCCTCTGCCCCAACCCAGGCCAACCCAGGGCTTAGACGGCCGAGTTTGGTGGCAAAGGGGACAGGATCCCCGGGACCAGGTTGCTACATTCCTTCCTTGCCCAATAGCCTTCACGTGCTTCTCCCTCTCAGCCTGGTCACGAGGGGCCGGCGACTTCTGAAGTCGTTTCTTGGCTGGGAGCTCCCATTATCTCAACTGGGTGCCTCACTTCTCAGGAAACCCCCTCCTCACTTCCGCCCCCTGGCAGCACTGGGTGTCAGGCCACCCTGGTGAGTCTGAGTGGCCCTTGGGAAGCCTCAGCTGTTCCCAGTTTCCCTTCAGCTGGTATCTGAAACTTTGTCGTGAAGATGGCCACCGGCTTGCTATTTACTTGAGGGTTTCCAGAAAAACAGCTCAGGGCGACCTTCCCTCCCCTTGGAGCCCACCGAGGGGGAGAGATGGAGCAAGGCCTCAGCCCATTCCTGACTTCAGGCCAGTTAAAATAAGAGCAGAACTGGGCAGGATGAGCTGCCCACTGTGGTCCCACTTGCTCTGAGGTTTGTGCCTGGGTTTCACCGCTTTTCCACACTTTCCCCACTTTACAGAGGAGCAGTGGAATCCTGGGGAAGTCTCAAGGCTCCAGCGAGGCTCCCCTGTGGTGACCAAAGTGCCTGTGTCCCCCAGTGGGGACGCTGAGTTGCTTACCAACCAGAGGCCTTTCCGGAACCAGCGCCTGATTTCTTCTTAGAAAAAAAAATGTTTTTAATTGAGTTAAAATCCACATAACATAAATTCACCATTTTAACCAAAGTGTACAATTAAGTCATTTCTAGTATATTCACAACATTGTGGAACCATCACCACTATCTAATTCTGGAACATTCTCATCACCCCAGAAAGAAACCCCGTCTGCATTTGTAGTCAACCCCCCAGCCCCTGGCCCCCACCGTCTACTTCCTGTCTCTATGAATTTGACTTCTCTAGGGACCTCATATGAGTGGAATCAGACAGTACTTCACTTTCTGTGACTGGCTTATATCATTCAGCACCCCAAAAAGTAACCCCCTGTCCCCATTACCAGTCTCCTCCAGCCCCCTCCCCCAGCCCCTGACAACCATGAATCCACTCTTTGTGGATTTGCCTGTTCTAGACGTTTCACATCATGTACTGTGTGGCCTCTTGCGTCTGGTGTCTCTCACTGAACATCACGTCTTCAGGGTTCATCCACGTTGTAGTGTGAGTCAGTGCTTCTCTCCTTTTCATGCGGAGTAATATCCTATTATATGAATGGACCATATTGCGTTTATCCATTTGTCCATTGATGGGTTGTTCCACCTTTTGGCTTTGTAACGCTGTACAAGTTTTTGTGTGGGCATATGTGTTCATTTCTGCTGGGTATGCACCTCAGAGTGGAACTTCCGGGTCACGTGGTAACTCTGTGTAACTATCTGAGGATCTGCCAGACTTTCCCACAGCCACTGGTCCATCTCACATCCCCACTCAGGAGTGTGAGGGTAGTGGCCTGATTTTTTTTTTTCTGATTTCTTTTTTGTTTAAACATTTATTTTATTGAAGTATAGTTGATTTACAAAGTTGTGTTAATTTCTGCTGTACAGCAAAGTGATTCAGTTATACATATATAACTTTTTTTTTAAATGTTATTTATTTTATTTATTTATTTATGGCTGCATTGGGTCCTGGTTGGTGTGCGCGGGTTTTCTCTAGTTGCGGCGAGCGGGGGCTACTCTTCGTTGCGGTGTGTGGGCTTCTCAGTGCAGTGGCTTCTCTTGTTGCGGAGCACGGGCTCTAGTAGTGCCCGAGCCGGGCACTGAATGTGGTCAAGGAAGTTTCCAGCAAAAACCCAAAGGGTGAGAGGGTAGGAGCCGTGGGGATGTCTGGAGGAAAGTGTATCAGGCAGGGGTGCAGTGTGTGCAAAGGCCCTGAAGCTGGACCTTGCCTGGTTGTGTTGGCAGCAAGGAGGCCGGTGGTGGGGGAGGGGTGGGAGAAGAGGTCAGAGGTCAGGTGGGGCAGATCCTGGGAGGCCTTGCTGGTTGGGTTGAAAAGTTCAGGTTTGCAGCCATTTTCAGCATCTCCGCGGGGCAGAAGCAGGGAGACCAGGGAGGGGGCTGAGGAAGACCGTTCTGGCCAGAGATAGGTATGGTTCCAAGGGAAGGGTGAGCAGCGGGCAGGTCCAGGGTGTCCGGAGGGCAGTGCCCACAGGATCTGCAGGTGGACAGGACGTGGAGATGAGAGATGCAGAGGCGGGCAGAGGAGGGAGAGCGACTGGGGTGGGAAGGTGTGGGGCGGCTCGGGAGGGGGTCTTGGACGTGGTCAGCTTGGGGTTCCCAGGGGACCCTAAGGGGAGACATCCAGGGGGCAGTGGGATACAAGTCTGGAACTCGGGATGAGCTTGGAGTGGAGACAGACGTGGGTGTTGTGGGTGTACAGTGGAGACAGGAGCTGGGAGCCTGGATGAGATCACTGAGCAGATCGGAGGCTAGGCGCGAGGCTTGCCTACCTTGTTCAGAGGCCGGGAGGAGGGGAGGAAAGAGCAGAAGGTAGAGGGGTGTGGCCACCTCGGCTCCAGTCCTGACTGTGTGACCCGGGCACATTACTTAACCTCTCTGTGCCTCGATGTCCCCCCCCCAACTTGTAGAACAGGGACAAGAACAGCGCCCACTGCATAGGTACGTGGCTGATGATTGCAGCGCTGGCAATACTTAAGTGCTTCTTAAATAGAATAGAGGGACTTCCCTGGCAGTGCAGTGGTTAAGAATCTGCCTGCCAACACAGGGACACAGGTTTGAGCAACTAAGCCCGTGCACCCCATCTGCTGAGCCTGAGCTCTAGAGCCCGTGAGCCACAAATACTGAAGCCCGTGCGTCTAGAGCCCATGCTCCGCAGCAAGAGAAGCCACCACAATGAGAAGCCCACGCACTGCAACAAGAGTAGCCCCTGCTCGCCGCAACTAGAGAAAGCCCAGGCACAGCAGCAAGACCCAACACAACCAAATATAAATAAGTAAATAAACATTAAAAAAAAATAGAGGGTGGGTGGAAGCCAGGTGTCCAGGAGCCCAGTGAAGCAGCTGTTGGAAGGAGGAGGGACAGAGCAGCCGTCAAAGCAGATCTGAGGATTGAGCAGGGGATTGGCCAAGGGGACACTGTTTGTGACCGCAGAGGGCAGATCCAAGGATGGGGCCCAGCTGGGGGAGGCATTTATGAGAGGAAAGATATTGGAGATGTGGATGTAGCAGGGGGAACAGGGAGAGGGTCCAGAGTGGGTTTAAGACAGGACAAAGGGTGTCTGCCTAGGTGATGGGCAAATCTGGGTGGGGGAGGGGGCAGAACTGCTGGAGGATCCAGAGGGTGGCCTAGATGGTAAGGGCGGAGGGCCCAGGTGCTAGTGACAGGGGACATTAGGTACCCTTGCTGTTCTTGGGGGCAGGGAAGAGAGAGGAGAAAGGGCTCACAGTAGCAGGCGGGCCCAACCCCAAGGCCCATGACTCAGAATCCTGCCTGTGACCGTGTGACCTCAGCAACAGCACATGGAGTGTTAACTTTCTCCTTGGAACCTCGCCACCATGCAGCCCAACTGGCAGAGCCCAAGGTTCAGAAATCAGGCCACTGGGCTTCCCTGGTGGCGCAGTGGGTAAGAATCTCGCCAGTGCAGGGGACACGGGTTCGAGCCCTGGTCTGGGAAGATCCCACATGCCACGGAGTAACTAAGCCCGTGCGCCACAACTACTGAGCCTGCATGCCACAACTACTGAATTCTTTTTTTCTTGTTTTTCTTGTTTTTTTCTGGCCGAGCGGCTTGTGGGATCTTAGTTTCCCCCACCAGGGATTAAACCTGGGCCCTCGGCACTGAAAGCACGGAGTCCTAACTACTGGACCACCAGGGAATTCCCTTCCCTGACCACATTTGGGACTGCAAACCTCCCGTCTCCCTCAGCCTGGTATATTTCTTCTTCCACAGCATTGTCACCTTCTAACATACTTTATCATTTACTTATTATGTTCACTGTTTCTGTCCTGTCTCTCCCTGGCATGTAAGGGTGCTTGGCCTGTTTTGTTCACTGTCCCTGTGGTTGCTCATTAAACATTGAATCATTGAATGAATGCATTACTGAATGAGAAGTTACCAATGCAGAGGCACTGGGCTCGGCAGGCGTGGGCAAACCTCCTGTACGAACTCGGGGGCAGGGGCAGATGCGGACTGTAAAAACATGCAGTCTTGGGGGCTGTGGGGTATCCAGGCAGGGGCTGGGCTGGGGCTCACGGGACAGGAGAGGGAGAAGACAGAGGTGGAAGCATTTCATAAGCACCAGGAAGTATTCCAAGCTCCTCCCAAGTACGACCGTCTCCTTAGATCCCCAGCTAACCCTCTAAAATGGGGACACTTTATTTCCATTGTACAGAGGGGAAACTGAGGCTCGGGGGCATTAAGTTGTACGTAGCCCTGAGCCAACTGAGAAAACCCCCCACAATTGGACGCACAAACACTCATGGAGCGCCTCTTAGGCCGCCCGACGGTCCCCGGGAGCTGAGCAGACCCCTGACCCAGTCAAGGCCTCAGTTTCCCCGCCCACACTTCGCCTCTGTTCTCTGGATTCTAAACGGCCCTCCCAGACCAGCATTGAGCGGAAACTACAACTCCCGAGGGGCCTTGCGGTCAAAGCCTCGCGAGAACTTCCGAGGCGCGGGTGGCGGTGCTGGTCGCACGCTTCTCGCGCAGCCAACCGTCGCGTTAGTAAGGCTCGGGCTGCCTTTGGCGTTGCCGCTCCCGAAGGTCGCTTCATTCAGGCATTCGCCGGCGACAGCCCTGCAAGGGGAGGGCGACGTGAGGGGGCCTGACCGGGGCTCGGCGCAGGCGCAGTGAGTGCAAGCGGCGGCAGCCATGGACGACGAGGAGGAGACGTACCGGCTGTGGAAAATCCGCAAGACCATCATGCAGGTGAGCAGCGCGCTTGGGGAACGCGGTGAGAACGAGCCTCGCTCCCCCAGGCGAGACGGGCACGCAGCAGCCGGAGCGCGGACGGCGGGTGCGAGGCCCGGAGGTAGAAATGAGCCTCCCCACCCCCGGCCGCGCGGCTGGAGCGGAGGGGTCGGGCTCAGGCTGGGCCCCCGGGGCGGGGGTTTGCGGGGGGACGGAGTCGCGAGTCCAAGAGCCCCCCGGGAGGGGGTCAGGGTCTCG
Source organism: Delphinus delphis (assembly GCF_949987515.2). NCBI lineage: Eukaryota > Metazoa > Chordata > Mammalia > Artiodactyla > Delphinidae > Delphinus > Delphinus delphis. The sequence goes on along the minus strand of NC_082685.1, from coordinate 2,242,901 downwards.
CTCGAGCTGGAGAGAGGGAGGACGGCAGACGCTAGGCCGGCGCGTGTTTGTGTCCATGGAAGGTTCTGATGTTACCTGCCGGGGTTCTTGAATTCGTTAATCAGTAGAAATTGATAGCAGGCCAGACGAGAAATTTAAGCCAGGCTTTATTGGAGTTTGTGCTGCAGCGTGAAGTAGCGAAAACAAGCAACAGGTGCCGTTGCTCCAAGGAGGACGAGTTGGTGTCTTAAATGGGGTGAGGGTGGGGACGGGTCCAGGGGTCAGGCCGGAGGGGTGGCTTGGAGGGGTCTGCCCACCCCCTTGGTGGTGCTGTGTGCCGGGATCATGCCCAGTACCCTGCTTTTGCTCCTGGCTCCTCAGAAGTGGCAGTTAGGTTCTTGGCCTTTTTTTTTTTTTTTTTTTTTTTTTTGCGGTACGTGGGCCTCTCACTGCTGTGGCCTCTCCCTCCGGACGCGCAGGCTCAGCGGCCATGGCTCACGGGCCCAGCCGCTCCGCGGCATGTGGGATCTTCCCGGACTGGAGCACGAACCCGTGTCTCCTGCTTCGGCAGACGGACTCAACCACTGCGCCACCAGGGAAGCCCTTATGGGTTTTTTTGTTGTTGTTGTTGTTTCTCGGCCTTTTTATATCTTGGTTCTTGTTTGCCCGAACTGCGCATGTGCGTAGTTATTTCTAGTCCCTTAGATATAGTTTCTGGGTGTTTTGTTGCTGGAGGAGACATTTGCCCAGGTGCAAGGGCTACAGCAAAAGGTCCCAGGTCCCAGACTGCCTTATCGGCGCCACCTCAAGTGCATATCGCAGAATCTCGGGGTCGTGGGGGTGGAAGGAGCCCTGGTGGGCTTGTCTGACAGCTGTCTGGTGGCTACTTAGATGTCCCAGCCACCAACTTTGAATTACTCGGGCCGGGGCCGGGTCATACCAGCGTTCTCTGTGTGCCTCGTTCTTTAATCCACCCCGTGGGAGGGGACCAGTGTGATGCCACGGAGGCTTGCGGCCTTGATCAAGAGCACCCACTCTCCTGGGAATCCTGCTGGGCTAAGGCCGGGTAGTGGCCCCCAGCCTCTCTGCCACTTTGCAAAGCTGCCCAGAGACAGGGCCGGAGCAACTGTGCTTCTGGCTGACAGTGTCAGGGGTCCCTGGGAGAGAAGACCCAGGGCTCTGGAGGGAGACTTGGCCGAGGAAAGTGGGTGCGGGCAGGGCTGGGCTGGGTAGCGATTCCAACCTTCCTTTCTTTGTCTGGGTCCTCATCTAGTGCACGCACTCAGAGCCCCAGTTTCTGAGGCAGGACCTAGAACTGCTGACCCTCAGGTCTTTGCCTGGTTTTCCAACCACTGTCTGCCCAGCCAGCCGTCCCTGTCTGCCCCAGACCCTGGGGCCTGGCTCTGCATTCAACAGCCCTCCTCACGTCCCAGCTCTGTCCCGGTCTCCTCCGCAGTGGCCTCGCCTACCCCGAGCTCTTGCTGCCGTCCCCCCTCCGCCCTGGGGTCACCTGGTCCTTTCTCTTTGCAGCTGTGCCACGATCGTGGCTACCTGGTGACCCAGGACGAGCTGGACCAGACGCTGGAGGAGTTCAAGGCCCAGTTTGGGGACAAGCCCAGTGAAGGGAGGCCTCGGCGCACAGACCTCACGGTGCTGGTGGCCCACAACGATGACCCCACTGACCAGATGTTCGTCTTCTTCCCAGGTGAGGGGCAGCTCAGGGCCAGCTCTTAGCAGCCACCTGCCTTGTGACCCAGAGTCTGCCTGCTCTCATCCTTCTGCCCCCTTGCCCTCCTTGCTGTGGGGACTCCTTTTCCAGCTTCCTCTTCTTGGTCACCTTCCCCATTCTCTCTTCCTCAACCCTTTTCTCTGACCAAGGTTATCACAGGCCTCCCAGCTGGGCCCCTGGGTCCTCCCTGCCCTCACCCGTCAGCCCAGCTTCTGCTCCCAGCGCTTGCCCTTCCTGCGCTGCTGCAGGACTCCTGCCCTGTCTCGTCCCTGCCGGTTCCCCCCTCGCCTGCCTGGTCAGTGTCCATCCGTCGTCCCTGGTGACCGAGCTCAAGTGCCTCCTCTTTGGGAACCCCCTCTGAGCCCTGGGTTGAGTGAAGACAACCCCCCCAGCACCAAGGGTGTCCCAGGACCCCTGTGTTCCTCTGTCTTTGCACGTCCTACACTGAGGCAGCCTGGCTCTAAAGCCCCAAAGGTTAGGGGGCCTTGTTGGGTCACGAGCACCTTGGGGGCCCACCCCAGCGCCGTGAATCAGAGGGGTGGGCAGAAAATGCTTGCTCAACAGACCCAGGTGGCACTTTTTTTAAAAATTCATTTTATTGAGGTACAGTTGATTTACAATGTTGTGTTAACTTCTGCCGTACAGCAAAGTGACTGAGTTATAAATATATATACATACATATATATATGTTCTTTTTCATATTCTATTTTACTATGGTTTAATCCCAGGATACTGAATATAGTTCTCTATGCTGTATAGTAGGACCTTGTTTATCCATCTTACAAATAATAGTTTGTATTTGCTAACCCCAAACTCCCAATCCATCCCTCCCCCAGCCCCCTCCCCCTTGGCATCCACACATCTGTTCTCTATGTCTGGGAGTCTCTTTCTGTTTTGTAAATAAGCTCATTTGTATCATCTTTTTAGATTCCACATATAAGTGATATATGATATTTGTCTTTCTTTTTCTGACTTACTTGGCATAGTTTGGTAATCTCTAGGTCCATCCATGTTGCTGCAAATGGCAGTATTTCATTCTTTTTGATGGCTGAGTAGTATTCCATGGTATATATGTACCACATCTTCTTTATCCATTCATCTGGACATTTAGGTTGTTTGCATGTCTTGGCAATGGTGAATGGTGCTGTTGTGAACACTGGGGTGCATGTATCTTTTTGAATTATAGTTTTGTCTGGATATATGCCCAGGAGTGGGCTTGTTGGGTCATATGGCAACACTGTTTTTAGTTGGTTTTTTTTGTTTGTTTGTTTTTAAGATTTGTTTATTTATTTATTTATGGCTGCGTCGGGTGTTAGTTGCAGCATGTGGGATCTTCATTGAGGCATGCGGGATCTTCCGTTGCAGTGCACAGGCTCTTCAGTGCGGCACGTGGGCTTCTCTCTAGTTGTGGCATGCGGGTTTTCTTTTCTGTAGTTGTGACATGCAGGGTCCAGGGCGCGTGGGCTCTGTAGTTGTGGCATGTAGGCTACAGAGTGCTCTGTGGCACTGTGGTTTGCGGCACGCAGGCTCTCTAGCTAAGGTGCGTGAGGCCTCTGTTGTGGCGCACGGGTTTAGTTGCCCCACGGCATGTGGGATCTTGGTCCCCTGACTGGGGATCAAACCCACGTTCTCTGCATTGGAAGGTAGATTCTTAACCCCTGGACCACCAGGGAAGTCCCCTCATGTTTTGCATTTAAATCTTTGAGCCATTTTGAGTTTATTTTTGTATATGATGTGAGGGAGTGTCTAACTTCATGGATTTACATGTGGCTGTCCAGCTTTCCCAACACCACTTGCTGAAGAGACTGTCTTTTCCCCAGTGTACATTCTTGCTTCCTTTGTCGAAGATTAATTGACCGTAGCTGTGTGGGTTTATTTCTGGGTTCTCTATTCTGTTCCATTGATCCATGTCTGTTTATGTGTCAATACCATGCTGTTTTGAAAACTGTAGCTTTGTAGTATTATTGTAAGTTTGGGTGAGTTATGCCTCCTGCTTTTTTCTTTTTCCTGAGGATTGCTTTGGCAATTCTGGGTCTTCTATGGTTCCATGTAAATTTTAAGAGTATTTGTTCTAGTTCTGTGAAAAATGTCATGGGTAATTTGTGCTGGGTTTTAGCTGCGGATCCACGAATTGCTTTTTTTATGTTGAGATATATTCCCTCTATACCCACTTTCATAAGAATTTTTATCATGAATGGATGCTGGATTTTATCAAATGCTTTTTCTGCATCTCTTGAGACAGTCGTGTGGTTTTTGTCTTTCCTTTCGTTGATGTGGTGTATCACATTGATTTGCATATATTGAAGCATCCTTGTGACCCTGGGATGAATCTAGGTGGCACTTTTAAGAAGAGTGTCCCTTGTGTGTGAAACGTATTTATTGTAGACTTTGGTGCCTAAGCACGTGCCTCCCGTGGTGCCATCTCGGGGGTGGGGCCACCTCACTTCCTGGTCTTTACTGACAGTGGGGGTGTCCTGCTGTCTCAGATGGGCCGTGGCACAGGGTTGAGGTCCCTGCCTGTGTTAGTTTGCACGGCTGCTATAACAAAACCCCACAGACCAGGGGCATAAACAGACAGTGCTTCTCTCCCAGTGCTGGGGGCCTCTTCACTGGTGTGTAGACCTCTGTCTTCTCCCTGTGTCCTCACGTGCTCGTCCCTTCCTGTGTGTCTGTGTCCTGATCTCTTAAGGACCCCAGCCTCACAACCTTGTGTTACCGTAATTACTTTTTTAAAGACCCCATTTCCAAACACAGTCTCATTCTGAAGTTCCTGGGGGTCAGGACTCCAACAGAGGGACTTCGGGGACAGGGCACTGCCGGTCGGTGGAGTGGGGTGTGAGGAGAATGGCGAGAGGCAGCGGACGTGCTGCACGCGGACTCCGGGGCTGCCCCAGCCGCCAACCTGCTGGGCTACTAGGGTCCAGCGTTCTCTCGTGTCAGGCCCCAGGCCCCGCGTGCTGCCGAGACCGTGAGGACCCCCGGTGCTGGCAGCGAGGAGCTGGGTGGGCTGTCTCTGTGCTGGGACCGTGCTCCCCGGGTCATCTTGCCTCCACTCAACTCTGAACACTCCAGCCCTTGTCTCGTGGGCCCCTGGACTAAACAAACTGCTTAGTCTGGGACTTCCCGAACCTCAGAACCGCTGAGGCACTGCGCAGACCCAGACTCCCAGACCCCACTTCCAGAAAGAGGTCCCTTAGGTCCGGGGCCCAGGGCACCTTTCAGCTCCCACGTGACATGCAGGCAGCCAGCACCCCGTTCTGGGACTGGCAGCCGGATTCTCACTCTGCAAACAGGAGGCCGAGGCCCCAGTGGGGGAGCGGCACTGCAGCGCCTTGGCAGGGGTGGGCTAGAACCCAGGTGCCGGGCAGAGGGTGAGGGGGCGGCCAGCGTCCACCAGCCTGTACTTGGTCTGCAGAGGAGCCCAAGGTGGGCATCAAGACCATCAAGGTGTACTGCCAGCGGATGCAGGAGGAGAACATCACGCGGGCCCTCATTGTGGTACAGCAGGGCATGACACCCTCCGCCAAGCAGGTGGGTGCCCGCTGCCTCTGGTCCCCGGCTGTGGGTTGGACTGGCCTAAGTGGAGGCTGGTGGTTGGGATGGGCAGCTGGCGAGCACTTTTGTCCCCGTGTGAACAAGGGGACACAGGCTGTGGGGTCCAGGGAGGGGTTGCTGCACCAGCTCCCGGCAACCGTGGGAGCATTTTGACAGACGGGCCCTCACCCTTTTTGCAATGAGACCGAGGCCTCGGTAATGTGCTGAATGCCTGGGAGGGGCAGGGTGGGCCTCTCCCCAAGTGGAAACCCTACCCACTGAGGTGGGTTTTTCTGATGGGTGACGCAGGACCCGCGCAGCTTCCCGGGTGCCAGCTGCCTGCGAGGAAGGGCGTGGTGGGTGGGCCCGGGGCCAGCGCAGGGGGCGGGTGGCCGCCTCAGCTGTGCCTGAGGGTCGGTGTCTCTTCCAGTCCCTGGTCGACATGGCCCCCAAGTACATCCTGGAGCAGTTTCTGCAGCAGGAGTTGCTCATCAACATCACGGAGCATGAGGTAGGGGTGGAGGATGAGACTGGAGACCCGCCTCCTGCCTCCAGGCCCCTCACCTGTTCGGGGTTGGTGGACATCCAGGTCTTGGGGAGGCGAGTCCGGGAGCCCCTTCATGGTGGAAAAAAGGTGGGCCGGGGTCTCAGTGTGTGGCCCTTGGGCCAGGAGCAGCTGGGGCCTTGCTAGGAGGGCAGGTTCCCAGGCCCACCCAGCCTGCAGAGTCAGGAGCTTGGGGTGGGTGGAATCTGCATGTCCCCAGGAGCCTCGGAGCTCCGGGATTGTGCCCTGCGGCCCATCTGCATGTCTAGGGGTGTAGGCTCTAGGACCCCCGTCCCAGTGTGGAGTCAGGACTTGTGCAGATGCCTGGGGCCCCCCACGCTGCACCCCTCCTCTGGAGGGCCTGTGGGGTCTGTCGCAGCCCTGTGGAGACCCAGGTTCTCTTCTCACAGCTGGTCCCAGAGCACGTTGTCATGACCAAGGAGGAGGTGACGGAGTTGCTGGCCCGGTAGTATCCTTTCTGGCCCCCGGCCGGGCCCGGCTCCTCTCCCCTACAGCTCTTCCCACAACGCCCCCAGTCAGTCCAGCAAGACCTTTTCCCTGACCTGCTTCTCAGTAAACTCCGAGAGAACCAGCTGCCCAGGATCCAGGCGGGAGACCCCGTGGCACGTTACTTTGGGATAAAGCGAGGGCAGGTGAGAAGCCCCTCCCAGGGAGGAGATGGGCCCACCTCCAGCCCCCTTCAGAGCCCAGGCTTCTGAGCAGGGCAGGAGAGACCCCGGGTCCCGGGAGCCAGCCCACCTGCTTTCCTGCCTCTGCAGGTGGTGAAGATCATCCGGCCCAGCGAGACTGCAGGCAGGTACATCACCTACCGGCTGGTGCAGTAGCGGCCCGACAGACAGACGAGGCGAGAGGGCGCCGAGGGCCGGGTGTGGGCGGCCGTCCCAGCCCTGTGAGTGAGCCCCGCCTGTTACGTGCTCTGGAGGGAGCTTACATCCAGCCTGTGCGCCCAGCTCATGCGACAGGTCACACTGCTGGCTGCCCCCTCTCTCTCGGCAAGTCCCCCGGGGGATGGAAAGATGGGCTGTGACGACCCACCAGGCTGGGATTGTGGTGGCTGGCTGCCCGGGGGAGTCCGCTCCTCCTGGGAACCTTGCCTCTGCTCCCCTGGGCCGCAGGGTGGCCCGCCTTGGGCCTGCCTTTCCTGGCCTGAGGGTCCCCGTGGCCTCTCCTGGGCTCCTGGACGCTGAGCCCCACCCTGGATCCCACCTGATGGTGCTTTGGGAGGGGACAGGATACCGCCCGGGCTTCTGTCGCCGTGTCCCCCACACAGTGGCCCTGATGCTGCTTGTCTGGGTGCTCCGAGGGCAGCGGGGAGTGAGACCGATTGCTACGGAATGCTGGATATCTTAACGAATTAAAAATATCTTGAGTAAATAAGTTCACTTGTCTGAAAGACCAAGGCGGAATGTCTCCCCGGTTTGCTGTGAGCAGCCTTGCTCGGGCTTCTGTCCCCTCAGCGGGGTCTCGGCCCACTTCCCCCTGGTGGAGCTGTGAGGGATGGGCTCCAGTGCCGCCTTCAGCTTTGCTTCTTGGTGCTTTTCTTGCATAGAAGTTTGGAGTCAAACTACCCCCTTTTCCCTCTACTAATTTCAGAGGCCTCCTACCCAGGCTAAGCGCAGTTGTCTGTGGTTTTGTTTAATAGCTTCATTGAAGTAGGATTTATATACCATACAGTTCACCCATTTAAAGTGTGTGGTTCCATGATTCTTAGTACATGCACAATCGGGCACCCGTCACCACAGTCAATTTTGGAACATCCCACCCTTCTAAAAAGAAAGCCTGTCCCTGTCAGCAGTCACCCCCCCGCCCCCAGCCCCTGACAGCCACGAATCTGTGTCTGCGGATCTGCCTGTTCTGGACGTTTCCCATCAGTGGAATCACACACCGTGGGTCCTTCTGTGTCTGGCTTCTCTTATGGAGCATCGTGTTCTCACGGTTTGTCCACGTTGTAGGAGTGTCGGGGCTTCACCCCTTTTCACGGCTGAGTGATGCTCCTGTGTGTGGAGGGACACGTGTTCATTCTTCAGTTGATGGACTGTTTCCATTTGTTAGTGACTGTGCGTCATGTTGCTGTGGGCGTCCAGGTACGAGGTGGTGTGGTTGTGTTTATTTCTCTGGCTGTGGGTGTGCCTCGGAGTAGAATTGCTGGGTCCTGCAGAAGCTCTTGTTTCCTTTGGAGAGACAGGCTGTCTCCGCCGCGGCTGCCCCGGTTCCTGTTCGCGTCTCCACCTCCTCACCAAATCGTGGCCGGGGGTGAGTCGCTGTGGTTCAGATTCACTTGCCTGATGCTGAGGGTGGTGAGCACCTTTCCCCGGCTCGCCGGCCACCCGCCGGTCATCTCGGAGATGTGTCTGTGCACAGGTCCTTTGCCCCTTGTTTAACTGGGTTGTCTCTGCTGAGTTTTAGGGGTTCTTTATATATTCTAGGTTCAGGTCCCTTATTAGATATATGCTTTACAAAAATGTTTTCCCACCTTTTGTATTTCTTAGCTAGCCCCTTGTAGCCTTTATACATAAGACTCGAATCCTGGGATTTACTTCTGGGCATCATATGACTTGGGGCTGTCACTCTCCCCCAGACAGCGGTCTTGACGCTGTTTGGTGAAGAACCAAAGGTGCTCTCCTCACTGCCTTGAGTTGCCACTCTCGTAGCATGTGGGTTCATGTGGGTCTGTGTTGAGATCCTCTTCTTTTCCATTGATGAATTTAGGTTTTAAAATCTTAGTTTTATAGTACATCTGATAGGAGAACAGGTCTCCCTTTCCCCCAGATAGACATATATCGTTTTCCAAAACGATGTTGGCCAAAAGGAGCCAGACACGGACGGATGAATCCTGTCCGATTCCACTCACAGGGGTCCCTAGAGGAATCAGGTCCACAGAGACAGGAAGCAGGTGGGGGGGGAGGGGATGGGGAGTCAGGTTTCACGAGGACAGAGTCTCCCTTTGAGAAGATGAGAACGTTCTGGAGATGATGGTGAAGATGGTTGCACGACAATGTGAAGTTGCTTAGTGCCTGTGAACTGTGCGGTTTAAAGTGGCAAAAATGGTAAATATGTATAATTTACAGTTTTAAAAAATCGTCTTGGCTGTTCTTGAGTATTAATTCTTTCTGCTCCTGGTTAGGGTGCTTGTTCTCCCAGCTGGGCACAGACCTGTCCCCGGGTGCGGGGTCTCAGGTGCGAGGTGTGGATGCCCCTTACGCCCTCCATCCAGTGGCACCAGCTCCCCTTTGGGGTCCCCTGCTTGTTGCTGGGGCACCGGTTCTGCCTGCGCCACCACGCACAGCCTGTTCTGAGTCCCTGAGATTGTGCCTCGGGGCTTCAGGAAGTGGGCCCCCCCGGGTCTGGAGGCAGGGGCTGGCTTTCACACAGCACCCCCAGTCCCCCACTCCGGCCACCAGGACATGTTGTGAGCCTGGGCCAGGCTTGTCTGAAGGCGGTGCAACCTGTGAAGTTGTGTGGCATGATCCGCCAGGCTCCTTAGAGATGCTTTGGCACCTGACAGTGGGGCGCTTTCTTGCCGTTACCTGTCCTGCTGAGCACTCTGAAATGTTAATAGATTTGCTCATTCTTCTGAGCATTTTTTTTTAAAAACATAGATGGGGTCAGCAACGTCTTGCTGTAAAGGGCAAGACGGTCAATATGTTGGCTTTGCTGGCCAGGTGGCCCTGCTACAGTTGCTCAACTCTACAGGGCAGAAGTGGCCACAGGCCACGTGTAACCGAGAGGGTGTGCCCCTCCCCCCCCCCCCCCCCCCCCCCCCGCCCATTATCTCTGTTTGCAAAACACATTGGTAGTTTGCTGGCTGCTTTTCCCTGCTCACTCTTAGGAAGCGTGTGCAGGGGCAAAGCGCCCTGACTGCCACAGTGGGTCTTATCTAAGCCTGGGTGGGGGACTGAAGTTTGGGGTGAGCTGTTCTGTATCAGGAATGGAGGCCCAGCAGCTTTTACCATGACTGGGTGTGAATTCCATCTAATTCCTCAAATGAATAGTTGTGTCTCTGCTGAGCCGGCCCCAGCCCTCTGGGATAAACCCGACTGGGGCCTCTGAGCTGGGTGAGGGGTGTTCGCCTCTCCCTCGCTGTGCTGTTCCACGTGGTGGCTACTGTCTTCCAGAGGCCTTTGGTGCAAGTAGATTTCAGCTGCGGCTCCTCAGCACAGCAGCCACACCTCAGTGCTCGGGAGCCACCGGGGGCTGGCGGCCCGAGTCAGGAGTCAATGGGACTTGGGCCCCATGGCCACCTGGGCTCCCGCGCCTGACGGGGCTGCCTTGTGGTGGAATTTCTTCTTCACAGCTCCCTGCCCTGCCCCTCAAGCCCAGCGAGGAGCTGGGGATGGCGCTTAGTGCCCTGTGTGTCTGGGTCACTAGGCCACTGCTGCCAGAGAAGACAGGCTGAGGTTAAAGACTTTATTTTATGCAAAAGGAATGTGCCTGTCAAAGAACTCCATCGTGGAACTTCACTGCATCCTCAGCCCCAGGTATCCAAACCCAGTTTTCCGTAAAAGCCAGGGCATCCCAAGGCCACCCGCCCACCATCCACAAAGGCGTCCAGCCCTCCTCCCAGCTGCCGTGTGGCCTCCACGGCCCAGCGCCAGGGTGGGCAGGGTCCCTCCATCACAGCCGGGGCAACTCCAAGAGCAGAATCCCCCAGCTCAGAGGAGTGGGGCCTGGTGGGCGTGCGGAGCAGCGCGGGCAGAAGCTTCTGTAAAAGTTGGCCAGTGATGCCCTCGCCGCTGTGGGCGGAAGGAGAGGCCTCTCGGTGACGTGTCCACAGGGACAGGAGCCTGGAGCAGACCTGCCCGCTGCCCCAGCTACACGAACTCTGGCCGCCTCTCCCAGCCCGCGCCCCCTGCCAGCCGCCCGCCACGGAGCCTCACGGCTGGCAGGCGGGCCACAGCCACGTTGTTGCACTGGTTGGTATTGTGCTCGGCGAGCCGCCGGGCCGGCTCCTCCCCGAGGTCCTCCCAGACCCCAGGCCCGGGCCCATCCTCCTCCTCCCCGGTAGCAGTGCCCAGCTGCTCCTCACTGCCACTGCGGCTGTCCCGGCCACCCTCCACGCCGCCCAACTTCTCCAGGAAGCCAAGGCGGTGCAGGGCCGCCCCACCCGCTGGGGATGGCAGGTCCGAGGCCTCCTCCAGTTCTGAGTCGGAGTCATTGGAGGCAACGTGGGGTTCTGGAAAGTCCAAGGGAGAGGGACAGGGACAGAGAGAGAGAAAAAGATGGACAGCCTGTGAGCAGGGTGGGGGGCACTGGGCGGAGGACTGGGCGTCCGCCTCCCCCCAGCAGGCCCAGCTCCCCCTTTAGAACCCTCCTGGGTCAGGCGGAGGTGCAGGGTCTCAGACACTGGGGTCGTTTCCACTTCGGGGTGCCCATTTCTTGGCGTTGGAAAAAACACCTCGAAAGGGTGTCTCTTTGCAAGAGTTTGTAACACGTTAAAGACAGTGAAAAAGCAGGTGTTACTCATGGTCTCCATGGGAGACAAACCGGGATGCAGCCCTTGAGGTGGACCCACTGTGTCATCCGCCGCCTGGGCCCACTGCTCACCAAGGCCCCCATCCTCAGCTTCCTCCGGCAGGGGTGAGGCCATGCCCCCGCTGGCCTCCGGATACGGCTCCTGGACCACCACCTCGGCCCCCTGGTTGGACGTCACATCCTGCAGAGGCGGAATGGAGGTCAGGGAGCGCCACAGTTCCGGCCATCCCACATTCCATTTTTCTGTCTTGTTAAACCCTAAAAACTTAACACCCGCTGCAGCTGAGCAGGTGAGGCCCCCGGATCCCAAGTCACGAGCGGGCTGAGCTCGTCCAAAGCGGGCAGAGGCCCTGGCCAGAAAGGCTGAGGCAGGCCCTGCATGGACACCAGCGTGGGAGCCACTGTCCTGAGGCCACACCCAGGCGTGTCACCTCCACAGCCAGAGATGCCAGATGAGGGGTTAAAGACGCACAGTGGGGACTGAGCGTGGGAGCTGATGCTGCCTGGAAGCGAACAGAAACAAGGCCTGTTGGCTGAGGAGAGCAGCAGGCTGGACCCAGAGGATGTGCTGTAGGCAGCACAGAGACGGGAAATGGGAGAAGGGGCAGGACGGCGGGTCTAGTGCGTTCTGATGTGAGCTCCAGGGGACGTGGGGGAAGGCCGAAGGGCCTCTGCACTGCCTGGGGCTCCGTCCGCAGATCTGAACCCACACTTCATCCAGTTCTTTGCTTAAAAGATGCCTTGGGTGCCCCTGACGGGGCTCTGGCCCCGTCCGAGCCAGACATCTCCCAGCCCTTCTTTCTGTCTAATCCTGCTGTGGGTGAGTGAGATTCCCGGCCCCCATGATGTTCACAGAGCCCTACACCCCCTGCCCAGGGTGGACAACCCTCACCTGGCACCCAGATGCCACCTCGGGCTCCTCCTCAAAGACCAGGCTGTAGTGGGTGATGAGCGTCTCCAAGATGCAGGCCTGGTGTGGGTAGTCCACCAGGGAGGAGAGGGACACGGTGGCCTCAGTGGGCCGGGGCCGCAGCAGCGTGGGCCCAAACACAATGCCCAGGTTCCCCGGTGTCATCTTGTTGTCCTGCTCCACCTCCACGATCCTGGGGGTCAGAGGGTGCAGGAGCAGGTGTGAGCGCCTCCCGGGACCCCGCCGCCCTTGACCCCGGCCTGGCCAGCCCTCACCTGCGCAGGTGCCGCATCAGGTACTGCAGCGTGGCCCAGTTCTCTGGCGGCAGGTCCCGCAGGAGCTCCCGCAGCCGGCCCGCCATGGCCACGGCCACAGCCTCTCTCTCGGTGACATCCGGCCGGCCTCGGGTTGCCGCCTTGGCCTCGGCCTCTGCCTTCAGACTGTCCTTGGCCAGCCCCACAAGCTCATGGTAGAGGCGGAAGGAGATGAGCGGCTCAGGCAGCTGCAGGGTGACGGTTAGGTGTGGGGGTCAATGGGCCTGGCCCCACGCCATCCATCCTGCACTGGCCCCGCCCCTAACAGCAGCCCCGCCCCTGACAGCCACCGGTCCCGCCCACCCTGTACTGACCACGCCCCTGGCCTAGCAACCACAACCCTCTTAGAGCTGGCCACGCCCCCCACCAAGCTCAGGTCCAGCCCAGGATCTGCTCTGCTCTGTCCCCATCTGTCTCACCTGGCGCAGGTAGAGCTTGAGGACGTTGCTGATGTCGTGGGGCGAGGCCTGCGACAGCTCCACCAGCTCTTTGCCGTTCTCGAAGGCCTGGCACAGCTTCTCCACACGCGTTTTCACCCCATTGACCCGGTAGATGCCCTGTGGGAGCCTGCAGTCAGCCTGGGCCCACACCCCTCCCCTCCCTGCATGGCCCCTCGGCTGGAGCCCCCGCAGCTGTGCCCGCGTCGGTCACCTTGGTGCGCAGCGCCCGCTGCTCGATCTCGAAGACACACTTCTTGACGATGAAGGGCACGCCGTCCGGGGTGCTGCGGGCGGCCTGGCTGAAGTCCTGGCCAAAGAGCTGCAGGCGGCCCTGCAGCTTCTTGTGGCCACACTGGATGGCCAGGGTCTCCAGGCACTTCTTGTGGCAGGCCAGGCAGCACTGGGAGCAGGCGAGGAGTGAGCAGACCTTCCTGGTGCCCCAGCTCCGCACAGACACCCGCGGCTCCCCCTTCCACCGCGACCCCCGCCGCTCTCATCACCCCCCTACAGGGCAGCTTTCACCCCTCCTGGTTGGGAAACGTGCCCCTGCCACCAGTGCAGCCTGGGCTGCTCCCACGGCCCTCTGGTTCCCTCAGCACTGGCTGAGCCCTCCTCCTGGGATGCTCTCCCCCAGAAGACTGCAAGTGCTCCTGGCTTCACTTCCCTCCAGCGCTCTGCATGGCACCGTCCTGAGGGCGCACATGCAGGTGCCTGGCTCCCCCGGGACCGCCGCTCACCTCCTCACACTCGGCGCCCTGGAAGTACACGTAGCTGTTGCACTCCCGGCACTTGGCCGGCGAGCGGAGCTTCCGGAGCCGGTGGGTACGGGCCGCCTTGGACAGCCCCACATGGCGGAAGGGCCCGCTGGGCATGGCCACAGGCAGCTCCGGGGCCATGCCATTGAGGTCATCTGGTGGGGGTGGGGGGCAGGTGGTCAGTGTTACCGAGGCAGGTCAGGGCCAGGCGCACAGAGAGTCCAAACCCCCTCTCCCCGCTGCCCCACCCAGGGGTCCCCTCACCCTGGTCAAAGGCTGATGCGCCTGTGCTGCTCTCCTGGTCGGCCAGCTCCTCGCTGGACGACATGGTGCCACTGGAAGACATGCGCTCGAACTTCTTAAAGTCCCCTGAGCAGGAAACGGGTTGTCAAGAGACTCCCCCAAGGGCCCCCGGCTGCACAATGAGCCCGCTGAAACCTGGGGGCGGCAGCTCTGCGAGCCCCCCACCCCCCCACCTGCCGGCCAGGCCCCTTCACCTGAGCCAGGGTCCAGACTGGCGTCAGAGTCGGAGATGGCGATCGGCCACGACTTGTGCACCTGGTGTCCACGCCCACCTGCCAAGTTGTCCCCAGTGAAGGGCTGAAGGGGGCTGCAGGGGGCCCGCGCCTGCCCCTGCCCCTGCTGGACACTCACCCCTGCGCTCCTTGGCAAGCTCCCCGTCGCCAGGCCCACCTTCCTCTGGGGGGCAGCCCGCAGCCTCCGCCACCGCAGCATCGCTGACGTTGAAGCTGCCCTTTCGGGCGCGCAAGACTGGGGACCTGGTGGGACCAACAGCCAAAATAAGGGGCCACGATGGGGGTCACTGAGGCTCACTGCCCCCTCCCCCACCTCAGGAGGGAAGTCCGGCTCCCCCAGGCATGCGCAGACGGCAGGGTACCAGGCGTTGGCGGAGACGTGGGGCTCAAAGTCGTAGTGCACATCTGGCTCCTCGCCGCGCTGCAGCTGGCGCACGTGGGAGGCGTACTGCTGGCCCGGGTCGTACAGCTTGCTGCTCTCGCACAGCATGTGGAAGTGCACAGGCAGCGGGGCCGTCTGCATGTGCATCATCTGGTAATAGGAGATGGTGGCCTACGGGCAGGCAGGTGGGAGGGGCCCTAAGTGCTGGAGGTCCTGAGGCTGGACGGGCAGCGACAGGGGCGGGGGCTGGGGGTGGGAGCACGGTGCTCACCGACTTGATGGTCTGGTCGCTCTGCCGGATGACCTCCTGGATCTGCCGGAGTGCCGTCACCTTGGTGTCCTCAAGCTCCTGCTTCTGCGTCTTAGCATCCGCCACGCACGTGCGGTACGTGGCCATGGCTTCCTCCGCCTGAGGTGGGGGTGGGGGCGGGGCAGGGTGCCCAGAGAGGCCTCAGTCTGGGGTTCAGCCCTCAGGGCATCTTCAGGCCCCACATGGAAATCAGCCAGGCACAAGAGGACAGGAAGGCATTCCTGGCAGGAGGCACAGCCCAGACAAAGGCCCGGCGGTGGGCAATCCCGCACAGGTCAGGCCCTGACACCATGGGTCTTGTCCCGCACCTCCTGCCCCCTGACCCGCCCTCACCTTGTTTTTGGCCTCCTCCTCCAGGCGCCGCCTCTTGTCCAGGGTCTTGGAGGCCACGCCCCCTGCACCCGGGCCAGCGCCCACCTGCTCTTCCTCTGCCTTGGCCACTAGGAAGCGGGCCTTGTCATGGTCTTCGCAGCGCTGAACGTAGCCCTGCTTGGCCTTGCGCAGATTGGACTCTGCTTCTTGCTATGGACATGGGAAGGACCAGACCAGCACCATCAGCCAGAGACCGCATTAGGGACCTCTGCCACCCCCATCCCTTGGGCCAGAATCCCATGGCCAGTCAAGCAAACAGAGGCCCCCACCCAAGAACCAGTGGTGGAAGGACAGGAGGTGACACCTACAGGGTGACCCAGGGAGGAGCCAGTATCTGGCATGCCCATTTCACAGCCAGGGAAGCTGAGGCACAGCTAAGCTCTGAAGGAGACACCAACTACATCATCCTCTCGACACCTACACCCACACCTGCCAGAGCGACTTGTGCTTCTATCTCTTTCATTTCCTGTCTCAGAGATGAGAACAGTGAGGCTGCTCAGACAGGAAGTCAGGCATCCTCAGGGTTGGCAGGAAGAGCACTTAGTCAAAACCCAGTGGGCCTTCTGGGGGCCACACCTCACAGTCTACACGATCAGAAGCTTAAACATAAAGAAAACAGCTCACATGAGTACTAGGAGAAACCATGAGAGAATTTCTTAAACATAGCATGGGGAAGGCCTTTCCATACGTGACACAGAACCCAGAAACCATAAAAGACTGCTACTAACAATCATGGGTTTCAACTGGGAAAACAGGCAACAGGTTAAATCAAAAGTCAAAACAATAAACTGGGGGTGGGGGAGTTTGTAACACATGTCATCAAGGGCTGGGTTCTCTAATAAGTAAAGAGCTCTGGCAAGTCAATAAGAAACAGGCTACTGTCCAATCCAAGGTGAGCAAAGGATATGAACTTAGAGCTCACAGAAGAGGAAAAGCATGGCTGTGGCTCAGGAGGTCAGCTTCTATGCTCATGACATCTGTGACCCAGCCATTACCTTTCGGGCATTGATCTGAGATAAATGCTAGGTCATATGTCTGAGAACAGGGGCACAAGCTCGTCAGAGCAGTGGTGTTTGAAACAGCAACAGCTCAACAACAACTAAACTGTTCATCAATAGGGATTTAGTGAACTAAGCCCTGTGGCTCTGCAGCTGAGCACTTGTAGCTGAGAAAAAGGGAGGAGGAGTTTCACATGGAGTGAGATGGGGCCAGTCCCTGGATATGGAGGTGACTGTAAAAGGCCAGAAGCAGAACAGGGTACTCGGCAAGCTGTCATCAGGTGTAGAAAAGGGGGGAGAGGCTCATTTGCCAGATGTGCCACAGGACACCACTAGCTGGAGCAGGGGCCGTGGGGGCTCTTTGCACCGCAGACCCTGTTAGCAGGCCTAAAGAGCAGTGCAAAAGATTGCTAGTGCCTTTGGAACAGCCTAAAAGAGAGGTGGGAAAAGAGCAACACAGAGGAACCTGGAGCATCCACCAGACCTGAGAGAGCCTCAGTTTCCCTCTAACCCAGACCTGCTCCTGGCGGCCACGGGTGATCCGGTCCCTCCGGACATCTGACCCGTGACAGTGATGGGGGCCCCGGGCCAGGGCCTCTCCTGCTGCAGCTGCAGGTAATGGGGCTGGAGCAGTTGGGAGGCAGGACCCGCTCCAACCTGTGACGCCACAGCGAGCCCCACGCGGGCACAGGGCACTCTGCCAGGTGTCCGCAAAACTCGGGAAAGGACCACCCGGGAGTGCACCAGGGGACTGCGCATGCGCAAGCCGGCCCGCCCTGCCCCCTCCCAGCCCCACCGCCCCGCGGTACCAGCTTCCTCTGGGCGCGGTGCCAAGACTCCTTGATCTCCTTCCTGCGCTTCTCGTGCTCGAGCCGCCGCAGGTTCAGGGGCTGGGGGTGGGGAGACGGGTGTGATGGAGACCCGGGCACCCTTCACCCCACCCACCCTCCAGGGCGAAGCCTACCTGCACGAAGGTCTGGGTCTGCAGGGTGCCCACCGCCTGTACCAGGCCGTGGCCGAACTCCAGGTCCTGCTCCAGGGCCAGCGAGTAGATGGACAGGAGGGGCATGTGCGGCTGTGGGGGCGGGGCCGGCAGTCACGGGGGTGGGACAGGCGCCCTCGTGGAAGCCCTGCTGCCTCCCCAGCGCCCTCAGCTGCCCTTGCAGAGATGGGAAACCCCTTTCCTTTGGCCCATCTTTGAGGGGCGAAACACACCTAGGCTTGAGGGACCCCACCCCGTTCCCTCGAGTTCCCTACCTCCTGCATGACGCTCTGTCTGCAGTTCAGGACGATCTTCTGCAGGCCTTTGGCAAAGTCCATCTCTGCAGGCGGGGAGGGATGTGAGCGCAGGGGGGAGGGGAGGGGAGGGGTGTGAGCGCAGGGGGGAGGTGAGGGATGTGAGCGCAGGGGTGAGGGGAGGGGCCTTCCAGCCAGACCCCGCCCCGCGGGCCCCAGCTCGCACCCAGCGCGTTCCGCTTCTCCAGGTAGCCGATGAGGTCCTTCATGTACTTGGCCATGTTCTTGGCGTACTGCAGCGCGGCATGCACACCCCCCTCACAGCGCTGCAGCAGCGTGTCCACCGCCTCCGGGGAGAGGCAGCCTGCGGGACAGACACCTCTCAGCCCGGGCTCCTCCCCAGCCCACCATTCCTTCCGTCCTCAGCCCTCCACCCCTAGGCTCAGAGACTCACCCTCATCACAGTCCTCACTGCTGAGGGGGGCACCCTCACTCCCCTGTCCATACAGGTTCTCCATTGACTGTACCAGAGGGAGACAGGTGAGTCCAGTCCGGGCTGGGTACTGTTTGATGCCCACCCTGCAGGAGACAGTCACCGCCCCCCCTGGACAGAGCGGGAGACCACGGTCCACAGAGCGGGCAGGGGGTACTCATCCGCCCTGCCAGCCTGACCCCGTGCAGCACCCAGGCCATCCCTGCTCACCTGGCCCGGGTCCCCAGGGGGCACTGAGAGGAGGATGCTGCTGTCCACTTCACCCATAAGGAACTCGGACACACTGCAGGGCAGGGGGCAAGTGTCAAGAGGCACATGGGTCCCCACCCTCTGCCACCCTTCCCCACCCCCACACTCACGTGCTGCTGAAGGAGACTGCGATGGTCTCCAAGGCCTTCTCAAACTCCTGCTTGTCCGAATCATTGTTGCACTCATAATGGAAGGCTAGGGACAGACAAGAACGAGAGGGGTTGGCCCAGTCTGGGAGGTGACCACCCGTGCAACTAACTGAAGGGGGAGCATTGGAGTTGTTGTGCCCATCAAACTCCTATGCATCCTTCAAAACCCACTTCAAACATCCCCTCCTTCAGGAAGCCCGCCCAGACAGAAAGCCCTTGCTGCCCTGTCCTGGCTGACCTTTGACCTTGGCAATGAGGGTGCCGGCAGCTGTGAGCGACTCCACGGTGTTCAGCAGTGGGTACTTGGAGATGACCTGGTGCATCACGCGGAGGGCCTCACCCAGGCACTCATGGGCAAGCGGCCGGCGGGCCTCTAGGAGGTCTGCCGGGCAGAGGGGGTATGAGCAGGGAGGGAAGGAAAGCCTGCCCACCTAACCACCTAACCCTAACCCTCCTCAGAGCTCCTGTCCCCGGGTAGGGAAATTGAGGCCAAGGTGGGAGAAGATAACTGCCTGAGGCTCAGTGTGTGACCTCGCTGGGAGGTGTGTGTGTGTGTGTGTGTGTGTGTGTGAGGAACTGTCCCTCTCTCGACTGCTGGCCAGGTCATCAAAGGTCAGATGTCAGTCTAGGCAGTCCTGCTCAGAACACCCTTTCCTCGTCCCTCCAGAAAACAAACTCCCAGTGACCTTCAAGTTGCAGTCCTGGTGCCTCTTCCTCCAGGCAACCCACCCGGCCCCTTCCCTGCCCCAAACTCTCAGGGCTCTGTCCAGCTCTCTCCCAGCCCTGCCTGCCTGGGCACTGGGGCTTAAACACCCCGTTACCTCACTCTCTCCCGACCAGCCACCCCATGAGGCAGGTGCTGTCATCACCCCCATTCTGCAGATGAGGAAACTGAGGCATACAGGGGAGAAGTCATTTCTCAAGGATCACGCAGCTTTTCCATCTCCACTAGCTTTGAAGGCATGAGAATGCCAGGCAGAAGGACACTGCCTGGCTTTACCATAAGGGCAATGGGGAGCCACAGAAGGTGTTAGGGCAAAGGAGAGTCAAGATCAGATCTGCATCTTCAAACACGGCTTTAAATGCCCTCCTCAGATGTTCTTAATTGGAAAAAAGCGCTGTGTGTGGGCAGAACACGCACCATCTAGTGGAAACAAAGCCGAAGGAATGTATGGATGGGGAAGGAATGAGCCGACCCTGAGACCCAGGAGGGACCTGGCCACCAGCTGGGAGTATATCTCCCTCACCTGTGTGCCTCTGACTCTGTGCCTGGAACCTGATGCTCAAAAATAAATAATAAATTTAAAATTTTAAAAACGGAATCTGAAAATAGGTGTCTGATCCCTTTTCAGCACTGAGGACCCCCACTGAATGCCACCGACAGGGAGACCCCCGCGGAGTCCCTGGCCCCAAATTCCTCCGAGTGCAGCCCAGTGCCTCAGCACCGGGCAGGATTTTGAATCCGAGGCCAACTCAGGGAGGTGGGAAGGAGCTTACGGAATCCATAAAAGGCCGGCTGAGGAAAGGCCGGGCCACGCCCCTTCCCGGGACATTCCTCCCACACACCAGGCCCCTCATGTCGCCTGGGCCTCGGCCACCTGGGTCCCCGCAGCACACTCACCTGGGCAGGTAGGACTCTGGAGAAGCCTGGACATGCCCAGCTCAGCACTGGCCAAGGCAAGCGCTGGGCAGCAAATGCCCCGAGTGCCACGTGCTCCTGGCCAGGCCCTGCACCCCGCACCCCGCACGGGCCCCTCACCTCGGGGCCCCGCCTGGCAGCGCACCGGCGCCTGCTCCAGCGCCGGGTGCACTGTCCCGCAGATACACATGGCGCAGCCGTCAGGGCGCAGGGACCGTGAATGCGCAGGCCGGGCTAGACAACTGGCTGGTCCGGGGTCTTTGGTGCCAGGTCCTCTGCAAGCAAACCGGCTCTGGCTGGTCCGAAGACCCGCCCCCCTCCGAGGAAAGCTCCGCCCCGGCGTCCTGCTAGCTCCCCAGCCTCAGGTAGCAGGAGCCTGGGACCCAGGGAGATGCAATTTGATTCGGGATGGGACCGGCCAAGGGCAGGCAGGGAAACAGGCCCAGGTACAGGGCGTGGGGAGGTGTGGGGAGACCCTGCCCACCTAGATCCCGCCGCCCACTGCTTCCTAGGTAGACAGCACGGGGTCCCCAAGCCCTCTCACTGTCCCCACAACAATCACTGTGAGCCGAGGACATCTGGTTACAGTCAGCAACTCCCCAGGGCGTATCATTGCCCCGTTTCACAGATGAAATGCCAGAGGCTTAGAGAAGGGACAGCTGATCCAGTCTCACAGCCTGGCAGGGGCAGCAGCAGGATGCAAACCCACATGCTCTCTGCTCCAGACCCTTCCCCTGGCCCAGGGCTGCCCCAATGCTCAAAGAAGGGTGCCCCTGCCCTGGCCCATCCTCCTGCAGGACGCCCACTGGCTCAACCCTGCCCAGGCCTGGCCTCCAAGGAAGCACCAGGATCGGACAGGAACCGAGATTAGAGAGAGTTTCCCCAGGAAACAACTCCAGCCCCACCCCAGGACCAGATAATCCTGGGGGCTGACACCCCCCGACCCAGCAGAGGCCCGGCCAGCAGAGCCCATTAGCTCCTACAAAGCTGAGGTCTCTCCAGTCTGAGGTCGAATCCGGGCTCTGGGCCCTCCTTGGCTGGTTGAGCCAGGAGTCAGAGCCCCTCTCTGGGCCTCAGTTTCCTCATCTGTAAAATGGGCACCTGTGGGGAGCAGGCCAGAGTGTTTAGCATGACCCTGGCACTGCGGTTTCTGGCAGGAGAGATCATAGTGCTCTCCTTGGCGGCCAAAGACAAACAGGAAGCAGATGAAAATAACTCGGCAGGAAGCTGGGCTGTCAGCAGACGCGTGGAGAAAACGGAACTGCCATCCCACAGGCCGCTCACTCCTGCAGCTTACGTGCTGGTCCTGCCCCTTGTCCGTCCTGAATCTCTCTCTGTCCAGACCTCAGCCTGCCTCCAGTCCATTCCAGTCCAACGTGCAGATCTGACCTTGTTCCACCTCTGCTCTAACACCTTCTACGGCTCCCCACCACCCTCAGGATAACATCCAGGGTCCCTCTGCTTGCCATTCTCAATGCCTCCACCCTCACACATTTCATACACCCGAAACTTGTTCCCCCAAATGCACCTCCACTCCATGTTTCTGAGCCTGTGCATGTGACATTCCCTCTTCCTGGTTGCCGCCAAACTCCTATACATCCCTCAGAACCCTAGCTGCAATGACTTTTTCCGTGAAGCCCTCCCTACAACCCTCTTTGGAGCCTCCCCAAATCCCTCCCTCCATCCTGCCTCAACCCCACAGGGTTTGGGACATCTGTGTCCAACTGCCTTCCACCCAGGCCGCGGTGTCCCTGCCACTTCTCACCTTCACGCAGAACACACTCCTTCAGCTTCTCAAGGCCCTCGGCAAAGCGGGCCACGTCAGCCAGCAGGTGGGAGATGTCCTCCACAGTGTCGGGGCAGGGTCCCTGGATGGGTCCCTCGGCTGGGCTGGCTGTTGACAGTGGGCTGCGGTGGCCACGGCCCAGCGTCCAGGTGCTGGCTCCGGACAGTGGGAAGCCGGCAGCGCTGGCATGGCGGCTTAGGCTGGTGGGCCTCTTGAGTGTGCCTGTGGCCTTGGCATTCAAGGCCACACTTGGTGGTTCCAGGCTGGGCGCCAGGGACACTGCATCAGCCCCATCTCTCCTGGGCAGCTCCTGGGAGGGTGGGGGGAGCCACTAGAGCAGGTGCCCCCACTGGGCCCTGCCTCAGTTTTCCCAGAAGTGAAGTGGGGCTCTGGAGGGTCTTCAGCCTGACCCCACAGGGGATCAAAGGCCACAGGTCAGAGGGCTGAGATTTGGTATTGTGCCCCTCCCGCACCTGTTACCCAACATCCTCTTCCCCAGAGCTTTCACAAACAACGGCCTCTACCCAAACCACAGCCGGGGTGTGGGGGAGGGGCAACCCACTTCCTGGGAGGGGGGCGGGGTAGGGAGGGCCAGGGTCTCCTTAGCTCCCCTCAGGGGAGGCCACTGCAGACACACCTACTCACTGGTGAAGACACCTCCTCGATTCTTTTACTCTGAGGGTCCGCTAGGCCCCTCAGTCTTGCGGACACCACAGGCCTGCTTCATACAAGGCCCACCCCATGGATCTCGCCGCACACTCTGCTTGCTCTAAACATTCCCCCAGTGGCTGGGCTATAGCTCTCACATCTAACTGTGCCTGGAGGCCCCAAGTTCCCTAAGCCCTCACCCTGGAGTCCCGGACCCAGAGCACCCACACTCCCTGGACCCCACAGGCAGCCCCGGACGGGGTGGGGTGTGCAGTGGCCATCCCAAGGGCTCCTACTGTGAACTGAACGTGGGGATCCCAGCCCGTCCTGCGTGGCCCCTGCAGTCCAGCCTGGGGCCGTAGCTGGCTCCAGCCCCGCGCCGCCGGCCCAGCATGGCACTGCCGGCCCTGCCCCGCCAGGCCCGAGCGCAGGGTGTTCCCCGGTCCCCCTGCTGCCTGGGTGCCGCTCCAAGATCCCCGCCTGCTCCGGCTCCCAGCAGAGGCTCACTCACCCCCGAAGGCTGCGGACAGGGGCTTCCCGCCCGGTTCTTTTTCGAGATAGAAGGGGTTTTCATGAGCTCCCGCTTCTTCCTGGAAAACATGTTGTGGCCAGGCCAAGTGGCCCGAGGGGCCCGAGGCGGGGCGGGCCGGGGGTCTCAGCGCTGCAGCTCCTAGTGTCAGTGGCCTCGGGACCACATTGTCGCTGGCCACCACCCCCCCCAGCTGTCAGGCCCACGTGACAGGCCCAGCCCTCATTGGCGGGCGCTTCCCCCCACAGGAAAAGGCCTCCGGAGGCGGTGACTCAGACCCACCCCTGACCCTCCGCAGCCTCAGCCTGCCCCTCCGCTCAGTGGGCTTGAAGGTGGGGTCCCAGGCTCCGCCCCCAGCTTCCGCTTTCAGGAGCTCTGCGCACGCACGCACGTTGGTTGAGGTGCCCCTGCCTGGCACTGGCGTCCCGGGCAAGGCCCTGGCGGGCACATGGGGACGGCAGAGACGTTGACCCCCCCACTCGGCCACACCCAGATGCACCCAGGAGTGCAGACACGGGAGCACGATGACACGCAGGGACATAGGCTTGGACACATGCTGAGAAGCCACCCAGCTCCGCAGATGTAACGGATACCCCTGGACACAGACACCTGCCCTCCCGTCCTCCTACCTTTCATGGGTGTGCCTGCCCTATGTCCTCTGGCGACTCCCCTGCAGACCCCAGGGCCCAGGCGGCGCTGGGCATAGTGGGTCTCCTCCCCTCAGCCCAGCTCCCACCCCTCACTCCCCATTCTACATTCCGGGGACATGCACCGACCACGACCACGGGACAGCTGGCCAGCAGCAGGGCTGCTAACACTTCTGAGGCCACCACGCCGCCTCCTCCCTTCCCTGGTGGGGCTCCCCGATCTGGAGCGCTGGCGGTGTGTACAGCTTCCTGCCCCCTCCCCCCATGACCACCTCTTCTCTTCGAGCCCCCCAGTCTGAGCCTTCTCCCCTCCCCAGATCTTCCTCCCCCACCCCTCCAGAGTCCCAACACTGGCCCCCACTGACCTCAGGTGTGATCTCTGGGCACGGGGCATGCAGGCCACAGCCCCTCATGGCAAACCCGACTCTCCAGGCCCGAGTCCATCCACAGACCCCTCCCAGAAGCCCCTTAAGGAACCTCTGCCCACCACTCATTGCTCTGGAGACCAGGAGCAGGCAGCGAGGGCCGGCTGGTGGGCTTCTGACCTGGTCGGGAGGCCTGAGGTCTGGGTCGCCCCTGCTGGGCTCCTCCAGCTGCCCCAGACATTCCTGAGCCCTGACCGCAGGCCCATTTCACGACCAGCCACTCACAGGTACCGCCCTCAGACGCCAGAACCACGTGGGCACTCAGGGGCCCCGGGACCATTGTCCAGGCTCTTATGAAGGGCAAACCTGCAGAGAGACACGCCACAGCCCACCACAGAGGGCTTCAGAGCTGGGAGTCCAGTCGGCTGCAGCTGGACTCTCACCTGCCCCCTAGAGATTGCATCTGTCTCCACAGACTAACTCCTGCACACACTCGGGTGCCAGGCCCGATATCCAGACATGGAGAGCCATTTTTGGACAAGCATGCAGCCTGACGCATGGACACACGTGCGGAGGGCTTCACACCATGACTTCTCTGCATTCCCTCCAGGGCAGCAACCCCTCAGGGAGCCTGGGTCCCGGCTCCAACCCCTCTGCCCTGCCTTGGTCACTCCCAGGGCCCCCCACCAGCTCCACGGAGGAGAGGGAGGCTCAGAGCACCGTCCCGGCCATGCTGTGGTCCTCGAGGAACTGGGTGATGAGTCTGGGGTTCTGTGGGCCTGGCACAGGGTCCGCCCCCACTTCTGCGTCCTTCTCGTCCTCCTCCTTCCCCTGATCCTTGGAGAGTTACAGGAATACCTAGTGCTGGGCAGCCCAAGGAAACAGGAAGGCAGGTCAGCTGAAGGGTCTGGCCCCCAGCCCCACCTTTACCACCAGCCCCGTCCTGGCGCTGAGGTCACCTCCTCCAGCGTGGTCTGGCTCACAGAGAAGTCCTCCACACCGTGCTCTGCGCCACGTGCCGCCAGCTCTCCAAAGAGGTGCCCCAAGGCGCAGCGCGCTCCCGGAGGCAGCTGGAAGCGCAGGCGGCCACCGCGCACCTCCCGCAGCTCGGCCCCCGGGAACGTGGCTGCCACGAAGGCTGCCACCGACTCGGACTGAGACTCGGACACCCGCAGGGTCAGCGTGTGGCCAGCCCCGAACCTAGGGTAGGGTAGGGTGGGGTGGGGTGGGGTGGGGTGGAGTCCCGCAGCCCGCTCTTCCCTAAGACCCACCCACACCACCCTCCAGCTCTCTCCTAGCCCCACCCCTATACCTGGCTCCTGTTGACCCCCTGCCCAACACACCTGACCCCAACCCCTGCTCGTCCTCACCCTTCCTACATGCTCATCCCTTCTCTAACCCTGCTTCTCCCAGGCCCCGCCCACGCAATGCCACGCCCCAGTCCAACCTCTGGGCCACACCCACTTGCAGACCTTCTTGTGTCTCCGCCCATGGACCCACCCTCAGCCATCAGACCTCATCACCCCTCTCATCCTGGACAGTCCATGATGCTTGTCTCTTCCCCGCTGAGAGCCAACCTGGCCCCGCTTGATCTCCCCTCCGGCCCCACCTACACCCCCACCCGGATCTGCCCGCACCCAGGCCTTGAAGCCTCACCCCACTCACCGGCCCTGGAGGTGCTGCGTGCTGACCAGGCAGCGGAACCGCCCGTTCACCATGATGGCCAGGTGCGTGCAGAGCGCCTCTCTCCCCCATGCTGTGGGAGCCCGGAGCCGTGAGCTCTGGCCAGGCCTGGACGGGCGGTGCCGGGCACTGGGCTGCTCCTGCTGGGGACCCTCATCCTCCAGCTCTGGACCACCCTGTGCTCTGAACACTTCCTGTCAGGCCCAGACTGCTCTGTTCCCTGGGCCGGGTACCACCTCCGTGTGTTCTCCCACTCAGGCCTGGCACCCTCCCCCAAGCGAGGACCATGCCATCCCCTGTGACCCTGTGCTCTGATAGCCTCTAGCTCGGGCCTAGTCCACCTTTCTCGCCAGGATGGAACACCTGGACCCGCAGACCCAGCCGTCCGGTTCAGGGTCCACATGTGTGAGGTGGGCACCACGGCCAGAAGGCTGTTCGAGAGAAAACGCCGTGCGCCAGGGTCCGTGCCAGTGGTGGCTCGTCCTGGGAGCAGGGAGATGCTTAAGCGGGGCCCCGCCCCGCCCCTACTCTGCGCACACGCCCCCTGCCCTCCCCCTCACATACCAGAGAGACCACAGCTGGATCGCCCACCAGAGCCACGGCTGTCGCCAGTTTCCGCTTGTTGCCCCGGCTGTAGGTGCCCACGGGGCTGTCCGCACATTGAGGGAGGCCCAGGCGCCCCAGGCCCGAGCTTGCTGTCTGTGGCGGGACGAAGTGGGAGGAGCAGAGTGAGCATTGGGGGGTGGACCAGGTCAGAGTAGGGGGACCAGAGTGAGCAGGGGGGCCAGGATAGCGGGGGTCAGAGAATGGGGGGCCAGAGTGAGGAGGAGGGCCAGAATGAGGGGGGGGCAGAGTGAGCATGGGGGAGCAGGGTGAGTGGGAGGGGCTAGGGCGAGGAAGGGGGTGGAAGGTAACTAAAGAGGGTGGGGCCAGAGCGAGTACAGGGGCAGGACTGCTACCTGAGGGCGGGGCCAGAGTAAGGGAGAGGCAGGACCTGGCCCAGGGCAGGAAGCCACCAGGAAGCCCTAAGCAGGAAGTGAGTAGGCGGGGCCATAGCCAGAAGGGTCAAGGAGGGAAGGGGCGGGTCCCTAAGCAGGGAGGACAGTGGGAAAGGGAGGTAGACCCAAGTGAGTATGTAGGAGCTGGGGGAGGGCAGGGGCGGGGCCAGAGGACCAAGCGTGGGTGGACCTGGGCTCAGGGTGTGGCCAAGGAGCACCAGGGTAGGCTACGGTCCAGGGGCGGGGTTGGGGGCGGAGACCGGAGGGGTTGGTTGTGGGGAGTGTCACCTGGGCAACCTGGGCCTCGAGACACAGCGCAGGCGTACAAACAGCTCCAGGTGCTCGCGGCCGGTCAGCAGCTCGAAGATGGCATCCAACTGAGGGCAGTAGCCCATGCGGCAGTAAGCTACGGCCGGTTCCCGAGCCACGCTGGGGATGGGGAACAGAGAACTTC
This sequence comes from Delphinus delphis, assembly GCF_949987515.2. Lineage (NCBI taxonomy): Eukaryota > Metazoa > Chordata > Mammalia > Artiodactyla > Delphinidae > Delphinus > Delphinus delphis. Next base: position 2,215,729 of record NC_082685.1, on the reverse strand, counting down.
AGGAACTAGCTGGGCCCCGGCCATACTGGGGGCAAGCAGGGGTCTCAGGGCCCGCCCACCCACCCTGGTAAGGAACAGAAGGTGTCTCAGGGCCAAGTCAACCCTGCAGAGGTGTGGGGGTCAGGAACTAAAGCCCCACCCGATCCGTGCATGCAAAGGCGGGGGGTGGGGAGGAACAAAGGCTCCAGAGCCCCTCACCTGTGGCCTGCCAGCACCACCTCGCCCCCGCTGGGCACCGTGTCCCCAGTCACCATGTGGAACGTGGACGTTTTCCCCGCTCCGTTCACGCCCAGCAGCCCAAAACACTGTGGGTACACCCAGAGACGGTACTCACAGAGGCCTGGACACTTGTCCCAGCATCTCTGATTTCTGGGGGTGGGTTACTCAGTTTCCACGTGGAGGGCTGTGGACAAAGGGACCCCTGGGGCAGATACTGGGGTGTGTGGGTAGGCATACAGCTGTCACACAGCAGGAATTCTGGTTGGCACACAGCATGTGTTTGATCAATCCTGGCACGCAGTACGTATCCTATAAAGGTCACACACAGCCGGTGCTCCATAAATATCGAGGCAGGAGATTTCAGAATGTTTCCTGCCATGCAGTGGGTACCTGATGGCAATGGCACCTGCTGAGAATTCATGCTGGGTGTGCAGTCAGCCCACAGTGGAGAGGTTGGCTGCACACAGTAGGCACTTGCTAAAGAGTGACGACGACACTAACACACCACACATGTGCACAGGTATGTGCCAGCCCCTAGCAGGTGGCCAGTAAACGGCCCACAGCAGAAAAGTTTGCACAAAGCAACTTTGTGAGAAAGCCCGCAACTAGAGAAAGCCCTCGCGCAGCACTGAAGACCCAACGCAGCCAATAAATAAATTAAATTAATCTATTAAAACATATATATAAGAAAAAAAGAAAAGAAAAAGAAAACAGCAGTATCACCACCTCCCTTATTTAGAGCCTTAGACCTTTTACGATGTGACCAAATGGAATTAGATTTTTATGGCTGCTTTGCTGTACGTCTAACTTGGCCTTCAAGCCCTTGGGGGCCACCTAAGACCTCCAGGTCTCTTCCTGGGGGCTACTGTTTGTCCCTACCCTATAGAATTGACTCTCATCTGGCACTTCCCCACCTGGAGGGAAGTTCTCACCCAAGCGCTCAAAAGCGTCAGCCATGGCCTGGTTCCTCACCATGTCAATGAGCGCCCAGCCCAGGCAGAAGCGAGGAAAGATAAGGAAGACCCATTTCAGGATCCAGCTCACCTCCTGTAACTTCTACTCAGGGGCAGGAAGAAGGAGGTGGGTAAGGGGCCAAGGCCGATGCCCAGTCCAACCCCAGCCCGAGGCCCAACCTTGTCGGGTCCCACCTGATCAGAGAAGAGCTCGAGCACAAAGGTGGCCATGCTGCCGTTGATGCCGACAAAGAGGTTGATGCAGGTGAGCACCATGTAGGCCATGCTGGGCATGGAGAAGAAGGAGGAGGGTGGGTACGTGAGCGGTGTGATGGACCAGCTGAGGGGTAACAGGAGCCACTGTTACTGCCAGACAGGGGCTGAGCAGCCCTAAAAGTAATACAGATCTCCCTTCCTACTTCTGTGTTTTAGGCCCTTATAACGCGAATCAAGCCAAGATGAGCTTTTAAGGCCACCTCGGCACACCACTGAATTAGATCACACTTGGGGTCACTTCAGACCTCCATACCCTCTCCTTAGGAGCTGCTACAGAGCCCCATCTCCCTCCACAGTGTTGGGGGGGGGGTCAGTAAGAACAAGCCCTGAAGGGCTAGGGGCCTCACTCATACAGTAGTAGCAACAACAGGAGGGCAGGCAGGTTGGCAGAGGCCACGTACGCCCTCTGCTGGAAGGCCAGAAAGATGAGGGCTGTACCCACAGGCTCCTGGCGCTCCCACCACCAGGCCCCTCTCCTCTGCACTCACCTGAAGAAGGACACTTGGGAGCCATACATGCTGGGACTGAGCTGCAGAGCTGGGTAGTATCCGAAAGGAGGCATGATGAGGCTGAACACCAGTGCCAAGCCCACGAAGAGGGCAGGCAGCACAATCTGAAGGACCAGCCCATCAGCTGCCCTCCTGGTCTGCCCTCCAAGCTTGCCTGCACCTTTCCCTGATCCCGCTCTAGAACCATCCATGGCTCCCCAGTGCTCTCAAAAAGTGTTCAGAGTAGGGGATACACCTGGGATTAGGCTGTTGAATTAGGTCACAGAGTGGAGAACAGGCACTCAGGGTCCCCCACACGCCCTCCCTCGTGCCTGGCCCCCCTCACCTGTGCGAACAGGCCACAGCGGCTGCAGCAGGCAAGCAGGAAGCGCCTGAGAAGCAAGGCCCGGAGCTGCTGGTGGGCCAGCACCCAGCCATGTACACAGCCTGCGGCGTCTGGCCCAGAGCTCTGCAAGGCCTGTGTCTCGGGGGCAGATCCCGCTGTGAGGGATAGGAGGGTCAGTGCTCATGCCCCGGGGACCAGGAGGGGCCACAGGGCCGGGTGGGGACAACTCACCCAGCCCCCCATTCTCCAGGGCTGATTCCTCTAGCAGAATCTGCAGCCTTGCAGTCGCGTCCAGATGAGCAATGCCTGAGCACGGGTGCTGCCTGGGCCTACCATCTGTGGAGTTACCAGTGTTGGGGTCAGGTTCAGGGTCAGGGTTAGTGTTCAGCCTGGGGTCTGGGCTAACGTCAAGGTTCACAGTGGAGGGGTCAGGAATCAGGGGTGGAGGTCAGGGCTATGCCTTGGGCCACGTCAGCCAGGGATGGGGACTTGGTCTAAAGTCAGGTCCAACTCTGGACCAGGTTGAGGGATCAAGACAGAGACCTGCGGCCGCACCCCCTGGGCCTGTGTCCACAGCACAGTCCTCCACCACCTTCAGGAAGATCTGGGGAGACGAAGCAGGGCGCTCAGAGCCTGGGGACACAGGGGAGGGAGGGGGACTTGGGAGCCACCACCCCTCATACACTGGGGGTCCCCAGGCCTCCCGGAGGGCCCCTGAGTCTCCAGGCTTCTGTGTGTGCCGACTCCACCCTGGGACACCCAGCTGTCAATAGGCAGACGTCTTCCTCTTCATCCTTCAAGCACCACCTCCTCCAGGCAGCCCTCCTCCTGGCACCCCCACACCTCCCCCAGGAGCCACACCTCCTCCAGGCTGGTGTCGGAGATCCCGAAGCCGGCCAGTCCCAGCTTCCCCAACCGCTGGTCCAGCTCGCAGAAGAGCTCAGCGAAGCTACTGTCCGGGGCGCCCTGGTAGGGCAGCGCCAGCGCCAGCACCAGCTCGTGTGGCAGCTCTTTGACCAGCCGTGCCCCGGGCACGTGGCTCTGCACCAGGGCCAGCAGCTGAGCATGTCAGGGGCCCTGGAGGCGTGGGCAGCCGTGGCTCCTGCCCCGCCCCCCATCCCTGCCCCCCTGGGGAAGGGGCTTGGGTGACCCATGAGGGACCTGCCCCTGAGGGCAGAGGACGCCAGGATTAGGCACCCAAGGGCAGGACTTGGCCCGGGGTCAGAGTCCAGGAGTAGGTCCATGTGTGGGCTCAGCCTGGTGTCAGGAGTCACGCCCGGGGTTGTGAAGCCCTGTTGCCCTGAACCAAGCCACTGTCACCCAACAGCCCCTCACTTTGGCTCTCCCACCCCGGCCCTCACCGGCAGTGCTGGCCTGGCTGCCTGGCTCCCCTTCCTGCCCAGGATCCATGTTGTCCTTCAAGTCAGTGTCACCCTGCGGGCAGGGCTGGCCAGAGCCTTGAGAGACAGTGGATGGAGGTCAGCTCCAGCCCTCACTTTTTTTTTTTTTTTTTTGCGGTACGCGGGCCTCTCACTGCTGTGGCCTCTCCCGTTGCGGAGCACAGGCTCCGGACGCGCAGGCTCAGCGGCCATGGCTCACGGGCCCAGCCGCTCCGCGGCACGTGGGATCTTCCCAGACCGGGGCACGAACCCGTGTCCCCTGCATCGGCAGGCGGACTCTCCACCACTGCGCCACCAGGGAAGCCCAGCCCTCACCTTTTTGCTGGTGGCCAGGGCTGGGGGACACTTCACCAGTGTCAGGTAGTATCTGGAGACCAAATGACACCACAGGAAGAGCGGGGAGCCACAGCAGCACAAGCGGCCGCCCGCCACCACTGCCACACGATCTCCCAACAGCTCTGCCTCATCCAGGTGGTGGGTGGAGAGGATCAATGTGCGATCTGGGCATGGGACCCAACCCACTCATGCCATCAGGCTGCCGAAGCTGTGGTCTCTGCCCCATGCAGTGAACTCCTACTCATCCCTCAAAACCCCATCCCCCAACACCTCTTTGTCAGAAACATCTTCTGGTCTCTCAAGAAGAATCCAGGGGAACCTCAGGCCACCCTCAATTCTTACCATCCTGGTATTTGAGCAGCAGCTCCCGAATGCCTCGACGGGAAGCAGGGTCCACACCAGCTGTGGGCTCATCCAAGATAACGACTTGGGAGCCACCCACAAAGGCAATGGCCACTGAAAGCTTCCACTGAATCCCACCTGGGTTGGGACAGGGGTTGGGATCTCAACAGGACCCACAGGCTTGGGCAGGGCTACCTCCCTTCTTCCTGCGCCTCTCCCTACCCACCTGGACCTCAGTTCCTGTCTCCTCTGACATCCCCCCATCCTCAGGATAAAGCCCGAGCCCCCTCCCCATCCTCATCTCTGCAGACCCAAAGGCTCCTCCCCAGAGAGGTGGCGAGTCAGTGCATGCCGCTTGGGGACCAGTCCCACATCCTGCATCAGACGGTCCTGCTCGGGGCCCACGGCAGCTGCACTCAGACTCTTTAACCGCCCATAGAACCAGACGTGCTCATCCACGGTCAGCCTGTGGCCATGGGCAAAAGACAGGGTGGCTACCATGGTGGGCAGGGGCCCAGAGAGCACCCAGCCCCCCATTGCCATGCCCCAGGCCCACTGAGACGCACATGTCAAACAGCACACTGTACCGTGGGCAGACTCCCAGGTGGGGCCGGATGGCTGCCATGTTGGATCGGACATCGTGGCCCAGGACACAGGCGGAGCCAGCAGTGGGTGGGAAGAGGCCGGTTAGGATGGACCTGGGGGTGCAGGGATCGCAGAGCAGCTGCTCCTTCAGAGGGGGAAACTGAGGTTCCCAGAGAAGAGGCACCAGCACATATAGGGCACCTACTGTATGCCCAGACCGAAGGAGTATTATGTTCCCATTTTACAGGGGAGGGAAAGTGAGGCTCAGAGAATATACTTATCGCCTACCTATTGTGTATCCAAAGTGAACTTGCGGGGGGGACCCAAAGTGAACTGGGGAGGGGGGTGTCCTGCCCTCACTGTACAGACAGGGACCTTCTGACCCCAGATGTCCTTCTCCTTGAACAGGTGTGCAAGCTGAGGCCCTGGGGGGCGGGGAGAGAGGAACTGGGGGGGAGGGGAGCGACGGCTGCTCACAGAGTGGTCGTCTTGCCAGCCCCATTGTGGCCCAGGAAGGCGGTGATGAGGCCCTGGTAGAAGTCCAGGCTGAGCCCGTGCAAGGCCGGCTGTGGGTTACCAGGAAAGCGCTTTTCCAGGCTCCGTATGGAGACTCCTGGAATCAGGCCAGGGGGCGCCTCTTCCACCAGCATTGGGGAAGGAGGGCAGACTCAGCCATGGGAGCCCCCGGGGTCCTGGGGGCTGTTCAAGCTGGTCTGTGGAGTCGGGGACTTGTGGGGCAGGGTTCTGTAGGAGTTAGGGGAGCCTCAGGGGGCCTGGAGAACTAGGGGTGTCCAGAGGATTGGGATCCGCGGGAACCTGGGCTTTGGGGGGGCCTGGGAATCCAGACAGGGAAGTGGCTGCTAAGGTCTGTCGGGCCTCACCCTTGGGGTCCTGTGGGGCAGGGGGCTGGGCACTTGGAGGTCTGAGGCCCAAACCAGTAGCTCCTCCGAAGGGAACGTTCCACGGTTCGGGGATCCCGGACTCGCCTGTGGGGAGTGGTACTCAGTTACCGCTTGAGCCCATTCCCCTGGTGTGTGCCGGCTGCTGGCCATACCCCTGGGATTAGGGCATCCAGGTAGGAAGTAATCAGGAAGCCCCGCCCACCCGCCCCAAACCATCCCTCAAACGCAGCCACCTGTGCGCATGTGCTCAGGTGCCAGGAATCCCCACCCTCTCACCTCCGGCTTCCAGACCCCTAAGCCCCGCCCCATCCTGGGCCCCGCCCCTCAGCCCAGCCTCCCTGGCGCCTGTGCACCTCTTACGGCCCACCTGGGCACACAGCCTCCAGGTACCAAGTGGCGAGGCCGTAGAGCGCAGCGTCGAGCAGCAGAAGACCCGAGACCTGGGCCAGGCTGAAGACATCGGCTATAGGCCCAGTGCCCACGTTGTGCCACTGCGCGCCCTCGCCCTGCTCCTCCAGCAGTGCCAGGCTCTCGCAGCCGAAGCCGAAGGCCACGGGCAACAGAAAGCTCTGCGGGTTGGGGCAGGTAGGTAGGTGGGTGGAAAGCAAGGGCAGCTAAGGGTGCCTTGCACCCCCGCACCCCACCCGACCCGGCTCTCACCGCGGCCACACGGCCGCCCACGGGCAGTTGGTCCCGCCAGGCCACGCACAGCACGTAGGGCAGATAGAGCACGAAGTAGGCGAGGCCCCCGCAGGCGGCTGCCAGGTTGGCTCGGGAGAAGCAGGCGCTCAGAAAGAAGCTCTGGACCACCGTGGCCACCTTGAAAGCCGCCAAGAACGGGAAGGGCACCACCGCGTGGCTGTAGGGGAGGATGTCCCCGACTGCAGGGAGGCAAAGGCAGCTGGAGGGAGCGCACGGATTCGCCCAGGGACGCGCAACCCCGCGAGGCGCCCCCTGCCTGTTACCCTCCCGCGTACACGCGCACCCATTCTGGAGCCGGGAAGGCCGGGGTGCGCCCACCTTGAGCACCAGCACGAGCAACGCGGTGCTGAGAAGGAAGGGCCCGAGACAGCTGAGGAACCAGCCCAGCCAAAGCACGGCGCCACTGAGCCCCATGGCGCACATCGTGCAGCACAGCCTCGTCTCCTTCTCACGCACCACAGCCTTCGCGGTCAGCGCCACCGAATAGATCCAGGCCAGCATCAGGAAGAGCGGCAGTGACCGGCTCAGCACGCGCAGGAACCTGGGGCAGTGGGCAGCTGGGGTGGAGGCCGGAGACGCCGCGCTGCCCCCATCTGGCACGAGGGTGCGCGCACTGGGATCCCAAGGTGAGGCCAGCCGGGGACATTTGTCCTCCCTTATCATCAGACCCTTGATGGCGCCTCAGGGTTCTGGCTGTTAGGCCACGTTCTCCCAGCTCCCGGAGACCCCCGACCCTCAGGAATCCCTCCTCCTCCCGCTACAAGTCACGGAGAGTGGTCCCTCTAAACTGTAGTTCTCAGCCTTGACTGCGTGAATATTCCAAACGGAACCCAGGCCGCACCCCGAGACCCGGGATCTGGCATCTGAGTGAACGAGTGAGGAGGGGGCGCTCACGCGTCGTCCACGTAGCACGTGTAGGGCATCTGCTGCAGGTAGAGGCCGGCGCGGGGCGCGGCTCCAGTGAGCACGCGCAGGGCTGCGCGCTCCAGCAGGTCCTGCAGGTACACGAAGCTGCCCCACACCAGCGCGTCAGCAGCCGCACCGGGGTCCCAAAATCTGAGGCGAGTATGGGAGTGGCTGGGACCTGCCCATCACAACTTTAGTTCCGCCCTCACCTGCCTCCTCAATTATGCACGTAGCCCCACCTGCCAAGCGCTTTTTTTTTTTTTTTTTTTTTTTTTTTCTGTACGTGGGCCTCTCACTGTTGTGGCTTCTCCCGTTGCAGAGCAGGCTCAGCAGCCATGGCTCACGGGCCCAGCAGCTCCGCGGCATGTGGGATCTTACCGGACCGGGGCACGAACCCGTGTCCCCTGCATCGGCAGGCGGACTCTCAACCACTGCGCCATCAGGGGAGCCCCAAGCGCTCTAATCTTATCCCAGAAGCCGAGGGTTGAGCCCGCGTCTGCCAAGCCCTTGGCCGCGCCCCTCACACCATAGGCTCCGCCCACCGCAGGCCCCAGTTGGTCTAAGGAGTCTTGGGCTCCACCTACCAAGGTCTATGGTAGGTGGGATGCTCCCTGGCATCCCCATTCCCTCGGCCCCGCCCCACAAGGCCCCCCACCTGTCCCTGATCTTATTGGCTCTTGTGACGTCATCGATGTCCATGCGGATCTTGATGCGCACATGGCCAGGGCCTGGGGACTGCGAAGAGTCCGGGAAGTCCTCGGGCTCGGAGAGCAGCTCCAGGGCCCGCTCCACCAGGGCAGCCTCTGAGGGCGCAGCCTCCAGCTCGTCCAGAGTCACGCACTGGGAGGGGCTTGGGCGTGGGTCCGAGGTCCCAGGGTCCTCCTCTGGACCTGAGGGTGGAGCCGCGTTTCCTCCTAGGAGTCCCACAGCAGGGCTGCCCCTCCCCTCAGAGAGATTTCCCCAGGTGGGCGGCCCCTCACCTCCATCACGGCCCAGTGTGCCCACCAGGTGTCCCATATCAGCATGGGCCTCATTCCAGCTGCAGCCACCACTTCGGGGGTTCAGAAAGGCACGAAGAGCCTCTCCCCGGTCCTGGCCTCCAGCTCCTGGCTGCCTTCTTCCTGTGACCTGCAGGAGCCTCTGGGGGGTGTCGGGGAAGGTGGGAGTCTGTTTCGGGCATTCAGGGCCTGTCACCCCTCTTCCCATCCCTGCGGCCGGAGCTCACCGTGGATACCACTTCCCAGCTCCACACCCTTGCCCAGAAGGCCCTGCCCTTTTGCTCAAATCCTCAGCAGGGCATGACTCTGCTGCCCGGCGTCCTGGCCCCACCTGCAGCCGTGCGACGCCGGCGCTGTCGTTCGCGAAGTTCAAGAGCGGGGCGCCCAGCAGCTCCCACACCTCCTGGATGCCCTTCAACAGCGCCAGCCCCTGGAAGGTTTGGTTCACCTGCAGGAGGCGGGCGCCGAGGTCTATGCCGGCCTTGCCTGTTCACGACCCTTCCCCTCCTCTGAGGACCCCTGCCCACCCCTCCTGCTTCCCCCCCTCTGCTCCATCCTGTGCCTCTGAGCGCTGTCTGTAACCTGGCAAACTCTTACCCCTTCTAGACCCCGCTTCCCGGACCCAGCCCAGGGGCCGCCCACCTCCTGGTCAGGGCCCTCCCTCTGGCCTGGCCCTCCCCGCCCTGGTCTGAGGCCGGGACGTGGGACCCCTCCCACCGTCACCTGGGCCGTGAGCTGAACACTACTTTCCCCAGGACCAGCGGCTTCAGGCGCCTCCAGAGCCGGTGGGACAGGGGGTGGGCGTCCAGGGCCCCCACCAGCTCAGCGCGGGTGGAGCCTAGCGCCGAGGGGTGCACCATGAGGCCCTGCGCCCGCCCACGTCCTGGCCCCACCTCCCCGGCTGGGAAGCCAGCTCAGCCACTCAGGCTGTGGTGTGGCAGGGGCCGTGCCGCTCCTGCCACACCAGCTCCTTCAGGTCACTGGCCTCATACCGGCTTGCTGGGCCCCCGGCACTGCACAGGGCTTCTGCCACCGCCTCCAGGGGGCCACCTGGCCCTTGGGGTCTCCACAGCAGTGCCCACAGCTCCACCAGGCCAGGTGGCGCCAGGAGCTGGAGACGGGTCACCAGAGGGCCCGGGCAGGCTTCCCTTCCACGTGGTCCTACCGCCAAGCCTTAACCAGGGCAGGGGACTCCGCCAGGAGCACCCTCTCCCTCTTTCTGCCCAAGTGCCCCCCAAAACCTACCAAAGATAGGTGCCTGGGGCTGCCCTGTCACCTCCCCTTCCAGGCAGCCCACCCAATTTCCTGGCTGGGGTAGAGACTGCGCGGGCCTCTTACCTCCTGGGCCAGGTCTTCTGCTGCTTCCACAAGGCTGTCTAAGGAATCCTGGGCCTGGCCCAGCACAAACGCCAGGGATTCCTGGGGAGAAAGATGACAAGGTGACAACGACGTTCACTGCTGTCTCACCAGGGGTCCAGTACCTTGCCAAGTTCCCAGGGGGTCCATACTATCATAGGCCCCATTTTACAAACAGGGAAACTGAGGCTGCTAGAGGCAAATGGGCTTGTTCAAGGTCTCAGGGCTGGAGTATCTCAGGCCCTCCCAGGCACCAAGGAGGGCCCAGGCAAAGGCCTGGAGGCTGGCCCACGAGGGGCAGGGCGGGACTCCACGAGAACAGCGTCCAGGGCTCCAGCTGGCCTTGCCCTGCCCCACCTCACCCCTTGCATCAGTGTCCCCAGCAGCTCCGTGGCCAGGGACAGTCCCTCCTTGGGCTAGTCACTCAGCTGAGCCCAGGCTGAGGGAGTAAAGCACAGAAGCCCAGGGTTAGGCAAAGCTTAAACCGAGACACGCCCCACCCCGTGCTTCACAGCCCAGCAAGTGGAGGCAGGCGCGTGCTCAGAGCCCGGCCCCGCCCTGCCTGCCATGGGCCCTGCCTTCTCACCTGCTCCACGTGCAGCCCTCAGCGTAGGCATCAGCTGCCTCAGGCTAGCCAGCATCCTGTGGGCCCTGGGGCCCCCCAGGACAGTGTGGGCATCTGCCAGGAGCCGGGAGACCCTGGGGACAGAGAGAGGGCGGGAGGCGGTGGCTGGGCGGCCCTCCACCCACACACACCCGGCCGCCCCCGCTGCCGCTGGCTTACAGGGAGTCCTGAAGGTGCTGAGGACGCCAGGCTCCTCGGTGAGCATGGGCCGTGGGAAACAGGTGTTGCTCATGTTGCAGATGAGGCCCTAGAGTCCAGGGACGGTACCCGCTGACGGCAGCGGCTTGTTGGGGAAATGGCCTGCGGGGACGCCGGACGTGGGCTTCTCGTCTGAGTCCCCAGCGTGATGACAGCCCCGGCGACAGAGTGCCCCCTCTCAGCCATGATTCGGGTGCCCGGCCTGTGCTCCGGACTCTCCCTGGGGCCCCTGTGCACGGGGTGACCACTGCTAACCCTAACCCCAAAGTGCTGGACGTTGGGAGGCTTACATTCATGCTGCCCAAGTTGGGGGTGGGAATGGCGTGCGGCCACATCAGCTCCACCAAGAGCTGCAACGGCGGGGGCAGAACAGGCGGGGGGGAGTGGGGAACCGTGGGGGGCGCCCGGGCCGCCCCTCCCTGGCCCACCCGACCAGACATTACCGGCTGCCTCCTGCGGTACAGGAAATTCTTCCAAAGCAGCAGCATCAGCTGCGTCCAGGAGGCCATGGTGGGAATGGACGGGAGACAGGACTGAGGGGTCAGGCTGAAGACGTACTGTGCGGCTGCGGGCAACTCCCCGTTCCTCTCTGAACCTCATCATCTCTCTATCGCTCTTCTATTCCTGGAAGCTCTGCTTAGAGCCGAGCAAACAGTCCACGCTAATTAAAGGGGCTCCTGTCTCCCCAGAGGGGCGGAGTAAGCCAATGGGAGCCCTGCCCGAATCCATCCTCGCATCTCATTGGTTGAGGGGCCCAGGGCTGCAGCTGGGGGCCCAAAGGCGATCAATTAATCCTGCAGGTGGTGGAGCCTAGGCTTAACTCTCTCCTCACCAGGCTCCACCCTCAGCCCTACTGGTGGGGCCTCCAGGTCCCGTCCCCCAGCCTCATCCCTAACCCGGGGAAGGATTCCCTTCCCCCACCCCACCCCACCCCGCGCTCTTCTCCAATGATAATAGCAACGAGTATTTTACACGACTGGCTGGAAGAGGGGCCACCCCAGGCCCCCAGAGAGACAGGCAAGTTACCCAGCTGGAGGCAGGGCCCCAGATCTGCCCTCCCCTCACGTAGTATTCTTCAGCTCAGAAGACCCACAAGATCCAGAAAATGAGTAAAGAGCAGGGGCGGCGCCTGGAACCAGCGATTCCTGATCCTGTTCTTGCTTGGAACTGTCCAGCCTGGCCTACTTCATCATTGTACAGATGGGGAAACTGAGGCCGCCAGAGGGGCAGGGAGTGGACCCAGGACCCCTGACTCTCACTCCAGGACTCTCCTTTACAAGTGGGACCTACGGGGAACAGCCTCTGTTTCTGTATTGGTAAAATGGGGCAGAGAGCTTAGCGGCGTACTAATGGGGAGAGGGGCTGCAGGTGTAGGTTGGTGAGTCTGATGCTCATACCTCCCCGTGGAGACTTAGGGATCAATTCTGCCGCACCCAACACTCCCCGGCAGGGTGTGAAGGTGAGTAACAGTCTGGAGTCGGGCCTCACCCCTGATTTCCCACGGAATCTGCCTCCTTCCCACCCATCCGCACCCCTGCATCCTCGAGTCTCAGGGCCTTCCTCTCTCTCCGGGACACTCCCACCGTTCCAGCCCCCAACTCTTTCCTCCTTCCCTCCGCCCGACAGCGGCTGGGGAGAGCGGCTCCTTTAAGAGGAGCCCTCGGGGCTTCCTTGGTGGCGCAGTGGTTGAGAGTCCGCCTGCCGATTCAGGAGACTCGGGTTCGTGCCCCGGTCCGGGAAGATTCCACATGCTGCGGAGCGGCTGGGCCCGTGAGCCATGGACGCTGAGCCTGCGCGTCCGGAGCCTGTGCTCCGCAACGGGAGAGACCACAACAGTGAGAGGCCCGCGTACCACAAAAAAAAAAAAAAGAGAAGACCTCGCAGCGGGCGCGGCACCGCGGCAGCGACCTGTACCTGGCGTCCCGCGTCCCGGCCAGGCCCCGCCCCATCCGCTCCCATTGGCTTCCATAGCCGCCACTCAGAGGCCGGGCCAACCGGAGCCGCGCGCGCCGACGGGGGAGGCGGGGTCACAGCCGGGCCGCGCCGAGCCGGGTTTCTTAAAGGGATCGCTCGCCTCTTGCTGCAGCACCCCAAGGAGGAGGGGCGCCCGGCTCACCCCACGCGGGTTGGCCTCCGAACACACCGGCCAGGCCCACGTTGCATAGCCGCCTGCAATACCGCAGCTCCTGGTCTCAGGAGGTCCCTTTCTCCCCACTCTCCCTCCAGCCCTAGCCAAACTCGCCCTAATACTCTGGGACTCCATTTGCCCATCCAGAAAATGGGGGTTCGACTAGAGTCATCATTTGTTCATTCATTCATTCCACAAACATTCCTCGGTCCTTACAGTGGGCCAGGCGATGGCAGAAGGGGGAGGGGGCCCTCAACATCCTAAGATTAGAATCTTGGGTCACGATGGTGACCCTGATTTGGAAGAAACCTCCAGATGTTTCCCTCTCCAGAAAATTGGGTATATTTCACAAGGTCCTAATGAAACAAGTGTGTGGATCCACAGCTCTGGAGGTGCTGGGAAAGGTGAGAAGGGTGGGAAGGGCTCCATGAAAGGAGAGTTTGGGGGCTTCCCTGGTGGCGCAGTGGTTGAGAGTCCGCCTGCCGATGCAGGGAACACGGGTTCGTGCCCCGGTCCGGGAAGATCCCACATGCCGCGGAGCGGCTGGGCCCGTGAGCCATGGCCGCTGAGCCTGCGCATCCCGAGCCTGTGCTCCGCAACAGGAGAGACCACAACAGTGAGAGGCCCGTGTACCACAAAAAATAATAATAATAAATTAAAAAGAAGAAAGGAGAGTGTTGTTGTTGGCACTGGGGCTTTAAGGATGAATAGGAGTTTGCCAGGAGGGTACTCTGGGACGAGTAAATGCACAAAGGCCTGGAGGCTGGATGAAGCCACCGTCCTGAGGACCTACTTACAGGTTTGCCCTTTGCCCCACCCCCAGGTCCCCCCCACCCCCAGATCCCAGGACCCCAGAAGGTATCCAAGCCAGGCACCGCCCCCCAGGCTGTCTTGGGCACCAACTCCAGCACCTTCATTTCCGAAAAAGAGGTTTTATTTCCTTTGGTCCACAGTCGGTATTTCACATTATTTCTTGGTCCCAGGGCTCCTGGGCAGGGGCTGGTCCCCGGGAGGGCCTCTGGGTGGGGGTCCCTGTGCAGTATTTGGTGGGGTGTGGGGACAAGTATGGGGGTTTCTGGCTTTGCCTCAACCACTCAGAACTGCACTATCCTGCCTGGGCCTCAGTATCCCAACTGGGCCCCTGGCAGGGGACAGGGCCGGTGGTCTGAGGGTCCTAGGGAAATCCAGTACCTCACGAGGCCTAAAATATTTTGGGACTGTGGCCTGACCTTCTCCCAGTAGCCCCCTCCACCATCCCCCTACCATTCCCCTGAAAAAAAAAAAGTATTTTCATTTCACTAAAACGGCCTGAAACTTCTGTGGGTACAGAAACCACAAACTGATCGGCAGAGAAAAGAGAAGAAGGGAAGAAGCAACCGGAAACCACTTGGGGTCGGTCCCCCTCCCTGCCCGGGTTTCGTCTTTCTCCCCTGCAACTTGGCCCAAAGCCTGTTAGGAAACATGCCTGGAGGTGCCCTGGCGGGGACCCCCACCCCACATGCATCTGGATATGGCCTTCACCCCTTCTCCCCAGACCTTCAGCTGGCAGCACTCAGACATGTAAGAAAAACAAGACAAAAACACAGAAAAACCCGAAAACCCGGATGGGGCAATGATGGGAGACAGCCCGCATGGGCGCCTCAGTAGCCTGCCTCCTCCTGGTAGTAGGGGGGGTACCCTGGGGCCTCCCCCGGGTCTGGGACATCTCCGGCAGCCGCTGGAGCCCCATCGGCCGCTGGGCCTTGCGGGCAATACTTGGGGTCGTATATCTGCCGGCCCAGGCCAAATACCTGGCCGCTCTGATTGGCGCCCTGCGTGTAACCCATCTGCAGGGACATGGAAGAGTTGTCACATTTGTCTGTCCCCAGCTTGGTGTCGTAGATGTGCCGCCGGGTCCCTGGAGCCGTCATGCCCACCTGGAGAGAGAGAAGCGGCGTCAGGGAGGGAAGAAAAGGGGAAACAGAGGCCCCAGAGAACTTCCCCTAAATTCTCACACCTTTTCCCACCTCCCTGTCTTTGCACTCACAGTGCAGACTCCTACAGATCCTTCCAAGCCCTGCTCAGAACCCTCTCTTTTCTGACTCTGTGCTGAGTTGATCTGGTGTTTGGGTCCAGCTCTCTCTCCCTGCCAGCCAGGAAGCTCCCCAGGCTGGGGCTCAGGCCTGCCAGGACCTGAATGCTCCAAAGGCATCACACTGATACACCAACATAGCAGGAAAAGTGACAACTGCAGGGTCTAAAAATATCAGAGCTGGATGGGCCTCTGGGCAAAACTTTGAGGGAAACTGAGGCACAGAGCTGGTAACTTCCCCTGGGACACACAGCAGGCTGAGGCAGAGTCAGAGCAGGCACGGCCAGAGGGGTAGGAGGGAAACCCAGAGTGGTTTTCGGCGGGAGATGCTCTCAGCAACAGGGATGAGCCCTCAGGGTTTGGTAAGGTGGGTGGGGGCCCGGGGGGACTGGGGAGGCCCACCTGGCTGGCACACTTGTTTGTGCCCATCTGGAGGCTGATGGTCGAGTGGTCCATGGGGGGCAGGATATGGTTCTTGGGGTCGTACAGATGCCTTCTGGTGCCATACGCCGTCATGCCTGACTGGCTGGCACATTTGTTGGTGCCCATCTGCAGGGACGCAGGTGGGAGAGGTCAGGCTGCCCCCACCAGGCCTCCAGACCCTGCCCCGAACTTGAGGGGCTACCAGGCTGGACAGGGCCTGGGTCGCATCACAAGCCCACCACCCACGCACCCTGGGGCTGGAGCAGCCGCGCACCCACCTGGAGCCCGATGACACACTGGCCCGCCTTCATGGTGGCATCATCAAAGTTCCGCTCCTGCTTTTCCGAGTATTTGACGCCGATGTCCACGCCACTCTGCATCCCCTTTGTCTTTGCCTGGGGGGAAAGAGGGGGTGGGAGTATCAGGGAGGGGCAGCCGGGTCCCCCCAGCCAGGCCCGGGGTGTGTGAGCCCAGGGGAGGCCCAGGTATCTGGCTGCAACCTGCCCCCCACACCAGCAGCCCAACACCTCGGGCTCAGCAGCCCTGTGGCCCCCAGCCTTCCCTCCCTAGGCAATGGCAGCCCCAGCCTTACAGCTGCACAGGCCAAGAATTTTAGGGGGCGTCATCACCTCCTATCTCTCTCACCTTCCATCACCTCCTTCTACCCAGCCCCAGCCACTCGGCCAGGCCACGGCCATCGTCTCTCCCCTGGACGCCTGTCCCCCACTCCTCCCTGGTCTCCCCACCTCACTACCCACGTGGCAATCACAGGGGGCTTCTGAAAGCACCGTTCAGAACACAATTCCCTGACATGAAAACCTCCTCCTCCTGAAACATTGTTCCAGCCCGTCTTGGTCTCTGTTTTAGACCCTAGACATCGGCCTAACGCTTTCTTCTCCTTCAAGGCACTTCTCACGATTTATAATTTGTAAAACAATGATTTGAAGAGCAAACCCTAATGGGAACTCTGGGTGTTAAGGAGATGTCCACGGAGGTTCACTGATTATGTAAAGTAGGGGGGGCTGTGCATGAGTGGGGGCAGGGGGTAGACGGGAAGTCTCTGTACCTTCCACTCTGTTTTGTTGTGAACCTAAAAATGCTCTAACATAAAATTTTTTGTAAATAAAAAAAATGGAGATTTGTTCGTTGTCTGCCCATAAAGGGGTTGACTGTGTCTGCCTTGGTCACCCTTGGATCCAAAGTGCCCGGCGCCTCGTGGGTGCTCAGAAATCTTTGTGAAGGAATGAATGAACAGCGTCTGAAAATCCCCGCCTGGCTCGCTGTGTTACTTTGAGCAGATTGCTGCCCCTCTCTGGGCCTCACCTTCCCGGCCAGGGCAAGAAGAGACACCTGCACCTGTGTTAGATTCCCACTCTCAAACAGGTCGTTGGCCTCGAACAGGTCCACAGGGTTCATGCCGTAGCTGACCATGGCCTTGATGAAGTTGGAGAGGTTTTCTAGCTGGGAGGAAGCAGGAAAAGGAGAGTGAGGGGCCTCGGTCTTACCCCCCCCCCGTCAGATGGGGTCCCCCAGCCCCATCCTCATTCCACCCCCCTGTCCCTCACCTGGTGCCAGTTCTGCATGGAGCGGTTGATCTTAGGGACTGAGCCTGGCTGCAGCTTATTCATGAGTCTGGGGGGGGCATATGGGATGGTGGGGAAAAGGGAACCTCCATTAGTGTAGCAGGACTTCAGAGACCCAAGAGACTAATTCATGCCTTCCTGGCCAACCTCACTGCCTCTCCCTGGGCCTCAGTTTCCCCTCTTGCAATCCAGTCTTCACCCACCAAAGATGTAAAGATGCCAAAGAGTGACAATAACCAGCACTGGGAGTATAGTCCAGAACCACCAAGTTTGGGGAGTGAATCTGGGAATTTCCATTAACATTTTTAAGGTGCAAACCATGGAATGTGAACCACGGCTGAATAGGGTGCAGCAAAAGAAGGTCTTCCAGAAATGTTATAGGCTCTCCCGAGAGGATGCTCCACATTAGAGATCCTAGACAAAGCAGTAACACAAGAAAAAGGAAGAAGAGCAAGAAAGACCAGAGACCCATCAGGAAAAGCAAGCAGGCGTCACACAGCACGTGGAGCGTGACCTCATTGTGCAGAACAGTCAGGGTGATGAGCATATGCGGATACACGCACTCACGTGCATAAGATGATCCCATCCTTCAGACCCTTCTGGAAGTCGGGGCCGATGGAGAGGCCAGTGAGTCCCTCGATCCAGCTTCGGAGCTCTGCCTCCTTCTGAGGGTCATATTTGGATAGGAGCTGGAGGGGCAGAGGGCACAGTGTTGGCGTGAGCACATACCCAGCGGGAGCCCAGTGAAGCTCCTAATGCGGCAGGGCCCAGGGCTCCAGGGGAAGAAAAGACCGAGGGGCCTAGAGGTCCCCACGCCACCCAAGCAGACCCTTTCCCATCAGCACAGATAAACCACCCCAAATCTCTCACTGACAATCGTCGGGGCTAATCTACTTTCACTGGTGTCAAACCCCACAGGGCAGCCAACACGGCCCTGGAGGGATCTGCCCCCACGTCCGCCACCTCCCTGGTCTCCCAGCACTAGAGACACTGGCCTTTCCCTGTTGTTTTTAAATTGTGTTGAGAAACACACAAGAGGTACCATTTTAAAGCTCATTTTAAAGCTCATAAATCAGTGGCATTTAGTACATTCACCAGGTTGTGCAACCATCCCCTCTGTCTGGTTCCAGAATATTCCGTCATCTCAAAAGGAAGCCCGTCCCTATAAGCTGCCACCTCCCACTCCTCCCTGCCCTCAGTCCCTGACAACCAGGAATCCAGTCTCTGTGTCTGTGGATCTGCCTGTTCTGGACGTTTCCCATCAATGGAATCACACCCTGTGTGTCCTTCTGTGTCTGGCTTCTCTCACCGAGCATCACGGTCTCAGGGTCCATCCACGCTGTAGCGAGTGTCAGGCTTCACCCATTTTCATGGCTGAGTGATGTTACCGTGTGTGGAGGGACACGTGTTTAACCATTAACCTGCTGATGGGTATTTGGGCTGTTTCCACCTTTTGGCTCTTGTGAATCAAGCTGCTATAGACATCCATTTACGAGTTTTATTTGAACACTTGTTTTCAATTCTTTGGGGTATATACCAGGGAGTAGAATTGATGGGTCACAAGATAATCCTAAGCTTAACTTACTAAGGAACCACCAAACCTTTCTCTGCCCCTTGAACTGGCCACAGGGCCAGTTACTGCCTCAGGGCCTTTGCACATGCTGTCACTTTGGACTCAGATGTCTGCACAGCTGGGTCCCTCCCTTCACTCCAGCTGTAGCTTGGAGAGGACCTCCCTGACTACCTGGCTATGACAGCCCTCCTCATCCCCTCCACCCCCAGCCCTCCTTTATTTTCTTTCTAGCTTTTCTCCACCTTCTGCCATATGATCTATCTCCTAGCTTACGTTCCATCCTCACTACGAGCCGCGCCATCCAGCTCAGGCTGTCTCTGGATAAAGATGCTCATGGTCCTGCATCAGCGCTCACTGCTGTCCACAGACACAACACTCCCTGCTCCCCACGACAGCATCTCACAGCACCCAGGGAGACCCAGGACGGTGTGGTGTGCGGGCAGCCCCAGGGCGGCTCCCTGGAGGGGTGGGAAGAAGCTGAGGACCTGGCTGCCCAGCTGGGTGGGCTTCGACCCCAGACCCCTGCCCACCTTTACTCACGCCATCCCTGCCCGTCTCTTTTCCTCTCCTCTACACATCTGGAGGGCACAGGGACCCAGGGCTGCCTTTGCAGCCCCAAGTCCTCCTCCCAGCTCTGCCCCCAGCTCCCCGTGACCATGGAAAGTTTTCACCCTGTGCCTCCGTTTCCCCATTTATGTTTGAATTGTTTTCATAAGGCTTTCCAAACTTGGGCGCCGCTTCCTGCTTCCTGCATATAAAGCCCCAGATGCAGGACCAGGGCTGAGCCGCCCAGAGCACAGGGGCCACAAAGGCGGGAGGTTGGCCTGCTAACCCCATCTGCCCGGTCTCTGGCTCCCGCGGGTCTCTAGTTCCCGCGGGTCTCCTCTGGTTCCCGCAGGCCGGGGAGCAGCAGGGCTGGAGGAAGCAGAGGGTGTCATTATGAGAGCCGAGCTTGAAGCAGGCAGGCTGGTCTGGACGCCTGGCCCGCGTGCCCAGCTGGGCCCCGTCCCCGACGGCTCGCAGGGCCCAGCCCCGCCCGCAGTGGCTGCCCAGCCAGCCTTCAGCACATTCCTCCCCACCGCAAACTGCCAGGAATGCAGCCGCTGCCTCCCTGCTAAATCGGGACCAGCTGTTCCCAGTGGTCTAGGCCCCCCAGCCGGCCAGGGATCTCAGAGGGATACACTGGACCTCAGCCTGCCTCCGGGCCATGGCGGGGTGGGGGACTGAGGCCTGGGGGGCTGGGCAGAGAGGGCCCCGGGTCTCCCTCCTCCTCTCAAGCAGCTGGTAAAGTGGATGGGGCGTGGCTGAGAAGCCACAGGAACCTGGTTTCCAATTCGGGGGTGGCCCACCCATTCTCCAGACCTGCAAACTGAGGGCTGGTCACAGGGAGCCTTCTGACCTCATCCCCGACAAGGCAGCTGTCAATCTGGCTCCACGGACTCCATTGCAGGAAGCGGCCCCCACCCCGCTGGGGTGCTGTACTCACCCACTTCCTGCTGCCTCAGGGGAGATGCCTGCACTGCCAGGAGGACCAGTGACCATGGGGCAGTGGCTGCGGCAGGTCTGGGTTCGAGTCCTGACTGACTCTGCCTCTGGCCAGCTGTGTGCTTCTGGGCAGTTTGAGCAATGTCTCTGAATCCCGTGTGCAAACCAGGGGTCTTAGACCATCCTGGCGCTGGGTGGGGCCCGTAAACACCCCCCTCCTCACCATGGCATTATTGCTGGAGTGGGGAATTGTGTGTTTAAGGGGGAATCATGGGGAGCTTGCCCAGGGACCATGCTCAGTCCCTCGACTTCCCAAACGGGCTGGAAGGAGGCTCCTTGGGGCTCACAGAGGTGATGCGGAAATTCTCTCTCGTGTCTGCAGGCCCTGGAGTGCCGACCGGGCAGGGGCCTGGGAGCTGGCAGGGCTGTGTCCCCGGCGTGCCCAGGCAGGCTCCCGGCGGGGCGGCTGCCGCTGTGGGACCACACTCCCAGGTGTCGGTGTGTGCGTGTCGGGTGGACAGGGATGACACACTCCCCTTCCCCCTTCCGGCTGGATGACCCTTGCGGGTCAGGCTTAGGACCTCCCTC
Source organism: Delphinus delphis (assembly GCF_949987515.2). Lineage (NCBI taxonomy): Eukaryota > Metazoa > Chordata > Mammalia > Artiodactyla > Delphinidae > Delphinus > Delphinus delphis. The sequence goes on along the minus strand of NC_082685.1, from coordinate 2,195,246 downwards.
AGGGCTGGGATCATCCTCTGCTCCTCTCTCCCTAGGTGCGCTGACCCTGCTGTGTGGCCTTGCAGACGTGCCTGCCCCTCTCTCTGAGCCAGAACCACAAGTGCTTTCTTTAAAAGTGTGTCCCCAGGTCCCAGCCCGCATTTGCAAGTTACAAAACCCACATCTTAGGGTCACATTCAGGGGATCCCACGGGTCCTGCGGACGCCTTAGCTATCCCTTTAAAGTTTGTCAGACGGGGACAAAGAGAATGTGGAAAGGAACAGCAGGGGGTGCGAGGTGGAAGGCAGGCCCCCTCAACTCCACCTTCCCCCTGGGTGCCCCGCCTCCCAGGTGTAAGAGGTCGGGGAATTCCTGGGGGGGGCAACGGGCTTCTCACAAACACTCGGCCCGCCCCCTTCCCCTCCCCTCCCCTAAGCTTAAGTGGCCCCAAAAGCAGAAGTGGGGGAGGGGGATGAGAAGGGGGCCGCTGGGGTTCCCTCGGGCCTTCTCAGGCCTTGAAGCTCTGGAGGGGCCCAGGGCTGGGGGGTTGAGAGCGGTGGACTGGGGGCTTCCGGCGGGGGAGGGCTGGAGGCGCAGGGCTGGGGAAGGGGGTAGACCCAACCGCTCCCAGATGTTGGGGGCTGCCAGAGCACAGACCTCACTGCTTCCGCCGAGTTGGGGGAGCTTCGGGGGCACCCCCCAGAGGTTAGGAAGGAGGGCCGCCCCCGACGCTGGGGATCCGGCGGGTCGCCCGCCCTGCAGCAGCGGAGGGTGCGACGGGCTGGGCTGGCGGGGCGGGGGTGCGCCCCTCACTCACCCGGTTCTTGACCTCGGCCGAGAGCCCGTACGAGGGCCCCTTGTTGAACTGCGTGGAGCTCATGGCTGGCGGGCGCGGCGCCGCGGGAAGGGACGGGAAGGGACGGGACGGGACGGACGGCCGGCCGGGCTGGCAGGCGAGCCGGCGGGGGACGCGGACCCGGCGCCCCGCCCCCGCCGCTGATTGGCGCCCGGCGCACATGTCCTTATAAGGCCGCTCGGCGCCGGATTCCTGCGGCTGCGGGCTTCCTGAGCCCCTCAACCGCCCGACCCCCGCCCCGGCGCAGCACCCAGTCACCAGAAGCCCGGAGGGCCCCGCCCTCTCTGAACCCACGGGAGACTGAGGCAGGGAGGGACCGGGGCCCCGCACCGCCGAGACCCGGCACCCCTGCCCTCTCCCTGCTGGGAGCCCCAAGGCGGCTCTCTCACCCTTTCTGGGTCTCAGTTTACTCTTTTGCACGATGATGGCAGGGGGGAATGGTTGGGTGGGACCCTAATTCCCTTGGGACACTAATGAGGAACCCCCTCTCTGCCACTTAGAGGCGCCTCCCAGTCTAGGTCCCCTTCTGGGAACTCTCCTAGCTGGGTGGTTAGCAAGGGAACTAGGGCAGGCTCTTCAGAGGAGGGGCCATTGGTGCTGGGGCTTCGGTGGATGAGTCGGAGTTCGCCAGTCCAAAAGGGATTAGTGTTCCTGGCAGAACATGCAAAGACCTGGAGGGACCGTCAGTGGTTGAAAGCGTGTAGAGATCAATCTGATAGGTTGGGGAAGTAGGGGATGTGAAGGGGCCTTCAATTCTGGGCTGAGGGATGGTGGGGAATAGGGAAGGGGGTGAAACAACAGAGAGTTGAAGTCAGGAGATGCCTTGGGGGTAGGGCTGAGGCTGCCAAGGGAACCAGGCCAGGCACACACTTGGCACTCAACAGGAGCTGCCTGCTTGTACAGATAAATCAATAAATTAATAATAGAATAAATAAATTCATTTCTTCAGTAACTCACTCATTCATTCACACACCTATTCATTCATTCATTGAAAGCTCCCTGATGGGGCCTCTGGGCCAGCCCCTTGTTAGGCGATACTGGCTCCCAGGAGATCTTGGCTCTGGCCCTGTCCATCCCTGGGAAGACAAACCCAGGCATAGGCACCCCTGCTCCATGCAAGCAGGTACAGGACAGAAGGAGGGACCGGCGGTGGAGGAAATAGGGGAGGGAGTGGGTGCTCCACTGGAGGGGTGAAGGAAAGAGGCATGTAAGAGGGGATGTGGGGTGTGGGGTTCTGAAGCATAAGTAGGAGTTTGACACATTTGACAAGTGGCTGGTTGGGCTCTGTGAGGGCTTAGAGATGACTCACCCTGTCCTTCCCTGGGAGCACTCCTCCCTGGCACCCCACTCCCCGGATAGCTACTGACTTTCCCTGACTGTACGTCTCCCATTCCATCTATCTGAAGGCTTTCTTCAGGGTCCAAGTCCTAGCCAGGTGGTCTTGGGTGAGTCCCTTCCCTGCTGGGTGTGTTTCTTCATGTGTGAAATGGGAACCAGTGGTCAACAATGAGACAGTGAGGTGGAGTGTGGGAACGGGTGGTTCATCAGTGTCTAGGTGGGGAGTTGTGGGGGCAGAGGGCGGTTTGAGTGGACCCCTTGCAGGTCCTGCTGGGGCACGGGGGTGGGCAGGACTCAGGGTACTGTGGGGAAGGAGGCTCGAGCCAGTCCCCTGAGTACCTACTCCAGCCTGGGGTGGTCAGTGGCTGCCGGCAACACGCCCATGGTCCTCCTGTCATGCCCCGACCCCTGGTGCTTGTCCAGGGGGGCCACCAGTGACTCTCTAGGGACACCATCCAGAGCTGGGGGCCTCTGGACAGGGAAGTTGCACGTGACACCCGCTGATACTCACCGAGGCAGGCATACTCCAGTGCAGGGGCCGGCCATGTCTGGGGCGCCGGGCGGCTGTGGGGCCTCTGCAGGGCTGGACAGGAGCTAAACCACAGAAGACTGAGCCTGGATGATTCCAAACTTTAGAACCACCTGCCTGCCTTCCCTCTGGTGAACTGGACAAGCCCCCCAATGCCGTCAGGCCTCAGTCTCTCGCCTGAGAAATGGGCTTACCTCCCAGGCATTGACATTCACCAGGTGCCCAGAAAAATGCCTGGGACATTGTAGGTACCACATAAGTGCTGGGTGACGCAAATCTTGGCATTTAGACCAGTGGTGACCAATGGGACCGAGATGGCACCGAGAATGCCCTCCTGGGCCCTGTCCCGCCGGCTGTGCGGCTCCTGAGTCCTGGAGGTGTGGCTGGCAACGCCAAGGAAGGGAAACCTTCACTTTCCTTGATTTTAACTGATTCCAATTTAAAAGTGCAAACCAACACCGGATCCAGTTTTTGGAAAATGTCTGAGTATACGTGAAACCATTTGGGTGTGCACGCGTTTTCCTTTTCAGCGTCAGTTTTACGCAGTCGGGCTACATATGAGTGTCTCCGAGGAAACGTCAGTGTCGGGAAACAGGCCAGATTTCAGACACGGGACAGAAACAGGTGTGAAATACCTCATACATCATTTTTCATATCGATTACCTGTTGCAATGATCATATTTCCCAGATATCAAGTGAAGTGAAATATATGACCAAAAACTATTCTCTTTTAGTTCTTTAACATGAGCCAACATTTAAAATTCTGTGTATGGTTTGTCTTATTTTTCTACTGCCCAACGCTGTTCTGGACTGTGGGTCAAATTCAGATGCTATTTTTTTTTTTTCCGGTATAGCCCGCGAGCTAGGAATGGTGTTTACATTTTTAAGAGGTTTTTAAAGAATCAAAAGAAGAATACTATTCCATGACACATGGAAATCATATAATATCCAAATTTCCATGTTTGGACAGAGATTTATTGGCGCCCAGCTGTTTGTGTACAGACTGCTTGTGGCTGAGTAGTCCCTGGGCTGCAAAGCTGAAAATATTAACTTTTTGGCCTTTTACAGAAAAAAGCTTAAAAAAGAAAAAAAGAAAGAAAAAAGCTTATTGACCCATGGTCTAGATTCTCAGCCTCCTGGAACTCAAGAAATTCAGATCAGACATCCCAGATTTTGAAACCCTGGGGTTCCAAAAGCTTGTCATATTATAATTTGAGAAACTCCCCCAGGACCTAAAACTTACAGAATTATGTGGTTCTGTATGATCCTATGACCTCAGCGGCCCCCACCTGGGCCTGGGTTCCAATCCCCAGTCAGCTGAGGTAAGGGCATGTTGACTCAACACATGTCAAAATCTTAGGAATTTTGGCTTAGCCTCAGAACGTGGCAGGGAGGTCTGGGGCCTCTGCAGCTGTCCTCCGCCCTTGACCAGCCACCCTCTCCCCGCCCCCCCGCCCCCGCACTCACCTCTTTGTCCTAGACTGATACCAGGGAGACTGCGTTGGGGGTAGGGGAGGTGTGGAATGATGCAGGCTCACTGGGGGTGGATGTAGGTATTCTGGGGCAGGATCTCCTCCGCGATGGCAGAGGGACGTGGGCCAGGGGCTGGAGGACCTGGAGTTGCAGGAAACCCCAGAGCCTCAGCCTCCGGTGCTGGGCTATGGGGGTGGGGCCTGGCAGTCTGGGTGGCTGCGCACAGGGGCTGCAGGTGTGGTGAGGGGCTTGGGCCCCTTCCCTGCAGTGTCAGGGCTCTGAGTGAGACCCCGGAGGGTCCTATGGCCCCAACGATGCAGCGAAAACAAAATAACAGTAACAACAGGGACTTCCCTGGTGGTCCAGTGGGTAAAGATTTCGTGCAATGCAGGGGGCCCGGGTTCCATCCCTGGTCGGGGAACTGGAGCCCGCATGCATGCCGCAACTAAGAGTTCGCGTGCCTCAACTAAAGAGCCTGCATGCTACAACTAAGAGCCGGTACAGCCAAAATTTAAAAAAAAAGTAACAATAAAATCTCAAGCCTGTTAGGTCAGGAACCTCCCTTGCTCCCAGTCCTCCATGGCTGCCCACTGCCCCCTCAACAAAGGTGTCCTCCAGGCCCCACGCTCTCCCTTGCTCACTCTGCTCCAGACACGGGGGCTTCTCCTTGCTCTGCCGCTAATGATCAGCGCCAGGCCTGCCTCAGGGCCTTTGTCCTGGCTGCGCCCTCCGCCTGACACTCTTTCCACCTGGCCTGTTCACTGTCCACCTTCCAGCACCTTCTCAGTGAGCCCCAGCCCAGGCTCCAGGTCCCAATGCCACCCACACATCCCAAACAGGTACCACATGATGACCACAGCATCCTCCGAAATCCAGCCCATCTTCTAAATTCCCGACTGTGCCCAGAAGGGCGGGCCTGGGGTCTGGTCCTTCCTTGCGTCTTTGGCTTAGATTTGGAACTCTCTCCGCCCCCATCTCCCGCTATACTCCTTTTCTGTGATCATGACTTTCACTTGCTCTCCAGGGCCGCATGTTTCCCTGTGTGGGAGTGAGCACTAGACGGCGCTGCCCAACACAGCAGCTGCTTGCCACACGGGCCCATTTCCACACAAATTACACCAATAAAAGTAAAGTTTACGGGTTTCCCTGGTGGCGCAGTGGTTAAGAATCTGCCCGCCAATGTAGGAGACATGGGTTTGAACTCTGGTCTGGGAAGATCCCACATGCTGCGGAGCAACTCAGCCCGTGTGCCACAACTAGTGAACCTGCGTGCCACAACTACTGAAGCCTGCACGCCTAGAGTCTATGCTCCGCAACAAGAGAAGCCACGGCAATGAGAAGCCCACGCAAGGGAGAGTAGCCCCCGCTCTCCACAACTAGAGAAAGCCTGCGCACAGCAACAAAGACCCAATGTAGCCAAAAATAAATAAATAAAATGAATAAATTCATTTAAAAAAAAAGAATTTGCATCGATTGAATGCCTACCGTATGCCAGGCCCTGTGCAGAGCACTCCCTGTGAAACAGGAAGAGAATGATTTTAGCCTCCTGGTTGTGGTAGACCCATCCACCTCCAGGGAGTGGGGCTCCCACGATTATGAAAGCCGGCAGGTAGGTCTGGAAGGTTCTCTCAGGCTCCAGGTCACAGCTGAAAAGTCTCCTCCCTCCCTGACCACCCAGTGCAATTCAGAATAGGAACCCACCCCCAGGAACCAATACCCCCACCCCAATGCTCTGGGCTTTCTCAGAGGCCTTGACTGTGCCCTTCAGTGGAATTGTCACCATCGGGAACCAGACCAGATATCCACTTGACGGTCTGCCTGTCTCCTGTTGGTCCCTGAGCTCTGCTAGGGCAGGAACCGGTACTGCATTGGCCGCCGCTGTGTCCCTAACACCCAGTGCAGGCCCTGGGACACGAACGTGTCCTTCCCCAGGGTCAGGCATCCTCTCCCAGGCCCCTCGCCTCCGGCTCCTCCTGCCCTTCCACACTTCCTGCCGCAGCCCACCCCGCCTTGCTTTGGAGCAGGAGGTGGAAGCACCTGGCATACCGTAGGTACTCAATGAATGTTAGGTCCTATTACTACCATGGCTGCTGGGAGGCGCCGAGACGTTTCAAAGATGAGTGAGCGTGTATGTGGTCCAGACGAGGGACCCCAGGCCTGGGACACCGCGGGCGGGCACCCGGTGGCAGCCAAGAGGAAGGCAGGGCCAGGTACGGACCTTTCGTGACCCCACTTTAGCTGGAGGAGGCCTGTCCACTCCGTCATCCCCGAATGGCCGGGACAGGGGCCTGGCGGCCAGGGAGCAGGAGAGAGATGGGGAGGTGACCCACCTGAGCGGCCCGGTTCTCAGAAGGAAGAGCTAAAGTCACTAGGGCAGGGGTCCCCAACCCCTGGGCCGCGGACCGGTAGCAGTCCGCGGCCTGTTAGGAACCGGGCCGCACAGCAAGAGGTGAGCAGCTGGCCAGCGAGCGAAGCTTCATCTGCCACCCCCCTTCGCTCGCATTACCGCCTGAACAATCCTACCCCCGCTCCGTGGAAAAATTGTTTTCCACGCGCCGGAAAGGTCGGGGAATCGCAGCTGGGAGGTGGAAGAACAAAGAAAACGACCTTGTTTAACCTGTTTTGCTTGCGGCCAGGCGCTCAGGTAAACGCCCCAACCGACCCCAAGAGCGGAGAAAGAAGGAAGTTATATTGCTTTTTACCGTTCGGCGGAAGACGGGGATAAAACTGCAACCTTTAAAAACACCCAATTCGTGCATCTGCCTGGGTGGGGAAGGGAGGTTCTTAAAACACTCAAACCAAATTTTTTCGCGAGACTATTTAAAGGCCGGAAATTAAATCACTTTTCAGCTAGAACATCCTAACGTAATCTTATCTTCGGCATAGTTTTCCAGAGCGCCAAGTAAAAAACATCTCCAGCAGTCGTATTTCCTTTCAGTTTACTTTAACACCTCTAAATTCCTCAGAGATTTACTAATTTTACCGCCCGCCTTCTTGCAGCCGCGGAGGCTTGTGGGGGCGATAGGCAAAACACCCGGACCAGACGCAGCCCCGCCCCTCGCCGCTCCCTACCCGGGAGCCAGGCCACAGGGCGGGGCCGCCGCGGGCCGCCCAACCGCATCCCAGCGTTCCCCGCGGGCGCAGGGAGGCCGCTCTTGCCGGCGCGGCTACTCGCTGGCGTCAGCTGGGGCGCGGAGGCGGAAGATGGCGGCGGCGCTCGGGCGGCCGTGAGGAGCGAGGCGGTGGCGAGGACGGCCGATGGCGGCGGGGAGGCGTCCTCGGGGACCCGCGGGCCGTTAAGGCGCGACGGTGGGCATGTCGGAGCTCGCGGCGCCCGGGGCCCCGGGGCCCGGGCCCAACGGCGGCGGCGGCGGCCCAGCCCCCCCGCGTGGGCCTCGCACCCCCAACCTCAACCCCAATCCTCTCATCAACGTGCGCGACCGGCTCTTCCATGCGCTTTTCTTCAAGATGGCTGTCACCTACTCGCGCCTCTTCCCGCCCGCCTTCCGTCGTCTCTTCGAGTTCTTCGTGTTGCTCAAGGTGACCGGGGCCCCGAATCTTGACCCTGGCGGCCGGACCCTTTCCCCCAGGTCTGCGACTTCTGACCCCGCCCGGGGCAGCGCGCCCCTCCCACCCGGTGGCGTAGGCCCGGCCCTACCCGTTGGGACCCTTTCCTTAGGCCTGCCGCCCCCGGCCCCCTACCCAGAAACTCCCACCCGGGAAGGCCCGGGTCTCCCCCAGTTAGTGGCCCCTGATCCCGACTCCAGAAACTCACTCCCAGCCCCCTCCAGGCCGCACCCCACCCCTCGCCTCGCCCTTCCCAGCGTCCCCCACCTCCGGAGGCCGGAGCCCAGCCCCGTGACCCCCGGCCCTGCCGCCTGGGATCCTCAGTCCGGGATGACCGCCTCCCCACTCTCCGAGCCTGGCCTGGCCCCGAACCCCAGACTCGAGGGATTCCGGGCCTCACCGCCACTGCCCCCTCCCAGAACACACCCCCGGACCGCCCACCTGCACCTCTTCCCTCTCCCCCTTTTTCTTGGGGTTCTTCTCCTCGGGCCCTTCTGCTTGCCTCCACTCGGATTCTCCCCGCTCTGAACCCCGGGGGGGAAGGTGACCTAGCTGAGGTCACGCCGTGGGGCTTAGTGGCAAAGTCCAGCCAGTGGTGCTGCAGGTGGCTCTGTGAGGGGCCTCCCGTGGACCCGCCCCTTGTCCTCGCTCGGGTGGCAGAGCTCTCGGCTGTTCAGCGGTGCCGGGAGGGCCGGCACAGATTCCTCCAAGGAGGGGTCTTAACTCAGAGAGGGAGCTCGCTGGGTGCCGAGCCCGGCTGCCTGGAGGGTCTGAGGAAGTGGAGAAATGGCTGTTTTGTTTCGTGTCCCGTCCTGGAGTGGCCCCCGGGGCGGGGGCCGGGGCCAGGGGTGCTGATGTCCGAGGAAGCTCGGATTCCTCGTCTGCAGGAAGGGGGCTGGAGCTGGCGGGCAAGGCGCGTGGGGTGCCGGCTGGGCCAGCTTGGTCGGGAGCCGGCAGCTCTTTGGCGTTGGGTGGCAGCGGTGCGAGCCGTCCCGCAGACCTGGTGCGGGTCCCAGCCTGAAACCCCTGGTCCCGGAGCGGCAGGCGTCCCCTGCGGGGGCGTGGGGGTGGGACTCCGGAGGATTCCTGAGTCGGCCTTCCTTTACCCCAATCCTGGAACCCATGGGCGGCTTGGGGCGTAGGCAGAAGGCCATGTGAGGCCGTGATTGGCTTGGGGAACAAAGCACTGTTCCTCCCGACACGCTCAGAAGGAGCCCGTGTCACTCGAGGGGGTGCCCTGTGTGAGGTGGGGCCCCCCGTGGAGCTGAGCTTTCCCTGAGAGCCCGGCCTCAGTGGCTTTGTCTCGCCAATTCCTGCCCGAGGAGCAGGCCAGGGGTTGGGCTGGCCAAGCAGATGGGCTGCACATCCAGGCCGCGTCCCTGGTGTGTGGGGCCGGGTGAGCGGGCTGCCCTCAGCCCCCTGCACCTCCTCTCTCCTTGGGGCTGCGACCAGGAGGCCCTTCATTCCCCGAGAGCCTGCCTGACCCCTGGCGCCTTTGGTTCCCCTCGTGTGCAAAGGGAGGGCTCGGCTGGCTGATCTCTGAGGCCGCCTCAAGCTCCAGAAAGCTCTGCTCTTTTGCCTCTCAGCCGCCCAGCTTCTGGGCTCTTGCTACAGAGATCAAGTTCCCCTCCCAGCCCCGCTCCCCAGCCTCTTCTTGTGGCACCTGTTCCTCTCTGCTCACTGCTGGCGGGAGCCGCCCTTGCCATCCTCTTTGCCGCCTCGTGCCAGTCTCTGGGCCCAGCGATGAGTAGGGTGACCAGGAGGAAGGGGGAGAGACGGCAGCCAGCAGGGCAGGGTCTGTGTCACATCAGGCAGCCTCAGGCTGCGAGGAAGGAGGTGGGTAGCAGAAGCGGCGCATGCAGAGGCCCTGGAGCTGGCGGGACGGCGCAGCCGTGTGGCTGGTGAGTTGGAGCATGGGGGTCACAGGGTGCCAGAGGTTGGGGGGCTGGAGCACCCAGGGCCTGTGAGGTGGCCAGGCCAGCTGGCAGGCAGAGGGCAGGAAAGGCCCTGGACAAGACTCCTGAAATCCTGAGAGCGAGGTGGGCGGGGCTGCTGAGTACACCCTGCTTTCCCCGCGTGGGTAGGGCTGCCCTGTGTGTCTGATGATAGGTTGTAGGGGGAGGGAAGCCTGGGCAGACAGCTTGTTCCATGGTGGGGAAACAAGTCCAGATCTGGGGCAAGCCTTGTCAAGGGGTGAGAGAGTCTTGGCCTACCTCTGGGGACCCACACACTCAGTCAAGGGTGATGGACCCCACCTGGGGTTTCAGGACCCGGATAAGGACAGTGATGGAGCAGACACCAGTGAGGGGTGCTGGAGGGGGCGCCAGGGTGACAGTGGGGTCATGGGGGCCACTCAGCGAGGTCATGGTGCCACCAGCCCCCCGTCCGTTCAAGTGCCCCTGCTCTCGGGGCCCAGCTGGCCCTGCCTGGCGTGTGTTCCAGGTTGAACTCCTGGCTCCACCCCTCCTGGCCGCGTGGTCTCTGTGCCTTGGTTTCCTCATCTGCAAACTGGGGGTGATGGCAGGCACGTGTGTCTCCGGGGGAAGTGCTCGGGCAGCCCCTGGCATCGGGCCATCCTGCGTGTCAGCACTTTTTGTGGTATCTCATCACGTTGTACAGCGTCGTCCTTATGGCCCAGAGCAGACAGTGTCCCAGACACGGCTCTGCTGGACATCTGGGCCCAGAGGGCACGACTGGCGCTGTGGGTCAGCTCTCTGACCTCACCCTGCTGTGCTGTGGGTCCCACACTGTCAGGATTCCCGTCGCCAGCTCCCAGGTCCCCAGACACAACGTTGGGGAGAGGTGCTGGGGGTCCCGAGTGACGCTTGGCCTGTGGCCACGTCTCAGGGCCGTGGCGCAGGCTGGCCTGTGGGAGGCTCTGCAGACGTGGGGGCCTCAGCTGGACTTCCCCACTGCCTCCCCAGCCCCTCCTCCCCAGGCAGGGTCCCAGCTCTGTTCTCAGCTCAGCATCTGTCTGCCGTGACCTGAACCCCAGGGGCTTGGGATGTGTAGTCTGTCTCTGCTTAAATCAGCAGTGCTCTGATTACCGCCCCGTCAGGACAGGAGCGGGTGCTCTGCTGACCCAGCCCGTGCCCAGTCTGCAGGGCAGGCTCCAGAGAGGAAGCCGGGAGTTCCACGGCCAGCGCTGGCACCACCCTGTGGTGCTCCTGGCAGGGCATGGAGAGGACGAGGTGCTGGCGGCCCTGCCGGTGGCCGCGTGGCCACCGGAAGTTCACCACACCCCTGAGCATCATTGTTGACAGGACAAGGAGCGGCTTCATACTCTGGTCCCCCACGATCATTTGTACCACACAGGGAACTCACCCCGGGAGCGATGCCCTTGACACGGCGTCCAGGCCGAAGGGTGACACTTGGCCAACCAGGACCCCATGAGAAACACAACGGTCAGACGGGGGCTCCTGGAGCAGGGGGTTGGGGTGACGTCAAGCAGGGCCTCTCCTCAGCACTGTGGACATCGGGGATGGGACGTTCTCTGTAGGGGGCCATCCTGGGCGCTGTGGGGTGTGGAGCAGCCTCCCCGGCCCTGCCTACTCGATGCCGGGAGCCCCCCAGTCACGATCACCACAGACGTCCCAAGATGTGGCCCTGTGTCAGGATCCCCCCAGTGAACAGTTAGGGCTGTCCCGTCTCACTCGGGGGACAGGGCGAGCCCTGCCATGGGGCCGTTGGCATGGCCAAGCGGGTCGGCTGTGTTCAGCGGCTCAGGCTGGCCCGGGAGAGGTGCAGAGGGCGCCCGGCCGGCGAGGGAGGCCATTTTTAGCCAGTGAGGTCGGGAGTTTTCTCCTGGGGCAGCTGGGTGATGGCACCACGTGCTCTGCTTGGGCCCGTGCTGACCGCCCCCCGCCCCCAGGCCCTGTTCGTGCTCTTCGTCCTGGCCTACATCCACATCGTCTTCTCCCGCTCGCCCATCAACTGCCTGGAGCACGTGCGGGACGAGTGGCCGAGAGAGGGCGTCCTGCGCGTGGAGGTGCAGCACAACTCGAGCCGCGCGCCCGTCCTTCTGCAGTTCTGCAGTGGTGGCGGCAGCTTCCCTGGGCTGGCTGTGGGGCCGGGAGGCCTGGAGCTGGGGGGTGAGGACGACGAGGAGGAGCTGACCGTGGAGGTGTTTGGGAACAGCTCCGTCAAGGTGAGCTGGCTGGAAGCGGTCCTGATCTTCAGGGCCACAGGCCTCCCTGTCTGCTGCTGCTCCCGCTCCCGTGGCCTCGCGGCCAACTGGCACCCCGGGCTGCTTCCCAGCTGTCAGGTGAAAGGGATTGGCCCAGTTCCGGGGGTGCCAAGGGCAGATACAGCCGGGAAGGCGGCTCTGGGCATCCTGGTGATGCAGCGCCCCGTCAGCAGAGGAATGGCAGTGGACACGGGCCCACAGCCCGCAGGGAGGGCTGTGCTTGGGCAGCCAGAGGCCAGGAACTTGCGGGCCAGGGATCCGTGTGGGTAGGGTATTGGTGCAGACCTCAGCAGGGGGCCGCATCCCTCCCACACCCTCACCCGGAGACAGGCTCTCAGGGAGCTCAGTGTTGGGGGTCAGGGTTTTGATGGGACAGGGGCGTATCTGCTTCCAGTCAGTCAATGAGGGAGAGGCCTCCAGGCCCGGCCCTTTGGCACCATGGGCCTGCTGACTCCTGCCTCCCTCTCTGCAGTTTGAACTGGACATCGAGCCCAAGGTGTTCAAGCCACCAGGTGGCCCCGAGGCCCTAAACGACAGCCAGGAGTTCCCCTTCCCTGAGACGCCCACAAAAGGTACTCACTGCTCACTGGAGCTAAAGGCCAGTGCCCCCGGTGGGCTGCGGTCACCCCGCCCCTCCCAGGGGAGAGAGGCTCCGCGGGCTGACCAGGCCTGTCCCACCCACAGCGTGGCCGCAGGACGAGTACATCGTGGAGTACTCGCTGGAGTACGGCTTCTTGCGGTTGTCGCAGGCCACGCGGCAGCGGCTTAGCATCCCAGTCATGGTGGTCACCCTGGGTGAGTGTCACCTGCAGAGTGAGGTTCTGGGGGAGGGGTGGCCCAGAAGCACTCGCTTCCGGGGCCTGGGGGGCCCGCCCGTGCTCTCCAGCTGAGGGAAGCTTCCCAGGCTTCATCCCTTGACTGTTCCTCTGGGGCCGTCATGCACATCACTGCTCGGGTCGGGGGTGGGCGGGGGCTCCTCCACTCCCACAAATGGAGATCTGGCCTTCCCCGGGCCTCCACCACGACTGGGGCTGGCGGGGGCCTGGCCAGGTGCACACCCCTGTCACGGTCCTGCCCACAGACCCCACGCGGGACCAGTGCTTCGGGGACCGCTTCAGCCGCTTGCTGCTGGCTGAGTTCCTGGGCTACGACGACATCCTCATGTCCAGTGTGAAAGGCCTGGCGGAAAACGAGGAGAACAAGGGTGCGGGGCCCAGCCGGGTGAGCGGGGCCGGGGCAGGGCCGGGGTGGTCTGGGGCGCAGGCTCACTGCCTCCCACACAGGCTTCCTGCGGAACGTGGTGTCCGGGGAGCACTACCGCTTCGTGAGCATGTGGATGGCCCGCACATCCTACCTGGCCGCCTTCGTCATCATGGTCATCTTCGTGAGTGCCGCGGGCGGAGCGGGGGGCCAGAGGGCGGGGGGCGAGGCGGCGGCCCCAGGCCTCACGCTGCACTGCTTGCAGACCTTGAGCGTGTCCATGCTGCTGCGCTACTCCCACCACCAGATCTTCGTCTTCATTGGTGAGTTTCCCCGCTGGCCATCTCCCCCGCCCACCACCCCCGCACCGGGCGCCTCACCCGGTCTGCCCGCCCGCCACCCTCTGCCCGCAGTGGACCTGCTGCAGATGCTGGAGATGAACATGGCCATCGCGTTCCCCGCAGCGCCCCTGCTGACCGTCATCCTGGCCCTCGTGGGTGAGGACCCTGTGCTCCCATGCCCTGCCCCCTGCCCTGGCCATCACCTGCCCGTCCCCCTCAACCAGCATTCTCCCATCTCCCCACAGGAATGGAGGCCATCATGTCTGAGTTCTTCAACGACACCACCACGGCCTTCTACATCATTCTCATCGTGTGGCTGGCCGACCAGTATGACGCCATCTGCTGCCACACCAACACCAGCAAGCGGCACTGGCTTCGGTGGGCACCGGGGTCTGTGTGGTCCAGGGTGGGGGCAGCCGGGTGGGCAGCGCCTCACTGTCCCCCTCGCAGGTTCTTCTACCTGTACCACTTCGCCTTCTACGCCTACCACTACCGCTTCAACGGGCAGTACAGCAGCCTGGCCCTCGTCACTTCCTGGCTCTTCATCCAGGTGAGGTGGGCTGCCCTTGGGACTGGTGACCCCGGGGTCCATCCAGCCTGTCGGGGGTTCTGCGGAGGCTGCGTTCTGGCTTGGGCCTCGCCTGACCCAGTGCCTGCCCCCCAGCATTCCATGATCTACTTCTTCCACCACTACGAGCTGCCCGCCATTCTGCAGCAGATCCGCGTCCAGGAGATGCTGCTGCAGACGCCCCCGCTGGGCCCTGGCAGCCCCACGGCCCTGCCAGACGACCTGAACAACAACGGAGGCACCCCGGCTGCCACGCCCGACTCTACCAGCCAGCCCCCTGCCCTGGGCCCTGGCTTACAGGGTGGTGGCGGAGGCCCTGGGCCCATGGCTGAGGCACCCAGCTCCCTGGTGGCCGCGGCGGCCTCGGTAGCCGCAGCAGCCAGTGGTGACCTGGGCTGGATGGCAGAGACGGCTGCCATCATCACAGACGCCTCCTTCTTATCTGGCCTGAGCGCCTCTCTCCTGGACCGGCGGCCGGCCAGCCCCCTCAGCCCCAGTGGGGCGCTCCCTCGGGCCCCCCAGGACAGTGCCCCCACAAGCGACTCCCCAGGGTCTGACACAGCCCCGCAGACCGCTGGGGTGAGTGGGCCCAGCCTTGCGTCCATGGCTCCAGTGGATGCGCCCTCAGAGGTCGGCTCCTGAGCCGTGGGCAGCTCACCGCCTCTGTCCCTGGCCATCCAGGCCAGCTGGGTGTGACCTGGCTGGAGCCCTCCGGGGTCAGGGAGGCTGTCCCCAATGGCTCTGGGACTGCTCAGCCTGCCTTAGGCGGTATTGGAGTCCATCAGGTTTGCTTGGAGGCGGGCTTCTCTCCCCCAGGGCATGGGGCCTGCCTGCAGCCTGTCCCTGTCTATGGTGGGCCCACTCGGCTGGCTGATGAGCCAGGGTGGGAGAAGGGATGGGGGCTCCATGGAAGGTTCTGCAATGGGTTGGTGAAAGGTCCGGAGTGAGCTGTCCCAGGGCAAAACGGGCAAGCCTCTGAGCAAGGTGAAACGAGTGGGGCCGGCTCAGCTGGTGCTCCCTCGTGTGCAGTGCCTTTCCACCGCCAGCCCACACGCCCAGGCTGGGGCCCCGGACGCGGCCACGGGGGGCGCCGGGGTCCTGCCCTGCTCGGGGTGAAGACACGGCCGGTGGCCCAACCCAAGTTACACCGTGAGGAATGGAGCAGAGGGCTCATTCCACTCTATTTAATTGCAGTGTACAAAATGGTGTTTGTATATAGAATAAACTGTTGACAGCGTCCAGCCAGCGTTTGTGTGTGCGGGGAGGCCAGGCGAGGCCCCTCGGAGCCCCCGCTGCAGGTGGAGGAGGGCCTGGTCCCGCGTCACTGGGCGGCCACGGGTGCTTCCTCGGAGGCCTGGAGCCGGCTGCGCGGCCCGTGGCGGGCGCCGTCCCCGAGCTGGGCGAGGAGCTGCCCGCGCCGCACCAGCGCCTGGTGGAGCCTCTCGCGTGCACCTGCGATGCGCTGCTCCAGCTGTTCTAGCTCCTCGGGGCGTGGGGCGCCCAAGAACAGCTCGGCGGGCGGGCGGCCGTTGGAGCAGAGCCAGACAGGGAGCCCGGGCGGCCCATCCCCGCATCCCCATCCGCGTCTGGGGCATCCTCAACGGGAGTGGTGGCAGCGGCGGCGGCCACAGCCGGCTCCAGCAGGAAGTGCGCGCGACACTCCCTCACCGAGGCCTGGCGCACCCATGTCCAGCCCCCCAGGCCGGCGGGGGCGGCCAGAGTGCCCTGCTGCGGCTCCTCGAGACCCCTGGGGACGGATGGGGCTGGGCAGCCGCATCCTACCCACAGTCCCACTCTGCCCTTTGGGACTGGTGATCCCGGGGTCCATCCAGCCTGTCGGGACTGGAGGGCAGGGATGGGAGTTGCTGGGGTGGAGAGCGGCCCCCAGGGCCCCTTACCTCGGCTCCGGCTCCTCCTGCCTGTCGGGCGGCTCCGTGTTGAGGGCGCGATGGATTCTCTAAGAGCCAAGACAGAAGTTGCGTCGGGGTCGGGTCAGCAGCAGGCCATCCTGCACGCCCTCCCCCTCCCTCCACCCCGCAGCCCCCGCTCCTCACCTGGCTCGTGTGCAGCCAGTACTGCAGCTTGTTGCCCCTTCGGATGCGCGGCAGCGCCAGGCGGTAGAAGACGTGCTCCCCCAGCGAGCTGAGCAGAGCACTGCCCAGGCCCAGGCAGAGCAGCACGAAGAGTCCTGAGAAGTGGTAGATGCCCATCTGGAGGATCTGCGGGCAGGACGCAGGCACAAAACCTCTCCTGGTCATGGCAGACCCTTGGGGAGCCCTGGCCTTGGACGGGGGTGGGGGCAGAGGTGGGGCCAGGGAGAAGGGCCTGGGGCTGTGGAGCCGGATTGGAAGGCTAGGGCTCCATTTTCAGAGGTGAGGTGTCACAGAAGAAAGGCCACTGGAACTGGGGTTTTGGAGGATGAACAGGGTGCAGAAAAGCAGGCAAACACACAGTCTTGGGAACGAGCAGGGGTTGGTCACCTTGGTGAAGGACACACAGGCGCAGAGCCCCCCACGCCTACCCCTCCCTGCGTCCCGGGCCTGCCCTACCTCTGTAACGGCGAAGACCCGCTTGCCACAAGGCACCATCTTGTACCACTTGTGCAGGAGGTCGATGAAGCCGGAGGACTTGTAGCGGCTGATGAACTCGGACAGGTTGGAGGTGAGCGGCGAATTCCGGGGGAGTCCGATGCCATAGCCTGGGGGAGGCCGGGCCTTGGGTTGGGACCGGACTGGACGCAGACCCACAGGAGCTGTGCCCGCCTGGAGCCCGCAGGTCACTGGTCCCGGGGGCCGCTCACCCTCGATGGCGAAAGGCTTGCCCACGGTCAGCAGTCTGCAGTCCGCGTCAATGGACACCTCGTAGTCCAGGAGCGACTTGTCCATGATGAAGGCGTTGAGCTTGGGGGGGGGGTCGCTTCTGCTCGGGAGGGGGACGGGGACGGGGTGAGCATCCCCGCCCGCCTGGCCCCGCCCCGCGCGCCCCCCTCACGTCAGCATGGCGACGCCGTGGGGCGCGGTGGGCGCACTGTGGCGCCGCACGTGTGTGTACATCTCCAGGAAGCTCTTCTTGACGTAGGCCTCGGCGCTGCTTTCCCACACGGTTCCGAAGCGGAAGCCCTGGGACGGGTGGTGCAGCTGCGGGCCAGCGCCCGGTCAGCGCCTGTGGGGGTCCCTTGATCCCAGCCCGGCTCTCCCCCACCCCCGTTCCGTCCGCCAGCCCGGAGCACCCAGGCCCAGGGCTCCCAACCAGCTGACGTGGGCCACGTCATCTCTGGGGAGCCATCCTGGGCTCCGTGGGGTGTGGAACAGCATCCCTGGCCCCAACCCCTAGATGCCAGGAGCCCCCTGCCCTAGTCTGACAACCACAGATGTGCCAGGACATGGCCCAGTGTCCCCTGGGGGCAGGACCGCCCAGTTGAAAATGTTCTAAAACCCGCACGTCCATCTCCAGGCCCTTAACTCCACACTTCCACCTCCGCCGCACCCGCTGCGTCTCTCCTTAGGGTCCCCCGGGAACCCCAAGCTCGCCACGTCCAAGACCCAGTCTCGAGCCACCCCACACCTTCCCACCGCAGTCGCTCTCCCTCCTCTGCCCGCCTCTGCATCTCTCATCTCCACGTCCCGTCCACCTGCAGATCCTGTGGGCGCTGCCCTCCGGACACCCTGGACCTGCCCGGTGCTCGCCCCTCCGCAGCCCCCACCCAAGGCCCCCATCCCCCATTCCTCCTGCACCAGCGCTGCCCCCTCAGCCCCGGGCTCTCCGGCCCGCCCACTGTTTGTGCAACCTCCCTAAAGCAAAGCATGAGTGGCTGCTGAGGCCACCTGACCAGGGCCTCCTTGTCGGGGCTACAGCACTTCCGAGAAGCCAGACCTGAGGCAGGCAGGGCCATCTAGAACTTTCTGGGGAAGGAAATGCTTTATACCTGTGCTGTTCTTAAGTGGCTGTTGAGTGCTTTCAATTAAATCAATTTAAATAGTAGCCACGGGACTTCCCTGGTGGTGCATTGGTTAAGAATCCACCTGCCAATGCGGGGGACACGGGTTCTATCCCACATGCCGGGGAGCAACTAAGCCCGTGCACCACAACTACTGAGCCCGCGCGCCTAGAGCCTATGTTCCGCAACAAGAGAAGCCACCGCAATGAGAAGCCTGCACGCAGAAACAAAGACACAATACAGCCAAAAAAAAAAAAAAAAAAATTATTTAAAAAAATTATTTTAAAAAAGTAGCCACGTGTGGAGAGTGGCTGGCCCACGGGACAGCAAGCATCTAGGTCTCATTACTGGTTTAACAGAGGACACTGGGGTGGGGGAGAAGCAGGGGACAAGAGCAGCTAGATCCAAACACTGGGAGATGCTGCAGGAGAAAAAACAACTTCTCCAACAAACAAATCGCTAGTGAACAAAAGGATGGAGTGTCCAGATGGCCCCATGGGGCCTTCCCGGGACAGACCCCCACCTGGTCCTCTGCCTGCCTCTTGTCTGTAGAAAAACTTTAGTCTCCTAGGCCTTCCCCGAGTTCCAAAGAATAAATTTAATCAGAGAAGTGAGAAAATGCTGAAACAAAGGAAAACAGTCAAACAAGACAAAATAATAATAATAGTTTAGCCATTAAAGTCAAGGAATTTTCATTCCTTCTCAAGGGCTGTAGATAATATTCTGAGCCAGTGAACTTCCCTGGCGGTCCAGTGGGTAAGGCTCAGTGCTTCCACTGCAGGGGGCATGGGTTCAATCCCTGGTTGGGGAACTGAGATCCTGCATGCCATGCGGCATGGGGGAAAAAAAAAAAAATTGAGCCAGATCCTTTGAGCTCTTTTGCAGACACTGAAACCCCCACCAGGTGGAAGAAGTTAACTGCATGCTGCCCACAAGCATGTAGACCCCAGACTGATTGGAGCCAGAAGGTTGATGATGTTGACTCCCAATTACTTCACCACCAACCCATCAGAACATCCAGGAGCTAATCACACACACCCCAACCCCCCTCCCTCACCCGCTCTTTAAAAACCTGTCCCCAATACTTAAATAAAAATTAAAAAACAAACAAACAAAAATAAACCTTTCCCTGAAAGCCATCCAGGGGTTCAGGTCTTAAGCACTAGCTGTGCAGACTCCTTGCTTTATCTGCAGTAAACACCGCGCTTTCCTTCACCAGGACCCTGTGTCAGTAGATTGGCTTTACTGACTGCAGGTGAGTGGACCCAAGTTTGGGCCTGGTAACAAGGAGGTTTCTACCTTCCTCGGGGTCTGTACATTTTGGATCCAGATTCAAACAAACCGTGGGGGGAAAAAAAAAAAAAGACAACTGAGAAAAATGGCTGCCTGATGTTTAAGTTCCCAGAATACTCATGACGAAATGATAGGAGGCCTGGGATTTCCCTCATGGTAACCCAGCGGCTATGGCTGGTGCATGGACGAAACTGGTCAGGAGTTGACTTTGGAGCCGAGCAATGGGTTCATTCATCGTGGGCCTTGCTCCCTACTCCAGAATATTAAAATCTTTTCATTAAAAGAGAAAAATATGTAGGCTGGGGCATGCCCTGCTCTGCCCACAGCCCTCCAGGACTCCTGGTGAAAGTTCTGTCTAAATGGAGCTTCTGTGGAGGCCCAGGTCCTCCCACATGTGCAGGCCCTGCATGACCTGCCCCATCCCCCTCCCTGCTCTCGCCTCCCCCCTCTCTCCCCTCTCCCCTTCACTCACTCCGCTCCAGACACACACAGGCCTCCTTGCTGTTCCTCCAACCTGCCAAGCACAATCCTGTCCCAGGGCCTTTGCACAGGCTGCCTCCTCTGCTTACCATATTCCTCCCTGATATCTACATAAAAGTCCCTCACCTATCACCTCTCCCAGAGGAATTCCTGACCCCCATTTGAGAAATCATCCCTCCCTAGTGCTCCCTATGTCCCCACCCTAATTTTCCTCCCTGGAACTTTATCACCAATTCACACACCATCTACTTTGTTTCTCTGTCTTGATTCTCACCAGTAGCCTCGCCTGTTTTGTCCCAGCTGGGTTCAACATGAGTTTGTGGGAGCAGATGGCCGCCCTCTACTGGGTGGGGACTGGGGGCGGGGGTGACCTCCGGGCTCTGACCCCTGAAACCCCATGGCCACGCACCTTAGGGTCGTGGATCCCCGAGAGCTCCTCAAACGTCTTGTCCCCGACCATGACGGCGGCCAGGTTGGCCGTGTAGCTGGACAGCACGAGCAGGCAGAAGATGGCCCATAGGTTCATGAGGAGGCGGCCCGTGGGGCACTTGGGTGTCTTACTGGACACTGTGCGTCCAAAGAGGATGGCGTAGCAGAGGTTGAGGGCAGAGGAGTAGTAGAACACGGTGCCCCGGTTGCGGCCGCGGGGCGTGAGGCCGAAGGGGCTGCGCCCGCCACTCGTAGAGGGTGAGGAAGAGCGCAGTCAGCTGCAGCGCGGTGAAGACGCCCAGCCACATGGACCAGTGCAGCGGCCACGTGAAGGCGCCGATGGGCGACGCCGTGTCCCGCGCGCGCACCATGATGCCCAGGCTGGTGGAGAAGAAGGGGCTGGTGAAGTCCACCACCTGCGAGCGGGCTGAGTTGATGCTGAAGCTGGTGACAGCCATGTGCACCCGGCCGGCCAGCAGGTCGCCCACCAGGCCGGTCCAGCGGCCGTCGCGCAGCGCACCGCACTTGCCGTCGCCCACGATGTACAGCTCGAAGTCGAAGGGCGCGTCCTCCGCCAGGCGCTCCAGCAGGTCGATGCAGTAGCCGTAGCAGCACCTGCGCAGTGCGCGGGGCGCCGAGCCGTCGGCCAGCGCGGCGAAGTGCGCGTCCAGGGCGGCCGAGTCGTTGGTGCCGGGGGGCCAGGCACAGCTGCCCCGCCGGGCACCGACCGTCCTCGTCCGGCTCGCGGGCGAACACGAATGGGTGCTCCACCAGAGTCACCACGCGCAGCTTGGGCCGCGCCCGGGCTTCCGGCGGGGGTGGGGGCCAACCGGCCGCGCCCCCTGCCTCTGACTCCAGCCGCCCGTCCTGCCACCGCCCACCGTGGCCCAGGCCGGGGCGCCCCGCGGGTCCCGGCGGAGGCTCCACACGCGGAAGCGCCGGGAGATGTGCACCTGCGAGGAGCTGGTCACCCACACCGGCCCCGTGTGGCCCCGGAAGGACGTGTTGTCCAGGAACCTGGTGGGGGTGGGCGGCATCAGGGTGGCGGAGGGATCCCTCCGCCGAGGTGAGACCTATCGCTCCGCCTCAGACACACCGGGCCACGGGGGATGCTGCTGTACCCCCTACTCCAGACCCCCTTCCCAGCCGGGGTACCCACGCCCTGAGGGCTGGGGCGACGGCCCAGACCAAAGCCCAGTTGAGAGCCTCAGGTGGGACCTCCCTTCCCGCTTCTCACAAAGCCACACACACGGCTTCCTGCAGCAGGGTCCCCGCTCACCGTGCCAAGAGGCGACCGGAGGACTCGGGCCCGGGCAGCGGCAGGTCATTGCAGTTGATCATGGCGGGGAGGAGGGCACGCTCCGGCTGCACGCGGGCCGCACTGCCCAGCGCGCGGGCCACTAGTTCCACCGCGTCGTGGATGGCGGCTTCCAGCGGGGGCCGAGCGACCTCGCCCAACGCCAGCAGCCCAGGCGGCAGGCCTTCGGTGGGGGGTGCCTTGGCGGGCAGCGGCGTGCCCAGCAGCCAGCGGGGCCCGGGGGGTGCGGCCTGCAGCACCTGCCGGGCGCCGGCCTCGTTGCAACCCAGGAGTACGGCCACGGGGACTGGGGCCGTTCCCCCCGCGGGCACCCCCAGTGTGGCCAGGCGGGTCCGCAGCCCTGCATCGCTCGGGTCCGGCCTGCTCAGGTCCAGCACGAGCTTCGGAGCCCGGCCCGCCCAGCTTGTCCACAGGGCCACAAGGCCGCCAGGGTCCCGCACGCGGCAGAGCACCAGGCCAACGTCCTCCCAGCTGTGCGCCTGCAGCACTGATACCAGCACGTCCAGCAGAGTCTCCAGGGGGCTGGCCCAGTCCAGCTGCAGGTGGAAGGGGTTCTGGCAGAGGGGTGGTCACAGTTAGGGCTGGCAAACTCAGTGTCCCACCACCCTCTTCCCACTCCATCTGTACATGTTCAATAAACGCATGACACCTTGATAACTGGACCTCGTGCTTGCTTCTTCCCAGCCCCACACCTGCTCTAACCCCTTCTGTGGCTCCCCATCGCCATCAGCACAAAGCCCGGCCCTGGCCTGAGGCTTTTTGCATTCCCCAGCTGGAATACCTTTTCCCATCTATGACAGCCAACTCCTACACATCCTTCAAAACCCAGCTCCACTACCGCACCTCTATTCAGACTTACGAGGCAAGCTAGGGACTGAGGGGCCCCCCCTCTGTGCTCAGGGACCCAGAAAGTTCTCCTGAATTTGCTTTGAGCATGGGAAGGACGAGAGAGCTTTGCCAGACACCTAATGTAGGCAGGGTGTTGTCCGTGTGGGGACAGGGTGCTGAGTGCAGGGGGAAAGCCTGGGGGCTGCTGCTCAGTCTCCCGCGGGGCGGCGGGGCAAGCCAGTAGTACCCCCCCCCCAAAGCCTGACAGGTCCAACTGCAGAGGGTGCAGTTCCTGGATCCGGCTGCAGAGGGCGCCACAGGCATGGATTTGGGTCCTACATCTCTCCCACCGGGAGGGGATCAAGGACAGAGGGGGTTAATGAGACCCAGGCCTCCTCTAGGGTCAGGGTCTCCCCGCCCTCAGGAGAAGGAAGGCCTGAGGGGGCTTCAAGGTGGGTTTGGAGAGAGGCAGGCCCCCTTCCAGACCCCATGTCCCAGCGTTGGGCCCCTCCCTGCTGGCCCTGGGAGGGGGTTCTTTCCCTGGGGCACAACAGGGTCCCCAGAGCTCTGCCAGTCACCCTTCTCTCCTCCTTGTCCCATTCTCTTCTTATTCGGACCCAAATTCCAGCCTGGGGGTGTAATTAAGAAAAGAGAATAAACTCCAAGGACGAGGATAGGGTGGAGGAGGATGGAGGGTTTAGGAGAGATAGGGTGGCCCTGGGGACCTGAGAAGGCCATCAAGAAGGCTGTGGGGTGTGGGTAGCCTCGGCCTCGAGGGCCTCTGGTAGGATCCTGGCAGGAGGAAAGTCCCCAGCCGCAGCCCCTGAAACTGCAGACCCTGGAGAGAGGGAGACCTGCTTCCCCATCCCAGCCCCGCGGCCCTGCTTGGTGGGAATCCGGAGGCACCCTGTGACCTGACCGGGGAAGGGGGCCGCGCTGCTGGTGGGACTCCACCGCCAAAGCCCAGGGAAGCGTCCTGTGGGATCCGCCATCTGGGGTCCAGAGGTATCCCGCGGGGTTCCCGAGCCGCGGGGTTCCGTGGCTCTAGGTCCCTGCGCCCCTGGGCTCCCGCCTCCCATTCCGGGTCCCTGATCTCCGGACACATCCGGGGTTCAGGGGTCCAGGTTCCGTTAACCCGAGGGCCGTCCCTGGGCCTCTGTCATCTGGACTCCGAGTCTCCCCGCATCCGGACTCTTGCATTTAGGGTCCAAACTCTGAGGCCCGCGCGTCCCAAGGACTCAGCTATCCGGACCCCCGGGCCCCGCGCTCCAAGAGCGTCCCAGGGTCTCTCCCGTCCCGACCCTGGGTCCCCGCACGTCCTGACCCCGGCGTCCGCGCGTACCGGGGAGCCGAGCGGAGCGCGGGCCTCCCGCCGCAGCACGCTGAGCACGGGGGTCTCGGTGGCCGCCGGCAGGAAGTGCAACTGCAGCAGCTCGGGCCGCGCCTCGGGGAAGGCTAGCACGGCCGCCACGCCCGGTGCCGCCAGCGCCTGGCATAGGCCGCGGGCCAGCGAGGCGGGGTCGCGGGAGGGGGGCGCGGCGGCCGCCAGCTCCAGGCTCAGGTTGTGCGGCAGCCGCGGCGCCAGGGCGGCCCGGGCCAGGGCGGCGCGGGCGCGGGCGCGGGCGGCGGGCGCGCGGGGCAGGAGGGCGCCCAGGCGCACCGAGCCCCCCAAGCGCGCCAGGACGCCGCACGGGTGCGGGTGGCCCCCGGCGGGCCCCGGCCCCAG
This sequence comes from Delphinus delphis, assembly GCF_949987515.2. Lineage (NCBI taxonomy): Eukaryota > Metazoa > Chordata > Mammalia > Artiodactyla > Delphinidae > Delphinus > Delphinus delphis. The sequence goes on along the minus strand of NC_082685.1, from coordinate 2,171,198 downwards.
CGCTAGCGCCAGGCCGAGCCACAGCGCCCGCACAAACTCCATCCCAAAGTTGCCGGCGGGCGCCGCGGGGCGGAGCCGCGGGTCGCACCACGGGAGGCGGGATCTCGGTCGCCCCCGCCGCTCCCTCCCCGCCCCCGCCGGGCCGGCACCTCCCTCCCTGCCCGAGCCCGCCCACCTGCGCCCGCCCTCCCCCCTCCCAGTCCCCCAGTGCCAGGCAGCCCACTAGGGAGGCGTGGGTCCCACTACGCAGGGCGGGAAATTGAGGCTCAGATGGCCACAGCAGGCGGGGGTTGGGGTGGGGTGCGGAATCGAACCACTGCTCCTCCTGGCTCTGTGCCCACTCTACAGATGAGGAAGCCGACGTTCGCAGCAGGGAGGGATTTTGCATCAAGACCCGTACCCACACTCACCCCTGGATCCCTCCCTCATCCCGGCAACGGTTCCCAATTCTCAGTCAGGGAAACTAAGGCCCACAAGGGGTCAGTGTGCGTCCATAGTCACCCAGCTGCACCCTCCTCCTCCAGGGAGCAGTGTCTACCCAGACCAATCCGTCCACGTGCCCTACCATCGTTGGCGCCCCAGGGAAACTGAAGCAGACTTGTCTTATGGGGACCTGTGGGGAAGATCTCCTGCCCTCTAGCTGTGGACAAGCAACTTGAGCCAGAGAATTCCTCTTCACCCTTCAAGACCCAGTGCCAAATGCCCCTGCTGGAAAAACTTTCCTAGCTTGTCACCCAGAAAGATACAGAACACCCTTGTCATCCCTGCCTACATGAACTCCATCACACGCTATCGTCTTTTTGTCCCTTTATTTGCTTTATTCAGTGGCCAGCTCTGGGAGACAGGGCCGGGTCTGGCTCGTTAACTGCTGTCTCCAGTGCTTGCACACAGCAGGCACTCTATAATTGCTTGTTGCTTTGAGCAACTGCTCAGACAAGGACGCGTGGTTACATCACTCTGCGCTGCCCTGGAACTTTCCTTAGCTCCCCGCAGCCTACCAATCCCCCAGCCTCTTCCTACATTAACTGGGCCTCCCCACGACAAATGCCATGGAGACCTTCTTGTGGCCCTGGCCTGTGGGAGGCGCTCAATAACCACCGGTCAAATAAGGGCCCAGGAGCACCCTGCATGGAATTCTCCCATCCCAGGTGGGGGACTGGAGAAAGCCAGTCTTCTCCCCAGACCCCGCAAAGCACAGGGCAGCAACTGTGCATGGAACATTCCAGCTCTAAGGAACGCGTCTACACTCAGCTGATATCTTTCACGCACAAGAAACCATCTCCTTTTGGAGCCAGTGTTAGAGACGCAGGGGACAAACTCCATTAGATGAAGAAAAATGCAAGTACCGGCCAGCAGCATGAATGGAATTTTGAGATGACTAATGAGAGCTGGGTGGCTGGCTTCCAGGTGACACGGCTACCTCATCCAGCCACCTGGCCAGGCATCCCAGGACAGGGAGGGTCATACCAGGGAGCCCCCACCCCCACCACCGTTCTGGGTGAGGTGCCAGGTTAAGACCACCTGGGACCACCTGGGCCTCACCCCAACCTGGGGTAAGGTCCCTATGCCAGCATGAGTCCCCAGAAACGGACCCATCCTGGAGAGGGAATATCTTCTCACCCTAATGTGGCCCTCAGCAGTCAGTCAGTCAGTCAGTCGACAAACATTACTGGCTGCTAGTTCTGGTAGGTACGCAAGCACCCGACGGTGCCTTGGGTCCCCGTCGGATTCACGGGGGAACCCCCTGAAGCCGCCCTATCTCGGGTCCTGCTGTTACACCTCACCTTCCCCCAAGGCCCACTACTTGCATGACCTGCGCTGGGTGCCCTGGCCTCTGCGCCTCAGCTCCCAGCTCTTTTTTTCAAGCTTTTTTTTGATGTGGACCATTTTAAAAGTCTTTATCGAATTTGTTACAATATTGCTTCTATTTTATGTTTTTTTTTTTTTTTTTGGTACGCGGGCCTCTCACTGTTGTGGCCTCTCCCGTCGTGGAGCACAGGCTCCGGACGCGCAGGCTCAGCGGCCATGGCTCACGGGCCCAGCCGCTCCGCGGCATGTGGGATCTTCCCGGACCGGGGCATGAATCCGTGTCCCCTGCATCGGCAGGCGGACTCTCAACCACTGTGCCACCAGGGAAGCCCCTATTTTATGTTTTGTTTTTTTGGCCCCAAGGCACGTGGGATCTTAGCTCCCCGACCAGGGATCAAACTGGCACCCCCTGCAATGGAGTCCCAACCACTGGACCACCAGGGAAATCCCTCAGCTCCCATCTTTACAAGCTCAATGGTAGTAGTTCTGACCTCCCAGCTACCTGCACATCAAACAAGTGGACACAGGCAAGGTTTTTTCCTTAATTGTGGTAAAATATACATAATGTAAAGTTCACCATTTTAATCATTTTTAAGTGCACAGCTTGGTGGCATTAAGCACATTCACGTTGTGCAACCATCCCACCATCACCTCTAGAACTTTCTCATCTTCCCAAACTGAAGCTCTGTCCCCATGAAACCCTGACTCCCCACCCCTCCCCCAGCACCTGGCCCCCACCATCTACTTCCTGTCTCTGTGGATGTGACCCCCCCAGGGACCCCCGTGAGTGGAATCAGACAGTATTTGTCCTGTGTCTGGCTTCTCTCACTGAGCATCATGCCCTCAACGTTCATCCCTGTTGTAGCAGGTGTCAGAATCTCCTTCCTTTTTAAGGCTGAATAATATTCCCTTGTGTGAATGGACCACACTGTTTTATCATCTGTCAATGGCGACTTGGGTTGTCTCCACCTTTTGGCTGTTGTGAATCACATTGCTGTGAACACGAGCGTGCAAACATCTCAAGTCTCTTGCTTTAATTTCTTTGGAGGATGCACTCAGGAGGGGGATTGCTGGAGTGTATGGTGATTCCACATTTAATTTTTTGATGACCCTCCAGACTACTGGCCACAGCGGCTGTACCATTTCACCTTCCCACCAGCAGTGCACAAGGGCTCAGATTTCTCCACCGCCTCCTGACACGTTTTGTTTCTTAAATAGCAGCTGTCCTGGTGGGTGAGAGGCGGTATGCCACTGCGGTTCACATAAACTCAGCACACATGCAGGAGTCATCTGTGAATGCTGGGTGCCGCCTGCACCTGCCCCTCTGGCAGTGATGGACCAGGATTCAGGGTCAGATTGTGCTTCTACAGATTCTTACAGACGGCATTACTGGCCGTGTGCCTGGTGCCTGTGACACACCTGCTCAGCCGCACACCAGCTCCTGAAGGCTCCCCGCAGGCCGAGGTGGTGTACGTTCCCTTTTACAGATGACACGGAGCCTCGGGGCCAGGTGTGGCTTGCCCGGGGCCCCGTAGAGATTTCAGGGAGAGAGGCAAACGGGCTCCAGCCTTCACGGCCCACCAGCAACCTTCTCTGCAACCAGCTCCTGCCAGCTGACCTCCAGTGAACTCCCTCGGCACGGCCCGCGGAAGGGGGACAGGAGACCTTGCAGGCCCGCAAGGACAGGTGGCAGGGACAGCGTGGGCAAAGACGGTTGCGTGTCAACTGGAGGATCTTCCCAGGCCCAGCCAGGCAACCCCCTCTTCAGGGCTGAGTCATTAAAATGACAGCCCCAGGGGTGGGGACCCCACCCAGGGGTGCCTACCCTCACCCCCAGCCATAGGTGTGGCAGGTGAGCCAGGAGGAACCCCAGGACCCAAGGCGGCAGCTGAAGGTCCAAGGCAATGAGAACAATATCCCTGCTCCCCAGGGAAAAACCCAGAGCCCAGGAGGTGGCTGCCAGACATTGGGTGATCTCCAGCCCATCTCCTGGCCACCTGCCAGCTCCTGCCTGGGACTCCACCAGACAAAGAGCAACACCGGGGCCTCAAAAACTGGCATCTCCTTCCAAGCCACTGAATCACGGGGCGAGTGCAGACAGCTGGGGGCGTGGGGCAGCATGCCCCAGGCTCGGCACCAGGGCTGCCAGGGACCCCCCCACCAGGGCCAGGGCACAAGGGGCCCGGGCAGGTGAGGTGGCTCTTGGCCCCAGGGGAATCTCAGCCCAATTCTGAGGCCCTCTCATCATCTTCTGGACCCTCTGGAAACCAAGGGAGTGAGGACGGACTGGGCGCACACTGCAGACAGGAAAACAGCTCTGGGTGCTCTGGGGAGGAGGGCGCAGCTCCAATCCCCAGCTCTGCTCTGACAGGCTGCCTCGCGACCCGCCCCCCCCCCACCCCGCCTCACTTCTTGGGATCCACCAGCGGCCCAGGGGCTGCACCTACAACGTGGACCCTATCAGCCAGCAGGACTCCTCACCTGGCAGCTCCCTGGTCAAGGCAGGCCATGAGGGTGGGTGCAGAGCCCCAGCAGGGATGCCCACTAGCTAAAGATATGAACCAGGCGCTGGCCCCCAGCCGAGGTCATTACAGCACCTGCTAAGTCATGCGGATTTTCTGAACCATTAAGCAGACTGTCATTTGGGGGCAGCTTTCTGGAAGGTTCCATGGGCAGCCTCAGGGCCCACCTCTCGGCTGGGCTCCGGGTGCCAGCTGGCGGTGTCCCTGTCTCCCCTGGGCAGTGGGGGTAGGGCCTGGCTTCCCTCCGGCCCCTGACACCAAGAAGGTTCTGGTCAAGATGACCCTGGCCCAGAATTGGCTGCCACCCCAGAGCCAGCTGCCCTGACCCAGGTTGGGGTGACGGGACCAGTGTGACTGCACTGCTGTCCCTGAGTCACTCCTGCCCCTGGGGACCTCGTCCTGCAGCTCCCAGGATGCCCCTGCCCTGTCCCACTGGTGGCATGGTCTCTGGGTCATGGAAAGGCACTGGGGCAGCAGGTGAGTTAAGAGGTGAGAACCAAGGCTTCTCGACGCTAGATCTGAAACTCGGACGCTGTGATGGCTACGGCGAGGCCCCTGAGGCAGGTCCCGCCACCGGGGTCCTGAGCCCGGCGTGGGCACAAGGAGGCCGAGAGGCAGGATTTCAGCTTTTGTTAGATGTGGCACAGCACCAACATGACATGGGAGGTCACGGAAAGACAGCGGGTCAGCACTGGACCACGACCACTGGTGGGGGTGGCAAATCCAAATGATAGGACGCTGGCAGAGGATGGGCGCGGGCCTCGGGCTCTGCCAGCCAGTCGGGAGGGTCCCGGGGGGAGCCCAGGGGGCAGGTCCGGGTGCGGGTCCAGGCGCGGGTCCGGGCTGTGTGTGTGCTCACTGGGCCTCCCTTGGCCGGGGTCGGGTGCACGCGCTCACTTGGCCGGCCGAGTGATGATGCGCGTGGAGAAGTCAAAGAGGTCGCGGTTGATCTTGCGCAGGTTCCGCACCTCGTCCTCCAGCTCTGCCACGCGGATCCGCAGCTGGTCCTGGCCACCCAGCACGCTCTGGGGGAGGGGCGGTGGAATGCTCAGAGCGGGAGGGGGCCTCAGACATCCCACTGGCAGGCAGCGGGGCGAGGCTGGCACTGAGGGCCACCGTCCCCATGGTCCATGACGGGGGTGGGGTGGGGCGGGGGCACATCCCTTCCAACCCAGGCCCAGGCCCCCTGCCGCCCTTCCCTCCGGACAAGCCCCCATCTTGGGCCCCCGCCCCCATCTTGGGCCCCTCCCCTCCCCCATTCTGGGGCCTCTCCCCTCCCACCTTCTCCAACGTGCTGCACATCACCCCGTGCAGCTGTTCCGCCCGCTCCAGGTAGCTGGGCTCTGATCCCTGGAACAGAAGGGGCCGCATTAGCTGGCCACTCCCATCAAACCTTGAGGGACGTGCAGACAAACGGTCAGCTGGTGCCTCCAGCCCTGGGAGGGCTCAGCCGCCCTGTGAGATGATGGACCCTGCTGCCGCCCAGAGGCCATCCGTCTCTCGCTGGACCCTGTCTGGGCACGCTGCCCTGGGCCAGCAGCCCGGAGCCTGGCACAGCCATCCATCAGGCCGCCGGGAGGGGTGTGGACAGCCCCGCAGGCTCGTGTGACTCCGAGGCGCAGAGACAGCAGACAGAGCCTGGCCTCAGTGGGCAAGGCTGGCCGCGCTGAGGACAGGTAGGGAGGGGCCCCAGGGGCCTGGAGGGGCAGGCAGGCCGTCATGAAGGGGGTCCCATGGGCACTGGGGCTGTGAGCGCTCCCGCCGCCGAGCTGGAGAAGGTGGCTGCCCGTGCACAACCTCTGGGTCCTGATCGGCCCCTGGAACACCACCCTGTTGTTGTTCTCAAAGGGCAGCGTGGCCCACTCCCTCTCTGGAAGGTTCCAGGGCTTCCTGAGGCCAGGGACCAGCCATCAGACTGGCCTCAACGACAAGGGCAGAGAAACCTCTTCAGCAAAGGAGCATGTGGAAGGTCCCCACCAGGACCCGACCCAAGGGCACCCAAGGCCACACGGCAGAGGCTGAGGCCCAAGGGTGGGGGGTCCCTGCTGGGGGTGAGACGTACCTGCTGGTGGAGGCCCAGGCGCAGCGTGAGGCCCCCGTGGCGCGGCTCGTCCCCATGCTCTGCGCCCAGCAGGTGCTTGTTGAAGTGCGGCAAGGGCAGGCTGGGCCTGCAGTCGGAGCTCAGCATGCTGACGGGCGCCAGCACGATGCAGGCGTTGGTCACGGGACCTGGGGCAGGCGGGCAGGCAGCGTCGGGACCCGCCCTCCGCCCCTCCAGCCACCCACCTGGCCCTGACACTCCCGTGCATTCCCGTCCCCACCCTCCACGAGGCAAACCCTGGGGCCTTGCTCCAGCCCCGGGCCGCCCACGTGTGGACAAGGCCCCCCGGGCCCAGGGCCTCCAGGAGGGCTGCGTGCGCCCACCTTTGAGAGCCACCGTCCTGAGGCACTGCTGGCTCTGCACATCCCAGAGGCGCACCGTCTCGTCGTGGGAGCCCGAGAGCAGCACGCTGCCATCCGTGGACACTGACAGGCAGGTCACCTGGTTCCTGGGGACAGACAGGTCACCTGGCGCGGGGGAGGGCGGCACAGTGACCCCCCCCCCACCTCCTGGTCGACCCCATCCCTGTACCTGTGCCCTCTGAACACCTTCCCGTGGTCCTGCTCCGGCTGGAAGCTCTTCTCTCTCTGCCCGGGCTGCGGAAGCGGGAGGGCCGGTGAGCACAGGGCACAGCTGCATCTCAGCCCCAAGCCGCGCACACCGCCGCCCCCCACGCCCACTCACCCAGGTACAGAGGTCGACCTGGAAGATGGAGCCGTCACTACCACCGCAGAACATGTGATGCTCAGCCAGGTCCATGGTCACGGCCATGATGCTCACGTCGAAGAGCACAGACAGCAGCAGCTCGCCGGAGGAGACCTCCCACAGCTGGGGGCAGGGACGGGGGCATGGGTCTGAGAGCGGAGTGGAGCGCAGCGGCCCAGCCGGCAGACTCTGGATGCCACAGGAACCTCAGACGGGAGCTGTCACCACGGGGGGCTCGGGGGTTGAGGGACCTGCTTCTCACGCTGGGACCCCTCGCCACCACCGGCTTCAGTTACTGTCAGCCCCCAGGCCACCACCAGGTCAGCCCTGGACTGCCCCAACCAGGGACGAAGACCTGAGGACTCCCTCAAATCCCCTGAGGCTTGGCCAGGAGCTGCCAGGTGCAGTGGCCGAGTGGGAACTTCCAAGCCAACACAGGCCTGGACTGCCCGCCCCCCGCCCCCGGCCGTCCTTGAGGCCCCAGGCAGCGGGGGATTAAGAGCTGTCTGGAGCCACCAGCCAGCGGGAGGAGATGATGCTCTGGTTCCTATGGGCCAGGAACCCGCCAGCCGCCGGGCTCAGCTCACAGATCCACTGCAGGGGTCAGGGCAGGGCCCTACCTTCACTGTCTGGTCCAGCGAGGAAGTGGCCACCCGGGCCAGGGGCCCACCAAAGCCGCAGTGCAGGTCTGTGATGGGGAGGGTGTGGCGAGACCACACGTGTCGGGGGGCGGGGGTCCGGGAGGGGTCTGCCTGCAGCACGCTTGGGGGGTGGGGAGGAGCCGGACCTCAGTGGGGAGGGCGGCCCACATCTCGACGCCTTTATACCCTGTCTCCGGGCAGCAACCAGGCCCCCTCACCCGAATAAAAGTCCTGGGTAGCTGCCCAGGGCCCCGTCCTCCTGGCACCAGCCTACCTGACCTGGAGCCCCTTCCCACCCCGGGGCCTGGCCTCTCTGCACAGCAGGTTCCCCGCCCTCGTGGTTAAGGCCTCGCCCGGCCAGAGGCTACAGCCGGATGGGGAGCCGCCAGGGCCGGGGCTCTACCTGCAGAGGCTCCAAGCCAGCACCAGGCAGTCCTTGCCCCCCGAGACGAAGTGGCTGCTGTCCCCCGTGAACTGTAGGCACGACACATCCTGGTAGTGGCGGCTCAGGATGACCAGAAGGTTCCCCGTGGAAACCTGGGGAGGCGGAGGGGCACCGGGTCACGGGGAGCCCTGGGGGAGTGGGAGGGGAGAGGGGGGAGGGCCCTCCCCAAGCGGCTCTGAAGTGAACAGGGAGGCTGCGGGGCCGTGCCCCCTTGGATCCTGCGAGCACCTGTTCCCACCCTGTCCCCAGTGAGATGACACAGCCCCAGGGAAGGTGTCAGCAAGGGGACAAGGCCGAGGGGGGCTGGTGAGGGAGGGTCTCTCCAGGATCGGCTGGACCCAGGGGCGATCTTTGCAGCCACAGCTGCAAGTCACCATCTTCCGAACTGGCTGGCGGGGGGCACAGATGCTGCCGCAGGTTGAACTGTGTCCCCCAGACACACGTGTCCACGCCCAACCTCCGGAACCTGTGACCTCCCTTGAACGGGACATAATCTCTGAAGATGTAATCAATTCAGAAGAGGTGATGTGGGAGCGAAGTGGCCATTGTCTCTTTAAGAGGGACACCTGGACACAGACACACAGCCGCTCACCCCGCTGCAAAAGGAAGGAGAGAGGCTACACACAGAGGCGGATACAGGCATCAGAAAGCCCCCAGCCTGTGTGCCAGCCTTCGGTTAGCCCCGTGGGGCGCCCCCTCGTGGCCACAGCTCACGCTGGCCAGGAATTCTCCAAGAGGGTGGAGAGCCAGGACCACACAGTGTCCCCCATCAAGGAAGCCAACCACCTGAGACATCTGCTGACGGTGGACGGGCCGCTAACGTCTGCCCACACCCCCTGCACCAGCTTGACAGCGAAAAGAAGGAGTATTTCTACCACAGGGCGACCTGTCTCAGTTTCTCTCCCTGCGCCTGAACAAGGCCTCTTAGTTTCAGAATCACATACTGAGGTTTAAGAGCCCTGGAGTGAGGTTACCAGCTCTCTCTCATATCCTCGGGCCTCACACAGTCCACAGAGAACAGTCGGTTCTCTTTGCTGATCTCTGGGGCAGCCAGGAAGGTCGTTCTGCCGGTGCCGAGGTCAGGAAAGGCCTTGTTCTGTTGCCTCAGATCCTGCACTGTCTACGCAAGAAGTGAGGTGAGCTTCCCCCACAAACGTAACAGACTGTCGGTGACAACTGGGTCAGTGATCTCAGCTGGCAGCCTGCGAGCGGAGCCCGCCACCCCGGTTCTGTGCTCCTATGCTCACCTCCCACAGGTATATGCTCTCTGTGATCCCTGCCAGAACGTAGAGGCCATTGGGCGACGTGGTAAGACAGGTGACCGGTCCGGGGCACATGATCTTCTGCTGAAGCTGGTCCTAGAGAAAGAAGCAGCTTCTGAGTTTCATGCCCGATGAGGGAGCAGGGGGAAGCGAGGCGAGTGGGAGCAGCACCCAGACAGCTGGTAAGTCCAAAAGCACCAGAAAGAGGAGTGGGGACAGGGGTGGTTTGACCCAATCCATGGTTCAGGAAGGGGGGTGTTTGCTCCAGCTGAGGCTTTGCAGGGCGGGGGTGGAGGTGGAGGCCTGTGGATTCTCCTCAAAAGCAAGACAGCGCTGCAACTCCCCATGCTCCCAGTGCGGGAAGGTGGGGGGGTATCCAGGTTTGGTCCCCAGGGAACTAGATCCCGCATGCCCCAACTAAAGATCCCGCACGCGCCAACGAAGATCCCATCTGCCACAACTAAGACCTGGCGCAGCCGAATAAACGAATAAATACTTTTTTTTTTTTTCTAAAAAGCAAGACAGTGAGTCTCTGGACTGGGGGTCAGAGGAACCGTCTGGCCACTAGGCTTTCGCCCCAGTCCTGCATCCCCTGAAGTCTCGCCTGGGATCGTAAGCGTCAGTTTCTAAATGTCTAAAATAGAACAACTTCTCAAGTTTGTGTGTGTACCACACCAGGCAGAACCGGAGCACTGAGCTTGCCGAAAGACATGGCAGCTGGCAAAAACACGTGGCGAGCAGCTTCAGGGGCTGCATTTCGAAGTTCCTGTAGGAGAAACCGTGGGCCCTAATGGCAAAAAGTAAGCGTCTTTTCAGGGGTGATAAATACACGAGTCTCCGGGCTCCCCTTCAGCGGGCTCCCCCAGGCCTCAGACCTTCACCCTCCAAGCCCACGATGCCCACGGAAACCCTACGGCAAACTCCTTTCAATTACACTTCCCGCCCCACGCCGGCTCCAGCGCAGGGCCCCCAGGAGACCCACACCCAGCTCTCCTTGTGCGCGTGCGCACCGCTGGCTGCCCCGAGGCCCGCCCGCCACACCTCCAAGCGGCAGCCCACCCTCAGCTCAGCGCGTGCGCGCAGCGCCCTAACCGCTCCCACCGACGCCGGGCGCGCGGCTCCCTCCCCCCACCAAAAAGCCCCCAGACCCGCGCGTGCGCAGAGCATCCTAATAGGATTCCCCACTTCCCACCGGGGTTCAGGGCCCGTGCGGCCCCCACCGCCCCCTCTCCCGACCCCAGGCCCCTGAGCCCCGCGCATCCCGCCAACGGCGCCCAGGCGCGCGCCGCCGAACCTTCCTCTGTAGCTCCCAGGCGCTGATATAGTTCTTGCCCAGCTGCGCCGCCAGCAAGTACTCGCCATTGAGCAGCGCCAGGCCGCGAGGCCCGGCCTGGCCGCCGCGGTATGTGAGCAGATTGGCGCCCGAGTGCAGCTCCCACACGACGCAGCTCCACAGCTGGGCCGCCGAGTCGGTACACACGGCCACCTCCACGGGCGCCGCCATCATGCTTTCTCCACCGCCCAGGACATGCGTCATCACCAGCGAGACGCGGGCGACTGCGCCCTGCCGGCTAGAGCGGTGCCCACGTTGCCCGGCTCCCGGCGGCTGGCCGACGCGAGCGTGCGCACAGGACTCGGGGAGGGGGCGCTGTGAATCAGGCGGGCTCTTCTTTCCCGCTCCGCGGAGAATCAAGGGACGCACAGCCTGGTTAGAGATCTTGGAAGGAGATTTCTTTCAAAAATAGATGGAGAAACCCAGGCCGAGGGTCGCCTGAGAGCGGTTAGTAGCTTCAGAGCCTGGAGGTCTGGTTTGGCCATTTCCACTGGGTGCTTTTGGTCAAGCACTCAACCTCTCGGATGATGATGGTGATTATTTTTAACGTGCCTATATTGAATACCGACTTCACAGGCCCGAATGAGACATTGCACGTAAAACAGACTACGCACCTAACATAACAGGTAGCTGGTGTTCAAAACGTAGTTAGACGCATATTCACGGATCCATCGTCCGCCTCCCCCGGACCTCTCTTCTTCGGGGGCCACAAAATCCACATTTTTATTTCGGGAACTTGGTGCGGGTCGAACAAGTCGCGAGCTCTGTCTGGGGAGCACCCAACAATCTCGTGTGAGCGCTCCCGGCCGCAGGCCACGTCTACAAACAGTGCATTTTAAAATGTGGAGTTAGTTGTTAACCTTTGAAAACGGGGAATTTCGCTCAGCAGTCGCGGTCTCATGGCTGTCTTGGGCGGCGTACCCACAAGCAACATTGGGGAGACTGGGTGCGGGGTGCGTCCCCCAATCCCGCTCTGCCATCCGGGAGGGGATGGTGGAGAGGAGAGCGGAGGAGGGGCCTTCCTGGAGGAGGAACGGCGCCCGGAGCCTGGGGCTCCGCAGCCCCAGGCCCGGCCGCCAGGTGGCAGGCTCGAGCCACCGACCGGGATGCCGGTCGGAGTTGCTCCCGGCCCAGGGGCCACAGCAAGAAGCAGCAACCGGGAGGAGGGGCGTCAGGGGGGACCTGCCTGATCTGGAGGAGGGGCTTCCCAGAGCAGGTGTCCTTAGAGCGGGAACTAACAACCTGAAGAGAAAGAGGGGCAGAGGTGCGTGCAAAGGCCCTGAGGCAGATCATGGAGGGGGAAGCTGGATATGGGGACCTGGATTTTATTTTATCCCCGGCAGGGTTGGGGGGGAAGGACATGTGAAACTGAAGAACTTTTGTAAACTGGGGAGAGCTGGGTGTCCAAACCTCCAGAAGCTGCCAAAAGGGGACACTGAGGCAAGGACCATCTATTCCAAAGACAGATTGGAGCTAGAACCAACTGTTCCTGATTTCCACCCCCAGAACCAGCTGATGTTCCCTCCCTGCTTCCTCAAACTTTTTTTCTTTTTTTCTTACTGCGAGTAAGAAAAATGAAACACCTTAAATGCTAGTTTACATTTTTCAGATACTGTTTTCCCAAAACCACATCCTTCTTTGAATCCTGAATCCTGGGCATTCTGTGGAGCCCCATTTGAGAATGGGCACACTCTGCGACCCCCGGGGGTGGAACAAGGCAGCCTTCTTCTAGCCACCAACTCAGGGCTTGAACCTGGTCCTGAGCAGCGGAGCAGGTCACTGCACAGCTCTGGGCCTCAGTTTCCCCATGTGCAAATCAGGGATGCTGATTCGAGCCCTGGGTGTGTGTCCTCATCTGCGGAGGTCTGGCCTGGAAGTTTCCAAGCACCCAGGTTCCAGGACGCAGGGTGGGCCCTGCAGGTGCCGGTTGCAGGGGGACCAGTTGTGCAAACAGAAGTCGCTGCTGTGGTCACTCAGGCAGGGGCAGCCCCTGGCTCTGCTGGAGGGCAGGGCAGCTGGAGTGCTGGCCCGGCCCCCTCCCAGGCCTCTCCCTCCACTCCTCCTGTTTCCCCTCTGCCCCTCCGTGGGGGGACGCAGCTCGGCCAGGCTGCTGTGTGAGGTCAGAGGTCACCCCACCCCCAGCCTGGTTCCGGAATGAGGACAGACCAGTTGTGTCAGAAGGGCAGGACAAAAGCCACACTTTGGGGGCCTCTCGGACCACCCAGTCACCAGACCTCCTTGGTGCCAGCCTGGTTCCTGGTCCTAGACCCACTAAATCCTAGGCCTGGAGGGCATGAGGCTGGCGGCAGGAGCAGGATGGGGAAACTGAGGGACAGAGGTCTGCACAACCCCTCCGGGTCTAAGCCCCGCATTCTTCGTTCCCTACACATGTACTGAGAGCCTCCTGTTTGCAGGCCCAGGGTACACTGCCCCATCTCACACCCTGCCCACCTGGGGCGGCGGGGACCCAGGAACAAACCCAGCAGCCCTGGCCTTTGTGGGGCCGCCCCGTTAAGTGCACTAATGGCGGAGGGGAAGGCGGATGACTCAAGCGAAAACCCTCTTCTTTTTCCGGCGTCCTTTCATCCAAACCTGCCTTTGGCTGCTGGTGGGCTCCCGCAGCTCTGCTGATCAGACATGGTTTTGAGTTTCACCTGGGAGGCTCCCGGGGCCTCCTCACAAGCACAGAGCGGGAGGCCCAGCAGGCGGGAGGCTCCTCGGGGATCTGGGAGGCTGGGGAGGAGGTGGCGGGGCCCGACCCCCTCCCGGCTTCCCCCCTGCCCCAGGGCTGTGTGACCTCAGGGCCTCTTGCCCCATCTCTGGGCCTCTTCAGAGGAGGAATGAAGATGCTGGACAGGCCGATCCAGTTTGCTGAATGGGCCTTTTTAAAACAAAAAAACAAACGAAACAAAAAAACACTTTTCCTTTACCTCCCTGGGGGGGCAGGGGGCTCTGAGGGGCAGGTGGGTTGACCCCTGTCCTCTGACCTCTCCAGGTCCCCCAGGCCCGCAGAGGCTGGAACCACGTGGATGGGCCACAGGGAGGTGTCTCCAACAGGAGTGAGTTGTTTTTCCTCACTCAACACAGACCTGGGGGCTGACCCCGGCGGGAGGGACCAGCCCAGGCCAGCCGTGGCCGGAGCAGGTGGCAGGGGAGCCATGTGGCAGGAGGCCCGCCCTGCCCACCATCCGGCCACGCTGACCTTGAGCCCGTCACGTCCTCTGGGCAGGGGGTGGGGTCAAGACATGGCTGAGGAATAGATGCCCAGAAAATCTTGCTGTGCTGGTTTGCCCGTGTGTGGGGTTTCCCTTCCACGTGTGCTGAGCCCAGGGGTCGCAAACTGCCCCGAGGGCTGAGCCCGCCCCTTGGTCTGCTTTCTTTGCGGCCACAAGTCAAGTGTAAAAATGTGGACTGAACCACAGCAGGAAGGCTGGGGGTTGGGGAGGGGGCAGAGTGGACCCCTGTCACGGCCAAGACTGCTTGGGCTGCTCCCAGTGGGCGTGGGGCAGCTCCGTGCATCTCACCCACATAAGGTCAGGGTGACACCACCCAGCACTGCTCACATGGGGGAGGGTCGTCCTCTGTGGGGCCCCGCCCCCCCCACTCGATGCCAGGAGCGCATACATCCCTGGACGTGGCCCAGTGTCCCCTGGGGGGCACAGTCCCTGCTGGACGCTGTCTGGGTCAGGCCCTGTGCCTTCTGCTGCCAGGACCCAGGGTAGGGGTGGGGCGACGCCCAAAAAACCACCACAGGAGCCATTCTCTGTTAAAAGAAGTGTTTTGTCTTGTTTTAATATTTCATCAGCTTTACAGGGTTACAACTGTCTTAAATATTTCTGAAGTTTAAATACAATCTGCATAATAATGTTATAAAATGTAAACTTTCAGTGTTCTTTTAAATTTCAAAATCACACCTTTTTTTTTCTTTTTTTCTTTTTTTGGTCTTTTTTTTTTTTCCCTCCCTTTTAATACCTGAATGTCCTGCAAAAACTGAAATAAATCGTCACAGGCTGCCCCGCCGCGGCCAGGGTGCGACAGGCTGGGCCCGGCCAGAGGTAGAGAGTAGTTTTACATCTTTTTATTAGAAGTTTTTTTTTTTCCCTTTAACCTGAGTTCAGGCGCGGTCCCCACGCCCTCTGACAAACCCCAGAGAAACTGAAATTTCACATGTCAGGAATGAAAGGCTGAAGTCATGTTTGCCAAGAAAAAATGCAGAAGCAAAATTAAGGGGGGGAAAAAAAAAAAAGGATGGTAGTGGGCAAAAATGCTAACAGTGAGAAAAGTGACTGTACAAACACACAACTATTACAAACCAACCCGCCACCCCGTGCCCCGTCCCGCCCCCCGCCCGCCCCCCAGCCGGACAGCTACAGCCCTGCAGCCGGTTTGGAGGTCACAAGGAAGGTTCTAGAAGCAGCCCATCCACAAGCATCTCCAGAGCAGGGGAGCCCCTGGAGCCCCTCTCCACCCTGAGTTTGGGGGTCCCCACCCTCAGCATGCTGCTAAGCCCCACCTGTTCTGGAATGAACAGCACTCAGCCCCCATCCCCGTCCCGGTTTGCATAAGGGGTGCTAAGCAGCACCCCAGAAACCCCCACTGACAGGTAGCGGCGGGGTTGGGAGCAGGGGGGGCTGATGGGGGCGCCCCAGTCAGAGGCAGGGCCCCCTGGGGGCTGAGCGCCCACTGGCCCCGGGCCCCCCTCGCGTTTCCACGGCCGGTGGACTCCCCCCATCCTGGGCCCACGCCCCCCCCCCCCATCCCTTACAATCATCAGCGTCGCCCAGCACCGCAGGCACACCCTGAGTTAGACCCGGGGGAAGGCGCCTCTCCTGCAGGACACCCGCTCCCCGAGACACACGTGGATCTCAACAGGACGCACGGGGGTGGGACCCTGAGCTGGGGGCTGGGGGCTGGGGGGGTGGGCGGCCTGGCGGGGGTTTTGGCATCAAAAGTCAGACCTGAGGTAGAAAGAAACTCGCAGCAGAGACCCCCCCTCCCCCCCACCCACGCGGCCGGCAGAATGGGGGGCGGAGTGGGGGGGCAGAGGGCAGCCGCCCACGCTGCTGCGGTCAGGTGGGGGGAGCGGAGAGGGAGAAGGGGGGGTGATGGCGAGAGGGGAGCAGATTGTGTCTGGGGACAAAAGGATCCCCCTCCCACAATGATTGTGCCGCTGCAGTGAGAGACGGGAGGGGAGAACCTTCCAGAAGGAAAAGCAGGAAGAAAGCCCCGCGTCCAGCGCTACCCCCTCCTGGAAGGGTGGGGGGCTTCAGCGACCCTGAGATATACCAAAGAAACGGGCTCCCTCCCAAAGACACACATCAGCCCTGCAAGGCAAACCCAAACCCAGAGAGACTGGGGGCGGGGGGAGGGGGGCTGAGGACCACCCTCACGGTCTCCAAGGCAACAAGATGACGCCGGGGTCTGGAGGCTGGAGGCTGGAGGCGGGAGGCGGCCGGCGGCGCCCTCCCGCTCCGGGCTCGTTAGGCCGGGCTCCCTGGGCCCATTTAGAGGTTCCAGGCTCACCCTGGGAACAGCTGAGCTCCTCCTACCCCACTCCAGAGGAACGTGAAACAGCGCTACCTTGTGGGAGCTACGGCCCCACCCAACAGCACCTGGTCCCCAGGGACCCCAAACCGCGCCTGGGCTTAGGACGGATGTGCAGCTCGCCTGGTGGAGACCTTCACCAGCCCTGAACTAATGCCCCCCAGCTGCGCGCCCCCCCGATGCCCACCTTCTGACACGGGGCACAGGGTCGCAGAGGGAGGGGTACGGCCCCTTCTCAGCCTCTATTTAGTTCCTTTAGTTACTGCAGGGACCCCAGGAAGTACGAAGGGACAAAGTGGAGGAGATGAAAATGCTGGGGGGAGGGGTGGTGTTCAGGGTGCCGTGGCCCCACAGAAACCCTGCCCTGAGCTAAGGCCGGCTCACCCGTGTCCCCCGCATGGACAAGTCTCCAAAAGCAGCCCTTTCAGGCAAGGGAGTCCCCAGGCCGTATTCATCCCTGAGACAGGAGCCTGGGGCTGACAGGCGAACCCCCTCCCAGCAATTTCTCCTTTCGAGTTAAGACTTTGGGGTTCCTGACTGAGGAGCCCCGCATGAAGTAAGAACAAGTACGGTGATGTCTACCATTCAGCATTCCTGCTCCCCTTTCCCGCGGACCCCCGGCATGCAGCCCCTACCACAGCACCTGAGTTCATCGGCTCTGCTGACTCTAGCCCAGGGATCCAGTGTCCTGGGCCCGCCAGCTGCCCACTGCGCCACAGGAAATGCACAACCGAACCCAAATCAGTCATGGGAAAAATAAAAAGGGTATTACTTTTTTCTTTTTTTTTCTTTTTTTTTTTTTTTTTGCTTTTTCAAGTCCAGTTTCCCTGAATGAACACAAATATATAGATATATATATCCTTTTCCTAGGTTTGATTCCTCCCCCAAGAATAAAATAGAATATTTACAAAACAAAACCCCCGAAACCTCTTAAAAACCCTACAGACTTTGAAGTTCACTATTTCTTTAAAAAAAAAAAAAAAGTTCCCGAAAGCAACAAGAAAAAAATTCAACTGCTCTTGGCTCAGGGGTTTCATTCAACTCAAGGAGCTGGGTGTGGTGAGTGTGTGATGAAGAGGGAAAAAAAAAAAAAGGGAAAAAAACAGATAAAAATGAAAAAACACAGTGCAGGGATGTATGAGGTAAACAGGATTGGCCTGTCCAAACCAGACACCAGTCCACGTGGGTCCGCTAGGGCTACAGGAAAGCCCTAGGAGACATTTGCCTCTCTTGTTTCTAATTTCCTTTGCTGCTCTCACAATTCATCTCTCTGAATGTCCGAAACCTGAGTAATTCAAGTGTTCCTTGGTTTTCCCCTGTTTTATTAAATTTTCTTTATATATATATATATATATATATGTATATATATATTTTCTTTTCTTTTTGGCGTCAGCTGTCGCTCCTTTGTGGATACCTCCCCTCCCCACCCGTA
The DNA here is from genome assembly GCF_949987515.2 of Delphinus delphis. NCBI lineage: Eukaryota > Metazoa > Chordata > Mammalia > Artiodactyla > Delphinidae > Delphinus > Delphinus delphis. Next base: position 2,153,404 of record NC_082685.1, on the reverse strand, counting down.
TCTCCCGCCATCCCGGCCCCTGCTTGGCCCACCTGGACCCCCTGACCCGTCTGGTGGGCTCCCAGGGTGAGGAGTGTAGCGGTTAAGGCAATGAGTTATTTGAGGTAGAAGATGCGGGGGGTGCAGACAACCCTGCTGGCCCCGCCTGGCTGCCTGCGCTGCTGCTGGTCCCGCTGTTTGCTCCCCGGCTGCTGCCACCTCCGCCTTTGCTGGGAGCTGAGGGTGGCGTGGGGGCCGGCGGCTGGGCGAACAGCACTCCTGGTGCAAGGACAGGAGACAAGTCGTGGAGAATTTAAAAGATCATGTGACAGGTGCAAGGGATTCCTGAGCGCTGACCCCCTGTAAAGAGCGTGCCCGCCCCCCTACCCCCGGCTTGCAGGACACTACCATCTCCTCAGCCTCCCACCATGGGGGTCTTTACAGCCACCGAGCTGTTCTGTGTCAACATCGCCACCTGGTGGTCTATAGGAGCCATGGGTCTGATCACATTTTTTTTAGAAGGAACCTGGAAACATCATTTGCTATAAGATATATAACACAGGATATGTATTTCTGAGCACTTACTCTGTGCTGAGCTCCGTGCTAAGTATAGGACACAGACTATCTCACTTGAGTCTCATGAGGGACGAGGTCTGGGCTCAAGAAGGCCACACCCCCGGGGGGTGGGGGTGGGGGCAACCAGGACTCGGGAGGGAGAGATGTGGTCAAGGTGGGCATGGGGGCTGGGTGGTCCTACCTGTGTACATGATTCCATTAATCTCTACTGACATGCTAATACTGTTGCTGCCATTGGTGTTGGTCAGGTTCGCAGCTGAGTCCTGGCGGCTCTCAGAGCCTGCGGGAAGAAGAAAAACCACCCTTTGTAATCATAAACCCACCTATGCAATGATCTGGGTGACGTGGGTCACCCACCAGACGTGAAGCTTCTCGAAGCGCTGGACAGGATCTCTCAGCAGCGCACACAGTAGGTACTCAATAAATACTTATTGAATAAGGATGTATTTGTCTCAAATTTGCTTTTTTCTTGATTAGAAGTATTTTTTCTTTTTTTTTAATAATTTTTACTGGACTATAGCTGATTTACAGTGTGTTAGTTTCAGGTGTACAGCATGATTACAAGTCTTAAGTGGTGTCCCCACACCCAAATCATGTCATTCTTTTTTTTTTTGGCTGTGCCACACGGCTTGTGGGATCTTAGTTCCCCAACCAGGGATTGGACCTGGGCCCTCGGCAGTGAGAGCGCAAAGTCCTAACCATTGGACCGCCAGGGAATTCCCCATGTTATTCTTTTTTTTTTTTTTTTTTTTTGCAGTACACGGGCCTCTCACTGTTGTGGCCTCTTCTGTTGCGGAGCACAGGCTCCACGGCCATGGCTCACGGGCCCAGCCGCTCGGCAGCATGTGGGATCTTCCCGGACCGGGGCACGAACCCATGTCCCCTGCATCGGCAGGCGGACTCTCAACCACTGCGCCACCAGGGAAGCCCTCCATGTTATTCTTTTTAATGACCACAAAGTATTCCAGACTTGATTCAAGAATTCCCCTACTGATGGACACACTAGTGACGTCATGCAAATAACTGCAGTGAACGTCCTTGAAAACCTGTGTTTCCTTGTTTCCCTACATTAGTTCTGCTCTAGATGCCAAGCAGAATCACCCAGTCATGGGGCAAGCACATTTTCTATTTTTAAAAGAGATTGCCAAGTTGTCACCTATTTACGTTCCCACCAGCAGGACCAATGGGGCCCCTTTCCGCACATCCTGACCAACGTTTGATATTATCAAACTCTGACGGGTGAAAAACGGTATCTCCTCGTTAACTTGCAGATCCCCAACTAGATGGAGTTGAACGGTTTTTCCTATGAGTTTACGAGTCAGAGCTGCCCATTTCTTCTACTGGTTTGTCTGCCTTTCTATCTTACTGATCCGTAAGCACTCTTTACACGTGGTGGCTACGGGGCCCTTGTGCGCATGCAGGAAGCACAGAGGGTCTGAGCGCCAGGGTGGTACCTTGGCTGTTGATCCGGATGCTCATAGGCAGCTGGGCCGTCATGGCCAGAAAGTTCTGCTGTAGCGCTCTCTGCATGAGCCGCTGCTGTTCCTCTGCCACCAGGGCCATCTTCTTCTCAGGAGGCTCCCCAGACTCCAGCTTCTCCCGGAGCTGCTCCAGGGCGGCTGCCTGGGCCGCCACGGCTGCCTGGGCCGCTACTGCCTGGGCTGCCACCACGGGGTGACCTGCCAGGGAGACTGGCAGGCGGCCGGGGACCGTGATGGGGATGGCCGAGTCCTCCTCTGGACAGGAGAGAAGAGGGGTTGGTGGCCAGAATGGAACAGAGGTGGCCCAGTCCCCACCTCCCACCCAAGGTAGGAATGTACCCCCTTGAATACCTCCACCGATGGGGTGCTCACTTCCTTTCCAGGGAAGTGTACAGGTTTTTGAATAGACACAAGTGCTATAAGATCCTTTCTAGTATCAGGCTGACATCAGATACCAGCATAATGGTAATATAGGTCACGGAGACAATACTAGTTACAGTGACAGTATCATAGTAGTATTTAGCATTAGTGTTATAGAGACACCACAATAGCACATGTTACATATAATACTAGTTATGACAAGAGCTCACCACATGTCTTGTCTAAAGCACTTAACGTGAACCATCTCAACAATCCCATAACCACCAAGTCACCCCTTTCTCCACTTTACCGCTGAGGAAACCAAGGCTCAGAGAGGATGGATAATTTTCCTGAGGCCACAGACCTGGAGAGAGGCTGAGCTGAAATGAAACCCATGCAGCCCAACTCCAGAACCAGCTCCTAACCATTCCCGTCCTGTGGTTGAAACAAACGTCCCCGTGGTTCCCACCCACTGGTCCCACTGTCTCCTCTTCTGACTCTCCCTCCCGTGTCTATCCCTGGTGGCCTGGGGCTGCCTCTCCAGGAGGGTCCCCACTCCAAACTTTGCAGTTGCCAGGCCCTCTGCTCTGGAGTCTCTGCAGCCCTTTCTGGTTGCCTCCCGCTCAGCTGAAAAGAGCCCCTGGGACCCATCAGAACCAGCTTTTCCTGGCCCCCTCGGTAGCTCCATTAGGTCCGAACCTCTCCCTTATCCGCCCCCGTCCTCCCTAGCTCCAGCACAGGACCTCGCATGCAGCAGATGCCTAATGACATTCATGGGTATCGCTGCAACTCCCCAAGGCTGGGGGGTAAACTGAGGCTCACAGAGGCCGGGGGGAGCTGTCACTGGTGAGACCCCATTCACCTTAGATCTGACCAGCCCCAAATTTTCAGGGCGCTGTGAGGATCACCTCGGATCCCCGGGCCAAGCTTGGAAAGTAGGGAGTCACAGCTCATGTGGCAAATGAGAAATGGAACCTCGGACAGGTGCACCGACCTGCTTGAGGCTGGGCTGCCACGTGTGTTAGCGAGGATTCAGAGACTTGCTGGAAGAGGGGACTGTGATCGGCTGGTGATGTCTGCCATGGATGGGGATTAGGGGTGGGGGGCTGCCAGCTACCTGCAACCTCAGGCCTGTTGCACGCTGGGCATTTTACACACTGCAGGCTCCCCAACACCCCCACAGAGAAGGCATAATTTCCCCCACTTTACGTGTAAGGAAAGCTGGGCTCAGCAAGGGGCAGTGAGCTGCCCAGGGGCACCTAGCAATAGCTTTAGGGGTGGTTAAAGAGTCCATTTGGGGCTTCCCTGGTGGCGCAGTGGTTGAGAGTCCGCCTGCCGACGCAGAGGACACGGGTTCGTACCCCGGTCCGGGAAGATCCCACATGCCGCGGAGCGGCTGGGCCCGTGAGCCATGGCCGCTGAGCCTGCGCGTCCGGAGCTTGTGCTCCGCAACGGGAGAGGCCACAACAGTGAGAGGCCCGTGTATCGCAAAAAAAAAAAAAAAAAAAAAAAAAAAGTCCATTTGATGACCCACACGACACCCTTGGTGTCTGGTGGGACAGTGTGTTCAGGAGGATTCTAAAGCTCAAAGGGAAAAGAATACAGTGATCAACTAGTAATGTCCGCCATGTGCAAGGGACTAGAGAGAACGACAGCGATGAAAAGCATCAGCCTTGGACTTCCCTGGTGGCACAGTGGTTAAGAATCTGCCTTCCAATGCAGGGGGCCCAGGTTTGATCCCTGGTCAGCAAACTAAAATCTCACATGCTATGTGGCCAAAAAATAAATTAAAAATCAAAAAATTAAAAATTAATTAATTAATTAAATAAAAACACCAGCCACAGGCAAGTGGACTGGGCCACAGTAAAACAGTGATTAATCAGTAATGTCTGCCACGGGTATAGGATGGGAAAATTGGGCTTGATTGGCCATGTCTGCCTTGGCATAGAACTGGAGGAAAAAATTATCGGTTCGTGATGTCTGCTGAGGGCACAGGTTCAGGGGAAATGAATTGATTAGTGATGTCTGCCTGCTACGGGGCCTGGGGCTGGAAAAATGGCAATTGATTAGTAATGTCTGCTACGAGCACAGCATAAGCAGGTTGGCTGCCTTCTTACACACCAACTTTGGGGTCTATCATCCCAGTTACCCAGGGAGGGGAAAAGGCAGTCCCCTCCCTGGGACACACCGCCAGGCTGAAGCTGAGTCAAGATCAGGCCCCAGGCCCCATGCAGCCCTCACCTTTCTTGATCTTGGGGGCTGGGGTGATGGAGCTGCCGTTGGTGCTGGCGGCCAGGCCCAGGGAGGACACAGGGAGCTTGGGCGAGGAGAGCATGCTGTGGGCCCCGCCCGGTGAGTAGGCGAAGAGGGAGCCCCCAAAGCTCTGGCGCCGGCCCTCCCTCCGGTTGCTGTCGATGGCGGCCTGGAGCTCATTGGGGTTGCTGAGGCCACGCTTCTCACACTCGTAGGGGTACAGGTACTTCATGTACCTGCAGGCAGGGGCAAGGGGACAGGATGGCACCTGGGATGCCTCTGGGGTCTGCATAAAGCCAAGCCCCGCTGCAGCACCAGCTCCTCAATCCCCATCCCACATCTCTGCCCGGAAGCAACCGGCAGCCCTCCAAGCCGTGGTCCTTGCCTGTGCTGTTCCCTCTGTCTCAATACCTGTCCTGTGACATGTCCCCAATCCCGTCCCCACATCGACTACCTGCTATTCTTTCAACACTCAATTTGCATAGCCTCAGAGCCAGGACATTCCACCCTCCACCCTGTGGTCTGGCCGCCCCCCGCCCCCCCCGACTCCTCCCTGCCTTGGGTCCTTTCTGCCCGGACGCTGCGGGCGGGCACTCACTGGGTGCGCAGCGTGAAGGCGGCACTGGTGATGGACGTGGGCAGGTTGAGGCCCTTGGTGATCTCCCGCCACAGCTTCTTGTTGATGACCTCCACCAGGCCGCCCTTCTCCGTCACCAGCACGTACAGCATGAACAGGTCGAGCACCTGTTTGGCCATGATGGGGATGCGGTTCACGGGCGTCCCTGCGGGGAGGGGGGGTGCCGTCACCTGGGGTGGTGCCCGACGCGTCGGTGAGCGCAGGTCCCCTCGGCATAGCTGACCTGGGGCGGCTCACTCTCTTGGGGGCCGTCCCGGACGCTGTGAGGGGTGGAGCAGCCTCCCTGCCCCACCCACTGGATGCCAGGAGAGGATGCCAGTGTCCCAGTGTCCCCTGGGGGGGGGGGCAGGGTCACCCGGGTGAGACCCCTGCTTGCGAGAGCCCTGAGGAGGCAGCTCTGCCTCAGTCTCTCCATCAGTGATCTGGCCTCATGCTGCTCTCACCTGGGTGGGTGACGGGGGAGCTGCAGGGCCAACCTGGGGGCCCAGCAGGAGAAACACAGCCTTTGTTATTCCTCCTACAGACACGACAGCTGCCAAAACAACTCTGCTGTGTTGGGGGCTTTGCAGTGGGGGAGGGAGGGCTTGATTAATCCACTTTGCAGCTTAGACACTGGGGAGGTGGGCCAGACCTGGGAGGGAGGGAGGGAGGGGGGGGGTGGCCCAGCCTCGGGAGGGGGCTCCTCCCTACAGACAGCCCTGCTCCCATCTTACACCCACCCCGATGCTCCAAGCCCCTGCACAGCCATCTCCCTGTCACCCAGAAGCCCCAGCCGTGGGAGCCCTTAGGTCTCAGCTTAGCCTGCCTGGCACCATCATGGCTGAGGGTGGAGAAGCCCCCACTTAAACCTCTCTCCCTGGCAGGGAAAGTACGGGTTTACTGTCTGTGGCCCCCACCTGCTGTCCTGCTCACATGGGGTCCCCCGGTGCCCAGCCTGGCATACAGCAGGTGCTCAATTAACAACAGGGAAGGTTGAAGGCCCCCACCCCAGCCCTGGGGGCATGCTTGCCGCCCCTGCAGAGGTGGCAAAGGGAAGCTCCAGGGTGGGTTCCTGCTCCCTGCCCCCACCCTGGACAATGCCCTGTACCCAGGACCCTGCTTCCTGGTCCCCCCTCTACAAGCTGGACATCCGGAACCACCTCCTGCCAACCTTGGCCACTGCCGGGCCCTTCCTGGGTTGCAAAATCCCCAAGGAATGAAGACCTCCTGGAGGGGGTTGAGGAAGATGGGCCTCAGACCCCCACGCTACCCACTTCATTTTCCAGCCCAGGAAGGATAGAGAAAAGCAACGCCAGGTGTCAGCAGCACACCCAGCCCCACAGATGCGCCCACAGCGCCCACCTGGCCCACCCAGGACGCTGGTTTAGGCTCTGCATTGGGAAAAAGAAGGAATCACACCAAAGCTCCTCCTGGGACCCTGCGCCCTGGTCCGGCAGCCGGGCGACGGATGTTTATAGAAGGAGTGGGGCTGGGAGAGCACAGAGAGGCACTGATGGAGGCGGGCGGGGGTGGGGGGGCGATAAGGAAGGGCGGAGAGGTTGTCAAGGAAACCGCAGGAAGGTGGGGTGCAGGCAGGACCCCTCCTCCATGTCCAGCCCCCAGAGAATTCAGAGAGCTATCCAGTTGGAGGCTTTTACTTTGTGATGTGCGGGAAAGACTACTTTATTATGGGATGCAGGACATGGTATCCAGATTCTCAGCCCCAAAGCCCCCGACCCCAATTATAGAGGGGAGGATTCAAGAGGAAGGTAGGGAAGAGAGGGCCTTGGAGCTGGGTTTTGAGGGTTGCATAGGAGTTTGTTGCTTCCTGTCCTCCAGGAGCACCTGGCTTGGTGAGGGAGACAGGGCTGGACACAGACCCTTGAAGCCCTGTGTGGCCAGGAGCTGGGGGCCCCAGAGGACCCCAGCCTCATCACTCTGGGGCAGCTCACCATACTTCCTCCGTGCCTCCAGGACACCGGGACCCCAGTCTGGGGCAAAACGGGTGGGCTCTGGGCCTGGGAGCTTGGAGCCCCGTGGTGGGGGGAGGGGGAGCGGGGGGCTCAGGTAGGTGTGGACGGGATGATAAAGGGTGGGTCGATCTCTCTGACCACATGGGGGGTGGGGGGCGGCGGGGTGGGGGGCAGCAGGCCTGGCTGGGTCTGGATTCCTCCACCCCCGGCACAGGAGGAGTTAATGTGGAGGCCGCAGCCCCCTCCCCTTTCATCTCCTTCCCTTCCGGCCTGGGCCTGGTTGGGCCTGTGTTTACAGAAGCTGCTGGCAGGGAGGGGCGGGCAGGGGCCCTGGACAAAGAAGCCGCCTGGCTGGCCCCTGAAACAGTCATAGCGCATGCAGCTCCCCTGCCCGCCCCACCCACCCCCAGCAGCCCCGCCCCAGCCCCGCCCCTTCCTGCTTCTGTGGCTCAGAGGCCCTCTCCCCTCTCCAGGCCTCAGTTTCCTTCCCTGAACAGTGGGGGTCGTGATAACCCTGCTGGGGGTGTGTGGGGGGAGGCGGTATCAAGGAAATGAGCCCCACACGCAGTGGGTGCTCCTGAGACCCCTGGCTGGCTGGCAGCTCTGAGCTGAGGGAAGGCCCTGGGGACCCTCTGGGTGCCCTCCTCCCCCATCCTCCCTGGGCCTGGCTCACCCTGAATGCCCCCGACGCCCCCCCAGCGTCTGGGCCGTCGTTTCCCCACCTGGACACCCACCCAGACCAGTCCCTGCTCCCCAGGCCTGGCCTCCGTCCCTGGTCGTCTCGCTGTTCTCAAGGCCGCGTCTGGCATCCGCCTCACCCCACACCCCAGGGTGTAGGGGGATACAGGTGGCTTGGGCCTGGTACACTGTTGGCGCATAATAACTGTGGACCTGGCACTCAGCACATCTGGGGCACTGCCACACGGCGGGGAGTGTTGGTGGCCCACCTTACAGATGGGGTAACTGAGGCCCCAGGTGGGAGCAGGGAGGGGCCGGGACCCAAACCTCCCACCAGTGGCGGCAGGAAGGCCAGACTCTAGCCTGTGGGGAGCTTCTGTCCTGCCACCCAGCGTCCGCCCGCCTGCCTGCCTGCCTGCGTGCCTGGGAACGCAACCCTGCTCCCCAGACAGAGGCCAGCCCCACTGCGGGGGATCCGGGGAGCCAGGATCTCAGCGCCCGGGTCTCAGCAGCAAGGGAGGAAGCCTGGACTGTCAGTTCCGGGTTGGGGCCCTGAGAGCCCCCCTGCACCCAAGGACTTACCCCTCAGACTCTCACAGCTGTCTCTCCCCCATCAGACCCTCAAGGCTGGGCTGTGTCTCCTGTCAGATACCCAAGGCAGGATGGTGCCTCTTCTCTCAGACCTCCCCCGCCACCATGGCAGGGCTGTGTCTCCCCCCTCAGGCATCTCTTGGATGCCTCCGGCCACGGAGAACTCACTCACAGCCTGGCTGACACACCTGCCCCCGGCAGTGGGCAGCAGGGCCCCCTCTCCTGCGTGCTCATATCTGGGACTTCCCGGCGGGCAGGCCTCACCTCGCTTCTGCATGAAGCTGAACAAGTCATCCAGGAACTCCTTCCTCTTGGGGTCCCCGTCCAGTTCGTAGAGCTGCGACGGCAGGGAGGGGATGGATTAGTTGGTGCCAGAGCTTGGGTGTGGGTGCCACGTCCACATGGCACGGAGGGCCAACCGAGGGGTCCCGGCCCCAGACCCCCGGCCCCCCACAGTCCAAACATCTCCTGAGGCCTGCCCCCACCACTATCAAACAAGGACCGAGACACCTGTCCTGGGGCGGCCGTAACAGCTGACCACACACTTGACTTAAACCAGAGATTTATCCTCTCCTGGCTCTGGAGGCCAGCCGTCTGAGATCAAGGTGCGGCAGGGCTGTGCTCCCTCCAGAGGCTGGGGCGGGGGGCAGCTGGGGGGGGATCCTTCCTGCTTCTTCCAGCTCCTGGGGCTCCAGGTGTCCTGGGCCTGTGGCTGCATCACCCCGGCCTCTGCCTCTGTCTTCACGTGGCTTCTCCCTGTGTCTGTGTGTCCAAATCCCCCTCTTCTTATGGGGCATCACTCACTGGCTTTAGGGCTACCTCATCTCCACCCGTGACTAATCACATATGCAAAGACCTGATTCCCAAATCATGTCCCGTTCACAGGAACCTGAAGCTCAGACTTGAACATGTTCATTTTGGGGGGCACAATTTATCCCACCTAGACCATCGCCACCGTGAGGATGGTGGACGTCCGGTACGGTCCACTGAGTCACACGCATGTGCTCCTGAGAGGTGGCCCATTTTGTAGCTGAGGACAGAGGCAGGCCTGAGCCTGGAGTCAGGACTCTCGGGGACGCTCAGCCCAGGCTCTGTCCTGCGCACCCGCTGCCTGGGTTCACCAGTCACCGGCGTGGGGAGAGGGCCTCGGTCTGGGCATTCAGCGGGGCAGGGGGTCCCCAGCCTCAGCTCCCAGGTGCTGGCAGGCAGGGGAAGCCGGCAGAGATAATTAGAGAGCAAAGTTGGGGGGGGGGATTTACCAAGGGGGGCAGTGCAGATAGCAGGCTTCAAATTAAGCTTTGGGGAATGCAGTCCCCATGGCCACCTGGACACAGAGCAAGCGGGACTGTGTGGGGCCTTGAAACCACCAATTAGCCCCAGCTGAGACAATCGGTCATCAGGGCCCAAGAACACACTGGTGCCCAGCTCCTGCGGTATGGGACATCCCCGGGCCTGGGGAGGCAGGGTCCTTGGGTTGGCTACCCCTCGGCCACCTCGCCCCTCTCTGGGCCTCACTTTCCCCATCTGTGTAATGAAGAGATAGTGGGGCACGCAGGGTACAGGCCGGGGCGGGGGGCGGTGGCGGCTGCCAGGAGCCCAGACCTGGGTGGTCGAGGCCGGGCCTTTGTCTCCACCCTGCCAGAGGCCGGCTGGCCAGCTGCATTCCTGCACTGATTTATGGTGGCCAGGGAGGCCCCGTTTTTCCTCCTGCCTGAGGGGTGTGGGGCCTGCAGGTGGACCTTCCCGTGGGCGTGCACCCGCCTGGGCCGCCTCCACTGCCCCTGCCCCATCCTCATTCCCCCTGCCCGCACAGCCCCCAGCACTGTGTGCGCCCCTTGGCCCCTTCATCAGATCCCCACGATTCACAGCCTGGTCCAGTCTCCTGTCTGTCTGCCCGGCTGGAACGTCGGGGATTTCGTCTGTTCTGTTTTCAAAGTCTAAAATGGGGCTGAGCACACAGCAGCTGCTTAATAGATGCTCGTTGAGTGAACCCTGATTTTCTCGGCCGCAACGTGGGCCAGGCTGGGCACAGAAGATCAGAGAGACTTGTGGGGAATTGCCCTCAAGTTCCCATCTACCCGGAACCTCAGGATGGGACCTGATCTGGAAATAGGGTCTCTGCAGATGACATTAGTTACGATGAGGTCCCACAGTAGGGTGACTGGTGTCCTTATGAGAGGAGGAGAGACGTAGAGACACATGGGGAAATAGAGGCAGAGATTGGGGTGACACCTGGAGCCCCCAGAAGCTGGAAGAGGCAAGAAGGACCGTCCCCTGGAGCCTGAGTAACGCCCAGCCATCCCCTGGCCCCAGACGTCAGTCCTCCAGAACTAAGAGTAAATCCCTGCTGTTCTAAGCTGCCCAGTCTGTGGTCATTTGTTATGGCCGCTCCAGGAAGCTCACCGGGGACCACCGAACCTCAAGCCCTTCCTGACGAGGGGGCGACATCTCCTCTCTTGAGATCCCGACCCTGGTGGAGGGGGGTCCACCCGGCATGAAGCCCTTCCTGGGCCCAGCTCCCACAAGAGATCACAGTGCCCCTCCTGCCTCAGTTTCCCCTTCTTTCAGAGACAGTGGGTGACAAACACAATAGCTTCACCCTGAGCTCCTGGAACCATCAGGACCCCCATATTCCAGGTGGGGAAACTGAGGCTCAGGGCAGAGAACAGCTGCTGGGCAGAGGTGGGCTGGCTTGGTGGGGGGCCGTTAACTCCCAGGTCAAACGGTGGGCGGGCTGCCGTGGCGCGGCCAGCGAGGCCATAAAGGGGGTGGGCAGGCTGCCGACAGAGAAGGAAGAATTAATGGCTGTTGCTGTGGGCAGCCAACAACAAAGACGGGCAGTAAAGGCCGCCCCAGCTATATGGGGCTCTGGGCCCAAGTTCCGCACCCCTGCAGGGTGTGTCCTGCCCTGGCCAGCCAGCTAGGGCTGCCCACCAGGCCTCAGGGATGGGGGAGCTGGGGGCGGTGTCCAGGCCCCCCGTGGTGGTGTCCAGGCTCCCCTCGTGAGCCCCTGGGCCCGTCTGCCTGTCCTCACAAGGCTCTCAAGCCACGCAGCTGGGCCACAACAGATCCTGAGCCACACCCAGGCCTCGGGCCCACCTGGGCCCTCTGGCTGAAACCCTGACCCTTTCTGGACGGACCAGGAGGCACTGTCATACCCTGAGCTGCAAACCCAGGCTGGAGGTTGGGCAAAACCTCAGGAAACACCCCCGCCTTGGGCTGAGGCCCCAGATAAACTGCCCCAGTCTCCCCTCCCCGGAGCCTGATTTCCCCGGGGCCACTGGGCGCTCTGATCACGGGGCCACCTCCACCTCCCGCCAGTTCTGAGGACACCCCGCCTCTCTGCAGCCACGGGTCCCAGAAGACCTGCCAGGGCCGCTCCCAGCTGACCTCTCACCAGCCTTCCCACTGCTTCTCAAACCCGCCAGGGGCCGCGGTCCCCCCTCCAGGCCTTTGACCTGGCAGCTCCTCTCCTGGAATGCCGTCCTGGCTCTGTCCTAGCTCTGTCCCCGCGGGCTTCCCCGTTGTCGCCCAGGTCTCTGTTCCCACGTCGCCCTGGAGAGAAGCCCCGCGTGCCTGTGCTCTCACTTGGAGCACATGCACCGATTACAGGCGACTCTCCTATGTACCCCATTCCCCCGCACCACCAAGCCGCATGGGTTGACACACTGGTATGGTCTCCTGTCCACCTGCCCCGGTAGGGTGTTTGGGATTTTGTCTGCTTGGTCGCCAGGATCTAGAATTGGGCGCCCAGCAGCTGCTTCATAAATGCTCGTTAGGTGGACCTTGATTTCTCCGAGCAACGTGGGGGTGGGAACCCCTATCCTTTCCCAAACCCGAGATGTGTCCGTGCACAACCCACACTTCGGGCCACCTGCGTCCTGGCGTCGGGCAGACAAGGGTCTTGGGGGCACTTGGGAGTCTGCCCTGCTGGGTTCACAGCCTGTCCTCCCCAAGCCACATCTGTGAAGGCGGTACAGAACCCCGAGGATGTGGGTGTGGACGTGCGGGCCCGGGCTGGGGGCTCCCACAGAGGCTCCCAAGCACACACCTCCCTTCCCGTTTTCCACCTGCTGGGCGGGGTCACCGGGACAGGCCCCTCCGCCGGTCTCTGCTGTGGCTGGGCCCCTACCCAGTGACATCCATCCGCTAGTTACCAAGGCTGGACTGCCCGCGTGTCCATCTTCCCCTCCCCGGCACCACCCACTTCACAGACGGGAAACTGAGGCACAGACCAAGCAGAGCCAAGCCCCCACCCCTGCTGAGCAGCCAGAGGGGCCTTCCCGGGCAGCCCGGGAGAGACTCTCCCCCGCCTTACAGTCTCCCATGGCTTCCCATTGCCCCCATCGAGGATCCCACTTCCCCTGCGGTCACTACTGGCCTGTCACCTCCTTGCCCTCACCTCCCTCTGCTCGGCCCCCTTGGGCCTTGTCATGCTTTCTGGGCAAAAGCCACAGGCCCTCACCTCAGGGCCTTTGCACCTGCTGCTCCCTCCTCTGGAATGCACTTCCCCGGATCTCCGCAAGGCTCCCTCCTTCCCCTCCCAGCCCCTCCTCACCCTCTGACCCCGGCCTCTGCCTCAGTTTCCTTTGCAGCAAAGGCGCCACCCAGCCTCATGCCACACATGGATTTCTCAGTGGGCCCTCGACCGCGTCGGGAGGATGATGAGCGCAAAAGGCCACCTGCCTCGCTCTGGGCCCAGCCCAGGTGGGAGGGGGAGGCTGGTGGGGAGAGGAGGGGGTCCCCGGAGGGACCCCGCCACCCACCCCTCCGCAGAGGGTGGAGGGGACAGTCTGCAAGGAGGAAGCAGATAAAGCAGGACAGGCTCCGGGTCAGGGAGTGGGCAGGGGAGGTGGGGGAGGGGCCAGGGAGGCAAAAGTGAGATAACCTCCCCTCCCCCAGGTGCGCGAGGGGCAAACAGGAAATTCTTGTTTGTGGCGAAAGGTGAGCATTTTCACTACCACCAGCTTCGAGGAGCTCCCAGCCAGGTCAGCGGGTTGTGCTGCGGACCAGGCCTCGATGGCCCCCGGGGTGGGGCCCCCTCCCCCGAAGCCGCCCTGCGGGCACAGCGGACCCCTCGGGAGCCAGGGCACCACGCATGCCCTGGGTCCACCTGCCAGCCTGAAAGAGGAGGACAGGCCCGTGGCCTCCATCAAACCGCGAGGGGGGACCTGGTGCAGGGGGGAGGGGCGCCCCCAGGGCCGCCCACACGCGGGAGACCCCTCCCTGGCACCGTGTCCCCAGCTCCAGCCTGCACGGGCCCAGGGCGGCGACCAGCCCAAGGCCGAGGGGCCCCAGCTGTAAAGAAAGCACCCGCTCCAGGGCCCCCAGGAGGAACTTTGCCCCCTTAATGGTGTCCGCTCAGCCCCCCTCCCGACACCCAGGTGGCTCCAAAGTCCGCGGGGCCCTACCTCGGATGCATGAGGCCACTGGGCGGCAGGGGGACTCCAGGAGTGAGGCCATGTCCTTGGACGGCAGATACAGGGACAAAATCAGGAGGAACCTGGAGCGTTCGGGCGACCGGAGACCCCCAGCCCCAGAGAGGGACAACCTTGTCCCTGGCAGCCACCAATGTGGCAGGGAGAGGCCCACAGCTGGGAACAGGTGGAAAAGGCCCCCTCGTGGTTTTTTTCTTTTTTTTGGCCCCACCGTGTGGCCTGTGGGATCCTAGTTCCCCGACCAGGGATTGAACCCGGGGCCCCTGCAGTGGAAGCCCCAAGTCCTAACCACTGGACCGCCAGGGAAGTCCGGAAAAAGGCCCGTTTTTGCACTTGTGTCCAATACGGCTCATATGGGCAACCAGAGAAGGATGGCTCCCCCCACGGCCAGAACGGCAGGAACAGACACCGTCCATGTGTGGGGACCATGGGGACCCCGCTGGAACCCTGGCCCTCGGAGGGGGTCTGGGAACGGACAAGGATGAACGGCGGAGTGAGGCGTCAGGCAGGGCTGGCGCCGCCCGGGAGCCTCAGGGCCTTCATCTCACCTACCTGGTCCTGGATCGTTCAAAAAAATATTTACGGAGGTGAAAGTCACGTAACACAGAATTCACCATTTTAAGGTGAACAATTCAGTGGCCTTTGGTGCACTGAACATTGTTCTGCAACCACGACCCCTATCTAGTGCCAGAACCTTCCATCATCCCAAAGGAAGCCCCGTCCCCATCAGGAGTCACCCCCTGCCCCTCCCCAGCCCCTGACAACCAGGAACCCACTCTCTGTCTCTGGGGATCTGCCTGTTCTGGACGTTTCCCATCAGTGGAATCACACTCTGTGTCCTTCTGTGTCTGGCTTCTCTCACTGAGCATCGTGTTCTCAGGGTCCATCCACGTGGTAGCGAGTGTCGGGGCTTCACCCCTTTTCACGGCTGAGTGATGCTCCCGTGTGTGGATGGACCACATTTGTTTATCCATTCACCACTGATGGACATTTGGATTATTTCCATTTTTTGGCTATTATTACCAATCTCACTATTTCTATATTCTTTGGGTTTTGGACAAGAACTGATTCATTGTAACTCCTGTAAGCAAAGTGAAACTGCACTGAAAGAGCAGACAAGCCCGCACAGCTGGTTTTTATCCCTCAACGTCCCCCCACAGAACACCCAAGAACAATAGGATGACACTTCCTCCTTGCAGCCCCCCAGGGTGGAGAGTCCGGGGAGCTTTTAATCTTTACATCGAGATCAGGCTGTGTCTCCCCTGCTCCGAGGAGGCCCCTGGCTCCCTGTTGCTGTCAGAAGAAGCCAGACCTCCTGCCTGCCAGGCTGTGGTCCTGGCCCCCCAGATGCCTGCACCTGGTCCCTCCCCAGCACTGGTCCCTCGCTGCTCCCAGCCTGCTCCTGCCCGGGGCCTCTGCATTGCCGGTCCCCCCACCTGGCTCCCCCTCCTGGCGGCCCCACCCCAGCTGATAAAGCCCCTCCTCACATTATCGGGCCCTGGGAGGCCCTGCGCCCCATGACTCAGCGCTGGCAGCCGTTACCCAGGTGGGCAGGGGCTGGGTCCCTGGGGGCCAACCAGCCTCCCCCATTCACAGAAACGCCCACGCGCAGGGCTGGGGGACGGGACGGGGCAGGGCACGGGTGGGGCGGGGGCGGCACCCACATCCCCCACAGCCCCTCCCCTCGTGCCCACTGAGGCGGCCAGGGGCTTCCGTGCGGGTCTCGGTCCGGCACTGGTGCCGCCCCGCTGTAGCCCCGCTGTAACCATCCTCTTCCGCAGCCCAGCCCAGAGGGTGCGCTCCTGCCCCTTCTCGCCCCCTCCCCAGAGACCCCGGGGCAGGGACAAACGGATGGATGGATGGATGGATGGACGGATAGATGAAGTCTGGCGCGGGGAGGCCGGGTGGGGCGGAAGCACCTGGAGTCTGGAACCCTCCCTGTCAAGCCCTCGGGGCTGCGGCCAGGTCAATCCATCTTGCGGCCGTGACTGAGCACCTTCTGTATGCTTTTTTTTTTTTCCTGGGCTGCACTAAACTGTTTGCGGTGCACGGCTTGCGGGATCTTAGTTCAAGGGTTGAACCCGGGCCCACAGCAGTGAAAGTGCAGAGTCCTAATAACCACTGGACTGCCAGGGAATTCCCAACCTTCTGTATGTTAAGGCCCGTGTTGGATGCCCAAGAGAGACCCAGACAACCCTTGGGAGCCCCAGGCCTGCGAGGGGGACAGCAGGAGTCACACACGGGCAGGGGGAGGTGGTGAGGGAGGGGGGCGTCTTTGGAGCCGGCCATCCCTGCGGCAGGATGGGGGAAGGGCAGCCTTGCTTGCTGCTGCACACAGTAGGGGCTTAATCAGTGTTCACCGGGCGACCTCAGGCTCTTCCCACAAGTGCCCTCCTGGCGCACCTGACCCCTGAGGCCACCCACCCACGCCAGACGCAGGGCCACATGGCCCTTTCATTTCCCGTCAGCGCTCCAGGGCTGCAGGGGCCCCCACTGGGCCTGCAGGAAATTGGGGAAGTGATTCTGGGCCAGGCAGAAACATCTGCCAGCTTGGCCAACCCCCACACCCCCAACCAACCAGCATGTGCCCCCTCTCCGAAAAGACACGGCACCCCCCCCCCCCCCACGGAACAAATACTAATAAAGGTTCCAGAAACAAGTCAGAGAGCCTGACCACGAAGCTGACGATTAAAGGCGCTTCTTCCTGGATTTCCAGGTGGTGAGGTTCCGGGGAAGTGCCCTCGTCTCTGGGTCAACCTTTCATGTAACTGGGGTCTCCTGGAGCCTCAGTCTTCCCACCTGTGAAGTGGGCAGGGTGCACCTGGGTCCTCCAGGTGGGGGACGAGGGAACCATGGGAGCAGATTGCGCAGAGAGAAGAGTCTGGCTCCAGGAAAATGGGTGGGGGGTTGGGGGGCAGGGAGGAGGAGCCACCTTGGTGGCAGGACAAGGCTTGTCACCCGCCAGCTCCATGTCACAGCTGGGGATGCCAGCAGGCCCAGCACTGAGGACGCACTCAGGATGGGGAACCATGAGGAGAAACTTCTAGGAAGGCAGCTGCCCTGCGGCATGCAAACGACATGCAAATCCGGGCGGGCCGCCTCCCATCCACCTGGGAGCCCCCACCCACAGGCCTGGCTCTGAGCAGACTGCTATCTGCATGGGAGCCCATTTCACAGACGGGGAAACCGAGGTGCTGAGAGAAGGCCGCAGAGCTGGACTCGAACCCAGTACTGAGCCCCTTGGTGCCTCTGGACCACCTCAGAGCCTTGTGGGGCTGGGGGTGGGACCCTGCCCGAGACCGCCTGGCACTCAGGGGGCACCGGGCAAATGCTTTGGAGTCAGACAGCCAAAAATCCAGAATCTTCTCCCTCTTCATTCCCTCCCTCCCTCCCGCCAGCAATTACGAACCCGATGTTGCATGCTGCTCTCAGGGCGTTTCGTTTGGGGGTTCCAGGCCCCCAAAACCCAAGGACGATTGTCTAGCTGCCACTTAGCTGCTGGCTCAGGGTTCTGAGCCTGGCGCCCGGGGATTAAAACTCCTACCATGGGGTTTCTTCTGAAAGGAAGCAGCCCTGTTTCCCTGCAGAAGAGCCGCCGGCAGCGGGGAAAGCACCAGAAGGGACTCTCCTAGCGGTCCGGCTGTGCGTGAGGATCCACCTGCCCAGGGAGCGAGGGCCCCGTCACTCCCAGCCCGGGTTCGCGGGACGGAAGAGCAGTAGCATAAGAGAGCTGATTGCTGCCCCTCCCTGGCTGTGCTGACCGGGTCCCCACCGTCCCCGGGCCTCCCCCAGACAGCACAGGAAGGAAGGGGGGTGCTTCCCGCCTCCCGCCCAGGAGTCAAGAGGAAGGGGCCCTGGACGGCTCAGGGCTGGGGGTTCCCGCCCGGCACACCTGCAGGAGCCCCTGCCAGACTCCAGGCCGATGGTAAAACAGAACCTGCCCGCGGCGGCCAGCGGGCTCAGGTTGCCAACAAACCCGCCCGCCGACCGCAAGAGGGGGACTCTGCTCCTGGAACATCCCGCCGCCCAGGGAGCAGCTCCTGCAGGGAATGAGGAGGACAGACGAGACCCACGCTGGGCACCCGGGGGCCGAGCTGGTGCCCACCACGCCTGCTCTCCTCCACCAGGACCCTCGGTGACCGGTAACCGACAGTGATGACAACAGAACACCAGCTCGGACACTGCCCCTGTTTTCCAGACGGGGAAACGGTGCCCAGAAGGAGGGTGTCAGGAGCAGCTACCACCCGCACCCCAGCTTGGCTGGGCTCCCCCCAGACGGCAATGGCATCGAAGAAAAGAATAACCCTCAGGGACTCCCTGGTGGGCCAGCGGTTAGGAACCTGCACTTCCACTGCGAAGGATGCGGGTCCAATACCTGGTCAGGGAACTAAGATCCCGCAAGCCGCGCCCCAGAGGTGCCCTCAGGCCCCACTTCTCGTCCAAGAACTGGGCACCCTGTTGGTGGATGCGTGCGCCAGCTAGAGGACACAGGGAGGGGCCGGGCGGGCCGTCGGCCGGGCAGGGTGCCAGCTGAGGCAGGGGCCGCCAGGCCGGGAGAGGGTGGCAGCCAGGCCCACGCATGCCGTCCGCTGGGCACTCACGGGAAAAGGGCAGCTGGGAGTAATTACAGGGTGATGGGGGCAGGTGGGCAGATGAGGGTGGAGATCGGAAAGAAGAGAGGAAAAGGACAGAGGGTCCGTCTGTCCCCGGCCAGGTTCCAGGCCCGGCTCCCCCATGCCAGGCAGGGTGGCCTGGGGGAGTCACACGAGTTCCAGCCTCCAGCAAGGCCCCAGGCCCAGTCAGAGCCCCGTGGAACAACATAACGGGGCTCGTCCTAAAAGGGGGGATAAAGTAAAGAAGGAAGGGCTTCCCTGCTGGCGCAGCGCTTGCGAGTCCGCCTGCCGATGCAGGGGGCGCGGGTTCGTGCCCCGGTCCGGGAAGATCCCACATGCCGCGGAGCGGCTGGGCCCGTGAGCCACGGCCGCTGAGCCTGCGCGTCCGCAGCCTGTGCTCCGCAACGGGAGAGGCCACAACAGTGAGAGGCCCGCGTACCGCAAAAAAAAAAAAAAAAAAAAGAAAAAGAGAAGGAGCGGGCGGCCCACCCCGACCAGAGTTGGCAGCCCCTGGGGCTGGGGGCGACCCCCTGGGTAGGGGCCTCACAAGCCCGGAAGACCCACACTGGAAGCCATGGGGTGGTGGGCTGGGGGACATAACCTAACAGGGCAGAGGCTGGGGTGGCCACGGGGACCCTCAGAGACCCCTCACGGGGCAGAAAGAGAATGTGACACAGCCCCAGGGCCCACGGCCACTCCAGCCTGGACAGAGATGCCCCACCTACTCCCAAGGACAGTAGCAGGAGGCACACCCCCGCCTTGAGAGAACCCCGGGCCCCGCCCAGACAGACCACATGGCCCCCCCACCTGGACCTCTACGTGGCATGGACCCGGGTCTGCCCCATGGCTGCACACGGACCCTCCCAGCCCTGTTTGGACGCATGCTCCCACCCCGACACGTGGACCCTCAGCCCTGCCCAGACCCAGCAGGTCCCACCACCTGGCGTGGTCTCCAGGCGCATATGGACACACCCGTCCAGCCAGACTCAGACACACAAACACAGACACACCCTCGTCCGCTGGCTGGCTCTCAGATAATGGCCCCAGACGGCCCGCCCTCGGCCGAGGCACCCACCCGGCCCCCACTGCTACGTGGCCACAAGGGCGGCCACTTCTGTCTGCTTTGTTCACAGGTGCATACCTGGTGCCCAGAATGGGGCTGGTACACAGCAGGCACTCCATACATGCCTGTGGAAGGCCCAGACTCAGACACACACGCACACGGGTGCCCAGCCCGGCCTCTGCGCCGTAGAGCAGTCCCATGACCCCGTGGACCACACGGTCGGGGTCCCCTAAGGAGGCCCCACGGCCGGGCAGGCTCCCTGAGAATCTGCCCGGCATTGCTGAGCCCCAAGGATCAGGGACCCAAAGCCCTCACTGGAGTTTGTACTCATTTCCTGGGGCGGCAACAGGCCGGGGGGCTTGGCACAGGGGTTTTTTCTTACACGGCTCTGGAGCCCAGACATCCAGAATCCAGGTGAGGCAGGGCTGCGCTCCCTCCAGAGGCGCGGGGGAGGGTCCTCCCTTCCTCGCCCAGCTTCTGGGGGCCTCTGGGCTTGTGGCTGCATCACCCCAGTCTCTGCCGCCAACGTCACACGGCCATTTTCTGTCTCTGTGTGTCCCTCCTCTATTTCTAAGGGCACTGGTCACCCTCCTCCACTGTGGCCTCATCTTAACTGCATCACACCTGCAAAGACCCTATTTCCAAGCAAGGTCCCCCTTCTGAGATTTTGGGCAGACGTGCCCATTCGTGCCCCCCGATAGGTTTCTTCCTGGAATTAGGGTTTCATCTGTTTCTTGCTCATTGTCTGGAAGGCGGGGGTGGCGGCAGGCGGCGCTGACTGTGTCCGCCACACCCCTCGGCCCCACGAGACCCCCGCTGGCCCTGACGAGGGGCACGGCTGCGTCCCGAGTTGGGGCCTTCAATAGGCAGATTGGTTACCGTTTAACCCCGTGACCCCCAATTGTCCTCTGGCCGAGCGCAACTGGGCGAGCAGAGGAGGGCGGGCCGGCCCCGCCCCCACGTGTGCCCACCCACAGCCCACAACCCCAGCTGCCCCCGGACCCTCCCGGAGCAGTGGATGGCGTCTGCCAACGGGGTCACTGGGCCTTCCAGAGGGCCCGGAATGCCCCTCCAGGTCACCACAGGGGGTGCTGGCTCAAGATCAGAAGGCTCGGTGGGTTGAAGGGTCTTTGTCTCAGGTGGGGAAACTGAGGCACAGAGCACGTGAGCCCTGCTCGGCACCCCCCGACTGCACCTCTGGATCAGACAGGGCGCACCCCTGTCCGAGATCACACAGCACGTGAGAGGAGGAAGGGATGTAACTTGGCGGTGGGACCCCCTGCAGCCCCTGAGGCCCTGGTCACACCTCGCGGCTCCCTGGGGCTGCGTCAGCAAGGCGGCTCGGGAAGCCACGCGGACAGGCGCGGGCAGCTGACCTGTGCCCGGGCCGCCGATTCAAGCCACTGACTGGGGCAACGTGACTTTCTGGCTAACGGTTAATGGGCCCCACCGCACGCTCAAGATTCCCGAGACACGGGGCCAGCAGGGCCGGCGGGGGGGGACGCAAGGCTCACACACGGGCACACGTGCACGCACACACGTGTGTGCTTGCAGACCCACAAGCATACAGCCATGTGCACGCAAAGCAGCCACGGGAAAGGGTCACCTGTCATCCACCGTACAGACGTGTGGAACAGGCAAAGCGCTGGGATCGACACGCTCGGATACACAAGCTCAGCCACCCAGGCCTCAGGACACACTCACAACACGTCCACACATGCCAGGGCCAAGTCGTACGGGGGTGCACGCAGACGTGCACAAACACTCCAGAAACGGGGACACACAAGCAGGCGCCTGAGGGGACAGATACACGAGACACTGAAGATGGGTCCACGTGGCCCCAGACCATGCACACAGACACACGCGTGGCCACGGACACCACAGGGGGGCCCAAGACGCCCCCAGAGCCCCGGCTCTGCAAACAGACACCGACACACACGGGGTCCCTCGAGACGGGAACCCCCAGCCCACAGGGACCCCACGCAGCCACCACGTCCCCACGCACACGCGCTCACCCAGGTCAGCGGGCTGGACCCCCCGTGCACCCCACGCCCGCCGGGCACCACGTCCTCCGGCACCATGTGTGTCATTAGAAAGCGTGGGGAGGGGCTGGGCGCTTGGCAGTGGCCACCGGGGTGGGGAGCAGCGGTGGGCGTGGGGGGCCAGGCCACAGCGGCAGTGACCCCTCGGCGGTGACCGGGCAGCCAGGCGGCGGCGCCAGGGCCAGATAAGGCTCTTCCGGCTGAGTCAGTGTGGTTCCCAGGGCTGGCACGGGTGGGGGCACGGTGCCAGGGCTGCAGGCGGCATCCTCCCCACGCCCGCCACGGCCCATCTGGCTCCACGCCAGCAGCCGCAGTGGCTTTGATGAGGTGGGCGCTGTCCCAGGCGGGCAGAGCTGGGCTCCCGGGGGGTTTCCTGGCACCGGTCCCGCCCCCAGCACGGGGCCCAGGGACCCCGGCGCCCCAGGAAGACGCTCGGCGCCAGAGCTGGCCTGCAGGACCCATGGGCCTGGGCCCAGCCCACGCTGCCCCAAGCAAACCGGCTCAACGTCATTGGGCTCAGAAGCCAGTGCCTGACCTCCAGCCTGTATGCCCAGAACACACTCCACCAAAAAATTCTCCTCCTCCACCCTGGTCCCACAGGACCGGCTGTAGCGCTGGCCTCTTCCACTCCTGCCTGGACTGTGGAGCCCAGAAGGGTTCTCCCAGCATCCCTCTCCCTCCCCCAGCACTAAACCATGCTAAGGCCCCCCTCTGAGCCCCCCTTTGCTTTGCCCTAATGTCTGCCCACCCCTACCCCTCCCACTTTATGTTCCAGCCACGCCATTCCAAGATGCAGGCCCTAACCCTTCTCTTTCCATCTGGCCAACTCTTACATGTCCTGCAAAGCCCCAGCTCCAAAGCCCATTCCTCTGGGCAGCCTTCCCTCTGGCTCAGCCCTGACTCTTCAGGGCTGAAGTACGTGTGTCCCTCTCTGGGCCCCCAGCCTCCGGGGGCTCCCAGGTAGGATGAAGAAACCATCTGCCACCTCTTCCCGGAGTCCCGGCAATTCCTGCTCCCTAACCCCACCCCATTCAGCCCCAAGCAACCCTCACGAGCCCAGAGATGTTCACTGCAGTGTTGTTTACAACAGGGAAACAGGAAAACAGACCAGCGTGCTGGTGTCAGCTCCACAAGGGAACCCGCAACGGCTAAAAAGAACTCGGCTACTTGAAACACTCTGATGAAACAGACAGATGCAGAGTGAAAATTATGAGAAAAAACGAGAAAAGCAGCACGTCCAGCACAGCGTCTGGCAGATCCTGGCAGACCCCCGAGAGACCACACTTCGATACCTTACGCGTCACGTTTCTGTGTAAACGGACAGAGAAAGGCCTGGGAAAACCGTAGCTGCTGCCAGCTAGGTCACAGAGGGGGCTGGCAGGCCTCAGGCCTCACTGGAATCCCTCCCTTTTTATCCCCCACCGGAATGGTGTCAAGTGTCACTTCTGGCATCAAAAAGGGACTTTAAAAATGTATATATGTGTACCTTCCATAATTTAAAAAAATCGAAGTGAGGCGAAAGGAGCAGAAAAAAAAAAAACCCAAAATGTGACCCCGGCCTCCTGCTGAGGATGCATCTGAGGCCCAGGGCTTCACCCCAAGTTGCTTGAACCCATTTCCGGGGCCACACACTCTGGGGTGGAGGAGGACACCCACGGGAATTCAACAGGCCCCAGGAGGCCCAGGGAGGGGAGAGGGGACGGGCGGGGTCCTTTCCTGCCTGGGGGCCTGTGTGTCCAGGCACCGGGTCCTGACACCCTGCTGTTGGGCCCTGGACCAACCGCCTCCATTTCAGACGAGGAGGGCCACCCGGGCTCCCCCGAAACCTGCAGCCAGGGGGGCGTGCCCCCTGCCCCTCACCATCTGTCCACTCCTCCAGTACACCCTGGGGCCGAATCCCAGCTCTGACACCTCCCCCGTGTGACTGTGGGCAAAGCTGCCTGACGGCTCCGTGCCTCAGCTTCCACCACTGTACGACGGGGCAAACACAGCGCCCCCCGCCTCACCACGAAACCAAGGTACACGAGACACACGCGAGACGCTCCACCTGCCGCCTGCGCACAGTTGGGCGACAAATACCACCTAGAACTGTCATCTCTATACCTCTGAGCTCATTTACAAGTTGTGGGGAGCAGACACGACCTTGGAGAGGAGGGAAGATAATCATCCCGACCTTTAATGCAAATCGGAACCACAGTGAGATTGCACGCCACCCCGCCAGGACGGCTGGAACCAAAGTCCTAACCACAAGCGTCGGAGAGGACGTGGAGAAACTGGAACCTTCGTGTGGCTGGCGGGGATGCAAAATGGAGCGGCCACTGTGAACAACAGCTCCTCAGGAGGTTAAACACAGAGTTACCACATGACGCAGCGCCTCCACTCCTGGGTACGTGCCCGTGAGGACTGAAAGCACGCGTTCACGCACAGACTTGTACACGCACGTTCACAGCAGCCAAAGGGAGAAACGACCCAGTATCCGGGGGTGGAAGAATGGGTAAATAAAGTCCAGGATATACATGCGTAGAATGGAACATCACTCAGCCGCAAAGAGGGGTGAAGCCCTGACACTCCCACTACGTGGACGGAGCCCCAGAACACGATGCTCAGGGAGAGAAGCCAGACACAGAAGGACACACAGGGTGTGATTCCACGGATGGGAAACGTCCAGAACAGGCAGATCCACAGAGTCAGAGAGTGGGTTCCTGTTTGTCAGGGGCTAGAAGAGGGGGTGGGGGTAAGAGCTAAAGGGTACATTTTAAAAGGTTTATTTTTGAGGTGATGAACATGTTCTAAAATTGACTGCACAACCCCACGAATGTACGAGAAACCACCAAATCGCGCTTTCGACAGCTGAATTATGTGCTAGGTGAATGTTAAGTCAATAAAGCTGTTAATAAAAACCCCGGCGTTTGAATCATCGAAGCTACAGCTTCAAATGCTTAAGTGGCTGAAGCTCTGCAGTTAAGACTCCGCTTGCTTAAAATCCCACGGTGGCACAGCCCTGCTGGTAACAGGAAACCACCAGGATTTCACCAGGGTGCCATGCCTGGTGGCCGCAGGCTGAGATCCTATTCGCTCCCCATGACACGCGACGATCCCAGCCAGTGCTGGCCTCCACCAGCTTGAGTCCCTGGGGCCCCACGGCAGCGAGGTTCCAGGCTTTCAAGGAAAGATTCCGTGGCCCTGAGCCCGCTGCTCCCGGCCCCTCCCCAGCCTGGCTGCCCCCCAGACCCTGTAGCCGGCGGCAGAATTTCACGGCTGTCGAGGGTTTTCGGGCGGAAGTCAGGCCTGGGCCCTGCCAAGACCGGGGAGGAAGAGGCAGTGATGGTGCCAAGCAGGCGGCCGGCCGGCCCGGCTGCCACGTGCCAGGAAGGGGGTGGGGCAGGCGCCAGAGTCAACACAGCCCCCGACATCTGCTGGGCTGGCTGAGCCCAGGCCACTGTTGACACTGGCCGCACAGATGCCTGGCCAGCTGGGCGTGAGGGCAGTGCTGGCAGCTGGATCTGGCACAAACAGGCAGGCGCAGGATCCTGGCGCTGCAGGGCAGCCCCCCGCCTGCCCACAACTTCCCTCAACCCCCACCGTCTTGGAATCCAATTCCATCCCCCGCAGGGCCCAGCCGGGCGGCGGCGTCTGGCCTCCACACACAAGCCAAGCTGCATCCTACCCCGGGGCCTTTGCACGGGCTGTTTCCTCTGCCTGCCGCACCACCATCCCTCAGTGTGAGGGCCCAGCTCCTTCTCCGACCGGGCCTGGAGCAAGTGCCACATCCCGAGACGCCTCCCCACATCCTCAGCTGGATGCCAGGTCACGTCTCCTCACCCCTTCCTCCCCGTTTGTTTACGGACCTTCTCTGAGTCCAGCAGGGGAGCTGTGTATCCAGTAGGCGCTCTGTAAGCGTGAGACTGACTGTGTGACCTGGGTTCCCTGGGCCCCTTGGGCCTCAGTTTCCCCAACCGTGCCCTGACCCTGGGAGTCCTCGAGACATCGTCATCGTGTCCAAAGACTAGCGAGACGATGGCCCCTGGAGGCCCTTTGTTCCTGATGGGCCGAGGGGGCTTTGCGGCCAGGACACCTGATCCCTGGACTCCGCCTGGCCTGGCCACCCAAGCCCCGTCTCCCGCCAGTGTTGGGCCACGCAGCAGAAGCTGCTGGGCGGGGCCGGGGCTACCTGTCGACCCCCAACCCCACAGGGGCTGCGGCCTTGTCCCTTCCTCTGGCCTGGCCGTGACCCTGTGAGGCGGGGGGTGGGAGGTGTCTGGCTCTGGTCCCCAGCCTGGGGCTTCCTGATGGTTGGACTCAGGGCAGATGGCAAATATTCGGCGAGTCCATAAATATAACTCGCCCATGAGGTTCCCGTTTGTGTTATTTTGACACCAGCAGACGTCAAGAGCTCGGTTCTGGGAAACCCGTCCCCCACCCCCAATGCCTCGCCCCTGTTTTCTTATCTGCAGAACTAGACAGACGGCAACCCAGCCACAAGCAGCTCCTCAAGAAGAGGAGGGAAACTGAGGCAGGGAGCAGGGTCGGGGGGACCCCGATCCCAGGCACTGGCTCAGGCTGGGGTCCACACGCAGAGGAAAAGCCTTCAGGCGGGAGGGGGCAGCCGGGGCCACGCGTGGGGAGCGGCCAGCCACGCCCTAAGGAGATGACGTCTGCTGGCTGTCATCCCACCCCTTGGCACTGCCGCCCGCGTGCCAGGACCCAGCCGGAAGCCAGGCAGCCCCACCCATCCCGAGATGCCTGGGCAGGGGATTAACCTTCCTGCCCATTCCTCAGGCTGGCCTCCTGCCTCGGGGCCGCTGCCCTGGCCGTGCCCACCCCGCGGGCACCGTCCCCTTCTGCCTTTATACCTGCCCCGTCCCTCCCGTCACAGCCCCTGGCTTGTTCCTCTCACGCTGTGCGTCCAGTTTCCAGTTCTGTACTTTATCTGAGCTTTCTGAGGGTTGCCAGAATCCCAGTGCCCTTTTCCCACACGGCGGCTGGGCCTCATGGTCCTTCCAGGAGGATCCCACTGCCCATCCTGGAAGCCAGCACGGAGGGAGGGTGCCCCAAGGCCATACACGGCCACCTCCCGGCTCCCATGTGCCTGGCGCGTCCGTAGCCTCAGATGAGGCTCAGGCGCTGGGCCTGGGAGGTTAGGTCCCCACCGTCCACTCTCGGAGGTCGGGGCAGGGCCCAGCTGGCCTCAGGCTGGAATGCAAGCCCAGCCGGCCGCCCCGGCCGCCATCTGGTTTCCATCTGCCCAGCCCAGCGAGGCCCAACTTCAAAGGATCCCCCGCCCGGCCACTTCCTCTGCCCTGGCCGCCCGCGGGGAAGGCACCAGGACGGCCCGCTTCCTCCCCACCCCTCTGGAGCCCCCAGGAGCTGCTCGGCCGTCCACACCGACGCGGCCAACCCCTGCTCACCCCCCTCTCCCCAGCCACAGGCTCAAGAGACCAGACTCGATGCCACGGACGAGGCCTCTGGCCCTGCGCCCCTGAGCCCCCGCCCCTGCCCGCCTGCCAGCCACACCCATGAGCCCCACGGAGCCTCGTCCTTTCCCAGGCCCGGTCCCTCTGCTCAGGACCCCCTCCCTTGCTCTATCTCTCTGCTTGTTCTCTGGTGCAGATGGAGCCCCCTGAACTTCCCCCTCGTGTCCCCACATGCACGCGTTTACCAGCCAGCCCGTCCCACCCACGTACACGACCCCACACCGTGGCTTCCACGAGAACGTCTGACCCCCTGGCAGCGACTGCCCACAGCCCCTGTTAGGACGCGAGGCCCACCTGCTTGAACTGCTCCTCGTACGTCCAGTCCCCGTGGTCCGGCGGCTGCAGCTGTGGCACTGTGTGGGCAGCCCCTCCGGGGAGGGCCGGGCCAGCCCCCGGGCGCTCCTGGCCGCCCAGAGCCCGGGGCCCGCCATCACCGCGGTACGCCTGCAGCGGCTGGGCCTTGCGGGGAAACAAGGATGCGGGGCCCGGGCCGGCGGAGCCGGGGGGCCCGAGCCCCCCCTCGTCCTCGTAGTCCTCGTCCTCGTCCTCGTCCTCGTCTCCCAGATCCTCCTCCAGCTCCTCCTCTTCCTCCTCCCACTTCGGCTTCCTGGGGCAGACACGGGGCGCGGGTCAGGGGAGAGGGCGAGGCCCGTGCCGCCTCCTGCCTCGTTTTCCCTGTCTGGACGTGGGTGAGCAGCCCCACGTGCTCTGGTTGTGAAGAGCGCCCGTGAGGAGGCCAGCTCAGGCCGTGGGCCTTACTCTCCTTGTCCCCAATCAGCTCAGAGCAACTAGAGGTGCTCCTTGGGCATAAACCCCAGCCCCTGCCCACCTGCTAACCCCGTCTCCCCTCCCGTCCCCTCCGTCGCACAGGCTTCCTTGCTGGGCCTTGAAAATACCAACCCAGTTCCTGCCTCGGGGCCTTTGCTGAGGCTGTTCCCTCTGCCAGGCATGCTGTTCCCTGCTCCCCCTTGCCCTTCCCAGAGGCTGTCACCTCCGCAGGAAGACCTCCACCCACCACTGCCTGAAGTTGACCCCGGCCCCAGCCACCCCCCTCCCCAAGACCCCTGCTTTATTTTCTTGGCACCTCCGATCACAGCCTGCAATCGCCCTGCTGCTTTGCTCGTTAAACGTCTTCTCAGAAGGCTCCCACTGGGGTTTTGCCAGCGCCCCGCTCAGGGTCTGCGTCAGACCCCGGGGAGGCACGTCCGGGGGCAAATGGACGCTCACTCTGCGTAGGTTGCACCCGGGCTACGGCCTCTATCATCTGTCCCCGCCACTAAATCTAGTACAGCCTCGCCAGGCGATAGGGGCCATTGGCCACGTGTGAGTAGCTCCATTTAAATTAAGGTGAAATAAAGCTACATGAGAAGATCCCAGCCGCAGTGGCCACACTTCAAGTATCTGTCAGCCTTCTGAGACGGGTGGCCCCGATCCTGGGTGGTGCGGGTGGAGAAATGTCCACCGTCCCCCAGGAAGTTCTAAAGAACGGTATGTCCTGGGTGGACAGCAGGACAGGGGTTTTGTCCTTCCTCTATGGCTGTGTCCCCAGGGCTGAGAGCCGCCGGCACGTGGCAAGTGCTCGGCGTGGGGGGCCCACACACCCCAACTCACAGGTCATCGTCGGAGCCCTCGAAGTGGCCGTCACCTTCGGGGAGGCCGGCCGCCTCCCTGCCTCGGCCGGGTGCGGGGGGAGAGCCTGGTGCCCCCTCTGGGGCCACGTCCTCGTCCTCTGAGCCGGGGGGCCCATCCTCGGAGCTGCCTGGGCTGGGCGCGTGGCCGAGGCCGGCGGCGGCGGCTCGCATGGCGGCCAGCGCGGCCATCTGCGCCCGCTGCATCCGGGCGCTCTCAGGCTCCCTGTCCTCGTCCGGGGCGGCCCTGGCACGGGCCGGGGGCCCGGCCGCGGGCTCGGGGGGTGGCGGCGGCGGCTGCCGGGCCTCCAGCTCCTGGCGTGCCCGCTGCTGCCGCTGCAGGAGCGTCTCCATCACGGCCTGCAGCTTCATGGCCCTGCGGGCCGGGCCGCCCCGGGCACCAGGGCGGGGCGGCGGCGGGGGCGGCCCCTGGGGGGAGGGGGCCCGGCCGCACTGCAGTGTGGGGGCCGCGGGGGAGCCGGGGCAGTGCAGGGTGGCGGGGGGCAGGGGCGGGGGCCGCCGGGCTCAGGCTCAGGGCTGGCGGGGCATGCCAGCGGCAGGCGGGCGACGCCTCCTTCTCACACCGGGAACTGGGGGGCGGCGGCTGGCGGGTGGCTCATTCACGTGTCGGCAGAAACCTGGAGGGGACAGGAGAGACCGTCAGACCACGCCTGGGCTCCTCCCCACTCAGGTCGGACCTCAGAGGCCTCTGGGAAAATTGTTTCCATCCACGCCCATCAGTGTGCAAACCTGGGGGCCTCCCTGGAGGTGGAGGAGCACGTTCGTCCCATCTGCCCCCACTCTGTCCACCCTCCAGAGGGCTGGGAAGCAGGGGCACCCCGCACTGGACTCCCGAGGGCCTCGAGTCGGCCCCCACCCGTCTGGGCCACAGAGAAACACTTAATGGACGACAGCACCCCAGGGAAAGACCTCGGATTATAGCTTCATAAACAGAAACAGGGGAACAGAGCATTTCTGGCTTCTGATTGGCTACAGCCAGCTACTGGGCACCAGAGTTCTGGGTTCCGGTTCTGAGTTCTAGGTGCTGCTCACGGCCCAGGGGGCTCCGGGCATCTCACAAGCACGATGGCCGACCCAGATTGAGCACCTACTGTATACAGGCTAAAGCTTCCCCACTCATGTTCTCACCCCATCCCTAAACCTCAGTCTCTCTAGGCCTCAGTTTCCCCATCCGCAAAATGGTGCCCGAATGGCACCCACCTCGCTGCGCCCAAGCAGGGATGAAGCGAGTGTGTGATGGTAAAGGCGGGAGCACAGCAGGCACTCGCTGGACTTAGGGAAGGAGGCTGGATGGTCCCCATTTCACGGATGGGGAAAACTGAGACTCGGAGCTGCCCTGCTGGAGGACACACAGCAGGTTCCAGGCAAGGCTGGGAGTTGAACCCAGGTCTGGGTGACGTCAG
Organism: Delphinus delphis; assembly: GCF_949987515.2. Lineage (NCBI taxonomy): Eukaryota > Metazoa > Chordata > Mammalia > Artiodactyla > Delphinidae > Delphinus > Delphinus delphis. The sequence goes on along the minus strand of NC_082685.1, from coordinate 2,123,215 downwards.
AGCCTCCCACGCGGCCCCCATGTGCCTTCTGCAGGGAGTTCCCCTGCCCTTTGGGACCCCAAGTGGGGCCAAGGTCCCAGAAGGCAATGCGCTCTACCTCCAGTCCAGGGTCCCTTCGGACCACTGCCAACCTACCTTACCAGGGCCTCAGGCGGGCTCTGGGTACAGATGTCCCAGAGCCCTGCACAGCTGGGCACCACCAAGGACAGGAGGATGCAGGTCCCACCCCAGCCCCACTCACTCAAGCCCAGGCCACACCCCCACCCGCCCAGGCCGCCAATAAAACAGACTAGGCAGAACCCAACAGGCTCGGCAGTGACACCACGGATGGTACATCACAAGAACACAGGAGGGTCCAGGAGCCACTCCAACCAACAAATGAATCCCCAAAGGCTCCTGAGCAGCTCCTGGGGCAAAGGCGGCCCACACACAGGAGGGCCCAGCGGCCAGAGGCTCCTGGGAGCGGGCGGACACTGGGTCACCAGGCTGGCCGCCCTTCCGGCCCCTCCTGTGACCTGGTAAGAGAAGCCTGACGACCGCCCCCCCCCCAGGGGAGTCTTGCAGTGTAGGCCCTCCCAGCCTCCCCAGTCATGGGAGGGGCCCTGTCCCCAGTGCTGGGTCTTCCAGCAGGATGGGTGAAAGGGCAGTGCGGGAGGGGGGGGGCAGGTAGGGGGTCCCTGTGGGAAAGTAGGGAGGGACCTGTCCCCGAAGGGCCTCAGTATCTAGCAGGGGCAGGGGTCCCAGGGCACAAAGACCCTCTCAGAGGCCATAGTGCTGGAGAATGACCAGCACAGCCTGTCCTTAGAGGCAGCAGGACAGCACCCAGCCCCCAACCCCCGGGGACAGGCGGTCACGCCCCCCCCACCAGCCCCAAGAAGTGCTGAGGGGACACTTCTCACCCAGTGTCTAGTCTGGTCTGCTGCCCCTCCCCCACCTTTGACAACTTCAAGATGAGCCCCCCCCTCCCCACGGAAACGCTCTGGGCAACGCCCCCCCTCTTTGGGGGGCAGAAGGAAGAGGCCAGAGGAAACCACGCCCCCTCAAGCCACCCCCCCCCCCCCCCCCCCACACACACACAGGCCTGCTGGGTTTAATGACCCTTCCGGGTCCACGGATGGGGGAGGGGAGCAGGGCAGGCCACCACGTTGGGGCTGGTAGAGGGGGCAGGTGGGAACCCCGGAGCCCCCCTGGGCTCTAGCCTGGGCACCCCCCCCCGTGGCCGCCATTAACCCTAAGCTGGTGACGCCCACCCCCTCCAGACCCCTCCCCCCCAAGAGCCCTTTGTCCTCAGGCCCTACCCCCACTTTATGACAACCCTAGGGGAGAGGCATTCCCTGGCAGGGACCGGGCGGGGATGGGGGGGGTGCTGGGTGGCCCTTGGGACCTGGATGGGGGGGCAGGGAGGGATCTGGGGCCACACCCTCCCCCCCCATGCCTCCCGGAGAGAGAGGTCACCCGCTCGGCCCAGAGCTTGCAAAACACGGTTATTTAAAGAGTTGTGCAAGGCTGGGGCCCACGGGTGGCGAAAGGGGGCCCTCACTTCACGAAGGGAAGAGGAGGGGGAGGGCGGGACAGAAAGCTGGGGAGGGGGCTAGGAGAGTCCGGAGGGGGCGGCCCGGAGGAAGTGAGAAAAGAAACACTGAAAAGGGAGAAGAAATAAGACGACAGAAACCCCAGTCCGATTTCAAAGGCTTCTTGGAAAGCGGCCGATTTGCATGGTGGGGGGGCAACCCCTCCGGGCCGGGCGACTGAAAACGGAAGATTATTGACAAACCGGCCGCCCGGGGTCCGCGGAACGTTGGAATTGACCAACGCGCGCTCCCCGAGCTTCCTGCGCCCGCTTTTGTGTCTGGGGGGGGGGGCACTGAACGGGGCACGGGGCGCTTTTCCCGGGGATCCCCGCCAGAGAGTCAGAGCCCGGGCAGAGCCCACCCCAGCCGCGGGCCCCGTGGTGTCCCCTCCAGGGGCCCCTTTCTGCCCCAGAGCTGACGCTTTATAAATAAACCATCCAGGCTGGGGAGGGTCGCCAGGGAACTGCCCTCCCCACCCGGCGCTCCCACTCTCCTCGGGGCTCCCGAATAAAACACCAATTCCAACGGGAGTAGATGAAACAACCCCGACCACAGCCCCCCGCGCGCGCATAGAGACCACTTCCTTCCGCTGGGAGGGGGCGCACACGCTCGCGACCCCCGGTCACCCCCGCGCCCGCCCCCGTACAATATGGCAGGGGGTGAGATCTCCAATGGAGTCGCAGAGAAAACCACACCAACTCCGACCCACTGGGATCGCCTTTCCGGCCCTGGACCCCCACCCACGTCCCTGACCAACTTTGGGGAGCCCCCTCATTGGCTTCCAGGGCGCGCGGCGCCCACCCGGGAGAGAACGCGCGATTTAAAAGTCCGGCCCACCCCTGCCCCAGCCTCACCGCGCGGGGCCCGCTCGGGGGGCGCAGGGCCCACTCGGGGGGCGCATGCCCCACGTCTGGCGTCTGGCCCTGCCCCGGCCGCGCCTGGCCTCCAGCCCGGGCCGCGAGCTGCGCGCTGTTGGCTCCCGGCCACCGCCGGGTTTGTGCCGCGCGCCGACTCACCGAGTCTCCAGCCGAGTCCGCGTCTACACCCCCCACCGACCCGATTGGTAAAAGTCTCCCCGCGCGCGGCCTCCCCCGCCCCTTCCCTCCCCCCCCCCCACCGGCGCGCTCACCGCCCCGCAGACAAATCACCGGGTGACAAATCGCTCTCAGATGCAAATACCTCGCCGGTGATTCAGCGCCGCGGCTCGGAACGCGGGGAGGGGTCTCGTGAGGCCCCCTCCGCCTTCCCGGACGCCCCCTCGCCCCCCGCGCTTCGTCCGACGACGCTCGACTAGCACAGGGGTGCTGGGGAAGGGGAGAGAGTGGACGGAAATTTTCACGTCGCGGCCCCTTTAAATGATAATAAATAATAAAAGGGAAGGGGAACAGGGACGCGGTATACCCCGCCCCCTATCTAGGGACAGTGGGCAAAGTGCGCGCCGCGGGCCCGAGCGTACATGATGCCGAGGGCGCAGGCGGGGCTGGGAGCGCCCCAGGGGGATAGGGAGGGGAGGAGGTTGGGGCTCTGTCTGGATGGGATTTGGGGACGCTAGCCTGGTCCGGGACCCCCCCCTCCCCATCTTACCGAGCGCCTAGGATAGACCTACCGGGCTCAGAGTTTCACCCCCGCCCCTTAGACTAAGCAACTCGAGACTTCACCCCCCTAGAGTGGTGCCTCGGTTTCCAAGTCTGTAAAATGGGGATTAGAGACTTGATAAAGGAAGGAGGGAGCTGCGGCGACGGGAAAAGAGAGCGGGGCGGGGTCGGAGGAAGGGAGCGAGGGCCCTGCGATGGGGGCGCTACACGGTGGGGAGGGGTCTGGGAGAGGGCGGGGCTGCCAGGCGCGGGGGCACCGCACTGTCAAAGGCGTGGGGGTGGGGAAGGGCGTCCAAGATACCTAGGAGGGCTCCTCTCGAAATCCTGTTGACCCCTGCCCTCCCACCCCCACCTGAGGTTCCCATCACCTCTTGGGAACCTGACTACCCAAACCTTCTAGGAGGAGAGACAAGATTATCTTCTTGGTAATAATAGTTGAACAACAATTTCCACTTTTAGAGCGCTCGGTTGTGCGGCCAGGTGCCCAAGGCATGAGGTTCACATTTTTGTGTAGCAGAGACTCTTAATGTCCCCATTTCAGAGAGCGGGAAACTGAGGCCCAGGGTCGGTTGGGGGAGGTGGGCTTGGGGTTGTGGACTCAGGTGGGAGGTGTGAGCCCCTGAGGCCACGCCTGCGAGCTAATCGCAGGGGCCCAGGCTCCAGCTCAGATAAGAGCCAAGTGGGAGCATTGGAGGGCCGGCGGGGGCCACCCAGAGGGCCCTCACAGGGAGGGGCCAGAGTCCCTGATCTTTAGGGGGGGTTGTGTGCAGCCCCCCCCACACACACACACACAACGCACAGCATTGCCATCTTCTGTGGGTAGTCCCCCTCTGGACATCACCCGCCCCCATCCGCTCTCTGGGGAATTCCCAAGCCCAGGGGATGGTGCAAGGGAGCCACCCCCAGCCCAGGGCCAGAGTTCTGCCTGCCCCTTTCATTTACCCAGCCTTCCAGCCCCTGGGCTGCCCTTAGCCTAATGACAGCAGGTGGCAGGGAGGCCTCCACCTTGAGGCTATTAAACTGCCAACCCCAGCTGCCTGCCCCGCCCCTGCCACTAGAGGGGCAACAACTGCCCTGCCCGAGGAGGGGGGAGCGTTTGGAGACCCAGGTGAGCTGGAAGAGGGAAGCCACCCTTTAAGGGCCAGGCCCCAGATCAGTTCCAACGTGCAGGAAAGCCCCCTCTCCACCAAAGGGCCAAACCTCAGAATGCCTCCCCTCCCCCACCCCAGGCACGTGCATGGGCCTCCCTGTGTCTCAGTTTCCCCCTCTCTAAAATGGGCCAATTTAAATTTATTCCTCCTACAGTGGTTTTGAGGATGACATTCCCCTCTGGTCAAAGGGAAGGGGTAGGGAGGGGTCTCCCGAAGGGCAGGAAGTGTGCCACTCTGTCCCCCATTTCCCAGAGGGAAGTGGCTGTCTCTAAGTAGCTGGGTGCAACTTCCCAGAGGTGCCTGGCCCGGAAGAGTGAGGAGCTGCAGGATTCCCAGCTGCCTCTAGTGAAGGGGGTCCTATTTTTAGCCCAGCAGGGAGCTGGGAATTGATACCAGATTTGCTGGCTCTACAAGGGACGGGCAGAAGGCCTGGGCTGCACCTGGGTCCTGGCTGTGTGATTTGGGGTTAGTACAAACCCTGCTCTGGTCTCTGTTTCTCAAGCTGGGAAATGGGAATGCTGCGACCCCCAGCCCTCTAAGGTTTCCTGGCCAGACCAGCTTGTGGGGGTCCTGTAAATACAAGCCTGATTCTCACTTAGCCCCTCAGACAGTCACTCCTCCTGCCCTCCATTCAGGCTGGGGGGTGCAGCATCTTTTTAAAAGTTCTGGGACTTCCCTGGTGGCGCGATGGTTAAGAATCCGACTGCCAATGCAGGGGACAGGGGTTCTATCCCTAGTCCGGGAAGATCCCACATGCCGCGGAGCAACTAAGCCCATGCGCCACAACTACTGAGCCTGTGCTCTAGAGCCCGCGAGCCACAACTACTGAGCCTGCGAGCCACAGCTACTGAAGCCCCCACACCTAGAACCCGTGCGCTCCACAACAGGAGAAGCTACCGCAATGAGAAGCCTGTGCACCGCAATGAAGAGTAGACCCCGCTCAGCCCCGCCCGCCGCAACTAGAGGAAAAAAGCCTGCGCGCAGCAACGAAGACCCAAGGCAGCCATAAATTAATTAATTAATTAAATAAAATAAAAATTCGCCCAGATCACAAACTGCCCTCCTTCCCACATATATTCCCCCTGAAACATATTTCTGCCTCAGGGCCTTTGCCCTGGCCATTCCCCTGCCTGGACCACCCTTCCCCAGCTGTGCTTTTTCATTCAAACTGGAACCTCACATCACCTTGTTTTATCTTCACCCAGGCTCTTCTGTTCAAAACAGCTGCAGTTGTTTAACCTCCTTAGCCTTGATCACGGCTGGTTGCATCTCCAATCCTGAGGTTGGGCCGGACACATAAATGTTGGTTGAACGAATGAATTCATGGGTCCCCTTCTGTCCTCCCTCACCCCATGGTATTTTTGGAGTCTGTCTACACAGAGGTGGAGGGCAAGTTAACTATTCACCATCTCAATCTCAAAAAAAAAAAAGGAAAGAAAAAGAAAGACCTGAAGGGGATGCTGGGCCCAGCCCCAAATCCCAGAACCCCGACTGGCCTCCAGGTTGCCTTGTCCCTGTGAACCGGGGTCTATGAAAATGTAATTATAACTTCTTTTAAAGTAAGAAGAGAAAAGCAAGTATAATTATAAGGAATAGATAGTCATGAATCCAGCCTAAAGTAATTGGTCACTATACCAACACAGCTGCAAAATAGAATTTTTAATATTTTTTCATAGAAGGGGCCCAGAAGACCCAGAACATTCATAGTGCGGCTCTGCTTGACCCATTTTGCAGCAGGGACACTTTGAACCGCTGGTCCAGGTTGCGATACGCATGAGCGACTCCCCCTAGACCCTGGGGTCTCTCTGTGGGGTGGACCCAGGGAAGCCAGGACCATCCGCGGGGTTCGCGCGCCCCCTGCCGGGAACCTGTGGACTGCAGCCGGGGGCGGGGCTTCCGCCGGAGGCCGCCAGGGGCCGCCGTCTCACCTGTAAACGAACTTCCCGGGTCGGACGGGGAAACGGAGGCCCGCCGAGCCCTTCCTGTGGCTCCTTAGAAATGTTCCGGGGTAGAGTTGCCGGACAAAATACAGGACTTGTAGTTACATTTGGATTTCCAATAAACAACGAATAACTTTAAATGTATCCCAAATAAATATTGCACAGGACCTAATGATACTAAAAGTTTTTTCACTGTTTATCTGAAATTGGAATTAACACCTCTCCCGACCCGCCCGGACCCCCGGGGCTTATCCCCATGCTGTGGCTTCGGGTCCCACCCCCACCTCACCCCCTCCCAGTTCAGCTGCACCAGCTGAGCTCAGGTCACATTTCCTGGTCTCACCTCCTCCAGGAAGCCTTGCTGGAATCACTGCCACCAAGGTCAGGCTCACAGTTACTCACAAAGGGCACACATATCTCCTTCGTAACCTTTCTCACTGCTATTATTTGCATCTCTCTAGGTAGTTCGCCACTCACTGGCCCCTTTGCTAGACAGGGGCTCTGTGTGGGTAGGGGTCAGAGGGTGCCTCGTACATAGAGCCTGGCACGCAGAAGGGGCTCTGAAAACTGCCCAGCTGAACAGACTTGAGGATAAACCAAGGGTCTGCAGTTTTGGAACGATACGTCTTCCTGGATGTCCCTTTAAACCCTTTAACTTCATTTTTAAAAAAACTTTTTCGAGATCATTGTACATTTTTTAAAAATATTTCTTTAGCTGAGCCGGGTCTTAGTTGCGGCACACAGGATCTTTAGTTGCGGCATGCAAACTCTGAGCTGCAGCATGCATGTGGGATCTAGTTCCCTGGCCAGGGATGGAACCCGGACCCCCTGCATTGCGAGCGCGGCGTGTTAGCCACTGGACCACCAGGGAAATCCCAAGATCATTGTAGATTCTAACGCAGAGATATCTCTCTCATACCCTTCACCAGGCTTCTCCCAACAGTGACATTTTATAAAACTGTAGTACCACATGGAGATCAGGATATTGCAATCGCTACATCCCACCCATGGATTCGTATTTCCCATTTTCCTTGTACTCATGTGTGAGTTTTCTCTGCAATTCTATCAGCTGCGTAGGTTTGTGTCTCCACCACAGTCCAGGGGCAGAGTGGCTCTGTCATAAGTGTCCCTCATGTTGTCCCTTTCCTGTCATCTCCTCCCCTGGCCACCACTCATCTGCTCTCCGTTCCCATATTTTTGTCACCTCAGGGACGTTACAGATGGAATGGTACATCATGTAACCTTCGGGGACTTCCTTCCTACACTCAGCGTCATTCCCAGAGATCCACGCCGGGTGTGTGTGTATCAACAGTGTGTTCACAACTCAGACCTGCTGAGTGGGCGTGGACGGACCACGGGTGCACCTATCGAAGGATGTCTGGGTCAATTCCAGTTTGAGGCTATCACAAATAAAGCTGCTATGATCACATGAGTACACATTTTTGTGTGAACAGAAGTTTTCATTTCTCTGAGATAGGTGCCCAAGAGTCCCTCTGGAACTGTGTTCGGTTGTTTTTGTTTTGCTTTGTTTTTTCGGCCGCACAGCTTGTGGGATCTTAGTTCCCCAACCAGGGATCAAACATGGGCCCTCAGCAGTGAAATCATGGAGTCCTAACCACTGGACCACCAGGAAATACCCTGGTTTTTTTTGGTGTTGTTGTTTGTTTGTTTCAAATTCCTTTTTCACAGGAAATCCTGCCACTCATTCCCTGAGTCGAGTTTTGCGGGATGAGGCGAGGAGAGGGAGGGAGGTGGGCAGGGCCTGTGGGCAAAGGGGAGATTTCACCCTCATGCCCGGCCTGGTACAGAGACCAGGACTTGAAGACCAGAACAAGCGAGCTTCAGGCCAATGTCTATGTCAGAATGGAATGGCCTCCCCTTCTCACATAACATCTTTGCAAATTTGGGCTCTTTGGAGACCTAGGATGTCCCCAAATAATTTGGAAGGATGGGGGCCCTCCAAGAGATGGGCAGTTGTCCTTCAGGGTGACTAAGACTGAGGCCTGCAGGGCCTCACCCTAACCCTCCCCCTGCCCAGCAGGCACACGCAGCTCAACAGACCCAGAGGTGGGTCTGTTCCCCCCACCTTGAATCTGGGTGTGACACTTACAGCACCCAACAATTCGACGTGGAAGGAGTGAGGCTCTGCAGCTCCCACCTCTACTTGGAAGTTTACGCCAAGGCATAAGCCTGACTTTCCCCAGACTGCCATGTTGGGAGGAAGCCCAGGCAGCCTGTGGAGGAGTGCTTGGCTGCCAGCGTGAGACCAAAGCCTTCTCCGGCCTTCCTGGTCCAGCCGCTAGGTCGGCTACTCACTCAACACCACGTGGGTCACAAAAACCGCCCAGCTGAGCCCGCTCACTCACCGAATCGTGAGTGGTAATACACTGATGCTGTTCTATGCCTCTCTGTTTTGGGGTGGTTTGTTACGTACTGCTGATCCTGTGTCTCCCAGGGACGGCTCTGTGCACTGTGCTCCAGGGAGGCCCTATTTATTCAATGACACCCATTATTTTCCAGCCAGGATTCTGGACGCTCACCTGGTAGCAAGAAGAGCACCTTTCTATCAATTTTAAGATGCACATCGTGTTCACTTTTTAACATCTCTGAAAATGGCATGAATCTTACAATTTTACAGTCAACTGCAAGGCAGTGTGTGAAAATGTCTATCGATACTTCCTTGAAAGTTCCAGAAAGTGCCGTCAGCAAACCATCTTCAACTTCAGGAAACACAGAGATAACGATTACAATATCAATAGTGGCAAAGCTTTACAAGAGCTCAGAACATTCTCACTATGATGAACATGGACAAAAATAAAGACATTCATAGCAGAATTACAGCAGCTCCTGTTCCAGAGGGGCTCATCTTGATGCCCCCAGAGAGGGCTCAGAGAGGGGCAGCGTGCTCCCTCAGGACACACAGCCTGCGCGGCCCCAGCCCACCGCTGCCTGGCTTCGGGGGCCTGGCGGGGGCCTGGTGGGCGGTCAGGCGGTGCAGCTCGGTTTGGGGGGCGGCCGGGTCCGAGGGTCCCGACCGGCGGGGCCGCCGGGGAGCGCAGGGGCAGACGCGGCGGAAGGCCTGACGGAAGTGGGAGCCCAGGAAGGCGTAGAGCAGGGGGTTCAGCGCCGAGTTGCTGTAGGACATGCAGTGCGCCCAGATCTTGAGCGCGTAAGCTGCGTAGCTGCGCGGATGCCAGGCGCCCGCCGGGCCTAGCGCCTGCAGCACCAGGAACAGCTGGATGGGGCCCCAGCAGGCGGCGAAGAGCAAGACCACGGCCGCCACCAGCCGCGAGACCTTGGCCCGCACAGCGCCCGCTCGCTCCGCCAGCAGCTGCCCCTGGGGAGGGGGGGAGGGGGTATGAGAGAAGGCGAAGGACCGGCAGGGGCGACACCCAGGGCTCTCCGCTACTTGACCCTCTTAAATTCCGCCCCCCCGCGCCACCCTCCTCAGATGCACCTCACTCCCCCCTACTGTGCCATCCCCCCATCCCCTGCCCGGCCGCGCCCCCATCCACCCAGCCGCGCACCTGCAGGGCGCTGTCGCCGGGCGCGGGGCGCACGGCGGACCGGCCCAGGTGGCGCAGCATGGCCCCGTAGCAGGCGCAGGTGGCGACCAGCGGCAGCAGGTAGAGCGCCAGCAGGTTGTACAGCGCGAAGGCGCGCTCGAAGGAGCGGCTGGGGAAAGCCTCGCTGCAGTAGGTGCGCGGTCCGGGCGAGAGGCGATGTAGGGCGAGAACCGGCGCGGACACGGCCGCGGAGCCTGCATCACAGGCCCGGCTGAAGGCCTGGCCCGGGGGACAAGGGGCGCGAGGGGGCCCGGGCCCTGGTCTCCCCGGTGCCTCTAACCCCGGTTAGGGTTAGGGTTAGGGCAACGGACATGGAGCGCCTCCCAGGCGCGCGTCTGCCCGGGTCCCCGCCCTCAGTAGCCCTCGCAGGGAATGCCATTGCGTCCATTTCCCGGATGAAGGAGCGAGGTCCGGGGAGAAGCAGTGAGTGTGTGTGTGGAGTGTGAGCCCAGGGCACGAAAACTTGTCCCCCCTACCCCGTGCGGCCTCCGCGCTGCACTCACCCGCCCAGATACTGAGGCTGACAGCCAGCGCCAGGTGGGGCGTGCGGCGGTGCAGGGCGCGCAGCGGGAACACAGTCACGTACCAGCGGTCCACGCTCATGGCGGTCAGGGTGGCGCACGTGGCCTGCACCGAGACCTGGGAGGGACGGGAGCCCAGCGTGTGGCCCCCTGCCTGGTCTGGACCTTTCCCTGTCTGCGCCCTCCTTGCGGGTCCCCCACCGTCCAGCCACTCGAATACAGGCAGGACCTGTCCCGGGAGGGTCTCCAGGGCCCACAAGTTGAAGGGGCAGGAGAGGAGGGGCTGTCAGAGAGGAGCCCAGGGTGGTGGGGGAGGGCGGAGTCATTAGGGGTAGGCTGAGGCCCCCAAGACTGAGACCAGGAGAGGCAGATGCATCCTAGGATCCCGAGACGGGTGGGGCAAGAAGTGGCAGGGCTCCGAGCGCCCGCCACCCCACTCCCCGCCCAACCCCCATTGTCCCCCGTCTTCCTCCCTCCCACCCAGTCCAGGCTCCACCTGCTCCAGCCCCACCCACCCACCCCCAGACTCTGTCCCCGCCCCGCCCACCTCCACGCCCCGCCCACACCGACTCCTCCCCCTGGCTCGCGAGCCCCTTCCCCCAGCCCGCTTGCCCCCAGCCCACGCACCTGCTGGATGTAGTTGAGGAACTTGCACATGAAGTCGCCCAGCACCCAGGCGGGCAGCGGGTAGAGCAGAGCGGTGAAGGGCACGCAGCACAGCAGGAACGTCAAGTCTGTGACTGCCAGGTTGGCTGCAGGCGGGGGACGCGCGGGTGCTAGATGTGGGGTGCATCTGCCTAGCCGCCCCAGCGCCCTGGCCCAGCCCACTGGGCCTCGCCTTTGTCCCAGTGACCAGCAGGGTGGCTCGCGAGGCCCCCAGAGAGGTCCCAATATCCGTGGGCAGAGAAGTTGGGGCACCCTCCTCTCACCCTTTTATGTTTCATACACCCCCCAGCAGGGGCTTCATAGCTGTTCAAGTAGCAATGGACCCTGCTCACCCCTGTGGGGGTTGCGAGTAGGCCCCCGCCCCTCTGAGCCTCAGTTTTCTTACCTGAAAATTGGGTAGAGTGGTGTTGCCCAACAGCCAACATAGAATGGAGAACACTGACTGAGTACTCAGCCGGGTAGGGCACCCCCATCACACAAATGTGTAAACTGAGCCTCTGGGGCAGAGGGCGCAAAGTGGGGGCCCGCGGGCCACGCGGTCTTTCCCCCACTCCTTTTATTCATCGGACACCATGTTATAAGAACCACATTTCAATCGGACATCTTCCTTGAGTGGCATGGCCAGCGCTCCATGGGCCACACTCTCCAACCTCCCTTTTAACTACTCCGGCCACCGTGGAACCCTCCAACGCCAGAGTTTGCGACCTCCAGCTCAAGGTACAGGGACAATAGGGAAAGGACAGGGAGCCCTGCAGGGGAGAGATCCCTATCTAAGAGGACTCCGACGCACCGCTAGGGGCGCCCCTGGCCACTCCGCCCTCGTGGCGACCCCCGGAACGGCGCGCAGGCACCGCGCGGCGCCTGGGCGCTCACCGATGTAGAAGTTGGTCACCGTCCGCATCTGCTTCTGGCGGCAGATGACGAAGATGACAAGCGAGTTCCCTGCCAGGCCCAGCAGCATCAGCGCGCCAAAGAAGAGCGGCACTAGCCAGGCGTCCACGGGCCACGGCGCCGGGGCCGGGCCGTCCGAGTCGTTGGCGCCACAGCCGGGACAGCTGGATGCGTTGGCCAGTGCCCACCAGGACGCGTTGGGCCCGGACGTGGCCAAGGAGCGCATTGCCGCCCTCTTCCTCCCAGCCACCCTCTGGGATTGCGCCCAGGGATGGGGCAGTGACTCTCCTCCCGGCTGCCCTCCTGGGATGCGCCACAAGGTCTGGAGCGCGGCTTCGCTGGACTCCGTGGATTCTCCGCTGGCGCTCAGCCGCCGCGCGTTTATACCTCGCATCCCACCGTGTCCCCGCCTTCCCGCCTCTCCTGCAGCCGCTGGCCACTCCTGTGCGGCCTGCGGTTCACCAGCGCAGCACCCTTCTCTCCCATTCCCTCCTCCCCCCCCCCCACCTTGGGGGTCAGGATAAGAGCACACGAGGGGGGAGGCTGGAGGAGGGGCTTGGGGCGGAGCAGGGGTGAGGTAGGCTTCCCACAGGCTGCTGTGGACCCGGGAAGGACCGATCCTACCCCAGGGGAGGGAAGGGTAGAGACCCACCAGCAGGAAAAGCAGGGGGACAAAGCTACAGAGTCTAGGGAATGAGGCAGAGGTCATGACTTTGACCTTCCATGGGGCTGGGGCTCCCGGTGGGTGGGCCCCACCTGGCGGTGAGGTCAGCCCTCAGAGGTCCTCTGTATCTGCTGCCAGGGTTTGCCCCAGGACACTGGCGAGCCATGGAGGTTCAGGGCAACAGAAGGATGCCCGGGATCTTGTGGTTAGAAGATGCCTGTTCTTAACCTCAAACAAAACAAAAGAAGAACAAAAAAGGAACCAAAACTCAACCTCCCCAGGACTTTGCTGCGAATCAGACCCCTTGAGAGTGTCCACCTCCCACCTAACGGGCACTGATTGGCAGATACCAGCACGGGGACACAGACACCTGTGCTGCTGGTAGTGGGAACCAGGTGGAGGGAAGTTTATAAAGGATAATGTTGATCCCCAAACCCACACCCAGAAATGTACCCCAGATACTAGCCTGTGAGGCATGAAACAGGGCACTGGGATGTTCTAAGTAGCAAAAGAAAAGATGATGCCGTCTGTGTAAAAAAGACTAAAAGGGGGAAAAGAAATGAATAAATATGCGTGGGCATCAAAGGGCATCACATATCTCCAGAAGGAAGTACTAGGAGCCTGGGGGGGAGACAGGCTTCGACATCATTCTTGACAATGGCCTAAAAATTCAGAAAAGGAAAAAAAAGTCCCTTTGGGGTGGTAATGAGGGCCAGGTTAGCATGAGGAGACCCAGGGATACTCCACGGGCATGGAGGAACTGTCCTGGGGAGACTGCTGAGTTGAGTGGGCCTGGGAGAGAACTCAGCAGGGGGCTGGACCTTGGAGGGGGCCTCGACGGGGGTGGGGGGGGGGTTGGCAGCAACGGCTCATGGACTGGCCCAGGGTCTGGGAGGGTGTTAGGAAGGTGATGACAGGGACTTGGCAGTCCAGTGGTTAAGACTTCCCGCTTCCACTGCAGGGGACACAGGTTCGATGTCGGGTCGGGGATCCCACATGCCAGGCTGCGAGGCCAGGAAAAAAAAAGAAGGCGAGGACAGGAATGAGTGAGGCCCCAGAATCACGGCAAGGCCCAGGCTACGTCCTGTAGAGTTAGCACATCTGTCGAGCAGCTGGTCATCATGGGCCAGAGCCGCAGACCAAACATCCCGGCCCCCAGATCCCCCGCCCAAGCACTCCCCCCAGAGGTACCATCTCCCAAGTTGTATCACCTTGATTTTTTCATATTTATCTACATGAGGTCACACACTGTGTGCTTTCTTGGGTCTTGTAATAGTTCCTCCTCCTTTTTCTTTTTTTATTTTATCCCCTCTTGCTCTTTATACGTTAAAGCAATCGGGTTGTTTGTCCTGTACAATTTCCACCAGGCTGGATCTGGGGGTTGCATCCCTGTGGTGTGTCTTATCGTGGTCCTAGTTCCCCATTTTTCTTTTTTTAAATTTACTTATTTATTTATTTAGTTTTGGCTGCGTTGGGTCTTTGTTGCTGCACGCGGGCTTTCTCTACTTGCGGCGAGCGGGGGGCTACTCTTAGTTGCGGCGCGCGTGCTTCTCACTGCGGTGGCTTCTCTTGTTGTGGAGCACAGGCTATAAGCGCACGGGCTTCAGTAGTTGTGGCACACGGGCTTAGTTGCTCCACGGCATGTGGGATCTTCCCGGTCCAGGGCTCGAACCCATGTCCTCTGCATTGGCAGGCGGATTCTTAGCCACCGCGCCACCCGGGAAGTCCTCCCCCCCCCCCCCCCCCACACACACTTTTCTTGTAGAATGAAGGGTGGATTCTAGATTCTAGAGCAGGTTTAATTCTCTGTTCTTAACTCTCGGGTCAAAAACCAGGTCTGTCATCAAAGGGCCCCCCCACCCCCGTCTCATCGGTCTGTCCCTTCTCCTCCACCTCTATTCTGCTCCTCCCCCCTTCACCTAGTACCCTGCTCTAGCCATTCTGGATGCCCCAGGGCCTTTGCACTGACTGTTCCCTCTGCCTGGCATACCCCTCCCACTTTTGCAGGCTGCCAGTCCTCTTTCCAAAGGTCTCCACTTCCCTAGCCCAGGGCGGGGAGGTCCTGTTCGATCACTGCTGGATCCGGAAAGCACAGCCCCCACCCCAAGGACTGTGAGCATTTGCTAAATGAATAAACTCTAAAAGTCAGAAGGAGGTGGGGTTAGCTTTGTTCTATTTTTAGAGAAGAGTAGATTGAGGCACCCAGCCAGGACTCCAGAGGCTGCACTTTACAGAGGACAGGGAGGGGTCTGGTGGAAGGAAAGCCCTGTTGGTGCCGGGTGGGGGTAGCATGGGTCATTTCATCTGTCCAAGCCTCTGAAAAGGACGTCCGCTTCCTTCCTCCTTCCCCAGGACTCAATTTCGCCATCTGTCCCCCTAGGGCTGGGTGCCGTGCCCACAGCCCCGCCTGGGCGCAGGACAGGCGCGGTCTTCTGCCCCGGTTTCCCCGGGGCTGGGTGCCGCCCCCTCAGTGTCCCCGTCCGTGCCTCGGGGTTGGGTGTCCCCGGCCCGCAGCTCGGGCTCGGCCGGGACGTGGCCGCGACTCCACCAGGCGCGTCCAGCCTCCAGGCTCCGCCCCGCCCCGCCTCCGGCCTCCCGTCACTTCCTGCCCGGCCCAGAGAAGGCCCTGCCGGGCGGCGGCGACAACAGCAGCGGCGTGCAAGCTATGGTGGCGCTGGAGAACCCGGAGGGCGGCCCGGAGGAGGCGGCGGCGGCGGCGGGGGTCGCCCCGGGCGGGCGGCGGACGCTGTGAGCGCGGCCGGCGGGCGGGCGCGGCGCGCTTCCGGGCTCCGGGGTCCCCTCCTCTTACCCCCTCCCGGGCTGCAGCCCCCGGCCCGCCCCGCCCCCTTTCCTGGGGGGTACCCCACTCGGGTGGAGCGGGGTGGTGGTGGGCTTTGTTGTCAGTGGGTGTTTCCCGGGGAAACCCCATCCCCGTACTTCCGGGCCTTTGCCGGGGCGCAGGGGGCACCCCCGTGTCCGCGTGTGCAGACCCCCGGCGCCCGAGCTTCGGGGGTCCCGGGCGCCGCGTCGGGTGAGGCGGTGCCGCTGCGCGCGGTGTACCCGGAATCCACGCTGGTGGTGTTCCGGGTATTTACCCACTTGCGGCTGTTCCTGTCCCCCAGCTGGGGATTTACCCCCCAGCCAGTCCTGTGTATCCGGCGGGGTTGTGAGCCCCCCACTTCCCGGTGGACGCGCTCTTTGTTTTTCTCCGGGTAAATACCCAAATGAATGGGGGGCTTACAGACCCGGGCCAACACGAGCCTGTGTGTCCTGGGACGTGGACTGGAGGCAGGTGGGCGGCCCCATATGGGTATGCCCCCCTCCCCCCAGGTTCGCAGGTCTCTTTCTAACCCGAGTGTTGGTGCAGAAACCCAGGTGGTCCACCCTGGCTGCTGGGGTTTCATTTCTGCTTCTTCGTGTGCCCTTCCTAGTGGCCCCGGGCGGGCTGTTACCCCTTCGGTGCCTCGGTTTCCCCATCTGTAAAATGAAATAACAGCGGTCCTCTATTTAAGGGTCTGGGGTCAGTGACCCTGCACTTGGAGGTGCCCAGCAAAGCGGAGGGTCCATTCTTTAATAATTATCTTAAATAGTTCACTATTGTAGGTGTTTTGTTATTTTAAAATAATTTTCTCATTTTGGTATTTTGTGATTGCTTTATTATTATTATATTTGTTATTACTTTATTGTTATTATTACCCAGAAGCTGTACTGGTCTCTACAGATGTGGTTATTTAAGGGGCCTTAACCCACTCGAAGTGGGTATTTACCTGCCAGGTGGGTCCCTCCAACCTGCCCCCATCCCCCCTCACCTCCATTCCCGGGGCGGGAGAGGGTGGCTGCTGCTCCTTCTGTCTGCCCATCCCAGCCTGAGTCACCTCCGCTCTGAGCCCTCCTTGGTTTCCTGCTAGAGAAAGTAGGTTCCTCTTTGGCCTGTTCCTGGGGGAGGGGCAGGTGCCAGAGAGAGGGTGTGTTTGCCTAGGGGAGTGGGTGTTAAAGGCCCCATCTCAAAACCCTCAGGGAGAATTGGGGGAGGCAAAGGAACCTGTCCTCCCCAAACCCAACCTGACTTAGCAGCTGTTTCCACTGTCAGGCCTGTCCACCCCTGTTGGACGCTGGCCCCTGCCATGGTGCAGACATTTCCCAAGGCCTGCTGGGTCCAGGAAGCCTCACATGCCCCATCTGGGTGGTCAGTTTCCCCATCTGTAAAGTGGTCTCTTTGGGTGGCTGGGGAAGCAGATGAACTGGCCCTTGGGTGAGTGTGTAAACAGAAGTTCGGGTATTCATTCAACAAACAGCTATTGAGCACGTGCTGTGGGCCAGGTGCTGGGGACACAGGAGCAGCCAAGAGGGACCTTGTCCTTATCGTGCGAGTTAGTGAAGGAGGTGAGAATTCAGGAGTAAACAAGTATGAGGACGGGCTGGTTTCTGATGCTAACCGGTGAAGCCGGAAACGGGGCTGATTGGGCTAGTTGGGGGGTGGGGCAGTTTCTCCCAGGAGGTAACTTTTGAGCTGGGACCAGAAGGAGCCAGAGAAAGGGTTCTTCAGGCAGGAGGCTGAGCACATGCAAAGGCCCTGAGGCGGGCTGTTCCAGGTCAGCTTGTGATGCAGTAAAAGGGCCCTGTGCCTGGAGCAGGGGCAATGAGGCGGAGAGAGATGGGTGTTGATGTTCTGATGTGGATGTATATTATATAAAGTTTATGCTGTCCTCCACCCCTCCTCCCCAGCGTTTATTACAAATCTGCTGCCCGCTCCGCCTGCCCACTCTGTGGCCCCAGGCTCCTGCTGGAATCTCCTGGAATCAGAGAGGGTAGTGAGGCCCCAGGAGGCCGTGGGACCAGGCAGCAGACCTGCAATGCCAGGCCGGGGAGAGGCTGGGCCTTGTCCTGAGGGTGCTGGGGAGCCACAGGTGATGGTGGAGCAGGTCAGGGAGCAGCTGGATCTTTAGTCCAGTGGGCTGTGGTCTGAGGGGTCCAGCGAGACCTGAGTTTGAGCCCCTCTGACCACTGTGGCCCCAGAGGGAAGCAGGAGGCTGAATGGTTCAGGGGAGTGGTCCTGTTCAGACCAGGTTCGAATCCTGGTTCCGCCCGGGTCCCAAGGTGACAGGGAGCCCCATTTCGTGGAGCCCCATGTCCTGAGGGCCCGAGCTCTCTCACTGAGTCCCACCCTGCTCTGAGGTTCCCCGACAGCTCCCCCCGGATGTGGTCCTGTTATCTGCCCCGCCAGGCCACCGTCCTGGCCTCCGTCCATCTGCGGGGTGGAGATACAGGCCCTGGAGCCACAGCGAGGCCGCAGCTGAATCTGGAGCTTGGGGTGGGGGTGCCTGGGCCTCAGGAAGATTGCGTCCAGCCTCAGAATTGTGGGCTCTGTACTGACTTGAGTTGCCCTGCCCTGTCCCAGCTGCCCTCTTTGCAGCTGTGGGGTCTCGGGATAATGACTTTGCTCCTCGGTTTGCAAATCTGTATAACGGGCATCAAAACAATAGTACTTGCCTCCTGGGGTGATGGTGAAGGCAATCGCTTAACCAGGCTGTGATCAATGGTGTGGCCCACGGGGTGAGCTCCCAGTCACAGGAGGAAACCGAACAGGTGGCAGCTTGGGGAAAGGTGTGTGTCCTGGTTCCTCTTGGCTCTGAGTGCCCCCTCCCAGACCAGCAGGGGCCATCGCTATCCCCACTTTGCAGAGAAAGAGCTGAGGCTTCAGGTCACACAGTGGAGCATCCGTCGTAGCTGGGATTCAAACTCAGGGCTGAGCTTCCAGGCTCTACCCCTGCCTGCGTGTCTCCTAGTCTCCTATTTTTTTTTTTTTTTTCTTTTCCTTTGGCTGCACTACGCAGCTTGTGGGATCTTCTTTCCCCGACCAGGGATTGAACCCTGGCCCCGGCAGTGAAAACGCCGAATTCTAACCACCGGTTGTGTGTCTCCTATTGTGCCTGCATGAGTTTACCCATCAGATAATTTTTCATAGATTTTTGCCTTAAGTGTCATCCGTGGAGCCTGCCCCACCCCAACCTAAGACAGGGCTGAGTCTCGTCAGCCTATTTGCTTCGTGATCAAGATGTAACAGCCTTTCTGGCCAGGGCAAAAAACTTAAGGCTGGGGACTCTTTACATATGTATAGACCTTGGTGAGTGTGGGCTTCAATCCTAACTTCTTTGAGGCACCTTGTCCCACTGTCCTAGGGCTTCATGGCATTTTCTAGCGCCTGTTTGTGGGGCAGGGGTCATGCTTCTCTGTTTAATTTGTGGCTTAGGAACTTTGAACACTAGGAAAGTTTGAGTGGAATTCTGGACTCTGGGTTCTACTCAATCTTGGAATCGTGAGATTTTGCTGGAGACCTGATTGGGCAGTTATTTTTTTGAGCATCTACTGTATGCCAGGCAGGGCTACAGTGGACACCAAACTCTGCCCGCATGGAGATCACGGTGGGTGGTGGGCAGGGTGGTGGTAGAACGTGTGGCCATCAGGAGAACAGAGCAGTGAGGGGGCGGGTCCCCCTGAGGAGGTTTGAGCAGAGGCCAAAAGGAGATGGGAGTGAGCCATTCGGAGCCTGGGGTGTGGGCACCGGGCGGGGGCACAGCTGGTGCAGAGGCCCAGAGGCCGGGCTGCCTGGCGGGTTGGAGCGGAGGCGCAGGGGGAGGAGGAGGGGGAATCCTGGCACCCTAGACCCTCTTAGGCTGAGTCCACCACCGGCTCCCCAGAGTGAGGGTTTCTGAGCCGGGTGGGACCCTCCTCTCAGCCTGTGGTCAGGGGCTGACCAGGGAGGAGGCCCTGCAGCTTCTTGCCCGGAAGTTTCCATTCAATATCCCCCCCTCCCTCCTGCGTGGCCGTCTGCTGCCTGGCCCTCGGGTCCCCAGCGGGAGGCCCGCTAATCCACCTCCAGGATTAGTGCTCCGGGTGGGGGTGGGGGGAACCACTCTGTCCACCTCCCCCATCCAGCAAGGGGGCCCCTGGGGCGTGAGTCAGGTGGGCCGGGGCATCACCTTAGCGCCTGGGGGCCGTTTTCTGGGTTATCTTCTGTTGGAAGCGTGGGGTTGGGGGTGAGGGGACGCTGCATCAAATGAAGTCTCGGGAATCTCCCAGAGGAGGGAGACTCGGCCTCACCGGCTTGCAGCTCAGACCTGGAAGCCTGGGGGCGTGGGCAGCAGCTCTCTTGGCCTCCCACCCAATGTGTGGCTCCCCTTCTCTGACCCTCGGTTTACTAACCTGTCCTCAACGGTCCCTGCTTCCCGGGTGATGTGACGATGAGACACAGTGACATTTTAAGGGCTGCACATGTGATAGGGGGTGAGCTTCCCATTGTGGAGGGAAACCAAGCAGGGGATGGCTGTGAGAGAGTGGCGATGGTAGGGTTGTGCCTGGGCGTCCTGGTCTGTCTTGGCCCTGAGGACTGCCCCCTCACACCTGGCCCACAGGCCCCTTCCGGGCTGCCTGCCCGCTCTAGCCAGCTCCCAGGTGAAGAGGCTCTCGGCCTCCAAGAGGAAGCAACACTTCATCAACCAGGCTGTGCGGAACTCAGACCTCGTGCCCAAGGCCAAGGGACGGAAGAGCCTCCAGCGCCTGGAGAACAGTGAGCAAGGGTCGATGGGCGCCTCCTGGGGGCTCCTAGGCCTCAGACAGCAATGGTGTGCATGTTCTGTTATCTGAGCCTGGCCCTGAGCTGGACGAGAGGGAGCTCTGGGCATTGGAGCTGGGGCTTTAAAGGGGGTGTAGGAGTTCAACAAGCCAAGCCAGGGCTAGGTAGGAGGAGTTCTGGAGGCTGGATCGTTCCTGTGCCTTCTGGGAAAGACAGCTGGAGCGTGGAGGAGGGGAGGCTGGTGAGAGTAAAGGCCCTAAATATAGAGGTGTGGGGGAGGAAACATGGTCCTCTGGACCCCGTGGAGCCTGGCGGGGGGGTGGGGGGGGCTCGGGGGGGGGCCTGAATGCAACCCCCAGCCCAGAGACCGTCTGTTTCCATCTAGCCCAGTACCTCCTGACCCTGCTGGAGACAGACGGAGGCACACCTGGCCTGGAGGATGGGGACCTGGCGCCCCCCGCAGCACCCAGCATCTTTGCAGAGGCCTGCAGCAACGAGACCTATGTCGAGGTGGGGCCCAGTATCCTGCCCTGGGTTCCCCCGCCCACCACCAGGCACTGCCTATGCTGGACCCTGTGCCAGGAGCACCCATCCCCTCCCTGGTCCCTTGATGAATACCCTGGGTCTCCTTCCAGCGACCTGAAACCCACCCACCCCAGAACCTTCCAGCACCCGTGGTTCATCTGCTTATCACACTTGGAATTACTGATGGGATTGGGGGCGTGTTTGGTTCATTTCGATTCCCTGCCCCACACAGGTGGGTCCGCAAGTGCCCCACGAACTCCTGGCCGGCCCGGTGGTCACATGTGTGCACAAGGAGTATTTCTGTGCACTTGTGGCCCCCCCAATGTGCATTAGCCAAATGGGGAAACTGAGGCTCGGGGGCTTGCAGTCATTAGTAAGGGCCTGCCTGCCTCTCTTCCAGGTCTGGAACGACTTCATGAACCGCTCTGGGGAGGAGCAGGAGCGGGTTCTCCGCTACCTGGAGAACGAGGGCAGGAGCAAGGCGCGGAGGAGGGGCCGCGGGGAAGACAGGCGGAGAGGTGGGCCTGGGTCGGGGGTGGGGAGGGCGGGGTCAGGGCAGGTGGGGAGGAGCCTGGCGTGTGGGCGGGGCCTGCGGCTCACTCCCACCTCTGCCCCACTGCATGGACTCTTGCAGAGGACCCGGCCTACACGCCGCGCGAGTGCTTCCAGCGTATCAGCCGGCGTCTACGAGCCGTTCTCAAGCGGAGCCGTATTCCCATGGTGAGTACCAAGCCTGGCCTTGGCCTTGTCTCTTTCCACTTGCTTGGTCTCTTTTGAAGGCCCTTTTTCTCAGCTTCTCAATCGGGCGGGGTGAGGGGAGACCAGTAACCCAGTGAACGTGGTGTGATGGAGCAGACAGGGCAGGATATAGACTAGTGAGATCCGAGTGCAGGACCCAGGGCTGGGCAAGGGTTCTCCTTGAGGGTGGGAGGGACAGGGGCAATGAAGGTGGGTTTGAAGGATGTGTAGGAGTTCACCAGGCCAAAGACTCAGAGATTCAAAGGTTTGGATGTGTCTTGAGTGCCTGGTATCCTTGGAAACGGTTAAGTAGCCTCATGTAGTGAATCAGAGGCCACATTTGAACCCAGGGCTTTGGGCTCCAGAGGCTGTCATGGATGTGGGGGGCCTGGACATCTTGGCTGACCCCTGGGCCTGCTTCTCCTGCAGGAAATGCTGGAGACCTGGGAGGAGCGGCTGCTGAGGTTCTTCTCTGTGTCCCCCCAGGCCGTGTACACGGCCATGCTGGACAACAGGTGACTGGGTGGGTGGGGGTGGGCGCCGTGAGCTACCCTGGTGTCTGGCTCTGGCCACTCAGCATCCATTCCCTGCAGCTTTGAGAGGCTCCTGCTTCATGCCATCTGCCAGTACATGGACCTCATCTCAGCCAGTAAGTGCCTGGCGGCCCCTGGGACCCCAGTTGGCTGATTCAGTCTGGGGGAAACCAAGGCTGGGCTTCCCCGGGGTCTGCTTACCCGGTGGCAGGCTTTGGAAGAGGAGGGACAGCGTGAACACAGAGTGGGCAGTGCGATGCTGCCTTGATTCATCAGAAGCACCTGTACCTCTGGCCCCACGATGGACGATGCTGTGCACATGGACTCCCCTCCACCTGCATCTTCGGGGCTGGGGAGAGAGGGGCCTGTGCGGGGCTGATGAAGCTGGGCCTCCAGGGACCCCAGTGTCTGCAGAGTTCGCATTTAGCTGTAGCCCCCCTCCACTGTGCCACACATGTGACTTCTGGCAAGTCCCTTCTCCAGCCTGTGTGCCCCTTTCACGATGGGAGTGATCTTGGGACACAGCCCACCCCCACCCCCCCATGGAGGGTCCTCGCAGACCCTTGCTGGCCCTCGGCATCCCATCGGGTCCTCTGTCTCCACGCCCGTCTCTCTGCCTCCTGCCTGGAGTTGCTGAGGAGACAGTTTCCATGGCAACCCCAGGATGGTTCCTCTCAGGCTGCCTGGGAGGGAGATGCAGCCCCCACACTTGCTTTTGTTCCCACTGGCTCAGGATGGAGGGGCTGGACTGGGGGTGCCTCTCTGCGGGTGTGGAGCCGTGGCCTGAACATAGGAGGTGGGGCCTGGCAAGATGGGGAGCAGGGGAGAGGGAGCCGCCGGGCCAGAGGCTGGGAGGTGGGCCCAGCTTGGGTTGTGTATAGCTATGGTTCAGGTTTTGGGGTGGCGGGAGGTGGGTGAAGGGAGGTTGGTGGAGCCTGGGCCACCGGGGGCCTAGGTGATTCCCTCTGAGGGCAGGGATGGAGGTGGGAGACCAAGGGTCAGGGCGGGACCCTCATTCAGTCCCCTTGGCCTCGGGCCAGTGTGTCTCGGTGGTGCGTGCGTCTCTGTGCGCGTAGGACACAGGATAAGTAACGGGAGAGGAAGGAACAGCTCGAGCTGCTCTCAGCGCCTGGCTTGGGACCTGGGGGGTCGGGTCAGCCCAGCTCCTGGGGACCTGGGGCAGGACAGGCCGAGGGCTGGGCTCCTGTGTGCCACAACCCTCGCCTTCCTCCCTGTCTTGCCTGTCCCCCGGCAGGTGATGACCTGGAGGGCAAGCGGCAGATGAAGGTCAGCAATCGGCACCTGGACTTCCTGCCTCCGGGGCTGCTCCTGTCCGCGTACCTGGAGCAGCGCAGCTGATGGCGGCCCTGCCCCCGGCCCCGCCTCCCCAGTGCCAAGACCTCCCGTAACATCACTGAAATATCTTTATTATTTTTGGAATTTTCCCTTGGAAACGTGCTCTTCCCCTTGGGGTGGCTCCCGCACCGCACCCCTTCCCCGCCCAGCTTTCCGGGTTAAAGCTGGCGGCTGGGCTGCCCCGCGCGAGCACAATTCACCCTACTCCCGCCCCGGGGCCTGGACTCGGGAGGAGATGCCTGGCCTGGTCACTTCCCTGTCCCTTCCTGGGTCAGCGTTTTTGGCCCCGTGTGAAGCTTAAGCGAGGAGGGAGAGGCTGGGTTTTTATCATTTTTAATGAATTTGGCGTGATTTGTTGTAGATTTTTAAATTTCCCTTTTGCGAAGAAAAACCAAAAACTTGCCCCAAGTGATAAATTGGGGGGCTTCATTCCAGTCCCTGCTTGACCCTCTCCCAGTTTTTGGCTTGGGTGGAGGGTCTCTGGGGCCCTGCCCCTCGCCCTGGGAGCATTACATTTGGTGTGTGTGTGTGTGCGCGCGTGCGCGTGTGCATGTGTGTGCCCCGCAGCCCAGGATGGAAGCTGCGTCTTAAAAGCTGGTGTCACCCTCTTTTTGGAATGTGTGTTGCCCTCGCCACTCGCCTTTGGTGGCTGTTAGGGCCCCGTCTGCTCTGCACACCCCCCTTCCTTCCTACTGAGGATCTGGGACTTCCAGCCAGAAGCCTCTACTCTCAGACTGTCCTGTTCCTCCCTCCATGTCCCCTTGCCCCTGCCCCCAGCCTGGCTCTGGGGTGTCCTCGTGCTGGTCACCCTGGCCTGGCACAGGAAGCAGGGCTGGAGACTGCACCCCTGCCCTGCACCCCCGTGTGTGTGGCTAGTTGTGCTTTGGGAAAGGTGGAGCGTTCAATAAATTTCTGGTGCTCTGGTCTACTGCTGTGGGGTTTTCCTTTGGGGCAGGGCTGGGGGCACGACAGGCACTCACGATGCCCTTGTGTCCTGGTCATTGAGGGATGCAGGCCTCAGGGGATGAAGCTTGGTTCTGAGTGACAACCCCCGTGGAGGCAGGTGTGTGGGGAGACTCTGTTAGGAGTGGCCCGGCCCTTGGCTCTGCTGCCCTGGCTGGTCCCCTCCCAGGTGCCCAGGCTCAAACCCCAGCTCTGCCACCTTCCAGCTGTGTGACCTCCAGAAAGGTCACTTGTGGGACTTCCCTGGCGGTGGTCCAGTGGTTAAGACTGCACTTCCACGGCAGGACTGCGGGTTTGATCCCTGGTTGGGGAAATAAGATCCCACGTGCCCCGTGGCATGGCCAAAAAAAAAAAACAAGTCACTTGTGTGAGCTTCCTGAGTGGCTGAACAAAATACACCACACTGCAGCTTAAAACCACAGGAGTTTATTGTCGCCTGGTTCTGGAGGCCAGAAATGCAAGATCAAGGTGTGGCAAGGCCACACTCCCTCTAGAGGCTCCAGGGAGTGTCCTCCCTGCCTCTTCCAGCTTCTAGGGGCTCCGGCCTCCCCTGGCTTGTGGCTGCATCCCTCCAGCCTCTGTCTCCATCTTCACGTGGCCTCCTTCCTGTGTCTTCCTTCTGTGTGTGTCTGGAAACGGCTGTGCATCCTGCAGGATCCCCCAGCCTGGATTATCTGCTGTTCTCTTGTGATCACGCTGAGGGAAGTTCCCTTCTCACCCGGCCACATCAGGGGTCCCTGCTGCCCACAGGGCTCCTCACTACTGACCTCACCCCTGATCTCCTCCACCTCCCTGAAGGCGGAGTATCTATGTTGATTACTGGAAATTCTACCGGGGAGATTTGTCTCTATTCCCCTGTGTATTTGTTTATTTAACCATTTATATCAGTACGGACGCCTGGGCATTTACTTTCTAGTTTGGATTATAATCCAATATTCCTTAATTTTATTCGTCAGGTTGTTCCAGATTCGGCTGCTGGGAGCCCTGTCAGTGGCTCCTGTGTGTCACTGAGGCACTCCCATAGTTGCGGGGTTTTATTTATTTGAGCACCCTCCTTACTTTCTGCCGCTACAAGACGCAGAGGGCTCCTCTGCATATTCTTGCTTCGTCCTAGAACCAGCCCTTTCGCCAAGGAGCCTGGTTCCTTTCCCTGGGGCACCGTTTTAAAAACCAAGATCTGGGCGCTGGGTGTGCTGTCTTCCATTTTAACAGGCATTTTAAAAGTTCTACACATAGATGCTAAATAATGGAAATCCCAAGGGCTCGTACGGAGGACACAAGGAGATACTTGAGTAACCCGCTTCGAGGCTCTCACCTGTGAAGGGGACCAAATTTCCGGCGCCCAGAGAACGGGCTGGGGCTCCGGGCACGGATGTCGGGTCTCTAGGGGAGTTCACAGCCTGCCTCCAGAACTATTAACGCGAACTCCGTCCTGTCCTGGCCTCTGGCTGGTGCGTGGGTTTTTTCCCCCACCCCGCTACTCCAGCCGGGCCCCCAGACAGCCCGGCCCCCCAACCTTTGCCCAGGCGGTGCCGGTCACCCGGTGCACGCTTCCCTGCAATCCTAGGTCTTTCTGGAAAAGACCTTTCAAACTGGGGAGAGTCCAACAGCAATAGAACCAATTTTTGGAAAACGAATTGCGGATGGGGTTTGAATCCAGAGGGACCCTCAAAGTGTTAAGGAACCTCACTTATAGAACCCAGTTAAAACACCGCGGATACCAGAAGAGAAAAGGCAAAATATGGAACGCTTCACGAATTTGCGTGTCATCCTTGCGCAGGGGCCATGCTAATCTTCTCTGTATCGTTCCAATTTTAGTATATGTGCTGCCGAAGCGAGCACAGTTGCACGTTTGATCCCAGAACTATTTAGAGGGCATAGAATATGCTCTTTTTCACTAAGGGCGAACTCCATTAAAAACCGGTTCAGCCATTCGTCCCTTCTTTTATGATATTTGTGCAACAATACCTTAACCAAATGGGGTCATTCACTGAAATTGAGAAAGTGGTTTTTGTTCCACCAAATATGACTCAGGTGGCTGCTGGGAATCCATGATCGCATGCAAATTATACTGGAAGAGGGGCGGAGCCGGAGCCGCTGCCGTCCCAGAAGTCTCTGGGAAGCGGCTGTGCTGCGCGGGCAAATCTTTGCTCCTGGGAAGATGGCGGCGGCGGAGCCGGGGCATTAGGGCAAGTGCAGGCTGCGGCCACCCGCTCGGCTGGACGCACAGGCCGGCCCGGTGAGTACGGGGTTGGGGGCTCGGGCGGTTGGCCGGCCTCCGGACGGCGCCGCGGCAGCGGGGAGCGCCGGCCGGGGAAGGCGGTAACTAGCGGGCCCGGGGCGGGGCCTGTGGGGTCAGAGGGCGGGCCTGGAGAGCAAAGGGTGCTGGGTACGCGGCCTGAGTGCGCTGGGCGGGGTCTGGGGGTCGTGGCGGAAACTTGGGGGAACCTGAGGCGCCCCGGGGGTCGGGGCATCCGGAGCAGGGGGAAATCGGGGCGGGACCTGGAACGATCGGGGGAGGGGCCTAAGGTTATACCTCCCCGCGGAGGGCCTGAGGTGCGTTGGGTGGGGGGGCTTGGGGGCGCGACCTGAAGGGCCAGGTGTATGGAGGCGAGGCCTATGGGGTGGTTTGGGAGACCCTGAGATGAAAACAGAGTTTGGGCCGGGCCTGGGGACACAAGGGGCAAATTGGGAGTGGGGTGTGGAAAGCAAATACTGTAGGGGGCGGGGCCGGAGGGCTTTGGGGGCAGAGCTTAAAGACTGTTGAAGGGGCTTGTGGGCGAGGCCTCGGTGTTCCCGGGCAGGGCTTGAAGAAGCTTGGGGCCTGGGGGTCGTGATTGAGGAAGACGGGGCCGATCGTACTCCCAGTCTCACTGCGCTTTAGTAAAGGTGAAAAGAAATAAGCTTAATCGATGCCCGGCGCATGGAGCGCGCTGAGGAAACGTTCACCGTTCCCGTTGTTAGTTACCTGGGGAAGCCCTGCACCAAGCTGCTGCCCGGCCCCCTCCCTGCCTCTGTCAAAGGCAGCCCCACCGGTGCTCTTGGGTGTCCGTGGACTCCTCCTTAAGGATAGACCCGCGTCCTGCCCTACCGCTCCTCACAGCTTGCACTGTCCCCAGCTTTGTTCACCTGGACCAGTGCAGTCACCCCCACCCTGTCCCGCAGCCTCGCCCTCCAGACAGCCAGAGTGGCCTGTGAAACATAAACAGGCCTCAGCCCTCCTGGGGCTGCCACCTCCCTCAGGGTGAAACCCTCCAGGCCCTGCACGACCTGTCGCGTCCCCTCCCCACCCTTACTTTGCCCCGCTCCCTCACTCACCCTTTTCCTGCCCCGCAGGGCCCCGTGCCACTCCTTGAGCGCCCAGGCTCAGTCCAGCCTCTGGTCCTTTGCACTGGCTGTTCCCTCCACCTGGCATGCTCTTCCTTCAGGCTGCTTGCCTCGATCCCTCACACCTCCACCGGGGAGGCCTCCCTGGCCATGCATGAGTAAAATGCAGCTCCCCCGCCACATGTGGGGCAGGGGTTGAGTCCACTTTGTCCCCCGCGGTAACCCAGTGTCCAGCACTGCCCTTGGGGTCCTGCAGATGCTGCGTGAACATCGATGACAAGCCAGTCTCCCTGCCGCAGGAGCTGGTGACTGTCCTCCGTGTGTGACCTTGGCAGGTGGGCACAATGGACCTGGCTTACATCTGCGAGTGGGAGAAATGGCCCAAGAGCACCCACTGCCCGTCGGTGCCCCTGGCCTGCACCTGGTCCTGCCGTAACCTCATCGCCTTCACCACGGACCTGCGGAGTGACGACCAGGGTGCGCCAGCCGCTCCCCTGCCCCCCACCCCCCGGCTCCCACAGGGTCTCCTCCTCCAAGACGAGGGGTGGTGAGGGGTGCAGAGGGCCTGGAGCCAGGGGCGCTGGGATCACCCCGTGGGATGGCAGGGCCCAGGGGTGGGTGGCCCCGTGCAGCTCGCTGAGGCTCCTGCCTGAGTTTTCCAGACCAAACGTGTCACCGCCTGACTTTGAGGTGCACTCTGCCAGCTGGGCCTGTGTTGTCTCTGCCACTGAGTGACGTGCACTCGGGAGAGGGAATTAGAAAAACACAGAAACTTAGGGTGAGGGAGAGAACCAGCCGTTAGTTTCCACGGAGAGACGCCCACTGTTAGCATTTGGGGTTCGTTTTCTTCCGGTGCCGTTTTCTACGTCTCCTTTGCCCCACTGGAGGCAGGGTCACGGGCCGCGGGCCGCTCCACCTCTACTCGGGCGGCCGGCGTGTCAGCAGCGGCTCCTGAGTCCCCGTGGCCGGGGCTTTGCTTCTTCCTCCCTGATGCCCCCGGGGTCGTCGGGCACCCGGCTGTTGTTGCCGTGTTGAGCACACCGTCCTTCACAGACCTGACCCGCATGATCCACATCCTGGACACCGAGCACCCCTGGGACGTGCACTCCATCTGCTCGGGGCACAGCGAGGCCGTCACCTGCCTCGAGTGGGACCAGTCAGGTGAGGGCAGCTCCCCTTGATCTGTGGGTTTGCGGGCCCTGCTGTGCCCACTGCTGCTGTCCAGAGTCCTTTCTGGACTCGCCTGTGCCCCTCCCTGCTCTACTGCCCCCAGGCCGGCCTCTCCCACCCGGGCCCCTGATGGACAGTGGCGGGGGGGGGGGGTCTTGTGACGCGATTTTGGCCCCTGCCCCGCACAGGCTCGAGGCTGCTGTCTGCTGATGCCGATGGGCAGATCAAGTGCTGGAGCATGGCCGACCACCTGGCCAACAGCTGGGAGAGCCCCGTGGGCAGCCTGGTGGAGGGGGACCCCATCGTGGCCTTGTCGTGGCTGCACAACGGTGTGAAGCTGGCCCTGCACGTGGAAAAGGTGCGTGTCCTGCCTGGGGGCGCGGCTCCTCCTCTTGTGTCACCAGCACCCTTTTGGTCCGCCTCGCCCGGGCCCGGCTCACACCTGCCATGCAGGGTCAGTCCGCAGGGTCAGCACCTGTGTGGCCAGCAGCCCCCGTGTGACTGACGTGGTGAGATCCCAGAATTCCTGCCCGTACCCCACGGTTCAGCCCAGCGTCCCCTTGAGAGGGGAGCCGCCTGGGTCCAGGGTGCTGAACTCAGATCGCGATGCCGCGCCTCACCCGTCGCTTTCCTCACCATCAGGTGGGGCTGCCGCTGGCCGTGGTGAGGGTTCAGCACGAGAAGGCTTGGGAGGGCTCGGTGGGGCGGCCGGGGTGCATGTGGCCTGCTCTGCCGGCTGCTCCCCAGAGCCAGGAGCCCCTCCTGGGTTGGTGCTGTGGGAAGTGGCTTTTCTCCCATCCCTTCCCCACGTCTGCTCCCTGTGCCCGGTGCAGGGCCTGGGGACAGTTACTGTCAGCACCTGGCAGCAGCCGCGGGGGAGCGGGGGCAGGGGCTGCGTGCTGCCTTCCCTTTGTCTGTTCTCCTTTGTTATGTAACAGCGCTACTGAGATACAAGTCGCTTAGTATGGTTCACTCACCTGAAGCATACAGATTGGTGGTTTACTTAGTATCTTCACAGACTAGTACAGCCATCACCACACTCAATTTCAGACCATTCCTTTTTTTTTTAATACTTTCTTTCTTTATTTCTTTTATTTATTTATTTACGGCTGCGTTGGGTCTTCATTGCTGTGCGTGGGCTTTTCTCTAGTTGTGGCGAGCGGGGGTTACTCTTCGTTGCGGTGTGCGGGCTTCTCATTGCGGTGGCTTCTCTTGTTGCAGAGCACGGGCTCTAGGCGCGCAGGTTTTAGTAGTTGTGGCTCGAAGGCTCTAGAGCTCAGGCTCAGTAGCTGTGGTGCATGGGCTTAGTTGCTCCGCGGCATGTGGGATGTGGGATCTTCCCGGACCAGGGCTCAAACCCCTGTCCCCTGCATTGGCAGGCGGATTCTTAACCACTGCGCCACCAGGGAAGCCGCAGACCATTCTTTTCAACTCAAAGGAAGTCTGTCCCCGTTAGCCTCACTCCCCTTCCCCACCTCAGCCCCTGGCAACCATGAACCCACTGTCTGTCCCTGTGGACTTGCCCGTTCTGGACGTTTCCCATCAATGGAATCACACACCGTGTGTCCTTCTGTGTCTGGCTTCTCTCATCAGCGTCGTGGTCTCAAGGTCTGTCCACACTGTTGCGAGCATCAGGGCTACTGTTCTCCTTACCACCAGATACCTTTGTCTCTAAATTATAAGAGACGGATGTGCTCATTTAAAACGCTCGGGCATGCACGCGGCTCTCGCCCGTGATGTTGCGGTCAGGCGTCTATCCCCTCTTCCCTTGGTAGGAATTCTGACTGCAGGGCTTGCTGCCTAACCTTCTGGACCTTGTTCTCTGTGCGATGTTTCTTTTTCACACTGCCAGCGTCTCTCCTCAGGGGTCATCCGGGGGCTTTTGCTTCTTTCTTTCCAACAGTGCCAGCACCTCCACGTCTGGAAGACTCTGTTGGGGCCGTGGTCAGCCCTGCCCTCCCTGGACGCCTGGCCCTGTGGGTCTGCTCCCCAGACAGAGAGGGCACATACTCTCCCACTGCCCAGAGAGCCCTGCTTAGTCTCCAGCTCGTGCTGTTTCAGTGACAGACACGTTGCCCGGATTGAAAGGAACCCGGCGTGCAGGCTGCCCCCGGGTCCGCCCGGGTGGAACGCTGGGAAAGGCCCAGCCGGGGACAGAAACCAGGGCCGGGGCGGGGGTTAGCTGGGGGCCCGAGGGCCCTTCCGAGGGGAGTAGAAACGTTCCTGCCCAGGATCGGAGCGGTTTCCACAATGGGGTGGTTGTCAACTCGAACCGAAAGCCGGGAAGAGGTGAATTTTGCTGTACGTTAATTGTAACCTAGACCGGGTTTGGAAAGGTGACACAGCAGTGGCAGCTGTACTTTGCAGCACAGCCGGAATGCTTTACCTCCAGGGTCTGTAAACTGCAGCCTGCTCGCTCGCCCACCTTGTAAGCAGTCTCACTGGCGGCTGCTTCTCTCTGCTGCAGACGCAGGGAAAGAGCTGAGTGGTTGCAGCAGACCACTTGGCTCACAAAACTGAAAATACTGAGTGTTTGACCCTGTGAGGAAAACATGGTGAGTCCTGTCCTGCGCGTGTTTAGCCGTGTCATCCTCACCACAGTTCTCGGACGTACAGATGGGGATACTGAGGGTCAGAGAGGCCCGTGTCACACAGTGCTTGAGTGGCTGAGGCAGGATCTGAACTCAGGTTCATGCTCTCGTGCCTTCTGCCACATGGTTCCTCCACGTTCCCAAGGGTGTGACTCCCAGAAGGGCGTCCTGGGGTCACAGAGGCAGACCCCTGAAGGCCAAGTGCATGCCCGGGGCCGGGGCTGCCCCGAGCTGACCCCTCCCCCTCCCCCACAGTCGGGCGCCTCCAGCTTTGGCGAGAAGTTCTCCCGAGTCAAGTTCTCGCCGTCGCTCACGCTGTTTGGGGGCAAGCCCATGGAGGGCTGGATTGCGGTGACAGTCAGCGGCCTGGTCACCGTGTCCCTGCTCAAGCCCAGCGGGCAAGTGCTGACCTCGACAGAGAGCCTGTGCCGGCTGCGTGGCCGCGTGGCCCTGGCCGACATCGCCTTCACGGGTGGTGGCAACATCGTGGTGGCCACGGCAGACGGCAGCAGTGCATCCCCAGTGCAGTTCTACAAGGTGTGCGTGAGCGTCGTCAACGAGAAATGCCGCATCGACACCGAGATCCTGCCCTCGCTGTTCATGCGCTGCACCACTGACCTCAACCGCCGGGACCGGCTCCCCGCCATCACCCACCTCAAGTTCCTGGCCCGAGATATGTCAGAGCAGGTATGCCCGCCCGGCCACCCTGTGGTAGGACCGCTCGGGGCTAAATCCAGGCGTGGGCAGGGCTGGTCCTTCCGGAGGCTCCAGGGCAGCATCGGTTCCCGCCTTTTCCAGCTTCTAGAGGCGCCGCAACCGTGGCTCGCGGCCCCTCCTGCATCCTCACAGCCAGCAGCGCAGCATCTCCCGTCTCTCTCTGCGTCTGACCCTCCCGCCTCCCTCTTATAAGGATCCTGGGATGACGCTGGGCCCACCGGGAATCCAGGGTCCTCCCCGTCTCAGGGGCCTTAACTTAATCCCACCTGCTAAGTCCCCTGTGCCCCGTGAGGTGACATAGCCACAGGTCCTGGGACCATGACAGGGACATTTCTGGGGGCGAGGTTCACCCAGCTGCACCGGGGCCCCCTCATAACCTTGCACTGATCAGCACCCAGCTTCATGAAGTCCCAGTACGTTTCCCCGGCCCCCTCGTTTCTCGCCGGGGGTGCCTTGAGCGACTGCCTTCCCCAGGGGAGGCGGGGTCATGGGGGGCAGGTGCGGTGCAGGCTGGGTGTACATGGGTCGGAGTCCGCAGCGGCTGTGAGGCGGGTGCCGATGTGAGCCCCGTGGAGCAGCCGGAGGCCCGGAGAGGCCAAGGGGCTGGTCCAGGCCCCTCACCGAGCCGCCCGCCCCCCCAGGTGCTGCTGTGTGCGTCCAGCCAGACCAGCAGCGTGGTGGAGTGC
Organism: Delphinus delphis; assembly: GCF_949987515.2. Taxonomy (NCBI): domain Eukaryota; kingdom Metazoa; phylum Chordata; class Mammalia; order Artiodactyla; family Delphinidae; genus Delphinus; species Delphinus delphis. The sequence continues at coordinate 2,090,471 of NC_082685.1, read as the reverse complement.
TGGTCTCTGCGCAAGGAGGGGCTCCCCGTGAACAACATCTTCCAGCAGCTCTCGCCCGCCGGTGAGTCCTGCTCCAGCCGGCCAGGGACACGCAGCCTCCCGGGAGCCTGGGGTCCTCTGGGAGCCCTCGGGTAGAGTGAGGCACGGGGGTGACCTGAGTTTGCCAAGAACGTGCCCGCCACTCCCTTCCCTCCCTCTCTGTTCCGACACCCACGTGGAGCCCCGAGTCCCCTGCCGGGACTGGCCCCCCTCCTGACACCTGTGTGGCCGGGAAGCCGGGGGTGAACCTGCGGCCACGTGGGGCGTGTTCCCGCTGACGGCAGCGCTGTTGGCCCTGGAGTGGCCGAGCGGCCATGTCAAGAGGCCCCTTGAGGCTCTGTCTGCCCGCAAGGTGGTCGCCTAAGCTGCTCGATGTGGCCTCGGAGGAACTAAATGTGAAGAAGGTCGTGCTGCCTTTCCTGAGTGACGCCGCGGGGCGGCAGGGCCACAAGGGGTCCCAGCCCTTCCCTCGTCCCTCCTCTGTCCTAGTAGCTGTGGGCGCGGCCGTCAGGCGGGTCATGGCCCCCACGCACACCGTGGGACCTTGTCACAAGCGGGCCCACATCTCACGTGAGAGGGTCGTCACCCCCGGCAGCGGGTCGAGCCTTGTCCTGCTGCAGGTGTCCGCGTGCCGAGCTCACCCGCACCTCCTCCCCCCACCCTGCCCCTCGTCCTAGCGTCGCGTGGCCTGCGGGCTCTTGGACCTGCCTCTTCTCCTACCTCCCTGCCTTGGCCCTAAGCGCCCCCCGCCAGCCCATCCTCCCTCTCAGGCCCCCGCTCTGCCAGCCACCGTCCAGCCCGTGCTCCAGGGGTTGGCCTGACTTGGGTGGACACGTGGGTCCAGGTGGACTTGGGCAAGCAGCTCAGCCTCTGACAGCGGCCACTCCCCTCTGTAAGCTAGGAATGGCCGGGGCTGCCAGGCTGGGTGTGGGTGCGGGTGCCTGGCCTGCTCGCCCTCCCTCCCTGGGCATCGCCGTAGCTGTCACCGTTACAGCTGTGCTCAGCGTCGTCCTTCGCTGGGCCTCGGTCTCCCTGTGGGATGACGTTTGCCAAGAGCCCCTTTGCGCGGGGCCGCCCAGGGAAGAGCTCTTAGGGCACAGGGGTAGAGGTGAGCTGTCACAGCCAGCTTTGCCGTGTCACACACCAGCCCCAAACTCTGGCTCAGAACCACAGCCCGGAGGGCGGTGGGCCAGGCCGCCTCCACTGCTCCGTCCTGGTTCCCTGTGTCTGCCATCACCCCAGGGCAGCTGGGGTGCTGGCCGCTGGCTGGGCGCCTGGGCTCACCTCACTGTCACCTTGGAGTCCAGGTGCACGGGCGCCACTGAGCCTCTGCTCACATCACGCCCGCAGCACCGGGGGCCAAACCCAGATTGACGGGAACCACCCCACCCCTTGCTGGGGGGCTTCATCATCACACCGAGGGTGTGGGCGCAGGGAGGGGCCTGTCTTGGGCACCTGTCGGTCCAGCTCATGGGGAGAGCTGGGGTTCCACCCAGGACCTCTCAGACCACAGAGACAGAACCCCGTGCAAGCCGGCCGAGTCACTGGGGAGTTTTGGGGTTTGTGTGGCGGCAGGGTCGGGGGTGGGTTCCCCTTCTCAGCACGTTGGCTCCTTTGAGGGGACAAGGTGGAGCTGCCCCCGCCAGCTGACAGCCTTGCGGCCCAGGCAGGTGCCTCCTCCTGTTCCCGTGAAGGCCCAGGACCGGATCCTTTGGGGTCCCCCACCTCTCCCCCGACCCCAGTCACGTGAGCTCGCTGGGTCTCCAGGAGGGGCAGGGTGCTGGGTCAGGTGCACCCTTGTCATGTTTGTCTCGTCTTCATTTTTTTTTTTTGGTATTTATTTATTTATTTTTGCGGTACGTGGGCCTGTCACCACTGTGGCCTCTCCCGTTGCGGAGCACAGGCTCTGGACGCGCAGGCTCAGCGGCCATGGCTCACGGACCCAGCCACTCCGCGGCATGTGGGATCCTCCCGAACCAGGGCACGAACCCGTGTCCCCTGCATTGGCAGGCGGACTCTCAACCACTGCGCCACCAGGGAAGCCCTGTATTTATTTTTTTTATACAGCAGGTGTTCATTATCTATTTAGTATATATTAGTGTATATACGTCAATCTCAATTTCTCAGTTCACCCCACCCCCCCCGTCTTGTCTTCATTTTGTTGCTCTCTGTCCCCCCCACTCCCTTTTAGTTGGTGACAAACAGCCCACGATTCTCAAATGGCGGATCCTGTCAGCCACCAACGACCTGGACCGCGTGTCCGCCGTGGCGCTGCCCAAGCTCCCCATCTCGCTCACCAACACCGACCTGAAGGTGGCCAGCGACACCCAGTTCTACCCCGGCCTCGGTATGGTGTCTCAGAGCCCCCGGGGGAATGGGGTGGGCCCTGAGCTTGGGCTTCCGTCACAGGGTCCTGGGAGCCTAGCCCCCGGCCTCACGTCAGTCCCACTGGGGACGAGGGTACTGCTTTCAGGATCTGATGGGCTCAAAGGGCTGTGAGGCCACCGTCAAACTGTGCTCTTTACTACGTAGAGGGCTGTTAGCAGTCCACAAGGGAGAGGCTGGGAACTTGGGGAAGACTTTCCAGATAAGCTTCCTTCCCATGCCCACCCCCACCCCCGTTGTAGTAGCTCACGTGGCGATTCTGGGTTTGGGCCCTGGCGTCTGTGACCCTGGGTGAATCAGGCTGGCCATGTTGGTGCTGGCCCAGGGCAGCCCCCCAGCCCCCTGCTGTAGATTACGGGCTTTGGGTTCTACAAGCCCCTGAGCTTACTGGCCTCCGTTCCGCCCCGAGGCCCTTTGTGTACATCAGGCCCAGGCCCTTTCCATCTGCTGTCCTCTCCGCCTGCCCCTCCCACTTGTCCCCCTGGAAGTCACCTGTTGCCTCACGTCGGCCAAACTTAGTGCCGGCCGCAGGGGAGCGGGGCAGAGGTGCCCAGACAGGGTGCAGTCTGCTCCACCGATTTGGGGGCCGGTTAGCCAGGACTGGACCCCACTGGGGGGGTGCACCCCAGTGGCTCAGGGCTCACGCCGCTCCTTAGCACAGCCTCTGCTGGGCGTGGGGGCTGCCCCTTCCCATTGTCCAGAGCTGGGTTCGGCCGCCTGACCCTGCATGTGCCCCCAGGGCTGGCCCTGGCCTTCCATGACGGCAGCGTCCACATCGTGCACCGGCTCTCGCTGCAGACCATGGCCATCTTCTATAGCTCCGCAGCGCCCCGCTCCGTGGACGAGCCGGCTATCAAGCGTCCTCGGACCACGGGCCCCGCCGTCCACTTCAAGGCCATGCAGCTCTCCTGGACTTCCCTGGCCCTCGTGGGCATCGACAACCACGGCAGGGTCAGTGCTGTCCCCGGGGGACTGCTGTCTGTGGCGGGGGGCCGCACTTAGGAAGTGGGGGCCCTTAGGGTGCTGCTCCTGACATCAAGGAGTCCTAGGCCCCCAGTGCGCAGCAGGTGCTCTGCGAGTTGGCCTCCTGGTTCCCAGGGGAACCTGTCCATGGCCTGGCAGGAGGGCGGGCAGCCGCACAGCCACTCTCACACACTCACGCTTTCGCTTACACCCGCCTCTGTGTTTGCACGCTCATTCACACCCTTGCACGCTCACACCTCACGTTTGTCCTACTGGCACGTTCACACACGTGCACACGTTTGCACACTCACCCACGTGCGCGTGCCCCCAGCCCCCCACAGTGGGCTCCTGCGAGTTGCTCTCGGGCACCCTGTAACTTCTGTTCCAGCCCCATTCTCGGTGTCTCCGGGTGGTGGGTTGGGCTTCTCGGGAGCACGAAGTCTGTGTTCCCAGGGACTACACGGCCCCCAGCTGGACCTGCAGGCCCCGTCACCCGACAGGCGCCCTGCTGGCTAGGAGGCCCTTCAGGCCCTATGTGGGAATCGCCACAGCTATGGAAACCTGGGGCTTGTGGCCCCCGTTCACTCCACGTGGCTGGGCTGTGGCTCTGCAGCCCTCCCGTGTGACAGGACAGCGGGCAGGCCTGGGCCCCGCGCTGGCCGTGCCCTCCCTGCCCCCAGCTGCCCCTCGGGCCCCGCCCCCTCGGGCCCCGCCCCCTCACGCCCCGCCCTCCTCCACAGCTGAGCATGTTGCGCATCTCGCCCTCCATGGGCCACTCGCTGGACGCGGGGCTGGCCCTGCGGCACCTGCTCTTCCTGCTGGAGTACTGCATGGTGACTGGCTACGACTGGTGGGACATCCTGCTGCACGTGCAGCCCAGCATGGTGCAGAGCCTGGTGGAGAAGCTGCATGAGGAGTACACGCGCCAGAAGGCTGAGCTGCAGCAGGTGCCGCCCCCCTTGGCTGCTGCCCCGTCCCTCCGTCCGGGTGACCCGCAGGCCGGACGGCCCACCTCTCGCTGCCACCTCAGCCCAGCAGTGCGTGGCTGTGGGCCTGACGCCACCTGCCTCTGGGTGGCTTTGGAGGCCTTTGCTTCTGTGATAAGAGCACTAAATGGGGGTTTTACAGACGGGTGAGCCAGAGAGAAGTGATCGTTCAGACGCCATGGTGGCGCGCCTGTAAAACCCAGACACCCCCCCCCCCCCGAGTTCAGTGGGGCATGCAGAGGTCAGCGCTGCTAAGCATCTGAAGTTGCCCTCTGTGCCCGCCGTCGAGGAGAAAACAGGAAGGAGAGATCCCATTCCCATTAGCAGCCTGCTGAGATGTGCAAGTGCTGGGCCCGACCCGGGGAACAGCGCAGGACGGAGCTGGGTTCAGAGCCAGGGACGCCAGTAGTGATCAGATCTCTTGTCATCGGGCAGAGCTGTGTGCAAGCATTTTCTTTTTTGGCTGCACCCTTCATGCCTTGGGAGATCTTAGTTCCCCCGCCAGGGATTGAACCTGGGTCCTCTGCGGTGAGAGTGCAGAATCCTAACCACCGGACCACCAGGGGATTCCCTGTAGGCAAGCATCTTTCTGTTTTAAGTCCTCCACTCATCCTGGGAGACAACAGGTTTCAGGAGCTGTGGGGGGTAGAGCGGAATCTGTGGCCCCACCCACTTCATGCCAGGAGTGCCCCCAGTCGTGAGGTGTCCCAGGTGTGTCCCTTGGGCCCCTGGGGCACACGCGCCCGCAGGTTGAGACCCTGCCATCCTGTGAGGAAGGTCCTCCTACCTGGTTCCGCCATGAGGAGGGCAAGGCCCAGAGAGGGTTAGCGGCTTGCCCGGCTGCCCCAGCGCCTCGCTCTCCCCGGCTCCTCAGGCGCGTGCCCCGCCCACTCACATCCTCCGCCCCCCAGGTCCTCTCTACCCGGATCCTGGCCATGAAGGCCTCGCTCTGCAAGCTGTCGCCGTGCGCAGTGACCCGCGTGTGCGAGTACCACGCCAAGCTCTTCCTCATCGCCGCCAGCTCCACGCTCAAGTCGCTGCTGCGCCCGCACGTGCTCAACACGCCCGACAAGAGTCCCGGCGACCGGCTGACGGAGGTCTGCGCCAAGATCACGGATGTCGGTGGGTCCTGCCCCGTCCTGCGGGCCGCCCTGGCTGCTGAGGACCCCTTGGCCGTCGCGCACGTTTGGGGCGTCGGGGACACGCGGTGGGCGTTAACGGGAACAAAGATGACTCAGCCTGGGGATGGCGTCCCCAGGGGCACTGCCTGTGTGGAGGCCTGGAGGCCGGCGGGAGCTGCAGGGTGCCCGGCACAGGGGGTCCAAGGGGCGGGCAGAGCGATCTGAAGGCCAGCGGTGGACACCCAGAGCCCCTCCCTCCAACCCTGCCCTCCAGGTTCCCAGGCTCAGGCAGGCCCGTCCCTCATTTGCTTGTTCACGACGTTGGTGTCGGCCTGTGGGGGCGGGCCCAGCTCACCGTGCGTGCTAATGGGCGCACATGTGAGGTTCTGGCCGCCCCTGCCTGCCTGTCCCCTCCCAGACATTGACAAGGTCATGATCAACCTCAAGACGGAGGAGTTCGTCCTGGACATGAACACGCTTCAGGCGCTGCAGCAGCTCCTGCAGTGGGTGGGCGACTTCGTGCTCTACCTGCTGGCTAGTCTGCCCAACCAGGTGCGCCTGCACTCCTACTTGGGAGCCCCACCCCCCAGGAGCCCCGCCCCTGGCCTTGTCCTCTGAAGCCCCACCTCCCTGACCCCGCCCCTCCCAGAAGACCCCTCCCCCCGGGGCCTGCTGAGGTCCTAGGATGCGGCGCACGCTGAAGTAAGCAACCTGGGCCCTTCTGCCCGTAGGGCTCCCCGCTGCGGCCCGGCCACAGCTTCCTGCGGGACGGCGCGTCGCTGGGCGTGCTGCGGGAGCTGATGGTAGTCATCCGCATCTGGGGCCTGCTGAAGCCCAGCTGCCTGCCTGTGTACACGGCCACCTCCGACACCCAGGACAGCATGTCCCTGCTCTTCCGCCTGCTCACCAAGCTCTGGATCTGCTGTAAGGCGCCCAGCTCTCTACTCTCGTTCCGCCACCAAGATACAAGCCCTGGCCGAGTCCCCCCACCAGAATATAAGCTCCCGCAGGTCAAACTGGCTCTGCCGTGGCCCCCACTGTTCCCCCGGCACCCGACACAGGTCCAGGCACGGTGTGTGCTCATTAAACATCAGCCACTCTCAGGCACCTGTTTGTCTTGTGTCACCAGGTCGCGTGTTTCTGTGGCCAGGCTCTATCGTTGTCACATCCGTGATGCCAGGAAGGGCACCCAGTGTTTGCTGCATATTTTTTAAATGAATAAGTGGGTCCCCATTTTACAGAGGAGAGGACTGAGGCCCGAAAAGGGGAAGGAGCTTCCCAGGGTCACTCAGGAAGTCGGGGCAGGGCTGGGGCCTGCGCCTGGTGCTCTGTGAGCTCTGAGGAGGCCATGATGCCTCCTGGGTGGGCAGCCCTCCGGGCAAGGCTGCTGGGCAAGATATCCCCGTGGTCCCCTCCCCGCAGGCCGCGATGAGGGCCCCACGAGCGAGCCGGATGAGGCGCTCGTTGACGAGTGCTGCCTGCTGCCCAGCCAGCTTCTCATCCCCAGCCTGGACTGGCTGCCCGTCAGCGATGGCCTCGTCAGCCGCCTGCAGCCCAAGCAGCCCCTGCGTCTGCACTTCGGCAAGCCTCCCGCTCTGCCCGGCAGTGCCACCAGCTTGCAGCTGGACGGCCTCATCAGGTGCGTGCCCATCTCTGCCTCGGGGCCTTTGCACGTGCCGTGCCCGCTGCTTCCTTCCAGCCTGACCTTAGCGCTGCTCCAGAGACTCCCCCACCTCCACCCTCTCTCCCCTCCTGGTCACTTCCCTCCATCCAGTCGCCTCGGCCTGTGCTGATCTGTGCCCTCGCTTGTCTGGGTGACATCATCCTCTCTCTGGTCTGTCACCGCCTGCCTGGAGGGCCCCACGTGACTGACCTTGGTTCAGAGTTCGAGCTGACGCCCCAGTCCCCCACGGTAAATCGCACTGCAGCCTGGACTGCCTGGTGGGGCCCAAGGCCCCAGGGAATCAGAACCCTCTCAGGCAGACCTCCCAGGGCTTAGAGGTGACTTCAGGAGCCATTCTTTGGAATGTGTGGGGTCTGGACGGCCCACCCCTGCTGAGTGAACTCACGACTGCCCGGCAGTGCCTTGGGGTGGGCGTTTGTCCCCACTTAACAGACGAGGAAACTGAACCTCAGAGATGCAGTCGGGAGGCAGCTGGCCAGGACCCAAACCCAGCACCCCACGGGCCGCCTGCCTGAAATGGTGCTCGAGCGATGAATCCCCAAGTGGAGGTTCGCGTCCCCGCCTCCCCGGGAAGCGCTCTGGACCTGCCCTCAACACCTTCTGTGTTTTCTTGCACGTCTCGCTGTGGGCGGAACAGCCTGATGAATCACACGCTGTGGTTTGTGCTTGGGTTTCAGAAAAAACTTTACAAGGGGAGGTGGCTGGTCGCACAAGGGGTTTCACGCTCTCAGAAGTTTTCAAACGTGTGATACGAGCGTAACAGGCCGACCCACCCCAGCCCCAGGTCCTCTCTGAGGGGCTCTGGGCGCCAGGCTCTCAGACGTCGTGGCGGTTCTGGGCCGCCGCCCCGACCCCCGGGCTAGTGGTCTGTGGGCGGAGGGCGTATAGAAGCCCTGCTTGCAGACTCTCCCTGTTCCCCGGCGAGTGTGCGTCACGCACGCTTTGCCTTTAAGAGATGGAACTGTGCTGGCGTGTGCGTGCGTGCATGCGTGCGTGCGTGCATGCGTGCGTGCGCGTGCGTGTACACCCTCTAGCCCCTTCCATGCTCCTCTCTGTCAGGGCGCCGGGCCAGCCCAAGATGGACCACCTGCGGAGGCTGCACCTGGGCGCCTACCCCACGGAGGCCTGCAAGGCCTGCACCAGGTGAGCGCTGCAGCAGACGCCGGGCCCGCTCTGTCACCGGTGGTTTCCCACCTGGGAACGGGGGTCCCGGAGTGCCTCCCTTGTGGGGCTGCTGAGCGGGGGCCCCTGCGGTCTTCATAAAGGGCTGGGGTGGCCCAGCGGTGAGCGGCTGACCGGAGCCTGCCCTTGAGGGGCTCCCCAGTGACCTGACAAGTGCAGACATGAAGGAGTGACTGCAGCAGTGCTGCGCTTTGCAAACGTGGCCCCGAGTGCTGCCAGATGACCCCAGGGTCACACCACTAGGGACGGGCTGAGCCAGGACTTGGACCCACAACCCCTCCTCTGTCCACTGAGGGAGGTGAGGGGGTGGTATCTGAACTGGGACGGAAGGATGTGGAGGAATTAGATCAGTGTGGGGGGAGTGGGGGCTGCAGGGAACAGCATTCCTGGCGTGGAACAGCATGTGCAAAGGCCCTGTGGCCACCACCCAACCTTGCCTAGCGCCCCACCCTCCTGACTCCACCCGCAGGTGCGGCTGTGTCACCATGCTCAAGTCACCCAACAAGACCACAGCCGTCAAACAGTGGGAGCAGCGCTGGATCAAGAACTGCCTGTGTGGGGGGCTCTGGTGGCGGATGCCCCTCAGCTACCCCTGACTGCGCCCAGGCCCCTGTAAGTGGATTCTTTTTCTTTTCTTTTTTTTTCTTGTCTGGTGAATACGGTCTTTAATTATTAGTTGGATAATTTTTCTAAAAATTTCATTGTAGTTGATTTACAAGGTTGTTAGTTTCTGGTGTATAACACAGTATATAAATTTATATATATACATATATGTATACACACACGTTCTTTTTCCTACTCTTTTCCGTTATGGTTTATGACAGGATATTGAATATAGTTCTTTGTGCTATACCATAGGACCTTGTCATTTATTTTATATGTGTATCTTCTAATCCCACACTCCTACTATATCCCTCTCTCCTTTGGTACCCATGAGTTTGTGTTCTGTGTCTGTTTCTGTTTTGTAAATAAGTTCATTTGTGTCATATTTTACATTTTACATGTAAATGATATTGTATGATATTTGTCTTTGATTTCACTTAGTATGATAATCTCTGGATCCATCTATGTTGCTGCAAATGTCACTATTTCGTTCTTTTTATGGCTGAGCAATAATCTGTTGTGTGTATGTGTGTGTGTGTGTGTATATATATATATATATATACATATACCACATTTTCTTTATCCATTCATCTGTCGATGGACACTTAGATTGTTTCCATGTCTTGGTTATTGTGAATAGTGCTGCTGTGAACATTGGGGTGCATGTGTCTTTTTGAATTATAGTTTTGTCTGGACATTTGCCCAGGAATGGATCATATGGTAGTTCTGCTTTTAGTTTTTTGAGGAACTTCCATACTGTTCTCCATAGTGGCTGCGCTGCACCAACTACATTCCCACCAACAGTGCAGGAGGGTTCCCTTTTCTCCACACCTTCTCCAGCATTTGTCATTTGTAGACTTTTAAATGATGGCCATTCTGACTGGTGTGAGGTGATACCTTGTTGTAGTTTTGATTTGCTCTTCTCTAATGTTTAGCGATGTCGTGCATCTTTTCATGTGCCTGTTGGCCACGTGTATGTCTTCTCTGGAAAAATGTCTATTTAGATCTTCTGCCCATTTCTTTGATTGGGTTGTTTGGTTTTTTAATACTGAGTTGTATGAGCTGTGTATTTTGGAAATTAAGCCCTTTTTGGTTGCATCGTTTGCAAATATTTTCTCCTATTCCGTAGGTTGTTTTCATTTTGTTTGTGGTTTCCTTTGCTGTGCGGAATGTCAGTGGATTCCCAATGGGTTGAAAGGAAAGGCACGCTGTCCCCTTGCTGGTCACAGAGCAGCCACGCACTCCAGACCTTCACTGGGTGCGTGAGACAGTGCCACCCTTGAACTATGCTTTTCGGCCCTTATCAGCTGCGCCAGCACCTCTGTAACCGGCAGGGCAGGTGAGGACATGGCCTGAAGCCTCAAGTTGGCACCCTCGGCCCAGCGGGCCCTGCTCTTTCTTCCTCGGAGCCTACTGGCGGATCCGGGTGGAGGGCCTGGCCGCATGGCCACCGTAACAGGTGGTGACTGAGACCTGGCCCTGCCCTGAGGATCTCACTGGCCCGGGCAGAGCCACGGCTGTGTCCCGACCCCTGGGACCCCAGAGCTCAGTGACCGCCCTGGATTTCCCAGGTCCCAGCTCAGAGGGTCCAGGACAGCTCAGGCCTCTGTCCTTCAGAACATCCCACACGAACCTGCCGGGTGTCCAGTGGCCACTGTGACACCAGCCCGGGTGTCTGCTTCGGGTTCCTCACCTGTACCTGTCACTGCTGAGCCCTCGCGACCACCGTCTCTGACCTGGGCAGGCCCAGTAAACGTCCCCACTGGGTGGCCGGTGTCTTGTCGGTGTCCTGGGTGCCACCCGGCAGCCCCCTCGCCCCCGGAGCCTCCCTCCCCCTCCACAGGCATGTGGTTCCGCCCGTGTGCGCTGCTCTCCTGCTCTGTCAGCATTTATTGAGCACCTAGTGTCTGCCAGGCACAGGGGTCCCTGCGTGGGGTGGGGGGGAGCGGTGGGCTGGACGTGGGTGGGGGCTGCTCCCCGCCGCCTGGGTTCCTGCGCACATGAGTGTCTCTGTCTCTGCTTTCCCTCTGCATCCCTCCCCCTCCCCCCGGGTTTCCTGAGCTCCGCGGCCCCCAGGGGTCCTGCTTCGCCAGCAGCTGCTTCCACCCATTATACCTGGCTCCCTGCGGCCCGTGCACAGCGCCTGCCTGTTAAGTGGTGATTGATTGCTTCTTGTTTTCCTCTGGAGGAGCAAGGGAGGGCGGGCCGGCCCGGCGCCCCGCAGAGGTCGACACGCGGCAGCGGTGTCTGTTGGGCTTTCTGGGGCCGGCAGCGCTCCAGGGGCCCCATTACCTGGGCCAGGGGCCGCTTCCCTGCCGGCCCACCCACCTGCGGCAGCAGCACTTGGCGTCTAGGTCCTGCTGTCCGAGAGGTGCTTCTGCGGGGACTTGTGGGGACCCGGAGCTGCTGGCCATGCCGGGAGGGGTGGAGACACCCTGCCTCGGACTCACCTCCCGTGCTGCTGCCACCGCCTTCTGTCCCCTTGGGGAAAGGGGACCCAGGGTGGCCTCCCTGGTCGAGGGGCATGTGGTCCACAGTCCTACATATTTTTTCTCAGCCTTTTTACCCCATTTGACCATGTTTTTTTAAAGCAACTTGTGTTTCTCAAGTCATTTGAAGTCTTTAAACCAGTTATTTGTCTTAGAAAAATGAACCTGTTTCTTGCACTCATGTTTCATTGGTTAAGGTTAAGTTGTGGGTACTTACACCCCGGCCACCATCTTTGGACGCTCCCTGGAGGGCGGGTCCACATCTCCTCCCCTTGGATCTGGGGCTCGCACCTGTTCCCACCTGTCCTGTGCAGGGGAAGTGACCCCGGGTGACCCTGAGGCTGGTGGGAACCGGCCTGGCTCCTGGGCCATCATCCTGGAGCCTCCAGGCCTCTGGTCATCTAGGTGGTGGGACAGGGACACGCACCTCTCCCCCCCACATCCTTGTGACCCCGACCCACACAAGCTGAGCGCAGTGAATGGCGAACGGGGATGGCTCAGCGTCGCCGAGTTTGGGGCAGTTTGTTACGCAGCAGTGGATAAGCGGAACGCTCCGTGAACTGCCGTGACGAGCCCAGTAGGCATAAGCGGGCCCGGCTGTCCAGAAGCGTCGGGCTCACCTGGGGGCCATGGGGGGGGGCCCTGCTGAGAGCCCTGCTGGAACGTTCCTCCAGGTTGAGAGGGGATTTGTGGGTGGGGATGTGCCCTTGCCCCCCGTCCTGCCCCCACCATGTGTCCACACGGGTCCCCCCCTCTGGGGTCAACAAGGGCAGGTGTTACTGTGACAGGGAGAGGCAAGTCAGTCGGTCGGGCTGCGTGTTCACTGTGCCTCAGCCGCCTCAGAGCCAGGCCCACGGGTCCCAGCTGCAGGTGAGGAGGCCGAGGCCACCATCCTCCGGAAATAGAAGCGAGAAGCTGCTCTTGACTCCCCACGGCAAGCGGGCTCCCGTCTGCAGTGGGGGGGGGGGCACGGCCACGTGGGCCACCCTCCCTGCACGCTCCCCCTCCCCCTCCCACCAGCATCTGGGGGGAAATTGCTAGAAGAGGCCCTGCAGGGTCACAGGGCTCTCAGGCGGCTGTGTCACAGGGACTTCTGAGTTTTCATGTGACTGCAGAAACCCCCCCACGGGGTAGAAAGCATGGAGCCTATGTCTCCTGCCTGGAGACCCCCAGATCCCTCCCCCTCTGCCTGCCCCACCCACTCCATCTGGTCCTGCTCTGACCTCAGGGCCCGCGGCTCACCAACACGGACAGCCTAGTCTGGTCTGTAGCCCCCGCTAGTGGTGCCAGGTAAAATGCAGGACGACAGTTAAATCTGAATTTCAGACGAACAGTGAGTACGCTGAGAGCCCCAGGCCCGTCTTCAGGATGACTCAGGAGTTCCATCCTGTGCAATGGAATATTTGACCCGGTTCCTAGGAGCAGGGCTGGGTCTCAGCTGTGTCTACACAGTAAGCACTCAACAAGTGCTTCCATATGAATGAACGCTCCATAGCGGAAAAGCAAAAACCGGCCATAGGTTCCAATTCCAGTGCCTGGTGGGGCACACGACCACCTCTCAGACCCTCAGTCTCCTCGACCAAAGAGAGGTCAGAGACCCCCTTTGTGGACCAGGCTCAACACCTGGGGCCTAGGAGGTGCTGGGCTTCAGTGGCCCCTCGTCCAAGTGGGAGAGAGGGCACAGGGCCTCAGGACCTGGGTTCTGCCCTGTCACCTCCCAAAGGGGTAAACAGAGCCAGGAGGACAGTGAGTCCCCTGGGCCTCCAATCAGTGGAGCTGCTCTGGGACACCAGTCAGCTTTGCTCAGTGAACCGCGCAGCACCTGGGGCTGGCCTATGAACGCAGGCCCTGTGGCTCTGCGCTCATTTCCAGGCTTTGCTGTGTGACGTCAGGAGAGTCGCACGGCCTCTCTGAGCCTGTTTTCCCATTTGGGACACGGTCCTAAGAACACAACTTCTCTGTGTACCTAGATCTCAGCCCAGAGCAGGGTCTTGCACATAGCAGGCCCTCACTTTCTGCTCGGGAAGCAAGGACCAAGGGGACACCCACCCCCATTCGTGCTCCTCCCTGGGTCTCCGGGCGTCTCTCCAATTTCCAGGGGAGAGTAAGGGCGCCACCGCGTGGCCAAGACGTGAAGCGACTCCTGGCAGCTCCAGCCCGGCTTGCGGGGCGTGGGGTCTCCGGACTTTTGTCCCCGAAGATCCCTGCGCCAGGCACGCCGTCTCTCAGCCTTTGGGTCACCTCCTGGCACCGCATTACCAGGGCGCTGCCGCCCCCCTCAGTTTGGCTCGCCTCCATCCGCTCCCTCACGCAGCGTGCACTCTGTAAAGGCGGACCAGGTGCAGGAGTGGATGACTTTATTGCTCGGGCCCCCGTGACCGCCGCCCCTCAGGTCCTCCTCAGGCAGCTGAGCCCTCAGCCATCACTCCGTCGATCCAGGCCACGTAGCTCGCCACGCGCGTGTAGATGCCGGGCTTCTTGGGGTTGCCACAAACACGTGAGCCCGAGGTGACCACGCCCTCGGCCACGCCGCCGCACACCAGCGGGCCTCCAGAGTCACCCTGCAGGGAGCGATGTCATGAGGTCCGGTGCAGGGCCGCCGTAGGCGTCCGGCCCGCCCTTCGGCGTCCGGTCCGGCTCCACCGGCGCCTGCTGCAATTCCCCTCAGCCCGCCGGTCCCAACAGTTCCCTCGCTCGTCAATCTCAGGCCCCGCCCACCAAGGCCCCACCTCCGCCGGCTTTCGGCTCCGCCCCTCTCCAGGCTCCACTCCGCACTCCGTCCCACGGAAGTGGAACAGCCCCCTCCTCCGACCCTGCCCCACTCCTGGCCCTCTCCAAGCTCGGGCCCCAACTCGTCCGCACGCTCTTCCAGATCCCACCTCTCCTCCCAACCCTGCCTAGACCTCTGGCCAGCCACGCCCACCCAGTCTGAGTCATTGACCCTCCCATCTCAGCCCCCACACCTGCCTCAGGCCACGCCCACTCTCCTGGGGGGGGCACTCTGCGAGCTCCCCCGCGCGCGACCCGCCCTTTCCATCAGCCTCGCCTCCCGTATTCCCGCGCGCCCCGCCCCTTCTGTTGGCTCCGCCCCCAGCAGGCCGCGCCCCCCCCCCCCCCCCCCCGCCTCGCCCTCCCGAGGCCTTGGCCCCCACCCCTCTACTGGACCAGCCCCGCCCTTGCACCTTGCAGCTGTCCCGGTGTCTGCTCTCCGCGCACATCATGCTGTTGGTGATGGTGCCGTCATGGTACTTGCGCAGGTTGCAGGTGGCGCGGTCGAGCACCGGCAGGAGTAGGTGCTGCAGGCGGTCTGGCCGCCGGCCAGCGTGGTTAACCACGCCCCAGCCGGCCACGTCGCAGAGCGTGCCGGCCGCCACGTCGCGGTCCTTGCGCTGCCAGGGCAGGGGCTGCACGTAGGGGCCCAGCACAGCCTTCTCAGAGAGCTGGGGGTTGGGGCGGAAGGGGATGTTAGGGTCGGGGCGGGGGCGAGGGCGAGGGCCCCGGGGCAGCAGGGGGGACTGGGGCTAGACTCAGCAGACCTGCAGCAGGAGGAGGTCGTGGTCGATGGTGTCCGGCCGGCTGTCTGGGTGGGGCACTGCGCGTAGCACGTCGTACAGGCGCTTGGAGGGCTCCGGCTGTGACAGGGAGTGCGCGCCCAGGAGCACCTGCACCTTCCCGTCGGCCCTGGGAGTGGGGTGGACCCACCATCAGAGTCACGTTCCCGCCCCACCTCACCCCACCCCACCCCACCCCGTCCCGCTCTTTGCCCCAGGCCACTCACACATCCTCCAGGCAGTGCGCTGCGCTCATTACCCACTGCTCGGCCACCAGGAAGCCTCCGCACACGTGCTTGCCGTTCACTTGCACGGATGCCATGTAGGGCCGCGAGTGGGACATGGCCTCTCGGCCGCCCAGGATCCTGCCGCGGGGCTGAGCCGCTGGAGGTAGGCAGGTCAGCGTGAGGACTTAGGGGGTGACTGCAGCCCCCCCCCCCGCCCCCCGCTAGGATTCTCTCTCTACCCCGAGGCGGCTCCAGCACGCCTCAGACCTGGAATTCCATCCTTACAATTCTCCCCGACAGAGTTGCAAACTCCGGGGGGGCCCAGGGAGGAATGCCCGAGAAGACAGATGATAGGGAGTGACCGAGTCTGGGGCAAATGCCATACCTACACATTGGGCCTGAGGCTGCAATTTAAACATAAGGAAAGCCGGACTGTCCAAACCCAACACCCCTGCCAGCCATTACCCCTCGAGCTGCCGGTTTTCCAGTGTGTGGAAAGCTAGGTTCAAAGTTTTGAGAATTACCCCCGGTGGTCCAGTGGTTAGGACTCGTTGCTTTCACTGCCGAGTGCACGGGTTCAATCCCTGGTGGGTGATCTAAGATCCCACAAGCTGCACAGCCCGGCCTCCTCCCCACCAAAAAAATAAACCACCAAAATTTTGAGAATCCCTTGGTTTTCAGAGGCTTCTGTTCATGTGAAACCTGCCCCCTCCCTGCCCACTTAGGGGGGTTGGAGGACAGTCCTGTTTGACGGAGCAGGCCCCCTGGCTGACCGCCCTGCAAGCTGGTGGCCCCCAGCGGTCACCGCAGGCCCAGGTTCACTCACCACACACGGTCGCCCCGAGGAGGATCAGAGCCGCCAGGTGCAGGGAGCGGTCCGCCATGATGCTGCAGTGGCCTTGACACTGACCCAGGCCAGGCCCTGGGGGTGCTTTTATGAGGGTGGAAGGGGGCGGGCTCTCGCACAGGCCCTATCAGCCGGGTGGGCAGCAGCCCAGTTGGCATGGGGAAGCCACCTGTCCACCCTCCCCAGGGGCGTGGTTGTCTCCCACGGACTTTGTACCAAGAGTATAGACAGGCTGCTGGGCATGCGTCCCGCCTCTGTGAGCCTGGCCCCAGGCACAGGGGCTCCTGTGGGGAGCAGCCCCTCAGGATGGGCGGCAGGCAGAGCAGAGGGAGGGACCTACACCCAGCCCCACGGCCCCGTCTCTGCAGAGTGCCTTTGCAGCCCCAAGGTTTCACAACAGCAGCTGGGAACCACAGTTTGTAAACAGCCCACTTCCGCATTTTCTGCTTCTTTCTCTTTCTCTTCCTCCTGCAACTTGGAGAGGAGGTCGGGTGGGGGTGGGGGAGAGGTCATCCAACACCCTTGTCCCTGTTGCTGTGGCTCTGGAGCTTGATACCCCAACAAGTAGAATATTGGAAAGGTGGTGTGTATGGGGCAGCTGGAAAGACCATTGGATACAAGTGACAGGAAAACCGAGGCAAACTGGGTGGAGCCTTCTACAAGGAAATTACGTGGAAAGTTCATGGGTCTACCTTCAGGTGTAGCTTGATCCAGTTACTTGAACAAGGTCAGGTTTCTGCCTTTGGTTCCTCCTTTCCTCCTTGATGGCTTTTCTCCTCACTAGGCTCCCCTGTTGTGACCCCAGACTCGGCCCAGGAGCTCAGTCAGCCCCTCCGTAAATTCCCCATCACTGTAGCCGGAATCTCAAGCCTGCCTCTGACTGGCCGAGCTTGGATCGCATGCCCCTATACCGTCACTGCGGGCAGGTGATGGCAGGTTCTGAGGAGCAGAACCTGGGTCACATGGCCCTCTATAAGTTGGGGATGGCGGGTCAACATCTCGTGAACCTACTACTAGTGGGAGATGCTGCGTGTGACCAGAAGGGTGGGGAGGACCTCAGGCTGCTCCCAGTGGGAACAGTGCACAATCTTTTCCCCTCTCCTTCTTTTCGTGGTGAAAAGAAAAATAGAGAACAACATAGCAAATGTGACTTGTTAGATCCCAACGTGTTTTCTTACTCAAATCAGAAACTCTGAAACGAAAGCCCATTCGCATGTGGAGTCCAGATTATGTAAGTCAGAGTGTTGGAAATTGCAACAAAATTTGGAAATGACCCAACAAGACAAGATGGTTCAATAAATAACCCTGCTCGTCCCCGGATGTTTTGTTGACATGGAAAGACCGCCAGGGTGTAGTATTTATTAAGTGGAAAAAGTGATTGCAGGGCAGTGGGTCACCTTTCTGAGCCGCTGGCACCCAGGGGGAGGTGTGCCCCGGTGACAACCTGCGGGAAGAGCCGGCAGGCAGAGGGAGCAGCAGACGTTAACGACCTTGAGGTGGGACCCCCCCCCGGGGGGGGTGCTGCAGGGATCGGGTATTTGAGGATTTGGCACGAGGGGACAGAGAGGGAGTGATTTATCCTGGCCCCCTGGTGTGGGGTCCGGGGTGGGGGAAGGGGTGTCACCTGATGTTAACTTCTCTCATTTACTTGCTTGGGTGATCGTTTCCCACGCCATCAGACTGTGAGCCGAGTGATGGCAGAGGCCACATGTGTCGCGGCCCCCACCTGTGGCCCTAGGAGGTTCCTTCTCAGGCTCAGAGGCAGAAGAGGGGTGTAGGCTGGCCGTCTCCCCCAGGGCTGTGACTCCTTCGGGGCTGGGTGTTTCCTTGTGAAACATCTGCGTGGCTTTGCCCCCCGACCCCTGCCAAGGCAGAAGGCTGGGGAGGTGGGGGAGGGATTGTCTCCCCACCCAGTGAGGCCAAGGCTGGCCTGGGACCCCAACCCCTGGCTGGGTCCTTCCCAGATAGTGTGCCTCACTCTTCCCCACAGGGAAACTGAGGCTCAGAGACAGCAAGCAAGTTGCCCAAAGTCACAGAGCCGGGACTCAAACCCAGGCTCCTGAGCGTGGCTTCACAGCTCTCTGCACCTCCACTTCCTCATCTGTAAAGTGGGGCAACTCATAGGACCTGCCTCGAGGGCGGAGAGGACCAGTTGAGTGAATACTTGCAAAGACTCACAATGATTTCTATGCCTTGTAAGCACTCATGAACACTCGCTACAGTGCTTTTCATTATCGCCACCTGCAACATTAGTTTAATTATGCTTGATAGGAGGAAAAACCAGAAATGGCAATCAGTATCCTTTTGTAGAGGGTGGGGAAGGGACTTCTTACCCCAAAGCCCTGAATTAGCTGCCACCTGGTGGCAGCGTACTCGTGACATGCCCAAGACATTCTCCTGAGGACTTTCGACACTCGGTGGCACAACCAGCAAACCCCCAGACACATTCTGCAAAACAGAAGGTTTTTATTGTGCTAGGTGCCACATGACGCTGCATGGGAAGGGCCCAGCCAGGGGCGGGTCAGGTGGGGTGACAGGAGAAGCCCCTTCTAGCAGGTCCTGCCCGCAGCGTCCCTAGGGTGGAGGGAGGGGCCGTCATCGTCACCACCGTAGCGGCGGATGATGGAGTTGATCCAGTCTGCAAACTTGGCGACGGAGGCAAAGGCGTCTGGGAAGGTCCCGGAGCCGCAGCCCCCTCGGATGAAGGAATCGATCCCATGGACCAGCCTGTTGCAGACCAGGGGCCCGCCGGAGTCCCCCTGTGGAGCCAGACAAGTTCGGGAGTCTGGGCTTCCAGTCCCCACCCTCACACCCCCACCCACCCCCTTCAGGGTCGGGGACTCCTTCCACGGGTCTGGCTGTAGTTCTAGTTGCTGCAGCCTGGATGGGAGCGCGGTGGTGGCTCGGGGGGACATGGGGTACGTACAAAGCAGATGCCGGCATGCCGGCCTGGCACCAGGGTGCACACGTTGGAGGGGCGGCAGAGGGCTGTCACCACGGTCACGTTGAGCTGCTGCAGGACTGGGGGCGGTGGCCGGTTCGTGTCCAGCTGGCCCCAGCCCATGGCCACACACTGCACCCCTTCTCCCACGCCTTGGTCCTGGGCGGGCAGCTGGGCCACCTGCACATTGGTGTTGATGGTGGCCATCCTACTGAGCTGCAGCAGGTGGGATGGAGCAGTGGCATGTCACAGAGGGTGGGGAGTGACGACCCTCACCTCTCTGGGCCCTGGTTTCCCCACCATGGTCCTGGAATGTTTCAGAGCAGGACACCCACCCTGCAGGTTGCCTCCCACTTCAAGCCTCAGTTTCCCCGTCCGTAAAGTGGGAGCAGTCACCGTGGCTCAGGGCATCCCTGGATCTGTCTTGAGTGCAATAAACAGTAGGTAATAGGGCTTCCCTGGTGGCATAGTGGTTGAGAATCTGCCTGCTAATGCAGGGGACACGGGTTCGAGCCCTGGTCTGGGAGGATCGCACGTGCCGTGGAGCAACTAGGCCCGTGAGCCACAACTACTGAGCCTGCGCGTCTGGAGCCTGTGCTCCGCAACAAGAGAGGCCGCGATAGTGAGAGACCCGCACACCGCGATGAAGAGTGGCCCCCGCTTGCCACAACTAGAGAAAGCCCTCGCACAGAAACGAAGACCCAACACAGCAAAAATAAATTAATTAATAAACTCCTACCCCCAACATCTTCTCTAAAAAAAAAAAAAAAGGTAATAAAGCAAACGATGGGCCACAGCAACGACCATAAAACCCTTGTTCTAGAACATTGCCTGAGAATAATCATAGCTGGGCAAGCAGAGGGGAAAGGCAGGTTTCTCCCTCCGGTCTCCCACTGGCCCGAATGTGGGGAATTTTGCCCCATTTGGCAAAGAGGGAGACTGCCCCTTCCCTCTGCCAGCGGGCACAAAAATACCTTTCTCGCTGTCATCTCATGTAATCTCTGACAGCCCTGCACGGCGGGGGTGGGGTGGGGGTGGAGAGTATTTCTCTGTTTTACAGAGGGGGAGACTGAGGCACACAGAGATGGGGGCGACACCGGGTCTGCGCCCGCCAGCCTTGTCCCCCAGGCTCCTGCCCCTCCCCCACCCTCCCCAAGCCTCCCACGGGCCTTTGCACCCGCTCTTCCTGCCCCGCCCCCGGCCACGCACCTGGAGAACCGCGATGTCGTTCTCCAGGCGCAAGGGGTTGAAGCCGTTTTTAAAGACCCGCTGGACCCTGAACGTCTGCCGGGTCCGCTCTTGCCGACGCAGGTTATGTGCCCCCAGCACCACGCGCACCGACCGGTGGTTCCTGGGGCGGGGGGACAGGAGGTGATTGGGGCGCCCGCGGGGTCGGGAGCGGCGGAGAGACCCCGCCCGAGCGTAGGAGGACCTGCAAACCCTCGCGCCTTCGCCGGAAGGCCCCCCCCCCGGGCCCGCAGCACGGCCCGCGCGACCCTCGTGCGGCGGGCGCACTGGAACCCGAGATGGGGACGCGCGGGGACACTCACTTGCCGTTCAGACAGTGCGCGGCCGACAGCACGAAGTTCCGCGCGATCAGGGTGCCGCCGCAGAAGTGGCGTCCGCGCCTCTGCAGGGACGCCATGAAGGGCCACGCGTGCGGCCTGGCCGGCCGGCCCCCCACGATCTCCGAGGCCAGCGCGGGGCCTGGGAGCAAGGGCGGTGGCGGCGGTGAGCGGCGCGGAGGAGCCCCGCCCCCGCCCGGGAAACCCCCCCCCCCCTCAGGACCCCACCGGGTCGGGTTCTTGCCGTGCTTGTCGCCCAGAGAGGGGAGGGGGCCTGCACGGTCCCCCTGCCAGGGCGCAGCTAGATCTGGACTTCACCCGCTGAGAGTCCCCAGAGACCCCGCTGTTCAGACCTCACCACTCAGGACCTCAGCCTTCTCCTTATCCCAGCTGTCACTCCCCATGAGGATGAGGGGGCCGAGAGGGTCCCCAGCAGGTGGAGAGGCAGGACTGGACCCCAGGGACTGACCCGGGCCCCGCTCACCGCCCAGCAGCACGGCCAACAGGACAGCGGCCAGGGCAGGGCTGGAGGGTCTGCAGCTTTGGATCATGGTTGGGCGGGAGCTCTGGCGTCTCTGCCCTTTGTGCCCACCTGCCCTTCTTATAGCCCCCATGCCCCAAGGCCGTTGCAGTTGCCCGTGGGGGGGCCTGGTGCCCCCGCTTCCTCTCTGGAGGGGGTGATGGGAGAACAGGGGGGAGAGGATGTGTGCAAGGGGCGGGGCTGGCTCCAGGAGGGTCCCCAGATCAAACTCAGGATGCACAATTAAACTGGAACGTCAGATAAGCTTTTTTTTTTTTAGCATAAGTATATCCCAAATATAAGCACAGGATGTACTTACGTACAAAGTTAGTCTTTGTTTATCCGACATTCAAAGTTTGCTGGGAGTACTGTATTTTTGCTAAATCTGACCACTCCGGCCCAGAGGAGTTGGCTGGGACGCCCACGTGCCTCAGTTTACCCAGGGCAACGGCAACCATGTGCACGCAGCCCTGTCCTGACATTTGGGAGCTGCCTACCCAGTGAAATGGTGGGGGGACTGGGCTTTGAACCCAGGTGCCCACAGTGCACAGCTGGAGGGAGACTTGCTGCCTATTCCTCAGCCTTGGGTCTCCCTCTTGGAGCCCGGACTGGTTGCTGTTCCTAACGGGGAACTCAGTCCCACCTGGGACCTGGTCAGTCTCTGGGGGCCCTCAGAGGTTCTGGGAAGGAATCCCTCCCACCCCCACCCCACCCGCACCCCTCTGAGCTTCTCTGAACCCCCTTCCAGCCTGAGGCAGAGGAAAAAATTCCTGCCCAGACCTGGAGGCTGGATCATGGATCTCCAACCAAGTTTGAAAACTTCAGCCTGGACCTTGGAAGAACTCAAGCCGAACAATTGAGATGGGGTCCACCAGGGCCAGTTCCCAGCCCCGTGGCCGCAGTTCAACTCCCCCACCCCCACCCCGTCCCAGGCTGCTCCAGCTGCAACTGTTGTAGCCAAGGCTGTCGCAAGAAGCAACGTTCTCCTGGCTCGGAGCAGGGTTCAGGGGAGGGAACCAACGGATCCATCTGCAGGAACAGGCGGGCGGGGGCCCTCAGGGACACCCAGAGGCGGGCTGGGGCTGGAGTCCAGTTTGTCCCTGGGCTCCTCCTTGGTGTGTGGCCACAGGCAAGCAAACCTCCATCTCTCCCCTCTCGGTGGGGTCCCCACCCTGCTGAGTTAAAGTTACCATAGAGCACTTGGTAAGCACCTGCTGTATACATAACCCTGTTTCCAGTGGGGGTGGGAATAATGGAGGAGACCGTGACTCAGGCAGGGAGACCAGATTTAAACAAAAGCTGCATCTATATGGAGCACCACCTGTATGCTATTTCCTCACAGGTCATGGTGGCTAAGCTTGTGGACTCTGGGTTCAGATCCTGGAGTGGCCACTTGCCCACTATGACTTCAGGCTATGGATGTAACCCCTCCATGCCTCAGTTTCCTCATCTGTAAAATGGAAGTTATAGGCTCCCATCTCACAGGATTGTCCTGAGGATTAAATGAATGAACTTTTTGTAAAGTTCTCAGATGAGAAAGTGCCGTCCTTGAGGGCTTGTTAACCATTAACCCTCTTCCAAAGGGCACGGTGCTGGTTGCCTTGGGGAGCGGGGCTGGGCATCTGGGGGAGTTCTGATTCACGATCAGAGCCGTGATGCCACGGGGAGTCTCTCGCTTGATCCCCGTCACACCGCAACAGGAAAATGATGCTCTGCGTGTCCTTCCCACGCTGTTGGGAGCCGCCCTGCTGTCCCCGAGGTCCCCCAGGTCGCATCTGCCCAACATCCTGTTTATGATTCCTGTGGGTCTGTCCCCTGAATCTCAACAACCCTGGCCAACCTCCAGCAAATCAACCCAGGCCCCTATATCCCCCAGCCTCACCTCCCCTTCTTGGATCTGATCTTTGGTGTGCAGAACTTTCCTCTGTCACACACACACGTACACGGGCTCATGGAAAATAGAAAACAGGCTTCCCTGGTGGCACAGTGGTTAAGAATCCGCCTGCCAGTGCAGGGGACACGGGTTCGAGCCCTGGTCCGGAAAGATCCCACATGCCGCGGAACAACTAAGCCCGTGCGCCACAACTACTGAGCCTGCGCTCTAGAGCCCACGAGCCACAACTACTGAGCCTGAGCTCTAGAGCCCGCGAGCCACAACTACTGAAGCCCGTGAGCCACAACTACTGAGCCCGCGCGCCTAGACCCCGTGCTCCACAAGAGAAGCCACCGCAGTGAGAAGCCTGCGCACCCACCCCAACGAAGAGTAGCCCCTCTCGCGCAACTGGAGAAAGCCTGTGTGCAGCAGCAAAGACCCAAGGCAGCCAAAAAAAAAAGAAAAGTTAAAAAAAAAGAAAGAAAATAGAAAACACCCGGGGCTGTTTTTTCTGGATCTTTCTGTTCCCATCAATGGGCTCAATCCAACATTCCCTCCAGCAAACCTCATTTACCCCCAGTGCTGGGCACCAAAATCCCTCTGGGCTTTTTATAGAAACCACTTCCCTGCCGCTGGCCCGTGGGAAATGCAGAAAATTCCCGGCGTTCCCTCAACACTTATCAGCTTGCGTTTCCCAGGATTTCGGCTTTGCCTCAGGTCTCAGCACACCCTTGCTCCTGCTGAAGTGGAAAACCAGTCTCATCTCCTCCCCTGGGGTGGTCGGCTGAGGTGTGAAACAGTTAAAAAGGGGGCAGCCCTGGGGGTTCTGGCTCCAGCTTGAATTCGCATGCTGCCACCAGATGGCGGCAGAGTAAATCAGTAACAAAAGAGCTGCCTTCCAACTCTGGTGTGTCCGGTGAGCTGGTTGGCCCCTCTCTCTGAGCCTCCACTGCCTCATTGCCGTGGCCACGTGCCCTCTCCACGGCTGGCCAATGACCCCTACCTCTGCCTGGCCTCAGGCCTCTCCTCTAGACCCCAGTTCATTCTGTGGCCCTGCATGCTCCATCCCTGCCCCCTCCCTGACCTGCTCTCCTTCCCCCACACCCCCAAGCTTGTCCTGATGCAGGGCCCTTACACTGGCTGTGCCTTGCCTGGCGACACTTCTCCTTTTGTTCGTATTCAGGCATTGCTGCCTCCTTCAAGAAGCCTCCCTAATAGCCTTTCTGCCTGCCCCTGACCGGTCAGGAGCCCCACAGGCCCTGGGCACCCCGTGTTATGAGAGCTTGGTCCTCAAGTGGCCCCAGAGCTAGGAGACACAGAACTGGACAGGACACCCCTAGCCCTGAGGGCCAGGGTGGGGCTCCTTGGACACTTGGGAAATGTCTGGAGTGACTCCGTTTTCCAGATGAGGAAACTGAGGCACAGAGAGGGGCGGCAACTTGCCCCGGGTCACACTGGCGGGGCTGGGTTAGAACCCACGTCTGCGGGCATCTGGGGAGTGGGATCCGCTGTGACCTGCGCCCTCTTCCGACTTCCAGGCCTCTGTTCCCACCCCCACCCCGAGCTCGGGGTTTGGGGACTCGGACGCTGAGGACCCTGGGCCACTCTCCCCCACATCTCCCTGTGGGAAGGACACACAGGAGCCAGGGGGACGGCTCAGCTTTTATTGATGCACCGTGGGTCTGCCTGGCTCCCAAGAGCCGGGGGCGCAGGAAGGGGGGCACGGGCGCAGAAGCAGACCCGCCGCGTCTCTCCACAGCATGGCCTCAGTGCCCGGGGGTGGGGGTGGGGCTCAGGGGCCGTCCTCGCCCCCCGCGTTGCTCAGCACTGAGCGGATCCAGTCTACGTAGAGGGAGACGCGAGCAAAGAAGTCCGGGTACTGGCGGGTGGCGCATCCCTGGATCACAAAGGAGTCCATGCCCTGGATGACACCTTCGCAGATCAAGGGGCCGCCCGAGTCTCCCTGGGGAGGGTGCAGGTCGGTCAGTCACTCAGGCCAGGCCAGCAGCCAGACGAGGCTACCTCAGGGGAAGGGGCCACGTAGGAGTGAAATGTTTCCAGTCTAGAATTTTCTTTAAAGTATGTGGGTGAGACAAGGAGGGGAGGCCCCTCTGGAGGAGAGAGGGCATTTATTGGCCCCCTGCTATATACCTGGACCCCAGAATTCTGGGTGTGGCCCCAGGAGCGGGGCTGGGGCACCCACCCAAGGGGGGGCTGCGGGGTGGAAAAGCCCCCAGACCCATGAAGGCCCCGTTACCCCCTCACGATGGGTGTGCCCACCTTCCAGATGGTGTGACGGAGGCACCCGCCTGCCTGCCCTCCCTCCCTGTCCCGGCTGTCCCTGCAGCCACCGAGCTGCAGCCCCCAGTACATACAAAACAGATGCCAGCGCTGCGCCGGGGCACAAAGGTGCACACGTTCTGTGGCCGGCACAGGAAAGTGACCACGGTGACGTTGAGCTCCTGCAGGACCTGGGGCAGCGGCTCAGGTGCCCAGGCGGCCCCAGCCCACGGCCAGGCACTGGGTGCCGTGGGGCAGCAGCTGGTTCTGCTGGGGGAGCTGGGCCACCGCAACCTGGGGGTTGAGGGTGGCCGGGCGGTCCAGCTGGGACAGAGGGCGGTTGGTGGGCAGTGAGTCTCCAGGACCCGCAGCCACCCGTGGACGATTATCTCAAAGTGCCTCCTCCAGGCCTTTGCACATGCTGTTCCCTCCGCCTGGCTCTACCTCAGGGGTCACCTCCTCCAGGGAGGCTGCCCTGATCACCCTCCAAACCTGCCAGGGCTCAGTTTCACATTCCCCGAGGCCATGAGACTCCCCTTTGCAGCATTGGTCACTGTTGCGTTCATTCACTTACGAAGCACTTATTGAGCACCAACTGTATGCTTGATCCTGGGCTAAGCCCTGGGGATCCTACCTCTGCCTTCCGGGAGCTGATCTTTGGGGCTGGGAGGGGCCAAGAAGAGAATGGCAGGCGGCAGAGTCAAGGGAAACATAGCCCAGTGACGAACAGTGTATCGGGGGAGAGGTGGCTGTCACTCAAGTAGGGTGAGGGGAAGCTTCCCTGAGGAGGGGAGGCTGGTGCCAAGGCTGAGGGTATCTGGGAACAGCGCAGGCAGCAGGGAGGGGACGCAGCTGGGCAAAGGCTGGGGGCGGGGCGTGGGGGCATCCCGCTTGCTCAGAAGGTGGTGACTGGCTCTCTCCCCACCAGGCCGTGTCCCACGCCCGCCGGGGCTCCTGTACAGTAGGTGCTGGAAAATGAATGAACGGGGGTCCCTGGGCCCTGCTGGCCCCGCGCACCCGCCTGCAGGAGGAGGACGTCATTCGGCTTCTCCTGTGGGTCGTAGTTGTTCTCAAACAGGCGGCTGATGCTGAACCTCTGCTCGGTGGGCTCGGAGGTCTGCAGGCTGTGCGCCTCGCTGGGACCCCGACCCCCCCACGCGCCCCCCCCCCCCGTCCTGAGGCCCAGGGTGCAGCCCCTCAGGGACTGCCCGCCGTCCCAGGAGACGCCCCCCCCCCCCCGCGTCTGCATCTTGCCCCCGAGGGTTGGACCCCTGGCTTGAGCTAATCCTCCTGGGGCTTCAGGGGGTCACGTCGGACTGGGGAGCAGGGCAGGTGCCTGCCTAGTTTGGGATGAGAGGGTTGGGCAGATGGACGGAGGGGCTGAGACCAGGCAAGCGGAGGCAGGCCGCGCCTCGCCCCCTCGGACCCCCGGGGCAGCGCCGCGCCCCCTCCCTCGGAGCACCACCCCCTCCCCGGGCAGGCCCGCACCGCGCAGGCGCACTCGCTCACACGTTGTTCAGGCAGTGGGCTGCGGTCAGCACGAAGCGCGGGTGGATCAAGGTCCCCCCGCAGAAGTGGTTGCTGGGGAACAGCTCCAGCGACGCCATGTAGGGGCGCGAGTGGGGCTGGGCTTCCCGCCCATCCACTATCTCCGCGGCCCGGGCTACACCTGGGGACGCCGGAGTCAGCGGCCGTCGCCTTGCCTAACGCCCTCCGCGGCTCCCTGGACGGGGGACCGGCCCCACCCCACCGCCCCATCCCCCGCCCAGGGAACCCAGACGGGGGTCGGAGGACGAGGGCAGAGCCGCTGTGTGGCCTTCACCAGGCCCGGGACCCCTCAGAGCCTCCGTTTCCCCATGTGCAAATTGGAGGTCCCATAGCAGCACAGGGCGGCTGGGGGCTGTGGAGGGAAGAGGCCCGGGCCCGGGACAGTTAGCGCTGGGGAGAGCCCGGTGGTCATTGTCATTATTATTTCTGAAGGCTCCCAGGAAGAAGCGGCGCCCAGTCCTGGAGGTCAGGAGGGGGAAGAAGCTGGCAAGATGACCCATCTTGCAGATGGACAACTGAGGCATGAAAAAGCCTCATCAGAATGAGGGCGGAGGGGTTCCCTCACTCCGGTTTTTCCTCTGACATGTGCGTCGTTCACTCGGTGACACATTCGTTCGTGCGTGCACACTTACTGAGTGCTTGCTGGGTGCCAGGTGCTGTCCAGGGATTCTGGTTATATTGAGTCCCTAGGACACCTCCCTGGGCAGGAAGGACTAGGTTTTGCCCATTTTACAGATGGGGAAAGAGAGCTACGTATCCCAGGCCCCCCCTTTCTCTCCTCTCCTCCCCTTGAGGCATTCATCCCAAGCAGCCAGCTGAGCTGGGTCCTGCTTCACTTTCCCCATCTGAGCCGTGAGGGCATGGGACAGGCAGATGGACGGACGGACGGACTTGGGCCCCACGCACCGCCCACCAGCACAGCCAGCAGCACCGGGGCGAGGGCAGGGCTGGAGGGTCTGCAGCTTCGGGTCATGGTTGGGCCATGCCCCCTGCCTGCCCACCCCCTCTTATAGCCCCAATTCAGGGAGGCCATTAGGGTTGCCCCACACCTGGGCTGGGTGTCCCCACTTCCTCCTTCCAGCTTGAGGGCTGGGGAGCTTGGGGGTCAAAGCTGCACCCCAGGAAGCCTGCAGGGGCTTCAGGCTCAGGCTCGGGGTCCTCAAGAGATGCAGGAAGGTGGCTCCCACCCACCCCATGCGGGAAGTCCTCTGGACAAGGGGGCTTGTGGCCACAGCCCTCACAGTGACATGCACCCCAGCTTCCACACCTCCAAGGGGGCACTGCCTGCCCCCAGAGGGTCCCTGTAGCCCCAGCAAGGTGAGATGTGGCCGACGTGTGCAGGGGTGGGATGAATCCCACTCAGCAGGACAGAAAAGGGGGTGAGGGTCTCAGAGCCCTGCGCCTCCTGAGACCCACAGGATCATCTCTCTGCCCTCACTTTGTCTGGGGGAGTCGCTCTTCCCTCTAAGGCAGAGCTCTCACCTGGGGCGATTCCTCCCCCAGGGACACCTGGAGATATCTGGGGACACCTGTGGTCGTCACGACTGGGGGGCTCCTGGCATGCAGTGGCTGGGACCAGCGATGCTGCCCCACACGGGAGGGGGCAGGGGGAGACTCTGGTGCCGGGAGACATTTATTTATGTATCTATTTATAACTGACTCATTATTATGAAAAATTTAAACCTACAGAAGCATAGATAGAGGAGCTCACGGAATTTGGGGGCCAAAAAAAAGTTGTTAAGCTTTTCATTTTGAAAGCATTTCACGCTTACAGCAGTCCGCAGAATTCCCGGATGTGCTGCCCCAGCTTCCCCGGGGCCACGTCTTGCACAAAGTTTGCCCCCTCACAGGCCGCCTGGATTTCACAATCAGCCAGTCTCTGGTCCAGGATCCCCCACCCTCGCCTCCCCGAGTCTCCTGGGCTCTGGGGCAGCCCCTCAGCCTCTCCTGGCCCTCATACCGTGTCCTTGGTGGCAACCTGGTGGGTTTTTGGGGGAACGTCCCTCCGAATGGGCTTGTGCGGGGTCCCCACACGGAGATGGGGTCTGCATACCGATCGATGGTCCCCAGGACATGGGGCATCATCTCTGAGGCGCCTGCGTGTCCCTCCCGCCGAGTCACACTTTCCCCTTTGGAATGAATGAACGTCTCTGAGGCAGAAACACCTGCTCTGAGTTTTGCCCACAAAGGACTCCTGGAGCAGCCTGCGTGCCTCACTGCTTCCCGCCCTGCGGGTGGCTGCCCCTCTGCCGATGCGTTTTTATTTTTTATCTTTTAAATTTTATTGAAGTAGAGTTGATTTACAATATTGTGTTAATTTCTACTAAACGGCAAGGTGACTCAGTTATACATATATATATATATATATATATATATATATATATTCTTTTCTTTCCCCCCCCCAGGCTCTTTTTTTCAAATTAATTAATTTATTTTTTATATTCTTTTCCATATTCTTTTCCATTATGGTTTATCACAGGATAGTGAATATAGTTCCCTGTGCTCTACAGTAGGACCTTGCTGTTTATCCATCCTATGTATAATCGTTTGCATCTGCTAACCACAAACTCCCAGTCCATCCCTCCCCGACCCCTCTCCCCCTTGGCAACCATAACTCCGTTCTCTATGTCCATGAGTCTGTTTCTGTTTCGAAGATAAGTTCATTTGTGTCATATTTGAGATTCCACATATAAGTGATATCATATGATATTTGTCTTTCTCTTTCTGACTTACTTCACTTAGTATGATAATCTCTAGGTCCATCCATGTTGCTGCAAATGGCATTATTTCGTTCCTTTTCACGACTGAGTAATATTCCATTGTGTATATATACCACATCTTCTTTATCCATTCCTCTGTCGATGGACCTTTAGGTTGTTTCCATGTCTTGGCTATTGTAAATTGTGCTGCAATGAACACTGAGGTGCATGAATCTTTTTGAATTATACTTTTGTCGGGATATATGCCCAGGAGTGGGATTGCTGGATCATATAGTAACTCTATTTTTAGTTTTTTGAGGAACCTCCACACTGTTCTCCACAGTGGCTGCACCAACTTACATTCCCACCAACAGTGTAGGAGGGTTCCCTTTTCTCCACAACCTCTCCAGCATTTGTAATTTGTAGACTTTTTGATGGTGGCCATTCTGACCCGTGTGAGGTCAGAATTCACACCTCATTGTATTTTTGATTTCCTCTTCTCTAATCACTAGTGATCTTTTCATGTGCCTGTTGGCCATCTGTATTGCCGAAGTGTTTTTAAGTCACACATCAGCCCAGTCACTCGGGAAAGGCCGCCGGGCGTCTGGGACTCCGCAGCCCTGGGTGTGGTCCTGACATGTCTCCACAGAAACCCGGGGCTGCTGTGCCTTTTGCTTTCAGAACTGGTTTTTCTCGTTTGACAAGAACATCTCTTCGGACTGGCACTGTCCGGTCCAGCGGGGCAGGCTGCTTGGTGCCTCGGTTTCCCCACGTGTACAATGGGGTGATCGTAGTCATAGTCCCTCCCCCAGGGCGACAGCTGGAGGATTGGATAAGTTAGAGTATTGGAGTGTGTGGGCGCGCAGTGAGGTGTGGTGAGCACAGGTGCCAGCCCTGTCGCTGTCACCCCACCACTCCCTTCCTTTTTCTGCTGTGCTTCTCCCCGTCTCAGCCTGTCCTCTCGGTGGCTGGGCCGGGTCAGCACGTGCCTCTCTCAGATCCAGGCTCTTCTGGGGCCAGACGCGGGGCGGGTTCACCCCAGGGTCCGGAGTCCCTCGCCTTGGTTCACATTCTGCTGTGCTTTGCGATTCTGGGCTAGAAACGCCACCTCTCTGGGCCTCGGTTTCCCCATCTGTTAATGCTGGGGAGTCATGAGAACAACCCCATCTCAGGGGCTGACTTCCCTAATACAGTTAAGAACTTGATAAAGGGGATACACACAGGGGAACATCACTCAGCCCCGAAAAGGAGAGAGACACTGACACTCGCCACAGCGTGGATGGACCCTGAGAACACGATGCTCAGTGAGAGAAGCCAGACACAGAAGGACACACAGGGTGTGATTCCATTGATGGGAAACGTCCAGAACAGGCAGAGCGTTCCTGGTTGTCAGGGGCTGGGGGAGAGCATGGGGGTGAGTGCTCATGGGGACAGGGCTTCTTTTCAGGGTGGTGAGAATGTTCTGGAATTAGAGGTGGTGGTTGCACAACCCTGTGACTATACTAAACGCCGCTGAATTGTTAAGCGGGTGGGTTGTATGGTAGGAGAAGTACATTTCGATAAAGCTTTAACTGAAAAAGAAAAAGAAACACACACACACAACCTTGCTAGGTAACTGCCCACAGGGTCCTGGCCGGAAGCTCTCACTCCCCAGGGAGCCTCCCGGTGGGTGGGGTGGGGGGTGGGGGGGGGAGGGGAGTCACAGCATCAGACAAGACAGGGGGATGGCCCGGGGTCCTCCTCGCTGCTTCAGGCCTGGGGTGGGGGCAGGCAGGTGAGTGCAGGGCTG
This sequence comes from Delphinus delphis, assembly GCF_949987515.2. Taxonomy (NCBI): domain Eukaryota; kingdom Metazoa; phylum Chordata; class Mammalia; order Artiodactyla; family Delphinidae; genus Delphinus; species Delphinus delphis. The sequence goes on along the minus strand of NC_082685.1, from coordinate 2,059,179 downwards.
GGGGGCTGCCTGAAGGCAGAGGCTTGGGAAGGCACGGGACTGGGTGGGGAGCTGGGGCCACCGGGAGCCCTGGGGGTTGTAACTGGGAGGGAGGGAACCATCGGGGGCCTCTGGGGGTCGGGCCGGCAGGTGGAGGGGAAGTGAGGCTGGAAGCTGTGGCCTCGGCCCCTTCCCGCTCCAACTGTGGCTGGTGCAACAGGCAACGGCCTCGCCGGGAACGCGGGCTGGGGCGGGGTGAGGGGGCAAGCGGACCCGAGCCGACCCACCCAGGATCGAGGGAAGGAGGGCGGGAGAGGCTCAGCCTCTTTGTCTCTGCCTCTTTTTCCTCTTCTCTCCTGAAAAAGGAAAAACACTCCTTTCTTGAGGGGGCCAGTGTTGGGGGCTCCAAGCTGAGACCATATGCTCTTGGACCGCAACACCCTAGGGCCTCAGTTTCCCCATCTGAACAATCAGCAGGCGGGACCCCTGGGACCCTTCTGGGCTCCTGAGCCGCTGACATTCCTCTCTGGGCCTCAGTTTCCCCTTCTATAAAGCAGGGCCCATTCTGAACCCCCAATTCCACTCCTGGGTACAAATCCATAGCATTGAAAATCGATGTTCAAACAAAACATGTACACAAATGTCCACAGCGACGTGATTCACATTAGCCAGGGTGGAACCAACCCAGAGACCATCGATGGACGATGTGGATATACATCCCTCCACACCCGGGAACATCACTCAGCCGTGAAAAAGTGTGAAGCCCCGACACTCGCTACCACGTGGATGGACCCTGAGAACACGATGCTCAGTGAGAGAAGCCAGACACAGAAGGACACACAGGGTGTGATTCCACTGATGGGAAACGTCCAGGACAGGCCAGTCTACAGGAACAGAGAGTTAGTGGTTAGTGGTTGTCAGGGGCTGGGGGACGGGGAGGAGAGGTGACTGCCGATGGGGATGGAGCTTCTTTTTGGGGTGATGGACAGCGGTGAGTGTTGCACAACCTAGTGAAATACACTAGAAACCACTGAATTGTTCCCTTTAAAAGAGTGAATTTTATGTTATGTGAATTTCACTGCAATAAATTATGAAAAACAAATAAACAGACCCAGGTCCCACAGACCAGGCCTGTAGGATGGGGTGAGGGCCTGGCACACAGCTGGTGCCCAATAAGCGTCAGCAACGCCAGTGGTGATAGGAGCTCCCTGGGCCTCGGGCTCCCCATCTGTAAAATGGCTTAATGGCAACACAGCTAACCTTGGTGGCCGGTGAGTGTGGGCCATCGCTGGGGGCTTCTGGGGCAGTGAGTGGGTGGAGGGTGCGCGGTCAGGGCAGGGGGCTCGGGACCGCACAGACCCCAACACCACCCCGCTCGGGGCACAGCGCCGCCCCTTCGAGCCCCTCCCCTCCCCTGCGTGTTGGGGCGTCAGCAGTGCCTCCAGGAGAAGGGCAGAGCTGGGCATCTCCATTTTGGCCCCGACGCCGGCTGGGCTGAGCCCCTTCCACAGCTGTGTGCTACCCGCCCGCCCCGGCCTTCTGTGGTCTCCCCACCGCCAGCCCGGAACACGGGATCCTTTGCAGCCTCTTTCCCTCGAGCCACGTGGCAGGACCTGTCCCCGTCTTTGCAAGGTGACACGTGGGCAGCCCCCAGGGCGGCACCTGTTTCGGATGCCCGACCCGTCCCTGCCACCCCGTCCCCCCAACCCCAGACGAGACACCGCAGACGGCAGGCTTCGTGATCACCCCCCTAGGTGAAAAGCCCACCTCCCAGGCCAGCAGGCATTTCTCATGCACTGGGTGAGGGGCAGTGTTTCCACATCGTCAAGAGCCTTCTGTGTTTCTTTGCTGTGAACTGTTTACATCCGGGACCCACTTTTTTTACTACTGGGCTCTAATTGTTTTCCTTACTGATTTTAGGTGCACGTTATATGTATTATATTATAAATATATAAGATAAATATATTATAAATATAAATGTATAATATTTACACAATGGATTTGGTATATTTTATTATGAGTTATTAAGTATATATATATATATATATATATATTTTTTTTTTTTTTTTTTTTCGGTACACGGGCGTCTCACCGTTGTGGCCTCTCCCGTTGCGGAGCACAGGCTCCAGACGCGCAGGCTCAGCGGCCATGGCTCACGGGCCCAGCCGCTCCGCGGCATGTGGGATCTTCCTGGACCGGGGCACGAACCCGTGTCCCCTGCATTGGCAGGCGAACTCTCAACCACTGCGCCACCAGGGAAGACCCTAAGTATATATTTTTAAAAATACAAGTACAATATATAATAAATACTAATATGTAATGTAAGGTATGGTTTAATTTTTATTTTAATGAAACAATTTTATTTAGTTTAATAAGCTATATTATGTGTTTTTTGTTTGTTTGTTTGTTTGTTTTTTTCGGTACGCGGGCCTCTCACTGCTGTGGCCTCTCCCGTTGCGGAGCACAGGCTCCGGACGCGCAGGCTCAGCGGCCATGGCTCACGGGCCCAGCCGCTCCGTGGCATGTGGGATCTTCCCGGACCGGGGCACGAACCCGTGTCCCCCGCATCGGCAGGCGGACTCTCAGCCACTGGGCCACCAGGGAAGCCCCTGTGTATTATGTTTTATATATCATTTATATAATTATTTTTATTATGTTTTGTACGTTATTTATACGATTATGTTTGTCATGTTTTATATATCATTTATATAAATATATAAATACATATATATATATAGTTTGGCTGCACCGCGGGGCATGTGGGATCTTATTTCCCCAACTAGGGATCCAACCTGTGCCCCTTGCAGTGGAAGCGTGGAGTCTTAACCCCTGGACCTCCGGGGAAGTCCCTATAAAATTATATTTATTATTTAACATTTATATTTTAGTTCCTTTCACATAAGGCTCTTTAACCGATTCAAGTGGCAAGTAGTCTAAAGCCAGTTTCTCGGATTCAACCAACCGCAGATCAAAAATATTTGGGAAGGGCTTCCCTGGTGGCGCAGTGCTTGAGAGTCCGCCTGCCAATGCAGGGGACACGGGCTCGTGCCCCGGTCCGGGAAGATCCCACATGCCGCGGAGTGGCTAGACCTATGGCCGCTGAGCCTGCGCGTCCGGAGCCTGTGCTCCGCAACGGGAGAGGCCACAACAGTGAGAGGCCCGCGTACCACACAAAAAAAAAAAAGTGGGAAAAAAATTTCCAGAAAGTTCTAAAAAGCGAAACTTGAATTTGCTGTAGGCGGGCAACTACATTTACACAGCATTTACATTTTATTAGGTATTTTAAGTCATCTAGAGATGATTTTAAGTGCACTGAAGGATGTGCGTAGGTTACTTGCAAATATTACGGCGTTTGATATAAGGGACTGGAGCATCCGCGGGTTTGGGTATCCACTGGGGTCCTGGAGCCAAGCCCCTGCAGATACTATGGGGTGACTGTATTCTCGACCAAAATGAGAGACGGTTAAGGGGGCCTGGAATCTCACAGATGTGGGTTCAGAGCCCACTCTGGCTGTGTGGCCTCAGGGTAGTCACCCAACCTCTCTGAGCCTTGGCGCCACTTCCGTCAGGTGGAGATAACAAGAGGCCCTGGTCCTCAGGGCTGCGAGCGGATTCTGTGAGTGGAGGCCCCTGGGGTGGATGCCACTCTTGCCGGAAGATGTCCCTGCGCTCGGCCCCCAGCCCCTTCCCGCCCCCGCAAAGCAGAAATCAGGTACTGTGGACAGAACGGGAACAGATCCTTTATTAGAGTCACGACTGCGCGGGCCAGGGTGGGGCTGCGGGATGGGACAGAGGCGTGGGGGGCTGGCTCCGTGGCGGCTCACGCGCGCCCCACCGGCTGGGCTGGGGGTCTGTCAGGCTGGCGCACATCCGACTGGCTGGTTTATAACCGAGTCGATCCAGTCTCTGAAGAGTGCCACGCGGGCGAAGAAGTCGGGGCCCCTGCCGCAGGGCCCCCGGGACCAGGAGGCCACGCCGTGCGCCAGGCCGTCGCAGATGAGGGGGGTGCCCCCGTCCCCCTGCAGGGCGGCAGGAGAGTCAGGGCATCCCAGGCCCAGCCCCGCTACTCTGCTCCCACCCAGAACCACTGCTCACGCCACCCACAAATCCTGTCCCCGCCCCTGGCCCTTGGCACGTGCCGTCCCGCTGCCTGCACGCTTTTCCCTCAACTTTGCTGGGTTAACTCCTACCTGCAACTCAGGTCTCACATGCCCCCAGGAACTTCCTGCTGCCCGGGGCTGGGCCTGTCCCGTGCACGTCCTTGTCTTGACACCTGACTTCCCCACCCACAAGGTCTGGGAGCCCCTGGCTCCACACGGGCAGACCCTACCCTGTCCTGCTCCCTGTCGTGTTTCCAGCCCCCAGCCCAGAGCCTGGCACTTGTCCTTGCTTTTCCCACCACCTGGGGCCCACCCCAGCTCACGCCCAGCCCGTACCAGGCAGATGCCGCCCTGGCGGGTGAGGACGCCGGTGCACACATTGTTCGGGCGACACTGGTCCGACGGGGTCACAGTGACGTTCACGACCCTTGGGACTCGGGAGAGACGCCCTCTCTGCCGTCGGGCGCCCCAGCCTGCGACCTGACAGTTGGTGCCAGCTTCCACCGTGGCATTCTGTGGGGGCAGTGGTACCACTGCCACGGTGCTGCTGGTGAGGTTGGCCTGACGGTCCAGCTGGGGAGGGAAACTGAGTCAGGAGAGGGCGGAGCTGGGGACCAGAGCCTCACGGGGCCCAGCTGGGAGCCAGGGCGGCAGCTACATGAGTTTTGGTCTGTAAAGTGGTTTGGGTCCTGGCCAAGTGACTTTACCTCGCTGGGCCTCTGGTTCCTCCAGAGAAGGGATCAATCGTTCTTATCGCAAAGGGGGTTGAGAGACCCTGAAGGTGAAGCGCTTGCCCAGGAAATGCAGATAAAACAAGGCACCATCCCCCATCACAACTGACAGAAGATTTTAAAAAATCATATTATGCAGTGTCAGTAATGATGCGGAGAAATGGGCAGTTTTAAATTCTGCTGGTGGGAGGGTAAGTGGGCCCAGCTACTGTGTCCAGGATCAGAGGATGGCTGAATGGATGGTGCACTTGGCTGTACGACTTAACCACAGGCTCCGTACACGTGGCTCGTCCCTCCTGAGCCCCCCAGGCCGTCGTCAGCCCCCCACCCCCCACCCCTCTCCCCACCTGCAGCAGCAGCACGTCGTTCAGGTTCTCTTGGGGGTTGTAGCCGTTCTCGCTGATGCTCCTGATGGAGAAAGTCTGCCGGGACCTCTCCCGCCGCCTCAGGTTGTGGGCCCCCAGCACCACAGTGGCAGTCCCGGTGTTGCTAAGGGCAGGTGGGGGCAGACACCAGGCTGGGGCAGTCCTGGGGGCTTGTGGGGAAGTCCCTAACCTTCCACACCCGCCCCAGGGCCCGGGCATTGATGGACAGCAGGTTTGCAAATAAGGCAGGGAATTACTAGCCCGCTGAACCACAGCCCAGGAGCCAAAGGAAGGACAGCAGTGATGGTCAAGCCTCCTTGCTTCCTTCTGCAGCCGTATCTCCCCTCTGTTTCCAGATCGAGACCCTCCTGGGCCCCCTTTCCATCCTGGGTCCCCCCATTTCCCTCTCCAAGCCCCTCAACCCTTCCTAAGACCCCTCCCCCTCGCCAAGACCCTCTCCTTCTCACTTACCAGGCACCGCTCCCCCAGGAATCCCCCGAGCTCTCTCCCTCTCCGAGCCCCCCTCCCCACCCTGTGGCTCCCTCCTCACCGGCTTTGGAAGCAGCTGGCGGCTGTCAGGATGAAGCCGGGGTGGATCAGGGCGCCCCCGCAGAAGTGCCGCCCTTGGGTCTGAATGGAGGCCAGGAATGGGAATTCCTGCCGCCGGGCCTCCCTGCCACCCACGATGTCCGCCAGCGGGGCCGAGCCTGGGGAGAGGGTGCATTGCAGCTCCCCCGGTTTCAGCCCCATCCCTGGGGAGACCCCGGCCTCCCGCCCCCCTGTTCCCTAAAAGGACAGGGGCCCACCCTCCCAGGGCTGGTCAGGGCCAGCCTGGCTGTGCGGCCTGGGCCAGGTCACTTTCCCTCCCTGAGCCTTGAGTCCAGGGAAGCAGGGGCTGGCGCCCGCTGGTCCCTCCCACCAGAGCCGGTCCCCTGCAGCTGGACCCCTGCATGGATGGGGACGTCTGGCCTGGGACAGGCACTCACCAGCCCTGGAGGTCGCCAGCAGGCTGGCCAGCAGGCCCAGCAGTCTGAGTGCCGTCATGACGGGGGCCGATGGGGGTGGCTGGGATGGTGGCGCCCTTATACCTGGCGCCTTGGCCATCGGCACACCCCTGACCCAGGGCCCGGCCCCTCCCATCAGAAACAGTTGCCCAAGGCCTCCAGAGCCAACCGCTCCTGGGGCCCGCCTGGGCCCTCCAACTGCCCACCCTGTGCCCCGTCCTCCCGTCTGTACGGTGGGCGACCCGTCAGATGTGGGTGAGGCTGACACCCAGCCGTGCCACTCACAATGGGGGCTCCGCTTGGCTTTCCAGCCTGAGTGCTGGAGGTTCCACCACTGCCCTCCTGTCCTGGCTTTTGCATGTGTGTGTGTGTTTTACTGCTTTTTATTTTTTTTAAACAGCTTTATTGAGATATAATTCGAGTACCACACAATTCATCTGTTTAAAGCGTGCAATTCCATCGTTTTTAGTATCTTCTCAGAGTTACGCAGCCACCACCCCAATTTTAGAACATTCCATCACCTCAGAAGAAGCCCCGTCCCCATCAGCAGTCACTCCCCCTCCCCTCCCCGAGCCCCCGACAACCAGGAACCCACTCTCTGTCTGTAGACTGGCCTGTTCTGGACATTTCCCATCAATGGAATCACACACTGTGTGTCTTCTGTGTCCAGCTTCTCACTTACAGGGTTTTTATCTGTGGGCACCTGGCCGGGTCACTCTCCCGCCCTCAGTCTGTGCATCTCTAAAGTGGGCAGGTGCGGCCATGGAGCCCCCAGAGCCAGGTGGTCCTGGAGAGGTTGTCTCCCCTTCTGAAGCAGGGTCTTCAGAGGTTTCAGGCACTCAGAGTCTGGGCAAGAGATGAGGCCAAGGGGAGAGAAAGACAGGGTTGAGTATCCAGAATATATAAAGAACTCTCCCAACTCAACAACAAAAAGACAAAGAATCCACTTAAAAATGGACAAAGGATTTGGATAGACGTTTCTCCCAAGCTACGCAAATGGCCAACATGCCGTGAAAAGATGCTCAAAATTATTAGTCATCAGGGAAATGCACAAATCAAAACCACAGCGAGACACCACTTCACACCCACTAGGATGGCTGGAATGAAAAGGGCAGAAAAAATACAGTGTTGGTGAGGAGGTGGGGAATTGGAACCTCAGACAGGCTGGCAGGGATGTAAAGTGGTGCCGCGGGCCGGGGAAGGCCTGGCGGCTCCTCAAAACGTTAATCACCGAATTATCATATCACTCAGCAGTTCCACGCCTAGGTGCGTGCCCAAGAGGACGAAAGACAGGGCCTCAGAAACCTGCACACGTGTGTTCACAGCGGCCAAATGGTGGACGCAACACAAGTGCCCTTCAACAGACAGACGTGTCCCTCCACACATGGGAGCATCACTCAGCCGTGAAAAGGGGTGAAGCTCTGACACTCGCTACCACGTGGACGGACCCCGAGAACACGATGCTCAGTGAGAGAAGCCAGACACAGAAGGACACACAGGGTGTGACTCCGTTGATGGGAAACGTCCAGAACAGGCAGATCCACAGAGTCAGAGAGTGGGTTCCTGGTTGTCAGGGGCTGGGGGGGTTAGGGGGTTAGGGGAATAATAGCTGAAGGAAATGGGGTTTCTTTGGGGGAGACGGAATGTTCTAGAATTAGCTGGCTGCACAACTCTGTGAATGTTCCTTCCAAAAACCAGCGGATGTGATGCTTTAAGATGGGTGATCTTATGTCATGTGAATTTCACCTCAATTTTTTATTTTTACTTATTTTTGACAGCTCAATTTAAAAAAAATAGGATTTATTTCCAAGGAGACACCAAGAGGTTGGGGCTGGTGGTGGACCCCACGTCTCAGGACACTAGGACACCAGTTCCTGTCTGGGGCCTCGAGGGGGCTCTCGCAAGGCAGGACTGGGGAGGGTGGCGGGAACAGGGGTCAGGGCGGACTTGCAGTCCTCCACCCAGCCTGAATGGTGGGGTTCTGGGGCTCAGGCCTGGTCCCTGCCGAGTCTCACGGTCCCACCGCCCAGCCGTGTCCCCCGCATGGCCTCTGCCTCAGACCAGTGTCCCCCCAAGTTTGCCTCCCGTCTCCACTCGCCCTGGATCTCACCTGGGCATCCTCCCTCCTGAGGGCCCAACTTGCCGCCCACCCTGTCCTTGCCCGTGGACCAGGCTGCTGTCTTGCGCAGAGCACAGCCAGAGAGATGGGTGACTCCAAAGCCCACAGGTCCATCCCTTCCTACTTGGGTGACCTCAAGGGCCCCTCTCTGGCCCTGTTTCCCTGTCTGGGTACCAGGACGTGAACAGTTCCTGCCACACCCCCAGTAGAGCTGTGGTGAGCATCGAGTGGGTTAATACGTGCAGGAGTCTTTGAGCAGCACCTAGCGTGCTCAATCCCTCTTCCCTGCTCTAAACTCTGCCATGGCTCCCTAGTGCCCCAGAAGCAAGTCCAGGCCCCACTGCTGGGCCATGTGCCATCACAGCCGAGCCTCGCTCCTCCACCACTGGGGATCGACAGGAAGAATACCCCCACCTCGGTTCCTGATACTCCCCCAGACCCTCTCCTGTTGCCCTGAGCTGTCAGGAGGGTCTCCCAGGACACCCCTTCCTGCTCCTGCCCGCCCCCAGGAGGCCCCCAAGAGCGATTGCCCCACTTTCCCCTCCTCCCGCCTCCAGAGGGCTGTTTGTGGTCACCTTTCAACACCGGGATTCCCAACGGCTGCCCAGCCCAGGCTCCGCCCCTGGCTGGCAGGGAAACCGAGGCCCAGTGGGCATCAGGCCTGGGGAGGCAGGACAGAGAGCTCCGGTGTGCCCCATGCGCAAAGCGGCCTTGTTATGCCCATTTCCAGGTGAGCAAATGGAGGCCCCGGTGCGATTCAAACCCTCTGGGCCCCACCCTTAACCGCGCATACAGTCATCTTTGAAGACACATGCAGCTGAGTCTCTTAAAACAAGAAGGGCCACGGCCAGGACCAGGTTGGAGTGTGAACAGCTGCGTGCGAATAAAGCCCAATGGCTGCACACACCGGGTTATCCATCCGTGCAGCCCTCACCCCCGACCTTAACTGGACGCTTAACTGCGGGATTGATTTTGGGGGTCTGTTCCAGTTCTCAGCGGGGCCTGGAGACCGTGGACAGAGATTTAAGTTCCCGGGGGCCTCAGCTTCCCCACTTGTCAAATGACGGTCAGCTGGTCCCACCCCGCATGGCTGTGTGTGGAAAAGAGGAAACACCTGCAAAAGAGCAAGCGCTGCCTAAGTGAGCCTCACGTGAATTCACCACGAGGGCCCCGCCGCCGCCCGCGCATCCCGGGGCATCCAGGGCCGTGCGTCCTGGATGCTGTGGGCCCGGCGAGGGGCCGGGTTTGGACGAGCGGAGAGAGGACCCCGGCGGGGCGCAGGGGACAGGTGGGCGGTGCGCGGTGCGGGGGCCCGGGAGTGAGGGCGGCCCCCCACCCCCAGCTTCTTTTGTCTCCCGAAGGCTCGGGCGCCCGGGAGCTCGCCATGGAAACGCGCGCCGGGAAAGGGGGGCAGAGAGGCGAGAAACCCGGAGACCAGGACAGTCTCCCAGCGCCCGGCCTCGATGGGGCTCCCCGGGCCCATCCGAGAGGTCCGGGAGGGGAGGAGCCCGCAAACCCCGGCCCATGCCCGCCCCCGCGGGAGACCGAGACCCCGGAGACCCAGAGACTAAGGGCGCGGGAGCAGGGGGCGCGGGGAGGGCGACGGACGCGCGCGGCGCCCCCGACGCGTCGAGACAAAGAGCCCCCGCCCCTAGCGCCGCCTCTAGGCCGCCGGGCGCGGGGTCTCGGGCCGGGCGGGGCCCCTCCCTCCCCGCCTCCCCTCCGCCCCCGCGGGGGAGGGGCCGGCTTTGTGCTAGCCGCGCCGCAGCCCCCGTCGCCGCCAGCTCCGCCCACAGAACGCCGGCGCGCCAGGTGAGGGGCCTTCGGGCTGAGCGAGGACCCCACCGCTCCTCGGGTCCCGAAGGCCCCCGCCCTGACGCGCGGGACGGACCCCGGCCCGGAGGCCCCTCGGCCAGGCCGTCTCCGCCCTCTCTGCCGAGCCCCCTCCCGGCTCCCCATCCGGAGTGGCAGCCGGAGCGTTGGGCAGGGCCGCAGTGCGCGGGGGAGGCCGGGGGCTCCCCTCTCCCCGGCCTCAGTTTCCCTGGGCGGTTCCTGCGCATCCTGGCCCGCCCCTCCTCCGCGGGCGCCGGGCTCCGCGTCCCCCCAGGGCTCAGTCTGCGCCCCTCCCTCCTCCAGCGCGGCTTCGTCCCCTCCCACCACGGCCTGTGGCGCCCCCGGCACCATGATCTCGACCAAGGAGAAGAATAAAAGCCCGAAGGACAGCATGACGCTTCTGCCCTGCTTCTACTTCGTAGAGGTGAGTGGGGTGGGGGGTGGTCGCGCTGGTGGGGGAGGGGCAGAGGCCTCAGTTCCGCCGGTCCTCGGGGACCCCCACGCCGAGGGACGGGCACAGCTAGGGTGCCTGGGGGTGGGGGTGGGTCAGAACACTTGGGCTCTGTAGGACGAGTAGGCGTTGCAGAGCCGCAGAAGGCTGTCCTGCAGGAGCTGGGCAGATGCTGGGAGGCGGGGCCTGCAGTCTGGGGTACGGGTCAGCAGCGCAAATGAAGGGGCTGGAGCAAGGCGCTGGGGGCCGTGGGTGGCGGGGCGCGGGGTATGGATGCGGTGTCTTCCTCCAGCGTGAGGACCGGAGGCCTGAAGGTCTGAGTTGAAATCCCTCCTCTGCTAATGTTGGAGGCTCCTGCACTTCGCCAGGCTCTGATAGAACAGGCTGGGCACAGAGTGAAGGCCTCGTGAGTGTCTAAAAAGTAAAAGACGGTAAATGCAGCCACCTGGCACATACTAAGCGCTAATGACCAGACAACGCGTAGCCACACTTAGATGGTTAGCACCTGGGTTACCCACAGTGCACCCTGCTTGCCGTGCCGGGAAACCCAGCTCCAGCGAGGGGCCCAGACAAGGTGCGGGTGGAGGGGGGGGCGGGCCACCAGACCTGAGCAAACAGCATCCCCTGCCACCCTGTGCAGGGTCACCCAGGCTGGTGGGCACGTACCTCCCCAACGGGCAGGAAATCTGATGATTCCTCAGATTTGCATTTGAATCCTCATTACAGTAGGTTGTACCTTCTCAGTGTTCTCCAGGCATCACGGAGACAGCACCCCCACTCCCCAGGCGCCTACCCACCTCCACTTCCCACTACTCTCCCCTGTGTCCCCTCCCAGAAAACCTTTCACACCCATTGAAGTCCACCAGATGTGCAACCTCCCCCCACCACCTTTGCAAACACAAGTTCCTGCCCTTGGCTTTTTTCTAGCGGAGATCTTTGCTTACCATCGTCCCAGGAAATGGTGCCCCATCCTTTTTCACCGCCATGTAGTACTCCAGTGCTGGGCCCCAGCCCCAGGGAGTTGGGCACTCGGGTGCTTCCGAGCCTTTGTGTCTCACAGACATTCCTAGAAGGAGACTCTTTAAGCCCTTTGGCCTGTGTCACCCCACACAAGTGTGCAGAGCTTATCTGCAGGGTACCTCCCTGGGGAGCAGGGTGTGGTCACTCGGGAAAGACCCCAAAGTCCTCCCACGGAGGCGCCCGCGTGCGCGCCTGTTTTCCCGCAGTTGCGTCTACCCCAAGCGTTAGCGGCGTCTGGATTTGACCGACCCAGTGGGTGAAAAACCATATCCCAGTCCCGGTCTGCATTTCCTTTACGGCCAGTGTTCCATTCCTTCTTTTTTTCTTTTCTTTGTTTTTAAACACACACGCCCCCAAAGCAAGCAAGTTGGCTCGACATCGTGGGTGTGTGTGAGTGATCTTCCTTTGGTGCAGAGATACGCGCTGAGGGGTTCCTGGTTTTCAGCCGAGGGTCTTGGGAAGCGGTGAGAGGCGGGTGGTGGGATTCCGGAGGCACTTACAGGCCCTCAGGTGGTGGCGGGCTCTGATGGGGGACCCCCACCACCCAACCTGCCACGCGGGGCCTCCGGTTCTCCCTCCAGTCTGGTCCGGCGGGCAGATGCGGGCAGAGGCTGGAGGAGAAGCAGGGGAGCCGGCCAGGCGTTATAGCCACACGGCTTGGGACTTGGAAGGTCGTGCGGGGTCTTCAGCACGACCCTGTCGCGGAGAGATTTGGTGATTTTAAGGCGCTTCCCAGTCCCCACGTAAACCCTCTTTGTGGCCTGACGCTGTCTGCCCGCCAAGCCAGATGACCCTGACCGTGATCACGGAGGCAGCCGCTAACTGCTGCTAATACCACTACAGGCTCCACGTGCGCCAGACTCTAAGCGCTTTCAGTGTATTTGCTTATCCAGTCCTGCATTGAAGCCCTGGGTGGTGGCCACTTTATTGGTCCTGTTTTCAGCTGGGGAAACTGAGGCGTCAGGAAGAGGTGGAGCCAGGATGCAAGCCCAGGCAGGTGGCTTCATTTAACTGCCTTGGGCCTCATGCCTACATGCAGCAGGCACTCAGTAAACGCTCCTTGCACACCAGCCCAGCTCCTGCAATCCCACCTTTGGCACTTCCCCTCTGGGAGCCCCCGGCCAGGGCTGCATGGAGGGCCGAGGCCCCTCTCAAGGCGCCGTACAAATCGAGTGGAGGTGGGGGCTTCCCAAGGCAGCTGGGCGCCGTTAGGGGCCTGCCTACTCTCTGGTCCCCAGATGTGCCAGCCCCACCTGGCCCTGGTGGGGGTTTGAGTTTGAGATCCTTGGACCAGAAGGGGAGGCAGAGGACACCGGGAGGTTCTGCTTCCATAAGAAGGTTCCACTGGAATCTGCTCAGTAGCTTTGCAGCACGAGTGGGTGAGTGAGTGAGGTGTAGATCCTTTCCCCCTGCCCTCCTCGGGCGCCATGTCTGCGACTTGGTCAAACGCAGCTCAGTTTTCCTGAACCTCAGCCTCCTTCCCGTTCGTCACGGCTGCTGTGAGCAGGAGTGTCATGTGTGCTGTGTGCCTGTCACCTGAGGACACATGATCAGGGTGTGCAGAAGGACAGTTGCACAAATGAATGATTCAAAGAATTCGTTCATTTATTCAGCACCTGCCATGGACCAGAGGCCCATCTTCTCAGGGCTGAGTGTGAAGTTGGCACATAGAGGTACAGGGTGCAGAGGAAATAAAGCAGCGCAAGGGATGGAGAGGCTGGTGCCAGGAAGGGAGTCTCCGAGGAGGGCCAGACACCCCAGAGGAGTGTCTAAGTGCGTCCTTCTATCCCTGAGAGGAAAGGCCCAGAGGCAGGAACCTGTCTGTTGTTTCTAGGTTGTTCAAGACAGCAAGGGTAGCTGGAGGAGAGAGATGAATGAAGTGGTGAGTGGGTGGATGGATGGACTGTTGGATGGGTGGGTGGTATGATGGGTGGGTGGATGGATGGATGGATGGAAGAAAGGAAGGAGGCAAGCATGAGTGGGTGGATGAATGGATGGTGGATTGGTAGATGGATGATGGAAGATGATGTATGGAGGATGTATGGAGGATGGGTGCTTGGATGGATGGATGGAAGGAAGGGAGGATGGATGGATGGGTGATAGTTGGATGGGGGAAACGGGTGGGTTGATGGATGGATGGGTGGGTGGAAGAAAAGGAAGGAAGTATAGGTGGATGGATGGATGATGGGTGGGTAGATAGACGGATGGGTGGGTGGGTGGGTGCATTGATGGATGGATGGATGAATGGATGATTGATGGATGAGTGGAAGGGTGGGTGGGTTGATGGATGGATGGGTAAGTGAAGCAAGTATGAGTGGACGGATGATGGCAGATGATGGATGGATGATAGATGGATGGGAGGATGGATAGGTGGATGGCTGGATGAATGGAAGGAAGGGTGGGTGGATGAACGGATGGATGGGTGGATGTTGGATGAATGGATGCTTGATGGATGAGTGGATGGGTGGGTTAATGGATGGATGAGTAAGTGGATGGATGGATGGTGAATTTATGGATGGATGATGGCTGGCTGGGTGGTCGGCTGGATGGGAAATGAATAAATGGATAGAAGCATATTGGAAGTTGATGGACAGAGGGATGGGTGTTTGAATGAATGGATGATTGATGGATGAGTGGATGGTTGGGTTGATAGATGGGTAAGTGGATGGATAATTGATTTGTGGATGGATGGAGGGAGGGGTGGATGGAAGGAAGGCTGGGTGGATGGATGAATGGTTGGGTGGAAATATGAATGGATGCATGGGTGGGTGAGTGGATGGAAGGAAGGAAGGAAGCATGAATTGGTGGATAGATGGATGGTTGATGGAAGATGATGGATGGATGGATAGAGGTGGATTCATTGATGGATGATGGAAATTAATGGAGGGATGGATGATGGATGGGTGGATGGATGAACAGATGGGTGGGTGGGCGAGTGGTCAGATGGATGTAAAATGAATAAGTGGTTACATAGATGTTGGAAGTTGATGGATGGAGGGATGGGTGTTTGGATGCATGAATGATTGGTGGAAGAGTGGATGAATAGATGTTGGATGGATAGTGGATTTATGGATGGATGATGGTTGGGAGGAAGGATGGATGAGTGGATGCATGAATGGTGGATTGATGGATGGATAGGTGGGTGGAAGAAAGGAAGGGGGAAAGGAAGGAAGTGTAGATGGATGGATGGATGAATAGGTGATGGATGGATGGGTTGATGGGTGTGTGGGTGGGTGGATTAAAGGATGAAAGGAAGGAAGGATAGGTGAATAGATGGATGGATGGATGTTGATGGATGGGTGGGTTGATGGATGGATGATGGAAGATGGATCAATGGGTGGTAGATGGATGGGAAAATGGATAGGTGGGTGGGTGGATGGATGGATGATGGGAGGATGGGTGGATGGGTGGACAGATGGGTGGGTGGTTGGATGGATGGAAAAAGAATAAATGGATAGATGGATATTGAAGTTGATGATGGATGGGTGTTTGGATGAATAGATGATTGATGAGTGGATGGCTGGATAGACAGACGAGTAAGTGGATGGATGGTGGACTTCTGGATGGATAATGGATGAGTGGGTTGATGAATGGACGATGGATGGATGAGAGGATGGGTGGGCTGATGAATGGATGGATGAATAGGTAGGTTGATAGATGGATGCACAGATAGATGGGTGGATGGGAGAGTGGATGGGTGGATGGGTGGGTTGATGGATGGATGGGTGAGTAAGTGAATGGATGTATAGGTAGATAGGTGGAAGGAAGCAAGCAAGCAGGAGTGGATGGATGAATGGATGGTGGATTGATGGATGGATGCTGGAAAATGATGGATGGATGAATTATGAAATGGAAGGAAAGAAGGAGAGGTGGATGGATGGTGGATTGATGGATGGATGATGGATGATGGAAGATGGATAGATGACAGATGGGTGGGTGGATGGATGGAAAGAAGGACGGAAGCAAGCAAACAAGGGTTCATGGATGGGTGGGTGAAAGAGAGGAAGAAGGGAAGGGAGGAAGGAAGTGGAGGTGGGTGGATGGTTGTGGAGGTGGGTGGATGGTTGGGGAGGTGGGTGGATGGTTGGGTAGGTGGGTGGATGGATGGATAGATGGGTGGGTGGGCAGATGGATGGATAGAAGGAAGGATGGATGAGTGGATGGTAGTTTGATGGATGGATGATGGAAGATGATAGTTGGATGGTTGATATATGAATGGGTGGGTGGATGGGTGGGTGGGTGAGTGGAAGTAGGAAGTATGGATGGATGGATGATGGAATGGTTGGGTGAGTGGATGGAGGTGGATTGATAGCTGATGGAAGATGATGGAAGGATGGATGATGGATGGATGAATGGGTGGGTGAGTGATGGACAGATGGGTGGGTGGGTGGGTGGGTGGATCTGTGGATGGGTTGATGGATGGATGAAGGGGAAAAAGGAAGCAAGCATGGGTGGATGGTTGGATGTTGGATAGAAGATTGGGTAGATGGATGGATGGGTGGGTGGATAGATTGTGGATTCATGTATGGATGATGGGAGATGATGGATTGATGGATGACAGATGAATGGTTGGGTAATGAGTGAAAGGAAGGAAAGAAGGAGTGAAGGAAGGAGGTGTAGGTGGATGGATGGAAGGAAGGAAGGAAGCATAAGTAGGTGAATGAATGATGGAAGATGATTGATGGATGAATGGATGGATGGAAGGAAGGATGAGTGGGTGGATGGATGGTTTGATGTATGGATGATAATGGAAGATGTTGGACAGATGATAGATGCGTGGGTAGATGGAAGGAAGCAAGCAAGCATGGGTGGAAAGATTGGTGGGTGGAAGAAAGGAAGAAGGAAAGGGTGGAAGGAGGCGTAGGTGGGTGGACAGATGATGGATGGGTAGGTGGAGGGAAGGATAGGTAGATGGGTGGGTGGGTGGATGCATAGGTGGATGGGTGGGTTGGAGGAAGAATGAGTAGATGGATGGTGGATTGATGGGTGGATGATGGGAGAGGACGGATGAATGACAAATGAATAGATGGATGAACAGGTGGATGGATGGGTAGTGTGTGGATGGATGGAAGGAAGGAATCAAGCAGCATGAATGGGTGGGTGGATGGATGTAGGATTGATGCATGATGGATGGGAGGATGGATGCGTGAATGGATGGGTGGGCTGATGGAGGGATGGGTGGATGGTTTGATGGGTGTGTGGGTGGGTGGGTGGATGGATGGGTGTGTGGGTGAGTGGATTGATGGCAGGATGGATGTATGATGGGTGGATGGAAGGAAGGGAGGAAGGGTGGATGGATGGACAGATGAGTAGGAGGGTGGTCTGATGGAAAATGAATAACTGGATAGATGGATCTTGCAAGTTGATGGACGGGATAGATGTTTGGATGAATGGATGATTGATGGATGAGTGGGATGATGGATGGATGGAAGGAAGGAAGGAAGGATGAGTGGATGGATGGTGGATTGATGGATGGATGATGGAAGATGATGGATGGGTGGGCGGAAGGGTGGGTGGGTGTGTGGTTGAATGGGTGGATGGAATATGGATAAGTGGGTGGATGGATGATTGATGGGAGGAAAGATGGGTGGTCAGATGTATAATGAGCAAATGGATGGTTAGATTTTGGAAGGTGATGGACAGAGGGATGGGTGTTTGGATGAAAGGATGATGATTGTTGAATGGGTAGATAGGTGGTGGTTGGATGGATGAGTGGGAGGGTGGGCTGATGGATGAATGGGTGAGTAAGTGGATGGATACACAGATAGATGGATGGGTCGATGGAAGGAAGGAAGCAAGCATGAGTAGATGGGTGAATGGATGGTGGATTGATGGATGGATGTGCATGGATGGATGGATGGATGGGAGAAAGGAAGGACAAGAGGATGGATGGATGGTGTATTGATAGATACTGGAAGATGATGGGTGAATGGAGGGATGATGGGTGGGTGCGTTGCTGAATGGATGGATAGGTGGGTGGAAGGAAGGAAGGAAGTGTAGACGGATGGATGGTGGATGGGTAGATGGATGGATGATGGGTGGGTGGGTGGATGGAGGGTGGATTGATGGGTGGATGATGGATGGGAGGCTGAATGGGTGGGTGGATGGGTGTTCAGATAGATGGATAATGAATAAATGAATGGGTAGATGTTGGAAGCTGATGGATGGGTGTTTGTGGATGAATGGATGATGGGTGGATGGATGGGTGGACGGGTTGATGGGTGTGTGGGTGGGTAGATTGATGGATGGAAGGAAGGATGAAGGGATGGATGGGTGGATCAAAGGAAGGAAGCATGAGTGGATGGATAGATGGATAGAGGTGGATGGATGGATGATGGATGGGTGGGTGGGTAGGTGGATTGATGGATGGATGAGTGGGTTGATGGATAGATGGTTGGGTGGACTGGTGGGTAGATGTATGGATGGGTGAGTAAATGGATGGATAGATGGATGGAAGGAAGGAAGGAAGCATAAGTGGATGAATGAATGGTTGGTTGATTGATGAATTGATTTTGGAAGATGGATGGATGGAAGGAAGAATGAGTGGGTGTATGGATGGTGGATTGATGTATGGATGATGGAAGATGATGGATGCATGGGTGTGTGGGGTGATGGATGGATGGATGGGTGAGTAGGTGGATGGATGTATGAATAAATGGATGGAAGGAAGAAAGGAAGCAAGCAAGCATGAATAGTAGATGTATGGACGGTAGACCGATGGATGGCGGCTAGATGGAAGGATGAGTGGATGGATGGATGGATGGATGGTGGATTTAGGTTAGGAATAGGTGATGGAAGATGATGAATGGATGGATGGGTGGATGCTGGGTGGATGGATGAATGGAAGGAAGGATGAGTTGATGGATGGTTGGTGGATTGATGGAAGATGATGGGTGGTTGATGGATGGGTGGGTTGGTTGATGGTTGTGTGAATAGATGGATGAAAGGAAGGAGGAAAGCAAGGAAACAAGCATGAGTAGATGGATGAGTGGATGGTGGATTGATGGATGGATGAATTGGTTAATGGGTAGATGGAAGAAGGAAGGAAGGAAGGATAAGTGGATGGATGGATGGTGAATTCATGGCTACATTATGGATGAATGGATGGATGAATGATGGATGGGAGGGATGAATGGATGAATGATGGATGGGGTGATGGTTGGATGGGTATGTGGGTTGATGAATAGATGGGTAAGTGGATGGATGGGTGGGTGGGCTGGTAAGTGGAGGGTAGTAAGTGTGGGTGGATGGATGGATGATGCATGGATGGGTGGGTGGATGGATGGAAGGAAACATGAGTGAACGGATGGATGAATGGAGGTGGATTGATGGATGATGGAAGATAATTGAAGGATCGATGATGAATGGATGGATAGTGGATGGATGAATGGGTGGATGGATTATGGATGGATAGATGGGTGGGTGGGTGGATGGGTGGTGAGTGAAGCAAGCATGAATGGATAGATGAATGGATGGTGGATTGATGGATGGATAATTGAAGATGATGGATTGATGGATGGGAGGATTGGTGGATGGATGGAAGGGTGGGTTGGGTAGGTGGGTGGGTGGCCAGATGGATTGAAACTGAATAAGTGGATAGGTGGATGTTGTAAGTTGATGGATGGAGGGATGGGTGTTTGGATGAATGGATGAGTGGATGGGTGGGTGGGTGGATGGATGGATGAATGGGAGGATAGATTGGTGGGTGGGTAGGATGGTTAGCTGGAAGGAAGGAAGGAAGGGTGGATCAATGTGTGGGTGGATGGGTGAGTGGTTGGGTGGAAGCATGAATGGATGATGGATGAATGGGGGGGTGGGTGTTGGATAGATGGATGGGTGGTTGGGTTGATGGATCGATGGCTGATGGGTAGGTGTGTTGATGGATGGGTGAAAGGAAAAAAGGATGCAAGCATGGGTTGATGGATGATGAATAGATGGGTGGATGGATGGGTGGGTGGATGGACGGAAGGAAGCATGGGTGGATGGTTGGATGATGGATAGATGAGTGGGTGGATGGATAGATGGGTGGTTAGATTGATGGTGGATTGATGGATGATGGATGGATGGATGGATGGGTGGGTAGGTGAGTGGAAGGGAAGAAGGAGGGAAGGATGGAAATGTAGGTGGATGGACATACGTATGGATGGATGGATGGGTGGGTGGGTGGGTGGATGGATGGATAATAAATAAATGGATGAATGGATGTTGGAAGTTGGATGGATGGATGGATGGTTGTTTGGATAAATGAATGATGGATGGATGAGGGGATGGGTGGGATGATGAATGGATGGTTAGATGTATGGATGGGTGAGTAAATGGATGGATAGGTGGATGGAAGGAAGGAAGCTTAAGTGGATGAATGGATGGTGGATTGATGACTGGATGATGGAAGATGATGGATGGATGGATGGATGGATGGATGGGTGGGTGGGTGGGTAGGGTTGATGGTCAGATGATGGACTGATGGATGAATAGATGGGTGGGTGGATGGGTGTGTGGGTTGGTTGATTGATGGATGGATAGATGGAAGGAAGGAAGGAAGCATGCGTGAACAGATGGATGACGGATGGATGCATGGAAGGAATGTTGATGGATGGGCTGATTAGTGGATCGATGAGTGAGTTAGGGGTGCAGGAATGGCTCTGTTGGATGGATGGATCTGTGGATGTTACCCAGATGGGTGGTGGGTCACTGGATTGCTGAATGAGCTGATCCGTGGGTGAACGGCAGCAGCACGGACATGTGGATAGGTGGATGAATCAGTGAAGGGACTGAATTCATGGGCGGATGACTCCGTCAGCGAGTGTGGCATGACCCTGGCCAGTCCCGTTCCTGCAGCTGCCCATAGTGGCGTCCTCCGTCGTGTCTCTCTACTTCCTGGAGCTGACCGACCTCTTCAAGCCGGCCAAGGTGGGCTTCCAGTGCTACGACCGCGCGCTCTCCATGCCCTACGTGGAGACCAGCGAGGAGCTCATCCCACTACTCATGCTCCTCAGCCTGGCCTTCGCTGCGCCTGCGGCCTCGGTGAGTCCTGGTGCGGGGCGGGGCCGGCTGTGGGCACCGCGGCCGGGAGCCCGACTGAGCACCTCCCCGTCTGGCAGATCATGGTGGGCGAGGGCCTGCTGTACTGCATGCAGTCCCGGCTGTGGGGCCGCAGCGGGGGCCCGGGCGGGCCCGAGGGCAGCATCCACGCCGGCGGCTGCAACTTCAACTCCTTCCTTCGGCGGACGGTGCGCTTTGTAGGTGAGTCCCCCACGGCGTCCGCACGCTGAGGGGGGCGGGTCTGGCCCCAGCTCCCGCGCCCGGCCCTAACCCTCCCACCCCGCAGGCGTCCACGTGTTCGGCCTGTGTGCCACAGCCCTGGTGACCGACGTCATCCAGCTGGCCACGGGCTACCACGCACCCTTCTTCCTGACGGTCTGCAAACCCAACTACACCCTGCTGGGCACATCGTGTGAGGCCAACCCCTACATCACGCAGGACATCTGCTCCGGCCACGACACCCACGCCATCCTGTCTGCACGGTGAGCGTGTCCGGCCCCCGTCCCGTGGAGCATGCAGGGAAACTGAGGCAGGGGCCCAGAGCTGGTGGGGCTCACCCGGGTGCCTCTTGCAGGAAGACCTTCCCATCCCAGCACGCCACTCTGTCTGCCTTCGCTGCTGTCTACGTGTCGGTGAGTCCCGGCCGGCCCAGCCCCATGCCCTGGACACCCCACCAGGACCGGCTGCCCTGACCACCCGGCCTGCCCCCCTGCAGATGTACTTCAACTCGGTCATCTCGGACGCCACCAAGCTGCTGAAGCCCATTCTGGTGTTCTCCTTTGCCATCGCGGCGGGCGTCTGTGGCCTCACCCAGATCACGCAGTACCGCAGCCACCCCGTGGATGTCTACGCCGGCTTCCTTATTGGTGCTGGCATCGCTGCCTACCTGGTGAGGGGCTGAGGGGAGAGGTCTGGGTGCCCAGGGGGAGGTCTGAGGGGGGAGGCCAGCCCCACCCTGGGGGACTCTGCTGAGTTTTGTCCCTTGGTAGCTAGAGACAGAACCTCACGGGCCCAGACCTGCCCAATGTGCAGAGTGAGCGACCTGAAGCCAGAATTTGTCCCATTGGGAGAAAGGCGGACTTCCCCTCTCGGACTCCCACGGCAAGTCTGTGGCTTGCTGGGGACCCTGGTCTTTGGCTGCCGGCCCCACGCCCAGCCCGTGTCTCATCCTTAGGCCTGCCACGCTGTGGGCAACTTCCAGGCCCCGCCGGCAGAGAGACCAGCGCCCCCGGCGCCTGCCAAGGATGCGCTGCGGGCGCTGACCCAGCGGGGCCACGACTCGGTGTACCAGCAGAACAAGTCCGTGAGCACCGACGAGCTGGGCCCCCCCGGGCGGCTGGAGGGTGTGCCCCGGCCTGTGGCCCGCGACAAGACCTCACTGGGCAGCCTGAAGCGGGCCAGCGTGGACGTGGACCTGCTGGCCCCACGCAGCCCCATGGGCAAGGAGAACATGGTGACCTTCAGCCACACGCTGCCCCGCGTCAGCACGCCCTCGCTCGATGACCCCGCCCGCCGCCACATGACCATCCACGTGCCTCTGGACGCCTCGCGATCCAAGCAGCTCATCAGCGAGTGGAAGCAGAAGTCGCTGGAGGGCCGCGGCCTGGGGCTGCCGGACGAGGCCAGCCCTGCGCACCTGCGGGCGCCAGCGGAGCCCATGGCCGAGGAGGAAGAGGAGGAGGAGGACGAGGAGGAGGACGAGGACGAGGAGGGGGAAGAAGGGGGTCCAGCCCCGCCTTCACTGTACCCCACCGTCCAGGCACGGCCGGGGCTCGGGCCGCGGGTCATCCTCCCGCCGCGGGCTGGCCCGCAGCCACTGGTGCACATCCCCGAGGAGGGGATCCAGGCTGTGGCAGGCCTGTCCCCCAAGAGCAGCGCAGCCGTGCGGGCCAAATGGCTCATGATGGCAGAGAAGAGCGGCACCGTGGTGGCCACAGCCTCCACGCAGCCCCGCGTGGCCAACCCGCCACGGCTGCTGCAGGTCATCGCCATGTCCAAGGCCCCAGGCGGGCCGGGCCCCAAGGTGGCCGAGACGGCCTCGTCCTCTAGCGCCAGCTCCGACTCCTCCCAGTACAGATCGCCGTCAGACCGTGACTCCGCCAGCATCGTCACCATCGACGCCCATGCGCCCCACCACCCTGTGGTCCACCTGTCTGCGGGTAACGGGCCCTGGGAGTGGAAGGCGGCGGGCGGTGGGGCCAAGGGGGCTGAGGGGGAGGGCGGCTATGAGCTGGGGGACCTGGCTCGCGGCTTCCGTGGGGGACCAAAGCCCCCGGGCGTGTCCCCAGGCTCCTCTGTTGGTGACGTGGACCAGGAGGAGCCGCGGTTTGGGGCCGTGGCCACCGTCAACCTGGCCACAGGCGAGGGGCTGCCACCGCTGGGTGTGGCCGACGGGGCCCTGGGGCCGGCCAGCCGAGAGTCGACACTGCGGCGCAAAGCGGGCGGCCTGGTGCTGTGTGAGCGGGAGGCCGTGGAGGCAGAGGCGGAGAGCTACTACCGCAAGATGCAGGCGCAGGCGGCCCGCAGGTTCAAGGACTGAGGGCGGGGGCGGGGCCGCGCAGCAGGGGGCGGGGTGGGGGGGGGTCTGGCCGAACTCAGACGTGGGGCCCCATCAGACAATAAAAGGCGATCGTTGAGCGGGGTGCGGCTTTTTGGAGTGTCATTTCGGTCGCAGGGCCCAGCAGGCAGACCCGGCCTCCGGGGCCCTGCGCGCGCAACTGGGGACAGGGATCTGTCTGGTGGAGTGCAGATGTGGGGCCCTATCTCCAGGCCCCCTGAAACCCCCAAGCGAGAAGTGAGGGGAACAACACGGCTGAGTTTACACAGAGGAGGAAACAGCAGTGAAACAAACAGGCCCAATAAAGAGGGAAATCAAGTGCAGGATACAGAGAATTTATTCAGAGTCCAGTACAGACCGGCCAGACCACCTCCTACATGTGGACAGGAAAAAAGAGCCTACAGAAAAGGTAGGAGTTGTTATAAAATTGCTTTAATTCAGTTCTCTCCGCATTACAAGCCGGCAGCGGGCAGTGGCCTGCCATGCTCCTTACAATACTGAGCCTGTAATTGCTGTTATCAAAATATACATCTGTGTCACCATAAAAAAACCGCAATTGCTGCCCCTCACGTCTTACAACAGGTATAAAAAATTATAAATATTTACACCCTTGTTCCACCCCGACATGGAAACTTGAGGCCCAGGCCCTGAAGGAGGGCCGGCCAGCACAGGGCCTGCGCGGGGAGCCCCTTGGACCCGTGAGTGCAGGACAAGGCGGTAAAGACCGGAAGGTTAGGGCTGCTGTCCCACCTCCTGGGGTCCCAGCATTAGAGGCAGACAAAAAAACAGAAACAAAACTTTGGTCCAAAATTTGCAGGAAAAAAGAAACCCTGAAAGTTTAAGAGCACTTGTCCTCCGGGACAGAGGACAGTTGTGAGTAAGGCATCGGCAGGTCGCAGACGTGCCGGCCCCATTGTGTCTGCCCTGGAAATTAGATCCTGCCCTGCGATTCAATGACAAGGAATAAAATAAAAGTACAGTATACAAAGTCATACCACGAGGAGAAAATTTAGGTTACACTCATACCATTTTTATCATCTTGCTATATAAAACGTTATTTAAAACTATTTTTTGCATATAAATGAAAAAGATTAGAATATTTGGTCAACTGGAAATATTGCTAGGCACAGGTGTCTGCAGCTGCATCGAAGCATAATACAGAGATTATGGTGGAAACAAAGCTGAAGAAGCGACGGGGAGGGGCCCTGGGGCTGGGGGGGGCAAATGATACAAGGATTGGGGGCGGCCACACCTGGCCACCCACGGTCTCCCACCACAGCAGGCACACGATCCCATGGGAGGCCGACACCCCCCCCCAGGCCCCCAAACCCCTACGCGTCTGCTACCCCAAGATAGGCCCTGCCAGAGCAGTGGGTTTAAGGCACAAGAAAGCCGAGTGGAGGTTTGGGAGCGCCCGCCACACAGACTACAGAAGGCACGGGCAAGGGGCTGGGCTGGGCCTCCACGGTCACCAAGAGCCTGAGGTTGGCACCCCACCTCCCCCAGGTGAGCAAGTGAATTCGATTTAATTTCTTTTAAAAACAGGTAAACTGATTTCTCTTTAAAAAAATAAAATCTCTGGTCTTTTTTTAAGGTCACTTCAGCTGCTTTTTAAAGTGGCTTTTTTTCTGGAATGATGGAAGTTGTCGCCGGGTGCCCGGCAGGCTGGTCCTTGGTGGCGGCCTAGATGGTGGACTTGGAGAAGGACACCCGCAGGTGGTGGTTCTCACCCAGGTCGTGGTTGTGCAGGTCGATGAGCGCCTGGATGGCCTCCTCCACGGAGCCCATCTGGATCAGCGCCATTTTGCGGTCCTTCCTGCGGGGAAAACGAGGGGGACACAAGGAGGCGTGAAGGGCCGGGTGGGGCAGGGCAGGCCCAGGGGCAGCGGGGCGAGGGGGTGGGGCTGGGCTCACTGGAAGAACTTGAACCCTTTCACGATCCCGCCGTTGCTGGAGAAGAGAATCTTGAGGTCATCCTCAGAGATGGAAGGCCTGCAGGGAGAGAGAGGGACCTGAGCCACTCCGTGGAAGGTCAAGGCCATTCCCTCAAGACAGCAGCTGAGTGTCCAGGGAAGGGTGGGGTCTCCAGGAGCTTTTTAGGGGCCCCAGAAACAGGTTATCAGAAAATGACCATAAGCATCTGAAAGGTGCACTAGAAGCAGAGCTGGGCCTCCAGCAAGGCCTCCCTACGGCCTGTGGAAGCCCCTGGAAGCGGGAGCATCCCAAGAGACCTCTACAGGCACTCACGGGATGTTGGAGAGGTGCAGGGTGCACTCACGGGATGTTGGAGAGGTGCAGGGTGGCCGAGGGTGGGAAGATGTTCTGGAAGTTCTTGGAGCCGGGCTTCTTGAAGCGGTGCAGGGGCGAGTTGCCATAGTCCTTGGTCAGGCCCTGGTCCTCCTGGCCCTCACGGGGCAGCTGCACGTTCTGGTGCTTGGAGAGTGTGATGCGCACCGGCTTCCCGTGCAGCTTGTGCCCATTGAGGTGGCTCATGGCTGGGGGGGAAGACAACACAGGACCCACGTGACCCAAGGCCCCTGGCCACCGCCGCCGCCGCAGCCCCGCAGCCCCCCAGCCCCCCGGCCCGGTGGCCCTGCAGCCCTTACTTACCCAGCTGGGCCTGGCTCCCGTCAGCCATCTGCACCAGGGCGTTCTCCTTCTTGTTGAACAGGATCTTCACCCGCTGCACGTCGCCGTACACGCCTTCGAGGGCACAGGGACAGACTGCTGAGCCGCCCGGGCCCCGCGGCCCCTCCCCGCCGGCCCCGCGACCCGCACTCCCGCACAGGGCTGGCTCTCCCCGCAGCTCTGCTATTCTGCCTGAGAAGCTGTCTAGTCACAGGGAGCGTTACCGGGAGGGCTGCCTTCAGCAAAGAAGCCCTGAAATCCAGGAAAGGCCAATTGCCAAGAACCATCCTGCGGCTGCTACCGACACATCTACTCTGCCAATAGCATGCGGGGCCGTAAACCATGCTCTGGAGTCCAAATCAGTAGGCAAAGCGCAGCCCAGACAGCACGCTCGGACGTCTCAGAGCGTGACAACCACCTCAATTACACGAAAACAAGATAATAAAAGTGGGAACGATAACATACCGAAAAGAATAAAGAGGCTTTGGGGTGTGACTCTCTTTAGAGGACAGCAGAGCAAGGCAGCGAGGGACAGGGAAAGGGAGAGGTCAGGGGGCGAGTTGGAATCGTCCACCACGAGGAGGCAGCCCCGCAGGCGTGCAGGTTGATGGATGATGAAGTTGTCAGGATGTTAATATTCAAGGGCAGGTTGGTTTCCGGAGAGCAGGGTTTGAGGGGGAATTTTGTTTTTATTTATTTATGGTTTTGTTTTGTTTCAAGCAACAACAGGAAGCAGAAGTACCGTGCAGTCAGTTGGCAAAGAAATTCCGGATCAGGGCAAGAAAAAAAATTGGGAAAGGGGAAGGGGAGAAAAGAAAAAAAGTAGCAAAAACACAGGTCAGTAAATACATAAGAAAACACGCGGTGTCCCATCAGTCAAGACCACACACACTACGAGCCACGCGCCGGGCGGACAGCAGGAGTGCCCCCCGCGGGGAGGAGACGGCGCCCGCCCGCCCCCCCACTCCCCCAACAGGCCCTCCAGGAACTGTCTCCCCGGGGCCCGCACCAGGGCCTCCAGTCAGGCTCACTGGGGTGGCTGTTAGCAGAGAGCTTGGCTAGAGGAGCTGGGACAGGGCTCGAGAGGCCGCAAGTCACACATGCTCAGACAGGCAAGAGAGCAGCTCATTAAAATAAACAGGAACCCCGTCTCTCAAGAATCAAAATATCTCGAGCCTTTATCATTTCATCCCAGCTCCCTGAGCTGAACTTGGCCACCGAGACAAGCACAGGCCTGGCTGCCACCTCAGGGACCGTGGCTGGTGGCCTTGGCTTGCACCCCCTCCCCAGAGGCGCCCCGCAGGCCCCTGCAGACCGAGGTTGGTTGGGCTCGAAATTGCAAAACTGCTCTCGTGAACACCAAATACTTCAACTCTCAGCATCATGGAATTAGGAACGTACATTGAGATATTAAGGAAAACAGGAGGACTCCAAGCGCTGCGGAAAGGACGCAGCAGTGAGTGACATCAGTGCAGAGAGGAGAACAGCGTGACACCTGCAGGCACTGGCCAGGCCAGGGGACCCAGCTCCAGGGGCCCCAGTGCCTGGGGGAGGGGCTCAGTCTGCACTAGGACCTGAGAGCAAACTCCCAACTCCTACTTCCGAAGTAGGAGTCCGGAAGGACAGCCTAGAAGAGCCACATACCTCGGGGTTGAGGTTGCTGACCAGCAGGACAGCATTTCCTGCCCCTGCCAGGCCTGGGATGGCGATCCGGCCCGCCGCTGCTGCCGCTGCCGCCGCCGACGGGATGGCCAGAGGAGCCAGGGCCCCGTGCACGTTAGGGACGGAGAGGCCTGGAGGGAAGAGGCAGTCAGATAAGCAGCGGCGCCCACCTTGTCTGAGACAAAAACGCGGGTCCTGCCCATCCTCATGCAAACGGAGACACGTAGGGGTGGGGTGGGGTGGGGAGGAGCGGCTGGCCCAGCGGCACGGCACGCCTGCGGCTCCTCCACGCTTCTCGTGGCACAGACCGTGCTGGCTTGACCGTCTACATGCGCCAAATAGCACAGAAAGCTCCAGCTCCTCGGATGCAGGATTGAGCCCAACGGCCTCGGCCGTGCTCGCATGCAGGTGCCCGTCACCATGCAAATGGCACGCCGGGCGGGACAACAGGCTCAGGACTGTCACGTAGGTGGGCGCCTGGCCCCCGGGAGGGATGCTCAGGTGTGCCCACCCAGCTCACGCCGCTCGCTTACCAGGCCACTTAAACGCACCTACTAGGGGCATATCCCTCCAACCACCGTGCGCTGGTCCTCACGGGCGCTTGAAGGGAACCAGACCAGAGACTGTGGGGTCAGCGGGCTCTCTGCACGGCCCTGCCCTACGACTGCCCTGTCCAGGCCCCGTGGGGAACCTGGAGGCCTGTGCCCAGGAAGGTGGGCTCCCCCCGTGACTGCGCCACGTCGGCTGCCGTGGAAGCAGAGCTACGGGAGAGGTGTGGCATGCAGAGGCGGTGGTGGGGACGAGCGTTTGAATACCTGCGGCTTGAGGAATGGCAAAGGTGGGAGGGAAACCAGCTCCTGCGTACGGAGAGGCTGACATTATACCAGGCGCACCTAGAAACAAATGAGACACTAATCATCGCACCCACGGGTGCGAGCCGGCTGCCAGCGCCCCACTCGGTGGGTTCTGGGCTGGTGCTATGTGGGCATCCGGGAGACGGGCGCCTAGGACCGAGCTACGTGCCCTGCCCCCCACCCCGCCCCGCTGCCATCCCACCACCGGGCATCTTACCGAAGGCTGCGGCCATGGTCTGGTCCAGAGAGGGCTGGCTGTCGCCGGATGGCAGATCGGGGCGTGTATAGTCGCGGCTCTTATCGTTGTTGTACTTGACGTTGAGGCTGGTGAGCTTGGAGAAGTCGATGCGCAGGGTGCAGCAGGCGTTGTAGATGTTCTGGCCGTCCAGCGACTGCGGGGGCAGCAAAAGGGCTGTGAGTGGGGGCCGGCAGCCGGCGGCGCGGCTGCCCCGGGGCCACTCACCAGCTTGGCGTGCTGGGCGCTCGCGGGCTCGGCGAACTGCAGCAGCGCCTGGAACTGACTGTTCTTGGTGAAAGTGATGATCTTTAGGACGGTGCCGAACTTGGAGAAGATCTACGGGAAGAGCACGGCGGAGGGATTGGCCTCAGCCCGGAACCAGCCCCTCCCGCAGGCTGGTGCCACCCCGCCACCCCCCTGCCTCACCTGGTGAAGCACGTCCAGGGTCACCGGGTAGAAGAGGTTCTCCACGATGATCCTGAGCACTGGGCTCTGTCCAGCCATTGCCATCCCCGCGTCCACCGCCGCGGCCGACGCAGCCAGGGCCAGGTTTCCCGACTGGACTGAGTTCACCGCCTGCAGGGCCGCCTGGGCCCGCTGTGGGGGCAGAGCCGTGAGTCCCATCAGCCCCAAGGCCACCGCCCACCCCACCCCCCTCCGCCCGCAGCCCAGGGCGCGCACTGCCTGGTTGGGCGAGCTGTCTGTCTTGAGCTCCTTGTGGTTGGAGAACTGGATGTAGATGGGCTGGCCGCGCAGTACGGGCGTCACCGACGTATAGTAGTTCACCATGGTGTTGGCAGCCTCCTCCGTGTTCATCTCGATGAAGGCCTGGGGGAGGGTCGTGTGTGAGCCAGGCCTGGACCTGGGAGGCCCGGCGACCACCCCAGAGAAGGCCTAGGCCTTGTACCTGGTTCTTCCCTTTCAACATCAGGAGATTGGTGACCTTCCCGAAGGGCAGCCCCAAGGAGATGACCTCCCCCTCAGTGACGTCACTGGGCAGCTTTCGGATGTGGATCACCCTGGAGGGCACGCCTGTGCTCCTGTTGTCCCCTTTGAACTTCTTGCTGTCGTTTCCATTTGCTGCAAAAGGATGGTGTGCATGGCACGAGGCACTTCCTGGCTCCCCTAGAGCAAGGGACCCCTCTCCTGGTATCGGCTTCCTCCCAGCTCTGGGAGGCTGCTGGGACAGGGAGGTCTCCACACCTGGCTCCCGGGGAAGTGAGGCTCAAGGTCACCAAGGCCAGGACCAACCAACCCCAAGTGCGCTCCTCAGAGACACAGAGGAAGTGCTCCCAGGTAAGGCCGCAGTTAGGGTTACCTGTGGAGGCCGAGTTACTGCTCATGATAAAGGGTCCGTTAGTGACACAGGCAGAGAAGAGCTCGTCAGATCCCCGCTGGAAGAGAGGGGCGGGTTGGAACCGAGCCGCATCTTCACCGCAGCGCCCCCCAACCCTCCCTACGGGGGCCCAGTGGTTCTGCACCCAAGACACAGCTCCTTTCCCCACCTGCGGAGCCCCTGGGGGGTCTTTCCCCAAGCAGGGCCAGCGTCTCGTCCCCTACAGGGGCTCTGCGCGGCCCGTCCCCCCACCCCCCGTGCCTGGGGTCTGCACGGGCTCAGGCTGGCTACCCCGAGGCTCGGCCGTCGTGCTCTCAATCACCACAGAGCCACTCAAGGCCCACGAGGACAAAGCCCCCTTGTCACACACACTGCAGCCACCCGCTCAGCCGCAGGAGTCTGTCCTACTTTCCAGTCTGAGGAAACCGGAGCCCGATGACCAGAAAGGCCACCTCTCCAGGCGGCGGGCACCTTGGTGACAAACAAGAAGCTCCCCAAGTGCCCAGCCCATTCTCTCTCCAGAAACGACTAGTTGACTCATTAATCTCAATGCAATTGAATCAACTCCCAGAACCAGGTAAGATCGAGCCCAGGGTGAAGAAGCAGACGGGGGCCCTCCTGCCGGGTGAGCACAAAACCCCACCCGAGGGGCAAGGAGACCCCACTGGGTCTGGCTCCCCTCAACAACTTCCGGACACGAAACCGGTGGCCTGAGAAGAATTTCCCTGCCCTAGGTGCCCCGCAGCCTCCCGGCAGAACAGCAAAAACCAGCCTTTCTCAGGGCCAGACCCTCCAACTGCCATTTTCGCCAGCTCGTCCCTCCTCAAGAATACCTTATCTCTGCCCTTCCCTCAGGCCAGCTTAACTGCCACTTACAAACAAGGATGCCAAACACCCAGGGTCCTTCCCACCTTCCCGTGGTCTAGCACCGAAGTTGAGTGGGACACTCACACCCCACCCTGCCCCTCGAGACAAGCCGAAGGAAGCCAGGGAGGTTCAAGGTCTGCCCCTCGGGACAGGAATCGGGCACATGGCAACGCTGCTGGGAGCAAACAGGATGCTCTGGGCCACCCTGGCTGCTAGGCCACCTACTACGGGCATGACCCTGAACCCAGACCCCACGCCGGGCGGGCATCTGCTCCCCAGGGCTCAGGGCTGAGATGGATGCGCAGAGGGCCAGCACCTGAGCCCGTGGAGAGGCTGCAAAGGCTCAGACTCCTGCCTGGTCTTAGAGTCCAGAAAAGGACCCAGAACCGCAGACCACTTACGGGCTGGAATTTGTTATAATGAAGCAAAATGTTAAAAACCCCAAGCACTCCAGGCTGACCTGACCCGTCACGCCCCAGCTCACTTTCACCAAGTGGACCTGGGCGCTTCAAGGCTCAGAGCAGTAGACCAGCCCCAGCCGTGAACGAAGGGCCACATGAGAACCCAGGCAGAATGCCCCTGAGCCACCGAGGACAGTCTCCCCTGCCTAAGTGGTAGGAATGTGGACTTGGAGCCCTGACCCGCCCCCTGACACACAAAGGGCCCCCGTCCAGAGCTGGACAGGGACGGGGCACCCAGGCAGATCCCACACACCGGCTGCACAACCTTAAGAAGAACATCTCGGCTCCTGTCTCTGACAGGTGACAAGCAGGGCCGGGATTCCCTCAGGAGTGGGGCGTTCTTGGCCCCAACCATGTTCTCACAGCAGACGGCCTGGCACGCCTACATCTGCAGGGTCTGTGGGGCAAGCCCCACCCACTTGGCCGCCCATATCCCCCAGGCCTCCCTCCCAGACGCCGCCCCGTCCCCCAGCACGGTGGGGGGGGGGGGGGGGGGCGGGCAGGCGCACGTGGTAACCAGTGGCTCCACAGGAACAGCCCACTGGGGCACAGCCACTCTGCAGGGTAGAAGCCTGGGGGTACGTGGGCCAGTCCATAGTGTGGGGGAGCTCTTCCCAGCTGCTGCCGTAGGGCCCCTGCCCTGAAGTCAATTCAGCACCAACAGCAAACGACCACCGCGCCAGGAACAGCGCCTAGAGTCCCCTTGCTTCTTCATTGATAGCTTACACACCAACACCCCTGGCGCCTCATTTGGGGCCCAGCTTATCCTGAACCTGAGGGAGAGGACCAGGCTGCCCTCCCGGAGGGTCCCCCGGTGCACGCACCCTACAGGCTCAGGGCCTCTGTCCTGTGCAGCCAAGACCCCCGGGGCATGGGATGGAGGAGACAGCCCCTGGAAGAGGTGCTCCGGCTGAAGCGGCCCCCAGAGAAGCAGGGGGAAGGTCCCCGTGCCAATCACAGCACTCCGGATGAAGTCCCTCTCCCTCCTCCCGCCACCAATCAGGTTTTATCTGCAAGAAGATCGGGACAAGCGGTGTGCAAAGACAGTCCGCCTGGGAAAACCGAAACCAGCCCAGGCACGGCAGCCACCAGACCAGAAACCAGCTGCTACCTGCTCCTCAGGACACCTGGCCACCTACGGGGCTCAGGACACACGGCCCGAGGGGGGACACTCTGCCCCCGCCGTCCTGTTTCTCTGAGCAAAAATTATCTGAACGAGGACAGCCTCAGAAGCAGCCTGGAACTACCCCAGAGCCCCCTGAGATTCTCTGGTCCCGCCCCCCCTGCCCCGACTAGCTGCTTGAGGTGCAAACAGACTTCAACTTTACCCACACGAAACCGAGGACAGAAATCCCGTCACCCTGCCGCGCATCCCACCTCCAACCGCAAGCCGTTCTGAGCTTGAGAGCAGGGCAGGGGATCCAGAAATCAGACTGCTGAGGGGCCGCCCACCCCCCGCCCGAGGCAGGCTGTCCAGCCTAGGAGCAGCAAGCCGGGCAGCCCATGGTGGGAGCGGGCAGCCCATGGTGGGAGCGGGCGGAAGGAGGAAGCAACGTCACAAGCGCCTACCTTTGTACCAACTGCTATGTCTGGGACGATGCTGCGGAGAGAAAAAAGGAGACGTCAGCCAGGGCGCCCGCCACATCCCGGCGCCCGAGCCCCCGCTCGAGGCCTTCGTCAGCTGGAAGGCCGGGGCAGGGAAGCGAGCCGTCCGCCCTTTAATCGCCACTTGAAAAGGAGCCATCATTGTCCTCCGGCTCCCTCCCGGCAGGACCCCGGCCCCGCCTCCCGACCCGTCCAAAGACAAAGACACCCCCCTCCACAGGCCCTAGGAGAGACACTTGATGCTGGTTAAGGTTCAGGTGCTGCTGTTTGCTTTCTAGAAACTGGCAGTGCTTGGGGGACGTTTCCAGCAGAAGGCAGGCTGGTAAAAAGGCAACTCAAGGGCCCGAGATCAGAGCTCCGGGCCCCACGGGGCCGAGAAGGGGGCAGCTCGGTGGAAAGGATCAGATAGAGCTGACACGAGTTACTCATCAACCGGGCTCCACGTGAGCGGACTTTCTCCCCCCCCCCCCCCCCCCCCGCAGAGCAGGCCCCGCTACGAAAGGCGGGGCCGGGGGAGAGCACAGCTGCCCCGGACTCCTGGGTCCTGCAGCCCAAGCCCCACCCCCCACCCCCGGACAGCAGAACCCTCGGAGGTCGTCTATGTAGTGAACAGAAACTGACAACAAACTAACGACTCCCAAAATATCAGTTCAGGAGAGAACTTAGCCAGCAACGCCCCTCACAAGGTCACCTGGCCTCCAAGGCCTGGCGGTCCCATGACCAGAGCCTCTCATGATGTCACACAACATGTCCCCCGGCCCAGCCTCGGGCCCGGCAGAGGGCCCCGGGGCCGCCGGCTGCAGGATCCCCCTCGGGCTCTCAGGGAGGGGGCTCCCACCACAGCCTCGGCTCGGGACCTGCCCCATCCTCACCCTCCGCCTCTACGGCGGAACCTCCACCTCTTGCCCTCAAAAACCTCACGGGCCAGCGACAACGACTTTTAAAAATTTTAATGAGTCAAGAAAAAACTTCCCAGAAAGACAAACAATGAAAAGTACGCAGTTTCCCAACTGCTAACCCAGGCCGCCTGGCGGCTTCCTACTCCCAAGCGAGGGCTTCGGACACAGCAAGTATTTTACGTAAAACGGCCTTTCTGGGAAAGATTTTCCGACCTTCCAAAAAGACGGCAGGCCAGTGCTCGCTTCGGCAGCACATATACAAAAAGACGGCAGACCAAAAAGGAGCTGCACCCGGAGACCAGGCCCGGCTGCCTAGGTAACACCACCACCGCCAAAAGACTGCAGATGCGCCCCCAAACCAGATTACGGGGGGCGATGGAAAAGACAAAACTCGAGAATTTGACCAGACGGCCAAGAAAACCGAGCACACGGCCCGCTGGCTCGGGAAAGGGTTCTCTGGGCAAGTCCACCCCAGCCAAAGCGGAAGGCAGACCACGAGGAGATCAAGTTCCTCTTGCTGCAGCAATTTTTCTAAAAGGTTGGCCTCAATTCAGGTTGAAACCTATCATTTCAAACCCGAGACACCGAAGGCACGTGACCCTCCGAGCACTTTTAACCGCCCGCCCCGCCCGGTCGGGCCCAAGAGAGAAAGGAGAGCTGGTTCGAAACACCCCACCACAAAATACCCGCAACTGCCCCTGAACGCTTCCCACGGGGTGCCAGACGGGAGAGCGCAGTTCCACCGGGTTCCACCCCTTCCCGAGAACAGAGCCCCGGCCGCCGCGCGGCCCGGTCCCCTCCCGCCCCGACACCTCGGCACGCGGGGAGCGGGCTCGGGTCCCGAGCCGCCCCGCCCCCACCGCGCCCGGGGCGCTACCCCGAGACGCCGGGCTGGAACAAAGGGGGCGGCGGAGGGCCCGCGCCCTTCCGGGCAGGAGGGCGGCGTCTCCGGCCGCGCCCGGGCCCGCGGCGGGCGGGGCAGGCCGGGGCAGTCCGCGCGGCGGGAAAGCCCGCGCACGCGCGCCAGAGCTGCCGGGAGCGCGCGAGGCCGCGCACGCGCGCGGAGACCATACGGGGCGCGCGGAGACCATACGGGGCGCCGGAAGGGCCACAAGACTCTCCAAGGGCGGCGCGTGCGCGCAGAACCCGGACGGGAAGCGAGAAGAGCCGCGCGGCCGCCGCGTGCGCACGGGACAGGCCTCGTTGGCACCGGAAGCGGGCAGGGCTCCCCCGGACCCCTGCCGCCTCGCGCCCCTGGCGGCCCCCTCCAGGGCCTCACCCGCGCCCCAGGCCGGGGGGAAGGGAGGGAGACGGGCGGCGCCCCGGGCCCGGGGTGGAGGCGGAGCGGCGCGCCAGGACCGTCGCCCCGAGGAGGCCGCGGCGGCGACGAGAAAGAGACTGGAGCGCGAGAAGGACAGGGGGTAGAGCGAACGAGTACTACTCACCCGTCCATTGCACACACAGGAGACCCGCAGGGGACGGAGTGGAGGCACCGGAATAGCAGGAACCGACCCAACGGCTCTGAGTTATAGACTCACAAAATGGCGGAGACGCCCGAACACGTCCCCCGCGCGCTCTGCCCATTGGCTCCTGCCGCGCAGATGGGCGGGGCGAGCGCCGCGGGACCCCGCCAGCGCCTCCCAATGGCTAGGAAGTCGCTCGAGGGGTGGGGCCACAAACAGTGGCAGGCGGCCATTGGGGAAGATGGCCGTCCGTCAGGGCTCGAGGCGGAAACGGCCCGTGGAGTCGGGGGAGGGGCGAAGAGGTGAGGCCACGTGATTGCGCCAGAGCCAGTGAGCGAGCTGCCCTCCTGCGTGGGGCTTTGCTGGAGAAGCCATCTTAGGAGTGGGTACGTGGCGGGTCAGGCGGTGGGAAGCGTGCTTCCCCCAGGCTGCCGCCATCTTGCAAACGGGCAGAGTCCACCTCCACCTCGGGCGTGAGAGCAAAGGGAGGCGCGTCGCCATCTTGAAGTAGGGCAGGAAACCTCCAGGGCGCCACCTTGCTTGTGGGCACCTGGCCGAAGTCCATTTCGAACTTAGACGTTACCCTTAGGTTAGCACGCGAAGTGGCGGCGGCCTAACGCGTCCCAGAGGCGCCGGGGTTGTTTCCACTGCTGGCCACCAAGCTTGTGGCACGATGTGGCCACGGGTCGCCCCTGACTGTCCTTTGTTTGCCCCAGAGCAGCGAAGCCCGACCACGGTCTCCTCGCCTGACTGCAGGAATGGGAAAATTGAAGCCCGGGGGGGGGCACGGCGGACGCCGCCCTGCCTGCCTGCAATGGAAGGAAAATGAGGCCGGGGGCGCACGGACAACACCGCCGTGCCTGCCTGCAATGGGGGGGAACTGAGGCCCGGGGCGCACAGAGCAGACTCCGCCGTCAAAGGACGTTCAGGACTGGACGGGCCTCCATCCCAGCAGCAGAACACTCCAAACTTATCTCGGAGAATGCTGATTCCAAAAAGAGTTGAACAGGGTTGTGGGTGATAGGGGAACCCCGGGAAAGGTGCCGGAAAACAGGGCCAGCTGGGTGGGGCGAGTGGGGGGAGGGGCAGGTGGAGTCAGGGAGGCCGCGGCAGTCCGGTACCCCAGGCTTTTGGAAGCATCCAGGAGATGATGGGCATGCCGGGCTTGCTTGTTCCCATTGTGGAGCAGACGTTCAATAAATAGAAGAAATTATCCTGAATATTGTTTGCTATACGTCTCGTGCAGAAAAAAGGATTTTTAATTGGCACAAGCCTAAAGAGGGAGAATGACACTTGTTGTTTCCGTAAGTCGAGGTCAGGCCTTTGCTCCCGCCTCTTCGGTCGGTTTTAGCTTGGGCGGAGTCATGGCAACAGCGTCCATTTTAGGGCCGCGCGGGCCTGGACGGAGCCCAGAGACCGGGGCTGCCGAGCCAGAGGGCTTTCTCGGATTAGGGGCGGCTGCCGATTTTCACGGAGGCCTCCGCCTTGCACTCCTTGGCCCCTTCTTTCGCCGAAGGCCATCTGAAGCCCAGGAATGGCTAATCAGGAGTGTCCCGGTGGATTTAGGAGAATCCCCAACGCATTCCTGTGGATTTGCTCCCTCCAGGACTCCTGTCGCGCTCCGCTCTGGGTACCACCAGGGGCAGTTGCTCATCTTTGTTGCCTCGGTTACTGGTGCCAGGGATGGGCCCTCTTGACAGCAGGGAGGATGGTTGGAGACATGGGAGTGTCGCAGCCCAGAGGGAGAATGTTGGTGGACCCTCCACCAGGTTCCTAGCACGGATCTAAATGGTCGCAATCTATTAAAAGCCATTTCTGCTCACTGCCCTCCAGGCTTTGCTCAGAGTCAAAGCCCAAGTCGACCTCGTGGCCCCACAGACCTCTCACCCGCAGCCGCCTTTCTGGTTTCTGACCGCACTTACACAGGCCCCCTTTAAGAGGTTCCCTTCTGGAAGGTTCCTCCCTAAACCCACTCCCTCCTTTTACTCCCTGCCCTGGGGCCTTCGCGCAGAGGCCCCCTCGTCAGTACAGTCTCCCCGACCTCTCCCTTAAAACGGTTGAGGATTTCTTTCTCGCCTTCCACTGGAACACGAGGGAGAGAAGACAGCCCCTGCCCGGATCGGAATCCACGCTGTTACCACCTTTACAAGGGCCACAAACCAGGCGGCGTGAAACAACACAGATTTATTCTCGCTCGGTTCTGGAGGCCAGAAGTCAGAAATTGAGGTGTCAACAAGGCCGAGCTCCCTCCAGAGGCTCCAGGGGAGGGTCCTTCCTGCCTCTTCCGGCTCTGGGGGCCCAGGTGTCCTTGGCTTGTAGACAGGTCCCTCCAGTCCCTGCCTCTATTGTCACATGGTTCTCTTCTCCCTGTTTCTCTGTCTCTCCTGTTTGTGACTCTAAAAAGGACCCTTGCCCTTGGATTTAGAGACCACCGGGATAATCTCATCTCAAGGCCCTTAATCTCACCTGCAAACACCCTTTTCCCAAACAAAGTCATGCTCACGGGTTAGGGGATTAGGATGCAGACACACCGTTTTCGGAGCTGTTCGTCAGCCCAGGACAGCACCTGGACCCTGGACCAGCCATGAAAGACTGCTGGCAGACCTTCCATGTCTGCAAGGGGGGGGCGGTCCAGGGAGCCCCCAGGCCCTGCATCTCAGTTGGATGGATGCCCTGGTTTATTGGAGAAACCCGGCTCCCCTGTCTGTCTGCTCCCTGCTCAACCCTTCTGCCCGGCGGCCAGCTGGCTCCCTCATCAATGATTTAGGGTGAACGTGGGTGTGTGATCCCCTTGCAATTGAGAATTTTGAAAAGGATATCTTCTGTGGCAGGGGCAAGGGAGGTGGGTGGCAGCCAGATGGGGGTGGAGGGCCAGCATCCCAGGCCCTGGCGGGGGCGGGTGGGGGGAAAGGCTGCTGGGTTTTATTTCTCTTTACAGATCTGATGGGGCTGCCTCAGTTTACCCCTTTGTCAAAATAAGGGGCAGGGTTAGGCCAGTGCCCCCTTCCTTCCCACGGGCTTTCACTAGTGTTTCAAATGGAAATGGCCTAATAGTCTCGGAATATTTGTTCCCTGTGTTTGTTTATTCATTGCCTTGATTACAACAGCCGTAGGGCCTGGGTCCAGGGTGGGTGGGGGCCTGGGTTCCACATCTCCCCTCCCCTCAGAGGCCTCCTAGCCTCTTTGACCCATTTTCCAGATATCTGTGGGACTGAGCTGGGGGTAGGGGGTGCCAAAGAGGCTACCCTGCAGCCCCTCCAAGCTGGAGCCCCCCCACCCCAGTCCCCAGCTGAGGGGCAGAACAAAACGGTTGGCTCGGGCCTGGGAATATTCACGTCGGAATCTGTCTCCCGCCCCTTGACGGGGGTCCTTGGGCAACAGCTGACTCCACAGCCCCAGGCCCTCAGGCCAAGAAGCAAACCTTATCTGCCCAAACCAGCAAGCCAGCCTCTCCCGGAAGGACCCACTGTGTCCCCAGGCCCTGCCCGGAGAGGGAGCTGTCTCTCTGCCCTAAGTGCCTCCACACCCACCGCCCGGTCCACACCCTTGGGAGCTCAGCCTGGGCTGGGTACCTCCCTCCAGGCTCCAGTTTTAAGTCTTGGATCCTCTGAGTAGGAAATACTATGTTTCCTTTTCCCAAGCCCAGAGAGGCTGGGTGAGCTGCCTGGGCCTCTCAGCCAGGAAGAGGCCCCCCTGTGGTTTACCCAGGCTGCTCCGCCTTTATGGGGGCACCAAGGAGGGTGAGCAATAGTGTGGCCGGTCCTCAAATGGTCAATGTAGAGTTACCACCTGACCCAGAGATTCTCCTTGGTATCTGCCCAGCAGAAATGAAAACACACGTTCACACAAAACCTGAACATGCACGTCCACAGCGGCACGATTCACAACAGCCCAAAAGCGGAAACAACCCAGGTGACCATCGACAGGTGAAGGATAAACACCACGTGTCCCTCCACACAAGGAAAAGTCACTCAGCCACGCAAAGGGGCGAAACACCGACACTCGCTGCAATGTGGACGGACCCTGAGAACATGATGCTCAGTGAGAGAAGCCAGACGCAGAAGGACACACAGTGTGTGATTCCATTGATGGGAAACGTCCAGAACAGGCAGATCCACAGGGACAGAGAGTGGATTCCTGGTTGTCAGGGGCTGGGAAGTGGTTGCCAACGGCTGGCGTTTCTTCCCCTGTGATGAAATGTTCTAAAATTGATCGTGATGATGGTTGCACAACTCTGTGAATAAACTGAAAAACCACTGAATTGTGCACTTTAAAAATGGATGGGCAGTGTGGTTATGTGAATTATATCTAATAAAGCTGTTTTTAAGAAATCATTAGGATGAAGACCGGAAATGCCAGCTTTGGCAAGGATGGGGCAGGGGGAACTCTAAACGCTGCTGGGGAGGGGGAAGCAGTGCAGCTGCTTTGCAAAACAGCTTGACAGTTTCTTGAAAAGTTGCCTGTATGCCTCCCCTAAGGCCAGGCACTCACGCTCCTGTGTGTTTACACAAGAGAAACGTGTAGAAATAGTCAACAAAAGCCTGGACAAGAATCTCCATAGCAGCTTTTAAAAAAGTACGGAACAGACAAACACTGGAAAGAACGGAAGTGAGCAGTGCGCAAAGGATGGAGACGTGCTGTGCGGAGGGTCTCCGGCACGGGGGAATCCACGCGGCAATGGAGAAGCACAGAGACCAGCCGGGTAGACCTCTGTTCCAAGTATACAAATGTAGTCCAACAGCAGGCAAAATGCACCGACAGTGCCAGAAATTGGGATAGGGCGCTCTTGGGGGTCAGTGGCTGAGAAGGGCAGGTGGGGGGACCTGGGGACTCATGGGAGTTCAGTTCGCAAAATGCTTTGTGATTGGGGTGCTTTCCTGCATGTAAATCGCAGCTCAGTAGAAAGTCTGCTTAGAAAATCCTGTTGATTCTCATCATTCTCACACTCAGGGTCTGTGAAGTCACAGCAAACACTGGGTCGGGAAGCACGGAACCCCGGCTCCTGGGGGAAATGCGGGTGAGAGTCCTGCCAGCCTTTGGTCACAACAGTGTCACCAACCCGTCACACATACCTGTGTCCCGCGAGTTTCTGTCTGCAGCCTCCTTATTTAACATATATTGATTCAGTAGCCAGCAGGGCTCTAGAGCAACTTACGGCAAATACTCGCATTTTATCCAAAAGGCACATCACGGCTTTCTTGTGCTCAGGGACACTTGGGGGCCAAAATCACCCACAAAAAGCACTAAATGTAAAAACTTTTAGTGCCCACCTGCTCACCGGCCACAGGACATCTCTGTGGTCACAGGAGGGGCCAGCGGGCCAGCCTGGGGGACAGCTGTCTCTGGGTACTTCTTTCTGCTGCACCTCTTTGCGGGGCCAGAGCCCCCCCTTCCCAAATGCCCCTCGCGGCTTCTCAAGCCCCACACATGCTGTGGCCGGCGCTGGGCACAGAGCTGAGATTCAGCCACACTGCGGGTCATCTCCCTGCTTCTGGACGTGCGTGTCGGGAGAGGTAGTAGAGGACGGAGCAGGGCCCTGCAGGGACCGGAGGGGGATCCGGGAGGGCTTCCTGGGGGAGGTGTGTCAGATGTGGTGAGCAGAGGGAATGGCACTGAGGGAGGAGAGGGTCTTAGGGTGAGGCGGGGGCTGGCTGGGCTGCCCATGGATTCAGGGTGGGCAGCCACGCAGCGGGGGTGAAGCATCCAGACACGTCGTGTACCCCTGACCGAGGGAGTGTCCCGGGGGGTCGCCAGGCACTGAAGCTGCCCCAGTGCAGGAACAGGTGGGGATGGGGCCTGGACCACCCTCCCAGGCTCTCTACCTCTGCAGAGCAGCCAGGAAAGCTGCAAACATTAAAACAATTTTTTTTTTTTTTTTTGCGGTACGCGGGCCTCTCACTGTTGTGGCCTCTCCCGTTGCGGAGCACAGGCTCCGGACGTGCAGGCTCAGCGGCCATGGCTCAAGGGCCCAGCCGCTCCGCGGCATGTGGGATCTTCCCGGACCGGGGCACGAACCCGTGTCCCCTGCATCGGCAGGCGGACTCTCAACCACTGCGCCACCAGGGAAGCCCAAAACAATTTTTCAATTGAGATAAAATTCATACTATAAAACTATACATTTGAAGAGTCCAATTCAGTGGCATTGAGTGGCCACTGAACAGCCATTGTTGTCTAACCATCACCTCTATCTAATTCCAGAACATTCCATCACCCCAAAAAGAATCCCATCCCCATCAGCAGTCATCCCCACCTCCTCCTCCAGCCCCTGACAACAAGGAGCCCACTGTCTGTTCTCTTTGGACTTGCCTGTCCTGGACGTTTCCCATCAGTGGAATCACACCCTGTGTGTCCTTCTGTGTCTGGCTTCTCTCACTGAGCATCGCGTTCTCAGGGTCCGTCCACGTTGCAGCAAGTGTCAGTGCTTCACCCCTTTTCACGGCTGAGTCATATTCCTGTGTGTGCATATGTGTATACACCACATTTAGTATTCATATGTCAATGGAGAGTCGTTTTCCCCCCCACTTTTCTGCAGTTGTGAGCGTGTGTGTACAGGTTGTTGCATGGACGTACGTTTTCGTTTCTCTTGGATAAATCTGTGCTAGTTTCCAGCAGCTGCCGTAATGAATGATGCAGATGGGGGCCTGAAACAACCAAAGTTTATCCCCCTGCAGTTCTGGAGGCCAGAAGTCCAAGATCAAGGATTCAGCAGGGCTGGTTCCCCAGGCCTCTCTCCTGGGTCTGTCAATGGCCATCTTCTCCCTGTGTCCTCACGTCGTTGTCCCTAATCTCCCCTTTTTATAAGGACACCAGGGATTAGGTAACATGTTGGATTAGGACCCACGCTAATAATCTCATTTTAATTCAGTCACCTCTGTAAAGACCCTGTTTCCAATAAGATCTCATTGACAGGTACTGGAGGTTAGGGCCCCAGGATATCTTATTTTGGGGAGGGGGTGGAGGGCATGACACGATCAGCCAACTATAGACCCTCCGGAGTGGAGTTGCTGGGTCGTATGTATGATGATTCTGAACTTAACCTTTGGAATAAGCATCAGACTGTCCAGAGTGGCTGCCCCAGCCTACGTGTCCAGGGCTCTGATTTCCCACGTTCTCTCCATGTCTGTCTTTATTGGTGAATTTCCTCAGTTTGTCTCCACGTCGTTTGTCTCCTGGTACCCCTGCGGTACCAGGCCCTCCAGGCTGTGCCGGTCTCACGAGCTCTCCTGGAGGGGGCCCCTGAGCAGTCGTGGGGAGTCCGGGCTGGGAGTCCTGCAGGATGTCCCCAGGCTGGGTTTGTGCAGTGTTTTCTTGTGGTTGCACCGGGGCCATGGGTTCCCCGGGGGGAGACGTCAGAAGGGAGGTGCCCTTCTCACCCATCACCCCAGGGGCCCCTGCTGCCGACCTTGACCTGACCTCCTGGCTGCTCTACGGAGGGGGGGGGGTTCCTTCCCCTGCACGCTGTCCTCCTGGGAAGTGTCTCTGTGTGCAGCCCTCACACAGGGCGGGCCTGGGGTCTCTCTATCAAGCCACAGCCCAAAAGGCCCGGGGACTGCTGCCGGGCACCAGGTGTGCCGAAAGCCCGGGCCTCCGGGAAGGTGAATGACAACCCCATGCATGACTGAGGGCAGCAGCAGGAAACGGGGGCGGGTGTGTGGGGGTGGCGCAGGAAGGGGCTGGGACCTCACTCAGGGGCCACATCTAACCCGGGGGGGTGTAGGGGGGGCGACACTTGGAGGGCTGGGCCCAAGTGTGGAGGAGGGACCCACAGAGACCCCATCAGAGGCTGAATCGTGGTCCCCAAAAGCTGTCCACATCCTGACTGCCAGCACCCATGAACACGACCTTATTTGGAACCAGGGTGGCCAGCTGCCGCAGGAAGATGGTCCGTCATAGCCTGCAGAGGAGCCGGCCCGCCCGCACCTTGACCTCACACTTCCGGCCCCCAAACTGTGAGAGAAGAAATGTGTGCTGTTTTAGGTCACCCGCTGCGGCTCTTGGTGGCGGCAGCCACGGGAAACTCACTCTGCCTCAGGGAGGTGGGGGCTGGGCGGGCGCTTGCAAAATTCATGACAAGGACGATGTCTCGATACGGAGGGAACGTGAGCCGGGCTGTAAGCGATCCCGAGGCCACCTGTTCACCCGCTGCCCGCCTGTCCTTGGGGTCATGGAGCCGCAGGCACCGGCTGGGTCAGGGCTGCCCAGGGGGTCCCGGCCAGGTGCGGGCACAGGGGGTGCTGCAGGAGCACCCAGGAGCAGAGACCCTAGACCCAGCCTGGCAACCCCTGGGGCTGCCGCGTCTGGAGCCTGTTCTGGGAGAGTCCGTCCCCGCCTTGTCCAGACCTTGGCCTCTGACACTGGGCAGGTGTGAGGCGGTTCAAAAGGCCAAACCAAGTTGAAGTCCAGAATTAACTACAGGAAAGCAGCCGCTCTCACCTGCGGAGTTTCTGCCCCAGGGGACACTGGGCCACATCTTTGGGACATCTGTGGTCATCACCATGGGGGGCTCCCGGCATCGCGTGGGTGGGGGCAGGGAGGCCGCTCCACACCCCACAGAGCCCGGGACACCCCACAGAGGATGCTCGGAGCCGAGGAGACTGGCCCAGACCCTTTGGTGCCTTTGCATGTTTTCTGGGACAACGGGGACCTGCAGAGGGATGTCAGCTCAGATAAACGAAACGCTCTGGGGTCTCTGCAGTCCTGCTCCCTGGGGGCAGGGGGTATTCTGGTAAGAAGTTAATTCTGGAAGGATCCAGGAGGGGGGAAGGACCGTGCCCCGCCCTAGGCAGGCCGTGGGACTCCAGGACAGAGGAGCAGCAGCCCTC
The DNA here is from genome assembly GCF_949987515.2 of Delphinus delphis. NCBI lineage: Eukaryota > Metazoa > Chordata > Mammalia > Artiodactyla > Delphinidae > Delphinus > Delphinus delphis. Next base: position 2,015,143 of record NC_082685.1, on the reverse strand, counting down.
GGGTTTCACGGTAGGTAACACATGAGACCCGTGAACCTCGCGGGAGTGACATCAGTGGCATCAATAGTTTATAGCGGGAAACGGACACTTGATCCCGTGTTGTGGCCAGCTGGCTCAGGTGCCTCAGGGCCGCCTGCCGGGGAGGCCCCTGATGACCCACCCGGGGGACAGGATGGGCCCCTTCTCAGTCTGAACACCCCAGCCGGCGTTTGGTGCCATGGTTTTCAAAGAACGCTCCCCTTCCTGGAGTGGAGACGTTATGTCACCAATCTGTTCTCGTTTTGACAGGCCACGGGGTGGGGGCTGCTTGGTGCTCACCCAAAGGGGACGGAGCCAGAGCACTGGCTCCGCATTCCTCTGCATCTCTGCGTGGACACTTCTGCAAAGACGGACAACCAACCAACAGGCACATGAAAAGATGCTCAACCTCATGAGGAAAACGCAAGTCAGACCACAGTGACACGACACCTCCCGCCCATGAGGGTGGCCACCACCCACACGGCCATCACCACCCACCCACGAGGATGACCACTGTCCACACGGCGGTCACCTCTGGCCCACAAGGGCGGCCAATGTCCCCACAGCAGTTACAAGTGTGGGCCAGGGTGTGGGGAGGCTGGAACCCTTGTCCACAGCTGGTGGGAGATGAAACGGTGCAGCTGCTGTGGATGACAGTGGCCGTTCCTCCAAAGGGTAAAAATAGAGTTACTGTGTGGCCAGCAATCTCATCGTAGGAATTCCACTCCAGGAAAATGAAAACAAGTCCGCATAAATACCGTACACAAGTGTTCACGGGAACGAGGTGAACGGCAGACAAAAGGTGGACCCAACCCGAGTGTCCATCAAGGGACAGATGTGTCCCTCCACACACGGGAACATCACTCAGCCATGCACGGAAAGGGGTGAAGCTCTGACACTCCCTACCGTGTGGACGGACCCTGAGAACACGATGCTCAGTGAGAGAAGCCAGACACAGAAGGACACACAGGGTGTGATGCCAGTGATGGGAAACGTCCAGAACAGGCAAGTCCACAAAGAGTTAGTGGTGGTCAGGGGCTGGCGAGGGGATGGGGTGACTGCTGATGGGCACGGGGCTTCTTTTTGTTCCTGAGCATTTTGTACGTATTTTTTCTGACTTTAAAATTTATGTATGTTAAATACTTATTCTACACAATTAGACAACCAAACAGAAGAAAACTAAAAATCGTCTGTAACACCCGGCCCCTCCCCAAGTCAACAATAATTGCCTTTAACATCAGAGGTTTTCCCTTCAGAATATTTCCTGGATCTATTTATGCTGTACGGGAAACGTGTACGTGTGTAAACATAGATGTGCAGATATTTACATATCTGTACGTATGTATGTATATATACAATACATATACACCGTATACATATGTATATATAAAATTGGGATCACGCTAATATTTTCCAAAACTTGCCTAAAAATTACTAAGTGTCATTGTAGCAAGTTCACACAACCCTGGAAGAATAAAAGATAAGCGTGCAAAGCTCTTCTTCTCTCCTGGTCCTGGCAGATTCCTGCTGCTCCAAGCCCACGCTGCTCACTTCCAGGCATTTTCCACATCCCAGGATCTGAGGGAATCATACGATCGTTTTTCTATTTTATAAGGTGGCACCATGTTCCTGGCTGGTAGGCAGTTTCTCTCCTGTGGTTTTTAAATGGTCCTCAAGTCTTTCGTATCCATTTCTCATTGATACATTTAAAAACCAGCTCAGGGAGGGGGTCTCCCAAGCTTAGGCAGGAAAACATTTAAAAATAGAGTTGTAGGGGACACGGGTTCGTGTCCCGCTCCGGGAAGATTCCCACATGCCGCGGAGCGGCTGGGCCCGTGAGCCATGGCCGCTGGGCCTGTGCGTCCGGAGCCTGTGCTCCGCAACGGGACAGGCCACAACAGTGAGAGGCCCGCTACCGCAAAAAAAAATAAAATAAAATAAAAATAGAGTTGATGCAGAGAGGGAAACAAATATCCCAGGAATCTGGAGGTAAAACTGTTAACTGTTGTTACATGGAGCAGGGTTTTTTTTTTTTTTTTGCGGTATGTGGGCCTCTCACTGCTGTGGTCTCTCCCACTGTGGAGCACAGCACCGGCAGCTCGGCGGCATGTGGGATCTTCCCAGACCGGGGCACGAACCCGCGTCCCCTGCATTAGGCAGGCAGACTCCCAACCACTGAGCCACGAGGGAAGCCCGTGGAGCAGGTTTTTAAATTCTTACTTGGTACTTTTATTCTGTTAACCAAGGAGAGAGATATGTCTCCTTGTTAAGATGGTTCCCCTTCATTTTCCTTTCCACTTATTTGATACCCTGAAACTTTCCGGATGATACTAACATGTCTTCTGAAACATCGTTTTTGTTGTTTTAATGATGGTAAAAGAGACAGAACATGAAATTCACCATCTTAACCATCGTTAAGCGCACAGTTCAGTGGTACTAAGCATATTCACATTGTGGGGCAGCCATCCCCACCATCCATTCCCAGAACTTTCCGGAAACATCTTTTTTTTTTTTTTGCCGCACCCTGTGGCTTGCAGGATCCCCGTTCCCCGACCAGGGATAGAACCCAGGCCATGGCACTGAAAGTGCCGAATCCTAACCACTAGGCTGCCAGGGAATTCCCTGGAAACATCATCTTTAACTAGAGCTGGATCATGGTTGAGATGCCGAACGACCTTGGCCAGCCCCTGCCGAGGCCACGCCCCTCACGTCCTTCCCTGGCCCCTCACGTGGGTGGCTGAGCCGGTTACTCTGAACTCACTCGGGACTTGCGGGTGGGCCCAGGTCCGCGCACTCTGGCTCTGTGCTCCCCAGTCCCCCAGCCCTGCTGACCTGGGACCTGCTGCCTCCCCCGGGGTCCTCAGCGGCACCCTGCAGCCAGCCCACTGCCCCTGGGCCTTCCTATCAGAGCATCAGAGCTGGACAAACAACCAGAAAAACCCAGAAGGCCTGGGGTGATCACCTTTCCTTCCCTACGATCCAACATTCTTAGCTTTTTTTTTTTTTTTTAAAGAAATTCACATTTTGCAACCCACCCCCACCCCAAGCCTCTCTGTGGAGCCAACAGGGTTTAAATTCCCGCCCATTATCCTGGAGGAACATTCTAGAAGCAGTTGGGCCAAGGAAAGCCCCACCAGCTTCCATCACCCCTGTTTTCTTGGCGATTTCCTTTTTGCTGAAGATAAAATAGGTCCCAATAATAAAAACAAACGTACCGAGAGGCTTGTATTTATCTCCAAAGCACGGCCTCTGGACTCCGGAATGTTCTTGTGTCATTTCCAGATATTGTATAGGGTTCCGGCAGAGACACGGGGACACAGCCGGGACAGACCAGGCCAAGGCTCTAATAGAAACACAGCTTTTAAATCCCTGTATGCCACTGACAACCTGCGAAGTTCACGGTTATTTCTCCCTGTGAAAATCTGTCTCTGGAACCTTCCACGGGGGTTCTCCTACGCCCCAGACCTTGAAGAATTCAAACCACCAAGGACTCCCCGCCCAGACCCCCAGGTCCCCTTACAGGGAGGCCGGCGGGATCACAGAGATCTTGACCCCAGACAAGGAAGGAAAAGTCCTTTGGTTCCCCAGCACTGTCTTTGATAATTTTCCCCTTTTTACTTCCGGTTGAGGAATGAGGTATTAAGCCAAAGAATGAAAGAAAACCAGGGGGAGGGTTTACGGCAGTTTTAATTGCTTTTCCAAGGTTGTTAATAATTGTCTTGGTTGCCTCGTGGAGCGCAGAGGCTGGGGGGAGCCGGGGTGGGCCGGGGGTGGCCTCCATCCCTCAGCGGGTCCTGGACTGGAGGATGCAGGCCCAGGGCCCCACCCGCGAGGGGGAATGGCCGCATTCCTAGCATTCCTTCTCTCCTTCCCACATTGTTTGTTTGTTTGTTTTAAATTAGAAGCCGCCAGGAACTCCTTTTGCCTTTTGGATTCTGCTGTCCTAGAACCACCGCCTGGCCGAGCCACAGAACCTTCTAGCGCCCTCCCAGGCCCACCCCCCCCCCGCAGAGACACCCACGCTGTGGGTTATCCTGCATCTCAGTGTGCGCGGGGACCCGCAGGACCTCAGGCCCACGGAGCAGGCTGCCTCCCCCGCCCGCCCCGATCTCCCCGTCAGGACCTCAGCGCTCCAGCCTGGACTGCTCTGCCGCCTCCCCCCACCCGTTACGCCCCCCACGTGGCTGTGGGCGGGAGGAGGATAGAAAGGAGATTCTGCCGCTTGCAGAGCAGGCTGGGTCACGGAGGACACCAAGGCCTGGACAAAGGGAGGGGGCAGAATTTCAGACGCCAGGTAGTCAGCTGACATCCAGCTTGCCGGCGAGGAAACCGAGGCAGGGGTTACCACCTTCAGTCCGGCGGCCCCTGCAGCCCCTCCACTGAGTCCAGGCTCTATCCCCAGCACCCAGTGGGCACCTAAAGAGGGCCAGGCTGACGGCGGTGGGGCCGTGGGGCCGGCGGGCGGTTTGGGGAGCTGTTTCACTGCCCTGAGCCTCAGTGGTGTCACCTCTAAAAGGGGGGCAAGGTTCGCCCCTCGTGGGGCTGCGGTGCTCTTGTCTGCAGACCCCGGCCCGTGCAGTGAGCAGAAGCCCCGCCTGTGTGACCCTGACCTCCTGACCTCCTCTTGGAAGGAACAGTAAGACCAAACCGGATAACACCTGTCAGGCCTCGGGGGCTCCGGCCCTCAGGTGGGACACCAGCAGAGTCAGCGACTGCTGTAGTAGAAATGGGATTGTTTCCACGAAATTGGAGAATTCTGGGCAGGTTCACGCGCACAGCAGGTGCTCATGCTTGGGGCCTTTATTATTGCCCCGAGCCTATCACCTCTGCCCAGCACAGGGCGGGCACACAGCCAACGGAACTCTGACACTGAACAAAGGAAACCTCATTTACAGTGGAGGTTTCCCTACCCCTACCCCTCACCCCCACCCCTTCAGACTCCAAACATGAGGAAGGTTATTTCTTCTCACCAGCAGGAGAAGGAGGCATTTCTCCCCGCACGGCAACAGCCCAGCCCAGCCAGCCACAGACTTCACAGCCTAGCCAATGAGAGACCATCACAACTCAGCCAATGAGAGACCACCATAGCCCAGCCAATGAGAGACATCACAACTCAGCCAATGAAAAGCCACCACACTCCCAGCTCCGAGTTTCCTCCAATGGGCTCTTTGTTTACAACAGCCCCCCCCCCTCACAACTCCCTATTCTCTATAAAAGTTTCCTCAGGTTTGTTCTACAGACTAGCCTGTGGCTTCCTGGATCGTGTATCCAGAATTGTACCTGTTTGCCGTTCCCGAATAAACCCGTTTTGCTGTTAAGATATCTGGTTGTTTTAGATTTAAGGTCAAGTTTATGATCATGGAGATCCCATCTGGGAGTAAAGTTGTTTTGAGCATTTTTAGTCTTTTTTTTTTTTGCCACTCCGTGCTTCTTGTGGAATCCTAGTTCCCTGACCAGGGATCAAACCCAGGCCGTGGCAGTGAAAGCTAACCTAACTACAGGACCTGGCGGTCCTAACACTGGACCGCCAGGGAATTCCCAGAATTGACCATTTTTAAGTGCACAATTCAGTGGCAGTACATTTGCAATGCTGTACAATCATTACCTCTAATTCCAAAACATTCCATCTCCCCAAAAGGAACCTGGTCCCCATCAGCAGTGTCTCTCTACCCCCTCCCCAGCCCCTGACAACCACCAACCCACTCTCTGTGGATTGGCGTGTTCTGGACGTTTCCCATCAGTGGAATCACACCCTGTGTATCCTGTCTCTGGCTTCTCTCACTGAGCATCGTGTTCTCAGGGTCCATCCATGTGGGAAGGGGTGTCAGGGTTTCACCCCTTTACATGGCTGAGGGACGCTCCTGTGTGTGGAGGGACCACATTCGTGAACCTGTCCATCCATCGATGGACACTTGGGTTGTTTTCACTTTGGGGCTGCTGTGAACAGTTGTGAACACATCTTTGTTGGAACACCTGTTTTCAGTCATTTGCGGGAAAGGCCTGGGACTGGCGTTACTGGAATGGACGGCAACTTATGTCTTACTTCCGGAGGAAGTGTTTTCCACAGGGGCTGCCCCGCTTTACTTCCTTCCCACCGGGGAGCAGGATTCTTCATCTTGTGGACAGAACATGAGCCCCGGGGCTCAAAACAGCAGACGCTGGCTTCTCCCGGTGGCCCCCGAGGCTGCGCTGGGGTGGCGTCAGGACTTGGGAAGGTACGTGTCAGACCACATGGGAGTTTCCATCATTTGAGGGCTGTGTGCACAGGAGAGAAATTGGGAAATTTGGACAAGTTCAGGCAGCCCGACGGTGAGTTACCACCTTGGACTCCGTGGGCCAGAAAAACCTGCTGGGGACGTTTGGTGCCCCACTTTCCCGAGTCTGGAGGCTCCCGTCCCCGAGAAGCAAGGATTCGGGGGGCAGTAGCTGTCCACTGTGGCTGCCCCACTGGCTGCTCCCCAGCATCTTCTGCCTGGAGCAGGGGAAGATGAAGGGGGAGCGGGGAGAGGGAGGGGAGGGGGGAGGGGAGGCCCGTGCCGGCAACCCCCTTTGCGACCTCCCTCCAGGCCTCATGAAGCTGGGGAGACTGAGGCTCAGGGAAGTCTCTGGGGTCACTCAGCTTGGTGGGACTTGGAGCGGGCTCTGCCTAGCCCCTGCCTCCAGCCGGCCCCAGGCTCAGCTCCGGGACCAGCAGGGGCAGTAGGCCATCGTCCCCGCCCTCACGCGGTTGCTGGTGGCGGTGGACATCGGTCCAGAGCTCCAGAATTCAATGAGACCCTTGCATCGAGTGGCCTGAGCTCTGAAGAGGTAAAAGCAGGTGACGCCATCCACACAGAAACTTGCACACCAGTGTTTATAGCAGCTTCATCCATAACTGCCCAGACAGAAAGCAACAAACATGCCGTCCAGCAGGTGGATGGATGGATAAACGCTGGACGTCCAGACGATGGAATGTGACTTGGCGCTAAGAAGAAATGAGCCATGAAGCCACGAAAAGACTCGGAGGAACCTTAAACGCACACGACTAAGTAGAAGAAGCCAGTCTGAAAAGGCTACACACACACTGTGATTCCAACTCTGGGACGTTCTGGAAAAGACAGGATTCTGGAGCCGGGAGAAGGATCAGTGGTGCGGGGCTTGGGGGGAGGAGGAATGGATAGGTGGGGACCAGAGGGGTTTAGGGCAGTGAAACGACGCCGTGTGATGCTGTAACGGTGGATATGGGTCAGTGTACATTTGTCCAAACCCACAGAACATCCAACACCAGGAGTGAACCTGAGTGTCATTACAGCCTTTAATTAATAATAAAGTATTGATAATGCTCATGGATTGAAACTCTTGTAACATACCAACACCAGACATTCATGGCCAGGGAGGAAACAGCAGGGAAACGAGGGTGAGGCTGTGCACGCAGGAACTCTCTGCAATTTCTGCTCAATTTTTCTGTAAACCTAAACCTGCTCAAAAACCTAAATCTAGTGTTTAAAAAGGGGCGGATGCATGTAAGGGCAGAGCAAGGGAGGTCCAGATGCGACAACAAAATAACAAACAACCTGTTTTTTAAAAAAAAAAAAACGGGCAGAGGATCTGAATAGACATTTTTCCAACAGGTACATGAAAAGATGCCCAAGATCGCTAATCATCAGATAAATGCAAACCAAAACCACAGTGAGATATCACCTCCCACCACTCAGAATGGCCATGATGAAAAAGACAACAAATAATAGGTGTTGGTGAGGATGTGAAAAAAGGGAGCCCTTGTGCACTGTCAGTGGGAATGTAAACTAGTGCAGCTACTGTGGAAAACAGCATGGAGTTTCCTCAAAACGTTAAAAATAGAATTATCATATCATCCTGCAATTCTACTGCTGGGTTTTTATCTGAAGAAAACAAAAGCACTAATTCAAAAAGATATGCGCACCCCCGTGTCCACTGTAGCATTAGTTACAATAGCCAAGACATGGAAGCAACCTAAGTGTCCGTCGACGGATGAATGCGTAAAGAAGACGTGGTACCTATATATACAACGAAATATTATTCAACCTTAAAAAAGAAGGAAATCCTGCCATTTGTGACAACGTGGATGGACACAGAGGCCATTATACTAGGAGACAGAGGTCAGATGGAGAAGGACCTACGGCGTGATCTCACTTAAATGTGTACTCAAAAACACATCAAGCTCATGGAAGCAGAGAGCAGAACGGTGGTTACCAGGGGCTGGGGGGTGTGGGTGGTGGGCAGTGGGGAGATGCTCCTCAAAGGGAAGAAGCTTTCAGTTATAAGATGAATAGGTCCTGGGGGTCTGAAGTGCAGCACGGTGATGATAGTTAATAATATTGCATTGGTACTTGACAGCTGCTAAGAAAGCAGATCGTAAAAATGTTCTCATCACAAAAGCACAGGTACCCACTTGAGGCGATGGCTGTGTTAATTAGCTTGATCGGGGTCATCGTTTCACAATGTAAACATATATCAAACCATCACATGCTGCACGTTAAATGTACACAATTTTTATTTGCCAATCATACCTCAGTGAAGCTGAGGGGAGAAAGTGTTTGCTCCTAGAGACATGGCTTGATGGAATTACGTGAAATGATGAGCTGGGACAGGCTTTTAGAAAAAAATATACCCTGCTGTATTGTATAAATTAATTTGTGCAAAAAACTAGTAAAGATATTTTTAAATTATGCAGAGAAAGATTAATTATACAATTATACAATTCAATGCTTTCTTGCATATTCAGAGTTGTGGGACCATCACCTCCATCCAATTACAGAACACTCCATCACCCTAAAAAAAAAGCCCCATCCCCATCAGCAGTCACCCCATCCCCCTCCCCAGCCCTTGACAGCCAGGAACCCACTCTCTGTCTGTGGATTTGCCTGTTCTGGACGTTTCCCATCAATGGAATCACACCCTGTGTGTCCTTCTGTGCCTGGCTTCTCTCACTGAGCATCGTGGTCTCAGGGTCCGTCCACGCTGTAGCGGGTGTCAGGGCTTCCCTCCTTTTCGTGGCTGAGCGATGTTCCCTTGTGTGGAGGGACCACGTCGCAATCACCCGTCGTTGGTGGATGGGCATCTGGGTGCGTCCGCCTCTTCCCGTAGTGCTCCGGATGTGGGTGAATTTGTGTGGACTCATGCTTTCACTTTATTTCCACCCAGGAGGGAGACTTCCGGGTCACATGGAAATTCCACATTTGACCTTTTTTAAAAATAAATTTATTTATTTATGGCTGTGTCGGGTGTTTGTTGCTGCGCGCGGGCTTTCTCTAGTTGCAGCGAGCGGGGGCTACTCTTTGTTGTGGTGGGCTGGCTTCTTATGGTGGTGGCCTCTCTTGTTGCGGAGCACGGGCCTAGGTGCACTGGCTTCAGTAGTTGTGGCATGTGGGCTCAGTAGTTGTGGCTCGCGGGCTCCAGAGCGCAGGCCCAGCAGCCATGGTGCATGGGTTTAGTTGCTGCGCGGCATGTGGGATCCTCCCGGACCAGGGCTTGAACCGGTGTCCCCTGCATTGGCAGGCGGACTCCCAACCACTGCGCCACTAGGGAAGCCCCTCACATCTGACCTTTTGAGGAACAGCTGGCCAGCAGTTTTAACGTCCAAGGCCCGTTCAGGGCTGGGAGGGGGTGAGGCGGAGCCTCCTCGCCGCTCCCTGGGGTGGAATCTTCATCCTGGCAACGACTTATAGATGAGAGCAGCTCGGTGAAGCCAGGAGAACTTTCCATGGGTTCCCATTATAAATAGGGCTGGTGTGCCGGCCGGCCACCCTCTCCCGAGGCTCAGAACCAGGTATCCCGCTCAGACCAGCCGCCTGGGTGTGGTCAGGGCCACTTTGGTCCTCAGCCCCCAGCCTCCCCAGCGCTAGTCCCTCTGAGGGGCTGGAGCCAGCCACCGGCCTCTGGACAGATGCCCTGTGGGATGCTGCCCACCTGCTCCCACTCCCCACGCTCCTTCGGGCCCCCCACTGTCCAGCTCTTCCTTCTTTCCTTGTCCTGAACCGTCCGTCCCCAAGCTCAGGGCGGGGCCTCCATCCCGGCAGGGCGTCCCTCACTGGAGCCCCCAGCAGAGCCCTGTCCCTCCCAGCCCCGAGCCCCTGGGGGCTGCGGGCATCCGGGTCCCCCTGGGTCTCCTCCGGGCCTGGGGGGCCTGTCCTGTCTGCCTTCCGGGGAGGTTTATAAAGACCAGCGCCCACGGTCAGAGTGTCTGTTCTCTCCGGTCAGACTCCACCTCCGTTCCCCTGTGCCCACCTGGTCCATTCCCTCCTGGCTCCTCAGCAGCGGACGTGGGACCCCAGCGCAGCTCCGCCCCGTCCATTTCACAGGCAGACACACTGAGGCCACGGGGGGTGGGGGCGGGATGCTCCTGGGGGGCTGCGTCTGCGGGGAGGGGTCAGGCAGACTGGGGGACGCCCCCCCCCCCCGGGGAGACCTTTCCACAACACTCTTAGGCAGCAGCCACGGGGTCTGTGGGGCGGCTGGGCAGCCCTGGGGGAGAGGGCAGGGACACGGAGTGGATGCCCCGTGCTCCGGGATGGGGGGCGGCATTGAGGCCATGAGGCCGGGGGCGCCCGCAGGGACCCATTGAACGCTCGGTGGCCGCTGGCCAGGGGGACCGAGGCCCTGCGGCGACTCTTGCCCACCAGTGACTCTACCACCGTCCAAGGGGCCAGACTGTCACCCACATCCCTACATGGACAGTCTCGTGAGGATTCAGCGCCCTAGGGCGCCCGCTCCCCCTCCTCGGTTTCCCCGGCGCGTCCCCGGGAAGGGCAGGTGGAGGTCCGGTTCCAGCAGGGCTCTGAGCCCCAAGGCAGCCAGCGGAGCCACCAGAACCAAAGCAGGTCATAGCTGCACGTGTGTTACGTCCATCCAAACCCTCGCATGTGTACGATGCGTAATTACTTCTCGAAGGATCCCGAGGTCCGCGGGGGGTCCTGGGGATGAGGGCCCCGAGGCGGGCGGGGGATGGGAGACACTGCAGATTCTGGGCCGGTTAAGCCACGTGTGTGGCAGGTTTATCCTATGACGCATTGCAAAATCCCGATTCTAGCATAGGGACCTATATTCAATACCTTGTAATAACCTAAATGGAAAGCAATCTGAAAAAAAAAATATATATATATATATATAACTGAATGACTTTGCTGTACACCTGAAACTAACACAGTATTGTCAATCAACTAAACTTCCAAAAAAAAAAAAAGTCCTGATTCTGCTCTGCTCTTGTGACCACGATGTCACGGGCAGGCCCATGGGAACATCGCAGGGCCGCTTCCAATGTGGGCGCCCAGCTGAAGTCACTCATACCCGACAAAGCAGCTTAAAAATACATATAATAACTCCAAATAAAAAAGAGAGAGCGAGGGAGAGAAATGAAAGAAAAGGAGGAAAAACCGGTGCCCTGCGCGGGTGTGGGGATGTGTCTGGCTGGGAAGCACCTGGGCTGGGGCTGAGGCTTGGGGAGGGGCCTGGACCGCCCTCCCAGGCTTTCTACGCCTGCGGAGTTGACCTGACACTAACACAACCTTGTGAATCAACTACACTCCAAGATAAAATTAAAATTTAAATTTAAAAAATACTGAGATAAAATTCACATAAAATTGTACATTTAAAAAGTACTATTCAGTAGCATTTAGTGCATTTACACTGTTGTATAACCATCACTTCTATCTGATTCCAGAACATTCCATCACCCCAAAAAGAAGTCCCATCCTCATCTGCAGTCACTCCCCCTTCCCCTCCCCAGCCCCTGACAACCATGAGCCCTCTCTCTCTCTCTCTCTGTGGATTTGCCTGTTCTGAACGTTTCACGTAAATGGAATCACACACTATGTGTCCTTCTGTGTCTGGCTTCTCTCACTGAGCATCGTGCTCTCAGGGTCCACCCACGTGGTAGCCAGTGCCAGGGCGTCACACCTTCTCGTGGCTGAGTGATGTTCCCACGTGTGGAGGGACCACATTGTGTTTATCCGTCACCTGTGGATGGATATTTGGTTGGTTTCCACCTTTTGGCTGTTGTGAATGGTGCTGCTGTGAACGTACGTGTACAAGTTTTTCTCTGAATACCTATTTTCAATTATTTGGGGTATATATATCCAGGAGCAGACTTCCCAGACCCCAAATGTTTAATGCCCAGAGAGGCAGGGCGCCTATCACTCAGTGCCTCCTGGCTGCCCACTCTGGCTCCTCCCAGCAACCCCCCCAGGGGAGGAGCAAAGAGGACCCAGCGCTGGACATGGAGACCCCGTGTGGGGGATGGGCCCCAGCCGCAGCGTCCAGCTCAGGCCAGGTGACCGAGGTCCTCCACAACCCCTGCGTGTGGCCACGTCCTCACTCCGCACCATGTAGTTACATGACTGACCTATGAGGGTGGCCAGCCGGAGTGGACGAGACATAAACAGTGGCCTCTCCGTCCCCAGCCTTTTCTATTTGCCTTGGCAGGAAATGAGGTTTTGTAACTTGAAATTGAGGGTTTCATGCCAAACCTGCAAATCTGCTCAGAAATACCCTCACGTGGGCCAAGAGGTGTGTCTTCTGGAAACATCCCTCCCGAAGCAAGGGCAGAAGCGGACAGCTGGGGCTGCTGCCCCAGGTGACCCAGGACGAGTCAGGGTGCTTCTGGGAACCTCCGTCTCTTCATCTGTGAATGAAGCCGATCTCATTCCCTCTGCCCTCTGCGTGGAAAAGCTAATGCTACTGTTGGTAAACTCTCTCCCCCGTGACTCATGAGCTGAGCCTCCTTGCATATAAAATTTATTTCTAATTAAAACATTTAGTCTTTTATTTTAAACAAGTGAGTCTGTCCAATTACACCATTAGGAGAGTCAAAAGGCAAAGTGCAGAGTGGGGGGAGATGCTTGCAGTGTATAATCCAGCGAAAGACTAGGGTCTACAATATGTAAAGAACTCTTGCAAAAAAAAAAAAAGAACTCTTGCAAATCAATGACAAAAACCAAACTACCCAACTGAAGAAAAATGGGCCAAAGACCTCAAAGGTCAGGTCCTGAAGGACACCCCAATGGCCAATGAGCTTGAACCCCATGTGGCCTGCCTGCAGCGTAAGACCTCAGTGAGGGGCCACCTCACTCCATGAGAACCACTGGAACCAAAAATACGGACAATGCTGAGTGTTGGCCTGGACCAAGAGCAATAGGAACTTCCTGATACCTCCGACAGGAAGGTGAGAGGGGGCAGCCGCTTTTGGAAAAGCTCTGGAAGCGTCTTCTTTCAATTGAGATGTAATCACATACCATAACGTTCATTATTTTAAAGTGGACCATCCAGGGATGTGTAGTACGTTCTGTAGAGTTGTGCGACCGTCACCACGGTCTGAGTCCTGAGTACTTTCATCACCTCAGAAGGAAGCCCCGTCCCCATTAGGGGTCACCCCACCCCCTCTCCTGCAGCCCCTGGTGACCGCTATTTACTTTCTTCCTCTGTGAATCTGCCTTTTCTAAGGACTTCATATCAATTGACTCATAATATTTGTCCTTCTGTGTCTCGTTTCTTTCACTCAACATTATGTTTTCAAGGTTCACCCACACTGTAGCAAGAATCAGTGTTTCAATTTTCAATGGCCAAATAACATTCCATCGTACAGATGGACCACAGTGTGTGTATCCAGTCGTCAGCTGATGGACTTCCATTGTACAGATGGACCACAGTGTGTGTATCCAGTCATCAGCTGATGGATATCTGAGCTGTGTCCACTCTGTTGTGCACTGTGCTGCTGTGAACATGTGTGTACAAGGGTTTGTCTACATACCTGTTCCAGTTCTTTGGGGCACGTACCCAGGAGTGGAAGTGCTGGACCACATGATCGTTTTTTTAAGAACGTCCAGACTGTTTTCCTCTTGTCGCATTTTACAGATGAGGAAACTGCAGCTCAGAGAAGCTAAGCTACAAGCCACACAGCCGGGACCCAGACTCCTCCCTCGCCAACTCTCCTCCTCTCCATACTAATTCCTGCCTCATCCATGAGATACCAGACATGGGGCAGGCTGATGGCGTGGTCCAGATGTGGAGCCTGAGGGTGAGAGAAGAGACCAGGCCTGGGGACCCACAGTCAGCCTGTGGGGCAGGAAGAGTCCTCACCAGCTCCAGGCCACCTCTTGAGCCACTCACCTCCCCAGCTGGGTGCTTCGTTTTATGAGAAGCTCCCAGTGGGCTTCCCTGGTGGTGCAGTGGTTAAGAATCTGTCAGCCAATGCAGGGGACACGGGTTCAATCCCTGGTCTGGGAAGATCCAACATGTCATGGAGCAGCTAAGCCCGTGCATCACAACTACTGAGCCCGTGTGCTGCAACTACTGAAGCCCGTGCTCTGCAACAAAGAGAAGCCACAGCAACGAGAAGCCCGCTCACCGCAACAAAGAGTAGCCCCCGCTCGCCACAACTGGAGAAAGCCCACGTGCAACAACAAAGACCCAACGCGGCCAAAAATAAATTAAAAAAATTAATGTATTAAAAAAAAGAAGCAGCAGCAGCTCCCACTGCAGAAATCAGACGCTTGTCCATGGCTGGTGGGATGTAAAATGGTGCAACAGCTGTGGAAAATAGGCAGCGGTTCCTCAAAAAGTTAAACATAAAATTACTGTATGATCCAGCAATTCCACTCCTAGGTAATGTATACCTAGTGCCATTATACATTTATAATGCCCAAATGTATACATACATACACACACACAAACCTACACGCATGTTCATAGGAGAACGATTCATAACAGTCAGAGTGGAAACAACCCAAATGTCCATCAACAGTTGATGGATACACAAATGTGGTCCCTCCACACACAGGAACATCACTCAGCCATGAAAAGGAGAAAAGCACTGACACTCACTACAACGTGGACAGGCCTGGAGAACACGATGCTCAGTGTGAGAAACCAGACGGAGAAGGACACAGTGTGTGATTCCATTGATGGGAAACGTCCAGAACAGGCAGATCGACAGACACAGAGTGGGTTCAGGGTTGTCAGGGGCTGGCGGAAGGGGTGGGTGTGAGTGCTGATGGGGACGGGGGCTCCTTTTGGGGTGATGGAATGTTCTGGAATTAGATAGAGGTGGTGGTTATGCAACCTTGTGACTGCACTAAAAAGACACTGAATTGTATATTTAAGGTGGTGAGGGGTTAGTTTTCTGTTATGTGACTTTTACCTCAATTTTTAAACAATGGGGACAGCGAAAGCGCTTTGCTGATAATGCTCAGGACCCCGCGAGCTGGGGCTTGTACACGGAGAAGCACGGTGTCCGGATCGCAGTGAGTCCTTCCCAAGGGCTGGCCCATGTCGGCCAGCATCCCGTGCGTTCTTTTCAGCACCAAAGCTCTGGGAGCCTATGGTACAGTCACCTCATGACCACCCAACCACTTTCCAAATGAGGAGACCGAGGCAAAGAGGGGGTGAGTAAGGTACCCAAGGTGACCAGCTTAGCAGGAGGGAATCTGGGCTTGAACCCAAGCCTGGGGGCGGGGTGTCACAGCGCCTCTCTTTCCCAGCAGCTTCCAGGCTTCCCCTTGGTCTGCCCCTGGGACCAGTGCTGTGTCACCTGGACTCCACATCAGAACCCGCCACCACTGGCCTGCGCCACTGGGGTGCCCCCACTGCCCAGCCCCCCCGCTGCGGGCTGGAAACGCGACTCCCATAAACAGACAAGGGGGAGACCCAGGCCAGGCAGGTGGCAGCCCTAGGGAGCCCCCTCCTCCGGGCATCAGCCAGCAGACATTTATTCAGCACCTACTGTGTGCCGGGACCTGGGCACTTGACCGGATGGCCTCATTTCGCCCCGTGAGGTCGGCGCAGGAGGGGACCTGAGCCCAGAGAGGAGCTCTCCCCTCCCCACCCCAGCCCCCGGCCCGTGGCCGCCTGGCGCCCCCCCCAGGGGCCTCGGACAGCCAGGCTGCGTGACGGGGGCCTGTCGGCGCTTCCCGCTGGGCCTGGGAGTCCTCGTCTGTTCCTGACTCACAGGCTGAGGGTGCAGCCTCCGTGGGCGCAGTTGTTCACGCAGTATTTACTGAGCAAATAGCACATGGCGGGGGGCAAGACGCGCAGCGGGGAGGAACCGCGTGCAGGGGCATTTGAGGACGAGTGTACCTGGGGGTTCTGGCATGTGCAAAGGCGCCGGGACGGGTGTGTTGGGCACACACCCACAAGGAGGCCCACGCGGCTGGAGCTCAGGGAAGGCCGTGCAGGACCCGGGGGCGCGGAGGTCTCGGCTCTCACCCGGAGGGACGCGCGAGCCCCCAGCGCGGCTGGCAGAGCAGGGACGCGCCCCGCTCGCTGCTCACAAGTGTCCTCTGGCGGCTTCGGGGAGAACAGGCCGTGGGCGGCACCGGGAGACGGGGGCGGGGGGAGTGGACTGCGGGGGTCCGGGAGGGGTGGATGGGGTGGGGTAGGGTATATGTTGGAGGAATGGCGGGGGGATGGGGGGATAGGGGGAGGGAATGTTTGCGGGGGAAGGTGGGGGAAGCGGTGGAGGATGTGGGGTGGGGGATGGTAGGGGGATGGGGGAGGGGTGCTGGAATCCAGCCTGGGTGGGGGTCGCGGAGGGCGAGCAGTGGGTGGGTTCTATTTCCGAGGCCTAAAGACCGCAATGACTTAGAACGGTTTCCCTAAGCGCACACAAAGGTGGGCTGCTGTGATTTCCTGCCGCTGGTCTGACCAGCACTTGGAGACTTGAATGAATGAATGAGCGAATGGCTTGGAGACTGTGCTGTCTGTGGACTTCGGCCTTCGGCCACGTGGAGCCCCAGCAGGTTGTGGAGGGAGAGAGGAGTGCATGGGGTCTCTCTCAGAAGCCCCTGGGCCCCACCCCACCCTGCCTTGCTCCGAATCCCACCTGACAACGTGCCCATAGTGGGGACCTGGCCAACGAGCCCCCCCAATATTACCTCCACGTCTCTAAGAGTTCTCTCGAGATGCCAGAGGCTCTTTGCTATCCAGACACTCAGCTGGTCCCAAGCAGGAAACCAAGGCAGGAAACACCGTTTGCAGGGACAGGACTGTGGACAAAAGCATAATTTCTGTTTGGAATATAAATAAAATGTACGTATTTAAGGCTCAAATAACGCCGTTTCAATATGCCCACTTTTCAATTTTTCGACTTTGTTCAACTAGTGTTCCAGGAAAAAAATAAATAAAAGATTTTTAAATACATAGAAACACATATAGAAGGCAACTCTTTTCCTCTAATAGGGCTCCGTGCTGCTTTGCCCACACCCCTCTTTCTTACCTCCACCAGCTCGGGTCGTTCTCTGGGTTGGGGGCTGCGTTTTCTCCAACCTGGGCCCTCGGGGATTCTGGGAAAACGCCAGCCAATTAGAGGAGTGGGAAGCAGGTTTCTCGTGCTGGGTGAAAGCGACTGCTGCGTTGTTGGTGTTTTTCCGCCCTCTGGTGGCAGCGTGCATTTGCTCCCCTAGGCCTTGATAACAAGAAGTTGCACCTGAGTCCCTGATTATCTGGCGAGGATTCCTTTACTTGGTCCGTAAAGCAACAAGAGCTAACATTTATGCAGCCCTGACTGTGTGCCAGATGCCTGGTAACCCTCATAACCACTCACCTTGGGAGGGGTCACTGACACTACCTCTCCTTACAGATGAGGAAACTGAGGCCGGCAGAGCTGGGACTTGAACCTGGGGCTCTCAACAGTGAAGAGGGACCCAAATACCCTGTTTGGGGGCTGGAACCAGCTGAGCCGGAAGCTGTCCTACTTTGACTGTTCACTTACGCGAACCAGTAGATCCCAGTATTACCAAAGCCAATTTGAGTTGACTTTGCTTCAGCCTTTTTTTTTTCTTGCAATCCAAAGACCTTTAGTCAATCGACCCAATCCCCAGGTGAGGTCACATTCTGAGCTTTCACTGAACATGAATTTGGGGGGGGGGGACCTTATTTAACCCACAACAGCAACTGCCTTTGAAAAGTGGGGTGCTGGGGCCCTGCAAACAGCCTCAGAGCTCAGACCCCGTTTCTACCCCGAAATTCAATCCCGCTGGAAGGCACTGCCTGGAAATTTGCCGCTGGGTATAGGCATAGCCCTGTGTGAGAGGCAGATGGAGTGGGGGAGCGTGGCAGGGACTGGAAAGTTAAAAAAGATGTAAAGGAGGATTTATTTTTAAAGAAACTTCTCTCAGCAAGGCCCTCGCTAATTTTTATCCAATTATAGTTTCTTCTCTTGTGGAAGAGGGATGTGGTGAAACACAGTGGGAGGGGTTCTCCCCACAGGATCTGCTCGTAGCTGCCCATACACAGCCATGCACAGCTTTCTCAAGAAAAGCAAGAAATCCAGATCTTTATTAAAATTTCCTGATTTTTAAAAAAAATTATTATTTTTTTAAAATTTATTTACTTTTGGCTGCGTTGGGTCTTCGTTGCTGTGCGTGGGCTTCCTCTAGTTGCGGTGAGCAGGGGCCTTTCTTGTTGTGGAGCGCGAGCTCAGTAGTTGTGGCATACGAGCTCAGTAGTTGTGGCGCACGGGCTCAGCCGCTCTGTGGCATGTGGGATCCTCCCTGGCCAGGGCTTGAACCCGTGTCCCCTGCGTTGGCAGGCGGCTTCTTAACCACTGCGCCACCGGGGAAGCCCTCCTGATTTTTAAACATTGCAAATTCTTTAAAAGAGAAAAAAAAATTTTAATGTTGATGGCCAAGAGAGGCCTGTGTTCTGAATCCAGCCCCCTGCCGCCCGTTTGAGATGTCGAGGGCGAAGAGGAGGAACTGCGGATGAGGTTCAGACCCAACTTCTCCCACCAGAGCCCACGCCCTAAACCCCATGCTAGGTCCCCCCAAAATGGCCCGAATTCTGAATTGTCCTCGTGTACACACCGTGCGCAACCCCCTTGAGTGTGGGTGAGACATTATTTGGTAAAGGTGAAGGGCTTTTTCAGAGGCAATCAAGGTCCCCAAATCAGCTGACTTTGAGTTGATTGAAAGAGAGATCTTCCTGGGTGGGCCTGGCCTAATCAGGTGAGGCGTTCATAAAAGTCTGGGGAGCAGCAAACAGCCATGTGCTGAACCGCTGGTGGAGGGGGCCGTGTGGCAGGGACCTGGGGTGGCCAGCAAGGAAACTGGACCTTAGTCCTACAAATGTAGAAAAGTAATTCTGCCAACACCCGAAGGGGCCTGGAAGCAGATGCTTACAGATGAGAACGCAACCCAGCCAACGTCTTGATTACAGCCCGGTGGGACCCTGAGAAGAGGACCCAGCCACCCTGTGCTGGCCTTCTGACCCTCAGAAACTGTGGGGAAATACATAACTGTTTTTAAAGCAGCTAAGTCGGTTCGTTTGTTCCACAGCAAATGCTAAGTAATACAGCCAATCTGCCCAAAGTCCCTTTTCTGCAGTAATCAATACCCAGTCTCTAAGCTACCCACTCACACAGCCCAGTGATTGACAATTAAATTTTCAGGCAAGGCCAAAGAGCCCCTTTCATCCTTCCCTGCGTGCCAGCTCACTGCTGTGCTGACTCACGTGTGCTATTTTTATTTATTTATTTTATTTTTGGCTGCGTTGGGTCTTCGTTGCTGCACGCGGGCTTTCTCTAGTTGCGGCGAGCGGGGGCTACTCTTCGTTGCGGTGCGCGGGCTTCTCACTGCGGTGGCTTCTCTTGTTGTGGAGCACGGGCTCTAGGCGCGCGGGCTTCAGTAGTTGTGGCACATGGGCTCAGTAGTCGTGGCTCACGGGCTCTAGAGAGCAGGCTCGCTAGTTGTGACGCACGGGCTTAGTTGCTCCACGGCATGTGGGATATTCCCGGACCAGGGCTCGAACCCGTGTCCCCTGCATTGCCAGGCAGATTCTTAACCACTGTGCCACCAGGGAAGTCCACGTGTGCTATTTTTGACCTGCCTTTATGAACGTGGGCACATCTGTGACCTAAGACAGTAGGGGGGATTCTCTGTGACTTTTGCCTTGGACATTGTCCCCTCAACAATCAGGGCCTTTGATGGATTCCCCCTATACTAGGGCAGGACCTGCCTCTTTCCCGGGAGGGCACTGGGTGCCCCATACTCTGTGAGGACACTTCCGCTGGATGTCAGGCACGGAGGCGCCGCCGCTTTCTCCCTCATACACGAGCCTGCTTGTCCAGGAGCACCGTTGGGGCCCCAAGTGTCACAGCTGGCCCTGTAGCCGCTAAGTGGGTGTCTGCACATCTTCCAGCCCAGTACGTACAGCCCGTCACCTCCAAGGGGCAGCGTGACTGACGTAGGGTCCACCTGCCCCTCCAGGTGGAGGAAGTGCCCGTGGCCACCCAGCCTTGCAGTCCCCATCTGTCCTGACTCAGGGCTGGTCACACCCGTGGCGTCGCCAGAGGGACAGCGGCCAGTGTGACACAAGCATCATGCTAATGCTAGTGCTTTGGAACCTGCCTCTCCTGCTGTGCCCGGGGCTCCTGTGAGCACCTTGGGGATGAGCCGGCCAGTCTGACCGAGATCCGGCCGTGGCGCCCTGTCCAGGGCGGCCAGATTCAGCCAATACAAACCCAGGACGTCCACTTACATTTGACCTTCAAAGAGACAATGAGTGATTTTTATTTAGCGTAAAGATGTCCCAAATATTGCACGGGATATACTTATACTGGAAAAGTCATTCATCATTGGCCTGATTTTCAAATGGAACCGGGTGTCTGAATGTTATCTCCCATCCCTCCCCCTGCCACCCTGGGCGATAGACGTGTGGGTGAGCGTTCCCTCAGGCCAGGCAGCACCTCCATAGCTGACCACAGGATCATGAGCTCGTAGCAGCTGCTGTTGGAGCACTGAGGGCTGGGATGGTTGTCACACAGCAGAAGTTGACGGATACACACAGGGAGTGAGCCCCAGAGCCCGGAGTGGCAGCCCGGCTCCTGGACCCTGATCCCCACGTGGTCCCGCAGGAGTTAACTAAGTAAGAGCGATGCTGCCAGAGAAGGTGAAAAACGCTGAGAGTGAGCAAGGGTTCTGGCTTTTCAGTTGGAAACTCGGCTTGTGTTTCAGCCTTTCTAATGGCCTTCGAGAAAACTCCCTCCCTCCCCGGCTCATATACCCCAAGCTGGGAGGAAACCAGGAAAGACTGAACGGCCGCGGGACCCGCAGACCCAGGCTTTGTCCCCACTTCGGCCCCCATCCAGACGGAACCCCCCCCCCCCTCCCTTGGGAATTGCACTAAGACTTCATTTAAACCTCTCGCCCAGAGCCTTGTGGGACGGCAGCCTGGCAGGTGGATAGAATTCTCTCTTCGTTCCTTAAGGGCAGAGGCCGGTGAGAAGAATTAAACGAAAAGTGAATCATCAAAACAAGACCTTCCCACCAGCCTCATCGAATCAAGAACTTCAAGGACGCTGCACTTTTCAGGACACTCCTCATCTTTTTAAGCCAGTAAGTGGATCATTCCTGGATTGTTCCCAAGGGGCTTCTGAGGTCTTCAAGCGAGAGAATACTTTTCTCTCTCTCTTTTCAAAAACTTGTGGTGAAATACACGGCACATAAAATTCACCATCTTAACCATTTTCAAGCGCACAGCTCGGTGGCATTAAGCACACTCACGTTGTTGTGCAGCCATCCCCTCCATCGTCTCCAGAACTTTCTCACCTTCCCAAACTGAAGCTCTGTCCCCATGAAACCCTGACTCCCCACCCCTCTCCCGGCCCCTGGCCCCCCACCATCTACTTCCTGTCTCTGTGGATCTGACTCCCCCAGGGCCCCCCTGTGAGTGGAACCACACACTGTGTGTCCTTCTGTGTCTGGTCAGCAGAATAACGGCCCCATGACGTCCCCGTCCTGGTCCCGGGAACTGCAGACGTGTCATGGGGCAGAGGAGACTTTGCAGGTGGGATTGAGTTAAGACCCCTGAGATGGGGAGGACCCTGAATGCCCCGAGGGGCCCAGCGTCATCCCAGGGTCCTTATAAGAGGGAGGCAGGATGGTCAGAGGCAGAGAGAGACGGGAGATGCTGCGCTGCTGGCTGTGAGGATGCAGGAGGGGCCGCGAGCCAGGGATGCGGCACCTCTAGAAGCTGGAAAGGCAGGAACCACTGCTCCCCTGGAGCCTCCGGAAGGACCAGCCCTGCCCACACCTGGATTTAGCCCCGTGAGACCCGAGTCGGACTCCTGACCCCCAGGACTGTCAGAGAACCAATCTGTGCTGGTTTAAGCCCCCTGTTCACGATGACTTGTTCCAGTCACCCCAGGAGACTCACATCCTCAGAGCAGGGGGACCAGGGGGACCGACCCATGGACACCAGGGTGAGGATGTGCTGGGACATGGGGGAGGACCTGGCGAGACTCAGGCAGGTTGTATCTAAAGCCCCAAAATGCTTTCCTGAAGGGCGGGGGCCCACATTTGGTTCCTGGGGCTGGAACCCCAGAGAAGAGCTGACCTTGGCCACCGAGGGGCACGCCGCCGGGCCCAGGCGCTCCCCATGAGGACAGATGCCCTCCTGCCTCAGATGGCCTGGTCTGCCCGAAGCAGCCCCCCTCGACCTCAGCTACCCCTGCCCCGGGCACCCTTGGAGACCCGCAGCCTCAGCTATTTCAGGCCACAGAGCCTCCCTGGCCCGCGTGGGCCGCTTTCAAGATGCCGCTCTTAGAATAGCTGTGGCCGTTTTCCCTGCGGCGACTGCAGGGGAAGGAGTTTTAAGGAGGAGAGGGGCCGGGGGCAGCAGGAGGGGACAGGCCCTGCTGGCTGGTTGCCACCAGTTGCTCCTAGCCTCTGGAGGCCCAGGCCGGTGGGAGGAGGGGGCTGCCATCGGGGTCATTCTGGGGTCAAGGCCAGGGGTCCCATCACCATCCCCGTGGGTGGGGGCGGGAAACAGAGGCAGGGCAGGTGGAGGGGCCCCTTGGCCACACAGAGGGGCAGCAGAGCCAGGTTTGAGTCCGCTGCCCATGGCCTTGCCCACGATGATCTTCTCTGCGGGGGTTGTGCCCCCGGTACACACGCGGAGCCTAACTAAAGACCCCTCCACCGGTACACACGCGGAGCCTAACTAAAGACCCCTCCAACTTCCCCTGAAGCCAGAAGGGCTGGGGACTCCGCAAGCGCTTAATAAGTGCTCCGAGCATGACTTGACGGGGCCACGTGGGAGAACTGAGACGGTCACTTGCTCACTGAACAAGCACTGCTTGAGCACCTTCTGTATACTACACTCAGGGATGTGGGGGACAGCCCGGGTGGGGTAGGGGCAGAGGCAGGAAGCAGCAGCCCTGGGGGCAGTGACATCACCCAGAGAAGTGAAGCAGGCAGAGGGGGAGGGAGAGGTCCAGGGCGGCCGACCACACCAGGCGGGGGACGGCCCCGCAGCTGCTTTATTTCATGGGGGGACAGAAGGACCCCCTTCAGACCCCACGTCGAGCCCTTTTCTCTGTCCGGGGCTGGCCCTCAGACTGGAGGTTTCCCAGGGCTGGAGCAGGGCAGGTCTCCCCTGTTAGATTGGGATGTCCCAGAAGAAGGAGCTGAGCGTCTCCCCTCTCAGACTAGCGGGAACAATTACATCTGGAGGTGGGGGATTTGGTCTCCTTCTTCCCCGGACCCAAGAGCGTTTGGCAACATCATAGGGGCAGAAGGAGTCATCCCCAGCTTTTGACCCAGAAAGCACAACGATTTCTGCAGGAAAAGAAAAGCGGAAAAGAAAAACCTCAAGCCCAAAAGTGCGTCCACCCCTGGGCTTGGCAGCATGAGATTTGAGGTTCTTGGATCTGGATTTAAAGAGGAACCTATGTCCTAAGGCGGGGGCTCAGGACGGTCCGCAGTTCCCAGGGCCCAGGGCCCAGGGCCCAGGGCAGGGCAGGGCAGGGGGTGGGCGCCCGGCCCCAGGCTCAATCCTCATCCTCGCTGGCATAGATCTGGGCTTCCCAGCGCTCCGCCATGGCGTTCTTGTGGCGGGTTACCCGTGTGGCCTCCAAGACCTGCAAGAGGAGGCACGAAGTCCCCATCGGGGTCCTAACGCCCCCAAAAGGGGGTCCCAAAAGGTCCTAGCTCCCCTCGCTGCTAACCCATAGGAGAGGCCTAGAGCAGGGGTAAAGCAGGACCATCCCCTCCTCTGTTCCAGACCCTCTACTCCTGGTAATAGTGCCAAGGAATGTGTTAACTCACGCTGAGCTCCACGGTAGGGAAATGCCCGGGTCTGGCATTTTGGACTCAGCTCAAAGAGGGTCACAAATGTATTCCACGAATCCACTGAGGTAGCTGGCCTTCTACGCATCTCAGATGAAATGCCTCCCTCAAAGAAAATGCCCCTGTCTTGGGCCGAGTCAGCCCCAAAACCATCTGGTAAAGAGGCGGCACATGGAACCTCTTTCCACAATCTACGCTCATGACAGGCATCAAAAGCAGGTCACAGAAAAATCCACCTCAGGCAGACACTATCAATCAAGAAGGTATCCAGGGAAGTCCCCACACCCAGAAGAAGGGCTTCTGAGGGCCCTGACGCAATAGGGCAGGGGGCACAGATGTGGGAGGGAAAGGCTCAGGTCCTCGCCCCCAGGAGCACACTCACCTCCGAGTTGACTTGGTCAGTGGGGTTGAGGCCGGCATACTACAGGAAAGGAACATATGTCAGCCCCCAGGGCCCTCTAGCCCTGCCCACCCCAGAGCCCCCCTGGACTCAATACACAGCCCCCTCAGTCACCACTTGGGGCAGAAGGGAAGGTCTTCCCTGCCCACCGTGGTCCCCCCAATCACCCCAAACTCAAAGCCATCCACCATGCTGCTCTCCTCAGTGAAGCCTCGGTCCGTCATTTGCACCTGTTTTCTCTTTGTAAACGTCATCGTAATAAAGACAGTTGACATTTATGGAGCTCTTGCCGTGGCCAGGCCCTACTCTAAGGTTGGAAGGGCGCTGTTCTTATTATCATGCTCATTTTACAGAGGAGGAGACTGAGGGTCAGAGAGGAGTAGGGTCTTGCCCATCACACCGCTGGCAAGCTGCAGGGCTGGGCCTTGAACCCAGGCCCCTGGGCTCCACTCTGCCCCAAACCTCTGGGCCAGTCTCTGAGCACCAGATTGGCGAGGCTGGAGCTGGTGTTATTCTCCATGGTGTCAACAGTACCCGCCCAGGGAGGAGAGGGCCTCACGGTTAGGAATGTGGGGTTTGGAGTCAGGCCTGGGTTCAAGTCCTGGCTTGGGAGCTCAGACTGTATGACCCTGGGCATAGGCGACTACGGCTTTCTCCAGAGAACGGGCCACAGGACATCCCTCCAGGGTGTTAAAAGCACAGTGCGTGCAGAGCTCTGAGACATCCCTCATGAGGTGTGGATAATAATCAGAAATAACAATGATGGTAATAAACACATGAAAATAATAAGGGTGATTTTGATAGATTGCCACAGCTCTCCTCCTCCAAGCGGAGCTGCCTCTCAGCCTTTGGCTCAGGGGGACAACCTCATGGTGGGGACCCTGCTTATGTGGCCCAGACATGAAGAGAGGCCCAGTTTACCCATCATGCACCACACGTGTGAGGGACACAGGCGCACAGTCACGGGCAGGGCAGTGAGGGAGGCAGGTGTCAAACCCAGCTCACGCTTGAGCCTTACCTGACCTTCCCTGGCCCTAATGGGGAGCGTCAGACCTTGTCCAGGCCTCCAAGTGCATGGCAGGGCTCGAGACTCACCCACTGCTCATTCTTCTTTCTCTGCCTGGGGGCATCCTCAGGTGAGGCCTCTGCCGTCCACACCAGGCCGGAGTGCAGGTGGATGGGGGTGAAAAAGTGTGACTCAGACACCGAGTAGCTGTCCGTGATGCCTGGGGTAGGGAAGGAAAGAAAGGGCATCAGGGAGGATCCCGGGGTCTCCTGAGGGCAGAAAATTCGTCAGACCCCAGCCCAAGGGACACAGAGTCTGGCTAAGAGGCTGGACCAGTTAAGGAGATGGGTGAATGGACAGACAGAGCAGACAGCAGGTTGCAAAAACTGATAGACAGAGTGACCAACATAGCCAGTTAGGAGAAACTGGATCGACAGATGAGCCGACCACACAAGGAGAAAAACAGTAAAAGTCACACGGGGGGTATTTTGCCTTGACAGAAAAGGAGCAATCGACCAAGAGGCTAGGACATCTGTAAACCTTTATGCACCTAACAACAAAGTGTCCAAATGCATAAAGAAAAAGCCCAAGGCCAAGTTATTTCTCCAAAAGCTACTGCTTAAGCAGACAGACCAGCCGACCGGGGTAGTAGACGAAGTCCCCCAGATGCCCCCCAACCCCCAGCCTCTCCTGGCACCCTCACACTCCTCATGCCACCCTCCTCT
The DNA here is from genome assembly GCF_949987515.2 of Delphinus delphis. NCBI lineage: Eukaryota > Metazoa > Chordata > Mammalia > Artiodactyla > Delphinidae > Delphinus > Delphinus delphis. The sequence goes on along the minus strand of NC_082685.1, from coordinate 1,988,920 downwards.
GCTCCAACCTTTGAGACTCTGAGCAAAGCAGCCCTTCCCAGGACCCTGCCTCACCAGATGCGCGGGAGGAGCTCCTGGAATCTTCGTCACAGCACTCGTCCGGAGGCAGGGAGAAGACCTCAGGGTACAGAGCGCTCCGCCGCTCGTCAGCCACCTCCCGCTCCCGCCGCAGGACACTCTCCACCTCCCTCTCCAGCAGCTCTGATGACTGGGACTTCTGTAGCCTCAGTGCCGGGGCCCCAGCCACCTCCCAGCCCCAAACTCGGGGAGCCTCAGCTTTCTCAGGCTCATCCGGGACCCCGAACCTCAAGGGACGCAGGCGGAAGTACTCCCATCGCACGACACCCCTGTTGGCACACAGGGGTCCCCGGGGAGGCTCCTGCTTTGTGCTTGCAGGCTTTGCAGAGGATCCCGAGGGATGCCTCTGAGACCCCGTGGCCTTTGGAGAGCCCACAGGCCTGGCCTCATCGGCAGAGAGACCGCTGGGCTTGCGGTAGGTGTGGAAGGCTGGGGGTTCTCGCGGGGGCGTCCGGGGGCTCAGGAATGGCTGGTAGGCATCAGGTGGGATGCGGTTCACCTTCCTCACCTCTGGTGTGGGGCTGGCTGCGCTGGCATCTGGGGTCGCGCTGAGGATGGAGTCTGCGCTGTGGACTCTCCTGAGGATGGGCTGGGGGCCTTCGGAGAACCAGTCGGATGTGGACGCCCGGCCCACCTGCAGGCCCTCGCGCCGGTGGTCCTCCTCGCGCTGCGACCCCTGAGCAATGTCCCGCTGCACGTAGAGCGACGGGCGCCCCCTGTGCGGCCGCGGGGCCGTGGCCGGGCTCGCCCTGCTCAGCAGCGGCCTGGCCGGGATCTCCAGCAGCTCCTGCTGGCTGGCCGCCCGTTGCAGCCCCCGCTGCTCCCGGAGGTCTGCCTCCCGCTGCTGGGCCAGCCGGATCTCCCGCTCAATGGGCGTCTCCTTGGTGGGTTCCGGGGACCCCTCTTGGGACCAGGAACCAGGGTCATCCGAGGCTTGGGCACCAGAGCTGGCGGGTAAACCGTGGACCCTCTTCTCCTCCGTGACCACCTCCTTCTCCTGAGGCTTGACTGGGACGACATACCCATTGACCAGGGGTGGCCCGTTCAGGGCCTTGGAGGCCTGGCTGGCCCCAGGTGGTGGGATCCGAGGAACCCCCGCACGGGCGTGGGCCGCCCCGGGTGGAGCGCTCCTCTGCTCCAGGCTCAGGAACTGCCGCCTGGCTGCCAGGAAGTCGATCTGCTCTGTGTCAATCACGTTCTCCTCCAGGGGCGTGGACTGCGGGCGGCCGGGGCTCCTGGGCTCCCCGTGGTCAGAGGTGCCATGGAGCATGGCCACCGTGTCGCTCTTCCTGACCGCCTGGTCCTGAATGACCGCCCGGCGTTCCCACTCCAGGTCACGTGGCCGCCAGGGCGGGGTGTCCCCAGCCTCCAGGTGGTAGGCCTTCATCTCCGTCTCATCGTCCTCCGGGCAGGGCAGCTGTGGGGCCAGCCGGCCGGGGAAGACATGCAGGCTGAGGGGTGTCCCCGTCTGCACCATTTCCAGAGAGGCCTCGTGGTCAGCAGGCCAGGCCACTGGCTCATCCTGGCCCCAGCCTCTGGCCACGGACCTCACGTCCACCAGCTCAAACGAGTAGCTGGTGTCGCCTTTGAAGGCCATGCCGGCCACACGGGGTGAGTGGGGGATGCTGAAGATGGGGTATCTGGTCACTCGGTCCATGTTCTTGGGGTCTCTGCCCACCAGAGGATCCCAGGGTGGAGAAGATCTGGGCTCACTGAGGGAAGAGAAAGACATGTCAGCCACCAGGTCAGAGCACCTGGGGGGAGGTGCAATCCCACTCCCTTCAAGGGCAAAGTCCTGGCCAAGTGGCCTCTGTGACTGGCCCAGGGAAGGGTAGGTGACCCAGCCCTGCCAATCAGAACATTCCACCCTTTGGCCTCTGCGATTGCTTCAGGGATGGACATGTGACGCAACCTGGCCAATGACGTGAAATTCTGGGACTTTGCAATTAACGTGGAAAATTGGACCCTCTTCCCGCTGGGCTTATTAGGCTGGTTGGATGAGGCCGAGAGCTGTTGGGGGGCCATATGTGTCCTCCTGTGGACGCACCTTGCTTAAGAGCACCCCCAATCCCAACACAGCATCCTAAAAACTTTGTTTGAGCTCCTGGATCCAGCCACACCTGAATCCCTCGGTGCCCCCGTACTGACCCAACGACTCGGCCCCTGTGTGTCTAACATTTCCAGGTACCCCTCCCACCTCCTCTGCCAGACACTGCACACCCTGCAGGGTAAGCCTTCCACCCAGTTCACCGCTTCCAGACCCAGGGCCACCCCTAGACAGCCTCTCTCCCAGGGCACACACACCCTGAGGTTCCTTCTGTGATTTTTTCCATCTGACCTTTACAGATGAGCCCAGTGGGCCTGCCCCTCTCTTGGGGATGTCAAGTGGGGAAACTGAGACCCAGAGAGGGGTGGTGACGAGCAGACTCCCACACCCTGGTTCTCTCTCCTGCACCTGTCCAGCAGGACACCTTGTCCCATCCCAGACAATCCTTTTCCTCAGCACCATGAAGCCAGGCTGGGCTAAGGAGCGCCTTGGACCTTGTCCCGCTGGGCCGGGCGACACCCTGACCCAGTGCTCCAGGGGGCCCAGCCCCCCTCCCAAGAGTCCCGGCTCCCTCTGAGCACAGCTCCAGGAGCCGTCGTGAAGGCCCGGCACTTGCTCTCACACCTCTGTGACTCCTGGCACCCTCACACCCTGCCCAGGGCTCTCAAGACCGCCATCCGGCCTCAGGCCAAACCCCCAAAACTCTGCAGGCACCAGACCCCAAGGTCGACCCTCTTCCTCCTCCCTGTGCCAGAACGACCCTTATTTTTGTTCCTCCACAGCCTTATTAGCTACAGCCTACAGGACACCTCCTCCAGGGAGCCCCCCGCCCGCCAGATTGTCCCCACCCTCAGAACCTGTGGCCTGATCATCCCGTGTGTACCCAGCCCGGCACAGTGCGGAGCCACCGTTTTACAGCTGAGGAGAGGAACTCAACACCTCAAGCGACCATGGTCCCCCGGCCTTGGCCCCCCGGTGCCACCAGAGCTATTGGGTCCATCGCTGCATTTTTACACCAACTTGCTTGTGAAAGCTAAACATGGTTTTAAAAAGAAAAATGCAGACCCTCCCTGAACATGAAGTCGATCATGGGGAACCATGTTACACCTAACGCAGTATCACGCAATCTTTCAAATATTGAGACTATAATTAAGAAAACAATATTAAAAAACAAGCAGGCTTGGGTAATAAATCCCAGTCAAGCGGGCAGAGCCTCTGTCCCAATGATGAAAGTGGCTGGGGGTGCACATCTCTCTGAAGGGAGAGGGTTCTATTTAAGGCCTGTCACCTCCCACCTGAAGCCATCAGCCAGGACCCTCTCGCCCTCCCAGTGGGCCAGGTGAGCACCCCCTCCCTCAGCCCGGAGTCTGGTACACAGCAGGTACACAGTGGCTGACTCTCACTCTGGGTGCTCAGGGCCCAGGGTTTGGGCTCATTCTAGCCCAGACCCGGATGCCCCTCCAAAACAACCCTCCAGCCCCAGCCCACCCTGGACGGCAGGTCTGGTGCCCGCGCCCTGCAGCTCCCCTCGGGGGGCAGGTGTGGCAGGACTGACTCAGAACCATTTGCCTAGTGCGGGGCCAGAGGCTCACCCAGCAGGATTTATAAGCCACATTCCGGGAAAAAGAACCGCACGCCCAGAGGGTGTCAAGTCTGCCTGTGGGTGGGGCAGTGTGGGGGACTGCTCCTTCCTCAGCCCATTCCTTCTGGGTGATTCACTGAGGTCAGCGGGGCGGGGTCCCCCTCGCCTGCGTCCTTGGGCAAGTCTCCCTTCCGACCTCAGTGTCCACACCTGGACAGTAGGCAGAGTCCAGAGCACGCAGCTGCCACCACGAAGGGCTGCCGTGAAGACTCGGCGCCCTGTCCCTGGTATACAGTAGGCGCTCGATAAATGCTTTCACGGTAGTGGCTGATGTTATTATTTATACCCTGGATCCACCACCGATCTCGAAGTGACCTTGGGGCAGGCATTCCCTCTGAAAAAGCCTCAGTCTCCCTGTCTGTAAAGTGGGACGTTGCTGACCCCACTGCCGGGTGTGGGGAGGATCAAGGAGGCCTGAGTGGGTGCCTGGCGCAGAGAAACCCTCGGGGAGAAACGCCCTCTTGGAGGCTTCGTGGACTCTGTGCAAATGAGTAGCAATAGCGCTCAGAGCCTCCCAGCTCCTAGTGGGGGTCCTCGTAATTGGGCATCTCACACCGGCAGCTTTTTTGCCTCTCATAAGAGCCTGTGACGAGGGGAACCATTCTTCTCCCCAACATATAGCAGAGGAAACCGAGGCCCAGAGAAGGGTCACACCAGGGAGTGACAGAGCAACAGGTTCTGAAGCCAGGGAGTCTCCACCTCCTCCTCCAGGAAGCCCCCCTGGATGGCTCCTCCCCAGCCCCAGCTTTGTACCCTGTTGATACCAAAACTGAAACTGGGTTTATGGTCCCTGGTGCCACACACCTGCTTCCTCATCACCGCGACTGGCCTCCTGCCCTTGGGCAAAGGCCTGCTGGAGGGGCCTGGGGCTCAGCAGGGATGGGCTCCTGGGCTTCTTCTGTCCCTCGGGGCTACGGTCTCCGGGACCCTGGCTGGCAGAGGCCCAACCCCTGGACACACCTGGACACTGGGCCAAGTCTCTGAACCGGCCCCACAGGATCCCAGCTGCCCTCCCAGAGGCTGGACACCTCCCCACGCTGACTGCCCCATCCCCCTCCCAGGAGCCCTCCGATCCCACGGGAGGGTTGTAGGCTGTTCAAGGCCTCCCCAAGCAGGGCGCTGGCTGGGGCTAAGCATCTCCCCAGAAAGCTCCAGAATTCCCAGAACCAGTGGGGGGCCCTGTGCCTCTGGCCCTGGGGGTGCCGGTCAGGCCCCTCACTTAGAGGGTCAGAGATCAAGGCCCCTTGGATTTGGGGTCCTGAAGCCCGGGGTGGAGACTGGGGACCTGGCAAAGTTCAGGGATGGGGCTCTGCTCCCCTGGGCGGGTGCAGCGTGGGAAGGGCACAGACCTGGCCTCAGAGCCAGCCAGCGGGTACAGAGCGAGGGGAGGCCCCCGCCAGCCCCTGGGACCCCACTGAGTCTGGAGGGGGCTGAGGGTGGGGCTGGGGGCTCCCTCCCTGTACCCTGAAGGCCCCGCCGGTGAGCAGATGGTGCCGCTGGCACACAAACGCCCATGCCCAAAGAAGAGCCCACCCCACTCAGGACCCCCGCCCCCCCATTTCCCCAGACTCACCTCTCGGCTCTGAGCCGCAGCAGCCTCCAAGCCCGGCTCTGACTCTGTGGACGGCACAGGGGCCTCCCAGCCCCGCCCTGCCCCAGGTTGCCAGGGGACAGAGCCCCGCCCCGTGAAGCAGGTGCACCCCCTCCTCCCAGGCCCCACCTGGGCTCAAGAAACAAAGTCCAGAGGAGGAGGAGAAAGACGACACCACAGAGTAGAGGGCAGGCACCACGCCCATGGTGCACGGCCCCTCGGGCCCCAGGGGCCCCCAGCCCACAAAGTTGCAGCCAGAACTCACCCAGAAACCTTCCAGCTGCCGTCTGGCTTTCCCATCACCTCTCAGCATAGCTCAGAGAGACGCTGTCCCTTGCCCGGGGTCACATGGCTGGTCCACGAACCAGCTGCTGTTTCTCGGGGTGGGGGGTGGGGGTTCAAGTCCAAACCCCCACTGTGCCACCTGGCTTAACCCACCCTTTGGGGCCATTTCCCCAGAGAGCTCCTTTCTGGGACCAGCCCAGCTCCCTAGTCTCTGGGGGCGTTAAGCTGGGCCTGGGTTCAAATCCCACTTAACCATTCTGAGCCTCTGTTTCCTCCTCCGGGAAATGGGGACATCACAGGGCTGGGAGATGCCCCCAGCCCACTTCTACATAAAGGGCCAAATGAGGACATAAAGGCACCAGAAAGCGTTGGGATGGGCAGGGCCCGGGCCCCACTGACAGAGGGAGGCACGGAGGCTCGAAGAGGGTGGTGGGTGTCCCGGGTGCTTGGCTGTCCTGATTCTTGGTCGAGGTGCAGAGGACCTGCCAGAGCCACGGAACCCAGGGTCTGCGGGAAAGTCAGGCCACTGGGCACAGTGGTCAGTCAACGGGGGAGGGGACACAGTGGATGGGGCTTCTGTCCCCCGGGCTAGGGCTCTGTCCTGACCTGCCCCTTGGCTGACTGTGGGACCCCTCTGAACCTCAGTCTCTTCTTCCATCCAGTGGGCCCCCAGCTCCAAATCTGGCAGGGCTGCTCACGGGGGGAAAGGGCAGACTGGGTCATCCAGCATGTTGAGGGGCACATGTTGAGAGGTGAGGACTCACTCTCCTGCTCCCAGACTGGGGTGGCCTCCCCCTCAGGGTTCACACAGCCCACTGTACAGGTGGGCAAACCGAGGCCCAGAGGGAGCAGCCACTCCTCCCACCCAGATCACATAGTGATAGAAGCAGGGGTGGCAGCCCCCATAAATGCTTCCTCCCCGTGTCCCCACCCATTTCCCAGGGGCTGACTTCTCGGCAGAGCTTAGGGGTGTCGGCCCCCCGGGGGCTGTGAGCCCAGCAAGGGGCAGCCTCAAAGCCAAAGGATGGGGTGGATGGACCAGGTGTGGAACCCGAGGACTCCACAGGAAACAGAAAGGAAGGCCTGCCACCGGAAGCTGCCCCCTTACCTCCAGGCCTTACCTGCCCAGGTGCAGCTCAGATGCCCACAGGTGCCGGTGGGAACTCCACCAACTCCCTCACCCACAGCACTGGGGTGAGTCTGAGGGATGCGTGGGCCGCAGACAGGAGAAACCAGCTCCCTGGGCTCTGTGAGCCTCACACCAGCGGCGCCCTACCCGCTGGCCTGGCCGTACCCTCCCCACGCAGGTGAAATCCAAGAACTCCAGGCCCTGGGGCTGTTCACACTGTTTATTTGCGTCTCTGGGAAAGTCAAGAACATTGGGGCCTCATCACACATTGAAAGCAGAGCGGGCAGCAAGGGCACTTCAGCGGAGGCTCACAGCTCGAGGACTCAGGTGGAGTCGAGGAGGAAGGGGGGGTTCCATGGCCACTGCTCAGGGTCACCTCAGAGAGGGCCTCTCATCCCAGCCACCCAGGGGCAGAGCCGAGATGGGGACCCAGGCTGAGGTCCAGGGCGGCCCCTGCACCCACCCTGCTGAGGTGGGAGGCGGCCTGGGCCCTGGGCACCAGGCTGCAGGTCCCTAGGGGAGGGGCCGAGATGGGGCCTGGTCATCCACAGCCCACACGAGAGGGCCTGTGAGCATGTGCACTAATGTGCCTCTGGGGACGAGTGTGGCTGCAACCAGGGAGATGTGTCTGTACATCTAGGTGTCAGCTGCCCCCAGGAGGGGAGCCCCTCGCCCCTCACCGCTTCCAGTGAGAGGGGGGCAGGCGCACATCAGGCTGGGAAGCAAATGGGGGTCTCCAGCTGCAACCCAGGGGAAGCTCCCTGTCCCAGGTGGTGTGCCCCCCTCCACTGCCCAGAATGAGCCAAGCCCAGCAGAGCTGGCGGTGGGCCTGATCTCTGGGGTACGGGTGGGGAGACCCAGGACCCTGGTCCAAGCAGGCTGGAGAAGGGGCCAGGCCAGGGGCAGTCCCCCAGGGTCCCTGAATTAGCACCAGGAGGAAGGAGGGCCCAGAGGGGGTGGGAGCTCAGGACATAAAGGGGCTCACGTGGCCCTGCCTTGTTCAGGAGGCAGCTCGAAGACCCCCGGCCCAGCCCGGCCAGAAGACAGCACAGCGGTCACGGCCCTCCTGAGTGGGTGGCATATCCTCAGGGCTCCCCCTTCCCAGGTTGCATCGTCCACTGGCTGCGCCCACATAGAGCATTGGGGGGAGGGGCACATCAGGCTGGGGTGTCCAGCGGGGCCCGTACTCCATTCCAAGACCTCGAGCTTGGGCTCCCCAAAGAGGCACAGCCTCAGCCCAACTGCCCGAGATCTGGACCCAGCGCCTTGGCCAGGGAACGCCCCCCCACTTCCAGAGGCTGAGCGGAGACAGAGCAGGCCCCCAGAACCCCTGGCTCCCGGGACCCCTCTCCGGCAGGGTGTCCCCTCAGGGACCTCATTGGAGGTGGCAGGAAGGCACAGGCAGGAGGCCCAGAGGGAGGTGGGCTGGCCTGGGGCTGCTTGGAGGCTCCAGGTCACACCAGCCAGGACCGCTGTGGGCAAGAGCCGCATCTGTGGAGCTGCCGTGACATGGGGGGGCCCTCGTTTGGGGAGAAGCGGGTGTGTCCGTGTCTCTCCTACCAGGCGTGGGTACACGGCTCAGTGGTTTAGGGTGTGTGGGGGGGTGACGGGAGGGGGGAACCCCTGTCCCTCTCTTTCCGGTGAAAGAAAACTCAGAAGGAACGTGTGAAGACACAGCATGTCCTGGGCCCGTGACTGTGGGTGGAGGGTGGACGGGCGCCAGGAGGGCCGGGCCGTGTGGGTGTCTGGTGTGGAGGGCGGGGCCGGGGTCTGGGGGTCCGGGTGGGTCACATAATGGAGCAGCATTTGCAGCGCTGCTTCTTCATGTCGAGGTCCTGGGGGTCGCTGGCAGGGGCCTCGAGCCCCACCTGGTTCTCTTCCCTGGAGCCCTCGGTGGCAGGGGGCTCGGCCGCACTGCCGTTGGGCGGGGCGGGCTCCTTGGGCTCGGCCGCGTCCTCAATGACCACCAGCTCTGCGGTGATGGTGTCCTGCAAGCCCAGCACCTTCTGGGTCTCAGCCTCATCCTCCACATTCTGGTAGCCCATGAAGATCATGGTGACCGGGGGCTCCTGGCCCGGCTGGATGCCAGGAGGGCCTGACGTGGCCTCGCCGGGCTGGGCCTGAACTCCAGTGATCTCCCGCCTGGACGGCGTGGTCCGGACTGCCTCCTCCGACGGCCCCCGGGGCTCTGCTGACCCGGCCGCAGACCCTGCCTCGCTCAGCGTGACCTCGTCCGCCTTGTGGATGAGTTCGTCCACCTCCGAGGAGCTCAGCGGGTGAATCCCATTCTCCGCCGTGCCGTCCACGGCGTGGACCACTGGCATGTGGGGGGAGAGAAGGAGAGAGTGAGCTGGTTCCCAGACAGGAGGGGAGGCCTGGCAAGGCTAAGAGCCACCTCTAGGCTCAAGGGGAATCATAAACTAAATTACACCTTTGGAACCAATTGACAATCAAAGCTCCTACAGGCATCTGTGGGCACAGGCAAATTGGTGCACAGAGGAAAATGTATAGGCACAAAAGCATGTTAGAAACCAAGCAAGAATAAATGAATCGGGATTTTATTGTCTCGCAGTTTGAAGCATTTCCCTATTCCCCAGTCAACTTGCTTCCAGGTGATTACCTTGCAAAGTAGGTCTGTTTTTTTCCGTCGCAAAGACGGAGAAAATGGAGTTCGGAGAAGGGTAGTTAACGAGCCCCACGTCACACAGCCGGCTGCGGCCGGACCCTGCTCTTTCTACCGGTCTAGGCATTCCTTTCATGAGGACTTGCGGGGATTCTGATTTCCTCCTTCCTTGAGCTCATGTGGACGATCTTGAATTAAAGTTTAGTTCATTCACCCATCTTTCCTGTTTTCTAGTCAATGCCCCAAAGGCTATGCATTTTCCTCTGAGCTCTGTTTCGGCTGCAGTTCATGGATTACTTTACGTCATTCTGTTTCAAGTGTAAATATCTTATAATTTCCATTTTGACTGATTGCCTCTTTAAGCCAAGATTTATTTAGAAGAGCGTTTTTCAATTTGGGGGAGCGGGGGACTGTGGTCCAGGAAAACAGAGTGTAAGACACAACCTTGTAACAGGACATGGTCACTTTCCGAAAATGCTCCACCCTTGTTTGAAAAGAATGTGTATTCTCCACTGGGCAGAGTTTTATGTGTGCAGTCAAGCTTGCTAAGTGTATTTTCCAATCTCTCCGGCTTTTGTCCCCCGTGTCCCGCTGATGTGTCATTTTCTAACCTGTGTTACAGTCTCTGAGGACCGCACTTCGGCACCCGGGAGGAGTCCCAGCTGTGGTCTGATGCCAGCCTCAGATCACAGCCCTTCTAGAAACACAGCTGCCCAGCTGCTCAGCATGGAGGGAGGGACACACTGGACACCCCGGGGACTCGCCTCCTCCCAGGCCAAGGTTCAGGCTTGGCCAGTCTCTGGCTTCTGGCCAGAAGGAAAGTGCTTTCCACTCTCAGTTTCCAAATCCCTGGGGAGGGGCGTCCATGCATCAAGGCCTTGCAGTGACTTCGGGCTCGAGGCCCAGAGGGTGGGGTGTGCCCAGGTCACACAGACCCAAGCTAGGTATTTCCCACTGGCCACTGCCCCAGGGTAGGAATCCGAGCCCTTGGTTGCCATGGAAACGGATCACCTTCCCATTGCTAAGCAACAGAGTCCAGTCTGGCGGGTCCTGAATCCCCAGGGGTTGGGCCAGGCGGGGCTCAGCGGCCAAGGTGAGGACCTTCTGTGAGCACAGACATCTCTGCTCCTTGGCCCTGTGCGGTCTCACCCTTGTCCAGGAAATGGGGCAGCTGGGACGTGCCCGGGAACCACACAGCCCGTGAGAACTGGAGCTGGGATTCTACTTGGGTCGATGCCCCCAAATTACAGCAGAGCTGGGCTGTGACAAGACCCCTTTGATAGCATCCTGGATATCCCAGAGGCCTGAAGCTCTAAGAACACGGGGCTTTGGGAATCAAAACCACAGTGAGATACCACTTCACACCCACTAGGATGGCAATAATAATAATAACAATTTAAAAATGGTCAATGATGAGGGTTGTTGAGGATGTGGAGAAATTGGAACCCTAACGCACGGCTGGTGGGAAAGTAAAATGGTGCAGCCACTGTGGAAAACACCCCAGCAGTTCCTCAGATGGTTAAACCTAGAGTCCCCACGTGACCCAGCAGTTCCGTGCCTAGGTATCACCCGAGAGAAGCGAAGACATACGCCCCCACGAAAACTTGTACAGCATAAAACCGAAAGGTGGAAACATTCCAAACATCCATCAGCTGATGACTCGATAAACAAAATGGGGTCCATCCATACGCTGGAATATTACTCGGCCATAAAATATAAACATGGATGAACCCTGAAAACGTAATGCTCAGTAAGAGTGGCCAGACATAAAAGGCCACACGGTGTGTGATTCCATAGACGGTAAAGGTCCGGAACAGGCAAATCCACGGATGGAGAGTGGATTCGTGGTTGCCGTGGTGGGGATGGGGCAGGGGTGGGGCTTCTATCTGTGGAACAGAAATGTTCTGGGATCAGCTCGTGAGGGTGTACAACATGGTGAATATTCCAAAACCCACTGAGCTGTATGCTGAATTGTACGGGTGTCCTGCATCCTCTCTCTCCAAATTCCATAGTCTCACGAGGGCAGCATGTACAGGCTCACTAATGGACCCTGAGGCTGCGCTGTGCTAATTTTATACTTGACTCAAGGGACCAGCTCTGGGGACCCCATGTCCTGAAGAAAGCAAATGTTTGCCTTGACTTCAAATGTACTTTTAACATCTTCTTAAAATGTTATCTTTACTAAGGTAGGTTTGCCTCTATCCCTGGCATCACAGCAAACGTTGCCCCAGATTTCCCCTCCCCCGTCAGGTCATGCCGAAAGTAAACAAAAGTTTAAGTGCCAAGATGTTTACGAGATGGCTGTCTAAATTCTGACAGATTTCACAGTTTAAAGGAAAGTTTTCCTTAGTTAAAAAAAAAAAAAGTGAATTTTACGTTCTGTGAATTATATAGAGAGAGAGGCAGGCACTCAGGAGCTTCTGCGGAAGGCTGCCCTCTCCTGCCGTTCCCAGCTTCCTTGTGGGTATTTCCCACAGCCTGCTCCCCTCCCAGCCGCTAGAGGGAACCCTAAAAACCAAACCAGATCTCAGCACCGTGGCCCCTGCCACCCCCGCCAAGGCTCACCATCCCCCTCCACACTCCGCATCAGCCGCATGGGCTCCTCTCGATTCCCCAGCCCAGCAAACTCCATCCCACCTCAGGGCCTTTGCACATGCTGTGTCCTCACCAGGCGCACTGCTCCCCCACGCCCACTGTGCCCCTTCTCACCTCCTCTGCCCCCTCCCCGCACTGCTGGACCCTCACTCGGCCCCCTCCGCACCTCTGGGGTTTTTTTTTTTTTTTTTTTTGTAGTCTTTACTACAACAGTAACTATTTAAATGAGTTATCTGTGAAATCGGGGTTGAAGGGCTGGGCCCTCTGGCCGGGAAGCACCCAGGACAGCAGGCGCCACTCAGGATGGGCCTCCCCAGCCCAGCCTGGCGCTGGCCACGCCTCCAGGTGGGTCCTTGGATGGAGGGAGGACTGGGCCTCAGGCCCTGGCGGGGCGGTGGCGGGGCGGGGGAGGGGCGCGTACCTTTGGTCTCGTCCTCGTAGACCTTGATGCCCTGAGGGAGGCGCTCCCGGGGGAGCACGGTGGTGCTGGACAGCACCCGGGTCTCCCCTGTCACCTTGTCCTTCTCCACCGTGATCTCCACCGAGTACATGGCTGGCACGAGAGGCACGGGTCACGCCGCGGCCCACCTGCCCATGTGCCCCCCGCCGGGCTGCAGCGAAGCCAGGAAGGGGAGCCGGCAGCGCACAGCCAAGCAGCAGGTGCCCTCGACGCGGCCCCCCCCCCCAGCTCAGCGTCCTTCCCTAGCTCCCCAGTCCCGTGGGCGAGGGGTCTGAATTCCTGTGCTGGTGATCCGAGGACACCCCGGCCACCCCGCCCCGTCTGCAAAGTCTTGAACTGTCCCAGTGACTCAGGGGCGTCCCTGGCCCACTCCAGCCAGGGCTGGAACGCGGGTGAGCAAGCTCGCGCCCCACAATGTTCTGGACTGCCGCGTTCTCTGTGCTGCACGTCTAAGTCGACTACTGATATAGCGATATTCTCATCTGCTCCACTGTGCAGAGGGGATGATTCCCTCTGGACGCGAATGCAGTCACAACCCGTTAAGGCCATCGCTCAACAGCCAGCATCTGACCCCGTTGTGCAGACATCGTCTGCCTGGGGTCCCCAGCCCTCCTCCATGAAGGGGCCCACATCACCACGGCCAAGACCCCTCCCAACCTGCCCCTCCCAGGTCCTCCCATTTCTCACAAGGACACCTCCGTTCTCCCTCCTCCCTCTCTCACCACTCCCACACCCCCTCCTCGGTCCATCTGCAAATTCCTGGGTGCTGCCTTGAGGACTCCCAGAACCCGCCCACTTTTCGTGCCTCCGCAGCCCCTGCGCGGGGGGGGGGGGGGGGGGGGGGGGGAGAGAAGAGCTGCATCCGCCCCCACCATTCCCCAGCCCTCCCCCATCTCCCCACTGTCCCCCACAGTCCTCCTGGACCATCTGCCCCACCATTTCCTCCTTCATCCCTTCCCTTCATCCCCCCCCATCCTTCCCCCTCCCCGCCATGCCTACCACTTCCCCCCACCATCCCTCGCCATCATCCCCCCATCCCCCACACAATAACCCGCCATCCTCCACCATTTACGCCCCACCTTCACGCCCCCCCCACCCCTCCCGGACCCCCGCCGTCCCCTCCGCCCTGTCTCCCGCCGCCGCCCACGGCCTGTTCTCCCCGAAGCCGCCAGGAGGCGCCTGTGAGAACGCAGCGGGGCGCGTCCCTGCTCTGCCAGCCGCCCTGAGGGCTCACACGCCACCCCCCACCCCCACCCCTGGCCCTGCACGGCCTGACCCGCCCGGTCCCCTCCTCGCCCTCATCTCCTCCCCCTCCCCGCCTCACTCAGGCTGCTCCAACCAGCACTGGCCTCCGCGCGGTCCTACCCACCCGCCAGGCGCAGTGCTGTCCCAGAGCCTTTGCACTGGCGGTGACCCCTCCTGGTGTGACCTCCGCCCCACCTGCATGCCTCGCGCCCTCACTTCGAGTCCTTGTTCAAATGTCACCTCCTAAGTTAGGCCTCCCCTGAGCCCTTTAATTCAAATGGTCCCCTCTCCAGCTCCCCGTGCTCTGCTGTATCCTCTCTGTAAGTTAACCATACAGGCTCTCACTCCCGTCAGAACCCCTGCTCTCCTGGCTGCGTCTCTCCTGCCTGGCTCACAGCAGGTGCTCAGCAAGCATCATAGAATGAATAAGTGGGTGAAGGATGCTCTGTAATCCCACATCCCTCTGAAGCCTGACACCCCACCATCAGACATACAGTTGGGCAGGTTGTGCACTGCTCAAGGTCACCGGCTGGGGGCCTCTGGCTTTGCTCTTGGGCAGGGCTGCTCTAACTGGCACACCCCCTTCTGTCAGCCACCCCCGGTGTCATCACGCCCTGGTCTTCGCTGCCCCCCTTGGTTCTGTGCCTCCAAACTAACTTCGGGGACAGCAGCAACAAGGTTCTGCCGTTCGTCCTGACTTCTGCTCACTCTCGTTACTGGGTTTGTGCTGGGCCCTGGGCACGAGGTCACTACAATCCCCCCCCCCAACCCGGTGCCAGCCGTCATGTGATCAAGCAGGGATGTGAACCTGACCTTGTAGAGCGCTGAGCACTAATTCGGACTGCCCTGCTTGGTTACTTCCAGGGACAGGGTGCTCACTCCCTCTCCCAAGGTAGGCCGACGATGATGAAGGAGGGAAGGTTTGCAGTGAGCGTGCGAGCCTGTGCCCGCCTCCCTCCTCCCGGGTCCCAGGAGCGAGCGGCGAGGTTGGGGGATGGAAGCCAGGAGGGGTATCAGGTTAGAAACGCCATGCGAGGGGGCCCATCTTCTCGGGGAAGCTGAGCTGGCTTGTGACGGATGTGCCAAAGCAGAGGGGGCGCCCGGCCCCACCCAGGCTCAGAGCTGCGGCCTTGGTCCAGCCACCCACCCATAACCACAGCCCCCACCAGGTACTGCTGAGGGCGCGTCTGCATCCGACCTGGCCCCCTGACCTGGACCCCCAGGCCCCCCAGGGCTGACACTCAGCCCAGGACAGTGGCTGGACATGGGTCTGAGCCTGGGGCCAACCCACCGGCCTTCATCATGGTGGAGCCTTCAACCGTCCTCAGGGGGGTGTTGGAGATTCGCTTCTCTGCTCGGGGGGGCAAAAGGGAGAGAGAGAGACAGATTCAGATGAGAAAACACACAGATTTCCCCCCCTGCAAGACATGTGGACACCCCCCGGATACATGGACTCCCCCCAGGCACGTGGTAATCCCCCCAGGCACATGGACACACCCCAGACACGTGGACACGCTCAGGCATGTGGAGACACCCCCAGACACTGAGACCACCCTCCCACACACTCACCCAGACACCTGGATCCTCCCCCTAACACGTGCATGCACCTGGACCCCTCCGCACATGTGTGCATGCCCAGAACCCCCGAACACACATGGGATCGCTCCCCCCAAAGAAAACACACTTCAGCCCCACAGTCCGTTGCCCATCTCTTTGACCCAAATGATTTTCACAAAATCCCTGAGAAGCCTGCATGGATTTTTTTTTTTTAATTATTAATTTTTAATTCCACAGTAAGACAAGGAGACATTCTCTCCTCATGAATAATTAACTCATGACAAATCAGGCCAAAGACACTTCTGGCTACCACCTCCAATCCTGGCTGGTGGCGCTCTTTCCATGCCTTTACACACAGAAATAGAGATGCTCAATATATATTTTAAAATATAACATGTTAAAGAAATTTAATATACTTAGTAATATAGTTAATAAACTGTTACAGCTAACTGTATGTATTTAAATGTCATGTGAACATGTGAAGTGTTTGTAGATGTATACACTATATACCTGTAATAAATCGGGGGGGGGGCTTTTTTCTTTGTTTCCTGGACGGCAGTCTTCTGCACCTGTGTGTGTGGGACCACTGTCTTTTTATTTTATTTTACATTTTGTTTTATTTATGGACGGCAGTCTTCTGCACCTGTGTGTGTGGGACCACTGTCTTTTTATTTTATTTTACATTTTGTTTTATTTATGGACGGCAGTCTTCTGCACCTGTGTGTGTGGGACCACTGTCTTTTTATTTTATTTGACATTTTGTTTTATTTATTTTTTAAGGCTGTGCCACGCAGCTTGCAGAGTCTTAGTTCCCTGACCAGGGACTGAACCCGGGCTCCATCAGTGAAAGTGCTGAGTCCTAAACACTGGACCGCCAGGGAAGTCCCAGGACCCTTGTCCTTTTAAATAACGTGCTATCTCCAGGACAGCCAGGACCCTGATGTCTCAGCCCCACCAATCCAGTTTTACAGATGCGAAAACTGAAGCCCACCCACCTGCCCTGGAGCCCAGAGCAAGGGGGTGTGGAACAGGGGCAGGGCCGGCCAAGGGCAGGCACCCCGCGTGGACAGGATGGACCCACCCCAGGGCTAAGACCTCAGCCAGACACGCCCCGGCAAAGCCAGTTTCCTCACCTGTAACACAGGTGCTGCAGCAGCCCCACCCAGGGATGTTGTGAAAATTCGATGAAATGATATTAAGGGGCACTGGGCCGGCTCAAAGTCGGGGCTCGCTGAGAACAATGACAATGCGAGTCATTGTGCTATTATTTTTACTTTTTAGCAACAATAGCACCTTAAAGTCACCCTCCCCTGCCTGCCATCCCCCATCTGGCCAGCAGAGGGCGCCGGGGCTCGGCCCGCCCCTTCCCGAAGACGTACCTTTGGGCGTGCCCACCGGGGCCTGCAAAAAAGAACGGAGAGGTCAGGGGTGCCGGCGCCCCCTCCCACATGACCAGTGTCCCACCTGCCGAGGCCGGAGCCTGGGGAGGGCCTGGCTGAGAGGTGACCCCATCACAGGGGCTGTCTCCTCCTGGACCGATCCCCCAGACAGCCAGAAAGGTCCCAGCCTGCTCAGAAGCCTCCCGGGGCTCCCAGAGCTCCCAGAACAAAGTCCAACCCTTCCTGGTGAGCCCCAGGGCTTGTGCCAGCGGAGACCTACCCACCGGCCTCTCCTGCCTCCTCCCATCCCTGGCCAGCGTCCCTGGTCTCCTCGCT
The DNA here is from genome assembly GCF_949987515.2 of Delphinus delphis. Lineage (NCBI taxonomy): Eukaryota > Metazoa > Chordata > Mammalia > Artiodactyla > Delphinidae > Delphinus > Delphinus delphis. The sequence continues at coordinate 1,971,953 of NC_082685.1, read as the reverse complement.
GTTACATGAGCAGTGTCCCTCCGCTTCGAAGGCCCTTCCTGGATTTCCACTTGGCTGGCTGCTCGCTCAGCCCCCTGACCACCCAACCTAAAGGTGGCTCCCCGACCCCATCCTGGACTGTCCCTCAGGTTACCATGTTACTTACCTAGCCAGGAGGTGGGCATCGTGAGGGCAGAGACCACTCCAGCACGCAGTCTGTGCTCAATCAACCTCACGGAAAACCCCCTCTCGAGTCCGAGCCTGGAGAACTCCTACTCAACCTTCAAAACCCATCTCTGGGAAGCCTGCCCAGCCCTCCCATGAATCAGACACCTCACTGGGGACTCCACAGCACCCCACGCTCCCCCACAATAGGTCCGACCACCTTCCTGTGCTTGCAGTTGCCTGATCATGCCCGTCTGCCCACTCAGCAACAGCTCAGGGAGGCCAGGGCCTGGGTCTACGTCCTCTTGGTCTGCCCCAACCAAGCCTTGGGAAACAGTGAGGGTAGGTCTGTAGGCTCCAGACTGAAGCTATCAGAGCAGCAGCTGGAGAAGGACTGGGGCACACAGCAGGGATGTCTCCCCAGCTGCAGCTCATCTGGGGTGGGGGTAACAAGGGTGGATGGGGGCAGAGGAGGCGTGTCCCACAGCCCCCTGAGTCCTGAAGACAACAAAGGTGGTTGGGAGACTTCTACATTTGCCTTAACACACCGTGGCAACCACGAGCTCGGGGTCCAGAGTTCCAGGGTCTGGTTTCACCTGAACCTGGTTGGATGTCACACCCGGGAATCAATGGCTGAGCCCAGGGAAGACCACTCCTCAGCTGTGCGGCCTTGAGCCAGTCTCTCAACCCCTCTGGGCCTCAGTCTTTTATTTTTTTATTTTATTTTTTTTGGCTGCACCACGTGGCACGCGGGATCTTAGTTCCCTGACCAGGGATCGAACCCGTGCCCCCTGCAGTGGAAGCGCGGCACTGGACCGCCAGGGAATTCCCCGGGCCTCAGTCTTTGCCTTCCATCTAATGGGGACGCTGCTCGCACCTGAAAGGGCCGTTGTGGGGATTAGACAGGTGATGCCTGCTGTGCTCACGAACGTTGAGAAAGATGCCAAGCAGGGAAAGACACTTTACCCGTGAAACGCTGGTTTTCCACTGACTCACTGACCCCCCAGGACGCCCCCGCACGGCAGGGAAACCGAGGCCCAGGGAGGCAAAGCAAAGCATGCTGGTCACGCAGCTGGGAAGTGGCCAGGCTGGGATCTGGATGCGCCACTGGCCACAGCCCCAGAGGCGGCGAGGGCGTCTGGATCTGGGCCAGCAGGGCGGCGCCCCGGGAACCTCTTACCTGCTGAGAATTCAGCACAGCCTCGGCCCTCTGGTCCTCCTGGGTGGGGCGTGGGGCCGGGGCGGGGGCGGGGGTACGGGCAGGGCTCGGGGCTGCCGGGCTCTCCTTGGCGGCAGCCGGCAGCGCATCCGCGTTCTCCAGCTCCTCGATCTCCTGCTCCAGCCTGGGGAGGGCGCACGAGGTGAACACCCTGCCGGGCACTTACGGTGCCTAGCACCGCCCGGCACATCCCAGAAGGGCTTCCTTAACTTGGATGTTTTCTAACGACCTTGCGAGGTGTCCTCCTTCCCGCTCATGGCAGGGGAAATGGAGTCCTGGAGCAGTGCCAGCAGGCCGCAGAGCGGGGACCCGAACCCAGGGGCCGGCTGGTCCCTGGATCCCTGCATCGCCCATGCCACTGGTTACTCCTGTTTTTGCTTCCAACAGACTCTCCTTTTTCCCACTCAAATACATTTATTTTTACAGGAATCTTCATCTCTCCAGGGAAACTGGAAAAACCATGTTACTTTCCAAGTATTAGAAGATAATGGTGCACATAAACCCAGTGAAAACAAGACAGGCATATTCAATCCCGCCTGAAGTGTCACCTGCCTGAGCCTTTGGGCTGCAGACGTCAAAGGCACTCAGCACCCGGGGTCACGTTCTCCTTGAAGACTCAGGACAGACCGCGGGTCAGTCTGCAGCCCCCTAACAAAGTGAGCCCAGGTTGGCAGGCTAGACACAGCTGGGGTCAGCCTGGAGGGCTTCCAGGAGGAGGTGTCCAGTGGGGACACTGAGCAGGCAAAATGCAGGTGATGGAACCACCCGAGGAGTGGGTTGCCCCGTCAGGAAGAAAGCCAAGGCCCCCGAAAGCCAGCCACACAGTAGGGCTCAAGGGCAGGCCCTCCCCTGGCACAGGGCTGTACCCAGCAGGGTGGGAGGGGCAGGAGACCACCTGGCCCAGCCCCCGGTGGCCGGTGATTCCCATCCACCTTCCATCCCACCCGCAAGAGCCTTCGGCCTGCTCAGTCCCTACCACCTCTCCCGGGCCCATTTCAGCCCCGCCTCCATCTGGGCACACAGGTCACAGGTGGGAAAACTGAGGCCTGGGGAAGGGAGTCCCAGCCAATACTCTCCCACTTTCTTCCAGATGAAACACATCCAGACAGGATCCCAAGGTCCCCGCTGCGGGGCCCACCTCAGCGTCCGCTGGCTGGCGGGCTGGCCCATGCCTCTAGGGCCTTCCCTGGCCCAGCGGACACTGGAATTTTGGCTGTCACTTCCCTCCGCATGACCCCGCTGCCCCGGGAGCTGAGCCTGGGCCGCCGGCCTGCCTGCCCGGAAACTCCTCCGGGCCTTTTGTCCCAGCCCAGGGCGATGGTCACTTTCCCCGGCCTGCCCCCTCCCCCGGCTTCCTGCAGGCCCAGCTGCAGTGCCTCCGCGGCTCCATCAGCGCCGGGAAGAGCCAGCTGGGCTGGCGCCAGGAAGCCCAGGGGGAGGCCGCATCTCCCACGCTCAGAGATGCACCGTCGCCCTGCCTCCTCACGCCCCGCTGCAGGGTGGAGAGGAGGAGGGGTCACACAGGCAGCACACCCCCCTTCCCCGAGCCTGGGTGGGAGGCTCCTCCCACAGCGCCCCCTCCACCCGGGCACAGGGGCCCGCGGGTGGATCCCACTCCTTGGGCATCTCACCGAGCCCTCCGCGGCTGCCGCGGCCCCACCCACCTGGAGATGGATTCTTCCAGCAGTCGCGCCTTCTGCTCGTCCTCCTGCATCTGTCTCCTCATGTCCTCGTCCCCCTCCGAGGCTGAGGACGGCGTCCCCGCCAGCAGCCAGCGTTCCCGCAGCGCCTTGGACTGGGACAGTGGGGACCAAGGTCAAAGTCAGGGTCGGGGCTGGGGTCAGGTTGAGGTGGCGGTCAGGGTCAGGTTAGGGTCTGAGTCAGGACTGGGATCAGAATAGGGGTCACCTCAGCCTTCCTGCCCCCCTGCTCCGGCCAAGGCCGGGGTCCCTGGACGCTGCTGCCCCCTCCCTGGCCGAGGCTCCGCCCGGACCTTCAGGTGCTGCAGCTGCCGCCGGTCGTCCTCCAGCTGCCGGCGCCTGTTCTCGATCTCCGCCTGCCTCCGCCGCTTCTCCTGCCAGACGGACCACGCGGTCAGGGCGGGCGTGGGGCGCGGAGACCCCACAAACGCCCAGTCTTTGCCCACACGGATCCCGCTTTTTCTGTAAATGGCATCCCACTGGCCCCCCCACCTATGCCCCAGACTGTGCCATCTACCTGCCCCCCTCCTGTCCCCCTCCACCTCCCCGCAGCTTGTCCCCCCACCTTCCCCCCCCCCACATGCCAGCACAGTCTCTCCCCTGCAGGTGGGCTGCCCAGGGGCTCTGAGAGGGCTCTCGGCCTAAGAGTCCACGTTCTGAAGACTAAGGGGATCTCGACATTTTCATTTTGTGGGGAAGTACCAGCAGGCGCTCAAGTTTCCCACTGCACACTGGGGTTCTGCGTCCTGGAGCCCCAGGCTGGGTGTGGGGAGCCCCTGAGACCCCAGGTCCCCCCAGCCTGCCCCCACTGGCCACACCATCCTCGGGACCAGGAAAAACTCACTGCAATGGCCTGGAGCCGCTCCTGCTGGGACGTGGTCTCTGCCACCAGGACCCTGGGGGGACAGAAAAGGTCAAGTGAGGTAGGGGGTCCACCCCAACCCTGCTTTTGGCAGATCCAGTTCCAATCCCCACCCTGTGTCTTCCTGCTGGGTGAGCCGGAGTTTCCCATCCGCGGCATAGGGCCATTACCCACCCCCCTCAGAGGCACCAGCCTCCTCTCCCTGCAGCCTTTTTTTTTTTTTTTTTTAAGTCTTTATTGAATTTGTTACAATATTGCTTCTGTTTTACGTTTTGGTTTTTTGGCCAGGAGGTAAGTGGGATCTTAGTGCCCCAACCAGGGATGGAACCCTCACCCCCTGCATCGTGTTGACTTAAAAAAATATATATGCACAATGTGAGAGTTGCAAGTTTTGGTTTTTTTTTTCTTCCCGGACCGGGGCACGAACCCGTGTTCCCTGCATCGGCAGGCGGACTCTCAACCACTGCGCCACCAGGGAAGCCCGGGAATTAAGTTTTATTGGGGGCAAAATGAGGACTGCAGCCCGGGAGACAGAGCTTCAGATAACTCTGAGAAACGGCTCCGAGGAGGCGAGGGGGGAAGCCAGGACATCTAGGAGTTTTGCAACAAGGGCAGGTAGTCGGGAACGTCAAAAGATTATAGTTAATTACAGAAAACCAGGACTTCCCTGGTGACACAGTGGTTAAGAACCCACCTGCCAATGCAAGGGTCACGGGTTCAAGCCCTGGTCCAGGAAGATCCCACATGCTGCGGAGCAACTCAGCCTGTGCACCACAACTACTGAGCCCGCGCACCTAGAGCCCGTGCTCCGCAGCAAGAGAGGCCACCGCAATGAGAAGCCCGTGCACCGCGATGAAGAGTAGCTGCTCCCGCAACTAGAGAAAGCCCGCGCGCAGCAACGAAGACCCAACGCAGCCAAAGATAAATTTTAAAAAAACCTACGTGTCGTAAAATAACCTTTAAAAAAATAAAAGATAAAGAAAATCAGATATCTCAAGTTAAGGAGTTTAGCGCTTTTCCGTGTATGGGAAGATGCAACAGTCTGGGCTCACTGAAACCATTCCTTTGATGTGCACCTCAGCTCTCTGGGGCCAGTATCCTGCCACATCCTGAGTTTCCTCAGGGCTCACCGCAGGGAGCGGCTGCAGTCTGACGGCTGCTAGATGGCAGGTATTCTTTTTAGCCCTGAGTTTCCTGAGGGCTCACCGGCTCACGCTGGAGGGCTGCAATCGTTGATGACTGTGACATCCTTTGTTTATTGATATGGCAGGAAATATTCCATTTATACATATTCCATTCCATTTATAAATATTCCACTTATCAATTGGAAGAGGGAGTCCCAACCACCGGACCACCAGGGAAGTCCCCTCCAAGCAGCCTTATTCCCGCATTAAGTCCTCCCAACAAACCCTCCTGCCACCCCTCGGGGCAGGGCCAAGGGACATGAGGAGTGAGGCCCAGTCTAGAGACCTAGGAAGGGCATTGAAGCTGGGCTTCTGAGGACTCATAGGAGTTCCCTGGGAATCAAAGCCTGGAGAAGAGTGTCTCAGGAAGAGCAGTATCACCTTTCTGCTCAGACGGAGAGCCTGACCGAGACCGCCCCCTCCTCAGCCTCAGCATTCTCCAGCCCTGGGAGGGACACTTGGGGGAGGAAGGACCCTGAAGCCCCACCCCACAACCTTTGGCCGGCAAAGTCCTCGATGCTGTCCTGGGATTTCTGGCGCTTCTCACACTCGCCTCACCTGGAGTCTCCCAGGACTCCAAAAGGCCCAGAGACAGCTGTGAGCCTCCCAAAAACACACAGCAAAAAAGCAGCAAAGCTGAAATTCAACCCCAGGCTCCCTTCTCATCCCATCCACGTTTTGTTTGTTTGATTTTTTTGCTGCGCCGCACAGCTCGCGGGACCTTAGCTCCCTGACCATGAATTGAACCTGGACGCTGGCAGTGAAAGTGCTGAGTCCTAACCACCGGACCACCGGGGAATTGCCCCATCCATGTGCAGTTTTAGCCTTAAACTGGTATGCAGTAGGAGCTGGATAAATGTCAGGTGCCCTTAAAGGGACAGGACCTCACGCTGTTGAGGCTCTGGGGCCTTCTGTGGGGGCACGGGGCCAGCAGGAGACCCAGGACCTGGAGGATGAGTCATCCCTGCTCTCCTGCATCCCCCCTCCCCACCTGGTGGGGGAAGAGGAGCTTTCAGAGCCTGACACTTCCCTTCCCAGTCTCCGGTCTGGAAGCTGCACACAGTAGGTGCAGTGAAATGACTGGACCCCTGAAGCCCAGAACATCCTCTCCAACGGGCCTCAGAATCACCTCACGCGTCCAGGGCCGCTGTGACAATGCAAAAGGGGGGTGGGGGGTGGAGGGTCTCAAGCCCAAGCGGGGGGCTTTGGGACCGTCCGCCTCAAATCCCCAATGACCACAGGGCCACTCTTGGACACCCCGTCTCATGGGCGAGGGCCTGGCGGGCACGAAGGGGTTCTGAGCATGGGAGCCACAACCCCCCACCTGTCCCCCCATTTGCCCCGAGCCCCTTATCTTCGCGGGCACGGCAGGCACTGAAATTACAGACCGTGTTTGGGCCCCACCCACTCCTTGGCCTTGTATCAGGGCCACCCCGAGGCCTCCACAGACCCTGTGGGTCTGGCCTCGGTTTCTCCATCAGCACACCCCAGCTCCGGACGCTCCTGTATGTCTCCCGCCCGCTGTGGCTCGGAAGGGAAACAGGCCCCAAGTCGCAGAGCGCTCGGGGTCTACCCCGACCCAAGCCCCCGCCCCCGCCCTCCCCCCCCACCCCCCGCCGGGCGGCTGCCAGGTGGACATCCATCCCGGGCTGCAGTGCCCCAGCCGGCCGCCCCACTAGGGTTCGGTGGTTTCCTGGCCTTGCTGAGACCGGTGAAGTCATCAGGCTCCCACGCCCCAGCCAGGTGACCCCACCCAGCTCCTCCCTCCCGAGGAGGCACCTCCTCCCCTCCCAGGGGCCCAGCAGTACCAGCTGCACCCTCTGCAGTTTCCCCCGTCCTTCCTCAGGGAGGCTGGGTTCAGCTGGGTGGAGTTCAAGACAGGCTTGATCCAGCTATCTGACTCAGTTGCCCTTCCTGAAGGGCCAGGCCAGCTGGATTTCTGGGTCTGCCCCTTCACCCTGTGTGACGCCGGCAGGGTGCCACCCCCTGAGCTCCCCACACAGGCTTGTTTCCTCAACTCTTGCAGACGCCACACTTCCCACCCCAGCCCAGGCCTCCACCATCACCTGCCACCTCCCTGCCCCCCTGACAGCCCACAGCCAGAGGCAGCTTCTCCAAACGAGAATCCAAACCGGTCGCTCTCCTGCTCTCAAGTCCCCCAGGCTCCCACCACCCTTTGCAAAACACCACAAGGCCCAGCCCGCACCCACTTCCCTGCCCTGGCGCCCTCCACTCTCCCTCCCGCTCACTCTGTTCCGGCCACCAGGACCTGCTGGCTGTACCTGCCCTGCACCAAGTTCATCCCTACCTCAGGGCCTTTGCACTTGATGTTCCCTCTGCCTGCTACACGCTTCCCATAGCTGGAAACTGAGGCCCACAGAGGGCGAGTCACTTGCCCAAAGTCACACAGCTAGGAAGTGAGAGCTGGGGTTCAAACTACAACTGCCCAGCTCCAGGCCACACCACAGGGCTTCCCCTTTCCCAGCCCCAGCGCGGCCTCCAGGGACCCACTCAAGCAGGAGGCAGAGTTGGGGGAGGGGGCATAGCCGCTGAGACCCTAGTGCAAATAGGGCCATGGCGGGCAGAGTTACCAAGCCGCCTAATGCCGGGTCCCCACCCTGACAGGCAGGTGGCCATTCGGGCCAGACACAGGGACACAGGGATGGCTGTGAGGTCAGCTTTCCAGGTTGGAGACAAGGCGGGCAGTGTCCTCGCTAGGGCGGCCAGTCCCTGCCGGGCCAAGCGAGGGCAGGGGAAGGTCAGGCGGACACACGAAGGAGAGGCGCCGGACCAGGCAGAGAATTTCTATCCCTCCCCAGGCAGAGAATTTCTATCCCTCCCCATCCGCCTGGCTGTCTCAGCCCAGACAGCCCGAGGGGCGCAGGCTGTGAGCCCCACTCAGGTGCCCTTCCCCGGGCCTGGGGGCGCCAGAGCCGCCCCGGGCGCGGCCGCCGCCTCTGGTGATGGATGGCTGGGCCCACGGGAGGCGGTCGCCCTGGCAACCGCGCCATCCCCATGGCAACGCCGAGGCCTGCAGGCGCGCGGGGGTGGGGCCGGCGCCAAGCATCTCCAGTCCCCAGCCCTGCGCTGGGGGCCTGAGGGGCTTCCGGCCTCGGGCGTCAGGGGCTGCCTAAACAGGGTGGGACTTGGATGGATAACAGGGTCTCCCCGACCCCCGCTGCAGCGGGGAGGGCTCCCCGTTCTGGTTTTAGGTGCGTCTGCCCAGGGAGGGGCTTCTACCCGGGAAGGGTCTGAACCCGCCCTCGGTGTGAGGCAGCCGAGGTCAAGCGAAGATAATGTTCAGCATCATAAATCCGAAAAGTAAAACAAAATAGGACGATGGAACCCTAATAAAACAGCAATACAATAGGAACACCTTCCCCAGCGCTAACCATCTTCCGCGGGCGGGTCTCAGCCCCACTTTACAGAAGGGAAAACTGAGTCTGGGGAGGAGCGGGGTCTGTACACATTTGCTCAGCGTCCAGTCTCCTGAAGATCCTGTGAGGCACGTGGGATAATTATGGCTGTTTTATCAATGAATGGACTAAAGCATCTAAATGGTGAAGTGGGGACCTGGACCCAGGCAGGGTCGGGCACACGGAGCGCAGGGTCTCCCTGAGGTCTGGCGCGGGTAGGGGTGGTCAGTGGGATGGTTGAGATGCTCACTTGGGCTCAGTGAGGGAAGCAGAGGCCAGATTACGAAAGATTTTACAAGCTGGGCGCAGAAGCTGAATTTTGGCTAAAACGCATGGGGAGGGTTTAGCGCAGCATGGCGGCTGCCTCCGCTGGCTGTGTGACCCGGGGCAAGACACGAGCGTCTCTGAGCCTGCACCGGCTCCTCTGGGCAATGGGCCGCAGCTCGCAGCTGCTGGTGGAGGGACATGCCCTCCGTCAGGACGCCCACCATCAGCACGCGCAGGTGTCTGGTCCTTGCGCGATTATTTTTATGGCGCGTGGAGAAAATTCTGGGCTCGAGCAGCCTTGTGGGCGGCTCAGGACTCGGCGAGGGCGTCGGCTGGGAGCGCGTGAGATAATCCTGCTCCAGGAGATGAGCTAATGAGACCCAAACCCAGCGAGCCAGGCAGAGGCCTCAGCCTCAGCGTTTCGGGCGTTTATTTTTTAAAGGCCCAGAGAGGTTACACAACCGGCTCAAGGTCACCCAGCGGGCAGGAGGGACCAGGGGAGGGAGGTGGGAGGCCGGTGTGTGTGTGGGTAACACTTGTCTTTCCAGAGCCCACTCCTGGGCAGCTCCAGCAGGAATGAGGGGGTCCCAGCTCAGACAGGCGAGGAGCCCAGCGCTGGAACATTCCTGTGCTGATTGAAAGGAAACAGCTGACAACGACCTTGGACACAGGTGGGGGGGTGGGGGAGAGGCAGAGTCACGCGGTGCCGGGTGTGGGGGGTGAGAGGGAGCCCAGCGGCCCCTTCCCCCATTGGGTGGGGGATGGAGTGGGGGGAGGCTGGTTCCCAGCCCCAGACTGGGTTCCTCCTAAGCGCCAGCACCTTCCTCGCTCCAGACCCTCCCGCAGTCCTGTCACCCTGAGTGAACCTCAGCCTCTCAGCACGCAGTTCAAGCCCCTGTGTTTGTCCCTCACCCTTCCCCAGTTCCCTGCCTTCCCCTTTCTCTCCTCCACCTCCAATCTCAGCTCAAACACAGCTGCCTCTTTCAGGAAGCCTTCCTAGGTCTCTCCCCTCATCAGGAAGGAATCCCCCTTCTCGAAGCCCCTCAGCACTCAGCACGAGTGGGCCCCCGGGAACACGGCTGTCATTGGTGAGGTGAACAGCCCATGAGGCGTGGGCTTTCTAGAAGCTTCAAGGCAGAGAGACATCTCCACTCCCATGGTGGGGACCAAGGTTGGAGCAGGTCCCAGACCCAGGAGAGCAAATCTGTTGCCTATTAACCTGGGATGGGGAGGGGTGAGCTGGACCCTGCCCTGGGCCCTCACAACAGGATGGGGCAGCAGGGAATGAATGCGGGCCCTTCTCCGGCTTCAGGCAAATCCAGCAGCAGAGACCAGCCCCAAAGTCCCAAGGTCCCTCCCACCCCTCACTTGGCTGCTCCCACCACCTCAAACATTCCAGGCACGATCCCACCTCAGGGCCTTTGCACTGACCGTGTCCCCGGGCCTGGGGCACTTCTCTGCCAGGTCTCCAAGGGGCTCACTGACTCCCTCGGGCCTGTCTTCAGATGTCACCTCCTCACTCAGGCCTCCTCTGACCCTAATTAACCCCAGCACCTCCCAACACCACCCCCTAGCCCTCACCATCAGGAAACACCTAATAATTTAACTTATTCTGTTGATTTCTCCACAATGACAGTGACTGTCTCTTTTTGTCCCTGCCGTGTCCCCAACAGTTGGTACACAGCAAGTACTCAATAAATGTCCACTGGGCCAGCACATCAATTAGGGTCCTTCCATTTCCAGTGGAGGAACCCACCTAAGGGTTCCCCACCCTTGTCACATTCCTGCCACCCCCAGGGACCATCTGTACTGTGATCACTTCCTTTTTTTAAAGAAACTCACTGTCACATCTTACATTTATCTAAAACAGGACCTGGGCGCCTCACATCCAAGAAAGGACAGAGGACATGCCCCAACCACCTCGGACGTGACTTACAAATTAATATATAAAGCGATCCAAATGCCCATCAACGGATGATGGATAAACACAATGTGGTCCCTCCAAACATGGGAGCACCACTCAGCCCTGAAAACGGGCAAAGCCCTGACACTCGCTACAACGTGATGGACCCTGAGAACACGATGCTCAGTGAGAGAAGCCAGACACAGAAGGACACACAGTGTGTGATTCCATTGATGGGAAACGTCCAGAACAGGCCAGTCCACAGACACAGAGTGGATTCGTGGTTGTCAGGGGCTGGGGAGGGGGTGGGGAGTGACTGCTGACGGGGACGGGGTTTTCTGGGGCTGATGGAACGTTCTGGAATTAGCAGTGATGGCTGTACAACTCTGAATGTGCTGAAAAACACTGAATTGTACACTTTAAATAGGTGAATTGTGTGGTGTGTGAATGATATCTCAAAAAAGCTGGTAAGAATAAAGATATACATAGATACAGCAGAAATGCTGGCCCTCTCACCAAGGGCCTTGCTGGGGCCAGAGCTGGGGTCCTGCCCACCCCACGGGGCATTGTAAGGCCCTGCCAGCCATGCCCCGAGGCTCTCCAGGGTCAGAAGGATCTGAACACAAACTGACCTGGTCATCACCTGCCCGCTCCCTGACAAGTGTTACCAGAAGCCTCCCGCCAAGCCAGCTGCCCTCCCCCCACCGCCCAGGCTGGGCTCCCAGGCCTGCCCTCACTCTGGTCCTCGTGTGTCTTGCCCACCACGGGGCTTGGCTTGGGCTTCGCCTCCCAGTACCTGTCCCAGTCCAGACTGGTCCAGTGATGGGCTCTGACTTGCCCTGAGTTTCTGCTTGAAACCTGTCTGGCAGGAGACAGACGCCACAGCCCAGTTCTCCACTCCTCAGGCACCATGACCTCCACCCAGCCATCTCGTGCCGCGTGGAGACCCCTCTGAAGCATGGCCAGGGTGCACTCTAGCCTCCCAGCACATGCAGGGGCTGGGCCATCTTGCCCTGACCAGGACACCGTCCCTGTGGGCAGCTCTGACCACCACAAAGTTCTGAAGTCAGCGGACGCCGACCCAGACATCAGGTCCTGCCGCCCCTCCCCCGGCTCTCGCTTTTCTCCCCAAGTTGCTCACACTGTCCCTGTCCAGGCTGAGGTCTGACTTGCTTCTCCCTGCTCTGGACCCTCTGCTGCCAGAACCTCTTTCTGGTGCCTGGGTAAGAAACTCACTCCTCCCCTGCTCAGATACCATCCATGGCTCCCTGGGGCTCCCCAGCTGGGCACTGTAGGCCCAGAAGGACCTGGCCCCAAGAGCACAAACCAAAGAACACTGCCTTCTCCCAACACATTTCCCACCTCTGGTCCTTTGCACAGACCAGTCTCTCCACCAGGAACACCCTTCTGCCTGCCTGGGTAAGCCCTTAAATATATTTCTCAGAAAAGGTCCATGACAGAATGGACAGGAAACCTTCCCCACACCTCAGAGAAGACCCTCCATGGGCTCCTCCAGACCCAGACCCCTCTGATCCTGCACAGGACTCGGGTGATCAGCAGGGTCTGTTTCTTTTCTTTTCTTTTTTTTTTTTTTTTGCAGTACGCGGGCCTCTCACCGCTGCGGCCTCTCCCGTTGCGGAGCCCAGGCTCCGGACGCGCAGGCTCAGCGGCCGTGGCTCACGGGCCCAGCCGCTCCGCGGCACAGGGGATCTTCCCGGACCGGGGCACGAACCCGTGTCCCCTGCATCGGCAGGCGGACTCTCAACCACTGCGCCACCAGGGAAGCCCAGGGAGTGTTTCTTAAAGGAACAGAGGAGGAAATTCCCTTGTGGGACAGTGGTTAGGACTCGGCCCTTTCACTGCTGGGCCCCAGGTTTGATCCCTGGTCGAGGAACTAAGATCCTGCAAGCTGTACGTTGTGGCCAAAACCAACCAACCAACCAACCAAACAAACAAAAACCCAAAACAGATGACAGGCTTCCTGGGTAGAGACAGGATGGAGGGAATAGGGTCCCAGACTTGGAAAAAGGTGACGTGATACTCTTTAAGAAAATCAACCCATTTTCCTGCATCAAAGCCCGAAGCCCTTGAAGATGGGCCCTCCCCATGGGGCTGGGACAGAGCTGTGAGTGGTCCTTACAGGGCCCGATCCCTACAGCACCCACCCTCCCCTAGCTGCACCCCACCCAGGAGGGGCCTGGGTGGGCTCGTGTCTCCATTCACCAGATGAGAAAAGTGAGGCCCAGAGAAGGGGGGTGGTATGACCGAGGCCCATGGGGGGTGAGAAACCCCCTCTCCATGCCCCACTCCAAAGTCAGCAGTCACAGAAGGGGTCCCTGGGGTGGATGCAAGGGCAGATGGCCCCTGGAGCCCAGACCACAACAAAGGCCACCTTCTGTGTAGCCCAGCCAGCCAACCAGGCTGAAAAGCCGATGTCAGGATACCTGGGCGCCCCACAGCCCACAGCCCCCGGATACAGGAATGTGCAAAGACCCCCTCCCCAGCCTTCCCTGGCACCTAAGAGGATGGCCCAGGAGCAAATGCCAACATCACCCCTTTCTGGCTGTGTGGCCTCAGGCATGTCGCGTCACCTCTCTGTGCCTCAGTTTCCCCACCTCACAGGGCTGCTATAAGGACCAAGCATGTCCCCGTGGACAAAGCACTCAGAACAGGGCCTGGTATACAGCAAGCGCTCAATGACTGTTAAGTAAAGAAATCACACCTGCACATCTCAGACCACCTTCCCGCATTCCTGCCACCACCTCTAGTATCAGCTGCCTGTCCCTTCCCTTCAAATCCACTCACTGTTTAAATCCAACCCCTTTGTTTTCAAAGGCAACAAAGTCACATCGTTACCCAGACTGAGAAAACCAGAAGCCACTACCACACACATCAGAGTAAAAACATAAAAAAAAAAAAAAAAATAGATACACGATGAAAAGAAAAACTTGTTATTAAGTTCAATTATCACTGGGTACTGCTGCCTTTTAACTGGTTCTGCTTCTCATTAAAGGGAGATTCGCAAGTGTGAAAGCAGCCTTAAGAACCCACTTAGCACCCAGTGGAGACGTTCTCCTTGAAACTGTCCAGGCCTCAGGGCGGTCAGGGCTCTGGGAAGGTCCCGACCCAACTCTGCTCTCCTGCTCTGCTCTCCTGCTCCATCCCGGGGTCTGAGCCTTCCCCTCACCCGGGAGAGGGGTTTGGACATCTGAGGTGGCTGCTCCCAGCTAAAATATCTTTATTTACCAGCCGGGGCCTGAGGGTCCCAGAGGGGAAGCACCTCACTCTCACGTGGGCCACACAGCAAATCCTCCCCATAGCACATGCACCCAGCTCCGGATCCCCCACCCAGGCCCCACCCTTGTCCCACCTTCAGAGCACCACCCAGCGCCCACGCGGCCTGCCTCGTAAGAATCCTTTCATTCTTAAGTTAATGAAAATTCGTTTAATCCTTAAATTAACGAAAAATTGTCAGAGTCGTAAACGTCTCTTTAAAAGAAACTTTCCAGCACCACCATAAGCCGCCACCATCTCCCGCGATGGCAAAATCCATGGAAACGGAAGGAGGTGGACGATTGCGTCCTAGCGGCTGCTGCCTCCGCGCCTGGAGCCTGCTCTGCCCTCGTGGAGAAGGACGGAGAGCCTGGGCAGGTGTTCACGTAGGGCGGCACCAGATGGAGCCTCTCCCCACCCATCGTCACCCCGGAGTGCTGGGGACTGGAGATCTCGCACGGCTATTTAGGTGGTTAACGCCAAGTCCTGTCCCACGCCTGCACCCAGAAAAGCCAGCGACCTGCCTAACGGTGGACCCACAGCACCATATCTGACCCATGACCAAGAAGGCCTGGGGGCAGGGCAGCAAGCACCCGGGGGCCCTCCGTGTGCTGTGTGACCATGGGCCAGCAGCTGCCCCTCTCTGGGCCTCCATAACCTCATCGAGAATGAAAGGGGGGCTCGAAAGGAAACAATGGGGTCCATCCGGAATATCTCACTCCTCTGCTCTGAGTGGGCGTTTCCTCCCTCTTCACCCCTCCTCCCCCAGGCAGCCCCCTCCCCGGGGCCACACCCTGCCTAGGGCCTGCTGTGGGCAGGCCCACAGGCTCCCCTTGGGCCCCAAGAGCAGATAAACAAGTGAGGGGAACGCAGCAGACTGGTCTGGGCCCCGGCTCCCCTGAGCCCCTGGCTGGGCTCCCGGGGCCGGGCTGGGCCTTTGTCTGGGTTTTCAAAAGCAGAGGACATAGGGTGTCGCCTTCCTGGGAGGGGGGCAGGCAGGAGGCAGCGGCTCCCACCCAGCTGAGGGTGTGGCGGGTCACGGGTGAATCCCTGGAGGAAAGTTGCAGGCTCAGAAAACACACCCAGTGGGAAGGGCAGAGGAGCCGGGCCGGGTGGGCTGGCTGGACCTCCATGTCCGGCCCCAGGCAGGGTGGGGACCCGGCCCACAGTGGGGCAGCTGCTGGCCCTGGGACAGGGTAGGTGGGCTGCGGGACACCAGACACCCCCTTCCCAGCCCCCTGCCCACGTAAACGCACCCCACAACCTCCCTGCATCCACCTGTGGGAGTGGGGGTGTGGGGGGATGCCCTGACGCCAGGAAGAGACGACCTGCGTGGGAAGCGACCAGGCACACTCACTGGGCACCTCCTGGTGCAGGACCGGCTGCCCGGCAGCTCCTCACCCAAGCCCCCAGACCCAGGCTGCCCACCGCATTCGCACGGGGGCCAGCGGGCTCTTGGCTACATCATTTGGGGCCCCACCTCGGGGGACACTTTCCCCAGGAAGACATGAGACCCAAGCTCCCCTGCTGGAAAGCACCTGGTCCTCTGGTCTCACACACATCCCAGACCCGGAAGCCTGGAGAAAAGCCCCCTACAAGCCGGGACTTCGGGCGGGTGGATCCCCGCCTTAGCAGGGGCTCCGGACAGCACTTGAGGCCCTTGGGGAGGGCAGCCAGGCGAGGGAGGACCGGCCGGTGCGCATGCAGGGTGCAGGGCACGGCGAGCTCAGGCTGGGGGTGGGGGAGTGAGCTCACGGCCGGCCGGGGCAGTGGGGAGGGTCGCCCCATCGCCCCAAGTGGACGAGGGCCTGCCCCGGGGGCGCGGGCCGAGCGCGGGCGGAGACACAGCGCATCCCCTCCCCACCCGCGCGCGCGTCCCGGGCCGCCCCCAGCCGCTGCCGCCCGAGTCCCCAGGAACCCGTGGGCCGCCGGGGCCGGATCGTGGGGAGGCCTGGGTCGGGCACGACCCAGCCCGAGTCCCTCCCGGGCTGAGCGGGGATCCCGGAAGCCCCGTGTCACCTCCCTGCCCGCGCGGTGGCGGCGGGAGTGGGGGCCTCAGCCTCCCCGGCGCCCCCGGCCCGAGCGCGTTACTCACTCCATCTCCCCGCCGAGGTCCGTGGGTCCGCGAGGCCGGGCGGCGGGGGCGCGCGGGGAGTACCGGCGGGCCGGCGGGCTAAGGCCTGGCGGCCTGGGCAGAACGGCGCGGGGGCGGCTGCACCGGCGCGGGCATCGCCCCGCGCGCGGCTGTTTATTGTCCGCGCGGCGGCGGGCGCGGGGGGTGGGCTGGGCGCGCGCGCCGCCGCCGCCGCGTTTCGCTCGCGCCCCCTCCCGCCGGCTCCCGCCTCCCGCCGCCGCCCGCCTGCGCCTCCTGCCGGCCGCCGCCGCCGCCGCCGCGCCCCGGTCGCCAGGCGTCTGCCCGCCCGGCCCGCCGGAACCTCCGGCCGCTCCGACCCATTCATTCCATCTCGGCGCGGGGCTGATTCTCCGGCCAAGCCAGTCCAGAGTCGGCCTGGGACGCAGCCTGGCCGCCATCCATCCCACCCCTGCCCGGCTCCTGGTCCGGAGGGTGAGCGAATGGGGACAAATAGCCCGGGGGAAGTCCAGGAGGCCGCTCCGAGGACCACGGCCCTACTGCGGGCGGAAGGACCCGCAGACTGCCTGCGGGAGTAACTGGGGAAGAGCATCAGGGTAGCGGGCACTGCAAGCGCAAAAGGCCGGCGGTGGGACCGAGCCAGGCCCGTTTGAGGAGAAATAATCATAATAGAGCAATTGCTGGTCTTCTGAGCAGTGGCTGGGCTCTGGGGACGGCCCTACAGTTGGATGAGGGTTAAGGAATTGAATCTGCTCCCACGGGGCAAACAGGCCTGCGTGCTCAGAGTGAGAGGGGTCCGTAGAGGGGGCAGGGAGAACTTAGACTTTGTCTTGAGGGCACTGGGGAGCCACAGCAGAGTTTAGAGCAGGAGAGGGGTCACCCCGGTTTATGTTTGTGAAGGCCGCTCGAGCTGCCAGGTGGGGAGTGGATGAAAAGGGGCTAAGGGGGCGGGGGGGGCTTGGGGGCCAGAAAAGGCTGAACTGGGGCCCCCAGGGACATGGCAGAGGCTGGACCAGCGTGAGAACCAGGTGGATTCTGCATGGATCTTGAAGGGGGAGGCTGCAGGATTGCTGCGGGATGGGATGAGGGGTGACAGGCATCAGGGTTCCCCTCTCCAGCCTGAGCTCCTAGAAGGACATGCGGACATGAACGGGGCCTGGGAGATGACAAAGGGGCCTTGGTCGGGCAGCTGGATGCCCAGGTTGGAGTTTGGGGTCAGGCCCAGCCTGGGCTAGACGGGGGGCTCCCCAGGGTGGGGAGCAGGTTCAGGCAGCAGAAAGAGCAGACTCGCTCCCCTGCCGTCCCCTCGATTCCCTGTAGTCCATCTTGGATCCTTCATCTGTGCAGACCCCACAGAGCAGGAGGGAGGCAGGAGCTGTCCCCACCAACGTGTTCTTAGAAGGACACTAGCCACCGGGCCCCGAACACACTTATTCCATGGGGTGGGGGAGGGGGGGTGCAGAGAGGGAGGTTCTTCCACAGCCCTTAGGGTTTCTGTAAAACTGTTCTGCTCAGCTGGTGCTCAGTAAATGGGTGTGTAAAGGGAAAGAGGCTTGGATGAGCTCTGGAGAAAAATGGGGCACGATGCACCCCAGACGGGGGAGGGCGTGGCTGCCTTTCCTCTCACAGGCCTTTGCACCCTCCTTTTACAATGAACATGTACCCATTTAGCAGGAAAACGATGAGATAAATTAGCAAACAGAACAAAGAAAAAGACTCAGAAACATCAGGGGGCCTGGGTTCCAGTTCCAGCTCAGCTCTGTAGGTGCTGTGTGACGCTGGGTCTGTTTCTTAACCTCTCTGAGCCTCACTTCCCTACCTCCTAGGGCTACTGGAAGGGTTGACAGAGCAAACATACACGAAGGACTTGAAACAGGGCCCAGCATACACTCGCTCAGGGGTTGGCAAACTTTTTCTGTAAAGGGCCAGATGGTAAACATTTTCAACATCGCGGGCCGGCCGCTCTCCGTGGCAAGGACTCAGCTCTGCCATTGCGGTGCAAAAGTGGCCGGAGGCAGTACATGGCCACATCGTGTGGCCATGTGCCAATAAAACTTTAGTTATAGGGACTTCCCTGGTTGGCGCAGTGGTTAAGAATCCGCCCGCCAATGTAGGAGACACCGGTTCAATCCCTGGTGTAGGAAGATCCCACATGCCGTGGACCAACTAAGCCCGTGCGCCAGAACTACTGAGCCTGCGCTCTAGAACCCGCGAGCCGCAACTACTGAGCCCGCGTACTGCAACCACTGAAGCCCGCGTGCCTAGAGCCCGTGCTCTGCAACAAGAGAAGCCACCGCAATGAGAAGCCCGCGCACCGCAACGAAGAGTAGCACCTGCTCGCTGCAACTAGAGAAAAGCCCGCGCGCAGCAACCAAGACCCAACGCAGTGAAAAGTAAATATAAAATAAATAAATAAAATTTATTTAAAAAAAACAAAAAAAACTTTATTTACAGCAGCTCCGGCTGCTCCCGGACATCCTCTGGGCGCTTGGACTCCAGGGGGGTCTGACACTGGGCTCTGTGTGGGCCCCAAGAGCCCACTCCTCCCCTGTCCCTGAGTCGCAAACCCCCTCACCTCTCCCAGCCCTGACTCTAGCTCAGGCCTTGTGTCCCCCACTCCAGCTCAACCACAGCCTCCCTGTCTCCCCACCTCCTCTCTCCTCTCCACTCTCACCAGAGGATCTGCCCCCACCTGCCCTGCTCAAGCACCTTCTATGGCTCCCCAGTGCCCTGCAGTCTGGCTCTCGAGGCCCAGGTGAACACTGAAAGCACCCTTCCTTCCCCTGCCCCTGCCGCACACCCCGCTGGGCTGTCCAGACACCTTCTCCGCACCCACCCTGGGCTCCTCCTGGATTCCCCTCCTCACTCTACCAGGGTTACTGGGTTTCCTTCTTGCCCTAAAATCCTACCCCCTCCCTATGCTTCTTGCCGACTCCGGTCACTCCTTCCCCACTTAATTCTGCTGCAGACGATGTCAATTCACTGTCTATCCACCAGGGCAGGGGTCTGTGTCTTCCTGCTGCTGTGTCCCCTGCCCCCCCTTGCACTCATGCAGTGCCCGCACGCAGCAGGCACTCAATAAACACTCATGGAATGAAGGGCTGCATACCTCTCTCCATCTCCTTTGACGTTCCCCGCAGGAAGAGTGGCGCTGGCGTCCAGTTTGCAGACGAGGGGCGCCCAGGGCACCCAGCCCCCCGCTGAGATCTCGCCACACCCTCAGAGATGCTCTGGGGTCACCTGTTTCCCAGAGGAGGAGACCGAGGCCCAGACAACAGTGGCCAAGCCGCATCCCCACACCCATCCTCCCCCTGTGGAAATCCTGGAGGCTGCAAGGGCAGACGACGTGGACAGCAGTGGTGACGCTCTGCCCGCCACCTCAGTTCACCCATCTGTGGAATGGGCTTGCTCAGGGCCCCCACATGCCAGCCACTCACACCTACTTGTCGCTTCCTCCGTTCTCTGCCAGGCCTTTGGATGCGGGTCCAGGAGAAAGTCTGTGAAGGGCAGTGGTGTCTGTCACCACCCCACACTGGCCAGGGCTGGCATCCAGAGGAAACCTGGCTGGGATGCAGGATGCAGGATTGGGCTGTTTATTCTGTTTTTTTAGAGATTTATTTGCTTCCTTTGGTTTTTTTTTTTTTTAATTTTTGGCTGCGTTGGGTCTTCGTTGCTGCACCTGAGCTTTCTCTAGTTGTGGCGAGTGGGGGTATTCTTTGTTGCGGTGCGTGGGTTTCCCATTGCAGTGGCTTCTCTTGTTGCAGAGCACGGGCTCTAGGCACACAGGCTCAGTAGTTGTGGCTCGCGGGCCCTAGAGCACAGGCTCAGTAGTTGTGGCGCACGGGCTTAGTTGCTCCGCGACATATGGGATCTTCCTGCACCAGAGATCAAACCCGTGTTCCCTGCATTGGCAGGCGGATTCTTTTTTTTTTTTTTTAACATCTTTATTGGAGTATAATTGCTTTACAATGTTGTGTTAGTTTCTGCTGTATAACAAAGTGAATCAGCTATACGTATGGCAGGCGGATTCTTAACGACTATGCCACCAGGGAAGTCCTGGACTGTTTACTTTTAAGGCAGTTCCGTCCACTCAAGAAATAAGAAGCTGGGACTTCCCTGGCGGTCCAGTGGTTAAGACTCTGTGCTTCCATTGCAGGGGGCACGGGTTTGATACCTGGTGGAGGAACTAAGATCACGCATGCTGTGCAGCGCAGCCAAAAAATAATAAAAAATAAAAAGGAAGAAAGAAAGAAAGAAGAAGTGATTTCCTTGGAATGTGAGTTAACGAGGTTAAAAAGTAAAGTGTGGGGTGTAAGGGAGAGCGTCACCAGCTGACACCTGCCGGGCCTATGCCCCATTCCAAGGACCAACCCTATTCACAGATGAGGACACTGAGACACACAGGGGCCAAGTGGGGTGGGCTCCCTGGGCTCCAACACTGAGCCCGGGGGGTTTCCTGGGAAGATTTTGAGCTTTTCTCAAATTCTCAGGGGCTCCTGACCAAGCCCCATAACCTCTCCTGACTTCTTGAACCTCTGCTGCTGCTTTGGGCTAGGGAAGAGGCTGTGCACTTTCTGAGCGCCGACTGCATGCCCCACTCAGGGCTGGGTGATGAGCACCGACTGCATGCATACCCCACTCAGATGCTCAGGAACTGTGAGCTAATCTCCTCAATATGTAAAGAGCGCTAACAAATCAATAACAAAAGTAAGAGTTCAGTAAAGGGAGCTATTATTATCATCGTCATCAGAAGCAACATTATTATTGTTGAGTTGCTCTGACTTGGAAAGCCACCCAAATCCTCCATGGAAAGACCCTTCAAGGATGACAGTCCCGGAGTTCTGGGTTCAAGACCGTCTGCTGTGCAGCCCCAGACCAGCCAAGCTCCACTCTCTGGGCTTCAGTTTGGGAAGTGGAAACACTGAGCTCCACACAGTCCGTTCCTCAGGACTTGGTTACTTGGATCCTTGAAGGACAGTCGCTGGTTTCACAACTGCTTGCCAGACAAGAAGGAAAATACAACGGGCTGTGGGAAGAATCGGCCCTCGGCAGAGGCAACAGGAGCTGGCCTGAGGCTGCAACCCTGGCCCCATTTCCCCCTCGCTGTGCAGCCTTAGTCAAGGTACTTAAACTTTCTGTGCCTCTGTTTCCCCATAGGGACAGAAACAGTACCTACAGCCTTGGTTTGCTCTAGGACTGCACGAGTTCCACACATCTGCAGCTTCGGGTAATACCAACCCCCAGGGGCATGTGGCTGGGGGAAGCGACTGAGGCCTTGGGGCACAGACGAGACAGGACAGCCCCAGGGAGCCAGAGTGGACAGGAGCCACCAAAGTCTCCCGAAGAATCATCTGCTACCGCCTGCATTGACTTCCGAGGGAAATGCGGGGTCCAGCTCTGGCCGAGACCCCGGAAACGACTTTCGCATGGACGTTTCCCACTTGCCTCCATGTTCAGGGCCTGATGGTTTCCCGCAGCTGCAGTAATACATCACTGCAAACTTAGTGGCTTAGAATGACCTTCTCTTACCTGATCAGTGGGCCTATCCGGGCTGAGATCTAGGAGTCTGCATGCCAGCACGGCTGGTTCCTTCCAAACCAGCTGGTTCTACCCCCACCCTGCAGCTTTCAAGGCTGTGCCTCAGTTTCCTTGTCTGTGAAATGGGTGTGATAACAACATAGCAAACTAATTAACACAGGGGACTGAGGTTGGCTAAATACGGCCCCACAGCCTCCGCATCCTGGTCCTGGGACCTGTGGGTACGTCACCTGATGGGGCAGAAGGGACCTTGCAGGTGGGATTGAGTTAAGAGAGATGGGGACGACTCTGGATTCCCGGGGGCCCAGCATCATCACAGCATCCTTATCAGAGGGAGGCGGGAGGGTCAGACGCAGAGAGAGACGGGAGATGCTGCGCTGCTGGCTGTGAGGATGCAGGAGGGGCCGCGAGCCAGGGATGCGGCGCCTCTGGAAGCTGGAAAAGGCAGGAACGGATGCTCCCCTGGAGGCTCCGGAGGGACCAGCCCTGCCCACGCCTGGATTTAGCCCCATGAGACCCATGTTAGAGTCCTGTCCTGCCTCTATCTCTCTGTCTCCCTCTGTCTCTGTGTCTATCTCTCTGTCTCTGCCTCTCTTCCATGTCTCTGCCACTGGGTCTCTCCCACCTCCACCTCACCTTCTCCGTCCATCCCACGCCCTCACACCCTTGTCGCAATGCTGAGTGATGGGCTGGGAGGACCACCCTCCCCCGCCCCGGCACTGGTGGAGCCCACCCTGGTCCTCCGGGCTGGGCACTGCGTTCTGGCGAGGTACCCTCTGTGCCTCCGAGGCGTGTGTGGGGTGAGCCTACTGTGAGCAGCGGCCACTGAGCCTCCGTTCCCCTTCCTGTGACACTGGCCCCCTCTCTGCACAGGGCTGCCCCTAGCCCCAGTCGCTCTCCTCCATGCTGTGCGGGGTCCCCTGCCTCCCAGATGTCCCTCTGCGTCTCCACTTTAGTGACTGATGGCGGACGGGCACGGGGTCTCAGCAAAGCCTCCGCAAGGCAGCACAGGGCCTCTGACCTGTGTGTCCCCTGTGTGTGGCCCCTCACCAAGGCCCTGCTGCCCCTTCCCTGCTCTGAAGCCTCCATGGCTCCCCGGTACCCACAGGAGAAGCCCCCGCCTTCCAGGCCCTGAACTGACCTGACAAGCTCGCTGTTCTCTGGCCACCAGAGCCTGTGATTCAGCCATGAAGCCGGATCACCTCATCTGTACCCACAACCCCGAGAAATGCCAGCACCGCGAGGGTGGGTGCCTTTGTCACATTGGGCTCCATCTCCAGCACTTACCGGAGGCTGGTAATGCCGTAGGCACTCAATACCTCAATACATGCAACCAAGGCAGCAGCAGTCACAAGGCTTTCTGGAGGCTGGGGTTGCAGACGGGGAAACTGAGGTTTGAGGCAGTGACGGGCAGGGCTGGACCCGGACCCCCTTCAGCTGGAGAGCTGGTCCCCAGCCCTGAGGGGCAGCGAGGGCTGTTGTGCTGCCAGCTGCGTACCTGGGAGATGCTGGGTAAGCCGGGGCATGGCACGCATTAGGGACCTCTGGGGTCACATGTCTTGGCAGAGCCGGGAGCCCCCCAGAGCCCCCGCGCCCACTCCACTGCCCTGGCTCCTGGCTTCCCGTGCCATTACGATTATCATCAACGACCCCGATGCAGGAGAATCATCAGGCTTTCCGAAGCACGGGCTCAGAACTGGGCTGGTGGGGCCTCTGACCACAGGCCACAGCCCAGTTCCCCATTTCCGGGCCGTTGGGCGGTGGGTGGACCATGGCCCGCAGAGCTCTCCAGGGAGAGGCTGACCTGCAGCAGCCATGAGGCCCGGGGAGGGGAGCTGGGCCTGCCTGCTGCTGACTCTGACCGCCTTCCAGATGCTGCCCATGAGGCCCCCAGGTGAGGACCCCCGAGTAGCCCAACCAAGCCCATCAGAGCCCCGTACAGGGGCCCCACCCAGGAAGCTCCAGGTAGCACCACGTGGTCAGTTACTCAGCCCCCTGCATGGCTGTTCCTCTCGGGTCTCCGCTGGGAGGCGGGCATGAGGCCCAGCTGGGGTCTCGGCCAGGCCCGGACCCAGCTTTTAGTGCACCCGGCCCCTCTCCCGGCAAACTCCACGTCCTTCTCTGGGCATCTCTGTGTCTGTCTATCCTGCCCAGCCTGACCCCTACCCCACACTGCCTCGTCCCTGACTCGCTGCCCACCCTGCCTGCAGGCTCCTGGGCGTCCCGAATCATCGGGGGCCACCAGGTGACCCCCCACTCCCGGCCCTACATGGCGTCCGTGAGTTTCCAGGGCCAGCACCACTGCGGGGGCTTCCTGCTGCGGACCCGCTGGGTTGTGTCGGCCGCCCACTGCTTCAAAGACAGGTGAGCCAGGATGAGGGGGTGCCCTGGTGTGGGTGGGGTGAGGGCTCGTGCAGACAGGCCTCTCAGCTGGGGGGTTTATCAGGGATGGGGGGGCGGCAGGAGAAGTAGGGGACGAGCAGCCGCCGTGACCATAAGCCGATGTTATAACCGTTACGCTTGTCCTGAGCATATTGTTATAACGATTACTAACCTTCATATTGAAATTATTGGAGGCGATACTATAATCGAGGTGGGAATTAGAATAAATATAATGAGTATTATATTCATTCTAAGTATATTTTTATAAGTATTAAAATTAATATTGCAGGGGCTTCCCTGGTGGCGCAGTGGTTAAGAATCCGCCTGCCAATGCAGGGGACACGGGTTCAAGCCCTGGTCCGGGAAGATCCCACAGGCCGCGGAGCAACTAAGCCCGGGCGCCACAACTACGGAGCCTGCGCTCTAGAACCCACGAGCCACAACTACTGAGCCCGCGTGCCTAGAGCCCGTGCTCCGCAACAAGAGAAGCCACCGCAATGAGAAGCCCGCAGGCACCCCAACGAAGTGTAGCCCCCGCTCGCTGAAACTAGAGAAAGCCCGAGCGCAGCAATGAAGACCCAATGCAGCCGAAAATTAATTAATTAATTAATTAAATTTTTTTTTAAAAGTACTGCAGTGGGAATTCCCTGGTGGTCCAGTCGTTAGGACTTCATGGTCTCTCTGCAGGGGGAGCGAGTTCAATCCCTGGACGGGGAACTAGGATTCTGCAGGTCACGCGGCGTGGCCAAAAAAAAATTAAATTCAATTCATACTGCTGCGATCGGAGTTAATACCATAATTGAGGTGGAACGGTAATAAACGTGACGCTTATTATCACGGGCTGGCGTGAGGGTGACATGGATTTGCTTGGCCCGTGCCGGGTGGCCCTCACCCCAGCCTCGCTCACAACCACCCTCCCCACCCCGCAGAGACCCCCAGACGGGCCTGGTGGTGCTAGGGGCCCACGACCTGCGCACCGCAGAGGCCACGCAGCAGGTGTTCAGCATCTCGGCTGTCTTCACGCACCCCGACTACCATCTGGCCACCCACACCAGTGACATCTGTCTGCTGCGGGTGAGACGCTGCGTGGGGGACGAGGGCCAGACGCGGGTCCCAGGCCCCCCCACACCAACGATGGCCTGATTTGTTTAAAATCAGCTGTTGGGATCCTGTGAGCACCCGTGCTCAGAGCAGGGAAGGAGAGGCTCGTTAGAAAGACCCTTTGGGCAGCTGAGGGGTTGAGACTCGAGGCCTGGAGGCTGGGGAAGACCAGAGTCCTGGTCTGAGGCAGTTGAGGCCTGACGGGCGGTGGCGCGTGGTGGCCTTCCGACAGCCTAATGACGGCTGCCACTGACTTCTCTCCATGAGGCCAAGAAGAAACCCAGAAAGGTGAACAGGCAGGAGCAGTGGTGGGTGGCTGCGGTGGGGGGGGCCTAACCTCAGTGCTCCCCCTGCAGCTGAACAGCTCTGCCATCCTGGGTCCTGCAGTGGGGCTGCTGGGGCTGCCACGGAGGCCACCCATGGCCGGGGCACGGTGCCAGGTGGCCGGCTGGGGCTCCGTGTCCGACTTCGAGGAGCTGCCGCCTGTGTTGATGGAGGCCGAGGTCCGCGTGCTGGGCCTGGACATCTGCAACAGCTCCTGGAAGGGGCGGCTGAGCCCTGCCATGCTCTGCACCCGCAGTGGGGACCGCCGGCGACGTGGCTTCTGCTCGGTGAGACACTCAGTCTCTGTCCTGCCTGCTTACTGCGTGGGGAAACTGAGGCCCACAGAGAGGGTCAGAGCTGGGCAGAGCCTTGGGAACTAAGTCCCAGCTCACCTTCGACCAGATGGGCCTCGCCTAAGGCCCTGGAAGGGCACAGAGTTGCCCAGGGTCACAGGGATGCCATGTATGGCTGTGCGGGTTGCGCACTGCACAAACAGCTACAGATTTGTGTCTTTAAAAGCAGTGTCAAAAAAAAAAAAAAAAAAAAAAGCAAGGTCCAGATCTCAAGGAAGGAGCTCCTGCTCCTAAGCCCTTGTATGGATTAATGGCAAATTTGGCCCCGGTGCCAAGGAAGAAACTCAGCCCAGGTGTGGGGTGGGGGTGGGGGACGGTGTCTTTTGTTCCAGCCACGAGAGTGCAGTGGTTCAGATTCTGGAGCCCAACTGCTTGGGTCCAGGTCCAGACTGAGCCACTTCCCAGATGTGTGGTCTTAGAAAACTCACCTCACTTCTCGGGACCTCACTTTCTCCATCTGTAAAACTGTCACACAAATAGGACCTACTTCTTAGGGTCAGAGCTGATTCCAGGTGACAATTAGGGTGATAGGTGTGGGGAGGTGAGGGGAGAGGAGGAAGCAGGAGTTTTACGGTATTCCGGGAGGTCTCTCTGAGGAAAGTACTTTTGAGAGTTGGCGGGGCCTTGAGAAGATCTGAGGGGAGGCATGCCAGGCAGAGAGACCAGTCACAGAGCTGCTGTGTACAGCTGCGCAAGTTGTGCACTGCACAAGGTGCTGCCGACTTGTGTATTTATACAAGCAGTGTCCAGCAGGGGGCAGTAACGGGTCTCAAGAATATGCAAAAGCCTAGAGGTTGGAGCTTGCTTTGCTGCAGGAAGAGCGAGGTAGGCTGGCATGGCTGGAACCAAGCAAGTCGGGGGAGAGGAGGGCAGACAGGTGGGTGGGGGCTGGATCCTCTAGGCCTTAAAGGCTGAGGTGAGGAGCTTAGTCTTTGCTGTAAAAGCTCTAGGGAGCCATGGAAGGATTTTGAGGCAGGGAGGGTCCTTCTCAGATTCACCCGTATGAGCTCCTTTAAGGAAAGTGAGGCCCAGAGAGGGACCCCTGGCCTCACCTTTGCCTCCACCTCCAGGCAGACTCTGGGGGGCCCCTGGTTTGCAGAAATCGGGCCCATGGCGTCGTCTCCTTCTCCGGCCTCTGGTGCGGCGACCCCAAGACCCCCGACGTGTACACACTGGTGTCCGCCTTCGTGACCTGGATCTGGGACGTGGTTCGGCGGGGCCCGCACGGCCCCCAGCCCAGCCCCCCACCCAGGACCACTGGGGGCCCAGCAGGAGTTGCCTGAACCACAGCAGCGCACAAGATGAGGTTAGCTCCGGCCTGGAAAATTCCGTGGCTGGGGCAGAGGGTCCATGGGCCCCCAAACCCCAGGAAGCCTGGTGTGTGTGGGATGGCAGGTGGGATAGGGGGGAATCAGTTCCAAACAAAAAGGGCAAAATAACACAATAAAGTGTTAACTGGCTCACCAGACACGATGGTCTGCCTCCAGGGTCCACGCATGTCTTTGAGCTTCTCCTTGGCCTCAGCGTGGCCGAGGGTCCAGTTCCACCACTCCCTCCCGGAAGGACCTTGAGCCATAGGACCTGGGCCCCTCTCCACCCTCCCACACCCTCCCCGCGCTGACCCCTCTGGAGTTTCCCACCCTGCCTCACAGCCCGAGCTTGGGACGGCCTCCCCGCCTTGGTCCCTACCTGGACCGCCACTCCTCTGCCCTCCAGCCAACCCCACACAGATGGGGAAACCGAGGCCGGGAGAGGGTAGGGTCTCAGGTTGGCCTGGCTCACCCTCTGAAAAGCGCTTTGAGTGAATGGTGCCCGGCTGGCGGCAAGGCTGGGCGAGTCCCAGCCGGTACTTTTACTAATCGTGTTAGTGTCACTATGGTACCTCCAACCCTTCCAGGCCAGGCCTCCGTTTCTGGACCCTAAACCAGGTGGCCTCTTGGGGCTGCCCTAAGCCATCTTGACCCCCCTCTTCCCCTCCCCTGCCCCATAAAGGCCAAGACTCTCCCACCCACCCTCACCCCACCTGCCCCAGTTCTACCTCGGCTGCCGCCCACGGCCTGAAGGTGGGCACTGAGGCCCCGAGTCGGGCAGTGGCCGCCCCAAGGACATACACCTGTGTTTCTGCGCTGGATGCTTCCAGAACACACTATGCACCAGCATCACAGCACCCCAGGACCCAGGCTGGTAACCCCCTACCAAAGTGGGCGGCGCAGAGGCTCAGAGAGGTGGCGGGCAAACCGAGGCCTGGACATCCAAAGTGGCTTTTTCAGTGTTTATTTCTTTGGCAGGCGAGGCAGGACCCCAGGGCGGGGGAGGTTGCCTTGTCGGGGGCTCGGGCGAACCCACTGCTCAAGGGCACTTTTCCAGGTGTCACAGGTAAGGCACTTCCTGGAGGCTGGGAAGGACACGGACGAGCCCCACTGCCCTGTGCTCCTCGCTCCAAACTCGGGGAGCTGGGCTCCTGCCCCGCTGGGCCCCCACCCTGGTCTGAACCTCCAGTCTACACACAGGCACAGGGAGGTGACAAAGAGCAACAGCCCAGGAAGATGGAGGGAACCCGGCTGGCAGGCAGGGGGGGCTCAGCTGGGAACAGGGCTAAGAGGCGTGGCCAGGGCAGGATGCGGGGGACAGAGGGTCCCGGGTCTGGACCTCACTTTTGCACGGGGCAGCAGGCACTGGGGTGCCCCTCAGACACACGGCTCCAGGATGCCAGGTGTGCAGTGGGTCTGGGTGTCTATTCTCCGTCCTGGGCCAGTGGGTGAGCAGGGACCCCAGCGGGTCCCACCCTAAGTGGGCCGGGCACCACCGGACATGATGCCCTGTTCTGGGCAGATACGGCCTCTCCATGCCCAAGTCCTGTGTCCAGAGGCCCAGATGGCACCCTATCCCTGGGGACAAGCTGGGCTTTTCTCAGGGGCCTTCACAGAACACACTGGGAGCTGGAGGGAGAGGGAAGGTAAGCCCTTTGGTTACCCTGGGGCTGATGGGGGACAGTGGTTGCTTCCTTGGCCTGTCTGGGGTCTGGGCATGTTCTGAGGCTCATCTCTACACACCCAGGCCGTGGACCCCCTCTCACCCCCTGGTCCCTGTTCTATCAATAGAGGCCAGGGTGCCTCTTCATTAGTTGCTGGCAGGAAGTCCCCAGCCCTCTCGGTGGCAGCGACAATGAATAGAGTTATCCCCGAGGAAGGAGAAGCGTGGGGTCCTCCTGGGCAGTAGGGTACCTAGGTCTGGGGTGGCACCCCACCCACCAGCCCTGCTCCCAGGCCTCCTTCCCCCAGTCCTTCCAAGGTATCGTCGGGGGGCAACAGGGCTCCCAAAATGGTCCCGGTCCAGGCTCTGAGGAGTGTCCGTGGGACATAAATTAGACTCTGCTGTGGCAATAAATAAAACGGGGCTGCCTTGAACGCCAGGCCCAGGCCGGTCCCTCAGGCTCACACAAAGTTCTCCTCGTCCTCCTCCGACTCAGCATCTAGCTGCTCGGGGGTGCCTGCAGAGTGGGAGGGACCAAAAGAGAAATGCGGGCGCGGAGAGGGGCTGGGGGCTAGACCCCGCCGCTGCTCCCCGCCCCTCGCCGCACCTGCACAACTGCCCGGGTGGCGCACGCCGATGGAGCGGCCCAGGAAGCAGGTGGCCTGGCGGAGGTGGCACGAGGACATGTAGGTGACGTTGTTGTTGCCACAGAGCTCCTGGCCGGGGCTGGAGGGCGCGGGGCAGGGCGCCGCGCGGCACACCACGCAGTGCGCGCTGCCGGTCTGGTCCACCACGCATGACTGCGGCCGCAGGCACACAACGTGCGCGCACGATTCTGCCGGTGGGGCGTCGGGGAGGGTCAGGGGCGCTCCTCTGCCGGTGGGGCGTCGGGGAGGGTCAGGGGCGCTCCTCCCGTCCCCGCCGCGAGCCCGCCCTCAGGGTCCCACCCTCAGACGCGGCCCCCTTGTTGCACTAGAAGCCACACCCCTTCCACGAACCGCGCCCACACTCCAGATCCACCCTCAATCCCTCCCCCCTTTGATTGCACCAGTAAGCTTCTCTGACACACACTCGTATCTCTCACCCCATATGAGCCCCAGAACCCCCTTTCCAAACCTGCACCCAACTCTTTCTCATTCATGACCCCACAAAAGACCTAATCCAGTGACACTCTCGCGGGACAATAGACTCCCTCCGCTAGGCCCCGCCCACGAGCTCCCATCTAAGCCCCGCCTAGCACAAGGCCTGGGAGCAGGGCTGGTGGGTGGGGTGCCACCCCGCCTAGCCCGCCCAAATCCGTAAGACATAATAGGACACCCTGGATTTCAGACCCCGCCCCTTCCTGCCAAGACCCCGCCCCCACGCGTTGCGGCAGCGGCCTTACAGGATGCTCAGGCCCGGTGGCCCCGCCCCTCCCCCAGGCCCCGCCCCTACGTACTGCGGCAGCGGCCCCGGTACATGACGCGCAGGTCTGGGTGGCCGCGGCAGCGCGCGGCGCGCAATTCGCACTCGTCGCGGTAGGTGGCGCCGTCCGAGCCGCAGACCTGAAGGCGCGCTGGGAGCCCCGAGCAGTCGGGCGCGCACTCGCAGCGCGGACGGCCCCCCAGCATGCGGCAGGCCTTGCCTGGGCCGCACGCCACGCCCTCGCACGAATCTGTGGACAGAGGACACACACGTGTGGGCTGGGGCGCGTGGCCGAGGCCGGAGGCCCTCAGAGCCCCCCGCGCCCTCGCCCCCTCCCTGTTCCGAGGGATAGAGGCCGGGCCGGAGTCGGGGCCCACAGGGGAGGAGACTGATTTGGGGGTCTGGGGGCGGGACCGTTAGGGACGAGATTCAGCCACGGCCCGGGTGGACACGGACTCGACGCTGCTCGTGGGGCGGGCTTCTGTCGGGGGGCGGGGCTCAGTGTGGGCGGGAGGGGGGGGGTCTCTGCCCGGAATCTGGGGGTCCGGGAGGAACGGGCTTCCGCCCCCGGTCCAGCTCTCGCTCCGCAGCTGGGCCACCCGCTCGGGCTGACGTCTGTTCCCTGATTTACGCGCGTTTCTGGGAAGGCCGGCGGGGGATCGGCTGCGTCAGCCCGCGGGGGGAGCGGGGGGCTCCACCCCGTCCAGGCGCGGGTATGGGGAGGACGGGCAGCGTCTGTTCCCCGTGCCTGCCAGGACCTCCCCGGAGGAGGTGTCAGGGAGGGCGGGGCGTCGGCCTGGTCTGAGCCTCATTTCCTGAGGAGGGGGCCTCCCACAGCCCGAGCCCTCCGAACCAGGGGTTACCGCCCCCCGCAGCCCCATTTCTCAGGTAGGAAGACAAGTCTCTCTCTGAGATCCCCGCCCCCACTCGGGCCCGGCTAACGGCTGCTTCTGGCCTCCCAGGCCCAGTGCAGCCTCCCATCTACCCCCACAAGGTGGTGCCGTTTTGTCGTCATTTTACAAAAGGGGGAAACGGTCACAGCTGTGAGTTGGAGACAGCCAGGGCACTTCGGCGTGAGAACTCCAGGCCGGACCCGATGGACCCCCCAGCTCTGTGGCTTGTGGGTCTGGAGGGCCGTCTCTGAGCTCGAGTTGATGTTTCAGCTTCAGTTTCCCTGTGTGTAAAGTGGGGCTGATGGGGAAACCCACCTTACAGGGTGAGCAGAAAATGATGGATGCTCCTAAGAGACTAGCTGGCGTGCCCCACGTCCCTGTGCCAGGGCATGTGGGCTGCACCTGGGCGCCTCCCATGCTGCCCACCCACACGCACATCTGGAAACGCTCTCCCGGGTGGCTTCACGCAAGCAAGAACAGAAGTGGCAGGGCTGAGTTCCTGTCCCCAAGGCCAGACAAGGTTGGGGGGTGGGGGGGAGGGGGTCCTGGACCGTCTCATGCCCAGGCCAGGCACTTTTTGAAGTCTGTCCTCCTCCCAGAAGCCAGAGGGGCTTCTGGAGGGAGCCAGGGCACATGGCAGTTGAGTCTGGGACCACCCAGCCAGGCTGATCTGGGATTAATCACACCCCAGCGGCCAGTCAGGCTCCTCAGTTTGGCCTGCAGGTCTGCAGCCCTCAGCTCCAGCCTCCTCCCTGTGCCCCTGTCCTGACTCCACCCACCAGGGTCTGATCCCAGGCCATGGTCTCTGCTGATGCTCTCCCCCATGCTTTCTCCAGCTGGCGAACTCCTAATCATCCGCCAGCACCCTGGCTCTAGAGCCCACCTCCTTCAAGTCATGCCCCCCTGCGCCCTCTGGGTCCTTGCAGGTTCAGCCTTGCACAGGGGGCTGGGAAAATCCCCAACCCCTTCTCCAGGGCAGAGACGATGTCTTGACTTAGTCATTCACTCATTCTGCCTTCAGAGAGCCCCTAGTCTGATGGGGGAGGCAGCATTTCGCAGAGCATGGTGCAGAGGCACACGCTTGTTTAACATGCAGCTGTTTAACCACAGCTAAGCCCAACCCCAGACCCTGGACTCTGCGGGGTCAAGGGCAGATAAGTGTCTGGAAACAGAGTGTGGGGTCACGAACCCTAATGGCCAGTCGGGGAAAATCCACCTTCCTAGGAGCTAGGTGTGAGCACATCCACCAGGTGCAGGGCAAGTGGGAAAGGCCACCCTGGCAGAGGGCTCCTCGTGAGCAAGGGCCTAGAGGCTGGAATCCAAACTGGGGACTCCTTGGAGCTTCCTGAACCCTCACCTGCAGGTGGCTAAGCTGGGAGCCTGAAGGCCCGCAACCCCTCTCTGAGCCTGGGATCCCCGTGCCGGCAGCCTCAAGCTTCTGCCTGCCCCCAAGACGGGGGGCTCACTCTCGCTGTCCCGCCTCTGACCCTGTGACCCTGGCCTGCGGCCGACACCCAGGGTCTCACCTTTGCAGGGGAGGCAGTGGACGAGGCCCAGGAAGCCCAGGAGGCTGATCTTGTTCCCCGGGTGCGTGAAGTTGGACCAGGCGGTGTCGATGTTACCAGACGCACAGCACTCAGCCTGGCTCACGTCCGTCCTCAGCACCAGGCTGCAGGTGGCCTCTCGGCCCTGCTGGAGCCAGCAGACACCACCTGCGGACGAGCGGGCCAGTCCCCACGTGGCCAGAGGCGCCCTCCGGTGCCCCCCCCACACACCCAGGCCTTGGCCTTCCAGCCAGCTGCCGGCCCATGGCGATGCATACAGTTGGTGCTCAGTAATTATGGAGGGGATAATCTGCCCCTGACCTGGGAAGGAGGGGCAGAGAACCGCACAGGTGTCCCCACCCTGGCTGCAGATTCTTTGGGGACCCTTCCTCTCTGGGCTCCAGCCCCAACACTGCTCCAGCACCCACCCCACCCCCTCCTGGGAACCTCTCCCCCCCGGGTCCAGGCCCCCAGCCCGGGCCTGGCATCCTGCCCGAGCAGGCAAACGCCCGGAGCTGGACGTGTCAGGGTCAGCGGGCCCTGGAGCCGCCTCTCCCGCCTCTGCCCTCTGTCTAGACAGCGCCCGAGGGCACGCGGAGCCCCCTCGCCCAGCAGCCCCCCCTCGCCTGGCCCGCCTCTTACTCACTCCAACTCGGGAACATTCCCCTCGCATGAGCTCACTGTCTCCCCGGGGATGCGGCCTTCGGGGAGGGGGCTTGGCTCTCCCCTCACTGCGGGGCTGGGGTGGGGCTGCAGGGTGGGGTGGGGGGCAGATGGCCCTCGGTTTCTGCACCGTTAAGTGGGGGCGGGGGTGGCCACGGCCCCCATTCCATGGAGCTCCCAGGCTCTGTGCTGAGCGCCTCCCAGGGACCAGCTCTGGGCAGCCCAGCACATTGGCACCCCGTATAAAAGGGGAAACTGAGGCCAGGAGTGGGGATGTGACTTCCCCGGCACCTCCGCAAGTGGCAGGTGTGAGATTCCAATGACCTGTCTGCCTGAACCAGACCCAGGGAAAATCTGAGACCCCAGCTGGAGGTCCTGAGTCCAGCCACCCAGCCCTGCCTTTCTGGAGCATTGGGACCCGGATGGTCGAGGTTCAAATCCCCGCTTTGCCACTTACAAGCTGTGTGACCCTGTGCCTCAGTTTCCCCACCTGGAAACCGGGCAGAAGAGTGCCCACACTACTGGGCTGTTGCGTGGATTCCAGGACGGAAGAGGCAGACACTAGGCGCCCAATAATTGTCAGCAGCTCTTGTGACTAGATTCTTGATAAATAAATTGTGAAGGAGTCACATCTGCTCTCCTGACCTCCTGGTGACCCTCCTTTGGGCCTTTTGGGGCTGGGGGAGGGGAGCCTCAAGCCCTCCCAGATTCAACCTGCAGCGGCCACGGGTCACCACGGGTCACCGCTCTCTGCCACCGCCGCCGCGCCCCCCGACCTCGCCCCCAGGCCCGCATTCCGGGCAGGCCCACGTGGGTGGCCCGCCCCGCCCGCCCCTTCCGGCCGCCCCACTCACCGGGCGCGGGGTCCCCAGAGCCCACGGAGCCAACGAAGCCCACGGCCCACGCCAGGGCCCCCCAGGGCAGCGGCCACAGTGGCCCCGGCGCCCCGGGACGCATGGCGGACGCAGACACGGCGGCGGCCCCCGCGTCGGACGCGCGGGCGGGCTGCAGGGAGGGCGGCGGCGGCACCACTTCCAGCGCGCGGCCGGCGCGCCCTATAAAGGTCCCGCGGGCTGCGGGCGGGGCGGGGCGGGGCGGGCCGGCCGGGGCGGGGCGCGGGGACGGCGGGGCGCGGGGCAGTGTCGCGCGCGATGTGGGCGGCAGCTGGTCGGGGGCGGGGGCACGACCCGGGAGCCGGGCTCGTGGCTGTGAGTTCGAGGTGTCGCCGTGCGTTTGGGGTACTGGCCGGTGAACCAAGGGGAGCGCGTCTGCGGATCCGTGCGCGTCGTGTTCTGCATGTGGTCGCTGGGGTGGCCCCAGTGTGCTCTGGACTCCTGGCCTGTCCTCCCCGTCCCTACACGCCCCAGGGACCTCAGCCCCAGCCAGTTTCCTAATCACACACCCCCGGCCATCCGCCTGGCCACTTGGCCCCTAGAGCCGGTGGGCACGGCTGGGTGTGAGCGCGTGGAGGGATGGGGAGGCTGGTGGGGTGGGAAACAGAGGCAGAGAGGTGTGGCAGAGACAGACCCCAGAGACACGATGCTCCTGACAACATCGCTGACAGCAATAATCATACCACAAGAGTTACACTGTGGTAAAGTGCCCACTGTGCCTGGCCTTTGCCCCTCACAGCTGAGGTTGCACCAAACACCCCAGGCCTTTGCAAACCGTGCCCCCAGGCCACATCAACAACCTGCTGACTTCTCTCCTCCAAGGGTCAGTGCTCCCTGTCCTGGGACACCCTGGAATCCTGGGTTTTCCACAATTTATGATGGCCACATCAGCGTGGGCCTGGGAAGCACTGAGTCCGCTGGGGCCTCAGTGCAGCAGGATGCTTTTCCTTTTTTTTTTTTTTTTTTTTTTGCGGTACGCGGGCCTCTCACTGTTGTGGCCTCTCCCGTTGCGGAGCACAGGCTCTGGACGCGCAGGCTCAGCGGCCATGGCTCACGGGCCCAGCCGCTCTGCGGCATGTGGGATCTTCCCGGACCAGGGCACGAACCCGTGTCCCCTGCATCGGTAGGCGGACTCTCAACCACTGTGCCACCAGGGAAGCCCCTGCTTTTCCTATTTTGGAGCTGATCTCTTCAATCTTGGGGGCCTCCCAAATTGTTAGGGCACCCCAACAGGCTCATGGGTCCTGTGCAGCCCCTCTGTGTTTGTGCTTCTGGGAAATAATTAGTGACAATCTGCTGGTAGCAGGGACCTTTGGGGGATGCTGGAGCCTCAGGTTGACCAAGGCAGACCCAGTCCCGTCCTCGCTGAGCTCATGGTTTGTCAGAGTCATAGACAAGAAAACACATAGAAAAACAAACTAATGTATAACTTTTAAGAGTGCAAAATGCTTTTAGGAAAAAACAAAAATGATTGAGGGCAATTGGTCATCTCCCAGGGCCACCTATGCCTCATCGCCCCCCATCCCTGCATCTGCCCCCACCCCGGGTGTAGAAACAGGATCCCTGAAGGCACAGCCCTTCCTCTGCATGCACGAGATCTGCTGCTGGCCGACACCATGCCCAGACCACTTACTCCACCTTAGCTGCCCAGCCTGACCCGTGTCCCCAGGGCAGTGCCAAGGGCCGCATTACTTCCTAGCAGCACTGAGGGAGGGCACCCAGCTGTCTCTACCTGGCCTTGGCCTCTGACAGTCCAAGGAGATTCTCCCCTGTTGGGAAATGGGGCAGGAATGAGACCCTGTGTTCTCAGCAAGGGTGTGCGGGGGCTGGACAGGGTGACCTTGGCCGAGACCTGACCCTACCATGGCTCAGCCACCCCGTCCTGAGCTGTGCAAATAAAAGGGCCATTGTCGGCCTGGCGTGGGTTCGAAACTGAGGCCAGCGGCCAGTGGCCTTCTGCTCCCCAGCCTGGCGTGTCTCCCCAGCCCAGAGGCTCTGCACTGGGTGACCTCAAAAAAGTCATGGCCCTCTTTGGGGAGCCCTCTTCTGAGTATCTCCCATTTGTGCGCTCCTCACCACCCCGACCCAGCCTGCAGCCTGCTTCCTACCCCAGGCGCCTGCCATAACGTTCCCCTAGCCCATACCCATCATGACTCCCCAAGGTCCCTGCTCACCACCCCAGGGAAACCGACAGTGACAGTCCAACATAAACAGAGCTGTGATGGAGGATGCTGGACCTGACCCAGCCTGGGGAGATCAAGGCAGACTTCTCAGAAGAGGAGGACATTTACATTGTTAGATTGAACAGTGGAGGAGGGAAGGAGGGATGGGAAAAGAAGTCATGGGATGTGTGTGCTACAAGTAAGAGAAAGCCCGAATACAGCCCCCTGAGACATGTGGGTCCCTGGACCCTGTGAATATGTCACCTCCCACGGCAAAAGGACTTTGCAGATAGGATTAAGTTGAGGCCCTTGGGATGGGAGATGATCCTGGGCTATCCAGGTGGGCCCAGTGTCATCACAGGATCCTTGAAAGTGGAGAGCTTCCCCACTGTGTTTGGAGAGATGCAACATGAGAAGGACTTGATCTGCTGTTTTTGGCTTTAAAGAGGGAGGAGGGGGCCTCCGGCCAAGGAATGTGGGCAGCCTCTAGAAGCTGGAAAAGGCAAGGAACAGATTCTCCCCTGGAGTCTCCAGAAAGGAATGCAGCTCTGTCAGTACCTTGATTTTAGCTCAGAGAAACCCACGTTGGACTTCTGACCTCCAGAACTAGAAGAGAAAAATTTGTGTTGTTTTAAGGCCCCAAGTTTGTGTCGATTTGTGACAGCAGCTAATACAAAGGGGTTCGGTGTCGCAGTGATATGGTCCCTGCCTGGCTGGAGACAAACGAGGGAGTGAGCCCTGGTGGAAAACGGTCGCAGGACAGAGACCCTAGGAGCAGGAAGGTTTCCAAGGAGGTGACTGAGGCCTGGAGGGAGAAGGAGGCATCTGGTGGAAGCCCAGTCCAGTTTGTGCCACCCTGGCCAAGCCACATGTGACATCTCCATGCCTCCATTCTCTCATCTGTAAAATGGGCACAGATCCTAGTACTGCAGATTTCAGCCAGGACACCAGGGACAATGCCTGGTGCAAGGTAGGGGCATGACATGGTGCAGAGATTCTTATTAATTAAGAATGGGTAAGTATTTTGCCGTTCCCCACAATGCTGTAAGGCAGGCATCCATTTTACAGAAGGGGGAAACTGAGGCTGGAGGAAGGAAAGTGACTTTCGGGTGGATGCGTTACAAAGCCCCACAAGGTCGGGAATGGAGCCAATACCAGGTAAGCAAGGTTCCAGGACCCATGTGCTGAGCCCCGAGCAATCAGGGTGAGCCCCCAGGTTGTGGCTGGCATCCCTGCTCCAGTTCCAGCACCAGATTTTCCTTTGGGAGATCATCTCCTGCAATCCCAGCTCAAATGTCCCCAAGAGTGGGCACCAACCAAGGCCCAACCACTTAGAATCATCGGACATTCAGCAAACCAGGAAGAGTCAGCTCTGAGACTTCTGCTGGGAAAGGGACACCCACTTCTTGCCTGAGCTAGAGGGGTGTGAGCCTGGAGCTGCAGGTGGCTCCTGCCAATGGCCAGGGAGAGGCCGGCGCAGTGGGACACTGAGCCAAGAGAGGCAGCAGCAATGCCCTGTGCTGTTCTTGGAGGTCCTGGATCCAGCTGTGCCTGAACTCCGCCTCCCCAATTAGATAAAGCTGGTTTAAGAGGCGTTTCTATCACTTGCTGTGGACAAAACCAGCTTACAATAAGCCCGTTTACATTTTATTCAAGCGGAGCCTTTAGAATCCAGAGCAGCGGGTTCTGCAGGGGCTGTAGGAATCACACACACCCTGATGTGCCACTGCGTCCAGGA
The DNA here is from genome assembly GCF_949987515.2 of Delphinus delphis. Classification (NCBI taxonomy): domain Eukaryota; kingdom Metazoa; phylum Chordata; class Mammalia; order Artiodactyla; family Delphinidae; genus Delphinus; species Delphinus delphis. Next base: position 1,933,925 of record NC_082685.1, on the reverse strand, counting down.
CGCAGGTCATGCGTGGCCTGGTCCGGAACGCTCAGGGTCACCCGATCCCATATTACTCAAGCCAGAAGAATGCTTGTGATAGACTCCACATGAACTTAGCATCTGCAGCCCTTGGACTAGACGTGAAACGCTCCAGGCTGTGGGAAGCAAGGCCTTGCTTGTTCCCTAATGGGGCATATGATGATAACCAAGGCAGCACTGAAGACTCGGCCACGGTAGATAGCATGGGAGATCTCTGAACAGAGCTGGGCATTATAACGTCCCCATCGTACGTACGGTCCCTGCTCCAAACGCCACCCATGGCTCCCCATAGCCCCTGGATGGAGTCCAGGCTTGCCGGCCTGGGTTTGAAGCCCTTGCTTCTGAGCCTGCTCACTTCATGCCCCTTCCCGCAGCTACTTTACCACGTTACCCCCGAATGTCCCCACCCCATCCCCTTCCCTACAGCAGATAACGGGATTTTACGCAGGAATCTGGCGGCCACGTTTGCGGCGGAAGGTAGGGCCCGCCCTCAGCGCAGAGGTGAATTCTGATTGGTTGAACAGAGTTGACGGGCTGTCAGGCACAACCATGTGATACAGCACTGGCCAATGGCCTGTTGGGGGTGGGGTTTCAAGGAAAGTCACAAATGCCCAGGCGGACTGTGTCTGGAGGTGACCCAGTATAGCTTGACGTATGAGTTTCCTGTTTGCTGCTTTAACAAAGTGCCGTAAATTTAGCTGCTGAAAATAGCACACATTTATTACTTCTGGAGATCAGGAGTCCGACAGGAGCTGAAATCAGACGTATTTGGGGGCCTTTATTCTGCGCATCACGGCGCTCAGTATTGTTGAGAGCGTGGCTAGTTTCGCAGACATTTGTTGCTGCATCCCGGTTGTGTTCTTGCTCCTGGCTCACAGTCGATCCTCCACCAGCATCTTGATTGAGGGATTGCATGGTGGTCTCTGTCCCTGCCAGGCTGAGAGGTGGAGGGGCCCCACCCCCTTTTCCGGGGGTGGGTGCGGGTGTGGGGCAGCCTTGGTAAAGCCCTGAAAGCTGATTACCCAATTTGGTAAACGTGCTACTGTTTCAGGTAAGAGAGAGGCCTGCTTTTGGAAGTACGCCTGGTCGTGTTTGGGATAAAGGGGCGTGGGGGCAGTAACGTTGCCTGAAATTCCACACAGACACAGAGAGAGAGCAAAAAATGTCAACCACTGGGGCGTCTGGGTCAAGGACGCCCGGGTCAATAATACCCTTTGTATTATTCTTGAAACTTTTCTGCAAGTTAGAAATTGTTTAAAGTAACAACTTTTGAGCAGCGCTCAAGGGACATTCATCAGGAGAGAGAATGGAGGCATCCATCTTCCCCACTGGCTTCCCCGTCCCTGTTCTGACGGCTTATTCCTGAAAGATTCTTTGAGCAGCTAGAAATGAAGGAAGTTTGATCTAACATGATGGTGACTACCCTCCTGGGGAATAGCTTGGGGAATATCGGAGGTTCTGGGGCTGCAGGGTCCTGGGTCCTGGTCTGGGTATGGGTGACTCAGGGGTCCACGTCAGGCCATTTGAACAGAACTCTGAGGAATTACTGTGTGTTTATATCTCCAAACCAACAAATAAAAAACAAAGTTAAAAAACAAACCCATTCCACAAACTAAAACATATGAATTAAAAAGTGGGGCTTCCCTGGTGGCGCAGTGGTTGAGAGTCCGCCTGCCGATGCAGGGGATGCAGGTTCATGCCCTGGTCCGGGAGGATCCCACATGCCACGGAGCGGCTGGGCCCGTGAGCCATGGCCGCTGAGCCTGCGCGTCCGGAGCCTGTGCTCCGCAACGGGAGAGGCCACAGCAGTGAGAGGCCCGCGTACCGCAAAAAAAACCCCAAAAAAGTGAAAAAAAGGAAAAAGCACAACTCAAAAAGTATCAACAGAAATCAAAATCAAACAAACAAAAAAGCAAATGGGGCTTCCCTGGCGGCGCAGTGGTTAAGAATCTGCCTGCCAATGCAGGGAACACAGGTTCGCACCCTGGTCCGGGAAGATCCCACATGCCGCGGACCAACTAAGCCCGTGCGCTTGCACTCTAGAGCCTGCGAGCCACAACTACTGAAGCCCGCGCACCTAGAGCCTGTGCTCCGCAACAAGAGAAGCCACCGCAATGAGAGGCCTGCGCACCACAACAGAGTAGCCTCCGCTCGCCGCAACTAGAGAAAGCCCGCGTGCAGCAACGAAGACCGAATGCAGCCAAAAATAAATTAATTTTTAAAAAGCAAATGAAAAATAGAAATAAAAAACACAAACCAACAAATATAAAGGAAAAAAGGACATAAGAAAATATTTAAATAAAAGAATAGAAAGCAAACCCCCAAATGCATGAGCAGATAGCAGTGTACTCATACCTGTTGAAATAATGCTTGGTGGAGCGGTGGCCTGCCTGCAAGGTGGGTAACAGCACTGCTTTCTCCAGCTCCAAAGCCTCCAAAGGTCCCTCCCAGAGGCTTGATTTGAACCCAAGTCAGTGACTTGGGCGGGGGGTGTGTGTGACATGGTTCTGTCCTGAGGGGTTACCTCATAATCCACTTTCAAAGACTTTTCAAGAAAATGCTGAGAACCCATCAGGAGGCACCTGTGTCTCACTGCACCCCGCAATCAGAGAGCCCTGGGGTGGCCAGGGCACCCCTCACAAGTCTGTCCCATCAGTGGCAGCAGCAAGGTGGCCACCAGTCACAAATGGATGCCTGAGGCCCAAGAACCTCAGGAACACTGGATCACATGCAGACAGTGGCCCGATTTCTTGAAATCAAATGCCCCAGTCCCAGGGTGACCAGCAGGGCAAGTAGCCCAGACCCAGAGGTCCAATGGTGGAGTCTGCTATATGACCATGTTTGAGCCTCAGTCACCTCATCTGTAAAATGGGAGTCTTCATTTTTCCCACATCATGGTGCTTGTGTGAGGATTAAACTTCAGGCCTGGCACATCCTGAGCTCTTAGTTTTATTATATACAAAACCCCATATTCTTGTTCCCACTGTATCCCCAGCACCCTGTGCAGGCCTGGCGCTGAGGTGCTTTTGAGCACCTACTATATGCAGGGTATTGGCTTCACATATTGGGAGACACCACTGATAACTCCTGGATCCAGGAGTGGCCGTGGCAGGGGGAGAGGGAAGAAGGCACTGGGCAGCCGGGTGCAGCAGGAGATGTGGGCTCCCCCAGGATAGGGTAGGGGCAGCCTCATGAGAAGCAGGTAAAGAGAAGGGAAGGTAGGAATGGCACTCCCAGCAGAGGGCATGACCAGGCAAATGCCCTGAGGTGGGATACAGATTGGCCTACCCATGGGGGCCAATGAGACTGGGCTGGGGAGGGGTGGGAGAGGGGCAGATAAACTCAGGGCAGGCAGCAGGGCCCAGTGAGGAGGTGTTTTGGGTACCCACAGGTGCCCCAAGCCTAATCCAATCTCACAACCCTGAGAGGCAGTTTCTGCCGCCTGCCCAGAGAGGTTAAGCGAGTTGCCCAGGACCACAGAGCCAGTGTGACTTGGTGGGATTTGAACGCATGCCCGCTAACTCCAAGGCCTCTTGGGCAGTACCTCATAAACTTCTGCAGGATGGGGAATGCCCTGGCAGTCTAGTGGTTAGGACTATGTGCTCTCACTGCCGAGGGCCCAGGGTTCAATCCCTGGTTGGGGAGTTAAGACTCCACAAGCTGCGCGGCAAAACAAACAAACAAACAAACAAACAAGAAAACCCACACTAAAAAAACAAACTTCTTTAGGATGAATGAATGAATATATGTCTTCGGTGCGAAAAAAGCCCAGGGCTAGGCATTAACGGCCTGAGGCAAAAGGCCCATCCTGGGGGGCGGGGCAGGGGTGGGTGGGTGTTGCCTGGTTTCCCAGCAACAGGGTTGGGGCGCTCTCTGGTGGTCAGAGCAGGAATGGCTTGGAATCACTGAGCCTTGAGGGGTACAAAATGGTGGCTGGCAGACAAGTCCCTGTTCCTAGTCTCTTGACATTCAAAATCGTTTATACACAGGCTCCAATTTGTAATTCCTTGACACTCGTGCTCCAATGCTCCCTTCAGCAGGAAGCGCAACTCCAACCAACTCCTATTCGTTCTTCAAAGCCCTGGCTCCAATGTCCTCTCCCCTGGGAAGTCCTGTCTGTCTCCCCAGGCTGAACCAAGTCTACTCTAGGGACTCATCCTCCGGCTCAACCTCACGGGGCTGGAGGGTATCTGCAACCAGCTCTGTCTCCTCTAGACATGGAGTACTTCAGAAAACCGCTTTTATTGCCTGTTGAGTCTGTGATTGCCCCTGCTGTGTCCTTGCACCCAGCAAAGGGTCTGGCATACTACAGGAGCTCAATGAAAGTTTGTCGAGTGGATAAAGAAATAAGTGCATGATTGGCCTAGAACTAACCTCAGAAATGACCCTGGCCTGCTGATTAATTTTTTGGGGGGTTTAGGTTTTCTGCCCTCTTCTCACCCGAAGACATCATGGAAACAAGGCCATACCTGGCAGGCCTCAGACTCTCTTATCCCATGTGCCACACTGAGACATGGGAGGGCAGCTCTCCTTGATTCAGGAATGGGTCTCCTGTCTGTATGCATTCAACGAATGTTTATGGATTGCCTGTGTGCCAGGCACTGTTCTGAGTCCAGCTGGGAACAAGATACAAAAATCCCTTCTGTTGTGGCGCTGACCCTACAGTTTATCAGGCGGAAATGAGTGCTATTGCGGAGGGCGCCTCAATAGATGGACATTTGAGCAAAGACTTGAAACGTGTGGGTTAGGAAGCCACGCAGGTGTCTTGGGAACGGTGCACCGGGTAGGGGCACAGCCAGTGCAAAGGCCCGGAGGTGAGAGCGCTCAAGAGCGTCCCAGGTACAGTGAGGACAGAAAGGTAAGAGAAAGGTGGGACTTGGCAATAAGAGCAATAATGAGGGAAGCGGGGACCTTTGTAGATTTGTAGAAGAGGAGGGGCTCGGACCCGCCCAAGACCCGCCTTCGGCCTTCCCCGCAGCCTTCGGCCCCGCCCCCAACCCCACCCCGGGCCCTGATCCAGGTTTGCCAAGGGTACTCGGCCTCGCCCCCTCAGGACCCGCCCCCCTGCCATCCCCACAGCCTGGCCCCGCCCCGGCCCTGCGCCCGCTCCTAGTTTGCCCCTCGGCAGCCACCGTCGCCCGGGCCACCGCCCGCCGCGTGCGCCGCCTGCTCCGCTTCCGCCGCCCTTCCCTGTCTCACGCCGTGCGTGCCCTGCGTGCCTTGCGTGAGCGTGCGCGGGAGCGTCGGCCGGCGAGGGAGCAGCAAACGGCCGGCGGCGGGCGGCGAGTGCCGCGCGGGGGGCGGGCGGCGCGGAGGAGGCGGCGGTGGCCATGGCCGAGGCGTCACCGCAGCCCGGACGGTACTTCTGTCACTGCTGCTCGGTCGAGATCGTGCCGCGCCTGCCGGTGAGGCCCAGGCCAGGCGGGCGGGGGCCTTTGCCTCAGCCCGAGGCGAGCTGGCTCGGACGGGGAAACTGAGGTCCCCGCGGAGGGCCCGGAAGCGGGCGGCCCTGGTGGCGCAGCTGGGCCGGCGGCCGGGAGGGAACGGGGCCGGCCCCGAGCGCGGTCGGCGCCGCGGCCGCCTCGTGGGAGGGAGTCGCCGCTCTCCCGGGCCCGACGGCGGCCCAATCCTGCGTTCTTCTGCCTCCCGGGGGTGGGGGCCTGCACCCAGGTGGGCCCTGCGCCCTCGCCCGGGTGGAGGCCGCGGGAGGGCTGCTCGTGAAAGGCTCGGTTTCCAGACCTCTCAGCCCGGAAGTTCCGAGTCGGTAGGTCCAGGATGGGATCAGTGCCCCAGCTCCCGGCCGACCCTCCCCCGCTGCACGGGTGGAAGACTGAAGGCACGGCGGCCCCGCTCCCGGCATTTGCCGCTCGGCTAGCTCCCGGGGAGCAAGAAGCGGGCGGTGCGGTTGACCAGGGGAAGGAGCTGCAGGTGGCAACGATTGATAGAGTACCAGCTCTCCTTGGTCACCTGGTTGATTTTAGAGCCAGGCTCTTAGTCCTGCCTTTGCAGCTGTGGGCTTTCGTGGGGGAGGCAGGAGGAGTTGGTGGACATAATCCCAGCTTCAGAGGAGACTGAGCTAGAGTCAGGGTTTGGAGGGGAGAGGAGTGCCTGGGCCCAGGAGGAGAGAAAGGGTAGAGGTGGTGTGGCTTCCAGAGGCAAGGGGCTTGGCGGGGGTGCATAAATCGAAACCCTGGGTGCATGAGCAGACTTGAGGAGCTGAGACTTGCCCCACTCCCCCACTCCAGCGTCCCGGAAGAAGTCCTCCTTCTGCGTCTTCCGGCTCCCTGCACGCCCCAGCAATGGGTCTGGTTTCCTCGACTGGCAGGAAGGGGCTGGTCGCAGGACAGTCCCCAGCCTGGAGGAGCTGCACGCAGCCCCTCGCAGCTGTTGTGAGCCCTGGACAGGCCCTGGGTCTCAGGCTTACCCCAGAGTGGCCTGTCCAGAGCCATCGGAAGCCTGGGGCCGAGCAGTCTGTGTTGCTAGCTGTTTTGGCCTCCCCTCCTGGGGCCAGCCTGGGGCCCGGGTCCTGGCCCCGAAGGACCCTGATCTTTTCCGACTGTCACTGGGCTAGCGAGGTTTTTCCTAGTCACAGGATCCAGTGGTGACAAGGTAGCCATGACCTTTGCCCTCCCAGTTTATAGGGAGCCAACGCTGAACAAGCGATTGGCAAATATTTGATCGGGAACTTGGTAAATTCTGTTAAGCGCAAATAATGGCAGGGAGGGGACCGGCGTGGAGTTTGGGACGGGATTGGAAGAGGCCCAGTAGAGTGGGTGTCTGTTTATGAGTAAGGGGCGCACTTGGTGTTCTCGGGGGCAGGAAGGTGGGCTCTTAACGTGGTGACGTTGGAAGTGCCCCACCAGCAATTGCGCTCCCCGCCACCACCACCACCCCTGCCCCCCAGCCCCGGCCGCCCGCCAGCACGGACCTCTGTTCACGGGAAACCGGCCCGAGGTTGGTGTGCAGTGAGACGCTGGCTGGTGTTGAGCTGCTCCTCCTGACCTGCTGTCGCGGCCCTCTGCCTGCAGGCTTCCTCCCAGCAGCCCAGACGCCCTGGGCCTCGGTCTCCTCGCCTGTCAGACGGGTTGGCGGGGGCACCCCTGTGCTTGACGGGCACGCGTGGGCAGGGGGGGCCCGGGAAGCCGGGGAGGGGCTGGTGCCTGCCTGGAGCGGGCGTGTGGGAGCAGGAACCGGACCGGCTGGCCGATCCGGAGGCCTCTGCGCAGGTGCGCAGGCCCAGACTCGATTCCCCCAGGAAACGGGAGCACCAGGGACGAGGTGGACATGGGGCGTCCGCGGGCGGGCCCCGCGGGTGGGCGGACCAGGTGGTGTTTGGGGTTTGGCCCACCACCACGGGTGGCCTTGTTGAGGCCTGCTGTCCTGTGGATGACCCCTGTCTTCCTCTCAGAAGTGTCCCTGAGCAGGGTCGGAGGACGGGGACAGGACCTGGCAGCTGCCTCGGAGGGCCATCAGGGTGAGGAGAGAAGGCCCGTGTGTGTCCCCAGCCTTGTGCACCCGCACCTTGTCCTCCACACAGAGCCGCTGGGGAGCAGGCTGGGCCCCCACCCACCCGGCGTGCTGTGCTGCTGCCGAGGGCGCCCATTTCCCCCGCTGCTGCCGAGGCCCAGGGAGGCTCAGCCCTGCGCCTGGAGTTGAGACCCAGGGGCCCAGAGATGAGGGCTGCCCCACAGGGCGGGAGTCTGGGGGTGCAGCAGGGGGCTGAGCCCCGGAGGGGCGGCTGGACGAGGGGTGCCAGACAGTGCCACACTGTGGGGCTCCCCGGCTGCACCTCCAAGCCTCCCGGCGCCGTTGGAGGCTGAAGTGAGGCGCACCCCCGGCAGGGTGGGCCCATGTGTCACGTCGATGGGCGCTTGCCGGCACTTAGCGGGCCCCAGGTGATGCGAGGCCCCGGGACGGTGCTGCACCCCGGCATTCAGCAGCATGCGTGGGGCTCACGGACGCTGGGGAGGACAGAGGGGCGTGAATGCGCTTTGTGTGGCAGCTGCTAAGACGCAGAAGAGAGTGCTGCGGGGCAGGGGCACTTGCCCACGGGGTCTGGGTGGGCCCAGTGACATCTGAGGAGGGTTGCCCCTGGGGTCTGTGGGCTGGTGAGGTCAGGCTGGGAGCACGAGGGGCTGCAGGGGCGTGGGGAGTCTCGTCAGGTCTGTATCTGGACCTGAGCTCACATACCCCCCGCAGCTCTGCGCCCCAACCCTTTCTGGGGGCCCTGGGCCCGCCGAGGCCAGCATCTCTCCAGCTCCCACCTCAGCGTCCCCGGCTTCACCACACGCGCCTGGCCGGGGACCCTGGGTCTGCACGTGGTGTGAAAGGGCGCGTGAAGGGTGAGGCCTGTCTCTGAGGGCCCCAGCTGGCCGAGCACAGGGAGCAAACGCTCAGTAAACATAGCACTGTAGCACTCGTCTGCCGGTCCGGCGGCTGTTGCCGTGGTGATGATGACTGGATGGCCCTCTTGCCTGCCATCTCCTCAAGATGAGGAGTCTTCGGCTAGGAACAGGTGCTCACGAGCTAGGGTTCTGCGAGGGAGACAGGCCCTGCCCTGTGGGGGGCGAGCACTCCATCCCAGGGTTTCCACCGCTTTTATTACACAGTGATGTAATAAAAATCTCAGGGACACGCCCTTGGAGGAGAGCATTGGAAGATCAGGGTCTGGGCCTTCCCCACCGCCTGCGAGCAGAGCCCGGGGCCCTGCCTGAATCCCTGGGTGCGGGGCGAGCACTGCTCAGCCAGGCCACTCAGTCTCAGGGCGTGGGGCTCTCCAAGGATGGAGGGCGCAGAGCAGGGCCTGACCACAGCCAGCACTGAGCTGCAGGACAGCTGCGGCTGCCGGATTCCAGAGCCTGGGGTTGAGGCCACCCTCCATTTGCAGATGGGGAGACCGAGGCTTGCAGCCGGGAGGTGATGTTTGAGCAGACCCAGCTTCCAAGAGGGAGCAAGCCAGGTAGATATCTGCTCGGATCGAGGGGACACAGGGGACAGGGGATGGCAGAGGCCCAGAGATGGGCGGAGCTGGGAGTGGGCGTGGCCGGGCTGGGTTGTTCTGGGGCTGCAAGGTGAGGTGGGGAGCACTTGGGCTCAGGGAGACACAGGGACTCCAGAGAATGGCGAGGTGACAGGCTCTCAGGCACCCAGGAGCAGTGGCGAGCCTCAAGAGTGGAAGAGGGGGTGCCCGATCTCCAGCAGGGTGTGGCGCCGGCCCCGCCCTGGCTCTTCCAGGCGCACCCTGGGGCAGGGTGCGGGCCTGGGGCAGGCAGGGTCCCCAGGAGAGAGAGAGAGATGCTTCTCACGGAGGTTCTGCCAGGCTCCAGTGAGGTTCTGGACCTGCCTGCTGACCTAGATCAGACCCTGGTGGTGTGGGCAGGCCAGAGTCCTAGCTTGCCTGTGAGCTTGTGTTCAGGGGCCGTCTGGTTCCCAGCTTCCTAACCTCGGTCACCACAGACTCACCTGCAGCCACGTTTGCCTGTGTCCATTGCCCTCCCCCCGGGGGCTGGGCAGAGGGGGTGAGAACCCTGGTCACCCATCACAAAGCCTCCTGTGGCCACGTTTTGCACCCTGTGAAACGTTGAAATAAACAACAGGTTGAAGGCTGGCTGGGGGGCCTTAGGAGGAGCCCCTGAGTGATGTCCCCGCCGGCCCTGGAAATCCCACGCCAGTGACTACTGTCATGGCCACTCACTGTGTAGGGGAGCCTCCCCTGAGCCCCTCGCCCTTGCTCAGGAGGGCAGAGCACTGCCATCCCTGTTGTTTCTGGCTCAGCATTATTGCGATACACCACCCACTTAAAGCATACACGTTGGTGTGTTCAGTCCACTCAGAGTCCTGAAGCCAGCAGTCACCTCTGTCCAAGTCCAGAACATTCCATCACCCCAAACAGAAGCCCTGTGCCCATCAGCTGTCACCACGGCCCCTGACAACCACTAGTCCACTCTCTGTGTCTGTGGATTGGCCTGTTCTGGACGTTTCCCATCAATAGATCACACACTGTGTGTCCTTCTGTGTCTGGCTTCTCTCACTGAGCATCCTGTTGTCAGGGTCCATCCACGTGGTAGTGAGTGTCGAGGCTTCACCCCTTTACGTGGCCGAGTGATGCTCCCGTGTGTGGAGGGACCATGTGGTGTTTGTCCGTCATCCGCTGGTGGACACTTAGGTTGTGTCCACCTTTGGCTGCTGTGGACGTGCGTCTCCGTTGCCTCTGGTGGGCACCTGGCTGTGGAATCAGGGTCGTGGGGTGACTGTGGCTGTTTTCCGAGGACGCTGCCCCGTTTCACGCCCCCACCGGCCATGTAGGGGCTCCGATTCCTCCAGCTCCTCCCCGCACTGGTCCCTGCTGGCTTTGTGGGTCCAGCCGTCCGGGGCGGGTGTGAAGTGTGTCCTGCTGGTTTCGGGTTGCGTTTCCCTGTTGCCTGTGTTGTGTGTCTGTTCTTGGCTTGTTGCCACTTGTCTATCTTGGGAGAAACGTCTGTTCTGATCCTCTGTCCGGTTTTTGTGTTTGTTTTGAAGTTTTGAATTTTATTTTTATTTTTTTATGCAGCAGGTTCCTATCAGTTATCCATTTTATACATGTTAGTGTACGTATGTCAATCCCGATCTTCCAGTTCATCACACTGCCATTCTGTCTGGCCGTTTTTTAACCAGGGTGTTTGTCTTTTCGTTGTTGAATTGTGAGAGTTCTGTAGGTATTCTGGATACAAGTCCCCATCACCTGTGCAGCTCCAGCCGCCCTCCCCGTGGCTCAGACAGCGTCCTCTGATCCTCGACCTTCCTTTGCTTTCTGGAGCGGGGCACGTGGGGGGACACGGTATGCACCGTGATGGTCCCGCCGTCCGCAGGGTGGGCCGTGCCCGCTGCACCCCGGCGTCGCTCCCTGCAGAGGGTGGCAAGGCCAGCGGTGCCCTCTGCCCCCAGGAACCGCGCCTCTCCCCGTGGGTACGCGGCTGGCCTCGGGTGGAAGGAGGCCACGCTCGCGGCTCAGCGCCCTGTTTGCGTGGCTTTGGGACACGTGTGGCCTGGGCCCGGTTCTGGGCCAGAGTGGCGGCTTTGGTGCTCAGACGTCTTGCTGTCCCTGGGGCAGGTCCCCCTCTCCGCTGCCTTGGAACATCATGGTCTCTGCCCGCTGGCTGTCCGGCCTGGGGAAAGCAAGGGCTGGGAGGGCAGGTGGCCGGTGTGGATGGAGTCGAGCTCCAGCCTGGTGTCATGGGCTGCATGCTGGGGCTGCCAGAATGTTCCGCAGGCCGGTCCCTCTGCCTGGGTGGTGCCTCCCGCCCTTGGTGGCCACCTTCCTGGGAGCAGATCTGCTCCGAGGCCCAGATAGTCCTGGAGCCCCGCTAGTCACTCTCCCCGCCCTCCTTTTTGTGCGAGTGTGGGTGAGGGTGTCACAGAACACTCTCGTGTCCCCCAAGTTGGGAGAGTTTGCTGAACCCACGTCAACTAGCTTGTTGATGGATGCGGCTGCCTGGAGGCCCTGAAACTGTGACTTCTGTCACTGTGGGGAGCACCGGCTGATGGACTCGGGGACATGGGAGGTCGAGGAGGCCACCTGCGAGGGGAGCATCGGAGGCCGTAGCCAAGGGCAAGGGCGTCTGTGCGCCAGCCCTGCCCGGGGCGGCCCGGCCGGACCTGGCGGGTTCACACCCAGGGCCTTGAGATGACGCCCATGCTGGCCCTACCACAGCCCAGAGATCACGCTCGCTGCCCTCTCCTCCTGCAGGATTACATCTGCCCAAGATGCGAGTCTGGCTTTATCGAGGAGCTTCCAGAAGAGACCAGGTAAGGCTGCCCCCGGCACAGACCCCTGGCCCGAGGGTGCGCTGGCCGAACCTGGTAGGGGGGACGGGGGGGGGGGGGGCCGTGACGAGGGCCAGCGGCTGGACCTGGGTGGGGGTTGGGCTGGACCTCCGCCCTTAGGTTCCTCAGCCTCCTGCCTCGGGCCCTGGGCAGGGGCTGTGGAAGGCGGCCTGAGGCCCATGGGTAGGGGGGGTCCTGCTTTTGTCCCACTGCTGACGGCGCCTGTCCTCCCAGGAGTGCAGAGAATGGCTCGGCCCCCTCCACAGCCCCCACGGACCAGAGCCGGCAGCCGTTCGAGGTGAGCGGTGAGCAGTGGCCTCTCTCCCTGCCCCCGCCCCCTCCGCGCCCCCATCCACGCGGTCACGGCCCTCCTCTCCGCAGAACGTGGACCAGCCCCTGTTCACGCTGCCGCAGGGCTACGGGCACTTTGCTTTCGGCATCTTTGATGACAGCTTCGAGATTCCCACCTTCCCCCCCGGGGCACAGGCCGACGACGGCAGGGACCCCGAGAGCCGGCGGGAGAGAGAGCAGCACTCCCGGCACCGGTACGGCGCCCGGCAGCCCCGCGCCCGCCTCACCGCGAGGCGGACCACCGGCCGGCACGAAGGCGTCCCCACGCTGGAAGGGTGAGGGGGCCCGGGGGCGGCCGCGGGCGGGACGCTCGGGGCTTCGAGCCCGCCCCACCCCGCTCAGGCAGAGCAGCCAGCTATCCTTCCAGGAGGTTCTGTGGGCACGGAGGTGTGGGTGCTGGCTCAGGGGCTGTCCCCTGGGCAGGGCAGTTCCCCGGTGGGTCCGGCTGGCCCGAGGAGCTGTGTGCCCACTGCCTGCCTGCCCTCCCCCACCGCCCCCGCCCCCAATCGTCCTTCTCAGAGGGGCCTCCGCCCCATGGGCATCTTCATCTGCTGAGATGCGCTGGTCCACGCCCAGACGAGCCCTCCCGGGTGCAGGCGAGCAGTGGTATGCGGTGTCCGGTGTCCCTGCCCCTCCCGCGTGCGGGGTCATGAGGACAGGAGGACCTAGTAGGCCCGTCCCAGCCCTGCAGGAGTCGGGGCTGAGCTTTCGTGGGTCTTTGTAGATGGAACTTGACTGCAGGTAGGCCGAGGCCTGTCCAGCTCAGGACACAGCCTTGGCTCACTGTGACCTCAGCCGGCACGTTTCAGGGCCGCCGCGAACAGCCGGGCTGATCCCACGGTTCCTCAAGCCCCTGGGATCCCCCACGGTGCTTTCCCCAGGTTGCAAAATGAGAGTTGGATGCAGTCGTGCATTGACAGGTGCCATGCAGCCCTCAAGGAGACACTGCCTTTGGGCGCCTTTCGTGTTTGGTTCTTATTATTACCAGTTGAAAAGCCAGCCCCTTGACGCTGGCCCCTCCCTGGGAGGGCGCTAACCTTGGGCCTGGCTGCTCTGTTCCAGGATCATCCAGCAGCTGGTCAACGGCATCATCACCCCGGCCACCATCCCCAACCTGGGCCTGGGCCCCTGGTGAGTAGGTGGGGGGGTCCCCCTGTGCCCTGTCCGGCCCCTCTGCCACTTGAACCCCAGACTTCTTTGCCCAGGGGCGTCCTGCATTCAAACCCAATGGACTACGCCTGGGGGGCCAACGGCCTGGATGCGATCATCACGCAGGTACAGGGGCCTCCCTGGGGCTGGCACTGGGCACGACGACTTTATAGGCCCGTGCTCCCTGGAGGACGGGGTGTCGTCTCCCACGTCCGCGTCCCTGGTGGCACTTGTGAGGTGGGGACGTGACCACCTTGGGGCCTTCCACTGAGCATTTTTGTCACTGGCGCCTGGTCCCCTGGTTGTAGCCGTGCGAGGATTTGGGGAGGTGCCTCGGCCGTGGGAGGTGCCTGCCGGCCCCGGCTGTGAAGTGACGCTCACTAGATGAGAAGAGTGGGCAGAAGCCTGGGGCTGGGCCTCCTGGGGGCAGCTGACCTCTGACCCCTGAGGGGGTCGGGCCAGGACAAACGGGGCCTCGGTGCTTTTGCAGGTAACCCAGACTTGCATTTCAGAGCCCCGTGGGGCGAGGGCCCTGCCCGCCCGCCAACAAGCTCCCGGCACTCTGGCCTCTTGTGTTTCAGCTCCTCAATCAGTTTGAAAACACGGGTCCCCCACCCGCAGACAAAGAGAAAATCCAGGCCCTCCCCACCATCCCCGTGACCGAGGAGCACGTAGGTACGTGCCTGTGCCCAGCCTTCTCAGTGGTCCGGAGGCCAGTGTGCCCTCCATCCCCTGGGACACCTCTGGCGGGGGCTGCAGAGAAGCCCCCCTGAGAGCCCCATGGCCTGCCCGCTCCCACAGGCTCCGGGCTGGAGTGCCCCGTGTGCAAGGACGACTACGGGTTGGGCGAGCGCGTGCGGCAGCTGCCCTGCAACCACCTCTTCCACGACGGCTGCATCGTGCCCTGGCTGGAGCAGGTGAGCGGCGGGCCGGCCCGGGACCCTCCCCGCCCCGCCCACCTCTGAACAGCTCCCCTCTCCCCTCTGTTCCCACAAAGCACGACAGCTGCCCCGTCTGCCGAAAGAGCCTCACAGGACAGAACACGGCCACCGACCCCCCGGGCCTGGCGGGCGTGAGCTTCTCCTCCTCCTCGTCGTCCTCCTCCAGCTCGCCCGGTAACGAGAACCCAGCCAGCAGCTCCTGAGCGTCCCAGCCGACCCCCAGGGCGAGCACCGGGCTGCGGGTCGGGACTGCGGATGCCGCGGACTCCCGCACCCCTCGCGCCCACGGACTGCGGTGCCGCCGGGGGGCCCCCCCCGCGGCACAGGCTTGGAGGACCCGCCCCTCCCGGCTGCTGAGGGAGCCCGGCCTCCCCAGGGCCGGGCGGGCCAGGCTAGGCACATGCCGCCTGGGGCGTCTGACTCCCTTCCTGTTTGTCTCTGACCTCACCCTCTACGTGTTCGACGGCAGAAAGGTTTTTATAATTTTAAATTATTACTGCTTTGAAATAAATGGACGTTTGAGCTCACTCGCGGCCCTGCATGATCTGTGGAGAGACAGGGTGGAGTCGCTCGGCTGGGGTCCCAACCGCGTGGACAGGCCGTTGCGCCCCACTCCAAGCTCGGGGCCCCGGGACCACCAGGATGACCAGCAAAACAAGGACGAAACTGCTCTGACAGACGTTTTTTAAAGGAGAAAATATGTGTATCTTGAAAGCTATTTAAAAATACATCTACTTAGAAAGAAAAGCAGGTGGTTGGCGTGTTACTTGTGTGCGTCGGGGGGCGCAGCCCCGGGCCGGGGAGGTGAGCCGGCCGAGCCCCCGCAGCTGGCGTGTCATCCACAGGCTGTCCCCCATCAGGGTCACACGGCTGCCTCGGCCGGTGAGTGTCCAGCCTGCGCCCTGGGAAGTGCCCCCCATATTGGTCTTCTGTCTCTGAAGTGGAAGCTGGCTGCTGGGAGGGGTGGGAGCCTCCCCTGCACCCTCTTGGCTCCACCCCTGCAACTCGGAGGAAGATCAACCCCCAGGAGGCTGATCACGCCCCATCCCCACCCCAGCCTGTACACCCTGCCGGATCTGAGGGGCTCTGAGGACACTGTGTTCGCGTCTCCAAGGGCAGCTGTGACAACTCACCAAAACTTGGTGACTTAAAACAACACGCTTATCATATCAGTCCTGGGGTCACAATTTGCATCTTAGGGGCTAAATGCAGGCGTGGGCAGGGCTGGTTCCTCCAGAGGCTCCAGGGCAGCATCGGTTCCGCCTTTTCCAGCTTCTAGAGGCGCCGCACCCCTGGCTCGCGGCCCCTCCTGCATCCTCACAGCCAGCAGCGCAGCATCTCCCGTCTCTCTCTGCCTCTG
This sequence comes from Delphinus delphis, assembly GCF_949987515.2. Classification (NCBI taxonomy): domain Eukaryota; kingdom Metazoa; phylum Chordata; class Mammalia; order Artiodactyla; family Delphinidae; genus Delphinus; species Delphinus delphis. The sequence continues at coordinate 1,918,301 of NC_082685.1, read as the reverse complement.
ACCCTCCAGCCAGCCTCCCTCTAATAAGGACCCTGGGATGATGCTGGGCCCCTCAGGGAATCCAGGGTCGTCCCCATCTCAGGGGCCTTAACTTAATCCCACCTGCGAAGTCCCCTCTGCCTCATGAGGTGACACGTGCTCGGTGGCCCAGGACCAGGCCCTGCCAGTCTGTGGCGGGTCGGTGTTCCCCAGGCTCCCTCACCTCCTCGCTGCCCCAGGCACCCCAATGAGTTCCCAGGTCCGAGCCTTTGCTTGGCTGTGCCCAGCCTGCAGTGCCCTCCCAGACCCGGCCCCCGCGTGGCCGAGTCCCCGTCTCCCGCCTGGCAGGTGCTTTTGTCGAAGCCTCCCTGACCCCAGCTTGTGACTGGACTCCTATGGCCCCTGCTCAGCTCAGTGTCCCCTCAGACTCAGGGGCTCCCTGAGGGCCGGCCGCGTCTGTGGGGTCCGGCGGTGTCCCCAGTGCCCAGCACAGCAGGCGCTCAACGCATGTGAAACCACTGAGTAACCAGACACGGGCTCGCCCGGATCGGGCCTTCCCCGGCCACGGTCTTCAGCTGCCCGCCCGGCTCGCGCGCCTCCTGGAATCTCGGTCCAGGCGTCACTCATGGATCCTGGGCCTCAGGAGACCAGGACGGGCAGGAAGTGCGTGGACGGGTGGTGTCGCTGCGTGCGGACCCCGCGCCCCGGGGCCCCCCGCCCGTCCAACGCCAGGAACATGGGCCGGCCGCGGTGGCGCCAGGGCACGGACTCGTAGGTGTAGCCCTTCTCCTCGATGCGCTCCCGGAACTTAGCGCAGACCCGCTCACAGCGGCCCTGGCCACGCCCCTGGCCACGCCCCCACTCGGGCGCGCCCCACGCACCCCAGCCCGCCCCGCGCACTTGCACTCACCGACCCGGAGTGGCGGCCGCGGCGGTTCATGGCCACATAAAAGCCGGTGTTCACGGCCTTGAGCGCCACGACGCCCACGCGGATGGAGCGCATCTCGAAGAAGACGCCTGCGGGGAGGGGCTGGGTCAGGGCCCGCCCACCACCCACTTGCCCACCCACCCCGCTCTTCATTCATTCATTCGTGTGGGGAACATTCCCCAAGTACCTACCGTGCTCCTGGTCCTGTGCTGGGCGTGGGGATGCACCAGGGACCACGCAGGTCCGTGGGAGTGGCCGTGGCCGTGGGAGTGACAGGGTGGGGGAGGAAGGACACCAGGCCAGGGGGAAGGCCTGAGGCAGGACTGGCCCTGATGGGTCGGGGGAAGTCATTGGGGAGAGCTCAGGGTTTTCTCTGGAGGGCAACGGGGAGCCCAGGGGAGGGCCCCGTTAGTCAGGGATGAGAAAACCAAGCCAGAGGAGGTGAGTGCCTGCCAGGTGAGCTGCTGCTATCAGATGTAGACCCCCGGCAACGACCCTGACAGCTCGGCTAGCCACGGCCGTGGCCGGTTATGGGGGAGACAATTCCAGACAGGAGGTATGGCCCAGGCAACGGCCTGGGGGTGGGACACAGGGTGTTTAAAGCACAGTGTGTTCGCATCCATGATACCCGCTAACACTGCTTGAGTGCCAACTGTATGCCAGGCATTGTATCCCACCAAGCCCACACAGCAGCCCCTGGAGGGAGGTGTGGACCGTGCCCACAGGGGAAAACTGAGGCCTGAGAAGTGGCAGAGCCAGTTTCTCGGGCCCTGTCTGTGGATGGATGACCCTGGGCGAGCCCTGCCCCATCTGAGCTGATGTTTCCTATCCAGTGAAGCAGAGCTGGGGGACAAGCCCCAGCCCACACTCTCTGAGCCACACCCAGGCACTGGGGCCTAATCTGGAGTCAAGGCCTTGCCCTCTGGTGTTCACTCTGGACTTGGATGCCTCAGGTGACGGGCAGCTCAGCTCATGTCCCACAGGACATTTGCACCTGCTATTTCCTGGGTCAGGCACTCAGCTCCTCTTGTGCATGGCCAGCTCCTTCTTTATGAGGCTCAACTCAAGCCCACCTCCTCATTGTCACCCTTATCGCTGCCCAGATGGGGAAACCGAGGCTCAGAGAGAAGCACTGACTGTCCCAGGTCACCCAGCAGAGCCAGACCTCACCCCCAGCCCGAGGCCACCCTTCCTGGCCAGGCCCAGCACTGAGCAACCGGCCCAGCCACTCCCCCTGACCTTGCCCTCGTCCAGTTAGCCTAATGAGGGCCTTGAGAGCCCCAGATGAAAGCAGGTGGGAAGGGCAGGGGTGATTATCTGCCCTAATGGTGGTGATTCAGGCAGTGGCCGGCAATGGCTCAGCTCCCCCGCTCCCCTGCCCAGCCTCAAAAATGTGGGGAGACTGAGACAAGCCTGGGGTCACCGACCGCCCTGGTCTCCCACTTATCACCAACCTCCTCCTCCTTCTTTGTCCCTTCATCTCCTCTTGCCTCATACATTCCACAAACACTTATTGAGCACCTACTGCTTGCTGGGCAGGGCAGCAGGGATATGACTCCAACTCGATGAGGTTCTGGGCACTTTGGAGCCCTAGCTCCATGCCCCCACCTCCCACCTCAGGCAGGTCATTTGCCCTCTCTGTGCCTCAGTTTCCTCATCTGCCAAATGGGTGTCTAGGAAGACATAGAGGGGTCCCCAACTCTGGCAGGTCCTGAGTTTTGTTTTGCAGGGTGGGGAGTTCAGAGTTCAAACCCAGCTCTGCCCCCATCTCATTATGTACTGGGCCCACGGGGGCCCTTCCGGGAGCCTCAGCTTCCCCTCTGTAAATGGGTCCTGTGACCCCAACGTCAATTATCTCACAGAGACCCTTCTGCTGAGCCAGGACCAGAGCTGGGAGCTTCCCCTGTGACCTTCACCCCAACTGTCCAACCCTCCTTCCAAGTGAGTTGGACCCCATTTTACAGTTGAGGAAACTGAGGCCCCAGTCAGGAAATGACTTGGCTGACGCCACACGGCCAGAGAAGCCTCCGGACCCTCCCTCAAGTGAGAGAGGGCCCAGTTCACTGCTGCTACTACTGCTGCCTTTGCTGTTATTGTCCGCCTATCTGCCCTGTACCCCTGCCCCCGCGCAGCGCCCCCGGCTACTCACTGTCAGGGCTGTCGCGCCAGCGGGTGCCCTGCACGTGGCCGCTGGGGTCCACACACAGGAAGAAGTGGGTGGAAGAGAAGAGGCGCCGTCAGCGCACGTCGCCCTCCAGATGCATGTAGCTGCGTGGTCTCCGCGGACTGTTTGGGGTCCCCGCGGCGCCGGGCGCCCGTGCCAGCAGTAGCCACGCCAGGCCCAGCCACAGGCGGCCGCGTATGGCCCCGCGCCCCGCTCGCCGCCGCCTGGTCTTGACTCCCCGCGCGCGTCCGCGGCTCTGCCATTGCGAGATGGGGGGCAGAGTGCCCGACGGGGCCAATAGGGCGCCTCGGGGGCGGGGCCAGAGCCACAGTGGGTGGGCCAGGATGCGGGGCGGGGCCGTGGTCAGGGCGGCCTGACCGCCCTGCAGAGTCTGGGACAGGCCAATGCGGCTCCTGGGGGGCGGGGCCAGAGCCGCAGGGGGCGGGATGAATCCCCACGGGGGTGGGGCCAGTACAAGGGCGGGGCCCATTCGGGAAAACACTCCGGCCTCCACGCGTGTTTGTTTGCCTTGCGGGGCGGGGAGGGCGGTGCTTGTCCGTGAGTAGCCAGATTGGCCTGCAGGGGCTGCGGGAGTGTGAGAGAGGCGGGCCACAGAGACACGGCGGGAGTCAGAGCCAAAGAGAGGGAGAGACAGAGCCAGAGACAGAGAGATATAAAGACAGAGCCAGTGGGCTTCCCTGGTGGCGCAGTAGTTGAGAGTCCGCCTGCCGATGCAGGGGACACGGCTTCGTGCCCCGGTCCGGGAGGATCCCACACGCCGCGGAGCGGCTGGGCCCGTGAGTCGTGGCCGCGGAGCCTGCGCGTCTGGAGCCTGTGCTCCACAGCGGGAGAGGCCACAACAGTGAGAGGCCCGTGTACCGCAAAAAAAAAAAAAAAAAAAAAAGAGCCAGGTGTACAGCACAGGCCTTGTAATAACCTATAATGGAAAAGAATCCAAAACAGAATAGTATATATGTATAACTGAATCACTTTGCGGTATGCCTGAAACTAACACAACATTGTAAATTAACTACACATCATTTTTTTAAAAGGGTAAAAAAAAAAAAGAGCCAGAAACAGAGAAAGACAGAGACAAGAGACTGAGAGGCAGAGATAGACAGAGACTAAGATGGAGGGACAGAGTCTATGAGACTGCACAGGCAGAGATGGCTGAGACAGAGACAGAGACAGACAGATGTGTGAGAGACAGAGAGACAGGGAGAGACGGAACTGCCCAGGGGTCAGAGGTTGGGATGGAAGTTCTGGCCCGAGTGCCTGTCCTTGCCAGCCAGGCCCCTGAACAGGGAATGCCCCGGGGGGCTTGTCTACCCTTCCAACTAGAGCTTCCTGAGAGCCAGGTCCAGGGGGCATGCGGCTTTGCTGAGGGGTGGGCCTGGGGGAAAGTGTGGGTGGAGGGGCAGGGGAACTGTTGGAGCATATGCTGTGCACACAGGTGTTGGGCAGCAAGGTGGCCGATGGGAGGATGGACAGTTGGGCATGTCCGAGGCCAGCTGATGGGGACCGGGTTGATGACCAAGGCCAGCACCCTGTCCCCAGCATCCGTCCCTGCATGTCCAAGGTGGTAGGAATGGGGCCACCCTGTTACAGACACACCCACCCAGTGCCCTGGGCCCTGCGAGGTGAGTGCAGTAAACCTTCACAGACTCAGAGCCAAGCGACATCATTGACAGGTGGGGGAGCCAAGGCCCAGGAGGGGCAGGGATTTCCCCAAGGCCCCACACAGGACACATCCCAGGCTCCCTGCCTTTTGGCTCCTGGTGGCTCAATTCTACAGCCATGGATACAGGTGGCACCTTTAAGTAACACCGGGGTGAGGACAAGGTGACAACCCTGCCCTGATGGACTGCTGGGGGGCCAATCGGTCCAGCCAGACGGTGTCGCTGGGATGCCTTCCTGGTGGCTCCAGGGATTCCCCGATCCCTCTTCCTGGCCCCAGGAGGGCCACGCAGGGGGTGTGGCAGACATCCAAGCCCAGGACCCCAGGACTGAGATAGGGATCCAGCCCGGACTGTCTCCCCACACTCAGAGCCCTGAGGCCAGCACCCAGGGGACTGGCCTGCAGGCATCACCTCCCCAAGCCTTGCCTCCTCCTGTGGAAAATAGGCCAGGAGAGGGAAGGCTGGAAGGATGCAATGAGATAATCCACAACCTCACTGGGTACTCGGAATAACACCTCCACTCCCACCAGCTAGAAGCTTGGTCTTCCCTTCATAGACTGTCCCCACCCCACCTGCCAGGAGGACAAGATCCAGGGCCCTGTATGACCGGAGGGGACCCACGCCTGAGGAGAGAGCTGCGCCCCAGGTGCTTTTCGCAACAGCTTCACTGAAATATAATTCACATGCCACCCAGTTCACCCAGGAAATTGTGCAATTAATGCTTTCAGTACAGAGTTGTCAATGCTTACCTCTGTCTAGTTCCAGAACATTCCATCACCCCAAAGAGAAGCCCCGTCCCCATCAGCAGTTACCCTCATCCCTTCCCCAGCCCCTGACAACCACGAATCTACTCTCTGTCTCCGTGGATTTGCCTGTTCTGGACGTTTCCCATCAATGGACTCACACCCTTTGTGTCCTTCTGTGTCTGGCTTCTCTCACTGAGCATTGTGTTCAACTTCCATCCACATTGTATCAAGTGTCAATGCTTCACCCCTTCGCATGACTGAGTGATGCTCCCATGTGTGGAGGGACCATATTCTGTTTACCCATCATCCATTGCTGGACACGTGGTTGTTGCTGCCTTTTGGCTGTCGTGAATCATGCTACTGCGGACGTGTACGAGTTTAAGTGTGAACATAAGTCGCCATTTCTCTCATGTATATACCCAAGAGTGGAACTGCTGGGTCACATAGTGATTCTATGGTTGGCTTTTTTTTTTTTTTTTTTTTTTTGCGGTAAGCGGGCCTCTCACTGTTGTGGTCTCTCCCGTTGCGGAGCACAGGCTCCGGATACGCAGGCTCAGTGGCCATGGCTCACGGGCCCAGCCGCTCCGCGGCATGTGGGATCCTCCCGGACCGGGGCACTAACCCGTGTCCCCTGCATCGGCAGGCAGACTCCCAACCACTGTGCCCCAGGGAAGCCCGGTTGGCTTTTTGAGGAGCTGCCAGAACGTCTTCCACAACAGCTGCCCCATCTCACATTCTCACCAGCTGTGCACGAGTGCTCCAGTGTTCCCACCTCTTCACCAGCAGCTGTGATTGGCCATCGTTTTGACTGCAGCCATCCTAGTTGGGTACAGAGGTATCTCCCTGTGGTTTTCTGGAAGACGTCAAGCCTACAGACAAGTTTTGAGAACAGCACAATTAACGCCCTGTTGCGGGAGTCCCCAGTTCTACATATTATTTTTGATTTCTGTCAGCTGGAGGATGGGTAAATACACTGCAGCAAACTCACCGGGGAGTACTATGCAGCCATGAAAAAGAGTAACCCACTGAATACACAACAATGTGGATGACTGAGACAGAATGAGGAGAAGCAGTCAGACACAATAGATGTCCATCTATGGGACATTCTGGAAAACCAACCCATGGTGTGAACTGTCCGATGGGTGTCGCCCTCAGGGGCAATGATAGGAGACATGAGGGGGTTTCAGGGGCTGGGTGTTCTTTGGAACACTCCTGTGTCCTGGAAAATTAATTGAACTGTATTCTTTCTTTCTTTTTTTTTTGGCCGCGCCCACGCGGCCTTGTGGGATCTTAGTTCCCTGACCAGGGATGGAACCGCGCCCCCTGCATTGGATATGCAGAGTCTTAACCACTGGACCGCCAGGGAAGTCCCGTGAACTGTATTCTTGATGTGTGCACTGTTCATGTTCTACCTGAAAAATACACACGTGTGGTCTTTTTATGTATGTGAGTATTTGAGAGGCAGCCTCAGAAATGGTCGGACTAGTTTTTTTTTTTCTTTGGCTGTGCCATGCGGCTGGGGATCACATTTCACCGACCAGGGATCGAACCCGGACCCTTGGCAGTGAAATCGAGGGGTCTTAACCACTGGACCGCCAGGGAATTCCCGGACGAATCTTCTAATGTCAAGGTCCTCCGTCATAGCCAAGCGGCAACCTCATTCCTCATCCACGCTCAAATGCCCCCTCTTGTCACCGTTATGTCCTTGAATACATTTTTTTCTCATGCCAAACCTGGGTAGGGCACATGCAGTGCCTTCTGTTCTCCCTTTGTCTCTGTGATTGGCTGAATAAAGACCCACAAACATGTGTCCACGTTCTAATCCCCAGAACCTGTGAATCTGACCTTATTTGGATAAAGAGTCTTGGCAGCGGCCATTACATTAAGATTTTCAAATGAGATCATCCTAGGGGCCCTAAATGCAGTCACAAGTACCCTTATGAGAGACACAGACACGGAGGAGAGGCCACGTGAAGGCGAAGGCAGAGACGGGAGGGACATGGCCACAAGCCCAGGACGCCTGGAGCCCCAGAAGCTGGAAGAGGCAGTAAGGACCCTCCCTGGGAGCCTCCAGATGGGGCACGGCTCTGTGCACACCCTGATTTCATCCTAGTGATACTAATTTTGGATGTCTTGTCTCCAGAAATATGAGAGGATTAATTTCTGTTGTTAGGCACCAAGTTTGTGGTCGTTTGTTACGGCGGCCCCCAGAATCTGATGCCGTGTCTTTCCATTTAGAGAGCATTCCTTGCCTTCCTCAACACGTCTCCTTTTTTTTATTATTATTAATTTTTTCTTGGAGTATAATTGATTTACAATGCTGTGTTAGTTTCAGGTGTAGAGCAAACTGAATCAGCTATACATATATATATATCCACTCTTTTCTAGATTCTTTTCCCGTATAGGTCATTACAGAGTACTGAGTAGAGTTCCCTGTGCTACATGGTAGGTCCTTACTAGTTTTCTGTTTTATGTATGGTAGTGTGTGTATGTCCATCCCAGTCTCCCAGTTTATCCCTCCCCTCCCCCCAACATTTCTGAAGTCTCACAGAATGTCTAAGTTCACCCGATCGTCTCTTGGTTCAATTTGGGTGAAAAGTTTTGGGGAAGAACCCAGCACACGCGAACAGCTTCTGAAACACAGTCTTGCCCAAACCCCAACGTCTCGATGCCATGACCCCCTCTTAAGGACATCTGTCTCCACTTGTCTCGTGTGTTATTCGTATTTTCATGCTTAAGTTTTACAAGGAAATTTGATATCCCCATCAGGAGTGGAAAACCAGTGCCATACGTTGACACATTGACAATAAGCTGCAAGAAGAAATACAAAGAGAAGAGACCATGTGACAAAAGTCTCCGATTGGCAGGACCCCAGCCCGGGAGCTGAAACGGGGTAACACGCAGGTGGCACCAATTGAGACCGCCTGTGTTTGAGCAGGGACTGAAAGGAGAATGGCTTCCTCACCGTCAAGATCCAGGATCCAGCTCTTGGGAGATACTGGTTTAGGGAATCTGATGTCCCAGAGAGTAAAAGAGGAAACTGAGGCAAAAGAATTCAGAAGTCTTGGCTTCCAGTCCAGGCTCCTGGCTCCGCCAGACTGCAGGGATACGAGGGGATGTCTCTAGGTCTTGGGGGAGCCAGGGCCAGCTGATTCAGTGACCCCCTCCCCCACCAGGAAGGAAACCCTAGATATGAGCCAGGTCTGAGGTCACGGCCCCCCGGGGCATCTTGGGGTGGATTGGGGCGGTTTCGGGAGGATGCTGCTGTCTGTTGAAAACATTCCCAGCTCGTGGCATCACAGTGCACAGGCCCGCGTGGGCAGCTGCATCTGGAATGTGCTGGCGAGAGGCGTCCAGACCTAGGAGTCTGGCCCTTCCAGAGTACAGGTCCGGCCTCCACTCTGGGTAGTGGGGAGACTGAAGTCTGAGCAACTGGGGACAGGTGGCAGCTTGAGCTGAGGCCCCTAAGGCCCGCCGTGGTCTGGCCCCTGAGCACCCTTCCACCTTTGTCTCTGCTTCCTCTCTCCCAAACACTGCTCCAATTCCAACTTTCCTGTCTCTCAGGCCTTTGTACTCACTTTGATTGCTGCCTGGAGCGCAGTTACATCATGCGTGCCTATTCTCACCCTTCACATACCAGCCGATCCCAGAGAAGACGCTCCCTCCCCTGACCTCAGTTTCCCCAACTGAACGATAAGGTGAGGCATGCCTTCCAGGTCTGATTCTAAAGTTCTGGCCCTGCTTACTCCTGAGTGGGATCTCCCTGGAGACCAGGGCTGAGATGCTCCAGGCATTATTTCATTCCATTTGTCATCAAGTCAACTTAGTTAGAGGTGAGTCTTCGCTCTCTGCCCCACTCCGTCCCTGGCCTTGGGAACTAGTGGGTAAACTGAGGCCAGAAAGAGTGAATGAGGGAAATGTCCAGGAAACACAATGATCCAGCTGACCGTTGGCTCTGCGGCTTTGAGTCAGACGGATGTGGGCCTTCATTCCAGTCTCTCTGACATTCGTGCTGTGTGTCTTTGGGGAACCTGATTGACCTCTCTGAACCTCAGCTTCCTCCACAATAAACCGGAGATAGTAATAGTTCCCTCCCCAGAGCTATCTTTGGATCAATGAAGATCGCGGATAGGAATCTCTAAATTGCAGAACGCTGTCCTAATTATTTGGCGACTATTCCTTAAACAACAACAACAACAAAACCCAGGTTCCGGGTCCTCCCAAAGATGGCTTAGATTCTCGCAGTGTTGCCCAAGCAACGGCTCTGTCCCGCCCCACCTCGACAGGGAACAGCCAATCAACGGGCACCACCGGCGCATGCCTCCCGCCTCCGGCGCCCCGATGCCCCCTGGGAATTGTGGTTCCTCCTGCGCTCTCCAGGCGCGTGGTCCCTTCGCGGCCGCCGTAGGCCATAGGACTACAACTCCCGGCGGGCGCGGGCGGCGCATGTGCGTTGCGGCGGCGCGGTGGTTCCGCGTGCTGGCGGCATGTCAGCTGTACGCTGGGGCCGCGGCGCGGCGGGGTTCGGGAGGGCCCTGTGGCCGGCGGGAACCCCCGGCCTCCTGGCCGAGGAAGGTAATGAAGGGGAGTCCCGGAACCGCTGCCCTGCCCCCCCCACCCGCGGCCGTGACCTCTGGCTTCTCGACCCTCGGGATCCAGCTTCCTCCGACACTTGCCCTTTGATCTTGGGAGTTCTGGGGAACCCAGTGACTCGACCCCGCTTTCACGCGCCCTTGGCCCACTCTCCGGACAGGGGTCGGCGGGGCACTTTGATCTTCGACCCTTGATTTCTTTTGGAGCCCCATGACCCATTATTTACGGTTTAGGGTTTTTAACCTTTGAATTGTCTGTGCCTTAGTTCGACGAACCTTTTATCCTCTACCCCACGCCCCACTTTTCTTTTTTCCTTTGCCCGTGGTGTCCCCTTCACTTTTGTCCTGTTAGTTTCTTTCCAGTGTGAGACCGGTGACCACTGACAGTTCCCACTGCCTTTAGGGTTCCTTTGCCCCTGTCAGGGCCCTCCCTCCCCCACCCCTGATGCCCGCCTCCTTCAGCCTCCCTGGTCTCTCCTGCAGGGGCTCTTGGTGGCGTCTGGGGCCGTAAGAGGAGCTCGACTGCCAGCCCTTGTGAGCAGGACCGCCGGAAGGACTGGGGCCATGCCGAGCTGCTGGAGGGTGAGCCTGACCCCCGAGGTTTGGGGCCTGAAGCCCCTTCCTCGCTGTCCCCCCGTCGGCAGCGCTGCTGGGAGCCGCCTCCCTGGTTCCCCACAGGGACCCCGGTGAGAAGGGATGTCAGTCTGTAAGGTGGGGTGACTCATGGGGTCCCGCTCTCTGGTGGTCCGAGGGCTCCCACGGTGAAGCGAGTGCTGTACACAGCGAGCTCTTGTAGTTCCCTCGTCCCAGCAGGGGCTCCCCCTTTCCAGATGAGACAGTCGAGGCCCAGATCTGTGGCTGGAGAGACTGGCTCAAGGCCACCCACCACTGCACGTGCAGAGCTGGGCTTTGAGCTGTGACATGACCAAGCTCAGTGGTCCTGGCTCAGCTTCCTGGGCTTGGGCGCACGATGGGGTCTACTCGTGGTCCTTGTCACCTGGGATGGACAGCCAGGTCCTGGCGGCCTCTGTAGCAAGTGGGGGGGCATCTGTCCTTCTCGCCGCCTCACTGTCCTCTCCCTCCCAGACGTCCAGTGCCTCCTGCTTCCCCTCCTGTCCCTTGTCCAGTGTGTGTCCAGCAGCCAGGAGTGGGGTGGGGGAGGCTTTGAAAAACAACACCTAATTTCAGAAAACCCCAAACATGCAGATCTGAAGCCACAGGTCCCATGGGCTTCAAGAGCAACCTTCTTTCGTTTCTCACCCATCTCATTATTTTAAAGCTAAGCCCAGGGTCTGGAAATCTGAATCACTTCACCTCACTCCCCAGCCTTGAACCATCCAACTGTTTCCTCTCTCACAGAATAATCTCCAGACCCCCACTGAGGGCCGTAGACCTCCAGGCCTTTGCCTACCTCCTCGGCTTCTGGCATCAGGAGCTTTGCACCTGCCTGTCCTGGGTCAGCCCCCAGGTGGCTTGGATGCGGCCGCCTCCAAGGGAAACCTGTGCCCACATCCTGCTTCTGCCTCGTGTCCTGCCCGACGCTTTGCCGCCGGCCACTGTCCCACACGTGCAGAAAGGGTCTGCTGAGTCTCCGGACACGGAGGCTAGGGCTGCGCCTGTGTTTCTGCTCTGGGCCAGCTCTCTCTGGGGCCGATGTTGTAGTGAGACAGGTGCAGGCAGGAGATGGATACCCTTGGTCCTCACATTCGCGGATTCTGTGTTTGCAAAGTCTCCTACCAGCTGAACTTGTAACCCCAAAGCCGATGCACACCTTCCCAGCTGAGGTGGAGCCGGGCGAAGCCCTGTCAACAGGCATCCTTTTCAGGGTGTATCTGGTGCCACGTTTTTGCATTTTGTGCTGTTCGTTGGTGTTTCTGCAGTTTAAAATGGCCCCAGACCTGGTGCTGGGGTGCTGTCTAGTTTCCTCAGCTCAACGGGGCTGTGACGTGCCTTTTGTAGAAAATCTGCATGTTCGACAAGCTTTGTTGAGGGGTGAGATGTAGGAGTGTTGGCTGTGAGTTCAATGTTAGTGAATTAGCAATACATAGGAAATAAGATATCTCAGATGAGAACTCACAAAACAGTGTTATGTGTGGACCTGTTGGTGGAAATATGACCACGGGCTCTCAGGAGCCCCGTGTTTGCCTGGGAGTGGTGGTTCCCTGTTCACCAGCTCAGTGGCCTGAAACTCTGTAGAACAGAACTGCCCCAGGTCCTGAGAGCTGACTGTCCTTGAAGTGGCGCAGGGCGGCGGCGGGCTGTGAATTGTCTGTGTGTGGGGTGGTGGGGTGTGGGGGTAATGGCACGTGCAAAGGCCTGAGGCCATTACGGATGGAGTGGGGGTGGGAGGGGCAGGGAGGCGCCGGCACCCGGGTGGATTTTGAAGGCAGAGCCCTGAGGAGGCGCTCACGGGCTGCATGTAGAGGGGGAGAGTCACAGACGACCTGTGACTTTTGTTCAGGCTGGGAAGGACAGAGCTTGGCGGGGGTGGGGGATGACGCAGAGAGGCAGGTTGTGGGCAACACCGGGAGCCTGTTCCGGACGTTGGGTTTGAGTGGCTCGGGTGGATGGGTGCTGGTTGGGTGGGTGGGGCGTGCGTGGCCAACGAGGTAAGTCTAGGGACGTTGTCGGTGGTCAGCAGACACACGGGGCTGAGGTCTGTCGCCTCCTGGGCAGCGGGGTCCCCTGACGTCTCGCCCTCTGCCCCACAGTGCTCAAGGCGCGGGTGCGGCAGCTGCAGGCCGAGGGCATGGCAGAGGTGACGGTGAAGAGGGTGGCCAAGAGGGTGGCCGTGGCTCGAGCCCCGGAGGCTGGCGGCGCCCAGCCACCCAGGCAGGCCCCGGCCGGGGCCAAGGGGGCCGGGGCCAAGGGCGCCGCCGCCACACTCAGCAGCCGCTGGGCGCAGAAACTGGACAGCGATCAGCAGCTGATGGAGAAGCGCAAGCAGCGGCTGGAGGGGAAGCTGCAGAAGCGTGTGGAGAAGGGGGCCTGGCAAAAGCAGCTGCGCCTGGAGCCCCGGCTGCTGAGCAGGAAGCTGGCGAGCCAGCTGCAGCACTGGGAGCAGGGGGCACCCCGGAGCCCGTGGGAGGAGCAGCTGGCACAGCTGCTGCAGGAGGCCCCACACAGGCTGAGCAGCGAGGCGGCGGCGGCTCCGGCGGACAGAGGCCCCGAGTCGCGGCTGGAGGGCCAGCAGCAGAGGCTCCTGTCCTTCTTTGAGTGCTGCCTGCTCACGGGCCACCTGCCCCTGGCCCACCACGTGCTGGTCACCCACCACAGCAAGTCCCAGCAGCAGCGGCTGCTCACGCTCTCCATGTACAACATGGTCATGCTCGGCTGGGCTCGCCAGGTGAGTGACTGGGCCCAGGGAGCGAGTGCCCCAGGGTCGGAGGCAGAAGCCAACTTGAGGGCACTTAGATTCGAACCCTTGTCTTTTAGCTCCAGGGCTCAGGCCTTTGTCTTTTATTGTTTTAATAATTCTTTAGGCTTGTTGATTATGAGTCACACGTGGCCTTCAAAGCAAAGTGTGAAAATGACCAAAAGGGCAGGAAGAAGCTGTGCTCTGGTTCAGAGCATTTCCTTCTGGTTACTTGACCACGGCTCTAGTGCGAGGGGCGCTGCAGACCCTCCCTGGGGCTGCGACCTCAGTGCTTTCCATCTGGCTTGTTCTCGTCTCGAGTTTCCTAGGTGGGCTCCTTCTTTTTAATGCAGACATTCACAGCTATGAATTTCCCTCTGCGAACAACTTTAGCTGCTTCCTTCTCCCACGTCTTCTGTTTTCACCTGCGACTTCTCCTCTGACCTGTGGCTGCTTAGGAGTGTTGCTTAAGCGCCCTTGCTGTGAAAACTTCCCCAACGCCCTCCCTCCCGTGGGTCTGCGACCTCATTTGAGGAGCAGCAGGGAAAGCGTTAGTGCCGGGCAATCAAGGGAAACAGTTGTGTGGAGACACAGGTGCAACTCACTAAGGCAGGTTGGCGGCAGGGACTTCGCTGTGCTGACTCACGCACAGAACGCGGCCCAGAGCTGCCTGATAGCGCTGGGAGGCTCCCAAGGCCTCCACAGCGACAGTCACGGGGGGCTTCTTGCCTGCATTGTCTTTGCAGGAGGGCACTCAGTTCCAGGAGTTAGTCTGCCTTCCCAGGTCTCTGGCCTCTGCCGTCCCCCCCACAAAGCGTCCTGTTACAGCAGCATATTTCTGATTAGATGAGCTTCCTGGGGCTGCCGAACAAATGAACAAACTGGGAGGCTTAAAGTAGCAGAAGTTTGTTTTCTTTTAGTCCCAGCGGCCAGACGTCCGAGGTCAGGGCGTGGCAGGGCCCCACTCCCTCTGGAGGCTCCAGGGGAGGGCGCTTCGTGCCTCTGCCAGCTCCTGGGTCTGCGATGTCCCTTGGGCTGTGACCGCGTCCCTCTGATCTCTGCCTCAGTGCTCACACGGCCTCCTCCAGTGTGACCTCATCCTAACTGCACCTGACCTCATCTAACTGACCTCATCCTAACTGCACCCTGCACCTGCAGGGACCTGGCTTCCAAATAAGGCCCTTTTCTGAGGTTCCAGGTGGATGTGAGTTTGGGGGGCCCTAGGCAGCCAGCCTATGTCGGGCAGGCCTGGCTGCCACCCAGACCTGAGTTTAGTCCCGTTCTGCCACGTGCTCCCTGTGGCCACACCCCCCCCTTCCCTCTGAGCCTTGGGTTTCCCATCTTGGGAGGAGTGAGGGCTGTAATCCAGGGCTCCAACCTCATGTATGTGTGTGCTTAACACTGTGAAGGTTCGAATGCATGTTTTCATGGTGGTGGTGACGTTACTGTGAGTTTTTTTCTTTTTTTTAATAAAAGTTGTTTCCACTTTTTATTTATTTATTGGGCTGCATCAGGTCTTAGTTGTGGCTTGCGGGATCTAGAGCGCAGGCTCAGTAGTTGTGGTGCACAGGCTTAGTTGCTCCGCGGCACGTGGGATCCTCTCGGACCAGGGCTCGAACCCATGTCCCCTGCGTTGGCAGGAGGATCCTTAACCACTGCGCCACCAGGGAAGTCCTCCTACTGTGAGCGTTTAGAGGTAGGATAGATGGGCTGAATCTGGACCAGCAGCGTCCGGTAGGCCTTTCTGTGACTTTGCCAGTGTTCCTCACCTGCTCCAGCGTCCTGTCGCTGCTGAAGCGAGTGTTTAATTTAAACTAAGCTAAGTGGCCGCTGTGGTTGGTGACTACCGGACTGAGCAGCCCCCGCTTCCTGCCCCCCACCCCGGGCCGTGCAGGCAGGCACCTAGGACCCAGTTGCTGGCACGTGGTCTGGGCTGGCAGCACCTGTCAGACAGGGTGCAGGACACATGGCGGGGTGCTGGGAATGCCTCTCTCTGGAAGGGTCTGTGCCATCTCTCCTGAGCCACCGGTGGGCTGGAGGAGAAACCACAGGGGAAGTTAGCGGCGAGGCCTGTGTGGGGGGAGGCCCGGTCGCCGGGAAACTGGGTAGAGGAGTGGGCGGGCGGCAGGGAGCACTGTGGGCCGAGCTGGGGCCTCCCTTCTGTCCACACCCGGCCCCCCCGCAGGCCCTCACCCCGCTTGGTTCCCCCAGGGCTCCTTCAAAGAGCTGACGTACGTGTTCTTCATGCTGAAAGACGCCGGCCTCGCCCCGGACCTGCAGTCCTACGCGGCTGCCCTGCAGTGCATGGGGCGCCTGGACCAGGATGCTGGTACCATCCGAAGGTGGGTGGATCGGTGTAGGGTGGCCTGGCTGAGCTGGGGGCTGGGATCCCTGGGGCTCCCCGGGCACTGGCGCTGTGAGCCGGGTGTGTGTGCCCTGCAGGTGCCTGAAGCAGATGGCGCAGGACGGGCTACAGCTGCAGGGGCTCTTCACGGCTGTGCCGCTGAGCGCCGAGGAGCGGGCTGAGCTCCTGCGGGCCGTGCGCAAGGCCAAGCCCGCCTTCACCCCCCCGCGGCCGCCCGTGCCCCCGCCCCAGGTCAACACCTCGCCGCTGCTCCGGGAGATATACGCCAAGGTGAGCTGGGGCCTGTGGCCTGGCACCTGCCGGGGGCGGGGGGCGGGGGGGGGGTTGTCATCTCCGGGTGCCTTGGCCCCTTCCCGTCTCTCCTGGCGGGATCGGCCCCACCCACCCCCATGCTGGCGGGAGGGAGGCTGCTGTGGGGGGCCCATGCCGCACCGTCCTCGGTTTCCACGTGGCGATGCAGCTGTGGGCCGAGTGTCGGGGTGTCGCAGGGCCTGTGTGCCCTCTCTAAGACTGGACAGCTACCTCCGCAGGCGGCAGGCAGCGGGCAAGGCCACACCTACCTCCCAGGGTGGAGTAGGGCATGACATCTTGAGGCACTGGGTTTTTTATTTTTACTGGGACATAGTTCTCCTATTCTACAGTTCACCTTTTAAAGTGTAATTCAGTATTTTTTTTTTTTTTACTATATTGATCTCTATGTAATTCCAGAACATTCCATTATCCCAAAAGGAAGCCCGTCCCCATCAGCAGTCAGTGCCCATTCCCCCCGCCAACCCCTGACAACCACTAACCACTAACTCTCTGTGGATCGGCCTGTTCTGGACGTTTCCCATCAGTGGAATCACACACCGTATGTCCTTCTGTGTCTGGCTTCTCTCACTGAGCATCGTGTTCTCAGGGTCCGTCCACGCTGTAGCGAGTGTCAGGGCTTTCACCCCTTCTCAGGGTTGAGTGATGTTCCCGTGTGTGGAGGGACCACATTGTGTTTATCTATCATCTGTTGACGGACACTTTGGTCGTTTCTAGCTTTTAAGCATCGTGAACCGCGTTGCTGTGGCTGTGGACAGGTCTTTGTGCAGATGTATGTTTTGGATTCTCAGTGTGTGTGTTGGGTTTCGCTATTTTTAATTTGTCTATTTTGGGAAGGGTCACACGCTCACACAGTGGCGAGTTTACAGAGAAAACGGCAGCACCCGGGGACTCGCACTGGCTTCCTGGGCACCCTGCCCGCCTGGCAAGGCCAGCAGATGCTGTTACACCAGCATCGTTGTCTTACTGTCCTGGGCCCTGCTCCCCCCGCAGCGTTAAGGATGGATGGTTTTCAGAAGACTTGGGAAAATGACTGTGATTCTGCCGGGGGGGCGGGCGGGGTCCTGGCATGTGTACGGTGGACAGCTGCTCTTCTTGACCTCGGGTGTGGATGGAACCCTGGGGGACTCAGGTCGAGAGGTCAGGCACCGGCACCTCACCACCAGCCTGTTGCCACCAGCAGGATCCCGCTGTGTCCTACCCGAGGCTGCACTTGTCCCTGAAGGAGCTGCAGGGCCTCTTCCAACAGCAGCTTCGCGTGGAGATGGCCACCACCATCACCGTGGAGTCCGTGGAGAAGGTTCCACTGCTGACCAAGGAGGTCCTGCATGCGGTAAGGGGCTGGGGGGTGGTCCGCTCCGGCTGAGCTGGGCGTCCCCTGCCTGGGCAGGGTCGCGTGGGGGAGGCCGGCTGCACGGCAACCACCCCCCCCACCCCCCCACTGAGCCAGGCACTGCCAGGCATAGGGCTGGGGCCTCGCGGGCTGCAGGGTTGGGTGGGCACGGTGATGACTCCTTGTGTACCCCCTCCCCCCAGCGGAAGACCCTGGCAGGCCTGCGCACCCGATGGAGGACGGCGCTGTACCGGGAGCTGCAAGAGACCAAGGAGAGCGAGGCCCACGCTGCTCGAGAAGGCCGCCTCTCACTCTTCCCGTACCTGTGCCTGCTCAGTGAGAAGGAGGTTGTGAGGATGCTGCTGCAGGTGCGCGCGGGGCCGGGGGGAGGGGCTGCTGCGGGTGTGCCTGCGGGTTCCACACGGAGCGCGGGGCTCATGGCGCTCGCTGCCCTCCAGACCCTCCAGGCGCTGCCCGCGCAGGGAGAGTCACTTCTCTTCTTGGCACACGAGCTGGGTCTGCGTGTCTTCAAGAGGAAGCAGCTCAGAAACGAGGTGCAGGAACTGGAGCAGCGCTACTCCAAGTACCTGCACCTGCTGGCCTCCGACACCCAGGTGAGGCCCAGGGAGCCCGGGTGGGGAAACCCAGGCGTTGAGCGGAGGTCCCCTCCCCTCTCTCCTCTCCCCTTTCCTGAGGCGGCTGGATTTGCCCCCAGTCTCCACCTCATTTTCCTCACCTAACCCTGGGATAGCAGTCAGCTCACCCCTCCCTGGGGGTGGGTGGGGGTCTCCAGCTCTGCACCCAGACTCTCCTCCCCCTGAGCCACCCTCCCGCTCGCAGGTGGCGGAACCGTGCCTGCCACGGCAGCATTGGGAGGCACTGGGGGTGCCTGAGGCCCCCCACGAGCAGCCCTGGCCCATGTCAGTGGTGGTGCAGCTGGGCAAGCAGCTGGCGGAGGTGCTGGTGCGGGCCGCGCAGATGCCCAGCAGCCTGGCAGCGCCCCGGAGCCCCGGCACGCTCATCCCTGTGCTCTACCATGTGTACTCCTTCCGCAGCTTCCGCCAGGTGGGCCACTGTGGGGACGGGCGTGCGAGGAGGCCGTGGGCTCTGGGTGGTGCAGGGCCCCTGGGCCACGGTGGGATCCTGCCAGAATTGTGCTGTGGCCCCAGACCTGGTCTCAGGGTCAGGGCGTCTGAGGGGACCCCGGGGCCCTCCTCCACGGCCTTTGGGGCAGCCCCCTGACCTTCTCTGCCTGCCCCGCCCCCAGATCGGCATCCTGAAGCCTCACCCCGCCTTCACGCAGCTGCTGGAGACGGCGGCAGAGCGCACACTGACCTTTGAGTCGACGGACGTGCCCATGCTGTGCCCACCGCTGCCCTGGACGTCGCCCCACTCGGGCGCGTTTCTGCTGAGCCCCACCAAGATGATGCGCTCAGTGGAGGGCAGCCAGCAGCACCAGCTCCTGCTGGAGCGCTGCCCGCCTGCCGAGCTGCACGGTGCCCTGGATGCCCTCACCCAGCTGGGCAACTGTGCCTGGCGGGTCAACGGGCGCGTGCTGGACCTGGTGCTGCAGCTCTTCGCTGACAAGGGCTGCCCTCGCCTGGGTGTGCCCGCCCCGCCCTCCGAGGCCCCCCGGCCACCCGAGGGCCGTCGGGCTCCCAACCGCTGCTTGCTGCCCGAGGTCTCGCCTGCTGAAAAGGCTGAGATGCGGCGGGAGCTGGCCCGGCGCCTCAAGGTGGCACGGGAGATGCAGAGCCTGCGCGCCGATGCGCTGTACCGCCTGTCGCTGGCCCGGCACCTGCGGCACCGTGTCTTCTGGCTGCCGCACAACATGGACTTCCGCGGCCGGACCTATCCCTGCTCACCGCATTTCAACCACCTGGGCAGCGACCTGGCCCGCGCACTGCTGGAGTTCGCCCAGGGCCGCCCGCTCGGCCCGCACGGCCTCAACTGGCTCAAGATCCATCTGGTCAACCTCACGGGGCTCAAGAAGCGCGAGTCGCTGCAGGCACGCCGGGACTATGCGGACGAGCTGATGGAGGACATCCTGGACTCGGCGGACCGGCCCATGACGGTGGGTGGCGTGGGGAGGACAGCAGCTGGGCCCTGACCCCTGACCCCTGACCGTCTGGCTCTCCTGGCCGCCGCGGCACCCACCTCAGACCCATGCAGGCACCCCCCGCCCCCTACTTCTTCCCAGGCACCCCTCTGCTTGTCTTTCCCTCTGTCCTGGGCCATCAGCAGCCTCCCATGCCGCAATAGGCCTCCCTCCAGGCTGGCCCCTCCCTGGTCTGTCACTCCTGTTCTCTGTCCACACCTGTCCCCACGACACCTGGACCCGCCCGGGAGGTGCCCCCAGGCTGGCTCTGACCCCGCCGGGGCTGGCCTCACCCAGCCCGCTGCTTCCTGCAGGGCCGCAAGTGGTGGATGGAGGCGGATGAGCCCTGGCAAGCCCTGGCCTGCTGCATGGAGGTCGCCCGGGCGGTGCGCGCCCCCGACCCCGCCGCCTACGTCTCCCACTTCCCAGTTCACCAGGTGAGCCAGGGGACTCTGGTGTGGAGCACCCTGCCCTTGCGGGCCCCTGCCCGGGCTGAGGCACCGCGGGGTGGCCCGGGTGTCTGGCACCTGGCCATCCCACTGCACAGGCTGGTGCTCCCACGGCGAGCGGCTTGTGCAGGCACGCCGCCCCCCTTCTGCGCCTCGGTTCCGCTTTGTGGGAGGTCCAGGGAGCTCGCCGTGAGCGGAGCTGGGGAAGCCTGGAGCTCGCCGTGCCCCGCCCCTCGCTCCCTGCGCCTCACTCTTCCCCCCTCGCCCAGGACGGCTCCTGTAACGGCCTGCAGCACTACGCCGCCCTGGGCCGGGACAGCGTGGGGGCCGCCTCCGTCAACCTGTTGCCCTCGGACCTGCCGCAGGACGTGTACAGTGAGGTGGCGGCACAGGTGCGCACCCACCCCGACCCCGCTTGCTCTTATCCCCCAGCCCCACCCGGGTCTGTCTGTCTGTCGAACATCTGGGTGCTGTGGACCCCACTGCCACGGCCGCCAACTGTCAGGTGACCCGGCAGTCAGGCAGGGTTCCTGGGGGACGTGTCAGAGGGGGCAATGGTGAGGTCCAGGGGAAGAGAAGGAGCCTCGGGGTGGGAGGCTTCTGGGTGGGCAGGGCCCCGCCCACTGATGCCCCGCCCACTGACCCCTGCTCCAACAGGTGGAGGTGTTCCGCAGGCAGGACGCCAAACAGGGTGTGCAGGTGGCCCAGGTGCTGGAGGGTTTCATCAGCCGCAAGGTGGTCAAGCAGACGGTGATGACTGTAGTGTACGGGGTCACCCGCTACGGGGGCCGCCTGCAGATCGAGAAGCGCCTCCGGGAGATCCACGACTTCCCCCAGGTGCGCGGGGCCGAGACTCCAGATCCTGCCGGCCACTGTCCTGTAGCAGGTGGCCGCTGGGCAGCAGGCGGTCCTGACACAGGGTCTTGTCTCTGCCCACCGTGGGGTCCTCCAGCGGGGCCCATGGGAGCGAGCCCACCCCCTCAAGAGTGCGCGAGGTCACTGGCCCAGGGCCATCAGGCGTTGTAGAGGGAACCTGGGCCCCGCCCACGCCCTCCCCTCACCCTCTCCCCAGGACTTCGTGTGGGAGGCTTCTCACTACCTCGTGCGCCAGGTGTTCAACAGCCTGCAGGAGATGTTCTCGGGCACCCGGTCCATCCAGGTGAGGCCTCATCCTCCCCTTGCCCCCCGTCGGCCGTGGCTCCCCAGACCCGGCCCCCCTGAGCCCGGTGTCCGTCCCTGCAGCGCTGGCTGACCGAGAGCGCCCGGCTCATCTCCCACACGGGCTCGGCCGTGGAGTGGGTCACGCCCCTGGGCATCCCCATCATCCAGCCCTACCACCGTGACTCCAAGGTCATGGTATGTGCAGCCCCCCCGCCCCCCTCGCCCCCCGCCGCTGCCGCGCCAGGCAGGACTCAACGCCCCTGCCCCTACCGCCCCTACCCTGCAGATCAAAGGCGGGCTCCAGAGCCTCACCTTCAGCAGCAGCGTGGACACCAGCCAGTGAGTGCACAGGGTGGGGGGGCGGGGCCGGGGCGCCTGGGCCGGGAGGCCACTGGGGTTGGGCCGGGCCGGGCTGAGGCTCCAGAGTCCCCCACCTTGCACCCCGCCCCCAGGAAGCCCAACACGCTGAAGCAGAAGAACGGCTTCCCGCCCAACTTCATCCACTCACTGGACTCCTCGCACATGATGCTCACGGCCCTGCACTGCTACAGGTGCACCAGGGCTGGGGACGCCGCGGTGGGTGCCGCCCGCTGGGGATGGGGTCAGGCGAGGACCGAAGCTGTGGGGGTCTGGGGGACCTGGTGCCCCAGAGGCGACAGGCCTCGAGGCAGGGAGGGGTTGGGATGTGGCTGACTGGGCAGGGGAGGGACTCCAAGTGTGCAGCTGGCCGTCGGAGGGTCCGCGGGCCCAGCCTGCTGTGTGGCCTGCTCTTGACGTGTGTGCACCTGCCAGGGCAGGCAGAGGGTGTCTAGTTTCTCACGGTTCTGTTAGAAACGGCTGCTCCTGTGGGGGGGGGGGGTGTGTGTGGCCGCACTGAGCCAGACTGCTGTGGGAATTCTGTGTTCTTCCTGTGTCCCCCTGGGGTGGCTCGGGGACCCCTGGGATGGAGCCCTGTGGTGGAAGGGGGCCCAGCCTCAGCCATCCCCTACAGGAAGCTGAGAATCAGTTGGGTGGCAGCTGGGGGTAGGGTGGCAAAGAGGCTTCTTCCTAAGAGGAGAACTTGTCACTTGCCTGCTGAGGGGCACGTGTGGCGCACAGACAGCTGCTGGAGTGTGCGGGGGTGAGGGGCGAGAGGAGAGTGGGCGTCACTGGACAGTGGGCCCCCCGGCTGAGCGGTGGGGAGGGGCTTGAGGTGAGAGCTGGGCCAGTGCTGGGCAGCGGTGGGGTGTGGATTGTGAGGGAGGGGACCTCAAGGCGTGGCCTCTCCACGGGGGCCCCTCACTGCTGCCGCAGGAAGGGCCTGACCTTCGTCTCGGTGCACGACTGCTTCTGGACCCACGCCGCTGACGTTGCGGTCATGAACCAGGTGCAGGCCCACCCCCACTAGGGCGGACACCCCCGGCTCTCGCGCCCCCGACCTCATCCCCTCCTGACCTGGGAAGCCCGGTCCCCCTGCCCCTTGGGCCTGGCTCCTGGCTGCTGACGCCCCCCCACCTCCCCCACCCATCGCAGGTCTGTCGCGAGCAGTTCGTCCGTCTGCACAGCCAGCCCATTCTCCACAACCTGTCCAGGTTCCTGATTGAGCGGTTCTGCTCCGACCCCAGGTGACGCACCCCCCAGCCCAGCACCGCAGAGGCCGCTCCCTCCCCAGGCCGCCCCAGCCTTACCCCCACCCGGCCTTTGCCCTCAGGACCTCCAAGAGCATCTGGGTCTCCAGGCTGATGGACACACTGCTGTCTGTGCCCAAGACAGGTGAGGCCCAGGGCTGGACGGCCCCTCACCGGGCTGGGGCGGGGCCTTCCCCAGGGCCCGCCCCCAGCCTTCTGCTCTGCTCCGCAGGGACATTCAACCTGGAGCAGGTGAAGCACTCCACGTACTTCTTCAGCTGACGGCCCGTGCTGCCTCCCTGTACCTTAGTGTGAATAAAGGTCTGTCACCACGTGGGGGCCGCTTGCCTCGGGGAGGGGCGGGCTGCGCGCTGGGTCCAGGCAGAGCGATCATACGCGGCAGGCTGGGCGCCAATGCTGTCGTTTATTGCGCGGAATGGGGGCGTGGGGCTTAGTGGGGCGTGGGGGGCGCAGTGGGCGCTGCTGCCTCGGCTCGTCAGTACATTCACCATGACGGCAGGGACCCCCCCCCCCAGCCTCGCCCCTACGCTGGGGTGCTGGAGGGAGTGGTATGTGCCCACTCCGGGGCGGTCACCGCGGACGCACGTGGACAGGGACCAGGCTGGTTATTGCGTGAGCGCGATGGGGGCAGCGGGAAGCCGGCGGGCTAAGTATTGCACTTAAAAACAGATCCTCATTGGAGGGCGAGGGCGGGCGCGGGCGGGGCTCCACGGCCCTCTTCCCCTTGGCCCCGGCCGGCCTGTCCCCGCTTCACAGTTGGGGGAACTGAGGCACCGAGGTGAAGGGAGCCCCCTCGCCCGCGCGTGCGCGGGGCCGCCGGGGGCAGGGGCAATGTGGGTGGGCTCAGGGCGATGGGTGGCTTGGCGGGGGTGTCCCGCCGGCCCGGGTCGCCCGTCCGACTACGACTACCTACGTCTCCTCTATGGCTTCTGGGGCGGGCGGCCCGGGCTGCGCAATGGCATGGCTTTGGTCTGAGTGACAGCCCCGCCCCGGCCTGGCTGGGCCACAGGGCGGCGCGCAAGGGTCACAAGTTGGACGAGAGACGTGAGCGCGCGGAGTCCAGCGGGTCGGGTCCGCCGGTGGCGCCAGGTGAGGGTGAGGGCGAGGCCGAGTCCCTGCGGTCCGGGCTGGGCCCTGCGGCCCGGGCGGCGGGCGCAGGCCCCAGGCGCGGCGTGGAGCTGCTGGCCGGGCGCACCGAGGCTCCGGGGCCGGGGCCAGGGCCGGGTGCGCCGTGGGGCAGCGAGGGCTGCGAGGCGGACAGCGGGCGCGAGGCGCGGCTCAGGCGGCGCGCGGGCAGCGCGGGCCCGGCGCAGGGCGCAGCAGGTGAGCCAGGCACGCCGCCATAGGGCGAGGTCCGCGGTGCCCGGGGGCTGGAGGGCGCGCCCGGGGGGCTGGCAGCAGGCCCGGGCCCGGGCGAGGCGGCCGTGGGCGCTGGCCCGGGGGGCAAGCGGTGCACGAGGCGCGGCGAACCGAGCGCCAGGGGCCCGACGAGCGGGTGCGCCACCTGCGGGCAGAAGCTCATGGCCACGGCCTGCTGCAGCGTGGCAATGGCCGAGGCGCCCTGCGGCGGCGGCGGCGGCGGCGGTGGCGGGAAGAGGCCGACGCGCTGGCCCAGCTCGGCCTGCTGCACCATCTCGCGGTCGTACTTGACGATCTCCTGGATGATGGCGTTCTCCTGGTTGTTGAACACGCCCGAGTTGAGGTCGTGCTGCACCTTGTGCAGCAGGATCGAGTTCTTCTTGCCTGGTTTAGGGGAGGGGGGCGCGTCAGAGTTGCCTGCTGCCGTGCGCTGCACACACGTGTGGAGCGCCTTCTGCGTGCAGTAGGCCTGCATCTGAGTGCCTGCCCTGAACAGCCAGCACGAATGGAGCCCCTCCTGCACACAGCAAACATGCCAAGTGTCTGCTGTGTATAGGAAGCTGAACTAGTACACCTACCGTATACAGCAAGCATGAATCAAGCACCTTTGTGTGTAGCAAACAAACACGTCAAGCACCTGCTTCACACACAAAGCAAGTATGAGACACCCGAATCCTGCTGGCATGCAGGGAGCACTTCCTGTATACAGCAAGCATGTATCGTGCACCTGCTGTGTACACCACGCAGGTATCAGACACTTACTGTGCACAGCAGCCCACGCAGACTCCTGCCTGTACACGGCCGGCATGCTGAATGCCTGCCGTGTACGTAGCAAGCATGGGTTGAGTGCTTACTGTATATAGCAAACACATCGAGCAAATACTGTACAGAGCAAAAATTGAAGCGCCTCTTATAACATAAACACGTTGAGTGCTTTCTGCGTACTGGGAAGTCTTAACAACTCTTCCCTACCGCACCCCATTTTGCTTCTACAGCCGTTCGCTGTCTTTATTCCCACACATAGCACCAAGGGCCTCTACCTCTCTGAATCCTGCTCTAGTCTTCAGCAAGTCCTTGGCCATTTCTAAGGTTCCCCCTGCCCGGCCACCTCTCCCTTTACCCAAAGCCACCCCCCCACACACACACAGGCCAGGCCACCAGATTCCTCCATATGCCCACCCTCATAAAGTGCACAGGTCCTGATCAGGTCCTCCCCTGCCTGGGATCATCCATGGCTCCCCAATGCTTCTGACCTACAGCCCAAGCGCCTTCCTCTACAGCCCTGTGGCCTCATGTGCCTGGTGCCCGCCTCCCTCCCAGCTTCCCTGAGTCCCTGGACTCCAGGCCTCTTTCCCACCTCAGGGCCTTGGCACATGCTGTCTCCACTCCCAGAACATGCCTCTGTCTTTCTACCGGCAACGCCTACCCATCTGGGTCTCCACTTGGAGTCACAAGGACATCCCCTCCTCTGTGACGAGCCTGAGGGCAGCCACCCCGTCAGCCTCATGGGCCACATCTACACCTCCCGGCACACAGCAGGTGCTCAAACATTTGCCTAGGGAGCAGAAACACCCATTTCCCCATCCTTGGGAAACCGGGGCCGTGTCTGGCCAAGGGAGAGAGTGGGTCAAGGAATCTGGTCCGGGGGTCAGAAGGGGCCCTGAGGGTCAGCTGGGCCATGCCACCCCACTCCTCAGGCGGCCCCCCGACAGCCACTGAGGCTGACCGCTGGGCCCACTCACCGATGCGGTCCAGGCGGTCGATGGCGACCGTCTCGAAGGCCCGCCGCATCATGGGGTACTCCTCCAGCACCTCGTTGAAGTTGTCCACGCTCAGCGAGTAGAGGCGGCAGTAGGTGTCAGCCCGCACGCTCGCCGTGCGCCGGCCCCGCGTCAGCAGGCAGATCTCTGCGTGCAGCCGGGGCAGCGTCCTCACTGCTGGGCCACACCCAGCGGCCCAAGCCAGCTGTCCCCAGGGCCCTCCCAGCCAGCAGAGCAGTCCAGCCCCGCCCCCCACCGCCCCAGGGCCTTCCTGCTGCTCGGGTTCCCCACCCTGACCTCCGTCCGCCGCCAGCGCCCCTGCCCACAGACACTCACCCCCGAAGTAGGAGCCGTCGGACAGCTTCATCTCCTTGTTGCCCTTGGTGAGCACACTGACCACCCCATGCTGGATGAAGTACATCTTCTTGCCAACGGTGCCCTCACGGATGATGTAGTCACCCGGCTGGAAGACCTCGAACTTGAGCTTGGTCAGCATGGCCGTGACGAAGTTGGGGTCGGCGTTGGCAAACAGCGGCATCGAGGCCACCAGCTTCCGGCAGTTGAAGTTGACGATCTCCTGTAGGGGTGGGAGGCGGGGGTGACGGCAGGGCGCACACCCGATCCTCCATCGCACCCTACCTTTGGGACCGTTGCACCTCTCAGACCTTCGGTTTGTGAAAGGGATTTAACACGTTAGCCTGAAAGCCAGCATCTTAATAGGCAAACACTGGAGGTTTTGCCACCAAAGACAGGATCAAGAAAAGATTCCCAAGATCCTCTACTGTTGAACTCTGTGTTGGCAATACTGGCCGATGCAGTTAGACACGAAGAGCATTCAGAGACGTAAGAATTGGAAAGGAAAAAGTAAAACTATCTCTTTACTATCTGTATTAATGGGATTGCCTGAAAAACCCGGAAGAGTCAACGGAAAACTGTAACAAGGGAAATTTGTCAAAATAGCAAGTGGTTAAAAAAACCAACATGAAAACCAAGAGCCTTAAAACGAATCCACGGG
The DNA here is from genome assembly GCF_949987515.2 of Delphinus delphis. Lineage (NCBI taxonomy): Eukaryota > Metazoa > Chordata > Mammalia > Artiodactyla > Delphinidae > Delphinus > Delphinus delphis. The sequence continues at coordinate 1,891,381 of NC_082685.1, read as the reverse complement.
GGTAGAAGTCAGGATGACGGTTATCCTTGGCAAAGAAGCCTCTGCGGGATGGAAATGCTCCGTATTTGATCTGGGTGGGGGTCATGGGCGGATTTCACCTGACGGAGCATCCATCGGGTGTGCCCTAATGACGGGGCACTTTGCTTACCTTACAAAGAAAATCGGGCTTCCCTGATGGCGCAGTGGTTAAGAGTCCGCTTGCCAATGCAGGGGACACGGGTTCGTGCCCCGGTCCGGGAGGATCCCACATGCCGCGGAGCAGCTAAGCCCGTGCGCCACAACTACTGAGCCTGTGCGCTAGAGCCCGCGAGCCACAACTACTGAGCCCGCATGCCACAACTACTGAAGCCTGCGCGCCCTAGAGCCCATGCTCCGCAACAAGAGAAGCCACTGCAATGAGAAGCCTGCGCACTGCACAGAGTAGACCCCGCTTGCCTCAACTAGAGAAAGTCCGCGTGCAGCAACAAAGACCCAACACAGCCAAAAATAATTAATTAAAAAAAAAATCCACAGCTTTTGTACAGGCAAACGAAAGGCACTTCGAAGAAGACGTAATGGATGAGAAGACCCCATTTCCACCCACATAAAGAGCTAAGTGAGATGCCATGGCACGAGTTTACCAAGACATGGCCAAATCTATATGAGGAAACGTTGAAAACCCTCCCAGAGGCACAGAAGAGCCTTGAACACATTGCGTCCTTAGAGAGCGCTGCTCACCATCTTCGAGACGGAAGACACCCGTTCTCCCCGGGCAGGGATACAGGACACAGAGCCCTGTGGAAATGCCGCCCGGCTCGCTTCTCGATAACCGGGGCTAGTCAAGTGCATTTAGAACAAATGAGCAGAAGTAGCAGGAAGCCCGTGACAAAAGACAAGCAGGGAGGGGGAACTCACCCTCTAAGACACCGAAGCACATCGCAAACCTCTGCGATGCAGAGTGGGTTTGGCGCGCACAGAGCAGACAGGCCGATGGGACAGATGAAAAGTCCAGAAATAGACCCAAGCAGGAGGGAACTTCAGCCTAAGGTGCCCCTCGCCCACCAAGTCTCGGGGCAGAGCCAGATGGTTCAGCCCCACACAGCAGATAAGACTGGATCCCTTCCTCACGCCAGATTCCACGATAAATTCCAAAGGCATAGGGGGTCTACATGCCAATAATGAAACCCTACAAGTATGAGAAGAAAACGTGGGCAAATTCCTCTAAAGCCTGGGTGTGTACAGCAAGCAGGTATTGGGCACCTGCTGTATACAGCGAGCATGTATTGTGTGCCTGATGTCTGCAGAGAGTAGATATTGACCTACTGTGTACAGCAGTCAGGTGTTGAGCACCTGCTGCGTACAGAAGGCAAACACTGAACACTGTAACACTCGCTCTGTTACACAAGCACACATTGAACACTTACTGTGTACAGCAAGCATACATGCAGCACCTGACGTACAGGGCATAAAAATTCCACACGTGGGGGAATAAAACCACAGTAAGCAAGTTTTAAAGATAAAATGGCCAGGGACCTCCCTGGTGGTGCAGTCGTTAAGAGTCCGCCTGCCAATGCAGGGGACACGGGTTCGAGCCCTGGTCCGGCAAGATCCCACAGGCCACGGAGCAGCTAAACCCGAGAGCCACAACTACTGAAGCCCGCGTGCCTAGAGCCCATGCTCTGCAACAAGAGAAGCCACTGCAAGGAGAAGCCCGCGCACCGCAACGAAGAGCAGCCCCCCGCTCGCCGCAACTAGAGAAAGTCCGCATGCAGCATCGAAGACCCAACGCAGCCAAAAATAAATAAATGAATAAATAAATAAATAAATCGCTCCCAATTTTCAAAAAATAATAAAAACAACAAAAAGACCAAAAGTTCTGTAGGAAAACAAGCAAAAGTTATAAACAGTTTACAGAAAGAAATGCAAATAAGCCCCTGATGGCAGGAAAATAAGAGAATCGCACCTGAGGGGTGCACCTCTCACCTGGGCGTTTTGGGACCGTCTCCCTCGTGGCGCCCTCGGAGGGGAATCTGGACAGACCGGCAGGGCCCCGACCCCACCCTCGCCTCTGCCCTGTGCCGCGAGCTCCTCCCACAAAGCATAACAGGACCCAGAGAGGGAGCGCCAGGCACGGACACCCCGGAGGCCTGCCCGCCTTTGTTTTGTTAAAAAGGCAGAAAATGGACGGAGAGAGCAGGAGGAAACCGGGCAGAGGGACAGGACAGAAGACGGCCATTTTCTGAATATATCTGGTTTTGTAAATTTGACTTTATGTAAACACCTAAGTAATGATCAAACACAGGTCGCCAGGGGCTGGCGGGAGGGGAATGGGGAGTGAGGGCCGGGTGTCCTGAGCAGCCGGGGAGGCCAGGCCGCGGGATTAGGCGGCAGTGGTGGCACCACTCTGAATACACTCGACACGGCATTTCATGCATGTTGTGGTCTGTGACGTGTTTGTCTGTAAATGAGTGAATGAATGAAAATAATTACCCAGCGAATATTTTCATTGCAGGTAGCCACAGTGCTTGCCTGCTGGGAGGCACCTCCACCCTCGGGAGAAATCCTAGCGCCCGTTCCTGTCCCTCCTCAGGGCCACGCAGGCTCACACTTGCCTCTGTGAGTCGCCCCAAGCCCCTCCCCACTCCGTCCCTCCCAGAGCTTCCCCTCTGGCACCACCTCCCTGGAAACAGGGCAGGGTACACGGCTGGCGCCCAGTAACTGCTTGCTGAGGGTCACGGGTTGAACTGTCCGCCCACGACCGTCATACGCTGAAGTCCTGAGCCCTGGTACGTGTGAACGGGGCCAGATGTGGAAACAGGGTCTTTGCAGGTGTGATTGGTTAAGATGAGGTCGTGCTGAACCCAGTGGCTGGTGTCCTTACAGAGGAGGGGACACAGAGACACAGGAACAGGCCACGTGAAGATGAAGGAAGAGGCCAGGGTGACGTGTCCACAAGCCAAGGACACCGAGAACCATGGGCCACAACAGGAGCTGGGAGGGGCAGGAAGGACCCTCCCTGGAGCCTCTGGAGTGGGCACCCCGCCCCTCACCTCCTGCAGGGGCCCGTGGGGCTCCCCCAGGACCCTCCTCCGCACGCGGACCCCCACCTCACCTCCCGCAGGGGCCCATTGAGCTCGCCCAGGATGCTGTCCTCGTCGAACATCTTGCCCTGGTAGCGGTGCTCGTAGTAGTCATGGATCTTCTGGCGGAAGTCAGCAGGCAGCTTGTGGAAGGACATGTACTGCTCCACCTGCTTGTACTGTAACAGGGCAGGGGGGGACCCGGGTCAGTGGCCGCCGCTCCCGAGCCCCCGCCCCGAGTGGGCCTCGACTTAACAGTAACACAATACGAGATGCCCAGGGCGATCTGAACTTCAGATAAACGACCAAAATGCCCCAGATAAGGATATCCTGGGCAGGGGACTTCCCTGGTGGTGCAGTGGTCAAGAATCCGCCTGCCAGTGCAGGGGACACGGGTTCGAGCCCTGGTCCTGGAAGATCCCATGTGCCGTGGAGCAGCTAAGCCTGGGGCAGCTAAGCCTGTGCGCCACAACTACTGAGCCTGTGCTCTAGAGCCCGTGCGCCACAACTACTGAGCCCGCGCTGCACAGCAAGAGAAGCCACTGCAATGAGAAGCCCACGCACCGCAACTAGAGAAAGCCCACGCGTAGCAGCGAAGACCCAACGCAGCCAGAAATGAATGAATGAATTAAAAAAAAAAAGTTATTGCTATGTCCTGAATTTCCTTTTTTTTGGCCATACCACACGGCATGCAGAACTTCCCCTACCAGGGGTGGAACCCGTGTCCCCTACAGTGGCAGTGTGGAGTCCCTGGACCACTGGGGAGTCCCGTCCTGAATTTCATCTGGCAACCCTTTCCCGCCACCAGCACCCCACCCCCAGCCCTTAGAGGGGGCTGTACTGGCCCCCGCCCCAGAGGTCCCAGACCCTTTGGTGGCCCTGGCTCCCCTCCCCAATGATCTTTCTAGAAATCAGCCCAGCCCCGCCTGGCCACAGCTGCCCTGAGCTCAGCGGAACCCGTGACGGCAGGCGGGTGGCGGCACCAGTTCATGTTTGGGTAGGAGGCTGGTGGCTTCCGGACAGCCGGGGTGCCTGGCACCAGGCCCAGCTGACCCAGCCGACCCGACTGCTGGGCACTGCTTGGGGGCTTGCAGCTGCCTGGCCAGGGCCAGCCACCGGATAGCAGTGCAGGGCCAATGGGGCGATGTCCCAGGGACCAGGCCCCCCTTGGCCTTAGGGAGGGGAGACTGAGGCTGACCTCCAGAAAGGGCTGGCCTGTGGGGTCGCACCCGCCCTCTCTCGGTCCTTCCCGGCCCACAGCCCTTGGATTGGCTCCACGGAGGCTCCCCCACCAAGGCCAAGTGCCAGGACATCCTTGCTCCCCCAGAGGCTTCCCCCGTGTCCTTGAGCGACCCTAGGACCCCAGCCCCTCCCGAGACGGCCCAGAGACCTTCCCCCCCGCCTGGAGCCCCCTGATGCCCCTTGGACTGGCCCTGTCCTGTTCGGACCCCTCTGGCTCCCGTCCCCTCCCTTGGCCTGTGTCTCCCTCAACCCCTCCTGCCCTGTCCCCCTCCAGGCTCCAGACTTCCTTCCTCCACAGAGCTGGGGGGATGTGGGGTGCCGCCCCCTCTCACCTTCTCCTGGTACTGGCGCCGCGAGGAGTCCAGCGACTGAATGAGGGCAGTGGCGTGGCCGATGAACATGGCGTAGCAGGTGGCGCCCACGATCATGCTCAGCATCGTCAGCCAGATGTCCGTCATGCTCTCCGGTGCCTGCCGCCCGTACCCGATGCACAGCATGTGGCTCATGGCCTTGAAGAGCGCGAAGGAGTAGAGCTCACTCCACGAGTGGTTCTGCAAGGCCACGGGTGGGGGGGCGGGTGGGTGGGCGCTCGTGGCCCCCAGGGAGCCCCTTGACGCACACCACCCCCCCAGGGCCCCGCCTGCCCGTCCTCCCCCAGGCATCCAGGTGGTGAGCTCCGTGTCTTCCAGAGGTAACCAAGGGACACTGAGACTCAGGCAGCTGACATGGCTGTGCGCACACGTCACAGCCACTCAGCAGCAGGTGCGGGTCTGAAGCCGCCTCCCCACTTCAGTCCTGGGAAACTGAGGCTCGGAGGGGCCAGAGTCTAGCCTTGGGGGCTCAGGAGCCCCCACCACTTTTCAGCCTCTGATGAGAGTGTCTGTGAGGCCAAGAGAATGGGAAAGTTCCGGGGACCCCGGAGACAGTGAGTTGGGGACACTGGCATCTGATCAGAGGGGCGGAGAGGGGGGAGGCATCAGGCAGGACCAGGAGCCCTTCCCAGTCCTCAGCTGACCCGGCTAGGGGAGGGGGCAGCGGGCCCCGTTCAGGAAACAGGACCACATGCCTGGGTGTCCGGCCAGACAGTGAGCTGCCTCAGCCAGGCAGCTGTGCCAGGCGCCGGCTGGGCACCCACGGGTTTTCCCTCCGCTGCTCCCGCCCGTCAATGCCCACCTGCCCTGTGCCCCACGTGCAGGAGGAAAGCTTTTAACACTCAGCGTCTCAGCCAGGAAGTAATAGGTGCTTGTGAGTCTCCAATTTTTATCTCTCACGGCCCATGATACCACTTTTCCATTTGAGGACTATGATATAAAACTGTCTTTTAAATACATGTATGCAAATTAAAAAGTGGAATGCATCGCAAAGCACAGTAAGCAGATGATGCGATCCCTGGGGGGCAGAAACTATCCTATAGCCCTCAAACGGTCAAAGATCTCCATGGTCCCGGGGTCTGCAAGGCAAGGCTCGAAGTCGGATAGCAGCCCACAGGGGCGCTCACCCCCAGAGGAGTGTTTCAGGCGCCGTGCGCTCCGGGAGCGGATGTGGGGCGGGGGGCTCGGGGCTCACCACCATGCCGTTGATGGAGACCCAGCAGTTGCGCGGGAAGTCCTGCAGCATCGGCACTAGGAACTGCAGGCAGCCGTCCCAGTGGCACAGGAGCAGCATCATGCTGATGAGGTTGCAGATGCGCATGACCGCGCTGGCCAGGTCATAGGTCATGTGGAAGATCTGGCGGGTGGGGCGGCGTCCGTGAGAGTCCCGCAGACGGTGTGCGAGGGAGAGGCCTCCGCCCACGGCCTCTTGCGACCCGGGCAGTGGGAGGACGAAGCCCTCCGCAGGGCCCACTCCCCTTGGGAGCCGCCCCACCTCACCACGCCCCCCACGCGGCCGGTGGGGCCCCCGCTCCTGTGAGACCCGTTGCCTTTCAAGGTAATGCAGCACCCTAGACTAGAGCACATGGCCCCCTGCTCGGCCTGCCGCCCCGGGCGCCCAAATCTCTCTGCCTGGTCGCCTGCCCACTGCCCTCTCCCAGGACCACGGCCTCGTTCCGCAGCCTTGTCCCCACCCACTCCCCGCCTCGGAGCCTAGCTGCTGTCCTGGACAGTGGCGGCGACTCTGAGCCCGCGTGGTGGCCGCGGGCTTCAGGAATCAGGTCACACTCAGTCCAGAGGCGGGTCTGAACTTGGGGGAGAGGGGCGTGATTTCGCTTCTCGGAGCCTCAGTTTCCCCGTTGCCACCGGGGCTGTGGAGTATGCCTCTTACAGGGTAGAAGGAAGGAGAGCGGTGCGGATGCGTTAAGCGTCCATGCTGCGCTCCCTGTGACCCCCCGACCCTCCACCGGGTACAAGCTCCTGTGACCGCGCCCCGTGCCCCCCGCCCCCGCCCAGAGGCCCAGGTTCCACCCCTAAGGTTCCTAGGCCCCTCACTGCAGTCCCTGTAACTCCGCCCAGTGCCCCACCCAATGACCCCGCTCGTTTGCCTGTATCCCCACCTGTCCTCTCACTGTGACCATGTCCCTGGACCCCGGTAGCCCCGCCCAGAGTCTCCCATCATGGCCCCGCCTTTTTGTTCCTGGTGCCTCCTTGCCCCCCTCCTGCAGCCAATGGCCGGGTCCCATCACGGCATCCTCACCCATCACCACCCCCTCGCTCATCACAACCCCGCGCCCCTACATCCTAGCCCCGCTCCAGCCCATCACGACCCCACAGACCCCACGCCTGCATCCGCATCACCACTCCTCCTCGCTCATCACGACCCTGCCCACGCCCATGACCCCGCCCCTGCGCCAACGTGCAGCCGTGCTCACCTCCTCCCATTGGTGGATGTAGCGGATGAGGCGCGACAGGCGGAGCAGGCGCAGCAGGCTGAGGATCTTGGTGAAGCGCACGATGCGCAGGGCGCGCGCCGTCTTGTAGACCTCGGAGTCGATGCCCTTCTCTACGATGAGGAAGATGTAGTCCACGGGGATGGAGGACACGAAGTCTACCACGAACCACGTGCGCAGGTACTTCTTCTTGATCTTCTCGGGGTCCAGGATGATCTCCGTGTTGTCCTCGATCACGATGCCCGTGCGGAAGTTCAGCACCAGGTCCATGAGGAAGAATGTGTCCGAGACCACGTTGAACACAATCCACGGGGCCGTGGTCTCGTCCTTGAAGAAGGTGATGCCCACGGGGATGATGATGAGGTTTCCCACCATGAAGAGCAGCATGGTGAAGTCCCAGTAGAACCTGGGGGCGAGGTGCAGCCGGTCACGCGGTCACACCTCCACCTTTGCGCGGGGCCCTGCGCGGGGCCCTCCGCGGAGCCTGCCTGCCCCACCACACGCGCATGCGCCTTTGAAGACCAGCCCAGCGCTCGCCTCCTCCGGCAAAGCTGAGACTTTGGCCCCGGCTACTGTGGACCCCGCCTCCAGGAAGCCCTCCCAAGCCCCAGACAGCACTGCTGGGCTCCCCCAGCCCAGGTCCCTCTCTCTGGCCCAGCCTGACCTTCTCTCCTTGAAGAAGCCGGAGACCTGGAAGAGTCCAAGAGGCCGCTCAAAAATTGACTAAATGTTTCCCAGGACCAAGAAGGCCCAACGTGCCTGGCACAAGGCTGCCGTCCAAAAAGCACTAGGGCCGAGCCAGGAGGGGAAGACAGACAAGCGGAGGAGCTGGAGGGGCGGGGGGGTGGGGGGTGGGAACTGCAGCCAGGAGGGTTGAGTGGCTGGGCGGCCGGGGGCTGCAGGTGCCGGGTGGGCACCGGACACCCACAGTTTGACATCCAGGTGCAGGACCCCCACCCTGGCCAGACTTCCCAGTGGGGCACCGGAAGGCTGAACAGGGGGCACTGGCTGTCCATCCATTTCAGGTAGCAGCCGGGGGGGCTGGGGACCGGACAGAGGCCAGGGTGCCAGGCCGTCTGGGAAAAAAGGAGAAGCCAAGGCCTGCCCGGCAGAGCGCAGGGCCAGGTGGCAGAAGAGCCTGAGGGACGGGACTTGGCCACGGCTCGGATGTTTCATGTGATAAGTACACCTGAAAAAGGGATGACTGGCCAAACATGCCCAGGACCGATACAAGTCCTGGAGGTCCATTCCAAAACTCCACCCGGGAATTCTGTGCTCCCAGAAAAAGGCCCGTCCATCTGAGGAATATTAACGGCCAGGCACAGTGTCCTGAGTCCAGCATTTACCCACGAGGACAGACAGATGCAGCAAAGGCCACATGGAGAGATGCCCAGCCCTGCGGCAATCGACAAAATAGGAAAGAAAACCACTCCAAGAGAAACCTGTTGGTTCCTGAGAAAGTTAGAGTCACCATGTGGCCCCGCAATTCCACTCCTGGGCCTTCACCCAAGGACTCAAAAGCAGGGACTCAAAGAGACACTTGTGCACCAGTGTCCACGGCAGCACGATTCACAATGGCCAGAGTGTGGGAGCAACCCGAGTGTCCACCAGCGGATGGACACACAAACACATGTGTCCCTCCACACACAGGGCGTCACGCAGCCACGGAAAGGAGAGAAGCCCCGACACCCGCTACCACGTCGGTGGACCCTGAGACCACGATGCTCAGTGAGAGAAGCCGCACACAGAAGGACCCACGGTGTGTGACTCCACGGATGGGAAACGTCCAGGACAGGCCGATCCACAGACACAGAGTGGGTTTGTGGCTGTAGGGGCTGGGGAGTTTCTGTTTGGGAAGATGAAGCAGCTCTGGTGAGTGATAAGGGGGATGGATGGCTGCACCACGCTGTGAACGTACTTAATGTCACTTGGCGGTACACTTTTAAATGGTTAAAGGCTAACTGTTATGTTATATTTCTGTTAACACGTATACATAAAGAGAAAACCTCGGAGGCCCGGGGTCTCAGTGATGAGTAGATGCCCCAGATGGGGGTCTAAGCCCACAGCCCCTGTCTAGATTCGCACGAAGGAGGGTCTCAAATTCTGAACAGAGTCATGCGTCTGATTTTGCCCCTCACGGTGCAGGGAGAAACGCCCACCCCGCGGTGGGTTTCCAGGGCTCTCCCGTAGGCCCGGCGCCCTCCCCATCATGGCCGGAGTCCCCATGTCCTCTTGGAGAAGGCTCTAGCATGTGTAGGCAGGACAGGCCTGGGGGACCCTCAAAGCCTTCCACTCTCTGGGCTCCTCCTGGATGGATAGAAGAAGAGACTGAGGTTCCCAAGGGCTGGAGGGACTCTCCCAAATTAGCAGAAAGCCTGGCCGCACTGGGCTCCCTGTTTTGGGACTCACTGTGAATTGGCTCTGTTCTGAGCAGCCCCCCGAGGGAAGAGCTACAGCACCGCGCCTGCCGGGTGACCCAGGCCTTCCACTTCGGGGAACTGATCCCAAGGAAATCATCCAAGAGGAAGAGAAAACAATTAAAAAGTGATTTGTAACAAGATGTTCACAGCAGCTTGGTCTTCCAGAGCCAAGGTTGGAAGGGACCCAATGTCTAAGACCGTGGTGACAGCAGCCAGACCTGGGCTCCCGCCCACTGGCAGGTGTGACCTTGGGCAAGTCCCTGCAGCCCCTGGGAACCTCAGTCTCCTGTCTGTCCGGGAGGAGCCCAGGGAGTGGCAGGCTTTGAGGTTCTCCCCCACCCCCGGCTCTGTCCGCCCACATGTACTGGAGCCTTCTCCCAGTGGCCATGGGGACTCCAACCATGATGGGGAGAGCCCGGGAAACCCATCTCGGTGTGCGGATGGAGACCTCGAGAGCTGAAAGGGTTGACATGATCTGGGGTGAGTGTTAAGGGCAAAACCCAAATGACTGCTCCAAATTCAAGACCTTCCTTTGCCTGAATCCAGACAAGGTGTTGGGCATCTACTCATCCTCAAGACCCCCAGGGGCCCAGCCCCAACCTGACTGAGGGGCCGCACCCGCCTAGTCCCCATTTCCACCACCAGAGCTTCCACGGCAGTGGACGCTCACGCCCAGGGACAAAGCAAGCAGGAAGGCCAGGGGCACGAGCCTAGAAACCACGGAGGGGGTGGTTAGAAACCATCTAAATCGGGGGGCCTAGAAACTACCAGGGTCGGGTAGCCACAGCGTAAACGGCCAGGATGAAGACGGCCTCCTCCTTCACAGGCGACTCGTCCTAGACGTTCCCTCCTTTTGTTCTGGGGGTGGGGGTGGGGGTGCAGGCACCACACTTCCCCACTGACAGACCAGAGAGGTGGCCCAGCCAGGGAGGGGTGCAAAGACCTGAAAGCCAGCCTGCCGCCCCCAGGCCTGTGGCCCTTGGTCCTCCTGGAATTGGGTAGGAGGAGGGGAAACTGAGGGCTGGGGCAGAGGATCCAGGTCCCTCTCCCCAGCACCCCCTTTCCTCGCCCTGCCCGCCCCCTTGGGCTGTGCATCCCAGGGCTAATCACTGTCCTTCTCTGAGCCACAATGCTTCCTCTGCCCAACTTTGGCAGCCCCTCCCGCATCAGGCTGCCCCAGAGACCCCTGGGACCCAGAGACCCCTGGGACCCAGAGACCCCTGGGACGGGGTCGGGGCCTGCAGGGGCCTGAGTCAGCCCTCAGCCACCCAGGGCCTTCAGGGACAGTAATTAAACCTCGTATTGAAAAGTCCTTCCTAACAAACAACGGGCCCCGTCGGGAAACACTCAGATCCCGCTTCCTGCCTGTGCCAGGACAGGAGCTGGGCCCTGAGAGACCAGCAAGGCCGGGGCTCCCGGTGGGGTGCGGGGGCTCAGCGGCAACGACCCCCAGCGCCCTGTGGACAGGAGAGCCTGGAACCCTCTCCCGGGCGCCACACCCACATGGCTCTGATGTCAGCGGGGCCCCCACTGTGGGCCCAGCTCCCGCTCCAGCAGCTGCCCCGACCCTTCTCTCTGCGCAGACGGAGAAACCCAGGTGGGAAGTGGTGAAATGACGGAACCCAGGCGGCCAGACCTCCAGGCCACAGCTCAGGACCATGCTGTCACCCTCCCGTCTCCAGCACTTGGGGCCCCTCCAATTCCAGAAGCTGACAAGCAGCCCTATTCTTCCAGGACCGGGCAGGGCAGGGCCGGACGAGGGGCAGGGGCGTCCCGGGAGCTTGAAGTGGCTGCTCAGGGACGCTGTTAACAAGGGTAGCGGCTCCCTCCCTTCAGGGTCAGAGAACCAAGAACCAGGCTGGAAGCAGTCCAGGAATTACCTATCGGATCGGGCAAATCCTAGGGGATTAGGGGCCGGGAAGGGAGGGGGGGTCAGGGATTAAGGATGAGCTAGGGATGGATTATTAGGACCTGAGCCCTCGGATGTGAGTTACGGATCCCAGGCAGGTGTCAGGGATTGGGAAACTGAGACTCCTGCAGGGGAAGATTCCTGAGCAATCCCAAGACAGGGCAGGCTGTGGGGCTGACTGTGTGCAGGCCTGGGGGACATGTGGTGACCAGACAGACCCGGCCCTCCCTCAGGGCCCCCAGCCCAGGGGGGAGACAGGCGTTCCACACAGACAGATAAATGAGTGGGAGGCTTCAGAGGGGCCACTTTAGCCAGGGTGGGCTGGGACGGCTTCTCAGAGGAAGTGACGCGTGGGTGGATAATGGAGAAGGGCCGCTAGGCAGAGTGCGGGCACTGCACCCTGGGCGGATGAAACGGCAAGTGCAAAGGTCCCGTGGCTGCGTGGAGTTTGCCTTCCGGGGAGGCCGGGAGGCCTGGGGCTGGAGCAGGGGTGTGAAGGGAGGTGAGAAGGGGTGAGAGGGGGTGGGAGCCGGGCTCTGCAGGGCCGTGGAGGCCACGGCCATGGAAGGTTTTAAGTGAGAAGGACGAACATGAATCTTGAGATGCCCCTGCCGGCAGCCGGAAGGCAAGGAATGGGCAGAGGGCGGCGCCCAGGGAGGAAGTGGGGTAGCCTGTGCTCTTTGCATGTGGGTTGGGCTTGCTGATGGGGGAAGGAGGCAGGGTCTGTCCTGAGCAAGTGGGTGGCTAAGGAAGGCCCCCCAGTGTCCCCCTGAACCCCCAGGTCATGGATGTTGAAACAGGGGGTGTGGGGGTGTGACGTTTTTAAAGCAGTTAATTCAGGGGCCAGAAACCCCAAATTCTGGCAGGAAACCAATGGAGAGAGGAGAGGGGCCTCGGCCACCTCAGGCCCCTGACCCCTCACAGGGACCATGGAGCGTCCTTCCTCCCAGCCGGGTGGGCCCTGGGCCTCAATCCTCCCACCTGGGAAATGGGCATGTCCACCAACCCCCCACTCTGAGTGTCTTCATGCTGGATTCAGAACCGGGGAAACCCTGGCCCCCGCCCCTCACCACCGCCCCAACTTGGGATCATTCAGGGTTTATTCTCATGAGCTGATGCATCCTGATCTCGCGCTAATCCGTAGGGCCATCTGGGGCAGGAGAAGTCCTCCAGCCCCGTTGGCTCTTCAGGCCAGCCCCTCCACCACCCCAGGCCCTCAGGGACCCCACAGGATGTCACACAGATACAGGTCAGCATCCACCTGTCCTGGCTTTGTCTAACCTCCGCTGAGGGCCAGGAAAAGGACCCACTTATCTTTTCCCCACAAACCAGGCCTCCCGGTGGTACACAATTCGGGAACATTGAACTGAGATTCGGCAGCAGCAGCAGGAGAGACTCAGGTCAGACCTCAGAAGCACTTACAGACTCGGGAACGGGAAGAAAGGCCGTGGGAAGCCACTTGCCCACACTGTCTCTAGGGAGATGAAGCCTCTACCCCCCCCCCGACCTGCCCACGCGCCCACACGGCCACGGCTGCCTTGACCACCAAGTGACCACCAACTAAGGAGGTGTTGGAAGTGGCAGAAGAAGCGGACTGTCCAGAACGGGCGGTGGGGAGTTGCAGCCGGGCCCTAGCTGCCTGGGGCACCACCACCCACACCCTCCCCTCTGAGCTCTCCTCCTTTCCGCGAAGCCCTCTCTCTGGCCTCTAGAGCCCGGGGTGGCCAGGTGAAAGAGTTAACTGTATTTCTTCGTCATACATTTTTGGGGGCAGGGGCAGAAGATCCTGCCAGGGCCCCAGGACCTCCGGGAGGCAGTGGCCCAGGCTGTGACCCTCCATGCTGGCCCCTTGGCCGCTCTCCCTGCTTTGCTCTGGGGTGGTCTTCATGCTTGTTCTGACTCAGAAATGGACCTCAGGGTGCAAAGAAGGAAAAGCAACCCTCCTGAACCTGAATCCTTCCTGCTGTCCCTCGAACACGCTTCTCCCCTCCCCCACCCCCACAGAAGCTCCTAGAACATCTGTATCCGGGCGCCAGCTGCAGTGCTACTCATGGCCCCATGAAGAAGTGAAGACATGCCTCAGAAAGGGCTGGGGCTCACGACCTGACTGGCCTTGCCGGGTACCCATGTGTGCCCCTCGGCAGGTTCCCAAAACCATCCTGGGCCCCGCCCCCGCAACGTGCCAGGCCCCAGGACGCCACGGAGGTGGGGGGGAGAGGCAGGTAAGCGTATCAAGGAAAAAAGGCCGCTTCTGAACGCACGGACCGTGCAGACATCGACCGGAACGAGAGAAATGGGGTGCACCACACATTTGGGGAAACCGAGGCAGGGAAGCCCGGAGAGGACTCCAGGCCATGCACAGCGGGCGCAGGCCTCGCTGCAGACTGCCGCAGCCCCTCTGCAGCCCGCTCCTCCGGCCTCGGTCCAGTCACCTTCCTCAAGAGCCCCCCTCCCCGAGGACTGTGCAGACGCCTGCCCTCCCTGGAAGCCCATGTGGCCCGAGGAGCTAGGCGTGACCAAGGCTGTCCCAGTTGACCAAACATGAATTGCTCTGTGCTCCATGCCAGATGGGTGCCGTGCCAATCTGAGCAAAGCTGCAGCTCAAGAAAGTGGAGATGCCATGGCCCTGGGCAGGACCTGGGGCTGGGGGAGAAGCCTTGGTCTCACGGCCCAGTTTCCCTTTTAAGTCATGTCCAGGGCTTACCCGGGCACCAGCGGGGATGGTGTCTGCACCGTCAGGTCATGAGGACAAACGGAGCCAAGTGTGGACAAGCAGACCCAGAAAGGCCTCTCCCTACTGCTCCACAAATGGGTCTTAAAACTAACACCCACACGAACACAGAGATGACCCACGGCTCCCCCTGGGCAGCCCCCTTATCTTGAACAATCCCCAGGATGCCTTTCTCCTCCCACTTCTTCTTGGCCTGGACAGGACATGGCCAGGGGCCAGCTTGCCTGACAGTCCAAAAGTGGAGACTCAGGGGCCAGCCTGCCCAGGAATGAATCCCTGCTCTGCCGGGGACTAGCTGTGTGGCTTTGGGCGAGTGACTTTACCTCTCCGTGACCCCCTCTCCTCGCATGTAAATTTGGGGTAGCTGCGGCAGCCACCTCACATCTGACATGAGGATTGGATCTATATTCTTAAGGTGCTGTGGCCCAAGAGGGGCTCAGGAAGCACTTCTCCGATCATGTGCTTGGGGGGTCTGTCTCCATATTGAATCCGAGGGGTCTAGAAGGGTTCCCAAAACGTGTGGGGGGTTGTAGAGGCCCCGCAGCACCCCAGCTTGGCAGGGTCTTAAGGTTTTTACTTTGACTGGCTCACCTAGTCCCAGCTACAGGCCCCACTCATCCCTCCCTCACCCCCATCCCGTTGCTCACCCCCAGTTTACAGTGTATCTGCCCAGGGACCCACGGGCAACTGTGCTGGACGCGCACAAGGCTGGGGACGCCCAGCTCCTTCTCCCAGCAGCCCCCACCCCTTCTGTAGCTGAGAGGAAGCCCAGGGCCACCCACAGCCCTGGATGCTACAGGCGGATGTGCTGGAGGGGACAGAGGAATGGCTACTTTCTGCAGCCACCTCCCCCTGCCCACATGGCCCCCACGTCCCTTTCCAGCCAGCTGACTTTAGCCCCCATTCACAGAGGGGCCAGGTGGGCCAGGGAGCCCTGGAAGTCAAGTTCATCCCCATTTCACAGACTGGAACCATCTGCAGGGGTGCTGAGCCCCCATGCCGGTCGGGCCCATCCAGAGGCACCCCATCTGGGCCCCCGGCCTCTCCCAAAGCCGCCGGTCAAGGCTGCATTCACCTCCCAGGACGGTCTGAGGGTGAGGAGCTGGACTCCTGGACATTCTTCCACCCTCCGTTCCTGAGTTGTGTGCCCCTGGGCCTCCGTTTCCCCAGTTGTCAGGCACAGGGGATATGGAGGGCCAGGGAAAGGCAGAGTCCCACAGCTCCGCTTTCCCAGCTCTGGGGATCCAGGAATCCGACCTCAGGCCTGAGGGAGGCGAGACCCGCGGCGTCATAGGATTCGGAGGCCGCTGGACTGCTGTCCGTGGTGCTGAAACCGTGCCTACCCTGAGATCGTGGCCCGGAGGCCTGGGGAGACCCTCTGCACCCCAACTCACACACCCCAGTCACGGACACATCACCTCACACACACACCATGCACACACCTCACACCCACTGCCCGCTGATGCGCACACACTCCCTCTCTCCCCAACACACACCAGTGATCCGCCATGCAGACACACCCCCCAGAGCACTCGGCCCCTACCCGCCGCAGTCACATGTTCGTGATCACACACACGGCCTGCAATGATGTGCATCGTTCACACTCCCAGGCCACACAGCGCTCACCCGGGGAACGGAACTGCAAACATACGCGGCGGCGTGACACTGCTCCAGCCTTGCTCCGAGGCTTTCCACGCACCAACTGGCTTAATTCACATCAGCATCTACACAACTACTGACACCTGGGCACACCACAAACACACGCGGCTGAGCCTGCTCCGGGCCTTGCTCTGAGCCTTTCCACGGATCAGCCAGCTGAATTCACATCAACATCACCACCACTGACACCTGGGCACACCACCCAGCCGCTGGAGCTGATGCGGCTCAGAGTAGACACAGCCGGGGGACACCAGCACGAACAGTGTCCCCTCCTTGCGCAATACCGAGGCCCAGGGACCCGGAACGCGCCTCCCTGCGGCGTGGGACGCAGGTGGAGACCCTGGGACCCGGCGTGTCCGCTTAACCCTTTCTCCGCCAGCCTCTACGGGGTGCGTCCTTCCCGGGCGCCCTTCCTTCCTCCTTCCTTCCGCTCCGCTGCCTCGCCGGCGCCCACGTTCCCCTCTATTCGTCCTCTCCGCCCCTCCGCGCTCAGACCTTGGTCCTGCGGCCCGTGACGTGCGCCCACCCGAAGGGCGGGGAATGTCAGGCTGCGTGGGAGGGGGCGCGCGCCTCCCAGTGTCCCTCCAAGGGCGGCGCCTCGAGCGCCCAGGTCATTCCGGGGCGGGTCCCGGACGCGCCCGAGGTCACCGAGGGGCCCCGAGGTCACCCGCGGGGCACACCGCCCCGCCCTCTCCACAGCGCTCCCAGGACGACCCTTGTGCGCGTCCGCTGGCCGTGCCCCTCCGCGCTGGCCGGCCGGCCCTCCGGGCGGCTGTACCTGAAGTCGCTATACGGGTGGATGATCCAGGCCCCCGCCGACTTGACGCGCTCCTGCTCCCGCTCCACGGCCTTCTGGCTGCCGAACATCCGCAGCGAGAACTTGTTGACACCCGGCTGCAGGAGCGCGCCGAACTGGCGCTGCATGAAGCTGGCCTGGCTGCCGCGCGACTCCCCCGCCGGGCCCGCCTCCTCGCTGCCCGCCTCGTCCGCCGGCCCCGACCCCGCGCCCGGCTCCGGCGCGGGCCCCGCGGCCGCCCCGCGACACGAGAACGACACCTTAGGCCCCCGCGCCGGGCCCTCGGGCCCCGCGGGGCTGCACTGCGGCTCTCCGCGCCCGCACTCGCCGTTCGGGCTGCCCTTGGCCGTGCTCGCCGCGCCCGGGGTGCCCGGGCGGCCGCACGAGCTGTCTCGGCTGCGGAGTCGGGCCCGCTGGCCGCCCTCGTCCGCCGCCTCCGGGGGCGCCGCCTCGGTCCGGGGCGCCTGCTGAGGGGGCGCCGGCCCGGGGCCCGGAGGGGGCGCGGGCGGCGGCGGCTGCTGCTGCGGGGGCGCGGGCGGCGGCGGCGGCGGCGGCGGCGGCGGCCCCGGCGCGGGGGTCGCGCCCGGGCTTTCCCCTGGCCGCCCGCCGCCCCCGCGCGCGTCCATGGCGAGGCGGCGCCGGGCAGTGCGGAGCGGAGCCGCCGCCGCCGCCGCCGGCCCGAGCCCGAGGGAGGGGGGAGGCGGGGGTAGGGCGGGGCGGAGCCGCGAGGGGCGGAGCCGGGGCCGCGGGGGAGGGGAGGGGGCGGGAGCCCCACCTCTGCCCGCGCACACTCCCGGCGCGCCCCGCACGGGTCCCGCGCCCGGGAAACTGAGGGCGCTGGCTCTGGGACGGCCCAAGGTCACGCGGCTCGAGGCCTCGGAGATCCGATCAAGCCTAGTCCCAGAAGGGGAAACTGAGGCCCGCGAAAAAGAGGCACGCGCCCAAGGTCATCGCCGCCGCGCGCGACCTTGACGAGGGGCCTTCTCCTGGCGCTTCAGTTCGCCTCTGTCCAGAGGACACAGCGGGGCGGTAACCACTGAAGCTGGGGCTCGGAGAAGTGGAGCCGCCCCCATACTAGCCTCCATCCTTTCTATAGGTTTGAGAATTTCCATAATAAAAGGCCACACGAGCCCTTGCTTTGTCACTTGAGCCCCCGGACAAAGACGTGTTGTGTGGGGAGCGGCAAAGTGGGGTCAGGCCAGGAGTGTCCAGGTCCCACTGTGGTCCCCTCTCCCCCACCTCCTGCATATGAGGAAACTGAGGCCGAATTGGGCCAATAGGAAGAGCCACCCAAGGGTTCTGAGGATCCCCACCTTCAAACAAGGCCCTAAAGTACAGTGGGGGGCGGGGGGGGGCTCTCCCAAAAGGTTGGTGGGCTTTAAAGTGGGGAAGTGCCCAGGGTCACAGGGGGACCCAGGGTCTGCCACCCCTTCCCACCGGATGCCCACATGTGAGCCCCATTGGGCTACCCCATTTCTCTGCCCCTTGGGCTCAGGCTCCAGCCAGCCCCCGCCCCATAGGCCCCCAGATCTGGAAAAACACTCGAGGCTCTGCTTCTGGGGCTAGAGCCAGGCTGGGGAGTGATTCCTGGCGTCAGGTGACATAGGCCACAGGCCCAGGATTCTTCCCAGCCTCCACTCCCCACCCCAGCTCAACCAGCGCATCCTGCACAAAGGAGAGATGGGGAGCAGAGATAAGGAAAGGCCTGGAGATACAGGGAGAGGGATGGAAGACCACCGCTGGCCTCCAGGGACCCTCTGGCCTTCTTAGCGCTTTCAGGCCTGACATCATATTGGGTGACTTCACCCACCTGGAGGTCAGGACCATGAGGGTGGAGATGTGACATGTCCCTGTGCACAGTAGGTGGGACTCAAGGGCATTGAGGGATGGGCCCATCTGAACAATGGGTGGGCTGAGCCGGGCCATCTCCTGTCCCCCTGCAGGCTGTCCTGAGCCCTGGGGGTCCTTCCAGCGGCCACCTCTGCTGTGTCTTCAGTCAGACCCTGCCAGACCCACAGCCAGATGGGTGGACAGGCTGGGCCGCCGTCTGCCCTGAGTCTGCGAGAGAGAGAGAGAGAGAGAGAGAGAGAGAGAGAGAGAGGCTGGGCAAGCAGCAGAGTCGGCAGTGCCAGGCTGTGGCCCGCCCAGGCAGCTGTGTGTTCCAGCTGAAGGGGGATCTTTCATGCTCGCCCTGGGAAGATGTCAGTCCAGGCAGGCCGCCAGAGCCCCAGGGCTCTCGGCTGAGAGCAGGGAGGTGCACCCGCAGCCCAGCCCAAGGACCCACCAGGCCTGGAGAGGCAGAATGGCATCCCTCCCCCAGGGACCTGGCCTGGACCTTCAAGTCACAGAGGAGGAGAGGGTCCCAGCCCCTCTCCTGAAGACTCCTCCCCAACACACGGGCTCCACCCTGGGCCAGGCGGCCACCAGCCTCTGTCCCTCCCACCCCGTCTCACCACTTGCCCTGGGCCAGAGCATTCTTAGCATTCATTCATTCATTCACTAAATACTTATGAGGCACCTGATGGGGGCTGGGATTCAGAAGTGAACCTCTCAGGCCGCCCCCACCCTGGTGGGGTGACAGTCAACACAGCACGTGTGATGTTTAGCAGACGTTGTAGTGTCCGTTAGAAGGGGGTGAGCTCAACCTGAGCCAGGACAGGGGATGAGGTGTTGGGGGGATGTCTGAGCCTCGCAGAGTGGGTGGTGTCAGAGCCAGGACCTGAGGGGAGGATGGAGCCCAGAGCGGCCGGCAGGTGTCGTGGCCTGTGCAAAGGTCCTCAGGCAGGACGGTGCCTGGTTGGTGTGAGGAGAAGGGATACTGAGGACCTGGCGGGTGGGGGGTGTAGGAGATGAAGACCCAGAGGTGGTGGGGGTGGGGTGGGCTGGGGACAAGCCTGGGCAAACAGGAATAAAACCCCAAGTCAGTTCACAGTGAGTGGTTTGTTACCCAAAGCTGCTGGACTCCCACTTCCCGTGGAAGGAAGCCCCAGTCCCTCCCCACCCAGTTTGCCCCACCTCTTCCTCCCCAGCGCTGGGCTCTGGGCACAGGGGCTTCCAGCAGGCCCAGCTGGCCTGGGCCCGAGGCCTTTGCCCTGCTGTCCCGCCCGCAGCTCCCCTCCCCAGCCTCTCAGCACCTCAACACATGGCCCGTGTTTCCTGCTCAGCTGGGGCGGGTCCAGGTCCAAAGCCCTGGAGCCCACAGTTTGGAGGCCCTCTGACGGCGAAATAGTTAAGAGGCCAGGGAGACAAAGCCAGGCCAGGGTCTTGGCAGGCCCCGGGCCAGGGAGGGTTCTCAGAGCTTAAGCACCACCGCCAGACTCGAGCAATGCTGACTGTCCCCTCAGCCTTGTGTGGCGGCCCGAGTGCCCACATGCGCTGCTGACTTCGGAAGGGGGATGACATCTCCCAGTCTGGGCTGCCCGCATGAGCGCTGTTGTACCAGGCAGCGCCCCCGTGTCCAGCCCCGACTGGAGAGTGACCTTACGTAGGGAGCCCCTCACCCAGGCCTGAGTTCCCTGGCATCTGTGCGATGAGGGTGGGGTCCTCGGCGGACCTGGGACTTCCTTTCCCTGTGGACCTCACTCCCTCTGGGACCCCCACACCTCTGGCCCATTCCTCCTCACCTCTGCCCCCTGCTGCCAGGCGAGACCCCTAAATTCGTCTCTCGCTGCCAGCCACCATGGGACCTTGGGGTGCCCCCGGTGTACAACAGAGATGCTCTTCGTCAGGGCCCCAGAGTGGGGGAGGAACGAGGCTGGGGCTTGGGAGGCGCCCCCCCCCCCGATGCCTTCAGCGCAGGCCCCATCCCCGTCCTCGAAGGGCTCCCAGTCTGGAGGGCGGTGGGCCCAGGGAAGGGGTGGGCAGCCTGTGCCCCAGAAGGAAGGCACGCCCAGCCCTGCCCCTCTGCCTCAGCGACTGGGACCCCGAGACAGACCCCGGGTCCTGAGCCTCCAGGCGTTTGCCAAAGATGATATCACTGGATCCGGTGACTTCCTGTCCTGCCCCTGGGGAAACTGAGGCAGCTCCAGCGGCTGCAACCAAGAACAGCCCCCAGGGGCACAGGGGGCCGAAGACTTGCCAGTGCTCATCAAATGCTCGGGGAGGGAGACATGCAGAGCCGTCTGCCCAGCGGCCCTGTTTGCTGGTCGGGCTTCTCCTAAAAGCACATGTGGGCAGCGTCCCTCGCTGGGGGCCTGGTCCCCTCTCCACACCACATGCCACCCCCTCCTGTCCCCCAAGGCGCTGCCTGCGGACAATCCCGCACTTTCTGTCTAGACAAAGAAACCAGCAGTCGTTCCCGAGCCCCAAGTGTGTGGGCGCCAGGGGTGCAGCAGGAAGGTGGGCGGAGCCCCAGCTGGGGTGCGGGTGGGGACACACACAGACCCCGAGCAGGGGACACCCTCACGTGCCCTCCAACATCAGGCCCCAGCCTCAGCAGCGTCCCCGGAGAGGAACCAGCCTCGTTGTCACCTTCTTCTGTGCTGGCAGAACCCCCGGACCCATGTACACTGTCAGTGACAACCACATGGCCCAGTGAACAAGCAGGGATGTACATCCTTTGGACCAGAGAAGTTTAGATGGGTGCCCAGGACCGAGGGCCCAGCGTGTCCAGCTAGGGGGCACGAAGGACAGGCAGGGTATCCCAAGACCTCTGTAGACAGGGGCTCCCCTGACTTCCTGGGCCCCAGTGCCCTCAGGGGTGTGCACGTGGTGCCCTCTGGTGGTGGCTGGAGGGAATGGCTGGCCAGCCGCAGCCCCTAGCCCCAGCCCCAGGGCTTCGGGGCCCAGCGGCCTCAGTTCCTGTGAACTGGGAGGCACCTCCTCCAGGTTATGCGGTGCAAGGTCCCCCTAAAGGAACCCCTACTCTCCCCGTGGGTGCTCAGGGAAACCAGACCTGCGGGTGACTCCGGGGACACACCTGGTCAGCGGACAGGGGGCAGCCTGGTCCACCCCACCCCCGCCCCTCCCCAGCCCCCAGCCCCTGTCCCGGGGCTGTGGGACTTGCAGGGAAGAGGCCCTCTCCGTCCCCCCTCAGAACCCACTGGGCCTCGAGCCGGTGGCCAGTGGGCCAAGTCTGAAATCTGTCAATTCTTGAGGCTTTGGTACGTTGGGATTTGTTTTCGCCAACGTTGAAAAACGCAGACTTCACACGCGGGCCCAGATTTCTGGCTTCTCTGGAGAGTTAGGAAGAGCTGGCCCAACACTCTGAGACCCCTGCCTCCCCCGAACAGCAGGTGGCTTGAGACCCTCACCCAGACCTGCAGGTCTTGCAGGGCTCCAGGGGGGGGACATGGGGTGACCACAGCCCCTGGGTGTGGGAAAAGGGTCACCCTGGACAAGCCCTTTCCCCTCTGGCACTGTCTCCCCAGGTGTGCCCAGTGGGAGGCCTAGGTGGTACTTACCGAGTCCCAGGGCTCCGCCCCACCTCCTAGGACTTCCTGTTCCACCCCCACCCCCACCCCCACCCCGCTTCAACCCCACCTACGCTCCCCCATTCGGCCCAGCTACTGGGATGCAGGCTGGGTAAGCAGGCAACCCCCTTCTCCCCGCAGGGGCTGGTGCACAGCTGCTCCTGGGGTTCTCTGGGCTGCCTCCCACCCCCAGCTAGGGTCCCAAGAGGGGCAGCCGCGCCCCCACCCCAGATGTGCCTCGGGACAGACTCCCAGCTCCAGAGGGAGGCCCCAGCTGCTCACCTGCCCCTCAGGCCCCCAAAGGCCCCGGGAGCGTTCTGACCAGGACAGCCGGGTGCCTGGCGGCGGTGGCTGATGGCCGCCCATCCCGACCTGGGGGTCCGCGGAAAGGATGCCCTGGTTTTGTCCAGATACCCTTTGAAGGGCAGAAGCAGGCTTAGAAGAACTGGAGAGCCGGACCACTTCTGTTGCAGTGGTCCGTACACCACTCCCGGCTTTACCCGTCACCCAGCCCCCGTGCACCCTAACCTCGTTACGCCTCACCGGCTGAACCCCCCCCCCCGAGCTTTCTTGGTGAGACCCAGGCTCGGCGCAGACAGGAGCCGGGAGAGTATGAGGGGTCAGACTTTATTGGGGAGTAGGAAGGTGGGGTGGGGAGAGAGGCCCATCACAGCGGCTCCTGCTCTGAGAAGAGCAGCTGACACCCTCTTCCCAGGGCGGCCACGTGCTCAGACCTGCAGTGACCCCACAGCACTGGCTTCTCACGGCAGGATGCTTGGCACCGCGGCTCCACCTGGACCTTCTGCAAAGGGCAGGGACTTGGCTCCGGCCCCACACAGCCGAGCAGTCTCAGGAGGTGGACCTGGGGCGGGAGCCTCAGAACAAGGGCCGTCTGGCCTCCACACCCAGACCAGGAGACCAACAGCCCAGGGGACGCGAGGGGACGGATGGTGGGGGTGGCAGGGGCCTCACACAAACCTCACGACTCCCCTGGGGGGCTCACGAGATGGTTAAAAAAGAAAAGCAAAGCCCTAAGGGACAGAATTCTACACACAGAAAACCCTAGTTTCGTTTTTCTTTAAAAAGGTGAGAAAACGTGTGATTTGAATGCACAACACGGTTTGCTTTTGTCAGGTGGGTTTCCGTGGGGTTGTGCAAACGCTGGGATGGGCGCCTACAGACTCGTCCTGGGGGTGGGGGGGAGAGGGGCGGGGCGCTTGGACCAGCCTCAGGAGCAGGAGCCCCGCGCCCTCGGCCGGCCCGCCCTCCCCCCCTCACCTCTCAGCTGGAGTTCCTCTGGCGAACGTTCTTGTCTTTGTCGTTCACGTGGTGCCCGCTGCTCTTCCTGGTGACAGGAGGACCAGACAGCTGCCCCTCACGCCTCCCAGCTCTGCCCAGTGACCCGCCCACCCCCAGCAAGGCAGGGACTTACAGTGGAGCAGAGCCGGCGTCCTCATCTGTGCAGGTGCACAGCCACATGCAAGAGAGGAGGACGGGCTGTCAGCGGCGGTCTGCACACCAGGCCATGCACGGGGTGGCCCCATCCCACGGGGCGCCGCCCTCAGCCTCCCCGACTGCAATGTGGGGGCTAGCCCGCCCCAGGACACGCACCCTCACGTGAGCTGTCTAGGGTCTCAGTGTGAGAGGCACCTGGGGGCCCTGCCTGGCCCCCAGCCCCGCACCCCAGTGGCCCCATCACACAAGGCCAGGGGTTTACTTGGTGCCACAGCCCTGGGCCCAAAGCAGTCTCCACAGGCGGAGACCAAGCCCATGGAGGAGCACTGACCGCAGAGGACGCCCGCTGGCAGCCCAGTGAGGAAAGAGGGGCAGGTGAGGCCGTAAGGGCTGACACACACCCCCAGCCAGGGAAAGGGGCGGGTGCCCCAGGGAGGCCCCGGGACACGGTGGCCAAGGGGGCTAACCCTCAGGCCCACACTCCCGGACAGCGGCCCCGGCCCCAGGGGTCCCCCCGCCGGGAGGGGAGCAGAGGGCGTGTGGGGCCGGCTCACCGTCTAGGACCTCGTCCGGCTTCCGCCGCTTCTCGTAGATGAAGATGATGGTGACCAGCACGAGCACCTCGGCCACGATGCCCAGGAAGGGCCAGAGGGCGGCGAAGCGGTTGCGCACGCGCAGCGTGATGACCGCCTGGCCAGAGCCCTCTGAGCTGGTGCCGTTGCACACGTACTTGCCGGGGTCTGAGCTCAGGTCCAGGTCTGGGATATGCAGCTCCGTCCTGGTCTCCGAGGAGACCACGAAGAACTTGTGCTGGGAGCTGTTAGTGATGGCCTGGTCCCCAGAGTCGGTCATCTTGGACCACTGCCAGTTTGCGACGGGCGGGAAGGAGTCTGACTTGCAGGCCAGCACCACAGTCTCCCCCTCGGTGGCGTGCTCCGACTTCTTCACCGCCTTGACGCTGGGGGGCCCTGCCGGGAGGAGGGCGGGCTGGAGCCTGACCCTGGGGCAGCGGGGCCGGAGATGGAGCTGCCCTGCCCGCCTCCACCCCAGCCCCTCAGGCCCGGGGCCCCCAGGAGCCCACCCTTCACTTGCAGGTCGCTGCGGCCCGCATGTTCTGGAAGGAAGATGCAGGAGTACTGGCCCGAGCGGTCGTCCGAGTCCACGCTGCAGGCAGAGGCCGTGAGCGGGGTGTGAGCCGAGAAGCTTCTGTCCAAACCCTGCCGGGCGGGGGCGGGAACGGGGGGGTGCCTCCCCGGGGAGGAGGGACCAGGAGGTGCAGGGACGGCAGGCAGCTTACCCCACAGCCACATCCAGGAGCCCTGGGCTTCCAGAGCCGCTCCTCCCCCCAGACAAGGCTCCGCAGTGGCCCCGGCGGTGCTCAGAACCCAGCGAGCCAGGGACCGGGGTCCCCAACGCGCCGGAAGGAGGGCCGGGTCTTGGAGGTGGTCACGTCTGGCAGCCACTGGACCCTCCCTGCATCCCGGGCCTCAGCTGTCTCCAAACCCCCGTCTGAGCCAGTTCCCAACTTCTGTCCAGAGCCAGCCCACCGACTACAACCTCCGTACTCGCTGACCAGAGGCCCTTGGAGACCAGGCAGGCCCCGCCTTTTGCTGCTGGGGCAGCCTCACTCACTCGTACTCCGTCCTCAGGCCGGGCAGCGCGTCCTCCTTCAGCACCTTGCCCCCCTTCACCCAGCGGTGGCCCACGATCTCGGTGGCGCTGTGATTCAAGGCGCATGTGAGGCGGGTTCTGGAGCCATCATCATCGATGGAAGTCAAGATCGTGCTCCCTGGGCAGCCAGAGGAGAGAAGAGAACAGTGTCAGGGGAGAACCCAAGGAGCCTGCCACTTCTCCCAACCCCAGCTCCCCAGAGGGAGAGAAGCCAGGGCTGGTACCCAGAGTGCAGAACCGCATGGGGCTCCTGGAAGGCCCTCCCCTCGGGGTCTGGGGCAGGATTCTGCCAGGAATTGTCCTAACTGGCTGGGCCTTGGGCGTGGGAACAGCAGCAGCGCCCACCCCGGCCCCAGAACAAGGACCAGGGCAGCGACTGCCGGGTCCAGCCCCGCAGCCCCGAAAGGCCTTTTCGGAAAGTTGAAGTCCATCACCGCCCAGGTCACCACCCCCGCTCTGGGTAGTCTTGCATGCTCCCCCTCTCTCCCACAACCAAGGCAAGGCCACCGGGGTGGGTGGGACAGGTGTGCTCAGGCCACGGGGGCCAGGGGGCTGCAGCGGCCCCGTCCTGGAGGTGCCTGCTTCTCAGAAGGCCGCATGTGCCCCAAACCTCCACACAAATGACAGGCTGCCCTCCTGCCTGGGGCGCTGGGGCGACTCCCCGCAGCCCTTCCTCTCAATTTCCAACCAGGCAAGGCTCCCCATTCATTACGACCTTCTCTTGAGGAACCGAAACGTGAAGCCGGTTAGAAGCAGACAGTGAGAAGCACGCTGACAGTTCTGGAGATGGGAGACTGGGCTCGAGCTGGGGAGGGCTCCTCTCCAGGGACCAGGGGCAGGAGACCCCAGACCTCTGGGCGTTCAGGGAGGGGGCCGGGACGGCAGACCAGAATGAGGACCCCTTTGCTGGGGGTCAGGCCGCACCTCCAGGTGCTGACCTTCAGTGAACGTCCACACCAGAGCCCTATCCCAGGGCTGGGAGCAGGTGTCCTGGGGATACTCCTGTCAAACCACCCGGGATCCCGGGGCAGCTGTCCTTGGGGACAGTGGGGACTTTATAAAGTCGCGTCCAAGACACAGTGGTGTCTACCAGGAAGCGCCTGTTTCTCCAGAACCGTCACCCACACCCACGCACCCGAGGCAACCCTTGGAGAAGGCCACGCCCACAGGACTTGGGCACAGAGGGTGCAGGCCCAGAGGCCTCTGGCATAAAATCAGGCGAAAGCAGAATCAGGACTGCGCTGGAACGGTTCAGCCAGTAGGGACGCAGCCAGGCCGCGGGGCCCCAGCGCCCACCAGGCAGGCCGCCACCCTGGACCCCCGCTCCCTCACTGGGGTCACACGGTGACTTCCGACGGCACAACTGCGTGAGCACAGACTAAGCACGTGAAGCCGAGCAGAACGACCGCAGGTCACGACCCCCGGCTGGACCTGGCGGCAGGAGCCCTCCGGCTGACGCCCAGTGATCCAAACCGGGCTCCCCCGTCCTCACGGACTCCTCAGCCGCTAAGAAAAGTAAAGCTCAAATCCCAGGACAGACTTCACAGCTGGGCCGCTTTCTGGAACGACTGCGGGCAGAGCGCACATCTCCTTGGGCGTCTGAGATCCCGCCTGGGCCTGTGTGTTAGGTCCTGGGTGGGCTGGCCACACGCAGGCCCCTGCGCCCCGGCGGCATTCGGGTCCAGAGGACGCCAGCCTCCTTCGGGTGGAAGAGGCAGGACCCAAGGCCAGCCCGTGCACAGAACACGTGCAGGGCCCGGTGGGGCCTCTTCCTGAGCCGCCAGTCCTCACCACCCCGCCTCTGGCCACCTGCTGGCCACCTGCTGGCTCTTCCTTTAAAAGGGGACAGGACGTCTCAGAAGTCCGGGCCAGCAGGGACTGAAGCAAAGGAGGCCCCTCTGCAGCTCCAGGTGCTCCCCGCTCCTGGGAGCACAGCCGCGGCAGTGCCGCACGTGTGCACGGACACAGACGGACCTTCACGTCCACCCACTGGCCACTCAGGCCTCAGGCCAGGCGGTTACAGGCAGACAGGGGCGTGAGGATGGACCTCTGCGTCACTTTCACCAAAGGCCTCCAGAAACCCGCATTTCTCCGTCAAGATTTCCCAAGACTGCAGAACCAGCAGCTCCGTACAGAGCTGGGAGGTGAGTCAGGGCAGAAAGTAAGGCCAGAGGCGGCGCTTTGCCCAGACAGGGCCTGCCTCTGCACCCTAGAGCCTCGGACAGGGGTGCTCAGGCAGGTCTTACCCAGGCCCCACCCTGCCTCCTGGAGGAGAGACGAGTGCCCGCAGGACTCCTCCAGGTGGCACCAGGGCGGGGTGCCTCAGCTCTCAGAGAGGGGCAGAGGTGGGCCCCAACTCCACCCATCCCAGGTGTCTGCAGAGGCCAACGGGCTGGCCAGCCTCGCCCAGGAGAGCCCTCCCTGCCTGAGGCCCCGCAGGCCGACACCCCTGTCCTGGCCAGAGGGACACACGCAGCAAGGGAGCCAGCCCATCCGCCCCAGTGACCTGCCACATGCCGGTCACCCATCCTCAACAGGCCAGGTCACTCCAAGTGGGGTGCCGGGTTGTGGCCCCCAGGGCCACCACAGAGACTGCTGCCACAGGGGACGTAACATCTGTGACACTGACAGGTCACTGGGACAGGGCCATTAGAAAGAATGCCTCAAAATGCTCCTCAGGGGGCAGTGATGGAAAGAGGGTGAAAAGCCCACCCTCCAGAACCCCCAGCCACGCCCAGTGCCCAGGAGGCCCGGGGCAGCACCCCAAGAACTCACAGGGGCCCCGGCCGTGCACAGGCAGGCCCTCCCAGAGCCCTGGGAACCCGAGAGTGCCTGACCCTCCTTCCCGACCACGTGACTGCAACCCATGTTCTCAAGTAAAGTCACCTTCATCTAAAAACAGCCACCCCTCCTCTGTGCCCACTCGGCAGCCGGGCTGGGCAGGGCGCAGGGCCAGGCAGGCCTCGGGTACACATCCTGGGGGGAGCTCTCGGGACGAGGCGGTGGCCAGGAGAGACCGCCTCTGGGAGGCCAGCCCCGGGCTGCTCACCGCTCTAATCCTGCGGGCGGGGGGCTCCGGCCCCTCACCCGAGGCTCAGAGAGGGAACCAGCTAGCAAGCCCATGTCTGCCCGCCAGCCCCGCCAGGACCACAGGGCCCTGCATGGCCTGGAGAGCAGGGCTCTCCCAGGAGGAGGGACATCCTGGGGCCTCAGGCGATGGGGCCCCCCCCACGAAGACACCTGCCCCAGCAGAGTTGCCCGAGGCAGGTTTCTGGAGAGCTGACCTGGCCAGGAAAGGCGAACTCACTCACCCCAGGCAGAAAAAGGACACGAGACCCAGACTTTCAGGTCTTTCCCAGAGTCCCTGGGAAAGGTGGAAAGTGAAAAAGGGAGGAGAAGGCACAGATATAGCCCCAGGGGGATTCAGACTCAGCATAAATAAACCAGGACCGCCCACGGCACACACCCACGTGGTGTGAGTGTGTAAGAGCAACCCCACAGACAAGGGTGATGGATCGGAGCTGTGCCCCCAGCAGAACACCGGGGGCCATCCTTCCCCGCTGGCTGGCGAGGGCTGCGTCTAAAGGGCTCACGCTGCCGGGCACTCACCTCGCCTGCCAGGGGCCCTGTCCAGAGGGCGGTCAATAAATGGCCGTTTTGATTATGAGGCAAAAGAAAGAGGCGAACTGAGATCTAAAAGTAGGTCAGCAGTAAGCCGGTGAAGCTTCTCTAAGGGGCAGCCCCTCCCACGCCCTAGGGCAGCTGCCACCCCTCTCAGAGCCCACCTCCTCCTGCCCCCAAGGTCTGCACTTTGTTCTCTACACGCTGGTCACTATAAATCGTTAACCCAGAACCAAACGGGAAGTCGTGCTCCATACAGGAAAAAAAAAATCTCTCTTTCAGGCAAAAGAGAGGCTGCCCTGCTTTCTCCCAGAAAAGCACGCCTTAACCCATTTTGCTGTGAGCATTCTCTAAACCACGTCTGCCCACCCAACAGGCTGCCCCTCCCGTGAGGAGCTCCGTTTGAGAGTCTGTAAAAACAGTCCCCCCACAGTTCCTGCTCTGAGCCGGGGGGGCTCACGGTGACCTTAGAACACCTCCCCTCCCGGCCGGGGCCTCTTTCCACCCCTGTAAAAACAGGAGGGCGGACCAGCCTCCACCTTCTTCTGGGCCCCGAAATCAGACAAAAACGAAGGAAGAAGAGTGTATGCCTCCCCACAAGGGTTTAAGTGTTCGGGCGACTCCAGGGACAAGTGCAGAGCCAGAGCGAGACACGGGACCTAAATCCCGGGAAGAAGGACAATCCCTCCGGCCGGAAAGCCGACCCGGCTCAGGGGCCGTCACGTGCCTGGGTGCCCGCGCCCCCGTGAGGACAAGAGCCCACCTCCCGGATGACAGCCAGGGCCTGGGCGCCCGGGGGCTCCCCTGCGGCCCCCGCCCAAGCATTCCGAGCAGGAAAGTCCCTCCTAAGCTGCCTCGCTTAGGTCGGCTTCAGCTCGGAGTCTCCCTCCCCACCACCCCCCGGGCTGGGCCTCCCTCCACCGGCCGGGCTCTCCTCCCTCTCGCCCGGGCTGGGGTCTCCCCTGGAGCAGAGGGCGGGCCGCCCCCAGCCAGGCCAGACCACCAGCAGGCTTCGCGCCCCCACCCCAAGGTCCTCACCTGCCCCGAAGCCGCCCTGAGCGCTCAGCAGCACAAGCCCCAGCATGAGCCGCACAGCCGCCATGTCCCACCGTCCCGCCGTCCCGCCGTCCCCACGCAACCGCCGCCCGCGGCGCTATAAGAACCGGACAGCCGCCGGGCGCGCGCACGCAGGCGGCGTCGCGGGGGGGGGGGGCGCACGGTGAGTCGGCCACCACCTGCGCACGCGCGCGGACGCATGTACGCACGCGCGGACCCGGCTGACTCGCGCTACGGAAGCTGAATGGGCGGCGCCA
Source organism: Delphinus delphis (assembly GCF_949987515.2). NCBI lineage: Eukaryota > Metazoa > Chordata > Mammalia > Artiodactyla > Delphinidae > Delphinus > Delphinus delphis. The sequence continues at coordinate 1,861,270 of NC_082685.1, read as the reverse complement.
CGTGAGAACCCGGGTGGGCCGCGCGCTGCGGCCAGGGGCGAGGCTACGTTGCTAGGAAACGGGGCGGGGCCTGCGAGACCGGGCGGGGGCCAGCTGTCCTTCCTAGTTTGACTTAAGACCTTAACTTTACGCTCAAAGTGTAAATTTCTCAACTTACGTGTAGTTTGCCATAGTGCAAAAAATTTAAAAAGAATCGAGGGAGGAAAAAAAAAAGAATCGAGGGAGGCGATGGGGATCCCCGTGAACAGGTGGGATGTGTCCCCTGGGGTGAGGCTGCCAGATTTAGCAAATAAAAATAGCTGGACAGCAGTTAAGTTTGAGTTTCAGGCAGAGAATGAATAATTTCTTAGTGTAAGTGTCCCGTGCAGTGTTTGAACACAGTTTTGCAAGGAAAGTATCACCATTTACCTGATTCAAATGTAACTGGCCGTCCTGTATTTGGCTGGAACACCTACGCTGAGGTCCCCGTGTTTTACAACAAATACTTCTAAAAATGACAAAATACTTTCAAACAAAACCAGGGTATGCAGTCTTTGTGACCTTGGATTAGGCAATGGTATCTTACACATGTCACCAAAAGCACAGGCAACAGCAACAAAAAATCAGATACATTGGAATTCATCAAAAATTAAAAACTTCTGTGCTTCAGAGAAGAAAGTGATAAGACAACCCAAGGAATGGGAGAAAATACTGGTAAATCATGTATCTGATAAGGGACTTGTATCTAGAATGTATAAAGAACACTTACAACTCAACTTTTTTTATAACTCAAGTTAAAAAAATATATATTTATTTGGCTCCAGCATGGGGATCTTCGTTGCTGCGCGTGAGGTCTTCGGTGCGGCGTGCAGGATCTTTTTTTTTTTATTGCGGCTTGCTGGCTCTTCACTGTCGCATGTGTGCTCTTAGTTGTGGCATGAGGGATCTAGTTCCCTGACCAGGGATGGAACCCGGCCCCCCCTGCATTGGGAGCGTAGAGTCTTAACCACTGGCATACCAGGGAAGTCCCTTAACTCTTAAAAAGGACAAATAACCCAATTAAAAAATGGACAAAGGATCTGAAAACACATTTCTCCAGAGAAGACATGCAGATAACATTAGCACATGAGAAGTTGCTCAGGGGAAGGTAGGCAGAAACCACAGTGAGACACCACTTCGCACCCACCACGATGGCCCTCATCAGAAGGGCAGAAAATAACAGGATGAGGAAGTGGAACCCTGGGCGGGGCTGGTGAGGAGGTGAAACGGTGCAGCCGCTCCTCAAAAGGTTAAACGGAGTGACCACCTGACCCAGCAATGCCAGTCCTAGGTGTGTGCCGCAGAGAACTGAAAACTCACGTCCATACAGGAACTTCCACTGCAATGTTCACAGCAGCACAACAGCCAAAAAGTGGAACAGCCCAAATGCCCATCAATGGGTGAATGAATAAGGAACATGTGGTCCCTCCACACACGGGAACGTCACTCAGCCAGGAAAAGGGGTGAAGCCCTGACCTTGCTGCCACGTGGATGGACCCTGAGAACACGATGCTCAGTGAGAGAAGCCAGGCACAGAAGGACCCACGGTGTGTGATTCCATTGATGGGAAACGTCCAGAACTGGTAGATGCACAGGGACAGACAGTGGGCTCGTGGTTGTCGGGGCTGGGGAGGGGGAGGGGGGGACTGCTCATGGCGATGGGGTTGCTTTCTAGGGTGATGAAATGTTCTAAAACTGATTGTCATGCTGAGTGCTCAACTCTGGGAATGTACCAGAACTGTTTACGCTTTCATGGGTGAATTGTGTGGTATGTGAATCATCTCAATTAAAAAATGGGGTGATGTCGATCAGGAGGCACCGCTTTAGATGAGGGGCCAGGTGGCCTCTTGGAGGTGACGACATTGGAGGTGACACGTGTATGAGGAGGGGCAGCGGCCCCTGGAGGGCTGAGCTGTGAGTCCAGGAGCAGCTTGTCAGGGGCAGGGGGAGGCAGCTGGAGGAGGAGCCTGGGCAGAGCCGGCAGAGCCCTCTCTGCGAGGCCGGGGATCCTGGAGGAAAAGGCTAGAAGGGTGTGACAGAGGGGCCAGGACAGAGGCCTCTCCTCCTGCAGATGCACTGGCAGGCTCAGCAAGGCTGCACGGAGCGGGGTCGAGAGGGACGCGTGGGAGGAGGGGGGCAAGCGGGCAGCTGGCCTCAAAGCACCTCCGGGCTTGGGCGGATCTCTGTGCCCCCGTTGGCCCAGAGCCGGGCTGAGGGCGGGACTCGTGGGAAATCGTGGGGCTGCCAGAACACAGTGGTGCCTCCCTGCCCCCTCCCTCCTCAGCTGGGTCCTGGCCCCAGCCGGGTCAGGAGGGTCCCATGTCCCCTTCTGCTTCTAAGAAGAGGCCTTTCAGGATGAGCCCAGGCAAGGGTGGCCAGATTCAGCAAGTAAAAACACATGACACCCAGTTACACTTGAATTTCAGATTTGCAAAAGGCACTAATTATTTAGTATAATATATCCCACACACTATCTGCTATATACTTACACTAAAAACGATCTGTTGTCTGTCTGAAATTCAGATGTCACTGGTTGTCCTGCAGCCCTGTGTTCCACGGGGCACCTCTGACCCCGCCTGTCGAAAGCAGCCAATCCGGTCACCCTTAACTCTCCTCTTCGCCCCCCCAACTCTCTGTCCTTGCGTGCACCCCGTGCACACCCCGTGCTCCTTGCCGGCTGTGCGTGCGGGCAGGGACACGCACAGCCGGCAAGGCCTGGGCTTGCGGGCGCCCCTAATTGGCCGTGGGAGAGCCAGGATCCTCCCTGGGTCTCCCCCTCTGAGGCCTGCGGGGGCCCTGGGAGCGGTCCAGAGATCCACAAACAGAAGAGCAAGGAAAGCGCTTCCCGGCTCTGCTGTTGGCACAGACAGGCCACCGCTAGCTCTAGCCAGGCAGGAGGAAGGAAGAGCCGAACTCCCCGCTGGGGCCTCAGCGCCCTCACCTCCCCCGCGCTTGGCTCCAGCCTTGCTGGCACTGTCCCTGCCCCGAGCCTTTGCCTGGCTGTGCCTGTCACCGGGCACGCCTTCCCGGGTCTCCGACCGACCCTTCCCACCTGGCCCTGGCTGCACCCGAGCCGTCCTTTCTCCGGGCCTCATACTCAGGACACCAGCCACTGTCCCGTCTCTGGCTGTGTGGTTTGCTTTCTACTTCTTCCTATGAAACGTTTTGAACGCAAAGATAAGGGGAGAGAAAACATGAGGGTTTTATTCTCTGTCACACCCATCTGTGCATTGCTAAAATGTTCCAACTTAAGGTTTCTGTTTTTTAAAAATTTTATTTATTTGTGGCTGTGTTGGGTCTTTGTTGCTGCCTGCTGGCTTTCTCTAGTTGTGGCGAGTGAGGGCTACTCTTCCTTGTGGTGCGCGGGCTTCTCATTGTGGTGGCTTCTCTTTGTTGCAGAGCACGGGCTTCAGTCGTTGTGGCTCGCGGGCTTCAGTAGTTGTGGCTCGCGGGCTCCAGAGCGCAGGCTCCGTAGTTGTGGCTCACTGGCTTACTCGCTCCGTGGCATGTGGGATCTTCCCGGACCAGGGCGCTGGCTCGAACCCGTGTGCCCTGCATTGGCAGGCGGATTCTTAACCACTGCGCCACCAGAGAAGCCCCCAGCTTCAGGTTTTCAGTGCATTTTTCTGAAAGGGTGGAGTTTGAAATCCAGCCCTTCCCCAGGTGGTGACTGGTGGTGAGGGTGTGGATTTTATGCTGAGGAGCCCTGGGAGGGATCCGAGCGAGGGCGGGTCTTAGTCTTCTATCTTCCGTGTGTTGTAGACAGGTCCGGGGCTGTGGGGAGAGGGTCCTGGGCAGGGAAGGCGTGGGACTGGGGGGACAGGATGGTGCAGCGGTTGCTTCCAGACCTGAGAATGGGGCCTTCCTTATTTGGAAAAAACGTCTTTGCAGATATAACTAAATTAAGGGTCTTGACATGAGCTCATCCTGGATGAGGACGGCCTTGAATCCAATGACCTTATAAGAGACAGACACAGGGACTTCCCTGGTAGTACAGCGGTAGAGACTCCACCTTCCAATGCAGGGGGTGTGGGTTTGATCCCTGGTCAGGGCACTAAGATCCCACATGCCTCTGGGCCAAAAAACCAAAACGTAAAACAGAGGCCATATTGTAACAAATTCAATAAAGACTTTAAAAATGGTCCGTATCAAAAAAAATCTTTAAAAAATCAAAATAAAATAAAAAATCGGAGACAGAGGATGGGGTGATGGGACCACAGGCCCAGGACACCAAGGACCGTGGGCCACACCAGGAGCTGGGAGGGGCGGGAAGGACCCCCCCCCCCCCACGGAGTGAGCACAGCCCTGCCGACACCCCGTCTCAGACTTGTGGCCTTCAGAACCGTGAGAACATAATTTCTGCTATGTAAGCAGCCTAGCTTGTGGCGCTCTGCTGCAGCGGCCCCAGGAGATGGTACAGAGGGTCGGGTGGTTGGTTCCTTCAGCGCTGGGGTTGACTGACGTGGCCGGTGGCAGTAGGGTGGTCAGGGCAGACGCCAAGCTGGGAGCCAGGGAGGCTCCCTGCAGGCGGGGGGGCCCCGGGACTCACCCGCCAGTCCAGCTCCTGCTTCAAGGGCAGACGTGCCCGGAAGGGATTTACAGAAGCAGCTGCCCTCTGACCTCCTTTGGCTTCTCCTTCTTAACTACTGCTCTCCCTGGAAAAGTGACAGGCGGTTCCCCCAGATGAACGTGGCCGGGGGCTGGTGATCTTTCCTAGCGAACAAGTCCGATAGGTAAAAACAGGACAAAACAAAACAAAACAAAGCATCTGAAAGTGAGAGATGATCCAGCCTCTCCTCAGCCTCCCCCGCTGAGATGGCAGAGAATTCAAGAGATTCTTCCCCTGCACAGTTGTGATGCACAGTGTCCTGAACACCTGGGGGGCTGCTGTCAACGGAAACCCTCCCTGGGCCTCGTGGGGGCTGAGCTTTAAGGTGTCCTGGCGTTTCAAGGTTTCCTCACCCTGTTGCCGATGTCTTTGTCCTGGTGGAACAAGGGGAGGGTTCTTTGTTTCTCAACAGTTTATTTTGAGAAGTCCTCAAACCTACAGAGGCACCCTGGGGACAGCAGCCCCCTGCACCTGGATTCTCGGCCAGGGGCCTTGGCCACGTTTGTGACCCAACCCCTTCCTCTGTCTCTGTCTCTCTCTGTCTCTGTCCCTCTCTCTCTGTCTCTCCATCTCTGTCTCTGCGTTTCCCTCTCACATTTTCCAGAACCATTTGCGTGTGAGGGCACCACCGCCTTCAAGCTAAGACGCCACACGAAGGCTGGGATCCGAAGACGCGTCTGAGGTCTTCCTGTAAATTAATGTTGGATCATCCCTGCGGTCCAGTCTCCCTGAAGGCCCCAATCTCAGCCCTTATGGAAAGTTTTTCCCAGGCCCTGGGGACACTGAATTGAGCTGTCATGTTGCTCTCCTGGCCCTTATTCCAGGACACAACACAGTTGCTCTGAGCGGCCAGGTGTAGGGTTGGTTTTGGGAAACGCATTCCCTGCAGGGTCCCTCTCCCACCATCCCCCGACCCCCTGCTGGCCAGCTGAAACCGGCAGAGACCAGAGCCCCCGCCCAGCCCTGACACTCGGTCGTGCCCTTTGACCCCCTGTGGCGGTGCCCTGGTGCCCCGAGTCCCCCAGCCTGTCCTGCTGTCAGTGCCTCACTCTGTCCCTTTAAGGCTCTCAGGGTCCTGCTCACCTGGGCGTGGGGTGGGGCTCAGCTGGGCAGAGGCGACAGCTGTGGACGCAGATAAGCTTCCCCCTCCAGGGCCTCAGGCCTCCAAACACCGCCAGGCCTCCACTGATCTCCGTCCAGCTGGAGCCACCCGGCCCTCCCCCTCCCAATCAGGGACTTACTGGAGGATGGCACAGATAAAACTGCAGCGTCCGGTGGCGCTGCTGGAGGTGTGATGCCGAAATCCTTCCGCAGCTGAACCGCGGGAAGGCGGCGGCCAGAGGGCAGCTGTGCACCCTCAGCAGCCGAGGGCGCCGGGACAGCCCATGTGTCCCTCGACGGATAAATGGACAAATGCCATGTGGTCTCTCCACACATGGGAACGTCACTCAGCCTGAAAAGGAGAGAAGCCCTGACACTCGCCACCACGTGGACGGACCTTGAGAACAGGATGCTCAGTGAGAGAAGCCAGACACAGAAGGACACACAGGGTGTGACTCCATGGATGGGAAACGTCCAGAACAGGCAGGGAATGTGCAAAGCGCCAACCTGCCAGCTCTGGAGGTGGGGCATACCGCCGCCCTCTGCAGGCTGGAAGATGCACAGCTTTTCTGCAGGCTGGGGTGCGCCCGGTGGGGTCAGGTGCTCAGCCCTCTCCCTCTGCTGGGAGTGCGGTGAGTGCGGCGCTGGCTTCGTGAGGCCCCAGGCCTTCAGAGACAAGCCTAGGTCCCTCCATCGGGGCTCCCCAACCCCGCCTGCTGCCATGGGGGGCTCACCGTCTGTGGGGCATCCTGGGCACCATGGGGTGTGGAGCGGCCTCCCCGGCCCCATGTGCTCAACGCTGGAGCCCCCAAGTCCTAGGGACCACAGACATCCCCAGTTGTGGCCCCGTGTCCCTGGGACAGAATTGCCCCAGGTGAGACCCCCGGGTCTACAGGAGCGTGGAAATATGAGCGGGGTGCCCGATGGGACACCCCATGGGAATGGTGTGGGTGGCCAGGCGGGAGGACTGTCGCACTTGAGGGAAGGCCCCGGGCACAGAGCAGTATCCTCGGGGACGCACAGGCAGGCAGGACCCATCTCGGGGATGGGAACCCAGAGGCAGGAACCTTGCTGGGGAGGAGGCTTGTGGAGCTTCTGCTCTGTCTGTCGACCTAGGCGCTGGTTACACAGGGGTGTTTGCCTGGGGTGTTTGTCAAGCACCCAGCAGTCCTCCAATGCCCAGAGGATGCCATCCTGAAGATTTAACTCAGTTCTGACCCTCTCTGCCCAGAGTCGGTCAGACCCCCAGGTTACAGGCCAGCCCCACATGTCTGCCCCCACCCCACACATCCATCCCAAGTCCACCATGTCCCCTGAGCTTCTGACTGACCAGCTATCGGGGTTCCTGCCACCCATCTCCTCAGGTTTGATTAACTTGCTAGAGCAAACAAATGGGACCTGATTAAACTTAAGAGCTTTTGCACAGCAAAGGAAACCATCAGAAAAACGAAAAGACAGCCCACAGAATGGGAGAAAATATGTGCAAACGAAGCGACCCACAAGGGATTAATCTCCAAAATATACAAGCAGCTCATGTGGCTCAAAATAAAACAAACAAACAACCCAATCGAAAAATGGGCAGAAGATCTAAATAGACATGTCTCCAAAGAAGACATACAGATGGCCAAGAAGCACATGAAAAGATGCTCAACATTGCTAATTATTAGGGAGATGCAAATCAAAACTACAATGAGGTATCACCTCACACCGGTCAGAATGGCCATCATCAAAAAGTCTATAAATAGTAAATGCTGGAGAGGGTGTGGAGAGAAAGGAACCCTCTTGCACTGCTGGTGGGAATGTAAATTGGTGCAGCCACTATGGAGAGCAGTATGGAGGTTCCTTAAAAAACTAAAAATAGGGCTTCCCTGGTGGCGCAGTGGTTGAGTTCGCCTGCCGATGCAGGGGACGCGGGTTCGTGCCCCGGTCCGGGAGGATCCCACATGCCGCGGAGCGGCTGGGCCCGTGAGCCGTGGTCGCTGAGCCTGCGCGTCCGGAGCCTGTGCTCCGCAACGGGAGAGGCCACAACAGTGAGAGGCCCGCGTACTGCCAAAATAAAAAAAAAAACTGTTCTAAAAAAGTAAAGTCTATTAAAAAAAAAAAAGATAAAGAAGCTTTAGCAGTTTGGAAAAGAAAAAAGAGAGAGAGAGAGAAGGTGGGTGGTCTCCGTCCTCCGCCTCCTTTTCATCCTTCCTTCTCTCTGGCTCTGGAATAAAGATGGCAAGGGTTTCCTAAAGCATCTTAACACTTTGCAGGAGGCCTGGAACTCAGTCTGTGCTCAGCAGACAAGAAATTCTGCTGCCATCACCAAAGGGGAAAAGCCCTTGCCTTCTGATGGGCAAACTCCACTTCTGGGCCCATAGCCCAGACAAGCGGATACAGGCGGCAGGTGGGGGCCGGGAGCTGCTCCCTGGCCTGGGCTGAGGCAGTGCCAGGCTGGCTGCCTGAGCAGTGGCCTTTCCTGCTTAGAAAACCCTCAGATGAGGACGGAAGGCACCAGAGGCACTTACTTCCTGGGAAAAAGGTTATCGGTGGATGACGTGGGGCACTTCTTTCCCTTGGCGGGTTTTGTCCTTTTAACTTCTCGCCCATGTGCTGTAGTCACTATGCAAAAGCCCCATTCACGACAAGCCTGTGAGGGGCTGAGCGACCTTCTGGGGTCAGGGATGTGCATGTTGCAGGGCTTGTGTTGTTCACATCTGTCCTTGCTGTCGGAGCAGCAGATCCTTGAGTGACACCTGTGCGTTCCGCCGCGTAGGAGGGAGAGACAGGGCGCTAAATAAGTCCTGCAATCCCGGCCGTGTCCCCACAGGGCAGTGTCTGTCTGCTGGGAGATGCAACAAAGCCAGATGGACGGACAGACGGACAGTGGACCAAGAAGCAGGCACATCACCTGCTCCTGGCAGAACCTGCATGGTGGGCACCTAGGTGTTCAGTGTGCAGTTATTTCAACGTGGCTGTGTGTTTGAGGTTTTCAGAGGAAAAGTAAAAGACTCTGCTGGAAAACAGCAGTTCCACAAACTGTTCAACAGAAAGTCACCACGTGGCCCAGCAAGCCCTCCCTCGTCGGCGCAGGCCCGGGAGAACTGAAAACACACATCCACACACGCGCCTGTGCGCCCATGGCCACAGCAGCCAGGGTGGAAACAGCCCAAGTGTCCACGGACAGGTGAGCAGATACACACACATGTCCCTCCACACCCAGGAACGTCACTCGGTAGCCCCGACACTCGCTACAACGTGGACAGACCTTGAGAACACGATGCTCCGTGAGAGAAGCCAGACGTGGACACACAGGGTGTGATTCCATTGACGGGAAGCATCCGGAACAGGCAAATCCACAGACACAGAGGGTGGATTCCTGGTCGTCAGGGGCTGGGGGAGGGGCTGGGGTTGCTTTTGGGGTGATGGAATGTTCTGGAACTGGACAGAGGGGCTGGTGGCACAACCCGGGTAATGTACCGAAAACCACTGCATTACACACTTTTCAAAAGGGTGAATTGTATGGCGTGTGAATTATATCTCAATAAAGGCGGCACCAAAATAAAAAAGAGAGGGGGAAGAAGATCCCTGGCTGCTTTCTCCGTGTCTCCCTCTGGCTTCCCAGTGCCCAGCCCACCCCCTGCCAGAGGGAATCTGGCTTCGGAACCCAGTGGCCAGCGCTGCCCCCTGCCAGGCACCCTCGGGGCCCTCGCCAGCTGCTGGGCCGCCTGGGAAGCCTCAAACCTGCAACCTCTGTTTTGTAAATGGGGAGCTCTCATTCCCCCTGCCCCCCCACCCCCGCATGGGGCAGAATCCAGGCCGGCTCATGCCATTTCCTTATTAGAGTTTATTGGTCCCCTGACACATGCAGGCCCCCGGCCGCCCCTCCCTGCAATCCTGCTGGCGCACAGAAGGGGAGTCGGGCCACCTCTGGAGGGTCGGGTTAGGGAAGCGGGCCGCTAGTGGCCGATGACCTTCTCGATCCAGGACTTATAGGGGGCCACGGCGGTGGCCACGGGGGGTTTGAAGATGTCGGTGCAGTTCTTAGAGCTGAAGGACAGGATTCCAGCCACTTGGCCTCTGCTGCATATCACGGGTCCTCCCGAGTCCCCCTGCCGAGGAAACAGAGCACCGGTCACCTTGCTGCCCACTGCGGGAGGTGGGGGGCAGGAGGCTGATTCCAGGGCAGAGACCCCTGCCCCCCTCTCCCTGCACCCTCCGTCCCCCGACCTCCTTCATTCCCTCCTCCCTTCCTTTCCTTTTAACTCTCTTTGCTCCTTCTTCCCACCGCAGGGCCTTTGCACATGCTCTATCTATGCCCTGATCTTCCTGGGTGCTGGAGTTCATGCCCCAGCTCTGCTGCTGGCTATGTGACCATGGGCAACCTCTCTGTGCCTCAGTTTCTGCACCTGAGAAATGGGCTCACGCTCGTGCCAACCTTCAGGACCCCCAGGGAATGGAGGGAGCAGGGCCTGGGGAGAGTTGGGGCTTGCCTGGGTGCCCAGCTGCTGGCCGATGAGGCGCCCCCCACCCCAGCGCCCTCACCTTGCAGGGGGCCTGGTTCTTGGAGTAGGCTGCCAGGCAGATCATGCGGGGGCTGATGTCACCCTGCCAAAACCGACTGTTGTTGCACATCCTGGCGTCCAGCACGTGCATATCTAGCTCCTGCAGTGCCCTGGCCAGTTGCCCACTCTGGTGGGTCACACCCCAGCCGGCCATGCTGCACCGCGCTCCTGCGGCCACTGCCTGGCGTCCTCGCGGCAAGGCCAGGGGCCGGATGGTCTTGCTGCGTTTCACCTTCCCATCCAGCTACAGGGAACAGAAAGGGGCAGGTGAGTGCAGGAGGGGACCTTGGGGGAGGGGAACACTGGGGGAGGGGCGATGAGGGAGGGGTTCCTGGGGGAGGGACAGTGGGGAGGGGACCCTGGGGGAGGGGAACACCACACTGAGGGAGGGGACCTGGAACTACCATTTCTCCCACTGGCAGCACCTTAAGCAGCGCGAGGTCATTCTTCAGATGGGGGGCTGGCTTGTATTCGGGGTGCAGGACCACCTCCCTGATGTGGCAGGTAAGGGCAGGGTCTCCGAGCACGTGGAGCCCCAGCACCAGCCTCAGCAGCTGTGTCCTGGGGGCACAAGATCAGGGTGTGGGCGGCAGCCCTGCAGCCTCAGGGGCACTCGGTGTCCCGCACCCCCTCACCCAGCCTCTCTCTGGGGTCCTTCCCCTGCTACTGCTCAGCCCGTTCTTCTCCCCACCTCCTCCAGTAAGCCTTCCCTGCTCCCACCCCTCCCCAGACTCCGCCCGGCCAGGGGCTTGTGCTGTGTGTGTCTTAAAAATGCTGACCCTCCCTGCCCCCACCACCAGCCTGGGGCTCCAGACAGCGCGTACGTTATGCCTCAACATCAGTGATTTGTTCAGAGGCTGGCAGTGACCTAGCTGGGCCCATCGGGACCTATCCTCATAAACTTGCCCAAACTAGAGAGGAAGAAGCTCTTTTTACAGGACTTAAGGGGGCCCATCCTTGCCACCATGGGAGAGAGCCTGCCTGATAATGTGGCCAGGGGGCAAGACAGCAGAGTTGAGACACAGGCAAGCTTTTGAGCCCCTCATGGGAGCACCTGGATCAAGCCATGCCTGAAGGCTGCCTCCTCTTGGCGTTTTCAGTTACATGAACCAACAGGTCCCTTTTGGTTATTTCACCCAGTTTGATCTGTGGTCTTTGTTACTGGCCAGACCAGAGGTAGGGCAGCTCTGGGATGGGTTGATTTGGTGGCTTCACAATGGCATCAGGGACCCAGGTTCCTCTCTGTGTTGGCCCTGCCAGCCTCATAGACCAGCTCTGTCCACATGGCCACAGGTGAGAGATATACTCCTGGGTGTCACAAGGGGCCTGACTCTGTCCACTTGGAAGGTGCTTTGTTGTAGCAGATAAACCATCCCCAGGAATCCTCACGGCCTAATGTCGCATACACACGCCTAAGGTCAGTGTCACATACGCACGCCTCAGCAATCACTGCAGAGGGCAAGGGGACCCCCCCCCTACAATGCTACAATTGGCTTAAATCTCTCAGGTGAGAGTGGGGATGACAGGATAGATTTGGGGACAGCTGGGGGGATGGGGGTGGGGCAGGGCAGGGTCACTCACGGATGGATCAGGCAGTGGGCAGCTGTCAACACCCACTGCCGGTTCACGAGGACCCCCCCACACAGGTGGGAGCCGGATTTCTGCAGCGAAACCATGTATGGGTGTGAGTTGCGGGCAGCCTCTCGACCCCCAATGATGTGGGTCTCAAACGTGTTGCCTCCTGGGGATGGGGAGAGAAAAAGCCAGGTTAGGGCTGGGTGCCCCACCCCTGCCATGACCCTGCAACTCCAGCTCTGCAGCCCTGGATGGAATGTTCTGGAATTAGACTATGGGGTTGGTTGCACAGCTCTGAATGCGCTGAAATTCTCTGAATTGTATCCTTTAAATGGGCAAATTGTACAGTATGTGAATGACATCTCAATAAAGCTGCTATAAAAACTGTTCTAAAACCAATCATGAATTAAAAGGATAAAAAAGTGCTCTAATGTGAATCAGCTCAAAATCTTCCTGGGATTCCCCATCGTGCTTTAAACATCTAAACTCCTCATGAGCCACGAGACACGCATCAGCTGACCCTGCTTCCTTCACACTCGCCCTCACCCACTCCAGCACTTGGGTCTCCCTGCCGCTCCTCCAGGGCACTGCCCTTGTTCCCACCTCAGGGCCTTTGCATGTACTGTTCTGGAAGCCTGGAGTGCATTTCCCCCAGACCTTCCGATGTCTGGCTGTCTCACTGGTCTCGGCCCAAAAGTCTTCTCCTCAGAGACCTCTTCCTCTTCCTCTTCCTCTGTTCTCTTCCAAGCACTCACCCCACCCTGGTGTTGTATCCCACACACTTCCGCTTTGCCTGTCTATTCCCACTAGCCTATGAGTGATGCAAGGACAGGCTCTGTGCCAGTCTTGTTTACAACAGGTCTAATACAATATATGGTCAGCAAATAAGGAAGGAAGCATGAGTGGATGGATAGATGGATGATGGATGGATGCTGGGTGATGGGTGATGGATGGATAGAACGAAGGAAGGAAAGAAGGGAGGGAGAAAGGATAGGGGTGGATGGTTGGGTTCCTACCCTGCTGGGTCACCAACTGATCACAGAACTATTGCCATCCAGCCAGGCCAGAAGAGTGGGATGCCCACCACGGCTGTCCTTCCATTTCACGCCTCCAGGTGCCGGTTCTAGCCGCGCATTCGTGATTTGGGAAGTCCGGCAGCCGGGGCTCCAATTCCAGCTCCGTCACTCCCTTCTGGGCAACCCAAGCTAGGCTGCCTCACTCTCTGGGCTGTGGTCTCCTGCCCCCGCAAGCTGGCGTCGTGTATAAACATACTAGCGCACCCTGCCTCCTGCGTGCTGCTGGGGGGCAAACAGCCTGCATCTGCCCCACATCCTGTGAATCCAGCTCGAGGGTGAGGTGTGAGGAGTACGCTCTACCCTCAGAGTCCCCCCTCAAGACAACTACAAGGGGAAATGCTTGATTTCACTTTGGAGAAGCCCGGCCAACCTCAGCTTCTCCAAGTGGTCGAACGGATCCACCAGGACAGGGAGAACACAGCCCCCCTCCGTGGGTCCTGTGGAAACTGCACCACCGGAGCCCAGTCTGGGAACGCAGCTGACAGGCCCACAGTGGCCAGAGGACCCGGGGGACATAGAGACGCTTCCAGAGCGCAGGGACCGAGGTCAGCAGGACGACGCAGTGACCCACAGAGGACCCCGTGGCGACAGTTGGAATAAGGTCTGTAGGTGAGCGGATAGGAAGGATGCTGAGAATCTACCAGTCACATAAGGGGCTGTCTTGGTTCTCAGAAGACTCACTGGAGCGCTTAGGGGTGAGGGGCAGCACGTCTGCAGCCCACTCTCAAAGGGCTCAGAAAAAGAATGATAAACATACCTATTTATATTTTACACGCACACCCAGGGTCGGGATGTGAGTGGAAGAGGGGATGACAAAGCAACTGGAGCCAGATGTTTACGACTGAGGAATTTAGGGAAGAGAAGATGGAAGTTATCTGCATGATTCCCTTGACTTGTCTGAAAAAGCAGAATTAAGTCAAAAGGAAAAGAATGTAAAATATCTGTCCTGATGGGGCCTCTCCTCTGCCCCAAGGCCTCGCCTCGCCCTCAGGCTTCACTTAGAAGAAGTCCTAACAGCTACTGTAGATAAAACTCACAGACCCTCAATCCACCTGCTAAACTCTCCGAGCCTCCACTGCACTGAGCTGTGAGATGATCTCCTCAGGAAGGGATCATGTGCCCTTAGCAGCCCTCTTCACACTTTTTTTTTTTTTTTGCGGTACGCGGGCCTCTCACTGCTGTGGCCTCTCCCGTTGCAGAGCACAGGCTCCGGACGCGCAGGCTCAGCGGCCATGGCTCACGGGCCCAGCCGCTCCGCGGCATGTGGGATCTTCCCGGACCGGGGCACGAACCCGCGTCCCCTGCATCGGCAGGCGGACTCTCAACCACTGCGCCACCAGGGAGGCCCCACACTTTTTTTTTTTTTAAATGCTTTTTTTGGGTCTCACTTTTTAAAAAAATTGAACTATAGTTGAGTTACAATGTTGTGTTAGTTTCAGGTGTACAGCAAAGTCATTCAGTTATAGATATATATTCTTTTTCAGTTTCTTTTCCGATTTTAGGTTATTATAAGATATTGGATACAGTTCCCTGTGCTAAACAGTGGGACCTTGTTGTTCATCTCTTTTATGTATAGTACTGTCTATCTGTTAATCCCAAACTCCTGATTTATGCCCCCCCATTTTTTTTCCCCCCACGCCTTGAAGCTTGTGGGATCTTAGTTCCCCCACCAGGCATTGAACCCAGACCCCGGCAGTGACAGCGCCAAGTCCGAGCCATTGGACTGCCAGGGAAGTCCCACATCCCTCCCATTTAAAAAAATTTATATTATCTTCTCACTAGGTCATCCACGTGCCCCGCACCAAACTGTTGGGGGAAAGTGAAACTCCTTCCCTCCCTCCGTGCCTCCCAGCTCTGGAGCCTCCTTCCAGAAATATTCCAGCAAAAGGGAATGGATTCTCACATACTGTCAGAAAAGAAACCCCCAGGACGGCGGGCATCCTCGGCCTTTTGCCCTTTGCTTAACCCACCATCTATTTTCAAGGCTGTTTCAAGGAAAGCCGCCTTGTGCTTTTGGGGCAGCCAACATGTCTTCAGCGGGGTCCCTTCTGAGGACGGGGGAGTTGTTTCCAGTCTCTGTTCTGATGCCCCGTGCCCTGTCTCCCACCCCCAGACCCCAGGTGCCACAGCTCTGGGCCTCAGTCTCCCCACCGCGCTCACCTGCCCACAGGGCTCCCAGGACCGCCAGCAGCAGCAGCATCGGGGATCGCGGGGCCTCCATGATGCTGGCCCCGGGCCCCCAGCGCCACCCACACCCACCCTTCCTGTGGGGGAGGTGACATTCACAGCTCTGGCTGTTCCACCTCTAAAAGATACAGACTCTCTGAAGACAAAACCCCGTCACCATGATCACACCTGACAAGCTGACGAGAAACCTTCATTAGCATCTACTGTCCCATCACGTTCAAGCTCCCATCTCACACATGGTGTTTTGTGGTTTCAGTGGTATTATCTCCTTGCCCTGTTGTCTTATTTTTGCAAAATACACACACCATAATTCACCATTTTAACCATTTTTAAGCGCACAGCTCGGCGGCACTAAGCACCTTCACATTGTCGTGCAGCCAGCCCATCATCATCTCTAGAACTTTCTCAATTTCCCAAACTGAAACTCTGTCCCCATGAAACACTGACTCCCCAGCCCTCCCCCAGCCCCTGGCCCCCACCATCTACTTCCTGTCTCTGTGGATCTGACTCCCCCAGGAACCCTCTGTGAGTGGAATCAGACACCATGTGTCCTTCTGTGTCTGGCTTCTCTCACTGAGCATCATGTCCTCAAGGTTCATCCCTGTGGTAGTAGGTGTCAGAATCTCCTGCCTTTTTAAGGCTCAATAATATTCCACTGCCTGGGTGGACCACACTGTTTAGTTTCTTTTTTTGTTTTTCTTTTGGCCATGCCATGGGGCTGGCGGGACCTTAGTTCCCCGACCAGGGATTGAACCCAGGTCCTCAGCAGTGAAAGCTCAGTGTCCTAACCACTGGACCACCAGGGAATTCCCCGGACCACATTGTGTTTATCCATCATCTGTCCATGGACATCTGGGGTCTTCAAGATTTTGGCAATTTTGAAGAAAGATGCTATGAACACTCGTGTGTTATGAGTACCTGGGGGGCTCCTGCAAATCCGAGGGTCCTAGCCAGGCTCAGCTAGGTCCTCCCTCCTTCGGTCCACCCCTCTCCTTGCTGCTCCCCGACACCACGTGACCCCGACCAGCCAATCAGAGCACACCCCGTACCCCCTGGCCACAGGGTTCGGTTCAGGGTAGAGGACCACCTTAAGCCCTAAAGCAGCTCAGTGAAGACTGTGGCCCGCATTTCTTCTGGAACTTTTCAGACGGCCCTTACTCTCTGCTGGACTTGGAAAGATGTCACCCTGGGTGTGGGTGGGCCCAAGGCGAGAGGCGTCCACCTGAGAATGAGGCCCACACAGAGGAAGCTGACCACACGCTCAGTGCCTGAAACCACAGTTCTGGAGGCTGCAAGCAGGAAATGGGCTTCATGGGGCAAAGGTCCAGGTGTGGGCCGGCCTGGTTCCTCTGGGGCTACAGGGGAGAATTATTTCCTGCCTTTTCCAGCATCTAGAGACAGAGATGCGGGGATTCGGGCATGGACGTTTTCAGAGCTGTTATTCTGCCGACCACAGGTAGGGGGAGACAAGAGTCAGGGCACAGCCAGCACCTGGCTCCAGCTGTGCCTGAAACCCCCGCCCTGTCAGTCACGGAAGCCAGTGAAATTCTCCTGCACTTGAGTCAGTGTGATGAGTCAAGCGTTCTTCCCTGTGATGCTGAAAGGGTTGTGATAAATAAAGAAGACTCGGATGAAAAATGGGTCACAGAGGAGGATGAGATCGCCCCGATGCTGGGGCTCTGAGGCCAGATGCAAACCGTCCACCTCTCCTCTGACTGCGTCTGGCACACGAGGCTAAGGTTGTCTTCACCCAGGAGGGCTTGTGAGGCCAGGGTTCAGTTTAAGAAAAATGAGTATTTATAGGGTGTTCACGTGTCCTACCTTGTTTAATCTTTCTAATAACCCCAGGAAGTAGGTTTCATTGGTATTGGGGGGCAGGGGAGGGCGCCATATTTTGGCAACTAAGAAGAGACGAATTTCAGATACACGACAAGTAACTTTTTGGTATGATTACATCCCAAACATTACATGGGATGATCTGAGAGTAAAAACAGTTTGTTTACCTGAAATCCACGTTGAACCAGGCAAACCCAACGCTGAGGCCCCCGGGGGGGAGCACAGGATCCCGAGGCCCCGGGGCGAGGCAACTGCGTGCACAAGCTCCTTTGGATCTGGGGACAAGAGCTGGGCGTTTACACCCCGGCTTCCATCCTCAGACGCTCCCTAGAGGGTGGGTCCTCGACCCCTCCCCTTGGGTCTGGGGGCTCACGCCTGTTCCCATCTGTCCTGTGCAGGGCAAGAGGCACCGCGTGACCCTAGGGCTGGTGGGCACTGGCCTGGCCCCTGGGCCCTCATCCTCCCGGCCCTGAGGCTCCGGTCATCTAGGCGGTGGGGCAGTGACATGCACCCCTCCCTCCCCACACCCACGTGACCCCGACCCACACAAGCCGAGCGTGATGAAGGGTGAGCACCGAGTCTGGATCTGTTTGTTACAGAATCCCGGGGAAGGGGAGAAGGGGTCCCAGGGGAGCAGAGGGGCTGGACCCACAGGCCCAAGGGTGGTGGCAGGTGGGATAACCTTTCCCGTAAACGCCCAGACGGTATTTCTGGCTTTTGGCCCAGACGCTAGGTTGCAATCACTCCGTTCTAAAGCAGGGGAAGAAATGGGTGTGACTTTGTTCCAATAAAACTTTATTTTTGCCCAGGAGCTGGGGCTTCGGACCCCCGGGGCCACCCCTCAGCCCCAAGAACACACCCCAGGCCCCCGCCTGGCCAGACCCTGGTCTCTGCGGCCCCTCCCCCCAAATCAGCAAACCTGACAGGAGACCCCTGGGGAGCTTCCAGGTTCGGAGGGGCGGCTGCCGCCTGCCTGTCTCGGGTCACATGCATGGCACCAGGGCCTGCGTCCCCGCCTGGGCCCCGTTGGCCTCACGGCCAAGGAGAGGTTGGTCCTCGGGCTTCTCATAAAGTCGCTTTATTTAGATTCCAAACAACCGCAAGCAGAGAGAAGAGGTGACCCCGAGTCAATCTGTCCGCTCTCAAGCCGGGACCCCGAGTCTCTGGCTCCAGCTGGTGGGTGGGGCGGGCGGGCCAGGGTCCCCGAGCGGCGTCCGGCCCAGGCGGGGCCGCGAGCGCAGCGGCCTCCCCGGAGGCGGAGGGGACAGGGCGGACGCAGTGTCCGGAGGTAGTGGCGGCGGCAGAGAGTGGGCGGCTGAGGTAAAATCTGTCAGTTTATTTGCGGAAACGCGGGGTCAGGACTCCTCGGTGCCCGAGTCGTCCTCGTCCCCGAAGCAGCTGTCGGCCTCGGCCTCGGCCTCGGCATCCTCGTAGTAGTCGTCGTAGAAGAGGTCCGAGCCCTCGTCAGGCGCTGGGGCCTTGGTCTTCACACAGTACTCGGCCAGCGTGGTGGGCACCTTCACGCCGTCCCGCTCCGCGTCCACCTTGGTCCCCAGGACCTGCTTCCTGCGGAGAGAAGCGGGGTCTGCCTCATTGCGGCCGGCAGCCCTGGGGCCCCCGCGCTCGCTCCCGTGAAACAACACAGGACAACCGGGGCGACGGCCGGGCCATGGGGGCCAGCGACAGGATGGCCGGGGCAGAGCAGACGGGCCCAACCACTCATGGCCCCCGCGTGTGCACGGGCCTCTGATCACACACGCGCGCACAGACACGAGCACACACGTGTGGGAGGCGGTGGAACGCGGGCTCTGAACCAGGATGAGGGCTGTGCAGACACAGGGAGGGTGTCGGCTCATCAGGAAGAGAAGCGCATTTCGGCCCTGGCCGCTGAGGTCAGGCGAGGTGGGAGCAGCCACGGCGCTGGGCTGGGTCAGTGGGCGAGGGGCAGGGTGGAGGGTGGCGGGTCGGGTGGGCGGGGTCGCTCAGCAGCCCCAGGGGAAGGGCCAGCCACTGGGAGGCACCCGTGGCGGGACTCGGCACACCCCCACCAGGCCGGGGTCCCGGGTCCTCTCCTCTCTGTACTTGAGCGTCTTCCTGTCACCAGCACCGTGTCTCCTGCACGCGCTTTCCGTCCGGAGCTTTATCCGACTGACGGTAGCCGGCAGGAGCTCTGACCGCACCTGCTGCGCCTGGGGTCCCACCACCCGACAGGGCCGGTGGGCTTTCTGGAGCTCCCACCATGGGGTCGTGCGGCCGGCCCATGGGCACAGGTCCCCACAGCTGCGTGGACACGGTGGGTGAGCATGCGCCTGGATGCGGGTGAGGACGAGAACTGTTTCCCCGGGTGAATGCTGGGCCTGGGGGGGGGCCTGGGTCGTCATGGAGACGTGTCTGACCTACTCCCTTTTCCAAGGAGCAAATGACAGACTAAAAACCTCTTTGGAGGAGACTTAGTGAAGCGTTTAGTTTGTCATGAAACAAGTCACAGACCCCAGGGGCTCCTAGAGCAGCTCACGGGACACAACAAACACAACAGGGCAGAGCGCGCAGGCCCCTGGGGAATGTTTCACACAGACTCCCCTGCGAGGCCGGGCACCTGCCTGTTCACGGGGAAAAACAGAAAACAACAGAAATGAGAGGAGTTCATCCTGGCAAACTCCTAAGCGATGCGCTGCTTTTATAACCAGGAGAAACTGAGTTTTCGTAAAAGAAGTTACCTCCTAAACATGCTCGTACCACACGGCTTTGCTGCCTTTAGAGAGTAACTCCAAGTCTCAAAATTGCGACATTCGCTCCCGTTAGGTGAAATGATAGAACACCCCGCACAGCACGGTCCCGGAGGAGACCGCGTGGGGAAAAGCACGGGGCCACGCACACGCGTGCACGCCCCAGCACGCAGGGTCCGCGTACACGGGGGATGGGGGGTACCAGTGGGATCGCTGACCTTACAGTGTCAAAGCAGAAGGATGTGGCAAGACCCTGCTAGATCCTGGCGGACGCCAGGCCGTTTCTCTCTGTGTGAGGTGCATGTACCCACACGCCACGCACACGAGACACACACACACACGCCACGTCCACACACGATAGTACATATGTGGGCCACACGCTTCACGAGAGAAAGACCCCAGCTTTTCCGGCAAGAGGGGGAGGGCTCAGGAGGGCCACCCTGCCTCCCCAGGCCCCAGGCCCACTCACCGGATGATGTCCGTATACTCGCGGTCCTTGCCTTTGCTTTCTTTCCACTTCCTGTACATCACGGAAGCGTCCACGTTGGCCGGTGAGAAGGTGTTGGGCTCGTTGAGGAGGGAGATGACGCTCAGGAGGATGGTCCTAGGGGAGGCGGCAGGAGTCGGCGTGGGGGGTCCACGGCCCAGGGGCTGCCTGCCCGGGAGCCTCATGCCCCGAGCCGGCCCGCCACCCTCCACCTGCCCTCTGCGGCGTGCCAGGCTCCTGGGACGGGACATGGTGGACAGCCAAGGCCAGGACCATCTTCCCTCCGTTGGAGCAGGCCTGTCCCCTCCCTGGGGCATCCTGCCTGGAGAGTGGGTCCCCTGTGCCACTCATTCCCGCTCCAGCCTGGGGAGGAGGAGAGTGCCCGGGCCGCTCAGGGTGAGCACAGCACCAGGGGATGGAAGGGCTGTGCTCCCTGGGGCTCGAGGAAGGAGGGGGGACCCCAGGGGCACGCAGACACGGCCACAGGAGTCCCAGAGACCATTCCTGAAGGTGGGTGGGGCAGGGATGGCAGGAAATGGAGGAGAGGCCGGCAGGGACGGGGGCTCTGGCGGGAGGTGGCTCCCACAGACGCTGCCACCCCACAGGGAGCTGCATCCTCCCGTGTCCACGTCCCCAGGGCTGGCCTGCCCGACGCCGACTGCCTCACCTGACGTTCTGCGTGGGGTTCCACCGCTCCGAGGGCAGCTCCCCGCTCTGGGGGTCATCGACGGGGGGGTGGAGGATGGAGATGCACACGTCCCCAGTCTGTGTGGCATGGGGGGGTTCAGCACCCATGAGGCTCCCGTCCACACGCCCCCTGCCCCACCCCGCCCCCTGGAGGAGCAGGCTCACCTCGTAGATGTTGGGGTGCCACATCTTGGTCAGGAAGCGAAAGGCCGGCGGAGAGTAGGGGTAGTCAATGGGGAACTTGAGGCGCGCCTGGTGGGGGAGAGCAGAGGCTCAGCCAGGGCCGGGTCAGGCCGCCCAAGACCACACACAGCGGTCAGCCTGGGACTCGCCTGCCTCCGGCGCCCCTCACGGGCCAGGGGCTTTTCGGGGTCACCGAGCTGAGCTGACGACCCCGGTCCCTGCCCTGCTGTCAGTGGCTGGGGGTGGGGGGGGAGTGTGTGGGCACTCGCCGGGGTGCAGCTCCAGGCCCGTCCCAGCCCAGGCCTCTGGGGGGACCAGAGCCCTGGCCCCAGGGAGCGTGGTGGGCCCAGTCCTGGGAGCCGGGTGCCCGAGCACCGCGCTGGGCTCCCAGCCTTAGTCTCCAACCTGTGGGGAGGATTAAAATAGATGGGTGTTCACTGGGCAGGCGCCGGGGGCGGAGATGAGTCAGCACCAGGCGGACAGGCTCTTTGCCCGCAGGTGTCAGTCCTGGGGGGTCAGGAAGGCAACCGGGAAGGTCACGGGCAGACGGGGGAGGGCTGCGAGGGAGAGTTATGCCCCGGCCTCGCCTGTTTACGCCCCAGTCCTGGGATCCTGATGGTGCTTCAGGCTCTAGGGGCCAACGTGGGACAAGAGGGGGCTGCAGGCCCCCCCATCTTTGGAGAATCGTCCTCCTGGGCAGGGGGCGCTGGGGGCACTCGGGGGAGGGCCCTCTGTTCTGGAGTGAACGTGTTGAGGCCTGAAGTCAGTCTGGAACTTGGGCCTCAGACCCTGCCCCTTGGTCCCGCCAAGCCCAGGGCTGCGTTTCTAAGTGAAGACAGAGACCAGCTGAGGCCTCCTTAGCGGAGGAGGGGGACAGGCCTCCCCTCACCAAACACCCATCAAGTCCCAGAGATGCCTTGACTGCTGTGCCAACTGAGGCTCAGAGAAGGAGAGCACCTTGCCTGAGGGCACACAGAATGCAGCTGTGGAGGGGCTCCCCAACCCAGGTCTCTGGGGCAGCCCTCAGCACACGCTGCCCGGAGCCCCTCTGGCTTGTAAGGGGGAGGGGGTGAGGCTGGGCGGGCTGAGAGGAAGGTGCTGGAAAGCGATGGTGCCCCCCCCGGGCACTTCCAGCCCCTGTATTTCCACATATTTCCCCCCACTCCCCAGCCAACCACATCAGAACAGGAGGATGTGAGGGTGGCAGAACCACTGTGGGTCCCACGCTGCCTTCCTCGAGGTCAGACTCTCGCGGCAAACGCGATCAGATTTGTGGCGCCCCTCCCTAGCCCAGGTTTCTAGAATAACAGGATCATCCCCCCAAAGCCAGCCTGGAAGGTCCTACCCACAATCCCTTGCAAACAGTGGGCAGTAGCCAGAAACCCACGTCCTTTCCTTTCCTTCCAGTCCAGCACCCTTGCTCAGAGTCCCGGCCTGGCCTCAGGGTGGGACTCATGCTATTCCAGCTCTGAGTGGGGCCCTTATCCTCACAGCCAACAGCTCCCAGATGCAGACAAAAGAGGCTCAGGGACGAGGGTTGGTTAAACCATTTGGGGACCAGCCCCCAATCCATGTCCTGCACGGGGAAGACGGATTCCACATCAGAACTCAGCCCAGGGCTGTCCACGCTCATCCCCCCATCCCACCCCAGCAACAAGGGAATCTCAACTCAAGAATCACCCCAGCAGGCCAGCCTGCCCCCTCCCGGCCCCTGAGCAGGCGTGGCTAAAATGTTAGCCAAAACTGCAAACACAGACATCTGTCCGGGCAGTGCCAGCCCCACCCCACCACCGCCCGGGCCTCCCAGCCTGGCCGCTGGGCTCTTGGCAGGCGGCATTGGGGGTGTTCCAGCTGAGGGCCCAGGCTCCGCTTCTCTTACAAGGAGACCCCCTGTCTTGTCCGTCTGGCTCGAGGAGCAAAGTTCTTTGATCTGGGAGGGGTCCTGCCAACACCACATCTGGACTCATATCCTGTCCAGGTACTGGCCTGGGTCCTCGTCACACTTGTCAGAAACACAGCCGGTCCCCGGGACAGCCCTGGCCTCCCCGCTCACAGAGCGCCCAGAAGCGACCCAGGGCAGGAGACGTGGGGCCCAAGAAGCCGCCTGCTCAGAGGAACCTGAGAAAGGCCAGCCGGGGCACAGAAGAGCCTAAGCTTCTGAGGCCGGGCCTGGGTGGGCTCTGTGCTGTGGCTCCCGGGGACAGGGCTGAGGGTGGGAGCGACGGCCGGACAGAACACGTTACATAAGGCTCAGGATGAAGCCCAGAGGGCTTGGCCCACTGCTATCGGCCAGGGTGGCCGCTTTCCAAGCAGGTCCCGGCTGCCAGCCCCATCCGGGCCTTTGTTGGAACCCGAGCCAGTGGCCGAGCCAGCCCCCAGGCGGGGGGCCTCCCTCCCTCCCAACAGTGCTGGCTGGTTCTGGGGAGGCCTCTTTGTCCGCTCCGGGCAGCGGGCAGGGCCAGGAGGAGGGGGACGGGCACCAGAGGCTGGGGGAAGCAAAGGCCCCGCACCCAGAGAAACAGGGAGGGTCCCGGGCCTCCCCTCTGGGGACATGAAGCGGCCTTAGAGGGAAGAGGCGCTTCTCGGGGACTCCTAGGGCCAGAGGGGTTGACCGAGGGCCCCTAGCTCGCCAGAGGCGGTCAGGCAGCGGGGCAGAAGGAAGGGGCCCCGGGAGGAGGAGGGACAGAGGATGGGGGCCCCGCGAGGAGAAGACGGAGAGGGAAGGAACCCCGTGAGTAGGAGAGACAGTGAGAACGGGTCCCACCAGGGGAGAGGACGGGGGCAGGGGGCAGAGGTGGGGGAGGGGCCCCGAGGAGCCGGAGGAGGGGGTCGCCGCCCCCTGACCCCGCCGCTCACCTTGAAGTAGCCGCCCTCGTAGTAGGTGTTGGGGGGCCCGAAGATGGCCACCTCCCAGTTGTACAGGTCGCCCTCGTCCACCAGGGTCACCCGGAAGCCCTCCACCGGCTCCTCCTGCAGCCCCTTGAGCTCCAGAAGCAGGGCCTTCTGTGAGCTGGGCACCAGCGGCCGGGCCATGGCGGCGGCGGACGGGGCCGGGGCCGGGGGCGCTTGGGGCCGCGGGGCCGTGGGGGCACGGGACGGGCAGGGGCCGGGGCCTCCTTCTTCGTCCACCGCCCGGAGCCGCCGGGCGCTCCAGTAGCTCTGCACCGCCGCCCGGCGCTCACCTCAGCCTCCGCGCCCCGCCCCCGCCGCCCGCGCTTGCGCTCCGCCCGCCCTGACCGCGCCTGCGCGCCCCTCCGCGGGGCACGCCGGGAAGCGATCCCTGCCACTGCCGCCGAGCGCGCCGCCGGGAGCCGGGGGCTGCGCCCGTAGGCCCTTTGCCGTTCCCGACACCCTGGGAGGCCGCCGCTGCCGCCCCAGCTCGGACGAGCGGCCGGGACCCCTGTGCGCGGGGCCGCGGGCAGGGCTGCGCTGCGCCGCCGGGCTCGGCCCGCCGCGCTTTTGTGGCCTTTTTGTGACGTCTCGTCGCGGGGCGGGGCCGGGTCGGAGCTGTCCGGAGCCTCAGTTTCCCCGGGGGCGCTGGAGCCAGGAGGGTCCCGCCGCTCGCAGCCCCTCCCCACTTGGCACGCCTCTGCAGCGTGGACTCGGCACCCGTCCTGGCCGAACCCCAGACCAGAGCCCTGACCCTCCCTGGCTGTGCCCGCGTCTCAGGCCGACCTTTGACCCCACCCTGGGCTTCACCCGGACCCTGCCAGAGTGCTGACCTGGCCGCGCCCCGGGCCCAGACACCCGTACAGCTCTGGGTCGGAGAGTTGGGATGGGGCCTGGCTTCCATCCCTGCACGTCCGCAGGTGACAGCTCCCCATGAGGGTGGGCGTGGCACTCGAGGCCTGTGGTGGCCTTGCTGGCAGGTGACCCGGGCAGCCAACAGTTGCACCAACACCTCGGGCTGAGCTGAGCTGATTTCCTCCCCCGGCTGCCCCGACACCTGGCCCTGGGCTGGTCCCCCGCTGAGGACAGACAGGTAAACCCGTCTGGGGAAGGAAAATAATATATCATCTGTGGGGATGGAAGAAGGAGTCTGAGAAAGCCCTGGGCATAGCAGCAGCTTCATCAGTAAGGGGGCTCTGCCCTGCACCCCGAGGGACCTGGAGGGGCCCGTCATCTATAAAGTGGATTGCACACCCGTTTGTCCACTGTTCCAAGCGTTCTCTGTCCGTCATTTTCTGCCCCTCATTCTCTGTCCATAGCACCAGTGTCATAGCCTCGGCCTGTGGCCACTTGTTGACGAATAATAATTAGAATTAATTATGATTCTTCCAGAGAAGTTTCCCAAGATGTCGTGTGCCAGCTTGTTGATGAATAATAATTAGAATTAATTATGATTCTTCCAGAGAAGTTTCCCAAGATGTTGTGTGGCAGCTTGTTGATGAATAATAGTTAGAATTAATTATGATTCTTCCAGAGAAGTGTCCCAAGATGTCTCCCTGCGTACACCCCACAGGAGTTATCGCAGGAGTTATTGGGTGAGTGGGGGCAGCCCTGGAAATGTAAAGAGAGGTACCAGGTTTGTGGCCCCTCCAGCTGGTCCCACATGAGGCCTTGTCCCCCAGGAAAGCCTGCACCTCAGGCTCTGAAACATCCTGAGGTGGTGGACGTCTGGGGTTTCTACCTGCCCATTTTCTGGCCAAAGCACCTCCATTTTCCCATGGGGCTACCACTCTTAGTCTGCAAGGTTCCAGTTGGACTGATCGTCAAGCCCTGGCTGCAGGCATGGCTCCTCCAATCAGAGTACCCTAGGCCCCCTGGTTGGTTCAGGAATAGCACGTGACTTGGCCTTTTTCTGGGGACACGATGCTGCTGAGATGTCTGAGCTGGGAGAACCTGGACCTGGAGCTATAGGACCATCTCGTCACCACAAGGCCTGTGAACAAAGTTGGCGCTCAGGAAAGCTGAGCCAACTGATGAGAAAGTGCTGAAGACCCTGTTTGTGCTCCTGGATCCAGCCACGCCTGGCCTCCCCTTGCAATGGTGCAAGTCAATAAATTACTTCTTTTCTTATTAAGCCAGTTGGAGTTGAGCCTTCCATCACGTGCGACAGAAGAGCCCTCAATTCAAATCTAGGTCTGCCATGAACTTGGAAATGGTCCTCAAATGTAGACTTGTAAGATAATGAACTTGTGTTGTCGTGGGGTTTTCTGAGGTTTTTTTTGTTGTTGTTGTTTTGTGTTGTTTTGTTTTTGCAGTGGTTTGTTATGACAGCTACAGGAACTGAATACCCTCGCTTCTATGAGCGTCAGAGTCTTCCTCTGGAAAATTGATTAATTAATTCATGGCCTTCCACAGACAAATCTAGGTGCTGGGGGTACAGCAGTGAATAAGATATGTAAAAATCCCTCCCCTTGGGGAGACAGGGAGAAAGGACATAAGTAAGCAACTTCTGATAGCAATAATTGAAGAAAAGTAAAGGACAGTGAGGCATTAGCAACGGGAGTGGAGCCGGAGAGTTATCTCGGATAGGGGCTCAGGGGAGGCGCCTCTCAGGAGGTGGCATCTGAGTGGGGACCAGAATGGGGTGAGCCCCTTGGGTGTGGAGGAGCAGTGTTACAGGGAAAGGGAACAGCGCGTGCAAAGGCCTGAGGTAGGGACAAGCCGGACCAGCTAGAGACCAGTGTGCCTGGGGCAGAGTGAGGGGACAGAGTCAAGGAAAAAATCTGGGGAGAGTCTCTCTGCTCAGCTTTCCTGAGTGCTCACTGTGTTCACAGGCCTTGTGGTGACCAGATGGCTCCAGGATCCAGGCCCAGGTCCTCCCAGCTCAGTCACCCCAGAAAAAGTCCCAGGGCTGCATCTCATTGGCCAGCTGGGAGTCACGTGCTGTTCCAAGCACTGAGGCCAGGGTGCCTGGAGCACTCCTACTGGCTGGTGGGGTCGCCCAGGGCAGTGAGGATGAGGGCTGGACCAGTGTGGGGAGGCGCGGGCAGGATGAAGCTATGATGTGCAACCTACAGGATGCAGAGAAGGGCCAGCTGGGGGGACAGGGGAGGCATCCAGGCTGAGCCCTGGTCCTGGGTGGACTGGGGGCTTCCTCGGAGACCACAGACTCCAGAGGAGCCCCAGGGTCAGGGGGGCTGACCGGAGGCTCCGTCCTGGATGTGGCAGGCCTGGGATGTCCTTGGGGTGTCCCTGAGGAGACGCCCAGCAAGTGGTTGGCTCCCCAGGGCTGGAGCAGAGCAGGGCTGGGCCTGAGATGTGAATTTGAGACTCCTTGGTGACCAGGCAGTAATGGAAGCCATGGCCTGGATGAGATGCCAAGTGAGGAGGAAGCATGAGGAAAGGAGAGGAGAGGTCCCTGACACAGAAGGAGGACGCCTTTCCCCAGGGAAGCTGGGGAACAGGAGCCTTCGGGGTGCTGTGGAGTGAACGCTATGGGGGCGCGGGGTTTGGAAGGCAGGGAGGCCGAGCGTCCACACTGCTGTGAGGCCAGATAAGCAGAACAGCTCCGCCCCTCCAGGCTGTGCCTGTGAAGGGCAAACCAGGAATTCAGGATCCAAGACCAGGCATGATGGTGACTCAGGGGTGGCAGTGAGGGAAGGTGGTGGGGCAGGGAAGGTGAGCCCAGATGGAGCTGGCCTCAGCCTGATCTGGGGGGGACCCTGGAATGTGAGTTAGCGTCCCGTGAGGCAAGCGGACCAGCTCTTGGATCCCCTGGTGGTCATTGGCCACTCCTGCCCCACATGGGGGGATGAGGCCTCCTGGGCCACATGGCTTGGTCTCTGGTGGGGCAGCTGTGAGCCTCGGCAGATGGGAAGGGGATCTGGTGGCACCAGTGACACCTGCTACACGCTGCCTAGTCCAGGGGACCACAGAGCTGACCGGAGGCTGCCGGAGCCCGTGAGTCCACCTGCACCGCGCATTTCACGCAGATGCCCTGCCCGGCCGCAAGCCCCATGCCGCAGGGGCCTCAGCACAGCTTGCTCCCCGAGGCCGTCCAGCCCCTAAGGGTCTCAGCCTGCTGACACGCCGGCCCATTTCCTGTGTGCGGTGTCAGTAACAGCTAATGCTGAGGGAGGGGGGCACCTTTGTGAAGCTACTGGTTGTGTAACAAATGACCCACAAACTTCGTGGCTTGAAATAGTAACATTCATTCATTGAGCTGCAAAGCAGGAGTCTCCAGTCAGGAACCTCTGTGTGGCCTGTGCTTCTTCAGGCTACTGCGTGGCCACCGCATCCCCTGGAAGCCAAGTACTGTCACAAAAGCCACCAAGTGCAGGGAGAGGGGATGCAGATTCCACCTCTTACCTGCCTCTTTAGGGGGCTGGGAGATTCAAGAAGAGCAAACGGGAACAGAAAGGAAGCCCTGGCGGCTTTTGGAAAACACAGCGCAACTCACTGGTTTATCGATTACCAGCCAAGGGCAGGTGCTGGGAAATGGGAGGCAAGGTGGTCCCTGCCATTGGTAGCTCGAAAAAGGCTTTAGATTCTGTCCCCGTGTGATCTCCCTCAATCAAAATCGGGGTGCCCTGGGTCCCATTTAACAGAGGAGGAAACTGAGGCCGAGAGTGAAGTTACCCGTCTGCAACTGTCCTGGGCTGGGAATCTGCTTCCTGCGGAATCCTCCGTCCAGGATGTGCTCCTGCTGGCGGAAAGGGGGACACCCAGGGTGCTTGGTGACTCTAACGGGTGTGCCTGGATCCCGGACGGGCCCCGTGGCGGTGGTGAAGGGGCTGTGGCTCTGGGTTACAGAGCGCGGGCCCGGGTTCGGATCCCTGCTGGCCCCTTGCTGGTGCTGCGACCTTCACTCCTCTGGGCTTGGTTTCTCCATCTGCCAAATGCGGGCAGTGGATTACCTTCCGTATAGGGCGGCGGTGAGTCAAGACATTGTCAGGTCTCAGACGTGTTAGCTGTTTCAATCGTCACCATCACGACTACCTGCCCAGCTGACCTCTCCCTTTGGCGGTTGGGGAAGCCGAGGTCCAGGGAGGAACTGCTGGGGCGGGGCGCTCGTGGAGGGCAGGCTGGGGGCCAGCCATGCCTCCCAGGTCTCGGGGCTGTGCCTCCAGGGCACCTCGCTGGGTGCCCCAATGCCCTCTGCTCTCATAAAGCTGAGTCCAGGGGCTCCCTGGGGTTTCTGAGCAGTGGTGGGACCCGCTGGGGCTGGCCAGGGTGCGCCCGAGTGGAGAGCGTTTCCAGAGAAGCGTGCTGGGGGCTGGACACGGGTGCGCGCGCGGGCGCGCGCACACACACACACACACACACACACACACACACACGTCAGCCTGGGGAACAGATTTTTATTTCTGCTGAGGAGAGGGGCCTGGGCAGGCGGGCGGGAAGGGATCCTTGGCCTCCCCCCGAAGGGGGCTTGGGCATCATTCCAGGCGGGAAGCTGGGTGAGGGGGCTCCCTACACCCCTGGCATGCAGGGACACCCCAGTCCTGGCCCCGGTGAGCCGGACCCCGAGGGCCCCAGGTAACCGGGTGGAGGAAGCGGCGGCCGAGGGAAGGGCTCAGCCCACGGGCTTGACCTTGGCGATGAAGAGGGCGGCCGCCTTCTCCAGGAACTCCTCCCGGGTCATGGGGGTGCTGGGCCGCCGGGCCACCAGCGCGCGGTCCATGGCCAGCGCCAGGCTGTCGGGCCCCAGGCGCGAGCCGGCCTCCAGGTAGCGCGCGGGCGTAGTGTCGTCGCTGGCCTGCAGGGCCCCCTCCAGCGTGTCCAGCACGGCCTGGCCCACGTGGCGGTCAGCCACGGCCAGGCCCGGGTCCTCCAACAGCCGGTAGAGGGCGCCGGCGCGCGCCACGAACTCCAGCAGCACGAAGCAGGTGAGCATCCCCGCGCGGAACACGGCCAGCGGCACGGCCTCGTGGTCCCGGCACTGGATCTTGCGCAACAGCGGCGCCACCACCTCCTCGGGGGCCTCCCCGTCCCGGCAGATGCGCTTCAGCAGCTCGCTGTACGTGCGCCCGTCCAGCCCCGGCTTCTTCTTGCGCCCGCTGGCGCTCAGGCACTCGTAGGCCACGCCGACGTTGTTGTTGAAGGCGGTCCTGCGGGCGGAGGGGCCGTCGGGCCGCGCCAGAGCCCCGCCCCTGCCCCCCGGCCCCTCCCCCAACGCGCCGGCTCGTCCAGCCTCAGGGCCTTTGCGCCAGCGGCGCCCTGGCCCGGAGCGCCCTCCCCCACATCTCCCCACGGCTTTGAGCCTTTGCTCAATGTTACCTTATGGGGGGGACCCTCCCTGACCCCCTAACCCCTTCCTGTACTTCTCTTTGTGGTGTCCTCACGAGTTCCCTCTCTCCCACCAGCTCAGCCCAGGGGCCTATGTCAGGGAGTTTATTTGTTGTTACAGCCCCAGCGCCCAGAACACTGCCCAGGAGCCCCAGAAACGTCTGCTGACCCCGACGATGGGCATCCGCCCATGGACTCTCCGTTCCATCGATGATGTGTGTGCCCACGGGGTGTCACCGTGGCAGGACACATCCCTACCTTTTAACCTGGGTTGTCTCTTTTCACCCCTGCAGGCCCAGAGGCAGTAACCCACACTGTGGCTCAAAGCCGCTGCCGCCTGTCTTCGTGGGTAAAGATTTATCCGCAGGCGGCCACGTCAAGCCAGACACGCTGCCCTTCTGCTGCAACAGCAGACCCGACGGTCACGTCAGGGACCAGCCACGGCGCTGACATTACTTACCGCCTGCCCCATGAGGACCCTGATGTCCCGCCATGAGCCCTGGCCATGCTGGAGCCTCACAAGTGGTTAAGTGAGTGGGCTGGGGTGAGCCTGGGCATCTAGATAACCCGGGTCTCATTCCCATCCTTCTCTCAACAGCTGGCGGCCAGCCGAGGCCCAGTTCCATCTCCACTAAAGCAAAGGGGAAGTGAGGCTCAGGGCAGCGGCCAGGCCAAGGGCCCCACAGAGGAAGGGGCACCCCCAGGGCTCACATTCGCCTTTTCTGGGAGCCCAGCTCCACTCTTATCTGTGGGACCTGTACGGGTCAGCGTGGGTGCGAGCCCGGTCCACGCTGGGCCGGAGCACGGCAGGTGCCCGGGGATGGACATGCTCACCCAGTGAGCTCCGTGGGTCAAGGCCCTTTACAGAGGAGGAACTGAGGCCCAGAGGGGAGGGCGGAGGACCTGGGGTCTCGCCCATCTGGGATTCACTTCTCACTTCTTGGGTCCTTAGGATGTGCTGGTGCTTTAGGGCCAGTGAGATCACTCCGTGAAGCGCTGGGGGTGCCAGACGCGGCGTCATGCTCCCGTTCCCAGGACTGGCACCGTGTTAGCTGCTGCCGCCTCACAATAACCCCTTGCAGGAGGTTTTGTTATCAACTCCTTTCACCAGGACGAGTGGGTCCGGGGGACCTGGCAGTGATGATGCCCGTGTCAACTCTGTGGCCGCGTGGCAGTTACCCCCACACCTAGATCACGTCGCAGCCTGAGTCAGGAACTGGGAATGGCTTGGCTTGGTGGTCCCGGCTCAGTCTTCAACCAGGACCCTGGCAGGGCTGCTGTCCCCTGAAGGCTCCCTGCGGAGGCCTCTCCCCACGGGGCAGTGTGAGTGTGCTAAGGTCACGGCACTGGCCCCTGGAGCGGGTGACCGGCAGGGTGGCAACGCAGGCAGCTGCCCGAGGGTGTGAATACGGGGGGGGGGTGGTGGATCTCGGGAGTGTCTTGAAGGCAGGCCGCCCCACCCCCACGAGAGCATGGCCCACTTCCCGTGGAGGGTCCACTCCCCGCAAGGCTGAGTGAGCAGAGCCCCTGCCAACCCAACAGCAGCCACGTGAGGCCACTGAGGTCTCGGGTGTGTCCCTGTGGCCTGATGGCTCGTCCTGATGGGGCCTGAGCGTCCACCATCCGCCCAGCTCTGCCTGATGCCTCCCCAAGGAACCTGGTCGACCCACTAGTTGTCTTGAGCTGAATCAATCCCCCCGGAGGCAGTGGCGTGTGAGGACCCCTGAGCACCCTGTGTGCTCAGAGCTGTTCCTGGCTGGCCCAGACCTGCACCGGTTCTAGCCACTGCGCCCTGCTTCCCTCCTCTGGAGAATAAGGGTTCTCGTCCTTGCGTCTCAGGATTCTTGGGAGGACAGAGGGTAGATTTTGTGCTCGGCGTGTGGCAGGGGACCGCGTGCACCTGTCATTAGCTGTCACCAGCTGCCACTCAGCGCTGTCCAGGTTCTGTTTACCATGGACCTCGCAGGCAGGAAGACGCACAGGGGGGCAGTTACGGTCCAGTGAGATGAGAGCGTCAGGCAAGAAGCCAGAGGAAGGCCACACCCCATCTCGAGGCCGCCCTCCTGGGGGCTCCCAGTCATGAGGGAGCACCCACACCGCCTGCCGTCCTGGGCTCTGGTCCTCAGGCTCTGCCTGTGTCAGCTCCCACACAGAGCAGTTTGCAAAGCACGTGGGCATTTGTTAAAAAAGAACCTATTTACGGGTCTTGTCACAGAGACATGGAGACTTCCAAGGTAGACCGGGGGCTCTCAACAGGGTGACTCTGCCCCCAAGGGACACTGGTGACTCTGGGGACAGTTATGGTTGCCACCACTGGGTGGGTGGAGACCCAGGAGGCTGCCCAACACTTGCAGGGCCCAGGACGGCCCAGCACAGAGTGACCGCGCTCCCCCTGTGTTAGCAGTGCTGAGGAGTGACTCTGGTTAATTGTTTGGAAAGAAATTGGGTCCTCTCCCTGCTCACACCAGAGGCCTGCATACATTCCCACTGAGTCAGGCGGTGTGAACCAGGGTGGCCCCCAGTGTCTGTGGGTCAGCTCCCCTCCCTCCCACTCAGGTGTGTATTTAAATGTGTGCAGCATCCCAGACCTCAGAGGTCAGACGGTCACGGGACGTAGTCTCCTGGGGGGTCCGTGGGATCCCATAATCTGGGGGGGTCTTGTCTGGGAAGATTCTGCCCCCAGGGGACACTGGGTGATGTCTGAGGACGTCTGTGCTTGTCACAATGGGGAGGGCTCCCGGCATCGCGTGGGTGGGGGCAGGGAGGCCGCTCCACACCCCACAGAGCCCGGGACACCCCACAGAGGATGCTCGGAGCCGAGGAGACTGGCTCAGACCCTTTGGTGCCTTTGCATGTTTTCTGGGGCCACGGGGACCTGCAGCGGTTGGCACTCTTGCTGTTCCTATTAGCACGTGGTGGCTTAGAAGGCGGCCCTGGGCCACCATGCCGGGTCTGCTGTGTTTGTGCTCTGAGGGCTGTCACCAGTCCTAGCAGCCAGCACGTGTGATTTCGAGACAACAGCAGAGGGGATTTTGGTTGAGTTCTCCCCAAATCTTTCGTGCTGAGGTCGCTCTCAAGAGCAGCCCCGGAATTCCCCAGCCCACCCCTCAGCATAGGGACGAAGCTGCCCAGCCTCGGGGGGACCCGCCTGGCCTGGCTTCTGCTTCTGACCCAGCAGCCGAGGTGATGGGGCTCCTGACTGGGAACGTATCTCTTGAGTTCAGCACCAGCCCCGCCTCGGGGAGACCAGGTGTGCCACCAGCACCGGCCACTCACTCTGCTCCTCCTGAGAACCGCTCCAACACCCCTTCAGTATGGTGAACAGTGTCCCCCCAGGTGCACGTCCACCCGGAACCTGTGAGTGGGACCTTATTTGGAAATAGCGTCTTTGAAAGATGTAATTAGTTCAGGGTCTGAAGGTGGGGTGAGGTAGCCTTAAAACCAACGCCAAGTGTCCTTTTGAGAGAGTGACACAGAAGAGAAGCCACGGGAAGACAAGGCAGAGGCTGAGAGGATGCGGCCACAAGCCAAGGATGCTTGGAGCTTCCAGAAGCTGGAGGAGGCAGGAAGGACCTTCCCCTACAGCCTCCAGAGACGGCACAGCCCTGCTGCCCCCGGACTTTGGACTTTGGCCTCCAGAACTGTGGGAGAATAAATTTCTGTTGTTTTAAGTCACCAAGTTTGTGGTAATTGGTTACAGCAGCCCCAGGACACTCAAATGGCCCCCTTGGTTCTAAATCCAACAGACACTTCTCAGCCCTCATCTCTAGGGCCATTGGACGCAGGGCCGCCGCCAGCCCACAAGGTGCCTTTGCATAAACTAGGCAAAGCTCTGCAAAAAGCCTTCACATAAAGGTCCTCGTCTGTGACGTCTAAGGAGTGAACGGCTTGTGCAGTGCTTGACCTGCACGACTGCACGTGGTGACCCTGCCGCTGACTCTTCTCCTCCTTGGAAGATGTCCTGGTTCCCTGTCTTCTGGTTCCCTCCTTCATGTCTGTTCTGCCTTCTCACGCTTTCCTGTGGGTTCGCTGAGGCTGTGGCTCCTCAGAATCGGGTCCTGGGCTCTTCTCAGCTCCCCTGAGGCCTTCACAACCACCCCGCCCCCCACCACCAGGTGACAACCACCCTGCACCGTCACGCATCTCAGCTGCCGACCCAACTGTCCACCTTCCTGCTTCGAGGTTTTCCCAGCTCCCAACTTAACGGTCCGCAAGTCACTCTGGAAACTTCCCCCAAACCAGTGACCTCCCATCTCATGGACCACCTGGGGCTGTTCCTGCACAACCCCCTGCAGACCCAGCAGAACCCATGGATGCCCACCAGCCCGCTCCCTGCCAGGTCCCCATCTCAGGGGTGGCCCCGGCCGTTCCCTTTTCTGGCTGTCACTTTGGACAACTCGCTTGCCCTTCCCCTGCGGTGGAGACTGGGTGCTCCGAATGGGATGCCCGTTCTCCACACCCCTTCCGGCTCCCTCCCAGCCTCTCTGTGCTCCCCTGCTTGGGGTCCGCACCTTGACTCTCTCGGGAGGGCTGCCCCCAGGCAGGAGGGTGCTGGGGTCAGGCTGAAACGCTCCCTTGCTTGGCTTCCTCCTCCTTCCTGGGCTCTCTGGGGACCACCCCCATCCAAGACCCAGCCCACCCACATCCAGCGCCCACCTTGTCTGGTTGATGCTGCGCGTCAAACAGCTCCTCCCCAGCCACCGGACACGGACCATTCCCTCACCCGCTTCTAAGGGGGTGGGGGGGCAGGCGCCATCCCCTCCACCCCTCCATGCTTCAGCCCTGCGAAGGCTCCCGGCCTCCCCCTCTCCCGTGGGTCGCACACTGCAGCCCCACAGCCTCCAGGCCAGTGCAGCCGGTGGCCTCGTGCCTGCAACACCTTTCCCTGTGTGTCAATGCAGGCCCCTTACTGGACGTCTCTCCTGCCCGCGCGGGACCTGGATTGCTCTCTATCTCCACGGCCCAGCCCTGTAAATATTCATTTTCTGGCTGAATGGACGGGGATGCTACCACGCTGGGAACGAGGCAGCTAGGAGGGACCTGGCTCGGAGGACTGGCTCTGAGATCTTGGCCAAGTCCTGTCTGGGCTCCATGATTTTCAAAAGTGAGATAGATGCAAGGGGGACCTCAGCACCTGCAAAGAGGCATCACCAAAGCCCAAGTCTGCCAGAGCTACCGGTGCCAGCACTCGGGTGGCCCCGCCGGGGCCCTGCAGCCCGGAGCAATCCGCGCCCCTCCCGCGCCAGGCAGAGCGGACTACAGTTCCCACCATGGCCCGCGCTCGAGAGCCGGCGCCGGGGGCGGGGAGCCGCGCGGAACCCGCTGGGAGTTGAAGTCCGACCGCAGCCCCTACCCACCCAGGCCCGGCCCAGCCCCGCACCTCTGGGAGTGGTGAGCCAGGCGAAGGTGCCACAGCGCGCGGCCCAGGCGCTGCTGCTGCAGCAGGAGCTGGCCCGGGGGCTCCCCGGCGCCGCCGTTTGCAGGAGACCGCAGGTCCATGTTCTCGAAGTAGTGCGCCAAGAAGGCGATGGGCTCCTCAGGTCGCGCCTCCAGCACCTTCAGCAGGGCCGCGCGCAGCATCTCCGTCACTCCGACCTGCCGCAGGAAGTCCTCCTCACTCTCGGCCGTCGCCGCTGCTCGGGACACCCCCGGCCGGCCGCTGCCTGTGAAATTGGCCGCCTGGGCCACAGGCAGCCGCCGCTTCTCCACTGCCGCCATCTTCGCTGAGGGCAGCGGGACCGGAAGGACGTCCATATTTCACAGTGCGCTGGCACCTCGGGACGGCCATTTTTGTTGAGGGCAGAGGGCGCTTGGATCCCGCGGGGAGACTCTGGGAAATAACCAGCGCAGGCCACCCTTTTCCCTAGGTTTTCATTGCCACTTACTCTCTCTCCGTTTTCCTCTTTAGGTGTGCTGGTTGGCTTTCC
Organism: Delphinus delphis; assembly: GCF_949987515.2. Classification (NCBI taxonomy): domain Eukaryota; kingdom Metazoa; phylum Chordata; class Mammalia; order Artiodactyla; family Delphinidae; genus Delphinus; species Delphinus delphis. The sequence goes on along the minus strand of NC_082685.1, from coordinate 1,825,134 downwards.
TGGCTTAGGCTCGGAACTTAAATTTTGCCAGACTCCAAAATGGATCCCTAGGAAGGGCTTGGTTTCTGGTATGAAGCCGGATTGCTTGCCATCTTGGTAGTGGGCGAGTCCTTCATTAGCATGGTCCCCTAGCAACCGGTCTCATTGGTTACCAGGGAAGCCCTGCTGAGAGCGGGCGGGATGGTTCCACCCCAACTCCGGGACTAAGCGCCGCTCCCGCCCCCTTTTCTGATTTTCAACTCAGAGCCTTTGTGCTCGGCTTGGTCTTCAGCCTAACTCAATCTCCGTGCGAGTTTGTAGCTCACCTCGTGGGGAAAGGCCCCCTCTCCCCACCAGGCTGGGTTAGGGGTCTGGTCTGCGCTTCCGCGGCCCCTAGTCCGCTGTACGGGTTCACAGAGCGAGTGGACCACCCACGGTCCCCAGTTCCCCGTCCCACGCTGTTACCTTTCCTTACCACTAGAGGGAACTTTCTCACCCCGCATCCTCTATAGCTCTAAACTCTCCCATAGCTCCTCGGTTCCACAAGGCTGACGACCCTGGCATCTACAGCCCTTCATCTGCCGGTATCATTTCCAGCCTCTCCCTCGCCTCTCCCCACGCTTTAGCCTCCAGCCACCCCAAAAGAGATGCAATTTCCCTTATCAAGCCACCTCTCTTCTGTGTCTTTGCCCGTGCTGTCCTCCAACAAATACTTTTCTCCGCTTCTTTTGAGGACTCCTAGTTACTCATTAAGCGCCAGTGTCCCCATATGCAGGGAAAGGCACCAGGAAGAGCACACGCCTCTTACCCCCACCCCTGGCCACGTGGGCCTGGGGTGTCCTGTCCTTTCTTGTCTGTCTGGGGAGTCACCTAGAGCAGAGGATGGTTGGAGCTGTGCCGGGGATTCCCCGTGTCCTCAGACCGCGACAGGAACCACCGAGGTCAGACCAGATGCTCTTTATTCTCCAGCTCTGCACCGTGGGGGTGGGTGGGGGTGGCGGCTCCCCAGGGTCCCCACTGAAGGGAAGCCCAGCCAGCTGGGGAGCCTGGATGTGCTGGCCATCAGGGTAAGGGGTGCACGGTCAGCCCCCCTGCTGTCCAGAACCCTGCAAACATCCTCTGGTCGCAACTGAGTGGAAGGAAAATCCCCCTCCGTGTGGTCCAGGCGGGGCAGGGGCCCAGGTCATCTGGTGGGCCGGCAGCGTTTCCACAGGCGGTAGGTCAGGAACACCAGGAGAAGCAGCCCCAGAACAAAGCTGCCCGTCCACAGGTATGCAGACGTTAGCGGGGAGCCTGGAGAGAGAGGCATACGGTGTCTTGCACCTCTCTGCAGGTTTGGGGAGCAGCCCAGCAGAGTCGGCTAAGGGCTCCCGGACTGACCGAGTTCCCTGAAATTTTACAAAGGACCTCAAGGTTTAAAACGCCTTCTGAGATGTATAAAAATCACTGGACTATCCAGCTATTTTTAGAGTGAGTCTTTTGAAAGGTACATAGGACCTTGTAGTTAGAAGTGAGCTGTCCAGTGAGGGACCACTCACCACAGCTGCATTTGAAATGTGATCAGTCTGAGTGGACAGCGCTGTCTTTGTAAAACACACATTGCATTCTGAAGGCTTAGTTTGGAAAAAAAAAATCTCATTCATGCTTCTTTATAGATTACATGTTGAAATGATAACGTTTGAGATATATTGGTTTCAATGAAATATATTGTCAAACTTATTTTTACCTTTTTATTCCTGAATGTGGCTACCAGAAAAACGGAAATTACCAAAGTGGCTGTATTCTACTTTTTTTTCTTTTTTGGCCACGCCACACAGATCTTAGTTTCCAGACCAGGGATCAAACCTGCGCCCCCTGCAGTGGAAGCACGGAGTCTTAACTGCTGGACCGCCAGGGAATTCCCTTCTATTTCTGTTTCTATTCCACCGGCTGTCTTAGTCCATAGAGTGCTGTGACACCTACACGGTCCCTGAAACTTAGTTATCGCCATGCAGGCAGTTGTGATGTTATAGGGTCACGGAAGTCCACTGGACAGCTGGGGACACAGGCTGGCAGGGCCCCCCTTGTCTAAGGCCAGACTCAAGGCTCCCCTCCCTCTCAGGCTCCCCCAGTGCCCGCCCCAGCCCCTGAACTCACAGATTTCTGAGGCCACGTACAGGTTGGCCGTCTGGCCCCCTGGGTCCAGGCCACACTGGAACCAGCCCTCACCGTGGCATCTGGCCCACAGCACGCTTCCGCCGCTCAGCCAAGCCCGGGCCCCCACCTCCTGCGTCTCGTAGGCCGCCAGCCCGCCAGGGGCCCGGGTCCAGCGCACCGCCACGCCTGGGCCGCAGACCACCTCACACAGCAGCTCCAAGCTCCCTGCTGCTGACAGCTGGTGGATCTCCGGGAGGCAGGGCCTGGTGGAGCTGTTCCGGGGCACGGGGCCAGGACTCCTGGGGCTGCGGGTGGAGGCCTGCTCTGGGGTGGCCTCGGGGGAGGTGGTGATGGGGGGCTTCAGGGATGTCGTGACGGGGGGCTCCGGGGACTCTGTGGTGCTGGGCTCTGGGGGGGTCATGACGGGGGGGTCCAGGGAGGTCAGGCCCTGCAGGACTGGAAAACATGGCAGCCATCTGTTCTTGCTGCTGCCCAGCCCCTTCTCCTCCCTCCCTCTCTCCACCCGGACTACATGGTTGGACCAGAACCACTCCAAGCCCCGTCCATTCACTTGGGTGAATCGCAGGGTATACCAGTGGGCAGGAGCCGTCTCGGGGTCTGTCATGCCCCCCCCCCCCCGCAGCGAGCATCCAAATCTCTGTGTCTCACTTTCCTCAACTGGAAAGCAGGGTGAGAGGCCCCCACCCCAGGGTCTGGCGTGCAGAGTGACACGGGTGTTGGATCTTATTATTATGGGGCTGAGGGGTGGGGAGAGGGAAGGGGTGCCCCGCCCCCTTGCGGTGCAGATGAGCGACTGAGGTCCCTAGAGGGGATCTGTCCGTCCTGCTGTGTGACGGCTCTCAAATCCGGAGGACTCTGTGCACACCCTCCCAGCACACCCCTGCCTCCCCCCGACACCCCTGCTTCCACTTGAGCCAAACCTTTCCCGGCCCCCAGGCCCCAGCCATTAACATGAGTATCGGGGTGCCCTCTCAGAGAACGAATCTGTGCTTCCTTAGTGAGAGGCTGCCAGAAGCTTAGTGATGCGGTCGGGGCCTGTCCCAGATGAGACTAACTAATAACATCTGACATGAACTGAGCACCTACTGTGTGCTAGGCCCCACGTTAAATGTTGCCATTCGTTAGTTCATTCAGCAAGCATTTCTTGTGCACCTACTATGCGCCAGGCTCCGTGATAACAGTTATTGATTAATTCATTCAGGATGTATCTATTGGACACCTACTGTGCGCTGAGCACTGTTTTAGCCACTGGGGGGACAGCCATGAAAGAGAGTGACACATTCCTATCTGGATGAAACCAATGGCAGGGGAGACAGATAATGGGGAAAAAAATAAAGAGAGCACACAGGAGTCAGATGTTGATAAAAGGTGTCAACAAACATTCAACAGGAGAAGAGAAAAGGCCTGAGTGTGTGTGTATGTGTGTGTGTGTGTGTGTGTGTGTGTGGTGGGGGTGGGAGTGGGGTTTGACCCCTTGGACAGAGAGGTCAGGGCAAGTCTCACTGGGAAGGAGACACGAGGGAGGTGAGGGAGATGTGGGGAAGAGCGTTCCGGTGGAGGGCACAGCAGTGCAAAGGCCCTGGGGCAGGACTGCACCTAGGGTGTCGGAGGGACAGCACACGGAGTGAGGGGGAGAGAGGAAGTGAGGCAGGGGGTGGGGGTGGGGGATGGGCAAGCAGGTCAGGCTCTGTAGGGCTCCGTGGGCACGAGGAGCTTGGGTTTTCACCCAAAGGGAGGTGGGAGCCCTGGAGAGCTGTGGGCAGAGGAAGGGCAGCACCTCATGGGACCTGGCTCAGGGTAGGTGCTCAGCGAATCTGCTGAATGAATGAACGAGTGAGAAGTAGCCTCTGGCTGCCACGAAGGGACAGACTAAAGATCGAATGCAGGGACTTCCCTGGCGGCGCAGAGGTTAAGAATCCGCCTGCCAACGCAGGGAACAGGGGTTCGAGCCCTGGCCGGAGAGGATGCCACATGCCGCGGAGCAACTAAGCCCGTGCGCCACAACTACTGAGCCCGCGCTCCTCGAGCCCGTGCTCCTCAAGAAGAGAAGCCACTGCAATGAGAAACCTGCGCACCACAACGGGAGTAGCCCCCGCTCGCTGCAACCAAAGAAAGCCCGCGCACAGCAACAAAGACCCAACACAGCCAAAAATAATTAAATAATTAATTTTAAAATAAAATAAAATAAAATAAAGATCGAATGCAATTTTTCCTCGTCTGTGGTACTGTGACCTGCCCAGGTGGCGACACAGCAGGGGAGGGGCTTAACCAGGATTCCATAAGAGCCGCTGGGCACCGCTCATCAAGGCTCACAGGCGCTGGGTGGTGTGACCTCACCCACTTCCTGGGGGACACTGAGGCACAGGCTCACCTGGAATGGGCCGGCGGCGGCTCAGCTCCAAGCCGGGCAGCCTCATGGTCGCCTGGCAGTGGAGGGAGGGTGGGGCGGGTGTCCCCAAGGTGGGCAGCAGCCAGCGCTGTGTCACTTGGAACAGCGGGTCCTCGCCCTCCTGGGGCTCCTCCATCACATCCCGGAGGGCCTCCACCCCCTCCAGTTCCTGATCTCCCAGGAGCAGGGACATGGAGAGGGTGTCAGGGCCAGCAGGCGTGACGCTGTGGGCTGTGCAGGACACCTCCTGGTCCGGCCCAGCCACCAGGGCCTCTGGGGCCACAGTCAGTTGGTCCGGGAAGGCTGTGGAGGGAGTGGAGGAAGGGGGTGGGCAGAGCTCCGAGGGTCAGGGCTGGGCCCTGAGGAGGGGGCGTGGGGACTGCTGGTGCCCGGGGACAGGGAAGACCCAGTGCCCCACCCGCAGAAAGGGCAAGGGGGTCAGGTACAGGAGGTTTGGGGGTGGATTGGGGGAGAGGGGATGCGGGGAGGAGGGAGCGGACTGCAGATCGACCCAGGAGGACCTGCGAGGCCGGCTTTGAGCTGGGGCGGGCTGGGCAATCCGGGAAGCCTCCCAGGCAGAGGTGGCACAAGGATAGAGGGAAAGCAGGGCCGCTGGCTGGGCCCCCACGTGTGCCACGACGGCGGGAGGGGCGGGGGCTCACCGAACACCAGGAGCCGCACGATGTGCTGGAAGGCGACGTCCCCGCAGGAGCCCACGCACACGCGGGGCCCCGCAGCCGACAGCGAGGCGTTGAGCACGGAGAGGACGCTGCTACCCGCGCCCGACTGCACGGCGCCCAGGCTGGTGTCCAGGCCCCGCCACCGCACAGAGGCCGCCCTGCCGTCCTCGCAGGCCAGGCGGCAGGTGAACTGTAGCGACTCGCCCACGGCCACCGCCACCTCGGGCTCGGGGGGCTCCACCTCCAGCGGCCCACCTGCGGGCGACGGCGCTCTCAGCCCCGCCCCGCGCCCCCAGCCCCAGCCCCCTCCTCCGAGCCCCTCCTCTCTCCCAACCCCTTCCCGGCTCGGAGACCCCTGCCCCGCTCACCGCGGCCCAGCTGCAGCAGCCCCAGAAAGAGGGGAAGCAGGAGGGCGAGTCCCTGCTCCATGCTCGGTCCCCGGCTCTGTCCCCTGCCCGCGGGGTAGGCGGCTTAAATACTGGCGCCCCGGGCTCCTTCTCCCCCCGCCCCCGGCCCCGCGACCCCGCTTCCCCTCCCCCTCCTCCAGCTGCTCCCCGGGGGTTTCCCGAGGGGGTTTCCCACCCTGACCCCCGACCCTGGAGGCGACAGAGAGGCAGGGACTGGGGGCCAGAGATGGGGGCGGGGGAGGCCGAGGTCAGAACCCGCGGGCGGAGGGTCTGGGCCGATTCCAGGTTTCACTTTTAGAGACTGAAGATCGGAAGATGGAGGCGGGAGAGGGCTGACTGTCGAGGTTAATTGAATGGAAATCGGAGCCAGGCCCAGGGCTGGCGCCGGGCTCGCCCAGTCGCGGGAGTCTCAGCCCTCGCTGCCCGGAGCGGCCGCGCGGGGGCGGTGGGGAGCAGTCTCCCCCGATAGCTTGGGCGGCCGTGCAGCAGGTCTCCCGCGGTGGACCGCCCCCGAGCAATCCGCTTGGAAGATGGGTCCCGTCAGGGGTGAGGATGCTGTAGGGTGTAGAGCCGAGGCCCACCCACCTCTGAGCTTGTCTCCTGTCCGCCAAACGGGCAGGCGTGATGGGACCCTGGGACACCGGACATGGGGCCTCAGTGCTCTGTTCCACACAGCGACTTGGGTCTGGGCTCCCCACGAGAAGCCTGGGGGAGGGGACCCACAGCGGGCATCGGCGAGGCCTGAGAACCTCATCTTCCCAACGCTGGAATCCATCCACGCTTTCCTCTGGGCCCCTCAGCCTGGCCCCAGTTTCCTTCACAGCCGTTCACCACCCAGCACCCAGAGTGGACTTAGAAACACCCTCTCAGCACGTGGACACCCCACGGCTTCCGCTGGCAGAGGGAAAAATCCCAACTCCTGGCCGTGGCTGGAGCCTATGAGACCGAGCAGCCTCCGGACCAGGCAGCCTCAGGACCTTAGCATGAGCCTCCCCTGCTCCGTCTCTGCCCAGATGCCGCCTCCTGAGTGGGAAGCTCCCCAGCCAGCTTCCCCCCAACCTGACTTCCTCGCAGTCCTTAACGAGGTCAAGTGGCTGATGTCACATCCGCCTTGTACTGGGAATGGGGGGATCTCGTCCGCTGTGACCCCAGACCCCGTGTGCAGCGGGCATGCAGGAGGAAAAGGATGGAGAGTCCTGGCTGTCCCCCCACCCCCGCCTGACTCTGCCTCAGTTTCCCTGACTTCAGTGTAAGAGAGGAGTCGCCAGGCCATGCTGTTTCTAAGCACCACCAGCCCTGCCCGTCTGTCTTCTCAACATCTTAATTGTCAGAGGTAGAAACTGGGGCCTAAGAGCAGGGGCCGGTGGGCAGGGGAGGGGAGCTGAGTGGGGGGCTGGGGTGCCGCTGGGGGCAGGGGAGGGGAGCGGAGACTCAGGGGGCCCCAAGTGTGCGAACCCAGCGTCTAACTTCCTTGGTCCCATCCCCCTCCTACCTCGGTGCCGGGAAAGGCCGCACAGGAAGGCAGCTCCAAGGTGCCGCCCCTCCCCAGGCCGGAGGTGTGGGCCCTTCTCGGGAAGCTGGGCCCTTAACCCGGGTGGGGGGCAGCAGGCCTGGTGAATGGGTCTCTTCCCAGGCCCTGACCCGGCTTCCTGGCACCCTGGCAGCCGAGGACCTTGCAGGGTGTGGACTTGCCCCTCCCCTGCCATCGCTGGCCCCTCCAGCTCCAAGCCTCTGCTTGCGTGAACGAGGAGGGTTAATGACACCCGCGTCTTAAGAGGACAGTGCTAAGGGGAACACGATGACCGCAGCATCAGCAGAGGCCACCCCGAGGAAGGGACAGGTGGGCTCAACAGAGGAAGAAGGTTCCGGGCAGAGGTGGAAGAAGAAAAGGGGGGTGGGGAGACAGAGAGAGACAGAGGAAGGGGTGGGGGGAGAAGAGAGGGATGGGGCAGGTGACTGGAGGGGGTCTGGATGGACCCCAGGAGGGGCAGGGCCAGCACCAGCGGGGTAGGGGGGGCGGGGGGGACTGAACCGCACTTCCCACCTGCCCCAGGGACATCTGCTCTTGTTCCTACGTGACTGAGCCCACGGGAGCCGCCTGGGTGGGGGCTGAGGTCCTGGCTGTATCCCCCCAGCCTGGGCTTCCTGCTCTTGGTCCCCGCTTCCCAGCATCGGTCCCCCACCCCACCGGGAGGAAGTCCTCAGTGGCCTGTGTAGGAAGCCTCCTTCCCATGGAGGTCCCGGCCGCCACCCAAGCCCAACATCCTGGCTTCCTCCCCACCTTCCCAGGATGGCATTGGGGCTCTGCAGGGCACTCGGGGCCAAGGAGGGTGTCCAGAGAGGCCAGCGCCCCAGCCTTGGGAGATTCCCGTTCCCCCAGGACCCCTGCACCGCGGCTGGCCAGCTCCCCTCGCTAACATCACTGGTCACTTGGGGGCCTCACGGATTTCCTTTGGGGTGAGCTGGAGCCCTGAGGGCAGGGCTGGGTCATTTGGGGCCCCTGTCAGGTGCCCCACCCAGCTCTGGCGTTGAAGCACCCCAGACTTTAGCCTGAGCCCCCTCACTGGGTGGCTCCCTGCCTCGGTGGTCTCAGGGAGGCTGGGGGAGGGGAGAGAGGCTCCTCAGCGAGGGGTCGCCTGTTACACAGCCAGCTCTAGGGCCGGACAGGAGCTGTCCCAGCAGGCCTTCGACGTCCCTGCTGGCCCCTGAAGTCCCCTGGCCAAGCTGGGCTGAGGGGGTGAGGATGGCTGACTGGTGGACGACTTGGGAGCCTCGGGGCGCCCTGCCTGTAGAGGGGGAGGGGTTGGGCTGGGGTCACCGTCAGCGCCCAGAGCAGACCCCTCAGGACAGGCCCAGACTGACTTTAGCAGGTGTGGGCAGACCAGGGTGGAGCTCAGATCAGAGGTCTGCTCGCCCACCACCCACCCACCTGTCCCTCTGGCCACTTGTCGGCCAGCTGTCCACCCACCCATGTATCCATCCACCCCCAGCTGAACACCCTCCCCCCTCTACACCACCCCACGCATCCACTTTGGCAGTCCTGGTGTGGGGACCAGCTCTGTTTGAGGAGGAAGCCGACCCAGTGCTGTGATGGCGGTATGGGTGTTCCCTGAGGAGCGGAAGGGCCACCCGCAGGGCAGAAGTGCTGCAGTGAAGGCAAACAGTTGACGAGGAACTGCCGTGGGTCACTAGGGCCAGCGCTGGGCCAGCTGTGTGAAATTCCAACCTTGCCGTAGGCCAGCTGGCTGCAGCCCAGCTGATCCATTCCAGGGCCCGGCTGGGGAGGTGACAAGGTTGGGGCACAGGACAAACTCAGGCCTGGGCAGAGCTGCCAGCCAGGCACGGCTACTCACCCCCTGAAATGTAATTTTTAATTTAAATACCAACCTAAAAACAGACGTTTGATCCACTTATTGGAAAACTTTTAAGTACATTTGGGACAATTTGGGTTTATGAATCTCCTTTTTCATCTACGATTTTATTATTTTTTATTGTTTTGGGCTGTGCCGCGGGGCTCGCGGGATCTTAGTTCCCTGACCAGGGATCGAACCTGTGCTCCCTGCGGTGTAAGCGCAGAGTCCTAACTACTGGACCGCCAGGGAAGTCCCTCATCTACAGTTTTAGGAAATCTTATATACAGATGAAATACTTCCAATGAAAATTAAGCAGAAAATACAGGTAAGGGTAAAATACACGCTGGACTTAGAGAATTTAGTATGAGTGCAGAATGTAAAAATCTCAGCATTTATTGAGTATTTCATGTTGAAATGATAATATTTTGGATATACCTGGTTAAATAAAGCATTTTTAAAAATTATTTATTTACTTTTTGGCTGTGTTGGGTCTTCATTGCTGCGTGCGAGCTTTCTCTAGTTGCGGCAAGCGGGGGGGGGGAGGGGGCGGCGGCTACTGTTTGTTGCGGTGCGCGGGCTTCTCATTGCGGTGGCTTCTCTTCGTTGCGGAGCACGAGCTCTAGGCGCACAGGATTCAGGAGTTGTGGTATGTGGGCTCAGTAGCTGTGGCTCATGGGCTGTAGAGCGCAGGCTCAGTAGTTGTGGTGCACGGGCTTAGTTGCTCCATGGCATGTGGGATCTTCTTGGACCAGGGCTTGAACCTGTGTCCCCTGCATTGGCAGGCAGATTCTTAACCACCGTGCCACAGGGAAGTCCTTTTTTTTTTTTTTTTTTAATTTATTGAATTTTGGCTGCGTTGGGTCTTCGTTGCTGCACGCGGGCTTTCTCTAGTTGCCGTGAGCGGGGACTACTCTTCGTTGCGGTGCGCAGGCTTCTCACTGACGTGGCTTCTCTTGTTGTGGAGCACGGGATCTAGGCTCGTGGGCTTCAGTAGTTGTGGCACGTGGGCTCAGTAGTTGCGGCTCGCGGGCTCTAGAGCGCAGGCTCAGTAGCTGTGGCACACGGGCTTAGCTGCTCCGCGGCATGTGGGATCTTCCCCAACCAGGTGTTCGAACCTGTGTCCCCTGCATTGGCAGGTGGATTCTTAACCACTGCGCCACCAGGGAAGCCCTAAAGCACCTTTTAAAAACTGATTTTCTGTTTACTGATGGCACCAGTTTCTCTTTCCGTTTTTTCTGTGTGGCCATTGGCACTCTCTCCAGTGTTGGCGGGGGCAGGGGGGGCTTGCATTGGCTTTGTGTCTGTGAGCACAGAATGGAAATGTTGGGGTCCTCCACCGGACCCCAGGCTGAGCCCTGGGACCCCTACTGTGCTGAGGGGTTAGGACAGTGGTTGTCACACTGTGGAGGCTCCCCGCATTGAGAGGCTGGGGCCAGGGAGCCACTCCACCCTCCACAGCTCCCGGAGAACCATTGCACCCCAGTGCCAGCAGTGCTGGGAACCTCAGAGGTTGGGAAACCCTGGGTGGCAGGCTGCTGATGGACGACTTGGGAGCCTCGGGGCGCCCTGCCTGGAGAGGGGGAGTGGTTGGGCTGGGGCCACCATCGGCGCCCAGTGCGCAGACCCCTCAGGAAAGTTCTCTGCCCAAGGGGCCTGTTTCAAGCGCAGGGTCTGTACCTGTGACATGAGTGGGACCAGGAGGATCCGAGCCTTGCAGCGAGGTCTGGGTGATGGGGGGGGGGGTGTAAGTTCAGAGCCCAGTCAAGGTGGGGTTGGGGGTGGTTCTGCAGGGAGGGTGGGAAACTGGGGTGGTAGGGCTGCGCCTGGGTGTCTGGGGCAGGGCTCTGTGGGTGCTGGGTAGGGAATGGGGCCAAGGTCCAACATCCAAGGCTGAGACTGATCCAGGTAAGCTGGGTGCCCAGCAGGGTGAGGGTCAGGGTGGGGGCTGAGATCAAGGTCCTGCTGGGGCCAGGGGTCAGGGTCCTGCCGGGGCTGAGGGTCAGGGGTCGGGGCTGAGGGTCAGGGATCGGGGCTGAGGGTCAGGGTCCTTCCGGGGCTGAGGATCAGAGTCCTGCCGGGGCCGAAGGTTACGGGTCGGGGCTGAAGGTCAGGGTCGGGCCGGGGTTGAGGGTCAGTGTCGGGCCGGACTGGTGCACCCACCGCGCCGCCGTCCCTGATGACGAGCTCCTCGGCCAGCAGGCCGCGGCGGTTCAGCTCGGCTCGGCCCCGGGAGGCGCCGCATCCTGCAGCCACTAAGGCAGGAGCGCCCGGGTCCCGGCTCCCGCCACCCGCGCGTACCGGCGTCTTCTGCGGCCGCCACGCGCTGCCGGACTACAAGTCCGGCCATGCCCCGGGCGCCAGGGTGGCGGTCCGGGGCGCGTTTCCCACAAGGCCGCGCGCAGCGCAGGGGCTCTCTAGCCCCGACTGGCCAACGAGGTGGCGCGGCCCTCGGGCCCGACTTGGAGGCTGGGGAGGGGGTGTCCGTCTGCGCGTAATTTAGGGCGAATGACAGCGGCGTTGTGCCTCTTAAAGGTCCCGCCCCCAGTGCCCCTGCTGCGCTGGCATCGCCCGGGACCTGGACGGGGAGGTACGGGACGGAAGCCCCTGAGGCGGTTTCGGGTGGGTTCGGGGAAGCGGCGAGGCCGGGGGTCCTGTCCTCCACCCCGAACCGGAAGGCGCCGGCCCCGAGGAACGTACAGAGGAGCGTGGCCGGGCCTGGAGCCGCCCCTGCACCGCCGCGGCTGGGCCGTGGCGTCGGGGCTGCGGGGGCGTCTCAGCGGCCGGGGTGGGGTCGTGACGAGGGTCGTGTGTTGTGATGGAGTCCGTGCCAGGCGGCCAGAGTCCTGTTGCCCGGCCCAGGGTCACGGTGCTGGGGCCCTGAGTGTGTTCTCTAGCGCTGGGAGGATGGCTGAGGGTGGTTTTGTCTCAGGGGCCCTGATGAGGGTCACTCATTAAGACACAAATAGTTATTGAGCGCCCACCAGTTGCCAAATACTGTTCTCGGTGCCCGGGTGACAGCAGAGAGCAGAGTGGGCCGACCCTGCCCCGAGGGGCTTCCATTCTTATGGATGCGGGGCGGGGGCGGGAGCCAGGAGGCGTAAACATTAAGTATGATAAACAGGCGCAGTGTGCCTATAAATGTTGGACAGCTGGCACTTTAGGGCAAAAAGTCCTGCTCCGTAGCTTTTTTCATGCTGATTCCTGGGTGTAAATACTCCCACCGTGGCTGATGGGAGCTGCCAGCATGACATCAACTTGCTAAGTCAGCTCTCATGAGCTCCAGCCCATCACTGTGCTCGGGACAAATGCTACGCTATGTTAGTGGGTGATAAATGCTGTGGGAAAAAGAAGAAGATGGAAGGGGGATTGGCAGTGTGGACATGGGGCAAGTTGTAGGATGAAGTTGGGTGGGCAGATGCGGAGGTTTGAGCGAAGACTTGGGGGAAGTGAAGAGAATTAGGAAGCCTCTGTGTGGGAAGGAGTGTACCAGGTAGAAGGTACAGTGAGTGCAAAGGCCCTGGAGCTGGGAGGCCAGAGGGGCGGCCCTGGAGGGATGGATAAAGCCAGAGAGGGGAGAAAGGACCTGGTCGTGCTCGGGTAGGACTTTGTGGGCTCCAGGAAAGCCTGCTGAGACGCTCTCCAGCCCCCCCCCCCCCGATTCGAGCCCTTCCTTCCTCTGGACCTCGTGTGCTCATCCTCATAATGGGGACTCGGGCGGGCATGCAGCGGGGTACCCAGCAGAACAGGAGAGCTGCTGCCTCCCTGCTTGGCCTGGTCCCACGTGGAGAGCCGCTGCCGGCTCTTTCCCGGAGGGAGGCAGGAGGGAAGCTGGCAGGTTCTCTGAGTCCTGATCCCTGGAAGAACAAGTCTTCCTTGTTAGCACCTCCGCCCCCGGAACAAAGGGGCAGGCGGCCACCGAGGCACGTGAGTCTGAGTCAGGCCCGGATAAGGGACAATTGCGAGGGCCCTGGGAGGTGGGAAGGGACAGATCTCAGGCCAGGAGGGCAGGGGGAAAGCTGGCACTGCATGGGGTGGTGGCCCCGCAAACACCTGGCCTGTGGCCCCCCCATGCCAGGGACAGAACAGCAGGCCATCCAGTAACCCAGCTTCCTGGGGTGCAAACTCACTTTTAGCTCCCGGATGGTTTTAGAGACGGGTGGGAGACCTCGGCTCAGCGCAGCAGTGTCAACAACCCCTCACCCCTTTCTTTTAAGGGTATTTGTGAGCCTGCTTTAGACTGGTGATGTGCTGGACCCCAGGACAGGACACGCACAGCCTCCGCCTCTTCCTCTGCGCGTGTGTGTCAGGAGGGAGCAGGGCAGAATCGGACAGTAAACAACTAAGGAAAGCAACTGGAGCCCTCTTCTCAGTTGAGGTCAACTTCCTTCAGGAGACTCAGGTCGAAGCCATTCTTGACACCTCCCTTTCTCTTAATACTGACCACTGCTTCAAACCCTCCGGGGCTCCCACCTCCCTCGGGGTAAAAGGCAAGGTGCCTCTGAACCCACAGGGCCCATAGATAACCAACAACCCACCCTGTCAGCTGGCTGACCAGGTGTCTCTGTGCATGTCCCACGGAGTCCCAAGCCCACAATCCCAAGACTGAACTCATGGTCTTGTAAACCCTGCCCCCCCTGCCTCTGCGACCTCCCAGGTACCTGCAGCTCCGTTCTTTGAGGTGAGCAGACCAAATCCTGGAGGCTCGTGGCTCCCTCCCTGCCTCCATCAAATCTGCCTGCAAACCCTGTTGGTTCTAGTTTTAAAGTAGACCCAGGGCTTCCCTGGTGGCGCAGCGGTTAAGAATCTGCCTGCCAATGCAGGGGACACGGATTCGAGCCCTGGTCTGGGAAGATCCCACATGCTGTGGAGCAGCTAAGCCCGTGCACCACAACTATTGAAGCCCGCGCGCCTAGAGCCCGTGCTCTGCAACAAGAGAAGCCACCGCAATGAGAAGCCCGACCACCGCAACAAAGAGTAGCTCCCACTCGCTGCAACGAGGACCCAAGGCGGCCACACACACACACACAAAAGTAGACCCAGAACTCACCTGCTTCTCGCTCCCTCCTGCTCCATCCCAGCTAAGCTGGCCCCACAGTTCCTCGGCCCGCAATTCCCCACTATCCTCCCTGACAACCCCCGTCCCTCCCCCGCATCTCCCCACCCCACCCTTCCCAGACCCCCGCAGTCCCCTCCGCCCCGGCTCCCGGTGCCGCCCACGGCCTGTTCTCCCCGAAGCCGCCAGAGGGCGCCTGTGAGCAGCGAGTCAGCGTCCCTGCTCTGCCCGCCGCCCTGGGCGGGGGGGGGTCCCGCGTCCCTCCGGGTGAGAGCCGAGCTCTCCGCGCCCCCGGGTCCTGCACCACCCGACCCACCCCGTTCCCTCCTGCCCTCACCTCCTTCCTCTCCCCCTCGCTCATTCCATTCCAACCGCCACGGGCCTCCCCGCGGTCCCTCCCACACGCCGGGCGCAATGCTGTCCCAGGGCCTTTGTTCCGGCGGTGACCCTGCCAGGTGCGCCCTCTCCCCAGGTCTCCCCTGCTCTCTCCTCCAGTGACACCTGCTCAGTGAGGCTTCCCCAGCTGCACTCCCCACACCTCCGGCCCCTCCTTGCTATTTGCCGTTAACACCTGCAGACTTACTTGCCTGCCTCTCTCCATAAAAAGGGGAGGAAAGGAGTTTATGGTTTTTGTTCACCCCTGTTTCCCCAGTACCTGAAAGTGCCTGACGCACAGCTGAATCCTGGTTGAAGCAGTAACTGTGATAAGGGCTGAAACTGGTGGAGCGCCGGCTGTATCCAGGCATCGGCTCGGCTCTGCAGTCTTCCCCAGACACTGCCCGCACCTCGGCCTTGTGGCTGGGCCTGAGCCCTGCTCTCACGCCCAGCTAGGCTTCCTTCTACTAGTTCTGTGATTTGCCCTCTGCTGCCCCTGTGTCAGTTCGGATTAAAACACGGCTCTTTGCATCTGCTTTGAGCTAACTGGCATCTCAGCTCACCTGGTGGAGTGAAGATTTCTGGGCTGGAGTTGCAGAGACAAGTGAGCCAGTAGTGGGGGGGGCCGGTGGGCTGGGGTTGCCGAGTTCAGGCGGGGAGGGGGCTGGGCCTGGAGGTCCCCAGAGCACCCTTCCCAGCTCAGGTTGCTGGTCCAGTCTATCCCTCCCACCCCGCACTCCGTGTTAGCCCCTGGTTCTTTCCTAGGGCACAGAGGGGAAATGGAATCTGAATGTAGGGTCTCATCTCTGGGACTGTAACACAGAGAGGAAACAGTGGGGGCCGAATCCTGACTGGAACCAGTGTCTCTAGCTGTCTTCACTCCAGGGCTGGCTCATGGAGCCTGGGCTGGGGGCCCCAGGCATGGGGAGGGCTGGGGTCCTTCCTCTGCCTGCCCTGGGCCCCAGAGGCTGACCTCAGTGGGGTGTCCCTGGGCTCCTGCAAGTCTGGCCAGTGTGGGTCAATGGGAGGTGCTAACAGGCAGAAGGAGAGGGAGGTGGGGTATTTATCCCCCATCTCCCTCCTCAGCGCCCGCTTCTGTCCATGGCTCTGGAGTTTGTGAGCTTCTGGAAAGAAGCGCGTAGCTTGTCCAGTGTTGGGGCCCACAGGTGACTGAGGATGGAGCTGGCTGTGGGCTGATCTGCAGAACGTGCATCCCAGGGAGAGGGTGGGCAGGTAGAGTCCCAGAGGTTCCCACCCAAGGAGCAGGAAGCCGGCTGATGTGGCCACAGGGGTGTGGACCAGGGCTGAGTAGTAGGAGTCCGGGGCAGGTGGAAGTGGGGGTGAGACCGTGCGGGGCCTTGTGTGACAGGGAGGGCTTGGATTTTATCCTTAGGGCGACGGGAATCCAGAGGATTTCAGCACTTCCAGAAAGCTGAGCGGGAATTAGAACCCGGGAGAAGCCCTTGACCCTAAGCTTTGCTCTAAAACCCGAGTCAAGGGTCCGTGCCTGTCGCTCTCCCTGCCGAGCGTCATCTCCCCTCCTGTGACCACAGAGGGGTCAGCATCAGTACCTCTTACGAGATGCTGGGTTAATTAAACACGATGATGCCGGCGCAGAAAGCGCCTCAGGTGCCTCTCAGCAAAGGGCCTTTTTCTGGCTTCACACGGACCGCGTTACCCCTGCCCGTCCTCCGTTCCCAATGTTGGGATTGGTTCACCTCGTTGGTTTCTTGATCAGTCCAGCTGGAGCCTTATCAAATTTGTTGATCCTTTCAAAGAGCCAGCTTTTTTGGTAGGGGGCTTTGTGAATTCTTTCTACAGTTTTCTAGGTCATTGGTTTTAAGATCTTCTTTTCCAATATACGTTTTATGACCTTTGACACAGACTATGACTTTTTGATTAAAAAGTTAAAAAATTACAGAATGCATGAAAAATACGTTGTGGAATGAATGGTACGGTATGTGAATTGTAACTCAATACAGCTGGTAACACATGGCAGTGCTAAAGGGGCTGACAACACAACAACAAACCAGGATGCCAGGAAGAGACAGGAATGTGAATTCTCTTCAGACAGGTTTCCCCGAGCCCCGTCTTGGAGCCTGACACAGTGGTAGCCCTCGGTGCCGCCAAGGAAATAAACTCTGCATTAGGATGGAGTAAATCCCTGTTGGCTTCTGGAAGGCAGGGGCCTGTCCCGGAGGACCACTGCCGCCTCCTTGCCGTCCTAGCTCCTGCCCGGGGCCTCGGCACAGCCCTTCCCTATCCTGAAATGCTGTTCCCTCACCTTCTCACCGCAGTGACCTCTCATCCTGCCCCTGCCCTGCTGTATATTTGCAGGACATTTAGCCTTCGAACATACGGTGTGCTCATTTATACATTTATCGCTTATTTCCTCTCTCCCCTCGCGAAAACATCAACTCCTCGTCGGCCTGTTTCCATTGTGTCCCACCAACCCAAACAGAAACTAGTACACGGTAGGCGCCCAATAAGTCCTTCCTGGATGAAGGAAGGAGGGGAGGAAGCAGCTCCCAGAGTGGCGACCTTGGACCGTGCCTCAGTTTCCTTAGCTGTAGAAATGGGGCCAGGCCGCCCATGACCTCACCTGTCCCTCCTGCCACCAGGCTGTGGGTGTCCTGTTTGCAGCTCCGGCTCCCCAGGGCCTGCTCTGGCCTGGGCTGCCCAGCTCAGCTGGCTCCCGGGGGACTGGCTCTGCTGACACCGGATTCTTTCCTGGACCATCCAGCTACCTGGCCGACACTCGATCCTGGCCCCACTTCCAGGCCAGTGACCGCTGGCCAGCCTGCTCGGGCCAGGGCCCCAGACTCCCTGCCGACAGACAAGGGGCCGTCTGTGCCGTCTGGAGGGTGTGGTTGCCCGGGGCTCTGCGAACCCCGCAGAAGCCGCCAGGATCCGGGAAGGTGTCGGCACCTGTAGCCCAGAGCTGCGTGGCCAAGAAGCTGACACCAGGAGCCCCGGACCCGCCCCTGCCCACCATGGGGACCCTCCCCTGCGACCCTGCTCCACGGCTGACTCCGGTGGCCCTGGGCCGGCGGACCACCGACTGCCAAATCCCAGAGACTGGTCTGAGGAGGACCTGCGGGGTAGCCCCCTTGGAGAACGGTAGGTGGGCGAGGGGACCGTGGTGGTGGGACCCTTCCCTGCTCCAGTGCCCCCCACTGGGGTGTCTGGAATGTGTGGGAGCCTGGCTGGAGCAGGCAGTCTCTAGGCCCCTGTGCTTCCCCGAACCTCAGTTTTCCTTCCCGCAGTATGGGTGTGAATGTGGCATTCCTGAGGGCCCGTGAGTTGAGTGTCTTAAAGGCCAGGCACCTTTCCCGGTGCTGAGGGTACAGTGGTCAAGAGAGCAGCAGAGGCCCCGTGGGCGGACGGACACGAGGAAAAACAAGCAAAAAGCCTTTGCAGTGTATTCACTGGTGATAATTGTCTCAGAGAGAGCAGCAGAACCTGGGAGCCTGTGCAGCGGTCCGTGGGGGAGCTGAGCCTCCCTAACTCTGACACTGACCCTGGGATCTCCGTTCCGCCTCAGCCCTGCCACAGTTTCTCCATCTGTAGCAAAGCCGCTGGAGTCAGATTCCGTGGCCTATGTAGCACGGACATTCTTGCAGAGGCCACCAAACGTTGCCACTGTGACAGTGTATCTCTGTGTCCAGGGGTCAGTTTCCCCACCTGTGACTGCGTATCTCTGCGTCTGGGGCTCAGTTTCCCACCTGTGACTGTGTATCTGTGTGTCTGGGCCTCAGCGGTCCCAGGGTGCCCCAGCCCTGCAGCCCCGCCCTCCTGTAACTCCTGTGACTCACAAAGCCCCTGCCACTCCCCCCACCACCCCGGCAACTGCTACTCCCACACCCCTGCTGTGGAGACTGGCTGGGAGGCCAGGTGGGGGCTCAGGGGCTGGTCCCCTGTCTCCTCCCATCTCTTAGGGTGCATGGCCCCAGGCCGTGATCCTCAGGCTTTGGTCGCAGGCTCCGGGCCAGGCTTGTACGCCCTGCCGTCCACCGTCGGCTACATCAACCACGACTGCACCAGGGTGGCTGGTCCTGCCTACTCGCTCTTCCGGAGGCCCAGCGAGGGTAAGGCCGGTGTGGGAGAGGTGGGCCTCCAATCTCCCACCCAGAGTATTTCCTCACCCCCTTAGATCCAAGCTCTCATTCAGTCAGGCAGGAAGCCGGGACAGTGTGCAACGTAACCCCCGCTGTGTGTCCTCAGGAAACCTGCTGTGCTTCTCTGGTCCCTTGTTTCCTTATGGAAGGGGAGTAGTGTGTGGTTTTGCAGGGCATTTGCAAATTCCTTGCTGCTTGACTTGGGCAAGCTGTGTCTGTTTCCCCCTCTGTAAACAATGACGGTACAGTCCTTACCGAGTTGCGGTCAGGATTAAATACACCTTGGATGTCTGGAGACGTTCATTAAGTGAGGATTGGATGCCTTCAAAGTGGCTACAGCAGTGCCTGGTCTCCAGTCAGAGCTCCACAAAGAAGGGTTGTGGGTGTGAGTGCCGCCTCAGGTCCTCAGTCAGCGGGATGGGGGCTCCTGGGCCGTGATGTCCCACGGGGCGCGGGGAGGGTGGAAGGAGAATCCTTCGTGTTTGGACAGGAAAGGTTGGTGAGACAGCAGGCTGTGCGGCTGGCCTGGTCCGTGGGCCACCCCGCCTCTGTGATGGCCACTTTCCTCCTGGCCAGAAGGAGTGCGACAGGGTGTCAGTGAGCATTGGATGCAGTGATGGGGCGGACACAGGGCCCCAGCTATAGCCAGCGGCCCATTGTGTGGATGGCGTCACTGCCATGTACCCACAAGCCTGTGCCTTCATGGCGTTGCCCACCCGCTCCTTCACCCACTTGCTAGAGCGCTCGGGGTCCCGAGTGGGCTGGGCTGGGGGCTGGAAGGGTCCTTGCTCTGTGGGGACTTTGCTTCCTGTGGACAGAGGCTTGTTGGGAGGTGCGGCGCCAGCAGCCTCTTCTCAGCCTTCAGAATCAGCAACAATCCCAAACCAAAGTGAGAGAAAACTCAGGAAGCTGCGAGTGGCCCCAGAAGGCAAAGGAGGGAATCAGCGTCACATCTGTCACTAGGAAGGATCAAGAACCGAGCCTATGGCCCAGAGCAACCTGGGTTGCCAGGTTCTAATCCCAGTTACAGGACCCATCCTGGGACAGAGAGACAGATAGGCTGGGGAGTCGGGGGTAGTGGTGGTTACTGTAGACTTTGCCGAGTGCCCAGGGAAGACTTCTGGGAGGTGGAGGCATGGGATCTGGGCTTTGTAGGATGAGTAGGAGTTTGGTGGAGTCCCCTGCAGAAGAAGGGGACTCCAGGCAGAGCTTGCAGCATAGGCATCGAGGTGGGAAATGCCATGAGTTGGACTGTGCTCATTTGCCATGAACATGCTTCACGTGTGTGTACCGCGTCATGTGTGCACACATACGCATAGTACTTAAACCAGTTGATCCTTGTCAGACCTACTGCTCTTAGGTGCATGTGCATTTATCCTGGAGTGGGCTTGTAGACAGTAACAATGGCAATCATAGTAACTGGTCCCAATTTTTTTTTTTTTTTTGAACGCGTTGGGTGTTCATTGCTGTGCGCGGGCTTTCTCTAGTTGCAGCGAGCGGGGGCTACTCTTCATTGCGGTGCGTGGGCTTCTCATTGCGGTGGCTTCTCTTGTTGCAGAGCACGGGCTCTAGGCGCGCAGGCTTCAGTAGTTGTGGCACGAGGGCTCAGTAGTTGTGGCTCGTGGGCTCTAGAGCACAGGCTGAGTAGTTGTGGCACACGGACTTAGTTGCTCTGCAGCATGTGGGATCTTCCCGGATGAGGGATCGAACCCATGTCCCCTGCATTGGCAGGTGGATTCTTAACCACTGCACCACCAGGGAAGTCCCATTTTTTTTTTTTTAAGTCGGTGCATGTTTTCCACTTTCTTTTTTTAAAAAAAAATCGATTTATTTATTTATTTATTACTTATTTGGCTGTGCCGGGTCTTAGTTGCAGCACTTGGGATCTCTGTTGTGGCATGCAGGATCCTTTAGTTGTGGCGTGCGGGATCTACTTCCCTGAGCAGGGATGGAACCCGGGCCCCCTGCATTGGGAGTGTGGAGTCTTAGCCACCGGACCACCATGGAAGTCCCGTGCCAATTATTAAGCACCCGGCGCCGGACCACCCCCTTCCGTGGACCATCTCAGTGTCCATCTTCACATCCTGCTAGCGTGAAGAGGAGGCTGACTGGGCGAAGAGCTTCCCCAGGACCTGGCTCTCAGAGCCCGACACAAGCCCCTCCCTCAGGTTGGCCACCCGCAGGCTAAGCCCAGGCCCTGCAAGGGCTCTCCTTGGACCCTTACTCGGGCCTGGTTCTCTCCCTCTACACAGAATTCTAATGGTCCAGGAGCTGGTCCCCTAGCCCCTGGCAGAGGACAGGTCGGGGGTGGGGCACAGCAAACGGGACAGCTTTGACTACAGGCACACAGACGGTCAGCAAGACCCAGGCCCCCAGGTCAGGGCAACCATACCTCAGCGGACTGAGTCCCTGCCCTCCAAGATGGGGCCAGGGGCCTCGGGGGGCGGGAGTGCCTCGGGGTTAAGCAGGGCACCGAGTAGGCGGTGGGGTCATTGGAGGCGCCCTTAGGACCCTGGGCTCCTCTCCCCAGCATCTCCACAGGAGACCAGCCCCGGGCCGGTCTACTTCCTGGACCCGAAAGTCACCCGTTTTGGCCGCAGCTGCACCCCTGCCTACTCCATGCAGGGCCGGGGCAAGTCTCGGGGTGAGTATCTGACCTGTGCTGCCCTACCAGGACCCTGCCCCTTCAGGCCCTCAGTGAATCTCGTGCCTCCGTACTCTTCTCCCCTCCCACCCCCGAGTTCTCAGACCTTCAGTGTCTTTGGAATGACAAAATCCAGTGGACTCAGAAGAGGGGCCAGGGGCCCTGAGAGAACCTGAATGGGTGAAGTGGCCCAGGGTGATGTGATCTTGGGCACATATGGCCAAGGGTGCCACAAGGGCAGCTGGAGCTCACCCTCGGCATCAGGAGACAATAGGGTACAGTGGGGACTGTGGCAAATGCAACCATCCCCTTCGCGGGCTCCAGACAGCTCCCTCTCACCTAGAGCGCATCTCCCATCCACCCACCCTTTCATCTTTGACCTACCACACAGCTACTTGTCCACCACTGATCCATCGATCCATCCATTCATACATTCGCCCATCTATCTACTCACCAACCTACCCACCCATCCACCTATTCATTATCTAATCCACCCACCCACCCACCCACCCATGATCCACCCATCCACGCACCCACCCATCCACCCATCCACGACCCACTCGTCCGTCCACCCACCCATCCACCCATCCACGATCCACTCATCCAACCACCCATCCACCCTCCCTCCCACCCACCCACCCATCCACATCCACTAATTCATCCACCCACCCGCCCAACCATCCACCCATGATCCACTCGTCCATCCACCCATCCATCCACAAGCTATCGATCCAGCTACAACTCCCTGAATCCATCATCTACTCATTCACCCCTCATCCACCCACTCACTACCCACCCTTCTACTCACCCATCCACTCCAACATGTACTAAGCCCATTGCTGAGAGTTGAAGTAGATTTGACACGTCCTTGCTTTTTGTGAGACCCCAGCCTGGTGTGGTTAGATCCAGGTGGGGACCATCTCACCTCAGTGTGGCCATGTCTGGAGAGGCGGAGAGACCCACCCCAGGGGGATCTCAGGAAGGGCCGTGAGGGCTCTGCTTAGGAGGGTGCGGGGAAGGCAGCAGGGAGGAGGGGCCTTTCGCACTGTCTTGGAGGAGGGAAAGCAACTCCTGGGCGGTGGGAATGGGGAATGGGAGGCATTCCTGGCAGAGGGTTGAGCTTGGGCAAAGGCCAGAGGCTTGAAAGAGAACAGAGGGAGGTTGGACTCTGTGAGCTCCATGACGCATGTGGCGACGGGGAGCCACGCCAGGTCCTTGAGGAGCTGAGGACCCTGTCCATTGCCAACCTTCCTGCCCCATTCTTACAGATCTGGAGGTGACGCCCGGCCCTGGGGCCTACAGCCCAGAGAAGGTGGCCCCCACGCGCCAGCGGACACCCCCAGCTTTCACCCTGGGCTCCCGCATCCGCCCGCGGCCCCTGGACACCTCAGTCCCTGCCCCCAACACCTACACCCTGCCTTCCCTCTGGGGCTCCCAGATCTTCACCAAGCCCAGCAGCCCAAGCTACACGGCAGCAGGCCGCACGCCCCCCGTCCGACCCCCGCAGGACCCCACTGAGATACCGGGTCCAGGCCAGTATGATAGCCCGGACCCCAACGCCTACCGTCAGCGCCGGCCGGCCTTCACCATGCTGGGGCGGCCCCGAGCCCCGCGCCCCCCGGATGAGACGCCTGGCCCCGGCACCCACAGCCCCGAGCAGGTCACCATGACCAAGGCCAGGGCCCCGGCATTCACCATGGGCATCCGCCACTCCAAACGGGCCACCACCATGGCCGTGGACACCGCACCCTGATGCCCTTGGGGGACAGGACGCCTGGCCTGGGCTGAGCCTCAGTTTCCCATGCTGTGAAGTGGGGTGTGGGCAGGTGGTGGGCATGCCTAGAAGCCAGGGTGGGGGGAAGGTGCCTCCTTTCTTCCTGTTCTCTGAACCGTCTGAGGTCCTTCTAGGCCACCTGCTTTCTCCAGTCCCGGGGGGGCTGTGACCCCGTGGTCCCGACAGGGAGAGCCTCCTTCCAGCGTCCCAGTTTCTTCTCTCCGGGTCACACCAGGCCAGGTCAGGCCAGGCCAGGTGGAAAAAGGGACACTCTGGTCCTCTCGAGCTGTTGGCTGGAGGCACGGCTTCCTGTGTCCTAGAACTCAGTGTCTGCCCGCTAGGGCCTGGGTCCCCAGCACAGCTTGGGTTTCTGCCAAACTTGGGCTCATTCCTGCTACTCATGGAAGCACTGAATTCAGCCCCGAATCAGGCTGGAAACAGCCCTGCTGCCCCTTCACACCCTCTAGCTGCTTGCCAATAAATCCCCGTGGCACCAGGAGCTGTCCGCATCACACACACGTTGTCTGTTCATGTCACGGGAAGGAAACCCAAACACTGCTCTCGAGATCCAGACCCCCAACTCTGCAGCCCCTGGGGATCTGGATGGGACCAGAGACAGGATCCAGGGGTACAGGAAGCGAGAGGTGGGGCCACGGCTTTGAGTGGGGGGAGCTAGCCAGGTAGGCTTCTTGGAAGAAGGGACACTGAAGCTGGGCTTTGAAGGACGCATAGGAATTTGATGGAGTCTAACATTTGCCATCAGTAGGTTCCTACCGTGTTCCAGATATCGATAAGATCATCTCACAGTGACTCAGGAGGCAGGTCATGTTTACCAAGGGGAAACAGGGCTTCAGGGAGTTTGGACACTTGTCTGAGGGCACTGAGAGTGTGTGTCCTTCTGATGCCAGGATGTAAATCCTGCCCTTTGGGCTCTGTTCCTGCCGCTCTTTCCCAGGGACGGGAAGGAAACACGTGGATGGAGTCCTATAACCGAACCCTCCATGGGATGACACGTTATAAACCCCAGCCCAGAAAGACCCTAACCCAGGAGCTTGGGAGGGACACAGACTGCATGCACCTCGACTCCCTGGAGGAGAAGACACGGAGCGGGGGGTGGGGTGGGGTGGGGTGGGGGTGGGCGCAGTAGGCAGGACCTAGAGGGCTCCTGGAGTGGGGGTCAGCTCTCTCCCCCCAGCCTGGGGTGCCAAACTTGAACACACACCCTTCACCCAACTAGGTGGACACATACCAGGACCCCCTACACACACACCTGGGCGGGAACCCAGACTCCCTTCTCTCTCTCCCTCTCCCCGCCCCCCACACCTGGACACACACACGGTCACATCCGCACACAATATACATACAACCCAACCCTCACACAGCCCACAAGTTTGTGGTCCACAACAGACACAGAGCGCACAGAGTCCAGGTGGGGGCTCCAGACCCCGCCAAACGTCACCCCCCGACACCGACCCAAGGCCACACTGTCCCCGCCCGCTCCTCGCGGACCGCAGGCGCACAATGGCTCCCTAGGCGAGAGGCTCGGGCCTCGGGCATCGCAGCCCCCGGTCCAGCCCGCCGGCCAATGACGGCCGCGCGCGCCCCTCCCGCCAGCCCCCATCGCCGCCTCCTCCCCAGCCCGCGGGAGGCGGCCGCGCGGTGATCTCACCGCTCTGATTTATCGATCCGACCCCTAGCGGCCTCGCCCCTCCTTCCCTTCCATTGCCACCTGCCCCGGCCCCGGCCCCTCCCTTTGTTTCCCGGCAGCCGGCCCTGCCTGGGGCGGGGTTGGAGGGGGAGGGGAGGGGATCGGCCAGCCCCGGGCTGGGAGGCTGGGTCCTGGGGTGACCGAGACCGTCCGCTCCCCGGTGCAGAGGCGGCAACCCTTGAGGCCTTGGCGGACGGACAAGCCGGCAGGCCTGGGAGGCTCAGGCCCTGGAGTTCAGTTGAGTTGATGCCGGACGGGGCCCCCCAGAAATGGAGGAGGAGCCCGTGACCCTCCGGCCCGCGCCCCTGGCTTACAGCCGGGGAAAGTGAGGCCCAGGGCAAGGCAGCGTAGGGCCCGAGTCTGCGCTGCGTGTCCTCGGGCGCACACCCCGTCCCCTCTCGGAGCCTCAGTTCCCCTGTCAGGAAATAAAGCAGGGCCTGATTTTCAAGTACTTCCGGCAGGAACAGAGGGGCTAAGCTTAGGGGCTGGGGCGCTCTCCTTCCTTGACCGCGCCTCCGCCCCTCTCCAGACCTCAGTTTCCCGACGGCGAGAAGGGAAGACAGGAAGTGATTTATAAGTCTCTCCCGCCTCTGTGCTTCTAGGAACTCGGGCGACGGGTGGGGGGCGAAGTGAGGGGTCGCTGCCCCGGCCCTGGGTTCCAAACTTCGCTCCCTCCCTGGCTGCCGGACCCGAGTCAGCGCTCGTGCCCTCGGCGGGCCTCAGTTTCCCCAGCCTCCCCGCCGGGCACCGGGGCGCCAAGGGCCGGGGGTCCCAGGGGCGCAGCCCCCCGCGGCTGCGCGCTGGGCCGGACGGATGACATCACCGGGCCGGGGGCGGGGAGCGAGCGGGAGGGAGCGGGAGGGCCTCCTCCGCGCCAGGCTCAGCGCCCGGTCGGGCTCGGTCGGGCGGCCGCGGCCATGACGCAGGGTCCGGGCGGGCGCGCGGCCCCCCCGCCCCCCGCACCCCCGGAGCCTGAGGCGCCCACCACCTTCTGCGCGCTGCTGCCGCGCATGCCGCAGTGGAAGTTCGCGGCCCCAGCCGGCTTCCTGGGCCGCGGCCCGGCGGCGGCGCGGGCTGCGGGGGGCGCGGGGGCGGCGGGGGAAGCCGAGCCCGAGCCCGAGCCGGCCGGCTCGGCCGGCGTCCCGGCGCTGGCGGCGGCGGTCCTGGGCGCCTGCGAGCCGCGCTGCACCGCGCCCTGCCCCCTGCCTGCGCTCAGCCGCTGCCGGGCTGCCGGGGCGCGGGGGTCGCGGGGCGCGCGGGGGGCAGCCGGGCCCCCGGACTCCGCCGCCGACGAGTGGATGCGCAAAGGCAGCTTCATCCACAAGCCGGCGCACGGCTGGCTACACCCGGACGCCAGGGTCCTGGGGCCCGGGGTCTCCTACATCGTTCGGGTGAGTGGGCCGGCGCGACTCTGAGATCCCATCCTCCCCGGAGCCCCAGCCTGGGCACAGGGGCTCCCATCCCCCACTTCTTTCTCTGGGACACTCTGGACCCCGAGAGCCAGGTCTCTTTCCGTCCCTCCTTCTCTCCCCATCACCCTAGACCCCCATCGCCAGCCCGCGCTCAGCGGGCCGCCCCCACTCGGGAGGCGCTGGGGTCCAGGTTCCCACGGCGTCACGTGGGGAGGGGCGGGGAGAGGGCGGCTGGTGGGAGGGGGGCACGCATGCGCGGGTTAAGCGGAGCCCCCGTTCCGTTGGCCACCGTCTGCGGGGGGGGGGGGAGGATGCGGGTGGGGGCGTCCTGATACCCAGACCCCCACTGAAACCTCCTTCCCAGACTACAGAACCGGAGACCTTGGCCTGAGGTGGGGCGCAGAAAGGCCGGGCCCCGCTAGGCCCCAGGATTCGAGATGTGAGACTCCGGGAACTTGGAAGGTGCTGTCAGGGAACAGGTCTTCATTTGTCCTGGTTTTATTATGAACCTTTTGGACGTACGGAGACGTGGGCCGTTGGCCGGCCCGTACTAGCACCCACGCCTGTGAACGTTGCACGCTCCCCGCTCAGCCTGTCTGCCCCTGTGTGTAGTTTTTGATGAACCGTCAGGAGGCAAGCGGCCCGGGGGAAGACGCTCCGTAAAATGCTTCCGTGCGGCCCCCTGGCCCACCGGGGCCCTGCCCGTCCACAGTTCATTGTCACATCCAGGGTCCGGCAGTATTCACAGCGCCTCAGTCTGGTTTTTGGGGCCGGGATCCTGGAGGTCTGTGTCTTTGCAGTTGGTTGTTTTGTCTTTGGTTCTCTTACAACCTCTCCCCGCCTCGCCCCCCACCCCCGTACTGCGTTGAATAGTATCCCCCCAGATTCATGACCTTAGGAACCCGTGAATATGGTTTTCATTTGCAAATCGAGTCTTTGTCGACATAATCAAGTTAAGATGAGATCACACTGGATTAGGGCGGCGTATTGGATAAGAAGAGGGAGATTTGGACACAAACGCACCGGGAGGGCCCACGTGACAATAGGGGAGAAATGGAGCGATGCATCCACAAGCCAAGGGACACTGAGGGTGGCCGCTCACCACCACCAGACGCTGGAAGAGGCGGGAAGGGCCCTCCCCTGAGCCCCTCACCGCCAGGGAGCAGGGCCCTGCCACACCTTGATTCCCAACTTCCAGCTTCCAGAACAGTAGGGTCAGGGTTAGATTTCTGTTGTGTTAAGCCCCCAGTTTGTGGTGCTTTGTTGTGGCGGCCCCCAGTGGCCTTGACTCTTGTCCATGTGTGGTCCAGGCAGGGTCCACTGCGTCCCGGAAGCCTGTTAGACGTGCCGGGCCTCAGGCTGCCCCAAACGCTGGGTCTCCCTGTTTTCTCCTGGCGTCTTCTAACTTGGCTGTGGCCCCTTCTTTTGCTGAATCTCAGCTTCACTGGATTCAAGACTGATTTTGTAGTGAGATGTTTTGTGGGTGATGCCTTGCGCTTCAAACCACATCCCCTCAGGGGCGAGCTGTGTCTGCCCACCGGCCACGGCCACGGGGATTAGGAGTGTTCAGAATTCAGATACTCGTGTTGTTGAAGTGCAGGCTGTTGGATTATTCCAATGATCTTGATGTTTTTTTTTTTTTTTTTGCGGTACGCGGGCCTCTCACTGTTGTGGCCTCTCCCGTTGCGGAGCACAGCCTCCGGACGCGCAGGCTCAGCGGCCATGGCTCATGGGCCCAGCCGCTCCGCGGCATGTGGGATCTTCCCGGACCGGGGCACGAACCCGTGTCCCCTGCATCAGCAGGCGGACTCTCAACCACTATGGCACCTGGGAAGCCCGATCTTGACGTTTTCATCGATGCAGCAAATATTTAATGCATGCCTCGCCCTGCCAGGTGCTGATGGTATCGTAGGAAATGGGAAAGATCTGATCCCTGCTCTTACGGGGCTCAGATTTCTAGAGGGAGAGGCTGACAGTAAATAAATAAGAGACAAACAGGGAAATGGCAGACACTGGTAGATGCTGTGCAGAAATTACAATCGAGTGATGTCAGAGCAAGAGACTGGTGGCTGCTTTTAGCCGGGCTGGTGGGCGAGGCGCCTCTCAGGAGATGCCATTTAAGCTGAGACCTGAAGCCACTGCGGCCCCAAGACGTGAAACGATTGGGGAGAGAGAGTCCGAGGCAGGGGCTCAGCGGGCACATTCGGGGAGTCGCCGGAGACCCACGTGGTGGGGCTGATGGAGGGAGACAAGAGCAGGAATAAGATTTGGGGGCTGTGGGGAGAAGCTGGGCTTTGGATGGCTCTAGGCAGGGTCGCAGGGCACCGTTGGAGCTGAAAGGATCTTTCCTGTGGAAATGGGCTGGAGGTGGGGCTGGAAGGGCAGCAGAGAGACCTCGGAGGTGGCTGGGGAGCAGTCGGGTTAGCGGATGCAATGGGCCAGGGCAGCGTGGGGCTGGGGAGAGAGGGACCACAGCATCCACGTTGGAGACAAGCCAGCGGGAGTCGCTGGCTGATGGGTGTGGTGCCCTGACTCAGGCTCCCTGGAGAGGCGCGGCCCCGCGGCGCCTGAACCAGCCTCCGTGGCCTGCTCCTCCCCTGGGAGCCGCTTGTCTCCCTGCACCTGCATCCACCAGGTGTCCTGGGAGCCACGGAGTCCCCTCCCGCTTCACAGAGGAGTGTGAAGTGAAGGCAGGAGCAGCCGTATCCCAGCTTACGCAGGGACAGGCAGGTCCAACCCTGGGTCCTCAAGAGGGGATGTGTGTCCCCACTTATGTAAGGTGGGGAAACGGAGGGACAGGGAGGCAGGGCAGTTACATGGTGAGAATCCAGGACCAGACCCAGAGCTGAGGCTCCTCTCAGAGCCTGAACTCGTTGCCACCTGGCAACTACCAGGGTGGTTGGCAGACTAACGGCCCCAAAGACGTCCCCATCCTGGTCCCGGGCCCCGAGGATGTGTCACCTCACAAGGCAGAGAGGACTTTGCAGGAGGGATTAAGTTAAGAACCCCGAGATGGGGAGGACCCTCGATTCCCTGGGGGGCCCAGCGTCATCCCAGGGTCCTTATAAGAGGGAGGCGGGAGGGTCAGAGGCAGAGGGAGACGGGAGATGCCGCGCTGCTGGCTGTGAGGATGCAGGAGGGGCCGCGAGCCAGGGGTGCGGTCCCTCTAGAAGCTGGAGAAGGCGGGAACCGATGCTGCCCTGGAGCCTCCGGAAGGACCAGCCCTGCCCACGCCTGGATTTAGCCCCGTGAGGCCCCAGTCGGACTTCTGACCTCTAGAACTGTAAGGGAATACATTTATGTTAAATTTGTGGTAATTCGTTACAGCAGCAAGAGGAGACTAATACAGCAGCTGACTCACCTACCTGATGTCACAGAAGCCTCACAAAACCCTGGAATGGTCCCTGTTTTGAGACAAGAAAAGGGAGACTCAGCGAGCAGTGATGCAATCAGGGCACCTGGGTTTCTAGACGCTAGTGTGGAGCCTCCAACCCTGAGATTTCCTACCCAGTTTCTAGGGGAGGAAACGGAGGCGCAGCCGCGTCAAGGAGCCCGGCGAGGGTGGTAGCAGCTGTGGTGCCTTCAGCGGCATCGCGGCAGTCCTGACCCAGAGCAGTTTAGACCCACGACGACATCGATCATCTCACGGGAGAAGCAGCCCCGGGCGGGTGGCGGCTCTGGGGTTGGTTAATTTCACAGCTTGGGGACCCTGTCATGGATTCACGTTCTTTTCATCTGTGTTGGGGGTGAATAGTGTCCCCAACCTGATTTGGAAATAGGGTCTTTGCAGATGTCATTGGGTAAGAAGAGGTCCTCCTGCATTAGGGTGGCCCTGGACCGAGTGACTGGCGGCCTTGAGAGAGAGCCATGTGAGGACACGCGTGCAGACGCTGGCCACGCAGCTCGAGGCCAGGGAGGCAGGAGGGCAGCTACAGCGGAGGCCGGAAGGGGCGGGCGGGAGGGAGCCTCCCCTGTAGCCTCCGGGAGGACCCGGCCCTGCGACACCTGGGTGAGGGGTGTCTGGCCTCCAGGACTGGGAGACAAGAAACGTCTGCTGTTTTGAGCCGTCCTCCTTGTGGGGCTTTGGCACAGCCATCCCCAGAAACGTATGCAGCACCCTTGCCGTGCTTTTCCTTTCTCAGATCAGTTCCTCTGTCCCCTCAGCCTCCAGAAAAGAGCCCTCTCCTGCCAGGTCCTTCTGTGAATAAGGATGCCCTTTCCGGAAAGCCCCAGACAGTGTCCTGTGACGTTCCCTAAACTGCCCGTGGGACTAGCCTAGACCAGTGCCGCCCAGAGGCGGACGTGGAATGTTCCAGGTCCGTGCCGTCCCATTGGTAGCCACGTGTGGCCACGAGCACTCGAATGGGGCTGGGGCAGCTGAAGAACTCAACTTTCAGTTTGCTTCATTTTAAGCTAAGTTCAAGTGGTCGCCTGGCACTCCGCCCCCCTGTTGGACGGCTCTGGTCTAGATGGATACTTGCCCCGTCTGTGGATCCATCCCGTTTCCTTCCATCGGGGCTGTTTCCACGCCGGGCGCTTCTCCTTTTGTTACCGAGTCCAAGCTTGTACTGGTCTATGCAGGACAGGCCAGTAAATCGAGAGCCGAGTCGTTGGGGCAAGGAATAGCGACTTGATCTGGAGAAGACAGTGGACGTGCGTCCCAAAGAGCCATCTTCCCTGAGAGAGCGTGCGGGATTCTTTCATACTGAAAGGGGCGGGACTAAAGCCAAGCACTTCCTGGTTCCCGTCAGCCTCCGGAGGGCAGGTGTTAATTTCTTCCTCCTGCAGGAGGCAGGATTCCCGGAGATGGGCCGCTGTGTTTAATTTAAGCTTTTAGGCAACATCCCCATAGCGATTAGTTTGTAATAGAATACAAGGTTTCTTCCCTATTACACTTTTACGAAAATTCTACTAACAAGCCCTTTCTGCTTTTCGAGGTGCCCTCACCGTGCGCTCTCTCGAGTTTCTCACGAGGAAGGCTTTGAATGGGGCGCAGAGAGACTGAGAGCTGCCCCAGGGGCCCAGACCTGGCTGTCTCCACCGCCCAGTCTTTCCTGAAGGCTGGTCTCGTAGGTGGTGGTGTGTGGGGAACCTTGGGAGGTTAGCTGTGCTCAGGTGTTTTTAGCTGCAAATGCAGCTGATTCCTTGAAGGCAAGGGGTAGGATGGCTCCAGGGTGGATTACTTCAATGACTTGAGCATATCCCTGAAGCCCCAGGTCTTTCCATCTTTTCCACTGCCGTCTTCAGCATGCTGGCTTAGCCGTCCTCATGGTCACAAAAGAGCGGCCACAGCACCAGGTATCGCACGCAGATCCAACCATGTCCATTGGAAGAAAAGGCCATCCCTTTCGTTCTTCTCGCCACACCTCGCTGGCCGGAGGTGTCAAGCTCCATTCGTGGCAGGGGAGGTGGGCCACCAAATTCGCTTGAACCAATGGTGAGCAGAATGTGGTGCCCAGACCTCGAGGAACTTGTTATAAATGCACATTCTTGGGCTCCACCCCAGACCTGCTGCGTCAGAAACTCTGGGGTGGGCCTGGTGAACGATGTTTTATCAGCCTGCCGGCTGATTCCAACACCCACTCGTGTTTGAGAACCACCAGCCTAAGCCAGCTGCTTGCAATACTGTCGAATTAACCACTGCTCACTTATAACTAGTGTTTGGTAACCTCCACCCTGAAATGAACATCACGTATATAACACCTACCTGCACATTTATCCCCCCCAAAATCAATACGAGGTAACAAAACAGCAATAAAAAGGAGAAACACAGAGGCAGCAATTCACAGTAACATAGAATATGTTTCAGCGTGTAAACGCGTAAGCTTCTCTAGGCGCACAGCGACAGAGACAGGAGCCACCGTTCACACGACAGCTACAAACAGCTCCAGGGTTACTCTGGCAGCTCCAGTACCACCATTAGAGTTGCTGCAGGCCGTGTGATGCTCAAAACAGCGGACAACTCTTGGTAAAGCCTGAACGACACACAATGAAGCCTTCTGTCAACATACAAGATAGTTTCAAGTTTCATGACATTCGATGCATATTAAAACCATACCAGAAAGTTAAGCGTGGAATTACTATGTGATCCAGAAATTCTACTCCTTGGTATACACCCGAAAGAGCCGGAAGATGATAAGTATATGACTGGCTATGTGGGTGAGGTTGAGTGAGTGTGTGTGTGTGTGTGTGTGTGCGCATCTAGGGAGGAGATAAGTATTTTTCTCTTATGGGAATTGAGCAGGGACTCAGATATTTGCACACCCATGTTCATAGCAACACTATTGACAACAGCCAAAAGGCAGAAACACCCAGCTGTCCGTTGATGGATGAATGAATCAAACGTGATCCAGCCACACAGTGGAACATCACTCAGCCTTAAAAAGGAAGGCGGTTCTGACACCTGCTACACCATGGATGAAACTTGAGGACGTGACGCTCAGTGAGAGAAGCCAGCCACAGCACAGATACTGTGTGATTCCAGGCACAGGGCGTCTCTGCGGGAGTCACATCCACAGAGACAGGAAGTAGACGGTGGGGGCCAGGGGCTGGGGGAGGGGTGGGGAGCCGGCGTTTCACGGGGACAGAGCTTCAGTTTGGGGAGATGGGAAAGTTCTAGAGATGGATGGTGGGGATGGTTGCACGACAACGTGAAGGTGCTTAGTGCCACCGAGCTGTGCACTTACAGACGGTTAAAATGTTAAATTGAACGTTACGTGTATTTTGCCACGGTAGAAAAGAAAACAAACAAAAAATGCCCTTAGATGCTTCGAGTTCTGTGTAAAATGGTGTTAGGTTGGAGTCGTGGTGAATGGTGAGGGCTTTTCACAAACGCGAACGCCCAGGAGGATGCTCTGAAGTCCTTGGGGACCCAGGACCAGCGTCAGTGCAGGGCTCCCCAGATTTTGGAGGAGTGCGCCC
Organism: Delphinus delphis; assembly: GCF_949987515.2. Lineage (NCBI taxonomy): Eukaryota > Metazoa > Chordata > Mammalia > Artiodactyla > Delphinidae > Delphinus > Delphinus delphis. The sequence continues at coordinate 1,792,164 of NC_082685.1, read as the reverse complement.
CACGATTTTGCAGGCTGCCCCTGAGTTTGTGTCGGCCCTCAGCTGGGCTCGATGCTCGCGGCGGGCTCACCTTGTGCGTTTTTGGCAGGGTGCATGGAGGCCAGCTCTGCCAGCCTCTGTGTGTCTGGTCGGGAGGCAGGGGTGCCCGTGCATCCCGACGCGGCTGCTGGAAACTTTGATCGCTTGGTGTACGGGGGAGAGTGGCGTCCCCCCAGGTTCATGTCCGCCGGGCCTCAGAATGTGACTTCATTTGGAAATAGGGTCTTTGCTGATGCAATGAGGTTAAGGTGAGGTCCTCCTAGAGCAGGATGGACCCTAGATCTAGTGTGACTGATGTTCTTCTCAGAAGAGGGAAATCTGGACACAGACACACAGGGAGAGGCCACGTGACCACAGAGGAAGGGGCCGGAGGGATGTGTCTGCAAGCCCAGGCCTGCTGGCCACCGCCAGTAGCTGGAAGAGGCAGGAAGGGCCTCCCTCGGGCCTCCAGCTGGGGCGCGGCCCTGCTTCACCTGGATGCTGGGCGTCCGAGCCCCAGGACTGGGAGACACGGAGTCTCTGTTGTTCGAGGCCGCCCCCCAGGAGACTAACGCACTCAGTTAAGGCGATGTTTCTCCCTGGTCAAGGCCCCATTTGTTTCCGTTATAATCACATATCTGTGGGGATGTACTTTTTTTTGGTCAGACCTTTCAAAGGGAAGGGTAACATAGGTGTGTCCAAGTGTGCAAAGGCAGTCCGCTGCTGCCCGGGGCCCCCTCGCCGGCCCCACCAAGTCCCCACCATCCGGGCCCCTCCGCCCAGAGCCTTGTGTGTCTGTTCCTCACCTGCATCTGTGGAGGGGGGACTCTGACACTCTGCAAGCAGCCTGGGGCCCAACAAACGTTCACTAACTCGTCTTAGCAAAAATGGACAGTTCTGCCTGGATGGACACTTTTCATTGATAATTACGTGTTTATTTTAATGGTTATTAGGAAACACTGCTAGGCATCAAACCCAAGTTTTATGGTAGCAATATGCAGTTTCCTCTTTTCTTCACGTACATTTTTTCTTTCTTTTTTTTTTTTTTTTTTGGTCGCACCATGCGGCTTGTGGGATTTTAGTTCCCCGACCTGGGGTTGAACCCGGGCCCTCGGCCATGAGGGCTCAGAGTCCTGAACATGGAATGCCAGGGAATTCCCACTCATGCACATTTTCTTTTCTTTTTCTGTTTTTGCTTTCTCCTTTTTGTTTTTGTTTCCCCATGCACATTTTTTAAAAAACTGAGATGTAATTCAGTGTCATAAAACTTACTCATTTAAGCTGTACGATTTAGTGGTTCTTAGTGCCCTTGCAGATTTGTGAAACACTCATTATGATCTAGTTCCAGAACATTCTCATGACCCCAGAGGAAGCCCCGTCCCCGTGAAGTCACTCTGCACCCCCTCCCTGTCCCCTGACAACCAGGAACCCACTCCCTGTGTCTGTGGATTGGCCTGTCCTGGACATTTCCCATCAGTGGAATCACACGCCGTGTGTCCTTCTGTGTCTGGCTTCTCTCACTGAGCGTCGTGTCCTCAGGGTCCATCCATGTGGTAGCGAGTGGCGGGGCTTCTCTCCTTTTCATGGCCAAGTAATGTTCCAGTGTGTGGACGGATGACATTTTGTTTATCCATTCACCAGTTTATGGACTTTGGGGGGGTTTCCTACAGTTGCCTTCAGAAATAAACTCAGTTATGTTTATAAATGGAGTTTATTTAAAATGAAAACGCTAAGTAGTAATGGTACAGGACCTATTGCACCGTGAGGGGTGGCGCGGCCTGCGGGGAGTGTGGTGAGCTGGGTGCTCGTCCTGTGTCCGCCCTGGTGTGCTGTGTGAACTCGGCTGGGTCCCTTTCCTGCTCTGAGCCTCAGTTTTCCCTCTTGTAACTCGGTTTTCCCCTTACATCCTAGGGCCGGCTCTGGGTGGCCTCTGTTTCTGCATTGGCAAAGGGGAAGGTGGGCTGCAAATCCGCCGTTTGGGGTCCCCTCCCGGGCTTCTCTGTCGGTCTCCCGGGGACAGCTGTAACAAATGACCACAAACTGGGCGGTTAAAACTACAGAAATGTATCCTCTCCCGGTTCTGGAAGCCAGACGTCCAAAATCAAGGTGTCGGCAGGCTGGTTCCTTCTGAGGCTCTGAAGGCGAGTCTGTCTCCAAGCGTCTGGGGCCGCAGCCCTGCCTCCAGCTCCACATGCTTCTCCCTGCGTGTCTGTCCCTCAGCCCCCCTCTGCCTTTCTCCCGTGAGGACGTGTGGCATCGGATTTAGGGCCGATCCTAAATCCAGGACCGTCTGACCTTGACATCCTTAACCTGGTTGTATCTGCAGAGGTTCCCTTCCACTAAGGTCCCTCTCACAGGCTGTGAGGCTGGGCATGTGGACAGAGCCTCCTGGGGCTGTCACCCACACACCACGGCTGGCCTTCGGAGACGTTGGGGTCCTAGGTCAGAGGTCGTACTCCCTGGCAGGCCCAAGGCTCAATTTGACCTCTGCCTTTTTTTTTTTCTTCTATCTAAAAATAAAAATTCCTTGTCATTGTTTACAAATTGGGGTGTTGCAGGCAAAGGCCCTGGATTTCAGGTGGTCTGGCAGCACTGGGCCCCTCTGGCCCCTGAGCGTGTAGTTTGCTGCAGTCTTCACCGCCTCCTGCAGGGCCGGGGCACGCTCCAGAGCCCAGGCTGTGGGTTCAGATCCTATTTCTGCCGCCTACGACCTGTGACTGCCAACAGGTTACAGAGCCCTCGGGGCTGTTTCCTGAGGGGTCACGTTGCCGCGCAGTGCGGGCTTTGGGTGGAGCGGGTTGACAGGTCATGTGCGCAGCACACTTGGAACAGGGCCCGGCATGCGACAAGCGGCTTATCAGTGTCATCGCTGCCCGGCAGGCGCTCCAGCCACCTGCTTACCTTCCCTGCCTTCGTAGTGTGTTCTCCACCCTCCGGGAAGGGGACCCGTGTTGCATCTCCTCTCCCGTGCAGTTGTGTCATGCACCCACTTCACCCGGGGGGGGCTGGGGGTACTGGGAGGATTTCAGTCACACAACCAGAATGAGCTGTACACTGGTTAGGGTGAATTAGACCCCTCAGACCCTGGGGCCCTGCAGCACGGATGCCCCACGCAGACGCATGCTCTGTTAGAGGGAGGGTACCTGTTGAGCCGCCAGCACCCAGCAAAGCTGTCCACTCAGTGTGAGAGTCTGCTTTGGGGGCCGGGGCCACAGCTAATTCTCTTCGAGGTTCTACATGGCTAACGCACGCCTGGCACATAGTCCCTGCGGACCTGTCTATCCGTCCCTCCATCTACCTGTCCATCCATCACCCATCCATCATCCATCATCCTTGCATCATCTGTCATCCATCCGTCCATCTATCCATCCATCCATCCATCCATCATCCATCATCCATCCATCATCCATCATTCACCCATCATTCACCCATCGTCCATCCATCCATCGTCCATCATCCATCCTCCATCCATCTTCAATCCATCCATCCATCATCCATCATCCACTCATCAGCCATCCTCCATCATTCACCCATCCTCCATCCATCGTTCATCCATCCATCCTCCATCCATCCATCATCCATCATCCATCCATCCTCCATCCATCATTCATCCATCGTCCATCCATCCATCCTCCATCCATCATCCATCCTCCATCCTCCATCCATCCATCCTCCATCCATCCATCATCCATCCATCATCCATCATCCATCTTCAATCCATCCATCCATCATCCACTCATCAGCCATCATCCATCATCCATCCATCGTTCATCCGTCCATCCTCCATCCATCCATCCTCCATTCATCATCCATCCTCCATCATTCACCCATCCTCCATCCATCGTTCATCCGTCCATCCTCCATCCATACATCATCCATCCATCGTCCATCATCCATCCATCATCCATCATCCACTCATCAGCCATCCTCCATCATTCACCCATCCTCCATCCATCATCCATCTTCAATCCATCCATTCATCATCCATCATCCACTCATCATCCAGCAATCACCCATCCTCCATTCATCATCCATCCTCCATCCTCCATCCATCCATCATCCATCCATCCATACATCGTCTATCATCTATGCAATGAAGGTGAGACACATCAGTTCACTTCCCTGCTTAAAGCTGTCCCACGGCCCCCCAAGTTGGTCACAGTGAAACCCAGCCCCTCATCACAGCTCCAGGGTCCCACATCCTCTCATCTCTCATTGCTCCAGCCACACTGGAGTGAGTCTGGTCTCTCCAAGCTGGTTCCCGCTTCTGGCCTGTACCTGCTGTTCCCTTTGGCCTGGATCTTCGCCTGCCTTACTCCCTCTCTTCTCCTGGTCACTGTCTAGGGAGCTTCTGCTGTGTAACGAACCATCGCACAACCTAGTGCATGGAAACAACAAACACTTTTTATTTCCTGTGGTGCTGTGGGTCGGCTGGGGCTGAATGGTCTCCTTCACATGGCGATTGGCTCCATGTCAGCTGGGGAGATGGGGGTGGGCCACGTGTCTCGTCATCAGGCAGGGTACCCCAGCAGGGTCGCAGGGTCCCAAGAGCAGCAGGGGAGCAAACTCCGGTGACGGGTGACCGTGCCTGTCCGTGTGCTGCTTGCATTACGGCCAACCCAGGGCCTGGATGGGGGAGGGGAGGAACTGGTGGCCACTTTTACAGTCAGCCAACGGCATCTGTAGAAGCAGCTGCTGTGTCCTGCTAGAGCTTGTCACCCACACGTGTGCACGCGCACACACACAAACACACAGTGTCCGCACATGCTGTGTACACGTGTGTCCTCCTAGGCCCCCTTGTCCACACAAAAGGCACTGTGGCTTCTAGTCGGCACCTTGCTCTTTTTACAGCTGCAGACCCTTCCATTCCCAGCACCGCGATTTATTTCGGTTCAGCAAAGATACAGGCTGCCCAGTTAAATGTAAAGTTCCCGTGAACACGAACAATTGTCAGTATAAGTATGTTTTGTGCGTTATTTGGGACATACACTAAGAAGATATTAATCGCTTATGGGAAATTCCAACCTAACTGGCGTCCTGGGTTGGACCTCAAAACCCTAGATGTGTCAAGTTTTGGGGTGTCTGCAATTTCTTGTTTATTCCTCCAGTGCTGCAAGTCCCGCAGGAAGGGAGGGGCAGGCGGCCGGGGGCAGGGCACCCCCCGGGCCAGCATAGGAAGGCATACTCCGCACCGGGCTGTGGTGGCAGTAAATACCCGCGCACCTGCCCCAGCACCAGTCCTGCGGGGGTGGGGGTGGGGTGGGGGCGGAGCCCTGGGGGGAAGGTGGAGTATGGCTCCCAATAGCCACCTGTGCACACATAGGGAGCCTGCAGACTGGTGTGTCTGTGGGATAAAGTCCTCAAAGTGGAGTTTCAGGGTCAAAGCATGTGTGCGTGTATCATTTTTTAAAAGCCGAGGGGACTTCCCCGTGGCACAGTGGCTACGACTCCATGCTCCCAGTGCGGGAGGCCAGTTCGATCCCTGGTCAGGGAACTAGATTCCACATGCATGCCGCAACTAAAGACCCCGCATTCCGCAACTAAAGATCCTGCATGCCGCAATGAAGATCCCGCATGCCGCAACTAAAGAAAACAGATCCCACATGCTGCAACTAAAAAATCCTGTGTGCTGCGACTAAGACCCGGCACAGCCAAATAAGTAAGTAAATAAATAAATATTTTTAAAAATATTTTATTTTGAGGTAAAATAATTTATTTATTATAATAAATAATTTATTTATTATTTATTAATTAATTTATTTAATAATTATTCAATAATTAAATTATGTATTTATTATTAATAAATTATTAATAAATTATTTATTATTATAATAAATAATTTATTTATTAAAATATTTCATTTTGAGGTAAAATTCACATAACTAAGTTAACCATTCACCATTATTTATTTATTTTCTTTCCTTCTTTCTTTCTTTTTTTTTTTTTTTGGACTGTGTCAGGTCTTAGTTGCGGCACACGGGATCTTTCGTTGCGGCGCCCCCGGGCTTCTCTCTAGTTGTGGCCTGTGGGGGTTTTTTCTCTCTCTAGTTGTGGCTCGCGGGCTCCAGGGTGCATGGGCTCTGTAGTTTGTAGCACGCGGGCTCTCTCGTTGAGGTGCGCAGGCTCAGTAGTCGTGGTGCACGGGCTTAGCTGCTCCGCGGCATGTGGGATCTTCCCGGACCAGGGCTCGAACCCATGTCCCCTGCATTGGTAGATGGATTCCCAACCACTGCGCCACCAGGGAAGTCCCCCATTGACCGTTTGAAATCACAGTACAGTGGTATTTAGTACATTCACAAGGTTGTGCAACCACCAAATCTATCTAGTTCCAGAACATTCCATCAACCCAAAAAAAACCCCGTCCCCGTTAGCTGTCACCCCCTACGCCCCTCCCCAGCCCCTGACAACCATGAACCCACTCTCTGTCCCTGTGGATTTTCTTGTCCTGGACGTTTCCCATCAATGGGATCACATGACAGACTCTGCAAATGGCTGTGCCAGGTTCCCTCCCAGCTGTGCAGACAGCACGTTGGGGGGTGCTGGTGGCCGTCGTCTGGCCACCCTGCCCCACCCCTCCCCCGGCTGTTCCTGCCTTCTCTGTCCCTCAGCATCGTCTCTCGGAGATTTTGAATTACCGAATTACCTTCCGTGGAAATGGTAATCTGGGCAGGGGTGGGCACACTCTCCCTGGAAAAGGTCAGACAGTCAAAGCTTTGCGCTTCGCGGGCCAGACGTCCTCTGTCCCGGACCCTGGGGACGCAGAAGTGAACAGGGTCGCCACCGTCCAGTCCTCCTGAGGTGACCTTCTAGTGGAGCAGAAAGAGAATGAACAGCAGATGGTTAAACGAACAGCCAGGACTGAGCCTGGAGGAATCCACCGCTTCCAGGGAACAACTCCCTTACAGTCAGGGAGGGCAGCTCTGAGGAGGTGACCGGGAGCCTGGAGCTGGGGAAGGGAGCAGTCCGCAAATAGATGGGGGAAGGGCCGGCTGGGGCCGGCTGGTGCAAAGGCCCTGTGGCAACCAGGCTGGGCCTCATAAGGACAGAGGCGGGGGCTGGAGCCCAGGGTGGCGGGAGGGGAGGGCAGAGGGCTCGCTGGAGGGAAGGCCTGGGTTCCACGGTCAGGCCCCAGCTGGGCTCTGCTGGGCTGGCGCTCACCCTGTGCTCTCTCCCCTCAGTACATGGGCTGCATCGAAGTCCTCCGTTCCATGCGCTCCCTGGACTTCAGCACTCGCACCCAGCTCACCAGGTGAGGCCCGGCTGTGGGGGTGGGGGGGTCTGGTGTGTAGCTCTGTGCTGGGAGGTGAGGGTGGTGGACTCGGCGACAATTCCCTCCCCCTTCCCGGCTTGGGGAGCAGCGCTCTGCAGGGTCAGAGCGATCTGGGGTGGGGCACAGTCCCAGCTCTGTCCCCGCCTGCCGGTCACCCACGCTCTCCGGACCCCAGATGATCTCCTGGAGACGACAGCGCATCCCTCAGAGAGTGTGTGGGTCCCACGAGGGGTGCTGAGGACGCCCCAGCATGTCCTGGCACCGGGGGGGCGGTGCTGCTGGCTCCTGGTTGAGACTCAGGGCAGGGCTGCAAGGGGCTGGGAGCCCGTCCAAGGCGACCAGGGCATGTCCACCGTCCTGGCTTTTTTTTGGTGCAGAGAAGGCGTGGTGGTGTCGTGATGTTCCGAGCTGCCTGGACCTGAGTCACGTAGAGTCAAGGGTACAGCCAGGGCTGAGGCAGGAGGGGCCCCCATTGTTTTGCATGTTGGAAACTGACTGAGTGCATTCACCAGAGACATTAAAAAACTCTACTGAGATATAATGCACCCAATCAAAGTGTACAATTCGATGTATTTTGCTGTTTTCCAAGTTAGGCAACCATCACCACGATCTAATTCCAGAACATTCCATCACCCTGAAAGGAAGCCCCATCCCCATTAGCAGTCACCCCACCCCCTCCCCATCCCCTGACAACCACGCAGCCACTCTCTGTGTCTGCGGACTGGCCTGTTCTGGACGTTTCCCATCCATGGAATCACACCCTGTGTGTCCTTCTGTGTCTGGCTTCTCTCACTGAGCATCGTGTTCTCAGGGTCCGTCCACGCTGTAGCGAGTGTCAGGGATTCCCCCCTTTGCAGGGTTGAGTGATGGTCCCGTGTGTGGAGGGACCACATTGTGTTTATCCATCTTCCGCTGACGGCCGTTCGGGTGCTTTCTGCCTTTCGGGCTGTTGTGAGTTGAGCTGCGGTGGCCGCCCACGGGCAGGCTTTGTGTGGACGTGTGTTTTCAGTTCTCCAGGGTGCGCACCTGGGGGTGGATCGCTTCACACTTTGAGGAGCTACTGCTTCATGTTGCCTTCCCACCTGCGGGGTGAGGGCTTGGTTCCCCTCACGGCACTGACATTATTGAGAGCCTTCTGAGTGTCCATCTGACCCTCAGGACCTTGTAAAAGTTGCAGCCCCTCCGGAGGGATGAGCTGTTTCGTGGAGTCTCTCCCATTCTGTTGGGGAGGGTTGGGTCTGCCAGTGTGTCTGGGGGCCCAGAGCAGAGGTCATCCTCTTATGCCACAGATGGGAATCTTGGCCAGCCTGTGGCCACACAGAACTTGGGGTTTAGGCTGAAGGGCTGTGTCAGCACCCCCAAATCTGACCCCCAAATCTGTCAAGTGGGCTGTGGCTCAGAGGTCCGCTGGTCACTGAGAAAGAAAGAGCTGGAGGGGGAGAGCCGAGGGCAGGGGCACCTGTGGGGCGCACGGGGTGGGCGGCTGGGAGCCCGGAGCCCCTGGTCCAGGCTTCCAGGTACCCCAGCGTTCCTCCCTCCTCTGAGCCCCTCCCCACTCAGGATCCACTGCACCCCTTCCTCAGCCCATCGCCCTCTGACCCCGCCCCCTTCTCTGAGCCTCTGCTCCCTCCACTCCAAGCTCTCTAAGCCCCCTCCCTCCTCCGCCCACACAGGGAAGCCATCAACCGGCTCCATGAGGCCGTGCCTGGCATCCGGGGCTCCTGGAAGAAGAAGGTGGGTGAGGGGCCCGTGGCCTCCGGGTGGGAGCGAGTCATGGCCATCCCGGGGCCTGCCCCAGCTGGAGCCCCACCGCGGGCCCACCTTCCCGGTGCCCTGTGCCCCCCGCAGGCCCCCAACAAGGCACTGGCCTCCATCCTGGGCAAGAGCAACCTACGCTTCGCGGGCATGAGCATCGCCGTCAGCATCTCCATCGACGGCCTCAACCTCTCCGTTCCCGCCACGCACCAGGTGAGCGCCGCCCGCCCCTCCCCCCAGCCTCCGCCAGCCCCGCCCAGGGCGGGGTCTGTGGAGTCACCTAGGTGAAGCCTGGAGGCATGCTGGGCGCGGGTGGGGGGGGGGGCCTGGGTGAAGTGCAGGTGTTGGTGTGAACTGCGCACCGGGACGCGTGTGGATTTTAGCACGTGTGTCTGTGTGTCTGTGTTGGGGTTGTGGTGACGTGTCTGAGCCTGGCGCCCACGTGCACACGTGTGAGAATGCCCACCAGCGCGGGGCGGGTTTGTCCTCCCGTGCGGCCGCGTGGCCGTGGGTCTCTGCGTCCTGCCCTGGCTGCGGGGCTGCCCGTCCAGTGGGGCTCTCGGTCATCCTGGCGTACTGTCGAGGGGATGGCTCATCCCCTCACCCCTGTCCTTCCGGCCCCCCCGTGGCCTTGGTCTCGTGACCGGCCCGAGCCCCTGTCTCCTCCCCCGACCCTGAAGCGGCAGCCCCGTGACTGGTGGTCTCTCTTCGGCCAGATCATCGCCAGCCACCACATGCAGTCCATCTCCTTTGCGTCGGGGGGTGACACGGTAAGGCCGGGACTGGGGGTGGACTCCCGGCCCCTCTGTCCCCCCAGCCCCGAGACCTCCTGCCTGTGCCCATCGGTCCCACCCCCCGCGTTGCTGGGACTCCTCCGCCCGCTGCCCTCTCTCCCCAGGACATGGTGGATTATGTGGCCTACGTGGCCAAGGACCCCATCAACCAGAGAGGTGAGGCCCGGTGGGGGCGGGAGGGGCCCTTGGGCTGGAGCGCGTCAGCCAGCCGAGGCCCCGCTGACGCTGCGCCACGACCCCCAGCCTGCCACATCCTGGAGTGCTGCGAGGGCCTCGCCCAGAGCGTCATCAGCACCGTGGGCCAAGCCTTCGAGCTGCGCTTCAAACAGTACCTGCACAGCCCCCCCAGGGTTGTCGTCCCCCCGGGAAGGTACCGGCCTGCCCGCCCCGTCCCCCCGCACCTCTGCCGGCCCTGCCCCTCCTCCCCGGGCTTGGGTCCTTGTCCCCTCCCTGCTCTGCGCCCCTCGTGGCCCACGGCTCGACCACCAGGACCCCATTTCCGCATCTGTAAAGCTGGGATAACAACATCCCCACTCCCGGCTGAGGTGAGGGCTCAGGGAACTGGTTGGCGGGAGGTGGCCGTCATACTGTCGTCATTAGTCTGCACGGGGGTGGCTGGCGCTTCTGCAAAGGGCCGGACTGCACGTCCTGCTGTCTCAGCCACTGTGGCGGAGGGCAGCCAAGGAGGATGTGTGAGCAGTCGACGGTGGGCTGTGTGCCAGCAGAACTGTATTTATGGACACCCCAAACTCTGAATTCCGTCTGACTTTCACATGTCATCAGATGGTGTTCTTCGGATGTTTTCTTAGCCATTTAACAGTTCTGCGGCGTAAAAGTATAGAAACCGTCCTCGGCTCCTGGGCCGGCAGACAGGCAGTGGCCTGCGGTCGGCTATTTAAATATCTGGACAGACAGGAATTGGCTAGAATAAGTAGTGAAAAAATGAATTTGTTAGAAGTCCAATATGCACCGATGAGGGGCCGGCGTGTGCAGCTGGGCACGCCCCTGTGGCCCTCGCACGGGCTTGCACGCCCCTCGCACACGCACGCTGGGGCGGCCCCAGCCCCTCTCCTCCCCGGGCTGCAGGGCCCTCCTCTGGGGCCCCCACTGCGACCTGCTGTCCCTCCCTGACTGAGCGGCGGTCAGCGGCTTCCCGTCTTTTGCTCTTAGGAACCACGCTTGCCTGGATGAGTCTCCATGGCATAAACTTCAAAGGCGCCATCCGGGGCCAGAGGGCGAGGGCGTTTTCAACGCTGAGGGGTGTCGCCACCCTAAGCCGTGGCTTCCGGGCTCTGGTGCAAGCCTGGCGTGGGCAAAGGGGGTGGAGACCAGCTTTTCTGAGGCCCTGCTTGGCCCAGCCAAAGCGCTGAGGCTCGTGCAGAGTCCCCTTTGATGGACAGAAAGGGGCACCCAGACCCTCCATCAGCAGCAGTTCCTGGTGCCACCGCTCAGCTGATGGGGGGCGGTCAGGGTCCCTGGGCCTGGGGTCCTCGGCACCCTGTTGGGAGCCAGCCCCTTCCCCGTCCCGTGCTGGGGCCTGTGCTCCCGCTGGCTCTGTGTCCGCAGGCTGACCGGGCCGGAGGACTCGGCCTGGGGGGACGAGGACGAGACAGAACACAGCTACTACAACCGCACTCCCGGGAAGGAACCGCCCCTGGGCGGGCTGGTGGACTCCAGGCTCACCCCCGCGCAGCAGCCCTGTGCCCTCGGGGCCCTTGGCCAGGTCAGCCTCTGGGACCTCGTGGGGAGGGTGTCCCGGGGGGCCTGACCCCCAGCCCCTCCTTCTGCTCCTGTCCTCCGGGATCCTAGAGGAGGGTCTCTTGTGCCGCCCCCACCTCCTTCCTCCCTCCCCAAGCTGCCCAGATCTGCTCGGCCCTATTCTTGACACTTCAGACGGGATTCCCATCGCAGACATGGAGGAAATGGGTACAGCAGTGATTGAATCAGGGCTTCCAAGGAGGATAACGAGAACGTACCCCAGGGAGACTGACCAGCCCTGGTCAGGAGGATGTCCCTGAGGGCAGGGTTTGGGCTGGGCCCTGACGGGTCAATAGGCGTCGCCCAGGAGAGCAGTGCAGGGAAGGGCATCAAGGTGCAAGAGACAGCATGTGCCGGGGCAGGCGTTCCAAGTGGGGACGGCCCATGAGGCTGCAGCAGAGGTGTGTGGTGGGCGCACAGGCAGACGGAGGCCAGGGAGCGGGGGATGGGTTCAGAGCCGAGCTTCAAATCTGGCTTATAGGAGGGTTGGTGTGGGAGACCGGAGTGCTGTGCTGGGAAGAGGGGGTGCTATAGGCCAATCAGGAGGGTTGCCATGGGAGATTGGGATCTGGGCTTGCACACTGCCGGAGGACCCCTTGCTCTCTTTTTCAGGGAGCATCTCCTGCTCGAAGAGACGCCCGAGGCCCGCAGTGGGATGTGGGCCCCTCAGGTACGGTCGGCTGCTCTCTGGGCTGTGGGGGGGGCCCAGCCCTCCCCCTGGGTCCCCGCCGCCCCTCACACTGCTTCCACTCTTTGGGTCACTCCACTTTCACCGGCGAGATTGTATTCCCTCCCCACGCTCTTAGAGATTTGACAGCGTCTGCTTTTTTTTTTTTTTCTGTGCAGACCAGTTTCCTTGTATTTTGGGCATAGGTACTGCATCTCGTGGTTCAAAGCACCAGAGTATAAAAAGGCATCCGGTGAAAAGTCAGTCTCCCTGCCCCATTTGTTTTATCCACCTCCCTAATCAGGTAACCGCTGTTAGTAGTTTCCATGTTTTTTCCAGAATTTTGCATGCACATTCAAGCCAACTTAGACGTACGTGGCTTTCCCCGGTTTTTAGACGGTGGCGTGCTATCTACCCCTCCACCTTGCTTTCCCCTCGTAACAACCCAGCTTGGAATCCTCCCCACGTCGGGGCACGGCAGTCGCCCCCCTTCTTTTTCACCACGGCATACTCCCTGCCACGTGAAGGGCCGTCCTCGCTCAGACATTTGGGCACTTTTCGCAGGTATTCGCCACAACAGCGTCCACCACTCAGCTCTGTTCAAGGGCCTCCGTAGAATCCGTACCTGGGACAGTGGCCGCTGTTCCATGTGATACAGGTCACACAGCTGCCCTTTCAATTTACATTCCCACCAGGTATCATGAGCTTTTAACAAAATGGTAGAGTTTTCAGCCATTTAAATGTTAACGTTATACGACATTTACAGTGACAGAGAAGGCTAAAATCCCCTTTGCCCCAGCTCCGAGGTCGTGACCTCACCCCCCTGGCACTTTTGTGTCTCCTTTCAGCCTTTATTACCAACAGGCCCCCAAAGAAGTCAGGACCCCGCGGCAGGCTGCGGACACCTTCGGTCTCTCTGGGGCTCTGGCTGTGTCCGTGTGCTCTTCTGAACGGCTGCGTGCTAGTCCCCTGTCCTTGGAGTTGCTTATTGACGTGGCCCCCTCTTGATGGGTGGCAGACCCCTTGGGCCCCCCCGTGTGTCCCTCCCACGGATGCCGAGCTGTGGATGGAGTGCACACGTCAGCCACGGGAGGGAAGCTGCCGAGTGGCTCCCCATGTGGCCGGGAAGTGTGTTTTCCCACCAGCCCTGCTGCGGCTGCCTCTTCCCTCACAGCCGTGCTGACATGTGTTGGGCTTTTTTTTTTAGATCTTCGCAAACAATCTGGGCATTTCACTGCCGAGCATCAGAACCCTACTGGCTCCCGGAGCTTGTGGTTAAAGAACACGCGTGGCATTGGGTGCCCAGCAGGTGTCCAGCCGTCATCTGGCCCTGGTCAGCTATTTCTCTGGGACATGGGCTGCTCAGGCCTGACTCCCAGGGCTCACTAGCATTTCCTACCCCTGAGCCTTTGCACATGATGTTATCACTTCTTATCATGCCTTTCCCAAGTCTCTGGCCAAGAACTCCTACCAATATGTCAATGCCCCAGCTCCAATGCCCAGAAATTTTCTCTCTTTGGACTCCTGCAGCCCAGGTTTCTTCCTTCTCACTTCACCTTGATTATAAGAGGCCGGGAGAATCTGTGCCTCCTCTGTGAAGACTGGGAAGCCTGGGCTGAGGCCCCTCGGCCCCCATCAACCACCCAGGGCGGTTTCATCTTCACCCCTACTTGTGAGGAAGCTACTCCCATTCTCTCCATTTTGCAGAGGAGGAGACTGAGGCACTGAGAGGTGACCTTACTTGCTCATGCCCACAGAGGGTGCAGCTGATGTATGAGCCCAGGTGTCTGCGAGGGTTAAGGATATAATTGGCATAAAGCAGAGATCGTGGCTGCGGGCCCTTGGGCTGCATTTGGCCACAGTGTATTATTCAAAGGCCATTATTTCCCTGCCAATGATTAAAAATGGAGACGTTTAGAAATGGATTGACACTTCTGGGGAAAAAAAAATACACATGTGTCCTTTGAATGTAGGAAAAGATGCTGAACCTTGCTCAGAATAAGAGAAATGGAAATTAAGTTCCCCCAGGATGCCATTCTCACCTACCGCGTCAGCGAAAATCCAACAGTCTGATAATACACGGTGGTGAGGCCTTGGGAACAGGGCAGAGGCAAACTGATGAGGATCCAGCAGATCTGGACCGAGGTGCTGAGGGACCCGGGGAGAAACTCCACCGAGGATACCTTTTCATGGTGTTGTGGCTTTTGAACCACGTGAATGCTTTATACATTCAAAAACAAAACTGAGGAAAGAAAAGAAAGGAAAGCCTAAAATAGAACGGAAGCAAACAAATGACCTGACCATGTATCATGTTGACAACATAATTACAGGGAGAGCAGAATTTTATTGTTATTATTTTTTGCGGTACGCGGGCCTCTCACTGTTGCGGCCTCTCCCGTTGCGGAGCACAGGCTCTGGACGCGCAGGCTCAGCGGCCATGGCTCACGGGCCCAGCCGCTCCGCGGCATGTAGGATCTTCCCGGACCGGGGCACGAGCCCGTGTCCCCTGCATCGGGAGGCGGACTCCCAACCACTGCGCCACCAGGGAAGCCCTGTTATTATGTTTTAAACGTGGAGATTTAACATAAACATTGGGGTTCCTGCCTTCCCTTGAAACTGAGAAGCTCTGGCCCCCTGGCCGCTTTCCTGCCTGGCAGATGGGCGTAGGTGTGGGGGGGGGGCTGGGGGCGCGGCTCCCCGTGACCTCCGCGTCTGCACAGTCCCTGCGCCGGGCTGGGCTTTTATGCGGTTTTTCACTCCTAACCCTGCTGTGCAAAAGGGCAGGGCTTCCCTCCTGGAGGGAGACAAGTGTGGGCGGGGCTGCCCTCCAGGGCCCTTGTCCTTGGGGTCCCCCGGCTGACTCCACCCCACTCCGGCTCCCCAACCCCAGCCCCGCCCGGGGATGGCTACGTGCAGGCAGACCCGCGGGGCCCGCGAGACTACGAGGACCACTTGTATGTCAACACGCAAGGTCTGGACGGCCCGGAGACCCTGCAGCCTGAGGACAGCCCCAAGAAGGACCTGTTCGACATGAGTAAGTGGGGGCGAGCCAGCCTGCTGGAGGAGGCCGGGCCTGAGCAGCCCGTGGCCTGATGGGAGATGCCCTGCGTCCTCCCCTTGGGACTTCTCCCCAGGTTATAGGGTTGGGGTGGGGAAGTGTGCATCCTATGGTACTTCCTCCTCGGTGGGACCCTCCAGTCTCTTGAGGGTAACCCAGCTCCCTCTCTATGGGGGAAGAGTGTGATGGGGGGCGTTCAGGCGTCTCTTCTCTGTGGGACGCCTCAGTCTGCAGGAGGCCTAGCTCCCCATCTCTGGGTCTCCCCAGTCTGATGAGGGAGTTTAAGCTCCCTCTTCATGTGACTCCATGGTCTGAGGGAGGAGGCCCAAGCCCCTTAAATGGAAATCCCAGCCTAATGGGGAGCCCCCAGTCTGAGGAGGTAGGCCTAATCCACACCTTGATAAAGTGACTAGCTGATGGTGGAGGCCATTCCTTCTTCCCTCTGGGATGCCCCAGCCTGAGGGAGGGCTCAGCCTGATGGAGGAGGTTTGGGTCCAAAATACACTCCTTTCCCACAACATCAATATTATTTATTTATGTGTTTGTTTGTTTATTTATTTTTGTCTGAGTTGGGTCTTCGTTGCTGCATGCGGGCTTTCTCTAGTTGCGGTGAGCGGGGGCTACTCTTCGTTGGGTGCGCAGGCTTTTCATTGTGGTGGCTTCTCTTGTTGCGCAGCACGGGCTCTAGGCGCGCGGGCTTCAGTAGTTGTGGCTTGCGGGCTCTAGAGCGCAGGCTCAGTAGTTGTGGCGCACGGGCTTAGTTGCTCCGTGGCATGTGGGATCTTCCCGGACCAGGGCTCAAACCCGTATTCCCTGCATTGGCAGGCGGATTCTTAATCACCGCGCCACCAGAGAAGCCCTGGAAATGTCTTCCTTCACAGTTTGCAAAGCCTCCTTCCCTCCACCGACAACTCGATTTCTTGTCATTACAGTAGTGACATGACACCTGCACCTGCTGTGGCCCTGCTGGCCCCCACAGCAATTTCAGATGGGAAAGGAGATGCTCCGGGTGTGAACTCCTTCTGAGGCAGGCTGTCCCCTTGGGTGACCAGCCAGATGGTCCAGCAACCCCAGTGGAGAAAGTGATGCTTGTTGCCAGGCGCCCATTAGAAATCCTGGGGTTGCCTCTGATTTGCCCTCCTTGGGTCATGTGCTCATCCCCCAGCCAATCACTAGGCCAGGGGTGCGAGATGAATATGCTGATTGGCCAGGGCTGGTCACATGTCCTGGGAGCGGGAGGCTGGGTCAGCTTCCCCTAGGTCGCTGGAGGAGTCAGGGAGGAGTGATCCGGAGGGACCAAAAGTGGAAGGAGGGTGGAGGCAGAGCACAGACACGCCAGGGCAGGGGTCAGGGCTGCGACTGCACTCCAGGGTGTTTGAGCTATGCGGCCACATCTCAGAGAGGGTGACTGGCTTGCACAGTGTCACAATGGTGCCTGCTGGGAGCCTCAGGAAACTTAGGAAGACCATCCGGAGCTTTTCCATTAAGAGTTTGGAAAAGAAAGGGATGCCTGCTGCCTACCACCGAGGTGGAGCCTGTAGTGGAGGCCCTGGCCAGTGCGGTCAGACGAGCTAATGAAACAAGAGGCATAAACACTGGGAAGGAAGCCAGTGTAACAGGACAAGAAAAAGAAGTAGGTGTGCACCTTGGAAAGAAAGACATGCTCGTTCTTTGCGCATGCTTAGAAAATCCAAGAGAATATACTGAGTTACTAATAGAACCAATAAAAGGTGAAGGAGCAGGTCCCCCCGGCCCAGGCCCCTCCCTCCCCCCCCCCCCCCCCCCCCCGCCTCCCGCACGGTCTTCGCCCACAGGACCCTTCGAGGATGCCCTGAGGCTGCACGAGTGCTCCGTGGCCGCGGGTCCGGCGGCAGCCCCCCTTCCCGTGGAGGACCAGTGGCCCAGCCCGCCGACCCGCCGGGCCCCCATCGCCCCCACGGAAGAGCAGCTGCGGCAGGAGCCCTGGTACCACGGCCAGATGAGCCGTCGGGCGGCGGAGAAACTGCTTCGAGTGGACGGGGACTTCCTTGTGCGGGACAGCGTCACCAACCCGGGGCAGTATGTCCTCACCGGCATGCACGCAGGGCAGCCCAAGCACCTGCTGCTCGTGGACCCCGAAGGCGTGGTAAGGTGGGCGTGGGGGCGGGGCAGGGGTGGGGAGGGGGCCGGAGGCTGCGTGGGGTGGGGTTGGGGTGGGGGGCCTGAGGCAGGTGTGGAACCGGGCTGGGCAGGGAAGGGACCTGGCCTCTCCCCTCAGCCCAAGGCCCAGGGCGCCCGCCTTTTAAGCGCCCTTTAGGTTTAATGAAGTATGTTTCAGATTACAGAGCCCTTTACTCTGTTTCCCTTTACCAGGTATTTTAGAATTACAAAGTATTTTGCAGTTTTAGAAGACTTTTAGGTTTTACGAAGGACTTCCCAGTCTATAAAGCATTTAGAGGGGTTACAAAACCTTTTCCAATCTCAAGGCCTTTTAGGACTTACAAAGTACCATATTCCATCATTTGCGAGATGCACTTTTTCCCCCCACATTCTATCATTGCTAACGCATCTTGCAAACAGTGATGTCTTTGAGCGATAAATTTGGTCGTTTCCATTTCTAACGTATCTGCGGGTTCACAAAGCACGTCTCCATTTACAAGGAGTTTCAGGGCCTGCAAGTTACGGACTTGCTTCAACCCTCTGGTACACACTTTCCTCTCATTTTGACGTCTCTAAAGTCTTGATTTTTTTTTAAACCATCAACTGCATCACTTTTTTTTTTTTTGCGGTACGCGGGCCTCTCACTGCTGTGGCCTCTCCCGTTGCGGAGCAGAGGCTCCGGACGCGCAGGCCCAGCGGCCATGGCTCACGGGCCCAGCCGCTCCGCGGCATGTGGGATCTTCCCGGACCGGGGCACGAACCCGCGTCCCCTGCATCGGCAGGCGGACTCTCAACCGCTGCGCCACCAGGGAAGCCCAACTGCATCACTTTTATCATGACTGAACTTGGAGGTTTTCTCCTCTCCTTGTGGCACGTAAATTGTGAGGCATCTTGCGGCTGCCTTGAGTCAGTGAGGTCTGGCATATTCTATAGCTCCTAAGGCATCTTAGGGTTTACAAGGCATTTTCCGATCTACAAGGCGTGCTAGGGTTTTGAAGGGTTTTCCGTTGTCCGAGGGCCTTGGGCTTTGTCCTGTGTTTCCCTGGTGAGGAGCGTGGGGTGTTAAGGGCCTTCTCGGAGTTTAGCAAGTGCTTTTACCACCCCCAGCTGAATCCTCGGCGCCGCCCCGGGGGGCTGCGTGCGCTCCGTGCCCTATACGGGGCACACGGGGGTGGCGACTGTGTGGCCTGGCCCAGGTGGGGCCACGGCTCCAGGCCTCTGTTCCGGCAGTTCCCTGAGCCACCTCCTCACTCGTGTCTGATCGCAGAGTTCACAGCTGTGACCTCAGCCTGGCGTGCCGTCAGCCCTCCCCCAGGCCTAATTCCCTCTCGGGTAAACAGATCTCCAGGATGAGAGACGCTGTAGAAGCTTCAGAACCTCCTTACATACTTGGTTAACATGCAGGTTCCCAGGTCCTGTCCCCAGTGCCTGGGAAATAGGTGGTTTGCCGTGGGCCCAGGCATGTGCATTGCCAGCCCGCTCTCCTGGTGATTTGTGCCCAGCGAGTCTGGCATCGCCCGTGAATGTCTGGCAGCTGGCGGCCAGCGGGTGTGCGTTGCGTCCAGGTCTATACGTAGGATGCTAAGATTTTCTCATTCTGAGATGCAGGTGGCTTTTAGATTTGGTGGTTCTGATTTTCAGATCCATGTCTACAAGATTCCTGGCGGGTATTCATTTCCTAGTACTGCCCTCCCAAATGATCACCAACCGGGCAGCTTGAAACCACAGAGATGTATTCTCTCCCAGCTCTGGAGGCCAGACGTCTGACACCAAGGCGTTGGCCGGGCTGGTTCCTTCTGAGGCTCTGAGCGAGGATTGGGTTCAGGCCTCCCCCTCAGCATCTCATGGTTGCCGGAAATTCTTGTTCTCTGGCTTGCGGACACATCACCCCAGTCACCGCCTCTGTCTTCTCGTGGCCCCTCCCTGTGTCTCTGTGTCCAAGCTTTTTCTCTTCTTATAAGGATGCCGGTCACTGGATTTGTGGCCTCCTGAGTAATCCAAGATGAACTCATCCTTTTTTACTCTTTTTTAAAATTAATTTTTTAATTGAGGTATAGTTGATTTACAATGCTGTATTAATTTCTGCTATACAGCAAAGTGACTCAGTTATACATACGTATATACATTCTTTCCTATATTCTTTTCCATTATGGTTTTCCCAGAATATTGAATATAGTTCCCTGTGCTCTACAGTAGGATCTTGTTATCCATTCTATGTATAATAGCTTGCATCTGCTAATCCCAAACTCCCAATCCCTCCTTCCCCCGCCCCGCTCCCCCTTGGCAACCACAAACCTGTTCTCTATGTCTATGAGTCTGTTTTTGTTTTGTAAATAAGTTCATTTGCATCATATTTTAGATTCCGCACAGAAGTGCCATCATATGATATTTGTCTTTCTCTTTCTGAGTTACTCCACTTAGTGTGATAATCTCTAGGTCCATTCACGTTGCCGCAAATGGCGTTATTTCGTTCTATTTTATGGCCGAGTAGCATTCCGTTGTGCCTGTGGACCACATCTTCCTTATCCATCAAGGTGAACTCCTGTTAATCACATCTGCAAAGAGGCCTTTTCCAAACAACAGCCCATTCACAGGTTTCAGGGGTTAAGATGTAGACATATACTTGGGGTGGGGGCACCATTCAACCCGCTACAGGAAGCGTGGCCCCAGCGTGCCGGTGCTTTTGGAGCCTGTGTCCACACGTAGTTCTGGAATTCTGAGGCTGATTCTGTGGTTGAAGTCTCTGACCCAGCGGTTCTCAGCCTTGAGCGCGAGCTATCGGAGGGCTCGTGAAGACGCAGCTCCCCGTCAGCAGGTCTGGGGCTGGCCCGAGAGTCTGCCCCTCCGACAAGCTCCTGGTGGTGGTGATGCTGAGGCCTCTGGCCCCACAGGTGCGGACGAAGGACGTGCTCTTCGAGAGCATCAGCCACCTGATCGACTACCACCTGCAGAACGGGCAGCCCATCGTGGCCGCCGAGAGCGAGCTGCACCTGCGTGGTGTCGTCAGGCGGGAACCCTGAGCCAGGTGCGTCCGGCCCCGTGGGCTCCCAGCCCCCATTTGCCAGATTTTTCTCATCTTAAACACTAAGATGCACACGCCACATAATTCACCCACAACTCAGTGGCTTTCTGAGTTGTGCCACCTTCCCCCATCTAATTCCAGAACATTCCATCACCCCCAAAGGAAACCTGTCCCCATCAGCAGTCACGCTCGGAGTTGTTTAGGGTAACTCTGTGTTTAACTGGGGGTAAAAAGCCCCCAGAGGAGGTGGGTCTGGCGGGGTTGGAGTGTGAGGCGAGGTGGGTGGGTGAGAAGGTCCACCTGCGCCTGTCACTTCTGGAACCTCGGGAAGTCTTGAGTGGGTGAGGGACAGGCAGGTCTTGGTGATTCCAGGGCCTCTCTGGTTGAGGGGGGGGGCTAATGTGAGGTGGGGGCCTGGCTAGGCAGGGGAGGATGCGGCCGAGCTGGGGCGCAGAGGGGTCTGGGTGGCAGCCACAGTCTTTGGGGAGCAGACAGAGGCAGGACCCGGGGATGCAGGGAAGCTGGGAGCCGGGGGCTCAGCTCGCAGAGGGAAGGGGTTGGTGGAATTTCCCCAAAGGCTGAGAGGCGCTTGTGGGCCAGGTTGGGCTGCTCTCCGGTCCCCATGACAACAGTCTCTTTCTGCCTCCTTCCCCACTCAGCGCTGGCCTGCTCCCTGCCCCCAGCCAGGCCTCGGCCACCACCGCAGGCAGAGACAGGATTCCCAATCTGGGGCAGGGCTCCAGGGATGGGGGTGGCCTGTGGAACACCTGAAACGATCTGCGGCACCGTGGGGCCGTGTGTGTGCACGTGCCGGGGTCTGACCTGCTTCCCTTCTACTCCCTGAGTTGTTTGTGACCCGAGAAGCAACACCGATGGCAGTAATCATAGGTGCTAACGCAGCAGCTGTTGCGTCCAGGCCCTGAGCTCATCCCTTCTCCACATCTTCACTGACTCCCAGGCACCGCTGACAAAGGCACTGTTAATAGCGTTCTCAGCAGCACAGAGAGGTTAAGGGACTGCCCTAGGTCACACAGCAAGACCACGGAGGAGCTGGGACTCGAACCCTGGCCCTCAGCCTGAGGCTTGACGCTGGCTCACTTTGCTGCCTTGTAACTGAGGTCTCTGGCACCTGAAGCCGGGTCTCCGGTTGCTGTCTCTGCTGAGCCTTGACCTCTCCTTCTTTCTCCCCCAGGTTGTGGCTCTCAGCCTGTGGCTCCTGTCCCCGCTCCCCCCGGATGGCCCTGTGGTGGCCTTAGGGGCCCTCAGCCTTTCTCTGGACCCTGGTCGGGCCGGAATCGCCGCTGTCTCTCCTTCCTCCGCGTGGGTCTCTGGAATCTTCCTTCTCCAGCTGGCCCTGGGCTGGGCTGGGTCAAGCCCGCCTGGAGACGGAGCCCACGACCCCTTTCTCCCACCGAGCCCTCTGCCTGCCGCCAGCCTTCACCTGGAGTGAGGGCACACATACCAAAGACAGAGCCTTTTCTCGCCTTTAAAGAAAGTATATCAGAAAGCAGCCCTCTATCTCGGAGCCCTGGCCCAGGTTCCTGATGGGGCAAGGAGGCACCGTTTCCTTTCCCGGCTGGACGTCAGCTCGCCTCCCTGGAACCAGCAGGTCCCCAGTTCCCTGGCATGGAGATGGGTTCCTGTCCTGGCCGGGCTCAGATTTTCCACCTGAAAAATTAGTGCACAGTTGTCTTTTGGGGGGAGAATCGAGGTGCTTTGGGCCCTCAGGCCAGGGCAAATGCTGATGTGGAAGTGGGGGGCAGCCTTGGGATGATGGGGGGTATCCAGGCAACCCCAAGACAACTGACCCGGGTGGGGCTGGTTGTGAGGCCCCCGCCCTCCCAGCTGTCAACCTGCACTGGACACTTGGACTCTGTTTGTAATTAAACCTGGGAATGA
This sequence comes from Delphinus delphis, assembly GCF_949987515.2. NCBI lineage: Eukaryota > Metazoa > Chordata > Mammalia > Artiodactyla > Delphinidae > Delphinus > Delphinus delphis. The sequence continues at coordinate 1,769,784 of NC_082685.1, read as the reverse complement.
CCACGGGGCGCGTGAGCCGTCCTGCGCCTTACAAGGCCCTCTCGGGTTGGGGGTCTGGGTTCAGTGTCCTGGGCGGGGGGAAGCCAAGGCAGCACCGGATTTGGCCTCCCCGGGGCTGGAGGAAGAGGGAGCCAGGCCCTGGCTGTGCCCCTGTCTGGGGTGGGGGGGTGGCGAATCCCCTGACATTTCCCAGAACCTCAATCTTATCCTGAGACAAAGCACACTCCAGCTCCTCTGTCAAACATACCCCCAGCTTCTCTTTGGAAACACTCTATCTCCCAAATGCCAGAAACTTCTTCTGTCCTTCGAGATACCCCCAGATATCTGGCAAAAAGCTCTTTGTTTTCGTCTCCAAATAGCTCCTAACTTGTCCTGAAAGATGGCCTGACTTCTTGGTCTCCCAACGTCTCTCGTCCTCATTTTCCTGAGAAGACCCCAGTTCTCTCTCAGGCCCCTTTATCGACCTCAAAGCCCCTACTTCTCCCGCGTGCCCAGCTCCCCGCTCTGGCACCCGACTCTCTTCTCCTGACCTTCCCTCACGTGATTTCTACTTCCCAGGGAGACCCCCATCTCTCCCCAGGACCCTCCTTCAACTCCTCCCACAAACATGGAGGCATCCCTCCCAAGGAGGCACCCCAAGCCTCACCACATCCCTGCCAGGCTGGGCCACACCCCTACCCAGGGTCTGGCTCTGGGGAGGGGCTGTGCTTTCTCTGCTGTCAGCAGGCTGTCCCAGGCTGTGGGGGGACCTGGTAAGGGTGTGGGCAGTGAAAGCCACTCTGGTCTGCCTGTAACTAGGGGGGAAGCCATCAAAAGGCAGAGCCAGAAGGGGACTCTGATGCCATGTCTCTTACTTCAGAGATCTGGAGACAGAGCCACCAATCCATCCATCCATCCACCCACCCACCCATTCATCCATCCACCCATCCATCCATCCATCCACTCACCTACCCACCCACCCATCCACCCATCCATCCACCCATCCATCCATGCACCCATCCATCCATCCATCCACTCACCTACCCACCCACCCATCCATCTACCCATCCCTCCATCCATCCATCCACCCATCCATCCATCCACCCACCCACCCATTCATCCATCCACCCATCCACCCACCCATCCATCCACCCACCCATCCCTCCATCCATCCACCCAACCATCCATCCACCCAACCATCCCTCCATCCATCCATCCACCCATCCATCCACCCATCCACCCATCCATCCACCCACCCACCCATTCATCCATCCACCCATCCATCCATCCATCCATCCATCCACCCATCTATCCATCCATCCACTCACCTACCCACCCACCCATCCATCCACCCATCCATCCACCCATCCATCCATCCACCCATCCATCCATCCATCCACTCACCTACCCACCCACCCATCCATCTACCCATCCCTCCATCCATCTATCCACCCATCCATCCATCCACCCACCCACCCATTCATCCATCCACCCATCCACCCACCCATCCATCCACCCACCCATCCCTCCATCCATCCACCCAACCATCCATCCACCCAACCATCCCTCCATCCATCCATCCACCCATCCATCCACCCACCCACCCATCCATCCACCCACCCACCCACTCATCCATCCACCCACCCACCCACCCACCCATCCATCCACCCACCCACCCACCCATTCATCCATCCACCCACCCATCCATCCATCCATCCACTCACCTACCCACCCACCCATCCACCCACCCACCCACCCATCCACCCACCCATCCATCCATCCATCCACTCACCTACCCACCCACCCATCCACCCACCCATCCATCCACCCATCCATCCATCCACCCATCCATCCATCCATCCACTCACCTACCCACCCACCCATCCACCCACCCATCCATCCATCCATCCACTCACCTACCCACCCACCCATCCACCCACCCATCCATCCACCCACTCATCCACCCACCCATTCATCCACCCATCCATCCACCCACCCATCCATCCACCCATCCATCCATCCACCCATCCATCCATCCATCCACTCACCTACCCACCCACCCATCCCTCTACCCATCCATCCATCCACTCACCCACCCATCCATCTGTCCATCCATCGTTCATCAGTCTACCCACCTATCCATCACACATCCATCCATCTAACTACCCATTCACCATTCATTTGTCCATCCATCCACACCCCCATCCTAATATCCTTTAATCTGCCTTCATGACCTCCTCTTGTCCACCTGCCTGGACCCCTGGTGGGTAATGGGGATGCAACGGGTGACCAAGACAGACCCGCTCTTGTGGAGTTTGTCAAATGACATTAATTAGCAGGTCACTGCTAAGTGTCTGATGACAACCGTGGGAAGGGAAGTGCCCTGGAGCTTAGGGGCCCCAGGAAATCCAGGAGGATGAGCAGGGAGGCCCCGAGAGAGGAGGAGAGAGATCTGGGCGGAAGGGATGGTGTGTGCAAAGGCCCTGGGTGTGTGGAACACAACTTCTTCAGGAGACAGAAGGATGGCCAGAGCAGCTGGAAGGGAGATCAGAGGGGCGGTGGAGTGAGGGGCACAGCTGGGCAAAGCTTGGTGCCAGAGAGAGCCGCTTGGGGCCTTTTAAGCACAGAGGTGATAAGATTCCCAAGTGGGAATTAAGCTGTGGGGGACAGGATGGGACTGGGAGGTGGCGGGCAGAAAGGACCGGGCGGGGGGGTGGGGGGGACTGTCAGATTCTGGAGGTTTGTAGGCCATTCATTCCTAGCTCTGGGTCCTCCGAGGCCCAGGTTCCCCTTCAAAGACTCCATCTAGCACCCCACCCCGGGCATGTGCTAAGAACTGCACAGACTTGGAATCCTGAACTTCTCCCCACTTTACAGATGAGGAAATAGAGGCTCTGAGGAATGAGGTCACTGCCAAGGCCACACCACTGGGAGGGGGCAGAGCCTGGATTCCAACCCCATCACCTCCCTATCCTGCTCCCTGAGTCGGGAAAGCCAGGCCTGGGGTGCCCCATGGTGACGGGGGCTGGGAACCTGGGCCCCGCACAGCTAGCTCCTGCCCCATTCTACCTTCAGTTATTCAGTCAACAAACGCTGCTTGCCCCAGCTTTGCCCTCAGGGAGACTTGGGGAGGGAGGCAGTAGAGACGGGGGTTCAAACGCCACCGTGCCGCCTTGGCCAGTAGCTCCCCTTCTCTGAACTGGGTGCCCTGTGGCTTGGGCCTCCCTTGCGCCTCAGCGTCCTGCTCTGTAAACTGGGGATGATGGCCCTCCCCCGACGCGGGCTACCCTGTGCCTTGTTGGGCCCAGGACCCTCCTGGGAGCTTGCAGACAGGCCTGCGCCCCCTTTTCCAGGGAAGGAGGCGGAGCTCAGAGGGGAGGCCACTGCTTGGAGTCAAATGGGCACCAGGTGGCCCCTCTGGACTGGAGCTCAGATCTCTTGCAAGCCACCTCCTGGTGCTTCCTCCCAGCCACCCTTAGGTCTGCCACATCCCCCTCCCCATTCAGTGGGTCCCTCCACCCAGCATGAGGTGGAGGGGCCCTCTCTCCAGCTTGAGCCTGCAGCCTCTTCCAAGAAGGCTGCTGCTGAGGGGGGGAGTCCTGGGGGCGCTGCCATGCCCGTCAGCCGAGGGCTCTGTGGACCCGGAGAGGTTCCTGTTTACAGAAAGGGACATGGAGCTGGGCTCGGAGCTGAGCTGACCAGCTGTGAGGGCGCCTCCCAGGGTGGGGTCCCTGGCCCCACAGGGCAGGCCTTCGGGACCTTCCCCAGGTGCCTTCCCGCACCCCCCTGCCGTGCCTCAGTTTCCCCAAATGTGATGGGGTGGGGATAGGAGTGGGGCTTCCGGCTGAGCTGGACCGTGGTGGGGTCGGGTCCTGGGGCTCCTCCCCCACTGAGTCCCCTTCTTCACCGGTAGCAGCATCCGTGGAACCCACACTTAACTCACACGTTTCTGGTCCCCGTACTAAGCGTTTTGCAAATAGTACCTCACCCTGTGGAATCTTCACTCTGACGCTGCAATTCAGGGGCAGGTGTTATGCCCATGGACTGCTGAGAACACAGAGGCACAGAGAGATTTGGGCACTTGCCAGAAGTCACACAGCAGGAATAGTTGGCACCAGGATTTGAACCCAGATACAAGGCTCCGGACTAGCGTCCTGAGCTACTCAGCGCAGAGACCGGCACAGAATAAACTCACTGCCCTCCTCCCCCAACCCAGCTGGGAGGAAGACCCCGCTCCCAGCGAGGCGAGGGTGTGTGGGGAGCGAAGCCCCAGTACCCAGGCCGGCCTGTCATCAGGACGCCTGAGCCGGTCACCTCGCCATCCTGGGCGGTGGCTCGAGGCCCCTGCGGGGAAGAGCATTGTTCTAGGGTCACCCTTCCTACTGTGGCACTCCGGGCCCAGCAGGGGTGACTGACATCAACCGAGTAATTGCTCGAGGGTATTTTTCATGAGAGCTGAAGTTAAGGTTTCGTGGGCTCTGTTGGGCTGTGATGCGGGGCAGGCAGGGCAGGCTTCCTGGAGGTGGCAGTGAAGTGATGCATTCATTGGTATCTGCCTCCTTTGTCAGACTGTGTGGCCACGCCAGTGTTGCCTCCAGAACAAAGGGGGGCTCAATGTTTCCTGGGTGAGCAAAGTTGAGACAGGCCTCTTGAGAGAGCCTCACTTTCCCCATCTGGACAATGGGACGCTAAGCCCCACCTCACTCCAAGGTCAAGTGGAAGTGTTGGAGGGGCCTCTGTCCAGCTCCAGCTCAGTCTGCCCCCACCCGTCCCCCCTTCTGCTGTTGAACCAACCGTCACTCCAGACCAGCCCCCATCCCAGCTCCAGCCACGACGATGCTCGGGGACATTTCTGGAAGAGAGGAGTCTCCTGGAATATGATAATTAAATAAGGTCTAGGCTTCCCCTGCTCTGCATCAGTCCTGGCAATACATTATCTTGCTGGACTTGGGACTGGTCACTCGGCCTTGGATTCCAGGAGAGGAAACTGAGGCTGGGAGGGAGGAAGGAGTGAGGACGAGGGGGGTTGGGGCCAGCAGATCACAAGGGTGGAGGGTGGAATCCCAAGACACGCTGTGGTCTCAGAGCTGCCAGGCCTGAGTCTCCTGGTCTCACCCTTGCTGGTTTAGCCATCTGTGAACTGAAGGGGGGGACTCTCTCCTTTCTCCCCGAATCACATTTGTCATGGGAGCCACCAAACCTACGGTTAGTATTTACCTGTGAATTTCTGTATTGGCGTCCTTCCGACCAGGACACATCACAAAGCCGGCAGCTGCATGCCAGCCACAGCCATGTTCCCAGCGTCCAGTAGGTGCTCGATAAACATCTCTCCCATGAAGGAGCAGCGCCCTGGCCGGCTTCTCGGGTGTCTGCACTGAGCCGCGTCTCAGCGGCTAGCTCCTTGTTTCTGGAAAGAAACCTTCACCTTCCTCATGTGCAAACTGGAGACAGCCATAGGACGTACCCGCCGGTTTTTGTGGAATGAGTTGGGGGGAGGGCGCTGAGAGCCTGGAACTGAGAAAGCGCTCAGTAATAAATTGAGCTGCCGTTATTATTATTGCTGTTCTTTTACTCGTCAGCGTAAGTCGGGAAGTGGCCCTCAGAGGAACTGAGGCAGGGGCCCGGGGTTTCGAGGGGCGTCAGCAAACCGCCACCACCTGCCTCCTTCCCCCCACCCCTTCAGTCCCCGAGTCCCCGCGAGGCTCCTCGGTTCTGCCCGCTGGGGGCTGCGCAGACCGCCCGCCCGGTCCCCGGGGCAAGCGAGGCGGGGGCGGGAGGGCGGCCGTACTAGGAGGAATACGGCGGCGCGGCGGCCAGCTGGGCGGTTTCCCGCCGCCGCCGCCGCTGGTGAATGAGTCCGACTGCGCTGCCGCTGCCGCCCGACCGAGGCTGCGCCCGCGTCCCCGCGCCCCCAGCCTTTGCGCCGAGACCCCGGCGTGTCCGCGGACCAGCCAGCCTCGCCCACCGTCCCCGGGCAGGTGAGTTCGGGGCCCCGCCACGCTCCGCGGGGGCTGCTAGGACCCCACCCCCACCCCCAGCCGAGTCCCGCGGGGCGGGGTGGGGGAGAGGAGGGGAGGGGTCGGTTCGCCGCGCCGCCAGCCCGCAGACTCACCTCCTCTCCCTTCCCTCACCCCGGATGCCTGGACCCTCGGCCCGGGAGAAGCCACAGGTGGGTGGGAGCTTGGGGGAGGGGGCGGAGCTGGGACACCCCAGGGTCCACCGTACGCCCTGGGGTGTCCTCCCCCTGGACTGAGCGCGGACCCCTTTAGAAAGCGCTTTGAGATCCTCAGAACGGGGGTGGGGGCGAGAGTGGAGCCGCAGTCCCCTGGGAGCTTCCCGAGAGTCAGCGCCGCCCCCACCTCCCGGGCCGGGCTTCGGCACTTGGAAGTTAAGCGCGATTCCTCTGGGGAGGGGAGGGGAGGGGAGGGGAGGGGAGGGGAGGGGAGGGGAGGGGCGAGCCCACCCCGCCAATGTCCTGGGCCTCAGCGCCTTCTGACCCCGCTGGCCCCCTGCAGGGCTCCCCCCAACGGGTTCCGGGAGCCCCTCTTCCAGCCCCCGCGTGCAGGGGGGCCTGCAGCTCCCGACCCCCGCTTCTCTTCCCAGGCTCCGCAGATCCCTCCAGGCTCCTGCCTCCGCCCCGATGAAGAAAACCAACATGTGGTTCTTGGAGCGGCTTCGTGGGTCAGGGGAGAATGGAGCTACGGGGGGCGAGGGTGGGGACAGGGCCGCCAAGGGGCCCCTGTACAGCAACGTGCTCACGCCCGACAAGATCCCGGACTTCTTCATCCCCCCGAAGCTGCCCGCCGGCCCCACGGAGCCGGAGGCTCAGGCTGAGCTGGGGCCCTCGACCTCGGAGCAGAACCTGGCCTCTGCCGCGCCCCGCCGCGGCCCCCGGAGCCCCCGGCTGCCTGCCAAGCTGGCCGCCGAGAGCAAGAGCCTGCTGAAGGCGGCCACCAGGCATGTGATCCAGATCGAGAGCGCAGAGGACTGGACCGCCGAGGAGGCCGCCACCAACGCCGACCCCCAGGCCCAGGGGGCCATGTCGCTGCCCTCGGTGCCCAAGGCCCAGACGTCCTATGGCTTCGCCACGCTGGCCGAGAGCCCCCACACACGGCGCAAGGAGTCTCTGTTCCATAGCGAGCACGGGGCTCTGGCCCAGGTGGGCTCCCCGGGCACCCGGCGCCGTCGGGGGGGCGTCAAGGCCAACGGGGGCGATGGGGCGCCCAGGGAGGCCGGCGGTGCCCTCATGAGCCCCGGCCGCTGCGTCAGTGGCGGGGAGAGCGACACGGGGTCCTCGGCCGAGTCCTCGCCGTTCGGGTCCCCCCTGCTCTCGCGCTCCGTGTCGCTGCTCAAAGGGTTCGCCCAGGACAGCCAGGCCAAGGTGAGCCAGCTGAAGCACTCGGTGGGCCGCCACGGCTCCCCGTCGGCCGACGACAGCACGCCGGACACCAGCCCTGGGGCCCGGCGCCGCCTGGCCCGCAGGGCCACCCCGGAGCCCGGCCCCGAGCCCGGCGCGGCGCCCCGCGCGGAGCACGCTGTGCGCATAGGCCCGCGGGGCAGCGTGCGGCTGCTGGCGGAGTATGAGGCGGCCCAGGCCCGCCTGCGCGTGCGCCTGCTGGCGGCCGAGGGCCTCTACGACCGGCTCTGCGACGCCCGCAGCATCAACTGCTGTGTGGGCCTGTGCTTGGTGCCCGGCAAGCTGCAGAAGCAGCGCAGCACCATCGTCAAGAACAGCCGCCACCCCGTCTTCAACGAGGACTTCTTCTTCGACGGCCTGGGGCCGGCCAGCGTGCGGAAGCTGGCGCTCAGGATCAAGGTGGTGAACAAGGGCAGCAGCCTCAAGCGGGACACCCTGCTCGGGGAGAAGGAGCTGCCCCTGACCTCTCTGCTTCCCTTCTTGTAAAGGCCCCCACGCCCCCTCCCGCCGGCAGAGGAGACCCCGCCCCCACCCGGATCCGGCAGGGGAGGTGGTTTCCATTCAGGCTGCCCGGCCCTGATGCTGCAGCCCATGTTGGGGGTGTCCTGGGTCATGCTGTTTTCCAGAGGAGAAGGGAGGGGGCTGCCGGGGAAAAGAAGGGGTCAGCTTGCAGGGCTGAGGGTCCCCCTGTGCCCCAAGTTCCATGCCCCTGCCTCGCCCCTTCCCGAGTTCTGGAACCTGGGCCAGGAGGCAGCTAAGGCCGATCACAGACCCAGAGGCCGCCGGTCCTGAGGCCCAGTCGTATCTTCTCCTCTGCTGCATGAGTGTCCTCCTGCCACCGGCCCGCCAGACCCTGCCCCCCGCCCCCCCAGAGATCAGGGCCAGGCCCAAGTTCTGCCCACGGTGCCCCTCGGGGCTGTGGGAGAATTCCCTCCTGGGCTGGGCTGGCTCTGGGCAGTCCTCGGTCCTCCCAGGCTCTGGAGGCGAGAGCCACGTCTGAGAGCCACTGCCTGGCAGAGACAGGCAGCCGTGGAGGAAGTCCCAGCAGATGAAAACGGGGGCAATTGCTCCCCTCCAGCCCCTCGAGCGAGACAGCCCTCCTGTCAGCTGTTTTCCTCCATCGCCTTCTCTACTCGGGACCCTGTGGCCCTGCTGGACGTTGGGAACTTCCCTCCCCTGGAGGGGTTGCTCAGAACGTGCTCAGAGAGCAGCGCCAGCCCGGGGGCCCCGTTCCTCCCTGGCCCCTGCCCCCTCCGGTGCATTACCCAGGAAGTGATGCCCAGTGACTGATGGCCTTGATGTTTACTCCACTCGTGTACATAGGTTTTGGTTAGGGTGGGTGGGACAAAGGGGAGGCTGGGGAGACCCTGGTTGTGGTTTTTCGTGCTGCTAAAACAGCTGCATGGGTTTAATTGTGTCAGTTTGTGGGTCCTTTAATGATTTCTGTGGAGGTTTCCTGCTCACCGAAACAGAAACGATACAGTTTGAAGCAGGGGCCAGGCAAGGCCAGCTCTGCCCCTTCACCTCTCCTGGGCTGCCTGCTGGGCGAGGATGGACCCGGCCAGTCTGTGGGGATCCTGGGGTGCCCCTCCCAGTCCAAACGTCGTCCCTCCTGGCTCTGGGTCTCCAGATCACCCTGGGGGAGGGATGAAGGAGCGTGTTTCCCTCCAGCGCCCCGGGGGCCGGGGGGAGGAGCACGTGTTCCCTTCTGCACATGTGGTGAGACATACCTGTGCACCCTTGAGGCCGAGAACGAAAGCCCTTGGCACTAGGGTCCCTTGCTGTGCCCCCTCCGGCCTCTGTGCTGGGCCTGCTCCCTTAGGCCCTCTGCTCCGGGGGACCACCGGGCCAGGCCTGTGGGTGGAGGGGGCAGACAGCCCTGCATGGAGTGAGATGCTCGGACTTTCAGCCCCCTTCTCTGACCCTGACCGCTCACATCCCCGGCTTTCCTTCTTGGGGCCCCCGTTTTATAGGCCCCTGCACTGTTTGACATCTGTGTTTGAAACTGACTGTGGGTATATCTTTAAGACAACCTCGCCCAAGTGTTTGTTTATAACTGCTGTTTTTAGTGCAATAAAGGTGTTCCAGGGATGCGGGGGGCGGAGATCTGCTGGCTTTGCTGTTTAATAACAAGAGAAGAGTTTTGTCTTGAATTCCAGGGAGGGTGGCGGGAGCCTTCAGGATGAGTGAAGCCCTCCCCACCCAGCCTTTTCGAGCCTCTGGGCCTCTCCTGCTTGGGGTGGAGGCAAGGAAGCGAGACTGCAGCAGGGCAGGGACCCCCAGGCCCTGTTAGAAGGACATGAGACGTTCATCCCGCAGGTGTGCGTGAGAGCGCTGCTCTCGCCCCGCCAGGGCCGCGAGCATCCCACCTCATAGGTGTGGAGACCCCGCCTTTCAGTCACCCTCCCGGGGCAGCCTGGCCCAGAGCCGGGATGTGAATCCGCACCCTCACCGAAGCCACCGGGGAGAGCCATGCCAGGATCGGCCCCTTCCGCGCTCTGACCTTCTGGGGACAGAGACTGGACGTGCAGGGCCGTCGTCGACGGGGACCCCCTCAGATGCCCCTCGCTCCCGTCTGGTCTGCCCCAGCCCCTGCAGTCAGACAGGAGGGCAGCCCCCACCCTTGTCACACACCCTGGAGATCCCCTGCCAGGGGCGGTGGGTTGGGGGCGTGGGAGCCGGCTCTGGGCCATTCACATCTGTGCCTTCGCACAGCTGGTTCCCTCTGCTTGGAATGCCTCCTGCCCCTCAAGTTCCCTGCTCTCAGGCCCTAGCTGACATGGCACCTCATAGAGGAAGGCTTCCTGGCCCCCTCTGCTGTGTGTTCCCTGTCCCACCTCAGCTCACAGGCTGTCTGGGGTCGTATCTGTCTCCAGCCCCAGGGCCGGCAGGTTTATCTCCGTGAAAGGCCATCTCCAGCCCCAGCACTGCGCTGGGCCCCAGGGAGGCTCCTCAGTGTGTGAATCCATGGAAAGCCGTGGCCTGACCCTGTCTCTGGGTTCCTGCAAGGTTGCTGGGGAACCGGGGAGCTGGCAGTGGAGGGCGAGGGTCCCAGCCCTCCCCCTTTGCTCCCCCTTGAGGAACTGCCCGCTCTTTCTAGCTTGGGTCCGACCCTGCCTTCCCCTGTCCCCTGGGAAGTGGCTTCCTTTCACTCAGGGACCCGGGCTGGGGGGCAGGCCTCCCATCACGGAAGCCTGGGGGTCAGGCAGTGCGCAGGGACGGGAGGGCGTCTGTGCAGCCCGGGACTGCGCAGCCTTTGCGAGTGTGGGAGTTGCAGCTGGTGTGGGCTGTGTTTGCTCCATTTGACAGGCGGGGAAACTGAGCCCCAGGGTGTGGAATCAGATCAGCTGTTCCCTCACCAACCTTGTGCGGGTTGGGGTCCTGAGCAGCCCCCACCTGCTGACAGCCCGCCAGATGAGCTGCACTAACCAGGCCTGGTCGGGTTCCAGGATGTGTTGCCAGGGCAACCGGGCGCCTTCTTGCCTCTTCCCCACCAGCCACTCATGGATGGGCAACCGGTGTGTGCGCGCGTGTGTGTGTGATGTATGTCGGCATGCACACATCCACGCGCCTCTGTGCACATGTGTAACTGTGCTGTAGGCCGTATGCACGTGTGTGTGAATGTTAGGGTAGCCACGTGAGTGTGAGAGTGCAGCCGTGCTTGCACCTGTGTGACAGTGTGGGCATACACACGTGCGTGCGCGTGTGTGCTCACACACCTGTGTGGACTGTGCACGTTTCTGTGTTTGCACCCTGTGCACGTATGTAACCCCGTGTGCACACATGTTGCTGTGTAATGTGTGGCTGTGCGCGTGTACGTGTGTTTGTGCCTGTGTGCTTGCGCTGTGGCTGCCCTGTGCAGCCCCCAGAAGGATGCCCCCAAAGACATAAATGGACTCAGGGAGACCCCCTCCCTCCCCTCTCCATGCTGGTTCCCCTCTGGGAACCCCCTCTCCCACGTTCTCTCCCTCTACCTTGAGGTCTCAAAGCACTGCCTCTTCCCCAGGGCAGCCCCCACCCCAGTGAGGTCAGACACCCCTTTTATATTCCTTGTTAGTGTCATACTCGGCCTTGTAATATTGATGCTATCAGAATAGTCTGTTGTTGCACCTGGAACACCCCAGTGCTCAGCCCAGGGTGCAAATGAAGGTGGTGTCAGCACTCTCTCCTTCCAGCCCGGCTGCCATCCAACATCTTCCTACCCTCAGTGGGGGCTGTGGTCAGCCAGGTCCACCACGAGCGGTAGGCACCTGATTTGGTGAAGATCGCAAAACCACGCCCCTTTCTCAGAGTGGGGCCAGCACAGGAGACAGCAGAGCAAAAGATGAGGAGTCAAATGCCTGGCAACATGGTGGGCACCTGGATCCAGCTATGCCTGCAGTCCATTTCACCATTTCAGTTCAGAGGGCTAATAAATTCCCTTCTTTGCTTAAGCCAGTTTGACTTTTTTTTTTTTTCATTTGCAGCCAAAGATCACTGATACAGCATCTCCAGTCTGAGGAAGGAGGAACAGCACCGACCTGGGGTGCCCCAGTCTGACACGGGAAAGGGAAGCAGAGAAGGAAGGCAGCATGGGGAAGGCCTGGGATTTGTATATCCCACAGAGCTGGAGAAGGTGGCCCTGGAGTGAGGGGGTGAGCTTCCATCAGGGCATTCATCAAGAAAGGCTTTGCAGAAGGAGCAGAATCTGAAACAGGGAAGGAGCTCTGGGGCAGCAGAGACATTCCAGGGGCCTTGGGAATCCAGCCCGCAGTAGGCCTCCATCCCACCCCACCACAGCCCTGATGCACTGCCCACCCTAGTCTGCCCTCTGCCTTCACCTGCTGCTCTGAAACCTTCCATAGTTCCCAGGGCCCCACACCCTGGCATGGGAGGCCTGCTACGGGCGCCCTGCCCTGCAACCCATGCACTTCCCCCGGCCTGGAGCGACCCCCTCACTGACACCCCATGTCTGGAGTCTGGGAATCTGAACCCTGACAAGCGAGGGGAGTGTTCCACGGCGGAATTCAAGCCCCCGATTTTTCACTCGCCCTGCGTTCTTGGGCAACTCACATGGCATGTCTCGGTCTCAGGCTCCCCACGCGGTCGCTGTGACGGGTCCATGCGCGGCCGCAGGCGCAGGGCAGCGATGGTATTAATCTAATCACATCAGGATTTTAATTACCGGCCCCGTCAGATCCACTGAGGCCCGGGCTCCCCTGGCCTCCGAGTGCCGAGGGCCTCTCCCCCCCCTCCCCCGCCCCCGTGTGGGATTCAATTAAGCCTTTGTTTTCTTCTCAGCTCCTCCGCGGGTGGGAGGGAGGGGCTGCCCGCAGCCGGCTCTGCTGACGCGAGGAGAAAAATGACTTCAATAAAAAGGAGCCGCGAGTGGGGAGCGGACCCGGGATGCGCACCCCTCCCCCGCGAAGCCGCCTGACCGAGGCCGGAGTCCCGGCTCCACTGCGAACAAGCTGGCCTGGCTCTGGGGCCTCAGTTTACCCGCGCCCCGCCCCCTCCCCCCCCCCCCCCCCCGTGCAATGGGGACGTTGCGCACTCCCTCCAGGGCACATAAGCTGCGCACATACCGTGCAGGGCCCCTTCACGAAGCCTGTACCGGGTGAGAGGGACGACCCCCTGGATCCTCAGCGAGACGCTGCCACTCCCACTCACACATGGGGAAACCGAGGCCGGGTGAGGCAGAGGGGCCTGCCCAAAGCCACCCAGCTCACAGGGGACAGGACGCAATTCGAAGCAGCGCCGGGTGCAGACCCCGAGCCCTCAACCCCGCCCAGGCTGCCTTCCCGGTACTGGAAGGCTCCTTCTCCCGTGAGAGGCCCCCGGCCCGCCCGGACCACGCCGCCTGGGTTTGAATCCTGACAAGTCACCGTCTTCTCTGTGACCGCGGTTTCCCCTCCAGAACCCTGTCTCCTGCCCCTCGTGGTGGGGGCGGAGACGAGCGCAGACGCAGAACAGACACGGCGCCCAAACCTGGCCCAGGGGCGCCGCGGGCCCGGCCCAGGGCTGGGCGGTGAGGCTCTGCCTCATGCCCTCGGGCTGTAGAGGGTTTAGCCGTGCCCAGAGGGGTCTTCGAGGTGATCTGTGTCCCGCCTGACAGGACTGGCCATGCCAGGAAGACCAACCCTGCGTTTTAGGGTGGCCTTGCGTGACGGCATCAGTGGGCCTGGAGGTTGAGGTCAGCTGGTGCGCGATGCAGGCGTCACACCGGCACTGGCCCCCCGTGTGGGGCCCGTGGTGCCGGGAGGGGCATAAGTGGACGGTGGTGATGGCGAGACCCCCTCCCCACGCTCCTCCCTTGGTAACCTGTGCAGCCTCTCAGATGCTTTCAGTGAGGTCTGCGAATCCCTTCCAGAGAATGATCAAACCCCAGGGTGGTTTGGAGGACCCCCAAACTTTCAGTTGGTGTCAGAAGTGGAGACTGTGCCCTCTGACCTTCCAGCCTGGCTAACTCCCCACCGCCGCCCCAAGCCCTTCCTAGGAGCTCAGGGCCTGCGTTGCTATGGTGACGCGGGAAGCCCCCCTCCTCCAGCCACCTGACTTATGCTCAACCACCCCTGCTTCTCAGCCAGAGGTGCCCAGCCCCCCACAGCCCACTCTGCCCCCCAACATTTCCTCAGCTCCCACAGCCAAGCCACAGAAACTCCTTCCTTGTTTCTTGAACTCGGGGAAGAGCTTCAGCACCCCCACATGCAAAAGCCGCCGCGAAGCTCAACTCTGGGGGCTGGGCTGACGGCACCTCCGAGTCTTCAGGTGCGTGCCTGGCCTGCCTTCCAGTCTCCAGCCAGCATCCCCGACCTCTTCCTCACCCTCGGAATCCACAAAATGGTTGTTTCACACGTGTGTTGGGGTCTGAGTCACCAGAACCCCTACCTGCTTCTTGGGGGAGGAGGTGCAGGACACAGAACCGATCCGAGGTCGGGAAGTTCTTAACCCCCCGGGCACATCGAGGAGGCTGGTAGTTGGAGAGGTGGACCCTGCAGGGAGGGTGGACTCTGTCTTGAGGACAGTGGGGAGCCTCGGGGAGCGAGGGGCTCTGGTTAATGTTTTAGACCCTGCAGCGTCTGTGAGGAAGGGGCACTGTTGGGTGGCACGGAAACGGGGCTGGGGCTGCTGCTGATTCCAGAGGAGGTGGGAGGGCGTTGGGACTGGGCTGGGCAGAGGTGGACAGGACACATTTGACAGAGACCAAGGATGCACGGCGTCCGGGATGTGCTGGCTTGGATGTGAGGGCTGTGTGGTGGGGGATCCGCGAGATCCTCTCTCTCTCGGCCCCATTCAGTCCTGCCTGCTGGCAAACCCAGCTCTGCCTTCTAGATGCCCAGAATCGACCCTGCAGAGAGGGGACCACCGCACGTGACAGCCGGGTGGACCTCAGCACTGAATGTCGCCCCGTGAAGGACACTCTGCGCAATTCCACAGGTAAGAAGTTCAAGGACAGTCAACGTGAGTCTTTGGAGACAGAAGTCAGGCCACCTGGGGGTAGTGGCCAGGAGAGGTGAGGATGGCCTCTGGGGAGCTCTCACTGTCGGCATTTTCATCTGGGTGAGTTTATTTATAAATGTTCGTTAGGCTCATAAGGGCCAAGTATCCAGAATGCATTTGCAAAATTCCTACAACTCAACAACAGAAAGACACATGACTCAATTAAAATATGGGCGGGCTTCCCTGGTGGCGCAGTGGTTGAGAGTCCGCCTGCCGATGCGGGGGACGCGGGTTCGTGCCCCGGTCCGGGAAGATCCCACATGCCGCGGAGCGGCTGGGCCCGTGAGCCATGGCCGCTGAGCCTGCGCGTCCGGAGCCTGTGCTCCACAACGGGAAAAAAAAAAAAAAAAGGCAAATGACCCAAACAGACACTTCTCCAGAGAGGATACACAAATGGCTAACACCCCATGAAAAGATGCTCAACATCATTAGTCATCAGGGAAATGAAAATCAAAACCACAGCGATACCACTTCACACCCAAAAGATGGCTGTGATGAGGAAAACGGAAGATAAGCAGGGTTGGAGAGGATGTAGAGAAATTAGAACCTTCCAGCTGCCTAGGGAATGTGAGGTTGTGCAGCTGCTACGGAAAACAGACTGGCATTTCCTCAAAAAGATACACAGAAAATTACCATACGACCCGCAATTCCATGCCTAGGTATACTCAGAAGAATTGAAAACTGCTCCTCAAACCAAAACTTGTGCCTTAATGTTCATAACAGCATGATTCACAGCAGCCAAAAGGTGGAAACAGCCCAAATGTCCATCAACAGATGAGGGATAGACACAATATGCCCCTCTACACACGGGAGCATCACTCAGCCAGGAAAAGGACAGAAGCCCTGACACTCGCTACAGCGTGGATGGACCCCGAGAACACGACGCTCAGTGAGAGAAGCCAGACACAGAAGGACACACAGGGTGTGATTCCATGGATGGGAAACGTCCAGAACGGGCCGATCCACAGACACAGAGAGTGGATTCGTGGTGGTCAGGGGCTGGGGAGGGGGAGGGGGAGTGATTGCTAATGAGGACGGGGCTTCTTTTCAGGGAGATGGAATGTTCTGGAGTTAGAGGTGATGGTTGCACGTTGTGTCTGTACTAAATGACACCGAATTGTTCACGTTTGAATGATTTTTTGTGACTTCAATTTTTAAAAAAGTTCACTGAACTTGATGTGCTTACATTTACTGCATATAAGCTATATTTCATTAGAAAGGACATGGAAAAAGCATTTCACAGAAACTGCCCATTTCTTGCCCCCTCTTCGGCCCCTGCACAGGTCAGGTCCCACTATCCACGCCCACCGTGGCACCGTCCTAACCCCCATACCTCCCCACCCTAACCCCAACCGTTGCTCCCACATCCACCCCATCAGCGCTTTCCATTATCCTCCCCCATCCCCCCCCATTCTCCCACCGTCCCCTCCCATCCTCCTTTTCCACCATCCCTCCCCAGCCCCCCGCCAGCCCTCGCCACCCCTCCCGGACCTCCGCCGTCCCCTCCGCCCAGTCTCCCGGCGCCACCCACGGCCTGTTCTCCCCGAAGCCGCCAGAGGGCGCCTGTGAGCAGCGAGCCCGCGTCTCTGCTCTGCCCGCCGCCCTGGGGTGTCCCACGTCTCTCCGGGTGAGAGCCGAGCTCTCCGCGCCCCCGGGTCCTGCACCACCCGACCCACCCCGTCCTCTCCTGCCCTCACCTCCTCCCTCTCCCCGTCGCTCATTCCGTTCCAACCGCCACGGGCGTCCCCGCGGTCCCTCCCACCTGCCGGGCACAGGGCTGTCCCAGGGCCCCCTCCCAACCCCCCGCAATCCCCCGGCCAGGTGCGCCCTCGCCCCGGGTCTCCACAGGGCCCTCACCGCAGAAAGGCCTTCCATGGCCATCCATCGAAGATGTACGCCCCCATCTTCCGCCCCTCTTTATTTTCTCCCTACACCCCCAGGAGGGCCAGGCTGTCCCCCTGACATCTGTCCAGGCCTGTTGGGCACAGCTGCCCAACAATTATCTGCTGAATCACGACCCGGCGAGTGACCACCCAGATGCCACGGTGTTGCACTTTTTGGAGAAGTCAGCGAGCAGGGGGCGGGGCCAGGCCTCCTCCCACCTTCGGAGACCGCAGCAGACCCCGCCCCCCACCTGTGTGGCTGACTGGGATGCGCTATTTTTTCCTGCCTGATCTGCTGCCTCGAGTGCTTTAATTGCACAATAATAAGGGCGGGCCATCGGCGAGGAAACCTAAAATTACACCGGCACGCGCAGCCCATCTGTGGGGGCCGCCCGGCCCTCGTGGTCCTTCACGCGTCCGCCCTTGACGCCGCCGCCGCCGCCGCCGCCGCCGCCGCCGCCGGGGAAGCCTTCCCAGACCCTTGATCCAGGAGCCTGTCGCTGGGCGGGCTCCCTGTGGGCGGGGGCAGGCGCTGTTCCAGGCGGGGACAAACCGCAGGGTGGCAGCCTGGCCCTCCGGGGGCGCTAGGGAGAAAATAAAGAAGTAGGGGGAGAAGAGGGACCTGTTAGATGGATGGCCAGGGAAAGCCTTTCTGCGGTGAGGGCCCTGTGGAGACACGGGGCGAAGGCGCACCTGGCGGGGGGGTTGGGGGGGGGGGGCTCTGGGACAGCCCTGTGCCCGGCACAGCGGGGAGGGACCGCGGAGAGGCCTGGGCTGCTTGGAGCGGAGGGAGCTAGGGGGAGGGGCCGGAGGTGAGGGCAGAAGGGTGGGTCAGGCCGTGCAGGGGGCCGGCGGCCCTGTGGAGCCACAGCCCCCGGGCAGGGGTTCTCCTCCGGCCTCCCGCTGCCCCCTCACTCCACTCCGATGGCCTCCGCACGCCAGCATCCCAGCCCTCCGCTGGGCCTTTACCTGGCTGTGCCCCGGCCAGGCACCGCCCCTCCCCACCACAAAACCGCCCCCTCAGCTCCGTCAGACTTGTTCAAGCATCCCTTCCTGGTGGGGCTTCCTGATACCGCCTTACTGAACCAGCCCCCCATGCCACCTCACACCCCTGCTGGCTTTCTCCCCTCCTAGCACTTTGTACATACAGGTATGCACAGAGTAGGTGCCCAATGTATGCTGAAGGTGTATATGGATGAATATCTGACATCCAGGCCCGTGGCCAGCTCTTCCTGGAAGTGTCTGGATACAGATCCAGTGCCCCCAAGGGGGTGAGGGACCCCCGGCACCACCTTCCTGCCCGAGATGCCCTCTGGGCTCATCTCTTGGGCTGCCTTGCCAGATGACCACACACTGGGGGCTCAAATAACAGAAACTCACTCTCACATTCTGGAGGTCACATGTCCAAGATCAAGGTGTCAGCCGGGCTGGTTCCTTCCTGGCGCTCTGGGTTCTGTTCCAGGCTCTCTCCCAGATTCTGGTGGTGCTGGCATTCTTGGGGTTCCTTGGCTTGTGGACACATCATCCCAATCCCAGCTCTGTCCTCCACGACCTTCTCCTCTGGGTGTCTGTGTCCACATTTCCATCTTTTTTTTTTTTTTCTGGCCACGTCTCTCAGCTTGTGGGAGCTCAGTTCCCTGACCAGGGATTGAACCCAGGCCCCCTGTATTGGGAGCGCGGAGTCTTAGCTACTGGACCACCAGAGAAGTCCCCATCAAACTCCCTATTTTTTAAATATTCTTTTTCATATTCTTTTCTATTATGGCTTATCACAGGATATTGAATATAATTCCCTGTGCTATACGGGAGGACCTTGTTTATCCACCCTGTATATAATAGTTTGCATCTGCTAATCCCAAACTCCCAATCCTTCTCTCTCCCACATTCCCTCCCCCTTGGTAACCACACCTCCGTTCTCTATGTCTCTGAGTCTATTTCTGTTTCGTAGATAAGTTCATTTGTGTCATATTTTAAATTCCACATATACGTGATATCATATGGTATTTGTCTTTCTCTTTCTGACTTACTTCACTTAGTATGATAATCTCTAGGTCCATCCATGTTGCTGCAAATGGCATTATTTCGTTCCTTTTCACGACTGAGTAATATTCCATTGTGTATATATACCACACCTTCTTTATCCATTCCTCTGTCGATGGACATTTAAGCTGTTTCCAGGGTTTGGCTGTTGTAAATAGTGCTGATATGAACACTGGGCTGCATGGATCTATTTGAAATTTGGTTTTCTCTGGATGTATGCCCAGGAGTGGGATTACAGGATCATATAGTAACTCTATTTTTAGTTTTTTAAGGAACCTCCACACTGTTCTCCACAGTGGCTGCACCAACTTACATTCCCACCAACAGTGTGGGAGGGTTCCCTTTTCTTCACACCCTCTCCAGCATTTGTTATTTGTAGACTTTTTTTTTTTTTGAAAGGCAGACTGCCACATGCAGTGCTTCATTTGCATGTGTCTGGAGTCTTGGAAACTTGACTACCCTACATTCTCCTACAAATGGACCTTGAGAGCTTGTTTGGAGGTTCTAGCAGGGGAGCGCAGCTACTTGTATACCCTTGACCGAAGAACTGTCCTCCTCTATCAGGGAAGGTCATCCTCTTCCACCGGGCTCACAGCTTCCGGAGGGACACACGTGGAGTGGAAGGGGATACCCGCCTAGCTGGCCACATTGGCCTCACATCCTTTGTAGACTTTTTAATGATGGCCATTCTGACCGGTGTGAGGTGGTACCTCATTGTGGTTTTGATTTGCAGTTCTCTAATAATTAGCGATGTTGAGCATCCTTTCATGTGCCTGTTGGCCACCTGTATGTCTTCTTTAGAGAAATGTCTCTTTAGGTCTTCTGCCCATTTTTCGATTGGGTTGTTAGGTTTTTTGTTATTGAGTTGTATGAGCTGTTTGTACATTTTCGAAATTAAGCCTTTGTCTGTCGCATCATTGGCAAATATTTACTCTCAGTCCATAGGTTGTCTTTTCGTCTTGTTTATGGTTAAACTCGCTGTTTTCAAATTAGATCCCATTCACAGGAGCTGGGAGTTGGGACTTGAACCTGTCAGTCTGGGTGACACAATTCAACCACAACCTTTCTGGTCCTTGGCTGCCGGTTAAATCGGATTCTGAGCCCACTTAGACCTGCAGAGTCAAGTCTCTGGGGGTCCAGATGCTGCATTTTGGATACTGTTTTCATAACATTTAATTTTGATATAATTTCAAACTTACAGAAAATTTCAAGATTAGTGCCAGAAACTCCTATAGACTCTGCCCAGATTCACCAATTGGTTCCATTTTGCCCCATTTGATTTGTCACATTCTGTGTCTGTAACTATCTGTACCTGTGTCTACATCTATTATCTGTATACATATATAGATATTTATACACATTTTTCTGAACCACTTACGACTACGTTAGAAGTGTGATGCCCCTTCACCCATAAACACATCGCTGTATATTTTCTAAAACCCAGGATTCTCTTTTATAACCCGGTGCAGCTCTCAAGATGGGGAAATTTCACGTCGATACAATACTCATATCCAGCCCACTGTCCGTAGTCAAATGTCGCCAGCTGCTCCAATGATGCCCCACTGGGGAGGGGCTTGGTACCCGAGCAGGTTGCCATGGCAGCCAGGTCAGCAGGTGACAGCTCAGAGGAGCCTAGGCTGGACCTCCTAGGGAGCCAGCCTTGGGGGAGAGGGAAAGGGGAGAGCACCCCCTTCCCCAGGCTTGGAGATGGTACTGGCCCTGGGGTCAGAGTTTATAGAGCCTTGGGGACCACACAGAGCGAGGTTCCTCTTGGTCCTCTCAGATCACTGGGCGGTGTCAGGACTTGAATATGTCTTTTCGGGGAGACACAATTCAGTAGGACAAGGAGAGCCTACATTCCTGGGGGCACGGGCTTTAGAGGTTAGGCATTGCTGGGCAAGGCGGTGGGCATCTCCCTGGCCCTGCAGGTCCCCCGCTATTGCCCCGTGCACACGATGTCTCCCCCTCATGCCAGCCCCTCATGATCCCGGGGCAGACACTGCCTGCCAGACTCTTGCTTCCTTGTGGAGGAGTCTGGCTACTGTTCGGTGCCCACTCCCCACCCTGCCTGGGTGCTGGCATGAATCCTCATGGTGTCCCACCCCTTTGCTGGGGATTGGCTTGTGTGTGGACGTGTGACCCCCTTCTGGCCAATGAGATGTGAGGGAGGTGAGGGGGGCAGCTTGTGGAGTCACCACATTCCTCAGTTTGTGACCCCCCCCCCAGCGACATGGACTGATCCCTCCTGCTGCCCTCTCTCCGGTTCTCTCTCTTCTGCCTCTTTCTTCCACTTAGAAGGGCCCTTTTGATGACTCTGGGCCCACGAAGACAATCCAGGATAACCTCCCCGCTTCAAAGCCAGCTGATTAGAAGCTTAATTCCATCTGCAACCTTGATTCCCCCTTGTCGGGCAACATGACATAGTCACAGGCTCTGGGGACGTGGACGTGGACATTTGTGGGGGGTGTTATTCTGCTGACCACAGAAAGTTTCCTTGCTCCAAAGAGGGAGGCCCGGGAAAATGGTCCCTTTCTGCCTGTGGCCACTGCAGCTTCATGATGAGATGTCTGGAGCAGCTGCAGCCCTGGTGCCATCTGATGATGAATACAATGCAAAAGGAGGCAGAGCCGAGGGAACCACAGAGCAGCAGAGCCGGGAGGCTATGAGGAGGGAGTCCTGCTGGGAGGAGTCCAGGAGTCTCTTTTTGGAGGAGAGAACAGGTTGCCACATTGCTCAAGCCCATCTAGGTGTGTGTCTCAAAAAGACTACATTTCCCAGCTGCCCTTGCAGCCAGGTGTGGCCATGTGACTAAGTTCCACCAATGAGATATGAGTGGAGGGTGGGGAGGGGAGTAGGAAAGAGGGAAGAGTTGGGGGGCTGTTCTAGGGGGTCCTGGGGGCTGTCACTCGGGTGTGGCCTGTTGTGAAAGTTCGTCAAGCTGCACACTTAGGAGAGATGCTCTTCAACACTAAAAAGTAGAAAAAGTACCAAGAGGGAGGGGCACAGCCTCATCTCGAGCTGGGCATGGACTGCGCAAACCCACATGTCTGTGGGAAGAAACGATCTACTATTTTAATAAGCCCGCACCTTCTGGGTCGTGCCTGCACCCGTGAAACCAAACTCCAAACGTTGTCTGCTGAGGCCTGGCTTTCTCCCTGCCGATGCCAGCACCCTTTCCAGGTGCTCAGGAAGCATGCCTCTCACCCTGTCACCAGCTGCTGTGCGAGGGATCTGTGGGCCCTGGCTTGAGCTCTCTGCCTAGACCCTCAGCCAGACCTCCTTTCTGGGGTCTTCCACTGTGGGAGAAAAATAGACTGTCCTCATCAGGGCCAGAGAAGCCAAGGCCAAGAGCAGTATCCTTTTCAGGAAGGACGAAGCTTCTTAAATACGAGTGGAGGACGTTTGCTATTTGAGGCAAGAGCAGATGGCAAGCATCCCAACCTCCTGTCCTGCCACATGGACGTACCACACCGGGCCTCACCTACACGTCAGCCATTCTCTCCCGGGGGTGGTCCTGCCCCCAGGGGAGGCTGGGCCGTGTCTGGGGACATCTGTGGTCGTCACGACTCGGGGGGTGGGTGCTCCTGGCATCGAGGCGGTGGGGGCCAGGGAGGCTGTTCAACACCCACAGAGCCCAGGATGGTCCCGCGGAGGATGATCCAATGTCCACAGCGCTGAGGGGAGACGCTATTATGTGTGAATAAGACACGCAGCGGATGGGGAGGCCCCACGCCACATTCTTGGGCTCTTCTCAGATGCCGGTCACCGTCTGGGCCACCCTCAGACCCCCCAGCCTCGCCGGGTCCCCCCGTCCTCTTCACTGCCTGAGTGCGGGTAGGTGGGCCGGGCTGCCTTTCCCAGGACCCCCAGGATGGACTGTTGCCTAGCTTATGGACCTTCCAACTCAGGAGGAACTAATTTAGTCTTAGTGGAGGGCGGCGTGCAGGGAGCTTTGCTGGTCTTATGGCTTTCCCTCCCTGCGTCTCCATAGGAACTGGAGCGCGCTTTGAAATCCAGAGACAGAGGGTTTGGGACCCTGAAGCCTCGTTTCTGCTTCCTCTGGCTCATCCTTTGCCCGAGGTGATGAACATTGCACGGGCGAACCACCCAGAGGTGGGAAGGGCAGCGGGTCCCTTGGCTTCTGTCACAAAACGGCACGAGGCAAACAGCCCCCCTCCCTGGGGTGTTGCCTTCAGAACCGGCACCCATGACTCAGCTTCACCTGGGCTGGGCCGGGCTGGGCTGGGCCCGGGCCACATGCCTGGGCCTGGCCGGCTGCCTGTCTCGCCGTGGTCCTCGTCTCATCCTCCAGCAGCCTCACCAGACACGCTTCCACGGCGATGGCAAAGGAAACACACCAGGCAGGGCTGTCCCTTCCACCTCATTCTGTTTGTCAGAGCTCGTCCTGGGCTGGAGAATTGTATTCTGCTTTAGAGAAAGACCCCAAAGTCATGTGACAGAGGGCATGGGGACAGGGAAGGGTGAAGAACTGGGGTCTTTGTGCCGTCCATCTCCCGCGGTCATAAAGTTTTGTAAAAGATGCCACGGTGGTAGATGAATTTAAGTATTACAGCAAAATGCAATCTTGCCACATGCAAAAGTGTTGAGGGTTTTAATGCAGCTCAGATTTTCCTTCAGCTTCTCCCTCTCCCTTCCTCCTTGCTTTAGACGGCATCACCGTGCGGCTCCAGCTCCCACCAGGTGGCCCCTGCTCCAGCCCTTTCAGCACCACTCCCGGTGGTCGTGCTTCTGGATGAGGCTAATCTCTGAGCTGTCTGCTCACCCCATTTCACTTCTCAGATCTATGGGAACGGCTTCTCCCTTGCATCCTCCTGAGGGAAGCAACACTGCCCACACCCCGG
This sequence comes from Delphinus delphis, assembly GCF_949987515.2. Taxonomy (NCBI): domain Eukaryota; kingdom Metazoa; phylum Chordata; class Mammalia; order Artiodactyla; family Delphinidae; genus Delphinus; species Delphinus delphis. The sequence continues at coordinate 1,746,124 of NC_082685.1, read as the reverse complement.
CTTTAGCCCAGTGAGACCCGAGTCAGACCTGTAAGAGAATGAATGTGTCTGGTTTGAAACCACTACATTCGGGGCGATGTTTTTTACAGCAGCCGCAGGAGGCTTATACAATGCCACCAAGTGCCAGGCTCTGTGGGGACGCCGGGCCCCAGTGGGGACCCATCACTCCCCTCACGCTGCTCAAATCTCCAAACCCAGCAAGGGAACTGCTGCCGGGAGGCCCACGTCTGGGGAGAGATGTCGCCACTGATCAGGAGGAATGTCTGGAGAGGGGAACACACAGCCTTTGACTTATGAATCCCTGTCACCATTTTGGCCATATTCACCTGTACTCTTATGGCCTGACATATTTCTTCAAATCAAAACATCGACCCGGGCTTCCCTGGTGGCGCAGTGATTGGGAGTCCACCTGCCGATGCAGGGGACACGGGTTCGTGCCCCGGTCTGGGAAGATCCCACGTGCCGCGGAGCGGCTGGGCCCGTGAGCCGTGGCCGCTGAGCCTGCGCGTCCGGAGCCTGTGCTCCGCAATGGGAGAGACCACGACAGTGAGAGGCCCGCGTACCGCAAAAAAACAACAAAAAAACAACAACAAAAAAATCGACCCATTTCTTTTAACTGAACACATGTGAGCAAAAAGAGGTGTATTGTCTCTGTAAATGGAAAACCAATACAGCTTGCCATAAAGAAAGGAAAACATTAAAAAAAGAAAGAAAGAAAGATAAAGAAAAGAAAGAAGGTGTAAAAACTAGTGGATGAAATTTGATGAGGGAAAACAGAGGGTTTGCCTGGTATCAAAGTAGCTCCCTCAAGATGACTTATTAATTTCAAGGGCAACACCTTTACTTGACTGTGGAGAAGCCCGGAGTGATGCCCTGAGTCAGAGGATGGAGGTCACGTCACCAGCAACGGGACACCTGTGCTCTGGACACCACCCTCCCAGGAGGGCACAGCACCACAGCTGCAGGATTCCTGCCAACACATACAGCCTCTCACTGATCGTGAGACAATAGGAAAGAAGCCCAGGATGAAGGATGTCCTATAAAATAACTGACCAGAACTCCTCAAAATCATTCAGGTCATGAAAGACAGAGTGAAGCGTTGTTAGATTAGAGGAGACAAAGGAGACAAACACCCTGCTGCACTGGGACTGGCTCCCGGGCCAGGAAAAAAGAAGCTGTAAAGGACATTACTGGGACAACCTGTGAAATCTGAACAAGAATTCTTGATTAGATAAGGTATTGTATCAGTGCTACTTTTTCCTGATTTTGACAATCATGCTGAGGTGACAGAAGGGAATATTCTGTTCTTAGAAACACACTGGGGTATTTAGGGGTAAAGGGGTGTGCTGCCTCCAGTTTGCCTTCAAACGTGCAGGAGAGAGTGCAGACAGAAGATGAAGCTACCTGCAAAATGTCACAGCTGGCAGGTCTGCGTGAAGGTCCCCGGGAATTCTCAGGAAACTCTTGCAAATTTCTAGGAAGTTTGCAATTATTTCAAGACAACTACAGAACAACCAGAAACGAGGTGTGCAAACAAACACCAACGAGAACAAAATGAGGTTATTAAATTCTAGCTTTCACGACCTGTCCCGGGCTTGGGCCTGCTCTCCCTTGGTTAAAAGGGATGGACAAAACTGGGGGAGGTTAAACTTTTGCTGAGACTTTCTTCTTGAGGTTCCCAGAAGGACTGTAGAAGGGAGAGGGGAGTAACGTCTCATCCCCTTATTTGATGTTATTTATCGTGGGACTGTGTCCAACTTAATGGCACTGTGAAGACACCAATCTATGTGTCCTTGCTTTGGGAAACACTCTTGTAGAAGGTGGGAGCCACGGAAGGCTGCTGAGTGAGGGAAGAGTTGTGGCTGATCTCCAGGGAGAACAATTTAGGCTCAGGAAGGCCGCGTGCATCCTTGATCTTTGGTCAAGGGCATTTCCCATCACCACTGAAGTTTGCAAATGCAGCCCCACCTGGAGGCACCACCGCAGGCAGCTTAGCACTGTATGCTGTGGGTACGAGTCCTGTGCAATCTTGGGCAACGACTGCCTCTTTGAGCCTGTTTCCTCCTGGGTGAAAGCGAAACGGGGATGATGATGAAAAAGTCCACCTCGCAGAAGGGACTGTGTGTGTTTTCGGGGGGCGCGGAGGCGGGGGTGCTGGCGGGGCTTTAAGGAGATGCTGCGCGAAGACCTTGGTCCAATATGAACGCCCCAGCGGAGGGACCAACACGCCCTTGAGAGCAGCGGCATCTTGTGTCCGCCACTGGTACTGCAGCCTCTTCCCTGTGCCCGCGGAGCTCTGTTCCAGGTGCCGGGAGTCCAGGCACCTTCCCGCTGCAGCAGAGCCCGTATTCTAATGGGCTAACAAGACAACAGATATGTTAAAAATGCAATACGTGAGGTCGTGATAAAAGCTATGCAACAGGGCTTCCCTGGTGGTGCAGTGGTTGAGAGTCCGCCTGCCGATGCGGGGGACACGGGTTCGTGCCCCGGTCCGGGAGGATCCCACGTGCCGCGGAGCGGCTGGGTCCGTGAGTCATGGCCGCTGAGCCTGCGCGTCGGGAGTCTGTGCTCCGCAACGGGAGAGGCCACAAGTGTGAGATGCCCGTGTACTGCAAAAACAAAATAAAACAAAAAGCTATGCAACAGCAACAAAATTCCCGTAGATTTAGGTAGGAAAACAAGGAAGCTCTATTTCCGATGGGTGGGTGGTCAGGGAAGGCTTCTTGGAGGAGGTGAAATTTAAGGTGCCTCTTGGAGAACTCATTCACATGAAAGTCAAGGGAAGGGTAAGTGCACAGGTTGGCGTAATAGGGAAGAAACCTTGTATTCTATTACAAGCTAGTCCCTACGGGGATGTCGCCTATCAGCTTAAATTAAACACAATGGCCCATCTCTGGGAACCCTGCCTCCCAGGTAATAAGCATGAAACTAAAACACCTCTGTTCAGCTCCCAGGAAACCTCCCAACCCGGCCCACCTGAGAACGCCGCAGGAGGAAGACATTAACACCTGCCCTCCGGAGGCTGACGGGAACCAGGACGCGCTTGGCTTTAGTCCCGCCCCTTTCAGTACGGAAGAAGCGTGCGCGCTCTCTCAGGGAAGATGGTTCTTTGGGACGCAAGTCCACTGTCTTCTCCAGATCAAGTCGCTATTCCTTGTCCCAACGACTCGATTTATTAGCTTGTCGTGCGGGGAGCAGTAGAAGCTTGGACTCGGCAACGGGGCAGCAAGGAGGCAGCTCCCCTGAAGGGTGATGGAGTAGGGCCAGGGCAGTGGACGGTGGGGACCCTGCAGACCCACCTGGGCCACTTGGACAAACTCACTCAGGACTCAGGAAGGGATGGAGAGGGTTTCAGTGACGCGTTGTCGCGTAGCAGACAGCCCCATGTTAGCGACCTAAAACCGCCGTTTGTTACTTGCCGGGAGTCTGCTTCCTGGGCTGGTCCGCGTGGGACAGCTGTCTGGTCCACGCAGTGTCTGTTGGGGCTGGAGTCCCCTCACTGTCGGGGTCTAGCCGGGCACCGACCCAGACTTTGGTGTGGCTGCTTGGGCTTCCTTCCAGCGTGGGGGACGCAGAGTGGTCAGCCTACCTCCCTGGTGACCCCTGCAGTGGGCAGAAGCAGAAGCCGCAGGCCCGGGACCTCACGCCTGCCCCATTCTGCTGGCCAGAGTGTCCCCACCCAGATTCAAGGGGGGTTTGACTCCACTGCTCCACGGGGGAGCTGCCAGATGGCATTGCCGGCTCTGGAGACAAGCCGCCCGCCGCACTGAGGAGAGAGCCTGAGTGTCGGGCAGCATCCCTGGGTTCCGGCCCATATTCTGCCTCTGGACGCCCAGTTTCCTTAGTTTGAAATGAATGGATGTATTTCGTGCTTCGCAAAATCAGGGGTGACTTTCTCTGTGGGCCCTGCTGAATTTGGAGTTGTTTAAAAAGAAATTGGGTGGAGGTAAATTGTGAGACAGGTGAGTGGTGACCCAGCTGTTCATGTCTCTCCTCCTTCCCCTTTTCTCATGTGACCCTCTCTTTCTCTTTATTGAGGGAGATTTCAAGCAACTGCTGCTTTTCAAAATTTTATTTTATTGAAGTATAGTTGATTTACAATGTTGTGTTAGTTTCTGCTGTGCAGCAAAGTGACTCAGTTATACACAGATATTCTTTTTCATAGTCTTCTCCATTATGGTTTATCAAAAGATACTGAACATGGTTCCCTGTGCTATACTGTAGGACCTTGTTGTTTATCCAGCCTATATATAATAGTTTACATCTGCTAATCCCAAACTACCAATTCATCCCTCCCCCACCCCCTCCCCCTTGGCAACCGCAAGTCTGTTCTCTATGCCTGTGAGTCTGTTTCTGTTTCGTAGACAAGTTCCTTTGTGTATATGTGACCGTCTCTTATTCCATCCACTCATTCATACTGTAAAGAACACCCACGAATAAGAACGTCATCAGTAACTTCCCCATCTACAATCCCCACGGGCAACACTGTCCTGACTCCTTTACACAGTCGCTGTTCTCTCCCTCTTAAGAGCCCATCACGTGCACATGCGCTCTTTCCCCTCAGCCTTGCTCCTGAGCTGTGTTTGTGCTGCTCTGTGGCCATGGCTCATTCATGGTCCCTGCTGTACAGGATCCCGCTTCTCAGGCCACCAGTCTCCCATCCGCTCACCTGTGAGCGGGGTCCTGGGCTGTTTTCCACTCTTTCCCACTACGAACGGGGCTGGTCTGAGCAGCCTTGCTCAGGTCTCCTGATGGATGTGCTGGGATCAATCCAGGAGTGAAATTGCTGGGCGTTAGGGCAGACCAGTGTTCAACCTGATGAGATGATGCCAAAGTGGTTTCCAAAGCTGGACCAAATCACTCATTGATCCACATCCTCTCCAACATTTGAATGGTTGGCCTTTAACATTTCTGCCAGTTGAATGGATGTGAAATGTGACCTTACTAGTCTCTGTCTTCACTTCCCTGACACCAGGCACCTGCTCCTTTATAATAATTAATTAATTAATTAATTAATTAATTTTTGGCTGTGTTGGGTCTTCGTTGCTGCGCACGGGCTTTCTCTAGCTGTGGCGAGTAGGGGCTACTCTTCGTTGCAGTGTGCGGGCTTCTCATTGCAGTGGCTTCTCTTGTTGTGGAGCACGGGCTCTTGGCATGCGGGCTTCAGTGGTTGTGGCTCGTGGGCTCTAGAGCACAGGCTCAGTAGTTGTGGCTTACGGGCTTAGTTGCTCCGCAGCATGTGGGATCTTCCCGGGCCAGGGCTCGAACCCGTGTCCCCTGCACTGGCAGGTGGACCCCCAACCATTGCGCCACCAGGGAAGTCCCTGTTGTATTTTTTTGATTCCACCTACAAGTGTTATCATTGGTATTTGTCTTTCTTTGTCTGACTTACTTCACTTAGCATAATACCCTCCACGTCCATCCACGTTGTTGAAAATGGCAAGATTTCATTCTTTTTAAATGACTGGGTAGTATTTCGTAGTACATATGTACCACATCTTCTTTATCCATTCGTATGTTGATGGACGCTTAGGTTGCTTCCATGTCTTGGCTATTGTAAATAGTACTGCTGTGAACATTGGGGTGCATGTATCTTGTTTTTTTCTCTTTTTCAACATTATATTGTGCACAATTTCAAACACATACAAAAGTAAAAGGAAACCATATTGCGTTGTAAACATCCATCTTGTTTCCTCTGTACTTGTAGCCTTCTCTTACCCATGTATCCTCCACTGCTTTTGAAGCACATTCTAGGCTTTCTCTTGACGAGATCTTTCATTGGATCCAGTGATAACTTAAAGAAACTGTTATTCATTGAGCACGTACTGTGTGCCAGGTGCTTTGCACCTGTGGCCTCATGCACACCTGAAGACTCTGGGGGAGGGGCTGGGGCTCAGAGCAGCAGTGGGAGAAAGGGGGTTGGTTGTGATCCAAAAGGCCGGGCCCTGGGAGGGCCAACCCTCCCCGCTTCATGAGGGGCTGGGCTTCTCGCCTGTTCTTCCTGGGCTGAGCTCTGAGAAGCCTGTGTTCATCCCCCTGTCCCATGCCAAGCGGTCAGTGCGGCTGAGGCCAGCAAGCTGGGGCGGGAGTGCTGATGGGTCGGCAGGGTCGGGGTCGTGGCTCACTTGTGTTGCCCCCTCGTCACGGCAGGCGGAAGCCCCAGCTGCAGGAGCCGCTGAAGCTGCCCGCCTTCACGCGGGTAACCTCCACGGGCACCGTGCTGAGCCACGTGGGCTGCACCATCCTGGGCATGAACACGGCGCAGCTGTACATGAAGGTCCCAGGCAGCCAAACCTATCTTTGTGAATTAGTGATTTTTTCTGGATATATACCCAGGAGTGGGATTGCTGGATCATATGGTAACTCTATATTTAGTTTTTTAAGGAACCTCCATACTGTTCTCCACAGTGGCTGCACCAATTTAAATTCTCACCAACAGTGTAGGAGGCTTCCCTTTTCTCCACACCCTCTCCAGAATTTGTTATTTGTAGACTTTTTGATGATGGGAATTCTGACAGGTGTGAGGTGATACCTCATTGTAGTTTTCATTTGCATTTCCCTGATGATTAATGATGTTGAGTGTCTTTTCATGTGTCTGTTGGCCATCGGTATGTCTTCTTTGGAAAAAATGTCTATTCAGGTCTTCTGCCCATTTTTTAATCAAAAAAAATTTTTTTTTTTTTTTGCGGTACGCAGGCCTCTCACCGTTGTGGCCTCTCCCGTTGCGGAGCACAGGCTCCGGACGCACAGGCTCAGCGGCCATGGCTCACGGGCCCAGCCGCTCCGCGGCATGCGGGATCTTCCCGGACCGGGGCACGAACCCGTGTCCCCTGCATCGGCAGGCGGACTCGCAACCACTGCGCCACCAGGGAAGCCCCCCACCCAATTTTTTTTTCTTGACATTGAGGTTTTTGTTAGTTTGCTTTTTCTTAGTTCCTTGATTTCCTTTTTTTTAATTGAATTATACTTGATTTACAATGTTGTGTTAGTTTCAGGTGTGTAGTAAAGTGATTCAGTTCTATATATATATACCCTTTTTCAGATTCTTTTTCATTGTAGGTTATTACAAGATAATGAATATAGTTCCCTGTGCTATACACTAGGCACTTGTTGTTCATCTGTTTTATATATAGTAGTTTGTATCTGCTAATCCCAAATTCCTAATTTATCCCTCCTCCACCCCATTTCTCCTTTGGCCATAAGTTTGTTTTCTATGTCTGGGAGTCTATTTCGGTTTTGTAAATAAGTTCATTTGTGTCACATTTAGATTCCACATATCAGTGATATCATATGGTATTTGTATTTCTCTGTCTGACTTACTTAGTATGATAATCTCTAGGTCCATCCATGTTGCTGCAAATGGCATTATTTCATTCTTTTTTATGGCTGAGTAATATTCCATTGTATATATGTACCACATCTTCTTTATCCATTCATCTGTTGACGGACACTAAGGTTGCTTCCACGTATTGGCTACTGTAAATAGTGCTGCTAGATGTTGACTTGTATGAGCTGTTTATATATGTTGGATATTAACCCCTTATCGGTCATATCATTTGCAAATATTTTCTCTCATTCGGTAGTCTGCGTTTTCATTTTGTGGATGGTTTCCTTTGCTATGCAAAAGATTTTAAGTTGAATTAGGTTCCATTTGTTTGTTTTTGCTTTTGTTTCCTTTGCTTTAGGAGACAAATCCAAAAAAATATTGTTGAGATTTATGTCAAAGAGTGTCCTGCCTGTGTTTTCTGGTTTCTCCTCTTACATTTAGGTCTTAAAGGTCTTAAACTCCCTTTTGAGTTTGTTTTAGTGTATGGTGTTAGAGAATCTTCCAATTTCATTCTTTGACATGTACCACTCCGTGAAGAGACTGTCTTTTCTCCTTTGTATGTTCTTGCCTCCTTTGTTGTAGATTAATTGACCAATTAATTAATTGCGTGGGTTTATTTCTGGGCTTTCTGTGCTGTTCCATTGATCTATGTGTCTGTTTTTGTGCCACGTGTCTAGATTTTTCATTTTATTGTCTTTTGATGATCAGAAGAAGTAAAATTTAGCACGGTCATTTATGATCAGCATTTTTTTTTTTTTTTTTTTTTTTTGTGGTGCGCGGGCCTCTCACTGTTGTGGCCTCTCCCGTTGCGGAGCACAGGCTCCGGACGCGCAGGCTCAGCGGCCATGGCTCACGGGCCCAGCCGCTCCACGGCATGTGGGATCCTCCCGGACCGGGGCACAAACCCGTGTCCCCTGCATCGGCAGGCGGACTCTCAACCACTGCGCCACCAGGGAAGCCCTGATTACCATTTTTGTGTCTTGTTCAATAAAAACCCTTTCCTACCCCAAGGGCAGAAAGATGGCTACCTTAATTTCTTTCCATAAGTTTTAAAGTTTCGTTTTGGCCTTTAAATCCTGAATTGATTTAGAGTTGCTTTGGAGTGTGGTGTGAGGTAAGTGTGGTGGAAAGAATAGCGGTCCCCAAAGAAGCACCCATCTTAATATCTAGCCCCTGGGAACCTGTCACCTTCTATGGCCAAAGGGATGCAGACGGTGAGGCGGGCAGACTAGCCTGGTGACCCAGGTGGGCAGAACTTAATCCTGTGGGTCCTTAAAAGCTGAGACCCTCTCCCGGCTGTGGTCAGAGAAGTGAGAAGAGAGTCTAAACATGAAGAGACAGGCCTTGTCTTGAATATGGAGGAAGGGGTCTGGGCTGAGACATGAAGGGGAGTCTAGATGCCGTGAGCAGCCCTCCGTTGACAGCCAGGAGGAAACAGGGACCCAGTCCCGGTACTGCGAGGAACCGAACTCTGCCGACCCCCAAGGGGGCAGGGGACTGGTCCTCTGGAGCCTCAGGAAGGAGCCAGCCCCACCCAGTGAGACCCATCTTGGACATCTGACCTCCAGAACTGTCAGATGTTACATCCCTCCCGTTTGAGCCTCTAAGTTTGTGGTGATTCGTAGGCAGCAGTAGAAGAGGAATTCAGAGGGATCCCGTCTTATTTTCTGCTGTCTGCGTGCCCCGGGCCCAGCACCTGCAGTGAGATGTCTCCCAGCTGCTGCCCCTGTTCTCTTTCCATCCAAGTTCCAAATGGCCCGTCAGCCTGTGCTAGTGCCCCTTCATTTTCTGCCCAGTGACTCTCAGCTCCTGGACTGTGATCTTCCTTGCTTCTTTACTTATCTGAGCAGCAGAAATGGACCCTGGCTCTCCTTCAAGGGCTGGCAGAGCTCTGGCCCCTGGAACGCCCTCTCCTGACCCCATATGAGCGCCTGGCTGGAAAGAGGGATGTGGGGCTACGGTGAAGCCACACCCTGCCCCTCCTATGTGACTGTGGGTGGGGGAGGCCACGTCTCAGCCTCCCTGGAGCCCGGTGCCCAGTCTGCACCCCGGGCTGTGACCAGTCCCCTCTCCTGGGGTTGTCATGGGGACAAATGCACTGCCCGATGGGCTCCCTCGTGCAGGATGGCAGACGTGGTCGCAGCTCGCCGGAAGTGGGTCTAGTGAGCCATCTCGTAGCTAAGTGGCCTTGATTGTTTTAGTGTCTTCTTAAAAAGATTTTTATCGGAGTCTAGTTGATTTACAGTGTTGTGTTAGTTTCTGCTGTACAGCAAAGTGACTCAGTTATACATATACACATATCCACTCTTTTTGAGATTCTTTTCCCGTATAGCTTATTACAGAGTGTTGAGTGCAGTTCCCCCTGTGCTATATATTAGGTCCTTCCTAGTTATCTATTTTATATACAGGACCTTGTTTTTTATAAGCGGCTTCACTTTTGAACAAAGATTTTGTATGGGACTTTGCAGTGATGACGGATCTCTCTGGTTGCAACAACGTGGAACTTATCTTTTTGTGAGTCACTGCGTGCCAGGTGAGGGTTTAGGACACTTCACAACGATGGGATTTCTCGAGGATCTCCCAGATTGGACCAGACGCTCTCTAAGGCCTTCCTGTCTGGGACCCGCACAGAGGGGATGGCAAGGCCACACCCAGGGGCAAAGCATCAGGGGCACGGGGGTCTTAAATGATGCACAGGGCACAACCACACAGAGGGTTTGGGGGATGTGGTCCTGTGATGCCCTGAGGGGGTTTCCCAAAGGCTAGATCCCGGGATGGGGGGGCGGGAGTTGGGGCGGTGAGGACCAAGCAACTATCCTAACAATCACTTTCTCACTTTTTTTTTCTTCTTTTTTTTGGCCGCATGGCTTGCAGGACCTTAGCTCCCTGACTAAGCATCGAACCCAGGCCCTGACAGTGAAAGCGCTGAGTCCTAACCACTGGACCACCAGGGAATTCCCATGATCACCTTCTTCTGACCATGCGAGACAGCCTATTTTGGACACCAGCTATCGCTGAAGTTACCTCTCACGAGATGCTGGGGCTGGAAGGGTATGTATCAGGGCGCTTGTGGCTGCGGGGAACAGAAAGCCCACCTACAACTACTCAGCCTTCGGAGAACTATTCGTGTCAAGGAACAGGAAGCCCAGACACAGAAGGCTCCGGGGTCGCCAAGTCGATGATCTTTCAGCTCACGTCCTTAGACTAGCAGGTCTCATGGTCCCGATGGAACAGGGAAGAACAAATCTGACTCCACGTTAGAGCTGTTTTGCTTTAACCTTTGTGCCCTGTTGCCTGTGCTTAGTCATGCTGGCTCTGCACGTTTTGTGCAAGAATGTTGCCTGTAGCCTGAAATATACAGGACAGCCCTTGTCTCAGGGCTCTGACCTTTAAGAGCCCGTTCATAGGGAGATAAAAAGTGCAGGACGGAGAATAACATTTGTCTTGCTGGAGGTTTACAGGAACATCATGACCAGCTTCAAGAACAAAGGATTCCAGCACCACAAAGCCTGCAACAACCTACCACGCCCCTCCCACACCTTGCCTTCAAAAAGGCTTTGCTGAAACCCTTCGGGAAGTTCAGCTCCTTGCTCGGCCCTCTGATAAACCTTTCTCTGCTCCGAACTCTGATGTGACGGTTTGCTTGGCCTCCCTGTGCGTCGGCCACGTGGACTTGTGTCTGGTAGCAAGATGACTGCCTGTGCTCTAGACATCACACACAGTCCCAGCAGTAACCAAGAAGAAGACACAGGGTCTCTTCTTCCCGTCTCGAGAGACGACACCATCCCTCAAAGCCCCTGCAGACCTCCTCTCAGGTCCCATTCCTGAGCCAGTCCCGGGGCAGAGGTGGGACCCCTGCTGAACTGTCACACCCAGCACTGACTCCCCCATGTGAACACAAACAAGTCCTTTACTAAGAAGAAACATAGGGTGGAGCTGGGTGTGTGCCCCAGCACCGAGCCCTGTTCCCAGGGTAACTACTCACTCAGCAGCCCTTCCCCGAGAGCCCTCCCAGGCCCCGGGACACCAGTGAATGGGGCACTCACGGCCCCTGGCCTGGGAAGGCGACTTGCTACAAGGCTGTGCCAAACACCATGGAGAAGTCAAATCAGTGCCGAGATGCAGGGAGACCCAGGAATGGGGCTGCCTTCCCGAGGAGGAGCCCCCAGGATGTGTGCGGGCAGAGGCACAGACAAGTGCAAAGGCCCTGAGGTAGGTTCATGTTTAGGGAGCAGGAAAGCAGAGCGGCAGGAGGGGAGCGGGCAGGCTGAGGTTGGAGGGGTGGGCGGCCCCACGAGGGGTGCCCACCGCCTCAGATGCGTGGGCATGGAATGTAGGCTGAGAATGTGGGCGGGCCGTGCTCCTGTTGCCAGGTGACCACAGACAACAAGAGCAAAGCTGCAGGGCTGGGAAGGGCCCAGCACATGGGGGACCACCAGTAAAGCTCGCTGTACAGCCACCGCATGTCAGAGGCCAAGGACCAGCCAGAAAGGGGGCAGGATGACGGCACCCTGGGCCTCCAGGGCCCCACGTATGAGAACCGAGGGCCCAGGGTCCAGGGACCCCAAACTCCCCCTGAGGAGGTGACTGGGGAAGAATTCGTGGACGCCCAGAACCCGGAGGAGGCCTTCGCGGAGCTGGAGAGGGTTCTGGAGAAAGACGCGGAGGAGGGCGTGCCTGAGATGAGGTGGGCAGGAGAAGGGGGCGCCGAGGCTGGGGTGGGCGGGGGTGGCCCTGGGCGTGGCTGCACTGGCCTGGGTGCTCACTCTAGGGGTGAAGTTGTCAGCACCTCGCTGCTCTGAGGAGGAAGGCGGCAAACGGCCCCTGTCCAGGTGGCAGGGGGGTCGTCGTGGAAAACCCTACGCAAACGCCAGCTTTGGAGGTGGCAGAGTTGAGAGGTCGTGAGCCCTCCATCCGACAGAAAGAAAAAGAAATGGGGGAGAGTCTCCCAACCCCCAAAGCTGAAACCAATGCAAGTACCATACATTGCCAGAAACGCTTTCGGTGGCCAGGAGGACACCCGGAAAACCGCGGGTGCTCACTCTAGGGAGGGACCCCGTGCCCTAGTGTGTGCATGGGTTCCTCGGCTGGAACCCCTCGCCTCCTGGTCCTGGGTAAGCACGCGTCCCCTCAGGCACTGCAGAGGGGCCTTTGCCCTCCCGGCACAGTGACGGAGCTCGTGTGATGAGCGCACAGGGTGCTGTGTGATGTGGCCGGTGGGGCAGGGGACGTGTGCCGCGTAGAGGGCGGCGCTGCGCATAGGCGGGGCTCGGGGAGGGGTCCAAGCTGGGACAGGAGACTGGATGTCTTGGTGCTCTGGGGGCTTCCTGGGGGCACTGTCCATGGCTCAGCATCCCCTCTGTGGCCCTGCAGGCGGGAGCAGGTTTCTGTTCCATTTCACAAAGGAGGGAACCGAGGGCACTGGCTGGTGGCAAAGCTAGGATTTCAGATCAGGTCTTCATGGTGCCAGGGCTCTCCTCCAGAGGGCGGGGCGAGAGCACAAGGATGGTTCTACCCCGCCGGGGGAGCAAGGGCTCTGGCCTCAGCGTCCACCTTCCCTCAGCCGGCTGTCCACCTCCCAGAGGACCCCTGGCACCTCCGTGGGCTGGGAGAGGAGGAAGAAGAGGCGGCTGTTGGAGTTGGTGAAACCCAAGACCAACTGGCAAGTCTTGAAAGACAGGTGAGGTGTTGGGCGGCCTGGATGGGGGGGTCTGAGAGGGGCACGGTGCCCTCGGCAGCCTCTGGGTACCGGCCGAACTAGCGGGTCCCTGCGCAGAGGCGGGCGGGGCCCTGTCTCTCGCAGGATGGGGTGCTGCTGCAGGGGCTACGCCTAGATCTCCCCCCACATGAGGAACCTGCAGTTCTGTGTCTACTGGTGAGTCCCGCCCCCCCCCGCTGCCCACATCGTTGGGAAGGGGGGCCTTCACCGGAACCACCCTTCCTCTCCTGGGATAGGGCTGGGGGAAGGACTCTGCACTGGGGGCCCCGCCCCAGGATTCCCAGCTCTACCTGGAGCTCTGGACCCAGCCCCCAGCTTGAGATGGGTCTGCTCCTAGACGCCGGGCCGCTTCTCAGTTGCGCCTGTTTTTTTCCAGCTCCCTCCTTCTCTGAGCACCAGCGTTGCTCAGAATAACCTACACTCTCTGTGCTTCTAAGACTTTTCTCCCGCGTCCGTGTGTCCCTCTCTGACCTGCCTCTGCTGCCCATCTACTTACTCTCTCCTTTCTTCCTCCTGGAAGCTCTCCCTCCCTCGCCCTCCAGCTGCCCCTCTCCCCGCTGTCTGTGTTATGGGGTGCCCTGAGTTCTGCTGCTGAATGGGGCGCAGACCGCTGGGACCCTGGCTTCCCTCACGCTGAGCCCCACTGGGTGTGTTCCAGGCCATCTGTGTACTGGACAGAGAGGTTTCTTGAGGATACCACCCTCACCATCACGGTGCCCAGTAGGTTGACCTGCCTAACCCTAACTCTAACCCTAACTCCTTCTCTGCGGGGGGGGGGGGGGGGGGGCATCAGGGGGAGGGGGGCTGGCCAGGCGCCTGCGGCCGGGTCACCCCCATCTCACCGTGACCTGCACCTGGCTCTGTTTGGGGAGACCGAGGGGCCTCCCAGCCCAACCCTCCCAGGGGTCCCTGCGGGACTGCCCCTCCCCCATCTCCCAGGACCGCCTCCACCCCCAGTCTTCCAGGGGTCTCCTCTCTGGAGTCTGTCCCCAAGCTGGAGGCTGGTCCTGGTGGGGGAGGGGTGGGGGGCAAGCTCTCCAGGGGAAATCACAGTTTGCATCTCAGTCAAAGTGGGGTCAGTACTAGAAAACTCATTTCTGGAGAGCCGCTCAGGGCGAGTTGTCTCTTGGGTTTAGAATCCCCTGCAGTGAGCACGGAGGCCCCTGGAGCCCAGGCCCGTCCTGCAGAGGAGCCTGAGCCCCCTTTCCCCCCCACCCCTGTGTGCCCCGCGGTCCCCTGGTGAGGGTGTCTGCTGTGAGCTGTCCCTGTGTGAAGCTGGATTCAGGAGGAGGGAAGCCCTCGGGGAGGGGCAGGTTTCCAGGGAGCTGTTTCCCCTTTTGTGCAGAGGTGTCCCGCCGGTTGGCGGAGCTGGCCCGACCTAAGAGGTTCTACTCAGAGTATTACAACAACAACAGGTAGGGGGCGGCCGGGCAGGGACCCCTTTTCCTCGGGGCTTGCAGGGGAGGGTCCAGGTCCTGGGACCAGGAGACCCATTCACGCCGGCCAGGCAGTGAGCCTTTGAAGCTCAGCTACCCAGACAGGACGCAGGAGGCTCTCAGGGCTGCAGGGCAGGTGCTGGTGTCGCTCTGGGCAGCTGGCGGTTGTGAGACTGATGGTTTTAGGCGCCTGCCTCCTGGCACGATTCTGTCTCAGTTCTTGCGCCTTCCGCCCTTGCTGATGTGGGATCTGGTGTTATTAGACACAGACTGGTTTCCTATCTCACGCATGTGTGGAGAGGAAAACATGCCCGAGAGCCCCACTCACCCATGTTGACAGGCTCCAGCCACCGTTTCTGTGGCCGTCATTGTGACCACAACTTCTCACCTTAATGCTGGTTGGAGCGTAATCTGGAGGCATTTCTGTGTGACCTGTAATCTGGGGTGGCCTCTGCGATCTGTAATCTGCAGGGTGACCTCTGTGTGATCTGTAATCTGGGGTGGCCTCTGTGATCTGTAATCTGCAGGGTGACCTCTGTGTGATCTGTAATTTGGGAGGGTGACCTCTGTGTGACCTGTAATCTGGGGTGGCCTCTGTCATCTGTAATCTGGGGTGACCTCTGTGTGATCTGTAATCTGGGGGGGTGACCTCTGTGTGACTTGTAATCTGGGGTGACCTCTGTGTGACCTGTAATCTGGGGGGTGACCTCTGTGTGATCTGTAATCTGGGGGGTGACCTCTGTGTGATCTGTGATCTGGAATGACCTCTGTGTGACCTGTAATCTGGGGTGACCTCTGTGTGACCTGTAATCTGGGGCATGACCTCTGTGTGGCCTGTAATCTGGGGGGTGACCTCTGTGCGGCCTGTAATCTGGGGGGTGACTTCTGTGATCTGTAATTTGGGGTGACCTCTGTGCGGCCTGTAATCTGGGGGGTGACCTCTGTGTGATCTGTAATCTGGGGGGTGACCTCTGTGTGATCTGTAATCTGGAATGACCTCTGTGCGACCTGTAATCTGGGGTGACCTCTGTGTAAACCGCCTCATGGAGCACAGCCAGTCATGGATGGCCCCGGGCCTTCTGGTCGGGCTGACAGCATTTATCCACTGCATTCCAGCCTCAGAGATGTGAAAATAAGAGTCTGCCTCGGCTCAGTGAAATACGGCTGTTTCTGGGGCGGAGGCGGAGCCGAGATCCGATTTTAGGAGGTGGGGTGGTGGCAGGGCTGACTTTCATCCCTTCGATCCACCTCCTGGCCCCAGCCTGATGGTGGGAGTAGGGGAGACGGCTGGGAGGGGACTACCAGGGAGAGGGTCGCTCCATCCTTGAGAATAGGGGGCTCTGTTAGGGATTCTTTTAGGAACTCCTCTTGGAGGTATTTTGAAAACCCTGCACTGCACCAGGCTCTCCCTGAGCCCCAGAGTCAGAGAGGAATCGTATATACACAAGCACACAGACATGGCCCCGGGCGGTGGGTTAGGGTCTCAGGCCTGACTCTCCCTTAGGACCACCCCCATCTGGCCCATTCCCCGGTCCACCTTGGAGTACCAAGCGTCCGACCGCCTGCGGGAACTTGCCACCCCGAAGGTCCGGAGTAACATCTGGAGTATACACATGTCTGAGGTGGGTGCCCTTCTCCCCCTGGAGCTCCCCAGCTCCCCGCCGGGGGGCTCAGCGGCTCCGGAAGGACAAGAGGCAACAGACGTGTGACTGCTTCCCTGAACCATCGGGAGTCACCGGGCTTTGTTCAAGAAAAGGCGTTACTTTCCTGCCCCGGGCCTTGAAGGCAGTGCAGGGACCGCCCTCCGCTGCCTGTCAGCTCGAGGGGAGCCGGAGCAGGGTGGCCGGACAACGGCGGTTCAGAGGTGACAGCGGAGTTCTCCTCCAGTTGAGGCCCCCCCCCCCCGCCCCGGCTCAGGCCCGACTCCCGCAGCTACCCTCCGGCACCTGCGCGCCGCCCCGCCCTGGGCCAGCAGCACGGAGTCCCGCTCCCCTGGGAGGGGCCGCCGTGGGGGCATCTCGCACCCACCGAAGGACACGTGCTTGTTTCTGGGTTTTGGTTCCCGCACACACGGCTGCCGTGAGAATCTGGGTCTCTGTGGGATACGTTGCCGTATCTCCAGGGTCAACACCCAGAAGCGGGGTCCTGGCCAGGAGGCCTGTCCGACTTTATCAGAGACTGACCACCTGCTCCCACAGTGGCCGCCCCGTCTGGCACCGTGTGTCCATTTGCTGGTTTGTCTGTTTATTCCTTTACGGCCGGCCGCCCCGTCAGGTGTGCGGTGGGACGGCCTTGTGGTTTAATGTGCATTGGATCCGTGTCTTTTCATGCGGTTGTTTGACAGAACCCCAACTTGGACACTTTTACAACTAAATGCAGACAACACACTGCTTCTCCCAGAAACTCTTCATGTGGATTTCTAACAGGCGAGGGTAGTTTAAAACCCCTAACAACAAAGATCCCACTGAAAGAATTTAACAATAATACCTTAGTGTCCAAATACCCAGTCCATGTTCTGTTTCCCCAGTTGTCTCAAAAAAAGGCTTCAGGGCTTCCCTGGTGGCGCAGTGGTTGGGAGTCCGCCTGCCGTTGCAGGGGACACGGGTTCGTGCCCCGGTCTGGGAAGATCCCACATGCCGCAGAGCGGCTGGGCCTGTGAGCCATGGCCGCTGAGCCTGTGCGTCCGGAGCCTGTGCTCCACAATGGGAGAGGCCACAACAGTGAGAGGCCCGCGTACCGCAAAAAAAAAAAAAAAAGCTTCAGCAGTCAGTTTGGTTGGATCGGCATCCGGGGGAGGGTCTGGCCCCACCTCTTACCTGGAGACGTACCTGCTGTTTTCCCGGACCGTGCCTTGCCTTTGCCAGTTTAGCCTTCGAGTCCTTCTGTGCTCCAACACCCTCTGTGGCTCCCCAGTGCCCCGTGAAAACCAGCAGGATGGGGCCTTCTCCATCCCTACTACCCCATGTGCCCCCTGTTGGACTAAATGCAGGTCCCTCAACAAGCCCCTGGGCTTTGGCATGTGCAGCTGGGCATGTTCCTGCCCAGGCTGGTGGGGCCCCCATCCGACACCCCTTCTTGCTCCTTCCCAGCCCCTTTCACATGTGCTCTGGATGGGCTGTCATCCTTCCCTTAAACGTGAGCTCCCTGAGGACATGTGTCCGTGTCTGCTGTGGCCTTACTGCAGAGCTGGCCTTGCCCCGAGCAGGGCACGAAGCGGTCGTCGATATTCTTCGAATGCATGGATAAGTGACTGTTTCCCTGCCTGTCACCCCTGCAGACGGGGGGCCCCTTGAGGGCAGGACCGCAGGCTGACTCAACCGCCTCATCTGGTGACCTGAGCTGTGGGGGCCGTCCGGGTGGGCAGAGAAGGAGGGGAAGAAAGGAGAGGGGACAGAGGGGGTGGTTGAGAGGGGCGTGAAATTGTAAGCGCCAGGACGTCTTTGACAAGAGTAGTGTCTGTGATTTCTCAGCAGGACACTTTCAGGAGGAAAGGGACTCATCTCTCAGTCTCCCTAGAGAACATTACAGCCAATCCTCTGCCTCTGGGCAGTCTCCTACCCAAAGTGCACCCAGCAGAGAGCTTTTGTAAAACATTGAATGTTACACACACACCAAGTGCTTGTACAATTCACCCTCCTACCAACCACGTATCGGGATCTCTCTCCTCCCACCTTCCTGCCAGGGCTTGATAACGCCAGACTTTTTCACTTTTGCCAAATTTGTTGGCATGGAGTGATAGTTGGCTGTTTTAATTTACATTTCCCTGGCACACAGAGAGGATTATTGATCCTTTGGGTTTACTTTCCTGCATGATTAATTCAGTTTCCTATTGATTTTTCATGTTATTGATTTAGAGAAGCTCTTTATTTATGATGGCTACTACTAATCCTTTGCTGAACACACTGCAAACTAACTTCTTCCCAGTCAGTCTTTTGTCTTTCAGTGTTGCCTTCAGGGTCTTTCTGAACCAGGGGCCATGAGGAATCATGGGCTGCTTTACTCCTTCCCCTCTAATTCTGTTTCTAGGTGTCCCAAGTGTCCAGGGCAGCCCGGATGGCCACCCCCAGTCTGAGGATCATCCAGCTGGCAAAGCCCAGGGCTCCAGCCACCCTGCGGGAAGAGTGGGACCCCATGCCAAAACCCAAGCCACACGTGTCAGACTATAACCGTCTCCTTCACCTGGCCAGTAAGCAGGTCCCCAGGGATTCGGCATCTTATGAAGCAGCCTTCCCCACTGGATGCGGGCGGGGGCAGCCAGTCAACTTGGACCTGCTTCTGCCAGTTTTGTGCTTCCCTAGCTCCACCTGCACTGCAGACCAGCTGTCCAGATCCCTGTGGGCAGTTCATCTGTGGCCTGCATGGCCTCCCTGGGGGCTGGCAGAGGGAATCGCTCCCTCTGGGTGGGTGGGGGGCGGTTTGTGGGTCTCCCAGCACAGCAAGTGGGTGCAGAAGGGAAACTTGGGGTGCAGGGCCAGGGCCAAAAGAACCAAGCTGGGGCACAAGGGCTCTTTACATGGTGTTGGCCTGACTCTCCTCCTGTCCTTTATTTTATTTATTTTTTTATACAGCAGGTTCTTATTAGTCATCCATTTTATACACATCAGTGTATACATGTCAATCCCGATCGTCCAATTCAGCACACACACATCCCCCACGGCTTTCCCCTTTGGTGTCCGTACGTTTGTTCTCTACATCTGTGTCTCAACTCCTGCCCTGCAAAACGGTTCATCTGTACCATTTTTCTAGGTTCCACATACCTGCATTAATATACGATATTTGTTTTTCTCTTTCTGACCTACTTCACTCTGTATGACAGTCTCTAGATCCATCCACGTCTCAACAAATGACCCAATTTCATTCCTTTTTATGGCTGAGTAATAGTCCATTGTAAATATGTACCACAACTTCTTTATCCATTAGTCTGTCGATGGGCATTTAGGTTGCTTACATGACCTGGCTATTGTAAATAGTGCTGCAGTGAACATTGGGTTGCGTGCGTCTTTTTTTTTTTTTTTTTTTTGGCGGTACGCGGGCCTCTCACTGTTGTGGCCTCTCCCGTTGTGGAGCACAGGCTCCGGACGCGCAAGCTTAGCGGCCCCATGGCTCACGGGCCCAGCCGCTCCGCGGCATGTGGTATCTTCCCGGACCGGGGCACGAACCCGCGTCCCCTGCATCGGCAGGTGGACTCTCAACCACTGCGACACCAGGGAAGCCCGCGTGCGTCTTTTTTTTGTGTGTGTGTGGTACGCGGGCCTCTCACTGTTGTGGCCTCTCCCGTTGCGGAGCACAGGCTCCAGACACACAGGCTCAGCGGCCATGGCTCACGGGCCCAGCCGCTCCATGGCATGTGGGATCTTCCCAGACCAGGGCTCGAACCCGTGTCCCCTGCATTGGCAGGCAGATTCTCAACCACTGTGCCACCAGGGAAGTGCCCTGTTGGTATCATCTTTACTTTCTTTCATCAGTGTCTTATAGTTTTCTGCATACAGGTCTTTTGTCTCCCTAGGTAGGTTTATTCCTAGGTATTTTATTCTTTTTGTTGCAATGGTAAACGGGAGTGTTTCCTTAATTTCTCTTTCAGAGTTTTCATCATTAGTGTATAGGAATGCAAGAGATTTCTGTGCATTAATTTTGTATCCTGTAACTTTACCAAATTCATTGATTAGCTCTAGTAGTTTTCTGGTAGCATCTTTAGGATTCTCTAGGTATAGTGTCATGTCATCTGCAAACAGGGAATTTTACTTCTTTTCCAATTTGTATTCCTTTTATTTCTTTTTCTTCTCTGACTGCCTTGGCTAGGACTTCCGAAACTATGTTGAATAATAGTGGTGAGAGTGGACATCCTTGTCTTGTTCCTGATCTTAGAGGAAATGCTTTTCACCATTGAGAACGATGTTGGCTGTGGGTTTGTCATATATGGCCTTTATTATGTTGAGGTAGGTTCCCTCTATGCCCACTTTCTGGAGAGTTTTTATCATAAATGGGTGTTGAATTTTGTCAACAGCTTTTTCTCTATCTATTGAGATGATCATATGGTTTTTCTTCTTCAATTTGTTAATGTGGTGTATCACAGTGATTGATTTGCATATATTGAAGAATCCTTGCACCCCTGGGATAAATCCCACTTGATCATGGTGTATCGTCCTTTTAAAGTGTTGTCGGATTCTGTTTGCTAGTATTTTGTTGAGGATTTTTGCATCTATATTCATCAGTGATATTGGTCTGTAATTTTCTTTTTTTGTAGTATCTTTGGTTTTGATATCAGGGTGATGGTGGCCTCATAGAATGAGTTTGGGAGTGTTCCTTCCTCTGCAATTTTTTGGAAGAGTTTGAGAAGGATGGGTGTTAGCTCTTTTCTAAATGTTTGATAGAATTCGCCTGTGAAGCCATCTGGTCCTGGGCTTTTGTTTGTTGGCAGATTTTTAATCACAGTTTCAATTTCATTCCTTGTGATTGGTCAGTTCATATTTTCTATTTTTTCCTGGTTCAGACTTGGAAGGTTATACCTTTCTAAGAATTTGTCTATTTCTTCCAGGTTGTCCATTTTATAGGCACAGCGTTGCTTGTAGTAGTCTCTTAGGATGCTTTGTATTTCTGCGGTGTCCGTTGTAACTTCTTTTTCATTTCTAATTCTATTGATTTGAGTCCTCTCCCTCTTTTTCTTGATGAGTCTGGGTAAAGATTTATCAATTTTGTTTATCTTCTCAAAGAACCAGCTTTTAGTTTTATTGATCTTTGCTATTGTTTTCTTTGTTTCTATTTCATTTATTTCTGCTCTGATCTTTATGACTTCTTTCCTTCTGCTAACTTTGGGTTTTGTTTGTTCTTCTTTCTCTAGTTCCTTTAGGTTTAAGGTTAGATTGTTTATTTGAGATTTTTCTTGTTTCTTGAGGTAGGCTTCTATAACTATAAACTTCCCTCTTAGAACTGCTTTTGCTGCATTCCATAGGTTTTGGATCATCGTGTTTTCATTGTCATTTGTCTCTAGGTATGTTTTGATTTCCTCTTTGATTTCTTCAGTGATCTCTTGGTTGTTTAGTAACGTATTGTTTAGCTTCCATGTGTTTGTGTTTTTAACGTTTTTTTCCCCTGTAATTAATTTCTAATGTCATACTGTTGTGGTCAGAAAAGATGCTTGATATGATTTCAATTTTCTTAAATTTACTGAGGCTTGATTTGTGACCCAAGATGTGATCTATCCATGCGCACTTGAGAAGAAAGTGTAATCTGCTGTTTTTGGATGGAATGTCCTATAAATATCAATTAAATCTATCTGGTCTATTGTGTCATTTAAAGCTTCTGTTTCCTTATTTATTTTCATTTTGGATGATCTGTCCATTGGTGTAAGTGAGGTGTTAAAGTCCCCCACTATTAGTGTGTTACTGTCGATTTCCTCTTTTAGAGCTGTTAGCAGTTGCCTTATGTATTGAGATGCTCCTATGTTGGGTGCATATATATTTATAATTGTTATATCTTCTTGGATTGATCCCTTGATCATTATGTAGTGTCCTTCCTTGTCTCTTGTAACATTCTTTATTTTAAAGTCTATTTTATCTGATATGAGTATTACTACGCCAGCTTTCTTTTGATTTCCATTTGCATGGAGTATCTTTTTCCATCCCCTTGCTTTCACTCTGTATGTGTCCCTAGGTCTGAAGTGGGTCTCTTGTAGACAGCATATGTATGGGTTATGTTTTTGTATCTATTCAGCAAGCCTGTGTCTTTTGGTTGGAGCATTTAATCCATTCACGTTTAAGGTAATTATCGATATGTATGTTCCTATGACCATTTTCTTAATTGTTTTGGGTTTGTTTTTGGAGGTCCTTTGCTTCTCTTGTGTTTCCCACTTAGAGAAGTTCCTTTAGCATTTGTTGTAGAGCTGGTTTGGTGGTGCTGAATTCTCTTAGCTTTTGCTTGTCTGTAAAGCTTTTGATTTCTCCATCGAATCTGAATGAGATCCTTGCCAGGTAGAGTAATCTTGGTTGTAGGTTCTTCCCTTTCATCACTTTAAGTATATTATGCCACTCCCTCTGTCTTGTAGAGTTTCTGCTGAGAAATCAGCTGTTAACCTTATGGGGATTCCCTTGTATGTTGTCATTTTTCCCTTACTGCTTTCAATAATTTTTCTGTGTCTTTAATTTTTGCCAGCTTGATTCCTGTGTGTCTCGGCATGTTTCTCCTTGGATTTTTCCTGTATGGGACTCGCTGTGCTTCCTGGACTTGGGTGGCTATTTCCTTTCGCATGTTAGGGAAGTTTTCGACTATAATCTCTTCAAATATTTTCTCGGGTCCTTTCTCTCTCTCTTCTCCTTCTGGGACCCCTATAATGCGAACGTTGTTGCGTTTAATGTTGCCCCAGAGGTCTCTTAGGCTGTCTTCATTTCTTTTCATTCTTTTTTCTTTATTCTGTTCCGCAGCAGTGAATTCCACCATTCTGTCTTCCAGGTCACTTATCCGTTCTTCTGCCTCAGTTATTCTGCTATTGATTCCTTCTAGTGTAGTTTTCATTTCAGTTATTGTATTGTTCATCTCTGTTTGTTTGTTCTTTAATTCTTCCAGGTCTTTGTTAAACATTTCTTGTGTCTTCTCAATCTTTGCCTCCATTCTTTTTCTGAGGTCCTGGATCATCTTCACTCTCATTATTCTGAATTCTTTTTCTGGAAGGTTGTCTATCTCTACTCCATTTAGTTGTTTTTCTGGGGTTTTATCTTGTTCCTTCATCTGGTACATAGCCCTCTGCCTTTTCATCTTGTCTATCTTTCTGTGAATGTGGTTTTTGTTCCACAGGCTGCAGGATTGTAGTTCTTCTTGCTTCTGCTGTCTGCCCTCTGGTCCGGCCCGCAGTCCCCAGAACTGTCGCGGTTTCGGCTGCTGGGGGCCCTCCAGAGCCGGCAACCTCAGTGAGGCCGCCCTCCCCTCGGGCTCCGGGGCAGTTCAGTGACGGTGGAGGGAAGAGACCCCGAGCCAGGAGTTCCAGCTCTGTGGAAATGCGGGCTGCATTCTGGGCCTCTTCCTGTCCTTTAAAACAAAGGACATACCTGGTTCCCCCACAACAAAAGTAAAATGCACTAATTGTAGAGAGTTTGAAAAATGCAGAAGAGCATGAAGAAAGGAATCTTGCCACCCAAAGGTAGTCAGAGGCTTAGGAAAATTCGCTGTGTATCCCCGGCTCCTGGCACGTGGTCACCAGAGAGCTTGATTGGCTGTTGTGGTATAATCTGCTGTGTCCTATTTTCTCCGTTTCCTGTTTCCTTTTTTTTTGCGGGGGAGGTGGTTATTGATTTGCAGCAGCTCTTTATATAAGATGATCACTCACCCTATGTCGAGCACGTTGCAAAATAACTTCTTCCCAGTCTTTTTTCTTTCGAGCTTGCTTGTGGGATCTTTTGTTTGTTTGTTTATTCATTCATTCGTCTGTTCCCTTAATATTTGTTAAAGTATTTGTTGAATTTGTTATGACTGGTTAAATGAACAGAAACACAAATACACACGCACTTCTCTCTCAAACCATCTTGTCTCACACACATATGCATGAACACACATGTCTGGAATATAATAAGCACATGTACATTTGTACCTACACACGTGTGTATATTCATCCAGGCTTCAGGAGCACATATCAATGCACATCCGTGTGTGTATGGATAAAACTGGTGTAGGGCTGTGTTTTTCAAACCGCAGATTTCCACCCACTGATGGTTGTGACCAGCATTTAAGAAGTGAAGTGAGGATACATGCAGTGCAGGGGCCACGTGGGGTGGGCACTGGTCCATGCCGTTTTGCATTTGTGGGTACTGTGTGGCCGTGGACCAGTCACACTCTCAGGCTGTGACCAGAAGATTTTCGGAGCCCAGATGTTACAACAAAGGGAATGCCCCTGAGTCTCCCTGAGGACTCCCAGAAAGGTTGGCTCTGGGCAGGTCCTCCCGAGGTCCCCCAGCCCCTCCCTTTTGGGGGCCCCAGCACATGTCACCTGCCCAGGAGTTGTAGTCCAGCCTGAGGCTGGTGGAAGGGCCCCCCTTCTTTTCACCGAGGGCCTCTCCCCCGAGCTGTGGGTTGTCTGCTGACTAGGGGGAGGGCCCTTTTGCGATTGCAGGGTGTTGGAGCAAAGAGGAGTTTGGAAAGGCAGCCCTCAAAACCGAGGGGCCCAAAGTTAAGGCAGTGGTCACCGGTGGCCACCAGCGGTCACCTCTCTCCTGGTCCCCATGCAGGCCATGCCCCGTGGCTCCCACCGTGGAGGAAGGGGTGGCGGAGAGGTGGCGAAGGGGGCTGAGCAGGAGAAGGGCCGGGGGTCCCGGCAGGTGAACGGAGGGGGCTGGCTGAGCCACAGGTCTGCTCTGAGAGCTGTCTGTCCACGACTAAAGTGGAATGAAAGCCAATCCGTCCATTGATTTAAGTCAATGAACAGATTTTATTAAAATTAAACAACGATAAAAGTCCAGCCCATATCGGGTACTGATCCCATGTGGCTGGTGGGGCCCTGTGGAGAGGGCCCAGCTGGGGCTGCCTGAGCCCCTTCCTCACCCCCAGCCCCCAGGGTACCTTTTTCTGCTCCCTCTGCGTCCCCCATCTGGGACCCATGGCCATTTGAAATATTTTTTCTTTACAGTTCACCCTTTCACAGTGCACAATTCAATATTTTCCAGTATGTTCACAGAGCTGTGCACCCACCACCACAATCAATTTTATTTTATATTATTTATGTCATTTAAAAAATCGTATATATTTTTTTAAATTTATTTTTTATTCAAGTATAGCTGATTTACAGTGTTGTTAATTTCTGCTGTACACCAAATGACTCAGTTATACACATATATATATTCGTTTTCATATTCTTTTCCATTATGGTTTATCACAGGATATTGAATATAGTTCCCTGTGCTCTATAGTAAGACCTTGTTGTTTATCCATCCTATATATAATAGTTTGCATCTGCTAATCCCAAACTTCCAATCCATCCCTCCCCCTCTCCACCTCCCCCTTGGCAACGACCAGTCTGTTCTCTTATGTCCCACACAGTCGATTTTAGAACACTCCATCCCCCCGAAAGTGAAGCCCCGTCCCCATGAGCAGTCACCCCCATCCCCTCCCCCAGCCCCTGACAACCAGGAACCCACTCTCTGTCTGTGGACTGGCCTGTTCTGGACGTTTCCCATCAATGGAATCACACACCGTGTGTCCTTCTGTGTCTGGTTTCTCCCACTGCATCGTGTCCTCAAGGTCCATCCATGTGGTAGCGAGTGTCAGGGCTTCACCCCTTTTCATGGCTGAGTGATGCTCCCATGTGTGGAGGGGCACGTGTGTTTATCCATCATCTGTTGACAGACAGGCCATTAAACTTGGGAGCTCTGACCCAGAAGGCTGATCTCTGCGGGGCGAGGCGGGGGTGGTGGTGGCTGCATGCCCCAGGCTCCGGCTTCTGACACCACCCCCTTCTCCCGCCCTCTCCAGTGCCCAAGCCCCAGTCGGACAAGTGTGTTTCTGACCGAGACGCACGCTGGGAGGTGCTGGAGGCCACCAAGAAGGCGGTGGCCAGTCCCCGCATCGTCTCCCTGGCCAAACCCAAAGTGCGGAGGGACCTGAACGAGGACTACGACCCCTACCGCATCTCTCCAGCCTCCCTGGTGGCTCGTGCGTCCCCTCGCCTGCAAGAGCTTGCCACCCCCAAGAGCATCACCAAAAAAGCATGAGCAGCCCAGGTCTGGCCCCTCAGCCCTTTCCCAGTAAACACCCAAGTGCAGCTTGACCATGTGTGTGGCTCTGATCACTTTGGCCTGGAGCCGGGAGGGCAGCGGGGGCCCGGAGGAGACAGTAATAATAATGTTTATGTTTGCATCTAACCTGCAATCCTACAGCCCTTTTTCCCCAGTCACGTTCCCCTGGCGTCGCCAGCCCCTCGAGTGGCAGACTCCACGCTCTCCCACGTCAGAATTTTCCCTCTGAACCACTTCTGTCCCAACTTGCTTATCCAGCCGCATCCTGGGCGTCCACAGCCCCTCAAACTCAGTGACCTCCGTAAGAAACCAGCTGATGCCTGCTGCATGATGATGATCTTTGCAGTGACCCAACGGGGGGACTGTCAGTGTCACCCCTGTGCTGAGGTGGAGGCTGAGGGTCACAGAGTTTGTGAAAGACCCACCAGAGTTTCCCACGGCAGCTGGGACAACTCACCATGAACCGGGGGCTGAAAACCACACAGATGGGTTCTCTGACAGTCCTGGAGGTCAGGAGTCCGGCTCGGGTCTCACGGGGCTAAATGCAGGCGTGGGCAGGGCCGGTCCTTCCGGAGGCTCCAGGGCAGCATCGGTTCCCGCCTTTTCCAGCTTCTAGAGGGACCGCACCCCTGGCTCGCGGACCCCCCTGCATCCTCACAGCCAGCAGCGCAGCATCTCCCGTCTCTCTCTGCCTCTGACCCTCCCGCCTCCCTCTTATAAGGACCCTGGGATGACGCTGGACGTCTCGGGGAATCCAGGGTCATCCCCGTCTCAGGAGCCTTAACCTAATCCCAGCTGCAAAGTCCCCTCTACCCTGTGAGGCGACACATCCGCAGGGCCCAGGAAGGACGTGGGTGTCTTTGGGGGCTCTTATTCTGCTGAGCACAGTGGGAGAGAGATCTTTTCTGTCTCTGCAACCCTAGAGAAAGTCTCGTTTATCTCTGGCTCTGGCTGGACCACTTGGGGACTGATTGCTGGGTCCTGAGGGTGTGATGATGTACTGACAGCCCCTCACATCTCTCAGAGCCCAGCAAGCATCAGGTCCCGAGCCACGATCTGAGACCCAGTTATTCCCAGACTCTTTGAGGACGTGGGTCCAATATCACTACACATCCTTCTAAGAGGGAGGCCAAGGAAATTGTGTGACGCCAAAGCCACCCGCCGTGCTCCAGCCTGAAGAGGGAGGAGTGCAACCCTGAAAGGACCCACGGTCTCCTCTTGGGGCCTCGGGAGAGAGCGAGGCCCTGCTGACACCGTGATTTCTGCCCCCCAGATAATGAGGGTGTGTTGTATTAGCTACTGGGTTTGTGGTGATTTGCCTCAGCAGAAGGAGGAAACCAGTGCAGATTAGAAATCTTAGAGGTTCCGTCTTTAGACGCTGGGTGACTGCAATGCTGGCCAACACTGCATGTCCACCAGTGGGGGATGGTCAACCTTAGGGACCCTGCAAGACAAGACAAAACAAAACAAAACTTTAAACCAGCCGAATGTCCAAAACGACGTGCTCGTTCTCTTGTCAAAGACCTCCTCGCATTTTAGCGTTCCTCTTCAAGCTGAGAAAAAACAAACTTCGTACCGCATCTCCTGAAGAAATAAAATGTAACTTTACCTACACTGAAATCATTATCTCACGATTTAATGGGTCGATAAAGAAGCGTGTATACTGTCTGTCACCCATGCGATCCATGGTCCGCTTTGTTGAGACGGAACAGACGGGAAAATCGATCCTTTTCCGGGTTTTACCAGCACTGACGCAGGTAAACTAGCCACCGCTGCAATCAACATACACAAGTTTCATCTCCGCCCAAAACCCTGGGGCTGCTCTGTATTCAGGCTGTTCTCCCACCTGGGCCCTGGCAGCCGCCCACTTGCTCTGTGTCCCTACAGGCTGGAGTTTCTAGGGCGCAGGTAAACGGGGCAGGTGTGCGGGCGGAGGAGACTGCGTGTGACCTTCTCACTCTCGGATTTGATGCTGGTTCACAGCTCAGGGTCGGGATTTGCCCTGTGACCCACTCCGGGATCACGCTGAGTTTGGCCCGTTTACATCTCCTGATAGGACCAGTATCGGGGCTTAGTTCTTCCTATTTATGTGACACTTTCAACTGGTGTTACTTCTTTTGTTTGTTTCTTAAATCTTTCAAAATACGACTCATGCTTTGTGTCAGAGGCTAGGTCCCCAGGAAACAGACTGCGAGACAGAGGCTGAGATAGGAAAATGAGTGGGGAGGGTCCTTGTGGTCACCCCCGGCCAGGCGGTGAAGGATGCAAAGTCTGCGTACATCTCATGGGGAGCTCTGGAGCTTCACCCCTGTCCCCTGTTGACCACAGGTGCTGGGCCTGGACGCGGCAGCCTCCGCGACGGATAGGTGACATCTCTCTTCAGCCACCGATGTTCCCAGCAGCTGGGAAACTGCTTGTGTGTGTGTTTGGGGGGGCGCATGGTGCCCACAGTACCCACTAGCCACCCCTGAACTGCTCAGCTCAGGGTGATGTGCCTGGACACGGTCCCTCCAGGATTTCTTTTTCTAGGGGGAAAACTTGGAATAGAAAGATTAGTGGGTGAACCACAGCCCCACCGCTGCCCCGAGCTGCACGCCCCCACCACCCCTCACCTCCCCCAGCTCTCCCTCCGCTAGGCTAAGATGCTTAGCTGCTGGGGTGGCCCAGACCTCACCCCACACGCCGTCGAAATGGCAGAGAAGTGCCAGGAGCAAGGGACGCGGGGACACTCTGCCCGGCCGCCCTCCTGGGTGGCGTGTCCTCCGCGCCTTCACCTTGGCTGTTCCTGCTGCCAGGAACGCCCCCTGCAGCCTCCCCTCTTCCTCTCTGACCTCTCCGCTGAACACACTGCTTTTTACTTTCTTAGTTTCATTTCTTGTACTCTTTATTTGCAAATCATTCAGGTGTACAGAATAATTGCAAGAATGAGTATAGTAAAAAAAAAAAACCCCAAACTGCATACCTTTCCCCAGATTCAGCTATTAAGAGTTTGCCCCCCGTGCTTGCTCGTTTGCTGTCTTTCTCCGTCCGTGTTTTATAGACAGAAAATATACTTTTCTGAAGTACTTGAGAGTGAGCTGCGTACAGAGTGGCACTTTACCCCTGTCATTGTCCACTGGGGCGGCTCTAACAAAAAGGCCACGGACTGGGGTCTTATAAATAACAGAAATCTATTTCTCACAGTCCTGGAGACTGGAGTCCGAGATCGAGGTGCCAGCAGATTTGGGGTCTGGTGACGTTTGCTTCCTGGTTCTCGCTGTGTCCTCACAGGGCAGAAGGGGCGACGGAGGTCTCTGGGGTCTCTTCAACCAGGGCACTAATCCTATTCATGGGGGCTCCGCCCTCATGATCTAATCACCTCCTAAGGGCCCCACCTCCTAATACCATCACATTGGGGATTATGTTTCCACATACGAATTTTTAGGGTACACAGATATTTAGTCTATAGTAGCCCCTAAATACTTCAGTGTGAATTTTCCAAGAAGAACGTTCTTTTACATAACCAGAGAACAGCTACTGATTCCCATAAACTTAATATTGATGCAATGCATTTATTCCGCCTACGTCTGAATTTCAGTTTTGTCAATGGACCTAATAATTTCCCTCTGCCCAGGGACTTCCCTGCTGGTCCAGTGGGTAAGACTCCATGCTCCCAATGCAGGGGGGCCGGGTTTGATCCCTGGTCGGGGAACTAAGATCCTGCATGCATGCCGCAACTAAGAGTCCGCATGCTGCAACGAAGACCCAGTGCAGGCTAAATAAATAAATAAAATAAATATTAAAAAAAATTTCCCTCCGCCCTACTGGAGCCAGCCTAGCATCAGGCACTGTGTTTAGTTGTCACGTCTGGCGGATTTCCACACTTTTATGGCACTAATATTTCTGAAGAATACTGTCCTTTGCTCCCCCTGTTAATAGAATGTTCCTTATTTCGGGTTTGTGTGAAGCTCCTCAGGTATAGACACAGGTTATGCATTCCTGGGCATAAGTGATCCTTTCTCTGGGCACCCATCTGCCCCTCATTGTGGTGTTCATTTTTCCCACCTGGCTGAAATGTTGCCTCATTTATCCACTCTAATAATAGTCTGTGGGAAGAGACTTTCACTTTTTTATTTTTTAAATTTATTTTATTGAAGTATAGTTGATTTACAATGTTGTGTTTAATTTCTGCTGTACTGCAAAGTGAGTTAGTTATACATACGTATACACTCTTTTCATATTCTGTTTCATTATGGTTTATCACAGGATATTGAATATAGTTTCCTGTGCTATACAGTAGGACCTTGTTGTTTTCCGTTCTATATATAATAGTTTGCATCTGCTAATCCCAGACTCCCAAACCGTCCCTCCCCACCCTCCTCCCCCTTGGCAACCACAAGTCTGTTCTCTATGTCTGTGAGTCTGTTTCTGTTTTGTAGAACATTTCGTATTCATTTTTTCGTATTGCATCATATTTTAGATTCCACATATAAGTGATACCATACGGTATTTGTCTTCCTCTGTCTGGCTTACTTCACTTAGTGTGAAAATCTCTAGGTCCATCCTTGTTGCTGCAAATGGCATTATTTCATTCCTTTTTATGGCCGAGTAATATTCCATTATATATACACCACATCTTCTTTATCCATTCATCTGTCAATGGACATTTAGGTTGTTTCCATGTCTTAGCTATTGTGAATAGTGCTGCTACGAACATTTGGGTGCATGTATCTTTTTGAATTATAGTTTTGTTCAGATACACACCTAGGAGTGGGATTGCTGGATCATATGGCAACCCTATTTTTAGTTTTTTGAGGAACCTCCATACTGTTTTCCATAGTGGCTGTACCAATTTGCATTCCCACTGACAGTGTAAGAGGGTTCCCTTTTCTCCACACCCTCTCCAGCATTTGTAATTTGTACACGTTTTGATGATGGCCATTCTTACCGGTGTGAGGTGATACCTCATTGTAGTTTTGATTTGCATTTCTCTAATAATTAGTGATCGAGCATCTTTTCATGTGCCTGTTCACCGTCTGTATGTCTTCTTTGGAGAAATGTCTATTTAGATCTTCTGCCCCTTTTTTGATTGGGTTGTCTGGTTTTTTTTTTGTTGACTTGTATGAGCTATTTGTATATTTTGGATATTAAGCCCTCGTCGGCTGCATCATTTGCAAATATTTTCTCCCAGTCTGTAGGTTGCCTTTTCGTCTTGTTTATGGTTTCCTTTGCTGTATAAAAGCTTGTAAGTTTGCTTAGGTCTCATTTATTTTTGCTTTTATTTCTGTTGCCTTGGGAGACTGACCTAAGAAAACATCGGTATGATTTATGTCAGAGAATGTATTGCCTCTGTTCTCTCTTAGGAGTTTTATGGTTTCATGTCTTATATTTAAGCCTTTGAGCCATGTTGAGTTTATTTTTGTGTATGGTGTGAGGGAGTGTTCTAACTTCATTGATTTACATGAGGCTGCCCAACTTTCCGAACACCACTTGCTGAAGAGACTTTTTTCCACTGTATATTCTTGCCTCTTTTGTCGAAGATTAATTGACAGTAGGTGTATGGGTGTATCTCTAGGCTCTGTATTCCGTTCCATTGATTCATGTCTGTTTTTGTGCCACTACCATGCTGTTTTGATGAGTGCAGCTTTGTCGTATGGGGAAGAGACTTACAGAGAGGGATGAACGCATCCCTCTCTTCATCCGAATCGCCCTGCTCCCCCGCATTTTGCGGCTATTTGATGATTCTTGTCAAAGCTCCCTCCAAAGAGTCTCCTCTGGTTGCCTCAGGATGACTCAAGCCCTTTCCCTCGGTTTCTGCCACGAGTGATGATGACACAGAGCCCTACTGTCACTGCATCTGTTGGTGCATCTCCCTGCCTCACTGGAACTCTGGCTGTCCAGCGCCCAGTCGAGGGCGGCAGGGCGCACTGATTGACTGACTGATTGAGCAAGGACCCTCTGTCACAAGGGCCTGAACTCTCAGTCTGGGTGATGTATGCCAAGGTGAGTGGGGGCCCACGACTCATGTAACGTGTGACTTGTGCAGAGAGCAGGGCAGGCCTTCTAACAGGTGATCTCTCTCCTGGCTGGTAGGTTCTCGGAGCGCTGGCATAATGCTTTTACATCAAGCATCGAACACGGTGCGTCTCACCTCCTCAGCGCCCCGATGACACTGATATCAACAACAGCTTGGAAAGGACTGGGGCTCCTGAATTCCCCCTCCCCCATTGCACTCTTCCCGGTTTGTGCAAGCCAGAAACCTGGGGGCCTGCTCTCTGCTTCTGCTCCAGCCACACCCTAGTCCCTGCTCAGGCCTCCTCACTGGCCCCCATGTCCCCTCTGTCTACACCTTCTGCCTGGATGCCCCCAGCTCGTCTCTGTCTAAGACGCGAGACGTGGGGGAATCCTTGTCAGGACCACTTTGTTCACTCTCCCCCTCAGTGCCCAGCGCAGGCCCATCACATTTCATCCATTAGTTACAACCCGTGACAACCACAGTTCCAGAGCCAGCGGCCGGGCAGGCCTTCACCTCCCCTGCCCACCCGGGGCACTCGGGTTCCAAGCCTCCAATGAGATCCGTCATCACTGGTGCAAACGTGCGGAAGGTTCTAGAACCTCGCTGCCCAGGCTTCAGTCCGGGCTCCGCCGCTCGCTCGTGCCCGGGTGGCCCGTCACTCCTGGGCTCCGTGTCTTTACCTGTAACACGGGGGCACTACAGATTGGAAGGAGGAACCGGGACCAGTGCTTAAGGCGTGCTTATCAGGAATTGGCATTTCCACCACGGCACCCCCACCTCCCAGACGAGGCCAAGGTCCGCGAGACCCCGCAACCCGCGCCCGCCCGCGCGTCCCCGTCCGCGCACCTACTACGCGCCCGCCCGCCCGCGCCCCGCCCCCGGCTCCGCCCCGGCGCCCCCGCCCGCCCAGGGGCTGCAGCCAATGAGCGCGCGGCCCCGCATCCGGGGATCCCGGCGCGGCCACCGCCTCCCGCGCACACACGGCCATGGCGGAGGTGAGTGAGCGGGCCGGGGGAGCCGGCCCCCGCCCAGGCTTGCGCCCCCGCCGCTCGGCCCGGCCGCGTGGGGGCTCCGGGCGCCGGGACCCCTGCCCAGGGCTCGGGGCCGGGCCGCGGCGCTGCTTCCGTCGGGGCCCCAGGGGCGCTGGGCTCCGTCGGCGGCCGCCCCCGGCCCCCCCCTCCCGGCTGCCACATCGCGGGCGGCAGAGCGCATGTGTGGCGCGGGGGGCGGGGGCGTGGGGTGGGGAGGGGGCTGCGGGGGCGGGGAAGGGGTGAGCGCCCCAGGTTTCCCGCTCCCCCGCCCGCCGCCCCCGGCATCCGCCCCGCGTCTGCCAACTTAGCGGAGCACGCGCTCTCTCCGGACCCCGACTCACCAGACCCTCGGCCGCTGGACCCCCGCCCGCTGGCCACCCCCCCTCCCCCCGCCAGCAGGGCTTGCCCTACAGAGTCGCGCTTCCTCCGGACCCCAGCCCGCTGACCCCCCCACCCCCACCCCAGCGGCGCTGACCCCAAGGAGTCGCGCTCCCGCCGGACTCCGGGCGGGACTGGAGCTCTGACCTGGGGCCCTAACGGCGCGGATCCGGCCCGCGGGGGGCGTAGGGCTGCCTTTACCGGCGGCTTAAAGTTACTTCTCCGAGCCTCCTCTCTCTGTCCGGAAAGCGGGCCCAAGACCCCTTACCCCAAGTCCTTGGGGCCAGATGGATGTTGGAGTTCAGTGTTTCGGATTTGAGGGTTTGGGATGTGATGTTTGAGCAAACTCACCTGGTATCGTTGGGATCAAGACACTGAATAGCTTCGTGGCGGGTCAAACCAGGGATGAAAAACTTTCACTTTGAGGGCTTTTTTGAATGTCGGATAAAACAGTGCGAACCTGCTCTCACTTTATAGGGCCCTAGTGAGGATGAAATGAATAATGCACCTATTAGGGACTCAGCAAACGTGACTCTTAGCGCAGACGTTCGGTTTGGGGATGCCAAGAAGGTCCCTGGACTCAGCAAGTGATCCTCACCCAATGGGTGGGGCCGCCCGGGCCCAGAGAGGAGCAGGCACCCACGCGGTGAGGTGCAGCCGGGTCCTGGGATGCTTGGCCTGGTTATGGGGCCACACTGGGTGTTGGTATCTTGGCACACTGTGGGTGGATGTTGTGGAGGGCAGGACTGGTCATACTCTCCCACCAGTGACCTTCTCAGAGGCAGCGACAGGCCCTGTGTTTGCGCCTAAAAGGGTGTGGGCATCTCAGTCCAAGGCCAGACCTCCCCAGCTAGTTCCTGCCTTACGCTGGGTGGCTGGACCAAAAGGGCCCTTCCAGAGTAGTTCTCCTACCTTTCCTACCTTAGAGGGTGTTTGGGGAAACAGGCCTCCTGGGTGGTGGCTGGACTTGTGGGACGGAGGCGGAAGCCGGGTCTCCCGATGTCCCTGCAGGGGCACGGCGTTCTGTGTGTGCGTCTGCCCCAGGGGCCAGCTGTCTTGGCCTGGCAGGTAGCTGCGTGTTACAGGTGGATGGGGCAGACTCCCAGCCAGCCCGCCCCGAGCGCTGCGGGGTTTGGCTGTTGACTTTGCCCTGCCCAGTGTCACAGCAGCCGGGTGTCCAGGGTGCTCCTGTTGTCCTGTGTCCAGTTTGGGGTGGTGCCTGTTGAGTGAATTGGGGTGGTTTTCCTAAAAGAAAGTCCAAATGCCTGGCTCCATGGGAGGCCCTTAGGGCCTGGCAGTGAAGGACAACAGGTGTGCAAATTCCAGTCGTGGTGGGCATGGCCAGCCTCTGCCCAGGAGACCCGTTGTATTTCTGGAGCCTCTTACTCTGTGTGACCTTGGGTCGGTCACTCTCTCTGAGATGGGGAGGTCTCATGAGATCGTGGCTCCGTGCTTGCACAGAGAAGCTGAACCTTGTGCAGTCACTGTCTTGAACTGATAAAAATGGCGGTTCGTAACCGAGCGGTAAGTGCTTGATCGGGATTAGCTGCCTGATTTCTGTTGCCGCCAAAGTAGCCACAGCACCGTGAGAGAAGGTGGGGCGCTTCATGCTGCTTTCCTCGCGGATCCCAGCTTGCTCTTCGACAAACCTGAGTCCACCACCTCTGTCCTGTGCTTAAAAGACACGGCTTTTTGTTGTCCTCAGGGGAAAGCGCATCTCCTCCCCGTGACCCTTGGCCCGGTGGCATGATCTCTGAGGATCTCCCCCTGCGCCCTTCTCCACCCCCTGGGCTCCTTCTGTTTCCCTGTGCTGTCTGCAGCCTTGGGGGGACTCGCTGTGTGGTGCCGTCCAGCTGCCCTGGAGGCCTCGGCCTGGAGACGGCCACACAGGCCCTCCCTGGTTGTGCAGGCCCCCTACCCCATTTTCTCCCCTCAGTACTGTGCACATCTGCTTGTTTGTTATCTGTATCCCCAACGAGACGGCTGACTCGTCAGGACTGGACAGGCAGAACCTGTTTGTCGATTGACTGCTGTGCACCCAGTGCCTCTTGCCTCCCGGCCCAGAGCGGGTGCTCTACAGGCTGTCAGACAGGGATGAAGTGCTGGGTGGCCCAGCGGGACCAGGCACCTTTGCTGGGTGTAGGCGGGGGGTGGGGGGGGGGTCTGGTTAACGCTGCTGCCTGATGAGTCACCTCGACACTCAGTTCCTCAAAGCAGCCATCGGTTTTTTTTTTGGCGATACACGGGCCTCTCACTGTTGTGGCCTCTCCTGTTGGCGGAGCACAGGCTCCGGACGCACAGGCTCAGCGGCCATGGCTCACGGGCCCATCCGCTCCGCGGCGTGTAGGATCTTCCCGGACCAGGGCACGAACCCGTGTACCCTGCATCGGCAGGCGAACTCTCAACCACTGCGCCACCAGGGAAGCCCCAGCCATCAGTTTTTAATTACCTGTCACGGTTCTGAGGGCTGACTGGTCCCTCATGTGGTTGCGGTTGGTTGGTGGCTGGGCTGAGCCAGCCCCAGTGGAGGGAAGCATCCTCGCCCACGTGTGGCTGTGATGCCGCCTGCTGGCGTGGCCTCTCCTTGTGGCTTGTGCTTCCTCACAGCATGGGCGGCTGTGGGAACTGCACTGCATCTCACAGCTTAGTCTTGGGGGTCACGTGGAAGCCCTCTCACCAGAGTCCCAGGCCCAGCCCTCGCACAGGGTGGGGAGGCATGTCCGTGTCCCATGCCTGGAGGAACGCCTGTGGGTGGCGTGCCTGGGCCTTCCCGCCCTGGGCTTGCTCCCTCTTCCACCCCACTCACCTTTGGGACCAAGTCCGTAGAATGCTGTCTTCCTTCCTTCTTTCCTCCCCCACCCCCACACTTTTTTTTCCCTTCTTTTTCTTTTTAACCCAGAACGTGCTTAGTCAGCTCCTCATCCGTTTCCTTCTCCCACCTTGGCAAAACAGGGGCCTTAGGCTTGGGCGGGACCATCCAGGGTGCTGGAAACGGCGGGTGACTGACTTGACCTCTCTGAGCTGCAAGTCCCTTATTTCTCTTATGAAGAAAATGATTACACAACCTCTTGAGGACCCAGTGAGGAAATCAGTGTGGAAATTCCTACTAAACTTCTTTTTCTAAAATTTGAAAATTTAGTTTATTAACTATGGTATTCTATATATATATTTTTTGTAAACAGCCTTACTGAGGTATAATTCATTTACTATACAATTCATTCCTTTTAATGTGTGCGATTCAGTGGTTCTTCGTATATTCATAGAGTTGTGCAGCCATCACCAGTCAATTTTGGAACATTTTCACCAGCCCAAAAGAAACCGTGCACTCATTAGTCATCTCTCCCCCATCCGTCTCCCCAGCCCCTGACAACCAGGAACCGACTCTCTGTGTCTGCGCATCTGCCTGTTCTGGACGTTTCCCGTCAGTGGAATCGCACCCTATGTGTCCTTCTGTGTCTGGCTTCTCACTGAGCATCGTGTTCTCAAGGTTGTCCACGTGGTAGCGAGTGTCAGGGCTTCTCCTCTTTTCCTGGCTGAGTAATACTCCATCCGATGGCCATTTGGCTTCTTTCCTCCTTTGGCTGTTGTGAGTCATGCTGCTGAGAACACTCGTGAACAGGTCTCAGCGTGGATGAATGTTTTTGTCTCTCTTGGGTGTTTCAGGGAGGAGAGGCTTAACTTTTCCCTCTGCCCCCCCTGGGTCCCTGGCTGGGACTCCATGGTTCAGGCTGACAAGGGCAGCTTTGGGAGAGAGAAATAGGCAGCTTGTTAACCAGGTGGTGTGCGTCATGCGGAAGAACCCGGCGAGGAGTCCCCAAAGGGGTGGTCAGGGCGCAGGAGTGTGTGAACATCAGGGCGGTCAGTGCAGAGGGAAGGCCTTGACCTCTGGGGGCCGTGCCTTATGGGTGGAGGGGAGTGGGGCTGGTCAGTAGACTGTGCTCTGCCTCGGGGCCGGGTCTGCTTTCTCACCTGCCTTCACTGATGGTCACCCTGTGCCAGGGTGGCGTGTTGGGGGGCATCCGGTGACACCCAGGTGTATTCCCTGTGCTGTCCCATTGCACGTCCCCTCCCTCAAGTGCCTGCATTCCCTCCACACTTGATAGCATGTGTCCTCCTGGTCACAGAAGTGGTGTCTGACCTGTGCTTATTTGCTGTCCCTATTGCTGAGCTTTGCTTCCACCTGCCGATTGGCCATTTGTGTATCTCTTTGAAGGAATGTCTATTCAGAGACTTTGCCTGTTCGTCCCTTTAGAAAGGGACTGTATGATTTGCAAATATCTTTTACCGGTCTGTGAGTTGTCTTTAAATTTTTAATTTTGATGAAGTCCAGTTTATCTATTTTTCTTTTGTTGATTATGCTTTTTGTGTCTTATCTAAGAAACCATTGCCTGGTAAGAAAGATTTATCACTATGATTTCTTCTAAGAGTTTTATAGTGTTAGCTCTTATATTTGAGGTCTTTGATCCAGTTTGAGTGAGTTTTTGTGTGCGGTGTAGGATAGGAGTTGAATGTTATTATTTTGCGTTTGGATATCCAATTGCCCTAGCACTGTTTGTTGAAAAGACTGTTCATTCTGCGTTGAATTTTTCTGTCACCCCTTTAAAAATTCGCTTGGCTGTAAATATATGGGTTTGTGTTTGAATTCTCAGTTCTATTAATTTGATCTAAATATCTAGCCTTATGTCAGCACCACACTGTTTTGATTACTGCAGCTTTGGAGTACTTTTGAGACTGGGAAGTGTTCTTCCTTTTCAAGATTGTTCTAGCTGTTTGGGGTCCCCTGAGTTTTCATATGATTTTTGGAGTCTGTCAGTTTCTACATAGAAGCCCAGTGGGATTCTGATAGGCATTTTGTTGAATCTGTAGATGAATTGGGGAGTATTGACATCTTAGCAATAGTCTTTTGAGCTATGAATATAGTATGTCTTTCCATTTATGTAGATCTTTAGTTTCTTTCAATGTGTTTTGCACTTTTCAGAGTATTAGTTTTGAATTTCTTTTGCCACATTTATTCCTAAGTATTTTATTCTTTTTGGTGCTATTGGAAATGGAATTGTTTTCCTTATTTTCTTTTTGGATTGTTCATTGCTAGTATACAGGAGTAAAGTTGATTTTTGTAGATTATCTTGTGTCTTGCAGCCTTGCTGAACTCATTTATTAGTTCTGGTTTCTTTAGTGGATTCTTTAGTACCCTCTGTGTCCCAGGTCATGACTTGCCTTTCCAATTTGGATTCCTTTTATTTTACTTTCCTGTCCCGACTGCTGCCTCCTCCAGGACGACGTTGTGAAGAGACCGTGCTCTGGTTTTGGGGGAGGCGCTAGCCATCTGCCTCAGGGGTGGCAGTAGCTGGGGTTTGGATGGACGCCCTTTTCAGGAAGTTCCCTTGCAGCCTTCATATGTCGAGTGTTTTCATCATGAAAGGGTGTTGGACTCTGCTGTGTGCTGTCTCTGCATCTGCTGAGATGATTTTGGTGTGGGTTTTGTGTTTAGCCTGTCGCTGTGCTGGTTGTGTTGGGTGTCACACCTGTGCTGCATCCCTGCTCTGAGCCTCTCCTCATTGGTGTGCGGTGTTCTCTGTATGCCGTTGAACTCAGTTTGCTTGGGTTTTGTTGAGTTTTGTGTTTCTGTTTGTAAGAGATATTGGTCTAGTTTTCTTGTTCTTAATAAATTTTTGAACATTGTGATAATGGTAGCTTTTTTTAAAGACAATTAGAAAAAAGTTTATTTACTTATTTATTTGGCTGCCCTGGGTCTTTGGTTGCAGCATGCGGGATCTTTAGTTGCGGCATGTGAACTCTTAGTTGCGGCATTTGGGATCTAGTTCCCTGACCAGGGATTGAACCCAGGACCCCTGCGTTGGGAGCGTGGACTCTCAGCTAGTGGACCACCAGGGAAGTCCCAGTGGTAGCTGTTATGATGCTTTCATTTGCACTTTTAAAAAATTTGAGGTATAACTTACGTGCTTCAAAATATACCCATCTAAAATGTTTAATTCAGTGATTATTAGTATGTTCACAAAGTTTTGAGCCCTTCACTTTTGTCTGGAACATTCCATCACCCCAGAAAAACACCTGACCCCATCAGCAGTCACCCCAGCCCCTGACAACCAGGAACCCACTGTCTGTCTGCGGATTTGCCTGTTCTGGGTGTTTCCCATCAGTGGAATCACACCCTGTGTGTCCTTCTGTGTCTGGCTTCTCTCACTGAGCATCGTGTTCTCAGGGTCTGTCCACCTGGTAGCGAGTGTCAGTGCTTCACCCCTTTTCATGGCCAAGTAATATTTTATCATAAGGATGGACCACGTCTTGTTTATTCATTCACCTGGTGATGGGCATTTGGGTGTTTACACATTTTGGCTGTGGTAAGTCATGCTTCTGTGAACACCTGTGTACACCTTTTATGGACACATGTTTTTGGTTCTTTGGGGTGTGTACCTAGGAGTAGAATTAATTGCTGGGTCATTTGGTAACTGTTTACTTTTGGAGGAATTCCCAGATTTCTCCATAGTGGCTGTTTGCCTTTTTAAGACAAAGTTTCGGAGGCTGGTCCCTTGTGCAGTGGCTGTGGTGTCAGCACCTGGCTGCGGGGTGTGGCACCAGGGCTGTGTGTGGGCCTGGGTCACCTGGGCCCCGTGTCCTGGGCTGTGATCAGCACTGCTGGTGGCCGTCCGTCCCAGGCTCCTCACGGTGCCCGTGGGTGCCGTTCCCGCCGCCGGCCCTAGGCCCTCCCTGCCTGTCTCCGCAGGGACGCTTGGACTCCAGCGCAGCTACACACCTGGCCCGCCTTGACCCCCGCCCCAGCCCGCGGAGGCCTTCTGTTACCTGGTGCCCCATGCCCCTGGGGCTGGCTCTGACCCTCCACCGCCCTGTCTGGCCGCGGGGCCCTAATCCTGCTCGTCTCCTCTGCAGGCCTCCTCGCTAGAGAGGCGGAGCCCTGGCCTGGCCTCTTGCCTCTCTCACAGCCTGTGCCCTGGGGAGCCCGGCTTGCAGACCACAGCAGGTACCTTCCTCCCTGGGGCCCGGGCCTTGGCAGGTGCGAGAGACGGCACACTGGCCCCTGGAGCCTCGGGATGGGGCGTGCGGGCGGGGTGGCCAGGGCTGTCTCCTGTTGTCCAGACCGAGTGCCTCCGTTCTGCAGAGCTTCCTGGCCAACCCCGGGCCCAGGCTGTGGGTGGGGGCTGCAGGAGGGGGCGGTGCTGGGCAGGCACTCTCCCTACCCGGGGCCCTGCGCCTCCCCTGAGCTGGCCGCCTGCCCCTCCCGTCTGCTCCCTGTGGCTCTGCCCCCCTCTGCTGCACTCGGGACCCACATGCAGGTCCAGCCTGGGCCCTCACTGCTCCCTGGCTGGGGTTGAGTGAGACCTAGCTATTTCCTTTTTTGTTTTGTTTCTTCTAAAAATCAACTCATTGAAGACCAGTCATGGAGAGAGAGCAGTGAACACATCCTGGTTCTTTGGGGAAAACCCCAGATCTGGTCACGTCCCCCAGCTGCTGGGCCGAGGCCAGAGGAGGGCTGAGCATCGGTTGGGCTGCTGCGTGCCGACCCCGGCCCACGTGGACACACGCGTGTGCATACACCCCTGTGGTGGCAGCTGGGCCCCCGAGGCTTCCTCCGCCCTGTGGTCATCTGCAGAAGCTCAGTGGTTGGGATGGTGGCAAGGAGCTCACGCGGGCCTATGTCTCTCCACAGTGGTGTCCATGGGGTCCGCAGACCATCAGTTCCACCTGGCGGAGATCCTGTCTCGGAACTACGGTGTCCAGGAGGAGCGTGAAGGGGCTGCGCGGGGCCCAGAGAAGCCGGAGGAGGAGCTAGAGAAGGACTTCGTCTCCCAGGTACCCGGTGGGCGGGGCGTCCAGGGGGCATCGCCGCTGCTCCGTCCGCCTGGTCTCTGAGCTCCTCGGACTCCACGACGACCTGTGCCGCCGACCCTCTGTCTGCACAGGCCAGACCATGCTGGGCACTGAGGTCAAGGGATGGACCAGGCCAGTCCCGCCTTCATGGGGCGCTGGGCTCCAGACAAGCGGGTGGCTGGACATTGAACTCACTGTTCTCAAACTTTTTGCCCGCAGAACTCGCTTTTGTGCTCTTAAAAATTATTGAGGGTCTCAAGGAGCTTTGTTTATGTTGGTGATACGACAAACCCATTGTTAGTAGAAAGAACACATTTTTAGGAAAATGAAAAATAACTATTTTCAAGACAAAAAAATTAGGGAGAAGAGTGGACTAGTTTGACATTTTTGTAAATCTCTGTGAACGCTGTCTTTTAAGGCAGACGTTAGTCTGCTGTGATTTGTTCTTTTGGTTAAAGTGTAAATCTAGCCTCATATAGATCTGTTCTGGTTATGTTTTTTAAATAAATAAATTTATTTATTTATTTATTTATTTATTTTTGGCTGTGTTGGGTCTTCGCTTCTGTGCGAGGGCTTTCTCTAGTTGCGGCCAGCGGGGGCCGCTCACTGTCGTGGCCTCTCTTGTTGCCGAGCACAGGCTCAGCAGTTGTGGCTCATGGGCCCAGTTGCTCCGTGGCATGTGGGAATCTTCCCAGACCAGGGCTCGAACCCGTGTCCCCTGCATTGGCAGGCGGACTCTCAACCACTGCGCCACCAGGGAAGCCCTGAGGGCGGAGTATTTAACAATCTTTTCAGATAACTGGATATTCTTTGATGCTGCTCCAAGATGCAGCAAGTGGTAGTTTTGTGAAGTGAATTCTATAAGCAGATCCAGGAAAGTTTCTGTCCTTGGTGTTAAGATCCATTGGTCTTGACCCGTGTGTGATCTTGTCACCTTCTGCGTGGATGAGATGTTTGGTGAATATTGGTTCTGTGACGTATGAATCTTCCACATGTCCACAGAGTTCGCTGTATGAAATCTAGAAAGCGCACTTTGTTAATACCACAGACTGTGCTGCTTAAACAATAGACATTTATTTTTGTGCAGTTTTGGAGGCCAGAAGTCCCAGACCAGGGCCTGGCAAGGCTGTGTCTGGTGGGGGCCTGCTTCGCGGCTGCAGACGCTGCTTCTCGCCGTGTTCTCTCGGGGAGAGCTAGCTCTCTGGTGTCTCTTCTTATGAGGACACTGATCCTATTGCATCAGGGCTCCATCCTTGTGGCCTCATTTAACTTCATTTATTTCCGTAAAGGCCCCATCTCCAAACACAGTCACATTGGAGCTTCATCATATCAATTTGGGGCAGGGGGACACACAAACATGCAGTCCATTAAATGTCAACACTGATCTCACCAGATGTCTTTTAAGTCCTGGGACTTGAGTGGTTTTTTGTTTGTTTTTTTGCGGTACGTGGGCCTCTCACTGCTGTGGCCTCTCCCGTTGCGGAGCACAGGCTCCGGACGCGCAGGCTCAGCGGCCATGGCTCACGGGCCCAGCTGCTCCGCGGCACGTGGGATCTTCCCAGTCCGGGGCACGAACCCGTGTCCCCTGCATCGGCAGACGGACTCTCAACCAGTGCGCCACCAGGGAAGCCCTGAGTGTTTTTTTAAGGAGTAATCATAGGGCATTTATTTAGCTTGGTGCTGTGTATCACTTGGTGCCCATTTGGTCTTATAACCAAAACATGTCTTCTGTTCAAAAAAGAAAAATCAGTTTTAAGGAGTTCAGCTTGAATTCAGAACTTCTCAAAAGTAACCAAAAAGAAAAAAAATCAGCTATTCATTAGCTAAATTACCTCAGCTATGCTTTCTTCAGGGGAGTTCCCTGGAGGTCCAGTGGTTAGGACTCTGCGCTTTCACTGATGTGACCCGAGTTCAATCCCTGATCAGGTAATTGAGATCCCCCAAGGCATGCGGCACGGCCAAAAAAAAAAAAAAAATTCTTCAGGTATAATTTTTGTGAACTGATTAAAAGAAAGAACTTAATATCCAAAGCAAAATGAGAAACACCTGCCTTTTATATTCCCTCACCAGCGGGCATTGTGGTTTATGAAGTTCACGCTGTCACATCCAAGTTTTCCACAATTGGAATTTTGTGCTTGAAAGCTTTTACGCTGAGTTTTACTCCGTCAAGAAGCGCAGTCGGTGGTCTCCCTCGTCTGGCCAGTGCCTGGCAGGAGGCGGGAGTTGTCCGCCAGCCCTGAGCTCCAGGGTGCCGTCTCCATTACTCCCTTTTCCTCCCACAGAAGATCAAAACGACACCCGCTCAGGGTGAGCTTTCATAAAATCCATAGCGTCACAGGCATTGCAGGGTATTCTTTAGTGAGACGGGCATCTCTTGAAGCCCTTAGTGAGCACGTTGATGCTCGCGCACTTTGGTGCCCCTGCCCTGACCTCAAAGGCTGCCCCAGCCGCCCCCGTGCTGCTCCTCAGGTTGCTTCCCGGGGAGCCACCATGTCAGCTCCCACCCCACCCACAGGTGCACAGTTAGAAACTGGGAGAGGCACAGGGCGTGTGCAGGAGGCTGGAAGCCGACTGAGACCCTCAGCAGTCAGGACGCAGCATGGCCAGCGGCACTGGCCTCGAGCAGGCGAGGTTTGCAGAAACAGGATTGGAAAGCAGTACCGGAGTGGAAGGTAGTGGTGGTTTTTGCCTCTTCCTTCCCGGTAATTAAGGGTCTTATTTCTGTCTCTTGTCATATCGCGGTGGCTCCAAGTGTCAGCTGTGTTAGGCAGCCGTGGGGCCCTCGAGCGTCCTCTTGTTTGTTGTTGGTGCGGCGAGGGTCAGCCACCTCTCTGTTACATTGATGAGGCGTCCATCTCTTTACTTAGCATACTGAGGGTTTTAAAAAAGCAGGAGTGATGTTGGTTTGACCAGATGCCTTTTTTACGTTCATTAAAGGACCATGTTTTTCCCCTTCTTGTTTATTGGTGTCCCGTGTGGTGACAGTTGATTTCCAGACACTGGGAGTCCTCGCAGTGCTTGAGTGGAGCTTGCACAGGCCTGGGCGGGGAGGTGGAGGTGGACGGGAGCCTGCCCAGCTCTGCCCTTCGCGGCCAGGGGCGTTGGGCAGACAGCGGACGCCTCTGGGCTCAGGTGTCTCATCGGTTCCCTCCTGGGGCTGTGAGGGGCCCTTAGATGAGGGGCTGGGCCTGCGGTTTGGCTGGGGTGAGTC
The DNA here is from genome assembly GCF_949987515.2 of Delphinus delphis. Lineage (NCBI taxonomy): Eukaryota > Metazoa > Chordata > Mammalia > Artiodactyla > Delphinidae > Delphinus > Delphinus delphis. The sequence goes on along the minus strand of NC_082685.1, from coordinate 1,701,465 downwards.
TCTGTGACTGGTCGTGGGGCTGACGGGCTCAGGGGTGGGGGAGCAGAGCCCCAGAGCAGCCCTGCCGACAGAGCCCTGCCCCCCAGAGCAGCGACATGCCCCTTGACGAGCTGCTGGCCCTCTACGGCTACGAGCCCTCGGACCCCATTTCGGAGCGCCAGAGTGAGGGCAGCGATGCCACAACCAACCTCCCGGACATGACCCTGGACAAGGTGAGGGGGCGGTTCTGGGGGTGGGCAGGAAGGCCCTAGACAGGCAGAAGCGCGGCTCTTAGCCTGGCAGTGTGGGTATAGCTAGTGCTGCCGGCTCTGGCCACACACCCAGGGTCAGGGTGGTCGCAGGGACGGCTCTGGGAGGGAGAGACGCTCCGGATCCCGAGCAGGTCGTGGCCTGGCCAGAAGGGAGGGGCTCTGACTGTCCTCAGCCTCGGGCGGAGGCCGTGTCCCTCCCCGACTCGGTGCCCCTGGCTGGCCCGCCCTTGTGCAAGTGCTTCGTCCGCGGAGCAGGGAGAGCAGCCCCGTGGGAGCCCTGCATGCCTAGAGGGAGGCTCGTCCGCCTTGGCACCACCACTGCTGTTCGGGTTAGGGTTATTTGAGATTGTTGAAACAAACTGCACAAACGTTCTCTACTTTCTTGTTAAAAGGAACAAATAGCGAAGGATTTGCTTTCAGGGGAAGAAGAGGAAGAAACACAGTCCTCAGCCGATGACCTCACCCCATCTGTGACCTCCCATGAGGCCTCTGACCTTTTCCCTAATCAGAGTGGACGTAGGTGTCCCACCCGCTCCTACCCCTGGGCCGCTGGGGACACAGACAGCGGGACCCCTGGGGGTGCCCTTCTCCTGTTCGAGCCCCTGTAGGGACCCCTCTCCCCTGCCCTGCCCTGCCCTGCCAGTGAGCTGAGGCTGGTGACCTTGGTTTATGTGAGGAGGGAACGTGTTGGTTCCTGTGCCTGAAAGTCCCTTAGATCCAGGGCAGCGTCCTCGGGCCATGCGTCCCTCACTCCCTGTGCGTCTCTGTGGCCTGAGCAGGGGCAGCGTGACGTGCTGGGGGTCTAGGCCCCTGGTTTACGACTGCAGCAGAGGGCGGCCTCCTGAGTCCCCGCTTCTGTGCCCGTCACAGCCCGTCACCCGGCCAGGGCCTGGACCCAGCTGCTTCTCAGGAGGGGCACACGTGGGGGTCAGGTGGATGGAGAATGGGGTGGAGGCCCCGGGGTCTGCTGGCTGGGGGGCCGCGCGGGGCCGAGGAGGTGCCTCACCTGCTGCTGTTTCCCCAAAGCCCGCTTCCTGCCTGATGCAGACAAGGAGCCTGGCTCCTCCAGCTCGTCGGACACCGAGGAGGACCCGCTTCCCGCCAACAAGTGTAAGAAGGTGCGTGGCCCTGACCCTGCGGCACCCTCAGCGCGGCCTCTGCTGGGCTGGGGCTCGACTGCGAGTGAGTGCCGTAGCCCCGAGGCCCCCCCGCCCCTGCCCCAGGACTGGCTGCACTGGACACAGTCACACACACAGCTGGCCTCTGCCTCCCACCTCACACCTCGGGCCGGGCGGCCTGGCTCTGGGTGGCAGCCTGCAGCCCCCATCAGCACCGCGCGCCTGGGCCTCCGTCTGCCCTGACTCTCCTGGGCCTTTGCCTTTGCAGGAGATCATGGTTGGGCCTCAGTTCCAAGCCGACCTCAGCAAGCTGCACTCGAACCGTCAGGGTGAGAAGCGTAAGTGGCCTGGGAGGTGGGGGACAGGGAGCAGGAGAAGTGCCAACCCCACTCCTCTAGGAGAGACTCCCGGGTCCAGCCAGAGCCAGTTCCCAGGTCCTCGGAGCGAGCCTGAGGGTCCTGGTCCAGGTCCGGTGGCCACCTCCCCGGGGCAGCTGAGCCTGCAGGACACTCTGGGAAGTGGCTGTCCCTCCCCGCTGGCTGGTCCTGGGCCCTGTGGGCCACCCACCCCCAGGGCTGCTACGCTTGTTCCCCTGGGTGTGTGGGCTCTTCCCACGTCACCCACGCGTCAGTCCCTCGCCTCGTCCAGGACTCGTCCCACATGCCCTCCAGAGACGTGTGTGTTTCTGCGTTCTGCCTGGCCCTGTTCTTCAGGGCGCTCACCATCCTGGACTTGTAGTCTGTCTGTCTCTCGATCCCGCTGGCATGAATGTGCGTTGCGTACGCTAGGGTGTTGGGTTCCCTCGTGTGCACGTGCCACGCCACGTTGACTCATCCTCCTGCTGGTCAGTGTTCACGGTGGTTTGCCCTGTGGTTGTCTTCGTGGACACACACACTTGTTCCTGGGGCGTCATCAGTAGGCACCGAGTGGGGCCCCCGCTCGCCAGCAGCGTGGGAGTTCCAGTTGCTCTGTGTCCTCATCAGCGCTTGGTGTGGTCTGCCTTGTTGACAGGTGTGGAGTTGTGCCCATTGTGGCTTTAATTTGCGATTACTGGCCACTTGGTGTCTCTTGGGAGGAGCCTGCTGAGGCCTTTCCCCTTTTCAGTTGGGTTGCCTTTCTCTGGTGACTTTCTGTGTGGATGCACATCCTTGGTTGGCTGTGTGGACGGCAGACGTTTTCTCCCGGTCTGTGGTGTCTGATTTCAGTGAAATCCAGCTTGTCTTTATTTTAGCCACAGTGTGTTTGTATGCTGTCTAGGGAGTCTGCAGGTCTTGAAGATATGTTCTTTTATTTCCCCTTTTATGTTGGCATCTATGATCTAATTTAATTTTAATGTATGGTTGGAGGTATGGGTCAGGGTTGACCCCACCACCACCACCCCCAGCCCTGCATATGGAAAAGTCCATTCTTTCCCCCACTGAATTGCAGTGGTGCCTTTATCAGGAATCGTGTCCGTAATGTGTATCTGCCTTTTGGGGCTTCTCTTCTGTTGTTCTCTTGTCTAACCCTGGGTCCTTACCACTCTCTTAATTATTGCAGCTTTGAAGTTAGTCTGAGGTGGTGCAAACCCTCCAACTTTGTAACTTTTATTTGTATGTCCACATAAGTTTTCAAATTAGCTTGTCATTTGTCTCAAAAATGCCTGCTAGGATTTTGATTATGGTTGCATTGGCTCTTTATTAATTTGGGGGAGATTGATACATTAACGATATTGACACTTCCAGTTCACAAACATAGCTTACTTCTCTGCTTAGGTCTTGTTATTTTCGGCAGTTTTTAGAGTTTTCAGTATAGCAGTCTTGTGAAATGCAGAAATGCAGTTTATTATTTTCAGTAATCTTGTACACAGTGACTTGGCTAAATTCACTTACTAATTTTATTACCTTGTAGATTCTTTCGCACTTTTAGACACATACAATCATATCATTTGTGTATGATAACTTTACTTCTTTCTTTGTGATCTTTTTATGTTTTATTTTTCTTGCATTACTGCACTGACTCCTTTTTGTGTGTGTGTGTGTGTGTGTGTGTGTGTGTGTGTTTAATAAATTTATTTATTTATTTATTTTTGGCTGTGTTGGGTCTTCATTGCTGTGTGCGGGCTCTCTCTAGTCACGGTGAGCGGGGGCTACTCTTCGTTGCGGTGCGCGGGCTTCTCATTGTGGTGGCTTCTCTTGTTGTGGAGCGTGGGCTCTAGGTGCGTGGGCTTCAGTAGTTGTGGCATGTGGGCTCAGTAGTTGTGGCTCGTGGGCTCTAGAGTGCAGGCTCAGTAGTTGTGGCGCACAGGTTTAGCTGCTCCGCGGCATGTGGGACCTTCCCGGACCAGGGCTTGAACCAGTGTCCCCTGCATTGGCAGGTGCTTAACCACTGCACCACTGCTTGGCCGTTATCTCTTCAAAATTGGTCCTGTGCTTTGTCCTCTTCCTCCATGACTCAGTTATACATGTCTTAGGTTGCTTGACCATCTTACACATGTCCCACACTATGTTCTCTTTAAGCTTCAGTTTGATTTTTTTGAATGGAATTCTTTCCAGTTTCACTAATCACGTCTTCTGCTGCTGTTGAAGCTGCCCAGTGGGTTCATAATTCACACACTGCATTTTCCAGCCCTGGAATGTCCATGTGATTCTTTTGAATTGATTTCAGTCCCAGCTTCCCATTGATTTTGTCCTTTTCCCTAAAGCGTTAGTCATAGTTACACTGAAGTCCTGTCTGCTAGCTCTGATGTCCAGCTGTTTGTGGAGTTATGTGTTGTCACGTGGTTTACCTCTCACCTTCACGCCGTAGGTAGACACACGGCGATGGTGGCAGGTGTCGCTTTTTCTCTAGAGAGGGGCTGGGACTCGGGCTTGACTTTGCAGATGGAGAGAGGTGGTCGCAGGTCTACAGGGGCGCCAGCCCCAGAGTCGCTGGTTCCCTCACAAGAGCGAGTCCAGTATGGAGCCGGCTCCACTCTTCAGCCACTGCGCCGGTGTTTGGCTTGTGTGTGGTGTTTAGTTTTTGGCCCCTGTGGTTCTTCCCTGAGTAATCAAGAGATGCTGACACTGGGGTCTCCCCAGGCTTGGCCCTGAACTCTCCCTTCTGCCTCTTGCTGCCACGTCCTTCCCCCCGCTGGAGGCTGTCCCCCCCCGCCCCGCCCCAAAGCAGACTGCAGCCAGAGTCCCTTTCTTATCCTTCCTTAATGCACCTGCCCCCCTCCCCCGCCATGGTAGGACCTCTACTGCCCTCTCCTCCCCTCCCTCCTCTCCCCGGGAGGTCTGCTCTCACGTGGCTCGTGTGATGCTGATGCTGCGGTTATAGGGACTGAGGCAGCCACGGGAGCTCTTGCCTGAGCGAGGCCGCTGGCACCCAGGTCTCCCCACTGTGCTTGATCGAGTCTGGGCTCTTCTCGCTGCTCCCTTGGGCCTCTGCCTTTCGCCTCCCTGAGCTCGTCCTGCAGCCCCTCCTCATGGGCCACGCTCAGAAGTCCCCCTTCCAGCCTGGGCTAGTTGCTGCCCCCTCTGGGACGCTGGCCTTGATAACTGGCTGCTCAGGGCCCACTGACCTCCCACCCCTTCCTGCCTTCCTGCCATCTCGAGCACCCAGGTGCCCGGAGCTGGCCCTGTGAGACGCAGAGGTGGAGGCCCAGGCCCTGATGGGCCCTTGTCCTCCAGAGGGGCTGAGTTGGCCTGCTGGTGATGCTTTTGGGGAGGAGGTCAGAGGAGGTGCAGACTGCGTGCCGGCACGTGAACTTGCCCCCTCCTGCACAGTCTATGAGAATGAAGACCAGCTGCTCTGGGACCCCAGCATCCTTCCTGAGGGGGCGGTGGAGGAGTTCCTGTACCGGGCGGCGAAGCGGCGGTGGCGCGAGGTGGCTGAGTCTCAGCTCCCGGAGGGAGAGGCGGTGAAAGACAGCGAGCAGGTGGGCGGCCCTGGGGGCGGAGGAGCCATGGGGCGGGGGCCAGTGTGGTTGTGTGATTGTGACGAATTCAAGGGAAACCACTTGTCCTGGGCAATGGTGGCTCCCCTCCCCCAGGCACTGTATGAGCTGGTGAAATGCAACTTCAATGCCGAGGAGGCCCTGCGGAGGCTGCGGTTCAACGTGAAGGTGATCCGAGGTGAGCGCAGCCCCAGCCCCGGCCCCCCCCACCGCCCACCCCCGCCACGGACCGCGCTGACCAACCCGCCCCCCTCCCCCCACCGCTCCAACCTTCTCAGACGGGCTGTGCGCCTGGAGCGAGGAGGAGCGCCGCAACTTCGAGCACGGCTTCCGTGTGCATGGCAAGAACTTCCACCTGATCCAGGCCAACAAGGTGAGGCCCTGCCCGCCCGCCCGCCGCGCCTCCCGGCCCGCTGGGGGCTGCTCTGGGGCTGGAGGGCTTGGCAGCCGGCACAGTTGTTGTCTACCCGCAGCGGGAGTCAGAACGAACCCCAGGCTCGTGGTGGGCTCCCTGGCTCATCTTCCTCTAGTTCCCCCATCCCCCGGAAAGGTTCCAATCTGGGGAAGGGTCTCGTGCCCACTGCCGGTCCCCCAGCGCTGACCCCCGCCTGGATCTCCCACGTCACCCCCTTGCCGTGGGGACTGAGGGTCTCCATATTCACTCCATCCAGGGACACATGCTCTCCCACCATTGCACCAAATAGGCATGACCGAAGTGGCTGCTAATGCCAGGTCCCCATGCCCGTCTCCACATCCATGTCCCCCCCACCCCCGTCCTCCCCAGGCCCGTGTCCCTAACACCAGGCCTGGGTCACTGGTCTCCCCACACCCCGCTTGGGTGCTCCCTGCCTGTGGCTCCCTTGTAATGACTCCCACGCTGACCTCTGTCACTGCCCCGGCCCTCTGCCCCCAGCCCTGGACATCTGCCTGGCCAGGCACCCGTGCCTCGTCTGGGAACCTGGCTGTCCCTCTGCGCCGTTACAGTGGCTCCCACTCCGGCCCCTCGTCCCTGTCTTGTCTTGCTCCCCTGGGGCCGGCAGCCCTGCCACTCCCACTCCCCACAGGTGGAGGAGCAGGGCCTGGCCGGCACCGGGCTCACGCTTGCCGTCTGAGCGTCTTCCCTGGGAGGTTGCCGCGGGTGAGGGGCCCTCACGGGGCTCTGTAGGACAGGGATGGTGCCCCTCTGACCGAACCCGGCACGGCCAGGCAGCACTTGGTCCTCTGGGACTGGCGCCCGCGCCTCCCGCCTCGCCTGTCCCATGGTAGAGGCCGCTTCTGTCCCAGAACCTGCTGGGCTGCTGCCTTTGTGTCCTGACCTGCTGGCTGCCGCACGCCCCCCACCCAGCTTAGGGCTGGTGACCTCTCCCACTGGAGTCTCAGGTCTGCCGTGAAGCTGGCCTCGGGGAGGCTCGTTGCACGAGGGGGTTTCGGTGAGAAGATCAGGCAGTCCCTGGATGCCCCTGCGCCTGCTTGTCTCAGCCCTCCCCAGGCACGGGCGCTGGGTCCCGCGGGGGTGGGGTTGTCAGCTGCGGGCGCAGCCCTGGCCTTGCTGCGGGTGATCCTCCGAGATGGGAAGACGCCCCGATCGCTCACCCTGGACACGAGCCCGCGGGGCGAGCTTGGCCTTCCAGGATGCAGGCCTGGCTTTTTGTGCTGCGTTGTAAATATGCCCTCAAGTTGGCTCACGCACCCGGCGTGCCCTTGTGCAGACGGCTCTCCCTGGAGCGCCAGTGACGCCCACGCTCAGTGAGAAGCGGGCTCGCTCCGCGTGCTCTCTGGGCCGGGGTTGTCTGCCCCCCTCCGCCGGGCCCGTGAGGAACAGAGCACACGTGGGTGCAGCCGTCCTCAGGGTGTCTGGGGCGAGGGAGGCGGACGGTGGGCCTGGAGCCGAGGCCGGGCACAGAGCGGGGGCAACTAGATGGGGTGCTGAGCTAAGGGCACGGGGCGGTGGGGAGCAGGCTGGGAAGGGGCTGGGGGCCAAGCTGACCGGCACCGCCCGCAGGTGCGCACACGGTCCGTGGGCGAGTGCGTGGAGTATTACTACCTGTGGAAGAAGTCTGAGCGCTACGACTACTTCTCCCAGCAGACGCGGCTGGGCCGCCGGAAGTACGGCCCGTCGGGAACCACGTACGTGCCAGGTGCCTGTGGGGTGGTGGGGGAGGCGTCCTGGCCTGAGGCAGCCCCTGCCCTCACCTTACCTCTCCCTGCAGGGACGCGGACCAGGACCTGGATGGCGGTGACCCCGATGGCCCTGGCCGCCCCCGCTCCTCGCCGCCCCTGCCTCTGCCTGCCACTGCCGACGGCCCGGGCCCTGAGCGGGACCCCCTGGCCCGGATGCGCACCGGTGAGTGGGGGGTGGCCCCTTTTCTCGGGGCGCTTCTCCCCGGCAGCCCAGCCTGGGCTGGTGGACACGGAGGAGTGAGTGGCATCCGGGGGCCAATGTCCCTTCACCCCCACGTGGTCTCACAGGGTGTCACACACGAGTCATTCTCGGGACTTGGCTCTCCACATGGGGGTACCCTGTGCGGCCTGGGGCCCAAGTGGGGCTGCTCTGCAGTCCCAGGTGGGAGCCCAGGGGGTGTTGCGCCCCCTTTGGTGTCTGGGCCCAGGACCGTGCAGGAGCAGGACAGAGCTCAGCTGGCGACTGCAGTTTCTGAAGGGGACCTCAGGGGACAAGGATGCTGCTTTGTGGGTCTGCTGGACGCTGGGGCTTCCCCTGTTCTGGCTCCAGGGTCCAGTTGGGTCTGTGGTGTGCCCGGGGGGTTGTCCGCGTGCCTGGCCCCACGGCCGTGTGCGGGAGCTCCCCGAGTCCACACCCCTCTCACTCTGTGAACTGCTGCGTCCTGTCCTGCCCTACAAGATGGGGGTCACGACCTTCCCAGGCGGGGCCCTTAGCCTCAGTGTGCCCTTCCGGTGTGACAGGGCTTTTCTGCATCCCTGTGTGTCTTACGTGTTTGTGTGAGAGCGTTTTGTGAGGAGGGGTCCTTGGCTTTGCTGGACCCGGCAGGTTGGAGCCCCGCACCAGGCACAGCCTGAGGCGACTGTGGCTTTTGGGTGAGCAGGCCGTACCGGGTTGCCCTTGACCCGGTGGAGCTGGGCGTGGGCGTTGTCAGGGCCTGGCCACAGCCGTGTTCTCCCCCCACAGAGCCCCTGAGCATGGGCAGCAGCACGTCTGGGAGTCTCGGCGCGCCCGGGGAGGCCTCCGACAGCCCCCTGTCCTCGGAGCCAGGGCCCTGTTCGTTCCAGCCACCGGATGTAGACACGCCCCCGGCCGTGCCCCTGCCTCGGCGGCCCCCAGCCCTGGCTGAGCCAGCCTTCTACTCCCCCACCACGGCCGCTTCAGAGCCTGGTGCCAGCCCGAGGCTGGCTGTGGACTTGGCCCTGCCCGGGGCCCTCCCCGAGGAGCTGCCCCTCATCTCCAGCCACGTGGATATGGACGGAGAGCCCGAGGAGGCCGTGGCCCCCGCACAGGTGGCTTTGTCGGTTGCCGAGTTTGGACTCATCGGCATCGGGGACGTGAATCCCTTCCTGGCCGCCCACCCCGCGTGCCCGGCCCCTGCGCTGCACTCGGAGCCCCTGTCACAGTGAGTGCGGCCCCTCCCCGCCCCACCCCCAGCTGCTGTACCCCAGCCTCAGGCCAAGCTGGGGCCAGCGGGAGGGGTTGCCCCGGGGCCGAGGATGGCGTGGCCCGCGGAGCAGGCTGGTGGTTTCTTCAGTTTTATTCTCTTCTTTATTTGGCTCATGTGTCTTCCTGGCTGGGTAATACATTCATGGGGCTCAGAATCCAAGAAGGTACAAACGGGGCCAGCGCCAGCTTCCTCCCGGCCCTGCCCAGGCGGCCGCCGAGGACAGTGCTGCCTCGAGAGGGGGAGGCCAGGCAGGCGGCCGTGCGGCTGTGCGGGCTGTGGGGGCGGCGTCTGCCGTGAGGCGGGGGCGGGGCCGTGGTCCAGCCCACGTCCCGCCCACGCCCCCGTGCCGGGCCTCTTGCTCTGGGGTTGCACTGACCTCCTGTCTCTCCCTCTCTCCCCCTGCAGCTGTAACGTGATGACCTGTTGATCCCTGGCCACAGGCGGGCGTTTGTGGCCCAGATTGGACTTGGGGCCGCTGTGAGGCCTGCCTGTCAGTCTTCCTGACCCTCCCCTCCTCGCGGGCCTCCGGTAGCTCCTCTGCTCAGAGCACGTCAAGGACCGGGCTGAGCGGTGGCCCCTCCCCACGCCACACACGCACCAGCACTGCTGCCTGGCTCCAGCCTCTGCGCCCACCACGGGACCCATTGGGTGGCGGGGCGCGGAGGGCTGGCCCATCCAGCCAGCAGAGGCGAGGAAGGCGGCCGGGCCCCGCCAGGGACGTGGGGAGGTGGGGCCGGACGCCGCCCCTACCAGCAGCAGCCTCCGCCGGCACCCTCGGCACTCTGCTCGCCTGTCTCCCTGCGCCTGGCCGGACTTCGGGCTGCCCCCGCCCAGGGCTCAGGGGGCAGCTGCTACTCGGTGCCAAACCCTGTGGGGCACAGAGCCATATACCTCGATGTCGGCCCGCCCCGCCCTGACGTCCACCCGCTCTCTCCACTTCAGGAAAAGCCGCACTTTATGCCCCCACCCCACCCCCACCTCCACCCCGGGGCCCCCGGCAGCCTCGGACGTGGGTCTGAGGACGCAGAACTCACAGCCCCTTGGTACCGAGGCCTGTCGCCTGCCGCACTGAGGGGACCGGCTCCAGCCCGTTTCCCTGACCCCCTAGGTCGTGTTTCTGTTGAGGCTTCCTAGCAAGGTGGCTTGGGGGCCTGGGCCTTCTCCTCTCCAGCCTCCTCGTTTTATTTATGTTTCTGTTTACAAATCGGAGTGGGGTCCTCCAGGGGCAGGGCAGCGCTCCCGGCCCCGGTGTCACCAAGGGGGGCTTTGGCTCGAGCCCGTCCGCAGGGCTGGACTCGACCTTCCCTCGGCCCACCAAGGACCACACTGTGAAGTGACAACTGCCTTGATCCCCTTGCTGTTTTATTTATTAAACTTGATTTGAAGCCCCGTGGGTGCCTCGTGGTGGGTCAGGTGGGTGGGACGCAAGGAGGTGCTGGGCCCCATCCAGGGACCTGGGGGCACGGGGGTCGTGGGGGAGCATGCTCTGTGTCTCAGTGACAGTGCGAGGGAGGTGGCCGTGCAAGTGGAGGTGACTTCCAAGCTGGACCCTGACGGGGACAGGCCTGCCTGTGAGCGCGTGTGAGGGCGAGGCTGGGGCCTCACACGTGCGGGGCAGGGGCCCCTGTGGAGACTGGACGGGGAGGGAGGCCGAGTGGAGGAGGCTCGGGGGCCGGTCGTGCTGGGTGTGTGGAGTCGGGGGTCAGTCCTGGCAGAGCTGGCTGTGCCAGCATGGGAGCCCGGGGCGTTTGGGTGGGACGGGAGGGATTGGAATGGTTGTGACGGAGTTTTCGGTCTGTTCGCGCTTTCAGTGCTTCAGAGGTGGTGGTTGCTGTCCTCTGGTTTCCTCCTTTCTCAGTAAGTGGCGTCTCCAGGCTGGCTTCTTGCCCCGCTCTGTGCGTTTAAGGTTCCTCCGTGGCTGTTCGTGGCTTCGTTGTTCACTTCTTCGTGCTGAGTGTGTGTTTTCTGGAATGGACTGTGGCGTTGCTCCGCTCGCCTGCCCGAGGGCACCTCAGTGTCCTCGATGTGGTGGCGGTGGACGCAGCGCCCGTAAGCCCCCATGTGCAGGTGTGTGTTTGGTGAACACCCGGGAGCTGGACCGCGTGGTGGTTCCCCTGTGCTTTTGTGAGAACCTCCAGGGTGGCTGCCCCTCCGTGCGCCCCTGCCTGAGGCTGCCCGGCCCCGCAGCGCTTGGGGCTGTCGGGACCGTCCCAACAGGCGCTTCCCACGGCCCCCAAAGGCAGGCTCACCCTCCTGAGGCAGGAAGTGAGTCTGCACAGTGTGCTCTTCGCGCTCGTTGGCTGAAAATGTCCGTACCCCTCCTTGGTTTTTCAAGGACTGTTTTCCTTTTTAACTTGGTATAAGATTCTAGGTTTCCTTTTTTTCTTTCGGCATTTTTAAGATGTTCCATTTATTCCTGGGTTCTCTTGTTTCTCACGAGAAATTTGGCATTTTCACTTGTGTTCCCTAAATACGATGTCTTCTTTTTCCTACTGTGATTTTCTCTGTATGTTTGGATGTGTTGCGCCTGGTGTTTCCTACATGGAGCTCCTTGGACCTGAGGGTTGATGCCTTTCATCGCTGGGGGGCTTCCTGGCTGTCATGCGTCAGGTATTTCTGCTGCCCCTTCTGGGCTCTGCTCCTGGGTCCCTGGTTACTCAGCAGTCCCCTGTTGTCGTCTGCGGACTCTGCATGTGTCGTCCTGTCCTCCCTGTGCATCTGGACCCGTCCTTGCTCCCTATCCCTCCTTCCACTGCTCCAGGCTGCCACCTGGCCCGTCCCACTGCATCTGGGACGCCTACGCTGTATATTTTGATTCTAGTATTTGCAGTTGTTTTTTTCTATATTTTTGCTGAAATTCTCCAGTTTTTTTCTTGTACATTCTTTATCCTTTTTGTAACAGTTACTTTAAACTTTTGGATAGTTCACCGTCTGGGCTATTCCTGGACACACATCTCTTAACTGTTTTCCCATGCTTATGGGTCCCAGCGTGTCCCATTCTTGTGGTTGTTTTAAAGGAGTCTCTTGCTCAGTGTCGGCCCATATCTTGCCAGTGCCCTGCCCGGCCTCCCTGTGGCCGTGGCTGCTGCTTTGCGGGCCTTCCTGGCCATAACCGCGTTGGTGCCTGTCTGCCTTGGTTTTCAGAATGTTAGTGCCTGGCGCGAGGCTACGGGAGTCCCGCTCGTGGCGCCGTCCAGGGCTGCCTGTGGACGGGAGTGTGTTCAGGAGTCGAGCATTGGTGTCAGCGCGGTGTTTACTGCTTCTCTTCTTTCTGCTTCCTCTTAACTGTTGTGCCCGGGCACATGGCCCCTTGTGGTGACCAAGGCGGCCACCCTCAGTCTGTGGTCCCTGCAGAAGGTTGGGTGAGCCTTGTTTCTGGGTCTTGTACCCATAACCGCACTAGTAACTCTGGCTGGGCAGGAGGGGTCTTCAGATTGGCTGGGCGGGGGCCACCTCCTCCCCTCACGTGGTCGGACAGGCCTCCCGGGGAGGGGCCGGCGTTCCGGGTGGGGGGGAGCGACGGGAGCACCGAGCACATGGGCAGGAAGGGTGGCAGCTGGGCCCACAGGAGTGGCGTCAGCAGTGGGGCCATGGGGCAGTGGAGGGCCAGGCGAAGGAGGCTGTCCCTCTAGGCCCGGGGACTGGAAATCTGCTTGCAAGGTAGCAGGGGCCTCCGAGGCTCCTGAGCTGGTGCAGAGTGACCGTTGCTCCCCTCAGGGGCATTGTCTGCTGACCAGGAACCTTCTGTACTGTTCGTTATCGCTGGACGTCGTGTACAAAGAGGCCCTGAAAGTGGAGCGGGAGGCGACGTGCCGTCCACCTCTGGTTCAGGGGTCTTGGTGGTGAGCCAGGCCCTGCCTGCCTGCAGGTCCACTTGTTGCCATCCCAGACCCGAGGGCAGAGTCGCCAGCTGCACCGCGCCACACCCAGGTCCCCCGTTCCGTCCCCAGTGGTAGGGGACACCTGCACAGCCTCTGGGATGGGCTTCTTACAAAGAGAAGTGTCGTTGTACTTTTACTATTACTGTTTCCCAGGTTGTCCACGGTTTTCTCCAGTCTACACGGGGGGGAGTAGAGCTCTTTTGTGACCTGCGTTCTAACCATACCGGGCGCTTGGTTTGAGGGGCCTTCCCAGGGGACATGCCAGGATTCCATGGCATGGAATCAGGTGACCCTGATTCCAGCTCCTCTGCTGAAGGAGGCTGGCATGAGCCAGGGCCACACTGGAGGCTGGACCCACAGGCAGCTCCCGGGCTTGGGAGGGGGACGGAGGAGGTGGCCCCAAGCTGACAGTCCTGGGCTGGGGCCTCGGCCTCCCTGGCCCAGGACCCTGGGCTCTGGAGTGGGACTGGGCTGTCCAGACCCGACCCCACTGTTTAGCCAATGCTTCTGTCCCCACAGTTCTTGTTTTCTTGGCTTGTGGTTCTGGGATGGGGCTGCCAGATGAAATACTGGGCACCCAGTTAGATTTGAATCCCAGGTAGACAGATATTTCAGTGTAAGTATATCCCATATAACATTTGGGACATACTTACGGTAACAAGTGATGTGTCGCTTATCTGGGATTCAAGTTTAATGGAGTCCTGTGCGTGTCCTCGTTGAATCTGGCAGCCCTGTTGCTGGGCTGCTGTAAGGATATGGGGCCTGGGCGCCTGGCACATCGGACGCCCGGCGAATGTCCAGAGGTTGGGGCTGGGCTGTGGCTTTGTCCAGCAGAGGCCGCTCCCGTCCCACCAGTCTGGGGGCTGACTGGAGCCTGTAGTGCCTCCCTATCTCGAGGGTCCAGTGGGTGGGGCTTGGCCCTCCCCGCCGAAGCAGAATTGGAGGGTGGGCAGTGGTGGCTGCAGAGCGGGAGCGTGGAGGCGTCTGCGGGGGTCCGATGCCTGCTCACACAGCCCCCACCCCCCCGTAGTTGGAGCCGCAGCTCTTGCTCAGAGACTTGGGATCGAGCTCCATGGTGAGCACTTGGGAAGTGAACTCAGCCCCTGCCGGTGGGCTGTCCCTACTGGGCGACACACAGGACAGCGGTGGGGTCACGGAAAAGGGGTTCTTGGCCTCTGAGGTTTGGAGGACTCCCTGGCCCTCCTGTGCCGCCCGTGTCGCTTTTCCTCGTCAGTCATGACCAGCCTGAAGGACCCGGGCCCGTGGCTTTGCGGGCAGGGGCGGAGGGGTGCGGTGGGAGCTTGACGGCATGCTCGATGGTGTGACCTGCCCTGTCTTCCCTCGTTTCTTGAGAAGCAGGTGGAGACCAGTCTCGTGAAGACGGCTCTGTGACTGTCTCGCACGGCTGTGATCCTGCGAGAGTTCGGGCTCTGGCCCCTGGGCTGTTCCTTGCTCATGGGCTCACCCTCATTCAGAAGCAGTGACTGAGCACCGGGTCTGTGCTGTCCTGCCTCCTGGGGCTCAAGCCTGGGGGTCGGCAGATACAGTCTGAGAGCACAGGAGGGGTGGGGAGGGCACCGTGAGGTCGGGGTGCCCTGCACGAGGGGCGACGTCACTGGGACGGGCTCCCGAATGGGGACTCAGTGCTAAACCGGGAAGGTCACCCTGTCCCCGACCGGAAGGTAGTGCGCCCTTGAGGGGTGGCGGAGTCCTGGGAGCAACGCGGTTCTGGGATTCTGGGTGAATTGGCGCTGGGTTCTGACGGAAGCCCACCTTAGGTGCCCACCTCCACCATTTTGTCTAGTGCTTCCTAGCGGGGCAGGCCACTGGTCAAGCACTTCACTATGACCCCAGGGCGGGTGCTGGCCTGTGCCCATCGTGCAGATGGAGAGACTGAGGCGCCGACTGCCCACTTAGCCTTCCTTGCCTGGACGCGCCCGGCACAGCCACCTGGGGTGCAGCCTGGGCTCCAGGACCCTCGGCAGGGAGGGAGGCCCGTGTCAAGGAGCTGACTCCAGGGTGGCCTGAGCCCCACGAGAAGTGCAGAGAGAGGCGGGGCTGCAGGCTGCACTCAGGGGGCACCTACTGTGTGCCAGCACCTTTCTGCCCACGCCCAGCACCTCTTCCTTGAGACAAGCCTGGGCCCCTCAGGTGGGGGGCGGCAGCAGGGCAGCGGTGACCTCCAGGCACAAGGGGAGACCCGGTCTCCAGGACAGGTGAGGCTCTCGGGCCCCAACTTGGGGCTCAGTTACATCATGCCGCCAAGCCCGGCTCCCCGTGGGGCGGGCCTTGCTGGTCCCCGGGGGATTCCCCAGCTAGCCCTAGTTTTAACCCCTCCTCCTAATCCTTGCTGCCCTCACCACATTTTGACCTTGATCCCGCCCAGGTATTTTAAGGGCAGGGTGAAACAGGTCAGCGGGGCCGGGGCGGGGGGTGGCCACATCTGCTCCAGCCACATGCTCTCCCTTCAGCCACTTGGTCTCCTGGCTCGTCAGGAACAGGCCATGGTCCTTCCCACCCAGTCTCTGCCCGCGGGAGCCTCCCCTGGAGCCTCCCGGGTTCAACCCCACGGTCTCCATCCAGGCCGGGCCCCACCACACTCCTCTTTGGCTGGCCCCGCCCGGCACGCAGTAGGTGCTTCATAAAGAAGCCCACATTTCATTGATGCCAGTATCATGTTGCACCTTCCCTACCTAAACTGAACGTGTCAAGACTACACAGAGAGGAGTAGTCACCCGATTGCCGCAAGGCTACAGTGAAGAGAGTGCCATGATAATGACGCCGGCTAACAGTCTCGTAACACGTATGCCAGGTACCTTCACACGTATAATTCCGTTGCATGAATGAATGAAGGGATGAATGAATGACAGGGCCCACCCCTCCCTGTGATTGCAGCAGGAGGACCCAGTGGACGGAGCCGGAGCCTTCCCGGGGCGGGGCCGCTCTGGCAGGAAGGAGTCCAGGGCTGCTGGATCCCCCTGAGCCTGAAACGGGTCCCTGGCGACAGCCCCACCCCTGCTCAGACAGAGGAAAATCTTCCGGGCAAGTAATCTGAGTCTTCTGGACGCCTTGGAGGAAGTCTGGGGGTGAGGGAGGAAGCTGCAATTTTAGGATGTGCCTTCCCAACTCCTCAGGGTGTGCGGCTGGAAAGGGGGGGTTGCTGGGATGTGCTTCCCGCACTGTCTCCGCCATGCCGCAGGCGGGAGATCCAGGTCCATCAGCTTCCACGCAGGACCTTGTTATGTCCTGGGGGTGGGCTGAGTTATTTTGAGTGTGTGTGTGGGGGGGCGGTGTCTGATGGCCTGCTTAGGGAAAGTTGTTCTGGGCTTCAGGGGCCTCGGCCCAGAGACACCCCCCTCAACCCCACAGTCTGGCCAATGGTGGAGGAGCCACAGATCAGCTGTGCCTTGTCGCCCCCCCCTCCCCACAATACCTTGGCTGTCTCCCAACCCTCACTCCCCCCACGGTGCAGGCGTCTGTTCATCCTCCCAGGAAGCAGGGTTAGGGACTCTGAGTTCAAGTCTCAGCTGCTTGACCTTGGGCCAGGGGAAGCGGCTTCCTGCATCTCTAAAATAAAGCCGGGAAACATCTTTCTGTTTTAAGATTGTTGGAGGGGGTGGGCCGGTGAACGTGGTTTGGGGGTGGGGCTGGGGCCAGGCTGCTTGGGTTCAAACCCCAGCCAGCCCTGCCTCTTGCCACTGTGTGACCTTGAGAGAGTGGCAGAACCTCCCTTGTGTCTCGCCAGGTCCAGGCAGGGCTCTCCAGGAGGTGGTGACACGCCCCGAGGCCTCTCATTTGGTTCCAGCCCCAAGGATCCCGTGTGCGTGTGTGGACCTCCTGCGCCTCCCAGCTCAGGGCTGCCTCGGGACCGGGTGGGCGTGCAGGGCACAGACCCTAACCCTACCCTTCCTAGCGTGCGGGCAAGTTCCTACCGCCCGCACGATTTGCTCCCTGTAAAAGGGGGTAGGAAGTGTGCCACCCAGGAGAAGGGCCTGGCACAAGCAGGGTGGGCGTTGAGGAACTTTCTTAACAATGCCAGGGATGGAAGGGCTGCAAGGATTTTAAGCATCAGGAGGAAAGAAGAAAACCCCTGCAGTTAAGCCGTGACACCCCCCATCTATTTGTAGGCACTTCCTGATTCAGACGTATTCAGACAGGCACACAGGAGCTCAGTGCCCCAAAGACGAAACCGAGGCGCAGCCTGCGGGTGCCCGAGCTCCGTCCTCCTCCACACCCCTTCCTGCTGGCCTCTCCGTTCACCCCTCACTCATTCCTTCGTTTGTTCGTTCCTTCTCCTGACCCCCGACTCAGCCGACCCAATCCGTGGGTGATCGGGGCGTGCGGCCGGACGCGGACGCTCTGGGGTGACACCGGACTAGCCGTCCCTGAGCCTCAGCCTCCCGGCGGGGGGCGGGGAAAATGCTGGGCACCGACGACCCCCCTCCCCCAGCTCGGAGACCCGCGGCCCCTCCTGCCGCGGGTCTCGTACCGACACTGTTCCCCTGCCATCCTCGCGCGCTCCCCACGCCCCTCCTCCCCGCGCGCCTCGGGCGGGGCGGAGGCAGAGTCCGCCCCCTCCCCTCGGAGGCTCCGCCCCTCCCTCCGCTCCCCTGCCCTGCCCGCCCCTCCCGGGTTGGGCCAGGCTCCCCGGCCATGTGACCCCGCGGCCCGTCTGGGACGCGACGGGACGCGCTGGGACGGGCGCCGGGGGTCGCGGGCAGCATGGAGCGGAGGTGGGTCTTCGTGCTGCTCGACGTGCTGTGCGTGCTGGTCGGTAAGAGCCGCGGGGACCCGGGTGTGTGTGTGAGGACCCTTTCCCAGGCGGGCCCATCCCCGGTGCCCGCAAAGTTTTGTAGGACTGGCTGGGGGCTGCAGCGGCCCTATCTCTCGGAGGCCCCCTGGAGGTGGGGGGAGCCGGGGGAGGACCCTCGGGCCGTGGATCGAGCAACGCGCCCCCGCCCCGCGTGCCCCGGCGCCCGCGCGCGCCCTCTCAGGCCTCAGTTTCCCCCGCGCATCCCCGGTCGGAGGGGGTCGGTGTCCCCCGCCCGCGGCAGCAGGAAGTCGCTGCCGGGGGCCCCCCATGCCTCCCCTCCCGCCCTGCCCGGCCCGGCCCGGGCGGTGATTCACGCGGGCGTCGGCTGGGCTCGGGCGAGCCGGGCGGGGGGCGCGGCCGCGGGTCGCCCCGGGAGGCCCTCCACCCCGCATCTTGGGTCGGCTGGTCCAGTGGGGTCTGGGAGGGCGGAGCCCTGGCCGGGGGCGCACGGGCAGTGGTGGGATTCGAACCCGCGCCCCGTCGCCCTCCTCGCTCGGGCCCAGGAGAGCCGGGAGAAGGACTGGGCCGCAGGCTGTTGTGGAACTGGAGGCCTCGGGGTGGCGCGGGCCAAACCTGTCGGGCGGGTTTGCGGGCCAAGCTGGGGGCAGAGGCCCCCTCGCCGCCCCTCCTCCAGGGTCCCGGAAACAAAGGCTGTGTGTTTGCTCCGGGGCTGTGCGGACAATGGCCCCGGAATTCTACCCCCCGCGCAGGGAGGGGCCCCTCCAGCCTAAACTGCCCTACCCCCAGTCAGGCTGGGGACCGAGGGGTCTGCCCTGACTGCAGGCAGAGGCCAGGCTCTCCTCCCATGTCCTAGAAGAGACCCTCTTGGGATGCGCCAGGTGGCAACTGGAGGTCCCCGGGGGCCGTCTGCCAACCCTGGGCGTCGTTTCCCGAGCACTTATTTATTTAAACATTTGTGTGGCACTGACTATGTCAGGCACTAAGCAGCCTGCAATTAATTAAACCTTTTTCTCCAATCAGCCTGTAAGGGGGTGCTGTTATGCTCCCCAGTTTCCACCCAGAGACGTTCAGGTGCCCACTGGAGGTCACACAGCAGCGGGGGAGGGGGGTTGGGTTCAGCTGCCATGTGCCAGGTGCTGGGGGCCCGGGCAGAGCCAGCTCCCAGCCTAGAAGCTTCAGGACACAAAACAGTTCAGTCTTAGATGGTGACAAGGGCCCTGGGGAAAACACCAGGGGTTGACACCAGGGCAGGGAGGCTCTGGTGGTGTCTGCTGTGGGGACATCTGAGCTGGTGCGGCCCAGGCAGAGGGAGGCTCCGTTCCTGTGCTCTGAGCTCTGTGCCCTGAATCCCGGGAGAGCCCAGCTCCCGCTCTGATCGGGGATGCCCGAATCTCCAGCGGGGAGGGCTGGGGCTTGGGGACAGGAGTTGGGGGGCTGACTCGATGCCCGGGCCCCCATGGGAGCCCCTGCTCTGCCCAGGCCGTGGGGTTTCTCGGCCTCTCCTCCTAGGCCTCCACCCTGGCCAGAGAGGTCTTTTGGAAACATTCTCCCTCCCTCTGCTGCAGCCCTCCTGAGACCCCCGCCCCTGCCGCAGAGCCCCTCTCCCCAGCGCTCTGCTCTCCAGGCTCAGGCCCATCTCCGGCCTTGGCACTGGCCACCCCTCTGGGGGGTGTTCTTCCCCAGGTCTCCCCTGTACTTCTTCCTTTACGGCACCTTCCCTGTGTGGCCTCCGCGACACCCTACTGAAGGCCGCAGCCACCTCCCCGATTCCGGTCATCGTGTGCGTATTATTTTTATTCCCAGTTGCTCTCAGCTCCATGAGGCAGACCTCTGTGTTCTTCACCGAGTCTTTCCCTACATCAGCACCATCACACGGTGGTCCCGGAGGCCCTTGAATTTGGCCTTTGGAAGGAGGAGTTGGCCCTGCCCTCCCCCTGCTCTGGTCGTCAGGCCCCAGCAGAGCCACACCCTTTTCCACGTGTCACCTGCCCTGCCAAGGCCAAAGGGCACCCTGCCTGGGTTTGTCTCTGTGCACCCACCCTGGGGAGCAGGGAGCCCTGTGCCCCAGCCGCCCTTGGTCACCCTTGGCTGGCGGGGCCTCTGGACTCCGGGGCTGCGGCCGTGCCAGGCAGGGCCCGGTCATGACTTGTGACTCCTGAAAGCACCTTTGGATTGAGCTCCCGGGGCCTGGGCCGGGCCTGTCGGGTCACCGTGTGGCCGGTTCAGGGACACCACGTGGATGAGGTGTGTTCCTGATCTCTCTGGCCGGCCCTAGAACAAGGAGCAGAGTGTCCTCCTTTTAACAGATGCCTGTTAAACACTGGCCTCGGCCAGGCCCCAGTAGGCTCCAGGGACTCAGCCTTGACCACGACAGGCGCGGCCCCCACCCCAGGTGCTCACGGAGCGCTGTGTGTAGCCGGGGGAATCATTCGAGTGTCACACGGTGACTGCACAGTTGCACACAGGCAAGAACCATGAAGAATGGAAGTTTCCTGCCGTGAGAGGGCTCCCAGGAGCACGGAAGGGAGTTCGAGATGTTCTGGGCCACGAGAAGGATGTGAGCAGAGGCCCTGGTGGCTGCCTGCTGGCTTCGTGCAGAGGGCAGAGAGGAGGCTGGAGGGAAGCGAGGCGGGGAGAGGGTGGGCGACGTTGGGGGGGTGGACACTGGGCCTGGGCAGGACTTTGGTGTTTATCTGATGATGACGGGGAACCACAAGGGGGTTTAATGGGGCAGTGACCTCCCATTTGCTGTGAGAAAAGCTCCTCCTAGCTCTCGGGTGGGCTCGGAGGTGAGGGGACCCGGAGGGAGGCTGAGGCAGGCGTCCAAGCGCTCGGTGCCGGCGCAGGCTCGTCCGTGTGGCCCTGGGGCTCAGAGAACCTCGTGGCTACCGGCCTCCTCTCCCCAACCCCAGCCTCTCTGCCTTCCGCCATCCTGACGCTCGTGCACGCCCCGTACAAGCGAGGATTCTACTGCGGAGATGACTCCATCCGGTACCCCTACCGTCCAGACACCATCACCCACGGGCTCATGGCCGGGGTCATCATCACCACCACCGTCATACTTGTAAGGCAGGAGGGGTGTGGAGGGCGGAGGGCTGGGGCGTTAGCAGGTCGAGTCCTGCCCGGGGTGGTGTCTGTGGGGAAGAGGGCCCCCTTGGAGTTCCCAGCCCCCCAGTGACCGTAGGGAGGCCGCGCACCCTGACCCCTTTCTTCAGCAGCCCTGAAGTCCCCAGCTGTTCCCCGCAGGTGTCGGCCGGGGAGGCCTACCTGGTGTACACAGACCGCCTCTACTCCCGCTCCGACTTCAACAACTACCTGGCCGCCCTCTACAAGGTGTTGGGGGCGTTCCTGTTCGGGGCTGCAGTGAGCCAGTCGCTGACAGACCTGGCCAAGTACATGACCGGCCGGCTGCGGCCCAACTTCCTGGCCGTGTGTGACCCTGACTGGAGCCGTGTCAACTGCTCCGTGTATGTGCAGGTGGAGGTGTGCAGGGGAAGGCCTGCTGACGTCACCGAGTCCAGGTAGGTGCCGCGGGGGCCCCGGGCCGCAGACACCCCACCCGGGGAGGAGAGTGGGGGCTGGAGAAGGGCCCTCGGGAGCTGGATATTGAGGGATGAGTTGTCAGGTATAGAAGGTACAGGGGCTCCACGCTGGGCAGAGAACAGGCAGGAGCAAGGCCTGCAGGTGCCCGTGGGCCTGTGTCCTGCAGGCAGGGAGGTGAGGTGGTGCCAGGCGTGTCGGGCCCTGGAGCAGAGCAGGAGGCTTCAGGAGGAGTGACCCACCTCCCCTAAATTTCAGGCCCCATCCTCACGCTGCTGCTCTGTCCTCTCACCATCTCTACTGGTAAACTTTTCATTTAATTGATGTCCTTATTTTCCTTCTTTAAAAATTAGATAAAAATTCACAAAGTATAAAATTCACCAATTTAACCATCTTAAGCTTCTGTCAGTTTTTGCCTCCTGTATTTTGGGCTCTGTTGTTAGGTGCTTATATCTTTGTAATTGTTACTTTTATACCTTCTTAATGGATGGATCCTTTTCCCGCTCTATAATGCTCTTTGTCTTGTTGTTTGTTTTGTGTATATTGTATCTTTTTTGTTTGTATTTCAATTTCTCCATTACTGCCTTTTCTGTTAATAGGTATTTACTCTGCAAAAAATTTGCAACTGTATAGTTCCACACCCCCCCGCCCCCTTACGAGGTTATTGTCACAAATTATACCTTTATACATTGTGTGCTCATCAACATAGATTTATAATTACTGTTTCTAAAAAATTGAGCTGTATTTGCCGTATAACGTTATGTTAGTTTCAGGTGTACAGCATAAAGATGAGATGTTTGTACTTATTGTGGAATGATCCAGTAAGTTTAGTTATGTGCAGTTGTTTTTTCTTTTTTTAATCACGTAGGGAAAAGCAGGACTGTAAACCAAAATACATTAACACTGCTGTTTATGTTTTGTATTTACTTTTACTGGTGACTTTTCCGGGCTTTTTTGTGGATTTGAGTTACTGTCTAGTATCCTTCATTCCTCCATGAAAGACTCCCTTTAGTATTTCTTGTAGCGCTTGTAGGTGTAGGAGCTATGAAGTTTCTTGGTTCTTGTTGATCTGGGAATGTCTAGATTTCTCCTTTATTTTTACAGGATCATTTTGCCAGATGTAGAATTCGTGATTCACAGGCGTTTTTTTCCTTTCAGTACTTTTGAGTATGTCATCCTTCTGGCCTCCATGGTTTCTGATAAGAAATGAGCTACTAATCTTACTGAGGATTCCTCGTACACAATGAATGCCTTCTCTTGCTGCTTTCAAGATTTTCTCCTTGACTGTCTTTTGGTGGCCTGATTATACTGTGTCTCTTTGTGGCTCTCTTTGAGTTCATCCTCTCTGAAGTTCATTGGGCTTTTTGGACGTGTAGAGTGATGTTTTTCATTTGATGAAAATATTCTTCAAGTATTCTTCCTGCCGCTTTCTCTCTTCTCCTTTGGAGACGCTTATACGTATATATGTTGGTACATTTGATGGTGTCCCACAAGGCTCTGCGTTTCATTCATTTTTCTTCATTCTTCTTTTTTGTTCCTTAGACCGAAAGTCTCGATTGACCTATCTCCACACACGCTTCTGCCTGCTCAGATCTGCTTTTGAGCCCGTCGGGTGATTTATTTCAGATACTATAGTTTTGAACTCCACAATTTCTATTTGTTTCCTTTTTATAACTTCTGTTTCTCTTTGGTGTTCTCTATTAGGTGAGACATCATTCTCACAGTCCCTTTAGCTCTCTGAACATATTTTAAATGGCAGATTAAAAGTCTTTATCTAGTGAGTCTAACATCTGGGCTTCCTCAGGGACAGCTTCTAGTAATAGATTTTTTTTCCCTAGGTACTTCCCGCATTTTTTCATGCGTGCCTTATAATTTTGTTGTTGTTGTTGTTGAAAACCGGGCATTTTCAATGTTATAATGTAGCAACTCTGGAAATCAGATTCTACTCTCCCCAGGGCTTGTTTTTGCTGTTTGTTGTAGTTGTTGGTTGTTTGCTTAGTGAGTGTTGTGAACTAACTTTGTAGAGTCGGAGTGGCCGTGAAGTTCTGCTGTTAGCTGAGTGATCAGCTAACGATTGGACAGATATGTCCTTAAATACCTGGAACCGGGGGAAAAAAAATTCCATTTTACAGACGGGCTTTGTGTGCTATGTTGGGGCATGTCAGCTGACAACTCTGCCTTAACCTTTACTTACTTCTTGCTTGGTCAACCAGAGGTGAGAGCTTAGGGCCTTCTCAGGTCTTTCCTGAGCCCTGAGGCCCAGCCCTGGCCTCTGGAATCCCAGCCCTTATTCTCCAGAGCTTCTCATTCCCTGGCCTTTCCTCCCAAGCTTTTTGGTGAGTCTGTCTGCTGCAACTGCTATCCGTTGCCCCAGGCGATGGTGACCATTACATTTGCTGTAAATATTTACGACCAGTGATCCAGGGAGCCATCAGACAGGACCGAACTATCTCAGTTCTTTGTAAGTGAGCTCTGTTCTCCCTCCACGGCCACCACCAATCTGATTCTTACCGTTGTTGTCAGTTTTTTAGTTGCTTTTACGGGGTGGGGGGATGGACCTTTGGAGTCTCTTAATCTGCCATCTTTTCTCTTGTCGGTTGATGTCCTTTGTTAAAACTTGAAATTATGTAAAAAGAAAATGTGGGGCTTCCCTGGTGGCGCAGTGGTTGAGAGTCCGCCTGCCGATGCAGGGGACACGGGTTCGTGCCCCGGTCCGCAAAGATCCCACGTGCTGCGGAGCGGCTGGGCCTGTGAGCCATGGCCGCTGAGCCTGCGCGTCCGGAGCCTGTGCTGCGCAACGGGAGGGGCCACAACAGTGAGAGGCCCGCGTGCTGCAAAAAAAAAAGAGGAAATGTGAGCCTTGTATCAGTGACCACAGGTGCAAAATGGTCTTGAAAAGAAACACAGTGAAAGTGAAGCTGCTGGCTAGACACAGTTGTCTGACCTCAGTTCCGTGTTCAGGGCCTGCAGCATTTTTGTGGTGAGGCCTTAAAGACCGCGAGACCCTATCGCATTGTCAGAGAAATGGAAAGGGAAGAACTGATGGTGTCCAACAGTGGCCGTGTTTCTACCTGAAATCTTCCCAGACTCTGGGAGGCATGGCAGGATAGGACCGGGGCCGGGGGTGTTTGAAGGCAGAGGCGCTGAGTGTGGGCCCTCCTGAAACCTGCCGCGCTCTCCTTTCTCAGATTATCCTTCTACTCTGGACACTCCTCCTTTGGAATGTACTGCATGATGTTCTTGGCGGTGAGTTTGTTTCTCTGTGACTCGCTTGTGGTGGAGCGGTGGCCTAGGCCCTTCCCTGGGCCTCAGTAAAGCGGGGTGGGTGGAGGTGGTGATGGATGGGCTCTGGCTTGTTGATAAAAACTGGAGGCCCTGGGCCTACAGGTTCCAGGCTCCTGGCCTCAGTGTCACCGTCTGTGCGTCCGGCGGGGGTGGGCGGGCAGGCTCCCATGCTGACGGCTGCTCTTGGCCCCCAGCTCTACGTGCAGGCCCGGCTGTGCTGGAAGTGGGCACGGCTGCTGCGGCCCACCGTGCAGTTTTTCCTGGTGGCCTTTGCCCTTTACGTGGGCTACACCCGTGTGTCTGACTACAAACACCACTGGAGTGATGTTCTCGTTGGCCTCCTGCAGGGGGCGCTGGTGGCCGGCCTCACTGTGAGCTCCCGGGCCCCGACCCCCTGCCCTGACCAGAGACCCCCCTCTGGGGCCCTGCTGCCCTCTCTCTGCCTCTCCAGGACCCAAGCCCTCTCCTCCCATCTTTCCCCTAAGATCCCCCCCTCTGCTGTCCTCATTGACCCCGCCACGGTGCCCCTCAGCTCCTGGGCTCTACTGCCCCTCCCTGCCCTGTGCTGCCGCATCCCGTCCTGCCCCCGCCCAGTCAGCTCCTGCCTTCCTCTCCTCTGCTAGGTCCGCTACGTCTCCGACTTCTTCAAAGCCCGGCCCCCGCGGCACTGCCTGGAGGATGAAGAGGTAGAGCGGACACCCAGCCATCACTGACACTGGCCCTGGGCGAGGCTGGCTGCAGCCTCTGCGGGTCCCCTCCTGCTGGGGCTCGGGCTGTGGGCAGCGAGCGTGTCCATGGTCCTGGCAGGTCCCTAAGCCAGGATGGCTGGATCCTGGCGTGGGTTCCGCTAACCCCACCTCCATGCACTGGGCTAGGGGGTACCTGGGGCAGCCCTAGCGTGTGGAGGGGGACTCTTCCTCAGAACCCCTGTCTTTTGTTGGCTTAGGGAAGGGACTGAGAGATCCCAGTGGATGCCGGTTTTGTAAAATGTGACCTCTATTTGGATTTTTAGTAAAATAGGGCGTTTGCTTGACAGATGTTATCAGCACCTCTTCCTTATGGCCGTTCTGAGGACTCTGTTCCTACAGCAGAGGGGGAGACCCTCTCTGGTTGGGGGCTCAGCTGAGCGAACCAGCCATGCCTGCGTTGCTCCTCTGGTCACGTGGGCAGGAGGGGTGCAGGAGAAAGGCCGACTGCCCGTTCCACTCTCCTGTGGCGCTAAGGTTGGGGGTCAGGTGGACCTGCACAAGCAGTCGGGGTGTCACCCTGCAGAGAGAGCCCTGAACAAGACACCTGCCGTTGTTTGGCCCCCGGGGCCGGGGAGGCTAGCAGAGACCCGAGTCCACGTCGCGTGGAGAGGTGTATGTACAGCTCTTCCCTCCTCCCAGTAAGGAGGCCTCTGCCGGGGGCCCCTGTGCAGGCCCCCAAATGTAAGGGCTTGGGAAGAAGTTCAGATGCGGTTAAGACCATGGCCACAGGAGCCTGGGTCCTCATCAGCACCCCCAGAGACTGACTGTGTGCAGGGCTGTGCTCAGGTCCGCTGAGAGGGCAGCTCCCGTGGGCTCTGCCAGGTGGAGCCTTGCAGTGGCCGGTGTTGAGTTGGAAAGATCACACGTGGGGTTTGGGCCTGGAGCGGGCTCCTTATGCCCTTTTGCTGGGGGATATACCACCCCAGCCCCGGCCCGGGCCTCAGAGTCCCTCCCCTTCGAATGACCGGGACCTCTGCCCTCGGATCGTCCCGTCTCAGTAGTGCCCACCTGCGTCTGTCCATCCCTGTGTCCCTGGAGGACTCACTGAAGCTGAAACTCCCCCAGTCCTGACCCCTTCCCTCTGGTCACATAGACCCCTGTGCACATGGGGCTTCAGAAACGGGCCCCCATGACTTCTGCCCTGGAATGGGAACCGCTCACTCACCATCCACAGAAGTGAATGTCAGGCAAGCGGCATAGATCAGGCCATAAACAAACCTTACAGAGGGAAAATAGGTTCAAAACCTTAGCATGGGGAAGACTTTTGTAACTGGGAAAAATAGAGAACGGGAAGTAGAGGGAAGCTGGGGCCCAGGCCGGGGCGGGGGGTGGTCAAGAGGTGGAACAGACGATGGGGGATAGACTCCATGTGCCAGGAAGGTGTCCAAGGTGACTGAAGCTTCTGGACCTGATCACTGATGGGCCGGGGTCCCTGAAACTTGCAGAACACACAGAGCTTACCTGGTCAACCAGAGCGTAAGTAGGAAGTTTAATCTTTCGTCAAATATCTGGGCAAAATGGGTGATTTAGTTTTAAGAGTCTGTTTTTGTTTTACCTGCACCCAGAACCTGTCTTATTCTGTATCCATTTCAGGGTGTTCCCGTCTGGTCTTAGCAGTGCCTGGGGGCCGAGATGCAGCCTAGCAGCCTGCACTGGAGGCCAAGATGGAGAAGATGAAGATCTTCACGGCCACCATGGCCTTGCCCTCAGCCTGTGGTAGATGGGGAGGGAGGTGGCCCACACACTGCACGGCAGCAGGACGCTGAAGGTCAGGAACTTGGCTTCCTTGAAGGTACTGGGCAGGTTCCGGGCCAGGAAAGCCCTGGTGAAGCTCCCCGGGGCTAGGAGCCCAGGTATCCCAGGGCACAGTAGAAGAGAGGGACCAAGCCCCGGTTGCAGGCGAGGAGGACACATCTAGGCTCGGAGTGCGTGTCTGTGTCAGTGAAGAGAAGAGAGGTTCCCAGGCAGATTCCACAGAGAGTCGGGTGGATTGGGGAGTGGATGAAGGTGAAGTCGGGTGCCCCTGACACCAAGCAACTTTCCTCCCAGGAGCAGTGATCCTGAAAGTCAAGACCACACAGAGGGTTTGGGCCCAAACAGTGGAAACAGCGCAGTAAACACCGTGCCAGATGTGGTTGCTGGAGGGCGCAGGTGGCTGTGCTGGGACGGCCGATGAGAGGTGAGCAGCACAGAAAGCCTGGGCGCAGGGAGATTAGGAGGACGCAGCTGAGAGTCTCGCTCTTGGCCTCGACTGTGGGCGAGTCTCGGGCTTAACGAAGACCCCCAAGGACCACAGCTGTGAGAGCAGTGGAGGAGAGAGCCGCCCCCAAAGGGTCCTCAGAAGCTGGGCAGGTCACAGCCGTTGGGGGGTGGGGGGGCAGCGTTCTCTCTTACTGTTTGAGTATAGGATGCTGCACACACTGGTTTGCATCTGACAAGAAGAGCAGAGATGCAGTGTTTCAGGTGCAGTAATTCTTACGCATCCAAGCATCAGTGTGTGGTCACATTGGAAGTTAGGACATATTGATACACCCAGGCGGCGCCGTAAGGAAACTCTCATGCGTAATTTGAGGTTTACGGTCCTTATGGTTCTATGGCAAGAATAGTCTTTTCTCTTTTCCTCTTTACGTGGAGGGGGGTGGGGGTGGTGTTTCTTTAGTTGATTCTCATGGGAAGCTCCTAGGTCCTTAGCCAGGGAAATACCATTTCTCATGGCATGTTCTCGACGCTCAACATTCCGTCTGCCTTCTGATGTCGGGTTTTGAGAACCCCTCCTAACTGAGTGTCGAACCATATGCAGGAATTTCTGTGCAGCACGGTGCCGTGGTTTGGTAGGAAGTCATGCTTGCTTTTTCACAGGTGAGATTTTGTAAGGGCTGTGACTGACAATATTTCACAGTACAAAAAATGGGATGAAAATGTGGCAAAATGGAGTAATTATGAAGTCTGCCTGTTTGTGTACAGGAATCCATGATGTCACTCTCTTTACTGTATCTTGAAAACTTTTACAGTCATTCAAAACAGGAAAGCTCTGCCTAAGTGAATCTTCCTAAGTTGAAAAATAATGTATTCATTCCTCATTCACCAAATAAATCCCTGTTTAAGTTGTAACAACATAAAATCCTAATGGAAAAACTTTGTAATGTTGGTTACTGTAGCGGT
Organism: Delphinus delphis; assembly: GCF_949987515.2. Lineage (NCBI taxonomy): Eukaryota > Metazoa > Chordata > Mammalia > Artiodactyla > Delphinidae > Delphinus > Delphinus delphis. The sequence goes on along the minus strand of NC_082685.1, from coordinate 1,673,157 downwards.
TTCTGCTCGTGGGTTCCCAGCAGCAGCGGAGGTCATGACGTTCATGTCTGTCTGACCGACCACAAACGGGCCATTGGTAGGGACTTCGTGGAGGGTCACCCCCTGAGGCTGTGTGGTTTGGGGATTCTTCCTGGAGGCTTAGCGGCCTCAAGCCTGCTAGACTAGCCCCTCCGGTACCGTCAGCCCTCGAGCACCTCTTATGGGGGGTGGGGGGGGGTGCTGTTCTATTGCAATTTTTAAACCCTGTGCTTTTCCTTCAGCCCCTTAGAGCATAGTTTCAGCAGCTGGACAGCTCCTAGGTCTCCTGTCGGCCTGCTGACTTCCCGTATCTGATGTAAACATGCCCCAGAATTTTTCTGTTGGCCTCATTTTTATCAGTGTGAATTTTTGGGATCCAAGTAGCCCAGTTTATACGATTGAGAGCTACATTTCTGGGTGAATCTAGGGCACTAAGGAACAATTTCCAATTGGAAAAAGGCTGGAATCACTTGACAACGGGCATCCACCCTGCAAGGGTGCCCAGATCTCCCCCGTGCATGTCTTTCCTTGGGCTCCAGAGAGAACGCTCACCTCTCACATCATCACAGACCAACAGCCCCGCCCAGGTCCAGCCATGGGGCAGCGGCAGCCACACCATGCCTGAGGCCAGAGGAGCACTCCTGGAGGCCACCTGACTCAGACCTGGTGACTGACCCTTGACACTCAGCAGAAGGTCACAGGGACCTTCAGTGACCTGAACGGGAAGGAGAAAAGCATGGTCATTTTCTTCTCCAAAGAAACGATCAAGAGAGAATACCTCTGTGGTACTCATTTGAATCATATTCCTTTTCACCTGCCGTGGAAAGCGATCTGGAGATTAAACGTTACTTTCAGTAAGTGCAGCTGCAAGGGTTTCTTCGTACCATGTTTTCTTTTCTTTATCTTTCTGGCCACACCGCACGGCTTGCAGGGTTTTAGTTCCCTGAGCGGCGACTGAACCCGGGTCCTGGCAGTGAAAGCGCCAGGTCCTAACCACGGGACCACCAGGAGATTCCCCATATTTTATTTTCAACGTCACTGGAAGGGCTACCTGGAAAAATTGCTCAGAACCTATTTCTAGGACCTCCTGTGGTTGACTTTAGCCTGTAAAGTCTTCATTGTCTCCCTTGTCGTTGCCGAGTCAAGTAAAGAACACGCCACCCCAGTTCTGTGCATTCCGGTTTTCCACCTTGAACGACGTACAAGGACATTCTCTCTTCATTTGTTTTACCGCCCTATTTGTTGCTGGACAGGACGTGTATTCAGCCCTGCCCCCGCCGCGCTTTCATCTCCACTTGTGGGAATTTGTAGAGGTCCAGCAGTGTCTCCCTGAGCAGGAAAAAGCTGATGTGGTTCCCGCAGTGACAGCGGTGGCTGTGTTCTCTTTCTCACAGGTGAAATACAGGTTGGTCTGGCCCGCTCCTGACAGCCAAGCCAGGGAGCTTCGCCAAGGTCCTTTGGTCTCTTTTGTAGGAAATGGACACGTGATATCCTAAGGGTGTGTTAGGTGGGTGATTGGTGTTCCTGTTGATCTCCTCAGGGTCAAGTCCAAAGATCAGAATGTAAATATAGTTTCTGAATATCCACCTGCATCAAAGGAAGAGCATTAGGGATTCGAAGTCATCCACACATGTGGTGATTATCTATGAGGCTAATCACAGGGCACCCTGTGGTGCTTTGTCCAAACATGGAAGCCACCAATGACACGTGGCTTTTAAAATTCAAATCAATTTAAATGAACGAGATAAAAATCCAGTCTACCGGTCACAGTAGGCTGAGGAGAAGAAAAAGGATATTTCTGTCATTGGAGGAATTCTTTTGAGATATTCTTGTTTAGAGAATTAAAACTAAGAAAATTCAGTTAGGGTTAAGGTTCCAAGTGAGGGTTAAGGTCAGGGTCAGAGGTTAGGTTCAGGATGAGATTAAGGTCAAGGTCATCATTAAGGAGTGAGGAGGTAGCTCCGTATCCTTGCTGGCTGAGCGACCATATCAATTAATTGGAATTCTCTGCATAAACGAAACTGAGGGGAAAAATAGACGGCCATACAATTATAGTGGAGACTTTGCTATCCACTTTTGGTAGTGGGTAGATCTAACAGACAGAACCAACAACAAGCAAAAATAAATACATAAATAAAAATAAAAATCGGTGGACTTGAATAACACCACAGACCGAATGGACCTAACAGACATATGTGGAACTTTCAGCCCAACAACAGCAGGATGTACATTCTTCTCAAGCGCATATGGCACATTCTCAAGGATAGATCACATGTTAGGTCAACAACTCTTTAAGAAGATTGATATATACCAAATGTCTTTTCTAACCACAGTGGAATAAAACTAGAAATCAATGGTAGAAGGAAAACTGGAAAATTCACAAATAGGTGAAAATTAAATAACACACGTTGAACAATCAGTGGGTCAAAGAAGAAATAAAAAGTGAAATCTGAAAATATCTTGAGACAAACAAAAATGGAAACACAGCATACCAAAACTTGTGAGATGCAAAGAAATAGAAAACTGTCCCTGTTTGCAGATGACGTATCTTTATCTATAGAAAACCCTAAAGACCAGAAACGAAAAACCTGCTAGAAATAAATGCATTCAGCAAAGTTGCAGAATACAACTCAAAAATCAGTTGTTGTATCTATACACTAATTAATAGTGATTGATGTTGAATCTTTTCAGGTGACTTGTCATCTGTAAACCTTCTTTGGACAATTGTCTATTCAGGTGCTTTGTTCATTTAAAAATTGGGTTGTCTGTGTTTGGTTCAGTTGTAAAAGTTTTTTGTACGTTAGGGCTAGAGTTAGGATATAAGTGTTAGGGTTTAGGGTTGGGATTGGAGTCAGGGGTTAAGGGCCAGGGTCAGAGTTAGAGGTCAAAGTTTAGAGTCCAAGGTCTAGGGTTCCAGGGTTAGGGTTGTTAGGGTTTAGGGTTTGAAGTTGAAGGTTGGGGTTAGGTTTAAGCCTCACTGGCCCACTTCCCCCTCTTCTTTCCCATCTCTCTGAGGCCTCCAAGGATGGATAGGACTCACCTGGTCACGAGGCCCTAGCCTGACAAGGGTCTCCATGGTACCAGGGGCCTCAAAGAGACCCTCAAGTCTGACACATGAGTCAGGAGTTGAGCTGGACAATTGGTTGTCTGCCCTGCCTAGTCCTGGGCTCTGACAGTGGAAGAATGAAATGCCCACACTGGTCACTGACTGTTTCAATCCAACCTAACCTCAGTCAAGGATTGTGAAGGGCCTCAGAAGTCAGGCGGGGAAGGTGATGCCGGCCCCACTCTATCCGGGCAGTCCCCAGGTCCAGTGCAGCCCTGACACATGAGGGTACTTAGTAGACGTGTATAGGTTTATGCAGGACTGGGTGCAGCGGCCTGCCAGCCCCCAGGTGCTGCCTTGATGGCTGGTGTGGCCCTCCTGGGACTTGATGAATCCTTTGTCCCATCTGAGTGGGCAGCAGAAACGGGTCTCAGAACAGCCCTTGGTCTCCGACCATCCAGGCAGGCATCTGTGGCTGTCCAGCTCAGGTCAGTCTGGGCCCCCTCAAGCCCCCGTGGCCAGTTACTGAGCTGACCCTGCTGCTGGGTGATTGACCAGCTACCTGGGCAGCCTAGAGAGCCCCTTGGGGTTTTCTAATTCCCAATATCTCTACGGTTGGGAAAAGGGCCTCCTTCCTCACAGCCAGTTAGGTAATGGCCCTCTAAACGTTGAGTGTGACCCTGGCCACCACAACCAGACAGTGGCCCTGCAGTCCTTTGGCCTTCTGGTTGTAACAAAGTTTGACATTCATGTTCATTGAGAATCAAAGATATGGGAGCAACTGGGCCTCCCGGTGGGCAGTTTCACACTAAGGCCTTGTGTTCTTGGAGAGCCATGTGCGTCCACGGTCCAGCCCCTGTGGTCTCCAGAAAGCCAGCCAACTGTGGATTCCATGGTATGGAATAATCCTGGAGCCTCCCTCTGCTTCACTGAGCCAGTTTCCTTGCCATCCTAGCATTCGGTCGAAGGCACATGGCCTGTTCTGGGCCAGTCTCTGAGATGAAGGGATCCAGTGCCCAAGGCAGGAGCCCTGAGTTTACCACCAGTACCCACCTTGCTTTTTCAGCAAGTGGAAGAGCTTGCCATCCTGGGAGGACAGCAACGGCACTGGGTGGGCGGCTGCAGCCCCTGACCCTAAGTCGACCCCTTCTTTCCCTGGGGTTCCGATCCCACAGCTGTACAGCGGGCTGTCAGTGATGTGGGATCTGCTGCTTTCACTGAGCCGGCATCTGTCCTCATGTCCAAGTCCAGCACCTCAGCTTTCCTTTGGGAACTACCTCTCCCCTGCTTCCAGTCTAAACAGTTCCAGAGGGCTGACCCTCCATCTCACCTGCCGTGAAGACAGGTGTACGATCCAAGTCTAGCCAATCCCATGTTCCATCCTGTGGGTGCTCTGATGGGCTCAAGGATGAGAATGTGACCCGAGCCAGGCCAAAGGCATTTAAAGCTGCGATTCTCATGGAGCCCTAGGGACGGAGAAACCCTTCGCAGTAGACCCGCGGAAGCAGTGAGAGAGACCGTGCCTGTGAATGGGCCACCCCAGGGCACTTAGTAGGGCAGGGCTGGAGAGGGACCAGGTCACACTGCGAAAGGGTGAGCCCCTGGGTCTGCCAGGTCCAAAGCCGTTCTTCAACTTGCCTCTTGCAATTATTAGTTTACGTCTATCATTTAAAGATACTAATTTATTTTACTTCAGTAAGTGTGTCCGGTCACTTGCCATCCAAAAAGTCCCGACACTTGAGAATCCATAATCCCTGAGATCCCTTCAGTTGTCCTCACTGGGCGTGGCGTGGCTGGAAGAGTTGAAGACACTGGTTGGGGTCTGGTCTTAGGGGAGCTGCCGAACGTCTCCGTCCCTGTTCCTTCCTTTTCCCAGGGGAGGAAAACCCCTGAACAACAAGCAAAAACCAGCAGAGGGAAGAGGTCCCTGGGTGGTTAACCGGTCCGTTTGTATTTTCTTTATTTTAGGGTCAATTTTGTTACTGTGTATTTTTACTAGGAAATCACCCATTTCCACTAGTTTTCCAGTTTGATGCAATAGGTTTCTCATATTTGACTTGCGATTTCTCCTCTTCTGGTTTTCTACAGAACTGTTACAATGAGTGAACCGATATTCATACGTTATTTTAAACTAAAATGTCCCTATTTTATCTGGGTTCCCTTCTACCTTTTCTGTGCTAGATCCCATCCAGGGTATCACATGACATTTATCTGTTATGTCTCTTTGGGCTCCTCTTGGCTTGGACAGTTTCTAGACGCCTTGTGTCAATGACCTTGACGGAGGTAGGTCACCGTGCAGACCCCACACTTCAGGAAAGGGGAGTTAGCTTCACTTCCCTGATGCATGGTTGAGTGTCTTATCAATTGTTTGGAATCCCCCTGCATACGAGATTTCTATTCAACCTCATTTATTTAAAAAAAAAAAAAAATCTGTGCGATCATTTATTTCTTACCGGTGTGGACACCTGGATAGATATTTTAGGCTTTTTGGTTATAATCCAGCACTGCAGTATTTGGTTGCTTCATTCATTCCTGCTCTGGCTACTGAGAGCTCTTTCCATTGGTCCTGTTTCCCTTGACATAATTCCATCGGTGGGTTTTTTTTTTCTTGGTACTTTCCTATTTATACTTCAGGGTTATCCTGGCCGATATGTTTACCGTCTCAGTCCTAGTATCAGCCATTTCTTCAAAGAGCCCTGGTTCCTTTTACCAGAGAATGATATTAAAACATGTGGGAGCTAAATGTGCTCAGCTGACAACGCAGGGAAATGTATGCATGCATTCTAACCTGTGTGAGTTGTGGGCGCTCAGGGCGGGCGGGGCGGCTCCAAAACATGTCACGACGACAGAGTGATCATTTTAAATTCAAGTTACTTAAGAAACAGGCTGAAGCAAGAGGAACACTTTGACCCTTCTCTCTGTCTTCCTGAAAGCAGGAAATAAATCTCCTGTGTGAAAGGTGCATCTGGAGGTAAAAGGACACCGCTATTGCTAGAGACAAGGAATTCAGGGCCAGGAACATAGATGAACAAACCTCATTACTTCTTTTTGTTTAAACGCTCATACACCACCACCAAGTGGGTTTTATTTTATTATTATTTTTTGGCTGCGTTGGGTCTTCGTTGCGGTGCGCGGGCTTCTCGTTTCAGTGGCTTCTCTTGTTGCACGGGGTCTATGCATGCGGGCTCAGTAGTTGCGGCACGCGAGCCCTAGGGCGTGTGGGCTTTAGTAGTTGCAGCCCGTAGGCTCGGGAGTTGTGGCGCATGGGCTCAGTTGCCCCGCGGCATGTGGGATCTTCCTGGACCAGGGCTCGAACCCGTGTCCCCTGCATGGGCAGGCGGATTCTTAACCACTGCACCACCAGGGAAGCCCCTACTGCTTTAATTTACTCCCGAAGCCCAGACTCTGTTTAGATTCTTCACTAATTGAACACGTCAAACCTCAGTTTCTTTGTCCTGTCAATTCCTCACAAATTTATTGTTTCTTTGCCTAAAAAGTATAAAAGCTGCCTGCTCTGACTACTACTTAGGTCCCATTTCTGTGAGACCTCTGTGTGCAGGGATAGAGATTTGTTTTTTCCTCCTGTTAATCTGGCTTGTGTCAATTTTATTATCGGTTCAGCCGCAAGAACTCAAAAGGAAAATTCCCCCTCGCTGACAGTATATTCACCTAATTATAAAGATTTCTGTGTGGAACTGTCTTTATCCATATTAAACTAAAGATGAGTTTATACTGATGTCTCCAACATGATCTTTTATCACATGGATGTTGTAACCTTCTCCCCTTAATTATCTGTAACTTTCCACTCAGACGGTGAGAAAACTGCCTCCCACTGTCTGTCGTTTATTTAATTCGTTGCTTGTTCTCTTCCAGGTTACAGATATACTGGTTTCAGTATTGGTAGCTACTACCCCATGGGAAAGACTTTCATAAAATAGAGTCCGCTGTTTATGTGTGGTTCATTTTGCCTTTAGTCTACAGAGTCTGCTCATTTCCAAAGTTACTGAGGTCACCACCAGCAGTGAGTTTTTTTCATACATTTATCAATTGGTTAGATGCTTTGTTACATTCTGCATTCCATCGTGTGACACTCCTATATCCTAAATAACTGAATTTTAATAGATTAGGATTTACTTATTGGACTGTACAAATCCATGGGTTTAGACAAACGCACAGTGTCTGTTATCCATCACTTAAGTATCAAATGGAACCCTTCACCCCACCCCACCCCAGAATCTGTTTACCGTCTCTGTTTTGCCTTTTCCACATTTTCATATGAATGGGGGTCATACAATGTATAGCCTCTTCTGGCTGTATTATTTCACTTAGTATAATTCATGTAAGATTCATCCTTTTTTTTTTTTTGCATGGGCTGATGGTTCATTCCTTTATATTTCTGAAGAGTATTCCACTGCATGTGTATGAGAGGAAAAAGAATTTTTCCCTCTATCATTGTAGGTTCTTTGTTGAGACACCCCCCCACACCATAATAAAAGATTACCAGGAAAAAAAACAGAAGTTTAATAACATGTGTACCTTTTGTATGCATGAGAGATACCCAGGAAAACTGAGTAACTCCCTGAAATGGCCCAAATCACTTTACATACCATCTTCTTCTAAATGGAAAGAAAACAGGGGTGTGGTTGCTGTGCGGATTTAATTCAGACCTTTTCCACTGAGAAGAATTTCTTGAGGTTTTGTCACCCTTCTATTCTTAGTTTGGGGAGGGAGATAACCTTTCAAATGAAGAGTTCCCTTATAAATGTAAATTTCCTTCACAAAAGGGCCATCTTGACTTGGGTTTCAGAGGTTTTTTTTTTTTTTTTTTTCAGAGATTCTTATGTGTCTTTTTTTTTTTTAAAGATTTTTTTGATATGGACCATTTTTAAAGTCTTTATTGAATTTGTTACAATATTGCTTCTGTTTTATGTTTTGGTTTTTTGACCACGAGGCATGTGGGATCTTAGCTCCCTGCCCAGGGATCGAATCCGCACCTCCCGCATTGGAAGAGGGAGTCTTAACTGCTGGACCACCAGGGAAGTCCCTATGTGTCCCTTTTAAAAAAACCAAAAAAACACCATCAGCTTCCAATAATCCTTATGCCAAAGAGACATATTTTGGGGTGGCATGTTCAGCTCCCGTGACGTGGATGCACCCCAATTTGCTTATGCTTTCGTCCACTGAAGGACGTACTGATTTCTTTATGTTTTTAGCCATTATGAGTGGAGGTGCTGCGGACATAGTTGATCAAAACAGTTGTCTAAATGGTGGAAGAGCAATTGTTGGATCCTGAGGTGAGACTTGTTTGGTTTTGGGAAAAAACTGCCAAGCTGTCTTTTGAAGGAGCTGTACATGCGTTTCATCAGCAAAGAGGGAGAGTTCCTATTTTTCCTCACCCTCCAGCAATCGGTTCTGTCACTTTTTTGGAGTTTACCAGTTCTCATAAGTGTGCAATGCTATCTTGTTTTCATTTGTAATTCTCCAATGGTATATGATACTAAACATATTGTATGCTTATCTATTTTCTGTACGTTATTTGACCAGGTGTCTGTTCAGATCTTTACCCACTTTAAATGGTATTGTTTTGGAGTTCTTGGCATAATTTGAGTACTTTTATCAGATATGTGTTTTGAGAATATTTTTTTCTCTCTGTGGCTTGTCTTTTGGTTTTCTGAATAAGGTCTTTCACGGAGTAACGATTTTTAATTTTCTGAAGTCCACATTATAATTTTTTTTTTCTTTTGTGGGTAGACTTTTGGGATTTTTGTGTTAAAATTCATTACCAAAACTGATAGGGATAGAGTAGGATAGTTACACAGGTAGTTGTAGAAGTCCCAGTAGGGCATTATAGATAGAGAGGGAAACCTAGGGAAATCTGGGAGAACACTGAGAGTTAATGACCGCTCAAGAAAGCTATCTGAATGTCGGGGAAGAAGCAGGCTTGTTTAACTATAAATAAATAAAACCACGAGATATACCCTAGGTCATTAAGTGAAAGGAACAAATGAGGCCTGCATTCTGCAAGGTTCAGCAAGGTGATGGCCCTTAGGACCAAGGACAGGTATCCTGCCTGATACTAAACAGGTGCAGTGATGTAAGCCTGACCTCAACTCGAAGAATGACGAAGAAAGCGGTCTCTTCCCCCTCCCCACTTCCCCTTGGTTATAAAAATGTAGCCCACTTAATCCTTGGGGCAGAGCCCCCTCTCTTGCCCGCTTGCATCCCTCACAAGTGTCCTGTAAATCTACTTCTTGCCTATCATTTTGCCTCTCGCTGAATTGGAGACACAAAGAACCTGAGCCTCAGTGAGTCCAGACACCAGGTGAGGGATTCTAATTAAAAGACTGTGGGTTCTAGCCCCCAATCTGGGTTTTGGCTGGGTCCGAGTCCCGGCACATGGCTTCAAGTCCCAGTCAGAGGTGCATGGTTTCAAAACCAAGGTTATGTAGATTTTCTTCTAGAATTTTTATAGTTTTGCATTCTAAATTTGTCTATGGACAATGTTGAGTAAATTTTGGTGTGAGTTGTAAAGTTTGTGTCTATATTCATTTCATTCCATGCAGTTTCCAATTAATTGTTCCATAACTAATTGTGGAGAAGTCATGGGCTATTTGGCTATTTTCATATTTTTATCTCCAAATCTTAGTGGATTCACCAGGACTGCCAGCAGGGAGCACAGTCCCCACTGAACTGTGGGATGGTGTGGCCTGCATGTCCCCAGCGGCTCCCTGGGGGTGCGGAGCCCGCCTCTGTGACCCTGCAGTGTGTGCGCGTTCTATCTATGGTCTTGGCTCCCTGCACAGAGAACGGGAGCTGTGTGTCCTCAGGACCTGCGGGGGAGGAGGCGCCATGGCGGGAGAAGTGGGGAGAAGCTTCCTGTGCATGGCTGACTGCTGGGGGCCAATGCTGAGGACCCAGCAGAAGCAGGGCTTGATTGGAGCATTGTGGGTTTTTCATTGGTTTTGTGTGTGGCGCAGATGGCGTCCAGTTTTCCCAGCGCCCTCTATTGAGGGGCCCGTCCTTTCCCTGCCGTGTGTCTTGACTCCTTCGTCATGAATTAACCGACCACATGTGTGTGGGTTTATATCTGGGCTCTATGCCTCTAGTCCACGTGTCTGCTCTTCTGCCAATTCCATGCTGTTTTAGTTGCTGTAGCTCCCTGATATAGTTTGAAGTCAGGGAGCATGATTCTTCCAGCCTGCTCTCCTTTCTCAGGGTTGCTTTTGCTGTTCGGGGTCCTTTGTGGTTCCACACACATGTTAGGATTGTTTGTTCTATTTCTGTGAAAAATACCTTTCATATTTTGACAGGGACTGCACTGTCTCTGTAGATTGCTATGGGTATGATGGACATTTTAACGATGTTAATTCTCCCATTCCATGAGCACAGAATATTTTTCTATTCATTTGTGTCTTCTTCAGTTTCTTAATCAATGTCTTATAGTTTTCCTAGTACAGGTCTTTCATGTCTTTGGTTAAATTTATTCCTGGGTAACTTGTTCTTTTTGATGCAATTATAAATGGGATTGTTTTCTTAATGTCTCTTTCTGACGGTGTGTTATTAGTGTATAGAAATGCAACTGAGTTTTGTACCTTGATTTTGTATTCTGCAGCTGTATTCTGACAATTTTTTTGGTGGAGTGATGTGGAAAATTGTAATTCTAAAATCCCACAGTTTCCACTGTATTCCAGGTCATCCACAACACCCAAGACATTGTGGCCACTAATATAATCTTCCCGTAGTGCCTCTTAATAACATATGGAACTACAAGGGCGATTGGCATCATCATTTTGGGTGAACTTGGTCTGGGTAAGTCTTGGCCTCTATAAAAAAGCTTGATGTCTCTCAGCTTTTCTGGCATCGTATTAACATGATTGCTTTGAAAAGTAATTTACTTTCCAGCAACCTCAAACGTATAGAAAACTTTCAATAACAGTAAAAATACTCACACTTACCACTTTACACAAAATACTGCGGTGTGTTTGACCCAAATCAGGAACGCTCGCCCCGCGTACCAGCACGTAACCCCCAGATGCGGAAATCACATGGTTTCCACACTATGATCCATTCCACAGGCCCGCTTCAACTTTCACCAGCTGCCCCAGCTGTATGAAAATGTCTTTTTCCATTCTGATCCAGTTTGCTTTTTAGGAACTGTTCCTAAGACGTTCCCTCATTTTCAAAACCTTGATGGATTTAAAGTGCACACGATGAGTCCAGTCTGGTTGGCCTTTCCAGTATGGCTTCTTTCACTTAGGGTGTTTTCAGTGTTCTTCCATGTTGTAACATGTGTGAATACTTCGTTCCATTTTTAGTTGTTATTACAAATGTATAACTAACCCCAACCCTAACCCTAACCATTTAAACCGTTTTAAGTACACAATTCTGTGGCATTAACTACATTCACATTGTTGTACAGATATCCTCACCATCCACCGCCAAGAGTGTTTCATTTTCCCCAAGTGAAACTGTGTATCCACGAACCACTAACTTCCTGCAGCCCCTGGCAACCACGTTCACTCCCTTTCTGACTCTCTCTCATCAAGGTATCTTATAGAAGTGGAATCATATGCTTGTCCATCAAGACTGGCTTATTTCACTTAGCATAGTGACTTTCGGTTTCATCCACATCGTAGCACATGTCAGAATTTCCTTAGTTTTTAAGGCTGAATGATATTTCCTTGCGCATATACCACGTTTTGTTTTTCCGTTCATCCATGGATGGACACTTGGGTTGCTTCCACCTTTTGGCTACTGTGGATAATGTTGTTATGAATATGGGTGTACAGATATCTGTTCCTGCTTTCAGATATTTTGAGTATCTGCTCTGAAGTGGAATTTGTGGGTCATACGTTACTCTGTGTTTAAGATTTTGAGGAACTGCCGTATTGTTTTCCACAGTGGCTGCACCCTTTGACTTTATCCCTTTATATGGCAGAATAATATGGTACTTTATGGGTATACTCCATTTTATTTATCCATTCACGCTCTGGTGGACACTTTCATTCTCTCTAACTTTTGGTGGTTGTGAACAATGCTGCTATGAGTAATCGTGTACAAGTTTTTGTTTTCAATGCTTTGGGGGCTATATCTAGGAGTGGAGTTTTGAACTATATGGTAATTGTATTTTTATCGTTTCAAAGAAATGCCAAAGTATGGTACACATAAAGCTGCAACATTTTTCATTTCCGCAAGCTATGTTTAAGGGTTCCAATTTCTCTACGTCGTTGCCAACATATTATTTTTAGTTTTCTCGTTTGTACCCGTTCTAGTGTAGGCGAAGCGGTATTGTATTATGGCGTTAATTTGCATTTCCATTATGACTACCGATGTTTGAAATCTTTCCAACTTCTTGTTGGACATTTGTATGTCTTTTCTGCAGAACGGTCCATGCAAATCCTTTGTCCATTTAAAAAATTGGCTTATTTGTCTTTCTGTTGATGATTTGTAAAAGTTCTTGATACATTCGGAAGAACAGACTCTTCTCAGATATGTCTCATGTGCAGACACAGACCGTTCTGTGGTCTGTGTTTTCACTTTCTGGGTAGTACCGTGTGATGCACAGAAGTTTTTAAAACCGAGGAAATAGAATCTATCAATTATTACATGGGGAATGTAACCTTCCGCCTTTGTTCATCTGTAACTTCCCACTCCAAGGGTTCCACCATTTGTCATTCATTGAATTCATTGCCTGCTCCATTCCAGATTACAGATATAGTACCCTCAGTATTGTTAGCTCCTAACACCACGGGAAAGAACTTACGGAGTCCAGTATTTACGTATGACACAATTTGCCTTTGTAGTACAGATTCCGTTCTTTTCTATCGTTAACTAGGTCAAGTACCTTTTGCCCCACCACCAACAGTGAACTTTTTCCATACATTTATAAATCATATTCTTTGTCACGTTCTCTATTCCACCCTATGACACTCCCATGTCATATCTGAATATATTACGATTTATTTGTTGGGTTGTAAGAATCCGTGGGTTTAGACTAATGCATAGTGGCAGGTATCCATCACTAAAGTGTCATATGCAATATTTTGACACCCCCCACCCTCTAACATGTTAACCATCTCCGATTTACCTGTTCCAGAATGTGATATAAATGGAGTCATTCACTGTGTAGCTTTCTCGGACTGAGTTCTATCACTTAGCAATATACATATAAGATTCATCCATGTTTCTTGCATGGGTTGATGGTTTCTTCCTTTTTATCTCCAAGTATTATTTTATTGCCTATGTATGGTAGAAAAAATAATTTTCCCTTCACCCTCCTAGGTTCTTGATTGAGACCCCCCCGTAATAAAAGACATACACAATTATGCAGTCAAATGCGAATAGATATCTTTCTATCTATCTATCTATATCTTTCTTTCCAAAATTTTAGCCGTGAATCAGTAAAACTGAGTAATAAAAAATTATCTGTTTATTTAAAATAGTTGGTTTAAAAATAGCACTATCATACGACCCAGCAATCCCACTACGGGGCATATACCCTGAGAAAACCATAATTCAAAAAGAGTCATGTACCACAATGTTCACTGCAGCTCAATTTACAATAGCCAGGTCATGGAAGCAACAGATGAATGGATAAAGTAGATGTGGCACATATATACAATGGAATATTACTCAGCCATAAAAAGAAACAAAACTGAGTTATTTGTAGTGAGGTGGATGGACCTAGAGTCTGTCATACAGAGTGAAGTCAGAAACAGAAAAACAAATACTGTATGCTAAAACATATATATGGAATCTAAAAAAAAAAAAAAAAGGTTATGAAGAACCTAGGGGTAGGACAGGAATAAAGACACAGACCTACTAGGGAATGGACTTGAGGACACGGGGAGGGGGAAGGGTAAGCTGTGACAAAGCGAGAGAGAGGCATGGACATATATACACTACAAAACGTAAGGTAGATAGCTAGTGGGAAGCAGCCGCATAGCACAGGGAGATCAGCTAGGTGCTTTGTGACCACCTAGAGGGGGGGGATAGGGAGGGTGGGAGGGAGGGAGACGCAAGAGGGAAGAGATATGGGAACATATGTATATGTATAACTGATTCACTTTGTTATAAAGCAGAAACTAACACACCATTGTAAAGCAATTATACTCCAATAAAGACGTAAAATAGCGGCCAGAGGGCAGTTAGCCTTTCTACGTTCCCCACGCTGGTACTAGGGGAACAGACCTTCCGGCCCGTGGTGTTCCTCGGTTATAAATTAGAGTGGAATGTGCCCGGATAAACCCACAAATGCTGATGTCTCCTTACTTTTGTTTGTTTTTAAAATTTAATTTATATTTTTTATTGGAGTGATATTCCACTGTGTACATGGACCACTTCTTCTTGGTGCACTCCTCTGTTGATGGACATTTTCGTTGCTTCCAAGTGTTCGCTATGGTAAATATTGCTGGAGTGCAGGATTGCCAGCCTGTGACTTTTTGATTCTTTTTCTCAGGTGATAGGCCCAGCAGCGGGTGTGACTGATTGACTAGTAGCCCAATGTCTCCCTTTTGAAAGCACCTCCATTGTGTTTTCGTTAGTGGCTCTTACCACGTCCCCCTTAGAACCCAGGGTACGCATTTCTCCACAATCCCTTCAGCATTTATTGTTTGCAGCATTTTTGCTAATGGCCATTCTGACTGCTGTGAGCTGATAGGTTTTTGTAATTTGGGTTTGCCTGTCTTTAAAAATTCCTAAAATTCATCATTTTTCCATGCCTTTTTCTTTTCTGTTAAAAAAAAGAAAGAAAAAAGTGTGAGTACAATGTACCTCTTGAAACTGTCTTCTTGGAAGGTTGCCCTCTTTTGAATTTTTTGTCGATTTTCAACCCCAGGATTTTTTTGGAGGGGAGGTGTCATTTACAGACCTGCAATGAGTGTGAATATTTAGTGACCATTAGCACTGGGTTGAAAGCTGCTGTTGTGGGAAACGACCACAAGGCGGCAGCATTTCTCCATTCCCAAATCTGGTTGCTAGGGCAGCAGAGCGTTTCCGGAAGTCGTGTTCCTAGGTTGTAAATTAGAATGGAATGTGTCAGGAAAAAGCCCCTTAAGTTTATGTCTCATTACTTCTTGTTCGTTTTTTAAATTTCATTTTTATTTTTTAACAGAGCAAATTTGATGACACTTCTGTTTTTTCTAGGAGCGCGAGATGTGGTTCTTTTACACATATACATATATATCTATTCATCTTTGCATCCGTTTCCCATGTAGGTTATGACACAATGTTGAGTAGTCTTCTCTTGGTATGCCATAGGTTTTTGGTGATTACGTATTTCACATGTGTTTGTATATCTCTGTTAAGCCCAATGTCGTAATGTATCCAAGCCTCACACCTTTCCGTTGGTGAACCCACAGTTCGTTTAATGAATCTGTGATTGCCATTCTCTGTGGAAATACCTTCATTGGTATCAATTTTTAGGTAACACCTATAAGTGATATCATAGTATATGTGTCTTTCGCTTTCTGACTACAAGTTGCGCGATTACTTCTAGACTCATCTACGGTGCTGCAAATGGCACTGTGTCATTTTCCTCCTTGGCTAATATTCCATCTGTACGTGCAGCAGTTCTTCTTTGTCCACTCATCTGTGGATGGACTTTTCGGTTGCTTTCATGTGTTGGCTATTGTAATACTGCTGCAATGCACATTTGCCTGCCTGTGTCTGTTTCTGTCTCTGTAGATTATAGGTCCAGGAATGGGCCTACTGGATCATATGGTAGCTCAATGTTTACCTTTTCAAGGCACCTCCATTGTGTTTTCATTAGTGGCTCTTACCACGTCCCACTTAGCACCAAGGGTACGCATTTCTCCACAACCCCTTCATCATTCATTGTTTGCACAATTTTTGCCGATGGCCATTCTGACTGGTGTGAGCTGATAGGGTGTCGTAATTTGGATTTGCATGTATTACATATTTGTGTGATGGAATGGTATCTGTGCTCATTTGAAAGTCTTGTTTTATGCATCAGCCCACCTCACCTTTCCCCTTAAGCAGCCATAAGCGTGTTTTCTAAATTTGAGACCCTGTTCTATTTTGTAATCCAGTTCCTGTGTAGCCAAGTTTACATTCCGTGTATTAGTGATATCTTATGATAAGTTTCTTTTTCTGTGTGACTTATTTCACTTAGAAACATCGTACCTGAATCCACTCATTATGCTGCTACTGGCCTCATGACATTGATTTCATGGCTGAGTGATATTCCATTGTACATAAGTACTACAACATGTTTATCCATTTTTCTCTTTCCTGGGATATTTAAGGTGTACCCGAGTCGAGGTTCTTGTAAACAGATCAGCCCGAAATTATGGGGTGCCTGTGACCTGTCGATTTTTGGTTTTCCGAATATATACGCCCGTAAGTGGAAGTGCCCTAGGCTCTGTAGCTCTGTTTTTTAGATGTTTCAGGAAACACCATACACTTCTCCAGAGTCGCCGTTGGCAATTTACATCCTGCCCATCAGCATAACAAGGCTCTCTGTTCTCCATGGCCTGTCCTGCATTTCTGGTTTTTACACTTTTTCAGGATGGCCCTTTTGGCTGACGCATATTGAGTCTCCTTTGTAGTGCAGATTTCCATTGCACGCTTGTTTGGTTGGCCAAAAAGTGCGTATGCGTTTTTTCCTGAATATATTCAGAAAAAAACGCAGATGCCCTTTTTGGCCAAGTGCATCATTGTCGAAGTTCTGTCGCTTTTCATGTGCTTTATAGGCGAGTCCAATCTGCCTCCTGAAATCGGTTTCCTGCAATTCTGCCTTGCTTTCAAGTCCTCTTCGTAGCCTTACCTCAATATATTTTTGGACGATAGTGGTCCTTTATAACCCTGCAGGTTTGTGAATTGCAGTGCCCCTGAGCTCCTTTCTTCAACTCGCTTTCTTGTGAGCTGGCCGCAAAACGGCAGGATTGCTTCAGGCCCTATTCTGGTTTGGGGTGGGTGGTGGGCGGCTGAGCTTTTGGTTCTTTTTCCTGATTGGAAATTAGAGTGACATGTGCCCGTCTAAACACCAAGAGGTAGTCTCTCATTGGTTCCCCCTCTTCCCCTTCATCCTCCGGACAGATTTCAAACTGTAAGAAACAGGAGGTTAAAGGTGCTGATTCTCCAGGTGGGGAGATTATTAGTAAAGCAGGTGGAATGGCCAACCCGATCACCTGGAGATGAAAAATGAGGTGCGTTTTAGAAACCTTTCCCGATCACACGGTGGACCATCGTCTGGGTTTCCCATGCATGTTTTAGCTGTAGGAAGATTCCCTTGAACCTGGAGAGTTGGGACCCATGGAATGGGGACCATGCAGTATGACTTCAAAGGGTCTGCATTTGCTCACCGAACCTCACCAATCCTCTCAGCCCCAAGAGTGTCCAGCCTTATGTCTCATCCAGCCGTGGGTCTAGATGTGGTCAATCCAGGTTGCATCACAGCCCCTGAACGAATTTTGTAACATTTTCTTTCTGTGTCTTTTTTTTTGTTTTTTTTTTAAATTTATCTTTAGAATGGGGTAAAGGTGATTCTCCACGCTGTCTTTCCGGCTGCTGCACATCCACTTGTTTCACTTACAGAGAGACATCCATATATTCTTTTATGATTCTTACCAGTCGTGTATATTCTTTTCTGGTGACTAGAGTGTGCCGAGTCCAGTTCTTGAGCTATAGAGTAGATCTTGTCGATTACCTGCTTGGTCTTTGGAAGCGTATCTGTGTTCATTTCAACCCTCTGGTTTATGCCTCACCCCTCCCCACCTTTCCCGTTTAGCAGCCTTATGCGTGTTTGCTACATATTTGACTCTGTTTCTGTTTTGTAATTTAGTTCATGTGCAGCCATTTTTAGATTCCACCTATAAGTGATATCGTATGCTAAGTGTCTTTTTGTGTCTGACTTTTGTCACTTAGAATGATCGTATCTCAGTCCACCCGAGTTGCTGCAACTGGCCTTATTTCATTGATTTCATGGCTGAGTACTATTCCATTGTACATAAGTACCATATCTTCTGTATCCATTTTGTCCTTCCAAGGACATTTATATTGTTTCCAAGTCGAGGATCCTGCAAGAGCGCTGCATTCATAGTTGAAGTTCCTGTGTCCTATAGGTTTATGGTTATCCCGAGATATACACCCAGGAGTGGTAGTGCCGTATGCTCTGTAACTCTATTGTTTTTTAATTAATTAATTAATTAATTTTGCCTGGGTTGGGTCTTTGTTATTGCGTGCGGGGTTTCTCTAGTTGCAGGAAGTTGGGGCTACTCTTCGTTGCAGTGCACGGGCTTCTCATTGCGGTGGCTTCTCTTCTTGTGGAGCACGGGCTCTAGGCGTCAGGCTTCAGTAGTTGTGACACACGGGCTCTGTAGTTGTGGCTCATGGGCTCTAGAGCAAGTCTCAGTAGTTGTGGTGCACGGGCTTAGCTGCTCCGCGGCATGTGTTATCTTTCCGGACTAGGGCTTGACCCCGTGTCCTCTGCCTTGGCAGTTGGATTCTTTTTTTTTTTTTTTTTTTTGCGGTACGCGGGGCCATGGCTCACGGGCCCAGCCGCTCCGGGGCATGTGGGATCTTCCCGGACCGGGGCACAAACCCCTGTCCCCTGCATCAGCAGGCGGACTCTCAACCACTGCGCCACCAGGGAAGCCCGGCAATTGGATTCTTAACGTCTGCGCCACCAGGAAGTCCCTGTAACTCTATATTTTAGAATTTATAGGAAACATCGTACCCTTCTCCAGCGTGGCTGTTAGCAATTGACATTCCCACCATCAGCGTAGCAGGGTTCCGTTTTCTCCACATCCTCTCCTCCGTTTCTTGTTTTCACACTTTGTGAGGTTGGCCATTCTGACTGGGGCAAAGTGCTACATCTTTGTAGTGTTGATTTGTATTTCCCGCGTGTTTGGTTGGCCACAAAGGTCGTATGGGTTTCAACCTGTACACCCTTTTTGGCCAACTGAATCATAGGCAATATTGAGCGGCTCTCACGTGCTTTAACGGTGAGTCCGATCTACCTCTTGCAATCCGGTTCCTGCAATTCTGCCTTGTTTTCAAGTTCTTTTCAGTTACTTACCCCAAGACATTTTTCTACCATAGTTGTCATTTACAACCTTGCAGGCGTTGTGGATTGCAGTGCCCCTGGGCAACTGTCTTCAACTTGTTTCTGAAACTGGCCACAAAGTGGCAGGATTGCTCCAAGCCCCATTCTGGTTACAGGGGCAGCCTAAGCCTTTGGGAAATTCCTCTTCCTGACTGGAAATTAGAGTGTCATGTGCTGTCCGAACACGTAGAGCTTGTCTGTCATTCCTTCCCCCCTTTCCCTTTCATCCTCCCGAGAAATTCCAAGCCTCGCACTGACCGGCTGTTGAGTGTGCTGACTTCCCCGGGTGGGGAGACGCTAAGGAAAGAGCAGGGAACCCTCCCCCAGGACATGTGGAGATCAGGTGACTTTTCCAAACTCTTCCCGCCCATATGGCCCCCCATCCTCTGGGGTTCCGTCCGGACACCCCGTGGTTTCCAGCGGTGCGGGTCTCTGGCGCTGCCCTGCAGGGAGCAGCCCTGCTACCCGCACCTACAGCGCCGCCTGCTGGTCTCTTCGTCCTCCCGCCGGGCACAGTCTTCCACCTTCCCCGCTGACTCGGATGCTCTGTCTCCACACTGTCCTGTGATCAGCCCCTCGTCCCCACCGCCGTCACCCCCAGCTCCACACCCCTCCTCCAGCCTCAGGGATGACCCAGGACTGGGCTCTCCCACCTGCCCACCCTTGGACTGTGTCCTCAGTCCACGTGTGCAGACAGGTGAGGATGCCCTCCAGAGGCTCCCAAACGCTTCACCCCTACATCCTCCCCGGGGTCGGCCCATGTCCTGTCGGGATGTTCCAACGTCAGCAAGCCCCCAAGTACATGCCAAGGGCAGGCATCAGGCCTGCTGCGTGCACTGCTGTGCGTCCTGCTGTATACACAGGCATGACCCTGCCCCAGGGTGCAGGAAAGACGTGGGGAGAGGGGCTGCCCACAGGGTGGACGTCAGCTCTCGGCTCACCAGGCAAGGGCAGCCGGGTTCTTGATCCTTGGACCCTTTCTCACCCAGCCGGACCATGACCTGGCTTTGTTCCCACCCCCGTTGTCCCTCCATTGGCCTCGCTCTTGTGAGCAGAGCAGGACAGTGTGGTCTGTGGTTACAGGCCGAGACACACAGACACTGGCTGACCCGCGTGCACCCACCTGACCCCACGGAACGGGCACTGCACCAGGGCCCGTGCGGTGTGGGTTCACCTGCCCACAGAGAGGCCGGGCCACTGTCCTGGCTCCAGAGGTCACCTTGAGTCTGACGGGAGTGTCTGTGCTCCGTGGGCCTCGCTCCAGGCTGGTCTGTGCTGACGGTGTGATACACGGTGGGGTTTCCTGAGTCCCTCCGGGGGCTGGAGGCCAAGGCCAGGCACACGGCGGTCCCCACATTGACATGACAGACCCCAATAAACCCTGTACTTCAGGACTCAGGTGGGCTTCCCTGGGCTGCCACAGCCGAGGAAGCTGGACCCTGCTCGTCCCCTCTGTCCTCGCTGATTTAACTTGCATCCTTCACCATAATAACCACCTGGGTATAACAGCTTCAGGGAATTCTGGGAGCCTCCAAGAAAAAAGAAGCCGGGGATGGGGTCTCTGGGTCCCCAACTCTGTGGTTGGCTCAGAAGTCGGTGGGGAGGATCTTGGGGCCATGACTGGACATGAAGGACCAGAAACGGGTAAAAGGAGGTGGCACCCCACCCCCTTGGAAAAAGCCCCGCCCCTTCCCCAGAAGTCCACTTCATCCCATCAGTAGCCTCCCTCCTCCTCCCTTTGTCTTTACTCTTTAAAATTAAACCACTCTCTCCAGGGGGGCCAGAAGGTGATCTGTGAACTTAGTTCTGGCTTCTCCATTCTTTGGCCACTGAATGGAGCCTGTGCTGTGTTGGTCTCGGCTTTGGTTTTGTTACTTGCCTACTTGAACCCACGTGGAAAAAGGAAACCTTCCCCACTGGGGCAGAGCGCCTCACAGGCTGGGGCCCGAGCAGGGTCCACATGACTTCACTTGGTAACAGTCTGTAAGGGGACGGTGGTCTCTGCCCGCGGGCTGGGGAACACCTACAGCCACAGCACCGGCCCCGTGGATGGCACGGCCCCTCGTGGGCCTGGACCGTGTGCTCTCGTCCCCCCACGCCTGACACCCCTGACAGTCGTGACGCGGTGACACTGGCTGCTGGGTGTCCAGTCAGGCGGGACCAGAGGCAGCACCTGGTGCCAGATCAGACGTGCCTTTTCACGGGCAGGGGACATAGGAGATATTAGGACTTTGTGTCTAGAAAACAAACCAAGCGGCTAGAAGCTGATCTGAGCCGTGGACTTGAAACCCATGTGCGAGGTGAGGGCTCCCGCTGGACACTGGCTCGGGAGCTTCCGCACAGGCGAGACCACACCCGTGCTTCCCGCCCGACCCCTCCAGGCCTCCCTGCGGGCACAGCTGGACCTGTGCCCCTCAGGCTCCCCAACCCAGAGCCTGGAGGGCTGATGCTGCCAGGGCCTGGGGACACGAGGGGTCCCTCCACCAACGCTGCTCGGCCCCTCCTCCCCAGTGACCAGGGGAGGGAAGCCCCGGGGAGTCTGAGGCCCGGCACAGGCGAAGTTCGCATCCCCCCGGGACCCCCGGCCCCGCCTTGCTTCCTCAGGCCCACCACCTGCCCCTCCCTGTGCCCGCGTCCCACCGACCCCATTCCCGGTGTGGACGTCCACGTGCACAAGCTGCTCCAGGTCCTGTTCCCGCATGGGACACCCCATCCCTGCTTCTCCCTAATGACGGCCCGGACCCCGAATGTTCTGGGCAGGAAGAGGGCCGAGGAGGACGCCGGCCTGTCCCGCCTGCCTCCCGGGGGCCCAGACACAGGGCTCGGGGCTGCTGGGCCTTGAGGTCTGGATGCTCCCAGGTGTGGGATGAAGCCGCCACTGCCCGCTGGAGCTGCTCCTTCCGAGACTCGGGAAACAGGGGGACCCACCAAACAGAGCCCGTCCCCAGGCTCTGCTGCCAGTCTGCTCGGCTTTGCTCTCCCGATCCTGAAGACAGACCTGCGGGAAACAGGGCCTGCGATTCCCACACTGACGGTGTTCTGTGGAATTTCCACTAGACCCCTTCCTACCCTGTTCTGAGCAAATTACTAGTCAGTCCATGCTACCATCACCCCACGAGCAGACCAGGAAGCTGAGGCTCCGAGAAGCCAAGTAATCCAGCCGGAAGCACAGCTGTGGGACACGGAGTGGGGTCTGCACCCGCCGCCCGCCCAGGGGGACTGCCCACTCCCCGCAGCTTCCACGCCTGTTCCCTTCACCCCCTCCCGGGGCCAGCTCACAGAGCCTCCTCTTGGGGGGACTCACTTACCTTCTTCTAACAGGATCCATCACACTATCCTGTTCTGGGATCACCCGGGAGGCTTGTCACTCTGAAGCAGGTTCAGCTTCACGTCACCAGGGCAGCTTTCCTGGATCACACTCACCACCTGCACGTCCACTCTCAGCTCAGACCCAGAAAGGCCCCCTCGGCCCCGAGCCCCATAGCTCTGCCTGGGCTCCCACCTCCTCCTGCCTGGTCCGTCCCTCTCATGTCCCCTGCAGGGTCACCAGGAGCTCCCACCTGCCCCAGGCAGGCTGTCCATTCTGTCCTGGGGAGGCCTCCGTGGTGTCAGGTGGAAGAAACAAGAGGTACCCGTGGGGCCTCCCTCATGCAGCCCAGTGGCCAGCACCTGCCTACTGACCTCATCGTTCTAGATGGACAGGGGTTCAGGGGCCCCGTGGCATCTCCTGGTTCTCATTTCATCCCAGCACTGCCCACAGGGAAGTTGCTAAGCAACTCTGTGCCGGCTGCACAGAGAGGATGCGCATACACACGCCCCCCTCCCAGCCCACGGGGCTCTCTTGGCCAGGCCCCTCTCAGGATATGGAGCTCATCTGGGCAGGAACCCAGCAGCGCACGGGGCTCTCGTGGTCAGGCCAATCCCAGCATATGGAGCTCACCTGGGCAGGTACCCAGCAGCCCCCGGGGCCCTCGTGGTCAGGCCCCTCCCAGGATATGGAGCTCCCCTGGGCAGGCACCCAGCAAGGCTGGGCACACAGGAACCATGCACATAGCCCTCATTGCAGAGCACCCCCAGCCCACCTGTCGGTCAGAGCTGACACAGAGCACCTCAGAGCAGGACCTGAACTAACAAACAGCAGCTCCGGGACAGGTCTGTGACCCTGGGCTTCACTCTTTGCAGCCGCCTTCCACCGGGTCTTCCAGAGGCTTCCACTGCAGCTGGGGCACCAGGCCTCTGTCTCCACCCACCACCCCTCCTCTCCCTGACCCCTGGGTTCCTCTCATTAGGAGAGGGTCTTCTTGAAGTTGTCTCCCACTCATGGGCCAGATAAAATGATTAGAAAACAAGCTAGAGCTGCAGCCCCTTGTCTATCTTGACTCTCAGGAGCCCACACCTGTTCTTTGGACCTGGCCGGTTCAGCAAGGCCCATTTTCTGAAGCTATGAGCCCCTGAGGGGCGAGGATTGGCTGACCTGGGCAGCCTGACCGTGCGGGCCAGCCCTCCCCAGGTGTGCCTGGGTTGAGGTCAATATAAACACCGCTCCAGGCAGCAAGAGCTCCTGCAGCTGTGCCTGACGCCGTATTCTCTGCACCGTCAGCAGTGTCGGGGCTGGGCTGGTGGGAGGGAGTAGGGCCCACGGCTCTGTGGGTGGCCCGGTGTGAGTGGGGCTCTGCTGGACTTTCTGCAGCAGTTGCCAGGCTGCCACCTGCTGAAGAAGAGGATGTGTCACCCGTAACTGCCGCTGGAATTTCTCCCTGGGCAGAGGTGAGGAAGGAAAAAAGCAGTGGGGGCCGGGACAGGAGGGGTACCTCAGGCAGGGAAATGGAAAGCTTCCAGAAGTGCGCCCGGGTCCAGGACCATCCTGGCTGGCCTGCAGGCACCAAGTTGACCGGCATGCTGTCACTCGTGTGGCTCCACGGCCTTTCCTCTAGGCTTTCAAGTCCTTGTACATATTCAGGTGTTTTACCTGGGAAGGGTGGGAACAGTTCAGCAGAACCTGGCCTGGGGCTCAGCTCACGTTTACTCAGAGACGCCTCGGCACGGTCCCCCAGCTTTGCAATGAGGACGCTTGTTGCGTGGGGGCTGCTGGCTGAATGGGAGACGATTCCCCACCACTGACCAACTTCAGAATTGTTTACCACTGGAGCAAGTGCCCTGATCGGGTTTTCATCTGTGTAACTGGTGGGTTCTTAATTAGCAACGTGAATGGTGACATCAGAGGTCCTGAATCAGGATGGAAATACTTGTCCCCAACAGGTACAGGCGTAAAGACCTGGGGAGGCCGTGTGCAGCCGGCAGCCTCAGGCATGGGCTTCCGACTGACCCCTCAACATTCTGGTGTCCAGCCTCTCCTTTAGGTTTTCTGGGCCCCAGTGCTGACTCTAAGGGTTCTGCAATCCAGCCTCTGTCGGCCTCAGTGAGACCTGAACTTCCAGGATCCTACAGAGCAGGGTCTGTGTGACTGTTCTGTGGCTTCTGTAACAAATGACAACAAGCTGGGTCGTTTAAAACAACAGGAATTCATCCCCCCCTAGTCCTGGAGACCAGACATCTGAGATCAAGGTGTTTCAGGATGGAAGTCCCTCCAGAGGCTCCAGGATAGGGTTCTTTCTGCGTTTTCCCGCTTTTGGGGGCTCTAGGCGTCCCCAGGCTTGTGGCTGCATCCCTCCCGTCTCTGCCTCTGTCTTCACGTGACTTCTACTCTGTCTGTGTCTCTCCTCTTTTGTCTCTCATAAGGACGCTCTCAATTGGATTGAGGGCCACCCTAACCAAGATGACCTCACCTCGAGATCCTTAACTACATATACAAAGACCCTTTTCCCAGATATCGTCCTGTTCACGTGTTCTGGGGGGGGACACATCTTTTGGGGCCAGCATTCAACCCATTATCTGTGTATAAAATACCCCTCATTTTAGGAGATTACCAAGGTCCCGTATAGATTGGCACAGACAGCAGCCATGTGGGTGGGGTCTGGGCAGAGTGAGGACCCTGGAATCACCTGGAGAGGATGAAGTCCTGGCTGCGTTAGGTGAGCTCTTCCACCACGGGGCCCGTGGAAACAGCCACTCCACTCTGTCCGTGGAAAGGGACCCAGTGCCGAGTCCAGAAATGGTTATATTGCAAAGCTGGCTCTTCTGGGATCTCATCACCAATAGCATCATGTAACCAATAACTACAGGCTTGGGGGAACCGGTTTCTGGCACGTGATGACAGCACTGTCTCTTTAGGCTCATCCAGCCTAGAATAGGAATGTTTGAAGAAGACTTCGGGAAATTCCCAAGCTGGGTTGTTAAGGAAACTGAGCAGGTTTGTCAAGGTTGTCAAGGAAACGTCTCCCTTAAACTGAAGGCAGGGTTGGGAGAGCTGAACTCCAGGTGTCTTTTAAAGGGGCTGCTTGAAGCACCATCACCTGAGCGGTGGTCTCACCGTGAGTTGGGGTTTGAGAAAAGTGTGATGAGATTGAGCCTGACTTTCTGTGACAGCTGGGGAGGGGTTTGTAAAGCACCTTAAAAGCGCCTTAAAAGCACTTTGCTTTGTTGCTAAAACAGAGTGTCTCCCAAATATGGGCCGAAGCTCAAGATATCTTTGTCCCTTTCTTGTGAGAGTCCAGGGCAGGTGGGTGTCAGGTCCCAGGCTCTGTCCCCCTTGCCTCTCCTCCCTGCTTCCAGGTGAGGGCTCCAACCAGCAGGGTGGGGTAACCAGGTGGGCATCATGCCCTCCGTCCTAGGATGCAGGCTGGTCAAGGCCCTCACCACCTCCACCCCTACCCCTTGGTAACACGAAGACACTGTGCACCGGCTGCAAGGGGTGGGAGGCCTGGGAGGTGCGGGTTAGCCGTGAACAGGTAAAAGGGAAATCAGTTCTGATGGGCAGCTGCGCGGCTCTGCTGTGAGGGTCGCCTGGATGCTCGCGCACACACTCTGGGTCCTGTGACGCTTCGATGCTTCGTGGTTCTGGAAATCCTGTAGTGAAGCTAATGCTCTCAGTGGAGGTGGGGAAGCCAAAGGTCCGCAGTTCACACTGAAGTTGCTGATGTACGTGCAGGACGAAACCATCTCGTGTGAATGTAGATCAGGCACGTTTAACGTGAATGCAGTCGTGTTATGCCTAAAATCTATCTTGTGCCTCCCGTCAGGGACCCCCTCCTCAGTTCCTGGGGTTCCTGTAACTCACATACAGGGGGATGGAGAGTGGGTTCCGTCCAGTCTGAGCCCTGAGTTACCCTCCGTGTGAGTCTGCTCAGGACCGCCGTAACAAATAGCACAGATAGGGCAGCTTGAATAACAGACCTATCTCCCAGCCCTGGATGCTGTCGGAGATCAAGGTGTGTGCACGCTGGCTTCTCCTGAGGCCTCTCTCCTTGGTGCTTAGACAGCCGTCTTCTCCCCAGGTCCTCACATGGTCTCCCCCTGTGCCTATCTGTGTCCTAATCTCTTCTTGTAGGACATCAATCCTATTGGATTAGGATCCACCCTGTGACCTCATTTTTACCTTGATCACCTCTTTAAAAATCCCATCTCCAGATACAGCCGTATCTTGGGGTCCTGGGGGCTAGGGATCCAGCATGTGAATTTGGGGGCATGTGACTGAGCCTATACCATCCTCCTTAGGAACCAAGTGTGCTTCAGTCCTTCCTTCCCTCAAATCACACGAGGTGATGTAATGGCTCAAGGAGAGGCCACTCGTGCAGAGTGTGTGTCCCAGCTGGGGACCCCTTCTCTGCTCTCTTTGATCAGGCCGTGGCAGTGCCTGCCCCGTCCTGAGGTGAGCAGTTCTGGGGTTTCCTGCCGTGTCTCCCGGCCTGCTGAGGTGCTCATTGTCAGGGAGCTCAGGAGCCAGCAGCCTAGTGGGGATGCCGGGGACTCTCAGGGCCTTGGCAGATGTCTCTCCCGGCAGATACCCTAGCGAAAGTGGGGAAACATTTGGGGGATTACAGGCGGGAGAGAGTCAGTCTCGTTTATGCTTCAGAAAGACCACGTTGGGGTGGGATGTGAGACGCACCGTGAGGGCAGGGAGATTTGTCAGGCTTGATGGAGGAGCCAGGCACCCGATCGGGCTTGGGCCAGGGCTGTGGGCGTAGAGGGGAATTAGTGTGGGAACTGGCCACAGTCTCTGGAGGAGGAGCTGACAGTCACTGGGGCACAAGGAGAGTGGGAGCCTGGGAGGACCCAGTATTACCGAACCGCTTGGGTCTGCCTGCCCAAGTACAGTAAAGCCAATCTACTGACACCAGTTGTGGTGAAGGCAAGTGCAGCTTTAATTATAAAGGCGCCAATACAAGGAGGACAGTTGGCTTGCGCTCTAAAAGCCCAAACTCCCTGAGGGGTTTCAGCAAAGCATTTTCAAGGCCAGTTTAAGGAGGGGGGCGGTCGCAGGGTATGTGATCAGCTGGTGCACAGCTCTCTGGCTGATGGTGAGGTAACAGGTGGTTAACATTATAAATTCTTAGGCGCCAGAAGCTCCGGGGCTAGCTGTTCATGATCATCAAGTAGTTAATTCCTTCCACTTGGCGGTGGAGGAAGCGTGCATCAGACACTGTTATCCAGGTACTTCAGAGAGGAGCAACAGCAGAGGATGTGGGGGAGGGGTCCGTCCTGGGAAGGCCCCGGAGGGCCCTGCTCGGTTACACCCGGTGCCTGGGCTCAGCAACCTGGGAAGGTGGGGCTGCTCCTGGGTGTGGGGAGCTGCAGGATCCCAGTCCTCTGAGGGCCCTGTTAGCCCCCAAGGTGAGATGGGGGTGCAGTGGCTGGACAGAGGCGTCTGGCCTGGGAGAGGGGTCCAGGATGGAGATGTCACTGGAATCATCACAGGGAGGGAGAGGAAAGGCCAGTGGGGGCAGGTAGGTCACAGCAGACTATGTGCAGGTGACTGCGGTCCTGTTGGAAGCAACTCAGAGCCAGAAAGGAGTGGCTGTCAGGGGCTCAGCTGCATTCTCCTGTTCCTTTGTAAAACCGCTGTGTCAGAGTTTGAGACACCGCCAGGAGACGTCTGGGCCCAGTGCTGCCACGGCTTCATCTAAGGGGCCCAGGGGGAACAGAGAACCACTGCAGGCCCCGCCCATGTCCTCACTGGGAATGAACCCCATCGGGGCTCCTGGGCTCACAGACTTGAGGGAACCTCTGTCCTCAGGACCGGTCTTCCTCCCTCCTCTCACCTGCTGGTCAGAGGCCCAGGAACCCCCAACCTGGCTCCACCCCCAGGGCCTGGATTCTGGGACAGCTTAGAGGTAAGCAAGACCCTCATGTTCCTTTATCTGCCTGGGGGTGAGAATGTCTTAAATGCTGCAATTGACTGATTACGGAGGGCTGAATGTTTCCAGCAGGTATGGGTGGAAAGATGGGGTGTGAAGTTCCTATGTCTTCAGGGTCTTCCCAGCATGAAGATGTGTGTGTTTCCCCCCGCCAGTCAGTATCCTCCCAGGAAGCCCAGATCCACGATTACGAGGGCAGAGGCTCTCTCCTTGCTTATCTGTAACTTCCCACTCCCACAGCAAGGAGCCTGGCTCCCACCACTTGCCATTTATTTACGCATTGCTCCTTTCCAGATGACATGTGCAGAGGTTTCAGAATTGTTAGCTACTACGCCCTGGAAAGAACTTCATAAAATAAAGCCCTCTGTTTATGTACAGTCCATTTTGCCTTTAGTCTGTAGATGCCATTCATTTCCAAAGGTGACTTAGGTCAGCAGCTCTTACCCCATCCCCATACAGTGAGTTTTTTCCATATATTTCTTTTAAAAAAAAATTAATTTATTTTTGGCCGCCTTGGGTCTTTGTTGCGCGTGGGCTTTTCTCTAGTTGCGGCGAGCAGGGGCTGCTCTTTGTTGCGGTGCGTGGGCTTCTCATTGCGGTGGCTTCTTTTGTTGCAGAGCACGGGCTCTAGGCATGTGGGCTTCAGTAGTTGTGGCTCACGGGCTCTAGAGCGCAGGCTCAGTAGTTGTGGCGCACGGGCTTAGTTGCTCCACGACATGTGGGATCTTCCTGGACCAGGGCTCGAACCCGTGTGCCCTGCTTTGGCAGGTGGATTCCTAACCACTGAGCCACCAGGGAAGTCCCTGGATAGCCTCTTTTGATGCACAAAGGTTTGTAATTTTGAGGAACTCCAGTTTATTTTTTCTGTTATTGCGTGTGTTTTAGTGTCAGATCTAAGAAACTGTTGCTAAATGCAAGGTCATGAATCCCTTGGTTTATTCCAGAATACTGTCATCCCTCGGTATCCACTGGGCTAGGGTTTAGGTCTGGGGTTTGAGTCAGTGTCAGGGTTTAGGGATCAGGGTCAGGGGTCAGGGTTGGAGAGTCAGGGTAGAGGGTCTCGGGGTCTGGGGTTAGGGTGTTAGGGTTAGAGGTTAGGGTTCTTTAGGGTTAGGGTTAGGTTTAAGCATAACTGGCCTCCATTGCCTTTCCCTTCTCCTCTCTGAGGCCTCCAAGATGGATAGGATTTGCCCAGTGTCAAACAGGAGTCAGGGAGCTGAGGTCAGTAACTGTTTTCTGGCCTCCCCTCCCCCAGTCCTGAGCTCTGAGAGAAGAATGAAATGTCTGTTCTTGTCTTGGACTGTTTCGTATCCAACTCGACCTCTGTCAAGGATTGGGGAGGGTGTCAGAAGCCATGCATGGTTTCCTTCTGCCCTCCTACCTGGGAAGGGTGATGCTGGCCTTACTCTGCCTGGGCAGCCCCAGGTTCCAGCACAGCCCAGACAGGAGGGCACTCAGTGGACATGTGTGGATTTATACAGGACTGGGTGCAGTGACCTGCCAGCCCCCAGATGCTGCCTTCTTGAGGGCTGCTGGGGCCCTCCTGGCACTGGAGGCATCCTTTGTCCCATCTGAGTGGGCATGAATAGATGATCAAGTCTCAGGCAGGACAGCCCTCGACCTCTGACTATCCAGGCAGGCATCTGTGGTCCTCTAGCTCAGTCCAGCCTGGGCATTGTCAGGCCCTCATGTACAGTTACGGAGCTGACCATGATGCCGGGCAATTCAAGAGCTACCTGGGCAGTGTAGACATTCCTTTGAGAAGTTTCAACCACCAACATGCATGTGGCTGAGCAGAAGGCCTCCCGCTCACGGCCTCACAGGCTGCCAAGAGAGGTAATGATCCTCTAGACATTGGAGTGTGGCCCTGACACACACCCATGCAGCAGACCATGGCCCTGCAATCCTTTGGCCTTCCAGTTGTAGGAAACTTTTGACATTTATACTCATTAAGAATCGAAGATTTGGGAGCAACTGGACCTCCCAGTGGGAGGTTCACACTGAGACTGCATTGTCCTGGAGAGCCATATGCATCCATGTGGCCTCTGGAAAGCCTGCCAATTATGGGTTCCATGGTGTGGAATAATTCTCGAGCCTCCCGTTACTTCATTGCACAAGAGTTTCCTTACCACCCTAGCATTTGGTTTCTTCCCTTAGTAAAGGAAAGAGAAGAAAGTGGAAAAGGAGCAGTATTGTTTTTCAGGGATGGGCAATTGATATGGCCAGGGAGATGGCATAGCTCAAGGGCTCCCACCTCTCAGGGGCAGGCATGAGGTCTGTGTGTCTTCTCAGGACACATGGGCTGTTCTGGGCCAGCCTCTGAGATGTGAGGACCTGATGCCCAATGCAGGAGACTTGAGTTTACCACCACCAATGCCTGCCTTTTCAGCAAGTGAAAGAACTTCTTGCAGTCTTGGGAGGACAGAAGAGCCCTGGATGAGTCGCTGCAGCCCCTGACCCTAAGTGAACCCCTTTCTTCCTTTTGTGTCAGATTCTGTGCTGTGCAGTGAGCTGTGATTGACGTAGAATCTGTTGCTTTCTCCCAGCCAGCATCTGTTCTCATGCCCAAGTCTAGTGCCTGAGTTTTCCTTTGGAAATTACATCTCCCCTGCTTCCAGTCCAGACAGTTCCAGAAGGATGACCCCAAGTTGCACCCAGCTCGAAGATGGGTTTATAGTCCACATCTAGCCAGTCCCATTTTCCATTTTCTGGTGATGGGTCAAGGATAAGAATGCAACCCAAGCCAGGCCAAAGGCATTTAAAACCATGATTGTTCTTGGAACCCAAGAAAAGGAGAAACTTTCTCGGAAAATGGATGGTGAGTGGTTGTCAGCCTAGAACTGCTGTTGGCCCAAGGGCAGTGAGAGAGCCTGCCTGTGAATGGGGTCCCCCAAAGGCACTGAGAGGGACAGAGGTTTGGAGAGAAGCAAGGTCACACTGAGACAGTGTGAGCCACTGGACCTGCCAGGCCCAAACCCATTCTTCAACTTGCCACTTGCAAGTATTTCTTTATTTCTACCCTTACAATAAATACTAATTTATTTTACTTCCGTAAGTGTGTCCAGTCGCTGGGAAAAGAAAAATTCCTAGTTGACACATCTGAGTCAATAATCCCTGACCCTTCCTCAGGTGTCCTCACTGGGTAGGCGTGGCTGGGGGAGATGAAGACACTGGGTGGGGTCAGATATTAGGGGAGCTGCCAGACAGCTCTGTCCCTGTTCCTTCCCTATCCCGAGAGAGGGAAAGCCTGGAACAGTGATAGGATAACCAGTAGGGGAAGAGGTTCCTCAGTGGTTAATTGGTCTTTTTGTGTTTTCCTTAATTTAGGGTCTATTTTGGTAACGTGTTTTTACAAAGAAATCACCCATTTCCTCTCGATTTCCAGTTTGTTACAATAGGTTTTTCTTATTTGACTTTTAATTTTTCCCATCTTTATCTACAGAATCATCACAAATAATGAACAAATATTGATAATTTATTATTAACTCAAGTCCATATTCATGTTCCCTTTGTTATACCTTTCCTTGTCCCAGGATCACAAATGACATGTGGTCATCATGACTTCGGGTGGCCTCGGCCTGCAGCGGCTTGAAGCAGGGTTTTGGTTCGTGGCCAGTGATTAAGGTCGGGTCGCGGCGGTGAGAGGACCGTATCCTAGCCACTAGACCAGTGGTCAGTGACAAGGTCCTGGCCCTATGGCTTTGCAGAAAAGAATTCCCAGAAAGATGGAAAGTATTGAGACAAGTAAAGTATTTATTAGAAAAAAAAAAGAATAGAGTACGTGTGGCTAGACACACGGGCGGTCTCAGAGAGAGAGTTGTGCCCTAGAGGCAGTTTGAATCACTTTTATGGGACATTTCTTCCATGTTTCCTTTGGCCAATCATTTTGATTTGCCTGGTTCAGAGTCCTTATTTGGTGTATCTTGGGATCTTCCCATGCATGCATGTGCATCTCTTAGCCAAGATGGATTCTACCGAAGAGGCCTATGGGTAGACTTAGCCCCTTAGCATCACTTCTCTTTTGACCTCCTGGGAGCCTTTCTGCACATGTAGTTGGGGAGGTCTCCTGACTTTAAGAATGAGGAATATGTGATCTCTTATCTTCTATCTGGGCAGGGCCCAGCCTCGTCTCTCAATTGTCTCTTATTCCCATCTCGGAGTATTGGTTCACAGGGAATTAACTCAAACCGTTTGCCCTGGGGGGCCCATCTGTCTCCTGCCTCAGTCATGTCTGTTTAGTCTCTTCCAGGCTTTGACAGTTGCTCAGACTCTCCTTGTTTCCATGAACTTTAACAGTGTGGAGGAGGACTGCTCAGGTATTTTATAGACTGCTCTACACTGGGATTTGCTTGGTGTTTTGGTCGTGATTAGACTAGCCTTTGAAAAAGCAAATCACAGAGGTGAAGTGCTTCTTCTTCACTATATATCGAGAGAACAGGCTCTCAAGGGAACTTCTCACTTATATTCTCAACTTTGATCACCTAGCTGAGGTAGTGTTTGTCAAGTTTTCCCACAGTGAAGTTCATTTTTTAAAATTTATTTTACTTTTTAATTTATTTTATTTATTTGGTTGTGCCAGGTCTTAGTTGTGACAGGCAGGCTCCTTATTTGAGGCTCGCTGGCTCCTTAGTTGTAGCATACAAACTCTTAGTTGCGGCATGCTTGTGGAATCTAGTTCCCTGAGCAGGAATCGAACCCGGGCCCCCTGCATTGGGAGCATGGAGTATTAACCACTGAGCCACCAGGGAAGTCCCATGAAGTTAATTTTTCCCCATGTCCATCCTGTGTGTCTTATTTAGGAAGAAGTCATAATGCAGAACCCACACTTGAGGAGAGAGGGGTTAGCTTCACATCCCTGATGGACAGCTGAGTGTCTGTATGAATTGTTTAGAAGCTTTCTGCATAGGAGATTTCTGTTTAACACCATTCATCAAAAACTATGTAATTTATTTTTACCAGCGTGGATACATGAGTAATTATTGTAAACTTTTGCTTATAATCCAGCACTACGTTATTAGACTGCTTAGTTCATTCTTGCTTTGGCTGTTGAGAGCTTTTTCCATTTGCTCCTGTTTTCATTTTACATAATTTTTC
Organism: Delphinus delphis; assembly: GCF_949987515.2. NCBI lineage: Eukaryota > Metazoa > Chordata > Mammalia > Artiodactyla > Delphinidae > Delphinus > Delphinus delphis. Next base: position 1,639,679 of record NC_082685.1, on the reverse strand, counting down.
TTTTTCTTTTTTAAAAATTATTTTTGTCCGCGTTGGGTCTTTGTTGCTACGCGCAGGCATTCTCTAGTAGCAGTGAGCGGGGGCTGCTTTTTGTTGTGGTGTGCGGGCTTCTCACTGTGGCTTCTCTTGTTGCAGAGCACGGGCTCTAGGCACGTGGGTTTCAGTAGTTGCAGCACGCAGGCTCAGTAGTTGTGGCTCCCGGGCTCTAGAGCACAGGCTCAGTAGTTGTGGCGCACGAGCTTAGTTGCTCCGCGGCATGTGGGATCTTCCTAGATCAGGGCTCGAACCCATGTCCCCTGCATTGGCAGGTAGATTCTTAACCACTGCACCACCAGGGAAGTCCTTACATAATTTTTCTCTTGTGTTTTTTTTTCTTTCGGTATTTCTTTACTTTCTGATATTTTAAGATTATCTTGCTTCACGTATTTACTGACTCAGCCCTTTCTTCACAGAGCCCTTGTTCCTTTTATTAGAGAATGATATTAAAAGTGTACTTGTGGTAGCTAGATTTGCTCAGCTGACAATACTTGGAAGTATATGCACGTATCCCAGCCTATGCATTATACACGTAATTATAAAAATTTCCATGGGGAGCTATGTGTACCTCTGTCAGGCTAAAGAGAGTTTATACTGATGTCTCCAGCCTGATCTGTCATGACGTGGATATTGTAACCTTCTCCCTTTGTTTGTCTGTGACTTCCCACTCCAGTGGTAAGAAACCTGGCTGCCACCATTTGTCATTTATTAAATTCAGTGCTTGTTCCGTTCGATGGTGGATACAGTAATTTCAGTACTGTTAGCTGCTACCCACCATGGGCAAGAACTCTGAGTCCACTGTGTATGTATGGCGCATTTTGCCTTTGGTCTACAGATATGTTCATTTCCATAGTTGACTTAGGTCAGCCCATTTGTCCCACTACCAACAGTGAGTTTTTTCATACATTTCTAAATCAGTTAGATTCTTTGTTACATTGTGTAGTCCAGCCTTTGACACTTCCATATCCTAAGTAACTAAATTTGAATAGATTATAATTTACTCATTGGGTTGTAAAAATCTGTGGGTGTAGACAAACGCATCGTGGCAGGTATTCATAGCTCTAAAGTATCATGTGAACTGTTTCAACCACATGTTCCATAAACTGTTTCCAAAACATGTCTGTTTCGCCTTTTCTAGAATATCGTATAAATGAGGTCATACAGTGAGTAGCACTTCAGACTGGATTCTTTCACTTAGCAATGTAAGTGTTAGATTCATCTTTATTTTTATTTATTTATTTATTTTTACACGGGTTGATGGTCCATTCCTTTATATCTCTGAATACTATTGCATGGCATGTATATGAGAGGAAAAATAATTTTCCCTCTTCTCTGTTCTTCATCGAGATCCCCCTTGTAATGAAAGGGAGATGAACTGGAGAAAAAGAATCGGAAGTTTAATTTATACCATGCATACCTACTTGTATACGTGACAGATACCCAGGAAAACTGAGTCACTCCCTGAAATGGCCCAAGCCATTACCTTAAGGGCCATCTTCAGCCCAGAGCAAAAGAAAGATTTTGGGGAATGAAGGAAGCCATTTAAGGGAGGTTATGAGGCAAAGCACAGTAAACAAGGGTATGGTTGTTATGCAGATTTACATCCAGGCCTCTTTCACTGACAAGATTGCGTTAATACTTAGTCATCATTCAGTTCCTGGTCCAGAGAGGGACACACCCTTAAAAATGGAGATATCCTTAACAAATGTAAATTTACTTTATAAAAGGACATTTTCTACTTGGTTTTCAGAGATTTTCCTGGGTTGGCTGTTTTTTAAATTAATCAGCCCAAAATAATGCTTTTGTCAAAGGGACATATTTTGGGGTGGTGTGTTCTGCTCCCCTTGACATGTTTGTCCCATAACTTGCTTATGAATTCATCTACAGAAGGACATCCTGATATCTTTACTTTTTTAACTCGTGAGCTCTCGAGCACAGGCTCAGTAGTTGTGGCGCACGGGCTTAGTTGCTGCGCGGCTTGTGGGATCTTCCTGGATCAGGGATCAAACCCTTGTCCCCTGCATCGGCAGGCAGATTCTTAACCACTGCGCCACCCAGGAAGTCCAAATGCTAGCTTGTGTTTGAACACAGTTTTTCAAAGCAGTTGTCTAAATACAAGAGGTGTGCTTCTTGGATCCGAAGGGGTGAGACTGTTTAGATTTGGAAAAAACTGCCCAACTGTCTTCCAAAGTTGGCTGTCCATGCATTCCACCAGCATCGTGAGTATACTCGTGTCTGCTCGTTTAGTATCTGTATATCTTCTTTGTCCAGGTGTGTGTTTCAATCTTTACCAAATCTTAATGGACTTGTTTGGTATAATTTGAGTACAAATCCTTTATCAGATATGTGTTCATAAAAATTCTCAGTAAAATAGAAGTAGAAGGGAGTTTTCTCAAGTTGATAACAAAAATCTACAAAAACTGTAACTTCACATTACGCTTAATGGTAAGAAACGTGAAACTTTCCCACTAAGTTCAGTTAAAATTCAAGGATGTGGGCTTCATATCCTCATCCTGTCCTTTATCTGGTCCACAAGTTGAGAGCAAAGAGGCTCAGCGGCCATGGCTCACGGGCCCAGCCGCTCCGCAGCATGTGGGATCCTCCCGGACCGGGGCACGAACCCGTGTCCCCTGCATCGGCAGGCGGACTCTCAACCACTGCACCACCAGGGAAGCCCTCTCCTTCAATTCTGAATCATAATCTTGCTGGTAGAGTATTCTTGTTGTAGGCTTTTTCCTTTCAGCCCATTGAATATATCCTGTCTTTCCTTCCTAGTCTGCAAAGTCTGCTGAAAAGTCAGCTGAAAGTCTTTTGGGAATACCTTGAACATAACTAGATGCTTTTATTTCCCTGCTTCTATGACCCCTCTTTACCTTAAATTTATAGCACTTTAAAATATATCTTGGTGTGGACCTGTCTGTCTTCATCTTCTTTGGGACTCTGTGTTTCCTGGACCTGGATGTGTGTTTCCTTCCCCAGGTTAAGAAACTTATCAGTTACTATATCCTCTAATATGTTCTCTGCCGCTTTCTCTCTTCTCCTCTTTCTGGGACCCCTGTGATGCTCATGTGAATATTCTTGATGTTGTCTCAGAGGTCCCTTTACCTATAGTCTTAATTCTTTTCACTTTGTGCTATTCAGCTCGGGTGGTTTTCACTACTCTGTTTTCCATTTTACTGATCTGTTCTTCTGTATCGTATAATATAATGTTGCTTCCCTCATGTGTGTGTGTGTGTTTTAATCTCATTTACTGTATTTTTCAGCTGTTTGGTTCTTTTTGACATTTTGTTACTGTTTGTTGAAGTTCTCACTATGTCCATCTATTCTTCTCCTGACTTGGGTGAGCAACTTTATAATCATTACTGTGAACACTTTTTTTTATCGGGTAGAATGCTTATCCCTATTTTATTCAGTTCTTTTTCTGATGTCGTGTCTTGTTACTTCATTTGTAACATATTCCTCTATTTCCTTATGTATCCTAATTCTCTATGCATTTCTACTCATTAGGTTCAGGTTGTTACATTCCCGGATCTCAGAGAAGTGGCCTTATATAGGAGATGACTGATAGGGCCCAGCAGCACATTGTCCTCTGGCCAGCAGAGCCACATGCTCCAGGGGTGTCCCCTGTGTGGGCTGCACACACCTTTCTCTTACGGCAGAGCCAACTTCTGTGGACAAGCTGGTAGGCGGTATTGGACCCTGGCCTAAATGGCTGTAAGGCCCTGCGGTATGTGATTGCCGTAGCCAAGGCAGCCCTCCGTTATGGGTGCTGTGTGGTGCTCCAGGTGCGTAGGTGGACAGGGTAGGCCCCCAGTGTATCTGGTTGTGGGGCCTCTGGTGCAGGAGTGCTATGGTCATGGTGGTAAATGGGGCAGGCCCCTGATTCTAATCAGTTCCAGGGAAGACTCTAAAATGTTGCTTGCCGATGTCTCAGTTCCTAGTGGGAGTCCCAGTTGCCTCTTGCCTTTCCAAGAAGCTCTCCGAGATTAGCAAGTGGGTCTGACCCAGGTGTCTTTCACACTACTGGCTCTGCACAGGGACTGAGAACGTGTGAGATTTGTGTGTGACGTATGAGAGCAAAGTCTCAGTTTTCTTTAGCCTCCAGCTTTCCTGAAAGTAAGCCCTGCAGGTTTTCAAAGCCAGACCTGCTGTGTTCTTTTCTTCGCAGTGCAGGAACCCTGGGCTGAGCAGCCTGATGCAGGGTTCAGACCCTTCCCTCCGTGGGGAGGACCGATGCGATTGTGATATCTTCCAGCTGTGGGTCACTGTGCTCGAGGCGTGGGTTCCAACTAGACTGTGTTTCCAGTCCTACCTGCCTTGTGGTTTCTCCTTCCTTATATCTTTAGTTGTGGAAAACCTTCCTTGCTCGTCTTTAGGTCATTCTCAGAGATAATTTCCATGTAAGTTGTAGTAATTTGGGTGTGTCCGTGGCAGGAACGGAGCTCAGTATCTTCCTACTCTTTCATCTTAATCCCCTCTCAAGAATTCTTTTAAAATACATGCATTTATTACTGTAAACATAACTCTTTGTATTGCATTGTTTTTCCTGTATTCCATAAATTTAGGTACTTTGTGTTTGTAAATGTGTTTGCTTTAAGATACTTCTTAAAATTTCCCTTTTTTTTTTTTTTTTTATTTGGCCAAGCCGCGCGGCATGTGGGATCTTAGTTCCCCGACCCAGGGATCAAACCTGTGCCCCCTGCAGTGGAAGCACAGCGTCTTAACCACTGGACTGCCAGGGAAGTCCCAAAATTTCCCTTTTGATTTATTCCTGTATGCATTGGCTATTCAGGAACTTATTTTGTTCAATTTCTAAGTGTTCTTGAATTTTCAATTATTCTTTTTAATATTGAATTTCAGTTTCATACCACTGTGGTTGGAAATGATCCTTGATATGATTTCAGTATTCTTGGATTTTTGAAGACTTGTTTTGTGGCTTAACATAGGATCTACCCTAGGAAATGTTCTATGTGTACTGAAGAAGAATGGCAATTTTGCTGCTGTTGAGTGGAATGTACTGTATATGTCTGTTAGGTTCATTTGATATCAAGTGTGGGTTCAAGTTCGGTGTTTCCTGATTGATATTCTGTCCGGATGGTCTATACAGTGTTGAAAGTTGGGTATTGATGTTTCTTACCATTATTTTATTTCTGCACATTTTCCCCTTCATGTGGGTTAATATTTTCTTTATATGTTGAGAGACTCCAATGCAGGATACACACATATTTATAATTGTCATAATTTCTTGATGAATTAATCCCTTTATCATTATATGATAACCATCTTTCCTTTGAGAGGTTTGACTTCAAGTCTTTTTTGCCTGATAATATACTAGTCAGGCAAGTATGATTTTTATGGAGTATTTTTTTTCTAATCATTCAATTTTATGCTATATATGGATTTAAAGTTAACATGAATCTCTTGTACACAGTATATAACTGAACTTTCTTTAATCCATTCAGCCACCCTATGGATTATTTAAATTGAAGTATAGTTGATTTACAATATTACATTAGTCTCAGTGGTACAACATATGGATTCAATATTTTTATAGATAATGCTCCACTAAAGTGATTACAAAATAATGGCTATATTTCCCTGTGTTGTACTATATATCCTTGTTTGTTTAGTTCATACATAGGGGTATTGGATTTAGAGAAACAAACTACTGTCTTTCCTTCCCCACTTCACTCATCCCACCAGTAACCACTAATTTGTTCTCTGTGAGTCTTTTTCTATTTTGTTATATACATTCCTTTCTTGAATTTTTTAGATTCCACAGAGAAGTGAGAACATAGAGTATTTGTCTTTTTCTAACTTATTTAAGGAGGTACACATATTCTAGGCCTATCCACGTTGTTGCAAGTGGCAGAATTTGATCCTTTCTAATGGCTGAGTAATAGTCTATTGTGTATAGATACCACATCTTCTTTATCCGCTCATCTGTTGTTGGATATTTAGTTTGCTTCCATATGTTGGCAATTGTAAATTATGCTGCTATGAACACTGGGATGCATGTATCTTGTCAAATTGGTGTCTTCATTTTCTTGGCACATATACCAACCGGTGGAATTGTTGCCTAATACGATAGTTCTACTTTTAGCTTTTTTCAGAACCTCCATATTGTTTTCATAGTGGGTGTACCAATTTACAATCCCGCCAACAGTGTACTAGGATTCCCTTCTCTCCACGTCATGAACAACATTTCATATTTGTAGACTTTGGAATAATAGCCATGTTGAGAGGTGTGACGTGACGTCTCATTGTGGGTTTTGTTGTGGGTCATTCATGAAATTTAATTTACAAAAGAAGGTGATAGGCTGGATGTGATCTCCAGGTTGAGTTTGCTAATGCCTGGTATAGGCTAGTTTGAGGAGAATTAATACCTTTACAATGTTATTTATTGCTGAATTTTTTCAGGTTGACATTTAATGATTGGTAACTGATTAAAAAATTTTTCTCCCTAAAGGATATCTAAAGTCTGTCGGTTTGTTTCTGTTTTATAAATTAGTTCATTTCTATCATTTTTTAGACTCCACTGTAAGTGATATCATAGGATATTTGTCTTTCTATCTGACTTACTTCACTTAGAATGAAATAAAGCCATTTGCAACAACAGGGATGGACCTAGAGATGATCATGCTTTTTCATTTCTGTGTAATAATCGATTGTGTACACGTAACACTTCTTTATCCATTCATCTGTTGGTGGACATTTCGGTTGCCTCCATGTCTTGGCTATTGTAAATAGTGCTACAGTGCATGTTGGGGTTTGGGTGCATTTGTCTTTTTTTGACTTGGTATTTTTTGTTGTTGTTGTTGTTGTTTTTTTTTTTGCCGTACGCGGGCCTCTCACTGCTGCGGCCTCCCCCGTTGCGGAGCACAGGCTCTGGACGCGCAGGCTCAGCGGCCATGGCTCACGGGCCCAGCCGCTCCGTGGCACGCGGGATCCTCCCAGACTGGGGCATGAACTCGCGTCCCCTGCATCGGCAGGCGAACTCTCAACCACTGCGCCACCAGGGAAGCCCGCATTTGTCTTTTTGAAGTCTGGTTTTCTGCAGATATATGCCCAGAAGCAGGACTGCTGGATGATATGGTAGCTCTATTTTTACTTTTTAAAGGCTTCTCCATACTGTGCTTTATAGTGGCTGTTACCAGCTTACATCTCACCAACAGCATAGGAGGGTTCCCTTTTCTCCATGTCCACTCCAGCATTTATTGTTTGTAAACATTTTGATGATGGCCGTTCTGACTGTGCGAGGTGATACCTTCTTGTAGTTTTGATTTGCATGTGTCTAATAATTCGAGATGTTGAGCATCTTTGCATGTGGTTTTTTTAAGCACTGTGAGAAAAAGTTACATTTGACATTGGCTTTTTGAAAGTCTGACTGTTTTGAAGTTTTGTTCGATAACTACCACAGGACATTTATTAAGGGCAGGTGTCATTTACACCCTGGCAGTCCTTGTGAATATGAAGTGCCCATAAGCACATGTTTTAAAAATGGGTACAAGCGGTAGGATTTCCTTCATGCCCCTCTCTGGTTACTTGGGTAACCGCAGCCACTGTGAAAGACAGGCTCCTGGATTGTAAATTAGTGTGGACCGTGCCACAACGAACACCCAAAATCTTGTGCTTTGTTACTTCCTGTTTTTTTTTAATTTAATGTTTCTTTTTTTATTGGAGTAAAGTTGATTTAAAATATTGTTTGTGGTAGGCGTACAGAATCTTGTTCAGTTATGTATATTCATATGTCTATTCATCTTTTCCCATATAGGTTATTAGAGAGTGTTGAGTAGACTTCCCTGAGTAGACTTCTTTTCATCAAAGATGAAAAGTCTATTCATCTTTTCCCATATAGGTTATTAGAGAGTGTTGAGTAGACTTCCCTTTGTTATACAGTACGTCCTTGTTGATGATCTATTTTACGTGCATTAGTGTGTAAATGTTTTTCCCAACCTCTTGATTTATTCCTTCCCCTCACCTTTCTCACTGGGTAACCATAAGTTTGTTTTCTAGGTCTGTGAGTCTGTTTCTCTCTTTTATTTTATTTTTTTTGGCTGCACTGCAAGGCATGCGGGATATTAGTTCTCCCAACACCAGGGATCGAACCCACGCCCCCTGCAGCGGAAGCATGGATTCTTCACCATTGGACCACCAGGAAAGTTCCTGTTTCTCTCTTGTAAATCAGTTCATTGGTATCAATTTTTAAATTTCACCTGTAAGTGGTATCATATGATATTTGACTTTCTCTTTCTGACTTACTTCACTTAGTATGATTATCTCTAGGTCCATCCATGATGCTGCAAACAGCATTGTTTCATTCCTTTTCATTTCTGAGTAATATTTCACTGTGAACATGTACCACTTCTTCATCCATGTGCTGATGGATATTTGGGTTGCTTCCATGTCTTAGACATTGTAAATTGTGCTGCAGTGCACATTGGGCGCATGTGTGTTTTCCAGTTCTGGTTTTCTCTTGCTATACGCCTGGAGGTGGGATTGCTGGATCATATGGTAGCTCTAATTTTACCTTGTAAAGCACCTCCATACTGTTATTTATAGTGGCTGTTACCACCTTAGATCCCAACAACAGTATAGGAGGGTTCTCTTGTTTCTACAGTCTCTCAAGCATTTATTGTTTGTAGAGTTTTTGATGATGGCTATTCTGACTCACGTGAAGTGATCCCCCATTGTAGTTTTGATATCTATGCTGCTAATAATACACGAATTAGAGCATCTTTTTAAGTGTTTTTCTTTTAAACAGTGTAAAATGTACCTATTGAAATAGGACATTGAAAGTCTGTTTCTTTTGAATTTTTTTTTTGTTTACCTACCCCTGGACATTCCCTGATGGCAGGTGTCATTTACAGCCCTACGGTCCTTGTGAATATTAAGTACCCATAAGCGTTGGTTTTAAAGTTGTCGTTGCAGGAAAGGGCAACCAGGCAGCAGAAGTTATTCAAACTCATCTTGATTGCTAGGGAAAACAGAGCCTTAGTGGAACTCCTGTTCCTAGGTTGTAAATTAGAGTGGAAAGTGCCAGGACAAATACCCAAAAGCTTGTGTCACATTGCTTCTTGTTTAATTTTTATTTCCTATCAGAATAAATTTGATTACAATGTTGTGTTCTAGGTGTACAGAATCCGGTTGATTCATACGTATACATATATCTAATCAGGTTTAGATTCTTTGCCATGTTGGTCATTACAGAGCATTGAGTAGACCTCCCTTGGCATCCAATAGGTCCTTCTTGATAATTTATTTTATATGTATTATTAAATGTATGTTAACCTAACATCCTAATTTTTCCATTCCTTTCACCTTTTTTCTAAGTCTGTATGGGTCTTTCTCTGTGGAAATATGTTCATGGGTATCAATTTTTAGATAACGCCAGTAAATGATATCATCGAATATTTGTCTTTCTCCTTCTGACTTACTTTACGTAGTATGATTATCTCTAGGCTCACCTGTGGTGCTGCAGAAGGCATTGTTTCATCTTTTCCATGGCTAATATTCCATTGTGTACATGGACCACTTCTTTTTTGTCCATTAATCTGTAGCTAGACATTTTGGTTGCATCCGTGTCTGGCTATTGTAAATATCGCTGCAGTGCACGTTTGGGTGCCTGTGTCTTTCTGAATGCTGGTCTTCTCGGCTAATAGGCCCATTAGTGGTTCGGCAGGATCACATAGTAGCTCAACTGTTACCTTTAAAAGGCACCTTCGTTCTGTTCTGATTAGTGGCTGTTACCAGTTTACATCCCAGCAACAGCATAGGAGGGTACCCACTCTCGGAAACTTATTCAGCATTTATTGTTTGCAGACATTTGTTCTGATGGCCATTCAGACTAGTGTAATGTGATACCTTTTTGTAGTTTAAATGTGCATGTCTCCAGTAATTGTTGATGTTGAACATTTTTTCATGTTCTTTTTAAAAACAATAAAAAGAAACTGTGAGCAAATTTACCTTTTGAAATTGTCTTCTCGAGAGTTTGCCCTGTTTTGAATATTAATGTCCATTCCTGACCGCAGGACATTTTTTGAGGGCAGGTGTCATTTAAAGCCCTGCATTCCCTGTGAATGTTAAGTGACCATTAACCCTGGGCTTAAAGCTGTTGTTGCGGAAAATGGCCACAAGGCGGCAGCATTTCTTCATTCCCAAATCTGTTTACTAGGGCAACAGAGCCCTTCCTGGAAGTCGTGTTCCTCGGTTGTAAATTAGAATGGAATGTGCCAGGAAAAAAACGCATAAGTTTATGTCTCATTACTTGTTGTTCGTTGTTTTAATTTAAATTTTTTAATCGGAGTAATGAGTAGAATATTGTTTGTTCTAGGTGTACACAATCTGGTTCATTTGTACATTATATATATCCATGTACACATCCACTTCCCATGTAAATTATTACAGAGCGTTCAGTAGACCTCCCTTGGTATATGGCCTGTCTTTTTTTTTTTTTTTTTTGTGGTACACGGGCCTCTCACTGCTGAGGCCTCTCCCGTTGCAGAGCACAGGCTCCGGACCCGCAGGCTCAGCGGCCATGGCTCACGGGCCCAGCCGCTCCGTGGCATGTGGGATCTTCCCGGAACGGGGCACAAACCCGCGTCCCCTGCATCGGCAGGTGGACTGTTAACCACTGAGCCACCAGGGAAGCCCTGGTTGGTCTTTTTGATATATATATTTAATATGTATTTGTATAGGTATGGAAACCTTCATCTTAATTTATCCATTCCTTCCACCTTTCCTTTTAGATATGCATAGGTTGTTTTCTAAGTCTGGGAATGTCTTTCTCTGTGGAAATATGTTCATTTGTGTCAGTTGTTAGATAACACTTTTAAGTGATTTCATAGGATATTATTTTTTGCTTTCCGACTTCATGTTCTGTGATTATCTCTAGGCTCATCTGTGGTGCCTCAAAGAGCAGTGTTTCACTGTTTTCCATGGTTAGTATTCCATTTTGTTCATGGACCACTTCTTCTTTATCCATTCATCTGTTGATGGACATTTTGGTTGCTTCCGTGTCTTGGCTATTGTGAAAACTCCTGCAGTGCAGATGTTGCAGCCTGTGCCTTCTCGACTCTGGTCTTCTCAGGTAAGAGGCTCAGCGCTGGGCCTGCTGAATGGAATGCTGGCTCAATTTTTACTTTTAAACGCAGCTCCTTTCTGTTCTCATTATTGGCTCTTACCACTTTACATCTCACCAGCAGCTAGAGGGTACAGAGTTCTCCAAAACACCTTCAGCATTTATTGTTTGTAGACTTTTTGCTGATGGTCAGTTGACTGGTGTGAGTTGAAACCTTTTTGTAAATTAGATTCGAATGAGTCTAATAATTCCTGATGTTGAGTTTTTATCCATTTTCTTTTTTTTTGAGAGTGAGTGAAACTTACCTTTTCATACTATCTTCTTGAAAAATTTGCTCTGTTTTGAGTTTTTTTTTGGCCATTCCCTACCTCTGGACATTTTTTGAGGGCAGGTGTCATTTACAGCCCTCAGTCTTTGTGAATGTTATGCGACCATTAGCTGTGGGTTTAAAGCCGCTCTTGCGGGGGAAACGGCCTCAAGGCAGCAGCATTTCTGCATTTTCAATTCTGGGTATTTGGGCAACAGAGCCTTCCTGGAAATCGTGTTAGTAGGCTGCAAATTAGAGTGTAATGTGCCAGGGCAAACTTCCAAGAACTTATATCTCCTTACTTCTTGTTTGTTTTTTAAATTTAATTTTTATTTTTGATCAGAGAAAATTGGCTAAACATGTTGTGTTTTTTCTAGGTGTGCAGAATCTGGTTCATTATATCTATGTGTCTATCTATTCATCTTTGGATCCTTTCCCATGTAGGTTATTACAGAGTATTGAGTAGACCTCTCTTGGTATTCCATAGGTCTTTGGTGATTATATATTTCATATGTATTAGTATATGTCTGTCAACCCCCATATCCTACTTTATCCATTCCTCACACCTTTCCATTCGGTTTACCATAATTTTGTTTTCTTAATCCGTGAGTGTCCTTCTCTTGGAAATAAGTTCATGGGTATCAATATTTAAGTAACACCTATAAGTAATATCATAGGATATCTGTCTTTCAGTTTCTTTCTTACTTCAATATGTGTGATTATCTCTAGGTCCTTCTATGGTGGTGCAAACAGCACTGTTTCATTCTTTTCCATGGCTAATATTCCATTGTCTTCATGGACCACTTCTGCTTTGTGTATTGATCTGTTGATGGACATTTTGGTTGCTTCCAAGTCTTGGCTATGGGAAATATTGCTGCAGTGCAGGATTGCCAGCCTGTGTCTTTGTGATTCTGGCCTTCTCAGGTGATAGGCCCAGCAGTGGGCCTACCAGATCCTATGGTAGCTCAATTTTTACATTTAAATGCACCTCCACTCTGTTCTCACTACTGGCTGTTACCAGTTTACATCCCACCAGCAGCTAGAGGGTACACAGTTCTCTAAAACCCCTTCAGCATTTATTGTTTGTAGACTTTTTGCTGATGGTAGTTGACTTGCGTGAGTTGAAACCTTTTTGTAGCTAGATTCGCACGAGTCTAATAATACCTGATGTTGAGCTTTTATCCATTTTCCTTTTTTTGAAAAATCATGAGTAAAACTTACTTCTTCATACTATCTCCTTGAAAAAGTTGCCAGTTTTGAATTTTTTTGGCCATCCGATACCTCAGCACAATTTTTCTTAAAACATCTTTATTGGAGTATAATTGCTTTACAATGGTGTGTTAGTTTCTGCTTTATAACAAAGTGAATCAGTTATACATATACATATGTTCCCATATCTCTTTCCTCTTACGTCTCCCTCCCTCCCACCCTCCCTATCCCACCCCTCCAGGCGGTCACAAAGCACCGAGCTGATCTCCCTGCCTCAGCACAATTTTTGAGGGCAGGTGTCCTTACAGCCCTGAGTCCTTGTGAATGTTAAGTGACCGTTAGCTGTGGGTTTATGGGTTTAAAGCCGCTCTTGCGGGAAACGGCCACAAGGCGGCAGCATTTCTACATTTCCAACTGTGGGTTTTTGGGCAACAGAGCTTTCCTGGAAATCGTGTTAGTAGGCTGCAAATTAGAGTGCAGTGTGCCAGGGCAAACCCCCAAGAGCTTATATCTCCATACTTCTTGTTTGGTTTTTAGATTTAATCTTTATTAATTATCAGAGAAAATTTGAGAAAAAATGTGTGTGTTCTAGGTGTACAGAATGTGGTTCATTATGTCTATGTATCGATCTATTCATCTTTGGATCCTTTCCCGTGTAGGTTATTACAGAGTGTTGAGTAGACCTCTCTTGGTATTCCATAGGTATTTTGTGATTATATATTTCACATGTATTAGTACATGTCTGTTAACCCCCATATCCTAATTCGTACATTCCTTACACCTTTCCCTTTGGTTCAACATAATTTGGTTTTCTGAATCTATGAGTGTTCTTCTCTTGGAAATTATTTCATGGGTATCAAGTTTTACATAGCACCTATAGGTGATGTAATAGGATACCTGTCTTTTGGTTTCTTTCTTAGTTCAAGTTGGGTGATTATCTCTAGATCCTTCTATGGTGGTGCCAACGGCACTGTTCCATGCTTTTCCATGGCTAATATTCCATTGTGTACACGGACGACTTCTTCCTGGTGCATTTTTCTGTTGATGGACATTTTGGTTTCTTCCAGGTCTTGGCTCTGGTACATATTGCTGCAGTGCAGGATTTCCAGCCTGTGTCTTTTTGATTCTGGTCTACTCAGGTGATAGGCCCATCACTGGGCCTACCAGATCACATGGTAGCTCAACTTTTACCTTTAAACACACCTCCATTCTGGTCTCAGTACTGGCTGTTACCAGCTTACATCCCAACAGCAGCTAGAGGGTACGCAGTTCTCTAAAACCCCTTCAGCATTTATACTTTGTAGACGTTTTTGCTGATGATCCTTCTTACGGCTGTGAGGTGAACGTTTTTGTAGACTGGATTTGCATGGCTTTATTAATTCCTGTTGTTGAGCATTTTTCCATGCCCTTTTTTTTTAACAAAAAAGAAAAAGAGAATACAAAGTGTGTGTAAAATATGCCTCTTGAAATTTTTGTTTTGAAATATGCACGTCTTTTGAGATTTTTGCTCGATTTACGACCCAAGGATTTGTTTAGAGCGCGGGTGTCATTTACAGGCCTGCAATTATTTTGAATATCAAGTTACCATTAGCACTGGGTTTAGAGCTGCTGTTGCGTGAAACGGCCACAAGGTGGCAGCAGTTCTCCTTGACCAAATCTGGTTACTAGGGCAATAGAGCCTCAATGGAAGTCGTGTTCTAGGTTGCAAATTAGAATGGAATGTGCCAGGAAAAAGCCCCTTAAGTTTATATCTCACTACTTCTTGCTCGTTTTTTAAATTTAATTTTCATTTTTTATCACAGCAAGTGTGATTACAATGTTTTGCTTGTTCTAGGTGTGCAAGATGTGGTTGTTTTACACATATACATATATCTATTGTTCTTTGGACCCTTTTCCCATGTAGGTTATGACACAATGTTGAGTAGTCTTCTCCTGGTATTCCGTAGGTCTTTGGTGATTATATACTTCACCTGTGTTTTTATAGCTCTGTTAACCCTGACATCCTAATGTATCCAGTCCTCACACCTTTCCATTGGTGAACCATAACTTTGTTTAATGAATCTGTGATTGCCTTTATCTGTGGAAATATCTTCACTGGTATCAATTTTTAGGTAACACCTATAAGGGATATCATAGGATATGTGTCTTTCGCTTTCTGACTTACTACAAGTTGCGTAATTACTTCTGCACTCATCTACGGTGCTGCAAATGGCATTGTGTCATTTGTCTCCTTGGCTAATATTCCATCTGTACCTGTACCAGTTCTTCTTTGTCCACTCATCTGTTGATGGACTTTTCGGTTGCTTCCATGTCTTGGCTATTGTAATACTGCTGCAATGCACATTTGCCTGTGTCTTTCCAATTCTGTCTTCTTCGGTTATAGGCCCAGGAGTGGGCTTGCTGGGTCATATGGTAGCCAAATGTTTACCTTGTAAAGGCACCTCCATTCTGTTCTTATTAGTGGCTCTTACCAGCTTACGTCCCACCTAAAGTTGAGGATATGCACTTCTCCACAACCCCTTCAGCATTTACTGTTTGTAGTTTTTCTGCTGATGTTTATTCTGACTGCTGTGAGCTGATACCTCTTTGTGGTTGGATTTGCATGCGTCTCATAATCCCTTGAAATTCAGCTTTCAGGCATGTCCTATTTTTCTTCAAACTGTGAGTACAGCTTACCTCCTCAAATGGTTTTCTTGGAGTATGTGCCACATTTCGAAATATTTTGGCCATTACCTCCCTGAAGACATTTTGAGGGCAGGTTTCATTTACAGCCCTTCAGTACTTGTGCATATGAAGTGACCCTCAGCACAGGTTTTAAAGCTGCTGTTGCCGGTAATGGCCATCGGGCGGCAGCATTTCTGCTTTCCCCACTCTGGTAACTAGGGAAACAGTCTTTCCGGCTAGTGATGTTCTTCGGTTATACACTGGAGAGGAATGTTCCCGGATAAACCCCCAAAAGGTGATGTTGTCGTACACTAAACTGTACCCTAAACCGTACCCGTTCCCTAACCCTAACCCTAACGCTTACCCTAACCCGTACCCTAATCCTAACCCGTACACTAACACTAACCCGTACCCTAACCCTAACCCGTTGTCGTACCCTAACCTGTACCGTAAACCGTACCCGTTCCCCAACCCAAACCCTAACCCTAAACCGTACTCTAATCCTAACTCGTACCCTAACACGTACCCTAACCCTAACCCGTTGTTGTACCCTAACCTGTACCCTAAACCTAACACTAACCCTAACCCTAAACCTTACCCTATCTCGTACCTTAATCCTAACCCGTACAATAACATTAACCTCTACCCTAACACGTACCCTAACCCTAATGTGTTGTCGTACCCTAACCTATACCCTAAACCGTACCCGTTCCCTAACCCGTACCCTAATCCTAACCCGTACAATAACACTAACCCGTACCTTGACACTTACCCTAACCCTAACCTGTTTTCGTACGCTAACCTGTACCCTAAACCGTACCCGTTCCCTAACCCTAACCCTAACCTTAACCCTAACCATCACCCTAACTCGTAGCCTAATCCTGACCCGTACACTAACACTCACACAAATGCAAATACAGGTGTAATACCTGTTTCAGAGGTTCTGTTAGTTCCTACTCACCCAACCCCGTTCCCTCAAATCCAGAATACAAGCAGATAGAAACTTCCTATTTCATCTAGTGACAAGTCAGGAAACTCTTAATCATTTTTCACAGCATTTTCACACCTAAATTCCAACACCATTGGATGTATGCAAGTTAAATTTTTCTGAATTATTTTCTGAGCTAAACCTAAATGCAGCAATTCCTTTTTCTTAATGGCCTAGGTAAATGGATGAAGCCTTACCCTGCTCTCTCACAAAATTTTTCACTGAACAGTGGCTGAAATTGAGCCCCGTCCAAACCCAAACTGGAGGCCTGAACCCCCCTGGCCCCCGTGCCTTCTGCTGCCCCCAGGGGTCCAATCCATGGGTTACCTGTTTTTCCCATGAGTGTCTATTCCATGGCTTCCTGCTACTCTCTGTTAGCAGTGCCAATCCTGCTGTTCTTTCCTCCTAGGTTCACTTAGGACCACAGCCCCCTCTTTTTTGTACTGTCTCAAGCCCTCCCTTCTAGACTGCGCGCTGATGCTGGGGCTGGAACTCTGCAAACGTCACTGCCCGTTTGCCGTCTGTCTCCCTGTTGGGCTCTGCCAGGAAGGGGTGCTAGGTGGAGGCCAGGCCAGGAATTCTTCCCCTTTGCTTGCTGGTCCTGTCAGTGTCATCCCAGCCGTGCTTCCTTGCCACGGCAGCAGTTGCTTCCAGTAACAATTGGTTCCAATTTCCAGTATTATTCTCCAGCTCTTTAAAGGTATTAGCCCCAGCCAACTGGTAGCTGCCTCCCCGGAGGCCTTGGTCCCAGCTCTGCAAGCCTCTGCTCATAGACTTTAGGTTCTGATGATGTCACTTTCTTCCATTTGTTCCTGCAGGCCTAGGAGTGGGCCTTGCTTCCAAGTAGCAGTGACTACCTCTGTGTTACCTCAGTCTTGCCTCCTTCTCTTCTCAGTCCTTTTTCCCCGAGTCCCTATATTAAATTATCTCTGTTAAAGTAACCGGTGTGTTTCCTCCTTTCTCAGTTGCATCTTGACGGACACTTCTCTGTTATGATTCCTCAAGCATGCCACATATCAGTGCAAGGGAGCCTGGAAACATCCCTTCCAGCTTGTCCAGGGTTTACTGTCCCCTCATTGAGATCTGTGTGCTTATATAAAGTGGTCCCTAAAGGCGCTCCTATGCATGTGCAGACACACACAGACACACACACAGACACACACACACACAGACACACACACACACACACACAGACACACACACACACACACACACACACACACACACTTCTGTTGCTGCTTTGGGACTCCTGCGTGGATTGGCCACACACCAAGGGTTCTGCCCAAGGCTTCCGTTTGATCTTTGCTCAGAAAAACCAGCCTCCCTGCTGTGGAACCCCAACAAAGAGCCTAGAGTCTAGGACATTCCTATCGTTGATTCCATCCTTATCAGGATGACTTGTATCTTCGGGTCAGTCTGCTTTCCATTCTGACTACTCAGAGAGAGCTGACCCCTCCTCAGAAGGCCATACACTAGCTGGTCAGAGGGCTCCTAGACTAGCCCTAAGATGCCTCATTTTAGCCCCACAAGTCACTTCTTAGATACACTTACATTCTGACACATAAAATGGACCTTAAAAATTATCTAGCATCTATTCCAACCTTTCATCTTAGGGAGGAGTCATACATTCCATGTTTTTTAAAATGACAATTCGGGACAAATAAAACAAAAAAAAATTGGTTGACTAGATAATTCACAGAATTCTCATTTCCCTCTGCTGACGCTGTAAAGCAGCCAAAGTATTCAAAGAAATCTTATAAAATATTTAGATTTTTTTTTGATCTTTAACATGTGTCTACACATCTTCAAGCATGGGGCTTACAGTCTCAACAAGGGCCAGGCTTGGGAACATGTAAATTTTATGGAAGCGTATTAAAGCAATTTTCCCATAATTATTCAGCACTTGTCATTCCTGAAAATCGTAATTGCAGTGAAATATCGAACAGAATTTTCCCAATCATGAGGGGAGGCAATGGTCTGTGATCCGGAGCATGGGATGCCAGTGAACGCAGCCTATCATCTGAATAGCTCGAATATGAAACGAAAATACCGCTAGGGTATATGAGGTCAACATTCTTCAGTTATTCAAAATACATTATTTTGATCCCTCGTGTACCAGTGGTCACATTCTGAAGTGACTGCGTATAATCCTCTGCGTGTTCTGGTTCTGATATTTGACTATGTATGTCATCCTCGCCACTATAAGAAACAGCCATGCTTACGTACGTTTAAAAAGCACTTTAAACAATGAACTCCTTCTTTTCCGCATAAATGTAAAACAGCTGAAAAGCAGGGGTGGTTCTCTGTAGTTATGTTTGAATGTTCTCTGTAGTTATGTTTGAATGTTCTCTGTAGTTATGTACGAATATCATGAATTCCATTCCGAATGTTAGGGTTATCTGCTGGTTTTCTATTGCTACACAACAAACTCCCCGAAATCTTAGTTTAAACCAGGAAACATTTATTATTCCACCATTTCTGTGGATCAGGAATTTAAGAGCACCTTAGCTGGTTGGTGCCTCACACACTTGCCTGAGGTTGCAGTGAAGCTGTTGACCAGGGCTGCAGTCATCTGAAGATTTCCCTGGGGCTGGAAGATTGGTTTGCAGGCTCACGCAGGTAGTTACTGGCAGGCCTCAACTCCTTGTGGACTTTTGCCCAGAAGCTGCAGGTCTCCCACGGGCCTGCTCAGAATATAGCAGTTTGCTTCCCTCAGAAGCAAGCAATCTCTGAGACCCTGCTTTCAATTCTTTTGAATATATATACCCAGAAGTGAGATTACTGGCTCATATAGTAGTCCTATATTTAGTTTTTTGAGGAATTGTCACATTCTTTTCCATAGTGGCTGCACCATTTTACAGTCCCATCAACAGTTCACAAGGGTTCCAGTTACTCCACATCCTTGCCAGTACTTGTTGTTTTCTGGTTTGTTTGTTTACATTAGCCATCATAATGGGTATGAGGTGTTATCTCACTGTGTTTTTGATTTGCGTTTCTCTAATGATTAGTGATGTGGAGTATCTTTTCCTATGCTTGGTGACCATTTGTCTTCGGAGAAATGTCTATTCAAGTCCTTTGACCATTTTTTAATCGTGTTATTTCAGTTTTTTGTTGTTACCGAGTTCTAGGAGTTCTTTATATATTTTAGATGTTTATTCCTTATCAGATATATGATTTGCAAATATTTTCTCCCACTCCGTAGATTGCCTTTTCACTCTGTTGACTGTGTCCTTTAATGCACAGAAGTTTTTAAGTTGGATATAGTTCCATTTGTGTCATTATTGCTTTTGTTTGCTGTACTTTTGGTGTCATGTCCAAGAAATCATTGTCAAATATGAAGTCCTGAAGCTCTTCCCTCTGTTTCCTTCTGAGAATTTCATAGTTTTAAGTCTTAAGTTAAGGTCTTTAATCTATTTTGACTTAATTTTTTAGAATTTTATTGAAGTATAACTGATTTACGAAGTTGCGTTTAATTTCTGCTGTACAGCAAAGTGATTCAGTTATACACATATATATTCTTTTTCATAGTCTTTTCCATTATGGTTTATCACAGGATATTGAATATAGTTCCCTGTGCTCTACAGTAGGACCTTGTTGTTTTTCCATCCTATATATCATAGCTTGCATCTGCTAACCCCAAACTCCCAACCCCTGCCTCCCCTACCCTCTCTCCCCCTTGGCAACCACAAGTCTGTTCTCTATGTCTGTAAGTCTGTTTCTGTTTCATAGATTTGTTCATTTGTGTTGTATTTTAGATTCCACCTATAAGTGATATCATATGGTATTTGTTTTTCTATTTCTGACTTACTTTGCTTAATATAATAATCTCTAGATCCATCTATGTTGCTGCAAATGGCATTATTTCATTCTTTTTTATGGCTAAGTCGTATTCCATTGTATATATGTACCACATCTTCTTTATCCATTCATCTGTTGATCAGAATTTAGGTTGTTTCCATGTCTTGGCTATTATAAATAGTGCTGCTATGAACACAGGGGTGCATGTATCTTCTCAAATTATAGTTTTGTCTGGGTATATGCCCAGGAGTGGAATTGCTGGATCATATGGTAACTCTAGTTTTTTGAGGAACCTCCATACTGTTTTCAGTGTGAGGTGGTACCTCTTTGTAGTTTTTTTTTTTAACATCTTTATTGGAGTATAATTGCTTTACAGTGGTGTGTTACTTTCTGCTTTATAAAAAAGTGAATCAGTTATACATATACATATATCCCCATATCTCCTCCCTCTTGCGTCTCCCTCCCACCCTCCCTATCCCACCCCTCTAGGTGGTCACAAAGCACTGAGATGATCTCCCTGTGCTATGCGGCTGCTTCCCACTAGCTATCTATTTTACATTTGGTAGTGTATATATGTCCATGCCACTCTCTCACTTCGTCCCAGCTTACCCTTCCCCCTCCCCGTGTCCTCAAGTCCATTCTCTATGTCTCTGTCTTTATTCCTGTCCTGCTCTTAGATTCTTCAGAACCATTTTTTTAAGAAACCATATATATGTGTTAGCAGACGGTATTTGTTTTTCTCTTTCTGACTTACTTCACTCTGTATGACAGACTCTAGGGCCATCCACCTCACTATAAATAACTCAATTTCGTTACTTTTTATGACTGAGTAATATTCCATTGTATATATGTGCCACATCTTCTTTATCCATTCATCTATCGATGGACACTTAGGTTGCTTCCATGTCCTGGCTATTGTAAATAGAGCTGCAATGAACATTGTGGTACATGACTCTTTTTGAATTATGGTTTTCTTAGGGTATATGCCCAGTAGTGGGATTGCCGGGTTGTATGGTAGTTCTGTTTTTAGTTTTATAAGGAACCTCCATACTGTTCTCCATAGTGGCTGTATCAATTTACATTCCCACCAACAGTGCAAGAGGGTTCCCTTTTCTCCACACCCTGTCCAGCATTTATTGTTTGTAGATTTTTTGATGATGGCCATTCTGACTGGTGTGAGGTGATACCTCATTGTAGTTTTGATTTGCATTTCTACTTTGAGTTAACTTTTGTATATGGTGTAAGATAAGGGTTCGACTTCATTTTTTGGATATGCATATCCAGTTTTCCCAATATCATTAGTTGAAGAGACTGTCCTTTCCTCATCAATTGGTCGTGGCACTCATGTCAAAATTCATTTGACTGTATATATGAGGGTTTATTTATGGACTGTCTATTCCATTGGTTTATACATCAGTCTTTATGCTAGTACCACACTGTTTTGATTACTATGGCTTTAAAATACATTTTGAAGTCATAAAGTTTGAGACTTCCAACTTTACGCTTCTTTTTCAAGATTGTTTCGGCTACTCCGTGTCCCTTGAAATTCCACATAAAGTCTGAGATGCATTTTTCTATTTGTGCAAGAAGTGCCCTTGAGATTTTGTTAAGGCTTACATTGACTTTGTAGATCACATTGGACAGTATTGACATCTGAACAATATTAAGTCTTTCAACCCATGAACACAGAATGTCCTTCCATTTATTTGTGTCTTTAATTTCTTTCAGCAATGTTTTCTAGTTTTCAGTGGTACAAGCCTTTCACCTCCTTGGTTAAGTTTATTCCTAAATATTTTATTATTTTTCATGCTATTTTATATGGATTTTTTTTCTCAATTTCCTTTTCAGAATGTTCACTGTCAGTGTATAGAAACACAAGTGACTTTAGTGTGTTGATTATGTATCCTGCAACTTTGCTATATCATTTATTCTAATATTTTTTGGCATGGAATCTTTGGAGTTTTCTCATATAAGATCATGTCATCTACAAACAGAGATCATTTTACTTTTTCCTTTCCAATTTGGATGCCTTGTATTTCTTTTTCTTACCTGACTGCTCTGGCTGGGATTTGCAATACTATTTGGGTTTTTTGTTTGTTTGTTTGTTTTTAAACCTTTTTTCTTAAATTTATTTATTTATTGGCTGCATTGGGTCTTTGTTGCTGTGCGCGGGCTTTCTCTAGCTGTGGCGAGCCGGGGCTACTCTTCATTGCAGTGCACGGGCTTCTCATTGCAGTGGCTTCTCTGGCTGTGGAACACGGGCTGTAGGTGTGCAGGCTTCAGTAGTTGTGACACACAGGCTCAGTAGTTGCGGCTCACGGACTCTAGAGAGCAGGCTCAGTAGTTGTGGCACACGGGTTTAGTTGCTCCGTGGCATGTGGAGCCCTCCCGGACCAGGGCTTGAACCCATCCATGTCCCCTGCTTTGGCAGGCGGATTCTCAACCACTGCGCCACCAGGGAAGTCCTCTCTCACCACTTCTATTCAAAATAGCATTGGAAGGGCCTTCCCTGGTGGCGCAGTGATTAAGAATCCACCTGCCAAAGCAGGGGACACGGGTTCGAGCCCTGGTCTGGGAAGATCCCACATGCCGTGGAGCAACTAAGCCCGTGCACCACAGCTACTGACCCTACGCTCTAGAGCCTGCGAGCCACAACTACTGAGACCTCGTGCCACAACCACTGCAGCCTGCGCGCCTAGAGCCCGTGCTCCACAACAAGAGCAGCCACTGCAATGAGAAGCCCGCACACCACAAGGAAGAGTAGTCCCCACACGCCACAACTAGAGAAAGCCCGCGTGCAGCAATGAAGACCCAATGCAGCCGAAAATAAATAAATAAATAAGTTTAAAATAAATTAAAAAAAAAAAGAAGTGGTGAGAGCAGGTTTTCTTACCTTGTTTGTGATCTTAGAGGAAAAGCTTTCAGCCTTTCTCCAATGAATATGATGTTAGCAGTGGGATTTTCGTATATGGCCTTTACTATGTGGAGGTAGTTTCTTTCTATTCCTAGTATGTTGTTTTCATCATGGAAGGTGTTGGATCTTGTCAAATGCATTTTCTGCATCATTTGAGATGGTCATGTGGGTTTTTCTCCCCCACCCTTTGGTCCTTCATTCTATTAACGTGTTATACTTACATTGATTAATTTTCATATGTTGAACCACTCTTACATTCCAGGAATAAATCCCACTTGGTCATGGTGTATAATCCTTTAATGTGCTGTTGAATTGGGTTTGCCAGTATTTTGTTGAAGATTTTTGAGTATGACCTCATCTTAGCTAATTACATCTGCAGTGATCCTATTTCTAAACAGGGTCACATTCTGAAATAACTGTTAGTTAGAACTTCAACATCTCAAACCCTTGTGATTTCCAGCATAAGTACGCACATACTTTATTTATTTTGAGTTCTGCAGTCCCAGAGAATTGCTTTTCATTGGTTACAGAGGTCCTTTGAATGCAAACCATTTGTATCATTCCCTTGATTTTTCCCTCCTGTGGAAACTAGCCACTTTTGTACAGTGAGTTCACTTTTAATTCAGGAAACTAAAGAAAATAAATGGTTGGTATGTAGGTCAGTTCCTAGTTCTGCCTTGGTTAGAAAACAAAGGATTAGGGTTCAGCTAGAACTTGCATAGTTCAACTATTTCTTTTTTTTTTTAACATCTTTATTGGGGTATAATTGCTTTACAATGGTGTGTTAGTTCCTGCTTTATAACAAAGTGAATCAGTTATACATATACATATGTTCCCATATCTCTTCCCTCTTGCGTCTCCCTCCCTCCCTCCCTCCCTATCCCACCCCTCCAGGCAGTCACAAAGCACCGAGCTGATCTCCCTGTGCAACTATGTCTTAATATGGCCTTTGTACAGATGCTCGTGTGCATTTCACCCTGCTCTTTCTTTGTGACCTAGAGATAGTAAGCCTCCAAAGACCTGGCTTTTGAGGCTAGGTTAAAAAGTCCCAATTTATTACATCTTAGATGAATCTTATGTGAGGCTTTAGAGAAGCTTCTTCTGACCTCGCTTGCTTTCTCTGCATAGACATAATTATTTTAAAATGAACTTCATATGGTTATTTAAGAGAATGTGTTTTTCTGCCAGCCAGATGATTCCTGTAAGATTTTAAGCATATTGTTGAGACTTTAGTACGTAATCTCTCAAAACATTCAAGGGATATATAAGATCTTTGGTTGCTTTATGGCACGCTTCTCTTTTGGAAATCTCCCTGGTGCCCTGACCGCCCTCCCACGTCACCCTCAAGCTCCGACCAATGTCCTACAGCTTCAAGACCATTCTCATGCACCTCACTGATTAAGAGCCTTCTACCCAAAGCTTCAACAGGTTGGAAATAAAGTTTCCACTGCAGAACATTTTTCATATTTAAAATTAAAATTGCAGCACAGCTCTGGTTAGAAGAGTAGCATTTTTAACTAAGGTGACATCAAGTCACACACGATACAGATGAATCACTTTATGGTATTTGCCATACTTGACAGACAGAGCAAGATGCTTCAGAAAAATTAGGCACTGGCTTCTAGCATCTGTCCACATGAATCTACTTCTTGAAAAATGCTCACATCCAACCTTCTTTTGGGAGATTAGGAAATAACAGAATGACTTTTCCACAGTCAAGTATCGTATTTTCTTATGAATCAGGAAGAAGGTTATAATGTTTATTTAAAAAGGACTACTTTTGGGCTTCCCTAGTGGCGCAGTGGTTGAGCGTCTGCCTGCCGATGCAGGGGACACGAGTTCGTGCCCCGGTCCGGGAAGATTCCACATGCCACGCAGTGGCTGGGCCTGTGAACCATGGCCGCTGAGCCTGCGTGTCCGGAGCCTGTGCTCCGCAACGGGAGAGGCCACAGCAGTGAGACGCCTGCGTACTGAAAAAAAAAAAAAAAAGAAAAAAAGGACTACTTTTTTTTAAAGGTAACAAACGTTTATTCAGTATTTGTTATTTTCTAGCATTGTACTGGGTGCTTGGGGACAGAAGGATGAAAGTATAAAATACATTTTCTTTTTTAAAGGAGACTTCTTTTTTTGGCCATGCCATGCGGCTTGTGGGATCTTAGTTCCCCGACCAGGGATTGAACCCGGGCCCTTGGCAGTGAAAGCACCTAAAAAGGACTTCTTGTTTATAACATTTTGTCTAGTGAGGTACCAGAGCCAGCTCACACTGGCCCATAAGAACTAATTGTTAAAATATTCAGGAATTTTGTGAGTTCATTGACATCATATTGGTAACTTGAAATCAGCCACGATGGAAGTATTTACACCAAGGGAATCAGCAAACGATCAGGACTTCTACCAGCACACCATTGATTTTTGTCCTTTCTTTTTAAAAAACTCCCAAGCAAATCAACATTATGCATGGAATGCCTACCATGTCCTTTTTAAGATGGTGGACTACCCCACCCCCCAAAGAAAGACACCTTTTTTTTCCATGGAATTTGTAACCTACTTGAAGGGAAAAACAAACAGGGACCATTGAGCAAACGAGTATGACATGAACCACGAGGACAAAAGGAGTCCAAAGAGAAAGGAGTGGGCACACGTAAGGCAGAGACGTCATGAAAATGTTAGACTTTGAGCTGGGCTTTGAAGGACAGGTAGGAAAGGAAAATGGGCAATCGAGCAGAGAGAAGGTCCTGGAGAAGAAGCGGGAAGCAGACAGAGGAATACAGTCTCCCGTGAATATGCCAAGCAGGCATGGAAGGAGAGAGAGCGGTGATGTGGGGACAGCAACTGTAGGACAGCACAGTTTGTGAAGCCTTTCTTGTATCAATACCTCATCTCATTCTGATCTTGAAATCAAGCCTGAGGGACAGGGCAACTGAGGCACAGAGAACTGGTGCGAGGCAGCTACGTGGGCCTGTGTTCAGAACGAAATGTTTGTCTTTGGGCCGTGTTCAGCATTCTTCCCACTGTACCATGGTGACTCTGCTCATCTAACATTGTACAGCAAGTGACACAGAAAAGCAGCAATGAAAAAGAATTTTAAACAAGTAATATATTTAACACACTGCTGTATACTTTAAATGTGAAGATATGATGTTCTGGTGGCTCTGAATGATAGTAAAGCCTAACTTCGTTGTGGCATGTGGGATCTAGTTCCCTGACCAGGGATCGAACCCGGGCCCCCTGCATTGGGAGTCAGGAGTCTTAGCCGCTGGACCACCAGGGAAGTCTCTGTGATTTGCCTTCTGACTCATCTCCCTCGACCCTTCCCCATCACATGTTACCTGCCAGCAATACTCATTAAGAGCAACACCCTCAAAATGTCACGCTCTCTCTTCTCTTTGGACCTTCACACGTAACATTTCTGAAAATAACTTACCTGATTTGTGTGCCTGGGAAACTCCTATTCATCCTTCAAATCTTAGCTCAAAACTGTCACGTCCTATCACCCCCCAGCCAATGAATCCTGCTGCCCTGTGCTCCAGACACTTCGCTCATGTCCATCTGCAAGGGGTCTCAGCAGGAGAGAGACCTGCACATCCTGAGTTCATTACATCAGAATCTCTAAAGATGAGACACAGGCATCAGCATTTTTAAAAACTCCCCTAGTGATTCCAAAAAAAGGACCACTTTTTTTCCTCCCCCAAATGAAGACTCCAGGCAAGCAGGGACCATGCAATTACTCTTATAAACTCAGTGCCTAGTACAAAATCAATAAATACATAGAGCCTGGGAAGTAACTTTCTTCAAAATGTGTTTGTCACTACTGAATTCTTTAGAACATAAGTCCAGGGAATAGCAAAAACTGCTTAATCCAAATCTTTTCAAATCACCTCCCATCACTTTCAGAGAAGGAAGGGGACTTTCCCTTCAAAATTGCTATTTTTTAATGGGGTTCAATGTATCTTATTCATTTAGCACAATCAGAAGAAAATATAAAAATAAGTAAAATTAGCAAGTTCCCTTCAAAAACAATCATCATCTGCAGTGGAGAAAGGGGGTATTACCTAGTAGAGTCCCTGGTCCATGCTGTCTGCTCAGTAATGGCCGCTGGTATTATGGCTCCCTTTTCCCGGCAAGGCTGCCGTATTAACTTGCCTCACACAAAGCCATCTGGAGATGACACTAGAAGAGGAAATAAGATGACTTTCCAAATGCTTCCTCTCATTAATGTACAGCCCATGAGATTTCCTGACTTCATTCATCATAAACAGAGAGGTGGTTGCAGCTTTAGAAATTCAATGGCTATGCTCCGCACGACACACAGGCAAAAAAGACCCAGTTCTGTTCCACCTTTTCTCACTCCATTTGGCTACCCCTATATAAGGCCTGCTTTTCTAGACCCTTCTTTTTTTCCTCAGAACGCTGGCTCTACGTTTACCCAAAAAGCCTTCAGATTGTTCCAGGGCTAGCCAGCTACTTCTTAGCTTAATCACACAACTCCGCTCCTACACAGGCCCTTCTTTCCTTGGGGTTGTGATTCACCACCACACAAGCTGAGTCATTCAGTCACAATCACGTTTTTTGCCTCCACCTGAGTGACTTTCTTTGGGCAGGCTGCCTTTGTCAAGCATTAAGTGGCAACATTTATTTATGCCATAGCATTTCTTAGTACCCAAGGTACAGATCAACCCTGCAGGCTTTTGAGGCATGAGTTAAAATGACAGCAAAATTTGAGTTAGCTGCAAGTCTCAATAAACAAGTATGTTTTTATTTAATTTAATTTTTATCCAATTCAGGATGAACTTTAAAAAATCATTCTGTTTTCATCCCTTGGTTTCATGCTTTAGTAAGTGCCATGCATGAATTCAATAAGGTTTTTCTTTTTTTTTTTTTGCGGTACGTGGGCCTCTCACTGTTGTGGCCTCTCCCACTGCAGCGCACAGGCTCCGGACGCGCAGGCCCAGCAGCCATGCCTCACTGGCCCAGCCGCTCCGCGGCATGTGGGATCTTCCCGGACCAGGGCACGAACCCGTGTCCCCTGCATCGGCAGGCGGGCTCTCAACCACTGCGCCACCAGGGAAGCCCAAGGTTTTTCTTTTGACAATTAAGTCTTGCAGTGTGGGTTCATAATTATGACTGTAGCTTTTCACTGACTAGGCCTTCAGGAATTGATTAAGCTCCACACGGAAGACCAGACCTTCTTGGCATAGACTAGCTAGCTGTTGAACAAACCCCTCTCCTCTTCCTCCTGGGCACCCACATTTCCCAGCTGCCCTTGCAGTTAGGTGTGGCCATGTGACTGCATCCCGGCCAATGAAATGCAGACAGAAGTAATGCAGGTGAATTCCAGGCCTGGCCCATTAAAACTCTCTAAGCACCATCCTCCATACTCTTTCCCACTGTCTCATGACCTTGGAGGCCATATGTTGAAAACAGCAGAGCCACGTGATGCATACAGCCTGGGTACCAGCATTCCCACTTGGAGAAATGTTGCCCACCTATCAGGAATACCTTTCTTGGACCTTACATGAGAAAGAAAGAAATTTCTTTTTTTAAGCCCCTGAGGCTTTGGACTTACATGTTATACCATAGTTTTACCTTAACTCATAAAGATTTATACTGTACTTTTTTTTTTTTAAACATCTTTATTGGGGTATAATTGCTTTACAATGGTGTGTTAGTTTCTGCTTTATAACAAAGTGAATCAGTTATACATATACATATGTTCCCATATCTCTTCCCTCTTGCGTCTCCCTCCCTCCCACCCTCCCTATATACTGTACTTTTAAAAGTAAACTGCTATGTTCCCCCAATAACAGTATTATATTTTCATTGTTTACTATGTAGAAAATACTCCACACTGGCATGTTAATGTCACCTGAAAAATGCTTGTAGAAATAAATCTCTGATAAGAACTTTGTTAATGATAACATCCTTCCTTTTTCGTGAACACAGAAGGTTAAAAAAAAAAAAGACCCCCTCAACTGAAATGCATTATTCTAATTAATGTTTTAGGAATGGCAGAGGTTATTCTAATAACTAAACGCAGAGTATTAAGCAATTTTGGAATTGTAACTTTCTCAGGCCCCCAAGACATGACGCAGTCAGTTGCAATGACAGCATTTCTATTTTACAACTAGGATACAATCTGGGCTCTGCTCGAAGTTTTCTCAGCATACCTCAGTACATGTAGAAATGGAAACTGTCATGCAGTTGAGGCTTGCTATAGTACCTTATTGTTTCTGGGACACAAGTATATCTAACTTTCACAAGTTATATGCAAAGCTTTATATTCAGTGTCACATTCCTTCCGATAAGTGTTTAGGCTTGCTGTCTGCTTCACTCTTCTTTTGTTGACTCACTCAGACATTTATTAAAGAGTGACTATGAATTGTCTAGGTGCTTGGGGCACAAGACTGAATGTGAAACAGTCTTGATAACTGAGGAGCTTATAGGTCTGGGCAGAGGGGGACTAATTCTCATGAGGAAAGAGACAGGAGAATCTTCACATACAAGATTATATCTGATAGAGGTCTAGAAAGGAGGAGTGAGAGTGTGATAGGAGTAAACCCAGGAAGGGCATCTCAAGTTGAGAGAACAGGGACCAAGTCATAAGATTCTTAATGAACCTGAAGTATCTGGGGAATGATGAGTGCATTTGGGCTAGACTTTAGGGGGAAACTGGGGAGTACCAGAATAGGAGGCTGGAGAGGCAGACTGGGGGCCAAGTTATAGGGCCTTGGATGATAGTCTATAAATCTTGAACATTTATTTTCTGTGTAAGAGGGTGGCCAACAAATAGATAATCATAGATGATAGATTTTTTTTTAAGATGTTGGGGGTATGAGTTTATTTATTTATTTGTTTTTGCTGTGTTGGGTTTTCGTTTCTGTGCAAGGGCTTTCTCTAGTTGTGGCAAGCGGGGGCCACTCTTCATTGCGGTGCGTGGGCCGCTCACTATCGTGGCCTCTCTTGTTGTGGAGCACAGGCTCCAGACGCGCAGGCTCAGCAGCTGTGGCTCACGGGCCTAGTTCCTCTGTGGCATGTGGGATCCTCCCAGACCAGGGCTCAAACCCGTGTCCCCTGCATTAGCAGGCAGGTTCTCAACCACTGCGCCACCAGGGAAGCCCTCGATGATAGATTTTAAGCAGAGCAGTGAGTGACCTGATCGTGTTAGGTTTAGGGGAAATAATTCTAGGCATAGCACGGAGGATGGCCTAGAACAGAGATAACCGTGGAAGCACAGAGGCCAATTAGGAGGCTGTTGAAATATTGAAGTAGAGGAGGCACTTGATTTGGGAGAGGTTTGAGACAGAAATCAGTATTTTATTTGTTAGCTGTTTGGGTGTAAGGGAGAAGAAGTTAAAGATGCCTGAGGTTTCCAGCTGTGGTATCTAGGTGGACAATGATATCAAAAGCTAAAAGCTAAATTTATAAAGGAGAGCAAAGCAGAGGTGAAGCTAAAGAGGTTGGTTGTGGACTTGTGATAAAAGTAACTGTGGGGCTTCCCTGGTGGCACAGTGGTTGAGAGTCCGCCTGCCGATGCAGGGGACGCGGGTTCGTGCCCTGGTCCGGGAAGATCCCACATGCCGCGGAGCGGCTGGGCCCGTGAGCCATGGCTGCTGAGCCTGCGCGTCCGTAGCCCGTGCTCCGCAACGGGAGAGGCCGCAGCGGTGAGAGGCCCGCGTACCGGAAAAAAAAAAAAAAAAAAAAAGTAACTGTGTAGTGTCTAGGTGGCACAAAAACTAAAAGTACACTGTAGTTTACAGTCTCAAAGTGTCTCCTTATTAATAGTTCATATTAATTGCAAATGTGAAAAAGATACTTTTTTTTACAGTGGAGAAACCAGGAGGTCACCACCTTAACCGAATGATGAGTCAACACCAAAATGTCTCCCGATACAATACACTGATAAGGATGCCGCATCACTTAAGAAATTCTTCTGCCAGAAATCCATAACCTGATCCTAATCATGAGAAAATATCACACAACCCCCATTATGTTACAAACAACTGCCCTGTGTTCTTCAACCATGTCAATGCCACAAATGACCAAGAAAGGTAAGGAACTCCTCCAGATTAAAGGTAACTAAAGAGATATGACAATAAACTGCAATGTGTGATCCTGGATAGGGTCTTGGATTGGGAGAGAAGGGAACTGCTATTAAAAAACATTACTGGGGGCTTACCTGGTGGCACAGTGGTTGAGAGTCCGCCTGCCGATGCAGGGGACACGGGTTCGTGCCCCGGTCCGGGAGGATCCCACATGCCACGGAGCGGCTGGGTCCATGAGCCGTGGCCGCCGAGCCTGTGTGTCCGGAGCCTGTGCTCCGCAACGGGAGAGACCACAACAGTGAGAGGCCCGTGTACCGCAAAAAACAAAAACAAAAGCATTACTGAGGTGTAGCTGCTACAGCTGGGTAGTAACTGATGGGCTCTGGAGATTTCAGACTTGGGTCACTTCCCCGCGCCCCGTCCTATCGCCACTTCCAGCGCCTGCGCGCGCCTAAACTATACGCGAGACATCCGGGCACTGCACGACTAGAGTCCGCAGCTTGCGCGCGCAACCTGCGTGATCTTCTCCCTGTGCGCCTGCGCGAACTCATCCGTTTGACCTTCGCAGATGTGGCTGAGAGTGGACTGCTGGTGGACACATCTGTTAAAAGCAACCAAAAGGGCTTCCCTGGTGGCGCAGTGGTTAAGAGTCCTTTTGCCGATGCAGGGGACATAGGTTCGTGCCTCAGTCTGGGGGGATCCCACATGCTGCGGAGCGGCTGGGCCCTTGAGCCATGGCCGCTGAGCCTGCGTGTCCGGAGCCTGTGCTCCGCAACGGGAGAGACCACAACAGTGAGAGGTCCGTGTACTGCGGAAAAAAAAAAGCAACCAAAAGTTCCTTTTCCAAAGAAATTTGGTTAGCACCCCCACCTCCCCGCCCAGCACCCAGTTTTACAAAATAAAGAACCTCAAAAACTTTACCACCCGCTGTGACTTGCACACGAAGGGAGGGAAAGATAGCTGCTGTTCTCATTGACTGCTAATGGGGCGCTCCAGCTTTGGCCAGGAGATGAACTGTTTGGAAGATTCAAATTCAAAATATAAACACATTTATCTTAAGACCTATCTTAGGTAGCAGCCTAAGAAAAACAGATAAGAGACCCAGAGACTAGAGATCCAGTGTCTAAAAGAAAATTCGAGAACCAATGGAAGAAAAGCAGTATTTGGAGAAGAGAACAGTTTTCTTGAGCTGAAGAAAAATGTTTCATCTTCAGATGAGAAGTCCCTACCACAGTCAACACAAAATCGACGAAAATTGTTCAGTACCTAGATGTGAAGAGCTAACGTTTTAAATTTAAAAGATGAAGAATGTCATCGTTTTTTAGAAAAAAGATTATCCACAAAGTACAAAATCTGGCTTCTGCTGCATGTCAGAGTAACAGCATACACAAGACAGCATATGTAATATTTTGAAGGGGGAGGCTGTTTGTGACTCAATAATAGTATGTCAAGTCATGGGTGAAAGCCACAGAAATCTCTCTTATATACGGGCTCTGAAGATTCAACCCTCTCTGAAAAAATTCACTCACGTGTGTACTGTAAATGACTGAAAGGTTAATCAAAATGAAGACTTTTGAAGTAAAACTGCATGGTAGAAGTCCTGATGGTGAGTGTAAAAGTCAATTAAATTGGGAAGTCAGTATAATTATTGTAAATATGGTCTAAAAGCACTGCAAATGTTTTTAAAAGTTCAAATTTTAACCTGTTTTGTTTGTTTTAAAAAATCTATTGATAAGAATAATTTGGTTCAGTTGAAAAATTATTGAGACTTAGGAAAGTTTGAATTAGAAGTACCTACTAGATAAATAGTACTGTGTATCACCATTAAATTTTCTAAATTTAAGAATTGCACTGTGGTTACCTTACAGGATGGCATTGTTCTTAGGAAATACTGAAGGGTCACTGGGGAAACGACTATATACACACACAAGAGGGAGAGAGAGAAAGCAAGTGTAGTTAAACGTTAACTGGGAAAGCTGGGTAAAGGGTGTACTGGAGCTTTGTGTTATTTTTGCACATCTTCTGTACACTTGAAATCATTTCAAAATAAAATGTTTAAAAATAGTTTTTTTAAAATGTAGAGTCAGGATGTTATTAATATTCTGGCGAGAGACATTTCCATGCAGTGGTTGGAGTCAAAGCCAGTTTGGGTGGGCTTATGGAGCAAGAGATGGAAAAAGTAGAGAAAATGAGAGGGGCCTCTTGGCCCTAAAATATAGATATCGTGCCTGCTTAAGTCTTGGATGTTCATAGTTTGAGTTTTCATAGGCAGATCACATATGTAAACTCACTGATTGATGTACCCATATAGATTTATTCCATGCTCTAATGTAACAAGACATAAATTCTTCAGGGCTCTTATTATTCTAAACAGGAAATTCCAATTAATTTTTAGACGGAGATTAGAATTCTGGCCAAGGTGCAGCACCAGGTGAGGAAAGAGAAATACCAGCAGAGATGCTGAGGTTTGTTACCAGTGACCAGGGTGCTGCATTCTCACCAGCCCCTCCCCTTCCTGGAAAGTGAGGGCAGGATTCTTGGGTAGAGATCAGTGATTGCTTGTTTGGCTCTGGCCCTCGGTGTCTACATAATTATACTCTTTACTCATGAAACAAAATGGAAGTGGTTGTGTAAATACATTACATGTCATTACCAAAAATCACAACATGGCTTCTTCCTGGCTGCCCAGCTAAATATCTAAATTACCCACTCTGCCAAGGAGGGGAGAAAACTGGACCCAAGGAAAAACAGGGAAGGGAATGACTTAAGATGGGAATGTTTGTAAAACCTTTACTTGTGATTAAAGTGTTTTTAAAATATATGAAGGACATTTTAAAAATGTACATAATTCCAGTATCTCAACAACATAATGATTTGCATTTGTTTGGAGTTCTTTCAAACTTTTATCCATATGGATATCTTGCTTCTAAGTTCATCAAACTATATATATATTATACATTTAAAAATTTTATGCGTTTTGTAACATTATTTTAGAAACACTTTCCCTTGATTTTCACTTTTATCATAAATTTTTGATAACCATGTTACATTCCATTGTATTTATATAAAAAATATATATATCCTTTATTTAATCATTTCCTTATTATTGGATGCAAATGCTGTTTTTTAAAAAAATTATTAATAACTGCTGTAAATGTCTTTATACATATGGATTTTTCTCCTTTTGAATTTACGTATTTCCTCAATTCCAAGATACACATTTTTCTTCCTTTATTATATATCAGGGTACGTTTTGGTATAAGGTGACAATATTCTTTCTCTTCAGAAAGTTAGTATTAAAGATGTTGCATCTTAAAATTGGTAGTCTAAGGCTTCGCTGGTGGCGCAGTGGTTGAGAGTCCGCCTGCCGATGCAGGGGACACGGGTTCGTGCCCCGGACTGGGAAGATCCCACACGCCGCGGAGCGGCTGGGCCCCTGAGCCATGGCCGCTGAGCCTGCGCGTCCAGAACCTGTGCTCCGCAATGGCGGGAGAGGCCACAACCGTGAGAGGCCCGCGTACCGAAAAACAAACAGACAAGAGTACTTTTGTCCTCTTGAGTAGCACCAAACACCGAACTTCTACAACAAAAAAGAAATACTACCATCTTTGACTTTCTGTTACATCTAATGGTAAGGTCAATGCGTATATCGGCGCCCACAAAATGGAGGCCACGCCAGCGGCACGGCCCACATCACAATTCTAAGCCTAAGTCAGCCTGCACTTAGGAGAAATACCTCTCAAGGGAACCTAACACACACCAGTCACAGCCCTCCAATTCAGCTTTAGGTCGCTCACCTTACCCTAGAAAATAGTGTAACAGGGAAGAGCTAAATGGGACTCCATGTTGGATCTGTTTCTTTGACTTTAGCCCTTGCTTTTCGTTGCTTTTGTTATTATAATCATACATAATGGCCTGCCTCAGGGAACCCTGCGCCTCCGCTGTTCAGCTCTCTGGGAGATAATCTGACCCTGCCGCCTGTGAATGGCTGCAAGAAACTAACAGGTCCCCTCTGAGGCTGGTCATTCCAGGAGATGTTCTGCAAGACTGATGGCCCTTTTACTTTACTTCCTCACTGCCTCTCCCTCTCTGATTTCATAAAAGAAACCCGCAATGAGACCCCGATAGGAGGGTTTCTCGGAGACTCTAGTCTGCCATCTTCTCGGTCAGCCGTCTTCCTTGAATCACACCTCGTGTCCGATTCATTGACCTGTCGTGTGGTGAGCAGAGCGAGCTTGGATTCCGTAACAATAGGATTGCCTGTCTTGTAAGGAGATCCACAGCCTCCTGGCCAACTGTGTGCTGTTTGCACGTTGCCTCTTCCAATATCCTCTAAAACTCTTTCTTGCCCATAATCCCTCAAGAAGAGCAGTCTGCTGCTTGTGAGGCACTGTACCCCTACTCCATGGATTGTTTTCCCTTGAATAAAGGGCATCAGATTCATTACTAAATTTAGTTTTGTCATTTGACACGAACAATGCTGGGTTTTATAAATATCTGTTAAATGGTATACAAATCCATGTACAGTGATGTTGATATTTTTTACTGGGCCTAGAACATCTAATTGTTTGGTGTCTGCTTAAAAAAAGGGAAAGGATAATGAAGTTAAGTAATCAGAATTCATAAATAGAGTTTCATTTTTAAGATAAATAGTATGCTTAGAAGTGGCAACCTGTTCTGTTTGTGTATCTATTTGGTTTCTCTTGATTTTTAAAGAAGTATTCTGGTATTGTGATTTATGAGATTTGTATAGATTTGGTCTTCGTTCATGGTTTCTGGCTCACAGCTTCCCCAAACCCTTGGAATTTCCTGAGTGAAAAGAGTAAGTGAGAGTGTCTTTTGTTATAATATCTGGTCTCCTGTCCTCAGTTCCTGAAATCCCTTCAGAGCCATAAAGGTGAAATGGGTGTCTTGTTATTCAAAACAAGGCCTTTCCACTACTACCGGGTTTGTGTTCTTGAGGTGACTTTTGGAAAGCTCCTAGGGAGGGGGGCCGGTTGCCAGGGGAACCAGCCTTGCTTAGGGGGTTGGAACTTTCAGTCCCACCCCCTGATTTCCAGGGAAGGGAGAGGGGAGAGGGGCTGGAGGGTGAATCAATCACCAGTGGCCAGTGAGTCAGTCAATTATACTTGTATAATGAAGCCTCCATAGAAACCCAGAAGGATGTGATTTGGGGGGCTTCTGGGTTGGTGAACCTGTAGAGGTGCTGGGAGAGTGGGGCGCTCGGAGAGGGCTTTGGAGTTCTGTGCCACTTCCCCATACCTTGCCCTCTGCCTCTCATCCAGTTTGGTTGTTCCTGAGGTACATTCTTTTATAATAATCCAGTGGTCTAATGAGTAAAATGTTTTTCTGAGTTCTGTGAGCCATTCCAGCAAATTAATCAAACACAAGGAGGGGGTTGTGGGAACCTCTGATTTATAGGCCAGAAGTACAGAGAAGTACTTCTGTCAGAAGTACAGAGAACAGTCTGGACTTGCAATTGGCATCTGAGGTGGTGGTGGGGAACAGTGTTGTGAGACTGAATCCCTAACCTGTGGGATCTGATGCTCTCTCCTGGTAGTTAGGGTCAGAATTGAATTAAATTTGTGGGACACCCAGCTGGTGTGAGGAATCCCCCCATACATGTTATCATTGTTCTTAGCACCTTAAGAACCAAAATAGTAATTTTAGTAATAGTAATTTTAGTATCAACCCCTGGAGTTCCAAGCTTACATAAAATAAAGTTATTATTAGGATTTATACTAATATGTATGATATAATATATATCATGTGTATAATAACAGCTATATAGTATTGTGATTGTATTCAGAGATAATAGTCAAGACATGAGATATATAAAATACAGAATTCATTTTGGAAGTCATCTCAGTCATGGCCTGAGAGGGTGCAAGGCTGCAAAGACAAGGGTCCTTGCTGAGTCAGGAAGTGCCATAGCTGGAAACCCAAATGCCAGACTTTGCCCTCTGTTCTGCCTACAGCAGGGCCCAGCTGTCTCTTGTTGCCCAGTAGATGCTGATAAACACAGAGAGGCAAGCTCTTCAGTTGCTCTTTCATACTGGTAATAGATCTGACTGTAAAGCGTTTTCTCTCCTAGTGTCAAAATATAAAGGGAGAGCCCCACATGAATCTGACCCCAGGAGTTTTGAACATAAAAACCCAGTTGGTAGCACATTATAATTTTAAAGCACATTTAATTTCCTACAAGGCAGGAAATAATTCCATATGAATTCAACCAGTGCATGTAACAAGATCATTACAGTACTAGCAAAGAAGATCATCTTTTTCACTTTGAAAAAGGAAAGAGTGAATTAGGTGGGATGTAGGTTTAGTAGACAGAACGGTGGTCTCAGGGACCCTTTGTGCCCCGGTTGCTGCATTAATTTGTCACCAGTATTGTTTCTCACGGGTGATGGCTGATCTTGGTGAGTAGAAATGGCTAGTAGCTAAGAATAATCATCAAGAAATAGAAGGTTTTCTTTATAAAAGGAAAATTGCCTGGTGGTCTATCAGTTTTTTTTTTTTTCCTTTTTTGGTGTAAGCGGACCTCTAACTGTTGTGGCCTCTCCCGTTGCGGAGCACAGGCTCCGGACGCGCAGGCTCAGCGGCCGCTCCGCGGCATGTGGGATCCTCCCGGACTGGGGCATGAACCCGTGTCCCCTGCATCGGCAGGCGGACCCTCAACCACTGCGCCACCAGGGAAGCCCCGGTCTATCAGTTTTACGTAGTGTTTATCATCTCTGTGGTCCATTTAACTTATTTTCTGTTATCAGGAAGGGTTGCAGAAAAGTGAGGGTGCAAGGAGAAATAAAGAAGTTTGAAGCTGAAACCAACCTCAACATGAGAAGTGGAGCCTTTACTAATTGCATTCTGCTTCTTTTAGCCTCTGGGCAATCTGAAGGACACAGCCATCAAAATTGCAGCCATCACGTGGAGCTTTTTTCCCCCAAGAATCACCATAAAATTGGTTCCCACACTGTGGACCTAAAACGAGGGGGTGTGGATTGCTGCTTCTCTCTCTTGACATTTTACTTGATTTTCGAAGGAAAGGTGACTAAGAACTTTATGAAATTCAAATATGGTTACTGATAGAAATCTAGATTGTCATGAAAAGTCCAATAAGAAATTTAGTGGTAAGGGAGATAAAAGATTTGCTCTGGTAAATGGGGTGATATATATATTAAATTATATATACATATATATATATATATAATTTTTTGGTTAGGTGTAATAATATTTAACTATTGGGGTTTTTTGCAAATTTGTCAACTTTGGACATATTGAAATCCAGTAAGTCCCTGATCAACATTAATATACATTAATGTTGTATAAACTAAGTTCAACATTAGTATAAACTAAGTAATTTGAAATGTAAGTGTTTGTCCATTTTTTTCATTAAGTATACAAATTTGGAAAAATAATAAATGTTAAGGCATATGTAGAATAAACTGACACATTCCTTCATCCACAAAAGTCACATCAGATTCATGAGAAAGCAAGATTGAGTTGTCATGTTAAGTAGTGCCTCCGTCTGTTCATTTATTACTTTATTCATCAGTACATCCTGGTAAATACCTAGAAGAAAGGGCCTGATGTGTAGCGTCTGCCAGTTTCTGTGGTGTAAATACTCCACCATGGCCTATTTCAAGGCTGCTGAACACTGAGTTGCCAAGAGATGGCAATTATCAGCTCCTGTTAGATGGTAAGGGCTGGCTTGAGCATTCTACTGCCCATAACCAGGGAAATTCAACGGTTTAGAACGTTCACATAAAGGATGAGAGGGGATGACGGGCTGAGGCTGGTGAGGCAGGCAGAGTCAGACATGAAGAGCTTGAATGTCTAGTCAAGAGGTTCAGTGACCATAGGACTTGGCAGTTGTTCAGGTAAGAGATGACAGTGGCTGTCACCAATGTAGTGACCACAGTATTTTGAAGGAATCCTGGGAAGAAATGATGGTATCCTTAACTATGTTAGTGCCATGGGATTTTGTAGATGGAGAGTAAAAAGACGGCAGAGACCCTGACTATGTTTATATCCATGGGACTTTGTAAATAGCGAGGTAGGAAATGAGGATGTTCCTACCTAGGAACATGTTCCTACAAAATTATGATCGATGTAACCATGGGAGTGACCATGGTATTTTGTAGATATCCAGTTAAGATAGAATAGTGGCCTTAACTATCAATACAGTACTGAAATTGGGATTTCTCAGGTAGGCAGGTAGAAGCTGATCGTGTCCCTTACCACATTAGTGAACATGGTGTTTTGTGGTAGTCCCGGTATGATGGTGAACCTAACCACAAAAGCAGCCATGGGATTTTTCAGGGGTTTAGTGAAGAGATGATGGTGTCCTTAACCATGAAATTGATGATGGGATTTTGCAGGTATATGCAGTCAAGACCTGTTAGTGATCCTAACCCCAGTACTGAGCAAGGGATTTTGCAAGTATTCAGGTTAGAGATGTTGGTGTCCCTAAAAACGTGACGACCATGGGTTGAAGGTGTCTAGGTAAGACATGATGTATAGCTGACAATGGTAGTACCAAGATACTTTATAGTTACCCAGGTTAGAGATGATGTGTCCCTAACAATGGCATTTATCTGGATAATTGGTAGGTCTCCGTGTAAGATGTTTTTCTAAACCTAATAAAGACTACAGGCTTCTGTATTTATCCAGGTAAAGATGATGTGTCGTAAACCGCTATGGTAACCAAGGTACTTTGCAAGTATCTAGTCAAGAACTGATGGTAAACCTAGAGTGAATATGGGACTATGAAGGTATTGTAGGGGAAGAAAACACATTTTCCCTCTAGTGTTCTAGGTTCTTGGCTGAAACCCTCCTGTAATAAAAGACAGATTAACAGGGGAAAAACAAATGATTTTAATTACATATGCACATACGTACATATGGGAGCCCCACAAAGATATATGAAAAAGCAGCCAGGCAACTGAGGCTTATATACCTACCATCCTGAGCTAAGGGAAGAGACAGGGGTCTGGGGTTTCCAAGGGGAGGAAGGCGATTTACAGGAAGCCGAGAAGAAGAAATAGATGGTAAACAAAGTTTGCCCTGCCATGAAGATAAGTCTCTCAGGTGAAAAAGTGATCTCCAGTAATAGCTCTCTTTCTGGTGCAAGCCCCCTTTTTAATGTAAATTTCCCTTACAAAAGGGTAACTTCTACCCTGCTTTCAGAGCTTCTATGTCTTCAGTTTCTCAAAATGACAAGCTCAAAATAATCCTTGTGCCAAGGAAGCCTATTTTGTGGTTGCATACTCTGCTACCCTTCAGTATCCATTAAGTAATGATGGTGACTTAAATCATGGCAATGACCATGGGTTTTTCAGGTGTTCTGGTAAGAGATGATATATCTCTAAGATTGTCACCATGATTTTTTGCAGGTTCCAGTAAAGAAATGAAGTTGAAATTTACCACAGTAGTAACCATGGGATTTAATATGACAAGGAAAGAATGTGGGCTTTAACCAAGTGGACTTCACAGTATTTTGTAACTGTCCAGATAAGTTATCATGGTGTCACTCACCACAGTACAGACCATGGAATTTTTCAGGTTCCAATCAGTAGATGATGGTGAACCTAATGGAGTAAATGTGAGACTTTGCTAATATCCAGGTAAAAGATGATGTGGGCCTTAAACACATTAGAGAACATATGATTTTCAGATATCTAGAAGAGTGATGATGCTGTCCCAAACTCTTATCGTAGCCATGTGGTTTTTTTGGACTATCAAATATATTTAATTTTATTTTTATTTATTTATTTTAAACATCTTTATCGGGGTATAATTGCTTTACAGTGGTGTGTTAGTTTCTGCTTTATAACAAAGTGAATCAGTTATACATATACATATGTTCCCATATCTCTTCCCTCTTGCATCTTCCTCCCTCCCACCCTCCCTATCCCACCCCTCCAGGCCGTCACAAAACACCGAGCTGATATCCCTGTGCTATGCGGCTGCTTCCCGCTAGCTATCCACCTTACGTTTGGTAGTGTATATATGTCCATGCCTCTCTCTCGCTTTGTCACAGCTCACCCTTCCCCCTCCCCATATCCTCAAGTCCATTCTCCAGTAGGTCTGTGTCTTTATTCCTGTCTTACCCCAGGTTCTTCATGACATTTTTTTCCTTAAATTCCATATATATGTGTTAGCATACGGTATTTGTCTTTCTCTTTCTGACTTACTTCACTCTGTATGACAGACTCTAGGTCTATCCACCTCATTACAAATAGCTCAATTTCATTTCTTTTTATGGCTGAGTAATATTCCATTGTATATATGTGCCACATCTTCTTTATCCATTCATCCGACGATGGGCACTTAGGTTGTTTCCATCTCTGGGCTATTGTAAATACAGCTGCAATGAACATTTTGGTACATGACTCTTTTTGAATTATGGTTTTCTCAGGGTATATGCCCAGTAGTGGGATTGCTGGGTCATATGGTAGTTCTATTTGTAGTTTTTTAAGGAACCTCCATACTGTTCTCCATAGTGGGGTACCAATTCACATTCCCACCAGCAGTGCAGGAGTGTTCCCTTTTCTCCACACCCTCTCCAGCATTTATTGTTTCTAGATTTTTCGATGATGGTCATTCTGACTGGTGTGAGATGATATCTCATTGTAGTTTTGATTTGCATTTCTCTAATGATTAATGATGTTGAGCATTCTTTCATGTGTTTGTTGGCAGTCTGTATATCTTCTTTGGAGAAATGTCTATTTAGGTCTTCTGCCCATTTTTGGATTGGGTTGTTTGTTTATTTGTTATTGAGCTGCATGAGCTGCTTGTAAATTTTGGAAATTAATCCTTTGTCAGTTGCTTCATTTGCAAATATTTTCTCCCATTCTGAGGGTTGTCTTTTGGTCTTGTTTATGGTTTCCTTTGCTGTGCAGAAGCTTTGAAGTTTCATTAGGTCCCATTTGTTTATTTTTGTTTTTATTTCCATTCCTCTAGGAGGTGGGTCAAAAAGAATCTTGCTGTGATTTATGTCATAGAGTGTTCTGCCTATGTTTTCCTCTAAGAGTTTGATAGTTTCTGGCCTTATATTTAGGTCTTTAATCCATTTTGAGCTTATTTTTGTGTATGGTGTTAGGGAGTGATCTAATCTCATACTTGTACATGTAGCTGTCCAGTTTTCCCAGCACCACTTATTGAAGAGGCTGTCCTTTCTCCACTGTACATTCCTGCCTCCTTTATCAAAGATAAGGTGACCATATGTGCCTGGGTTTATTTCTGGGCTTTCTATCCTGTTCCACTGATCTATCTTTCTGTTTTTGTGCCAGTACCATACTGTCTTGATGACTGTAGCTTTGTCTGAAGTCAGGGAGCCTGATTCCTCCAGCTCCTTTTTTCGTTCTCAAGATTGCTTTGGCTATTCGGGGTCTTTTGTGTTTCCATACAAATTGTGAAATTTTTTGTTCTA
The DNA here is from genome assembly GCF_949987515.2 of Delphinus delphis. Classification (NCBI taxonomy): domain Eukaryota; kingdom Metazoa; phylum Chordata; class Mammalia; order Artiodactyla; family Delphinidae; genus Delphinus; species Delphinus delphis. The sequence continues at coordinate 1,597,207 of NC_082685.1, read as the reverse complement.
GTTCTGTGAAAAATGCCAGTGGTAGTTTGATAGGGATTGCATTGAAGCTGTAGATTGCTTTGGGTAGTAGAGTCATTTTCACAATGTTGATTCTTCCAGTCCAAGAACATGGTATATCTCTCCATCTATTTGTATCCTTTTTAATTTCTTTCATCAGTGTCTTATAATTTTCTGCATACAGGTCTTTTGTCTCCTTAGGTAGGTTTATTCCTAGATATTTTATTCTTTTTGTGGCAGTGGTAAATGGGAGTATTTTCTTGATTTCACTTTTAGATTTTTCATCATTAGTGTATAGGAATGCAAGAGATTTCTGTGCATTAATTTTGTATCCTGCAACTTTACCAGATTCCTTTATTAGCTCTAGTAGTTTTCTGGTAGCATCTTTAGGATTCTCTATGTGTAGTATCATGTCATCTGCAAACAGTGACAGCTTTACTTCTTCTTTCTGATTTGGATTCCTTTTATTTCCTTTTCTTCTCTGATTGCTGTGGCTAAAACTTCCAAAACTATATTGAATAAGAGTGGTGAGAGTGGGCAACCTTGTCTCTTTCCTGATCTTAGTGGAAATGCTTTCAGTTTTTCACCATTGAGGATGATGTTGGCTGTGGGTTTGTCATATATGGCCTTTATTATGTTGAGGAAAGTTCCCTCTATGCCTACTTTCTGCAGGGTTTTTATCATAAATGGCTGTTGAATTTTGTCAAAAGCTTTCTCTGCATCTATTGAGATGATCATATGGTTTTTCTCCTTCAATTTTTTAATATGGTTTATCACATTGATACATTTGCGTATATTGAAGAATCCTTGCATTCCTGGAATAAACCCCACTTGATCATGGTGTATGATCCTTTTAATGTGCTGTTGGATTCTGTTTGCTAGTATTTTGTTGAGGATTTTTGCATCTATGTTCATCAGTGATATTGGCCTGTAGTTTTCTTTCTTTGTGACATCCTTGTCTGGTTTTGGTATCAAGGTGATGCTGGCCTCCTAGAATGAATTTGGGAGTGTTCCTCTCTCTGCTATATTTTGGAAGAGTTTGAGAAGGATAGGTGTTAGCTCTTCTCTAAATGTTTGATAGAATTCACCTGTGAAGCCATCTGGTCCTGGGCTTTTGTTTGTTGGAAGATTTTTCATCACAGTTTCAATTTCAATGCTTGTGATTGGTCTGTTCATATTTTCAATTTCTTCCTGATTCAGTCTTCGCAGGTTGTGCATTTCTAAGAATTTGTCCATTTCTTCCAGGTTGTCCATTTTATTGGCATAGAGTTGTTTGTAGTAATCTCGCATGATGTTTTTTATTTCTGCAGTGTCAGTTGTTACTTCTCCTTTTTCATTTCTAATTCTATTGATTTGAGTCTTCTCCCTTTTTTTCTTGATGAGTCTGGCTAATGATTTATCTATTTTATCTTCTCAAAGAACCAGCTTTTAGTTTTATTGATCTTTGCTATTGTTTCCTTCATTTCTTTTTCATTTATTTCTGATCTGATTTTTATGATTTCTTTCCTTCTGCTGACTTTGGGGTTTTTTTGTTCTTCTTTCTCTGATTGCTTTAGGTGCAAGGTTAGGTTGTTTATTCGAGATGTTTCCTGTTTCTTAAGGTGAGCTTGTATTGCTATAAACTTCCCTCTTAGAACTGCTTTTGCTGCATCCCATAGGTTTTGGGTCGTCGTGTCTCCATTGTCACTTGTTTCTAGGTATTTTTTAATTTCCTCTTTGATTTCTTCAGTGATCACTTCGTTATTAAGTAGTGTATTGTTTAGCCTCCATGTGTTTGTATTTTTTTACAGATCTTTTCCTGTAATTGATATCTAGTCTTATGGCATTGTGGTTGGAAAAGATACTTGATACAATTTCAGTTTTCTTAAATTTGCCAAGGCTTGATTTGTGAGCCAAGATATGATCTATCCTGGAGAATGTTTCATGAGCACTTGAGAAAAATGTGTATTCTGTTGTTTTCGGATGGAGTGTTATGTAAATATCAATTAAGTCCATCTTGTTTAATGTATCATTTAAAGCTTGTGTTTCCTTATTTATTTTCATTTTGGATGATCTGTCCATTGGTGAAAGTGGGGTGTTAAAGTCCCCTACTATGATTGTGTTACTGTTGATTTCCCCTTTTATGGCTGTTAGTATTTGCCTTATGTATTGAGTTGCTCCTATGTTGGGTGCATAAATATTTACAATTGTTATATCTTCTTCTTGGATCGATCCCTTGATCATTATGTAGTGTCCTTCCTTGTCTCTTCTAATAGTCTTTATTTTAAAGTCTATTTTGTCTGATACGAGAATTGCTACTCCAGCTTTCTTCTGGTTTCCATTTGCACGGAATATCTTTTTCCATTCCCTTACTTTCAGTCTGTATGTGTCTCTAGGTCTGAAGTGGGTCTCTTGTAGACAGCATATATATGGGTCTTGTTTTTGTATCCATTCAGCCATTCTGTGTCTTTTGGTGGGAGCATTTAGTCCATTTACATTTAAGGTAATTATCGATATGTATGTTCCTATTCCCATTTTCTAAATTGTTTTGAGTTCGTTATTGTAGGTCTTTTCCTTCTCTTGTGTTTCTTGCCTAGAGAAGTTCCTTTAGCATTTGTTGTAAAGCTGGTTTGGTGGTGTTGAACTCTCTCAGCTTTTGCTTGTCTGTAAAGGTTTTAATTTCTCCATCAAATCTGAATGAGATCCTTGCTGGGTAGAGTAATCTTGGTTGCAGGTTTTTCTCCTTCATCACTTTCAGTGTGTCCTGCCACTCCCTTCTGGCTTGCAGAGTTTCTGCTGAGAGATCAGCTGTTAACCTTATGGGGATTCCCTTGTGTGTTATTTGTTGTTTTACCCTTGCTGCTTTTAATATGCTTTCTTTGTATTTAATTTTTGACAGTTTGATTAATATGTGTCTTGGTGTATTTCTCCTTGGATTTATCCTGTATGGGACACTCTCTGCTTCCTGGACTTGATTAACTATTTCCTTTCCCATATTAGGGAAGTTTTCAACTGTAATCTCTTCAAATATTTTCTCAGTCCCTTTCTTTTTCTCTTCTTCCTCTGGAACCCCTATAATTCGAATGTTGGTGTGTTTAATGTTGTCCCAGAGGTCTCTGAGAGTGTCCTCAGTTCTTTTCTTTCTTTTTTCTTTATTCTGCTCTGCAGTAGTTATTTCCACTATTTTATCTTCCAGGTCACTTATCCTTTCTTCTGCCTCAGTTATTCTGCTATTGATCCCATCTAGAGTATTTTTCATTTCATTTATTGTGTCGTTCATCATTGTTTGTTTCATCTTTAGTTCTTCTAGGTCCTTGTTAAATGTTCCTTGCATTTTGTCTATTCTATTTCCAAGATTTTGGATCATATTTACTATCATTATTCTGAATTCCTTTTCAGGTAGACTGCCTATTTCCTCTTCATTTGTTTGGTCTGGTGGGTTTTTATCTTGCTCCTTCATCTGCTGTGTGTTTTTCTGTCTTCCCATTTTGCTTATCTTACTGTGTTTGTGGTCTCCTTTGTGCAGGCTGCACGTTCATAGTTCCCGTTGTTTTTGATGTCTGTCCCCAGTGGCTAAGGTTGGTTCAGTGGGTTGTGTAGGCTTCCTGGTGGAGGGGACCAGTGCCTGTGTTCTGGTGGATGAGGCTGGATCTTGTCTTTCTGGTGGGCAGGTCCACATCTGGTGGTGTGTTTTGGGGTGTCTGTGGCCTTATTATGATTTTAGACAGCCTCTCTGCTAACGGGTGGGGTTGTTTTCCTGTCTTGCTAGGTGTTTGGCATAGAGTGTCCAGCACTGTAGCTTGCTGGTCATTGAGTGAAGCTGGGTGCTGGTGTTGAGATGGAGATCTCTGGGAGATTTTCGCCTTTTGATATTATGTGGAGGTGGGAGGTCTCTTGTGGACCGGTGTCCTGTAGTTGGGTCTCCCACCTCAGAGGCACAGCACTGACTCCTGGCTGCAGCACCAAGAGCCTTTCATCCACATGGCTCAGAATAAAAGGGAGAAAAAGTAGAGAGAAAGAGTTAGTAGAAGTGGGAAGAAAGAAAGGAAGAAAGGGAAGGAAGGAAGCAAGCAAGAAAGAAAGAAAGAAAGAAGAAAAGAAGGAATGAAAGAAAGAAAGGAGGGAGGGAGGGAGGGATGGTGGGAGGAAGGAAGGAAGGAAGGGAAGGAAGGAAAAAAGAAAGAAGATAAAGTAAAAAAATAAAGTAAAATCTAATAAAGTTATTAAATTAAAAAATAATAATTAAGAAAAAAATATTAAAAAACCAAAAAAACGGACAGATAGAACCTTAGGACAAATGGTGGAAGCAAAGCTATACAGACAAAATCTCACACAGAAGCGTACACACTCACAAAAACAGGAAAAGGGGAAAAAATCATAAATCTTGCTCTCAAAGTCCACCTCCTCAATTTGGGATGATTCGTTGTCTATTCATGTATTCCACAGATGCAGGTACATCAAGTTGATTGTGGAGCTTTAATCTGCTGCTTCTGAGGCTTTTGGGAGGTCTGAGGTCTTCTGCCAGCATTCAGTAGGTGTTCTGTAGGAGTTGTTCCACGTGTAGATGTATTTCCAGTGTATCTGTGGGGAGGAAGGTGATCTCCGCGTCTTACTCTTCCGCCATCTTCAGAACACCCTAAACCATGTGTTTTTGTAGGTATCCAGGTAAGAAATTTTAATGTCCCTAACAAAAATAGCAACCATCAGATTTTACTGTTTTCTAGTTCAGGGTTGATTTTGTCTTAAAACTTAGTAGTGACAAAGATACTTGCAAGTATCCAGATAATATATCACAGCGCCCTCACTGTAGTAGTGACCATGGGATTTTTGAGGTATCCAGTGAATAGCAGATGGTGTCCAAAACTACAGCGTTGACCTTAGAAATCTCTAGATATCCAGGTAGAGTTGGTGGTTGCCATAATGGAATTGACAGATGGAATTAGCAGAGGCCCAGATGGAAAAACGTTTTCCTAACCAGGGTTGCCACCATGTGTTTTTTTCAGGTCCCAGTCAAGAGATGATGGTGTCTCTAACTACAGTGTTGACCTTAGAACTAAAGGATCCAGGTTGAGATCGTGATTCCCCTAATGATAGTAGTGATCATAGGATTTTTTGAGGTCCATGTAGGAGACGTATCCCTAATCATAGTTGCCATCATGTGTGTTTGTAGGCTCCAAATCATGAGATAATGGTGAAGATCATGGAATCCAGGCAAGTGATGACGTGGACCTTAAATATTATATAGACCATCTGATTTTCAGAAATCTAGATAAACGATGATGGGGTCCCCAACACGTGTTAGTACCATGTTTTTTGCAAATATTCAGATAAAAGAATGATACGGGGCTTACAAACACTGATAACTGTGAGATCTAGTTTAGCCAGTTTTCTAGTTTAGAGATAATGTGTGTTTAACTTTAGAAATGAATGAGAGATTTGAAGGTATCCAGGTAAGTATGCATAACGTTCTCCACCACAGTGTTGACCATGAGATTTTTACAGGTACAAGGTCAAGAGGTGATGGTACCTGTAACAACAGTGTTAACCTTGAAGTTCTGCCAGTGTTCAGGTAGCATTGATGTGCCCATAAAGTTGGAAGTGACAAAAGTTCTTTGCCAGTGTCCTGCTAGGAAAAGTTATGTCCTTAAATACATCTGTCACAGTGTGTTTCTTTTAGGTTCCAGTCAGGGGATCACAGTGACCCTAACAATGGTGGTTAATGACACTTTGCTGGATGCAGTAAGTGACTATATGAGTCTTACCACGCTATAGCCCTTCTGACCTTCAGAAATCTAGGTAAATTATGATGGTGTCCCGAACATCTGTGTCACCATGTTTTGCTTTGTTTTTGCAGATATCAGGTAAGAAAAGTTAGTGCTCTCATAAACACTACTAAGAATTAGCCCTTACTGTTCACTAGGTTTTTTACAAGTGTCCAGTCAACAAAGGATATTGTTACTAATAAAGGTGCAAACAATGGAATACAGTAAGTATCCAGGAGAAAAAAGATGTGTAAGTAGAAACATTTGTAACAATGTGTTTGTCGGGTTTCAGTCAGTTAAGCATGATGAACTTTACCATGGTCATTGACAGGGATTTTGCTGGTGTCCAGGTAAGTGTGAGCTTTACCATGGTCATTGGCAGGGATTTTGCTGGTGTCCAGGTAAGTGATGATGTGGGCCTAAACCATAGCACAGGCCATCTGATTTTCAGATATCTAAGTAAGTGACAATAGTGTCCCTAACACTTAACATGTTTTTATTATAGCTATTTAAGTAGGAAATGATAGAGTCCTTACCAATTTTAGAGCCCATGAGTGTTTACATTTTATATTTTGAGAGAAAATTTGTTTTACCTTCCAAGTGTCCAGAGGTTACAAGTCTACAGGTAATTATGGTGTTCTTTCCTAGAGTAGTAACCATGGGATGTTTGCAGGTATACAGTTGGGAAATGACGGTCTTACCCCCAAAATGATGCTGACCTTGGAATGCTGCTTATATGCAGGTAGAGTTGATGTGTCCCATAATAATAGAAGTAAACAAGGTTATTTGCAGGTACGCTGGTAGAATAAATTGTGTCCTTTGACACGTACTTCATAATATGTTTTTCAGGCTCCTATCAAGACATAATGGTAAACCTAACAGTGCTCATTAATGGGGACACTGCTAATGTCCAGGTAAGTGATGATGTGGGCCTAAACCAGAGCACAGGCCATCTGACCTTCAGAAATGTAGGTAAGTGGTGATGGTGTCCCTAACACCTTCTGTATTTGGTACAGCTATTCCGTTTAGAATAATAGGGTCCTCACCAATTCTAGTAACCATGATCGGGGGTAGCCTATAATCGGTACTTAATGTGAGACATGGCTGGTATCAAGGTATGTGATAATGAGGGCCTAAACAACAGCCCAGGCCATCAGATCTTCAGATAGATAGGTAAGTGATGATGGTATCAATAATACTTAAGATAATTTTATTGCATGCTATTGAGGTATGAAAGTGTAGAGTCCTTACCATTCTAGAAACCATGGGTTTTCATTTTTTTATAGTTTAGAGAAAATTTATATTTATTCATTAGAGTGCTGAGTGAGCATGTGTTCAGGTAACAGTCATGGTGTTCCACAACACAGAGGTAACGTGGGGATTTTGTAGGTGTCCATTCACCAAATGATGGCCTCGTGACAATGGTATTAACCTTGGGGTACTGGAAGTATCCATGTCTAGTTGATGTGTCCCATAATGATAGAAATAACCAAGGTTATTTACACATACCCTGGTAGAAGAGGTTGTGTCCTTGAACACATTTGTTACATTTTTTTCAGGTACCGGTTAAGAGATCACAGTTAAGCTCTCAGTGGACATCAGTGGGATTTTGCTCTTAATCAGGTAGATAATGTGGGTCTTACCACAATACAGACCTCAGATCTGATCCTCAAGTATCTAGGTAAGTGAGGATGGTGTCCCTAACATTTGTGTTACCATATTTTTTTGCTGGTATCTCATTACAGCCTTTGATAGTATACAAATATGGAATTATGTTACATTAACCCATGGGAGACCTTCTTTATTTCAGATATCTAGAAATGAATGATGTTATAGAAACTCTTTTATTAACCTCTTACTTGGCATGTATGCTGTTAAGTTAATTTGTTCATAAGAACACTAGTAAGCATGAGATTTTACTATCTTCTTGTTTAGAACTAATGTGTATTTAACATTCGCAGTGATAGGTTTGCAGGCATCTGAGTAATTTGTCTTATTCTCCATCACACCTAATTGCCCATGGGATTGATTGATTTATTCATTTATTTTTGGCCGCGCCATGCAGCGTGCGGGATCTTAGTTCCCCGACCAGGGATCGAACCCATACCCCGTGCAGTGGAAACATGGGGTCTTAACCACTGGACCACCAGGGAAGTCCTCGACCACGGGATTTTTGCAGGCATCCGTCCAAGAGAGGATGATGTCTTTTTCTAAGGTATGACTCTGGACTTCTGCAAGTATGCAGGCAACATTGATGGGTCCTGAAATCGTATAAGTGACAAAGGGAATTTGCAGGTGTTCAGGTAGAATAAGATGTGTACCAAACACATTTTTCACGATGTGTTTTTCAGATTCATGTCAAGATGTCATGGTGAGCTTATAAATGATAGTGAACATGGAATATCAAGGTAAGTGATGATTTGGTCCTAAACCACAGCACAGACCATCTGGTCTTCATATATATAGGTAAGGGGTGATATATCCCTGACACTTCTTGTTACCATGATTTTTACAAGTATTCAAGTAATAAATGATAGATTCCTAACCAATTCTTATAACCATTGGTTTCCACATCTTACATTTTAGGGAAAAATTATGTTTAACTCTGTGATCGCTGAGGTATTGTACGTATCCAGGTAATTACCATGGTCTTCCCCATCCCCGCCCCCAGGTGGTAATCATGGGATTTTTATAGGGGTTTTGCAAGAAATTATGATGTTATCTGATAATGGTATTGACCTTGAATTAATCCAAGTATTCAGATAGACTTGATATGCTCTGTAATGATGGAGTCACCATGGTTATTTGCATATGTTCTGGTGAAAAAAAGTTGTGTCCTTTAACATATATTTCACAAGGTGGTTGTCAGGTTCCTATCAAGATACCATGATAAATTAAACAGTGGTCATTAACAGGGGGACATTTCTGATATCTAGGTAAGTGATGATCTTCATATCAGAGACCATCTGATCTTCATATATCCGTGTAAATGATGTTGGATCACTTACATGGGTTTTATGTGTGAGTTCTTAGCAGGTAGTCAGGTAAGAAATGATAATGTTTTGCCAGTTCTAGTGATCGTGTTATTCTGCGGTTTTATATTTCACAGAAAATGTATGTTTAACCCTGTGAGTACTGAGTAATCTGCATTTACTCAGGTAACTATCCTGGAATCCTGCTTCATAATAGTAACCATGGGGTTTTGTAGATGTAAAATCAAGAGTTGATGGTGTCGCTAAATATGGCTAGACCTTGAATACTGCAAAAATCTAGTTGATGGGTCCCGCAGTGGTGGAAGTGAAGAAGGTTCTTTGCAGGAATTCATGTGGGAAATGTGTGTCTGTAGATAAAACATTTGTCACAATGTGTTTTTCAGGTTCCAGTCAAGAGATCATAGTGAACCTCATCATCATCATCAAGAGACTTTGCATGAATCCCAGTAAGTGATGATGTGAGCCTTAAGCACCTTACAGATCATGTGATCTCCAGATTTAGGTAAATGCGGATGATGTCACAGTAGTAACCATGGGATATTTGCACGTGTGCAGTGAAGAGTTGACGGCGTCTCTAACAGTGGTGTAGAACTTGGACTACTGCAAATATCAGGTAGGTCGATAGGTCCTACAGTGATGGATGAGGAAGGTCATTTAAGGTATCCAGGTGAAAATGTGTCTCCCTGGACACATTTGTCACAATGTATTTTTCAGGGTCCAATCAAGAGACCATGGTGACTTCATAAGTGATTGTTAACAGAGACTTTGCTTATATCCAGGTAACTGATGATGTGTCTTTAAGCCCCCTTCAAATATCTGATCTTCAGATTTCTTGGTAAGTGAGGATGGTGTGTCTAACATTTGTGCACCATGTTTTTTTTTTTTAAAGATATTCAGGTAAGAAGTGACACTGTCTCAACCAAATCTGGTAAGCATTAGACCTTACAGGATGAGAATTTAAATATAATGTGTGTTGAACCTAGGTAGTGCTAGAGGTATATGCAGGTAAGGGACCCTACAGGTCCATACCACAGTACTGATCGGGAGATTTTTACATGTGCCCTGCAGAGAGGTGGTGGTGTCTCTAAGAACATTATTGGCCTTGAAGTACTGCCAGGTTGATGGTTCCCTCATTGATAAAAGTGACCAAGATTATTTGCAGGTGTCATTGTAGAGCAAGTTGTTTTCTTAAATGTATTTGTCATGTATATTTTTTTGAGATTCCAGTCAAGGAATCATGGTGAATCTAACAGTGGTCATTACCAGGACACTGCTAGTAACCAGGTGAGTGATAAAGTGGGTCTTACTACAATGCAGACTGTCTGATCTTCAGTATCTAGTAAGTGAGGATGATGTCCCTAACACATGTGTTATCATGTTTATTGCCGGTATCTCATTAAGGTCTTTGCTAGTAAGGACGTATGATATTATGGGATATTAACTCATTAGAGACTTTAGTTGTTTCCACACAACTAGGTAATTAATTAGTGACGTTCCCATGATTCTTATAATAACCTTGCTTTTGGCATGTATACAGTTAAGAAATTAATTCTTCCTGAACAACACTAGTAAGCAAGAGCATTAACTGTATTCCTGTTTAGAAATAATGTGTTTTTTATACTCGTGATAATAGATATGCAAGTATCCAAGTAATTTATCACATTGTCCATCACAGTGATATTGACCATAGAATTTTTACAGGTATCCCTTCAAAAAAAGAAGGTACCTCTTAACTAGGGTTGGACCTTGGAGTTCTGCAGTTACCCAGCTAACACTGATGAGTTACAAAATGATACAACTGACCAAGGGTGTACAGGTAGAACAGGACATGTACTGAACATTTCCCACAACACGTTTGTCAGGTATTTCAATGGTAGTTAACAAGGCACCTAGCAGGTATGGAGGTAAGTGATGATTTGGACCTAAACAATAGCATAGATCGTGTGATCTACATATATTTAGGTAAGTGATAGGAAGTGTCTCTCAAACTTCTTGTTAGAATGATTTCTTTGCAGGTATTCAGGTAAGAAATGATAGAGTTCTTACCAGTTCTAGTAACCATGTGTTCATACTTTCATATTTTACAGAATATGAATATTGTTTACCAGTGTAAGTGTTCAGGGATTGATCGTGTTGGTAATTGGAGTTTCTCACCACACTGGTAAGGATAGGATTTTTGCAGGTGTCCAGTGAAGAATGATGGACAGGTGTCCAGTGAAGAATGATGGTCTCTCATGACCATGGTATTAACCTTGATTTAATGCTAGTATTCAGGTAGAGTTGATGTGTTAGGTAATAATAGAAGTGAAGAGGGTGATGTGCAGGTGTACTGGTAGAACAGGTTGGGTCCTTAAACACATTTTATCCATGTGTTTTTTTAAGTTCCTGTGAAGAGAACACAGTGAACCTAAGAATGATTGTTAATGGAAGCTTGCTCATAACCAAGTAACTGAAAAGTGGGTCTAACCACAATGTAGACTATCTAATTTTCAATATCCACCTAAGTGTTGTTGGTGTCCTAACACTGGTGATACCATACTTTGGTTTTGTTTTTGGTTTTTTTTTTGCAGGTATCCTGTTAAGGTCTTTGCTAGTATACAGATATGAGATGATGTGGCATTAACTTATTAGAGACTTTCTTATTTTCAGATCTCTACATAATTAATGTTTTCAAGGCTCTTAAATTTACTTTGTTTTTGGCATGTATGCAGTTCAGAAATTAACATGTCCCCATAATATTACTAAGAATAAATTTTATTATTTACTTGGAAACACTTTGTATTTAACACTTGGAATGATCCTGCAACATATATGTATCCAGGTGATCTATCATATAGTCGACCACTGCTTTATTGACTCTGCAATTTTTGCAGGTATCCCTTCAGGAGAGCAAGGAGTCTCTTTCTAGGGTATGACATTGCAGTTCTGCAAGTACACAGGTAATGTTGATGGGATACAAAATGATACCGTTGACTGAGGAAATCTGATGGTGTACCCTAGAATAATATGGATATCACACACATTCTCTGAATGTGTTTTCAGACTCCTGTCAGGACATGATGGTGAGCTACCAGTGGTAGATAACAGGGGACGTTGCTGGCATCTAGGTAAGTGATGATGTGGGCCTAAAGCACATCACAGACCATGTGTTCTTCATGTACGTAGGTAAGTGATGATGGCGTTCCTAACGCTTCTCGTTAGCGTGATTTTGTTGCAGGTGTTCAGGTAAGAAGTTCTAAGAGTCCTTACAAATTCTAGTAAACACGAGTTTACACTTTTCGTATTTTAGTTAGAATTTGTTTAATCCTGTAAGTATTGAGGAGTCGTTCACCTCCAGGTAGTTGTTGTGACATCTCTCCGCTGTCGTATCCATAAGATGTTTGCAGGTACCCAGGTAGGTGCCCCTGGTCTCTCCTGACAACAGTGTTGACCTTGAAGAGATGCAAGGAGCCAGGTGGAGTTGATGTGTTCTTTAATAATGGAGGTGAACGAGGTTAGGTACAGGCATCCTGGTAGAACAAGTTGTGTGTTGAACACATTTGTTGCATGTATTTCATCAGGTTCTTGTTGGGAGAACAGGGTGAACCTTATGGTTACTAGCGTAACACTTAAACAGTTACGTGTTAAAGTGCATCTAACCACACTGCAGACCTTGTGATCTTCAATATCTAGGTAAGTGAGGATGCTGTTCCTAACAGTTGTGTTTATATCTTTTTTTTTTGCAGGTATCATGTTACTGTCTTTGCTTGTTATGCCAGTATGAGATCATGTGATATTCACTGATTCAAGACGTTCTTATATTCAGATATCTACATAATGTCTGATTTCAGTGTCTCATATTGACTTTGTTTTTGACATGTGATCTGTTAGGAATTTAATGTGTCCCTAATAATACTGGTAGGGATGAGATTTTTAGTAGTCTCCTTTAGAGGTAATATGTATTTAACACAGTAGTGAGAGTTGGATTTGCAGATGGGACCTTGCTGGTGTCCAGGTAAGTGATGCTGTGAGCGTAAAGCACAGCACAGGCCTTCTGACCTCCGGATATTTGAGTAAGTAAGGATGTGTCCTAACACTTCCTGTTACCATGGGTTTTTTTTCAGGGATTAGGGTAAGAAATAATAGTGTCTTTGCCAATCTGGAAAACAATAGTTTTCCCTTTTTATATTTTAGAGAAAGTTTAACACTCTTAAGTGTCGAGGGATTGCACATACGCAGATATTTATTACGGTTTTCCCACCACACTACTTCCCATAGGGTTTTTCAGATGGTCAGTCAAGAAACTATGGCTTTCCAACCTTGGTGTTGACCTTGGAGTACTGCAAGTAACCAGATAGAGTTGATGCGTCTTATAATGATAACATAATCAAAGTGTCCTGGTAGGAAGGCCATATCTCATGTCTTTTCCGGGTTCCTGTCCAGACATCACTCTGAACCTAGCGTTGGTGTCAACGGGCAACACTGTTGGGGGGCAGCTGTGTGACGATCTCGGCTTCACCCAGAGCACAGGCTATCTGACCTACGCATACGTAGGTAAGTTATGAGTGTGAGCCTGACACTTGTTACAATGACTTCTTTGCAGGTATTCAGGTAAGGACAGATTCCTTTCCAGTTCTTAAAACATTAGCTTTCAGTTTTCATATACCTACGTACATGAAGATCAGACCATCTGTTTTTCATGTACGTAGGTAAGTGTTGATGGCATTCCTAACACTTCTTGTTAGCTAGATTTTGTTGCAGGTATTCAGGTAAGAAATGCTAAAAGTTCTTAATAATTGTAGTAACCATGAGTTTACGTTTTTTACGTTTTAGAGGCTAGTGATATTTAACCCTGTGAATGTTGTAGGTTGATCATATCTTGTAAGTGTTTTGAAGTTGCCACCACAGTCGTAACCATTAGTTTTTTGCAGGTGTCCAGTTAAGAGGTGAAAGTCTTACCCGACATTGTTGTTGACCTGAATTAACGCACGTACCCAGGTAGAGTTGATGTGTTCCATAATAATGGAAGTAAACCAGGTTAGGTGCAGGTGTCCTGGTAGAACAAATTTTAATCTTTTTCTTTTTAATTAATTCAGTTATTTAATTTTGGCTGCGTTGGGTGTTTGCTGCTGCCTGTGGGCTTTCTCTAGTTGCGGCAAGCAGGGGCCACTCTTCGTTGTGTTGCTCAGGCTTCTCATTATGGTGGCTTTTCTTGTGTGGAGCACGGGCTCTAGGCACGTGGGCTTCAGTAGTTGTGGCTCTTGGGCTCTAGAGAGCAGGCTTAGTAGTTGTGGCGCACGGGCTTAGTTGTTCTATGGCATGTGAGATCTTCCCGGATCAGGGCTCGAACCCGTGTCCCCCTGCATTGGCATGTTGATTCCTAACCACTGCGCCACCCGGGAAGTCCCACAAATGGTATATTTAAACACATTTGTTGAATGTGTTTTTTAGGTTCCTGTCACGAGATCACTGTGAACATAACAGTGGTTGCTAACAGAATCTTGCTTTCAACCAGGTAAGTGATAAAGTGGATCCTACCACAGTGAAGACCCTCTGATCTTCAATATGAAGGTAAGTAAGTATTGTGTCCCAAACATTCGTGTTACCATGTTTGTTTTCAGTTATTAGTATACAAGTATGAGATGTTGTGATGTTAACTCATTAAAAACATTCTGATTTTTAGATATCTGTGTAATTAATTTTTGAGACTCTAATATTTACCTTGTTGTTGGCATGTGTGTAGTTAAGAAATTAATTTGACCCTAATTATATTAGTACAAATGAGATATTTTTGTATTCTGTTTAGAGATGACATGTATTTAATACTTGTAGTGATGAACAGATATGCAGGTGATCCAAGTAATTTATCATATTGCCATCATTGAGTTAGTGACCTTGGGAATTTTTTCAGGTATCCCTTCAAGAGAAGATGGTGTTTCTTCTCAGGAATTGACCTTGAACTCCTGCAACTAGCCAGGTAATGTGGATGGGTACCAAAATGGTACAAGGGACCAAGGAAATTTACAGCTTTAGAGGTAGGATGATTTATGTGCCCCAAACGTATTCCACACTGTGTTTTTCAGATTCATGTCAAGACATCCTGGTGAGCCTATTAATGGTAGTTATTGTGGGTCATTGCTGGTGTGGAGATAGGTGCTGGTGTGGGGCTACACCACAGCACATTCCCTCTGACCTTCGTATACCTAAGGAAGTAATGATGTGTCCTCCTATGTCTTGTTACCATGATTTTTGAAGGTATCGAGGTAGGGAATGATAGTCTTTACCGCTTCTAGATACCATGAGTTTTCATTTGTTCTATTTCTGGAAATGTTCACTTTTACCCATGTGAATGCTGAGGTATTATGTGAATACAGGTATTTATCATGGCGTTCCCCATCACAGTACTAGTCATAGGATTTGTACAGGTGTCCAGTCAAAGAAGGACATTTTATCTGACGTTGGTGTTGACCTTGGATTGCTGCAAGTATGCAGGTAGATGGATGCGTCTCCTAATGATGAAGTGACCACCATTATTTGTGGGTGTCCTGGTAGAAAACGTTGTGTCCTTTAACAGGCATTTCATATTATCTTTCTAGGTTTGCGTGAAGAGATCTTGATTAAACTAACAATGCTTATTAATGGGGGACGTTGCTTGTGTACAGGTAGGTGACCATATGGACTAAACCAGATATGGAGTAAACCAGAGCACAGGTCATTTGATATTTACATAGCTGGGTAAGTTATGGTCGTTTCCCTAACAGCTGTTGTTACCATTTTTCTTTGCAGGTATTCAGGTAGGGAATGACTGTTCTTACCAATTCTAGAAACCATGAGTTTTCATTTATCTTATTTTAGAGAAAATTTGTAATGAGCCATGTGAGTGATGAGCACTTGCCATATTCGGGTGATTGTCATGGTGCTCGTAACCATGAGACTTTGCAGGTGCCCCATGATGAAATGCTGTCATATTGGACAATGCCCTCGACCTTGGCGTACTACAAGTATTCAGGCAGAGTTGATATTCTCATGGTGAAGGAAATGTCTAAGGTCGTTTGAAGGTGTCCTGCTACGAGTTCTGTCCTTTTGAACCTGTAGCATGTGTTTTTCAGGGTCCCGTCAAGAGATCAAGATAAAATGAATGGTTGTTATAGGGGGTCCTTTCTGGTGTCCATGTAAGTGATGATGTGCACCTTCGCCACGTCGGAGCATCCTGCATTCACATCTCTAGGTAAGTGGTGTTGATTGGCTAAACTTGTTTTCCCATGTGATTCATTTCAGGTCTTCAGGTAAGAAATGATAGCGTTTTATCAATCCTAGCAGTCATATTAACCTACTGTTTTATATTTTTGAGAATTTATTTTGAACCCTGTGAGTGTTGAGCGATTCCCGGGTATGAACGCAATGATGACCGAGCGTGTGGCACGGTAGTGACCGTGGCGTTTCTGCAGGTGAGCAGGGAAAAGAGGATGGAGTTTCTAACAGTGGCATAGACCTTGGAGGACTGCATGAACCCAGGGAGAGCTGATGGCAGGTCCTGCACGGAAGGCAGTGAATGAGGTTATCTGCAGGGTCCTAGTAGAAAAGGCGTGTCCATAGACATATTTTACAGTGTGATTTTCAGGTTCCTGCAAAGACATCCTGGTAAAGATCATAATGATGGATAACAAGCCTTGATTGTATTGAGGTAAGTGATGACGTGGACCTTTAGCCCCCTTCAAACCATCTGATCTTCAGATACGTGGGAAAGTGTGGATGGTGTTCCTAGTGTTTCTATTCCTGTGTTTTTATGCAGGTATGCAATTAAGAAATTATGTTTCCCAATCAGTGATAGTAGCATTAGCCACTTTTTTTAGAGTGTACATATAACGTGTGCTTAACCTCAGTTGTGACAGAGGCATCTGCAGGTGGCAGCTAAGTTATCCTAGTTCGGATTCACAGTATTGACCATGAGATTCCTACAGGTGCTCAGAGAAATCTGTCTCTAGCACTGATGTTGACATTGAAGTTCTGAAAGGTTCAGATACGGTTGATGGTTCCCTGAATGATGTAAGTGACTAAGATTATTTGCTGGTGCCGTTTTTTCTTGCACTTATTTGTTTGATTTTGTTGTTGTTTTCTTCGGGTTTTTTCTTTTTCGTGTCACACAAGTGTTGTCCTTCAGTCCTTAAACACATTTGCCGTGGATGATTTTACATGTTCCAGCAGTTCTGATACCACAGTGGACGTAACAGTGCTCATGAATGGGACCTTGCTAGTTGACAGGTATTTGATAAAGTGGCTTTTACCCCAGTACAGGTCATTTGACCTCAGACACCTAGGTAAGTGAGCATGCGGTCTCTTCACACAGTGTTACCGTGGTTTTCTGCAGGGATCCTGTTAAGGTCTTTGATGGTGAACAGGTATGAGATGACGTGACAATAACTCAGAGACATTCCCAATATCAGTATTTACAAAATGAATGTTTTTGAGACTCTTAAATTCACCTAGTTTTTTCCATATATGTGGTTACGAAGTTCATATGTCCCTAATAATACTCATAAGATTCTTATGTCCTTCTTTAGAGGTAACAGGTACTTAACTACTAATGAAAGATGCAGGGATTCTTGTAATTTATCATGTTGACGTCACAGCATTACTAGCTCAGGGGTTATTGCAGGGAGCCCTTCTGAGAAGAAGGTGTCTGTTCCTAGGGTTTGACCCCAGTGTCTGCAGGCCAGTGTCCAGGTAGTGTTGATGGGTACCAAAATCATACCAGAAGTGACCAAGGGAATCTGGGGGTGTAGAGGTAGAATGACATGTGTACCAGCTACATTTACTGCAGTTTGTTTTGCAGATTCAGGATAACACATCACAGTAAGCGCATCAGTGGTGGTGAACGTTGCAGCGTGTTGGTGTGGAGGTAAGTGATGATGATGTGTGTATAAACCACAACACAGACGATCAACATTCACATATCTAGGTAATGCTGAGGTGTCTTCATGCTTCTTGTTATCATGACTGTTTTGCAGGTAGTCAGGTAAGAAATTGTAGACACCTTACACATCTAGCAACCATGTTATCCTATAGTTTTATATTTTAGAAAACTTGATATTTAACCATCTGATTGTTGAGTGACAGATATCCATGTAATCCTCGTAGAGCTATGAGTCACAGTACTAACCAAGGTTCCATGCAGGTGTAAATGCAGGAGATAATGGTCTGTGTAACAGTGGCCTAGGCCTTGGAGTATAGCAAGATTCCAAGTAGGTTTGCTGAGTCCTGCAGTGATGGTCATGACAGGGTTATCTTCAGGGTCCAGGTAGTAAGGAAACTTGTGTCCATAGGCACATTTGTCACAATGTGTTTTCCAGGTTCCTGTCTAGGGATCATGGAGAACTTCTTAATGATCATTAAAGGGACATGGCTTTTATCCAAGTAAGTGATAGTGTGCGCCTTTTGCAGGTGACAGGCCATGTGATCTTCAGATATCTGGGTAAATGAATATGATTTCCCTAACACAGTGTTATCCTGTCATTTTGGAAGTGTTTTGTTAAGTCCTTTCCTAATATGCAGGTGTTAGGTTATGTGACTTTAGCTCATTAGAAAGCTTCTTATTTTCATATGTGTGAATGGTGGTGCTTTCAAGACTACTTTAAGTATGGCTTGGGCACGTATGCAGTTCAGAAATTAAATTCACCCCAGCAATACCAGTGAGCAGGATATTTGACTGTATTCTTGTTTAGGGATTATGTTTTTTTTTTTTTTTTGTGGTACGCAGCCACTGTTGTGGCCTCTTCCGTTGCGGAGCACAGGCTCCGGACGCACAGGCTCAGCGGCCATGGCCCACGGGCCCAGCCGCTCCGTGACATGTGGGATCCTCCCAGACCAGGGCACGAACCCGTGTCCCCTGCATCGGCAGGCGGACTCTCAACCACCGTGCCACCAGGGAAGCCCGGGTTTATGGGTTTTATATACACAGAGTGCTAGATGGATCAGTAGATGGCCAGGTGGTTTCTCATACTTCCCATCAGTGGTTGTTATTCACCCTGGGATTTTTGCCGGCATCCCTTCAAGAGAGGAAGGTATGTCTTATTAACGTTTAATCTCAGATATCCAGTTATCCACGGAAGGCCAATGTGTCTTGAAATGATAGAATTGAACAAGGAATTTGTGGGTGTCCCAGTGGAATAAGATGTATACCAAACACAATTTACACAATTTTTTCAGCTTCATGTAAAGACATCACAGTGAACCTATCAACAGCAGGTAACAAGGCACATAGCAGGTTTTGAGGTAAGTGATAATTTGGGCCTAAACCACAGCCCAGATCATGTGATCGTCACACATATGAGTAAGTGATGATTGTGTCCCTAACACTTGTGCTCCCCTATTTTTTTGTTTTTTTTGCAGGTATTCTGTTCAGGTCTTTGGTGGTACATAGGTATGAGATGTGACATTAACTCATTAGAGGATTGCTTATTTTCACATATCTATGTAATTATCTGATATTTACCTTGTTTTTTGGCAAGTGTAAGCCAAATTAATTTGTCCCTAGTAATAGTAGCAAGTGGTAATGTTTACTGTATTCTTGTACAGAGATAACGTGTATTTCTCACTTGTAGTGGTAGACAGATTGCAAGCATCCAGGTAGTTTGTCATATTGTTCTAACTGCGTTATTAACCGTGGGATATTTGCAAGTAGCTGTTCGTGGGAGGAAGGTGTGTGTTACTAGGGTTTGACCTCAGAGTTCTCCAAGTATCCAAGTAATGTTGAGTGGTCCCAAAATGATACAGATGACAAGGGAATTTGCAGGTGCACAGGTAGAACGAGACACTGTACCAAGCACATTTTTCACACTGTGTTTTTCAGGGCTTCCCAAGAGATCAGGCAGCGAGCCTCTCTATGGCAGTTGATGGCAGGACATCGCTGGTGTTGAGGTAAGTGATGGCGTGGGCCTAAACCATCCAGTCTTCCTGTACGTAGGTAAGTGATGACGGGTGTCAGTGCTGCTTGTCACCGTGACTTTGTTGCAGGTGCTCAGGTAAGAAATGAACAGGTAGTCTTTACCAAATCTAGAGACTATGAGTTTTCACTTTTTATATGTTAGGGAAAATTTATGTTTAACACTAGGAATGCCCAAGGGTTACAGGTATACAGGTATTTATCATGATTTTCCCCACCACAGTACTACCCATAGGATTTGTATAGGTGTCCAGTCAAGAAATGACAGTTTTCCAACCTTGGCATCAACCTTGGATTACTGTAAGTATCCAGGTAAAGTTGATATATCTCCGAACGATTAAGTGAGCAAGATTATTTGCAGGTGTCCTGGTAGAAAAAACTGTGCCCCTAACAAATGTTTCAAAACATGTCTTTCACGTTTCCTTCAAGAGATCACAGTGAACCTAACATTGGTCGTGGATGGTGGGACATGGCTGGGATGCAGGTAAGTGAAGATATGGGCCTCAACCACAGCACAGGCTTTCTGATCTCCAGGTAGCCAGGTAAGTGATGATGATATCCCTCACGCTTGTTACCATGATTTCCTTGCAGGCGTTCAGATAGGAAATGATGGATCCCTTACCAGTTCTAGAAACCAGGAGTTTTCATTTATTATATTTTAAAGAAACTTTTTGTCTTTCTCTGTGAGTGTTGAGTAATTTCACATAACCATGTAATTAGCATGATGGCCCCAGCCATGGTAGTGACCATGGAAATTTTGCATGTGTTCCCTTAAGAAATGTCAGCTTACCTGAGAATATTCCTGACTGGGCTTACTGCCAGTATTCAGTTAGAGCTGATGTTCTCATAATGATGAAAGTAGTGAATGTTCTTTGCAGGTGTCATGTTAGAACAAGTTGTGTCCTTTTACACATATATCATAATACCTTTTTCAGGTTCATGTCAAGAGATTGTGGTGAACCTGACAATGTTTGTTTTCAGAGACATTTCTGTTATCCAGGTAAGTGATGATAGGCACTTTCACCCCATAGAGACCATCCAGTCTTCATATGCTTAGGTAAGTGATATTTGTTCCTGTTTTGCCATGGCATTTTGAGGGCTAGGTTTTCAGGTAAGAATTGATAGTGTCTCACCAATTCTGGAAGCCATGTTATCCTCCTGTTCTTTATTTTATAAAAAGTTTGTTTGTGTAATTGTTGAGAGACTTGCAGATATCCAGGTAATTCTTATACAGCTGCGTGTCACAGTAGTAATCATGGTTTTCTTTTGCAGGTGAGCATCCAAGGGGTAATGCTGTGTCTAGCAATGGCCTAGACCTTGGAGTTACTGCAAGATTCCAGGTAGATTTGATGACTCCTGCAAGAGTGGTGGTGACAGGGTTATCTTCAGGGTCCAGGTAGTAAAGGGGGGTCCATAGACACATTCGTCACAATGTGTTTTCCAGTTTCCTGTTGAGAGGTCATGATGAACCTCATAATGATATGAAAGGGACATGGCTTGCATCCAGATAAGTGATAAGGTGGGCCTTTTGCACACAGCAGACGATCTGATCTTCAGATATCTAGGGAAGTGTGGATATTGTTCCTAACTGTTGTGTTACCATCCTTTTTTGCAGGTATTCAGGTAAGAAATGTTGTCCCAACCAATGCTAGTAAGCATTAGCCCTTATGATTTTAGAGATTAAATATAACGTGTGTTTTTCCTTAGGAATGACAGAAGGATATGTAGGTATCCAGGTCAGTTATCATTTTGTACATCACTTTTTTGTTTACCATGGCTTTTTGCAGTTATCTCGTCAAAGAGAGGATTGTGTCTCTAACTAGGGTGTTGACATTGAACTCTTACAAGTTTCTGGATACATTTGATGGGCCTCATAATTTTTTTTTTTTTTTTTTTGCGGTACGCGGGCCTATCACTGTTGTAGCCTCTCCCGTTGTGGAGCACAGGCTCCGGACGTGCAGGCTCAGCAGCCATGGCTCATGGGCCCAGCCGCTCCGTGGCATGTGGGATCTTCCCAGAGCAGGGCACGAACCCACGTCCCCTGCATCAGCAGGCGGACTCTCAACCACTGCGCCACCAGTGAAGACCCAGAAATCTCTTGAATCCCTATACCCTAATGATGAAAAATCTGAAAGAGAATTAAGGAAATAGTCCCATTTACTATTGCAACAAAAAGAATAAAATACCTAGGAATAAACCTACCTAGGGAGACAAAAGACCTGTATGAAGAAAACTATAAAACACTGATGAAATAAATTAAAGATGATACAAACAGATGGAGAGATATACCATGTTCTTGGATTGGAAGAATCAACATTGTGAAAATGACTGTACTACCCAAAGCAATGTACAGATTCAGTGCAATCCATATCAAACTACCAATGGCATTTTTCACAGAACTAGAACAAAGAATTTCACAATTTGTATGGAAACACAAAAGACCCCGAATAGCCAAAGCAGTCTTGAGAACGAAAAACGGAGCTGGAGGAATCAGGCTCCCCGACTTCAGACTATACTACAAAGCTACAGTAATCAAGACAGTATGTTACTGGCACAAAAATAGAAATAGAGATCATGGAACAGGATAGAAAGCCCAGAGCTAAACCCACACACATATGGTCACCTTATTTTTGATAAAGGAGGCAAGAATATACAATGGAGAAAAGACAGCCTTTTCAGGAATTGGTGCTGGGCAAACCAGACAGCTACATGTAAAAGAATGAAATTAGAACACTCCCTAACACCATACACAAAAATAAACTCCAAATGGATTAAAAACCTAAATGTAAGGCCAGACACTATCAAATTCTTAGAGTAAAGCATAGGCAGAACACTCTATGACCTAAATCACAGCAAGATCCTTTTTGACCCACCTCCTAGAGTAATGGAAATAAAAACAAAAATAAATAAATGGGACCTAATGAAACTTCAAAGCTTTTGCACAGCAAAGGAAACCATAAATAAGATGAAACGACAGCCCTCAGAATGGGAGAAAATATTTGCAAATGAAGCACCTGAGAAAGGATTAATCTCCAAAATTTACAAACAGCTCATGCAGCTCAATATCAAAAAAACAAACAACCCAATCCAAAAATGGGCAGAAGACCTGAATAGACATTTCTCCAAAGAAGATATACAGATTGCCGACAAACACAGGAAAGGATGTTCAACATCACTAATCATTAGAGAAATGCAAATCAAAACTACAATGAGGTATTACCTCACACCTGTCAGAATGGCCATCATCAAACAATCTACAAACAGTAAATGCTGGAGAGGGTGTGGAGAAAAGGGAGCCCTCTTGCACGGTTGGTGGGAATGTAAATTGATACAGCCACTATGGAGAACAGTATGGAGGTTCCCTAAAAAACTAAAAATAGAACTACCATACAACCCAGCAATCCCACTACTGGGCATATACCCTGAGAAAAGCATAATTCCAAAAGAGTCACATACCACAATGTTCATTGCAGCTCTATTTACAATAGCCAGGACATGGAAACAACCTAAGTGTCCATCATCAGATGAATGCATAAAGAAGATGTGGCACATATATACAATGGAATATTACTCAGCCATAAAAAGAAACAAAATTGAGTTGTTTGTAGTGAGGTGGATGGACCTAGAGTCTGTCATACAGAGTGAAGTGAGTCAGAAAGAGTAAAACAAATACCATATGCTAACACATATATATGGAATCTAAGAAAAAAAAAGTTCTGAGGAACCTATGGGCAGGACTGGAATAAAGATGCAGACGTAGAGAATGGACTTGAGGACATGGGGAGGGGTAAGGGTAAGCTGGAACGAGGTGAGAGAGTGGCATGGACTTATGTATACTACCAAATGTAAAATAGGTAGCTAGTGGGAAGCAGCCTCATAGCACAGGGAGATCAGCTCTGTGCTTTGTGACCACCTAGAGGGGTGTTTTAGGGAGGGTGGGAGGAAGATGCAAGAGGAAGGATATATGGGGATATATGTATATGTATAGCTGATCCACTTTGTTATAAAGCAGAGACTAACACACCATTGTAAAGCAATTATACTCCAATAAAGATGTTAAAAAAAATTTTAAAAACAAGATATATTGGGCTTCCCTGGTAGTGCAGTGGTTGAGAGTCCGCCTGCTGATGCAAGGGACACGGGTTTGTGCCCCGGTCTGGGAAGATCCCACATACCACGGAGCGGCTGGGCCTGTGAGCCATGGCTGCTGAGCCTGCGCATCCAGAGCCTGTGCTCCGCAGCGGGAGAAGCCACAACAGTGAGAGCACCGTGTACCGCAAAAAAAAAAACCACCCAAAAAACAAACAAACAAACAAAAATATACATATATATAGTTCTTAGGCCCTTTTCTAGGTACTTGATAGTCTGTGTCAGTCGAGGTCCTCCAAGGAGTGAATGCCAAGAGGAAATGATCAGTGAAGCATGCTAGAGGCATATTGGGGAAACCCTTGTGCAGGATGGAGTGGAGGAAACAGTAGCAGGCCAGGGGCGTCTTCCGGCAGCGGTCGAGGTCTGATGCTGGTGAGAGGAGGCAGGGAAGGGAGCAGGCGCGCTGGGGAGGGCGCCCTCAGGCGGCGGTGCCGTCTACGAAGTCTTGGGCCATATCAATGGGTCATCTTCAAGCTCATCTCCCGTCAGAGGAGTCTCTTGTCCCCCAGCAGTGGGCCTGAAAGGGTGTCTCTGCTGTGCTTCATTGTCGCCCACTTGCAGCCTAGGGGAAGCACAGCCTCAGTGCAAACCCACGGGAGGATCCAGAGCTGAGACTGTGAAACACTTAGGCTCCCAGCAGCAGATTCTCTAGAAGGAGCTCTGGCTGGTGCATGTCCATGGTCACCACACAGCTATCATGTTCAAAGCTCACAACCCCTCTTCCAAGCATTTTATAATCTCCAGTTAGCAAAAGGGGAAACAGGGCTTAAATAAATTGCCCCAAAGCACTTGGCCCTGATTTGGTCCAGCCAGCTTCCAAAGCCAAGTTTTAAAGACCCCCAAACCGTGTTTTTTCTTCTCTCATGTGGTAGATTAAATTATTGTTCAGCAAGTATGTAGCCTCCTACCCCCACCAACTCCATGGGAGGGATCATTCTGCCCCATTGACGTGACCTTGGCGTGTGTCTTGTTTGGGCCATGGAATGTGGGTATAAAGGACTGTGAGCCAGTTCTGAGCCTCAGCTTTGAGAGGCATCATGTGTTTGCCCTCATCTCTTCCAGGAGAAGCCATATCAGGAGAAGATCAGACGCCCAGTCAAACGCTGCCTGAAGCAAAGCACTGTACCCCCCACCTAGCCAACCTGCAGATCCAAAAGTGAGCAATAAAGGCTTGTAGTTGTACGTCATTGAGATTTGGGTGACTTCTTAGGCAGTATTACTTTGGCAAGAGCTGACGGATACATATCATGTTGCCAACAGAAGGAGTAATTGATGCTGCCTGAGGGAGATGGTAAAGACTTCATGGAGGAAGTAACATTTAAGCAGATTATTGTTTTTTTTTGTTTTGCGGTATGCGGGTCTCTCACTGTTGTGGCCTCTCCTGTTGCAGGGCACAGGCTCCGGACGCGCAGGCTCAGCGGCCATGGCTCACGGGCCCAGCCGCTCTGCGGCATGTGGGATCTTCCCGGACCGGGGCACGAACCCGTGTCCCCTGCATCGGCAGGTGGACTCTCAACCACTGCGCCACCAGGGAAGCCCCAGATTATTCTTAAACATAATAAAATTCCATTTTTGAAAAAAGTTTTGTCTATTTTCATTGTCAAAATTTTGGAAAATATGGCAAGTATTAAAAGGAAAGTCAAAGAGATTACATCTGTTGATATTTTTTATATTAGAGTCCTTCTCCATGCATACTATGCCTTTATACACTCTGGGGCTTTGCCTTTTATGACCTAACCTACTATCATCAATCAGCATTCTTATTTATTTTCATTTTTGGCTACATTGGGTCTTTGTTGCTGCACGTGGACTTTCTCTAGTTACAGCGAGCAGGGGCTCCTCTTCATTGTGGTGCGCAGGCTTCTCATAGCAGTGGCTTCTCTTGTTGTGGAGCATGGGCTCTAGGCATGCGAGCTTCAGTAGTTGTGGCACATGGGCTCAGTAGTGGTGGCTCACGGGCTCTAGAGCACAGGCTCAGTAGTTGTGGCACACGGGCTTAGTTGCTTCGTGGCATGTGGGCTCTTCCCGGACCGGGGCTCGAACCTGTGTGCCCTACATTGGCAGGTGGATTCTTAACCACTGTGCCACCAGGGAAGTCCCAATCTGCATTCTTATATATGATCAAATATTCTTTGAAAACATAGTTTGTAATGGTTGCATAATATTCATGGCAGCACTAACTTGAGCTTCAAGGACAAGTTGAAGCACATCAGAAGGACATTCTTCCATTCATTTGTTTAAAATTATTTATTGAGTACTTGCTATGTGCCAGGCAGTGTTCAAGGTACTAGGAAAACAACTGTTACAAAGAGACAAAGCCGCAGTGTCTGTCAGCAGGTGGCCAATAAAGAAATCATAGCCTATCCATACAGTGCAAGACTACTCAGCAATAAGAAAGAGCTAACTACTGATATGGGCTGCAACATGGAGGAACCTCAGAAACATTATGCTGAGTGAAAAGAGCCAGACACCAAGGGCTCTATGTTATGATTGCATTGTTACAAAACTCTAGATGATTCAAACAAATCTATAGTGACAGGAAGCAGACTAACAGGTGTGGGAGAGGAGGGGACAGGGAGGGAAGAAGGGAATTATAAGGGGCATGAGAAACCTTTGGGGGGGTAGATATGTTTATTATCTTGATTGGGGTAATGTGGTCATGAATGTATACATGTCAAAACTTTAAAAAAATTTTTAATTTTATATTGGAGTATAGTTGATTTACACTGTTGTGTTACTTTCAGGTGTGCAGCAAAGTGGTTCAGTTATACACACACATATACTATCCTTTTTCAAATTCCTTTCCCATTTAGGTTATTACAGAATATTGAGTAGAGTTCCCTGTGCTGTACACTTGTTGGTTATCTATTTTAAATACAGTAGTGTGTATATGTCAATCCCTAACTCCCAATTTGTCCCTCCCCCTTACCACCTTTCCCCTTTGGTAACCGTGAATTTGTGTATGTCTAAAGTTTAAATATGTGTGGTTTATTGCATGTCAGTCCCACCTCAGTAAAGCTGTTAATAAAGTCATAGGAGTAGGGTGGGGTCTGACAAAGTGGAGGATAAGCATCTGGGCAGCAGGAAAAGCACGTACAAGGCAAAGAGGCATTTTATTTACTAAGCACATAAAACTTACCATCTCCTAGGCAATGTGGCAAAAGTTTTACAAATATTAACTCATTTTCTCCTCACAGCCTCCCTGGGAGGTAAGTACTATTAATGTCATCCCCACATTGCAAATAAAAGAAATTGGCGCAAAGATATTAAGTAACTTGGCCAAAGTCACGGAGTAATGGTCATAGCTGTGCTTTGCATCCGCAAACCTAGATTTAGAATCCTGCTTGAAGTCTGATGACAAGCTGCCTTCCAGGAACATATCTGGTAGTATTCACAGGTATATTTGAAGAGCCAGGTGTCTGTAACCAAAAGTGAATGGAGAAGAGAAGAAGCAGAAGACCATGGAAATGTAGGCTGGGGTCAGTTCATTTCAGTCTGAAAAGTCCAGTCATATAACATGAAGATGTATTGGAAGGCTTCTGAATGGTATCTGTAGTTTGCATGGACTAATTTTCATTTGTCATCAAATACTAATTATATCCTCAGTGGAACTCATGTGAAAGTAACTTTTCCATCACTCTTATAAAGGACTTAGTCCCAGGTGCACAAATCGATGAGACAATGTATTATGCTCCCCTGGTAGCTTAAGGTGACATTGCTCACAAAAAGAGCTGCTCCCTTTTGGAGCGGGCATTTGGAGGCTTCCCTTGGTACCCGCTTGGGGAGATGCAAATAGAAGAGAAAGGCAGCCTCCCCATGAGCAGTGACACCATGGCTTTTGCTTTTCTCTCTGGCTTTAACTCCGCTCTCTTACAAAATCTCCTTTGCTTGTCTAAAACCCTGAGGAGGGCATGACTGGTAATTGGGCTATCAAATGCCATTAAACCACAAAGCAGGCTACGAAGGTTCTTAAAGTTTATACCAACTACGAAATACACCTCGAGCAGCAGCTGCGTTGGGGACAGGAGCCTCCTGTCGCATGTCTTCCGAAATCCAGGCATTTATTGCTGCTCGTCTTGGCTGGCCTGTGTCACTTCCTCTGGGAGCCCAGCCTGCAAATAGAAGACTCTCCCCAACTCTTTCTCTCTCTTCTTCATTTCCTGCCAAAGCATGTCTCCAGAATCCTGAAGAGATGAATGAGCCATTGTGGGGGTTGCCTTGAGAGACTCAGGAGCTCATCCCTCACAGGGGCCAGCAAAGCAGACTAAGCTCCCGGTGTTGGTCTGCCCGGCTGCCATGACAAGATACCACAGGCTGCCTGGCTCAAACACGAGGACTTGATTTCCTCACAGTTCTGGAAGCTGGCAGTCCTAGATCAGAATGCCAACAGGGTCAGGTTCTGGTGAGAGCATTCTTGCGGCTTATAGACGGTGTCCTCACAGGGCCTTCCTTCAGTGCATGCGCAGGGAGAGAGATGGTCCCCCTCTTATAAAGCCACCAATCCTATTGGATTAGGACTCCACCCTTATGACCTCCTTTAACCTAAATTACCTCCTAAAGCCCCATCTCCAGGTACAATTACGTAGGGAATTAGGGCTTCAATGTATGAATTCAAGGGGGATGCAATTCAGATCATAGCACTCCCCCTCCTCCAGATTCAGTGCTGCGTCCATTTGATAGAGTGGGCCCCGGCATCCGTGCCTCTCCCCGTGTGAAAGCCACCCTCCCCCAACCCAGGCACTTGAGATTGTAAACTTGAGACCCATGCGTTAGATTTCAGCTTTCACAAATACTTTGTTCAGTGCACAGTTTTTAAACGAATTTAAATTAGCTGTCAACAGTTAAAACTTGGAATATAGCAAATCATCATTTGCATTCCCAGCTTTTCTTGAAGGAGATCTGCAGTGGACTGTGTTTTAGTCTTTGTATTGCCATTGATAGCTCCAAGTCAAGCTTGTGTCCAATGGCTACAACATCAGGGCAGGACCTTATGGAATCTATGGGGGTTGGAGCCGAATTGCTTCTGGACTCATTTTATTTCTTCCACCCCTAATTAATTTTTTCTCCCCCTTTTCATCAAATTATTTATCTTTTGTTGCATCTTGCATTTATAATCCACTTCAAATTTAGGGGAAGATAAAACTAGTTATATGTATGTGTGTGTGTGTACATATATATGTACGTATGTGTGTGTGTATGTATACACATATATAAATATACACCCTCAATATCTGCTTGCTGCAAGAATGAATGAAAATGTGCTTGTATGTATATGTGTATTCTCAAAATGTACAAGGAGGACTCCTTATTGAATTCAGAAGTAAATATAGCATTTGAAAGGCAACTTACTGTTTAACAAAATCTTGAAAAGAACTAATACATAATAAAGGGAAAACGTCTCATTCATAAATTAATGAATCTGTATCGTAGTTTACAAGGCATGTACCCAGATACTATCTTATATATGGTTCATATCTGGGAGCCATCAGGGAGAGGAGGGCTTGACGCTTACAGCTGAGCTGTAAAAATAAGCTTATGATCTACAGCTCACATCAAGCCCGTTTGATGGTTTATCCCCATTCTGACACAGGCTCGAAGACATGGGTTCATGGGCAGTGCAAAGAGAAGAGAGAGATCTTCTTGAAATATTTGTCCAAGGCTGGTTCCTGGCATGTGTAAAACACTGTATCATTCAAGGAGTCTTCACATTAATGATCTCACTAGAGGCTCACAGGAAATGTTATTTCCATTTAACAAGTGTGGAAATTAAAGCATTATGAATGGTGTGCCAAGTTCACATGGCTATTTGGTGAAAGAGGTGGAGCTAAAACCCTGGACCTGACCACAAGCCCAGTTTTACTGTAGCAAGCTAGCCCAAAGTGTAACCAGGGAACAAAGTGCTATGGGATGTCAATAGGTATTACACAAAACAAAGTTAAGAAAAATTAAAAGCTCCATGATGAATTAGATTTAGAAGGTTTGAGATTAAACAAAGTCCAGCATTTTGCAAGACTTCTCAGAGACTTGAACATACTACCATCAATTGCCAAGTTATAATGGAGAATTTGGTATGTAGTGTTTCCCCAAATCATAAGACCATGCAAGCCATTCTTTAGCAATGTCTCACCCAACTAGTGTTCTTGAGGATGCACTTTGAGAAACATTTTCCTACATCAATCATGAGTTACATCCAACCCTGAGTGACATCACAGCCCTGTGAAATGTTCATTCTTAAGTCTGTATGTTATTGGGTCTAGGGACACAGAATTAGAAAAGAAGTTCATTGGAAATATGGAAAGTCTTCTGTGTTCATAGTCACTAGCACTCTCCAGGGAAGGATCATCCTTCTCTACCCCATTAATGTCACACTTGGTTGTATAAGTTACTTTGGCCAATGAAATGAGAGTGGACCCACCTCGTATGACTTACAGGCAGAGGTTCTAGAGCCAGCATGTGATTTGCTGTGCATCTTTTTCTCTGCCATGATGACCAGCCATGATTCAGATAGAGATAATTCCATCAGCCTGGGGCCTGGAGTGAGGACCCCATGGAGCAGAGGTGTTAACCAACCCAACTCTTCCCAACAATGAGAAATAATCCTTTGCTGTTGTAAGCGGCTGACATTTGGGGGCATTTATTGCTGCAGCATAACCTATCCCATCCTGACCATTACAATTTCCAAAACACTTATTATCACATAATTAAGTATTGATAGGGTTTTTTCTTCCACAAAGTCTTATTTATATGTAATATTTGAAGAGTCATTAAGACTCAGCAGAAAATTCAGTGGTCCTGAATTTAGATCTGTTTCTAACTTGTTTGCCCTTGATAATGTCACTGAACTCCCCTGAACCTGTACTTTTAAAAAATACCTACATAGCCGTCTTCACATGGTTGATGAGGTGGTCATATATATGGGAGTATTTTAAAAGCTGTGAAGTGCTAAACAATTGTAAGACCTGTAAATGCAGCCTTCTGTCCTAGGCTGGATTTCAGAGCTCTGGCTTTGCAAATGAATGACAGTGAACACAGTAGCCTCCAAGTGGGGAAACAGGAAGTTAAATGCTCTTGATCCAGGTCTACGGTTCCATTTCTTTGTACAGTTAACCCTTGAACGTGGGTTTGAACCCCGTGAGTCTACTTACACACAGATATATTTTTCTTTTTTTGGCCACGCTTTACGGCTTGTGGGATCCTAGTTCCCTGACCAGGGATCGAACCCGGGCCCAGGGCAGTGAAACCACCAAGTCTTAACCACTGGACCACCAGAGAATTCCCTAGATTTTTTTCAATACTAACTACTACAGTACTGCACGATCTGTGAGCAGTTGGGTGAATTCTCAGATACGGAATGGCAAATACAGAGGAACTGTGCATGTGGAGGGCAAACTATAAGTTATGTGTGTATTTTAAACTGTGCAGAGGATTGATGCCCTTAACCCCTGCTTTGTTCAAGGATC
The DNA here is from genome assembly GCF_949987515.2 of Delphinus delphis. Classification (NCBI taxonomy): domain Eukaryota; kingdom Metazoa; phylum Chordata; class Mammalia; order Artiodactyla; family Delphinidae; genus Delphinus; species Delphinus delphis. Next base: position 1,565,946 of record NC_082685.1, on the reverse strand, counting down.
AACCGTATTTCATGAATTTTATAGCAAGAGACTTCTAAATGAATGAATATTAAAGTTTCTCCATCTTTTATCAAGGTGTTTTGGGCTCTAAGTAAAAGAAACCCTGACTCACACAGACTTGAACAAGAGAATATTTCACCTGACCAAAACCATGTCCAGAGGTTGGGCAGGTGATAGGTAATTGACAACTTGATAATGTTAAAGACTCATGCTTTCTCTGAGTCTCCTTTCCACTGTCCTCAACACCAGCTTCATCTTAAATCTGAGGTTTCCTCATGGTGACTAAATGGCTGCTGGAGGAAATCATGTCTAGCATCTTCTTTGGCCACATCAGGTGAGAGACAGAGATATGAACACTTCACTCGTACAAGCTTGTAAGTCCTTCTTCAATTTACCGAAAACATGTGCCAAGGGTTTGCTGAACTAATAGTGGAGGAGTCATCTCAGGAGCTCAGATGAGGATATCAGAAGAAAATCAAGGATTGTTAAGAAGGAGGGAAGGAGAAAGAAACAAGAAACTAATATTTTGCAAGACAGTGCAACAGGAGAAAATCTAACACCTAATGCATTTCCACAGACCTGTGAACTGTTTAATGTTCAGATTTGCCAACCTGATAGTTGGTCATAAGTAAGATCTCCTAACACTTAGCTCTACCATCTGTTGCTGACATAACAATTTTACATAATATGAAAAATGCCAGATGGAAACTACACATTAACTGTGTCCAAGATGTTTTATGCTCACACAACATACACGGAATCAATTAGTTTTGTTCCGTAGACTGTTGAGCGCATAATTCTCCAGTTGTAATTCTGGCCATTGATGGATAAGGACAACTCCAGAGCTTCCTAAACACTTATGTTGCCATGGTGTTTGGAGGGCCACATGAACTGGTGGCCGTGGAATTTCTATGCAGGACAGACTTAGAAACTACAATTTGTAGAGCTGAGGGCTGGAAGAGGGAAGGCACACATATTTGAAATTGTATTTGCACAGCAAAGACACAGTTTTTAGCTTAGAATTTATATCATGGTAAATAAGAACAGTAAAGTTTTCTAAAGATGTTTTTATTTTTACTGTATATAAGATTGAGAAACTATCAGTTGTACAGGTCATAGAATAAGAAGTCAAGTAATAGCTGTTGTTTTGGAGCAAAGGTGATGGCAAATGTTTTAGGGGAAATAAGATTCTTACCATAAACTTTCTACTAGCAGGAAGAAATTTATGAAGTACAGGCAACAATTTCCCCATTTTGTTATAAAATGCTTCAAACGTATATTAATCTGGAGAGTGGTATAACAGACATCCAGCCACATGCTCAACACTCGGGTCTATCAGATGTTAACACTTTTATGTTCTCCATTTCCACCTTTTGATGTATTCCCTTTCCTTCTGTAGTGATTACCCCATCTGGTATCAAGCTTCTGCATATTTTATACTATTACCATATGTGCATGTATCATAGTAAGACCATAGTTTTGAAAGTGGTGTCGTATGGGATGTTATTCAGCAGCTCGCCCATTCTTTCATTGTTTTGATGAGTTTTACCCTTGTTGTTCTAGTTCCCTCTTTTGAACTGCTCTATAATATTCTGTTACTGAATATAGTACAATGTACTTGCCTGTTCTTCTGCTGATGAACATTTAAGCTATTTCCATTTTTCACCATCATAAACAGTGCTGCAAAGAACAATCTGATGTGTGCTTCCTCATGCACAGGTCAGAGACCTTCTCTAGGTTACAGATCTGCAAAGGTGGAGTGAGAAATTCTTCTCCATCCTGATTTATCAAGTAACAGCTACACCAACAATGTATATGAAACCTCCTTTTTCTTCATTTTGCCAATCTGTTGGCTATGAGATAGCATTTTCCGCATAGCTAAAGAGATAGAGCAACTTTTCATTTATTTGATATTCAGATTTCCTCCTCTGTGAATTTGCTTCTTGATATATTTTGCCCATTGGGGGGCATTTGTCTTTTTCTTGCTGAATTATAAAAATATTTTTACATATTTTAGATACTAACATTTGCCGATTATATGCACTCAATATCTTCTTCCTGTCTATGACTTGTCTTTTAAATTTTGTTTAAGATGGTTTTTCATTGTATTTAAGTTTATAATTTTAGTGTAGTTATATTTGGCTACCTTTTCCTTAATTAACAGTTTTTTTTTCTTGTGCTTGTCTATGGAATCCTCAAGATTTATTCAGGGTCATACAGAGATTTTCCTTTATTCTCTTCCAGGTGTTTTAGTGGTTTCTTTTGTACATTTAGATATTTAATCTGCCTGGAATTTGTCTTTGCAAGGTGTAAGATAGTGACTTAATTTTCTTCCCAGAAGGATAATTAATTTTCCCAGACTCGTTTCTTGACTAGTTCATACATTCCGTCCTGATTTGTAGGGTCCTCTCTGTCCAGCATCAAGTCTCTGCATGTGCCTGGGGCCTCTTTTGTCCAACTCAAATAGCATGCTGTCTACATTACGATTAATAAGTAGTTAATTAGTAAGTCTTGGTATCTGGTAGAGCAAGCTCTCTGGCTGTGTCTTGGCTTTTGTGATGGTTAATTTTATGTGTCAACTTGACTGGGCCATGGGGTGCCCAGATTAAACATTATTCCTGGGTATGTCCGTGAGGGTGTTTCTGGATAAGATTAACATTTGAATTGGTGAACTCAGTAAACTAGATTGCCCTCCCCAATGTGGACAGTCATCATCTAGTCTACTGAGGGCCTAAATAGAACAAAAAAGCAAAGGAAGGGAGGATTTTTTTTCCTTCCTGCCTGCGTGTTTGAGTCAGGACTTCGGTCTTCTCCTGCCCTTGGACTGGGATTTATGCCATCGGTTCCCCTAGTTCCCAGGACTGGAATTAAACCATCAGCTCTTCTGGGCCTCCAGCTTGCAGACAGAAGATCACGTGACTTCTCAGCCTCCATAACTGCATGAGCCAGTTCCCGATTCCACATGATAAATCTTCTTTTGTGTCCCATTGCTTTTGTTTCTCTGGAGAATCCTATTATAGTCTCGTTTCTCTCCTATACAAACACTAGGGTCAGCTTGTCAACCTCTATAGAAAACTCTGTTGGGATTTTAATTTTAATGGCATTTATAGATTAATATGGGGACAAGTGTCGTCTTCCTAATCTTGTATTTTCTTCATGAACCTGCTATATCTCTGCATATATTCAGATCAAATTTTACATTCTTCAGTACTCTTTTGTAATTTTCTCCATAAAAGGTTTTGCACATCTTGTATAAATTTATTCTTAGGTACTGTAACTATGAAACATACTTTTTGTAGCTATGAAAAATGAGAATGCTGTTTGAAAACATTTTCTAAGTGGTTACTGCTATGTGTAAGAATGCAAAAAATGTTAGTATGTTGGTTTTGTACCCAGCACGTTGCCAAACTTTGTTACCAGTCTAAAAGTTTTTTGTAAATTCTCTTGAATTTTCTATGGAGATAAACATATTGTTTATAAATAAGGACTGTTTTATCTCCTTTTAAAATATTCTTAGACATCTTATTTCTTTGCTTATCTAGAACCTCCAATGCAAAATTGACCAATGAGTTTATTCTTTCAATCCTGATGTAAATGGGAATGATTCCAAAGTTTCTGATGAAGTATGATACCTGCTAGAAAGGTTGATAACAGATATAACTTGTCAGGTAAAGGAAATTCTCTTCTATGCCTGGTCTGCTAGAAGCTTTTATCACAATTACTTCTGTTGAATTCTTTTATTAATTGAGAAAAATATAGTTTTTTTGCTCTAGTCTTATGATATAAAACATTAATTGAATTCTAGAAGTTAAAATATTAATTCAGTGCTGGGAAAAACTGTACTTGAAATTATAGACATATATTATAAAGCCATAATCTTTTTGATATAAATAAATTATATCTTTTATATAGTCAAATATAATAATTTTATTCCTTTTCTTATTTTCTTAAGGAAATAATCCTATTTCCTTATTCTATGATAATCTTATTCCTTTTTACTTCTCTCTCTGACTTATGCTTTGAAGGTCCTTCCCCACTTCAGTCAACTATCAACACTTCTCATTATTTTTTGCAATTGTTAAAAGCATTTGCATTTGTTCTTTGTATGACGTGACATCTAACACTTTTCCTCCAGTCAATTATTTTTAACTCTTTGATGAATTATCTCTTGACCACTGGCTTGTGATAATTCCTTTATTATATGTTATCGTCCCATATATATCAGGATTCTTTCTCTACATTTGCTTTGTTTCCATTGATGAATATATCCATTTTCATGCTAGGGTCATGATGTTTCTATTTCTACAGTTTTTTAAAATGTGTGTGTGTGTGTGTGTGTGTGTGTACACACAAAAAGTAGAGCAATAAAATAATGCATCTTCTTCTAAAGGTAGTATTGAACCAGGATCCACTGACACAATTTTTTTTAATTTGTATTGTGCTTTAATGTCTAGCAGTGCAGCTCAAGTAGTTACTCTTGGGATTGTGTTAAATCAATACGCTAACTTGGACAAAACATGCTTCTATAATATTCATTCTTCTCGCCTGATTGTATGGGTATATATTCATTTACTTTTATGATTTTACATATTTTTTTCTTTGAACTCTCTCAGTAAATTTTGCGACGTTCCTTATATATTCATTTTTAACATTAAGGTTATATCTGGATATTTTGAGGTGGAGCAAAACCTCACGTATTCAATATTTTTTTGTTACTTTGGGGAGGGCGGGAAAGCTTGTTACTTTAATACACGTATCTTCAACCAGCCATTTTACTAAACATCCATAAAGATAACCAGTTTTTAATTATCTTGGGGTTTCTCGATAGGCAATCATATCACCTCCAAATAATACTTTTTGTTTTCTCATTTTCAATAATAATGTTCCTATATCTGTACTACAGTTGTATTAACTGATGCAGTGGTGGAGAGCTCCTTGTTCTCTTTCTGATTTTAATGGGATCCTGCCTCCTAGTTTTGTTATTTGTCCAGTAATGCTGGTGCTTATTAAATGACGTCATTCATGTTTTGTGTGGATTCTCTAGGCAGATGATAAGCTCCTTGTGAAGACAGGCCATCCTGTGCCAACACATCTAACACTCTGGATCTGACCTCAGTATCCCCAGGTGCTGATCAAGGAACTTGGTCAGAGCCAGAAAGAATCTGTCTTATGCTGGATTCATAAGAGGCTGGATTGCCTCTTATGCTGGAGGCAATAACAGACTGGGGCTGCTTCTCTCTGGATGTGGCCATGTGTCTAGACACTTCTGCCCTCCCACAAGCCACAAGAAGACCTTGACTAAGCAAAGTGGGTCTTCTAGAAAATTCTGTGCAAAGATACTAATGACACCTGTTACCCCCTGCAGCATACTTTTTTCCTACTCGCATTACAGTTCTTCACTCAAGTCAGAGATAGTCATTGTAAAATGCCCAGTCCGATTCTAGGTCTACACAAGACCACTCAAGTTGGGAATCCAAAGGACTCAAGAGCAGTGCCAAGGGCAGGGGCGGGGGTGGGGGTGGGGAGTGGAACGCTCACAAGTCAGGGGGCTTTATTTCCCGCCCTAATCTCCATCAGATCCCCTCCACCTTGCTTATGTGCACCAACAATACTTTCTCAAGATAAGATGAATTCCTTTGCCGACATATCTCTGAGACCCTGCCAACCTTCCAAATAGGTCACTGTTCTTAAGTTCCTCCCAGCGCTGCCGTGGAAAGAACTGAAAATTTGGAGAGGACCACCTTGAGTCATTGCCCTTATGAGAAATTTTCCAGAAAGCCTCTTGAGATGCCAAAAGACCTTGAATTTGCCCTCTTTTCTTGCAAGGATCCTTAGCCGCCCTTGAGCCTGCATTAATAAACTCATATAACATTTTTGGAGTCAACCCAGTGGGACCAAGGAGGGCGTGTGCCGTGAGCTAATCGTATGTGAGGCCATGAGCGGGCTTTGCAGGGACTCAGCCCAAAGTCCATGAGCCAACATGTGTTCCACGAAGTAAGAGGAGGGGAAAGGGACGTGCACAGGCATTTATTCTCCCCTAACCCTCATAATCCTAGCTCCATACTGGACAAAGTGTTTTTACTAGCTCTAAAATCAGACGGAAGTGCCTTCTTGTTAGGTCAATATTCCGAAGACACTGAAAGTTCATGACAGTCCATGGCTTCCGAGGAAGGGGAAAGCAGCTGATCCATCTCCTGGGCAATGACCAGCTGCAAGGCTTTCCTCAATGACAGCAGGGAAGCAATACATCAGGTACTATGAAGTCCCATCCACGAAGCGTTTGTCTCTAGGAAGTGCAGTACTTCAAGTAAAATGGTCATGGACAAGTGAACTTCAGAATGACTTAAACAGCATTTTCATCTGCTTGAACCTGGCTTCTAATGAAAATAGGGGAGTATTAGCCTAATCCAGTCCTCCACTGGGGCCAGCTCAGACGTGCTCTGGAAGATTTGAAAAGAAGCACAGCTGTGGACTCAGGCGTGAATTTCTGATTTACTGGCAGAAAACACCAAGTTCTTTTTAATATCACTCGAGAGAGACAATTCTGTTAAAATCACAGTTTTAAAGGTAGCCTGTAGAACAAGGAAGTGTCAGTTGAATGCATTGATATTTCTCAGTTTAGAAAAGAGTGAATAGTTAAATTTAGCTTATCCAAATAACCCAAAAATGCCCCACCTATTCTTGTTCAAGGAATTTCAATAACTCTAACATAGGGTCAAGCAGTGAGGCTACTCACAGGAGACCCCACGTGGCCATCGTCGGGGCAGGGGTGGTTAATATCTATGCGATCCTCCAGGTGGGATACAGGACTGATGAGAGATTTTAGAACAGATGTTTTCAACCTTGGCTGCACACTGTGTAACAGAGAAGAGCCAAATCTGCCTACATACTGGATCTGTTTCTTTTACTTTAACCTTTGCTTTCCACTGCTTTTGTTCACTAAAAGGATACTGTCTGGACATAGTGGCCTGCCTCGGAACTCTTCCCCTCTGCCTGAATGTTCAACCAAAGTGCCTTTTTTCAGGGAAACATCCAGACCCCGTCCACCTGTGAATGGCTACAGGCAAGAAGAAATGAACACATCCCCTCCCCGAGGCTGGCCGTTCCAGGTGATATTTTCAAAACGTATAGCCTTTTTACTCTACTTCCTCATCTCCTCCCGCTCTGTGTGCTATAGAAGAAACTGGCATCCTGACCCCATAAGATGGTTTTTCAGAGACTCTAGTCTGCCATTTTCTCGGTCTGCCGACTCTCCGAATAAAGTCTTCTTCCTTGCATCAACACCTCGTCTACGATTTATTGGCCTGTCTTGCTGGGAGCAGAGTGAGCTTGGACTCGGTAACAATTGGACTCACCTGAGGAGTTTTAAAATACTGACATTGGGGTCCCGCCCGCAGAGATCGTAATTTAATTGGTCTGGGGCGTGGCCAGAGTGCCAAGAGTTTAAAAAGCTCCCCAGGTGATTGTGATGCACAGCTACAGTTGAGAAGCGATGATTAGAGCGGGGCTCGCCAGCCTGTTTTTACAAATAAAGATTTTTTTGGAACATAGCCACCCTTCATGTATATAGCCCCTGTGGCTTCTTTCCTGCCACAATGGCAGAGTTGAGTAGGTGCAACAGAGGCCTTAAAACCTGCAATGGCAAACATATTTACTACTTGGTCCTTTACAGAAGGACCTGCAGAGCCGCTTTGAAGAGAAACTTCAGGAGGACATTCAGTATCATGTGAAAAGCCAAGTTAGAGGGATTTTTGCTCAAGGGAACGGCAGAATTCCCTTAAGGGGATTCTGACAGAGACACAATATTCAGAGGACATAAATATTAAGGGACGACAAAGGTAAATGAGTCTTCACAGCTGTGCCTGTTTTCCTTGGCCTGGAGAGGCAAGATGGAGATCAGGAAGAAGGAAAGGCCAGGCAGGTTTATGCTGCAGAAGCAGGAGCTGTTTTTAGGAAGAAACCTGAAAGGAAAAGGCTGTGAGGCAGAGACGAGCCAGGGAGCTTCAGGTAAGAGTCTAAAAGGTTTTGAGGGTGGAGAGTGGGGGTCGGAGGTGGAGCTGAAGCTGTCACCCTGTACGAGTGGCACTGCAGAGGTGGACGTCTCTGGTGATCTTTAGAAATTTGGCTGTGTGTTCTGAATCATAATGCCCTTAGGCTGAGACTTCTATAAAGTTACATATGTTTTCCATGCTTTTTTTTAAACATGTTTATTGGATTATAACTGCTTTACAATGGTGTGTTAGTTTCTGCTTTATAACAAAGTGAATCAGTTATACTTGCATGCTTTTTAAAATGTTAGTTTTGGTTGTTTTGCAATGTGACTCTGTACTATGACTGGTCCCAATGGAAGCCAGAAGTATTTGTGTCACAGGATGAATGTGTCTTAAAACCATCCATCTTCAACAGCCTTGTAGCAGCTGGAATAGAACATCTAGAGAGTCACCAGCAGGAAAGTAAAGAAGGAGTAAGATGGGAGAGGTAAAAGCTTGCAGAAGAGCAATGTAACATCACTGGGTCAGTTTTCCCAACTCTGAGCTCTAAGTAACTCTGATAGGACACGTGTAAAGGAGCATCTGCTCTGCTCCTGGTCACTGGAATCCAAGACCATTTTATTCATGCATCTCCAACTTACTGTGAGGAATGGAACACCAGCACTTTAAGTGATTGTCCAAACCAACATTATCGCCTAAGTCATCGTCTTTTAGATCTTAGATTTCCGTCACTCAGAATCAAAGCTTTTAAAAGGTGGAGGACAGGAATTGGAATGAATACAAATCCTTGCCCCTGGAGAAGGCTTCCTAGAATTACCAGCAAACACTCCACTCTTTCCCTGGTTTGTCAGTTCTCCCAACAAGAGAGAAATGGCTTAGGAACCTGCATTCCTCAAGACCCTGAATGATCGGGCACATATGGAGGTGACCTAGGATAATGTGAATCACGGGGTTGTCAGCCTTAGACCAAGGGATCAGGTCAGATGTCAGAGGCAGGAAGCAAATCTGGGCTTCCAGCATCTTGGACAACCAACATGAGCTGGGTGTTTATCTCTAATTCAGAAACCAATCATCATTATTATCATTTATTCATCATCATCCTATCATATTCATCATCATCATTATCATATTCCTACAGGCTGAACCCTGAGAGCATCTAACTCAAAAGACTATTGAAATAAAATATCCATAGGAAATGTGCCTGCCTGTGGTATATTTCAAAAGTAGAATCCTTCAGTTTCAGCCCTTCTCCCATTTCTGTCTATGCTTATCTCTCTATACACGCTTATCATATTGTTTCATAAATATTTCATTTTTGGATGGAGTGTCCTATAAATATCAATTAAGTCCATCTTGTTTAATGTACCATTTAAAGCTTGTGTTTCCTTATTTATTTTCATTTTGGATGATCTGTCCATTGGTGAAAGTGGGCTGTTAAAGTCCCCTACTATGAATGTGTTACTGTCGATTTCCCCTTTTATGGCTGTTAGTATTTGCCTTATGTATTGAGGTGCTACTATGCTGGGTGCATAAATATTTACAATTGTTATATCTTCTTCTTGGATCGATCCCTTGATCATTATGTAGTGTCCTTCTTTGTCTCTTCTAATAGTCTTTATTTTAAAGTCTGTTTTGTCTGATATGAGAATTGCTACTCCAGCTTTCTTTTGGTTTCCATTTGCATGGAATATCTTTTTCCATCCCCTCACTTTCAGTCTGTATGTGTCTCTAGGTCTGAATTGGGTCTCTTGTAGACAGCATATATATGGGTCTTGTTTTTGTATCCATTCAGCCAATCTGTGTCTTTTGGTGGGAACATTTAGTCCATTTACATTTAAGGTAATTATCAATATATATGTTCCTATTCCCATTTTCTAAATTGTTTTGTGTTCGTTATTATAGGTCTTTTCCTTCTCTTGTGTTTCTTGCCTAGAGAAGTTCCTTTAGCATTTGTTGTAAAGCTGGTTTGGTGGTGCTGAACTCTCTCAGCTTTTGCTTGTCTGTAAAGGTTTTAATTTCTCCATCAAATCTGAATGAGATCCTTGCTGGGTAGAGTAGTCTTGGCTGCAGGTTTTTCTCCTTCATCACTTTCAGTATGTCCTGCCAGTCCCTTCTGGCTTGTAGGGTTTCTGCTGAGAGATAAGCTGTTAACCTTATGGGGATTCCCTTGTGTGTTATTTGTTGTTTTTCCCTTGCCGCTTTTAACATGCTTTCTTTGTATTTAATTTTTAACAGTTTGATTAATATGTGTCTTGGCGTATTTCTCCTTGTATTTATCCTGTATGGGACTCTCTGTGCTTCCTGGACTTGATTAACTATTTCCTTTCCCATATTAGGGAAGTTTTCAACTATAATCTCTTCAAATATTTTCTCAGTCCCTTTCTTTTTCTCTTCTTCTTCTGGAACCCCTATAATTCGAATGTTGGTGCATTTAACGTTGTCCCAGAGGTCTCTGAGAGTGTCCTCAGTTCTTTTCATTCTTTTTTCTTTATTCTGCTCTGCAGTACTTATTTCCACTATTTTATCTTCCAGTCACTTATCCGTTCTTCTGCCTCAGTTATTCTGCTATTGATCCCATCTAGAGTACTTTTAATTTCATTTATTTTGTTGTTCATCGTTGCTTGTTTCATCTTTATTTCTTCTAGGTCCTTGTTAACTGTTTCTTGCATTTTGTCCATTCTATTTCCAAGATTTCGGATCATATTTACTATCATTACTCTGAATTCTTTTTCAGGTAGACTGCCTATTTCCTCTTCATTTGTTAGGTCTGGTGCATTTTTATCTTGCTCCTTTGTCTGCTGTGTGTTTTTCTGTCGTCTCATTTTGCTTATCTCACTGTGTTTGGGGTCTCCTTTTTACAGGCTGCAGGTTCATAGTTCCCGTTGTTTTTGGTGTCTGTCTCCAGTGGCTAAGGTTGGTTCAGTGGGTTGTGTAGGCTTCCTGGTGGAGCGGACTAGTGTCTGTGTTGTGGTGGATGAGACTGGATCTTGTCTCTCTACTGGGCAGGTTCACGTCTGGTGGTGTGTTTTGGGGTGTCCGTGGACTTATTATGATTTTAGGCAGCCTCTCTGCTAATGGGTGGGGTTGTGTTCCTGTTTTGCTAGTTGTTTGGCATAGGTTGTCCAGCACTGTAGCTTGCTGGTCGTTGAGTGAAGCTGGGTGCTGGTGTTAAGATGGAGGTCTCTGGGAGATTTTTCCCATTTGATATTATGTGGAGGTGGGAGGTCTCTTGTTGACCAGTGTCCTGAAGTTGGGTCTCCCACCTCAGAGGCAGAGCCCTGACTCCTGGCTGGAGCACCAAGAGCCTTTCAACCACATGGCTCAGAATAAAAAGGAGAAAAAGTAGAGAGAATTACTAGAAGTATGAAGAAAGCAAGAAAGAAAGGGGGGAAGGAAGGAAGGAAGGAAAGAAGGAAGGAAGGAGAAGGAAGGAAGGAAGGAAGGAAGAAAGAAATATGCAGAGAAGGAAATAAGGCAAGAAGGAAAGAAAGGAGGGAGGGAGGAAGGAGGGAAGGAGGGAAGGAATGAAAAAAGACAGAAAGAAAGAAGATACAGTAAAATAAAATAAAGTATAATAAAGTTATTGAATTAAAAAATAATTATTTAGAAGAGAAAAAAAGGAAATGGATAGAACCTTAGGACAAATGTTGGAAGCAAAGCTATACAGACAAAATCTTACACATAAGCATATACATACACCCTCACAAAAAGAGGTAAAGGGGAAAAAATCATAAATCTTGCTCTCAGAGACCAAGTCCTCAATTTGGGATGATTCGTTGTCTAAAGGAGGAAAGGAAGGAAGGAAGGAAGGAAAGAAAGAAAGAAAGAAAGAAAGAAAGAAAGAAAGAAACAAAGAAAGAAAGAAAGAAAGAAGGTAAAGTATAATAAAGTTATTAAAATTAAAATTATTAAGAAAAAAGATAAAAAAAAAAACATGGACGGATAGAACCCTAGGACAAATGGTGGAAGCAAAGCTATACAGACAAGTTCTCACACAGACGCATACACATACACATTCACAAAAAGAGGAAAAGGGGAAAAAATCATACATCTTGCTCTCGAAGCCCACCTCCTCAATTTGGGATGATTCGTTGTCTATTCATGTATTCCACAGATGCAGGTACATCAAGTTGATTATGGAGCTTTAATCCGCTGTTTCTGAGGCTGCTGGGAGAGATTTCCCTTTCTCTTCTTTGTTCTCACAGTTCGCAGGGGCTCAGCATAGGATTTGGCTCTGCCTCTGTGTGTAGGTCGCTGGAGGGTGTCTGTGTTTTGCTCAGACAGGACGGGGTTAAAGGAGACGCTGATTCGGGGGTTCTGGTGCACTCAGGCTGGGGGGAGGGAGGGCCACTGCATGCGGTGCGGGTCTGCGGCGGCAGAGACCGGCGTGACGTTGCACCAGCCTGAGGCCCGCCATGCATTCTCCCAGGAAAGTTGTCCCTGGATCCCGGGAACCTGGCAGTGGCGGGCTGCACAGGCTCCCCGGAAGAGAGGTGTGGATAGTGACCTGTGCTCGCACACAGGCCCCTTGGTGGCGGCAGCAGCAGCCTTAGCGTCTCCCGCCCATCTCTGGGGTAGGTGCTTTTAGCTGCGGCTCGCGCCCGGCTCTGGGGTCCGCGCTTTTAGCCGCAGCTGGCGCCTGTCTCTGGAGTTCCTTTAAGCGGTGCTCTTAAGCCCCTCTCCTCGTGCACCAGGAAACAAAGAGGGAAGAAAAAGTCTCTTGCCTCTTCGGCAGGTGCAGGCTTTTCCCTGGACTCCCTCCCAGCTAGCCGTGGTGAACTAACCCCTTCACGATACGTTCAAGCCGCAAACACCAGTCCTCTCCCTGTGCTCCGACTGAAACCCGAGCCTCAGCTCGTAGCCCCGCCCACCCCAGCGGGTGAGCAGACAAGCCTCTTGAGCTGGTGAGTGCCAGTCGGCACCAAACCTCTGTGCGGGAATCTCCCCGCTTTGCCCTCTACACCCCTGTTGCTATGCACTCCGCTGTGGCTCCGAAGCTACCCCCTCCACCTCCCACAGTCTCCACCCACGAAGGGGCTTCCTAGTGTGTGGAAACTTTTCCACCTTCACAGCTACCTCCTACTGGTGCAGGTGACATCCCTATTCTTTTGTCTCTGTTTTTTGGTTTTTTTTTTTGCCCTACCCAGGTACGTGGGGAGTTTCTTGCCTTTGAGGAGGTCTGAGGTCTTCTGCCAGCATTCAATAGGAGTTCTGTAGGAGTTGTTCCACGTGTAGATGTAATTGTGGTGTACCTGTGGGGAGGAAGGTGATCTCCGCGTCTAACTCTTCCACTATCTTCCACAGGTACCCCTTTGAAATTTATTTTTATAATGGGATTTAGCTGATTTTCACTGCTGCATTTATGCCGCTGTACACCGCTTGATTCTCCTTCGGAGACATAGCAATCCATAGGTTTTAAGATACTTACCAGTCAGGTACATTCTTAGGCGTTTAATATGGGGTGTTGAGTCCATTTCGTTGAGCAAGGAGTAGCTCTTGTCTATTCCATATTTGGCTTAAGGAACTTTATCTGTGCTCATTTCAATCTCTGGTTTTATGCAGCACCCCAACTCACCTTTCCCCTTAAGCAAGCATAGGTTGGTTTTCTAAATTTGAGACCTTGTTCTGTTTTGTAATTCAGTTCCTGTGTAGCCAAGTTTACATTCCGTGTATTAGTGTTATCTTATGATGTTTCTTTTTCTGTGTGACTTATTTCAGTTAGAATCATCGTACCTGAATCCACTCATTATGCTGCTACGGGCCTGATGACATCGATTTCATTGCTGAGTGATATTGCATTGTACGTAAGTACCAAAACTTCTTTATCCATTTTTCACTTTCTGCGATATTAAACTTGTACCGTAAACGAGGTTCTTGTAAACAGAGCCGTCCCAAACTTTGGGGTGGCTGTGTCTTTTTGATTTTAATTTCCCTAAGCTATAGGACCATAAGTGGAAGTGCCCTAGGCTCTGTTGCTTTGTTTTTTAGATGTTTCAGGAAACACCATACACTTCTCCCGAGTGGCTGTTGGCAATTTACATCCCGCCCATCAGCATAACAAGGCTCCCAGTTCTCCATCGCCTGTCCTGCCTTTCTGGATTTTACACTTTTTTCAGATGGCCCTTTTGACCGGGGGGAAGTGAGACTTCATTGTAGTGCAGATTTCCTTTGCAAGCTTGCTTGGTTGGCCAAAAAGCGTGTATGCGTTTTTTCCTGAATATATTCAGGAAAAACGCATACGCCCTTTTTGGCCAAGTGCATCATTGTGGACGTTCTGCCTCTTTTCCTATGCTTTCAATGCAATTCCAGTCTACCTCCTGAAATCGGTTTCCTGCAATTCTGCCCCACTTTCAAGTCCTCTTGGCAGCCTTACTTCAGTATATTTTTGGCCGATAGCTGTCATTTATAACTCTGCAGGTTTGTGAATTACAGTGCCCCTGAGCTCCTTTCTTCAACTCGCTTTCTTGTGAGCTGGCCGCAACACTGCAGGATTGCTTGAGGCCCTAATCTGGTTCCGGCACGGCAGGCTGGGCCTTTGGTTAATTCCTCTTCCTGGTGGGAAATGAGAGTTAAATTTGCCCGTCCAGACACCTCCAGCTAGTCTCTCATTGGTTCTCCCTGTTCCTGTTCATCTTCCGCAGAAATTGCAAACTGGGCCAAACAGGAGGTTAAAGGCACTGACTCTCCAAGTCGGGAGAGTGTTAGTAAAGCGTTTGGAATGCTGCACCCGAGTACCAGGGGACGAGAACTGTGACATATGTGAACATGTCTCCCGATCACACGATTGATCATACTCTAGGTTCCACATGCATGTTTTAGCTGAAGGAAGAATCCCTTAAACCTGGAGAGTTGAGACCCGTGGAATGGGTACCATGCAATATGACTTCAAAGGGTCTTCATTTGCTCACTGAACCTCTCCAACCCTATCACTGCTGCGTTTATGCCCCTGTACACACACTTGATTCTCTTTCGGAGACATAGCAATCCATAGGTTTTAAGATACTTACTAGTCAGGTACATTCTTAGGCGTTTAATATGGGGTGTTTAGTCCATCTCGTTGAGCACGGAGTAGCTCTTGTCTATTCCATATTTGGCTTAAGGAACTTTATCTGTGCTCATTTCAATCTCTGGTTTTATACAGCACCCCAACTCACCTTTCCCCTTAAGCAAGCATATGTTGGTTTTCTAAATTTGAGACCCTGTTCTGTTTTGTAATCCAGTTCCTGTGTAGGCAAGTTTACATTCCGTGTATTAGTGATATCTTATGATGTTTCTTTTTCTGTGTGACTTATTTCAGTTAGAATCATCGTACCTGAATCCACTCATTATGCTGCTACGGGCCTGATGACATAGATGTCATTGCTGAGTGATATTGCATTGTACGTAAGTACCACAACTTCTTTATCCATTTTTCACTTTCTGCGATATAGAACTTGTACCTTAAAGAGGTTCTTGTAAACAGAGCCGTTCCAAACTTTGGGGTGGCTGTGTCTTTTTGATTTTCATTTCCCTAAGCTATAGGACCATAAGTGGAAGTGCCCTAGGCTCTGCTGCTTTGATTTTTAGATGATTCAGGAAACACCATACACTTCTCCCGAGTGGCTGTTGGCAATTTACATCCCGCCCATCAGCATAACAAGGCTCCCAGTTCTCCGTGGCCTGTCCTGCCTTTCTGGATTTTACACTTTTTTCAGATGGCCCTTTTGACCGGGGGGAAGTGAGACTTCATTGTAGTGCAGATTTCCTTTGCAAGCTTGCTTGGTTGGCCAAAAAGGGCGTATGCGTTTTTTCCTGAATATATTCAGGAAAAAACGCATACACCCTTTTCGGCCAAGTGCATCATGTGGACGTTCTGCCTCTTTTCCTATGCTTTCAATGCAATTCCAGTCTACCTCCTGAAATCGGTTTCCTGCAATTCTGCCCCGCTTTCAAGTCCTCTTGGCAGCCTTACTTCAGTATATTTTTGGACGATAGCTGTCATTTATAAGTCTGCAGGTTTGTGAATTACAGTGCCCCTGAGCTCCTTTCTTCAACTCGCTTTCTTGTGAGCTGGCCGCAACACCGCAGGATGGCTTCAGGCCCTAATCTGGTTCCGGCACCGCATGCTGAGCCTTTGGATAATTCCTCTTCCTGGTGGGAATTGAGAGTTAAATTTGCCCGTCCAGACACCTCCAGCTGGTCTCTCATTGGTTCTCTCTATTCCTGTTCACATTCCGCAGAAATTGCAAACTGGGCCAAACAGGAGGTTAAAGGCACTGACTCTCCAAGTCGGGAAAGTGTTAGTAAAGCGTCGGGAATGTTTCACCCGAGTATCAGGGGACGAAAACTGAGACATACTGGAACACGTCTCCCGATCACACGGTGGATCATACTCTGGGTTCCACATGCATGTTTTAGCTGAAGGAAGAATCCCTTAAACCTGGAGAGTTGAGACCCGTGGAATGGGTACCATACAATGTGACTTCAAAGGGTATTATTCATTTGCTCACCGAACCTTTCCAATGCTTTCACTGCTGCGTTTATGCCCCTGTACACACGCTTGATTCTCTTTCGGAGACATAGCAATCCATAGGTTTTCAGATACTGACTAGTCAGGTACATTCTTAGGCGTTTAATATGGGGTGTTGAGTCCATTTCGTTGAGCAAGGAGTAGCTCTTGTTTATTACATATTTGGCTTAAGGAAATTTATCTGTGCTCATTTCAATCTCTGGTTTTATGCAGCACCCCAACTCACCTTTCCCCTTAAGCAAGCATAAGTTGGTTTTCTAAATTTGAGACCCTGTTCTGTTTTGTAATTCAGTTCCTGTGTAGCCAAGTTTACATTCCGTGTATTAGTGATATCTTATGATGTTTCTTTTTCTGTGTGACTTATTTCAGTTAGAATCATCATACCTGAATCCACTCATTATGCTGCTACGGGCCTGATGACATAGATTTCATTGCTGAGTGATATTGCATTGTACGTAAGTACCACAACTTCTTTATGCATTTTTCACTCTTTGCGATATTGAACTTGTACCGTAAACGAGGTTCTTGCAAACAGAGCCGTCCCAAACGTTGGGGTGGCTGTGTCTTTTTGATTTTAATTTCCCTAAGCTATAGGACCATAAGTGGATGTGCCCTAGGCTCTGTTGCTTTGTGTTTTAGATGTTTCAGGAAACACCATACACTTCTCCCGAGTGGCTGTTGGCAATTTACATCCCGCCCATCAGCATAACAAGGCTCCCAGTTCTCCATGGCCTGTCCTGCCTTTCTGGATTTTACACTTTTTTCAGATGGCTTTTGACCGGGGGGAAGTGAGACTTCATTGTAGTGCAGATTTCCTTTGCAAGCTTGCTTGGTTGGCCAGAAAGTTTGTATGCGTTTTTTCCTGAATATATTCAGGAAAAAACGCATACAACGTTTTTGGCCAAGTGCATTATTGTGGACGTTCTGCCTCTTTTCCTACGCTTTCAATGCAATTCCAGTCTACCTCCTGAAATCGGTTTCCTGCAATTCTGCCCCACTTTCAAGTCCTCTTGGCAGCCTTACTTCAGTATATTTTTGGACGATAGCTGTCATTTATAACTCTGCAGGTTTGTGAATTACAGTGCCCCTGAGCTCCTTTCTTCAACTCGCTTTCTTTTGAGCTGGCCGCAACATCGCAGGATGGCTTCAGGCCCTAATCTGGTTCCGGCACGGCACGCTGAGCCTTTGGTTATTTCCTCTTCCTGGTGGGAAATGAGAGTTAAATTTGCCCGTCCAGACACCTCCAGCTAGTCTCTCATTGGTTCTCCCTATTCCTGTTCATCTTCCGCAGAAATTGCAAACTGGGCCAAACAGGAGTTTAAAGGTGCTGACTCTCCAAGTCGGGAGAGTGTTAGTAAAACGTCTGGAATGTTGCTTCCGAGTACCAGGGTATGAAAAGTGAGACATATTTGAACACGTCTCCCGTTCACACGGTTGAGCATACTCGGGTTCCACATGCATGTTTTAGCTGAAGGAAGAATACCTTAAACCTGGAGAGTTGAGACCCGTGGAATGGGTACCATGCAATATGACTTCAAAGGGTTTTCATTTGCTCACCGAACCTCTCCAATCCTATCACTGCTGCGTTTATGCCCCTGTACACACGCTTGATTCTCTTTTGGAGACATAGCAATCCATAGGTTTTAAGATACTTACTAGTCAGGTACATTCTTAGGCGTTTAATATGGGGTGTTGTGTCCATTTCGTTGAGCAAGGAATAGCTCTTGTCTATTCCATATTTGGCTTAAGGAACTTTATCTGTGCTCATTTCAATCTCTGGTTTTATGCAGCACCCCAACTCACCTTTCCCCTTAAGCAAGCATAAGTTGGTTTTCTAAATTTGAGACCCTGTTCTGTTTTGGAATTCAGTTCCTGTGTAGCCAAGTTTACATTCCGTGTATTAGTGATATCTTATGATGTTTCTTTTTCTGTGTGACTTATTTCAGTTAGAATCATCGTACCTGAATCCACTCATTATGCTGCTACGGGCCTGATGACATAGATTTCATTGCTGAGTGATACTGCATGGTACGTAAGTACCACAAGTTCTTGTTGGGAGCCAAGAAGTTTTCGCCATTAGAAGATGGCCGACACCCTGCTTCTCTTACTGATTTATGAGATAGAAGGTCGCGCCTAAAATGAAAGCCCGCGCACGCAGCACCAATGATGATTAGCCAAGTACTTCCCTCATTCTGAATCCCGCCCCCCGTTCTCTGCAGTGTATAAATACAGCTAACGCAGCAATAAAAGTTTGAGGCTTGATCAGGATTCTGTCTTGCCTCCATTCTTTCGCGTCTCCTGCCCTTCCCCCTTTTTTCAACCCCCACAGGTTCCTCCTCGGACTCACAAGGATTTGTCCTGCTGGTCGGGACTCCCGGGGACGCCCGGGGCCGTACACAATTGGCGCCCAACGTGGGGCTCGAGGAACGGATCCTGACGGAGGTAGTACGCTTACGAACGCCTGGCCAGGCACCCACTGAGCCGCCGCGAGACTTACTCGAAAGTGCAGCTTGATTAGGTCCCCGGAGGACTGGCCGCCCTTCGGCAGTCGTGACCTGAGGATAAGGTAAGCGGAGCTATAAATATGGGACAGGAATTGAGTTCCCATGAACTCTTTCTTCAGGGGATCGAGGATTCCCTGAAGATGCGGAAGATTAAGGCTAGAAAAAAAGATTTGCGTGAATTTTTTATGTTCTTGTCTGATGTTTGCCCATGGTTCCCACAGGAAGGGACAATAGATAAAAAATGCTGGAATCGTGTAGGAAATTGTTTAAATGATTATTATCAAACCTTTGGGCCTTCTAAAGTGCCTGTGACTGCATTTTCGTATTGGAATTTAATTAGGGAGATTCTCATGGGTCATTTTTTTTGACCCCGATGTCCAAAAGGTTGTAGAGACCGGGGAAACAATTCTTAAAGCAGCCTCTCGTCTCCATTCAGCTTGTCCATCCGTTACCATTGATATGGGTTCAAATGAAGAGTTCCCAAAAATTCCAGAAACCGGTCATCATTATCCCACAGATGATAAAGTTATCCCAAAGATTTATCCTTCCCTTACTGCTATTAAGGGTGATCCCAATGATGACCAGCTTTCCCCCCAAGATCAGGAAACTCTCGATGAGCAGGCTGCTCGTTATCATCGCAGTGATGATCCCTGGGGATTCCCCCTTTTGAAGCCTCCACCATCTTATAATACTCCTCATCAGACGCCTGCCTTTAGCGCCCCTGCTCCCATTGCCCCCCTGATTGATCCCCTTCGACAGGCTAAGATGGCCTTAACCCAGGAAATTTCCTCTTTGAGAGATGTTTTACAACAAAAACGGGAACGCTTGGATCTCCTAAGGGAGCTTAAGGCCCTTGAGGTGGAGCTTACTTCTTTTAATGTCTCGAACGGTCCCAATAAACCCCCGCTTCGACAAAAACCAGGATCCATTAAGTTAGCCTTCCCTGTTACTCGCAGTCAAAATTTACCCACTCAAGGTGAAATTCAAGCTGAAGATAGTGAGGAAGGGGAAGAGGAAGAGGGAGAAGAATCTCCTGAACCTGATGAGGGACCAGATATTCATAATTCTTCTGGGGGCGGCCCTTTTGAACATAAATATCGCCGCCTCAATTTAAAACATATAAAAGATTTAAAATCTGCTGTCAATAATTATGGGCCCACAGCCCCTTATACATTGGCAATCTTGGAGGGATTAAGCGATCGCTGGCTGACCCCAAATGATTGGCTTACCCTGGCTCGGGCCACCCTTTCTGGGGGAGATTTTGTTTTATGGCGCACTGAATTTGCAGAAAATTGTAGAGAAACTGCCCAAAGAAATGCTGAAAACAGAACTTCCCGATCATGGACCCGAGATAAATTACTTGGCCGTCCCCCCTATGAATCCAATGAGTCTCAGGCTGCTTTCCCCCCTGGTTTGTTGGCTCAAATACAACATGCTGGCCTTAAGGCCTGGCGCCGTCTTCCGCCTAAGGGTTCGCCCACAACTTCCTTGGCAAAAATTCGCCAGGGACCAGAAGAGCCTTATTGTGAGTTTATTAGCCGCCTCACGGACGCCGCCGAGCGTGTAGTGGGTGATAGTGAAACTGATAATGCCTTTGTTAAACATTTAGCTTATGAAAATGCCAATCCGGCCTGCCAAGCTGCCCTTCGGGCTCATCGTGGTGGTAGCCTGGCTGATTACATTAAGTTGTGCTCCGGAATTGGTCCCTCCCATTCTGTTGGTCTTGCGATTGGAGCTGCTCTAAAAGATTTTATTAAAGATACATCCGTCCTAGATAAACAACAAAAAACTTGCTATAATTGCAAACAACCTGGACATTTTGCCCGGAATTGTTCATTACATAGACAAGGACAGTCATTAAAGGCTAACCCACAACAACCCCAATATCAATCCCGGGCTCCTCCCACCACCGTTTGCCCTCGTTGTAAAAGAGGCAAACATTGGTCTTCAGAATGTTTTTCAAAAATGGATATAAATGGCCAATTGCTCCCCAAAAAACAGGGAAACTTTTCACGGGGCCAGCCCCTGGCCCCTTCCTTGGAACCAAACCAAGGGGCAATTCAGTTTGTTCCTCAAAAATCTGGACAAGTTCCCTGCACCCAGATGTTGGCTCCCTCTGTCGAGCCACACCCGGAAGCGCAGGATTGGACCTCTGTGCCTCCACCGACTCAATATTAGTCCCAGAACAAGGAGTACAACCAATTCCCACAGAAGTTTATGGCCCCCTGCCCCCAAATACTTTTGGTTTAATTTTAGGAAGAGGTAGTTCTGCTTTGGCTGGCCTCCAAATTATACCTGGTGTTATTGATAATGATTATTCAGGTCAAATTACCCTTTTGGCATCTGCTTTACAAGGCCCTATATCAATCCCTAAAGGTCAAAGTATAGCACAGTTAGTATTGTTGCCCCTAAATTCTTTAAATAAGAGCCATACTAATTGTCCTAGAGCTGATGCTGCTTTTGGCTCCTCAGATATTTATTGGGTCCAACAAATTACTCCTGAAAGGCCACTCCTAACCCTGTGGTTAGATGGAAAGAAATTTGAGGGTTTAGTCGATACAGGAGCCGATGCAACAGTTATTTCGGAAAAATATTGGCCCTCCTCTTGGCCTTGTACAGTGTCTATAACTCATTTACAAGGCATAGGACATTCTACCAATCCTAAACGGAGTTCTAAAGTTCTTACATGGATAGATACTGAAGGTAATACTGGACAGGTACAACCTTATATTTTGCCACATATCCCGTTGAATCTTTGGGGACGTGACATCTTGTCACAATTAAAGTTAATCATGGCCAGCCCCAATGAGGTGGTGACCCAACAAATGCTAAACCAAGGGTTTCTACCAGGCTTAGGCTTAGGAAAAAATAATCAGGGTATTACACGACCTATTTCCCTGGCATCTAACATAAATCGCCAGGGCCTAGGCAGTTCGCCTTTTTCTTAGCGGCCATTGACCTTCCTGTGCCCCATGCGGACAAAATACGATGGAAAACTAATGATCCCGTTTGGGTGGACCAATGGCCTCTAACAGAAGAAAAACTTACAGCTGCCACAAAGTTAGTGCAGGAACAATTGGCCGCTGGACATTTAGAAGCCACTACTTCGCCATGGAATACCCCTATATTTGTGATAAAAAAGAGATCTGGCTCATGGCGACTTCTCCAAGATCTTAGGGAAATTAATAAAACAATGTTTACTATGGGAGCTTTACAGCCTGGCTTGCCTTCTCCTATTGCCATTCCAGCTGGCTATTTTAAAATCATTATTGATCTTAAAGATTGCTTTTTTACTATCCCTCTCCATCCTCAGGATAGAGAGCGTTTTGCATTTAGTCTCCCAGTAATTAATTTTAAAGGCCCAATGCCACGTTTTCAATGGAAGGTTCTCCCGCAGGGTATGGCCAATAGCCCCACCTTATGTCAAAAATTTGTTGCACAAGCTGTAGACCCTCTTAGGGCTCGTTGGCCTGGTATCTATATCATTCATTATATGGATGATATTCTTTTGGCTGGAAAATCAACTGATGAACTCCTTAAGTGTTATCAAGATTTAAAAGATAATCTTGCTTCCTCTGGCCTTCAAATTGCTTCAAATAAGGTACAATTAAAAGATCCATACTATTATCTTGGTTTCGAATTAAACAAAAAAAATAATTACCACTCAAAAGATACACATACAAGTATCACATTTGCAAACCCTCAATGATTTTCAAACATTTTTGGGAGATATTAATTGGCTACGACCATATCTTAAACTTACTACGGGAGAGTTAAAACCCTTATTCGAAATTTTACAAGGGCCATCAGATCCCTTGTCACCCCGTAGACTGACTAAGGAGGCTAAAAATTCTCTTCAATTAGTAGAAAAGGCCATTAGATGTCAACAGATTACCTTTTTAGATTATGGTCGTCCCTTTAGTTTGATTATTTGTGCCACTGCACATACACCCACTGGAGTCCTATGGCAAGATCATCCCCTCTTGTGGATACATTTGTCCGTATCTCCTAATAAAGTGCTTAAGACCTACCCTTCCTTAGTAGCACAGGTTCTTACTTTGGGCAGAGAAAAAAGCCGTCAATTTTTTGGCAGAGATCCTGATCATTTGATTCTCCCCTATACCAAAGAAGAGCTTGGTTGGTTATTACAAACTGATGATAAATGGCTTGTTTCCTTATCCTCCTTTCAGGGTAATATTGATAATCATTATCCACCTGATAAGCTCCTTCAGTTTGCTAGAAAACATCTGTTTATATTTCCCAAAATCACTTCTGCTGTTCCTCTGGGAGATGCTGCCCTAGTATTCACTGATGGATCATCATCCGGTGTTGCTGTATTTGTTATAAATAATCAGCCCTATAGGATACAGTCCCCCTTTTTATCAGCACAACTTGTTGAGCTTTTTGCCATTCTTCAGGTTTTTGAGATGTTACAGAATATCCCCTTTAATTTATATACGGACAGCTCATATATAGCTTTGTCCGTCCCCCTTTTAGAAACTGTTCCATATATTAAACCCTCTTCCAATGCTGTTCCCCTTTTTCAACAACTTCAAAGTCTTATACTTCGAAGACAAGCGCCTTTTTTTATTGATCATATTAGGGCTCATACAGATCTTCCTGGACCCCTCTCTCAGGGCAATGATTTAGCTGATAAAAATGCCCGCCTGATGTGCACCGTAACCTCTGATTCTGTTTCTCAAGCTACTCAATTTCATCAGCTACATCATGTTAATGCACATACTCTTCGCTTAATGTTTAAGCTTACTCGAGAACAATCAAGACAAATTGTAAAAAATTGTCCAGGGTGCGTTACATTTTTACCTCTTCCACATCTTGGGGTAAACCCAAGAGGTCTATTACCTAATGAAATCTGGCAGATGGATGTTACCCATCTTGCTAAATTTGGAAAATTAAAATTTATTCATGTGTCCATTGATACCTTTAGCGGCTTTATATATGCCTCCTTTCAGGGAGGAGAAGCCACAAAAAACATTATTTCACATGTGCTCCAATGTTTTACAGTTTTAGGCAAGCCTCAAATAATTAAAACAGATAATGGGCCTGGGTATACCTCCCAGGCTTTCCAAGATTTTTGCACCCGGCTTCAAATAAAACATCTTACGGGAATTCCATATAACCCCCAGGGTCAAGGCATAGTAGAAAGAGCCCATCAAACCCTTAAAAATACCATTTCCAAGCTTAAAAATAATGATTTAACTGCTACAAAAAATTCCCCAAAAAATATTCTTAGTCATGCCCTGTTTGTAATTAATTTTTTACAATTAGATAATAATGGTAGATCTGCCGCCGATCGCCTTTGGCATCAAGAAACTAAAAATCAATATGCACAAGTTATGTGGAAAGACCCTTTGACCTTTAAATGGCATGGACCCGATCCACTCCTCATCTGGGGGAGGGGATCCGCATGTGTATATAATACCAAAGAAGGTGGAGCACGCTGGTTGCCTGAGCGCCTTATTAAACCTATAAGTTCTATAAAGTAATAAATTTTATCCAGGGCCCTTTTCCCTGAGATTGTATTTCTTTTTCTTTTTCAGAAAAAGATGGAGACCCTCCTAATATTGAAAGAGCGGCAGAGACGACATGAGCTATCCTTTGTGACCCTGATCCTGTCATCTTTGCTGGTTGTTGGACAGGCTGAAAGCACTCCCCACTTGCCTCAAAATTTAACCTGATACATTACCATCGCCTCGCCATTACAGAAGCAGAACCAAAGGATGATTCTGGCTGCCCCTCCACTGGAGCGGCATGAAACAGAGACATGCCTACCCCCCTCTTTGATGGAGGGTATGGGTACCGAGTTGAGTGTGGCAGCAAAGCATGCACAAGGGAAAACGTGTATATATGTATATACAAGGTAATCTCTGTTATTCCCTGTGAGTATACCTGAATTATGATAGAGGTTGGTATCTAAACATTGTTTTTGGCTTTTAGTAGCTAAGATTATCTTTGGCTCTGCCTCTCCTCCCCAAAAGATACCAAGAGCCGATGAGTGTGGACACACATACCTTGTCCACGGGAGGATTCAGGTCACTACTCCCTCACTCGGTTAATGCCCACCTCCTTAAAAGAAATAAAAAGGGAGGAGATGTTGGGAGCCAAGAAGTTTTCGCCATTAGAAGATGGCCGACACCCTGCTTCTCTTCCTGATTTATGAGATAGAAGTTCGCGCCTAAAATGAAAGCCCGCGCACGCAGCACCAATGATGATTAGCCAAGTACTTCCCTCATTCTGAATCCCGCCCCCCGTTCTCTGCAGTGTATAAATACAGCTACCGCAGCAATAAAAGTTTGAGGCTTGATCAGGATTCTGTCTTGCCTCCATTCTTTCGCGTCTCCTGCCCTTCCCCCTTTTTTCAACCCCCACAGGTTCCTCCTCGGACTCACAAGGATTTGTTCTGCTGGTCGGGACTCCCGGGGACGCCCGGGGCCGTACACAAGTTCTTTATCCATTTTTCACTTTCTGTGATATTGAACTTGTACGGTAAACGAGGTTCTTGTAAACAGAGGCGTCCCAAACTTTGGGGTGGCTGTGTCTTTTTGATTTTCATTTCCCTAAGCTATAGGACCATAAGTGGAAGTGCCCTAGGCTCTGTTGCTTTGTTTTTTAGATGTTTCAGGAAACACCATACACTTCTCCCGAGTGGCTGTTGGCAATTTACATCCCACCCATCAGCATAACAAGGCTCCCAGTTCTCCATGGCCTGTCCTGCCTTTCTGGATTTTACACTTTTTTCAGATGGCCCTTTTGACCGGGGGGAAGTGAGACTTCATTGTAGTGCAGATTTCCTTTGCAAGCTTGCTTGGTTGGCCAAAAAGGGCGTATGCGTTTTTTCCTGAATATATTCAGGAAAAAACGCATACGCCCTTTTTGGCCAAGTGCATCATTGTGGACGTTCTGCCTCTTTTCCTATGCTTTCAATGCAATTCCAGTCTACCTCCTGAAATCGGTTTCCTGCAATTCTGCCCCGCTTTCAAGTCCTCTTGGCAGCCTTACTTCAGTATATTTTTGGACGATAGCTGTCATTTATAACTCTGCAGGTTTGTGAATTACAGTGCCCCTGAGCTCCTTTCTTCAACTCGCTTTCTTGTGAGCTGGCCGCAACACCGCAGGATGGCTTCAGGCCCTAATCTGGTTCCGGCACGGCACGCTGAGCCTTTGGTTAATTCCTCTTCCTGGTGGGAAATGAGAGTTAAATTTGCCCGTCCAGACACCTCCAGCTAGTCTCTCATTGGTTCTCGCTATTCCTGTTCATCTTCCGCAGAAATTGCAAACTGGGCCAAACAGGAGGTTAAAGGGACTGACTCTCCAAGTCGGGAGAGTGTTAGTAAAGCGTCTGGAACGTTGCACCCGAGTACCAGGGGAGGAAATCTGAGACATATTTGAACACGTCTCCCGTTCACACGGTTGATCATACTCTGGGTTCCACATGCATGTTTTAGCTGAAGGAAGAATACCTTAAACCTGGAGAGTTGAGACCCGTGGAATGGGTACCATGCAATATGACTTCAAAGGGTCTTCATTTGCTCACCGAACCTCTCCGATCTTATCACTGCTGCGTTTATGCCCCTGTACACACGTTTGATTCTCTTTTGGAGACAAGCAATCCATAGGTTTTAAGATACTTACTAGTCAGGTACATTCTTAGGCGTTTAATATGCGGTGTTGAGTCCATTTCGTTGAGCAAGGAGTAGCTCTTGTCTATTCCGTATTTGGCTTAAGGAACTTTATCTGTGCTCATTTCAATCTCTGGTTTTATGCAGCACCCCAACTCACCTTTCCCCTTAAGCAAGCATAAGTTGGTTTTCTAAATTTGAGACCCTGTTCTGTTTTGGAATTCAGTTCCTGTGTAGCCAAGTTTACATTCCGTGTATTAGTGATATCTTATGATGTTTCTTTTTCTGTGTGACTTATTTCAGTTAGAATCATCATACCTGAATCCACTCATTATGCTGCTAAGGGACTGATGACATAGATTTCATTGCTGAGTGATACTGCATTGTAAGTAAATACCACAACTTCTTTATCCATTTTTCACTTTCTGTGATGTTGAACTTGTACTGTAAACGAGGTTTTTCTAAACAGAGCCGTTCCAAACTTTGGGGTGGCTGTGTCTTTTTGATTTTAATTTCCCTAAGCTATAGGACCATAAGTGGAAGTGCCCTAGGCTCTGTTGCTTTGTTTTTTAGATGTTTCAGGAAACACCATACACTTCTCCCGAGTGTCTGTTGGCAATTTACATCCCGCCCATCAGCATAACAAGGCTCCCAGTTCTCCATGGCCTGTCCTGCCTTTCTGGATTTTACACTTTTTTCAGATGGCCCTTTTGACCGGGGGGAAGTGAGACTTCATTGTAGTGCAGATTTCCTTTGCAAGCTTGCTTGGTTGTACAAAAAGTGCATATGCGTTTTTTCCTGAATATATTCAGGAAAAAACGCATACGCCCTTTTTGGCCAAGTGCATCATTGTCGACGTTCTGCCTCATTTCCTATGCTTTAAATGCAATTCCAGTCTACCTCCTGAAATCGGTTTCCTGCAATTCTGCCTTTCTTTCAATGCCTCTTCATAGCCTTTCCTCAATATCCTTTTTGAAAATTGTTGGCCTTTATAACTCTGCACGTTTTTGAATTGAAGTGGCCCTGAGCTCCATTTTTCAGCTCTTATTTTTGTGATCTTGCCTCATAACCGCAGGATTCCTTCAGGCCCTATTCTTCTTGTGGGACACCTTGCTGTGCCTTTGGTTAATTCTTCTTACTGATGTGAAATTAGAGTGACATGTGCCCATTGAAACCACTACATTAGTTTCTCACTGGTTCCCCCTAACCCATTCATCCTCCGCACTATCTGCAGACTGTGCGATACTGGAACTTAAAGGCATTGACTCTCCATGTGAGGTTGTTGTTAGTAAAGCGGCTGGAATGTCGATCCGGTGCCCCAGGAGAGGAACAATGAGGTGTGTTTTAGAAACCTTTCCCGATCATATGGTATACCAGTCGCTGGGTTTCCCAAGCATGGTTTAGCTGTAGGAAGATTCCCTTCAACCTGGAGTGTTGGGACCCTTGGAATGAGTAGCATGAAGTATTGCATTAAACTTTTGGCAGTTGCTCACCAAAGCTCACCAATCCTGTCAGCCCCAAGTGTCCAGTCTTATGTCTTATCCAGCTGTGGGTTTATATGTGGTCAATCCAGGTTGCATCACAGCCCCTGAGCGAATTTTGTAAGAATTTTTCTCTCTTTCATTGTTTCTGCGTTTTGTTTTTAAAATTTATTTCTATAATGGGGTTTAGCTCATCTTCACTGCTGTGTTTGTGCCGCTCTGCACACACTTGATTCCCTTATGGAGATATATCAATACATGGGTTTTAAGATTCTTATTACTCAGATATATTTCTCTGCGGTGTATAGGGTGTGTTGAGGCCAGTTCATTGAGCAAGGTGTAGATCTTGTCTAATACCTATTTGGTTTATTGAACGGTATCTGTGCTAATTTCAAACTCTGGTTTTATGCATCACCCCACCTCTCCTTTCCCCTTAAGCTGACATAAGTGTGTTTTCTAAATGTGAGACACTGTTCTGTTCTGTAATTCATTTCTTGTGCAGCCATATTTACCCTCCCTCTATAAGTGATATCTTATGATATGTTTCTTTTTCTGTTTGACTTATTTCAAGTAGTATTATCGGACCTAAATCCACTCTTTATCCTTCTACTAGCCTTATTACATTGATTTCATGGTGAAGAGATATTCCATTGTACATAAGTACCACATCTTCTTTATCCATTGTTCTCTTTCCTGGGATATTTAAGGTGTACTGAAGTTGAGGTTCTTGTAAACAGAGTAGCCCTAAACTGTGGTGTGCTTGTGTCTTGTTGATTTTTAGACTTCCCTAGATATACTCCCATGATTGGAAGTGTCCTATGCTCTGTAGCTCTGTTTTTTAGATGATTTAGGAACCACCATACACTCCTCCAGAGTGGCTCTCGGCAGTTCACACACTGCCCATCAGCGTATAAAGGCTCCCTGTTCTCCATGGCCTGTCCTGCATTTCTGGTTTTTACAATTTTTTAGGATGGCCCTTTTGACCGGTGGGAAGTGAGACTTCTTTTTTGTGCACATTTGCATTGCTTGCTTGTTTCCTTGCCCATAAGGTGCATATGCGTTTTTTCCTGGATATAATCAGGAAAAAACGCATACGCCCTTTTGGGCCAACTGCATCATTGTCGAAATTCTGCCGCTTTTCATGTGCTTTAAAGACGAGTCCAATCTATCTCTTGAAATCTGTTTCTTGCAATTCTGTCTTGCATTCAGATCCTCTTCTTTGCCTTACCTCAACATAATTTTGGACGTTAGTTTTCATTTATAACTCTGCAGGTTTGTGAATTGCAGTGACCCTGAGCTCCATTTTTTAAGTTGCTCTTTTGTGAGCTGGCCTCAAACCCGCAGGATTGCTTCAGGCCCTATTTTGGCTCCAGCGAGGTGGGCTGAGCCTTTTTTTAATTCTTATTCTTAATGGGAAATTAGAGTGATATGTGCCCGTCCAAACCCCTACAACTATTCTCTCATTGGTTCCCCCTCTTCCCGTTCATCCTCCTCACAATTTGCAAAATGTGTGAAACAGAAGTTGAAATGTGCTGATTCTCCAAGTGGGGAGATTCTAAGTAACGTGGCTGGAATGGTGAACAGGAGCACCAGGAGAGGATAAATGAGCTGCATTTTAGACACATCTCCCGATCACATGGTGTACAGTCCTCTGGGTTTTCCATGCATGTTTTAGCTGTAGGAAGATCCCTTGAACCTGCAGATTTGGGACCCATTGAATGGGCACCAGGTAGTATTACTTTAAAGGGTGTGCATTTCCTCACCCAACCTCACATTTCTCTTAGCGCGAACAGTTTCCAGCCTTATGTCTCATCCTGCTGTGGGTCTAGACGTGTTCAATCCATGTTGCATCACCGTCCCTGAGGAAAAGTTGTAAGAGGTTTTCTCTGTCTCTCTGTCGTTTATTTTTTTCAATTTATTACTATATTGGTTACAGCTGATTTTCAAAGCTCTGTTTCTTGCTGCCGTACATCCACTTGATTCACGTACAGAGAGACATCAGTAAATTCTTTTCCAGATTCTTACCAGTCGTATATATTCTTTTCCGGTGACTTGAGTGTGCTGAGTGTAGTTCTTTTAGCTATCGTGTAGGCCTTGTTGATTATCAGTTTGGTATTTGGAATGGTATCTTTGCTAATTTCAACCTCCTGGATGATGCCTCACCCCTCCCCACCATTCCCGTTTAGCAGCCTTATGCGTGTTTTCTACATATTTGACTATGTTTTTGTTTTGTAATTTATTTCATGTGTAGCTATTTTGGATTCCACCTTTAAGTGATATCTTATGATATGTGTCTTTTTCTTTTTGAATTCTGTCACTTAGAATGATCATACGTAACTCCTCTGGAGTTGTTACAACTGGCCATATTTCATTGATTTCCAGGCTGAGTAATATTCCACTCTACATAAGTACCACATCTCTATCCATTTTTTCCCTCCAGAGACATTTAAGTTATATCCTAGTCGAGGATCTTTTAAACAGAGAGGGGGTAAACATTGGGGTGCCTGTGTCCTCTCGATTTTTGTTTTTCCCAAGATATACGCCCATGAGTGCAAGTGCCCTATGCTCTGTAGCTCATTTTTTAGATGCTTTAGTAAACACAATATACTTCTCCAGAATGGCCGTTGGCAATATACATTTCCACTATAAGTCTCACAGGGCTCCCTCTTCTCGTTGCCCTGTCCTGCATTTCTGTTGTTTACGCTTTATGAGGATGGCTCTTGTGACTGATGCGAAGTGATATCTTTTGTAGTATTGATTTCCAGTGCCCACCTGTTTGGTTGGCTAAAAAGGTGTATGCCCTTTTCTTGAATATATACAGATAAAAACGCATACACCCTTTTTGGCCAACTGCAATGTTGGCAATGTTCAGCTCCTTTTCTTGTGCTTAATGGCGAGTCCTTTCTACCTCCTCAAATCCCTTTCCTGCCATTCTCCCTTGCTTACAAGTCCTTTTCTCTGACTTTCCTCAAGACATTTTTCAGTGATGGATATTTTCAACTCTGCAGTTTCGTGAATTTTACTGCCCCTGAGTTCCATTGTTCAACTTGTGTTTATGGGAACTGGCCACAAAGCAGCAGGATTTCCTCAAGCCCTATACTGTTTCCATGGGCAACCCTAGCCTTTGGTCAATTCGTCTTCCTGATTGGAAATTAGAGTGACATGTGCCTGTCTGAACACCTAGGACTTGTCTCTCATTGTTCCTCATCCTTCCGCTTCATCCTCTGGACAAATTCCAAACTGTACGCAACAGGATGTTGACAGTGCTGACATCTCCAAGTGGGGAGACTGTTAGTAAAGACGCTGGAGGGGTGAACCCGAGCACCAGGAGATGAGGAGATGAGATGCCTTTTCCAAACTCTTCCCGATCAGACGGTATACTATCCTCTGGGTGTGACAGACATGTTTTAGCAGTAGGAAGAGTCCCATTCATGTAAGGAGAACACCAGGGCTTTTTCAAAATCAGTGTCTCCCCGAAACCCAAACTGGGGAATTTTTTAAGCTATGGCTACACATATGTTCATTAAGGGCCCTGGGAAGTAGGCAGAGTCCAAACTTTAGATGA
Source organism: Delphinus delphis (assembly GCF_949987515.2). Classification (NCBI taxonomy): domain Eukaryota; kingdom Metazoa; phylum Chordata; class Mammalia; order Artiodactyla; family Delphinidae; genus Delphinus; species Delphinus delphis. Next base: position 1,534,256 of record NC_082685.1, on the reverse strand, counting down.
TTGAAGTCTTCAGGGTCAGAAGCACTCACCACCAGCTTCCCTTAGGTTACACTTTAACTGTCATTGATAGATGATGTCAACAAAAATATCTATTCTTTTTCAGATTATTTCCCCTTATAGGTTATTGCAAAATGTTGAGTGTAGTTCCCTGTGCTATACAGTAGTTCCTTGTTGATGATCTATTTTATACATAGCAGTGTGTATGTGTTAATCCCAAACTGTTAATTTATCCCTCCTCCCACCTTTCCCCTTTGGTAATAATAAATTATAAGATTTTATACTTCTCAGAAATGGGGGAGCTGAAAGAGAGGTATCATTTTCAATGGAAAAGCATTTAAAACAAGATTGAAGGTTTAACCAAGATTATTAGATGTACATCCTTGGAAAGAAATCACTTCGTTTCTCTAATATTGACCTGACAAATAAGACAAACCTTTTCACTGAACTTGCTTATAAAAAGTGATGGAAATATCAAATGGAAGTGTGAAAAACATCTTATTTTACCCGAGCCTTATACACTGTTCTATGTTAACTACAGTTTGGCTCACACATCTGTTCATTGAGGTGACAATAGTCTCAATTTCTGTTACTGATCCTCCAGAGTGGACCCCAACAAGTGTCCCCCTGCCCAGTGTCATTGGGGCCAACAGATCGAGACTGAGTTTGGTTCACAAGCAAAGGAAACTTTATATTTTGATCAGAGAATGGAGAGGTGAGAGCATGCACTACCCCGTGGGCTGTGGGCTGGGCTGCTGTGTAGACATCCTGTCAGAGTCAGTGGGAGGGAGGGAGGCGGCGGAGCTCTCGAGGGCCGGGTTGGCTGTAGCTCAGGCTCTATATCTTAGAGTCTGCACTGGGCCCCAGGAGCTGAGGTGTCGACCCAGCCATTCTGCACTAGGAAATCTGGTCTGAAGTGCCGGGTGTGGAACCTCTGCATGCGGGACCCTAGGAGCACGTGAAATTAGACAAAGCACAAAGGATAAAAAAGGTTAGACTTGACTTTATTGCCCAGATTCTATTTTTATCTCCCAGGGATTTTTAATGGGCTTTGCTGGGGACAAACCCCTCCTCTGCCTTTTGTCCCGTTCCTCATTCTTGGAGTGCTGAGGGTGCAGACCCTTCTTCTGTAACTGCTGAGTGCTGAGTTGGGAGCCCTCATACCCTGGGGCGAGGGTCAGAGCTTCTCCCCAGCAGCCTCCCGGTGACGTTGATTGTCCCCAGGACCCCTGCCTCCCTGCTCGTCCACCTGAGCACCAGCATTGGAAGTGTTATAGATTCTAATGACCTTTAAGGGTCCAGGAAAGAGATGTGCAGAGACGCTGTGGGGGCCGGTTTCACCCCGCCCCACATTTGTTCGGCCACCTTAGGCTGACCGTCTCTGCCAGCCTAGATGCTCTGACCAGTAGTCTGCGCTTTCTTCAGTTAGGCCCCTGAATTAACGTACAAACAGCACCAGGTGTCAGAGCCCTGCCCGCTCAACTCCCAGACAGTCCAGGGTCAGTGGTGACCAAGGACCATGATGGCTACTGAGTCAACAGCCTTTTGAAGTAAACAGGAGTCCAGCCGGTCTTATTGGCCACCATCATCACGGTGTCTGTAGGCTTTTCTATGGTGACAGTGTGGTATACTGTTCCCCCGCCAAGATTATTAGCTCCCCTCTGGGTGCAGTAAGTCCTGCAAGCAGTAGTCTACTCTTTTGGGACACACTCTTGTTGTTTTATGAGAGAAACTCCAGGTCAAGTGATGTTCACACGAGTCGTCATGGTGCCCTGTTGCCCCCGGTTATCTCTCTGGATGTTGGAGTTGGAGGGCCTCCTCACTCGAGGTCGGTGTGCCCACGGAGTGAACCCTGCAACTTCAGGGCATGGTTGGTGGTTAGGATCACCACGTGGGGTCCTTTTCCCTTAGGAGGGAGGTGGCCTTTTGGGCTGCTGATTTCCAGGTTTTTAGATACCGCCAGTATCTTGGCCAGATGTGGCAGTGGGCCAAGCCCCTTAGTGACCGTAGTTTATCCTACCTGGATGGCATTCTTGCATTGTTCCATTTCAAGTGGTCCCAGTTTTTGCACTAATTCTCCAATGGCGATTCACCTTTCACCGGGAATGTAAAGGTCAAAGGGTTTAGCTAAATTAGGGAGTTCCAGGGCAAGGGTCTGAATTGACTGCTCTTTCCATTCTTGAAAGGCCACTTCTGGATTCTATTCAAAAGGATCATCATCTTTTCCTTTCAGTGTTTCATATAGAGGCCCAGGTAGTAGACTGTAGTTAGGGATCCAGAAGCAGCAAACCCTGGCCTCCCCAGGAACCCCTAAGCTGTCTTCTAGTTTTAGAAAGGGGTAAGGCTGAAAATGGTTTCTTCCCTTTCCTGGGATGGGCTTCTCTGACCTTCTGTGAGAATGAAGCCCAGGCAGGTCACCGCAGTCTGTGATATTTGAGCTTTTCCTTGGACAACTTCTATCCTTTATTGGCTTGGTAGTTCAGAGGCCTCCTTAGTAGGGCTGGTGATCAGAATGTCGTCTGCATATTGAAGGAGGGTTTCCTTTTCCAGAGGTAGAACTTTTAGGTCTTTAGCTAAGCTTTCCCCAAAGATGGTGTGGGAATTTTTGCACCCTTGGGGCCAGACGGCCCGGAAGTATTGTTTTAGTTGTATGTGGAGTCCTGCCACTCACAAGCCAAAATTTCTTGTGACTCTGGAACTAATGGAATACAAAAGAAGGCATCATTGAAGACTAATACAGAATACCATGTCCTGGTGGTTGGTAGAATGACCAGCAGGGTGTAGGAATTAGGAGCAACTGGAGGTATATCCTCGGTGGCTTCACTGACTGTCCTGACATCCTTTACCAGGTCCCCAGCAGCCCATGGGGCTCTCGTGGTCAGACCAATCCCAGAATATGGAGCTCACCTGGGCAGGTACCCCACCCCCACCCCAGCCCACGGGGCTCTCGTGGTCAGGCCCCTCCCAGGATACAGAGCTACCCTTGCAGGTACCGTGGCAGGGCTGGGCACACAGGAACCGTGCACATAGCCCTCATTGCAGAGCACCCCCAGCTCACCTGTCGCTCAGAGCTGACACAGAGCACCTCAGAGCAGGACTTGAACTAACAAACAGCAGCTGCGACAGGTCTGTGACCCTGGGCATCACTCCGTGAGGCCTCCCTCCACCTGGTCTTCCAGAGACTTCCACTGCACCCGGGGCACCAGGCCTCTGTCTCCAACCACCACCCACCCCTCCTCTGCCTGACTCCTGGGTTCCTCTCATTAGGAGAGGGTTTTCTTGAAGTTGTCTCCCACTCATGGGCCAGATAAAATGATTAGAAAACAAGCCAAAGCTGCAGCCCCTTGTCTATCCTGACTCTCAGGAGCCCACACCTGTTCCTTGGACCTGGCCGGTTCAGCAAGTTCCATTTTCTGCAACTGTGAGCCCCTGAGGGGTGATGATTGGCTGACCTGGGCAGCCTTACCGTGCCGGCCAGCCCTCCCCAGGTGTGCCTGGGTTGAGATCAATATAAATACCACTCCAGGCAGCAAGAGCCCCTGCAGCCGTGCCTGACGCCATTTTCTCTGCCCTGTCAGCAGTCTCGGGGCTGGGCTGGTGGGAGGGAGTGAGAGGCCACGGCTTTGTGGGTGGCCCAGTGTGAGTGGGGCTCTGCTGGACTTTCTGCAGCAGTTGCCAGGCTGCCACCTGCTAAAGAAGAGGATGTGTCACCCATACCTGCTGCTGGAATTTCTCCCTGGGCAGAGGTGAGGAAGGAAAAAAGCAGTGGGGGCAGGGACAGGACGGGTATCTCAGGCAGGGAAATGGAAATCTTCCAGAAGAGCACCCAGGGCCAGGACCATCCTGGCTGGCCTGCAGGCACCAAGTCGGCCGGCATGCTGTCACTCGTGTGGCTCTATGGCCCTTCCTCTAGGCTTTCAAGTCCTTGTATATATTCAGGTGTTTTACCTGGGACGGGTGGGAATAGTTCAGCAGCAACTGGCCTGGGGCTCAGCTCACGTTTACTCACAGATGCCTCGGCACGGTGCCCCAGCTTTGCGATGAGGACGCTTGTTGCGTGGGGGCTGCTGGCTGAATGGGAGACGATTCCCCACCACTGACCAACTTCAGAATTGTTTACAACTGGAGCAAGTGCCCTGATACGGTTTTCCTCTGTGTAACTGGTGGGTTCTGTGTTTTTTTTCTCTTTTTCGTTTTTGGTTCAAGGTAGATTTTATTCCTCTTTTTTGTATTTACAGATATAAGCATGGAAATAATTTATTCATATAAATACATGTATGTGCAGGGAATAATTGTTTTTTCTGTTTTATTTTTTAAATTTTACTTCTTTTTAATTTTGAATTTTATTTTATATTTTTATACAGCAGGTTCTTATTGGTTATCTATTTTATACATATAAATGTATACATGCCAATCCCAGTCTCTCAACTCCTCCCACCACCACCCCCCCAACAGCTTTCCCCCCTTGTTGTCCATACGTTTGTTGTCTACATCTGTTGCTCTGTTTATGCCTTGCAAAATGGTTAATCTGTACAGTTTTTCTAGGTTCCACATATATGCATGAATATACAAGATTTGTTTTTCTCTTTCTGACTTACTTCACTCTGTATGACAGTCTCTAGATCCATCGACGTCTCTACAAATGACCCAATTTCATTCCTTTTCATGGCTTAGTAATATTCCATTTTATATATGTACCACAGCTTTATGCATTCGTCTGTCTGTGGGCATTTAGGTTGCTTCCATTACCTCGATATTGTAAATAGTGATGCAATGAACATTGCGGTGAATGACTCTTTTTGATTTATGGTTTTGTCTGGGTATATGTCCAGTACTGGGATTGCTGTATCATATGGTAATTCTATTGTTAGTTTCTTAAGAAATTCCATATTGTTCTCCATAATGACTGTATCAATTTATATTCCCAACAATAGTGGAAGAGGGTTCCTTTTCTCCACACCCTTTCCAGCATTTTTTGTTTGTAGATTTTCAATGATGCCTATTCTACCAGGTGTGAGGTGATACCTCATTGTTGAATCCATTTCGTTGAGCAAGGGGTAGCTCTTGTCTATTACATATTTGGCTTATGGAACGGTATCTGTGCTAATTTCAAACTCTGCTTTTATGCAGCACCCCAACTCACCTTCCCCCTTAAGCAGGCATAAGTTGGTTTTCTAAACTTGAGACCCTGTTCTGTTTTGTAATTCAGTTCTTGTGTAGCCAAGTTCACATTCCGTGTATTAGTGATACCTTATGATGTTTCTTTTTCTGTGTGACTTATTTCACTTAGAATCATCGTGCCTCAATCCACTCATTATGCTGGTACGGGCCTGGTGACATAGATTTCATTGCTGAGTGGTATTCTGTTGTACAGAAGTACCGCAACTTCTTTATCCATTATTTGCTCTCTGGGATATTTAACTTGTGCCGTAGAAGAGATTCCTGTAAAAAGAGCCGTCCCAAATTTTGGGGTTGCTGTGTCTTTTTGATATTAATTTCCCTAAGCTATAGGACCATAAGTGGAAGTGCCCTAGGCTATGTTGCTTTGTTTTTTAGATGTTTCAGGAAACACCATACACTTCTCCCGAGTGTCTGTTGGCAATTTACATCCCGCCCATCAGCATAACAAGGCTCCCTGTTCTCCATGGCCTGTCCTGCCTTTCTGGATTTTACACTTTATTCTGATGGCCCTTTTGACCGGGGGGAAGTGAGACTTCATTGTAGTGCAGATTTCCTTTGCAAGCTTGCTTGGTTGGCCAAAAAGGGCGTATGCGTTTTTTCCTGAATATATTCAGGAAAAAACGCATACGCCCTTTTTGGTCAAGTGCATCACTGTGGACGTTCTGCCTCTTTTCCTATTCTTGAAATGCAATTCCTGTCTACCTCCTGAAATCGGGTTCCTGCAATTCTGCTCCGCTTTCAAGTCCTCTTGGCAGCCTTACTTCAGTATATTTTTGGACGATAGCTGTCATTTATAACTCTGCAGGTTTGTGAATTACAGTGCCCCTGAGCTCCTTTCTTCAACTCGCTTTCTTTTGAGCTGGCCGCAACACCGCAGGATGGCTTCAGGCCCTAATCTGGTTCCGGTACGGCACGCTGAGCCTTTGGTTATTTCCTCTTCCTGGTGGGAAAAGAGAGTTAAATTTGCCCGTCCAGACACCTCCAGCTAGCCTCTCATTGGTTCTCGCTATTCCTGTTCATCTTCCGCAGAAATTGCAAACTGTACCAAACAGGAGGTTAAAGGCGCTGACTCTCCAAGTGGGGAGAGTGTTAGTAAAGAGTCTGGAATGTTGCACCCGAGTACCAGGGGAGGAAAACTGAGACATATTTGAACACGTCTCCCGATCACATGGTTGATCATACTCTAGGTTCCACATGCATGTTTTAGCTGAAGGAAGAATACTTAAAACCTGGGTAGTTGAAACCCGTGTAATGGGTACCATGCAATATGACTTCAAAGGGTCTTCATTTGCTCACCGAACCTCTCCAATCCTATCACTGCTGCGTTTATGCCCCTGTACACATGCTTGATTCTCCTTCGGAGACATAGCAATCCATAGGTTTTAAGATAATTACTAGTCAGGTACATTCTTAGGCGTTTAATATGGGGTGTTGAGTCCATTTCGTTGAGCAAGGAGTAGCACTTGTCTATTCCATATTTGGCTTAAGGAACTTTATCTGTGCTCATTTCAATCTCTGGTTTTATGCAGCACCCCAACTCACCTTTCCCCTTAAGCAAGCATAAGTTGGTTTTCTAAATTTGAGACCCTGTTCTGTTCTGTAATTCAGTTCCTGTGTAGCCAAGTTTCCATTCCGTGTATTACTGATATCTTATGATGTTTCTTTTTCTGTGTGACTTATTTCAGTTAGAATCATCATACCTGAATCCACTCATTGTGCTGCTAAGGGCCTGATGACATAGATTTCATTGCTGAGTGATATTGCTTTGTAAGTGAATACCACAACTTCTTTATCCATTTTTCACTTTCTGCGATGTTGAACTTGTACTGTAAACGAGGTTCTTGTAAACAGAGCCGTTCCAAACTTTGGGGTGGCTGTGTCTTTTTGATTTTATTTTCCCTAAGCTATAGGACCATAAGTGGAAGTGCCCTAGGTTCTGTTGCTTTGTTTTTTAGATGTTTCAGGAAACACCATACACTTCTCCCGAGTGGTTGTTGGCAATTTACATCCCGCCCATCAGCATAACAAGGCTCCCAGTTCTCCATGGCCTGTCCTGCATTTCTGGATTTTACACTTTTTTCAGATGACCCTTTTGACCGGGGGGAAGTGAGACTTCATTGTAGTGCAGATTTCCTTTGCAAGCTTGCTTGGTTGGCCAAAAAGGGCGTATGCGTTTTTTCCTGAATATATTCAGGAAAAAACGCATACGCCCTTTTTGGCCAAGTGCATCATTGTGGACGTTCTGCCTCTTTTCCTATGCTTTCAATGCAATTCCAGTCTACCTCCTGAAATCGGTTTCCTGCAATTCTGCCCCGCTTTCAAGTCCTCTTGGCAGCCTTACTTCAGTCTATTTTTGGACGATAGCTGTCATTTATAAGTCTGCAGGTTTGTGAATTACAGTGACCCTGAGCTCCTTTCTTCAACTCGCTTTCTTGTGACCTGGCCGCAACACAGCAGGATGGCTTCAGGCCCTAATCTGGTTCCGGCATGGCACGCTGAGCCTTTGGTTATTTCCTCTTCCTGGTGGGAAATGAGAGTTAAATTTGCCCGTCCAGACACCTCCAGCTAGCCTCTCATTGGTTCTCGCTATTCCTGTTCATCTTCCGCAGAAATTGCAAACTGGGCCAAACAGGAGGTTCAAGGGACTGACTCTCCAAGTGGGGAGAGTGTTAGTAAAGCATCTGGAATGTTGCACCCGAGTACCAGGGTACGAAAACTGAGACATATTTGAACACGTCTCCCGTTCACATGGTTGATCATACTTGGGTTCCACATGCATCTTTTAGCTGAAGGAAGAAAACCTTAAACCTGGGTATTTGAAACCCGTGGAATGGGTACCATGCAATATGACTTCAAAGGGTCTTCATTTGCTCACCGAACCTCTCCAATCCTATCACTGCTGCGTTTATGCCCCTGTACACATGCTTGATTCTCTTTCGGAGACATAGCAATCCATAGGTTTTAAGATACTTACTAGTCAGGTACATTCCTGGCGTTTAATATGCGGTGTTGAGTCCATTTCGTTGAGCAAGGAGTAGCTCTTGTCTATTCCATATTTGGCTTAAGGAACTTTATCTGTGCTCATTTCAATCTCTGGTTTTATGCAGCACCCCAACTCACCTTTCCCCTTAAGCAAGCATAAGTTGGTTTTCTAAATTTGAGACCCTGTTCTGTTCTGTAATTCAGTTCCTGTGTAGCCAAGTTTCCATTCCGTGTATTACTGATATCTTATGATGTTTCTTTTTCTGTGTGACTTATTTCAGTTAGAATCATCATACCTGAATCCACTCATTGTGCTGCTAAGGGCCTGATGACACAGATTTCATTGCTGAGTGATATTGCTTTGTAAGTAAATACCACAACTTTTTTATCCATTTTTCACTTTCTGCGATGTTGAACTTGTACTGTAAACGAGGTTCTTGTAAACAGAGCCATTCGAAACTTTGGGGTGGCTGTGTCTTTTTGATTTTAAATTCCCTAAGCTATAGGACCATAAGTGGAAGTGCCCTAGGCTCTGTTGCTTTGTTTTTTAGATGTTTCAGGAAACACCATACACTTCTCCCGAGTGTTTGTTGGCAATTTACATCCCGCCCTTCAGCATAACAAGGCTCCCTGTTCTCCATGGCCTGTCCTGCCTTTTTGGATTTTACCCTTTTTTCAGATGGCCCTTTTGACCGGGGGGAAGTGAGACTTCATTGTAGTGCAGATTTCCTTTGCAAGCTTGCTTGGTTGGCCAAAAAGGGCGTATGCGTTTTTTCCTGAATATATTCAGGAAAAAACGCATACGCCCTTTTTGGCCAAGTGCATCATTGTGGACGTTCTGCCTCTTTTCCTATGCTTTCAATGCAATTCCAGTCTACCTCCTGAAATCGGTTTCCTGCAATTCTGCCCCGCTTTCAAGTCCTCTTGGCAGCCTTACTTCAGTCTATTTTTGGACGATAGCTGTCATTTATAACTCTGCAGGTTTGTGAATTACAGTGCCCCTGAGCTCCTTTCTTCAACTCGCTTTCTTTTGAGCTAGCCGCAACACGGCAGGATGGCTTCAGGCCCTAATCTGGTTCCGGCACGGCACACTGAGTCTTTGGTTATTTCCTCTTCCTGGTGGGAAATGAGAGTTAAATTTACCCGTCCAGACACCACCAGCTAGCCTCTCATTGGTTCTCGCTATTCCTGTTCATCTTCCGCAGAAATTGCAAACTGGGCCAAACAGGAGGTTAAAGGCGCTGACTTTCCAAGTGGGGAGAGTGTTAGTAAAGCGTCTGGAATGTTGCACCCGAGTACCAGGGGAGGAAAACTGACCATATTTGAACACGTCTCCCATTCACATGGTTGATCATACTTGTGTTCCACATGCATGTTTTAGCTGAAGGAAGAATACCTAAAACCTGGGTAGTTGAAACCCGTGGAATGGGTACCATGCAATATGACTTCAAAGGGTCTTCATTTGCTCACCGAACCTCTCCAATCCTATCACTGCTGCGTTTATGCCCCTGTACACATGCTTGATTCTCTTTCGGAGACATAGCAATCCATAGGTTTTAAGATTCTTACTAGTCAGGTACATTCTTAGGCGTTTAATATGGGGTGTTGAGTCCATTTCGTTGAGCAAGGAGTAGCTCTTGTCTATTCCATATTTGGCTTAAGGAACTTTATCTGTGCTCATTTCAATCTCTGGTTTTATGCAGCACCCCAACTCACCTTTCCCCTTAAGCAAGCATAAGTTGGTTTTCTAAATTTGAGACCCTGTTCTGTTCTGTAATTCAGTTCCTGTGTAGCCAAGTTTCCATTCCGTGTATTACTGATATCTTATGATGTTTCTTTTTCTGTGTGACTTATTTCAGTTAGAATCATCATACCTGAATCCACTCATTGTGCTGCTAAGGGCCTGATGACACAGATTTCATTGCTGAGTGATATTGCTTTGTAAGTAAATACCACAACTTCTTTATCCATTTTTCAATTTCTGCGATGTTGAACTTGTACTGTAAACGAGGTTCTTGTAAACAGAGGCGTCCCAAACTTTGGGGTGGCTGTGTCTTTTTGATTTTAATTTCCCTAAGCTATAGGACCATAAGTGGCAGTGCCCTAGGCTCTGTTGCTTTGTTTTTTAGATGTTTCAGGAAACACCATACACTTTTCCCGAGTGGTTGTTGGCAATTTACATCCCGCCCATCAGCATAACAAGGCTCCCAGTTTTCCATGGCCTGTCCTGCCTTTTTGGATTTTACACTTTTTTCAGATGGCCCTTTTGACCGGGGGGAAGTGAGACTTCATTGTAGTGCAGATTTCCTTTGCAAGCTTGCTTGGTTGGCCAAAAAGGGCGTATGCGTTTTTTCCTGAATATATTCAGGAAAAAACGCATACGCCCTTTTTGGCCAAGTGCATCATTGTGGACGTTCTGCCTCTTTTCCTATGCTTTCAATGCAATTCCAGTCTACCTCCTGAAATCGGTTTCCTGCAATTCTGCTCCGCTTTCAAGTCCTCTTGGCAGCCTTACTTCAGTATATTTTTGGACGATAGCTGTCATTTACAACTCTGCAGGTTTGTGAATTACAGTGCCCCTGAGCTCCTTTCTTCAACTCGCTTTCTTTTCAGCTGGCCGCAACACCGCAGGATGGCTTCAGGCCCTAATCTGGTTCCGGTACGGCACGCTGAGCCTTTGGTTATTTCCTCTTCCTGGTGGGAAATGAGAGTTAAATTTGCCTGTCCAGACACCTCCAGCTAGCCTCTCATTGGTTCTCACTATTCCTGTTCATCTTCCGCAGAAATTGCAAACTGGGCCAAACAGGAGGTTCAAGGCGCTGACTCTCCAAGTGGGGAGAGTGTTAGTAAAGCGTCTGGAATGTTGCACCCGAGTACCAGGGGAGGAAAACTGAGACATATTTGAACACGTCTCCCGATCACATGGTTGATCATACTCTAGGTGCCACATGCATGTTTTAGCTGAAGGAAGAATACCTAAAACCTGGGTAGTTGAAACCCGTGTAATGGGTACCATGCAATATGACTTCAAAGGGCCTTCATTTGCTCACCGAACCTCTCCAATCCTATCACTGCTGCGTTTATGCCCCTGTACACATGCTTGATTTCCTTCGGAGACATAGCAATCCATAGGTTTTAAGATACTTACTAGTCAGGTACATTCTTAGGCGTTTAATATGCGGTGTTGAGTCCATTTCGTTGAGCAAGGAGTAGCTCTTGTCTATTCCATATTTGGCTTAAGGAACTTTATCTGTGCTCATTTCAATCTCTGGTTTTATGCAGCACCCCAACTCACCTTTCCCCTTAAGCAAGCATAAGTTGGTTTTCTAAATTTGAGACCCTGTTCTGTTCTGTAATTCAGTTCCTGTGTAGCCAAGTTTACATTCCGTGTATTAGTGATATCTTATGATGTTTCTTTTTCTGTGTGACTTATTTCAGTTAGAATCATCATACCTGAATCCACTCATTGTGCTGCTAAGGGCCTGATGACACAGATTTCATTGCTGAGTGATATTGCTTTGTAAGTAAATACCACAACTTTTTTATCCATTTTTCACTTTCTGCGATGTTGAACTTGTACTGTAAACGAGGTTCTTGTCAACAGAGCCGTTCCAAACATTGGGGTGGCTGTGTCTTTTTGATTTTAATTTCCCTAAGCTATAGGACCATAAGTGAAAGTGCCCTAGGTTCGGTTGCTTTGTTTTTTAGATGTTTCAGGAAACACCATACACTTCTCCCGAGTGGTTGTTGGCAATTTACATCCCGCCCATCAGCATAACAAGGCTCCCAGTTCTCCATGGCCTGTCCTGCCTTTCTGGATTTTACACTTTTTTCAGATGGCCCTTTTGACCGGGGGGAAGTGAGACTTCATTGTAGTGCAGATTTCCTTTGCAAGCTTGCTTGGTTGGCCAAAAAGGGCGTATGCGTTTTTTCCTGAATATTTTCAGGAAAAAACGCATACGCCCTTTTTGGCCAAGTGCATCATTGTGGACGTTCTGCCTCTTTTCCTATGCTTTCAATGCAATTCCAGTCTACCTCTTGAAATCGGTTTCCTGCAATTCTGCTCCGCTTTCAAGTCCTCTTGGAGCCTTACTTCAGTATATTTTTGGACGATAGCTGTCATTTACAACTCTGCAGGTTTGTGAATTACAGTGCCCCTGAGCTCCTTTCTTCAACTCGCTTTCTTTTGAGCTGGCCGCAACACCGCAGGATGGCTTCAGGCCCTAATCTGGTTCCGGTACCCACGCTGTGCCTTTGGTTATTTCCTCTTCCTGGTGGGAAATGAGAGTTAAATTTGCCCGTCCAGACACCTCCAGCTAGTCTCTCATTGGTTCTCGCTATTCCTGTTCATCTTCCGCAGAAATTGTAAACTGGGCCAAACCGGAGGTTAAAGGGACTGACTCTCCAAGTCGGGAGAGTGTTAGTAAAGCGTCTGGAATGTTGCACCCGAGGACCAGGGTACGAAAACTGAGACATAATTGAATAGGTCTCCCGTTCACATGGTTGATCATACTCTGGGTTCCACATGCGTGTTTTAGCTGAAGGAAGAATACCTTAAACCTGGAGAGCTGAGACCCGTGTAATGGGTACCATGCAATATGACTTCAAAGGGTCTTCATTTGCTCACCGAACCCCTCCAATCCTATCACTGCTGCGTTTATGCCCCTGTACACACGCTTGATTCTCTTTTGGAGACATAGCAATCTATAGGTTTTAAGATACTTACTAGTCAGGTACATTCTTAGGCGTTTAATATGGGGTGTTGAGTCCATTTCGTTGAGCAAGGAGTAGCTCTTGTCTATTCCATATTTGGCTTAAGGAACTTTATCTGTGCTCATTTCAATCTCTGGTTTTATGCAGCACCCCAACTCACCTTTCCCCTTAAGCAAGCATAAGTTGGTTTTCTAAATTTGAGACCCTGTTCTGTTCTGTAATTCAGTTCCTGTGTAGCCAAGTTTACATTCCGTGTATTACTGATATCTTATGATGTTTCTTTTTCTGTGTGACTTATTTCAGTTAGAATCATCATACCTGAATCCACTCATTGTGCTGCTAAGGGCCTGATGACATAGATTTCATTGCTGAGTGATATTGCTTTGTAAGTAAATACCACAACTTCTTTATCCATTTTTCACTTTCTGCGATGTTGAACTTGTACTGTAAACGAAGTTCTTGTAAACAGAGGCGTCCCAAACTTTGGGGTGGCTGTGTCTTTTTGATTTTAATTTCCCTAAGCTATAGGACCATAAGTGGCAGTGCTCTAGGCTCTGTTGCTTTGTTTTTTAGATGTTTCAGGAAACACCATACACTTCTCCTGAGTGTCTGTTGGTAATTTACATCCCGCCCATCAGCATAACAAGGCTCCCAGTTCTCCATGGCCTGTCCTGCCTTTCTGGATTTTACACTTTTTTCAAATGGCCCTTTTGACCGGGGGGAAGTGAGACTTCATTGTAGTGCAGATTTCCTTTGCAAGCTTGCTTGGTTGGCCAAAAAGGGCGTATGCGTTTTTTCCTGAATATATTCAGGAAAAAACGCATACGCCCTTTTTGGCCAAGTGCATCATTGTGGACGTTCTGCCTCTTTTCCTATGCTTTCAATGCAATTCCAGTCTACCTCCCGAAATCGGTTTCCTGCAATTCTGCCCCGCTTTCAAGTCCTCTTGGCAGCCTTACTTCAGTCTATTTTTGGACGATAGCTGTCATTTATAACTCTGCAGGTTTGTGAATTACAGTGCCCCTGAGCTCCTTTCTTCAACTCGCTTTCTTGTGACCTGGCCGCAACACCGCAGGATGGCTTCAGGCCCTAATCTGGTTCTGGCACGGCACGCTGAGCCTTTGGTTAATTCCTCTTCCTGGTGGGAAATGAGAGTTAAATTTGCCCGTCCAGACACCTCCAGCTAGTCTCTCATTGGTTCTCGCTATTCCTGTTCATCTTCCGCAGAAATTGCAAACTGGGCCAAACAGGAGGTTAAAGGGACTGACTCTCCAAGTCGGGAGAGTGTTAGTAAAGCATCTGGAATGTGGCACCCGAGTACCAGGGTACGAAAACTGAGACATATTTGAACACGTCTCCTGATCACATGGTTGATCATACTCTAGGTTCCACATGCATGTTTTAGCTGAAGGAAGAATACCTTAAACCTGGGTAGTTGAAACCCGTGGAATGGGTACCATGCAATATGACTTCAAAGGGTCTTCATTTGCTCACCGAACCTCTCCAATCCTATCACTGCTGCGTTTATGCCCCTGTACACATGCTTGATTCTCTTTCGGAGACATAGCAATCCATAGGTTTTAAGATACTTACTACTCAGGTACATTCTTAGGCGTTTAATATGCGGTGTTGAGTCCATTTCGTTGAGCAAGGAGTAGCTCTTGTCTATTCCATATTTGGCTTAAGGAACTTTATCTGTGCTCATTTCAATCTCTGGTTTTATGCAGCACCCCAACTCACCTTTCCCCTTAAGCAAGCATAAGTTGGTTTTCTAAATTTGAGACCCTGTTCTGTTCTGTAATTCAGTTCCTGTGTAGCCAAGTTTCCATTCCGTGTATTACTGATATCTTATGATGTTTCTTTTTCTGTGTGACTTATTTCAGTTAGAATCATCATACCTGAATCCACTCATTGTGCTGCTAAGGGCCTGATGACATAGATTTCATTGCTGAGTGATATTGCTTTGTAAGTGAATACCACAACTTCTTTATCCATTTTTCACTTTCTGCGATGTTGAACTTGTACTGTAAACGAGGTTCTTGTAAACAGAGCCGTTCCAAACTTTGGGGTGGCTGTGTCTTTTTGATTTTAATTTCCCTAAGCTATAGGACCATAAGTGGAAGTGCCCTAGGCTCTGTTGCTTTTTTTTTTACATGTTTCAGGAAACCCCATACACTTCCCCCAAGTGTGTGTTGGCAATTTACATCCCGCCCATCAGCATAACAAGGCTCCCAGTTCTCCATGGCCTGTCCTGCCTTTCTGGATTTTACCCTTTTTTCAGATGGCCCTTTTGACCGGGGGGAAGTGAGACTTCATTGTAGTGCAGATTTCCTTTGCAAGCTTGCTTGGTTGGCCAAAAAGGGCGTATGCGTTTTTTCCTGAATATATTCAGGAAAAAACGCATACGCCCTTTTTGGCCAAGTGCATCATTGTGGACGTTCTGCCTCTTTTCCTATGCTTTCAATGCAATTCCAGTCTACCTCCTGAAATGGGTTTCCTGCAATTCTGCCCCGCTTTCAAGTCCTCTTGGCAGCCTTACTTCAGTCTATTTTTGGACGATAGCTGTCATTTATAACTCTGCAGGTTTGTGAATTACAGTGCCCCTGAGCTCTTTCTTCAACTCGCTTTCTTGTGAGCTGGCCGCAACACCGCAGGATGGCTTCAGGCCCTAATCTGGTTCTGGCACGGCACGCTGAGCCTTTGGTTATTTCCTCTTTCTGGTGGGAAATGAGAGTTAAATTTGCCCGTCCAGACACCTCCAGCTAGCCTCTCATTGGTTCTCGCTATTCCTGTTCATCTTCCGCAGAAATTGCAAACTGGGCCAAACAGGAGGTTAAAGGCGCTGACTCTCCAAGTCGGGAGAGTGTTAGTAAAGCGTCTGGAATGTTGCATCTGAGTACCACGGGAGGAAAACTGAGACATATTTGAACACGTCTCCCGTTCACACGGATTATCATACTCTGGGTTCCACATGCATGTTTTAGCTGAAGGAAGAATACCTAAAACCTGGGTAGTTGAAACCCGTGGAATGGGTACCATGCAATATGACTTCAAAGGGTCTTCATTTGCTCACCGAACCTCTCCAATCCTATCACTGCTGCGTTTATGCCCCTGTACACATGCTTGATTCTCTTTCGGAGACATAGCAATCCATAGGTTTTAAGATACTTACTTCAGGTACATTCTTAGGCGTTTAATATGCGGTGTTGAGTCCATTTCGTTGAGCAAGGAGTAGCTCGTCTATTCCATATTTGGCTTAAGGAACTTTATCTGTGCTCATTTCAATCTCTGGTTTTATGCAGCACCCCAACTCACCTTTCCCCTTAAGCAAGCATAAGTTGGTTTTCTAAATTTGAGACACTGTTCTGTTCTGTAATTCAGTTCCTGTGTGGCCAAGTTTACATTCCGTGTATTACTGATATCTTATGATGTTTCTTTTTCTGTGTGACTTATTTCAGTTAGAATCATCATACCTGAATCCACTCATTGTGCTGCTAAGGGCCTGATGACACAGATTTCATTGCTGAGTGATATTGCTTTGTAAGTAAATACCACAACTTCTTTATCCATTTTTCACTTTCTGCGATGTTGAACTTGTACTGTTAATGAGGTTCTTGTAAACAGAACCGTTCCAAACTTTGGGGTGGCTGTGTCTTTTTGATTTTAATTTCCCTAAGCTGTAGGACCATAAGTGGAAGTGCCCTAGGTTCTGTTGCTTTGTTTTTTAGATGTTTCAGGAAACACCATACACTTCTCCCGAGTGGTTGTTGGCAATTTACATCCCGCCCATCAGCATAACAAGGCTCCCAGTTCTCCATGGCCTGTCCTGCCTTTCTGGATTTTACACTTTTTTCAGATGGCGCTTTTGACCGGGGGAAAGTGAGACTTCATTGTAGTGCAGATTTCCTTTGCAAGCTTGCTTGGTTGGCCAAAAAGGGCGTATGCGTTTTTTCCTGAATATATTCAGGAAAAAACGCATACGCCCTTTTTGGCCAAGTGCATCATTGTGGACGTTCTGCCTCTTTTCCTATGCTTTCAATGCAATTCCAGTCTACCTCCTGAAATCGGTTTCCTGCAATTCTGCCCCGCTTTCAAGTCCTCTTGGCAGCCTTACTTCAGTCTATTTTTGGACGATAGCTGTCATTTATAACTCTGCAGGTTTGTGAATTACAGTGCCCCTGAGCTCCTTTCTTCAACTCGCTTTCTTGTGACCTGGCCGCAACACCGCAGGATGGCTTCAGGCCCTAATCTGGTTCCGGCCCGGCATGCTGAGCCTTTGGTTAATTCCTCTTCCTGGTGGGAAATGAGAGTTAAATTTGCCCGTCCAGACACCTCCAGCTAGTCTCTCATTGGTTCTCCCTATTCCTGTTCATCTTCCGCAGAAATTGCAAACTGGGCCAAACAGGAGGTTAAAGGCGCTGACTCTCCAAGTCGGGAGAGTGTTAGTAAAGCGTCTGGAATGTTGCACCCGAGTACCAGGGGAGGAAAACTGAGACATATTTGAACACGTCTCCCGTTCACATGGTTGATCATACTTGGGTTCCACATGCATGTTTTAGCTGAAGGAAGAATACCTTAAACCTGGAGAGATGAGACCCGTGTAATGCGTACCATGCAATATGACTTCAAAGGGTCTTCATTTGCTCACCTAACCTCTCCAATCCTATCACTGCTGCGTTTATGCCCCTGTACACATGCTTGATTCTCTTTTGGAGACATAGCAATCCATAGGTTTTCCGATACTTACTAGTCAGGTACATTCTTAGGCGTTTAATATGCGGTGTTGAGTCCATTTCGTTGAGCAAGGAGTAGCTCTTGTCTATTCCATATTTGGCTTAAGGAACTTTATCTGTGCTCATTTCAATCTCTGGTTTTATGCAGCACCCCAACTCACCTTTCCCCTTAAGCAAGCATAAGTTGGTTTTCTAAATTTGAGACCCTGTTCTGTTCTGTAATTCAGTTCCTGTGTAGCCAAGTTTACATTCCGTGTATTACTGATATCTTATGATGGTTCTTTTTCTGTGTGACTTATTTCAGTTAGAATCATCATACCTGAATCCACTCATTGTGCTGCTATGGGCCTGATGACACAGATTTCATTGCTGAGTGATATTGCTTTGTAAGTAAATACCACAATTTCTTTATCCATTTTTCACTTTCTGCGATGTTGAACTTGTACTGTAAACGAGGTTCTTGTAAACAGAGCCGTTCGAAAGTTTGGGGTGGCTGTGTCTTTTTGATTTTAATTTCCCTAAGCTATAGGACCATAAGTGGCAGTGCTCTAGGCTCTGTTGCTTTGTTTTTTAGATGTTTCAGGAAACACCATACACTTCTCCCGA
The DNA here is from genome assembly GCF_949987515.2 of Delphinus delphis. Classification (NCBI taxonomy): domain Eukaryota; kingdom Metazoa; phylum Chordata; class Mammalia; order Artiodactyla; family Delphinidae; genus Delphinus; species Delphinus delphis. The sequence goes on along the minus strand of NC_082685.1, from coordinate 1,516,044 downwards.
GTGGTTGTTGGCAATTTACATCCCGCCCATCAGCATAACAAGGCTCCCAGTTCTCCATGGCCTGTCCTGCCTTTCTGGATTTTACACTTTTTTCTGATGGCCCTTTTGACCGGGGGGAAGTGAGACTTCATTGTAGTGCAGATTTCCTTTGCAAGCTTGCTTGGTTGGCCAAAAAGGGCGTATGCGTTTTTTCCTGAATATATTCAGGAAAAAACGCATACGCCCTTTTTAGCCAAGTGCATCATTGTGGACGTTCTGCCTCTTTTCCTATGCTTTCAATGCAATTCCAGTCTACCTCCTGAAATCGGTTTCCTGCAATTCTGCCCCGCTTTCAAGTCCTCTTGGCAGCCTTACTTCAGTCTATTTTTGGACGATAGCTGTCATTTATAACTCTGCAGGTTTGTGAATTACAGTGCCCCTGAGCTCCTTTCTTCAACTCGCTTTCTTGTGACCTGGCCGCAACACCGCAGGATGGCTTCAGGCCCTAATCTGGTTCTGGTACGGCACGCTGAGCCTTTGGTTATTTCCTCTTCCTGGTGGGAAATGAGAGTTATATTTGCCCATCCAGACACCTCCAGCTAGCCTCTCATTGGTTCTCGCTATTCCTGTTCATCTTCCGCAGAAATTGCAAACTGGGCCAAACAGGAAGTTAAAGGGACTGACTCTCCAAGTGGGGAGAGTGTTAGTAAAGCATCTGGAATGTTGCACCCGAGTACCAGGGGAGGAAAACTGAGACATATTTGAACATGTCTCCCGTTCACATGGTTGATCATACTTGGGTTCCACATGCATGTTTTAGCTGAAGGAAGAATACCTTAACCTGTGTATTTGAAACCCGTGGAATGGGTACCATGCAATATGACTTCAAAGGGTCTTCATTTGCTCACCGAACCTCTCCAATCCTATCACTGCTGCGTTTATGCCCCTGTACACATGCTTGATTCTCTTTCGGAGACATAGCAATCCATAGGTTTTAAGATACTTACTAGTCAGGTACATTCTTAGGCGTTTAATATGCGGTGTTGAGTCCATTTCGTTGAGCAAGGAGTAGCTCTTGTCTATTCCATATTTGGCTTAAGGAACTTTATCTGTGCTCATTTCAATCTCTGGGTTTATGCAGCACCCCAACTCACCTTTCCCCTTAAGCAAGCATAAGTTGGTTTTCTAAATTTGAGACCCTGTTCTGTTCTGTAATTCAGTTCCTGTGTAGCCAAGTTTACATTCCGTGTATTAGTGATATCTTATGATGTTTCTTTTTCTGTGTGACTTATTTCAGTTAGAATCATCGTACCTGAATCCACTCATTGTGCTGCTAAGGGCCTGATGACACAGATTTCATTGCTGAGTGATATTGCTTTGTAAGTAAATACCACAAGTTCTTTATCCATTTTTCACTTTCTCCGATGTTGAACTTGTACTGTAAACGAGGTTCTTGTAAACAGAGCCGTTCGAAAGTTTGGGGTGGCTGTGTCTTTTTGATTTTAATTTCCCTAAGCTATAGGACCATAAGTGGAAGTGCCCTAGGTTCTGTTGCTTTGTTTTTTAGATGTTTCAGGAAACACCATACACTTCTCCCGAGTGGTTGTTGGCAATTTACATCCCGCCCATCAGCATAACAAGGCTCCCAGTTCTCCATGGCCTGTCTTGCCTTTCTGGATTTTACACTTTTTTCAGATGGCCCTTTTGACCGGGGGGAAGTGAGACTTCATTGTAGTGCAGATTTCCTTTGCAAGCTTGCTTGGTTGGCGAAAAAGTGCGTATGCGTTTTTTCCTGAATATATTCAGGAAAAAACGCATACGCCCTTTTTGGCCAAGTGCATCATTGTGGACGTTCTGCCTCTTTTCCTATGCTTTCAATGCAATTCCAGTCTACCTCCTGAAATCGGTTTCCTGCAATTCTGCCCCGCTTTCAAGTCCTCTTGGCAGCCTTACTTCAGTCTATTTTTGGACGATAGCTGTCATTTATAAGTCTGCAGGTTTGTGAATTACAGTGCCCCTGAGCTCCTTTCTTCAACTCGCTTTCTTGTGACCTGGCCGCAACACCGCAGGATGGCTTCAGGCCCTAATCTGGTTCTGGCACGGCACGCTGAGCCTTTGGTTAATTCCTCTTCCTGGTGGGAAATGAGAGTTAAATTTGCCCGTCCAGACACCTCCAGCTAGTCTCTCATTGGTTCTCGCTATTCCTGTTCATTTTCCGCAGAAATTGCAAACTGGGCCAAACAGGAGGTTAAAGGGACTGACTCTCCAAGTCGGGAGAGTGTTAGTAAAGCGTCTGGAATGTTGCACCCGAGTACCAGGGGAGGAAAACTGAGACATATTTGAACACGTCTCCCGATCACATGGTTGATCATACTCTGGGTACCACATGCATGTTTTAGCTGAGGAAGAATACCTTAAACCTGGGTATTTGAAACCCGTGGAATGGGTACCATGCAATATGACTTCAAAGGGTCTTCATTTGCTCACCGAACATCTCCAATCCTATCACTGCTGCGTTTATGCCCCTGTACACACGCTTGATTCTCTTTCGGAGACATAGCAATCCATAGGTTTTAAGATACTTACTAGTCAGGTACATTCTTAGGCGTTTAATATGCGGTGTTGAGTCCATTTCGTTGAGCAAGGAGTAGCTCTTGTCTATTCCATATTTGGCTTAAGGAACTTTATCTGTGCTCATTTCAATCTCTGGTTTTATGCAGCACCCCAACTCACCTTTCCCCTTAAGCAAGCATAAGTTGGTTTTCTAAATTTGAGACCCTGTTCTGTTCTGTAATTCAGTTCCTGTGTAGCCAAGTTTACATTCCGTGTATTAGTGATATCTTATGATGTTTCTTTTTCTGTGTGACTTATTTCAGCTAGAATCATCGTACCTGAATCCACTCATTATGCTGCTACGGGCCTGATGACATAGATTTCATTGCTGAGTGATACTGCATTTTACGTAAGTACCACAAGTTCTTTATCCATTTTTCACTTTCTGTGATATTGAACTTGTATGGTAAACGAGGTTCTTATAAACGGAGGCGTCCCAAACTTTGGGGTGGCTGTGTCTTTTTGATTTTAATTTCCCTAAGCTATAGGACCATAAGTGGAAGTGCCCTAGGCTCTGTTGTTTTGTTTTTTAGATGTTTCAGGAAACACCATACACTTCTCCCGAGTGTCTGTTGGCAATTTACATCCCGCCCATCAGCATAACAAGGCTCCCAGTTCTCCATGGCCTGTCCTGCCTTTCTGGATTTTACACTTTTTTCAGATGGCCCTTTTGCCCGGGGGGAAGTGAGACTTCATTGTAGTGCAGATTTCCTTTGCAAGCTTGCTTGGTTGGCCAAAAAGGGCGTATGCGTTTTTTCCTGAATATATTCAGGAAAAAACGCATACGCCCTTTTTGGCCAAGTGCATCATTGTGGACGTTCTGCCTCTTTTCCTATGCTTTCAATGCAATTCCAGTCTACCTCCTGAAATCGGTTTCCTGCAATTTTGCCCCGCTTTCAAGTCCTCTTGGCAGCCTTACTTCAGTCTATTTTTGGACGATAGCTGTCATTTATAACTCTGCAGGTTTGTGAATTACAGTGCCCCTGAGCTCCTTTCTTCAACTTGCTTTCTTGTGACCTGGCCGCAACACCGCAGGATGGCTTCAGGCCCTAATCTGGTTCCGGCACGGCACGCTGAGCCTTTGGTTATTTCCTCTTCCTGGTGGGAAATGAGAGTTAAATTTGCCCGTCCAGACACCTCCAACTAGTCTCTCATTGGTTCTCGCTATTCCTGTTCATCTTCCGCAGAAATTGCAAACTGTGCCAAACAGGAGGTTAAAGGCGCTGACTCTCCAAGTGGGGAGAGTGTTAGTAAAGCGTCTGGAATGTTGCACCCGAGTACCAGGGGAGGAAAACTGAGACATATTTGAACACGTCTCCCATTCACATGGTTGATCATACTTGGGTTCCACATGCATGTTTTAGCTGAAGGAAGAATACCTTAAACCTGGAGAGTTGAGACCCGTGTAATGGGTACCATGCAATATGACTTCAAAGGGCCTTCATTTGCTCACCGAACCTCTCCAATCCTATCACTGCTGCGTTTATGCCCCTGTACACACGCTTGATTCTCTTTTGGAGACATAGCAATCCATAGGTTTTAAGATACTTACTAGTCAGGTACATTCTTAGGCGTTTAATATGGGGTGTTGAGTCCATTTCGTTGAGCAAGGAGTAGCTCTTGTCTATTCCATATTTGGCTTAAGGAACTTTATCTGTGCTCATTTCAATCTCTGGTTTTATGCAGCACCCCAACTCACCTTTCCCCTTAAGCAAGCATAAGTTGGTTTTTTAAATTTGAGACACTGTTCTGTTTTGGAATTCAGTTCCTGTGTAGCCAAGGTTACATTCCGTGTATTAGTGATATCTTATGATGTTTCTTTTTCTGTGTGACTTATTTCAGTTAGAATCATCGTACCTGAATCCACTCATTGTGCTGCTAAGGGCCTGATGACACAGATTTCATTGCTGAGTGATATTGCTTTGTAAGTAAATACCACAAGTTCTTTATCCATTTTTCACTTTCTCCGATGTTGAACTTGTACTGTAAACGAGGTTCTTGTAAACAGAGCCGTTCCAAACATTGGGGTGGCTGTGTCTTTTTGATTTTAATTTCCCTAAGCTATAGGACCATAAGTGGAAGTGCCCTAGGTTCTGTTGCTTTGTTTTTTAGATGTTTCAGGAAACACCATACACTTCTCCCGAGTGGTTGTTGGCAATTTACATCCCGCCCATCAGCATAACAAGGCTCCCAGTTCTCCATGGCCTGTCCTGCCTTTCTGGATTTTACACTTTTTTCAGATGGCCCTTTTGACCGGGGGGAAGTGAGACTTCATTGTAGTGCAGATTTCCTTTGCAAGCTTGCTTGGTTGGCCAAAAAGGGCGTATGCGTTTTTTCCTGAGTATATTCAGGAAAAAACGCATACGCCCTTTTTGGCCAAGTGCATCATTGTGGACGTTCTGCCTCTTTTCCTATGCTTTCAATGCAATTCCAGTCTACCTCCTGAAATCGGTTTCCTGCAATTCTGCCCCGCTTTCAAGTCCTCTTGGCAGCCTTACTTCAGTCTATTTTTGGACGATAGCTGTCATTTATAACTCTGCAGGTTTGTGAATTACAGTGCCCCTGAGCTCCTTTCTTCAACTTGCTTTCTTGTGACCTGGCCGCAACACCGCAGGATGGCTTCAGGCCCTAATCTGGTTCCGGCACGGCACGCTGAGCCTTTGGTTATTTCCTCTTCCTGGTGGGAAATGAGAGTTAAATTTGCCCGTCCAGACACCTCCAGCTAGCCTCTCATTGGTTCTCGCTATTCCTGTTCATCTTCCGCAGAAATTGCAAACTGGGCCAAACAGGAGGTTAAAGGGACTGACTCTCCAAGTCGGGAGAGTGTTAGTAAAGCGTCTGGAATGGTGCACCCGAGTACCAGGGGAGGAAAACTGAGACATATTTGAACACGTCTCCCGATCACATGGTTGATCATACTCTAGGTTCCACATGCATGTTTTAGCTGAAGGAAGAATACCTTAAACCTGGGTAGTTGAAACCCGTGGAATGGGTACCATGCAATATGACTTCAAAGGGTCTTCATTTGCTCACCGAACCTCTCCAATCCTATCACTGCTGCGTTTATGCCCCTGTACACATGCTTGATTCTCTTTCGGAGACATAGCAATCCATAGGTTTTAAGATACTTACTAGTCAGGTACATTCTTAGGCGTTTAATATGCGGTGTTGAGTCCATTTCGTTGAGCAAGGAGTAGCTCTTGTCTATTCCATATTTGACTTAAGGAACTTTATCTGTGCTCATTTCAATCTCTGGTTTTATGCAGCACCCCAACTCACCTTTCCCCTTAAGCAAGCATAAGTTGGTTTTCTAAATTTGAGACCCTGTTCTGTTCTGTAATTCAGTTCCTGTGTAGCCAAGTTTACATTCCATGTATTACTGATATCTTATGATGTTTCTTTTTCTGTGTGACTTATTTCAGGTAGAATCATCGTACCTGAATCCACTCATTATGCTGCTACGGGCCTGATGACATAGATTTCATTGCTGAGTGATACTGCATTTTACGTAAGTACCACAAGTTCTTTATCCATTTTTCACTTTCTGTGATATTGAACTTGTATGGTAAACGAGGTTCTTATAAACGGAGGCGTCCCAAACTTTGGGGTGGCTGTGTCTTTTTGATTTTAATTTCCCTAAGCTATAGGACCATAAGTGGAAGTGCCCTAGGCTCTGTTGTTTTGTTTTTTAGATGTTTCAGGAAACACCATACACTTCTCCCGAGTGTCTGTTGGCAATTTACATCCCGCCCATCAGCATAACAAGGCTCCCAGTTCTCCATGGCCTGTCCTGCCTTTCTGGATTTTACACTTTTTTCAGATGGCCCTTTTGCCCGGGGGGAAGTGAGACTTCATTGTAGTGCAGATTTCCTTTGCAAGCTTGCTTGGTTGGCCAAAAAGGGCGTATGCGTTTTTTCCTGAATATATTCAGGAAAAAACGCATACGCCCTTTTTGGCCAAGTGCATCATTGTGGACGTTCTGCCTCTTTTCCTATGCTTTCAATGCAATTCCAGTCTACCTCCTGAAATCGGTTTCCTGCAATTCTGCCCCGCTTTCAAGTCCTCTTGGCAGCCTTACTTCAGTCTATTTTTGGACGATAGCTGTCATTTATAACTCTGCAGGTTTGTGAATTACAGTGCCCCTGAGCTCCTTTCTTCAACTTGCTTTCTTGTGACCTGGCCGCAACACCGCAGGATGGCTTCAGGCCCTAATCTGGTTCCGGCACGGCACGCTGAGCCTTTGGTTATTTCCTCTTCCTGGTGGGAAATGAGAGTTAAATTTGCCCGTCCAGACACCTCCAACTAGTCTCTCATTGGTTCTCGCTATTCCTGTTCATCTTCCGCAGAAATTGCAAACTGTGCCAAACAGGAGGTTAAAGGCGCTGACTCTCCAAGTGGGGAGAGTGTTAGTAAAGCGTCTGGAATGTTGCACCCGAGTACCAGGGGAGGAAAACTGAGACATATTTGAACACGTCTCCCATTCACATGGTTGATCATACTTGGGTTCCACATGCATGTTTTAGCTGAAGGAAGAATACCTTAAACCTGGAGAGTTGAGACCCGTGTAATGGGTACCATGCAATATGACTTCAAAGGGCCTTCATTTGCTCACCGAACCTCTCCAATCCTATCACTGCTGCGTTTATGCCCCTGTACACACGCTTGATTCTCTTTTGGAGACATAGCAATCCATAGGTTTTAAGATACTTACTAGTCAGGTACATTCTTAGGCGTTTAATATGGGGTGTTGAGTCCATTTCGTTGAGCAAGGAGTAGCTCTTGTCTATTCCATATTTGGCTTAAGGAACTTTATCTGTGCTCATTTCAATCTCTGGTTTTATGCAGCACCCCAACTCACCTTTCCCCTTAAGCAAGCATAAGTTGGTTTTTTAAATTTGAGACACTGTTCTGTTTTGGAATTCAGTTCCTGTGTAGCCAAGGTTACATTCCGTGTATTAGTGATATCTTATGATGTTTCTTTTTCTGTGTGACTTATTTCAGTTAGAATCATCGTACCTGAATCCACTCATTGTGCTGCTAAGGGCCTGATGACACAGATTTCATTGCTGAGTGATATTGCTTTGTAAGTAAATACCACAAGTTCTTTATCCATTTTTCACTTTCTCCGATGTTGAACTTGTACTGTAAACGAGGTTCTTGTAAACAGAGCCGTTCCAAACATTGGGGTGGCTGTGTCTTTTTGATTTTAATTTCCCTAAGCTATAGGACCATAAGTGGAAGTGCCCTAGGTTCTGTTGCTTTGTTTTTTAGATGTTTCAGGAAACACCATACACTTCTCCCGAGTGGTTGTTGGCAATTTACATCCCGCCCATCAGCATAACAAGGCTCCCAGTTCTCCATGGCCTGTCCTGCCTTTCTGGATTTTACACTTTTTTCAGATGGCCCTTTTGACCGGGGGGAAGTGAGACTTCATTGTAGTGCAGATTTCCTTTGCAAGCTTGCTTGGTTGGCCAAAAAGGGCGTATGCGTTTTTTCCTGAGTATATTCAGGAAAAAACGCATACGCCCTTTTTGGCCAAGTGCATCATTGTGGACGTTCTGCCTCTTTTCCTATGCTTTCAATGCAATTCCAGTCTACCTCCTGAAATCGGTTTCCTGCAATTCTGCCCCGCTTTCAAGTCCTCTTGGCAGCCTTACTTCAGTCTATTTTTGGACGATAGCTGTCATTTATAAGTCTGCAGGTTTGTGAATTACAGTGCCCCTGAGCTCCTTTCTTCAACTTGCTTTCTTGTGACCTGGCCGCAACACCGCAGGATGGCTTCAGGCCCTAATCTGGTTCCGGTACGGCACGCTGAGCCTTTGGTTAATTCCTCTTCCTGGTGGGAAATGAGAGTTAAATTTGCCCGTCCAGACACCTCCAGCTAGCCTCTCATTGGTTCTCGCTATTCCTGTTCATCTTCCGCAGAAATTGCAAACTGGGCCAAACAGGAGGTTAAAGGCGCTGACTCTCCAAGTGGGGAGAGTGTTAGTAAAGCGTCTGGAATGTTGCACCCGAGTACCAGGGGAGGAAAACTGAGACATATTTGAACACGTCTCCCGTTCACATGGTTGATCATACTCTGGGTTCCACATGCATGTTTTAGCTGAAGGAAGAATACCTTAAACCTGGAGAGTTGAGACCCGTGTAATGGGTACCATGCAATATGACTTCAAAGGGTCTTCATTTGCTCACCGAACCTCTCCAGTCCTATCACTGTTGCGTTTATTACCCTGTACACACGCTTGATTCTCTTTTGGAGACATAGCAATCCATAGGTTTTAAGATACTTACTAGTCAGGTACATTCTTAGGCGTTTAGTATGGGGTGTTGAGTCCATTTCGTTGAGCAAGGAGTAGCTCTTGTCTATTCCATATTTGGCTTAAGGAACTTTATCTGTGCTCATTTCAATCTCTGGTTTTATGCAGCACCCCAACTCACCTTTCCCCTTAAGCAAGCATAAGTTGGTTTTCTAAATTTGAGACCCTGTTCTGTTCTGTAATTCAGTTCCTGTGTAGCCAAGTTTACATTCCGTGTATTACTGATATCTTATGATGTTTCTTTTTCTGTGTGACTTATTTCAGTTAGAATCATCATACCTGAATCCACTCATTGTGATGCTAAGGGCCTGATGACATAGAATTCATTGCTGAGTCATATTGCTTTGTAAGTAAATACCACAACTTCTTTATCCATTTTTCACTTTCTGCGATGTTGAACTTGTACTGTAAACGAGGTTCTTGTAAACAGAGGCGTCCCAAACTTTGGGGTGGCTGTGTCTTTTTGATTTTAATTTCCCTAAGCTATAGGACCATAAGTGGAAGTGCCCTAGGCTCTGTTGCTTTGTTTTTTAGATGTTTCAGGAAACACCATACACTTCTCCTGAGTGTCTGTTGGCAATTTACATCCCGCCCATCAGCATAACAAGGCTCCCAGTTCTCCATGGCCTGTCCTGCCTTTCTGGATTTTACACTTTTTTCAGATGGCCCTTTTGACCGGGGGGAAGTGAGACTTCATTGTAGTGCAGATTTCCTTTGCAAGCTTGCTTGGTTGGCCAAAAAGGGCGTATGCGTTTTTTCCTGAATATATTCAGGAAAAAACGCATACGCCCTTTTTGGCCAAGTGCATCATTGTGGACGTTCTGCCTCTTTTCCTATGCTTTCAATGCAATTCCAGTCTACCTCCTGAAATCGGTTTCCTGCAATTCTGCCCCGCTTTCAAGTCCTCTTGGCAGCCTTACTTCAGTCTATTTTTGGACGATAGCTGTCATTTATAACTCTGCAGGTTTGTGAATTACAGTGCCCCTGAGCTCCTTTCTTCAACTCGCTTTCTTGTGACCTGGCCGCAACACCGCAGGATGGCTTCAGGCCCTAATCTGGTTCCGGCACGGCACGCTGAGCCTTTGGTTATTTCCTCTTCCTGGTGGGAAATGAGAGTTAAATTTGCCCGTCCAGACACCTCCAGCTAGTCTCTCATTGGTTCTCGCTATTCCTGTTCATCTTCCGCAGAAATTGCAAACTGGGCCAAACAGGAGGTTAAAGGGACTGACTCTCCAAGTCGGGAGAGTGTTAGTAAAGCGTCTGGAATGTTGCACCCGAGTACCAGGGTACGAAAACTGAGACATATTTGAACACGTCTCCCGATCACATGGTTGATCATACTCTAGGTTCCACATGCATGTTTTAGCTGAAGGAAGAATATCTTAAACCTGGGTAGTTGAAACCCGTGGAATTGGTACCATGCAATATGACTTCAAAGGGTCTTCATTTGCTCACGAACCTCTCCAATCCTATCACTGCTGCGTTTATGTGCCGAGGACCAGCCCCATTGGTACAGGATTGCCAGAGGGGAGGACGGCGTCGGCGAGGACAGAACTCAAGACACCTCTTCTTGGGTGCAAGGATCTGACATTTTATTAGCAAAAAGCTGCAACATTTATAATTCTACAGTTCCTTATTCTTATTTTTCATATCATCTTTTAATCTTTCACAACCTTTCTATTCTTGAGCCAAAAATCTTACACAAACAATAACACATTAACCACTTTAACAAAAAACATCCGCGTACATAAGCAGTTCACACAATGATCTCATTAATGTTTCCCTCACACAGTCTCCTGCGGTGGAGCATATCCTGATCACAGCTCCTGTTGACGAAATCAGGCACAATCTCTTCGGCTTTTCACACCTTGGTGATTTTTTTTAGCTCACGTAAGCTATTTTCTTTATAGGTCAGTACCAAACAGTCCAAATCCCACCGGGTACTTTATGTTCTACCTTCACAGGCTTGCCGTTCCACTTCCAGATCGTATCTCTTCCTATTGTTGGCCATCTTGGAAAACACCGTACTGCAAAACCTAACCTATTCTTAAAATATCTGCAATAAGCTTTATATCTATTTCTTTGCATAGCTTTATCTGCATCTTTAAATTTTACATATCCCATGATCATTTTAATTCTAGCTATTTCCCACATAACCCAATATAGTTTCTTATATACCCAATCTACAAAAAATCTTCCCCTATACCAAAACCAAATGTTTCCATTTTACTCTATACTGTGGTCTAAATTTAAATCCTGCATTACAACATAATATGTTGCATAGCAAAAATACCCCAAAGAGCATCATTTTACAACCAGGGAATTGCTTGGGGAAATCTTGAGGGGAACCACCTCTCGGGAAGCTTTGCTTTCCCATTTTGTACCTTCCAGTACTAGCTTTGCTCAGTACTGTCAGCCTTGGCTTTGCACAGACCTCTTGGTACATTCAGAGCTGGGTCCCGACATTTATGCCCCTGTACACATGCTTGATTCTCTTTCGGAGACATAGCAATCCATAGGTTTTAAGATACTTACTAGTCAGGTACATTCTTAGGCGTTTAATATGCGGTTTTGAGTCCATTTCGTTGAGCAAGGAGTAGCTCTTGTCTATTCCATATTTGACTTAAGGAACTTTATCTGTGCTCATTTCAATCTCTGGTTTTATGCAGCACCCCAACTCACCTTTACCCTTAAGCAAGCATAAGTTGGTTTTCTAAATTTGAGACCCTGTTCTGTTCTGTAATTCACTTCCTGTGTAGCAAAGTTTACATTCCGTGTATTACTGATATCTTATGATGTTTCTTTTTCTGTGTGACTTATTTCAGTTAGAATCATCATACCTGACTCCACTCATTGTGATGCTAAGGGCCTGATGACATAGATATCATTGCTGAGTGATATTGCCTTGTAAGTAAATACCACAACTTCTTTATCCATTTTTCACTTTCTGCGATGTTGAACTTGTACTGTAAACGAGGTTCTTGTAAACAGAGGCGTCCCAATCTTTGGGGTGGCTGTGTCTTTTTGATTTTAATTTCCCTAAGCTATAGGACCATAAGTGGCAGTGCCCTAGGCTCTGTTGCTTTGTTTTTTAGATGTTTCAGGAAACACCATACACTTCTCCCGAGTGTCTGTTGGCAATTTACATCCCGCCCATCAGCATAACAAGGCTCCCAGTTCTCCATGGCCTGTCCTGCCTTTCTGGATTTTACACTTTTTTCAGATGGCCCTTTTGACCGGGGGGAAGTGAGACTTCATTGTAGTGCAGATTTCCTTTGCAAGCTTGCTTGGTTGGCCAAAAAGGGCGTATGCGTTTTTTCCTGAATATATTCAGGAAAAAACGCATACGCCCTTTTTGGCCAAGTGCATCATTGTGGACGTTCTGCCTCTTTTCCTATGCTTTCAATGCAATTCCAGTCTACCTCCTGAAATCGGTTTCCTGCAATTCTGCCCCGCTTTCAAGTCCTCTTGGCAGCCTTACTTCAGTCTATTTTTGGACGATAGCTGTCATTTATAACTCTGCAGGTTTGTGAATTACAGTGCCCCTGAGCTCCTTTCTTCAACTTGCTTTCTTGTGACCTGGCCGCAACACCGCAGGATGGCTTCAGGCCCTAATCTGGTTCTGGCACGGCACGCTGAGCCTTTGGTTATTTCCTCTTCCTGGTGGGAAATGAGAGTTAAATTTGCCCGTCCAGACACCTCCAGCTAGCCTCTCATTGGTTCTCGCTATTCCTGTTCATCTTCCGCAGAAATTGCAATCTGGGCCAAACAGGAGGTTAAAGGGACTGACTCTCCAAGTCGCGAGAGTGTTAGTAAAGCGTCTGGAATGTTGCACCCGAGTACCAGGGGAGGAAAACTGAGACATATTTGAACACGTCTCCCATTCACATGGTTGATCATACTCTGGGTTCCACATGCATGTTTTAGCTGAAGGAAGAATACCTTACACCTGGAGAGTTGAGATCCGTGGAATGGGTACCATGCAATATGACTTCAAAGGGTCTTCATTTGCTCACCGAACCTCTCCAATCCTATCACTGCTGCGTTTATGCCCCTGTACACACGCTTGATTCTCTTTTGGAGACATGACAATCCATAGGTTTTAAGATACTTACTAGTCAGGTACATTCTTACGCGTTTAATATGGGGTGTTGAGTCCATTTCGTTGAGCAAGGAGTAGCTCTTGTCTATTCCATATTTGGCTTAAGGAACTTTATCTGTGCTCATTTCAATCTCTGGTTTTATGCAGCACCCCAACTCACCTTTCCCCTTAAGCAAGCATAAGTTGGTTTTCTAAATTTGAGACCCTGTTCTGTTCTGTAATTCAGTTCCTGTGTAGCCAAGTTTACATTCCGTGTATTACTGATATCTTATGATGTTTCTTTTTCTGTGTGACTTATTTCAGTTAGAATCATCATACCTGAATCCACTCATTGTGCTGCTAAGGGCCTGATGACACAGATTCCATTGCTGAGTGATATTGCTTTGTAAGTAAATACCACAACTTCTTTATCCATTTTTCACTTTCTGCAATGTTGAACTTGTACTGTAAACGAGGTTCTTGTAAACAGAGCCGATCCAAACTTTGCGGTGGCTGTGTCTTTTTGATTTTAATTTCCCTAAGCTATAGGACCATAAGTGGAAGTGCCCTAGGTTCTGTTGCTTTGTTTTTTAGATGTTTCAGGAAACACCATACACTTCTCCCAAGTGGTTGTTGGCAATTTACATCCCGCCCTTCAGCATAACAAGGCTCCCAGTTCTCCATGGCCTGTCCTGCCTTTCTGGATTTTACCCTTTTTTCAGATGGCCCTTTTGACCGGGGGGAAGTGAGACTTCATTGTAGTGCAGATTTCCTTTGCAAGCTTGCTTGGTTGGCCAAAAAGGGCGTATGCGTTTTTTCCTGAATATATTCAGGAAAAAACGCATACGCCCTTTTTGGCCAAGTGCATCATTGTGGACGTTCTGCCTCTTTTCCTATGCTTTCAATGCAATTCCAGTCTACCTCCTGAAATCGGTTTCCTGCAATTCTGCCCCGCTTTCAAGTCCTCTTGGCAGCCTTACTTCAGTCTATTTTTGGACGATAGCTGTCATTTATAACTCTGCAGGTTTGTGAATTACAGTGCCCCTGAGCTCCTTTCTTCAACTCGCTTTCTTGTGACCTGGCCGCAACACCGCAGGATGGCTTCAGGCCCTAATCAGGTTCCGGCACGGCACGCTGAGCCTTTGGTTATTTCCTCTTCCTGGTGGGAAATGAGAGTTAAATTTGCCCGTCCAGACACCTCCAGCTAGCCTCTCATTGGTTCTCGCTATTCCTGTTCATCTTCCGCAGAAATTGCAAACTGGGCCAAACAGGAGGTTAAAGGGACTGACTCTCCAAGTCGGGAGAGTGTTAGTAAAGCGTCTGGAATGTTGCACCCGAGTACCAGGGGAGGAAAACTGAGACATATTTGAACACGTCTCCCGTTCACATGGTTGATCATACGCTGGGTTCCACATGCATGTTTTAGCTGAAGGAAGAATACCTTAAACCTGGAGAGTTGAGACCCTTGTAATGGGTACCATGCAATATGACTTCAAAGGGTCTTCATTTGCTCAAGAACATCTCCAATCCTATCACTGCTGCGTTTATGCCCCTGTACACATGCTTAATTCTCTTTCGGAGACACAGCAATCCATAGGTTTTAAGATACTTACTAGTCAGGTGCATTCTTAGGCGTTTAATATGGGGTTTTGTGTCCATTTCGTTGAGCAAGGAGTAGCTCTTGTCTATTCCATATTTGGCTTAAGCAACTTTATCTGTGCTCATTTCAATCTCTGGTTTTATGCAGCACCCCAACTCACCTTTCCCCTTAAGCAAGCATAAGTTGGTTTTCTAAATTTGAGACCCTGTTCTGTTTTGGAATGCAGTTCCTGTGTAGCCAAGTTTACATTCCGTGTATTAGTGATATCTTATGATGTTTCTTTTTCTGTGTGACTTATTTCAGTTAGAATCATCGTACCTGAATCCACTCATTATGCTGCTACGGGCCTGATGACATAGATTTCATTGCTGAGTGATACTGCATTGTACGTAAGTACCACAAGTTCTTTATCCATTTTTCACTTTCTGTGATATTGAACTTGTACGGTAAACGAGGTTCTTGTAAACGGAGGCGTCCCAAACTTTGGGGTGGCTGTGTCTTTTTGATTTTAATTTCCCTAAGCTATAGGACCATAAGCGGAAGTGCCCTAGGTTCTGTTGCTTTGTTTTTAGATGTTTCAGGAAACACCATACACTTCTCCCAAGTGGTTGTTGGCAATTTACATCCCGCCCATCAGCATAACAAGGCTCCCAGTTCTCCATGGCCTGTCCTGCCTTTCTGGATTTTACACTTTTATCAGATGGCCCTTTTGACCGGGGGGAAGTGAGACTTCGTTGTAGTGCAGATTTCCTTTGCAAGCTTGCTTGGTTGGCCAAAAAGGGCGTATGCGTTTTTTCCTGGATATATTCAGGAAAAAACGCATACGCCCTTTTTGGCCAAGTGCATCATTGTGGACGTTCTGCCTCTTTTCCTATGCTTTCAATGCAATTCCAGTCTACCTCCTGAAATCGGTTTCCTGCAATTCTGCCCCGCTTTCAAGTCCTCTTGGCAGCCTTACTTCAGTCAATTTTTGGACGATAGCTGTCATTTATAACTCTGCATGTTTGTGAATTACAGTGCCCCTGAGCTCCTTTCTTCAACTCGCTTTCTTGTGAGCTGGCCGCAACACCGCAGGATGGCTTCAGGCCCTAATCTGGTTCCGGCACGGCACGCTGAGCCTTTGGTTAATTCCTCTTCCTGGTGGGAAATGAGAGTTAAATTTGCCCGTCCAGACACCTCCAGCTAGTCTCTCATTGGTTCTCGCTATTCCTGTTCATCTTCCACAGAAATTGCAAACTGGGCCAAACAGGAAGTTAAAGGGACTGACTCTCCAAGTGGGGAGAGTGTTAGTAAAGCATCTGGAATGTTGCACCCGAGTACCAGGGGAGGAAAACTGAGACATATTTGAACATGTCTCCCGTTCACATGGTTGATCATACTTGGGTTCCACATGCATGTTTTAGCTGAAGGAAGAATACCTTAACCTGTGTATTTGAAACCCGTGGAATGGGTACCATGCAATATGACTTCAAAGGGTCTTCATTTGCTCACCGAACCTCTCCAATCCTATCACTGCTGCGTTTATGCCCCTGTACACATGCTTGATTCTCTTTCGGAGACATAGCAATCCATAGGTTTTAAGATACTTACTAGTCAGGTACATTCTTAGGCGTTTAATATGCGGTGTTGAGTCCATTTCGTTGAGCAAGGAGTAGCTCTTGTCTATTCCATATTTGGCTTAAGGAACTTTATCTGTGCTCATTTCAATCTCTGGGTTTATGCAGCACCCCAACTCACCTTTCCCCTTAAGCAAGCATAAGTTGGTTTTCTAAATTTGAGACCCTGTTCTGTTCTGTAATTCAGTTCCTGTGTAGCCAAGTTTACATTCCGTGTATTACTGATATCTTATGATGTTTCTTTTTCTGTGTGACTTATTTCAGTTAGAATCATCATACCTGAATCCACTCATTGTGCTCCTAAGGGCCTGATGACATAGATTTCATTGCTGAGTGATATTGCTTTGTAAGTAAATACCACAACTTCTTTATCCATTTTTCACTTTCTGCGATGTTGAACTTGTACTGTAAACGAGGTTCTTGTAAACAGAGCCGTCCCAAACTTTGGGGTGGCTGTGTCTTTTTTATTTTAATTTCCCTAAGCTATAGGACCATAAGTGGCAGTGCCCTAGGCTCTGTTGCTTTGTTTTTTAGATGTTTCAGGAAACACCATACACTTCTCCTGAGTGTCTGTTGGTAATTTACATCCCGCCCATCAGCATAACAAGGCTCCCAGTTCTCCATGGCCTGTCCTGCCTTTCTGGATTTTACACTTTTTTCAGATGGCCCTTTTGACCGGGGGGAAGTGAGACTTCATTGTAGTGCAGATTTCCTTTGCAAGCTTGCTTGGTTGGCCAAAAAGTGCGTATGCGTTTTTTCCTGAATATATTCAGGAAAAAACGCATACGCCCTTTTTGGCCAAGTGCATCATTGTGGACGTTCTGCCTCTTTTCCTATGCTTTCAATGCAATTCCAGTCTACCTTCTGAAATCGGTTTCCTGCAATTCTGCCCCGCTTTCAAGTCCTCTTGGCAGCCTTACTTCAGTCTATTTTTGGACGATAGCTGTCATTTATAACTCTGCAGGTTTGTGAATTACAGTGCCCCTGAGCTCCTTTCTTCAACTCGCTTTCTTTTGAGCTGGCCGCAACACCGCAGGAAGGCTTCAGGCCCTAATCTGGTTCCGGCACGGCACGCTGAGCCTTTGGTTAATTCCTCTTCCTGGTGGGAAATGAGAGTTAAATTTGCCCGTCCAGACACCTCCAGCTAGCCTCTCATTGGTTCTCGCTATTCCTGTTCATCTTCCGCAGAAATTGCAAACTGGGCCAAACAGGAGGTTAAAGGGACTGACTCTCCAAGTCGGGAGAGTGTTAGTAAAGCGTCTGGAATGTTGCACCCGAGTACCAGGGTACGAAAACTGGGACATATTTGAACACGTCTCCCGATCACATGGTTGATCATACTCTAGGTTCCACATGCATGTTTTAGCTGAAGGAAGAATACCTTAAACCTGGGTAGTTGAAACCCGTGGAATGGGTACCATGCAATATGACTTCAAAGGGTCTTCATTTGCTCACCGAACCTCTCCAATCCTATCCCTGCTGCGTTTATGCCCCTGTACACATGCTTGATTCTCTTTCGGAGACATAGCAATCCATAGGTTTTGAGATACTTACTAGTCAGGTACATTCTTAGGCGTTTAATATGGGGTGTTGAGTCCATTTCGTTGAGCAAGGAGTAGCTCTTGTCTATTCCATATTTGGCTTAAGGAAATTTATCTGTGCTCATTTCAATCTCTGGTTTTATGCAGCACCCCAACTCACCTTTACCCTTAAGCAAGCATAAGTTGGTTTTCTAAATTTGAGAACCTGTTCTGTTCTGTCATTCAGTTCCTGTGTAGCCAACTTTACATTCCGTGTATTACTGATATCTTATGATGTTTCTTTTTCTGTGTGACTTATTTCAGTTAGAATCATCATACCTGAATCCACTCATTGTGCTGCTAAGGGCCTGATGACACAGATTTCATTGCTGAGTGATATTGCTTTGTAAGTAAATACCACAACTTCTTTATCCATTTTTCACTTTCTGCGATGTTGAACTTGTACTGTAAACGAGGTTCTTGTAAACAGAGGCGTCCCAAACTTTGGGGTGGCTGTGTCTTTTTGATTTTAATTTCCCTAAGCTATAAGACCATAAGTGGAAGTGCCCTAGGTTCTGTTGCTTTGTTTTTTAGATGTTTCAGGAAACACCATACACTTCTCCCGAGTGGTTGTTGGCAATTTACATCCCGCCCATCAGCATAACAAGGCTCCCAGTTCTCCATGGCCTGTCCTGCCTTTCTGGATTTTACACTTTTTTCAGATGGCCCTTTTGACCGGGGGGAAGTGAGACTTCATTGTAGTGCAGATTTCCTTTGCAAGCTTGCTTGGTTGGCCAAAAAGGGCGTATGCGTTTTTTCCTGAATATATTCAGGAAAAAACGCATATGCCCTTTTTGGCCAAGTGCATCATTTTGGACGTTCTGCCTCTTTTCCTATGCTTTCAATGCAATTCCAGTCTACCTCCTGAAATCGGTTTCCTGCAATTCTGCCCTGCTTTCAAGTCCTCTTGGCAGCCTTACTTCAGTCTATTTTTGGACGATAGCTGTCATTTATAACTCTGCAGGTTTGTGAATTACAGTGCCCCTGAGCTCCTTTCTTCAACTCGCTTTCTTTTGAGCTGGCCGCAACACCGCAGGATGGCTTCAGGCCCTAATCTGATTCTGGTACGGAACGCTGAGCCTTTGGTTATTTCCTCTTCCTGGTGGGAAATGAGAGTTAAATTTGCCCGTCCAGACACCTCCAGCTAGTCTCTCATTGGTTCTCGCTATTCCTGTTCATCTTCCGCAGAAATTGCAAACTGGGCCAAACAGGAGGTTAAAGGGACTGACTCTCCAAGTGGGGAGAGTGTTAGTAAAGCGTCTGGAATGTTGCACCCAAGTACCAGGGTACGAAAACTGAGACATATTTGAACACGTCTCCCGATCACATGGTTGATCATACTCTAGGTTCCACATGCATGTTTTAGCTGAAGGAAGAATACCTTAAACCTGGGTAGTTGAAACCCGTGGAATGGGTACCATGCAATATGACTTCAAAGGGTCTTCATTTGCTCACCGAACCTCTCCAATCCTATCACTGCTGCGTTTATGCCCCTGTACACATGCTTGATTCTCTTTCGGAGACATAGCAATCCATAGGTTTTAAGATACTTACTAGTCAGGTACATTCTTAGGCGTTTAATATGCGGTTTTGAGTCCATTTCGTTGAGCAAGGAGTAGCTCTTGTCTATTCCATATTTGGCTTAAGGAACTTTATCTGTGCTCATTTCAATCTCTGGTTTTATGCAGCACCCCAACTCACCTTTACCCTTAAGCAAGCATAAGTTGGTTTTCTAAATTTGAGAACCTGTTCTGTTCTGTCATTCAGTTCCTGTGTAGCCAAGTTTCCATTCCGTGTATTACTGATATCTTATGATGTTTCTTTTTCTGTGTGACTTATTTCAGTTAGAATCATCATACCTGAATCCACTCATTGTGCTCCTAAGGGCCTGATGACATAGATTTCATTGCTGAGTGATATTGCTTTGTAAGTAAATACCACAACTTCTTTATCCATTTTTCACTTTCTGCGATGTTGAACTTGTACTGTAAACGAGGTTCTTGTAAACAGAGCCGTCCCAAACTTTGGGGTGGCTGTGTCTTTTTGATTTTAATTTCCCTAAGCTATAGGACCATAAGTGGCAGTGCCCTAGGCTCTGTTGCTTTGTTTTTTAGATGTTTCAGGAAACACCATACACTTCTCCTGAGTGTCTGTTGGTAATTTACATCCCGCCCATCAGCATAACAAGGCTCCCAGTTCTCCATGGCCTGTCCTGCCTTTCTGGATTTTACACTTTTTTCAGATGGCCCTTTTGACAGGGGGGAAGTGAGACTTCATTGTAGTGCAGATTTCCTTTGCAAGCTTGCTTGGTTGGCCAAAAAGGGCGTATGCGTTTTTTCCTGAATATATTCAGGAAAAAACGCATACGCCCTTTTTGGCCAAGTGCATCATTGTGGACGTTCTGCCTCTTTTCCTATGCTTTCAATGCAATTCCAGTCTACCTCCTGAAATCGGTTTCCTGCAATTCTGCCCCGCTTTCAAGTCCTCTTGGCAGCCTTACTTCAGTCTATTTTTGGACGATAGCTGTCATTTATAACTCTGCAGGTTTGTGAATTACAGTGCCCCTGAGCTCCTTTCTTCAACTCGCTTTCTTTTGAGCTGGCCGCAACACCGCAGGAAGGCTTCAGGCCCTAATCTGGTTCCGGCACGGCACGCTGAGCCTTTGGTTAATTCCTCTTCCTGGTGGGAAATGAGAGTTAAATTTGCCCGTCCAGACACCTGCAGCTAGCCTCTCATTGGTTCTCGCTATTCCTGTTCATCTTCCGCAGAAATTGCAAACTGGGCCAAACAGGAGGTTAAAGGGACTGACTCTCCAAGTCGGGAGAGTGTTAGTAAAGCGTCTGGAATGTTGCACCCGAGTACCAGGGTACGAAAACTGGAACATATTTGAACACGTCTCCCGATGACATGGTTGATCATACTCTAGGTTCCACATGCATGTTTTAGCTGAAGGAAGAATACCTTAAACCTGGGTAGTTGAAACCCGTGTAATGGGTACCATGCAATATGACTTCAAAGGGTCTTCATTTGCTCACCGAACCTCTCCAATCCTATCACTGCTGCGTTTATGCCCCTGTACACATGCTTGATTCTCTTTCGGAGACATAGCAATCCATAGGTTTTAAGATACTTACTAGTCAGGTACATTCTTAGGCGTTTAATATGCGGTGTTGAGTCCATTTCGTTGAGCAAGGAGTAGCTCTTGTCTATTCCATATTTGGCTTAAGGAACTTTATCTGTGCTCATTTCAATCTCTGGTTTTATGCAGCACCCCAACTCACCTTTCCCCTTAAGCAAGCATAAGTTGGTTTTCTAAATTTGAGACCCTGTTCTGTTCTGTAATTCAGTTCCTGTGTAGCCAAGTTTACATTCCGTGTATTACTGATATCTTATGATGTTTCTTTTTCTGTGTGACTTATTTCAGTTAGAATCATCATACCTGAATCCACTCATTGTGCTCCTAAGGGCCTGATGACATAGATTTCATTGCTGAGTGATATTGCTTTGTAAGTAAATACCACAACTTCTTTATCCATTTTTCACTTTCTGCGATGTTGAACTTGTACTGTAAACGAGGTTCTTGTAAACAGAGCCGTCCCAAACTTCGGGGTGGCTGTGTCTTTTTGATTTTAATTTCCCTAAGCTATAGGACCATAAGTGGAAGTGCCCTAGGCTCTGTTGCTTTGTTTTTTAGATGTTTCAGGAAACACCATACACTTCTCCTGAGTGTCTGTTGGTAATTTACATCCCGCCCATCAGCATAACAAGGCTCCCAGTTCTCCATGGCCTGTCCTGCCTTTCTGGATTTTACACTTTTTTCAGATGGCCCTTTTGACAGGGGGGAAGTGAGACTTCATTGTAGTGCAGATTTCCTTTGCAAGCTTGCTTGGTTGGCCAAAAAGTGCGTATGCGTTTTTTCCTGAATATATTCAGGAAAAAACGCATACGCCCTTTTTGGCCAAGTGCATCATTGTGGACGTTCTGCCTCTTTTCCTATGCTTTCAATGCAATTCCAGTCTACCTTCTGAAATCGGTTTCCTGCAATTCTGCCCCGCTTTCAAGTCCTCTTGGCAGCCTTACTTCAGTCTATTTTTGGACGACAGCTGTCATTTATAACTCTGCAGGTTTGTGAATTACAGTGCCCCTGAGCTCCTTTCTTCAACTCGCTTTCTTTTGAGCTGGCCGCAACACCGCAGGAAGGCTTCAGGCCCTAATCTGGTTCCGGCACGGCACGCTGAGCCTTTGGTTAATTCCTCTTCCTGGTGGGAAATGAGAGTTAAATTTGCCCGTCCAGACACCTCCAGCTAGCCTCTCATTGGTTCTCGCTATTCCTGTTCATCTTCCGCAGAAATTGCAAACTGGGCCAAACAGGAGGTTAAAGGGACTGACTCTCCAAGTCGGGAGAGTGTTAGTAAAGCGTCTGGAATGTTGCACCCGAGTACCAGGGTACGAAAACTGGGACATATTTGAACACGTCTCCCGATCACATGGTTGATCATACTCTAGGTTCCACATGCATGTTTTAGCTGAAGGAAGAATACCTTAAACCTGGGTAGTTGAAACCCGTGGAATGGGTACCATGCAATATGACTTCAAAGGGTCTTCATTTGCTCACCGAACCTCTCCAATCCTATCACTGCTGCGTTTATGCCCCTGTACACATGCTTGATTCTCTTTCGGAGACATAGCAATCCATAGGTTTTAAGATACTTACTAGTCAGGTACATTCTTAGGCGTTTAATATGGGGTGTTGAGTCCATTTCGTTGAGCAAGGAGTAGCTCTTGTCTATTCCATATTTGGCTTAAGGAACTTTATCTGTGCTCATTTCAATCTCTGGTTTTATGCAGCACCCCAACTCACCTTTCCCCTTAAGCAAGCATAAGTTGGTTTTCTAAATTTGAGAACCTGTTCTGTTTTGGAATTCAGTTCCTGTGTAGCCAAGGTTACATTCCGTGTATTAGTGATATCTTATGATTTTTCTTTTTCTGTGTGACTTATTTCAGTTAGAATCATCGTACCTGAATCCACTCATGATGCTGCTACGGGCCTGATGACATAGATTTCATTGCTGAGTGATACTGCATTGTACGTAAGTACCACAAGTTCTTTATCCATTTTTCACTTTCTGTGATATTGAACTTGTACGGTAAACGAGGTTCTTGTAAACAGAGGCGTCCCAAACTTTGGGGTGGCTGTGTCTTTTTGATTTTAATTTCCCTAAGCTATAGGACCATAAGTGGAAGTGCCCTAGGCTCTGTTGCTTTGTTTTTTAGATGTTTCAGGAAACACCATACACTTCTCCCGAGTGGTTGTTGGCAATTTACATCCCGCCCATCAGCATAACAAGGCTCCCAGTTCTCCATGGCCTGTCCTGCCTTTCTGGATTTTACACTTTTTTCAGATGGCCCTTTTGACCGGGGGGAAGTGAGACTTCATTGTAGTGCAGATTTCCTTTGCAAGCTTGCTTGGTTGGCCAAAAAGGGCGTATGCGTTTTTTCCTGAATATATTCAGGAAAAAACGCATACGCCCTTTTTGGCCAAGTGCATCATTGTGGACGTTCTGCCTCTTTTCCTATGCTTTCAATGCAATTCCAGTCTACCTCCTGAAATCGGTTTCCTGCAATTCTGCCCTGCTTTCAAGTCCTCTTGGCAGCCTTACTTCAGTCTATTTTTGGACGATAGCTGTCATTTATAACTCTGCAGGTTTGTGAATTACAGTGCCCCTGAGCTCCTTTCTTCAACTCGCTTTCTTTTGAGCTGGCCGCAACACCGCAGGATGGCTTCAGGCCCTAATCTGGTTCCGGCACGGCACGCTGAGCCTCTGGTTATTTCCTCTTCCTGGTGGGAAATGAGAGTTAAATTTGCCCGTCCAGACACCTCCAGCTAGCCTCTCATTGGTTCTCGCTATTCCTGTTCATCTTCCGCAGAAATTGCAAACTGGGCCAAACAGGAGGTTAAAGGGACTGACTCTCCAAGTGGGGAGAGTGTTAGTAAAGCGTCTGGAATGTTGCACCCGAGTACCAGGGTACGAAAACTGGGACATATTTGAACACGTCTCCCGATCACATGGTTGATCATACTCTAGGTTCCACATGCATGTTTTAGCTGAAGGAAGAATACCTTAAACCTGGGTATTTGAAACCCGTGGAATGGGTACCATGAAATATGACTTCAAAGGGTCTTCATTTGCTCACCGAACCTCTCCAATCCTATCACTGCTGCGTTTATGCCCCTGTACACATGCTTGATTCTCTTTCGGAGACATAGCAATCCATAGGTTTTAAGATACTTACTAGTCAGGTACATTCTTAGGCGTTTAATATGCGGTGTTGAGTCCATTTCGTTGAGCAAGGAGTAGCTCTTGTCTATTCCATATTTGGCTTAAGGAACTTTATCTGTGCTCATTTCAATCTCTGGTTTTATGCAGCACCCCAACTCACCTTTCCCCTTAAGCAAGCATAAGTTGGTTTTCTAAATTTGAGACCCTGTTCTGTTCTGTAATTCAGTTCCTGTGTAGCCAAGTTTACATTCCGTGTATTAGTGATATCTTATGATGTTTCTTTTTCTGTGTGACTTATTTCAGTTAGAATCATCGTACCTGAATCCACTCATTATGCTGCTACGGGCCTGATGACATAGATTTCATTGCTGAGTGATACTGCATTGTACGTAAGTACCACAAGTTCTTTATCCATTTTTCACTTTCTGTGATATTGAACTTGTATGGTAAACGAGGTTCTTGTAAACAGAGGCGTCCCAAACTTTGGGGTGGCTGTGTCTTTTTGATTTTAATTTCCCTAAGCTATAGGACCATAAGTGGAAGTGCCCTAGGCTCTGTTGCTTTGTTTTTTAGATGTTTCAGGAAACACCATACACTTCTCCCTAGTGGTTGTTGGCAATTTACATCCCGCCCATCAGCATAACAAGGCTCCCAGTTCTCCATGGCCTGTCCTGCCTTTCTGGATTTTACACTTTTATCAGATGGCCCTTTTGACCGGGGGGAAGTGAGACTTCGTTGTAGTGCAGATTTCCTTTGCAAGCTTGCTTGGTTGGCCAAAAAGGGCGTATGCGTTTTTTCCTGGATATATTCAGGAAAAAACGCATACGCCCTTTTTGGCCAAGTGCATCATTGTGGACGTTCTGCCTCTTTTCCTATGCTTTCAATGCAATTCCAGTCTACCTCCTGAAATCGGTTTCCTGCAATTCTGCCCCGCTTTCAAGTCCTCTTGGCAGCCTTACTTCAGTCAATTTTTGGACGATAGCTGTCATTTATAACTCTGCATGTTTGTGAATTACAGTGCCCCTGAGCTCCTTTCTTCAACTCGCTTTCTTGTGAGCTGGCCGCAACACCGCAGGATGGCTTCAGGCCCTAATCTGGTTCCGGCACGGCACGCTGAGCCTTTGGTTAATTCCGCTTCCTGGTGGGAAATGAGAGTTAAATTTGCCCGTCCAGACACCTCCAGCTAGTCTCTCATTGGTTCTCGCTATTCCTGTTCATCTTCCTCAGAAATTGCAAACTGGGCCAAACAGGAAGTTAAAGGGACTGACTCTCCAAGTGGGGAGAGTGTTAGTAAAGCATCTGGAATGTTGCACCCGAGTACCAGGGGAGGAAAACTGAGACATATTTGAACATGTCTCCCGTTCACATGGTTGATCATACTTGGGTTCCACATGCATGTTTTAGCTGAAGGAAGAATACCTTAACCTGTGTATTTGAAACCCGTGGAATGGGTACCATGCAATATGACTTCAAAGGGTCTTCATTTGCTCACCGAACCTCTCCAATCCTATCACTGCTGCGTTTATGCCCCTGTACACATGCTTGATTCTCTTTCGGAGACATAGCAATCCATAGGTTTTAAGATACTTACTAGTCAGGTACATTCTTAGGCGTTTAATATGCGGTGTTGAGTCCATTTCGTTGAGCAAGGAGTAGCTCTTGTCTATTCCATATTTGGCTTAAGGAACTTTATCTGTGCTCATTTCAATCTCTGGGTTTATGCAGCACCCCAACTCACCTTTCCCCTTAAGCAAGCATAAGTTGGTTTTCTAAATTTGAGACCCTGTTCTGTTCTGTAATTCAGTTCCTGTGTAGCCAAGTTTACATTCCGTGTATTACTGATATCTTATGATGTTTCTTTTTCTGTGTGACTTAGTTCAGTTAGAATCATCATACCTGAATCCACTCATTGTGCTCCTAAGGGCCTGATGACATAGATTTCATTGCTGAGTGATATTGCTTTGTAAGTAAATACCACAACTTCTTTATCCATTTTTCACTTTCTGCGATGTTGAACTTGTACTGTAAACGAGGTTCTTGTAAACAGAGGCGTCCCAAACTTTGGGGTGGCTGTGTCTTTTTGATTTTAATTTCCCTAAGCTATAGGACCATAAGTGGCAGTGCCCTAGGCTCTGTTGCTTTGTTTTTTAGATGTTTCAGGAAACACCATACACTTCTCCTGAGTGTCTGTTGGTAATTTACATCCCGCCCATCAGCATAACAAGGCTCCCAGTTTTCCATGGCCTGTCCTGCCTTTCTGGATTTTACACTTTTTTCAGATGGCCCTTTTGACCGGGGGGAAGTGAGACTTCATTGTAGTGCAGATTTCCTTTGCAAGCTTGCTTGGTTGGCCAAAAACGGCGTATGCGTTTTTTCCTGAATATATTCAGGAAAAAACGCATACGCCCTTTTTGGCCAAGTGCATCATTGTGGACGTTCTGCCTCTTTTCCTATGCTTTCAATGCAATTCCAGTCTACCTTCTGAAATCGGTTTCCTGCAATTCTGCCCCGCTTTCAAGTCCTCTTGGCAGCCTTACTTCAGTCTATTTTTGGACGATAGCTGTCATTTATAACTCTGCAGGTTTGTGAATTACAGTGCCCCTGAGCTCCTTTCTTCAACTCGCTTTCTTTTGAGCTGGCCGCAACACCGCAGGATGGCTTCAGGCCCTAATCTGGTTCCGGCACGGCACGCTGAGGCTTTGGTTAATTCCTCTTCCTGGTGGGAAATGAGAGTTAAATTTGCCCGTCCAGACACCTTCAGCTAGCCTCTCATTGGTTCTCGCTATTCCTGTTCATCTTCCGCAGAAATTGCAAATTGGGCCAAACAGGAGGTTAAAGGGACTGACTCTCCAAGTCGGGAGAGTGTTAGTAAAGCGTCTGGAATGTTGCACCCGAGTACCAGGGTACGAAAACTGGGACATATTTGAACACGTTTTACGATCACATGGTTGATCATACTCTAGGTTCCACATGCATGTTTTAGCTGAAGGAAGAATACCTTAAACCTGGGTAGTTGAAACCCGTGGAATGGGTACCATGCAATATGACTTCAAAGGGTCTTCATTTGCTCACCGAACATCTCCAATCCTATCACTGCTGCGTTTATGCCCCTGTACACATGCTTGATTCTCTTTCGGAGACATAGCAATCCATAGGTTTTAAGATACTTACTAGTCAGGTACATTCTTAGGCGTTTAATATGCGGTGTTGAGTCCATTTCTTTGAGCAAGGAGTAGCTCTTGTCTATTCCATATTTGGCTTAAGGAACATTATCTGTGCTCATTTCAATCTCTGGGTTTATGCAGCACCCCAACTCACCTTTCCCCTTAAGCAAGCATAAGTTGGTTTTCTAAATTTGAGACCCTGTTCTGTTCTGTAATTCAGTTCCTGTGTAGCCAAGTTTACATTCCGTGTATTACTGATATCTTATGATGTTTCTTTTTCTGTGTGACTTAGTTCAGTTAGAATCATCATACCTGAATCCACTCATTGTGCTCCTAAGGGCCTGATGACATAGATTTCATTGCTGAGTGATATTGCTTTGTAAGTAAATACCACAACTTCTTTATCCATTTTTCACTTTCTGCGATGTTGAACTTGTACTGTAAACGAGGTTCTTGTAAACAGAGCCGTCCCAAACTTTGGGGTGGCTGTGTCTTTTTTATTTTAATTTCCCTAAGCTATAGGACCATAAGTGGCAGTGCCCTAGGCTCTGTTGCTTTGTTTTTTAGATGTTTCAGGAAACACCATACACTTCTCCTGAGTGTCTGTTGGTAATTTACATCCCGCCCATCAGCATAACAAGGCTCCCAGTTTTCCATGGCCTGTCCTGCCTTTCTGGATTTTACACTTTTTTCAGATGGCCCTTTTGACCGGGGGGAAGTGAGACTTCATTGTAGTGCAGATTTCCTTTGCAAGCTTGCTTGGTTGGCCAAAAAGTGCGTATGCGTTTTTTCCTGAATATATTCAGGAAAAAACGCATACGCCCTTTTTGGCCAAGTGCATCATTGTGGACGTTCTGCCTCTTTTCCTATGCTTTCAATGCAATTCCAGTCTACCTTCTGAAATCGGTTTCCTGCAATTCTGCCCCGCTTTCAAGTCCTCTTGGCAGCCTTACTTCAGTCTATTTTTGGACGATAGCTGTCATTTATAACTCTGCAGGTTTGTGAATTACAGTGCCCCTGAGCTCCTTTCTTCAACTCGCTTTCTTTTGAGCTGGCCGCAACACCGCAGGAAGGCTTCAGGCCCTAATCTGGTTCCGGCACGGCACGCTGAGCCTTTGGTTAATTCCTCTTCCTGGTGGGAAATGAGAGTTAAATTTGCCCGTCCAGACACCTCCAGCTAGCCTCTCATTGGTTCTCGCTATTCCTGTTCATCTTCCGCAGAAATTGCAAACTGGGCCAAACAGGAGGTTAAAGGGACTGACTCTCCAAGTCGGGAGAGTGTTAGTAAAGCGTCTGGAATGTTGCACCCGAGTACCAGGGTACGAAAACTGGGACATATTTGAACACGTCTCCCGATCACATGGTTGATCATACTCTAGGTTCCACATGCATGTTTTAGCTGAAGGAAGAATACCTTAAACCTGGGTAGTTGAAACCCGTGGAATGGGTACCATGCAATATGACTTCAAAGGGTCTTCATTTGCTCACCGAACCTCTCCAATCCTATCCCTGCTGCGTTTATGCCCCTGTACACATGCTTGATTCTCTTTCGGAGACATAGCAATCCATAGGTTTTGAGATACTTACTAGTCAGGTACATTCTTAGGCGTTTAATATGGGGTGTTGAGTCCATTTCGTTGAGCAAGGAGTAGCTCTTGTCTATTCCATATTTGGCTTAAGGAAATTTATCTGTGCTCATTTCAATCTCTGGTTTTATGCAGCACCCCAACTCACCTTTACCCTTAAGCAAGCATAAGTTGGTTTTCTAAATTTGAGAACCTGTTCTGTTCTGTCATTCAGTTCCTGTGTAGCCAACTTTACATTCCGTGTATTACTGATATCTTATGATGTTTCTTTTTCTGTGTGACTTATTTCAGTTAGAATCATCATACCTGAATCCACTCATTGTGCTGCTAAGGGCCTGATGACACAGATTTCATTGCTGAGTGATATTGCTTTGTAAGTAAATACCACAACTTCTTTATCCATTTTTCACTTTCTGCGATGTTGAACTTGTACTGTAAACGAGGTTCTTGTAAACAGAGCCGATCCAAACTTTGGGGTGGCTGTGTCTTTTTGATTTTAATTTCCCTAAGCTATAGGACCATAAGTGGAAGTGCCCTAGGCTCTGTTGCTTTGTTTTTTAGATGTTTCAGGAAACACCATACACTTCTCCTGAGTGTCTGTTGGTAATTTACATCCCGCCCATCAGCATAACAAGGCTCCCAGTTCTCCATGGCCTGTCCTGCCTTTCTGGATTTTACACTTTTTTCAGATGGCCCTTTTGACAGGGGGGAAGTGAGACTTCATTGTAGTGCAGATTTCCTTTGCAAGCTTGCTTGGTTGGCCAAAAAGGGCGTATGCGTTTTTTCCTGAATATATTCAGGAAAAAACGCATACGCCCTTTTTGGCCAAGTGCATCATTGTGGACGTTCTGCCTCTTTTCCTATGCTTTCAATGCAATTCCAGTCTACCTTCTGAAATCGGTTTCCTGCAATTCTGCCCCGCTTTCAAGTCCTCTTGGCAGCCTTACTTCAGTCTATTTTTGGACGATAGCTGTCATTTATAACTCTGCAGGTTTGTGAATTACAGTGCCCCTGAGCTCCTTTCTTCAACTCGCTTTCTTTTGAGCTGGCCGCAACACCGCAGGAAGGCTTCAGGCCCTAATCTGGTTCCGGCACGGCACGCTGAGCCTTTGGTTAATTCCTCTTCCTGGTGGGAAATGAGAGTTAAATTTGCCCGTCCAGACACCTGCAGCTAGCCTCTCATTGGTTCTCGCTATTCCTGTTCATCTTCCGCAGAAATTGCAAACTGGGCCAAACAGGAGGTTAAAGGGACTGACTCTCCAAGTCGGGAGAGTGTTAGTAAAGCGTCTGGAATGTTGCACCCGAGTACCAGGGTACGAAAACTGGAACATATTTGAACACGTCTCCCGATCACATGGTTGATCATACTCTAGGTTCCACATGCATGTTTTAGCTGAAGGAAGAATACCTTAAACCTGGGTAGTTGAAACCCGTGTAATGGGTACCATGCAATATGACTTCAAAGGGTCTTCATTTGCTCACCGAACCTCTCCAATCCTATCACTGCTGCGTTTATGCCCCTGTACACATGCTTGATTCTCTTTCGGAGACATAGCAATCCATAGGTTTTAAGATACTTACTAGTCAGGTACATTCTTAGGCGTTTAATATGCGGTGTTGAGTCCATTTCGTTGAGCAAGGAGTAGCTCTTGTCTATTCCATATTTGGCTTAAGGAACTTTATCTGTGCTCATTTCAATCTCTGGTTTTATGCAGCACCCCAACTCACCTTTCCCCTTAAGCAAGCATAAGTTGGTTTTCTAAATTTGAGACCCTGTTCTGTTCTGTAATTCAGTTCCTGTGTAGCCAAGTTTACATTCCGTGTATTACTGATATCTTATGATGTTTCTTTTTCTGTGTGACTTATTTCAGTTAGAATCATCATACCTGAATCCACTCATTGTGCTCCTAAGGGCCTGATGACATAGATTTCATTGCTGAGTGATATTGCTTTGTAAGTAAATACCACAACTTCTTTATCCATTTTTCACTTTCTGCGATGTTGAACTTGTACTGTAAACGAGGTTCTTGTAAACAGAGCCGTCCCAAACTTCGGGGTGGCTGTGTCTTTTTGATTTTAATTTCCCTAAGCTATAGGACCATAAGTGGAAGTGCCCTAGGCTCTGTTGCTTTGTTTTTTAGATGTTTCAGGAAACACCATACACTTCTCCTGAGTGTCTGTTGGTAATTTACATCCCGCCCATCAGCATAACAAGGCTCCCAGTTCTCCATGGCCTGTCCTGCCTTTCTGGATTTTACACTTTTTTCAGATGGCCCTTTTGACAGGGGGGAAGTGAGACTTCATTGTAGTGCAGATTTCCTTTGCAAGCTTGCTTGGTTGGCCAAAAAGGGCGTATGCGTTTTTTCCTGAATATATTCAGGAAAAAACGCATACGCCCTTTTTGGCCAAGTGCATCATTGTGGACGTTCTGCCTCTTTTCCTATGCTTTCAATGCAATTCCAGTCTACCTTCTGAAATCGGTTTCCTGCAATTCTGCCCCGCTTTCAACTCCTCTTGGCAGCCTTACTTCAGTCTATTTTTGGACGACAGCTGTCATTTATAACTCTGCAGGTTTGTGAATTACAGTGCCCCTGAGCTCCTTTCTTCAACTCGCTTTCTTTTGAGCTGGCCGCAACACCGCAGGAAGGCTTCAGGCCCTAATCTGGTTCCGGCACGGCACGCTGAGCCTTTGGTTAATTCCTCTTCCTGGTGGGAAATGAGAGTTAAATTTGCCCGTCCAGACACCTCCAGCTAGCCTCTCATTGGTTCTCGCTATTCCTGTTCATCTTCCGCAGAAATTGCAAACTGGGCCAAACAGGAGGTTAAAGGGACTGACTCTCCAAGTCGGGAGAGTGTTAGTAAAGCGTCTGGAATGTTGCACCCGAGTACCAGGGTACGAAAACTGGGACATATTTGAACACGTCTCCCGATCACATGGTTGATCATACTCTAGGTTCCACATGCATGTTTTAGCTGAAGGAAGAATACCTTAAACCTGGGTAGTTGAAACCCGTGGAATGGGTACCATGCAATATGACTTCAAAGGGTCTTCATTTGCTCACCGAACCTCTCCAATCCTATCACTGCTGCGTTTATGCCCCTGTACACATGCTTGATTCTCTTTCGGAGACATAGCAATCCATAGGTTTTAAGATACTTACTAGTCAGGTACATTCTTAGGCGTTTAATATGGGGTGTTGAGTCCATTTCGTTGAGCAAGGAGTAGCTCTTGTCTATTCCATATTTGGCTTAAGGAACTTTATCTGTGCTCATTTCAATCTCTGGTTTTATGCAGCACCCCAACTCACCTTTCCCCTTAAGCAAGCATAAGTTGGTTTTCTAAATTTGAGAACCTGTTCTGTTTTGGAATTCAGTTCCTGTGTAGCCAAGGTTACATTCCGTGTATTAGTGATATCTTATGATTTTTCTTTTTCTGTGTGACTTATTTCAGTTAGAATCATCGTACCTGAATCCACTCATGATGCTGCTACGGGCCTGATGACATAGATTTCATTGCTGAGTGATACTGCATTGTACGTAAGTACCACAAGTTCTTTATCCATTTTTCACTTTCTGTGATATTGAACTTGTACGGTAAACGAGGTTCTTGTAAACAGAGGCGTCCCAAACTTTGGGGTGGCTGTGTCTTTTTGATTTTAATTTCCCTAAGCTATAGGACCATAAGTGGAAGTGCCCTAGGCTCTGTTGCTTTGTTTTTTAGATGTTTCAGGAAACACCATACACTTCTCCCTAGTGGTTGTTGGCAATTTACATCCCGCCCATCAGCATAACAAGGCTCCCAGTTCTCCATGGCCTGTCCTGCCTTTCTGGATTTTACACTTTTTTCAGATGGCCCTTTTGACCGGGGGGAAGTGAGACTTCATTGTAGTGCAGATTTCCTTTGCAAGCTTGCTTGGTTGGCCAAAAAGGGCGTATGCGTTTTTTCCTGAATATATTCAGGAAAAAACGCATACGCCCTTTTTGGCCAAGTGCATCATTGTGGACGTTCTGCCTCTTTTCCTATGCTTTCAATGCAATTCCAGTCTACCTCCTGAAATCGGTTTCCTGCAATTCTGCCCTGCTTTCAAGTCCTCTTGGCAGCCTTACTTCAGTCTATTTTTGGACGATAGCTGTCATTTATAACTCTGCAGGTTTGTGAATTACAGTGCCCCTGAGCTCCTTTCTTCAACTCGCTTTCTTTTGAGCTGGCCGCAACACCGCAGGATGGCTTCAGGCCCTAATCTGATTCTGGTACGACACGCTGAGCCTTTGGTTATTTCCTCTTCCTGGTGGGAAATGAGAGTTAAATTTGCCCGTCCAGACACCTCCAGCTAGCCTCTCATTGGTTCTCGCTATTCCTGTTCATCTTCCGCAGAAATTGCAAACTGGGCCAAACAGGAGGTTAAAGGGACTGACTCTCCAAGTGGGGAGAGTGTTAGTAAAGCGTCTGGAATGTTGCACCCGAGTACCAGGGTACGAAAACTGGGACATATTTGAACACGTCTCCCGATCACATGGTTGATCATACTCTAGGTTCCACATGCATGTTTTAGCTGAAGGAAGAATACCTTAAACCTGGGTAGTTGAAACCCGTGGAATGGGTACCATGCAATATGACTTCAAAGGGTCTTCATTTGCTCACCGAACCTCTCCAATCCTATCACTGCTGCGTTTATGCCCCTGTACACATGCTTGATTCTCTTTCGGAGACATAGCAATCCATAGGTTTTAAGATACTTACTAGTCAGGTACATTCTTAGGCGTTTAATATGGGGTGTTGAGTCCATTTCGTTGAGCAAGGAGTAGCTCTTGTCTATTCCATATTTGGCTTAAGGAACTTTATCTGTGCTCATTTCAATCTCTGGTTTTATGCAGCACCCCAACTCACCTTTCCCCTTAAGCAAGCATAAGTTGGTTTTCTAAATTTGAGAACCTGTTCTGTTTTGGAATTCAGTTCCTGTGTAGCCAAGGTTACATTCCGTGTATTAGTGATATCTTATGATTTTTCTTTTTCTGTGTGACTTATTTCAGTTAGAATCATCGTACCTGAATCCACTCATGATGCTGCTACGGGCCTGATGACATAGATTTCATTGCTGAGTGATACTGCATTGTACGTAAGTACCACAAGTTCTTTATCCATTTTTCACTTTCTGTGATATTGAACTTGTACGGTAAACGAGGTTCTTGTAAACAGAGGCGTCCCAAACTTTGGGGTGGCTGTGTCTTTTTGATTTTAATTTCCCTAAGCTATAGGACCATAAGTGGAAGTGCCCTAGGCTCTGTTGCTTTGTTTTTTAGATGTTTCAGGAAACACCATACACTTCTCCCTAGTGGTTGTTGGCAATTTACATCCCGCCCATCAGCATAACAAGGCTCCCAGTTCTCCATGGCCTGTCCTGCCTTTCTGGATTTTACACTTTTTTCAGATGGCCCTTTTGACCGGGGGGAAGTGAGACTTCATTGTAGTGCAGATTTCCTTTGCAAGCTTGCTTGGTTGGCCAAAAAGGGCGTATGCGTTTTTTCCTGAATATATTCAGGAAAAAACGCATACGCCCTTTTTGGCCAAGTGCATCATTGTGGACGTTCTGCCTCTTTTCCTATGCTTTCAATGCAATTCCAGTCTACCTCCTGAAATCGGTTTCCTGCAATTCTGCCCTGCTTTCAAGTCCTCTTGGCAGCCTTACTTCAGTCTATTTTTGGACGATAGCTGTCATTTATAACTCTGCAGGTTTGTGAATTACAGTGCCCCTGAGCTCCTTTCTTCAACTCGCTTTCTTTTGAGCTGGCCGCAACACCGCAGGATGGCTTCAGGCCCTAATCTGATTCTGGTACGACACGCTGAGCCTTTGGTTATTTCCTCTTCCTGGTGGGAAATGAGAGTTAAATTTGCCCGTCCAGACACCTCCAGCTAGCCTCTCATTGGTTCTCGCTATTCCTGTTCATCTTCCGCAGAAATTGCAAACTGGGCCAAACAGGAGGTTAAAGGGACTGACTCTCCAAGTGGGGAGAGTGTTAGTAAAGCGTCTGGAATGTTGCACCCGAGTACCAGGGTACGAAAACTGGGACATATTTGAACACGTCTCCCGATCACATGGTTGATCATACTCTAGGTTCCACATGCATGTTTTAGCTGAAGGAAGAATACCTTAAACCTGGGTAGTTGAAACCCGTGGAATGGGTACCATGAAATATGACTTCAAAGGGTCTTCATTTGCTCACCGAACCTCTCCAATCCTATCACTGCTGCGTTTATGCCCCTGTACACATGCTTGATTCTCTTTCGGAGACATAGCAATCCATAGGTTTTAAGATACTTACTAGTCAGGTACATTCTTAGGCGTTTAATATGGGGTGTTGAGTCCATTTCGTTGAGCAAGGAGTAGCTCTTGTCTATTCCATATTTGGCTTAAGGAACTTTATCTGTGCTCATTTCAATCTCTGGTTTTATGCAGCACCCCAACTCACCTTTCCCCTTAAGCAAGCATAAGTTGGTTTTCTAAATTTGAGAACCTGTTCTGTTTTGGAATTCAGTTCCTGTGTAGCCAAGGTTACATTCCGTGTATTAGTGATATCTTATGATTTTTCTTTTTCTGTGTGACTTATTTCAGTTAGAATCATCGTACCTGAATCCACTCATGATGCTGCTACGGGCCTGATGACATAGATTTCATTGCTGAGTGATACTGCATTGTACGTAAGTACCACAAGTTCTTTATCCATTTTTCACTTTCTGTGATATTGAACTTGTACGGTAAACGAGGTTCTTGTAAACAGAGGCGTCCCAAACTTTGGGGTGGCTGTGTCTTTTTGATTTTAATTTCCCTAAGCTATAGGACCATAAGTGGAAGTGCCCTAGGCTCTGTTGCTTTGTTTTTTAGATGTTTCAGGAAACACCATACACTTCTCCCTAGTGGTTGTTGGCAATTTACATCCCGCCCATCAGCATAACAAGGCTCCCAGTTCTCCATGGCCTGTCCTGCATTTCTGGATTTTACACTTTTTTCAGATGGCCCTTTTGACCGGGGAGAAGTGAGACTTCATTGTAGTGCAGATTTCCTTTGCAAGCTTGCTTGGTTGGCCAAAAAGGGCGTATGCGTTTTTTCCTGAATATATTCAGGAAAAAACGCATACGCCCTTTTTGGCCAAGTGCATCATTGTGGACGTTCTGCCTCTTTTCCTATGCTTTCAATGCAATTCCAGTCTACCTCCTGAAATCGGTTTCCTGCAATTCTGCCCTGCTTTCAAGTCCTCTTGGCAGCCTTACTTCAGTGTATTTTTGGAGGATAGCTGTCATTTATAACTCTGCAGGTTTGTGAATTACAGTGCCCCTGAGCTCCTTTCTTCAACTCGCTTTCTTTTGAGCTGGCCGCAACACCGCAGGATGGCTTCAGGCCCTAATCTGATTCTGGTACGGCACGCTGAGCCTTTGGTTAATTCCTCTTCCTGGTGGGAAATGAGAGTTAAATTTGCCCATCCAGACACCTCCAGGTAGTCTCTCAATGGTTCTCGCTATTCCTGTTCATCTTCCGCAGAAATTGCAAACTGGGCCAAACAGGAGGTTAAAGGGACTGACTCTCCAAGTCGGGAGAGTGTTAGTAAAGCATCTGGAATGTTGCACCCGAGTACCAGGGTACGAAAACTGGGACATATTTGAACAGGTCTCCCGATCACATGGTTGATCATACTCTAGGTTCCAAATGCATGTTTTAGCTGAAGGAAGAATACCTTAAACCTGGGTAGTTGAAATCCGTGGAATGGGTACCATGCAATATGACTTCAAAGGGTCTTCATTTGCTCACCGAACCTCTCCAATCCTATCACTGCTGCGTTTATGCCCCTGTACACATGCTTGATTCTCTTTCGGAGACATAGCAATCCCTAGGTTTTAAGATACTTACTAGTCAGGTACATTCTTAGGCGTTTAATATGGGGTGTTGAGTCCATTTCGTTGAGCAAGGAGTAGCTCTTGTCTATTCCATATTTGGCTTAACTAAATTTATCTGTGCTCATTTCAATCTCTGGTTTTATGCAGCACCCCAACTCACCTTTCCCCTTAAGCAAGCATAAGTTGGTTTTTTAAATTTGAGACACTGTTCTGTTTTGTAATTCAGTTCCTGTGTAGCCAAGTTTACATTCCGTGTATTAGTGATATCTTATGATGTTTCTTTTTCTGTGTGACTTATTTCAGTTAGAATCATCGTACCTGAATCCACTCATTGTGCTGCTAAGGGCCTGATGACACAGATTTCATTGCTGAGTGATATTGCTTTGTAAGTAAATACCACAAGTTCTTTATCCATTTTTCACTTTCTCCGATGTTGAACTTGTACTGTAAACGAGGTTCTTGTAAACAGAGCCGTTCGAAAGTTTGGGGTGGCTGTGTCTTTTTGATTTTAATTTCCCTAAGCTATAGGACCATAAGTGGAAGTGCCCTAGGTTCTGTTGCTTTGTTTTTTAGATGTTTCAGGAAACACCATACACTTCTCCCGAGTGGTTGTTGGCAATTTACATCCCGCCCATCAGCATAACAAGGCTCCCAGTTCTCCATGGCCTGTCTTGCCTTTCTGGATTTTACACTTTTTTCAGATGGCCCTTTTGACCGGGGGGAAGTGAGACTTCATTGTAGTGCAGATTTCCTTTGCAAGCTTGCTTGGTTGGCCAAAAAGGGCGTATGCGTATTTTCCTGAATATGTTCAGGAAAAAACGCATACGCCCTTTTTGGCCAAGTGCATCATTTTGGACGTTCTGCCTCTTTTCCTATGCTTTCAATGCCATTCCAGTCTACCTCCTGAAATCGGTTTCCTGCAATTCTGCCCCGCTTTCAAGTCCTCTTGGCAGCCTTACTTCAGTCTATTTTTGGACGATAGCTGTCATTTATAAGTCTGCAGGTTTGTGAATTACAGTGCCCCTGAGCTCCTTTCTTCAACTCGCTTTCTTGTGACCTGGCCGCAACACCGCAGGATGGCTTCAGGCCCTAATCTGGTTCTGGCACGGCACGCTGAGCCTTTGGTTAATTCCTCTTCTTGGTGGGAAATGAGAGTTAAATTTGCCCGTCCAGACACCTCCAGCTAGTCTCTCATTGGTTCTCGCTATTCCTGTTCATCTTCCGCAGAAATTGCAAACTGGGCCAAACAGGAGGTTAAAGGGACTGACTCTCCAAGTCGGGAGAGTGTTAGTAAAGCGTCTGGAATGTTGCACCCGAGTACCAGGGGAGGAAAACTGAGACATATTTGAACACGTCTCCCGATCTCATGGTTGATCATACTCTAGGTTCCACATGCATGTTTTAGCTGAGGAAGAATACCTTAAACCTGGGTATTTGAAACCCGTGGAATGGGTACCATGCAATATGACTTCAAAGGGTCTTCATTTGCTCACCGAACATCTCCAATCCTATCACTGCTGCGTTTATGCCCCTGTACACACGCTTGATTCTCTTTCGGAGTCATAGCAATCCATAGGTTTTAAGATACTTACTAGTCAGGTACATTCTTAGGCGTTTAATATGCGGTGTTGAGTCCATTTCGTTGAGCAAGGAGTAGCTCTTGTCTATTCCACATTTGGCTTAAGGAACTTTATCTGTGCTCATTTCAATCTCTGGTTTTATGCAGCACCCCAACTCACCTTTCCCCTTAAGCAAGCATAAGTTGGTTTTCTAAATTTGAGACCCTGTTCTGTTCTGTAATTCAGTTCCTGTGTAGCCAAGTTTACATTCCGTGTATTAGTGATATCTTATGATGTTTCTTTTTCTGTGTGACTTATTTCAGTTAGAATCATTGTACCTGAATCCACTCATTATGCTGCTACGGGCCTGATGACATAGATTTCATTGCTGAGTGATACTGCATTGTACGTAAGTACCACAAGTTCTTTATCCATTTTTCACTTTCTGTGATATTGAACTTGTATGGTAAACGAGGTTCTTATAAACGGAGGCGTCCCAAACTTTGGGGTGGCTGTGTCTTTTTGATTTTAATTTCCCTAAGCTATAGGACCATAAGTGGAAGTGCCCTAGGCACTGTTGCTTTGTTTTTTAGATGTTTCAGGAAACACCATACACTTCTCCCCAGTGGTTGTTGGCAATTTACATCCCGCCCATCAGCATAACAAGGCTCCCAGTTCTCCATGGCCTGTCCTGCCTTTCTGGATTTTACACTTTTTTCAGATGGCCCTTTTGCCCGGGGGGAAGTGAGACTTCATTGTAGTGCAGATTTCCTTTGCAAGCTTGCTTGGTTGGCCAAAAAGGGCGTATGAGTTTTTTCCTGAATATATTCAGGAAAAAACGCATATGCCCTTTTTGGCCAAGTGCATCATTTTGGACGTTCTGCCTCTTTTCCTATGCTTTCAATGCAATTCCAGTCTACCTCCTGAAATCGGTTTCCTGCAATTCTGCCCCGCTTTCAAGTCCTCTTGGCAGCCTTACTTCAGTCTATTTTTGGACGATAGCTGTCATTTATAACTCTGCAGGTTTGTGAATTACAGTGCCCCTGAGCTCCTTTCTTCAACTCGCTTTCTTGTGACCTGGCCGCAACACCGCAGGATGGCTTCAGGCCCTAATCTGGTTCCGGCACGGCATGCTGAGCCTTTGGTTATTTCCTCTTCCTGGTGGGAAATGAGAGTTAAATTTGCCCGTCCAGACACCTCCAGCTAGCCTCTCATTGGTTCTCGCTATTCCTGTTCATCTTCCGCAGAAATTGCAAACTGGGCCAAACAGGAGGTTAAAGGGACTGACTCTCCAAGTCGGGAGAGTGTTAGTAAAGCGTCTGGAATGTTGCACCCGAGTACCAGGGGAGGAAAACTGAGACATATTTGAACACGTCTCCCGATCTCATGGTTGATCATACTCTAGGTTCCACATGCATGTTTTAGCTGAGGAAGAATACCTTAAACCTGGGTATTTGAAACCCGTGGAATGGGTACCATGCAATATGACTTCAAAGGGTCTTCATTTGCTCACCGAACATCTCCAATCCTATCACTGCTGCGTTTATGCCCCTGTACACACGTTTGATTCTCTTTCAGAGACATAGCAATCCATAGGTTTTAAGATACTTACTAGTCAGGTACATTCTTAGGCGTTTAATATGCGGTGTTGAGTCCATTTCGTTGAGCAAGGAGTAGCTCTTGTCTATTCCACATTTGGCTTAAGGAACTTTATCTGTGCTCATTTCAATCTCTGGTTTTATGCAGCACCCCAACTCACCTTTCCCCTTAAGCAAGCATAAGTTGGTTTTCTAAATTTGAGACCCTGTTCTGTTCTGTAATTCAGTTCCTGTGTAGCCAAGTTTACATTCCGTGTATTAGTGATATCTTATGATGTTTCTTTTTCTGTGTGACTTATTTCAGTT
Organism: Delphinus delphis; assembly: GCF_949987515.2. NCBI lineage: Eukaryota > Metazoa > Chordata > Mammalia > Artiodactyla > Delphinidae > Delphinus > Delphinus delphis. The sequence goes on along the minus strand of NC_082685.1, from coordinate 1,475,876 downwards.
AGAATCATTGTACCTGAATCCACTCATTATGCTGCTACGGGCCTGATGACATAGATTTCATTGCTGAGTGATACTGCATTGTACGTAAGTACCACAAGTTCTTTATCCATTTTTCACTTTCTGTGATATTGAACTTGTATGGTAAACGAGGTTCTTATAAACGGAGGCGTCCCAAACTTTGGGGTGGCTGTGTCTTTTTGATTTTAATTTCCCTAAGCTATAGGACCATAAGTGGAAGTGCCCTAGGCTCTGTTGCTTTGTTTTTTAGATGTTTCAGGAAACACCATACACTTCTCCCGAGTGGTTGTTGGCAATTTACATCCCGCCCATCAGCATAACAAGGCTCCCAGTTCTCCATGGCCTGTCCTGCCTTTCTGGATTTTACACTTTTTTCAGATGGCCCTTTTGACCGGGGGGAAGTGAGACTTCATTGTAGTGCAGATTTCCTTTGCAAGCTTGCTTGGTTGGCCAAAAAGGGCTTATGCGTTTTTTCCTGAATATATTCAGGAAAAAACGCATACACCCTTTTTGGCCAAGTGCATCATTGTGGACGTTCTGCCTCTTTTCCTATGCTTTCAATGCAATTCCAGTGTACCTCCTGAAATCGGTTTCCTGCAATTCTGCCCCGCTTTCAAGTCCTCTTGGCAGCCTTACTTCAGTCTATTTTTGGACGATAGCTGTCATTTATAACTCTGCAGGTTTGTGAATTACAGTGCCCCTGAGCTCCTTTCTTCAACTCGCTTTCTTTTGAGCTGGCCGCAACACCGCAGGATGGCTTCAGGCCCTAATTTGGTTCCGGTACGGCACGCTGAGCCTTTGGTTATTTCCTCTTCCTGGTGGGAAATGAGAGTTAAATTTGCCCGTCCAGACACCTCCAGCTAGCCTCTCATTGGTTCTCGCTATTCCTGTTCATCTTCCGCAGAAATTGCAAACTGGGCCAAACAGGAGGTTAAAGGGACTGACTCTCCAAGTCGGGAGAGTGTTAGTAAAGCGTCTGGAATGTTGCACCCGAGTACCAGGGTACGAAAACTGACATATTTGAACACGTCTCCCGATCACATGGTTGATCATACTCTAGGTTCCACATGCATGTTTTAGCTGAAGGAAGAATACCTTAAACCTGGGTAGTTGAAACCCGTGGAATGGGTACCATGCAATATGACTTCAAAGGGTCTTCATTTGCTCACCGAACCTCTCCAATCCTATCACTGCTGCGTTTATGCCCCTGTACACATGCTTGATTCTCTTTCGGAGACATAGCAATCCATAGGTTTTAAGATACTTACTAGTCAGGTACATTCTTAGGCGTTTAATATGCGGTGTTGAGTCCATTTCGTTGAGCAAGGAGTAGCTCTTGTCTATTCCATATTTGACTTAAGGAACTTTATCTGTGCTCATTTCAATCTCTGGTTTTATGCAGCACCCCAACTCACCTTTCCCCTTAAGCAAGCATAAGTTGGTTTTCTAAATTTGAGACCCTGTTCTGTTCTGTAATTCAGTTCCTGTGTAGCCAAGTTTACATTCCGTGTATTACTGATATCTTATGATGTTTCTTTTTCTGTGTGACTTATTTCAGTTAGAATCATCATACCCGAATCCACTCATTGTGCTGCTAAGGGCCTGATGACACAGATTTCATTGCTGAGTGATACTGCATTGTACGTAAGTACCACAAGTTCTTTATCCATTTTTCATTTTCTGCGATGTTGAACTTGTACTGTAAACGAGGTTCTTGTAAACAGAGCCGTTCGAAAGTTTGGGGTGGCTGTGTCTTTTTGATTTTAATTTCCCTAAGCTATAGGACCGTAAGTGGCAGTGCCCTAGGCTCTGTTGCTTTGTTTTTTAGATGTTTCAGGAAACACCATACACTTCTCCCGAGTGGTTGTTGGCAATTTACATCCCGCCCATCAGCAGAACAAGGCTCCCAGTTCTCCATGGCCTGTCCTGCCTTTCTGGATTTTACACATTTTTCAGATGGCCCTTTTGACCGGGGGGACGTGAGACTTCATTGTAGTGCAGATTTCCTTTGCAAGCTTGCTTGGTTGGCCAAAAAGGGCGTATGCGTTTTTTCCTGAATATATTCAGGAAAAAACGCATATGCCCTTTTTGGCCAAGTGCATCATTGTGGACGTTCTGCCTCTTTTCCTATGCTTTCAATGCAATTCCAGTCTACCTCCTGAAATCGGTTTCCTGCAATTCTGCCCCGCTTTCAAGTCCTCTTGGCAGCCTTACTTCAGTATATTTTTGGACGATAGCTGTCATTTATAACTCTGCAGGTTTGTGAATTACAGTGCCCCTGAGCTCCTTTCTTCAACTCACTTTCTTGTGACCTGGCCGCAACACCGCAGGATGTCTTCAGGCCCTAATCTGGTTCCGGTACGGCACGCTGAGCCTTTGGTTATTTCCTCTTCCTGGTGGGAAATGAGAGTTATATTTGCCCATCCAGACACCTCCAGCTAGCCTCTCATTGGTTCTCGCTATTCCTGTTCATCTTCCGCAGAAATTGCAAACTGGGCCAAACAGGAGGTTAAAGGCGCTGACTCTCCAAGTGGGGAGAGTGTTAGTAAAGCGTCTGGAATGTTGCACCCGAGCACCAGGGGAGGAAAACTGAGACATATTTGAACACGTCTCCCGTTCACATGGTTGATCATACTTGGGTTCCACATGCATGTTTTAGCTGAAGGAAGAATACCTTAAACCTGGAGAGTTGAGACCCGTGTAATGGGTACCATGCAATATGACTTCAAAGGGTCTTCATTTGCTCACCGAACCTCTCCAATCCTATCACTGCTGCGTTTATGCCCCTGTACACACGCTTGATTCTCTTTTGGAGACATAGCAATCCATAGGTTTTAAGATACTTACTAGTCAGGTACATTCTTAGGCGTTTAATATGGGGTGTTGAGTCCATTTCGTTGAGCAAGGAGTAGCTCTTGTCTATTCCATATTTGGCTTAAGGAACTTTATCTGTGCTCATTTCAATCTCTGGTTTTATGCAGCGCCCCAACTCACCTTTCCCCTTAAGCAAGCATAAGTTGGTTTTTTAAATTTGAGACACTGTTCTGTTTTGGAATTCAGTTCCTGTGTAGCCAAGTTTACATTCCGTGTATTAGTGATATCTTATGATGTTTCTTTTTCTGTGTGACTTATTTCAGTTAGAATCATCGTACCTGAATCCACTCATTGTGCTGCTAAGGGCCTGATGACACAGATTTCATTGCTGAGTGATATTGCTTTGTAAGTAAATACCACAAGTTCTTTATCCATTTTTCACTTTCTCCGATGTTGAACTTGTACTGTAAACGAGGTTCTTGTAAACAGAGCCGTTCGAAAGTTTGGGGTGGCTGTGTCTTTTTGATTTTAATTTCCCTAAGCTATAGGACCATAAGTGGAAGTGCCCTAGGTTCTGTTGCTTTGTTTTTTAGATGTTTCAGGAAACACCATACACTTCTCCCGAGTGGTTGTTGGCAATTTACATTCCGCCCATCAGCATAACAAGGCTCCCAGTTCTCCATGGCCTGTCTTGCCTTTCTGGATTTTACACTTTTTTCAGATGGCCCTTTTGACCGGGGGGAAGTGAGACTTCATTGTAGTGCAGATTTCCTTTGCAAGCTTGCTTGGTTGGCCAAAAAGTGCGTATGCGTTTTTTCCTGAATATATTCAGGAAAAAACGCATACGCCCTTTTTGGCCAAGTGCATCATTGTGGACGTTCTGCCTCTTTTCCTATGCTTTCAATGCAATTCCAGTCTACCTCCTGAAATCGGTTTCCTGCAATTCTGCCCCGCTTTCAAGTCCTCTTGGCAGCCTTACTTCAGTCTATTTTTGGACGATAGCTGTCATTTATAACTCTGCAGGTTTGTGAATTACAGTGCCCCTGAGCTCCTTTCTTCAACTCGCTTTCTTGTGACCTGGCCGCAACACCGCAGGATGGCTTCAGGCCCTAATCTGGTTCTGGCACGGCACGCTGAGCCTTTGGTTAATTCCTCTTCCTGGTGGGAAATGAGAGTTAAATTTGCCCGTCCAGACACCTCCAGCTAGTCTCTCATTGGTTCTCGCTATTCCTGTTCATTTTCCGCAGAAATTGCAAACTGGGCCAAACAGGAGGTTAAAGGGACTGACTCTCCAAGTCGGGAGAGTGTTAGTAAAGCGTCTGGAATGTTGCACCCGAGTACCAGGGGAGGAAAACTTAGACATATTTGAACACGTCTCCCGATCACATGGTTGATCATACTCTGGGTACCACATGCATGTTTTAGCTGAGGAAGAATACCTTAAACCTGGGTATTTGAAACCCGTGGAATGGGTACCATGCAATATGACTTCAAAGGGTCTTCATTTGCTCACCGAACATCTCCAATCCTATCACTGCTGCGTTTATGCCCCTGTACACACGCTTGATTCTCTTTCGGAGACATAGCAATCCATAGGTTTTAAGATACTTACTAGTCAGGTACATTCTTAGGCGTTTAATATGCGGTGTTGAGTCCATTTCGTTGAGCAAGGAGTAGCTCTTGTCTATTCCATATTTGACTTAAGGAACTTTATCTGTGCTCATTTCAATCTCTGGTTTTATGCAGCACCCCAACTCACCTTTCCCCTTAAGCAAGCATAAGTTGGTTTTCTAAATTTGAGACCCTGTTCTGTTCTGTAATTCAGTTCCTGTGTAGCCAAGTTTACATTCCGTGTATTAGTGATATCTTATGATGTTTCTTTTTCTGTGTGACTTATTTCAGCTAGAATCATCGTACCTGAATCCACTCATTATGCTGCTACGGGCCTGATGACATAGATTTCATTGCTGAGTGATACTGCATTTTACGTAAGTACCACAAGTTCTTTATCCATTTTTCACTTTCTGTGATATTGAACTTGTATGGTAAACGAGGTTCTTATAAACGGAGGCGTCCCAAACTTTGGGGTGGCTGTGTCTTTTTGATTTTAATTTCCCTAAGCTATAGGACCATAAGTGGAAGTGCCCTAGGCTCTGTTGTTTTGTTTTTTAGATGTTTCAGGAAACACCATACACTTCTCCCGAGTGTCTGTTGGCAATTTACATCCCGCCCATCAGCATAACAAGGCTCCCAGTTCTCCATGGCCTGTCCTGCCTTTCTGGATTTTACACTTTTTTCAGATGGCCCTTTTGCCCGGGGGGAAGTGAGACTTCATTGTAGTGCAGATTTCCTTTGCAAGCTTGCTTGGTTGGCCAAAAAGGGCGTATGCGTTTTTTCCTGAATATATTCAGGAAAAAACGCATACGCCCTTTTTGGCCAAGTGCATCATTGTGGACGTTCTGCCTCTTTTCCTATGCTTTCAATGCAATTCCAGTCTACCTCCTGAAATCGGTTTCCTGCAATTCTGCCCCGCTTTCAAGTCCTCTTGGCAGCCTTACTTCAGTCTATTTTTGGACGATAGCTGTCATTTATAACTCTGCAGGTTTGTGAATTACAGTGCCCCTGAGCTCCTTTCTTCAACTTGCTTTCTTGTGACCTGGCCGCAACACCGCAGGATGGCTTCAGGCCCTAATCTGGTTCCGGCACGGCACGCTGAGCCTTTGGTTATTTCCTCTTCCTGGTGGGAAATGAGAGTTAAATTTGCCCGTCCAGACACCTCCAACTAGTCTCTCATTGGTTCTCGCTATTCCTGTTCATCTTCCGCAGAAATTGCAAACTGTGCCAAACAGGAGGTTAAAGGCGCTGACTCTCCAAGTGGGGAGAGTGTTAGTAAAGCGTCTGGAATGTTGCACCCGAGTACCAGGGGAGGAAAACTGAGACATATTTGAACACGTCTCCCATTCACATGGTTGATCATACTTGGGTTCCACATGCATGTTTTAGCTGAAGGAAGAATACCTTAAACCTGGAGAGTTGAGACCCGTGTAATGGGTACCATGCAATATGACTTCAAAGGGCCTTCATTTGCTCACCGAACCTCTCCAATCCTATCACTGCTGCGTTTATGCCCCTGTACACACGCTTGATTCTCTTTTGGAGACATAGCAATCCATAGGTTTTAAGATACTTACTAGTCAGGTACATTCTTAGGCGTTTAATATGGGGTGTTGAGTCCATTTCGTTGAGCAAGGAGTAGCTCTTGTCTATTCCATATTTGGCTTAAGGAACTTTATCTGTGCTCATTTCAATCTCTGGTTTTATGCAGCACCCCAACTCACCTTTCCCCTTAAGCAAGCATAAGTTGGTTTTTTAAATTTGAGACACTGTTCTGTTTTGGAATTCAGTTCCTGTGTAGCCAAGGTTACATTCCGTGTATTAGTGATATCTTATGATGTTTCTTTTTCTGTGTGACTTATTTCAGTTAGAATCATCGTACCTGAATCCACTCATTGTGCTGCTAAGGGCCTGATGACACAGATTTCATTGCTGAGTGATATTGCTTTGTAAGTAAATACCACAAGTTCTTTATCCATTTTTCACTTTCTCCGATGTTGAACTTGTACTGTAAACGAGGTTCTTGTAAACAGAGCCGTTCCAAACATTGGGGTGGCTGTGTCTTTTTGATTTTAATTTCCCTAAGCTATAGGACCATAAGTGGAAGTGCCCTAGGTTCTGTTGCTTTGTTTTTTAGATGTTTCAGGAAACACCATACACTTCTCCCGAGTGGTTGTTGGCAATTTACATCCCGCCCATCAGCATAACAAGGCTCCCAGTTCTCCATGGCCTGTCCTGCCTTTCTGGATTTTACACTTTTTTCAGATGGCCCTTTTGACCGGGGGGAAGTGAGACTTCATTGTAGTGCAGATTTCCTTTGCAAGCTTGCTTGGTTGGCCAAAAAGGGCGTATGCGTTTTTTCCTGAGTATATTCAGGAAAAAACGCATACGCCCTTTTTGGCCAAGTGCATCATTGTGGACGTTCTGCCTCTTTTCCTATGCTTTCAATGCAATTCCAGTCTACCTCCTGAAATCGGTTTCCTGCAATTCTGCCCCGCTTTCAAGTCCTCTTGGCAGCCTTACTTCAGTCTATTTTTGGACGATAGCTGTCATTTATAACTCTGCAGGTTTGTGAATTACAGTGCCCCTGAGCTCCTTTCTTCAACTTGCTTTCTTGTGACCTGGCCGCAACACCGCAGGATGGCTTCAGGCCCTAATCTGGTTCCGGCACGGCACGCTGCGCCTTTGGTTATTTCCTCTTCCTGGTGGGAAATGAGAGTTAAATTTGCCCGTCCAGACACCTCCAGCTAGCCTCTCATTGGTTCTCGCTATTCCTGTTCATCTTCCGCAGAAATTGCAAACTGGGCCAAACAGGAGGTTAAAGGGACTGACTCTCCAAGTCGGGAGAGTGTTAGTAAAGCGTCTGGAATGGTGCACCCGAGTACCAGGGGAGGAAAACTGAGACATATTTGAACACGTCTCCCGATCACATGGTTGATCATACTCTAGGTTCCACATGCATGTTTTAGCTGAAGGAAGAATACCTTAAACCTGGGTAGTTGAAACCCGTGGAATGGGTACCATGCAATATGACTTCAAAGGGTCTTCATTTGCTCACCGAACCTCTCCAATCCTATCACTGCTGCGTTTATGCCCCTGTACACATGCTTGATTCTCTTTCGGAGACATAGCAATCCATAGGTTTTAAGATACTTACTAGTCAGGTACATTCTTAGGCGTTTAATATGCGGTGTTGAGTCCATTTCGTTGAGCAAGGAGTAGCTCTTGTCTATTCCATATTTGACTTAAGGAACTTTATCTGTGCTCATTTCAATCTCTGGTTTTATGCAGCACCCCAACTCACCTTTCCCCTTAAGCAAGCATAAGTTGGTTTTCTAAATTTGAGACCCTGTTCTGTTCTGTAATTCAGTTCCTGTGTAGCCAAGTTTACATTCCATGTATTACTGATATCTTATGATGTTTCTTTTTCTGTGTGACTTATTTCAGCTAGAATCATCGTACCTGAATCCACTCATTATGCTGCTACGGGCCTGATGACATAGATTTCATTGCTGAGTGATACTGCATTTTACGTAAGTACCACAAGTTCTTTATCCATTTTTCACTTTCTGTGATATTGAACTTGTATGGTAAACGAGGTTCTTATAAACGGAGGCGTCCCAAACTTTGGGGTGGCTGTGTCTTTTTGATTTTAATTTCCCTAAGCTATAGGACCATAAGTGGAAGTGCCCTAGGCTCTGTTGTTTTGTTTTTTAGATGTTTCAGGAAACACCATACACTTCTCCCGAGTGTCTGTTGGCAATTTACATCCCGCCCATCAGCATAACAAGGCTCCCAGTTCTCCATGGCCTGTCCTGCCTTTCTGGATTTTACACTTTTTTCAGATGGCCCTTTTGCCCGGGGGGAAGTGAGACTTCATTGTAGTGCAGATTTCCTTTGCAAGCTTGCTTGGTTGGCCAAAAAGGGCGTATGCGTTTTTTCCTGAATATATTCAGGAAAAAACGCATACGCCCTTTTTGGCCAAGTGCATCATTGTGGACGTTCTGCCTCTTTTCCTATGCTTTCAATGCAATTCCAGTCTACCTCCTGAAATCGGTTTCCTGCAATTCTGCCCCGCTTTCAAGTCCTCTTGGCAGCCTTACTTCAGTCTATTTTTGGACGATAGCTGTCATTTATAACTCTGCAGGTTTGTGAATTACAGTGCCCCTGAGCTCCTTTCTTCAACTTGCTTTCTTGTGACCTGGCCGCAACACCGCAGGATGGCTTCAGGCCCTAATCTGGTTCCGGCACGGCACGCTGAGCCTTTGGTTATTTCCTCTTCCTGGTGGGAAATGAGAGTTAAATTTGCCCGTCCAGACACCTCCAACTAGTCTCTCATTGGTTCTCGCTATTCCTGTTCATCTTCCGCAGAAATTGCAAACTGTGCCAAACAGGAGGTTAAAGGCGCTGACTCTCCAAGTGGGGAGAGTGTTAGTAAAGCGTCTGGAATGTTGCACCCGAGTACCAGGGGAGGAAAACTGAGACATATTTGAACACGTCTCCCATTCACATGGTTGATCATACTTGGGTTCCACATGCATGTTTTAGCTGAAGGAAGAATACCTTAAACCTGGAGAGTTGAGACCCGTGTAATGGGTACCATGCAATATGACTTCAAAGGGCCTTCATTTGCTCACCGAACCTCTCCAATCCTATCACTGCTGCGTTTATGCCCCTGTACACACGCTTGATTCTCTTTTGGAGACATAGCAATCCATAGGTTTTAAGATACTTACTAGTCAGGTACATTCTTAGGCGTTTAATATGGGGTGTTGAGTCCATTTCGTTGAGCAAGGAGTAGCTCTTGTCTATTCCATATTTGGCTTAAGGAACTTTATCTGTGCTCATTTCAATCTCTGGTTTTATGCAGCACCCCAACTCACCTTTCCCCTTAAGCAAGCATAAGTTGGTTTTTTAAATTTGAGACACTGTTCTGTTTTGGAATTCAGTTCCTGTGTAGCCAAGGTTACATTCCGTGTATTAGTGATATCTTATGATGTTTCTTTTTCTGTGTGACTTATTTCAGTTAGAATCATCGTACCTGAATCCACTCATTGTGCTGCTAAGGGCCTGATGACACAGATTTCATTGCTGAGTGATATTGCTTTGTAAGTAAATACCACAAGTTCTTTATCCATTTTTCACTTTCTCCGATGTTGAACTTGTACTGTAAACGAGGTTCTTGTAAACAGAGCCGTTCCAAACATTGGGGTGGCTGTGTCTTTTTGATTTTAATTTCCCTAAGCTATAGGACCATAAGTGGAAGTGCCCTAGGTTCTGTTGCTTTGTTTTTTAGATGTTTCAGGAAACACCATACACTTCTCCCGAGTGGTTGTTGGCAATTTACATCCCGCCCATCAGCATAACAAGGCTCCCAGTTCTCCATGGCCTGTCCTGCCTTTCTGGATTTTACACTTTTTTCAGATGGCCCTTTTGACCGGGGGGAAGTGAGACTTCATTGTAGTGCAGATTTCCTTTGCAAGCTTGCTTGGTTGGCCAAAAAGGGCGTATGCGTTTTTTCCTGAGTATATTCAGGAAAAAACGCATACGCCCTTTTTGGCCAAGTGCATCATTGTGGACGTTCTGCCTCTTTTCCTATGCTTTCAATGCAATTCCAGTCTACCTCCTGAAATCGGTTTCCTGCAATTCTGCCCCGCTTTCAAGTCCTCTTGGCAGCCTTACTTCAGTCTATTTTTGGACGATAGCTGTCATTTATAACTCTGCAGGTTTGTGAATTACAGTGCCCCTGAGCTCCTTTCTTCAACTTGCTTTCTTGTGACCTGGCCGCAACACCGCAGGATGGCTTCAGGCCCTAATCTGGTTCCGGTACGGCACGCTGAGCCTTTGGTTAATTCCTCTTCCTGGTGGGAAATGAGAGTTAAATTTGCCCGTCCAGACACCTCCAGCTAGCCTCTCATTGGTTCTCGCTATTCCTGTTCATCTTCCGCAGAAATTGCAAACTGGGCCAAACAGGAGGTTAAAGGCGCTGACTCTCCAAGTGGGGAGAGTGTTAGTAAAGCGTCTGGAATGTTGCACCCGAGTACCAGGGGAGGAAAACTGAGACATATTTGAACACGTCTCCCGTTCACATGGTTGATCATACTCTAGGTTCCACATGCATGTTTTAGCTGAAGGAAGAATACCTTAAACCTGGAGAGTTGAGACCCGTGTAATGGGTACCATGCAATATGACTTCAAAGGGTCTTCATTTGCTCACCGAACCTCTCCAGTCCTATCACTGTTGCGTTTATTACCCTGTACACACGCTTGATTCTCTTTTGGAGACATAGCAATCCATAGGTTTTAAGATACTTACTAGTCAGGTACATTCTTAGGCGTTTAGTATGGGGTGTTGAGTCCATTTCGTTGAGCAAGGAGTAGCTCTTGTCTATTCCATATTTGGCTTAAGGAACTTTATCTGTGCTCATTTCAATCTCTGGTTTTATGCAGCACCCCAACTCACCTTTCCCCTTAAGCAAGCATAAGTTGGTTTTCTAAATTTGAGACCCTGTTCTGTTCTGTAATTCAGTTCCTGTGTAGCCAAGTTTACATTCCGTGTATTACTGATATCTTATGATGTTTCTTTTTCTGTGTGACTTATTTCAGTTAGAATCATCATACCTGAATCCACTCATTGTGATGCTAAGGGCCTGATGACATAGAATTCATTGCTGAGTCATATTGCTTTGTAAGTAAATACCACAACTTCTTTATCCATTTTTCACTTTCTGCGATGTTGAACTTGTACTGTAAACGAGGTTCTTGTAAACAGAGGCGTCCCAAACTTTGGGGTGGCTGTGTCTTTTTGATTTTAATTTCCCTAAGCTATAGGACCATAAGTGGAAGTGCCCTAGGCTCTGTTGCTTTGTTTTTTAGATGTTTCAGGAAACACCATACACTTCTCCTGAGTGTCTGTTGGCAATTTACATCCCGCCCATCAGCATAACAAGGCTCCCAGTTCTCCATGGCCTGTCCTGCCTTTCTGGATTTTACACTTTTTTCAGATGGCCCTTTTGACCGGGGGGAAGTGAGACTTCATTGTAGTGCAGATTTCCTTTGCAAGCTTGCTTGGTTGGCCAAAAAGGGCGTATGCGTTTTTTCCTGAATATATTCAGGAAAAAACGCATACGCCCTTTTTGGCCAAGTGCATCATTGTGGACGTTCTGCCTCTTTTCCTATGCTTTCAATGCAATTCCAGTCTACCTCCTGAAATCGGTTTCCTGCAATTCTGCCCCGCTTTCAAGTCCTCTTGGCAGCCTTACTTCAGTCTATTTTTGGACGATAGCTGTCATTTATAACTCTGCAGGTTTGTGAATTACAGTGCCCCTGAGCTCCTTTCTTCAACTCGCTTTCTTGTGACCTGGCCGCAACACCGCAGGATGGCTTCAGGCCCTAATCTGGTTCCGGCACGGCACGCTGAGCCTTTGGTTATTTCCTCTTCCTGGTGGGAAATGAGAGTTAAATTTGCCCGTCCAGACACCTCCAGCTAGTCTCTCATTGGTTCTCGCTATTCCTGTTCATCTTCCGCAGAAATTGCAAACTGGGCCAAACAGGAGGTTAAAGGGACTGACTCTCCAAGTCGGGAGAGTGTTAGTAAAGCGTCTGGAATGTTGCACCCGAGTACCAGGGTACGAAAACTGAGACATATTTGAACACGTCTCCCGATCACATGGTTGATCATACTCTAGGTTCCACATGCATGTTTTAGCTGAAGGAAGAATATCTTAAACCTGGGTAGTTGAAACCCGTGGAATTGGTACCATGCAATATGACTTCAAAGGGTCTTCATTTGCTCACGAACCTCTCCAATCCTATCACTGCTGCGTTTATGTGCCGAGGACCAGCCCCATTGGTACAGGATTGCCAGAGGGGAGGACGGCGTCGGCGAGGACAGAACTCAAGACACCTCTTCTTGGGTGCAAGGATCTGACATTTTATTAGCAAAAAGCTGCAACATTTATAATTCTACAGTTCCTTATTCTTATTTTTCATATCATCTTTTAATCTTTCACAACCTTTCTATTCTTGAGCCAAAAATCTTACACAAACAATAACACATTAACCACTTTAACAAAAAACATCCGCGTACATAAGCAGTTCACACAATGATCTCATTAATGTTTCCCTCACACAGTCTCCTGCGGTGGAGCATATCCTGATCACAGCTCCTGTTGACGAAATCAGGCACAATCTCTTCGGCTTTTCACACCTTGGTGATTTTTTTTAGCTCACGTAAGCTATTTTCTTTATAGGTCAGTACCAAACAGTCCAAATCCCACCGGGTACTTTATGTTCTACCTTCACAGGCTTGCCGTTCCACTTCCAGATCGTATCTCTTCCTATTGTTGGCCATCTTGGAAAACACCGTACTGCAAAACCTAACCTATTCTTAAAATATCTGCAATAAGCTTTATATCTATTTCTTTGCATAGCTTTATCTGCATCTTTAAATTTTACATATCCCATGATCATTTTAATTCTAGCTATTTCCCACATAACCCAATATAGTTTCTTATATACCCAATCTACAAAAAATCTTCCCCTATACCAAAACCAAATGTTTCCATTTTACTCTATACTGTGGTCTAAATTTAAATCCTGCATTACAACATAATATGTTGCATAGCAAAAATACCCCAAAGAGCATCATTTTACAACCAGGGAATTGCTTGGGGAAATCTTGAGGGGAACCACCTCTCGGGAAGCTTTGCTTTCCCATTTTGTACCTTCCAGTACTAGCTTTGCTCAGTACTGTCAGCCTTGGCTTTGCACAGACCTCTTGGTACATTCAGAGCTGGGTCCCGACATTTATGCCCCTGTACACATGCTTGATTCTCTTTCGGAGACATAGCAATCCATAGGTTTTAAGATACTTACTAGTCAGGTACATTCTTAGGCGTTTAATATGCGGTGTTGAGTCCATTTCGTTGAGCAAGGAGTAGCTCTTGTCTATTCCATATTTGACTTAAGGAACTTTATCTGTGCTCATTTCAATCTCTGGTTTTATGCAGCACTCCAACTCACCTTTACCCTTAAGCAAGCATAAGTTGGTTTTCTAAATTTGAGTCCCTGTTCTGTTCTGTAATTCAGTTCCTGTGTAGCCAAGTTTACATTCCGTGTATTACTGATATCTTATGATGTTTCTTTTTCTGTGTGACTTACTTCAGTTAGAATCATCATACCTGAATCCACTCATTGTGCTGCTAAGGGCCTGATGACACAGATTTCATTGCTGAGTGATATTGCTTTGTAAGTAAATACCACAACTTCTTTATCCATTTTTCACTTTCTGCGATGTTGAACTTGTACTGTAAACGAGGTTCTTGTAAACAGAGCCATTCCAAACTTTGGGGTGGCTGTGTCTTTTTGATTTTAATTTCCCTAAGCTATAGGACCATAAGTGGAAGTGCCCTAGTTTCTGTTGCTTTGTTTTTTAGATGTTTCAGGAAACACCATACACTTCTCCCCAGTGGTTGTTGGCAATTTACATCCCGCCCATCAGCATAACAAGGCTCCCAGTTCTCCATGGCCTGTCCTGCCTTTCTGGATTTTACACTTTTTTCAGATGGCCCTTTTGACCGGGGGGAAGTGAGACTTCATTGTAGTGCAGGTTTCCTCTGCAAGCTTGCTTGGTTGGCCAAAAAGGGCGTATGCGTTTTTTCCTGAATATATTCAGGAAAAAACGCATACGCCCTTTTTGGCCAAGTGCATCATTGTGGACCTTCTGCCTCTTTTCCTATGCTTTCAATGCAATTCCAGTCTACCTCCTGAAATCGGTTTCCTGCAATTCTGCCCCGCTTTCAAGTCCTCTTGGCAGCCTTACTTCAGTCTATTTTTGGACGATAGCTGTCATTTATAACTCTGCAGGTTTGTGAATTACAGTGCCCCTGAGCTCCTTTCTTCAACTCGCTTTCTTTTGAGCTGGCCGCAACACCGCAGGATGGCTTCAGGCCCTAATCTGGTTCTGGCACGGCACGCTGAGCCTTTGGTTATTTCCTCTTCCTGGTGGGAAATGAGAGTTAAATTTGCCCGTCCAGACACCTCCAGCTAGCCTCTCATTGGTTCTCGCTATTCCTGTTCATCTTCCGCAGAAATTGCAATCTGGGCCAAACAGGAGGTTAAAGGGACTGACTCTCCATGTCGCGAGAGTGTTAGTAAAGCGTCTGGAATGTTGCACCCGAGTACCAGGGGAGGAAAACTGAGACATATTTGAACACGTCTCCCATTCACATGGTTGATCATACTCTGGGTTCCACATGCATGTTTTAGCTGAAGGAAGAATACCTTACACCTGGAGAGTTGAAACCCGTGGAATGGGTACCATGCAATATGACTTACAAGGGTCTTCATTTGCTCACCGAACCTCTCCAATCCTATCACTGCTGCGTTTATGCCCCTGTACACACGCTTGATTCTCTTTTGGAGACATGACAATCCATAGGTTTTAAGATACTTACTAGTCAGGTACATTCTTAGGCGTTTAATATGGGGTGTTGAGTCCATTTCGTTGAGCAAGGAGTAGCTCTTGTCTATTCCATATTTGGCTTAAGGAACTTTATCTGTGCTCATTTCAATCTCTGGTTTTATGCAGCACCCCAACTCACCTTTCCCCTTAAGCAAGCATAAGTTGGTTTTCTAAATTTGAGACCCTGTTCTGTTCTGTAATTCAGTTCCTGTGTAGCCAAGTTTACATTCCATGTATTAGTGATATCTTATGATGTTTCTTTTTCTGTGTGACTTATTTCAGTTAGAATCATCGTACCTGAATCCACTCATTATGCTGCTACGGGCCTGATGACATAGATTTCATTGCTGAGTGATACTGCATTGTACGTAAGTACCACAAGTTCTTTATCCATTTTTCACTTTCTGTGATATTGAACTTGTATGGTAAACGAGGTTCTTGTAAACGGAGGCGTCCCAAACTTTGGGGTGGCTGTGTCTTTTTGATTTTAATTTCCCTAAGCTATAGGACCATAAGTGGAAGTGCCCTAGGCTCTGTTGCTTTGTTTTTTAGATGTTTCAGGAAACACCATACACTTCTCCCGAGTGGTTGTTGGCAATTTACATCCCGCCCATCAGCATAACAAGGCTCCCAGTTCTCCATGGCCTGTCCTGCCTTTCTGGATTTTACACTTTTTTCAGATGGCCCTTTTGCCCGGGGGGAAGTGAGACTTCATTGTAGTGCAGATTTCCTTTGCAAGCTTGCTTGGTTGGCCAAAAAGGGCGTATGCGTTTTTTCCTGAATATATTCAGGAAAAAACGCATACGCCCTTTTTGGCCAAGTGCATCATTGTGGACGTTCTGCCTCTTTTCCTATGCTTTCAATGCAATTCCAGTCTACCTCCTGAAATCGGTTTCCTGCAATTCTGCCCCGCTTTCAAGTCCTCTTGGCAGCCTTACTTCAGTCTATTTTTGGACGATAGCTGTCATTTATAACTCTGCAGGTTTGTGAATTACAGTGCCCCTGAGCTCCTTTCTTCAACTTGCTTTCTTGTGACCTGGCCGCAACACCGCAGGATGGCTTCAGGCCCTAATCTGGTTCCGGCACGACACGCTGAGCCTTTGGTTATTTCCTCTTCCTGGTGGGAAATGAGAGTTAAATTTGCCCGTCCAGACACCTCCAGTTAGTCTCTCATTGGTTCTCGCTATTCCTGTTCATCTTCCGCAGATTGCAAACTGGGCCAAACAGGAGGTTAAAGATGCTGACTCTCCAAGTGGGGAGAGTGTTAGTAAAGCGTCTGGAATGTTGCACCCGAGTACCAGGGGAGGAAAACTGAGACATATTTGAACACGTCTCCCGTTCACATGGTTGATCATACTTGGGTTCCACATGCATGTTTTAGCTGAAGGAAGAATACCTTAAACCTGGAGAGTTAAAACCCGTGTAATGGGTACCATGCAATATGACTTCAAAGGGTCTTCATTTGCTCACCGAACCTCTCCAATCCTATCACTGCTGCGTTTCTGCCCCTGTACACATGCTTGATTCTCTTTCGGAGACATAGCAATCCATAGGTTTTAAGATACTTACTAGTCAGGTACATTCTTAGGCGTTTAATATGCGGTTTTGAGTCCATTTCGTTGAGCAAGGAGTAGCTCTTGTCTATTCCATATTTGACTTAAGGAACTTTATCTGTGCTCATTTCAATCTCTGGTTTTATGCAGCACCCCAACTCACCTTTACCCTTAAGCAAGCATAAGTTGGTTTTCTAAATTTGAGACCCTGTTCTGTTCTGTAATTCAGTTCCTGTGTAGCCAAGTTTACATTCCGTGTATTACTGATATCTTATGATGTTTCTTTTTCTGTGTGACTTATTTCAGTTAGAATCATCATACCTGACTCCACTCATTGTGATGCTAAGGGCCTGATGACATAGATATCATTGCTGAGTGATATTGCTTTGTAAGTAAATACCACAACTTCTTTATCCATTTTTCACTTTCTGCGATGTTGAACTTGTACTGTAAACGAGGTTCTTGTAAACAGAGGCGTCCCAATCTTTGGGGTGGCTGTGTCTTTTTGATTTTAATTTCCCTAAGCTATAGGACCATAAGTGGCAGTGCCCTAGGCTCTGTTGCTTTGTTTTTTAGATGTTTCAGGAAACACCATACACTTCTCCCGAGTGTCTGTTGGCAATTTACATCCCGCCCATCAGCATAACAAGGCTCCCAGTTCTCCATGGCCTGTCCTGCCTTTCTGGATTTTACACTTTTTTCAGATGGCCCTTTTGACCGGGGGGAAGTGAGACTTCATTGTAGTGCAGATTTCCTTTGCAAGCTTGCTTGGTTGGCCAAAAAGGGCGTATGCGTTTTTTCCTGAATATATTCAGGAAAAAACGCATACGCCCTTTTTGGCCAAGTGCATCATTGTGGACGTTCTGCCTCTTTTCCTATGCTTTCAATGCAATTCCAGTCTACCTCCTGAAATCGGTTTCCTGCAATTCTGCCCCGCTTTCAAGTCCTCTTGGCAGCCTTACTTCAGTCTATTTTTGGACGATAGCTGTCATTTATAACTCTGCAGGTTTGTGAATTACAGTGCCCCTGAGCTCCTTTCTTCAACTTGCTTTCTTGTGACCTGGCCGCAACACCGCAGGATGGCTTCAGGCCCTAATCTGGTTCCGGCACGACACACTGAGCCTTTGGTTATTTCCTCTTCCTGGTGGGAAATGAGAGTTAAATTTGCCCGTCCAGACACCTCCAGTTAGTCTCTCATTGGTTCTCGCTATTCCTGTTCATCTTCCGCAGATTGCAAACTGGGCCAAACAGGAGGTTAAAGGGACTGACTCTCCAAGTCGCGAGAGTGTTAGTAAAGCGTCTGGAATGTTGCACCCGAGTACCAGGGGAGGAAAACTGAGACATATTTGAACACGTCTCCCATTCACATGGTTGATCATACTCTGGGTTCCACATGCATGTTTTAGCTGAAGGAAGAATACCTTACACCTGGAGAGTTGAGATCCGTGGAATGGGTACCATGCAATATGACTTCAAAGGGTCTTCATTTGCTCACCGAACCTCTCCAATCCTATCACTGCTGCGTTTATGCCCCTGTACACACGCTTGATTCTCTTTTGGAGACATGACAATCCATAGGTTTTAAGATACTTACTAGTCAGGTACATTCTTAGGCGTTTAATATGGGGTGTTGAGTCCATTTCGTTGAGCAAGGAGTAGCTCTTGTCTATTCCATATTTGGCTTAAGGAACTTTATCTGTGCTCATTTCAATCTCTGGTTTTATGCAGCACCCCAACTCACCTTTCCCCTTAAGCAAGCATAAGTTGGTTTTCTAAATTTGAGACCCTGTTCTGTTCTGTAATTCAGTTCCTGTGTAGCCAAGTTTACATTCCATGTATTAGTGATATCTTATGATGTTTCTTTTTCTGTGTGACTTATTTCAGTTAGAATCATCGTACCTGAATCCACTCATTATGCTGCTACGGGCCTGATGACATAGATTTCATTGCTGAGTGATACTGCATTGTACGTAAGTACCACAAGTTCTTTATCCATTTTTCACTTTCTGTGATATTGAACTTGTATGGTAAATGAGGTTCTTGTAAACGGAGGCGTCCCAAACTTTGGGGTGGCTGTGTCTTTTTGATTTTAATTTCCCTAAGCTATAGGACCATAAGTGGAAGTGCCCTAGGCTCTGTTGCTTTGTTTTTTAGATGTTTCAGGAAACACCATACACTTCTCCCGAGTGGTTGTTGGCAATTTACATCCCGCCCATCAGCATAACAAGGCTCCCAGTTCTCCATGGCCTGTCCTGCCTTTCTGGATTTTACACTTTTTTCAGATGGCCCTTTTGCCCGGGGGGAAGTGAGACTTCATTGTAGTGCAGATTTCCTTTGCAAGCTTGCTTGGTTGGCCAAAAAGGGCGTATGCGTTTTTTCCTGAATATATTCAGGAAAAAACGCATACGCCCTTTTTGGCCAAGTGCATCATTGTGGACGTTCTGCCTCTTTTCCTATGCTTTCAATGCAATTCCAGTCTACCTCCTGAAATCGGTTTCCTGCAATTCTGCCCCGCTTTCAAGTCCTCTTGGCAGCCTTACTTCAGTCTATTTTTGGACGATAGCTGTCATTTATAACTCTGCAGGTTTGTGAATTACAGTGCCCCTAAGCTCCTTTCTTCAACTTGCTTTCTTGTGACCTGGCCGCAACACCGCAGGATGGCTTCAGGCCCTAATCTGGTTCCGGCACGACACACTGAGCCTTTGGTTATTTCCTCTTCCTGGTGGGAAATGAGAGTTAAATTTGCCCGTCCAGACACCTCCAGTTAGTCTCTCATTGGTTCTCGCCATTCCTGTTCATCTTCCGCAGATTGCAGACTGGGCCAAACAGTAGGTTAAAGACGCTGACTCTCCAAGTGGGGAGAGTGTTAGTAAAGCGTCTGGAATGTTGCACCCGAGTACCAGGGGAGGAAAACTGAGACATATTTGAACACGTCTCCCGTTCACATGGTTGATCATACTCTGGGTTCCACATGCATGTTTTAGCTGAAGGAAGAATACCTTAAACCTGGAGAGTTGAGATCCGTGGAATGGGTACCATGCAATATGACTTCAAAGGGTCTTCATTTGCTCACCGAACCTCTCCAATCCTATCACTGCTGCGTTTATGCCCCTGTACACACGCTTGATTCTCTTTTGGAGACATGACAATCCATAGGTTTTAAGATACTTACTAGTCAGGTACATTCTTAGGCGTTTAATATGGGGTGTTGAGTCCATTTCGTTGAGCAAGGAGTAGCTCTTGTCTATTCCATATTTGGCTTAAGGAACTTTATCTGTGCTCATTTCAATCTCTGGTTTTATGCAGCACCCCAACTCACCTTTCCCCTTAAGCAAGCATAAGTTGGTTTTCTAAATTTGAGACCCTGTTCTGTTCTGTAATTCAGTTCCTGTGTAGCCAAGTTTACATTCCATGTATTAGTGATATCTTATGATGTTTCTTTTTCTGTGTGACTTATTTCAGTTAGAATCATCGTACCTGAATCCACTCATTATGCTGCTACGGGCCTGATGACATAGATTTCATTGCTGAGTGATACTGCATTGTACGTAAGTACCACAAGTTCTTTATCCATTTTTCACTTTCTGTGATATTGAACTTGTATGGTAAACGAGGTTCTTGTAAACGGAGGCGTCCCAAACTTTGGGGTGGCTGTGTCTTTTTGATTTTAATTTCCCTAAGCTATAGGACCATAAGTGGAAGTGCCCTAGGCTCTGTTGCTTTGTTTTTTAGATGTTTCAGGAAACACCATACACTTCTCCCTAGTGGTTGTTGGCAATTTACATCCCGCCCATCAGCATAACAAGGCTCCCAGTTCTCCATGGCCTGTCCTGCCTTTCTGGATTTTACACTTTTTTCAGATGGCCCTTTTGCCCGGGGGAAGTGAGACTTCATTGTAGTGCAGATTTCCTTTGCAAGCTTGCTTGGTTGGCCAAAAAGGGCGTATGCGTTTTTTCCTGAATATATTCAGGAAAAAACGCATACGCCCTTTTTGGCCAAGTGCATCATTGTGGACGTTCTGCCTCTTTTCCTATGCTTTCAATGCAATTCCAGTCTACCTCCTGAAATCGGTTTCCTGCAATTCTGCCCCGCTTTCAAGTCCTCTTGGCAGCCTTACTTCAGTCTATTTTTGGACGATAGCTGTCATTTATAACTCTGCAGGTTTGTGAATTACAGTGCCCCTGAGCTCCTTTCTTCAACTTGCTTTCTTGTGACCTGGCCGCAACACCGCAGGATGGCTTCAGGCCCTAATCTGGTTCCGGCACGACACGCTGAGCCTTTGGTTATTTCCTCTTCCTGGTGGGAAATGAGAGTTAAATTTGCCCGTCCAGACACCTCCAGTTAGTCTCTCATTGGTTCTCGCCATTCCTGTTCATCTTCCGCAGATTGCAGACTGGGCCAAACAGGAGGTTAAAGACGCTGACTCTCCAAGTGGGGAGAGTGTTAGTAAAGCGTCTGGAATGTTGCACCCGAGTACCAGGGGAGGAAAACTGAGACATATTTGAACACGTCTCCCGTTCACATGGTTGATCATACTTGGGTTCCACATGCATGTTTTAGCTGAAGGAAGAATACCTTAAACCTGGAGAGTTAAAACCCGTGTAATGGGTACCATGCAATATGACTTCAAAGGGTCTTCATTTGCTCACCGAACCTCTCCAATCCTATCACTGCTGCGTTTCTGCCCCTGTACACATGCTTGATTCTCTTTTGGAGACATAGCAATCCATAGGTTTTAAGATACTTACTAGTCAGGTACATTCTTAGGCGTTTAATATGCGGTTTTGAGTCCATTTCGTTGAGCAAGGAGTAGCTCTTGTCTATTCCATATTTGACTTAAGGAACTTTATCTGTGCTCATTTCAATCTCTGGTTTTATGCAGCACCCCAAGTCACCTTTACCCTTAAGCAAGCATAAGTTGGTTTTCTAAATTTGAGACCCTGTTCTGTTCTGTAATTCAGTTCCTGTGTAGCCAAGTTTACATTCCGTGTATTACTGATATCTTATGATGTTTCTTTTTCTGTGTGACTTATTTCAGTTAGAATCATCATACCTGAATCCACTCATTGTGATGCTAAGGGCCTGATGACATAGATTTCATTGCTGAGTGATATTGCCTTGTAAGTAAATACCACAACTTCTTTATCCATTTTTCACTTTCTGAGATGTTGAACTTGTACTGTAAACGAGGTTCTTGTAAACAGAGCCGTTCCAAACTTTGGGGTGGCTGTGTCTTTTTGATTTTAATTTCCCTAAGCTATAGGACCATAAGTGGCAGTGCCCTAGGCTCTGTTGCTTTGTTTTTTAGATGTTTCAGGAAACACCATACACTTCTCCCGAGTGTCTGTTGGCAATTTACATCCCGCCCATCAGCATAACAAGGCTCCCAGTTCTCCATGGCCTGTCCTGCCTTTCTGGATTTTACACTTTTTTCAGATGGCCCTTTTGACCGGGGGGAAGTGAGACTTCATTGTAGTGCAGATTTCCTTTGCAAGCTTGCTTGGTTGGCCAAAAAGGGCGTATGCGTTTTTTCCTGAATATATTCAGGAAAAAACGCATACGCCCTTTTTGGCCAAGTGCATCATTGTGGACGTTCTGCCTCTTTTCCTATGCTTTCAATGCAATTCCAGTCTACCTCCTGAAATCGGTTTCCTGCAATTCTGCCCCGCTTTCAAGTCCTCTTGGCAGCCTTACTTCAGTCTATTTTTGGACGATAGCTGTCATTTATAACTCTGCAGGTTTGTGAATTACAGTGCCCCTGAGCTCCTTTCTTCAACTTGCTTTCTTGTGACCTGGCCGCAACACCGCAGGATGTCTTCAGGCCCTAATCTGGTTCTGGCCCGGCATGCTGAGCCTTTGGTTAATTCCTCTTCCTGGTGGGAAATGAGAGTTAAATTTGCCCGTCCAGACACCTCCAGCTAGTCTCTCATTGGTTCTCGCGATTCCTGTTCATCTTCCGCAGAAATTGCAAACTGGGCCAAACAGGAGGTTAAAGGGACTGACTCTCCAAGTGGGGAGAGTGTTAGTAAAGCGTCTGGAATGTTGCACCCGAGTACCAGGGGAGGAAAACTGAGACATATTTGAATACGTCTCCCGTTCACATGGTTGATCATACTCTGGGTTCCACATGCATGTTTTAGCTGAAGGAAGAATACCTTAAACCTGGAGAGTTGAGACCCGTGTAATGGGTACCATGCAATATGACTTCAAAGGGTCTTCATATGCTCACCGAACCTCTCCAATCCTATCACTGCTGCGTTTATGCCCCTGTACACATGCTTGATTCTCTTTCGGAGACATAGCAATCCATAGGTTTTAAGATACTTACTAGTCAGGTACATTCTTACGTGTTTAATATGGGGTGTTGAGTCCATTTCGTTGAGCAAGGAGTAGCTCTTGTCTATTCCATATTTGGCTTAAGGAACTTTATCTGTGCTCATTTCAATCTCTGGTTTTATGCAGCACCCCAACTCACCTTTCCCCTTAAGCAAGCATAAGTTGGTTTTCTAAATTTGAGACCCTGTTCTGTTCTGTAATTCAGTTCCTGTGTAGCCAAGTTTACATTCCGTGTATTACTGATATCTTATGATGTTTCTTTTTCTGTGTGACTTATTTCAGTTAGAATCATCATACCTGAATCCACTCATTGTGCTGCTAAGGGCCTGATGACACAGATTCCATTGCTGAGTGATATTGCTTTGTAAGTAAATACCACAACTTCTTTATCCATTTTTCACTTTCTGCAATGTTGAACTTGTACTGTAAACGAGGTTCTTGTAAACAGAGCCGATCCAAACTTTGCGGTGGCTGTGTCTTTTTGATTTTAATTTCCCTAAGCTATAGGACCATAAGTGGAAGTGCCCTAGGTTCTGTTGCTTTGTTTTTTAGATGTTTCAGGAAACACCATACACTTCTCCCAAGTGGTTGTTGGCAATTTACATCCCGCCCTTCAGCATAACAAGGCTCCCAGTTCTCCATGGCCTGTCCTGCCTTTCTGGATTTTACCCTTTTTTCAGATGGCCCTTTTGACCGGGGGGAAGTGAGACTTCATTGTAGTGCAGATTTCCTTTGCAAGCTTGCTTGGTTGGCCAAAAAGTGCGTATGCGTTCTTTCCTGAATATATTCAGGAAAAAACGCATACGCCCTTTTTGGCCAAGTGCATCATTGTGGACGTTCTGCCTCTTTTCCTATGCTTTCAATGCAATTCCAGTCTACCTCCTGAAATCGGTTTCCTGCAATTCTGCCCCGCTTTCAAGTCCTCTTGGCAGCCTTACTTCAGTCTATTTTTGGACGATAGCTGTCATTTATAACTCTGCAGGTTTGTGAATTACAGTGCCCCTGAGCTCCTTTCTTCAACTCGCTTTCTTGTGACCTGGCCGCAACACCGCAGGATGGCTTCAGGCCCTAATCTGGTTCCGGCACGGCACGCTGAGCCTTTGGTTATTTCCTCTTCCTGGTGGGAAATGAGAGTTAAATTTGCCCGTCCAGACACCTCCAGCTAGCCTCTCATTGGTTCTCGCTATTCCTGTTCATCTTCCGCAGAAATTGCAAACTGGGCCAAACAGGAGGTTAAAGGGACTGACTCTCCAAGTCGGGAGAGTGTTAGTAAAGCGTCTGGAATGTTGCACCCGAGTACCAGGGGAGGAAAACTGAGACATATTTGAACACGTCTCCCGTTCACATGGTTGATCATACGCTGGGTTCCACATGCATGTTTTAGCTGAAGGAAGAATACCTTAAACCTGGAGAGTTGAGACCCTTGTAATGGGTACCATGCAATATGACTTCAAAGGGTCTTCATTTGCTCAAGAACATCTCCAATCCTATCACTGCTGCGTTTATGCCCCTGTACACATGCTTAATTCTCTTTCGGAGACACAGCAATCCATAGGTTTTAAGATACTTACTAGTCAGGTGCATTCTTAGGCGTTTAATATGGGGTTTTGTGTCCATTTCGTTGAGCAAGGAGTAGCTCTTGTCTATTCCATATTTGGCTTAAGGAACTTTATCTGTGCTCATTTCAATCTCTGGTTTTATGCAGCACCCCAACTCACCTTTCCCCTTAAGCAAGCATAAGTTGGTTTTCTAAATTTGAGACCCTGTTCTGTTTTGGAATGCAGTTCCTGTGTAGCCAAGTTTACATTCCGTGTATTAGTGATATCTTATGATGTTTCTTTTTCTGTGTGACTTATTTCAGTTAGAATCATCGTACCTGAATCCACTCATTATGCTGCTACGGGCCTGATGACATAGATTTCATTGCTGAGTGATACTGCATTGTACGTAAGTACCACAAGTTCTTTATCCATTTTTCACTTTCTGTGATATTGAACTTGTACGGTAAACGAGGTTCTTGTAAACGGAGGCGTCCCAAACTTTGGGGTGGCTGTGTCTTTTTGATTTTAATTTCCCTAAGCTATAGGACCATAAGCGGAAGTGCCCTAGGTTCTGTTGCTTTGTTTTTAGATGTTTCAGGAAACACCATACACTTCTCCCAAGTGGTTGTTGGCAATTTACATCCCGCCCATCAGCATAACAAGGCTCCCAGTTCTCCATGGCCTGTCCTGCCTTTCTGGATTTTACACTTTTATCAGATGGCCCTTTTGACCGGGGGGAAGTGAGACTTCGTTGTAGTGCAGATTTCCTTTGCAAGCTTGCTTGGTTGGCCAAAAAGGGCGTATGCGTTTTTTCCTGGATATATTCAGGAAAAAACGCATACGCCCTTTTTGGCCAAGTGCATCATTGTGGACGTTCTGCCTCTTTTCCTATGCTTTCAATGCAATTCCAGTCTACCTCCTGAAATCGGTTTCCTGCAATTCTGCCCCGCTTTCAAGTCCTCTTGGCAGCCTTACTTCAGTCAATTTTTGGACGATAGCTGTCATTTATAACTCTGCATGTTTGTGAATTACAGTGCCCCTGAGCTCCTTTCTTCAACTCGCTTTCTTGTGAGCTGGCCGCAACACCGCAGGATGGCTTCAGGCCCTAATCTGGTTCCGGCACGGCACGCTGAGCCTTTGGTTAATTCCGCTTCCTGGTGGGAAATGAGAGTTAAATTTGCCCGTCCAGACACCTCCAGCTAGTCTCTCATTGGTTCTCGCTATTCCTGTTCATCTTCCACAGAAATTGCAAACTGGGCCAAACAGGAAGTTAAAGGGACTGACTCTCCAAGTGGGGAGAGTGTTAGTAAAGCATCTGGAATGTTGCACCCGAGTACCAGGGGAGGAAAACTGAGACATATTTGAACATGTCTCCCGTTCACATGGTTGATCATACTTGGGTTCCACATGCATGTTTTAGCTGAAGGAAGAATACCTTAAACCTGGGTAGTTGAAACCCGTGGAATGGGTACCATGCAATATGACTTCAAAGGGTCTTCATTTGCTCACCGAACCTCTCCAATCCTATCACTGCTGCGTTTATGCCCCTGTACACATGCTTGATTCTCTTTCGGAGACATAGCAATCCATAGGTTTTAAGATACTTACTAGTCAGGTACATTCTTAGGCGTTTAATATGCGGTGTTGAGTCCATTTCGTTGAGCAAGGAGTAGCTCTTGTCTATTCCATATTTGGCTTAAGGAACTTTATCTGTGCTCATTTCAATCTCTGGGTTTATGCAGCACCCCAACTCACCTTTCCCCTTAAGCAAGCATAAGTTGGTTTTCTAAATTTGAGACCCTGTTCTGTTCTGTAATTCAGTTCCTGTGTAGCCAAGTTTACATTCCGTGTATTACTGATATCTTATGATGTTTCTTTTTCTGTGTGACTTAGTTCAGTTAGAATCATCATACCTGAATCCACTCATTGTGCTCCTAAGGGCCTGATGACATAGATTTCATTGCTGAGTGATATTGCTTTGTAAGTAAATACCACAACTTCTTTATCCATTTTTCACTTTCTGCGATGTTGAACTTGTACTGTAAACGAGGTTCTTGTAAACAGAGGCGTCCCAAACTTTGGGGTGGCTGTGTCTTTTTGATTTTAATTTCCCTAAGCTATAGGACCATAAGTGGCAGTGCCCTAGGCTCTGTTGCTTTGTTTTTTAGATGTTTCAGGAAACACCATACACTTCTCCTGAGTGTCTGTTGGTAATTTACATCCCGCCCATCAGCATAACAAGGCTCCCAGTTTTCCATGGCCTGTCCTGCCTTTCTGGATTTTACCCTTTTTTCAGATGGCCCTTTTGACCGGGGGGAAGTGAGACTTCATTGTAGTGCAGATTTCCTTTGCAAGCTTGCTTGGTTGGCCAAAAAGGGCGTATGCGTTTTTTCCTGAATATATTCAGGAAAAAACGCATACGCCCTTTTTGGCCAAGTGCATCATTGTGGACGTTCTGCCTCTTTTCCTATGCTTTCAATGCAATTCCAGTCTACCTTCTGAAATCGGTTTCCTGCAATTCTGCCCCGCTTTCAAGTCCTCTTGGCAGCCTTACTTCAGTCTATTTTTGGACGATAGCTGTCATTTATAACTCTGCAGGTTTGTGAATTACAGTGCCCCTGAGCTCCTTTCTTCAACTCGCTTTCTTTTGAGCTGGCCGCAACACCGCAGGATGGCTTCAGGCCCTAATCTGGTTCCGGCACGGCACGCTGAGCCTTTGGTTAATTCCTCTTCCTGGTGGGAAATGAGAGTTAAATTTGCCCGTCCAGACACCTTCAGCTAGCCTCTCATTGGTTCTCGCTATTCCTGTTCATCTTCCGCAGAAATTGCAAATTGGGCCAAACAGGAGGTTAAAGGGACTGACTCTCCAAGTCGGGAGAGTGTTAGTAAAGCGTCTGGAATGTTGCACCCAAGTACCAGGGTACGAAAACTGGGACATATTTGAACACGTTTTACGATCACATGGTTGATCATACTCTAGGTTCCACATGCATGTTTTAGCTGAAGGAAGAATACCTTAAACCTGGGTAGTTGAAACCCGTGGAATGGGTACCATGCAATATGACTTCAAAGGGTCTTCATTTGCTCACCGAACATCTCCAATCCTATCACTGCTGCGTTTATGCCCCTGTACACATGCTTGATTCTCTTTCGGAGACATAGCAATCCATAGGTTTTAAGATACTTACTAGTCAGGTACATTCTTAGGCGTTTAATATGCGGTGTTGAGTCCATTTCTTTGAGCAAGGAGTAGCTCTTGTCTATTCCATATTTGGCTTAAGGAACTTTATCTGTGCTCATTTCAATCTCTGGGTTTATGCAGCACCCCAACTCACCTTTCCCCTTAAGCAAGCATAAGTTGGTTTTCTAAATTTGAGACCCTGTTCTGTTCTGTAATTCAGTTCCTGTGTAGCCAAGTTTACATTCCGTGTATTACTGATATCTTATGATGTTTCTTTTTCTGTGTGACTTAGTTCAGTTAGAATCATCATACCTGAATCCACTCATTGTGCTGCTAAGGGCCTGATGACATAGATTTCATTGCTGAGTGATATTGCTTTGTAAGTAAATACCACAACTTCTTTATCCATTTTTCACTTTCTGCGATGTTGAACTTGTACTGTAAACGAGGTTCTTGTAAACAGAGCCGTCCCAAACTTTGGGGTGGCTGTGTCTTTTTTATTTTAATTTCCCTAAGCTATAGGACCATAAGTGGCAGTGCCCTAGGCTCCGTTGCTTTGTTTTTTAGATGTTTCAGGAAACACCATACACTTCTCCTGAGTGTCTGTTGGTAATTTACATCCCGCCCATCAGCATAACAAGGCTCCCAGTTTTCCATGGCCTGTCCTGCCTTTCTGGATTTTACACTTTTTTCAGATGGCCCTTTTGACCGGGGGGAAGTGAGACTTCATTGTAGTGCAGATTTCCTTTGCAAGCTTGCTTGGTTGGCCAAAAAGTGCGTATGCGTTTTTTCCTGAATATATTCAGGAAAAAACGCATACGCCCTTTTTGGCCAAGTGCATCATTGTGGACGTTCTGCCTCTTTTCCTATGCTTTCAATGCAATTCCAGTCTACCTTCTGAAATCGGTTTCCTGCAATTCTGCCCCGCTTTCAAGTCCTCTTGGCAGCCTTACTTCAGTCTATTTTTGGACGATAGCTGTCATTTATAACTCTGCAGGTTTGTGAATTACAGTGCCCCTGAGCTCCTTTCTTCAACTCGCTTTCTTTTGAGCTGGCCGCAACACCGCAGGAAGGCTTCAGGCCCTAATCTGGTTCCGGCACGGCACGCTGAGCCTTTGGTTAATTCCTCTTCCTGGTGGGAAATGAGAGTTAAATTTGCCCGTCCAGACACCTCCAGCTAGCCTCTCATTGGTTCTCGCTATTCCTGTTCATCTTCCGCAGAAATTGCAAACTGGGCCAAACAGGAGGTTAAAGGGACTGACTCTCCAAGTCGGGAGAGTGTTAGTAAAGCGTCTGGAATGTTGCACCCGAGTACCAGGGTACGAAAACTGGGACATATTTGAACACGTCTCCCGATCACATGGTTGATCATACTCTAGGTTCCACATGCATGTTTTAGCTGAAGGAAGAATACCTTAAACCTGGGTAGTTGAAACCCGTGGAATGGGTACCATGCAATATGACTTCAAAGGGTCTTCATTTGCTCACCGAACCTCTCCAATCCTATCCCTGCTGCGTTTATGCCCCTGTACACATGCTTGATTCTCTTTCGGAGACATAGCAATCCATAGGTTTTGAGATACTTACTAGTCAGGTACATTCTTAGGCGTTTAATATGGGGTGTTGAGTCCATTTCGTTGAGCAAGGAGTAGCTCTTGTCTATTCCATATTTGGCTTAAGGAAATTTATCTGTGCTCATTTCAATCTCTGGTTTTATGCAGCACCCCAACTCACCTTTACCCTTAAGCAAGCATAAGTTGGTTTTCTAAATTTGAGAACCTGTTCTGTTCTGTCATTCAGTTCCTGTGTAGCCAACTTTACATTCCGTGTATTACTGATATCTTATGATGTTTCTTTTTCTGTGTGACTTATTTCAGTTAGAATCATCATACCTGAATCCACTCATTGTGCTGCTAAGGGCCTGATGACACAGATTTCATTGCTGAGTGATATTGCTTTGTAAGTAAATACCACAACTTCTTTATCCATTTTTCACTTTCTGCGATGTTGAACTTGTACTGTAAACGAGGTTCTTGTAAACAGAGCCGATCCAAACTTTGGGGTGGCTGTGTCTTTTTGATTTTAATTTCCCTAAGCTATAAGACCATAAGTGGAAGTGCCCTAGGTTCTGTTGCTTTGTTTTTTAGATGTTTCAGGAAACACCATACACTTCTCCCGAGTGGTTGTTGGCAATTTACATCCCGCCCATCAGCATAACAAGGCTCCCAGTTCTCCATGGCCTGTCCTGCCTTTCTGGATTTTACACTTTTTTCAGATGGCCCTTTTGACCGGGGGGAAGTGAGACTTCATTGTAGTGCAGATTTCCTTTGCAAGCTTGCTTGGTTGGCCAAAAAGGGCGTATGCGTTTTTTCCTGAATATATTCAGGAAAAAACGCATATGCCCTTTTTGGCCAAGTGCATCATTTTGGACGTTCTGCCTCTTTTCCTATGCTTTCAATGCAATTCCAGTCTACCTCCTGAAATCGGTTTCCTGCAATTCTGCCCTGCTTTCAAGTCCTCTTGGCAGCCTTACTTCAGTCTATTTTTGGACGATAGCTGTCATTTATAACTCTGCAGGTTTGTGAATTACAGTGCCCCTGAGCTCCTTTCTTCAACTCGCTTTCTTTTGAGCTGGCCGCAACACCGCAGGATGGCTTCAGGCCCTAATCTGATTCTGGTACGGAACGCTGAGCCTTTGGTTATTTCCTCTTCCTGGTGGGAAATGAGAGTTAAATTTGCCCGTCCAGACACCTCCAGCTAGTCTCTCATTGGTTCTCGCTATTCCTGTTCATCTTCCGCAGAAATTGCAAACTGGGCCAAACAGGAGGTTAAAGGGACTGACTCTCCAAGTCGGGAGAGTGTTAGTAAAGCGTCTGGAATGTTGCACCCAAGTACCAGGGTACGAAAACTGAGACATATTTGAACACGTCTCCCGATCACATGGTTGATCATACTCTAGGTTCCACATGCATGTTTTAGCTGAAGGAAGAATACCTTAAACCTGGGTAGTTGAAACCCGTGGAATGGGTACCATGCAATATGACTTCAAAGGGTCTTCATTTGCTCACCGAACCTCTCCAATCCTATCACTGCTGCGTTTATGCCCCTGTACACATGCTTGATTCTCTTTCGGAGACATAGCAATCCATAGGTTTTAAGATACTTACTAGTCAGGTACATTCTTAGGCGTTTAATATGCGGTTTTGAGTCCATTTCGTTGAGCAAGGAGTAGCTCTTGTCTATTCCATATTTGACTTAAGGAACTTTATCTGTGCTCATTTCAATCTCTGGTTTTATGCAGCACCCCAACTCACCTTTACCCTTAAGCAAGCATAAGTTGGTTTTCTAAATTTGAGACCCTGTTCTGTTCTGTAATTCAGTTCCTGTGTAGCCAAGTTTCCATTCCGTGTATTACTGATATCTTATGATGTTTCTTTTTCTATGTGACTTATTTCAGTTAGAATCATCATACCTGAATCCACTCATTGTGCTCCTAAGGGCCTGATGACATAGATTTCATTGCTGAGTGATATTGCTTTGTAAGTAAATACCACAACTTCTTTATCCATTTTTCACTTTCTGCGATGTTGAACTTGTACTGTAAACGAGGTTCTTGTAAACAGAGGCGTCCCAAACTTTGGGGTGGCTGTGTCTTTTTGATTTTAATTTCCCTAAGCTATAGGACCATAAGTGGCAGTGCCCTAGGCTCTGTTGCTTTGTTTTTTAGATGTTTCAGGAAACACCATACACTTCTCCTGAGTGTCTGTTGGTAATTTACATCCCGCCCATCAGCATAACAAGGCTCCCAGTTCTCCATGGCCTGTCCTGCCTTTCTGGATTTTACACTTTTTTCAGATGGCCCTTTTGACAGGGGGGAAGTGAGACTTCATTGTAGTGCAGATTTCCTTTGCAAGCTTGCTTGGTTGGCCAAAAAGGGCGTATGCGTTTTTTCCTGAATATATTCAGGAAAAAACGCATACGCCCTTTTTGGCCAAGTGCATCATTGTGGACGTTCTGCCTCTTTTCCTATGCTTTCAATGCAATTCCAGTCTACCTCCTGAAATCGGTTTCCTGCAATTCTGCCCCGCTTTCAAGTCCTCTTGGCAGCCTTACTTCAGTCTATTTTTGGACGATAGCTGTCATTTATAACTCTGCAGGTTTGTGAATTACAGTGCCCCTGAGCTCCTTTCTTCAACTCGCTTTCTTTTGAGCTGGCCGCAACACCGCAGGAAGGCTTCAGGCCCTAATCTGGTTCCGGCACGGCACGCTGAGCCTTTGGTTAATTCCTCTTCCTGGTGGGAAATGAGAGTTAAATTTGCCCATCCAGACACCTCCAGGTAGTCTCTCAATGGTTCTCGCTATTCCTGTTCATCTTCCGCAGAAATTGCAAACTGGGCCAAACAGGAGGTTAAAGGGACTGACTCTCCAAGTGGGGAGAGTGTTAGTAAAGCATCTGGAATGTTGCACCCGAGTACCAGGGTACGAAAACTGAGACATATTTGAACACGTCTCCCGATCACATGGTTGATCATACTCTAGGTTCCACATGCATGTTTTAGCTGAAGGAAGAATACCTTAAACCTGGGTAGGTGAAACCCGTGGAATGGGTACCATGCAATATGACTTCAAAGGGTCTTCATTTGCTCACCGAACCTCTCCAATCCTATCACTGCTGCGTTTATGCCCCTGTACACATGCTTGATTCTCTTTCGGAGACATAGCAATCCATAGGTTTTAAGATACTTACTAGTCAGGTACATTCTTAGGCGTTTAATATGCGGTGTTGAGTCCATTTCGTTGAGCAAGGAGTAGCTCTTGTCTATTCCATATTTGGCTTAAGGAACTTTATCTGTGCTCATTTCAATCTCTGGTTTTATGCAGCACCCCAACTCACCTTTCCCCTTAAGCAAGCATAAGTTGGTTTTCTAAATTTGAGACCCTGTTCTGTTCTGTAATTCAGTTCCTGTGTAGCCAAGTTTACATTCCGTGTATTAGTGATATCTTATGATGTTTCTTTTTCTGTGTGACTTATTTCAGTTAGAATCATCGTACCTGAATCCACTCATTATGCTGCTACGGGCCTGATGACATAGATTTCATTGCTGAGTGATACTGCATTGTACGTAAGTACCACAAGTTCTTTATCCATTTTTCACTTTCTGTGATATTGAACTTGTATGGTAAACGAGGTTCTTGTAAACAGAGGCGTCCCAAACTTTGGGGTGGCTGTGTCTTTTTGATTTTAATTTCCCTAAGCTATAGAACCATAAGTGGAAGTGCCCTAGGCTCTGTTGCTTTGTTTTTTAGATGTTTCAGGAAACACCATACACTTCTCCCTAGTGGTTGTTGGCAATTTACATCCCGCCCATCAGCATAACAATGCTCCCAGTTCTCCATGGCCTGTCCTGCCTTTCTGGATTTTACACTTTTTTCTAATGGCCCTTTTGACTGGGGGGAAGTGAGACTTCATTGTAGTGCAGATTTCCTTTGCAAGCTTGCTTGGTTGGCCAAAAAGGGCGTATGCGTTTTTTCCTGAATATATTCAGGAAAAAACGCATACGCCCTTTTTGGCCAAGTGCATCATTGTGGACGTTCTGCCTCTTTTCCTATGCTTTCAATGCAATTCCAGTCTACCTCCTGAAATCGGTTTCCTGCAATTCTGCCCCGCTTTCAAGTCCTCTTGGCAGCCTTACTTCAGTGTATTTTTGGAGGATAGCTGTCATTTATAACTCTGCAGGTTTGTGAATTACAGTGCCCCTGAGCTCCTTTCTTCAACTCGCTTTCTTTTGAGCTGGCCGCAACACCGCAGGATGGCTTCTGGCCCTAATCTGGTTCCGGCACGGCACGCTGAGCCTTTGGTTAATTCCTCTTCCTGGTGGGAAATGAGAGTTAAATTTGCCCGTCCAGACACCTCCAGCTAGCCTCTCATTGGTTCTCGCTATTCCTGTTCATCTTCCGCAGAAATTGCAAACTGGGCCAAACAGGAGGTTAAAGGGACTGACTCTCCAAGTCGGGAGAGTGTTAGTAAAGCGTCTGGAATGTTGCACCCGAGTACCAGGGTACGAAAACTGGGACATATTTGAACAGGTCTCCCGATCACATGGTTGATCATACTCTAGGTTCCAAATGCATGTTTTAGCTGAAGGAAGAATACCTTAAACCTGGGTAGTTGAAACCCGTGGAATGGGTACCATGCAATATGACTTCAAAGGGTCTTCATTTGCTCACCGAACCTCTCCAATCCTATCACTGCTGCGTTTATGCCCCTGTACACATGCTTGATTCTCTTTCGGAGACATAGCAATCCCTAGGTTTTAAGATACTTACTAGTCAGGTACATTCTTAGGCGTTTAATATGGGGTGTTGAGTCCATTTCGTTGAGCAAGGAGTAGCTCTTGTCTATTCCATATTTGGCTTAACTAAATTTATCTGTGCTCATTTCAATCTCTGGTTTTATGCAGCACCCCAACTCACCTTTACCCTTAAGCAAGCATAAGTTGGTTTTCTAAATTTGAGACCCTGTTCTGTTCTGTAATTCAGTTCCTGTGTAGCCAAGTTTACATTCCGTGTATTACTGATATCTTATGATGTTTCTTTTTCTGTGTCACTTATTTCAGTTAGAATCATCGTACCTGAATCCACTCATTGTGCTGCTAAGGGCCTGATGACACAGATTTCATTGCTGAGTGATATTGCTTTGTAAGTAAATACCACAACTTTTTTATCCATTTTTCACTTTCTTCGATGTTGAACTTGTACTGTAAACGAGGTTCTTGTAAACAGAGCCGTTCAAAACTTTGGGGTGGCTGTGTCTTTTTGATTTTAAATTCCCTAAGCTATAGGACCATAAGTGGAAGTGCCCTAGGCTCTGTTGCTTTGTTTTTTAGATGTTTCAGGAAACACCATACACTTCTCCCGAGTGTTTGTTAGCAATTTACATCCCGCCCTTCAGCATAACAAGGCTCCCAGTTCTCCATGGCCTGTCCTGCCTTTCTGGATTTTACACTTTTTTCAGATGGCCCTTTTGACCGGGGGAAGTGAGACTTCATTGTAGTGCAGATTTCCTTTGCAAGCTTGCTTGGTTGGCCAAAAAGGGCGTATGCGTTTTTTCCTGAATATGTTCAGGAAAAAACGCATACGCCCTTTTTGGCCAAGTGCATCATTGTGGACGTTCTGCCTCTTTTCCTATGCTTTCAATGCAATTCCAGTCTACCTCCTGAAATCGGTTTCCTGCAATTCTGCCCCGCTTTCAAGTCCTCTTGGCAGCCTTACTTCAGTCTATTTTTGGACGATAGCTGTCATTTATAACTCTGCAGGTTTGTGAATTACAGTGCCCCTGAGCTCCTTTCTTCAACTCGCTTTCTTGTGACCTGGCCGCAACACCGCAGGATGGCTTCAGGCCCTAATCTGGTTCCGGCCCGGCATGCTGAGCCTTTGGTTAATTCCTCTTCCTGGTGGGAAATGAGAGTTAAATTTGCCCGTCCAGACACCTGCAGCTAGCCTCTCATTGGTTCTCGCTATTCCTGTTCAGCTTCCGCAGAAATTGCAAACTGGGCCAAACAGGAGGTTAAAGGGACTGACTCTCCAAGTCGGGAGAGTGTTAGTAAAGCGTCTGGAATGTTGCACCCGAGTACCAGGGTGCGAAAACTGAGACATATTTGAACACGTCTCCCGATCACATGGTTGATCATACTCTAGGTTCTACATGCATGTTTTAGCTGAAGGAAGAATACCTTAAACCTGGGTAGTTGAAACCCGTGGAATGGGTACCATGCAATATGACTTCAAAGGGTCTTCATTTGCTCACCAAACCTCTCCAATCCTATCACTGCTGCGTTTATGCCCCTGTACACATGCTTGGTTCTCTTTCGGAGACATAGCAATCCATAGGTTTTAAGATACTTACTAGTCAGGTACATTCTTAGGCGTTTAATATGCGGTGTTGAGTCCATTTCGTTGAGCAAGGAGTAGCTCTTGTCTATTCCATATTTGAGTTAAGGAACTTTATCTGTGCTCATTTCAATCTCTGGTTTTATGCAGCACCCCAACTCACCTTTACCCTTAAGCAAGCATAAGTTGGTTTTCTAAATTTGAGACCCTGTTCTGTTCTGTAATTCAGTTCCTGTGTAGCCAA
Organism: Delphinus delphis; assembly: GCF_949987515.2. NCBI lineage: Eukaryota > Metazoa > Chordata > Mammalia > Artiodactyla > Delphinidae > Delphinus > Delphinus delphis. The sequence continues at coordinate 1,440,220 of NC_082685.1, read as the reverse complement.
GTTTACATTCCATGTATTACTGATATCTTATGATGTTTCTTTTCCTGTGTGACTTATTTCAGTTAGAATCATCATACCTGAATCCACTCATTGTGCTGCTAAGGGCCTGATGACACAGATTTCATTGCTGAGTGATATTGCTTTGTAAGTAAATACCACAACTTCTTTATCCATTTTTCACTTTCTGCGATGTTGAACTTGTACTGTAAACGAGGTTCTTGTAAACAGAGGCGTTCCAAACTTTGGGGTGGCTGTGCCTTTTTGATTTTAAATTCCCTAAGCTATAGGACCATAAGTGGAAGTGCCCTAGGTTCTGTTGCTTTGTTTTTTAGATGTTTCAGGAAACACCATACACTTCTCCCCAGTGTCTGTTGGCAATTTACATCCCGCCCATCAGCATAACAAGGCTCCCAGTTCTCCATGGCCTGTCCTGCCTTTCTGGATTTTACACTTTTTTCAGATGGCCCTTTTGACCGGGGGGAAGTGAGACTTCATTGTAGTGCAGATTTCCTTTGCAAGCTTGCTTGGTTGGCCAGAAAGGGCGTATGCGTTTTTTCCTGAATATATTCAGGAAAAAACGCATACGCCCTTTTTGGCCAAGTGCATCATTGTGGACGTTCTGCCTCTTTTCCTATGCTTTCAATGCAATTCCAGTCTACCTCCTGAAATCGGTTTCCTGCAATTCTGCCCCGCTTTCAAGTCCTCTTGGCAGCCTTACTTCAGTCTATTTTTGGACGATAGCTGTCATTTATAACTCTGCAGGTTTGTGAATTACAGTGCCCCTGAGCTCCTTTCTTCAACTCGCTTTCTTTTGAGCTGGCCGCAACACCGCAGGATGGCTTCAGGCCCTAATCTGGTTCAGGTACGGCACGCTGAGCCTTTGGTTAATTCCTCTTCCTGGTGGGAAATGAGAGTTAAATTTGCCCGTCCAGACACCTCCAGCTAGCCTCTCATTGGTTCTCGCTATTCCTGTTCATCTTCCGCAGAAATTGCAAACTGGGCCAAACAGGAGGTTAAAGGCGCTGACTCTCCAAGTGGGGAGAGTGTTAGTAAAGCGTCTGGAATGTTGCACCCGAGTACCAGGGGAGGAAAACTGAGACATATTTGAACACGTCTCCTGATCACATGATTGATCATACTCTGGGTTCCACATGCATGTTTTAGCTGAAGGAAGAATACCTAAAACCTGGGTAGTTGAAACCCGTGGAATGGGTACCATGCAATATGACTTCAAAGGGTCTTCATTTGCTCACCGAACCTCTCCAATCCTATCACTGCTGCGTTTATGCCCCTTTACACATGCTTGATTCTCTTTCGGAGACATAGCAATCCCTAGATTTTAAGATACTTACTAGTCAGGTACATTCTTAGGCGTTTAATATGCGGTGTTGAGTCCATTTCTTTGAGCAAGGAGTAGCTCTTGTCTATTCCATATTTGGCTTAAGGAACCTTATCTGTGCTCATTTCAATCTCTGGTTTTATGCAGCACCCCAACTCACCTTTACCCTTAAGCAAGCATAGGTTGGTTTTCTAAATTTGAGACCCTGTTCTGTTCTGTAATTCAGTTCCTGTGTAGCCAAGTTTACATTCCGTGTATTACTGATATCTTATGATGTTTCTTTTTCTGTGTGACTTATTTCAGTTAGAATCATCATACCTGAATCCACTCATTGTGCTGCTAAGGGCCTGATGACATAGATTTCATTGCTGAGTGATACTGCATTGTACGTAAGTACCACAAGTTCTTTATCCATTTTTCACTTTCTGTGATATTGAACTTGTACGGTAAACGAGGTTCTTGTAAACAGAGGCGTCCCAAACTTTGGGGTGGCTGTGTCTTTTTGATTTTAATTTCCCTAAGCTATAGGACCATAAGTGGAAGTGCCCTAGGCTCTGTTGCTTTGTTTTTTAGATGTTTCAGGAAACACCATACACTTCTCCTGAGTGGTTGTTGGCAATTTACATCCCGCCCTTCAGCATAACAAGGCTCCCAGTTCTCCATGGCCTGTCCTGCCTTTCTGGATTTTACACTTTTTTCAGATGGCCCTTTTGACCGGGGGGAAGTGAGACTTCATTGTAGTGCAGATTTCCTTTGCAAGCTTGCTTGGTTGGCCAAAAAGTGCGTATGCGTTTTTTCCTGAATATATTCAGGAAAAAACGCATACGCCCTTTTTGGCCAAGTGCATCATTGTGGACGTTCTGCCTCTTTTCCTATGCTTTCAATGCAATTCCAGTCTACCTCCTGAAATCGGTTTCCTGCAATTCTGCCCCGCTTTCAAGTCCTCTTGGCAGCCTTACTTCAGTCTATTTTTGGACGATAGCTGTCATTTATAACTCTGCAGGTTTGTGAATTACAGTGCCCCTGAGCTCCTTTCTTCAACTCGCTTTCTTTTGAGCTGGCCGCAACACCGCAGGATGGCTTCAGGCCCTAATCTGGTTCCGGCACGGCACGCTGAGGCTTTGGTTATTTCCTCTTCCTGGTGGGAAATGAGAGTTAAATTTGCCCGTCCAGACACCTCCAGCTAGCCTCTCATTGGTTCTCGCTATTCCTGTTCATCTTCCGCAGAAATTGCAAACTGGGCCAAACAGGAGGTTAAAGGTGCTGACTCTCCAAGTGGGGAGAGTGTTAGTAAAGCATCTGGAATGTTGCACCCGAGTACCAGGGGAGGAAAACTGAGACATATTTGAACACGTCTCTCGTTCACATGGTTGATCATACTCTGGGTTCCACATGCATGTTTTAGCTGAAGGAAGAATACCTTAAACCTGGAGAGTTGAGACCCGTGTAATGGGTACCATGCAATATGACTTCAAAGGGTCTTCATTTGCTCACCGAACCTCTCCAATCCTATCACTGCTGCGTTTATGCCCCTGTACACACGCTTGATTCTCTTTCGGAGACATAGCAATCCATAGGTTTTAAGATACTTACTAGTCAGGTACATTCTTAGGCGTTTAATATGCAGTGTTGAGTCCATTTCGTTGAGCAAGGAGTAGCTCTTGTCTATTCCATATTTGGCTTAAGGAACTTTATCTGTGCTCATTTCAATCTCTGGTTTTATGCAGCACCCCAACTCACCTTTACCCTTAAGCAAGCATAAGTTGGTTTTCTAAATTTGAGACCCTGTTCTGTTCTGTAATTCAGTTCCTGTGTAGCCAAGTTTACATTCCGTGTATTACTGATATCTTATGATGTTTCTTTTTCTGTGTGACTTATTTCAGTTAGAATCATCGTACCTGAATCCACTCATTGTGATGCTAAGGGCCTGATGACATAGATTTCATTGCTGAGTGATATTGCTTTGTAAGTAAATACCACAACTTCTTTATCCATTTTTCACTTTCTGCGATGTTGAACTTGTACTGTAAACGAGGTTCTTGTAAACAGAGGCGTCCCAAACTTTGGGGTGGCTGTGTCTTTTTGATTTTAATTTCCCTAAGCTATAGGACCATAAGTGGCAGTGCCCTAGGCTCTGTTGCTTTGTTTTTTAGATGTTTCAGGAAACACCATACACTTCTCCCGAGTGTCTGTTGGCAATTAACATCCCGCCCATCAGCATAACAAGGCTCCCAGTTCTCCATGGCCTGTCCTGCCTTTCTGGATTTTACACTTTTTTCAGATGGCCCTTTTGCCCGGGGGGAAGTGAGACTTCATTGTAGTGCAGATTTCCTTTGCAAGCTTGCTTGGTTGGCCAAAAAGGGCGTATGCGTTTTTTCCTGAATATATTCAGGAAAAAACGCATACGCCCTTTTTGGCCAAGTGCATCATTGTGGACGTTCTGCCTCTTTTCCTATGCTTTCAATGCCATTCCAGTCTACCTCCTGAAATCGGTTTCCTGCAATTCTGCCCCGCTTTCAAGTCCTCTTGGCAGCCTTACTTCAGTCTATTTTTGGACGATAGCTGTCATTTATAACTCTGCAGGTTTGTGAATTACAGTGCCCCTGAGCTCCTTTCTTCAACTCGCTTTCTTGTGACCTGGCCGCAACACCGCAGGATGGCTTCAGGCCCTAATCTGGTTCCGGCCCGGCATGCTGAGCCTTTGGTTAATTCCTCTTCCTGGTGGGAAATGAGAGTTAAATTTGCCCGTCAAGACACCTGCAGCTAGCCTCTCATTGGTTCTCGCTATTCCTGTTCATCTTCCGCAGAAATTGCAAACTGGGCCAAACAGGAGGTTAAAGGGACTGACTCTCCAAGTCGGGAGAGTGTTAGTAAAGCGTCTGGAGTGTTGCACCCGAGTACCAGGGTAGGAAAACTGAGACATATTTGAACACGTCTCCCGTTCACATGGTTGATCATACTCTGGGTTCCACATGCATGTTTTAGCTGAAGGAAGAATACCTTAAACCTGGAGAGTTGAGACCCTTGGAATGGGTACCATGCAATATGACTTCAAAGGGTCTTCATTTGCTCACCGAACCTCTCCAATCCTATCACTGCTGCATTTATGCCCCTGTACACACGCTTGATTCTCTTTTGGAGACATAGCAATCCATAGGTTTTAAGATACTTACTAGTCAGGTACATTCTTAGGCGTTTAATATGGGGTTTTGAGTCCATTTCGTTGAGCAAGGAGTAGCTCTTGTCTATTCCATATTTGGCTTAAGGAACCTTATCTGTGCTCATTTCAATCTCTGGTTTTATGCAGCACCCCAACTCACCTTTACCCTTAAGCAAGCATAGGTTGGTTTTCTAAATTTGAGACCCTGTTCTGTTCTGTAATTCAGTTCCTGTGTAGCCAAGTTTCCATTCCGTGGATTATTGATATCTTATGATGTTTCTTTTTCTGTGTGACTTATTTCAGTTAGAATCATCATACCTGAATCCACTCATTGTGCTGCTAAGGGCCTGATGACATAGATTTCATTGCTGAGTGATATTGCTTTGTAAGTGAATACCACAACTTCTTTATCCATTTTTCACTTTCTGCGATGTTGAACTTGTACTGTAAACGAGGTTCTTGTAAACAGAGCCGTTCCAAACTTTGGGGTGGCTGTGTCTTTTTAATTTTAATTTCCCTAAGCTATAGGACCATAAGTGGAAGTGCCCTAGGCTCTGTTGCTTTGTTGTTTAGATGTTTCAGGAAACACCATACACTTCTCCCGAGTGGTTGTTGGCAATTTACATCCCGCCCATCAGCATAACAAGGCTCCCAGTTCTCCATGGCCTGTCCTGCCTTTCTGGATTTTACACTTTTTTCAGATGGCCCTTTTGACCAGGGGGAAGTGAGACTTCATTGTAGTGCAGATTTCCTTTGCAAGCTTGCTTGGTTGGCCAAAAAGGGCGTATGCGTTTTTTCCTGAATATATTCAGGAAAAAACGCATACGCCCTTTTTGGCCAAGTGCATCATTGTGGACGTTCTGCCTCTTTTCCTATGCTTTCAATGCAATTCCAGTCTACCTCCTGAAATCGGTTTCCTGCAATTCTGCCCCGCTTTCAAGTCCTCTTGGCAGCCTTACTTCAGTCTATTTTTGGACGATAGCTGTCATTTATAACTCTGCAGGTTTGTGAATTACAGTGCCCCTGAGCTCCTTTCTTCAACTCGCTTTCTTTTGAGCTGGCCGCAACACCGCAGGATGGCTTCAGGCCCTAATCTGGTTCCGGCACGGCACGCTGAGGCTTTGGTTATTTCCTCTTCCTGGTGGGAAATGAGAGTTAAATTTGCCTGTCCAGACACCTCCAGCTAGCCTCTCATTGGTTCTCGCTATTCCTGTTCATCTTCCGCAGAAATTGCAAACTGGGCCAAACAGGAGGTTAAAGGTGCTGACTCTCCAAGTGGGGAGAGTGTTAGTAAAGCATCTGGAATGTTGCACCCGAGTACCAGGGGAGGAAAACTGAGACATATTTGAACACGTCTCTCGTTCACATGGTTGATCATACTCTGGGTTCCACATGCATGTTTTAGCTGAATGAAGAATACCTTAAACCTGGAGAGTTGAGACCCGTGTAATGGGTACCATGCAATATGACTTCAAAGGGTCTTCATTTGCTCACCGAACCTCTCCAATCCTATCACTGCTGCGTTTATGCCCCTGTACACACGCTTGATTCTCTTTCGGAGACATAGCAATCCATAGGTTTTAAGATACTTACTAGTCAGGTACATTCTTAGGCGTTTAATATGCAGTGTTGAGTCCATTTCGTTGAGCAAGGAGTAGCTCTTGTCTATTCCATATTTGGCTTAAGGAACTTTATCTGTGCTCATTTCAATCTCTGGTTTTATGCAGCACCCCAACTCACCTTTACCCTTAAGCAAGCATAAGTTGGTTTTCTAAATTTGAGACCCTGTTCTGTTCTGTAATTCAGTTCCTGTGTAGCCAAGTTTACATTCCGTGTATTACTGATATCTTATGATGTTTCTTTTTCTGTGTGACTTATTTCAGTTAGAATCATCGTACCTGAATCCACTCATTGTGATGCTAAGGGCCTGATGACATAGATTTCATTGCTGAGTGATATTGCTTTGTAAGTAAATACCACAACTTCTTTATCCATTTTTCACTTTCTGCGATGTTGAACTTGTACTGTAAACGAGGTTCTTGTAAACAGAGGCGTCCCAAACTTTGGGGTGGCTGTGTCTTTTTGATTTTAATTTCCCTAAACTATAGGACCATAAGTGGCAGTGCCCTAGGCTCTGTTGCTTTGTTTTTTAGATGTTTCAGGAAACACCATACACTTCTCCCGAGTGTCTGTTGGCAATTAACATCCCGCCCATCAGCATAACAAGGCTCCCAGTTCTCCATGGCCTGTCCTGCCTTTCTGGATTTTACACTTTTTTCAGATGGCCCTTTTGCCCGGGGGGAAGTGAGACTTCATTGTAGTGCAGATTTCCTTTGCAAGCTTGCTTGGTTGGCCAAAAAGGGCGTATGCGTTTTTTCCTGAATATATTCAGGAAAAAACGCATACGCCCTTTTTGGCCAAGTGCATCATTGTGGACGTTCTGCCTCTTTTCCTATGCTTTCAATGCCATTCCAGTCTACCTCCTGAAATCGGTTTCCTGCAATTCTGCCCCGCTTTCAAGTCCTCTTGGCAGCCTTACTTCAGTCTATTTTTGGACGATAGCTGTCATTTATAACTCTGCAGGTTTGTGAATTACAGTGCCCCTGAGCTCCTTTCTTCAACTCGCTTTCTTGTGACCTGGCCGCAACACCGCAGGATGGCTTCAGGCCCTAATCTGGTTCCGGCCCGGCATGCTGAGCCTTTGGTTAATTCCTCTTCCTGGTGGGAAATGAGAGTTAAATTTGCCCGTCAAGACACCTGCAGCTAGCCTCTCATTGGTTCTCGCTATTCCTGTTCATCTTCCGCAGAAATTGCAAACTGGGCCAAACAGGAGGTTAAAGGGACTGACTCTCCAAGTCGGGAGAGTGTTAGTAAAGCGTCTGGAGTGTTGCACCCGAGTACCAGGGTAGGAAAACTGAGACATATTTGAACACGTCTCCCGTTCACATGGTTGATCATACTCTGGGTTCCACATGCATGTTTTAGCTGAAGGAAGAATACCTTAAACCTGGAGAGTTGAGACCCTTGGAATGGGTACCGTGCAATATGACTTCAAAGGGTCTTCATTTGCTCACCGAACCTCTCCAATCCTATCACTGCTGCATTTATGCCCCTGTACACACGCTTGATTCTCTTTTGGAGACATAGCAATCCATAGGTTTTAAGATACTTACTAGTCAGGTACATTCTTAGGCGTTTAATATGGGGTTTTGAGTCCATTTCGTTGAGCAAGGAGTAGCTCTTGTCTATTCCATATTTGGCTTAAGGAACCTTATCTGTGCTCATTTCAATCTCTGGTTTTATGCAGCACCCCAACTCACCTTTACCCTTAAGCAAGCATAGGTTGGTTTTCTAAATTTGAGACCCTGTTCTGTTCTGTAATTCAGTTCCTGTGTAGCCAAGTTTCCATTCCGTGGATTACTGATATCTTATGATGTTTCTTTTTCTGTGTGACTTATTTCAGTTAGAATCATCATACCTGAATCCACTCATTGTGCTGCTAAGGGCCTGATGACATAGATTTCATTGCTGAGTGATATTGCTTTGTAAGTGAATACCACAACTTCTTTATCCATTTTTCACTTTCTGCGATGTTGAACTTGTACTGTAAACGAGGTTCTTGTAAACAGAGCCGTTCCAAACTTTGGGGTGGCTGTGTCTTTTTGATTTTAATTTCCCTAAGCTATAGGACCATAAGTGGAAGTGCCCTAGGCTCTGTTGCTTTGTTTTTTAGATGTTTCAGGAAACACCATACACTTCTCCGGAGTGGTTGTTGGCAATTTACATCCCGCCCATCAGCATAACAAGGCTCCCAGTTCTCCATGGCCTGTCCTGCCTTTCTGGATTTTACACTTTTTTCAGATGGCCCTTTTGACCAGGGGGAAGTGAGACTTCATTGTAGTGCAGATTTCCTTTGCAAGCTTGCTTGGTTGGCCAAAAAGGGCGTATGCGTTTTTTCCTGAATATATTCAGGAAAAAACGCATACGCCCTTTTTGGCCAAGTGCATCATTATGGACGTTCTGCCTCTTTTCCTATGCTTTCAATGCAATTCCAGTCTACCTCCTGAAATCGGTTTCCTGCAATTCTGCCCCGCTTTCAAGTCCTCTTGGCAGCCTTACTTCAGTCTATTTTTGGACGATAGCTGTCATTTATAACTCTGCAGGTTTGTGAATTACAGTGCCCCTGAGCTCCTTTCTTCAACTCGCTTTCTTGTGACCTGGCCGCAACACCGCAGGATGGCTTCAGGCCCTAATCTGGTTCCGGCACGGCACGCTGAGCCTTTGGTTATTTCCTCTTCCTGGAGGGAAATGAGAGTTAAATTTGCCCGTCCAGACACCTCCAGCTAGTCTCTCATTGGTTCTCGCTATTCCTGTTCATCTTCCAAGAAATTGCAAACTGGGCCAAACAGGAGGTTAAAGGCGCTGACTCTCCAAGTGGGGAGAGTGTTAGTAAAGCGTCTGGAATGTTGCACCCGAGTACCAGGGGAGGAAAACTGAGACATATTTGAACACGTCTCCCGTTCACATGGTTGATCATACTTGGGTTCCACATGCATCTTTTAGCTGAAGGAAGAATACCTTAAACCTGGGTATTTGAACCCGTGGAATGGGTACCATGCAATATGACTTCAAAGGGTCTTCATTTGCTCACCGAACCTCTCCAATCCTATCACTGCTGCGTTTATGCCCCTGTACACATGCTTGATTCTCTTTCGGAGACATAGCAATCCATAGGTTTTAAGATACTTACTAGTCAGGTACATTCTTAGGCATTTAATATGCGGTGTTGAGTCCATTTCGTTGAGCAAGGAGTAGCTCTTGTCTATTCCATATTTGGCTTAAGGAACTTTATCTGTGCTCATTTCAATCTCTGGTTTTATGCAGCACCCCAACTCACCTTTCCCCTTAAGCAAGCATAAGTTGGTTTTCAAATTTGAGACCCTGTTCTGTTCTGTAATTCAGTTCCTGTGTAGCCAAGTTTACATTCCGTGTATTACTGATATCTTATGATGTTCCTTTTTCTGTGTGACTTATTTCAGTTAGAATCATCATACCTGAATCCACTCATTGTGCTGGTAAGGGCCTGAAGACACAGATTTCATTGCTGAGTGATATTGCTTTGTAAGTAAATACCACAACTTTTTTATCCATTTTTCACTTTCTGCAATGTTGAACTTGTACTGTAAACGAGGTTCTTGTAAACAGAGCCATTCGAAACTTTGGGGTGGCTGTGTCTTTTTGATTTTAAATTCCCTAAGCTATAGGACCATAAGTGGAAGTGACCTAGGCTCTGTTGCTTTGTTTTTTAGATGTTTCAGGAAACACCATACACTTCTCCCAAGTGGTTGTTGGCAATTTACATCCCACCCTTCAGCATAACAAGGCTCCCAGTTCTCCATGGCCTGTCCTGCCTTTCTGGATTTTACACTGTTTTCAGATGGCCCTTTTGACCGGGGGGAAGTGAGACTTCATTGTAGTGCAGATTTCCTTTGCAAGCTTGCTTGGTTGGCCAAAAAGGGCGTATGCGTTTTTTCCTGAATATATTCAGGAAAAAACGCATACGCCCTTTTTGGCCAAGTGCATCATTGTGGACGTTCTGCCTCTTTTCCTATGCTTTCAGTGTAATTCCAGTCTACCTCCTGAAATCGGTTTCCTGCAATTCTGCCCCGCTTTCAAGTCCTCTTGGCAGCCTTACTTCAGTCTATTTTTGGACGATAGCTGTCATTTATAACTCTGCAGGTTTGTGAATTACAGTGCCCCTGAGCTCCTTTCTTCAACTCGCTTTCTTGTGAGCTGGCCGCAACACCGCAGGATGTCTTCAGGCCCTAATGTGGTTCCGGCATGGCACGCTGAGCCTTTGGTTAATTCCTCTTCCTGGTGGGAAATGAGAGTTAAATTTGCCCATCCAGACACCTCCAGCTAGTCTTTCATTGGTTCTCGCTATTCCTGTTCATCTTCCACAGAAATTGCAAACTGGGCCAAACAGGTGGTTAAAGGGACTGACTCTCCAAGTGGGGAGAGTGTTAGTAAAGCGTCTGGAATGTTGCACCCGAGTACCAGGGTACGAAAACTGAAACATATTTGAACACGTCTCCCGATCACATGGTTGATCATACTCTAGGTTCCACATGCATGTTTTAGATGAAGGAAGAATACCTTAAACCTGGGTAGTTGAAACCCGTGGAATCGGTACCATGCAATATGACTTCAAAGGGTCTTCATTTGCTCACGAACCTCTCCAATCCTATCACTGCTGCGTTTATGCCCCTGTACACATGCTTGATTCTCTTTCGGAGACATAGCAATCCATAGGTTTTAAGATACTTACTAGTCAGGTACATTCTTAGGCGTTTAATATGCAGTGTTGAGTCCATTTCGTTGAGCAAGGAGTAGCTCTTGTCTATTCCATATTTGGCTTAAGGAACTTTATCTGTGCTCATTTCAATCTCTGGTTTTATGCAGCACCCCAACTCACCTTTCCCCTTAAGCAAGCATAAGTTGGTTTTCTAAATTTGAGACCCTGTTCTGTTCTGTAATTCAGTTCCTGTGTAGCCAAGTTTCCATTCCGTGTATTACTGATATCTTATGATGTTTCTTTTTCTGTGTGACTTATTTCAGTTAGAATCATCATACCTGAATCCACTCATTGTGCTGCTAAGGGCCTGATGACACAGATTTCATTGCTGCGTGATATTGCTTCGTAAGTAAATACCACAAATTCTTTATCCATTTTTCACTTTCTGCGATGTTGAACTTGTACTGTAAACGAGGTTCTTGTAAACAGAGCCGTTCCAAACTTTGGGGTGGCTGTGTCTTTTTGATTTTAATTTCCCTAAGCTATAGGACCATAAGTGGAAGTGCCCTAGGTTCTGTTGCTTTGTTTTTTAGATGTTTCAGGAAACACCATACACTTCTCCCGAGTGGTTGTTGGCAATTTACATCCCGCCCATCAGCATAACAAGGCTCCCAGTTCTCCATGGCCTGTCCTGCCTTTCTGGATTTTACACTTTTTTCAGATGGCCCTTTTGACCAGGGGGAAGTGAGACTTCATTGTAGTGCAGATTTCCTTTGCAAGCATGCTTGGTTGGCCAAAAAGGGCGTATGCGTTTTTTCCTGAATATATTCAGGAAAAAACGCATACGCCCTTTTTGGCCAAGTGCATCATTGTGGACGTTCTGCCTCTTTTCCTATGCTTTCAATGCAATTCCAGTCTACCTCCTGAAATCGGTTTCCTACAATTCTGCTCCGATTTCAAGTCCTCTTGGCAGCCTTACTTCAGTATATTTTGGGACGATAGCTGTCATTTATAACTCTGCAGGTTTGTGAATTACAGTGCCCCTGAGCTCCTTTCTTCAACTCGCTTTCTTTTGAGCTGGCCGCAACACCGCAGGATGGCTTCAGGCCCTAATCTGTTTCCAGTACGGCACGCTGAGCCTTTGGTTATTTCCTCTTCCTGGTGGGAAATGAGAGTTAAATTTGCCCGTCCAGACACCTCCAGCTAGCCTCTCATTGGTTCTCGCTATTCCTGTTCATCTTCCGCAGAAATTGCAAACTATGCCAAACAGGAGGTTAAAGGCGCTGACTCTCCAAGTGGGGAGAGTGTTAGTAAAGCGTCTGGAATGTAGCACCCGAGTACCAGGGGAGGAAAACTGAGACATATTTGAACACGTCTCCCGTTCACATGGTTGATCATACTCTGGGTTCCACATGCATGTTTTAGCTGAAGGAAGAATACCTTAAACCTGGAGAGTTGAGACCCGTGTAATGGGTACCATGCAATATGACTTCAAAGGGTCTTCATTTGCTCACCGAACCTCTCCAATCCTATCACTGCTGCGTTTATGCCCCTGTACACATGCTTTATTCTCTTTTGGAGGCATAGCAATCCATAGGTTTTAAGATACTTACTAGTCAGGTACATTCTTAGGCATTTAATATGGGGTTTTGAGTCCATTTCGTTGAGCAAGGAGTAGCTCTTGTCTATTCCATATTTGACTTAAGGAACTTTATCTGTGCTCATTTCAATCTCTGGTTTTATGCAGCACCCCAACTCACCTTTCCCCTTAAGCAAGCATAAGTTGGTTTTCTAAATTTGAGACCCTGTTCTGTTCTGTAATTCAGTTCCTGTGTAGCCAAGTTTACATTTCATGTATTAGTGATATCTTATGATGTTTCTTTTTCTGTGTGACTTATTTCAGTTAGAATCATCGTAGCTGAATCAACTCATTATGCTGCTACGGGCTTGATGACATAGATTTCATTGCTGAGTGATACTGCATTGTACGTAAGTACCACAAGTTCTTTATCCATTTTTCACTTTCTGCGATGTTGAACTTGTACTGTAAACGAGGTTCTTGTAAACAGAGCCGTTCGAAACTTTGGGGTGGCTGTGTCTTTTTGATTTTAAATTCCCTAAGCTATAGGACCATAAGTGGAAGTGCCCTAGGCTCTGTTGCTTTGTTTTTTAGATGTTTCAGGAAACACCATACACTTCTCCCAAGTGGTTGTTGGCAATTTACATCCCGCCTTTCTGCATAACAAGGCTCCCAGTTCTCCATGGCCTGTCCTGCCTTTCTGGATTTTACACTTTTTTCAGATGGCCCTTTTGACCGGGGGGAAGTGAGACTTCATTGTAGTGCAGATTTCCTTTGCAAGCTTGCTTGGTTGGCCAAAAAGGGCGTATGCGTTTTTTCCTGAATATATTCAGGAAAAAACGCATACGCCCTTTTTGGCCAAGTGCATCATTGTGGACGTTCTGCCTCTTTTCCTATGCTTTCAATGCAATTCCAGTCTACCTCCTGAAATTGGTTTCCTGCAATTCTGCCCCGCTTTCAAGTCCTCTTGGCAGCCTTACTTCAGTCTATTTTTGGACGATAGCTGTCATTTATAACTCTGCAGGTTTGTGAATTACAGTGCCCCTGAGCTCCTTTCTTCAACTCGCTTTCTTGTGACCTGGCCGCAACACCGCAGGATGGCTTCAGGCCCTAATCTGGTTCCGGCACGGCACGCTGAGCCTTTGGTTATTTCCTCTTCCTGGTGGGAAATGAGAGTTAAATTTGCCCGTCCAGACACCTCCAGCTAGTCTCTCATTGGTTCTCGCTATTCCTGTTCATCTTCCAAGAAATTGCAGACTGGGCCAAACAGGAGGTTAAAGGCGCTGACTCTTCAAGTGGGGAGAGTGTTAGTAAAGCGTCTGGAATGTTGCACCCGAGTACCAGGGGAGGAAAACTGAGACATATTTGAACACGTCTCCCATTCACATTGTTGATCATACTTGGGTTCCACATGCATGTTTTAGCTGAAGGAAGAATACCTAAAACCTGGGTAGTTGAAACCCGTGGAATGGGTACCATGCAATATGACTTCAAAGGGTCTTCATTTGCTCACTGAACCTCTCCAATCCTATCACTGCTGCATTTATGCCCCTGTACACATGCTTGATTCTCTTTCAGAGACATAGCAATCCATAGGTTTTAAGATACTTACTAGTCAGGTACATTCTTAGGCGTTTAATTTGGGGTGTTGAGTCCATTTCATTGAGCAAGGAGTAGCTCTTGTCTATTCCATATTTGGCTTAAGGAACTTTATCTGTGCTCATTTCAATCTCTGGTTTTATGCAGCACCCCAACTCACCTTTCCCCTTAAGCAAGCATAAGTTGGTTTTCTAAATTTGAGACCCTGTTCTGTTCTGTAATTCAGTTCCTGTATAGCCAAGTTTACATTCCGTGTATTACTGATATCTTATGATGTTTCTTTTTCTGTGTGACTTATTTCAGTTAGAATCATCATACCTGAATCCACTCATTGTGCTGCTAAGGACCTGATAACACAGATTTCATTGCTGAGTGATATTGCTTTGTAAGTAAATACCACAACTTCTTTATCCATTTTTCACTTTCTGCGATGTTGAACTTGTACTGTAAACGAGGTTCTTGTAAACAGAGGCGTCCCAAACTTTGGGGTGGCTGTGTCTTTTTGATTTTAATTTCCCTAAGCTATAGGAGCATAAGTGGAAGTGCCCTAGGCTCTGTTGCTTTGTTTTTTAGATGTTTCAGGAAACACCATACACTTCTCCTGAGTGTCTGTTGGCAATTTACATCCCGCCCATCAGCATAACAAGGCTCCCAGTTCTCAATGGCCTGTTGCCTTTCTGGATTTTACACTTTTTTCAGATGGCCCTTTTGACCGGGGGGAAGTGAGACTTCATTGTAGTGCAGATTTCCTTTGCAAGCCTGCTTGGTTGGCCAAAAAGGGCGTATGCGTTTTTTCCTGAATATATTCAGGAAAAAACGCATACGCCCTTTTTGGCCAAGTGCATCATTGTGGACGTTCTGCCTCTTTTCCTATGCTTTCAATGCAATTCCAGTCTACCTCCTGAAATCGGTTTCCTGCAATTCTGCCCCGCTTTCAAGTCCTCTTGGCAGCCTTACTTCAGTCTATTTTTGGACGATAGCTGTCATTTATAACTCTGCAGGTTTGTGAATTACAGTGCCCCTGAGCTCCTTTCTTCAACTCGCTTTCTTGTGACCTGGCCGCAACACCGCAGGATGGCTTCAGGCCCTAATCAGGTTCCGGCACGGCACGCTGAGCCTTTGGTTAATTCCTCTTCCTGGTGGGAAATGAGAGTTAAATTTGCCCGTCCAGACACCTCCAGCTAGCGTCTCATTGGTTCTCGCTTTTCCTGTTCATCTTCCGCAGAAATTGCAAACTGGGCCAAACAGGAGGTTAAAGGCGCTGACTCTCCAAGTGGGGAGAGTGTTAGTAAAGCGTCTGGAATGTTGCACCCGAGTACCAGGGTACGAAAAGTGAGACATATTTGAACACGTCTCTCGATCACATGGTTGATCATACTCTGGGTTCCACATGCATGTTTTAGCTGAAGGAAGAATACCTAAAACCTGGGTAGTTGAAACCCGTGGAATGGGTACCATGCAATATGACTTCAAAGGGTCTTCATTTGCTCACTGAACCTCTCCAATCCTATCACTGCTGCGTTTATGCCCCTGTACACATGCTTGATTCTCTTTCGGAGACATAGCAATCCATAGGTTTTAAGATACTTACTAGTCAGGTACATTCTTAGGCGTTTAATATGCGGTGTTGAGTCCATTTCGTTGAGCAAGGAGTAGCTCTTGTCTATTCCATATTTGGCTTAAGCAACTTTATCTGTGCTCATTTCAATCTCTGGTTTTATGCAGCACCCCAACTCACCTTTCCCCTTAAGCAAGCATAAGTTGGTTTTCTAAATTTGAGACCCTGTTCTGTTCTGTAATTCAGTTCCTGTGTAGCCAAGTTTACATTCCGTGTATTAGTGATATCTTATGATGTTTCTTTTTCTGTGTGACTTATTTCAGTTAGAATCATCGTACCTGAATCCACTCATTATGCTGCTACGGGCCTGATGACATAGATTTCATTGCTGAGTGATACTGCATTGTACGTAAGTACCACAAGTTCTTTATCCATTTTTCACTTTCTGTGATATTGAACTTGTACGGTAAACGAGGTTCTTGTAAACGGAGGCGTCCCAAACTTTGGGGTGGCTGTGTCTTTTTGATTTTAATTTCCCTAAGCTATAGGACCATAAGTGGCAGTGCCCTAGGCTCTGTTGCTTTGTTTTTTAGATGTTTCAGGAAACACCATACACTTCTCCCGAGTGGTTGTTGGCAATTTACATCCCGCCCATCAGCATAACAAGGCTCCCAGTTCTCCATGGCCTGTCCTGCCTTTCTGGATTTTACACTTTTTTCAGATGGCCCTTTTGACCGGGGGGAAGTGAGCCTTCATTGTAGTGCAGATTTCCTTTGCAAGCTTGCTTGGTTGGCCAAAAAGGGCGTATGCGTTTTTTCCTGAATATATTCAGGAAAAAACGCATACGCCCTTTTTGGCCAAGTGCATCATTGTGGACGTTCTGCCTCTTTTCCTATGCTTTCAATGCAATTCCAGTCTACCTCCTGAAATCGGTTTCCTGCAATTCTGCCCCGCTTTCAAGTCCTCTTGGCAGCCTTACTTCAGTCTATTTTTGGACGATAGCTGTCATTTATAACTCTGCAGGTTTGTGAATTACAGTGCCCCTGAGCTCCTTTCTTCAACTCGCTTTCTTGTGACCTGGCTGCAACACCGCAGGATGGCGTCAGGCCCTAATCTGGTTCCGGCCCGGCACGCTGAGCCTTTGGTTATTTCCTCTTCCTGGTGGGAAATGAGAGTTAAATTTGCCCGTCCAGACACCTCCAGCTAGCCTCTCATTGGTTCTCGCTATTCCTGTTCATCTTCCGCAGAAATTGCAAACTGGGCCAAACAGGAGGTTAAAGGCGCTGACTCTCCAAGTGGGGAGAGTGTTAGTAAAGCGTCTGGAATGTTGCACCCGAGTACCAGGGGAGGAAAACTGAGACATATTTGAACACGTCTCCCGTTCACATGGTTGATCATACTTGGGTTCCACATGCATGTTTTAGCTGAAGGAAGAATACCTTAAACCTGGAGAGTTAAGACCCGTGTAATGGGTACCATGCTATATGACTTCAAAAGGTCTTCATTTGCTCACCGAACCTCTCCAATCCTATCACTGCTGCGTTTATGCCCCTGTACACATGCTTGATTCTCTTTCGGAGACATAGCAATCCATAGGTTTTAAGATACTTACTAGTCAGGTACATTCTTAGGCGTTTAATATGCGGTGTTGAGTCCATTTTGTTGAGCAAGGAGTAGCTCTTGTCTATTCCATATTTGGCTTAAGCAACTTTATCTGTGCTCATTTCAATCTCTGGTTTTATGCAGCACCCCAACTCACCTTTACCCTTAAGCAAGCATAAGTTGGTTTTCTAAATTTGAGACCCTGTTCTGTTCTGTAATTCAGTTCCTGTGTAGCCAAGTTTCCATTCCGTGTATTACTGATATCTTATGATGTTTCTTTTTCTGTGTGACTTATTTCAGTTAGAATCATCATACCTGAATCCACTCATTGTGCTGCTAAGGGCCTGATGACATAGATTTCATTGCTGAGTGATATTGCTTTGTAAGTGAATACCACAACTTTTTAATCCATTTTTCACTTTCTGCGATGTTGAACTTGTACTGTAAACGAGGTTCTTGTAAACAGAGCCGTTCCAAACTTTGGGGTGGCTGTGTCTTTTTGATTTTAATTTCCCTAAGCTATAGGACCATAAGTGGAAGTGCCCTAGGCTCTGTTGCTTTGTTTTTTAGATGTTTCAGGAAACACCATACACTTCTCCCAAGTGTCTGTTGGCAATTTACATCCCGCCCATCAGCATAACAAGGCTCCCAGTTCTCCATGGCCTGTCCTGCCTTTCTGGATTTTACACTTTTTTCAGATGGCCCTTTTGACCGGGGGGAAGTGAGACTTCATTGTAGTGCAGATTTCCTTTGCAAGCTTGCTTGGTTGGCCAAAAAGGGCGTATGCGTTTTTTCCTGAATATATTCAGGAAAAAACGCATACGCCCTTTTTGGCCAAGTGCATCATTGTGGACGTTCTGCCTCTTTTCCTATGCTTTCAATGCAATTCCAGTCTACCTCCTGAAATCGGTTTCCTGCAATTCTGCCCCGCTTTCAAGTCCTCTTGGCAGCCTTACTTCAGTCTATTTTTGGACGATAGCTGTCATTTATAACTCTGCAGGTTTGTGAATTACAGTGCCCCTGAGCTCCTTTCTTCAACTCGCTTTCTTGTGAGCTGGCCGCAACACCGCAGGATGGCTTCAGGCCCTAATCTGGTTCTGGCCCGGCATGCTGAGCCTTTGGTTAATTCCTCTTCCTGGTGAGAAATGAGAGTTAAATTTGCCCGTCCAGACACCTCCAGCTAGCCTCTCATTGGTTCTCGCTATTCCTGTTCATCTTCCGCAGAAATTGCAAACTGGGCCAAACAGGAGGTTAAAGGGACTGACTCTCCAAGTCGGGAGAGTGTTAGTAAAGCGTCTGGAATGTTGCACCCGAGTACCAGGGTAGGAAAACTGAGACATATTTGAACACGTCTCCCGTTCACATGGTTGATCATACTCTGGGTTCCACATGCATGTTTTAGCTGAAGGAAGAATACCTTAAACCTGGAGAGTTGAGACCCGTGGAATGGGTACCATGCAATATGACTTCAAAGGATCTTCATTTGCTCACCGAACCTCTCCAATCCTATCACTGCTGCGTTTATTCCCCTGTACACACGCTTGATTCTCTTTTGGAGACATAGCAATCCATAGGTTTTAAGATACTTACTAGTCAGGTACATTCTTAGGCGTTTAATATGCGGTGTTGAGTCCATTTCGTTGAGCAAGGAGTAGCTCTTGTCTATTCCATATTTGGCTTAAGGAACTTTATCTGTGCTCATTTCAATCTCTGGTTTTATGCAGCACCCCAACTCACCTTTCCCCTTAAGCAAGCATAAGTTGGTTTTCTAAATTTGAGACCCTGTTCTGTTTTCGAATGCAGTTCCTGTGTAGCCAAGTTTACATTCCGTGTATTAGTGATATCTTATGATGTTTCTTTTTCTGTGTGACTTATTTCAGTTAGAATCATCGTACCTGAATCCACTTATTATGCTGCTACGTGCCTGATGACATAGATTTCATTGCTGAGTGATACTGCATTGTACGTAAGTACCACAAGTTCTTTATCCATTTTTCACTTTCTGTGATATTGAACTTGTACGGTAAACGAGGTTCTTGTAAACGGAGGCGTCCCAAACTTTGGGGTGGCTGTGTCTTTTTGATTTTAATTTCCCTAAGCTATAGGACCATAAGTGGAAGTGCCCTACGTCTGATGCTTTGTTTTTTAGATGTTTCAGGAAACATCATACACTTCTCCCGAGTGGTTGTTGGCAATTTACATCCCGCCCATCAGCATAACAAGGCTCCCAGTTCTCCATGGCCTGTCCTGCCTTTCTGGATTTTACACTTTTTTCAGATGGCCCTTTTGACAGGGGGGAAGTGAGACTTCATTGTAGTGCAGATTTCCTTTGCAAGCTTGCTTGGTTGGCCAAAAAGGGCGTATGCGTTTTTTCCTGAATATATTCAGGAAAAAACGCATACGCCCTTTTTGGCCAAGTGCATCATTGTGGACGTTCTGCCTCTTTTCCTATGCTTTCAATGCAATTCCAGTCTACCTCCTGAAATCGGTTTCCTGCAATTCTGCCCCGCATTCAAGTCCTCTTGGCAGCCTTACTTCAGTCTATTTTTGGACGATAGCTGTCATTTATAACTCAGCAGGTTTGTGAATTACAGTGCCCCTGAGCTCCTTTCTTCAACTCGCTTTCTTTTGAGCTGGCCGCAACACCGCAGGTTGGCTTCAGGCCCTAATCTGGTTCTGGTACGGCACGCTGAGCCTTTGGTTATTTCCTCTTCCTGGTGGGAAATGAGAGTTAAATTTGCCCGTCCAGACACCTCCAGCTAGCCTCTCATTGGTTCTCGCTATTCCTGTTCATCTTCCGCAGAAATTGCAAACTGGGCCAAACAGGAGGTTAAAGGCGCTGACTCTCCAAGTGGGGAGAGTGTTAGTAAAGCGTCTGGAATGTTGCACCCGAGTACCAGGGGAGGAAAACTGAGACATATTTGAACACGTCTCCCGTTCACATGGTTGATCATACTTGGGTTCCACATGCATGTTTTAGCTGAAGGAAGAATACCTTAAACCTGGAGAGTTGAGACCCGTGGAATGGGTACCATGCAATATGACTTCAAAGGGTCTTCATTTGCTCACCGAACCTCTCCAATCCTATCACTGCTGCGTTTATGCCCCTGTACACATGCTTGATTCTCTTTCGGAGACATAGCAATCCATAGGTTTTAAGATACTTACTAGTCAGGTACATTCTTAGGCGTTTAATATGCGGTGTTGAGTCCATTTCGTTGAGCAAGGAGTAGCTCTTGTCTATTCCATATTTGACTTAAGGAACTTCATCTGTGCTCATTTCAATCTCTGGTTTTATGCAGCACCCCAACTCACCTTTCCCCTTAAGCAAGCATAAGTTGGTTTTCTAAATTTGAGACCCTGTTCTGTTCTGTAATTCAGTTCCTGTGTAGCCAAGTTTACATTCCGTGTATTACTGATATTTTATGATGTTTCTTTTTCTGTGTGACTTATTTCAGTTAGAATCATCATACCTGAATCCACTCATTGTGCTGCTAAGGGCCTGATGACATAGATTTCATTGCTGAGTGATATTGCTTTGTAAGTAAATACCACAACTTCTTTATCCATTTTTCACTTTCTGTGATGTTGAACTTGTACTGTAAACGAGGTTCTTGTAAACAGAGGCGTCCCAAACATTGGGGTGGCTGTGTCTTTTTGATTTTAATTTCCCTAAGCTATAGGACCATAAGTGGCAGTGCCCTAGGCTCTGTTGCTTTGTTTTTTAGATGTTTCAGGAAACACCATACACTTCTCCCGAGTGTCTGTTGGCAATTTACATCCCGCCCATCAGCATAACAAGGCTCCCAGTTCTCCATGGCCTGTCCTGCCTTTCTGGATTTTACACTTTTTTCAGTTGGCCCTTTTGACCGGGGGGAAGTGAGACTTCATTGTAGTGCAGATTTCCTTTGCAAGCTTGCTTGGTTGGCCAAAAAGGGCGTATGCGTTTTTTCCTGAATATATTCAGGAAAAAACGCATACGCCCTTTTTGGCCAAGTGCATCATTGTGGACGTTCTGCCTCTTTTCCTATGCTTTCAATGCAATTCCAGTCTACCTCCTGAAATCGGTTTCCTGCAATTCTGCCCCGCTTTCAAGTCCTCTTGGCAGCCTTACTTCAGTATATTTTTGGACGATAGCTGTCATTTATAACTCTGCAGGTTTGTGAATTACAGTGCCCCTGAGCTCCTTTCTTCAACTCGCTTTCTTTTGAGCTGGCCGCAACACCGCAGGATGGCTTCAGGCCCTAATCTGGTTTCGGTACGGCACGCTGAGCCTTTGGTTATTTCCTCTTCCTGGTGGGAAATGAGAGTTAAATTTGCCCGTCCAGACACCTCCAGCTAGCCTCTCATTGGTTCTCGCTATTCCTGTTCATCTTCCGCAGAAATTGCAAACTGGGCCAAACAGGAGGTTAAAGGCGCTGACTCTCCAAGTGGGGAGAGTGTTAGTAAAGCGTCTGGAATGTTGCACCCGAGTACCAGGGGAGGAAAACTGAGACATATTTGAACACGTCTCCCGATCACATGGTTGATCATACTCTGGGTTCCACATGCATGTTTTAGCTGAAGGAAGAATACCTAAAACCTGGGTAGTTGAAACCCGTGGAATGGGTACCATGCAATATGACTTCAAAGGGTCTTCATTTGCTCACCGAACCTCTCCAATCCTATCACTGCTGCGTTTATGCCCCTGTACACATGCTTGATTCTCTTTCGGAGACATAGCAATCCATAGGTTTTAAGATACTTACTAGTCAGGTACATTCTTAGGCGTTTAATATGCGATGTTGAGTCCATTTCGTTGAGCAAGGAGTAGCTCTTGTCTATTCCATATTTGACTTAAGGAACTTTATCTGTGCTCATTTCAATCTCTGGTTTTATGCAGCACCCCAACTCACCTTTACCCTTAAGCAAGCATAAGTTGGTTTTCTAAATTGGAGACCCTGTTCTGTTCTGTAATTCAGTTCCTGTGTAGCCAAGTTTACATTCCGTGTATTACTGATATCTTATGATGTTTCTTTTTCTGTGTGACTTACTTCAGTTAGAATCATCATACCTGAATCCACTCATTGTGCTGCTAAGGGCCTGATGACATAGATTTCATTGCTGAGTGATATAGCTTTCTAAGTAAATACCACAACTTCTTTATCCATTTTTCACTTTCTGTGATGTTGAACTTGTACTGTAAACGAGGTTCTTGTAAACAGAGGCGTCCCAAACATTGGGGTGGCTGTGTCTTTTTGATTTTAATTTCCCTAAGCTATAGGACCATAAGTGGCAGTGCCCTAGGCTCTGTTGCTTTGTTTTTTAGATGTTTCAGGAAACACCATACACTTCTCCCGAGTGTCTGTTGGCAATTTACATCCCGCCCATCAGCATAACAAGGCTCCCAGTTCTCCATGGCCTGTCCTGCCTTTCTGGATTTTACACTTTTTTCAGTTGGCCCTTTTGACCGGGGGGAAGTGAGACTTCATTGTAGTGCAGATTTCCTTTGCAAGCTTGCTTGGTTGGCCAAAAAGGGCGTATGCGTTTTTTCCTGAATATATTCAGGAAAAAACGCATACGCCCTTTTTGGCCAAGTGCATCATTGTGGACGTTCTGCCTCTTTTCCTATGCTTTCAATGCAATTCCAGTCTACCTCCTGAAATCGGTTTCCTGCAATTCTGCCCCGCTTTCAAGTCCTCTTGGCAGCCTTACTTCAGTCTATTTTTGGACGATAGCTGTCATTTATAACTCTGCAGGTTTGTGAATTACAGTGCCCCTGAGCTCCTTTCTTCAACTCGCTTTCTTTTGAGCTGGCCGCAACACCGCAGGATGGCTTCAGGCCCTAATCTGGTTTCGGTACGGCACGCTGAGCCTTTGGTTATTTCCTCTTCCTGGTGGGAAATGAGAGTTAAATTTGCCCGTCCAGACACCTCCAGCTAGCCTCTCATTGGTTCTCGCTATTCCTGTTCATCTTCCGCAGAAATTGCAAACTGGGCCAAACAGGAGGTTAAAGGCGCTGACTCTCCAAGTGGGGAGAGTGTTAGTAAAGCGTCTGGAATGTTGCACCCGAGTACCAGGGGAGGAAAACTGAGACATATTTGAACACGTCTCCCGTTCACATGGTTGATCATACTTGGGTTCCACATGCATGTTTTAGCTGAAGGAAGAATACCTTAAACCTGGAGAGTTGAGACCCGTGTAATGGGTACCATGCAATATGACTTCAAAGGGTCTTCATTTGCTCACCGAACCTCTCCAATCCTATCACTGCTGCGTTTATGCCCCTGTACACATGCTTGATTCCCTTTCGGAGACATAGCAATCCATAGGTTTTACGATACTTACTAGTCAGGTACATTCTTAGGCGTTTAATATGCGGTGTTGAGTCCATTTCGTTGAGCAAGGAGTAGCTCTTGTCTATTCCATATTTGGCTTAAGGAACTTTATCTGTGCTCATTTCAATCTCTGGTTTTATGCAGCACCCCAACTCACCTTTACCCTTAAGCAAGCATAAGTTGGTTTTCTAAATTTGAGACCCTGTTCTGTTCTGTAATTCAGTTCCTGTGTAGCCAAGTTTACATTCCGTGTATTACTGATATCTTATGATGTTTCTTTTCTGTGTGACTTATTTCAGTTAGAATCATCATACCTGAATCCACTCATTGTGCTGCTAAGGGCCTGATGACATAGATTTCATTGCTGCGTGATATTGCTTTGTAAGTTAATACCACAACTTCTTTATCCATTTTTCACTTTCTGCGATGTTGAACTTGTACTGTAAACGAGGTTCTTGTAAACAGAGGCTTCCCAAACTTTGGGGTGGCTGTGTCTTTTTGATTTTAATTTCCCTAAGCTATAGGACCATAAGTGGAAGTGCCCTAGGTTCTGTTGCTTTGTTTTTTAGATGTTTCAGGAAACACCATACACTTCTCCCGAGTGGTTGTTGGCAATTTACATCCCGCCCATCAGCATAACAATGCTCCCAGTTCTCCATGGCCTGTCCTGCCTTTCTGGATTTTACACTTTTTTCAGATGGCCCTTTTGACCGGCGGGAAGTGAGACTTCATTGCAGTGCAGATTTCCTTTGCAAGCTTGCTTGGTTGGCCAAAAAGGGCGTATGCGTTTTTTCCTGAATATATTCAGGAAAAAACGCATACGCCCTTTTTGGCCAAGTGCATCATTGTGGACGTTCTGCCTCTTTTCCTATGCTTTCAATGCAATTCCAGTCTACCTCCTGAAATCGGTTTCCTGCAATTCTGCCCCGCTTTCAAGTCCTCTTGGAAGCCTTACTTCAGTCTATTTTTGGACGATAGCTGTCATTTATAACTCTGCAGGTTTGTGAATTACAGTGCCCCTGAGCTCCTTTCTTCAACTCGCTTTCTTGTGACCTGGCCGCAACACCGCAGGATGGCTTCAGGCCCTAATCTGGTTCCGGTACGGCACGCAGAGCCTTTGGTTATTTCCTCTTCCTGTTGGGAAATGAGAGTTAAATTTGCCCGTCCAGACACCTCCAGCTAGCCTCTCATTGGTTCTCGCTATTCCTGTTCATCTTCCGCAGAAATTGCAAACTGTGCCAAACAGGAGGTTAAAGGCGCTGACTCTCCAAGTGGGGAGAGTGTTAGTAAAGCGTCTGGAATGTTGCACCCGAGTACCAGGGGAGGAAAACTGAGACATATTTGAACACGTCTCCCGATCACATGGTTGCTCATACTCTGGGTTCCACATGCATGTTTTAGCTGAAGGAAGAATACCTAAAACCTGGGTAGTTGAAACCCGTGGAATGGGTACCATGCAATATGACTTCAAAGGGTCTTCATTTGCTCACCGAACCTCTCCAATCCTATCACTGCTGCGTTTATGCCCCTGTACACATGCTTGATTCTCTTTCGGAGACATAGCAATCCATAGGTTTTAAGATACTTACTAGTCAGGTACATTCTTAGGCGTTTAATATGCGGTGTTGAGTCCATTTCGTTGAGCAAGGAGTAGCTCTTGTCTATTCCATATTTGGCTTAAGGAACTTTATCTGTGCTCATTTCAATCTCTGGTTTTATGCAGCACCCCAACTCACCTTTACCCTTAAGCAAGCATAAGTTGGTTTTCTAAATTTGAGACCCTGTTCTGTTCTGTAATTCAGTTCCTGTGTAGCCAAGTTTACATTCCGTGTATTACTGATATCTTATGATGTTTCTTTTTCTGTGTGACTTACTTCAGTTAGAATCATCATACCTGAATCCACTCATTGTGCTGCTAAGGGCCTGATGACACAGATTTCATTGCTGAGTGATATTGCTTTGTAAGTAAATACCACAACTTCTTTCTCCATTTTTCACTTTCTGCGATGTTGAACTTGTACTGTAAACGAGGTTCTTGTAAACAGAGCCGTTCCAAACTTTGGGGTGGCTGTGTCTTTTTTTTTTAATTTCCCTAAGCTATAGGACCATAAGTGGAAGTGCCCTAGGTTCTGTTGCTTTGTTTTTTAGATGTTTCAGGAAACACCATACACTTCTCCCAAGTGGTTGTTGGCAATTTACATCCCGCCCATCAGCATAACAAGGCTCCCAGTTCTCCATGGCCTGTCCTGCCTTTCTGGATTTTACACTTTTTTCAGATGGCCCTTTTGACCGTGGGGAAGTGAGACTTCATTGTAGTGCAGATTTCCTTTGCAAGCTTGCTTGGTTGGCCAAAAAGGGCGTATGCGTTTTTTCCTGAATATATTCAGGAAAAAACGTATACGCCCTTTTTGGCCAAGTGCATCATTGTGGACGTTCTGCCTCTTTTCCTATGCTTTCAATGCAATTCCAGTCTACCTCCTGAAATCGGTTTCCTGCAATTCTGCCCCGCTTTCAAGTCCTCTTGGCAGCCTTACTTCAGTCTATTTTTGGACGATAGCTGTCATTTATAACTCTGCAGGTTTGTGAATTACAGTGCCCCTGAGCTCCTTTCTTCAACTCGCTTTCTTGTGACCTGGCCGCAACACCGCAGGATGGCTTCAGGCCCTAATCTGGCTCCGGTACGGCACGCTGAGCCTTTGGTTAATTCCTCTTCCTGGTGGGAAATGAGAGTTAAATTTGCCCGTCCAGACACCTCCAGCTAGCCTCTCATTGGTTCTCGCTATTCCTGTTCATCTTCCGCAGAAATTGCAAACTGGGCCAAACAGGAGGGTAAAGGCGCTGACTCTCCAAGTGGGGAGAGTGTTAGTAAAGCGTCTGGAATGTTGCACCCGAGTACCAGGGGAGGAAAACTGAGACATATTTGAACACGTCTCCCGTTCACATGGTTGATCATACTTGGGTTCCACATGCATGTTTTAGCTGAAGGAAGAATACCTTAAACCTGGAGAGTTAAGACCCGTGTAATGGGTACCATGCAATATGACTTCAAAGGGTCTTCATTTGCTCACCGAACCTCTCCAATCCTATCACTGCTGCGTTTATGCCCCTGTACACATGCTTGATTCTCTTTCGGAGACATAGCAATCCATAGGTTTTAAGATATTTACTAGTCAGGTACATTCTTAGGCGTTTAATATGTGGTGTTGAGTCCATTTCGTTGAGCAAGGAGTAGCTCTTGTCTATTCCATATTTGACTTAAGGAACTTTATCTGTGCTCATTTCAATCTCTGGTTTTATGCAGCACCCCAACTCACCTTTACCCTTAAGCAAGCATAAGTTGGTTTTCTAAATTTGAGACCCTGTTCTGTTCTGTAATTCAGTTCCTGTGTAGCCAAGTTTACATTCCGTGTATTACTGATATCTTATGATGTTTCTTTTTCTTTGTGACTTACTTCAGTTAGAATCATCATACCTGAATCCACTCATTGTGCTGCTAAGAGCCTGATGACACAGATTTCATTGCTGAGTGATATTGCTTTGTAAGTAAATACCACAACTTCTTTATCCATTTTTCACTTTCTGCGATGTTGAACTTGTACTGTAAACGAGGTTCTTGTAAACAGAGGCGTCCCAAACTTTGGGGTGTCTGTGTCTTTTTGATTTTAGTTTCCCTAAGCTATAGGACTATAAGTGGCAGTGCCCTAGGCTCTGTTGCTTTGTTTTTTAGATGTTTCAGGAAACACCATACACTTCTCCCGAGTGTCTGTTGGCAATTTACATCCCGCCCATCAGCATAACAAGGCTCCCAGTTCTCCATGGCCTGTCCTGCCTTTCTGGATTTTACACTTTTTTCAGATGGCCCTTTTGACCGGGGGGAAGTGAGACTTCATTGTAGTGCAGATTTCCTTTGCAAGCTTGCTTGGTTGGCCAAAAAGGGCGTATGCGTTTTTTCCTGAATATATTCAGGAAAAAACGTATACGCCCTTTTTGGCCAAGTGCATCATTGTGGACGTTCTGCCTCTTTTCCTATGCTTTCAATGCAATTCCAGTCTACCTCCTGAAATCGGTTTCCTGCAATTCTGCCCCGCTTTCAAGTCCTCTTGGAAGCCTTACTTCAGTCTATTTTTGGACGATAGCTGTCATTTATAACTCTGCAGGTTTGTGAATTACAGTGCCCCTGAGCTCCTTTCTTCAACTCGCTTTCTTGTGACCTGGCCGCAACACCGCAGGATGGCTTCAGGCCCTAATCTGGCTCCGGTACGGCACGCTGAGCCTTTGGTTAATTCCTCTTCCTGGTGGGAAATGAGAGTTAAATTTGCCCGTCCAGACACCTCCAGCTAGCCTCTCATTGGTTCTCGCTATTCCTGTTCATCTTCCGCAGAAATTGCAAACTGGGCCAAACAGGAGGTTAAAGGGACTGACTCTCCAAGTGGGGAGAGTGTTACTAAAGCGTCTGGAATGTTGCACCCGAGTACCAGGGGAGGAAAACTGAGACATATTTGAACACGTCTCCCGATCACATGGTTGATCATACTCTAGGTTCCACATGCATGTTTTCGCTGAAGGAAGAATACCTTAAACCTGGGTAGTTGAAACCCGTGGAATGGGTACCATGCAATATGACTTTAAAGGGTCTTCATTTGCTCACCAAACCTCTCCAATCCTATCACTGCTGCGTTTATGCCCCTGTACACATGCTTGATTCTCTTTCGGAGACATAGCAGTCCATAGGTTTTAAGATACTTACTAGTCAGGTACATTCTTAGGCGTTTAATATGGGGTGTTGAGTCCATTTCGTTGAGCAAGGAGTAGCTCTTGTCTATTCCATATTTGGCTTAAGGAACTTTATCTGTGCTCATTTCAATCTCTGGTTTTATGCAGCACCCCAACTCACCTTTACCCTTAAGCAAGAATAAGTTGGTTTTCTAAATTTGAGACCCTGTTCTGTTCTGTAATTCAGTTCCTGTGTAGCCAAGTTTACATTCTGTGTATTACTGATATCTTATGATGTTTCTTTTTCTGTGTGACTTACTTCAGTTAGAATCATCATACCTGAATCCACTCATTGTGCTGCTAAGGGCCTGATGACACAGATTTCATTGCTGAGTGATATTGCTTTGTAAGTAAATACCACAACTTCTTTCTCCATTTTTCACTTTCTGCGATGTTGAACTTGTACTGTAAACGAGGTTCTTGTAAACAGAGCCGTTCCAAACTTTGGGGTGGCTGTGTCTTTTTGATTTTAATTTCCCTAAGCTATAGGACCATAAGTGGAAGTGCCCTAGGTTCTGTTGCTTTGTTTTTTAGATGTTTCAGGAAACACCATACACTTCTCCCAAGTGGTTGTTGGCAATTTACATCCCGCCCATCAGCATAACAAGGCTCCCAGTTCTCCATGGCCTGTCCTGCCTTTCTGGATTTTACACTTTTTTCAGATGGCCCTTTTGACCGGGGGGAAGTGAGACTTCATTGTAGTGCAGATTTCCTTTGCAAGCTTACTTGGTTGGCCAAAAAGGGCGTATGCGTTTTTTCCTGAATATATTCAGGAAAAAACGCATACGCACTTTTTGGCCAAGTGCATCATTGTGGACGTTCTGCCTCTTTTCCTATGCTTTCAATGCAATTCCAGTCTACCTCCTGAAATCGGTTTCCTGCAATTCTGCCCCGCTTTCAAGTCCTCTTGGCAGCCTTACTTCAGTATATTTTTGGACGATAGCTGTCATTTATAACTCTGCAGGTTTGTGAATTACAGTGCCCCTGAGCTCCTTTCTTCAACTCGCTTTCTTTTGAGCTGGCCGCAACACCGCAGGATGGCTTCAGGCCCTAATCTGGTTCCAGTACGGCACGCTGAGCCTTTGGTTATTTCCTCTTCCTGGTGGGAAATGAGAGTTAAATTTGCCCGTCCAGATACCTCCAGCTAGCCTCTCATTGGTTCTCACTATTCCTGTTCATCTTCCGCAGAAATTGCAAACTGGGCCAAACAGGAGGTTAAAGGGACTGACTCTCCAAGTCGGGAGAGTGTTAGTAAAGCATCTGGAATGTTGCACCCGAGTACCAGGGTACGAAAACTGAGACATATTTGAACACGTCTCCCGATCACATGGTTGATCATACTCTAGGTTCCACATGCATGTTTTAGCTGAAGGAAGAATACCTTAAACCTGGGTAGGTGAAACCCGTGGAATGGGTACCATGCAATATGACTTCAAAGGGTCTTCATTTGCTCACCGAACCTCTCCAATCCTATCACTGCTGCGTTTATGCCCCTGTACACATGCTTGATTCTCTTTCGGAGACATAGCAATCCATAGGTTTTAAGATACTTACTAGTCAGGTACATTCTTAGGCGTTTAATATGCGGTGTTGAGTCCATTTCGTTGAGCAAGGAGTAGCTCTTGTCTATTCCATATTTGACTTAAGGAACTTTATCTGTGCTCATTTCAATCTCTGGTTTTATGCAGCACCCCAACTCACCTTTCCCCTTAAGCAAGCATAAGTTGGTTTTCTAAATTTGAGACCCTGTTCTGTTCTGTAATTCAGTTCCTGTGTAGCCAAGTTTACATTCCGTGTATTACTGATATCTTATGATGTTTCTTTTTCTGTGTGACTTATTTCAGTTAGAATCATCATACCTGAATCCACTCATTGTGCTGCTAAGGGCCTGATGACATAGATTTCATTGCTGAGTGATATTGCTTTGTAAGTAAATACCACAACTTCTTTATCCATTTTTCACTTTCTGCGATGTTGAACTTGTACTGTAAACGAGGTCCTTGTAAACAGAGGCGTCCCAAACTTTGGGGTCGCTGTGTCTTTTTGATTTTAATTTCCCTAAGCTATAGGACCATAAGTGGCAGTGCCCTAGGCTCTGTTGCTTTGTTTTTTAGATGTTTCAGGAAACACCATACACTTCTCCCGAGTGTCTCTTGGCAATTTACATCCTGCCCATCAGCATAACAAGGCTCCCAGTTCTCCATGGCCTGTCCTGCCTTTCTGGATTTTACACTTTTTTCAGATGGCCCTTTTGACCGGGGGGAAGTGAGACTTCATTGTAGTGCAGATTTCCTTTGCAAGCTTGCTTGGTTGGCCAAAAAGGGCGTATGCGTTTTTTCCTGAATATATTCAGGAAAAAACGCATACGCCCTTTTTGGCCAAGTGCATCATTGTGGACGTTCTGCCTCTTTTCCTATGCTTTCAATGCAATTCCAGTCTACCTCCTGAAATCGGTTTCCTGCAATTCTGCCCCGCTTTCAAGTCCTCTTGGCAGCCTTACTTCAGTCTATTTTTGGACGATAGCTGTCATTTATAACTCTGCAGGTTTGTGAATTACAGTGCCCCTGAGCTCCTTTCTTCAACTCGCTTTCTTTTGAGCTGGCCGCAACACCGCAGGATGGCTTCAGGCCCTAATCTGATTCTGGCATGGCACGCTGAGCCTTTGGTTAATTCCTCTTCCTGGTAGGAAATGAGAGTTAAATTTGCCCGTCCAGACACCTCCAGCTAGCCTCTCATTGGTTCTCGCTATTCCTGTTCATCTTCCGCAGAAATTGCAAACTGGGCCAAACAGGAGGTTAAAGGGACTGACTCTCCAAGTCGGGAGAGTGTTAGTAAAGCGTCTGGAATGTTGCACCCGAGTACCAGGGTACGAAAACTGAGACATATTTGAACACGTCTCCCGATCACATGGTTGATCATACTCTAGGTTCCACATGCATGTTTTAGCTGAAGGAAGAATACCTTAAACCTGGAGAGTTGAGACCCGTGTAATGGGTACCATGCAATATGACTTCAAAGGGTCTTCATTTGCTCACCGAAACTCTCCAATCCTATCACTGCTGCGTTTATGCCCCTGTACACATGCTTGATTCTCTTTCGGAGACATAGCAATCCATACGTTTTAAGATACTTACTAGTCAGGTACATTCTTAGGCGTTTAATATGCGGTGTTGAGTCCATTTCGTTGAGCAAGGAGTAGCTCTTGTCTATTCCATATTTGGCTTAAGGACCTTTATCTGTGCTCATTTCAATCTCTGGTTTTATGCAGCACCCCAACTCACCTTTACCCTTAAGCAAGCATAAGTTGGTTTTCTAAATTTGAGACCCTGTTCTGTTTTGGAATGCAGTTCCTGTGTAGCCAAGTTTACATTCCGTGTATTACTGATATCTTATGATGTTTCTTTTTCTGTTTGAGTTATTTCAGTTAGAATCATCGTACCTGAATCCGCTCATTATGCTGCTATGGGCCTGATGACATAGATTTCATTGCTGAGTGATATTGCTTTTTAAGTAAATACCACAACTTCTTTATCCATTTTTCACTTTCTGCGATGTTGAACTTGTACTGTAAACGAGGTTCTTGTAAACAGAGGCGTCCCAAACTTTGGGGTGGCTGTGTCTTTTTGATTTTAGTTTCCCGAAGCTATAGGACCATAAGTGGCAGTGCCCTAGGCTCTGTTGCTTTGTTTTTTAGATGTTTCAGGAAACACCATACACTTCTCCCCAGTGGTTGTTGGCAATTTACATCCCGCCCATCAGCATAACAAGGCTCCCAGTTCTCCATGGCCTGTCCTGCCTTTCTGGATTTTACACTTTTTTCAGATGGCCCTTTTGACCGGGGGGAAGTGAGACTTCATTGTAGTGCAGATTTCCTTTGCAAGCTTGCTTGGTTGGCCAAAAAGGGCGTATGCGTTTTTTCCTGAATATATTCAGGAAAAAACGCATACGCCCTTTTTGGCCAAGTGCATCATTGTGGACGTTCTGCCTCTTTTCCTATGCTTTCAATACAATTCCAGTCTACCTCCTGAAATCGGTTTCCCGCAATTCTGCCCCGCTTTCAAGTCCTCTTGGCAGCCTTACTTCAGTCTATTTTTGGACGATAGCTGTCATTTATAACTCTGCAGGTTTGTGAATTACAGTGCCCCTGAGCTCCTTTCTTCAACTCGCTTTCTTGTGACCTGGCCGCAACACCGCAGGATGGCTTCAGGCCCTAATCTTGTTCCGGCCCGGCATGCTGAGCCTTTGGTTAATTCCTCTTCCTTGTGGGAAATGAGAGTTAAGTTTGCCCGTCCAGACACCTCCAGCTAGCCTCTCATTGGTTCTCGCTATTCCTGTTCATCTTCCGCAGAAATTGCAAACTGGGCCAAACAGGAGGTTAAAGGGACTGACTCTCCAAGTCGGGAGAGTGTTAGTAAAGCGTCTGGAATTTGCACCCGAGTACCAGGGGAGGAAAACTGAGACATATTTGAACACGTCTCCCGTTCACATGGTTGATCATACTCTGGGTTCCACATGCATGTTTTAGCTGAAGGAAGAATACCTTAAACCTGGAGAGTTGAGACCCGTGTAATGGGTACCATGCAATATGACTTCAAAGGGTCTTCATTTGCTCACCGAACCTCTCCAATCCTATCACTGCTGCGTTTATGCCCCTGTACACACGCTTGATTCTCTTTTGGAGACATAGCAATCCATAGGTTTTAAGATACTTACTAGTCAGGTACATTCTTAGGCGTTTAATATGGGGTTTTGAGTCCATTTCTTTGAGCAAGGAGTAGGTCTTGTCCATTCCATATTTGGCTTAAGGAACTTTATCTGTGCTCATTTCAATCTCTGGTTTTATGCAGCACCCCAACTCACCTTTCCCCTTAAGCAAGCATAAGTTGGTTTTCTAAATTTGAGACCCTGTTCTGTTTTGGAATGCAGTTCCTGTGTAGCCAAGTTTACATTCCGTGTATTAGTGATATCTTATGATGTTTCTTTTTCTGTGTGACTTATTTCAGTTAGAATCATCGTACCTGAATCCACTCATTATGCTGCTACGGGCCTGATGACATAGATTTCATTGCTGAGTGATACTGCATTGTACGTAAGTACCACAGGTTCTTTATCCATTTTTCACTTTCTGTGATATTGAACTTGTACGGTAAACGAGGTTCTTGTAAACGGAGGCGTCCCAAACTTTGGGGTGGCTGTGTCTTTTTGATTTTAATTTCCCTAAGCTATAGGACCATAAGTGGAAGTGCCCTAGGCTCTGTTGCTTTGTTTTTTAGATGTTTCAGGAAACACCATACACTTCTCCGGAGTGGCTGTTGGCAATTTACATCCCGCCCATCAGCATAACAAGGCTCCCAGTTCTCCATGGCCTGTCCTGCCTTTCTGGATTTTACACTTTTTTCAGATGGCCCTTTTGACAGGGGGGAAGTGAGACTTCATTGTAGTGCAGATTTCCTTTGCAAGTTTGCTTGGTTGGCCAAAAAGGGCGTATGCGTTTTTTCCTGAATATATTCAGGAAAAAACGCATACGCCCTTTTGGGCCAAGTGCATCACTGTGGACGTTCTGCCTCTTTTCCTATGCTTGAAATGCAATTCCAGTCTACCTCCTGAAATTGGTTTCCTGCAATTCTGCCCCGCTTTCAAGTCCTCTTGGCAGCCTTACTTCAGTCTATTTTTGGATGATAGCTGTCATTTATAACTCTGCAGGTTTGTGAATTACAGTGCCCCTGAGCTCCTTTCTTCAACTCGCTTTCTTGTGAGCTGGCCGCAACACCGCAGGATGTCTTCAGGCCCTAATGTGGTTCCGGCATGTCACACTGAGCCTTTGGTTAATTCCTCTTCCTGGTGGGAAATGAGAGTTAAATTTGCCCGTTCAGACACCTCCAGGTAGTCTTTCATTGGTTCTCGCTATTCCTGTTCATCTTCCGCAGAAATTGCAAACTGGGTCAAACAGGAGGTTAAAGGCACTGACTCTCCAAGTAGGGAGAGTGTTAGTAAAGCATCTGGAATGTTGCACCCGAGTACCAGGGGAGGAAAACTGAGACATATTTGAACACGTCTCCCATTCACATGGTTGATCATACTCTGGGTTCCACATGCATGTTTTAGCTGAAGGAAGAATACCTTAAACCTGGAGAGTTGAAACCCGTGGAATGGGTACCATGCAATATGACTTCAAAGGGTCTTCATTTGCTCACCGAACCTCTCCAATCCTATCACTGCTGCGTTTATGCCCCTGTACACATGCTTGATTCTCCTTCGGAGACATAGCAATCCATAGGTTTTACGATACTTACTAGTCAGGTACATTCTTAGGCGTTTAATATGCGGTGTTGAGTCCATTTCGTTGAGCAAGGAGTAGCTCTTGTCTATTCCATATTTGGCTTAAGGAACTTTATCTGTGCTCATTTCAATCTCTGGTTTTATGCAGCACCCCAACTCACCTTTACCCTTAAGCAAGCATAAGTTGGTTTTCTAAATTTGTGACCCTGTTCTGTTCTGTAATTCAGTTCCTGTGTAGCCAAGTTTACATTCCGTGTATTACTGATATCTTATGATGTTTCTTTTTCTGTGTGACTTATTTCAGTTAGAATCATCATACCTGAATCCACTCATTGTGCTGCTAAGGGCCTGATGACATAGATTTCATTGCTGAGTGATTTTGCTTTGTAAGTGAATACCACAACTTCTTTATCCATTTTTCACTTTCTGCGATGTTGAACTTGTACTGTAAACGAGGTTCTTGTAAACAAAGCCGTTCCAAACTTTGGGGGGGCTGTGTCTTTTTGATTTTAATTTCCCTAAGCTATAGGTCCATAAGTGGAAGTGCCCTAGGCTCTGTTGCTTTGTTTTTTAGATGTTTCAGGAAACACCATACACTTCTCCCAAGTGTCTGTTGGCAATTTACATCCCGCCCATCAGCATAACAAGGCTCCCAGTTCTCAATGGCCTGTTGCCTTTCTGGATTTTACACTTTTTTCAGATGGCCCTTTTGACCGGGGGGAAGAGAGACTTCATTGTAGTGCAGATTTCCTTTGCAAGCTTGCTTGGTTGGCCAAAAAGGGCGTATGCGTTTTTTCCTGAATATATTCAGGAAAAAACGCATACGCCCTTTTTGGCCAAGTGCATCATTGTGGACGTTCTGCCTCTTTTCCTATGCTTTCAATGCAATTCCAGTCTACCTCCTGAAATCGGTTTCCTGCAATTCTGCTCCGCTTTCAAGTCCTCTTGGCAGCCTTACTTCAGTCTATTTTTGGACGATAGCTGTCATTTATAACTCTGCAGGTTTGTGAATTACAGTGCCCCTGAGCTCCTTTCTTCAACTCGCTTTCTTTTGAGCTGGCCGCAACACCGCAGGATGGCTTTAGGCCCTAATCTTGTTCTGGTACGGCACGCTGAGCCTTTGGTTATTTCCTCTTCCTGCTGGGAAATGCGAGTTAAATTTGCCCGTCCAGACACCTCCAGCTAGTCTCTCATTTGTTCTCGCTATTCCTGTTCATCTTCCGCAGAAATTGCAAACTGTGCCAAACAGGAGGTTAAAGGCACTGACTCTCCAAGTGGGGAGAGTGTTAGTAAAGCGTCTGGAATGTTGCACCTGAGTACCAGGGGAGGGAAACTGAGACGTATTTGAACACGTCTCCCGTTCACATGGTTGATCATGCTTGGGTTCCACATGCATCTTTTAGCTGAAGGAAGAATACCTTAAACCTGGGTAGTTGAAACCCGTGGAATGGGTACCATGCAATATGACTTCAAAGGGTCTTCATTTGCTCACCGAACCTCTCCAATCCTATCACTGCTGCGTTTATGCCCCTGTACACATGCTTGATTCTCTTTCGGAGACATAGCGATCCATAGGTTTTAAGATACTTACTAGTCAGGTACATTCTTAGGCGTTTAATATGCGGTGTTGAGTCCATTTCGTTGAGCAAGGAGTAGCTCTTGTCTATTCCACATTTGGCTTAAGGAACTTTATCTGTGCTCATTTCAATCTCTGGTTTTATGCAGCACCCCAACTCACCTTTCCCCTTAAGCAAGCATAAGTTGGTTTTCTAAATTTGAGACCCTGTTCTGTTCTGTAATTCAGTTCCTGTGTAGCCAAGTTTACATTCCGTGTATTACTGATATCTTATGATGTTTCTTTTTCTGTGTGACTTATTTCAGTTAGAATCATCATACCTGAATCCACTCATTGTGCTGCTAAGGGCCTGATGACACAGATTTCATTGCTGAGTGATATTGTTTTTTAAGTAAATACCACAACTTCTTTATCCATTTTTCACTTTCTGCGATGTTGAACTTGTACTGTAAACGAGGTTCTTGTAAACAGAGGCGTCCCAAACTTTGGGGTGGCTGTGTCTTTTTGATTTTAAATTCCCTAACCTATAGGACCATAAGTGGAAGTGCCCTAGGCTCTGTTGCTTTGTATTTTAGATGTTTCAGGAAACACCATACACTTCTCCCGAGTGGTTGTTGGCAATTTACATCCCACCCATCAGCATAACAAGGCTCCCAGTTCTCCATGGCCTGTCCTGCCTTTCTGGATTTTACACTTTTTTCAGATGGCCCTTTTGACCGGGGGGAAGTGAGACTTCATTGTAGTGCAGATTTCCTTTGCAAGCTTGCTTGGTTGGCCAAAAAGGGCGTATGCGTTTTTTCCTGAATATATTCAGGAAAAAACGCATACGCCCTTTTTGGCCAAGTGCATCATTGTGGACGTTCTGCCTCTTTTCCTATGCTTTCAATGCAATTCCAGTCTACCTCCTGAAATCGGTTTCCTGCAATTCTGCCCCGCTTTCAAGTCCTCTTGGCAGCCTTACTTCAGTCTATTTTTGGACGATAGCTGTCATTTATAACTCTGCAGGTTTGTGAATTACAGTGCCCCTGAGCTCCTTTCTTCAACTCGCTTTCTTGTGACCTGGCCGCAACACCGCAGGATGGCTTCAGGCCCTAATCTGGTTCCGGCACGGCACGCTGAGCCTTTGGTTAATTCCTCTTCCTGGTGGGAAATGAGAGTTAAATTTGCCCGTCCAGACACCTCCAGCTAGCCTCTCATTGGTTCTCGCTATTCCTGTTCATCTTCCGCAGAAATTGCAAACTGGGCCAAACAGGAGGTTAAAGGGACTGACTCTCCAAGTCGAGAGAGTGTTAGTAAAGCGTCTGGAATGTTGCACCAGAGGACCAGGGTACGAAAACTGAGACATATTTGAACACGTCTCCCAATCACATGGTTGATCATACTCTAGGTTCCACATGCATGTTTTAGCTGAAGGAAGAATACCTTAAACCTGGGTATTTGAAACCCGTGTAATGGTTACCATGCAATATGACTTCAAAGGGTCTTCATTTGCTCACGAACCTCTCCAATCCTATCACTGCTGCGTTTATGCCCCTGTACACATGCTTGATTCTCTTTCGGAGACATAGCAATCTATAGGTTTTAAGATACTTACTAGTCAGGTACATTCTTAGGCGTTTAATATGCGGTGTTGAGTCCATTTCGTTGAGCAAGGAGTAGCTCTTGTCTATTCCATATTTGGCTTAAGGAACTTTATCTGTGCTCATTTCAATCTCTGGTTTTATGCAGCACCCCAACTCACCTTTCCCCTTAAGCAAGCATAAGTTGGTTTTCTAAATTTGAGACCCTGTTCTGTTTTGGAATGCAGTTCCTGTGTAGCCAAGTTTACATTCCGTGTATTAGTGATATCTTATGATGTTTCTTTTTCTGTGTGACTTATTTCAGTTAGAATCATCATACCTGAATCCACTCATTATGCTGCTACGGGCCTGATGACATAGATTTCATTGCTGAGTGATACTGCATTGTACGTAAGTACCACAGGTTCTTTATCCATTTTTCACTTTCTGTGATATTGAACTTGTATGGTAAACGAGGTTCTTGTAAACAGAGGCGTCCCAAACTTTGGGGTGGCTGTGTCTTTTTGATTTTAATTTCCCTAAGCTATAGGACCATAAGTGGAAGTGCCCTAGGCTCTGTTGCTTTGTTTTTTAGATGTTTCAGGAAACACCATACACTTCTCCCGAGTGTCTGTTGGCAATTTACATCCCGCCCATCAGCATAACAAGGCTCCCAGTTCTCCATGGCCTGTCCTGCCTTTCTGGATTTTACACTTTTTTCAGATGGCCCTTTTGACCGGGGGGAAGTGAGACTTCATTGTAGTGCAGATTTCCTTTGCAAGCTTGCTTGGTTGGCCAAAAAGGGCGTATGCGTTTTTTCCTGAATATATTCAGGAAAAAACGCATACGCCCTTTTTGGCCAAGTGCATCATTGTGGACGTTCTGCCTCTTTTCCTATGCTTTCAATGCAATTCCAGTCTACCTCCTGAAATCGGTTTCCTGCAATTCTGCCCCGCTTTCAAGT
Organism: Delphinus delphis; assembly: GCF_949987515.2. Lineage (NCBI taxonomy): Eukaryota > Metazoa > Chordata > Mammalia > Artiodactyla > Delphinidae > Delphinus > Delphinus delphis. The sequence goes on along the minus strand of NC_082685.1, from coordinate 1,401,620 downwards.
CCTCTTGGCAGCCTTACTTCAGTCTATTTTTGGACGATAGCTGTCATTTATAACTCTGCAGGTTTGTGAATTACAGTGCCCCTGAGCTCCTTTCTTCAACTCGCTTTCTTGTGACCTGGCTGCAACACCGCAGGATGGCTTCAGGCCCTAATCTGGTTCCGGCACGGCACGCTGAGCCTTTGGTTAATTCCGCTTCCTGGTGGGAAATGAGAGTTAAATTTGCCCGTCCAGACACCTCCAGCTAGCCTCTCATTGGTTCTCGCTATTCCTGTTCATCTTCCGCAGAAATTGCAAACTGGGCCAAACAGGAGGTTAAAGGGACTGACTCTCCAAGGGGGAGAGTGTTAGTAAAGCGTCTGGAATGTTGCACCCGAGTACCAGGGTACGAAAACTGAGACATATTTGAACACGTCTCCCAATCACATGGTTGATCATACTCTAGGTTCCACATGCATGTTTTAGCTGAAGGAACAATACCTTACACCTGGGTAGTTGAAACCCGTGGAATGGGTACCATGCAATATGACTTTAAAGGGTCTTCATTTGCTCACGAACCTCTGCAATCCTATCTCTGCTGCATTTATGCCCCTGTACACATGCTTGATTCTCTTTCGGAGACATAGCAGTCCATAGGTTTTAAGATACTTACTAGTCAGGTACATTCTTAGTCGTTTAATATGCGGTGTTGAGTCCATTTCGTTGAGCAAGGAGTAGCTCTTGTCTATTCCATATTTGGCTTAAGGAACTTTATCTGTGCTCATTTCAATCTCTGGTTTTATGCAGCAACCCAACTCACCTTTCCCCTTAAGCAAGCATAAGTTGGTTTTTTAAATTTGAGACCCTGTTCTGTTCTCTAATTCAGTTCCTGTGTAGCCAAGTTTACATTCCGTGTATTACTGATATCTTATGATGTTTCTTTTTCTGTGTGACTTATTTCAGTTAGAATCATCATACCTGAATCCACTCATTGTGATGCTAAGGGCCTGATGACACAGATTTCATTGCTGAGTGATATTGCTTTGTAAGTAAATACCACAACTTCTTTATCCATTTTTCACTTTCTGGGATGTTGAACTTGTAGTGTAAACGAGTTTCTTGTAAACAGAGCCGTTCCAAACATTGGGGTGGCTGTGTGTTTTTGATTTTAATTTCCCTAAGCTATAGGACCATAAGTGGAAGTGCCCTAGGCTCTGTTGCTTTGTTTTTTAGATGTTTCAGGAAACACCATACACTTCTCCAGAGTGGCTGTTGGCAATTTACATCCCGCCCATCAGCATAACAAGGCTCCCAGTTCTCCATGGCCTGTCCTGCCTTTCTGGATTTTACACTTTTTTCAGATGGCCCTTTTGACCGGGGGGAAGTGAGACTTCATTGTAGTGCAGATTTCCTTTGCAAGCTTGCTTGGTTGGCCAAAAAGTGCGTATGCGTTTTTTCCTGAATATATTCAGGAATAAACGCATACGCCCTTTTTGGCCAAGTGCATCATTGTGGACGTTCTGCCTCTTTTCCTATGCTTTCAATGCAATTCCAGTCTACCTCCTGAAATCGGTTTCCTGCAATTCTGCCCCGCTTTCAAGTCCTCTTGGCAGCCTTACTTCAGTCTATTTTTGGACGATAGCTGTCATTTATAACTCTGCAGGTTTGTGAATTACAGTGCCCCTGAGCTCCTTTCTTCAACTCGCTTTCTTTTGAGCTGGCCGCAACACCGCAGGATGGCTTCAGGCCCTAATCTGGTTCCGGCCCGGCACGCTGAGCCTTTGGTTAATTCCTCTTCCTGGTGGGAAATGAGAGTTAAATTTGCCTGTCCAGACACCTCCAGCTAACCTCTCATTGGTTCTCGCTATTCCTGTTCATCTTCCGCAGAAATTGCAAACTGGGCCAAAAAGGAGGTTAAAGGCGCTGACTCTCCAAGTGGGGAGAGTGTTAGTAAAGCGTCTGGAATGTTGCACCCGAGTACCAGGGGAGGAAAACTGAGACATATTTGAACACGTCTCCCGTTCACATGGTTGATCATACTCTGGGTTCCACATGCATGTTTTAGCTGAAGGAAGAATACCTTAAACCTGGGTAGTTGAAACCCGTGGAATGGGTACCATGCAATATGACTTCAAAGGGTCTTCATTTGCTCACCGAACCTCTCCAATCCTATCACTGCTGCGTTTATGCCCCTGTACACATGCTTGATTCTCTTTCGGAGACATAGCAATCCATAGGTTTTAAGATACTTACTAGTCAGGTACATTCTTAGGCGTTTAATATGCGGTGTTGAGTCCATTTCGTTGAGCAAGGAGTAGCTCTTGTCTATTCCATATTTGGCTTAAGGAACTTTATCTGTGCTCATTTCAATCTCTGGTTTTATGCAGCACCCCAACTCACCTTTACCCTTAAGCAAGCATAAGTTGGTTTTCTAAATTTGAGACCCTGTTCTGTTTTGGAATTCAGTTCCTGTGTAGCCAAGTTTACATTCCGTGTATTACTGATATCTTATGATGTTTCTTTTTCTGTGTGACTTATTTCAGTTAGAATCATCGTACCTGAATCCACTCATTATGCTGCTACGGGCCTGATGACATAGATTTCGTTGCTGAGTGATACTGCATTGTACGTAAGTACCACAAGTTCTTTATCCATTTTCACTTTCTGTGATATTGAACTTGTATGGTAAATGAGGTTCTTCTAAACAGAGGCGTCCCAAACTTTGGGGTGGCTGTGTCTTTTTGATTTTAATTTCCCTAAGCTATAGGACCATAAGTGGAAGTGCCCTAGGCTCTGTTGCTTTGTTTTTTAGATGTTTCAGGAAACACCATACACTTCTCCGGAGTGTCTGTTGGCAATTTACATCCCACCCATCAGCATAACAAGGCTCCCAGTTCTCCATGGCCTGTCCTGCCTTTCTGGATTTTACACTTTTTTCAGATGGCCCTTTTGACCGGGGGGAAGTGAGACTTCATTGTAGTGCAGATTTCCTTTGCAAGCTTGCTTGGTTGGCCAAAAAGGGTGTATGCGTTTTTTCCTGAATATATTCAGGAAAAAACGCATACGCCCTTTTTGGCCAAGTGCATCATTGTGGACGTTCTGCCTCTTTTCCTATGCTTTCAATGCAATTCCAGTCTACCTCCTGAAATCGGTTTCCTGCAATTCTGCCCCGCTTTCAAGTCCTCTTGGCAGCCTTACTTCAGTCTATTTTTGGACGATAGCTGTCATTTATAACTCTGCAGGTTTGTGAATTACAGTGCCCCTGAGCTCCTTTCTTCAACTCGCTTTCTTGTGAGCTGGCCGCAACACCGCAGGATGGCTTCAGGCCCTAATCTGGTTCCGGCACGGCATGCTGAGCCTTTGGTTAATTCCTCTTCCTGGTGGGAAATGAGAGTTAAATTTGCCCGTCCAGACACCTCCAGCTAGTCTCTCATTGGTTCTCCCTATTCCTGTTCATCTTCCGCAGAAATTGCAAACTGGGCCAAACAGGAGGTTAAAGGGACTGACTCTCCAAGTAGGGAGAGTGTTAGTAAAGCGTCTGGAATGTTGCACCCGAGTACCAGGATACGAAAACTGAGACATATTTGAACACGTCTCCCGATCACATGGTTGATCATACTCTAGGTTCCACATGCATGTTTTAGCTGAAGGAAGAATACCTTAAACCTGGGTAGTTGAAACCCGTGGAATGGGTACCATGCAATATGACTTCAAAGGGTCTTCATTTGCTCACCGAACCTCTCCAATCCTATCACTGCTGCGTTTATGCCCCTGTACACATGCTTGATTCTCTTTCAGAGACATAGCAATTCATAGGTTTTAAGATACTTACTAGTCAGGTACATTCTTAGGCGTTTAATATGCGGTGTTGAGTCCATTTCGCTGAGCAAGGAGTAGCTCTTGTCTATTCCATATTTGGCTTAAGGAACTTTATCTGTGCTCATTTCGATCTCTGGTTTTATGCAGCACCCCAACTCACCTTTACCCTTAAGCAAGCATAAGTTGGTTTTCTAAATTTGAGACAATGTTCTGTTTTGGAATTCAGTTCCTGTGTAGCCAAGTTTACATTCCGTGTATTACTGATATCTTATGATGTTTCTTTTTCTGTGTGACTTATTTCAGTAAGGATCTTCATACCTGAATCCACTCATTGTGCTGCTAAGGGCCTGATGACATAGATTTCATTGCTGAGTGATATTGCTTTGTAAGTAAATATCACAACATCTTTATCCATTTTTCACTTTCTGCGATGTTGAACTTGTACTGTAAACGAGGTTCTTGTAAACAGAGGCGTCCCAAACTTTGGGGTGGCTGTGTCTTTTTGATTTTAATTTCCCTAAGCTATAGGACCATAAGTGGAAGTGCCCTAGGCTCTGTTGCTTTGTTTTTTAGATGTTTCAGGAAACACCATACACTTCTCCGGAGTGTCTGTTGGCAATTTACATCCCACCCATCAGCATAACAAGGCTCCCAGTTCTCCATGGCCTGTCCTGCCTTTCTGGATTTTACACTTTTTTCAGATGGCCCTTTTGACCGGGGGGAAGTGAGACTTCATTGTAGTGCAGATTTCCTTTGCAAGCTTGCTTGGTTGGCCAAAAAGGGCGTATGCGTTTTTTCCTGAATATATTCAGGAAAAAACGCATACGCCCTTTTTGGCCAAGTGCATCATTGTGGACGTTCTGCCTCTTTTCCTATGCTTTCAATGCAATTCCAGTCTACCTCCTGAAATCGGTTTCCTGCAATTCTGCCCCGCTTTCAAGTCCTCTTGGCAGCCTTACTTCAGTATATTTTTGGACAATAGCTGTCATTTATAACTCTGCAGGTTTGTGAATTACAGTGCCCATGAGCTCCTTTCTTGAACTCGCTTTCTTGTGAGCTGGCCGCAACACCGCAGGATGGCTTCAGGCCCTAATCTGGTACCGGCACGGCACGCTGAGTCTTTGGTTAATTCCTCTTCCTGGTAGGAAATGAGAGTTAAATTTGCCCGTCCAGACACCTCCAGATAGTGTCTCATTGGTTCTCGCTATTCCTGTTCATCTTCCACAGAAATTGCAAACTGGGCCAAACAGGAGGTTAAAGGGACTGACTCTCCAAGTCGGGAGAGTGTTAGTAAAGTGTCTGGAATGTTGCACCCGAGTACCAGGGTACGAAAACTGAGATATATTTGAACACGTCTCCCGATCACATGGTTGATCATACTCTAGGTTCCACATGCATGTTTTAGCTGAAGGAAGAATACCTTAAACCTGGGTAGTTGAAACCCGTGGAATGGGTACCATGCAATATGACTTCAAAGGGTCTTCATTTGCTCACCGAACTTCTCCAATCCTATCACTGCTGCATTTATGCCCCTGTACACATGCTTGATTCTCTTTCGGAGACATAGCAATCCATAGGTTTTAAGATACTTACTAGTCAGGTACATTCTTAGGCGTTTAATATGCGGTGTTGAGTCCATTTCGTTGAGCAAGGAGTAGCTCTTGTCTATTCCATATTTGGCTTAAGGAACTTTATCTGTGCTCATTTCAATCTCTGGTTTTATGCAGCACCCCAACTCACCTTTCCCCTTAAGCAAGCATAAGTTGGTTTTCTAAATTTGAGACCCTGTTCTGTTCTGTAATTCAGTTCCTGTGTAGCCAAGTTTACATTCCGTGTATTACTGATATCTTATGATGTTTCTTTTTCTGTGTGACTTATTTCAGTTAGAATCATCATACCTGAATCCACTCATTGTGCTGCTAAGGGCCTGATGACATAGATTTCATTGCTGAGTGATATTGCTTTGTACGTAAATACCACAAGTTCTTTATCCATTTTTCACTTTCTGTGATATTGAACTTGTACTGTAAACGAGGTTCTTGTAAACAGAGGCGTCCCAAACTTTGGGGTGGCTGTGTCTTTTTGATTTTAATTTCCCTAAGCTATAAGACCATAAGTGGAAGTGCCCTAGGCTCTGTTGCTTTGTTTTTTAGATGTTTCAGGAAACACCATACACTTCTCCCGAGTGTCTGTTGGCAATTTACATCACGCCCATCAGCATAACAAGACTCCCAGTTCTCCATGGCCTGTCCTGCCTTTCTGGATTTTACACTTTTTTCAGATGGCCCTTTTGACCGGGGGGAAGTGAGACTTCATTGTAGTGCAGATTTCCTTTGCAAGCTTGCTTGGTTGGCCAAAAAGGGCGTATGCGTTTTTTCCTGAATATATTCAGGATAAAAAACATACGCCCTTTTTGGCCAAGTGCATCATTGTGGACGTTCTGCCTCTTTTCCTATGCTTTCAATGCAATTCCGGTCTACCTCCTGAAATCGGTTTCCTGCAATTCTGCCCCGTTTTCAAGTCCTCTTGGCAGCCTTACTTCAGTATATTTTTGGAGGATAGCTGTCATTTATAACTCTGCAGGTTTGTGCATTACAGTGTCCCAGAGCTCCTTTCTTGAACTCGCTTTCTTGTGAGCTGGCCGCCACACCGCAGGATGGCTTCAGGCCCTAATCTGGTTCCGGCACGGCACGCTGAGCCTTTCGTTAATTCCTCTTCCTGGTGGGAAATGAGAGTTAAATTTGCCCGTCCAGACACCTCCAGCTAGTCTCTCATTGGTTCTCCCTATTACTGTACATCTTCGGCAGAAATTGCAAACTGGGCCAAACAGGAGGTTAAAGGGACTGACTCTCCAGGTCGGGAGAGTGTTAGTAAAGTGTCTGGAATTTTGCACCCGAGTACCAGGGTACGAAAACTGAGACATATTTCAACATGTCTCCCGATCACATGGTTGATCATACTCTAGGTTCCACATGCATGTTTTAGCTGAAGGAAGAATACCTTAAACCTGTGTAGTTGAAACGCGTGGAATGGGTACCATGCAATATGACTTCAAAGGGTCTTCATTTGCTCACCGAACATCTCCAATCCTATCACTGCTACATTTATGCCCCTGTACACATGCTTGATTCTCTTTCGGAGACATAGCAATCCATAGGTTTTAAGATACTTACTAGTCAGGTACATTCTTAGGCGTTTAATATGCGGTGTTGAGTCCATTTCGTTGAGCAAGGAGTAGCTCTTGTCTATTCCATATTTGGCTTAAGGAACATTATCTGTGCTCATTTCGATCTCTGGTTTTATGCAGCACCCCAACTCACCTTTACCCTTAAGCAAGCATAAGTTGGTTTTCTAAATTTGAGACCCTGTTCTGTTCTGTAATTCAGTTCCTGTGTAGCCAAGTTTACATTCCGTGTATTACTGATATCTTATGATGTTTCTTTTTCTGTGTGACTTACTTCAGTTAGAATCATCATACCTGAATCCACTCATTGTGCTACTAAGGGCCTGATGACATAGATTTCATTGCTGAGTGATATTGCTTTGTAAGTAAATACCACAACTTCTTTATCCATTTTTCACTTTCTGCGATGTTGAACTTGTATGGTAAACGAGGTTCTTGTAAACAGAGGCGTCCCAAACTTTGGGGTGGCTGTGTCTTTTTGATTTTAATTTCCCTAAGCTATAGGACCATAAGTGGAAGTGCCCTAGGCTCTGTTGCTTTGTTTTTTAGATGTTTCAGGAAACACCATACACTTCTCCCGAGTGTCTGTTGGCAATTTACATCCCACCCATCAGCATAACAAGGCTCCCAGTTCTCCATGGCCTGTCCTGCCTTTCTGGATTTTACACTTTTTTCAGATGGCCCTTTTGACCGGGGGGAAGTGAGACTTCATTGTAGTGCAGATTTCCTTTGCAAGCTTGCTTGGTTGGCCAAAAAGGGCGTATGCGTTTTTTCCTGAATATATTCAGGAAAAAACGCATACGCCCTTTTTGGCCAAGTGCATCATTGTGGACGTTCTGCCTCTTTTCCTATGCTTTCAATGCAATTCCAGTCTACCTCCTGAAATCGGTTTCCTGCAATTCTGCCCCGCTTTCAAGTCCTCTTGGCAGCCTTACTTCAGTATATTTTTGGACGATAGCTGTCATTTATAACTCTGCAGGTTTGTGAATTACAGTGCCCCTGAGCTCCTTTCTTGAACTCGCTTTCTTGTGAGCTGGCCGCAACACCGCAGGATGGCTTCAGGCCCTAATCTGGTTCCGGCATGGCACGCTGAGCCTTTCGTTAATTCCTCTTCCTGGTGGGAAATGAGAGTTAAATTTGCCCGTCCAGACACCTCCAGCTAGTCTCTCATTGGTTCTCGCTATTCCTGTTCATCTTCCGCAGAAATTGCAAACTGGGCCAAACAGGAGGTTAAAGGGACTGACTCTCCAAGTCGGGAGAGTGTTAGTAAAGCGTCTGGAATGTTGCACCCGAGTACCAGGGTACGAAAACTGAGACATATTTGATCACGTCTCCCGATCACATGGTTGATCATACTCTAGGTTCCACATGCATGTTTTAGCTGAAGGAAGAATCCCTTAAACCTGGGTAGTTGAAACCCGTGGAATGAGTACCATGCAACATGACTTCAAAGGGTCTTCATTTGCTCACCGAACCTCTCCAATCCTATCACTGCTGCGTTTATGCCCCTGTACACATGCTTGATTCTCTTTCGGAGACATAGCAATCCATAGGTTTTAAGATACTTACTAGTCAGGTACATTCTTAGGCGTTTAATATGCGGTGTTGAGTCCATTTCATTGAGCAAGGAGTAGCTCTTGTCTATTCCATATTTGGCTTAAGGAACTTCATCTGTGCTCATTTCGATCTCTGGTTTTATGCAGCACCCCAACTCACCTTTACCCTTAAGCAAGCATAAGTTGGTTTTCTAAATTTGAGACCCTGTTCTGTTTTGGAATTCAGTTCCTGTGTAGCCAAGTTTACATTCCGTGTATTACTGATATCTTATGATGTTTCTTTTTCTGTGTGACTTATTTCACTTAGAATCATCGTACCTGAATCCACTCATTATGCTGCTACGGGCCTGATGACATAGATTTCATTGTTGAGTGATACTGCATTGTAGGTAAGTACCACAAGTTCTTTATCCATTTTTCACTTTCTGTGATATTGAACTTGTACGGTAAACGAGGTTCTTGTAAACAGAGGCGTCCCAAACTTTGGGGTGGCTGTGTCTTTTTGATTTTAATTTCCCTAAGCTATAGGACCATAAGTGGAAGTGCCCTAGGCTCTGTTGCTTTGTTTTTTAGATGTTTCAGGAAACACCATACACTTCTCCGGAGTGTCTGTTGGCAATTTACATCCCGCCCATCAGCATAACAAGGCTCCCAGTTCTCCATGGCCTGTCCTGCCTTTCTGGATTTTACACTTTTTTCAGATGGCCCTTTTGACCGGGGGGAAGTGAGACTTCATTGTAGTGCAGATTTCCTTTGCAAGCTTGCTTGGTTGGCCAAAAAGGGCGTATGCGTTTTTTCCTGAATATATTCAGGAAAAAACGCATACGCCCTTTTTGGCCAAGTGCATCATTGTGGACGTTCTGCCTCTTTTCCTATGCTTTCAATGCAATTCCAGTCTACCTCCTGAAATCGGTTTCCTGCAATTCTGCCCCGCTTTCAAGTCCTCTTGGCAGCCTTACTTCAGTATATTTTTGGACGATAGCTGTCATTTATAACTCTGCAGGTTTGTGAATTACAGTGCCCCTGAGCTCCTTTCTTGAACTCGCTTTCTTGTGAGCTGGCCGCAACACCGCAGGATGGCTTCAGGCCCTAATCTGGTTCCGGCATGGCACGCTGAGCCTTTGGTTAATTCCTCTTCCTGGTGGGAAATGAGAGTTAAATTTGCCCGTCCAGACACCTCCAGCTAGTCTCTCATTGGTTCTCGCTATTCCTGTTCATCTTCCGCAGAAATTGCAAACTGGGCCAAACAGGAGGTTAAAGGGACTGACTCTCCAAGTCGGGAGAGTGTTAGTAAAGCGTCTGGAATGTTGCACCCGAGTACCAGGGTACGAAAACTGAGACATATTTGATCACGTCTCCCGATCACATGGTTGATCATACTCTAGGTTCCACATGCATGTTTTAGCTGAAGGAAGAATCCCTTAAACCTGGGTAGTTGAAACCCGTGGAATGAGTACCATGCAACATGACTTCAAAGGGTCTTCATTTGCTCACCGAACCTCTCCAATCCTATCACTGCTGCGTTTATGCCCCTGTACACATGCTTGATTCTCTTTCGGAGACATAGCAATCCATAGGTTTTAAGATACTTACTAGTCAGGTACATTCTTAGGCGTTTAATATGCGGTGTTGAGTCCATTTCATTGAGCAAGGAGTAGCTCTTGTCTATTCCATATTTGGCTTAAGGAACTTCATCTGTGCTCATTTCGATCTCTGGTTTTATGCAGCACCCCAACTCACCTTTACCCTTAAGCAAGCATAAGTTGGTTTTCTAAATTTGAGACCCTGTTCTGTTTTGGAATTCAGTTCCTGTGTAGCCAAGTTTACATTCCGTGTATTACTGATATCTTATGATGTTTCTTTTTCTGTGTGACTTATTTCACTTAGAATCATCGTACCTGAATCCACTCATTATGCTGCTACGGGCCTGATGACATAGATTTCATTGTTGAGTGATACTGCATTGTAGGTAAGTACCACAAGTTCTTTATCCATTTTTCACTTTCTGTGATATTGAACTTGTACGGTAAACGAGGTTCTTGTAAACAGAGGCGTCCCAAACTTTGGGGTGGCTGTGTCTTTTTGATTTTAATTTCCCTAAGCTATAGGACCATAAGTGGAAGTGCCCTAGGCTCTGTTGCTTTGTTTTTTAGATGTTTCAGGAAACACCATACACTTCTCCGGAGTGTCTGTTGGCAATTTACATCCCGCCCATCAGCATAACAAGGCTCCCAGTTCTCCATGGCCTGTCCTGCCTTTCTGGATTTTACACTTTTTTCAGATGGCCCTTTTGACCGGGGGGAAGTGAGACTTCATTGTAGTGCAGATTTCCTTTGCAAGCTTGCTTGGTTGGCCAAAAAGGGCGTATTCGTTTTTTCCTGAATATATTCAGGAAAAAACGCATACGCCCTTTTTGGCCAAGTGCATCATTGTGGACGTTCTGCCTCTTTTCCTATGCTTTCAATGCAATTCCTGTCTACCTCCTGAAATCGGTTTCCTGCAATTCTGCCCCGCTTTCAAGTCCTCTTGGCAGCCTTACTTCAGTATATTTTTGGACAATAGCTGTCATTTATAACTCTGCAGGTTTGTGAATTACAGTGCCCATGAGCTCCTTTCTTCAACTCGCTTTCTTGTGAGCTGGCCGCAACACCGCAGGATGGCTTCAGGCCCTAATCTGGTACCGGCACGGCACGCTGAGCCTTTGGTTAATTCCTCTTCCTGGTAGGAAATGAGAGTTAAATTTGCCCGTCCAGACACCTCCAGATAGTGTCTCATTGGTTCTCGCTATTCCTGTTCATCTTCCACAGAAATTGCAAACTGGGCCAAACAGGAGGTTAAAGGGACTGACTCTCCAAGTCGGGAGAGTGTTAGTAAAGTGTCTGGAATGTTGCACCCGAGTACCAGGGTACGAAAACTGAGACATATTTGAACACGTCTCCCGATCACATGGTTGATCATACTCTAGGTTCCACATGCATGTTTTAGCTGAAGGAAGAATACCTTACACCTGGGTAGTTGAAACCCGTGGAATGGGTACCATGCAATATGACTTCAAAGGGTCTTCATTTGCTCACCGAACCTCTCCAATCCTATCACTGCTGCATTTATGCCCCTGTACACATGCTTGATTCTCTTTCGGAGACATAGCAATCCATAGGTTATTAAGATACTTACTAGTCAGGTACATTCTTAGGCGTTTAATATGCGGTGTTGAGTCCATTTCGTTGAGCAAGGAGTAGCTCTTGTCTATTCCATATTTGGCTTAAGGAACTTTATCTGTGCTCATTTCAATCTCTGGTTTTATGCAGCACCCCAACTCACCTTTCCCCTTAAGCAAGCATAAGTTGGTTTTCTAAATTTGAGACCCTGTTCTGTTCTGTAATTCAGTTCCTGTGTAGCCAAGTTTACATTCCGTGTATTACTGATATCTTATGATATTTCTTTTTCTGTGTGACTTATTTCAGTTAGAATCATCATACCTGAATCCACTCATTGTGCTGCTAAGGGCCTGATGACATAGATTTCATTGCTGAGTGATATTGCTTTGTACGTAAATACCACAAGTTCTTTATCCATTTTTCACTTTCTGTGATATTGAACTTGTACTGTAAACGAGGTTCTTGTAAACAGAGGCTTCCCAAACTTTGGGGTGGCTGTGTCTTTTTGATTTTAATTTCCCTAAGCTATAAGACCATAAGTGGAAGTGCCCTAGGCTCTGTTGCTTTGTTTTTTAGATGTTTCAGGAAACACCATACACTTCTCCCGAGTGTCTGTTGGCAATTTACATCACGCCCATCAGCATAACAAGACTCCCAGTTCTCCATGGCCTGTCCTGCCTTTCTGGATTTTACACTTTTTTCAGATGGCCCTTTTGACCGGGGGGAAGTGAGACTTCATTGTAGTGCAGATTTCCTTTGCAAGCTTGCTTGGTTGGCCAAAAAGGGCGTATGCGTTTTTTCCTGAATATATTCAGGATAAAACGCATACGCCCTTTTTGGCCAAGTGCATCATTGTGGACGTTCTGCCTCTTTTCCTATGCTTTCAATGCAATTCCGGTCTACCTCCTGAAATCGGTTTCCTGCAATTCTGCCCCGCTTTCAAGTCCTCTTGGCAGCCTTACTTCAGTATATTTTTGGACGATAGCTGTCATTTATAACTCTGCAGGTTTGTGAATTACAGTGCCCCTGAGCTCCTTTCTTCAACTCGCTTTCTTGTGAGCTGGCCGCAACACCGCAGGATGGCTTGAGGCCCTAATCTGGTTCTGGCACGGCACGCTGAGCCTTTGGTTAATTCCTCTTCCTGGTGGGAAATGAGAGTTAAATTTGCCCGTCCAGACACCTCCAGCTAGTCTCTCATTGGTTCTCCCTATTCCTGTACATCTTCCGCAGAAATTGCAAACTGGGCCAAACAGGAGGTTAAAGGGACTGACTCTCCAAGTCGGGAGAGTGTTAGTAAAGTGTCTGGAATTTTGCACCCGAGTACCAGGGTACGAAAACTGAGACATATTTGAACACGTCTCCCAATCACATGGTTGATCATACTCTAGGTTCCACATGCATGTTTTAGCTGAAGGAAGAATACCTTAAACCTTGGTGGTTGAAACGCGTGGAATGGGTACCATGCAATATGACTTCAAAGGGTCTTCATTTGCTCACCGAACCTCTCCAATCCTATCACTGCTGCATTTATGCCCCTGTACACATGCTTGATTCTCTTTCGGAGACATAGCAATCCATAGGTTATTAAGATACTTACTAGTCAGGTACATTCTTAGGCGTTTAATATGCGGTGTTGAGTCCATTTCGTTGAGCAAGGAGTAGCTCTTGTCTATTCCATATTTGGCTTAAGGAACTTCATCTGTGCTCATTTCGATCTCTGGTTTTATGCAGCACCCCAACTCACCTTTACCCTTAAGCAAGCATAAGTTGGTTTTCTAAATTTGAGACCCTGTTCTGTTTTGGAATTCAGTTCCTGTGTAGCCAAGTTTACATTCCGTGTATTACTGATATCTTATGATGTTTCTTTTTCTGTGTGACTTATTTCAGTTAGAATCATCGTACCTGAATCCACTCATTATGCTGCTACGGGCCTGATGACATAGATTTCATTGTTGAGTGATACTGCATTGTAGGTAAGTACCACAAGTTCTTTATCCATTTTTCACTTTCTGTGATATTGAACTTGTACGGTAAACGAGGTTCTTGTAAACAGAGGCGTCCCAAACTTTGGGGTGGCTGTGTCTTTTTGATTTTAATTTCCCTAAGCTATAGGACCATAAGTGGAAGTGCCCTAGGCTCTGTTGCTTTGTTTTTTAGATGTTTCAGGAAATACCATACACTTCTCCCGAGTGTCTGTTGGCAATTTACATCCCGCCCATCAGCATAACAAGGCTCCCAGTTCTCCATGGCCTGTCCTGCCTTTCTGGATTTTACACTTTTTTCAGATGGCCCTTTTGACCGGGGGGAAGTGAGACTTCATTGTAGTGCAGATTTCCTTTGCAAGCTTGCTTGGTTGGCCAAAAAGGGTGTATGCGTTTTTTCCTGAATATATTCAGGAAAAAACGCATACGCCCTTTTTGGCCAAGTGCATCATTGTGGACGTTCTGCCTCTTTTCCTACGCTTTCAATGCAATTCCAGTCTACCTCCTGAAATCAGTTTCCTGCAATTCTGCCCCGCTTTCAAGTCCTCTTGGCAGCCTTACTTCAGTCTATTTTTGGACGATAGCTGTCATTTATAACTCTGCAGGTTTGTGCATTACAGTGTCCCAGAGCTCCTTTCTTGAACTCGCTTTCTTGTGAGCTGGCCGCAACACCACAGGATGGCTTCAGGCCCTAATCTGGTTCCGGCACGGCACGCTGGGCCTTTGGTTATTTCCTCTTCCTGGTGGGAAATGAGAGTTAAATTTGCCCGTCCAGACACCTCCAGCTAGTCTCTCATTGGTTCTCGCTATTCCTGTTCATCTTCCGCAGAAATTGCAAACTGGGCCAAACAGGAGGTTAAAGGGACTGACTCTCCAAGTCGGGAGAGTGTTAGTAAAGTGTCTGGAATGTTGCACCCGAGTACCAGGGTACGAAAACTGAGACATATTTGAACACGTCTCCCGATCACATGGTTGATCATACTCTAGGTTCCACATGCATGTTTTAGCTGAAGGAAGAATACCTTAAACCTGGGTGGTTGAAACGCGTGGAATGGGTACCATGCAATACGACTTCAAAGGGTCTTCATTTGCTCACCGAACCTCTCCAATCCTATCACTGCTGCGTTTATGCCCCTGTACACACGCTTGATTCTCTTTTGGAGACATAGCAATCCATAGGTTTTAAGATACTTACTAGTCAGGTACATTCTTAGGCGTTTAATATGCGGTGTTGAGTCCATTTCGTTGAGCAAGGAGTAGCTCTTGTCTATTCCATATTTGGCTTAAGGAACTTTATTTGTGCTCATTTCAATCTCTGGTTTTATGCAGCACCCCAACTCACCTTTCCCCTTAAGCAAGCATAAAATGGTTTTCTAAATTTGAGACCCTGTTCTGTTCTGTAATTCAGTTCCTATGTAGCCAAGTTTACATTCCGTGTATTACTGATATCTTATGATGTTTCTTTTTCTGTGTGACTTATTTCAGTTAGAATCATCATACCCGAATCCACTCATTGTGCTGCTAAGGGCCTGATGACATAGATTTCATTGCTGAGTGATATTGCTTTGAAAGTAAATAGCAAAACTTCTTTATCCATTTTTCACTTTCTGCGATGTTGAACTTGTATGGTAAACGAGGTTCTTGTAAACAGAGGCGTCCCAAACTTTGGGGTGGCTGTGTCTTTTTGATTTTAATTTCCCTAAGCTATAGGACCATAAGTGGAAGTGCCCTAGGCTCTGTTGCTTTGTTTTTTAGATGTTTCAGGAAACACCATACACTTCTCCGGAGTGTCTGTTGGCAATTTACATCCCGCACATCAGCATAACAAGGCTCCCGGTTCTCGATGGCCTGTCCTGCCTTTCTGGATTTTACACTTTTTTCAGATGGCCCTTTTGACCAGGGGGAAGTGAAACTTCATTGCAGTGCAGATTTCCTTTGCAAGCTTGCTTGGTTGGCCAAAAAGGGCATATGCGTTTTTTCCTGAATATATTCAGGAAAAAACGCATACGCCCTTTTTGGCCAAGTGCATCATTGTGGACGTTCTGCCTCTTTTCCTATGCTTTCAATGCAATTCCAGTCTACCTCCTGAAATCGGTTTCCTGCAATTCTGCCCCGCTTTCAAGTCCTCTTGGCAGCCTTACTTCAGTATATTTTTGGATGATAGCTGTCATTTATAACTCTGCAGGTTTGTGAATTACAGTGCCCCTGAGCTCCTTTCTTCAACTCGCTTTCTTTTGAGCTGGCCGCAACACCGCAGGATGGCTTCAGGCCCTAATCTGGTTCCGGCACGGCACGCTGAGCCTTTGGTTATTTCCTCTTCCTGGTGGGAAATGAGAGTTATATTTGCCCGTCCAGACACCTCCAGCTAGTCTCTCATTGGTTCTCCCTATTCCTGTTCATCTTCCGCAGAAATTGCAAACTGGGCCAAACAGGAGGTTAAAGGCGCTGACTCTCCAAGTGGGGAGAGTGTTAGTAAAGCATGTGGAATGTTGCACCCGAGTGCCAAGGGAGGAAAACTGAGACATATTTGAACACATCTCCCGTTCACACGGTTGATCATACTCTGGGTTCCACATGCATGTTTTAGCTGAAGGAAGAATACCTTAAACCTGGAGAGTTGAGACCCGTGTAATGGGTACCATGCAATATGACTTCAAAGGGTCTTCATTTGCTCACCGAACCTCTCCAATCCTATCACTGCTGCGTTTATGCCCCTGCACACACGCTTGGTTCTCTTTTGGAGACATAGCAATCCATAGGTTTTAAGATACTTACTAGTCAGGTACATTCTTAGGCGTTTAATATGGGGTGTTGAGTCCATTTCGTTGAGCAAGGAGTAGCTCTTGTCTATTCCATATTTGGCTTAAGGAACTTTATCTGTGCTCATTTCAATCTCTGGTTTTATGCAGCACCCCAACTCACCTTTACCCTTAAGCAAGCATAAGTTGGTTTTCTAAATTTGAGATCCTGTTCTGTTTTGGAATTCAGTTCCTGTGTAGCCAAGTTTACATTCCGTGTATTAGTGATATCTTATGATGTTTCTTTTTCTGTGTGACTTATTTCAGTTAGAATCATCATACCTGAATCCACTCACTGTGCTGCTAAGGGCCTGATGACATAGATTTCATTGCTGAGTGATATTGCTTTGTAAGTAAATACCACAACTTCTTTATCCATTTTTCACTTTCTGCGATGTTGAACTTGTACTGTAAACGAGGTTCTTGTAAACAGAGGCGTCCCAAACTTTGGGGTGGCTGTGTCTTTTTGATTTTAATTTCCCTAATCTATAGGACCATAAGTGGAAGTGCCCTAGGCTCTGTTGCTTTGTTTTTTAGATGTTTCAGGAAACACCATACACTTCTCCCGAGTGTCTGTTGGCAATTTACATCCCGCCCATCAGCATAACAAGGCTCCCAGTTCTCCATGGCCTGTCCTGCCTTTCTGGATTTTACACTTTTTTCAGATGGCCCTTTTGACCAGTGGGAAGTGAGACTTCATTGTAGTGCAGATTTCCTTTGCAAGCTTGCTTGGTTGTCCAAAAAGGGCATATGCGTTTTTTCCTGAATATATTCAGGAAAAAACGCATACGCCCTTTTTGGCCAAGTGCATCATTGTGGACGTTCTGCCTCTTTTCCTATGCTTTCAATGCAATTCCAGTCTACCTCCTGAAATCGGTTTCCTGCAATTCTGCCCCGCTTTCAAGTCCTCTTGGCCGCCTTACTTCAGTATATTTTTGGACGATAGCTGTCATTTATAACTCTGCAGGTTTGTGCATTACAGTGCCCCTGAGCTCCTTTCTTCAACTCGCTTTCTTGCGAGCTGGCTGCAACACCGCAGGATGGCTTCAGGCCCTAATCTGTTTCCGGCACGGCACTCTGAGCCTTTGGTTATTTCCTCTTCCTGGTGGGAAATGAGAGTTAAATTTGCCCGTCCAGACACCTCCAGCTAGTCTCTCATTGGTTCTCCCTATTCCTGTTCATCTTCCGCAGAAATTGCAAACTGGGCCAAACAGGAGGTTAAAGGGACTGACTCTCCAAGTCGGGAGAGTGTTAGTAAAGCGTCTGGAATGTTGCACCCGAGTACCAGGGTACGAAAACTGAGACATATTTGAACACGTCTCCCGATCACATGGTTGATCATACTCTAGGTTCCACATGCATGTTTTAGCTGAAGGAAGAATACCTTAAACCTGGGTAGTTGAAACCCGTGGAATGGGTACCATGCAATATGACTTCAAAGAGTCTTCATTTGCTCACCGAACCTCTCCAATCCTATCACTGCTGCGTTTATGCCCCTGTACACATGCTTGATTCTCTTTCGGAGACATAGCAATCCATAGGTTTTCAGATACTTACTAGTCAGGTACATTCTTAGGCGTTTAATATGGGGTGTTGAGTCCATTTCGTTGAGCAAGGAGTAGCTCTTGTCCATTCCATATTTGGCTTAAGGAACTTTATCTGTGCTCATTTCAATCTCTCGTTTTATGCAGCACCCCAACTCACCTTTCCCCTTAAGCAAGCATAAGTTGGTTTTCTAAATTTGAGACCCTGTTCTGTTTTGGAATTCAGTTCCTGTGTAGCCAAGTTTACATTCCGTGTATTAGTGATATCTTATGATGTTTCTTTTTCTGTGTGACTTATTTCAGTTAGAATCATCGTACCTGAATCCACTCATTATGCTGCTATGGGCCTGATGACATAGATTTCATTGCTGAGTGATACTGCATTGTACGTAAGTACCACAAGTTCTTTATCCATTTTTCACTTTCTGCGATGTTGAACTTGTATGGTAAACGAGGTTGTTGTAAACAGAGGCGTCCTAAACTTTGGGGTGGCTGTGTCTTTTTGATTTTAATTTCCCTAAGCTATAGGACCATAAGTGGAAGTGCCCTAGGCTCTGTTGCTTTGTTTTTTAGATGTTTCAGGAAACACCATACACTTCTCCCGTGTGTCTGTTGGCGATTTACATCCCGCCCATCAGCATAACAAGGCTCCCAGTTCTCCATGGCCTGTCCTGCCTTTCTGGATTTTACACTTTTTTCAGATGGCCCTTTTGCCCGGGGGGAAGTGAGACTTCATTGTAGTGCAGATTTCCTTTGCAAGTTTGCTTGGTTGGCCAAAAAGGGCGTATGCGTTTTTTCCTGAATATATTCAGGAAAAAACGCATACGCCCTTTTCGGCCAAGTGCATCATTGTGGACGTTCTGCCTCTTTTCCTATGCTTTCAGTGCAATTCCAGTCTACCTCCTGAAATCGGTTTCCTGCAATTCTGCCCCGCTTTCAAGTCCTCTTGGGAGCCTTACTTCAGTATATTTTTGGACGATAGCTGTCATTTATAACTCTGCAGGTTTGTGAATTACAGTGTCCCTGAGCTCCTTTCTTCAACTTGCTTCCTTGTGAGCTGGCCGCAACACCGCAGGATGGCTTCAGGCCCTAATCTGGTTCCGGCACGGCACGCTGATCCTTTGGTTATTTCCTCTTCCTGGTGGGAAATGAGAGTTAAATTTGCCCGTCCAGACACCTCCAGCTAGTCTCTCATTGGTTCTCGCTATTCCTGTTCATCTTCCGCAGAAATTGCAAACTGGGCCAAACAGGAGGTTAAAGGGACTGACTCTCCAAGTCGGGAGAGTGTTAGTAAAGCGTCTGGAATGTTGCACCCGAGTACCAGGGTACGAAAACTGAGACATATTTGAACACGTCTCCCGATCACATGGTTGATCATACTCTAGGTTCCACATGCATGTTTTAGCTGAAGGAAGAATACCTTAAACCTGGGTGGTTGAAACCCGTGGAATGGGTACCATGCAATATGACTTCAAAGGGTCTTCATTTGCTCACCGAACCTCTCCAGTCCTATCACTGCTGCGTTTATGCCCCTGTACACATGCTTGATTCTCTTTCGGAGACATAGCAATCCATAGGTTTTAAGATACTTACTAGTCAGGTACATTCTTAGGCGTTTAATATGGGGTGTTGAGTCCATTTCGTTGAGCAAGGAGTAGCTCTTGTCTATTCCATATTTGGCTTAAGGAACTTTATCTGTGCTCATTTCAATCTCTGGTTTTATGCAGCACCCCAACTCACCTTTCCCCTTAAGCAAGCATAAGATGGTTTTCTAAATTTGAGACCCTGTTCTGTTCTGTAATTCAGTTCCTGTGTAGCCAAGTTTACATTCCGTGTTACTGATATCTTATGATGTGTCTTTTTCTGTGTGACTTATTTCAGTTAGAATCATCATACCTGAATCCACTCATTGTGCTGCTAAGGGCCTGATGACATAGATTTCATTGCTGAGTGATATTGCTTTGAAAGTAAATAGCAAAACTTCTTTATCCATTTTTCACTTTCTGCGATGTTGAACTTGTATGGTAAACGAGGTTGTTGTAAACAGAGGCGTCCTAAACTTTGGGGTGGCTGTGTCTTTTTGATTTTAATTTCCCTAAGCTATAGGACCATAAGTGGAAGTGCCCTAGGCTCTGTTGCTTTGTTTTTTAGATGTTTCAGGAAACACCATACACTTCTCCCGTGTGTCTGTTGGCGATTTACATCCCGCCCATCAGCATAACAAGGCTCCCAGTTCTCCATGGCCTGTCCTGCCTTTCTGGATTTTACACTTTTTTCAGATGGCCCTTTTGACCGGGGGGAAGTGAGACTTCATTGTAGTGCAGATTTCCTTTGCATGCTTGCTTGGTTGCCCAAAAAGGGCGTATGCGTTTTTTCCTGAATATATTCAGGAAAAAACGCATACGCCCTTTTTGGCCAAGTGCATCATTGTGGACGTTCTGCCTCTTTTCCTATGCTTTCAATGCAATTCCAGTCTACCTCCTGAAATCGGTTTCCTGCAATTCTGCCCCGCTTTCAAGTCCTCTTGGCAGCCTTACTTCAGTATATTTTTGGATGATAGCTGTCATTTATAACTCTGCAGGTTTGTGAATTACAGTGCCCCTGAGCTCCTTTCTTCAACTCGCTTTCTTTTGAGCTGGCCGCAACACCGCAGGATGGCTTCAGGCCCTAATCTGGTTCCGGCACGGCACGCTGAGCCTTTGGTTATTTCCTCTTCCTGGTGGGAAATGAGAGTTATATTTGCCCGTCCAGACACCTCCAGCTAGTCTCTCATTGGTTCTCCCTATTCCTGTTCATCTTCCGCAGAAATTGCAAACTGGGCCAAACAGGAGGTTAAAGGCGCTGACTCTCCAAGTGGGGAGAGTGTTAGTAAAGCATGTGGAATGTTGCACCCGAGTGCCAAGGGAGGAAAACTGAGACATATTTGAACACATCTCCCGTTCACACGGTTGATCATACTCTGGGTTCCACATGCATGTTTTAGCTGAAGGAAGAATACCTTAAACCTGGAGAGTTGAGACCCGTGTAATGGGTACCATGCAATATGACTTCAAAGGGTCTTCATTTGCTCACCGAACCTCTCCAATCCTATCACTGCTGCGTTTATGCCCCTGCACACACGCTTGATTCTCTTTTGGAGACATAGCAATCCATAGGTTTTAAGATACTTACTAGTCAGGTACATTCTTAGGCGTTTAATATGGGGTGTTGAGTCCATTTCGTTGAGCAAGGAGTAGCTCTTGTCTATTCCATATTTGGCTTAAGGAACTTTATCTGTGCTCATTTCAATCTCTGGTTTTATGCAGCACCCCAACTCACCTTTACCCTTAAGCAAGCATAAGTTGGTTTTCTAAATTTGACATCCTGTTCTGTTCTGTAATTCAGTTCCTGTGTAGCCAAGTTTACATTCCGTGTATTAGTGATATCTTATGATGTTTCTTTTTCTGTGTGACTTATTTCAGTTAGAATCATCATACCTGAATCCACTCACTGTGCTGCTAAGGGCCTGATGACATAGATTTCATTGCTGAGTGATATTGCTTTGTAAGTAAATACCACAACTTCTTTATCCATTTTTCACTTTCTGCGATGTTGAACTTGTACTGTAAACGAGGTTCTTGTAAACAGAGGCGTCCCAAACTTTGGGGTGGCTGTGTCTTTTTGATTTTAATTTCCCTAATCTATAGGACCATAAGTGGAAGTGCCCTAGGCTCTGTTGCTTTGTTTTTTAGATGTTTCAGGAAACACCATACACTTCTCCCCAGTGTCTGTTGGCAATTTACATCCCGCCCATCAGCATAACAAGGCTCCCAGTTCTCCATGGCCTGTCCTGCCTTTCTGGATTTTACACTTTTTTCAGATGGCCCTTTTGACCAGGGGGAAGTGAGACTTCATTGTAGTGCAGATTTCCTTTGCAAGCTTGCTTGGTTGTCCAAAAAGGGCGTATGCGTTTTTTCCTGAATATATTCAGGAAAAAACGCATATGCCCTTTTTGGCCAAGTGCATCATTGTGGACGTTCTGCCTCTTTTCCTATGCTTTCAATGCAATTCCAGTCTACCTCCTGAAATCGGTTTCCTGCAATTCTGCCCCGCTTTCAAGTCCTCTTGGCCGCCTTACTTCAGTATATTTTTGGACGATAGCTGTCATTTATAACTCTGCAGGTTTGTGCATTACAGTGCCCCTGAGCTCCTTTCTTCAACTCGCTTTCTTGCGAGCTGGCTGCAACACCGCAGGATGGCTTCAGGCCCTAATCTGTTTCCGGCACGGCACTCTGAGCCTTTGGTTATTTCCTCTTCCTGGTGGGAAATGAGAGTTAAATTTGCCCGTCCAGACACCTCCAGCTAGTCTCTCATTGGTTCTCCCTATTCCTGTTCATCTTCCGCAGAAATTGCAAACTGGGCCAAACAGGAGGTTAAAGGGACTGACTCTCCAAGTCGGGAGAGTGTTAGTAAAGCGTCTGGAATGTTGCACCCGAGTACCAGGGTACGAAAACTGAGACATATTTGAACACGTCTCCCGATCACATGGTTGATCATACTCTAGGTTCCACATGCATGTTTTAGCTGAAGGAAGAATACCTTAAACCTGGGTAGTTGAAACCCGTGGAATGGGTACCATGCAATATGACTTCAAAGAGTCTTCATTTGCTCACCGAACCTCTCCAATCCTATCACTGCTGCGTTTATGCCCCTGTACACATGCTTGATTCTCTTTCGGAGACATAGCAATCCATAGGTTTTCAGATACTTACTAGTCAGGTACATTCTTAGGCGTTTAATATGGGGTGTTGAGTCCATTTCGTTGAGCAAGGAGTAGCTCTTGTCCATTCCATATTTGGCTTAAGGAACTTTATCTGTGCTCATTTCAATCCCTGGTTTTATGCAGCACCCCAACTCACCTTTCCCCTTAAGCAAGCATAAGTTGGTTTTCTAAATTTGAGACCCTGTTCTGTTTTGTAATCCAGTTCCTGTGTAGCCAAGTTTCCATTCCGTGTATTAGTGATATCTTATGATGTTTCTTTTTCTGTGTGACTTATTTCAGTTAGAATCATCATACCTGAATCCACTCATTATGCTTCTACGGGCCTGATGACATAGATTTCATTGTTGAGTGATATTGCATTCTACGTAAGTACCACAACTTCTTTATCCATTTTTCACTTTCTGCGATATTGAACTTGTACCGTAAATGAGGTTCTTGTAAACAGAGCTGTCCCAAACTTTGGGGTCGCTGTGTCTTTTTGATTTTAATTTCCCTAAGCTATAGGACCATAAGTGGAAGTGCCCTAGGCTCTGTTGCTTTGTTTTTTAGATGTTTCAGGAAACACCATACACTTCTCCGGAGTGTCTGTTGGCAATTTACATCCCGTCCATCAGCATAACAAGGCTCCCAGTTCTCCATGGCCTGTCCTGCCTTTCTGGATTTTACACTTTTCTCAGATGGCCCTTTTAACCAGTGGGAAGTGAGACTTCATTGTAGTGCAGATTTCCTTTGCAAGCTTGCTTGGTTGTACAAAATGTGCATATGCGTTTTTTCCTGAATATATTCAGGAAAAAACGCATACGCCCTTTTTGGCCAAGTGCATCATTGTCGACGTTCTGCCTCATTTCCTATGCTTTAAATGCAATTCCAGTCTACCTCCTGAAATCGGTTTCCTGCAATTCTGCCTTTCTTTCAATGCCTCTTCATAGCCTTTCCTCAATATCCTTTTTGAAAATTGTTGGCCTTTATAACTCTGCACGTTTTTGAATTGAAGTGGCCCTGAGCTCCATTTTTCAGCTCTTATTTTTGTGATCTTGCCTCATAACCGCAGGATTCCTTCAGGCCCTATTCTTCTTGTGGGACACCTTGCTGTGCCTTTGGTTAATTCTTCTTACTGATGTGAAATTAGAGTGACATGTGCCCATTGAAACCACTACATTAGTTTCTCACTGGTTCCCCCTAACCCATTCATCCTCCGCACTATCTGCAGACTGTGCGATACTGGAACTTAAAGGCATTGACTCTACATGTGAGGTTGTTGTTAGTAAAGCGGCTGGAATGTCGATCCGGTGCCCCAGGAGAGGAACAATGAGGTGTGTTTTAGAAACCTTTCCCGATCATATGGTATACCAGTCGCTGGGTTTCCCAAGCATGGTTTAGCTGTAGGAAGATTCCCTTCAACCTGGAGTGTTGGGACCCTTGGAATGAGTAGCATGAAGTATTGCATTAAACTTTCGGCAGTTGCTCACCAAAGCTCACCAATCCTGTCAGCCCCAAGTGTCCAGTCTTATGTCTTATCCAGCTGTGGGTTTATATGTGGTCAATCCAGGTTGCATCACAGCCCCTGAGCGAATTTTGTAAGAATTTTTCTCTCTTTCATTGTTTCTGCGTTTTGTTTTTAAAATTTATTTCTATAATGGGGTTTAGCTCATCTTCACTGCTGTGTTTGTGCCGCTCTGCACACACTTGATTCCCTTATGGAGATATATCAATACATGGGTTTTAAGATTCTTATTACTCAGATATATTTCTCTGCGGTGTATAGGGTGTGTTGAGGCCAGTTCATTGAGCAAGGTGTAGATCTTGTCTAATACCTATTTGGTTTATTGAACGGTATCTGTGCTAATTTCAAACTCTGGTTTTATGCATCACCCCACCTCTCCTTTCCCCTTAAGCTGACATAAGTGTGTTTTCTAAATGTGAGACACTGTTCTGTTCTGTAATTCATTTCTTGTGCAGCCATATTTACCCTCCCTCTATAAGTGATATCTTATGATATGTTTCTTTTTCTGTTTGACTTATTTCAAGTAGTATTATCGGACCTAAATCCACTCTTTATCCTTCTACTAGCCTTATTACATTGATTTCATGGTGAAGAGATGTTCCATTGTACATAAGTACCACATCTTCTTTATCCATTGTTCTCTTTCCTGGGATATTTAAGGTGTACTGAAGTTGAGGTTCTTGTAAACAGAGTAGCCCTAAACTGTGGTGTGCTTGTGTCTTGTTGATTTTTAGACTTCCCTAGATATACTCCCATGATTGGAAGTGTCCTATGCTCTGTAGCTCTGTTTTTTAGATGATTTAGGAACCACCATACACTCCTCCAGAGTGGCTCTCGGCAGTTCACACACTGCCCATCAGCGTATAAAGGCTCCCTGTTCTCCATGGCCTGTCCTGCATTTCTGGTTTTTACAATTTTTTAGGATGGCCCTTTTGACCGGTGGGAAGTGAGACTTCTTTGTTGTGCACATTTGCATTGCTTGCTTGTTTCCTTGCCCATAAGGTGCATATGCGTTTTTTCCTGGATATAATCAGGAAAAAACGCATACGCCCTTTTGGGCCAACTGCATCATTGTCGAAATTCTGCCGCTTTTCATGTGCTTTAAAGACGAGTCCAATCTATCTCTTGAAATCTGTTTCTTGCAATTCTGTCTTGCATTCAGATCCTCTTCTTTGCCTTACCTCAACATAATTTTGGACGTTAGTTTTCATTTATAACTCTGCAGGTTTGTGAATTGCAGTGACCCTGAGCTCCATTTTTTAAGTTGCTCTTTTGTGAGCTGGCCTCAAACCCACAGGATTGCTTCAGGCCCTATTTTGGCTCCAGCGAGGTGGGCTGAGCCTTTTTTTAATTCTTATTCTTAATGGGAAATTAGAGTGATATGTGCCCGTCCAAACCCCTACAACTATTCTCTCATTGGTTCCCCCTCTTCCCGTTCATCCTCCTCACAATTTGCAAAATGTGTGAAACAGAAGTTGAAATGTGCTGATTCTCCAAGTGGGGAGATTCTAAGTAACGTGGCTGGAATGGTGAACAGGAGCACCAGGAGAGGATAAATGAGCTGCATTTTAGACACATCTCCCGATCACATGGTGTACAGTCCTCTGGGTTTTCCATGCATGTTTTAGCTGTAGGAAGATCCCTTGAACCTGCAGATTTGGGGCCCATTGAATGGGCACCAGGTAGTATTACTTTAAAGGGTGTGCATTTCCTCACCCAACCTCACATTTCTCTTAGCGCGAACAGTTTCCAGCCTTATGTCTCATCCTGCTGTGGGTCTAGACGTGTTCAATCCATGTTGCATCACCGTCCCTGAGGAAAAGTTGTAAGAGGTTTTCTCTGTCTCTCTGTCGTTTATTTTTTTCAATTTATTACTATATTGGTTACAGCTGATTTTCAAAGCTCTGTTTCTTGCTGCTGTACATCCACTTGATTCACGTACAGAGAGACATCAGTAAATTCTTTTCCAGATTCTTACCAGTCGTATATATTCTTTTCCGGTGACTTGAGTGTGCTGAGTGTAGTTCTTTTAGCTACCGTGTAGGCCTTGTTGATTATCAGTTTGGTATTTGGAATGGTATCTTTGCTAATTTCAACCTCCTGGATGATGCCTCACCCCTCCCCACCATTCCCGTTTAGCAGCCTTATGCGTGTTTTCTACATATTTGACTATGTTTTTGTTTTGTAATTTATTTCATGTGTAGCTATTTTGGATTCCACCTTTAAGTGATATCTTATGATATGTGTCTTTTTCTTTTTGAATTCTGTCACTTAGAATGATCATACGTAACTCCTCTGGAGTTGTTACAACTGGCCATATTTCATTGATTTCCAGGCTGAGTAATATTCCACTCTACATAAGTACCACATCTCTATCCATTTTTTCCCTCCAGAGACATTTAAGTTATATCCTAGTCGAGGATCTTTTAAACAGAGAGGGGGTAAACATTGGGGTGCCTGTGTCCTCTCGATTTTTGTTTTTCCCAAGATATACGCCCATGAGTGCAAGTGCCCTATGCTCTGTAGCTCATTTTTTAGATGCTTTAGTAAACACAATATACTTCTCCAGAATGGCCGTTGGCAATATACATTTCCACTATAAGTCTCACAGGGCTCCCTCTTCTCGTTGCCCTGTCCTGCATTTCTGTTGTTTACGCTTTATGAGGATGGCTCTTGTGACTGATGCGAAGTGATATCTTTTGTAGTATTGATTTCCAGTGCCCACCTGTTTGGTTGGCTAAAAAAGTGTATGCCCTTTTCTTGAATATATACAGAAAAAAACGCATACACCCTTTTTGGCCAACTGCAATGTTGGCAATGTTCAGCTCCTTTTCTTGTGCTTAATGGCGAGTCCTTTCTACCTCCTCAAATCCCTTTCCTGCCATTCTCCCTTGCTTACAAGTCCTTTTCTCTGACTTTCCTCAAGACATTTTTCAGTGATGGATATTTTCAACTCTGCAGTTTCGTGAATTTTACTGCCCCTGAGTTCCATTGTTCAACTTGTGTTTATGGGAACTGGCCACAAAGCAGCGGGATTTCCTCAAGCCCTATACTGTTTCCATGGGCAACCCTAGCCTTTGGTCAATTCGTCTTCCTGATTGGAAATTAGAGTGACATGTGCCTGTCTGAACACCTAGGACTTGTCTCTCATTGTTCCTCATCCTTCCGCTTCATCCTCTGGACAAATTCCAAACTGTACGCAACAGGATGTTGACAGTGCTGACATCTCCAAGTGGGGAGACTGTTAGTAAAGACGCTGGAGGGGTGAACCCGAGCACCAGGAGATGAGGAGATGAGATGCCTTTTCCAAACTCTTCCCGATCAGACGGTATACTATCCTCTGGGTGTGACAGACATGTTTTAGCAGTAGGAAGAGTCCCATTCATGTAAGGAGAACACCAGGGCTTTTTCAAAATCAGTGTCTCCCCGAAACCCAAACTGGGGAATTTTTTAAGCTATGGCTACACATATGTTCATTAAGGGCCTTGGGAAGTAGGCAGAGTCCAAACTTTAGATGATTGAAGTCTTCAGGGTCAGAAGCACTCACCACCAGCTTCCCTTAGGTTACACTTTAACTGTCATTGATAGATGATGTCAACAAAAATATCTATTCTTTTTCAGATTATTTCCCCTTATAGGTTATTGCAAAATGTTGAGTGTAGTTCCCTGTGCTATACAGTAGTTCCTTGTTGATGATCTATTTTATACATAGCAGTGTGTATGTGTTAATCCCAAACTGTTAATTTATCCCTCCTCCCACCTTTCCCCTTTGGTAATAATAAATTATAAGATTTTATACTTCTCAGAAATGGGGGAGCTGAAAGAGAGGTATCATTTTCAATGGAAAAGCATTTAAAACAAGATTGAAGCTTTAACCAAGATTATTAGATGTACATCCTTGGAAAGAAATCACTTCGTTTCTCTAATATTGACCTGACAAATAAGACAAACCCTTTCACTGAACTTGCTTATAATAAAGTGATGGAAATATCAAATGGAAGTTTAGAAACATCTTATTTTACCCGAGCCTTATACACTGTTCTATGTTAACTACAGTTTGGCTCACACATCTGTTCATTGAGGTTACAATAGTCTCAATTTCTGTTACTGATCCTCCAGAGTGGACCCCAACAAGTGTCCCCCTGCCCAGTGTCATTGGGGCCAACAGATCGACACTGAGTTTGGTTCACAAGCAAAGGAAACTTTATATTTTGATCAGAGAATGGAGAGGTGAGAGCATGCACTACCCCGTGGGCTGTGGGCTGGGCTGCTGTGTAGAGATCCTGTCAGAGTCATTGGGAGGGAGGGGACAGAGCTTTCAAGGGCTGGGTTGGCTGCAGCTCAGGCTCTATATCGTGGAGTCTGCACTGGGCCCCAGGAGCTGAGGTGTCGACCCAGCCATTCTGCACTAGGAAATCTGGTCTGAAGTGCCGGGTGTGGAGCCTCTGCATGCGAGACCCTAGGAGTACGTGAAATTAGACAAAGCACAAAGGATAAAAAAGTTAGACTTGACTTTATTGCCCAGATTCTATTTTTATCTCCCAGGGATTTTTAATGGGCTTTGCTGGGGACAAACCCCTCCTCTGCCTTTTGTCCCGTTCCTCATTCTTGGAGTGCTGAGGGTGCAGACCCTTCTTCTGTAACTGCTGAGTGCTGAGTTGGGAGCCCTCATACCCAGGGGCGAGGGTCAGAACTTCTCCCCAGCAGCCTCCAGGTGACGTTGATTGTCCCCAGGCCCCCTGCCTCCTTGCTCGTCCACCTGAACACCAGCATTGGAAGTGTTATAGATTCTAATGACCTTTAAGGGTCCAGGAAAGAGATGTGCAGAGACGCTGTGGGGGCCCGTTTCACCCCGCCCCACATTTGTTCGGCCACCTTAGGCTGACCGTTTCTGCCAGCCTAGATGCTCTGACCAGTAGTCTGTGCTTTCTTCAATTAGGTCCCTGAATTAACATACAAACAGCACCAGGTGTCAAAGCCCTGCCCACTCAACTCCCAGACAGTCCAGGGTCAGTGGTGATCAAGGACCATGATGGCCACTGAGTCAACAGCCTTTTGAAGTAAACAGGAGTCCAGCCGGTCTTATTGGCCACCATCATCACGGTGTCTGTAGGCTTTTCTATGGTGACAGTGTGATATACGGTTCCCCCACCAAGATTATTAGCTCCCCTCTGGGTGCAGTAAGTCCTGCAAGCAGTAGTCTACTGTTTTGGGACACACTCTTGTTGTTTTATGAGAAAAACTCCAGGTCAAGTGATGTTCACACGAGTCGTCATGGTGCCCTGTTGCCCCCGGTTATCTCTCTGGATGTTGGAGTTGGAAGGCCTCCTCACTCGAGGTCGGTGTGCCAACGGAGTGAACCCTGCAACTTCAGGGCATGGTTGGTGGTTAGGATCACCACGTGGTGTCCTTTTCCCTTAGGAGGGAGGTGGCCTTTTGGGCTGCTGATTTCCAGGTTTTTAGTTACCGCCAGTATCTTGGCCAGATGTGGCAGTGGGTCAAGCCCCTTGGTGACCGTAGTTTATCCTACCTGGATGGCATTCTTGCATTGTTCCATTTCAAGTGGTCCCAGTTTTTGCACTAATTCTCCAATGGCGATTCACCTTTCACTGGGAATGTAAAGGTCAAAGGGTTTAGCTAAATTAGGGAGTTCCAGGGCAAGGGTCTGAATTGACTGCTCTTTCCATTCTTGAAAGGCCACTTCTGGATTCTATTCAAAAGGATCATCATCTTTTCCTTTCAGTGTTTCATATAGAGGCCCAGCTAGTAGACTATAGTTAGGGATCCAGAAGCAGCAAACCCTGGCCTCCCCAGGAACCCCTAAGCTGTCTTCTAGTTTTAGAAAGGGGTAAGGCTGAAAATGGTTTCTTCCCTTTCCTGGGATGGGCTTCTCCGACCTTCTGTGAGAATGAAGCCCAGGCAGGTCACCGCAGTCTGTGATATTTGAGCTTCTTTTTGGACGACTTCTATCCTTTATTGGCTTGGTAGTTCAGAGGCCTCCTTAGTAGGGCTGGCGATCAGAATGTCGTCTGCGTATTGAAGGAGGGTTTCCTTTTCCAGAGGTAGAACTTTTAGGTCTTTACCTAAGCTTTCCCCAAAGACGGTGTGGGAATTTTTGCACCCTTGGGGCAAGACGGCCCGGAAGTATTGTTTTAGTTGTATGTTGAGACCTGCCACTCACAAGCCAAAATTTCTTGTGACTCTGGGACTAATGGAATACAAAAGAAGGCATCATTGAAGACTAATACAGAATACCATGTCCTGGTGGTTGGTAGAATGACCAGCAGGGTGTAGGAATTAGGAGCAGCTGGAGGTATATCCTCGGTGGCTTCACTGACTGTCCTGATATTCTTTACCAGGTCCCCAGCAGCCCATGGGGCTCTCGTGGTCAGACCAATCCCCGGATACAGAGCTACCCTTGCAGGTACCGTGGCAGGGCTGGGCACACAGGAACCATGCACATAGCCCTCATTGCAGAGCACCCCCAGCTCACCTGTCGCTCAGAGCTGACACAGAGCACCTCAGAGCAGGACTTGAACTAACAAACAGCAGCTGCGACAGGTCTGTGACCCTGGGCATCACTCTGTACGGCCTCCCTCCACCTGGTCTTCCAGAGACTTCCACTGCACCCGGGGCACCAGGCCTCTGTCTCCAACCACCACCCACCCCTCCTCTCCCTGACTCCTGGGTTCCTCTCATTAGGAGAGTGTTTTCTTGAAGTTGTCTCCCACTCATGGGCCAGATAAAATGATTAGAAAACAAGCCAAAGCTGCAGCCCCTTGTCTATCCTGACTCTCAGGAGCCCACACCTGTTCCTTGGACCTGGCCGGTTCAGCAAGTTCCATTTTCTGCAACTGTGAGCCCCTGAGGGGTGATGATTGGCTGACCTGGGCAGCCTTACCGTGCTGGCCAGCCCTCCCCAGGTGTGCCTGGGTTGAGATCAATATAAATACCACTCCAGGCAGCAAGAGCCCCTGCAGCCGTGCCTGACGCCATTTTCTCTGCCCTGTCAGCAGTCTCGGGGCTGGGCTGGTGGGAGGGAGTGAGAGGCCACAGCTTTGTGGGTGGCCCAGTGTGAGTGGGGCTCTGCTGGACTTTCTGCAGCAGTTGCCAGGCTGCCACCTGCTAAAGAAGAGGATGTGTCACCCATACCTGCTGCTGGAATTTCTCCCTGGGCAGAGGTGAGGAAGAAAAAAAGCAGTGGGGGCAGGGACAGGACGGGTATCTCAGGCAGGGAAATGGAAATCTTCCAGAAGAGCACCCAGGGCCAGTACCATACTGGCTGGCCTGCAGGCACCAAGTCGGCTGGCATGCTGTCACTCGTGTGGCTCCATGGCCCTTCCTCTAGGCTTTCAAGTCCTTGTACATATTCAGGTGTTTTACCTGGGAAGGTTGGGAACAGTTCAGCAGCAGCTGGCCTGGGGCTCATCTCACGTTTACTCACAGATGCCTCGGCACGGTCCCCCAGGCTTGTAATGAGGACACTCCTTGCGGGGGGGCTGCTGGCTGCATGCGAGATGATTCCCCACCTCTGACCAACTTCAGAATTGTCTACCACTGAAGCAAGTGCCCTGATAGGGTTTTCATCTGTATAACTGGTGGGTTCTGTTTTGTTTTTTTCTTTTTTGTTTCAAGGTAGGTTTTATTCCTCTTTTTTGTACTTATGGATGTAAGCATGGAAATAATTCATTCATATAAATACATGTATGTGAAAGGAATAACTTTTTTCCGTTTTTTAAAAAATTTTATTTTTCATCTTATTTTATTTATTTTTATACAGCAGGTTCTTATTGGTTATCTATTTTATACATATAAATGTATACATGTCAATCCCAATCTCCCAACTCCTCCCACCGCCACCCCCCCATGGCTTTCCCCTCTTTGTGTCCATACATTTGTTCTCTACATCTGTGTCTCTATTTCTGCCCTTCAAACCGGTTCATCTGTACCATTTTTCTAGGTTCCACATATATGCGTTAATATACAATATTTGTTTTTCTCTCTCTGACTTACTTCACTCTGTATGACAGTCTCTAGATCCATCGACGTCTCTACAAATGACCCAATTTCATTCCTTTTTATGGCTAATAGTCCATTTTATATATGTACCACATCTTTATCCATTCGTCTGTCTGTGGGCATTTAGGTTGCTTCCATTACCTGGCTATTGTAAATAGTGCTGCAATGAACATTGTGGTGAAAGTGTGTTTTTGATTTATGGTTTTCTCTGGGTATATGCCCAGTAGTGGGTTGCTGGATCATATGGTAATTCTATTTTTAGTTTTTTAAGGAACCTCCATACTGTTCTCCATAGTGACTATCAATTTACATTCCCACCAATCGTGGAAGAGGGTTCCTTTTCTCCACACCCTCTCCAGCATTTGTTGTTTGTAGATTTTCTGATGATGCCCATTCTAACAGGTGTGAGGTGATACCTCATTGTAGTTTTGATTTGCATTTCTCTAATAATTAGTGATGTAGAGCAGCTTTTCATGTGCTCCTTGGCCATCTCTACATCTTTTTGGAAGAAATGTCTATTTAGATCTTCTGCCCATTTTTGTATTGGGTTGTTTGTTTTTTTAATATTGAGCTGCATCAGCTGTTTATATATATTGGAGATTAATCCTTTGTCCATTGATTCAGTTGCAAATATATTCTCCCATTCTGAGGGTTGTCTTTTTGTGTTTGTAGTTTCCATTGCTTTGCAAAAGCTTTTACGTTTCATTAGGTCCCATTTGTTTAGTTTTCTTTTTTATGTCATTACTCTAGGAGGTGGATCAAAAAAGATCTTGCTGTGATTTATGTTAGAGTATTCTTCCTATGTTTTCCTCTAAGAGTTTTATACTGTCCGGTCTTACATTAAGGTCTCTAATCCATTTTGAATTTATTTTTGTGTATGGTGTTAGGGGGTGTTCTAATTTCATTCTTTTACATGTAGCTGTCCATTTTTCCCAGCACCACTGATTGAAGACACTGTCTTTTCTCCATTGTATAGTCTTGCCTACTTTGTCATAGATTAGTTGACCATAGGTGTGTAGGTTTATCTCTGGGCTTCTTTCTTTTTTATTTTCCTTTTACACCTTTATTGGAGTATAATTGCTTTACAATGGAGTGTTAGTTTCTGCTGTATAACAAAGTGAGTCAATTATACATATACATATATCACCATATCCCCTCCCTCTTACATCTCCCTCCCACCCTCCACATCCCACCCCTTTAGGTGGTCGCAAAGCACCGAGCTGATCTCCCTGTGCTATGTGGCTGCTTCCCAGTAGCTATCGATGTTACATTTGGTAATGTATATATGTCCATGGCACTCTCTCACTTCGTCCCAGCTTACCCTTCCCCCTCCCCGTGTCCTCAAGTCCTTTCTCTATGTCTGTGTCCTTAATCCTGTCCTGCCCCTAGGTTCTTCATAAACTTTTTTCTTTAGATTCCATATATCTCTGTTAGTACACGGTATTTATTTTTCTCTTTCTGACTTACTTCACTGTGTAGGACAGACTCTAAGTCCATCCCCCTCACTACAAATAACTCAGTTTTGTTTCTTTTTATGGCTGAGTAATATTCCATTTATATATGTGCCAGATATTCTTTATCCATTTATCTGTCGATGGACACTTAGGTTGCTTCCATGTCCTGGCTATTGTAAGTAGAACTGCAATGAACATTGTTGTATATAACTATTTTTGAATTATGGTTTTCTCAGGGCAAATGCCCAGTAGTTGGATTGCTGGGTCGTATGGTACTTCTATTTTTAGTTTTTTCAGGAACCTCTATACTGTTATCCCTAGTGGGTATAGCAATTTACATTCCCAGCAACAGTGCAAGAACGTTCCCTTTTCTCCAGTAAATGCCTCTCCAGCATTTATTGTTTGTAGATTTTTTGATGATTGCCATTCTGACTGCTGGGAGTTGATACCTCACTGTAGTTTTGATTTGCATTTCTCTAATGATTAGTGATGTTCAGCATCCTTTCACGTGTTTATTGGCAATCTGTATATCTCCTTTGGAGAAATGTCTATTCAGGTCTTCTGCCCATTTTTGGATTGTGTTGTTTGTTTTTGTGATATTGAGCTACACGAGCTGCTTGTAAATTTTGGAGATTAATCTTTTGTCATTTGCTTCATTTGAAAACATTTTCTCCCATTCTGAGGGTTGTATTTTCGTCTTGTTTATGTTTTCCTTTGCTGTGCAAAAGCTTTGAAGTTTCATTAGGTCCCATTTGTTTATTTTTGTTTTTATTTCCACTTCTCTAGGAGGTGGGTCAAAAAGGATCTTGCTGTGATTTATGTCATAGAGTGTTCTGCCTATGTTTTCCTCTAATAATTTTATAGTGTCTGGTCTAACATTTAGATCTCTAATTCATTTTGAGTTTATTTTTGTGTATGGTGTTATGGAGTGTTCTAATTTCATTCTTTCACGTGTAGTTGTCCAGTTTTCCCAGCACCACTTACTGAAGAGACTGTCTTTTCTTCATTGTATATCTTTGCCTCCTTTGTCATAGATGAGTTAGCCATAGGTACGTAGGTTTATCTCTGGGCTTTCTATCTTGTTCAATTGATCTATATTTCTGTTTTTGTGCCAGTACCATATAGTCTTGATTAATGTAGCTTTGTAGTATAGTCTGAAGTTAGGAAGTCTGATTCCTCCAGCTCTTTTAATTTCCCTCAAGACTGCTTTGGCTATTCGGGGTCTTTTGTGTCTCCATACAAATTTTAAGATTTTTTTGTTCTAGTTCTGTAGAAAATGCCAGTGGTATTTGATAGGGATTGCATTGAATCTGTAGCTTGCTTTGGGTACTATAGTCATTTTCACAATATTGATTCTTCTAATCCAAGAACATGGTTTATACCTCCATATGTTTATATCATCTTTGATTTCTTTCAGCAGTGTCTTATAGTTTTCTGAGTACAGGTCTTTTACCTCCTTATGTAGGGTCATTCCTCCGTATTTTATTCTTTTTGTTGCAATGGTGAATGAGATTGTTTCCTTAATTTCTCTTTCTGATCTTTCATTGTTAGTGTATAGGAATGCAAGAGATTTCTGTGCATTAATTTTGTATCCTGCAACTTTACCAAATTCATTGATTAGCTCTGGTAGTTTTCTGGTGGCATCTTTAGGATTCACTATGTGTAGTATCGTGTCATTTGCAAACAGTGACAATTTTACTTCTTCTTTTCCAATTTGTATTCCTTTTATTTCTTTTTCTTCTCTGATTACTGTGTCTAGGACTTCCAAAAACTATGTTGAGTAATAGTGGTGAGAGTGGACATCCTTGTCTTGTTCCTGATCTTAGAGGAAATGCTTTTAGTTTTTCACTATTGAGAATGATGTTTGCTGTGGGTTTGTCATATACTGCCTTTATTATGTTGAGGTAGATTCCCTCTATGCCCACTTTTTGGAGACTTTTAATCATAAATTGGTGTTGAATTTTGTCAAAAGCTTTTCCTGCATCTATTGGGATGATCATATTTTTATTCTACAATTTGTTAATATGGTGTATCACATTGATTGATTTGTGTATATTGAAGAATTCTTGCATCCCTGGGATAAACCCCACCTGATCATGGTGCATGATCCTTTTAATGTGTTGTTTAATTCTGTTTCCTAGTATTTTGTTGAGGATTTTTACATCTATATTAATCAGTGATATTGGTCTCTAATTTTCTTTTTCTGTAGTATCTTTGTCTGGTTTTGGTATCAGGGTGATTGTGGCCTCATATAATGAGTTTGGGAGTGTTCCTTCCCCTGAAAAGTTCTGAAGAGTTTGAGAAGATTGGGTGTTAGCTCTTGTCTAAATGTTTGATAGAATTCACTTCTGATGCCATCTCGTTCTGGACTTTTGTTTGTTGGAAGATTTTTAATCACACTTTCAATTTCATTACTTGTGATTGGTCTGTTCATATTTTCTATTTCTTCCCGGTTCAGTCTTGGAAGGTTATACCTTTCTAAGAATTTGTCCATTTCTTCCAGGTTGTCCATTTTATTGGCATAGAGTTGCTTGTAGAGGTCTCTTAGGATGCTTTGTATTTCTGTGGTGTCTGTTACAACTTCTCCTGTTTCATTTCTAATTTTATTGATTTGAGTCCTCTCCCTCTTTTACTTGAGTCTGGCTAAAGGTTTATCATTTTTGTTTATCTTCTCAAAGAACCAGCTTTTAGTTTTATTGATCTTTGCTATTGTTTTTATTTCATTTATTTCTGCTCTGATCTTTATGATTTCTTTCCTTCTATTAACTTTGGGTTTTGTTCTTCATTCTCTAGTTCCTTTAGGTGTAGGGTTAGATTGTTTATTTGAGATTTTTCTGGTTTCTTGAGGTAGGCTTTTATTGCTATAAACTTCCCTCTTAGAACTGTTTTTGCTGCATCCCATAGGTTTTGGATCATCGTGTTTTTGTTGTCATTTGTCTCTAGGTATTTTTTGATTTCCTCTTTGATTTCCTCAGTGATCTCTTGGTTATTTAGAAATGTATTGTTTAGCCTCCATGTGTTTGTTTTTTACGTTACTTTCCCTGTAATTGATTTCTAATCTCATAGCATTGTGGTCGGAACAGCTGCTTGATATGATTTCAGTTTTCTTAAATTTACTGAGGCTTTATTTGTGACCCAAGATGTGATCTATCCCGGAGAATGTTCCGTGTGCCATTGAGAAGAACTTGTAGTCTGCTGTTTTTGGATGGAATGTCCTATAAATATCCATTAAATCTATCTGGTCTATTGTGTCATTTAAAGCTTGTGTTTCCTTATTAATTTTCTGTCTGGATGATCTCCATTGGTGTAAGTGAGGTGTTAAAGTCCCTTGCTATTATTGTGTTACTGTTGATTTCCTCTTTTATAGCTGTTAGCAGTTGCCTTATGTATTGAGGTGTTCCTGTGTTGGGTACATATATATTTATAATTGTTATATCTTGGATTGATCCCTTGATCATTATGTAGTGTCCTTCCTTGTCTCTTGTAACATTCTTTATTTTAAAATCTATTTTATCTGATATGAGTATTGCTACTCCAGCTTTCTTTTGATTTTCATTTGCATGGAATATATTTTTCCATCCTCTCACTTTCAGTCTGTATGTGTCCCTAGGTCTGAAATGGGTCTCTTGTAGACAGCATATATATGGATCTTGTTTTTGTATCCATTCAGTGAGCCTGTGTCATTTGGTTGGAGCATTTAATCCATTCACGTTTAAGGTAATTATCAATATGTATGTTCCTATTATTATTTTCTTAATTGTTATGGGTTTGTCTTAGTGGGTCCTTTTCTTCTCTTGTGTTTCCCACTTAGAGAAGTTCCTTTAGCATTTGTTGTAGAGCTGGTTTCGTGGTGCTGAATTCTCTTAGCTTTTGCTTGTCTGTAAAGCTTTTGATTTCTCCATCAAATCTGAATGAGATACTTGCTGGGTGGAGTACTCTTGGTGGTAGGTTCTTCCCTTTCATCACGTTAAATTTATCATGCCACTCCCTTCTGGCTTGTAGATTTTCTGCTGAGAAATCAGCTGTTAACCTTATGGGAATTCCGTTGTATGTTGTCATTTTTCCCTTGTTGCTTTCAATAATTTTTCTTTGTCTTTAATTTTTTCAATTTGATTACTGTGTGTCTCGGCATTTTTCTCCTTTGGTTTATCCTGCCTGGGACTCTCTGCGCTTCGTGGACTTCAGTGGCTATTTCTTTTCCCATGCTAGGGAAGTTTTCAACTATAATCTCTTCAGATATTTTCTCGAGTCCTTTCTCTCTCTGTTCTCCATCTGGGACCCCTATAATGCGAATGTTGTTGCATTTAATGTTGTCCCAGAAGTCTCTTAGGTTGTCTTCATTTATTTTCATTCTTTTTCTTTATTTTGTTCCATGGCAGTGATTTCCACCTTTCTGTCTTCCAGGTCACTTATCCATTCTTCTGTCACAGTTATTCTGCTACTGATTCCTTCTAGTGTATTTTTCATTTCAGTTATTGTATTGTTCATCTCTGTTTGTTTGTTCTTTAATTCTTCTAGGTGTTTGTTCCTTAATTCTTCTAGGTCTTTGTTAAGCATTTCTTGCATCTTCTCGATCTTTGCCTCCATTATTTTTCTAAGGTTTTGGATCATCTTCACTATCATTATTCTGAATTCTTTTACTGGAAGGTTACCTATCCCCACTTCATTTCGTTGTTTTTCTGAGGATTTATCTTGTTCCTTGATCTGGTATAAAGTCCTCTGCCTTTTCATTTTCTCTATCTTTCTGTGAATGTGGTTTTCCTTCCACAGGCTGCAGAATTGTAGTTCTTCTTGCTTCTGCTGTCTGCTCTCCAGTGATTGAGTCTATCTGAGAGGCTTGTGCAAGCTTCCTTATGCGAGGGACTGGTGGTGGGTAGAGCTGGGTGTTGTTCTGGTGGGCAGAGCTTTAATCTGCTTGTCTGTGGATTAAATAAAAGTTTAATAAAAAGTTTAATCCACTTGTCTGCTGATGCATGGGGCTGGGTTCCCTCCCTGTTGGTTGTTTGGACTGAGGCGACCCAGCACTGGAGCCTACCTTGCTCTTGGTGGGGCTAATGGTGGACTCTGGGAGAGTTCACGCCAAGGAGTATTTCCCAGAACTTCTGCTGTCAGTGTCGTTGTCCCCATGGTGAGCTGCAGCCACACCCCACCTCTGCAGGAGACCCTCTAAAACTAGCAGCTAGGTATGATCATTCACCTACGGGGTGACTGCTCCTTCCCTTGGGTCCTGATGTGCACACTACTTTGTGTGTGTCCTCCAAGAGTGGAGTCTCTGTTGAGACTCTGAGTCTCTGAATGCAGTTGAGACTCTGAGTGGAGTCGCACAGACTCTGGGTCCTGTGAAGCTTCGATGTTTTGTGGTTCTAGAAATCCTATAGGAGACAGTCCACAGCAGGTGAAGCTAATGCTGTCATAGAGGTGGTGAAACCAAAGATCTGCAGTTCCGACTAGAGGTGCTGATGTACAAACAGGACAAAATCATCTCATGTGAATGTAGTTCAGGCACGTTTAAAATGAATGCAGTCATGTTAATGCCTAACATCTTCTATCTTGTGCCTCTCCTCAAGGACCCCCTCCTCAGTTCCTGAGGCTCCTGTAAGTCATGTACAGGGGAATGGAGAGTGGGCTCTGTCCAGTCTGAGCCCTGAGTTACCCTGTGTGTATCTTAGGATACTTTGTATTTCTGTGGTGGCTCTTGTAACATCATCTCTTTCAGTTCTGATTTATTTGGCCCCTCTCTTTAAAAAAAAATACTACTGTTGTCTTTTATTCTTTACAGAAGTTTAATAAGTGTTTGATCTACTACCCTTACTCTATGTATACTTTTTGCCGTGAGATTTTTACTTTTGTTTGTTTTCTTGTTACTGTCAATAATTAGTGAGAATTCTTTTAAGCTACCTTCAACATTGCTTATAAAGCTGCTTTATTAGTGATGACAGAGCTTTAATGGAAGTCATGTTCTGGTTGTAAATTAGAATGCAATGTGCCAGCAAAAAGCCCCTTAAGTGTATGTCTCATTACTTCTCGTTCTTTTTTTCCCCTTTTTTTCTCTCTTTTTTTTCTTGTTCTTTTTTTAATGTTTATTTTTTATCAGAGCAAATTTGATTAAAATGTTTTGTTTGTTCTAGGTGTGTAAGATGTGGTTCTTTTACACATATACATGTATCTATACTTCTTCAGATCGTTTTCTCATGTAGCTTGTGACACAATGTTGAGTAGTCTTCTCTTGGTATTCCATAGGTCTTTGGTGATTATATATTTCACATGTGTTTCTATATCTATGTTAACCCCAATATCCTAATGTATCCAGTCCTCACACCTTTCCATTTGGTGAACCATAACTTTGTTTAATGAATCTGTGATTGCCTTTCTCTGTGGAAATATCTTCATTGGTATCAATTTTTAGCTAACACCTATAAGTGATATTATAGGATATGTGTCTTTTGCTGTCTGACTTAGTACAATTTGCCTGATTACCTCTAGAATCATCTACGGTGCTGCAAATGGCATTGTTTCATTTTTTTCCCTAGATAATATTCCATCTGTACATGTACCAGTTCTTCTTTGTCCACTCACCTGTTGATGGACTTTTTGGTTGCCTCCATGTCTAGGCTATTGTAATACTGCTGCACTGCACATTTGCCTGCCTGTGTCTTTACAATTCTGTCTTCTTATGTTATAGGCCCAGGAGTGGGCATCCTGTATCATATGGTATCTCGGGGTTTACCGTTTAAATGCACCACGATTCTGTGCTCATTATTGGCTCTTTCCAGGTTACATCCCACTTAAAGTTGAGGGTACGCATTTCTCCACAACACCTTCAGCATTTATTTATTTATTTATTTTTAATATCTTTATTGAAGTATAATTGCTTTACAATGGTGTGCTAGCTTGTGCTTTACAACAAAATGAATCAGTTATACATATACATATGTTCCCATATCACTTCCCTCTTGCGTCTCCCTCCCTCCCACCCTCCCTCCCCTCCAGGCGGTCACAAAGCACCGAGCTGATCTCCCTGTGCCATGCTGCTGCTTCCCACTAGCTATCTACCTTACGTTTGGTAGTGTATATATGTCCATGCCTCTCTCTCCCTTTGTCACAGCTTACCCTTCCCCCTCCCCATATCCTCAAGTCCATTCTCTAGTAGATCTCTGTCTTTATTCCTGTTTTACCCCTAGGTTCTTCATGACATTTTTTCCCTTAAATTCCAGGTATATGTGTTAGCATACGGTATTTGTCTCTCTCTTTCTGACTTACTTCACTGTGTATGACAGACTCTAGGTCTATCCACCTCATTACAAATAGCTCAATTTCGTTTCTTTTTATGGCTTCAGCATTTATTGTTTGTAGTTTTCTTGCTGATGGATATTCTGACTGGTGTGAGCTGATACCTCTTTGTGGTTGAATTTGCATATGACTCATAATCCTTTGAAATTGAGCTTTAAGTCATGTCCTTTTTATTTTTCAAACTGTGATTACAGCTTAGCTCTTCAAAGTGTTTTCTAAAGTATGTGTTACATTTTGAAATTTATTGGCCATTACCTCCCTCAAAACATTTTGAGGGCAGGTTTCATTTACAGCCCTGCAGTACTTGTTCACATGAAGTGACCATTAGCACAGGCTTTAAAGCTGCTTTTGCAGGTAACGGCCAGATTGCGGCAGCCTTTCTTTGTTCCCCATGCTGGTACTAGGGAAACAGAGCTTCCGGCCGGTGGTCTTCCTCGGTTATAAATTAGAGTGGAATGTGCCCGGATAAACCCCCAAAAGCTGATGTCTCCTTACTTTTGTTTGTTTTTTTAATTTAATTTATATTTTTATCGGAATAATATTCCATTTTGTATATGGACCACTTCTTGGTGCATTGCTCTGTTGAGGGACATTTTCGTTGCTTCCAAGTGTTGGCTATATTAAATATTGCTGGAGTGCAAGATTGCCAGCTTGTGACTTTTTGATTCTCATTTTCTCAGGTGATAGTCCCAGCAGTGGGTATGACTGATTGACTAGTAGCTCAATGTTTACCTTTTCAAAGCACCTCCATTGTGTTTTCATTAGTGGCTCTTACCATGTCTCCCTTAGAGCCGAGGGTACGAACTTCTCCACAATCCCTTCAGCATTTATAGTTTGCAGCATTTTTGCTAATGGCCAATCTGACTGTTGTGACCTGATAGGTTTTTGTAATTTGGGTTTGCATGACTTTAAAAATTCCTAAAATTCATCATTTTCCACGCCTTTTTCCTTTCTGTTAAAAATCAAGTGTGAGTACAATCTATCTCTTGAAGCTGTCTTCTTGGAAGGTTGCCCTCTTTTGAATTTTTGGTGGATATTCGACCCCAGGATTTTT
Source organism: Delphinus delphis (assembly GCF_949987515.2). NCBI lineage: Eukaryota > Metazoa > Chordata > Mammalia > Artiodactyla > Delphinidae > Delphinus > Delphinus delphis. The sequence continues at coordinate 1,359,520 of NC_082685.1, read as the reverse complement.
TTGGAGGGCAGATGTCATTACAGAACTGCAAGTTTGGTGAATATTTAGTGACTATTAGCACTGGGTTTAAAGCTGCTGTTGTGGGAAACGGCCACAAGGAGGCAGCATTTGTCCTTTCCCAAATCTGGGTACTAGGGCAGCAGAGCCTTTCTGGAAGTCGTGGTCCTAGGTTTTAAGTTAGAATGGAATGTGCCAGGAGGAACGCCCATAAGTTTATGTCTCATTACATCTTGGTTTTTAAAATTTATTTAATCGGGGTAATGATTAGATATTGTTTGTCCAGATGTACACAATCTGGTTCATTTGTACAACATATATGTCTATTCATGTTCAGATCTTCTTCCCATGTAAAATATTACAGTGTTCCATAGACCTCCCTTGCTATATGGTCCGTCTTTTTGATATATGTTTATTATATGTATTTGTATACGTATGGTAACGTTAATCTTAATTTATCCATTCTGCCCACCTTTCCTTTTAGATAAGCATACTTAATTTTTAAGTCTGTGAGTGTCTTTCTCTGTGGAAATATGTTCATTTGTGTTAGTTATTAGATAACGCCTATAAGTGATATCATAGGATATAGGTCTTTTGCTTTCTGACTTACCTCATATTCTGTGATTATCTCCAAGCTCATCTATGGCACCTCAAATAGCAGTGTTTCATTGTTTTCCATGGCTAATATTCTATTGTGAACGTGGACCACTTCTTCTTCATCCATACATCTGTTGATGGACATTTTGGTGGCTTCACTGTCTTGGCTATTGTGAATAAGGCTGCAGTGCAGCTTTTGCAGCCTGCGTCTTCTCGATTCTGGTCTTCTCAGGTGAGAGGCCCAGTGGTGTGACTGCTGCATCGAATGGTACCTCAACTTTTACTTTTAATCGTAGCTCCTTTCTGTTCTCATTATTGGCTCTTACCACGTTACATCTCACCAGCAGCTAGAGGGTACACAGTTCTCTAAAACCCCTTCAGAATTTATTGTTTGTAGACCTTTTGCTGATGGTCAGTCGACTGGTGTGAGTTGAAACCTTTTTGTACATTAGATTTGCATGAGTCTAATAATTCCTGAGGTTGAGCTTTCACCCATTTTCCTTTTTTTAAACAAGAGAGTGAGTCAAACTTACCTCTTCATACTATCGTCTTGAAAAATTTGCCAGTTTTGAATTTTATTGTCCATTCCCTACCTCAGCACAGTTGTTTAGGGCAGGTGTCCTTTGCAGCCCTGAGTCCTTGTGAATGTTAAGAGAACATTAGCTGTGGGCTTAACGCCGCTCTTGCGGAAAACGGCCACAAGGCAGCAGAATTTCTACATTTCCAACTCTGGGTTTTTGGGCAGCAGAGCCTTCCTGGAAATCGTGTTAGTAGGCTGCAAATTAGAGTGGAATGTGCCAGAGCACATCCCCAAGAGCTTATATCTCCTTACTTCTTGTTTGTTTTATAAATTTAATTTTTATTAATTATCAGAGCAAACTTGATAAAAATATTTTGTTTCTCCTAGGTGTACAGAATCTCGTTCATTATATCAATGTATCTGTCATTTATCTTTGCATTCTTTACCATGTAGGTTATTACAGAGTGTTGCCTAGACCTCTCTTGGTATTCCATAGGTATTTTGTGATTATATATTTCATATGTATTAGTACATGTCTGTTGACCCTCATATCCTAATTCACACATTCCTTACACTTTTCCATTGGTTAAACATAATTTTTTTTTCTTAATCCATGCTTTTCCTTCTCTTGGAAATAAGTTCATGAGTATCAACTTTTAGGTAACACCTAGAAGTGATGTCATAGGATATCTGTCTTTCACTTTCTTTCTTTAATTTGAGTGATTATCTCTAGGTCCTTATATGGTGGTGCAAACGGCACTGTTTCATTGTTTTCCATGGCTTATATTCCATTGTTTACATGGACCACTTCCTCTTTGTGCATTTTTCTGTTGATGGACATTTTGGTTTCTTCCAAGTCTTGGCTATGTTAAATATTCCTGCAGTGCAGGATTGCCAGTCTGTGTCTTTTCCATTCTGCTCTGCTCAGGTGATAGGCACATCAAAGGACCTACCAGATCACATGGTAGCTCAATTTTTACCCTTAAACCCACCTCCATTATGTTCTCACTACTGGCTGTTACCAGTTTACATCCCCCCCAGCAGCTGGAGGGTACACAGTTCTCTGAAACCCCTTCAGCATTTATTCTTTGTAGACTTTTTGCTGAAGAACATTCTGACGGCTGTGAGGTGAACATTTCTGTAATTGGATTTGCATGGCTTTATTCATTGCTGATGTTGTGCATTTTTCAATTCCCTTTTATTTTAAAGAGAAAAAAAAGAAAAGACAAAATGTGCGTAAAATATGCCTCTTGACATTGTCTTCTTGAAATGTTGACGTCTTTTGAATTTTCTGGTCGATTACGACCCCAGGACATTTTTGAGGCCCGGTGTCCTTTACAGTGCTGCACATATTTTGAATATTAAGTGACCATTACCTCTTGGTTTAAAGCTGCTGTTGTGTGAAACAGTCACAAGGCGGCAGCATTTCTCCTTTACCAAATCTGGTTACCAGGGCAACAGAGCCTTAATGGAAGTCCTGTTCTAGGTTGAAAATTAGAATGGGATGTGCCAGGAAAAATTCCTTTCAGTTTATGTCTCATTATTTCTTGTTCATATTTTTAATTTAATTTTTATTTTTTATCGCAGCAAATTTGATTACAATGTTTTTTTTTTTGTTGTTCTAGGTGTGCAAGATGTGGTTCTTTCACACACATACATATATCTATTCTTCTTCGGAACCTTTTCCCAGGTAGGTTATGACACAATGTTGAGTAGTCTTCTCTTGGTATTCCGTAGGTCTTTGGTGATTATATATTTCACATGTGTTTCTATATCTATGTTAACCCCAATATCCTAATGTATCCAGTCCTCACACCTTTCGATTTGGGGAACCATAAGTTTGTTCAATGAATCTGTGATTGCCTTTCTCTGTGGAAATATCTTCATTGTTATCAATTTTCAGGTAACACCTATAAGTGATATACGTTAGGTGTCTTTCGCTTTCTCACTTACTACAAGTTGCATGGTTACCTCTAGACTCATCTATGGTGCTGCAAATGGCATTGTTTCACTTTTTTCCCGAGCTAATATTCCATCTCTACATGTAACAGTTCCTCTTTGTCCACTCATCTGTTGATGGACTTTTGGTTGCTTCCATGTCTTGGCTATTGTAATACTGCTGCAGTGCAGATTTGCCTGCCTGTGTCTTTCCAATTCTGTCTTCTTATGTTATAGGCCCAGGAGTGGGCCTGCTGGATCATATAATAGCTCAATATTTACCTTTTAAAGGCACCTCCACCCTGTTCCCATTAGTGACTCTTACCAGGTTACGTCCCACTTCAAATTAAGGGTATGCATTTCTCCACAACCTCTTCAGCATTGATCGTTTGTAGTTTCTTTCCTGATGGTTATTCTGAATGGTGTGAGCTGATACCTCTGTGTGGTTGGATTTGCATGTGTCTCATAATCCTTTGAAACTGAGCTTTCAGGCATGTCCTTTTATTTTTCAAACGGTTATAACAGCTTAGTTCTTCAAATGGTTTTCTTGAAATATGTGCCACATTTTGAAATACTTTGGCCTTTACCTCCCGCAAGACATGATGAAGACAGGTTTCCTTTACAGCCCTGCAGGACTTGTTCATATGAAGTGACAATTAGCATAGATTTTAAAGCTGTTTTTTCAGGTAATGGCCAGAGGGTGGAGCATTTCATAATTCTATGAAACGTAACTGAACACACAATATATATTTTTTCTTTTAAATTTCCATTGTTACTTTTTTAAAGTACAATTATAATTGAAGTTCTTTGTAACAAGTGAAATTTAAAAAATTAAAGGAAAAGATAATATTTTACCACTTGCCATCCTTTCCCATTTACTGAAACGACCAGCATAATGTGTAGATTTCTCATTTTATCCAGGTGTTCTATACATCTGGAATATCATGCTTCTCACTGTAGAAAAACAGATTTAGCTCTCACACTTTTTATAGGCTACATAACATTCCATAGAACAGAAGTACCAACTATTTCAGACTTAGCTTTTTGAGGGACACTCAGGTTACTTTCTGTTTTATTTTGTTGTTCTTTTTTTTGGGGGGGGTAGGAGTTTATTATTTATTTATTTATTTTTGTTGTGTTTGGTCTGAGTTTCCGTGTGAGGGCTTTCTCTAGTTGTGGCAAGTGGGGGGCCACTCTTGATCTCGGTGCGCGGGCCTCTCACTATTGCGGCCTCTCTTGTTGCAGAGCACAGGCTCCAGATGCGAGGGCTCACTGGTTGTGGCTTATGGGCCTAGTTGCTCCATGGCATGTGGGATCCTCCCAGACCAGGGCTCGAACCTGTGTCCCCTGCATTAGCAGGCAGATTCTAACCACCGCACCACCAGCGAAGCCCTCTATTTTGTTGTTCTGCTAGTTTGTTTTAACCCAAGAAAATATTTTTTTAAATACAAAAAAACAAAATTAAGCTAGGGGTAAGGATTAGGGTTTAGGGTAAGATTTAGGGTTAGGGTACGGGTTAGGATTATTGTATGGCTTAGAGTATGGTTTAGGGTTATGGTTATGGTACGGGTTAGTGTTAGGGTACAGTTTAGGGTATGGCTATGGTTTAGTGTTAGGGTACGGGTTAAGGTATGGGTTAGTGTTAGGGTATGGGTTAGGATTCAGGTACGGTTTACGTTCAGGGTTATGGTTAGGTTTAGTGTATGGGTTAGTGTTAGGTACGGGTTAGGGTTAGGTTTAGTGTTAAGGAAGGGGTACAGTTTAGGGTACAGGATAGGGAACAACAAAGGGTTAGGGTTAGGGTACGTGTTAGGGTACAGTTTAGTGTTAGTGTACGGGTTAGGATTAGGGTACGGTTTAGGGTAAGGTTTAGGGTTAGGGTTAGGGGACGGGTATGGTTTGGGGTACAGTTTAGGGTATGACCACGGGTTAGGAGTAGGGTAAGTGTTAGGGTACAGTTTAGTGTTAGTGTACAGGTTAGGATTATGGTACAGGATAGTGTAAGGGTTAGGGTTAGGGAATGGGTACAGATTAGGTTGCAGGTTAGGGTATGACAACGGGTTAAGGTTAGGGTACGTGTTAGTGTATGGGTTAGGATTAGGGTACGGGTTAGGTTATGGGTTAGTGTTAGGGGATGGGTTAGGATTAGGATACGGGTTATGGTACGGTTTAGGGAAAGGGTTAGGATACGGGGTAGGGTTAGGATAAAGTTTAGTGTATGGCTATGTGTTACTGTTAGGGTACATGTTAGCGTACGGGTTAGTGTTCGTGTACAGCTTAGGGTTAGGGTTAGGGTTAGGGAACGGGTACGGTCTCAGGTACAGGTTAGGGTATGGTAGCGGGATAGGGTTAGGGTACGTGTTAGGATGAGACTTCTTTGTAGTGCAGATTTGAATTTCCCGCTTGCTTGGTGGGCCAAAAAGTGTGTATGCATTTTATCCTGAATATACTCAGGAAAAAACGTATACGCCCTTTTTGGCCAAGTGCATCGCTGCCAAACGATGTGCCAAACAGGAGGTTACAAGCACTGACTCTCCAAGTGGGGAGATTGTTAGTAAAGTGTCTGGAATGGCGAACCCGAGTACCAGAGGACGAATAATGAGATGCGTTTTAGAAACCTTGCCCGATCACACTGTGGACCATCCTCTGGGTTTCCCACGCATGTTTTAGCTGTAGGAAGAATCCCTTAAACCTGGAGGGTTGGGACCCATGGAATGGGTAGCACGCAGTACTACTTCAAAGGGTCTGCATTTGCTCACCGAACCTCACCAATCCTCACAGCCCCAAGTGTCCAGCCTTATGCCTCACTCAGCTGTGGGTGTAGATGTGGTAAATCCAGGTTTCATCACAAGCCTGAACGAGTTATTTAAGAATTTCTCTCTCTTTCACTGTCTTTGTGTTTTGATTTTGAAATTTATTTTTATAATGGGGTTTAGCTGATTTGCACTGCTGTGTTTATGCCGCTCGATGCACACTTGATTCTCTTACGGAGACATATAAATACATAGGTTTTAAGATTCTTACTACTCAGATATATTCCTCTGCGGTGAATAGGGGGTGTTGAGTCCACTTCGTTGAACAAGGAGTATATCTTGTCTATTACTGGCTTATGGAACGGTATCTGTGCTCATTTCAATCTCTGGATTTATGCAGCACCCCAACTCACCTTTCCCCTTAAGCAAGCATAAGTTGGTTTTCTAAATGTGAGACTCTGTTCTGTTTTGTAATTCAGTTCATGTGTAGCCAAGTTTACATTCCCTCTATAAGTGTTATCTTATGACTAGTTTCTTTTTCTGTGTGACTTATTTCACTCAGAATCATCGAACCTAAATCCACTCATTATGCTGCTACGGGCCTGATGACATTGATTTCATTGCGGAGTGATATTCCATTGTATGTAAGTACCACAACTTCTTTATCCATTTTTCTCTTTCTGGGATATTTAAGTTGTTCCGTTGTCGAGGTTCTTGTAAACACAGCAGCCCTAAACTTTCGGTGGCTGTGTCTTTTTGATTTTAATTTCCCTAAGCTATAGGACCATAAGTGGAAGTGCCCGAGTCTCTGTAGCTTTGTTTTTTAGATGTTTCAGGAAACACCATACACTTCTCCAGAGTGGCTGTTGGCCATTTACATCCCGCCCATCAGCCTAACAAGGCTCCCAGTTCTCCATGGCCTGTCCTGCCTTTCTGGATTTTACACTTTTTTCAGATGGCCCATTTGACCGGTGGGAAGTGAGACTTCATTGTAGTGCGGATTTCCATTGCACGCTTCCTTGGTTGGCAAAAATGGCCGTATGCGTTTTTTCCTGGATATATTCAGGAAAAAACGCATATGCATTTTTTGGCCAAGTGCATCATTGTCGAAGTTCTGCCGCTTTTCATATGCTTTAAATGCAATTCCAATCTACCTCCTGAAATCTGTTTCCTGCAATTGTGCCTTGCTTTCAAGTCCTCTTCGCAGCCTTACCTCAATATATTTTTGGACGATAGTTGTCCTTTATAACTCTGCAGGTTTGTGAATTGCAGTGACCCTGAGCTCCTTTTTCCAACTCGCTTTTTTGTGAGCTGGACGCAAAACGGCAGGATTGCTTCAGGCCCTAATCTGGTTCCAGCGTGGCACGCTGAGCCTTTGGTTAATTCTTCTTCTTGGTGGGAAATTAGAGTGAAATGTGCCCGTCTAAACAACTACAGCTAGTCTCTCATTGGTTCTCCCTATTCCCGTTCATCCTCCGCAGAAATTGCAGAGTGTGCCAAACAGGAGGTTACAAGCACTGACTCTCCAAGTGGGGAGATTGTTACTAAAGCGTCTGGAATGGCGAACCCGAGTACCAGAGGATGAATAATGAGATGCGTTTTAGAAACCTTGCCCAATCACACTGTGGACCATCCTCTGGGTTTCCCACGCATGTTTTAGGTGTAGGAAGAATCCCTTAAACCTGGAGAGTTGGGACCCATGGAATGGGTAGCACGCAGTACTACTTCAAAGGGTCTGCATTTGCTCACCGAATCTCACCAATTCTCTCAGCCCCAAGTGTCCAGCCTTATGTCTCACCCAGCTGTGGGTGTAGATGTGGTAAATCCAGGTTTCATCACAAGCCTGAACGAATTATTTAAGAATTTCTCTCTCTTTCACTGTCTTTCTGTTTTGTTTTTGAAGTTTATTTTTATAATGGGGTTGAGCTAATTTTCACTGCTGTGTTTATGCGTCTGTACACACACTTGATTCTCTTACGGAGACATATAAATACATAGATTTTAAGATTCTTACTAGTCAGATATATTCCTCTGCGGTGAATAGGGGGTGTTGAGTCCACTTCGCTGAGCAAGGAGTAGGTCTTGTCTATTACATATTTGGCTTATGGAACGGTATCTGTGCTCATTTCAATCTCTGGATTTATGCAGCACCCCAACTCACCTTTCCCCTTAAGCAAACATGTTTGTTTTCTAAATGTGAGACTCTGTTCTGTTTTGTAATTCAGTTCATGTGTAGCCAAGTTTACATTCCCTCTATAAGTGATATCTTATGATAAGTTTCTTTATCTGTGTGACTTATTTCCTTAGAATCATCGTACCTAAATCCACTCATTATGCTCCTATGGGCCTGATGATATTGATTTCATTGCTGAGTGATATTCCATTGTACATAAGTACCACAACTTCTTTATCCCTTTTCCTCTTTCTGGGATATTTAAATTGTACCGTAGTCGAGGTTCTTGTAAACACAGCAGCCCTAAACTTTGGGGTGGCTGTGTCTTGTTGATTTTAATTTTCCTAAGCTATAGGACCATAAGTGGAAGCAACCTAGGCTCTGTAGCTTTGTTTTTTAGAGGTTTCAGGAAACACCATACACTTCTCCAGAGTGGCTGTTGGCAATTTACATCCCGCCCATCAGCATAACAAGGCTCCCAGTTCTCCATGGCCTGTCCTGCCTTTCTGGTTTTTATACTTTTTTCAGATGGCCCTTTTGACCGGGGGGAAGTGAGACTTCATTGTAGTGCAGATCTCCGTTGCAGGCTTGCTTATTTGGACAAAAAGAGCATATGCGTTTTTTCCTGCATGTATTCAGGAAAAAAACGCATACGCCCTTTTTGGCCAAGTGCATCATTGTCAAAGTTCTGCCGCTTTTCATATGCTTTAAATGCAGTTTCCATCTACCTCCTGAAATATATTTCCTGCAATTGTGCCATGCTTTCAAGTCCTCTTCGCAGCCTTACCTCAATATATTTTTGGACGATAGCTGTCATTTATAACTCTGCAGGTTTATGAATTACAGTGCCCCTGAGGTCCTTTCTTCAACTCGGTTTCTTGTGCGCTGGCCGCAGAACTGCAGGATTGCTTCAGGCCCTAATCTTGTTTCATCACGGCACGCTGAGCCTTTTGTTAATTCCTCTTCCTGGTGGGAAATTAGAGTGAAATGTGACCGTCCAAACACCTACAGCTAGTCTCTCATTGGTTCTCCCTATTCCCGTTCAACCTCCGCAGAAATTGCTAACTGTGCCAAACAGGAGTTTTAAGGCACTGACTCTCCACGTGGGGAGATGTTTAGTAAAGCGTCTGGAATGGCGAACCTGTGTACCAGGGGACAAAAAATGAGATGGGTTTTAGAAACGTTGCCCGATCACATGGTGTACAATCCTCTGGGTTTCCCATGCATGTTTTAGCTGTAGGAAGAATCCCTTAAACCAGGAGAGTTGGGACCCAGGGAATGGGTAGCATACAGTATTACTTCAAAGGGTCTGCATTTGCTCACCGAACCTCACCAATCCTCTCAGCCCCAAATGTCCTGCCTTATGTCTCACCCAGCTGTGGGTGTAGATGTGGTAAATCCAAGTTTCATCACAAGCCCTGAACGAATTATTTAAGAACTTTCTCTCCTTCACTGTCTTTGTTTTTGAAATTTATTTTAATAATGGGGTTTAGTTGATTTTTCACGGCTGTGTATACTGCTCTACACACACTTGATTCTCTTACAGAGACATATAGATACATATGTTTTAATATTCTTATTGTCAGATATATTCCTCTGCGGTGAATAGGTGGTGTTGAGTCTAATTCGTTGAGCAAGGAGTATATCTTGTCTATTATATATTTGGCTTATGGAATAGTATCTGTGCTAATTTCAATCTCTGGTTTTACACAGCACCCCAACTCACCATTCCCCTTAAGAAAGCATAAGTTTGTTTTCTAAATGTGAGACTCTGTTCTGTTTTGTAATTCAGTTCCTGTGTAGCCAAGTTTACATTCCCTCTATAAGTGATATCTTATGATAAGTTTCTTTTTCTGTGTGACTTATTTCCTTTGAATCATCGTACCTAAATCCATTCATTATGCTTGTACGGGCCTGACGACATTGATTTCATTGTTGAGTGATATTCCATTGTACGTAAGTACGAAAACTTCTTTATCCATTTCTCTCTTTCAAGGATATTTAATTTGTACCGTAGTCGAGGCTCTTGTAAACAGAGCAGCCCTAAACTTTGCGGTGGTTGTTTCTTGTTATTTTAATTTTCCTGAGCTATAGTGCTATAAGTGGGTTTAGGGTTAGGGTTAAGGTTAGCATTAGGGAACGGGTATGGTTTAGGATGCGACAATGGTTTAGGGTGAGCGAAAGTGTTAGGGTACAGGTCAGTGTTAGTGTACCATTTAGGATTAGGGTAAGTGTTAGGGTAATGCTTCGGGTTAGGGTTACGGTTAGGGAATGGGGACGGTTTAGGGTACAGGTTAGGGTACGACAACGGTTTAGGGATAGCGTACATGTAAGGGTAAGATTTAGTGTTAGCGTACGGGTAAGGATTAGGGGACGGGTGAGGGTAAGGCTTCAGGTAAGGGTTAGGGTTAGGGTTAGGGTTAGGGGAGAGGGACAGTTTAGGGTACAGGTTAGGGTGCGACAATGGTTTAGGATGAGCGTACGTGTTAGGATACGGGTTAGTGTTAGCGTATCGGCTAGGATTAGGTGACGGGTTACAGTAAGGCTTCGGGTAAGGGTTAGGGTTAAGGTTAAGGGACGGGGACGGTATAGGGTACAGGTTAGGGTACGACAACGGTTTAGGGTGAGCATACGTGTGAGGGCACGGGTTAGTGTTAGCGTACAGGTTAGGATTAGGAGAGGGGTTAGGGTAAGGCTTCGGGTAAGGGTTAGGGTTAGGGTTAGGGGACGATTTAGGGTACAGGTTAGGGTACGACAATGGTATAGTGTGAGCGTAAGTGTGAGGGCACGGGTTAGTGTTAGCGTACGGGTTAGGATTAGGGGACGGGTGAGGGTCACGCTTCGGGGAAGGGTTAGAGATAGGGTTAGGGCTAGGGTTAGGGTTAGGGGACGGGGACGGTTTAGGGTCCAGGGGAGGGTACGGCAACGCTTTAGGGGGCGCGTACGTGTGAGGGCGCGGGTTAGTGTTAGCGTAGGGGTTAGGATTAGGGGACGGGTGAGGGTCAGGCTTCGGGGAAGTGTTAGGGTTAGGGTTCGGGCTAGGGTTAGGGTTAGGGGACGGGGACGGTTTAGGGTCCAGGGGAGGGTACGGCAACGCTTTAGGGGGAGCGTACGAGTGAGCGCGCGGGTTAGTTTTAGCGTACGGGTTAGGATTAGGGGACGGGTGAGGGTCAGGCTTCGGGGAAGGGTTAGGGTTAGTGTTCGGGCTAGGGTTAGGGTTAGGGGACGGGGACGGTTTAGGGTCCAGGGGAGGGTACAGCAACGCTTTAGGGGGAGCGTGCGTGTGAGGGCGTGGGTTAGTGTTAGCGTACGGGTTAGGATTAGGGGACGGGTGAGGGTCAGGCTTCGGGGAAGGGTTAGGGTTAGGGTTCGGGCTAGGGTTAGGGTTAGGGGACGGGCTCGGTTTAGGGTCCAGGTGAGGGTACGGCAACGCTTTAGGGGGAGCGTGCATGTGAGGGCGCGGGTTAGTGTTAGCGTACGGGTTAGGATTAGGGGACGGGTGAGGGTCAGGCTTCGGGGAAGTGTTAGGGTTAGGGTTCGGGCTAGGGTTAGGGTTAGGGGACGGGGACGGTTTAGGGTCCAGGTGAGGGTACAGTAACGCTTTAGGGGGAGCGTGGGTGTGAGGGCGCGGGTTAGTGTTAGCGTACGGGTTAGGATTAGGGGACGGGTGAGGGTCAGGCTTCGGGGAAGGGTTAGGGTTAGGGTTCGGGCTAGGGTTAGGGTTAGGGGACGGGGACGGTTTAGGGTCCAGGTGAGGGTACGGCAACGCTTTAGGGGGAGCGTGCGTGTGAGAGCGTGGGTTAGTGTTAGCGTACGGGTTAGGATTAGGGGACGGGTGAGGGTCAGGCTTCGGGGAAGTGTTAGGGTTAGGGTTCGGGCTAGGGTTAGGGTTAGGGGACGGGGACGGTTTAGGGTCCAGGTGAGGGTACGGCAACGCTTTAGGGGGAGTGTGCGTGTGAGGGCGCGGGTTAGTGTTATCGTACGGGTTAGGATTAGGGGATGGGTGAGGGTCAGGCTTCGGGGAAGGGTTAGGGTTAGGGTTCGGGATAGGGTTAGGGTTAGGGGACGGGGACGGTTTAGGGTCCAGGTGAGGGTACGGCAACGCTTTAGGGGGAGCGTGGGTGTGAGGGCGTGGGTTAGTGTTAGCGTACGGGTTAGGATTAGGGGACGGGTGAGAGTCAGGCTTCTGGGAAGGGTTAGGGTTAGGGTTCGGGCTAGGGTTAGGGTTAGGGGACGGGGACGGTTAAGGGTCCAGGTGAGGGTACGGCAACGCTTTAGGGGGAGCGTGCGTGTGAGGGCGCGGGTTAGTGTTAGCGTACGGGTTAGGATTAGGGGACAGGTGAGGGTCAGGCTTCGGGGAAGCGTTAGGGTTAGGGTTCGGGCTAGGGTTAGGGTTAGGGGACGGGGACGGTTTAGGGTCCAGGTGAGGGTACGGCAACGCTTTAGGGCGAGCGTGCGTGTGAGGGCGCGGGTTAGTGTTAGCGTATGGGTTAGGATTAGGGGACGGGTGAGGGTCAGGCTTCGGGGAAGGGTTAGGGTTAGGCTTCTGGCTAGGGTTAGGGGACGGGGACGGTTTAGGGTCCAGGTGAGGGTACGGCAACGCTTTAGGGGGAGCGTGCGTGTGAGGGCGCGGGTTAGTGTTAGCGTACGGGTTAGGATTAGGGGACGGGTGAGGGTCAGGCTTCGGGGAAGGGTTAGGGTTAGGGTTCGGGCTAGGGTTAGGGTTAGGGGACAGGGACGGTTTAGGGTCCAGGTGAGGGTACGGCAATGCTTTAGGGGGATCGTGCGTGTGAGGGCGCGGGTTAGTGTTAGCGTACGGGTTCGGATTAGGGGACGGGTGAGGGTCAGGCTTCGGGGAAGGGTTAGGGTTAGGGTTCGGCCTAGGGTTAGGGTTAGGTGACGGGGAGGGTTTAGGGTCCAGGTGAGGGTACGGCAACGCTTTAGGGGGAGCGTGCGTGTGAGGGCGCGGGTTAGTGTTAGCGTACGGGTTAGGATTAGGGGACGGGTGAGGGTCAGGCTTCGGGGAAGGGTTAGGGTTAGGGTTCGGGCTAGGGTTAGGTTTAGGGGACGGGGACGGTTTAGGGTCCAGGTGAGGGTACGGCAACGCTTTAGGGGGAGCGTGCGTGTGAGGGTGCGGGTTAGTGTTAGCGTACGGGTTAGGATTAGGGGACGGGTGAGGGTCAGGCTTCGGGGAAGTGTTAGGGTTAGGGTTCGGGCTAGGGTTAGGGTTAGGGGACGGGGACGGTTTAGGGTCCAGGTGAGAGTACGGCAACACTTTAGGGGGAGCGTGCGTGTGAGGGCGTGGGTTAGTGTTAGAGTACGGGTTAGGATTAGGGGACGGGTGAGGGTCAGGCTTCGGGGAAGGGTTAGGGTTAGGGTTCGGGCTAGGGTTAGGGTTAGGGGACGGGGACGGTTTAGGGTCCAGGTGAGGGTACGGCAACGCTTTAGGGGGAGCGTGCGTGTGAGGGCGCGGGTTAGTGTTAGCGTACGGGTTAGGATTAGGGGACGGGTGAGGGTCAGGCTTCGGGGAAGGGTTAGGGTTGGGGTTCGGGTTAGGGTTAGGGGACGGGGACGGTTTACGGTCCAGGTGAGGGTACGGCAATGCTTTAGGGGGAGCGTGCGTGTGAGGGCGCGGGTTAGTGTTAGCGTACGGGTTAGGATTAGGGGACGGGTGAGGGTCAGGCTTCGGGGAAGGGTTAGGGTTAGGGTTTGGGCTAGGGTTAGGGTTAGGGGACGGGGACGGTTTAGGGTCCAGTTGAGGGTACGGCAACGCTTTAGGGGTAGCGTGCGTGTGAGGGCGCGGGTGAGTGTTCGCGTACGGGTTAGGATTAGGGGACGGGTGAGGGTCAGGCTTCGGGGAAGGGTTCGGGTTAGGGTTCGGGCTAGGGTTAGGGTTAGGGGACGGGGACGGTTTAGGGTCCAGGTGAGGGTACGGCAACGCTTTAGGGGGAGCGTGCGTGTGAGGGTGCGGGGTAGTGTTAGCGTACGGGTTAGGATTAGGGGACGGGTGAGGGTCAGGCTTCGGGGAAGGGTTAGGGTTAGGGTTTGGGCTAGGGTTAGGTTTAGGGGACGGGGACGGTTTAGGGTCCAGGTGAGGGTACGGCAACGCTTTAGGGGGAGCGTGCGTGTGAGGGCGCGGGTTAGTGTTAGCGTACGGGTTAGGATTATGGGACGGGTGAGGGTCAGGCTTCGGGGAAGGGTTAGGGTTAGGGTTCGGGCTAGGGTTAGGGTTAGGGGACGGGGACAGTTTAAGGTCCAGGTGAGGGTACGGCAACGCTTTACGGGGAGCGTGCGTGTGAGGGTGCGGGTTAGTGTTAGCGTACGGTTTAGGATTAGGGGACGGTTGAGGGTCATGCTTCGGGGAAGGGTTAGGGTTAGGGTTCGGGCTAGGATTAGGGTTAGGTGACGGGGACGGTTTAGGGTCCAGGTGAGGGTACGGCAACACTTTAGGGGGAGCGTGCGTGTGAGGGCGCGGGGTAGTGTTAGCGTACGGGTTAGGATTAGGGGACGGGTGAGGGTCAGGCTTCGGGGAAGCGTTAGGGTTAGGGTTCGGGCTAGGGTTAGAGTTAGGGGACGGGGACGGTTTAGGGTCCAGGTGAGGGGAAGGCAACGTTTTAGGGGGAGCGTGCGTGTGAGGGCGCGGGTTAGTGTTAGCGTACGGGTTAGGATTAGGGGACGGGTGAGGGTCAGGCTTCGGGGAAGGGTTAGGGTTAGGGTTCGGGCTAGGGTTATGGTTAGGGGACGGGGACAGTGTAGGGTCCAGGTGAGGGTACGGCAATGCTTTAGGGGGAGCGTGCGTGTGAGGGCACGGGTTAGTGTTAGCGTACGGGTTAGGATTAGGGGACGGGTGAGGGTCAGGCTTCGGGGAAGGGTTAGGGTTAAGGTTCGGGCTAGGGTTAGGGTTAGGGGACGGGGACGGTTTAGGGTCCAGGTGAGGGCACAGCAACGCTTTAGGGGGAGCGTGCGTGTGACGGCGCGGGTTAGTGTTAGCGTACGGGTTAGGATTAGGGGACGGGTGAGGGTCAGGCTTCGGGGAAGGGTTAGGGTTAGGGTTCGGGCTAGTGTTAGGGTTACGGGACGGGGACGGTTTAAGGTCCAGGTGAGGGTACAGCAACGCTTTAGGTGGAGCGTGCGTGTGAGGGCGCGGGTTAGTGTTAGCGTACGGGTTAGGATTAGGGGACGGGTGAGGGTCAGGCTTCGGGGAAGGGTTAGGGTTAGGGTTCGGGCTAGGGTTAGGGTTAGGGGACGGGGACGGTTTAGGGTCCAGGTGAGGGTACGGCAACGCTTTAGGGGGAGCGTGCGTGTGAGGGCGCGGGTTAGTGTTAGCGTACAGGTTAGGATTAGGGGACGGGTGAGGGTCAGGCTTCGGGGAAGGGTTAGGGTTAGGATTCGGGCTCGGGATAGGGTTAGGGGACGGGGACGGTTTAGGGTTCAGGTGAGGGTACGGCAACGCTTTAGGGGGAGCGTGCGTGTGAGGGCGCGGGTTAGTGTTAGCGTACGGGTTAGGATTAGGGGACGGGTGAGGGTCTGGCTTCGGGGAAGGGTTAGGGTTAGGGTTCGGGCTAGGGTTAGGGTTAGGGGACAGGGACGGTTTAGGGTCCAGGTGAGGGTACGGCAATGCTTTAGGGGGAGCGTGCGTGTGAGGGCGCGGGTAAGTGTTAGCGTACGGGTTAGGATTAGGGGACGGGTGAGGGTCAGGCTTCGGGGAAGGGTTAGGGTTAGGGTTCGGGCTAGGGTTAGGGTTAGGGGACGGGGACGGTTTAGGGTCCAGGTGAGGGTACGGCAACGCTTTAGGGGGAGCGTGGGTGTGAGGGCGCGGGTTAGTGTTAGCGTACGGGTTCGGATTAGGGGACGGGTGAGGGTCAGGCTTCGGGGAAGGGTTAGGGTTAGGTTTCGGGCTAGGGTTAGGGTTAGGGGACGGGGACGGTTTAGGGTCCAGGTGAGGGTACGGCAAGGCTTTAGGGGGAGCGTGCGTGTGAGGGCGCGGGTTAGTGTTAGCGTACGGGTTAGGATTAGGGGACGGGTGAGGGTCAGGCTTCGGGGAAGTGTTAGGCTTAGGGTTCGGGCTAGGGTTAGGGTTAGGGGACGGGGACGGTTTAGGGTCCAGGTGAGGGTACGGCAACGCTTCAGGGGGAGCGTGCGTGTGAGGGCGAGGGTTAGTGTTAGCGTACGGGTTAGGATTAGGGGACGGGTGAGGGTCAGGCTTCGGGGAAGGGTTAGGGTTAGGGTTTGGGCTAGGGTTATGGTTAGGGGACGGGGACGGTTTAGGGTCCAGGTGAGGGTACGGCAACGCTTTAGGGGGAGCGTGGGTGTGAGGGCGCGGGTTAGTGTTAGCGTACGGGTTAGGATTAGGGGACAGGTGAGGGTCAGGCTTCGGGGAACGTTTAGGGTTAGGGTTCGGGCTAGGGTTAGGGATAGGGGACGGGGACGGTTTAGGGTCCAGGTGAGGGTACGGCAACGCTTTAGGGTGAGCGTGCGTGTGAGGGCGCGGGTTAGTGTTAGCGTACGGGTTAGGATTAGGGGACGGGTGAGGGTCAGGCTTTGGGGAAGGGTTAGGGTTAGGGTTCGGGCTAGGGTTAGGGTTAGGGGACGGGGACGGTTTAGGGTCCAGGTGAGGGTACGGCAACGCTTTAGGGGGAGCGTGCGTGTGAGGGCTCGGGTTAGTGTTAGCGTACGGGTTAGGATTAGGTGACGGGTGAGGGTCAGGCTTCGGGGAAGTGTTAGGGTAAGGGTTCGGGCTAGGGTTAGGGTTAGGGGACGGGGACGGTTTAGGTTCCAGGTGAGGGTACGGCAACGCTTTAGGGGGAGCGTGCGTGTGAGGGCGCGGGTTAGTGTTAGCGTACGGGTTAGGATTAGGGGACGGGTGAGGGTCAGGCTTCGGGGAAGGGTTAGGGTTAGGGTTCGGGCTAGGGTTAGGGTTAGGGGACGGGGACGGTTTAGGGTCCAGGTGAGGGCACAGCAACGCTTTAGGGGGAGCGTGGGTGTGAGGGCGCGGGTTAGTGTTAGCGTTCGGGTTAGGATTAGGGGACGGGTGAGGGTCAGGCTTCAGGGAAGGGTTAGGGTTAGGGTTCGGGCTAGGTTTAGGGTTAGGGGACGGGGACGGTTTAGGGTCCAGGTGAGGGTACGGCAACGCTTTAGGGGGAGCGTGCGTGTGAGGGCGCGGGTTAGTGTTAGCGTACGGGTTAGGATTAGGGGACGGGTGAGGGTCAGGCTTCGGGGAAGCGTTAGGGTTAGGGTTCGGGCTAGGGTTAGGGTTAGGGGACGGGGACGGTTTAGGGTCCAGGTGAGGGTACGGCAACGCTTTAGGGCGAGCGTGCGTGTGAGGGCGCGGGTTAGTGTTAGCGTATGGGTTAGGATTAGGGGACGGGTGAGGGTCAGGCTTCGGGGAAGGGTTAGGGTTAGGCTTCTGGCTAGGGTTAGGGGACGGGGACGGTTTAGGGTCCAGGTGAGGGTACGGCAACGCTTTAGGGGGAGCGTGCGTGTGAGGGCGCGGGTTAGTGTTAGCGTACGGGTTAGGATTAGGGGACGGGTGAGGGTCAGGCTTCGGGGAAGGGTTAGGGTTAGGGTTCGGGCTAGGGTTAGGGTTAGGGGACAGGGACGGTTTAGGGTCCAGGTGAGGGTACGGCAATGCTTTAGGGGGATCGTGCGTGTGAGGGCGCGGGTTAGTGTTAGCGTACGGGTTCGGATTAGGGGACGGGTGAGGGTCAGGCTTCGGGGAAGGGTTAGGGTTAGGGTTCGGCCTAGGGTTAGGGTTAGGTGACGGGGAGGGTTTAGGGTCCAGGTGAGGGTACGGCAACGCTTTAGGGGGAGCGTGCGTGTGAGGGCGCGGGTTAGTGTTAGCGTACGGGTTAGGATTAGGGGACGGGTGAGGGTCAGGCTTCGGGGAAGGGTTAGGGTTAGGGTTCGGGCTAGGGTTAGGTTTAGGGGACGGGGACGGTTTAGGGTCCAGGTGAGGGTACGGCAACGCTTTAGGGGGAGCGTGCGTGTGAGGGTGCGGGTTAGTGTTAGCGTACGGGTTAGGATTAGGGGACGGGTGAGGGTCAGGCTTCGGGGAAGTGTTAGGGTTAGGGTTCGGGCTAGGGTTAGGGTTAGGGGACGGGGACGGTTTAGGGTCCAGGTGAGAGTACGGCAACACTTTAGGGGGAGCGTGCGTGTGAGGGCGTGGGTTAGTGTTAGAGTACGGGTTAGGATTAGGGGACGGGTGAGGGTCAGGCTTCGGGGAAGGGTTAGGGTTAGGGTTCGGGCTAGGGTTAGGGTTAGGGGACGGGGACGGTTTAGGGTCCAGGTGAGGGTACGGCAACGCTTTAGGGGGAGCGTGCGTGTGAGGGCGCGGGTTAGTGTTAGCGTACGGGTTAGGATTAGGGGACGGGTGAGGGTCAGGCTTCGGGGAAGGGTTAGGGTTAGGTTTCGGGCTAGGGTTAGGGTTAGGGGACGGGGACGGTTTAGGGTCCAGGTGAGGGTACGGCAAGGCTTTAGGGGGAGCGTGCGTGTGAGGGCGCGGGTTAGTGTTAGCGTACGGGTTAGGATTAGGGGACGGGTGAGGGTCAGGCTTCGGGGAAGTGTTAGGCTTAGGGTTCGGGCTAGGGTTAGGGTTAGGGGACGGGGACGGTTTAGGGTCCAGGTGAGGGTACGGCAACGCTTCAGGGGGAGCGTGCGTGTGAGGGCGAGGGTTAGTGTTAGCGTACGGGTTAGGATTAGGGGACGGGTGAGGGTCAGGCTTCGGGGAAGGGTTAGGGTTAGGGTTTGGGCTAGGGTTATGGTTAGGGGACGGGGACGGTTTAGGGTCCAGGTGAGGGTACGGCAACGCTTTAGGGGGAGCGTGGTTGTGAGGGCGCGGGTTAGTGTTAGCGTACGGGTTAGGATTAGGGGACAGGTGAGGGTCAGGCTTCGGGGAACGTTTAGGGTTAGGGTTCGGGCTAGGGTTAGGGATAGGGGACGGGGACGGTTTAGGGTCCAGGTGAGGGTACGGCAACGCTTTAGGGTGAGCGTGCGTGTGAGGGCGCGGGTTAGTGTTAGCGTACGGGTTAGGATTAGGGGACGGGTGAGGGTCAGGCTTTGGGGAAGGGTTAGGGTTAGGGTTCGGGCTAGGGTTAGGGTTAGGGGACGGGGACGGTTTAGGGTCCAGGTGAGGGTACGGCAACGCTTTAGGGGGAGCGTGCGTGTGAGGGCTCGGGTTAGTGTTAGCGTACGGGTTAGGATTAGGTGACGGGTGAGGGTCAGGCTTCGGGGAAGTGTTAGGGTAAGGGTTCGGGCTAGGGTTAGGGTTAGGGGACGGGGACGGTTTAGGTTCCAGGTGAGGGTACGGCAACGCTTTAGGGGGAGCGTGCGTGTGAGGGCGCGGGTTAGTGTTAGCGTACGGGTTAGGATTAGGGGACGGGTGAGGGTCAGGCTTCGGGGAAGGGTTAGGGTTAGGGTTCGGGCTAGGGTTAGGGTTAGGGGACGGGGACGGTTTAGGGTCCAGGTGAGGGCACAGCAACGCTTTAGGGGGAGCGTGGGTGTGAGGGCGCGGGTTAGTGTTAGCGTTCGGGTTAGGATTAGGGGACGGGTGAGGGTCAGGCTTCAGGGAAGGGTTAGGGTTAGGGTTCGGGCTAGGTTTAGGGTTAGGGGACGGGGACGGTTTAGGGTCCAGGTGAGGGTACGGCAACGCTTTAGGGGGAGCGTGCGTGTGAGGGCGCGGGTTAGTGTTAGCGTACGGGTTAGGATTAGGGGACGGGTGAGGGTCAGGCTTCGGGGAAGCGTTAGGGTTAGGGTTCGGGCTAGGGTTAGGGTTAGGGGACGGGGACGGTTTAGGGTCCAGGTGAGGGTACGGCAACGCTTTAGGGCGAGCGTGCGTGTGAGGGCGCGGGTTAGTGTTAGCGTACGGGTTCGGATTAGGGGACGGGTGAGGGTCAGGCTTCGGGGAAGGGTTAGGGTTAGGCTTCTGGCTAGGGTTAGGGGACGGGGACGGTTTAGGGTCCAGGTGAGGGTACGGCAACGCTTTAGGGGGAGCGTGCGTGTGAGGGCGCGGGTTAGTGTTAGCGTACGGGTTAGGATTAGGGGACGGGTGAGGGTCAGGCTTCGGGGAAGGGTTAGGGTTAGGGTTCGGGCTAGGGTTAGGGTTAGGGGACAGGGACGGTTTAGGGTCCAGGTGAGGGTACGGCAATGCTTTAGGGGGATCGTGCGTGTGAGGGCGCGGGTTAGTGTTAGCGTACGGGTTCGGATTAGGGGACGGGTGAGGGTCAGGCTTCGGGGAAGGGTTAGGGTTAGGGTTCGGCCTAGGGTTAGGGTTAGGTGACGGGGAGGGTTTAGGGTCCAGGTGAGGGTACGGCAACGCTTTAGGGGGAGCGTGCGTGTGAGGGCGCGGGTTAGTGTTAGCGTACGGGTTAGGATTAGGGGACGGGTGAGGGTCAGGCTTCGGGGAAGGGTTAGGGTTAGGGTTCGGGCTAGGGTTAGGTTTAGGGGACGGGGACGGTTTAGGGTCCAGGTGAGGGTACGGCAACGCTTTAGGGGGAGCGTGCGTGTGAGGGTGCGGGTTAGTGTTAGCGTACGGGTTAGGATTAGGGGACGGGTGAGGGTCAGGCTTCGGGGAAGTGTTAGGGTTAGGGTTCGGGCTAGGGTTAGGGTTAGGGGACGGGGACGGTTTAGGGTCCAGGTGAGAGTACGGCAACACTTTAGGGGGAGCGTGCGTGTGAGGGCGTGGGTTAGTGTTAGAGTACGGGTTAGGATTAGGGGACGGGTGAGGGTCAGGCTTCGGGGAAGGGTTAGGGTTAGGGTTCGGGCTAGGGTTAGGGTTAGGGGACGGGGACGGTTTAGGGTCCAGGTGAGGGTACGGCAACGCTTTAGGGGGAGCGTGCGTGTGAGGGCGCGGGTTAGTGTTAGCGTACGGGTTAGGATTAGGGGACGGGTGAGGGTCAGGCTTCGGGGAAGGGTTAGGGTTGGGGTTCGGGTTAGGGTTAGGGGACGGGGACGGTTTACGGTCCAGGTGAGGGTACGGCAATGCTTTAGGGGGAGCGTGCGTGTGAGGGCGCGGGTTCGTGTTAGCGTACGGGTTAGGATTAGGGGACGGGTGAGGGTCAGGCTTCGGGGAAGGGTTAGGGTTAGGGTTTGGGCTAGGGTTAGGGTTAGGGGACGGGGACGGTTTAGGGTCCAGTTGAGGGTACGGCAACGCTTTAGGGGTAGCGTGCGTGTGAGGGCGCGGGTGAGTGTTCGCGTACGGGTTAGGATTAGGGGACGGGTGAGGGTCAGGCTTCGGGGAAGGGTTAGGGTTAGGGTTCGGGCTAGGGTTAGGGTTAGGGGACGGGGACGGTTTAGGGTCCAGGTGAGGGTACGGCAACGCTTTAGGGGGAGCGTGCGTGTGAGGGTGCGGGGTAGTGTTAGCGTACGGGTTAGGATTAGGGGACGGGTGAGGGTCAGGCTTCGGGGAAGGGTTAGGGTTAGGGTTTGGGCTAGGGTTAGGTTTAGGGGACGGGGACGGTTTAGGGTCCAGGTGAGGGTACGGCAACGCTTTAGGGGGAGCGTGCGTGTGAGGGCGCGGGTTAGTGTTAGCGTACGGGTTAGGATTATGGGACGGGTGAGGGTCAGGCTTCGGGGAAGGGTTAGGGTTAGGGTTCGGGCTAGGGTTAGGGTTAGGGGACGGGGACAGTGTAGGGTCCAGGTGAGGGTACGGCAATGCTTTAGGGGGAGCGTGCGTGTGAGGGCACGGGTTAGTGTTAGCGTACGGGTTAGGATTAGGGGACGGGTGAGGGTCAGGCTTCTGGGAAGGGTTAGGGTTAGGGTTCGGGCTAGGGTTAGGGTTAGGGGACGGGGACGGTTTAGGGTCCAGGTGAGGGCACAGCAACGCTTTAGGGGGAGCGTGCGTGTGAGGGCGCGGGTTAGTGTTAGCGTACGGGTTAGGATTAGGGGACGGGTGAGGGTCAGGCTTCGGGGAAGGGTTAGGGTTAGGGTTCGGGCTAGTGTTAGGGTTACGGGACGGGGACGGTTTAAGGTCCAGGTGAGGGTACAGCAACGCTTTAGGTGGAGCGTGCGTGTGAGGGCGCGGGTTAGTGTTAGCATACGGGTTAGGATTAGGGGACGGGTGAGGGTCTGGCTTCGGGGAAGGGTTAGGGTTAGGGTTCGGGCTAGGGTTAGGGTTAGGGGACAGGGACGGTTTAGGGTCCAGGTGAGGGTACGGCAACGCTTTAGGGGGAGCGTGCGTGTGAGGGCGCGGGTTAGTGTTAGCGTACGGGTTAGGATTAGGGGACGGGTGAGGGTCAGGCTTCGGGGAAGGGTTAGGGTTAGGGTTCGGGCTAGGGTTAGGGTTAGGGGACGGGGACGGTTTAGGGTCCAGGTGAGGGTACGGCAACGCTTTACGGGGAGCGTGCGTGTGAGGGTGCGGGTTAGTGTTAGCGTACGGTTTAGGATTAGGGGACGGTTGAGGGTCATGCTTCGGGGAAGGGTTAGGGTTAGGGTTCGGGCTAGGATTAGGGTTAGGTGACGGGGACGGTTTAGGGTCCAGGTGAGGGTACGGCAACACTTTAGGGGGAGCGTGCGTGTGAGGGCGCGGGGTAGTGTTAGCGTACGGGTTAGGATTAGGGGACGGGTGAGGGTCAGGCTTCGGGGAAGCGTTAGGGTTAGGGTTCGGGCTAGGGTTAGAGTTAGGGGACGGGGACGGTTTAGGGTCCAGGTGAGGGGAAGGCAACGTTTTAGGGGGAGCGTGCGTGTGAGGGCGCGGGTTAGTGTTAGCGTACGGGTTAGGATTAGGGGACGGGTGAGGGTCAGGCTTCGGGGAAGGGTTAGGGTTAGGGTTCGGGCTAGGGTTATGGTTAGGGGACGGGGACAGTGTAGGGTCCAGGTGAGGGTACGGCAATGCTTTAGGGGGAGCGTGCGTGTGAGGGCACGGGTTAGTGTTAGCGTACGGGTTAGGATTAGGGGACGGGTGAGGGTCAGGCTTCGGGGAAGGGTTAGGGTTAGGGTTCGGGCTAGGGTTAGGGTTAGGGGACGGGGACGGTTTAGGGTCCAGGTGAGGGCACAGCAACGCTTTAGGGGGAGCGTGCGTGTGACGGCGCGGGTTAGTGTTAGCGTACGGGTTAGGATTAGGGGACGGGTGAGGGTCAGGCTTCGGGGAAGGGTTAGGGTTAGGGTTCGGGCTAGTGTTAGGGTTACGGGACGGGGACGGTTTAAGGTCCAGGTGAGGGTACAGCAACGCTTTAGGTGGAGCGTGCGTGTGAGGGCGCGGGTTAGTGTTAGCGTACGGGTTAGGATTAGGGGACGGGTGAGGGTCTGGCTTCGGGGAAGGGTTAGGGTTAGGGTTCGGGCTAGGGTTAGGGTTAGGGGACAGGGACGGTTTAGGGTCCAGGTGAGGGTACGGCAACGCTTTAGGGGGAGCGTGCGTGTGAGGGCGCGGGTTAGTGTTAGCGTACGGGTTAGGATTAGGGGACGGGTGAGGGTCAGGCTTCGGGGAAGGGTTAGGGTTAGGGTTCGGGCTAGGGTTAGGGTTAGGGGACGGGGACGGTTTAGGGTCCAGGTGAGGGTACGGCAACGCTTTAGGGGGAGCGTGCGTGTGAGGGCGCGGGTTAGTGTTAGCGTACAGGTTAGGATTAGGGGACGGGTGAGGGTCAGGCTTCGGGGAAGGGTTAGGGTTAGGATTCGGGCTAGGGATAGGGTTAGGGGACGGGGACGGTTTAGGGTCCAGGTGAGGGTACGGCAACGCTTTAGGGGGAGCGTGCGTGTGAGGGCGCGGGTTAGTGTTAGCGTACGGGTTAGGATTAGGGGACGGGTGAGGGTCTGGCTTCGGGGAAGGGTTAGGGTTAGGGTTCGGGCTAGGGTTAGGGTTAGGGGACAGGGACGGTTTAGGGTCCAGGTGAGGGTACGGCAACGCTTTAGGGGGAGCGTGCGTGTGAGGGCGCGGGTTAGTGTTAGCGTACGGGTTAGGATTAGGGGACGGGTGAGGGTCAGGCTTCGGGGAAGGGTTAGGGTTAGGGTTCGGGCTAGGGTTAGGGTTAGGGGACGGGGACGGTTTAGGGTCCAGGTGAGGGTACGGCAACGCTTTAGGGGGAGCGTGGGTGTGAGGGCGCGGGTTAGTGTTAGCGTACGGGTTAGGATTAGGGGACGGGTGAGGGTCAGGCTTCGGGGAAGGGTTAGGGTTAGGTTTCGGGCTAGGGTTAGGGTTAGGGGACGGGGACGGTTTAGGGTCCAGGTGAGGGTACGGCAAGGCTTTAGGGGGAGCGTGCGTGTGAGGGCGCGGGTTAGTGTTAGCGTACGGGTTAGGATTAGGGGACGGGTGAGGGTCAGGCTTCGGGGAAGTGTTAGGCTTAGGGTTCAGGCTAGGGTTAGGGTTAGGGGACGGGGACGGTTTAGGGTCCAGGTGAGGGTACGGCAACGCTTCAGGGGGAGCGTGCGTGTGAGGGCGAGGGTTAGTGTTAGCGTACGGGTTAGGATTAGGGGACGGGTGAGGGTCAGGCTTCGGGGAAGGGTTAGGGTTAGGGTTTGGGCTAGGGTTATGGTTAGGGGACGGGGACGGTTTAGGGTCCAGGTGAGGGTACGGCAACGCTTTAGGGGGAGCGTGGGTGTGAGGGCGCGGGTTAGTGTTAGCGTACGGGTTAGGATTAGGGGACAGGTGAGGGTCAGGCTTTGGGGAAGGTTTAGGGTTAGGGTTCGGGCTAGGGTTAGGGATAGGGGACGGGGACGGTTTAGGGTCCAGGTGAGGGTACGGCAACGCTTTAGGGTGAGCGTGCGTGTGAGGGCGCGGGTTAGTGTTAGCGTACGGGTTAGGATTAGGGGACGGGTGAGGGTCAGGCTTTGGGGAAGGGTTAGGGTTAGGGTTCGGGCTAGGGTTAGGGTTAGGGGACGGGGACGGTTTAGGGTCCAGGTGAGGGTACGGCAACGCTTTAGGGGGAGCGTGCGTGTGAGGGCGCGGGTTAGTGTTAGCGTACGGGTTAGGATTAGGGGACGGGTGAGGGTCAGGCTTCGGGGAAGGGTTAGGGTTAGGGTTCGGGCTAGGGTTAGGGTTAGGGGACGGGGACGGTTTAGGGTCCAGGTGAGGGCACGGCAACGCTTTAGGGGGAGCGTGGGTGTGAGGGCGCGGGTTAGTGTTAGCGTTCGGGTTAGGATTAGGGGACGGGTGAGGGTCAGGCTTCAGGGAAGGGTTAGGGTTAGGGTTCGGGCTAGGTTTAGGGTTAGGGGACGGGGACGGTTTAGGGTCCAGGTGAGGGTACGGCAACGCTTTAGGGGGAGCGTGCGTGTGAGGGCGTGGGTTACTGTTAGCGTACGGGTTAGGATTAGGGGACAGGTGAGGGTCAGGCTTCGGGGAAGTGTTAGGGTTAGGGTTCGGGCTAGGGTTAGGGTTAGGGGACGGGGACGGTTTAGGGTCCAGGTGAGGGTACGGCAACGCTTTAGGGGGAGCGTGCGTGTGAGGGCGCGGGTTAGTGTTAGCGTACGGGTTAGGATTAGGGGACGGGTGAGGGTCAGGCTTCGGGGAAGGGTTAGGGTTAGGGTTCGGGCTAGGGTTAGGGTTAGGGGACGGGGACGGTTTAGGGTCCAGGTGAGGGTACAGCAACGCTTTAGGGGGAGCGTGCGTGTCAGGGCGCGGGTTATTGTTAGCGTACGGGTTAGGATTAGGGGACGGATGAGGGTCAGGCTTTGGGGAAGGGTTAGGGTTAGGGTTCGGGCTAGGGTTAGGGTTAGGGGACGGGGACGGTTTAGGGTCCAGGTGAGGGTACGGCAACGCTTTAGGGGGAGCGTGCGTGTGAGGGCGCGGGTTAGTGTTAGCGTACGGGTTAGGATTAGGGGACGGGTGAGGGTCAGGCTTCGGGGAAGTGTTAGGGTTAGGGTTCGGGCTAGGGTTAGGGTTAGGGGACGGGGACGGTTTAGGGTCCAGGTGAGGGTACGGCAACGCTTTAGTGGGAGCGTGCGTGTGAGGGCGCGGGTTAGTGTTAGCGTACGGGTTACGATTAGGGGACGGTTGAGGGTCATGCTTCGGGGAAGGTTTAGGGTTAGGGTTCGGGCTAGGGTTAGGGTTAGGTGACGGGGACGGTTTATGGTCCAGGTGAGGGTACGGCAACGCTTTAGGGGGAGCGTGCGTGTGAGGGCGCGGGGTAGTGTTAGCGTACGGGTTAGTATTAGGGGACGGGTGAGGGTCAGGCTTCGGGGAAGGGTTAGGGTTAGGGTTCGGGCTAGGGTTAGGGTTAGGGGACGGGGACGGTTTAGGGTCCAGGTGAGGGTACGGCACCGCTTTAGGGCGAGCGTGCGTGTGAGGGTGCGGGTTAGTGTTAGCGTACAGGTTAGGATTAGGGGACGGGTGAGGGTCAGGCTTCGGGGAAGGGTTAGGGTTAGGGTTCGGGCTAGGGTTAGGGTTAGGGGACGGGGACGGTTTAGGGTCCAGGTGAGGGTACGGCAACGCTTTAGGGGGAGCGTGCGTGTGAGGGCGCGGGTTAGTGTTAGCGTACGGATTAGGATTAGGGGACGGGTGAGGGTCAGGCTTCGGGGAAGGGTTAGGGTTAGGGTTCGGGCTAGGGTTAGGGTTAGGGGACGGGGATGGTTTAGGGTCCAGGTGAGGGTATGGCAACGCTTTAGGGGGAGCGTGCGTGTGAGGGCGCGGGTTAGTGTTAGCGTACGGGTTAGGATTAGGGGACGGTTGAGGGTCAGGCTTCGGGGAAGGGTTAGGGTTATGGTTCGGGCTAGGGTTAGGGTTAGGGGACGGGGACGGTTTAGGGTCCAGGTGAGGGTACGGCAACGCTTTAGGGGGAGCGTGGGTGTGAGGGCGCGGGTTAGTGTTAGCGTACGGGTTAGGATTAGGGGACGGGTGAGGGTCAGGCTTCGGGGAAGGGTTAGGGTTAGGGTTCGGGCTAGGGTTAGGGTTAGGGGACGGGGACGGTTTAGGGTCCAGGTGAGGGTACGGCAACGCTTTAGGGGGAGCGTGCGTGTGAGGGCGCGCGTTAGTGTTAGCGTACGGGTTAGGATTAGGGGACGGGTGAGAGTCAGGCTTCAGGGAAAGGTTAGGGTTAGGGTTCGGGCTAGGGATAGGGTTAGGGGACAGGGACGGTTTAGGGTCCAGGTGAGGGTACGGCAACGCTTTAGGGGGAGCGTGCGTGTGAGGGTGCGGGTTAGTGTTAGCGTACGGATTAGGATTAGGGGACGGGTGAGGGTCAGGCTTCGGGGAAGGGTTAGGGTTAGGGTTCGGCCTAGGGTTAGGGTTAGGGGACGGGGACGGTTTAGGGTCCAGGTGAGGGTTCGGCAACGCTTTAGGGGGAGCGTGCGTGTGAGGGCGCGGTTTAGTGTTAGCGTACGGGTTAGGATTAGGGGACGGGTGAGGGTCAGGCTTCGGGGAAGGGTTAGGGTTAGGGTTCGGGCTAGGGTTAGGTTTAGGGGACGGGGACGGTTTAGGGTCCAGGTGAGGGTACGGCAACTCTTTAGGGGGAGCGTGCGTGTGAGGGCGCGGGTTAGTGTTAGCGTACGGGTTAGGATTAGGTGACGGGTGAGGGTCAGGCTTCGGGGAAGGGTTAGGGTTAGGGTTCGGGCTAGGGTTAGGGTTAGGGGACGGGGACGGTTTAGGGTCCAGGTGAGGGTACGGCAACACTTTAGGGGGAGCGTGCGTGTGAGGGCGTGGGTTAGTGTTAGAGTACGGGTTAGGATTAGGGGACGGGTGAGGGTCAGGCTTCGGGGAAGGGTTAGGTTTAGGGTTCGGGCTAGGGTTAGGGTTAGGGGACGCGGACGGTTTAGGGTCAAGGTGAGGGTACGGCAATGCTTTAGGGGGACCGTGCGTGTGAGGGCGCGGGTTAGTGTTAGCGTACGGGTTCGGATTAGGGGACGGGTGAGGGTCAGGCTTCGGGGAAGGGTTAGGGTTAGGGTTCGGTCTAGGCTTAGGGTTAGGGGACGGGGACGGTTTAGGGTCCAGGTGAGGGTACGGCAATGCTTTAGGGGGAGCGTGGGTGTGAGGGCGCGGGTTAGTGTTAGCGTACGGGTTAGGATTAGGGGACGGGTGAGGGTCAGGCTTCGGGGAAGGGTTAGGGTTAGGGTTCGGGCTAGGGTAAGGGTTAGGGGACGTGGGCGGTTTAGGGTCCAGGTGAGGGTATGGCAACGCTTTAGGGGGAGCGTGCGTGTGAGGGCGCGGGTTAGTGTTAGCGTACGGGTTAGGATTAGGGGACGGGTGAGGGTCAGGCTTCGGGGAAGGGTTAGGGTTAGGGTTCGGGCTAGGCTTAGGGTTAGGGGACGGGGACGGTTTAGGGTCCAGGTGAGGGTACGGCAACGCTTTAGGGGGAGCATGCGTGTGAGGCCGCGGGTTAGTGTTAGCATACGGGTTAGGATTAGGGGACGGGTGAGGGTCAGGCTTCGGGGAAGGGTTAGGGTTAGTGTTCGGGCTAGGGTTAGGGTTAGGGGACGGGGACGGTTTAGGGTCCAGGTGAGGGTACGGCAACGCTTTAGGGGGAGCGTGCGTGTGAGGGCGCGGGTTAGTGTTAGCGTACGGGTTAGGATTAGGGGACGGGTGAGGGTCAGGCTTCGGGGAAGGGTTAGGGTTGGGGTTCGGGCTAGGGTTAGGGTTAGGGGACGGGGACGGTTTAGGGTCCAGGTGAGGGTACGGCAATGCTTTAGGGGGAGTGTGCGTGTGAGGGCGCGGGTTAGTGTTAGCGTACGGGTTCGGATTAGGGGACGGGTGAGGGTCAGGCTTCGGGGAAGGGTTAGGGTTAGGGTTTGGGCTAGGGTTAGGGTTAGGGGACGGGGACGGTTTAGGGTCCAGTTGAGGGTACGGCAACGCTTTAGGGGTAGCGTGCGTGTGAGGGCGCGGGTGAGTGTTCGCGTACGGGTTAGGATTAGGGGACGGGTGAGGGTCAGGCTTCGGGGAAGGGTTAGGGTTAGGGTTCGGGCTAGGGTTAGGGTTAGGGGACGGGGACAGTTTAGGGTCCAGGTGAGGGTACGGCAACGCTTTACGGAGAGCGTGCGTGTGAGGGTGCAGGTTAGTGTTAGCGTACGGGTTAGGATTAGGGGACGGTTGAGGGTTATGCTTCGGGGAAGGGTTAGGGTTAGGGTTCGGGCTAGGATTAGGGTTAGGTGACAGGGACGGTTTAGGGTCCAGGTGAGGGTACGGCAATGATTTAGGGGGAGCGTGCGTGTGAGGGCACGGGTTAGTGTTAGCGTACGGGTTAGGATTAGGGGACGGGTGAGGGTCAGGCTTCGGGGAAGGGTTAGGGTTAGGGTTCGGGCTAGGGTTAGGGTTAGGGGACGGGGACGGTTTAGGGTCCAGGTGAGGGCACAGCAACGCTTTAGGGGGAGCGTGCGTGTGACGGCGCGGGTTAGTGTTAGCGTACGGGTTAGGATTAGGGGACGGGTGAGGGTCAGGCTTCGGGGAAGGGTTAGGGTTAGGGTTCGGGCTAGTGTTAGGGTTAGGGGACGGGGACGGTTTAAGGTCCAGGTGAGGGTACGGCAACGGTTTAGGGGGAGCGTGCGTGTGAGGGTGCGGGTTAGTGTTAGCGTACGGGTTAGGATTAGGGGACGGGTGAGGGTCAGGCTTCGGGGAAGGGTTAGGGTTAGGGTTCGGGCTAGGGTTAGGGTTAGGGGACGGGGACGGTTTAGGGTCCAGGTGAGGGTACGGCAACGCTTTAGGGGGAGCGTGCGTGTGAGGGCGCGGGTTAGTGTTAGCGTACGGGTTAGGATTAGGGGACGGGTGAGGGTCAGGCTTCGGGGAAGGGCTAGGGTTAGGGTTCGGGCTAGGGATAGGGTTAGGGGACGGGGACGGTTTAGGGTCCAGGTGAGGGTACGGCAATGCTTTAGGGGGAGCTTGCGTGTGAGGGCGCGGGTTAGTGTTAGCATACGGGTTAGGATTAGGGGACGGGTGAGGGTCTGGCTTCGGGGAAGGGTTAGGGTTAGGGTTCGGGGTAGGGTTAGGGTTAGGGGACAGGGACGGTTTAGGGTCCAGGTGAGGGTACGGCAATGCTTTAGGGGGAGCGTGCGTGTGAGGGCGTGGGTTAGTGTTAGCGTACGGGTTAGGATTAGGGGACGGGTGTGGGTCAGGCTTCGGGGAAGGGTTAGGGTTAGGGTTCGGGCTAGGGTTAGGGTTAGGGGACGGGGACGGTTTAGGGTCCAGGTGAGGGTACGGCAACGCTTTAGGGGGAGCGTGGGTGTGAGGGCGCGGGTTAGTGTTAGCGTACGGGTTAGGATTAGGGGACGGGTGAGGGTCAGGCTTCGGGGAAGGGTTAGGGTTAGGGTTCGGGCTAGGGTTAGGGATAGGGGACGGGGACGGTTTAGGGTCCAGGAGAGGGTACGGCAACGCTTTAGGGGGAGCGTGCGTGTGAGGGCGCGGGTTAGTGTTAGCGTACGGGTTAGGATTAGGGGACGGGTGAGGGTCAGGCTTTGGGGAAGGGTTAGGGTTAGGGTTCGGGCTAGGGTTAGGGTTAGGGGACGGGGACGGTTTAGGGTCCAGGTGAGGGTACGGCAACGCTTTAGGGGGAGCGTGCGTGTGAGGGCGCGGGTTAGTGTTAGCGTACGGGTTAGGATTAGGAGACGGGTGAGGGTCAGGCTTCGGGGAAGTGTTAGGGTAAGGGTTCGGGCTAGGGTTAGGGTTAGGGGACGGGGACGGTTTAGGTTCCAGGTGAGGGTACGGCAACGCTTTAGGGGGAGCGTGCGTGTGAGGGCGCGGATTAGTGTTAGCGTACAGGTTAGGATTAGGGGACGGGTGAGGTTCAGGCTTCGGGGAAGGGTTACGGTTAGGGTTCGGGCTAGTGTTAGGGTTAGGGGACGGGGACGGTTTAGGGTCCAGGTGAGGGCACAGCAACGCTTTAGGGGGAGCGTGGGTGTGAGGGCGCGGGTTAGTGTTAGCGTTCGGGTTAGGATTAGGGGACGGGTGAGGGTCAGGCTTCGGGGAAGGGTTACGGTTAGGGTTCGGGCTAGGGTTAGGGTTAGGGGACGGGGACGGTTTAGGGTCCAGGTGAGGGCACAGCAACGCTTTAGGGGGAGCGTGGGTGTGAGGGCACGGGTTAGTGTTAGCGTTCGGGTTAGGATTAGGGGACGGGTGAGGGTCAGGCTTCAGGGAAGGGTTAGGGTTAGGGTTCGGGCTAGGTTTAGGGTTAGGGGACGGGGACGGTTTAGGGTCCAGGTGAGGGTACGACAACGCTTTAGGGGGAGCGTGCGTGTGAGGGCGTGGGTTACTGTTAGCGTACGGGTTAGGATTAGGGGACGGGTGAGGGTCAGGCTTCGGGGAAGTATTAGGGTTAGGGTTCGGGCTAGGGTTAGGGTTAGGGGACGGGGACGGTTTAGGGTCCAGATGAGGGTACGGCAACGCTTTAGGGGGAGCGTGCGTGTCAGGGCGCGGGTTAGTGTTAGCGTACGGGTTAGGATTAGGGGACGGGTGAGGGTCAGGCTTTGGGGAAGGGTTAGGGTTAGGGTTCGGGCTAGGGTTAGGGTTAGGGGACGGGGACGGTTTAGGGTCCAGGTGAGGGTACAGCAACGCTTTAGGGGGAGCGTGCGTGTGAGGGCGTGGGTTAGTGTTAGCGTACGGGTTAGGATTAGGGGACGGGTGAGGGTCAGGCTTTGGGGAAGGTTTAGGGTTAGGGTTCGGGCTAGGGTTAGGGTTAGGGGACGGGGACGGTTTAGGGTCCAGGTGAGGGTACGGCAACGCTTTAGGGGGAGCGTGCGTGTGAGGGCGCGGGTTAGTGTTAGCGTACGGGTTAGGATTAGGGGACGGGTGAGGGTCAGGCTTCAGGGAAGGGTTAGGGTTAGGGTTCGGGCTAGGGTTAGGGTTAGGGGACGGGGACGGTTTAGGGTCCAGGTGAGGGTACGGCCACGCTTTAGGGGGAGCGTGCATGTGAGGGCGTGGGTTAGTGTTAGCGTACGGGTTAGGATTAGGGGACGGGTGAGGGTTAGGCTTCGGGGAAGCGTTAAGGTTAGGGTTCAGGCTAGGGTTAGGGTTAGGGGACGGGGACGGTTTAGGGTCCAGGTGAGGGTACGGCAACGCTTTAGGGGGAGCGTGCGTGTGAGGGCGCGGGTTAGTGTTAGCGTACGGGTTAGGATTAGGGGACGGGTGAGGGTCAGGCTTCGGGGAAGTGTTAGGGTTAGGGTTCGGGCTAGGGTTAGGGTTAGGGGACGGGGACGGTTTAGGGTCCAGGTGAGGGTACGGCAACGCTTTAGGGGGAGCGTGCGTGTGAGGGCGCGCGTTAGTGTTAGCGTACGGGTTAGGATGAGGGGACGGGTGAGGGTCAGGCTTCGGGGAAGGGTTAGGGTTAGGATTCGGGCTAGGGTTAGGGTTAGTGGACAGGGACGGTTTAGGGTCCAGGTGAGGGTACGGCAACGCTTTAGGGGGAGCGTGTGTGTGAGGGCGCGGGTTAGTGTTAGCGTACGGGTTAGGGTTAGGGGACGGGTGAGGGTCATGCTTCGGGGAAGGGTTAGGGTTAGGGTTCGGGCTAGGGTTAGGGTTAGGTGATGGGGACGGTTTAGGGTCCAGGTGAGGGTACGGCAACGCTTTAGGGGGAGCGTGCGTGTGAGGGCGCGGGGTAGTGTTAGCGTACGGGTTAGGATTAGGGGACGGGTGAGGGTCAGGCTTCGGGGAAGGGTTAGGGTTAGGGTTCGGGCTAGGGTTAGGGTTAGGGGACGGGGACGGTTTAGGGTCCAGGTGAGGGTACGGCAAGGGTTTAGGGGGAGCGTGCGTGTGAGGGCGCGGGTTAGTGTTAGCGTACGGGTTAGGATTAGGGGACGGGTGAGGGTCAGGCTTCGGGGAAGGGTTAGGGTTAGGGTTCGGGCTAGGGTTAGGGTTAGGGGATGTTGACGGTTTAGGGTCCAGGTGAGGGCACAGCAACGCTTTAGGGGGAGCGTGCGTGTGAGGGCGCGGGTTAGTGTTAGCGTACGGGTTAGGATTAGGGGACGGGTGAGGGTCAGGCTTCGGGGAAGGGTTAGGGTTAGGGTTCGGGCTTGTGTTAGGGTTAGGGGACGGGGACGGTTTAAGGTCCAGGTGAGGGTACGGCAACGCTTTAGGGGGAGCGTGCGTGTGAGGGCGCGGGTAAGTGTTAGCGTACGGGTTAGGATTAGGGGACGGGTGAGGGTCAGGCTTCGGGGAAGGGTTAGGGTTAGGGTTCGGGCTAGGGTTAGGGTTAGGGGACGGGGACGGTTTAGGGTCCAGGTGAGGGTACGGCAACGCTTTAGGGGGAGCGTGCGTGTGAGGGCGCGGGTTAGTGTTAGCGTACGGGTTAGGATTAGGGGACGGGTGAGGGTCAGGCTTCGGGGAAGGGTTAGGGTTAGGGTTCGGGCTAGGGATAGGGTTAGGGGACGGGGACGGTTTAGGGTCCAGGTGAGGGTACGGCAACGCTTTAGGGGGAGCGTGCGTGTGAGGGCGTGGGTTAGTGTTAGCGTACGGGTTAGGATTAGGGGACGGGTGAGGGTCTGGCTTCGGGGAAGGTTTAGGGTTAGGGTTCGGGCTAGGGTTAGGGTTAGGGGACAGGGACGGTTTAGGGTCCAGGTGAGGGTACGGCAACGCTTTAGGGGGAGCGTGCGTGTGAGGGCGCGGGTTAGTGTTAGCGTACGGGTTAGGATTAGGGGACGGGTGAGGGTCAGGCTTCGGGGAAGGGTTAGGGTTAGGGTTCGGGCTAGGGTTAGGGTTAGGGGACGGGGACGGTTTAGGGTCCAGGTGACGGTACGGCAACGCTTTAGGGGGAGCGTGGGTGTGAGGGCGCGGGTTAGTGTTAGCGTACGGGTTAGGATTAGGGGACGGGTGAGGGTCAGGCTTCGGGGAAGGGTTAGGTTTAGGGTTCGGGCTAGGGTTAGGGTTAGGGGACGGGGACGGTTTAGGGTCCAGGTGAGGGTACGGCAAGGCTTTAGGGGGAGCGTGCGTGTGAGGGCGCGGGTTAGTGTTAGCGTACGGGTTAGGATTAGGGGACGGGTGAGGGTCAGGCTTCGGGGAAGGGTTAGGGTTAGGGTTCGGGCTAGGGTTAGGGTTAGGGGACGGGGACGGTTTAGGGTCCAGGTGAGGGTACGGCAACGCTTCAGGGGGAGCGTGCGTGTGAGGGCGCGGGTTAGTGTTAGCGTACGGGTTAGGATTAGGGGACGGGTGAGGGTCAGGCTTCGGGGAAGGGTTAGGGTTAGGGTTCCGGCTAGGGTTACGGTTAGGGGACGGGGACGGTTTAGGGTCCAGGTGAGGGTACGGCAACGCTTCAGGGGGAGCGTGGGTGTGAGGGCGCGGGTTAGTGTTAGCGTACGGGTTAGGATTAGGGGACGGGTGAGGGTCAGGCTTCGGGGAAGGGTTAGGGTTAGGGTTCGGGCTAGGGTTAGGGATAGGGGACGGGGACGGTTTAGGGTCCAGGTGAGGGCACAGCAACGCTTTAGGGGGAGCGTGGGTGTGAGGGCGCGGGTTAGTGTTAGCGTACGGGTTAGGATTAGGGGACGGGTGAGGGTCAGGCTTCAGGGAAGGGTTAGGGTTAGGGTTCGGGCTAGGTTTTGCGTTAGGGGACGGGGACGGTTTAGGGTCCAGGTGAGGGTACGGCAACGCTTTAGGGGGAGCGTGCGTGTGAGGGCGTGGGTTACTTTTAGCGTACGGGTTAGGATTAGGGGACGGGTGAGGGTCAGGCTTCGGGGAAGTGTTAGGGTTAGGGTTCAGGCTAGGGTTAGGGTTAGGGGACGGGGACGGTTTAGGGTCCAGTTGAGGGTACGGCAAGGCTTTAGGGGGAGCGTGCGTGTGAGGGCGCGGGTTAGTGTAGCGTACGGGTTAGGATTAGGGGACGGGTGAGGGTCATGCTTCGGGGAAGGGTTAGGGTTAGGGTTCGGGCTAGGGTTAGGGTTAGGTGATGGGGACGGTTTAGGGTCCAGGTGAGGGTACGGCAACGCTTTAGGGGGAGCGTGCGTGTGAGGGCGCGGGTTAGTGTTAGCGTACGGGTTAGGATTAGGGGACGGGTGAGGTTCATGCTTCGGGGAAGGGTTAGGGTTAGGGTTCGGGCTAGGGTTAGGGTTAGGGGACGGGGACGGTTTCGGGTCCAGGTGAGGGTACGCAACGCTTTAGGGGGAGCGTGCGTGTGAGGGCGCAGGTTAGTGTTAGCGTACGGGTTAGGATTAGGGGACGGGTGAGGGTCAGGCTTCGGGGAAGGGTTAGGGTTAGGGTTCGGGCTAGTGTTAGGGTTAGGGGACGGGGACGGTTTAGGGTCCAGGTGAGGGTACGGCAACGCTTTAGGGGGAGCGTGCGTATGAGGGCGCGGGTTAGTGTTAGCGTACGGGTTAGGATTAGGGGACGGGTGAGGGTCAGGCTTCGCGGAAGGGTTAGGGTTAGGGTTCGGGCTAGTGTTAGGGTTAGGGGACGGGGACGGTTTAGGGTCCAGGTGAGGGTACGGCAACGCTTTAGGGGGAGTGTGCGTGTGAGGGCGTGGGTTAGTGTTAGAGTACGGGTTAGGATTAGGGGACGGGTGAGGGTCAGGCTTCGGGGAAGGGTTAGGGTTAGGGTTCGGGCTAGGGTTAGGGTTAGTGGACGGGGACGGTTTAGGGTCCAGGTGAGGGTACGGCAACGCTTTAGGGGGACCATGCGTGTGAGGGCGCGGGTTAGTGTTAGCGTACAGGTTCGGATTAGGGGACGGGTGAGGGTCAGGCTTCGGGGAAGGGTTAGGGTTAGGGTTCGGGCTAGGCTTAGGGTTAGGGGACGGGGACGGTTTAGGGTCCAGGTGAGGGTATGGCAACGCTTTAGGGGGAGCGTGCGTGTGAGGGCGCGGGTTAGTGTTAGCGTACGGGTTAGGATTAGGGGACGGGTGAGGGTCAGGCTTCGGGGAAGGGTTAGGGTTACGGTTTGGGCTAGGGTTAGGGTTAGGGGACGGGGACGGTTTAGGGTCCAGGTGAGGGTACGGCAACGCTTTAGGGGCAGCGTGCGTGTGAGGGCGCGGGTTAGTGTTAGCGTACGGGTTAGGATTAGGGGACGGGTGAGGGTCAGGCTTCGGGGAAGGGTTAGGGTTAGTGTTCAGGCTAGGGTTAGGGTTAGGGGACGGGGACGCTTTAGGGTCCAGGTGAGGGTATGGCAATGCTTTACGGGGAGCGTGCGTGTGAGGGCGCGGGTTAGTGTTAGCGTACGGGTTAGGATTAGGGGACGGGTGAGGGTCAGGCTTCGAGGAAGTGTTAGGGTAAGGGTTCGGGCTAGGGTTAGGGTTAGGGGACGGGGACGGTTTAGGGTCCAGGTGAGGGTACGGCAACGCTTTAGGGGGAGCGTGCGTGTGAGGGCGCGGGTTAGTGTTAGCGTACGGGTTAGGATTAGGGGACGGGTGAGGTTCATGCTTCGGGGAAGGGTTAGGGTTAGGGTTCGGGCTAGGGTAAGGGTTAGGTGACGGGGACGGTTTAGGGTCCAGGTGAGGATACGGCAACGCTTTAGGGGGAGCGTGCGTGTGAGGGCGTGGGGTAGTGTTAGCGTACGGGTTAGGATTAGGGGACGGGTGAGGGTCAGGCTTTGGGGAAGGGTTAGGGTTAGGGTTCGGGCTAGGGTTAGGGTTAGGGGACGGGGACGGTTTAGGGTCCAGGTGAGGGTACAGCAACGCTTTAGGGGGAGCGTGCATGTGAGGGCGTGGGTTAGTGTTAGCGTACGGGTTAGGATTAGGGGACGGTTGAGGGTTAGGCTTCGGGGAAGCGTTAAGGTTAGGGTTCAGGCTAGGGTTAGGGTTAGGGGACGGGGACGGTTTAGGGTCCAGGTGAGGGTACGGCAACGCTTTAGGGGGAGCGTGCGTGTGAGGGCGCGGGTTAGTGTTAGCGTACGGGTTAGGATTAGGGGACGGGTGAGGGTCAGGCTTCGGGGAAGTGTTAGGGTTAGGGTTCGGGCTAGGGTTAGGGTTAGGGGACGGGGACGGTTTAGGGTCCAGGTGAGGTTACGGCAACGCTTTAGGGGGAGCGTGCGTGTGAGGGCGCGCGTTAGTGTTAGCGTACGGGTTAGGATTAGGGGACGGGTGAGGGTCAGGCTTCGGGGAAGGGTTAGGGTTAGGATTCGGGCTAGGGTTAGGGTTAGGGGACAGGGACGGTTTAGGGTCCAGGTGAGGGTACGGCAACGCTTTAGGGGGAGCGTGTGTGTGAGGGCGCGGGTTAGTGTTACCGTACGGGTTAGGGTTAGGGGACGGGTGAGGGTCATGCTTCGGGGAAGGGTTAGGGTTAGGGTTCGGGCTAGGGTTAGGGTTAGGTGATGGGGACGGTTTAGGGTCCAGGTGAGGGTACGGCAACGCTTTAGGGGGAGCGTGCGTGTGAGGGCGCGGGGTAGTGTTAGCGTACGGGTTAGGATTAGGGGACGGGTGAGGGTCAGGCTTCGGGGAAGGGTTAGGGTTAGGGTTCGGGCTAGGGTTAGGGTTAGGGGACGGGGACGGTTTAGGGTCCAGGTGAGGGTACGGCAAGGCTTTAGGGGGAGCGTGCGTGTGAGGGCGCGGGTTAGTGTTAGCGTACGGGTTAGGATTAGGGGACGGGTGAGGGTCAGGCTTCGGGGAAGGGTTAGGGTTAGGGTTCGGGCTAGGGTTAGGGTTAGGGGATGTTGACGGTTTAGGGTCCAGGTGAGGGCACAGCAACGCTTTAGGGGGAGCGTGCGTGTGAGGGCGCGGGTTAGTGTTAGCGTACGGGTTAGGATTAGGGGACGGGTGAGGGTCAGGCTTCGGGGAAGGGTTAGGGTTAGGGTTCGGGCTTGTGTTAGGGTTAGGGGACGGGGACGGTTTAAGGTCCAGGTGAGGGTACGGCAACGCTTTAGGGGGAGCGTGCGTGTGAGGGCGCGGGTAAGTGTTAGCGTACGGGTTAGGATTAGGGGACGGGTGAGGGTCAGGCTTCGGGGAAGGGTTAGGGTTAGGGTTCGGGCTAGGGTTAGGGTTAGGGGACGGGGACGGTTTAGGGTCCAGGTGAGGGTACGGCAACGCTTTAGGGGGAGCGTGCGTGTGAGGGCGCGGGTTAGTGTTAGCGTACGGGTTAGGATTAGGGGACGGGTGAGGGTCAGGCTTCGGGGAAGGGTTAGGGTTAGGGTTCGGGCTAGGGATAGGGTTAGGGGACGGGGACGGTTTAGGGTCCAGGTGAGGGTACGGCAACGCTTTAGGGGGAGCGTGCGTGTGAGGGCGTGGGTTAGTGTTAGCGTACGGGTTAGGATTAGGGGACGGGTGAGGGTCTGGCTTCGGGGAAGGGTTAGGGTTAGGGTTCGGGCTAGGGTTAGGGTTAGGGGACAGGGACGGTTTAGGGTCCAGGTGAGGGTACGGCAACGCTTTAGGGGGAGCGTGCGTGTGAGGGCGCGGGTTAGTGTTAGCGTACGGGTTAGGATTAGGGGACGGGTGAGGGTCAGGCTTCGGGGAAGGGTTAGGGTTAGGGTTCGGGCTAGGGTTAGGGTTAGGGGACGGGGACGGTTTAGGGTCCAGGTGACGGTACGGCAACGCTTTAGGGGGAGCGTGGGTGTGAGGGCGCGGGTTAGTGTTAGCGTACGGGTTAGGATTAGGGGACGGGTGAGGGTCAGGCTTCGGGGAAGGGTTAGGTTTAGGGTTCGGGCTAGGGTTAGGGTTAGGGGACGGGGACGGTTTAGGGTCCAGGTGAGGGTACGGCAAGGCTTTAGGGGGAGCGTGCGTGTGAGGGCGCGGGTTAGTGTTAGCGTACGGGTTAGGATTAGGGGACGGGTGAGGGTCAGGCTTCGCGGAAGGGTTAGGGTTAGGGTTCGGGCTAGTGTTAGGGTTAGGGGACGGGGACGGTTTAGGGTCCAGGTGAGGGTACGGCAACGCTTTAGGGGGAGTGTGCGTGTGAGGGCGTGGGTTAGTGTTAGAGTACGGGTTAGGATTAGGGGACGGGTGAGGGTCAGGCTTCGGGGAAGGGTTAGGGTTAGGGTTCGGGCTAGGGTTAGGGTTAGTGGACGGGGACGGTTTAGGGTCCAGGTGAGGGTACGGCAACGCTTTAGGGGGACCATGCGTGTGAGGGCGCGGGTTAGTGTTAGCGTACGGGTTCGGATTAGGGGACGGGTGAGGGTCAGGCTTCGGGGAAGGGTTAGGGTTAGGGTTCGGGCTAGGCTTAGGGTTAGGGGACGGGGACGGTTTAGGGTCCAGGTGAGGGTATGGCAACGCTTTAGGGGGAGCGTGCGTGTGAGGGCGCGGGTTAGTGTTAGCGTACGGGTTAGGATTAGGGGACGGGTGAGGGTCAGGCTTCGGGGAAGGGTTAGGGTTACGGTTTGGGCTAGGGTTAGGGTTAGGGGACGGGGACGGTTTAGGGTCCAGGTGAGGGTACGGCAACGCTTTAGGGGCAGCGTGCGTGTGAGGGCGCGGGTTAGTGTTAGCGTACGGGTTAGGATTAGGGGACGGGTGAGGGTCAGGCTTCGGGGAAGGGTTAGGGTTAGTGTTCAGGCTAGGGTTAGGGTTAGGGGACGGGGACGCTTTAGGGTCCAGGTGAGGGTATGGCAATGCTTTACGGGGAGCGTGCGTGTGAGGGCGCGGGTTAGTGTTAGCGTACGGGTTAGGATTAGGGGACGGGTGAGGGTCAGGCTTCGAGGAAGTGTTAGGGTAAGGGTTCGGGCTAGGGTTAGGGTTAGGGGACGGGGACGGTTTAGGGTCCAGGTGAGGGTACGGCAACGCTTTAGGGGGAGCGTGCGTGTGAGGGCGCGGGTTAGTGTTAGCGTACGGGTTAGGATTAGGGGACGGGTGAGGTTCATGCTTCGGGGAAGGGTTAGGGTTAGGGTTCGGGCTAGGGTAAGGGTTAGGTGACGGGGACGGTTTAGGGTCCAGGTGAGGATACGGCAACGCTTTAGGGGGAGCGTGCGTGTGAGGGCGTGGGGTAGTGTTAGCGTACGGGTTAGGATTAGGGGACGGGTGAGGGTCAGGCTTCGGGGAAGGGTTAGGGTTAGGGTTCGGGCTAGGGTTAGGGTTAGGGGACGGGGACGGTTTAGGGTCCCGGTGAGGGTACGGCAACGCTTTAGGGGGAGCGTGCGTGTGAGGGCGCGGGTTAGTGTTAGCGTACGGGTTAGGATTAGGGGACGGGTGAGGTTCAGGCTTCGGGGAAGGGTTAGGGTTAGGGTTCGGGCTAGGCTTAGGGTTAGGGGACGGGGACGGTTTAGGGTCCAGGTGAGGGTACGGCAACGCTTTAGGGGGAGCGTGCGTGTGAGGGCGCGGGTTAGTGTTAGCGTACGGGTTAGGATTAGGGGACGGGTGAGGGTCAGGCTTCGGGGAAGGGTTAGGCTTAGGGTTCGGGCTAGGGTTAGGGTTAGGGGACGGGGACGGTTTAGGGTCCAGGTGAGGGTACGGCAATGCTTTAGGGGGAGCGTGCGTGTGAGGGCGCGGGTTAGTGTTAGCGTACGGGTTAGGATTAGGGGACGGGTGAGTGTCAGGCTTCGGGGAAGGGTTAGGGTTATGGTTCGGGCTAGGGTTAGGGTTAGGGGACGGGGACGGTTTAGGGTCCAGGTGAGGGTACGGCAATGCTTTAGGGGGAGCGTGCGTGTGAGGGCGCGGGTTAGTGTTAGCGTACGGGTTAGGATTAGGGGACGGGTGAGGATCAGGCTTCGGGGAAGGGTTAGGGTTAGGGTTCGGGCTAGGGTTAGGGTTAGGGGACGGGGACGGTTTTAGGGTCCAGTTGAGGGTACGGCAACGCTTTAGGGGGAGCGTGCGTGTGAGGGCGTGGGGTAGTGTTAGCGTACGGGTTAGGATTAGGGGACGGGTGAGGGTCAGGCGTCGGGGAAGTGTTAGGGTTAGGGTTCGGGCTAGGGTTAGGGTTAGGGGACGGGGACGCTTTAGGGTCCAGGTGAGGGTACGGCAACGCTTTAGGGGGAGCGTGCGTGTGAGGGCGCGGGTTAGTGTTAGCGTACGGGTTAGGATTAGGGGACGGGTGAGGGTCAGGCTTCGGGGAAGGGTTAGGGTTAGGGTTCGGGCTAGGGTTAGGGTTAGGGGACGGGGACGGTTTAGGGTCCAGGTGAGGGTATGGCAACACTTTAGGGGGAGCGTGCGTGTGAGGGCGCGGGTTAGTGTTAGCGTACGGGTTAGGATTAGGGGACGGGTGAGGGTCAGGCTTCGGGGAAGTGTTAGGGTTAGGGTTCGGGCTAGGGTTTGGGTTAGGTGACGGGGACGGTTTAGGGTCCAGGTGAGGGTACGGCAACGCTTTAGGTGGAGCGTGCGTGTGAGGGCGCGGGGTAGTGTTAGCGTACGGGTTAGGATTAGGGGACGTGTGAGGGTCAGGCTTCGGGGAAGGGTTAGGGTTAGGGTTTGGGCTGGGGTTAGGTTTAGGGGACGGGGACGGTTTAGGGTCCAGGTGAGGGTACGGCAACGCTTTAGGGGGAGCGTGCGTGTGAGGGCGCGGGTTAGTGTTAGCGTACGGGTTAGGATTAGGGGACGGGTGAGGGTCAGGCTTCGGGGAAGGGTTAGGGTTAGGGTTCGGGCTAGGGTTAGGGTTAGGGGACGGGGACAGTTTAGGGTCCAGGTGAGGGTACGGCAACGCTTTACGGAGAGCGTGCGTGTGAGGGTGCGGGTTAGTGTTAGCGTACGGGTTAGGATTAGGGGACGGTTCAGGGTCATGCTTCGGGGAAGGGTTAGGGTTAGGGTTCGGGCTAGGGTTAGGGTTAGGTGACGGGGACGGTTTAGGGTCCAGGTGAGGGTACGGCAACGCTTTAGGGGGAGCGTGCGTGTGAGGGCGCGGGGTAGTGTTAGCGTACGGGTTAGGATTAGGGGACGGGTGAGGGTCAGGCTTCGGGGAAGGGTTAGGCTTAGGGTTCGGGCTAGGGTTAGGGTTAGGGGACGGGGACGGTTTAGGGTCCAGGTGAGGGTACGGCAATGCTTTAGGGGGAGCGTGCGTGTGAGGGCGCGGGTTAGTGTTAGCGTACGGGTTAGGATTAGGGGACGGGTGAGTGTCAGGCTTCGGGGAAGGGTTAGGGTTATGGTTCGGGCTAGGGTTAGGGTTAGGGGACGGGGACGGTTTAGGGTCCAGGTGAGGGTACGGCAATGCTTTAGGGGGAGCGTGCGTGTGAGGGCGCGGGTTAGTGTTAGCGTACGGGTTAGGATTAGGGGACGGGTGAGGATCAGGCTTCGGGGAAGGGTTAGGGTTAGGGTTCGGGCTAGGGTTAGGGTTAGGGGACGGGGACGGTTTTAGGGTCCAGTTGAGGGTACGGCAACGCTTTAGGGGGAGCGTGCGTGTGAGGGCGTGGGGTAGTGTTAGCGTACGGGTTAGGATTAGGGGACGGGTGAGGGTCAGGCGTCGGGGAAGTGTTAGGGTTAGGGTTCGGGCTAGGGTTAGGGTTAGGGGACGGGGACGCTTTAGGGTCCAGGTGAGGGTACGGCAACGCTTTAGGGGGAGCGTGCGTGTGAGGGCGCGGGTTAGTGTTAGCGTACGGGTTAGGATTAGGGGACGGGTGAGGGTCAGGCTTCGGGGAAGGGTTAGGGTTAGGGTTCGGGCTAGGGTTAGGGTTAGGGGACGGGGACGGTTTAGGGTCCAGGTGAGGGTATGGCAACACTTTAGGGGGAGCGTGCGTGTGAGGGCGCGGGTTAGTGTTAGCGTACGGGTTAGGATTAGGGGACGGGTGAGGGTCAGGCTTCGGGGAAGTGTTAGGGTTAGGGTTCGGGCTAGGGTTTGGGTTAGGTGACGGGGACGGTTTAGGGTCCAGGTGAGGGTACGGCAACGCTTTAGGTGGAGCGTGCGTGTGAGGGCGCGGGGTAGTGTTAGCGTACGGGTTAGGATTAGGGGACGTGTGAGGGTCAGGCTTCGGGGAAGGGTTAGGGTTAGGGTTTGGGCTGGGGTTAGGTTTAGGGGACGGGGACGGTTTAGGGTCCAGGTGA
The DNA here is from genome assembly GCF_949987515.2 of Delphinus delphis. NCBI lineage: Eukaryota > Metazoa > Chordata > Mammalia > Artiodactyla > Delphinidae > Delphinus > Delphinus delphis. The sequence goes on along the minus strand of NC_082685.1, from coordinate 1,316,905 downwards.
GGGTACGGCAACGCTTTAGGGGGAGCGTGCGTGTGAGGGCGCGGGTTAGTGTTAGCGTACGGGTTAGGATTAGGGGACGGGTGAGGGTCAGGCTTCGGGGAAGGGTTAGGGTTAGGGTTCGGGCTAGGGTTAGGGTTAGGGGACGGGGACAGTTTAGGGTCCAGGTGAGGGTACGGCAACGCTTTACGGAGAGCGTGCGTGTGAGGGTGCGGGTTAGTGTTAGCGTACGGGTTAGGATTAGGGGACGGTTCAGGGTCATGCTTCGGGGAAGGGTTAGGGTTAGGGTTCGGGCTAGGGTTAGGGTTAGGTGACGGGGACGGTTTAGGGTCCAGGTGAGGGTACGGCAACGCTTTAGGGGGAGCGTGCGTGTGAGGGCGCGGGGTAGTGTTAGCGTACGGGTTAGGATTAGGGGACGGGTGAGGGTCAGGCTTCGGGGAAGGGTTAGGGTTAGGGTTCGGGCTAATGTTAGGGATAGGGGACGGGGACGGTTTAGGGTCCAGGTGAGGGCACAGCAACGCTTTAGGGGGAGCGTGGGTGTGAGGGCGCGGGTTAGTGTTAGCGTACGGGTTAGGATTAGGGGACGGGTGAGGGTCAGGCTTCAGGGAAGGGTTAGGGTTAGGGTTCGGGCTAGGTTTAGGGTTAGGGAACGGGGACGGTTTAGGGTCCAGGTGAGGGTACGGTAACGCTTTAGGGGGAGCGTGCGTGTGAGGGCGTGGGTTACTTTTAGCGTACGGGTTAGGATCAGGGGACGGGTGAGGGTCAGGCTTCGGGGAAGTGTTAGGGTTAGGGTTCGGGCTAGGGTTAGGGTTAGGGGACGGGGACGGTTTAGGGTCCAGGTGAGGGTACGGCAACGCTTTAGGGGGAGCGTGCGTGTCAGGGCGCGGGTTAGTGTTAGCGTACGGGTTAGGATTAGGGGACGGGTGAGGGTCAGGCTTTGGGGAAGGGTTAGGGTTAGGGTTCGGGCTAGGGTTAGGGTTAGGTGACGGGGACGGTTTAGGGTCCAGGTGAGGGTACGGCAACGCTTTAGGGGGAGCGTGCGTGTGAGGGCGCGGGTTAGTGTTAGCGTATGGGTTAGGATTAGGGGACGGGTGAGTGTCAGGCTTCGGGGAAGGGTTAGGGTTAGGGTTCGGGCTAGGGTTAGGGTTAGGGGACGGGGACGGTTTAGGGTCCAGGTGAGGGTACGGCAACGCTTTAGGGGGAGCGTGCATGTGAGGGCGTGGGTTAGTGTTAGCGTACTGGTTAGGATTAGGGGACGGGTGAGGGTCAGGCTTCGGGGAAGCGTTAGGGTTAGGGTTCGGGCTAGGGTTAGGGTTAGGGGACGGGGACGGTTTAGGGTCCAGGTGAGGGTACGGCAACGCTTTAGGGGGAGCGTGCGTGTGAGGGCGCGGGTTAGTGTTAGCGTACGGGTTAGGATTAGGGGACGGGTGAGGGTCAGGCTTCGGGGAAGGGTTAGGGTTAGGGTTCGGGCTAGGGTTAGGGTTAGGGGACGGGGACGGTTTAGGGTCCAGGTGAGGGTACGGCAACGCTTTAGGGGGAGCGTGCGTGTGAGGGCGCGCGTTAGTGTTAGCGTACGTGTTAGGATTAGGGGACGGGTGAGGGTCAGGCTTCGGGGAAGGGTTAGGGTTAGGGTTCGGGCTAGGGTTAGGGTTAGGGGACGGGGACGGTTTAGGGTCCAGGTGAGGGTACGGCAACGCTTTAGGGGGAGCGTGCGTGTGAGGGCGCGGGTTAGTGTAGCGTACGGGTTAGGATTAGGGGACGGGTGAGGGTCAGGCTTCGGGGAAGGGTTAGGGTTAGGGTTCGGGCTAGGGTTAGAGTTAGGGGACGGGGACGGTTTAGGGTCCAGGTGAGGGGACGGCAACGTTTTAGGGGGATCGTGCGTGTGAGGGCGCGGGTTAGTGTTAGCGTACGGGTTAGGATTAGGGGACGGGTGAGGGTCAGGCTTCGGGGAAGGGTTAGGGTTAGGGTTCGGGCTAGGGTTAGGGTTAGGTGATGGGGACGGTTTAGGGTCCAGGTGAGGGTACGGCAACGCTTTAGGTGGAGCGTGCGTGTGAGGGCGCGGGTTAGTGTTAGCGTACGGGTTAGGATTAGGGGACGGGTGAGGGTCAGGCTTCGGGGAAGGGTTAGGGTTAGGGTTCGGGCTAGGGTTAGGGTTAGGGGACGGGGACGGTTTCGGGTCCAGGTGAGGGTACGGCAACGCTTTAGGGGGAGCGTGCGTGTGAGGGCGCGGGTTAGTGTTAGCGTACGGGTTAGGATTAGGGGACGGGTGAGGGTCAGGCTTCGGGGAAGGGTTAGGGTTAGGGTTCGGGCTAGGGTTAGGGTTAGGGGACGGGGACGGTTTAGGGTCCATGTGAGGGTACGGCAACGCTTTAGGGGGAGCGTGCGTGTGAGGGCGCGGGTTAGTGTTAGCGTACGGGTTAGGATTAGGGGACGGGTGAGGGTCAGGCTTCGGGGAAGGGTTAGGGTTAGGGTTCGGGCTAGGGTTAGGGTTAGGGGACGGGGACGCTTTAGGGTCCAGGTGAGGGTATGGCAACGCTTTAGGGGGAGCGTGTGTGTGAGGGCGCGGGTTAGTGTTAGCGTACGGGTTAGGATTAGGGGACGGGTGAGGGTCAGGCTTCGGGGAAGGGTTAGGGTTAGGGTTCGGGCTAGGGTTAGGGTTAGGGGACGGGGACGGTTTAGGGTCAAGGTGAGGGTACGGCAACGCTTTAGGGGCAGCGTGCGTGTGAGGGCGCGGGTTAGTGTTAGCGTACGGTTTAGGATTAGGGGATGGGTGAGGGTCAGGTTTCGGGGAAGGGTTAGGGTTAGGGTTTGGGCTAGGGTTAGGGTTAGGGGACGGGGACGGTTTAGGGTCCAGGTGAGGGTACGGCAACGCTTTAGGGGGAGCGTGCGTGTGAGGGGGCGGGTTAGTGTTAGCGTACGGGTTAGGATTAGGGGATGGGTGAGGGTCAGGCTTCGGGGAAGGGTTAGGGTTAGTGTTCAGGCTAGGGTTAGGGTTAGGGGACGGGGACGCTTTAGGGTCCAGGTGAGGGTATGGCAATGCTTTACGGGGAGCGTGCGTTAGAGGGCGCGGGTTAGTGTTAGCGTACGGGTTAGGATTAGGGGACGGGTGAGGGTCAGGCTTCGGGGAAGTGTTAGGGTTAGGGTTCGGGCTAGGGTTTGGGTTAGGTGACGGGGACGGTTTAGGGTCCAGGTGAGGGTACGGCAACGCTTTAGGGGGAGCGTGCGTGTGAGGGCGCGGGGTAGTGTTAGCGTACGGGTTAGGATTAGGGGACGGGTGAGTGTCAGGCTTCGGGGAAGGGTTAGGGTTAGGGTTCGGGCTAGGGTTAGGTTTAGGGGACGGGGACGGTTTAGGGTGCAGGTGAGGGTACGGCAACGCTTTAGGGGGAGCGTGCGTGTGAGGTCGCGGGTTAGTGTTAGCGTACGGGTTAGGATTAGGGGACGGGTGAGGGTCAGGCTTCAGGGAAGGGTTAGGGTTAGGGTTCGGGCTAGGGTTAGGGTTAGGGGACGGGGACAGTTTAGGGTCCAGGTGAGGGTACGGCAACGCTTTATTGTGAGCGTGCGTGTGAGGGTGCGGGTTAGTGTTAGCGTACGGGTTAGGATTAGGGGACGGTTCAGGGTCATGCTTAGGGGAAGGGTTAGGGTTAGGGTTCGGGCTAGGGTTAGGGTTAGGTGACGGGGACGGTTTAGGGTCCAGGTGAGGGTACGGCAACACTTTAGGGGGAGCGTGCGTGTGAGGGCGCGGGGTAGTGTTAGCGTACGGGTTCGGATTAGGGGACGGGTGAGGGTCAGGCTTCGGGGAAGGGTTAGGGTTAGGGTTCGGGCTAGGGTTAGAGTTAGGGGACGGGGACGGTTTAGGGTCCAGGTGAGGGGACGGCAACGTTTTAGGGGGATCGTGCGTGTGAGGGCGCGGGTTAGTGTTAGCGTACGGGTTAGGATTAGGGGACGGGTGAGGGTCAGGCTTCGGGGAAGGGTTAGGGTTAGGGTTCGGGCTAGGGTTAGGGTTAGGGGACGGGGACGCTTTAGGGTCCAGGTGAGGTTATGGCAATGTTTTAGGGGGAGCGTGCGTGTGAGGACGTGGGTTAGTGTTAGCGTACGGGTTAGGATTAGGGGACGGGTGAGGGTCAGGCTTCGGGGAAGTGTTAGGGTAAGGGTTCGGGCTAGGGTTAGGGTTAGGGGACGGGGACGGTTTAGGGTCCAGGTGAGGGTACGGCAACGCTTTAGGGGGAGCGTGCGTGTGAGGGCGCGGGTTAGTGTTAGCGTACGTGTTAGGATTAGGGGACGGGTGAGGTTCATGCTTCGGGGAAGGGATAGGGTTAGGGTTCGGGCTAGGGTTAGGGTTAGGTGACGGGGACGGTTTAGGGTCCAGGTGAGGATACGGCAACGCTTTAGGGGGAGCGTGCGTGTGAGGGCGTGGGGTAGTGTTAGCGTACGGGTTAGGATTAGGGGACGGGTGAGGGTCAGGCTTCGGGGAAGGGTTAGGGTTAGGGTTCGGGCTAGGGTTAGGGTTAGTGGACGGGGACGGTTTAGGGTCCAGGTGAGGGTACGGCAACGCTTTAGGGGGAGCGTGCGTGTGAGGGCGCGGGTTAGTGTTAGCGTACGGGTTAGGATTAGGGGACGGGTGAGGGTCAGGCTTCAGGGAAGGGTTAGGGTTAGGGTTCGGGCTAGGGTTAGGGTTAGGGGACGGGGACAGTTTAGGGTCCAGGTGAGGGTACGGCAACGCTTTACGGGGAGCGTGCGTGTGAGGGTGCAGGTTAGTGTTAGCGAACGGGTTAGGATTAGGGGACGGTTCAGGGTCATGCTTCGGGGAAGGGTTAGGGTTAGGGTTCGGGCTAGGGTTAGGGTTAGGTGACGGGGACGGTTTAGGGTCCAGGTGAGGGTACGGCAACACTTTAGGGGGAGCGTGCGTGTGAGGGCGCGGGGTAGTGTTAGCGTACAGGTTAGGATTAGGGGACGGGTGAGGGTCAGGCTTCGGGGAAGGGTTAGGGTTAGGGTTCGGGCTAGGGTTAGAGTTAGGGGACGGGGACGGTTTAGGGTCCAGGTGAGGGGACGGCAACGTTTTAGGGGGATCGTGCGTGTGAGGGCGCGGGTTAGTGTTAGCGTACGGGTTAGGATTAGGGGACGGGTGAGGGTCAGGCTTCGGGGAAGGGTTAGGGTTAGGGTTCGGGCTAGGGTTAGGGTTAGGGGACGGGGACGCTTTAGGGTCCAGGTGAGGGTATGGTAATGCTTTAGGGGGAGCGTGCGTGTGAGGACGTGGGTTAGTGTTAGCGTACGGGTTAGGATTAGGGGACGGGTGAGGGTCAGGCTTCGGGGAAGTGTTAGGGTAAGGGTTCGGGCTAGGGTTAGGGTTAGGGGACGGGGACGGTTTAGGGTCCAGGTGAGGGTACGGCAACGCTTTAGGGGGAGCGTGCGTGTGAGGGCGCGGGTTAGTGTTAGCGTACGTGTTAGGATTAGGGGACGGGTGAGGTTCATGCTTCGGGGAAGGGATAGGGTTAGGGTTCGGGCTAGGGTTAGGGTTAGGTGACGGGGACGGTTTAGGGTCCAGGTGAGGATACGGCAACGCTTTAGGGGGAGCGTGCGTGTGAGGGCGTGGGGTAGTGTTAGCGTACGGGTTAGGATTAGGGGACGGGTGAGGGTCAGGCTTCGGGGAAGGGTTAGGGTTAGGGTTCGGGCTAGGGTTAGGGTTAGTGGACGGGGACGGTTTAGGGTCCAGGTGAGGGTACGGCAACGCTTTAGGGGGAGCGTGTGTGTGAGGGCGCGGGTTAGTGTTAGCGTACGGGTTAGGATTAGGGGACGGGTGAGGGTCAGGCTTCGGGGAAGGGTTAGGGTTAGGTTTCGGGCTACGCTTAGGGTTAGGGGATGGGGACGGTTTAGGGTCCAGGTGAGGGTACGGCAACGCTTTAGGGGGAGCATGCGTGTGAGGGCGCGGGTTAGTGTTAGCATACGGGTTAGGATTAGGGGACGGGTGAGGGTCAGGCTTCGGGGAAGGGTTAGGGTTAGGGTTCGGGCTAGGGTTAGGGTTAGGGGACGGGGACGGTTTAGGGTCCAGGTGAGGGTACGGCAACGCTTTAGGGGGAGCGTGCGTGTGAGAGCGCGGGTTAGTGTTAGCGTACGGGTTAGGATTAGGGGACGGGTGAGGGTCAGGCTTCAGGGAAGGGTTAGGGTTAGGGTTCGGGCTAGGGTTAGGGTTAGGGGACGGGGACGGTTTAGGGTCCAGGTGAGGGTACGGCAACGCTTTAGGGGGAGCGTGCGTGTGAGGGCGTGGGTTAGTGTTAGCGTACGGGTTAGGATTAGGGGACGGGTGAGGGTCAGGCTTCGGGGAAGGGTTAGGGTTAGGGTTCGGGCTAGGGTTAGGGTTAGGGGACGGGGACGGTTTAGGGTCCAGGTGAGGGTACGGCAACGCTTTAGGGGGAGCGTGCATGTGAGGGCGTGGGTTAGTGTTAGCGTACGGGTTAGGATTAGGGGACGGGTGAGGGTCAGGCTACGGGGAAGGGTTAGGGTTAGGGTTCGGGTTAGGGTTAGGGTTAGGGGACGGGGACGGTTTAGGGTCCAGGGGAGGGTACGGCAACGCTTTAGGTAGAGCGTGCGTGTGAGGGCGCGGGTTAGTGTTAGCGTACGGGTTAAGATTAGGGGACGGGTGAGGGTCAGGCTTCGGGGAAGGGTTAGGGGACGGGGACGGTTTAGGGTCCAGGTGAGGGTACGGCAACGCTTTATGGGGAGAGTGCGTGTGAGGGCGCGGGATAGTGTTAGCGTACGGGTTAGGATTAGGGGACGGGTGAGGGTCAGGCTTCGGGGAAGGGTTAGGGTTAGGGTTCGGGCTAGGGTTAGGGTTAGGGGATGGGGACGGTTTAGGGTCCAGGTGAGGGTACGGCAAATCTTTAGGGGGAGCGTGCGTGTGAGGGCGCGGGTTAGTGTTAGCGTATGGGTTAGGATTAGGGGACGGGTGAGGGTCAGGCTTTGGGGAAGTGTTAGGGTAAGGGTTCGGGCTAGGGTTAGGGTTAGGGGACGGGGACGGTTTAGGGTCCAGGTGAGGGTACGGCAACGCTTTAGGGGGAGCGTGCGTGTGAGGGCGCGGGTTAGTGTTAGCGTACGGGTTAGGATTAGGGGACGGGTGAGGGTCTGGCTTCGGGGAAGGGTTAGGGTTACGGTTCGGGCTAGGGTTAGGGTTAGGGGACGGGGACGGTTTAGGGTCCAGGTGAGGGTACGGCAACGCTTTAGGGGGAGCGTGCATGTGAGGGCGTGGGTTAGTGTTAGCGTACGGGTTAGGATTAGGGGACGGGTGAGGGTCAGGCTTCGGGGAAGCGTTAGGGTTAGGTTTCAGGCTAGGGTTAGGGTTAGGCGACGGGGACGGTTTAGGGTCCAGGTGAGGGTACGGCAACGCTTTAGGGGGAGCGTGCGTGTGAGGGCGCGGGTTAGTGTTAGCGTACGGGTTAGGATTAGGGGACGGGTGAGGGTCAGGCTTCGGGGAAGTTTTAGGGTTAGGGTTCGGGCTAGGGTTAGGGTTAGGGGACGGGGACGGTTTAGGGTCCAGGTGAGGGTACGGCAACGCTTTAGGGGGAGCGTGCGTGTGAGGGCGCGGGTTAGTGTTAGCGTACGGGTTAGGATTAGGGGACGTGTGAGGGTCATGCTTCGGGGAAGGGTTAGGGTTAGGGTTCGGGCTAGGGTTAGGGTTAGGGGACGGGGACGGTTTAGGGTCCAGGTGAGGGTACGGCAACGCTTTAGGGGGAGCGTGGGTGTGAGGGCGTGGGTTAGTGTTAGCGTACGGGTTAGGATTAGGGGACGGGTGAGGGTCAGGCTTCGGGGAAGGGTTAGAGTTACGGTTCGGGCTAGGGTTAGGGTTAGGGGACGGGGATGGTTTAGGGTCCATGTGAGGGTACGGCAACGCTTTAGGGGGAGCGTGCATGTGAGGGCGTGGGTTAGTGTTAGCGTACGGGTTAGGATTAGGGGACGGGTGAGGGTCAGGCTTCGGGGAAGCGTTAGTGTTAGGGTTCGGGCTAGGGTTAGGGTTAGGGGACGGGGACGGTTTAGGGTCCAGGTGAGGGTACGGCAACGCTTTAGGGGGAGCGTGCGTGTGAGGGCACGGGTTAGTGTTAGCGTACGGGTTAAGATTAGGGGACGGGTGAGGGTCAGGCTTCGGGGAAGGGTTAGGGTTAGGGTTCGGGCTAGGGTTAGGGTTAGGGGACGGGGACGGTTTAGGGTCCAGGTGAGGGTACGGCAACGCTTTAGGGGGAGCGTGGGTGTGAGGGCGTGGGTTAGTGTTAGCGTACGGGTTAGGATTAGGGGACGGGTGAGGGTCAGGCTTCGGGGAAGGGTTAGAGTTAGGGTTCGGGCTAGGGTTAGGGTTAGGGAACGGGGACGGTTTAGGGTCCAGGTGAGGGTACGGCAACGCTTTAGGGGGAGCGTGCGTGTGAGGGCGCGGGTTAGTGTTAGCGTACGGGTTAGGATTAGGGGACGGATGAGGGTCAGGCTTCTGGGAAGGGTTAGGGTTAGGGTTCGGGCTAGGGTTAGTGTTAGGGGACGGGGACGGTTTAGGGTCCAGGTGAGGGTACGGCAACGCATTAGGGGGAGCGTGCGTGTGAGGGCGCGGGTTAGTGTTAGCGTAAGACTTAGGATTAGGGGACGGGTGAGGGTCAGGCTTCGGGGAAGGGTTAGGGTTCGGGCTAGGGTTAGGGTTAGGGGACGGGGACGGTTTAGGGTCCAGATGAGGGTACAGCAACGCTTTAGGGGGAGCGTGCGTGTGAGGGCGCGGGTTAGTGTTAGCGTACGGGTTAGGATTAGGGGACGGGTGAGGGTCAGGCTTCGGGGAAGTTTTAGGGTTAGGGTTCGGGCTAGGGTTAGGGTTAGGGGACGGGGACGGTTTAGGGTCCAGGTGAGGGTACGGCAACGCTTTAGGGGGAGCGTGCGTGTGAGGGCGCGGGTTAGTGTTAGCGTACGGGTTAGGATTAGGGGACGTGTGAGGGTCATGCTTCGGGGAAGGGTTAGGGTTAGGGTTCGGGCTAGGGTTAGGGTTAGGGGACGGGGACGGTTTAGGGTCCAGGTGAGGGTACGGCAACGCTTTAGGGGGAGCGTGGGTGTGAGGGCGTGGGTTAGTGTTAGCGTACGGGTTAGGATTAGGGGACGGGTGAGGGTCAGGCTTCGGGGAAGGGTTAGAGTTACGGTTCGGGCTAGGGTTAGGGTTAGGGGACGGGGATGGTTTAGGGTCCATGTGAGGGTACGGCAACGCTTTAGGGGGAGCGTGCATGTGAGGGCGTGGGTTAGTGTTAGCGTACGGGTTAGGATTAGGGGACGGGTGAGGGTCAGGCTTCGGGGAAGCGTTAGGATTAGGGTTCGGGCTAGGGTTAGGGTTAGGGGACGGGGACGGTTTAGGGTCCAGGTGAGGGTACGGCAACGCTTTAGGGGGAGCGTGCGTGTGAGGGCACGGGTTAGTGTTAGCGTACGGGTTAAGATTAGGGGACGGGTGAGGGTCAGGCTTCGGGGAAGGGTTAGGGTTAGGGTTCGGGCTAGGGTTAGGATTAGGGGACGGGGACGGTTTAGGGTCCAGGTGAGGGTACGGCAACGCTTTAGGGGGAGCGTGGGTGTGAGGGCGTGGGTTAGTGTTAGCGTACGGGTTAGGATTAGGGGACGGGTGAGGGTCAGGCTTCGGGGAAGGCTTAGAGTTAGGGTTCGGCCTAGGGTTAGGGTTAGGGAACGGGGACGGTTTAGGGTCCAGGTGAGGGTACGGCAACGCTTTAGGGGGAGCGTGCGTGTGAGGGCGCGGGTTAGTGTTAGCGTACGGGTTAAGATTAGGGGACGGATGAGGGTCAGGCTTCTGGGAAGGGTTAGGGTTAGGGTTCGGGCTAGGGTTAGGGTTAGGGGACGGGGACGGTTTAGGGTCCAGGTGAGGGTACGGCAACGCTTTAGGGGGAGCGTGCATGTGAGGGCGCGGGTTAGTGTTAGCGTAAGACTTAGGATTAGGGGACGGGTGAGGGTCAGGCTTCGGGGAAGGGTTAGGGTTCGGGCTAGGGTTAGGGTTAGGGGACGGGGACGGTTTAGGGTCCAGATGAGGGTACAGCAACGCTTTAGGGGGAGCGTGCGTGTGAGGGCGTGGGGTAGTGTTAGCGTACGGGTTAGGATTAGGCGACGGGTGAGGGTCAGGCTTCGGGGAAGGGTTAGGGTTAGGGTTCGGGCTAGGGTTAGGGTTAGGGGACGGGGACGGTTTAGGGTCCAGGTGAGGGGACGGCAACGCTTTAGGGGGAGCGTGCGTGTAAGGGCGCGGGTTAGTGTTAGCGTACGGGTTAGGATTAGGGGACGGGTGAGGGTCAGGCTTCGGGGAAGGCTTAGGGTTAGGGTTCGGGCTAGGGTTAGGGTTAGGGGACGGGGACGGTTTAGGGTCCAGGTGAGGGTACGGCAACGCTTTAGGGGGAGCGTGCGTGTGAGGGCGCGGGTTAGTGTTAGCGTACGGGTTAGGATTAGGGGACGGGTGAGGGTCAGGCTTCGGGGAAGGGTTAGGGTTAGGGTTCGGGCTAGGGTTAGGGTTAGGGGACGGGGACGATTTAGGGTCCAGGTGAGGGTACAGCAACGCTTTAGGGGGAGCGTGCATGTGAGGGCGCGGGTTAGTGTTAGCGTACGGGTTAGGATTAGGGGACGGGTGAGGGTCAGGCTTCGGGGAAGGTTTAGGGTTAGGGTTCGGGCTAGGGTTAGGGTTAGGGGACGGGGACGGTTGAGGGTCCAGGTGAGGGTACGGCAACGCTTTAGGGGGAGCCTGCGTGTGAGGGCGCGGGTTAGTGTTAGCGTACGGGTTAGGATTAGGGGACGGGTGAGGGTCAGGCTTCGGGGAAGTGTTAGTGTTAGGGTTCGGGCTAGGGTTAGGGTTAGGGGACGGGGACGGTTTAGGGTCCAGGTGAGGGTACGGCAACGCTTTAGGGGGAGCGTGCGTGTGAGGGCGCGGGTTAGTGTTAGCGTACGGGTTAGGATTAGGGGACGGATGAGGGTCAGGCTTCGGGGAAGGGTTAGGGTTAGGGTTCGGGCTAGGGTTAGGGTTAGGGGACGGGGACGGTTTAGGGTCCAGGTGAGGGTACGGCAACGCTTTAGGGGGAGCGTGCGTGTGAGGGCGCGGGTTAGTGTTAGCGTACGGGTTAGGATTAGAGGACGGGTGAGGGTCAGGCTTCGGGGAAGTGTTAGGGTTAGGGTTCGGGCTAGGGTTAGGGTTAGGTGACGGGGACGGTTTAGGGTCCAGGTGAGGGTACGGCAACGCTTTAGAGGGAGCGTGCGTGTGAGGGCGCGGGGTAGTGTTAGCGTACTGGTTAGGATTAGGGGACGGGTGAGGGTCAGGCTTCGGGGAAGGGTTAGAGTTAGGGTTTGGGCTAGGGTTAGGTTTAGGGGACGGGGACGGTTTAGGGTCCAGGTGAGGGTACGGCAACGCTTTAGGGGGACCGTGCGTGTGAGGGCGCGGGTTAGTGTTAGCGTACGGGTTAGGATTAGGGGACGGGTGAGGGTCAGGCTTCGGGGAAGGGTTAGGGTTAGGGTTCGGGCTAGGGTTAGGGTTAGGGGACGGGGACAGTTTAGGGTCCAGGTGAGGGTACGGCAACGCTTTACGGGGAGCGTGCGTGTGAGGGTGCGGGTTATTGTTAGCGTACGGGTTAGGATTAGGGGACGGTTCAGTGTCATGCTTCGGGGAAGGGTTAGGGTTCGGGCTAGGGTTAGGGTTAGGTCACGGGGACGATTTAGGGTCCAGGTGAGTGTACGGCAACACTTTAGGGGGAGCGTGGGTGTGAGGGCGCGGGTTAGTGTTAGCGTACGGGTTAGGATTAGGGGACGGGTGAGGGTCAGGCTTCGGGGAAGGGTTAGGGTTAGGGTTCGGGCTAGGGTTAGGGTTAGGGGACGGGGACGGTTTAGGATCCAGGTGAGGGTACGGCAACGCTTTAGGGGGAGCGTGCGTGTGAGGGCATGGGTTAGTGTTAGCGTACGGGTTAGGATTAGGGGACGGGTGAGGGTCAGGCTTCGGGGAAGGGTTAGGGTTAGGGTTCGGGCTAGGGTTAGGGTTAGGGGACGGGGACGATTTAGGGTCCAGGTGAGGGTACGGCAACGCTTTAGGGGGAGCGTGCATGTGAGGGCGTGGGTTAGTGTTAGCATACGGGTTAGGATTAGGGGACGGGTGAGGGTCAGGCTTCGGGGAAGCGTTAGGGTTAGGGTTCGGGCTAGGGTGAGGGTTAGGGGACGGGGACTGTTTAGGGTCCAGGTGAGGGTACGGCAACGCTTTAGGGGGAGCGTGCGTGTGAGGGGGCGGGTTAGTGTTAGCGTATGGGTTAGGATTAGGGGACGGGTGAGGGTCAGGCTTCGGGGAAGGTTTAGGGTTAGGGTTCGGGCTACGGTTAGGGTTAGGGGACGTGGATGGTTTAGGGTCCAGGTGAGGGTACGGCAACGCTTTAGGGGGAGCGTGCATGTGAGGGCGCGGGTTAGTGTTAGCGTACGGGTTAGGATTAGGGGACGGGTGAGGGTCAGGCTTCGGGGAAGAGTTAGGGTTAGGGTTCGGGCTATGGTTAGGGTTAGGGGACGGGGACGGTTTAGGGTCCAGGTGAGGGTACGGCAATGCTTTAGGGGGAGCGTGCGTGTGAGGGCGCGGGTTAGTGTTAGCGTACGTGTTAGGATTAGGGGACGGGTGAGGGTCAGGCTTCGGGGAAGGGTTAGGGTTAGGGTTCGGGCTAGGGTTAGGGTTAGGGGACGGGGACGGTTTAGGGTCCAGGTGAGGGTACGGCAACGCTTTAGGGGGAGCGTGCGTGTGAGGGCGCGGGGTAGTGTTAGCGTACGGGTTAGGATTAGGGGACGGGTGAGGGTCAGGCTTCGGGGAAGGGTTAGGGTTAGGGTTCGGGCTAGGGTTAGGGTTAGGGGAGAGGGACGGTTTAGGGTCCAGGTGAGGGTACGGCAACGCTTTAGGGGGAGCGTGCGTGTGAGGGCGCGGGTTAGTGTTAGCGTACGGGTTAGGATTAGGGGACGGGTGAAGGTCAGGCTTCGGGGAAGGGTTAGGGTTAGGGTTCGGGCTAGGGTTAGGGTTAAGGGACAGGGACGGTTTAGGGTCCACGTGAGGGTACGGCAACGCTTTAGGGGGAGCGTGCGTGTGAGGGCGCGGGTTAGTGTTATCGTACGGGTTAGGATTAGTGGATGGGTGAGGGTCAGGCTTCGGGGAAGGGTTAGGGTTAGGGTTCGGGCTAGGGTCAGGGTTAGGGGACGGGGACGGTTTAGGGTCCAGGTGAGTGTACGGCAACGCTTTAGGGGGAGCGTGCGTATGAGGGCGCGGGTTAGTGTTAGCGTACGGGTTAGGATTAGGGGACGGGTGAGGGTCAGGCTACGGGGAAGGGTTAGGGTTAGGGTTCGGGTTAGGGTTAGGGTTAGGGGACGGGGACGGTTTAGGGTCCAGGGGAGTGTACGGCAACGCTTTAGGTGGAGCGTGCGTGTGAGGGCGCGGGTTAGTGTTAGCGTACGGGTTAAGATTAGGGGACGGGTGAGGGTCAGGCTTCGGGGAAGGGTTAGGGGACGGGGACGGTTTAGGGTCCAGGTGAGGGTACGGCAACGCTTTATGGGGAGAGTGCGTGTGAGGGCGCGGGATAGTGTTAGCGTACGGGTTAGGATTAGGGGACGGGTGAGGGTCAGGCTTCGGGGAAGGGTTAGGGTTAGGGTTCGGGCTAGGGTTAGGGTTAGGGGATGGGGACGGTTTAGGGTCCAGGTGAGGGTACGGCAAATCTTTAGGGGGAGCGTGCGTGTGAGGGCGCGGGTTAGTGTTAGCGTATGGGTTAGGATTAGGGGACGGGTGAGGGTCAGGCTTTGGGGAAGTGTTAGGGTAAGGGTTCGGGCTAGGGTTAGGGTTAGGGGACGGGGACGGTTTAGGGTCCAGGTGAGGGTACGGCAACGCTTTAGGGGGAGCGTGCGTGTGAGGGCGCGGGTTAGTGTTAGCGTACGGGTTAGGATTAGGGGACGTGTGAGGGTCTGGCTTCGGAGAAGGGTTAGGGTTACGGTTCGGGCTAGGGTTAGGGTTAGGGGACGGGGACGGTTTAGGGTCCAGGTGAGGGTACGGCAACGCTTTAGGGGGAGCGTGCATGTGAGGGCGTGGGTTAGTGTTAGCGTACGGGTTAGGATTAGGGGACGGGTGAGGGTCAGGCTTCGGGGAAGCGTTAGGGTTAGGTTTCAGGCTAGGGTTAGGGTTAGGCGACGGGGACGGTTTAGGGTCCAGGTGAGGGTACGGCAACGCTTTAGGGGGAGCGTGCGTGTGAGGGCGCGGGTTAGTGTTAGCGTACGGGTTAGGATTAGGGGACGGGTGAGGGTCAGGCTTCGGGGAAGTTTTAGGGTTAGGGTTCGGGCTAGGGTTAGGGTTAGGGGACGGGGACGGTTTAGGGTCCAGGTGAGGGTACGGCAACGCTTTAGGGGGAGCGTGCGTGTGAGGGCGCGGGTTAGTGTTAGCGTACGGGTTAGGATTAGGGGACGTGTGAGGGTCATGCTTCGGGGAAGGGTTAGGGTTAGGGTTCGGGCTAGGGTTAGGGTTAGGGGACGGGGACGGTTTAGGGTCCAGGTGAGGGTACGGCAACGCTTTAGGGGGAGCGTGGGTGTGAGGGCGTGGGTTAGTGTTAGCGTACGGGTTAGGATTAGGGGACGGGTGAGGGTCAGGCTTCGGGGAAGGGTTAGAGTTACGGTTCGGGCTAGGGTTAGGGTTAGGGGACGGGGATGGTTTAGGGTCCAGGTGAGGGTACGGCAACGCTTTAGGGGGAGCGTGGGTGTGAGGGCGTGGGTTAGTGTTAGCGTACGGGTTAAGATTAGGGGACGGGTGAGGGTCAGGCTTCGGGGAAGGGTTAGGGGACGGGGACGGTTTAGGGTCCAGGTGAGGGTACGGCAACGCTTTAGGGGGACCGTGCGTGTGAGGGCGTGGGGTAGTGTTAGCGTACGGGTTAGGATTAGGGGACGGGTGAGGGTCAGGCTTCGGGGAAGTGTTAGGGTTAGGGTTCGGGCTAGGGTTAGGGTTAGGGGACGGGGACGCTTTAGTTTCCAGGTGAGGGTACGGCAACGCTTTAGGGGGAGCGTGCGTGTGAGGGCGCGGGTTAGTGTTAGCGTACGGGTTAGGATTAGGGGACGGGTGAGGGTCAGGCTTCGGGGAAGGGTTAGTGTTAGGGTTCGGGATAGGGTTAGGGTTAGGGGACGGGGACGGCTTAGGGTCCAGGTGAGGGTATGGGAACGCTTTAGGGGGACCGTGCGTGTGAGGGCGCGGGTTAGTGTTAGCGTACGGGTTAGGATTATGGGACGGGTGAGGGTCAGGCTTCGGGTGAGTGTTAGGGTTAGGGTTCGGGCTAGGGTTTGGGTTAGGTGACGGGGACGGTTTAGGGTCCAGGTGAGGGTACGGCAACGCTTTAGGGGGAGCGTGCGTGTGAGGGCGCAGGGTAGTGTTAGCGTACGGGTTAGGATTAGGGGACGGGTGAGGGTCAGGCTTCGGGGAAGGGTTAGGGTTAGGGTTCGGGCTAGGGTTAGGTTTAGGGGACGGGGACGGTTTAGGGTCCAGGTGAGGGTACGGCAACGCTTTAGGGGGAGCGTGCGTGTGAGGGCGCGGGTTAGTGTTAGCGTACGGGTTAGGATTAGGGGACGGGTGAGGGTCAGGCTTCAGGGAAGGGTTAGGGTTAGGGTTCGGGCTAGGGTTAGGGTTAGGGGACGGGGACAGTTTAGGGTCCAGGTGAGGGTACGGCAACACTTTACGGGGAGCGTGCGTGTGAGGGCGCGGGTTAGTGTTAGCGTACGGGTTAGGATTAGGGGACGGTTCAGGGTCATGCTTCGGGGAAGGGTTAGGGTTAGGGTTCGGGCTAGGGTTAGGGTTAGGTGACGGGGACGGTTTACGGTCCAGGTGAGGGTACGGCAACACTTTAGGGGGAACGTGCGTGTGAGGGCGTGGGGTAGTGTTAGCGTACGGGTTAGGATTAGGGGACGGTTGAGGGTCAGGCTTCGGGGAAGGATTAGGGTTAGTGTTCGGGCTAGGGTTAGAGTTAGGGGACGGGGACGGTTTAGGGTCCAGGTGAGGGGACGGCAACGTTTTAGGGGGAGCGTGCGTGTGAGGGCGCGGGTTAGTGCTAGCGTACGGGTTAGGATTAGGGGACGGGTGAGGGTCAGGCTTCGGGGAAGGGTTAGGGTTAGGGTTCGGGCTAGGGTTAGGGTTAGGGGACGGGGACGCTTTAGGGTCCAGGTGAGGGTATGGCAATGCTTTAGGGGTAGCGTGCGTGTGAGGGCGTGGGTTAGTGTTAGCGTACGGGTTAGAATTAGGGGACGGGTGAGGGTCAGGCTTCGGGGAAGTGTTAGGGTAAGGGTTCGGGCTAGGGTTAGGGTTAGGGGACGGGGACGGTTTAGGGTCCAGGTGAGGGGACGGCAACGCTTTAGGGGGAGCGTGCGTGTGAGGGCGCGGGTTAGTGTTAGCGTACGGGTTAGGATTAGGGGACGGGTGAGGGTCAGGCTTCGGTGAAGGGTTAGGGTTATGGTTCGGGCTAGGGTTAGGGTTAGGGGACGGGGACGGTTTAGGGTCCAGGTGAGGGTACGGCAATGCTTTAGGGGGAGCGTGCGTGTGAGGGCGCGGGTTAGTGTTAGCGTACGGGTTAGGATTAGGGGACGGGTGAGGCTCAGGCTTCGGGGAAGGGTTAGGGTTAGGGTTCGGGCTAGGGTTAGGGTTAGGGGACGGGGACGGTTTAGGGTCCAGTTGAGGGTATGGCAACGCTTTAGGGGGAGCGTGCGTGTGAGGGCGCGGGTTAGTGTTAGCGTACGGGTTAGGATTAGGGGACGGGTGAGGGTCAGGCTTCGGGGAAGTGTTAGTGTTAGGGTTCGGGCTAGGGTTAGGGTTAGGGGACGGGGACGGTTTAGGGTCCAGGTGAGGGTACGGCAACGCTTTAGGGGGAGCGTGCGTGTGAGGGCGCGGGTTAGTGTTAGCGTACGGGTTAGGATTAGGGGACGGATGAGGGTCAGGCTTCGGGGAAGGGTTAGGGTTAGGGTTCGGGCTAGGGTTAGGGTTAGGGGACGGGGACGGTTTAGGGTCCAGGTGAGGGTACGGCAACGCTTTAGGGGGAGCGTGCGTGTGAGGGCGCGGGTTAGTGTTAGCGTACGGGTTAGGATTAGAGGACGGGTGAGGGTCAGGCTTCGGGGAAGTGTTAGGGTTAGGGTTCGGGCTAGGGTTAGGGTTAGGTGACGGGGACGGTTTAGGGTCCAGGTGAGGGTACGGCAACGCTTTAGAGGGAGCGTGCGTGTGAGGGCGCGGGGTAGTGTTAGCGTACTGGTTAGGATTAGGGGACGGGTGAGGGTCAGGCTTCGGGGAAGG
Organism: Delphinus delphis; assembly: GCF_949987515.2. Lineage (NCBI taxonomy): Eukaryota > Metazoa > Chordata > Mammalia > Artiodactyla > Delphinidae > Delphinus > Delphinus delphis. The sequence continues at coordinate 1,299,606 of NC_082685.1, read as the reverse complement.
GTTAGAGTTAGGGTTTGGGCTAGGGTTAGGTTTAGGGGACGGGGACGGTTTAGGGTCCAGGTGAGGGTACGGCAACGCTTTAGGGGGACCGTGCGTGTGAGGGCGCGGGTTAGTGTTAGCGTACGGGTTAGGATTAGGGGACGGGTGAGGGTCAGGCTTCGGGGAAGGGTTAGGGTTAGGGTTCGGGCTAGGGTTAGGGTTAGGGGACGGGGACAGTTTAGGGTCCAGGTGAGGGTACGGCAACGCTTTACGGGGAGCGTGGTGTGAGGGTGCGGGTTATTGTTAGCGTACGGGTTAGGATTAGGGGACGGTTCAGGGTCATGCTTCGGGGAAGGGTTAGGGTTCGGGCTAGGGTTAGGGTTAGGTCACGGGGACGATTTAGGGTCCAGGTGAGTGTACGGCAACACTTTAGGGGGAGCGTGGGTGTGAGGGCGCGGGTTAGTGTTAGCGTACGGGTTAGGATTAGGGGACGGGTGAGGGTCACGCTTCAGGGAAGGGTTAGGGTTAGGGTTCGGGCTAGGTTTAGGGTTAGGGGACGGGGATGGTTTAGGGTCCAGGTGAGGGTACGGCAACGCTTTAGGGGGAGCGTGCGTGTGAGGGCGTGGGTTACTGTTAGCGTATGGGTTAGGATTTGGGGACGGGTGAGGGTCAGGCTTCGGGGAAGTGTTAGGGTTAGGGTTCGGGCTAGGGTTAGGGTTAGGGGACGGGGACGGTTTAGGGTCCAGGTGAGGGTACGGCAACGCTTTAGGGGGAGCGTGCGTGTGAGGGCGCGGGTTAGTGTTAGCGTACGGGTTAGGATTAGGGGACGGGTGAGGGTCAGGCTTCGGGGAAGGGTTAGGGTTAGGGTTCGGGCTAGGGTTAGGGTTAGGGGACGGGGACGGTTTAGGGTCCAGGTGAGGGTACGGCAACGCTTTAGGGGGAGCGTGCGTGTCAGGGCGCGGGTTAGTGTTAGCGTACGGGTTAGGATTAGGGGACGGGTGAGGGTCAGGCTTCGGGGAAGGGTTAGGGTTAGGGTTCGGGCTAGGGTTAGGGTTAGGGGACGGGGACGGTTTAGGGTCCAGGTGATTGTACGGCAACGCTTTAGGGGGAGCGTGCGTGTGAGGGCATGGGTTAGTGTTAGCGTACGGGTTAGGATTAGGGGACGGGTGAGGGTCAGGCTTCGGGGAAGCGTTAGGGTTAGGTTTCAGGCTAGGGTTAGGGTTAGGCGACGGGGACGGTTTAGGGTCCAGGTGAGGGTACGGCAACGCTTTAGGGGGAGCGTGCGTGTGAGGGCGCGGGTTAGTGTTAGCGTACGGGTTAGGATTAGGGGACGGGTGAGGGTCAGGCTTCGGGGAAGTTTTAGGGTTAGGGTTCGGGCTAGGGTTAGGGTTAGGGGACGGGGACGGTTTAGGGTCCAGGTGAGGGTACGGCAACGCTTTAGGGGGAGCGTGCGTGTGAGGGCGCGGGTTAGTGTTAGCGTACGGGTTAGGATTAGGGGACGTGTGAGGGTCATGCTTCGGGGAAGGGTTAGGGTTAGGGTTCGGGCTAGGGTTAGGGTTAGGGGACGGGGACGGTTTAGGGTCCAGGTGAGGGTACGGCAACGCTTTAGGGGGAGCGTGGGTGTGAGGGCGTGGGTTAGTGTTAGCGTACGGGTTAGGATTAGGGGACGGGTGAGGGTCAGGCTTCGGGGAAGGGTTAGAGTTACGGTTCGGGCTAGGGTTAGGGTTAGGGGACGGGGATGGTTTAGGGTCCAGGTGAGGGTACGGCAACGCTTTAGGGGGAGCGTGGGTGTGAAGGCGTGGGTTAGTGTTAGCGTACGGGTTAAGATTAGGGGACGGGTGAGGGTCAGGCTTCGGGGAAGGGTTAGGGGACGGGGACGGTTTAGGGTCCAGGTGAGGGTACGGCAACGCTTTAGGGGGACCGTGCGTGTGAGGGCGTGGGGTAGTGTTAGCGTACGGGTTAGGATTAGGGGACGGGTGAGGGTCAGGCTTCGGGGAAGGGTTAGGGTTAGAGTTCGGGCTAGGGTTAGGGTTAGGGGACGGGGACGCTTTAGGGTCCAGGTGAGGGTACGGCAACGCTTTAGGGGGAGCGTGCGTGTGAGGGCGCGGGTTAGTGTTAGCGTACGGGTTAGGATTAGGGGACGGGTGAGGGTCAGGCTTCGGGGAAGGGTTAGTGTTAGGGTTCGGGATAGGGTTAGGGTTAGGGGACGGGGACGGTTTAGGGTCCAGGTGAGGGTATGGCAACGCTTTAGGGGGACCGTGCGTGTGAGGGCGCGGGTTAGTGTTAGCGTACGGGTTAGGATTAGGGGACGGGTGAGGGTCAGGCTTCGGGTGAGTGTTAGGGTTAGGGTTCGGGCTAGGGTTTGGGTTAGGTGACGGGGACGGTTTAGGGTCCAGGTGACGGTACGGCAACGCTTTAGGGGGAGCGTGCGTGTGAGGGCGCAGGGTAGTGTTAGCGTACGGGTTAGGATTAGGGGACGGGTGAGGGTCAGGCTTCGGGGAAGGGTTAGGGTTAGGGTTCGGGCTAGGGTTAGGTTTAGGGGACGGGGACGGTTTAGGGTCCAGGTGAGGGTACGGCAACGCTTTAGGGGGAGCGTGCGTGTGAGGGCGCGGGTTAGTGTTAGCGTACGGGTTAGGATTAGGGGACGGGTGAGGGTCAGGCTTCAGGGAAGGGTTAGGGTTAGGGTTCGGGCTAGGGTTAGGGTTAGGGGACGGGGACAGTTTAGGGTCCAGGTGAGGGTACGGCAACACTTTACGGGGAGCGTGCGTGTGAGGGCGCGGGTTAGTGTTAGCGTACGGGTTAGGATTAGGGGACGGTTCAGGGTCATGCTTCGGGGAAGGGTTAGTGTTAGGGTTCGGGCTAGGGTTAGGGTTAGGTGACGGGGACGGTTTACGGTCCAGGTGAGGGTACGGCAACACTTTAGGGGGAGCGTGCGTGTGAGGGCGCGGGGTAGTGTTAGCGTACGGGTTAGGATTAGGGGACGGGTGAGGGTCAGGCTTCGGGGAAGGATTAGGGTTAGTGTTCGGGCTAGGGTTAGAGTTAGGGGACGGGGACGGTTTAGGGTCCAGGTGAGGGGACGGCAACGTTTTAGGGGGAGCGTGCGTGTGAGGGCGCGGGTTAGTGCTAGCGTACGGGTTAGGATTAGGGGACGGGTGAGGGTCAGGCTTCGGGGAAGGGTTAGGGTTAGGGTTCGGGCTAGGGTTAGGGTTAGGGGACGGGGACGATTTAGGGTCCAGGTGAGGGTATGGCAATGCTTTAGGGGTAGCGTGCGTGTGAGGGCGTGGGTTAGTGTTAGCGTACGGGTTAGAATTAGGGGACGGGTGAGGGTCAGGCTTCGGGGAAGTGTTAGGGTAAGGGTTCGGGCTAGGGTTAGGGTTAGGGGACGGGGACGGTTTAGGGTCCAGGTGAGGGGACGGCAACGCTTTAGGGGGAGCGTGCGTGTGAGGGCGCGGGTTAGTGTTAGCGTACGGGTTAGGATTAGGGGACGGGTGAGGGTCAGGCTTCGGTGAAGGGTTAGGGTTATGGTTCGGGCTAGGGTTAGGGTTAGGGGACGGGGACGGTTTAGGGTCCAGGTGAGGGTACGGCAATGCTTTAGGGGGAGCGTGCGTGTGAGGGCGCGGGTTAGTGTTAGCGTACGGGTTAGGATTAGGGGACGGGTGAGGCTCAGGCTTCGGGGAAGGGTTAGGGTTAGGGTTCGGGCTAGGGTTAGGGTTAGGGGACGGGGACGGTTTAGGGTCCAGTTGAGGGTATGGCAACGCTTTAGGGGGAGCGTGCGTGTGAGGGCGCGGGTTAGTGTTAGCGTACGGGTTAGGATTAGGGGACGGGTGAGGGTCAGGCTTCGGGGAAGTGTTAGTGTTAGGGTTCGGGCTAGGGTTAGGGTTAGGGGACGGGGACGGTTTAGGGTCCAGGTGAGGGTACGGCAACGCTTTAGGGGGAGCGTGCGTGTGAGGGCGCGGGTTAGTGTTAGCGTACGGGTTAGGATTAGGGGACGGATGAGGGTCAGGCTTCGGGGAAGGGTTAGGGTTAGGGTTCGGGCTAGGGTTAGGGTTAGGGGACGGGGACAGTTTAGGGTCCAGGTGAGGGTACGGCAACGCTTTAGGGGGAGCGTGCGTGTGAGGGCGCGGGTTAGTGTTAGCGTACGGCTTAGGATTAGGGGACGGGTGAGGGTCAGGCTTCGGGGAAGGGTTAGGGTTAGGGTTCGGGCTAGGGTTAGGGTTAGGGGACGGGGACAGTTTAGGGTCCAGGTGAGGGTACGGCAACGCTTTACGGGGAGCGTGCGTGTGAGGGTGCGGGTTATTGTTAGCGTACGGGTTAGGATTAGGGGACGGTTCAGGATCATGCTTCGGGGAAGGGTTAGGGTTCGGGCTAGGGTTAGGGTTAGGTCACGGGGATGATTTAGGGTCCAGGTGAGTGTACGGCAACACTTTAGGGGGAGCGTGGGTGTGAGGGCGCGGGTTAGTGTTAGCGTACGGGTTAGGATTAGGGGACGGGTGAGGGTCAGGCTTCGGGGAAGGGTTAGGGTTAGGGTTCGGGCTAGGGTTAGGGTTAGGGGACGGGGACGGTTTAGGGTCCAGGTGAGGGTACGGCAACGCTTTAGGGGGAGCGTGCATGTGAGGGCGTGGGTTAGTGTTAGCGTACGGGTTAGGATTAGGGGACGGGTGAGGGTCAGGCTTCGGGGAAGCGTTAGGGTTAGGGTTCGGGCTAGGGTGAGGGTTAGGGGACGGGGACTGTTTAGGGTCCAGGTGAGGGTACGGCAACGCTTTAGGGGGAGCGTGCGTGTGAGGGGGCGGGTTAGTGTTAGCGTACGGGTTAGGATTAGGGGACGGGTGAGGGTCAGGCTTCGGGGAAGGTTTAGGGTTAGGGTTCGGGCTACGGTTAGGGTTAGGGGACGTGGATGGTTTAGGGTCCAGGTGAGGGTACGGCAACGCTTTAGGGGGAGCGTGCATGTGAGGGCGCGGGTTAGTGTTAGCGTACGGGTTAGGATTAGGGGACGGGTGAGGGTCAGGCTTCGGGGAAGAGTAAGGGTTAGGGTTCGGGCTAGGGTTAGGGTTAGGGGACGGGGACGGTTTAGGGTCCAGGTGAGGGTACGGCAATGCTTTAGGGGGAGCGTGCGTGTGAGGGCGCGGGTTAGTGTTAGCGTACGTGTTAGGATTAGGGGACGGGTGAGGGTCAGGCTTCGGGGAAGGGTTAGGGTTAGGGTTCGGGCTAGGGTTAGGGTTAGGGGACGGGGACGGTTTAGGGTCCAGGTGAGGGTACGGCAACGCTTTAGGGGGAGCGTGCGTGTGAGGGCGCGGGGTAGTGTTAGCGTACGGGTTAGGATTAGGGGACGGGTGAGGGTCAGGCTTCGGGGAAGGGTTAGGGTTAGGGTTCGGGCTAGGGTTAGGGTTAGGGTATGGGGACGGTTTAGGGTCCAGGTGAGGGTACGGCAACGCTTTAGGGGGAGCGTGCGTGTGAGGGCGCGGGTTAGTGTTAGCGTACGGGTTAGGATTAGGGGACGGGTGAGGGTCAGGCTTCGGGGAAGTGTTAGGGTTAGGGTTCGGGCTAGGGTTAGGGTTAGAGGATGGGGACGGTTTAGGGTCCAGGTGAGGGTGCGGCAAAGCTTTAGGGGGAGCGTGCGTGTGAGGGCGCGGGTTAGTGTTAGCGTATGGGTTAGGATTAGGGGACGGGTGAGGGTCAGGCTTTGGGGAAGTGTTAGGGTAAGGGTTCGGGCTAGGGTTAGGGTTAGGGGACGGGGACGGTTTAGGGTCCAGGTGAGGGTACGGCAACGCTTTAGGGGGAGCGTGCGTGTGAGGGCGCGGGTTAGTGTTAGCGTACGGGTTAGGATTAGGGGACGGGTGAGGGTCAGGCTTCGGGGAAGCGTTAGGGTTACGGTTCGGGCTAGGGTTAGGGTTAGGGGACGGGGACGGTTTAGGGTCCAGGTGAGGGTACGGCAACGCTTTAGGGGGAGCGTGCATGTGAGGGCGTGGGTTAGTGTTAGCGTACGGGTTAGGATTAGGGGACGGGTGAGGGTCAGGCTTCGAGGAAGCGTTAGGGTTAGGGTTCAGGCTAGGGTTAGGGTTAGGGGACGGGGACGGTTTAGGGTCCAGGTGAGGGTACGGCAACGCTTTAGGGGGAGCGTGCGTGTGAGGGCGCGGGTTAGTGTTAGCGTACGGGTTAGGATTAGGGGACGGGTGAGGGTCAGGCTTCGGGGAAGGGTTAGGGTTAGGGTTCGGGCTAGGGTTAGGGTTAGGGGACGGGGACGGTTTAGGGTCCAGGTGAGGGTACGGCAACGCTTTAGGGGGAGCGTGCGTGTGAGGGCGCGGGTTAGTGTTAGCGTGCGGGTTAGGATTATGGGACGGGTGAGGGTCAGGCTTCGGGGAAGGGTTAGGGTTAGGGTTCGGGCTAGGGTTAGGGTTAGGGGACGGGGACGGTTTAGGGTCCAGGTGAGGGTACGGCAACGCTTTAGGGGGAGCGTCGGTGTGAGGGCGCAGGTTAGTGTTAGCGTACGGGTTAGGATTAGGGGACGGGTGAGGTTTAGGCTTCGGGGAAGGGTTAGGGTTAGGGTTCGGGCTAGGGTTAGGGTTAGGGGATGGGGACGGTTTAGCGTCCAGGTGAGGGTACGGCAATGCTTTAGGGGGAGCGTGCGTGTGAGGGCGCGGGTTAGTGTTAGCGTACGGGTTAGGATTAGGGGACGGGTGAGGGTCAGGCTTCGGGGAAGTTTTAGGGTTAGGGTTCGGGCTAGGGTTAGGGTTAGGGGACGGGGACGGTTTAGGGTCCAGGTGAGGGTACGGCAACGCTTTAGGGAGAGCGTGCGTGTGATGGCGAGGGTTAGTGTTAGCGTACGGGTTAGGATTAGGGGACGGGTGAGGGTCAGGCTTCGGGGAAGGGTTACGGTTAGGGTTCGGGCTAGGGTTAGGGTTAGGGGACGGGGACGGTTTAGGGTCCAGGGGAGGGTACAGCAACGCTTTAGTGGGAGCGTGGGTGTGAGGGCGTGGGTTAGTTTTAGCGTACGGGTTAGGATTAGGGGACAGGTGAGGGTCAGGCTTCGGGGAACGGTTAGGGTTAGGGTTCGGGCTAGGGTTAGGGTTAGGGGACGGGGACGGTTTAGGGTCCAGGTGAGGGTACAGCAACGCTTTAGGGGGAGCGTGCGTGTGAGGGCGTGGGTTAGTGTTAGCGTACGGGTTAGGATTAGGGGACGGGTGAGGGTCAGGCTTCGGGGAAGTGTTAGGGTTAGTGTTCGGGCTAGGGTTAGGGTTAGGGGACGGGGACGGTTTAGGGTCCAGGTGAGGGTACGGCAACGCTTTAGGGGGAGCGTGCGTGTGAGGGCGCGGGTTAGTGTTAGCGTACGGGTTAGGATTAGTTGACGGGTGAGGGTCAGGCTTCGGGGAAGGGTTAGAGTTAGGGTTCGGGCTAGGGTTAGGGTTAGAGGCCGGGGACGGTTTAGGGTCCAGGTGAGGGTACGGCAACGCTTTAGGGGGAGCGTGCGTGTGAGGGCGCGGGTTAGTGTTAGCGTACGGGTTAGGATTAGGGGACGGGTGAGGGTCAGGCTTCGGGGAAGGGTTAGGGTTAGGGTTCGGGCTAGGGTTAGGGTTAGGGGACGGGGACGGTTTAGGGTCCAGGTGAGGGTACGGCAACGCTTTATGGGGAGAGTGCGTGTGAGGGCGCGAGTTAGTGTTAGCGTACGGGTTAGGATTAGGGGACAGGTGAGGGTCAGGCTTCGGGGAAGGGTTAGGGTTAGGGTTCGGGCTAGGGTTAGGGTTAGGGGATGGGGACAGTTTAGGGTCCAGGTGAGGGTACGGCAAAGCTTTAGGGGGAGCGTGCGTGTGAGGGCGCGGGTTAGTGTTAGCGTATGGCTTAGGATTAGGGGACGGGTGAGGGTCAGGCTTTGGGGAAGTGTTAGGGTAAGGGTTCGGGCTAGGGTTAGGGTTAGGGGACGGGGACGGTTTAGGGTCCAGGTGAGGGTACGGCAACGCTTTAGGGGGAGCGTGCGTGTGAGGGCGCGGGTTAGTGTTAGCGTACGGGTTAGGATTAGGGGACGGGTGAGGGTCAGGCTTCGGGGAAGGGTTAGGGTTACGGTTCGCGCTAGGGTTAGGGTTAGGGGACGGGGACGGTTTAGGGTCCAGGTGAGGGTACGGCAACGCTTTAGGGGGAGCGTGCATGTGAGGGCGCGGGTTAGTGTTAGCGTACGGGTTAGGATTAGGGGACGGGTGAGGGTCAGGCTTCGGGGAAGCGTTAGGGTTAGGGTTCAGGCTAGGGTTAGGGTTAGGGGACGGGGACGGTTTAGGGTCCAGGTGAGGGTACGGCAACGCTTTAGGGGGAGCGTGCGTGTGAGGGCGCGGGTTAGTGTTAGCGTACGGGTTAGGATTAGGGGACGGGTGAGGGTCAGGCTTCGGGGAAGTTTTAGGGTTAGCGTTCGGGCTAGGGTTAGGGTTAGGGGACAGGGACGGTTTAGGGTCCAGGTGAGGGTACGGCAACGCTTTAGGGGGAGCGTGCGTGTGAGGGCGCGGCTTAGTGTTAGCGTACGGGTTAGGATTAGGGGACGGGTGAGGGTCAGGCTTCGGGGAAGGGTTACGGTTAGGGTTCGGGCTAGGGTTAGGGTTAGGGGACGGGGACGGTTTAGGGTCCAGGTGAGGGTACAGCAACGCTTTAGGGGGAGCATGGGTGTGAGGGCGTGGGTTAGTGTTAGCGTACGGGTTAGGATTAGGGGACGGGTGAGGGTCAGGCTTCGGGGAACGGTTAGGGTTAGGGTTCGGGCTAGGGTTAGGGTTAGGGGACGGGGACGGTTTAGGGTCCAGGTGAGGGTACAGCAACGCTTTAGGGGGAGCGTGCGTGTGAGGGCGTGGGTTAGTGTTAGCGTACGGGTTAGGATTAGGGGACGGGTGAGGGTCAGGCTTCGGGGAAGTGTTAGGGTTAGTGTTCGGGCTAGGGTTAGGGTTAGGGGACGGGGACGGTTTAGGGTCCAGGTGAGGGTACGGCAACGCTTTAGGGGGAGCGTGCGTGTGAGGGCGCGGGTTAGTGTTAGCGTACGGGTTAGGATTAGGTGACGGGTGAGGGTCAGGCTTCGGGGAAGGGTTAGAGTTAGGGTTCGGGCTAGGGTTAGGGTTAGAGGCCGGGGACGGTTTAGGGACCAGGTGAGGGTACGGCAACGCTTTAGGGGGAGCGTGCGTGTGAGGGTGCGGGTTAGTGTTAGCGTACGGGTTAGGATTAGGGGACGGGTGAGGGTCAGGCTTCGGGGAAGGGTTAGGGTTAGGGTTCGGGCTAGGGTTAGGGTTAGAGGACGGGGACGGTTTAGGGTCCAGGTGAGGGTACGGCAACGCTTTAGGGGGAGCGTGCGTGTGAGGGCGCGGGTTAGTGTTAGCGTATGGGTTAGGATTAGGGGACGGGTGAGGGTCAGGCTTCGGGGAAGGGTTAGGGTTAGGGTTCGGGCTAGGTTTAGGGTTAGGGGACGGGGACGGTTTAGGGTTCAGGTGAGCGTACGGCAACGCTTTAGGGGAAGCGTGCGTGTGAGGGCGCGGGTTTGTGTTAGCATATGGGTTAGGATTTGGGGACGGGTGAGGGTCATGCTTCGGGGAAGGGTTAGGTTTAGGGTTCGGGCTAGGGTTAGGGTTAGGGGACGGGGACGTTTTAGGGTCCAGGTGATTGTACGGCAACGCTTTAGGGGGAGCGTGCGTGTGAGGGCGCGGGTTAGTGTTAGCGTACGGGTTAGGATTATGGGACGGGTGAGGGTCAGGCTTCGGGGAAGGGTTAGGGTTAGGGTTCGGGCTAGGGTTAGGGTTAGGGGACAGGGACGGTTTAGGGTCCAGGTGAGGGTACGGCAACGCTTTAGGGGGAGCGTGCGTGTGAGGGAGCGGGTTAGTGTTAGCGTACGGGTTAGGATTAGGGGACGGGTGAAGGTCAGGCTTCGGGGAAGGGTTTGGGTTAGGGTTCGGGCTAGGGTTAGGGTTAAGGGACAGGGACGGTTTAGGGTCCAGGTGAGGGTACGGCAACGCTTTAGGGGGAGCGTGCGTGGTAGGGCGCGGGTTAGTGTTATCGTACGGGTTAGGATTAGTGGATGGGTGAGGGTCAGGCTTCGGGGAAGGGTTAGGGTTAGGGTTCGGGCTAGGGTCAGGGTTAGGGGACGGGGACGGTTTAGGGTCCAGGTGAGGGTACGGCAACGCTTTAGGGGGAGCGTGCGTGTGAGGGCGCGGGTTAGTGTTAGCGTACGTGTTAGGATTAGGGGACGTGTGAGGGTCATGCTTCGGGGAAGGGTTAGGGTTAGGGTTCGGGCTAGGGTTAGGGTTGGGGTACGGGGACGGTTTAGGGTCCAGGTGATGGTACGGCAACGCTTTAGGGGGAGCGTGCGTGTGAGGGCGTGGGGTAGTGTTAGCGTACGGGTTAGGATTAGGGGACGGGTGAGGGTCAGGCTTCGGGGAAGGGTTAGGGTTAGGGTTCGGGCTAGGGTCAGGGTTAGGGGACGGGGACGGTTTAGGGTCCAGGTGAGGGTACGGCAACGCTTTAGGGGGAGCGTGCGTGTGAGGGCGCGGGTTAGTGTTAGCGTACGGGTTACGATTAGGGGACGTGTGAGGGTCATGCTTCTGGGAAGGGTTAGGGCTAGGGTTCGGGCTAGGGTTAGGGTTAGGGGACGGGGACGGTTTAGGGTCCAGGTGAGGGTACGGCAACGCTTTATGGGGAGCGTGCGTGTGAGGGCGCGGGGTAGTGTTAGCGAACGGGTTAGGACTAGGGGACGGGTGAGGGTCAGGCTTCGGGGAAGGGTTAGGGTTAGGGACCGGGCTAGGGTTAGGGTTAGGGGACGGGGACGGTTTAGGGTCCAGGTGAGGGTACGGCAACGCTTTAGGGGGAGCGTGCGTGTGAGGGCGCGGGTTAGTGTTAGCGTACGGTTTAGGATTAGGGGACGGGTGAGGGTCAGGCTTCGGGGAAGGGTTAGGGTTAGGGTTCGGGCTAGGGTTAGGGTTAGGGGACTGGGACGGTTTAGGGTCCAGGTGAGGGTACGGCAACGCTTTAGGGGGAGCGTGCATGTGAGGGCGCGGGTTAGTGTTAGCGTACGGGTTAGGATTAGGGGATGGGTGAGGGTCAGGCTTCGGGGAAGCGTTAGGGTTAGGGTTCAGGCTAGGGTTAGGGTTAGGGGACGGGGACGGTTTAGGGTCCAGGTGAGGGTACGGCAACGCTTTAGGGGGAGCGTGCGTGTGAGGGCGTGGGTTAGTGTTAGCGTACGGGTTAGGATTAGGGGACGGGTGAGGGTCAGGCTTCGGGGAAGTTTTAGGGTTAGCGTTCGGGCTAGGGTTAGGGTTAGGGGACAGGGACGGTTTAGGGTCCAGGTGAGGGTACGGCAACGCTTTAGGGGGAGCGTGCGTGTGAGGGCGCGGCTTAGTGTTAGCGTACGGGTTAGGATTAGGGGACGGGTGAGGGTCAGGCTTCGGGGAAGGGTTACGGTTAGGGTTCGAGCTAGGGTTAGGGTTAGGGGACGGGGACGGTTTAGGGTCCAGGTGAGGGTACAGCAACGCTTTAGGGGGAGCGTGGGTGTGAGGGCGTGGGTTAGTGTTAGCGTACGGGTTAGGATTAGGGGAAGGGTGAGGGTCAGGCTTCGGGGAACGGTTAGGGTTAGGGTTCGGGCTAGGGTTAGGGTAAGGGGACGGGGACGGTTTAGGGTCCAGGTGAGGGTACAGCAACGCTTTAGGGGGAGCGTGCGTGTGAGGGCGTGGGTTAGTGTTAGCGTACGGGTTAGGATTAGGGGACGGGTGAGGGTCAGGCTTCGGGGAAGTGTTAGGGTTAGTGTTCGGGCTAGGGTTAGGGTTAGGGGACGGGGACGGTTTAGGGTCCAGATGAGGGTACGGCAACGCTTTAGGGGGAGCGTGCGTGTGAGGGCGCGGGTTAGTGTTAGCGTACGGTTTAGGATTAGGTGACGGGTGAGGGTCAGGCTTCGGGGAAGGGTTAGAGTTAGGGTTCGGGCTAGGGTTAGGGTTAGATGCCGGGGACGGTTTAGGGACCAGGTGAGGGTACGGCAACGCTTTAGGGGGAGCGTGCGTGTGAGGGCGCGGGTTAGTGTTAGCGTACGGGTTAGGATTAGGGGACGGGTGAGGGTCAGGCTTCGGGGAAGGGTTAGGGTTAGGGTTCGGGCTAGGGTTAGGGTTAGAGGACGGGGACGGTTTAGGGTCCAGGTGAGGGTACGGCAACGCTTTAGGGGGAGCGTGCGTGTGAGGGCGCGGGTTAGTGTTAGCGTATGGGTTAGGATTAGGGGACGGGTGAGGGTCAGGCTTCGGGGAAGGGTTAGGGTTAGGGTTCGGGCTAGGTTTAGGGTTAGGGGACGGGGACGGTTTAGGGTTCAGGTGAGCGTACGGCAACGCTTTAGGGGAAGCGTGCGTGTGAGGGCGCGGGTTTGTGTTAGCATATGGGTTAGGATTTGGGGACGAGTGAGGGTCATGCTTCGGGGAAGGGTTAGGTTTAGGGTTCGGGCTAGGGTTAGGGTTAGGGGACGGGGACGTTTTAGGGTCCAGGTGATTGTACGGCAACGCTTTAGGGGGAGCGTGCGTGTGAGGGCGCGGGTTAGTGTTAGCGTACGGGTTAGGATTATGGGACGGGTGAGGGTCAGGCTTCGGGGAAGGGTTAGGGTTAGGGTTCGGGCTAGGGTTAGGGTTAGGGGACAGGGACGGTTTAGGGTCCAGGTGAGGGTACGGCAACGCTTTAGGGGGAGCGTGCGTGTGAGGGAGCGGGTTAGTGTTAGCGTACGGGTTAGGATTAGGGGACGGGTGAAGGTCAGGCTTCGGGGAAGGGTTAGGGTTAGGATTCGGGCTCGGGTTAGGCTTAAGGGACAGGGACGGTTTAGGGTCCAGGTGAGGGTACGGCAACGCTTTAGGGGGAGCGTGCGTGTGAGGGCGCGGGTTAGTGTTATCGTACGGGTTAGGATTAGTGGATGGGTGAGGGTCAGGCTTCGGGGAAGGGTTAGGGTTAGGGTTCGGGCTAGGGTCAGGGTTAGGGGACGGGGACGGTTTAGGGTCCAGGTGAGGGTACGGCAACGCTTTAGGGGGAGCGTGCGTGTGAGGGCTCGGGTTAGTGTTAGCGTACGGGTTAGGATTAGGGGACGTGTGAGGGTCATGTTTCGGGGAAGGGTTAGGGTTAGGGTTCGGGCTAGGGTTAGGGTTAGGGTACGGGGACGGTTTAGGGTCCAGGTGATGGTACGGCAACGCTTTAGGGGGAGCGTGCGTGTGAGGGCGTGGGGTAGTGTTAGCGTACGGGTTAGGATTAGGGGACGGGTGAGGGTCAGGCTTCGGGAAAGGGTTAGGGTTAGGGTTCGGGCTAGGGTCAGGGTTAGGGGACGGGGACGGTTTAGGGTCCAGGTGAGGGTACGGCAACGCTTTAGGGGGAGCGTGCGTGTGAGGGCGCGGGTTAGTGTTAGCGTACGGGTTAGGATTAGGGGACGGGGGAGGGTCAGGCTTCGGGGAAGGGTTAGGGTTAGGGTTCGGGATAGGGTTAGGGTTAGGGGACGGGGACGGTTTAGGGTCCAGGTGAGGGTACGGCAACGCTTTAGGGGGAGCGTGCGTGTGAGGGCGCGGGTTAGTGTTAGCGTACGGGTTAGGATTAGGGGACGGGTGAGGGTCAGGCTTCTGGGAAGTGTTAGGGTTAGTGTTCGGGCTAGGGTTAGGGTTAGGGGACGGGGACGGTTTAGGGTCCAGGTGAGGGTACGGCAACGCTTTAGGGGGAGCGTGCGTGTGAGGGCGCGGGTTAGTGTTAGCGTACGGGTTAGGATTAGGTGACGGGTGAGGGTCAGGCTTCGGGGAAGGGTTAGAGTTAGGGTTCGGGCTAGGGTTAGGGTTAGAGGCCGGGGACGGTTTAGGGACCAGGTGAGGGTATGGCAACGCTTTAGGGGGAGCGTGCGTGTGAGGGCGCGGGTTAGTGTTAGCGTACGGGTTAGGATTAGGGGACGGGTGAGGGTCAGGCTTCGGGGAAGGGTTAGGGTTAGGGTTCGGGCTAGGGTTAGGGTTAGAGGACGGGGACGGTTTAGGGTCCAGGTGAGGGTACGGCAACGCTTTAGGGGGAGCGTGCGTGTGAGGGCGCGGGTTAGTGTTAGCGTATGGGTTAGGATTAGGGGACGGGTGAGGGTCAGGCTTCGGGGAAGGGTTAGGGTTAGGGTTCGGGCTAGGTTTAGGGTTAGGGGACGGGGACGGTTTAGGGTTCAGGTGAGCGTACGGCAACGCTTTAGGGGAAGCGTGCGTGTGAGGGCGCGGGTTTGTGTTAGCATATGGGTTAGGAATTGGGGACGAGTGAGGGTCATGCTTCGGGGAAGGGTTAGGTTTAGGGTTCGGGCTAGGGTTAGGGTTAGGGGACGGGGACGTTTTAGGGTCCAGGTGATTGTACGGCAACGCTTTAGGGGGAGCGTGCGTGTGAGGGCGCGGGTTAGTGTTAGCGTACGGGTTAGGATTATGGGACGGGTGAGGGTCAGGCTTCGGGGAAGGGTTAGGGTTAGGGTTCGGGCTAGGGTTAGGGTTAGGGGACAGGGACGGTTTAGGGTCCAGGTGAGGGTACGGCAACGCTTTAGGGGGAGCGTGCGTGTGAGGGAGCGGGTTAGTGTTAGCGTACGGGTTAGGATTAGGGGATGGGTGAAGGTCAGGCTTCGGGGAAGGGTTAGGGTTAGGGTTCGGGCTAGGGTTAGGCTTAAGGGACAGGGACGGTTTAGGGTCCAGGTGAGGGTACGGCAACGCTTTAGGGGGAGCGTGCGTGTGAGGGCGCGGGTTAGTGTTATCGTACGGGTTAGGATTAGTGGATGGGTGAGGGTCAGGCTTCGGGGAAGGGTTAGGGTTAGGGTTCGGGCTAGGGTCAGGGTTAGGGGACGGGGACGGTTTAGGGTCCAGGTGAGGGTACGGCAACGCTTTAGGGGGAGCGTGCGTGTGAGGGCGCGGGTTAGTGTTAGCGTACGGGTTAGGATTAGGGGACGTGTGAGGGTCATGCTTCGGGGAAGGGTTAGGTTTAGGGTTAGGGCTAGGGTTAGGGTTAGGGTACGGGGACGGTTTAGGGTCCAGGTGATGGTACGGCAACGCTTTAGGGGGAGCGTGCGTGTGAGGGCGTGGGGTAGTGTTAGCGTACGGGTTAGGATTAGGGGACGGGTGAGGGTCAGGCTTCGGGAAAGGGTTAGGGTTAGGGTTCGGGCTAGGGTCAGGGTTAGGGGACGGGGACGGTTTAGGGTCCAGGTGAGGGTACGGCAACGCTTTAGGGGGAGCGTGCGTGTGAGGGCGCGGGTTAGTGTTAGCGTACGGGTTAGGATTAGGGGACGTGTGAGGGTCATGCTTCGGGGAAGGGTTAGGGTTAGGGTTCGGGCTAGGGTTAGGGTTAGGGGACGGGGACGGTTTAGGGTCCAGGTGAGGGTACGGCAACGCTTTATGGGGAGCGTGCGTGTGAGGGCGCGGGGTAGTGTTAGCGTACGGGTTAGGATTAGGGGACGGGTGAGGGTCAGGCTTCGGGGAAGGGTTAGGGTTAGGGTTCGGACTAGGGTTAGGGTTAGGGGACGGGGACGGTTTAGGGTCCAAGTGAGGGTACGGCAACGCTTTAGGGGTAGCGTGCGTGTGAGGGCGCGGGTTAGTGTTAGCGGACGGGTTAGGACTAGGGGACGGGTGAGGGTCAGGCTTCGGGGAAGGGTTAGGGTTAGGGACCGGGCTAGGGTTAGGGTTAGGGGACGGGGACGGTTTAGGGTCCAGGTGAGGGTACGGCAACGCTTTAGGGGGAGCGTGCGTGTGAGGGCGCGGGTTAGTGTTAGCGTATGGGTTAGGATTAGGGGACGGGTGAGGGTCAGGCTTCGGGGAAGGGTTAGGGTTAGGGTTCGGGCTAGGGTTAGGGTTAGGGGACTGGGACGGTTTAGGGTCCAGGTGAGGGTACGGCAACGCTTTAGGGGGAGCGAGCGTGTGAGGGCGCGGGTTAGTGTTAGCGTACGGGTTAGGATTAGGGGACGGGTGAGGGTCAGGCTTCGGGGAAGGGTTAGGTTTATGGTTCGGGCTAGGGTCAGGGTTAGGGGACGGGGACGGTTTAGGGTCCAGGTGAGGGTACAGCAACTCTTTAGGGGGAGCGTGGGTGTGAGGGCGCGGGTTAGTGTTAGCGTACGGGTTAGGATTAGGGGACGGGGGAGGGTCAGGCTTCGGGGAAGGGTTAGGGTTAGGGTTCGGGATAGGGTTAGGGTTAGGGGACGGGGACGGTTTAGGGTCCAGGTGAGGGTACGGCAACGCTTTAGGGGGAGCGTGCGTGTGAGGGTGCGGGTTAGTGTTAGCGTACGGATTAGGATTAGGGGACGTCTGAGGGTCAGGCTTCGGGGAAGGGTTAGGGTTAGGGTTCGGGCTAGGGTTAGGGTTAGGGGACGGGGACGGTTTAGGGTCCAGGTGAGGGTACGGCAACGCTTTAGGGGGAGCGTGCCTGTGAGGGCGCGGGTTAGTGTTAGCGTACGGGTTAGGATTAGGGGACGGGTGAGGGTCAGGCTTCGGGGAAGGGTTAGGGTTAGGGTTCGGGCTAGGGTTAGGGTTAGGGGACGGGGACGGCTTAGGGTCCAGGTGAGGGTACGGCAACACTTTAGGGGGAGCGTGCGTGTGAGGGCTCGGGTTAGTGTTAGCGTACGGGTTAGGATTAGGGGACGGGTGAGGGTCAGGCTTCGGGGAAGGGTTAGGGTTAGGGTTCGGGCTAGGGTTAGGGGACGGGGACGGGGACGGTTTCGGGTCCAGGTGAGGGTACGGCAACGCTTTAGGGGGAGCGTGTGTGTGAGGGCGCGGGTTAGTGTTAGCGTACGGGTTAGGATTAAGGGACGGGTGAGGGTCAGGCTTCGGGGAAGGGTTAGGGTTAGGGTTCGGGCTAGGGTTAGGGTTAGGGGACGGGGACGGTTTCGGGTCCAGGTGAGGGTACGGCAACGCTTTAGGGGGAGCGTGCGTGTGAGGGCTCGGGTTAGTGTTAGCGTACGGGTTAGGATTAGGGGACGGGTGAGGGTCAGGCTTCGGGGAAGGGTTAGGGTTAGGGTTCGGGCTAGGGTTAGGGTTAGGGGATGGGGACGGTTTAGGGTCCAGGTGAGGGTACGGCAACGCTTTAGGGGGAGCGTGCGTGTGAGGGCGCGGGTTAGTGTTAGCGTACGGGTTAGGATTAGGGGACGGGTGAGGGTCAGGCTTCGGGGAAGGGTTAGGGTTAGGGTTCGGGCTAGGGTTAGGGTTAGGGGACGGGGACGGTTTAGGGTCCAGGTGAGGGTATGGCAACGCTTTAGGGGGAGCGTGCGTGTGAGGGCGTGGGTTAGTGTTAGCGTACGTGTTAGGATTAGGGTAAGGGTGAGGGTCAGGCTTCGGGGAAGGGTTAGGGTTAGGGTTCGGGCTAGGGTTAGGGTTAGGGGACGGGGACGGTTTAAGGTCCAGATGAGGGTACGGCAACGCTTTAGGGGGAGCGTGCGTGTGAGGGCGCTGGTTAGTGTTAGCGTACGGGTTAGGATTAGGGGACGGGTGAGGGTCAGGCTTCGGGGAAGGGTTAGGGTTAGGGTTCGGGCTAGGGTTAGGGTTAGGGGACGGTTTAGGGTCCAGGTGAGGGTACGGCAACGCTTTAGTGGCAGCGTGCATGTGAGGGCGCGGGTTAGTGTTAGCGTACGGGTTAGGATTAGGGGACGGGTGAGGGTCAGGCTTCGGGGAAGGGTTAGGGTTAGGGTTCGGGCTAGGGTTAGGGGTAGGGGACGGGGACGATTTAGGGTCCAGGTGAGGGTACGGCAACGCTTTAGGGGGAGCGTGCGTGTGAGGGCGCGGGGTAGTGTTAGCGTACGGGTTAGGATTATGGGACGGGTGAGGGTCAGGCTTCGGGGAAGGGTTAGGGTTAGGGTTCGGGCTAGGGTTAGGGTTAGGGGACGGGGACGGTTTAGGGTCCAGGTGAGGGTACGGCGACGCTTTCGGGGGAGCGTGCGTGTGAGGGCGCGGGTTAGTGTTAGCGTATGGCTTAGGATTAGGGGACGGGTGAGGGTCAGGCTTCGGGGAAGTGTTAGGGTAAGGGTTCGGGCTAGGGTTAGGGTTAGCGGACGGGGACGGTTTAGGGTCCAGGTGAGGGTACGGCAACGCTTTAGGGTGAGCGTGCGTGTGAGGGCGCGGGTTAGTGTTAGCGTACGGGTTAGGATTATGGGACTGGTGAGGGTCAGACTTCGGGGAAGGGTTACGGTTAGGGTTCGGGCTAGGGTTAGGGTTAGGGGACGGGGACGGTTTAGGGTCCAGGTGAGGGTACGGCGACGCTTTCGGGGGAGCGTGCGTGTGAGGGCGCGGGTTAGTGTTAGCGTACGGCTTAGGATTAGGGGACGGGTGAGGGTCAGGCTTCGGGGAAGTGTTAGGGTAAGGGTTCGGGCTAGGGTTAGGGTTAGCGGACGGGGACGGTTTAGGGTCCAGGTGAGGGTACGGCAAAGCTTTAGGGTCAGCGTGCGTGTGAGGGCGCAGGTTAGTGTTAGCGTACGGGTTAGGATTAGGGGACGGGTGAGGGTCAGGCTTCGGGGAAGGGTTAGGGTTCGGGTTCGGGCTAGGGTAAGGGTTAGGGGACGGGGACGGTTTAGGGTCCAGGTGAGGGTACGGCAACGCTTTAGGGGGAGCGTGCGTGTGAGGGCGCGGGTTAGTGTTTGCGTACGGGTTAGGATTAGGGGACGGGTGAGGGTCAGGCTTCGGGAAGGGTTAGGGTTAGGGTTCAGGCTAGGGTTAGGGTTAGGGGACGGGGACGGTTTAGGGTCCAGGTGAGGGTACGGCAACGCTTTAGGTGGAGCGTGCGTGTGAGGGCGCGGGTTAGTGTTAGCGTACGAGTTAGGATTAGGGTTCGGGTGAGGGTCAGGCTTCGGGGAAGTGTTAGGGTTAGGGTTCGGGCTAGGGTTAGGGTTAGGGGACGGGGACGGTTTAGGGTCCAGGTGAGGGTACGGCAACGCTTTAGGGGGAGCGTGCGTGTGAGGGCGCGGGTTAGTGTTAGCGTACGGGTTAGGATTAGGGGACGGGTGAGGGTCAGGCTTCGGGGAAGGGTTAGGGTTAGGGTTCGGGCTAGGGTTAGGGTTAGGGGACGGGGACGGTTTAGGGTCCAGGTGAGGGTACGGCAACGCTTTAGGGGGAGCGTGCGTGTGAGGGCGCGGGCTAGTGTTAGCGTACGGGTTAGGATTAGGGGACGGGTGAGGGTCAGGCTTCGGGGAAGGGTTAGGGTTAGGGTTCGGGCTAGGCTTAGGGTTAGGGGACGGGGACGGTTTAGGGTCCAGGTGAGGGTACGGCAACGCTTTAGGGGGAGCGTGCGTGTGAGGGCTCGGGTTAGTGTTAGCGTACGGGTTAGGATTAGGGGACGGGTGAGGGTCAGGCTTCGGGGAAGGGTTAGGGTTAGGGTTCGGGCTAGGGTTAGGGTTAGGGGATGGGGACGGTTTAGGGTCCAAGTGAGGGTACGGCAACGCTTTAGGGGGAGCGTGCGTGTGAGGGCGCGGGTTAGTGTTAGCGTACGGGTTAGGTTTAGGGGACGGGTGAGGGTCAGCCTTCGGGGAAGGGTTAGGGTTAGGGTTCGGGCTAGGGTTACGGTTAGGGGACGGGGACGGTTTATGGTCCAGGTGAGGGTACGGCAACGCTTTAGGGGGAGCGTGCGTGTGAGGGCGCGCGTTAGTGTTAGCGTACGGCTTAGGATTAGGGGACGGGTGAGGGTCAGGCTTCGGGGAAGGGTTAGGGTTAGGGTAGGGGACGGGGACGGTTTAGGGTCCAGGTGAGGGTACGGCAACGCTTTACGTGAAGCGTGCGTGTGAGGGCGCGGGGTAGTGTTAGCGTACGGGTTAGGATTAGGGGATGGGTGAGGGTCAGGCTTCGGGGAAGGGTTAGGGTTAGGGTTCGGGCTAGGGTTAGGGTTAGGGGACGGGGACGGTTTAGGGTCCAGGTGAGGGTACGGCAACGCTTTAGGGGGAGCGTGCGTGTGAGGGCGCGGGTTAGTGTTAGCGTACGGGTTAGGATTAGGGGACGGGTGAGGGTCAGGCTTCGGGGAAGGTTTAGGGTCAGGGTTCGGGCTAGGGTTAGGGTTAGGGGACGGGGAAGGTTTGGGGTCCAGGTGAGGGTACGGCAACGCTTTAGGGGGAGCGTGCGTGTGAGGGCGCGGGTTAGTGTTAGCGTACGGGTTAGGATTAGGGGACGGGTGAGGGTCAGGCTTCGGGGAAGTGTTAGGGTTAGGGTTCAGGCTAGGGTTAGGGTTAGGGGACGGGGACGGTTTAGTGTCCAGGTGAGGGTACGGCAATGCTTTAGGGGGAGCGTGCGTGTGAGGGCGCGGGTTAGTGTTAGGGTACGGGTTAGGATTAGGGGACGGGTGAGGGTCAGGCTTCGGGGAAGGGTTAGGGTTAGGGTTCGGGCTAGGGTTAGGGTTAGGGGACGGTGACGGTTTAGGGTCCAGGTGAGGGTACGGCAATGCTTTAGGGGGAGCGTGCGTGTGAGGGCGCGGGTTAGTGTTAGCGTACGGGTTAGGTTTAGGGGACGGGTGAGGGTCAGGCTTCGGGGAAGGGTTAGGGTTAGGGTTCGGGCTAGGGTTAGGGTTAGGGGACGGGGACGGTTTAGGGTCCAGGTGAGCATACGGCAATGCTTTAGGGGGAGCGTGCGTGTGAGGGCGCGGGTTAGTGTTAGCGTACGGGTTAGGATTAGGGGACGGGTGAGGGTCAGGCTTCGGGGAAGGGTTAGGGTTAGGGTTCGGGCTAGGGTTAGGGTTAGGGGACGGGGACGGTTTAGGGTCCAGGTGAGGGTACGGCAACGCTTTAGGGGGAGCGTGCGTGTGAGGGCGCGGGTTAGTGTTAGCGTACGGCTTAGGATTAGGGTACGGGTGAGGGTCAGGCTTCGGGGAAGGGTTAGGGTTAGGGTTCGGGCTAGGGTTAGGGTTAGGGGACGGGGACGGTTTAAGGTCCAGGTGAGGGTACGGAAACGCTTTAGGGGGAGCGTGCGTGTGAGGGCGCGGGTTAGTGTTAGCGTACGGGTTAGGATTAGGGGACGGGTGAGGGTCAGGCTTCGGGGAAGGGTTAGGGTTAGGGTTCGGGCTAGGGTTAGGGTTAGGGGACGGTTTAGGGTCCAGGTGAGGGTACGGCAACGCTTTAGTGGCAGCGTGCGTGTGAGGGCGCGGGTTAGTGTTAGCGTACGGGTTAGGATTAGGGGACGGGTGAGGGTCAGGCTTCGGGGAAGGGTTAGGGTTAGGGTTCGGGCTAGGGTTAGGGTTAGGGGATGGGGACGGTTTAGGGTCCAGGTGAGGGTACGGCAACGCTTTAGGGGGAGCGTGCGTGTGAGGGCGCGGGTTAGTGTTAGCGTACGGGTTAGGATTAGGGGACGGGTGAGGGTCAGGCTTCGGGGAAGGGTTAGGGTTAGGGTTCGGGCTAGGGTTAGTGTTAGGGGACGGGGACGGTTTAGGGTCCAGGTGAGGGTACGGCAACGCTTTAGGGGGAGCGTGCGTGTGAGGGCGCGGGTTAGTGTTAGCGTGCGGGTTAGGATTAGGGGACGGGTGAGGGTCAGGCTTCGGGGAAGTGTTAGGGTTAGGGTTCGGGCTAGGGTTAGGGTTAGGGGACGGGGACGGTTTAGGGTCCAGGTGAGGGTACGGCAACGCTTTAGGGGGAGCGTGCGTGTGAGGGCGCGGGTTAGTGTTAGCGTACGGGTTAGGATTAGGGGACGGGTGAGGGTCAGGCTTCGGGGAAGGGTTAGGGTTAGGGTTCGGGCTAGGGTTAGGGTTAGGGGACGGGGACGGTTTAGGGTCCAGGTGAGGGTACGGCAACGCTTTAGGGGGAGCGTGCCTGTGAGGGCGCGGGCTAGTGTTAGCGTACGGGTTAGGATTAGGGGACGGGTGAGGGTCAGGCTTCGGGGAAGGGTTAGGGTTAGGGTTCGGGCTAGGGTTAGGGTTAGGGGACGGGGACGGTTTAGGGTCCAGGTGAGGGTACGGCAACGCTTTAGGGGGAGCGTGCGTGTGAGGGCGCGGGCTAGTGTTAGCGTACGGGTTAGGATTAGGGGACGGGTGAGGGTCAGGCTTCGGGGAAGGGTTAGGGTTAGGGTTCGTTCTAGGGTTAGGGTTAGGGGACGGGGACGGTTTCGGGTCCAGGTGAGGGTACGGCAACGCTTTAGGGGGAGCGTGCGTGTGAGGGCTCGGGTTAGTGTTAGCGTATGGGTTAGGATTAGGGGACGGGTGAGGGTCAGGCTTCGGGGAAGGGTTAGGGTTAGGGTTCGGGCTAGGGTAAGGTTAGGGTATGGGGACGGTTTAGGGTCCAGGTGAGGGTACGGCAACGCTTTAGGGGGACCGTGCGTGTGAGGGCGCGGGTTAGTGTTAGCGTACGGGTTAGGATTAGGGGACGGGTGAGGGTCAGGCTTCGGGGAAGGGTTAGGTTTAGGGTTCGGGCTAGGGTTAGGGTTAGGGGACGGGGACGGTTTAAGGTCCAGGTGAGGGTACGGAAACGCTTTAGGGGGAGCGTGCGTGTGAGGGCGCGGGTTAGTGTTAGCGTACGGGTTAGGATTAGGGGACGGGTGAGGGTCAGGCTTCGGGGAAGGGTTAGGGTTAGGGTTCGGGCTAGGGTTAGGGTTAGGGGACGGTTTAGGGTCCAGGTGAGGGTACGGCAACGCTTTAGTGGCAGCGTGCGTGTGAGGGCGCGGGTTAGTGTTAGCGTACGGGTTAGGATTAGGGGACGGGTGAGGTTCAGGCTTCGGGGAAGGGTTAGGGTTAGGGTTCGGGCTAGGGTTAGGGTTAGGGGACGGGGACGGTTTAGGGTCCAGGTGAGGGTACGGCAACGCTTTAGGGGGAGCGTGCGTGTGAGGGCGCGGGGTAGTGTTAGCGTACGGGTTAGGATTATGGGACGGGTGAGGGTCAGGCTTCGGGGAAGGGTTAGGGTTAGGGTTCGGGCTAGGGTTAGAGTTAGGGGACGGGGACGGTTTAGGGTCCAGGTGAGGGTACGGCAACGCTTTCGGGGGAGCGTGCGTGTGAGGGCGCGGGTTAGTGTTAGCGTATGGGTTAGGATTAGGGGACGGGTGAGGGTCAGGCTTCGGGGAAGGGTTAGGGTTAGGGTTCGGGCTAGGGTTAGGGTTAGGGGACGAGGACGGTTTAGGGTCCAGGTGAGGGTACGGCAACGCTTAAGGGGGAGCGTGCGTGTGAGAGCACGGGTTAGTGTTAGCGTATGGGTTAGGATTAGGGGACGGGTGAGGGTCAGGCTTCGGGGAAGGGTTAGGGTTAGGGTTCGGGCTAGGGTTAGGGTTAGGGGACGGGGACGGTTTATAGTCCAGGTGAGGGTACGGCAACGCTTTAGGGGGAGCGTGCGTGTGAGGGCGCGCGTTAGTGTTAGCGTACGGCTTAGGATTAGGGGACGGGTGAGGGTCAGGCTTCGGGGAAGTGTTAGGGTAAGGGTTCGGGCTAGGGTTAGGGTTAGCGGACGGGGACGGTTTAGGGTCCAGGTGAGGGTACGGCAACGCTTTATGGTGAGCGTGCGTGTGAGGGCGCGGGTTAGTGTTAGCGTACAGGTTAGGATTAGGGGACGGGTGAGGGTCAGGCTTCGGGGAAGGGTTAGGGTTCGGGTTCGGGCTAGGGTTAGGGTTAGGGGACGGGGACGGTTTAGGGTCCAGGTGAGGGTACGGCAACGCTTTAGGGGGAGCGTGCGTGTGAGGGCGCGGGTTAGTGTTAGCGTACGGGTTAGGATTAGGGGACGGGTGAGGGTCAGGCTTCGGGGAAGGGTTAGGGTTAGGGTTCGGGCTAGGGTTAGGGTTAGGGGACGGGGACGGTTTAGGGTCCAGGTGAGGGTACGGCAACGCTTTAGGGGGAGCGTGCGTGTGAGGGCGCGGGTTAGTGTTAGCGTACGGGTTAGGATTAGGGGACGGGTGAGGGTCAGGCTTCGGGGAAGGGTTAGGGTTAGGGTTCGGGCTATGGTTAGTGTTAGGGGACGGGGACGGTTTAGGGTCCAGGTGAGGGTACGGCAACGCTTTAGGGGGAGCGTGCGTGTGAGGGCGCGGGTTAGTGTTAGCGTGCGGGTTAGGATTAGGGGACGGGTGAGGGTCAGGCTTCGGGGAAGTGTTAGGGTTAGGGTTCGGGCTAGGGTTAGGGTTAGGGGACGGGGACGGTTTAGGGTCCAGGTGAGGGTACGGCAACGCTTTAGGGGGAGCGTGCGTGTGAGGGCGCGGGTTAGTGTTAGCGTACGGGTTAGGATTAGGGGACGGGTGAGGGTCAGGCTTCGGGGAAGGGTTAGGGTTAGGGTTCGGGCTAGGGTTAGGGTTAGGGGACGGGGACGGTTTAGGGTCCAGGTGAGTGTACGGCAACGCTTTAGGGGGAGCGTGCGTCTGAGGGCGCGGGCTAGTGTTAGCGTACGGGTTAGGATTAGGGGACGGGTGAGGGTCAGGCTTCGGGGAAGGGTTAGGGTTAGGGTTCGGGCTAGGGTTAGGGTTAGGGGACGGGGACGGTTTAGGGTCCAGGTGAGGGTACGGCAACGCTTAAGGGGAGCGTGCGTGTGAGGGCGCGGGCTAGTGTTAGCGTACGGGTTAGGATTAGGGGACGGGTGAGGGTCAGGCTTCGGGGAAGGGTTAGGTTTAGGGTTCGGGCTAGGGTTAGGGTTAGGGGACGGGGACGGTTTCGGGTCCAGGTGAGGGTACGGCAACGCTTTAGGGGGAGCGTGCGTGTGAGGGCTCGGGTTAGTGTTAGCGTACGGGTTAGGATTAGGGGACGGGTGAGGGTCAGGCTTCGGGGAAGGGTTAGGGTTAGGGTTCGGGCTAGGGTTAGGGTTAGGGTATGGGGACGGTTTAGGGTCCAGGTGAGGGTACGGCAACGCTTTAGGGGGAGCGTGCGTGTGAGGGCGCGGGTTAGTGTTAGCGTACGGGTTAGGATTAGGGGACGGGTGAGGGTCAGGCTTCGGGGAAGGGTTAGGGTTAGGGTTCGGGCTAGGGTTAGGGTTAGGGGACGGGGACGGTTTAGGGTCCAGGTGAGGGTACGGCAACGCTTTAGGTGAAGCGTGCGTGTGAGGGCGCGGGGTAGTGTTAGCGTACGGGTTAGGATTAGGGGACGGGTGAGGGTCAGGCTTCGGGGAAGGGTTAGGGTTAGGGTTCGGGCTAGGGTTAGGGGACGGGGACGGTTTAGGGTCCAGGTGAGGGTACGGCAACGCTTTAGGGGGACCGTGCGTGTGAGGGCGCGGGCTAGTGTTAGCGTACGGGTTAGGATTAGGGGACGGGTGAGGGTCAGGCTTCGGGGAAGGGTTAGGGTTAGGGTTCGGGCTAGGGTTAGGGTTAGGGGACGGGGACGGTTTAGGGTCCAGGTGAGGGTACGGAAACGCTTTAGGGGGAGCGTGCGTGTGAGGGCTCGGGTTAGTGTTAGCGTACGGGTTAGGATTAGGGGACGGGTGAGGGTCAGGCTTCGGGGAAGGGTTAGGGTTAGGGTTCGGGCTAGGGTTAGGGTTAGGGTATGGGGACGGTTTAGGGTCCAGGTGAGGGTACGGCAACGCTTTAGGGGGACCGTGCGTGTGAGCGCGCGGGTTAGTGTTAGCGTACGGGTTAGGATTAGGGGACGGGTGAGGGTCA
This sequence comes from Delphinus delphis, assembly GCF_949987515.2. Lineage (NCBI taxonomy): Eukaryota > Metazoa > Chordata > Mammalia > Artiodactyla > Delphinidae > Delphinus > Delphinus delphis. The sequence goes on along the minus strand of NC_082685.1, from coordinate 1,274,173 downwards.
GGCTTCGGGGAAGGGTTAGGGTTAGGGTTCGGGCTAGGGTTAGGGTTAGGGGACGGGGACGGTTTAGGGTCCAGGTGAGGGTACGGCAACGCTTTAGGGGGAGCGTGCGTGTGAGGGCGCGGGTTAGTGTTAGCGTATGGGTTAGGATTAGGGGACGGGTGAGGGTCAGGCTTCGGGGAAGGGTTAGGGTTAGGGTTCGGGCTAGGGTTAGGGTTAGGGGACGGGGACGGTTTAGGGTCCAGGTGAGGGTACGGCAACGCTTTAGGGGGAGCGTGCGTGTGAGGGCGCGGGTTAGTGTTAGCGTACGGGTTAGGTTTAGGGGACGGGTGAGGGTCAGGCTTCGGGGAAGGGTTAGGGTTAGGGTTCGGGCTAGGGTTAGGGTTAGGGGACGGGGACGGTTTATGGTCCAGGTGAGGGTACGGCAACGCTTTAGGGGGAGCGTGCGTGTGAGGGCGCGCGTTAGTGTTAGCGTACGGCTTAGGATTAGGGGACGGGTGAGGGTCAGGCTTCGGGGAAGGGTTAGGGTTAGGGTTCGGGCTAGGGTTAGGGTTAGGGGACGGGGACGGTTTAGGGTCCAGGTGAGGGTACGGCAACGCTTTAGGGGGAGCGTGCGTGTGAGGGCGCGGGTTAGTGTTAGCGTACGGGTTAGGATTAGGGGACGGGTGAGGGTCAGGCGTCGGGGAAGTGTTAGGGTTAGGGTTCGGGCTAGGGTTAGGGTTAGGGGACGGGGACGGTTTAGGGTCCAGGTGAGGGTACGGCAACGCTTTAGGGGGAGCGTGCGTGTGAGGGCGCGGGTTAGTGTTAGCGTACGGGTTAGGATTAGGGGACGGGTGAGGGTCAGGCTTCGGGGAAGGGTTAGGGTTAGGGTTCGGGCTAGGGTTAGGGTTAGGGTTAGGGGACGGTTTAGGGTCCAGGTGAGGGTACGGCAACGCTTTAGGGGGAGCGTGCGTGTGAGGGCGCGGGCTAGTGTTAGCGTACGGGTTAGGATTAGGGGACGGGTGAGGGTCAGGCTTCGGGGAAGGGTTAGGGTTAGGGTTCGGGCTAGGGTTAGGGTTAGGGGACGGGGACGGTTTAGGGTCCAGGTGAGGGTACGGCAACGCTTTAGGGGGAGCGTGCGTTTGAGGGCGCGGCCTAGTGTTAGCGTACGGGTTAGGATTAGGGGACGGGTGAGGGTTAGGCTTCGGGGAAGTGTTAGGGTTAGGGTTCGGGCTAGGGTTACGGTTAGGGGACGGGGACGGTTTCGGGTCCAGGTGAGGGTACGGCAACGCTTTAGGGGGAGCGTGCGTGTGAGGGCTCGGGTTAGTGTTAGCGTACGGGTTAGGATTAGGGGACGGGTGAGGGTCAGGCTTAAGGAAGGGTTAGGGTTAGGGTTCGGGCTAGGGTTACGGTTAGGGGATGGGGACGGTTTAGGGTCCAGGTGAGGGTACGGCAACGCTTTAGGGGGACCGTGCGTGTGAGGGCGCGGGTTAGTGTTAGCGTACGGGTTAGGATTAGGGGACGGGTGAGGGTCAGGCTTCGGGGAAGGGTTAGGGTTAGGGTTCGGGCTAGGGTTAGGGTTAGGGGACGGGGACGGTTTAAGGTCCAGGTGAGGGTACGGCAACGCTTTAGGGGGAGCGTGCGTGTGAGGGCGCGGGTTAGTGTTAGCGTATGGGTTAGGATTAGGGGACGGGTGAGGGTCAGGCTTCGGGGAAGTGTTAGGGTTAGGGTTCGGTCTAGGGTTAGGGTTAGTGGACGGGGACGGTTTAGGGTCCAGGTGAGGGTACGGCAACGCTTTAGGGGGAGCGTGCGTGTGAGGGCGCGGGTTAGTGTTAGCGTGCGGGTTAGGATTAGGGGACGGGTGAGGGTCAGGCTTCGGGGAAGTGTTAGGGTTAGGGTTCGGGCTAGGGTTAGGGTTAGGGGACGGGGACGGTTTAGGGTCCAGGTGAGGGTACGGCAACGCTTTAGGGGGAGCGTGCGTGTGAGGGCGCGGGTTAGTGTTAGCGTACGGGTTAGGATTAGGGGACGGGTGAGGGTCAGGCTTCGGGGAAGGGTTAGGGTTAGGGTTCGGGCTAGGGTTAGGGTTAGGGGACGGGGACGGTTTAGGGTCCAGGTGAGGGTACGGCAACGCTTTAGAGGGAGCGTGCGTGTGAGGGCGCGGGCTAGTGTTAGCGTACGGGTTAGGATTAGGGGACGGGTGAGGGTCAGGCTTCGGGGAAGGGTTAGGGTTAGGGTTCGGGCTAGGGTTAGGGTTAGGGGACGGGGACGGTTTAGGGTCCAGGTGAGGGTACGGCAACGCTTTAGGGGGAGCGTGCGTGTGAGGGCGCGGGCTAGTGTTAGCGTACGGGTTAGGATTAGGGGACGGGTGAGGGTCAGGCTTCGGGGAAGGGTTAGGTTTAGGGTTCGGGCTAGGGTTAGGGTTAGGGGACGGGGACGGTTTCGGGTACAGGTGAGGGTACGGCAACGCTTTAGGGGGAGCGTGCGTGTGAGGGCTCGGGTTAGTGTTAGCGTACGGGTTAGGATTAGGGGACGGGTGAGGGTCAGGCTTCGGGGAAGGGTTAGGGTTAGGGTTCGGGCTAGGGTTAGGGTTAGGGTATGGGGACGGTTTAGGGTCCAGGTGAGGGTACGGCAACGCTTTAGGGGGACCGTGCGTGTGAGGGCGCGGGTTAGTGTTAGCGTACGGGTTAGGATTAGGGGATGGGTGAGGGTCAGGCTTCGGGGAAGGGTTAGGGTTAGGGTTCGGGCTAGGGTTAGGGTTAGGGGACGGGGACGGTTTAGGGTCCAGGTGAGGGTACGGCAACGCTTTCGGGGGAGCGTGCGTGTGAGGGCGCGGGTTAGTGTTAGCGTATGGGTTAGGATTAGGGGACGGGTGAGGGTCAGGCTTCGGGGAAGCGTTAGGGTTAGGGTTCGGGCTAGGGTTAGGGTTAGGGGACGGGGACGGTTTAGGGTCCAGGTGAGGGTACGGCAACGCTTTAGGGGGAGCGTGCGTGTGAGGGCGCGGGTTAGTGTTAGCGTACGGGTTAGGTTTAGGGGACGGGTGAGGGTCAGGCTTCGGGGAAGGGTTAGGGTTAGGGTTCGGGCTAGGGTTAGGGTTAGGGGACGGGGACGGTTTAGGGTCCAGGTGAGGGTACGGCAACGCTTTAGGGGGAGCGTGCGTGTGAGGGTGCGGGCTAGTGTTAGCGTACGGGTTAGGATTAGGGGACGGGTGAGGGTTAGGCTTCGGGGAAGTGTTAGGGTTAGGGTTCGGGCTAGGGTTACGGTTAGGGGACGGGGACGGTTTAGGGTCCAGGTGAGGGTATGGCAACGCTTTAGGGGGAGCGTGCGTGTGAGGGTGCGGGTTAGTGTTAGCGTACGGGTTAGGATTAGGGGACGGGTGAGGGTCAGGCTTCGGGGAAGGGTTAGGGTTAGGGTTCGGGCTAGGGTTAGGGTTAGGGGACGGGGACGGTTTAGGGTCCAGGTGAGGGTACGGCAACGCTTTAGGGGGAGCGTGCGTGTGAGGGCGCGGGTTAGTGTTAGCGTACGGGTTAGGATTAGGGGACGGGTGAGGGTCAGGCTTCGGGGAAGGGTTAGGGTTAGGGTTATGCTAGGTTTAGGGTTAGGGGACGGGGACGGTTTAGGGTCCAGGTGAGGGGACGGCAACGCTTTAGGGGGAGCGTGCGTGTGAGGGCGCGGGTTAGTGTTAGCGTACGGGTTAGAATTAGGGGACGGGTGAGGGTCAGGCTTCGGGGAAGGGATAGGGTTAGGGTTCGGGCTAGGGTTAGGGTTAGGGGATGGGGACGGTTTAGGGTCCAGGTGAGGGGACGGCAACGCTTTAGGGGGAGCGTGCGTGTGAGGGCGCGGGTTAGTGTTAGCGTACGGGTTAGGATTAGGGGACGGGTGAGGGTCAGGCTTCGGGGAACGGTTAGGGTTATGGTTCGGGCTAGGGTTAGGGTTAGGGGACGGGGACGGTTTAGGGTCCAGGTGAGGGTACGGCAACGCTTTAGGGGGAGCGTGCGTGTGACGCCGCGGGTTAGTGTTAGCGTACGGGTTAGGATTAGGGGACGGGTGAGGGTCAGGCTTCGGGGAAGGGTTAGGGTTAGGGTTAGGGGACGGGGACGGTTTAGGGTCCAGGTGAGGGTACGGCAACGCTTTAGGTGAAGCGTGCGTGTGAGGGCGCGGGGTAGTGTTAGCGTACGTGTTAGGATTAGGGGACGGGTGAGGGTCAGGCTTCGGGGAAGGGTTAGGGTTAGGGTTCGGGCTAGGGTTAGGGTTAGGGGACGGGGACGGTTTAGGGTCCAGGTGAGGGTACGGCAACGCTTTAGGGGGAGCGTGCGTGTGAGGGCGCGGGAAAGTGTTAGCGTACGGGTTAGGATTAGGGGACGGGTGAGGGTCAGGCTTCGGGGAAGGGTTAGGGTTAGGGTTCGGGCTAGGGTTAGGGTTAGGGGACGGGGACGGTTTCGGGTCCAGGTGAGGGTACGGCAACGCTTTAGGGGGAGCGTGCGTGTGAGGGCTCGGGTTAGTGTTAGCGTACGGGTTAGGATTAGGGGACGGGTGAGGGTCAGGCTTCGGGGAAGGGTTAGGGTTAGGGTTCGGGCTAGGGTTAGGGTTAGGGTATGGGGACGGTTTAGGGTCCAGGTGAGGGTACGGCAACGCTTTAGGGGGACCGTGCGTGTGAGGGCGCGGGTTAGTGTTAGCGTACGGGTTAGGATTAGGGGACGGGTGAGGGTCAGGCTTCGGGGAAGGGTTAGGGTTAGGGTTCGGGCTAGGGTTAGGGTTAGGGGACGGGGACGGTTTAGGGTCCAGGTGAGGGTACGGCAACGCTTTAGGGGGAGCGTGCGTGTGAGGGCGCGGGTTAGTGTTAGCGTATGGGTTAGGATTAGGGGACGGGTGAGGGTCAGGCTTCGGGGAAGGGTTAGGGTTAGGGTTCGGGCTAGGGTTAGGGTTAGGGGACGGGGACGGTTTAGGGTCCAGGTGAGGGTACGGCAACGCTTTAGGGGGAGCGTGCGTGTGAGGGCGTGGGTTAGTGTTAGCGTACGGGTTAGGTTTAGGGGACGGGTGAGGGTCAGGCTTCGGGGAAGGGTTAGGGTTAGGGTTCGGGCTAGGGTTAGGGTTAGGGGACGGGGACGGTTTATGGTCCAGGTGAGGGTACGGCAACGCTTTAGGGGGAGCGTGCGTGTGAGGGCGCGCGTTAGTGTTAGCGTACGGCTTAGGATTAGGGGACGGGTGAGGGTCAGGCTTCGGGGAAGGGTTAGGGTTAGGGTTCGGGCTAGGGTTAGGGTTAGGGGACGGGGACGGTTTAGGGTCCAGGTGAGGGTACGGCAACGCTTTAGGGGGAGCGTGCGTGTGAGGGCGCGGGTTAGTGTTAGCGTACGGGTTAGGATTAGGGGACGGGTGAGGGTCAGGCGTCGGGGAAGTGTTAGGGTTAGGGTTCGGGCTAGGGTTAGGGTTAGGGGACGGGGACGGTTTAGGGTCCAGGTGAGGGTACGGCAACGCTTTAGGGGGAGCGTGCGTGTGAGGGCGCGGGTTAGTGTTAGCGTACGGGTTAGGATTAGGGGACGGGTGAGGGTCAGGCTTCGGGGAAGGGTTAGGGTTAGGGTTCGGGCTAGGGTTAGGGTTAGGGGACGGGGACGGTTTAGGGTCCAGGTGAGGGTACGGCAACGCTTTAGGGGGAGCGTGCGTGTGAGGGCGCGGGCTAGTGTTAGCGTACGGGTTAGGATTAGGGGACGGGTGAGGGTCAGGCTTCGGGGAAGGGTTAGGGTTAGGGATCGGGCTAGGGTTAGGGTTAGGGGACGGGGACGGTTTAGGGTCCAGGTGAGGGTACGGCAACGCTTTAGGGGGAGCGTGCGTGTCAGGGCGCGGGCTAGTGTTAGCGTACGGGTTAGGATTAGGGGACGGGTGAGGGTTAGGCTTCGGGGAAGTGTTAGGGTTAGGGTTCGGGCTAGGGTTACGGTTAGGGGACGGGGACGGTTTAGGGTCCAGGTGAGGGTACGGCAACGCTTTAGGGGGAGCGTGCGTGTGAGGGCGCGGGTTAGTGTTAGCGTACGGGTTAGGATTAGGGGACGGGTGAGGGTCAGGCTTCGGGGAACGGTTAGGGTTATGGTTCGGGCTAGGGTTAGGGTTAGGGGACGGGGACGGTTTAGGGTCCAGGTGAGGGTACGGCAACGCTTTAGGGGGAGCGTGCGTGTGACGCCGCGGGTTAGTGTTAGCGTACGGGTTAGGATTAGGGGACGGGTGAGGGTCAGGCTTCGGGGAAGGGTTAGGGTTAGGGTTAGGGGACGGGGACGGTTTAGGGTCCAGGTGAGGGTACGGCAACGCTTTAGGTGAAGCGTGCGTGTGAGGGCGCGGGGTAGTGTTAGCGTACGGGTTAGGATTAGGGGACGGGTGAGGGTCAGGCTTCGGGGAAGGGTTAGGGTCAGGGTTCGGGCTAGGGTTAGGGTTAGGGGACGGGGAAGGTTTAGGGTCCAGGTGAGGGTACGGCAACGCTTTAGGGGGAGCGTGCGTGTGAGGGCGCGGGTTAGTTTTAGCGTACAGGTTAGGATTAGGGGACGGGTGAGGGTCAGGCTTCGGGGAAGTGTTAGGGTTAGGGTTCAGGCTAGGGTTAGGGTTAGGGGACGGGGACGGTTTAGTGTCCAGGTGAGGGTACGGCAACGCTTTAGGGGGAGCGTGCATGTGAGGGCGCGGGTTAGTGTTAGCGTACGGGTTAGGATTAGGGGACGGGTGAGGGTCAGGCTTCGGGGAAGGGTTAGGGTTAGTGTTCGGGCTAGGGTTAGGGTTAGGGGACGGGGACGGTTTAGGGTCCAGGTGAGGGTATGGCAACGCTTTAGGGGGAGCGTGCGTGTGAGGGCTCGGGTTAGTGTTAGCGTACGGGTTAGGATTAGGGGACGGGTGAGGGTCAGGCTTCGGGGAAGGGTTACGGTTAGGGTTCGGGCTAAGGTTAGGGTTAGGGGATGGGGACGGTTTAGGGTCCAGGTGAGGGTACGGCAACGCTTTAGGGGGACCGTGCGTGTGAGGGCGCGGGTTAGTGTTAGCGTACGGGTTAGGATTAGGGGATGGGTGAGGGTCAGGCTTCGGGGAAGGGTTAGGGTTAGGGTTCGGGCTAGGGTTAGGGTTAGGGGACGGGGACGGTTTAGGGTCCAGGTGAGGGTACGGCAACGCTTTAGGGGGAGCGTGCGTGTGAGGGCGCGGGTGAGTGTTAGCGTATGGGTTAGGATTAGGGGACGGGTGAGGGTCAGGCTTCGGGGAAGGGTTAGGGTTAGGGTTCGGGCTAGGGTTAGGGTTAGGGGTCGGCGACGGTTTAGGGTCCAGGTGAGGGTACGGCAACGCTTTAGGGGGAGGGTGCGTGTGAGGGCGCGGGTTAGTGTTAGCGTACGGGTTAGGTTTAGGGGACGGGTGAGGGTCAGGCTTCGGGGAAGGGTTAGGGTTAGGGTTCGGGCTAGGGTTAGGGTTAGGGGACGGGGACGGTTTATGGTCCAGGTGAGGGTACGGCAACGCTTTAGGGGGAGCGTGCGTGTGAGGGCGCGCATTAGTGTTAGCGTACGGCTTAGGATTAGGGGACGGGTGAGGGTCAGGCTTCGGGGAAGTGTTAGGGTAAAGGTTCGGGCTAGGGTTAGGGTTAGCGGACGGGGACGGTTTAGGGTCCAGGTGAGGGTACGGCAACGCTTTAGGGGGAGCATGCGTGTGAGGGCGCGGGTTAGTGTTAGCGTACGGGTTAGGATTAGGGGACGGGTGAGGGTCAGGCTTCGGGGAAGGCTTAGGGTTAGGGTTCGGGCTAGGGTTAGAGTTAGGGGACGGGGACGGTTTAGGGTCCAGGTGAGGGTACGGCAACGCTTTAGGGGGAGCGTGCGTGTGAGGGCGCGGGTTAGTGTTAGCGTACGGGTTAGGATTAGGGGACGGGTGAGGGTCAGTCTTCGGGGAAGGGTTAGGGTTCGGGTTCGGGCTAGGGTTAGGGTTAGGGGACGGGGACGGTTTAGGGTCCAGGTGAGGGTACGGCAACGCTTTAGGGGGAGCGTGCATGTGAGGGCGCGGGTTAGTGTTAGCGTACGGGTTAGGATTAGGGGACGGGTGAGGGTCAGGCTTCGGGGAAGGGTTAGGGTTAGGGTTCGGACTAGGGTTAGGGTTAGGGGACTGGGACGGTTTAGGGTCCAGGTGAGGGTACGGCAACGCTTTAGGGGGAGCGTGCGTGTGAGGGCGCGGGTTAGTGTTAGCGTATGGGTTAGGATTAGGGGACGGGTGAGGGTCAGGCTTCGGGGAAGGGTTAGGGTTAGGGTTCGGGCTAGGGTTAGGGTTAGGGGACGAGGACGGTTTAGGGTCCAGGTGAGGGTACGGCAACGCTTTAGGGGGAGCGTGCGTGTGAGAGCACGGGTTAGTGTTAGCGTATGGGTTAGGATTAGGGGACGGGTGAGGGTCAGGCTTCGGGGAAGGGTTAGGGTTAGGGTTCGGGCTAGGGTTAGGGTTAGGGGACGGGGACGGTTTAGGGTCCAGGTGAGGGTACGGCAACGCTTTAGGGTGAGCGTGCGTGTGAGGGCGCGGGTTAGTGTTAGCGTACGGGTTAGGATTAGGGGACGGGTGAGGGTCAGGCTTCGGGGAACTTTTAGGGTTCGGGTTCGGGCTAGGGTTAGGGTTAGGGGACGGGGACGGTTTAGGGTCCAGGTGAGGGTACGGCAACGCTTTAGGGGGAGCGTGCGTGTGAGGGCGCGGGTTAGTGTTAGCGTACGGGTTAGGATTAGGGGACGGGTGAGGGTCAGGCTTCGGGGAAGGGTTAGGGTTAGGGTTCGGACTAGGGTTAGGGTTAGGGGACTGGGACGGTTTAGGGTCCAGGTGAGGGTACGGCAACGCTTTAGGGGGAGCGTGCGTGTGAGGGCGCGGGTTAGTGTTAGCGTACGGGTTAGGTTTAGGGGACGGGTGAGGGTCAGCCTTCGGGGAAGGGTTAGGGTTAGGGTTCGGGCTAGGGTTAGGGTTAGGGGACGGGGACGGTTTAGGGTCCAGGTGAGGGTACGGCAACGCTTTATGGTGAGCGTGCGTGTGAGGGCGCGGGTTAGTGTTAGCGTACGGGTTAGGATTAGGGGACGGGTGAGGGTCAGGCTGCGGGGAACTTTTAGGGTTAGGGTTTGGGCTAGGGTTAGGGTTAGGGGACGGGGACGGTTTAGGGTCCAGGTGAGGGTACGGCAACGCTTTAGGGGGAGCGTGCGTGTGAGGGCGCGGGTTAGTGTTAGCGTACGGGTTAGGATTAGGGGACGGGTGAGGGTCAGGCTTCGGGGAAGGGTTACGGTTAGGGTTCGGGCTAGGGTTAGGGTTAGGGGACGGGGACGGTTTATGGTCCAGGTGAGGGTACGGCAACGCTTTAGGGGGAGCGTGCGTGTGAGGGCGCGGGCTAGTGTTAGCGTACGGGTTAGGATTAGGGGACGGGTGAGGGTCAGGCTTCGGGGAAGGGTTAGGGTTAGGGTTCGGGCTAGGGTTAGGGTTAGGGGACGGGGACGGTTTAGGGTCCAGGTGAGGGTACGGCAACGCTTTAGGGGGAGCGTGCATGTGAGGGCGCGGGCTAGTGTTAGCGTACGGGTTAGGATTAGGGGACGGGTGAGGGTTAGGCTTCGGGGAAGTGTTAGGGTTAGGGTTCGGGCTAGGGTTAGGGTTAGGGGACGGGGACGGTTTAGGGTCCAGGTGAGGGTACGGCAACGCTTTAGGGGGAGCGTGCATGTGAGGGCACGGGTTAGTGTTAGCGTACGGGTTAGGATTATGGGACGGGTGAGGGTCAGGCTTCGGGGAAGTGTTAGGGTTAGGGTTCGGGCTAGGGTTAGGGTTAGGGGACGGGGACGGTTTAGGGTCCAGGTGAGGGTACGACAACGCTTTAGGGGGAGCGTGCGTGTGAGGGCTCGGGTTAGTGTTAGCGTACGGGTTAGGATTAGGGGACGGGTGAGGGTCAGGCTTCGGGGAAGGGTTACGGTTAGGGTTCGGGCTAGGGTTAGGGTTAGGGGATGGGGACGGTTTAGGGTCCAGGTGAGGGTACGGCAACGCTTTAGGGGGACCGTGCGTGTGAGGGCGCGGGTTAGTGTTAGCGTACGGGTTAGGATTAGGGGACGGGTGAGGGTCAGGCTTCGGGGAAGGGTTAGGGTTAGGGTTCGGGCTAGGGTTAGGGTTAGGGGACGGGGACGGTTTAGGGTCCAGGTGAGGGTACGGCAACGCTTTAGGGGGAGCGTGCGTGTGAGTGCGCGGGTTAGTGTTAGCGTATGGGTTAGGATTAGGGGACGGGTGAGGGTCAGGCTTCGGGGAAGGTTTAGGGTTAGGGTTCGGGCTAGGGTTAGGGTTAGGGGTCGGCGACGGTTTAGGGTCCAGGTGAGGGTACGGCAACGCTTTAGGGGGAGCGTGCGTGTGAGGGCGCGGGTTAGTGTTAGCGTACGGGTTAGGTTTAGGGGACGGGTGAGGGTCAGGCTTCGGGGAAGGGTTAGGGTTAGGGTTCGGGCTAGGGTTAGGGTTAGGGGACGGGGACGGTTTATGGTCCAGGTGAGGGTACGGCAACGCTTTAGGGGGAGCGTGCGTGTGAGGGCGCGCATTAGTGTTAGCGTACGGCTTAGGATTAGGGGACGGGTGAGGGTCAGGCTTCGGGGAAGTGTTAGGGTAAAGGTTCGGGCTAGGGTTAGGGTTAGCGGACGGGGACGGTTTAGGGTCCAGGTGAGGGTACGGCAACGCTTTAGGGGGAGCATGCGTGTGAGGGCGCGGGTTAGTGTTAGCGTACGGGTTAGGATTAGGGGACGGGTGAGGGTCAGGCTTCGGGGAAGGCTTAGGGTTAGGGTTCGGGCTAGGGTTAGAGTTAGGGGACGGGGACGGTTTAGGGTCCAGGTGAGGGTACGGCAACGCTTTAGGGGGAGCGTGCGTGTGAGGGCGCGGGTTAGTGTTAACGTACGGGTTAGGATTAGGGGACGGGTGAGGGTCAGGCTTCGGGGAAGGGTTAGGGTTAGGGTTCGTGCTAGGGTTAGGTTTAGGGGACGGGGACGGTTTAGGGTCCAGGTGAGGGTACGGCAACGCTTTACGGGGAGCGTGCGTGTGAGGGCGCGGGTTAGTGTTAGCGTACGGGTTAGGATTAGGGGACGGGTGAGGGTCAGGCTTCGGGGAAGGGTTAGGGTTAGGGTTCGGGCTAGGGTTAGGGTTAGGGGATGGGGACGGTTTAGGGTCCAGGTGAGGGTACGGCAACGCTTTAGGGGGAGCGTGCGTGTGAGGGTGCGGGTTAGTGTTAGCGTACGGGTTAGGATTAGGGGACGGGTGAGGGTCAGGCTTCGGGGAAGGGTTAGGGTTAGGGTTCGGGCTAGGGTTAGGGTTAGAGGACGGGGACGGTTTAGGGTCCAGGTCAGGGTACGGCAACGCTTTAGGGGGAGCGTGCGTGTGAGGGCGCGGGTTAGTGTTAGCGTACGGGTTAGGATTAGGGGACGGGTGAGGGTCAGGCTTCGGGGAAGTGTTAGGGTTAGGGTTCGGGCTAGGGTTAGGGTTCGGGGACGGGGACGGTTTAAGGTCCAGGTGAGGGTACGGCAACGCTTTAGGGGGAGCGTGCGTATGAGGGCGCGTGTTAGTGTTAGCGTACGGGTTAGGATTAGGGGACGGGTGAGGGTCAGGCTTCGGGGAAGGGTTAGGGTTAGGGTTCGGGCTAGGGTTAGGGTTAGGGGACGGGGACGGTTTCGGGTCCAGGTGAGGGTACGGCAACGCTTTAGGGGGAGCGTGCGTGTGAGGGCGCGGGTTAGTGTTAGCGTACGGGTTAGGATTAGGGGACGGGTGAGGGTCAGGCTTCGGGGAAGGGTTAGGGTTAGGGTTATGCTAGGGTTAGGGTTAGGGGACGGGGACGGTTTAGGGTCCAGGTGAGGGTACGGCAACGCTTTAGGGGGAGCGTGTGTGTGAGGGCGCGGGTTAGTGTTAGCGTACGGGTTAGGATTAGGGGACGGGTGAGGGTCAGGCTTCGGGGAAGGGATAGGGTTAGGGTTCGGGCTAGGGTTAGGGTTAGGGGATGGGGACGGTTTAGGGTCCAGGTGAGGGTACGGCAACGCTTTAGGGGGAGCGTGCGTGTGAGGGCGCGGGTTAGTGTTAGCGTACGGGTTAGGATTAGGGGACGGGTGAGGGTCAGGCTTCGGGGAAGGGTTAGGGTTATGGTTCGGGCTAGGGTTAGGGTTAGGGGACGGGGACGGTTTAGGGTCCAGTTGAGGGTACGGCAACGCTTTAGGGGGAGCGTGCGTGTGACGCCGCGGGTTAGTGTTAGCGTACGGTTTAGGATTAGGGGACGGGTGAGGGTCAGGCTTCGGGGAAGGGTTAGGGTTAGGGTTAGGGCTAGGGTTAGGGGACGAGGACGGGGACGGTTTAGGGTCCAGGTGAGGGTACGGCAAAGCTTTAGGGGGAGCGTGCGTGTAGGGCGCGGGTTACTGTTAGCGTACGGGTTAGGATAAGGGGACGAGTGAGGGTCAGGCTTCGGGGAAGTGTTAGGGTTAGGGTTCGGGCTAGGGTTAGGGTTAGGGGACGGGGACGGTTTAGGGTCCAGGTGAGGGTACGGCAACGTTTTAGGGGGAGCGTGCGTGTGAGGGCACGGGTTAGTGTTAGCGTACGGGTTAGGATTAGGGGACGGGTGAGGGTCAGGCTTCGGGGAAGGGTTAGGCTTAGGGTTCGGGCTAGGGTTAGGGTTAGGGGACGGGGACGGGTTGGGGTCCAGGTGAGGGTACGGCAACCCTTTAGGGGGAGCGTGCGTGTGAGGGCGCGGGTTAGTGTTAGCGTACGGGTTAGGATTAGGGGACGGGTGAGGGTCAGGCTTCAGGGAAGGGTTAGGGTTACGGTTCGGGCTAGGGTTAGGGTTAGGGGACTGGGACGGTTAGGGTCCAGCTGAGGGTACGGCAACGCTGTAGGGGGAGCGTGCGTGTGAGGGCGCGGGTTAGTGTTAGCGTACGGGTTAGGATTAGGGGACGGGTGAGGGTCAGGCTTCGGGGAAGGGTTAGGGTTAGGGTTCGGGCTAGGGTTAGAGTTAGGCGACGGGGACGGTTTCGGGTCCAGGTGAGGGTATGGCAACGCTTTAGGGGGAGTGTGCGTGTGTGGGCGCGGGTTAGGGTTAGCGTACGGGTTAGGATTAGTGGACGGGTGAGGGTCAGGCTTCGGGGAAGGGTTAGGGTTAGGGTTCGGGCTAGGGTTAGGGTTAGGGGACGGGGACGGTTTAGGGTCCAGGTGAGGGTACGGCAACGCTTTAGGGGGAGCGTGCGTGTGAGGGCTCGGGTTAGTGTTAGCGTACGGGTTAGGATTAGGGGACGGGTGAGGGTCAGGCTTCGGGGAAGGGTTAGGGTTAGGGTTCGGGCTAGGGTTAGGGTTAGGGGATGGGGACGGTTTAGGGTCCAGGTGAGGGTATGGCAACGCTTTAGGGGGAGCGTGCGTGTGAGGGCGCGGGTTAGTGTTAGCGTACGGGTTAGGATTAGGGGACGGGTGAGGGTCAGGCTTCGGGGAAGGGTTAGGGTTAGGGTTCGGGCTAGGGTTAGGGTTAGGGGACGGGGACGGTTTAGGGTCCAGATGAGGGTACGGCAACGCTTTAGGGGGAGCGTGCGTGTGAGGGCGCGGGTTAGTGTTAGCGTACGGGTTAGGATTAGGGGACGGGTGAGGGTAAGGCTTCGGGGAAGGGTTAGGGTTAGGGTTCGGGCTAGGGTTAGGTTTAGGGGACGGGGATGGTTTAGGGTCCAGGTGAGGGTACGGCAACACTTTAGGGGGAGCGTGCGTGTGAGGGCGCGGGTCAGTGTTAGCGTACGGGTTAGGTTTAGGGGATGGGTGAGGGTCAGGCTTCGGGGAAGGGTTAGGGTTAGGTTTCGGGCTAGGGTTAGGGTTAGGGGACGGGGACGGTTTAGGGTCCAGGTGAGGGTACGGCAACGCTTTAGGGGGAGCGTGCGTGTGAGGGCGCGGGTTAGTGTTAGCGTACGGGTTAGGATTACGGGACGGGTGAGGGTCAGGCTTCGGGGAAGGGTTAGGTTTAGGGTTCGGGCTAGGGTTAGGGTTAGGGGACGGGGACGGTTTAGGGTCCAGGTGAGGGTACGGCAACGCTTTAGGGGGAGCGTGCGTGTGAGGGCGCGGGTTAGTGTTAGCGTACGGGTTAGGATTAGGGTACGGGTGAGGGTCAGGCTTCGGGGAAGGGTTAGGGTTAGGGTTCGGGCGAGGGTTAGGGTTAGGGGACGGGGACGGTTTAAGGTCCAGGTGAGGGTACGGCAACGCTTTAGGGGGAGTGTGCGTGTGAGGGCGCGGGTTAGTGTTAACGTACGGGTTAGGATTAGGGGACGGGTGAGGGTCAGGCTTCGGGGAAGGGTTAGGGTTAGGGTTCGGGCTAGGGTTAGGGTTAGGGGACGGGGATGGTTTAGGGTCCAGGTGAGGGTACGGCAACGCTTTAGGGGGAGCGTGCGTGTGAGGGCGCGGGTTAGTGTTAGCGTACGAATTAGGATTAGGGGACGGGTGAGGGTCAGGCTTCGGGGAAGGGTTAGGGTTAGGGTTCGGCTAGGGTTAGGGTTAGGGGACGGGGACGTTTTAGGGTCCAGGTGAGGGTACGGCAACACTTTAGGGGGAGCGTGTGTGTGAGGGCGCGGGTTAGTGTTAGCGTACGGCTTAGGATTAGGGGACGGGTGAGGGTCAGGCTTCGGGGAAGGGTTAGTGTTAGGGTTCGGGCTAGGGTTAGGGTTAGGGGACGGGGACGCTTTAGGGTCCAGGTGAGGGTACGGCAACCCTTTAGGGGGAGCGTGCGTGTGAGGGGCGGGTTAGTGTTAGCGTACGGGTTAGGATTAGGGGACGGGTGAGGGTCAGGCTTCGGGGAAGGGTTAGGGTTAGGGTTCTGCTAGGGTTAGGGTTAGGGGACGGGGACGGTTTAGGGTCCAGGTGAGGGTACGGCAACGCTTTAGGGGGAGCGTGCGTGTGAGGGCGCGGGTTAGCGTTAGCGTACGGGTTAGGATTAGGGGACGGGTGAGGGTCATGCTTCGGGGAAGTGTTAGGGTTAGGGTTCGGGCTAGGGTTAGGGTTAGGGGACGGGGACGGTTTAGGGTCCAGCTGAGGGTACGGCAACGCGTTAGGGGCAGCGTGCGTGTGAGGGCGCGGCTTAGTGTTAGCGTACGGGTTAGGATTAGGGGACGGGTGAGGGTCAGGCTTCGGGGAAGGGTTAGGGTTAGGGTTCGGCTAGGGTTAGGGTTAGGGGACGGGGACAGTTTAGGGTCCAGGTGAGGGTACGGCAACGCTTTAGGCGGAGCGTGCATGTGAGGGCGTGGGTTAGTGTTGGCGTACGGGTTAGGATTAGGGGACGGGTGAGGGTCAGGCTTCGGGGAAGGGTTAGGGTTAGGGTTCGGGCTAGGTATAGGGTTAGGGGACGGGGACGGTTTAGGGTCCAGGTGAGGGTACGGCAACGCTTTAGGGGGAGCGTGCGTGTGAGGGCGCGTGTTAGTGTTAGCGTACGTGTTAGGATTAGGGGACGGGTGAGGGTCAGGCTTCGGGGAAGGGTTAGGGTTAGGGTTCGGGCTATGGTTAGGGTTAGGGTACGGGGACGGTTTAGGGTCCAGGTGATGGTACGGCAACACTTTAGGGGGAGCGTGCGTGTGAGGGCGCGGGTTAGTGTTAGCGTACGGGTTAGGATTAGGGGACGGGTGAGGGTCAGGCTTCGGGGAAGGGTTAGGGTTAGGGTTCGGGCTAGGGTTAGGGTTAGGGGACGGGGACGGTTTAGGGTCCAGGTGAGGGTACGGCAACGCTTTAGGGGGAGCGTGCGTGTGAGGGCGCGGGTTAGTGTTAGCGTACAGGTTAGGATTAGGGGACGGGTGAGGGTCAGGCTTCGGGGAAGGGTTAGGGTTATGGTTCGGGCTAGGGTTAGGGTTAGGGGACGGGGACGGTTTACGGTCTAGGTGAGGGTACGGCAACGCTTTAGGGGGAGCGTGCATGTGAGGGCGCGGGTTAGTGTTAGCGTACGGGTTAGGATTAGGGGACGGGTGAGGGTCAGGCTTCGGGGAAGGGTTAGGGTTAGGGTTCGGGCTAGGGTAAGGGTTAGGGGATGGGGACGGTTTAGGGTCCAGGTGAGGGTACGGCAACGCTTTAGGGGGAGCGTGCGTGTGAGGGCGCGGGTTAGCGTTAGCGTACGGGTTAGGATTAGGGGACGGGTGAGGGTCAGGCTTCGGGGAAGGGTTAGGGTTAGGGTTCGGGCTAGGGTTAGGGTTAGGGGACGGGGACGGTTTAGGGTCCAGGTGAGGGTACGGCAACGCTTTAGGGGGAGGGTGCGTGTGAGGGCGTGCGATAGTGTTAGCCTACGGCTTAGGATTAGGGGACGGGTGAGGGTCAGGCTTCAGGGAAGGGTTAGGGTTAGGGTTCGGGCTAGGGTTAGGGTTAGGGGACGGGGACGGTTTAGGGTCCAGGTGAGGGTACGGCAACGCTTTAGGGGGAGCGTGCGTGTGAGGGCGCGTGTTAGTGTTAGCGTACGGGTTAGGATTAGGGGACGGGTGAGGGTCAGGCTTCGGGGAAGGGTTAGGGTTAGGGTTCGGGCTAGGGTTAGGGTTAGGGGACGGGGATGGTTTAGGGTCCAGGTGATGGTACGGCAACGCTTTACGGGGAGCGTGCGTGTGAGGGCGGGGGTTAGTGTTAGCGTACGGGTTAGGATTAGGGGACGGGTGAGGGTCAGGCTTCGGGGAAGGGTTAGGGTTAGGGTTCGGGCTAGGGTTAGGGTTAGGGGATGGGGACGGTTTAGGGTCCAGGTGAGGGTACGGCAACGCTTTAGGGGGAGCGTGCGTGTGAGGGCGCGGGTTATTGTTAGCGTACGGGTTAGGATTAGGGGACGGGTGAGGGTCAGGCTTCGGGGAAGTGTTAGGGTTATGGTTCGGCCTAGGGTTAGGGTTAGGGGACGGGGACGGTTTAGGGTCCAGGTGAGGGTACGGCAACGCTTTAGGGGGAGTGTGCGTGTGAGGGCGCGGGTTAGTGTTAGCGTACGGGTTAGGATTAGGGGACGGGTGAGGGTCAGGCTTCGGGGAAGGGTTAGGTTTAGGGTTCGGGCTAGGGTTAGGGGACGGGGACGGGGACGGTTTAGGGTCCAGGTGAGGGTACGGCAAAGCTTTAGGGGGAGCGTGCGTGTAGGGCGCGGGTTAGTGTTAGCGTACGGGTTAGGATTAGGGGACGGGTGAGGGTCAGGCTTCGGGGAAGTGTTAGGGTTAGGGTTCGGGCTAGGGTTAGGGTTAGGGGATGGGGACGGTTTAGGGTCCAGGTGAGGGTACGGCAACGCTTTAGGGGGACCGTGCGTGTGAGGGCGTGGGTTAGTGTTAGCGTACGGGTTAGGATTAGGGGACGGGTGAGGGTCAGGCTTCGGGGAAGGGTTAGGGTTAGGGTTCGGGCTAGGGTTAGGGTTAGGGGACGGGGACGGTTTAGGGTCCAGGTGAGGGTACGGCAACGCTTTAGGGGGAGCGTGCGTGTGAGGGCGCGGGTTAGTGTTAGCGTACGTGTTAGGATTAGGGGACGGGTGAGGGTCAGGCTTCGGGGAAGGGTTAGGGTTATGGTTCGGGCTAGGGTTAGGGTTAGGGGACGGGGACGGTTTAGGGTCCAGGTGAGGGTACGGCAACGCTTTAGGGGGAGCGTGCGTGTGAGGGCGCGGGTTAGTGTTAGCGTACGGGTTAGGATTAGGGGACGGGTGAGGGTCAGGCTTCGGGGAAGGGTTAGGGTTATGGTTCGGACTAGGGTTAGGGTTAGGGGACGGGGACGGTTTAGGGTCCAGGTGAGGGTACGGCAACGCTTTAGGGGGAGCGTGCGTGTGAGGGCGTGGGTTAGTGTTAGCGTACGGGTTAGGATTAGGGGACGTGTGAGGGTCATGCTTCGGGGAAGGGTTAGGGTTAGGGTTCGGGCTAGGGTTAGGGTTAGGGGATGGGGACGGTTTAGGGTCCAGGTGAGGGTACGGCAACGCTTTAGGGGGAGCGTGCGTGTGAGGGCGTGGGTTAGCGTTAGCGTACGGGTTAGGATTAGGGGACGGGTGAGGGTCAGGCTTCGGGGAAAGGTTAGGGTTAGGGTTCGGGCTAGGGTTAGGGTTAGTGGACGGGGACGGTTTAGGGTCCAGGTGAGGGTACGGCAACGCTTTAGGGGGAGCGTGCGTGTGAGGGCACGGGTTAGTGTTAGCGTACGGGTTAGGATTAGGGGACGGGTGAGGGTCAGGCTTCGGGGAAGGGTTAGGGTTAGGGTTCGGCTACGGTTAGGGTTAGGGGACGGGGACGGTTTAGGGTCCAGGTGAGGGTACGGCAACGCTTTAGTGGGAGCGTGCGTGTGAGGGCGCGGGTTAGTGTTGGCGTACGGGTTAGGATTAGGGGACGGGTGAGGGTCAGGCTTCGGGGAAGGGTTAGGGTTAGGGTTCGGGCTAGGTTTAGGGTTAGGGGACGGGGACGGTTTAGGGTCCAGGTGAGGGTACGGCAACGCTTTAGGGGGAGCGTGCGTGTGAGGGCGCGCGATAGTGTTAGCGTACGGCTTAGGATTAGGGGACGGGTGAGGGTCAGGCTTCAGGGAAGTGTTAGGGTTAGGGTTCGGGCTAGGGTTAGGGATAGGGGACGGGGACGGTTTAGGGTCCAGGTGAGGGTACGGCAACGCTTTAGGGGGAGCGTGCGTGTGAGGGCGCGTGTTAGTGTTAGCGTACGGGTTAGGATTAGGGGACGGGTGAGGGTCAGGCTTCGGGGAAGGGTTAGGGTTAGGGTTCAGGCTAGGGTTAGGGTTAGGGGACGGGGACGGTTTAGGGTCCAGGTGAGGGTACGGCAACGCTTTAGGGGGAGCGTGCGTGTGAGGGCGCGGGTGAGTGTTAGCGTACGGGTTAGGATTAGGGGACGGGTGAGGGTCAGGCTTCGGGGAAGGGTTAGGGTTATGGTTCGGGCTAGGGTTAGGGTTAGGGGACGGGGAAGGTTTAGGGTCCAGGTGAGGGTACGGCAACACTTTAGGGGGAGCGTGCGTGTGAGGGCGCGGGTTAGTGTTAGCGTACGGGTTAGGATTAGGGGACGGGTGAGGGTCAGGCTTCGGGGAAGTGTTAGGGTTATGGTTCGGGCTAGGGTTAGGGTTAGGGGACGGGGACGGTTTAGGGTCCAGGTGAGGGTACGGCATCGGTATGGGGGAGCGTGCGTGTGAGGGCGCGTGTTAGTGTTAGCGTACGGGTTAGGATTAGGAGACGGGTGAGGGTCAGGCTTCGGGGAAGGGTTAGGTTTAGGGTTCGGGCTAGGGTTAGGGGACGGGGACGGGGACGGTTTAGGGTCCAGGTGAGTGTACGGCAAAGCTTTAGGGGGAGCGTGCGTATAGGGCGCGGGTTAGTGTTATTGTACGGGTTAGGATTAGGGGACGGGTGAGGGTCAGGCTTCAGGGAAGTGTTAGGGTTAGGGTTCGGGCTAGGGTTAGGGTTAGGGGATGGGGACGGTTTAGGGTCCAGGTGAGGGTACGGCAACGCTTTAGGGGGACCGTGCGTGTGAGGGCGCGGGTTAGTGTTAGCGTACGGGTTAGGATTAGGGGACGGGTGAGGGTCAGGCTTCGGGGAAGGGTTAGGGTTAGGGTTCGGGCTAGGGTTAGGGTTAGGGGACGGGGACGGTTTAGGGTCCAGGTGAGGGTACGGCAACGCTTTAGGGGGAGCGTGCGTGTGAGGGCGCGGGTTAGTGTTAGCGTACGGGTTAGGATTAGGGGACGGGTGAGGTACAGGCTTCGGGGAAGGGTTAGGGTTATGGTTCGGGATAGGGTTAGGGTTAGGGGACGGGGACGGTTTAGGGTCCAGTTGAGGGTACGGCAACGCTTTAGGGGGAGCGTGCGTGTGACGCCGCGGGTTAGTGTTAGCGTACGGGTTAGGATTAGGGGACGGGTGAGGGTCAGGCTTCGGGGAAGGGTTAGGGTTAGGGTTCGGGCTAGGGTTAGGGTACGAGGACGGGGACGGTTTAGGGTCCAGGTGAGGGTACGGCAACGCTTTAGGGGGAGCGTGCGTGTGAGGGCGCGGGTGAGTGTTAGCGTACGGGTTAGGATTAGGGGACGGGTGAGGGTCAGGCTTCGGGGAAGGGTTAGGGTTAGGGTTCGGGCTAGGGTTAGGGTTAGGGGATGGGGACGGTTTAGGGTCCAGGTGCGGGTACGGCAACGCTTTAGGGGGAGCGTGCGTGTGAGGGCGCGGGTTAGCGTTAGCGTACGGGTTAGGATTAGGGGACGGGTGAGGGTCAGGCTTCGGGGAAGGGTTAGGGTTAGGGTTCGGGCCAGGGTTAGGGTTAGAGGATGGGGACGGTTTAGGGTCCAGGTGAGGGTACGGCAACGCTTTAGGGGGAGCGTGCGTGTGAGGGCGCGGGTTAGCGTTAGCGTACGGGTTAGGATTAGGGGACGGGTGAGGGTCAGGCTTCGGGGAAGGGTTAGGGTTAGGGTTCGGCTAGGGTTAGGGTTAGGGGACGGGGACGGTTTCGGGTCCAGGTGAGGGTACGGCAACGCTTTAGGGGGAGCGTGCGTGTGAGGGCGCGTGTTAGTGTTAGCGTACGGGTTAGGATTAGGGGACGGGTGAGGGTCAGGCTTCGGGGAAGGGTTAGGGTTAGGGTTCGGGCTAGGGTTAGGGTTAGGGGCCGGGGACGGTTTAGGGTCCAGGTGAGGGTACGGCAACGCTTTAGGGGGAGCGTGCGTGTGAGGGCGCGGGTTAGTGTTAGCGTACGGGTTAGGATTAGGGGACGGGTGAGGGTCAGGCTTCGGGGAAGGGTTAGGGTTATGGTTCGGGCTAGGGTTAGGGTTAGGGGACGGGGACGGTTTAGGGTCCAGGTGAGGGTACGGCAACGCTTTAGGGGGAGCGTGCGTGTGAGGGCGCGGGTTAGTGTTAGCGTACGGGTTAGGATTAGGGGACAGGTGAGGGTCAGGCTTCGGGGAAGTGTTAGGGTTAGGGTTCGGGCTAGGGTTAGGGTTAGGGGCCGGGGCGGTTTAGGGTCCAGGTGAGGGTACGGCAACGCTTTAGGGGGAGGGTGCGTGTGAGGGCGCGGGTTAGTGTTAGCGTACGGGTTAGGATTAGGGGACGGGTGAGGGTCAGGCTTCGGGGAAGGGTTAGGGTTAGGGTTCAGGCTAGGGTTAGGGTTAGGGGATGGGGACCGTTTAGGGTCCAGGTGAGGGTACGGCAACGCTTTAGGGGGAGCGTGCGTGTGAGGGCGCGGGTTATTGTTAGCGTACGGGTTAGGATTAGGGGACGGGTGAGGGTCAGGCTTCGGGGAAGGGTTAGGGTTATGGTTCGGGCTAGGGTTAGGGTTAGGGGACGGGGACGGTTTAGGGTCCAGGTGAGGGTACGGCAACGCTTTAGGGGGAGCGTGCGTGTGAGGGCGTGGGTTAGTGTTAGCGTACGGGTTAGGATTAGGGGACGGGTGAGGGTCAGGCTTCGGGGAAGTGTTAGGTTTAGGGTTCGGGCTAGGGTTAGGGGACGGGGACGGGGACGGTTTAGGGTCCAGGTGAGGGTATGGCAAAGCTTTAGGGGGAGCGTGCGTGTAGGGCGCGGGTTAGTGTTAGCGTACGGGTTAGGATTAGGGGACGGTTGAGGGTCAGGCTTCGGGGAAGTGTTAGGTTTAGGGTTCGGGCTAGGGTTAGGGTTAGGGGACGGGGACGGTTTAGGGTCCAGGTGAGGGTACGGCAACGCTTTAGGGGGACTGTGCGTGTGAGGGCGCGGGTTAGTGTTAGTGTACGGGTTAGGATTAGGGGACGGGTGAGGGTCAGGCTTCGGGGAAGGGTTAGGGTTAGGGTTAGGGCTAGGGTTAGGGTTAGGGGACGGGGACGGTTTAGGGTCCAGGTGAGGGTACGGCAACGCTTTAGGGGGAGCGTGCGTGTGAGGGCGCGGGTTAATGTTATCGTACGGGTTAGGATTAGGGGACGGGTGAGGGTCAGGCTTCGGGGAAGGGTTAGGGTTATGGTTCGGGATAGGGTTAGGGTTAGGGGACGGGGACGGTTTAGGGCCCAGTTGAGGGTACGGCAACGCTTTAGGGGGAGCGTGCGTGTGACGCCGCGGGTTAGTGTTAGCGTACGGGTTAGGATTAGGGGACGGGTGAGGGTCAGGCTTCGGGGAAGGGTTAGGGTTAGGGTTCGGGCTAGGGTTAGGGTACGAGGACGGGGACGGTTTAGGGTCCAGGTGAGGGTACGGCAACGCTTTAGGGGGAGCGTGCGTGTGAGGGCGTGGGTGAGTGTTAGCGTACGGGTTAGGATTAGGGGACGGGTGAGGGTCAGGCTTCGGGGAAGGGTTAGGGTTAGGGTTCGGGCTAGGGTTAGGGTTAGGGGATGGGGACGGTTTAGGGTCCAGGTGCGGGTACGGCAACGCTTTAGGGGGAGCGTGCGTGTGAGGGCGCGGGTTAGCGTTAGCGTACGGGTTAGGATTAGGGGACGGGTGAGGGTCAGGCTTCGGGGAAGGGTTAGGGTTAGGGTTCGGGCCAGGGTTAGGGTTAGAGGATGGGGACGGTTTAGGGTCCAGGTGAGGGTACGGCAACGCTTTAGGGGGAGCGTGCGTGTGAGGGCGCGGGTTAGCGTTAGCGTACGGGTTAGGATTAGGGGACGGGTGAGGGTCAGGCTTCGGGGAAGGGTTAGGGTTAGGGTTCGGCTAGGGTTAGGGTTAGGGGACGGGGACGGTTTAGGGTCCAGGTGAGGGTACGGCAACGCTTTAGGGGGAGCGTGCGTGTGAGGGCGCGTGTTAGTGTTAGCGTACGGGTTAGGATTAGGGGACGGGTGAGGGTCAGGCTTCGGGGAAGGGTTAGGGTTAGGGTTCGGGCTAGGGTTAGGGTTAGGGGACGGGGACGGTTTAGGGTCCAGGTGAGGGTACGGCAACGCTTTAGGGGGAGCGTGCGAGTGAGGGCGCGGGTTAGTGTTAGCGTACGGGTTAGGATTAGGGGACGGGTGAGGGTCAGGCTTCGGGGAAGGGTTAGGGTTATGGTTCGGGCTAGGGTTAGGGTTAGGGGACGGGGACGGTTTAGGGTCCAGGTGAGGGTACGGCAACGCTTTAGGGGGAGCGTGCGTGTGAGGGCGCGGGTTAGTGTTAGCGTACGGGTTAGGATTAGGGGACAGGTGAGGGTCAGGCTTCAGGGAAGTGTTAGGGTTAGGGTTCGGGCTAGGGTTAGGGTTAGGGGCCGGGGCGGTTTAGGGTCCAGGTGAGGGTACGGCAACGCTTTAGGGGGAGGGTGCGTGTGAGGGCGCGGGTTAGTGTTAGCGTACGGGTTAGGATTAGGGGACGGGTGAGGGTCAGGCTTCGGGGAAGGGTTAGGGTTAGGGTTCAGGCTAGGGTTAGGGTTAGGGGATGGGGACCGTTTAGGGTCCAGGTGAGGGTACGGCAACGCTTTAGGGGGAGCGTGCGTGTGAGGGCGCGGGTTATTGTTAGCGTACGGGTTAGGATTAGGGGACGGGTGAGGGTCAGGCTTCGGGGAAGGGTTAGGGTTATGGTTCGGGCTAGGGTTAGGGTTAGGCGACGGGGACGGTTTAGGGTCCAGGTGAGGGTACGGCAACGCTTTAGGGGGAGCGTGCGTGTGAGGGCGTGGGTTAGTGTTAGCGTACGGGTTAGGATTAGGGGACGGGTGAGGGTCAGGCTTCGGGGAAGTGTTAGGTTTAGGGTTCGGGCTAGGGTTAGGGGACGGGGACGGGGACGGTTTAGGGTCCAGGTGAGGGTATGGCAAAGCTTTAGGGGGAGCGTGCGTGTAGGGCGCGGGTTAGTGTTAGCGTACGGGTTAGGATTAGGGGACGGTTGAGGGTCAGGCTTCGGGGAAGTGTTAGGTTTAGGGTTCGGGCTAGGGTTAGGGTTAGGGGACGGGGACGGTTTAGGGTCCAGGTGAGGGTACGGCAACGCTTTAGGGGGACTGTGCGTGTGAGGGCGCGGGTTAGTGTTAGTGTACGGGTTAGGATTAGGGGACGGGTGAGGGTCAGGCTTCGGGGAAGGGTTAGGGTTAGGGTTAGGGCTAGGGTTAGGGTTAGGGGACGGGGACGGTTTACGGTCCAGGTGAGGGTATGGCAACGCTTTAGGGGGAGCGTGCGTGTGAGGGCGCGGGTTAGTGTTTGCGTACGGGTTAGGATTAGGGGACGGGTGAGGGTCAGGCTTCAGGGAAGGGTTAGGGTTACGGTTCGGGCTAGGGTTAGGGGACGGGGACGGGGACGGTTTAGGGTCCAGGTGATGGTACGGCAACGCTTTAGGGGGAGCGTGCGTGTGAGGGCGTGGGTTAGTGTTAGCGTACGGGTTAGGATTAGGGGACGGGTGAGGGTCAGGCTTCAGGGAAGGGTTAGGGTTAGGGTTCGGACTAGGGTTAGGGTTAGGGGACGGGGACGGTTTAGAGTCCAGGTGAGGGTACGGCAACGCTTTAGGGGGAGCGTGCGTGTGAGGGCGTGGGTTAGTGTTAGCGTACGGGTTAGGATTAGGGGACGGGTGAGGGTCAGGCTTCGGGGAAGTGTTAGGTTTAGGGTTCGGGCTAGGGTTAGGGGACGGGGACGGGGACGGTTTAGGGTCCAGGTGAGGGTATGGCAAAGCTTTAGGGGGAGCGTGCGTGTAGGGCGCGGGTTAGTGTTAGCGTACGGGTTAGGATTAGGGGACGGTTGAGGGTCAGGCTTCGGGGAAGTGTTAGGTTTAGGGTTCGGGCTAGGGTTAGGGTTAGGGGACGGGGACGGTTTAGGGTCCAGGTGAGGGTACGGCAACGCTTTAGGGGGACTGTGCGTGTGAGGGCGCGGGTTAGTGTTAGTGTACGGGTTAGGATTAGGGGACGGGTGAGGGTCAGGCTTCGGGGAAGGGTTAGGGTTAGGGTTAGGGCTAGGGTTAGGGTTAGGGGACGGGGACGGTTTACGGTCCAGGTGAGGGTACGGCAACGCTTTAGGGGGAGCGTGCGTGTGAGGGCGCGGGTTAGTGTTAGCGTACGGGTTAGGATTAGGGGACGGGTGAGGGTCAGGCTTCGGGGAAGGGTTAGGGTTATGGTTCGGGCTAGGGTTAGGGTTAGGGGACGGGGACGGTTTAGGGTCCAGGTGAGGGTACGGCAACGCTTTAGGGGGAGCGTGCGTGTGAGGGCGCGGGTTAGTGTTAGCGTACGGGTTAGGATTAGGGGACGGGTGAGGGTCAGGCTTCGGGGAAGTGTTAGGGTTAGGGTTCGGGCTAGGGTTAGGGTTAGGGGCCGGGGCGGTTTAGGGTCCAGGTGAGGGTACGGCAACGCTTTAGGGGGAGGGTGCGTGTGAGGGCGCGGGTTAGTGTTAGCGTACGGGTTAGGATTAGGGGACGGGTGAGGGTCAGGCTTCGGGGAAGGGTTAGGGTTAGGGTTCAGGCTAGGGTTAGGGTTAGGGGATGGGGACCGTTTAGGGTCCAGGTGAGGGTACGGCAACGCTTTAGGGGGAGCGTGCGTGTGAGGGCGCGGGTTATTGTTAGCGTACGGGTTAGGATTAGGGGACGGGTGAGGGTCAGGCTTCGGGGAAGGGTTAGGGTTATGGTTCGGGCTAGGGTTAGGGTTAGGGGACGGGGACGGTTTAGGGTCCAGGTGAGGGTACGGCAACGCTTTAGGGGGAGCGTGCGTGTGAGGGCGTGGGTTAGTGTTAGCGTACGGGTTAGGATTAGGGGACGGGTGAGGGTCAGGCTTCGGGGAAGTGTTAGGTTTAGGGTTCGGGCTAGGGTTAGGGGACGGGGACGGGGACGGTTTAGGGTCCAGGTGAGGGTATGGCAAAGCTTTAGGGGGAGCGTGCGTGTAGGGCGCGGGTTAGTGTTAGCGTACGGGTTAGGATTAGGGGACGGTTGAGGGTCAGGCTTCGGGGAAGTGTTAGGTTTAGGGTTCGGGCTAGGGTTAGGGTTAGGGGACGGGGACGGTTTAGGGTCCAGGTGAGGGTACGGCAACGCTTTAGGGGGACTGTGCGTGTGAGGGCGCGGGTTAGTGTTAGTGTACGGGTTAGGATTAGGGGACGGGTGAGGGTCAGGCTTCGGGGAAGGGTTAGGGTTAGGGTTAGGGCTAGGGTTAGGGTTAGGGGACGGGGACGGTTTACGGTCCAGGTGAGGGTACGGCAACGCTTTAGGGGGAGCGTGCGTGTGAGGACGTGGGTAAGTGTTAGCGTACGGGTTAGGATTAGGGGACGGGTGAGGGTCAGGCTTCAGGGAAGGGTTAGGGTTAGGGTTCGGACTAGGGTTAGGGTTAGGGGACGGGGACGGTTTAGGGTCCAGGTGAGGGTACGGCAACGCTTTAGGGGGAGCGTGCGTGTGAGGGCGTGGGTTAGTGTTAGCGTACGGGTTAGGATTAGGGGACGGGTGAGGGTCAGGCTTCGGGGAAGTGTTAGGTTTAGGGTTCGGGCTAGGGTTAGGGGACGGGGACGGGGACGGTTTAGGGTCCAGGTGAGGGTACCGCAACGCTTTAGGGGGAGCGTGCGTGTGAGGGCACGGGTTAGTGTTGGCGTACGGGTTAGGATTAGGGGACGGGTGAGGGTCAGACTTCGGGGAATGGTTAGGGTTAGGGTTCGGGCTAGGTTTAGGGTTAGGGTACGGGGACGGTTTAGAATCCAGGTGAGGGTACGGCAACGCTTTAGGGGGAGCGTGCGTGTGAGGGCGCGCGTTAGTGTTAGCGTACGGCTTAGGATTAGGGGACGGGTGAGTGTCAGGCTTCAGGGAAGGGTTAGTGTTAGGGTTAGGGCTAGGGTTAGGGTTAGGGTACGGGGACGGTTTAGGGTCCAGGTGAGGGTACGGCAACGCTTTAGGGGGAGCGTGCGTGTGAGGGCGCGGGTTAGTGTTAGCGTACGGCTTAGGATTAGGGGACGGGTGAGGGTCAGGCTTCGGGGAAGGGTTAGGGTTAGGGTTCGGGCTAGGGTTAGGGTTAGGGGACGGGGACGGTTTAGGGTCCAGGTGATGGTACGGCAACGCTTTAGGGGGAGCGTGCGTGTGAGGGCATGGGTTAGTGTTGGCGTACGGGTTAGGATTAGGGGACGGATGAGGGTCAGGCTTCGGGGAAGGGTTAGGGTTAGGGTTCGGGCTAGGTTTAGGGTTAGGGGACGGGGACGGTTTAGCGTCCAGGTGAGGGTACGGCAACGCTTTAGGGGGAGCGTGCGTGTGAGGGCGCGCGTTAGTGTTAGCGTACGGCTTAGGATTAGGGGACGGGTGAGGGTCAGGCTTCAGGGAAGGGTTAGGGTTAGGGTTCGGGCTAGGGTTAGGGTTGGGGTATGGGGACGGTTTAGGGTCCAGGTGAGGGTACGGCAACGCTTTAGGGGGAGCGTGCATGTGAGGGCGCGTGTTAGTGTTAGCATACGGCTTAGGATTAGGGGACGGGTGAGGGTCAGGCTTCGGGGAAGGGTTAGGGTTATGGTTCGGGCTAGGGTTAGGGTTAGGGGACGGGGACGGTTTAGGGTCCAGGTGAGGGTACGGCAACGCTTTAGGGGCAGCGTGCGTGTGAGGGCGCGGGTTAGTGTTAGCGTACGGGTTAGGATTAGGGGACGGGTGAGGGTCAGACTTCGGGGAAGTGTTAGTGTTAGGGTTCGGGCTAGGGTTAGGGTTAGGGGACGGGGACGGTTTAGGGTCCAGGTGAGGGTACGGCAACGCTTTAGGGGGAGCGTGCGTGTGAGGGCGCGGGTTAGTCTTAGCATACGGGTTAGGATTAGGGGACGGGTGAGGGTCAAGCTTCGGGGAAGGGTTAGGGTTAGGGTTCGGGCTAGGGTTAGGGTTAGGGGACGGGGACGGTTTTGGGTCCAGGTGAGGGTACGGCAACCCTTTAGGGGGAGCGTGCGTGTGAGGGCGCGGGTTAGTGTTAGCGTACGGGTTAGGATTAGGGGACGGGTGAGGGTCAGGCTTCGGGGAAGGGTTAGGGTTAGGGTTCGGGCTAGGGTAAGGGTTAGGGGACGGGGACGGTTTAGGGTCCAGGTGAGGGTACGGCAACGCTTTAGGGGGAGAGTGCGTGTGAGGGCGTGGGTTAGTGTTAGCGTACGGGTTAGGATTAGGGGACGAGTGAGGGTCAGGCTTCAGGGAAGGGTTAGGGTTAGGGTTCATGCTAGGGTTAGGGTTAGGGGACGGGACGGTTTAGGGTCCAGGTGAGGGTACGGCAATGCTTTAGGGGGAGCGTGCGTGTCAGGGCGCGGGTTAGTGTTAGCGTACGGGTTAGGATTAGGGGACGGGTGACGGTCAGGCTTCGGGGAAGGGTTAGGGTTAGGGTTCGGGCTAGGGTTAGGGGACGGGGACGGGGACGGTTTAGGGTCCAGGTGAGGGTACGGCAACGCTTTAGGGGGAGCGTGCGTGTGAGGGTGCGGGTTAGTGTTAGCGTACGGCTTAGGATTAGGGGACGGGAGAGGGTCAGGCTTCAGGGAAGGGTTAGGGTTATGGTTCGGGCTAGGGTTAGGGTTAGGGGACGGGGACGGTTTAGGGTCCAGGTGAGGGTACGGCAACGCTTTAGGGGGAGCGTGCGTGTGAGGGCGCGGGTTAGTTTCAGCGTACGGGTTAGGATTAGGGGACGGGTGAGGGTCAGGCTTCGGGGAAGGGTTAGGGTTAGGGTTCGGGCTAGGGTTAGGGTTAGGACCGGGGACGGTTTAGGGTCCAGGTGAGGGTACGGAACGCTTTAGGGGGAGCGTGCGTGTGAGGGCGTGGGTTAGTGTTAGCGTACGGGTTAGGATTAGGGGATGGGGGAGGGTCAGGCTTCGGGGAAGGTTTAGGGTTAGGGTTCGGGCTAGGGTTAGGGTTAGGGGACGGGGACGGTTTAGGGTCCAGGGGAGGGTACGGCAACGCTTTAGGGGGAGCGTGCGTGTGAGGGCGTGGTTTAGTGTTAGCGTACTGGTTAAGATTAGGGGACGGGTGAGGGTCAGGCTTTGGGGAAGGGTTAGGGTTAGGGTTCGGGCTAGGGTTAGGGTTAGGGGACGGGGACGGTTTAGGGTCCAGGTGAGGGTACGGCAACGCTTTAGGGGGAGTGTGCGTGTGAGGGCGCGGGTTAGTGTTAACGTACGGGTTAGGATTAGGGGACGGGTGAGTGTCAGGCTTCAGGGAAGGGTTAGGGTTAGGGTTCGGGCTAGGGTTAGGGTTGGGGTACGGGGACGGTTTAGGGTCCAGGTGAGGGTACGGCAACGCTTTAGGGGGAGCGTGCATGTGAGGGCGCGTGTTAGTGTTAGCATACGGCTTAGGATTAGGGGACGGGTGAGGGTCAGGCTTCGGGGAAGGGTTAGGGTTATGGTTCGGGCTAGGGTTAGGGTTAGGGGACGGGGACGGTTTAGGGTCCAGGTGAGGGTACGGCAACGCTTTAGGGGCAGCGTGCGTGTGAGGGCGCGGGTTAGTGTTAGCGTACGGGTTAGGATTAGGGGACGGGTGAGGGTCAGGCTTCGGGGAAGTGTTAGTGTTAGGGTTCGGGCTAGGGTTAGGGTTAGGGGACGGGGACGGTTTAGGGTCCAGGTGAGGGTACGGCAACGCTTTAGGGGGAGCGTGCGTGTGAGGGCGCGGGTTAGTCTTAGTATACGGGTTAGGATTAGGGGACGGGTGAGGGTCAAGCTTCGGGGAAGGGTTAGGGTTAGGGTTCGGGCTAGGGTTAGGGTTAGGGGACGGGGACGGTTTTGGGTCCAGGTGAGGGTACGGCAACCCTTTAGGGGGAGCGTGCATGTGAGGGCGCGGGTTAGTGTTAGCCTACGGGTTAGGATTAGGGGACGGGTGAGGGTCAGGCTTCGGGGAAGGGTTAGGGTTAGGGTTCGGGCTAGGGTAAGGGTTAGGGGACGGGGACGGTTTAGGGTCCAGGTGAGGGTACGGCAACGCTTTAGGGGGAGAGTGCGTGTGAGGGCGTGGGTTAGTGTTAGCGTACGGGTTAGGATTAGGGGACGAGTGAGGGTCAGGCTTCAGGGAAGGGTTAGGGTTAGGGTTCATGCTAGGGTTAGGGTTAGGGGACGGGACGGTTTAGGGTCCAGGTGAGGGTACGGCAATGCTTTAGGGGGAGCGTGCGTGTCAGGGCGCGGGTTAGTGTTAGCGTACGGGTTAGGATTAGGGGACGGGTGACGGTCAGGCTTCGGGGAAGTGTTAGGGTTAGGGTTCGGGCTAGGGTTAGGGTTAGGGGACGGGGACGGTTTAGGGTCCAGGTGAGGGTACGGCAACGCTTTAGGGGGAGCGTGCGTGTGAGGGCGTGGGTTAGTGTTAGCGTATGGGTTAGGATTAGGGGACGGGTGAGGGTCAGGCTTCGGGGAAGTGTTAGGGTTAGGGTTCGGGCTAGGGTTAGGGTTAGGGGACGGGGACGGTTTAAGGTCCAGTTGAGTGTACGGCAACCCTTTAGGGGGAGCGTGCGTGTGAGGGCGCGGGTTAGTGTTAGCGTACGGGTTAGGATTAGGGGACGGGTGAGGGTCAGGCTTCGGGGAAGGGTTAGGGTTACGGTTCGGGCTTGGGTTAGGGTTAGGGGTCGGGGACGGTTTAGGGTCCAGGTGAGGGTACGGCAACGCTTTAGGGGGAGCGTGCGTGTGAGGGCGCGGGTTAGTGTTAGCGTACGGGTTAGGATTAGGGGACGGGTGAGGGTCAGGCTTCGGGGAAGGGTTAGGGTTAGGGTTCGGGCTAGGGTTAGGGGACGGGGACGGGGACGGTTTAGGGTCCAGGTGAGGGTACGGCAACGCTTTAGGGGGAGCGTGCGTGTGAGGGTGCGGGTTAGTGTTAGCGTACGGCTTAGGATTAGGGGACGGGAGAGGGTCAGGCTTCAGGGAAGGGTTAGGGTTATGGTTCGGGCTAGGGTTAGGGTTAGGGGACGGGGACGGTTTAGGGTCCAGGTGAGGGTACGGCAACGCTTTAGGGGGAGCGTGCGTGTGAGGGCGCGGGTTAGTTTCAGCGTACGGGTTAGGATTAGGGGACGGGTGAGGGTCAGGCTTCGGGGAAGGGTTAGGGTTAGGGTTCGGGCTAGGGTTAGGGTTAGGACCGGGGACGGTTTAGGGTCCAGGTGAGGGTACGGAACGCTTTAGGGGGAGCGTGCGTGTGAGGGCGTGGGTTAGTGTTAGCGTACGGGTTAGGATTAGGGGACGGGGGAGGGTCAGGCTTCGGGGAAGGTTTAGGGTTAGGGTTCGGGCTAGGGTTAGGGTTAGGGGACGGGGACGGTTTAGGGTCCAGGGGAGGGTACGGCAACGCTTTAGGGGGAGCGTGCGTGTGAGGGCGTGGTTTAGTGTTAGCGTACTGGTTAAGATTAGGGGACGGGTGAGGGTCAGGCTTTGGGGAAGGGTTAGGGTTAGGGTTCGGGCTAGGGTTAGGGTTAGGGGACGGGGACGGTTTAGGGTCCAGGTGAGGGTACGGCAACGCTTTAGGGGGAGCGTGCGTGTGAGGGCGCGGGTTAGTGTTAGCGTACGGGTTAGGATTAGGGGACAGGTGAGGGTCAGGCTTTGGGGAAGGGTTAGGGTAAGGGTTCGGGCTAGGGTTAGGGTTAGGGGACGGGGACGGTTTAGGGTCCAGGTGAGGGTACGGCAACGCTTTAGGGGGAGCGTGCGTGTGAGGGCGCAGGTTAGTGTTAGCGTACGGGTTATGATTAGGGGACGGGTGAGGGTCAGGCTTCGGGGAAGGGTTAGGGTTAGGGTTCGGGCTAGGGTTAGGGTTAGGGGACGGGGTCGGTTTAGGGTCCAGGTGAGGGTACGGCAACGCTTTAGGGGGAGCGTGGGTGTGAGGGCGCGGGTTAGTGTTAGCGTACGGGTTAGGATTAGGTGACGTGTGAGGGTCAGGCTTCGGGGAAGGGTTAGGGTTAGGGTTCGGGCTAGGGTTAGGGATAGGGGACGGTGACGGTTTAGGGTCCAGGTGAGGGTACGGCAACACTTTAGGGGGAGAGTGCGTGTGAGGGCGCGGGTTAGTGTTAGTGTATGGGTTAGGATTAGTGGATGGGTGAGAGTCAGGCTTCGGGGAAGGTTTAGGTATAGAGTTCGGGCTAGGGTTAGGGTTAGGGGACGTGGACGGTTTAGGGTCCAGGAGAGGGTACGGCAACGTTTTAGGGGGAGCGTGCGTGTGAGGGCGCGGGTTAGTGTTAGCCTACGGCTTAGGATTAGCGGACGGGTGAGGGTCAGGCTTCGGGGAAGGGTAAGGGTTAGGGTTCGGGCTAGGGTTAGGTTTAGGGGACGGGGACGGTTTAGGGTCCAGGTGAGGGTACGGCAATGCTTTAGGGGGAGCGTGCGTGTGAGGGCGCGGGTTAGTGTTAGCGTACGGGTTAGGATTAGGGGACGGGTGAGGGTCAGGCTTCGGGGAAGGGTTAGGGTTAGGGTTCGGTCTAGGGTTAGGATTAGGGGACGGGGACGGTTTAGGGTCCAGGTGAGGGTACTGCAACGCTTTAGGGGGAGCGTGCGTGTGAGGGCGCGGGTTAGTGTTAGCCTACGGGTTAGGATTAGTGGACGGGTGAGGGTCAGGCTTCGGGGAAGGGTTACGGTTAGGGTTCGGTCTAGGGTTAGGGTTAGGGGACGGGGACGGTTTAGGGTCCAGGTGAGGGTACGGCAACGCTTTAGGGGGAGCGTGCGTGTGAGGGCGTGGGTTAGTGTTAGCGTACGGGTTAGGATTAGGGGACGTGTGAGGGTCATGCTTCGGGGAAGGGTTAGGGTTCGGGCTAGGGTTAGGGTTAGGGGACGGGGACGGTTTAGGGTCCAGGTGAGGGTACGGCAACGCTTTAGGGGGAGCGTGCGTGTGAGGGCGCGGGTTAGTGTTAGCGCACGGGTTAGGATTAGGGGACGGGTGAGGGTCAGGCTTCGGGGAAGGGTTAGGGTTAGGGTTCGGGCTAGGGTTAGGGTTAGGACCGGGGACGGTTTAGGGTCCAGGTGAGGGTACGGCAACGCTTTAGGGGGAGCGTGCGTGTGAGGGCGCGGGTTAGTGTCAGCGTACGGGTTAGGATTAGGGGACGGGTGAGGGTCAGGCTTCGGGGAAGGGTTAGGGTTAGGGTTCGGGCTAGAGTTAGGGTTAGGGGACGGAGACGGTTTAGGGTACAGGTGAGGGTACGGCAACGCTTTAGGCGGAGCGAGCATGTGAGGGCGCGGGTTAGTGTTAGCGTACGGGTTAGGATTAGGGGACGGGTGAGAGTCAGACTTCGGGGAAGGGTTAGGGTTAGGGTTCGGGCTAGGGTTAGGGTTAGGGGACGGGGACGGTTTAGGGTCCAGGAGAGGGTACGGCAACGATTTAGGGGGAGCGTGCGTGTGAGGGCGCGGGTTAGTGTTAGCGTACGGGTTAGGATTAGGGGACGGGTGAGGGTCAGGCTTCGGGGAAGGGTTAGGGTTAGGGTTCGGGCTAGGGTTAGGGTTAGGACCGGGGACGGTTTAGGGTCCAGGTGAGGGTACGGCAACGCTTTAGGGGGAGCGTGCGTGTGAGGGCGCGGGTTAGTGTTAGCGTACGGGTTAGGATTAGGGGACGGGTGAGGGTCAGGCTTCGGGGAAGGGTTAGGGTTAGGGTTCGGGCTAGGGTTAGGGTTAGGGGACGGGGACGGTTTAGGGTCCAGGTGAGGGTACGGCAACGCTTTAGGGGGAGCGTGCGTGTGAGGGCGCGCATTAGTGTTAGCGTACGGCTTAGGATTAGGGGACCGTTGAGGGTCAGGCTTCGGGGAAGGGTTAGGGTTAGGGTTCGGGCTAGGGTTAGGGTTAGGGGACGGGGACGGTTTAGGGTCCAGGTGAGGGTACGGCAACGCTTTAGGGGGAGCGTGCGTGTGAGGGCGCGGGTTAGTGTTAGCGTACGGGTTAGGATTAGGGGACGGGTGAGGGTGAGGCTTCGGGGAAGGGTTAGTGTTAGGGTTCGGGCTAGGGTTAGGTTTAGGGGATGGGGACGGTTTAGGGTCCAGGTGAGGGTACGGCAACGCTTTAGGGGGAGCCTGCGTGTGAGGGCGCGGGTTAGTGTTAGCGTACGGGTTAGGATTAGGGGACGGGGGAGGGTCAGGCTTCGGGGAAGGGTTAGGGTTAGGGTTCGGGCTAGGGTTAGGGTTAGGGGACGGGGACGGTTTAGGGTCCAGGTGAGGGTACGGCAACGCTTTAGGGGGAGCGTGCGTGTGAGGGCGCGGGTTAGTGTTAGCGTACGGGTTAGGATTAGGGGACGGGTGAGGGTGAGGCTTCGGGGAAGGGTTAGTGTTAGGGTTCGGGCTAGGGTTAGGTTTAGGGGATGGGGACGGTTTAGGGTCCAGGTGAGGGTACGCAGCGCTTTAGGGGGAGCGTGCATGTGAGGGCGCGGGTTAGTGTTAGCGTACGGGTTAGGATTAGGGGACGGGTGAGGGTCAGGCTTCGGGGAAGGGTTAGGGTTAGGGTTCGGGCTAGGGTTAGGGTTAGGGGACGGGGACGGTTTAGGGTCCAGGTGAGGGTACTGCAACGCTTTAGGGGGAGCGTGCGTGTGAGGGCGCGGGTTAGTGTTAGCGTACGGGTTAGGATTAGGGGACTGGTGAGGGTCAGGCTTCGGGGAAGGGTTAGGGTTAGGGTTCGGTCTAGGGTTAGGGTTAGGGGACGGGGACGGTTTAGGGTCCAGGTGAGGGTACGGCAACGCTTTAGGCGGAGCGTGCGTGTGAGAGCGCGGGTTCGTGTTAGCGTACGGGTTAGGATTACGGGACGTGTGAGGGTCATGCTTCGGGGAAGGGTTAGGGTTAGGGTTCGGGCTAGGGTTAGGGTTAGGGGATGGGGACGGTTTAGGGTCCAGGTGAGGGTACGGCAACGCTTTAGGGGGAGCGTGCGTGTGAGGGCGCGGGTTAGTGTTAGCGCACGGGTTAGGATTAGGGGACGGGTGAGGGTCAGGCTTCGGGGAAGTGTTAGGGTTAGGGTTCGGGCTAGGGTTAGGGTTAGGACCGGGTACGGTTTAGGGTCCAGGTGAGGGTACGGCAACACTTTAGGGGGAGCGTGCGTGTGAGGGCGCGGGTTAGTGTTAGCGTACGGGTTAGGATTAGGGGACGGGGGAGGGTCACGCTTCGGGGAAGGGTTAGGGTTAGGGTTCGGGCTAGGGTTAGGGTTAGGGGACGGGGACGGTTTAGGGTCCAGGTGAGTGTACGGCAACGCTTTAGGGGGAGTGTGCGTGTGAGGGCGCGGGTTAGTGTTAGCGTACAGGTTAGGATTAGGGGACGGGTGAGGGTCAGGCTTCGGAGTAGGGTTAGGGTTAGGGTTCGGGCTAGGGTTAGGGTTAGGACCGGGGACGGTTTAGGGTCCAGGTGAGGGTACTGCAACGCTTTAGGGGGAGCGTGCGTGTGAGGGCGCGGGTTAGTGTTAGCGTACGGGTTAGGATTAGGGGACGGGTGAGGGTCAGGCTTCGGGGAAGGGTTAGGGTTAGGGTTCGGGCTAGGGTTAGGGTTAGGGGACGGGGACGGTTTAGGGTCCAGGTGAGGGTACGGCAACGCTTTAGGGGGAGCGTGCGTGTGTGGGCGCGGGTTAGTGTTAGCGTACGGGTTAGGATTAGGGGACGTGTGAGGGTCATGCTTCGGGGAAGGGTTAGGGTTAGGGTTCGGGCTAGGGTTAGGGTTAGGGGATGGGGACGGTTTAGGGTCCAGGTGAGGGTACGGCAACGCTTTAGGGGGAGCGTGCGTGTGATGGCGCGGGTTAGTGTTAGCGCACGGGTTAGGATTAGGGGACGGGTGAGGGTCAGGCTTCGGGGAAGTGTTAGGGTTAGGGTTCGGGCTAGGGTTAGGGTTAGGACCGGGGACGGTTTAGGGTCCAGGTGAGGGTACGGCAACGCTTTACGGGGAGCGTGTGTGTGAGGGCGCGGGTTAGTGTTAGCGTACGGGTTAGGATTAGGAGACGGGGGAGGGTCAGGCTTCGGGGAAGGGTTAGGGTTAGGGTTCGGGCTAGGGTTAGGGTTAGGGGACGGGGACGGTTTAGGGTCCAGGTGAGGGTACTGCAACGCTTTAGGGGGAGCGTGCGTGTGAGGGCGCGGGGTAGTGTTAGCGTACGGGTTAGGATTATGGGACGGGTGAGGGTCAGGCTTCGGGGAAGTGTTAGGGTTAGGGTTCGGGCTAGGGTTAGGGTTAGGGGACGGGGACGGTTTAGGGTCCAGGTGAGGGTACGGCAACGTATTAGGGGGAGCGTGCGTGTGAGGGCGCGGGTTAGTGTTAGCGTACGGGTTAGGATTAGGGGACGGGTGAAGGTCAGGCTTCGGGGAAGGGTTAGGGTTAGGGTTCGGGCTAGGGTTAGGGTTAGGGGACGGGGACGGTTTAGGGTCCAGGTGAGGGCACGGCAACGCTTTAGGGGGAGCGTGCTTGTGAGGGCGCGGGTTAGTGTTAGCGTACGGGTTAGGATTAGGGGACGTGTGAGGGTCAGGCTTCGGGGAAGGGTTAGGGTTAGGGTTCGGGCTAGGGTTAGGGTTAGGGGACGGGGACGGTTTAGGGTCCAGGTGAGGGTACGGCAACGCTTTAGGGGGAGCGTGCCTGTGAGGGCGCGGGTTAGTGTTAGCGTACGGGTTAGGATTAGGGGACGGGTGAGGGTCAGGCTTCGGGGAAGTGCTAGGGTTAGGGTTCGGGCTAGGGTTAGGGTTAGGGGACGGGGACGGTTTAGGGTCCAGGTGAGGGTACGGCAACGCTTTAGGGGGAGCATGCGTGTGAGGGCGCGCGTTAGTGTTAGCGTACGGGTTAGGATTAGGGGACGGGTGAGGGTCAGGCTTCAGGGAAGTGTTAGGGTTTGGGTTCGGGCTAGGGTTAGGGTTAGGGGACGGGGACGGTTTAGGGTCCAGGTGAGGGTACGGCAACGCTTTAGGGGGAGCGTGCGTGTGAGGGCGCGGGTTAGTGTTAGCGTACGGGTTAGGATTAGGGGACGGGTGAGGGTCAGGCTTCGGGGAAGGGTTAGGGTTAGGGTTCGGGCTAGGGTTAGGGTTAGGGGACGGGGATGGTTTAGGGTCCAGTTGAGGCTACGGCAACGCTTTAGGGGGAGCATGCGTGTGAGGGCGCGGGTTAGTGTTAGTGTACGGGTTAGGATTAAGGGACGGGTGAGGGTCAGGCTTCGGGGAAGGGTTAGGGTTAGGGTTCGGGCTAGGGTTAGGGTTAGGGGACGGGGACGGCTTAGGGTCCAGGTGAGGGTACGGCAACGCTTTAGGGGGAGCGTGCGTGTGAGGGCGCGGGTTAGTGTTAGCGTACGGGTTAGGATTAGGGGACGGGTGAGGGTCAGGCTTCGGGGAAGGGTTAGGGTTAGGGTTCGGGCTAGGGTTAGGGTTAGGGGATGGGGACGGTTTAGGGTCCAGGTGAGGGTACGGCAACGCTTTAGGGGGAGCGTGCGTGTGAGGGCGCGGGTTAGTGTTAGCGTACGGGTTAGGATTAGGGGAAGGGTGAGGGTCAGGCTTCGGGGAAGGGTTAGGGTTAGGGTTCGGGCTAGGGTTAGGGTTAGGACCGGGGACGGTTTAGGGTCCAGGTGAGGGTACGGCAACGCTTTAGGGGGAGCGTGCGTGTGAGGGCGCGGGTTAGTGTTAGCGTACGGGTTAGGATTAGGGTACGGGGGAGGGTCAGGCTTCGGGGAAGTGTTAGGGTTAGGGTTCGGGCTAGGGTTAGGGTTAGGGGACGGGCACGGTTTAGGGTCCAGGTGAGGGTACGGCAACGCTTTAGGGGGAGCGTGCATGTTAGGGCGCAGGTTAGTGTTGGCGTACGGGTTAGGATTAGGGGACGGGTGAGGGTCAGGCTTCGGGGAAGGGTTAGGGTTAGGGTTCGGGCTAGGTATAGGGTTAGGGGACGGGGACGGTTTAGGGTCCAGGTGAGGGTACGGCAACGCTTTAGGGGGAGCATGCGTGTGAGGGCGCGCGTTAGTGTTAGCGTACGGCTTAGGATTAGGGGACCGTTGAGGGTCAGGCTTCGGGGATGCGTTAGGGTTAGGGTTCGGGCTAGGGTTAGCGTTAGGGGACGGGGACGGTTCAGGGTCCAGGTGAGGGTACGGCAACGCTTTAGGGGGAGCGTGCGTGTGAGGGCGTGGGTTAGTGTTAGCGTACGGGTTAGGATTAGGGGACGGGTGAGGGTGAGGCTTCGGGGAAGGGTTAGTGTTAGGGTGCGGGCTAGGGTTAGGTTTAGGGGACGGGGTCGGTTTAGGGTCCAGGTGAGGGTACGGCAACGCTTTAGGGGGAGCGTGCGTGTGAGGGCGCGGGTTAGTGTTAGCGTACGGGTTAGGATTAGGGGACGGGTGAGGGTCAGGCTTCGGGGAAGGGTTAGGGTTAGGGTTCGGGCTAGGGTTAGGGTTAGGGGACGGGGACGGTTTAGGGTCCAGGTGAGGGTACGGCAACGCTTTAGGGGGAGCGTGCGTGTGAGGGCGCGGGTTAGTGTTAGCGTACGGGTTAGGGTTAGGGGACGGGAGAGGGTCAGCCTTCGGGGAAGGGTTAGGGTTAGGGTTCGGGCTAGGGTTAGGGTTAGGGGACGGGGACGGTTTAGGGTCCAGGTGAGGGTACGGCAACGCTTTAGGGGGAGCATGCGTGTGAGGGCGCGCGTTAGTGTTAGCGTACGGGTTAGGATTAGGGGACGGGTGAGGGTCAGGCTTCAGGGAAGTGTTAGGGTTAGGGTTCGGGCTAGCGTTAGGGTTAGGGGACGGGGACGGTTTAGGGTCCAGGTGAGGGTACGGCAACGCTTTAGGCGGAGCGAGCGTGTGAGGGCGCGGGTTAGTGTTAGCGTACGGGTGAGGATTAGGGGACGGGTGAGGGTCAGGCTTCGGGGAAGGGTTAGGGTTAGGGTTCGGGCTAGGGTTAGGGTTAGGGGACGGGGATGGTTTAGGGTCCAGTTGAGGCTACGGCAACGCTTTAGGGGGAGCGTGTGTGTGAGGGCGCGGGTTAGTGTTAGTGTACGGGTTAGGATTAAGGGACGGATGAGGGTCAGGCTTCGGGGAAGGGTTAGGGTTAGGGTTCGGGCTAGGGTTAGGGTTAGGGGACGGGGACGGCTTAGGGTCCAGGTGAGGGTACGGCAACGCTTTACGGGGAGCGTGCGTGTGAGGGCGCGGGTTAGTGTTAGCGTACGGGTTAGGATTAGGGGACGGGTGAGGGTCAGGCTTCGGGGAAGGGTTAGGGTTAGGGTTCGGGCTAGGGTTAGGGTTAGGGGATGGGGACGGTTTAGGGTCCAGGTGAGGGTACGGCAACGCTTTAGGGGGAGCGTGCGTGTGAGGGCGCGGGTTAGTGTTAGCGTACGGGTTAGGATTAGGGGAAGGGTGAGGGTCAGGCTTCGGGGAAGGGTTAGGGTTAGGGTTCGGGCTAGGGTTAGGGTTAGGACCGGGGACGGTTTAGGGTCCAGGTGAGGGTACGGCAACGCTTTAGGGGGAGCGTGCGTGTGAGGGCGCGGGTTAGTGTTAGCGTACGGGTTAGGATTAGGGGACGGGGGAGGGTCAGGCTTCGGGGAAGTGTTAGGGTTAGGGTTCGGGCTAGGGTTAGGGTTAGGGGACGGGGACGGTTTAGGGTCCAGGTGAGGGTACGGCAATGCTTTAGGCGGAGCGAGCGTGTGAGGGCGCGGGTTAGTGTTAGCGTACGGGTGAGGATTAGGGGACGTGTGAGGGTCAGGCTTCGGCGAAGGGTTAGGATTAGGGTTCGGGCTAGGGTTAGGGTTAGGGGACGGGGACGGTTTAGGGTCCAGGGGAGGGTACGGCAACGCTTTAGGGGGAGCGTGCGTGTGAGGGCGCGGGTTAGTGTTAGCGTACGGGTTAGGATTAGGGGACGGGTGAGGGTCAGGCTTCGGGGAAGGGTTAGGGTTAGGGTTCGGGCTAGGGTTAGGGTTAGGGGACGGGGACGGTTTAGGGTCCAGGTGAGGGTACGGCAACGCTTTAGGGGGAGCGTGCATGTGAGGGCGCGGGTTAGTGTTAGCGTACGGGTTAGGATTAGGGGACGGGTGAGGGTCAGGCTTCGCGGAACGGTTAGGGTTAGGGTTCGGGCTAGGGTTAGGGTTAGGGGACGGGGACGGTTTAGGGTCCAGGTGAGGGTACGGCAACGCTTTAGGGGGAGCGTGCGTGTTAGGGCGCAGGTTAGTGTTAGCGTACGGGTTAGGATTAGGGGACGGGAGAGGGTCAGGCTTCGGGGAAGGGTTAGGGTTAGGGTTCGGGCTAGGGTTAGGGTTAGGGGACGGGGACGGTTTAGTGTCCAGGTGAGGTTACGGCAACGCTTTAGGGGGAGCGTGCGTGTGAGGGCGCGGGTTAGTGTTAGCGTACGGGTCAGGATTAGGGGATGTGTGAGGGTCAGGCTTCGGGGAAGTGTTAGGGTTAGGGTTCGGGCTAGGGTTAGGGTAAGCGGACGGGGACGGTTTAGGGTCCAGGTGAGGGTACGGCAACGCTTTAGAGGGAGCGTGCGTGTGAGGGTGCGGGTTAGTGTTAGCGTACGGGTTAGGATTAGGGGACGGGAGAGGGTCAGGCTTCGGGGAAGGGTTAGGGTTAGGGTTCGGGCTAGGGTTAGGGTCAGGGGACGGGGACGGTTTAGTGTCCAGGTGAGGTTACGGCAACGCTTTAGGGGGAGCGTGCGTGTGAGGTCGCGGGTTAGTGTTAGCGTACGGGTCAGGATTAGGGGACGTGTGAGGGTCAGGCTTCGGGGAAGTGTTAGGGTTAGGGTTCGGGCTAGGGTTAGGGTAAGCGGACGGGGACGGTTTAGGGTCCAGGTGAGGGTACGGCAACGCTTTAGGGGGAGCGTGCGTGTGAGGGTGCGGGTTAGTGTTAGCGTACGGGTTAGGATTAGGGGATGTGTGAGGGTCAGGCTTCGGGGAAGGATTAGGGTTAGGGTTCGGGCTAGGGTTAGGGTTAAGGGATGGGGACGGTTTAGGGTCCAGGTGAGGGTACGGCAACGCTTTAGGGGGAGCGTGCGTGTGAGGGCGCGGGTTAGTGTTAGCGTACGGGTTAGGATTAGGGGACGGGTGAGGGTCAGGCTTCGGGGAAGGGTTAAGGTTAGGGTGAGGGGACGGGGACGGTTTAGGGTCCAGGTGAGGGTACGGCAACGCTTTAGGGGAAGCGTGCGTGTGAGGGCGCGGGGTAGTGTTAGCGTACGGGTTAGGATTAGGGGACGGGTGAGGGTCAGGCTTCGGGGAAGGGTTAGGGTTAGGGTTCGGGCTAGGGTTAGGGTTAGGACCGGGGACGGTTTAGGGTCCAGGTGAGGGTACGGCAACGCTTTAGGGGGAGCGTGCGTGTGAGTGCGTGGGTTAGTGTTAGCGTACGGATTAGGATTAGGGGACGGGTGAGTGTCAGGCTTCGGGGAAGGGTTAGGGTAAGGGTTCGGGCTAGGGTTAGGGTTAGGGGACGGGGACGGTTTAGGGTCCAGGTGAGGGTACGGCAACGCTTTAGGGTGAGCGTGCGTGTGAGGGCGCGGGTTAGTGTTAGCGTACGGGTTAGGATTAGGGGACGGGTGAGGGTCAGGCTTCGGGGAAGGGTTAGGGTTAGGGTTCGGGCTAGGGTTAGGGTTAGGGGACGGGGACGGTTTAGGGTCCAGGTGAGGGTACGGCAACGCTTTAGGGGGAGCGTGCGTGTTAGGGCGCAGATTAGTGTTAGCGTATGGGTTAGGATTAGGGGACGGGTGAGGGTCAGGCTTCGGGGAAGTGCTAGGGTTAGGGTTTGGGCTAGGGTTAGGGTTAGGGGACGGGGACGGTTTAGGGTCCAGGTGAGGGTACGGCAACGCTTTAGGGGGAGCGTGCGTGTGAGGGCGCGCGTTAGTGTTAGCGTACGGCTTAGGATTAGGGGACCGTTGAGGGTCAGGCTTCGGGGAAGGGTTAGGGTTAGGGTTCGGGCTAGGGTTAGGGTTAGGGGACGGGGACGGTTTAGGGTCCAGGTGAGGGTACGGCAACGCTTTAGGGGGAGCGTGCGTGTGAGAGCGCGGGTTAGTGTTAGCGTACGGGTTAGGATTAGGGGACGGGTGAGGGTCAGGCTTCGGGGAAGGGTTAGGGTTAGGGTTCGGGCTAGGGTTAGGGGACGGGGACGGGGACGGTTTAGGGTCCAGGTGAGGGTACGGCAACGCTTTAGGGGGAGCGTGCGTGTGAGGGTGCGGGTTAGTGTTAGCGTACGGCTTAGGATTAGGGGACGGGAGAGGGTCAGGCTTCAGGGAAGGGTTAGGGTTATGGTTCGGGCTAGGGTTAGGGTTAGGGGACGGGGACGGTTTAGGGTCCAGGTGAGGGTACGGCAACGCTTTAGGGGGAGCGTGCGTGTGAGGGCGCGGGTTAGTTTCAGCGTACGGGTTAGGATTAGGGGACGGGTGAGGGTCAGGCTTCGGGGAAGGGTTAGGGTTAGGGTTCGGGCTAGGGTTAGGGTTAGGACCGGGGACGGTTTAGGGTCCAGGTGAGGGTACGGAACGCTTTAGGGGGAGCGTG
The DNA here is from genome assembly GCF_949987515.2 of Delphinus delphis. Classification (NCBI taxonomy): domain Eukaryota; kingdom Metazoa; phylum Chordata; class Mammalia; order Artiodactyla; family Delphinidae; genus Delphinus; species Delphinus delphis. The sequence goes on along the minus strand of NC_082685.1, from coordinate 1,232,165 downwards.
CGTGTGAGGGCGTGGGTTAGTGTTAGCGTACGGGTTAGGATTAGGGGATGGGGGAGGGTCAGGCTTCGGGGAAGGTTTAGGGTTAGGGTTCGGGCTAGGGTTAGGGTTAGGGGACGGGGACGGTTTAGGGTCCAGGGGAGGGTACGGCAACGCTTTAGGGGGAGCGTGCGTGTGAGGGCGTGGTTTAGTGTTAGCGTACTGGTTAAGATTAGGGGACGGGTGAGGGTCAGGCTTTGGGGAAGGGTTAGGGTTAGGGTTCGGGCTAGGGTTAGGGTTAGGGGACGGGGACGGTTTAGGGTCCAGGTGAGGGTACGGCAACGCTTTAGGGGGAGTGTGCGTGTGAGGGCGCGGGTTAGTGTTAACGTACGGGTTAGGATTAGGGGACGGGTGAGTGTCAGGCTTCAGGGAAGGGTTAGGGTTAGGGTTCGGGCTAGGGTTAGGGTTGGGGTACGGGGACGGTTTAGGGTCCAGGTGAGGGTACGGCAACGCTTTAGGGGGAGCGTGCATGTGAGGGCGCGTGTTAGTGTTAGCATACGGCTTAGGATTAGGGGACGGGTGAGGGTCAGGCTTCGGGGAAGGGTTAGGGTTATGGTTCGGGCTAGGGTTAGGGTTAGGGGACGGGGACGGTTTAGGGTCCAGGTGAGGGTACGGCAACGCTTTAGGGGCAGCGTGCGTGTGAGGGCGCGGGTTAGTGTTAGCGTACGGGTTAGGATTAGGGGACGGGTGAGGGTCAGGCTTCGGGGAAGTGTTAGTGTTAGGGTTCGGGCTAGGGTTAGGGTTAGGGGACGGGGACGGTTTAGGGTCCAGGTGAGGGTACGGCAACGCTTTAGGGGGAGCGTGCGTGTGAGGGCGCGGGTTAGTCTTAGTATACGGGTTAGGATTAGGGGACGGGTGAGGGTCAAGCTTCGGGGAAGGGTTAGGGTTAGGGTTCGGGCTAGGGTTAGGGTTAGGGGACGGGGACGGTTTTGGGTCCAGGTGAGGGTACGGCAACCCTTTAGGGGGAGCGTGCATGTGAGGGCGCGGGTTAGTGTTAGCCTACGGGTTAGGATTAGGGGACGGGTGAGGGTCAGGCTTCGGGGAAGGGTTAGGGTTAGGGTTCGGGCTAGGGTAAGGGTTAGGGGACGGGGACGGTTTAGGGTCCAGGTGAGGGTACGGCAACGCTTTAGGGGGAGAGTGCGTGTGAGGGCGTGGGTTAGTGTTAGCGTACGGGTTAGGATTAGGGGACGAGTGAGGGTCAGGCTTCAGGGAAGGGTTAGGGTTAGGGTTCATGCTAGGGTTAGGGTTAGGGGACGGGACGGTTTAGGGTCCAGGTGAGGGTACGGCAATGCTTTAGGGGGAGCGTGCGTGTCAGGGCGCGGGTTAGTGTTAGCGTACGGGTTAGGATTAGGGGACGGGTGACGGTCAGGCTTCGGGGAAGTGTTAGGGTTAGGGTTCGGGCTAGGGTTAGGGTTAGGGGACGGGGACGGTTTAAGGTCCAGTTGAGTGTACGGCAACCCTTTAGGGGGAGCGTGCGTGTGAGGGCGCGGGTTAGTGTTAGCGTACGGGTTAGGATTAGGGGACGGGTGAGGGTCAGGCTTCGGGGAAGGGTTAGGGTTACGGTTCGGGCTTGGGTTAGGGTTAGGGGTCGGGGACGGTTTAGGGTCCAGGTGAGGGTACGGCAACGCTTTAGGGGGAGCGTGCGTGTGAGGGCGCGGGTTAGTGTTAGCGTACGGGTTAGGATTAGGGGACGGGTGAGGGTCAGGCTTCGGGGAAGGGTTAGGGTTAGGGTTCGGGCTAGGGTTAGGGGACGGGGACGGGGACGGTTTAGGGTCCAGGTGAGGGTACGGCAACGCTTTAGGGGGAGCGTGCGTGTGAGGGTGCGGGTTAGTGTTAGCGTACGGCTTAGGATTAGGGGACGGGAGAGGGTCAGGCTTCAGGGAAGGGTTAGGGTTATGGTTCGGGCTAGGGTTAGGGTTAGGGGACGGGGACGGTTTAGGGTCCAGGTGAGGGTACGGCAACGCTTTAGGGGGAGCGTGCGTGTGAGGGCGCGGGTTAGTTTCAGCGTACGGGTTAGGATTAGGGGACGGGTGAGGGTCAGGCTTCGGGGAAGGGTTAGGGTTAGGGTTCGGGCTAGGGTTAGGGTTAGGACCGGGGACGGTTTAGGGTCCAGGTGAGGGTACGGAACGCTTTAGGGGGAGCGTGCGTGTGAGGGCGTGGGTTAGTGTTAGCGTACGGGTTAGGATTAGGGGACGGGGGAGGGTCAGGCTTCGGGGAAGGTTTAGGGTTAGGGTTCGGGCTAGGGTTAGGGTTAGGGGACGGGGACGGTTTAGGGTCCAGGGGAGGGTACGGCAACGCTTTAGGGGGAGCGTGCGTGTGAGGGCGTGGTTTAGTGTTAGCGTACTGGTTAAGATTAGGGGACGGGTGAGGGTCAGGCTTTGGGGAAGGGTTAGGGTTAGGGTTCGGGCTAGGGTTAGGGTTAGGGGACGGGGACGGTTTAGGGTCCAGGTGAGGGTACGGCAACGCTTTAGGGGGAGCGTGCGTGTGAGGGCGCGGGTTAGTGTTAGCGTACGGGTTAGGATTAGGGGACAGGTGAGGGTCAGGCTTTGGGGAAGGGTTAGGGTAAGGGTTCGGGCTAGGGTTAGGGTTAGGGGACGGGGACGGTTTAGGGTCCAGGTGAGGGTACGGCAACGCTTTAGGGGGAGCGTGCGTGTGAGGGCGCAGGTTAGTGTTAGCGTACGGGTTATGATTAGGGGACGGGTGAGGGTCAGGCTTCGGGGAAGGGTTAGGGTTAGGGTTCGGGCTAGGGTTAGGGTTAGGGGACGGGGTCGGTTTAGGGTCCAGGTGAGGGTACGGCAACGCTTTAGGGGGAGCGTGGGTGTGAGGGCGCGGGTTAGTGTTAGCGTACGGGTTAGGATTAGGTGACGTGTGAGGGTCAGGCTTCGGGGAAGGGTTAGGGTTAGGGTTCGGGCTAGGGTTAGGGATAGGGGACGGTGACGGTTTAGGGTCCAGGTGAGGGTACGGCAACACTTTAGGGGGAGAGTGCGTGTGAGGGCGCGGGTTAGTGTTAGTGTATGGGTTAGGATTAGTGGATGGGTGAGAGTCAGGCTTCGGGGAAGGTTTAGGTATAGAGTTCGGGCTAGGGTTAGGGTTAGGGGACGTGGACGGTTTAGGGTCCAGGAGAGGGTACGGCAACGTTTTAGGGGGAGCGTGCGTGTGAGGGCGCGGGTTAGTGTTAGCCTACGGCTTAGGATTAGCGGACGGGTGAGGGTCAGGCTTCGGGGAAGGGTAAGGGTTAGGGTTCGGGCTAGGGTTAGGTTTAGGGGACGGGGACGGTTTAGGGTCCAGGTGAGGGTACGGCAATGCTTTAGGGGGAGCGTGCGTGTGAGGGCGCGGGTTAGTGTTAGCGTACGGGTTAGGATTAGGGGACGGGTGAGGGTCAGGCTTCGGGGAAGGGTTAGGGTTAGGGTTCGGTCTAGGGTTAGGATTAGGGGACGGGGACGGTTTAGGGTCCAGGTGAGGGTACTGCAACGCTTTAGGGGGAGCGTGCGTGTGAGGGCGCGGGTTAGTGTTAGCCTACGGGTTAGGATTAGTGGACGGGTGAGGGTCAGGCTTCGGGGAAGGGTTACGGTTAGGGTTCGGTCTAGGGTTAGGGTTAGGGGACGGGGACGGTTTAGGGTCCAGGTGAGGGTACGGCAACGCTTTAGGGGGAGCGTGCGTGTGAGGGCGTGGGTTAGTGTTAGCGTACGGGTTAGGATTAGGGGACGTGTGAGGGTCATGCTTCGGGGAAGGGTTAGGGTTCGGGCTAGGGTTAGGGTTAGGGGACGGGGACGGTTTAGGGTCCAGGTGAGGGTACGGCAACGCTTTAGGGGGAGCGTGCGTGTGAGGGCGCGGGTTAGTGTTAGCGCACGGGTTAGGATTAGGGGACGGGTGAGGGTCAGGCTTCGGGGAAGGGTTAGGGTTAGGGTTCGGGCTAGGGTTAGGGTTAGGACCGGGGACGGTTTAGGGTCCAGGTGAGGGTACGGCAACGCTTTAGGGGGAGCGTGCGTGTGAGGGCGCGGGTTAGTGTCAGCGTACGGGTTAGGATTAGGGGACGGGTGAGGGTCAGGCTTCGGGGAAGGGTTAGGGTTAGGGTTCGGGCTAGAGTTAGGGTTAGGGGACGGAGACGGTTTAGGGTACAGGTGAGGGTACGGCAACGCTTTAGGCGGAGCGAGCATGTGAGGGCGCGGGTTAGTGTTAGCGTACGGGTTAGGATTAGGGGACGGGTGAGAGTCAGACTTCGGGGAAGGGTTAGGGTTAGGGTTCGGGCTAGGGTTAGGGTTAGGGGACGGGGACGGTTTAGGGTCCAGGAGAGGGTACGACAACGATTTAGGGGGAGCGTGCGTGTGAGGGCGCGGGTTAGTGTTAGCGTACGGGTTAGGATTAGGGGACGGGTGAGGGTCAGGCTTCGGGGAAGGGTTAGGGTTAGGGTTCGGGCTAGGGTTAGGGTTAGGACCGGGGACGGTTTAGGGTCCAGGTGAGGGTACGGCAACGCTTTAGGGGGAGCGTGCGTGTGAGGGCGCGGGTTAGTGTTAGCGTACGGGTTAGGATTAGGGGACGGGTGAGGGTCAGGCTTCGGGGAAGGGTTAGGGTTAGGGTTCGGGCTAGGGTTAGGGTTAGGGGACGGGGACGGTTTAGGGTCCAGGTGAGGGTACGGCAACGCTTTAGGGGGAGCGTGCGTGTGAGGGCGCGCATTAGTGTTAGCGTACGGCTTAGGATTAGGGGACCGTTGAGGGTCAGGCTTCGGGGAAGGGTTAGGGTTAGGGTTCGGGCTAGGGTTAGGGTTAGGGGACGGGGACGGTTTAGGGTCCAGGTGAGGGTACGGCAACGCTTTAGGGGGAGCGTGCGTGTGAGGGCGCGGGTTAGTGTTAGCGTACGGGTTAGGATTAGGGGACGGGTGAGGGTGAGGCTTCGGGGAAGGGTTAGTGTTAGGGTTCGGGCTAGGGTTAGGTTTAGGGGATGGGGACGGTTTAGGGTCCAGGTGAGGGTATGGCAACGCTTTAGGGGGAGCCTGCGTGTGAGGGCGCGGGTTAGTGTTAGCGTACGGGTTAGGATTAGGGGATGGGGGAGGGTCAGGCTTCGGGGAAGGGTTAGGGTTAGGGTTCGGGCTAGGGTTAGGGTTAGGGGACGGGGACGGTTTAGGGTCCAGGTGAGGGTACGGCAACGCTTTAGGGGGAGCGTGCGTGTGAGGGCGCGGGTTAGTGTTAGCGTACGGGTTAGGATTAGGGGACGGGTGAGGGTGAGGCTTCGGGGAAGGGTTAGTGTTAGGGTTCGGGCTAGGGTTAGGTTTAGGGGATGGGGACGGTTTAGGGTCCAGGTGAGGGTACGCAGCGCTTTAGGGGGAGCGTGCATGTGAGGGCGCGGGTTAGTGTTAGCGTACGGGTTAGGATTAGGGGACGGGTGAGGGTCAGGCTTCGGGGAAGGGTTAGGGTTAGGGTTCGGGCTAGGGTTAGGGTTAGGGGACGGGGACGGTTTAGGGTCCAGGTGAGGGTACTGCAACGCTTTAGGGGGAGCGTGCGTGTGAGGGCGCGGGTTAGTGTTAGCGTACGGGTTAGGATTAGGGGACTGGTGAGGGTCAGGCTTCGGGGAAGGGTTAGGGTTAGGGTTCGGTCTAGGGTTAGGGTTAGGGGACGGGGACGGTTTAGGGTCCAGGTGAGGGTACGGCAACGCTTTAGGCGGAGCGTGCGTGTGAGAGCGCGGGTTCGTGTTAGCGTACGGGTTAGGATTACGGGACGTGTGAGGGTCATGCTTCGGGGAAGGGTTAGGGTTAGGGTTCGGGCTAGGGTTAGGGTTAGGGGATGGGGACGGTTTAGGGTCCAGGTGAGGGTACGGCAACGCTTTAGGGGGAGCGTGCGTGTGAGGGCGCGGGTTAGTGTTAGCGCACGGGTTAGGATTAGGGGACGGGTGAGGGTCAGGCTTCGGGGAAGTGTTAGGGTTAGGGTTCGGGCTAGGGTTAGGGTTAGGACCGGGTACGGTTTAGGGTCCAGGTGAGGGTACGGCAACACTTTAGGGGGAGCGTGCGTGTGAGGGCGCGGGTTAGTGTTAGCGTACGGGTTAGGATTAGGGGACGGGGGAGGGTCACGCTTCGGGGAAGGGTTAGGGTTAGGGTTCGGGCTAGGGTTAGGGTTAGGGGACGGGGACGGTTTAGGGTCCAGGTGAGTGTACGGCAACGCTTTAGGGGGAGTGTGCGTGTGAGGGCGCGGGTTAGTGTTAGCGTACAGGTTAGGATTAGGGGACGGGTGAGGGTCAGGCTTCGGAGTAGGGTTAGGGTTAGGGTTCGGGCTAGGGTTAGGGTTAGGACCGGGGACGGTTTAGGGTCCAGGTGAGGGTACTGCAACGCTTTAGGGGGAGCGTGCGTGTGAGGGCGCGGGTTAGTGTTAGCGTACGGGTTAGGATTAGGGGACGGGTGAGGGTCAGGCTTCGGGGAAGGGTTAGGGTTAGGGTTCGGGCTAGGGTTAGGGTTAGGGGACGGGGACGGTTTAGGGTCCAGGTGAGGGTACGGCAACGCTTTAGGGGGAGCGTGCGTGTGTGGGCGCGGGTTAGTGTTAGCGTACGGGTTAGGATTAGGGGACGTGTGAGGGTCATGCTTCGGGGAAGGGTTAGGGTTAGGGTTCGGGCTAGGGTTAGGGTTAGGGGATGGGGACGGTTTAGGGTCCAGGTGAGGGTACGGCAACGCTTTAGGGGGAGCGTGCGTGTGATGGCGCGGGTTAGTGTTAGCGCACGGGTTAGGATTAGGGGACGGGTGAGGGTCAGGCTTCGGGGAAGTGTTAGGGTTAGGGTTCGGGCTAGGGTTAGGGTTAGGACCGGGGACGGTTTAGGGTCCAGGTGAGGGTACGGCAACGCTTTACGGGGAGCGTGTGTGTGAGGGCGCGGGTTAGTGTTAGCGTACGGGTTAGGATTAGGAGACGGGGGAGGGTCAGGCTTCGGGGAAGGGTTAGGGTTAGGGTTCGGGCTAGGGTTAGGGTTAGGGGACGGGGACGGTTTAGGGTCCAGGTGAGGGTACGGCAACGCTTTAGGGGGAGCGTGCGTGTGAGGGCGCGGGGTAGTGTTAGCGTACGGGTTAGGATTATGGGACGGGTGAGGGTCAGGCTTCGGGGAAGTGTTAGGGTTAGGGTTCGGGCTAGGGTTAGGGTTAGGGGACGGGGACGGTTTAGGGTCCAGGTGAGGGTACGGCAACGTATTAGGGGGAGCGTGCGTGTGAGGGCGCGGGTTAGTGTTAGCGTACGGGTTAGGATTAGGGGACGGGTGAAGGTCAGGCTTCGGGGAAGGGTTAGGGTTAGGGTTCGGGCTAGGGTTAGGGTTAGGGGACGGGGACGGTTTAGGGTCCAGGTGAGGGCACGGCAACGCTTTAGGGGGAGCGTGCTTGTGAGGGCGCGGGTTAGTGTTAGCGTACGGGTTAGGATTAGGGGACGTGTGAGGGTCAGGCTTCGGGGAAGGGTTAGGGTTAGGGTTCGGGCTAGGGTTAGGGTTAGGGGACGGGGACGGTTTAGGGTCCAGGTGAGGGTACGGCAACGCTTTAGGGGGAGCGTGCCTGTGAGGGCGCGGGTTAGTGTTAGCGTACGGGTTAGGATTAGGGGACGGGTGAGGGTCAGGCTTCGGGGAAGTGCTAGGGTTAGGGTTCGGGCTACGGTTAGGGTTAGGGGACGGGGACGGTTTAGGGTCCAGGTGAGGGTACGGCAACGCTTTAGGGGGAGCATGCGTGTGAGGGCGCGCGTTAGTGTTAGCGTACGGGTTAGGATTAGGGGACGGGTGAGGGTCAGGCTTCAGGGAAGTGTTAGGGTTTGGGTTCGGGCTAGGGTTAGGGTTAGGGGACGGGGACGGTTTAGGGTCCAGGTGAGGGTACGGCAACGCTTTAGGGGGAGCGTGCGTGTGAGGGCGCGGGTTAGTGTTAGCGTACGGGTTAGGATTAGGGGACGGGTGAGGGTCAGGCTTCGGGGAAGGGTTAGGGTTAGGGTTCGGGCTAGGGTTAGGGTTAGGGGACGGGGATGGTTTAGGGTCCAGTTGAGGCTACGGCAACGCTTTAGGGGGAGCATGCGTGTGAGGGCGCGGGTTAGTGTTAGTGTACGGGTTAGGATTAAGGGACGGGTGAGGGTCAGGCTTCGGGGAAGGGTTAGGGTTAGGGTTCGGGCTAGGGTTAGGGTTAGGGGACGGGGACGGCTTAGGGTCCAGGTGAGGGTACGGCAACGCTTTAGGGGGAGCGTGCGTGTGAGGGCGCGGGTTAGTGTTAGCGTACGGGTTAGGATTAGGGGACGGGTGAGGGTCAGGCTTCGGGGAAGGGTTAGGGTTAGGGTTCGGGCTAGGGTTAGGGTTAGGGGATGGGGACGGTTTAGGGTCCAGGTGAGGGTACGGCAACGCTTTAGGGGGAGCGTGCGTGTGAGGGCGCGGGTTAGTGTTAGCGTACGGGTTAGGATTAGGGGAAGGGTGAGGGTCAGGCTTCGGGGAAGGGTTAGGGTTAGGGTTCGGGCTAGGGTTAGGGTTAGGACCGGGGACGGTTTAGGGTCCAGGTGAGGGTACGGCAACGCTTTAGGGGGAGCGTGCGTGTGAGGGCGCGGGTTAGTGTTAGCGTACGGGTTAGGATTAGGGTACGGGGGAGGGTCAGGCTTCGGGGAAGTGTTAGGGTTAGGGTTCGGGCTAGGGTTAGGGTTAGGGGACGGGCACGGTTTAGGGTCCAGGTGAGGGTACGGCAACGCTTTAGGGGGAGCGTGCGTGTTAGGGCGCAGGTTAGTGTTGGCGTACGGGTTAGGATTAGGGGACGGGTGAGGGTCAGGCTTCGGGGAAGGGTTAGGGTTAGGGTTCGGGCTAGGTATAGGGTTAGGGGACGGGGACGGTTTAGGGTCCAGGTGAGGGTACGGCAACGCTTTAGGGGGAGCATGCGTGTGAGGGCGCGCGTTAGTGTTAGCGTACGGCTTAGGATTAGGGGACCGTTGAGGGTCAGGCTTCGGGGATGCGTTAGGGTTAGGGTTCGGGCTAGGGTTAGCGTTAGGGGACGGGGACGGTTCAGGGTCCAGGTGAGGGTACGGCAACGCTTTAGGGGGAGCGTGCGTGTGAGGGCGTGGGTTAGTGTTAGCGTACGGGTTAGGATTAGGGGACGGGTGAGGGTGAGGCTTCGGGGAAGGGTTAGTGTTAGGGTGCGGGCTAGGGTTAGGTTTAGGGGACGGGGTCGGTTTAGGGTCCAGGTGAGGGTACGGCAACGCTTTAGGGGGAGCGTGCGTGTGAGGGCGCGGGTTAGTGTTAGCGTACGGGTTAGGATTAGGGGACGGGTGAGGGTCAGGCTTCGGGGAAGGGTTAGGGTTAGGGTTCGGGCTAGGGTTAGGGTTAGGGGACGGGGACGGTTTAGGGTCCAGGTGAGGGTACGGCAACGCTTTAGGGGGAGCGTGCGTGTGAGGGCGCGGGTTAGTGTTAGCGTACGGGTTAGGGTTAGGGGACGGGAGAGGGTCAGCCTTCGGGGAAGGGTTAGGGTTAGGGTTCGGGCTAGGGTTAGGGTTAGGGGACGGGGACGGTTTAGGGTCCAGGTGAGGGTACGGCAACGCTTTAGGGGGAGCATGCGTGTGAGGGCGCGCGTTAGTGTTAGCGTACGGGTTAGGATTAGGGGACGGGTGAGGGTCAGGCTTCAGGGAAGTGTTAGGGTTAGGGTTCGGGCTAGCGTTAGGGTTAGGGGACGGGGACGGTTTAGGGTCCAGGTGAGGGTACGGCAACGCTTTAGGGGGAGCGTGCGTGTGAGGGCGCGGGTTAGTGTTAGCGTACGGGTTAGGATTAGGGGACGGGTGAGGGTCAGGCTTCGGGGAAGGGTTAGGGTTAGGGTTCGGGCTAGGGTTAGGGTTAGGGGACGGGGATGGTTTAGGGTCCAGTTGAGGCTACGGCAACGCTTTAGGGGGAGCGTGTGTGTGAGGGCGCGGGTTAGTGTTAGTGTACGGGTTAGGATTAAGGGACGGATGAGGGTCAGGCTTCGGGGAAGGGTTAGGGTTAGGGTTCGGGCTAGGGTTAGGGTTAGGGGACGGGGACGGCTTAGGGTCCAGGTGAGGGTACGGCAACGCTTTACGGGGAGCGTGCGTGTGAGGGCGCGGGTTAGTGTTAGCGTACGGGTTAGGATTAGGGGACGGGTGAGGGTCAGGCTTCGGGGAAGGGTTAGGGTTAGGGTTCGGGCTAGGGTTAGGGTTAGGGGATGGGGACGGTTTAGGGTCCAGGTGAGGGTACGGCAACGCTTTAGGGGGAGCGTGCGTGTGAGGGCGCGGGTTAGTGTTAGCGTACGGGTTAGGATTAGGGGAAGGGTGAGGGTCAGGCTTCGGGGAAGGGTTAGGGTTAGGGTTCGGGCTAGGGTTAGGGTTAGGACCGGGGACGGTTTAGGGTCCAGGTGAGGGTACGGCAACGCTTTAGGGGGAGCGTGCGTGTGAGGGCGCGGGTTAGTGTTAGCGTACGGGTTAGGATTAGGGGACGGGGGAGGGTCAGGCTTCGGGGAAGTGTTAGGGTTAGGGTTCGGGCTAGGGTTAGGGTTAGGGGACGGGGACGGTTTAGGGTCCAGGTGAGGGTACGGCAATGCTTTAGGCGGAGCGAGCGTGTGAGGGCGCGGGTTAGTGTTAGCGTACGGGTGAGGATTAGGGGACGTGTGAGGGTCAGGCTTCGGCGAAGGGTTAGGATTAGGGTTCGGGCTAGGGTTAGGGTTAGGGGACGGGGACGGTTTAGGGTCCAGGGGAGGGTACGGCAACGCTTTAGGGGGAGCGTGCGTGTGAGGGCGCGGGTTAGTGTTAGCGTACGGGTTAGGATTAGGGGACGGGTGAGGGTCAGGCTTCGGGGAAGGGTTAGGGTTAGGGTTCGGGCTAGGGTTAGGGTTAGGGGACGGGGACGGTTTAGGGTCCAGGTGAGGGTACGGCAACGCTTTAGGGGGAGCGTGCATGTGAGGGCGCGGGTTAGTGTTAGCGTACGGGTTAGGATTAGGGGACGGGTGAGGGTCAGGCTTCGCGGAACGGTTAGGGTTAGGGTTCGGGCTAGGGTTAGGGTTAGGGGACGGGGACGGTTTAGGGTCCAGGTGAGGGTACGGCAACGCTTTAGGGGGAGCGTGCGTGTTAGGGCGCAGGTTAGTGTTAGCGTACGGGTTAGGATTAGGGGACGGGAGAGGGTCAGGCTTCGGGGAAGGGTTAGGGTTAGGGTTCGGGCTAGGGTTAGGGTTAGGGGACGGGGACGGTTTAGTGTCCAGGTGAGGTTACGGCAACGCTTTAGGGGGAGCGTGCGTGTGAGGGCGCGGGTTAGTGTTAGCGTACGGGTCAGGATTAGGGGATGTGTGAGGGTCAGGCTTCGGGGAAGTGTTAGGGTTAGGGTTCGGGCTAGGGTTAGGGTAAGCGGACGGGGACGGTTTAGGGTCCAGGTGAGGGTACGGCAACGCTTTAGAGGGAGCGTGCGTGTGAGGGTGCGGGTTAGTGTTAGCGTACGGGTTAGGATTAGGGGACGGGAGAGGGTCAGGCTTCGGGGAAGGGTTAGGGTTAGGGTTCGGGCTAGGGTTAGGGTCAGGGGACGGGGACGGTTTAGTGTCCAGGTGAGGTTACGGCAACGCTTTAGGGGGAGCGTGCGTGTGAGGTCGCGGGTTAGTGTTAGCGTACTGGTCAGGATTAGGGGACGTGTGAGGGTCAGGCTTCGGGGAAGTGTTAGGGTTAGGGTTCGGGCTAGGGTTAGGGTAAGCGGACGGGGACGGTTTAGGGTCCAGGTGAGGGTACGGCAACGCTTTAGGGGGAGCGTGCGTGTGAGGGTGCGGGTTAGTGTTAGCGTACGGGTTAGGATTAGGGGATGTGTGAGGGTCAGGCTTCGGGGAAGGATTAGGGTTAGGGTTCGGGCTAGGGTTAGGGTTAAGGGATGGGGACGGTTTAGGGTCCAGGTGAGGGTACGGCAACGCTTTAGGGGGAGCGTGCGTGTGAGGGCGCGGGTTAGTGTTAGCGTACGGGTTAGGATTAGGGGACGGGTGAGGGTCAGGCTTCGGGGAAGGGTTAAGGTTAGGGTGAGGGGACGGGGACGGTTTAGGGTCCAGGTGAGGGTACGGCAACGCTTTAGGGGAAGCGTGCGTGTGAGGGCGCGGGGTAGTGTTAGCGTACGGGTTAGGATTAGGGGACGGGTGAGGGTCAGGCTTCGGGGAAGGGTTAGGGTTAGGGTTCGGGCTAGGGTTAGGGTTAGGACCGGGGACGGTTTAGGGTCCAGGTGAGGGTACGGCAACGCTTTAGGGGGAGCGTGCGTGTGAGTGCGTGGGTTAGTGTTAGCGTACGGATTAGGATTAGGGGACGGGTGAGTGTCAGGCTTCGGGGAAGGGTTAGGGTAAGGGTTCGGGCTAGGGTTAGGGTTAGGGGACGGGGACGGTTTAGGGTCCAGGTGAGGGTACGGCAACGCTTTAGGGTGAGCGTGCGTGTGAGGGCGCGGGTTAGTGTTAGCGTACGGGTTAGGATTAGGGGACGGGTGAGGGTCAGGCTTCGGGGAAGGGTTAGGGTTAGGGTTCGGGCTAGGGTTAGGGTTAGGGGACGGGGACGGTTTAGGGTCCAGGTGAGGGTACGGCAACGCTTTAGGGGGAGCGTGCGTGTTAGGGCGCAGATTAGTGTTAGCGTATGGGTTAGGATTAGGGGACGGGTGAGGGTCAGGCTTCGGGGAAGTGCTAGGGTTAGGGTTTGGGCTAGGGTTAGGGTTAGGGGACGGGGACGGTTTAGGGTCCAGGTGAGGGTACGGCAACGCTTTAGGGGGAGCGTGCGTGTGAGGGCGCGCGTTAGTGTTAGCGTACGGCTTAGGATTAGGGGACCGTTGAGGGTCAGGCTTCGGGGAAGGGTTAGGGTTAGGGTTCGGGCTAGGGTTAGGGTTAGGGGACGGGGACGGTTTAGGGTCCAGGTGAGGGTACGGCAACGCTTTAGGGGGAGCGTGCGTGTGAGAGCGCGGGTTAGTGTTAGCGTACGGGTTAGTATTAGGGGACGGGAGAGGGTCAGGCTTCGGGGAAGGGTTAGGGTTAGGGTTCGGGCTAGGGTTAGGGTTAGGGGACGGGGACGGTTTAGTGTCCAGGTGAGGTTACGGCAACGCTTTAGGGGGAGCGTGCGTGTGAGGGCGCGGGTTAGTGTTAGCGTACGGGTCAGGATTAGGGGACGTGTGAGGGTCAGGCTTCGGGGAAGTGTTAGGGTTAGGGTTCGGGCTAGGGTTAGGGTAAGCGGACGGGGACGGTTTAGGGTCCAGGTGAGGGTACGGCAACGCTTTAGGGGGAGCGTGCGTGTGAGGGTGCGGGTTAGTGTTAGCGTACGGGTTAGGATTAGGGGACGTGTGAGGGTCAGGCTTCGGGGAAGGATTAGGGTTAGGGTTCGGGCTAGGGTTAGGGTTAAGGGATGGGGACGGTTTAGGGTCCAGGTGAGGGTACGGCAACGCTTTAGGGGGAGCGTGCGTGTGAGGGCGTGGGTTAGTGTTAGCGTACGGGTTAGGATTAGGGGACGGGTGAGGGTCAGGCTTCGGGGAAGGGTTAGGGTTAGGGGTAGGGGATGGGGACGGTTTAGGGTCCAGGTGAGGGTACGGCAAGGCTTTAGGGGAAGCGTGCGTGTGAGGGCGCGGGGTAGTGTTAGCATACGGGTTAGGATTAGGGGACGGGTGAGGGTCAGGCTTCGGGGAAGGGTTAGGGTTAGGGTTCGGGCTAGGGTTAGGGTTAGGACCGGGGACGGTTTAGGGTCCAGGTGAGGGTACGGCAACGCTTTAGGGGGAGCGTGCGTGTGAGGGCGCGGGTTAGTGTTAGCGTACGGGTTAGGATTAGGGGACGGGGGAGGGTCAGGCTTCGGGGAAGGGTTAGGTTTAGGGTTCGGGCTAGGGTTAAGGTTAGGGGACGGGGACGGTTTAGGGTCCAGGTGAGGGTACGGCAACGCTTTAGGGGGAGCGTGCGTGTGAGGGCGCGGGTTAGTGTTAGCGTACGGGTTAGGATTAGGGGACGGGTGAGGGTCAGGCTTCGGGGAAGGGTTAGGGTTAGGGTTCGTGCTAGGGTTAGGGTTAGGGGACGGGGACGGTTTATGTTCCAGGTGAGGGTACGGCAACGCTTTAGGGGGAGCGTGCGTGTGAGGGCGCGCGTTAGTGTTAGCGTACGGCTTAGGATTAGGGGACGGGTGAGGGTCAGGCTTCGGGGAAGGGTTAGGGTTAGGGTTCAGGCTAGGGTTAGGGTCAGGGGACGGGGACGGTTTAGGGTCCAGGTGAGGGTACGGCAACGCTTTAGGGGGAGCGTGCGTGTGAGGGCGCAGGTTAGTTTTAGCGTACGGGTTAGGATTAGGGGACGGGTGAGGGTCAGGCTTCGGGGAAGTGTTAGGGTAAGGGTTCGGGCTAGGGTTAGGGTTAGGGGACGGGGACGGTTTAGGGTCCAGGTGAGGGTACGGCAACGCTTTAGGCAGAGCGAGCGTGTGAGGGCACGAGTTAGTGTTAGCGTACGGGTGAGGATTAGGGGACGTGTGAGGGTCAGGCTTCGGGGAAGGGTTAGGGTTAGGGTTCGGGCTAGGGTAAGGGTTAGGGGACGGGGACGGTTTAGGGTCCAGGTGAGGCTACGGCAACGCTTTAGGGGGAGCGTGCGTGTGAGGGCGCGGGTTAGTGTTAGCGTACGGGTTAGGATTAGGGGACGTGTGAGGGTCAGGCTTCGGGGAAGGGTTAGGGTTAGGGTTCGGGCTAGGGTTAGGGTTAGGGGATGGGGACGGTTTAGGGTCCAGGTGAGGGTACGGCAACGCTTTAGGGGGAGCGTGCGTGTGAGGGCGTGGGTTAGTGTTAGCGTACGGGTTAGGATTAGGGGACGGGTGAGGGTCAGGCTTCGGGGAAGGGTTAGGGTTAGGGTTCGGGCTAGGCTTAGGGTTAGGACCGGGGACGGTTTAGGGTCCAGGTGAGGGTACGGCAACGCTTTAGGGGGAGCGTGCGTGTGAGGGCGCGGGTTAGTGTTAGCGTACGGGTTAGGATTAGGGGACGGGGGAGGGTCAGGCTTCGGGGAAGGGTTAGGGTTAGGGTTCGGGCTAGGGGTAGGGTTAGGGGACGGGGACGGTTTAGGGTCCAGGTGAGGGTACGGCAACGCTTTAGGGGGAGCGTGCGTGTGAGGGTGCGGGTTAGTGTTAGCGTACAGGTTAGGATTAGGGGACGTGTGAGGGTCAGGCTTCGGGGAAGGGTTAGGTTTAGGGTTCGGGCTAGGGTTAGGGTTAGGGGATGGGGACGGTTTAGGGTCCAGATGAGGGTACGGCAACGCTTTAGGGGGAGCGTGCGTGTGAGGGCGCAGGTTAGTGTTAGCGTACGGGTTAGGATTAGGGGACGGGTGAGGGTCAGGCTTCGGGGAAGGGTTAGGGTTAGGGTTCGGGCTAGGGTTAGGGTTAGGACCGGGGACGGTTTAGGGTCCAGGTGAGGGTACTGCAACGCTTTAGGGGGAGCGTGCGTGTGAGGGCGCGGGTTAGTGTTAGCGTACGGGTTAGGATTAGGGGACGGGTGAGGGTCAGGCTTCGGGGAAGGGTTAGGGTTAGGGTTCGGGCTAGGGTTAGGGTTAGGACCGGGGACGGTTTAGGGTCCAGGTGAGGGTACTGCAACGCTTTAGGGGGAGCGTGCGTGTGAGGGCGCGGGTTAGTGTTAGCGTACGGATTAGGATTAGGGGACGGGTGAGGGTCAGGCTTCGGGGAAGGGTTAGGGTAAGGGTTCGGGCTAGGGTTAGGGTTAGGGGACGGGGACGGTTTAGGGTCCAGGTGAGGGTATGGCAACGCTTTAGGGTGAGCGTGCGTGTGAGGGCGCGGGTTAGTGTTAGCGTACGGGTTAGGATTAGGGGACGGGTGACGGTCAGGCTTCGGGGAATGGTTAGGGTTAGGGTTCGGGCTAGGGTTAGGGTTAGGGGACGGGGACGGTTTCGGGTCCAGGTGAGGGTACGGCAACGCTTTAGGGGGAGCGTGCATGTGAGGGCGCGGGTTAGTGTTAGCGTACGGGTTAGGATTAGGGGACGGGTGAGGGTCAGGCTTCGCGGAACGGTTAGGGTTAGGGTTCGGGCTAGGTTTAGGGTTAGGGGACGGGGACGGTTTAGGGTCCAGGTGAGGGTACGGCAACGCTTTAGGGTGAGCGTGCGTGTTAGGGCGCAGGTTAGTGTTAGCGTACGGGTTAGGATTAGGGGACGGGTGAGGGTCAGGCTTCGGGGAAGTGCTAGGGTTAGGGTTTGGGCTAGGGTTAGGGTTAGGGGACGGGGACGGTTTAGGGTCCAGGTGAGGGTACGGCAACGCTTTAGGGGGAGCGTGCGTGTGAGGGCGCGCGTTAGTGTTAGCGTATGGCTTAGGATTAGGGGACCGTTGAGGGTCAGGCTTCGGGGAAGGGTTAGGGTTAGGGTTCGGGCTAGGGTTAGGGTTAGGGGACGGGGACGGTTTAGGGTCCAGGTGAGGGTACGGCAACGCTTTAGGGGGAGCGTGCGTGTGAGAGCGCGGGTTAGTGTTAGCGTACGGGTTAGGATTAGGGGACGGGAGAGGGTCAGGCTTCGGGGAAAGGTTAGGGTTAGGGTTCGGGCTAGGGTTAGGGTTAGGGGACGGGGACGGTTTAGTGTCCAGGTGAGGTTACGGCAACACTTTAGGGGGAGCGTGCGTGTGAGGGCGCGGGTTAGTGTTAGCGTACGGGTCAGGATTAGGGGACGTGTGAGGGTCAGGCTTCGGGGAAGTGTTAGG
The DNA here is from genome assembly GCF_949987515.2 of Delphinus delphis. Taxonomy (NCBI): domain Eukaryota; kingdom Metazoa; phylum Chordata; class Mammalia; order Artiodactyla; family Delphinidae; genus Delphinus; species Delphinus delphis. Next base: position 1,215,510 of record NC_082685.1, on the reverse strand, counting down.
GTTAGGGTTCGGGCTAGGGTTAGGGTAAGCGGACGGGGACGGTTTAGGGTCCAGGTGAGGGTACGGCAACGCTTTAGGGGGAGCGTGCGTGTGAGGGTGCGGGTTAGTGTTAGCGTACGGGTTAGGATTAGGGGACGTGTGAGGGTCAGGCTTCGGGGAAGGATTAGGGTTAGGGTTCGGGCTAGGGTTAGGGTTAAGGGATGGGGACGGTTTAGGGTCCAGGTGAGGGTACGGCAATGCTTTAGGGGGAGCGTGCGTGTGAGGGCGCGGGTTAGTGTTAGCGTACGGGTTAGGATTAGGGGACGGGTGAGGGTCAGGCTTCGGGGAAGTGTTAGGGTAAGGGTTCGGGCTAGGGTTAGGGTTAGGGGACGGGGACGGTTTAGGGTCCAGGTGAGGGTACGGCAACGCTTTAGGGGGAGCGTGCGTGTGAGGGCGCGGGTTAGTTTTAGCGTACGGGTTAGGATTAGGGGACGGGTGAGGGTCAGGCTTCGGGGAAGTGTTAGGGTAAGGGTTCGGGCTAGGGTTAGGGTTAGGGGACGGGGACGGTTTAGGGTCCAGGTGAGGGTACGGCAACGCTTTAGGCAGAGCGAGCGTGTGAGGGCACGAGTTAGTGTTAGCGTACGGGTGAGGATTAGGGGACGGGTGAGGGTCAGGCTTCGGGGAAGGTTTAGGGTTAGGGTTCGGGCTAGGGTAAGGGTTAGGGGACGGGGACGGTTTAGGGTCCAGGTGAGGCTACGGCAACGCTTTAGGGGGAGCGTGCGTGTGAGGGCGCGGGTTAGTGTTAGCGTACGGGTTAGGATTAGGGGACGTGTGAGGGTCAGGCTTCGGGGAAGGGTTAGGGTTAGGGTTCGGGCTAGGGTTAGGGTTAGGGGATGGGGACGGTTTAGGGTCCAGGTGAGGGTACGGCAACGCTTTAGGGGGAGCGTGCGTGTGAGGGCGTGGGTTAGTGTTAGCGTACGGGTTAGGATTAGGGGACGGGTGAGGGTCAGGCTTCGGGGAAGGGTTAGGGTTAGGGTTCGGGCTAGGGTTAGGGTTAGGACCGGGGACGGTTTAGCGTCCAGGTGAGGGTACGGCAACGCTTTAGGGGGAGCGTGCGTGTGAGGGCGCGGGTTAGTGTTCGCGTACGGGTTAGGATTAGGGGACGGGGGAGGGTCAGGCTTCGGGGAAGGGTTAGGGTTAGGGTTCGGGCTAGGTGTAGGGTTAGGGGACGGGGACGGTTTAGGGTCCAGGTGAGGGTACGGCAACGCTTTAGGGGGAGCGTGCGTGTGAGGGTGTGGGTTAGTGTTAGCGTACAGGTTAGGATTAGGGGACGTGTGAGGGTCAGGCTTCGGGGAAGGGTTAGGGTTAGGGTTCGGGCTAGGGTTAGGGTTAGGACCGGGGACGGTTTAGGGTCCAGGTGAGGGTACTGCAACGCTTTAGGGGGAGCGTGCGTGTGAGGGCGCGGGTTAGTGTTAGCGTACGGGTTAGGATTAGGGGACGGGTGAGGGTCAGGCTTCGGGGAAGGGTTAGGGTTAGGGTTCGGGCTAGGGTTAGGGTTAGGACCGGGGACGGTTTAGGGTCCAGGTGAGGGTACTGCAACGCTTTAGGGGGAGCGTGCGTGTGAGGGCGTGGGTTAGTGTTAGCGTACGGGTTAGGATTAGGGGACGGGTGAGGGTCAGGCTTCGGGGAAGGGTTAGGGTTAGGGTTCGGTCTAGGGTTAGGGTTAGGGGACGGGGACGGTTTAGGGTCCAGGTGAGGGTACGGCAACGCTTTAGGGGGAGCGTGCGTGTGAGGGCGTGGGTTAGTGTTAGCGTACGGGTTAGGATTAGGGGACGTGTGAGGGTCATGCTTCGGGGAAGGGTTAGGGTTAGGGTTCGGGCTAGGGTTAGGGTTAGGGGATGGGGACGGTTTAGGGTCCAGGTGAGGGGACGGCAACGCTTTAGGGGGAGGGTGCGTGTGAGGGCGCGGGTTAGTGTTAGCGCACGGGTTAGGATTAGGGGACGGGTGAGGGTCAGGCTTCAGGGAAGGGTTAGGGTTAGGGTTCGGGCTAGGGTTAGGGTTAGGACCGGGGACGGTTTAGGGTCCAGGTGAGGGTACGGCAACGCTTTAGGGGGAGCGTGCTTGTGAGGGCGCGGGTTAGTGTTAGCGTACGGGTTAGGATTAGGGGACGGGTGAGGGTCAGGCTTCGGGGAAGGGTTAGGGTTAGGGTTCGGGCTAGGGTTAGGGTTAGGGGACGGGGACGGTTTAGGGTCCAGGTGAGGGTACGGCAACGCTTTAGGAGGAGCGTGCGTGTGAGGGCGCGGGTTAGTGTTAGCGTACGGGTTAGGATTAGGGGACGGGTGAGGGTCAGGCTTCGGGGAAGGGTTAGGGTAAGGGTTCGGGCTAGGGTTAGGGTTAGGGGACGGGGACGGTTTAGGGTCCAGGTGAGGGTACGGCAACGCTTTAGGGTGAGCGTGCGTGTGAGGGCGCGGGTTAGTGTTAGCGTACGGGTTAGGATTAGGGGACGGGTGAGGGTCAGGCTTCGGGGAAGGGTTAGGGTTAGGGTTCGGGCTAGGGTTAGGGTTAGGGGACGGGGACGGTTTGGGGTCCAGGTGAGGGTACAGCAACGCTTTAGGGGGAGCGTGCATGTGAGGGCGCGGGTTAGTGTTAGCGTACGGGTTAGGATTAGGGGACGGGTGAGGGTCAGGCTTCGCGGAACGGTTAGGGTTAGGGTTCGGGCTAGGGTTAGGGTTAGGGGACGGGGACGGTTTAGGGTCCAGGTGAGGGTACGGCAACGCTTTAGGGGGAGCGTGCGTGTTAGGGCGCAGGTTAGTGTTAGCGTACGGGTTAGGATTAGGTGACGGGAGAGGGTCAGGCTTCGGGGAAGGGTTAGGGTTAGGGTTCGGGCTAGGGTTAGGGTTAGGGGACGGGGACGGTTTATTGTCCAGGTGAGGTTACGGCAACGCTTTAGGGGGAGCGTGCGTGTGAGGGCGCGGGTTAGTGTTAGCGTACGGGTCAGGATTAGGGGACGTGTGAGGGTCAGGCTTCGGGGAAGTGTTAGGGTTAGGGTTCGGGCTAGGGTTAGGGTAAGCGGACGGGGACGGTTTAGGGTCCAGGTGAGGGTACGGCAACGCTTTAGGGGGAGCGTGCGTGTGAGGGTGCGGGTTAGTGTTAGCGTACGGGTTAGGATTAGGGGACGGGAGAGGGTCAGGCTTCGGGGAAGGGTTAGGGTTAGGGTTCGGGCTAGGGTTAGGGTTAGGGGACGGGGACGGTTTAGTGTCCAGGTGAGGTTACGGCAACGCTTTAGGGGGAGCGTGCGTGTGACGGCGCGGGTTAGTGTTAGCGTACGGGTCAGGATTAGGGGACGTGTGAGGGTCAGGCTTCGGGGAAGTGTTAGGGTTAGGGTTCGGGCTAGGGTTAGGGTAAGCGGACGGGGACGGTTTAGGGTCCAGGTTAGGGTACGGCAACGCTTTAGGGGGAGCGTGCGTGTGAGGGCGCGGGTTAGTGTTAGCGTACGGGTTAGGATTAGGGGACGTGTGAGGGTCAGGCTTCGGGGAAGGATTAGGGTTAGGGTTCGGGCTAGGGTTAGGGTTAAGGGACGGGGACGGTTTAGGGTCCAGGTGAGGGTACGGCAACGCTTTAGGGGGAGCGTGCGTGTGAGGGCGCGGGTTAGTGTTAGCGTATGGGTTAGGATTAGGGGACGGGTGTGGGTCAGGCTTCGGGGAAGGGTTAGGGTTAGGGTTAGGGGACGGGGACGGTTTAGGGTCCAGGTGAGGGTACGGCAACGCTTTAGGAGAAGCGTGCGTGTGAGGGCGCGGGGTAGTGTTAGCGTACGGGTTAGGATTAGGGGACGGGTGAGGGTCAGGCTTCGGGGAAGGGTTAGGGTTAGGGTTCGGGCTAGGGTTAGGGTTAGGACCGGGGACGGTTTAGGGTCCAGGTGAGGGTACGGCAACGCTTTAGGGGGAGCGTGCGTGTGAGGGCGCGGGTTAGTGTTAGCGTACGGATTAGGATTAGGGGACGGGTGAGGGTCAGGCTTCGGGGAAGGGTTAGGGTAAGGGTTCGGGCTAGGGTTAGGGTTAGGGGACGGGGACGGTTTAGGGTCCAGGTGAGGGTACGGCAACGCTTTAGGGTGAGCGTGCGTGTGAGGGCGCGGGTTAGTGTTAGCGTACGGGTTAGGATTAGGGGACGGGTGAGGGTCAGGCTTCGGGGAAGGGTTAGGGTTAGGGTTCGGGCTAGGGTTAGGGTTAGGGGACGGGGACGGTTTAGGGTCCAGGTGAGGGTACGGCAACGCTTTAGGGGGAGCGTGCGTGTGAGGGCGCGGGTTAGTGTTAGCGTACGGGTTAGGATTAGGGGACGGGTGAGGGTCAGGCTTCGCGGAATGGTTAGGGTTAGGGTTCGGGCTAGGGTTAGGGTTAGGGGACGGGGACGGTTTAGGGTCCAGGTGAGGGTACGGCAACGCTTTAGGGGGAGCGTGCGTGTTAGGGCGCAGGTTAGTGTTAGCGTACGGGTTAGGATTAGGGGACGGGTGAGGGTCAGGCTTCGGGGAAGTGCTAGGGATAGGGCTTGGGCTAGGGTTAGGGTTAGGGGACGGGGACGGTTTAGGGTCCAGGTGAGGGTACGGCAACGCTTTAGGGGGAGCGTGCGTGTGAGGGCGCGCGTTAGTGTTAGCGTACGGCTTAGGATTAGGGGACCGTTGAGGGTCAGGCTTCGGGGAAGGGTTAGGGTTAGGGTTCGGGCTAGGGTTAGGGTTAGGGGACGGGGACGGTTTAGGGTCCAGGTGAGGGTACGGCAACGCTTTAGGGGGAGCGTGCGTGTGAGGGCGCGGGTTAGTGTTGGCGTACGGGTTAGGATTAGGTGACGGGTGAGGGTCAGGCTTCGGGGAAGGGTTAGTGTTAGGGTTCGGGCTAGGGTTAGGTTTAGGGGATGGGGACGGTTTAGGGTCCAGGTGAGTGTACGTCAACGCTTTACGGGCAGCGTGCGTGTGAGGGCGCGGGTTAGTGTTAGCGTACGGGTTAGGATTAGGGGACGGGTGAGGGTCAGGCTTCGGGGAAGGGTTAGGGTTAGGGTTTGGGCTAGGGTTAGGGTTAGGGGACGGGGACGGTTTAGGGTCCAGGTGAGGGTACGGCAACGCTTTAGGGGGAGCGTGCGTGTGAGAGCGCGGGTTAGTGTTAGCGTACGGGTTAGGATTAGGGGACGGGAGAGGGTCAGGCTTCGGGGAAGGGTTAGGGTTAGGGTTCGGGCTATGGTTAGGGTTAGGGGACGGGGACGGTTTAGTGTCCAGGTGAGGTTACGGCAACGCTTTAGGGGGAGCGTGCGTGTGAGGGCGCGGGTTAGTGTTAGCGTACGGTTCAGGATTAGGGGACGTGTGAGGGTCAGGCTTCGGGGAAGTGTTAGGGTTAGGGTTCGGGCTAGGGTTAGGGTAAGCGGACGGGGACGGTTTAGGGTCCAGGTGAGGGTACGGCAACGCTTTAGGGGGAGCGTGCGTGTGAGGGTGCGGGTTAGTGTTAGCGTACGGGTTAGGATTAGGGGACGTGTGAGGGTCAGGCTTCGGGGAAGGATTAGGGTTAGGGTTCGGGCTAGGGTTAGGCTTAAGGGATGGGGACAGTTTAGGGTCCAGGTGAGGGTACGGCAACGCTTTAGGGGGAGCGTGCGTGTGAGGGCGCGGGTTAGTGTTCGCGTACGGGTTAGGATTAGGGGACGGGTGAGGGTCAGGCTTCGGGGAAGGGTTAGGGTTAGGGTTAGGGGACGGGGACGGTTTAGGGTCCAGGTGAGGGTACGGCAACGCTTTAGGGGGAGCATGCGTGTGAGGGCGCGCGTTAGTGTTAGCGTACGGCTTCGGATTAGGGGACCGTTGAGGGTCAGGCTTCGGGGATGCGTTAGGGTTAGGGTTCGGGCTAGGGTTAGGGTTAGGGGACGGGGACGGTTCAGGGTCCAGGTGAGGGTACGGCAACGCTTTAGAGGGAGCGTGCGTGTGAGGGCGTGGGTTAGTGTTAGCGTACGGGTTAGGATTAGGGGACGGGTGAGGGTGAGGCTTCGGGGAAGGGTTAGTGTTAGGGTGCGGGCTAGGGTTAGGTTTAGGGGATGGGGACGGTTTAGGGTCCAGGTGAGGGTACGGCAACGCTTTAGGGGGAGCGTGCGTGTGAGGGCGCGGGTTAGTGTTAGCGTACGGGTTAGGATTAGGGGACGGGTGAGGGTCAGGCTTCGGGGATGGGTTAGGGTTAGGGTTCGGGCTAGGGTTAGGGTTAGGGGACGGGGACGGTTTAGGGTCCAGGTGAGGGTACGGCAACGCTTTAGGGGGAGCGTGCGTGTGAGGGCGCGGGATAGTGTTAGCGTACGGGTTAGGGTTAGGGGACGGGAGAGGGTCAGCCTTCGGGGAAGGGTTAGGGTTAGGGTTCGGGCTAGGGTTAGGGTTAGGGGACGGGGACGGTTTAGGGTCCAGGTGAGGGTACGGCAACGCTTTAGGGGGAGCATGCGTGTGAGGGCGCGCGTTAGTGTTAGCGTACGGGTTAGGATTAGGGGACGGGTGAGGGTCAGGCTTCAGGGAAGTGTTAGGGTTAGTGTTCGGGCTAGGGTTAGGGTTAGGGGACGGGGACGGTTTAGTGTCCAGGTGAGGGTACGGCAACGCTTTAGGGGGAGCGTGCGTGTGAGGGCGCGGGTTAGTGTTAGCGTACGGGTTAGGATTAGGGGACGGGTGAGGGTCAGGCTTCGGGGAAGGGTTAGGGTTAGGGTTCGGGCTAGGGTTAGGGTTAGGGGATGGGGACGGTTTAGGGTCCAGGTGAGGGTACGGCAACGCTTTAGGGGGAGCGTGCGTGTGAGGGCGCGGGTTAGTGTTAGCGTACGGGTTAGGATTAGGGGAAGGGTGAGGGTCAGGCTTCGGGGAAGGGTTAGTGTTAGGGTTCGGGCTAGGGTTAGGGTTAGGACCGGGGACGGTTTAGGGTCCAGGGGAGGGTACGGCAACGCTTTAGGGGGAGCGTGCGTGTGAGGGCGCGGGTTAGTGTTAGCGTACGGGTTAGGATTAGGGGACGGGGGAGGGTCAGGCTTCGGGGAATTGTTAGGGTTAGGGTTCGGGCTAGGGTTAGGGTTAGGGGACGGGGACGGTTTAGGGTCCAGGTGAGGGTACGGCAATGCTTTAGGCGGAGCGAGCGTGTGAGGGCGCGGGTTAGTGTTAGCGTACGGGTGAGGATTAGGGGACGTGTGAGGGTCAGGCTTCGGCGAAGGGTTAGGATTAGGGTTCGGGCTAGGGTTAGGGTTAGGGGACGGGGACGGTTTAGGGTCCAGGGGAGGGTACGGCAACGCTTTAGGGGGAGCGTGCGTGTGAGGGCGCGGGTTAGTGTTAGCGTACGGGTTAGGATTAGGGGACGTGTGAGGGTCAGGCTTCGGGGAAGGGTTAGGGTTAGGGTTCGGGCTAGGGTTAGGGTTAGGGGATGGGGACGGTTTAGGGTCCAGGTGAGGGTACGGCAACGCTTTAGGGGTAGCGTGCGTGTGAGGGCGCGGGTTAGTGTTAGCGTACGGGTTAGGATTAGGGGACGGGTGAGGGTCAGGCTTCGGGGAAGGGTTAGGGTTAGGGTTCGGGCTAGGGTTAGGGTTAGGGGACGGGGACGGTTTAGGGTCCAGGTGAGGGTACGGCAACGCTTTAGGGGGAGCGTGCATGTGAGGGCGCGGGTTAGTGTTAGCGTACGGGTTAGGATTAGGGGACGGGTGAGGGTCAGGCTTCGCGGAACGGTTAGGGTTAGGGTTCGGGCTAGGGTTAGGGTTAGGGGACGGGGACGGTTTAGGGTCCAGGTGAGGGTACGGCAACGCTTTAGGGGGAGCGTGCGTGTTAGGGCGCAGGTTAGTGTTAGCGTATGGGTTAGGCTTAGGGGACGGGAGAGGGTCAGGCTTCGGGGAAGTGTTAGGGTTAGGGTTCGGGCTAGGGTTAGGGTTAGGGGACGGGGACGGTTTAGTGTCCAGGTGAGGTTACGGCAACGCTTTAGGGGGAGCGTGCGTGTGAGGGCGCGGGTTAGTGTTAGCGTACGGGTCAGGATTAGGGGACGTGTGAGGGTCAGGCTTCGGGGAAGTGTTAGGGTTAGGGTTCGGGCTAGGGTTAGGGTAAGCGTACGGGGACGGTTTAGGGTCCAGGTGATGGTACGGCAACGCTTTAGGGGGAGCGTGCGTGTGAGGGTGCGGGTTAGTGTTAGCGTACGGGTTAGGATTAGGGGACGGGAGAGGGTCAGGCTTCGGGGAAGGGTTAGGGTTAGGGTTCGGGCTAGGGTTAGGGTCAGGGGACGGGGACGGTTTAGTGTCCAGGTGAGGTTACGGCAACGCTTTAGGGGGAGCGTGCGTGTGAGGTCGCGGGTTAGTGTTAGCGTACGGGTCAGGATTAGGGGACGTGTGAGGGTCAGGCTTCGGGGAAGTGTTAGGGTTAGGGTTCGGGCTAGGGTTAGGGTAAGCGGACGGGGACGGTTTAGGGTCCAGGTGAGGGTACGGCAACGCTTTAGGGGGAGCGTGCGTGTGAGGGCGTGCGTTAGTGTTAGCGTACGGCTTAGGATTAGGGGACCGTTGAGGGTCAGGCTTCGGGGAAGGGTTAGGGTTAGGGTTCGGGCTAGGGTTAGGGTTAGGGGACGGGGACGGTTTAGGGTCCAGGTGAGGGTACGGCAACGCTTTAGGGGGAGCGTGCGTGTGAGAGCGCGGGTTAGTGTTAGCGTACGGGTTAGTATTAGGGGACGGGAGAGGGTCAGGCTTCGGGGAAGGGTTAGGGTTAGGGTTCGGGCTAGGGTTAGGGTTAGGGGACGGGGACGGTTTAGTGTCCAGGTGAGGTTACGGCAACGCTTTAGGGGGAGCGTGCGTGTGAGGGCGCGGGTTAGTGTTAGCGTACGGGTCAGGATTAGGGGACGTGTGAGGGTCAGGCTTCGGGGAAGTGTTAGGGTTAGGGTTCGGGCTAGGGTTAGGGTAAGCGGACGGGGACGGTTTAGGGTCCAGGTGAGGGTACGGCAACGCTTTAGGGGGAGCGTGCGTGTGAGGGTGCGGGTTAGTGTTAGCGTACGGGTTAGGATTAGGGGACGTGTGAGGGTCAGGCTTCGGGGAAGGATTAGGGTTAGGGTTCGGGCTAGGGTTAGGGTTAAGGGATGGGGACGGTTTAGGGTCCAGGTGAGGGTACGGCAACGCTTTAGGGGGAGCGTGCGTGTGAGGGCGCGGGTTAGTGTTAGCGTACGGGTTAGGATTAGGGGACGGGTGAGGGTCAGGCTTCGGGGAAGGGTTAGGGTTAGGGTTAGGGGACGGGGACGGTTTAGGGTCCAGGTGAGGGTACGGCAACGCTTTAGGGGAAGCGTGCGTGTGAGGGCGCGGGGTAGTGTTAGCATACGGGTTAGGATTAGGGGACGGGGGAGGGTCAGGCTTCGGGGAAGGGTTAGGGTTAGGGTTCGGGCTAGGGTTAGGGTTAGGACCGGGGACGGTTTAGGGTCCAGGTGAGGGTACGGCAACGCTTTAGGGGGAGCGTGCGTGTGAGGGCGCGGGTTAGTGTTAGCGTACGGGTTAGGATTAGGGGACGGGTGAGGGTCAGGCTTCGGGGAAGGGTTAGGGTTAGGGTTCGTGCTAGGGTTAGGGTTAGGGGACGGGGACGGTTTATGTTCCAGGTGAGGGTACGGCAACGCTTTAGGGGGAGCGTGCGTGTGAGGGCGCGCGTTAGTGTTAGCGTACGGCTTAGGATTAGGGGACGGGTGAGGGTCAGGCTTCGGGGAAGGGTTAGGGTTAGGGTTCAGGCTAGGGTTAGGGTTAGGGGACGGGGACGGTTTAGGGTCCAGGTGAGGGTACGGCAACGCTTTAGGGGGAGCGTGCGTGTGAGGGCGCGGGTTAGTTTTAGCGTACGGGTTAGGATTAGGGGACGGGTGAGGGTCAGGCTTCGGGGAAGTGTTAGGGTAAGGGTTCGGGCTAGGGTTAGGGTTAGGGGACGGGGACGGTTTAGGGTCCAGGTGAGGGTACGGCAACGCTTTAGGCAGAGCGAGCGTGTGAGGGCACGAGTTAGTGTTAGCGTACGGGTGAGGATTAGGGGACGTGTGAGGGTCAGGCTTCGGGGAAGGGTTAGGGTTAGGGTTCGGGCTAGGGTAAGGGTTAGGGGACGGGGACGGTTTAGGGTCCAGGTGAGGCTACGGCAACGCTTTAGGGGGAGCGTGCGTGTGAGGGCGCGGGTTAGTGTTAGCGTACGGGTTAGGATTAGGGGACGTGTGAGGGTCAGGCTTCGGGGAAGGGTTAGGGTTAGGGTTCGGGCTAGGGTTAGGGTTAGGGGATGGGGACGGTTTAGGGTCCAGGTGAGGGTACGGCAACGCTTTAGGGGGAGCGTGCGTGTGAGGGCGTGGGTTAGTGTTAGCGTACGGGTTAGGATTAGGGGACGGGTGAGGGTCAGGCTTCGGGGAAGGGTTAGGGTTAGGGTTCGGGCTAGGCTTAGGGTTAGGACCGGGGACGGTTTAGGGTCCAGGTGAGGGTACGGCAACGCTTTAGGGGGAGCGTGCGTGTGAGGGCGCGGGTTAGTGTTAGCGTACGGGTTAGGATTAGGGGACGGGGGAGGGTCAGGCTTCGGGGAAGGGTTAGGGTTAGGGTTCGGGCTAGGGGTAGGGTTAGGGGACGGGGACGGTTTAGGGTCCAGGTGAGGGTACGGCAACGCTTTAGGGGGAGCGTGCGTGTGAGGGTGCGGGTTAGTGTTAGCGTACAGGTTAGGATTAGGGGACGTGTGAGGGTCAGGCTTCGGGGAAGGGTTAGGGTTAGGGTTCGGGCTAGGGTTAGGGTTAGGGGATGGGGACGGTTTAGGGTCCAGATGAGGGTACGGCAACGCTTTAGGGGGAGCGTGCGTGTGAGGGCGCAGGTTAGTGTTAGCGTACGGGTTAGGATTAGGGGACGGGTGAGGGTCAGGCTTCGGGGAAGGGTTAGGGTAAGGGTTCGGGCTAGGGTTAGGGTTAGGGGACGGGGACGGTTTAGGGTCCAGGTGAGGGTACGGCAACGCTTTAGGGTGAGCGTGCTTGTGAGGGCGCGGGTTAGTGTTAGCGTACGGGTTAGGATTAGGGGACGGGTGAGGGTCAGGCTTCGGGGAAGGGTTAGGGTTAGGGTTCGGGCTAGGGTTAGGGTTAGGGGACGGGGACGGTTTCGGGTCCAGGTGAGGGTACGGCAACGCTTTAGGGGGAGCGTGCATGTGAGGGCGCGGGTTAGTGTTAGCGTACGGGTTAGGATTAGGGGACGGGTGAGGGTCAGGCTTCGCGGAACGGTTAGGGTTAGGGTTCGGGCTAGGTTTAGGGTTAGGGGACGGGGACGGTTTAGGGTCCAGGTGAGGGTACGGCAACGCTTTAGGGGGAGCGTGCGTGTTAGGGCGCAGGTTAGTGTTAGCGTACGGGTTAGGATTAGGGGACGGGTGAGGGTCAGGCTTCGGGGAAGTGCTAGGGTTAGGGTTTGGGCTAGGGTTAGGGTTAGGGGACGGGGACGGTTTAGGGTCCAGGTGAGGGTACGGCAACGCTTTAGGGGGAGCGTGCGTGTGAGGGCGCGCGTTAGTGTTAGCGTATGGCTTAGGATTAGGGGACCGTTGAGGGTCAGGCTTCGGGGAAGGGTTAGGGTTAGGGTTCGGGCTAGGGTTAGGGTTAGGGGACGGGGACGGTTTAGGGTCCAGGTGAGGGTACGGCAACGCTTTAGGGGGAGCGTGCGTGTGAGAGCGCGGGTTAGTGTTAGCGTACGGGTTAGGATTAGGGGACGGGAGAGGGTCAGGCTTCGGGGAAGGGTTAGGGTTAGGGTTCGGGCTAGGGTTAGGGTTAGGGGACGGGGACGGTTTAGTGTCCAGGTGAGGTTACAGCAACACTTTAGGGGGAGCGTGCGTGTGAGGGCGCGGGTTAGTGTTAGCGTACGGGTCAGGATTAGGGGACGTGTGAGGGTCAGGCTTCGGGGAAGTGTTAGGGTTAGGGTTCGGGCTAGGGTTAGGGTAAGCGGACGGGGACGGTTTAGGGTCCAGGTGAGGGTACGGCAACGCTTTAGGGGGAGCGTGCGTGTGAGGGTGCGGGTTAGTGTTAGCGTACGGGTTAGGATTAGGGGACGTGTGAGGGTCAGGCTTCGGGGAAGGATTAGGGTTAGGGTTCGGGCTAGGGTTAGGGTTAAGGGATGGGGACGGTTTAGGGTCCAGGTGAGGGTACGGCAATGCTTTAGGGGGAGCGTGCGTGTGAGGGCGCGGGTTAGTGTTAGCGTACGGGTTAGGATTAGGGGACGGGGGAGGGTCAGGCTTCGGGGAAGGGTTAGGGTTAGGGTTCGGGCTAGGGTTAGGGTTAGGGGACGGGGACGGTTTAGGGTCCAGGTGAGGGTACGGCAACGCTTTAGGGGGAGCGTGCGTGTGAGGGCGCGGGTTAGTGTTAGCGTACGGGTTAGGATTAGGGGACGGGTGAGGGTCAGGCTTCGGGGAAGGGTTAGGGTTAGGGTTCGGGCTAGGGTTAGGGTTAGGGGACGGGGACGGTTTATGTTCCAGGTGAGGGTACGGCAACGCTTTAGGGGGAGCGTGCGTGTGAGGGCACGCGTTAGTGTTAGCGTACGGCTTAGGATTAGGGGACGGGTGAGGGTCAGGCTTCGGGGAAGGGTTAGGGTTAGGGTTCAGGCTAGGGTTAGGGTTAGGGGACGGGGACGGTTTAGGGTCCAGGTGAGGGTACGGCAACGCTTTAGGGGGAGCGTGCGTGTGAGGGCGCGGGTTAGTTTTAGCGTACGGGTTAGGATTAGGGGACGGGTGAGGGTCAGGCTTCGGGGAAGTGTTAGGGTAAGGGTTCGGGCTAGGGTTAGGGTTAGGGGACGGGGACGGTTTAGGGTCCAGGTGAGGGTACGGCAACGCTTTAGGCAGAGCGAGCGTGTGAGGGCACGAGTTAGTGTTAGCGTACGGGTGAGGATTAGGGGACGGGTGAGGGTCAGGCTTCGGGGAAGGGTTAGGGTTAGGGTTCGGGCTAGGGTTAGGGTTAGGGGACGGGGACGGTTTTAGGGTCCAGTTGAGGGTACGGCAACACTTTAGGGGGAGCGTGCGTGTGAGGGCGCGGGTTAGTGTTAGCGTACGGGTTAGGATTAGGGGACGTGTGAGGGTCAGGCTTCGGGGAAGGGTTAGGGTTAGGGTTCGGGCTAGGGTTAGGGTTAGGGGATGGGGACGGTTTAGGGTCCAGGTGAGGGTACGGCAACGCTTTAGGGGGAGCGTGCGTGTGAGGGCGTGGGTTAGTGTTAGCGTACGGGTTAGGATTAGGGGACGGGTGAGGGTCAGGCTTCGGGGAAGGGTTAGGGTTAGGGTTCGGGCTAGGGTTAGGGTTAGGACCGGGGACGGTTTAGGGTCCAGGTGAGGGTACGGCAACGCTTTAGGGGGAGCGTGCGTGTGAGGGCGCGGGTTAGTGTTCGCGTACGGGTTAGGATTAGGGGACGGGGGAGGGTCAGGCTTCGGGGAAGGGTTAGGGTTAGGGTTCGGGCTAGGTGTAGGGTTAGGGGACGGGGACGGTTTAGGGTCCAGGTGAGGGTACGGCAACGCTTTAGGGGGAGCGTGCGTGTGAGGGTGCGGGTTAGTGTTAGCGTACAGGTTAGGATTAGGGGACGTGTGAGGGTCAGGCTTCGGGGAAGGGTTAGGGTTAGGGTTCGGGCTAGGGTTAGGGTTAGGGGATGGGGACGGTTTAGGGTCCAGATGAGGGTACGGCAACGCTTTAGGGGGAGCGTGCGTGTGAGGGCGCGGGTTAGTGTTAGCGTACGGGTTAGGATTAGGGGACGGGTGAGGGTCAGGCTTCGGGGAAGGGTTAGGGTTAGGGTTCGGGCTAGGGTTAGGGTTAGGACCGGGGACGGTTTAGGGTCCAGGTGAGGGTACTGCAACGCTTTAGGGGGAGCGTGCGTGTGAGGGCGCGGGTTAGTGTTAGCGTACGGGTTAGGATTAGGGGACGGTTGAGGGTCAGGCTTCGGGGAAGGGTTAGGGTTAGGGTTCGGGCTAGGGTTAGGGTTAGGACCGGGGACGGTTTAGGGTCCAGGTGAGGGTACTGCAACGCTTTAGGGGGAGCGTGCGTGTGAGGGCGTGGGTTAGTGTTAGCGTACGGGTTAGGATTAGGGGACGGGTGAGGGTCAGGCTTCGGGGAAGGGTTAGGGTTAGGGTTCGGTCTAGGGTTAGGGTTAGGGGACGGGGACGGTTTAGGGTCCAGGTGAGGGTACGGCAACGCTTTAGGGGGAGCGTGCGTGTGAGGGCGTGGGTTAGTGTTAGCGTACGGGTTAGGATTAGGGGACGTGTGAGGGTCATGCTTCGGGGAAGGGTTAGGGTTAGGGTTCGGGCTAGGGTTAGGGTTAGGGGATGGGGACGGTTTAGGATCCAGGTGAGGGTACGGCAACGCTTTAGGGGGAGCGTGCGTGTGAGGGCGCGGGTTAGTGTTAGCGCACGGGTTAGGATTAGGGGACGGGTGAGGGTCAGGCTTCAGGGAAGGGTTAGGGTTAGGGTTCGGGCTAGGGTTAGGTTTAGGACCGGGGACGGTTTAGGGTCCAGGTGAGGGTACGGCAACGCTTTAGGGGGAGCGTGCTTGTGAGGGCGCGGGTTAGTGTTAGCGTACGGGTTAGGATTAGGGGACGGGTGAGGGTCAGGCTTCGGGGAAGGGTTAGGGTTAGGGTTCGGGCTAGGGTTAGGGTTAGGGGACGGGGACGGTTTAGGGTCCAGGTGAGGGTACGGCAACGCTTTAGGGGGAGCGTGCGTGTGAGGGCGCGGGTTAGTGTTAGCGTACGGGTTAGGATTAGGGGACGGGTGAGGGTCAGGCTTCGGGGAAGGGTTAGGGTAAGGGTTCGGGCTAGGGTTAGGGTTAGGGGACGGGGACGGTTTAGGGTCCAGGTGAGGGTACGGCAACGCTTTAGGGTGAGCGTGCGTGTGAGGGCGCGGGTTAGTGTTAGCGTACGGGTTAGGATTAGGGGACGGGTGAGTGTCAGGCTTCGGGGAAGGGTTAGGGTTAGGTTTCGGGCTAGGGTTAGGGTTAGGGGACGGGGACGGTTTATGTTCCAGGTGAGGGTACGGCAACGCTTTAGGGGGAGCGTGCGTGTGAGGGCGCGCGTTAGTGTTAGCGTACGGCTTAGGATTAGGGGACGGGTGAGGGTCAGGCTTCGGGGAAGGGTTAGGGTTAGGGTTCAGGCTAGGGTTAGGGTTAGGGGACGGGGACGGTTTAGGGTCCAGGTGAGGGTACGGCAACGCTTTAGGGGGAGCGTGCGTGTGAGAGCGCGGGTTAGTGTTAGCGTACGGGTTAGGATTAGGGGACGGGAGAGGGTCAGGCTTCGGGGAAGGGTTAGGGTTAGGGTTCGGGCTATGGTTAGGGTTAGGGGACGGGGACGGTTTAGTGTCCAGGTGAGGTTACGGCAACGCTTTAGGGGGAGCGTGCGTGTGAGGGCGCGGGTTAGTGTTAGCGTACGGGTCAGGATTAGGGGACGTGTGAGGGTCAGGCTTCGGGGAAGTGTTAGGGTTAGGGTTCGGGCTAGGGTTAGGGTAAGCGGACGGGGACGGTTTAGGGTCCAGGTGAGGGTACGGCAACGCTTTAGGGGGAGCGTGCGTGTGAGGGTGCGGGTTAGTGTTAGCGTACGGGTTAGGATTAGGGGACGTGTGAGGGTCAGGCTTCGGGGAAGGATTAGGGTTAGGGTTCGGGCTAGGGTTAGGCTTAAGGGATGGGGACTGTTTAGGGTCCAGGTGAGGGTACGGCAACGCTTTAGGGGGAGCGTGCGTGTGAGGGCGCGGGTTAGTGTTAGCGTACGGGTTAGGATTAGGGGACGGGTGAGGGTCAGGCTTCGGGGAAGGGTTAGGGTTAGGGTTAGGGGACGGGGACGGTTTAGGTTCCAGGTGAGGGTACGGCAACGCTTTAGGGGAAGCGTGCGTGTGAGGGCGCGGGTTAGTGTTAGCGTACGGGTTAGGATTAGGGGACGGGTGAGGGTCAGGCTTCGGGGAAGGGTTAGGGTTAGGGTTCGGGCTAGGGTTAGGGTTAGGGGACGGGGACGGTTTAGGGTCCAGGTGAGGGTACGGCAACGCTTTAGGGGGAGCGTGCGTGTGAGGGCGTGGGCTAGTGTTAGCGTACGGGTTAGGATTAGGGGACGGGTGAGGGTTAGGCTTCGGGGAAGTGTTAGGGTTAGGGTTCGGGCTAGGGGTAGGGTTAGGGGACGGGGACGGTTTAGGGTCCAGGTGAGGGTACGGCAACGCTTTAGGGGGAGCGTGCGTGTGAGGGCGTGGGCTAGTGTTAGCGTACGGGTTAGGATTAGGGGACGGGTGAGGGTTAGGCTTCGGGGAAGTGTTAGGGTTAGGGTTCGGGCTAGGGTTAGGGTTAGGGGACGGGGACGGTTTAGGGTCCAGGTGAGGGTACGGCAACGCTTTAGGGGGAGCGTGCATGTGAGGGCGCGGGTTAGTGTTAGCGTACGGGTTAGGATTAGGGGACGGGTGAGGGTCAGGCTTCGGGGAAGGGTTAGGGTTAGGGTTCGGGCTAGGGTTAGGGTTAGGGGACGGGGACGGTTTAGGGTCCAGGGGAGGGTACGGCAACGCTTTAGGGGGAGCGTGCGTGAGAGGGCGCGGGTTAGTGTTAGCGTACGGTTTAGGATTAGGGGAAGGGTGAGGGTCAGGTATCGGGGAAGGGTTAGGGTTAGGGTTCGGGCTAGGGTTAGGGTTAGGGGACGGGGACGGTTTAGGGTCCAGGTGAGGGTACGGCAACGCTTTAGGGGGAGCGTGCGTGTGAGGGCGCGGGTTAGTGTTAGCGTACGGGTTAGGATTAGGGACGGATGAGGGTCAGGCTTCGGGGAAGGGTTAGGGTTAGGGTTCGGGCTAGGGTTAGGGTTAGGGGACGGGGACGGTTTTGGGTCCAGGTGAGGGTACGGCAACACTTTAGGGGGAGCGTGCGTGTGAGGGCTCGGGTTAGTGTTAGCGTACGGGTTATGATTAGGGGACGGGTGAGGGTCAGGCTTCGGGGAAGGGTCAGGGTTAGGGTTCGGGGTAGGGTTAGGGTTGGGGACGGGGACGGTTTAGGGTCCAGGTGAGGGTACGGCAACGCTTTAGGGGGAGCGTGCGTGTGAGGGCGCGGGTTAGTGTTAGCGTACGGGTTAGGATTAGGGGACGTTTTAAGGGTCAGGCTTCGGGGAAGGGTTAGGGTTAGGGTTCGGGCTAGGGTTAGGGTTAGGGTACGGGGACGGTTTAGGGTCCAGGTGAGGGTACGGCAACTCTTTAGGGGGAGCGTGCGTGTGAGGGCGCGGGTTAGTGTTAGCGTACGGCTTAGGATTAGGGGAAGGGTGAGGGTCAGGCTTCGGGGAAGGGTTAGGGTTAGGGTTCGGGCTAGGGTTAGGGTTAGGGGACGGGGACGGTTTAGGGTCCAGGTGAGGGTACGTCAATGCTTTAGGGGGAGCGTGCGTCTGAGGGCGAGGGTTAGTGTTAGCGTACGGGTTAGGATTAGGGGACGGGTGAGGGTCAGGCTTCGGGGAAGGGTTAGGGTTAGGGTTCGGGCTAGGCTTAGGGTTAGGAGACGGGGACGGTTTCGGGTCCAGGTGAGGGTACGGCAACGCTTTAGGGGGAGCGTGCGTGTGAGGGCGCGGTTTAGTGTTAACGTACGGGTTAGGATTAGGGGACGGGTGAGGGTCAGTCTTCGGGGAAGGGTTAGGGTTAAGGTTCGGCTAGGGTTAGGGTTAGGGGGCGGGGACGGTTTAGGGTCCAGGTGAGGGTACGGCAACACTTTAGGGGGAGCGTGCGTGTGAGGGCGCGGGTTAGTGTTAGCATACGGGTTAGGATTAGGGGACGGGTGAGGGTCAGGCTTCGGGGAAGGGTTAGGGTTAGGGTTCGGGCTAGGGTTAGGGTTAGGGGACGGGGACGGTTTAGGGTCCAGGTGAGGGTACGGCAACGCTTTAGGGGGAGCGTGCGTGTGAGGGCGCGGGTTAGTGTTAGCGTACGGGTTAGGATTAGGGGACGGGTGAGGGTCAGGCTTCGGGGAAGGGTTAGGTTTAGGGTTCTGCTAGGGTTAGGGTTAGGGGACGGGGACGGTTTAGGGTCCAGGTGAGGGGACGGCAACGCTTTAGGGGGAGCGTGCGTGTGAGGGCGCGGGTTAGTGTTAGCGTACGGGTTAGGATTAGGGGACGGGTGAGGGTCAGGCTTCAGGGAAGGTTTAGGGTTACGGTTCGGGCTAGGGATAGGGTTAGGGGATGGGGACGGTTTAGGGTCCAGGTGAGGTTATGGCAACGCTTTAGGGGGAGCGTGCATGTGAGGGCGCGGGTTAGTGTTAGCGTACGGGTTAGGATTAGGGGAAGGGTGAGGGTCAGGCTTCAGGGAAGTGTTAGGGTTAGGGTTCGGGCTAGGGTTAGGGTTAGGGGACGGGGACGGTTTACGGTCCAGGTGAGGGAACGGCAACGCTTTAGGGGGAGCGTGCGTGTGAGGGTGCGGGTTAGTGTTAGCGTACGGGTTAGGATTAGGGGACGGGTGAGGGTCAGGCTTCGGGGAAGGGTTAGGGTTAGGGTTCAGGCTAGGGTTAGGGTTAGGGGACGGGGACGGTTTAGGGTCCAGGTGAGGGTACGGCAACGCTTTAGGGGGAGCGTGCGTGTGAGGGCGCGGGTTAGTGTTAGCGTACGGGTTAGGATTAGGGGACGGGTGAGGGTCAGGCTTCGGGGAAGGGTTAGGGTTAGGGTTCAGGCTAGGGTTAGGGTTAGGGGACGGGGACGGTTTAGGGTCCAGGTGAGGGTACGGCAACGCTTTAGGGGGAGCGTGCGTGTGAGGGCGCGGGTTAGTGTTAGCGTACGGCTTAGGATTAGGGGACGGGTGAGGGTCAGGCTTCGGGGAAGTGTTAGGGTTAGGGTTCGGCTAGGGTTAGGGTTAGGGGACGGGGACGGTTTAGGGTCCAGGTGGGGGAACGGCAACGCTTTAGGGGGAGCGTGCGTGTGAGGGCGCGGGTTAGTGTTGGCGTACGGGTTAGGATTAGGGGACAGGTGAGGGTCAGGCTTCGGGGAAGGGTTAGGGTTAGGGTTCGGGCTAGGTTTAGGGTTAGGGGACGGGGACGGTTTAGGGTCCAGGTGAGGGTACGGCAACGCTTTAGGGGGAGCGTGCGTGTGAGGGCGCGCGTTAGTGTTAGCGTACGGCTTAGGATTAGGGGACGGGTGAGGGTCAGGCTTCAGGGAAGGGTTAGGGTTAGGGATCGGGCTAGGGTTAGGGTTAGGGTACGGGGACGGTTTAGGGTCCAGGTGAGTGTACGGCAACGCTTTAGGGGGAGCGTGCGTGTGAGGGCGTGGGTTAGTGTTAGCGTACGGCTTAGGATTAGGGGAAGGGTGAGGGTCAGGCTTCGGGGAAGGGTTAGGGTTAGGGTTCGGGCTAGGCTTAGGGTTAGGGGACGGGGACGGTTTCGGGTCCAGGTGAGGGTACGGCAACGCTTTAGGGGGAGCGTGCGTGTGAGGGCGCGGTTTAGTGTTAACGTACGGGTTAGGATTAGGGGACGGGTGAGGGCCAGGCTTCGGGGAAGGGTTAGGGTTAAGGTTCGGCTAGGGTTAGGGTTAGGGGGCGGGGACGGTTTAGGGTCCAGGTAAGGGTACGGCAACACTTTAGGGGGAGCGTGCGTGTGAGGGCGCGGGTTAGTGTTAGCGTACGGGTTAGGATTAGGGGACGGGTGAGGGTCAGGCTTCGGGGAAGGGTTAGGGTTAGGGTTCGGGCTAGGGTTAGGGTTAGGGGACGGGGACGGTTTAGGGTCCAGGTGAGGGTACGGCAACGCTTTAGGGGGAGCGTGCGTGTGAGGGCGCGCGTTAGTGTTAGCGTACGGGTTAGGATTAGGGGACGGGTGAGGGTCAGGCTTCGGGGAAGGGTTAGGTTTAGGGTTCTGCTAGGGTTAGGGTTAGGGGACGGGGACGGTTTAGGGTCCAGGTGAGGGTACGGCAACGCTTTAGGGGGAGCGTGCGTGTGAGGGCGCGGTTTAGTGTTAGCGTACGGGTTAGGATTAGGGGACGGGTGAGGGTCAGGCTTCAGGGAAGGTTTAGGGTTACGGTTCGGGCTAGGGATAGGGTTAGGGGACGGGGACGGTTTAGGGTCCAGGTGAGGGTATGGCAACGCTTTAGGGGGAGCGTGCATGTGAGGGCGCGGGTTAGTGTTAGCGTACGGGTTAGGATTAGGGGAAGGGTGAGGGTCAGGCTTCGGGGAAGTGTTAGGGTTAGGGTTCGGGCTAGGGTTAGGGTTAGGGGACGGGGACGGTTTACGGTCCAGGTGAGGGAACGGCAACGCTTTAGGGGGAGCGTGCGTGCGAGGGCGCGGGTTAGTGTTAGCGTACGGGTTAGGATTAGGGGACGGGTGAGGGTCAGGCTTCGGGGAAGGGTTAGGGTTAGGGTTCAGGCTAGGGTTAGGGTTAGGGGACGGGGACGGTTTAGGGTCCAGGTGAGGGTACGGCAACGCTTTAGGGGGAGCGTGCGTGTGAGGGCGCGGGTTAGTGTTAGCGTACGGGTTAGGATTAGGGGACGGGTGAGGGTCAGGCTTCGGGGAAGGGTTAGGGTTAGGGTTCAGGCTAGGGTTAGGGTTAGGGGACGGGGACGGTTTAGGGTCCAGGTGAGGGTACGGCAACGCTTTAGGGGGAGCGTGCGTGTGAGGGCGCGGGTTAGTGTTAGAGTACGGCTTAGGATTAGGGGACGGGTGAGGGTCAGGCTTCGGGGAAGTGTTAGGGTTAGGGTTCGGCTAGGGTTAGGGTTAGGGGACGGGGACGGTTTAGGGTCCAGGTGGGGGAACGGCAACGCTTTAGGGGGAGCGTGCGTGTGAGGGCGCGGGTTAGTTTTAGCATACGGGTTAGGATTAGGGGACGGGTGAGGGTCAGGCTTCGGGGAAGGGTTAGGGTTAGGGTTCGGGCTACGGTTAGGGTTAGGGGACGGGGACGGTTTAGGGTCCAGGTGAGGGTACGGCAACGCTTTAGGGGGAGCGTCCGTGTGAGGGCGCGGGTTAGTGTTAGCGTACGGGTTACGATTAGGGGACGGGTGAGGGTCAGGCTTCGGGGAAGGGTTAGGTTTAGGGTTCTGCTAGGGTTAGGGTTAGGGGACGGGGACGGTTTAGGGTCCAGGTGAGGGGACGGCAACGCTTTAGGGGGAGCGTGCGTGTGAGGGCGCGGGTTAGTGTTAGCGTACGGGTTAGGATTAGGGGACGGGAGAGGGTCAGGCTTCGGGGAAGGGTTAAGGTTAGGGTTCGGCTAGGGTTTGGGTTAGGGGACGGGGACGGTTTAAGGTCCAGGTGAGGGTACGGCAACGCTTTAGGGGGAGCGTGCGTGTGAGGGCGCGGGTTAGTGTTGGCGTACGGGTTAGGATTAGGGGACGGGTGAGGGTCAGGCTTCGGGGAAGGTTTAGGGTTAGGGTTCGGGCTAGGTTTAGGGTTAGGGGACGGGGACGGTTTAGGGTCCAGGTGAGGGTACGGCAACGCTTTAGGGGGAGCGTGCGTGTGAGGGCGCGCGTTAGTGTTAGCGTACGGCTTAGGATTAGGGGACGGGTGAGGGTCAGGCTTCAGGGAAGTGTTAGGGTTAGGGTTCGGGCTAGGGTTAGGGTTAGGGTACGGGGACGGTTTAGGGTCCAGGTGAGGGAACGGCAACGCTTTAGGGGGAGCGTGCGTGTGAGGGCGCGGGTTAGTGTTAGCGTACGGGTTAGGATTAGGGGACGGGTGAGGGTCAGGCTTCGGGGAAGGGTTAGGGTTAAGGTTCGGGCTAGGGTTAGGGTTAGGGGACGGGGACGGTTTCGGGTCCAGTTGAGGGTACGGCAACGCTTTAGGGGGAGCGTGCGTGTGAGGGCACGGTTTAGTGTTAACGTACGGCTTAGGATTAGGGGACGGGTGAGGGTCAGGCTTCGGGGAAGGGTTAGGGTTAAGGTTCGGCTAGGGTTAGGGTTAGGGGACGGGGACGGTTTAGGGTCCAGGTGAGGGTACGGCAACACTTTAGGGGGAGCGTGCGTGTGAGGGCGCGGGTTAGTGTTAGCGTACGGGTTAGGATTAGGGGACGGGTGAGGGTCAGGCTTCGGGGAAGGGTTAGGGTTAGGGTTCGGGCTAGGGTTAGGGTTAGGGGACGGGGACGGTTTAGGGTCCAGGTGAGGGTACGGCAACGCTTTAGGGGGAGCGTGCGTGTGAGGGCGCGGGTTAGTTTTAGCATACGGGTTAGGATTAGGGGACGGGTGAGGGTCAGGCTTCGGGGAAGGGTTAGGGTTAGGGTTCGGGCTAGGGTTAGGGTTAGGGGACGGGGACGGTTTAGGGTCCAGGTGAGGGTACGGCAACGCTTTAGGGGGAGCGTGCGTGTGAGGGCGCGGGTTAGTGTTAGCGTACGGGTTAGGATTAGGGGACGGGTGAGGGTCAGGCTTCGGGGAAGGGTTAGGGTTAGGGTTCGGGCTAGGGTTAGGGTTAGGGGACGGGGACGGTTTAGGGTCCAGGTGAGGGTACGGCAACGCTTTAGGGGGAGCGTGCGTGTGAGGGCGCGGGTTAGTGTTAGCGTACGGCTTAGGATTAGGGGACGGGTGAGGGTCAGGCTTCGGGGAATTGTGAGGGTTAGGGTTCGGCTAGGGTTAGGGTTAGGGGACGGGGACGGTTTAGGGTCCAGGTGGGGGAACGGCAACGCTTTAGGGGGAGCGTGCGTGTGAGGGCGCGGGTTAGTGTTGGCGTACGGGTTAGGATTAGGGGACAGGTGAGGGTCAGGCTTCGGGGAAGGGTTAGGGTTAGGGTTCGGGCTAGGGTTAGGGTTAGGGGACGGGGACGGTTTAGGGTCCAGGTGAGGGTACAGCAACGCTTTAGGGGGAGCGTGCGTCTGAGGGCGCGGGTTAGTGTTAGCGTACGGGTTAGGATTAGGGGACGGGTGAGGGTCAGGCTTCGGGGAAGGGTTAGGGTTAAGGTTCGTGCTAGGGTTAGGGTTAGGGGACGGGGACGGTTTCGGGTCCACTTGAGGGTACGGCAACGCTTTAGGGGGAGCGTGCGTGTGAGGGCGCGGTTTAGTGTTAACGTACGGCTTAGGATTAGGGGACGGGTGAGGGTCAGGTTTCGGGGAAGTGTTAGGGTTAAGGTTCGGCTAGGGTTAGGGTTAGGGGACGGGGACGGTTTAGGGTCCAGGTGAGGGTACGGCAACACTTTAGGGGGAGCGTGCGTGTGAGGGCGCGGGTTAGTGTTAGCGTACGGGTTAGGATTAGGGGACGGGTGAGGGTCAGGCTTCGGGGAAGGGTTAGGGTTAGGGTTCGGGCTAGGGTTAGGGTTAGGGGACGGGGACGGTTTAGGGTCCAGGTGAGGGTACGGCAACGATTTAGGGGGAGCGTGCGTGTGAGGGGCGGGTTAGTGTTAGCGTACGGGTTAGGATTAGGGTATGGCTGAGGGTCAGGCTTCGGGGAAGGGTTAGTGTTAGGGTTCGGGCTAGGGTTAGGTTTAGGGGACAGGGACGGTTTAGGGTCCAGGTGAGGGTACGGCAACGCTTTAGGGGGAGCGTGCGTGTGAGGGCGCGGGTTAGTTTTAGCATACGGGTTAGGATTAGGGGACGGGTGAGGGTCAGGCTTCGGGGAAGGGTTAGGGTTAGGGTTCGGGCTAGGGTTAGGGTTAGGGGACGGGGACGGTTTAGGGTCCAGGTGAGGGTACGGCAACGCTTTAGGGGGAGTGTGCGTGTGAGGGCGCGGGTTAGTGTTAGCGTACGGGTTAGGATTAGGGGACGGGTGAGGGTCAGGCTTCGGGGAAGGGTTAGGTTTAGGGTTCTGCTAGGGTTAGGGTTAGGGGACGGGGACGGTTTAGGGTCCAGGTGAGGGGACGGCAACGCTTTAGGGGGAGCGTGCGTGTGAGGGCACGGGTTAGTGTTAGCGTACGGGTTAGGATTAGGGGACGGGAGAGGGTCAGGCTTCGGGGAAGGGTTAGGGTTAGGGTTCGGCTAGGGTTTGGGTTAGGGGACGGGGACGGTTTAGGGTCCAGGTGAGGGTACGGCAACGCTTTAGGGGGAGCGTGCGTGTGAGGGCGCGGGTTAGTGTTGGCGTACGGGTTAGGATTAGGGGACGGGTGAGGGTCAGGCTTCGGGGAAGGGTTAGGGTTACGGTTCGGGCTAGGTTTAGGGTTAGGGGACGGGGACGGTTTAGGGTCCAGGTGAGGGTACGGCAACGCTTTAGGGGGAGCGTGCGTGTGAGGGCGCGCGTTAGTGTTAGCGTACGGCTTAGGATTAGGGGACGGGTGAGGGTCAGGCTTCAGGGAAGGGTTAGGGTTAGGGTTCGGGCTAGGGTTAGGGTTAGGGTACGGGGACGGTTTAGGGTCCAGGTGAGGGAACGGCAACGCTTTAGGGGGAGCGTGCGTGTGAGGGCGCGGGTTAGTGTTAGCGTACGGGTTAGGATTAGGGGACGGGTGAGGGTCAGGCTTCGGGGAAGGGTTAGGGTTAGGGTTCGGGCTAGGGTTAGGGTTAGGGGACGGGGACGGTTTAGGGTCCAGGTGAGGGTACGGCAACGCTTTAGGGGGAGCGTGCGTGTGAGGGCGCGGTTTAGTGTTAACCTACGGCTTAGGATTAGGGGACGGGTGAGGGTCAGGCTTCGGGGAAGGGTTAGGGTTAAGGTTCGGCTAGGGTTAGGGTTAGGGGACGGGGACGGTTTAGGGTCCAGGTGAGGGTACGGCAACACTTTAGGGGGAGCGTGCGTTTGAGGGCGCGGGTTAGTGTTAGCGTACGGGTTAGGATTAGGGGACGGGTGAGGGTCAGGCTTCGGGGAAGGGTTAGGTTTAGGGTTCTGCTAGGGTTAGGGTTAGGGGACGGGGACGGTTTAGGTTCCAGGTGAGGGGACGGCAACGCTTTAGGGGGAGCGTGCGTGTGAGGGCGCGGGTTAGTGTTAGCGTACGGGTTAGGATTAGGGGACGGGTGAGGGTCAGGCTTCAGGGAAGGTTTAGGGTTACGGTTCGGGCTAGGGATAGGGTTAGGGGACGGGGACGGTTTAGGGTCCAGGTGAGGGTATGGCAACGCTTTAGGGGGAGCGTGCATGTGAGGGCGCGGGTTAGTGTTAGCGTACGGGTTAGGATTAGGGGAAGGGTGAGGGTCAGGCTTCGGGGAAGTGTTAGGGTTAGGGTTCGGGCTAGGGTTAGGGTTAGGGGACGGGGACGGTTTACGGTCCAGGTGAGGGAATGGCAACGCTTTAGGGGGAGCGTGCGTGTGAGGGCGCGGGTTAGTGTTAGCGTACGGGTTAGGATTAGGGGACGGGTGAGGGTCAGGCCTCGGGGAAGGGTTAGGGTTAGGGTTCAGGCTAGGGTTAGGGTTAGGGGACGGGGACGGTTTAGGGTCCAGGTGAGGGTACGGCAACGCTTTAGGGGGAGCGTGCGTGTGAGGGCGCGGGTTAGTGTTAGCGTACGGCTTAGGATTAGGGGACGGGTGAGGGTCAGGCTTCGGGGAAGTGTTAGGGTTAGGGTTCGGCTAGGGTTAGGGTTAGGGGACGGGGACGGTTTAGGGTCCAGGTGGGGGAACGGAAACGCTTTAGGGGGAGCGTGCGTGTGAGGGCGCGGGTTAGTGTTGGCGTACGGGTTAGGATTAGGGGACGGGTGAGGGTCAGGCTTCGGGGACGGGTTAGGTTTAGGGTTCGGGCTAGGGTTAGGGTTAGGGGACGGGGACGGTTTAGGGTCCAGGTGAGGGTACAGCAACGCTTTAGGGGGAGCGTGCGTCTGAGGGCGCGGGTTAGTGTTAGCGTACGGGTTAGGATTAGGGGACGGGTGAGGGTCAGGCTTCGGGGAAGGGTTAGGGTTAAGGTTCGGGCTAGGGTTAGGGTTAGGGGACGGGGACGGTTTCGGGTCCAGTTGAGGGTACGGCAACGCTTTAGGGTGAGTGTGCGTGTGCGGGCGCGGTTTAGTGTTAACGTACGGCTTAGGATTAGGGGACGGGTGAGGGTCAGGCTTCGGGGAAGGGTTAGGGTTAAGGTTCGGCTAGGGTTAGGGTTAGGGGACGGGGACGGTTTAGGGTCCAGGTGAGGGTACGGCAACACTTTAGGGGGAGCGTGCGTGTGAGGGCGCGGGTTAGTGTTAGCGTACGGGTTAGAATTAGGGGACGGGTGAGGGTCAGGCTTCGGGGAAGGGTTAGGGTTAGGGTTCGGGCTAGGGTTAGGGTTAGGGGACGGGGACGGTTTAGGGTCCAGGTGAGGGTACGGCAACGATTTAGGGGGAGCGTGCGTGTGAGGGGCGGGTTAGTGTTAGCGTACGGGTTAGGATTAGGGTACGGGTGAGGGTCAGGCTTCGGGGAAGGGTTAGTGTTAGTGTTCGGGCTAGGGTTAGGTTTAGGGGACGGGGACGGTTTAGGGTCCAGGTGAGGGTACGGCAACGCTTTAGGGGGAGCGTGCGTGTGAGGGCGCGGGTTAGTTTTAGCATACGGGTTAGGATTAGGGGACGGGTGAGGGTCAGGCTTCGGGGAAGGGTTAGGGTTAGGGTTCGGGCTAGGGTTAGGGTTAGGGGACGGGGACGGTTTAGGGTCCAGGTGAGGGTACGGCAACGCTTTAGGGGTAGCGTCCGTGTGAGGGCGCGGGTTAGTGTTAGCGTACGGGTTAGGATTAGGGGACGGGTGAGGGTCAGGCTTCCGGGAAGGGTTAGGTTTAGGGTTCTGCTAGGGTTAGGGTTAGGGGACAGGGACGGTTTAGGGTCCAGGTGAGGGGACGGCAACGCTTTAGGGGGAGCGTGCGTGTGAGGGCGCGGGTTAGTGTTAGCGTACGGGTTAGGATTAGGGGACGGGAGAGGGTCAGGCTTCGGGGAAGGGTTAGGGTTAGGGTTCGGCTAGGGTTTGGGTTAGGGGACGGGGACGGTTTAGGGTCCAGGTGAGGGTACGGCAACGCTTTAGGGGGAGCGTGCGTGTGAGGGCGCGGGTTAGTGTTGGCGTACGGGTTAGGATTAGGGGACGGGTGAGGGTCAGGCTTCGGGGAAGGGTTAAGGTTAGGGTTCGGGCTAGGTTTAGGGTTAGGGGACGGGGACGGTTTAGGGTCCAGGTGAGGGTACGGCAACGCTTTAGGGGGAGCGTGCATGTGAGGGCGCGCGTTAGTGTTAGCGTACGGCTTAGGATTAGGGGACGGGTGAGGGTCAGGCTTCAGGGAAGGGTTAGGGTTAGGGTTCGGGCTAGGGTTAGGGTTAGGGTACGGGGACGGTTTAGGGTCCAGGTGAGGGAACGGCAACGCTTTAGGGGGAGCGTGCGTGTGAGGGCGCGGGTTAGTGTTAGCGTACGGGTTAGGATTAGGGGACGGGTGAGGGTCAGGCTTCGGGGAAGGGTTAGGGTTAGGGTTCGGGCTAGGGTTAGGGTTAGGGGACGGGGACGGTTTAGGGTCCAGGTGAGGGTACGGCAACGCTTTAGGGGGAGCGTGCGTGTGTGGGCGCGGTTTAGTGTTAACGTACGGCTTAGGATTAGGGGACGGGTGAGGGTCAGGCTTCGGGGAAGGGTTAGGGTTAAGGTTCGGCTAGGGTTAGGGTTAGGGGACGGGGACGGTTTAGGGTCCAGGTGAGGGTACGGCAACACTTTAGGGGGAGCGTGCGTGTGAGGGCGCGGGTTAGTGTTAGCGTACGGGTTAGGATTAGGGGACGGGTGAGGGTCAGGCTTCGGGGAAGGGTTAGGGTTAGGGTTCGGGCTAGGGTTAGGGTTAGGGGACGGGGACGGTTTAGGGTCCAGGTGAGGGTACGGCAACGATTTAGGGGGAGTGTGCGTGTGAGGGGCGGGTTAGTGTTAGCGTACGGGTTAGGATTAGGGTACGGGTGAGGGTCAGGCTTCGGGGAAGGGTTAGTGTTAGGGTTCGGGCTAGGGTTAGGTTTAGGGGACGGGGACGGTTTAGGGTCCAGGTGAGGGTACGGCAACGCTTTAGGGGGAGCGTGCGTGTGAGGGCGCGGGTTAGTTTTAGCATACGGGTTAGGATTAGGGGACGGGTGAGGGTCAGGCTTCGGGGAAGGGTTAGGGTTAGGGTTCGGGCTAGGGTTAGGGTTAGGGGACGGGGACGGTTTAGGGTCCAGGTGAGGGTACAGCAACGCTTTAGGGGGAGCGTGCGTGTGAGGGCGCGGGTTAGTGTTAGCGTACGGGTTAGGATTAGGGGACGGGTGAGGGTCAGGCTTCAGGGAAGGTTTAGGGTTACGGTTCGGGCTAGGGATAGGGTTAGGGGACGGGGACGGTTTAGGGTCCAGGTGAGGGTACGGCAACGATTTAGGGGGAGCGTGCGTGTGAGGGGCGGGTTAGTGTTAGCGTACGGGTTAGGATTAGGGTACGGGTGAGGGTCAGGCTTCGGGGAAGGGTTAGTGTTAGGGTTCGGGCTAGGGTTAGGTTTAGGGGACGGGGACGGTTTAGGGTCCAGGTGAGGGTACGGCAACGCTTTAGGGGGAGCGTGCGTGTGAGGGCGCGGGTTAGTTTTAGCATACGGGTTAGGATTAGGGGACGGGTGAGGGTCAGGCTTCGGGGAAGGGTTAGGGTTAGGGTTCGGGCTAGGGTTAGGGTTAGGGGACGGGGACGGTTTAGGGTCCAGGTGAGGGTACGGCAACGCTTTAGGGGGAGCGTGCGTGTGAGGGCGCGGGTTAGTGTTAGCGTACGGGTTAGGATTAGGGGACGGGTGAGGGTCAGGCTTCGGGGAAGGGTTAGGTTTAGGGTTCTGCTAGGGTAAGGGTTAGGGGACGGGGACGGTTTAGGGTCCAGGTGAGGGGACGGCAACGCTTTAGGGGGAGCGTGCGTGTGAGGGCGCGGGTTAGTGTTAGCGTACGGGTTAGGATTAGGGGACGGGAGAGGGTCAGGCTTCGGGGAAGGGTTAGGGTTAGGGTTCGGCTAGGGTTTGGGTTAGGGGACGGGGACGGTTTAGGGTCCAGTTGAGGGTACGGCAACGCTTTAGGGGGAGCGTGCGTGTGAGGGCGCGGGTTAGTGTTGGCGTACGGGTTAGGATTAGGGGACGGGTGAGGGTCAGGCTTCGGGGAAGTGTTAGGGTTAGGGTTCGGGCTAGGTTTAGGGTTAGGGGACGGGGACGGTTTAGGGTCCAGGTGAGGGTACGGCAACGTTTTAGGGGGAGCGTGCGTGTGAGGGCGCGCGTTAGTGTTAGCGTACGGCTTAGGATTAGGGGACGGGTGAGGGTCAGGCTTCAGGGAAGGGTTAGGGTTAGGGTTCGGGCTAGGGTTAGGGTTAGGGTACGGGGACGGTTTAGGGTCCAGGTGAGGGAACGGCAACGCTTTAGGGGGAGCGTGCGTGTGAGGGCGCGGGTTAGTGTTAGCGTACGGGTTAGGATTAGGGGACGGGTGAGGGTCAGGCTTCGGGGAAGGGTTAGGGTTAGGATTCGGGCTATGGTTAGGGTTAGGGGACGGGGACGGTTTAGGGTCCAGGTGAGGGTACGGCAACGCTTTAGGGGGAGCGTGCGTGTGAGGGGCGGGTTAGTGTTAGCGTACGGGTTAGGATTAGGGTACGGGTGAGGGTCAGGCTTCGGGGAAGGGTTAGTGTTAGGGTTCGGGCTAGGGTTAGGTTTAGGGGACGGGGACGGTTTAGGGTCCAGGTGAGGGTACGGCAATGCTTTAGGGGGAGCGTGCGTGTGAGGGCGCGGGTTAGTTTTAGCATACGGGTTAGGATTAGGGGACGGGTGAGGGTCAGGCTTCGGGGAAGGGTTAGGGTTAGGGTTCGGGCTAGGGTTAGGGTTAGGGGACGGGGACGGTTTAGGGTTCAGGTGAGGGTACAGCAACGCTTTAGGGGGAGCGTGCGTGTGAGGGCGCGGGTTAGTGTTAGCGTACGGGTTAGGATTAGGGGACGGGTGAGGGTCAGGCTTCGGGGAAGGGTTAGGTTTAGGGTTCTGCTAGGGTTAGGTTTAGGGGACGGGGACGGTTTAGGGTCCAGGTGAGGGGACGGCAACGCTTTAGGGGGAGCGTGCGTGTGAGGGCGCGGGTTAGTGTTAGCGTACGGGTTAGGATTAGGGGACGGGTGAGGGTCAGGCTTCGGGGAAGGGTTAGGGTTAGGGTTCGGGCTAGGGTTAGGGTTAGGGGATGGGGACGGTTTAGGGTCCAGGTGAGGGTACGGCAACGCTTTAGGGGGAGCGTGCGTGTGAGGGCGCGGGTTAGTGTTAGCGTACGGGTTAGGATTAGGGGACGGGAGAGTGTCAGGTTTCGGGGAAGGGTTAGGGTTAGGGTTCGGCTAGGGTTTGGGTTAGGGGACGGGGACGGTTTAGGGTCCAGGTGAGGGTACGGCAACGCTTTAGGGGGAGCGTGCGTGTGAGGGCGCGGGTTAGTGTTGGCGTACGGGTTAGGATTAGGGGACGGGTGAGGGTCAGGCTTCGGGGAAGGGTTAGGGTTAGGGTTCGGGCTAGGTTTAGGGTTAGGGGACGGGGACTGTTTAGGGTCCAGGTGAGGGTACGGCAACGCTTTAGGGGGAGCGTGCGTGTGAGGGCGCGCGTTAGAGTTAGCGTACGGCTTAGGATTAGGGGACGGGTGAGGGTCAGGCTTCGGGGAAGGGTTAGGGTTAGGGTTCGGGCTAGGGTTAGGGTTAGGACCGGGGACGGTTTAGGGTCCAGGTGAGGGTACGGCAACGCTTTAGGGGGAGCGTGCGTGTGAGGGTGCGGGTTAGTGTTAGCGTACGGGTTAGGATTAGGGGACGTGTGAGGGTCAGGCTTCGGGGAAGGATTAGGGTTAGGGTTCGGGCTAGGGTTAGGGTTAAGGGATGGGGACGGTTTAGGGTCCAGGTGAGGGTACGGCAACGCTTTAGGGGGAGCGTGCGTGTGAGGGCGTGGGTTAGTGTTAGCGTACGGGTTAGGATTAGGGGACGGGTGAGGGTCAGGCTTCGGGGAAGGGTTAGGGTTAGGGTTAGGGGACGGGGACGGTTTAGGGTCCAGGTGAGGGTACGGCAACGCTTTAGGGGAAGCGTGCGTGTGAGGGCGCGGGGTAGTGTTAGCGTAATGGTTAGGATTAGGGGACGGGTGAGGGTCAGGCTTCGGGGAAGGGTTAGGGTTAGGGTTCGGGCTAGGGTTAGGGTTAGGACCGGGGACGGTTTAGGGTCCATGTGAGGGTACCGCAACGCTTTACGGGGAGCGTGCGTGTGAGGGCGCGGGTTAGTGTTAGCGTACGGGTTAGGATTAGGGGACGGGGGAGGGTCAGGCTTCGGGGAAGGGTTAGGGTTAGGGTTCGGGCTAGGGTTAGGGTTAGGGGACGGGGACGGTTTAGGGTCCAGGTGAGGGTACGGCAACACTTTAGGGGGAGCGTGCGTGTGAGGGCGCGGGTTAGTGTTAGCGTACGGGTTAGGATTAGGGGACGGGTGAGGGTCAGGCTTCGGGGCAGGGTTAGGGTTAGGGTTCGGGCTAGGGTTAGGGTTAGGGGACGGGGACGGTTTATGTTCCAGGTGAGGGTACGGCAACGCTTTAGGGGGAGCGTGCGTGTGAGGGCGCGCGTTAGTGTTAGCGTACGGCTTAGGATTAGGGGACGGGTGAGGGTCAGGCTTCGGGGAAGGGTTAGGGTTAGGGTTCAGGCTAGGGTTAGGGTTAGGGAACGGGGACGGTTTAGGGTCCAGGTGAGGGTACGGCAACGCTTTAGGGGGAGCGTGCGTGTGAGGGCGTGGGTTAGTTTTACCGTACGGGTTAGGATTAGGGGACGGGTGAGGGTCAGGCTTCGGGGAAGTGTTAGGTTAAGGGTTCGGGCTAGGGTTAGGGTTAGGGGACGGGGACCGTTTAGGGTCCAGGTGAGGGTACGGCAACGCTTTAGGCAGAGCGAGCGTGTGAGGGCACGAGTTAGTGTTAGCGTACGGGTGAGGATTAGGGGACGTGTGAGGGTCAGGCTTCGGGGAAGGGTTAGGGTTAGGGTTCGGGCTAGGGTAAGGGTTAGGGGACGGGGACTGTTTAGGGTCCAGGTGAGGCTACGGCAACGCTTTAGGGGGAGCGTGAGTGTGAGGGCGCGGGTTAGTGTTAGCGTACGGGTTAGGATTAGGGGACGTGTGAGGGTCAGGCTTCGGGGAAGGGTTAGGGTTAGGGTTCGGGCTAGGGTTAGGGTTAGGGGATGGGGACGGTTTAGGGTCCAGGTGAGGGTACGGCAACGCTTTAGGGGGAGCGTGCGTGTGAGGGCGTGGGTTAGTGTTAGCGTACGGGTTAGGATTAGGGGACGGGTGAGGGTCAGGCTTCGGGGAAGGGTTAGGGTTAGGGTTCGGGCTAGGGTTAGGGTTAGGACCGGGAACGGTTTAGGGTCCAGGTGAGGGTACGGGAACGCTTTAGGGGGAGCGTGCGTGTGAGGGCGCGGGTTAGTGTTAGCGTACGGGTTAGGATTAGGGGACGGGTGAGGGTCAGGCTTCGGGGAAGGGTTAGGGCTAGGGTTCGGGCTAGGGGTAGGGTTAGGGGACGGGGACGGTTTAGGGTCCAGGTGAGGGTACGGCAACGCTTTAGGGGGAGCGTGCGTGTGAGGGTGCGGGTTAGTGTTAGCGTACAGGTTAGGATTAGGGGACGGGTGAGGGTCAGGCTTCGGGGAAGGGTTAGGGTTAGGGTTCGGGCTAGGGTTAGGGTTAGGACCGGGGACGGTTTAGGGTCCAGGTGAGGGAACTGCAACGCTTTAGGGGGAGCGTGCGTGTGAGGGCGCGGGTTAGTGTTAGCGTACGGGTTAGGATTAGGGGACGGGTGAGGGTCAGGCTTCGGGGAAGGGTTAGGGTTAGGGTTCGGGCTAGGGTTAGGGTTAGGACCGGGGACGGTTTAGGGTCCAGGTGAGGGTACTGCAACGCTTTAGGGGGAGCGTGCGTGTGAGGGCGCGGGTTAGTGTTAGCGTACGGGTTAGGATTAGGGGACGGGTGAGGGTCAGGCTTCGGGGAAGGGTTAGGGTTAGGGTTCGGTCTAGGGTTAGGGTTAGGGGACGGGGACGGTTTAGGGTCCAGGTGAGGGTACGGCAACGCTTTAGGGGGAGCGTGCGTGTGAGGGCGCGGGTTAGTGTTAGCGTACGGGTTAGGATTAGGGGACGTGTGAGGGTCATGCTTCGGGGAAGGGTTAGGGTTAGGGTTCGGGCTAGGGTTAGGGTTAGGGGATGGGGACGGTTTAGGGTCCAGGCGAGGGTACGGCAACGCTTTAGGGGGAGCGTGCGTGTGAGGGCGCGGGTTAGTGTTAGCGCACGGGTTAGGATTAGGGGACGGGTGAGGGTCAGGCTTCAGGGAAGGGTTAGGGTTAGGGTTCGGGCTAGGGTTAGGGTTAGGACCGGGGACGGTTTAGGGTCCAGGTGAGGGTACGGCAACGCTTTAGGGGGAGCGTGCTTGTGAGGGCGCGGGTTAGTGTTAGCGTACGGGTTAGGATTAGGGGACGGGTGAGGGTCAGGCTTCGGGGAAGGGTTAGGGTTAGGGTTCGGGCGAGGGTTAGGGTTAGGGGACGGGGACGGTTTAGGGTCCAGGTGAGGGGACGGCAACGCTTTAGGGGGAGCGTGCGTGTGAGGGCGCGGGTTAGTGTTAGCGTACGGGTTAGGATTAGGGGACGGGTGAGGGTCAGGCTTCGGGGAAGGGTTAGGGTAAGGGTTCGGGCTAGGGTTAGGGTTAGGGGACGGGGACGGTTTAGGGTCCAGGTGAGGGTACGGCAACGCTTTAGGGGGAGCGTGCGTGTGAGGGCGCGGGTTAGTGTTAGCGTACGGGTTAGGATTAGGGGACGGGTGAGGGTCAGGCTTCGGGGAAGGGTTAGGGTTAGGGTTCGGGCTAGGGTTAGGGTTAGGGGACGGGGACGGTTTAGGGTCCAGGTGAGGGTACGGCAACGCTTTAGGGGGAGCGTGCATGTGAGGGCGCGGGTTAGTGTTAGCGTACGGGTTAGGATTAGGGGACAGGTGAGGGTCAGGCTTCGCGGAACGGTTAGGGTTAGGGTTCGGGCTAGGGTTAGGGTTAGGGGACGGGGACGGTTTAGGGTCCAGGTGAGGGTACGGCAACGCTTTAGGGGGAGCGTGCGTGTTAGGGCGCAGGTTAGTGTTAGCGTACGGGTTAGGATTAGGGGACGGGAGAGGGTCAGGCTTCGGGGAAGGGTTAGGGTTAGGGTTCGGGCTAGGGTTAGGGTTAGGGGACGTGGACGGTTTAGTGTCCAGGTGAGGTTACGGCAACGCTTTAGGGGGAGCGTGCGTGTGAGGGCGCGGGTTAGTGTTAGCGTACGGGTCAGGATTAGGGGACGTGTGAGGGTCAGGCTTCGGGGAAGTGTTAGGGTTAGGGTTCGGGCTAGGGTTAGGGTAAGCGGACGGGGACGGTTTAGGGTCCAGGTGAGGGTACGGCAACGCTTTAGGGGGAGCGTGCGTGTGAGGGTGCGGGTTAGTGTTAGCGTACGGGTTAGGATTAGGGGACGGGAGAGGGTCAGGCTTCGGGGAAGGGTTAGGGTTAGGGTTCGGGCTAGGGTTAGGGTTAGGGGACGGGGACGGTTTAGTGTCCAGGTGAGGTTACGGCAACGCTTTAGGGGGAGCGTGCGTGTGAGGGCGCGGGTTAGTGTTAGCGTACGGGTCAGGATTAGGGGACGTGTGAGGGTCAGGCTTCGGGGAAGTGTTAGGGTTAGGGTTCGGGCTAGGGTTAGGGTAAGTGAACGGGGACGGTTTAGGGTCCAGGTGAGGGTACGGCAACGCTTTAGGGGGAGCGTGCGTGTGAGGGCGCGGGTTAGTGTTAGCGTACGGGTTAGGATTAGGGGACGTGTGAGGGTCAGGCTTCGGGGAAGGATTAGGGTTAGGGTTCGGGCTAGGGTTAGGGTTAAGGGACGGGGACGGTTTAGGGTCCAGGTGAGGGTACGGCAACGCTTTAGGGGGAGCGTGCGTGTGAGGGCGCGGGTTAGTGTTAGCGTACGGGTTAGGATTAGGGGACGGGTGTGGGTCAGGCTTCGGGGAAGGGTTAGGGTTAGGGTTAGGGGACGGGGACGGTTTAGGGTCCAGGTGAGGGTACGGCAACGCTTTAGGGGAAGCGTGCGTGTGAGGGCGCGGGGTAGTGTTAGCGTACGGGTTAGGATTAGGGGACGGGTGAGGGTCAGGCTTCGGGGAAGGGTTAGGGTTAGGGTTCGGGCTAGGGTTAGGGTTAGGACCGGGGACGGTATAGGGTCCAGGTGAGGGTACGGCAACGCTTTAGGGGGAGCGTGCGTGTGAGGGCGCGGGTTAGTGTTAGCGTACTGATTAGGATTAGGGGACGGGTGAGGGTCAGGCTTCGGGGAAGGGTTAGGGTAAGGGTTCGGGCTAGGGTTAGGGTTAGGGGACGGGGACGGTTTAGGGTCCAGGTGAGGGTACGGCAACGCTTTAGGGTGAGCGTGCGTGTGAGGGCGCGGGTTAGTGTTAGCGTACGGGTTAGGATTAGGGGACGGGTGAGGGTCAGGCTTCGGGGCAGGGTTAGGGTTAGGGTTCGGTCTAGGGTTAGGGTTAGGGGACGGGGACGGTTTAGGGTCCAGGTGAGGGTACGGCAACGCTTTAGGGGGAGCGTGCCTGTGAGGGCGCGGGTTAGTGTTGGCGTACGGGTTAGGATTAGGGGACGGGTGAGGGTCAGGCTTCGGGGAAGGGTTAGGGTTAGGGTTCGGGCTAGGTTTAGGGTTAGGGGACGGGGACGGTTTAGGGTCCAGGTGAGGGTACGGCAACGCTTTAGGGGGAGCGTGCGTGTGAGGGCGCGCGTTAGTGTTAGCATACGGCTTAGGATTAGGGGACGGGTGAGGGTCAGGCTTCAGGGAAGGGTTAGGGTTAGGGTTCGGGCTAGGGTTAGGGTTAGGGTACGGGGACGGTTTAGGGTCCAGGTGAGGGAACGGCAACGCTTTAGGGGGAGCGTGCGTGTGAGGGCGCGGGTTAGTGTTAGAGTACGGGTTAGAATTAGGGGACGGGTGAGGGTCAGGCTTCGGGGAATGGTTAGGGTTAGGGTTCGGGCTAGGGTTAGGGTTAGGGGACGGGGACGGTTTAGGGTCCAGGTGAGGGTACGGCAACGCTTTAGGGGGAGCGTGCGTGTGAGGGCGCGGTTTAGTGTTAACGTACGGCTTAGGATTAGGGGACGGGTGAGGGTCAGGCTTCGGGGAAGGGTTAGGGTTAAGGTTCGGCGAGGGTTAGGGTTAGGGGACGGGGACGGTTTAGGGTCCAGGTGAGGGTACGGCAACACTTTAGGGGGAGCGTGCGTGTGAGGGCGCGGGTTAGTGTTAGCGTACGGGTTAGGATTAGGGGACGGGTGAGGGTCAGGCTTCGGGGAAGGGTTAGGGTTAGGGTTCGGGCTAGGGTTAGGGTTAGGGGACGGGGACGGTTTAGGGTCCAGGTGAGGGTACGGCAACGATTTAGGGGGAGCGTGCGTGTGAGGGGCAGGTTAGTGTTAGCGTACGGGTTAGGATTAGGGTACGGGTGAGGGTCAGGCTTCGGGGAAGGGTTAGGGTTAGAGTTCGGGCTAGGGTTAGGGTTAGGGGACGGGGACGGTTTAGGGTCCAGGTGAGGGTACAGCAACGCTTTAGGGGGAGCGTGCGTGTGAGGGCGCGGGTTAGTGTTAGCGTACGGGTTAGGATTAGGGGACGGGTGAGGGTCAGGCTTCAGGGAAGGTTTAGGGTTACGGTTCGGGCTAGGGATAGGGTTAGGGGACGGGGACTGTTTAGGGTCCAGGTGAGGGTATGGCAACGCTTTAGGGGGAGCGTGCATGTGAGGGCGCGGGTTAGTGTTAGCGTACGGGTTAGGATTAGGGGAAGGGTGAGGGTCAGGCTTCGGGGAAGTGTTAGGGTTAGGGTTCGGGCTAGGGTTAGGGTTAGGGGACGGGGACGGTTTACGGTCCAGGTGAGGGTACGGCAACGCTTTAGGGGGAGCGTGCATGTGAGGGCGCGGGTTAGTGTTAGCGTACGGGTTAGGATTAGGGGAAGGGTGAGGGTCAGGCTTCGGGGAAGTGTTAGGGTTAGGGTTCGGGCTAGGGTTAGGGTTGGGGGACGGGGACGGTTTACGGTCCAGGTGAGGGAACGGCAACGCTTTAGGGGGAGCGTGCGTGTGAGGGCGCGGGTTAGTGTTAGCGTACGGGTTAGGATTAGGGGACGGGTGAGGGTCAGGCTTCGGGGAAGGGTTAGGGTTAGGGTTCGGGCTAGGGTTAGGGTTAGGGGACGGGGACTGTTTAGGGTCCAGGTGAGGGTACGGCAACGCTTTAGGGGGAGCGTGCGTGTGAGGGCGCGGGTTAGTGTTAGCGTACGGCTTAGGATTAGGGGACGGGTGAGGGTCAGGCTTCGGGGAAGTGTTAGGGTTAGGGTTCGGCTAGGGTTAGGGTTAGGGGACGGGGACGGTTTAGAGTCCAGGTGGGGGAACGGCAACGCTTTAGGGGGAGCGTGCGTGTGAGGGGGCGGGTTAGTGTTGGCGTACGGGTTAGGATTAGGGGACAGGTGAGGGTCAGGCTTCGGGGAAGGGTTAGGGTTAGGGTTCGGGCTAGGGTTAGGGTTAGGGGACGGGGACGGTTTAGGGTACAGGTGAGGGTACGGCAACGCTTTAGGGGGAGCGTGCATGTGAGGGCGCGGGTTAGTGTTAGCGTACGGGGTAGGATTAGGGGACGGGTGAGGGTCAGGCTTCGGGGAAGGGTTAGGGTTAGGGTTCGGCTAGGGTTTGGGTTAGGGGACGGGGACGGTTTAGGGTCCAGGTGAGGGTACGGCAACGCTTTAGGGGGAGCGTGCGTGTGAGGGCGCGGGTTAGTGTTGGCGTACGGGTTAGGATTAGGGGACGGGTGAGGGTCAGGCTTCGGGGAAGGGTTAGGGTTAGGGTTCGGGCTAGGTTTAGGGTTAGGGGACGGGGACGGTTTAGGGTCCAGGTGAGGGTACGGCAACGCTTTAGGGGGAGCGTGCGTGTGAGGGCGCGCGTTAGTGTTAGCGTACGGCTTAGGATTAGGGGACGGGTGAGGGTCAGGCTTCAGGGAAGGGTTAGGGTTAGGGTTCGGGCTAGGGTTAGGGTTAGGGTACGGGGACGGTTTAGGGTCCAGGTGAGGGAACGGCAACGCTTTAGGGGGAGCGTGCGTGTGAGGGCGCGGGTTAGTGTTAGCGTACGGGTTAGGATTAGGGGACGGGTGAGGGTCAGGCTTCGGGGAAGGGTTAGGGTTAGGGTTCGGGCTAGGGTTAGGGTTAGGGGACGGGGACGGTTTAGGGTCCAGGTGAGGGTACGGCAACGCTTTAGGGGGAGCGTGCGTGTGAGGGCGCGGTTTAGTGTTAACGTACGGCTTAGGATTAGGGGACGGGTGAGGGTCAGGCTTCGGGGAAGGGTTAGGGTTAAGGTTCGGCTAGGGTTAGGGTTAGGGGACGGGGACGGTTTAGGGTCCAGGTGAGGGTACGGCAACACTTTAGGGGGAGCGTGCGTGTGAGGGCGCGGGTTAGTGTTAGCGTACGGGTTAGGATTAGGGGACGGGTGATTGTCAGGCTTCGGGGAAGGGTTAGGGTTAGGGTTCGGGCTAGGGTTAGGGTTAGGGGATGGGGACGGTTTAGGGTCCAGGTGAGGGTACGGCAACGCTTTAGGGGGAGCGTGCGTGTGAGGGCACGGGTTAGTGTTAGCGTACGGGTTAGGATTAGGGGACGGGTGAGGGTCAGGCTTCGGGGAAGGTTTAGGGTTATGGTTCGGGCTAGGGTTAGGGTTAGGGGACGGGGACGGTTTAGGTTCCAGGTGAGGGTACGGCAACGCTTTAGGGGGAGCGTGCGTGTGAGGGCGCGGGTTAGTGTTAGCGTACGGGTTAGGATTAGGGGACGGGTGAGGGTTAGGCTTCGGGGAAGGGTTAGGGTTAGGGTTCGGGCTACGGTTAGGGTTACGGGACGGGGACGGTTTAGGGTCCAGGTGAGGGTACGGCAACGCTTTAGGGGGAGCGTGCGTGTGAGTGCACGGGTTAGTGTTAGCGTACGGGTTAGGATTAGGGGACGGGTGAGGGTCAGGCTTCGGGGAAGTGTTAGGGTTAGGGTTCGGGCTAGGGTTAGGGTTAGGGGACGGGGACGGTTTAGGGTCCAGGTGAGGGTACGGCAACGCTTTAGGGGGAGGGTGCGTGTGAGGGCGCGGGTTAGTGTTGGCGTACGGGTTAGGATTAGGGGACGGGTGAGGGTCAGGCTTCGGGGAAGGGTTAGGGTTAGGGTTCGGGCTAGGGTTAGGGTTAGGGGACGGGGACGGTTTAGGGTCCAGGTGAAGGTACGGCAACCCTTTAGGGGGAGCGTGCGTGTGAGGGCGCAGGTTAGTGTTAGCGTACGGGTTAGGATTAGGGGACGGGTGAGGGTCAGGCTTCGGGGAAGGGTTAGGGTTAGGGTTCGGGCTAGGGTTAGGGTTAGGGGACGGGGACGGTTTAGGGTCCAGGTGAGGGTACGGCAACGCTTTAGGGGGAGCGTGCGTGTGAGGGCGCGGGTTAGTGTTAGCGTACGGGTTAGGATTAGGGGACGGGTGAGGGTCAGGCTTCGGGGAAGGGTTAGGTTTAGGGTTCGGGCTAGGGTTAGGGTTAGGGGACGGGGACGGTTTAGGGTCCAGGTGAGGGTACAGCAACGCTTTAGGGGGAGCGTGCGTCTGAGGGCGCGGGTTAGTGTTAGCGTACGGGTTAGGATTAGGGGACGGGTGAGGGTCAGGCTTCGGGGAAGGGTTAGGGTTAAGGTTCGGGCTAGGGTTAGGGGACGGGGACGGGGACGGTTTCGGGTCCAGTTGAGGGTACGGCAACGCTTTAGGGGGAGCGTGCGTGTGAGGGCGCGGTTTAGTGTTAACGTACGGCTTAGGATTAGGGGACGGGTGAGGGTCAGGCTTCGGGGAAGGGTTAGGGTTAAGGTTCGGCTAGGGTTAGGGTTAGGGGATGGGGACGGTTTAGGGTCCAGGTGAGGGAACTGCAACACTTTAGGGGCAGCGTGCGTGTGAGGGCGCGGGTTAGTGTTAGCGTACGGGTTAGGGTTAGGGGACGGGTGAGGGTCAGGCTTCGGGGAAGTGTTAGGGTTAGGGTTCGGGCTAGGGTTAGGGTTAGGGGACGGGGACTGTTTAGGGTCCAGGTGAGGGTACGGCAACGCTTTAGGGGGAGCGTGCGTGTGAGGGCGCGGTTTAGTGTTAACGTACGGCTTAGGATTAGGGGACGGGTGAGGGTCAGGCTTCGGGGAAGGGTTAGGGTTAAGGTTCGGCTAGGGTTAGGGTTAGGGGACGGGGACGGTTTAGGGTCCAGGTGAGGGTACGGCAACACTTTAGGGGGAGCGTGCGTGTGAGGGCGCGGGTTAGTGTTAGCGTACGGGTTAGGATTAGGGGACGGGTGAGGGTCAGGCTTCGGGGAAGGGTTAGGGTTAGGGTTCGGGCTAGGGTTAGGGTTAGGGGACGGGGACGGTTTAGGGTCCAGGTGAGGGTACGGCAACGATTTAGGGGGAGCGTGCGTGTGAGGGGCGGGTTAGTGTTAGCGTACGGGTTAGGATTAGGGTACGGGTGAGGGTCAGGCTTCGGGGAAGGGTTAGTGTTAGGGTTCGGGCTAGGGTTAGGTTTAGGGGACGGGGACGGTTTAGGGTCCAGGTGAGGGTACGGCAACGCTTTAGGGGGAGCGTGCGTGTGAGGGCGCGGGTTAGTTTTAGCATACGGGTTAGGATTAGGGGACGGGTGAGGGTCAGGCTTCGGGGAAGGGTTAGGGTTAGGGTTCGGGCTAGGGTTAGGGTTAGGGGACGGGGACGGTTTAGGGTCCAGGTGAGGGTACAGCAACGCTTTAGGGGGAGCGTGCGTGTGAGGGCGCGGGTTAGTGTTAGCGTACGGGTTAGGATTAGGGGACGGGTGAGGGTCAGGCTTCGGGGAAGGGTTAGGTTTAGGGTTCGGGCTAGGGTTAGGGTTAGGGGATGGGGACGGTTTAGGGTCCAGGTGAGGGTACGGCAACGCTTTAGGGGGAGCGTGCGTGTGAGGGCGCGGGTTAGTGTTAGCGTACGGGTTAGGATTAGGGGACGGGAGAGGGTCAGGGTTCGGGGAAGGGTTAGGGTTAGGGTTCGGCTAGGGTTTGGGTTAGGGGACGGGGACGGTTTAGGGTCCAGGTGAGGGTACGGCAACGCTTTAGGGGGAGCGTGCGTGTGAGGGCGCGGGTTAGTGTTGGCGTACGGGTTAGGATTAGGGGACGGGTGAGGGTCAGGCTTCGGGGAAGGGTTAGGGTTAGGGTTCGGGCTAGGTTTAGGGTTAGGGGACGGGGACGGTTTAGGGTCCAGGTGAGGGTACGGCAACGCTTTAGGGGGAGCGTGCGTGTGAGGGCGCGCGTTAGTGTTAGCGTACGGCTTAGGATTAGGGGACGGGTGAGGGTCAGGCTTCAGGGAAGGGTTAGGGTTAGGGTTCGGGCTAGGGTTAGGGTTTGGGTACGGGGACGGTTTAGGGTCCAGGTGAGGGAACGGCAACGCTTTAGGGGGAGCGTGCGTGTGAGGGCGCGGGTTAGTGTTAGCGTACGGGTTAGGATTAGGGGACGGGTGAGGGTCAGGCTTCGGGGAAGGGTTAGGGTTAGGGTTCGGGCTAGGGTTAGGGTTAGGGGACGGGGACGGTTTAGGGTCCAGGTGAGGGTACGGCAACGCTTTAGGGGGAGGGTGCGTGTGAGGGCGCGGGTTAGTGTTGGCGTACGGGTTAGGATTAGGGGACGGGTGAGGGTCAGGCTTCGGGGAAGGGTTAGGGTTAGGGTTCGGGCTAGGGTTAGGGTTAGGGGACGGGGACGGTTTAGGGTCCAGGTGAAGGTACGGCAACCCTTTAGGGGGAGCGTGCGTGTGAGGGCGCAGGTTAGTGTTAGCGTACGGGTTAGGATTAGGGGACGGGTGAGGGTCAGGCTTCGGGGAAGGGTTAGGGTTAGGGTTCGGGCTAGGGTTAGGGTTAGGGGACGGGGACGGTTTAGGGTCCAGGTGAGGGTACGGCAACGCTTTAGGGGGAGCGTGCGTGTGAGGGCGCGGGTTAGTGTTAGCGTACGGGTTAGGATTAGGGGACGGGTGAGGGTCAGGCTTCGGGGAAGGGTTAGGTTTAGGGTTCGGGCTAGGGTTAGGGTTAGGGGACGGGGACGGTTTAGGGTCCAGGTGAGGGTACAGCAACGCTTTAGGGGGAGCGTGCGTCTGAGGGCGCGGGTTAGTGTTAGCGTACGGGTTAGGATTAGGGGACGGGTGAGGGTCAGGCTTCGGGGAAGGGTTAGGGTTAAGGTTCGGGCTAGGGTTAGGGTTAGGGGACGGGGACGGTTTCGGGTCCAGTTGAGGGTACGGCAACGCTTTAGGGGGAGCGTGCGTGTGAGGGCGCGGTTTAGTGTTAACGTACGGCTTAGGATTAGGGGACGGGTGAGGGTCAGGCTTCGGGGAAGGGTTAGGGTTAAGGTTCGGCTAGGGTTAGGGTTAGGGGATGGGGACGGTTTAGGGTCCAGGTGAGGGAACTGCAACACTTTAGGGGCAGCGTGCGTGTGAGGGCGCGGGTTAGTGTTAGCGTACGGGTTAGGATTAGGGGACGGGTGAGGGTCAGGCTTCGGGGAAGGGTTAGGGTTAGGGTTCGGGCTAGGGTTAGGGTTAGGGGACGGGGACGGTTTAGGGTCCAGGTGAGGGTACGGCAACGCTTTAGGGGGAGCGTGCGTGTGAGGGCGCGGTTTAGTGTTAACGTACGGCTTAGGATTAGGGGACGGGTGAGGGTCAGGCTTCGGGGAAGGGTTAGGGTTAAGGTTCGGCTAGGGTTAGGGTTAGGGGACGGGGACGGTTTAGGGTCCAGGTGAGGGTACGGCAACACTTTAGGGGGAGCGTGCGTGTGAGGGCGTGGGTTAGTGTTAGCGTACGGGTTAGGATTAGGGGACGGGTGAGGGTCAGGCTTCGGGGAAGGGTTAGGGTTAGGGTTCGGGCTAGGGTTAGGCTTAGGGGACGGGGACGGTTTAGGGTCCAGGTGAGGGTACGGCAACGATTTAGGGGGAGCGTGCGTGTGAGGGGCGGGTTAGTGTTAGCGTACGGGTTAGGATTAGGGTACGGGTGAGGGTCAGGCTTCGGGGAAGGGTTAGTGTTAGGGTTCGGGCTAGGGTTAGGTTTAGGGGACGGGGACGGTTTAGGGTCCAGGTGAGGGTACGGCAACGCTTTAGGGGGAGCGTGCGTGTGAGGGCGCGGGTTAGTTTTAGCATACGGGTTAGGATTAGGGGACGGGTGAGGGTCAGGCTTCGGGGAAGGGTTAGGGTTAGGGTTCGGGCTAGGGTTAGGGTTAGGGGACGGGGACGGTTTAGGGTCCAGGTGAGGGTACAGCAACTCTTTAGGGGGAGCGTGCGTGTGAGGGCGCGGGTTAGTGTTAGCGTACGGGTTAGGATTAGGGGACGGGTGAGGGTCAGGCTTCGGGGAAGGGTTAGGTTTAGGGTTCTGCTAGGGTTAGGGTTAGGGGACGGGGACGGTTTAGGGTCCAGGTGAGGGGACGGCAACGCTTTAGGGGGAGCGTGCGTGTGAGGGCGCGGGTTAGTGTTAGCGTACGGGTTAGGATTAGGGGACGGGTGAGGGTCAGGCTTCGGGGAAGGGTTAGGGTTAGGGTTCGGGCTAGGGTTAGGGTTAGGGGATGTGGACGGTTTAGGGTCCAGGTGAGGGTACGGCAACGCTTTAGGGGGAGCGTGCGTGTGAGGGCGCGGGTTAGTGTTAGCGTACGGGTTAGGATTAGGGGACGGGAGAGGGTCAGGGTTCGGGGAAGGGTTAGGGTTAGGGTTCGGCTAGGGTTTGGGTTAGGGGACGGGGACGGTTTAGGGTCCAGGTGAGGGTACGGCAACGCTTTAGGGGGAGCGTGCGTGTGAGGTCGCGGGTTAGTGTTGGCGTACGGGTTAGGATTAGGGGACGGGTGAGGGTCAGGCTTCGGGGAAGGGTTAGGGTTAGGGTTCGGGCTAGGTTTAGGGTTAGGGGACGGGGACTGTTTAGGGTCCAGGTGAGGGTACGGCAACGCTTTAGGGGGAGCGTGCGTGTGAGGGCGCGCGTTAGAGTTAGCGTACGGCTTAGGATTAGGGGACGGGTGAGGGTCAGGCTTCAGGGAAGGGTTAGGGTTAGGGTTCAGGCTAGGGTTAGGGTTAGGGTACGGGGACGGTTTAGGGTCCAGGTGAGGGTACGGCAACGCTTTAGGGGGAGCGTGCGTGTGAGGGCGCGGGTTAGTGTTAACGTACGGGTTAGGATTAGGGGACGGGTGAGGGTCAGGCTTCGGGGAAGGGTTAGGGTTAGGGTTCGGCCTAGGGTTAGGGTTAGGGGACGGGGACGGTTTAGGGTCCAGGTGAGGGTACGGCAACGCTTTAGGGGGAGCGTGCGTGTGAGGGGCGGGTTAGTGTTAGCGTACGGGTTAGGATTAGGGTACGGGTGAGGGTCAGTCTTCGGGGAAGGGTTAGGGTTAGGGTTCGGGCTAGGGTTAGGGTTAGGGGACGGGGACGGTTTAGGGTCCAGGT
This sequence comes from Delphinus delphis, assembly GCF_949987515.2. Lineage (NCBI taxonomy): Eukaryota > Metazoa > Chordata > Mammalia > Artiodactyla > Delphinidae > Delphinus > Delphinus delphis. Next base: position 1,171,441 of record NC_082685.1, on the reverse strand, counting down.
GAGGGTACGGCAACGCTTTAGGGGGAGCGTGCGTGTGAGGGCGTGGGTTAGTGTTAGAGTACGGGTTAGGATTAGGGGACGGGTGAGGGTCAGGCTTCGGGGAAGGGTTAGGTTTAGGGTTCTGCTAGGGTTAGGGTGAGGGGACGGGGACGGTTTAGGGTCCAGGTGAGGGGACGGCAACGCTTTAGGGGGAGCGTGCGTGTGAGGGCGCGGGTTAGTGTTAGGGTACGGGTTAGGATTAGGGGACGGGTGAGGGTCAGGCTTCGGGAAGGGTTAGGGTTAGGGTTCGGGCTAGGGTTAGGGTTAGGGGATGGGGACGGTTTAGGGTGCAGGTGAGGGTACGGCAACGCTTTAGGGGGAGCGTGCGTGTGAGGGCGCGGGTTAGTGTTAGCGTACGGGTTAGGATTAGGGGACCGGAGAGGGTCAGGCTTCGGGGAAGGTTTAGGGTTAGGGTCCGGCTAGGGTTTGGGTTAGGGGACGGGGACGGTTTAGGGTCCAGGTGAGGGTACGGCAACGCTTTAGGGGGAGCGTGCGTGTGAGGGCGCGGGTTAGTGTTGGCGTACGGGTTAGGATTAGGGGACGGGTGAGGGTCAGGCTTCGGGGAAGGGTTAGGGTTAGGGTTCGGGCTAGGTTTAGGGTTAGGGGACGGGGACGGTTTAGGGTCCAGGTGAGGGTACGGCAACGCTTTAGGGGGAGCGTGCGTGTGAGGGCGCGCGTTAGTGTTAGCGTACGGCTTAGGATTAGGGGACGGGTGAGGGTCAGGCTTCAGGGAAGGGTTAGGGTTAGGGTTCGGGCTAGGGTTAGGGTTAGGGTAAGGGGATGGTTTAGGGTCCAGGTGAGGGTACGGCAACGCTTTAGGGGGAGCGTGCGTGTGAGGGCGCGGGTTAGTGTTAGCGTACGGCTTAGGATTAGGGGACGGGTGAGGGTCAGGCTTCGGGGAAGGGTTAGGGTTAGGGTTCGGCCTAGGGTTAGGGTTAGGGGACGGGGACGGTTTAGGGTGCAGGTGATGGTACGGCAACGCTTTAGGGGGAGCGTGCGTGTGAGGGCGCGGGTTAGTGTTAGCGTACGGGTTAGGATTCGGGGACGGGTGAGGGTTAGGCTTCGGGGAAGGGTTAGGGTTAGGGTTCGGGCTACGGGTAGGGTTACAGGACGGGGACGGTTTAGGGTCCAGGTGAGGGTACGGCAACGCTTTAGGGGGAGCGTGCGTGTGAGTGCACGGGTTAGTGTTAGCGTACGGGTCAGTATTAGGGGACGGGTGAGGGTCAGGCTTAGGGGAAGTGTTAGGGTTAGGGTTCGGGCTAGGGTTAGGGTTAGGGGACGGGGACGGTTTAGGGTCCAGGTGAGGGTACGGCAACGCTTTAGGGGGAGGGTGCGTGTGAGGGCGCGGGTTAGTGTTGGCGTACGGGTTAGGATTAGGGGACTGGTGAGGGTCAGGCTTCGGGGAAGGGTTAGGGTTAGGGTTCGGGCTAGGGTTAGGGTTAGGGGACTGGGACGGTTTAGGGTCCAGGTGAAGGTACGGCAACCCTTTAGGGGGAGCGTGCGTGTGAGGGCGCAGGTTAGTGTTAGCGTACGGGTTAGGATTAGGGGACGGGTGAGGGTCAGGCTTCGGGGAAGGGTTAGGGTTAGGGTTCGGGCTAGGGTTAGGGTTAGGGGACGGGGACGGTTTAGGGTCCAGGTGATGGTACGACAACGCTTTAGGGGGAGCGTGCGTGTGTGGGCGCTGGTTAGTGTTAGCGTACGTGTTAGGATTAGGGGACGGGTGAGGGTCAGGCTTCGGGGAAGGGTTAGGGTTAGGGTTCGGTCTAGGGTTAGGGTTAGGGGATGGGGACGGTTTAGGGTCCAGGTGAGGGTACGGCAACGCTTTAGGGGGAGCGTGCGTGTGAGGGCGCGGGTTAGTGTTAGCGTACGGGTTAGGATTAGGGGACGGGAGAGGGTCAGGCTTCGGGGAAGGGTTAGGGTTAGGGTTCGGCTAGGGTTTGGGTTAGGGGACGGGGACGGTTTAGGGTCCAGGTGAGGGTACGGCAACGCTTTAGGGGGAGCGTGCGTGTGAGGGCGCGCGTTAGTGTTAGCGTACGGCTTAGGATTAGGGGACGGGTGAGGGTCAGGCTTCAGGGAAGGGTTAGGGTTAGGGTTCGGGCTAGGGTTAGGGTTAGGGTACGGGGACGGTTTAGGGTCCAGGTGAGGGAACGGCAACGCTTTAGGGGGAGCGTGCGTGTGAGGGCGCGGGTTAGTGTTAGCGTACGGGTTAGGATTAGGGGACGGGTGAGGGTCAGGCTTCGGGGAAGGGTTAGGGTTAGGGTACGGGCTAGGGTTAGGGTTAGGGGACGGGGACGGTTTAGGGTCCAGGTGAGGGTACGGCAACGCTTTAGGGGGAGCGTGCGTGTGAGGGCGCGGTTTAGTGTTAACGTACGGCTTAGGATTAGGGGACGGGTGAGGGTCAGGCTTCGGGGAAGGGTTAGGGTTAAGGTTCGGCTAGGGTTAGGGTTAGGGGACGGGGACGGTTTAGGGTCCAGGTGAGGGTACGGCAACACTTTAGGGGGAGCGTGCGTGTGAGGGCGCGGGTTAGTGTTAGCGTACGGGTTAGGATTAGGGGACGGGTGATTGTCAGGCTTCGGGGAAGGGTTAGGGTTAGGGTTCGGGCTAGGGTTAGGGTTAGGGGATGGGGACGGTTTAGGGTCCAGGTGAGGGTACGGCAACGCTTTAGGGGGAGCGTGCGTGTGAGGGCACGGGTTAGTGTTAGCGTACGGGTTAGGATTAGGGGACGGGTGAGAGTCAGGCTTCGGGGAAGGTTTAGGGTTATGGTTCGGGCTAGGGTTAGGGTTAGGGGACGGGGACGGTTTAGGGTCCAGGTGAGGGTACGGCAACACTTTAGGGGGAGCGTGCGTGTGAGGGCGCGGGTTAGTGTTAGCGTACGGGTTAGGATTAGGGGACGGGTGAGGGTTAGGCTTCGGGGAAGGGTTAGGGTTAGGGTTCGGGCTACGGTTAGGGTTACGGGACGGGGACGGTTTAGGGTCCAGGTGAGGGTACGGCAACGCTTTAGGGGAAGCGTGCGTGTGAGTGCACGGGTTAGTGTTAGCGTACGGGTTAGGATTAGGGGACGGGTGAGGGTCAGGCTTCGGGGAAGTGTTAGGTTTAGGGTTCGGGCTAGGGTTAGGGTTAGGGGACGGGGACGGTTTAGGGTCCAGGTGAGGGTACGGCAACCCTTTAGGGGGAGCGTGCATGTGAGGGCGCGGGTTAGTGTTAGCGTACGGGTTAGGATTAGGGGACGGGTGAGGGTCAGGCTTCGGGGAAGGGTTAGGGTTAGGGTTCGGGCTAGGGTTAGGGTTAGGGGACGGGGACGGTTTAGGGTCCAGGTGAGGGTACGGCAACGCTTTAGGGGGAGCGTGCATGTGAGGGCGCGGGTTAGTGTTAGCGTACGGGTTAGGATTAGGGGACGGGTGAGGGTCAGGCTTCGGGGAAGGGTTAGGTTTAGGGTTCGGGCTAGGGTTAGGGTTAGGGGACGGGGACGGTTTAGGGTCCAGGTGAGGGTACAGCAACGCTTTAGGGGGAGCGTGCGTCTGAGGGCGCGGGTTAGTGTTAGCGTACGGGTTAGGATTAGGGGACGGGTGAGGGTCAGGCTTCGGGGAAGGGTTAGGGTTAAGGTTCGGGCTAGGGTTAGGGTTAGGGGACGGGGACGGTTTCGGGTCCAGGTGAGGGTACGGCAACGCTTTAGGGGGAGTGTGCGTGTGAGGGCGCGGTTTAGTGTTAACGTACGGCTTAGGATTAGGGGACGGGTGAGGGTCAGGCTTCGGGGAAGGGTTAGGGTTAAGGTTCGGCTAGGGTTAGGGTTAGGGGACGGGGACGGTTTAGGGTCCAGGTGAGGGTACGGCAACACTTTAGGGGGAGCGTGCGTGTGAGGGCGCGGGTTAGTGTTAGCGTACGGGTTAGGATTAGGGGACGGGTGAGGGTCAGGCTTCGGGGAAGGGTTAGGGTTAGGGTTCGGGCTAGGGTTAGGGTTAGGGGACGGGGACGGTTTAGGGTCCAGGTGAGGGTACGGCAACGATTTAGGGGGAGCGTGCGTGTGAGGGGCGGGTTAGTGTTAGCATACGGGTTAGGATTAGGGTACGGGTGAGGGTCAGGCTTCGGGGAAGGGTTAGTGTTAGGGTTCGGGCTAGGGTTAGGTTTAGGGGACGGGGACGGTTTAGGGTCCAGGTGAGGGTACGGCAACGCTTTAGGGGGAGCGTGCGTGTGAGGGCGCGGGTTAGTTTTAGCATACGGGTTAGGATTAGGGGACGGGTGAGGGTCAGGCTTCGGGGAAGGGTTAGGGTTAGGGTTCGGGCTAGGGTTAGGGTTAGGGGACGGGGACGGTTTAGGGTCCAGGTGAGGGTACGGCAACGCTTTAGGGGGAGCGTGCGTGTGAGGGCGCGGGTTAGTGTTGGCGTACGGGTTAGGATTAGGGGACGGGTGAGGGTCAGGCTTCGGGGAAGGGTTAGGGTTAGGGTTCGGGCTAGGTTTAGGGTTAGGGGACGGGGACTGTTTAGGGTCCAGGTGAGGGTACGGCAACGCTTTAGGGGGAGCGTGCGTGTGAGGGCGCGCGTTAGAGTTAGCGTACGGCTTAGGATTAGGGGACGGGTGAGGGTCAGGCTTCAGGGAAGGGTTAGGGTTAGGGTTCAGGCTAGGGTTAGGGTTAGGGTACGGGGACGGTTTAGGGTCCAGGTGAGGGTACGGCAACGCTTTAGGGGGAGCGTGCGTGTGAGGGCGCGGGTTAGTGTTAGCGTACGGCTTAGGATTAGGGGACGGGTGAGGGTCAGGCTTCGGGGAAGGGTTAGGGTTAGGGTTCGGGCTAGGGTTAGGGTTAGGGGACGGGGACGGTTTCGGGTCCAGGTGAGGGTACGGCAACGCTTTAGGGGGAGCGTGCGTGTGAGGGCGTGGTTTAGTGTTAACGTACGGGTTAGGATTAGGAGACGGGTGAGGGTCAGGCTTCGGGGAAGGGTTAGGGTTAGGGTTCGGCCTAGGGTTAGGGTTAGGGGACGGGGACGGTTTAGGGTCCAGGTGAGGGTACGGCAACGCTTTAGGGGGAGCGTGCGTGTGAGGGGCGGGTTAGTGTTAGCGTACGGGTTAGGATTAGGGTACGGGTGAGGGTCAGTCTTCGGGGAAGGGTTAGGGTTAGGGTTCGGGCTAGGGTTAGGGTTAGGGGACGGGGACGGTTTAGGGTCCAGGTGAGGGTACGGCAACGCTTTAGGGGGAGCGTGCGTGTGAGGGCGCGGGTTAGTGTTAGCGTACGGGTTAGGATTAGGGGACGGGTGAGGGTCAGGCTTCGGGGAAGGGTTAGGGTTAGGGTTCGGGCTAGGGTTAGGGTTAGGGGATGGGGACGGTTTAGGGTGCAGGTGAGGGTACGGCAATGCTTTAGGGGGAGCGTGCGTGTGAGGGCGCGGGTTAGTGTTAGCGTACGGGTTAGGATTAGGGGACGGGAGAGGGTCAGGCTTCGGGGAAGGTTTAGGGTTAGGGTTCGGCTAGGGTTTGGGTTAGGGGACGGGGACGGTTTAGGGTCCAGGTGAGGGTACGGCAACGCTTTAGGGGGAGCGTGCGTGTGAGGGCGCGGGTTAGTGTTGGCGTACGGGTTAGGATTAGGGGACGGGTGAGGGTCAGGCTTCGGGAAAGGGTTAGGGTTAGGGTTCGGGCTAGGTTTAGGGTTAGGGGACGGGGACGGTTTAGGGTCCAGGTGATGGTACGGCAACGCTTTAGGGGGAGCGTGCGTGTGAGGGCGCGCGTTAGTGTTAGCGTACGGCTTAGGATTAGGGGACGTGTGAGGGTCAGGCTTCAGGGAAGGGTTAGGGTTAGGGTTCGGGCTAGGGTTAGGGTTAGGGTAAGGGGATGGTTTAGGGTCCAGGTGAGGGTACGGCAACGCTTTAGGGGGAGCGTGCGTGTGAGGGCGCGGGTTAGTGTTAGCGTACGGCTTAGGATTAGGGGACGGGTGAGGGTCAGGCTTCGGGGAAGGGTTAGGGTTAGGGTTCGGGCTAGGGTTAGGGTTAGGGGACGGGGACGGTTTAGGGTCCAGGTGATGGTACGGCAACGCTTTAGGGGGAGCGTGCGTGTGATGGCGCGGGTTAGTGTTAGCGTACGGGTTAGGATTCGGGGACGGGTGAGGGTCATGCTTCGGGGAAGGGTTAGGGTTAGGGTTCGGGCTAGGGTTAGGGTTAGGGGATGGGGACGGTTTAGGGTCCAGGTGAGGGTACGGCAACGCTTTAGGGGGAGCGTGCGTGTGAGGGCACGGGTTAGTGTTGGCGTACGGGTTAGGATTAGGGGACGGGTGAGGGTCAGGCTTCGGGGAAGGTTTAGGGTTATGGTTCGGGCTAGGGTTAGGGTTAGGGGACGGGGACGGTTTAGGGTCCAGGTGAAGGTACGGCAACCCTTTAGGGGGAGCGTGCGTGTGAGGGCGCAGGTTAGTGTTAGCGTACGGGTTAGGATTAGGGGACGGGTGAGGGTCAGGCTTCGGGGAAGGGTTAGGGTTAGGGTTCGGGCTAGGGTTAGGGTTAGGGGACGTGGACGGTTTAGGGTCCAGGTGAGGGTACGACAACGCTTTAGGGGGAGCGTGCGTGTGAGGGCGCTGGTTAGTGTTAGCGTACGTGTTAGGATTAGGGGACGGGTGAGGGTCAGGCTTCGGGGAAGGGTTAGGGTTAGGGTTCGGTCTAGGGTTAGGGTTAGGGGATGGGGACGGTTTAGGGTCCAGGTGAGGGTACGGCAACGCTTTAGGGGGAGCGTGCGTGTGAGGGCGCGGGTTAGTGTTAGCGCACGGGTTAGGATTAGGGGACGGGTGAGGGTCAGGCTTCGGGGAAGGGTTAGGGTTAGGGTTCGGGCTAGGGTTAGGGTTAGGGGACGGGGACGGTTTAGGGTCCAGGTGAGGGTACGGCAACGCTTTAGGGAGAGCGTGCGTGTGAGGGCGCGGGTTAGTGTTAGAGTACGGGTTAGGATTAGGGGACGGGTGAGGGTCAGGCTTCGGGGAAGGGTTAGGTTTAGGGTTCTGCTAGGGTTAGGGTTAGGGGACGGGGACGGTTTAGGGTCCAGGTGAGGGGACGACAACGCTTTAGGGGGAGCGTGCGTGTGAGGGCGCGGGTTAGTGTTAGCGTACGGGTTAGGATTAGCGGACGGGTGAGGGTCAGGCTTCGGGGAAGGGTTAGGGTTAGGGTTCGGGCTAGGGTTAGGGTTAGGGGATGGGGACGGTTTAGGGTGCAGGTGAGGGTACGGCAACGCTTTAGGGGGAGCGTGCGTGTGAGGGCGCAGGTTAGTGTTAGCGTACGGGTTAGGATTAGGGGACGGGAGAGGGTCAGGCTTCGGGGAAGTTTTAGGGTTAGGGTACGGCTAGGGTTTGGGTTAGGGGACGGGGACGGTTTAGGGTCCAGGTGAGGGTACGGCAACGCTTTAGGGGGAGCGTGCGTGTGAGGGCGCGGGTTAGTGTTGGCGTACGGGTTAGGATTAGGGGACGGGTGAGGGTCAGGCTTCGGGGAAGGGTTAGGGTTAGTGTTCGGGCTAGGTTTAGGGTTAGGCGACGGGGACGGTTTAGGGTCCAGGTGAGGGTACGGCAACGCTTTAGGGGGAGCGTGCGTGTGAGGGCGCGCGTTAGTGTTAGCGTACGGCTTAGGATTAGGGGACGGGTGAGGGTCAGGCTTCAGGGAAGGGTTAGGGTTAGGGTTCGGGCTAGGGTTAGGGTTAGGGTACGGGGATGGTTTAAGGTCCAGGTGAGGGTACGGCAACGCTTTAGGGGGAGCGTGCGTGTGAGGGCGCGGGTTAGTGTTAGCGTACGGCTTAGGATTAGGGGACGGGTGAGGGTCAGGCTTCGGGGAAGGGTTAGGGTTAGGGTTCGGGCTAGGGTTAGGGTTAGGGGACGGGAACGGTTTAGGGTCCAGGTGATGGTACGGCAACGCTTTAGGGGGAGCGTGCGTGTGAGGGCGCGGGTTAGTGTTAGCGTACGGGTTAGGATTCGGGGACGGGTGAGGGTCATGCTTCGGGGAAGGGTTAGGGTTAGGGTTCGGGCTAGGGTTAGGGTTAGGGGATAGGGACGGTTTAGGGTCCAGGTGAGGGTACGGCAACGCTTTAGGGGGAGCGTGCGTGTGAGGGCACGGGTTAGTGTTAGCGTACGGGTTAGGATTAGGGGACGGGTGAGGGTCAGGCTTCGGGGAAGGGTTAGGGTTAGGGTTCGGGCTAGGCTTAGGGTTAGGGGACGGGGACGGTTTAGGGTCCAGGTGAAGGTACGGCAACCCTTTAGGGGGAGCGTGCGTGTGAGGGCGCGGGTTAGTGTTAGCGTACGGGTTAGGATTAGGGGACGGGTGAGGGTCAGGCTTCGGGGAAGGGTTAGGGTTAGGGTTCGGGCTAGGGTAAGGGTTAGGGGACGGGGACGGTTTAGGGTGCAGGTGAGGGTACGGCAACGCTTTAGGGGGAGCGTGCGTGTGAGGGCGCGCGTTAGTGTTAGCGTACGGCTTAGGATTAGGGGACGGGTGAGGGTCAGGCTTCAGGGAAGGGTTAGGGTTAGGGTTCGGGCTAGGGTTAGGGTTAGGGTACGGGGACGGTTTAGGGTCCAGGTGATGGTACGGCAACGCTTTAGGGGGAGCGTGCGTGTGAGGGCGCTGGTTAGTGTTAGCGTACGTGTTAGGATTCGGGGACAGGTGAGGGTCAGGCTTCGGGGAAGGGTTAGGGTTAGGGTTCGGTCTAGGGTTAGGGTTAGGGGATGGGGACGGTTTAGGGTCCAGGTGAGGGTACGGCAACACTTTGGGGGGAGCGTGCGTGTGAGGGCGCGGGTTAGTGTTAGCGTACGGGTTAGGATTAGGGGACGGGTGAGGGTCAGGCTTCGGGGAAGGGTTAGGGTTAGGGTTCGGGCTAGGGTTAGGGTTAGGGGACGGGGACGGTTTAGGGTCCAGGTGAGGGTACGGCAACGCTTTAGGGGGAGCGTGCGTGTGAGGGCGCGGGTTAGTGTTAGCGTACGGGTTAGGATTAGGGGACGGGTGAGTGTCAGGCTTCGGGGAAGGGTTAGGGTTAGGGTTCAGGCTACGGTTAGGGTTAGGGGATGGGAACAGTTTAGGGTCCAGGTGGGGGTACGGCAACGCTTTAGGGGGAGTGTGCATGTGAGGGTGTGGTTTAGAGTTAGCGTACGGTTTAGGATTAGGGGACGGGTGAGGGTCAGGCTTCGGGGAAGGGTTAGGGTTAGGGTTCGGGCTATGGTTAGGGTTAGGGGACGGGGAAGGTTTAGGGTCCAAGTGGGGGTACGGCAACGCTTTAGGGGGAGCGTGCGTGTGAGGGTGTGGGTTAGTGTTAGCGTACGGGTTAGGATTAGGGGACGGGTGAGGGTCAGGCTTCGGGGAAGGGTTAGGGTTAGGGTTCGGGCTAGGGTTAGGGTTAGGGGACGGGGACGGTTTAGGGTCCAGGTGAGGGTACGGCAACGTTTTAGGGGGAGCGTGCGTGTGAGGGCGCGGGTTAGTGTTAGCGTACGGGTTAGGATTAGGGGACGGGTGAGGGTCAGGCTTCGGGGAAGTGTTAGGGTTAGGGTTCGGGCTACGGTTAGGGTTAGGGGACGGGGACGGTTTAGGTTCCAGGTGAGGGTACGGCAACCCTTTAGGGGGAGCGTGCGTGTGAGGGCGCGGGTTAGTGTTAGCGTACGGGTTAGGATTAGGGGACGGGTGAGGGTCAGGCTTCGGGGAAGGGTTAGGGTTATGGTTCGGGCTAGGGTTAGGGTTAGGGGACGGGGACGGTTTAGGGTCCAGGTGAGGGTACGGCAACGCTTTAGGGGGAGCGTGCGTGTGAGGGCGCGGGTTAGTGTTAGCGTACGGGTTAGGATTAGGGGACGGGTGAGGGTCAGGCTTCGGGGAAGTGTTAGGTTTAGGGTTCGGGCTAGGGTTAGGGTTAGGGGACGGGGACGGTTTAGGGGCCAGGTGAGGGTACGGCAACGCTTTAGGGGGAGCGTGCGTGTGAGGGCGCGGGTTAGTGTTAGCGTACGGGTTAGGATTAGGGGACGGGTGAGGATCAGGATTCGGGGAAGGGTTAGGGTTAGGGTTCGGGCTAGGGTTAGGTTTAGGGGACGGGGACGGTTTAGGGTCCAGGTGAGGGTACGGCAACGCTTTAGGGGGAGCGTGCGTGTGAGGGCGCGGGTTAGTGTTAGCGTACGGGTTAGGATTAGGGGACGGGTGAGGGTCAGGCTTCGGGGAAGGGTTAGGGTTAGGGTTCGGGCTATGGTTAGGGTTAGGGGACGGGGACGGTTTAGGGTCCAGGTGAGGGTACGGCAACGCTTTAGGGGGAGCGTGCGTGTGAGGGCGCGGGTTAGTGTTAGCGTACTGGTTAGGATTAGGGGACGGGTGAGGGTCAGGCTTCGGGGAAGGGTTAGGGTTAGGTTTCGGGCTAGGGTTAGGGTTAGGGGACGGGGACGGTTTAGGGTCCAGGTGAGGGTACGGCAACGCTTTAGGGGGAGCGTGCGTTTGAGGGCGTGGGTTAGTGTTAGCGTACGGGTTAGGATTAGGGGACGGGTGAGGGTCAGGCTTCGGGGAAGGGTTAGGGTTAGGGTTCGGGCTAGGGTTAGGGTTAGGGGACGGGGACGGTTTAGGGTCCAGGTGAGGGTACGGCAACGCTTTAGGGGGAGCATGCGTGTGAGGGCGCGGGTTAGTGTTAGCGTACGAGTTAGGATTAGGCGACGGGTGAGGGTCAGGCTTCGGGGAAGGGTTAGGGTTAGGGTTCGGGCTAGGGTTAGGGTTAGGGGACGGGGACGGTTTAGGGTCCAGGTGAGGGTACGGCAACGCTTTAGGGGGAGCGTGCGTGTGAGCGCGCGGGTTAGTGTTAGCGTACGGGTTAGGATTAGGGGACGGGTGAGGGTCAGGCTTCGGCGAAGGGTTAGGGTTAGGGTTCGGACTAGGGTTAGGGTTAGGGGACGGGGACGGTTTAGGGTCCAGGTGAGGGTACGGCAACGCTTTAGAGGGAGCGTGCGTGTGAGGGCGCGGGTTATTGTTAGCGTACGTGTTAGGATTAGGGGACGGGTGAGGGTCAGGCTTCGGGGAAGGGTTAGGGTTAGGGTTCGGGCTAGGGTTAGGGTTAGGGGACGGGGACGGTTTAGGGTCCAGGTGAGGGTACGGCAACACTTTAGGGGGAGCGTGCGTGTGAGGGCGCGGGTTAGTGTTAGCGTACGGGTTAGGATTAGGGGACGGCTGAGGGTCAGGCTTCGGGGAAGGTTTAGGGTTAGGGTACGGGCTAGGGTTAGGGTTAGGGGTCGGGGACGGTTTAGGGTCCAGGTGAGGGTACGGCAACGCTTTAGGGGGAGCGTGCGTGTGAGGGCGCGGGTTAGTGTTAGCGTACGGGTTAGGATTAGGGGACGGTTGAGGGTCAGGCTTCGGGGAAGGGTTAGGGTTAGGGTTCGGGCTAGGGTTAGGGGACGGGGATGGGGACGGTTTAGGGTCCAGGTGAGGGTACGGCAACCCTTTAGGGGGAGCGTGCGTGTGAGGGCGTGGTTTAGTGTTAGCGTACGGGTTAGGATTAGGGGACGGGTGAGGGTCAGGCTTCGGGGAAGTGTTAGGTTTAGGGTTCAGGCTAGGGTTAGGGTTAGGGGTCGGGGACGGTTTAGGGTCCAGGTGAGGGTACGGCAACGCTTTAGGGGGAGCGTGCATGTGAGGGCGCGGGTTAGTGTGAGCGTACGGGTTAGGATTAGGGGACGGGTGAGGGTCAGGCTTCGGGGAAGGGTTAGGGTTAGGGTTCGGGCTAGGGTTAGGGTTAGGGGACGGGGACGGTTTAGGGTCCAGGTGAGGGTACGGCAACACATTAGGGGGAGCGTGCGTGTGAGGGCGCGGGTTAGTGTTAGCGTACGGGTTAGGATTAGGGGACGGGTGAGGGTCAGGCTTCGGGGAAGGGTTAGGGTTAGGGTTCGGGCTAGGGTTAGGGTTAGGGGACGGGGACGGTTTAGGGTCCAGGTGAGGGTACGGCAACGCATTAGGGGGAGCGTGCGTGTTAGGGCGCGGGTTAGTGTTAGCGTAAGGGTTAGGATTAGGGGACGGGTGAGGGTCAGGCTTCGGGGAAGCGTCAGGGTTAGGGTTCGGGCTAGGGTTAGGGTTAGGGCACGGGGGCGGTTTAGGGTCCAGGTGAGGGTACGGCTACGCTTTAGGGGGAGGGTGCATGTGAGGGCGCGGGTTAGTGTTAGCGTACGGGTTAGGATTAGGGGACGGGTGAGGGTCAGGCTTCGGGGAAGGGTTAGGGTTAGGGTTCGGGCTAGGGTTAGGGTTACGGGACGGGGACGGTTTAGGGTCCAGGTGAGGGTACGGCAACGCTTTAGGGGGAGCGTGCGTGTGAGGGCGTGGGTTAGTGTTAGCGTACGGGTTAAGATTTGGGGACGGGTTAGGGTCAGGCTTCGGTGAAGTGTTAGGGATAGGGTTCGGGCTAGCGTTAGGGTTAGGGGACGGGGACGGTTTAGGGTCCAGGTGAGGGTACGGCAATGCTTTAGGGGGAGCGTGCGTGTGAGGGCGTGCGTTAGTGTTAGCGTACGGCTTAGGATTAGGGGACGGGTGAGGGTCAGGCTTCGGGGAAGGGTTAGGGTTAGGGTTTGGGCTAGGGTTAGGGTTAGGGGACGGGGACGGTTTAGGGTCCAGGTGAGGGTACGGCAACGCTTTAGGGGGAGCGTGCGTGTGAGGGCGCGGCTTAGTGTTAGTGTATGGGTTAGGATTAGGGGACGGGTGAGGGTCAGGCTTCGGGGAAGGGTAAGGGTTAGGGTTCGGGCTAGGGTTAGGGTTAGGGGACGGGGACGGTTTAGGGTCCAGGTGAGGGTACGGCAACGCTTTAGGGGGAGCGTGCGTGTGAGGGCGCGGGTTAGTGTTAGCGTACGGGTTAGGATTAGGGGACGGGTGAGGGTCAGGCTTCGGGGAAGCGTCAGGGTTAGGGTTCGGGCTAGGGTTAGGGTTAGGGGACGGGGACGGTTTAGGGTCCAGGTGAGGGTACGGCAACGCTATAGGGGGAGCGTGCGTGTGAGGGCGCGGGTTAGTGTTAGCCTACGGGTTAGGATTATGGGACGGGTGAGGGTCAGGCTTCGGGTAAGGTTTAGGGTTAGGGTTCGGGCTAGGGTTAGGGTTAGGGGACGGGGACGGTTTAGGGTCCAGGTGAGGGGACGGCAACGCGTTAGGGGGAGCGTGCGTGTGAGGGCGCGGGTTAGTGTTAGCGTACGGGTTAGGATTAGGGGACGGGTGAGGGTCAGGCTTCGGGGAAGTGTTAGGGTTAGGGTTCGGGCTAGGGTTAGGGTTAGGGGACGGGGACGGTTTAGGGTCCAGGTGAGGGTACGGCAACGCTTTAGGGGGAGCGTGCGTGTGAGGGCGCGGGTTAGTGTTAGCGTACGGGTTAGGATTAGGGGACGGGTGAGGGTCAGGCTTCGGGGAAGGGTTAGGGTTAGGGTTCGGGCTAGGGTTAGGTTTAGGGGACGGGGACGGTTTAGGGTCCAGGTGAGGGTACGGCAACGCTTTAGGGGGAGCGTGCGTGTGAGGGCGCGGGTTAGTGTTAGCGTACGGGTTAGGATTAGGGGACGGGTGAGGGTCAGGCTTCGGGGAAGGGTTAGGGTTAGGGTTCGGGCTATGGTTAGGGTTAGGGGACGGGGACGGTTTAGGGTCCAGGTGAGGGTACGGCAACGCTTTAGGGGGAGCGTGCGTGTGAGGGCGTGGGTTAGTGTTAGCGTACGGGTTAAGATTTGGGGACGGGTTAGGGTCAGGCTTCGGTGAAGTGTTAGGGATAGGGTTCGGGCTAGCGTTAGGGTTAGGGGACGGGGACGGTTTAGGGTCCAGGTGAGGGTACGGCAATGCTTTAGGGGGAGCGTGCGTGTGAGGGCGTGCGTTAGTGTTAGCGTATGGGTTAGGATTAGGGGACGGGTGAGGGTCAGGCTTCGGGGAAGGGTTAGGGTTAGGGTTCGGGCTAGGGTTAGGGTTAGGGGACGGGGACGGTTTAGGGTCCAGGTGAGGGTACGGCAACGCTATAGGGGGAGCGTGCGTGTGAGGGCGCGGGTTAGTGTTAGCCTACGGGTTAGGATTACGGGACGGGTGAGGGTCAGGCTTCGGGGAAGTGTTAGGGTTAGGGTTAGGGCTAGGGTTAGAGTTAGGGGACGGGGACGGTTTAGGGTCCAGGTGAGGGTACGGCAACGCTTTAGGGGGAGCGTGCGTGTGAGGGCGTGGGTTAGTGTTAGCGTACGGGTTAGGATTAGGGGACGGGTGAGGGTCAGGCTTCGGGGAAGTGTTAGGGTTAGGTTTCGGGCTAGGGTTAGGGTTAGGGGACGGGGACGGTTTAGGGTCCAGGTGAGGGTACGGCAACGCTTTAGGGGGAGCGTGCGTGTGAGGGCGCGGGTTAGTGTTAGCGTACGGGTTAGGATTAGGGGACGGTTGAGGGTCAGGCTTCGGGGAAGGGTTAGGGTTAGGGTTCGGGCTAGGGTTAGGTTTAGGGGACGGGGACGGTTTAGGGTCCAGGTGAGGGTACGGCAACGCTTTAGGGGGAGCGTGCATGTGAGGGCGCGGGTTAGTGTTAGCGTACGGGTTAGGATTAGGGGACGGGTGAGGGTCAGGCTTCGGGGAAGGGTTAGGGTTAGGGTTCGGGCTACGGTTAGGGTTAGGGGACGGGGACGGTTTAGGGTACAGGTGAGGGTACGGCAACGCTTTAGGGGGAGCGTGCGTGTGAGGGCGCGGGTTAGTGTTAGCGTACTGGTTAGGATTAGGGGACGGGTGAGGGTCAGGCTTCGGGGAAGGGTTAGGGTTAGGGTTCGGGCTAGGGTTAGGGGACGGGGATGGGGACGGTTTAGGGTCCAGGTGAGGGTACGGCAACCCTTTAGGGGGAGCGTGCGTGTGAGGGCGCGGGTTAGTGTGAGCGTACGGGTTAGGATTAGGGGACGGGTGAGGGTCAGGCTTCGGGGAAGGGTTAGGGTTAGGGTTCGGGCTAGGGTTAGGGTTAGGGGACGGGGACGGTTTAGGGTCCAGGTGAGGGTACGGCAACACATTAGGGGGAGCGTGCGTGTGAGGGCGCGGGTTAGTGTTAGCGTACGGGTTAGGATTAGGGGACGGGTGAGGGTCAGGCTTCAGGGAAGGGTTAGGGTTAGGGTTCGGGCTAGGGTTAGGGTTAGGGGACGGGGACGGTTTAGGGTCCAGGTGAGGGTACGGCAACGCATTAGGGGGAGCGTGCGTGTTAGGGCGCGGGTTAGTGTTAGCGTACGGGTTAGGATTAGGGGACGGGTGAGGGTCAGGCTTCGGGGAAGGGTTAGGGTTAGGGTTCGGGCTAGGGTTAGGGTTACGGGACGGGGACGGTTTAGGGTCCAGGTGAGGGTACGGCAACGCTTTAGGGGGAGCGTGCGTGTGAGGGCGTGGGTTAGTGTTAGCGTACGGGTTAAGATTTGGGGACGGGTTAGGGTCAGGCTTTGGTGAAGTGTTAGGGATAGGGTTCGGCCTAGCGTTAGGGTTAGGGGACGGGGACGGTTTAGGGTCCAGGTGAGGGTACGGCAATGCTTTAGGGGGAGCGTGCGTGTGAGGGCGTGCGTTAGTGTTAGCGTATGGGTTAGGATTAGGGGACGGGTGAGGGTCAGGGTTCGGGGAAGGGTTAGGGTTAGGGTTCGGGCTAGGGTTAGGGTTAGGGGACGGGGACGGTTTAGGGTCCAGGTGAGGGTACGGCAACGCTTTAGGGGGAGCGTGCGTGTGAGGGCGCGGCTTAGTGTTAGTGTATGGGTTAGGATTAGGGGACGGGTGAGGGTCAGGCTTCGGGGAAGGGTAAGGGTTAGGGTTCGGGCTAGGGTTAGGGTTAGGGGACGGGTACGGTTTAGGGTCCAGGTGAGGGTACGGCAACGCTTTAGGGGGAGTGTGCGTGTGAGGGCGCAGGTTAGTGTTAGCGTACGGGTTAGGATTAGGGGACGGGTGAGGGTCAGGCTTCGGGGAAGCGTCAGGGTTAGGGTTCGGGGTAGGGTTAGGGTTAGGGGACGGGGACGGTTTATGGTCCAGGTGAGGGGACGGCAACGCTTTAGGGGTAGCGTGCGTGTGAGGGCGCGGGTTAGTGTTAGTGTATGGGTTAGGATTAGGGGATGGGTGAGGGTCAGGCTTCGGGGAAGGGTAAGGTTTAGGGTTCGGGCTAGGGTTAGGTTTAGGGGACGGGGACGGTTTAGGGTCCAGGTGAGGGTACGGCAACACTTTAGGGGGAGCGTGCATGTGAGGGCGCGGGTTAGTGTTAGCGTACGGGTTAGGATTAGGGGACGGGTGAGGGTCAGGCTTCGGGGAAGCGTCAGGGTTAGGGTTCGGGCTAGGGTTAGGGTTAGGGGACGGGGACGGTTTAGGGTCCAGGTGAGGGTACGGCAACGCTATAGGGGGAGCGTGCGTGTGAGGGCGCGGGTTAGTGTTAGCCTACGGGTTAGGATTACGGGACGGGTGAGGGTCAGGCTTCGGGTAAGGTTTAGGGTTAGGGTTCGGGCTAGGGTTAGGGTTAGGGGACGGGGACGGTTTAGGGTCCAGGTGAGGGTACGGCAACGCTTTAGGGGGAGCGTGCGTGTGAGGGCGTGGGTTAGTGTTAGCGTACGGGTTAGGATTAGGGGACGGGTGAGGGTCAGGCTTCGGGGAAGTGTTAGGGTTAGGTTTCGGGCTAGGGTTAGGGTTAGGGGACGGGGACGGTTTAGGGTCCAGGTGAGGGTACGGCAACGCTTTAGGGGGAGCGTGCGTGTGAGGGCGCGGGTTAGTGTTAGCGTACGGGTTAGGATTAGGGGACGGTTGAGGGTCAGGCTTCGGGGAAGGGTTAGGGTTAGGGTTCGGGCTAGGGTTAGGTTTAGGGGACGGGGACGGTTTAGGGTCCAGGTGAGGGTACGGCAACCCTTTAGGGGGAGCGTGCGTGTGAGGGCGCGGGTTAGTGTTAGCGTACGGGTTAGGATTAGGGGACGGGTGAGGGTCAGGCTTCGGGGAAGTGTTAGGGTTAGGGTTCGGGCTAGGGTTAGGGTTAGGGGACGGGGACGGTTTAGGGTCCAGGTGAGGGTACGGCAACGCTTTAGGGGGAGCGTGCGTGTGAGGGCGCGGGTTAGTGTTAGCGTACGGGTTAGGATTAGGGGACGGGTGAGGGTCAGGCTTCGGGGAAGGTTTAGGGTTAGGGTACGGGCTAGGGTTAGGGTTAGGGGTCGGGGACGGTTTAGGGTCCAGGTGAGGGTACGGCAACGCTTTAGGGGGAGCGTGCGTGTGAGGGCGCGGGTTAGTGTTAGCGTACGGGTTAGGATTAGGGGACGGTTGAGGGTCAGGCTTCGGGGAAGGGTTAGGGTTAGGGTTCGGGCTAGGGTTAGGGGACGGGGAAGGGGACGGTTTAGGGTCCAGGTGAGGGTACGGCAACCCTTTAGGGGGAGCGTGCGTGTGAGGGCGTGGTTTAGTGTTAGCGTACGGGTTAGGATTAGGGGACGGGTGAGGGTCAGGCTTCGGGGAAGTGTTAGGTTTAGGGTTCAGGCTAGGGTTAGGGTTAGGGGTCGGGGACGGTTTAGGGTCCAGGTGAGGGTACGGCAATGCTTTAGGGGGAGCGTGCATGTGAGGGCGCCGGTTAGTGTGAGCGTACGGGTTAGGATTAGGGGACGGGTGAGGGTCAGGCTTCAGGGAAGGGTTAGGGTTAGGGTTCGGGCTAGGGTTAGGGTTAGGGGACGGGGACGGTTTAGGGTCCAGGTGAGGGTACGGCAACACATTAGGGGGAGCGTGCGTGTGAGGGCGCGGGTTAGTGTTAGCGTACGGGTTAGGATTAGGGGACGGGTGAGGGTCAGGCTTCGGGTAAGGTTTAGGGTTAGGGTTCGGGCTAGGGTTAGGGTTAGGGGACGGGGACGGTTTAGGGTCCAGGTGAGGGTACGGCAACGCTTTAGGGGGAGCGTGCGTGTGAGGGCGCGGGTTAGTGTTAGCGTACGGGTTAGAATTAGGGGACGGGTGAGGGTCAGGCTTCGGGGAAGTGTTAGGGTTAGGGTTCGGGCTAGGGTTAGGGTTAGGGGACGGGGACGGTTTAGGGTCCAGGTGAGGGTACGGCAACGCTTTAGGGGGAGCGTGCGTGTGAGGGCGCGGGTTAGTGTTAGCGTACGGGTTAGGATTAGGGGACGGGTGAGGGTCAGGCTTCGGGGAAGGGTTAGGGTTAGGGTTCGGGCTAGGGTTAGGTTTAGGGGACGGGGACGGTTTAGGGTCCAGGTGAGGGTACGGCAACGCTTTAGGGGGAGCGTGCGTGTGAGGGCGCGGGTTAGTGTTAGCGTACGGGTTAGGATTAGGGGACGGGTGAGGGTCAGGCTTCGGGGAAGGGTTAGGGTTAGGGTTCGGGCTAGGGTTAGGGTTACGGGACGGGGACGGTTTAGGGTCCAGGTGAGGGTACGGCAATGCTTTAGGGGGATCGTGCGTGTGAGGGCGTGGGTTAGTGTTAGCGTACGGGTTAAGATTTGGGGACGGGTTAGGGTCAGGCTTCGGTGAAGTGTTAGGGATAGGGTTCGGGCTAGCGTTAGGGTTAGGGGACGGGGACGGTTTAGGGTCCAGGTGAGGGTACGGCAATGCTTTAGGGGGAGCGTGCGTGTGAGGGCGTGCGTTAGTGTTAGCGTATGGGTTAGGATTAGGGGACGGGTGAGGGTCAGGCTTCGGGGAAGGGTTAGGGTTAGGGTTCGGGCTAGGGTTAGGGTTAGGGGACGGGGACGGTTTAGGGTCCAGGTGAGGGTACGGCAACGCTTTAGGGGGAGCGTGCGTGTGAGGGCGCGGCTTAGTGTTAGTGTATGGGTTAGGATTAGGGGACGGGTGAGGGTCAGGCTTCGGGGAAGGGTAAGGGTTAGGGTTCGGGCTAGGGTTAGGGTTGGGGACGGGTACGGTTTAGGGTCCAGGTGAGGGTACGGCAACGCTTTAGGGGGAGTGTGCGTGTGAGGGCGCAGGTTAGTGTTAGCGTACGGGTTAGGATTAGGGGACGGGTGAGGGTCAGGCTTCGGGGAAGCGTCAGGGTTAGGGTTCGGGGTAGGGTTAGGGTTAGGGGACGGGGACGGTTTAGGGTCCAGGTGAGGGGACGGCAACGCTTTAGGGGTAGCGTGCGTGTGAGGGCGCGGGTTAGTGTTAGTGTATGGGTTAGGATTAGGGGACGGGTGAGGGTCAGGCTTCGGGGAAGGGTAAGGTTTAGGGTTCGGGCTAGGGTTAGGGTTAGGGGACAGGGACGGTTTAGGGTCCAGGTGAGGGTACGGCAACACTTTAGGGGGAGCGTGCATGTGAGGGCGCGGGTTAGTGTTAGCGTACGGGTTAGGATTAGGGGACGGGTGAGGGTCAGGCTTCGGGGAAGCGTCAGGGTTAGGGTTCGGGCTAGGGTTAGGGTTAGGGGACGGGGACGGTTTAGGGTCCAGGTGAGGGTACGGCAACGCTATAGGGGGAGCGTGCGTGTGAGGGCGCGGGTTAGTGTTAGCCTACGGGTTAGGATTACGGGACGGGTGAGGGTCAGGCTTCGGGTAAGGTTTAGGGTTAGGGTTCGGGCTAGGGTTAGAGTTAGGGGACGGGGACGGTTTAGGGTCCAGGTGAGGGTACGGCAACGCTTTAGGGGGAGCGTGCGTGTGAGGGCGTGGGTTAGTGTTAGCGTACGGGTTAGGATTAGGGGACGGGTGAGGGTCAGGCTTCGGGGAAGTGTTAGGGTTAGGTTTCGGGCTAGGGTTAGGGTTAGGGGACGGGGACGGTTTAGGGTCCAGGTGAGGGTACGGCAACGCTTTAGGGGGAGCGTGCGTGTGAGGGCGCGGGTTAGTGTTAGCGTACGGGTTAGGATTAGGGGACGGTTGAGGGTCAGGCTTCGGGGAAGGGTTAGGGTTAGGGTTCGGGCTAGGGTTAGGTTTAGGGGACGGGGACGGTTTAGGGTCCAGGTGAGGGTACGGCAACGCTTTAGGGGGAGCGTGCATGTGAGGGCGCGGGTTAGTGTTAGCGTACGGGTTAGGATTAGGGGACGGGTGAGGGTCAGGCTTCGGGGAAGTGTTAGGGTTAGGGTTCGGGCTAGGGTTAGGGTTAGGGGACGGGGACGGTTTAGGGTCCAGGTGAGGGTACGGCAACGCTTTAGGGGGAGCGTGCGTGTGAGGGCGCGGGTTAGTGTTAGCGTACTGGTTAGGATTAGGGGACGGGTGAGGGTCAGGCTTCGGGGAAGGGTTAGAGTTAGGGTTCGGGCTAGGGTTAGGGGACGGGGATGGGGACGGTTTAGGGTCCAGGTGAGGGTACGGCAACCCTTTAGGAGGAGCGTGCGTGTGAGGGCGTGGTTTAGTGTTAGCGTACGGGTTAGGATTAGGGGACGGGTGAGGGTCAGGCTTCGGGGAAGTGTTAGGTTTAGGGTTCAGGCTAGGGTTAGGGTTAGGGGTCAGGGACGGTTTAGGGTCCAGGTGAGGGTACGGCAACGCTTTAGGGGGAGCGTGCATGTGAGGGCGCGGGTTAGTGTGAGCGTACGGGTTAGGATTAGGGGACGGGTGAGGGTCAGGCTTCGGGGAAGGGTTAGGGTTAGGGTTCGGGCTAGGGTTAGGGTTAGGGGACGGGGACGGTTTAGGGTCCAGGTGAGGGCACGGCAACACATTAGGGGGATCGTGCGTGTGAGGGCGCGGGTTAGTGTTAGCGTACGGGTTAGGATTAGGGGACGGGTGAGGGTCAGGCTTCAGGGAAGGGTTAGGGTTAGGGTTCGGGCTAGGGTTAGGGTTAGGGGACGGGGACGGTTTAGGGTCCAGGTGAGGGTACGGAAACGCATTAGGGGGAGCGTGCGTGTGAGGGCGCGGGTTAGTGTTAGCGTACGGGTTAGGATTAGGGGACGGGTGAGGGTCAGGCTTCGGGGAAGGGTTAGGGTTAGGGTTCGGGCTAGGGTTAGGGTTACGGGACGGGGACGGTTTAGGGTCCAGGTGAGGGTACGGCAACGCTTTAGGGGGAGCGTGCGTGTGAGGGCGTGGGTTAGTGTTAGCGTACGGGTTAAGATTTGGGGACGGGTTAGGGTCAGGCTTCGGTGAAGTGTTAGGGATAGGGTTCGGGCTAGCGTTAGGGTTAGGGGACGGGGACGGTTTAGGGTCCAGGTGAGGGTACGGCAATGCTTTAGGGGGAGCGTGCGTGTGAGGGCGTGCGTTAGTGTTAGCGTATGGGTTAGGATTAGGGGACGGGTGAGGGTCAGGCTTCGGGGAGGGGTTAGGGTTAGGGTTCGGGCTAGGGTTAGGGTTAGGGGACGGGAACGGTTTAGGGTCCAGGTGAGGGTACGGCAACGCTTTAGGGGGAGCGTGCGTGTGAGGGCGCGGC
Organism: Delphinus delphis; assembly: GCF_949987515.2. Classification (NCBI taxonomy): domain Eukaryota; kingdom Metazoa; phylum Chordata; class Mammalia; order Artiodactyla; family Delphinidae; genus Delphinus; species Delphinus delphis. The sequence goes on along the minus strand of NC_082685.1, from coordinate 1,150,238 downwards.
TTAGTGTTAGTGTATGGGTTAGGATTAGGGGACGGGTGAGGGTCAGGCTTCGGGGAAGTGTAAGGGTTAGGGTTCGGGCTAGGGTTAGGGTTAGGGGACGGGGACGGTTTAGGGTCCAGGTGAGGGGACGGCAACGCTTTAGGGGTAGCGTGCGTGTGAGGGCGCGGGTTAGTGTTAGTGTATGGGTTAGGATTAGGGGACGGGTGAGGGTCAGGCTTCGGGGAAGGGTAAGGTTTAGGGTTCGGGCTAGGGTTAGGGTTAGGGGACGGGGACGGTTTAGGGTCCAGGTGAGGGTACGGCAACACTTTAGGGGGAGCGTGCATGTGAGGGCGCGGGTTAGTGTTAGCGTACGGGTTAGGATTAGGGGACGGGTGAGGGTCAGGCTTCGGGGAAGCGTCAGGGTTAGGGTTCGGGCTAGGGTTAGGGTTAGGGGACGGGGACGGTTTAGGGTCCAGGTGAGGGTACGGCAACGCTATAGGGGAACGTGCGTGTGAGGGCGCGGGTTAGTGTTAGCCTACGGGTTAGGATTACGGGACGGGTGAGGGTCAGGCTTCAGGTAAGGTTTAGGGTTAGGGTTCGGGCTAGGGTTAGGGTTAGGGGACGGGGACGGTTTAGGGTCCAGGTGAGGGTACGGCAACGCTTTAGGGGGAGCGTGCGTGTGAGGGCGTGGGTTAGTGTTAGCGTACGGGTTAGGATTAGGGGACGGGTGAGGGTCAGGCTTCGGGGAAGTGTTAGGGTTAGGTTTCGGGCTAGGGTTAGGGTTAGGGGACGGGGACGGTTTAGGGTCCAGGTGAGGGTACGGCAACGCTTTAGGGGGAGCGTGCGTGTGAGGGCGAGGGTTAGTGTTAGCGTACGGGTTAGGATTAGGGGACGGTTGAGGGTCAGGCTTCGGGGAAGGGTTAGGGTTAGGGTTCGGGCTAGGGTTAGGTTTAGGGGACGGGGACGGTTTAGGGTCCAGGTGAGGGTACGGCAACGCTTTAGGGGGAGCGTGCGTGTGAGGGCGCGGGTTAGTGTTAGCGTACGGGTTAGGATTAGGGGACGGGTGAGGGTCAGGCTTCGGGGAATGGTTAGGGTTAGGGTTCGGGCTAGGGTTAGGGTTAGGGGACGGGGACGGTTTAGGGTCCAGGTGAGGGTACGGCAACGCTTTAGGGGGAGCGTGCGTGTGAGGGCGCGGGTTAGTGTTAGCGTACTGGTTAGGATTAGGGGACGGGTGAGGGTCAGGCTTCGGGGAAGGGTTAGGGTTAGGGTTCGGACTAGGGTTAGGGTTAGGGGACGGGGACGGTTTAGGGTCCAGGTGAGGGTACGGCAACGCTTTAGAGGGAGCGTGCGTGTGAGGGCGCGGGTTATTGTTAGCGTACGTGTTAGGATTAGGGGACGGGTGAGGGTCAGGCTTCGGGGAAGGGTTAGGGTTAGGGTTCGGGCTAGGGTTAGGGTTAGGGGACGGGGACGGTTTAGGGTCCAGGTGAGGGTACGGCAACGCTTTAGGGGGTTCGTGCGTGTGAGGGCGCGGGTTAGTGTTAGCGTACGGGTTAGGATTAGGGGACGGGTGAGGGTCAGGCTTCGGGGAAGGGTTAGGGTTAGGGTTCGGACTAGGGTTAGGGTTAGGGGACGGGGACGGTTTAGGGTCCAGGTGAGGGTACGGCAACGCTTTAGAGGGAGCGTGCGTGTGAGAGCGCGGGTTATTGTTAGCGTACGTGTTAGGATTAGGGGACGGGTGAGGGTCAGGCTTCGGGGAAGGGTTAGGGTTAGGGTTCGGGCTAGGGTTAGGGTTAGGGGACGGGGACGGTTTAGGGTCCAGGTGAGGGTACGGCAACGCTTTAGGGGGAGCGTGCGTGTGAGGGCGCGGGTTAGTGTTATCGTACGGGTTAGGATTAGGGGACGGCTGAGGGTCAGGCTTCTGGGAAGGTTTAGGGTTAGGGTTCGGGCTAGGGTTAGGGTTAGGGGTCGGGGACGGTTTAGGGTCCAGGTGAGGGTACGGCAACGCTTTAGGGGGAGCGTGCGTGTGTGGGCGCGGGTTAGTGTTAGCGTACGGGTTAGGATTAGGGGACGGTTGAGGGTCAGGCTTCGGGGAAGGGTTAGGGTTAGGGTTCGGGCTAGGGTTAGGGGACGGGGATGGGGACGGTTTAGGGTCCAGGTGAGGGTACGGCAACGCTTTAGAGGGAGCGTGCGTGTGAGGGCGCGGGTTATTGTTAGCGTACGTGTTAGGATTAGGGGACGGGTGAGGGTCAGGCTTCGGGGAAGGGTTAGGGTTAGGGTTCGGGCTAGGGTTAGGGTTAGGGGACGGGGACGGTTTAGGGTCCAGGTGAGGGTACGGCAACGCTTTAGGGGGAGCGTGCGTGTGAGGGCGCGGGTTGGTGTTATCGTACGGGTTAGGATTAGGGGACGGCTGAGGGTCAGGCTTCTGGGAAGGTTTAGGGTTAGGGTTCGGGCTAGGGTTAGGGTTAGGGGTCGGGGACGGTTTAGGGTCCAGGTGAGAGTACGGCAACGCTTTAGGGGGAGCGTGCGTGTGAGGGCGCGGGTTAGTGTTAGCGTACGGGTTAGGATTAGGGGACGGTTGAGGGTCAGGCTTCGGGGAAGGGTTAGGGTTAGGGTTCGGGCTAGGGTTAGGGGACGGGGATGGGGACGGTTTAGGGTCCAGGTGAGGGTACGGCAACCCTTTAGGGGGAGCGTGCGTGTGAGGGCGTGGTTTAGTGTTAGCGTACGGGTTAGGATTAGGGGACGGGTGAGGGTCAGGCTTCGGGGAAGTGTTAGGTTTAGGGTTCGGGCTAGGGTTAGGGTTAGGGGTCGGGGACGGTTTAGAGTCCAGGTGAGGGTACGGCAATGCTTGAGGGGGAGCGTGCATGTGAGGGCGCGGTTTAGTGTGAGCGTACGGGTTAGGATTAGGGGACGGGTGAGGGTCAGGCTTCGGGGAAGGGTTAGGGTTAGGGTTCGGGCTAGGGTTAGGGTTAGGGGACGGGGACGGTTTAGGGTCCAGGTGAGGGTACAGCAACACATTAGGGGGAGCGTGCGTGTGAGGGCGTGGGTTAGTGTTAGCGTACGGGTTAGGATTAGGGGACGGGTGAGGGTCAGGCTTGAGGGAAGGGTTAGGGTTAGGGTTCGGGCTAGGGTTAGGGTTAGGGGACGGGGACGGTTTAGTGTCCAGGTGAGGGTACGGCAACGCATTAGGGGGAGCGTGCGAGGGCGCGGGTTAGTGTTAGCGTACGGGTTAGGATTAAGGGACGGGTGAGGGTTAGGCTTCGGGGAAGCGTCAGGGTTAGGGTTCGGGCTAGGGTTAGGGTTAGGGCACGGGGGCGGTTTAGGGTCCAGGTGAGGGTACGGCAACGCTTTAGGGGGAGGGTGCGTGTGAGGGCGCGGGTTAGTGTTAGCGTACGGGTTAGGATTAGGGGACGGGTGAGGGTCAGGCTTCGGGGAAGGGTTAGGGTTAGGGTTCGGGCTAGGGTTAGGGTTACGGGACGGGGACGGTTTAGGGTCCAGGTGAGGGTACGGCAACGCTTTAGGGGGAGCGTGCGTGTGAGGGCGTGGGTTAGTGTTAGCGTACGGGTTAAGATTTGGGGACGGGTTAGGGTCAGGCTTCGGTGAAGTGTTAGGGATAGGGTTCGGTCTAGCGTTAGGGTTAGGGGACGGGGACGGTTTAGGGTCCAGGTGAGGGTACGGCAATGCTTTAGGGGGAGCGTGCGTGTGAGGGCGTGGGTTAGTGTTAGCGTACGGGTTAGGATTAGGGGACGGGTGAGGGTCAGGCTTCGGGGAAGGGTTAGGGTTAGGGTTCGGGCTAGGGTTAGGGTTAGGGGACGGGGACGGTTTAGGGTTCAGGTGAGGGTACGGGAACGCTTTAGGGGGAGCGTGCGTGTGAGGGCGCGGCTTAGTGTTAGTGTATGGGTTAGGATTAGGGGACGGGTGAGGGTCAGGCTTCGGGGAAGGTTAAGGGTTAGGGTTCGGGCTAGGCTTAGGGTTAGGGGACGGGGACGGTTTAGGGTCCAGGTGAGGGTACGGCAACGCTTTAGGGGGAGTATGCGTGTGAGGGCGCAGGTTAGTGTTAGCGTACGGGTTAGGATTAGGGGACGGGTGAGGGTCAGGCTTCGGGGAAGCGTCAGGGTTAGGGTTCGGGGTAGGGTTAGGGTTAGGGGACGGGGGACGGTTTAGGGTCCAGGTGAGATTACGGCAACGCTTTAGGGGGAGCGTGCGTGTGAGGGCGCGGGTTAGTGTTAGTGTATGGGTTAGGATTAGGGGACGGGTGAGGGTCAGGCTTCGGGGAAGGGTAAGGGTTAGGGTTCGGGCTAGGGTTAGGGTTAGGGGACGGGGGCGGTTTAGGGTCCAGGTGAGGGTACGGCAACACTTTAGGGGGAGCGTGCGTCTGAGGGAGCGGGTTAGTGTTAGCGTACGGGTTAGGATTAGGGGACGGGTGAGGGTCAGGCTTCGGGGAAGTGTTAGGGTTAGGTTTCGGGCTAGGGTTAGGGTTAGGGGACGGGGACGGTTTAGGGTCCAGGTGAGGGTACGGCAACGCTATACGGGGAGCGTGCGTGTGAGGGCGCGGGTTAGTGTTAGCCTACGGGTTAGGATTACGGGACGGGTGAGGGTCAGGCTTCGGGTAAGGTTTAGGGTTAGGGTTCGGGCTAGGGTTAGGGTTAGGGGACGGGGACGGTTTAGGGTCCAGGTGTGGGTACGGCAACGCTTTAGGGGGAGCGTGCGTGTGAGGGCGCGGGTTAGTGTTAGCGTACGGGTTAGGATTAGGGGACGGGTGAGGGTCAGGCTTCGGGGAAGGATTAGGGATAGGGTTCGGGCTAGGGTTAGGGTTAGGGGACGGGGACGGTTTAGGGTCCAGGTGAGGGTACGGCAACGCTTTAGGGGGAGCATGCGTTTGAGGGCGCGGGTTAGTGTTAGCGTACGTGTTAGGATTAGGGGACGGGTGAGGGTCAGGCTTCGGGGAAGGGTCAGGGTTAGGGTTCGGGCTAGGGTTAGGGTTAGGGGACGGGGACGGTTTAGGGTCCAGGTGAGGGTACGGCAACGCTTTAGGGGGAGCGTGCGTGTGAGGGCGCGGGTTAGTGTTAGCGTACGGGTTAGGATTAGGGGACGGGTGAGGGTCAGGCTTCGGGGAAGGGTTAGGGTTAGGGTTCGGGCTAGGGTTAGGGTTAGGGGACGGGGACGGTTTAGGGTCCAGGTGAGGGTACGGCAACGCTATAGGGGGAGCGTGCGTGTGAGGGCGCGGGTTAGTGTTAGCCTACCGTTTAGGATTACGGGACGGGTGAGGGTCAGGCTTCGGGGAAGGGTTAGGGTTAGGGTTCGGGCTAGGGTTAGGGTTAGGGGACGGGGACGGTTTAGGATCCAGGTGAGGGTACGGCAACGCTTTAGGGGGAGCGTGCGTGTGAGGGCGTGGGTTAGTGTTAGCGTACGGGTTAGGATTAGGAGACGGGTATGGGTCAGGCTTCGGGGAATGGTTAGGGTTAGGGTACGGGCTACGGTTAGGGTTAGGGGACGGGGACGGTTTAGGATCCAGGTGAGGGTACGGCAACGCTTTAGGGGAGCGTGCGTGTGAGGGCGTGGGTTAGTGTTAGCGTACGGGTTAGGATTAGGGAACGGGTGAGGGTCAGGCTTCGGGGAAGGGTTAGGGTTAGGGTTCGGGCTAGGGTTAGGGTTAGGGGACGGGGACGGTTTAGGGTCCAGGTGAGGGTACGGCAATGCTTTAGGGGGAGCGTGCGTCTGAGGGCGCGGGTTAGTGTTAGCGTACGGGTTAGGATTAGGGGACGGGTGAGGGTCAGGCTTCGGGGAAGGGTTAGGGTTAGGGTTCGGGCTAGGGTTAGGGTTAGGGGTCGGGGACGGTTTAGGGTCCAGGTGAGGGTACGGCAACGCTTTAGGGGGAGCATGCGTGTGAGGGCGTGGGTTAGTGTTAGAGTACGGGTTAGGATTAGTGGACGGGTGAGGGTCAGGCTTCGGGGAAGGGTTAGAGTTAGGGTTCGGGCTAGGGTTAGGGTTAGGGGACGGGGACGGTTTAGGGTCCAGGGGAGGGTACGGCAACGCTTTAGGGGGAGCGTGCGTGTGAGGGCGTGGGTTAGTGTTAGCGTACGGGTTAGGATTAGGGGACGGGTGACGGTCATGCTTCGGGGAAGTGTTAGTGTTAGGGTTCGGCCTAGGGTTAGGGTTAGGGTACGGGGAAGGCTTAGGGTCCAGGTGAGGGTACGGCAACACTTTAGGGGGAGCGTGCGTGTGAGGGCGTGGGTTAGTGTTAGCGTACGGGTGAGGATTCGGGGACGGGTGAGGGTCAGGCTTCGGGGAAGGGTTAGGGTTAGGGTTCGGTCTTGTTTAGGGTTAGGGGACGGGGACTGTTCACGGTCCAGGTAGGGTACGGCAACGCTTTAAGGGGAGCGTACGTGTGAGGGCGCGGGTTAGTGTTAGCGTACGCGTTAGGATTAGGGGATGGGTGAGGGTCAGGCTTCGGGGAAGGGTTAGGGAGAGGGTTCGGTCTAGGGTTAGGGTTAGGGGACGGGGACGGTTCAGGATCCAGGTGAGGGTACGGCAATGCTTTAGGGGGAGCGTGCGTGTGAGGGCGTGGGTTAGTGTTAGCGTACGGGTTAGGATTAGGGAACGGGTGAGGGTCAGGCTTCGGGGAAGGGTTAGGGTTAGGGTTCGGGCTAGGGTTAGGGTTAGGGGACGGGGACGGTTTAGGGTCCAGGTGAGGGTACGGCAACGCTTTAGGGGGAGCGTGCGTGTGAGGGCGCGGGTTAGTTTTAGCGTACGGATTAGGATTAGGGGACGGGTGAGGGTCAGGCTTCGGGGAAGGGTTAGGGTTAGGGTTCGGGCTAGGGTTAGGGTTAGGGGTCGGGCACTGTTTAGGGTCCAGGTGAGGGTACGGCAACGCTTTAGGGGGAGCGTGCGTGTGAGGGCGTGGGTTAGTGTTAGAGTACGGGTTAGGATTAGGGGACGGGTGAGGGTCAGGCTTCGGGGAAGGGTTAGGGTTAGGGTTCGGGCTAGGGTTAGGGTTAGGGGACGGGGACGGTTTAGGGTCCAGGTGAGGGTACGGCAACGCTTAAGGGGGAGCGTGCGTGTGAGGGCGTGGGTTAGTGTTAGCGTACGGGTTAGGATTAGGGGACGGGTGAGGGTTAGGCTTCGGGGAAGCGTCAGGGTTAGGGTTCGGGCTAGGGTTAGGGTTAGGGCACGGGGGCGGTTTAGGGTCCAGGTGAGGGTACGGCAACGCTTTAGGGGGAGGGTGCGTGTGAGGGCGCGGGTTAGTGTTAGCGTACGGGTTAGGATTAGGGGACGGGTGAGGGTCAGGCTTCGGGGAAGGGTTAGGGTTAGGGTTCGGGCTAGGGTTAGGGTTACGGGACGGGGACGGTTTAGGGTCCAGGTGAGGGTACGGCAACGCTTTAGGGGGAGCGTGCGTGTGAGGGCGTGGGTTAGTGTTAGCGTACGGGTTAAGATTTGGGGACGGGTTAGGGTCAGGCTTCGGTGAAGTGTTAGGGATAGGGTTCGGTCTAGCGTTAGGGTTAGGGGACGGGGACGGTTTAGGGTCCAGGTGAGGGTACGGCAATGCTTTAGGGGGAGCGTGCGTGTGAGGGCGTGGGTTAGTGTTAGCGTACGGGTTAGGATTAGGGGACGGGTGAGGGTCAGGCTTCGGGGAAGGGTTAGGGTTAGGGTTCGGGCTAGGGTTAGGGTTAGGGGACGGGGACGGTTTAGGGTTCAGGTGAGGGTACGGGAACGCTTTAGGGGGAGCGTGCGTGTGAGGGCGCGGCTTAGTGTTAGTGTATGGGTTAGGATTAGGGGACGGGTGAGGGTCAGGTTTCGGGGAAGGTTAAGGGTTAGGGTTCGGGCTAGGCTTAGGGTTAGGGGACGGGGACGGTTTAGGGTCCAGGTGAGGGTACGGCAACGCTTTAGGGGGAGTGTGCGTGTGAGGGCGCAGGTTAGTGTTAGCGTACGGGTTAGGATTAGGGGACGGGTGAGGGTCAGGCTTCGGGGAAGCGTCAGGGTTAGGGTTCGGGGTAGGGTTAGGGTTAGGGGACGGGGGACGGTTTAGGGTCCAGGTGAGATTACGGCAACGCTTTAGGGGGAGCGTGCGTGTGAGGGCGCGGGTTAGTGTTAGTGTATGGGTTAGGATTAGGGGACGGGTGAGGGTCAGGCTTCGGGGAAGGGTAAGGGTTAGGGTTCGGGCTAGGGTTAGGGTTAGGGGACGGGGGCGGTTTAGGGTCCAGGTGAGGGTACGGCAACACTTTAGGGGGAGCGTGCGTCTGAGGGAGCGGGTTAGTGTTAGCGTACGGGTTAGGATTAGGGGACGGGTGAGGGTCAGGCTTCGGGGAAGTGTTAGGGTTAGGTTTCGGGCTAGGGTTAGGGTTAGGGGACGGGGACGGTTTAGGGTCCAGGTGAGGGTACGGCAACGCTATACGGGGAGCGTGCGTGTGAGGGCGCGGGTTAGTGTTAGCCTACGGGTTAGGATTACGGGACGGGTGAGGGTCAGGCTTCGGGGAAGGGTTAGGGTTAGGGTTCGGGCTAGGGTTAGGGTTAGGGGACGGGGACGGTTTATGGTCCAGGTGAGGGTACGGCAATGCTTTAGGGGGAGCGTGCGTGTGAGGGCGCGGGTGAGTGTTAGCGTAAGGGTTAGGATTAGGGGAAGGGTGAGGGTCAGGCTTCAGGGAAGCGTCAGTGTTAGGTTTCGGGCTAGGGTTAGGGTTAGGGCACGGGGGCAGTTTAGGGTCCAGGTGAGGGTACGGCAACGCTTTAGGGGGAGCGTGCGTGTGAGGGCGCGGGTTAGTGTTAGCGTACGGGTTAGGATTAGGGGACGGGTGAGGGTCAGGCTTCGGGGAAGGGTTAGGGTTAGGGTTCGGTCTAGGGTTAGGATTACGGGACGGGGACGGTTTAGGGTCCAGGTGAGGGTACGGCAACGTTTTAGGGGGAGCGTGCGTGTGAGGGCGCGGGTTAGTGTTAGCGTACCGGTTAGGATTAGGGGACGGTTGAGGGTCAGGCTTCGGGTAAGGGTTAGGGAAAGGGTTCGGCCTAGGGTTAGGGTTAGGGGACGGGGACGGTTTAGGGTCCAGGTGAGGGTACGGCAACGCTTTAGGGGGAGCGTGCGTGTGAGGGCGTGGGTTAGTGTTAGCGTACGGGTTAGGATTAGGGGACGGGTGAGGGTCAGGCTTCGGGGAAGGGTTAGGGTTAGGGTTCGGGCTAGGGTTAGGGTTAGGGGACGGGGACGGTTTAGGGTCCAGGTGAGGGTACGGCAACGCTTTAGGGGGAGCGTGCGTGTGAGGGCGCGGGTTAGTGTTAGCGTACGGGTTAGGATTATGGGACGGGTGAGGGTCAGGCTTCGGGGAAGGGTTAAGTTTAGGGTTCGGGCTAGGGTTAGGGTTAGGGGACGGGGACGGTTAAGGGTCCAGGTGAGGGTATGACAACGCTTTAGGGGGAGCGTGCGTGTGAGGGCGCGGGTTAGTGTTAGCGTACGGTTTAGGATTAGGGGACGGGTGAGGGTCAGGCTTCGGGGAAGGGTTAAGTTTAGGGTTCGGGCTAGGGTTAGGGTTAGGGGACGGGGACGGTTTAGGTTCCAGGTGAGGGTATGGCAACGCTTTAGGGGGAGCGTGCGTGTGAGGGCGCGGGTTAGTGTTAGCGTACGTGTTAGGATTAGGGGACGGGTGAGGGTCAGGCTTCGCGGAAGGGTTAGGGTTAGGGTTCGGGCTAGGGTTAGGGTTAGGGGACGGGGACGGTTTAGGTTCCAGGGGAGGGTACGGCAACGCTTTAGAGGGAGCGTGCATGTGAAGGCGCGGGTTAGTGTTAGCGTACAGGTTAGGATTAGGGGACGGGTGAGTGTCAGGCTTCGGGGAAAGGTTAGGGTTAGGGTTCGGGCTAGGGTTAGGGTTAGGGGACGGGGACGGTTTAGCGTCCAGGTGAGGGTACAGCAACGCTTTAGGGGGAGCGTGCGTGTGAGGGCGCGGGTTAGTGTTAGCGTACAGGTTAGGATTAGGGGACGGGTGAGGGTCAGGCTTCGGGGAAGGGTTAGGGTTAGGGTTCGGGCTAGGGTTAGGGTTAGGGGACGGGGACAGTTTAGGGTCCAGGTGAGGGTACGGCAACGCTTAAGGGGAAGCATGCGTGTGAGGGCACGGGTGAGTGTTAGCGTACGGGTTAGGATTAGGGGACGGGAGAGGGTCTGGCTTCGGGGAAGGGTTAGGGTTAGTGTTTGGGCTAGGGTTAGGGTTAGGGGACGGGGACGGTTTAGGGTCCAGGGGAGGGTACGGCAACGCTTTAGGGGGAGCGTGCGTGTGAGGGCGCGGGTTAGTGTTAGCGTACGGGTTAGGATTAGGGGACGGGTGAGGGTCAGGCTTCTGGGAAGGGTCAGGGTTAGGGTTCGGGCTAGGGTTAGGGTTAGGGGACGGGGACGGTTTAGGGTCCAGGTGAGGGTACGGCAACGCTTTAGGGGGAGCGTGCGTGTGAGGGCGCGGGTTAGTATTAGTGTACGGGTTAGGATTAGGGGACGGGTGAGGGTCAGGCTTCAGGGAAGCGTCAGGGTTAGGGTTCGGGCTAGGGTTAGGGTTAGGGCACGGGGGCGGTTTAGGGTCCAGGTGAGGGTACGGCAACGCTTTAGGGGGAGCGTGCGTGTGAGGGCGCGGGTTAGTGTTAGCGTACGGGTTAGGATTAGGGGACGGGTGAGGGTCAGGCTTCGGGGAAGGGTTAGGGTTAGGGTTCGGGCTAGGGTTAGGGTTAGGGGACGGGGACGGTTTAGGGTCCAGGTGAGGGTACGGCAACGCTATAGGGGGAGCGTGCGTGTGAGGGCGCGGGTTAGTGTTAGCCTACCGTTTAGGATTACGGGACGGGTGAGGGTCAGGCTTCGGGGAAGGGTTAGGGTTAGGGTTCGGGCTAGGGTTAGGGTTAGGGGACGGGGACGGTTTAGGATCCAGGTGAGGGTACGGCAACGCTTTAGGGGGAGCGTGCGTGTGAGGGCGTGGGTTAGTGTTAGCGTACGGGTTAGGATTAGGAGACGGGTATGGGTCAGGCTTCGGGGAATGGTTAGGGTTAGGGTACGGGCTACGGTTAGGGTTAGGGGACGGGGACGGTTTAGGATCCAGGTGAGGGTACGGCAACGCTTTAGGGGGAGCGTGCGTGTGAGGGCGTGGGTTAGTGTTAGCGTACGGGTTAGGATTAGGGAACGGGTGAGGGTCAGGCTTCGGGGAAGGGTTAGGGTTAGGGTTCGGGCTAGGGTTAGGGTTAGGGGACGGGGACGGTTTAGGGTCCAGGTGAGGGTACGGCAATGCTTTAGGGGGAGCGTGCGTCTGAGGGCGCGGGTTAGTGTTAGCGTACGGGTTAGGATTAGGGGACGGGTGAGGGTCAGGCTTCGGGGAAGGGTTAGGGTTAGGGTTCGGGCTAGGGTTAGGGTTAGGGGTCGGGGACGGTTTAGGGTCCAGGTGAGGGTACGGCAACGCTTTAGGGGGAGCATGCGTGTGAGGGCGTGGGTTAGTGTTAGAGTACGGGTTAGGATTAGTGGACGGGTGAGGGTCAGGCTTCGGGGAAGGGTTAGAGTTAGGGTTCGGGCTAGGGTTAGGGTTAGGGGACGGGGACGGTTTAGGGTCCAGGGGAGGGTACGGCAACGCTTTAGGGGGAGCGTGCGTGTGAGGGCGTGGGTTAGTGTTAGCGTACGGGTTAGGATTAGGGGACGGGTGACGGTCATGCTTCGGGGAAGTGTTAGTGTTAGGGTTCGGCCTAGGGTTAGGGTTAGGGTACGGGGAAGGCTTAGGGTCCAGGTGAGGGTACGGCAACACTTTAGGGGGAGCGTGCGTGTGAGGGCGTGGGTTAGTGTTAGCGTACGGGTGAGGATTCGGGGACGGGTGAGGGTCAGGCTTCGGGGAAGGGTTAGGGTTAGGGTTCGGTCTTGGTTAGGGTTAGGGGACGGGGACTGTTCACGGTCCAGGTAGGGTACGGCAACGCTTTAAGGGGAGCGTACGTGTGAGGGCGCGGGTTAGTGTTAGCGTACGCGTTAGGATTAGGGGATGGGTGAGGGTCAGGCTTCGGGGAAGGGTTAGGGAGAGGGTTCGGTCTAGGGTTAGGGTTAGGGGACGGGGACGGTTTAGGATCCAGGTGAGGGTACGGCAATGCTTTAGGGGGAGCGTGCGTGTGAGGGCGTGGGTTAGTGTTAGCGTACGGGTTAGGATTAGGGAACGGGTGAGGGTCAGGCTTCGGGGAAGGGTTAGGGTTAGGGTTCGGGCTAGGGTTAGGGTTAGGGGACGGGGACGGTTTAGGGTCCAGGTGAGGGTACGGCAACGCTTTAGGGGGAGCGTGCGTGTGAGGGCGCGGGTTAGTTTTAGCGTACGGATTAGGATTAGGGGACGGGTGAGGGTCAGGCTTCGGGGAAGGGTTAGGGTTAGGGTTCGGGCTAGGGTTAGGGTTAGGGGTCGGGCACTGTTTAGGGTCCAGGTGAGGGTACGGCAACGCTTTAGGGGGAGCGTGCGTGTGAGGGCGTGGGTTAGTGTTAGAGTACGGGTTAGGATTAGGGGACGGGTGAGGGTCAGGCTTCGGGGAAGGGTTAGGGTTAGGGTTCGGGCTAGGGTTAGGGTTAGGGGACGGGGACGGTTTAGGGTCCAGGTGAGGGTACGGCAACGCTTAAGGGGGAGCGTGCGTGTGAGCGCGGGGGTGAGTGTTAGCGTACGGGTTAGGATTAGGGGACGGGTGAGGGTCAGGCTTCAGGGAAGCGTCAGAGTTAGGGTTCGGGCTAGGATTAGGGTTAGGGCACGGGGGCAGTTTAGGGTCCAGGTGAGGGTACGGCAACGCTTTAGGGGGAGCGTGCGTGTGAGGGCCCGGGTTAGTGTTAGCGTACGGGTTAGGATTAGGGGACGGGTGAGTGTCAGGCTTCGGGGAAGGGTTAGGGTTAGGGTTCGGGCTAGGGTTAGGGTTACGGACGGGTACGGTTTAGGGTCCAGGTGAGGGTACGGCAACGCTTTAGGGGTAGCGTGCGTGTGAGGGCGCGGGTTAGTGTTAGCGTACGGGTTAGGATTAGGGGACGGGTGAGGGTCAGGCTTCGGGGAAGGTTTAAGTTTAGGGTTCGGGCTAGGGTTAGGGTTAGGGGACGGGGACGGTTTAGGTTCCAGGTGAGGGTATGGCAACGCTTTAGGGGGAGCGTGCGTGTGAGGGCGCGGGTTAGTGTTAGCGTACGTGTTAGGATTAGGGGACGGGTGAGGGTCAGGCTTCGCGGAAGGGTTAGGGTTAGGGTTCGGGCTAGGGTTAGGGTTAGGGGACGGGGACGGTTTAGGTTCCAGGGGAGGGTACGGCAACGCTTTAGAGGGAGCGTGCATGTGAGGGCGCGGGTTAGTGTTAGCGTACAGGTTAGGATTAGGGGACGGGTGAGTGTCAGGCTTCGGGGAAGGGTTAGGGTTAGGGTTCGGGCTAGGGTTAGGGTTAGGGGACGGGGACGGTTTAGCGTCCAGGTGAGGGTACAGCAACGCTTTAGGGGGAGCGTGCGTGTGAGGGCGCGGGTTAGTGTTAGCGTACAGGTTAGGATTAGGGGACGGGTGAGGGTCAGGCTTCGGGGAAGGGTTAGGGTTAGGGTTCGGGCTAGGGTTAGGGTTAGGGGACGGGGACGGTTTAGGGTCCAGGTGAGGGTACGGCAACGCTTAAGGGGAAGCATGCGTGTGAGGGCACGGGTGAGTGTTAGCGTACGGGTTAGGATTAGGGGACGGGAGAGGGTCAGGCTTCGGGGAAGGGTTAGGGTTAGTGTCCGGGCTAGGGTTAGGGTTAGGGGACGGGGACGGTTTAGGGTCCAGGGGAGGGTACGGCAACGCTTTAGGGGGAGCGTGCGTGTGAGGCCGCGGGTTAGTGTTAGCGTACGGGTTAGGATTAGGGGACGGGTGAAGGTCAGGCTTCTGGGAAGGGTCAGGGTTAGGGTTCGGGCTAGGGTTAGGGTTAGGGGACGGGGACGGTTTAGGGTCCAGGTGAGGGTACGGCAACGCTTTAGGGGGAGCGTGCGTGTGAGGGCGCGGGTTAGTATTAGCGTACGGGTTAGGATTAGGGGACGGGTGAGGGTCAGGCTTCAAGGAAGCGTCAGGGTTAGGGTTCGGGCTAGGGTTAGGGTTAGGGCACGGGGGCGGTTTAGGGTCCAGGTGAGGGTACGGCAACCCTTTAGGGGGAGCGTGCGTGTGAGGGTGCGGGTTAGTGTTAGCGTACGGGTTAGGATTAGGGGACGGGTGAGGGTCAGGCTTCGGGGAAGGGTTAGGGTTAGGGTTCGGGCTAGGGTTAGGGGACGGGGACGGGGACGGTTTAGGGTCCAGGTGAGGGTACGGCAACGCTTTAGGGGGAGCGTGCGTGTGAGGGCGCGTGATAGTGTTAGCGTACGGGTTAGGATTAGGGGACGGGTGAGGGTCAGGCTTCGGGGAAGGGTTAGTGTTAGGGTTCGGGCTAGGGTTAGGGTTAGGGGACGGGGACGGTTTAGGGTCCAGGTGAGGGTACGGCAACGCTTTAGGGGGAGCGTGCGTGTGAGGGCGCGGGTTAGTGTTAGCGTACGGGTTAGGATTAGGGGACGGGTGAGGGTCAGGCTTCGGGGAAGGGTTAGGGTTAGGGTTCGGGCTAGGGTTAGGGTTAGGGGACGGGGACGGTTTAGGGTCCAGGTGAGGGTACGGCAACGCTTTAGGGAGAGCGTGCGTGTGAGGGCGCGGGTTAGTGTTAGCGTACGGGTTAGGATTAGGGAACGGGTGAGGGTCAGGCTTCGGGGAAGGGTTAGGGTTAGGGTTCGGGCTAGGGTTAGGGTTAGGGGACGGGGACGGTTTAGGGTCCAGGTGAGGGTACGGCAACACTTTAGGGAGAGCGTGCGTGTGAGGGCGCGGGTTAGTGTTAGCGTACGGATTAGGATTAGGGGACGGGTGAGGGTCAGGCTTCGGGGAAGTGTTAGGGTTAGGGTTCGGGCTAGGGTTAGGGTTAGGGGTCGGGGACGGTTTAGGCTCCAGGTGAGGGTACGGCACCGCTTTAGGGGGAGCGTGCGTGTGAGGGCGCGGGTTAGTGTTAGCGTACGGGTGAGGGTTCGGGGACGGGTGAGTGTCAGGCTTCGGGGAAGGGTTAGGGATAGGGTTCGGGCTAGGGTTAGGGTTATGGGACAGGGACGGTTTAGGGTCCAGTTGAGTGTACGGCAACGCTTTAGGGGGAGCGTGTGTGTGAGGGCGTGGGTTAGTGTTAGCGTACGGGTTAGGATTAGGGGACGGGTGAGGGTCAGTCTTCGGGGAAGGGTTAGGGTTAGGGTTCGGGCTAGGGTTAGGGTTAGGGGACGGGGACGGTTTAGGGTCCAGGTGAGGGTACGGCAAAGCTTTAGGGGGAGCGTGCGTGTGAGGGCGCGGGTTACTGTTAGCGTACGGGTTAGGATTAGGGGACGGGTGAGTGTCAGGCTTCGGGGAAGGGTTAGGGATAGGGTTCGGGCTAGGGTTAGGGTTATGGGACAGGGACGGTTTAGGGTCCAGTTGAGTGTACGGCAACGCTTTAGGGGGAGCGTGTGTGTGAGGGCGTGGGTTAGTGTTAGCGTACGGGTTAGGATTAGGTGACGGGTGAGGGTCAGTCTTCGGGGAAGGGTTAAGGTTAGGGTTCGGGCTAGGGTTAGGGTTAGGGGACGGGGACGGTTTAGGGTCCAGGTGAGGGTACGGCAACGCTATAGGGGGAGCGTGCGTGTGAGGGCGCGGGTTAGTGTTAGCCTACCGTTTAGGATTACGGGACGGGTGAGGGTCAGGCTTCGGGGAAGGGTTAGGGTTAGGGTTCGGGCTAGGGTTAGGGTTAGGGGACGGGGACGGTTTAGCGTCCAGGTGAGGGTACAGCAACGCTTTAGGGGGAGCGTGCGTGTGAGGGCGCGGGTTAGTGTTAGCGTACAGGTTAGGATTAGGGGACGGGTGAGGGTCAGGCTTCGGGGAAGGGTTATTGTTAGGGTTCGAGCTAGGGTTAGAGTTAGGGGACGGGGACGGTTTAGGGTCCAGGTGAGGGTACGGCAACGCTTAAGGGGAAGCATGCGTGTGAGGGCACGGGTGAGTGTTAGCGTACGGGTTAGGATTAGGGGACGGGAGAGGGTCAGGCTTCGGGGAAGGGTTAGGGTTAGTGTCCGGGCTAGGGTTAGGGTTAGGGGACGGGGACGGTTTAGGGTCCAGGGGAGGGTACGGCAACGCTTTAGGGGGAGCGTGCGTGTGAGGGCGCGGGTTAGTGTTAGCGTACGGGTTAGGATTAGGGGACGTGTGAGGGTCAGGCTTCTGGGAAGGCTCAGGGTTAGGGTTCGGGCTAGGGTTAGGGTTAGGGGACGGGGACGGTTTAGGGTCCAGGTGAGGGTACGGCAACGCTTTAGGGGGAGCGTGCGTGTGAGGGCGCGGGTTAGTATTAGCGTACGGGTTAGGATTAGGGGACGGGTGAGGGTCAGGCTTCAGGGAAGCGTCAGGGTTAGGGTTCGGGCTAGGGTTAGGGTTAGGGCACGGGGGCGGTTTAGGGTCCAGGTGAGGGTACGGCAACCCTTTAGGGGGAGCGTGCGTGTGAGGGTGCGGGTTAGTGTTAGCGTACGGGTTAGGATTAGGGGACGGGTGAGGGTCAGGCTTCGGGGAAGGGTTAGGGTTAGGGTTCGGGCTAGGATAAGGGGACGGGGACGGGGACGGTTTAGGTTCCAGGTGAGGGTACGGCAACGCTTTAGGGGGAGCGTGCGTGTGAGGGCGCGTGATAGTGTTAGCGTACGGGTTAGGATTAGGGGACGGGTGAGGGTCAGGCTTCGGGGAAGGGTTAGTGTTAGGGTTCGGGCTAGGGTTAGGGTTAGGGGACCGGGACGGTTTAGGGTCCAGGTGAGGGTACGGCAACGCTTTAGGGGGAGCGTGCGTGTGAGGGCGCGGGTTAGTATTAGCGTACGGGTTAGGATTAGGGGACGGGTGAGGGTCAGGCTTCAAGGAAGCGTCAGGGTTAGGGTTCGGGCTAGGGTTAGGGTTAGGGCACGGGGGCGGTTTAGGGTCCAGGTGAGGGTACGGCAACCCTTTAGGGGGAGCGTGCGTGTGAGGGTGCGGGTTAGTGTTAGCGTACGGGTTAGGATTAGGGGACGGGTGAGGGTCAGGCTTCGGGGAAGGGTTAGGGTTAGGGTTCGGGCTAGGGTTAGGGGACGGGGACGGGGACGGTTTAGGGTCCAGGTGAGGGTACGGCAACGCTTTAGCTGGAGCGTGCGTGTGAGGGCGCGTGATAGTGTTAGCGTACGGGTTAGGATTAGGGGACGGGTGAGGGTCAGGCTTCGGGGAAGGGTTAGTGTTAGGGTTCGGGCTAGGGTTAGGGTTAGGGGACGGGGACGGTTTAGGGTCCAGGTGAGGGTACGGCAACGCTTTAGGGGGAGCGTGCGTGTGAGGGCGCGGGTTAGTGTTAGCGTACGGGTTAGGATTAGGGGACGGGTGAGGGTCAGGCTTCGGGGAAGGGTTAGGGTTAGGGTTCGGGCTAGGGTTAGGGTTAGGGGACGGGGACGGTTTAGGGTCCAGGTGAGGGTACGGCAACGCTTTAGGGAGAGCGTGCGTGTGAGGGCGCGGGTTAGTGTTAGCGTACGGGTTAGGATTAGGGAACGGGTGAGGGTCAGGCTTCGGGGAAGGGTTAGGGTTAGGGTTCGGGCTAGGGTTAGGGTTAGGGGACGGGGACGGTTTAGGGTCCAGGTGAGGGTACGGCAACACTTTAGGGAGAGCGTGCGTGTGAGGGCGCGGGTTAGTGTTAGCGTACGGATTAGGATTAGGGGACGGGTGAGGGTCAGGCTTCGGGGAAGTGTTAGGGTTAGGGTTCGGGCTAGGGTTAGGGTTAGGGGTCGGGGACGGTTTAGGCTCCAGGTGAGGGTACGGCACCGCTTTAGGGGGAGCGTGCGTGTGAGGGCGCGGGTTAGTGTTAGCGTACGGGTGAGGGTTCGGGGACGGGTGAGTGTCAGGCTTCGGGGAAGGGTTAGGGATAGGGTTCGGGCTAGGGTTAGGGTTATGGGACAGGGACGGTTTAGGGTCCAGTTGAGTGTACGGCAACGCTTTAGGGGGAGCGTGTGTGTGAGGGCGTGGGTTAGTGTTAGCGTACGGGTTAGGATTAGGGGACGGGTGAGGGTCAGTCTTCGGGGAAGGGTTAGGGTTAGGGTTCGGGCTAGGGTTAGGGTTAGGGGACGGGGACGGTTTAGGGTCCAGGTGAGGGTACGGCAAAGCTTTAGGGGGAGCGTGCGTGTGAGGGCGCGGGTTACTGTTAGCGTACGGGTTAGGATTAGGGGACGGGTGAGTGTCAGGCTTCGGGGAAGGGTTAGGGATAGGGTTCGGGCTAGGGTTAGGGTTATGGGACAGGGACGGTTTAGGGTCCAGTTGAGTGTACGGCAACGCTTTAGGGGGAGCGTGTGTGTGAGGGCGTGGGTTAGTGTTAGCGTACGGGTTAGGATTAGGGGACGGGTGAGGGTCAGTCTTCGGGGAAGGGTTAAGGTTAGGGTTCGGGCTAGGGTTAGGGTTAGGGGACGGGGACGGTTTAGGGTCCAGGTGAGGGTACGGCAACGCTATAGGGGGAGCGTGCGTGTGAGGGCGCGGGTTAGTGTTAGCCTACCGTTTAGGATTACGGGACGGGTGAGGGTCAGGCTTCGGGGAAGGGTTAGGGTTAGGGTTCGGGCTAGGGTTAGGGTTAGGGGACGGGGACGGTTTAGCGTCCAGGTGAGGGTACAGCAACGCTTTAGGGGGAGCGTGCGTGTGAGGGCGCGGGTTAGTGTTAGCGTACAGGTTAGGATTAGGGGACGGGTGAGGGTCAGGCTTCGGGGAAGGGTTAGTGTTAGGGTTCGAGCTAGGGTTAGAGTTAGGGGACGGGGACGGTTTAGGGTCCAGGTGAGGGTACGGCAACGCTTAAGGGGAAGCATGCGTGTGAGGGCACGGGTGAGTGTTAGCGTACGGGTTAGGATTAGGGGACGGGAGAGGGTCAGGCTTCGGGGAAGGGTTAGGGTTAGTGTCCGGGCCAGGGTTAGGGTTAGGGGACGGGGACGGTTTAGGGTCCAGGGGAGGGTACGGCAACGCTTTAGGGGGAGCGTGCGTGTGAGGGCGCGGGTTAGTGTTAGCGTACGGGTTAGGATTAGGGGACGGGTGAGGGTCAGGCTTCTGGGAAGGGTCAGGGTTAGGGTTCGGGCTAGGGTTAGGGTAAGGGGACGGGGACGGTTTAGGGTCCAGGTGAGGGTACGGCAACGCTTTAGGGGGAGCGTGCGTGTGAGGGCGCGGGTTAGTATTAGCGTACGGGTTAGGATTAGGGGACGGGTGAGGGTCAGGCTTCAGGGAAGCGTCAGGGTTAGGGTTCGGGCTAGGGTTAGGGTTAGGGCACGGGGGCGGTTTAGGGTCCAGGTGAGGGTACGGCAACCCTTTAGGGGGAGCGTGCGTGTGAGGGTGCGGGTTAGTGTTAGCGTACGGGTTAGGATTAGGGGACGGGTGAGGGTCAGGCTTCGGGGAAGGGTTAGGGTTAGGGTTCGGGCTAGGGTAAGGGGACGGGGACGGGGACGGTTTAGGGTCCAGGTGAGGGTACGGCAACGCTTTAGGGGGAGCGTGCGTGTGAGGGCGCGTGATAGTGTTAGCGTACGGGTTAGGATTAGGGGACGGGTGAGGGTCAGGCTTCGGGGAAGGGTTAGTGTTAGGGTTCGGGCTAGGGTTAGGGTTAGGGGACCGGGACGGTTTAGGGTCCAGGTGAGGGTACGGCAACGCTTTAGGGGGAGCGTGCGTGTGAGGGCGCGGGTTAGTGTTAGCGTACGGGTTAGGATTAGGGGACGGGTGAGGGTCAGGCTTCGGGGAAGGGTTAGGGTTAGGGTTCGGGCTAGGGTTAGGGTTAGGGGACGGGGACGGTTTAGGGTCCAGGTGAGGGTACGGCAACGCTTTAGGGAGAGCGTGCGTGTGAGGGCGCGGGTTAGTGTTAGCGTACGGGTTAGGATTAGGGAACGGGTGAGGGTCAGGCTTCGGGGAAGGGTTAGGGTTAGGGTTCGGGCTAGGGTTAGGGTTAGGGGACGGGGACGGTTTAGGGTCCAGGTGAGGGTACGGCAACGCTTTAGGGAGAGCGTGCGTGTGAGGGCGCGGGTTAGTGTTAGCGTACGGATTAGGATTAGGGGAC
This sequence comes from Delphinus delphis, assembly GCF_949987515.2. Lineage (NCBI taxonomy): Eukaryota > Metazoa > Chordata > Mammalia > Artiodactyla > Delphinidae > Delphinus > Delphinus delphis. Next base: position 1,130,222 of record NC_082685.1, on the reverse strand, counting down.
GGGTGAGGGTCAGGCTTCGGGGAAGTGTTAGGGTTAGGGTTCGGGCTAGGGTTAGGGTTAGGGGTCGGGGACGGTTTAGGCTCCAGGTGAGGGTACGGCACCGCTTTAGGGGGAGCGTGCGTGTGAGGGCGCGGGTTAGTGTTAGCGTACGGGTGAGGGTTCGGGGACGGGTGAGTGTCAGGCTTCGGGGAAGGGTTACGGATAGGGTTCGGGCTAGGGTTAGGGTTATGGGACAGGGACGGTTTAGGGTCCAGTTGAGTGTACGGCAACGCTTTAGGGGGAGCGTGTGTGTGAGGGCGTGGGTTAGTGTTAGCGTACGGGTTAGGATTAGGGGACGGGTGAGGGTCAGTCTTCGGGGAAGGGTTAGGGTTAGGGTTCGGGCTAGGGTTAGGGTTAGGGGACGGGGACGGTTTAGGGTCCAGGTGAGGGTACGGCAAAGCTTTAGGGGGAGCGTGCGTGTGAGGGCGCGGGTTACTGTTAGCGTACGGGTTAGGATTAGGGGACGGGTGAGTGTCAGGCTTCGGGGAAGGGTTAGGGATAGGGTTCGGGCTAGGGTTAGGGTTATGGGACAGGGACGGTTTAGGGTCCAGTTGAGTGTACAGCAACGCTTTAGGGGGAGCGTGTGTGTGAGGGATGGGTTAGTGTTAGCGTACGGGTTAGGATTAGGGGACGGGTGAGGGTCAGTCTTCGGGGAAGGGTTAGGGTTAGGGTTCGGGCTAGGGTTAGGGTTAGGGGACGGGGACGGTTTAGGGTCCAGGTGAGGGTACGGCAACGCTATAGGGGGAGCGTGCGTGTGAGGGCGCGGGTTAGTGTTAGCCTACCGTTTAGGATTACGGGACGGGTGAGGGTCAGGCTTCGGGGAAGGGTTAGGGTTAGGGTTCGGGCTAGGGTTAGGGTTAGGGGATGGGGACGGTTTAGGTTCCAGGTGAGGGTACGGCAACGCTTTAGGGGGAGCGTGCGTGTGAGGGCGCGGGTTAGTGTTAGCGTACGGATTAGGATTAGGGGACGGGTGAGGGTCAGGCTTCGGGGAAGGGTTAGGGTTATGGTTCGGGCTAGGGTTAGGGTTAGGGGAAGGGGACGGCTTAGGGTCCAGGTGAGGGTACGGCAACGCTTTAGGGGGAGAGTGCGTGTGAGGGCGCGGGTTAGTGTTAGCGTACGGGTTAGGATTAGGGTACGGGTGAGGGTCAGGCTTCGGGGAAGGGTTAGGGTTAGGGTTCGGGCTAGGGTTAGGTTTAGGGGAAGGGGACGGTTTAGGGTCCAGGTGAGGGTACGGCAACGCTTTAGGGGGAGCGTGCATGTGAGGGCGCGGGTCAGTGTTAGCGTACGGGTTAGGATTAGGGGACGGGTGAGGGTCAGGCTTCGGGGAAGGGTTAGGGAGAGGTTTCCGGTTAGGATTAGGGGACGGGGACGGTTTAGGGTCCTGGTGAGGGTATGGCAACGCTTTAGGGGGAGCGTGCATGTGAGGGCATGGGTTAGTGTTAGCGTACGGGTTAGGATTAGGGGACGGGTGAGGGTCAGGCTTCGGGGAAGGGTTAGGGTTAGGGTACGGGCTAGGGTTAGGGTTAGGGGACGGGGACGGTTTAGGATCCAGGTGAGGGTACGGCAACGCTTTAGGGGGAGCGTGCGTGTGAGGGCGTGGGTTAGTGTTAGCGTACGGGTTAGGATTAGGGGACGGGTGAGGGTCAGGCTTCGGGGAAGGGTTAGGGAGAGGTTTCCGGTTAGGGTTAGGGGACGGGGACGGTTTAGGGTCCTGGTGAGGGTATGGCAACGCTTTAGGGGGAGCGTGCATGTGAGGGCATGGGTTAGTGTTAGCGTACGGGTTAGGATTAGGGGACGGGTGAGGGTCAGGCTTCGGGGAAGGGTTAGGGTTAGGGTTCGGGCTACGGTTAGGGTTACGGACGGGGACGGTTTAGGGTTCAGGTGAGGGTACGGCAACGCTTTAGGGGGAGCGTGCGTGTGAGGGCGCGGGTTAGTGTTAGTGTACGGGTTAGGATTAGGGGACGGGTGAGGGTCAGGCTTCGGGGAAGGGTTAGGGTTAGGGTTCGGGCTAGGGTTAGGGTTAGGGGTCGGGGACGGTTTAGGGTCCAGGTGAGGGTACGGCAACGCTTTAGGGGGAGCATGCGTGTGAGGGCGTGGGTTACTGTTAGAGTACGGGTTAGGATTAGTGGACGGGTGAGGGTCAGGCTTCGGGGAAGGGTTAGAGTTAGGGTTCGGGCTAGGGTTAGGGTTAGGGGACGGGGACGGTTTAGGGTCCAGGGGAGGGTACGGCAACGCTTTAGGGGGAGCGTGCGTGTGAGGACGTGGGTTAGTGTTAGCGTACGGGTTAGGATTAGGGGACGGGTGACGGTCATGCTTCGGGGAAGTGTTAGTGTTAGGGTTCGGCCTAGGGTTAGGGTTAGGGTACGGGGACAGCTTAGGGTCCAGGTGAGGGTACGGCAACACTTTAGGGGGAGCGTGCGTGTGAGGGCGTGGGTTAGTGTTAGCGTACGGGTGAGGATTCGGGGACGGGTGAGGGTCAGGCTTCGGGGAAGGGTTAGGGTTAGGGTTCGGGCTAGGGTTAGGGTTAGGGGACGGGGACGGTTTAGGATCCAGGTGAGGGTACGGCAACGCTTTAGGGGGAGCGTGCGTGTGAGGGCGCGGGTTAGTGTTAGCGTACGGGTTAGGATTAGGGAACGGGTGAGGGTCAGGCTTCGGGGAAGGGTTAGGGTTAGGGTTCGGGCAGGGTTTAGGGTTAGGGGACGGGGACGGTTTAGGGTCCAGGTGAGGGTACGGCAACGCTTTAGGGGGAGCGTGCGTGTGAGGGCGCGGGTTAGTTTTAGCGTACGGATTAGGATTAGGGGACGGGTGAGGGTCAGGCTTCGGGGAAGGGTTAGGGTTAGGGTTCGGGCTAGGGTTAGGGTTAGGGGTCGGGCACTGTTTAGGGTCCAGGTGAGGGTACGGCAACGCTTTAGGGGGAGCGTGCGTGTAAGGGCGTGGGTTAGTGTTAGAGTACGGGTTAGGATTAGGGGACGGGTGAGGGTCAGGCTTCGGGGAAGGGTTAGGGTTAGGGTTCGGGCTAGGGTTAGGGTTAGGGGACGGGGACGGTTTAGGGTCCAGGTGAGGGTACGGCAACGCTTAAGGGGGAGCATGCGTGTGAGCGCGGGGGTGAGTGTTAGCGTACGGGTTAGGATTAGGGGACGGGTGAGGGTCAGGCTTCAGGGAAGCGTCAGGGTTAGGGTTCGGACTAGGATTAGGGTTAGGGCACGGGGGCAGTTTAGGGTCCAGGTGAGGGTACGGCAACGCTTTAGGGGGAGCGTGCGTGTGAGGGCGCGGGTTAGTGTTAGCGTACGGGTTAGGATTATGGGACGGGTGAGTGTCAGGCTTCGGGGAAGGGTTAGGGTTAGGGTTCGGGCTAGGGTTAGGGTTACGGACGGGGACGGTTTAAAGTCCAGGTGAGGGTACGGCAACGCTTTAGGGGGAGCGTGCGTGTGAGGGCGCGGGTTAGTGTTAGCGTACGGGTTAGGATTAGGGGACGGTTGAGGGTCAGGCTTCGGGGAAGGGTTAGGGAGAGGGTTCGGACTAGGGTTAGGGTTAGGGGACGGGAACGGTTTAGGGTCCAGGTGAGGGTACGGCAACGCTTTAGGGGGAGCGTGCGTGTGAGGGCGCGGGTTAGTGTTAGTGTACGGGTTAGGATTAGGGGACGGGTGAGGGTCAGGCTTCGGGGAAGGGTTAGGTTTAGGGTTCGGGCTAGGGTTAGGGTTACGGACGGGGACGGTTTAGGGTTCATGTGAGGGTACGGCAACGCTTTATGGGGAGCGTGCGTGTGAGGGCGCGGGTTAGTGTTAGTGTACGGGTTAGGATTAGGGGACGGGTGAGGGTCAGGCTTCGGGGAAGTGTAAGGGTTAGGGTTCGGGCTAGGGATAGGGATAGGAGACGGGGACCGTTTAGGGTCCAGGTGAGGGTACGGCAACGTTTTAGGGGGAGCGTGCGTGTGAGGGAGTGGGTTAATGTTAGCGTACGGGTTAGGATTAGGGGACGGGTGAGGGTCAGGCTTCGGGGAAGGGTTAGGGTTAGGGTTCGGGCTAGGGTTAGAGTTAGGCGACGGGGACGGTTTAGGGTCCAGGTGAGGGTACGGCAACGCTTTAGGGGGAGCGTGCGTGTGAGGGCGTGGGTTAGTGTTAGCGTACGGGTTAGGATTAGGGGATGGGTGAGGGTCAGGCTTCGGGGAAGGGTTAGTGTTTGGGTTCGGGCTAGGGTTAGGGTTAGGGGACGGGGATGGCTTAGGGTCCAGGTGAGGGTACGGCAACGCTTTAGGGGGAGCATGCGTGTGAGGGCGCGGTTTAGTGTTAGCCTACGGGTTAGGATTAGGGGACAGGTGAGGGTCAGGCTTCGGGGAAGGGTAAGGGTTAGGGTTCGGGCTAGGGTTAGGGTTAGGGAATGGGGACGTTTTAGGGTCCAGGTGAGGGTACGGCAACGCTTTAGGGGGAGCGTGCGTGTGAGGGCGCGGGTTAGTGTTAGCGTACGGGTGAGGATTCGGGGACGGGTGAGGGTCAGGCTTCGGGGAAGGGTTAGGGTTAGGGTTTGGTCTTGGTTAGGGTTAGGGGACGGGGACTGTTCACGGTCCAGGTGAGGGTACGGCAACGCTTTAGTGGGAGCGTACGTGTGAGGGCGCGGGTTAGTGTTAACGTACGGGTTTGGATTAGGGGATGGGTGAGGGTCAGGCTTCGGGGAAGGGTTAGGGAGAGGGTTCGGTCTACGGTTAGGGTTAGGGGACGGGGACGGTTTAGCATCCAGGTGAGGGTACGGCAACGCTTTAGGGGGAGCGTGCGTGTGAGGGCGCGGGTTAGTGTTAGCGTACGGGTTAGGATTAGGGAACGTGTGAGGGTCATGCTTCGGGGAAGGGTTAGGGTTAGGGTTCGGGTTAGGGTTAGGGTTAGGGGACGGGGACGGTTTAGGGTCCAGGTGAGGGTACGGCAACGCTTTAGGGAGAGCGTGCGTGTGAGGGCGCGGGTTAGTGTTAGCGTACGGATTAAGATTAGGGGACGGGTGAGGGTCAGGCTTCGGGGAAGTGTTAGGGTTAGGGTTCGGGCTAGGGTTAGGGTTAGGGGTCGGGGATGCTTTAGGGTCCAGGTGAGGGTACGGCAACGCTTTAGGGGGAGCGTGCGTGTGAGGGCGCGTGTTAGTGTTAGCGTACGGGTGAGGGTTCGGGGACGGGTGAGGGTCAGGCTTCGGGGAAGGGTTAGGGTTAGGGTTCGGGCTTGGTTAGGGTTAGGGGACGGGTACTGTTCACGGTCCAGGTGAGGGTACGGCAACGCTTTAGGGGGAGCGTGCGTGTGAGGGCGCGGGTTAGTGTTAGCCTACCGGTTAGGATTACGGGACGGGTGAGGGTCAGGCTTCGGGGAAGGTTTAGGGTTAGGGTTCGGGCTAGGGTTAGGGTTAGGGGACGGGGACGGTTTAGGATCCAGGTGAGGGTACGGCAACGCTTTAGGGGGAGCGTGTGTGTGAGGGCGTGGGTTAGTGTTAGCGTACGGGTTAGGATTAGGGGATGGGTGAGGGTCAGGCTTCGGGGAAGTGTTAGGGTTAGGGTTCGGGCTAGGGTTAGGGTTAGGGGTCGGGGACGGTTTAGGGTCCAGGTGAGGGTACGGCAACGCTTTAGGGGGAGCGTGCGTGTGAGGGCGCGGGTTAGTGTTAGCGTACGGGTTAGGATTAGGGGACAGGTGAGGGTCAGGCTTCGGGGAAGGGTTAGGGTTAGGGTTCGGGCTAGGGTTAGGGTTAGGGGACGGGGACGGTTTAGGGTCCAGGTGAGGGTACGGCAACGCTTTAGGGGGAGCGTGCGTGTGAGGGCGCGGGTTAGTGTTAGCGTACGGATTAGGATTAGGGGACGGGTGAGGGTCAGGCTTCGGGGAAGGGTTAGGGTTACGGTTCGGGCTAGGGTTAGGGTTAGGGGAAGGGGATGGCTTAGGGTCCAGGTGAGGGTACGGCAACGCTTTAGGGGGAGCGTGCGTGTGAGGGCGCGGGTTAGTGTTAGCGTACGGGTTAGGATTAGGGTACGGCTGAGGGTCAGGCTTCGGGGAAGGGTTAGGGTTAGGGTTCGGTCTAGGGTTAGGTTTAGGGGAAGGGGACGGTTTAGGGTCCAGGTGAGGGTACGGCAACACTTTAGGGGGAGCGTGCGTGTGAGGGCGCGGGTCAGTGTTAGCGTACGGGTTAGGATTAGGGGACGGGTGAGGGTCAGGCTTCGGGGAAGGGTTAGGGAGAGGTTTCCGGTTAGGGTTAGGGGACGGGGACGGTTTAGGGTCCAGGTGAGGGTATGGCAACGCTTTAGGGGGAGCGTGCATGTGAGGGCATGGGTTAGTGTTAGCGTACGGGTTAGGATTAGGGGACGGCTGAGGGTCAGGCTTCGGGGGAGGGTTAGGGTTAGGGTACGGGCTAGGGTTAGGGTTACGGACGGGTACGGTTTAGGGTCCAGGTGAGGGTACGGCAATGCTTTAGGGGGAGCGTGCGTGTGAGGGCGCGGGTTAGTGTTAGCGTACGGGTTAGGATTAGGGGACGGGTGAGGGTCAGGCTTCGGGGAAGGGTTAGGGAGAGGGTTCGGACTAAGGTTAGGGTTAGGGGACGGGAACGGTTTAGGGTCCAGTTGAGGGTACGGCAACGCTTTAGGGGGAGCGTGCGTGTGAGGGCGCGGGTTAGTGTTAGTGTATGGGTTAGGATTAGTGGACGGGTGGGGGTCAGGCTTCGGGGAAGGGTTAGGTTTAGGGTTCGGGCTACGGTTAGGGTTACGGACGGGGACGGTTTAGGGTTCAGGTGAGGGTACGGCAACGCTTTAGGGGGAGCGTGCGTGTGAGGGCGCGGGTTAGTGTTAGTGTACGGGTTAGGATTAGGGGACGGGTGAGGGTCAGGCTTCGGGGAAGGGTTAGGGTTAGGGTTCGGGCTAGGGTTAGGGTTAGGGGTCGGGGACGGTTTAGGGTCCAGGTGAGGGTACGGCAACGCTTTAGGGGGAGCATGCGTGTGAGGGCGTGGGTTAGTGTTAGAGTACGGGTTAGGATTAGTGGACGGGTGAGGGTCAGGCTTCGGGGAAGGGTTAGAGTTAGGGTTCGGGCTAGGGTTAGGGTTAGGGGACGGGGACGGTTTAGGGTCCAGGGGAGGGTACGGCAACGCTTTAGGGGGAGCGTGCGTGTGAGGACGTGGGTTAGTGTTAGCGTACGGGTTAGGATTAGGGGACGGGTGACGGTCATGCTTCGGGGAAGTGTTAGTGTTAGGGTTCGGCCTAGGGTTAGGGTTAGGGTTCGGGGACAGCTTAGGGTCCAGGTGAGGGTACGGCAACACTTTAGGGGGAGCGTGCGTGTGAGGGCGTGGGTTAGTGTTAGCGTACGGGTGAGGATTCGGGGACGGGTGAGGGTCAGGCTTCGGGGAAGGATTAGGGTTAGGGTTCGGGCTAGGGTTAGGGTTAGGGGACGGGGACGGTTTAGGATCCAGGTGAGGGTACGGCAACGCTTTAGGGGGAGCGTGCGTGTGAGGGCGCGGGTTAGTGTTAGCGTACGGGTTAGGATTAGGGAACGGGTGAGGGTCAGGCTTCGGGGAAGGGTTAGGGTTAGGGTTCGGGCTAGGTTTAGGGTTAGGGGACGGGGACGGTTTAGGGTCCAGGTGAGGGTACGGCAACGCTTTAGGGGGAGCGTGCGTGTGAGGGCGCGGGTTAGTTTTAGCGTACGGATTAGGATTAGGGGACGGGTGAGGGTCAGGCTTCGGGGAAGGGTTAGGGTTAGGGTTCGGGCTAGGGTTAGGGTTAGGGGTCGGGCACTGTTTAGGGTCCAGGTGAGGGTACGGCAACGCTTTAGGGGGAGCGTGCGTGTAAGGGCGTGGGTTAGTGTTAGAGTACGGGTTAGGATTAGGGGACGGGTGAGGGTCAGGCTTCGGGGAAGGGTTAGGGTTAGGGTTCGGGCTAGGGTTAGGGTTAGGGGACGGGGACGGTTTAGGGTCCAGGTGAGGGTACGGCAACGCTTAAGGGGGAGCATGCGTGTGAGCGCGGGGGTGAGTGTTAGCGTACGGGTTAGGATTAGGGGACGGGTGAGGGTCAGGCTTCAGGGAAGCGTCAGGGTTAGGGTTCGGACTAGGATTAGGGTTAGGGCACGGGGGCAGTTTAGGGTCCAGGTGAGGGTACGGCAACGCTTTAGGGGGAGCGTGCGTGTGAGGGCGCGGGTTAGTGTTAGCGTACGGGTTAGGATTATGGGACGGGTGAGTGTCAGGCTTCGGGGAAGGGTTAGGGTTAGGGTTCGGGCTAGGGTTAGGGTTACGGACGGGGACGGTTTAAAGTCCAGGTGAGGGTACGGCAACGCTTTAGGGGGAGCGTGCGTGTGAGGGCGCGGGTTAGTGTTAGCGTACGGGTTAGGATTAGGGGACGGTTGAGGGTCAGGCTTCGGGGAAGGGTTAGGGAGAGGGTTCGGACTAGGGTTAGGGTTAGGGGACGGGAACGGTTTAGGGTCCAGGTGAGGGTACGGCAACGCTTTAGGGGGAGCGTGCGTGTGAGGGCGCGGGTTAGTGTTAGTGTACGGGTTAGGATTAGGGGACGGGTGAGGGTCAGGCTTCGGGGAAGGGTTAGGTTTAGGGTTCGGGCTAGGGTTAGGGTTACGGACGGGGACGGTTTAGGGTTCAGGTGAGGGTACGGCAACGCTTTATGGGGAGCGTGCGTGTGAGGGCGCGGGTTAGTGTTAGTGTACGGGTTAGGATTAGGGGACGGGTGAGGGTCAGGCTTCGGGGAAGGGTAAGGGTTAGGGTTCGGGCTAGGGATAGGGTTAGGAGACGGGGACCGTTTAGGGTCCAGGTGAGGGTACGGCAACGTTTTAGGGGGAGCGTGCGTGTGAGGGAGTGGGTTAATGTTAGCGTACGGGTTAGGATTAGGGGACGGGTGAGGGTCAGGCTTCGGGGAAGGGTTAGGGTTAGGGTTCGGGCTAGGGTTAGAGTTAGGCGACGGGGACGGTTTAGGGTCCAGGTGAGGGTACGGCAACGCTTTAGGGGGAGCGTGCGTGTGAGGGCGTGGGTTAGTGTTAGCGTACGGGTTAGGATTAGGGGATGGGTGAGGGTCAGGCTTCGGGGAAGGGTTAGTGTTTGGGTTCGGGCTAGGGTTAGGGTTAGGGGACGGGGATGGCTTAGGGTCCAGGTGAGGGTACGGCAACGCTTTAGGGGGAGCATGCGTGTGAGGGCGCGGTTTAGTGTTAGCCTACGGGTTAGGATTAGGGGACAGGTGAGGGTCAGGCTTCGGGGAAGGGTAAGGGTTAGGGTTCGGGCTAGGGTTAGGGTTAGGGAATGGGGACGTTTTAGGGTCCAGGTGAGGGTACGGCAACGCTTTAGGGGGAGCGTGCGTGTGAGGGCGCGGGTTAGTGTTAGCGTACGGGTGAGGATTCGGGGACGGGTGAGGGTCAGGCTTCGGGGAAGGGTTAGGGTTAGGGTTTGGTCTTGGTTAGGGTTAGGGGACGGGGACTGTTCACGGTCCAGGTGAGGGTACGGCAACGCTTTAGTGGGAGCGTACGTGTGAGGGCGCGGGTTAGTGTAAACGTACGGGTTTGGATTAGGGGATGGGTGAGGGTCAGGCTTCGGGGAAGGGTTAGGGAGAGGGTTCGGTCTACGGTTAGGGGACGGGGAGGGTTTAGCATCCAGGTGAGGGTACGGCAACGCTTTAGGGGGAGCGTGCGTGTGAGGGCGCGGGTTAGTGTTAGCGTACGGGTTAGGATTAGGGAACGTGTGAGGGTCATGCTTCGGGGAAGGGTTAGGGTTAGGGTTCGGGTTAGGGTTAGGGTTAGGGGACGGGGACGGTTTAGGGTCCAGGTGAGGGTACGGCAACGCTTTAGGGAGAGCGTGCGTGTGAGGGCGCGGGTTAGTGTTAGCGTACGGATTAAGATTAGGGGACGGGTGAGGGTCAGGCTTCGGGGAAGTGTTAGGGTTAGGGTTCGGGCTAGGGTTAGGGTTAGGGGTCGGGGATGCTTTAGGGTCCAGGTGAGGGTACGGCAACGCTTTAGGGGGAGCGTGCGTGTGAGGGCGCGTGTTAGTGTTAGCGTACGGGTGAGGGTTCGGGGACGGGTGAGGGTCAGGCTTCGGGGAAGGGTTAGGGTTAGGGTTCGGGCTTGGTTAGGGTTAGGGGACGGGTACTGTTCACGGTCCAGGTGAGGGTACGGCAACGCTTTAGGGGGAGCGTGCGTGTGAGGGCGCGGGTTAGTGTTAGCCTACCGGTTAGGATTACGGGACGGGTGAGGGTCAGGCTTCGGGGAAGTTTTAGGGTTAGGGTTCGGGCTAGGGTTAGGGTTAGGGGACGGGGACGGTTTAGGATTCAGGTGAGGGTACGGCAACGCTTTAGGGGGAGCGTGTGTGTGAGGGCGTGGGTTAGTGTTAGCGTACGGGTTAGGATTAGGGGATGGGTGAGGGTCAGGCTTCGGGGAAGTGTTAGGGTTAGGGTTCGGGCTAGGGTTAGGGTTAGGGGTCGGGGACGGTTTAGGGTCCAGGTGAGGGTACGGCAACGCTTTAGGGGGAGCGTGCGTGTGAGGGCGTGGGTTAGTGTTAGCGTACGGGTTAGGATTAGGGGACAGGTGAGGGTCAGGCTTCGGGGAAGGGTTAGGGTTAGGGTTCGGGCTAGGGTTAGGGTTAGGGGACGGGGACGGTTTAGGGTCCAGGTGAGGGTACGGCAACGCTTTAGGGGGAGCGTGCGTGTGAGGGCGCGGGTTAGTGTTAGCGTACGGATTAGGATTAGGGGACGGGTGAGGGTCAGGCTTCGGGGAAGGGTTAGGGTTACGGTTCGGGCTAGGGTTAGGGTTAGGGGAAGGGGATGGCTTAGGGTCCAGGTGAGGGTACGGCAACGCTTTAGGGGGAGCGTGCGTGTGAGGGCGCGGGTTAGTGTTAGCGTACGGGTTAGGATTAGGGTACGGCTGAGGGTCAGGCTTCGGGGAAGGGTTAGGGTTAGGGTTCGGTCTAGGGTTAGGTTTAGGGGAAGGGGACGGTTTAGGGTCCAGGTGAGGGTACGGCAACACTTTAGGGGGAGCGTGCGTGTGAGGGCGCGGGTCAGTGTTAGCGTACGGGTTAGGATTAGGGGACGGGTGAGGGTCAGGCTTCGGGGAAGGGTTAGGGAGAGGTTTCCGGTTAGGGTTAGGGGACGGGGACGGTTTAGGGTCCAGGTGAGGGTATGGCAACGCTTTAGGGGGAGCGTGCATGTGAGGGCATGGGTTAGTGTTAGCGTACGGGTTAGGATTAGGGGACGGCTGAGGGTCAGGCTTCGGGGGAGGGTTAGGGTTAGGGTACGGGCTAGGGTTAGTGTTAGGGGACGGGGACGGTTTAGGATCCAGGTGAGGGTACGGCAACGCTTTAGGGGGAGAGTGCGTGTGAGGGCGCGGGTTAGTGTTAGCGTACGGGTTAGGATTAGGGGACGGGTGAGGGTCAGGCTTCGGGGAAGGGTTAGGGTTAGGGTTCGGGCTAGGGTTAGGGTTAGGGGTCGGGGACGGTTTAGGGTCCAGGTGAGGGTACGGCAACGCTTTAGGGGGAGCGTGCGTGTGAGGGCGTGGGTTAGTGTTAGAGTACGGGTTAGGATTAGTGGACGGGTGAGGGTCAGGCTTCGGGGAAGGGTTAGGGTTAGGGTTCGGGCTAGGGTTAGGGTTAGGGGACGGGGACGGTTTAGGTTCCAGGTGAGGGTACGGCAACGCTTTAGGGGGAGCGTGCGTGTGAGGGCGTGGGTTAGTGTTAGCATACGGGTTAGGATTAGGGGACGGGTGACGGTCAGGCTTCGGGGAAGTGTTAGGGTTAGGGCTCGGCCTAGGGTTAGGGTTAGGGTACCGGGACGGCTTAGGGTCCAGGTGAGGGTACGGCTACACTTTAGGGGGAGCGTGCGTGTGAGGGCGTGGGTTAGTGTTAGCGTACGGGTGAGGATTCGGGGACGGGTGAGGGTCAGGCTTCGGGGAAGGGTTAGGGTTAGGGTTCGGTCTTGGTTAGGGTTAGGGGACGGGGACTGTTCACGGTCCAGGTGAGGGTACGGCAACGCTTTAGGGGGAGCGTGCGTGTGAGGGCGCGGCTTAGTGTTAGCGTACGGGTTAGGATTAGGGAACGGGTGAGGGTCAGGTTTCGGGGAAGGGTTAGGGTTAGGGTTCGGGCTAGGGTTAGGGTCAGGGGACGGGGACGGTTTAGGGTCCAGGTGAGGGTACGGCAACGCTTTAGGGGGAGCGTGCGTGTGAGGGCGCGGGTTAGTGTTAGCGTACGGATTAGGATTAGGGGACGGGTGAGGGTCAGGCTTCGGGGAAGCGTTAGGGTTAGGGTTCGGGCTAGGGTTAGAGTTAGGAGTCGGGCACGGTTTAGGGTCCAGGTGAGGGTACGGCAACGCTTTAGGGGGAGCGTGCGTGTGAGGGCGTGGGTTAGTGTTAGAGTACGGGTTAGGATTAGGGGACGGGTGAGGGTCAGGCTTCGGGGAAGGGTTAGGGTTAAGGTTCGGGCTAGGGTTAGGGTTAGGGGACGGGGACGGTTTAGGGTCCAGGTGAGGGTACGGCAACGCTTAAGGGGGAGCGTGCGTGTGAGGGCGGGGGTGAGTGTTAGCGTACGGGTTAGGATTAGGGGACGGGTGAGGGTCAGGCTTCAGGGAAGCGTCAGGGTTAGGGTTTGGGCTAGGACAGGGTTAGGGCACGGGGGCAGTTTAGGGTCCAGGTGAGGGTACGGCACCGCTTTAGGGGGAGCGTGCGTGTGAGGGCGCGGGTTAGTGTTAGCGTAAGGGTTAGGATTAGGGGACGGGTGAGTGTCAGGCTTCGGGGAAGGGTTAGGGTTAGGGTTCGGGCTAGGGTTAGGGTTACGGACGGGGACGGTTTAGGGTCCAGGTGAGGGTACGGCAACGCTTTAGGGGGAGCGTGCGTGTGAGGGCGCGGGTTAGTGTTAGCGTACGGGTTAGGATTAGGGGACGGTTGAGGGTCAGGCTTCGGGGAAGGGTTAGGGAGAGGGTTCGGACTAGGGTTAGGGTTAGGGGACGGGAACGATTTAGGGTCCAGGTGAGGGTACGGCAACGCTTTAGGGGGAGCGTGCGAGTGAGGGCGCGGGTTAGTGTTAGTGTACGTGTTAGGATTAGGGGACGGGTGAGGGTCAGGCTTCGGGGAAGGGTTAGGTTTAGGGTTCGGGCTAGGGTTAGGGTTACGGACGGGGACGGTTTAGGGTTCAGGTGAGGGTACGGCAACGCTTTAGGGTGAGCGTGCGTGTGAGGGCGCGGGTTAGTGTTAGTGTACGGGTTAGGATTAGGGGACGGGTGAGGGTCAGGCTTCGGGGAAGGGTAAGGGTTAGGGTTCGGGCTAGGGATAGGGTTAGGAGACGGGGACCGTTTAGGGTCCAGGTGAGGGTACGGCAACGCTTTAGGGGGAGCGTGCGTGTGAGGGAGCGTGTTAGTGTTAGCGTACGGGTTAGGATTAGGGGACGGGTGAGGGTCAGGCTTCGGGGAAGGTTTAGGGTTAGGGTTCGGACTAGGGTTAGGGTTAGGGGATGGGGACGGTTTAGGGTCTAGATGAGGGTACGGCAACGCTTTAGGGGGAGCGTGCGTGAGAGGGCGCGGGTTAGTGTTAGCGTACGGGTTAGGATTAGGGGATGGGTGAGGGTCAGGCTTCGGGGAAGGGTTAGGGTTAGGGTTCGGGCTAGGGTTAGAGTTAGGCGACGGGGACGGTTTAGGTTCCAGGTGAGGGTACAGCAACGCTTTAGGGGGAGCGTGCGTGTGAGGGCACGGGTTAGTGTTAGCGTACGGGTTAGGATTAGGGAATGGGTGAGGGTCAGTATTCGGGGAAGGGTTAGTGTTAGGTTTCGGGCTAGTTTTAGGGTTAGGGGACGGGGACGGTTTAGGGTCTAGATGAGGGCACGGCAACGCTTTAGGGGGAGTGTGCGTGAGAGGGCGCGGGTTAGTGTTAGCGTACGGGTTAGGATTAGGGGATGGGTGAGAGTCAGGCTTCGGGGAAGGGTTAGGGAGAGGGTTCGGTCTACGGTTAGGGTTAGGGGACGGGGACGGTTTAGGATCCAGGTGAGGGTACGGCAACGCTTTAGGGGGAGCGTGCGTGTGAGGGCGCGGGTTAGTGTTAGCGTACGGGTTAGGATTAGGGAACGGGTGAGGGTCAGGCTTCGGGGAAGGGTTAGGGTTAGGGTTCGGGCTAGGGTTAGGGTTAGGGGAAGGGGACGGTTTAGGGTCCAGGTGAGGGTACGGCAACGCTTTAGGGAGAGCGTGCGTGTGAGGGCGCGGGTAAGTGTTAGCGTACGGATTAAGATTAGGGGACGGGTGAGGGTCAGTCTTCGGGGAAGTGTTAGGGTTAGGGTTCGGGCTAGGGTTAGGGTTAGGGGTCGGGGACGGTTTAGGGTCCAGGTGAGGGTACGGCAACGCTTTAGGGGGAGCGTGCGTGTGAGGGCGCGGGTTAGTGTTAGCGTACGGGTTAGGATTAGGGGACGGGTGAGGGTCAGGCTTCGGGGAAGGGTTAGGGTTAGGGGACGTGGACAGTTTAGGGTCCAGGTGAGGGTACGGCAACGCTTTAGGGGGAGCGTGCGTGTGAGGGCGCGGGTTAGTGTTAGCGTACGGATTAGGATTAGGGGACGGGTGAGGGTCAGGCTTCGGGGAAGGGTTAGGGTTAGGGTTCGGGCTAGGGTTAGGGTTAGGGGTCGGGCACTGTTTAGGGTCCAGGTGAGGGTACGGCAACGCTTTAGGGGGAGCGTGCGTGTGAGGGCGTGGGTTAGTGTTAGAGTACGGGTTAGGATTAGGGGACGGGTGAGGGTCAGGCTTCGGGGAAGGGTTAGGGTTAGGGTTCGGGCTCGGGTTAGGGTTAGGGGACGGGGACGGTTTAGGGTCCAGGTGAGGGTACGGCAACGCTTAAGGGGGAGCGTGCGTGTGAGCGCGGGGGTGAGTGTTAGCGTACGGGTTAGGATTAGGGGACGGGTGAGGGTCAGGCTTCAGGGAAGCGTCAGGGTTAGGGTTCGGGCTAGGATTAGGGTTAGGGCACGGGGGCAGTTTAGGATCCAGGTGAGGGTACGGCAACGCTTTAGGGGGAGCGTTCGTGTGAGGGCGCGGGTTAGTGTTAGCGTACGGGTTAGGATTAGGGGACGGGTGAGTGTCAGGCTTCGGGGAAGTGTTAGGGTTAGGGTTCGGGCTAGGGTTAGGGTTACGGACGGGTACGGTTTAGGGTCCAGGTGAGGGTACGGCAACGCTTTAGGGGGAGCGTGCGTGTGAGGGCGCGGGTTAGTGTTAGCGTACGGGTTAGGATTAGGGGACGGGTGAGGGTCAGGCTT
The DNA here is from genome assembly GCF_949987515.2 of Delphinus delphis. NCBI lineage: Eukaryota > Metazoa > Chordata > Mammalia > Artiodactyla > Delphinidae > Delphinus > Delphinus delphis. The sequence goes on along the minus strand of NC_082685.1, from coordinate 1,114,988 downwards.
CGGGGAAGGGTTAGGGTTAGGGTTCGGTCTTGGTTAGGGTTAGGGGACGGGGACTGTTCACGGTCCAGGTGAGGGTACGGCAACGCTTTAGGGGGAGCGTACGTGTGAGGGCGCGGGTTAGTGTTAGCGTACGGGTTAGGATTAGGGGACGGTTGAGGGTCAGGCTTCGGGGAAGGGTTAGGGAGAGGGTTCGGACTAGGGTTAGGGTTAGGGGACGGGAACGGTTTAGGGTCCAGGTGAGGGTACGGCAACGCTTTAGGGGGAGCGTGCGTGTGAGGGCGCGGGTTATTGTTAGTGTACGGGTTAGGATTAGGGGACGGGTGAGGGTCAGGCTTCGGGGAAGGGTTAGGTTTAGGGTTCGGGCTAGGGTTAGGGTTACGGACGGGGACGGTTTAGGGTTCAGGTGAGGGTACGGCAACGCTTTAGGGGGAGCGTGCGTGTGAGGGCGCGGGTTAGTGTTAGTGTACGGGTTAGGATTAGGGGACGGGTGAGGGTCAGGCTTCGGGGAAGGGTAAGGGTTAGGGTTCGGGCTAGGGATACGGTTAGGAGACGGGGACCGTTTAGGGTCCAGGTGAGGGTACGGCAACGTTTTAGGGGGAGCGTGCGTGTGAGGGAGTGGGTTAATGTTAGCGTACGGGTTAGGATTAGGGGACGGGTGAGGGTCAGGCTTCAGGGAAGGGTTAGGGTTAGGGTTCGGGCTAGGGTTAGAGTTAGGCGACGGGGACGGTTTAGGGTCCAGGTGAGGGTACGGCAACGCTTTAGGGGGAGCGTGCGTGTGAGGGCGTGGGTTAGTGTTAGCGTACGGGTTAGGATTAGGGGATGGGTGAGGGTCAGGCTTCGGGGAAGGGTTAGTGTTAGGATTCGGGCTAGGGTTAGGGTTAGGGGACAGGGATGGCTTAGGGTCCAGGTGAGGGTACGGCAACGCTTTAGGGGGAGCGTGCGTGTGAGGGCGCGGGTTAGTGTTAGCGTACAGGTTAGGATTAGGGGACAGGTGAGGGTCAGGCTTCGGGGAAGGGGAAGGGTTAGGGTTCGGGCTAGGGTTAGGGTTAGGGAATGGGGACGTTTTAGGGTCCAGGTGAGGGTACGGCAACGCTTTAGGGGGAGCGTGCGTGTGAGGGCGCGGGTTAGTGTTAGCGTATGGATTAGGATTAGGGGACGGGTGAGGGTCAGGCTTCGGGGAAGCGTTAGGGTTAGGGTTCGGGCTAGGGTTAGGGTTAGGTGTCGGGCACGGTTTAGGGTCCAGGTGACGGTACGGCAACGCTTTAGGGGGAGCGTGCGTGTGAGGGCGTGGGTTAGTGTTAGAATACAGGTTAGGATTAGGGGATGGGTGAGGGTCAGGCTTCGGGAAAGGGTTAGGGTTAAGGTTCGGGCTAGGGTTAGGGTTAGGGGACGGGGACGGTTTAGGGTCCAGGTGAGGGTACGGCACCGCTTTAGGGGGAGCGTGCGTTTGAGGGCGCGGGTTAGTGTTAGCGTAAGGGTTAGGATTAGGGGACGTGTGAGTGTCAGGCTTCGGGGAAGGGTTAGTGTTAGGGTTCGGGCTAGGGTTAGGGTTACGGACGGGGACGGTTTAGGGTCCAGGTGAGGGTACGGCAACGCTTTAGGGGGAGCGTGCGTGTGAGGGCGCGGGTTAGTGTTAGCGTACGGGTTAGGATTAGGGGACGGTTGAGGGTCAGGCTTCGGGGAAGGGTTAGGGAGAGGGTTCGGACTAGGGTTAGGGTTAGGGGACGGGAACGATTTAGGGTCCAGCTGAGGGTACGGCAACGCTTTAGGGGGAGCGTGCGTGTGAGGGCGCGGGTTAGTGTTAGTGTACGTGTTAGGATTAGGGGACGGGTGAGGGTCAGGCTTCGGGGAAGGGTTAGGTTTAGGGTTCGGGCTAGGGTTAGGGTTACGGACGGGGACGGTTTAGGGTTTAGGTGAGGGTACGGCAACGCTTTAGGGTGAGCGTGCGTGTGAGGGCGCGGGTTAGTGTTAGTGTACGGTTTAGGATTAGGGGACGGGTGAGGGTCAGGCTTCGGGGAAGGGTAAGGGTTAGGGTTCGGGCTAGGGATAGGGTTAGGAGACGGGGACCGTTTAGGGTCCAGGTGAGGGTACGGCAACGCTTTAGGGGGAGCGTGCGTGTGAGGGAGCGGGTTAGTGTTAGCGTACGGGTTAGGATTAGGGGACGGGTGAGGGTCAGGCTTCGGGGAAGGTTTAGGGTTAGGGTTCGGACTAGGGTTAGGGTTAGGGGACGGGGACGGTTTAGGGTCTAGATGAGGGTACGGCAACGCTTTAGGGGGAGCGTGCGTGAGAGGGCGCGGGTTAGTGTTAGCGTACGGGTTAGGATTAGGGGATGGGTGAGGGTCAGGCTTCGGGGAAGGGTTAGGGTTAGGGTTCGGGCTAGGGTTAGAGTTAGGCGACGGGGACGGTTTAGGTTCCAGGTGAGGGTACGGCAACGCTTTAGGGAGAGCGTGCGTGTGAGGGCACGGGTTAGTGTTAGCGTACGGGTTAGGATTAGGGGACGGGTGAGGGTCAGGCTTCGGGGAAGGGTTAGGGTTAGGGTTCGGGCTAGGGTTAGGGTTAGGGGACGGGGACGGTTTAGGGTCCAGGTGAGGGTACGGCAACGCTATAGGGGGAGCGTGCGTGTGAGGGCGCGGGTTAGTGTTAGCCTACCGGTTAGGATTACGGGACGGGTGAGGGTCAGGGTTCAGGGAAGGTTTAGGGTTAGGGTTCGGGCTAGGGTTAGGGTTAGGGGACGGGGACGGTTTAGGATCCAGCTGAGGGTACGGCAACGCTTTAGGGGGAGCGTGCGTGTGAGGGCGCGGGTTAGTGTTAGCGTACGGGTTAGGATTAGGGGACGGGTGAGGGTCAGGCTTCGGGGAAGGGTTAGGGTTAGGGTTCGGGCTAGGGTTAGGGTTAGGGGACGGGGACGGTTTAGGGTCCAGGTGAGGGTACGGCAACGCTATAGGGGGAGCGTGCGTGTGAGGGCGCGGGTTAGTGTTAGCCTACCGGTTAGGATTACGGGACGGGTGAGGGTCAGGGTTCAGGGAAGGTTTAGGGTTAGGGTTCGGGCTAGGGTTAGGGTTAGGGGACGGGGACGGTTTAGGATCCAGCTGAGGGTACGGCAACGCTTTAGGGGGAGCGTGCGTGTGAGGGCGCGGGTTAGTGTTAGCGTACGGGTTAGGATTAGGGGACGGGTGAGGGTCAGGCTTCGGGGAAGGGTAAGGGTTAGGGTTCGGGCTAGGGTTAGGGTTAGGGGATGGGGACGTTTTAGGGTCCAGGTGAGGGTACGGCAATGCTTTAGGGGGAGCGTGCGTGTGAGGGCGCGGGTTAGTGTTAGCGTACGGGTTAGGATTAGGGGACGGGTGAGGGTCAGGCTTCGGGGAAGGGTTAGGGTTGGGGTTCGGGCTAGGGTTAGAGTTACGGGACGGGGACGGTTTAGGGTCCAGGTGAGGGTACGGCAACGCTTTAGGGGGAGCGTGCGTGTGAGGGCGTGGGTTAGTGTTAGCGTACGGGTTAAGATTTGGGGACGGGTGAGGGTCAGGCTTCGGGGAAGGGTTAGGGATAGGGTTCGGGCTAGGGTTAGGGTTAGGGGACGGGGACGGTTTAGGGTCCAGGGGAGTGTACGGCAATGCTTTAGGGGGAGCGTGCGTGTGAGGGCGTGGGTTAGTGTTAGCGTACGGGTTAGGATTAGGGGACGGGTGAGGGTCAGGCTTCGGGGAAGTGTTAGGGTTAGGGTTCGGGCTAGGGTTAGGGTTAGGGGACGGGGACGGTTTAGGGTCCAGGTGAGGGTACGGCAACACTTTAGGGGGAGAGTGCGTGTGAGGGCGCGGGTTAGTGTTAGCGTACGGATGAGGATTCGGGGACGGGTGAGGGTCAGGCTTCGGGGAAGGGTTAGGGTTAGGGTTCGGGCTTGGTTAGGGTTAGGGGACGGGGACTGTTTACGGTCCAGTTTTGGGTACGGCTACGCTTTAGGGGGAGCGTACGTGTGAGGGCGCAGGTTAGTGTTAGCGTACGGGTTAGGATTAGGGGATGGGTGAGGGTCAGGCTTCGGGGAAGGGTTAGGGAGAGGGTTCGGTCTAGAGTTAGGGTTAGGGGACGGGGACGGTTTAGGGTCCAGGTGAGGGTACGGCAACGCTTTAGGGGGAGCGTGCGTGTGAGTGCGTGGGTTAGTGTTAGCGTACGGGTTAGGATTAGGGGACGGGTGAGGGTCAGCCTTCGGGGAAGGGTTAGGGTTAGGGTTCGGGCTAGGGTTAGGGTTAGGGGTCGGGGACGGTTTAGGGTCCAGGAGAGGGTACGGCAACGCTTTAGGGGGTCGTGCGTGTGAGGGCGCGGGTTAGTGTTAGCGTACGGATTAGGATTAGGGGACGGGTGAGGGTCAGGCTTCGGGAAAGGGTTAGGGTTATGGTTCGGGCTAGGGTTAGGGTTAGGGGAAGGGGACGGCTTAGGGTCCAGGTGAGGGTACGGCAACGCTTTAGGGGGAGCGTGCGTGTGAGGGCGCGGGTTAGTGTTAGCGTACGGGTTAGGATTAGGGTACGGGTGAGGGTCAGGCTTCGGGGAAGGGTTAGGGTTAGGGTTCGGGCTAGGGTTAGGGTTAGGGGACGGGGACGGTTTAGGGTCCAGGTGAGGGTACGGCAACGATTTAGGGGGAGCGTGCGTGTGAGGGCGCGGGTCAGTGTTAGCGTACGGGTTAGGATTAGGGGACGGGTGAGGGTCAGGCTTCGGGGAAGGGTTAGGGTTAGGGTTCGGGCTTGGTTAGGGTTAGGGGACGGGGACTGTTCACGGTCCAGGTGAGGGTACGGCAACGCTTTAGGGGGAGCGTGCGTGTGAGGGCGCGGGTCAGTGTTAGCGTACGGGTTAGGATTAGGGGACGGGTGAGGGTCAGGCTTCGGGGAAGGGTAAGGGTTAGGGTTCGGGCTAGGGTTAGGGTTAGGGGATGGGGACGTTTTAGGGTCCAGGTGAGGGTACGGCAATGCTTTAGGGGGAGCGTGCGTGTGAGGGCGCGGGTTAGTGTTAGCGTACGGGTTAGGATTAGGGGACGGGTGAGGGTCAGGCTTCGGGGAAGGGTTAGGGTTGGGGTTCGGGCTAGGGTTAGAGTTACGGGACGGGGACGGTTTAGGGTCCAGGTGAGGGTACGGCAACGCTTTAGGGGGAGCGTGCGTGTGAGGGCGTGGGTTAGTGTTAGCGTACGGGTTAAGATTTGGGGACGGGTGAGGGTCAGGCTTCGGGGAAGGGTTAGGGATAGGGTTCGGGCTAGGGTTAGGGTTAGGGGACGGGGATGGTTTAGGGTCCAGGGGAGTGTACGGCAATGCTTTAGGGGGAGCGTGCGTGTGAGGGCGTGGGTTAGTGTTAGCGTACGGGTTAGGATTAGGGGACGGGTGAGGGTCAGGCTTCGGGGAAGTGTTAGGGTTAGGGTTCGGGCTAGGGTTAGGGTTAGGGGACGGGGACGGTTTAGGGTCCAGGTGAGGGTACGGCAACACTTTAGGGGGAGCGTGCGTGTGAGGGCGCGGGTTAGTGTTAGCGTACGGATTAGGATTCGGGGACGGGTGAGGGTCAGGCTTCGGGGAAGGGTTAGGGTTAGGGTTCGGGCTTGGTTAGGGTTAGGGGACGGGGACTGTTTACGGTCCAGTTTTGGGTACGGCTACGCTTTAGGGGGAGCGTACGTGTGAGGGCGCAGGTTAGTGTTAGCGTACGGGTTAGGATTAGGGGACGGGTGAGGGTCAGGCTTCGGGGAAGGGTTAGGGAGAGGGTTCGGTCTAGAGTTAGGGTTAGGGGACGGGGACGGTTTAGGGTCCAGGTGAGGGTACGGCAACGCTTTAGGGGGAGCGTGCGTGTGAGGGCGCGGGTTAGTATTAGCGTACGGGTTAGGATTAGGGGACGGGTGAGGGTCAGGCTTCAGGGAAGCGTCAGGGTTAGGGTTCGGGCTAGGGTTAGGGTTAGGGCACGGGGGCGGTTTAGGGTCCAGGTGAGGGTACGGCAACCCTTTAGGGGGAGCGTGCGTGTGAGGGTGCGGGTTAGTGTTAGCGTACGGGTTAGGATTAGGGGACGGGTGAGGGTCAGGCTTCGGGGAAGGGTTAGGGTTAAGGTTCGGGCTAGGGTTAGGGGACGGGGACGGGGACGGTTTAGGGTCCAGGTGAGGGTACGGCAACGCTTTAGGGGGAGCGTGCGTGTGAGGGCGCGTGATAGTTTTAGCGTACGGGTTAGGATTAGGGGACGGGTGAGGGTCAGGCTTCGGGGAAGGGTTAGTTTTAGGGTTCGGGCTAGGGTTAGGGTTAGGGGACGGGGACGGTTTAGGGTCCAGGTGAGGGTACGGCAACGCTTTAGGGGGAGCGTGCGTGTGAGGGCGCGGGTTAGTGTTAGCGTACGGGTTAGGATTAGGGGACGGGTGAGGGTCAGGCTTCGGGGAAGGGTTAGGGTTAGGGTTCGGGCTAGGGTTAGGGTTAGGGGACGGGGACGGTTTAGGGTCCAGGTGAGGGTACGGCAACGCTTTAGGGAGAGCGTGCGTGTGAGGGCGCGGGTTAGTGTTAGCGTACGGGTTAGGATTAGGGAACGGGTGAGGGTCAGGCTTCGGGGAAGGGTTAGGGTTAGGGTTCGGGCTAGGGTTAGGGTTAGGGGACGGGGACGGTTTAGGGTCCAGGTGAGGGTACGGCAACGCTTTAGGGAGAGCGTGCGTGTGAGGGCGCGGGTTAGTGTTAGCGTACGGATTAGGATTAGGGGACGGGTGAGGGTCAGGCTTCGGGGAAGTGTTAGGGTTAGGGTTCGGGCTAGGGTTAGGGTTAGGGGTCGGGGACGGTTTAGGGTCCAGGTGAGGGTACGGCAACGCTTTAGGGGGAGCGTGCGTGTGAGGGCGCGGGTTAGTGTTAGCGTACGGGTGAGGGTTCGGGGACGGGTGAGTGTCAGGCTTCGGGGAAGGGTTAGGGATAGGGTTCGGGCTAGGGTTAGGGTTATGGGACAGGGACGGTTTAGGGTCCAGTTGAGTGTACGGCAACGCTTTAGGGGGAGCGTGTGTGTGAGGGCGTGGGTTAGTGTTAGCGTACGGGTTAGGATTAGGGGACGGGTGAGGGTCAGTCTTCGGGGAAGGGTTAGGGTTAGGGTTCGGGCTAGGGTTAGGGTTAGGGGACGGGGACGGTTTAGGGTCCAGGTGAGGGTACGGCAAAGCTTTAGGGGGAGCGTGCGTGTGAGGGCGCGGGTTACTGTTAGCATACGGGTTAGGATTAGGGGACGGGTGAGTGTCAGGCTTCGGGGAAGGGTTAGGGATAGGGTTCGGGCTAGGGTTAGGGTTATGGGACAGGGACGGTTTAGGGTCCAGTTGAGTGTACGGCAACGCTTTAGGGGGAGCGTGTGTGTGAGGGCGTGGGTTAGTGTTAGCGTACGGGTTAGGATTAGGGGACGGGTGAGGGTCAGTCTTCGGGGAAGGGTTAGGGTTAGGGTTCGGGCTAGGGTTAGGGTTAGGGGACGGGGACGGTTTAGGGTCCAGGTGAGGGTACGGCAACGCTATAGGGGGAGCGTGCGTGTGAGGGCGCGGGTTAGTGTTAGCCTACCGTTTAGGATTACGGGACGGGTGAGGGTCAGGCTTCGGGGAAGGGTTAGGGTTAGGGTTCGGGCTAGGGTTAGGGTTAGGGGACGGGGACGGTTTAGGATCCAGGTGAGGGTACGGCAACGCTTTAGGGGGAGCGTGCGTGTGAGGGCGTGGGTTAGTGTTAGCGTACGGGTTAGGATTAGGGGACGGGTGAGGGTCAGGCTTCGGGGAAGTGTTAGGGTTAGGGTTCGGGCTAGGGTTAGGGTTAGGGGACGGGGACGGTTTAGGGTCCAGGTGAGGGTACGGCAACACTTTAGGGGGAGCGTGCGTGTGAGGGCGCGGGTTAGTGTTAGCGTACGGATTAGGATTCGGGGATGGGTGAGGGTCAGGCTTCGGGGAAGGGTTAGGGTTAGGGTTCGGGCTTGGTTAGGGTTAGGGGACGGGGACTGTTTACGGTCCAGTTTTGGATACGGCTACGCTTTAGGGGTAGCGTACGTGTGAGGGCGCAGGTTAGTGTTAGCGTACGGGTTAGGATTAGGGGATGGGTGAGGGTCAGGCTTCGGGGAAGGGTTAGGGAGAGGGTTCGGTCTAGAGTTAGGGTTAGGGGACGGGGACGGTTTAGGGTCCAGGTGAGGGTACGGCAACGCTTTAGGGGGAGCGTGCGTGTGAGGGCGCGGGTTAGTGTTAGCGTACGGGTTAGGATTAGGGGACGGGTGAGGGTCAGGCTTCAGGGAAGCGTCAGGGTTAGGGTTCGGGCTAGGGTTAGGGTTAGGGCACGGGGGCGGTTTAGGGTCCAGGTGAGGGTACGGCAACCCTTTAGGGGGAGCGTGCGTGTGAGGGTGCGGGTTAGTGTTAGCGTACGGGTTAGGATTAGGGGACGGGTGAGGGTCAGGCTTCGGGGAAGGGTTAGGGTTAGGGTTCGGGCTAGGGTTAGGGGACGGGGACGGGGACGGTTTAGGGTCCAGGTGAGGGTACGGCAACGCTTTAGGGGGAGCGTGCGTGTGAGGGCGCGTGATAGTTTTAGCGTACGGGTTAGAATTAGGGGACGGGTGAGGGTCAGGCTTCGGGGAAGTGTTAGGGTTAGGGTTCGGGCTAGGGTTAGGGTTAGGGGTCGGGGACGGTTTAGGGTCCAGGTGAGGGTACGGCAACGCTTTAGGGGGAGCGTGCGTGTGAGGGCGCGGGTTAGTGTTAGCGTACGGGTGAGGGTTCGGGGACGGGTGAGTGTCAGGCTTCGGGGAAGGGTTAGGGATAGGGTTCGGGCTAGGGTTAGGGTTATGGGACAGGGACGGTTTAGGGTCCAGTTGAGTGTACGGCAACGCTTTAGGGGGAGCGTGTGTGTGAGGGCGTGGGTTAGTGTTAGCGTACGGGTTAGGATTAGGGGACGGGTGAGGGTCAGTCTTCGGGGAAGGGTTAGGGTTAGGGTTCGGGCTAGGGTTAGGGTTGGGGGACGGGGACGGTTTAGGGTCCAGGTGAGGGTACGGCAAAGCTTTAGGGGGAGCGTGCGTGTGAGGGCGCGGGTTACTGTTAGCGTACGGGTTAGGATTAGGGGACGGGTGAGTGTCAGGCTTCGGGGAAGGGTTAGGGATAGGGTTCGGGCTAGGGTTAGGGTTATGGGACAGGGATGGTTTAGGGTCCAGTTGAGTGTACGGCAGCGCTTTAGGGGGAGCGTGTGTGTGAGGGCGTGGGTTAGTGTTAGCGTACGGGTTAGGATTAGGGGACGGGTGAGGGTCAGTCTTCGGGGAAGGGTTAGGGTTAGGGTTCGGGCTAGGGTTAGGGTTAGGGGACGGGGACGGTTTAGGGTCCAGGTGAGGGTACGGCAACGCTATAGGGGGAGCGTGCGTGTGAGGGCGCGGGTTAGTGTTAGCCTACCGTTTAGGATTACGGGACGGGTGAGGGTCAGGCTTAGGGGAAGGGTTAGGGTTAGGGTTCGGGCTAGGGTTAGGGTTAGGGGACGGGGACGGTTTAGGATCCAGGTGAGGGTACGGCAACGCTTTAGGGGGAGCGTGCGTGTGAGGGCGTGGGTTAGTGTTAGCGTACGGGTTAGGATTAGGGGATGGGTGAGGGTCAGGCTTCGGGGAAGTGTTAGGGTTAGGGTTCGGGCTAGGGTTAGGGTTAGGGGTCGGGGATGGTTTAGGGTCCAGGTGAGGGTACGGCAACGCTTCAGGGTTGCGTGTGTGTGAGGGCGCGGGTTAGTGTTAGCGTACGGGTTAGGATTAGGGGACGGGTGAGGGTCAGGCTTCGGGGAAGGGTTAGGGTTAAGGTTCGGGCTAGGGTTAGGGTTAGGGGACGGGGACGGTTTAGGTTCCAGGTGAGGGTACGGCAACGCTTTAGGGGGAGCGTGCGTGTGAGGGCGCGGGTTAGTGTTAGCGTACGGATTAGGATTAGGGGACGGGTGAGGGTCAGGCTTCGGGGAAGGGTTAGGGTTATGGTTCGGGCTAGGGTTAGGGTTAGGGGAAGGGGACGGCTTAGGGTCCAGGTGAGGGTACGGCAACGCTTTAGGGGGAGAGTGCGTGTGAGGGCGCGGGTTAGTGTTAGCGTACGGGTTAGGATTAGGGTACGGGTGAGGGTCAGGCTTCGGGGAAGGGTTAGGGTTAGGGTTCGGGCTAGGGTTAGGTTTAGGGGAAGGGGACGGTTTAGGGTCCAGGTGAGGGTACGGCAACGCTTTAGGGGGAGCGTGCATGTGAGGGCGCGGGTCAGTGTTAGCGTACGGGTTAGGATTAGGGGACGGGCAGGGTCAGGCTTCGGGGAAGGGTTAGGGAGAGGTTTCCGGTTAGGGTTAGGGGACGGGGACGGTTTAGGGTCCTGGTGAGGGTATGGCAACGCTTTAGGGGCAGCGTGCATGTGAGGGCATGGGTTAGTGTTAGCGTACGGGTTAGGATTAGGGGACGGGTGAGGGTCAGGCTTCGGGGAAGGGTTAGGGTTAGGGTACGGGCTAGGGTTAGGGTTAGGGGACGGGGACGGTTTAGGATCCAGGTGAGGGTACGCCAACGCTTTAGGGGGAGCGTGCGTGTGAGGGCGTGGGTTAGTGTTAGCGTACGGGTTAGGATTAGGGAACGGGTGAGGGTCAGGCTTCGGGGAAGGGTTAGGGTTAGGGTTCGGGCTAGGGTTAGGGTTAGGGGACGGGGACGGTTTAGGGTCCAGGTGAGGGTACGGCAATGCTTTAGGGGGAGCGTGCGTCTGAGGGCGCGGGTTAGTGTTAGCGTACGGGTTAGGATTAGGGGACGGGTGAGGGTCAGGCTTCGGGGAAGGGTTAGGGTTAGGGTTCGGGCTAGGGTTAGGGTTAGGGGTCGGGGACGGTTTAGGGTCCAGGTGAGGGTACGGTAACGCTATAGGGGGAGCATGCGTGTGAGGGCGTGGGTTAGTGTTAGAGTACGCGTTAGGATTAGTGGACGGGTGAGGGTCAGGCTTCGGGGAAGGGTTAGAGTTAGGGTTCGGGCTAGGGTTAGGGTTAGGGGACGGGGACGATTTAGGGTCCAGGGGAGGGTACGGCAACGCTTTAGGGGGAGCGTGCGTGTGAGGGCGTGGGTTAGTGTTAGCGTACGGGTTAAGATTAGGGGACGGGTGACGGTCATGCTTCGGGGAAGTGTTAGTGTTAGGGTTCGGCCTAGGGTTAGGGTTAGGGTACGGGGACGGCTTAGGGTCCAGGTGAGGGTACGGCAACACTTTAGGGGGAGCGTGCGTGTGAGGGCGTGGGTTAGTGTTAGCGTACGGGTGAGGATTCGGGGACGGGTGAGGGTCAGGCTTCGGGGAAGGGTTAGGGTTAGGGTTCGGTCTTGGTTAGGGTTAGGGGACGGGGACTGTTTAGGGTCCAGGTGAGGGTACGGCAACGCTTTAGGGGGAGCGTGCGTGTGAGGGCGTGGGTTAGTGTTAGAGTACGGGTTAGGATTAGGGGACGGGTGAGGGTCAGGCTTCGGGGAAGGGTTAGGGTTAGGGTTCGGGCTAGGGTTAGGGTTAGGGGACGGGGACGGTTTAGGGTCCAGGTGAGGGTACGGCAACGCTTAAGGGGCAGCGTGCGTGTGAGCGCGGGGGTGAGTGTTAGCGTACGGGTTAGGATTAGGGGACGGGTGAGGGTCAGGCTTCAGGGAAGCGTCAGGGTTAGGGTTCGGGCTAGGATTAGGGTTAGGGCACGGGGGCAGTTTAGGGTCCAGGTGAGGGTACGGCAACGCTTTAGGGGGAGCGTGCGTGTGAGGGCCCGGGTTAGTGTTAGCGTACGGGTTAGGATTAGGGGACGGCTGAGTGTCAGGCTTCGGGGAAGGGTTAGGGTTAGGGTTCGGGCTAGGGTTAGGGTTACGGACGGGTACGGTTTAGGGTCCAGGTGAGGTTACGGCAACGCTTTAGGGGGAGCGTGCGTGTGAGGGCGCGGTTTAGTGTTAGCGTACGGGTTAGGATTAGGGGACGGGTGAGGGTCAGGCTTCGGGGAAGGGTTAGGGAGAGGGTTCGGACTAGGGTTAGGGTTAGGGGACGGGAACGGTTTAGGGTCCAGGTGAGGGTACGGCAACGCTTTAGGGGGAGCGTGCGTGTGAGGGCGCGGGTTAGTGTTAGTGTACGGGTTAGGATTAGGGGACGGGTGAGGGTCAGGCTTCGGGGAAGGGTTAGGTTTAGGGTTCGGGCTATGGTTAGGGTTACGGACGGGGACGGTTTAGGGTTCAGGTGAGGGTACGGCAACGCTTTAGGGGGAGCGTGCGTGTGAGGGCGCGGGTTAGTCTTAGTGTACGGGTTAGGATTAGGGGACGGGTGAGGGTCAGGCTTCGGGGAAGGGTTAGGGTTAGGGTTCGGGCTAGGGTTAGGGTTAGGGGTCGGGGACGGTTTAGGGTCCAGGTGAGGGTACGGCAACGCTTTAGGGGGAGCATGCGTGTGAGGGCGTGGGTTAGTGTTAGAGTACGGGTTAGGATTAGTGGACGGGTGAGGGTCAGGCTTCGGGGAAGGGTTAGAGTTAGGGTTCGGGCTAGGGTTAGGGTTAGGGGACGGGGACGGTTTAGGGTCCAGGGGAGGGTACGGCAACGCTTTAGGGGGAGCGTGCGTGTGAGGACGTGGGTTAGTGTTAGCGTACGGGTTAGGATTAGGGGACGGGTGACGGTCATGCTTCGGGGAAGTGTTAGTGTTAGGGTTCGGCCTAGGGTTAAGGTTAGGGTACGGGGACGGCTTAGGGTCCAGGTGAGGGTACGGCAACACTTTAGGGGGAGCGTGCGTGTGAGGGCGTGGGTTAGTGTTAGCGTACGGGTGAGGATTCGGGGACGGGTGAGGGTCAGGCTTCGGGGAAGGGTTAGGGTTAGGGTTCGGTCTTGGTTAGGGTTAGGGGACGGGGACTGTTCACGGTCCAGGTGAGGGTACGGCAACGCTTTAGGGGGAGCGTACGTGTGAGGGCGCGGGTTAGTGTTAGCGTACGGGTTAGGATTAGGGGATGGGTGAGGGTCAGGCTTCGGGGAAGGGTTAGGGAGAGGGTTCGGTCTAGGGTTAGGGTTAGGGGACGGGGACGGTTTAGGATCCAGGTGAGGGTACGGCAACGCTTTAGGGGGAGCGTGCGTGTGAGGGCGCGGGTTAGTGTTAGCGTACGGGTTAGGATTAGGGAACAGGTGAGGGTCAGGCTTCGGGGAAGGGTTAGGGTTAGGGTTCGGGCTAGGTTTAGGGTTAGGGGACGGGGACGGTTTAGGGTCCAGGTGAGGGTACGGCAACGCTTTAGGGGGAGCGTGCGTGTGAGGGCGCGGGTTAGTTTTAGCGTACGGATTAGGATTAGGGGACGGGTGAGGGTCAGGCTTCGGGGAAGGGTTAGGGTTATGGTTCGGGCTAGGGTTAGGGTTAGGCGTCGGGCACTGTTTAGGGTCCAGGTGAGGGTACGGCAACGCTTTAGGGGGAGCGTGCGTGTAAGGGCGTGGGTTAGTGTTAGAGTACGGGTTAGGATTAGGGGACGGGTGAGGGTCAGGCTTCGGGGAAGGGTTAGGGTTAGGGTTCGGGCTAGGGTTAGGGTTAGGGGACGGGGACGGTTTAGGGTCCAGGTGAGGGTACGGCAACGCTTAAGGGGGAGCATGCGTGTGAGCGCGGGGGTGAGTGTTAGCGTACGGGTTAGGATTAGGGGACGGGTGAGGGTCAGGCTTCAGGGAATCGTCAGGGTTAGGGTTCGGACTAGGATTAGGGTTAGGGCACGGGGGCAGTTTAGGGTCCAGGTGAGGGTACGGCAACGCTTTAGGGGGAGCGTGCGTGTGAGGGCGCGGGTTAGTGTTAGCATACGGGTTAGGATTATGGGACGGGTGAGTGTCAGGCTTCGGGGAAGGGTTAGGGTTAGGGTTCGGGCTAGGGTTAGGGTTACGGACGGGGACGGTTTAAAGTCCAGGTGAGGGTACGGCAACGCTTTAGGGGGAGCGTGCGTGTGAGGGCGCGGGTTAGTGTTAGCGTACGGGTTAGGATTAGGGGACGGTTGAGGGTCAGGCTTCGGGGAAGGGTTAGGGAGAGGGTTCGGACTAGGGTTAGGGTTAGGGGACGGGAACGGTTTAGGGTCCAGGTGAGGGTACGGCAACGCTTTAGGGGGAGCGTGCGTGTGAGGGCGCGGGTTAGTGTTAGTGTACGGGTTAGGATTAGGGGACGGGTGAGGGTCAAGCTTCGGGGAAGGGTTAGGTTTAGGGTTCGGGCTAGGGTTAGGGTTACGGACGGGGACGGTTTACGGTTCAGGTGAGGGTACGGCAACGCTTTATGGGGAGCGTGCGTGTGAGGGCGCGGGTTAGTGTTAGTGTACGGGTTAGGATTAGGGGACGGGTGAGGGTCAGGCTTCGGGGAAGTGTAAGGGTTAGGGTTCGGGCTAGGGATAGGGTTAGGAGACGGGGACCGTTTAGGGTCCAGGTGAGGGTACGGCAACGTTTTAGGGGGAGCGTGCGTGTGAGGGAGTGGGTTAATGTTAGCGTACGGGTTAGGATTAGGGGACGGGTGAGGGTCAGGCTTCGGGGAAGGGTTAGGGTTAGGGTTCGGGCTAGGGTTAGAGTTAGGCGACGGGGACGGTTTAGGGTCCAGGTGAGGGTACGGCAACGCTTTAGGGGGAGCGTGCGTGTGAGGGCGTGGGTTAGTGTTAGCGTACGGGTTAGGATTAGGGGATGGGTGAGGGTCAGGCTTCGGGGAAGGGTTAGTGTTAGGGTTCGGGCTAGGGTTAGGGTTAGGGGACGGGGATGGCTTAGGGTCCAGGTGAGGGTACGGCAACGCTTTAGGGGGAGCGTGCGTGTGAGGGCGCGGGTTAGTGTTAGCGTACGGGTTAGGATTAGGGGACAGGTGAGGGTCAGGCTTCGGGGAAGGGTAAGGGTTAGGGTTCGGGCTAGGGTTAGGGTTAGGGAATGGGGACGTTTTAGGGTCCAGGTGAGGGTACGGCAACGCTTTAGGGGGAGCGTGCGTGTGAGGGCGCGGGTTAGTGTTAGCGTACGGGTGAGGATTCGGGGACGGGTGAGCGTCAGGCTTCGGGGAAGGGTTAGGGTTAGGGTTTGGTCTTGGTTAGGGTTAGGGGACGGGGACTGTTCACGGTCCAGGTGAGGGTACGGCAACGCTTTAGGGGGAGCGTACGTGTGAGGGCGCGGGTTAGTGTTAGCGTACGGGTTAGGATTAGGGGATGGGTGAGGGTCAGGCTTCGGGGAAGGGTTAGGGAGAGGGTTCGGTCTAGGGTTAGGGTTAGGGGACGGGGACGGTTTAGGATCCAGGTGAGGGTACGGCAACGCTTTAGGGGGAGCGTGCGTGTGAGGGCGCGGGTTAGTGTTAGCGTACGGGTTAGGATTAGGGAACGGGTGAGGGTCAGGCTTCGGGGAAGGGTTAGGGTTAGGGTTCGGGCTAGGTTTAGGGTTAGGGGACGGGGACGGTTTAGGATCCAGGTGAGGGTACGGCAACGCTTTAGGGGGAGCGTGCGTGTGAGGGCGCGGGTTAGTTTTAGCGTACGGATTAGGATTAGGGGACGGGTGAGGGTCAGGCTTCGGGGAAGGGTTAGGGTTAGGGTTCGGGCTAGGGTTAGGGTTAGGGGTCGGGCACTGTTTAGGGTCCAGGTGAGGGTACGGCAACGCTTTAGGGGGAGCGTGCGTGTGAGCGCGGGGGTGAGTGTTAGCGTACGGGTTAGGATTAGGGGACGGGTTAGGGTCAGGCTTCAGGGAAGCGTCAGGGTTAGAGTTCGGACTAGGATTAGGGTTAGGGCACGGGGGCAGTTTAGGGTCCAGGTGAGGGTACGGCAACGCTTTAGGGGGAGCGTGCGTGTGAGGGCGCGGGTTAGTGTTAGCGTACGGGTTAGGATTAGGGGACGGGTGAGTGTCAGGCTTCGGGGAAGGGTTAGGGTTAGGGTTCGGGCTAGGGTTAGGGTTACGGACGGGGACGGTTTAGGGTCCAGGTGAGGGTACGGCAACGCTTTAGGGGGAGCGTGCGTGTGAGGGCGCGGGTTAGTGTTAGCGTACGGGTTAGGATTAGGGGACGGTTGAGGGTCAGGCTTCGGGGAAGGGTTAGGGAGAGGGTTCGGACTAGGGTTAGGGTTAGGGGACGGGAACGGTTTAGGGTCCAGGTGAGGGTACGGCAACGCTTTAGGGGGAGCGTGCGTGTGAGGGCGCGGGGTATTGTGAGTGTACGGGTTAGGATTAGGGGACGGGTGAGGGTCAGGCTTCGGGGAAGGGTTAGGTTTAGGGTTCGGGCTAGGGTTAGGGTTACGGACGGGGACGGTTTAGGGTTCAGGTGAGGGTACGGCAATGCTTTAGGGGGAGCGTGCGTGTGAGGGCGCGGGGTAGTGTTAGTGTACGGGTTAGGATTAGGGGACGGGTGAGGGTCAGGCTTCGGGGAAGGGTAAGGGTTAGGGTTCAGGCTAGGGATACGGTTAGGAGACGGGGACCGTTTAGGGTCCAGGTGAGGGTACGGCAACGTTTTAGGGGGAGCGTGCGTGTGAGGGAGTGGGTTAATGTTAGCGTACGGGTTAGGATTAGGGGACGGGTGAGGGTCAGGCTTCAGGGAAGGGTTAGGGTTAGGGTTCGGGCTAGGGTTAGAGTTAGGCGACGGGGACGGTTTAGGGTCCAGGTGAGGGTACGGCAACGCTTTAGGGGGAGCGTGCGTGTGAGGGCGTGGGTTAGTGTTAGCGTACGGGTTAGGATTAGGGGATGGGTGAGGGTCAGGCTTCGGGGAAGGGTTAGTGTTAGGGTTCGGGCTAGGGTTAGGGTTAGGGGACGGGGATGGCTTAGGGTCCAGGTGAGGGTACGGCAACGCTTTAGGGGGAGCGTGCGTGTGAGGGCGCGGGTTAGTGTTAGCGTACAGGTTAGGATTAGGGGACAGGTGAGGGTCAGGCTTCGGGGAAGGGTAAGGGTTAGGGTTCGGGCTAGGGTTAGGGTTAGGGAATGGGGACGGTTTAGGATCCAGGTGAGGGTACGGCAACGCTTTAGGGGGAGCGTGCGTGTGAGGGCGCGGGTTAGTGTTAGCGTACGGGTGAGGATTCGGGGACGGGTGAGGGTCAGGCTTCGGGGAAGGGTTAGGGTTAGGGTTCGTTCTTGGTTAGGGTTAGGGGACGGGGACTGTTCACGGTCCAGGTGAGGGTACGGCAACGCTTTAGTGGGAGCGTACGTGTGAGGGCGCGGGTTAGTGTTAACGTACGGGTTTGGATTAGGGGATGGGTGAGGGTCAGGCTTCGGGGAAGGGTTAGGGAGAGGGTTCGGTCTAGGGTTAGGGTTAGGGGACGGGGACGGTTTAGGATCCAGGTGAGGGTACGGCAACGCTTTAGGGGGAGCGTGCGTGTGAGGGCGCGGGTTAGTGTTAGCGTACGGGTTAGGATTAGGGAACGGGTGAGGGTCATGCTTCGGGGAAGGGTTAGGGTTAGGGTTCGGGTTAGGGTTAGGGTTAGGGGACGGGGACGGTTTAGGGTCCAGGTGAGGGTACGGCAACGCTTTAGGGAGAGCGTGCGTGTGAGGGCACGGGTTAGTGTTAGCGTACGGATTAAGATTAGGGGACGGGTGAGGGTCAGGCTTCGGGGAAGTGTTAGGGTTAGGGTTCGGGCTAGGGTTAGGGTTAGGGGTCGGGGACGGTTTAGGGTCCCGGTGAGGGTACGGCAACGCTTTAGGGGGAGCGTGCGTGTGAGGGCGCGGGTTAGTGTTTGCGTACGGGTGAGGGTTCGGGGACGGGTGAGGGTCAGGCTTCGGGGAAGGGTTAGGGTTAGGGTTCGGGCTTGGTTAGGGTTAGGGGACGGGGACTGTTCACGGTCCAGGTGAGGGTACGGCAACGCTTTAGGGGGAGCGTGCGTGTAAGGGCGCGGGTTAGTGTTAGCCTACCGGTTAGGATTACGGGACGGGTGAGGGTCAGGCTTCGGGGAAGGTTTAGGGTTAGGGTTCGGGCTAGGGTTAGGGTTAGGGGACGGGGACGGTTTAGGATCCAGGTGAGGGTACGGCAACGCTTTAGAGGGAGCGTGTGTGTGAGGGCGTGGGTTAGTGTTAGCGTACGGGTTAGGATTAGGGGATGGGTGAGGGTCAGGCTTCGGGGAAGTGTTAGGGTTAGGGTTCGGGCTAGGGTTAGGGTTAGGGGTCAGGGACGGTTTAGGGTCCAGGTGAGGGTACGGCAACGCTTTAGGGGGAGCGTGCGTGTGAGGGCGCGGGTTAGTGTTAGCGTACGGGTTAGGATTAGGGTACGGGTGAGGGTCAGGCTTCGGGGAAGGGTTAGGGTTAGGGTTCGGGCTAGGGTTAGGTTTAGGGGAAGGGGACGGTTTAGGGTCCAGGTGAGGGTACGGCAACGCTTTAGGGGGAGCGTGCGTGTGAGGGCGCGGGTCAGTGTTAGCGTACGGGTTAGGATTAGGGGACGGGTGAGGGTCAGGCTTCGGGGAAGGGTTAGGGTTAGGGTACGGGCTAGGGTTAGGGTTAGGGGACGGGGACGGTTTAGGATCCAGGTGAGGGTACGGCAACGCTTTAGGGGGAGCGTGCGTGTGAGGGCGCCGGTTAGTGTTAGCGTACGGGTTAGGATTAGGGGACGGGTGAGGGTCAGGCTTCGGGGAAGGGTTAGGGTTAGGGTACGGGCTAGGGTTAGGGTTAGGGGACGGGGACGGTTTAGGATCCAGGTGAGGGTACGGCAACGCTTTAGGGGGAGCATGCGTGTGAGGGCGCGGGTTAGTGTTAGCGTACGGGTTAGGATTAGGGAACGGGTGAGGGTCAGGCTTCGGGGAAGGGTTAGGGTTAGGGTTCGGGCTAGGGTTAGGGTTAGGGGACGGGGACGGTTTAGGGTCCAGGTGAGGGTACGGCAACGCTTTAGGGGGAGCGTGCGTGTGAGGGCGTGGGTTAGTGTTAGCGTACGGGTTAGGATTAGTGGACGTGTGAGGGTCAGGCTTCGGGGAAGGGTTAGGGTTAGGGTGCGGGCTAGGGTTAGGGTTAGGGGACGGGAACGGTTTAGGTTCCAGGTGAGGGTACGGCAACGCTTTAGGGGGAGCGTGCCTGTGAGGGCGTGGGTTAGTGTTAGCGTACGGGTGAGGATTCGGGGACGGGTGACGGTCAGGCTTCGGGGAAGTGTTAGGGTTAGGGTTCGGCCTAGGGTTAGGGTTAGGGTACGGGGACGGCTTAGAGTCCAGGTGAGGGTACGGCAACACTTTAGGGGGAGCATGCGCGTGAGGGCGCGGGTTAGTGTTAGCGTACGGGTGAGGATTCGGGGACGGGTGAGGGTCAGGCTTCGGGGAAGGGTTAGGGTTAGGGTTCGGTCTACGGTTAGGGTTAGGGGACGGGGACTGTTCACGGTCCAGGTGAGGGTACGGCAACGCTTTAGGGGGAGCGTACGTGTGAGGGTGCGGCTTAGTGTTAGCGTACGGGTTAGGATTAGGTTACGGGTGAGGGTCAGGCTTCGGGGAAGGGTTAGGGTTAGGGTACGGGCTAGGGTTAGTGTTAGGGGACGGGGACGGTTTAGGGTCCAGGTGAGGGTACGGCAACGCTTTAGGGGGAGCGTGCGTGTGAGGGCGCGGGTTAGTGTTAGCGTATGGATTAGGATTAGGGGACGGGTGAGGGTCAGGCTTCGGGGAAGTGTTAGGGTTAGGGTTCGGGCTAGGGTTAGAGTTAGGTGTCGGGCACGGTTTAGGGTCCAGGTGAGGGTACGGCAACGCTTTAGGGGGAGCGTGTGTGTGAGGGCGTGGGTTAGTGTTAGAATACGGGTTAGGATTAGGGGACGGATGAGGGTCAGGCTTCGGGGAAGGGTTAGGGTTAAGGTTCGTGCTAGGGTTAGGGTTAGGGGACGGGGACGGTTTAGGGTCCAGGTGAGGGTACGGCACCGCTTTAGGGGGAGCGTGCGTGTGAGGGCGCGGGTTAGTGTTAGCGTAAGGGTTAGGATTAGGGGACGTGTGAGTGTCAGGCTTCGGGGAAGGGTTAGGGTTAGGGTTCGGGCTAGGGTTAGGGTTACGGACGGGGACGGTTTAGGGTCCAGGTGAGGGTACGGCAACGCTTTAGGGGGAGCGTGCGTGTGAGGGCGCGGGTTAGTGTTAGCGTACGGGTTAGGATTAGGGGACGGTTGAGGGTCAGGCTTCGGGGAAGGGTTAGGGAGAGGGTTCGGACTAGGGTTAGGGTTAGGGGACGGGAACGATTTAGGGTCCAGGTGAGGGTACGGCAACGCTTTAGGGGGAGCGTGCGTGTGAGGGCGCGGGTTAGTGTCAGTGTACGTGTTAGGATTAGGGGACGGTTGAGGGTCAGGCTTCGGGGAAGGGTTAGGGAGAGGGTTCGGGCTAGGGTTAGAGTTAGGCGACGGGGACGGTTTAGGTTCCAGGTGAGGGTACGGCAACGCTTTAGGGAGAGCGTGCGTGTGAGGGCACGGGTTAGTGTTAGCGTACGGGTTAGGATTAGGGGATGGGTGAGGGTCAGGATTCGGGGAAGGGTTAGTGTTAGGGTTCGGGCTAGTTTTAGGGTTAGGGGACGGGGACGGCTTAGGGTCCAGGTGAGGGTACGGCAACGCTTTAGGGGGAGCGTGCGTGTGAGGGCGCGGGTTAGTGTTAGCGTACGGGTTAGGATTAGGGGACAGGTGAGAGTCAGGCTTCAGGGAAGTGTAAGGGTTAGGGTTCGGGCTAGGTTTAGGGTTAGAGAATGGGGACGTTTTAGGGTCCAGGTGAGGGTACGGCAACGCTTTAGGGGGAGCGTGCGTGTGAGGGCGCGGGTTAGTGTTAGCGTACGGGTGAGGATTCGGGGACGGGTGAGGGTCAGGCTTCGGAGAAGGGTTAGGGTTAGGGTTCGGTCTTGGTTAGGGTTAGGGGACGGGGACTGTTCACGGTCCAGGTGAGGGTACGGCAACGCTTTAGTGGGAGCGTACGTGTGAGGGCGCGGGTTAGTGTTAGCGTACGGGTTAGGATTAGGGGACGGGTGAGGGTCAGGCTTCGGGGAAGGGTTAGGGAGAGGGTTCGGTCTACGGTTAGGGTTAGGGGATGGGGACGGTTTAGGATCCAGGTGAGGGTACGGCAACGCTTTAGGGGGAGCGTGAGTGTGAGGGCGCGGGTTAGTGTTAGCGTACGGGTTAGGATTAGGGAACGGGTGAGGGTCAGGCTTCGGGGAAGGGTTAGGGTTAGGGTTCGGGCTAGGGTTAGGGTTAGGGGACGGGGACGGTTTAGGGTCCAGGTGAGGGTACGGCAACGCTTTAGGGAGAGCGTGCGTGTGAGGGCGCGGGTTAGTGTTAGCGTACGGATTAAGATTAGGGGACGGGTGAGGGTCAGGCTTCGGGGAAGTGTTAGGGTTAGGGTTCGGGCTAGGGTTAGGGTTAGGGGTCGGGGACGCTTTAGGGTCCAGGTGAGGGTACGGCAACGCTTTAGGGGGAGCGTGCGTGTGAGGGCGCGGGTTAGTGTTAGCGTACGGGTTAGGATTAGGGTACGGGTGAGGGTCAGGCTTCGGGGAAGGGTTAGGGTTAGGGTTCGGGCTAGGGTTAGGTTTAGGGGAAGGGGACGGTTTAGGGTCCAGGTGAGGGTACGGCAACGCTTTAGGGGGAGCGTGCGTGTGAGGGCGCGGGTCAGTGTTAGCGTACGGGTTAGGATTAGGGGACGGGTGAGGGTCAGGCTTCGGGGAAGGGTTAGGGTTAGGGTTCGGGCTTGGTTAGGGTTAGGGGACGGGGACTGTTCACGGTCCAGGTGAGGGTACGGCAATGCTTTAGGGGGAGCGTACGTGTGAGGGCGTGGGTTAGTGTTAGCGTACGGGTTAGGATTAGGGGATGGGTGAGGGTCAGGCTTCGGGGAAGGGTTAGGGAGAGGGTTCGGTCTAGAGTTAGGGTTAGGGGACGGGGACGGTTCAGGGTCCAGGTGAGGGTACGGCAACGCTTTAGGGGGAGCGTGCGTGTGAGGGCGTGGGTCAGTGTTAGCGTACGGGTTAGGATTAGGGGACGGGTGAGGGTCAGGCTTCGGGGAAGGGTTAGGGTTAGGGTTCGGGCTAGGGTTAGGGTTAGGGGACGGGGACGGTTTAGGTTCCAGGTGAGGGTACGGCAACGCTTTAGGGGGAGCGTGCGTGTGAGGGCGCGGGTTAGTGTTAGCGTACGGGTTAGGATTAGGGGACGGGTGAGTGTCAGGCTTCGGGGAAGGGTTAGGGATAGGGTTCGGGCTAGGGTTAGGGTTATGGGACAGGGACGGTTTAGGGTCCAGTTGAGTGTACGGCAACGCTTTAGGGGGAGCGTGTGTGTGAGGGCGTGGGTTAGTGTTAGCGTACGGGTTAGGATTAGGGGACGGGTGAGGGTCAGTCTTCGGGGAAGGGTTAGGGTTAGGGTTCGGGCTAGGGTTTGGGTTAGGGGACGGGGACGGTTTAGGGTCCAGGTGAGGGTACGGCAAAGCTTTAGGGGGAGCGTGCGTGTGAGGGCGCGGGTTAGTGTTAGCGTACGGGTTAGGATTAGGGGACGGGTGAGGGTCAGGCTTCGGGGAAGGGTTAGGGTTAGGGTTCGGGCTAGGGTTAGGGTTAGGGGACGGGGACGGTTTAGGGTCCAGGTGAGGGTACGGCAACGCTATAGGGGGAGCGTGCGTGTGAGGGCGCGGGTTAGTGTTAGCCTACCGGTTAGGATTACGGGAGGGGTGAGGGTCAGGCTTCAGGGAAGGTTTAGGGTTAGGGTTCGGGCTAGGGTTAGGGTTAGGGGACGGGGACGGTTTAGGATCCAGCTGAGGGTATGGCAACGCTTTAGGGGGAGCGTGCGTGTGAGGGCGTGGGTTAGTGTTAGCGTACGGTTTAGGATTAGGGGATGGGTGAGGGTCAGGCTTCGGGGAAGTGTTAGGGTTAGGGTTCGGGCTAGGGTTAGGGTTAGGGGTCGGGGACGGTTTAGGGTCCAGGTGAGGGTACGGCAACGCTTTAGGGGGAGCGTGCGTGTGAGGGCGCGGGTTAGTGTTAGCGTACGGGTTAGGATTAGGGGACGGGTGAGGGTCAGGCTTCGGGGAAGGGTTAGGGTTAGGGTTCGGGCTAGGGTTAGGGTTAGGGGACGGGGACGGTTTAGGGTCCAGGTGAGGGTATGGCAACGCTTTAGGGGGAGCGTGCGTGTGAGGGCGTGGGTTAGTGTTAGCGTACGGGTTAGGATTAGGGGACGGGTGAGGGTCAGGCTTCGGGAAAGGGTTAGGGTTAAGGTTCGGGCTAGGGTTAGGGTTAGGGGACGGGGACGGTTTAGGGTCCAGGTGAGGGTACGGCAACGCTTTAGGGGGAGCGTGCGTGTGAGGGCGCGGGTTAGTGTTAGCGTACGGATTAGGATTAGGGGACGGGTGCGGGTCAGGCTTCGGGGAAGGGTTAGGGTTATGGTTCGGGGTAGGGTTAGGGTTAGGGGAAGGGGACGGCTTAGGGTCCAGGTGAGGGTACGGCAACGCTTTAGGGGGAGCGTGCGTGTGAGGGCGCGGGTTAGTGTTAGCGTACGGGTTAGGATTAGGGTACGGGTGAGGGTCAGGCTTCGGGGAAGGGTTAGGGTTAGGGTTCGGGCTAGGGTTAGGTTTAGAGGAAGGGGACGGTTTAGGGTCCAGGTGAGGGTACGGCAACGCTTTAGGGGGAGCGTGCGTGTGAGGGCGCGGGTCAGTGTTAGCGTACGGGTTAGGATTAGGGGACGGGTGAGGGTCAGGCTTCGGGGAAGGGTAAGGGTTAGGGTTCGGGCTAGGGTTAGGGTTAGGGGATGGGGACGTTTTAGGGTCCAGGTGAGGGTACGGCAATGCTTTAGGGGGAGCGTGCGTGTGAGGGCGCGGGTTAGTGTTAGCGTACGGGTTAGGATTAGGGGACGGGTGAGGGTCAGGCTTCGGGGAAGGGTTAGGGTTGGGGTTCGGGCTAGGGTTAGAGTTACGGGACGGGGACGGTTTAGGGTCCAGGTGAGGGTACGGCAACACTTTAGGGGGAGCGTGCGTGTGAGGGCGTGGGTTAGTGTTAGCGTACGGGTTAAGATTTGGGGACGGGTGAGGGTCAGGCTTCGGGGAAGGGTTAGGGATAGGGTTCGGGCTAGGGTTAGGGTTAGGGGACGGGGACGGTTTAGGGTCCAGGGGAGTGTACGGCAATGCTTTAGGGGGAGCGTGCGTGTGAGGGCGTGGGTTAGTGTTAGCGTACGGGTTAGGATTAGGGGACGGGTGAGGGTCAGGCTTCGGGGAAGTGTTAGGGTTAGGGTTCGGGCTAGGGTTAGGGTTAGGGGACGGGGACGGTTTAGGGTCCAGGTGAGGGTACGGCAACACTTTAGGGGGAGCGTGCGTGTGAGGGCGCGGGTTAGTGTTAGCGTACGGATGAGGATTCGGGGACGGGTGAGGGTCAGGCTTCGGGGAAGGGTTAGGGTTAGGGTTCGGGCTTGGTTAGGGTTAGGGGACGGGGACTGTTTACGGTCCAGTTTTGGGTACGGCTACGCTTTAGGGGGAGCGTACGTGTGAGGGCGCAGGTTAGTGTTAGCGTACGGGTTAGGATTAGGGGATGGGTGAGGGTCAGGCTTCGGGGAAGGGTTAGGGAGAGGGTTCGGTCTAGAGTTAGGGTTAGGGGACGGGGACGGTTTAGGGTCCAGGTGAGGGTACGGCAACGCTTTAGGGGGAGTGTGCGTGTGAGTGCGTGGGTTAGTGTTAGCGTACGGGTTAGGATTAGGGGACGGGTGAGGGTCAGGCTTCGGGGAAGGGTTAGGGTTAGGGTTCGGGCTAGGGTTAGGGTTAGGGGTCGGGGACGGTTTAGGGTCCAGGAGAGGGTACGGCAACGCTTTAGGGGGAGAGTGCGTGTGAGGGCGCGGGTTAGTGTTAGCGTACGGGTTAGGATTAGGGGACGGGTGAGGGTCAGGCTTTTGGGAAGGGTTAGGGTTAGGGTTCGGGCTAGGGTTAGGGTTAGGGGACGGGGACGGTTTAGGGTCCAGGTGAGGGTACGGCAACGCTTTAGGGGGAGCGTGCGTGTGAGGTCGTGGGTTAGTGTTAGCATACGGGTTAGGATTAGGGGACGGGTGAGGGTCAGGCTTCGGGGAAGGGTTAGGGTTAAGGTTCGGGCTAGGGTTAGGGTTAGGGGACGGGGACGGTTTAGGGTCCAGGTGAGGGTACGGCAACGCTTTAGGGGGTCGTGCGTGTGAGGGCGCGGGTTAGTGTTAGCATACGGATTAGGATTAGGGGACGGGTGAGGGTCAGGCTTCGGAGAAGGGTTAGGGTTATGGTTCGGGCTAGGGTTAGGGTTAGGGGAAGGGGACGGCTTAGGGTCCAGGTGAGGGTACGGCAACGCTTTAGGGGGAGCGTGCGTGTGAGGGCGCGGGTTAGTGTTAGCGTACGGGTTAGGATTAGGGTACGGGTGAGGGTCAGGCTTCGGGGAAGGGTTAGGGTTAGGGTTCGGGCTAGGGTTAGGTTTAGGGGAAGGGGACGGTTTAGGGTCCAGGTGAGGGTACGGCAACGCTTTAGGGGGAGCGTGCGTGTGAGGGCGCGGGTCAGTGTTAGCGTACGGGTTAGGATTAGGGGACGGGTGAGGGTCAGGCTTCGGGGAAGGGTTAGGGTTAGGGTTCGGGCTTGGTTAGGGTTAGGGGACGGGGACTGTTCACGGTCCAGGTGAGGGTACGGCAACGCTTTAGGGGGAGCGTACGTGTGAGGGCGTGGGTTAGTGTTAGCGTACGGGTTAGGATTAGGGGATGGGTGAGGGTCAGGCTTCGGGGAAGGGTTAGGGAGAGGGTTCGGTCTAGGGTTAGGGTTAGGGGACGGGGACGGTTCAGGGTCCAGGTGAGGGTACGGCAACGCTTTAGGGGGAGCGTGCGTGTGAGGGCGTGGGTCAGTGTTAGCGTACGGGTTAGGATTAGGGGACGGGTGAGGGTCAGGCTTCGGGGAAGGGTTAGGGTTAGGGTTCGGGCTAGGGTTAGGGTTAGGGGACGGGGACGGTTTAGGTTCCAGGTGAGGGTACGGCAACGCTTTAGGGGGAGCGTGCGTGTGAGGGCGCGGGTTAGTGTTAGCGTACGGGTTAGGATTAGGGGACGGGTGAGTGTCAGGCTTCGGGGAAGGGTTAGGGATAGGGTTCGGGCTAGGGTTAGGGTTATGGGACAGGGACGGTTTAGGGTCCAGTTGAGTGTACGGCAACGTTTTAGGGGGAGCGTGTGTGTGAGGGCGTGGGTTAGTGTTAGCGTACGGGTTAGGATTAGGGGACGGGTGAGGGTCAGTCTTCGGGGAAGGGTTAGGATTAGGGTTCGCGCTAGGGTTTGGGTTAGGGGACGGGGACGGTTTAGGGTCCAGGTGAGGGTACGGCAAAGCTTTAGGGGGAGCGTGCGTGTGAGGGCGCGGGTTAGTGTTAGCGTACGGGTTAGGATTAGGGGACGGGTGAGGGTCAGGCTTCGGGGAAGGGTTAGGGTTAGGGTTCGGGCTAGGGTTAGGGTTAGGGGACGGGGACGGTTTAGGGTCCAGGTGAGGGTACGGCAACGCTATAGGGGGAGCGTGCGTGTGAGGGCGCGGGTTAGTGTTAGCCTACCGGTTAGGATTACGGGACGGGTGAGGGTCAGGCTTCAGGGAAGGTTTAGGGTTAGGGTTCGGGCTAGGGTTAGGGTTAGGGGACGGGGACGGTTTAGGATCCAGCTGAGGGTACGGCAACGCTTTAGGGGGAGCGTGCGTGTGAGGGCGTGGGTTAGTGTTAGCGTACGGGTTAGGATTAGGGGATGGGTGAGGGTCAGGCTTCGGGGAAGTGTTAGGGTTAGGGTTCGGGCTAGGGTTAGGGTTAGGGGTCGGGGACGGTTTAGGGTCCAGGTGAGGGTACGGCAACGCTTTAGGGGGAGCGTGCGTGTGAGGGCGCGGGTTAGTGTTAGCGTACGGGTTAGGATTAGGGGACGGGTGAGGGTCAGGCTTCGGGGAAGGGTTAGGGTTAGGGTTCGGGCTAGGGTTAGGGTTAGGGGACGGGGACGGTTTAGGGTCCAGGTGAGGGTATGGCAACGCTTTAGGGGGAGCGTGCGTGTGAGGGCGTGGGTTAGTGTTAGCGTACGGGTTAGGATTAGGGGACGGGTGAGGGTCAGCCTTCGGGGAAGGGTTAGGGTTAAGGTTCGGGCTAGGGTTAGGGTTAGGGGACGGGGACGGTTTAGGGTCCAGGTGAGGGTACGGCAACGCTTTAGGGGGAGCGTGCGTGTGAGGGCGCGGGTTAGTGTTAGCGTACGGATTAGGATTAGGGGACGGGTGCGGGTCAGGCTTCGGGGAAGGGTTAGGGTTATGGTTCGGGCTAGGGTTAGGGTTAGGGGAAGGGGACGGCTTAGGGTCCAGGTGAGGGTACGGCAACGCTTTAGGGGGAGCGTGCGTGTGAGGGCGCGGGTTAGTGTTAGCGTACGGGTTAGGATTAGGGTACGGGTGAGGGTCAGGCTTCGGGGAAGGGTTAGGGTTAGGGTTCGGGCTAGGGTTAGGTTTAGAGGAAGGGGACGGTTTAGGGTCCAGGTGAGGGTACGGCAACGCTTTAGGGGGAGCGTGCGTGTGAGGGCGCGGGTCAGTGTTAGCGTACGGGTTAGGATTAGGGGACGGGTGAGGGTCAGGCTTCGGGGAAGGGTAAGGGTTAGGGTTCGGGCTAGGGTTAGGGTTAGGGGATGGGGACGTTTTAGGGTCCAGGTGAGGGTACGGCAATGCTTTAGGGGGAGCGTGCGTGTGAGGGCGCGGGTTAGTGTTAGCGTACGGGTTAGGATTAGGGGACGGGTGAGGGTCAGGCTTTGGGGAAGGGTTAGGGTTGGGGTTCGGGCTAGGGTTAGAGTTACGGGACGGGGACGGTTTAGGGTCCAGGTGAGGGTACGGCAACGCTTTAGGGGGAGCGTGCGTGTGAGGGCGTGGGTTAGTGTTAGCGTACGGGTAAAGATTTGGGGACGGGTGAGGGTCAGGCTTCGGGGAAGGGTTAGGGAGAGGGTTCGGGCTAGGGTTGGGGTTAGGGGACGGGGACGGTTTAGGGTCCAGGGGAGTGTACGGCAATGCTTTAGGGGGAGCGTGCGTGTGAGGGCGTGGGTTAGTGTTAGCGTACGGGTTAGGATTAGGGGACGGGTGAGGGTCAGGCTTCGGGGAAGTGTTAGGGTTAGGGTTCGGGCTAGGGTTAGGGTTAGGGGACGGGGACGGTTTAGGTTCCAGGTGAGGGTACGGCAACACTTTAGGGGGAGCGTGCGTGTGAGGGCGCGGGTTAGTGTTAGCGTACGGATGAGGATTCGGGGACGGGTGAGGGTCAGGCTTCGGGGAAGGGTTAGGGTTAGGGTTCGGGCTTGGTTAGGGTTAGGGGACGGGGACTGTTTACGGTCCAGTTTTGGGTACGGCTACGCTTTAGGGGGAGCGTACGTGTGAGGGCGCAGGTTAGTGTTAGCGTACGGGTTAGGATTAGGGGACGGGTGAGGGTCAGGCTTTTGGGAAGGGTTAGGGTTAGGGTTCGGGTTAGGGTTAGGGTTAGGGGACGGGGACGGTTTAGGGTCCAGGGGAGGGTACGGCAACGCTTTAGGGGGAGCGTGCGTGTGAGGTCGTGGGTTAGTGTTAGCATACGGGTTAGAATTAGGGGACGGGTGAGGGTCAGGCTTTGGGGAAGGTTTAGGGTTAAGGTTCGGGCTAGGGTTAGGGTTAGGGGACGGGGACGGTTTAGGGTCCAGGTGAGGGTACGGCAACGCTTTAGGGGGTCGTGCGTGTGAGGGCGCGGGTTAGTGTTAGCGTACGGATTAGGATTAGGGGACGGGTGAGGGTCAGGCTTCGGGGAAGGGTTAGGGTTATCGTTCGGGCTAGGGTTAGGGTTAGGGGAAGGGGACGGCTTAGGGTCCAGGTGAGGGTACGGCAACGCTTTAGGGGGAGCGTGCGTGTGAGGGCGCGGGTTAGTGTTAGCGTACGGGTTAGGATTAGGTTACGGGTGAGGGTCAGGCTTTGGGGAAGGGTTAGGGTTAGGGTTCGGGCTAGGGTTAGGTTTAGGGTAAGGGGACGGTTTAGGGTCCAGGTGAGGGTACGGCAACGCTTTAGGGGGAGCGTGTGTGTGAGGGCACGGGTCAGTGTTAGCGTACGGGTTAGGATTAGGGGACGGGTGAGGGTCAGGCTTCGGGGAAGGGTTAAGGTTAGGGTACGGGCTAGGGTTAGGGTTAGGGGACGGGGACGGTTTAGGATCCAGGTGAGGGTACGGCAACGCTTTAGGGGGAGCGTGCGTGTGACGGCGTGGGTTAGTGTTAGCGTACGGGTTAGGATTAGGGGACGGGTGAGTGTCAGGCTTCGGGGAAGGGTTAGGGTTAGGGTTCGGGCTAGGGTTAGGGTTAGGGGTCGGGGACGGTTTAGGGTCCAGGTGAGGGTACGGCAACGCTTTAGGGGGAGCGTGCGTGTGAGGGCGTGGGTTAGTGTTAGAGTACGGGTTAGGATTAGTGGACGGGTGAGGGTCAGCCTTCGGGGAAGGGTTAGGGTTAGGGTTCGGGCTAGGGTTAGGGTTAGGGGACGGGGACGGTTTAGGGTCCAGGGGAGTGTACGGCAACGCTTTAGGGGGAGCGTGCGTGTGAGGGCGTGGGTTAGTGTTAACGTACGGGTTAGGATTAGGGGACGGGTGAGTGTCAGGCTTCGGGGAAGTGTTAGGGTTAGGGTTCGGGCTAGGGTTAGGGTTAGGGTACGGGGACGGCTTAGGGTCCAGGTGAGGGTACGGCAACACTTTAGGAGGAGCGTGCGTGTGAGGGCGTGGGTTAGTGTTAGCGTACGGGTGAGGATTCGTGGACGGGTGAGGGTCAGGCTTCGTGGAAGGTTTAGGGTTAGGGTTCGGGCTAGGGTTAGGGTAGGGGACGGGGACGGTTTATTGTCCAGGTGAGGGTACGGCAACGCTTTAGGGGGAGCGTGCGTGTGAGGGCGCGGGTTAGTGTTAGCGTACGGATTAGGATTAGGGGACGGGTGAGGGTCAGGCTTCGGGGATGGTTTAGGGTTAGGGTTCGGGCTAGGGTTAGGGTTAGGGGTCGGGGACGGTTTAGGGTCCAGGTGAGGGTACGGCAACGCTTTAGGGGGAGCGTGCGTGTGAGGGCGCGGGTTAGTGTTAGTGTACGGGTTAGGATAGGGGACGGGTGAGGGTCAGGCTTCGGGGAAGGGTTAGGTTTAGGGTTCGGGCTAGGGTTAGGGTTACGGACGGGGACGGTTTAGGGTTCAGGTGAGGGTACGGCAACGCTTTAGGGGGAGCGTGCGTGTGAGGGCGCGGGTTAGTGTTAGTGTACGGGTTAGGATTAGGGGACGGGTGAGGTTCAGGCTTCGGGGAAGGGTAAGGGTTAGGGTTCGGGCTAGGGATAGGGTTAGGGGACGGGGACCGTTTAGGGTCCAGGTGAGGGTACGGCAACGCTTTAGGGGGAGCGTACGTTTGAGGGCGTGGGTTAGTGTTAGCGTACGGGTTAGGATTAGGGGATGGGTGAGAGTCAGGCTTCGGGGAAGGGTTAGGGAGAGGGTTCGGTCTACGGTTAGGGTTAGGGGACGGGGACGGTTTAGGATCCAGGTGAGGGTACGGCAACGCTTTAGGGGGAGCGTGCGTGTGAGGGCGCGGGTTAGCGTTAGCGTACGGGTTAGGATTAGGGAACGGGTGAGGGTCAGGCTTCGGGGAAGGGTTAGGGTTAGGGTTCGGGCTAGTGTTAGGGTTAGGGGACGGGGACGGTTTAGGGTCCAGGTGAGGGTACGGCAACGCTTTAGGGGGAGCGTGCGTGTGAGGGCGCGGGTCAGTGTTAGCGTACGGGTTAGGATTAGGGGACGGGTGAGGGTCAGGCTTCGGGGAAGTGTTAGGGTTAGGGTTCGGGCTAGGGTTAGGGTTAGGGGTCGGGGACGGTTTAGGGTCCAGGTGAGGGTACAGCAAC
Organism: Delphinus delphis; assembly: GCF_949987515.2. Taxonomy (NCBI): domain Eukaryota; kingdom Metazoa; phylum Chordata; class Mammalia; order Artiodactyla; family Delphinidae; genus Delphinus; species Delphinus delphis. The sequence goes on along the minus strand of NC_082685.1, from coordinate 1,084,366 downwards.
GCTTTAGGGGGAGCGTGCGTGTGAGGGCGTGGGTTAGTGTTAGAGTACGGGTTAGGATTAGCGGACGGGTGAGGGTCAGGCTTCGGGGAAGGGTTAGGGTTAGGGTTCGGGCTAGGGTTAGGGTTAGGGGACGGGGACGGTTTAGGGTCCAGGTGAGAGTACGGCAACGCTTAAGTGGGAGCGTGCGTGTGAGGGCGGGGGTGAGTTTTAGCGTACGGGTTAGGATTAGGGGACGGGTGAGGGTCAGGCTTCAGGGAAGCGTCAGGGTTAGGGTTCGGGCTAGGGTTAGGGTTAGGGCACGGGGGCAGTTTAGGGTCCAGGTGAGGGTACGGCAACGCTTTAGGGGGAGCCTGCGTGTGAGGGCGCGGGTTAGTGTTAGCGTACGGGTTAGGATTAGGGGACGGTTGAGTGTCAGGCTTCGGGGAAGGGTTAGGGTTAGGGTTCGGGCTAGGGTTAGGGTTACGGACGGGGACGGTTTAGGGTTCAGGTGAGGGTACGGCAACGCTTTAGGGGGAGCGTGCGTGTGAGGGCGCGGGTTAGTGTTAGCGTACGGGTTAGAATTAGGGGACGGGTGACGGTCAGGCTTCGGGGAAGTGTTAGGGAGAGGTTTCGGGCTAGGGTTAGGGTTAGGGGACGGGGACAGTTTAGGGTCCAGGTGAGGGTACGGCAACGCTTTAGGGGGAGCGTGCGTGTGAGGGCACGGGTTAGTGTTAGCGTACGGGTTAGGATTAGGGGATGGGTGAGGGTCAGGCTTCGGGGAAGGGTTAGTGTTAGGGTTCGGGCTAGGGTTAGGGTTAGGGGACGGGGACGGCTTAGGGTCCAGGTGAGGGTAAGGCAACGCTTTAGGGGGAGCGTGCGTGTGAGGGCGCGGGTTAGTGTTAGCGTACGGGTTAGGATTAGGGGACAGGTGAGGGTCAGGCTTCGGGGAAGGGTAAGGGTTAGGGTTCGGGCTAGGTTTAGGGTTAGGGGATGGGGACGTTTTAGGGTCCAGGTGAGGGTACGGCAATGCTTTAGGGGGAGCGTGCGTGTGAGGGCGCGGGTTAGTGTTAGCGTACGGGTTAGGATTAGGGGACGGGTGAGGGTCAGGCTTCGGGGAAGGGTTAGGGTTGGGGTTCGGGCTAGGGTTAGAGTTACGGGACGGGGACGGTTTAGGGTCCAGGTGAGGGTACGGCAACGCTTTAGGGGGAGCGTGCGTGTGAGGGCGCGGGTTAGTGTTAGCGTACGGGTTAAGATTTGGGGACGGGTGAGGGTCAGGCTTCGGGGAAGGGTTAGGGATAGGGTTCGGGCTAGGGTTAGGGTTAGGGGACGGGGACGGTTTAGGGTCCAGGGGAGTGTACGGCAATGCTTTAGGGGGAGCGTGTGTGTGAGGGCGTGGGTTAGTGTTAGCGTACGGGTTAGGATTAGGGGACGGGTGAGGGTCAGGCTTCGGGGAAGTGTTAGGGTTAGGGTTCGGGCTAGGGTTAGGGTTAGGGGACGGGGACGGTTTAGGGTCCAGGTGAGGGTACGGCGACACTTTAGGGTGAGCGTGCGTGTGAGAGCGCGGGTTAGTGTTAGCGTACGGGTGAGGATTCGGGGACGGGTGAGGGTCAGGCTTCGGGGAAGGGTTAGGGTTAGGGTTCGGGCTTGGTTAGGGTTAGGGGACGGGGACTGTTTACGGTCCAGTTGAGGGTACGGCAATGCTTTAGGGGGAGCGTACGTGTGAGGGCGCAGGTTAGTGTTAGCGTATGGGTTAGGATTAGGGGATGGGTGAGGGTGAGGCTTCGGGGAAGGGTTAGGGAGAGGGTTCGTTCTAGGGTTAGGGTTAGGGGACGGGGACGGTTTAGGGTCCAGGTGAGGGTACGGCAACGCTTTAGGGGGAGTGTGCGTGTGAGGGCGTGGGTTAGTGTTAGCGTACGGGTTAGGATTAGGGGACGGGTGAGGGTCAGGCTTCGGGGAAGGGTTAGGGAGAGGGTTCGTTCTAGGGTTAGGGTTAGGGGACGGGGACGGTTTAGGGTCCAGGTGAGGGTACGGCAACGCTTTAGGGGGAGCGTGCGTGTGAGGGCGTGGGTTAGTGTTAGCGTACGGGTTAGGATTAGGGGACGGGTGAGGGTCAGGCTTCGGGGAAGTGTTAGGGTTAGGGTTCGGGCTAGGGTTAGGGTTAGGGGTCGGGGACGGTTTAGGGTCAAGGAGAGGGTACGGCAACGCTTTAGGGGGAGCGTGCGTGTGAGGGCGCGGGTTAGTGTTAGCGTACTGGTTAGGATTAGGGGACGGGTGAGGGTCAGGCTTCGGGGAAGGGTTAGGGTTAGGGTTCGGGCTAGGGTTAGGGTTAGGGGACGGGGACGGTTTAGGGTCCAGGTGAGGGTACGGCAACGCTTTAGGGGGAGCGTGCGTGTGAGGGCGTGGGTTAGTGTTAGCGTACGGGTTAGGATTAGGGGACGGGTGAGGGTCAGGCTTTGGGGAAGGGTTAGGGTTAAGGTTCGGGCTAGGGTTAGGGTTAGGGGACGGGGACGGTTTAGGGTCCAGGTGAGGGTACGGCAACGCTTTAGGGGGAGCGTGCGTGTGAGGGCGCGGGTTAGTGTTAGCGTACGGATTAGGATTAGGGGACGGGTGAGTTTCAGGCTTCGGGGAAGGGTTAGGGTTATGGTTCGGGCTAGGGTTAGGGTTAGGGGAAGGGGACGGCTTAGGGTCCAGGTGAGGGTACGGCAACGCTTTAGGGCGAGCGTGCGTGTGAGGGCGTGGGTTAGTGTTAGCGTACGGGTTAGGATTAGGGTACGGGTGAGGGTCAGGCTTCGGGGAAGGGTTAGGGTTAGGGTTCGGGCTAGGGTTAGGGTTAGGGAAAGGGGACTGTTTAGGGTCCAGGTGAGGGTACGGCAACGCTAGAGGGGGAGCGTGCGTGTGAGGGCGCGGGTCAGTGTTAGCGTACGGGTTAGGATAAGGGGACGGGTGAGGGTCAGGCTTCGGGGAAGGGTTAGGGAGAGGTTTCCGGTTAGGGTTAGGGGACGGGGACGGTTTAGGGTCCAGGTGAGGGTATGGCAACGCTTTAGGGGGAGCGTGCATGTGAGGGCGTGGGTTAGTGTTAGCATACGGGTTAGGATTAGGGGACGGGTGAGGGTCAGGCTTCGCGGAAGTGTTTGGGTTAGGGTACGGGCTAGGGTTACGGTTAGGGAACGGGGACGGCTTAGGATCCAGGTGAGGGTGCGGCAACGCTTTAGGGGGAGCGTGCGCGTGAGGGCACGGGTTGGTGTTAGCGTACAGGTTAGGATTAGGGGACGGGTGAGGGTCAGGCTCCGGGGAAGGGTTAGGGTTAGGGTTCGGGCTAGGGTTAGGTTTAGGGTTATGGGACGGTTTAGGGTCCAGGTGAGGGTACGGCAACGCTTTAGGGGGAGCGTGCGTGTGAGGGCGCGGGTTAGTGTTAGCGTACGGGTTAGGATTAGGGGACGGGTGAGGGTCAGGCTTCGGGGAAGGGTTAGGGTTAGGGTTCGGGCTAGGGTTAGGGTTAGGGGACGGGGACGGTTTAGGGTCCAGGTGAGGGTACGGCAACGCTTTAGGTGGAGCGTGCGTGTGAGGGCGTGGGTTAGTGTTAGCGTACAGGTTAGGATTAGGGGACGGGTGAGTGTCAGGCTTCGGGGAAGGGTTAGGGTTAGGGTTCAGGCTAGGGTTAGGGTTAGGGGATGGGGACGTTTTAGGGTCCAGGTGAGTGTACGGCAACGCTTTAGGGGGAGCGTGCGTGTGAGGGCGCGGGTTAGTGTTAGCGTACGGGTGAGGATTAAGGGACGGGTGAGGGTCAGGCTTCGGGGAAGGTTTAGGGTTAGGGTTCGGTCTTGGTTAGGGTTAGGGGACGGGGACTGTTCACGGTCCAGGTGAGGGTATGGCAACGCTTTAGGGGGAGCGTACGTGTGAGGGCGCGGGTTAGTGTTAGCGTACGGGTTAGGATTAGGGGATGGGTGAGGGTCAGGCTTCGGGGAAGGGTTAGGGAGAGGGTTAGGTCTACGGTTAGGGTTAGGGGACGGGGACGGTTTAGGATCCAGGTGAGGGTACGGCAACGCTTTAGGGGGAGCGTGCGTGTGAGGGCGCGGGTTAGTGTTAGCGTACGGGTTAGGATTAGGGAACGGATGAGGGTCAGGCTTCGGGGAAGAGTTAGTGTTAGGGTTCCGGCTAGGGTTAGGGTTAGGGGACGGGGACGGTTTAGGGTCCAGGTGAGGGTACGGCAACGCTTTAGGGGGAGCATGCGTGTGAGGGCGCGGGTTAGTGTTAGCGTATGGATTAGGATTAGGGGATGGGTGAGGGTCAGGCTTCGGGGAAGTGTTAGGGTTAGGGTTCGGGCTAGGGTTAGGGTTAGGGGTCGGGGACGGTTTAGGGTCCAGGTGAGGGTACGGCAACGCTTTAGGGGTAGCGTGCGTGTGAGGGCGTGGGTTAGTGTTAGAGTACGGATTAGGATTAGCGGACGGGTGAGGGTCAGGCTTCGGGGAAGTGTTAGGGTTAGGGTTCGGGCTAGGGTTAGGGTTAGGGGACGGGGACGGTTTAGGGTCCAGGTGAGGGTACGGCAACGCTTAAGGGGGAGCGTGCGTGTGAGGGCGGGGGTGAGTGTTAGCGTACGGGTTAGGATTAGGGGACGGGTGAGGGTCAGTCTTCAGGGATGCGTCAGGGTTAGGGTTCGGGCTAGGGTTAGGGTTAGGGCACGGGGGCAGTTTAGGGTCCAGGTGAGGGTACGGCAACGCTTTAGGGGGAGCGTGCGTGTGAGGGCGCGGGTTAGTGTTAGCGTACAGGTTAGGATTAGGGGACGGGTGAGTGTCAGGCTTCGGGGAAGGGTTAGGGTTAGGGTTCGGGCTAGGGTTAGGGTTACGGACGGGGACGGTTTAGGGTCCTGGTGAGGGTACGGCAACGCTTTAGGGGGAGCGTGCGTGTGAGGGCGCGGGTTAGTTTTAGCGTACGGGTTAGGATTAGGGGACGGGTGAGGGTCAGGCTTCGGGGAAGGGTTAGGGAGAGGGTTCGGGCTAGGGTTAGGGTTAGGGGACGGGGACGGTTTAGGGTCCAGGTGAGGGTACGGCAACGCTTTAGGGGGAGCGTGCGTGTGAGGGCGCGGATTAGTGTTAGTGTACGGGTTAGGATTAGGGGACGGGTGAGGGTCAGGCTTCGGGGATGGGTTAGGTTTAGGGTTCGGGCTAGGGATAGGGTTAGGGGACGGGGACGGTTTAGGGTCCAGGTGAGGGTACGACAACGCTTTAGGGGGAGCGTGCGTGTGAGAGCGCGGCTTAGTGTTAGCGTACGGGTTAGGATTAGGGGACGGGTGAGGGTCAGGCTTCGGGGAAGGTTTAGGGTTAGGGTTCGGACTAGGGTTAGGATTAGGGGACGGGGACGGTTTAGGGTCCAGGTGAGGGTACGGCAACGCTTTAGGGGGAGCGTGCGTGAGAGGGCGCGGGTTAGTGTTACCGTACGGGTTAGGATTAGGGGATGGGTGAGGGTCAGGCTTCGGGGAAGTGTTAGGGTTAGGGTTCGGGCTAGGGTTAGAGTTAGGCGACGGGGACGGTTTAGGGTCCAGGTGAGGGTACGGCAACGCTTTAGAGGGAGCGTGCATGTGAGGGCGCGGGTTAGTGTTAGCGTACGGGTTAGGATTAGGGGACGGGTGAGGGTCAGGCTTCGGGGAAGGGTTAGGGTTCGGGTTCGGACTAGGGTTTGGGATAGGGGACGGGGACGGTTTAGGGTCCAGGGGAGGGTACGGCAACGCTTTAGAGGGAGCGTGCATGTGAGGGCTCGGGTTAGTGTTAGCGTACGGGTTAGGATTAGGGGACGGGTGAGGGTCAGGCTTCGGGGAAGTGTTAGGGTTAGGGTTCGGGCTAGGGTTAGGGTTAGGGGATGGGGACGGTTTAGGGTCCATGGGAGGGTACGGCAACGAATTGGGGGAGCGTAGGTGTGAGGGCGCGGGTTAGTGTTAGCGTACGGGTTAGGATTAGGGGACAGGTGAGGGTCAGGCTTCGGGGAAGTGTTAGGGTTAGGGTTCGGGCTAGGGTTAGGGTTAGGGGACGGGGACGGTTTAGGGTCCAGGTGAGGGTACGGCAACGCTTTAGGTGGAGCGTGCGTGTGAGGGCGCGGGTTAGTGTTAGCGTACGGGTTAGGATTAGGGGACGGGTGAGGGTCAGGCTTCGGGGAAGGGTTAGGGTTAGGGTTCGGGCTAGGGTTAGGGTTAGGGGACGGGGACGGTTTAGGGTCCAGGTGAGGGTACGGCAACGCTTTAGGGGGAGCGTGCGTGTGAGGGCGCGGGTTAGTGTTAGCGTACGGGTTAGGATTAGGGGACGGGTGAGGGTCAGGCTTCAGGGAAGGGTTAGGGTTAGGGTTCGGGCTAGGGTTAGGGTTAGGGGACGGGGACGGTTTAGGGTCCAGGTGAGGGTACGGCAACGCTTTAGAGGGAGCGTGCATGTGAGGGCGCGGGTTAGTGTTAGCGTACGGGTTAGGATTAGGGGACGGGTGAGGGTCAGGCTTTGGGGAGCGTCAGGGTTAGGGTTCGGGCTAGGGTTAGGGTTAGGGGAAGGGGACGGTTTAGGGTCCAGGTGAGGGTACGGCAACGCTTTAGGGGGAGCGTGCGTGTGAGGGCGCGGGTTAGTGTTAGCGTACGGGTTAGGATTAGGGGACAGGTGAGGGTCAGGCTTCGGGGAAGTGTTAGGTATAGGGTTCGGACTCTGGTTAGGGTTAGGGGACGGGGACGGTTTAGGGTCCAGGTGAGGGTATGGCAACGCTGTAGGGGGAGCGTGCGTGTGGGGGAGAGGGTTAGTGTTGGCGTACGGGTTAGGATTAGGGGACGGGTGAGGGTCAGGCTTCAGGGAAGTGTTACGGTTAGGGTTCGGGCTAGGGTTAGGGTTAGGGGACGGGGACGGTGTAGGGTCCAGGGGAGGGTACAACAACGCTTTAGGGGGAGCGTGCGTGTGAGGGCGTGGGTTATTGTTAGGCGTACGGGTTAGGATTAGGGGACGGGTGAGGGTCAGGCTTCGGGGAAGGGTTAGGGTTAGGGTTCGGGCTAGGGTTAGGGTTTGGGTACCGGGACGGTTTAGGGTCCTGGAGAGGGTACGGCAACGATTTAGGGGGAGCGTGCGTGTGAGGGCGTGGGTTAGTGTTAGCGTACGGGTTAGGATTAGGGGACGGGTGAGGGTCAGGCTTCGGGGAAGGGTTAGGGTTAGGGTTCTGGCTAGGGTTAGGGTTAGGGGACGGGGACGGTTTTGGGACCAGGAGAGGGTACGACAATGCTGAGGGGTAGCGTACGTGTGAGGGCGCGGGTTACTGTTAGCGTACGGGTTAGGATTAGGGTACGTGTGAAGGTCAGGCTTCGGGAAAGGGTTAGGGTTAGGGTTCGGGCTAGGGTTAGGGTTAGGGGACGGGGACGGTTTAGGGTCCAGGTGAGGGTACGGCAACGCTTTAGGGGGAGCGTGCGTGTGAGGGCGCGGGTTAGTGTTAGCGTACGGGTTAGGATTAGGGGTCGGGTGAGGGTCAGGCTTCGGGGAAGGGTTAGGGTTAGGGTTCGGGCTAGGGTTAGGGTTAGGGGATGGGGACGTTTTAGGGTCCAGGTGAGGGTACGGCAACGCTTTAGGGGGAGCGTGCGTGTGAGGGCGCGGGTTAGTGTTAGCGTACGGGTGAGGATTCAGGGACGGGTGAGGGTCAGGCTTCGGGGAAGGTTTAGGGTTAGGGTTCGGTCTTGGTTAGGGTTAGGGGACGGGGACTGTTCACGGTCCAGGTGAGGGTACGGCAACGCTTTAGGGGGAGCGTACGTGTGAGGGCGCGGGTTAGTGTTAGCGTACGGGTTAGGATTAGGGGATGGGTGAGGTTCAGGCTTCGGGGAAGGGTTAGGGAGAGAGTTAGGTCTACGGTTAGGGTTAGGGGACGGGGACGGTTTAGGATCCAGGTGAGGGTACGGCAACGCTTTAGGGGGAGCGTGCGTGTGAGGGCGCGGGTTAGTGTTCACGTACGAGTTAGGATTAGGGGACGGGTGAGGGTCAGGCTTCGGGGAAGGTTTAGGGTTAGGGTTCGAGCTAGGATTAGGGTTAGGGGACGGGGACGGTTTAGGGTCCATGGGAGTGTACGGCAACGATTTGGGGGAGCGTAGGTGTGAGGGCGCGGGTTAGTGTTCGCTTACGGGTTAGGATTAGGGGACGGGTGAGGGTCAGGCTTCGGGGAAGGTTTAGGGTTATGGTTCGGGCTCAGGTTAGGGTTAGGGGACGGGGACGGTTTAGGGTCCATGGGAGGGTACGACAACGCTTTAGGGGGAGCGTACGTGTGAGGTCGCGGGTTAGTGTTAGCGTACGGGTTAGGATAAGGGGACGGGTGAGCGTAAGCCTTCGGGGAAGTGTTAGGGTTAGGGTTCGGGCTAGGGTTAGGGTTAGGGGATGGGGACGGTTTAGGGTCCAGGGGAGGGTACGAAAACGCTTTAGGGGGAGCGTACGTGTGACGGCGCATGTTAGTGTTAGCGTACGGGTTATGATTAGGGGACGGGTGAGGGTCAGGCTTCAGGGAAGGGTTAGGGTTAGGGTTCGGGCTAGGGTTAGGGTTAGGGGATGGGGACAGTTTAGGATCCAGGGGAGGGTACGACAACGCTTTAGGGGGAGTGTACATGTGAGGGCGCGGGTTAGTGTTCGCGTACGGGTTAGGATTAGGGGACGGGTGAGGGTCAGGCTTCGGTGAAGGGTTAGGGTTAGGGTTCGGGCTAGGGTTAGGGTTAGGAGACGGCGACGGTTTAGGGTCCAGGGGAGGGTATGACAACGCTTTAGGGGAAGCGTACGTGTGAGGGCGCGGGTTAGTGTAAGCGTACGGGTTAGGATTATGGGACGGGTGAGGGTCAGGCTTCGGGGAAGGGTTAGGGTTAGGGTTCGGGCTAGGGTTAGGGTTAGGGGACGGGGACGGTTTAGGGTCCAGGGGAGGGTACGGCAACGCTTTAGGGGGCGTGTACGTGTGAGGGCGCGGGTTAGTGTTCGCGTATGGGTTAGGATTAGGGGACGGGTGAGTGTCAGGCTTCGGGGAAGGATTAGGGTTAGGGTTCGGGCTAGGGTTAGGGTTAGGGGACGGGGACGGTTTAGGGTCCAGGGGAGGGTGCGACAACGCTTTAGGGGGAGCGTACGTGTGAGGGAGCGGGTTAGTGTTCGCGTACGGGTTAGGATTAGGGGACGGGTGAGTGTCAGGCTTTGGGGAAGGGTTAGGGTTAGGGTTCGGGCTAGGGTTAGGGTAGGGGACGGGGACGGTTTAGGGTCCAGGGGAGGGTACAGCAACGCTTTAGGGGGAGCGTACGTGTGAGGGTGCGGGTTAGTGTGAGCGTACGGGTTAGGATTAGGGGACGGGTGAGGGTCAGGCTTCGGGGAAGGGTTAGGGTTAGGGTTCGGGCTAGGGTTAGGGTTAGGGGACGGGGACAGTTTAGGGTCCAGGGGAGGGTACGGCAACGCTTTAGGGGGAGCGTACGTGTGAGGGCGCGGTTTAGTGTTAGCGTACGGGTTAGATTTAGGGGACGGGTGAGGGTCAGGCTTCGGGGAAGGGTTAGGGTTAGGGTTCCGTCTAGGGTTAGGGTTAGGGGACGGGGACGGTATAGGGTCCAGGGGCGGGTACAACAACGCTTTAGGGGGAGCGTACGTGTGAGGGCGCGGGTTAGTGTTCGCGTACGAGTTAGGATTAGGGGACGGGTGAGGGTCAGGCTTCGGGGAAGTGTTAGGGTTAGGGTTCGGGCTAGGTTTAGGGTTAGGGGACGGAGACGGTTTAGGGTCCAGGGGAGGGTACGAAAACGCTTTAGGGGGAGCGTACGTCTGAGGGCGCGGGTTAGTGTTAGCGTACTGGTTAGGATTGTTTTGAGTGAGGGTCAGGCTTCGGGGAAGGTTTAGGGTTAGGGTTCGGGCTAGGGTTAGGGTTAGGGGACGGGGACGGTTTAGGGTCCATGGGAGGGTACAGCAACGAATTGGGGGAGCGTAGGTGTGAGGGCGCGTGTTAGTGTTCGCTTACGGGTTAGGATTAGGGGACGGGTGGGGGTCAGGCTTCGGGGAAGGGTTAGGGTTAGGGTTCGGGCTAGGTTTAGGGTTAGGGGACGGGGACGGTTTAGGGTCCAGGGGAGGGTACGACAACGCTTTACGGGGAGCGTACGTGTGAGGGCGCGGGTTAGTGTTCGCGTACGGGTTAGGATTAGGGGACGGGTTAGTGTCAGGCTTCGGGGAAGGGTTAGGATTAGGGTTCGGGCTAGGGTTAGGGTTAGGGGACGGGGACGGTTTAGGGTCCAGGGGAGGGTACGACAACGCTTTAGGGGGCGGTTACGTGTGAGGGCGCGGGTTAGTGTTAGCATACGGGTTAGGATTAGGGGACGGGTGAGGGTCAGGCTTCGGGTAAGTGTTAGGGTTAGGGTTCGGGCTAGGGTTAGGGTTAGGGGACGGGGACGGTTTAGGGTCCAGGGGAGGGTACGACAACGCTTTAGGGGGAGCGTACGTGTGAGGGCCCGGGTTAGTGTTAGCGAACGGGTTAGGATTAGGGGACGGGTGAGGGTCAGGCTTAGGGGAAGGGTTAGGGTTAGGGTTCTGGTAGGGTTAGGGTTAGGGGACGGGGACGGTTTAGGGTACAGGGGAGGGTACGACAACGCTTTAGGGGGACCGTACGTGTGAGGGCACGGGTTAGTGTTAGCGTACGGGTTAGGATTAGGGGACGGGTGAGGGTCAGGCTTCGGGGAAGGGTTAGGGTTAGGGTTCAGGCTAGGGTTAGGGTTAGGGGACGGGAACGGTTTAGGGTCCATGAGAGGGTACGGCAACGGTTTGGGGGAGCGTACGTGTGAGGGCAATTGTTAGTGTTAGCGTACAGGTTAGGATTAGGGGACGGGTGAAAGTAAGGCTTCGGGGAAGGGTTAGGGTTAGGGTTCGGGCTAGGGTTAGGGTTAGGGGACGGGGATGGTTTAGGGTCCAGGTGAAGGTACGACAACCGTTTAGGGGGTGCATACTTGTGAGGGCACGGGTTAGTGTTAGCAAACGGCTTAGGATTAGGGCACGGGTGAGGGGAAGGCTTCGGGGAAGAGTTAGGGTTACGGTTCGGGCTAGGGTTAGTGTTAGGGGACGGGGACTGTTTAGGGTCCAGGTGAGTGTACAACAACGTTTTAGGGGGAGCGTACGTGTGAGGGCACGGGTTAGTGTTAGCGTACGGCTTAGTAATAGAGGACGGGTGAGAGGAAGGCTTCGGGGAAGGTTTAGTGTTAGGGTTCGGGCTAGGGTTATTGTTAGGGGACGGGGACGGTTTAGGGTCCATGTGAGGGTACGACAACTGTTTAGGGGGAGCATACGTGTGAGGGCACGATTTATGTTAGCGTACGGGTTTGGATTAAGGGACGGCTGAGTGGAAGGCTCCAGGGAAGGTTTTGGGTTAGGGTTCCGGCTGGGTTAGGGTTACGGGATGGGGACGGTTTAGGGTCCAGGTGAGTGTATGACAACGGTTTAGGGGGAGCGTACGTGTGAGGGCACGGGTTAGTGTTAGAGTATGGGTTAGGATTAGGAGACAGATGAGGGGAAGGCTTCGGGAAATGCTTAGTGTTAGGGTTCGGGCTAGGGTTAGGGTTAGGGGACGGCGACGGTTTAGGGTCCAGGGGAGGGTACGACAACGCTTTAGGGGGAGCGTACGTGTGAGGGCGCGGGTTAGTGTTAGCGTACTGGTTAGGATTAGGTTTCGCGTGAGGGTCAGGCTTCGGGGAAGGGTTAGGGTTAGGGTTCGGGCTAGGCTTAGGGTTAGGGGACGGGGACGGTTTAGGGTCCATGGGAGGGTACGGCAACGAATTGGGGGAGCGTAGGTGTGAGGGCGCGGGTTAGTGTTCGCTTATGGGTTAGCATAAGGGGACGAGTGGGGGTCAGGCTTCGGGGAAGGGTTAGGGTTAGGGTTCGGGCGAGGGTTAGGGTTAGGGGATGGGGACGGTTTAGGGTCCATGGGAGGGTACGACAACGCTTTAGGGGGAGCGTACGTGTGAGGGCGCGGGTTAGTGTTAGCGTACGGGTTAGGATTAGGGGACGGGTGAGTGTCAGGCTTCGGGGAAGTGTTAGGGTTATGGTTCGGCCTAGGGATAGTGTTAGGGGACGGGGACGGTTTAGGGTTCAGGGGAGGGTACGACAACGCTTTAGGGGGAGCGTACGTGTGAGGGCACGGGTTAGTGTTAGCGTACGGGTTAGGATTAGGGGACGGGTGAGGGTCAGGCTTCAGGGAAGTGTTAGGGTTAAGGTTCGGGCTAGGGTTAGGGTTAGGGGACGGTGACGGTTTAGGGTCCAGGGGAGGGTACGACAATGCTTTACGGGGAGCGTATGTGTGAGGGCGCGGGTTAGTGTTAGCGTACTGGTTAGGATTAGGTTTCGGGTGAGGGTCAGGTTTCGGGGAAGGGTTAGGGTTAGGGTTCGGGCTAGGGTTAGGGTTAAGGGATGGGGACGGTTTAGGGTCCATGGGAGGGTACGGCAACGAATTGGGGGAGCGTAGGTGTGAGGGCGCGGGTTAGTGTTAGCGTACGGGTTAGGATTAGGGGACGGGTGAGGGTCAGGCTTCGGGAAAGTGTTAGGGTTAGGGTTCGGGCTAGGGTTAGGGTTAGGGGACGGGGACGGTTTACGGTCCCGGGGAGGGTACGACAACGCTTTAGGGGGAGCGTACCTGTGAGGGTGCATGTTAGTGTTCGCGTACGGGTTAGGATTAGGGGACGGGTGAGGGTCAGGCTTCGGGGAAGTGTTAGGGTTAGGGTTCGGGCTAGGGTTAGTGTTAGGGGACGGGGACGGTTTAGGGTCCACGGGAGGGTACGACAATGCTTTAGGGGGAGCGTACCTGTGAGGGCGCATGTTAGTGTTCGCGTACGGGTTAGGATTAGGGGACGGGTGAGGGTCAGGCTTCGGGGAAGTGTTAGGGTTAGGGTTCGGGCTAGGGTTAGTGTTAGGGGACGGGGACGGTTTAGGGTCCAGGTGAGGGTACGACAACTGTTTAGGGGGAGCGTACGTGTGAGGGCACGGTTTATGTTAGCGTACGGGTTTGGATTAGGGGACAGGTGAGGGGAAGGCTCCTGGGAAGGGTTAGGGTTAGGGTTCCGGCTAGGTTTAGGGTTACGGGATGGGGACGGTTTAGGGTCCAGGTGAGTGTATGACAATGGTTTAGGGGGAGCGTACGTGTGAGGGCACGGGTTAGTGTTAGAGTACGGGTAGGATTAGGAGACAGATGAGGGGAAGGCTTCGGGAAATGCTTAGTGTTAGGGTTCGGGCTAGGGTTAGGGTTAGGGGACGGCGACGGTTTAGGGTCCAGTTGAGGGTACGACAACGGTTTAGGGGGAGCGTACGTGTGAGAGCACAGGTTAGTGTTAGCGTACGGGTTAGGATTAGGGGACGGGTGAGGGGAAGGCTTCGGGGAAGGGTTAGGATTAGGGTTCGGGCTAGGGTTAGGGGACGGGAATGGGGACAGATTAGGGTCCAGGTGAGGGTACGACAACGCATTAGGGGGAGCGTACGTGTGAGGGCACAGGTTAGTGTTAGCGTACGGGTTAGGATTCGGGGACGGGTGAGGGGAAGGCTTCGGGGAAGGGTTAGGGTTAGGGTTCGGGCTAGGGTTAGGATTAGGGGACGGGGACGGTTTAGGGTCCAGGTTAGGGTGCGACTACGGTTTAGGGGGAGTGTTCGTGTGAGGGCTCGGGATAGTGTTAGCATACGGGTTAGGATTAGGGGACGGGTGAGGGGAAGGCTTCAGGGAAGGGTTAGGGTTAGGGTTCGGGCTAGGGTTAAGGTTAGGGTACGGGGACGGTTTAGGGTCCAGGTCAGGTTACGACAACGGTTTAGGGGGAGGGTATGTGTGAGGGCACGGGTTAGTGTTAGTGTACGGGTTCAGATTAGGGGACGGGTGAGGGGAGGGCTTCGGAGAAGGGTTAGGGTTAGGGTTCGGTCTAGGGTTAGCGTTAGGGGACAAGGACGGTTTAGGGTCCAGGTGAGGGTACGACAACGGTTTAGGGGGAGCGTACGTGTGAGGGCAATTGTTAGTGTTAGCGTACAGGTTAGGATTAGGGGACGGGTGAAAGTAAGGCTTCGGGGAAGGGTTAGGGTTAGGGTTCGGGCTAGGGTTAGGGTTAGGGGACGGGGATGGTTTAGGGTCCAGGTGAGGGTACGACAACCGTTTAGGGGGTGCGTACTTGTGAGGGCACGGGTTAGTGTTAGCAAACGGCTTAGGATTAGGGCACGGGTGAGGGGAAGGCTTCGGGGAAGAGTTACGGTTACGGTTCGGGCTAGGGTTAGTGTTAGGGGACGGGGACTGTTTAGGGTCCAGGTGAGTGTACAACAACGTTTTAGGGGGAGCGTACGTGTGAGGGCACGGGTTAGTGTTAGCGTACGGCTTAGTAATAGAGGACAGGTGAGAGGAAGGCTTCGGGGAAGGTTTAGTGTTAGGGTTCGGGCTAGGGTTATTGTTAGGGGACGGGGACGGTTTAGGGTCCAGGTGAGGGTACGACAGCTGTTTAGGGGGAGCATACGTGTGAGGGCACGATTTATGTTAGCGTACGGGTTTGGATTAGGGGACGGCTGAGTGGAAGGCTCCAGGGAAGGTTTTGGGTTAGGGTTCCGGCTGGGTTAGGGTTACGGGATGGGGACGGTTTAGGGTCCAGGTGAGTGTATGACAACGGTTTAGGGGGAGCGTACGTGTGAGGGCACGGGTTAGTGTTAGAGTACGGGTTAGGATTAGGAGACAGATGAGGGGAAGGCTTCGGGAAATGCTTAGTGTTAGGGTTCGGGCTAGGGTTAGGGTTAGGGGACGGTGACGGTTTAGGGTCCAGGGGAGGGTACGACAACGCTTTAGGGGGAGCGTACGTGTGAGGGCGCGGGTTAGTGTTAGCGTACTGGTTAGGATTAGGTTTCGCGTGAGGGTCAGGCTTCAGGGAAGGGTTAGGGTTAGGGTTCGGGCTAGGGTTAGGGTTAGGGGACGGGGACGGTTTAGGGTCCATGGGAGGGTACGGCAACGAATTGGGGGAGCGTAGGTGTGAGGGCGCGGGTTAGTGTTCGCTTATGGGTTAGCATAAGGGGACGAGTGGGGGTCAGGCTTCGGGGAAGGGTTAGGGTTAGGGTTCGGTCTAGGGTTAGGGTTAGGGGACGGGGACGGTTTAGGGTCCAGGGGAGTGTACGACAACGCTTTAGGGGGAGCGTACCTGTGAGGGCGCATGTTAGTGTTCGCGTACGGGTTAGGATTAGGGGATGGGTGAGGGTCAGGCTTCGGGGAAGTGTTAGGGTTAGGGTTCGGGCTAGGGTTAGTGTTAGGGGACGGGGACGGTTTAGGGTCCACGGGAGGGTACGACAATGCTTTAGGGGGAGCGTACCTGTGAGGGCGCATGTTAGTGTTCGCGTACGGGTTAGGATTAGGGGATGGGTGAGGGTCAGGCTTCGGGGAAGTGTTAGGGTTAGGGTTCGGGCTAGGGTTAGTGTTAGGGGACGGGGACGGTTTAGGGTCCAGGTGAGGGTACGACAACTGTTTAGGGGGAGCGTACGTGTGAGGGCACGGTTTATGTTAGCGTACGGGTTTGGATTAGGGGACAGGTGAGGGGAAGGCTCCTGGGAAGGGTTAGGGTTAGGGTTCCGGCTAGGTTTAGGGTTACGGGATGGGGACGGTTTAGGGTCCAGGTGAGTGTATGACAACGGTTTAGGGGGAGCGTACGTGTGAGGGCACGGGTTAGTGTTAGAGTACGGGTTAGGATTAGGGGACAGATGAGGGGAAGGCTTCGGGGAAGGCTTAGTGTTAGGGTTCGGGATAGGGTTAGGGTTAGGGGAAGGGTACGGTTTAGGGTCCAGTTGAGGGTACGACAACGGTTTAGGGGGAGCGTACGTGTGAGAGCACAGGTTAGTGTTAACGTACGGGTTAGGATTAGGGGACGGGTGAGGGGAAGGCTTCGGGGAAGGGTTAGGATTAGGGTTCGGGCTAGGGTTAGGGGACGGGAACGGGGACAGATTAGGGTCCAGGTGAGGGTACGACAACGGATTAGGGGGAGCGTACGTGTGAGGGCACAGGTTAGTGTTAGCGTACGGGTTAGGATTCGGGGACGGGTGAGGGGAAGGCTTCGGGGAAGGGTTAGGGTTAGGGTTCGGGCTAGGGTTAGGATTAGGGGACGGGGACGGTTTAGGGTCCAGGTTAGGGTACGACTACGGTTTAGGGGGAGTGTTCGTGTGAGGGCTCGGGATAGTGTTAGCATACGGGTTAGGATTAGGGGACGGGTGAGGGGAAGGCTTCAGGGAAGGGTTAGGGTTAGGGTTCGGGCTAGGGTTAAGGTTAGGGTACGGGGACGGTTTAGGGTCCAGGTCAGGTTACGACAACGGTTTAGGGGGAGGGTACGTGTGAGGGCACGGGTTAGTGTTAGTGTACGGGTTCGGATTAGGGGACGGGTGAGGGGAGGGCTTCGGAGAAGAGTTAGGGTTAGGGTTCGGTCTAGGGTTAGCGTTAGGGGACAAGGACGGTTTAGGGTCCAGGTGAGGGTACGACAACGGTTTAGGGGGAGCGTACGTGTGAGGGCAATTGTTAGTGTTAGCGTACAGGTTAGGATTAGGGGACGGGTGAAAGTAAGGCTTCGGGGAAGGGTTAGGGTTAGGGTTCGGGCTAGGGTTAGGGTTAGGGGACGGGGATGGTTTAGGGTCCAGGTGAGGGTACGACAACCGTTTAGGGGGTGCGTACTTGTGAGGGCACGGGTTAGTGTTAGCAAACGGTTTAGGATTAGGGCACGGGTGAGGGGAAGGCTTCGGGGAAGAGTTACGGTTACGGTTCGGGCTAGGGTTAGTGTTAGGGGACGGGGACTGTTTAGGGTCCAGGTGAGTGTACAACAACGTTTTAGGGGGAGCGTACGTGTGAGGGCACGGGTTAGTGTTAGCGTACGGCTTAGTTATAGAGGACAGGTGAGAGGAAGGCTTCGGGGAAGGTTTAGTGTTAGGGTTCGGGCTAGGGTTATTGTTAGGGGACGGGGACGGTTTAGGGTCCAGGTGAGGGTATGACAACTGTTTAGGGGGAGCATACGTGTGAGGGCACGATTTATGTTAGCGTACGGGTTTGGATTAGGGGACGGCTGAGTGGAAGGCTCCAGGGAAGGTTTTGGGTTAGGGTTCCGGCTGGGTTAGGGTTACGGGATGGGGACGGTTTAGGGTCCAGGTGAGTGTATGACAATGGTTTAGGGGGAGCGTACGTGTGAGGGCACGGGTTAGTGTTAGAGTACGGGTAGGATTAGGAGACAGATGAGGGGAAGGCTTCGGGAAATGCTTAGTGTTAGGGTTCGGGCTAGGGTTAGGGTTAGGGGACGGCGACGGTTTAGGGTCCAGTTGAGGGTACGACAACGGTTTAGGGGGAGCGTACGTGTGAGAGCACAGGTTAGTGTTAGCGTACGGGTTAGGATTAGGGGACGGGTGAGGGGAAGGCTTCGGGGAAGGGTTAGGATTAGGGTTCGGGTAGGGTTAGGGGACGGGAACGGGGACAGATTAGGGTCCAGGTGAGGGTACGACAACGGATTAGGGGGAGCGTACGTGTGAGGGCACAGGTTAGTGTTAGCGTACGGGTTAGGATTCGGGGACGGGTGAGGGGAAGGCTTCGGGGAAGGGTTAGGGTTAGGGTTCGGGCTAGGGTTAGGATTAGGGGACGGGGACGGTTTAGGGTCCAGGTTAGGGTACGACTACGGTTTAGGGGGAGTGTTCGTGTGAGGGCTCGGGATAGTGTTAGCATACGGGTTAGGATTAGGGGACGGGTGAGGGGAAGGCTTCAGGGAAGGGTTAGGGTTAGGGTTCGGGCTAGGGTTAAGGTTAGGGTACGGGGACGGTTTAGGGTCCAGGTCAGGTTACGACAACGGTTTAGGGGGAGGGTACGTGTGAGGGCACGGGTTAGTGTTAGTGTACGGGTTCGGATTAGGGGACGGGTGAGGGGAGGGCTTCGGAGAAGGGTTAGGGTTAGGGTTCGGTCTAGGGTTAGCGTTAGGGGACAAGGACGGTTTAGGGTCCAGGTGAGGGTACGACAACGGTTTAGGGGGAGCGTACGTGTGAGGGCAATTGTTAGTGTTAGCGTACAGGTTAGGATTAGGGGACGGGTGAAAGTAAGGCTTCGGGGAAGGGTTAGGGTTAGGGTTCGGGCTAGGGTTAGGGTTAGGGGACGGGGATGGTTTAGGGTCCAGGTGAGGGTACGACAACCGTTTAGGGGGTGCGTACTTGTGAGGGCACGGGTTAGTGTTAGCAAACGGCTTAGGATTAGGGCACGGGTGAGGGGAAGGCTTCGGGGAAGAGTTACGGTTACGGTTCGGGCTAGGGTTAGTGTTAGGGGACGCGGACTGTTTAGGGTCCAGGTGAGTGTACAACAACGTTTTAGGGGGAGCGTACGTGTGAGGGCACGGGTTAGTGTTAGCGTACGGCTTAGTAATAGAGGACAGGTGAGAGGAAGGCTTCGGGGAAGGTTTAGTGTTAGGGTTCGGGCTAGGTTTATTGTTAGGGGACGGGGACGGTTTAGGGTCCAGGTGAGGGTACGACAACTGTTTAGGGGGAGCATACGTGTGAGGGCACGATTTATGTTAGCGTACGGGTTTGGATTAGGGGACGGCTGAGTGGAAGGCTCCAGGGAAGGTTTTGGGTTAGGGTTCCGGCTGGGTTAGGGTTACGGGATGGGGACGGTTTAGGGTCCAGGTGAGTGTATGACAACGGTTTAGGGGGAGCGTACGTGTGAGGGCACGGGTTAGTGTTAGAGTACGGGTTAGGATTAGGAGACAGATGAGGGGAAGGCTTCGGGAAATGCTTAGTGTTAGGGTTCGGGCTAGGGTTAGGGTTAGGGGACGGTGACGGTTTAGGGTCCAGGGGAGGGTACGACAACGCTTTAGGGGGAGCGTACGTGTGAGGGCGCGGGTTAGTGTTAGCGTACTGGTTAGGATTAGGTTTCGCGTGAGGGTCAGGCTTCAGGGAAGGGTTAGGGTTAGGGTTCGGGCTAGGGTTAGGGTTAGGGGACGGGGACGGTTTAGGGTCCATGGGAGGGTACGGCAACGAATTGGGGGAGCGTAGGTGTGAGGGCGCGGGTTAGTGTTCGCTTATGGGTTAGCATAAGGGGACGAGTGGGGGTCAGGCTTCGGGGAAGGGTTAGGGTTAGGGTTCGGTCTAGGGTTAGGGTTAGGGGACGGGGACGGTTTAGGGTCCAGGGGAGTGTACGACAACGCTTTAGGGGGAGCGTACCTGTGAGGGCGCATGTTAGTGTTCGCGTACGGGTTAGGATTAGGGGATGGGTGAGGGTCAGGCTTCGGGGAAGTGTTAGGGTTAGGGTTCGGGCTAGGGTTAGTGTTAGGGGACGGGGACGGTTTAGGGTCCACGGGAGGGTACGACAATGCTTTAGGGGGAGCGTACCTGTGAGGGCGCATGTTAGTGTTCGCGTACGGGTTAGGATTAGGGGACGGGTGAGGGTCAGGCTTCGGGGAAGTGTTAGGGTTAGGGTTCGGGCTAGGGTTAGTGTTAGGGGACGGGGACGGTTTAGGGTCCAGGTGAGGGTACGACAACTGTTTAGGGGGAGCGTACGTGTGAGGGCACGGTTTATGTTAGCGTACGGGTTTGGATTAGGGGACAGGTGAGGGGAAGGCTCCTGGGAAGGGTTAGGGTTAGGGTTCCGGCTAGGTTTAGGGTTACGGGATGGGGACGGTTTAGGGTCCAGGTGAGTGTATGACAACGGTTTAGGGGGAGCGTACGTGTGAGGGCACGGGTTAGTGTTAGAGTACGGGTTAGGATTAGGGGACAGATGAGGGGAAGGCTTCGGGGAAGGCTTAGTGTTAGGGTTCGGGATAGGGTTAGGGTTAGGGGAAGGGTACGGTTTAGGGTCCAGTTGAGGGTACGACAACGGTTTAGGGGGAGCGTACGTGTGAGAGCACAGGTTAGTGTTAGCGTACGGGTTAGGATTAGGGGACGGGTGAGGGGAAGGCTTCGGGGAAGGGTTAGGATTAGGGTTCGGGCTAGGGTTAGGGGACGGGAACGGGGACAGATTAGGGTCCAGGTGAGGGTACGACAACGGATTAGGGGGAGCGTACGTGTGAGGGCACAGGTTAGTGTTAGCGTACGGGTTAGGATTCGGGGACGGGTGAGGGGAAGGCTTCGGGGAAGGGTTAGGGTTAGGGTTCGGGCTAGGGTTAGGATTAGGGGACGGGGACGGTTTAGGGTCCAGGTTAGGGTACGACTACGGTTTAGGGGGAGTGTTCGTGTGAGGGCTCGGGATAGTGTTAGCATACGGGTTAGGATTAGGGGACGGGTGAGGGGAAGGCTTCAGGGAAGGGTTAGGGTTAGGGTTCGGGCTAGGGTTAAGGTTAGGGTACGGGGACGGTTTAGGGTCCAGGTCAGGTTACGACAACGGTTTAGGGGGAGGGTACGTGTGAGGGCACGGGTTAGTGTTAGTGTACGGGTTCGGATTAGGGGACGGGTGAGGGGAGGGCTTCGGAGAAGGGTTAGGGTTAGGGTTCGGTCTAGGGTTAGCGTTAGGGGACAAGGACGGTTTAGGGTCCAGGTGAGGGTACGACAACGGTTTAGGGGGAGCGTACGTGTGAGGGCAATTGTTAGTGTTAGCGTACAGGTTAGGATTAGGGGACGGGTGAAAGTAAGGCTTCGGGGAAGGGTTAGGGTTAGGGTTCGGGCTAGGGTTAGGGTTAGGGGACGGGGATGGTTTAGGGTCCAGGTGAGGGTACGACAACCGTTTAGGGGGTGCGTACTTGTGAGGGCACGGGTTAGTGTTAGCAAACGGTTTAGGATTAGGGCACGGGTGAGGGGAAGGCTTCGGGGAAGAGTTACGGTTACGGTTCGGGCTAGGGTTAGTGTTAGGGGACGGGGACTGTTTAGGGTCCAGGTGAGTGTACAACAACGTTTTAGGGGGAGCGTACGTGTGAGGGCACGGGTTAGTGTTAGCGTACGGCTTAGTTATAGAGGACAGGTGAGAGGAAGGCTTCGGGGAAGGTTTAGTGTTAGGGTTCGGGCTAGGGTTATTGTTAGGGGACGGGGACGGTTTAGGGTCCAGGTGAGGGTATGACAACTGTTTAGGGGGAGCATACGTGTGAGGGCACGATTTATGTTAGCGTACGGGTTTGGATTAGGGGACGGCTGAGTGGAAGGCTCCAGGGAAGGTTTTGGGTTAGGGTTCCGGCTGGGTTAGGGTTACGGGATGGGGACGGTTTAGGGTACAGGTGAGTGTATGACAATGGTTTAGGGGGAGCGTACGTGTGAGGGCACGGGTTAGTGTTAGAGTACGGGTAGGATTAGGAGACAGATGAGGGGAAGGCTTCGGGAAATGCTTAGTGTTAGGGTTCGGGCTAGGGTTAGGGTTAGGGGACGGCGACGGTTTAGGGTCCAGTTGAGGGTACGACAACGGTTTAGGGGGAGCGTACGTGTGAGAGCACAGGTTAGTGTTAGCGTACGGGTTAGGATTAGGGGACGGGTGAGGGGAAGGCTTCGGGGAAGGGTTAGGATTAGGGTTCGGGCTAGGGTTAGGGGACGGGAATGGGGACAGATTAGGGTCCAGGTGAGGGTACGACAACGGATTAGGGGGAGCGTACGTGTGAGGGCACAGGTTAGTGTTAGCGTACGGGTTAGGATTCGGGGACGGGTGAGGGGAAGGCTTCGGGGAAGGGTTAGGGTTAGGGTTCGGGCTAGGGTTAGGATTAGGGGACGGGGACGGTTTAGGGTCCAGGTTAGGGTACGACTACGGTTTAGGGGGAGTGTTCGTGTGAGGGCTCGGGATAGTGTTAGCATACGGGTTAGGATTAGGGGACGGGTGAGGGGAAGGCTTCAGGGAAGGGTTAGGGTTAGGGTTCGGGCTAGGGTTAAGGTTAGGGTACGGGGACGGTTTACGGTCCAGGTCAGGTTACGACAACGGTTTAGGGGGAGGGTACGTGTGAGGGCACGGGTTAGTGTTAGTGTACGGGTTCGGATTAGGGGACGGGTGAGGGGAGGGCTTCGGAGAAGGGTTAGGGTTAGGGTTCGGTCTAGGGTTAGCGTTAGGGGACAAGGACGGTTTAGGGTCCAGGTGAGGGTACGACAACGGTTTAGGGGGAGCGTACGTGTGAGGGCAATTGTTAGTGTTAGCGTACAGGTTAGGATTAGGGGACGGGTGAAAGTAAGGCTTCGGGGAAGTGTTAGGGTTAGGGTTCGGGCTAGGGTTAGGGTTAGGGGACGGGGATGGTTTAGGGTCCAGGTGAGGGTACGACAACCGTTTAGGGGGTGCGTACTTGTGAGGGCACGGGTTAGTGTTAGCAAACGGCTTAGGATTAGGGCACGGGTGAGGGGAAGGCTTCGGGGAAGAGTTACGGTTACGGTTCGGGCTAGGGTTAGTGTTAGGGGACGGGGACTGTTTAGGGTCCAGGTGAGTGTACAACAACGTTTTAGGGGGAGCGTACGTGTGAGGGCACGGGTTAGTGTTAGCGTACGGCTTAGTAATAGAGGACAGGTGAGAGGAAGGCTTCGGGGAAGGTTTAGTGTTAGGGTTCGGGCTAGGGTTATTGTTAGGGGACGGGGACGGTTTAGGGTCCAGGTGAGGGTACGACAGCTGTTTAGGGGGAGCATACGTGTGAGGGCACGATTTATGTTAGCGTACGGGTTTGGATTAGGGGACGGCTGAGTGGAAGGCTCCAGGGAAGGTTTTGGGTTAGGGTTCCGGCTGGGTTAGGGTTACGGGATGGGGACGGTTTAGGGTCCAGGTGAGTGTATGACAACGGTTTAGGGGGAGCGTACGTGTGAGGGCACGGGTTAGTGTTAGAGTACGGGTTAGGATTAGGAGACAGATGAGGGGAAGGCTTCGGGAAATGCTTAGTGTTAGGGTTCGGGCTAGGGTTAGGGTTAGGGGACGGTGACGGTTTAGGGTCCAGGGGAGGGTACGACAACGCTTTAGGGGGAGCGTACGTGTGAGGGCGCGGGTTAGTGTTAGCGTACTGGTTAGGATTAGGTTTCGCGTGAGGGTCAGGCTTCAGGGAAGGGTTAGGGTTAGGGTTCGGGCTAGGGTTAGGGTTAGGGGACGGGGACGGTTTAGGGTCCATGGGAGGGTACGGCAACGAATTGGGGGAGCGTAGGTGTGAGGGCGCGGGTTAGTGTTCGCTTATGGGTTAGCATAAGGGGACGAGTGGGGGTCAGGCTTCGGGGAAGGGTTAGGGTTAGGGTTCGGTCTAGGGTTAGGGTTAGGGGACGGGGACGGTTTAGGGTCCAGGGGAGTGTACGACAACGCTTTAGGGGGAGCGTACCTGTGAGGGCGCATGTTAGTGTTCGCGTACGGGTTAGGATTAGGGGATGGGTGAGGGTCAGGCTTCGGGGAAGTGTTAGGGTTAGGGTTCGGGCTAGGGTTAGTGTTAGGGGACGGGGACGGTTTAGGGTCCACGGGAGGGTACGACAATGCTTTAGGGGGAGCGTACCTGTGAGGGCGCATGTTAGTGTTCGCGTACGGGTTAGGATTAGGGGATGGGTGAGGGTCAGGCTTCGGGGAAGTGTTAGGGTTAGGGTTCGGGCTAGGGTTAGTGTTAGGGGACGGGGACGGTTTAGGGTCCAGGTGAGGGTACGACAACTGTTTAGGGGGAGCGTACGTGTGAGGGCACGGTTTATGTTAGCGTACGGGTTTGGATTAGGGGACAGGTGAGGGGAAGGCTCCTGGGAAGGGTTAGGGTTAGGGTTCCGGCTAGGTTTAGGGTTACGGGATGGGGACGGTTTAGGGTCCAGGTGAGTGTATGACAACGGTTTAGGGGGAGCGTACGTGTGAGGGCACGGGTTAGTGTTAGAGTACGGGTTAGGATTAGGAGACAGATGAGGGGAAGGCTTCGGGAAATGCTTAGTGTTAGGGTTCGGGCTAGGGTTAGGGTTAGGGGACGGTGACGGTTTAGGGTCCAGGGGAGGGTACGACAACGCTTTAGGGGGAGCGTACGTGTGAGGGCGCGGGTTAGTGTTAGCGTACTGGTTAGGATTAGGTTTCGCGTGAGGGTCAGGCTTCAGGGAAGGGTTAGGGTTAGGGTTCGGGCTAGGGTTAGGGTTAGGGGACGGGGACGGTTTAGGGTCCATGGGAGGGTACGGCAACGAATTGGGGGAGCGTAGGTGTGAGGGCGCGGGTTAGTGTTCGCTTATGGGTTAGCATAAGGGGACGAGTGGGGGTCAGGCTTCGGGGAAGGGTTAGGGTTAGGGTTCGGTCTAGGGTTAGGGTTAGGGGACGGGGACGGTTTAGGGTCCAGGGGAGTGTACGACAACGCTTTAGGGGGAGCGTACCTGTGAGGGCGCATGTTAGTGTTCGCGTACGGGTTAGGATTAGGGGATGGGTGAGGGTCAGGCTTCGGGGAAGTGTTAGGGTTAGGGTTCGGGCTAGGGTTAGTGTTAGGGGACGGGGACGGTTTAGGGTCCACGGGAGGGTACGACAATGCTTTAGGGGGAGCGTACCTGTGAGGGCGCATGTTAGTGTTCGCGTACGGGTTAGGATTAGGGGATGGGTGAGGGTCAGGCTTCGGGGAAGTGTTAGGGTTAGGGTTCGGGCTAGGGTTAGTGTTAGGGGACGGGGACGGTTTAGGGTCCAGGTGAGGGTACGACAACTGTTTAGGGGGAGCGTACGTGTGAGGGCACGGTTTATGTTAGCGTACGGGTTTGGATTAGGGGACAGGTGAGGGGAAGGCTCCTGGGAAGGGTTAGGGTTAGGGTTCCGGCTAGGTTTAGGGTTACGGGATGGGGACGGTTTAGGGTCCAGGTGAGTGTATGACAACGGTTTAGGGGGAGCGTACGTGTGAGGGCACGGGTTAGTGTTAGAGTACGGGTTAGGATTAGGGGACAGATGAGGGGAAGGCTTCGGGGAAGGCTTAGTGTTAGGGTTCGGGATAGGGTTAGGGTTAGGGGAAGGGTACGGTTTAGGGTCCAGTTGAGGGTACGACAACGGTTTAGGGGGAGCGTACGTGTGAGAGCACAGGTTAGTGTTAACGTACGGGTTAGGATTAGGGGACGGGTGAGGGGAAGGCTTCGGGGAAGGGTTAGGATTAGGGTTCGGGCTAGGGTTAGGGGACGGGAACGGGGACAGATTAGGGTCCAGGTGAGGGTACGACAACGGATTAGGGGGAGCGTACGTGTGAGGGCACAGGTTAGTGTTAGCGTACGGGTTAGGATTCGGGGACGGGTGAGGGGAAGGCTTCGGGGAAGGGTTAGGGTTAGGGTTCGGGCTAGGGTTAGGATTAGGGGACGGGGACGGTTTAGGGTCCAGGTTAGGGTACGACTACGGTTTAGGGGGAGTGTTCGTGTGAGGGCTCGGGATAGTGTTAGCATACGGGTTAGGATTAGGGGACGGGTGAGGGGAAGGCTTCAGGGAAGGGTTAGGGTTAGGGTTCGGGCTAGGGTTAAGGTTAGGGTACGGGGACGGTTTAGGGTCCAGGTCAGGTTACGACAACGGTTTAGGGGGAGGGTACGTGTGAGGGCACGGGTTAGTGTTAGTGTACGGGTTCGGATTAGGGGACGGGTGAGGGGAGGGCTTCGGAGAA
The DNA here is from genome assembly GCF_949987515.2 of Delphinus delphis. Taxonomy (NCBI): domain Eukaryota; kingdom Metazoa; phylum Chordata; class Mammalia; order Artiodactyla; family Delphinidae; genus Delphinus; species Delphinus delphis. The sequence goes on along the minus strand of NC_082685.1, from coordinate 1,058,955 downwards.
GGGTTAGGGTTAGGGTTCGGTCTAGGGTTAGCGTTAGGGGACAAGGACGGTTTAGGGTCCAGGTGAGGGTACGACAACGGTTTAGGGGGAGCGTACGTGTGAGGGCAATTGTTAGTGTTAGCGTACAGGTTAGGATTAGGGGACGGGTGAAAGTAAGGCTTCGGGGAAGGGTTAGGGTTAGGGTTCGGGCTAGGGTTAGGGTTAGGGGACGGGGATGGTTTAGGGTCCAGGTGAGGGTACGACAACCGTTTAGGGGGTGCGTACTTGTGAGGGCACGGGTTAGTGTTAGCAAACGGTTTAGGATTAGGGCACGGGTGAGGGGAAGGCTTCGGGGAAGAGTTACGGTTACGGTTCGGGCTAGGGTTAGTGTTAGGGGACGGGGACTGTTTAGGGTCCAGGTGAGTGTACAACAACGTTTTAGGGGGAGCGTACGTGTGAGGGCACGGGTTAGTGTTAGCGTACGGCTTAGTTATAGAGGACAGGTGAGAGGAAGGCTTCGGGGAAGGTTTAGTGTTAGGGTTCGGGCTAGGGTTATTGTTAGGGGACGGGGACGGTTTAGGGTCCAGGTGAGGGTATGACAACTGTTTAGGGGGAGCATACGTGTGAGGGCACGATTTATGTTAGCGTACGGGTTTGGATTAGGGGACGGCTGAGTGGAAGGCTCCAGGGAAGGTTTTGGGTTAGGGTTCCGGCTGGGTTAGGGTTACGGGATGGGGACGGTTTAGGGTCCAGGTGAGTGTATGACAACGGTTTAGGGGGAGCGTACGTGTGAGGGCACGGGTTAGTGTTAGAGTACGGGTTAGGATTAGGAGACAGATGAGGGGAAGGCTTCGGGAAATGCTTAGTGTTAGGGTTCGGGCTAGGGTTAGGGTTAGGGGACGGTGACGGTTTAGGGTCCAGGGGAGGGTACGACAACGCTTTAGGGGGAGCGTACGTGTGAGGGCGCGGGTTAGTGTTAGCGTACTGGTTAGGATTAGGTTTCGCGTGAGGGTCAGGCTTCAGGGAAGGGTTAGGGTTAGGGTTCGGGCTAGGGTTAGGGTTAGGGGACGGGGACGGTTTAGGGTCCATGGGAGGGTACGGCAACGAATTGGGGGAGCGTAGGTGTGAGGGCGCGGGTTAGTGTTCGCTTATGGGTTAGCATAAGGGGACGAGTGGGGGTCAGGCTTCGGGGAAGGGTTAGGGTTAGGGTTCGGTCTAGGGTTAGGGTTAGGGGACGGGGACGGTTTAGGGTCCAGGGGAGTGTACGACAACGCTTTAGGGGGAGCGTACCTGTGAGGGCGCATGTTAGTGTTCGCGTACGGGTTAGGATTAGGGGATGGGTGAGGGTCAGGCTTCGGGGAAGTGTTAGGGTTAGGGTTCGGGCTAGGGTTAGTGTTAGGGGACGGGGACGGTTTAGGGTCCACGGGAGGGTACGACAATGCTTTAGGGGGAGCGTACCTGTGAGGGCGCATGTTAGTGTTCGCGTACGGGTTAGGATTAGGGGATGGGTGAGGGTCAGGCTTCGGGGAAGTGTTAGGGTTAGGGTTCGGGCTAGGGTTAGTGTTAGGGGACGGGGACGGTTTAGGGTCCAGGTGAGGGTACGACAACTGTTTAGGGGGAGCGTACGTGTGAGGGCACGGTTTATGTTAGCGTACGGGTTTGGATTAGGGGACAGGTGAGGGGAAGGCTCCTGGGAAGGGTTAGGGTTAGGGTTCCGGCTAGGTTTAGGGTTACGGGATGGGGACGGTTTAGGGTCCAGGTGAGTGTATGACAACGGTTTAGGGGGAGCGTACGTGTGAGGGCACGGGTTAGTGTTAGAGTACGGGTTAGGATTAGGAGACAGATGAGGGGAAGGCTTCGGGAAATGCTTAGTGTTAGGGTTCGGGCTAGGGTTAGGGTTAGGGGACGGTGACGGTTTAGGGTCCAGGGGAGGGTACGACAACGCTTTAGGGGGAGCGTACGTGTGAGGGCGCGGGTTAGTGTTAGCGTACTGGTTAGGATTAGGTTTCGCGTGAGGGTCAGGCTTCAGGGAAGGGTTAGGGTTAGGGTTCGGGCTAGGGTTAGGGTTAGGGGACGGGGACGGTTTAGGGTCCATGGGAGGGTACGGCAACGAATTGGGGGAGCGTAGGTGTGAGGGCGCGGGTTAGTGTTCGCTTATGGGTTAGCATAAGGGGACGAGTGGGGGTCAGGCTTCGGGGAAGGGTTAGGGTTAGGGTTCGGTCTAGGGTTAGGGTTAGGGGACGGGGACGGTTTAGGGTCCAGGGGAGTGTACGACAACGCTTTAGGGGGAGCGTACCTGTGAGGGCGCATGTTAGTGTTCGCGTACGGGTTAGGATTAGGGGATGGGTGAGGGTCAGGCTTCGGGGAAGTGTTAGGGTTAGGGTTCGGGCTAGGGTTAGTGTTAGGGGACGGGGACGGTTTAGGGTCCACGGGAGGGTACGACAATGCTTTAGGGGGAGCGTACCTGTGAGGGCGCATGTTAGTGTTCGCGTACGGGTTAGGATTAGGGGATGGGTGAGGGTCAGGCTTCGGGGAAGTGTTAGGGTTAGGGTTCGGGCTAGGGTTAGTGTTAGGGGACGGGGACGGTTTAGGGTCCAGGTGAGGGTACGACAACTGTTTAGGGGGAGCGTACGTGTGAGGGCACGGTTTATGTTAGCGTACGGGTTTGGATTAGGGGACAGGTGAGGGGAAGGCTCCTGGGAAGGGTTAGGGTTAGGGTTCCGGCTAGGTTTAGGGTTACGGGATGGGGACGGTTTAGGGTCCAGGTGAGTGTATGACAACGGTTTAGGGGGAGCGTACGTGTGAGGGCACGGGTTAGTGTTAGAGTACGGGTTAGGATTAGGGGACAGATGAGGGGAAGGCTTCGGGGAAGGCTTAGTGTTAGGGTTCGGGATAGGGTTAGGGTTAGGGGAAGGGTACGGTTTAGGGTCCAGTTGAGGGTACGACAACGGTTTAGGGGGAGCGTACGTGTGAGAGCACAGGTTAGTGTTAACGTACGGGTTAGGATTAGGGGACGGGTGAGGGGAAGGCTTCGGGGAAGGGTTAGGATTAGGGTTCGGGCTAGGGTTAGGGGACGGGAACGGGGACAGATTAGGGTCCAGGTGAGGGTACGACAACGGATTAGGGGGAGCGTACGTGTGAGGGCACAGGTTAGTGTTAGCGTACGGGTTAGGATTCGGGGACGGGTGAGGGGAAGGCTTCGGGGAAGGGTTAGGGTTAGGGTTCGGGCTAGGGTTAGGATTAGGGGACGGGGACGGTTTAGGGTCCAGGTTAGGGTACGACTACGGTTTAGGGGGAGTGTTCGTGTGAGGGCTCGGGATAGTGTTAGCATACGGGTTAGGATTAGGGGACGGGTGAGGGGAAGGCTTCAGGGAAGGGTTAGGGTTAGGGTTCGGGCTAGGGTTAAGGTTAGGGTACGGGGACGGTTTAGGGTCCAGGTCAGGTTACGACAACGGTTTAGGGGGAGGGTACGTGTGAGGGCACGGGTTAGTGTTAGTGTACGGGTTCGGATTAGGGGACGGGTGAGGGGAGGGCTTCGGAGAAGGGTTAGGGTTAGGGTTCGGTCTAGGGTTAGCGTTAGGGGACAAGGACGGTTTAGGGTCCAGGTGAGGGTACGACAACGGTTTAGGGGGAGCGTACGTGTGAGGGCAATTGTTAGTGTTAGCGTACAGGTTAGGATTAGGGGACGGGTGAAAGTAAGGCTTCGGGGAAGGGTTAGGGTTAGGGTTCGGGCTAGGGTTAGGGTTAGGGGACGGGGATGGTTTAGGGTCCAGGTGAGGGTACGACAACCGTTTAGGGGGTGCGTACTTGTGAGGGCACGGGTTAGTGTTAGCAAACGGTTTAGGATTAGGGCACGGGTGAGGGGAAGGCTTCGGGGAAGAGTTACGGTTACGGTTCGGGCTAGGGTTAGTGTTAGGGGACGGGGACTGTTTAGGGTCCAGGTGAGTGTACAACAACGTTTTAGGGGGAGCGTACGTGTGAGGGCACGGGTTAGTGTTAGCGTACGGCTTAGTTATAGAGGACAGGTGAGAGGAAGGCTTCGGGGAAGGTTTAGTGTTAGGGTTCGGGCTAGGGTTATTGTTAGGGGACGGGGACGGTTTAGGGTCCAGGTGAGGGTATGACAACTGTTTAGGGGGAGCATACGTGTGAGGGCACGATTTATGTTAGCGTACGGGTTTGGATTAGGGGACGGCTGAGTGGAAGGCTCCAGGGAAGGTTTTGGGTTAGGGTTCCGGCTGGGTTAGGGTTACGGGATGGGGACGGTTTAGGGTCCAGGTGAGTGTATGACAATGGTTTAGGGGGAGCGTACGTGTGAGGGCACGGGTTAGTGTTAGAGTACGGGTAGGATTAGGAGACAGATGAGGGGAAGGCTTCGGGAAATGCTTAGTGTTAGGGTTCGGGCTAGGGTTAGGGTTAGGGGACGGCGACGGTTTAGGGTCCAGTTGAGGGTACGACAACGGTTTAGGGGGAGCGTACGTGTGAGAGCACAGGTTAGTGTTAGCGTACGGGTTAGGATTAGGGGACGGGTGAGGGGAAGGCTTCGGGGAAGGGTTAGGATTAGGGTTCGGGCTAGGGTTAGGGGACGGGAACGGGGACAGATTAGGGTCCAGGTGAGGGTACGACAACGGATTAGGGGGAGCGTACGTGTGAGGGCACAGGTTAGTGTTAGCGTACGGGTTAGGATTCGGGGACGGGTGAGGGGAAGGCTTCGGGGAAGGGTTAGGGTTAGGGTTCGGGCTAGGGTTAGGATTAGGGGATGGGGACGGTTTAGGGTCCAGGTTAGGGTACGACTACGGTTTAGGGGGAGTGTTCGTGTGAGGGCTCGGGATAGTGTTAGCATACGGGTTAGGATTAGGGGACGGGTGAGGGGAAGGCTTCAGGGAAGGGTTAGGGTTAGGGTTCGGGCTAGGGTTAAGGTTAGGGTACGGGGACGGTTTAGGGTCCAGGTCAGGTTACGACAACGGTTTAGGGGGAGGGTACGTGTGAGGGCACGGGTTAGTGTTAGTGTACGGGTTCGGATTAGGGGACGGGTGAGGGGAGGGCTTCGGAGAAGGGTTAGGGTTAGGGTTCGGTCTAGGGTTAGCGTTAGGGGACAAGGACGGTTTAGGGTCCAGGTGAGGGTACGACAACGGTTTAGGGGGAGCGTACGTGTGAGGGCAATTGTTAGTGTTAGCGTACAGGTTAGGATTAGGGGACGGGTGAAAGTAAGGCTTCGGGGAAGGGTTAGGGTTAGGGTTCGGGCTAGGGTTAGGGTTAGGGGACGGGGATGGTTTAGGGTCCAGGTGAGGGTACGACAACCGTTTAGGGGGTGCGTACTTGTGAGGGCACGGGTTAGTGTTAGCAAACGGCTTAGGATTAGGGCACGGGTGAGGGGAAGGCTTCGGGGAAGAGTTACGGTTACGGTTCGGGCTAGGGTTAGTGTTAGGGGACGCGGACTGTTTAGGGTCCAGGTGAGTGTACAACAACGTTTTAGGGGGAGCGTACGTGTGAGGGCACGGGTTAGTGTTAGCGTACGGCTTAGTAATAGAGGACAGGTGAGAGGAAGGCTTCGGGGAAGGTTTAGTGTTAGGGTTCGGGCTAGGTTTATTGTTAGGGGACGGGGACGGTTTAGGGTCCAGGTGAGGGTACGACAACTGTTTAGGGGGAGCATACGTGTGAGGGCACGATTTATGTTAGCGTACGGGTTTGGATTAGGGGACGGCTGAGTGGAAGGCTCCAGGGAAGGTTTTGGGTTAGGGTTCCGGCTGGGTTAGGGTTACGGGATGGGGACGGTTTAGGGTCCAGGTGAGTGTATGACAACGGTTTAGGGGGAGCGTACGTGTGAGGGCACGGGTTAGTGTTAGAGTACGGGTTAGGATTAGGAGACAGATGAGGGGAAGGCTTCGGGAAATGCTTAGTGTTAGGGTTCGGGCTAGGGTTAGGGTTAGGGGACGGTGACGGTTTAGGGTCCAGGGGAGGGTACGACAACGCTTTAGGGGGAGCGTACGTGTGAGGGCGCGGGTTAGTGTTAGCGTACTGGTTAGGATTAGGTTTCGCGTGAGGGTCAGGCTTCAGGGAAGGGTTAGGGTTAGGGTTCGGGCTAGGGTTAGGGTTAGGGGACGGGGACGGTTTAGGGTCCATGGGAGGGTACGGCAACGAATTGGGGGAGCGTAGGTGTGAGGGCGCGGGTTAGTGTTCGCTTATGGGTTAGCATAAGGGGACGAGTGGGGGTCAGGCTTCGGGGAAGGGTTAGGGTTAGGGTTCGGTCTAGGGTTAGGGTTAGGGGACGGGGACGGTTTAGGCTCCAGGGGAGTGTACGACAACGCTTTAGGGGGAGCGTACCTGTGAGGGCGCATGTTAGTGTTCGCGTACGGGTTAGGATTAGGGGATGGGTGAGGGTCAGGCTTCGGGGAAGTGTTAGGGTTAGGGTTCGGGCTAGGGTTAGTGTTAGGGGACGGGGACGGTTTAGGGTCCACGGGAGGGTACGACAATGCTTTAGGGGGAGCGTACCTGTGAGGGCGCATGTTAGTGTTCGCGTACGGGTTAGGATTAGGGGACGGGTGAGGGTCAGGCTTCGGGGAAGTGTTAGGGTTAGGGTTCGGGCTAGGGTTAGTGTTAGGGGACGGGGACGGTTTAGGGTCCAGGTGAGGGTACGACAACTGTTTAGGGGGAGCGTACGTGTGAGGGCACGGTTTATGTTAGCGTACGGGTTTGGATTAGGGGACAGGTGAGGGGAAGGCTCCTGGGAAGGGTTAGGGTTAGGGTTCCGGCTAGGTTTAGGGTTACGGGATGGGGACGGTTTAGGGTCCAGGTGAGTGTATGACAACGGTTTAGGGGGAGCGTACGTGTGAGGGCACGGGTTAGTGTTAGAGTACGGGTTAGGATTAGGGGACAGATGAGGGGAAGGCTTCGGGGAAGGCTTAGTGTTAGGGTTCGGGATAGGGTTAGGGTTAGGGGAAGGGTACGGTTTAGGGTCCAGTTGAGGGTACGACAACGGTTTAGGGGGAGCGTACGTGTGAGAGCACAGGTTAGTGTTAGCGTACGGGTTAGGATTAGGGGACGGGTGAGGGGAAGGCTTCGGGGAAGGGTTAGGATTAGGGTTCGGGCTAGGGTTAGGGGACGGGAACGGGGACAGATTAGGGTCCAGGTGAGGGTACGACAACGGATTAGGGGGAGCGTACGTGTGAGGGCACAGGTTAGTGTTAGCGTACGGGTTAGGATTCGGGGACGGGTGAGGGGAAGGCTTCGGGGAAGGGTTAGGGTTAGGGTTCGGGCTAGGGTTAGGATTAGGGGACGGGGACGGTTTAGGGTCCAGGTTAGGGTACGACTACGGTTTAGGGGGAGTGTTCGTGTGAGGGCTCGGGATAGTGTTAGCATACGGGTTAGGATTAGGGGACGGGTGAGGGGAAGGCTTCAGGGAAGGGTTAGGGTTAGGGTTCGGGCTAGGGTTAAGGTTAGGGTACGGGGACGGTTTAGGGTCCAGGTCAGGTTACGACAACGGTTTAGGGGGAGGGTACGTGTGAGGGCACGGGTTAGTGTTAGTGTACGGGTTCGGATTAGGGGACGGGTGAGGGGAGGGCTTCGGAGAAGGGTTAGGGTTAGGGTTCGGTCTAGGGTTAGCGTTAGGGGACAAGGACGGTTTAGGGTCCAGGTGAGGGTACGACAACGGTTTAGGGGGAGCGTACGTGTGAGGGCAATTGTTAGTGTTAGCGTACAGGTTAGGATTAGGGGACGGGTGAAAGTAAGGCTTCGGGGAAGGGTTAGGGTTAGGGTTCGGGCTAGGGTTAGGGTTAGGGGACGGGGATGGTTTAGGGTCCAGGTGAGGGTACGACAACCGTTTAGGGGGTGCGTACTTGTGAGGGCACGGGTTAGTGTTAGCAAACGGTTTAGGATTAGGGCACGGGTGAGGGGAAGGCTTCGGGGAAGAGTTACGGTTACGGTTCGGGCTAGGGTTAGTGTTAGGGGACGGGGACTGTTTAGGGTCCAGGTGAGTGTACAACAACGTTTTAGGGGGAGCGTACGTGTGAGGGCACGGGTTAGTGTTAGCGTACGGCTTAGTTATAGAGGACAGGTGAGAGGAAGGCTTCGGGGAAGGTTTAGTGTTAGGGTTCGGGCTAGGGTTATTGTTAGGGGACGGGGACGGTTTAGGGTCCAGGTGAGGGTATGACAACTGTTTAGGGGGAGCATACGTGTGAGGGCACGATTTATGTTAGCGTACGGGTTTGGATTAGGGGACGGCTGAGTGGAAGGCTCCAGGGAAGGTTTTGGGTTAGGGTTCCGGCTGGGTTAGGGTTACGGGATGGGGACGGTTTAGGGTCCAGGTGAGTGTATGACAATGGTTTAGGGGGAGCGTACGTGTGAGGGCACGGGTTAGTGTTAGAGTACGGGTAGGATTAGGAGACAGATGAGGGGAAGGCTTCGGGAAATGCTTAGTGTTAGGGTTCGGGCTAGGGTTAGGGTTAGGGGACGGCGACGGTTTAGGGTCCAGTTGAGGGTACGACAACGGTTTAGGGGGAGCGTACGTGTGAGAGCACAGGTTAGTGTTAGCGTACGGGTTAGGATTAGGGGACGGGTGAGGGGAAGGCTTCGGGGAAGGGTTAGGATTAGGGTTCGGGCTAGGGTTAGGGGACGGGAACGGGGACAGATTAGGGTCCAGGTGAGGGTACGACAACGGATTAGGGGGAGCGTACGTGTGAGGGCACAGGTTAGTGTTAGCGTACGGGTTAGGATTCGGGGACGGGTGAGGGGAAGGCTTCGGGGAAGGGTTAGGGTTAGGGTTCGGGCTAGGGTTAGGATTAGGGGACGGGGACGGTTTAGGGTCCAGGTTAGGGTACGACTACGGTTTAGGGGGAGTGTTCGTGTGAGGGCTCGGGATAGTGTTAGCATACGGGTTAGGATTAGGGGACGGGTGAGGGGAAGGCTTCAGGGAAGGGTTAGGGTTAGGGTTCGGGCTAGGGTTAAGGTTAGGGTACGGGGACGGTTTAGGGTCCAGGTCAGGTTACGACAACGGTTTAGGGGGAGGGTACGTGTGAGGGCACGGGTTAGTGTTAGTGTACGGGTTCGGATTAGGGGACGGGTGAGGGGAGGGCTTCGGAGAAGGGTTAGGGTTAGGGTTCGGTCTAGGGTTAGCGTTAGGGGACAAGGACGGTTTAGGGTCCAGGTGAGGGTACGACAACGGTTTAGGGGGAGCGTACGTGTGAGGGCAATTGTTAGTGTTAGCGTACAGGTTAGGATTAGGGGACGGGTGAAAGTAAGGCTTCGGGGAAGGGTTAGGGTTAGGGTTCGGGCTAGGGTTAGGGTTAGGGGACGGGGATGGTTTAGGGTCCAGGTGAGGGTACGACAACCGTTTAGGGGGTGCGTACTTGTGAGGGCACGGGTTAGTGTTAGCAAACGGCTTAGGATTAGGGCACGGGTGAGGGGAAGGCTTCGGGGAAGAGTTACGGTTACGGTTCGGGCTAGGGTTAGTGTTAGGGGACGCGGACTGTTTAGGGTCCAGGTGAGTGTACAACAACGTTTTAGGGGGAGCGTACGTGTGAGGGCACGGGTTAGTGTTAGCGTACGGCTTAGTAATAGAGGACAGGTGAGAGGAAGGCTTCGGGGAAGGTTTAGTGTTAGGGTTCGGGCTAGGTTTATTGTTAGGGGACGGGGACGGTTTAGGGTCCAGGTGAGGGTACGACAACTGTTTAGGGGGAGCATACGTGTGAGGGCACGATTTATGTTAGCGTACGGGTTTGGATTAGGGGACGGCTGAGTGGAAGGCTCCAGGGAAGGTTTTGGGTTAGGGTTCCGGCTGGGTTAGGGTTATGGGATGGGGACGGTTTAGGGTCCAGGTGAGTGTATGACAACGGTTTAGGGGGAGCGTACGTGTGAGGGCACGGGTTAGTGTTAGAGTACGGGTTAGGATTAGGAGACAGATGAGGGGAAGGCTTCGGGAAATGCTTAGTGTTAGGGTTCGGGCTAGGGTTAGGGTTAGGGGACGGTGACGGTTTAGGGTCCAGGGGAGGGTACGACAACGCTTTAGGGGGAGCGTACGTGTGAGGGCGCGGGTTAGTGTTAGCGTACTGGTTAGGATTAGGTTTCGCGTGAGGGTCAGGCTTCAGGGAAGGGTTAGGGTTAGGGTTCGGGCTAGGGTTAGGGTTAGGGGACGGGGACGGTTTAGGGTCCATGGGAGGGTACGGCAACGAATTGGGGGAGCGTAGGTGTGAGGGCGCGGGTTAGTGTTCGCTTATGGGTTAGCATAAGGGGACGAGTGGGGGTCAGGCTTCGGGGAAGGGTTAGGGTTAGGGTTCGGTCTAGGGTTAGGGTTAGGGGACGGGGACGGTTTAGGGTCCAGGGGAGTGTACGACAACGCTTTAGGGGGAGCGTACCTGTGAGGGCGCATGTTAGTGTTCGCGTACGGGTTAGGATTAGGGGATGGGTGAGGGTCAGGCTTCGGGGAAGTGTTAGGGTTAGGGTTCGGGCTAGGGTTAGTGTTAGGGGACGGGGACGGTTTAGGGTCCACGGGAGGGTACGACAATGCTTTAGGGGGAGCGTACCTGTGAGGGCGCATGTTAGTGTTCGCGTACGGGTTAGGATTAGGGGACGGGTGAGGGTCAGGCTTCGGGGAAGTGTTAGGGTTAGGGTTCGGGCTAGGGTTAGTGTTAGGGGACGGGGACGGTTTAGGGTCCAGGTGAGGGTACGACAACTGTTTAGGGGGAGCGTACGTGTGAGGGCACGGTTTATGTTAGCGTACGGGTTTGGATTAGGGGACAGGTGAGGGGAAGGCTCCTGGGAAGGGTTAGGGTTAGGGTTCCGGCTAGGTTTAGGGTTACGGGATGGGGACGGTTTAGGGTCCAGGTGAGTGTATGACAACGGTTTAGGGGGAGCGTACGTGTGAGGGCACGGGTTAGTGTTAGAGTACGGGTTAGGATTAGGGGACAGATGAGGGGAAGGCTTCGGGGAAGGCTTAGTGTTAGGGTTCGGGATAGGGTTAGGGTTAGGGGAAGGGTACGGTTTAGGGTCCAGTTGAGGGTACGACAACGGTTTAGGGGGAGCGTACGTGTGAGAGCACAGGTTAGTGTTAGCGTACGGGTTAGGATTAGGGGACGGGTGAGGGGAAGGCTTCGGGGAAGGGTTAGGATTAGGGTTCGGGCTAGGGTTAGGGGACGGGAACGGGGACAGATTAGGGTCCAGGTGAGGGTACGACAACGGATTAGGGGGAGCGTACGTGTGAGGGCACAGGTTAGTGTTAGCGTACGGGTTAGGATTCGGGGACGGGTGAGGGGAAGGCTTCGGGGAAGGGTTAGGGTTAGGGTTCGGGCTAGGGTTAGGATTAGGGGACGGGGACGGTTTAGGGTCCAGGTTAGGGTACGACTACAGTTTAGGGGGAGTGTTCATGTGAAGGCTCGGGATAGTGTTAGCATACGGGTTAGGATTAGGGGACGGGTGAGGGGAAGGCTTCAGGGAAGGGTTAGGGTTAGGGTTCGGGCTAGGGTTAAGGTTAGGGTACGGGGATGGTTTAGGGTCCAGGTCAGGTTACGACAACGGTTTAGGGGGAGGGTACGTGTGAGGGCATGGGTTAGTGTTAGCGTACGGGTTAGGATTAGGGGACGTGAGAGGGGAAAGCTTCGGGGAAGGGTTAGGGTTAGTGTTCGGGCTAGGGTTAGCGTTAGGGGACGGGGACGGTTTAGGGTCCAGGTGAGCGTACGACAACGGTTTAGGGGGAGCGTACGTGTGAGGGAATGGGTAAATGTTAGCGTACGGCTTAGGATTAGGGGACGGGTGAGGGGAAGGCTTCGGGAAAGAGGGTTAGGGTTCAGGCTAGACTTAGGGTTAGGGGACGGGGACGGTTTAAGGTCCAGGTGAGGGTATGACAACGGTTTAGGTGGAGCGTACGTGTGAGAGCACGGGTTACTGTTTGCATACGGGTTAGGATTAGGGGACGGGTGAAGGGAAGGCTCCGGGGAAGGGTTAGGGTTACGGTTCGGGGTAAGTTTAGGGTTAGGGAACGGGGACGGTTTAGGGTCCAGGTGAGGGTATGACATCGTTTCAGGGGGAGCGTGCGTGTGAGGGCACGGGTTAGTGTTAGCGTACGGGTTAGGATTAGGGGACGTGTGAGGGGAAGGCTTCGGGGAAGGGTTAGGGTTAGGGTTCGGTCTAGGGTTAGGGGTAGGTTATGGGGACGGTTTAGGGTCCAGATGAGCGTATGACAATGGTTTAGGGGGAGCGTACGTGTGAGGGCACGGTTTAGTGTTAGCGTTCGGGTTAGGATTAGGTGACGGGTGAGGGGAAGGCTCTGGGGAAGTGTTAGAGTTAGGGTTCGGGCTAGGGTTAGGGTTAGGGTTTGAGTACGTATTAGGGTCCAGGTGCGGGTACGAAAACGGTTTAGGGTGAGCGTACGTGTGAGGGCATGGGTTAGTGTTAGCGTACGGGTTAGTACTAGGGAATGGGTTAGGGTAAGGCTTCGGGGAAGGGTTAGGGTGGATCATACTCTGGGTTCCACATGCATGTTTTAGCTGAAGGAAGAATACCTTAAACCTGGAGAGTTGAGAGCCGTGGAATGGGTACCATGCAATATGACTTCAAAGGGTCTTCATTTGCTCACCGAACCTCTCCAATCCTATCACTGCTGCGTTTATGCCCCTGTACACACGCTTGATTCTCTTTTGGAGACATAGTAATCCATAGGTTTTAAGATACTTACTAATCAGGTACATTCTTAGGCGTTTAATATGGGGTGTTGAGTCCATTTCTTTGAGCAAGGAGTAGCTCTTGTCTATTCCATATTTAGCTTAAGGAACTTTATCTGTGCTCATTTCAATCTCTGGTTTTATGCAGCACCCCAACTCACCTTTCCCCTTAAGCAAGCATAAGTTGCTTTTCTAAATTTGAGACCCTGTTCTGTTTTGGAATTCAGTTCCTGTGTAGCCAAGTTTACATTCCGTGTATTAGTGATATCTTATGATGTTTCTTTTTCTGTGTGACTTATTTCAGTTAGAATCATCGTACCTGAATCCACTCATTATGCTGCTACGGGCCTGATGACATAGATTTCATTGCTGAGTGATACTGCATTGTACGTAAGTACCACAAGTTCTTTATCCATTTTTCACTTTCTGTGATATTGAACTAGTACGGTAACCGAGGTTCTTGTAAACAGAGGCGTCCCAAACTTTGGGGTGGCTGTGTCTTTTTGATTTTAATTTCCCTAAGCTATAGGACCATAAGTGGAAGTGCCGTAGGCTCTGTTGCTTTGTTTTTTAGATGTTTCAGGAAACACCATACACTTCTCCGGAGTGTCTGTTGGCAATTTACATCCCGCCCATCAGCATAACAAGGCTCCCAGTTCTCCATGGCCTGTCCTGCCTTTCTGGATTTTACACTTTTTTCAGATGGCCCTTTTGACCGGGGGGAAGTGAGACTTCATTGTAGTGCAGATTTCCTTTGCAAGCTTGCTTGGTTGGCCAAAAAGGGCGTATGCGTTTTTTCCTGAATATATTCAGGAAAAAACGCATACGCCCTTTTTGGCCAAGTGCATCATTGTGGACGTTCTGCCTCTTTTCCTATGCTTTCAATGCAATTCCAGTCTACCTCCTGAAATCGTTTTCCTGCAATTCTGCCCCGCTTTCAAGTCCTCTTGGCAGCCTTACTTCAGTGTATTTTTGGACGATAGCTGTCATTTATAACTCTGCAGGTTTGTGAATTACAGTGCCCCTGAGCTCCTTTCTTCAACTCGCTTACTTGTGACCTGGCCGCAACACCGCAGGATGGCTTCAGGCCCTAATCTGGTTCCGGCACGGCACGCTCAGCCTTTGGTTATTTCCCCTTCCTGGTGGGAAATGAGAGTTAAATTTGCCCGTCCAGACACCTCCAGCTAGTCTCTGATTGGTTCTCGCTATTCCTGTTCATCTTCCGCAGAAATTGCAAACTGGGCCATACAGGAGGTGAAAGGCGCTGACTCTCCAAGTGGGGAGAGTGTTAGTAAAGCATCTGGAATGTTGTACCCGAGTACCAGGGGAGGAAAACTGAGACATATTTGAACACGTCTCCCATTCACACGGTTGATCATACTCTGGGTTCCACATGCATGTTTTAGCTGAAGGAAGAATACCTTAAACCTGGAGAGTTGAGACCCATGTAATGGGTACCATGCAATATGACTTCAAAGGGTCTTCATTTGCTCACCGAACCTCTCGAATCCTATCACTGCTGCGTTTATGCCCCTGTACACATGCTTGATTCTCTTTCGGAGACATAGCAATCCATAGGTTTTAAGATACTTACTAGTCAGGTACATTCTTAGGCATTTAATATGCGGTGTTGAGTCCATTTCGTTGAGCAAGGAGTAGCTCTTGTCTATTCCATATTTGGCTTAAGGAACTTTATCTGTGCTGATTTCAATCTCTGGTTTTATGCAGCACCCCAACTCACCTTTACCCTTAAGCCAGCATAAGTTGGTTTTCTAAATTTGAGACCCTTTTCTGTTTTGGAATTCAGTTCCTGTGTAGCCAAGTTTACATTCCGTGTATTAGTGATATCTTATGATGTTTCTTTTTCTGTGTGACTTATTTCAGTTAGAATCATCGTACCTGAATCCACTCATTATGCTGCTACGGGCCTGATGACATAGATTTCATTGCTGAGTGATACTGCATTGTACATAAGTACCAAAAGTTCTTTATCCATTTTTCACTTTCTGTGATATTGAACTTGTACGGTAAACGAGGTTCTTGTAAACAGAGGCGTCCCAAACTTTGGGGTGACTGTGTCTTTTTGATTTTAATTTCCCTAAGCTATAGGACCATAAGTGGAAGTGCCCTAGGCTCTGTTGCTTTGTTTTTTAGATGTTTCGGGAAACACCGTACACTTCTCCCGAGTGTCTGTTGGCAATTTACATCCCGCCCATCAGCATAACAAGGCTCCCAGTTCTCCATGGCCTGTCCTGCCTTTCTGGATTTTACACTTTTTTCAGATGGTCCTTTTGACTGGGGGGAAGTGAGACTTCATTGTAGTGCAGATTTCCTTTGCAAGTTTGCTTGGTTGGCCAAAAAGGGCGTATGCGTTTTTTCCTGAATATATTCAGGAAAAAACGCATACGCCCTTTTTGGCCAAGTGCATCATTGTGGACGTTCTGCCTCTTTTCCTATGCTTTCAATGCAATTCCAGTCTACCTCCTGAAATCGGTTTCCTGCAATTCTGCCCCGCTTTCAAGTCCTCTTGGCAGCCTTACTTCAGTATATTTTTGGACGATAGCTGTCATTTATAACTCTGCAGGTTTGTGAATTACAGTGCCCCTGAGCTCCTTTCTTCAACTTGCTTTCTTGTGACCTGGCCGCAACACCGCTGGATGGCTTCAGGCCCTAATCTTGTTCCGGCACGGCACGCTGAGCCTTTGGTTAATTCCTCTTCCTGGTTGGAAATGAGAGTTAAATTTGCCCATCCAGACACCTCCAGCTACTCGTTCATTGTTTCTCGCTATTCCTGTTCATCTTCCGCAGAAATTGCAAACTGGGCCAAACAGGAGGTTAAAGGGACTGACTCTCCAAGTCGGGAGAGTGTTAGTAAAGCGTCTGGAATGTTGCACCCGAGCACCAGGGTACGAAAACTGAGACACATTTGAACACGTCTCCTGATCACATGGTTGATCATACTCTAGGTTCCACATGCATGTTTTAGCTGAAGGAAGAATACCTTAAACCTGGGTAGTTGAAACCCATGGAATGGGTACCATGCAATATGACTTCAAAGGGTCTTCATTTGCTCACCGAACCTCTCCAATCTTATCACTGCTGCGTTTATGCCCCTGTACACATGCTTGATTCTCTTTCGGAGACATAGCAATCCATAGGTTTTAAGATACTTACTAGTCAGGTACATTCTTAGGCGTTTAATATGGGGTGTTGAGTCCATTTCGTTGAGCAAGGAGTAGCTCTTGTCTATTCCATATTTGGCTTAAGGAACTTTATCTGTGCTCATTTCAATCTCTGGTTTTATGCAGCACCCGAACTCACCTTTACCCTTAAGCAAGCCTAAGTTCGTTTTCTAAATTTGAGACCCTGTTCTGTTCTGTAATTCAGTTCCTGTGTAGCCAAGTTTACATTCCGTGTATTACTGATATCTTATGATGTTTCTTTTTCTGTGTGACTTATTTCAGTTAGAATCATCATACATGAATCCACGCATTGTGCTGCTAAGGGCCTGATGACATAGATTTCATTGCTGAGTGATATTGCTTTGTAAGTAAATACCACAACTTCTTTATCCATTTTTCACTTTCTGATATGTTCAACTTGTACTGTAAACGAGGTTCTTGTAAACAGAGCCATCCCAAACTTTGGGGTTGCTGTGTCTTTTTGATTTTAATTTCCCTAAGCTATAGGACCATAAGTGGAAGTGCCCTAGGCTCTGTTGCTTTGTTTTTTAGATGTTTCAGGAAACACCATACACTTCTCCCGAGTGTCTGTTGGCAATTTACATCCCGCCCATCAGCATAACAAGGCTCCCAGTTCTCCATGGCCTGTCCTGCCTTTCTGGATTTTACACTTTTCTCAGCTGGCCCTTTTGACCGGGGGGAAGTGAGACTTCATTGTAGTGCAGATTTCCTTTGCAAGTTTGCTTGGTTGGCCAAAAAGTGTGTATGCGTTTTTTCCTGAATATATTCAGGATAAAACGCATACGCCCTTTTTGGCCAAGTGCATCATTGTGGACGTTCTGCCTCTTTTCCTATGCTTTCAATGCAATTCCAGTCTACCTCCTGAAATCGGTTTCCTGCAATTCTGCCCCGCTTTCAAGTCCTCTTGGCAGCCTTACTTCAGTCTATTTTTGGACGATAGCTGTCATTTATAACTCTGCAGGTTTGTGAATTACAGTGCCCCTGAGCTCCTTTCTTCAACTCGCTTTCTTGTGACCTGGCCGCAACACCGCAGGATGGCTTCAGGCCCTAATCTGGTTCCGGCACGGCACGCTGAGCCTTTGGTTAATTCCTCTTCCTGGTGGGAAATGAGAGTTAAATTTGCCCATCCAGACACCTCCAGCTAGTCTCTCATTGGTTCTCGCTATTCCTGTTCATCTTCCGCAGAAATTGCAAACTGGGCCAAACAGGAGGTTAAAGGGACTAACTCTCCAAGTCGGGAGAGTGTTAGTAAAGCGTCTGGAATGTTGCACCCGAGTACCAGGGTACGAAAACTGAGACATATTTGAACACGTCTCCCGATCACATGGTTGATCATACTCTAGGTTCCACATGCATGTTTTAGCTGAAGGAAGAATACCTTAAACATTGGTAGTTGAAACCCGTGGAAGGGGTACCATGCAATATGACTTCAAAGGGTCTTCATTTGCTCACCGAACCCCTCCAATCTTATCACTGCTGCGTTTATGCCCCTGTACACATGCTTGATTCTCTTTCGGAGACATAGCAATCCATAGGTTTTAAGATACTTACTAGTCAGGTACATTCTTAGGCGTTTAATATGGGGTGTTGAGTCCATTTCGTTGAGCAAGGAGTAGCTCTTGTCTATTCCATATTTGGCTTAAGGAACTTTATCTGTGCTCATTTCAATCTCTGGTTTTATGCAGCACCCCAACTCAACTTTACCCTTAAGCAAGCATAAGTTGGTTTTCTAAATTTGAGACCCTGTTCTGTTCTGTAATTCAGTTCCTGTGTAGCCAAGTTTACATTCCGTGTATTACTCATATCTTATGATGTTTCTTTTTCTGTGTGACTTATTTCAGTTAGAATCATCATACCTGAATCCACTCATTGTGCTGCTAAGGGCCTGATGACATAGATTTCATTGCTGAGTGATATTGCTTTTTAAGTAAATACCACAACTTCTTTATCCATTTTTCACTTTCTGCGATGTTGAACTTGTACTGTAAACGAGGTCATTGTAAACAGAGGCGTCCCAAACTTTGGGGTGGCTGTGTGTTTTTGATTTTAATTTCCCTAAGCTATAGGACCATAAGTGGAAGTGCCCTAGGCTCTGTTGCTTTGTTTTTTAGATGTTTCAGGAAACACCATACACTTCTCCCGAGTGTCTGTTGGCAGTTTACATCCCGCCCATCAGCATAACAAGGCTCCCAGTTCTCCATGGCCTGTCCTGCCTTTCTGGATTTTACACTTTTTTCAGATGGCCCATTTAACAGGGGGGAAGTGAGACTTCATTGTAGTGCAGATTTCCTTTGTAAGCTTGCTTGGTAGGCCAAAAAGCGCGTATGCGTTTTTTCCTGAATATATTCAGGAAAAAACGCATACGCCCTTTTTGGCCAAGTGCATCATTGTGGACGTTCTGCCTCTTTTCCTATGCTTTCAATGCAATTCCAGTCTACCTCCTGAAATCGGTTTCCTGCAATTCTGCCCCGCTTTCAAGTCCTCTTGGCAGCCTTACTTCAGTGTATTTTTGGACGATAGCTGTCATTTATAACTCTGCAGGTTTGTGAATTACAGTGCCCCTGAGCTCCTTTCTTCAACTCGCTTACTTGTGACCTGGCCGCAACACCGCAGGATGGCTTCAGGCCCTAATCTGGTTCCGGCACGGCACGCTCAGCCTTTGGTTATTTCCCCTTCCTGGTGGGAAATGAGAGTTAAATTTGCCCGTCCAGACACCTCCAGCTAGTCTCTGATTGGTTCTCGCTATTCCTGTTCATCTTCCGCAGAAATTGCAAACTGGGCCATACAGGAGGTGAAAGGCGCTGACTCTCCAAGTGGGGAGAGTGTTAGTAAAGCATCTGGAATGTTGTACCCGAGTACCAGGGGAGGAAAACTGAGACATATTTGAACACGTCTCCCATTCACACGGTTGATCATACTCTGGGTTCCACATGCATGTTTTAGCTGAAGGAAGAATACCTTAAACCTGGAGAGTTGAGACCCGTGTAATGGGTACCATGCAATATGACTTCAAAGGGTCTTCATTTGCTCACCGAACCTCTCGAATCCTATCACTGCTGCGTTTATGCCCCTGTACACATGCTTGATTCTCTTTCGGAGACATAGCAATCCATAGGTTTTAAGATACTTACTAGTCAGGTACATTCTTAGGCATTTAATATGCGGTGTTGAGTCCATTTCGTTGAGCAAGGAGTAGCTCTTGTCTATTCCATATTTGGCTTAAGGAACTTTATCTGTGCTGATTTCAATCTCTGGTTTTATGCAGCACCCCAACTCACCTTTACCCTTAAGCCAGCATAAGTTGGTTTTCTAAATTTGAGACCCTTTTCTGTTTTGGAATTCAGTTCCTGTGTAGCCAAGTTTACATTCCGTGTATTAGTGATATCTTATGATGTTTCTTTTTCTGTGTGACTTATTTCAGTTAGAATCATCGTACCTGAATCCACTCATTATGCTGCTACGGGCCTGATGACATAGATTTCATTGCTGAGTGATACTGCATTGTACATAAGTACCAAAAGTTCTTTATCCATTTTTCACTTTCTGTGATATTGAACTTGTACGGTAAACGAGGTTCTTGTAAACAGAGGCGTCCCAAACTTTGGGGTGACTGTGTCTTTTTGATTTTAATTTCCCTAAGCTATAGGACCATAAGTGGAAGTGCCCTAGGCTCTGTTGCTTTGTTTTTTAGATGTTTCGGGAAACACCGTACACTTCTCCCGAGTGTCTGTTGGCAATTTACATCCCGCCCATCAGCATAACAAGGCTCCCAGTTCTCCATGGCCTGTCCTGCCTTTCTGGATTTTACACTTTTTTCAGATGGTCCTTTTGACTGGGGGGAAGTGAGACTTCATTGTAGTGCAGATTTCCTTTGCAAGTTTGCTTGGTTGGCCAAAAAGGGCGTATGCGTTTTTTCCTGAATATATTCAGGAAAAAACGCATACGCCCTTTTTGGCCAAGTGCATCATTGTGGACGTTCTGCCTCTTTTCCTATGCTTTCAATGCAATTCCAGTCTACCTCCTGAAATCGGTTTCCTGCAATTCTGCCCCGCTTTCAAGTCCTCTTGGCAGCCTTACTTCAGTATATTTTTGGACGATAGCTGTCATTTATAACTCTGCAGGTTTGTGAATTACAGTGCCCCTGAGCTCCTTTCTTCAACTTGCTTTCTTGTGACCTGGCCGCAACACCGCTGGATGGCTTCAGGCCCTAATCTTGTTCCGGCACGGCACGCTGAGCCTTTGGTTAATTCCTCTTCCTGGTTGGAAATGAGAGTTAAATTTGCCCATCCAGACACCTCCAGCTACTCGTTCATTGTTTCTCGCTATTCCTGTTCATCTTCCGCAGAAATTGCAAACTGGGCCAAACAGGAGGTTAAAGGGACTGACTCTCCAAGTCGGGAGAGTGTTAGTAAAGCGTCTGGAATGTTGCACCCGAGCACCAGGGTACGAAAACTGAGACACATTTGAACACGTCTCCTGATCACATGGTTGATCATACTCTAGGTTCCACATGCATGTTTTAGCTGAAGGAAGAATACCTTAAACCTGGGTAGTTGAAACCCATGGAATGGGTACCATGCAATATGACTTCAAAGGGTCTTCATTTGCTCACCGAACCTCTCCAATCTTATCACTGCTGCGTTTATGCCCCTGTACACATGCTTGATTCTCTTTCGGAGACATAGCAATCCATAGGTTTTAAGATACTTACTAGTCAGGTACATTCTTAGGCGTTTAATATGGGGTGTTGAGTCCATTTCGTTGAGCAAGGAGTAGCTCTTGTCTATTCCATATTTGGCTTAAGGAACTTTATCTGTGCTCATTTCAATCTCTGGTTTTATGCAGCACCCGAACTCACCTTTACCCTTAAGCAAGCCTAAGTTCGTTTTCTAAATTTGAGACCCTGTTCTGTTCTGTAATTCAGTTCCTGTGTAGCCAAGTTTACATTCCGTGTATTACTGATATCTTATGATGTTTCTTTTTCTGTGTGACTTATTTCAGTTAGAATCATCATACATGAATCCACGCATTGTGCTGCTAAGGGCCTGATGACATAGATTTCATTGCTGAGTGATATTGCTTTGTAAGTAAATACCACAACTTCTTTATCCATTTTTCACTTTCTGATATGTTCAACTTGTACTGTAAACGAGGTTCTTGTAAACAGAGCCATCCCAAACTTTGGGGTTGCTGTGTCTTTTTGATTTTAATTTCCCTAAGCTATAGGACCATAAGTGGAAGTGCCCTAGGCTCTGTTGCTTTGTTTTTTAGATGTTTCAGGAAACACCATACACTTCTCCCGAGTGTCTGTTGGCAATTTACATCCCGCCCATCAGCATAACAAGGCTCCCAGTTCTCCATGGCCTGTCCTGCCTTTCTGGATTTTACACTTTTCTCAGCTGGCCCTTTTGACCGGGGGGAAGTGAGACTTCATTGTAGTGCAGATTTCCTTTGCAAGTTTGCTTGGTTGGCCAAAAAGGGCGTATGCGTTTTTTCCTGAATATATTCAGGATAAAACGCATACGCCCTTTTTGGCCAAGTGCATCATTGTGGACGTTCTGCCTCTTTTCCTATGCTTTCAATGCAATTCCAGTCTACCTCCTGAAATCGGTTTCCTGCAATTCTGCCCCGCTTTCAAGTCCTCTTGGCAGCCTTACTTCAGTCTATTTTTGGACGATAGCTGTCATTTATAACTCTGCAGGTTTGTGAATTACAGTGCCCCTGAGCTCCTTTCTTCAACTCGCTTTCTTGTGACCTGGCCGCAACACCGCAGGATGGCTTCAGGCCCTAATCTGGTTCCGGCACGGCACGCTGAGCCTTTGGTTAATTCCTCTTCCTGGTGGGAAATGAGAGTTAAATTTGCCCATCCAGACACCTCCAGCTAGTCTCTCATTGGTTCTCGCTATTCCTGTTCATCTTCCGCAGAAATTGCAAACTGGGCCAAACAGGAGGTTAAAGGGACTAACTCTCCAAGTCGGGAGAGTGTTAGTAAAGCGTCTGGAATGTTGCACCCGAGTACCAGGGTACGAAAACTGAGACATATTTGAACACGTCTCCCGATCACATGGTTGATCATACTCTAGGTTCCACATGCATGTTTTAGCTGAAGGAAGAATACCTTAAACATTGGTAGTTGAAACCCGTGGAAGGGGTACCATGCAATATGACTTCAAAGGGTCTTCATTTGCTCACCGAACCCCTCCAATCTTATCACTGCTGCGTTTATGCCCCTGTACACATGCTTGATTCTCTTTCGGAGACATAGCAATCCATAGGTTTTAAGATACTTACTAGTCAGGTACATTCTTAGGCGTTTAATATGGGGTGTTGAGTCCATTTCGTTGAGCAAGGAGTAGCTCTTGTCTATTCCATATTTGGCTTAAGGAACTTTATCTGTGCTCATTTCAATCTCTGGTTTTATGCAGCACCCCAACTCAACTTTACCCTTAAGCAAGCATAAGTTGGTTTTCTAAATTTGAGACCCTGTTCTGTTCTGTAATTCAGTTCCTGTGTAGCCAAGTTTACATTCCGTGTATTACTCATATCTTATGATGTTTCTTTTTCTGTGTGACTTATTTCAGTTAGAATCATCATACCTGAATCCACTCATTGTGCTGCTAAGGGCCTGATGACATAGATTTCATTGCTGAGTGATATTGCTTTTTAAGTAAATACCACAACTTCTTTATCCATTTTTCACTTTCTGCGATGTTGAACTTGTACTGTAAACGAGGTCATTGTAAACAGAGGCGTCCCAAACTTTGGGGTGGCTGTGTGTTTTTGATTTTAATTTCCCTAAGCTATAGGACCATAAGTGGAAGTGCCCTAGGCTCTGTTGCTTTGTTTTTTAGATGTTTCAGGAAACACCATACACTTCTCCCGAGTGTCTGTTGGCAGTTTACATCCCGCCCATCAGCATAACAAGGCTCCCAGTTCTCCATGGCCTGTCCTGCCTTTCTGGATTTTACACTTTTTTCAGATGGCCCATTTAACAGGGGGGAAGTGAGACTTCATTGTAGTGCAGATTTCCTTTGTAAGCTTGCTTGGTAGGCCAAAAAGCGCGTATGCGTTTTTTCCTGAATATATTCAGGAAAAAACGCATACGCCCTTTTTGGCCAAGTGCATCATTGTGGACGTTCTGCCTCTTTTCCTATGCTTTCAATGCAATTCCAGTCTACCTCCTGAAATCGGTTTCCTGCAATTCTGCCCCGCTTTCAAGTCCCCTTGGCAGCCTTACTTCAGTATATTTTTGGACGATAGCTGTCATTTATAACTCTGCAGGTTTGTGAATTACAGTGCCCCTGAGCTCCTTTCTTCAACTCGCTTTCTTGTGACCTGGCCACAACACCGCAGGATGGCTTCAGGCCCTAATCTGGTTCCGGCACGGCACGCTGAGCCTTTGGTTAATTCCTCTTCCTGGTTGGAAATGAGAGTTAAATTTGCCCATCCAGACACCTCCAGCTAGTCTCTCATTGGTTCTCGCTATTCCTGTTCATCTTCCGCAGAAATTGCAAACTGGGCCAAACAGGAGGTTAAAGGGACTGACTCTCCATTCGGGAGAGTGTTAGTAAAGCGTCTGGAAAGTTGCACCCGAGCACCAGGGTACGAAAACTGAGACACATTTGAACACGTCTCCTGATCACATGGTTGATCATACTCTAGGTTCCACATGCATGTTTCAGCTGAAGGAAGAATACCTTAAACCTGGGTAGTTGAAACCCATGGAATGGGTACCATGAAATATGACTTCAAAGGGTCTTCATTTGCTCACTGAAATTCTCCAATCCTATCACTGCTGCGTTTATGCCCCTGTACACATGCTTGATTCTCTTTCGGAGACATAGCAATCCATAGGTTTTAAGATACTTACTAGTCAGGTACATTCTTAGGCGTTTAATATGCGGTGTTGAGTCCATTTCGTTGAGCAAGGAGTAGCTCTTGTCTATTCCATACTTGGCTAAGGAACTTTATCTGTGCTCATTTCAATCTCTGGTTTTATGCAGCACCCCAACTCACCTTTACCCTTAAGCAAGCCTAAGTTCGTTTTCTAAATTTGAGACCCTGTTCTGTTCTGTAATTCAGTTCCTGTGTAGCCAAGTTTACATTCCGTGTATTACTGATATCTTATGATGTTTCTTTTTCTGTGTGAATTATTTCCGTTAGCATCATCATACCTGAATCCAGGCATTGTGCTGCTAAGGGCCTGATGACATATATTTCATTGCTGAGTGATATTGCTTTGTAAGTAAATACCACAACTTCTTTATCCATTTTTCACTTTCTGCGATGTTGAACTTGTATGGAAAACGAGGTTCTTGTAAACAGAGGCGTCCCAAACTTTGGGGTGGCTGTGTCTTTTTGATTTTAACTTCCCTAAGCTATAGGACCATAAGTGGAAGTGCCCTAGGCTCTGTTGCTTTGTTTTTTAGATGTTTCAGGAAACACCATACACTTCTCCCCTGTGTCTGTTGGCAATTTACATCCCGCCCATCAGCATAACAAGGCTCCCAGTTCTCCATGGCCTGTCCTGCCTTTCTGGATTTTACACTTTTTTCAGATGGCCCTTTTGACCGGGGGGAAGTGAGACTTCATTGTAGTGCAGATTTCCTTTGCAAGCTTGCTTGGTTGGCCAAAAAGGGCGTATGCGTTTTTTCCTGAATATATTCAGTAAAAAACGCATACGCCCTTTTTGGCCAAGTGCATCACTGTGGACGTTCTGCCTCTTTTCCTATGCTTTCAATGCAATTCCAGTCTACCTCCTGAAATCGGTTTCCTGCAATTCTGCCCCGCTTTCAAGTCCTCTTGGCAGCCTTACTTCAGTATATTTTTGGACGATAGCTGTCATTTATAACTCTGCAGGTTTGTGAATTACAGTGCCCCTGAGCTCCTTTCTTCAACTCGCTTTCTTGTGACCTGGCCGCAACACCGCAGGATGGCTTCAGGCCCTAATCTGGTTCCGGCATGGCACGCAGAGCCTTTGGTTAATTCGTCTTCCTGGTGGGAAATGCGAGTTAAAATTGCCCGTCCAGACACCTCCAGCTAGTCTCTGATTGGTTCTCGCTATTCCTGTTCATCTTCCGCAGAAATTGCAAACTGGGCCAAACAGGAGGTTAAAGGGACTGACTCTCCAAGTCAGGAGAGTGTTAGTAAAGCGTCTGGAATGTTGCACCCGAGTACCAGGGTACGAAAACTGAGACATATTTGAACACGTCTCCCGATCACATGGTTGATCATACTCTAGGTTCCACATGCATGTTTTAGCTGAAGGAAGAATACCTTAAACCTGGGTAGTTGAAACCCGTGGAATGGGAACCATGCAATATGACTTCAAAGGGTCTTCATTTGCTCACCGAACCTCTCCAATCCTATCACTGCTGCGTTTATGCCCTTGTACACATGCTTGATTCTCTTTCGGAGATATAGCAATCCATAGGTTTAAAGATACTTACTAGTCAGGTACATTCTTAGGCGTTTAATATGTGGTGTTGAGTCCATTTCATTGAGCAAGGAGTAGCTCTTGTCTATTCCATATTTGGCTTAAGGAACTTTATCTGTGCTCATTTCAATCTCTGGTTTTATGCAGCACCCCAACTCACCTTTGCCCTTAAGCAAGCATAAGTTGGTTTTCTAAATTTGAGACCCTGTTCTTTTCTGTAATTCAGTTCCTGTGTAGCCAAGTTTACATTCCGTGTATTACTGATATCTTATGATGTTTCTTTTTCTGTGTGACTTATTTCAGTTAGAATCATCATACCTGAATCCACTCATTGTGCTGCTAAGGGCCTGATGACATAGATTTCATTGCTGAGTGATACTGCATTGTACTTAAGTACCACAAGTTCTTTATCCATTTTTTCACTTTCTGTGATATTGAACTTGTATGGAAAACGAGGTTCTTGTAAACAGAGGCGTCGCAAACATTGGGGTGGCTGTGTCTTTTTGAGTTTAACTTCCCTAAGCTATAGGACCATAAGTGGAAGTGCCCTAGGCTCTGTTGCTTTGTTTTTTAGATGTTTCAGGAAACACCATACACTTCTCCCAAGTGTCTGTTGGCAATTTACATCCCGCCCATCAGCATAACAAGGCTCCCAGTTCTCCATGGCCTGTCCTGCCTTTCTGGATTTTACACTTTTTTCAGATGGCCCTTTTGACAGGGGGGAAGTGAGACTTCATTGTAGTGCAGATTTCCTTTGCAAGTTTGCTTGGTTGGCCAAAAAGGGCGTATGCGTTTTTTCCTGAATATATTCAGGAAAAAACGCATACGCCCTTTTTGGCCAAGTGCATCATTGTGGACGTTCTGCCTCTTTTCCTATGCTTTCAATGCAATTCCAGTCTACCTCCTGAAATCAGTTTCCTGCAATTCTGCCCCGCTTTCAAGTCCTCTTGGCAGCCTTACTTCAGTATATTTTTGGACGATAGCTGTCATTTATAACTCTGCAGGTTTGTGAATTACAGTGCCCCTGAGCTCCTCTCTTCAACTCGCTTTGTTTTGAGCTGGCCGCAACACCGCTGGATGGCTTCAGGCCCTAATCTGGTTCCGGCACGGCACGCTGAGCCTTTGGTTAATTCCTCTTCCTGGTGGGAAATGAGAGTTAAATTTGCCCGTCCAGACACCTCCAGCTAGTCTCTCATTGGTTCTCCCTATTCCTGTTCATCTTCCGCAGAAATTGCAAACTGGGCCAAACAGGAGGTTAAAGGGACTGACTCTCCAACTGGGGAGAGTGTTAGTAAAGCGTCTGGAATGTTGCACCCGAGTACCAGGGGAGGAAAACTGAGACATATTTGAACACGTCTCCCGTTCACACGGTTGATCATACTCTGGGTTCCACATGCATGTTTCAGCTGAAGGAAGAATACCTTAAACCTGGAGAGTTGAGACCCGTGTAATGGGTACCATGCAATATGACTTCAAAGGGTCTTCATTTGCTCACCGAACCTCTCCAATCTTATCACTGCTGCGTTTATGCCCCTGTACACATGCTTGATTCTCTTTCGGAGACATAGCAATCCATAGGTTTTAAGATACTTACTAGTCAGGTACATTCTTAGGCGTTTAATATGGGGTGTTGAGTCCATTTCGTTGAGAAAGGAGTAGCTCTTGTCTATTCCATATTTGGCTTAAGGAACTTTATCTGTGCTCATTTCAATCTCTGGTTTTATGCAGCACCCCAACTCACCTTTCCCCTTAAGCAAGCATAAGTTGGTTTTCTAAATTTGAGACCCTGTTCTGTTTTGGAATTCAGTTCCTGTGTAGCCAAGTTTACATTCCGTGTATTAGTGATATCTTATGATGTTTCTTTTTCTGTGTGACTTATTTCGGTTAGAATCATCGTACCTGAATCCACTCATTATGCTGCTACGGGCCTGATGACATAGATTTCATTGCTGAGTGATACTGCATTGTACGTAAGTAACACAAGTTCTTTATCCATTTTTCACTTTCTGTGATATTGAACTTGTATGGGAAACGAGGTTCTTGTAAACAGAGGCGTCCCAAACTTTGGGGTGGCTGTGTCTTTTTGATTTTAACTTCCCTAAGCTATAGGACCATAAGTGGAAGTGCCCTAGGCTCTGTTGCTTTGTTTTTTAGATGTTTCAGGAAACACCATACACTTCTCCCGAGTGTCTGTTGGCAATTTACATCCCGCCCATCAGCATAACAAGGCTCCCAGTTCTCCATGGCCTGTCCTGCCTTTCTGGATTTTACACTTTTTTCAGATGGCCCTTTTGACCGGGGGGAAGTGAGACTTCATTGTAGTGCAGATTTCCTTTGCAAGCTTGCTTGGTTGGCCAAAAAGGGCGTATGCGTTTTTTCCTGAATATATTCAGTAAAAAACGCATACGCCCTTTTTGGCCAAGTGCATCACTGTGGACGTTCTGCCTCTTTTCCTATGCTTTCAATGCAATTCCAGTCTACCTCCTGAAATCGGTTTCCTGCAATTCTGCCCCGCTTTCAAGTCCTCTTGGCAGCCTTACTTCAGTATATTTTTGGACGATAGCTGTCATTTATAACTCTGCAGGTTTGTGAATTACAGTGCCCCTGAGCTCCTTTCTTCAACTCGCTTTCTTGTGACCTGGCCGCAACACCGCAGGATGGCTTCAGGCCCTAATCTGGTTCCGGCATGGCACGCAGAGCCTTTGGTTAATTCGTCTTCCTGGTGGGAAATGCGAGTTAAAATTGCCCGTCCAGACACCTCCAGCTAGTCTCTGATTGGTTCTCGCTATTCCTGTTCATCTTCCGCAGAAATTGCAAACTGGGCCAAACAGGAGGTTAAAGGGACTGACTCTCCAAGTCAGGAGAGTGTTAGTAAAGCGTCTGGAATGTTGCACCCGAGTACCAGGGTACGAAAACTGAGACATATTTGAACACGTCTCCCGATCACATGGTTGATCATACTCTAGGTTCCACATGCATGTTTTAGCTGAAGGAAGAATACCTTAAACCTGGGTAGTTGAAACCCGTGGAATGGGAACCATGCAATATGACTTCAAAGGGTCTTCATTTGCTCACCGAACCTCTCCAATCCTATCACTGCTGCGTTTATGCCCTTGTACACATGCTTGATTCTCTTTCGGAGATATAGCAATCCATAGGTTTAAAGATACTTACTAGTCAGGTACATTCTTAGGCGTTTAATATGTGGTGTTGAGTCCATTTCATTGAGCAAGGAGTAGCTCTTGTCTATTCCATATTTGGCTTAAGGAACTTTATCTGTGCTCATTTCAATCTCTGGTTTTATGCAGCACCCCAACTCACCTTTGCCCTTAAGCAAGCATAAGTTGGTTTTCTAAATTTGAGACCCTGTTCTTTTCTGTAATTCAGTTCCTGTGTAGCCAAGTTTACATTCCGTGTATTACTGATATCTTATGATGTTTCTTTTTCTGTGTGACTTATTTCAGTTAGAATCATCATACCTGAATCCACTCATTGTGCTGCTAAGGGCCTGATGACATAGATATCATTGCTGAGTGATACTGCATTGTACCTAAGTACCACAAGTTCTTTATCCATTTTTTCACTTTCTGTGATATTGAACTTGTATGGAAAACGAGGTTCTTGTAAACAGAGGCGTCGCAAACATTGGGGTGGCTGTGTCTTTTTGAGTTTAACTTCCCTAAGCTATAGGACCATAAGTGGAAGTGCCCTAGGCTCTGTTGCTTTGTTTTTTAGATGTTTCAGGAAACACCATACACTTCTCCCAAGTGTCTGTTGGCAATTTACATCCTGCCCATCAGCATAACAAGGCTCCCAGTTCTCCATGGCCTGTCCTGCCTTTCTGGATTTTACACTTTTTTCAGATGGCCCTTTTGACCGGGGGGAAGTGAGACTTCATTGTAGTGCAGATTTCCTTTGCAAGTTTGCTTGGTTGGCCAAAAAGGGCGTATGCGTTTTTTCCTGAATATATTCAGGAAAAAACGCATACGCCCTTTTTGGCCAAGTGCATCATTGTGGACGTTCTGCCTCTTTTCCTATGCTTTCAATGCAATTCCAGTCTACCTCCTGAAATCGGTTTCCTGCAATTCTGCCCCGCTTTCAAGTCCTCTTGGCAGCCTTACTTCAGTATATTTTTGGACGATAGCTGTCATTTATAACTCTGCAGGTTTGTGAATTACAGTGCCCCTGAGCTCCTCTCTTCAACTCGCTTTGTTTTGAGCTGGCCGCAACACCGCTGGATGGCTTCAGGCCCTAATCTGGTTCCGGCACGGCACGCTGAGCCTTTGGTTAATTCCTCTTCCTGGTGGGAAATGAGAGTTAAATTTGCCCGTCCAGACACCTCCAGCTAGTCTCTCATTGGTTCTCCCTATTCCTGTTCATCTTCCGCAGAAATTGCAAACTGGGCCAAACAGGAGGTTAAAGGGACTGACTCTCCAACTGGGGAGAGTGTTAGTAAAGCGTCTGGAATGTTGCACCCGAGTACCAGGGGAGGAAAACTGAGACATATTTGAACACGTCTCCCGTTCACACGGTTGATCATACTCTGGGTTCCACATGCATGTTTCAGCTGAAGGAAGAATACCTTAAACCTGGAGAGTTGAGACCCGTGTAATGGGTACCATGCAATATGACTTCAAAGGGTCTTCATTTGCTCACCGAACCTCTCCAATCTTATCACTGCTGCGTTTATGCCCCTGTACACATGCTTGATTCTCTTTCGGAGACATAGCAATCCATAGGTTTTAAGATACTTACTAGTCAGGTACATTCTTAGGCGTTTAATATGGGGTGTTGAGTCCATTTCGTTGAGAAAGGAGTAGCTCTTGTCTATTCCATATTTGGCTTAAGGAACTTTATCTGTGTTCATTTCAATCTCTGGTTTTATGCAGCACCCCAACTCACCTTTCCCCTTAAGCAAGCATAAGTTGGTTTTCTAAATTTGAGACCCTGTTCTGTTTTGGAATTCAGTTCCTGTGTAGCCAAGTTTACATTCCGTGTATTAGTGATATCTTATGATGTTTCTTTTTCTGTGTGACTTATTTCAGTTAGAATCATTGTACCTGAATCCACTCATTATGCTGCTACGGGCCTGATGACATAGATTTCATTGCTGAGTGATACTGCATTGTACGTAAGTAACACAAGTTCTTTATCCATTTTTCACTTTCTGTGATATTGAACTTGTATGGGAAACGAGGTTCTTGTAAACAGAGGCGTCCCAAACTTTGGGGTGGCTGTGTCTTTTTGATTTTAACTTCCCTAAGCTATAGGACCATAAGTGGAAGTGCCCTAGGCTCTGTTGCTTTGTTTTTTAGATGTTTCAGGAAACACCATACACTTCTCCCCTGTGTCTGTTGGCAATTTACATCCCGCCCATCAGCATAACAAGGCTCCCAGTTCTCCATGGCCTGTCCTGCCTTTCTGGATTTTACACTTTTTTCAGATGGCCCTTTTGACCGGGGGGAAGTGAGACTTCATTGTAGTGCAGATTTCCTTTGCAAGCTTGCTTGGTTGGCCAAAAAGGGCGTATGCGTTTTTTCCTGAATATATTCAGGAAAAAACGCATACGCCCTTTTTGGCCAAGTGCATCATTGTGGACGTTCTGCCTCTTTTCCTATGCTTTCAATGCAATTCCAGTCTACCTCCTGAAATCGGTTTCCTGCAATTCTGCCCCGCTTTCAAGTCCTCTTGGCAGCCTTACTTCAGTATATTTTTGGACGATAGCTGTCATTTATAACTCTGCAGGTTTGTGAATTACAGTGCCCCTGAGCTCCTTTCTTCAACTCGCTTTCTTGTGACCTGGCCGCAACACCGCAGGATGGCTTCAGGCCCTAATCTGGTTCCGGCATGGCACGCAGAGCCTTTGGTTAATTCGTCTTCCTGGTGGGAAATGCGAGTTAAAATTGCCCGTCCAGACACCTCCAGCTAGTCTCTGATTGGTTCTCGCTATTCCTGTTCATCTTCCGCAGAAATTGCAAACTGGGCCAAACAGGAGGTTAAAGGGACTGACTCTCCAAGTCAGGAGAGTGTTAGTAAAGCGTCTGGAATGTTGCACCCGAGTACCAGGGTACGAAAACTGAGACATATTTGAACACGTCTCCCGATCACATGGTTGATCATACTCTAGGTTCCACATGCATGTTTTAGCTGAAGGAAGAATACCTTAAACCTGGGTAGTTGAAACCCGTGGAATGGGAACCATGCAATATGACTTCAAAGGGTCTTCATTTGCTCACCGAACCTCTCCAATCCTATCACTGCTGCGTTTATGCCCTTGTACACATGCTTGATTCTCTTTCGGAGATATAGCAATCCATAGGTTTAAAGATACTTACTAGTCAGGTACATTCTTAGGCGTTTAATATGTGGTGTTGAGTCCATTTCATTGAGCAAGGAGTAGCTCTTGTCTATTCCATATTTGGCTTAAGGAACTTTATCTGTGCTCATTTCAATCTCTGGTTTTATGCAGCACCCCAACTCACCTTTGCCCTTAAGCAAGCATAAGTTGGTTTTCTAAATTTGAGACCCTGTTCTTTTCTGTAATTCAGTTCCTGTGTAGCCAAGTTTCCATTCCGTGTATTACTGATATCTTATGATGTTTCTTTTTCTGTGTGACTTATTTCAGTTAGAATCATCATACCTGAATCCACTCATTGTGCTGCTAAGGGCCTGATGACATAGATTTCATTGCTGAGTGATACTGCATTGTACTTAAGTACCACAAGTTCTTTATCCATTTTTTCACTTTCTGTGATATTGAACTTGTATGGAAAACGAGGTTCTTGTAAACAGAGGCGTCGCAAACATTGGGGTGGCTGTGTCTTTTTGAGTTTAACTTCCCTAAGCTATAGGACCATAAGTGGAAGTGCCCTAGGCTCTGTTGCTTTGTTTTTTAGATGTTTCAGGAAACACCATACACTTCTCCCAAGTGTCTGTTGGCAATTTACATCCCGCCCATCAGCATAACAAGGCTCCCAGTTCTCCATGGCCTGTCCTGCCTTTCTGGATTTTACACTTTTTTCAGATGGCCCTTTTGACCGGGGGGAAGTGAGACTTCATTGTAGTGCAGATTTCCTTTGCAAGTTTGCTTGGTTGGCCAAAAAGGGCGTATGCGTTTTTTCCTGAATATATTCAGGTAAAAACGCATACGCCCTTTTTGGCCAAGTGCATCATTATGGACGTTCTGCCTCTTTTCCTATGCTTTCAATGCAATTCCAGTCTACCTCCTGAAATCGGTTTCCTGCAATTCTGCCCCGCTTTCAAGTCCTCTTGGCAGCCTTACTTCAGTATATTTTTGAACGATAGCTGTCACTTATAACTCTAAAGGTTTGTGAATTACAGTGCCCCTGAGCTCCTTTCTTCAACTCGCTTTCTTTTGAGCTGGCCGCAACACCGCTGGATGGCTTCAGGCCCTAATCTGGTTCCGGCACGGCACGCTGAGCCTTTGGTTATTTCCTCTTCCTGGTGGGAAATGAGAGTTAAATTTGCCCGTCCAGACACCTCCAGCTAGTCTCTCATTGGTTCTCCCTATTCCTGTTCATCTTCCGCAGAAATTGCAAACTGGGCCAAACAGGAGGTTGAAGGCGCTGACTCTCCAAGTGGGGAGAGTGTTAGTAAAGCGTCTGGAATGTTGCGCCCGAGTTCCAGGGGAGGAAAACTGAGACATATTTGAACATGTCTCCCGTTCACACGGTTGGTCATACTCTGGGTTCCACATGCATGTTTTAGCTGAAGGAAGAATACCTTAAACCTGGGTAGTTGAAACCCGTGGAATGGGTACCATGCAATATGACTTCAAAGGGTCTTCATTTGCTCACCGAACCTCTCCAATCCTATCACTGCTGCGTTTATGCCCCTGTACACATGCTTGATTCTCTTTCGGAGACATAGCAATCCATAGGTTTTAAGATACTTACTAGTCAGGTACATTATTAGGCGTTTAATATGTGGTGTTGAGTCCATTTCGTTGAGGAAGGAGTAGCTCTTGTCTATTCCATATTTGGCTTAAGGAACTTTATCTGTGCTCATTTCAATCTCTGGTTTTATGCAGCACCCCAACTCACCTTTACCCTTAAGCAAGCATAAGGTGGTTTTCTAAATTTGAGACCCTGTTCTGTTCTGTAATTCAGTTCCTGTGTAACCAAGTTTACATTCCGTGTATTACTGATATCTTATGATGTTTCTTTTTCTGTGTGACTTATTTCAGTTAGAATCATCATACCTGAATCCACTGATTGTGCTGCTAAGGTCCTGATGACATAGATTTCATTGCTGAGTGATATTGGTTTGTACGTAAGTACCACAAGTTCTTTATCCATTTTTCACTTTCTGCGATGTTGAACTTGTACAGTAAACGAGGTTCTTGTAAACAGAGGCGTCCCAAACATTGGGGTGGCTGTGTCTTTTTGATTTTAATTTCCCTAAGCTATAGGACCATAAGTGGAAGTGCCCTAGGCTCTGTTGCTTTGTTTTTTAGATGTTTCAGGAAACACCATACACTTCTCCCGAGTGTCTGTTGGCAATTTACATCGCGCCCATCAGCATAACAAGGCTCCCAGTTCTCCATGGCCTGTCCTGCCTTTCTGGATTTTACACTTTTTTCAGATGGCCCTTTTGACCAGGGGGAAGTGAGACTTCATTGTAGTGCAGATTTCCTTTGCAAGTTTGCTTGGTTGGCCAAAAAGTGCGTATGCGTTTTTTCTTGAATATATTCAGGAAAAAGCGCATACGCCCTTTTTGGCCAAGTGCATCATTGTGGACGTTCTGCCTCTTTTCCTATGCTTTCAATGCAATTCCAGTCTACCTCCTGAAATCGGATTCCTGCAATTCTGCCCCGCTTTCAAGTCCTCTTGGCAGCCTTACTTCAGTCTATTTTTGGACGATAGCTGTCATTTATAACTCTGCAGGTTTGTGAATTACAGTGCCCCTGAGCACCTTTCTTCAACTCGCTTTGTTGTGAGCTGGCCGCAGCACCGCAGGATGGCTTCAGGCCCTAATCTGGTTCCAGCACGGCACGCTAGGCTTTGGTTATTTCCTCTTCCTGGTGGGAAATGAGAGTTAAATTTGCCCGTCCAGACACCTCCAGCTAGTCTCTCATTGGTTCTCCCTATTCCTGTTCATCTTCCGCAGAAATTGCAAACTGGGCCAAACAGGAGGTTAAAGGGACTGACTCTCCAACTGGGGAGAGTGTTAGTAAAGCGTCTGGAATGTTGCACCCGAGTACCAGGGGAGGAAAACTGAGACATATTTGAACACGTCTCCCGTTCACACGGTTGATCATACTCTGGGTTCCACATGCATGTTTCAGCTGAAGGAAGAATACCTTAAACCTGGAGAGTTGAGACCCGTGTAATGGGTACCATGCAATATGACTTCAAAGGGTCTTCATTTGCTCACCGAACCTCTCCAATCTTATCACTGCTGCATTTATGCCCCTGTACACATGCTTGATTCTCTTTCGGAGACATAGCAATCCATAGGTTTTAAGATACTTACTAGTCAGGTACATTCTTAGGCGTTTAATATGGGGTGTTGAGTCCATTTCGTTGAGAAAGGAGTAGCTCTTGTCTATTCCATATTTGGCTTAAGGAACTTTATCTGTGTTCATTTCAATCTCTGGTTTTATGCAGCACCCCAACTCACCTTTCCCCTTAAGCAAGCATAAGTTGGTTTTCTAAATTTGAGACCCTGTTCTGTTTTGGAATTCAGTTCCTGTGTAGCCAAGTTTACATTCCGTGTATTAGTGATATCTTATGATGTTTCTTTTTCTGTGTGACTTATTTCAGTTAGAATCATTGTACCTGAATCCACTCATTATGCTGCTACGGGCCTGATGACATAGATTTCATTGCTGAGTGATACTGCATTGTACGTAAGTAACACAAGTTCTTTATCCATTTTTCACTTTCTGTGATATTGAACTTGTATGGGAAACGAGGTTCTTGTAAACAGAGGCGTCCCAAACTTTGGGGTGGCTGTGTCTTTTTGATTTTAACTTCCCTAAGCTATAGGACCATAAGTGGAAGTGCCCTAGGCTCTGTTGCTTTGTTTTTTAGATGTTTCAGGAAACACCATACACTTCTCCCCTGTGTCTGTTGGCAATTTACATCCCGCCCATCAGCATAACAAGGCTCCCAGTTCTCCATGGCCTGTCCTGCCTTTCTGGATTTTACACTTTTTTCAGATGGCCCTTTTGACCGGGGGGAAGTGAGACTTCATTGTAGTGCAGATTTCCTTTGCAAGCTTGCTTGGTTGGCCAAAAAGGGCGTATGCGTTTTTTCCTGAATATATTCAGTAAAAAACGCATACGCCCTTTTTGGCCAAGTGCATCATTGTGGACGTTCTGCCTCTTTTCCTATGCTTTCAATGCAATTCCAGTCTACCTCCTGAAATCGGTTTCCTGCAATTCTGCCCCGCTTTCAAGTCCTCTTGGCAGCCTTACTTCAGTATATTTTTGGACGATAGCTGTCATTTATAACTCTGCAGGTTTGTGAATTACAGTGCCCCTGAGCTCCTTTCTTCAACTCGCTTTCTTGTGACCTGGCCGCAACACCGCAGGATGGCTTCAGGCCCTAATCTGGTTCCGGCATGGCACGCAGAGCCTTTGGTTAATTCGTCTTCCTGGTGGGAAATGCGAGTTAAAATTGCCCGTCCAGACACCTCCAGCTAGTCTCTGATTGGTTCTCGCTATTCCTGTTCATCTTCCGCAGAAATTGCAAACTGGGCCAAACAGGAGGTTAAAGGGACTGACTCTCCAAGTCAGGAGAGTGTTAGTAAAGCGTCTGGAATGTTGCACCCGAGTACCAGGGTACGAAAACTGAGACATATTTGAACACGTCTCCCGATCACATGGTTGATCATACTCTAGGTTCCACATGCATGTTTTAGCTGAAGGAAGAATACCTTAAACCTGGGTAGTTGAAACCCGTGGAATGGGAACCATGCAATATGACTTCAAAGGGTCTTCATTTGCTCACCGAACCTCTCCAATCCTATCACTGCTGCGTTTATGCCCTTGTACACATGCTTGATTCTCTTTCGGAGATATAGCAATACATAGGTTTAAAGATACTTACTAGTCAGGTACATTCTTAGGCGTTTAATATGGGGTGTTGAGTCCATTTCATTGAGCAAGGAGTAGCTCTTGTCTATTCCATATTTGGCTTAAGGAACTTTATCTGTGCTCATTTCAATCTCTGGTTTTATGCAGCACCCCAACTCACCTTTGCCCTTAAGCAAGCATAAGTTGGTTTTCTAAATTTGAGACCCTGTTCTTTTCTGTAATTCAGTTCCTGTGTAGCCAAGTTTACATTCCGTGTATTACTGATATCTTATGATGTTTCTTTTTCTGTGTGACTTATTTCAGTTAGAATCATCATACCTGAATCCACTCATTGTGCTGCTAAGGGCCTGATGACATAGATTTCATTGCTGAGTCATACTGCATTGTACCTAAGTACCACAAGTTCTTTATCCATTTTTTCACTTTCTGTGATATTGAACTTGTATGGAAAACGAGGTTCTTGTAAACAGAGGCGTCGCAAACATTGGGGTGGCTGTGTCTTTTTGAGTTTAACTTCCCTAAGCGATAGGACAATAAGTGGAAGTGCCCTAGGCTCTGTTGCTTTGTTTTTTAGATGTTTCAGGAAACACCATACACTTCTCCCAAGTGTCTGTTGGCAATTTACATCCCGCCCATCAGCATAACAAGGCTCCCAGTTCTCCATGGCCTGTCCTGCCTTTCTGGATTTTACACTTTTTTCAGATGGCCCTTTTGACCGGGGGGAAGTGAGACTTCATTGTAGTGCAGATTTCCTTTGCAAGTTTGCTTGGTTGGCCAAAAAGGGCGTATGCGTTTTTTCCTGAATATATTCAGGTAAAAACGCATACGCCCTTTTTGGCCAAGTGCATCATTATGGACGTTCTGCCTCTTTTCCTATGCTTTCAATGCAATTCCAGTCTACCTCCTGAAATCGGTTTCCTGCAATTCTGCCCCGCTTTCAAGTCCTCTTGGCAGCCTTACTTCAGTATATTTTTGGATGATAGCTGTCACTTATAACTCTAAAGGTTTGTGAATTACAGTGCCCCTGAGCTCCTTTCTTCAACTCGCTTTCTTTTGAGCTGGCCGCAACACCGCTGGATGGCTTCAGGCCCTAATCTGGTTCCGGCACGGCACGCTGAGCCTTTGGTTATTTCCTCTTCCTGGTGGGAAATGAGAGTTAAATTTGCCCGTCCAGACACCTCCAGCTAGTCTCTCATTGGTTCTCCCTATTCCTGTTCATCTTCCGCAGAAATTGCAAACTGGGCCAAACAGGAGGTTGAAGGCGCTGACTCTCCAAGTGGGGAGAGTGTTAGTAAAGCGTCTGGAATGTTGCGCCCGAGTTCCAGGGGAGGAAAACTGAGACATATTTGAACATGTCTCCCGTTCACACGGTTGGTCATACTCTGGGTTCCACATGCATGTTTTAGCTGAAGGAAGAATACCTTAAACCTGGGTAGTTGAAACCCGTGGAATGGGTACCATGCAATATGACTTCAAAGGGTCTTCATTTGCTCACCGAACCTCTCCAATCCTATCACTGCTGCGTTTATGCCCCTGTACACATGCTTGATTCTCTTTCGGAGACATAGCAATCCATAGGTTTTAAGATACTTACTAGTCAGGTACATTATTAGGCGTTTAATATGTGGTGTTGAGTCCATTTCGTTGAGGAAGGAGTAGCTCTTGTCTATTCCATATTTGGCTTAAGGAACTTTATCTGTGCTCATTTCAATCTCTGGTTTTATGCAGCACCCCAACTCACCTTTACCCTTAAGCAAGCATAAGTTGGTTTTCTAAATTTGAGACCCTGTTCTGTTCTGTAATTCAGTTCCTGTGTAACCAAGTTTACATTCCGTGTATTACTGATATCTTATGATGTTTCTTTTTCTGTGTGACTTATTTCAGTTAGAATCATCATACCTGAATCCACTCATTGTGCTGCTAAGGGCCTGATGACATAGATTTCATTGCTGAGTCATACTGCATTGTACCTAAGTACCACAAGTTCTTTATCCATTTTTTCACTTTCTGTGATATTGAACTTGTATGGAAAACGAGGTTCTTGTAAACAGAGGCGTCGCAAACATTGGGGTGGCTGTGTCTTTTTGAGTTTAACTTCCCTAAGCGATAGGACAATAAGTGGAAGTGCCCTAGGCTCTGTTGCTTTGTTTTTTAGATGTTTCAGGAAACACCATACACTTCTCCCAAGTGTCTGTTGGCAATTTACATCCCGCCCATCAGCATAACAAGGCTCCCAGTTCTCCATGGCCTGTCCTGCCTTTCTGGATTTTACACTTTTTTCAGATGGCCCTTTTGACCGGGGGGAAGTGAGACTTCATTGTAGTGCAGATTTCCTTTGCAAGTTTGCTTGGTTGGCCAAAAAGGGCGTATGCGTTTTTTCCTGAATATATTCAGGTAAAAACGCATACGCCCTTTTTGGCCAAGTGCATCATTATGGACGTTCTGCCTCTTTTCCTATGCTTTCAATGCAATTCCAGTCTACCTCCTGAAATCGGTTTCCTGCAATTCTGCCCCGCTTTCAAGTCCTCTTGGCAGCCTTACTTCAGTATATTTTTGGATGATAGCTGTCACTTATAACTCTAAAGGTTTGTGAATTACAGTGCCCCTGAGCTCCTTTCTTCAACTCGCTTTCTTTTGAGCTGGCCGCAACACCGCTGGATGGCTTCAGGCCCTAATCTGGTTCCGGCACGGCACGCTGAGCCTTTGGTTATTTCCTCTTCCTGGTGGGAAATGAGAGTTAAATTTGCCCGTCCAGACACCTCCAGCTAGTCTCTCATTGGTTCTCCCTATTCCTGTTCATCTTCCGCAGAAATTGCAAACTGGGCCAAACAGGAGGTTGAAGGCGCTGACTCTCCAAGTGGGGAGAGTGTTAGTAAAGCGTCTGGAATGTTGCGCCCGAGTTCCAGGGGAGGAAAACTGAGACATATTTGAACATGTCTCCCATTCACACGGTTGGTCATACTCTGGGTTCCACATGCATGTTTTAGCTGAAGGAAGAATACCTTAAACCTGGGTAGTTGAAACCCGTGGAATGGGTACCATGCAATATGACTTCAAAGGGTCTTCATTTGCTCACCGAACCTCTCCAATCCTATCACTGCTGCGTTTATGCCCCTGTACACATGCTTGATTCTCTTTCGGAGACATAGCAATCCATAGGTTTTAAGATACTTACTAGTCAGGTACATTATTAGGCGTTTAATATGTGGTGTTGAGTCCATTTCGTTGAGGAAGGAGTAGCTCTTGTCTATTCCATATTTGGCTTAAGGAACTTTATCTGTGCTCATTTCAATCTCTGGTTTTATGCAGCACCCCAACTCACCTTTACCCTTAAGCAAGCATAAGTTGGTTTTCTAAATTTGAGACCCTGTTCTGTTCTGTAATTCAGTTCCTGTGTAACCAAGTTTACATTCCGTGTATTACTGATATCTTATGATGTTTCTTTTTCTGTGTGACTTATTTCAGTTAGAATCATCATACCTGAATCCACTGATTGTGCTGCTAAGGTCCTGATGACATAGATTTCATTGCTGAGTGATATTGGTTTGTACGTAAGTACCACAAGTTCTTTATCCATTTTTCACTTTCTGCGATGTTGAACTTGTACGGTAAACGAGGTTCTTGTAAACAGAGGCGTCCCAAACATTGGGGTGGCTGTGTCTTTTTGATTTTAATTTCCCTAAGCTATAGGACCATAAGTGGAAGTGCCCTAGGCTCTGTTGCTTTGTTTTTTAGATGTTTCAGGAAACACCATACACTTCTCCCGAGTGTCTGTTGGCAATTTACATCGCGCCCATCAGCATAACAAGGCTCCCAGTTCTCCATGGCCTGTCCTGCCTTTCTGGATTTTACACTTTTTTCAGATGGCCCTTTTGACCAGGGGGAAGTGAGACTTCATTGTAGTGCAGATTTCCTTTGCAAGTTTGCTTGGTTGGCCAAAAAGGGCGTATGGGTTTTTTCTTGAATATATTCAGGAAAAAGCGCATACGCCCTTTTTGGCCAAGTGCATCATTGTGGACGTTCTGCCTCTTTTCCTATGCTTTCAATGCAATTCCAGTCTACCTCCTGAAATCGGATTCCTGCAATTCTGCCCCGCTTTCAAGTCCTCTTGGCAGCCTTACTTCAGTCTATTTTTGGACGATAGCTGTCATTTATAACTCTGCAGGTTTGTGAATTACAGTGCCCCTGAGCACCTTTCTTCAACTCGCTTTCTTGTGAGCTGGCCGCAGCACCGCAGGATGGCTTCAGGCCCTAATCTGGTTCCAGCACGGCACGCTAGGCTTTGGTTATTTCCTCTTCCTGGTGGGAAATGAGAGTTAAATTTGCCCGTCCAGACACCTCCAGCTAGTCTCTCATTGGTTCTCGCTATTCCTGTTCATCTTCCGCAGAAATTCCAAACTGGGCCAAATAGGAGGTTAAAGGCGCTGACTCTCCAAGTGGGGAGAGTGTTAGTAAAGCGTCTGGAATGTTGCACCCGAGTACCAGGGTACGAAAACTGAGACATATTTGAACACGTCTCCCATTCACATGGTTGATCATACTCTGGGTTCCACATGCATGTTTTAGCTGAAGGAAGAATACCTTAAAACTGGACAGTTGAGACCCGTGGAATGGGTACCATGCAATATGACTTCAAAGGGTCTTCATTTGCTCACCGAACCTCTCCAATCCTATCACTGCTGCGTTTATGCCCCTGTACACACGCTTGATTCTCTTTTGGAGACATAGCAATCCATAGGTTTTAAGATACTTACTAGTCAGGTACATTCTTAGGCGTTTAATATGCGGTGTTGCATCCATTTCGTTGAGCAAGGAGTAGCTCTTGTCTATACCATATTTGGCTTAAGGAACTTTATCTGTGCTCATTTCAATCTCTGGTTTTATGCAGCACCCCAACTCACCTTTCCCCTTAAGCAAGCATAAGTTGTTTTTCTAAATTTGAGACCCTGTTCTGTTTTGGAATTCAGTTCCTGTGTAGCCAAGTTTACATTCCGTGTATTAGTGATATGTTATGATGTTTCTTTTTCTGTGTGACTTATTTCAGTTAGAATCATCGTACCTGAATCCACTCATTATGCTGCTACGGGCCTGATGACATAGATTTCATTGCTGAGTGATACTGCATTGTACGTAAGTACCACAAGTTCTTTATCCATTTTTCACTTTCTGTGATATTGAACTTGTACGGTAAACGAGGTTCTTGTAAACAGAGGCGTCCCAAACTTTGGGGTGGCTGTGTCTTTTTGATTTTAATTTCCCTAAGCTATAGGACCATAAGTGGAAGTGCCCTAGGCTCTGTTGCTTTGTTTTTTAGATGTTTCAGGAAACACCATACACTTCTCCCCAGTGTCTGTTGGCAATTTACATCCCGCCCATCAGCATAACAAGGCTCCCAGTTCTCCATGGCCTGTCCTGCCTTGCTGGATTTTACACTTTTTTCAGATGGCCCTTTTGACCGGGGGGAAGTGAGACTTCATTGTAGTGCAGATTTCCTTTGAAAGCTTGCTTGGTTGGCCAAAAAGGGCGTATGCGTTTTTTCCTGAATATATTCAGGAAAAAACGCATACGCCCTTTTTGGCCAAGTGCATCATTGTGGACGTTCTGCCTCTTTTCCTATGCTTTCAATGCAATTCCAGTCTACCTCCTGAAATCGGTTTCCTGCAATTCTGCCCCGCTTTCAAGTCTTCTTGGCAGCCTTACTTCAGTATATTTTTGGACGATAGCTGTCATTTATAACTCTGCAGGTTTGTGAATTACAGTGCCCCTGAGCTCCTTTCTTCAACTCGCTTTCTTGTGACCGGGCCGCAACACCGCAGGATGGCTTCAGGCCCTAATCTGCTTCCGGCACGGCATGCTGAGCCTTTGGTTAATTCCTCTTCCTGGTGGGAAATGAGAGTTAAATTTGCCCGTCCAGACACCTCCAGCTAGTCTCTCATTGGTTCTCGCTATTCCTGTTCATCTTCCGCAGGAATTGCAAACTGGGCCAAACAGGAGGTTAAAGGGACTGACTCTCCAATTTGGGAGAGTGTTAGTAAAGCGTCTGTAATGTTGCACCCGAGTACCAGGGTACGAAATCTCAGACATATTTGAACACAGCTCCCGATCACATGGTTGATCATACTCTAGGTTCCACATGCATAATTTAGCTGAAGGAACAATACCATAAACCTAGGTAGTGGAAACCCGTGGAATGGGTACCATGCAATATGACTTCAAAGGGTCTTCATTTGCTCACCGAACCACTCCAATCCTATCACTGCTGCCTTTATGCCCCTGTACACACGCTTGATTCTCTTTCGGAGACATAGCAATCCATAGGTTTTAAGATACTTACTAGTCAGGTACATTCTTAGGTGTTTAATATGGGGTGTTGAGTCCATTTCGTTGAGCAAGGAGTAGCTCTTGTCTATTCCATATTTGGCTTAAGGAACTTTATCTGTGCTCATTTCAATCTCTGGTTTTATGCAGCACCCAAACTCACCTTTCCCCTTAAGCAAGCATAAGTTGGTTTTCTAAATTTGAGACCCTGTTCTGTTTTGGAATTCAGTTCCTGTGAAGCCAAGTTTACATTCCGTGTATTAGTGATATCTTATGATGTTTCTATTTCTGTGTGACTTATTTCAGTTAGAATCATCGTACCTGAATCCACTCATTATGCTGCTACGGGCCTGATGACATAGATTTCATTGCTGAGTGATACTGCATTGTACGTAAGTACCACAAGTTTTTTATCCATTTTTCACTTTCTGTGATATTGAACTTGTACGGTAAACGAGGTTCTTGTAAACAGAGGCGTCCCAAACTTTGGGGTGGCTGTGTCTTTTTTATTTTAATTCCCTAAGCTGTAGGACCATAAGTGGAAGTGCCCTAGGCTCTGTTGCTTTGTTTTTTAGATGTTTCAGGAAACACCATACACTTCTCCCGAGTGTCTGTTGGCAATTTACATCCCGCCCATCAGCATAACAAGGCTCCCAGTTCTCCATGGCCTGTCCTGCCTTTCTGGATTTTACACTTTTTTCAGATGGCCCTTTTGACCGGGTGGAGGTGAGACTTCATTGTAGTGCAGATTTCCTTTGCAAGTTTGCTTGGTTGGACTAAAAGGGCATATGCGTTTTTTCCTGAATATATTCAGGAAAAAACGCATACGCCCTTTTTGGCCAAGTGCATCATTGTGGACGTTCTGCCTCTTTTCCTATGCTTTCAATGAAATTCCAGTCTACCTCCTGAAATCGGTTTCCTGCAATTCTGCCCCGCTTTCAAGTCCTCTTGGCAGCCTTACTTCAGTTTATTGTTGGACGATAGCTGTCATTTATAACTCTGCAGGTTTGTGAATTACAGTGCCCCTGAGCTCCTTTCTTCAACTCGCTTTCTTGTGACCTGGCCGCAACACTGCAGGATGGCTTCAGGCCCTAATCTGGTTCTGGCGCGGCACGCTGAGCCTTTTGTTAATTCCTCTTCCTGGTAGGAAATGAGAGTTAAATTTGCCCGTCCAGACACCTCCAGCTAGTCTCTCATTGGTTCTCGCTATTCCTGTTCATCTTCCGCAGAAATTGCAAACTGGGCCAAACAGGAGGTTAAAGGGACTGACTCTCCAAGTCGGGAGAGTGTTAGTAAAGCGTCTGGAATGTTGCACCCGAGTACCAGGTTACGAAAACTGAGACATATTTGAACATGTCGACCGATCACATGGTTGATCATACTCTAGGTTCCACATGCATGTTTTAGCTGAAGGAAGAATACCTTAAAACTGGGTAGTTGAAACCTGTGGAATGGGTACCATGCAATATGACTTCAAAGGGTCTTCATTTGCTCACCGAACCTCTCCAATCCTATCACTGCTTCCTTTATGCCCGTGTACACATGCTTGATTCTCTTTTGGAGACATAGCAATCCATAGGTTTTAAGATACTTACTAGTCAGGTACATTCTTAGGCGTTTAATATGGGGTGTTGAGTCCATTTCATTGAGCAAGGAGTAGCTCTTGTCTATTCCATATTTGGCTTAAGGAACTTTATCTGTGCTCATTTCAATCTCTGGTTTTATGCAGCACCCCAACTCACCTTTCCCCTTAAGCAAGCATAAGTTGGTTTTCTAAATTTGAGACCCTGTTCTGTTTGGAATTCAGTTCCTGTGTAGCCAAGTTTACATTCCGTGTATTAGTGATATCTTATGATGTTTCTTTTTCTGTGTGACTTATTTCAGTTAGAATCATCGTACCTGAATCCACTCATTATGCTGCTACGGGCCTGA
The DNA here is from genome assembly GCF_949987515.2 of Delphinus delphis. Classification (NCBI taxonomy): domain Eukaryota; kingdom Metazoa; phylum Chordata; class Mammalia; order Artiodactyla; family Delphinidae; genus Delphinus; species Delphinus delphis. The sequence goes on along the minus strand of NC_082685.1, from coordinate 1,014,378 downwards.
TGACATAGATTTCATTGCTGAGTGATACTGCATTGTACGTAAGTACCACAAGTTCTTTATCCATTTTTCACTTTCTGTGATATTGAACTTGTACGGTAAACGAGGTTCTTGTAAACAGAGGCGTCCCAAACTTTGGGGTGGCTGTGTCTTTTTGATTTTAATTTCCCTAAGCTATAGGACCATAAGTGGAAGTGCCCTAGGCTCTGTTGCTTTGTTTTTTAGATGTTTCAGGAAACACCATACACTTCTCCCGAGTGTCTGTGGCAATTTACATCCCGCCCATCAGCATAACAAGGCTCCCAGTTGTCCATGGCCTGTCCTGCCTTTCTGGATTTTACACTTTTTTCAGATGGCCCTTTTGACCGGGGAGAAGTGAGACTTCATTGTAGTGCAGATTTCCTTTGCAAGCTTGCTTGGTTGGCCAAAAAGGGCGTATGCGTTTTTTCCTGAATATATTCAGGAAAAAACGCATACGCCCTTTTTGGCCAAGTGCATCATTGTGGACGTTCTGCCTCTTTTCCTATGCTTTCAATGCAATTCCAGTCTACCTCCTGAAATCGGTTTCCTGCAATTCTGCCCCACTTTCAAGTCCTCTTGGCAGCCTTACTTCAGTCTATTTTTGGACGATAGCTGTCATTTATAACTCTGCAGGTTTGTGAATTACAGTGCCCCTGAGCTCCTTTCTTCAACTCGCTTTCTTTTGAGCTGGCCGCAACACCGCAGGATGGCTTCAGGTCCTAATCTGGTTCCGGCACGGCACACTGAGCCTTTGGTTAATTCCTCTTCCTGGTGGGAAATGAGAGTTAAATTTGCCCGTCCAGACACCTCCAGCTAGTCTCTCATTGGTTCTCCCTATTCCTGTTCATCTTCCGCAGAAATTGCAAACTGGGCCAAACAGGAGGTTAAAGGGACTGACTCTCCAAGTGGGGAGAGTGTTAGTAAAGCGTCTGGAATGTTGCACCCGAGTACCAGGGTACAAAAACTGAGACATATTTGAACACGTCTCCCGATCACATGGTTGATCATACTTGGGTTCCACATGCATGTTTTAGCTGAAGGAAGAATACCTTAAACCTGGGTAGTTGAAACCCGTGGAATGGGTACCATGAAGTATGACTTCAAAGGGTCTTCGTTTGCTCACCGAACCTCTCCAATCATATCACTGCTGCATTTATGCCCCTGTACACACGCTTGATTCTCTTTTGGAGACATAGAAATCCATAGGTTTTAAGATACTTACTAGTCAGTTACATTCTTAGGCGTTTAATATGGGGTGTTGAGTCCATTTCGTTGAGCAAGGAGTAGCTCTTGTCTATTCCATATTTGGCTTAAGGAACTTTATCTGTGCTCATTTCAATCTTTGGTTTTATGCAGCACCCCAACTCACCTTTCCCCTTAAGCAAGCATAAGTTGGTTTTCTGAATTTGAGACCCTGTGCTGTTTTGGAATTCAGTTCCTGTGTAGCCAAGTTTACATTCCGTGTATTAGTGATATCTTATGATGTTTCTTTTTCTGTGTGACTTATTTCAGTTAGAATCATCGTACCTGAATCCACTCATTATGCTGCTATGGGCCTGATGACATAGATTTCATTGCTGAGTGATACTGCATTGTACGTAAGTACCACAAGTTCTTTATCCATTTTTCACTTTCTGTGATATTGAACTTGTACGGTAAACGAGGTTCTCGTAAACTGAGGCGTCCCAAATTTTGGGGTGGCTGTGTCTTTTTGATTTTAATTTCCCTAAGCTATAGGACCATAAGTGGAAGTGCCCTAGGCTCTGTTGCTTTGTTTTTTAGATGTTTCAGGAAACACCATACACTTCTCCTGAGTGTCTGTTGGCAATTTACATCCCGCCCTTCAGCATAACAAGGCTCCCAGTTCTCCATGGCCTGTCCTGCCTTTCTGGATTTTACACTTTTTTCAGATGGCCCTTTTGACCGGGGGGAAGTGAGACTTCATTGTAGTGCAGATTTCCTTTGCAAGCTTGCTTGGTTGGCCAAAAATGGCGTATGCGTTTTTTCCTGAATATATTCAGGAAAAAACGCATACGCCCTTTTTGGCCAAGTGCATCATTGTGGACGTTCTGCCTCTTTTCCTATGCTTTCAATGCAATTCCAGTCTACCTCCTGAAATCGGTTTCCTGCAATTCTGCCCCGCTTTCAAGTCCTCTTGGCAGCCTTACTTCAGTCTATTTTTGGACGATAGCTGTCATTTATAACTCTGCAGGTTTGTGAATTACAGTGCCCCTGAGCTCCTTTCTTCAACTCGCTTTCTTGTGACCTGGCCGCAACACCGCAGGATGGCTTCAGGCCCTAATCTGGTTCCGGCACGGCACGGTGAGCCTTTGGTTAATTCCTCTTCCTGGTGGGATGTGAGTGTTAAATTTGCCCGTCAGGACACCTCCAGCTAGTCTCTCATTGGTTCTCGCTATTCCTGTTCATCTTCCGCAGAAATTGCAAACTGGGCCAAACAGGAGATTTAAGGGACTGACTCTCCAAGTCGGGAGAGTGTTGGTAAAGCGTGTCGAATGTTGCACCCGAGTACCAGGATACGAAAACTGAGAAATATTTGAACACGTCTCCCGATCACATGGTTGATCATACTCTAGGTTCCACATGCAAGTTTTAGCTGAAGGAAGAATACCTTAAACCTGGAGAGTTGAGACCCGTGGAATGGGTACCATGTAATATGACTTCAAAAGGTCTTCTTTTGCTCACCGAACCTCTCCAATCCTTTCACTGCTGTGTTTATGCCCCTGTACACATGCTTCATTCTCTTTCGGAGACATAGCAATCCATAGGTTTTAAGATACTTACTAGTCAGGTACATTCTTAGGTGTTTAATATGCGGTGTTGAGTCCATTTTGTTGAGCAAGGAGTAGCTCTTGTCTATTCCATATTTGGCTTAAGGAACTTTATCTGTGCTCATTTCAATCTCTGGTTTTATGCAGCACCCCAACTCACCTTTCCCCTTAAGCAAGCATAATTTGGTTTTCTAAATTTGAGACCCTGTTCTGTTCTGTAATTCAGTTCCTGTGTAGCCAAGTTTACATTCCGTGTATTACTGATATCTTATGATGTTTCTTTTTCTGTGTGACTTATTTCAGTTAGAATCATCATACCTGAATCCACTCATTGTGCTGCTAAGGGCCTGATGACATAGATTTCATTGCTGAGTGATATTGTTTTGTAAGTAAATACCACAACTTCTTTATCCATTTTTCACTTTCTGCGATGTTGAACTTGTACTGTAAACAGGTTCTTGTAAACAGAGCCGTTCCAAACTTTGGGGTGGCTGTGTCTTTTTGATTTTAATTTCCCTAAGCTATAGGACCATAAGTGGAAGTGCCCTAGGCTCTGTTGCTTTGTTTTTTAGATGTTTCAGGAAACACAATACACCTCACCCGAGTGTCTGTTGGCAATTTACATCCCGCCCATCAGCATAACAAGGCTCCCAGTTGTCCATGGCCTGTCCTGCCTTTCTGGATTTTACACTTTTTTCAGATGGCCCTTTTGACCGGGGGGAAGTGAGAGTTCATTGTACTGCAGATTTCCTTTGCAAGCTTGCTTGGTGGCCAAAAAGGGCGTATGCGTTTTTTCCTGAATATATTCAGGAAAAAACGCATACGCCCTTTTTGGCCAAGTGCATCATTGTGGACGTTCTGCCTCTTTTCCTATGCTTTCAATGCAATTCCAGTCTACCTCCTGAAATCGGTTTCCTGCAATTCTGCCCCGCTTTCAAGTCCTCTTGGCAGCCTTACTTCTGTCTATTTTTGGACGATAGCTGTCATTTATAACTCTGCAGGTTTGTGAATTACAGTGCCCCTGAGCTCCTTTCTTCAACTCGCTTTCTTGTGACCTGGCCGCAACACCGCAGGATGGCTTCAGGCCCTAATCTGGTTCCGGCACGGCACGCTGAGCCTTTGGTTAATGCCTCTTCCTGGTGGGAAATGAGAGTTAAATTTGCCCGTCCAGACACCTCTAGCTAGTCTCTCATTGGTTCTCACTATTCCTGTTCATCTTCCGCAGAAATTGCAAACTGGGCCAAACAGGAGGTTTAAGGCGCGGACTCTCCAAGTGGGGAGAGTGTTAGTAAAGCATCTGGAATTTTGCACCCGAGTACCAGGGGAAGAAAACTGAGACATATTTGAACACGTCTCCCGTTCACACGGTTGATCATACTCTGGGTTCCACATGCATGTTTTAGCTGAAGGAAGAATACCTGAAACCTGCAGAGTTGAGACCCGTGGAATGGGTATCATGCAATATGACTTCAAAGGGTCTTCATTTGCTCACCGAACCTCTCCAATCCTATCACTGCTGCGTTTATGCCCCTGTACACATGCTTGATTCTCTTTTGGAGACATAGCAATCCATAGGTTTTAAGATACTTACTAGTCAGATACATTCTTAGGCGTTTAATATGGGGTGTTGAGTCCATTTCGTTGAGCAAGGAGTAGCTCTTGTCTATTCCATATTTGGCTTAAGGAACTTTATCTGTGCTCATTTCAATCTCTGGTTTTATGTAGCACCCCAACTCACCTTTCCCCTTAAGCAAGCATAAGTTGGTTTTCTAAATTTGAGACCCTGTTCTGTTCTGTAATTCAGTTCCTGTGTAGCCAAGTTTCCATTCCGTGTATTACTGATATCTTATGATGTTTCTTTTTCTGTGTGACTTATTTCAGTTAGAATCATCGTACCTGAATCCACTCATTATGCTGCCACGGGCCTGATGACATAGATTTCATTGCTGAGTGATACTGCATTGTACGTAAGTACCACAAGTTCTTTATCCATTTTTCACTTTCTGTGATATTGAACTTGTACGGTAAACGAGATTCTTGTAAACAGAGGCGTCCCAAACTTTGGGGTGGCTGTGTCTTTTTGATTTTAATTTCCCTAAGCTATAGGACCATAAGTGGAAGTGCCCTAGGCTCTGTTGCTTTGTTTTTTAGATGTTTCAGGAAACACCATACACTTCTCCCGAGTGTCTGTTGGCAATTTACATCCCGCCCATCAGCATAACAAGGCTCCCAGTTCTCCATGGCCTGTCCTGCCTTTCTGGATTTTACACTTTTTTCAGATGGCCCTTTTGACCGGGGGGAAGTGAGACTTCATTGTAGTGCAGATTTCCTTTGCAAGTTTGCTTGTTTGGCCAAAAAGGGCGTATGCGTTTTTTCCTGAATATATTCAGGAAAAAACGCATACGCCCTTTTTGACCAAGTGCATCATTGTGGACGTTCTGCCTCTTTTCCTATGCTTTCAATGCAATTCCAGTCTACCTCCTGAAATCGGTTTCCTGCAATTCTGCCCCACTTTCAAGTCCTCTTGGCAGCCTTACTTCAGTATATTTTTGGACGATAGCTGTCATTTATAACTCTGCAGGTTTGTGAATTACAGTGCCCCTGAGCTCCTTTCTTCAACTCACTTTCTTGTGACCTGGCCGCCACACTGCAGGATTGCTTGAGGCCCTAATCTGGTACCGGCACGGCACGCTGAGCCTTTGGTTAATTCCTCTTCCTGGTGGGAAATGAGAGTTAAATTTGCCCGTCCAGACACCTCCAGCTAGTCTCCCATTGGTTCTCCCTATTCCTGTTCATCTTCCGCAGAAATTGCAAACTGGTCCAAACAGGAGGTTAAAGGGACTGACTCTCCAAGTCGGGAGAGTGTTAGTAAAGCGTCTGGAATGTTGCACCCGAGTACCAGGGTACAAAAACTGAGACATATTTGAACACGTCTCCCGTTCACACAGTTGATCATACTCTGGGTTCCACATGCATGTTTTAGCTGAAGGAAGAATACCTGAAACCTGCAGAGTTGAGACCCGTGGAATGGGTACCATGCAATATGACTTCAAAGGGTCTTCATTTGCTCACCGAACCTCTCCAATCATATCATTGCTGCGTTTATGCCCCTGTACACACGCTTGATTCCGTTTTGGAGACATAGCAATCCATAGGTTTTAAGATAATTACTAGTCAGGTACATTCTTAGGCGTTTAATATGGGGTGTTGAGTCCATTTCGTTGAGCAAGGAGTAGCTCTTGTCTATTCCATATTTGGCTTAAGGAACTTTATCTGTGCTCATTTCAATCTCTGGTTTTATGCAGCACCCCAACTCACCTTTCCCCTTAAGCAAGCATAAGTTGGTTTTCTAAATTTGAGACCCTGTTCTGTTCTGTAATTCAGTTCCTGTGTAGCGAAGTTTACATTCCGTGTATTACTGATATCTTATGATGTTTCCTTTTCTGTGTAACTTATTTCAGTTAGAATCATCATACCTGAATCCACTCATTGTGCTGCTAAGGGCCTGATGACATAGATTTCATTGCTTTGTGATATTGCTTTGTAAGTAAATACCACAACTTCTTTATCCATTTTTCACTTTCTGCGATGTTGAACTTGTACTGTAAACGAGGTTCTTGTAAACAGAGGCGTCCCAAACTTTGGGGTGGCTGTGTCTTTTTGATTTTAATTTCCCTAAGCTATAGGACCATAAGTGGAAGTGCCCTAGGCTCTGTTGCTTTGTTTTTTAGATGTTTCAGTTAACACCATACACTTCTCCCGAGTGGTTCTTGGCAATTTACATCCCGCCCTTCAGAATAACAAGGCTCCCAGTTCTCCATGGCCTGTCCTGCCTTTCTGGATTTTACACTTTTTTCAGATGGCCCTTTTGACCGGGGGGAAGTGAGACTTCATTGTAGTGCAGATTTCCTTTGCCAGCTTGCTTGGTTGGCCAAAAAGGGCGTATGCGTTTTTTCCTGAATATATTCAGGAAAAAACGCATACGCCCTTTTTGGCCAAGTGCATCATTGTGGACGTTCTGCCTCTTTTCCTATGCTTTCAATGCAATTCCAGTCTACCTCCTGAAATCGGTTTCCTGCAATTCTGCCCCGCTTTCAAGTCCTCTTGGCAGCCTTACTTCAGTCTATTTTTGGACGATAGCTGTCATTTATAACTCTGCAGGTTTGTGAATTACAGTGCCCCTGAGCTCCTCTCTTCAACTCGCTTTCTTTTGAGCTGGCCGCAACACCGCAGGATGGCTTCAGGCCCTAATCTGGTTCCGGCACGGCACGCTGAGCCTTTGGTTAATTCCTCTTCCTGGTGGGAAATGAGAGTTAAATTTGCCCGTCCAGACACCTCCAGCTAGTCTCTCATTGGTTCTCACTATTCCTGTTCATCTTCCGCAGAAATTGCAAACTGGGCCAAACAGGAGGTTAAAGGGACTGACTCTCCAAGTCGGGAGAGTGTTAGTAAAGCGTCTGGAATGTTGCACCCGAGTACCAGGGGAGGAAAACTGAGACATATTTCAACACGTCTCCCGTTCACACGGTTGATCATACTCTGGGTTCCACATGCATGTTTTAGCTGAAGGAAGAATACCTAAAACCTGGAGAGTTGAGACCTGTGTAATGGGTACCATGCAATATGACTTCAAAGGGTCTTCATTTGCTCACCGAACCTATCCAATCCTATCACTGCTGCGTTTATGCCCCTGTACACACACTTGATTCTCTTTTGGAGACATAGCAATCCATAGGTTTTAAGATACTTACTAGTCAGGTACATTCTTAGACGTTTAATATGCGGTGTTGAGTCCATTTCGTTGAGCAAGGAGTAGCTCTTGTCTATTCCATATTTGGCTTAAGGAACTTTATCTGTGCTCATTTCAATCTCTGGTTTTATGCAGCACCCCAACTCACCTTTCCCCTTAAGCAAGCATAAGTTGGTTTTCTAAATTTGAGACACTGTTCTGTTTTGGAATTCAGTTCCTCCGTAGCCAAGTTTACATTCCGTGTATTAGTGATATCTTATGATGTTTCTTTTTCTGTGTGACTTATTTCAGTTAGAATCATCATACCTGAATCCACTCATTATGCTGCTACGGGCCTGATGACATAGATTTCATTGCTGAGTGATACTGCATTGTACGTAAGTACCACAAGTTCTTTATCCATTTTTCACTTTCTGTGATATTGAACTTGTACGGTAAACGAGGTTCTTGTAAACAGAGGCGTCCCAAACTTTGGGGTGGCTGTGTCTTTTTGATTTTAATTTCCCTAAGCTATAGGACCATAAGTGGAAGTGCCCTAGGCTCTGTTGCTTTGTTTTTTAGATGTTTCAGGAAACACCATACACTTCTCCCGAGTGTCTGTTGGCAATTTACATCCCGCCCATCAGCATAACAAGGCTCCCAGTTCTCCATGGCCTGTCCTGCCTTTCTGGATTTTACACTTTTTTCAGATGGCCCTTTTGACCGGGGGGAAGTGAGACTTCATTGTAGTGCAGATTTCCTTTGCAAGCTTGCTTGGTTGGCCAAAAAGGGCCTATGCGTTTTTTCCTGAATATATTCAGGAAAAAACGCATAGGCCCTTTTTGGCCAAGTGCATCATTGTGGACGTTCTGCCTCTTTTCCTATGCTTTCAATGCAATTCCAGTCTACCTCCTGAAATCGGTTTCCTGCAATTCTGCCCCGCTTTCAAGTCCTCTTGGCAGCCTTACTTCAGTCTATTTTTGGACGATAGCTGTCATTTATAACTCTGCAGGTTTGTGAATTACAGTGCCCCTGAGCTCCTTTCCTCAACTCGCTTTCTTTTGAGCTGGCCGCAACACCGCAGGATGGCTTCAGGCCCTAATCTGATTCCGGCACGGCACGCTGAGCCTTTGGTTAATTCCTCTTCCTGGTGGGAAATGAGAGTTAAATTTGCCCGTCCAGACACCTCCAGCTAGTCTCTCATTGGTTCTCGCTATTCCTGTTCATCTTCCGCAGAAATTGCAAACTGGGCCAAACAGGAGGTTAAAGGCACTGACTCTCCAAGTGGGGAGAGTGTTAGTAAAGCGTCTGGAATGTTGCACCCGAGTACCAGGGGAGGAAAACTGAGACATATTTGAACACGTCTCCCATTCACACGGTTGATCATACTCTGGGTTCCACATGCATGTTTTAGCTGAAGGAAGAATACCTTAAACCTGGAGAGTTGAGACCTGTGTAATGGGTACCATGCAATATGACTTCAAAGGGTCTTCATTTGCTCACCGAACCTCTCCAATCCTATCACTGCTGCGTTTATTCCCCTGTACACATGCTTGATTCTCTTTCGGAGACATAGCAATCCATAGGTTTTAAGATACTTACTAGTCAGGTACATTCTTAGGTGTTTAATATGCGGTGTTGAGTCCATTTCGTTGAGCAAGGAGTAGCTCTTGTCTATTCCATATTTGGCTTAAGGAACTTTATCTGTGCTCATTTCAATCTCTGGTTTTATGCAGCACCCCAACTCACCTTTACCCTTAAGTAAGCATAAGTTGGTTTTCTAATTTGAGACCCTGTTCTATTCTGTAATTGTGTTCCTGTGTAGCCAAGTTTACATTCCGTGTATTACTGATATTTTATGATGTTTCTTTTTCTGTGTGACTTATTTCAGTTAGAATCATCATACCTGAATCCACTCATTGTGCTGCGAAGGGCCTGATGACACAGATTTCATTGCTGAGTGATATTGCTTTGTAAGTAAATACCACAACTTCTTTATCCATTTTTCACTTTCTGCAATGTTGAACTTGTACTGTAAACGAAGTTCTTGTAAACAGAGGCGTACCAAACTTTGGGGTGGCTGTGTCTTTTTGATTTTAATTTCCCTAAGCTATAGGACCATAAGTGGAAGTGCCCTAGGCTCTGTTGCTTTGTTTTTTAGATGTTTCAGGAAACACCATACACTTCTCCTGAGTGTCTGTTGGCAATTTACATCCCGCCCATCAGCATAACAAGGCTCCCAGTTCTCCATGGCCTGTCCTGCCTTTCTGGATTTTACACTTTTTTCAGATGGCCCTTTTGACCGGGGGGAAGTGAGACTTCATTGTAGTGCAGATTTCTTTTACAAGTTTGCTTGGTTGGCCAAAAAGGGCGTATGCGTTTTTTCCTGAATATATTCAGGAAAACACGCATACGTCCTTTTTGGCCAAGTGCATCATTGTGGACGTTCTGCCTCTTTTCCTATGCTTTCAATGCAATTCCAGTCTACCTCCTGAAATCGGTTTCCTGCAATTCTGCCCCGCTTTCAAGTCCTCTTGGCAGCCTTACTTCAGTATATTTTTGGACGATAGCTGTCATTTATAACGTTGCAAGTTTGTGAATTACAGTGCCCCTGAGCTCCTTTCGTCAACTTGCTTTCTTTTGAGCTGGCCGCAACACCGCAGGATGGCTTCAGGCCCTAATCTTGTTCCGGCACGGCACGCTGAGCCTTTGGTTATTTCCTCTTCCTGGTGGGAAATGAGAGTTAAATCTGCCCGTCCAGACACCTCCAGCTAGTCTCTCATTGGTTCTCGCTATTCCTGTTCATCTTCCGCAGAAATTGCAAACTGGGCCAAACAGGAGGTTAAAGGCGCTGACTCTCCAAGTGGGGAGAGTGTTAGTAAAGCGTCTGGAATGTTGCACCCGAGTACCAGGGTACGAAAACTGAGACATATTTGAACACGTCTCCCATTCACACGGTTGATCATACTCTGGGTTCCACATGCATGTTTTAGCTGAAGGAAGAATACCTTAAACCTGGGTAGTTGAAACCCGTGGAATGGGTACCATGCAATATGACTTCAAAGGGTCTTCATTTGCTCACCGAACCTCTCCAATCCTATCACTGCTGCGTTTATGCCCCTGTACACATGCTTGATTCTCTTTCGGAGACATAGCAATCCATAGGTTTTAAGATACTTACTAGTCAGGTACATTCATAGGTGTTTATTATGCGGTGTTGAGTCCATTTCGTTGAGCAAGGAGCAGCTCTTGTCTATTCCATATTTGGCTTAAGGAACTTTATCTGTGCTCATTTCAATCTCTGGTATTATGCAGCACCCCAACTCACCTTTCCCCTTAAGCAAGCATAAGTTGGTTTTCTCAATTTGAGACCCTGTTCTGTTGTGTAATTCAGTTCCTGTGTAGCCAAGTTTACATTCCGAATATTACTGATATCTTATGATGTTTCTTTTTCTGTGTGACTTATTTCAGTTAGAATCATCATACCTGAATCCACTCATTGTGCTGCTAAGGGCCTGATGACATAGATTTCATTGCTGAGTGATACTGCATTGTACGTAAGTACCACAAGTTCTTTATCCATTTTTCGCTTTCTGTGATATTGAACTTGTACGGTAAACGAGGTTCTTGTAAACAGAGGCGTCCCAAACTTTGGGGTGGCTGTGTCTTTTTGATTTTAATTTCCCTAAGTTATAGGACCATAAGTGGAAGTGCCCTAGGCTCTGTTGCTTTGTTTTTTAGATGTTTCAGGAAACACCATACACTTCTCCAGAGTGGCTGTTGGCAATTTACATCCCGCCCGTCAGCATAAGAAGGCTCCCAGTTCTCCATGGCCTGTCGTGCCTTTATGGATTCTACACTTTTTTCAGATGGCCCTTTTGACCAGGTGGATGTGAGACTTCATTGTAGTGCAGATTTCCTTTGCAAGCTTGCTTGGTTGGCCAAAAAGGGCGTATGCGTTTTTTCCTGAATATATTCAGGAAAAAAAGCATACGCACTTTTTGGCCAAGTGCATCATTGTCGAGGTTCTGACTCTCTTCATATGTTTTCAATGCAATTCCAGTCTACCTCCTGAAATCGGTTTCCTGCAATTCTGCCTTGCTTTCAATGCCTCTTCATAGCCTTACCTCAATATATTTTTTGAAAATAGTTGGCCTTTATAACTCTGCAGGTTTTTGAATTGCATTGGCCCTTAGCTCCATTTTTTAGCTCTTATTTTTGTGGTCTTGCCCCGTAACCACAGGATTCCTTGAAGCCCTATTTTTCTTCTGGGGCACCTTGCTGTGCCTTTGGTTAATTCTTCTTACTGATGTGATATTAGAGTGACTTGTGCCCATTGAAACCGCTACAGCTAGTTTCTCACTGGTTCCTCCTATTCCCATTCATCCTCTGCACTAACTGCACACTGTGCGATACCAGAACTTAAAGGCATTGACTCCATGTGGGGATGTTGTTAGTAAAGCGGCTGGAATGTCGATCCAGAGCCCCAGGAGAGGAAAAATGAGGTGCGTTTTAGAAACCTTTCCCGATCATATGGTATACCAGTCGCTGGGTTTCCCAAGCATGGTTTAGCTGTAGGAAGATTCCCTTCAACCTGGAGTGTTGGGACCCTTGGAATGAGTAGCATGAAGTATTGCATTAAACTTTCGGCAGTTGCTCACCAAAGCTCACCAATCCTGTCAGCCCCAAGTGTCCAGCCTTATGTCTTATCCAGCTGTGGGTTTATATGTGGTCAATCCAGGTTGCATCACAGCCCCTGAGCGAATTTTGTAAGAATTTTTCTCTCTTTCATTGTTTCAGCGTTTTGTTTTTAAAATTTATTTCTATAATGGGGTTTAGCTCATCTTCACTGCTGTGTTTGTGCCGCTCTGCACACACTTGATTCCCTTATGGAGATATATCAATACATGGGTTTTAAGATTCTTATTCCTCAGATATATTTCTCTGCGGTGTATAGGGTGTGTTGAGGCCAGTTCATTGAGCAAGGTGTAGATCTTGTCTAATACCTATTTGGTTTATTGAACGGTATCTGTGCTAATTTCAAACTCTGGTTTTATGCATCACCCCACCTCTCCTTTCCCCTTAAGCTGACATAAGTGTGTTTTCTAAATGTGAGACACTGTTCTGTTCTGTAATTCATTTCTTGTGCAGCCATATTTACCCTCCCTCTATAAGTGATATCTTATGATATGTTTCTTTTTCTGTTTGACTTATTTCAAGTAGTATTATCGGACCTAAATCCACTCTTTATCCTTCTACTAGCCTTATTACATTGATTTCATGGTGAAGAGATATTCCATTGTACATAAGTACCACATCTTCTTTATCCATTGTTCTCTTTCCTGGGATATTTAAGGTGTACTGAAGTTGAGGTTCTTGTAAACAGAGTAGCCCTAAACTGTGGTGTGCTTGTGTCTTGTTGATTTTTAGACTTCCCTAGATATACTCCCATGATTGGAAGTGTCCTATGCTCTGTAGCTCTGTTTTTTAGATGATTTAGGAACCACCATACACTTCTCCAGAGTGGCTCTCGGCAGTTCACACACTGCCCATCAGCGTATAAAGGCTCCCTGTTCTCCATGGCCTGTCCTGCATTTCTGGTTTTTACAATTTTTTAGGATGGCCCTTTTGACCGGTGGGAAGTGAGACTTCTTTGTTGTGCACATTTGCATTGCTTGCTTGCTTCGTTGCCCATAAAGTGCGTATGCGTTTTTTCCTGGATATAATCAGGAAAAAACGCATACGCCCTTTTGGGCCAACTGCATCATTGTCGAAATTCTGCCGCTTTTCATGTGCGTTAAAGACGAGTCCAATCTATCTCTTGAAATCTGTTTCTTGCAATTCTGTCTTGCATTCAGATCCTCTTCTTTGCCTTACCTCAACATATTTTTGGACGTTAGTTTTCATTTATAACTCTGCAGGTTTGTGAATTGCAGTGACCCTGAGCTCCATTTTTTAAGTTGCTCTTTTGTGAGCTGGCCTCAAACCCGCAGGATTGCTTCAGGCCCTATTTTGGCTCCGGCGAGGCAGGCTGAGCCTTTCTTTAATTCTTATTCTTAATGGGAAATTAGAGTGATATGTGCCCGTCCAAACCCCTACAACTCTTCTCTCATTGGTTCCCCCTCTTCCCGTTCATCCTCCTCACAATTTGCAAAATGTGTGAAACAGAAGTTTAAATGTGCTGATTCTCCAAGTGGGGAGATTCTAAGTAGCGTGGCTGGAATGGTGAACAGGAGCACCAGGAGAGGATAAATGAGGTGCATTTTAGACACATCTCCCGATCACATGGTGTACAGTCCTCTGGGTTTTCCATGCATGTTTTAGCTGTAGGAAGATCCCTTGAACCTGCAGATTTGGGACCCATTGAATGGGTACCAGGTAGTATTACTTTAAAGGGTGTGCATTTCCTCACCCAACCTCACATTTCTCTTAGCGCAAACAGTTTCCAGCCTTATGTCTCATCCTGCTGTGGGTCTAGATGTGTTCAATCCATGTTGCATCACCGTCCCTGAGGAAAAGTTGTAAGAGGTTTTCTCTGTCTCTCTGTCGTTTATTTTTTTCAATTTATTACTATATTGGTTACAGCTGATTTTCAAAGCTCTGTTTCTTGCTGCTGTACATCCACTTGATTCGCGTACAGAGAGACATCAATAAATTCTTTTTCAGATTCTTACCAGTCGTATATATTCTTTTCCGGTGACTTGAGTGTGCTGAGTGCAGTTCTTTTAGCTACCGTGTAGGCCTTGTTGATTATCAGTTTGGTATTTGGAATGGTATCTTTGCTAATTTCAACCTCCTGGATGATGCCTCACCCCTCCCCACCTTTCCCGTTTAGCAGCCTTATGCGTGTTTTCTACATATTTGACTATGTTTTTGTTTTGTAATTTATTTCATGTGTAGCCATTTTGGATTCCACCTTTAAGTGATATCTTATGATATGTGTCTTTTTCTTTTTGAATTCTGTCACTTAGAATGATCATACGTAACTCCTCCGGAGTTGTTACAACTGGCCATATTTCATTGATTTCCAGGCTGAATAATATTCCACTCTACCTAAGTACCACATCTCTATCCATTTTTTCCCTCCAGAGACATTTAAGTTATATCCTAGTCGAGGATCTTTTAAACAGAGAGGGGGTAAACATTGGGGTGCCTGTGTCCTCTCGATTTTTGTTTTTCCCAAGATATACGCCCATGAGTGCAAGTGCCCTATGCTCTGTAGCTCATTTTTTAGATGCTTTAGTAAACACAATACACTTCTCCAGAATGGCCGTTGGCAATATACATTTCCACTATAAGTCTCACAGGGCTCCCTCTTCTCGTTGCCCTGTCCTGCATTTCTGTTGTTTACGCTTTATGAGGATGGCTCTTCTGACTGATACGAAGTGATATCTTTTGTAGTATTGACTTCCAGTGCCCACCTGTTTGGTTGGCTAAAAAAGTGTATGCCCTTTTCTTGAATATATACAGAAAAGAACGCATACACCCTTTTTGGCCAACTGCAATGTTGGCAATGTTGGCAATGTTCAGCTCCTTTTCTTGTGCTTAATGGCGAGTCCTTTCTACCTCCTCAAATCCCTTTCCTGCCATTCTCCCTTGCTTACAAGTCCT
Source organism: Delphinus delphis (assembly GCF_949987515.2). NCBI lineage: Eukaryota > Metazoa > Chordata > Mammalia > Artiodactyla > Delphinidae > Delphinus > Delphinus delphis. The sequence goes on along the minus strand of NC_082685.1, from coordinate 999,231 downwards.
TTTCTCTGACTTTCCTCAAGACATTTTTCAGTGATGGATATTTTCAACTCTGCAGTTTTGTGAATTTTACTGCCCCTGAGTTCCATTGTTCAACTCGTGTTTATGGGAACTGGCCACAAAGCAGCGGGATTTCCTCAAGCCCTATACTGTTTCCATGGGCAACCCTAGCCTTTGGTCAATTCGTCTTCCTGATTGGAAATTAGAGTGACATGTGCCTGTCTGAACACCTAGGACTTGTCTCTCATTGTTCCTCATCCTTCCGCTTCATCCTCTGGACAAATTCCAAACTGTACGCAACAGGATGTTGACAGTGCTGACATCTCCAAGTGGGGAGACTGTTAGTAAAGACGCTGGAGGGGTGAACCCGAGCACCAGGAGATGAGGAGATGAGATGCCTTTTCCAAACTCTTCCCGATCAGACGGTATACCATCCTCTGGGTGTGACAGACATGTTTTAGCAGTAGGAAGAGTCCCATTCATGTAAGGAGAACACCAGGGCTTTTTCAAAATCAGTGTCTCCCCGAAACCCAAACTGGGGAATTTTTTAAGCTACGGCTACACATATGTTCATTAAGGGCCTTGGGAAGTAGGCAGAGTCCAAACTTTAGATGATTGAAGTCTTCAGGGTCAGAAGCACTCACCACCAGCTTCCCTTAGGCTACACTTTAACTGTCATTGATAGATGATGTCAATAAAAATATCTATTCTTTTTCAGATTATTTCCCCTTATAGGTTATTGCAAAATGTTGAGTGTAGTTCCCTGTGCTATACAGTAGTTCCTTGTTGATGATCTATTTTATACATAGCAGTGTGTATATGTTCATTCCAAACTGTTAATTTATCCCTCCTCCCACCTTTCCCCTTTGGTAATAATAAATTATAAGATTTTATACTTCTCAGAAATGGGGGAGCTGAAAGAGAGGTATCATTTTCAATGGAAAAGCATTTAAAACAAGATTGAAGGTTTAACCAAGATTATTAGCTGTACATCCTTGGAAAGAAATCACTTCGTTTCTCTAATATTGACCTGACAAATAAGACAAACCTTTTCACTGAACTTGCTTATAAAAAGTGATGGAAATATCAAATGGAAGTGTTAAAAACATCTTATTTTACCCGAGCCTTATACACTGTTCTATGTTAACTACAGTTTGGCTCACACATCTGTTCATTGAGGTTACAATAGTCTCAATTTCTGTTACTGATCCTCCAGAGTGGACCCCAACAAGTGTCCCCCTGCCCAGTGTCATTGGGGCCAACAGATCGAGACTGAGTTTGGTTCACAAGCAAAGGAAACTTTATATTTTGATCAGAGAATGGAGAGGTGAGAGCATGCACTACCCCGTGGGCTGTGGGCTGGGCTGCTGTGTAGAGATCCTGTCAGAGTCAGTGGGAGGGAGGGAGGCGGCGGAGCTCTCGAGGGCCGGGTTGGCTGTAGCTCAGGCTCTATATCGTGGAGTCTGCACTGGGCCCCAGGAGCTGAGGTGTCGACCCAGCCATTCTGCACTAGGAAATCTGGTCTGAAGTGCCGGGTGTGGAACCTCTGCATGCGGGACCCTAGGAGCACGTGAAATTAGACAAAGCACAAAGGATAAAAAAGGTTAGACTTGACTTTATTGCCCAGATTCTATTTTTATCTCCCAGGGATTTTTAATGGGCTTTGCTGGGGACAAACCCCTCCTCTGCCTTTTGTCCCGTTCCTCATTCTTGGAGTGCTGAGGGTGCAGACCCTTCTTCTGTAACTGCTGAGTGCTGAGTTGGGAGCCCTCATACCCTGGGGCGAGGGTCAGAGCTTCTCCCCAGCAGCCTCCCGGTGACGTTGATTGTCCCCAGGACCCCTGCCTCCCTGCTCGTCCACCTGAGCACCAGCATTGGAAGTGTTATAGATTCTAATGACCTTTAAGGGTCCAGGAAAGAGATGTGCAGAGACGCTGTGGGGGCCGGTTTCACCCCGCCCCACATTTGTTCGGCCACCTTAGGCTGACCGTCTCTGCCAGCCTAGATGCTCTGACCAGTAGTCTGCGCTTTCTTCAGTTAGGCCCCTGAATTAACGTACAAACAGCACCAGGTGTCAGAGCCCTGCCCGCTCAACTCCCAGACAGTCCAGGGTCAGTGGTGACCAAGGACCATGATGGCTACTGAGTCAACAGCCTTTTGAAGTAAACAGGAGTCCAGCCGGTCTTATTGGCCACCATCATCACGGTGTCTGTAGGCTTTTCTATGGTGACAGTGTGGTATACTGTTCCCCCGCCAAGATTATTAGCTCCCCTCTGGGTGCAGTAAGTCCTGCAAGCAGTAGTCTACTCTTTTGGGACACACTCTTGTTGTTTTATGAGAGAAACTCCAGGTCAAGTGATGTTCACACGAGTCGTCATGGTGCCCTGTTGCCCCCGGTTATCTCTCTGGATGTTGGAGTTGGAGGGCCTCCTCACTCGAGGTCGGTGTGCCCACGGAGCGAACCCTGCAACTTCAGGGCATGGTTGGTGGTTAGGATCACCACGTGGGGTCCTTTTCCCTTAGGAGGGAGGTGGCCTTTTGGGCTGCTGATTTCCAGGTTTTTAGATACCGCCAGTATCTTGGCCAGATGTGGCAGTGGGCCAAGCCCCTTAGTGACCGTAGTTTATCCTACCTGGATGGCATTCTTGCATTGTTCCATTTCAAGTGGTCCCAGTTTTTGCACTAATTCTCCAATGGCGATTCACCTTTCACCGGGAATGTAAAGGTCAAAGGGTTTAGCTAAATTAGGGAGTTCCAGGGCAAGGGTCTGAATTGACTGCTCTTTCCATTCTTGAAAGGCCACTTCTGGATTCTATTCAAAAGGATCATCATCTTTTCCTTTCAGTGTTTCATATAGAGGCCCAGCTAGTAGACTGTAGTTAGGGATCCAGAAGCAGCAAACCCTGGCCTCCCCAGGAACCCCTAAGCTGTCTTCTAGTTTTAGAAAGGGGTAAGGCTGAAAATGGTTTCTTCCCTTTCCTGGGATGGGCTTCTCTGACCTTCTGTGAGAATGAAGCCCAGGCAGGTCACCGCAGTCTGTGATATTTGAGCTTTTTCTTGGACAACTTCTATCCTTTATTGGCTTGGTAGTTCAGAGGCCTCCTTAGTAGGGCTGGTGATCAGAATGTCATCTGCATATTGAAGGAGGGTTTCCTTTTCCAGAGGTAGAACTTTTAGGTCTTTAGCTAAGCTTTCCCCAAAGATGGTGTGGGAATTTTTGCACCCTTGGGGCCAGACGGCCCGGAAGTATTGTTTTAGTTGTATGTGGAGTCCTGCCACTCACAAGCCAAAATTTCTTGTGACTCTGGGACTAATGGAATACAAAAGAAGGCATCATTGAAGACTAATACAGAATACCATGTCCTGGTGGTTGGTAGAATGACCAGCAGGGTGTAGGAATTAGGAGCAACTGGAGGTATATCCTCGGTGGCTTCACTGACTGTCCTGACATCCTTTACCAGGTCCCCAGTGGCCCATGGGGCTCTCGTGGTCAGACCAATCCCAGAATATGGAGCTCACCTGGGCAGGTACCCCACCCCCACCCCAGCCCACGGGGCTCTCGTGGTCAGGCCCCTCCCAGGATACAGAGCTACCCTTGCAGGTACCGTGGCAGGGCTGGGCACACAGGAACCGTGCACATAGCCCTCATTGCAGAGCACCCCCAGCTCACCTGTCGCTCAGAGCTGACACAGAGCACCTCAGAGCAGGACTTGAACTAACAAACAGCAGCTGCGACAGGTCTGTGACCCTGGGCATCACTCCGTGAGGCCTCCCTCCACCTGGTCTTCCAGAGACTTCCACTGCACCCGGGGCACCAGGCCTCTGTCTCCAACCACCACCCACCCCTCCTCTGCCTGACTCCTGGGTTCCTCTCATTAGGAGAGGGTTTTCTTGAAGTTGTCTCCCACTCATGGGCCAGATAAAATGATTAGAAAACAAGCCAAAGCTGCAGCCCCTTGTCTATCCTGACTCTCAGGAGCCCACACCTGTTCCTTGGACCTGGCCGGTTCAGCAAGTTCCATTTTCTGCAACTGTGAGCCCCTGAGGGGTGATGATTGGCTGACCTGGGCAGCCTTACCGTGCCGGCCAGCCCTCCCCAGGTGTGCCTGGGTTGAGATCAATATAAATACCACTCCAGGCAGCAAGAGCCCCTGCAGCCGTGCCTGACGCCATTTTCTCTGCCCTGTCAGCAGTCTCGGGGCTGGGCTGGTGGGAGGGAGTGAGAGGCCACGGCTTTGTGGGTGGCCCAGTGTGAGTGGGGCTCTGCTGGACTTTCTGCAGCAGTTGCCAGGCTGCCACCTGCTAAAGAAGAGGATGTGTCACCCATACCTGCTGCTGGAATTTCTCCCTGGGCAGAGGTGAGGAAGGAAAAAAGCAGTGGGGGCAGGGACAGGACGGGTATCTCAGGCAGGGAAATGGAAATCTTCCAGAAGAGCACCCAGGGCCAGGACCATCCTGGCTGGCCTGCAGGCACCAAGTCGGCCGGCATGCTGTCACTCGTGTGGCTCTATGGCCCTTCCTCTAGGCTTTCAAGTCCTTGTATATATTCAGGTGTTTTACCTGGGACGGGTGGGAATAGTTCAGCAGCAACTGGCCTGGGGCTCAGCTCACGTTTACTCACAGATGCCTCGGCACGGTGCCCCAGCTTTGCAATGAGGACGCTTGTTGCGTGGGGGCTGCTGGCTGAATGGGAGACGATTCCCCACCACTGACCAACTTCAGAATTGTTTACAACTGGAGCAAGTGCCCTGATACGGTTTTCCTCTGTGTAACTGGTGGGTTCTGTGTTTTTTTTCTCTTTTTCGTTTTTGGTTCAAGGTAGATTTTATTCCTCTTTTTTGTATTTACAGATATAAGCATGGAAATAATTTATTCATATAAATACATGTATGTGCAGGGAATAATTGTTTTTTCTGTTTTATTTTTTAAATTTTACTTCTTTTTAATTTTGAATTTTATTTTATATTTTTATACAGCAGGTTCTTATTGGTTATCTATTTTATACATATAAATGTATACATGCCAATCCCAGTCTCTCAACTCCTCCCACCACCACCCCCCCAACAGCTTTCCCCCCTTGTTGTCCATACGTTTGTTGTCTACATCTGTTGCTCTGTTTATGCCTTGCAAAATGGTTAATCTGTACAGTTTTTCTAGGTTCCACATATATGCATGAATATACAAGATTTGTTTTTCTCTTTCTGACTTACTTCACTCTGTATGACAGTCTCTAGATCCATCGACGTCTCTACAAATGACCCAATTTCATTCCTTTTCATGGCTTAGTAATATTCCATTTTATATATGTACCACAGCTTTATGCATTCGTCTGTCTGTGGGCATTTAGGTTGCTTCCATTACCTCGATATTGTAAATAGTGATGCAATGAACATTGCGGTGAATGACTCTTTTTGATTTATGGTTTTGTCTGGGTATATGTCCAGTACTGGGATTGCTGTATCATATGGTAATTCTATTGTTAGTTTCTTAAGAAATTCCATATTGTTCTCCATAATGACTGTATCAATTTATATTCCCAACAATAGTGGAAGAGGGTTCCTTTTCTCCACACCCTTTCCAGCATTTTTTGTTTGTAGATTTTCAATGATGCCTATTCTACCAGGTGTGAGGTGATACCTCATTGTTGAATCCATTTCGTTGAGCAAGGGGTAGCTCTTGTCTATTACATATTTGGCTTATGGAACGGTATCTGTGCTAATTGCAAACTCTGCTTTTATGCAGCACCCCAACTCACCTTCCCCCTTAAGCAGGCATAAGTTGGTTTTCTAAACTTGAGACCCTGTTCTGTTTTGTAATTCAGTTCATGTGTAGCCAAGTTCACATTCCGTGTATTAGTGATACCTTATGATGTTTCTTTTTCTGTGTGACTTATTTCACTTAGAATCAACGTGCCTCAATCCACTCATTATGCTGGTACGGGCCTGGTAACATAGATTTCATTGCTGAGTGGTATTCTGTTGTACAGAAGTACCGCAACTTCTTTATCCATTATTTGCTCTCTGGGATATTTAACTTGTGCCGTAGAAGAGATTCCTGTAATAAGAGCCGTCCCAAATTTTGGGGTTGCTGTGTCTTTTTGATATTAATTTCCCTAAGCTATAGGACCATAAGTGGAAGTGCCCTAGGCTCTGTTGCTTTGTTTTTTAGATGTTTCAGGAAACACCATACACTTCTCCCGAGTGTCTGTTGGCAATTTACATCCCGCCCATCAGCATAACAAGGCTCCCAGTTCTCCATGGCCTGTCCTGCCTTTCTGGATTTTACACTTTATTCTGATGGCCCTTTTGACCGGGGGGAAGTGAGACTTCATTGTAGTGCAGATTTCCTTTGCAAGCTTGCTTGGTTGGCCAAAAAGGGCGTATGCGTTTTTTCCTGAATATATTCAGGAAAAAACGCATATTCCCTTTTGGCAAAGTGCATCATTGTGGACGTTCTGCCTCTTTTCCTATGCTTTCAATGCAAATCTAGTCTACCTCCTGAAATCGGTTTCCTGCAATTCTGCCCCGCTTTCAAGTCCTCTTGGCAGCCTTACTTCAGTATATTTTTGGACGATAGCTGTCATTTATAACTCTGAAGGTTTGTGAATTACAGAGCCCCTGAGCTCCTTTCTTCAACTCACTTTCTTGTGAGCTGGCCGCAACACCACAGGATGGCTTCAGGCCCTAATCTGTTTCCGGCATGGCACGCTGAGCCTTTGGTTAATTCCTCTTCCTAGTGGGAAATGAGAGTTAAATTTGCCCGTTCAGACACCTCCAGCTAGTCTCTCATTGGTTCTCCCTATTCCTGTTCATCTTCCGCAGAAATTGCAAACTGTGTCAAACAAGAGGTTAAAGGCGCTGACTCTCCAAGTGGGGAGAGTGTTAGTAAAGCGTCTGGAATGTTGCACCCGAGTACCAGGGTACGAAAACTGAGACATATTTGAACACGTCTCCCGATCACATGGTTGATCATACTCTAGGTTCCACATGCATGTTTTAGCTGAAGGAAGAATACCTTAAACCTGGGTATTTGAAACCCGTGGAATGGGTACCATGCAATATGACTTCAATGGGTCTTCATTTGCTCACCGAACCTCTCCAATCCTATCACTGCTGCGTTTATGACCCTTGTACACATGCTTGATTCTCTTTTGGAGACATAGCAATCCATAGGTTTTAAGATACTTACTAGTCAGGTATATTCTTAGGCGTTTAATATGGGGTGTGGAGTCCATTTCGTTGAGCAAGGTGTAGCTCTTGTCTATTCCATATTTGGCTTAAGGAACTTTATCTGTGCTCATTTCAATCTCTGGTTTTATGCAGCACCCCAACTCACCTTTCCCCTTAAGCAAGCATAAGTTGGTTTTCTAAATTTGAGACCCTGTTCTGTTTTGTAATTCAGTTCCTCTGTAGCCAAGTTTAAATTCCATGTATTAGTGATATTTTTTGATGTTTCTTTTTCTGTGGGACTTATTTCAGTTAGAATCACCATACCCGAATCGACTCATTATGCTGTTACGGGCCTGGTGACATAGATTTCATTGCTGAGTGATACTGCATTGTTTATGAGTACCACAAGTTCTTTATCCATTTTTCACTTTCTGTGATATTGAACTTGTACGGTAAACGAGGTTCTTGTAAACAGAGGCGTCCCAAACTTTGGGGTGGCTGTGTCTTTTTGATTTTAATTTCCCTAAGCTATAGGACCATAAGTGGCAGTGCCCTAGGCTCTGTTGCTTTGTTTTTTAGATGTTTCAGGAAACACCATACACTTCTCCCTAGTGTCTGTTGGCAATTTACATCCCGCCCATCAGCATAACAAGGCTCCCAGTTCTCCATGGCCTGTCCTGCCTTTCTGGATTTTACACATTTTTCAGATGGCCCTTTTGACTGGGGGGAAGTGAGACTTCATTGTAGTGCAGATTTCCTTTGCAAGCTTGCTTGGTTGGCCAAAAAGGGCATAAGCGTTTTTTCCTGAATATATTCAGGAAAAAACGCATACGCCCTTTTTGGCCAAGTGCATCATTGTGGACGTTCTGCCTCTTTTCCTATGCTTTCAATGCAATTGCAGTCTACCTCCTGAAATCGGTTTCCTGCAATTCTGCCCCACTTTCAAGTCCTCTTGGCAGCCTTACTTCATTATATTTTTGGACGATAGCTGTCATTTATAACTCTGCAGGTTTGTGAATTACAGTGCCCCTGAGCTCCTTTCTTCAACTCGCTTTCTTTTCAGCTGGCCGCAACACTGCAGGATGGCTTCAGGCCCTAATCTGGTTCCGGCACGGCACGCTGAGCCTTTGGTTATTTCCTCTTCCTGGTGGGAAATGAGAGTTAAATTTGCCCGTCCAGACACCTCCAGCTAGTCTCTCATTGGTTCTCCCTATTCCTGTTCATCTTCCGCAGAAATTGCAAACTGTGCCAAACAGGAGGTTAAAGGCGCTGACTCTCCAAGTGGGGAGAGTGTGAGTAAAGCGTCTGGAATGTTGCACCCGAGTACCAGGGGAGGAAACCTGAGACATATTTGAACACGTCTCCCGATCACATGGTTGATCATACTCTGGGTTCCACATGCATGTTTTAGCTGAAGGAAGAATACCTAAAACCTGGGTAGTTGAAACCCGTGGAATGGGTACCATGCAATATGACTTCAAAGGGTCTTCATTTGCTCACCGAACCTCTCCAATCCTATCACTGCGGCATTTATGCCCCTGTACACATGCTTGATTCTCTTTCGGAGACATAGCAATCCATAGGTTTTTAGATAGTTACTAGTCAGGTGCATTCTTAGGCGTTTAATATGCGGTGTTGAGTCCATTTCGTTGAGCAAGGAGTAGCTCTTGTTTATTCCATATTTGGCTTAAGGAACTTTATCTGTGCTCATTTCAATCTCTGGTTTTCTGCAGCACCCCAACTCACCTTTCCCCTTAAGCAAGCATAAGTTGGTTTTCTAAATTTGAGAACCTGTTCTGTTCTGTAATTCAGTTCCTGTGTAGCCAAGTTTACCTTCCGTGTATTACTGATATCTTATGATGTTTCTTTTTCTGTGTGACTTATTTCAGTTAGAATCATCGTACCTGAATCTACTCATTTTGCTGCTATGGGCCTGATGACATAGATTTCATTACTGAATGATACTGCATTGTACGTAAGTACCACAAGTTCTTTATCCATTTTTCACTTTCTGTGATATTGAACTTGTACTGTAAACGAGGTTCTTGTAAACAGAGGCGTCCCAAACTTTGGGGTGGCTGTGTCTTTTTGATTTTAATTTCCCTAAGCTATAGGACCATAAGTGGCAGTGCCCTAGGCTCTGTTACTTTGTTTTTTAGATGTTTCAGGATACACCATACACTTCTCCTGAGTGTCTGTTGGCAATTTACATCCCGCCCATCAGCATAACAAGGCTCCCAGTTCTCCATGGCCTGTCCTGCCTTTCTGGATTTTACAGTTTTTTCAGATGGCCCTTTTGACTGGGGGGAAGTGAGACTTCATTGTAGTGCAGATTTCCTTTGCAAGCTTGCTTGGTTGGCCAAAAAGGGCGTATGCGTTTTTTCCTGAATATATTCAGGAAAAAACGCATACGCCCTTTTTGGCCAAGTGCATCATTGTGGACGTTCTGCCTCTTTTCCTATGCTTTCAATGCAATTCCAGTCTACCTCCTGAAATCGGTTTCCTGCAATTCTGCCCCGCTTTCAAGTCCTCTTGGCAGCCTTACTTCAGTCTATTTTTGGACGATAGCTGTCATTTATAACTCTGCAGGTTTGTGAATTACAGTGCCCCAGAGCTCCTTTCTTCAACTCGCTTTCTTGTGAGCTGGCCGCAACACCGCAGGATGGCTTCAGGCCCTAATCTGGTTCCGGCCCGGCATGCTGAGCCTTTGGTTAATTCCTCTTCCTGGTGGGAAATGAGAGTTAAATTTGCCTTTCCAGACACCTCCATCTAGCCTCTCATTGGTTCTCGCTATTCCTGTTCATCTTCCGCAGAAATTGCAAACTGGGCCAAACAGGAGGTTAAAGGGACTGACTCTCCAAGTCCGGAGAGTGTTAGTAAAGCGTCTGGAATGTTGCACCCGAGTACCAGGGGAGGAAAACTGAGACATATTTGAACACGTCTCCCGATCACATGGTTGATCATACTCTGGGTTCCACATGCATGTTTTAGCTGAAGGAAGAATACCTTAAAACTGGAGAGTTGAGACCCGTGTAATGGGTACCATGCAATATGACTTCAAAGGGTCTTCATTTGCTCACTGAACCTCTCCAATCCTATCACTGCTGCGTTTATGCCCCTGTACACATGCTTGATTCTCTTTCGGAGACATAGCAATCCATAGGTTTTAAGATACTTACTAGTCAGGTACATTCTTAGGCGTTTAATATGCGGTGTTGAGTCCATTTCGTTGAGCAAGGAGTAGCTCTTGTCTATTCCATATTTGGCTTAAGGAACTTTATCTGTGCTCATTTCAATCTCTGGTTTTATGCAGCAACCCAACTCACCTTTCCCCTTAAGCAAGCATAAGTTGGTTTTCTAAATTTGAGAACCTGTTCTGTTTTGGAATTCAGTTCCTGTGTAGCCAAGTTTACATTCCGTGTATTAGTGATATCTTATGATGTTTCTTTTTCTGTGTGATTTATTTCAGTTAGAATCATCGTACCTGAATCTACTCATTATGCTGCTACGGGCCTGATGACATAGATTTCATTGCTGAGTGATACTGCATTGTACGTAAGTACCACAAGTTCTTTATCCATTTCTCACTTTCTTTGATATTGAACTTGTACGGTAAATGAGGTTCTTGTAAACAGAGGCGTCCCAAACTTTGGGGTGGCTGTGTCTTTTTGATTTTAATTTCCCTAAGCTATAGGACCATAAGTGGAAGTGCCCTAGGCTCTGTTGCTTTGTTTTTTAGATGTTTCAGGAAACACCATACACTTCTCCCAAGTGTCTGTTGGCAATTTACATCCCGCCCATCAGCATAACAAGGCTCCCAGTTCTCAATGGCCTGTTGCCTTTCTGGATTTTACACTTTTTTCAGATGGCCCTTTTGACCGGGGGCAAGTGAGACTTCATTGTAGTGCAGATTTCCTTTGCAAGCTTGCTTGGTTGGCCAAAAAGGGCGTATGCGTTTTTTCCTGAATATATTCAGGAAAAAACGCATACGCCCTTTTTGGCCAAGTGCATCATTGTGGACGTTCTGCCTCTTTTCCTATGCTTTCAATGCAATTCCAGTCTACCTCCTGAAATCGGTTTCCTGCAATTCTGCCCCGCTTTCAAGTCCTCTTGGCAGCCTTACTTCAGTCTATTTTTGGACGATAGCTGTCATTTATAAGTCTGCAGGTTTGTGAATTACAGTGCCCCTGAGCTCCTTTCTTCAACTCGCTTTCTTGTGACCTGGCCGCAACACCGCAGGATGGCTTCAGGCCCTAATCTGGTTCCGGCCCGGCATGCTGAGCCTTTGGTTAATTCCTCTTCCTGGTGGGAAATGAGAGTTAAATTTGCCTGTCCAGACACCTCCAGCGAGCCTCTCATTGGTTCTCGCTATTCCTGTTCATCTTCCGCAGAAATTGCAAACTGGGCCAAACAGGAGGTTAAAGGGACTGACTCTCCAAGTCGGGAGAGTGTTAGTAAAGCGTCTGGAATGTTGCACCCGAGTACCAGGGGAGGAAAACTGAGACATATTTGAACACGTCTCCCGTTCACATGGTTGATCATACTCTGGGTTCCACATGCATGTTTTAGCTGAAGGAAGAATACCTTAAACCTGGAGAGTTGAGACCCGTGTAATGGGTACCATGCAATATGACTTCAAAGGGTCTTCATTTGCTCACCGAACCTCTCCAATCCTATCACTGCTGCGTTTATGCCCCTGTACACACGCTTGATTCTCTTTCGGAGACATAGCAATCCATAGGTTTTAAGATACTTACTAGTCAGGTACATTCTTAGGCGTTTAATATGCGGTGTTGAGTCCATTTTGTTGAGCAAGGAGTAGCTCTTGTCTATTCCATATTTGGCTTAAGGAACTTCATCTGTGCTCATTTCAATCTCTGGTTTTATGCAGCACCCCAACTCACCTTTCCCCTTAAGCAAGCATAAGTTGGTTTTCTAAATTTGAGAACCTGTTCTGTTTTGGAATTCAGTTCCTGTGTAGCCAAGTTTCCATTCCGTGTATTAGTGATATCTTATGATGTTTCTTTTTCTGTGTGACTTATTTCAGTTAGAATCATCATACCTGAATCCACTCATTGTGCTGCCAAGGGCCTGATGACACAGATTTCATTGCTGAGTGATATTGCTTTGTAAGTAAATACCACAACTTCTTTATCCATTTTTCACTTTCTGCGATGTTGAACTTGTACTGTAAACGAGGTTCTTGTAAACAGAGCCGTTCCAAACTTTGGGGTGGCTGTGTCTTTTTGATTTTAATTTCCCTAAGCTATAGGACCATAAGTGGAAGTGCCCTAGGTTCTGTTGCTTTGTTTTTTAGATGTTTCAGGAAACACCATACACTTCTCCCGAGTGGTTGTTGGCAATTTACATCCCGCCCATCAGCATAACAAGGCTCCCAGTTCTCCATGGCCTGTCCTGCCTTTCTGGATTTTACACTTTTTTCAGATGGCCCTTTTGACCGGGGGCAAGTGAGACTTCATTGTAATGCAGATTTCCTTTGCAAGCTTGCTTGGTTGGCCAAAAAGTGCGTATGCGTTTTTTCCTGAATATATTCAGGAAAAAACGCATACGCCCTTTTTGGCCAAGTGCATCATTGTGGACGTTCTGCCTCTTTTCCTATGCTTTCAATGCAATACCAGTCTACCTCCTGAAATCGGTTTCCTGCAATTCTGACCCGCTTTCAAGTCCTCTTGGCAGCCTTACTTCAGTATATTTTTGGACGATAGCTGTCATTTATAACTCTGCATGTTTGTGAATTACAGTGCCCCTGAGCTCCTTTCTTCAACTCGCTTTCTTGTGACCTGGCCGCAACACCGCAGGATGGCTTCAGGCCCTAATCTGGTTCCGGCACGGCACGCTGAGCCTTTGCTTATTTCCTCATCCTGGTGGGAAATGAGAGTTAAATTTGCCCGTCCAGACACCTCCAGCTAGTCTCTCATTGGTTCTCCCTATTCCTGTTCATCTTCCGCAGAAATTGCAAACTGTGCCAAACAGGAGGTTAAAGGCACTGACTCTCCAAGTGGGGAGAGTGTGAGTAAAGCGTCTGGAATGTTGCACCCGAGTACCAGCGTACGAAAACTGAGACATATTTGAACACGTCTCCCGATCACATGGTTGATCGTACTCTGGGTTCCACATGCATGTTTTAGCTGAAGGAAGAATACCTAAAACCTGGGTAGTTGAAACCCTTTGAATGGGTACCATGCAATATGACTTCAAAGGGTCTTCATTTGCTCACCGAACCTCTCCAATCCTATCACTGCTGCGTTTATGCCCCTGTACACATGCTTGATTCTCTTTCGGAGACATAGCAATCCATAGGTTTTTAGATAGTTACTAGTCAGGTGCATTCTTAGGCGTTTAATATGCGGTGTTGAGTCCATTTCGTTGAGCAAGGAGTAGCTCTTGTCTATTCCATATTTGGCTTAAGGAACTTTATCTGTGCTCATTTCAATCTCTGGTTTTATGCAGCACCCCAACTCACCTTTCCCCTTAAGCAAGCATAAGTTGGTTTTCTAAATTTGAGAACCTGTTCTGTTTTGGAATGCAGTTCCTGTGTAGCCAAGTTTACCTTCTGTGTATTACTGATATCTTATGATGTTTCTTTTTCTGTGTGACTTATTTCAGTTAGAATCATCGTACCTGAATCTACTCATTATGCTGCTACGGGCCTGATGACATAGATTTCATTGCTGAGTGATACTGCATTGTACGTAAGTACCACAAGTTCTTTATCCATTTTTCACTTTCTGTGATATTGAACTTGTACTGTAAACGAGGTTCTTGTAAACAGAGGCGTCCCAAACTTTGGGGTGGCTGTGTCTTTTTGATTTTAATTTCCCTAAGCTATAGGACCATAAGTGGCAGTGCCCTAGGCTCTGTTACTTTGTTTTTTAGATGTTTCAGGAAACACCATACACTTCTCCTGAGTGTCTGTTGGCAATTTACATCCCGCCCATCAGCATAACAAGGCTCCCAGTTCTCCATGGCCTGTCCTGCCTTTCTGGATTTTACACTTTTTTCAGATGGCCCTTTTGACCGGGGGGAAGTGAGACTTCATTGTAGTGCAGATTTCCTTTGCAAGCTTGCTTGGTTGGCCAAAAAGGGCGTATGCGTTTTTTCCTGAATATATTCAGGAAAAAACGCATACGCCCTTTTTGGCCAAGTGCATCATTGTGGACGTTCTGCCTCTTTTCCTATGCTTTCAATGCAATTCCAGTCTACCTCCTGAAATCGGTTTCCTGCAATTCTGCCCCGCTTTCAAGTCCTCTTGGCAGCCTTACTTCAGTCTATTTTTGGACGATAGCTGTCATTTATAACTCTGCATGTTTGTGAATTACAGTGCCCCTGAGCTCCTTTCTTCAACTCGCTTTCTTGTGAGCTGCCCGCAACACCGCAGGATGGCTTCAGGCCCTAATCTGGTTCCGGCCCGGCATGCTGAGCCTTTGGTTAATTCCTCTTCCTGGTGGGAAATGAGAGTTAAATTTGCCCGTCCAGACACCTCCATCTAGCCTCTCATTGGTTCTCGCTATTCCTGTTCATCTTCCGCAGAAATTGCAAACTGGGCCAAACAGGAGGTTAAAGGGACTGACTCTCCAAGTCGGGAGAGTGTTAGTAAAGCGTCTGGAATGTTGCACCCGAGTACCAGGGGAGGAAAACTGAGACATATTTGAACACGTCTCCCGATCACATGGTTGATTATACTCTGGGTTCCACATGCATGTTTTAGCTGAAGGAAGAATACCTTAAACCTGGAGAGTTGAGACCCGTGTAATGGGTACCATGCAATATGACTTCAAAGGGTCTTCATTTGCTCACCGAACCTCTCCAATCCTATCACTGCTGTGTTTATGCCCCTGTACACACGCTTGATTCTCTTTTGGAGACATAGCAATCCATAGGTTTTAAGATACTTACTAGTCAGGTACATTCTTAGGCGTTTAATATGGGGTTTTCAGTGCATTTCGTTGAGCAAGGAGTAGCTCTTGTCTATTCCATATTTGGCTTAAGGAACTTTATCTGTGCTCATTTCAATCTCTGGTTTTATGCAGCACCCCAACTCACCTTTCCCCTTAAGCAAGCATAAGTTGATTTTCTAAATTTGAGACCCTGTTCTGTTTTGGAATGCATTTCCTGTGTAGCCAAGTTTACATTCCGTGTATTAGTGATATCTTATGATGTTTCTTTTTCTGTGTGACTTATTTCAGTTAGAATCATTGTACCTGAATCCACTCATTATGCTTCTACGGGCCTGATGACATAGATTTCATTGCTGAGTGATACTGCATTGTACGTAAGTACCACAATTTCTTTATCCATTTTTCACTTTCTGTGATATTGAACTTGTACGGTAAACGAGGTTCTTGTAAACGGAGGCGTCCCAAACTTTGGGGTGGCTGTGTCTTTTTTATTTTAATTTCCCTAAGCTATAGAACCATAAGTGGCAGTGCCCTAGGCTCTGTTGCTTTGTTTTTTAGATGTTTCAGGAAACACCATACACTTCTCCCAAGTGTCTGTTGGCAATTTACATCCCGCCCATCAGCATAACAAGGCTCCCAGTTCTCCATGGCCTGTCCTGCCTTTCTGGATTTTACACTTTTTTCAGATGGCCCTTTTGACCGGGGGGAAGTGAGACTTCATTGTAGTGCAGATTTCCTTTGCAAGCTTGCTTGGTTGGCCAAAAAGGGCGTATGCGTTTTTTCCTGAATATATTCAGGAAAAAACGCATACGCCCTTTTTGGCCAAGTGCATCATTGTGGACGTTCTGCCTCTTTTCCTATGCTTTCAATGCAATTCCAGTCTACCTCCTGAAATCGGTTTCCTGCAATTCTGCCCCGCTTTCAAGTCCTCTTGGCAGCCTTACTTCAGTCTATTTTTGGACGATAGCTGTCATTTATAACTCTGCAGGTTTGTGAATTACAGTGCCCCTGAGCTCCTTTCTTCAACTCGCTTTCTTGTGAGCTGGCCGCAACACCGCAGGATGGATTCAGGCCCTAATCTGGTTCCGGCCCGGCATGCTGAGCCTTTGGTTAATTCCTCTTCCTGGTGGGAAATGAGAGTTAAATTTGCCCGTCCAGACACCTCCAGCTAGTCTCTCATTGGTTCTCGCTATTCCTGTTCATCTTCCGCAGAAATTGCAAACTGGGCCAAACAGGAGGTTAAAGGGACTGACTCTCCAAGTCGGGAGAGTGTTAGTAAAGCGTCTGGAATGTTGCACCCGAGTACCAGGGGAGGAAAACTGAGACATATTTGAACACGTCTCCCGTTCACATGGTTGATTATACTCTGGGTTCCACATGCATGTTTTAGCTGAAGGAAGAATACCTTAAACCTGGAGAGTTGAGACCCGTGTAATGGGTACCATGCAATATGACTTCAAAGGGTCTTCATTTGCTCACCGAACCTCTCCAATCCTATCACTGCTGTGTTTATGCCCCTGTACACACGCTTGATTCTCTTTTGGAGACATAGCAATCCATAGGTTTTAAGATACTTACTAGTCAGGTACATTCTTAGGCGTTTAATATGGGGTTTTCAGTGCATTTCGTTGAGCAAGGAGTAGCTCTTGTCTATTCCATATTTGGCTTAAGGAACTTTATCTGTGCTCATTTCAATCTCTGGTTTTATGCAGCACCCCAACTCACCTTTCCCCTTAAGCAAGCATAAGTTGATTTTCTAAATTTGAGACCCTGTTCTGTTTTGGAATGCATTTCCTGTGTAGCCAAGTTTACATTCCGTGTATTAGTGATATCTTATGATGTTTCTTTTTCTGTGTGACTTATTTCAGTTAGAATCATTGTACCTGAATCCACTCATTATGCTTCTACGGGCCTGATGACATAGATTTCATTGCTGAGTGATACTGCATTGTACGTAAGTACCACAATTTCTTTATCCATTTTTCACTTTCTGTGATATTGAACTTGTACGGTAAACGAGGTTCTTGTAAACGGAGGCGTCCCAAACTTTGGGGTGGCTGTGTCTTTTTTATTTTAATTTCCCTAAGCTATAGGACCATAAGTGGCAGTGCCCTAGGCTCTGTTGCTTTGTTTTTTAGATGTTTCAGGAAACACCATACACTTCTCCCAAGTGTCTGTTGGCAATTTACATCCCGCCCATCAGCATAACAAGGCTCCCAGTTCTCCATGGCCTGTCCTGCCTTTCTGGATTTTACACTTTTTTCAGATGGCCCTTTTGACCGGGGGGAAGTGAGACTTCATTGTAGTGCAGATTTCCTTTGCAAGCTTGCTTGGTTGGCCAAAAAGGGCGTATGTGTTTTTTCCTGAATATATTCAGGAAAAAACGCATACGCCCTTTTTGGCCAAGTGCATCATTGTGGACGTTCTGCCTCTTTTCCTATGCTTTCAATGCAATTCCAGTCTACCTCCTGAAATCGGTTTCCTGCAATTCTGCCCCGCTTTCAAGTCCTCTTGGCAGCCTTACTTCAGTCTATTTTTGGACGATAGCTGTCATTTATAACTCTGCAGGTTTGTGAATTACAGTGCCCCTGAGCTCCTTTCTTCAACTCGCTTTCTTGTGAGCTGGCCGCAACACCGCAGGATGGATTCAGGCCCTAATCTGGTTCCGGCCCGGCATGCTGAGCCTTTGGTTAATTCCTCTTCCTGGTGGGAAATGAGAGTTAAATTTGCCCGTCCAGACACCTCCAGCTAGTCTCTCATTGGTTCTCGCTATTCCTGTTCATCTTCCGCAAAAATTGCAAACTGGGCCAAACAGGAGGTTAAAGGGACTGACTCTCCAAGTCGGGAGAGTGTTAGTAAAGCGTCTGGAATGTTGCACCCGAGTACCAGGGGAGGAAAACTGAGACATATTTGAACACGTCTCCCGTTCACATGGTTGATTATACTCTGGGTTCCACATGCATGTTTTAGCTGAAGGAAGAATACCTTAAACCTGGAGAGTTGAGACCCGTGTAATGGGTACCATGCAATATGACTTCAAAGGGTCTTCATTTGCTCACCGAACCTCTCCAATCCTATCACTGCTGTGTTTATGCCCCTGTACACACGCTTGATTCTCTTTTGGAGACATAGCAATCCATAGGTTTTAAGATACTTACTAGTCAGGTACATTCTTAGGCGTTTAATATGGGGTTTTCAGTGCATTTCGTTGAGCAAGGAGTAGCTCTTGTCTATTCCATATTTGGCTTAAGGAACTTTATCTGTGCTCATTTCAATCTCTGGTTTTATGCAGCACCCCAACTCACCTTTCCCCTTAAGCAAGCATAAGTTGATTTTCTAAATTTGAGACCCTGTTCTGTTTTGGAATGCATTTCCTGTGTAGCCAAGTTTACATTCCGTGTATTAGTGATATCTTATGATGTTTCTTTTTCTGTGTGACTTATTTCAGTTAGAATCATTGTACCTGAATCCACTCATTATGCTTCTACGGGCCTGATGACATAGATTTCATTGCTGAGTGATACTGCATTGTACGTAAGTACCACAATTTCTTTATCCATTTTTCACTTTCTGTGATATTGAACTTGTACGGTAAACGAGGTTCTTGTAAACGGAGGCGTCCCAAACTTTGGGGTGGCTGTGTCTTTTTTATTTTAATTTCCCTAAGCTATAGGACCATAAGTGGCAGTGCCCTAGGCTCTGTTGCTTTGTTTTTTAGATGTTTCAGGAAACACCATACACTTCTCCCAAGTGTCTGTTGGCAATTTACATCCCGCCCATCAGCATAACAAGGCTCCCAGTTCTCCATGGCCTGTCCTGCCTTTCTGGATTTTACACTTTTTTCAGATGGCCCTTTTGACCGGGGGGAAGTGAGACTTCATTGTAGTGCAGATTTCCTTTGCAAGCTTGCTTGGTTGGCCAAAAAGGGCGTATGTGTTTTTTCCTGAATATATTCAGGAAAAAACGCATACGCCCTTTTTGGCCAAGTGCATCATTGTGGACGTTCTGCCTCTTTTCCTATGCTTTCAATGCAATTCCAGTCTACCTCCTGAAATCGGTTTCCTGCAATTCTGCCCCGCTTTCAAGTCCTCTTGGCAGCCTTACTTCAGTCTATTTTTGGACGATAGCTGTCATTTATAACTCTGCAGGTTTGTGAATTACAGTGCCCCTGAGCTCCTTTCTTCAACTCGCTTTCTTGTGAGCTGGCCGCAACACCGCAGGATGGATTCAGGCCCTAATCTGGTTCCGGCACGGCACGCTGAGCCTTTGGTTAATTCCTCTTCCTGGTGGGAAATGAGAGTTAAATTTGCCCGTCCAGACACCTCCAGCTAGTCTCTCATTGGTTCTCGCTATTCCTGTTCATCTTCCGCAGAAATTGCAAACTGGGTCAAACAGGAGGTTAAAGGCGCTGACTCTCCAAGTGGGGAGAGTGTTAGTAAAGCGTCTGGAATGTTGCACCCGAGTACCAGGGGAGGAAAACTGAAACATATTTGAACACGTCTCCCGTTCACATGGTTGATCATACTTGGGTTCCACATGCATATTTTAGCTGAAGGAAGCATACCTTAAACCTGGAGAGTTAAGACCCGTGTAAAGGGTACCATGCAATATGACTTCAAAGCGTCTTCATTTGCTCACCGAACCTCTCCAATCCTATCACTGCTGCGTTTATGCCCCTGTACAGATGCTTGATTCTCTTTCGGAGTCATAGCAATACATAGGTTTTAAGATACTTACTAGTCAGGTACATTCTTAGGCGTTTAATATGGGGTGTTGAGTCCATTTCGTTGAGCAAGGAGTAGCTCTTGTCTATTCCATATTTGGCTTAAGGAACTTTATCTGTGCTCATTTCAATCTCTGGTTTTATGCAGCACCCCAACTCACCTTTACCCTTAAGCAAGAATAACTTGGTTTTCTAAATTTGAGAACCTGTTCTGTTCTGTAATTCAGTTCCTGTGTAGCCAAGTTTATATTCCGTGTATTACTGATATATTATGATGTTTCTTTTTTCTGTGTGACTTATTTCAGTTAGAATCATCATACCTGAATCCACTCATTGTGCTGCTAAGGGCCTGATGACACAGTTTTCATTGCTGAGTGATATTGCTTTGTAAGTAAATACCACAACTTCTTTATCCATTTTTCACTTTCTGCGATGTTGAACTTGTACTATAAACGAGGTTCTTGTCAACAGAGCCGTTCCAAACTTTGGGGTGGCTGTGTCTTTTTGATTTTAATTTCCCTAAGCTATAGGACCATAAGTGGCAGTGCCCTAGGTTCTGTTGCTTTGTTTTTTAGATGTTTCAGGAAACACCATACACTTCTCCCGAGTGGTTGTTGGCAATTTACATCCCGCCCATCAGCATAACAAGGCTCCCAGTTCTCCATGGCCTGTCCTGTCTTTCTGGATTTTACACTTTTTTCAGATGGCCCTTTTGACCGGGGGGAAGTGAGACTTCATTGTATTGCAGATTTCCTTTGCAAGCTTGCTTGGTTGGCCAAAAAGTGCGTATGCGTTTTTTCCTGAATATATTCAGGAAAAAACGCATACGCCCTTTTTGGCCAAGTGCATCATTGTGGACGTTCTGCCTCTTTTCCTATGCTTTCAATGCAATTCCAGTCTACCTCCTAAAATCAGTTTCCTGCAATTCTGCCCCGCTTTCAAGTCCTCTTGGCAGCCTTACTTCAGTCTATTTTTGGATGATAGCTGTCATTTATAACTCTGCATGTTTGTGAATTACAGTGCCCCTGAGCTCCTTTCTTCAACTCGCTTTCTTGTGAGCTGGCCGCAACACCGCAGGATGGCTTCAGGCCCTAATCTGGTTCCGGCACGGCACGCTGAGCCTTTGGTTGTTTCCTCTTCCTGGTGGGAAATGAGAGTTAAATTTGCCCGTCCAGACACCTCCAGTTAGTCTCTCATTGGTTCTCCCTATTCCTGTTCATCTTCCGCAGAAATTGCAAACTGTGCCAAACAGGAGGTTAAAGGCGCTGACTCTCCAAGTGGGGAGAGTGTTAGTAAAGCGTCTGGAATGTTGCACCCGAGTACCAGGGGAGGAAAACTGAGACATATTTGAACACGTCTCCCGATCACATGGTTGATCATACTCTGGGTTCCACATGCATGTTTTAGCTGAAGGAAGAATACCTAAAACCTGGGTAGTTGAAACCCGTCGAATGGGTATCATGCAATATGACTTCAAAGGGTCTTCATTTGCTCACCGAACCTCTCCAATCCTATCACTGCTGCGTTTATGCCCCTGTACACATGCTTGATTCTCTTTCGGAGACATAGCAATCCATAGGTTTTTAGATAGTTACTAGTCAGGTGCATTCTTAGGCGTTTAATATGCGGTGTTGAGTCCATTTCGTTGAGCAAGGAGTAGCTCTTGTCTATTCCATATTTGGCTTAAGGAACTTTATCTGTGCTCATTTCAATCTCTGGTTTTATGCAGCACCCCAACTCACCTTTCCCCTTAAGCAAGCATAAGTTGGTTTTCTAAATTTGAGACCCTGTTCTGTTTTGGAATGCAGTTCCTGTGTAGCCAAGTTTACATTCGGTGTATTACTGATATCTTATGATGTTTCTTTTTCTGTGTGACTTATTTCAGTTAGAATCATCGTACCTGAATCTACTCATTATGCTGCTACGGGCCTGATGACATAGATTTCATTGCTGAGTGATACTGCATTGTACGTAAGTACCACAAGTTCTTTATCCATTTTTCACTTTCTGTGATATTGAACTTGTACTGTAAACGAGGTTCTTGTAAACAGAGGCGTCCCAAACTTTGGGGTGGCTGTGTCTTTTTGATTTTAATTTCCCTAAGCTATAGGACCATAAGTGGCAGTGCCCTAGGCTCTGTTACTTTGTTTTTTAGATGTTTCAGGAAACACCATACACTTCTCCTGAGTGCCTGTTGGCAATTTACATCCCGCCCATCAGCATAACAAGGCTCCCAGTTCTCCATGGCCTGTCCTGCCTTTCTGGATTTTACACTTTTTTCAGATGGCCCTTTTGACCGGGGGGAAGTGAGACTTCATTGTAGTGCAGATTTCCTTTGCAAGCTTGCTTGGTTGGCCAAAAAGGGCGTATGCGTTTTTTCCTGAATATATTCAGGAAAAAACGCATACGCCCTTTTTGGCCAAGTGCATCATTGTGGACGTTCTGCCTCTTTTCCTATGCTTTCAATGCAATTCCAGTCTACCTCCTGAAATCGGTTTCCTGCAATTCTGCCCCGCTTTCAAGTCCTCTTGGCAGCCTTACTTCAGTCTATTTTTGGACGATAGCTGTCATTTATAACTCTGCAGGTTTGTGAATTACAGTGCCCCTGAGCTCCTTTCTTCAACTCGCTTTCTTGTGAGCTGGCCGCAACACCGCAGGATGGCTTCAGGCCGTAATCTGGTTCCGGCACGGCACGCTGAGCCTTTGGTTAATTCCTGTTCCTGGTGGGAAATGAGAGTTAAATTTGCCCGTCCAGACACCTCCATCTAGCCTCTCATTGGTTCTTGCTATTCCTGTTCATCTTCCGCAGAAATTGCAAACTGGGCCAAACAGGAGGTTAAAGGGACTGACTCTCCAAGTCGGGAGAGTGTTAGTAAAGCGTCTGGAATCTTGCACCCGAGTACCAGGGTACGAAAACTGAGACATATTTGAACACGTCTCCCGATCACATGGTTGATCATACTCTAGGTTCCACATGCATGTTTTAGCTGAAGGAAGAATACCTTAAAACCGGGTAGTTGAAACCCGTGGAATGGGTACCATGCAATATGACTTCAAAGGGTCTTCATTTGCTCACCGAACCTCTCCAATCCTATCACTGCTGCGTTTATGCCCCTGTACACATGCTTGGTTCTCTTTTGGAGACATAGCAATCCATAGGTTTTAAGATACTTACTAGTCAGGTACATTCTTAGGCGTTTAATATGGGGTGTTGAGTCCATTTCCTTGAGCAAGGAGTAGCTCTTGTCTATTCCATATTTGGCTTAAGGAACTTTATCTGTGCTCATTTCAATCTCTGGTTTTATGCAGCACCCCAACTCACCTTTACCCTTAAGCAAGAATAAGTTGGTTTTCTAAATTTGAGACCCTGTTCTGTTCTGTAATTCATTTCCTGTGTAGCCAAGTTTCCATTCCGTGTATTACTGATATCTTATGATGTTTCTTTTTGTGTGTGACTTATTTCAGTTAGAATCATCATACCTGAATCCACTCATTGTGCTGCTAAGGGCCTGATGACACAGATTTCATTGCTGAGTGATATTGCTTTGTAAGTAAATACCACAACTTCTTTATCCATTTTTCACTTTCTGCGATGTTGAACTTGTACTGTAAACGAGGTTCTTGTCAACAGAGCCGTTCCAAACTTTGGGGTGGCTGTGTCTTTTTGATTTTAATTTCCCTAAGCTATAGGACCATAAGTGGAAGTGCCCTAGGTTCTGTTGCTTTGTTTTTTAGATGTTTCAGGAAACACCATACACTTCTCCCGAGTGTCTGTTGGCAGTTTACATCCCGCCCATCAGCATAACAAGGCTCCCAGTTCTCCATGGCCTGTCCTGCCTTTCTGGATTTTACACTTTTTTCAGATGACCCTTTTGACCGGGGGGAAGTGAGACTTCATTGTAGTGCAGATTTCCTTTGCAAGCTTGCTTGGTTGGCCAAAAAGGGCGTATGCGTTTTTTCCTGAATATATTCAGGAAAAAACGCATACGCCCTTTTTGGCCAAGTGCATCATTGTGGACGTTCTGCCTCTTTTCCTATGCTTTCAATGCAATTTCAGTCTACCTCCTGAAATCGGTTTCCTGCAATTCTGCCCCGCTTTCAAGTCCTCTTGGCAGCCTTACTTCAGTCTATTTTTGGACGATAGCTGTCATTTATAACTCTGCAGGTTTGTGAATTACAGTGCCCCTGAGCTCCTTTCTTCAACTCGCTTTCTTGTGACCTGGCCGCAACACCGCAGGATGTCTTGAGGCCCTAATCTGGTTCTGGCATGGCACACTGAGCCTTTGGTTATTTCGTCCTCCTGGTGGGAAATGAGAGTTAAATTTGCCCGTCCAGACACCTCCAGCTAGCCTCTCATTGGTTCTCGCTATTCCTGTTCATCTTCCGCAGAAATTGCAAACTGTGCCAAACAGGAGGTTAAAGGCGCTGACTCTCCAAGTGGGGAGAGTGTTAGTAAAGCGTCTGGAATGTTGCACCCGAGTACCAGGGGAGGCAAACTGAGACATATTTGAACACGTCTCCCGATCACATGGTTGATCATACTCTGGGTTCCACATGCATGTTTTAGCTGAAGGAAGAATACCTAAAACCTGGGTAGTTGAAACCCGTGGAATGGGTACCATGCAATATGACTTCAAAGGGTCTTCATTTGCTCACCGAACCTCTCCAATCCTATCACTGCTGCGTTTATGCCCCTGTACACGTGCTTGATTCTCTTTCGGAGACATAGCAATCCATAGGTTTTAAGATACTTACTAGTCAGGTACATTCTTAGGCGTTTAATATGCGGTGTTGAGTCCATTTCGTTGAGCAAGGAGTAGCTCTTGTCTATTCCATATTTGGCTTAAGGAACTTTATCTGTGCTCATTTCAATCTCTGGTTTTATGCAGCACCCCAACTCACCTTTCCCCTTAAGCAAGCATAAGTTGGTTTTCTAAATTTGAGACCCTGTTCTGTTTTGGAATGCATTTCCTGTGTAGCCAAGTTTACATTCCGTGTATTAGTGATATCTTATGATGTTTCTTTTTCTGTGTGACTTATTTCAGTTAGAATCATCGTACCTGAATCCACTCATTATGCTGCTACGGGCCTGATGACATAGATTTCATTGCTGAGTGATACTGCATTGTACGTAAGTACCACAAGTTCTTTATCCATTTTTCACTTTCTGTGATATTGAACTTGTACGGTAAATGAGGTTCTTGTAAACGGAGGCGTCCCAAACTTTGGGGTGGCTGTGTCTTTTTGATTTTAATTTCCCTAAGCTATAGGACCATAAGTGGCAGTGCCCTAGGCTCTGTTGCTTTGTTTTTTAGATGTTTCAGGAAACACCATACACTTCTCCCGAGTGGTTGTTGGCAATTTACATCCCGCCCATCAGCATAACAAGGCTCCCAGTTCTCCATGACCTGTCCTGCCTTTCTGGATTTTACACTTTTTTCAGATGGCCCTTTTGACCGGGGGCAAGTGAGACTTCATTGTAGTGCAGATTTCCTTTGCAAGCTTGCTTGGTTGGCCAAAAAGGGCGTATGCGTTTTTTCCTGAATATATTCAGGAAAAAACGCATACGCCCTTTTTGGCCAAGTGCATCATTGTGGACGTTCTGCCTCTTTTCCTATGCTTTCAATGCAATACCAGTCTACCTCCTGAAATCGGTTTCCTGCAATTCTGACCCGCTTTCAAGTGCTCTTGGCAGCCTTACTTCAGTATATTTTTGGACGATAGCTGTCATTTATAACTCTGCAGGTTTGTGAATTACAGTGCCCCTGAGCTCCTTTCTTCAATTCGCTTTCTTGTGACCTGGCCGCAACACCGCAGGATGGCTTCAGGCCCTAATCTCGTTCTGGCACGGCACGCTGAGCCTTTGGTTAATTCCTCTTCCTGGTTGGAAATGAGAGTTAAATTTGCCCATCCAGACACCTCCAGCTAGTCTCTCATTGGTTCTCGCTATTCCTGTTCATCTTCCGCAGAAATTGCAAACTGGGCCAAACAGGAGGTTAAAGGGACTGACTCTCCAAGTCGGGAGAGTGTTAGTAAAGCGTCTGGAATCTTGCACCCGAGTACCAGGGTACGAAAACTGAGACATATTTGAACACGTCTCCCGATCACATGGTTGATCATACTCTAGGTTCCACATGCATGTTTTAGCTGAAGGAAGAATACCTTAAAACCGGGTAGTTGAAACCCGTGGAATGGGTACCATGCAATATGACTTCAAAGGGTCTTCATTTGCTCACCGAACCTCTCCAATCCTATCACTGCTGCGTTTATGCCCCTGTACACCTGCTTGGTTCTCTTTTGGAGACATAGCAATCCATAGGTTTTAAGATACTTACTAGTCAGGTACATTCTTAGGCGTTTAATATGGGGTGTTGAGTCCATTTCCTTGAGCAAGGAGTAGCTCTTGTCTATTCCATATTTGGCTTAAGGAACTTTATCTGTGCTCATTTCAATCTCTGGTTTTATGCAGCACCCCAACTCACCTTTACCCTTAAGCAAGCATAAGTTGGTTTTCTAAATTTGAGACCCTGTTCTGTTCTGTAATTCATTTCCTGTGTAGCCAAGTTTCCATTCCGTGTATTACTGATATCTTATGATGTTTCTTTTTGTGTGTGACTTATTTCAGTTAGAATCATCATACCTGAATCCACTCATTGTGCTGCTAAGGGCCTGATGACACAGATTTCATTGCTGAGTGATATTGCTTTGTAAGTAAATACCACAACTTCTTTATCCATTTTTCACTTTCTGCGATGTTGAACTTGTACTGTAAACGAGGTTCTTGTCAACAGAGCCGTTCCAAACTTTGGGGTGGCTGTGTCTTTTTGATTTTAATTTCCCTAAGCTATAGGACCATAAGTGGAAGTGCCCTAGGTTCTGTTGCTTTGTTTTTTAGATGTTTCAGGAAACACCATACACTTCTCCCGAGTGTCTGTTGGCAGTTTACATCCCGCCCATCAGCATAACAAGGCTCCCAGTTCTCCATGGCCTGTCCTGCCTTTCTGGATTTTACACTTTTTTCAGATGACCCTTTTGACCGGGGGGAAGTGAGACTTCATTGTAGTGCAGATTTCCTTTGCAAGCTTGCTTGGTTGGCCAAAAAGGGCGTATGCGTTTTTTCCTGAATATATTCAGGAAAAAACGCATACGCCCTTTTTGGCCAAGTGCATCATTGTGGACGTTCTGCCTCTTTTCCTATGCTTTCAATGCAATTTCAGTCTACCTCCTGAAATCGGTTTCCTGCAATTCTGCCCCGCTTTCAAGTCCTCTTGGCAGCCTTACTTCAGTCTATTTTTGGACGATAGCTGTCATTTATAACTCTGCAGGTTTGTGAATTACAGTGCCCCTGAGCTCCTTTCTTCAACTCGCTTTCTTGTGACCTGGCCGCAACACCGCAGGATGTCTTGAGGCCCTAATCTGGTTCTGGCATGGCACACTGAGCCTTTGGTTATTTCGTCCTCCTGGTGGGAAATGAGAGTTAAATTTGCCCGTCCAGACACCTCCAGCTAGCCTCTCATTGGTTCTCGCTATTCCTGTTCATCTTCCGCAGAAATTGCAAACTGTGCCAAACAGGAGGTTAAAGGCGCTGACTCTCCAAGTGGGGAGAGTGTTAGTAAAGCGTCTGGAATGTTGCACCCGAGTACCAGGGGAGGCAAACTGAGACATATTTGAACACGTCTCCCGATCACATGGTTGATCATACTCTGGGTTCCACATGCATGTTTTAGCTGAAGGAAGAATACCTAAAACCTGGGTAGTTGAAACCCGTGGAATGGGTACCATGCAATATGACTTCAAAGGGTCTTCATTTGCTCACCGAACCTCTCCAATCCTATCACTGCTGCGTTTATGCCCCTGTACACGTGCTTGATTCTCTTTCGGAGACATAGCAATCCATAGGTTTTAAGATACTTACTAGTCAGGTACATTCTTAGGCGTTTAATATGCGGTGTTGAGTCCATTTCGTTGAGCAAGGAGTAGCTCTTGTCTATTCCATATTTGGCTTAAGGAACTTTATCTGTGCTCATTTCAATCTCTGGTTTTATGCAGCACCCCAACTCACCTTTCCCCTTAAGCAAGCATAAGTTGGTTTTCTAAATTTGAGACCCTGTTCTGTTTTGGAATGCATTTCCTGTGTAGCCAAGTTTACATTCCGTGTATTAGTGATATCTTATGATGTTTCTTTTTCTGTGTGACTTATTTCAGTTAGAATCATCGTACCTGAATCCACTCATTATGCTGCTACGGGCCTGATGACATAGATTTCATTGCTGAGTGATACTGCATTGTACGTAAGTACCACAAGTTCTTTATCCATTTTTCACTTTCTGTGATATTGAACTTGTACGGTAAATGAGGTTCTTGTAAACGGAGGCGTCCCAAACTTTGGGGTGGCTGTGTCTTTTTGATTTTAATTTCCCTAAGCTATAGGACCATAAGTGGCAGTGCCCTAGGCTCTGTTGCTTTGTTTTTTAGATGTTTCAGGAAACACCATACACTTCTCCAGAGTGGTTGTTGGCAATTTACATCCCGCCCATCAGCATAACAAGGCTCCCAGTTCTCCATGACCTGTCCTGCCTTTCTGGATTTTACACTTTTTTCAGATGGCCCTTTTGACC
Organism: Delphinus delphis; assembly: GCF_949987515.2. NCBI lineage: Eukaryota > Metazoa > Chordata > Mammalia > Artiodactyla > Delphinidae > Delphinus > Delphinus delphis. The sequence continues at coordinate 970,805 of NC_082685.1, read as the reverse complement.
GGGGGCAAGTGAGACTTCATTGTAGTGCAGATTTCCTTTGCAAGCTTGCTTGGTTGGCCAAAAAGGGCGTATGCGTTTTTTCCTGAATATATTCAGGAAAAAACGCATACGCCCTTTTTGGCCAAGTGCATCATTGTGGACGTTCTGCCTCTTTTCCTATGCTTTCAATGCAATACCAGTCTACCTCCTGAAATCGGTTTCCTGCAATTCTGACCCGCTTTCAAGTGCTCTTGGCAGCCTTACTTCAGTATATTTTTGGACGATAGCTGTCATTTATAACTCTGCAGGTTTGTGAATTACAGTGCCCCTGAGCTCCTTTCTTCAATTCGCTTTCTTGTGACCTGGCCGCAACACCGCAGGATGGCTTCAGGCCCTAATCTCGTTCTGGCACGGCACGCTGAGCCTTTGGTTAATTCCTCTTCCTGGTTGGAAATGAGAGTTAAATTTGCCCATCCAGACACCTCCAGCTAGTCTCTCATTGGTTCTCGCTATTCCTGTTCATCTTCCACAGAAATTGCAAACTGGGCCAAACAGGAGGTTAAAGGGACTGACTCTCCAAGTGGGGAGAGTGTTAGTAAAGCGTCTGGAATGTTGCACCCGAGTACCAGGGTACGAAAACTGAGACATATTTGAACACGTCTCCCGATCACATGGTTGATCATACTCTAGGTTCCACATGCATGTTTTATCTGAAGGAAGAATAACTTAAACCTGGGTAGTTGAAACCCGTTGAATGGGTAACATGCAATATGACTTCAAAGGGTCTTCATTTGCTCACCGAACCTCTCCAATCCTATCACTGCTGCGTTTATGCCCCTGTACACACGCTTGATTCTCTTTTGGAGACATAGCAATCCATAGGTTTTAAGATACTTACTAGTCAGGTACATTCTTAGGCATTTAATATGCGGTGTTGAGTTCATTTCGTTGAGCAAGGAGTAGCTCTTGTCTATTCCATATTTGGCTTAAGGAACTTTATCTGTGCTCATTTCAATCTCTGGTTTTATGCAGCACCCCAACTCACCTTTCCCCTTAAGCAAGCATAAGTTCGTTTTCTAAATTTGAGACCCTGTTCTGTTCTGTAATTCAGTTCCTGTGTAGCCAAGTTTACATTCCGTGTATTACTGATATCTTATGATGTTTCTTTTTCTGTGTGACTTATTTCAGTTAGAATCATCATACCTGAATCCACTCATTGTGCTGCTAAGGGCCTGATGACATAGATTTCATTGCTGAGTGATATTGCTTTGTAAGTAAATACCACAACTTCTTTATCCATTTTTCACTTTCTGCGATGTTGAACTTGTACTGTAAACGAGGTTCTTATAAACAGAGGCGTCCCAAACTTTGGGGTGGCTGTGTCTTTTTGATTTTAATTTCCCTAAGCTATAGGACCATAAGTGGCAGTGCCCTAGGCTCTGTTGCTTTGTTTTTTAGATGTTTCAGGAAACACCATACACTTCTCCCTAGTGTCTGTTGGCAATTTACATCCCGCCCATCAGCATAACAAGGCTCCCAGTTCTCCATGGCCTGTCCTGCCTTTCTGGATTTTACACTTTTTTCAGATGGCCCTTTTGACTGGGGGGAAGTGAGACTTCATTGTAGTGCAGATTTCCTTTGCAAGCTTGCTTGGTTGGCCAGAAAGGGCATAAGCGTTTTTTCCTGAATATATTCAGGAAAAAACGCATACGCCCTTTTTGGCCAAGTGCATCATTGTGGACGTTCTGCCTCTTTTCCTATGCTTTCAATGCAATTCCAGTCTACCTCCTGAAATCGGTTTCCTGCAATTCTGCCCCGCTTTCAAGTCCTCTTGGTAGCCTTACTTCATTATATTTTTGGACGATAGCTGTCATTTATAACTCTGCATGTTTGTGAATTACAGTGCCCCTGAGCTCCTTTCTTCAACTCGCTTTCTTTTCAGCTGGCCGCAACACCGCAGGATGGCTTCAGGCCCTAATCTGCTTCCGGCACGGCACGCTGAGCCTTTGGTTATTTCCTCTTCCTGGTGGGAAATGAGAGTTAAATTTGCCCGTCCAGACACCTCCAGCTAGCCTCTCATTGGTTCTCGCTATTCCTGTTCATCTTCCGCAGAAATTGCAAACTGTGCCAAACAGGAGGTTAAAGGCGCTGACTCTCCAAGTGGGGAGAGTGTTAGTAAAGCGTCTGGAATGTTGCACCCGAGTACCAGGGGAGGCAAACTGAGACATATTTGAACACGTCTCCCGATCACATGGTTGATCATACTCTGGGTTCCACATGCATGTTTTAGCTGAAGGAAGAATACCTAAAACCTGGGTAGTTGAAACCCGTGGAATGGGTACCATGCAATATGACTTCAAAGGGTCTTCATTTGCTCACCGAACCTCTCCAATCCTATCACTGCTGCGTTTATGCCCCTGTACACATGCTTGATTCTCTTTCGGAGACATAGCAATCCATAGGTTTTAAGATACTTACTAGTCAGGTACATTCTTAGGCGTTTAATATGGGGTGTTGAGTCCATTTCGTTGAGCAAGGAGTAGCTCTTGTCTATTCCATATTTGGCTTAAGGAACTTTATCTGTGCTCATTTCAATCTCTGGTTTTATGCAGCAACCCAACTCACCTTTCCCCTTAAGCAAGCATAAGTTGGTTTTCTAAATTTGAGAACCTGTTCTGTTTTGGAATTCAGTTCCTGTGTAGCCAAGTTTACATTCCGTGTATTAGTGATATCTTATGATGTTTCTTTTTCTGTGTGATTTATTTCAGTTAGAATCATCGTACCTGAATCTACTCATTATGCTGCTACGGGCCTGATGACATACATTTCATTGCTGAGTGATACTGCATTGTACGTAAGTACCACAAGTTCTTTATCCATTTCTCACTTTCTTTGATATTGAACTTGTACGGTAAACGAGGTTCTTGTAAACAGAGGCGTCCCAAACTTTGGGGTGGCTGTGTCTTTTTGATTTTAATTTCCCTAAGCTATAGGACCATAAGTGGAAGTGCCCTAGGCTCTGTTGCTTTGTTTTTTAGATGTTTCAGGAAACACCATACACTTCTCCCAAGTGTCTGTTGGCAATTTACATCCCGCCCATCAGCATAACAAGGCTCCCAGTTCTCAATGGCCTGCTGCCTTTCTGGATTTTACACTTTTTTCAGATGGCCCTTTTGACCGGGGGGAAGTGAGACTTCATTGTAGTGCAGATTTCCTTTGCAAGCTTGCTTGGTTGGCCAAAAAGGGCGTATGCGTTTTTTCCTGAATATATTCAGGAAAAAACGCATACGCCCTTTTTGGCCAAGTGCATCATTGTGGACGTTCTGCCTCTTTTCCTATGCTTTCAATGCAATTCCAGTCTACCTCCTGAAATCGGTTTCCTGCAATTCTGCCCCGCTTTCAAGTCCTCTTGGCAGCCTTACTTCAGTCTATTTTTGGACGATAGCTGTCATTTATAACTCTGCAGGTTTGTGAATTACAGTGCCCCTGAGCTCCTTTCTTCAACTCGCTTTCTTGTGAGCTGGCCGCAACACCGCAGGATGGCTTCAGGCCCTAATCTGGTTCCGGCCCGGCATGCTGAGCCTATGGTTAATTCCTCTTTCTGTTGGGAAATGAGAGTTAAATTTGCCCGTCCAGACACCTCCAGCTAGCCTCTCATTGGTTCTCGCTATTCCTGTTCATCTTCCGTAGAAATTGCAAACTGGGCCAAACAGGAGGTTAAAGGCACTGACTCTCCAAGTCGGGAGAGTGTTAGGAAAGCATCTGGAATGTTGCACCCGAGTACCAGGGGAGGAAAACTGAGACATATTTGAACACGTCTCCCGTTCACATGGTTGATCATACTCTGGGTTCCACATGCATGTTTTAGCTGAAGGAAGAATACCTTAAAACTGGAGAGTTGAGACCCGTGTAATGGGTACCATGCAATATGACTTCAAAGGGTCTTCATTTGCTCACCGAACCTCTCCAATCCTATCACTGCTGCGTTTATGCCCCTGTATACATGCTTGATTCTCTTTCGGAGACATAGCAATTCTTAGGTTTTAAGATACTTACTAGTCAGGTACATTCTTAGGCGTTTAATATGGGGTTTTGAGTGCATTTTGTTGAGCAAGGAGTAGCTCTTGTCTATTCCATATTTGGCTTAAGGAACTTTATCTGTGCTCATTTCAATCTCTGGTTTTATGCAGCACCCCAACTCACCTTTCCCCTTAAGCAAGCATAAGTTGGTTTTCTAAATTTGAGACCCTGTTCTGTTTTGGAATGCATTTCCTGTGTAGCCAAGTTTACATTCCGTGTATTAGTGATATCTTATGATGTTTCTTTTTCTGTGTGACTTATTTCAGTTAGAATCATCGTACCTGAATCCACTCATTATGCTGCTACGGGCCTGATGACATAGATTTCATTGCTGAGTGATACTGCATTGTACGTAAGTACCACAAGTTCTTTATCCATTTTTCACTTTCTGTGATATTGAACTTGTACGGTAAACGAGGTTCTTGTAAACGGAGGCGTCCCAAACTTTGGGGTGGTTGTGTCTTTTTGATTTTAATTTCCCTAAGCTATAGGACCATAAGTGGCAGTGCCCTAGGCTCTGTTGCTTTGTTTTTTAGATGTTTCAGGAAACACCATACACTTCTCCCAAGTGTCTGTTGGCAATTTACATCCCGCCCATCAGAATAACAAGGTTCCCATTTCTCAATGGCCTGTTGCCTTTCTGGACTTTACACTTTTTTCAGATGGCCCTTTTGACCGGGGGGAAGTGAGACTTCATTGTAGTGCAGATTTCCTTTGCAAGCTTGCTTGGTTGGCCAAAAAGGGCGTATGCGTTTTTTCCTGAATATATTCAGGAAAAAACGCATACACCCTTTTTGGCCAAGTGCATCATTGTGGACGTTCTGCCTCTTTTCCTATGCTTTCAATGCAATTCCAGTCTACCTCCTGAAATCGGTTTCCTGCAATTCTGCCCCGCTTTCAAGTCCTCTTGGCAGCCTTACTTCAGTCTATTTTTGGACGATAGCTGTCATTTATAACTCTGCAGGTTTGTGAATTACAGTGCCCCTGAGCTCCTTTCTTCAACTCGCTTTCTTGTGAGCTGGCCGCAACACCGCAGGATGGCTTCAGGCCCTAATCTGGTTCCGGCCCGGCATGCTGAGCCTTTGGTTAATTCCTCTTTCTGTTGGGAAATGAGAGTTAAATTTGCCCGTCCAGACACCTCCAGCTAGCCTCTCATTGGTTCTCGCTATTCCTGTTCATCTTCCGCAGAAATTGCAAACTGGGCCAAACAGGAGGTTAAAGGGACTGACTCTCCAAGTCGGGAGAGTGTTAGTAAAGCGTCTGGAATGTTGCACCCGAGTACCAGGGGAGGAAAACTGAGACATATTTGAACACGTCTCCCGTTCACATGGGTGATCATACTCTGGGTTCCACATGCATGTTTTAGCTGAAGGAAGAATACCTTAAACCTGGAGAGTTGAGACCCGTGTAAAGGGTACCATGCAATATGACTTCAAAGGGTCTTCATTTGCTCACCGAACCTCTCCAATCCTATCACTGCTGCGTTTATGCCCCTGTACACAAGTTTGATTCTCTTTTGGAGACATAGCAATCCATAGGTTTTAAGATACTTACTAGTCAGGTACATTCTTAGGCGTTTAATATGGGGTTTTGAGTGCATTTTGTTGAGCAAGGAGTAGCTCTTGTCTATTCCATATTTGGCTTAAGGAACTTTATCTGTGCTCATTTCAATCTCTGGTTTTATGCAGCACCCCAACTCACCTTTCCCCTTAAGCAAGCATAAGTTGGTTTTCTAAATTTGAGACCCTGTTCTGTTTTGGAATGCATTTCCTGTGTAGCCAAGTTTACATTCCGTGTATTAGTGATATCTTATGATGTTTCTTTTTCTGTGTGACTTATTTCAGTTAGAATCATCGTACCTGAATCCACTCATTATGCTGCTACGGGCCTGATGACATAGATTTCATTGCTGAGTGATACTGCATTGTACGTAAGTACCACAAGTTCTTTATCCATTTTTCACTTTCTGTGATATTGAACTTGTACGGTAAACGAGGTTCTTGTAAACGGAGGCGTCCCAAACTTTGGGGTGGCTGTGTCTTTTTGATTTTAATTTCCCTAAGCTATAGGACCATAAGTGGCAGTGCCCTAGGCTCTGTTGCTTTGTTTTTTAGATGTTTCAGGAAACACCATACACTTCTCCCGAGTGTCTGTTGGCAATTTACATCCCGCCCATCAGCATAACAAGGCTCCCAGTTCTCCATGGCCTGTCCTGCCTTTCTGGATTTTACACTTTTTTCAGATGGCCCTTTTGACCGGGGGGAAGTGAGACTTCATTGTAGTGCAGATTTCCTTTGCAAGCTTGCTTGGTTGGCCAAAAAGGGCCTATGCGTTTTTTCCTGAATATATTCAGGAAAAAACGCATAGGCCCTTTTTGGCCAAGTGCATCATTGTGGACGTTCTGCCTCTTTTCCTATGCTTTCAATGCAATTCCAGTCTACCTCCTGAAATCGGTTTCCTGCAATTCTGCCCCGCTTTCAAGTCCTCTTGCCAGCCTTACTTCAGTCTATTTTTGGACGATAGCTGTCATTTATAACTCTGCAGGTTTGTGAATTACAGTGCCCCTGAGCTCCTTTCTTCAACTTGCTTTCTTGTGACCTGGCCGCAACACCGCAGGATGGCTTCAGGCCCTAATCTGGTTCCGGCACGGCACGCTGAGCCTTTGGTTATTTCCTCTTCCTGGTGGGAAATGAGAGTTAAATTTGCCCGTCCAGACACCTCCAGCTAGTCTCTCATTGGTTCTCGCTATTCCTGTTCATCTTCCGCAGAAATTGCAAACTGGGCCAAACAGGAGGTTAAAGGCGCTGACTCTCCAAGTGGGGAGAGTGTTAGTAAAGCGTCTGGAATGTTGCACCCGAGTACCAGGGGAGGAAAACTGAGACATATTTGAACACGTCTCCCGATCACATGGTTGATCATACTCTGGGTTCCACATGCATGTTTTAGCTGAAGGAAGAATACCTTAAACCTGGAGAGTAAAGACCCGTGTAATGGGTACCATGCAATATGACTTCAAAGGGTTTTCATTTGCTCACTGAACCTCTCCTAACTATCACTGCTGCGTTTATGCCCCTGTACACATGCTTGATTCTCTTTTGGAGACATAGCAATCCATAGGTTTTAAGATACTTACTAGTCAGGTACATTCTTAGGCGTTTAATATGCGGTGTTGAGTCCATTTCGTTGAGCAAGGAGTAGCTCTTGTCTATTCCATATTTGGCTTAAGGAACTTTATCTGTGCTCATTTCAATCTCTGGTTTTATGCAGCAACCCAACTCACCTTTCCCCTTAAGCAAGCATAAGTTGGTTTTCTAAATTTGAGAACCTGTTCTGTTTTGGAATTCAGTTCCTGTGTAGCCAAGTTTACATTCCGTGTATTAGTGATATCTTATGATGTTTCTTTTTCTGTGTGACTTATTTCAGTTAGAATCATCATACCTGAATCCACTCATTATGCTGCTACGGGCCTGATGACATAGATTTCATTGCTGAGTGATACTGCATTGTACGTAAGTACCACAAGTTCTTTATCCATTTTTCACTTTCTGTGATATTGAACTTGTACGGTAAACGAGGTTCTTGTAAACGGAGGCGTCCCAAACTTTGGGGTGGCTGTGTCTTTTTGATTTTAATTTCCCTAAGCTATAGGACCATAAGTGGAAGTGCCCTACGCTCTGTTGCTTTCTTTTTTAGATGTTTCAGCAAACACCATACACTTCTCCAGAGTGGCTGTTGGCAATTTACATCCCGCCCATCAGCATAACAAGGCTCCCAGTTCTCCATGGCCTGTCCTGCCTTTCTGGATTTTACACTTTTTTCAGATGGCCCTTTTGACCGGGGGGAAGTGAGACTTCTTTGTAGTGCAGATTTCCTTTGCAAGTTTGCTTGGTTGGCCAAAAAGGGCGTATGCGTTTTTTCCTGAATATATTCAGGAAAAAACGCATACGCCCTTTTTGGCCAAGTGCATCATTGTGGACGTTCTGCCTCTTTTCCTATGCTTTCAATGCAATTCCAGTCTACCTCCTGAAATCGGTTTCCTGCAATTCTGCCCCGCTTTCAAGTCCTCTTGGCAGCCTTACTTCAGTCTATTTTTGGACAATAGCTGTCATTTATAACTCTGCAGGTTTGTGAATTACAGTGCCCCTGAGCTCCTTTCTTCAACTCGCTTTCTTGTGACCTGGCCGCAACACCGCAGGATGGCTTCAGGCCCTAATCTGGTTCTGGCACGGCACGCTGAGCCTTTGGTTATTTCCTCTTCCTGGTGGGAAATGAGAGTTAAATTTGCCCATCCAGACACCTCCAGCTAGCCTCTCATTGGTTCTCGCTATTCCTGTTCATCTTCTGCAGAAATTGCAAACTGTGCCAAACAGGAGGTTAAAGGCGCTGACTCTCTAAGTGGGGAGAGTGTTAGTAAAGCGTCTGGAATGTTGCACCCGAGTACCAGGGGAGGAAAACTGAGACATATTTGAACACGTCTCCCGATCACATGGTTGATCATACTCTGGGTTCCACATGCATGTTTTAGCTGAAGGAAGAATACCTAAAACCTGGGTAGTTGAAACCCGTGGAATGGGTACCATGCAATATGACTTCAAAGGGTCTTCATTTGCTCACCGAACCTCTCCAATCCTATCACTGCTGCGTTTATGCCCTGTACACATGCTTGATTCTCTTTCGGAGACATAGCAATCCCTAGGTTTTAAGATACTTACTAGTCAGGTACATTCTTAGGCGTTTAATATGCGGTGTTGAGTCCATTTCGTTGAGCAAGGAGTAGCTCTTGTCTATTCCATATTTGGCTTAAGGAACTTTATCTGTGCTCATTTCAATCTCTGGTTTTATGCAGCAAACCAACTCACCTTTCCCCTTAAGCAAGCATAAGTTGGTTTTCTAAATTTGAGAACCTGTTCTGTTTTGGAATTCAGTTCCTGTGTAGCCAAGTTTACATTCCGTGTATTAGTGATATCTTATGATGTTTCTTTTTCTGTGTGACTTATTTCAGTTAGAATCATCATACCTGAATCCACTCATTGTGCTGCTAAGGGCCTGATGACATAGATTTCACTGCTGAGTGATATTGCTTTGTAATTAAATACCACAACTTCTTTATCCATTTTTCACTTTCTGCGATGTTGAACGTGTACTGTAAACGAGTTTCTTGTAAACAGAGCTGTTCCAAACTTTGGGGTGGCTGTGTCTTTTTGATTTTAATTTCCCTAAGCTATAGGACCATAAGTGGAAGTGCCCTAGGCTCTGTTGCTTTGTTTTTTAGATGTTTCAGGAAACACCATACACTTCTCCAGAGTGGCTGTTGGCAATTTACATCCCGCCCATCAGCATAAGAAGGCTCCCAGTTCTCCATGGCCTGTCGTGCCTTTATGGATTCTACACTTTTTTCAGATGGCCCTTTTGACCAGGTGGAAGTGAGACTTCATTGTAGTGCAGATTTTCTTTGCAAGCTTGCTTGGTTGGCCAAAAAGTGCGTATGCGTTTTTTCCTGAATATATTCAGGAAAAAACGCATATGCCCTTTTTGGCCAAGTGCATCATTGTCGAGGTTCTGACTCTCTTCATATGTTTTCAATGCAATTCCAGTCTACCTCCTGAAATCGGTTTCCTGCAATTCTGCCTTGCTTTCAATGCCTCTTCATAGCCTTACCTCAATATATTTTTTGAAAATAGTTGGCCTTTATAACTCTGCAGGTTTTTGAATTGCATTGGTCCTTAGCTCCATTTTTTAGCTCTTATTTTTGTGGTCTTGCCCCATAACCACAGGATTCCTTGAAGCCCTATTTTTCTTCTGGGGCACATTGCTGTGCCTTTGGTTAATTCTTCTTACTGATGTGATATTAGAGTGACATGTGCCCATTGAAACTGCTACAGCTAGTTTCTCACTGGTTCCTCCTATTCCCATTCATCCTCTGCACTAACTGCAGACTGTGCGATACCAGAACTTAAAGGCATTGACTCCATGTGGGGATGTTGTTAGTAAAGCGGCTGGAATGTCGATCCGGAGCCCCAGGAGAGGAAAAATGAGGTGCGTTTTAGAAACCTTTCCCGATCATATGGTATACCAGTCGCTGGGTTTCCCAAGCATGGTTTAGCTGTAGGAAGATTCCCTTCAACCTGGAGTGTTGGGACCCTTGGACTGAGTAGCATGAAGTATTGCATTAAACTTTCGGCAGTTGCTCACCAAAGCTCACCAATCCTGTCAGCCCCAAGTGTCCAGCCTTATGTCTTATCCAGCTGTGGGTTTATATGTGGTCAATCCAGGTTGCATCACAGCCCCTGAGCGAATTTTGTAAGAATTTTTCTCTCTTTCATTGTTTCAGCGTTTTGTTTTTAAAATTTATTTCTATAATGGGGTTTAGCTCCTTTTCACTGCTGTGTTTGTGCCGCTCTGCACACACTTGATTCCCTTATGGAGATATATCAATACATGGGTTTTAAGATTCTTATTCCTCAGATATATTTCTCTGCAGTGTATAGGGTGTGTTGAGGCCAGTTCATTGAGCAAGGTGTAGATCTTGTCTAATACCTATTTGGTTTATTGAACGGTATCTGTGCTAATTTCAAACTCTGGTTTTATGCATCACCCCACCTCTCCTTTCCCCTTAAGCTGACATAAGTGTGTTTTCTAAATGTGAGACACTGTTCTGTTCTGTAATTCATTTCTTGTGCAGCCATATTTACCCTCCCTCTATAAGTGATATCTTATGATATGTTTCTTTTTCTGTTTGACTTATTTCAAGTAGTATTATCGGACCTAAATCCACTCTTTATCCTTCTACTAGCCTTATTACATTGATTTCATGGTGAAGAGATATTCCATTGTACATAAGTACCACATCTTCTTTATCCATTGTTCTCTTTCCTGGGATATTTAAGGTGTACTGAAGTTGAGGTTCTTGTAAACAGAGTAGCCCTAAACTGTGGTGTGCTTGTGTCTTGTTGATTTTTAGACTTCCCTAGATATACTCCCATGATTGGAAGAGTCCTATGCTCTGTAGCTCTGTTTTTTAGATGATTTAGGAACCACCATACACTTCTCCAGAGTGGCTCTCGGCAGTTCACACACTGCCCATCAGCGTATAAAGGCTCCCTGTTCTCCATGGCCTGTCCTGCATTTCTGGTTTTTACAATTTTTTAGGATGGCCCTTTTGACCGGTGGGAAGTGAGACTTCTTTGTTGTGCACATTTGCATTGCTTGCTTGCTTCGTTGCCCATAAAGTGCGTATGCGTTTTTTCCTGGATATAATCAGGAAAAAACGCATACGCCCTTTTGGGCCAACTGCATCATTGTCGAAATTCTGCCGCTTTTCATGTGCGTTAAAGACGAGTCCAATCTATCTCTTGAAATCTGTTTCTTGCAATTCTGTCTTGCATTCAGATCCTCTTCTTTGCCTTACCTCAACATATTTTTGGACGTTAGTTTTCATTTATAACTCTGCAGGTTTGTGAATTGCAGTGACCCTGAGCTCCATTTTTTAAGTTGCTCTTTTGTGAGCTGGCCTCAAACCCGCAGGATTGCTTCAGGCCCTATTTTGGCTCCGGCGAAGCAGGCTGAGCCTTCCTTTAATTCTTACTCTTAATGGGAAATTAGAGTGATATGTGCCCGTCCAAACCCCTACAACTCTTCTCTCATTGGTTCCCCCTCTTCCCGTTCATCCTCCTCACAATTTGCAAAATGTGTGAAACAGAAGTTTAAATGTGCTGATTCTCCAAGTGGGGAGATTCTAAGTAGCGTGGCTGGAATGGTGAACAGGAGCACCAGGAGAGGATAAATGAGGTGCATTTTAGACACATCTCCCGATCACATGGTGTACAGTCCTCTGGGTTTTCCATGCATGTTTTAGCTGTAGGAAGATCCCTTGAACCTGCAGATTTGGGACCCATTGAATGGGTACCAGGTAGTATTACTTTAAAGGGTGTGCATTTCCTCACCCAACCTCACATTTCTCTTAGCGCAAACAGTTTCCAGCCTTATGTCTCATCCTGCTGTGGGTCTAGATGTGTTCAATCCATGTTGCATCACCGTCCCTGAGGGAAAGTTGTAAGAGGTTTTCTCTGTCTCTCTGTCGTTTATTTTTTTCAATTTATTACTATATTGGTTACAGCTGATTTTCAAAGCTCTGTTTCTTGCTGCTGTACATCCACTTGATTCACGTACAGAGAGACATCAATAAATTCTTTTTCAGATTCTTACCAGTCGTATATATTCTTTTCCGGTGACTTGAGTGTGCTGAGTGCAGTTCTTTTAGCTACCGTGTAGGCCTTGTTGATTATCAGTTTGGTATTTGGAATGGTATCTTTGCTAATTTCAACCTCCTGGATGATGCCTCACCCCTCCCCACCTTTCCCGTTTAGCAGCCTTATGCGTGTTTTCTACATATTTGACTATGTTTTTGTTTTGTAATTTATTTCATGTGTAGCCATTTTGGATTCCACCTTTAAGTGATATCTTATGATATGTGTCTTTTTCTTTTTGAATTCTGTCACTTAGAATGATCATACGTAACTCCTCCGGAGTTGTTACAACTGGCCATATTTCATTGATTTCCAGGCTGAATAATATTCCACTCTACCTAAGTACCACATCTCTATCCATTTTTTCCCTCCAGAGACATTTAAGTTATATCCTAGTCGAGGATCTTTTAAACAGAGAGGGGGTAAACATTGGGGTGCCTGTGTCCTCTCGATTTTTGTTTTTCCCAAGATATACGCCCATGAGTGCAAGTGCCCTATGCTCTGTAGCTCATTTTTTAGATGCTTTAGTAAACACAATACACTTCTCCAGAATGGCCGTTGGCAATATACATTTCCACTATAAGTCTCACAGGGCTCCCTCTTCTCGTTGCCCTGTCCTGCATTTCTGTTGTTTACGCTTTATGAGGATGGCTCTTCTGACTGATGCGAAGTGATATCTTTTGTAGTGTTGACTTCCAGTGCCCACCTGTTTGGTTGGCTAAAAAAGTGTATGCCCTTTTCTTGAATATATACAGAAAAGAACGCATACACCCTTTTTGGCCAACTGCAATGTTGGCAATGTTCAGCTCCTTTTCTTGTGCTTAATGGCGAGTCCTTTCTACCTCCTCCAATCCCTTTCCTGCCATTCTCCCTTGCTTACAAGTCCTTTTCTCTGACTTTCCTCAAGACATTTTTCAGTGATGGATATTTTCAACTCTGCAGTTTTGTGAATTTTACTGCCCCTGAGTTCCATTGTTCAACTCGTGTTTATGGGAACTGGCCACAAAGCAGCGGGATTTCCTCAAGCCCTATACTGTTTCCATGGGCAACCCTAGCCTTTGGTCAATTCGTCTTCCTGATTGGAAATTAGAGTGACATGTGCCTGTCTGAACACCTAGGACTTGTCTCTCATTGTTCCTCATCCTTCCGCTTCATCCTCTGGACAAATTCCAAACTGTACGCAACAGGATGTTGACAGTGCTGACATCTCCAAGTGGGGAGACTGTTAGTAAAGACGCTGGAGGGGTGAACCCGAGCACCAGGAGATGAGGAGATGAGATGCCTTTTCCAAACTCTTCCCGATCAGACGGTATACCATCCTCTGGGTGTGACAGACATGTTTTAGCAGTAGGAAGAGTCCCATTCATGTAAGGAGAACACCAGGGCTTTTTCAAAATCAGTGTCTCCCCGAAACCCAAACTGGGGAAGTTTTTAAGCTACAGCTACACATATGTTCATTAAGGGCCTTGGGAAGTAGGCAGAGTCCAAACTTTAGATGATTGAAGTCTTCAGGGTCAGAAGCACTCACCACCAGCTTCCCTTAGGCTACACTTTAACTGTCATTGATAGATGATGTCAATAAAAATATCTATTCTTTTCAGATTATTTCCCCTTATAGGTTATTGCAAAATGTTGAGTGTAGTTCCCTGTGCTATACAGTAGTTCCTTGTTGATGATCTATTTTATACATAGCAGTGTGTATGTGTTCATTCCAAACTGTTAATTTATCCCTCCTCCCACCTTTCCCCTTTGGTAATAATAAATTATAAGATTTTATACTTCTCAGAAATGGGGGAGCTGAAAGAGAGGTATCATTTTCAATGGAAAAGCATTTAAAACAAGATTGAAGGTTTAACCAAGATTATTAGCTGTACATCCTTGGAAAGAAATCACTTCGTTTCTCTAATATTGACCTGACAAATAAGACAAACCTTTTCACTGAACTTGCTTATAAAAAGTGATGGAAATATCAAATGGAAGTGTTAAAAACATCTTATTTTACCCGAGCCTTATACACTGTTCTATGTTAACTACAGTTTGGCTCACACATCTGTTCATTGAGGTTACAATAGTCTCAATTTCTGTTACTGATCCTCCAGAGTGGACCCCAACAAGTGTCCCCCTGCCCAGTGTCATTGGGGCCAACAGATCGAGACTGAGTTTGGTTCACAAGCAAAGGAAACTTTATATTTTGATCAGAGAATGGAGAGGTGAGAGCATGCACTACCCCGTGGGCTGTGGGCTGGGCTGCTGTGTAGAGATCCTGTCAGAGTCAGTGGGAGGGAGGGAGGCGGCGGAGCTCTCGAGGGCCGGGTTGGCTGTAGCTCAGGCTCTATATCGTGGAGTCTGCACTGGGCCCCAGGAGCTGAGGTGTCGACCCAGCCATTCTGCACTAGGAAATCTGGTCTGAAGTGCCGGGTGTGGAACCTCTGCATGCGGGACCCTAGGAGCACGTGAAATTAGACAAAGCACAAAGGATAAAAAAGGTTAGACTTGACTTTATTGCCCAGATTCTATTTTTATCTCCCAGGGATTTTTAATGGGCTTTGCTGGGGACAAACCCCTCCTCTGCCTTTTGTCCCGTTCCTCATTCTTGGAGTGCTGAGGGTGCAGACCCTTCTTCTGTAACTGCTGAGTGCTGAGTTGGGAGCCCTCATACCCTGGGGCGAGGGTCAGAGCTTCTCCCCAGCAGCCTCCCGGTGACGTTGATTGTCCCCAGGACCCCTGCCTCCCTGCTCGTCCACCTGAGCACCAGCATTGGAAGTGTTATAGATTCTAATGACCTTTAAGGGTCCAGGAAAGAGATGTGCAGAGACGCTGTGGGGGCCGGTTTCACCCCGCCCCACATTTGTTCGGCCACCTTAGGCTGACCGTCTCTGCCAGCCTAGATGCTCTGACCAGTAGTCTGCGCTTTCTTCAGTTAGGCCCCTGAATTAACGTACAAACAGCACCAGGTGTCAGAGCCCTGCCCGCTCAACTCCCAGACAGTCCAGGGTCAGTGGTGACCAAGGACCATGATGGCTACTGAGTCAACAGCCTTTTGAAGTAAACAGGAGTCCAGCCGGTCTTATTGGCCACCATCATCACGGTGTCTGTAGGCTTTTCTATGGTGACAGTGTGGTATACTGTTCCCCTGCCAAGATTATTAGCTCCCCTCTGGGTGCAGTAAGTCCTGCAAGCAGTAGTCTACTCTTTTGGGACACACTCTTGTTGTTTTATGAGAGAAACTCCAGGTCAAGTGATGTTCACACGAGTCGTCATGGTGCCCTGTTGCCCCCGGTTATCTCTCTGGATGTTGGAGTTGGAGGGCCTCCTCACTCGAGGTCGGTGTGCCCACGGAGCGAACCCTGCAACTTCAGGGCATGGTTGGTGGTTAGGATCACCACGTGGGGTCCTTTTCCCTTAGGAGGGAGGTGGCCTTTTGGGCTGCTGATTTCCAGGTTTTTAGATACCGCCAGTATCTTGGCCAGATGTGGCAGTGGGCCAAGCCCCTTAGTGACCGTAGTTTATCCTACCTGGATGGCATTCTTGCATTGTTCCATTTCAAGTGGTCCCAGTTTTTGCACTAATTCTCCAATGGCGATTCACCTTTCACCGGGAATGTAAAGGTCAAAGGGTTTAGCTAAATTAGGGAGTTCCAGGGCAAGGGTCTGAATTGACTGCTCTTTCCATTCTTGAAAGGCCACTTCTGGATTCTATTCAAAAGGATCATCATCTTTTCCTTTCAGTGTTTCATATAGAGGCCCAGCTAGTAGACTGTAGTTAGGGATCCAGAAGCAGCAAACCCTGGCCTCCCCAGGAACCCCTAAGCTGTCTTCTAGTTTTAGAAAGGGGTAAGGCTGAAAATGGTTTCTTCCCTTTCCTGGGATGGGCTTCTCTGACCTTCTGTGAGAATGAAGCCCAGGCAGGTCACCGCAGTCTGTGATATTTGAGCTTTTTCTTGGACAACTTCTATCCTTTATTGGCTTGGTAGTTCAGAGGCCTCCTTAGTAGGGCTGGTGATCAGAATGTCGTCTGCATATTGAAGGAGGGTTTCCTTTTCCAGAGGTAGAACTTTTAGGTCTTTAGCTAAGCTTTCCCCAAAGATGGTGTGGGAATTTTTGCACCCTTGGGGCCAGACGGCCCGGAAGTATTGTTTTAGTTGTATGTGGAGTCCTGCCACTCACAAGCCAAAATTTCTTGTGACTCTGGGACTAATGGAATACAAAAGAAGGCATCATTGAAGACTAATACAGAATACCATGTCCTGGTGGTTGGTAGAATGACCAGCAGGGTGTAGGAATTAGGAGCAACTGGAGGTATATCCTCGGTGGCTTCACTGACTGTCCTGACATCCTTTACCAGGTCCCCAGTGGCCCATGGGGCTCTCGTGGTCAGACCAATCCCAGAATATGGAGCTCACCTGGGCAGGTACCCCACCCCCACCCCAGCCCACGGGGCTCTCATGGTCAGGCCCCTCCCAGGATACAGAGCTACCCTTGCAGGTACCGTGGCAGGGCTGGGCACACAGGAACCGTGCACATAGCCCTCATTGCAGAGCACCCCCAGCTCACCTGTCGCTCAGAGCTGACACAGAGCACCTCAGAGCAGGACTTGAACTAACAAACAGCAGCTGCGACAGGTCTGTGACCCTGGGCATCACTCCGTGAGGCCTCCCTCCACCTGGTCTTCCAGAGACTTCCACTGCACCCGGGGCACCAGGCCTCTGTCTCCAACCACCACCCACCCCTCCTCTGCCTGACTCCTGGGTTCCTCTCATTAGGAGAGGGTTTTCTTGAAGTTGTCTCCCACTCATGGGCCAGATAAAATGATTAGAAAACAAGCCAAAGCTGCAGCCCCTTGTCTATCCTGACTCTCAGGAGCCCACACCTGTTCCTTGGACCTGGCCGGTTCAGCAAGTTCCATTTTCTGCAACTGTGAGCCCCTGAGGGGTGATGATTGGCTGACCTGGGCAGCCTTACCGTGCCGGCCAGCCCTCCCCAGGTGTGCCTGGGTTGAGATCAATATAAATACCACTCCAGGCAGCAAGAGCCCCTGCAGCCGTGCCTGACGCCATTTTCTCTGCCCTGTCAGCAGTCTCGGGGCTGGGCTGGTGGGAGGGAGTGAGAGGCCACGGCTTTGTGGGTGGCCCAGTGTGAGTGGGGCTCTGCTGGACTTTCTGCAGCAGTTGCCAGGCTGCCACCTGCTAAAGAAGAGGATGTGTCACCCATACCTGCTGCTGGAATTTCTCCCTGGGCAGAGGTGAGGAAGGAAAAAAGCAGTGGGGGCAGGGACAGGACGGGTATCTCAGGCAGGGAAATGGAAATCTTCCAGAAGAGCACCCAGGGCCAGGACCATCCTGGCTGGCCTGCAGGCACCAAGTCGGCCGGCATGCTGTCACTCGTGTGGCTCTATGGCCCTTCCTCTAGGCTTTCAAGTCCTTGTATATATTCAGGTGTTTTACCTGGGACGGGTGGGAATAGTTCAGCAGCAACTGGCCTGGGGCTCAGCTCACGTTTACTCACAGATGCCTCGGCACGGTGCCCCAGCTTTGCAATGAGGACGCTTGTTGCGTGGGGGCTGCTGGCTGAATGGGAGACGATTCCCCACCACTGACCAACTTCAGAATTGTTTACAACTGGAGCAAGTGCCCTGATACGGTTTTCCTCTGTGTAACTGGTGGGTTCTGTGTTTTTTTTCTCTTTTTCGTTTTTGGTTCAAGGTAGATTTTATTCCTCTTTTTTGTATTTACAGATATAAGCATGGAAATAATTTATTCATATAAATACATGTATGTGCAGGGAATAATTGTTTTTTCTGTTTTATTTTTTAAATTTTACTTCTTTTTAATTTTGAATTTTATTTTATATTTTTATACAGCAGGTTCTTATTGGTTATCTATTTTATACATATAAATGTATACATGCCAATCCCAGTCTCTCAACTCCTCCCACCACCACCCCCCCAACAGCTTTCCCCCCTTGTTGTCCATACGTTTGTTGTCTACATCTGTTGCTCTATTTATGCCTTGCAAAATGGTTAATCTGTACAGTTTTTCTAGGTTCCACATATATGCATGAATATACAAGATTTGTTTTTCTCCTTCTGACTTACTTCACTCTGTATGACAGTCTCTAGATCCATCGACGTCTCTACAAATGACCCAATTTCATTCCTTTTCATGGCTTAGTAATATTCCATTTTATATATGTACCACAGCTTTATGCATTCGTCTGTCTGTGGGCATTTAGGTTGCTTCCATTACCTCGATATTGTAAATAGTGATGCAATGAACATTGCGGTGAATGACTCTTTTTGATTTATGGTTTTGTCTGGGTATATGTCCAGTACTGGGATTGCTGTATCATATGGTAATTCTATTGTTAGTTTCTTAAGAAATTCCATATTGTTCTCCATAATGACTGTATCAATTTATATTCCCAACAATAGTGGAAGAGGGTTCCTTTTCTCCACACCCTTTCCAGCATTTTTTGTTTGTAGATTTTCAATGATGCCTATTCTACCAGGTGTGAGGTGATACCTCATTGTTGAATCCATTTCGTTGAGCAAGGGGTAGCTCTTGTCTATTACATATTTGGCTTATGGAACGGTATCTGTGCTAATTTCAAACTCTGCTTTTATGCAGCACCCCAACTCACCTTCCCCCTTAAGCAGGCATAAGTTGGTTTTCTAAACTTGAGACCCTGTTCTGTTTTGTAATTCAGTTCATGTGTAGCCAAGTTCACATTCCGTGTATTAGTGATACCTTATGATGTTTCTTTTTCTGTGTGACTTATTTCACTTAGAATCATCGTGCCTCAATCCACTCATTATGCTGGTACGGGCCTGGTGACATAGATTTCATTGCTGAGTGGTATTCTGTTGTACAGAAGTACCGCAACTTCTTTATCCATTATTTGCTCTCTGGGATATTTAACTTGTGCCGTAGAAGAGATTCCTGTAAAAAGAGCCGTCCCAAATATTGGGGTTGCTGTGTCTTTTTGATATTAATTTCCCTAAGCTATAGGACCATAAGTGGCAGTGCCCTAGGCTCTGTTGCTTTGTTTTTTAGATGTTTCAGGAAACACCATACACTTCTCCCGAGTGGCTGTTGGCAATTTACATCACGCCCATCAGCATAACAAGGCTCCCAGTTCTCCATGGCCTGTCCTGCCTTTCTGGATTTTACACTTTATTCTGATGGCCCTTTTGACCGGGGGGAAGTGAGACTTCATTGTAGTGCAGATTTCCTTTGCAAGCTTGCTTGGTTGGCCAAAAAGGGCGTATGCGTTTTTTCCTGAATATATTCAGGAAAAAACGCATACGCCCTTTTTGGCCTAGTGCATCACTGTGGACGTTCTGCCTCATTTCCTATGCTTGAAATGCAATTCCTGTCTACCTCCTGAAATCGGTTTCCTGCAATTCTGCCCCGCTTTCAAGTCCTCTTGGCAGCCTTACTTCAGTGTATTTTTGGACGATAGCTGTCATTTATAACTCTGCAGGTTTGTGAATTACAGTGCCCCTGAGCTCCTTTCTTCAACTCGCTTTCTTGTGACCTGGCCGCAACACCGCAGGATGGCTTCAGGCCCTAATCTGGTTCCTGCACGGCACGCTGAGCCTTTGGTTAATTCCTCTTCCTGGAGGGAAATGAGAGTTAAATTTGCCCGTCCAGACACCTCCAGCTAGTCTCTCATTGATTCTCGCTATTCCTGTTCATCTTTCACAGAAATTGCAAACTGGGCCAAACAGGAGGTTAAAGGGACTGACTCGCCAAGTGGGGAGAGTGTTAGTAAAGCGTCTGGAATGTTGCACCCGAGTACCAGGGTACGAAAACTGAGACATATTTGAACACATCTCCCGATCACATGTTAGATCATACTCTAGGTTCCACATGCATGTTTTAGCTGAAGGAAGAATACCTTAAACCTGGGTAGTTGAAACCCGTGGAATGTGTACCATGCAATATGACTTCAAAGGGTCTTCATTTGCTCACGGACCTCTCCAATCCTATCACTGCTGCGTTTATGATCCTGTACACATGCTTGATTCTCTTTCGGAGACATAGCAATCCATAGGTTTTAAGATACTTACTAGTCAGGTACATTCTTAGACGTTTAATATGCGGTGTTGAGTCCATTTCGTTGAGCAAGGAGTAGCTCTTGTCTATTCCATATTTGGCTTAAGGAACTTTATCTGTGCTCATTTCAATCTCTGGTTTTATGCAGCACCCCAACTCACCTTTACCCTTAAGCAAGCATAAGTTGGTTTTCTAAATTTGAGACCCTGTTCTGTTCTGTAATTCAGTTCCTATGTAGCCAAGTTTACATTCCGTGTATTACTGATATCTTATGATGTTTCTTTTTCTGTGTGACTTATTTCAGTTAGAATCATCATACCTGAATCCACTCATTGTGCTGCTAAGGGCCTGATGACATAGATTTAATTGCTGAGTGATATTGCTTTGTAAGTAAATACCACAACTTCTTTATCCATTTCTCACTTTCTGCGATGTTGAACTTGTAGTGTAAATGAGGTTCTTGTAAACAGAGGCGTCCCAAACTTTGGGGTGGCTGTGTCTTTTTGATTTTAATTTCCCTAAGCTATAGGACCATAAGTGGAAGTGCCCTACGCTCTGTTGCTTTGTTTTTTAGATGTTTCAGGAAACACCATACACTTCTCCCGAGTGGTTGTTGGCAATTTACATCCCGCCCATCAGCATAACAAGGCTCCCAGTTCTCCATGGCCTGTCCTGCCTTTCTGGATTTTACACTTTTTTCAGATGGCCCTTTTGACCGGGGGGAAGTGAGACTTCATTGTAGTGCAGATTTCCTTTGCAAGCTTGCTTGGTTGGCCAAAAAGGGCGTATGCGTTTTTTCCTGAATATATTCAGGTAAAAATGCATACGCCCTTTTTGGCCAAGTGCATCATTGTGGACGTTCTGCCTCTTTTCCTATGCTTTCAATGCAATTCCAGTCTACCTCCTGAAATCGGTTTCCTGCAATTCTGCCCCGCTTTCAAGTCCTCTTGGCAGCCTTACTTCAGTCTATTTTTGGACGATAGCTGTCATTTATAACTCTGCAGGTTTGTGAATTACAGTGCCCCTGAGCTCCTTTCTTCAACTCGCTTTCTTGTGAGCCTGCCGAAACACCGCAGGATGGCTTCAGGCCCTAATCTGGTTCCGGCACGGCACGCTGAGCCTTTGGTTATTTCCTCTTCCTGGTGGGAAATGAGAGTTAAATTTGCCCGTCCAGACACCTCCAGCTAGTCTCTCATTGGTTCTCGCTATTCCTGTTCATCTTCCGCAGAAATTGCAAACTGGGCCAAACAGGAGGTTAAAGGCGCTGACTCTCCAAGTGGGGAGAGTGTTAGTAAAGCGTCTGGAATGTTGCACCCGAGTACCAGGGGAGGAAAACTGAGACATATTTGAACACGTCTCCCGTTCACATGGTTGATCATACTTGGGTTCCACATGCATGTTTTAGCTGAAGGAAGAATACCTTAAACCTGGAGAGTTGAGACCCGTGTAATGGGTACCATGCAATATGACTTCAAAGGGTCTTCATTTGCTCACCGAACCTCTCCAATCCTATCACTGCTGCGTTTATGCCCCTGTACACATGCTTGATTCTCTTTTGGAGACATAGCAATCCATAGGTTTTACGATACTTACTAGTCAGGTACATTCTTAGACGTTTAATATGCGGTGTTGAGTCCATTTCGTTGAGTAAGGAGTAGCTCTTGTCTATTCCATATTTGGCCTAAGGAACTTTATCTGTGCTCATTTCAATCTCTGGTTTTATGCAGCACCCCAACTCACCTTTAACCTTAAGCAAGCATAAGTTGGTTTTCTAAATTTGAGACCCTGTTCTGTTCTGTAATTCAGTTCCTGTGTAGCCAAGTTTACATTCCGTGTATTACTGATATCTTATGATGTTTCTTTTTCTGTGTGACTTACTTCAGTTAGAATCATCATACCTGAATCCACTCATTGTGCTGCTAAGGGCCTGATGACAGAGATTTCATTGCTGAGTGATATTGCTTTGTAAGTAAATACCACAACTTCTTTATCCATTTTTCACTTTCTGCGATGTTGAACTTGTACTGTAAATGAGGTTCTTGTAAACAGAGCCGTTCCAAACTTTGGGGTGGCTGTGTCTTTTTGATTTTAATTTCCCTAAGCTATAGGACCATAAGTGGAAGTGCCCTAGGTTCTGTTGCTTTGTTTTTTAGATGTTTCAGGAAACACCATACACTTCTCCCGAGTGGTTGTTGGCAATTTACATCCCGCCCATCAGCATAACAAGGCTCCCAGTTCTCCATGGCCTGTCCTGCCTTTCTGGATTTTACACTTTTTTCAGATGGCCCTTTTGACCGGGGGGAAGTGAGACTTCATTGTAGTGCAGATTTCCTTTGCAAGCTTGCTTGGTTGGCCAAAAAGGGCGTATGCGTTTTTTCCTGAATATATTCAGGACAAAACGCATACGCCCTTTTTGGCCAAGTGCATCATTGTGGACGTTCTGCCTCTTTTCCTATGCTTTCAATGCAATTCCAGTCTACCTCCTGAAATCGGTTTCCTGCAATTCTGCCCCGCTTTCAAGTCCTCTTGGCAGCCTTACTTCAGTCTATTTTTGGACGATAGCTGTCATTTATAACTCTGCAGGTTTGTGAATTACAGTGCCCCTGAGCTGCTTTGTTCAACTCGCTTTCTTTTGAGCTGGCCGCAACACCGCAGGATGGCTTCAGGCCCTAATCTGGTTCCGGTACGGCACGCTGAGCCTTTGGTTATTTCCTCTTCCTGGTGGGAAATGAGAGTTAAATTTGCCCGTCCAGACACCTCCAGCTAGCCTCTCATTGGTTCTCGCTATTCCTGTTCATCTTCCGCAGAAATTGCAAACTGGGCCAAACAGGAGGTTAAAGGCGCTGACTCTCCAAGTGGGGAGAGTGTTAGTAAAGCGTCTGGAATGTTGCACCCGAGTACCAGGGGAGGAAAACTGAGACATATTTGAACACGTCTCCCGTTCACATGGTTGATCATACTTGGGTTCCACATGCATGTTTTAGCTGAAGGAAGAATACCTTAAACCTGGAGAGTTGAGACCCGTGTAATGGGTACCATGCAATATGACTTCAAAGGGTCTTCATTTGCTCACCGAATCTCTCCAATCCTATCACTGCTGCATTTATGCCCCTGTACACATGCTTGATTCTCTTTCGGAGACATAGCAATCCATAGGTTTTACGATACTTACTAGTCAGGTACATTCTTAGGCGTTTAATATGCGGTGTTGAGTCCATTTCGTTGAGCAAGGAGTAGCTCTTGTCTATTCCATATTTGGCCTAAGGAACTTTATCTGTGCTCATTTCAATCTCTGGTTTTATGCAGCACCCCAACTCACCTTTACCCTTAAGCAAGCATAAGTTGGTTTTCTAAATTTGAGACCCTGTTCTGTTCTGTAATTCAGTTCCTGTGTAGCCAAGTTTACATTCCGTGTATTACTGATATCTTATGATGTTTCTTTTTCTGTGTGACTTAGTTCAGTTAGAATCATCATACCTGAATCCACTCATTGTGATGCTAAGGGCCTGATGACATAGATTTCATTGCTGAGTGATATTGCTTTGTAAGTAAATACCACAACTTTATCCATTTTTCACTTTCTGCGATGTTGAACTTGTACTGTAAACGAGGTTCTTGTAAACAGAGGCGTCCCAAACTTTGGGGTGGCTGTGTCTTTTTCATTTTAATTTCCCTAAGCTATAGGACCATAAGTGGCAGTTCCCTAGGCTCTGTTGCTTTGTTTTTTAGATGTTTCAGGAAACACCATACACTTCTCCCGAGTGTCTGTTGGCAATTTACATCCCGCCCATCAGCATAACAAGGCTCCCAGTTCTCCATTGCCTGTCCTGCCTTTCTGGATTTTACACTTTTTTCAGATGGCCCTTTTGACCGGGGGGAAGTGAGACTTCATTGTAGTGCAGATTTCCTTTGCAAGCTTGCTTGGTTGGCCAAAAAGTGTGTATGCGTTTTTTCCTGAATATATTCAGGAAAAAACGCATACGCCCTTTTTGGCCAAGTGCATCATTGTGGACGTTCTGCCTCTTTTCCTATGCTTTCAATGCAATTCCAGTCTACCTCCTGAAATCGGTTTCCTGCAATTCTGCCCCGCTTTCAAGTCCTCTTGGCAGCCTTACTTCAGTCTATTTTTGGACGATAGCTGTCATTTATAACTCTGCAGGTTTGTGAATTACAGTGCCCCTGAGCTCCTTTCTTCAACTCGCTTTCTTGTGACCTGGCCGCAACACCGCAGGATGGCTTCAGGCCTAATCTGGTTCCGGCCCGGCATGCTGAGCCTTTGGTTAATTCCTCTTCCTGGTGGGAAATGAGAGTTAAATTTGCCCGTCCAGACACCTCCAGCTAGCCTCTCTTTGGTTCTCGCTATTCCTGTTCATCTTCCGCAGAAATTGCAAACTGGGCCAAACATTAGGTTAAAGGGACTGACTCTCCAAGTGGGGAGAGTGTTAGTAAAGCGTCTGGAATGTTGCACCCGAGTACCAGGGGAGGAAAACTGAGACTTATTTGAACACGTCTCCCGATCACATGGTTGATCATACTCTAGGTTCCACATGCATGTTTTAGCTGAAGGAAGAATACCTTAAACCTGGGTAGTTGAAACCCGTGGAATGGGTACCATGCAATATGACTTCAAAGGGTCTTCATTTGCTCACCGAACCTCTCCAATACTATCACTGCTGCGTTTATGCCCCTGTACACATGCTTGATTCTCTTTCGGAGACATAGCAATTCTTAGGTTTTAAGATACTTACAAGTCAGGTACATTCTTAGGCGTTTAATATGCGGTGTTGAGTCCATTTCGTTGAGCAAGGAGTAGCTCTTGTCTATTCCATATTTGGCTTAAGGAACTTTATCTGTGCTCATTTCAATCTCTGGTTTTATGCAGCACCCCAACTCACCTTTACCCTTAAGCAAGCATAAGTTGTTTTTCTAAATTTGAGACCCTGTTCTGTTCTGTAATTCAGTTCCTGTGTAGCCAAGTTTCCATTCCGTGTATTAGTGATATCTTATGATGTTTCTTTTTCTGTGTGACTTATTTCAGTTAGAATCATCATACCTGAATCCACTCATTGTGCTGCTAAGGGCCTGATGACATAGATTTCATTGCTGAATGATATTGCTTTGTAAGTGAATACCACAACTTCTTTATCCATTTTTCACTTTCTGCGATGTTGAACTTGTACTGTAAACGAGGTTCTTGTAAACAGAGGTGTCCCAAACTTTGGGGTGGCTGTGTCTTTTTCATTTTAATTTCCCTAAGCTATAGGACCATAAGTGGAAGTGCCCTACGCTCTGTTGCTTTGTTTTTTAGATGTTTCAGGAAACACCATACACTTCTCCAGAGTGGCTGTTGGCAATTTACATCCCGCCCATCAGCATAACAAGGCTCCCAGTTCTCCATGGCCTGTCCTGCCTTTCTGGATTTTACACTTTTTTCAGATGGCCCTTTTGACCTGGGGGAAGTGAGACTTCATTGTAGTGCAGATTTCCTTTGCAAGCTTGCTTGGTTGGCCAAAAAGGGCGTATGCGTTTTTTCCTGAATATATTCAGGACAAAACGCATACGCCCTTTTTGGCCAAGTGCATCATTGTGGACGTTCTGCCTCTTTTCCTATGCTTTCAATGCAATTCCAGTCTACCTCCTGAAATCGGTTTCCTGCAATTCTGCCCCGCTTTCAAGTCCTCTTGGCAGCCTTACTTCAGTCTATTTTTGGACGATAGCTGTCATTTATAACTCTGCAGGTTTGTGAATTACAGTGCCCCTGAGCTCCTTTCTTCAACTCGCTTTCTTTTGAGCTGGCCGCAACACCGCAGGATGGCTTCAGGCCCTAATCTGGTTCCGGTACGGCACACTGAGCCTTTGGTTAATTCCTCTTCCTGGTGGGAAATGAGAGTTAAATTTGCCCGTCCAGACACCTCCAGCTAGCCTCTCATTGGTTCTCGCTATTCCTGTTCATCTTCCGCAGAAATTGCAAACTGGGCCAAACAGGAGGTTAAAGGGACTGACTCTCCAAGTCGGGAGAGTGTTAGTAAAGCGTCTGGAATGTTGCACCCGAGTACCAGGGGAGGAAAACTGAGACATATTTGAACACGTCTCCCGTTCACATGGTTGATCATACTTGGGTTCCACATGCATGTTTTAGCTGAAGGAAGAATACCTTAAACCTGTAGAGTTGAGACCCGTGGAATGGGTACCATGCAATATGACTTCAAAGGGTCTTCATTTGCTCACCGAACCTCTCCAATCCTATCACTGCTGCGTTTATGCCCCTGTACACATGCTTGATTCTCTTTTGGAGACATAGCAATCCATAGGTTTTACGATACTTACTAGTCAGGTACATTCTTAGGCGTTTAATATGGGGTGTTGAGTCCATTTCGTTGAGCAAGGAGTAGCTCTTGTCTATTCCATATTTGGCTTAAGGAACTTTATCTGTGCTCATTTCAATCTCTGGTTTTATGCAGCACCCCAACTCACCTTTACCCTTAAGCAAGCATAAGTTGGTTTTCTAAATTTGAGACCCTGTTCTGTTCTGTAATTCAGTTCCTGTGTAGCCAAGTTTACATTCCGTGTATTACTGATATCTTATGATGTTTCTTTTTCTGTGTGACTTATTTCAGTTAGAATCATCATACCTGAATCCACTCATTGTGCTGCTAAGGGCCTGATGACATAGATTTCATTGCTAAGTGATATTGCTTTGTAAGTGAATACCACAACTTCTTTATCCATTTTTCACTTTCTGCGATGTTGAACTTGTACTGTAAACGAGGTTCTTGTAAACAGAGCCGTTCCAAACTTTGGGGTGGCTGTGTCTTTTTCATTTTAATTTCCCTAAGCTATAGGACCATAAGTGGCAGTGCCCTAGGCTCTGTTGCTTTGTTTTTTAGATGTTTCAGGAAACACCATACACTTCTCCCGAGTGTCTGTTGGCAATTTACATCCCGCCCATCAGCATAACAAGGCTCCCAGTTCTCAATGGCCTGTTGCCTTTCTGGATTTTACACTTTTTTCAGATGGCCCTTTTGACCGGGGGGAAGTGAGACTTCATTGTAGTGCAGATTTCCTTTGCAAGCTTGCTTGGTTGGCCAAAAAGGGCGTATGCGTTTTTTCCTGAATATATTCAGGAAAAAACGCATACGCCCTTTTTGGCCAAGTGCATCATTGTGGACGTTCTGCCTCTTTTCCTATGCTTTCAATGCAATTCCAGTCTACCTCCTGAAATCGGTTTCCTGCAATTCTGCCCCGCTTTCAAGTCCTCTTGGCAGCCTTACTTCAGTCTATTTTTGGACGATAGCTGTCATTTATAACTCTGCAGGTTTGTGAATTACAGTGCCCCTGAGCTCCTTTCTTCAACTCGCTTTCTTGTGACCTGGCCACAACACCGCAGGATGGCTTCAGGCCCTAATCTGGTTCCGGCACGGCACGCTGAGCCTTTGGTTATTTCCTCTTCCTGGTGGGAAATGAGAGTTAAATTTGCCCGTCCAGACACCTCCAGCTAGCCTCTCATTGGTTCTCGCTATTCCTGTTCATCTTCCGCAGAAATTGCAAACTGGGCCAAACAGGAGGTTAAAGGCGCTGACTCTCCAAGTGGGGAGAGTGTTAGTAAAGCATCTGGAATGTTGCACCTGAGTACCAGGGGAGGAAAACTGAGACATATTTGAACACGTCTCCCGTTCACATGGTTGATCATACTTGGGTTCCTCATGCATGTTTTAGCTGAAGGAAGAATACCTTAAACCTGGAGAGTTGAGACCCGTGTAATGGGTACCATGCAATAAGACTTCAAAGGGTCTTCATTTGCTCACCGAACCTCTCCAATCCTATCACTGCTGCGTTTATGCCCCTGTACACATGCTTGATTCTCTTTCGGAGACATAGCAATCCATAGGTTTTACGATACTTACTAGTCAGGTACATTCTTAGGCGTTTAATATGCGGTGTTGAGTCCATTTCGTTGAGCAAGGAGTAGCTCTTGTCTATTCCATATTTGGCCTAAGGAACTTTATCTGTGCTCATTTCAATCTCTGGTTTTATGCAGCACCCCAACTCACCTTTACCCTTAAACAAGCATAAGTTGGTTTTCTAAATTTGAGACCCTCTTCTGTTCTGTAATTCAGTTCCTGTGTAGCCAAGTTTACATTCCGTGTATTACTGATATCTTATGATGTTTCTTTTTCTGTGTGACTTATTTCAGTTAGAATCATCATACCTGAATCCACTCATTGTGCTGCTAAGGGCCTGATGACATAGATTTCATTGCTGAGTGATATTGCTTTGTAAGTGAATACCACAACTTCTTTATCCATTTTTCACTTTCTGCGATGTTGAACTTGTACTGTAAACGAGGTTCTTGTAAACAGAGGCGTCCCAAACTTTGGGGTGGCTGTGTCTTTTTGATTTTAATTTCCCTAAGCTATAGGACCATAAGTGGAAGTGCCCTAGGCTCTGTTGCTTTGTTTTTTAGATGTTTCAGGAAACACCATACACTTCTCCCAAGTGTCTGTTGGCAATTTACATCCCGCCCATCAGCATAACAAGGCTCCCAGTTCTCAATGGCCTGTTGCCTTTCTGGATTTTACACTTTTTTCAGATGGCCCTTTTGACCGGGGGGAAGTGAGACTTCATTGTAGTGCAGATTTCCTTTGCAAGCTTGCTTGGTTGGCCAAAAAGGGCGTATGCGTTTTTTCCTGAATATATTCAGGAAAAAACGCATACGCCCTTTTTGGCCAAGTGCATCATTGTGGACGTTCTGCCTCTTTTCCTATGCTTTCAATGCAATTCCAGTCTACCTCCTGAAATCGGTTTCCTGCAATTCTGCCCCGCTTTCAAGTCCTCTTGGCAGCCTTACTTCAGTCTATTTTTGGACGATAGCTGTCATTTATAACTCTGCAGGTTTGTGAATTACAGTGCTCCTGAGCTCCTTTCTTCAACTCGCTTTCTTGTGACCTGGCCGCAACACCGCAGGATGGCTTCAGGCCCTAATCTGGTTCCGGCCCGGCCTGCTGAGCCTTTGGTTAATTCCTCTTCCTGGTGGGAAATGAGAGTTAAATTTGCCCGTCCAGACACCTCCAGCTAGCCTCTCATTGGTTCTCGCTATTCCTGTTCATCTTCCGCAGAAATTGCAAACTGGGCCAAACAGGAGGTTAAAGGGACTGACTCTCCAAGTGGGGAGAGTGTTAGTAAAGCGTCTGGAATGTTGCACCCGAGTACCAGGGGAGGAAAACTGACACATATTTGAACACGTCTCCCGATCACATGGTTGATCATACTCTAGGTTCCACATGCATGTTTTAGCTGAAGGAAGAATACCTTAAACCTGGGTAGTTGAAACCCGTGGAATGGGTACCATGCAATATGACTTCAAAGGGTCTTCATTTGCTCACCGAACCTCTCCAATCCTATCACTGCTGCGTTTATGCCCCTGTACACATGCTTGATTCTCTTTCGTAGACATAGCAATCCATAGGTTTTAAGATACTTACTAGTCAGGTACATTCTTAGGCGTTTAATATGCGGTGTTGAGTCCATTTCGTTGAGCAAGGAGTAGCTCTTGTCTATTCCATATTTGACTTAAGGAACTTTATCTGTGCTCATTTCAATCTCTGGTTTTATGCAGCACCCCAACTCACCTTTAACCTTAAGCAAGCATAAGTTGGTTTTCTAAATTTGAGACCCTGTTCTGTTCTGTAATTCAGTTCCTGTGTAGCCAAGTTTACATTCCGTGTATTACTGATATCTTATGATGTTTCTTTTTCTGTGTGACTTACTTCAGTTAGAATCATCATACCTGAATCCACTCATTGTGCTGTTAAGGGCCTGATGACACAGATTTCATTGCTGAGTGATATTGCTTTGTAAGTAAATACCACAACTTCTTTATCCATTTTTCACTTTCTGCGATGTTGAACTTGTACTGTAAACGAGGTTCTTGTAAACAGAGCCGTTCCAAACTTTGGGGTGGCTGTGTCTTTTTGATTTTAATTTCCCTAAGCTATAGGACCATAAGTGGAAGTGCCCTAGGTTCTGTTGCTTTGTTTTTTAGATGTTTCAGGAAACACCATACACTTCTCCCGAGTGGTTGTTGGCAATTTACATCCCGCCCATCAGCATAATAAGGCTCCCAGTTCTCCATGGCCTGTCCTGCCTTTCTGGATTTTCACTTTTTTCAGATGGCCCTTTTGACCGGGGGGAAGTGAGACTTCATTGTAGTGCAGATTTCCTTTGCAAGCTTGCTTGGTTGGCCAAAAAGGGCGTATGCGTTTTTTCCTGAATATATTCAGGACAAAACGCATACGCCCTTTTTGGCCAAGTGCATCATTGTGGACGTTCTGCCTCTTTTCCTATGCTTTCAATGCAATTCCAGTCTACCTCCTGAAATCGGTTTCCTGCAATTCTGCCCCGCTTTCAAGTCCTCTTGGCAGCCTTACTTCAGTCTATTTTTGGACGATAGCTGTCATTTATAACTCTGCAGGTTTGTGAATTACAGTGCCCCTGAGCTGCTTTGTTCAACTCGCTTTCTTTTGAGCTGGCCGCAACACCGCAGGATGGCTTCAGGCCCTAATCTGGTTCCGGTACGGCACGCTGAGCCTTTGGTTATTTCCTCTTCCTGGTGGGAAATGAGAGTTAAATTTGCCCGTCCAGACACCTCCAGCTAGCCTCTCATTGGTTCTCGCTATTCCTGTTCATCTTCCGCAGAAATTGCAAACTGGGCCAAACAGGAGGTTAAAGGCGCTGACTCTCCAAGTGGGGAGAGTGTTAGTAAAGCGTCTGGAATGTTGCACCCGAGTACCAGGGGAGGAAAACTGAGACATATTTGAACACGTCTCCCGTTCACATGGTTGATCATACTTGGGTTCCACATGCATGTTTTAGCTGAAGGAAGAATACCTTAAACCTGGAGAGTTGAGACCCGTGTAATGGGTACCATGCAATATGACTTCAAAGGGTCTTCATTTGCTCACCGAATCTCTCCAATCCTATCACTGCTGCGTTTATGCCCCTGTACACATGCTTGATTCTCTTTTGGAGACATAGCAATCCATAGGTTTTACGGTACTTACTAGTCAGGTACATTCTTAGGCGTTTAATATGCGGTGTTGAGTCCATTTCGTTGAGCAAGGAGTAGCTCTTGTCTATTCCATATTTGACTTAAGGAACTTTATCTGTGCTCATTTCAATCTCTGGTTTTATGCAGCACCCCAACTCACCTTTACCCTTAAGCAAGCATAAGTTGGTTTTCTAAATTTGAGACCCTGTTCTGTTCTGTAATTCAGTTCCTGTGTAGCCAAGTTTACATTCCGTGTATTACTGATATCTTATGATGTTTCTTTTTCTATGTGACTTATTTCAGTTAGAATCATCATACCTGAATCCACTCATTGTGATGCTAAGGGCCTGATGACATAGATTTCATTGCTGAGTGATATTGCTTTGTAACTAATACCACAACTTCTTTATCCATTTTTCACTTTCTGCGATGATGAACTTGTACTGTAAACGAGGTTCTTGTAAACAGAGGCGTGCCAAACTTGGGGTGGCAGTGTCTTTTTGATTTTAATTTCCCTAAGCTATAGGACCATAAGTGGCAGTGCCCTAGGCTCTGTTGCTTTGTTTTTTAGATGTTTCAGGAAACACCATACACTTCTCCCGAGTGTCTGTTGGCAATTTACATCCCGCCCATCAGCAAAACAAGGCTCCCAGTTCTCCATGGCCTGTCCTGCCTTTCTGGATTTTACACTTTTTTCAGATGGCCCTTTTGACCGGGGGGAAGTGAGACTTCATTGTAGTGCAGATTTCCTTTGCAAGCTTGCTTGGTTGGCCAAAAAGGGCGTATGCGTTTTTTCCTGAATATATTCAGGAATAATTTGCCCGTCCAGACACCTCCAGCTAGCCTCTCATTGGTTCTCGCTATTCCTGTTCATCTTCCGCAGAAATTGCAAACTGGGCCAAACAGGAGGTTAAAGGCGCTGACTCTCCAAGTGGGGAGAGTGTTAGTAAAGCATCTGGAATGTTGCACCCGAGTACCAGGGGAGGAAAACTGAGACATATTTGAACACGTCTCCCGTTCACATGGTTGATCATACTTGGGTTCCACATGCATGTTTTAGCTGAAGGAAGAATACCTTAAACCTGGAGATTTGAGACCTGTGTAATGGGTACCATGCAATATGACTTCAAAGGGTCTTCATTTGCTCACCGAACCTCTCCAATCCTATCACTGCTGCGTTTATGCCCCTGTACACATGCTTGATTCTCTTTCGGAGACATAGCAATCCATAGGTTTTAAGATACTTACTAGTCAGGTACATTCTTAGGCGTTTAATATGGGGTGTTGAGTCCATTTCGTTGAGCAAGGAGTAGCTCTTGTCTATTCCATATTTGGCTTAAGGAACTTTATCTGTGCTCATTTCAATCTCTGGT
This sequence comes from Delphinus delphis, assembly GCF_949987515.2. Classification (NCBI taxonomy): domain Eukaryota; kingdom Metazoa; phylum Chordata; class Mammalia; order Artiodactyla; family Delphinidae; genus Delphinus; species Delphinus delphis. The sequence continues at coordinate 938,024 of NC_082685.1, read as the reverse complement.
TTTATGCAGCACCCCAACTCACCTTTACCCTTAAGCAAGCATAAGTTGGTTTTCTAAATTTGAGACCCTGTTCTGTTCTGTAATTCAGTTCCTGTGTAGCCAAGTTTACATTCCGTGTATTACTGATATCTTATGATGTTTCTTTTTCTGTGTGACTTATTTCAGTTAGAATCATCATACCTGAATCCACTCATTGTGATGCTAAGGGCCTGATGACATAGATTTCATTGCTGAGTGATATTGTTTTGTAAGTAAATACCACAACTTCTTTATCCATTTTTCACTTTCTGCGATGATGAACTTGTACTGTAAACGAGGTTCTTGTAAACAGAGGCGTCCCAAACTTTGGGGTGGCTGTGTCTTTTTGATTTTAATTTCCCTAAGCTATAGGACCATAAGTGGAAGTGCCCTAGGCTCTGTTGCTTTGTTTTTTAGATGTTTCAGGAAACACCATACACTTCTCCCAAGTGTCTGCTGGCAATTTACATCCCGCCCTTCAGCATAACAAGGCTCCCAGTTCTCCATGGCCTGTCCTGCCTTTCTGGATTTTACACTTTTTTCAGATGGCCCTTTTGACTGGGGGTAAGTGAGACTTCATTGTAGTGCAGATTTCCTTTGCAAGCTTGCTTGGTTGGCCAAAAAGGGCGTATGCGTTTTTTCCTGAATATATTCAGGAAAAAACGCATACGCCCTTTTTGGCCAAGTGCATCATTGTGGACGTTCTGCCTCTTTTCCTATGCTTTCAATGCAATTCCAGTCTACCTCCTGAAATCGGTTTCCTGCAATTCTGCCCCGCTTTCAAGTCCTCTTGGCAGCCTTACTTCAGTCTATTTTTGGACGATAGCTGTCATTTATAACTCTGCAGGTTTGTGAATTACAGTGCCCCTGAGCTCCTTTCTTCAACTCGCTTTCTTGTGACCTGGCCGCAACACCGCAGGATGGCTTCAGGCCCTAATCTGGTTCCGGTACCTCACGCTGAGCCTTTGGTTATTTCCTCTTCCTGGTGGGAAATGAGAGTTAAATTTGCCCGTCCAGACACCTCCAGCTAGTCTCTCATTGGTTCTCGCTATTCCTGTTCATCTTCCGCAGAAATTGCAAACTGGGCCAAACAGGAGGTTAAAGGCGCTGACTCTCCAAGTGGGGAGAGTGTTAGTAAAGCGTCTGGAATGTTGCACCCGAGTACCAGGGGAGGAAAACTGAGACATATTTGAACACGTCTCCCGTTCACATGGTTGATCATACTTGGGTTCCACATGCATGTTTTAGCTGAAGGAAGAATACCTTAAACCTGGAGAGTTGAGACCCGTGTAATGGGTACCATGCAATATGACTTCAAAGGGTCTTCATTTGCTCACCGAACCTCTCCAATCCTATCACTGCTGCGTTTATGCCCCTGTACACATGCTTGATTCTCTTTTGGAGACATAGCAATCCATAGGTTTTACGATACTTACTAGTCAGGTACATTCTTAGGAGTTTAATATGCGGTGTTGAGTCCATTTCGTTGAGCAAGGAGTAGCTCTTGTCTATTCCATATTTGGCCTAAGGAACTTTATCTGTGCTCATTTCAATCTCTGGTTTTATGCAGCACCCCAACTCACCTTTAACCTTAAGCAAGCATAAGTTGGTTTTCTAAATTTGAGACCCTGTTCTGTTCTGTAATTCAGTTCCTGTGTAGCCAAGTTTACATTCCGTGTATTACTGATATCTTATGATGTTTCTTTTTCTGTGTGACTTACTTCAGTTAGAATCATCATACCTGAATCCACTCATTGTGCTGCTAAGGGCCTGATGACAGAGATTTCATTGCTGAGTGATATTGCTTTGTAAGTAAATACCACAACTTCTTTATCCATTTTTCACTTTCTGCGATGTTGAACTTGTACTGTAAACGAGGTTCTTGTAAACAGAGCCGTTCCAAACTTTGGGGTGGCTGTGTCTTTTTGATTTTAATTTCCCTAAGCTATAGGACCATAAGTGGAAGTGCCCTAGGTTCTGTTGCTTTGTTTTTTAGATGTTTCAGGAAACACCATACACTTCTCCCGAGTGGTTGTTGGCAATTTACATCCCGCCCATCAGCATAACAAGGCTCCCAGTTCTCCATGGCCTGTCCTGCCTTTCTGGATTTTACACTTTTTTCAGATGGCCCTTTTGACCGGGGGGAAGTGAGACTTCATTGTAGTGCAGATTTCCTTTGCAAGCTTGCTTGGTTGGCCAAAAAGGGCGTATGCGTTTTTTCCTGAATATATTCAGGACAAAACGCATACGCCCTTTTTGGCCAAGTGCATCATTGTGGACGTTCTGCCTCTTTTCCTATGCTTTCAATGCAATTCCAGTCTACCTCCTGAAATCGGTTTCCTGCAATTCTGCCCCGCTTTCAAGTCCTCTTGGCAGCCTTACTTCAGTCTATTTTTGGACGATAGCTGTCATTTATAACTCTGCAGGTTTGTGAATTACAGTGCCCCTGAGCTGCTTTGTTCAACTCGCTTTCTTTTGAGCTGGCCGCAACACCGCAGGATGGCTTCAGGCCCTAATCTGGTTCCGGTACGGCACGCTGAGCCTTTGGTTATTTCCTCTTCCTGGTGGGAAATGAGAGTTAAATTTGCCCGTCCAGACACCTCCAGCTAGCCTCTCATTGGTTCTCGCTATTCCTGTTCATCTTCCGCAGAAATTGCAAACTGGGCCAAACAGGAGGTTAAAGGCGCTGACTCTCCAAGTGGGGAGAGTGTTAGTAAAGCGTCTGGAATGTTGCACCCGAGTACCAGGGGAGGAAAACTGAGACATATTTGAACACGTCTCCCGTTCACATGGTTGATCATACTTGGGTTCCACATGCATGTTTTAGCTGAAGGAAGAATACCTTAAACCTGGAGAGTTGAGACCCGTGTAATGGGTACCATGCAATATGACTTCAAAGGGTCTTCATTTGCTCACCGAATCTCTCCAATCCTATCACTGCTGCGTTTATGCCCCTGTACACATGCTTGATTCTCTTTCGGAGACATAGCAATCCATAGGTTTTACGATACTTACTAGTCAGGTACATTCTTAGGCGTTTAATATGCGGTGTTGAGTCCATTTCGTTGAGCAAGGAGTAGCTCTTGTCTATTCCATATTTGGCCTAAGGAACTTTATCTGTGCTCATTTCAATCTCTGGTTTTATGCAGCACCCCAACTCACCTTTACCCTTAAGCAAGCATAAGTTGGTTTTCTAAATTTGAGACCCTGTTCTGTTCTGTAATTCAGTTCCTGTGTAGCCAAGTTTACATTCCGTGTATTACTGATATCTTATGATGTTTCTTTTTCTGTGTGACTTAGTTCAGTTAGAATCATCATACCTGAATCCACTCATTGTGATGCTAAGGGCCTGATGACATAGATTTCATTGCTGAGTGATATTGCTTTGTAAGTAAATACCACAACTTTATCCATTTTTCACTTTCTGCGATGTTGAACTTGTACTGTAAACGAGGTTCTTGTAAACAGAGGCGTCCCAAACTTTGGGGTGGCTGTGTCTTTTTCATTTTAATTTCCCTAAGCTATAGGACCATAAGTGGCAGTTCCCTAGGCTCTGTTGCTTTGTTTTTTAGATGTTTCAGGAAACACCATACACTTCTCCCGAGTGTCTGTTGGCAATTTACATCCCGCCCATCAGCATAACAAGGCTCCCAGTTCTCCATTGCCTGTCCTGCCTTTCTGGATTTTACACTTTTTTCAGATGGCCCTTTTGACCGGGGGGAAGTGAGACTTCATTGTAGTGCAGATTTCCTTTGCAAGCTTGCTTGGTTGGCCAAAAAGTGTGTATGCGTTTTTTCCTGAATATATTCAGGAAAAAACGCATACGCCCTTTTTGGCCAAGTGCATCATTGTGGACGTTCTGCCTCTTTTCCTATGCTTTCAATGCAATTCCAGTCTACCTCCTGAAATCGGTTTCCTGCAATTCTGCCCCGCTTTCAAGTCCTCTTGGCAGCCTTACTTCAGTCTATTTTTGGACGATAGCTGTCATTTATAACTCTGCAGGTTTGTGAATTACAGTGCCCCTGAGCTCCTTTCTTCAACTCGCTTTCTTGTGACCTGGCCGCAACACCGCAGGATGGCTTCAGGCCTAATCTGGTTCCGGCCCGGCATGCTGAGCCTTTGGTTAATTCCTCTTCCTGGTGGGAAATGAGAGTTAAATTTGCCCGTCCAGACACCTCCAGCTAGCCTCTCTTTGGTTCTCGCTATTCCTGTTCATCTTCCGCAGAAATTGCAAACTGGGCCAAACATTAGGTTAAAGGGACTGACTCTCCAAGTGGGGAGAGTGTTAGTAAAGCGTCTGGAATGTTGCACCCGAGTACCAGGGGAGGAAAACTGAGACATATTTGAACACGTCTCCCGATCACATGGTTGATCATACTCTAGGTTCCACATGCATGTTTTAGCTGAAGGAAGAATACCTTAAACCTGGGTAGTTGAAACCCGTGGAATGGGTACCATGCAATATGACTTCAAAGGGTCTTCATTTGCTCACCGAACCTCTCCAATACTATCACTGCTGCGTTTATGCCCCTGTACACATGCTTGATTCTCTTTCGGAGACATAGCAATTCTTAGGTTTTAAGATACTTACAAGTCAGGTACATTCTTAGGCGTTTAATATGCGGTGTTGAGTCCATTTCGTTGAGCAAGGAGTAGCTCTTGTCTATTCCATATTTGGCTTAAGGAACTTTATCTGTGCTCATTTCAATCTCTGGTTTTATGCAGCACCCCAACTCACCTTTACCCTTAAGCAAGCATAAGTTGTTTTTCTAAATTTGAGACCCTGTTCTGTTCTGTAATTCAGTTCCTGTGTAGCCAAGTTTCCATTCCGTGTATTAGTGATATCTTATGATGTTTCTTTTTCTGTGTGACTTATTTCAGTTAGAATCATCATACCTGAATCCACTCATTGTGCTGCTAAGGGCCTGATGACATAGATTTCATTGCTGAATGATATTGCTTTGTAAGTGAATACCACAACTTCTTTATCCATTTTTCACTTTCTGCGATGTTGAACTTGTACTGTAAACGAGGTTCTTGTAAACAGAGGTGTCCCAAACTTTGGGGTGGCTGTGTCTTTTTCATTTTAATTTCCCTAAGCTATAGGACCATAAGTGGAAGTGCCCTAGGCTCTGTTGCTTTGTTTTTTAGATGTTTCAGGAAACACCATACACTTCTCCCGAGTGTCTGTTGGCAATTTACATCCCGCCCATCAGCATAACAAGGCTCCCAGTTCTCCATGGCCTGTCCTGCCTTTCTGGATTTTACACTTTTTTCAGATGGCCCTTTTGACCTGGGGGAAGTGAGACTTCATTGTAGTGCAGATTTCCTTTGCAAGCTTGCTTGGTTGGCCAAAAAGGGCGTATGCGTTTTTTCCTGAATATATTCAGGACAAAACGCATACGCCCTTTTTGGCCAAGTGCATCATTGTGGACGTTCTGCCTCTTTTCCTATGCTTTCAATGCAATTCCAGTCTACCTCCTGAAATCGGTTTCCTGCAATTCTGCCCCGCTTTCAAGTCCTCTTGGCAGCGTAACTTCAGTCTATTTTTGGACGATAGCTGTCATTTATAACTCTGCAGGTTTGTGAATTACAGTGCCCCTGAGCTCCTTTCTTCAACTCGCTTTCTTTTGAGCTGGCCGCAACACCGCAGGATGGCTTCAGGCCCTAATCTGGTTCCGGTACGGCACACTGAGCCTTTGGTTAATTCCTCTTCCTGGTGGGAAATGAGAGTTAAATTTGCCCGTCCAGACACCTCCAGCTAGCCTCTCATTGGTTCTCGCTATTCCTGTTCATCTTCCGCAGAAATTGCAAACTGGGCCAAACAGGAGGTTAAAGGGACTGACTCTCCAAGTCGGGAGAGTGTTAGTAAAGCGTCTGGAATGTTGCACCCGAGTACCAGGGGAGGAAAACTGAGACATATTTGAACACGTCTCCCGTTCACATGGTTGATCATACTTGGGTTCCACATGCATGTTTTAGCTGAAGGAAGAATACCTTAAACCTGTAGAGTTGAGACCCGTGGAATGGGTACCATGCAATATGACTTCAAAGGGTCTTCATTTGCTCACCGAACCTCTCCAATCCTATCACTGCTGCGTTTATGCCCCTGTACACATGCTTGATTCTCTTTTGGAGACATAGCAATCCATAGGTTTTACGATACTTACTAGTCAGGTACATTCTTAGGCGTTTAATATGGGGTGTTGAGTCCATTTCGTTGAGCAAGGAGTAGCTCTTGTCTATTCCATATTTGGCTTAAGGAACTTTATCTGTGCTCATTTCAATCTCTGGTTTTATGCAGCACCCCAACTCACCTTTACCCTTAAGCAAGCATAAGTTGGTTTTCTAAATTTGAGACCCTGTTCTGTTCTGTAATTCAGTTCCTGTGTAGCCAAGTTTACATTCCGTGTATTACTGATATCTTATGATGTTTCTTTTTCTGTGTGACTTATTTCAGTTAGAATCATCATACCTGAATCCACTCATTGTGCTGCTAAGGGCCTGATGACATAGATTTCATTGCTAAGTGATATTGCTTTGTAAGTGAATACCACAACTTCTTTATCCATTTTTCACTTTCTGCGATGTTGAACTTGTACTGTAAACGAGGTTCTTGTAAACAGAGCCGTTCCAAACTTTGGGGTGGCTGTGTCTTTTTCATTTTAATTTCCCTAAGCTATAGGACCATAAGTGGCAGTGCCCTAGGCTCTGTTGCTTTGTTTTTTAGATGTTTCAGGAAACACCATACACTTCTCCCGAGTGTCTGTTGGCAATTTACATCCCGCCCATCAGCATAACAAGGCTCCCAGTTCTCAATGGCCTGTTGCCTTTCTGGATTTTACACTTTTTTCAGATGGCCCTTTTGACCGGGGGGAAGTGAGACTTCATTGTAGTGCAGATTTCCTTTGCAAGCTTGCTTGGTTGGCCAAAAAGGGCGTATGCGTTTTTTCCTGAATATATTCAGGAAAAAACGCATACGCCCTTTTTGGCCAAGTGCATCATTGTGGACGTTCTGCCTCTTTTCCTATGCTTTCAATGCAATTCCAGTCTACCTCCTGAAATCGGTTTCCTGCAATTCTGCCCCGCTTTCAAGTCCTCTTGGCAGCCTTACTTCAGTCTATTTTTGGACGATAGCTGTCATTTATAACTCTGCAGGTTTGTGAATTACAGTGCCCCTGAGCTCCTTTCTTCAACTCGCTTTCTTGTGACCTGGCCACAACACCGCAGGATGGCTTCAGGCCCTAATCTGGTTCCGGCACGGCACGCTGAGCCTTTGGTTATTTCCTCTTCCTGGTGGGAAATGAGAGTTAAATTTGCCCGTCCAGACACCTCCAGCTAGCCTCTCATTGGTTCTCGCTATTCCTGTTCATCTTCCGCAGAAATTGCAAACTGGGCCAAACAGGAGGTTAAAGGCGCTGACTCTCCAAGTGGGGAGAGTGTTAGTAAAGCATCTGGAATGTTGCACCTGAGTACCAGGGGAGGAAAACTGAGACATATTTGAACACGTCTCCCGTTCACATGGTTGATCATACTTGGGTTCCTCATGCATGTTTTAGCTGAAGGAAAAATACCTTAAACCTGGAGAGTTGAGACCCGTGTAATGGGTACCATGCAATAAGACTTCAAAGGGTCTTCATTTGCTCACCGAACCTCTCCAATCCTATCACTGCTGCGTTTATGCCCCTGTACACATGCTTGATTCTCTTTCGGAGACATAGCAATCCATAGGTTTTACGATACTTACTAGTCAGGTACATTCTTAGGCGTTTAATATGCGGTGTTGAGTCCATTTCGTTGAGCAAGGAGTAGCTCTTGTCTATTCCATATTTGACTTAAGGAACTTTATCTGTGCTCATTTCAATCTCTGGTTTTATGCAGCACCCCAACTCACCTTTAACCTTAAGCAAGCATAAGTTGGTTTTCTAAATTTGAGACCCTGTTCTGTTCTGTAATTCAGTTCCTGTGTAGCCAAGTTTACATTCCGTGTATTACTGATATCTTATGATGTTTCTTTTTCTGTGTGACTTACTTCAGTTAGAATCATCATACCTGAATCCACTCATTGTGCTGTTAAGGGCCTGATGACACAGATTTCATTGCTGAGTGATATTGCTTTGTAAGTAAATACCACAACTTCTTTATCCATTTTTCACTTTCTGCGATGTTGAACTTGTACTGTAAACGAGGTTCTTGTAAACAGAGCCGTTCCAAACTTTGGGGTGGCTGTGTCTTTTTGATTTTAATTTCCCTAAGCTATAGGACCATAAGTGGAAGTGCCCTAGGTTCTGTTGCTTTGTTTTTTAGATGTTTCAGGAAACACCATACACTTCTCCCGAGTGGTTGTTGGCAATTTACATCCCGCCCATCAGCATAATAAGGCTCCCAGTTCTCCATGGCCTGTCCTGCCTTTCTGGATTTTCACTTTTTTCAGATGGCCCTTTTGACCGGGGGGAAGTGAGACTTCATTGTAGTGCAGATTTCCTTTGCAAGCTTGCTTGGTTGGCCAAAAAGGGCGTATGCGTTTTTTCCTGAATATATTCAGGACAAAACGCATACGCCCTTTTTGGCCAAGTGCATCATTGTGGACGTTCTGCCTCTTTTCCTATGCTTTCAATGCAATTCCAGTCTACCTCCTGAAATCGGTTTCCTGCAATTCTGCCCCGCTTTCAAGTCCTCTTGGCAGCCTTACTTCAGTCTATTTTTGGACGATAGCTGTCATTTATAACTCTGCAGGTTTGTGAATTACAGTGCCCCTGAGCTGCTTTGTTCAACTCGCTTTCTTTTGAGCTGGCCGCAACACCGCAGGATGGCTTCAGGCCCTAATCTGGTTCCGGTACGGCACGCTGAGCCTTTGGTTATTTCCTCTTCCTGGTGGGAAATGAGAGTTAAATTTGCCCGTCCAGACACCTCCAGCTAGCCTCTCATTGGTTCTCGCTATTCCTGTTCATCTTCCGCAGAAATTGCAAACTGGGCCAAACAGGAGGTTAAAGGCGCTGACTCTCCAAGTGGGGAGAGTGTTAGTAAAGCGTCTGGAATGTTGCACCCGAGTACCAGGGGAGGAAAACTGAGACATATTTGAACACGTCTCCCGTTCACATGGTTGATCATACTTGGGTTCCACATGCATGTTTTAGCTGAAGGAAGAATACCTTAAACCTGGAGAGTTGAGACCCGTGTAATGGGTACCATGCAATATGACTTCAAAGGGTCTTCATTTGCTCACCGAATCTCTCCAATCCTATCACTGCTGCGTTTATGCCCCTGTACACATGCTTGATTCTCTTTTGGAGACATAGCAATCCATAGGTTTTACGATACTTACTAGTCAGGTACATTCTTAGGCGTTTAATATGCGGTGTTGAGTCCATTTCGTTGAGCAAGGAGTAGCTCTTGTCTATTCCATATTTGGCCTAAGGAACTTTATCTGTGCTCATTTCAATCTCTGGTTTTATGCAGCACCCCAACTCACCTTTACCCTTAAGCAAGCATAAGTTGGTTTTCTAAATTTGAGACCCTGTTCTGTTCTGTAATTCAGTTCCTGTGTAGCCAAGTTTACATTCCGTGTATTACTGATATCTTATGATGTTTCTTTTTCTGTGTGACTTAGTTCAGTTAGAATCATCATACCTGAATCCACTCATTGTGATGCTAAGGGCCTGATGACATAGATTTCATTGCTGAGTGATATTGCTTTGTAAGTAAATACCACAACTTTATCCATTTTTCACTTTCTGCGATGTTGAACTTGTACTGTAAACGAGGTTCTTGTAAACAGAGGCGTCCCAAACTTTGGGGTGGCTGTGTCTTTTTCATTTTAATTTCCCTAAGCTATAGGACCATAAGTGACAGTTCCCTAGGCTCTGTTGCTTTGTTTTTTAGATGTTTCAGGAAACACCATACACTTCTCCCGAGTGTCTGTTGGCAATTTACATCCCGCCCATCAGCATAACAAGGCTCCCAGTTCTCCATTGCCTGTCCTGCCTTTCTGGATTTTACACTTTTTTCAGATGGCCCTTTTGACCGGGGGGAAGTGAGACTTCATTGTAGTGCAGATTTCCTTTGCAAGCTTGCTTGGTTGGCCAAAAAGTGTGTATGCGTTTTTTCCTGAATATATTCAGGAAAAAACGCATACGCCCTTTTTGGCCAAGTGCATCATTGTGGACGTTCTGCCTCTTTTCCTATGCTTTCAATGCAATTCCAGTCTACCTCCTGAAATCGGTTTCCTGCAATTCTGCCCCGCTTTCAAGTCCTCTTGGCAGCCTTACTTCAGTCTATTTTTGGACGATAGCTGTCATTTATAACTCTGCAGGTTTGTGAATTACAGTGCCCCTGAGCTCCTTTCTTCAACTCGCTTTCTTGTGACCTGGCCGCAACACCGCAGGATGGCTTCAGGCCTAATCTGGTTCCGGCCCGGCATGCTGAGCCTTTGGTTAATTCCTCTTCCTGGTGGGAAATGAGAGTTAAATTTGCCCGTCCAGACACCTCCAGCTAGCCTCTCTTTGGTTCTCGCTATTCCTGTTCATCTTCCGCAGAAATTGCAAACTGGGCCAAACATTAGGTTAAAGGGACTGACTCTCCAAGTGGGGAGAGTGTTAGTAAAGCGTCTGGAATGTTGCACCCGAGTACCAGGGGAGGAAAACTGAGACATATTTGAACACGTCTCCCGATCACATGGTTGATCATACTCTAGGTTCCACATGCATGTTTTAGCTGAAGGAAGAATACCTTAAACCTGGGTAGTTGAAACCCGTGGAATGGGTACCATGCAATATGACTTCAAAGGGTCTTCATTTGCTCACCGAACCTCTCCAATACTATCACTGCTGCGTTTATGCCCCTGTACACATGCTTGATTCTCTTTCGGAGACATAGCAATTCTTAGGTTTTAAGATACTTACAAGTCAGGTACATTCTTAGGCGTTTAATATGCGGTGTTGAGTCCATTTCGTTGAGCAAGGAGTAGCTCTTGTCTATTCCATATTTGGCTTAAGGAACTTTATCTGTGCTCATTTCAATCTCTGGTTTTATGCAGCACCCCAACTCACCTTTACCCTTAAGCAAGCATAAGTTGTTTTTCTAAATTTGAGACCCTGTTCTGTTCTGTAATTCAGTTCCTGTGTAGCCAAGTTTCCATTCCGTGTATTAGTGATATCTTATGATGTTTCTTTTTCTGTGTGACTTATTTCAGTTAGAATCATCATACCTGAATCCACTCATTGTGCTGCTAAGGGCCTGATGACATAGATTTCATTGCTGAATGATATTGCTTTGTAAGTGAATACCACAACTTCTTTATCCATTTTTCACTTTCTGCGATGTTGAACTTGTACTGTAAACGAGGTTCTTGTAAACAGAGGTGTCCCAAACTTTGGGGTGGCTGTGTCTTTTTCATTTTAATTTCCCTAAGCTATAGGACCATAAGTGGAAGTGCCCTAGGCTCTGTTGCTTTGTTTTTTAGATGTTTCAGGAAACACCATACACTTCTCCCGAGTGTCTGTTGGCAATTTACATCCCGCCCATCAGCATAACAAGGCTCCCAGTTCTCCATGGCCTGTCCTGCCTTTCTGGATTTTACACTTTTTTCAGATGGCCCTTTTGACCTGGGGGAAGTGAGACTTCATTGTAGTGCAGATTTCCTTTGCAAGCTTGCTTGGTTGGCCAAAAAGGGCGTATGCGTTTTTTCCTGAATATATTCAGGACAAAACGCATACGCCCTTTTTGGCCAAGTGCATCATTGTGGACGTTCTGCCTCTTTTCCTATGCTTTCAATGCAATTCCAGTCTACCTCCTGAAATCGGTTTCCTGCAATTCTGCCCCGCTTTCAAGTCCTCTTGGCAGCGTAACTTCAGTCTATTTTTGGACGATAGCTGTCATTTATAACTCTGCAGGTTTGTGAATTACAGTGCCCCTGAGCTCCTTTCTTCAACTCGCTTTCTTTTGAGCTGGCCGCAACACCGCAGGATGGCTTCAGGCCCTAATCTGGTTCCGGTACGGCACACTGAGCCTTTGGTTAATTCCTCTTCCTGGTGGGAAATGAGAGTTAAATTTGCCCGTCCAGACACCTCCAGCTAGCCTCTCATTGGTTCTCGCTATTCCTGTTCATCTTCCGCAGAAATTGCAAACTGGGCCAAACAGGAGGTTAAAGGGACTGACTCTCCAAGTCGGGAGAGTGTTAGTAAAGCGTCTGGAATGTTGCACCCGAGTACCAGGGGAGGAAAACTGAGACATATTTGAACACGTCTCCCGTTCACATGGTTGATCATACTTGGGTTCCACATGCATGTTTTAGCTGAAGGAAGAATACCTTAAACCTGTAGAGTTGAGACCCGTGGAATGGGTACCATGCAATATGACTTCAAAGGGTCTTCATTTGCTCACCGAACCTCTCCAATCCTATCACTGCTGCGTTTATGCCCCTGTACACATGCTTGATTCTCTTTTGGAGACATAGCAATCCATAGGTTTTACGATACTTACTAGTCAGGTACATTCTTAGGCGTTTAATATGGGGTGTTGAGTCCATTTCGTTGAGCAAGGAGTAGCTCTTGTCTATTCCATATTTGGCTTAAGGAACTTTATCTGTGCTCATTTCAATCTCTGGTTTTATGCAGCACCCCAACTCACCTTTACCCTTAAGCAAGCATAAGTTGGTTTTCTAAATTTGAGACCCTGTTCTGTTCTGTAATTCAGTTCCTGTGTAGCCAAGTTTACATTCCGTGTATTACTGATATCTTATGATGTTTCTTTTTCTGTGTGACTTATTTCAGTTAGAATCATCATACCTGAATCCACTCATTGTGCTGCTAAGGGCCTGATGACATAGATTTCATTGCTAAGTGATATTGCTTTGTAAGTGAATACCACAACTTCTTTATCCATTTTTCACTTTCTGCGATGTTGAACTTGTACTGTAAACGAGGTTCTTGTAAACAGAGCCGTTCCAAACTTTGGGGTGGCTGTGTCTTTTTCATTTTAATTTCCCTAAGCTATAGGACCATAAGTGGCAGTGCCCTAGGCTCTGTTGCTTTGTTTTTTAGATGTTTCAGGAAACACCATACACTTCTCCCGAGTGTCTGTTGGCAATTTACATCCCGCCCATCAGCATAACAAGGCTCCCAGTTCTCAATGGCCTGTTGCCTTTCTGGATTTTACACTTTTTTCAGATGGCCCTTTTGACCGGGGGGAAGTGAGACTTCATTGTAGTGCAGATTTCCTTTGCAAGCTTGCTTGGTTGGCCAAAAAGGGCGTATGCGTTTTTTCCTGAATATATTCAGGAAAAAACGCATACGCCCTTTTTGGCCAAGTGCATCATTGTGGACGTTCTGCCTCTTTTCCTATGCTTTCAATGCAATTCCAGTCTACCTCCTGAAATCGGTTTCCTGCAATTCTGCCCCGCATTCAAGTCCTCTTGGCAGCCTTACTTCAGTCTATTTTTGGACGATAGCTGTCATTTATAACTCTGCAGGTTTGTGAATTACAGTGCCCCTGAGCTCCTTTCTTCAACTCGCTTTCTTGTGACCTGGCCACAACACCGCAGGATGGCTTCAGGCCCTAATCTGGTTCCGGCACGGCACGCTGAGCCTTTGGTTATTTCCTCTTCCTGGTGGGAAATGAGAGTTAAATTTGCCCGTCCAGACACCTCCAGCTAGCCTCTCATTGGTTCTCGCTATTCCTGTTCATCTTCCGCAGAAATTGCAAACTGGGCCAAACAGGAGGTTAAAGGCGCTGACTCTCCAAGTGGGGAGAGTGTTAGTAAAGCATCTGGAATGTTGCACCCGAGTACCAGGGGAGGAAAACTGAGACATATTTGAACACGTCTCCCGTTCACATGGTTGATCATACTTGGGTTCCTCATGCATGTTTTAGCTGAAGGAAGAATACCTTAAACCTGGAGAGTTGAGACCCGTGTAATGGGTACCATGCAATAAGACTTCAAAGGGTCTTCATTTGCTCACCGAACCTCTCCAATCCTATCACTGCTGCGTTTATGCCCCTGTACACATGCTTGATTCTCTTTCGGAGACATAGCAATCCATAGGTTTTACGATACTTACTAGTCAGGTACATTCTTAGGCGTTTAATATGCGGTGTTGAGTCCATTTCGTTGAGCAAGGAGTAGCTCTTGTCTATTCCATATTTGGCCTAAGGAACTTTATCTGTGCTCATTTCAATCTCTGGTTTTATGCAGCACCCCAACTCACCTTTACCCTTAAGCAAGCATAAGTTGGTTTTCTAAATTTGAGACCCTCTTCTGTTCTGTAATTCAGTTCCTGTGTAGCCAAGTTTACATTCCGTGTATTAGTGATATCTTATGATGTTTCTTTTTCTGTGTGACTTATTTCAGTTAGAATCATCATACCTGAATCCACTCATTGTGCTGCTAAGGGCCTGATGACAATGATTTCATTGCTGAGTGATATTGCTTTGTAAGTGAATACCACAACTTCTTTATCCATTTTTCACTTTCTGCGATGTTGAACTTGTACTGTAAACGAGGTTCTTGTAAACAGAGGCGTCCCAAACTTTGGGGTGGCTGTGTCTTTTTGATTTTAATTTCCCTAAGCTATAGGACCATAAGTGGAAGTGCCCTAGGCTCTGTTGCTTTGTTTTTTAGATGTTTCAGGAAACACCATACACTTCTCCCAAGTGTCTGTTGGCAATTTACATCCCGCCCATCAGCATAACAAGGCTCCCAGTTCTCAATGGCCTGTTGCCTTTCTGGATTTTACACTTTTTTCAGATGGCTCTTTTGACCGGGGGGAAGTGAGACTTCATTGTAGTGCAGATTTCCTTTGCAAGCTTGCTTGGTTGGCCAAAAAGGGCGTATGCGTTTTTTCCTGAATATATTCAGGAAAAAACGCATACGCCCTTTTTGGCCAAGTGCATCATTGTGGACGTTCTGCCTCTTTTCCTATGCTTTCAATGCAATTCCAGTCTACCTCCTGAAATCGGTTTCCTGCAATTCTGCCCCGCTTTCAAGTCCTCTTGGCAGCCTTACTTCAGTCTATTTTTGGACGATAGCTGTCATTTATAACTCTGCAGGTTTGTGAATTACAGTGCTCCTGAGCTCATTTCTTCAACTCGCTTTCTTGTGACCTGGCCGCAACACCGCAGGATGGCTTCAGGCCCTAATCTGGTTCCGGCCCGGCCTGCTGAGCCTTTGGTTAATTCCTCTTCCTGGTGGGAAATGAGAGTTAAATTTGCCCGTCCAGACACCTCCAGCTAGCCTCTCATTGGTTCTCGCTATTCCTGTTCATCTTCCGCAGAAATTGCAAACTGGGCCAAACAGGAGGTTAAAGGGACTGACTCTCCAAGTGGGGAGAGTGTTAGTAAAGCGTCTGGAATGTTGCACCCGAGTACCAGGGGAGGAAAACTGACACATATTTGAACACGTCTCCCGATCACATGGTTGATCATACTCTAGGTTCCACATGCATGTTTTAGCTGAAGGAAGAATACCTTAAACCTGGGTAGTTGAAACCCGTGGAATGGGTACCATGCAATATGACTTCAAAGGGTCTTCATTTGCTCACCGAACCTCTCCAATCCTATCACTGCTGCGTTTATGCCCCTGTACACATGCTTGATTCTCTTTCGTAGACATAGCAATCCATAGGTTTTAAGATACTTACTAGTCAGGTACATTCTTAGGCGTTTAATATGCGGTGTTGAGTCCATTTCGTTGAGCAAGGAGTAGCTCTTGTCTATTCCATATTTGACTTAAGGAACTTTATCTGTGCTCATTTCAATCTCTGGTTTTATGCAGCACCCCAACTCACCTTTAACCTTAAGCAAGCATAAGTTGGTTTTCTAAATTTGAGACCCTGTTCTGTTCTGTAATTCAGTTCCTGTGTAGCCAAGTTTACATTCCGTGTATTACTGATATCTTATGATGTTTCTTTTTCTGTGTGACTTACTTCAGTTAGAATCATCATACCTGAATCCACTCATTGTGCTGTTAAGGGCCTGATGACACAGATTTCATTGCTGAGTGATATTGCTTTGTAAGTAAATACCACAACTTCTTTATCCATTTTTCACTTTCTGCGATGTTGAACTTGTACTGTAAACGAGGTTCTTGTAAACAGAGCCGTTCCAAACTTTGGGGTGGCTGTGTCTTTTTGATTTTAATTTCCCTAAGCTATAGGACCATAAGTGGAAGTGCCCTAGGTTCTGTTGCTTTGTTTTTTAGATGTTTCAGGAAACACCATACACTTCTCCCGAGTGGTTGTTGGCAATTTACATCCCGCCCATCAGCATAATAAGGCTCCCAGTTCTCCATGGCCTGTCCTGCCTTTCTGGATTTTCACTTTTTTCAGATGGCCCTTTTGACCGGGGGGAAGTGAGACTTCATTGTAGTGCAGATTTCCTTTGCAAGCTTGCTTGGTTGGCCAAAAAGGGCGTATGCGTTTTTTCCTGAATATATTCAGGACAAAACGCATACGCCCTTTTTGGCCAAGTGCATCATTGTGGACGTTCTGCCTCTTTTCCTATGCTTTCAATGCAATTCCAGTCTACCTCCTGAAATCGGTTTCCTGCAATTCTGCCCCGCTTTCAAGTCCTCTTGGCAGCCTTACTTCAGTCTATTTTTGGACGATAGCTGTCATTTATAACTCTGCAGGTTTGTGAATTACAGTGCCCCTGAGCTCCTTTCTTCAACTCGCTTTCTTTTGAGCTGGCCGCAACACCGCAGGATGGCTTCAGGCCCTAATCTGGTTCCGGTACGGCACGCTGAGCCTTTGGTTAATTCCTCTTCCTGGTGGGAAATGAGAGTTAAATTTGCCCGTCCAGACACCTCCAGCTAGCCTCTCATTGGTTCTCGCTATTCCTGTTCATCTTCCGCAGAAATTGCAAACTGGGCCAAACAGGAGGTTAAAGGCGCTGACTCTCCAAGTGGGGAGAGTGTTAGTAAAGCGTCTGGAATGTTGCACCCGAGTACCAGGGGAGGAAAACTGAGACATATTTGAACACGTCTCCCGTTCACATGGTTGATCATACTTGGGTTCCACATGCATGTTTTAGCTGAAGGAAGAATACCTTAAACCTGGAGAGTTGAGACCCGTGTAATGGGTACCATGCAATATGACTTCAAAGGGTCTTCATTTGCTCACCGAATCTCTCCAATCCTATCACTGCTGCGTTTATGCCCCTGTACACATGCTTGATTCTCTTTTGGAGACATAGCAATCCATAGGTTTTACGATACTTACTAGTCAGGTACATTCTTAGGCGTTTAATATGCGGTGTTGAGTCCATTTCGTTGAGCAAGGAGTAGCTCTTGTCTATTCCATATTTGACTTAAGGAACTTTATCTGTGCTCATTTCAATCTCTGGTTTTATGCAGCACCCCAACTCACCTTTACCCTTAAGCAAGCATAAGTTGGTTTTCTAAATTTGAGACCCTGTTCTGTTCTGTAATTCAGTTCCTGTGTAGCCAAGTTTACATTCCGTGTATTACTGATATCTTATGATGTTTCTTTTTCTGTGTGACTTAGTTCAGTTAGAATCATCATACCTGAATCCACTCATTGTGATGCTAAGGGCCTGATGACATAGATTTCATTGCTGAGTGATATTGCTTTGTAAGTAAATACCACAACTTTATCCATTTTTCACTTTCTGCGATGTTGAACTTGTACTGTAAACGAGGTTCTTGTAAACAGAGGCGTCCCAAACTTTGGGGTGGCTGTGTCTTTTTCATTTTAATTTCCCTAAGCTATAGGACCATAAGTGGCAGTGCCCTAGGCTCTGTTGCTTTGTTTTTTAGATGTTTCAGGAAACACCATACACTTCTCCCGAGTGTCTGTTGGCAATTTACATCCCGCCCATCAGCATAACAAGGCTCCCAGTTCTCCATGGCCTGTCCTGCCTTTCTGGATTTTACACTTTGTTCAGATGGCCCTTTTGACCGGGGGGAAGTGAGACTTCATTGTAGTGCAGATTTCCTTTGCAAGCTTGCTTGGTTGGCCAAAAAGTGCGTATGCGTTTTTTCCTGAATATATTCAGGAAAAAACGCATACGCCCTTTTTGGCCAAGTGCATCATTGTGGACGTTCTGCCTCTTTTCCTATGCTTTCAATGCAATTCCAGTCTACCTCCTGAAATCGGTTTCCTGCAATTCTGCCCCGCTTTCAAGTCCTCTTGGCAGCCTTACTTCAGTCTATTTTTGGACGATAGCTGTCATTTATAACTCTGCAGGTTTGTGAATTACAGTGCCCCTGAGCTCCTTTCTTCAACTCGCTTTCTTGTGACCTGGCCGCAACACCGCAGGATGGCTTCAGGCCTAATCTGGTTCCGGGCCGGCATGCTGAACCTTTGGTTAATTCCTCTTCCTGGTGGGAAATGAGAGTTAAATTTGCCCGTCCAGACACCTCCAGCTAGCCTCTCATTGGTTCTCGCTATTCCTGTTCATCTTCCACAGAAATTGCAAACTGGGCCAAACATTACGTTAAAGGGACTGACTCTCCAAGTGGGGAGAGTGTTAGTAAAGTGTCTGGAATGTTGCACCCGAGTACCAGGGGAGGAAAACTGAGACATATTTGAACACGTCTCCCGATCACATGGTTGATCATTCTCTAAGTTCCACATGCATGTTTTAGCTGAAGGAAGAATACCTTAAACCTGGGTAGTTGAAACCCGTGGAATGGGTACCATGCAATATGACTTCAAAGGGTCTTCATTTGCTCACTGAACCTCTCCAATACTATCACTGCTGCGTTTATGCCCCTGTACACATGCTTGATTCTCTTTCGGAGACATAGCAATTCTTAGGTTTTAAGATACTTACAAGTCAGGTACATTCTTAGGCGTTTAATATGCGGTGTTGAGTCCATTTCGTTGAGCAAGGAGTAGCTCTTGTCTATTCCATATTTGGCTTAAGGAACTTTATCTGTGCTCATTTCAATCTCTGGTTTTATGCAGCACCCCAACTCACCTTTACCCTTAAGCAAGCATAAGTTGTTTTTCTAAATTTGAGACCCTGTTCTGTTCTGTAATTCAGTTCCTGTGTAGCCAAGTTTCCATTCCGTGTATTACTGATATCTTATGATGTTTCTTTTTCTGTGTGACTTATTTCAGTTAGAATCATCATACCTGAATCCACTCATTGTGCTGCTAAGGGCCTGATGACATAGATTTCATTGCTGAATGATATTGCTTTGTAAGTGAATACCACAACTTCTTTATCCATTTTTCACTTTCTGCGATGTTGAACTTGTACTGTAAACGAGGTTCTTGTAAACAGAGCCGTTCCAAACTTTGGGGTGGCTGTGTCTTTTTCATTTTAATTTCCCTAAGCTATAGGACCACAAGTGGAAGTGCCCTAGGCTCTGTTGCTTTGTTTTTTAGATGTTTCAGGAAACACCATACACTTCTCCAGAGTGGTTGTTGGCAATTTACATCCCGCCCATCAGCATAACAAGGCACCCAGTTCTCAATGGCCTGTTGCCTTTCTGGATTTTACACTTTTTTCAGATGGCCCTTTTGACCGGGGAGAAGTGAGACTTCATTGTAGTGCAGATTTCCTTTGCAAGCTTGCTTGGTTGGCCAAAAAGGGCGTATGCGTTTTTTCCTGAATATATTCAGGAAAAAACGCATACGCCCTTTTTGGCCAAGTGCATCATTGTGGACGTTCTGCCTCTTTTCCTATGCTTTCAATGCAATTCCAGTCTACCTCCTGAAATAGGTTTCCTGCAATTCTGCCCCGCTTTCAAGTCCTCTTGGCAGCGTAACTTCAGTCTATTTTTGGACGATAGCTGTCATTTATAACTCTGCACGTTTGTGAATTACAGTGCCCATGAGCTCCTTTCTTCAACTCGCTTTCTTGTGACCTGGCCGCAACACCGCAGGATGGCTTCAGGCCCTAATCTGGTTCCGGCACGGCACACTGAGCCTTTGGTTAATTCCTCTTCCTGGTGGGAAATGAGAGTTAAATTTGCCCGTCCAGACACCTCCAGCTAGCCTCTCATTGGTTCTCGCTATTCCTGTTCATCTTCCGCAGAAATTGCAAACTGGGCCAAACAGGAGGTTAAAGGGACTGACTCTCCAAGTCGGGAGAGTGTTAGTAAAGCGTCTGGAATGTTGCACCCGAGTACCAGGGGAGGAAAACTGAGACATATTTGAACACGTCTCCCGTTCACATGGTTGATCATACTTGGGTTCCACATGCATGTTTTAGCTGAAGGAAGAATACCTTAAACCTGTAGAGTTGAGACCCGTGGAATGGGTACCATGCAATATGACTTCAAAGGGTCTTCATTTGCTCACCGAACCTCTCCAATCCTATCACTGCTGCGTTTATGCCCCTGTACACATGCTTGATTCTCTTTTGGAGACATAGCAATCCATAGGTTTTACGATACTTACTAGTCAGGTACATTCTTAGGCGTTTAATATGGGGTGTTGAGTCCATTTCGTTGAGCAAGGAGTAGCTCTTGTCTATTCCATATTTGGCTTAAGGAACTTTATCTGTGCTCATTTCAATCTCTGGTTTTATGCAACACCCCAACTCACCTTTCCCCTTAAGCAAGCATAAGTTGGTTTTCTAAATTTGAGACCCTGTTCTGTTCTGTAATTCAGTTCCTGTGTAGCCAAGTTTACATTCCGTGTATTACTGATATCTTATGATGTTTCTTTTTCTGTGTGACTTATTTCAGTTAGAATCATCATACCTGAAGCCACTCATTGTGCTGCTAAGGGCCTGATGACATAGATTTCATTGCTAAGTGATATTGCTTTGTAAGTGAATACCACAACTTCTTTATCCATTTTTCACTTTCTGCGATGTTGAACTTGTACTGTAAACGAGGTTCTTGTAAACAGAGGCGTCCCAAACTTTGGGGTGGCTGTGTCTTTTTGATTTTAATTTCCCTAAGCTATAGGACCATAAGTGGCAGTTCCCTAGGCTCTGTTGCTTTGTTTTTTAGATGTTTCAGGAAACACCATACACTTCTCCCGAGTGTCTGTTGGCAATTTACATCCCGCCCATCAGCATAACAAGGCTCCCAGTTCTCCATGGCCTGTCCTGCCTTTCTGGATTTTACACTTTTTTCAGATGGCCCTTTTGACCGGGGGGAAGTGAGACTTCATTGTAGTGCAGATTTCCTTTGCAAGCTTGCTTGGTTGGCCAAAAAGGGCGTATGCGGTTTTTCCTGAATATATTCAGGAAAAAACGCATACGCCCTTTTTGGCCAAGTGCATCATTGTGGACGTTCTGCCTCTTTTCCTATGCTTTCAATGCAATTCCAGTCTACCTCCTGAAATCGGTTTCCTGCAATTCTGCCCCGCTTTCAAGTCCTCTTGGCAGCCTTACTTCAGTCTATTTTTGGACGATAGCTGTCATTTATAACTCTGCAGGTTTGTGAATTACAGTGCCCCTGAGCTCCTTTCTTCAACTCGCTTTCTTGTGACCTGGCCGCAACACCGCAGGATGGCTTCAGGCCTAAACTGGTTCTGGCACGGCATGCTGAGCCTTTGGTTAATTCCTCTTCCTGGTGGGAAATGAGAGTTAAATTTGCCCGTCCAGACACCTCCAGCTAGCCTCTCATTGGTTCTCGCTATTCCTGTTCATCTTCCGCAGAAATTGCAAACTGGGCCAAACAGGAGGTTAAAGGGACTGACTCTCCAAGTGGGGAGAGTGTTAGTAAAGCGTCTGGAATGTTGCACCCGAGTACCAGGGGAGGAAAACTGAGACATATTTGAACACGTCTCCCGATCACATGGTTGATCATACTCTAGGTTCCACATGCATGTTTTAGCTGAAGGAAGAATACCTTAAACCTGGGTAGTTGAAACCCGTGGAATGGGTACCATGCAATATGACTTCAAAGGGTCTTCATTTGCTCACCGAACCTCTCCAATCCTATCACTGCTGCGTTTATGCCCCTGTACACATGCTTGATTCTCTTTCGGAGACATAGCAATTCTTAGGTTTTAAGATACTTACAAGTCAGGTACATTCTTAGGTGTTTAATATGCGGTGTTGAGTCCATTTCGTTGAGCAAGGAGTAGCTCTTGTCTATTCCATATTTGACTTAAGGAACTTTATCTGTGCTCATTTCAATCTCTGGTTTTATGCAGCACCCCAACTCACCTTTCCTCTTAAGCAAGCATAAGTTGGTTTTCTAAATTTGAGACCCTATTCTGTTTTGGAATGCAGTTCCTGTGTAGCCAAGTTTACATTCCGTATATTAGTGATATCTTATGATGTTTCTTTTTCTGTGTGACTTATTTCAGTTAGAATCATCGTACCTGAATCCACTCATTATGCTGCTAAGGGCCTGATGACATAGATTTCATTGCTGAGTGATACTGCATTGTACGTAAGTACCTCAAGTTCTTTATCCATTTTTCATTTTCTGTGATACTGAACTTGTACGGTAAACGAGGTTCTTGTAAACGGAGGCGTCCCAAACTTTGGGGTGGCTGTGTCTTTTTGATTTTAATTTCCCTAAGCTATAGGACCATAAGTGGAAGTGCCCTAGGCTCTGTTGCTTTGTTTTTTAGATGTTTCAGGAAACACCATACACTTCTCCAGAGTGGCTGTTGGCAATTTACATCCCGCCCATCAGCATAAGAAGGCTCCCAGTTCTCCATGACCTGTCGTGCCTTTATGGATTTTACACTTTTTTCAGATGGCCCTTTTGACCAGGTGGAAGTGAGACTTCATTGTAGTGCAGGTTTCCTTTGCATGCTTGCTTGGTTGGCCAAAAAGGGCGTATGCGTTTTTTCCTGAATATATTCAGGAAAAAACGCATACGCCCTTTTTGGCCAAGTGCATCATTTGGACGTTCTGCCTCTTTTCCTATGTTTCAATGCAATTCCAGTCTACCTCCTGAAATCGGTTTCCTGCAATTCTGCCCCGCTTTCAAGTCCTCTTGGCAGCCTTACTTCAGTCTATTTTTGGACGATAGCTGTCATTTATAACTCTGCAGGTTTGTGAATTACAGTGCCCCTGAGCTCCTTTCTTCAACTCGCTTTCTTGTGAGCTGGCCGCAACACCGCAGGATGTCTTCAGGCCCTAATCTGGTTCCGGCACGGCACGCTGAGCCTTTGGTTAATTCCTCTTCCTGGTGGGAAATGAGAGTTAAATTTGCCCGTCCAGACACCTCCAGCTAGTCTCTCATTGGTTCTCGCTATTCCTGTTCATCTTCCGCAGAAGTTGCAAACTGGGCCAAACAGGAGGTTAAAGGGACTGACTCTCCAAGTCGGGAGAGTGTTAGTAAAGCGTCTGGAATGTTGCACCCGAGTACCAGGGTACGAAAACTGAGACATATTTGAACACGTCTCCCGATCACATGGTTGATCATACTCTGGGTTCCACATGCATGTTTTAGCTGAAGGAAGAATACCTAAAACCTGGGTAGTTGAAACCCGTGGAATGGGTACCATGCAATATGACTTCAAAGGGTCTTCATTTGCTCACCGAACCTCTCCAATCCTATCACTGCTGCGTTTATGCCCCTGTACACATGCTTGATTCTCTTTCGGAGACATAGCAATCCATAGGTTTTAAGATACTTACTAGTCAGGTACATTCTTAGGCGTTTAATATGCGGTGTTGAGTCCATTTCGTTGAGCAAGGAGTAGCTCTTGTCTATTCCATATTTGGCTTAAGGAACTTTATCTGTGCTCATTTCAATCTCTGGTTTTATGCAGCACCCCAACTCACCTTTCCCCTTAAGCAAGCATAATTTGGTTCTAAATTTGAGACCCTGTTCTGTTTTGGAATGCAGTTCCTGTGTAGCCAAGTTTACATTCCGTGTATTACTGATATCTTATGATGTTTCTTTTTCTGTGTGACTTATTTCAGTTAGAATCATCGTACCTGAATCCACTCATTATGCTGCGACGGGCCTGATGACATAGATTTCATTGCTGAGTGATACTGCATTGTACGTAAGTACCACAAGTTCTTTATCCATTTTTCACTTTCTGTGATATTGAACTTGTACGGTAAACGAGGTTCTTGTAAACGGAGGCGTCCCAAACTTTGGGGTGGCTGTGTTTTTGATTTTAATTTCCCTAAGCTATAGGACCATAAGTGGAAGTGCCCTAGGCTCTGTTGCTTTGTTTTTTAGATGTTTCAGGAAACACCATACACTTCTCCCAAGTGTCTGTTGGCAATTTACATCCCGCCCATCAGCATAACAAGGCTCCCAGTTCTCCATGGCCTGTCCTGCCTTTCTGGATTTTACACTTTTTTCAGATGGCCCTTTTGACCGGGGGGAAGTGAGACTTCATTGTAGTGCAGATTTCCTTTGCAAGCTTGCTTGGTTGGCCAAAAAGGGCGTATGCGTTTTTTCCTGAATATATTCAGGAAAAAACGCATACGCCGTTTTTGGCCAAGTGCATCATTGTGGACGTTCTGCCTCTTTTCCTATGCTTTCAATGCAATTCCAGTCTACCTCCTGAAATCGGTTTCCTGCAATTCTGCCCCGCTTTCAAGTCCTCTTGGCAGCCTTCCTTCAGTCTATTTTTGGATGATAGCTGTCATTTATAACTCTGCAGGTTTGTGAATTACAGTGCCCCTGAGCTCCTTTCTTCAACTCGCTTTCTTGTGACCTGGCCACAACACCGCAGGATGGCTTCAGGCCCTAATCTGGTTCCGGCACGGCACGCTGAGCCTTTGGTTATTTCCTCTTCCTGGTGGGAAATGAGAGTTAAATTTGCCCGTCCAGACACCTCCAGCTAGCCTCTCATTGGTTCTCGCTATTCCTGTTCATCTTCCGCAGAAATTGCAAACTGGGCCAAACAGGAGGTTAAAGGCGCTGACTCTCCAAGTGGGGAGAGTGTTAGTAAAGCATCTGGAATGTTGCACCCGAGTACCAGGGGAGGAAAACTGAGACATATTTGAACACGTCTCCCGTTCACATGGTTGATCATACTTGGGTTCCTCATGCATGTTTTAGCTGAAGGAAGAATACCTTAAACCTGGAGAGTTGAGACCCGTGTAATGGGTACCATGCAATAAGACTTCAAAGGGTCTTCATTTGCTCACCGAACCTCTCCAATCCTATCACTGCTGCGTTTATGCCCCTGTACACATGCTTGATTCTCTTTCGGAGACATAGCAATCCATAGGTTTTACGATACTTACTAGTCAGGTACATTCTTAGGCGTTTAATATGCGGTGTTGAGTCCATTTCGTTGAGCAAGGAGTAGCTCTTGTCTATTCCATATTTGGCCTAAGGAACTTTATCTGTGCTCATTTCAATCTCTGGTTTTATGCAGCACCCCAACTCACCTTTACCCTTAAGCAAGCATAAGTTGGTTTTCTAAATTTGAGACCCTCTTCTGTTCTGTAATTCAGTTCCTGTGTAGCCAAGTTTACATTCCGTGTATTAGTGATATCTTATGATGTTTCTTTTTCTGTGTGACTTATTTCAGTTAGAATCATCATACCTGAATCCACTCATTGTGCTGCTAAGGGCCTGATGACAATGATTTCATTGCTGAGTGATATTGCTTTGTAAGTGAATACCACAACTTCTTTATCCATTTTTCACTTTCTGCGATGTTGAACTTGTACTGTAAACGAGGTTCTTGTAAACAGAGGCGTCCCAAACTTTGGGGTGGCTGTGTCTTTTTGATTTTAATTTCCCTAAGCTATAGGACCATAAGTGGAAGTGCCCTAGGCTCTGTTGCTTTGTTTTTTAGATGTTTCAGGAAACACCATACACTTCTCCCAAGTGTCTGTTGGCAATTTACATCCCGCCCATCAGCATAACAAGGCTCCCAGTTCTCAATGGCCTGTTGCCTTTCTGGATTTTACACTTTTTTCAGATGGCTCTTTTGACCGGGGGGAAGTGAGACTTCATTGTAGTGCAGATTTCCTTTGCAAGCTTGCTTGGTTGGCCAAAAAGGGCGTATGCGTTTTTTCCTGAATATATTCAGGAAAAAACGCATACGCCCTTTTTGGCCAAGTGCATCATTGTGGACGTTCTGCCTCTTTTCCTATGCTTTCAATGCAATTCCAGTCTACCTCCTGAAATCGGTTTCCTGCAATTCTGCCCCGCTTTCAAGTCCTCTTGGCAGCCTTACTTCAGTCTATTTTTGGACGATAGCTGTCATTTATAACTCTGCAGGTTTGTGAATTACAGTGCTCCTGAGCTCATTTCTTCAACTCGCTTTCTTGTGACCTGGCCGCAACACCGCAGGATGGCTTCAGGCCCTAATCTGGTTCCGGCCCGGCCTGCTGAGCCTTTGGTTAATTCCTCTTCCTGGTGGGAAATGAGAGTTAAATTTGCCCGTCCAGACACCTCCAGCTAGCCTCTCATTGGTTCTCGCTATTCCTGTTCATCTTCCGCAGAAATTGCAAACTGGGCCAAACAGGAGGTTAAAGGGACTGACTCTCCAAGTGGGGAGAGTGTTAGTAAAGCGTCTGGAATGTTGCACCCGAGTACCAGGGGAGGAAAACTGACACATATTTGAACACGTCTCCCGATCACATGGTTGATCATACTCTAGGTTCCACATGCATGTTTTAGCTGAAGGAAGAATACCTTAAACCTGGGTAGTTGAAACCCGTGGAATGGGTACCATGCAATATGACTTCAAAGGGTCTTCATTTGCTCACCGAACCTCTCCAATCCTATCACTGCTGCGTTTATGCCCCTGTACACATGCTTGATTCTCTTTCGTAGACATAGCAATCCATAGGTTTTAAGATACTTACTAGTCAGGTACATTCTTAGGCGTTTAATATGCGGTGTTGAGTCCATTTCGTTGAGCAAGGAGTAGCTCTTGTCTATTCCATATTTGACTTAAGGAACTTTATCTGTGCTCATTTCAATCTCTGGTTTTATGCAGCACCCCAACTCACCTTTAACCTTAAGCAAGCATAAGTTGGTTTTCTAAATTTGAGACCCTGTTCTGTTCTGTAATTCAGTTCCTGTGTAGCCAAGTTTACATTCCGTGTATTACTGATATCTTATGATGTTTCTTTTTCTGTGTGACTTACTTCAGTTAGAATCATCATACCTGAATCCACTCATTGTGCTGTTAAGGGCCTGATGACACAGATTTCATTGCTGAGTGATATTGCTTTGTAAGTAAATACCACAACTTCTTTATCCATTTTTCACTTTCTGCGATGTTGAACTTGTACTGTAAACGAGGTTCTTGTAAACAGAGCCGTTCCAAACTTTGGGGTGGCTGTGTCTTTTTGATTTTAATTTCCCTAAGCTATAGGACCATAAGTGGAAGTGCCCTAGGTTCTGTTGCTTTGTTTTTTAGATGTTTCAGGAAACACCATACACTTCTCCCGAGTGGTTGTTGGCAATTTACATCCCGCCCATCAGCATAATAAGGCTCCCAGTTCTCCATGGCCTGTCCTGCCTTTCTGGATTTTCACTTTTTTCAGATGGCCCTTTTGACCGGGGGGAAGTGAGACTTCATTGTAGTGCAGATTTCCTTTGCAAGCTTGCTTGGTTGGCCAAAAAGGGCGTATGCGTTTTTTCCTGAATATATTCAGGACAAAACGCATACGCCCTTTTTGGCCAAGTGCATCATTGTGGACGTTCTGCCTCTTTTCCTATGCTTTCAATGCAATTCCAGTCTACCTCCTGAAATCGGTTTCCTGCAATTCTGCCCCGCTTTCAAGTCCTCTTGGCAGCCTTACTTCAGTCTATTTTTGGACGATAGCTGTCATTTATAACTCTGCAGGTTTGTGAATTACAGTGCCCCTGAGCTCCTTTCTTCAACTCGCTTTCTTTTGAGCTGGCCGCAACACCGCAGGATGGCTTCAGGCCCTAATCTGGTTCCGGTACGGCACGCTGAGCCTTTGGTTAATTCCTCTTCCTGGTGGGAAATGAGAGTTAAATTTGCCCGTCCAGACACCTCCAGCTAGCCTCTCATTGGTTCTCGCTATTCCTGTTCATCTTCCGCAGAAATTGCAAACTGGGCCAAACAGGAGGTTAAAGGCGCTGACTCTCCAAGTGGGGAGAGTGTTAGTAAAGCGTCTGGAATGTTGCACCCGAGTACCAGGGGAGGAAAACTGAGACATATTTGAACACGTCTCCCGTTCACATGGTTGATCATACTTGGGTTCCACATGCATGTTTTAGCTGAAGGAAGAATACCTTAAACCTGGAGAGTTGAGACCCGTGTAATGGGTACCATGCAATATGACTTCAAAGGGTCTTCATTTGCTCACCGAATCTCTCCAATCCTATCACTGCTGCGTTTATGCCCCTGTACACATGCTTGATTCTCTTTTGGAGACATAGCAATCCATAGGTTTTACGATACTTACTAGTCAGGTACATTCTTAGGCGTTTAATATGCGGTGTTGAGTCCATTTCGTTGAGCAAGGAGTAGCTCTTGTCTATTCCATATTTGACTTAAGGAACTTTATCTGTGCTCATTTCAATCTCTGGTTTTATGCAGCACCCCAACTCACCTTTACCCTTAAGCAAGCATAAGTTGGTTTTCTAAATTTGAGACCCTGTTCTGTTCTGTAATTCAGTTCCTGTGTAGCCAAGTTTACATTCCGTGTATTACTGATATCTTATGATGTTTCTTTTTCTGTGTGACTTAGTTCAGTTAGAATCATCATACCTGAATCCACTCATTGTGATGCTAAGGGCCTGATGACATAGATTTCATTGCTGAGTGATATTGCTTTGTAAGTAAATACCACAACTTTATCCATTTTTCACTTTCTGCGATGTTGAACTTGTACTGTAAACGAGGTTCTTGTAAACAGAGGCGTCCCAAACTTTGGGGTGGCTGTGTCTTTTTCATTTTAATTTCCCTAAGCTATAGGACCATAAGTGGCAGTGCCCTAGGCTCTGTTGCTTTGTTTTTTAGATGTTTCAGGAAACACCATACACTTCTCCCGAGTGTCTGTTGGCAATTTACATCCCGCCCATCAGCATAACAAGGCTCCCAGTTCTCCATGGCCTGTCCTGCCTTTCTGGATTTTACACTTTGTTCAGATGGCCCTTTTGACCGGGGGGAAGTGAGACTTCATTGTAGTGCAGATTTCCTTTGCAAGCTTGCTTGGTTGGCCAAAAAGTGCGTATGCGTTTTTTCCTGAATATATTCAGGAAAAAACGCATACGCCCTTTTTGGCCAAGTGCATCATTGTGGACGTTCTGCCTCTTTTCCTATGCTTTCAATGCAATTCCAGTCTACCTCCTGAAATCGGTTTCCTGCAATTCTGCCCCGCTTTCAAGTCCTCTTGGCAGCCTTACTTCAGTCTATTTTTGGACGATAGCTGTCATTTATAACTCTGCAGGTTTGTGAATTACAGTGCCCCTGAGCTCCTTTCTTCAACTCGCTTTCTTGTGACCTGGCCGCAACACCGCAGGATGGCTTCAGGCCTAATCTGGTTCCGGGCCGGCATGCTGAACCTTTGGTTAATTCCTCTTCCTGGTGGGAAATGAGAGTTAAATTTGCCCGTCCAGACACCTCCAGCTAGCCTCTCATTGGTTCTCGCTATTCCTGTTCATCTTCCACAGAAATTGCAAACTGGGCCAAACATTACGTTAAAGGGACTGACTCTCCAAGTGGGGAGAGTGTTAGTAAAGTGTCTGGAATGTTGCACCCGAGTACCAGGGGAGGAAAACTGAGACATATTTGAACACGTCTCCCGATCACATGGTTGATCATTCTCTAAGTTCCACATGCATGTTTTAGCTGAAGGAAGAATACCTTAAACCTGGGTAGTTGAAACCCGTGGAATGGGTACCATGCAATATGACTTCAAAGGGTCTTCATTTGCTCACTGAACCTCTCCAATACTATCACTGCTGCGTTTATGCCCCTGTACACATGCTTGATTCTCTTTCGGAGACATAGCAATTCTTAGGTTTTAAGATACTTACAAGTCAGGTACATTCTTAGGCGTTTAATATGCGGTGTTGAGTCCATTTCGTTGAGCAAGGAGTAGCTCTTGTCTATTCCATATTTGGCTTAAGGAACTTTATCTGTGCTCATTTCAATCTCTGGTTTTATGCAGCACCCCAACTCACCTTTACCCTTAAGCAAGCATAAGTTGTTTTTCTAAATTTGAGACCCTGTTCTGTTCTGTAATTCAGTTCCTGTGTAGCCAAGTTTCCATTCCGTGTATTACTGATATCTTATGATGTTTCTTTTTCTGTGTGACTTATTTCAGTTAGAATCATCATACCTGAATCCACTCATTGTGCTGCTAAGGGCCTGATGACATAGATTTCATTGCTGAATGATATTGCTTTGTAAGTGAATACCACAACTTCTTTATCCATTTTTCACTTTCTGCGATGTTGAACTTGTACTGTAAACGAGGTTCTTGTAAACAGAGCCGTTCCAAACTTTGGGGTGGCTGTGTCTTTTTCATTTTAATTTCCCTAAGCTATAGGACCACAAGTGGAAGTGCCCTAGGCTCTGTTGCTTTGTTTTTTAGATGTTTCAGGAAACACCATACACTTCTCCAGAGTGGTTGTTGGCAATTTACATCCCGCCCATCAGCATAACAAGGCACCCAGTTCTCAATGGCCTGTTGCCTTTCTGGATTTTACACTTTTTTCAGATGGCCCTTTTGACCGGGGAGAAGTGAGACTTCATTGTAGTGCAGATTTCCTTTGCAAGCTTGCTTGGTTGGCCAAAAAGGGCGTATGCGTTTTTTCCTGAATATATTCAGGAAAAAACGCATACGCCCTTTTTGGCCAAGTGCATCATTGTGGACGTTCTGCCTCTTTTCCTATGCTTTCAATGCAATTCCAGTCTACCTCCTGAAATAGGTTTCCTGCAATTCTGCCCCGCTTTCAAGTCCTCTTGGCAGCGTAACTTCAGTCTATTTTTGGACGATAGCTGTCATTTATAACTCTGCACGTTTGTGAATTACAGTGCCCATGAGCTCCTTTCTTCAACTCGCTTTCTTGTGACCTGGCCGCAACACCGCAGGATGGCTTCAGGCCCTAATCTGGTTCCGGCACGGCACACTGAGCCTTTGGATAATTCCTCTTCCTGGTGGGAAATGAGAGTTAAATTTGCCCGTCCAGACACCTCCAGCTAGCCTCTCATTGGTTCTCGCTATTCCTGTTCATCTTCCGCAGAAATTGCAAACTGGGCCAAACAGGAGGTTAAAGGGACTGACTCTCCAAGTCGGGAGAGTGTTAGTAAAGCGTCTGGAATGTTGCACCCGAGTACCAGGGGAGGAAAACTGAGACATATTTGAACACGTCTCCCGTTCACATGGTTGATCATACTTGGGTTCCACATGCATGTTTTAGCTGAAGGAAGAATACCTTAAACCTGTAGAGTTGAGACCCGTGGAATGGGTACCATGCAATATGACTTCAAAGGGTCTTCATTTGCTCACCGAACCTCTCCAATCCTATCACTGCTGCGTTTATGCCCCTGTACACATGCTTGATTCTCTTTTGGAGACATAGCAATCCATAGGTTTTACGATACTTACTAGTCAGGTACATTCTTAGGCGTTTAATATGGGGTGTTGAGTCCATTTCGTTGAGCAAGGAGTAGCTCTTGTCTATTCCATATTTGGCTTAAGGAACTTTATCTGTGCTCATTTCAATCTCTGGTTTTATGCAACACCCCAACTCACCTTTCCCCTTAAGCAAGCATAAGTTGGTTTTCTAAATTTGAGACCCTGTTCTGTTCTGTAATTCAGTTCCTGTGTAGCCAAGTTTACATTCCGTGTATTACTGATATCTTATGATGTTTCTTTTTCTGTGTGACTTATTTCAGTTAGAATCATCATACCTGAAGCCACTCATTGTGCTGCTAAGGGCCTGATGACATAGATTTCATTGCTAAGTGATATTGCTTTGTAAGTGAATACCACAACTTCTTTATCCATTTTTCACTTTCTGCGATGTTGAACTTGTACTGTAAACGAGGTTCTTGTAAACAGAGGCGTCCCAAACTTTGGGGTGGCTGTGTCTTTTTGATTTTAATTTCCCTAAGCTATAGGACCATAAGTGGCAGTTCCCTAGGCTCTGTTGCTTTGTTTTTTAGATGTTTCAGGAAACACCATACACTTCTCCCGAGTGTCTGTTGGCAATTTACATCCCGCCCATCAGCATAACAAGGCTCCCAGTTCTCCATGGCCTGTCCTGCCTTTCTGGATTTTACACTTTTTTCAGATGGCCCTTTTGACCGGGGGGAAGTGAGACTTCATTGTAGTGCAGATTTCCTTTGCAAGCTTGCTTGGTTGGCCAAAAAGGGCGTATGCGGTTTTTCCTGAATATATTCAGGAAAAAACGCATACGCCCTTTTTGGCCAAGTGCATCATTGTGGACGTTCTGCCTCTTTTCCTATGCTTTCAATGCAATTCCAGTCTACCTCCTGAAATCGGTTTCCTGCAATTCTGCCCCGCTTTCAAGTCCTCTTGGCAGCCTTACTTCAGTCTATTTTTGGACGATAGCTGTCATTTATAACTCTGCAGGTTTGTGAATTACAGTGCCCCTGAGCTCCTTTCTTCAACTCGCTTTCTTGTGACCTGGCCGCAACACCGCAGGATGGCTTCAGGCCTAAACTGGTTCTGGCACGGCATGCTGAGCCTTTGGTTAATTCCTCTTCCTGGTGGGAAATGAGAGTTAAATTTGCCCGTCCAGACACCTCCAGCTAGCCTCTCATTGGTTCTCGCTATTCCTGTTCATCTTCCGCAGAAATTGCAAACTGGGCCAAACAGGAGGTTAAAGGGACTGACTCTCCAAGTGGGGAGAGTGTTAGTAAAGCGTCTGGAATGTTGCACCCGAGTACCAGGGGAGGAAAACTGAGACATATTTGAACACGTCTCCCGATCACATGGTTGATCATACTCTAGGTTCCACATGCATGTTTTAGCTGAAGGAAGAATACCTTAAACCTGGGTAGTTGAAACCCGTGGAATGGGTACCATGCAATATGACTTCAAAGGGTCTTCATTTGCTCACCGAACCTCTCCAATCCTATCACTGCTGCGTTTATGCCCCTGTACACATGCTTGATTCTCTTTCGGAGACATAGCAATTCTTAGGTTTTAAGATACTTACAAGTCAGGTACATTCTTAGGTGTTTAATATGCGGTGTTGAGTCCATTTCGTTGAGCAAGGAGTAGCTCTTGTCTATTCCATATTTGACTTAAGGAACTTTATCTGTGCTCATTTCAATCTCTGGTTTTATGCAGCACCCCAACTCACCTTTCCTCTTAAGCAAGCATAAGTTGGTTTTCTAAATTTGAGACCCTATTCTGTTTTGGAATGCAGTTCCTGTGTAGCCAAGTTTACATTCCGTATATTAGTGATATCTTATGATGTTTCTTTTTCTGTGTGACTTATTTCAGTTAGAATCATCGTACCTGAATCCACTCATTATGCTGCTAAGGGCCTGATGACATAGATTTCATTGCTGAGTGATACTGCATTGTACGTAAGTACCTCAAGTTCTTTATCCATTTTTCATTTTCTGTGATACTGAACTTGTACGGTAAACGAGGTTCTTGTAAACGGAGGCGTCCCAAACTTTGGGGTGGCTGTGTCTTTTTGATTTTAATTTCCCTAAGCTATAGGACCATAAGTGGAAGTGCCCTAGGCTCTGTTGCTTTGTTTTTTAGATGTTTCAGGAAACACCATACACTTCTCCAGAGTGGCTGTTGGCAATTTACATCCCGCCCATCAGCATAAGAAGGCTCCCAGTTCTCCATGACCTGTCGTGCCTTTATGGATTTTACACTTTTTTCAGATGGCCCTTTTGACCAGGTGGAAGTGAGACTTCATTGTAGTGCAGGTTTCCTTTGCATGCTTGCTTGGTTGGCCAAAAAGGGCGTATGCGTTTTTTCCTGAATATATTCAGGAAAAAACGCATACGCCCTTTTTGGCCAAGTGCATCATTTGGACGTTCTGCCTCTTTTCCTATGTTTCAATGCAATTCCAGTCTACCTCCTGAAATCGGTTTCCTGCAATTCTGCCCCGCTTTCAAGTCCTCTTGGCAGCCTTACTTCAGTCTATTTTTGGACGATAGCTGTCATTTATAACTCTGCAGGTTTGTGAATTACAGTGCCCCTGAGCTCCTTTCTTCAACTCGCTTTCTTGTGAGCTGGCCGCAACACCGCAGGATGTCTTCAGGCCCTAATCTGGTTCCGGCACGGCACGCTGAGCCTTTGGTTAATTCCTCTTCCTGGTGGGAAATGAGAGTTAAATTTGCCCGTCCAGACACCTCCAGCTAGTCTCTCATTGGTTCTCGCTATTCCTGTTCATCTTCCGCAGAAGTTGCAAACTGGGCCAAACAGGAGGTTAAAGGGACTGACTCTCCAAGTCGGGAGAGTGTTAGTAAAGCGTCTGGAATGTTGCACCCGAGTACCAGGGTACGAAAACTGAGACATATTTGAACACGTCTCCCGATCACATGGTTGATCATACTCTGGGTTCCACATGCATGTTTTAGCTGAAGGAAGAATACCTAAAACCTGGGTAGTTGAAACCCGTGGAATGGGTACCATGCAATATGACTTCAAAGGGTCTTCATTTGCTCACCGAACCTCTCCAATCCTATCACTGCTGCGTTTATGCCCCTGTACACATGCTTGATTCTCTTTCGGAGACATAGCAATCCATAGGTTTTAAGATACTTACTAGTCAGGTACATTCTTAGGCGTTTAATATGCGGTGTTGAGTCCATTTCGTTGAGCAAGGAGTAGCTCTTGTCTATTCCATATTTGGCTTAAGGAACTTTATCTGTGCTCATTTCAATCTCTGGTTTTATGCAGCACCCCAACTCACCTTTCCCCTTAAGCAAGCATAATTTGGTTCTAAATTTGAGACCCTGTTCTGTTTTGGAATGCAGTTCCTGTGTAGCCAAGTTTACATTCCGTGTATTACTGATATCTTATGATGTTTCTTTTTCTGTGTGACTTATTTCAGTTAGAATCATCGTACCTGAATCCACTCATTATGCTGCGACGGGCCTGATGACATAGATTTCATTGCTGAGTGATACTGCATTGTACGTAAGTACCACAAGTTCTTTATCCATTTTTCACTTTCTGTGATATTGAACTTGTACGGTAAACGAGGTTCTTGTAAACGGAGGCGTCCCAAACTTTGGGGTGGCTGTGTTTTTGATTTTAATTTCCCTAAGCTATAGGACCATAAGTGGAAGTGCCCTAGGCTCTGTTGCTTTGTTTTTTAGATGTTTCAGGAAACACCATACACTTCTCCCAAGTGTCTGTTGGCAATTTACATCCCGCCCATCAGCATAACAAGGCTCCCAGTTCTCCATGGCCTGTCCTGCCTTTCTGGATTTTACACTTTTTTCAGATGGCCCTTTTGACCGGGGGGAAGTGAGACTTCATTGTAGTGCAGATTTCCTTTGCAAGCTTGCTTGGTTGGCCAAAAAGGGCGTATGCGTTTTTTCCTGAATATATTCAGGAAAAAACGCATACGCCGTTTTTGGCCAAGTGCATCATTGTGGACGTTCTGCCTCTTTTCCTATGCTTTCAATGCAATTCCAGTCTACCTCCTGAAATCGGTTTCCTGCAATTCTGCCCCGCTTTCAAGTCCTCTTGGCAGCCTTCCTTCAGTCTATTTTTGGATGATAGCTGTCATTTATAACTCTGCAGGTTTGTGAATTACAGTGCCCCTGAGCTCCTTTCTTCAACTCGCTTTCTTGTGACCTGGCCGCAACACCGCAGGATGTCTTCAGGCCCTAATCTGGTTCTGGCACGGCATTCTGAGCCTTTGGTTAATTCCTCTTCCTGGTGGGAAATGAGAGTTAAATTTGCCCATCCAGACACCTCCAGCTAGTCTCTCATTGATTCTCGCTATTCCTGTTCATCTTCCGCAGAAATTGCAAACTGGGCCAAACAGGATGTTAAAGGGACTGACTCTCCAAGTGGGGAGAGTGTTAGTAAGCATCTGGAATGTTGCACCCGAGTACCAGGGAACGAAAACTGAGACATATTTGAACACGTCTCCCGATCACATGGTTGATCATACTCTAGGTTCCACATGCATGTTTTAGCTGAAGGAAGAATACCTTAAACCTGGGTAGTTGAAACCCATGGAATGGGTACCATGCAATATGACTTCAAAGGGTCTTCATTTGCTCACGAACCTCTCCAGTCCTATCACTGCTGCGTTTATGCCCCTGTACACATGCTTGATTCTCTTTTGGAGACATAGCAATCCATAGGTTTTAAGATACTTAGTAGTCAGGTACATTCTTAGGCGTTTAATATGCGGTGTTGAGTCCATTTCGTTGAGCAAGGAGTAGCTCTTGTCTATTCCATATTTGGCTTAAGGAACTTTATCTGTGCCCATTTCAATCTCTGGTTTTATGCAGCACCCCAACTCACCTTTCCTCTTAAGCAAGCATAAGTTGGTTTTCTAAATTTGAGACCCTGTTCTGTTCTGTAATTCAGTTCCTGTCTAGCCAGGTTTACATTCCGTGTATTACTGATATCTTATGATGTTTCTTTTTCTGTGTGACTTATTTCAGTTAGAATCATCATACCTGAATCCACTCATTGTGCTGCTAAGGGCCTGATGACATAGATTTCATTGCTGAGTGTTATTGCTTTGTAAGTAAATACCACAGCTTCTTTATCCATTTTTCATTTTCTGCGATGTTGAACTTGTACTGTAAACGAGGTTCTTGTAAACAGAGCCATCCCAAACTTTGGGGTGGCTGTGTCTTTTTTATTTTAATTTCCCTAAGCTATAGGACCATAAGTGGAAGTGCCCTAGGCTCTGTTGTTTTGTTTTTTCGATGTTTCAGGAAACACCATACACTTCTCCCGAGTGTCTGTTGGCAATTTACATCCCGCCCATCAGCATAACAAGGCTCCCAGTTCTCCATGGCCTGTCCTGCCTTTCTGGATTTTACACTTTTTTCAGATGGCCCTTTTGACCAGGAGGAAGTGAGACTTCATTGTAGTGCAGATTTCCTTTGCAAGCTTGCTTGGTTGGCCAAAAAGGGCGTATGCGTTTTTTCCTGAATATATTCAGGAAAAAACGCATACGCCCTTTTTGGCCAAGTGCATCATTGTGGACGTTCTGCCTCTTTTCCTATGCTTTCAATGCAATTCCAGTCTACCTCCTAAAATCGGTTTCCTGCAATGCTGCCCCGCTTTCAAGTCCTCTTGGCAGCCTTACTTCAGTATATTTTTGGACGATAGCTGTCATTTATAACTCTGCAGGTTTGTGAATTACAGTGCCCCTGAGCTCCTTTCTTCAACTCGTTTTCTTGTGACCTGGCTGCAACACCGCTGGATGGCTTCAGGCCCTAATCTGGTTCCGGCACGGCATGCTGAGCCTTTGGTTATTTCCTCTTTCTGGTGGGAAATGAGAGTTAAATTTGCCCGTCCAGACACCTCCAGCTAGTCTCTCATTGGTTCTCCCTATTCCTGTTCATCTTCCGCAGAAATTGCAAACGGGGCCAAACAGGAGGTTAAAGGTGCTGACTCTCCAAGTGGGTAGAGTGTTAGTAAAGCGTCTGGAATGTTGCACCCGAGTACCAGGGGAGGAAAACTGAGACATATTTGAACACGTCTCCCGTTCACACGGTTGATCATACTCTGGGTTCCACATGCATGTTTTAGCTGAAGGAAGAATACCTTAAACCTGGAAAGTTGAGACCCGTGTAATGGGTACCATGCAATATGACTTCAAAGGATCTTCATTTGCTCACCGAACCTCTCCAATCCTATCACTGCTGCGTTTATGCCCCTGTACACACGCTTGATCCTCTTTTGGAGACATAGCAATCCATAGGTTTTAAGATACTTACTAGTCAGGTACATTCTTAGGCGTTTAATATGGGGTGTTGAGTCCATTTCGTTGAGCAAGGAGTAGCTCTTGTCTATTCCATATTTGGCTTAAGGAACTTTATCTGTGCTCATTTCAATCTCTGGTTTTATGCAGCACCCCAACTCACCTTCCCCCTTAAGCAAGCATAAGTTGGTTTTCTAAACTTGAGACACTGTTCTGTTTTGTAATTCAGTTCATGTGTAGCCAAGTTCACATTCTGTGTATTAGTGATACCTTATGATGTTTCTTTTCTGTGTGACTTATTTCAGATCGAATCATCATACCTGAATCCACTCATTATGCTGCTATGGGCCTGATGACATAGATTTCATTGCTGAGTGATATTGCATTGTACGTAAGTACCACAAGTTCTTTATCCATTTTTCACTTTCTGCGATGTTGAACTTGTACTGTAAACGAGGTTCTTGTAAACAGATCCGTCCCAAACTTTGGGGTGGCTGTGTCTTTTTGATTTTAATTTCCCTAAGCTATAGGACCATAAGTGGAAGTGCCCTAGGCTCTGTTGCTTTGTTTTTTAGATGTTTCAGGAAACACCATACACTTCTCCAGAGTGGCTGTTGGCAATTTACATCCCGCCCATCAGCATAAGAAGGCTCCCAGTTCTCCATGGCCTGTCGTGCCTTTATGGATTTTACACTTTTTTCAGATGGCCCTTTTGACCGGGGGGAAGTGAGACTTCATTGTAGTGCAGGTTTCCTTTGCAAGCTTGCTTGGTTGGCCAAAAAGTGCGTATGCGTTTTTTCCTGAATATATTCAGGAAAAAACGCATACGCCCTTTTTGACCAAGTGCATCATTGTCGAGTTTCTGACTCTCTTCATATGCTTTCAATGCAATTCCAGTCTACCTCCTGAAATCGGTTTCCTGCAATTCTGCCTTGCTTTCAATGCCTCTTCATAGCCTTACCTCAATATATTTTTTAAAAATAGTTGGCCTTTATAACTCTGCAGGTTTTTGAATTGCAGTGGCCCTTAGCTCCATTTTTTAGCTCTTTTTTTTGTGGTATTGCCCCATAACCACAGGATTCCTTGAAGCCCTATTTTTCTTCTGGGGCACCTGCTGTGCCTTTGGTTAATTCTTCTTACTGATGTGATATTAGAGTGACATGTGCCCATTGAAACCGCTACAGCTAGTTCCTCACTGGTTCCCCCTATTCCCATTCATCCTCTGCACTAACTGCAGACTGTGCGATACCAGAAATTAAAGGCATTGACTCCATGTGGGGATGTTGTTAGTAAAGCGGCTGGAATGTCGATCCGGAGCCCCAGGAGAGGAAAAATGAGGTGCGTTTTAGAAACCTTTCCCGATCATATGGTATACCAGTCGCTGGGTTTCCCAAGCATGGTTTAGCTGTAGGAAGATTCCCTTCAACCTGGAGTGTTGGGACCCTTGGACTGAGTAGCATGAAGTATTGCATTAAACTTTCGGCAGTT
Organism: Delphinus delphis; assembly: GCF_949987515.2. Lineage (NCBI taxonomy): Eukaryota > Metazoa > Chordata > Mammalia > Artiodactyla > Delphinidae > Delphinus > Delphinus delphis. The sequence goes on along the minus strand of NC_082685.1, from coordinate 898,816 downwards.
GCTCACCAAAGCTCACCAATCCTGTCAGCCCCAAGTGTCCAGCCTTATGTCTTATCCAGCTGTGGGTTTATATGTGGTCAATCCAGGTTGCATCACAGCCCCTGAGCGAATTTTGTAAGAATTTTTCTCTCTTTCATTGTTTCAGCGTTTTGTTTTTAAAATTTATTTCTATAATGGGGTTTAGCTCCTTTTCACTGCTGTGTTTGTGCCACTCTGCACACACTTGATTCCCTTATGGAGATATATCAATACATGGGTTTTAAGATTCTTATTCCTCAGATATATTTCTCTGCGGTGTATAGGGTGTGTTGAGGCCAGTTCATTGAGCAAGGTGTAGATCTTGTCTAATACCTATTTGGTTTATTGAACGGTATCTGTGCTAATTTCAAACTCTGGTTTTATGCATCACCCCAACTCTCCTTTCCCCTTAAGCTGACATAAGTGTGTTTTCTAAATGTGAGACACTGTTCTGTTCTGTAATTCATTTCTTGTGCAGCCATATTTACCCTCCCTCTATAAGTGATATCTTATGATATGTTTCTTTTTCTGTTTGACTTATTTCAAGTAGTATTATCGGACCTAAATCCACTCTTTATCCTTCTACTAGCCTTATTACATTGATTTCATGGTGAAGAGATATTCCATTGTACATAAGTACCACATCTTCTTTATCCATTGTTCTCTTTCCTGGGATATTTAAGGTGTACTGAAGTTGAGGTTCTTGTAAACAGAGTAGCCCTAAACTGTGGTGTGCTTGTGTCTTGTTGATTTTTAGACTTCCCTAGATATACTCCCATGATTGGAAGAGTCCTATGCTCTGTAGCTCTGTTTTTTAGATGATTTAGGAACCACCATACGCTTCTTCAGAGTGGCTCTCGGCAGTTCACACACTGCCCATCAGCGTATAAAGGCTCCCTGTTCTCCATGGCCTGTCCTGCATTTCTGGTTTTTACAATTTTTTAGGATGGCCCTTTTGACCGGTGGGAAGTGAGACTTCTTTGTTGTGCACATTTGCATTGCTTGCTTGCTTCGTTGCCCATAAAGTGCGTATGCGTTTTTTCCTGGATATAATCAGGAAAAAACGCATACGCCCTTTTGGGCCAACTGCATCATTGTCGAAATTCTGCCGCTTTTCATGTGCGTTAAAGACGAGTCCAATCTATCTCTTGAAATCTGTTTCTTGCAATTCTGTCTTGCATTCAGATCCTCTTCTTTGCCTTACCTCAACATATTTTTGGACGTTAGTTTTCATTTATAACTCTGCAGGTTTGTGAATTGCAGTGACCCTGAGCTCCATTTTTTAAGTTGCTCTTTTGTGAGCTGGCCTCAAACCCGCAGGATTGCTTCAGGCCCTATTTTGGCTCCGGCGAGGCAGGCTGAGCCTTCCTTTAATTCTTACTCTTAATGGGAAATTAGAGTGATATGTGCCCGTCCAAACCCCTACAACTCTTCTCTCATTGGTTCCCCCTCTTCCCGTTCATCCTCCTCACAATTTGCAAAATGTGTGAAACAGAAGTTTAAATGTGCTGATTCTCCAAGTGGGGAGATTCTAAGTAGCGTGGCTGGAATGGTGAACAGGAGCACCAGGAGAGGATAAATGAGGTGCATTTTAGACACATCTCCCGATCACATGGTGTACAGTCCTCTGGGTTTTCCATGCATGTTTTAGCTGTAGGAAGATCCCTTGAACCTGCAGATTTGGGACCCATTGAATGGGTACCAGGTAGTATTACTTTAAAGGGTGTGCATTTCCTCACCCAACCTCACATTTCTCTTAGCGCAAACAGTTTCCAGCCTTATGTCTCATCCTGCTGTGGATCTAGATGTGTTCAATCCATGTTGCATCACCGTCCCTGAGGAAAAGTTGTAAGAGGTTTTCTCTGTCTCTCTGTCGTTTATTTTTTTCAATTTATTACTATATTGGTTACAGCTGATTTTCAAAGCTCTGTTTCTTGCTGCTGTACATCCACTTGATTCACGTACAGAGAGACATCAATAAATTCTTTTTCAGATTCTTACCAGTCGTATATATTCTTTTCCGGTGACTTGAGTGTGCTGAGTGCAGTTCTTTTAGCTACCGTGTAGGCCTTGTTGATTATCAGTTTGGTATTTGGAATGGTATCTTTGCTAATTTCAACCTCCTGGATGATGCCTCACCCCTCCCCACCTTTCCCGTTTAGCAGCCTTATGCGTGTTTTCTACATATTTGACTATGTTTTTGTTTTGTAATTTATTTCATGTGTAGCCATTTTGGATTCCACCTTTAAGTGATATCTTATGATATGTGTCTTTTTCTTTTTGAATTCTGTCACTTAGAATGATCATACGTAACTCCTCCGGAGTTGTTACAACTGGCCATATTTCATTGATTTCCAGGCTGAATAATATTCCACTCTACCTAAGTACCACATCTCTATCCATTTTTCCCCTCCAGAGACATTTAAGTTATATCCTAGTCGAGGATCTTTTAAACAGAGAGGGGGTAAACATTGGGGTGCCTGTGTCCTCTCGATTTTTGTTTTTCCCAAGATATACGCCCATGAGTGCAAGTGCCCTATGCTCTGTAGCTCATTTTTTAGATGCTTTAGTAAACACAATACACTTCTCCAGAATGGCCGTTGGCAATATACATTTCCACTATAAGTCTCACAGGGCTCCCTCTTCTCGTTGCCCTGTCCTGCATTTCTGTTGTTTACGCTTTATGAGGATGGCTCTTCTGACTGACGCGAAGTGATATCTTTTGTAGTATTGACTTCCAGTGCCCACCTGTTTGGTTGGCTAAAAAAGTGTATGCCCTTTTCTTGAATATATACAGAAAAGAACGCATACACCCTTTTTGGCCACCTGCAATGTTGGCAATGTTCAGCTCCTTTTCTTGTGCTTAATGGCGAGTCCTTTCTACCTCCTCAAATCCCTTTCCTGCCATTCTCCCTTGCTTACAAGTCCTTTTCTCTGACTTTCCTCAAGACATTTTTCAGTGATGGATATTTTCAACTCTGCAGTTTTGTGAATTTTACTGCCCCTGAGTTCCATTGTTCAACTCGTGTTTATGGGAACTGGCCACAAAGCAGCGGGATTTCCTCAAGCCCTATACTGTTTCCATGGGCAACCCTAGCCTTTGGTCAATTCGTCTTCCTGATTGGAAATTAGAGTGACATGTGCCTGTCTGAACACCTAGGACTTGTCTCTCATTGTTCCTCATCCTTCCGCTTCATCCTCTGGACAAATTCCAAACTGTACGCAACAGGATGTTGACAGTGCTGACATCTCCAAGTGGGGAGACTGTTAGTAAAGACGCTGGAGGGGTGAACCCGAGCACCAGGAGATGAGGAGATGAGATGCCTTTTCCAAACTCTTCCCGATCAGATGGTATACCATCCTCTGGGTGTGACAGACATGTTTTAGCAGTAGGAAGAGTCCCATTCATGTAAGGAGAACACCAGGGCTTTTTCAAAATCAGTGTCTCCCCGAAACCCAAACTGGGGAAGTTTTTAAGCTACGGCTACACATATGTTCATTAAGGGCCTTGGGAAGTAGGCAGAGTCCAAACTTTAGATGATTGAAGTCTTCAGGGTCAGAAGCACTCACCACCAGCTTCCCTTAGGCTACACTTTAACTGTCATTGATAGATGATGTCAATAAAAATATCTATTCTTTTTCAGATTATTTCCCCTTATAGGTTATTGCAAAATGTTGAGTGTAGTTCCCTGTGCTATACAGTAGTTCCTTGTTGATGATCTATTTTATACATAGCAGTGTGTATGTGTTCATTCCAAACTGTTAATTTATCCCTCCTCCCACCTTTCCCCTTTGGTAATAATAAATTATAAGATTTTATACTTCTCAGAAATGGGGGAGCTGAAAGAGAGGTATCATTTTCAATGGAAAAGCATTTAAAACAAGATTGAAGGTTTAACCAAGATTATTAGCTGTACATCCTTGGAAAGAAATCACTTCGTTTCTCTAATATTGACCTGACAAATAAGACAAACCTTTTCACTGAACTTGCTTATAAAAAGTGATGGAAATATCAAATGGAAGTGTTAAAAACATCTTATTTTACCCGAGCCTTATACACTGTTCTATGTTAACTACAGTTTGGCTCACATATCTGTTCATTGAGGTTACAATAGTCTCAATTTCTGTTACTGATCCTCCAGAGTGGACCCCAACAAGTGTCCCCCTGCCCAGTGTCATTGGGGCCAACAGATCGAGACTGAGTTTGGTTCACAAGCAAAGGAAACTTTATATTTTGATCAGAGAATGGAGAGGTGAGAGCATGCACTACCCCGTGGGCTGTGGGCTGGGCTGCTGTGTAGAGATCCTGTCAGAGTCAGTGGGAGGGAGGGAGGCGGCGGAGCTCTCGAGGGCCGGGTTGGCTGTAGCTCAGGCTCTATATCGTGGAGTCTGCACTGGGCCCCAGGAGCTGAGGTGTCGACCCAGCCATTCTGCACTAGGAAATCTGGTCTGAAGTGCCGGGTGTGGAACCTCTGCATGCGGGACCCTAGGAGCACGTGAAATTAGACAAAGCACAAAGGATAAAAAAGGTTAGACTTGACTTTATTGCCCAGATTCTATTTTTATCTCCCAGGGATTTTTAATGGGCTTTGCTGGGGACAAACCCCTCCTCTGCCTTTTGTCCCGTTCCTCATTCTTGGAGTGCTGAGGGTGCAGACCCTTCTTCTGTAACTGCTGAGTGCTGAGTTGGGAGCCCTCATACCCTGGGGCGAGGGTCAGAGCTTCTCCCCAGCAGCCTCCCGGTGACGTTGATTGTCCCCAGGACCCCTGCCTCCCTGCTCGTCCACCTGAGCACCAGCATTGGAAGTGTTATAGATTCTAATGACCTTTAAGGGTCCAGGAAAGAGATGTGCAGAGACGCTGTGGGGGCCGGTTTCACCCCGCCCCACATTTGTTCGGCCACCTTAGGCTGACCGTCTCTGCCAGCCTAGATGCTCTGACCAGTAGTCTGCGCTTTCTTCAGTTAGGCCCCTGAATTAACGTACAAACAGCACCAGGTGTCAGAGCCCTGCCCGCTCAACTCCCAGACAGTCCAGGGTCAGTGGTGACCAAGGACCATGATGGCTACTGAGTCAACAGCCTTTTGAAGTAAACAGGAGTCCAGCCGGTCTTATTGGCCACCATCATCACGGTGTCTGTAGGCTTTTCTATGGTGACAGTGTGGTATACTGTTCCCCCGCCAAGATTATTAGCTCCCCTCTGGGTGCAGTAAGTCCTGCAAGCAGTAGTCTACTCTTTTGGGACACACTCTTGTTGTTTTATGAGAGAAACTCCAGGTCAAGTGATGTTCACACGAGTCGTCATGGTGCCCTGTTGCCCCCGGTTATCTCTCTGGATGTTGGAGTTGGAGGGCCTCCTCACTCGAGGTCGGTGTGCCCACGGAGCGAACCCTGCAACTTCAGGGCATGGTTGGTGGTTAGGATCACCACGTGGGGTCCTTTTCCCTTAGGAGGGAGGTGGCCTTTTGGGCTGCTGATTTCCAGGTTTTTAGATACCGCCAGTATCTTGGCCAGATGTGGCAGTGGGCCAAGCCCCTTAGTGACCGTAGTTTATCCTACCTGGATGGCATTCTTGCATTGTTCCATTTCAAGTGGTCCCAGTTTTTGCACTAATTCTCCAATGGCGATTCACCTTTCACCGGGAATGTAAAGGTCAAAGGGTTTAGCTAAATTAGGGAGTTCCAGGGCAAGGGTCTGAATTGACTGCTCTTTCCATTCTTGAAAGGCCACTTCTGGATTCTATTCAAAAGGATCATCATCTTTTCCTTTCAGTGTTTCATATAGAGGCCCAGCTAGTAGACTGTAGTTAGGGATCCAGAAGCAGCAAACCCTGGCCTCCCCAGGAACCCCTAAGCTGTCTTCTAGTTTTAGAAAGGGGTAAGGCTGAAAATGGTTTCTTCCCTTTCCTGGGATGGGCTTCTCTGACCTTCTGTGAGAATGAAGCCCAGGCAGGTCACCGCAGTCTGTGATATTTGAGCTTTTTCTTGGACAACTTCTATCCTTTATTGGCTTGGTAGTTCAGAGGCCTCCTTAGTAGGGCTGGTGATCAGAATGTCGTCTGCATATTGAAGGAGGGTTTCCTTTTCCAGAGGTAGAACTTTTAGGTCTTTAGCTAAGCTTTCCCCAAAGATGGTGTGGGAATTTTTGCACCCTTGGGGCCAGACGGCCCGGAAGTATTGTTTTAGTTGTATGTGGAGTCCTGCCACTCACAAGCCAAAATTTCTTGTGACTCTGGGACTAATGGAATACAAAAGAAGGCATCATTGAAGACTAATACAGAATACCATGTCCTGGTGGTTGGTAGAATGACCAGCAGGGTGTAGGAATTAGGAGCAACTGGAGGTACATCCTCGGTGGCTTCACTGACTGTCCTGACATCCTTTACCAGGTCCCCAGCAGCCCATGGGGCTCTCGTGGTCAGACCAATCCCAGAATATGGAGCTCACCTGGGCAGGTACCCCACCCCCACCCCAGCCCACGGGGCTCTCGTGGTCAGGCCCCTCCCAGGATACAGAGCTACCCTTGCAGGTACCGTGGCAGGGCTGGGCACACAGGAACCGTGCACATAGCCCTCATTGCAGAGCACCCCCAGCTCACCTGTCGCTCAGAGCTGACACAGAGCACCTCAGAGCAGGACTTGAACTAACAAACAGCAGCTGCGACAGGTCTGTGACCCTGGGCATCACTCCGTGAGGCCTCCCTCCACCTGGTCTTCCAGAGACTTCCACTGCACCCGGGGCACCAGGCCTCTGTCTCCAACCACCACCCACCCCTCCTCTGCCTGACTCCTGGGTTCCTCTCATTAGGAGAGGGTTTTCTTGAAGTTGTCTCCCACTCATGGGCCAGATAAAATGATTAGAAAACAAGCCAAAGCTGCAGCCCCTTGTCTATCCTGACTCTCAGGAGCCCACACCTGTTCCTTGGACCTGGCCGGTTCAGCAAGTTCCATTTTCTGCAACTGTGAGCCCCTGAGGGGTGATGATTGGCTGACCTGGGCAGCCTTACCGTGCCGGCCAGCCCTCCCCAGGTGTGCCTGGGTTGAGATCAATATAAATACCACTCCAGGCAGCAAGAGCCCCTGCAGCCGTGCCTGACGCCATTTTCTCTGCCCTGTCAGCAGTCTCGGGGCTGGGCTGGTGGGAGGGAGTGAGAGGCCACGGCTTTGTGGGTGGCCCAGTGTGAGTGGGGCTCTGCTGGACTTTCTGCAGCAGTTGCCAGGCTGCCACCTGCTAAAGAAGAGGATGTGTCACCCATACCTGCTGCTGGAATTTCTCCCTGGGCAGAGGTGAGGAAGGAAAAAAGCAGTGGGGGCAGGGACAGGACGGGTATCTCAGGCAGGGAAATGGAAATCTTCCAGAAGAGCACCCAGGGCCAGGACCATCCTGGCTGGCCTGCAGGCACCAAGTCGGCCGGCATGCTGTCACTCGTGTGGCTCTATGGCCCTTCCTCTAGGCTTTCAAGTCCTTGTATATATTCAGGTGTTTTACCTGGGACGGGTGGGAATAGTTCAGCAGCAACTGGCCTGGGGCTCAGCTCACGTTTACTCACAGATGCCTCGGCACGGTGCCCCAGCTTTGCAATGAGGACGCTTGTTGCGTGGGGGCTGCTGGCTGAATGGGAGACGATTCCCCACCACTGACCAACTTCAGAATTGTTTACAACTGGAGCAAGTGCCCTGATACGGTTTTCCTCTGTGTAACTGGTGGGTTCTGTGTTTTTTTTCTCTTTTTCGTTTTTGGTTCAAGGTAGATTTTATTCCTCTTTTTTGTATTTACAGATATAAGCATGGAAATAATTTATTCATATAAATACATGTATGTGCAGGGAATAATTGTTTTTTCTGTTTTATTTTTTAAATTTTACTTCTTTTTAATTTTGAATTTTATTTTATATTTTTATACAGCAGGTTCTTATTGGTTATCTATTTTATACATATAAATGTATACATGCCAATCCCAGTCTCTCAACTCCTCCCACCACCACCCCCCCAACAGCTTTCCCCCCTTGTTGTCCATACGTTTGTTGTCTACATCTGTTGCTCTGTTTATGCCTTGCAAAATGGTTAATCTGTACAGTTTTTCTAGGTTCCACATATATGCATGAATATACAAGATTTGTTTTTCTCTTTCTGACTTACTTCACTCTGTATGACAGTCTCTAGATCCATCGACGTCTCTACAAATGACCCAATTTCATTCCTTTTCATGGCTTAGTAATATTCCATTTTATATATGTACCACAGCTTTATGCATTCGTCTGTCTGTGGGCATTTAGGTTGCTTCCATTACCTCGATATTGTAAATAGTGATGCAATGAACATTGCGGTGAATGACTCTTTTTGATTTATGGTTTTGTCTGGGTATATGTCCAGTACTGGGATTGCTGTATCATATGGTAATTCTATTGTTAGTTTCTTAAGAAATTCCATATTGTTCTCCATAATGACTGTATCAATTTATATTCCCAACAATAGTGGAAGAGGGTTCCTTTTCTCCACACCCTTTCCAGCATTTTTTGTTTGTAGATTTTCAATGATGCCTATTCTACCAGGTGTGAGGTGATACCTCATTGTTGAATCCATTTCGTTGAGCAAGGGGTAGCTCTTGTCTATTACATATTTGGCTTATGGAACGGTATCTCTGCTAATTTCAAACTCTGCTTTTATGCAGCACCCCAACTCACCTTCCCCCTTAAGCAGGCATAAGTTGGTTTTCTAAACTTGAGACCCTGTTCTGTTTTGTAATTCAGTTCATGTGTAGCCAAGTTCACATTCCGTGTATTAGTGATACCTTATGATGTTTCTTTTTCTGTGTGACTTATTTCACTTAGAATCATCGTGCCTCAATCCACTCATTATGCTGGTACGGGCCTGGTGACATAGATTTCATTGCTGAGTGGTATTCTGTTGTACAGAAGTACCGCAACTTCTTTATCCATTATTTGCTCTCTGGGATATTTAACTTGTGCCGTAGAAGAGATTCCTGTAAAAAGAGCCGTCCCAAATTTTGGGGTTGCTGTGTCTTTTTGATATTAATTTCCCTAAGCTATAGGACCATAAGTGGAAGTGCCCTAGGCTCTGTTGCTTTGTTTTTTAGATGTTTCAGGAAACACCATACACTTCTCCCGAGTGTCTGTTGGCAATTTACATCCCGCCCATCAGCATAACAAGGCTCCCAGTTCTCCATGGCCTGTCCTGCCTTTCTGGATTTTACACTTTATTCTGATGGCCCTTTTGACCGGGGGGAAGTGAGACTTCATTGTAGTGCAGATTTCCTTTGCAAGCTTGCTTGGTTGGCCAAAAAGGGCGTATGCGTTTTTCCCTGAATATATTCAGGAAAAAACGCATACGCCCTTTTGGCAAAGTGCATCATTGTGGACGTTCTGCCTCTTTTCCTACGCTTTCAATGCAATTCCAGTCTACCTCCTGAAATCGGTTTCCTGCAATTCTGCCCCGCTTTCAAGTCCTCTCGGCAGCCTTACTTCAGTCTATTTTTGGACGATAGCTGTCATTTATAACTCTGCAGGTTTGTGAATTACAGTGCCCCTGAGCTCCTTTCTTTAATTCGCTTTCTTTTGAGCTGGCCGCAACACCGCAGGATGGCTTCAGGCCCTAATCTAGTTCCGGTACGGCACACTGAGCCTTTGGTTATTTCCTCTTCCTGGTGGGAAATGAGAGTTAAATTTGCCCGTCCAGACACCTCCAGCTAGCCTCTCATTGGTTCTCGCTATTCCTGTTCATCTTCCGCAGAAATTGCAAACTGTGCCAAACAGGAGGTTAAAGGCGCTGACTCTCCAAGTGGGGAGAGTGTTAGTAAAGCGTCTGGAATGTTGCACCCGAGTACCAGGGTACGAAAACTGAGACATATTTGAACACGTCTCCCGATCACATGGTTGATCATACTCTGGGTTCCACATGCATGTTTTAGCTGAAGGAAGAATACCTAAAACCTGGGTAGTTGAAACCCGTGGAATGGGTACCATGCAATATGACTTCAAAGGGTCTTCATTTGCTCACCGAACCTCTCCAATCCTATCACTGCTGCGTTTATGCCCCTGTACACATGCTTGATTCTCTTTCGGAGACATAGCAATCTATAGGTTTTAAGATACTTACTAGTCAGGTACATTCTTAGGCGTTTAATATGCGGTGTTGAGTCCATTTCGTTGAGCAAGGAGTAGCTCTTGTCTATTCCATATTTGGCTTAAGGAACTTTATCTGTGCTCATTTCAATCTCTGGTTTTATGCAGCACCCCAACTCACCTTTACCCTTAAGCAAGCATCAGTTGGTTTTCTAAATTTGAGACCCTGTTCTGTTCTGTAATTCAGTTCCTTTGTAGCCAAGTTTACATTCCGTGTATTAGTGATATCTTATGATGTTTCTTTTTCTGTGTGACTTATTTCAGTTAGAATCATCGTACCTGAAATCACTCATTATGCTGCTACGGGCCTGATGACATAGATTTCATTGCTGAGTGATACTGCATTGTATGTAAGTACCACAAGTTCTTTATCCATTTTTCACTTTCTGTGATATTGAACTTGTACTGTAAACGAGGTTCTTGTAAACAGAGGCGTCCCAAACTTTGGGGTGGCTGTGTCTTTTTGATTTTAATTTCCCTAAGCTATAGGACCATAAGTGGAAGTGCCCTAGGCTCTGTTGCTTTGTTTTTTAGATGTTTCAGGAAACACCATACACTTCTCCCGAGTGTCTGTTGGCAATTTACATCCCGCCCATCAGCATAACAAGGCTCCCAGTTCTCCATGGCCTGTCCTGCCTTTCTGGATTTTACACTTTTTTCAGATGGCCCTTTTGACCGGGGGGAAGTGAGACTTCATTGTAGTGCAGATTTCCTTTGCAAGTTTGCTTGGTTGGCCAAAAAGGGCGTATGCGTTTTTTCCTGAATATATTCAGGAAAAAACGCATACGCCCTTTTTGGCCAAGTGCATCATTGTGGACGTTCTGCCTCTTTTCCTATGCTTTCAATGCAATTCCAGTCTACCTCCTGAAATCGGTTTCCTGCAATTCTGCCCCGCTTTCAAGTCCTCTCGGCAGCCTTACTTCAGTCTATTTTTGGACGATAGCTGTCATTTATAACTCTGCAGGTTTGTGAATTACAGTGCCCCTGAGCTCCTTTCTTCAACTCGCTTTCTTGTGACCTGGCCGCAACACCGCAGGATGTCTTCAGGCCCTAATCTGGTTCCGGCCCGGCACGCTGAGCCTTTGGTTAATTCCTCTTCCTGGTGGGAAATGAGAGTTAAATTTGCCCATCCAGACACCTCGAGCTAGTCTCTCATTGGTTCTCGCTATTCCTGTTCATCTTCCACAGAAATTGCAAACTAGGCCAAACAGGAGGTTAAAGGGACTGACTCTCCAAGTGGGGAGAGTGTTAGTAAAGCGTCTGGAATGTTGCACCCGAGTACCAGGGTACGAAAACTGAGACATATTTGAACACGTCTCCCGATCACATGGTTGATCATACTCTGGGTTCCGCATGCATGTTTTAGCTGAAGGAAGAATACCTGAAACCTGGGTAGTTGAAACCTGTGGAATGGGTACCATGCAATATGACTTCAAAGGGTCTTCATTTGCTCACCGAACCTCTCCAATCCTATCACTGCTGCGTTTATGCCCCTGTACACATGCTTGATTCTCTTTCGGAGACATAGCAATCCATAGGTTTTAAGATACTTACTAGTCAGGTACATTCTTAGGCGTTTAATATGCGGTGTTGAGTCCATTTCGTTGAGCAAGGAGTAGCTCTTGTCTATTCCATATTTGGCTTAAGGAACTTTATCTGTGCTCATTTCAATCTCTGGTTTTATGCAGCACCCCAACTCACCTTTACCCTTAAGCAAGCATCAGTTGGTTTTCTAAATTTGAGACCCTGTTCTGTTCTGTAATTCAGTTCCTTTGTAGCCAAGTTTACATTCCGTGTATTAGTGATATCTTATGATGTTTCTTTTTCTGTGTGACTTATTTCACTTAGAATCATCGTACCTGAAATCACTCATTATGCTGCTACGGGCCTGATGACATAGATTTCATTGCTGAGTGATACTGCATTGTATGTAAGTACCACAAGTTCTTTATCCATTTTTCAATTTCTGTGATATTGAACTTGTACGGTAAACGAGGTTCTTGTAAACAGAGGCGTCCCAAACTTTGGTGTGGCTGTGTCTTTTTGATTTTAATTTCCCTAAGCTATAGGACCATAAGTGGAAGTGCCCTAGGCTCTGTTGCTTTGTTTTTTAGATGTTTCAGGAAACACCATACACTTCTCCCGAGTGTCTGTTGGCAATTTACATCCCGCCCATCAGCATAACAAGGCTCCCAGTTCTCCATGGCCTGTCCTGCCTTTCTGGATTTTACACTTTTTTCAGATGGCCCTTTTGACCGGGGGGAAGTGAGACTTCATTGTAGTGCAGATTTCCTTTGCAAGTTTGCTTGGTTGGCCAAAAAGGGCGTATGCGTTTTTTCCTGAATATATTCAGGAAAAAACGCATACGCCCTTTTTGGCCAAGTGCATCATTGTGGACGTTCTGCCTCTTTTCCTATGCTTTCAATGCAATTCCAGTCTACCTCCTGAAATCGGTTTCCTGCAATTCTGCCCCGCTTTCAAGTCCTCTTGGCAGCCTTACTTCAGTGTATTTTTGGACGATAGCTGTCATTTATAACTCTGCAGGTTTGTGAATTACAGTGCCCCTGAGCTCCTTTCTTCAACTCGCTTTCTTGTGACCTGGCCGCAACACCGCAGGATGTCTTCAGGCCCTAATCTGGTTCCGGCACGGCACGCTGAGCCTTTGGTTAATTCCTCTTCCTGGTGGGAAATGAGAGTTAAATTTGCCCATCCAGACACCTCCAGCTAGTCTCTCATTGGTTCTCGCTATTCCTGTTCATCTTCCACAGAAATTGCAAACTAGGCCAAACAGGAGGTTAAAGGGACTGACTCTCCAAGTGGGGAGAGTGTTAGTAAAGCGTCTGGAATGTTGCAGCCGAGTACCAGGATACGAAAACTGAGACATATTTGAACACGTCTCCCGATCACATGGTTGATCATACTCTAGGTTCCACATGCATGTTTTAGCTGAAGGAAGAATACCTTAAACCTGGGTAGTTGAAACCCGTGGAATGGGTACCATGCAATATGACTTCAAAGGGTCTTCATTTGCTCACGAACCTCTCCAATCCTATCACTGCTGCGTTTATGCCCCTGTACACATGCTTGATTCTCTTTCGGAGACATAGCAATCCATAGGTTTTAAGATACTTACTAGTCAGGTACATTCTTAGGCGTTTAATATGCGGTGTTGAGTCCATTTCGTTGAGCAAGGAGTAGCTCTTGTCTATTCCATATTTGGCTTAAGGAACTTTATCTGTGCTCATTTCAATCTCTGGTTTTATGCAGCACCCCAACTCACCTTTCCCCTTAAGCAAGCATAAGTTGGTTTTCTAAATTTGAGACCCTGTTCTGTTCTGTAATTCAGTTCCTGTGTAGCCAAGTTTACATTCCGTGTATTACTGATATCTTATGATGTTTCTTTTTCTGTGTGACTTATTTCAGTTAGAATCATCATACCTGAATCCACTCATTGTGCTGCTAAGGGCCTGATGACATAGATTTCATTGCTGAGTGATATTGCTTTGTAAGTAAATACCACAACTTCTTTATCCATTTTTCACTTTCTGCAATGTTGAACTTGTACTGTAAACGAAGTTCTTGTAAACAGAGGCGTCCCAAACTTTGGGGTGGCTGTGTCTTTTTGATTTTAATTTCCCTAAGCTATAGGACCATAAGTGGAAGTGCCCTAGGCTCTGTTGCTTTGTTTTTTAGATGTTTCAGGAAGCACCATACACTTCTCCTGAGTGGTTGTTGGCAATTTACATCCCGCCCATCAGCATAACAAGGCTCCCAGTTCTCCATGGCCTGTCCTGCCTTTCTGGATTTTACACTTTTTTCAGATGGCCCTTTTGACCGGGGGGAAGTGAGACTTCATTGTAGTGCAGATTTCCTTTGCAAGCTTGCTTGGTTGGCCAAAAAGGGCGTATGCGTTTTTTCCTGAATATATTCAGGACAAAACGCATACGCCCTTTTTGGCCAAGTGCATCATTGTGGACGTTCTGCCTCTTTTCCTATGCTTTCAATGCAATTCCAGTCTACCTCCTGAAATCGGTTTCCTGCAATTCTGCCCCGCTTTCAAGTCCTCTTGGCAGCCTTACTTCAGTCTATTTTTGGACGATAGCTGTCATTTATAACTCTGCAGGGTTGTGAATTACAGTGCCCCTGAGCTCCTTTCTTCAACTCGCTTTCTTGTGACCTGGCCGCAACACCGCAGGATGTCTTCAGGCCCTAATCTGGTTCCGGCCCGGCACGCTGAGCCTTTGGTTAATTCCTCTTCCTGGTGGGAAATGAGAGTTAAATTTGCCCATCCAGACACCTCCAGCTAGTCTCTCATTGGTTCTCGCTATTCCTGTTCATCTTCCACAGAAATTGCAAACTAGGCCTAACAGGAGGTTAAAGGGACTGACTCTCCAAGTGGGGAGAGTGTTAGTAAAGCGTCTGGAATGTTGCACCCAAGTACCAGGGTACGAAAACTGAGACATATTTGAACACGTCTCCCGATCACATGGTTGATCATACTCTAGGTTCCACATGCATGTTTTAGCTGAAGGAAGAATACCTTAAACCTGGGTAGTTGAAACCCGTGGAATGGGTACCATGCAATATGACTTCAAAGGGTCTTCATTTGCTCACCGAACCTCTCCAATCCTATCACTGCTGTGTTTATGCCCCTGTACACACGCTTGATTCTCTTTTGGAGACATAGCAATCCATAGGTTTTAAGATACTTACTAGTCAGGTACATTCTTAGGCGTTTAATATGCGGTGTTGAGTCCACTTCGTTGAGCAAGGAGTAGCTCTTGTCTATTCCATATTTGGCTTAAGGAACTTTATCTGTGCTCATTTCAATCTCTGGTTTTATGCAGCACCCCAACTCACCTTTACCCTTAAGCAAGCATAAGTTGGTTTTCTAAATTTGAGACCCTGTTCTGTTCTGTAATTCAGTTCCTGTGTAGCCAAGTTTACATTCCGTGTATTACTGATATCTTATGATGTTTCTTTTTCTGTGTGACTTACTTCAGTTAGAATCATCATACCTGAATCCACTCATTGTGCTGCTAAGGGCCTGATGACACAGATTTCATTGCTGAGTGATATTGCTTTGTAAGTAAATACAACAACTTTATTATCCATTTTTCACTTTCTGCGATGTTGAACATGTACTGTAAACGAGGTTCTTGTAAACAGAGCCGTTCGAAACTTTGGGGTGGCTGTGTCTTTTTGATTTTAAATTCCCTAAGCTATAGGACCATAAGTGGAAGTGCCCTAGGCTCTGTTGCTTTGTTTTTTAGATGTTTCAGGAAACACCATACACTTCTCCCGAGTGTTTGTTGGCACTTTACATCCCGCCCTTCAGCATAACAAGGCTCCCAGTTCTCCATGGCCTGTCCTGCCTTTCTGGATTTTACACTTTTTTCAGATGGCCCTTTTGACCGGGAGAAGTGAGACTTCATTGTAGTGCAGATTTCCTTTGCAAGCTTGCTTGGTTGGCCAAAAAGGGCGTATGCGTTTTTTCCTGAATATATTCAGGAAAAAACGCATACGCCCTTTTTGGCCAAGTGCATCATTGTGGACGTTCTGCCTCTTTTCCTATGCTTTCAATGCAATTCCAGTCTACCTCCTGAAATCGGTTTCCTGCAATTCTGCCCTGCTTTCAAGTCCTCTTCGCAGCCTTACTTCAGTCTATTTTTGGACGATAGCTCTCATTTATAACTCTGCAGGTTTGTGACTTACAGTGCCCCTGAGCTCCTTTCTTCAACTCGCTTTCTTGTGACCTGGCCGCAACACTGCAGGATGGCTTCAGGCCCTAATCTGGTTCCGGTACGGCACGCTGAGCCTTTGGTTATTTCCTCTTCCTGGTGGGAAATGAGAGTTAAATTTGCCCGTCCAGACACCTCCAGCTAGCCTCTCATTGGTTCTCGCTATTCCTGTTCATCTTCCGCAGAAATTGCAAACTGGGCCAAACAGGAGGTTAAAGGCGCTGACTCTCCAAGTGGAGAGAGTGTTAGTAAAGCGTCTGGAATGTTGCACCCGAGTACCAGGGGAGGAAAACTGAGACATATTTGAACACGTCTCCCGTTCACATGGTTGATCATACTCTGGGTTCCACATGCATGTTTTAGCTGAAGGAAGAATACCTTAAACCTGGAGAGTTGAGACCCGTGTAATGGGTACCATGCAATATGACTTCAAAGGGTCTTCATTTGCTCACCGAACATCTCCAATCCTATCACTGCTGCGTTTATGCCCCTGTACACATGCTTGATTCTCTTTCGGAGACATAGCAATCCATAGGTTTTAAGATACTTACTAGTCAGGTACATTCTTAGGCGTTTAATATGGGGTGTTGAGTCCATTTCGTTGAGCAAGGAGTAGCTCTTGTCTATTCCATATTTGGCTTAAGGAACTTTATCTGTGCTCATTTCAATCTCTGGTTTTATGCAGCACCCCAACTCACCTTTCCCCTTAAACAAGCATAAGTTGGTTTTCTAAATTTGAGACCCTGTTCTGTTTTGGAATGCAGTTCCTGTGTAGCCAAGTTTACATTCCGTGTATTAGTGATATCTTATGATGTTTCTTTTTCTGTGTGACTTATTTCAGTTAGAATCATCGTACCTGAATCCACTCATTATGCTGCTACGGGCCTGATGACATAGATTTCATTGCTGAGTGATACTGCATTGTACGTAAGTACCACAAGTTCTTTATCCATTTTTCACTTTCTGTGATATTGAACTTGTACGGTAAACGAGGTTCTTGTAAACGGAGGCGTCCCAAACTTTGGGGTGGCTGTGTCTTTTTGATTTTAATTTCCCTAAGCTATAGGACCATAAGTGGAAGTGCCCTAGGTTCTGTTGCTTTGTTTTTTAGATGTTTCAGGAAACACCATACACTTCTCCCGAGTGGTTGTTGGCAATTTACATCCCGCCCATCAGCATAACAAGGCTCCCAGTTCTCCATGGCCTGTCCTGCCTTTCTGGATTTTACACTTTTTTCAGATGGCCCTTTTGACCGGGGGGAAGTGAGACTTCATTGTAGTGCAGATTTCCTTTGCAAGCTTGCTTGGTTGGCCAAAAAGGGCGTATGCGTTTTTTCCTGAATATATTCAGGAAAAAACGCATACGCCCTTTTTGGCCAAGTGCATCATTGTGGACGTTCTGCCTCTTTTCCTATGCTTTCAATGCAATTCCAGTCTACCTCCTGAAATCGGTTTCCTGCAATTCTGCCCCGCTTTCAAGTCCTCTTGGCAGCCTTACTTCAGTCTATTTTTGGACGATAGCTGTCATTTATAACTCTGCAGGTTTGTGAATTACAGGGCCCCTGAGCTCCTTTCTTCAACTCGCTTTCTTGTGACCTGGCCGCAACACCGCAGGATGGCTTCAGGCCCTAATCTGTTTCCGGCACGGCATGCTGAGCCTTTGGTTATTTCCTCTTCCTGGTGGGAAATGAGAGTTAAATTTGCCCGTCCAGACACCTCCAGCTAGTCTCTCATTGGTTCTCGCTATTCCTGTTCATCTTCCACAGAAATTGCAAACTGGGCCAAACAGGAGGTTAAAGGGACTGACTCTCCAAGTCGGGAGAGTGTTAGTAAAGCGTCTGGAATGTAGCACCCGAGTACCAGGGGAGGAAAACTGAGACATATTTGAACACGTCTCCCGTTCACATGGTTGATCATACTTGGGTTCCACATGCATGTTTTAGCTGAAGGAAGAATACCTTAAACCTGTGTATTTGAAACCCGTGGAATGGGTACCATGCAATATGACTTCAAAGGGTCTTCATTTGCTCACCGAACCTCTCCAATCCTATCACTGCTGCGTTTATGCCCCTGTACACATGCTTGATTCTCTTTCGGAGACATAGCAATCCATAGGTTTTAAGACACTTACTAGTCAGGTACATCTTAGGCGTTTAATATGCGGTGTTGAGTCCACTTCGTTGAGCAAGGAGTAGCTCTTGTCTATTCCATATTTGGCTTAAGGAACTTTATCTGTGCTCATTTCAATCTCTGGTTTTATGCAGCACCCCAACTCACCTTTACCCTTAAGCAAGCATAAGTTGGTTTTCTAAATTTGAGACCCTGTTCTGTTCTGTAATTCAGTTCCTGTGTAGCCAAGTTTACATTCCGTGTATTACTGATATCTTATGATGTTTCTTTTTCTGTGTGACTTACTTCAGTTAGAATCATCATACCTGAATCCACTCATTGTGCTGCTAAGGGCCTGATGACATAGATTTCATTGCTGAGTGATATTGCTTTGTAAGTAAATACAACAACTTTATTATCCATTTTTCACTTTCTGCGATGTTGAACTTGTACTGTAAACGAGGTTCTTGTAAACAGAGCCGTTCGAAACTTTGGGGTGGCTGTGTCTTTTTGATTTTAAATTCCCTAAGCTATAGGACCATAAGTGGAAGTGCCCTAGGCTCTGTTGCTTTGTTTTTTAGATGTTTCAGGAAACACCATACACTTCTCCCGAGTGTTTGTTGGCACTTTACATCCCGCCCTTCAGCATAACAAGGCTCCCAGTTCTCCATGGCCTGTCCTGCCTTTCTGGATTTTACACTTTTTTCAGATGGCCCTTTTGACCGGGAGAAGTGAGACTTCATTGTAGTGCAGATTTCCTTTGCAAGCTTGCTTGGTTGGCCAAAAAGGGCGTATGCGTTTTTTCCTGAATATATTCAGGAAAAAACGCATACGCCCTTTTTGGCCAAGTGCATCATTGTGGACGTTCTGCCTCTTTTCCTATGCTTTCAATGCAATTCCAGTCTACCTCCTGAAATCGGTTTCCTGCAATTCTGCCCCGCTTTCAAGTCCTCTTCGCAGCCTTACTTCAGTCTATTTTTGGACGATAGCTCTCATTTATAACTCTGCAGGTTTGTGACTTACAGTGCCCCTGAGCTCCTTTCTTCAACTCGCTTTCTTGTGACCTGGCCGCAACACTGCAGGATGGCTTCAGGCCCTAATCTGGTTCCGGTACGGCACGCTGAGCCTTTGGTTATTTCCTCTTCCTGGTGGGAAATGAGAGTTAAATTTGCCCGTCCAGACACCTCCAGCTAGCCTCTCATTGGTTCTCGCTATTCCTGTTCATCTTCCGCAGAAATTGCAAACTGGGCCAAACAGGAGGTTAAAGGCGCTGACTCTCCAAGTGGAGAGAGTGTTAGTAAAGCGTCTGGAATGTTGCACCCGAGTACCAGGGGAGGAAAACTGAGACATATTTGAACACGTCTCCCGTTCACATGGTTGATCATACTCTGGGTTCCACATGCATGTTTTAGCTGAAGGAAGAATACCTTAAACCTGGACAGTTGAGACCCGTGTAATGGGTACCATGCAATATGACTTCAAAGGGTCTTCATTTGCTCACCGAACATCTCCAATCCTATCACTGCTGCGTTTATGCCCCTGTACACATGCTTGATTCTCTTTCGGAGACATAGCAATCCATAGGTTTTAAGATACTTACTAGTCAGGTACATTCTTAGGCGTTTAATATGCGGTGTTGAGTCCATTTCGTTGAGCAAGGAGTAGCTCTTGTCTATTCCATATTTGGCTTAAGGAACTTTATCTGTGCTCATTTCAATCTCTGGTTTTATGCAGCACTCCAACTCACCTTTCCCCTTAAGCAAGCATAAGTTGGTTTTCTAAATTTGAGAACCTGTTCTGTTTTGGAATTCAGTTCCTGTGTAGCCAAGTTTACATTCCGTGTATTAGTGATATCTTATGATGTTTCTTTTTCTGTGTGACTTATTTCAGTTAGAATCATCGTACCTGAATCCACTCATGATGCTGCTACGGGCCTGATGACATAGATTTCATTGCTGAGTGATACTGCATTGTACGTAGGTACCACAACTTCTTTATCCATGTTTCACTTTCTGTGATGTTGAACTTCTACTGTAAACGAGGTTCTTGTAAACAGAGCCGTTCCAAACTTTGGGGTGGCTGTGTCTTTTTGATTTTAATTTCCCTAAGCTATAGGACAATAAGTGGAAGTGCCCTAGGTTCTGTTGCTTTGTTTTTTAGATGTTTCAGGAAACACCATACACTTCTCCCAAGTGGTTGTTGGCAATTTACATCCCGCCCATCAGCATAACAAGGCTCCCAGTTCTCCATGGCCTGTCCTGCCTTTCTGGATTTTACACTTTTTTCAGATGGCCCTTTTGACCGGGGGGAAGTGAGACTTCATTGTAGTGCAGATTTCCTTTGCAAGCTTGCTTGGTTGGCCAAAAAGGGCGTATGCGTTTTTTCCTGAATATATTCAGGACAAAACGCATACGCCCTTTTTGGCCAAGTGCATCATTGTGGACGTTCTGCCTCTTTTCCTATGCTTTCAATGCAATTCCAGTCTACCTCCTGAAATCGGTTTCCTGCAATTCTGCCCCGCTTTCAAGTCCTCTTGGCAGCCTTACTTCAGTCTATTTTTGGACGATAGCTGTCATTTATAACTCTGCAGGGTTGTGAATTACAGTGCCCCTGAGCTCCTTTCTTCAACTCGCTTTCTTGTGACCTGGCCGCAACACCGCAGGATGTCTTCAGGCCCTAATCTGGTTCCGGCCCGGCACGCTGAGCCTTTGGTTAATTCCTCTTCCTGGTGGGAAATGAGAGTTAAATTTGCCCATCCAGACACCTCCAGCTAGTCTCTCATTGGTTCTCGCTATTCCTGTTCATCTTCCACAGAAATTGCAAACTAGGCCTAACAGGAGGTTAAAGGGACTGACTCTCCAAGTGGGGAGAGTGTTAGTAAAGCGTCTGGAATGTTGCACCCAAGTACCAGGGTACGAAAACTGAGACATATTTGAACACGTCTCCCGATCACATGGTTGATCATACTCTAGGTTCCACATGCATGTTTTAGCTGAAGGAAGAATACCTTAAACCTGGGTAGTTGAAACCCGTGGAATGGGTACCATGCAATATGACTTCAAAGGGTCTTCATTTGCTCACCGAACCTCTCCAATCCTATCACTGCTGTGTTTATGCCCCTGTACACACGCTTGATTCTCTTTTGGAGACATAGCAATCCATAGGTTTTAAGATACTTACTAGTCAGGTACATTCTTAGGCGTTTAATATGCGGTGTTGAGTCCACTTCGTTGAGCAAGGAGTAGCTCTTGTCTATTCCATATTTGGCTTAAGGAACTTTATCTGTGCTCATTTCAATCTCTGGTTTTATGCAGCACCCCAACTCACCTTTACCCTTAAGCAAGCATAAGTTGGTTTTCTAAATTTGAGACCCTGTTCTGTTCTGTAATTCAGTTCCTGTGTAGCCAAGTTTACATTCCGTGTATTACTGATATCTTATGATGTTTCTTTTTCTGTGTGACTTACTTCAGTTAGAATCATCATACCTGAATCCACTCATTGTGCTGCTAAGGGCCTGATGACACAGATTTCATTGCTGAGTGATATTGCTTTGTAAGTAAATACAACAACTTTATTATCCATTTTTCACTTTCTGCGATGTTGAACATGTACTGTAAACGAGGTTCTTGTAAACAGAGCCGTTCGAAACTTTGGGGTGGCTGTGTCTTTTTGATTTTAAATTCCCTAAGCTATAGGACCATAAGTGGAAGTGCCCTAGGCTCTGTTGCTTTGTTTTTTAGATGTTTCAGGAAACACCATACACTTCTCCCGAGTGTTTGTTGGCACTTTACATCCCGCCCTTCAGCATAACAAGGCTCCCAGTTCTCCATGGCCTGTCCTGCCTTTCTGGATTTTACACTTTTTTCAGATGGCCCTTTTGACCGGGAGAAGTGAGACTTCATTGTAGTGCAGATTTCCTTTGCAAGCTTGCTTGGTTGGCCAAAAAGGGCGTATGCGTTTTTTCCTGAATATATTCAGGAAAAAACGCATACGCCCTTTTTGGCCAAGTGCATCATTGTGGACGTTCTGCCTCTTTTCCTATGCTTTCAATGCAATTCCAGTCTACCTCCTGAAATCGGTTTCCTGCAATTCTGCCCCGCTTTCAAGTCCTCTTCGCAGCCTTACTTCAGTCTATTTTTGGACGATAGCTCTCATTTATAACTCTGCAGGTTTGTGACTTACAGTGCCCCTGAGCTCCTTTCTTCAACTCGCTTTCTTGTGACCTGGCCGCAACACTGCAGGATGGCTTCAGGCCCTAATCTGGTTCCGGTACGGCACGCTGAGCCTTTGGTTATTTCCTCTTCCTGGTGGGAAATGAGAGTTAAATTTGCCCGTCCAGACACCTCCAGCTAGCCTCTCATTGGTTCTCGCTATTCCTGTTCATCTTCCGCAGAAATTGCAAACTGGGCCAAACAGGAGGTTAAAGGCGCTGACTCTCCAAGTGGAGAGAGTGTTAGTAAAGCGTCTGGAATGTTGCACCCGAGTACCAGGGGAGGAAAACTGAGACATATTTGAACACGTCTCCCGTTCACATGGTTGATCATACTCTGGGTTCCACATGCATGTTTTAGCTGAAGGAAGAATACCTTAAACCTGGAGAGTTGAGACCCGTGTAATGGGTACCATGCAATATGACTTCAAAGGGTCTTCATTTGCTCACCGAACATCTCCAATCCTATCACTGCTGCGTTTATGCCCCTGTACACATGCTTGATTCTCTTTCGGAGACATAGCAATCCATAGGTTTTAAGATACTTACTAGTCAGGTACATTCTTAGGCGTTTAATATGGGGTGTTGAGTCCATTTCGTTGAGCAAGGAGTAGCTCTTGTCTATTCCATATTTGGCTTAAGGAACTTTATCTGTGCTCATTTCAATCTCTGGTTTTATGCAGCACCCCAACTCACCTTTCCCCTTAAACAAGCATAAGTTGGTTTTCTAAATTTGAGACCCTGTTCTGTTTTGGAATGCAGTTCCTGTGTAGCCAAGTTTACATTCCGTGTATTAGTGATATCTTATGATGTTTCTTTTTCTGTGTGACTTATTTCAGTTAGAATCATCGTACCTGAATCCACTCATTATGCTGCTACGGGCCTGATGACATAGATTTCATTGCTGAGTGATACTGCATTGTACGTAAGTACCACAAGTTCTTTATCCATTTTTCACTTTCTGTGATATTGAACTTGTACGGTAAACGAGGTTCTTGTAAACGGAGGCGTCCCAAACTTTGGGGTGGCTGTGTCTTTTTGATTTTAATTTCCCTAAGCTATAGGACCATAAGTGGAAGTGCCCTAGGTTCTGTTGCTTTGTTTTTTAGATGTTTCAGGAAACACCATACACTTCTCCCGAGTGGTTGTTGGCAATTTACATCCCGCCCATCAGCATAACAAGGCTCCCAGTTCTCCATGGCCTGTCCTGCCTTTCTGGATTTTACACTTTTTTCAGATGGCCCTTTTGACCGGGGGGAAGTGAGACTTCATTGTAGTGCAGATTCCCTTTGCAAGCTTGCTTGGTTGGCCAAAAAGGGCGTATGCGTTTTTTCCTGAATATATTCAGGAAAAAACGCATACGCCCTTTTTGGCCAAGTGCATCATTGTGGACGTTCTGCCTCTTTTCCTATGCTTTCAATGCAATTCCAGTCTACCTCCTGAAATCGGTTTCCTGCAATTCTGCCCCGCTTTCAAGTCCTCTTGGCAGCCTTACTTCAGTCTATTTTTGGACGATAGCTGTCATTTATAACTCTGCAGGTTTGTGAATTACAGGGCCCCTGAGCTCCTTTCTTCAACTCGCTTTCTTGTGACCTGGCCGCAACACCGCAGGATGGCTTCAGGCCCTAATCTGTTTCCGGCACGGCATGCTGAGCCTTTGGTTATTTCCTCTTCCTGGTGGGAAATGAGAGTTAAATTTGCCCGTCCAGACACCTCCAGCTAGTCTCTCATTGGTTCTCGCTATTCCTGTTCATCTTCCACAGAAATTGCAAACTGGGCCAAACAGGAGGTTAAAGGGACTGACTCTCCAAGTCGGGAGAGTGTTAGTAAAGCGTCTGGAATGTAGCACCCGAGTACCAGGGGAGGAAAACTGAGACATATTTGAACACGTCTCCCGTTCACATGGTTGATCATACTTGGGTTCCACATGCATGTTTTAGCTGAAGGAAGAATACCTTAAACCTTTGTATTTGAAACCCGTGGAATGGGTACCATGCAATATGACTTCAAAGGGTCTTCATTTGCTCACCGAACCTCTCCAATCCTATCACTGCTGCGTTTATGCCCCTGTACACATGCTTGATTCTCTTTCGGAGACATAGCAATCCATAGGTTTTAAGACACTTACTAGTCAGGTACATCTTAGGCGTTTAATATGCGGTGTTGAGTCCACTTCGTTGAGCAAGGAGTAGCTCTTGTCTATTCCATATTTGGCTTAAGGAACTTTATCTGTGCTCATTTCAATCTCTGGTTTTATGCAGCACCCCAACTCACCTTTACCCTTAAGCAAGCATAAGTTGGTTTTCTAAATTTGAGACCCTGTTCTGTTCTGTAATTCAGTTCCTGTGTAGCCAAGTTTACATTCCGTGTATTACTGATATCTTATGATGTTTCTTTTTCTGTGTGACTTACTTCAGTTAGAATCATCATACCTGAATCCACTCATTGTGCTGCTAAGGGCCTGATGACACAAATTTCATTGCTGAGTGATATTGCTTTGTAAGTAAATACAACAACTTTATTATCCATTTTTCACTTTCTGCGATGTTGAACTTGTACTGTAAACGAGGTTCTTGTAAACAGAGCCGTTCGAAACTTTGGGGTGGCTGTGTCTTTTTGATTTTAAATTCCCTAAGCTATAGGACCATAAGTGGAAGTGCCCTAGGCTCTGTTGCTTTGTTTTTTAGATGTTTCAGGAAACACCATACACTTCTCCCGAGTGTTTGTTGGCACTTTACATCCCGCCCTTCAGCATAACAAGGCTCCCAGTTCTCCATGGCCTGTCCTGCCTTTCTGGATTTTACACTTTTTTCAGATGGCCCTTTTGACCGGGAGAAGTGAGACTTCATTGTAGTGCAGATTTCCTTTGCAAGCTTGCTTGGTTGGCCAAAAAGGGCGTATGCGTTTTTTCCTGAATATATTCAGGAAAAAACGCATACGCCCTTTTTGGCCAAGTGCATCATTGTGGACGTTCTGCCTCTTTTCCTATGCTTTCAATGCAATTCCAGTCTACCTCCTGAAATCGGTTTCCTGCAATTCTGCCCCGCTTTCAAGTCCTCTTCGCAGCCTTACTTCAGTCTATTTTTGGACGATAGCTCTCATTTATAACTCTGCAGGTTTGTGACTTACAGTGCCCCTGAGCTCCTTTCTTCAACTCGCTTTCTTGTGACCTGGCCGCAACACTGCAGGATGGCTTCAGGCCCTAATCTGGTTCCGGTACGGCACGCTGAGCCTTTGGTTATTTCCTCTTCCTGGTGGGAAATGAGAGTTAAATTTGCCCGTCCAGACACCTCCAGCTAGCCTCTCATTGGTTCTCGCTATTCCTGTTCATCTTCCGCAGAAATTGCAAACTGGGCCAAACAGGAGGTTAAAGGCGCTGACTCTCCAAGTGGAGAGAGTGTTAGTAAAGCGTCTGGAATGTTGCACCCGAGTACCAGGGGAGGAAAACTGAGACATATTTGAACACGTCTCCCGTTCACATGGTTGATCATACTCTGGGTTCCACATGCATGTTTTAGCTGAAGGAAGAATACCTTAAACCTGGACAGTTGAGACCCGTGTAATGGGTACCATGCAATATGACTTCAAAGGGTCTTCATTTGCTCACCGAACATCTCCAATCCTATCACTGCTGCGTTTATGCCCCTGTACACATGCTTGATTCTCTTTCGGAGACATAGCAATCCATAGGTTTTAAGATACTTACTAGTCAGGTACATTCTTAGGCGTTTAATATGCGGTGTTGAGTCCATTTCGTTGAGCAAGGAGTAGCTCTTGTCTATTCCATATTTGGCTTAAGGAACTTTATCTGTGCTCATTTCAATCTCTGGTTTTATGCAGCACTCCAACTCACCTTTCCCCTTAAGCAAGCATAAGTTGGTTTTCTAAATTTGAGAACCTGTTCTGTTTTGGAATTCAGTTCCTGTGTAGCCAAGTTTACATTCCGTGTATTAGTGATATCTTATGATGTTTCTTTTTCTGTGTGACTTATTTCAGTTAGAATCATCGTACCTGAATCCACTCATGATGCTGCTACGGGCCTGATGACATAGATTTCATTGCTGAGTGATACTGCATTGTACGTAGGTACCACAACTTCTTTATCCATGTTTCACTTTCTGTGATGTTGAACTTGTACTGTAAACGAGGTTCTTGTAAACAGAGCCGTTCCAAACTTTGGGGTGGCTGTGTCTTTTTGATTTTAATTTCCCTAAGCTATAGGACAATAAGTGGAAGTGCCCTAGGTTCTGTTGCTTTGTTTTTTAGATGTTTCAGGAAACACCATACACTTCTCCCAAGTGGTTGTTGGCAATTTACATCCCGCCCATCAGCATAACAAGGCTCCCAGTTCTCCATGGCCTGTCCTGCCTTTCTGGATTTTACACTTTTTTCAGATGGCCCTTTTGACCGGGGGGAAGTGAGACTTCATTGTAGTGCAGATTTCCTTTGCAAGCATGCTTGGTTGGCCAAAAAGGGCATATGCGTTTTTTCCTGAATATATTCAGGAAAAAACGCATACGCCCTTTTTGGCCAAGTGCATCATTGTGGACGTTCTGCCTCTTTTCCTATGCTTTCAATGCAATTCCAGTCTACCTCCTGAAATCGGTTTCCTGCAATTCTGCCCCGCTTTCAAGTCCTCTTGGCAGCCTTACTTCAGTCTATTTTTGGACGATAGCTGTCATTTATAACTCTGCAGGTTTGTGAATTACAGTGCCCATGAGCTCCTTTCTTCAACTCTCTTTCTTGTGACCTGGCCGCAACACCGCAGGATGGCTTCAGGCCCTAATCTGGTTCCGGTACGGCACACTGAGCCTTTGGTTATTTCCTCTTCCTGGTGGGAAATGAGAGTTAAATTTGCCCGTGCAGACACCTCCAGCTAGCCTCTCATTGGTTCTCGCTATTCCTGTTCATCTTCCGCAGAAATTGCAAACTGTGCCAAACAGGAGGTTAAAGGCGCTGACTCTCCAAGTGGGGAGAGTGTTAGTAAAGCGTCTGGAATGTTGCACCCGAGTACCAGGGTACGAAAACTGAGACATATTTGAACACGTCTCCCGATCACATGGTTGATCATACTCTGGGTTCCACATGCATGTTTTAGCTGAAGGAAGAATACCTAAAACCTGGGTAGTTGAAACCCGTGGAATGGGTACCATGCAATATGACTTCAAAGGGTCTTCATTTTCTCACCGAACCTCTCCAATCCTATCACTGCTGCGTTTATGCCCCTGTACACATGCTTGATTCTCTTTCGGAGACATAGCAATCCATAGGTTTTAAGATACTTACTAGTCAGGTACATTCTTAGGCGTTTAATATGCGGTGTTGAGTCCATTTCGTTGAGCAAGGAGTAGCTCTTGTCTATTCCATATTTGGCTTAAGGAACTTTATCTGTGCTCATTTCAATCTCTGGTTTTATGCAGCACCCCAACTCACCTTTCCCCTTAAGCAAGTATAAGTTGGTTTTCTAAATTTGAGACCCTGTTCTGTTCTG
Organism: Delphinus delphis; assembly: GCF_949987515.2. NCBI lineage: Eukaryota > Metazoa > Chordata > Mammalia > Artiodactyla > Delphinidae > Delphinus > Delphinus delphis. The sequence continues at coordinate 871,109 of NC_082685.1, read as the reverse complement.
TAATTCAGTTCCTGTGTAGCCAAGTTTACATTCCGTGTATTAGTGATATCTTATGATGTTTCTTTTTCTGTGTGACTTATTTCAGTTAGAATCATCGAACCTGAAATCACTCATTATGCTGCTACGGGCCTGATGACATAGATTTCATTGCTGAGTGATACTGCATTGTATGTAAGTACCAAAAGTTCTTTATCCATTTTTCACTTTCTGTGATATTGAACTTGTACGGTAAACGAGGTTCTTGTAAACAGAGGCGTCCCAAACTTTGGGGTGGCTGTGTCTTTTTGATTTTAATTTCCCTAAGCTATAGGACCATAAGTGGAAGTGCCCTAGGCTCTGTTGCTTTGTTTTTTAGATGTTTCAGGAAACACCATACACTTCTTCCGAGTGTCTGTTGGCAATTTACATCCCACCCATCAGCATAACAAGGCTCCCAGTTCTCCATGGCCTGTCCTGCCTTTCTGGATTTTACACTTTTTTCAGATGGCCCTTTTGACCGGGGGGAAGTGAGACTTCATTGTAGTGCAGATTTCCTTTGCAAGTTTGCTTGGTTGGCCAAAAAGGGCGTATGCGTTTTTTCCTGAATATATTCAGGAAAAAACGCATACGCCCTTTTTGGCCAAGTGCATCATTGTGGACGTTCTGCCTCTTTTCCTATGCTTTCAATGCAATTCCAGTCTACCTCCTGAAATCGGTTTCCTGCAATTCTGCCCCACTTTCAAGTCCTCTTGGCAGCCTTACTTCAGTGTATTTTTGGACGATAGCTGTCATTTATAACTCTGCAGGGTTGTGAATTACAGTGCCCCTGAGCTCCTTTCTTCAACTCGCTTTCTTGTGACCTGGCCGCAACACCGCAGGATGTCTTCAGGCCCTAATCTGGTTCCGGCCCGGCACGCTGAGCCTTTGGTTAATTCCTCTTCCTGGTGGGAAATGAGAGTTAAATTTGCCCATCCAGACACCTCCAGCTAGTCTCTCATTGGTTCTCGCTATTCCTGTTCATCTTCCACAGAAATTGCAAACTATGCCTAACAGGAGGTTAAAGGGACTGACTCTCCAAGTGGGGAGAGTGTTAGTAAAGCGTCTGGAATGTTGCACCCGAGTACCAGGGTACGAAAACTGAGACATATTTGAACACGTCTCCCGATCACATGGTTGATCATACTCTAGGTTCCTCATGCATGTTTTAGATGAAGGAAGAATACCTTAAACCTGGGTAGTTGAAACCCGTGGAATGGGTACCATGCAATATGACTTCAAAGGGTCTTCATTTGCTCACGAACCTCTCCAATCTTATCACTGCTGCGTTTATGCCCCTGTACACATGCTTGATTCTCTTTCGGAGACATAGCAATCCATAGGTTTTAAGATACTTACTAGTCAGGTACATTCTTAGGCGTTTAATATGGGGTGTTGAGTCCATTTCGTTGAGCAAGGAGTAGCTCTTGTCTATTCCATATTTGGCTTAAGGAACTTTATCTGTGCTCATTTCAATCTCTGGTTTTATGCAGCACCCCAACTCACCTTTCCCCTTAAGCAAGCATAAGTTGGTTTTCTAAATTTGAGACCCTGTTCTGTTTTGGAATGCAGTTCCTGTGTAGCCAAGTTTACATTCCGTGTATTAGTGATATCTTATGATGTTTCTTTTTCTGTGTGACTTATTTCAGTTAGAATCATCGTACCTGAATTCACTCATTATGCTGCTACGGGCCTGATGACATAGATTTCATTGCTGAGTGATACTGCATTGTACGTAAGTACCACAAGTTCTTTATCCATTTTTCACTTTCTGTGATACTGAACTTGTACGGTAAACGAGGTTCTTGTAAACGGAGGCGTCCCAAACTTTGGGGTGGCTGTGTCTTTTTGATTTTAATTTCCCTAAGCTATAGGACCATAAGTGGAAGTGCCCTAGGTTCTGTTGCTTTGTTTTTTAGATGTTTCAGGAAACACCATACTCTTCTCCCGAGTGGTTGTTGGCAATTTACATCCCGCCCATCAGCATAACAAGGCTCCCAGTTCTCCATGGCCTGTCCTGCCTTTCTGGATTTTACACTTTTTTTCAGATGGCCCTTTTGACCGGGGGGAAGTGAGACTTCATTGTAGTGCAGATTTCCTTTGCAAGCTTGCTTGGTTGGCCAAAAAGGGCGTATGCGTTTTTTCCTGAATATATTCAGGAAAAAACGCATACGCCCTTTTTGGCCAAGTGCATCATTGTGGACGTTCTGCCTCTTTTCCTATGCTTTCAATGCAATTCCAGTCTACCTCCTGAAATCGGTTTCCTGCAATTCTGCCCCGCTTTCAAGTCCTCTTGGCAGCCTTACTTCAGTCTATTTTTGGACGATAGCTGTCATTTATAACTCTGCAGGTTTGTGAATTACAGGGCCCCTGAGCTCCTTTCTTCAACTCGCTTTCTTGTGACCTGGCCGCAACACCGCAGGATGGCTTCAGGCCCTAATCTGTTTCCGGCACGGCATGCTGAGCCTTTGGTTATTTCCTCTTCCTGGTGGGAAATGAGAGTTAAATTTGCCCGTCCAGACACCTCCAGCTAGCCTCTCATTGGTTCTCGCTATTCCTGTTCATCTTCCGCAGAAATTGCAAACTGGGCCAAACAGGAGGTTAAAGGGACTGACTCTCCAAGTGGGGAGAGTGTTAGTAAAGCGTCTGGAATGTTGCACCCGAGTACCAGGGTACGAAAACTGAGACATATTTGAACACGTCTCCCGATCACATGGTTGATCATACTCTAGGTTCCACATGCATGTTTTAGCTGAAGGAAGAATACCTTAAACCTGGGTAGGTGAAACCCTTGGAATGGGTACCATGCAATATGACTTCAAAGGGTCTTCATTTTCTCACCGAACCTCTCCAATCCTATCACTGCTGCGTTTATGCCCCTGTACACATGCTTGATTCTCTTTCGGAGACATAGCAATCCATAGGTTTTAAGATACTTACTAGTCAGGTACATTCTTAGGCGTTTAATATGCGGTGTTGAGTCCATTTCGTTGAGCAAGGAGTAGCTCTTGTCTATTCCATATTTGGCTTAAGGAACTTTATCTGTGCTCATTTCAATCTCTGGTTTTATGCAGCACCCCAACTCACCTTTCCCCTTAAGCAAGCATAAGTTGGTTTTCTAAATTTGAGACCCTGTTCTGTTCTGTAATTCAGTTCCTGTGTAGCCAAGTTTCCATTCCGTGTATTACTGATATCTTATGATGTTTCTTTTTCTGTGTGACTTATTTCAGTTAGAATCATCATACCTGAATCCACTCATTGTTCTGCTAAGGCCCTGATGACATAGATTTCATTGCTGAGTGATATTGCTTTGTAAGTAAATACCACCACTTCTTTATCCATTTTTCACTTTCTGCGATGTTGAACTTGTACTGTAAACGAGGTTCTTGTAAACAGAGGCGTCCCAAACTTTGGGGTGGCTGTGTCTTTTTGATTTTAATTTCCCTAAGCTATAGGACCATAAGTGGCAGTGCCATAGGCTCTGTTGCTTTGTTTTTTAGATGTTTAAGGAAACACCATACACTTCTCCCGAGTGTCTGTTGGCAATTTACATCCCGCCCTTCAGCATAACAAGGCTCCCAGTTCTCCATGGCTTGTCCTGCCTTTCTGGATTTTACCCTTTTTTCAGATGGCCCTTTTGACCGGGGGGAAGTGAGACTTCATTGTAGTGCAGATTTCCTTTGCAAGTTTGCTTGGTTGGCCAAAAAGGGCGTATGCGTTTTTTCCTGAATATATTCAGGAAAAAACACATACGCCATTTTTGTCCAAGTGCATCATTGTGGACGTTCTGCCTCTTTTCCTATGCTTTCAATGCAATTCCAGTCTACCTCCTGAAATCGGTTTCCTGCAATTCTGCCCCGCTTTCAAGTCCTCTTGGCAGCCTTACTTCAGTGTATTTTTGGACGATTGCTGTCATTTATAACTCTGCAGGTTTGTGAATTACAGTGCCCCTGAGCTCCTTTCTTCAACTCGCTTTCTTGTGACCTGGCCGCAACACCGCAGGATGTCTTCAGGCCCTAATCTGGTTTCGGCATGGCACGCTGAGCCTTTGGTTAATTCCACTTCCTGGTGGGAAATGAGAGTTAAATTTGCCCATCCAGACACCTCCAGCTAGTCTCTCATTGGTTCTCGCTATTCCTGTTCATCTTCCACAGAAATTGCAAACTAGGCCAAACAGGAGGTTAAAGGGACTGACTCTCCAAGTCGGGAGAGTGTTAGTAAAGCGTCTGGAATGTTGCACCCGAGTACCAGGTTACGAAAACTGAGACATATTTGAACACGTCTCCCGTTCACATGGTTGATCATACTCTGGGTTCCACATGCATGTTTTAGCTGAAGGAAGAATACCTTAAACCTGGAGAGTTGAGACCCGTGTAATGGGTACCATACAATATGACTTCAAAGGGTCTTCATTTGCTCACCGAACCTCTCCAATCCTATCACTGCTGCGTTTATGCCCCTGTACACATGCTTGATTCTCTTTTGGAGACATAGCAATCCATAGCTTTTAAGATACTTACTAGTCAGGTACATTCTTAGGCGTTTAATATGGGGTTTTGAGTCCATTTCGTTGAGCAAGGAGTAGCTCTTGTCTATTCCATATTTGGCTTAAGGAACTTTATCTGTTCTCATTTCAATCTCTGGTTTTATGCAGCACTCCAACTCACCTTTCCCCTTAAGCAAGCATAAGTTGGTTTTCTAAATTTGAGACCCTGTTCTGTTTTGGAATGCAGTTCCTGTGTAGCCAAGTTTACATTCCGTGTATTAGTGATATCTTATGATGTTTCTTTTTCTGTGTGACTTATTTCAGTTAGAATCATCATACCTGAATCCACTCATTGTGCTGCTAAGGGCCTGATGACACAGATTTTATTGCTGAGTGATATTGCTTTGTAAGTAAATACCACAACTTCTTTCTCCATTTTTCACTTTCTGCGATGTTGAACTTGTACTGTAAACGAGGTTCTTGTAAACAGAGCCATCCCAAACTTTGGGGTGGCTGTGTCTTTTTGATTTTAATTTCCCTAAGCTATAGGACCATAAGTGGAAGTGCCCTAGGTTCTGTTGCTTTGTTTTTCAGATGTTTCAGGAAACACCATACACTTCTCCCGAGTGGTTGTTGGCAATTTACATCCCGCCCATCAGCATAACAAGGCTCCCAGTTCTCCATGGCCTGTCCTGCCTTTCTGGATTTTACACTTTTTTCAGATGGCCCTTTTGACCGGGGGGAAGTGAGACTTCATTGTAGTGCAGATTTCCTTTGCAAGCTTGCTTGGTTGGCCAAAAAGGGCGTATGCGTTTTTTCCTGAATATATTCAGGAAAAAACGCATACGCCCTTTTTGGCCAAGTGCATCATTGTGGACGTTCTGCCTCTTTTCCTATGCTTTCAATGCAATTCCAGTCTACCTCCTGAAATCGGTTTCCTGCAATTCTGCCCCGCTTTCAAGTCCTCTTGGCAGCCTAACTTCAGCCTATTTTTGGACGATAGCTGTCATTTATAACTCTGCAGGTTTGTGAATTACAGTGCCCCTGAGCTCCTTTCTTCAACTCGCTTTCTTGTGACCTGGCCGCAACACCGCAGGATGGCTTCAGGCCCTAATCTGGTTCCGGTACGGCACACTGAGCCTTTGGTTATTTCCTCTTCCTGGTGGGAAATGAGAGTTAAATTTGCCCGTCCAGACACCTCCAGCTAGCCTTTCATTGGTTCTCGCTATTCCTGTTCATCTTCCGCAGAAATTGCAAACTGTGCCAAACAGGAGGTTAAAGGCGCTGACTCTCCAAGTGGGGAGAGTGTTAGTAAAGCGTCTGGAATGTTGCACCCGAGTACCAGGGTAGGAAAACTGAGACATATTTGAACACGTCTCTCGTTCACATGGTTGATCATACTTGGGTTCCACATGCATGTTTTAGCTGAAGGAAGAATACCTTAAACCTGGAGAGTTGAGACCCGTGAAATGGGTACCATGCAATATGACTTCAAAGGGTCTTCATTTGCTCACCGAACCTCTCCAATCCTATCACTGCTGCGTTTATGCCCCTGTACACACGCTTGATTCTCTTTCGGAGACTTAGCAATCCATAGGTTTTAAGATACTTACTAGTCAGGTACATTCTTAGGCGTTTAATATGCGGTGTTGAGTCCATTTCGTTGAGCAAGGAGTAGCTCTTGTCTATTCCATATTTGGCTTAAGGAACTTTATCTGTGCTCATTTCAATCTCTGGTTTTATGCAGTACCCCAACTCACCTTTACCCTTAAGCAAGCATAAGTTGGTTTTCTAAATTTGAGACCCTGTTCTGTTCTGTAATTCAGTTCCTGTGTAGCCAAGTTTCCATTCCGTGTATTAGTGATATCTTATGATGTTTCTTTTTCTGTGTGACTTATTTCAGTTAGAATCATCATACCTGAATCCACTCATTGTGCTGCTAAGGGCCTGATGACATAGATTTCATTGCTGAGTGATATTGCTTTGTAAGTAAATACCACAACTTCTTTATCCATTTTTCACTTTCTGCGATGTTGAACTTGTACTGTAAACGAGGTTCTTGTAAACAGAGCCATCCCAAACTTTGGGGTGGCTGTGTCTTTTTGATTTTAATTTCCCTAAGCTATAGGACCATAAGTGGCAGTGCCCTAGGCTCTGTTGCTTTGTTTTTTAGATGTTTCAGGAAACACCATACACTTCTCCGGAGTGTCTGTTGGCAATTTACATCCCGCCCATCAGCATAACAAGGCTCCCAGTTCTCCATGGCCTGTCCTGCCTTTCTGGATTTTACACTTTTTTCAGATTGCCCTTTTGACCGGGGGGAAGTGAGACTTCATTGTAGTGCAGATTTCCTTTGCAAGCTTGCTTGGTTGGCCAAAAAGGGCGTATGCGTTTTTTCCTGAATATATTCAGGAAAAAACGCATACGCCCTTTTTGGCCAAGTGCATCATTGTGGACGTTCTGCCTCTTTTCCTATGCTTTCAATGCAATTCCAGTCTACCTCCTGAAATCGGTTTCCTGCAATTCTGCCCCGCTTTCAAGTCCTCTTGGCAGCCTTACTTCAGTCTATTTTTGGACAATAGCTGTCATTTATAACTCTGCAGGTTTGTGAATTACAGTGCCCCTGAGCTCCTTTCTTCAACTCGCTTTCTTTTGAGCTGGCCACAACACCGCAGGATGGCTTCAGGCCCTAATCTGGTTCCGGCCCGGCATGCTGAGCCTTTGGTTAATTCCTCTTCCTGGTGGGAAATGAGAGTTAAATTTGCCCGTCCAGACACCTCCAGCTAGCCTCTCATTGGTTCTCGCTATTCCTGTTCATCTTCCGCAGAAATTGCAAACTGGGCCAAACAGGAGGTTAAAGGGACTGACTCTCCAAGTCGGGAGAGTGTTAGTAAAGCGTCTGGAATGTTGCACCCGAGTACCAGGGGAGGAAAACTGAGACATATTTGAACACGTCTCCCGTTCACATGGTTGATCATACTCTGGGTTCCACATGCATGTTTTAGCTGAAGGAAGAATACCTTAAACCTGGAGAGTTGAGACCCGTGGAATGGGTACCATGCAATATGACTTCAAAGGGTCTTCATTTGCTCACCGAACCTCTCCAGTCCTATCACTGCTGCATTTATGCCCCTGTACACACGCTTGATTCTCTTTTGGAGACATAGCAATCCATAGGTTTTAAGATACTTACTAGTCAGGTACATTCTTAGGCGTTTAATATGGGGTTTTGAGTCCATTTCGTTGAGCAAGGAGTAGCTCTTGTCTATTCCATATTTGGCTTAAGGAACTTTATCTGTGCTCATTTCAATCTCTGGTTTTATGCAGCACCCCAACTCACCTTTCCCCTTAAGCAAGCATAAGTTGGTTTTCTAAATTTGAGACCCTGTTCTGTTCTGTAATTCAGTTCCTGTGTGGCCAAGTTTACATTCCGTGTATTACTGATATCTTATGATGTTTCTTTTTCTGTGTGACTTATTTCAGTTAGAATCATCATACCTGAATCCACTCATTGTGCTGCTAAGGGCCTGATGACATAGATTTCATTGCTGAGTGATACTGCATTGTACGTAAGTACCACAAGTTCTTTATCCATTTTTCACTTTCTGTGATATTGCACTTGTACGGTAAACGAGGTTCTTCTAAACGGAGGTGTCCCAAACTTTGGGGTGGCTGTGTCTTTTTGATTTTAATTTCCCTAAGCTATAGGACCATAAGTGGAAGTGCCCTAGGCTCTGTTGTTTTGTTTTTTAGATGTTTCAGGAAACACCATACACTTCTCCTGAGTGTCTGTTGGCAATTTACATCCGGCCCATCAGCATAACAAGGCTCCCAGTTCTCCATGGCCTGTCCTGCCTTTCTGGATTTTACACTTTTTCAGATGGCCCTTTTGACCGGGGGGAAGTGAGACTTCATTGTAGTGCAGATTTCCTTTGCAAGTTTGCTTGGTTGGCCAAAAAGGGCGTATGCGTTTTTTCCTGAATATATTCAGGAAAAAACGCATACGCCCTTTTTGGCCAAGTGCATCATTGTGGACGTTCTGCCTCTTTTCCTATGCTTTCAATGCAATTCCAGTCTACCTCCTGAAATCGGTTTCCTGCAATTCTGCCCCGCTTTCAAGTCCTCTTGGCAGCCTTACTTCAGTCTATTTTTGGACGATAGCTGTCATTTATAACTCTGCAGGTTTGTGAATTACAGTGCCCCTGAGCTCCTTTCTTCAACTCGCTTTCTTGTGACCTGGCCGCAACACCGCAGGATGTCTTCAGGCCCTAATCTGGTTCTGGCACGGCACGCTGAGCCTTTGATTAATTCCTCTTCCTGGTGGGAAATGAGAGTTAAATTTGCCCGTCCAGACACCTCCAGCTAGTCTCTCATTGGTTCTCCCTATTCCTGTTCATCTTCCGCAGAAATTACAAACTGGGCCAAACAGGAGGTTAAAGGCGCTTACTCTCCAAGTTGGGAGAGTGTTAGTAAAGGGTCTGGAATGTTGCACCCGAGTACCAGGGGAGGAAAACTGAGACATATTTGAACACGTCTCCCGTTCACACGGTTGATCATACTGTGGGTTCCACATGCATGTTTTAGCTGAAGGAAGAATACCTTAAACCTGGAGAGTTGAGACCCGTGGAATGGGTACCATGCAATATGACTTCAAAGGGTCTTCATTTGCTCACCGAACCTCTCCAATCCTATCACTGCTGCGTTTATGCCCCTGTACACACGCTTGATTCTCTTTTGGAGACATAGCAATCCATAGGTTTTAAGATACTTACTAGTCAGGTACATTCTTAGGCGTTTAATATGCGGTGTTGAGTCCATTTCGTTGAGCAAGGAGTAGCTCTTGTCTATTCCATATTTGGCTTAAGGAACTTTATCTGTGCTCATTTCAATCTCTGGTTTTATGCAGCACCCCAACTCACCTTCCCCCTTAAGCAAGCGTAAGTTGGTTTTCTAAACTTGAGACACTGTTCTGTTTTGTAATTCAGTTCATGTGTAGCCAAGTTCACATTCTGTGTATTAGTGATACCTTATGATGATTCTTTTCTGTGTGACTTATTTCAGTTCGAATCATCATACCTGAATCCACTCATTATGCTGCTACTGGCCTGATGACATAGATTTCATTGCTGAGTGATATTGCATTGTACGTAAGTACCACAGGTTCTTTATCCATTTTTCACTTTCTGCGATATTGAACTTGTACCGTAAACGAGGTTCTTGTAAACAGAGCCGTCCCAAACTTTGGGGTGGCTGTGTCTTTTTGATTTTAATTTCCCTAAGCTATAGGACCATAAGTGGAAGTGCCCTAGGCTCTGTTGCTTTGTTTTTTAGATGTTTCAGGAAACACCATACACTTCTCCAGAGTGGCTGTTGGCAATTTACATCCCGCCCATCAGCATAACAAGCCTCCCAGTTCTCCATGGCCTGTCGTGCCTTTATGGATTTTACACTTTTATCAGATGGCCCTTTTGACCGGGTGGAAGTGAGACTTCATTGTAGTGCAGATTTCCTTTGCAAGCTTGCTTGGTTGGCCAAAAAGGGCGTATGCGTTTTTTCCTGAATATATTCAGGAAAAAACGCATACGCCCTTTTTGGCCAAGTGCATCATTGTCGAGTTTCTGACTCTCTTCATATGCTTTCAATGCAATTCCAGTCTACCTCCTGAAATCGGTTTCCTGCAATTCTGCCTTGCTTTCAATGCCTCTTCATAGCCTTACCTCAATATATTTTTAAAAATAGTTGGCCTTTATAACTCTGCAGGTTTTTGAATTGCAGTGGCCCTTAGCTCCATTTTTTAGCTCTTATTTTTGTGGTCTTGCCCCGTAACCACAGGATTCCTTGAAGCCCTATTTTTCTTCTGGGGCATCTTGCTGTGCCTTTGGTTAATTCTTCTTACTGATGTGATATTAGAGTGACATGTGCCCATTGAAACCGCTACAGCTAGTTTCTCACTGGTTCCCCCTATTCCCATTCATCCTCTGCACTAACTGCAGACTGTGCGATACCAGAAATTAAAGGCATTGACTCCATGTGGGGATGTTGTTAGTAAAGCGGCTGGAATGTCGATCCGGAGCCCCAGGAGAGGAAAAATGAGGTGCGTTTTAGAAACCTTTCCCGATCATATGGTATACCAGTCGCTGGGTTTCCCAAGCATGGTTTAGCTGTAGGAAGATTCCCTTCAACCTGGAGTGTTGGGACCCTTGGACTGAGTAGCATGAAGTATTGCATTAAACTTTCGGCAGTTGCTCACCAAAGCTCACCAATCCTGTCAGCCCCAAGTGTCCAGCCTTATGTCTTATCCAGCTGTGGGTTTATATGTGGTCAATCCAGGTTGCATCACAGCCCCTGAGCGAATTTTGTAAGAATTTTTCTCTCTTTCATTGTTTCAGCGTTTTGTTTTTAAAATTTATTTCTATAATGGGGTTTAGCTCCTTTTCACTGCTGTGTTTGTGCCGCTCTGCACACACTTGATTCCCTTATGGAGATATATCAATACATGGGTTTTAAGATTCTTATTCCTCAGATATATTTCTCTGCGGTGTATAGGGTGTGTTGAGGCCAGTTCATTGAGCAAGGTGTAGATCTTGTCTAATACCTATTTGGTTTATTGAACGGTATCTGTGCTAATTTCAAACTCTGGTTTTATGCATCACCCCACCTCTCCTTTCCCCTTAAGCTGACATAAGTGTGTTTTCTAAATGTGAGACACTGTTCTGTTCTGTAATTCATTTCTTGTGCAGCCATATTTACCCTCCCTCTATAAGTGATATCTTATGATATGTTTCTTTTTCTGTTTGACTTATTTCAAGTAGTATTATCGGACCTAAATCCACTCTTTATCCTTCTACTAGCCTTATTACATTGATTTCATGGTGAAGAGATATTCCATTGTACATAAGTACCACATCTTCTTTATCCATTGTTCTCTTTCCTGGGATATTTAAGGTGTACTGAAGTTGAGGTTCTTGTAAACAGAGTAGCCCTAAACTGTGGTGTGCTTGTGTCTTGTTGATTTTTAGACTTCCCTAGATATACTCCCATGATTGGAAGTGTCCTATGCTCTGTAGCTCTGTTTTTTAGATGATTTAGGAACCACCATACACTTCTCCAGAGTGGCTCTCGGCAGTTCACACACTGCCCATCAGCGTATAAAGGCTCCCTGTTCTCCATGGCCTGTCCTGCATTTCTGGTTTTTACAATTTTTTAGGATGGCCCTTTTGACCGGTGGGAAGTGAGACTTCTTTGTTGTGCACATTTGCATTGCTTGCTTGCTTCGTTGCCCATAAAGTGCGTATGCGTTTTTTCCTGGATATAATCAGGAAAAAACGCATACACCCTTTTGGGCCAACTGCATCATTGTCGAAATTCTGCCGCTTTTCATGTGCGTTAAAGACGAGTCCAATCTATCTCTTGAAATCTGTTTCTTGCAATTCTGTCTTGCATTCAGATCCTCTTCTTTGCCTTACCTCAACATATTTTTGGACGTTAGTTTTCATTTATAACTCTGCAGGTTTGTGAATTGCAGTGACCCTGAGCTCCATTTTTTAAGTTGCTCTTTTGTGAGCTGGCCTCAAACGCGCAGGATTGCTTCAGGCCCTATTTTGGCTCCGGCGAGGCAGGCTGAGCCTTTCTTTAATTCTTATTCTTAATGGGAAATTAGAGTGATATGTGCCCGTCCAAACCCCTACAACTCTTCTCTCATTGGTTCCCCCTCTTCCCGTTCATCCTCCTCACAATTTGCAAAATGTGTGAAACAGAAGTTTAAATGTGCTGATTCTCCAAGTGGGGAGATTCTAAGTAGCGTGGCTGGAATGGTGAACAGGAGCACCAGGAGAGGATAAATGAGGTGCATTTTAGACACATCTCCCGATCACATGGTGTACAGTCCTCTGGGTTTTCCATGCATGTTTTAGCTGTAGGAAGATCCCTTGAACCTGCAGATTTGGGACCCATTGAATGGGTACCAGGTAGTATTACTTTAAAGGGTGTGCATTTCCTCACCCAACCTCACATTTCTCTTAGCGCAAACAGTTTCCAGCCTTATGTCTCATCCTGCTGTGGGTCTAGATGTGTTCAATCCATGTTGCATCACCGTCCCTGAGGAAAAGTTGTAAGAGGTTTTCTCTGTCTCTCTGTCGTTTATTTTTTTCAATTTATTACTATATTGGTTACAGCTGATTTTCAAAGCTCTGTTTCTTGCTGCTGTACATCCACTTGATTCACGTACAGAGAGACATCAATAAATTCTTTTTCAGATTCTTACCAGTCGTATATATTCTTTTCCGGTGACTTGAGTGTGCTGAGTGCAGTTCTTTTAGCTACCGTGTAGGCCTTGTTGATTATCAGTTTGGTATTTGGAATGGTATCTTTGCTAATTTCAACCTCCTGGATGATGCCTCACCCCTCCCCACCTTTCCCGTTTAGCAGCCTTATGCGTGTTTTCTACATATTTGACTATGTTTTTGTTTTGTAATTTATTTCATGTGTAGCCATTTTGGATTCCACCTTTAAGTGATATCTTATGATATGTGTCTTTTTCTTTTTGAATTCTGTCACTTAGAATGATCATACGTAACTCCTCCGGAGTTGTTACAACTGGCCATATTTCATTGATTTCCAGGCTGAATAATATTCCACTCTACCTAAGTACCACATCTCTATCCATTTTTCCCCTCCAGAGACATTTAAGTTATATCCTAGTCGAGGATCTTTTAAACAGAGAGGGGGTAAACATTGGGGTGCCTGTGTCCTCTCGATTTTTGTTTTTCCCAAGATATACGCCCATGAGTGCAAGTGCCCTATGCTCTGTAGCTCATTTTTTAGATGCTTTAGTAAACACAATACACTTCTCCAGAATGGCCGTTGGCAATATACATTTCCACTATAAGTCTCACAGGGCTCCCTCTTCTCGTTGCCCTGTCCTGCATTTCTGTTGTTTACGCTTTATGAGGATGGCTCTTCTGACTGATGCGAAGTGATATCTTTTGTAGTATTGACTTCCAGTGCCCACCTGTTTGGTTGGCTAAAAAAGTGTATGCCCTTTTCTTGAATATATACAGAAAAGAACGCATACACCCTTTTTGGCCACCTGCAATGTTGGCAATGTTCAGCTCCTTTTCTTGTGCTTAATGGCGAGTCCTTTCTACCTCCTCAAATCCCTTTCCTGCCATTCTCCCTTGCTTACAAGTCCTTTTCTCTGACTTTCCTCAAGACATTTTTCAGTGATGGATATTTTCAACTCTGCAGTTTTGTGAATTTTACTGCCCCTGAGTTCCATTGTTCAACTCGTGTTTATGGGAACTGGCCACAAAGCAGCGGGATTTCCTCAAGCCCTATACTGTTTCCATGGGCAACCCTAGCCTTTGGTCAATTCGTCTTCCTGATTGGAAATTAGAGTGACATGTGCCTGTCTGAACACCTAGGACTTGTCTCTCATTGTTCCTCATCCTTCCGCTTCATCCTCTGGACAAATTCCAAACTGTACGCAACAGGATGTTGACAGTGCTGACATCTCCAAGTGGGGAGACTGTTAGTAAAGACGCTGGAGGGGTGAACCCGAGCACCAGGAGATGAGGAGATGAGATGCCTTTTCCAAACTCTTCCCGATCAGACGGTATACCATCCTCTGGGTGTGACAGACATGTTTTAGCAGTAGGAAGAGTCCCATTCATGTAAGGAGAACACCAGGGCTTTTTCAAAATCAGTGTCTCCCCGAAACCCAAACTGGGGAAGTTTTTAAGCTACGGCTACACATATGTTCATTAAGGGCCTTGGGAAGTAGGCAGAGTCCAAACTTTAGATGATTGAAGTCTTCAGGGTCAGAAGCACTCACCACCAGCTTCCCTTAGGCTACACTTTAACTGTCATTGATAGATGATGTCAATAAAAATATCTATTCTTTTTCAGATTATTTCCCCTTATAGGTTATTGCAAAATGTTGAGTGTAGTTCCCTGTGCTATACAGTAGTTCCTTGTTGATGATCTATTTTATACATAGCAGTGTGTATGTGTTCATTCCAAACTGTTAATTTATCCCTCCTCCCACCTTTCCCCTTTGGTAATAATAAATTATAAGATTTTATACTTCTCAGAAATGGGGGAGCTGAAAGAGAGGTATCATTTTCAATGGAAAAGCATTTAAAACAAGATTGAAGGTTTAACCAAGATTATTAGCTGTACATCCTTGGAAAGAAATCACTTCGTTTCTCTAATATTGACCTGACAAATAAGACAAACCTTTTCACTGAACTTGCTTATAAAAAGTGATGGAAATATCAAATGGAAGTGTTAAAAACATCTTATTTTACCCGAGCCTTATACACTGTTCTATGTTAACTACAGTTTGGCTCACACATCTGTTCATTGAGGTTACAATAGTCTCAATTTCTGTTACTGATCCTCCAGAGTGGACCCCAACAAGTGTCCCCCTGCCCAGTGTCATTGGGGCCAACAGATCGAGACTGAGTTTGGTTCACAAGCAAAGGAAACTTTATATTTTGATCAGAGAATGGAGAGGTGAGAGCATGCACTACCCCGTGGGCTGTGGGCTGGGCTGCTGTGTAGAGATCCTGTCAGAGTCAGTGGGAGGGAGGGAGGCGGCGGAGCTCTCGAGGGCCGGGTTGGCTGTAGCTCAGGCTCTATATCGTGGAGTCTGCACTGGGCCCCAGGAGCTGAGGTGTCGACCCAGCCATTCTGCACTAGGAAATCTGGTCTGAAGTGCCGGGTGTGGAACCTCTGCATGCGGGACCCTAGGAGCACGTGAAATTAGACAAAGCACAAAGGATAAAAAAGGTTAGACTTGACTTTATTGCCCAGATTCTATTTTTATCTCCCAGGGATTTTTAATGGGCTTTGCTGGGGACAAACCCCTCCTCTGCCTTTTGTCCCGTTCCTCATTCTTGGAGTGCTGAGGGTACAGACCCTTCTTCTGTAACTGCTGAGTGCTGAGTTGGGAGCCCTCATACCCTGGGGCGAGGGTCAGAGCTTCTCCCCAGCAGCCTCCCGGTGACGTTGATTGTCCCCAGGACCCCTGCCTCCCTGCTCGTCCACCTGAGCACCAGCATTGGAAGTGTTATAGATTCTAATGACCTTTAAGGGTCCAGGAAAGAGATGTGCAGAGACGCTGTGGGGGCCGGTTTCACCCCGCCCCACATTTGTTCGGCCACCTTAGGCTGACCGTCTCTGCCAGCCTAGATGCTCTGACCAGTAGTCTGCACTTTCTTCAATTAGGCCCCTGAATTAACGTACAAACAGCACCAGGTGTCAGAGCCCTGCCCGCTCAACTCCCAGACAGTCCAGGGTCAGTGGTGACCAAGGACCATGATGGCTACTGAGTCAACAGCCTTTTGAAGTAAACAGGAGTCCAGCCGGTCTTATTGGCCACCATCATCACGGTGTCTGTAGGCTTTTCTATGGTGACAGTGTGGTATACTGTTCCCCCGCCAAGATTATTAGCTCCCCTCTGGGTGCAGTAAGTCCTGCAAGCAGTAGTCTACTCTTTTGGGACACACTCTTGTTGTTTTATGAGAGAAACTCCAGGTCAAGTGATGTTCACACGAGTCGTCATGGTGCCCTGTTGCCCCCGGTTATCTCTCTGGATGTTGGAGTTGGAGGGCCTCCTCACTCGAGGTCGGTGTGCCCACGGAGCGAACCCTGCAACTTCAGGGCATGGTTGGTGGTTAGGATCACCACGTGGGGTCCTTTTCCCTTAGGAGGGAGGTGGCCTTTTGGGCTGCTGATTTCCAGGTTTTTAGATACCGCCAGTATCTTGGCCAGATGTGGCAGTGGGCCAAGCCCCTTAGTGACCGTAGTTTATCCTACCTGGATGGCATTCTTGCATTGTTCCATTTCAAGTGGTCCCAGTTTTTGCACTAATTCTCCAATGGCGATTCACCTTTCACCGGGAATGTAAAGGTCAAAGGGTTTAGCTAAATTAGGGAGTTCCAGGGCAAGGGTCTGAATTGACTGCTCTTTCCATTCTTGAAAGGCCACTTCTGGATTCTATTCAAAAGGATCATCATCTTTTCCTTTCAGTGTTTCATATAGAGGCCCAGCTAGTAGACTGTAGTTAGGGATCCAGAAGCAGCAAACCCTGGCCTCCCCAGGAACCCCTAAGCTGTCTTCTAGTTTTAGAAAGGGGTAAGGCTGAAAATGGTTTCTTCCCTTTCCTGGGATGGGCTTCTCTGACCTTCTGTGAGAATGAAGCCCAGGCAGGTCACCGCAGTCTGTGATATTTGAGCTTTTTCTTGGACAACTTCTATCCTTTATTGGCTTGGTAGTTCAGAGGCCTCCTTAGTAGGGCTGGTGATCAGAATGTCGTCTGCATATTGAAGGAGGGTTTCCTTTTCCAGAGGTAGAACTTTTAGGTCTTTAGCTAAGCTTTCCCCAAAGATGGTGTGGGAATTTTTGCACCCTTGGGGCCAGACGGCCCGGAAGTATTGTTTTAGTTGTATGTGGAGTCCTGCCACTCACAAGCCAAAATTTCTTGTGACTCTGGGACTAATGGAATACAAAAGAAGGCATCATTGAAGACTAATACAGAATACCATGTCCTGGTGGTTGGTAGAATGACCAGCAGGGTGTAGGAATTAGGAGCAACTGGAGGTACATCCTCGGTGGCTTCACTGACTGTCCTGACATCCTTTACCAGGTCCCCAGCAGCCCATGGGGCTCTCGTGGTCAGACCAATCCCAGAATATGGAGCTCACCTGGGCAGGTACCCCACCCCCACCCCAGCCCACGGGGCTCTCGTGGTCAGGCCCCTCCCAGGATACAGAGCTACCCTTGCAGGTACCGTGGCAGGGCTGGGCACACAGGAACCGTGCACATAGCCCTCATTGCAGAGCACCCCCAGCTCACCTGTCGCTCAGAGCTGACACAGAGCACCTCAGAGCAGGACTTGAACTAACAAACAGCAGCTGCGACAGGTCTGTGACCCTGGGCATCACTCCGTGAGGCCTCCCTCCACCTGGTCTTCCAGAGACTTCCACTGCACCCGGGGCACCAGGCCTCTGTCTCCAACCACCACCCACCCCTCCTCTGCCTGACTCCTGGGTTCCTCTCATTAGGAGAGGGTTTTCTTGAAGTTGTCTCCCACTCATGGGCCAGATAAAATGATTAGAAAACAAGCCAAAGCTGCAGCCCCTTGTCTATCCTGACTCTCAGGAGCCCACACCTGTTCCTTGGACCTGGCCGGTTCAGCAAGTTCCATTTTCTGCAACTGTGAGCCCCTGAGGGGTGATGATTGGCTGACCTGGGCAGCCTTACCGTGCCGGCCAGCCCTCCCCAGGTGTGCCTGGGTTGAGATCAATATAAATACCACTCCAGGCAGCAAGAGCCCCTGCAGCCGTGCCTGACGCCATTTTCTCTGCCCTGTCAGCAGTCTCGGGGCTGGGCTGGTGGGAGGGAGTGAGAGGCCACGGCTTTGTGGGTGGCCCAGTGTGAGTGGGGCTCTGCTGGACTTTCTGCAGCAGTTGCCAGGCTGCCACCTGCTAAAGAAGAGGATGTGTCACCCATACCTGCTGCTGGAATTTCTCCCTGGGCAGAGGTGAGGAAGGAAAAAAGCAGTGGGGGCAGGGACAGGACGGGTATCTCAGGCAGGGAAATGGAAATCTTCCAGAAGAGCACCCAGGGCCAGGACCATCCTGGCTGGCCTGCAGGCACCAAGTCGGCCGGCATGCTGTCACTCGTGTGGCTCTATGGCCCTTCCTCTAGGCTTTCAAGTCCTTGTATATATTCAGGTGTTTTACCTGGGACGGGTGGGAATAGTTCAGCAGCAACTGGCCTGGGGCTCAGCTCACGTTTACTCACAGATGCCTCGGCACGGTGCCCCAGCTTTGCAATGAGGACGCTTGTTGCGTGGGGGCTGCTGGCTGAATGGGAGACGATTCCCCACCACTGACCAACTTCAGAATTGTTTACAACTGGAGCAAGTGCCCTGATACGGTTTTCCTCTGTGTAACTGGTGGGTTCTGTGTTTTTTTTCTCTTTTTCGTTTTTGGTTCAAGGTAGATTTTATTCCTCTTTTTTGTATTTACAGATATAAGCATGGAAATAATTTATTCATATAAATACATGTATGTGCAGGGAATAATTGTTTTTTCTGTTTTATTTTTTAAATTTTACTTCTTTTTAATTTTGAATTTTATTTTATATTTTTATACAGCAGGTTCTTATTGGTTATCTATTTTATACATATAAATGTATACATGCCAATCCCAGTCTCTCAACTCCTCCCACCACCACCCCCCCAACAGCTTTCCCCCCTTGTTGTCCATACGTTTGTTGTCTACATCTGTTGCTCTGTTTATGCCTTGCAAAATGGTTAATCTGTACAGTTTTTCTAGGTTCCACATATATGCATGAGTATACAAGATTTGTTTTTCTCTTTCTGACTTACTTCACTCTGTATGACAGTCTCTAGATCCATCGACGTCTCTACAAATGACCCAATTTCATTCCTTTTCATGGCTTAGTAATATTCCATTTTATATATGTACCACAGCTTTATGCATTCGTCTGTCTGTGGGCATTTAGGTTGCTTCCATTACCTCGATATTGTAAATAGTGATGCAATGAACATTGCGGTGAATGACTCTTTTTGATTTATGGTTTTGTCTGGGTATATGTCCAGTACTGGGATTGCTGTATCATATGGTAATTCTATTGTTAGTTTCTTAAGAAATTCCATATTGTTCTCCATAATGACTGTATCAATTTATATTCCCAACAATAGTGGAAGAGGGTTCCTTTTCTCCACACCCTTTCCAGCATTTTTTGTTTGTAGATTTTCAATGATGCCTATTCTACCAGGTGTGAGGTGATACCTCATTGTTGAATCCATTTCGTTGAGCAAGGGGTAGCTCTTGTCTATTACATATTTGGCTTATGGAACGGTATCTCTGCTAATTTCAAACTCTGCTTTTATGCAGCACCCCAACTCACCTTCCCCCTTAAGCAGGCATAAGTTGGTTTTCTAAACTTGAGACCCTGTTCTGTTTTGTAATTCAGTTCATGTGTAGCCAAGTTCACATTCCGTGTATTAGTGATACCTTATGATGTTTCTTTTTCTGTGTGACTTATTTCACTTAGAATCATCGTGCCTCAATCCACTCATTATGCTGGTACGGGCCTGGTGACATAGATTTCATTGCTGAGTGGTATTCTGTTGTACAGAAGTACCGCAACTTCTTTATCCATTATTTGCTCTCTGGGATATTTAACTTGTGCCGTAGAAGAGATTCCTGTAAAAAGAGCCGTCCCAAATTTTGGGGTTGCTGTGTCTTTTTGATATTAATTTCCCTAAGCTATAGGACCATAAGTGGAAGTGCCCTAGGCTCTGTTGCTTTGTTTTTTAGATGTTTCAGGAAACACCATACACTTCTCCCGAGTGTCTGTTGGCAATTTACATCCCGCCCATCAGCATAACAAGGCTCCCAGTTCTCCATGGCCTGTCCTGCCTTTCTGGATTTTACACTTTATTCTGATGGCCCTTTTGACCGGGGGGAAGTGAGACTTCATTGTAGTGCAGATTTCCTTTGCAAGCTTGCTTGGTTGGCCAAAAAGGGCGTATGCGTTTTTCCCTGAATATATTCAGGAAAAAACGCATACGCCCTTTTGGCAAAGTGCATCATTGTGGACGTTCTGCCTCTTTTCCTACGCTTTCAATGCAATTCCAGTCTACCTCCTGAAATCGGTATCCTGCAATTCTGCCCCGCTTTCAAGTCCTCTTGGCAGCCTTACTTCAGTCTATTTTTGGACGATAGCTGTCATTTATAACTCTGCAGGTTTGTGAATTACAGAGCCCCTGAGCTCCTTTCTTCAACTCGCTTTCTTGTGAGCTGGCCGCAACACCGCAGGATGGCTTCAGGCCCTAATCTGTTTCCGCCACGGCACGCTGAGCCTTTGGTTAATTCCTCTTCCTAGTGGGAAATGAGAGTTAAATTTGCCCGTCCAGACACCTCCAGCTAGCCTCTCATTGGTTCTCCCTATTCCTGTTCATCTTCCGCAGAAATTGCAAACTGGGCCAAACAGGAGGTTAAAGGCACTGACTCTCCAAGTCGGGAGAGTGTTAGTAAAGCGTCTGGAATGTTGCACCCGAGTACCAGGGTATGAAAACTGAGACATATTTGAACACGTCTCCCGATCACATGGTTGATCATACTCTGGGTTCCACATGCATGTTTTAGCTGAAGGAAGAATACCTTAAACCTGGGTAGGTGAAACCCGTGGAATGGGTACCATGCAATATGACTTCAAAGGGTCTTCATTTGCTCACCGAACCTCTCCAATCCTATCACTGCTGCGTTTATGCCCCTGTACACATGCTTGATTCTCTTTCGGAGACATAGCAATCCATAGGTTTTAAGATACTTACTAGTCAGGTACATTCTTAGGCGTTTAATATGCGGTGTTGAGTCCATTTCGTTGAGCAAGGAGTAGCTCTTGTCTATTCCATATTTGGCTTAAGGAACTTTATCTGTGCTCATTTCAATCTCTGGTTTTATGCAGCACCCCAACTCACCTTTCCCCTTAAGCAAGCATAAGTTGGTTTTCTAAATTTGAGACCCTGTTCTGTTCTTTAATTCAGTTCCTGTGTAGCCAAGTTTACATTCCGTGTATTAGTGATATCTTTTGATGTTTCTTTTTCTGTGTGACTTATTTCAGTTAGAATCATCGTACCTGAATCCACTCATTATGCTGCTACGGGCCTGATGACATAGATTTTTTTGCTGAGTGATATTGCATTGTACGTAAGTACCACAAGTTCTTTATCCATTTTTCACTTTCTGTGATATTGAACTTGTATGGTAAACGAGGTTCTTATAAACGGAGGCGTCCCAAACTTTGGGGTGGCTGTGTCTTTCTGATTTTAATTTCCCTAAGCTATAGGACCATAAGTGGAAGTGGCCTAGGCTCTGTTGCTTTGTTTTTTAGATGTTTCAGGAAACACCATACACTTCTCCTGAGTGGCTGTTGGCAATTTACATCCCGCCCATCAGCATAACAAGGCTCCCAGTTCTCCATGGCCAGTCCTGCCTTTCTGGATTTTACACTTTTTTCAGATGGCCCTTTTGACCGGGGGGAAGTGAGACTTCATTGTAGTGCAGATTTCCTTTGCAAGCTTGCTTGGTTGGCCAAAAAGGGCGTATGCGCTTTTTCCTGAATATATTCAGGAAAAAACGCATACGCCCTTTTGGCAAAGTGCATCATTGTGGACGTTCTGACTCTTTTCCTATGCTTTCAATGCAATTCCAGTCTACCTCCTGAAATCGGTTTCCTGCAATTCTGCCCCGCTTTCAAGTCCTCTTGGCAGCCTTACTTCAGTGTATTTTTGGATGATAGCTGTCATTTATAACTCTGCAGGTTTGTGAATTACAGTGCCCCTGAGCTCCTTTCTTCAACTCGCTTTCTTGTGACCTGGCCGCAACACCGCAGGATGGCTTCAGGCCCTAATCTGGTTCCGGCACGGCACGCTGAGCCTTTGGTTAATTCCTCATCCTGGTGGGAAATTAGAGTTAAATTTGCCAATCCAGACACTTCCCGCTTGTCTCTCATTGGTTCTCCCTATTCCTGTACATCTTCCGCAGAAATTGCAAACTGGGCCAAACAGGAGGTTAAAGGCACTGACTCTCCAAGTGGGGAGAGTGTTAGTAAAGCGTCTGGAATGTTGCACCCGAGTACCAGGGTAGGAAAACTGAGATATATTTGAACACGTCTCCCGTTCACATAGTTGATCATACTTGGGTTCCACATGCATCTTTTAGCTGAAGGAAGAATACCTTAAACCTGTGTATTTGAAACCCGTGGAATGGGTACCATGCAATATGACTTCAAAGGGTCTTCATTTGCTCACCGAATCTCTCCAATCCTATCACTGCTGCGTTTATGACCCTTGTATACACGCTTGATTCTCTTTTGGAGACATAGCATTCAATAGGTTTTAAGATACTTACTAGTCTGGTATATTGTTAGGCGTTTAATATGGGGTGTGGAGTCCATTTCATTGAGCAAGGAGTAGCTCTTGTCTATTCCATATTTGGCTTAAGGAACTTTATCTGTGCTCATTTCAGTCTCTGGTTTTATGCAGCACCCCAACTCACCTTTCCACTTAAGCAAGCATAAGTTGGTTTTCTAAATTTGAGACCCTGTTCTGTTCTGTAATTCAGTTCCTGTGTAGCCAAGTTTCCATTCCGTGTATTACTGATATCTTATGATGTTTCTTTTTCTGTGTGACTTATTTCAGTTAGAATCATCATACCTGAATCCACTCATTGTGCTGCTAAGGGCCTGATGACATAGATTTCATTGCTGAGTGATATTGCTTTGTAAGTGAATACCACAACTTCTTTATCCATTTTTCACTTTCTGCGATGTTGAACTTGTACTGTAAATGAGGTTCTTGTAAACAGAGGCGTCCCAAACTTTGGGGTGGCTGTGTCATTTTGATTTTAATTTCCCTAAGCTATAGGTCCGTAAGTGGAAGTGCCCTAGTCTCTGTTGCTTTGTTTTTTAGATGTTTCAGGAAACACCATACACTTCTCCCAAGTGTCTGTTGGCAATTTACATCCCGCCCATCAGCATAACAAGGCTGCCAGTTCTCAATGGCCTGTTGCCTTTCTGGATTTTACACTTTTTTCAGATGGCCCTTTTGACCGGGGGGAAGTGAGACTTCATTGTAGTGCAGATTTCCTTTGCAAGCTTGCTTGGTTGGCCAAAAAGGGCGTATGCGTTTTTTCCTGAATATATTCAGGAAAAAACGCATACGCCCTTTTTGGCCAAGTGCATCATTGTGGACGTTCTGCCTCTTTTCCTATGCTTTCAATGCAATTCCAGTCTACCTCCTCAAATCGGTTTCCTGCAATTCTGCCCCGCTTTCAAGTCCTCTTGGCAGCCTTACTTCAGTCTATTTTTGGACGATAGCTGTCATTTATAACTCTGGTGGTTTGTCAATTGCAGTGCCCCTGAGCTCCTTTCTTCAACTCGCTTTCTTGTGAGCTGGCCGCAACACCGCAGGATGGCTTCAGGCCCTAATCTGGTTCCGGCCCGGCATGCTGAGCCTTTGGTTAATTCCTCTTCCTGGTGGGAAATGAGAGTTAAATTTGCCCGTCCAGACACCTCCAGCTAGCCTCTCATTGGTTCTCGCTATTCCTGTTCATCTTCCGCAGAAATTGCAAACTGGGCCAAACAGGAGGTTAAAGGGCTGACTCTCCAAGTCGGGAGAGTGTTAGTAAAGGGTCTGGAATGTTGCACCCGAGTACCAGGGGAGGAAAACTGAGACATATTTGAACACGTCTCCCGTTCACATGGTTGATCATACTCTGGGTTCCACATGCATGTTTTAGCTGAAGGAAGAATACCTTAAACCTGGAGAGTTGAGACCCGTGTAATGGGTACCATGCAATATGAATTCAAAGGGTCTTCATTTGCTCACCGAACCTCTCCAATCCTATCACTGCTGCGTTTATGCCCCTGTACACATGCTTTATTCTCTTTTGGAGGCATAGCAATCCATAGGTTTTAAGATATTTACTAGTCAGGTACATTCTTAGGCATTTAATATGGGGTTTTGAGTCCATTTCGTTGAGCAAGGAGTAGCTCTTGTCTATTCCATATTTGGCTTAAGGAACTTTATCTGTGCTCATTTCAATCTCTGGTTTTATGCAGCACCCCAACTCACCTTTCCCCTTAAGCAAGCATAAGTTGGTTTTCTAAATTTGAGACCCTGTTCTGTTCTGTAATTCAGTTCCTGTGTAGCCAAGTTTCCATTCTGTGTATTACTGATATCTTATGATGTTTCTTTTTCTGTGTGACTTATTTCAGTTAGAGTCATCGTACCTGAATCCACTCATTATGCTGCTACGGGCCTGATGACATAGATTTCATTGCTGAGTGATACTGCATTGTACGTAAGTACCACAAGTTCTTTATCCATTTTTCAATTTCTGCGATGTTGAACTTGTACTGTAAACGAGGTTCTTGTAAACAGAGCCGTTCCAAACTTTGGGGTGGCTGTGTCTTTTTGATTTTAATTTCCCTAAGCTATAGGACCATAAGTGGCAGTGCCCTAGGCTCTGTTGCTTTGTTTTTTAGATGTTTCAGGAAACACCATACACTTCTCCCGAGTGGCTGTTGGCAATTTACATCCTGCCCATCAGCATAAGAAGGCTCCCAGTTCTCCATGGCCTGTCGTGCCTTTCTGGATTTTACACTTTTTTCAGATGGCCCTTTTGACCGGGTGGAAGTGAGAGTTCATTGTAGTGCAGATTTCCTTTGCAAGCTTGCTTGGTTGGCCAAATGTGCGTATACGTTTTTTCCTGAATATATTCAGGAAAAAACGCATACGCCCTTTTTGGCCAAGTGCATCATTGTCGAGTTTCTGACTCTCTTCATATGCTTTCAATGCAATTCCAGTCTACCTCCTGAAATCGGTTTCCTGCAATTCTGCCCCGCTTTCAAGTCCTCTTGGCAGCCTTACTTCAGTCTATTTTTGGACGATAGCTGTCATTTATAACTCTGCAGGTTTGTGAATTACAGTGCCCATGAGCTCCTTTCTTCAACTCGCTTTCTTGTGACCTGGCCGCAACACCGCAGGATGGCTTCAGGCCCTAATCTGGTTCCGGCACGGCACGCTGAGCCTTTGGTTAATTCCTCTTCCTGGTGGGAAATGAGAGTTAAATTTGCCTGTCCAGACACCTCCAGCTAGCCTCTCATTGGTTCTCGCTATTCCTGTTCATCTTCCAAGAAATTGCAAACTGGGCCAAACAGGAGGTTAAAGGCGCTGACTCTCCAAGTGGGGAGAGTGTTAGTAAAGCGTCTGGAATGTTGCACCCGAGTACCAGGGGAGGAAAACTGAGACATATTTGAACACGTCTCCCGTTCACATGGTTGATCATACTTGGGTTCCACATGCATGTTTTAGCTGAAGGAAGAATACCTTAAACCTGGGTATTTGAAACCCGTGGAAAGGGTACCATGCAATATGACTTCAAAGGGTCTTCATTTGCTCACCGAACCTCTCCAATCCTATCACTGCTGCGTTTATGCCCCTGTACACATGCTTGATTCTCTTTCGGAGACATAGCAATCCATAGGTTTTAAGATACTTACTAGTCAGGTACATTCTTAGGCGTTTAATATGGGGTGTTGAGTCCATTTCGTTGAGCAAGGAGTAGCTCTTGTCTATTCCATATTTGGCTTAAGGAACTTTATCTGTGCTCATTTCAATCTCTGGTTTTATGCAGCACCCCAACTCACCTTTCCCCTTAAGCAAGCATAAGTTGGTTTTCTAAATTTGAGACCCTGTTCTGTTCTGTAATTCAGTTCCTGTGTAGCCAAGTTTACATTCCGTGTATTACTGATATCTTATGATGTTTCTTTTTCTGTGTGACTTATTTCAGTTAGAATCATCGTACCTGAATCCACTCATTATGCTGCTACGGGCCTGATGACATAGATTTCATTGCTGAGTGATACTGCATTGTACGTAAGTACCACAAGTTCTTTATCCATTTTTCACTTTCTGTGATATTGAACTTGTATTGTAAACGAGGTTCTTGTAAACAGAGCCGTTCCAAACTTTGGGGTGGCTGTGTCTTTTTGATTTTAATTTCCCTAAGCTATAGGACCATAAGTGGAAGTGCCCTAGGTTCTGTTGCTTTGTTTTTTAGATGTTTCAGGAAACACCATACACTTCTCCCGAGTGGTTGTTGGCAATTTACATCCCGCCCATCAGCATAACAAGGCTCCCAGTTCTCCATGGCCTGTCCTGCCTTTCTGGATTTTACACTTTTTTCAGATGGCCCTTTTGACTGGGGGGAAGTGAGACTTCATTGTAGTGCAGATTTCCTTTGCAAGCTTGCTTGGTTGGCCAAAAAGGGCGTATGCGTTTTTTCCTGAATATATTCAGGAAAAAACGCATACGCCCTTTTTGGCCAAGTGCATCATTGTGGACGTTCTGCCTCTTTTCCTATGCTTTCAATGCAATTCCAGTCTACCTCCTGAAATCGGTTTCCTGCAATTCTGCCCCGCTTTCAAGTCTTCTTGGCAGCCTTACTTCAGTCTATTTTTGGACGATAGCTGTCATTTATAACTCTGCAGGTTTTTGAATTACAGTGCCCCTGAGCTCCTTTCTTCAACTCGCTTTCTTGTGACCTGGCCGCAACACCACAGGATGGCTTCAGGCCCTAATCTGGTTCCGGTACGGCACACTGAGCCTTTGGTTATTTCCTCTTCCTGGTGGGAAATGAGAGTTAAATTTGCCCGTCCAGACACCTCCAGCTAGCCTCTCATTGGTTCTCGCTATTCCTGTTCATCTTCCGCAGAAATTGCAAACTGGGCCAAACAGGAGGTTAAAGGCGCTGACTTTCCAAGTGGGGAGAGTGTTAGTAAAGCGTCTGGAATGTTGCACCCGAGTACCAGGGGAGGAAAACTGAGACATATTTGAACACGTCTCCCATTCACATGGTTGATCATACTTGGGTTCCACATGCATGTTTTAGCTGAAGGAAGAATACCTAAAACCTGGGTATTTGAAACCCGTGGAATGGGTACCATGCAATATGACTTCAAAGGGTCTTCATTTGCTCACCGAACCTCTCCAATCCTATCACTGCTGCGTTTATGCCCCTGTACACATGCTTGATTCTCTTTCGGAGACATAGCAATCCATAGGTTTTAAGATACTTACTAGTCAGGTACATTCTTAGGCGTTTAATATGCGGTGTTGAGTCCATTTCGTTGAGCAAGGAGTAGCTCTTGTCTATTCCATATTTGGCTTAAGGAACTTTATCTGTGCTCATTTCAATCTCTGGTTTTATGCAGCACCCCAACTCACCTTTCCCCTTAAGCAAGCATAAGTTGGTTTTCTAAATTTGAGACCCTGTTCTGTTCTGTAATTCAGTTCCTGTGTAGCCAAGTTTCCATTCCGTGTATTACTGATATCTTATGATGTTTCTTTTTCTGTGTGACTTATTTCAGTTAGAATCATCATACCTGAATCCACTCATTGTGCTGCTAAGGGCCTGATGACACAGATTTCATTGCTGAGTGATATTGCTTTGTAAGTAAATACCACAACTTCTTTATCCATTTTTCAATTTCTGCGATGTTGAACTTGTACTGTAAACGAGGTTCTTGTAAACAGAGGCGTCCCAAACTTTGGGGTGGCTGTGTCTTTTTGATTTTAAATTCCCTAAGCTATAGGACCATAAGTGGCAGTGCCCTAGGCTCTGTTGCTTTGTTTTTTAGATGTTTCAGGAAACACCATACACTTCTCCTGAGTGTCTGTTGGTAATTTACATCCCGCCCATCAGCATAACAAGGCTCCCAGTTCTCCATGGCCTGTCCTGCCTTTCTGGATTTTACACTTTTTTCAGATGGCCCTTTTGACCGGGGGGAAGTGAGACTTCATTGTAGTGCAGATTTCCTTTGCAAGCTTGCTTGGTTGGCCAAAAAGGGCGTATGCGTTTTTTCCTGAATATATTAAGGAAAAAACGCATACGCCCTTTTTGGCCAAGTGCATCATTGTGGACGTTCTGCCTCTTTTCCTATGCTTTCAATGCAATTCCAGTCTACCTCCTGAAATCGGTTTCCTGCAATTCTGCCCCGCTTTCAAGTCCTCTTGGCAGCCTTACTTCAGTCTATTTTCGGACAATAGCTGTCATTTATAACTCTGCAGGTTTGTGCATTACAGTGCCCCTGAGCTCCTTTCTTCAACTCGCTTTCTTGTGAGCTGGCCGCAACACCGCAGGATGTCTTCAGGCCCTAATGTGGTTCCGGCATGGCACGCTGAGCCTTTGGTTAATCCTCTTCCTGGTGGGAAATGAGAGTTAAATTTGCCCATCCAGACACCTCCAGCTAGTCTTTCATTGGTTCTCGCTATTCCTGTTCATCTTCCACAGAAATTGCAAACTGGGCCAAACAGGTGGTTAAAGGGACTGACTCTCCAAGTGGGGAGAGTGTTAGTAAAGCGTCTGGAATGTTGCACCCGAGTACCAGGGTACGAAAACTGAGACATATTTGAACACGTCTCCCGATCACATGGTTGATCATACTCTAGGTTCCACATGCATGTTTTAGATGAAGGAAGAATACCTTAAACCTGGGTAGTTGAAACCCGTGTAATGGGTACCATGCAATATGACTTCAAAGGGCCTTCATTTGCTCACCGAACCTCTCCAATCCTATCACTGCTGCGTTTATGCCCCTGTACACATGCTTGATTTCCTTCGGAGACATAGCAATCCATAGGTTTTAAGATACTTACTAGTCAGGTACATTCTTAGGCGTTTAATATGCGGTGTTGAGTCCATTTCGTTGAGCAAGGAGTAGCTCTTGTCTATTCCATATTTGGCTTAAGGAACTTTATCTGTGCTCATTTCAATCTCTGGTTTTATGCAGCACCCCAACTCACCTTTACCCTTAAGCAAGCATAAGGTGGTTTTCTAAATTTGAGACCCTGTTCTGTTCTGTAATTCAGTTCCTGTGTAGCCAAGTTTACATTCCGTGTATTACTGATATCTTATGATGTTTCTTTTTCTGTGTGACTTATTTCAGTTAGAATCATCATACCTGAATCCACTCATTGTGCTGCTAAGGGCCTGATGACACAGATTTCATTGCTGAGTGATATTGCTTTGTAAGTAAATACCACAACTTCTTTATCCATTTTTCACTTTCTGCGATGTTGAACTTGTACTGTAAACGAGGTTCTTGTAAACAGAGCCGTTCCAAACTTTGGGGTGGCTGTGTCTTTTTGATTTTAATTTCCCTAAGCTATAGGACCATAAGTGGCAGTGCCCTAGGCTCTGTTGCTTTGTTTTTTAGATGTTTCAGGAAACACCATACACTTCTCCCGAGTGTCTGTTCGC
The DNA here is from genome assembly GCF_949987515.2 of Delphinus delphis. Classification (NCBI taxonomy): domain Eukaryota; kingdom Metazoa; phylum Chordata; class Mammalia; order Artiodactyla; family Delphinidae; genus Delphinus; species Delphinus delphis. The sequence continues at coordinate 841,739 of NC_082685.1, read as the reverse complement.
AATTTACATCCCGCCCATCAGCATAACAAGGCTCCCAGTTCTCCATGGCCTGTCCTGCCTTTCTGGATTTTACACTTTTTTCAGATGGCCCTTTTGACCGGGGGGAAGTGAGACTTCATTGTAGTGCAGATTTCCTTTGCAAGCTTGCTTGGTTGGCCAAAAAGGGCGTATGCGTTTTTTCCTGAATATATTCAGGAAAAAACGCATACGCCCTTTTTGGCCAAGTGCATCATTGTGGACGTTCTGCCTCTTTTCCTATGCTTTCAATGCAATTCCAGTCTACCTCCTGAAATCGGTTTCCTGCAATTCTGCCCCGCTTTCAAGTCCTCTTGGCAGCCTTACTTCAGTCTATTTTTGGACGATAGCTGTCATTTATAACTCTGCAGGTTTGTGAATTACAGTGCCCCTGAGCTCGTTTCTTCAACTCGCTTTCTTGTGACCTGGCCGCAACACCGCAGGATGGCTTCAGGCCCTAAGCTGGTTCCGGCACGGCACGCGGAGCCTTTGGTTATTTCCTCTTCCTGGTGGGAAATGAGAGTTAAATTTGCCCATCCAGACACCTCCAGCTATTCTTTCATTGGTTCTCGCTATTCCTGTTCATCTTCCACAGAAATTGCAAACTGGGCCAAACAGGAGGTTAAAGGGACTGACTCTCCATGTCAGGAGAGTGTTAGTAAAGCGTCTGGAATTTTGCACCTGAGTACCAGGGTACGAAAACTGAGACATATTTGAACACGTCTCCCGATCACATGGTTGATCATACTCTAGGTTCCACATGCATGTTTTAGATGAAGGAAGAATACCTTAAACCTGGGTAGTTGAAACCCGTGGAATGGGTACCATGCAATATGACTTCAAAGGGTCTTCATTTGCTCACGAACCTCTCCAATCCTATCACTGCTGCGTTTATGCCCCTGTACACATGCTTGATTCTCTTTCGGAGACATAGCAATCCATAGGTTGTAAGATACTTACTAGTCAGGTACATTCTTAGGCGTTTAATATGGGGTTTTGAGTCCATTTCGTTGAGCAAGGAGTAGCTCTTGTCTATTCCATATTTGGCTTAAGGAACTTTATCTGTGCTCATTTCAATCTCTGGTTTTATGCAGCACCCCAACTCACCTTTACCCTTAAGCAAGCATAAGTTAGTTTTCTAAATTTGAGACCCTGTTCTGTTCTGTAATTCAGTTCCTGTGTAGCCAAGTTTACATTCCGTGTATTACTGATATCTTATGATGTTTCTTTTTCTGTGTGACTTATTTCAGTTAGAATCATCATACCTGAATCCACTCATTGTGCTGCTATGGGCCTGATGACACAGATTTCATTGCTGAGTTATATTGCTTTGTAAGTAAATACCACAACTTCTTTCTCCATTTTTCACTTTCTGCGATGTTGAACTTGTACTGTAAACGAGGTTCTTGTAAACAGAGGCGTCCCAAACTTTGGGGTGGCTGTGTCTTTTTGATTTTAATTTCCCTAAGCTATAGGACCATAAGTGGAAGTGCCCTAGGCTCTGTTGCTTTGTATTTTAGATGTTTCAGGAAACACCATACACTTCTCCCGAGTGGTTGTTGGCAATTTACATCCGGCCCATCAGCATAACGAGGCTCCCAGTTCTCCATGGCCTGTCCTGCCTTTATGGATTTTACACTTTTTTCAGATGGCCCTTTTGACCGGGGGGAAGTGAGACTTCATTGTAGTGCAGATTTCCTTTGCAAGCTTGCTTGGTTGGCCAAAAAGGGCGTATGCGTTTTTTCCTGAATATATTCAGGAAAAAACGCATACGCCCTTTTTGGCCAAGTGCATCATTGTGGACGTTCTGCCTCTTTTCCTATGCTTTCAATGCAATTCCAGTCTACCTCCTGAAATCGGTTTCCTGCAATTCTGCCCCGCTTTCAAGTCCTCTTGGCAGCCTTACTTCAGTCTATTTTTGGACGATAGCTGTCATTTATAACTCTGCAGGTTTGTGAATTACAGTGCCCCTGAGCTCCTTTCTTCAACTCGCTTTCTTGTGACCTGGCCGCAACACCGCAGGATGGCTTCAGGCCCTAATCTGGTTCCGGCCCGGCATGCTGAGCCTTTGGTTAATTCCTCTTCCTGGTGGGAAATGAGAGTTAAATTTGCCCGTCCAGACACCTCTAGCTAGCCTCTCATTGGTTCTCGATATTCCTGTTCATCTTCCACAGAAATTGCAAACTGGGCCAAACAGGAGGTTAAAGGGACTGACTCTCCAAGTCGGGAGAGTGTTAGTAAAGCGTCTGGAATGTTGCACCCGAGTACCAGGGGAGGAAAACTGAGACATATTTGAATACGTCTCCCGTTCACATGGTTGATCATACTCTGGGTTCCACATGCATGTTTTAGCTGAAGGAAGAATACCTTAAACCTGGAGAGTTGAGACCCGTGTAATGGGTACCATGCAATATGACTTCAAAGGGTCTTCATTTTCTCACCGAACCTCTCCAATCCTATCACTGCTGCGTTTATGCCCCTGTACACATGCTTGATTCTCTTTCGGAGACATAGCAATCCATAGGTTGTAAGATACTTACTAGTCAGGTACATTCTTAGGCGTTTAATATGGGGTTTTGAGTCCATTTCGTTGAGCAAGGAGTAGCTCTTGTCTATTCCATATTTGGCTTAAGGAACTTTATCTGTGCTCATTTCAATCTCTGGTTTTATGCAGCACCCCAACTCACCTTTACCCTTAAGCAAGCATAAGTTAGTTTTCTAAATTTGAGACCCTGTTCTGTTCTGTAATTCAGTTCCTGTGTAGCCAAGTTTCCATTCCGTGTATTACTGATATCTTATGATGTTTCTTTTTCTGTGTGACTTATTTCAGTTAGAATCATCATACCTGAATCCACTCATTGTGCTGCTATGGGCCTGATGACACAGATTTCATTGCTGAGTTATATTGCTTTGTAAGTAAATACCACAACTTCTTTCTCCATTTTTCACTTTCTGCGATGTTGAACTTGTACTGTAAACGAGGTTCTTGTAAACAGAGGCGTCCCAAACTTTGGGGTGGCTGTGTCTTTTTGATTTTAATTTCCCTAAGCTATAGGACCATAAGTGGAAGTGCCCTAGGCTCTGTTGCTTTGTATTTTAGATGTTTCAGGAAACACCATACACTTCTCCCGAGTGGTTGTTGGCAATTTACATCCGGCCCATCAGCATAACGAGGCTCCCAGTTCTCCATGGCCTGTCCTGCCTTTATGGATTTTACACTTTTTTCAGATGGCCCTTTTGACCGGGGGGAAGTGAGACTTCATTGTAGTGCAGATTTCCTTTGCAAGCTTGCTTGGTTGGCCAAAAAGGGCGTATGCGTTTTTTCCTGAATATATTCAGGAAAAAACGCATACGCCCTTTTTGGCCAAGTGCATCATTGTGGACGTTCTGCCTCTTTTCCTATGCTTTCAATGCAATTCCAGTCTACCTCCTGAAATCGCTTTCCTGCAATTCTGCCCCGCTTTCAAGTCCTCTTGGCAGCCTTACTTCAGTCTATTTTTGGACGATAGCTGTCATTTATAACTCTGCAGGTTTGTGAATTACAGTGCCCCTGAGCTCCTTTCTTCAACTCGCTTTCTTGTGACCTGGCCGCAACACCGCAGGATGGCTTCAGGCCCTAATCTGGTTCCGGCCCGGCATGCTGAGCCTTTGGTTAATTCCTCTTCCTGGTGGGAAATGAGAGTTAAATTTGCCCGTCCAGACACCTCCAGCTAGCCTCTCATTGGTTCTCGCTATTCCTGTTCATCTTCCGCAGAAATTGCAAACTGGGCCAAACAGGAGGTTAAAGGGACTGACTCTCCAAGTCGGGAGAGTGTTAGTAAAGCGTGTGGAATGTTGCACCCGAGTACCAGGGGAGGAAAACTGAGACATATTTGAATACGTCTCCCGTTCACATGGTTGATCATACTCTGGGTTCCACATGCATGTTTTAGCTGAAGGAAGAATACCTTAAACCTGGAGAGTTGAGACCCGAGTAATGGGTACCATGCAATATGACTTCAAAGGGTCTTCATTTGCTCACCGAACCTCTCCAATCCTATCACTGCTGCGTTTATGCCCCTGTACACATGCTTGATTCTCTTTCGGAGACATAGCAATCCCTAGGTTTTAAGATACTTACTAGTCAGGTACATTCTTAGGCGTTTAATATGGGGTGTTGAGTCCATTTCGTTGAGCAAGGAGTAGCTCTTGTCTATTCCATATTTGGCTTAAGGAACTTTATCTGTGCTCATTTCAATCTCTGGTTTTATGCAGCACCCCAACTCACCTTTCCCCTTAAGCAAGCATAAGTTGGTTTTCTAAATTTGTGACCCTGTTCTGTTCTGTAATTCAGTTCCTGTGTAGCCAAGTTTCCATTCCGTGTATTACTGATATCTTATGATGTTTCTTTTTCTGTGTGACTTATTTCAGTTAGAATCATCATACCTGAATCCACTCATTGTGCTGCTAAGGGCCTGATGACACAGATTTCATTGCTGAGTGATATTGCTTTGTAAGTAAATACCACAACTTCTTTATCCATTTTTCACTTTCTGCGATGTTGAACTTGTACTGTAAACGAGGTTCTTGTAAACAGAGCCGATCCAAACTTTGGGGTGGCTGTGTCTTTTTGATTTTAATTTCCCTAAGCTATAGGACCATAAGTGGAAGTGACCTAGGTTCTGTTGCTTTGTTTTTTAGATGTTTCAGGAAACACCATACACTTCTCCCGAGTGGTTGTTGGCAATTTACATCCCGCCCATCAGCATGACAAGGCTCCCAGTTCTCCATGGCCTGTCCTGCCTTTCTGGATTTTACACTTTTTTCAGATGGCCCTTTTGACCGGGGGGAAGTGAGACTTCATTGTAGTGCAGATTTCCTTTGCAAGCTTGCTTGGTTGGCCAAAAAGGGCGTATGCGTTTTTTCCTGAATATATTCAGGAAAAAACGCATACGCCCTTTTTGGCCAAGTGCATCATTGTGGACGTTCTGCCTCTTTTCCTATGCTTTCAATGCAATTCCAGTCTACCTCCTGAAATCGGTTTCCTGCAATTCTGCCCCGCTTTCAAGTCCTCTTGGCAGCCTTACTTCAGTCTATTTTTGGACGATAGCTGTCATTTATAACTCTGAAGGTTTGTGAATTACAGTGCCCCTGAGCTCCTTTCGTCAACTCGCTTTCTTGTGACCTGGCCGCAACACCGCAGGATGTCTTCAGGCCCTAATCTGGTTCTGGCACGGCACGCTGAGCGTTTGGTTAATTCCTCTTCCTGGTGGGAAATGAGAGTTAAATTTGCCCATCCAGACACCTCCAGCTAGTCTCTCATTGGTTCTCGCTATTCCTGTTCATCTTCCACAGAAATTGCAAACTGGGCCAAACAGGAGGTTAAAGGGACTGACTCTCCAAGTCGGGAGAGTGTTAGTAAAGTGTCTGGAATGTTGCACCCGAGTACCAGGGGAGGAAAACTGAGACATATTTGAACACGTCTCCCGTTCACATGGTTGATCATACTTGGGTTCCACATGCATGTTTTAGCTGAAGGAAGAATACCTTAAACCTGGGTATTTGAAACCCGTGGAATGGGTACCATGCAATATGACTTCAAAGGGTCTTCATTTGCTCACCGAACCTCTCCAATCCTATCACTGCTGCGTTTATGCCCCTGTACACATGCTTGATTCTCTTTCGGAGACATAGCAATCCATAGGTTGTAAGATACTTACTACTCAGGTACATTCTTAGGCGTTTAATATGGGGTGTTGAGTCCATTTCGTTGAGCAAGGAGTAGCTCTTGTCTATTCCATATTTGGCTTAAGGAACTTTATCTGTGCTCATTTCAATCTCTGGTTTTATGCAGCACCCCAACTCACCTTTACCCTTAAGCAAGCATAAGTTGGTTTTCTAAATTTCAGACCCTGTTCTGTTCTGTAATTCAGTACCTGTGTAGCCAAGTTTACATTCCGTGTATTACTGATATCTTATGATGTTTCTTTTTCTGTGTGACTTATTTCAGTTAGAATCATCATACCTGAATCCACTCATTGTGCTGCTAAGGGCCTGATGACACAGATTTCATTGCTGAGTGATATTGCTTTGTAAGTAAATACCACAACTTCTTTATCCATTTTTCACTTTCTGCGATGTTGAACTTGTACTGTAAACGAGGTTCTTGTAAACAGAGCCGATCCAAACATTGGGGTGGCTGTGTCTTTTTGATTTTAATTTCCCTAAGCTATAGGACCATAAGTGGAAGTGCCCTAGGTTCTGTTGCTTTGTTTTTTAGATGTTTCAGGAAACACCATACACTTCTCCCTAGTGGTTGTTGGCAATTTACATCCCGCCCATCAGCATGACAAGGCTCCCAGTTTTCCATGGCCTGTCCTGCCTTTCTGGATTTTACACTTTTTTCAGATGGCCCTTTTGACCGGGGGGAAGTGAGACTTCATTGTAGTGCAGATTTCCTTTGCAAGCTTGCTTGGTTGGCCAAAAAGGGCGTATGCGTTTTTTCCTGAATATATTCAGGAAAAAACGCATACGCCCTTTTTGGCCAAGTGCATCATTGTGGACGTTCTGCCTCTTTTCCTATGCTTTCAATGCAATTCCAGTCTACCTCCTGAAATCGGTTTCCTGCAATTCTGCCCCGCTTTCAAGTCCTCTTGGCAGCCTTACTTCAGTCTATTTTTGGACGATAGCTGTCATTTATAACTCTGAAGGTTTGTGAATTACAGTGCCCCTGAGCTCCTTTCGTCAACTCGCTTTCTTGTGACCTGGCCGCAACACCGCAGGATGTCTTCAGGCCCTAATCTGGTTCTGGCACGGCACGCTGAGCGTTTGGTTAATTCCTCTTCCTGGTGGGAAATGAGAGTTAAATTTGCCCATCCAGACACCTCCTGCTAGTCTCTCATTGGTTCTCGCTATTCCTGTTCATCTTCCACAGAAATTGCAAACTGGGCCAAACAGGAGGTTAAAGGGACTGACTCTCCAAGTCGGGAGAGTGTTAGTAAAGTGTCTGGAATGTTGCACCCAGGTACCAGGGGAGGAAAACTGAGACATATTTGAACACGTCTCCCGTTCACATGGTTGATCATACTTGGGTTCCACATGCATGTTTTAGCTGAAGGAAGAATACCTTAAACCTGGGTATTTGAAACCCGTGGAATGGGTACCATGCAATATGACTTCAAAGGGTCTTCATTTGCTCACCGAACCTCTCCAATCCTATCACTGCTGCGTTTATGCCCCTGTACACATGCTTGATTCTCTTTCGGAGACATAGCAATCCATAGGTTGTAAGATACTTACTACTCAGGTACGTTCTTAGGCGTTTAATATGCGGTGTTGAGTCCATTTCGTTGAGCAAGGAGTAGCTCTTGTCTATTCCATATTTGGCTTAAGGAACTTTATCTGTGCTCATTTCAATCTCTGGTTTTATGCAGCACCCCAACTCACCTTTACCCTTAAGCAAGCATAAGTTGGTTTTCTAAATTTCAGACCCTGTTCTGTTCTGTAATTCAGTTCCTGTGTAGCCAAGTTTCCATTCAGTGTATTACTGATATCTTATGATGTTTCTTTTTCTGTGTGACTTATTTCAGTTAGAATCATCATACCTGAATCCACTCATTGTGCTGCTAAGGGCCTGATGACACAGATTTCATTGCTGAGTGATATTGCTTTGTAAGTAAATACCACAACTTTTTTATCCATTTTTCACTTTCTGCGATGTTGAACTTGTACTGTAAACGAGGTTCTTGTAAACAGAGCCGTTCGAAACTTTGGGGTGGCTGTGTCTTTTTGATTTTAAATTCCCTAAGCTATAGGACCATAAGTGGAAGTTCCCTAGGCTCTGTTGCTTTGTTTTTTAGATGTTTCAGGAAACACCATACACTTCTCCCGAGTGTTTGTTGGCAATTTACATCCCGCCCTTCAGCATAACAAGGCTCCCAGTTCTCCATGGCCTGTCCTGCCTTTCTGGATTTTACACTTTTTTCAGATGGCCCTTTTGACCGGGGGGAAGTGAGAGTTCATTGTAGTGCAGATTTCCTTTGCAAGCTTGCTTGGTTGGCCAAAAAGGGCGTATGCGTTTTTTCCTGAATATATTCAGGAAAAAACGCATACGCCCTTTTTGGCCAAGTGCATCATTGTGGACGTTCTGCCTCTTTTCCTATGCTTTCAATGCAATTCCAGTCTACCTCCTGAAATCTGTTTCCTGCAATTCTGCCCCGCTTTCAAGTCCTCTTGGCAGCCTTACTTCAGTCTATTTTTGGACGATAGCTGTCATTTATAACTCTGCAGGTTTGTGAATTACAGTGCCCCTGAGCTCCTTTCTTCAACTCGCTTTCTTTTGAGCTGGCCGCAACACCGCAGGATGGCTTCAGGCCCTAATCTGGTTCCGGCACGAAACACTGAGCCTTTGGTTATTTCCTCTTCCTGGTGGGAAATGAGAGTTAAATTTGCCCGTCCAGACACCTCCAGCTAGTCTCTCATTGGTTCTCGCTACTCCTGTTCATCTTCCACAGAAATTGCAAACTGGGCCAAACAGGAGGTTAAAGGGACTGACTCTCCAAGTGGGGAGAGTGTTAGTAAAGCGTCTGGAATGTTGCACCCGAGTACCAGGGTACGAAAACTGAGACATATTTGAACACGTCTCCCGATCACATGGTTGATCATACTCTAGGTTCCACATGCATGTTTTAGCTGAAGGAAGAATACCTTAAACCTGGGTATTTGAAACCCGTGGAATGGGTACCATGCAATACGACTTCAAAGGGTCTTCATTTGCTCAGCGAACCTCTCCAATCCTATCACTGCTGCGTTTATGCCCCTGTACACATGCTTGATTCTCTTTCGGAGACATAGCAATCCATAGGTTGTAAGATACTTACTAGTCAGGTACATTCTTAGGCGTTTAATATGCGGTGTTGAGTCCATTTCGTTGAGCAAGGAGTAGCTCTTGTCTATTCCATATTTGGCTTAAGGAACTTTATCTGTGCTCATTTCAATCTCTGGTTTTATGCAGCACCCCAACTCACCTTTCCCCTTAAGCAAGCATAAGTTGGTTTTCTAAATTTGAGACCCTGTTCTGTTTTGGAATGCAGTTCCTGTGTAGCCAAGTTTACATTCCGTGTATTAGTGATATCTTATGATGTTTCTTTTTCTGTGTGACTTATTTCAGTTAGAATCATCGTACCTGAATTCACTCATTATGCTGCTACGGGCCTGATGACATAGATTTCATTGCTGAGTGATACTGCATTGTACGTAAGTACCACAAGTTCTTTATCCATTTTTCACTTTCTGTGATATTGAACTTGTACGGTAAACGAGGTTCTTGTAAACGGAGGCATCCCAAACTTTGGGGTGGCTGTGTCTTTTTGATTTTAATTTCCCTAAGCTATAGGACCATAAGTGGAAGTGCCCTAGGCTCTGTTGCTTTGTTTTCTAGATGTTTCAGGAAACACCATACACTTCTCCTGAGTGTCTGTTGGCAATTTACATCCCGCCCATCAGCATAACAAGGCTCCCAGTTCTCCATGGCCTGTCCTGCCTTTCTGGATTTTACACTTTTTTCAGATGGCCCTTTTGACCGGGGGGAAGTGAGACTTCATTGTAGTGCAGATTTCCTTTGCAAGCTTGCTTGGTTGGCCAAAAAGGGCGTATGCGTTTTTTCCTGAATATATTCAGGAAAAAACGCATACGCCCTTTTTGGCCAAGTGCATCATTGTGGACGTTCTGCCTCTTTTCCTATGCTTTCAATGCAATTCCAGTCTACCTCCTGAAATCGGTTTCCTGCAATTCTGCCCCGCTTTCAAGTCCTCTTGACAGCCTTACTTCAGTCTATTTTTGGACGATAGCTCTCATTTATAACTCTGCAGGTTTGTGAATTACAGTGCCCCTGAGCTCGTTTCTTCAACTCGCTTTCTTGTAAACTGGCCGCAACACCGCAGGATGGCTTCAGGCCCTAATCTGGTTCTGGCACGGCACGCTGAGCCTTTGGTTATTTCCTCTTCCTGGTGGGAAATGAGAGTTAAATTTACCCATCCAGACACCTCCAGCTAGTCTCTCATTGGTTCTCGCTATTCCTGTTCATCTTCCACAGAAATTGCAAACTGGGCCAAACAGGAGGTTAAAGGGACTGACTCTCCAAGTGGGGAGAGTGTTAGTAAAGCGTCTGGAATGTTGCACCTGAGTACCAGGGTACGAAAACTGAGACATATTTGAACACGGCTCCCGATCACATGGTTGATCATACTCTAGGTTCCACATGCATATTTTAGATGAAGGAAGAATACCTTAAACCTGGGTAGTTGAAACTCGTGGAATGGGTACCATGCAATATGACTTCAAAGGGTCTTCATTTGCTCACGAACCTCTCCAATCCTATCACTGCTGCGTTTATGCCCCTGTACACATGCTTGATTCTCTTTCGGAGACATAGCAATCCATAGGTTTTAAGATACTTACTAGTCAGGTACATTCTTAGGTGTTTAATATGCGGTGTTGAGTCCATTTTGGTGAGCAAGGAGTAGCTCTTGTCTATTCCATATTTGGCTTAAGGAACTTTATCTGTGCTCATTTCAATCTCTGGTTTTATGCAGCACCCCAACTCACCTTTCCCCTTAAGCAAGCATAAGTTGGTTTTCTGAATGTGAGACCCTGTTCTGTTCTGTAATTCAGTTCCTGTGTAGCCAAGTTTACATTCCGTGTATTACTGATATCTTATGATGTTTCTTTTTCTGTGTGACTTATTTCAGTTAGAATCATCATACCTGAATCCACTCATTGTGCTGCTAAGGGCCTGATGACACAGATTTCATTGCTGAGTGATATTGCTTTGTAAGTAAATACCACAACTTCTTTATCCATTTTTCACTTTCTGCGATGTTGAACTTGTACTGTAAACGAGGTTCTTGTAAACAGAGCCATTCCAAACTTTGGGGTGGCTGTGTCTTTTTGATTTTAAATTCCCTAAGCTATAGGACCATAAGTGGAAGTGCCCTAGGCTCTGTTGCTTTGTTTTTTAGATGTTTCAGGAAACACCATACACTTCTCCGGAGTGGTTGTTGGCAATTTACATCCCGCCCTTCAGCATAACAAGGCTCCCAGTTCTCCATGGCCTGTCCTGCCTTTCTGGATTTTACACTTTTTTCAGCTGGCCCTTTTGACCGGGGGGAAGTGAGACTTCATTGTAGTGCAGATTTCCTTTGCAAGCTTGCTTGGTTGGCCAAAAAGTGCGTATGCGTTTTTTCCTGAATATATTCAGGAAAAAACGCATACGCCCTTTTTGGCCAAGTGCATCATTGTGGACGTTCTGCCTCTTTTCCTATGCTTTCAATGCAATTCCTGTCTACCTCCTGAAATCGGTTTCCTGCAATTCTGCCCCGCTTTCAAGTCCTCTTGGCAGCTTTACTTCAGTATATTTTTGGATGATAGCTGTCATTTATTACTCTGCAGGTTTGTGAATTACAGTGCCCCTGAGCTGCTTTCTTCAACTCGCTTTCTTTTGAGCTGGCCGCAACACCGCAGGATGGCTTCAGGCCCTAATCTGGATACGGTACGGCACACTGAGCCTTTGGTTATTTCCTCTTCCTGTTGGGAAATGAGAGTTAAATTTGCCCGTCCAGACACCTCCAGCTAGTCTCTCATTGGTTCTCGCTATTCCTGTTCATCTTCCGCAGAAATTGCAAACTGGGCCAAACAGGAGGTTAAAGGCGCTGACTCTCCAAGTGGGGAGAGTGTTAGTAAAGCGTCTGGAATGTTGCACCCGAGTACCAGGGGAGGAAAACTGAGACATATTTGAACACGTCTCCCGATCACATGGTTGATCATACTCTGGGTTCCACATGCATGTTTTAGCTGAAGGAAGAATACCTAAAATCTGGGTAGTTGAAACCCGTGGAATGGGTACCATGCAATATGACTTCAAAGGGTCTTCATTTGCTCACTGAACCTCTCCAATCCTATCACTGCTGCGTTTATGCCCCTGTACACATGCTTGATTCTCTTTCGGAGACATAGCAATCTATAGGTTTTAAGATACTTACTAGTCAGGTACATTCTTAGGCGTTTAATATGCGGTGTTGAGTCCATTTCGTTGAGCAAGGAGTAGCTCTTGTCTATTCCATATTTGGCTTAAGGAACTTTATCTGTGCTCATTTCAATCTCTGGTTTTATGCAGCACCCCAACTCACCTTTACCCTTAAGCAAGTATAAGTTGGTTTTCTAAATTTGAGACCCTGTTCTGTTCTGTAATTCAGTTCCTGTGTAGCCAAGTTTACATTCCGTGTATTACTGATATCTTATGATGTTTCTTTTTCTGTGTGACTTATTTCAGTTAGAATCATCATACCTGAATCCACTCATTGTGCTGCTAAGGGCCTGATGACACAGATTTCATTGCTGCGTGATATTGTTTGTAAGTAAATACCACAAATTCTTTATCCATTTTTCACTTTCTGCGATGTTGAACTTGTACTGTAAACGAGGTTCTTGTAAACAGAGCCGTTCCAAACTTTGGGGTGGCTGTGTCTTTTTGATTTTAAATTCCCTAAGCTATAGGACCATAAGTGGAAGTGCCCTAGGCTCTGTTGCTTTGTTTTTTAGATGTTTCAGGAAACACCATACACTTCTCCCGAGTGTTTGTTGGCAATTTACATCCCGCCCTTCAGCATAACAAGGCTCCCAGTTCTCCATGGCCTGTCCTTCCTTTCTGGATTTTACACTTTTTTCAGATGGCCCTTTTGACCGGGGGGAAGTGAGACTTCATTGTAGTGCAGATTTCCTTTGCAAGCTTGCTTGGTTGGCCAAAAAGGGCGTATGCGTTTTTTCCTGAATATATTCAGGAAAAAACGCATACGCCCTTTTTGGCCAAGTGCATCATTGTGGACGTTCTGCCTCTTTTCCTATGCTTTCAATGCAATTCCAGTCTACCTCCTGAAATCGGTTTCCTGCAATTCTGCCCCGCTTTCAAGTCCTCTTGGCAGCCTTACTTCAGTCTATTTTTGGACGATAGCTGTCATTTATAACTCTGCAGGTTTGTGAATTACAGTGCCCCTGAGCTGCTTTCTTCAACTCGCTTTCTTTTGAGCTGGCCGCAACACCGCAGGATGGCTTCAGGCCCTAATCTGGTTCCGGCACGAAACACTGAGCCTTTGGTTATTTCCTCTTCCTGGTGGGAAATGAGAGTTAAATTTGCCCGTCCAGACACCTCCAGCTAGTCTCTCATTGGTTCTCGCTACTCCTGTTCATCTTTCACAGAAATTGCAAACTGGGCCAAACAGGAGGTTAAAGGGACTGACTCTCCAAGTGGGGAGAGTCTTAGTAAAGCGTCTGGAATGTTGCACCCGAGTACCAGGGTACGAAAACTGAGACATATTTGAACACGTCTCCCGATCACATGGTTGATCATACTCTAGGTTCCACATGCATGTTTTAGCTGAAGGAAGAATACCTTAAACCTGGGTAGTTGAAACCCGTGGAATGGGTACCATGCAATGTGTCTTCAAAGGGTCTTCATTTGCTCACCGAACCTCTCCAATCCTATCACTGCTGCGTTTATGCCCCTGTACACATGCTTGATTCTCTTTTGGAGACATAGCAATCCATAGGTTTTAAGATACTTACTGGTCAGGTATATTCTTAGGCGTTTAATATGCGGTGTTGAGTCCATTTCGTTGAGCAAGGAGTAGCTCTTGTCTATTCCATATTTGGCTTAAGGAACTTTATCTGTGCTCATTTCAATCTCTGGTTTTATGCAGCACCCCAACTCACCTTTACCCTTAAGCAAGCATAAGTTGGTTTTCTAAATTTCAGACCCTGTTCTGTTCTGTAATTCAGTTCCTGTGTAGCCAAGTTTCCATTCAGTGTATTACTGATATCTTATGATGTTTCTTTTTCTGTGTGACTTATTTCAGTTAGAATCATCATACCTGAATCCACTCATTGTGCTGCTAAGGGCCTGATGACATAGATTTCATTGCTGAGTGATATTGCTTTGTAAGTAAATACCACAACTTCTTTATCCATTTTTCACTTTCTGCGATGTTGAACTTGTACTGTAAACGAGGTTCTTGTAAACAGAGCCATTCCAAACTTTGGGGTGGCTGTGTCTTTTTGATTTTAATTTCCCTAAGCTATAGGACCATAAGTGGAAGTGCCCTAGGTTCTGTTGCTTTGTTTTTTAGATGTTTCAGGAAACACCATACACTTCTCCCGAGTGGTTGTTGGCAATTTACATCCCGCCCATCAGCATAACAAGGCTCCCAGTTCCCCATGGCCTGTCCTGCCTTTCTGGATTTTACACTTTTTTCAGATGTCACTTTTGACTGAGGGGAAGTGAGACTTCATTGTAGTGCAGATTTCCTTTGCAAGCTTGCTTGGTTGGCCAAAAAGGGCGTATGCGTTTTTTCCTGAATATATTCAGGAAAAAACGCATACACCCTTTTTGGCCAAGTGCATCATTGTGGACGTTCTGCCTCTTTTCCTATGCTTTCAATGCAATTCCTGTCTACCTCCTGAAATCGGTTTCCTGCAATTCTGCCCCGCTTTCAAGTCCTCTTGGCAGCTTTACTTCAGTATATTTTTGGATGATAGCTGTCATTTATTACTCTGCAGGTTTGTGAATTACAGTGCCCCTGAGCTCCTTTCTTCAACTCGCTTTCTTTTGAGCTGGCCGCAACACCGCAGGATGGCTTCAGGCCCTAATCTGGATCCGGTACGGCACACTGAGCCTTTGGTTATTTCCTCTTCCTGGTGGGAAATGAGAGTTAAATTTGCCCGTCCAGACACCTCCAGCTAGCCTCTCATTGGTTCTCGCTATTCCTGTTCATCTTCCGAAGAAATTGCAAACTGGGCCAAACAGGAGGTTAAAGGCGCTGACTCTCCAAGTGGGGAGAGTGTTAGTAAAGCGTCTGGAATGTTGCACCCGAGTACCAGGGGAGGAAAACTGAGACATATTTGAACACGTCTCCCGATCACATGGTTGATCATACTCTGGGTTCCACATGCATGTTTTAGCTGAAGGAAGAATACCTAAAATCTGGGTAGTTGAAACCCGTGGAATGGGTACCATGCAATATGACTTCAAAGGGTCTTCATTTGCTCACTGAACCTCTCCAATCCTATCACTGCTGCGTTTATGCCCCTGTACACATGCTTGATTCTCTTTCGGAGACATAGCAATCTATAGGTTTTAAGATACTTACTAGTCAGGTACATTCTTAGGCGTTAAATATGCGGTGTTGAGTCCATTTCGTTGAGCAAGGAGTAGCTCTTGTCTATTCCATATTTGGCTTAAGGAACTTTATCTGTGCTCATTTCAATCTCTGGTTTTATGCAGCACCCCAACTCACCTTTACCCTTAAGCAAGCATAAGTTCGTTTTCTAAATTTGAGACCCTGTTCTGTTCTGTAATTCAGTTCCTGTGTAGCCAAGTTTACATTCCGTGTATTACTGATATCTTATGATGTTTCTTTTTCTGTGTGACTTATTTCAGTTAGAATCATCATACCTGAATCCACTCATTGTGCTGCTAAGGGCCTGATGACACAGATTTCATTGCTGTGTGATATTGCTTTGTAAGTAAATACCACAAATTCTTTATCCATTTTTCACTTTCTGCGATGTTGAACTTGTACTGTAAACGAGGTTCTTGTAAACAGAGCCATTCCAAACATTGGGGTGGCTGTGTCTTTTTGATTTTAATTTCCCTAAGCTATAGGACCATAAATGGAAGTGCCCTAGGTTCTGTTGCTTTGTTTTTTAGATGTTTCAGGAAACACCATACACTTCTCCTGAGTGGTTGTTGGCAATTTACATCCCGCCCATCAGCATAACAAGGCTCCCAGTTCTCCATGGCCTGTCCTGCCTTTCTGGATTTTACACTTTTTTCAGATGGCCCTTTTGACCGGGGGGAAGTGAGACTTCATTGTAGTGCAGATTTCCTTTGCAAGCTTGCTTGGTTGGCCAAAAAGGGCGTATGCGTTTTTTCCTGAATATATTCAGGAAAAAACACATACGCCCTTTTTGGCCAAGTGCATCATTGTGGACGTTCGGCCTCTTTTCCTATGCTTTCAATGCAATTCCAGTCTACCTCCTGAAATCGGTTTCCTGCAATTCTGCCCCGCTTTCAAGTCCTCTTGGCAGCCTTACTTCAGTCTATTTTTGGACGATAGCTGTCATTTATAACTCTGCAGGTTTGTGAATTACAGTGCCCCTGAGCTCCTTTCTTCAACTCGCTTTCTTGTGAGCTGGCCGCAACACCGCAGGATGGCTTCAGGCCCTAATCTGGTTCCGGCACGGCACACTGAGCCTTTGGTTATTTCCTCTTCCTGGTGGGAAATGAGAGTTAAATTTGCCCGTCCAGACACCTCCAGCTAGCCTCTCATTGGTTCTCGCTATTCCTGTTCATCTTCCGCAGAAATTGCAAACTGGGCCAAACAGGAGGTTAAAGGCGCTGACTCTCCAAGTGGGGAGAGTGTTAGTAAAGCATCTGGAATGTTGCACCCGAGTACCAGGGGAGGAAAACTGAGACATTTCTGAACACGTCTCCCGTTCACATGGTTGATCATACTTGGGTTCCACATGCATGTTTTAGCTGAAGGAAGAATACCTAAAACCTGGGTAGTTGAAACCCGTGGAATGGGTACCATGCAATATGACTTCAAAGGGTCTTCATTTGCTCACCGAACCTCTCCAATCCTATCACTGCTGCGTTTATGCCCCTGTACACACGCTTGATTCTCTTTCGGAGACATAGCAATCCATAGGTTTTAAGATACTTACTAGTCAGGTACATTCTTAGGCGTTTAATATGCGGTGTTGAGTCCATTTCGTTGAGCAAGGAGTAGCTCTTGTCTATTCCATATTTGGCTTAAGGAACTTTATCTGTGCTCATTTCAATCTCTGGTTTTATGCAGCACCCCAACTCACCTTTCCCCTTAAGCAAGCATAAGTTGGTTTTCTAAATTTGAGACCCTGTTCTGTTCTGTAATTCAGTTCCTGTGTGGCCAAGTTTACATTCCGTGTATTACTGATATCTTATGATGTTTCTTTTTCTGTGTGACTTATTTCAGTTAGAATCATCATACCTGAATCCACTTATTGTGCTGCTAAGGGCCTGATGACATAGATTTCATTGCTGAGTGATATTGCTTTGTAAGTAAATACCACAACTTCTTTATCCATTTTTCACTTTCTGCGATGTTGAACTTGTACTGTAAACGAGGTTCTTGTAAACAGAGCCGTTCGAAAGTTTGGGGTGGCTGTGTCTTTTTGATTTTAATTTCCCTAAGCTATAGGACCATAAGTGGAAGTGCCCTAGGCTCTGTTGCTTTGTTTTTTAGATGTTTCAGGAAACACCATACACTTCTCCCGAGTGGTTGTTGGCAATTTACATCCCGCCCATCAGCATAACAAGGCTCCCAGTTCTCCATGGCCTGTCCTGCCTTTCTGGATTTTACACTTTTTTCAGATGGCCCTTTTGACCGGGGGGAAGTGAGACTTCATTGTAGTGCAGATTTCCTTTGCAAGCTTGCTTGGTTGGCCAAAAAGGGCGTATGCGTTTTTTCCTGAATATATTCAGGAAAAAACGCATACGCCCTTTTTGGCCAAGTGCATCATTGTGGACGTTCTGCCTCTTTTCCTATGCTTTCAATGCAATTCCAGTCTACCTCCTGAAATCGGTTTCCTGCAATTCTGCCCCGCTTTCAAGTCCTCTTGGCAGCCTTACTTCAGTCTATTTTTGGACGATAGCTGTCATTTATAACTCTGCAGGTTTGTGAATTACAGTGCCCCTGAGCTCCTTTCTTCAACTTACTTTCTTGTGACCTGGCCGCAACACCGCAGGATGTCTTCAGGCCCTAATCTGGTTCCGGTATGGCACGCTGAGCCTTTGGTTATTTCCTCTTCCTGGTGGGAAATGAGAGTTAAATTTGCCCATCCAGATACCTCCAGCTAGCCTCTCATTGGTTCTCGCTATTCCTGTTCATCTTCCGCAGAAATTGCAAACTGGGCCAAACAGGAGGTTAAAGGCGCTGACTCTCCAAGTGGGGAGAGTGTTAGTAAAGCGTCTGGAATGTTGCACCCGAGTACCAGGGGAGGAAAACTGAGACATATTTGAACACGTCTCCCGTTCACTTGGTTGATCATACTTGGGTTCCACATGCATGTTTTAGCTGAAGGAAGAATACCTTAAACCTGGGTATTTGAAACCCGTGGAATGGGTACCATGCAATATGACTTCAAAGGGTCTTCATTTGCTCACCGAACATCTCCAATCCTATCACTGCTGCGTTTATGCCCCTGTACACACGCTTGATTCTCTTTTGGAGACATAGCAATCCATAGGTTTTAAGATACTTACTAGTCAGGTACATTCTTAGGCGTTTAATATGGGGTGTTGAGTCCATTTCGTTGAGCAAGGAGTAGCTCTTGTCTATTCCATATTTGGCTTAAGGAACTTTATCTGTGCTCATTTCAATCTCTGGTTTTATGCAGCACCCCAACTCACCTTTCCCCTTAAGCAAGCATAAGTTGGTTTTTTAAATTTGAGACACTGTTCTGTTTTGGAATTCAGTTCCTGTGTAGCCAAGTTTACATTCCGTGTATTAGTGATACCTTATGATGTTTCTTTTTCTGTGTGACTTATTTCAGTTAGAATCATCGTACCTGAATCCACTCATTGTGCTGCTAAGGTCCTGATGACACAGATTTCATTGCTGAGTGATATTGCTTTGTAAGTAAATACCACAAGTTCTTTATCCATTTTTCACTTTCTCTGATGTTGAACTTGTACTGTAAACGAGGTTCTTGTAAACAGAGCCGTTCCAAACTTTGGGGTGGCTGTGTCTTTTTGATTTTAATTTCCCTAAGCTATAGGACCATAAGTGGAAGTGCCCTAGGTTCTGTTGCTTTGTTTTTTAGATGTTTCAGGAAACACCATACACTTCTCCCGAGTGGTTGTTGGCAATTTACATCCCGCCCATCAGCATAACAAGGCTCCCAGTTCTCCATGGCCTGTCTTGCCTTTCTGGATTTTACACTTTTTTCAGATGGCCCTTTTGACCGGGGGGAAGTGAGACTTCATTGTAGTGCAGATTTCCTTTGCAAGCTTGCTTGGTTGGCCAAAAAGGGCGTATGCGTTTTTTCCTGAATATATCCAGGAAAAAACGCATACGCCCTTTTTGGCCAAGTGCATCATTGTGGACGTTCTGCCTCTTTTCCTATGCTTTCAATGCAATTCCAGTCTACCTCCTGAAATCGGTTTCCTGCAATTCTGCCCCGCTTTCAAGTCCTCTTGGCAGCCTTACTTCAGTCTATTTTTGGACGATAGCTGTCATTTATAAGTCTGCAGGTTTGTGAATTACAGTGCCCCTGAGCTCCTTTCTTCAACTCGCTTTCTTGTGACCTGGCCGCAACACCGCAGGATGGCTTCAGGCCCTAATCTGGTTCTGGCACGGCACACTGAGCCTTTGGTTAATTCCTCTTCCTGGTGGGAAATGAGAGTTAAATTTGCCCGTCCAGACACCTCCAGCTAGTCTCTCATTGGTTCTCGCTATTCCTGTTCATCTTCCGCAGAAATTGCAAACTGGGCCAAACAGGAGGTTAAAGGGACTGACTCTCCAAGTCGGGAGAGTGTTAGTAAAGCGTCTGGAATGTTGCACCCGAGTACCAGGGGAGGAAAACTGAGACATATTTGAACACGTCTCCCGATCACATGGTTGATCATACTCTAGGTTCCACATGCATGTTTTAGCTGAGGAAGAATACCTTAAACCTGGGTATTTGAAACCCGTGGAATGGGTACCATGCAATATGACTTCAAAGGGTCTTCATTTGCTCACCGAACATCTCCAATCCTATCACTGCTGCGTTTATGCCCCTGTACACACGCTTGATTCTCTTTTGGAGACATAGCAATCCATAGGTTTTAAGATACTTACTAGTCAGGTACATTCTTAGGCGTTTAATATGGGGTGTTGAGTCCATTTCGTTGAGCAAGGAGTAGCTCTTGTCTATTCCATATTTGGCTTAAGGAACTTTATCTGTGCTCATTTCAATCTCTGGTTTTATGCAGCACCCCAACTCACCTTTCCCCTTAAGCAAGCATAAGTTGGTTTTTTAAATTTGAGACACTGTTCTGTTTTGGAATTCAGTTCCTGTGTAGCCAAGTTTACATTCCGTGTATTAGTGATACCTTATGATGTTTCTTTTTCTGTGTGACTTATTTCAGTTAGAATCATCGTACCTGAATCCACTCATTGTGCTGCTAAGGTCCTGATGACACAGATTTCATTGCTGAGTGATATTGCTTTGTAAGTAAATACCACAAGTTCTTTATCCATTTTTCACTTTCTCTGATGTTGAACTTGTACTGTAAACGAGGTTCTTGTAAACAGAGCCGTTCCAAACTTTGGGGTGGCTGTGTCTTTTTGATTTTAATTTCCCTAAGCTATAGGACCATAAGTGGAAGTGCCCTAGGTTCTGTTGCTTTGTTTTTTAGATGTTTCAGGAAACACCATACACTTCTCCCGAGTGGTTGTTGGCAATTTACATCCCGCCCATCAGCATAACAAGGCTCCCAGTTCTCCATGGCCTGTCTTGCCTTTCTGGATTTTACACTTTTTTCAGATGGCCCTTTTGACCGGGGGGAAGTGAGACTTCATTGTAGTGCAGATTTCCTTTGCAAGCTTGCTTGGTTGGCCAAAAAGGGCGTATGCGTTTTTTCCTGAATATATCCAGGAAAAAACGCATACGCCCTTTTTGGCCAAGTGCATCATTGTGGACGTTCTGCCTCTTTTCCTATGCTTTCAATGCAATTCCAGTCTACCTCCTGAAATCGGTTTCCTGCAATTCTGCCCCGCTTTCAAGTCCTCTTGGCAGCCTTACTTCAGTCTATTTTTGGACGATAGCTGTCATTTATAAGTCTGCAGGTTTGTGAATTACAGTGCCCCTGAGCTCCTTTCTTCAACTCGCTTTCTTGTGACCTGGCCGCAACACCGCAGGATGGCTTCAGGCCCTAATCTGGTTCTGGCACGGCACACTGAGCCTTTGGTTAATTCCTCTTCCTGGTGGGAAATGAGAGTTAAATTTGCCCGTCCAGACACCTCCAGCTAGTCTCTCATTGGTTCTCGCTATTCCTGTTCATCTTCCGCAGAAATTGCAAACTGGGGCAAACAGGAGGTTAAAGGGACTGACTCTCCAAGTCGGGAGAGTGTTAGTAAAGCGTCTGGAATGTTGCACCCGAGTACCAGGGGAGGAAAACTGAGACATATTTGAACACGTCTCCCGATCACATGGTTGATCATACTCTAGGTTCCACATGCATGTTTTAGCTGAGGAAGAATACCTTAAACCTGGGTATTTGAAACCCGTGGAATGGGTACCATGCAATATGACTTCAAAGGGTCTTCATTTGCTCACCGAACATCTCCAATCCTATCACTGCTGCGTTTATGCCCCTGTACACATGCTTGATTCTCTTTTGGAGACATAGCAATCCATAGGTTTTAAGATACTTACTAGTCAGGTACATTCTTAGGCGTTTAATATGCGGTGTTGAGTCCATTTCGTTGAGCAAGGAGTAGGTCTTGTCTATTCCATATTTGGCTTAAGGAACTTTATCTGTGCTCATTTCAATCTCTGGTTTTATGCAGCACCCCAACTCACCTTTCCCCTTAAGCAAGCATAAGTTGGTTTTCTAAATTTGAGACCCTGTTCTGTTCTGTAATTCAGTTCCTGTGTAGCCAAGTTTACATTCCGTGTATTAGTGATATCTTATGATGTTTCTTTTTCTGTGTGACTTATTTCAGTTAGAATCATCGTACCTGAATCCACTCATTATGCTGCTACGGGCCTGATGACATAGATTTCATTGCTGAGTGATACTGCATTGTACGTAAGTACCACAAGTTCTTTATCCATTTTTCACTTTCTGTGATATTGAACTTGTATGGTAAACGAGGTTCTTATAAACGGAGGCGTCCCAAACTTTGGGGTGGCTGTGTCTTTTTGATTTTAATTTCCCTAAGCTATAGGACCATAAGAGGAAGTGCCCTAGGCTCTGTTGCTTTGTTTTTTAGATGTTTCAGGAAACACCATACACTTCTCCCGAGTGTCTGTTGGCAATTTACATCCCGCCCATCAGCATAACAAGGCTCCCAGTTCTCCATGGCCTGTCCTGCCTTTCTGGATTTTACACTTTTTTCAGATGGCCCTTTTGACCGGGGGGAAGTGAGACTTCATTGTAGTGCAGATTTCCTTTGCAAGCTTGCTTGGTTGGCCAAAAAGGGCGTATGCGTTTTTTCCTGAATATATTCAGGAAAAAACGCATACGCCCTTTTTGGCCAAGTGCATCATTGTGGACGTTCTGCCTCTTTTCCTATGCTTTCAATGCAATTCCAGTCTACCTCCTGAAATCGGTTTCCTGCAATTCTGCCCCGCTTTCAAGTCCTCTTGGCAGCCTTACTTCAGTCTATTTTTGGACGATAGCTGTCATTTATAACTCTGCAGGTTTGTGAATTACAGTGCCCCTGAGCTCCTTTCTTCAACTTGCTTTCTTGTGACCTGGCCGCAACACCGCAGGATGTCTTCAGGCCCTAATCTGGTTCCGGCACGGCACGCTGAGCCTTTGGTTATTTCCTCTTCCTGGTGGGAAATGAGAGTTAAATTTGCCCGTCCAGACACCTCCAGCTAGCCTCTCATTGGTTCTCGCTATTCCTGTTCATCTTCCGCAGAAATTGCAAACTGGGCCAAACAGGAGGTTAAAGGGACTGACTCTCCAAGTCGGGAGAGTGTTAGTAAAGCGTCTGGAATGTTGCACCCGAGTACCAGGGGAGGAAAACTGAGACATATTTGAACACGTCTCCCGTTCACATGGTTGATCATACTCTGGGTTCCACATGCATGTTTTAGCTGAAGGAAGAATACCTTAAACCTGGAGAGTTGAGACCCGTGTAATGGGTACCATGCAATATGACTTCAAAGGGTCTTCATTTGCTCACCGAACCTCTCCAATCCTATCACTGCTGCGTTTATTCCCCTGTACACACGCTTGATTCTCTTTTGGAGACATAGCAATCCATAGGTTTTAAGATACTTACTAGTCAGGTACATTCTTAGGGGTTTAATATGGGGTTTTGAGTCCATTTCGTTGAGCAAGGAGTAGCTCTTGTCTATTCCATATTTGGCTTAAGGAACTTTATCTGTGCTCATTTCAATCTCTGGTTTTATGCAGCACCCCAACTCACCTTTCCCCTTAAGCAAGCATAAGTTGGTTTTCTAAATTTGAGACCCTGTTCTGTTCTGTAATTCAGTTCCTGTGTAGCCAAGTTTACATTCCGTGTATTACTGATATCTTATGATGTTTCTTTTTCTGTGTGACTTATTTCAGTTAGAATCATCATACCTGAATCCACTCATTATGCTGCTACGGGCCTGATGACATAGATTTCATTGCTGAGTGATACTGCATTGTACGTAAGTACCACAAGTTCTTTATCCATTTTTCACTTTCTGCGATGTTGAACTTGTACTGTAAACGAGGTTCTTGTAAACAGAGGCGTCCCAAACTTTGGGGTGGCTGTGTCTTTTTGATTTTAATTTCCCTAAGCTATAGGACCATAAGTGGCAGTGCCCTAGGCTCTGTTGCTTTGTTTTTTAGATGTTTCAGGAAACACCATACACTTCTCCCGAGTGTCTGTTGGCAATTTACATCCCGCCCATCAGCATAACAAGGCTCCCAGTTCTCCATGGCCTGTCCTGCCTTTCTGGATTTTATACTTTTTTCAGATGGCCCTTTTGACCGGGGGGAAGTGAGACTTCATTGTAGTGCAGATTTCCTTTGCAAGCTTGCTTGGTTGGCCAAAAAGGGCGTATGCGTTTTTTCCTGAATATATTCAGGAAAAAACGCATACGCCCTTTTTGGCCAAGTGCATCATTGTGGACGTTCTGCCTCTTTTCCTATGCTTTCAATGCAATTCCAGTCTACCTCCTGAAATCGGTTTCCTGCAATTCTGCCCCGCTTTCAAGTCCTCTTGGCAGCCTTACTTCAGTCTATTTTTGGACGATAGCTGTCATTTATAACTCTGCAGGTTTGTGAATTACAGTGCCCCTGAGCTCCTTTCTTCAACTCGCTTTCTTTTGAGCTGGCCGCAACACCGCAGGATGGCTTCAGGCCCTAATCTGGTTCCGGTATGGCACGCTGAGCCTTTGTTTATTTCCTCTTCCTGGTGGGAAATGAGAGTTAAATTTGCCCGTCCAGACACCTCCAGCTAGCCTCTCATTGGTTCTCGCTATTCCTGTTCATCTTCCGCAGAAATTGCAAACTGGGCCAAACAGGAGGTTAAAGGGACTGACTCTCCAAGTCGGGAGAGTGTTAGTAAAGCGTCTGGAATGTTGCACCCGAGTACCAGGGTACGAAAACTGACATATTTGAACACGTCTCCCGATCACATGGTTGATCATACTCTAGGTTCCACATGCATGTTTTAGCTGAAGGAAGAATACCTTAAACCTGGGTAGTTGAAACCCGTGTAATGGGTACCATGCAATATGACTTCAAAGGGTCTTCATTTGCTCACCGAACCTCTCCAATCCTATCACTGCTGCGTTTATGCCCCTGTACACATGCTTGATTCTCTTTCGGAGACATAGCAATCCATAGGTTTTAAGATACTTACTAACCAGGTACATTCTTAGGCGTTTAATATGCGGTGTTGAGTCCATTTCGTTGAGCAAGGAGTAGCTCTTGTGTATTCCATATTTGACTTAAGGAACTTTATCTGTGCTCATTTCAATCTCTGGTTTTATGCAGCACCCCAACTCACCTTTACCCTTAAGCAAGCATAAGTTGGTTTTCTAAATTTGAGACCCTGTTCTGTTCTGTAATTCAGTTCCTGTGTAGCCAAGTTTACATTCCGTGTATTAGTGATAACTTATGATGTTTCTTTTTCTGTGTGACTTATTTCAGTTAGAATCATCATACCCGAATCCACTCATTATGCTGCTACGGGCCTGATGACATAGATTTCATTGCTGAGTGATACTGCATTGTACGTAAGTACCACAAGTTCTTTATCCATTTTTCACTTTCTGCGATGTTGAACTTGTACTGTAAACGAGGTTCTTGTAAACAGAGGCATCCCAAACTTTGGGGTGGCTGTGTCTTTTTGATTTTAATTTCCCTAAGCTATAGGACCATAAGTGGCAGTGCCCTAGGCTCTGTTGCTTTGTTTTTTAGATGTTTCAGGAAACACCATACACTTCTCCCGAGTGTCTGTTGGCAATTTACATCCCGCCCATCAGCATAACAAGGCTCCCAGTTCTCCATGGCCTGTCCTGCCTTTCTGGATTTTACACTTTTTTCAGATGGCCCTTTTGACCGGGGGGAAGTGAGACTTCATTGTAGTGCAGATTTCCTTTGCAAGCTTGCTTGGTTGGCCAAAAAGGGCGTATGCGTTTTTTCCTGAATATATTCAGGAAAAAACGCATACGCCCTTTTTGGCCAAGTGCATCATTGTGGACGTTCTGCCTCTTTTCCTATGCTTTCAATGCAATTCCAGTCTACCTCCTGAAATCGGTTTCCTGCAATTCTGCCCCGCTTTCAAGTCCTCTTGGCAGCCTTACTTCAGTCTATTTTTGGACGATAGCTGTCATTTATAACTCTGCAGGTTTGTGCATTACAGTGCCCCTGAGCTCCTTTCTTCAACTCGCTTTCTTTTGAGCTGGCCGCAACACCGCAGGATGGCTTCAGGCCCTAATCTGGTTCCGGTATGGCATGCTGAGCCTTTGGTTATTTCCTCTTCCTGGTGGGAAATGAGAGTTAAATTTGCCCGTCCAGACACCTCCAGCTAGCCTCTCATTGGTTCTCGCTATTCCTGTTCATCTTCCGCAGAAATTGCAAACTGGGCCAAACAGGAGGTTAAAGGGACTGACTCTCCAAGTGGGGAGAGTGTTAGTAAAGCGTCTGGAATGTTGCACCCGAGTACCAGGGTACGAAAACTGACATATTTGAACACGTCTCCCGATCACATGGTTGATCATACTCTAGGTTCCACATGCATGTTTTAGCTGAAGGAAGAATACCTTAAACCTGGGTAGTTGAAACCCGTGGAATGGGTACCATGCAATATGACTTCAAAGGGTCTTCATTTGCTCACCGAACATCTCCAATCCTATCACTGCTGCGTTTATGCCCCTGTACACACGCTTGATTCTCTTTCGGAGACATAGCAATCCATAGGTTTTAAGATACTTACTAGTCAGGTACATTCTTAGGCGTTTAATATGCGGTGTTGAGTCCATTTCGTTGAGCAAGGAGTAGCTCTTGTCTATTCCATATTTGACTTAAGGAACTTTATCTGTGCTCATTTCAATCTCTGGTTTTATGCAGCACCCCAACTCACCTTTACCCTTAAGCAAGCATAAGTTGGTTTTCTAAATTTGAGACCCTGTTCTGTTCTGTAATTCAGTTCCTGTGTAGCCAAGTTTACATTCCGTGTATTACTGATATCTTATGATGTTTCTTTTCTGTGTGACTTATTTCAGTTAGAATCATCATACCTGAATCCACTCCTTGTGCTGCTATGGGCCTGATGACACAGATTTCATTGCTGAGTGATATTGCTTTGTAAGTAAATACCACAATTTCTTTATCCATTTTTCACTTTCTGCGATGTTGAACTTGTACTGTAAACGAGGTTCTTGTAAACAGAGCCGTTCGAAAGTTTGGGGTGGCTGTGTCTTTTTGATTTTAATTTCCCTAAGCTATAGGACCATAAGTGGCAGTGCCCTAGGCTCTGTTGCTTTGTTTTTTAGATGTTTCAGGAAACACCATACACTTCTCCCGAGTGGTTGTTGGCAATTTACATCCCGCCCATCAGCAGAACAAGGCTCCCAGTTCTCCATGGCCTGTCCTGCCTTTCTGGATTTTACACTTTTTTCAGATGGCCCTTTTGACTGGGGGGAAGTGAGACTTCATTGTAGTGCAGATTTCCTTTGCAAGCTTGCTTGGTTGGCCAAAAAGGGCGTATGCGTTTTTTCCTGAATATATTCAGGAAAAAACGCATACGCCCTTTTTGGCCAAGTGCATCATTGTGGACGTTCTGCCTCTTTTCCTATGCTTTCAATGCAATTCCAGTCTACCTCCTGAAATCGGTTTCCTGCAATTCTGCCCCGCTTTCAAGTCCTCTTGGCAGCCTTACTTCAGTATATTTTTGGACGATAGCTGTCATTTATAACTCTGCAGGTTTGTGAATTACAGTGCCCCTGAGCTCCTTTCTTCAACTCACTTTCTTGTGACCTGGCCGCAACACCGCAGGATGTCTTCAGGCCCTAATCTGGTTCCGGTACGGCACGCTGAGCCTTTGGTTATTTCCTCTTCCTGGTGGGAAATGAGAGTTATATTTGCCCATCCAGACACCTCCAGCTAGCCTCTCATTGGTTCTCGCTATTCCTGTTCATCTTCCGCAGAAATTGCAAACTGGGCCAAACAGGAGGTTAAAGGCGCTGACTCTCCAAGTGGGGAGAGTGTTAGTAAAGCGTCTGGAATGTTGCACCCGAGTACCAGGGGAGGAAAACTGAGACATATTTGAACACGTCTGCCGTTCACTTGGTTGATCATACTTGGGTTCCACATGCATGTTTTAGCTGAAGGAAGAATACCTTAAACCTGGAGAGTTGAGACCCGTGTAATGGGTACCATGCAATATGACTTCAAAGGGTCTTCATTTGCTCACCGAACCTCTCCAATCCTATCACTGCTGCGTTTATGCCCCTGTACACACGCTTGATTCTCTTTTGGAGACATAGCAATCCATAGGTTTTAAGATACTTACTAGTCAGGTACATTCTTAGGCGTTTAATATGCGGTGTTGAGTCCATTTCGTTGAGCAAGGAGTAGCTCTTGTCTATTCCATATTTGGCTTAAGGAACTTTATCTGTGCTCATTTCAATCTCTGGTTTTATGCAGCACCCCAACTCACCTTTCCCCTTAAGCAAGCATAAGTTGGTTTTTTAAATTTGAGACACTGTTCTGTTTTGGAATTCAGTTCCTGTGTAGCCAAGTTTACATTCCGTGTATTAGTGATATCTTATGATGTTTCTTTTTCTGTGTGACTTATTTCAGTTAGAATCATCGTACCTGAATCCACTCATTGTGCTGCTAAGGGCCTGATGACACAGATTTCATTGCTGAGTGATATTGCTTTGTAAGTAAATACCACAAGTTCTTTATCCATTTTTCACTTTCTCTGATGTTGAACTTGTACTGTAAACGAGGTTCTTGTAAACAGAGCCGTTCCAAACTTTGGGGTGGCTGTGTCTTTTTGATTTTAATTTCCCTAAGCTATAGGACCATAAGTGGAAGTGCCCTAGGTTCTGTTGCTTTGTTTTTTAGATGTTTCAGGAAACACCATACACTTCTCCCAAGTGGTTGTTGGCAATTTACATCCCGCACATCAGCATAACAAGGCTCCCAGTTCTCCATGGCCTGTCTTGCCTTTCTGGATTTTACACTTTTTTCAGATGGCCCTTTTGACCGGGGGGAAGTGAGACTTCATTGTAGTGCAGATTTCCTTTGCAAGCTTGCTTGGTTGGCCAAAAAGGGCGTATGCGTTTTTTCCTGAATATATCCAGGAAAAAACGCATACGCCCTTTTTGGCCAAGTGCATCATTGTGGACGTTCTGCCTCTTTTCCTATGCTTTCAATGCAATTCCAGTCTACCTCCTGAAATCGGTTTCCTGCAATTCTGCCCCGCTTTCAAGTCCTCTTGGCAGCCTTACTTCAGTCTATTTTTGGACGATAGCTGTCATTTATAAGTCTGCAGGTTTGTGAATTACAGTGCCCCTGAGCTCCTTTCTTCAACTCGCTTTCTTGTGACCTGGCCGCAACACCGCAGGATGGCTTCAGGCCCTAATCTGGTTCTGGCACGGCACGCTGAGCCTTTGGTTAATTCCTCTTCCTGGTGGGAAATGAGAGTTAAATTTGCCCGTCCAGACACCTCCAGCTAGTCTCTCATTGGTTCTTGCTATTCCTGTTCATCTTCCACAGAAATTGCAAACTGGGCCAAACAGGAGGTTAAAGGGACTGACTCTCCAAGTCGGGAGAGTGTTAGTAAAGCGTCTGGAATGTTGCACCCGAGTACCAGGGGAGGAAAACTGAGACATATTTGAACACGTCTCCCGATCACATGGTTGATCATACTCTAGGTTCCACATGCATGTTTTAGCTGAGGAAGAATACCTTAAACCTGGGTATTTGAAACCCGTGGAATGGGTACCATGCAATATGACTTCAAAGGGTCTTCATTTGCTCACCGAACATCTCCAATCCTATCACTGCTGCGTTTATGCCCCTGTACACACGCTTGATTCTCTTTCGGAGACATAGCAATCCATAGGTTTTAAGATACTTACTAGTCAGGTACATTCTTAGGCGTTTAATATGGGGTGTTGAGTCCATTTCGTTGAGCAAGGAGTAGCTCTTGTCTATTCCATATTTGGCTTAAGGAACTTTATCTGTGCTCATTTCAATCTCTGGTTTTATGCAGCACCCCAACTCACCTTTCCCCTTAAGCAAGCATAAGTTGGTTTTCTAAATTTGAGACCCTGTTCTGTTCTGTAATTCAGTTCCTGTGTAGCCAAGTTTACATTCCGTGTATTAGTGATATCTTATGATGTTTCTTTTTCTGTGTGACTTATTTCAGTTAGAATCATCGTACCTGAATCCACTCATTATGCTGCTACGGGCCTGATGACATAGATTTCATTGCTGAGTGATACTGCATTGTACGTAAGTACCACAAGTTCTTTATCCATTTTTCACTTTCTGTGATATTGAACTTGTATGGTAAACGAGGTTCTTATAAACGGAGGCGTCCCAAACTTTGGGGTGGCTGTGTCTTTTTGATTTTAATTTCCCTAAGCTATAGGACCATAAGTGGAAGTGCCCTAGGCTCTGTTGCTTTGTTTTTTAGATGTTTCTGGAAACACCATACACTTCTCCCGAGTGGTTGTTGGCAATTTACATCCCGCCCATCAGCATAACAAGGCTCCCAGTTCTCCATGGCCTGTCCTGCCTTTCTGGATTTTACACTTTTTTCAGATGGCCCTTTTGCCCGGGGGGAAGTGAGACTTCATTGTAGTGCAGATTTCCTTTGCAAGCTTGCTTGGTTGGCCAAAAAGGGCGTATGCGTTTTTTCCTGAATATATTCAGGAAAAAACGCATACGCCCTTTTTGGCCAAGTGCATCATTGTGGACGTTCTGCCTCTTTTCCTATGCTTTCAATGCAATTCCAGTCTACCTGCTGAAATCGGTTTCCTGCAATTCTGCCCCGCTTTCAAGTCCTCTTGGCAGCCTTACTTCAGTCTATTTTTGGACGATAGCTGTCATTTATAACTCTGCAGGTTTGTGAATTACAGTGCCCCTGAGCTCCTTTCTTCAACTCGCTTTCTTGTGACCTGGCCGCAACACCGCAGGATGGCTTCAGGCCCTAATCTGGTTCCGGTACGGCACGCTGAGCCTTTGGTTATTTCCTCTTCCTGGTGGGAAATGAGAGTTAAATTTGCCCGTCCAGACACCTCCAGCTAGCCTCTCATTGGTTCTCGCTATTCCTGTTCATCTTCCGCAGAAATTGCAAACTGGGCCAAACAGGAGGTTAAAGGGACTGACTCTCCAAGTCGGGAGAGTGTTAGTAAAGCGTCTGGAATGTTGCACCCGAGTACCAGGGTACGAAAACTGACATATTTGAACACGTCTCCCGATCACATGGTTGATCATACTCTAGGTTCCACATGCATGTTTTAGCTGAAGGAAGAATACCTTAAACCTGGGTAGTTGAAACCCGTGGAATGGGTACCATGCAATATGACTTCAAAGGGTCTTCATTTGCTCACCGAACCTCTCCAATCCTATCACTGCTGCGTTTATGCCCCTGTACACATGCTTGATTCTCTTTCGGAGACATAGCAATCCATAGGTTTTAAGATACTTACTAGTCAGGTACATTCTTAGGCGTTTAATATGCGGTGTTGAGTCCATTTCGTTGAGCAAGGAGTAGCTCTTGTCTATTCCATATTTGACTTAAGGAACTTTATCTGTGCTCATTTCAATCTCTGGTTTTATGCAGCACCCCAACTCACCTTTCCCCTTAAGCAAGCATAAGTTGGTTTTCTAAATTTGAGACCCTGTTCTGTTCTGTAATTCAGTTCCTGTGTAGCCAAGTTTACATTCCGTGTATTAGTGATAACTTATGATGTTTCTATTTCTGTGTGACTTATTTCAGTTAGAATCATCATACCCGAATCCACTCATTATGCTGCTACGGGCCTGATGACATAGATTTCATTGCTGAGTGATACTGCATTGTACGTAAGTACCACAAGTTCTTTATCCATTTTTCACTTTCTGCGATGTTGAACTTGTACTGTAAACGAGGTTCTTGTAAACAGAGGCATCCCAAACTTTGGGGTGGCTGTGTCTTTTTGATTTTAATTTCCCTAAGCTATAGGACCATAAGTGGCAGTGCCCTAGGCTCTGTTGCTTTGTTTTTTAGATGTTTCAGGAAACACCATACACTTCTCCCGAGTGTCTGTTGGCAATTTACATCCCGCCCATCAGCATAACAAGGCTCCCAGTTCTCCATGGCCTGTCCTGCCTTTCTGGATTTTACACTTTTTTCAGATGGCCCTTTTGACCGGGGGGAAGTGAGACTTCATTGTAGTGCAGATTTCCTTTGCAAGCTTGCTTGGTTGGCCAAAAAGGGCGTATGCGTTTTTTCCTGAATATATTCAGGAAAAAACGCATACGCCCTTTTTGGCCAAGTGCATCATTGTGGACGTTCTGCCTCTTTTCCTATGCTTTCAATGCAATTCCAGTCTACCTCCTGAAATCGGTTTCCTGCAATTCTGCCCCGCTTTCAAGTCCTCTTGGCAGCCTTACTTCAGTCTATTTTTGGACGATAGCTGTCATTTATAACTCTGCAGGTTTGTGCATTACAGTGCCCCTGAGCTCCTTTCTTCAACTCGCTTTCTTTTGAGCTGGCCGCAACACCGCAGGATGGCTTCAGGCCCTAATCTGGTTCCGGTACGGCACGCTGAGCCTTTGGTTATTTCCTCTTCCTGGTGGGAAATGAGAGTTAAATTTGCCCGTCCAGACACCTCCAGCTAGTCTCTCATTGGTTCTCGCTATTCCTGTTCATCTTCCGCAGAAATTGCAAACTGGGCCAAACAGGAGGTTAAAGGGACTGACTCTCCAAGTGGGGAGAGTGTTAGTAAAGCGTCTGGAATGTTGCACCCGAGTACCAGGGTACGAAAACTGACATATTTGAACACGTCTCCCGATCACATGGTTGATCATACTCTAGGTTCCACATGCATGTTTTAGCTGAAGGAAGAATACCTTAAACCTGGGTAGTTGAAACCCGTGGAATGGGTACCATGCAATATGACTTCAAAGGGTCTTCATTTGCTCACCGAACATCTCCAATCCTATCACTGCTGCGTTTATGCCCCTGTACACACGCTTGATTCTCTTTCGGAGACATAGCAATCCATAGGTTTTAAGATACTTACTAGTCAGGTACATTCTTAGGCGTTTAATATGCGGTGTTGAGTCCATTTCGTTGAGCAAGGAGTAGCTCTTGTCTATTCCATATTTGACTTAAGGAACTTTATCTGTGCTCATTTCAATCTCTGGTTTTATGCAGCACCCCAACTCACCTTTACCCTTAAGCAAGCATAAGTTGGTTTTCTAAATTTGAGACCCTGTTCTGTTCTGTAATTCAGTTCCTGTGTAGCCAAGTTTACATTCCGTGTATTACTGATATCTTATGATGTTTCTTTTCTGTGTGACTTATTTCAGTTAGAATCATCATACCTGAATCCACTCCTTGTGCTGCTATGGGCCTGATGACACAGATTTCATTGCTGAGTGATATTGCTTTGTAAGTAAATACCACAATTTCTTTATCCATTTTTCACTTTCTGCGATGTTGAACTTGTACTGTAAACGAGGTTCTTGTAAACAGAGCCGTTCGAAAGTTTGGGGTGGCTGTGTCTTTTTGATTTTAATTTCCCTAAGCTATAGGACCATAAGTGGCAGTGCCCTAGGCTCTGTTGCTTTGTTTTTTAGATGTTTCAGGAAACACCATACACTTCTCCCGAGTGGTTGTTGGCAATTTACATCCCGCCCATCAGCAGAACAAGGCTCCCAGTTCTCCATGGCCTGTCCTGCCTTTCTGGATTTTACACTTTTTTCAGATGGCCCTTTTGACTGGGGGGAAGTGAGACTTCATTGTAGTGCAGATTTCCTTTGCAAGCTTGCTTGGTTGGCCAAAAAGGGCGTATGCGTTTTTTCCTGAATATATTCAGGAAAAAACGCATACGCCCTTTTTGGCCAAGTGCATCATTGTGGACGTTCTGCCTCTTTTCCTATGCTTTCAATGCAATTCCAGTCTACCTCCTGAAATCGGTTTCCTGCAATTCTGCCCCGCTTTCAAGTCCTCTTGGCAGCCTTACTTCAGTATATTTTTGGACGATAGCTGTCATTTATAACTCTGCAGGTTTGTGAATTACAGTGCCCCTGAGCTCCTTTCTTCAACTCACTTTCTTGTGACCTGGCCGCAACACCGCAGGATGTCTTCAGGCCCTAATCTGGTTCCGGTACGGCACGCTGAGCCTTTGGTTATTTCCTCTTCCTGGTGGGAAATGAGAGTTATATTTGCCCATCCAGACACCTCCAGCTAGCCTCTCATTGGTTCTCGCTATTCCTGTTCATCTTCCGCAGAAATTGCAAACTGGGCCAAACAGGAGGTTAAAGGCGCTGACTCTCCAAGTGGGGAGAGTGTTAGTAAAGCGTCTGGAATGTTGCACCCGAGTACCAGGGGAGGAAAACTGAGACATATTTGAACACGTCTCCCGATCACATGGTTGATCATACTCTAGGTTCCACATGCATGTTTTAGCTGAGGAAGAATACCTTAAACCTGGGTATTTGAAACCCGTGGAATGGGTACCATGCAATATGACTTCAAAGGGTCTTCATTTGCTCACCGAACATCTCCAATCCTATCACTGCTGCGTTTATGCCCCTGTACACACGCTTGATTCTCTTTCGGAGACATAGCAATCCATAGGTTTTAAGATACTTACTAGTCAGGTACATTCTTAGGCGTTTAATATGGGGTGTTGAGTCCATTTCGTTGAGCAAGGAGTAGCTCTTGTCTATTCCATATTTGGCTTAAGGAACTTTATCTGTGCTCATTTCAATCTCTGGTTTTATGCAGCACCCCAACTCACCTTTCCCCTTAAGCAAGCATAAGTTGGTTTTCTAAATTTGAGACCCTGTTCTGTTCTGTAATTCAGTTCCTGTGTAGCCAAGTTTACATTCCGTGTATTAGTGATATCTTATGATGTTTCTTTTTCTGTGTGACTTATTTCAGTTAGAATCATCGTACCTGAATCCACTCATTATGCTGCTACGGGCCTGATGACATAGATTTCATTGCTGAGTGATACTGCATTGTACGTAAGTACCACAAGTTCTTTATCCATTTTTCACTTTCTGTGATATTGAACTTGTATGGTAAACGAGGTTCTTATAAACGGAGGCGTCCCAAACTTTGGGGTGGCTGTGTCTTTTTGATTTTAATTTCCCTAAGCTATAGGACCATAAGTGGAAGTGCCCTAGGCTCTGTTGCTTTGTTTTTTAGATGTTTCTGGAAACACCATACACTTCTCCCGAGTGGTTGTTGGCAATTTACATCCCGCCCATCAGCATAACAAGGCTCCCAGTTCTCCATGGCCTGTCCTGCCTTTCTGGATTTTACACTTTTTTCAGATGGCCCTTTTGCCCGGGGGGAAGTGAGACTTCATTGTAGTGCAGATTTCCTTTGCAAGCTTGCTTGGTTGGCCAAAAAGGGCGTATGCGTTTTTTCCTGAATATATTCAGGAAAAAACGCATACGCCCTTTTTGGCCAAGTGCATCATTGTGGACGTTCTGCCTCTTTTCCTATGCTTTCAATGCAATTCCAGTCTACCTGCTGAAATCGGTTTCCTGCAATTCTGCCCCGCTTTCAAGTCCTCTTGGCAGCCTTACTTCAGTCTATTTTTGGACGATAGCTGTCATTTATAACTCTGCAGGTTTGTGAATTACAGTGCCCCTGAGCTCCTTTCTTCAACTCGCTTTCTTGTGACCTGGCCGCAACACCGCAGGATGGCTTCAGGCCCTAATCTGGTTCCGGTACGGCACGCTGAGCCTTTGGTTATTTCCTCTTCCTGGTGGGAAATGAGAGTTAAATTTGCCCGTCCAGACACCTCCAGCTAGCCTCTCATTGGTTCTCGCTATTCCTGTTCATCTTCCGCAGAAATTGCAAACTGGGCCAAACAGGAGGTTAAAGGGACTGACTCTCCAAGTCGGGAGAGTGTTAGTAAAGCGTCTGGAATGTTGCACCCGAGTACCAGGGTACGAAAACTGACATATTTGAACACGTCTCCCGATCACATGGTTGATCATACTCTAGGTTCCACATGCATGTTTTAGCTGAAGGAAGAATACCTTAAACCTGGGTAGTTGAAACCCGTGGAATGGGTACCATGCAATATGACTTCAAAGGGTCTTCATTTGCTCACCGAACCTCTCCAATCCTATCACTGCTGCGTTTATGCCCCTGTACACATGCTTGATTCTCTTTCGGAGACATAGCAATCCATAGGTTTTAAGATACTTACTAGTCAGGTACATTCTTAGGCGTTTAATATGCGGTGTTGAGTCCATTTCGTTGAGCAAGGAGTAGCTCTTGTCTATTCCATATTTGACTTAAGGAACTTTATCTGTGCTCATTTCAATCTCTGGTTTTATGCAGCACCCCAACTCACCTTTCCCCTTAAGCAAGCATAAGTTGGTTTTCTAAATTTGAGACCCTGTTCTGTTCTGTAATTCAGTTCCTGTGTAGCCAAGTTTACATTCCGTGTATTAGTGATAACTTATGATGTTTCTATTTCTGTGTGACTTATTTCAGTTAGAATCATCATACCCGAATCCACTCATTATGCTGCTACGGGCCTGATGACATAGATTTCATTGCTGAGTGATACTGCATTGTACGTAAGTACCACAAGTTCTTTATCCATTTTTCACTTTCTGCGATGTTGAACTTGTACTGTAAACGAGGTTCTTGTAAACAGAGGCATCCCAAACTTTGGGGTGGCTGTGTCTTTTTGATTTTAATTTCCCTAAGCTATAGGACCATAAGTGGCAGTGCCCTAGGCTCTGTTGCTTTGTTTTTTAGATGTTTCAGGAAACACCATACACTTCTCCCGAGTGTCTGTTGGCAATTTACATCCCGCCCATCAGCATAACAAGGCTCCCAGTTCTCCATGGCCTGTCCTGCCTTTCTGGATTTTACACTTTTTTCAGATGGCCCTTTTGACCGGGGGGAAGTGAGACTTCATTGTAGTGCAGATTTCCTTTGCAAGCTTGCTTGGTTGGCCAAAAAGGGCGTATGCGTTTTTTCCTGAATATATTCAGGAAAAAACGCATACGCCCTTTTTGGCCAAGTGCATCATTGTGGACGTTCTGCCTCTTTTCCTATGCTTTCAATGCAATTCCAGTCTACCTCCTGAAATCGGTTTCCTGCAATTCTGCCCCGCTTTCAAGTCCTCTTGGCAGCCTTACTTCAGTCTATTTTTGGACGATAGCTGTCATTTATAACTCTGCAGGTTTGTGCATTACAGTGCCCCTGAGCTCCTTTCTTCAACTCGCTTTCTTTTGAGCTGGCCGCAACACCGCAGGATGGCTTCAGGCCCTAATCTGGTTCCGGTACGGCACGCTGAGCCTTTGGTTATTTCCTCTTCCTGGTGGGAAATGAGAGTTAAATTTGCCCGTCCAGACACCTCCAGCTAGTCTCTCATTGGTTCTCGCTATTCCTGTTCATCTTCCGCAGAAATTGCAAACTGGGCCAAACAGGAGGTTAAAGGGACTGACTCTCCAAGTGGGGAGAGTGTTAGTAAAGCGTCTGGAATGTTGCACCCAAGTACCAGGGGAGGAAAACTGAGACATATTTGAACACGTCTCCCGTTCACATGGTTGATCATACTCTGGGTTCCACATGCATGTTTTAGCTGAAGGAAGAATACCTTAAACCTGGAGAGTTGAGACCCGTGTAATGGGTACCATGCAATATGACTTCAAAGGGTCTTCATTTGCTCACCGAACCTCTCCAATCCTATCACTGCTGCGTTTATTCCCCTGTACACACGCTTGATTCTCTTTTGGAGACATAGCAATCCATAGGTTTTAAGATACTTACTAGTCAGGTACATTCTTAGGGGTTTAATATGGGGTTTTGAGTCCATTTCGTTGAGCAAGGAGTAGCTCTTGTCTATTCCATATTTGGCTTAAGGAACTTTATCTGTGCTCATTTCAATCTCTGGTTTTATGCAGCACCCCAACTCACCTTTCCCCTTAAGCAAGCATAAGTTGGTTTTCTAAATTTGAGACCCTGTTCTGTTCTGTAATTCAGTTCCTGTGTAGCCAAGTTTACATTCCGTGTATTACTGATATCTTATGATGTTTCTTTTTCTGTGTGACTTATTTCAGTTAGAATCATCATACCTGAATCCACTCATTATGCTGCTACGGGCCTGATGACATAGATTTCATTGCTGAGTGATACTGCATTGTACGTAAGTACCACAAGTTCTTTATCCATTTTTCACTTTCTGCGATGTTGAACTTGTACTGTAAACGAGGTTCTTGTAAACAGAGGCGTCCCAAACTTTGGGGTGGCTGTGTCTTTTTGATTTTAATTTCCCTAAGCTATAGGACCATAAGTGGCAGTGCCCTAGGCTCTGTTGCTTTGTTTTTTAGATGTTTCAGGAAACACCAGACACTTCTCCCGAGTGTCTGTTGGCAATTTACATCCCGCCCATCAGCATAACAAGGCTCCCAGTTCTCCATGGCCTGTCCTGCCTTTCTGGATTTTACACTTTTTTCAGATGGCCCTTTTGACCGGGGGGAAGTGAGACTTCATTGTAGTGCAGATTTCCTTTGCAAGCTTGCTTGGTTGGCCAAAAAGGGCGTATGCGTTTTTTCCTGAATATATTCAGGAAAAAACGCATACGCCCTTTTTGGCCAAGTGCATCATTGTGGACGTTCTGCCTCTTTTCCTATGCTTTCAATGCAATTCCAGTCTACCTCCTGAAATCGGTTTCCTGCAATTCTGCCCCGCTTTCAAGTCCTCTTGGCAGCCTTACTTCAGTCTATTTTTGGACGATAGCTGTCATTTATAACTCTGCAGGTTTGTGAATTACAGTGCCCCTGAGCTCCTTTCTTCAACTCGCTTTCTTTTGAGCTGGCCGCAACACCGCAGGATGGCTTCAGGCCCTAATCTGGTTCCGGTACGGCACGCTGAGCCTTTGGTTATTTCCTCTTCCTGGTGGGAAATGAGAGTTAAATTTGCCCGTCCAGACACCTCCAGCTAGCCTCTCATTGGTTCTCGCTATTCCTGTTCATCTTCCGCAGAAATTGCAAACTGGGCCAAACAGGAGGTTAAAGGGACTGACTCTCCAAGTCGGGAGAGTGTTAGTAAAGCGTCTGGAATGTTGCACCCGAGTACCAGGGTACGAAAACTGACATATTTGAACACGTCTCCCGATCACATGGTTGATCATACTCTAGGTTCCACATGCATGTTTTAGCTGAAGGAAGAATACCTTAAACCTGGGTAGTTGAAACCCGTGGAATGGGTACCATGCAATATGACTTCAAAGGGTCTTCATTTGCTCACCGAACCTCTCCAATCCTATCACTGCTGCGTTTATGCCCCTGTACACATGCTTGATTCTCTTTCGGAGACATAGCAATCCCTAGGTTTTAAGATACTTACTAGTCAGGTACATTCTTAGGCGTTTAATATGCGGTGTTGAGTCCATTTCGTTGAGCAAGGAGTAGCTCTTGTGTATTCCATATTTGACTTAAGGAACTTTATCTGTGCTCATTTCAATCTCTGGTTTTATGCAGCACCCCAACTCACCTTTCCCCTTAAGCAAGCATAAGTTGGTTTTCTAAATTTGAGACCCTGTTCTGTTCTGTAATTCAGTTCCTGTGTAGCCAAGTTTACATTCCGTGTATTAGTGATAACTTATGATGTTTCTTTTTCTGTGTGACTTATTTCAGTTAGAATCATCATACCCGAATCCACTCATTATGCTGCTACGGGCCTGATGACATAGATTTCATTGCTGAGTGATACTGCATTGTACGTAAGTACCACAAGTTCTTTATCCATTTTTCACTTTCTGCGATGTTGAACTTGTACTGTAAACGAGGTTCTTGTAAACAGAGGCGTCCCAAACTTTGGGGTGGCTGTGTCTTTTTGATTTTAATTTCCCTAAGCTATAGGACCATAAGTGGCAGTGCCCTAGGCTCTGTTGCTTTGTTTTTTAGATGTTTCAGGAAACACCATACACTTCTCCCGAGTGTCTGTTGGCAATTTACATCCCGCCCATCAGCATAACAAGGCTCCCAGTTCTCCATGGCCTGTCCTGCCTTTCTGGATTTTACACTTTTTTCAGATGGCCCTTTTGACCGGGGGGAAGTGAGACTTCATTGTAGTGCAGATTTCCTTTGCAAGCTTGCTTGGTTGGCCAAAAAGGGCGTATGCGTTTTTTCCTGAATATATTCAGGAAAAAACGCATACGCCCTTTTTGGCCAAGTGCATCATTGTGGACGTTCTGCCTCTTTTCCTATGCTTTCAATGCAATTCCAGTCTACCTCCTGAAATCGGTTTCCTGCAATTCTGCCCCGCTTTCAAGTCCTCTTGGCAGCCTTACTTCAGTCTATTTTTGGACGATAGCTGTCATTTATAACTCTGCAGGTTTGTGAATTACAGTGCCCCTGAGCTCCTTTCTTCAACTCGCTTTCTTTTGAGCTGGCCGCAACACCGCAGGATGGCTTCAGGCCCTAATCTGGTTCCGGTACGGCACGCTGAGCCTTTGGTTATTTCCTCTTCCTGGTGGGAAATGAGAGTTAAATTTGCCCGTCCAGACACCTCCAGCTAGCCTCTCATTGGTTCTCGCTATTCCTGTTCATCTTCCGCAGAAATTGCAAACTGGGCCAAACAGGAGGTTAAAGGGACTGACTCTCCAAGTCGGGAGAGTGTTAGTAAAGCGTCTGGAATGTTGCACCCGAGTACCAGGGTACGAAAA
This sequence comes from Delphinus delphis, assembly GCF_949987515.2. NCBI lineage: Eukaryota > Metazoa > Chordata > Mammalia > Artiodactyla > Delphinidae > Delphinus > Delphinus delphis. The sequence continues at coordinate 801,548 of NC_082685.1, read as the reverse complement.
CTGACATATTTGAACACGTCTCCCGATCACATGGTTGATCATACTCTAGGTTCCACATGCATGTTTTAGCTGAAGGAAGAATACCTTAAACCTGGGTAGTTGAAACCCGTGGAATGGGTACCATGCAATATGACTTCAAAGGGTCTTCATTTGCTCACCGAACCTCTCCAATCCTATCACTGCTGCGTTTATGCCCCTGTACACATGCTTGATTCTCTTTCGGAGACATAGCAATCCCTAGGTTTTAAGATACTTACTAGTCAGGTACATTCTTAGGCGTTTAATATGCGGTGTTGAGTCCATTTCGTTGAGCAAGGAGTAGCTCTTGTGTATTCCATATTTGACTTAAGGAACTTTATCTGTGCTCATTTCAATCTCTGGTTTTATGCAGCACCCCAACTCACCTTTCCCCTTAAGCAAGCATAAGTTGGTTTTCTAAATTTGAGACCCTGTTCTGTTCTGTAATTCAGTTCCTGTGTAGCCAAGTTTACATTCCGTGTATTAGTGATAACTTATGATGTTTCTTTTTCTGTGTGACTTATTTCAGTTAGAATCATCATACCCGAATCCACTCATTATGCTGCTACGGGCCTGATGACATAGATTTCATTGCTGAGTGATACTGCATTGTACGTAAGTACCACAAGTTCTTTATCCATTTTTCACTTTCTACGATGTTGAACTTGTACTGTAAACGAGGTTCTTGTAAACAGAGGCATCCCAAACTTTGGGGTGGCTGTGTCTTTTTGATTTTAATTTCCCTAAGCTATAGGACCATAAGTGGAAGTGCCCTAGGCTCTGTTGCTTTGTTTTTTAGATGTTTCAGGAAACACCATACACTTCTCCCGAGTGGTTGTTGGCAATTTACATCCCGCCCATCAGCATAACAAGGCTCCCAGTTCTCCATGGCCTGTCCTGCCTTTCTGGATTTTACACTTTTTTCAGATGGCCCTTTTGACCGGGGGGAAGTGAGACTTCATTGTAGTGCAGATTTCCTTTGCAAGCTTGCTTGGTTGGCCAAAAAGGGCGTATGCGTTTTTTCCTGAATATATTCAGGAAAAAACGCATACGCCCTTTTTGGCCAAGTGCATCATTGTGGACGTTCTGCCTCTTTTCCTATGCTTTCAATGCAATTCCAGTCTACCTGCTGAAATCGGTTTCCTGCAATTCTGCCCCGCTTTCAAGTCCTCTTGGCAGCCTTACTTCAGTCTATTTTTGGACGATAGCTGTCATTTATAACTCTGCAGGTTTGTGAATTACAGTGCCCCTGAGCTCCTTTCTTCAACTCGCTTTCTTGTGACCTGGCCGCAACACCGCAGGATGGCTTCAGGCCCTAATCTGGTTCCGGTACGGCACGCTGAGCCTTTGGTTATTTCCTCTTCCTGGTGGGAAATGAGAGTTAAATTTGCCCGTCCAGACACCTCCAGCTAGCCTCTCATTGGTTCTCGCTATTCCTGTTCATCTTCCGCAGAAATTGCAAACTGGGCCAAACAGGAGGTTAAAGGGACTGACTCTCCAAGTCGGGAGAGTGTTAGTAAAGCGTCTGGAATGTTGCACCCGAGTACCAGGGTACGAAAACTGACATATTTGAACACGTCTCCCGATCACATGGTTGATCATACTCTAGGTTCCACATGCATGTTTTAGCTGAAGGAAGAATACCTTAAACCTGGGTAGTTGAAACCCGTGGAATGGGTACCATGCAATATGACTTCAAAGGGTCTTCATTTGCTCACCGAACCTCTCCAATCCTATCACTGCTGCGTTTATGCCCCTGTACACATGCTTGATTCTCTTTCGGAGACATAGCAATCCCTAGGTTTTAAGATACTTACTAGTCAGGTACATTCTTAGGCGTTTAATATGCGGTGTTGAGTCCATTTCGTTGAGCAAGGAGTAGCTCTTGTGTATTCCATATTTGACTTAAGGAACTTTATCTGTGCTCATTTCAATCTCTGGTTTTATGCAGCACCCCAACTCACCTTTCCCCTTAAGCAAGCATAAGTTGGTTTTCTAAATTTGAGACCCTGTTCTGTTCTGTAATTCAGTTCCTGTGTAGCCAAGTTTACATTCCGTGTATTAGTGATAACTTATGATGTTTCTTTTTCTGTGTGACTTATTTCAGTTAGAATCATCATACCCGAATCCACTCATTATGCTGCTACGGGCCTGATGACATAGATTTCATTGCTGAGTGATACTGCATTGTACGTAAGTACCACAAGTTCTTTATCCATTTTTCACTTTCTGCGATGTTGAACTTGTACTGTAAACGAGGTTCTTGTAAACAGAGGCGTCCCAAACTTTGGGGTGGCTGTGTCTTTTTGATTTTAATTTCCCTAAGCTATAGGACCATAAGTGGCAGTGCCCTAGGCTCTGTTGCTTTGTTTTTTAGATGTTTCAGGAAACACCATACACTTCTCCCGAGTGTCTGTTGGCAATTTACATCCCGCCCATCAGCATAACAAGGCTCCCAGTTCTCCATGGCCTGTCCTGCCTTTCTGGATTTTACACTTTTTTCAGATGGCCCTTTTGACCGGGGGGAAGTGAGACTTCATTGTAGTGCAGATTTCCTTTGCAAGCTTGCTTGGTTGGCCAAAAAGGGCGTATGCGTTTTTTCCTGAATATATTCAGGAAAAAACGCATACGCCCTTTTTGGCCAAGTGCATCATTGTGGACGTTCTGCCTCTTTTCCTATGCTTTCAATGCAATTCCAGTCTACCTCCTGAAATCGGTTTCCTGCAATTCTGCCCCGCTTTCAAGTCCTCTTGGCAGCCTTACTTCAGTCTATTTTTGGACGATAGCTGTCATTTATAACTCTGCAGGTTTGTGAATTACAGTGCCCCTGAGCTCCTTTCTTCAACTCGCTTTCTTTTGAGCTGGCCGCAACACCGCAGGATGGCTTCAGGCCCTAATCTGGTTCCGGTACGGCACGCTGAGCCTTTGGTTATTTCCTCTTCCTGGTGGGAAATGAGAGTTAAATTTGCCCGTCCAGACACCTCCAGCTAGCCTCTCATTGGTTCTCGCTATTCCTGTTCATCTTCCGCAGAAATTGCAAACTGGGCCAAACAGGAGGTTAAAGGGACTGACTCTCCAAGTCGGGAGAGTGTTAGTAAAGCGTCTGGAATGTTGCACCCGAGTACCAGGGTACGAAAACTGACATATTTGAACACGTCTCCCGATCACATGGTTGATCATACTCTAGGTTCCACATGCATGTTTTAGCTGAAGGAAGAATACCTTAAACCTGGGTAGTTGAAACCCGTGGAATGGGTACCATGCAATATGACTTCAAAGGGTCTTCATTTGCTCACCGAACCTCTCCAATCCTATCACTGCTGCGTTTATGCCCCTGTACACATGCTTGATTCTCTTTCGGAGACATAGCAATCCCTAGGTTTTAAGATACTTACTAGTCAGGTACATTCTTAGGCGTTTAATATGCGGTGTTGAGTCCATTTCGTTGAGCAAGGAGTAGCTCTTGTGTATTCCATATTTGACTTAAGGAACTTTATCTGTGCTCATTTCAATCTCTGGTTTTATGCAGCACCCCAACTCACCTTTCCCCTTAAGCAAGCATAAGTTGGTTTTCTAAATTTGAGACCCTGTTCTGTTCTGTAATTCAGTTCCTGTGTAGCCAAGTTTACATTCCGTGTATTAGTGATAACTTATGATGTTTCTTTTTCTGTGTGACTTATTTCAGTTAGAATCATCATACCCGAATCCACTCATTATGCTGCTACGGGCCTGATGACATAGATTTCATTGCTGAGTGATACTGCATTGTACGTAAGTACCACAAGTTCTTTATCCATTTTTCACTTTCTACGATGTTGAACTTGTACTGTAAACGAGGTTCTTGTAAACAGAGGCATCCCAAACTTTGGGGTGGCTGTGTCTTTTTGATTTTAATTTCCCTAAGCTATAGGACCATAAGTGGAAGTGCCCTAGGCTCTGTTGCTTTGTTTTTTAGATGTTTCAGGAAACACCATACACTTCTCCCGAGTGGTTGTTGGCAATTTACATCCCGCCCATCAGCATAACAAGGCTCCCAGTTCTCCATGGCCTGTCCTGCCTTTCTGGATTTTACACTTTTTTCAGATGGCCCTTTTGACCGGGGGGAAGTGAGACTTCATTGTAGTGCAGATTTCCTTTGCAAGCTTGCTTGGTTGGCCAAAAAGGGCGTATGCGTTTTTTCCTGAATATATTCAGGAAAAAACGCATACGCCCTTTTTGGCCAAGTGCATCATTGTGGACGTTCTGCCTCTTTTCCTATGCTTTCAATGCAATTCCAGTCTACCTGCTGAAATCGGTTTCCTGCAATTCTGCCCCGCTTTCAAGTCCTCTTGGCAGCCTTACTTCAGTCTATTTTTGGACGATAGCTGTCATTTATAACTCTGCAGGTTTGTGAATTACAGTGCCCCTGAGCTCCTTTCTTCAACTCGCTTTCTTGTGACCTGGCCGCAACACCGCAGGATGGCTTCAGGCCCTAATCTGGTTCCGGTACGGCACGCTGAGCCTTTGGTTATTTCCTCTTCCTGGTGGGAAATGAGAGTTAAATTTGCCCGTCCAGACACCTCCAGCTAGCCTCTCATTGGTTCTCGCTATTCCTGTTCATCTTCCGCAGAAATTGCAAACTGGGCCAAACAGGAGGTTAAAGGGACTGACTCTCCAAGTCGGGAGAGTGTTAGTAAAGCGTCTGGAATGTTGCACCCGAGTACCAGGGTACGAAAACTGACATATTTGAACACGTCTCCCGATCACATGGTTGATCATACTCTAGGTTCCACATGCATGTTTTAGCTGAAGGAAGAATACCTTAAACCTGGGTAGTTGAAACCCGTGGAATGGGTACCATGCAATATGACTTCAAAGGGTCTTCATTTGCTCACCGAACCTCTCCAATCCTATCACTGCTGCGTTTATGCCCCTGTACACATGCTTGATTCTCTTTCGGAGACATAGCAATCCATAGGTTTTAAGATACTTACTAGTCAGGTACATTCTTAGGCGTTTAATATGCGGTGTTGAGTCCATTTCGTTGAGCAAGGAGTAGCTCTTGTCTATTCCATATTTGACTTAAGGAACTTTATCTGTGCTCATTTCAATCTCTGGTTTTATGCAGCACCCCAACTCACCTTTCCCCTTAAGCAAGCATAAGTTGGTTTTCTAAATTTGAGACCCTGTTCTGTTCTGTAATTCAGTTCCTGTGTAGCCAAGTTTACATTCCGTGTATTAGTGATAACTTATGATGTTTCTATTTCTGTGTGACTTATTTCAGTTAGAATCATCATACCCGAATCCACTCATTATGCTGCTACGGGCCTGATGACATAGATTTCATTGCTGAGTGATACTGCATTGTACGTAAGTACCACAAGTTCTTTATCCATTTTTCACTTTCTGCGATGTTGAACTTGTACTGTAAACGAGGTTCTTGTAAACAGAGGCATCCCAAACTTTGGGGTGGCTGTGTCTTTTTGATTTTAATTTCCCTAAGCTATAGGACCATAAGTGGCAGTGCCCTAGGCTCTGTTGCTTTGTTTTTTAGATGTTTCAGGAAACACCATACACTTCTCCCGAGTGTCTGTTGGCAATTTACATCCCGCCCATCAGCATAACAAGGCTCCCAGTTCTCCATGGCCTGTCCTGCCTTTCTGGATTTTACACTTTTTTCAGATGGCCCTTTTGACCGGGGGGAAGTGAGACTTCATTGTAGTGCAGATTTCCTTTGCAAGCTTGCTTGGTTGGCCAAAAAGGGCGTATGCGTTTTTTCCTGAATATATTCAGGAAAAAACGCATACGCCCTTTTTGGCCAAGTGCATCATTGTGGACGTTCTGCCTCTTTTCCTATGCTTTCAATGCAATTCCAGTCTACCTCCTGAAATCGGTTTCCTGCAATTCTGCCCCGCTTTCAAGTCCTCTTGGCAGCCTTACTTCAGTCTATTTTTGGACGATAGCTGTCATTTATAACTCTGCAGGTTTGTGCATTACAGTGCCCCTGAGCTCCTTTCTTCAACTCGCTTTCTTTTGAGCTGGCCGCAACACCGCAGGATGGCTTCAGGCCCTAATCTGGTTCCGGTACGGCACGCTGAGCCTTTGGTTATTTCCTCTTCCTGGTGGGAAATGAGAGTTAAATTTGCCCGTCCAGACACCTCCAGCTAGTCTCTCATTGGTTCTCGCTATTCCTGTTCATCTTCCGCAGAAATTGCAAACTGGGCCAAACAGGAGGTTAAAGGGACTGACTCTCCAAGTGGGGAGAGTGTTAGTAAAGCGTCTGGAATGTTGCACCCAAGTACCAGGGGAGGAAAACTGAGACATATTTGAACACGTCTCCCGTTCACATGGTTGATCATACTCTGGGTTCCACATGCATGTTTTAGCTGAAGGAAGAATACCTTAAACCTGGAGAGTTGAGACCCGTGTAATGGGTACCATGCAATATGACTTCAAAGGGTCTTCATTTGCTCACCGAACCTCTCCAATCCTATCACTGCTGCGTTTATTCCCCTGTACACACGCTTGATTCTCTTTTGGAGACATAGCAATCCATAGGTTTTAAGATACTTACTAGTCAGGTACATTCTTAGGGGTTTAATATGGGGTTTTGAGTCCATTTCGTTGAGCAAGGAGTAGCTCTTGTCTATTCCATATTTGGCTTAAGGAACTTTATCTGTGCTCATTTCAATCTCTGGTTTTATGCAGCACCCCAACTCACCTTTCCCCTTAAGCAAGCATAAGTTGGTTTTCTAAATTTGAGACCCTGTTCTGTTCTGTAATTCAGTTCCTGTGTAGCCAAGTTTACATTCCGTGTATTACTGATATCTTATGATGTTTCTTTTTCTGTGTGACTTATTTCAGTTAGAATCATCATACCTGAATCCACTCATTATGCTGCTACGGGCCTGATGACATAGATTTCATTGCTGAGTGATACTGCATTGTACGTAAGTACCACAAGTTCTTTATCCATTTTTCACTTTCTGCGATGTTGAACTTGTACTGTAAACGAGGTTCTTGTAAACAGAGGCGTCCCAAACTTTGGGGTGGCTGTGTCTTTTTGATTTTAATTTCCCTAAGCTATAGGACCATAAGTGGCAGTGCCCTAGGCTCTGTTGCTTTGTTTTTTAGATGTTTCAGGAAACACCATACACTTCTCCCGAGTGTCTGTTGGCAATTTACATCCCGCCCATCAGCATAACAAGGCTCCCAGTTCTCCATGGCCTGTCCTGCCTTTCTGGATTTTATACTTTTTTCAGATGGCCCTTTTGACCGGGGGGAAGTGAGACTTCATTGTAGTGCAGATTTCCTTTGCAAGCTTGCTTGGTTGGCCAAAAAGGGCGTATGCGTTTTTTCCTGAATATATTCAGGAAAAAACGCATACGCCCTTTTTGGCCAAGTGCATCATTGTGGACGTTCTGCCTCTTTTCCTATGCTTTCAATGCAATTCCAGTCTACCTCCTGAAATCGGTTTCCTGCAATTCTGCCCCGCTTTCAAGTCCTCTTGGCAGCCTTACTTCAGTCTATTTTTGGACGATAGCTGTCATTTATAACTCTGCAGGTTTGTGAATTACAGTGCCCCTGAGCTCCTTTCTTCAACTCGCTTTCTTTTGAGCTGGCCGCAACACCGCAGGATGGCTTCAGGCCCTAATCTGGTTCCGGTACGGCACGCTGAGCCTTTGGTTATTTCCTCTTCCTGGTGGGAAATGAGAGTTAAATTTGCCCGTCCAGACACCTCCAGCTAGCCTCTCATTGGTTCTCGCTATTCCTGTTCATCTTCCGCAGAAATTGCAAACTGGGCCAAACAGGAGGTTAAAGGGACTGACTCTCCAAGTCGGGAGAGTGTTAGTAAAGCGTCTGGAATGTTGCACCCGAGTACCAGGGTACGAAAACTGACATATTTGAACACGTCTCCCGATCACATGGTTGATCATACTCTAGGTTCCACATGCATGTTTTAGCTGAAGGAAGAATACCTTAAACCTGGGTAGTTGAAACCCGTGGAATGGGTACCATGCAATATGACTTCAAAGGGTCTTCATTTGCTCACCGAACCTCTCCAATCCTATCACTGCTGCGTTTATGCCCCTGTACACATGCTTGATTCTCTTTCGGAGACATAGCAATCCCTAGGTTTTAAGATACTTACTAGTCAGGTACATTCTTAGGCGTTTAATATGCGGTGTTGAGTCCATTTCGTTGAGCAAGGAGTAGCTCTTGTGTATTCCATATTTGACTTAAGGAACTTTATCTGTGCTCATTTCAATCTCTGGTTTTATGCAGCACCCCAACTCACCTTTCCCCTTAAGCAAGCATAAGTTGGTTTTCTAAATTTGAGACCCTGTTCTGTTCTGTAATTCAGTTCCTGTGTAGCCAAGTTTACATTCCGTGTATTAGTGATAACTTATGATGTTTCTTTTTCTGTGTGACTTATTTCAGTTAGAATCATCATACCCGAATCCACTCATTATGCTGCTACGGGCCTGATGACATAGATTTCATTGCTGAGTGATACTGCATTGTACGTAAGTACCACAAGTTCTTTATCCATTTTTCACTTTCTACGATGTTGAACTTGTACTGTAAACGAGGTTCTTGTAAACAGAGGCATCCCAAACTTTGGGGTGGCTGTGTCTTTTTGATTTTAATTTCCCTAAGCTATAGGACCATAAGTGGAAGTGCCCTAGGCTCTGTTGCTTTGTTTTTTAGATGTTTCAGGAAACACCATACACTTCTCCCGAGTGGTTGTTGGCAATTTACATCCCGCCCATCAGCATAACAAGGCTCCCAGTTCTCCATGGCCTGTCCTGCCTTTCTGGATTTTACACTTTTTTCAGATGGCCCTTTTGACCGGGGGGAAGTGAGACTTCATTGTAGTGCAGATTTCCTTTGCAAGCTTGCTTGGTTGGCCAAAAAGGGCGTATGCGTTTTTTCCTGAATATATTCAGGAAAAAACGCATACGCCCTTTTTGGCCAAGTGCATCATTGTGGACGTTCTGCCTCTTTTCCTATGCTTTCAATGCAATTCCAGTCTACCTCCTGAAATCGGTTTCCTGCAATTCTGCCCCGCTTTCAAGTCCTCTTGGCAGCCTTACTTCAGTCTATTTTTGGACGATAGCTGTCATTTATAACTCTGCAGGTTTGTGAATTACAGTGCCCCTGAGCTCCTTTCTTCAACTCGCTTTCTTTTGAGCTGGCCGCAACACCACAGGATGGCTTCAGGCCCTAATCTGGTTCCGGCACGGCACGCTGAGCCTTTGGTTAATTCCTCTTCCTGCTGGGAAATGAGAGTTAAATTTGCCCATCCAGACACCTCCAGCTAGTCTCTCATTGGTTCTCGCTATTCCTGTTCATCTTCCGCAGAAATTGCAAACTGGGCCAAACAGGAGGTTAAAGGGACTGACTCTCCAAGTGGGGAGAGTGTTAGTAAAGCGTCTGGAATGTTGCACCCGAGTACCAGGGGAGGAAAACTGAGACATATTTGAACACGTCTCCCGATCACATGGTTGATCATACTCTAGGTTCCACATGCATGTTTTAGCTGAGGAAGAATACCTTAAACCTGGGTATTTGAAACCCGTGGAATGGGTACCATGCAATATGACTTCAAAGGGTCTTCATTTGCTCACCGAACATCTCCAATCCTATCACTGCTGTGTTTATGCCCCTGTACATACGCTTGATTCTCTTTCGGAGACATAGCAATCCATAGGTTTTAAGATACTTACTAGTCAGGTACATTCTTAGGCGTTTAATATGCGGTGTTGAGTCCATTTCGTTGAGCAAGGAGTAGCTCTTGTCTATTCCATATTTGGCTTAAGGAACTTTATCTGTGCTCATTTCAATCTCTGGTTTTATGCAGCACCCCAACTCACCTTTCCCCTTAAGCAAGCATAAGTTGGTTTTCTAAATTTGAGACCCTGTTCTGTTCTGTAATTCAGTTCCTGTGTAGCCAAGTTTACATTCCGTGTATTAGTGATATCTTATGATGTTTCTTTTTCTGTGTGACTTATTTCAGTTAGAATCATCGTACCTGAATCCACTCATTATGCTGCTACGGGCCTGATGACATAGATTTCATTGCTGAGTGATACTGCATTTTACGTAAGTACCACAAGTTCTTTATCCATTTTTCACTTTCTGTGATATTGAACTTGTATGGTAAACGAGGTTCTTATAAACGGAGGCGTCCCAAACTTTGGGGTGGCTGTGTCTTTTTGATTTTAATTTCCCTAAGCTATAGGACCATAAGTGGCAGTGCCCTAGGCTCTGTTGCTTTGTTTTTTAGATGTTTCAGGAAACACCATACACTTCTCCTGAGTGTCTGTTGGCAATTTACATCCCGCCCATCAGCATAACAAGGCTCCCAGTTCTCCATGGCCTGTCCTGCCTTTCTGGATTTTACACTTTTTTCAGATGGCCCTTTTGCCCAGGGGGAAGTGAGACTTCATTGTAGTGCAGATTTCCTTTGCAAGCTTGCTTGGTTGGCCAAAAAGGGCGTATGCGTTTTTTCCTGAATATATTCAGGAAAAAACGCATACGCCCTTTTTGGCCAAGTGCATCATTGTGGACGTTCTGCCTCTTTTCCTATGCTTTCAATGCAATTCCAGTCTACCTCCTGAAATCGGTTTCCTGCAATTCTGCCCCGCTTTCAAGTCCTCTTGGCAGCCTTACTTCAGTCTATTTTTGGACGATAGCTGTCATTTATAACTCTGCAGGTTTGTGAATTACAGTGCCCCTGAGCTCCTTTCTTCAACTTGCTTTCTTGTGACCTGGCCGCAACACCGCAGGATGGCTTCAGGCCCTAATCTGGTTCCGGCACGGCACGCTGAGCCTTTGGTTATTTCCTCTTCCTGGTGGGAAATGAGAGTTAAATTTGCCCGTCCAGACACCTCCAACTAGTCTCTCATTGGTTCTCGCTATTCCTGTTCATCTTCCGCAGAAATTGCAAACTGTGCCAAACAGGAGGTTAAAGGCGCTGACTCTCCAAGTGGGGAGAGTGTTAGTAAAGCGTCTGGAATGTTGCACCCGAGTACCAGGGGAGGAAAACTGAGACATATTTGAACACGTCTCCCATTCACATGGTTGATCATACTTGGGTTCCACATGCATGTTTTAGCTGAAGGAAGAATACCTTAAACCTGGAGAGTTGAGACCCGTGTAATGGGTACCATGCAATATGACTTCAAAGGGTCTTCATTTGCTCACCGAACCTCTCCAATCCTATCACTGCTGCGTTTATGCCCCTGTACACACGCTTGATTCTCTTTTGGAGACATAGCAATCCATAGGTTTTAAGATACTTACTAGTCAGGTACATTCTTAAGCGTTTAATATGGGGTGTTGAGTCCATTTCGTTGAGCAAGGAGTAGCTCTTGTCTATTCCATATTTGGCTTAAGGAACTTTATCTGTGCTCATTTCAATCTCTGGTTTTATGCAGCACCCCAACTCACCTTTCCCCTTAAGCAAGCATAAGTTGGTTTTTTAAATTTGAGACACTGTTCTGTTTTGGAATTCAGTTCCTGTGTAGCCAAGTTTACATTCCGTGTATTAGTGATATCTTATGATGTTTCTTTTTCTGTGTGACTTATTTCAGTTAGAATCATCGTACCTGAATCCACTCATTGTGCTGCTAAGGGCCTGATGACACAGATTTCATTGCTGAGTGATATTGCTTTGTAAGTAAATACCACAAGTTCTTTATCCATTTTTCACTTTCTGTGATATTGAACTTGTACTGTAAACGAGGTTCTTGTAAACAGAGCCGTTCCAAACATTGGGGTGGCTGTGTCTTTTTGATTTTAATTTCCCTAAGCTATAGGACCATAAGTGGAAGTGCCCTAGGTTCTGTTGCTTTGTTTTTTAGATGTTTCAGGAAACACCATACACTTCTCCCGAGTGGTTGTTGGCAATTTACATCCCGCCCATCAGCATAACAAGGCTCCCAGTTCTCCATGGCCTGTCTTGCCTTTCTGGATTTTACACTTTTTTCAGATGGCCCTTTTGACCGGGGGGAAGTGAGACTTCATTGTAGTGCAGATTTCCTTTGCAAGCTTGCTTGGTTGGCCAAAAAGGGCGTATGCGTTTTTTCCTGAATATATTCAGGAAAAAACGCATACGCCCTTTTTGGCCAAGTGCATCATTGTGGACGTTCTGCCTCTTTTCCTATGCTTTCAATGCAATTCCAGTCTACCTCCTGAAATCGGTTTCCTGCAATTCTGCCCCGCTTTCAAGTCCTCTTGGCAGCCTTACTTCAGTCTATTTTTGGACGATAGCTGTCATTTATAACTCTGCAGGTTTGTGAATTACAGTGCCCCTGAGCTCCTTTCTTCAACTTGCTTTCTTGTGACCTGGCCGCAACACCGCAGGATGGCTTCAGGCCCTAATCTGGTTCCGGCACGGCACGCTGAGCCTTTGGTTATTTCCTCTTCCTGGTGGGAAATGAGAGTTAAATTTGCCCGTCCAGACACCTCCAACTAGTCTCTCATTGGTTCTCGCTATTCCTGTTCATCTTCCGCAGAAATTGCAAACTGTGCCAAACAGGAGGTTAAAGGCGCTGACTCTCCAAGTGGGGAGAGTGTTAGTAAAGCGTCTGGAATGTTGCACCCGAGTACCAGGGGAGGAAAACTGAGACATATTTGAACACGTCTCCCATTCACATGGTTGATCATACTTGGGTTCCACATGCATGTTTTAGCTGAAGGAAGAATACCTTAAACCTGGAGAGTTGAGACCCGTGTAATGGGTACCATGCAATATGACTTCAAAGGGTCTTCATTTGCTCACCGAACCTCTCCAATCCTATCACTGCTGCGTTTATGCCCCTGTACACACGCTTGATTCTCTTTTGGAGACATAGCAATCCATAGGTTTTAAGATACTTACTAGTCAGGTACATTCTTAAGCGTTTAATATGGGGTGTTGAGTCCATTTCGTTGAGCAAGGAGTAGCTCTTGTCTATTCCATATTTGGCTTAAGGAACTTTATCTGTGCTCATTTCAATCTCTGGTTTTATGCAGCACCCCAACTCACCTTTCCCCTTAAGCAAGCATAAGTTGGTTTTTTAAATTTGAGACACTGTTCTGTTTTGGAATTCAGTTCCTGTGTAGCCAAGTTTACATTCCGTGTATTAGTGATATCTTATGATGTTTCTTTTTCTGTGTGACTTATTTCAGTTAGAATCATCGTACCTGAATCCACTCATTGTGCTGCTAAGGGCCTGATGACACAGATTTCATTGCTGAGTGATATTGCTTTGTAAGTAAATACCACAAGTTCTTTATCCATTTTTCACTTTCTCCGATGTTGAACTTGTACTGTAAACGAGGTTCTTGTAAACAGAGCCGTTCCAAACATTGGGGTGGCTGTGTCTTTTTGATTTTAATTTCCCTAAGCTATAGGACCATAAGTGGAAGTGCCCTAGGTTCTGTTGCTTTGTTTTTTAGATGTTTCAGGAAACACCATACACTTCTCCCGAGTGGTTGTTGGCAATTTACATCCCGCCCATCAGCATAACAAGGCTCCCAGTTCTCCATGGCCTGTCTTGCCTTTCTGGATTTTACACTTTTTTCAGATGGCCCTTTTGACCGGGGGGAAGTGAGACTTCATTGTAGTGCAGATTTCCTTTGCAAGCTTGCTTGGTTGGCCAAAAAGGGCGTATGCGTTTTTTCCTGAATATATTCAGGAAAAAACGCATACGCCCTTTTTGGCCAAGTGCATCATTGTGGACGTTCTGCCTCTTTTCCTATGCTTTCAATGCAATTCCAGTCTACCTCCTGAAATCGGTTTCCTGCAATTCTGCCCCGCTTTCAAGTCCTCTTGGCAGCCTTACTTCAGTCTATTTTTGGACGATAGCTGTCATTTATAACTCTGCAGGTTTGTGAATTACAGTGCCCCTGAGCTCCTTTCTTCAACTCGCTTTCTTGTGACCTGGCCGCAACACCGCAGGATGGCTTCAGGCCCTAATCTGGTTCTGGCACGGCACGCTGAGCCTTTGGTTAATTCCTCTTCCTGGTGGGAAATGAGAGTTAAATTTGCCCGTCCAGACACCTCCAGCTAGTCTCTCATTGATTCTCGCTATTCCTGTTCATCTTCCGCAGAAATTGCAAACTGGGCCAAACAGGAGGTTAAAGGGACTGACTCTCCAAGTCGGGAGAGTGTTAGTAAAGCGTCTGGAATGTTGCACCCGAGTACCAGGGGAGGAAAACTGAGACATATTTGAACACGTCTCCCGATCACATGGTTGATCATACTCTAGGTTCCACATGCATGTCTTAGCTGAGGAAGAATACCTTAAACCTGGGTATTTGAAACCCGTGGAATGGGTACCATGCAATATGACTTCAAAGGGTCTTCATTTGCTCACCGAACATCTCCAATCCTATCACTGCTGCGTTTATGCCCCTGTACACACGCTTGATTCTCTTTCGGAGACATAGCAATCCATAGGTTTTAAGATACTTACTAGTCAGGTACATTCTTAGGCGTTTAATATGCGGTGTTGAGTCCATTTCGTTGAGCAAGGAGTAGCTCTTGTCTATTCCATATTTGGCTTAAGGAACTTTATCTGTGCTCATTTCAATCTCTGGTTTTATGCAGCACCCCAACTCACCTTTCCCCTTAAGCAAGCATAAGTTGGTTTTCTAAATTTGAGACCCTGTTCTGTTCTGTAATTCAGTTCCTGTGTAGCCAAGTTTACATTCCGTGTATTAGTGATATCTTATGATGTTTCTTTTTCTGTGTGACTTATTTCAGTTAGAATCATCGTACCTGAATCCACTCATTATGCTGCTACGGGCCTGATGACATAGATTTCATTGCTGAGTGATACTGCATTGTACGTAAGTACCACAAGTTCTTTATCCATTTTTCACTTTCTGTGATATTGAACTTGTATGGTAAAAGAGGTTCTTATAAACGGAGGCGTCCCAAACTTTGGGGTGGCTGTGTCTTTTTGATTTTAATTTCCCTAAGCTATAGGACCATAAGTGGAAGTGCCCTAGGCTCTGTTGCTTTGTTTTTTAGATGTTTCAGGAAACACCATACACTTCTCCCGAGTGGTTGTTGGCAATTTACATCCCACCCATCAGCATAACAAGGCTCCCAGTTCTCCATGGCCTGTCCTGCCTTTCTGGATTTTACACTTTTTTCAGATGGCCCTTTTGACCGGGGGGAAGTGAGACTTCATTGTAGTGCAGATTTCCTTTGCAAGCTTGCTTGGTTGGCCAAAAAGGGCGTATGCGTTTTTTCCTGAATATATTCAGGAAAAAACGCATACGCCCTTTTTGGCCAAGTGCATCATTGTGGACGTTCTGCCTCTTTTCCTATGCTTTCAATGCAATTCCAGTCTACCTCCTGAAATCGGTTTCCTGCAATTCTGCCCCGCTTTCAAGTCCTCTTGGCAGCCTTACTTCAGTCTATTTTTGGACGATAGCTGTCATTTATAACTCTGCAGGTTTGTGAATTACAGTGCCCCTGAGCTCCTTTCTTCAACTTGCTTTCTTGTGACCTGGCCGCAACACCGCAGGATGGCTTCAGGCCCTAATCTGCTTCTGGCACGGCACGCTGAGCCTTTGGTTAATTCCTCTTCCTGGTGGGAAATGAGAGTTAAATTTGCCCGTCCAGACACCTCCAGCTAGTCTCTCATTGATTCTCGCTATTCCTGTTCATCTTCCGCAGAAATTGCAAACTGGGCCAAACAGGAGGTTAAAGGGACTGACTCTCCAAGTCGGGAGAGTGTTAGTAAAGCGTCTGGAATGTTGCACCCGAGTACCAGGGGAGGAAAACTGAGACATATTTGAACACGTCTCCCGATTACATGGTTGATCATACTCTAGGTTCCACATGCATGTCTTAGCTGAGGAAGAATACCTTAAACCTGGGTATTTGAAACCCATGGAATGGGTACCATGCAATATGACTTCAAAGGGTCTTCATTTGCTCACCGAACATCTCCAATCCTATCACTGCTGCGTTTATGCCCCTGTACACACGCTTGATTCTCTTTCGGAGACATAGCAATCCATAGGTTTTAAGATACTTACTAGTCAGGTACATTCTTAGGCGTTTAATATGCGGTGTTGAGTCCATTTCGTTGAGCAAGGAGTAGCTCTTGTCTATTCCATATTTGGCTTAAGGAACTTTATCTGTGCTCATTTCAATCTCTGGTTTTATGCAGCACCCCAACTCACCTTTCCCCTTAAGCAAGCATAAGTTGGTTTTCTAAATTTGAGACCCTGTTCTGTTCTGTAATTCAGTTCCTGTGTAGCCAAGTTTACATTCCGTGTATTAGTGATATCTTATGATGTTTCTTTTTCTGTGTGACTTATTTCAGTTAGAATCATCGTACCTGAATCCACTCATTATGCTGCTACGGGCCTGATGACATAGATTTCATTGCTGAGTGATACTGCATTGTACGTAAGTACCACAAGTTCTTTATCCATTTTTCACTTTCTGTGATATTGAACTTGTATGGTAAACGAGGTTCTTATAAACGGAGGCGTCCCAAACTTTGGGGTGGCTGTGTCTTTTTGATTTTAATTTCCCTAAGCTATAGGACCATAAGTGGAAGTGCCCTAGGCTCTGTTGCTTTGTTTTTTAGATGTTTCAGGAAACACCATACACTTCTCCCGAGTGGTTGTTGGCAATTTACATCCCGCCCATCAGCATAACAAGGCTCCCAGTTCTCCATGGCCTGTCCTGCCTTTCTGGATTTTACACTTTTTTCAGATGGCCCTTTTGACCGGGGGGAAGTGAGACTTCATTGTAGTGCAGATTTCCTTTGCAAGCTTGCTTGGTTGGCCAAAAAGGGCGTATGCGTTTTTTCCTGAATATATTCAGGAAAAAACGCATACGCCCTTTTTGGCCAAGTGCATCATTGTGGACGTTCTGCCTCTTTTCCTATGCTTTCAATGCAATTCCAGTCTACCTCCTGAAATTGGTTTCCTGCAATTCTGCCCCGCTTTCAAGTCCTCTTGGCAGCCTTACTTCAGTCTATTTTTGGACGATAGCTGTCATTTATAACTCTGCAGGTTTGTGAATTACAGTGCCCCTGAGCTCCTTTCTTCAACTTGCTTTCTTGTGACCTGGCCGCAACACCGCAGGATGGCTTCAGGCCCTAATCTGGTTCCGGCACGGCACGCTGAGCCTTTGGTTATTTCCTCTTCCTGGTGGGAAATGAGAGTTAAATTTGCCCGTCCAGACACCTCCAGCTAGTCTCTCATTGGTTCTCGCTATTCCTGTTCATCTTCCGCAGAAATTGCAAACTGTGCCAAACAGGAGGTTAAAGGCGCTGACTCTCCAAGTCGGGAGAGTGTTAGTAAAGCGTCTGGAATGTTGCACCCGAGTACCAGGGGAGGAAAACTGAGACATATTTGAACACGTCTCCCATTCACATGGTTGATCATACTTGGGTTCCACATGCATGTTTTAGCTGAAGGAAGAATACCTTAAACCTGGAGAGTTGAGACCCGTGTAATGGGTACCATGCAATATGACTTCAAAGGGTCTTCATTTGCTCACCGAACCTCTCCAACCCTATCACTGCTGCGTTTATGCCCCTGTACACACGCTTGATTCTCTTTTGGAGACATAGCAATCCATAGGTTTTAAGATACTTACTAGTCAGGTACATTCTTAGGCGTTTAATATGGGGTGTTGGGTCCATTTCGTTGAGCAAGGAGTAGCTCTTGTCTATTCCATATTTGGCTTAAGGAACTTTATCTGTGCTCATTTCAATCTCTGGTTTTATGCAGCACCCCAACTCACCTTTCCCCTTAAGCAAGCATAAGTTGGTTTTTTAAATTTGAGACACTGTTCTGTTTTGGAATTCAGTTCCTGTGTAGCCAAGTTTACATTCCGTGTATTAGTGATATCTTATGATGTTTCTTTTTCTGTGTGACTTATTTCAGTTAGAATCATCGTACCTGAATCCACTCATTGTGCTGCTAAGGGCCTGATGACACAGATTTCATTGCTGAGTGATATTGCTTTGTAAGTAAATACCACAAGTTCTTTATCCATTTTTCACTTTCTCCGATGTTGAACTTGTACTGTAAACGAGGTTCTTGTAAACAGAGCCGTTCCAAACTTTGGGGTGGCTGTGTCTTTTTGATTTTAATTTCCCTAAGCTATAGGACCATAAGTGGAAGTGCCCTAGGTTCTGTTGCTTTGTTTTTTAGATGTTTCAGGAAACACCATACACTTCTCCCGAGTGGTTGTTGGCAATTTACATCCCGCCCATCAGCATAACAAGGCTCCCAGTTCTCCATGGCCTGTCCTGCCTTTCTGGATTTTACACTTTTTTCAGATGGCCCTTTTGACCGGGGGGAAGTGAGACTTCATTGTAGTGCAGATTTCCTTTGCAAGCTTGCTTGGTTGGCCAAAAAGGGCGTATGCGTTTTTTCCTGAATATATTCAGGAAAAAACGCATACGCCCTTTTTGGCCAAGTGCATCATTGTGGACGTTCTGCCTCTTTTCCTATGCTTTCAATGCAATTCCAGTCTACCTCCTGAAATCGGTTTCCTGCAATTCTGCCCCGCTTTCAAGTCCTCTTGGCAGCCTTACTTCAGTCTATTTTTGGACGATAGCTGTCATTTATAACTCTGCAGGTTTGTGAATTACAGTGCCCCTGAGCTCCTTTCTTCAACTCGCTTTCTTGTGACCTGGCCGCAACACCGCAGGATGGCTTCAGGCCCTAATCTGGTTCTGGCACGGCACGCTGAGCCTTTGGTTAATTCCTCTTCCTGGTGGGAAATGAGAGTTAAATTTGCCCGTCCAGACACCTCCAGCTAGTCTCTCATTGATTCTCGCTATTCCTGTTCATCTTCCGCAGAAATTGCAAACTGGGCCAAACAGGAGGTTAAAGGGACTGACTCTCCAAGTCGGGAGAGTGTTAGTAAAGCGTCTGGAATGTTGCACCCGAGTACCAGGGGAGGAAAACTGAGACATATTTGAACACGTCTCCCAATCACATGGTTGATCATACTCTAGGTTCCACATGCATGTCTTAGCTGAGGAAGAATACCTTAAACCTGGGTATTTGAAACCCGTGGAATGGGTACCATGCAATATGACTTCAAAGGGTCTTCATTTGCTCACCGAACATCTCCAATCCTATCACTGCTGCGTTTATGCCCCTGTACACACGCTTGATTCTCTTTCGGAGACATAGCAATCCATAGGTTTTAAGATACTTACTAGTCAGGTACATTCTTAGGCGTTTAATATGCGGTGTTGAGTCCATTTCGTTGAGCAAGGAGTAGCTCTTGTCTATTCCATATTTGGCTTAAGGAACTTTATCTGTGCTCATTTCAATCTCTGGTTTTATGCAGCACCCCAACTCACCTTTCCCCTTAAGCAAGCATAAGTTGGTTTTCTAAATTTGAGACCCTGTTCTGTTCTGTAATTCAGATCCTGTGTAGCCAAGTTTACATTCCGTGTATTAGTGATATCTTATGATGTTTCTTTTTCTGTGTGACTTATTTCAGTTAGAATCATCGTACCTGAATCCACTCATTATGCTGCTACGGGCCTGATGACATAGATTTCATTGCTGAGTGATACTGCATTGTACGTAAGTACCACAAGTTCTTTATCCATTTTTCACTTTCTGTGATATTGAACTTGTATGGTAAACGAGGTTCTTATAAACGGAGGCGTCCCAAACTTTGGGGTGGCTGTGTCTTTTTGATTTTAATTTCCCTAAGCTATAGGACCATAAGTGGAAGTGCCCTAGGCTCTGTTGCTTTGTTTTTTAGATGTTTCAGGAAACACCATACACTTCTCCCAAGTGTCTTGGCAATTTACATCCCACCCATCAGCATAACAAGGCTCCCAGTTCTCAATGGCCTGTTGCCTTTCTGGATTTTACACTTTTTTCAGATGGCCCTTTTGACCGGGGGGAAGTGAGACTTCATTGTAGTGCAGATTTCCTTTGCAAGCTTGCTTGGTTGGCCAAAAAGGGCGTATGCGTTTTTTCCTGAATATATTCAGGAAAAAACGCATACGCCCTTTTTGGCCAAGTGCATCATTGTGGACGTTCTGCCTCTTCTCCTATGCTTTCAATGCAATTCCAGTCTACCTCCTGAAATCGGTTTCCTGCAATTCTGCCCCGCTTTCAAGTCCTCTTGGCAGCCTTACTTCAGTCTATTTTTGGACGATAGCTGTCATTTATAACTCTGCAGGTTTGTGAATTACAGTGCCCCTGAGCTCCTTTCTTCAACTCGCTTTCTTTTGAGCTGGCCGCAACACCGCAGGATGGCTTCAGGCCCTAATCTGGTTCCGGCACGGCATGCTGAGCCTTTGGTTAATTCCTCTTCCTGGTGGCAAATGAGAGTTAAATTTGCCCGTCCAGACACCTCAAGCTACCCTCTCATTGGTTCTCGCTATTCCTGTTCATCTTCCGCAGAAATTGCAAACTGGGCCAAACAGGAGGTTAAAGGGATTGACTCTCCAAGTGGGGAGAGTGTTAGTAAAGCGTCTGGAATGTTGCACCCGAGTACCAGGGGAGGAAATCTGAGACATATTTGAACACGTCTCCCGTTCACATGGTTGATCATACTCTGGGTTCCACATGCATGTTTTAGCTGAAGGAAGAATACCTTAAACCTGGAGAGTTGAGACCCGTGTAATGGGTACCATGCAATATGACTTCAAAGGGTCTTCATTTGCTCACCGAACCTCTCCAATCCTATCACTGCTGCGTTTATTACCCTGTACACACGCTTGATTCTCTTTTGGAGACATAGCAATCCATAGGTTTTAAGATACTTACTAGTCAGGTACATTCTTAGGGGTTTAATATGGGGTGTTGAGTCCATTTCGTTGAGCAAGGAGTAGCTCTTGTCTATTCCATATTTGGCTTAAGGAACTTTATCTGTGCTCATTTCAATCTCTGGTTTTATGCAGCACCCCAACTCACCTTTACCCTTAAGCAAGCATAAGTTGGTTTTCTAAATTTGAGACCCTGTTCTGTTCTGTAATTCAGTTCCTGTGTAGCCAAGTTTACATTCCGTGTATTACTGATATCTTATGATGTTTCTTTTTCTGTGTGACTTATTGCAGTTAGAATCATCATACCTGAATCCACTCATTGTGATGCTAAGGGCCTGATGACATAGAATTCATTGCTGAGTGATATTGCTTTGTAAGTAAATACCACAACTTCTTTATCCATTTTTCACTTTCTGCGATGTTGAACTTGTACTGTAAACGAGGTTCTTGTAAACAGAGGCGTCCCAAACTTTGGGGTGGCTGTGTCTTTTTGATTTTAATTTC
The DNA here is from genome assembly GCF_949987515.2 of Delphinus delphis. Classification (NCBI taxonomy): domain Eukaryota; kingdom Metazoa; phylum Chordata; class Mammalia; order Artiodactyla; family Delphinidae; genus Delphinus; species Delphinus delphis. Next base: position 780,267 of record NC_082685.1, on the reverse strand, counting down.
CCTAAGCTATAGGACCATAAGTGGCAGTGCCCTAGGCTCTGTTGCTTTGTTTTTTAGATGTTTCAGGAAACACCATACACTTCTCCTGAGTGTCTGTTGGCAATTTACATCCCGCCCATCAGCATAACAAGGCTCCCAGTTCTCCATGGCCTGTCCTGCCTTTCTGGATTTTACACTTTTTTCAGATGGCCCTTTTGACCGGGGGGAAGTGAGACTTCATTGTAGTGCAGATTTCCTTTGCAAGCTTGCTTGGTTGGCCAAAAAGGGTGTATGCGTTTTTTCCTGAATATATTCAGGAAAAAACGCATACGCCCTTTTTGGCCAAGTGCATCATTGTGGACGTTCTGTCTCTTTTCCTATGCTTTCAATGCAATTCCAGTCTACCTCCTGAAATCGGTTTCCTGCAATTCTGCCCCGCTTTCAAGTCCTCTTGGCAGCCTTACTTCAGTCTATTTTTGGACGATAGCTGTCATTTATAACTCTGCAGGTTTGTGAATTACAGTGCCCCTGAGCTCCTTTCTTCAACTCGCTTTCTTGTGACCTGGCCGCAACACCGCAGGATGGCTTCAGGCCCTAATCTGGTTCCGGCACGGCACGCTGAGCCTTTGGTTATTTCCTCTTCCTGGTGGGAAATGAGAGTTAAATTTGCCCGTCCAGACACCTCCAGCTAGTCTCTCATTGGTTCTCGCTATTCCTGTTCATCTTCCGCAGAAATTGCAAACTGGGCCAAACAGGAGGTTAAAGGGACTGACTCTCCAAGTCGGGAGAGTGTTAGTAAAGCGTCTGGAATGTTGCACCCGAGTACCAGGGTACGAAAACTGAGACATATTTGAACACGTCTCCCGATCACATGGTTGATCATACTCTAGGTTCCACATGCATGTTTTAGCTGAAGGAAGAATATCTTAAACCTGGGTAGTTGAAACCCGTGTAATGGGTACCATGCAATATGACTTCAAAGGGTCTTCATTTGCTCACGAACCTCTCCAATCCTATCACTGCTGCGTTTATGTGCCGAGGACCAGCCCCAGCGGTACAGGATTGCCAGAGGGGAGGACGGCGTCGGCGAGGACAGAACTCAAGACACCTCTTCTTGGGTGCAAGGATCTGACATTTTATTAGCAAAAAGCTGCAACATTTATAATTCTACAGTTCCTTGTTCTTATTTTTCATATCATCTTTTAATCTTTCACAACCTTTCTATTCTTGAGCCAAAAATCTTACACAAACAATAACACATTAACCACTTTAACAAAAAACATCCGCGTACATAAGCAGTTCACACAATGATCTCATTAATGTTTCCCTCACACAGTCTCCTGCGGTGGAGCATATCCTGATCACAGCTCCTGTTGACGAAATCAGGCACAATCTCTTCGGCTTTTCACACCTTGGTGATTTTTTTTAGCTCACGTAAGCTATTTTCTTTATAGGTCAGTACCAAACAGTCCAAATCCCACCGGGTACTTTATGTTCTACCTTCACAGGCTTGCCGTTCCACTTCCAGATCGTATCTCTTCCTATTGTTGGCCATCTTGGAAAACACCGTACTGCAAAACCTAACCTATTCTTAAAATATCTGCAATAAGCTTTATATCTATTTCTTTGCATAGCTTTATCTGCATCTTTAAATTTTACATATCCCATGATCATTTTAATTCTAGCTATTTCCCACATAACCCAATATAGTTTCTTATATACCCAATCTACAAAAAATCTTCCCCTATACCAAAACCAAATGTTTCCATTTTACTCTATACTGTGGTCTAAATTTAAATCCTGCATTACAACATAATATGTTGCATAGCAAAAATACCCCAAAGAGCATCATTTTACAACCAGGGAATTGCTTGGGGAAATCTTGAGGGGAACCACCTCTCGGGAAGCTTTGCTTTCCCATTTTGTACCTTCCAGTACTAGCTTTGCTCAGTACTGTCAGCCTTGGCTTTGCACAGACCTCTTGGTACATTCAGAGCTGGGTCCCGACATTTATGCCCCTGTACACATGCTTGATTCTCTTTCGGAGACATAGCAATCCATAGGTTTTAAGATACTTACTAGTCAGGTACATTCTTAGGCGTTTAATATGCGGTGTTGAGTCCATTTCGTTGAGCAAGGAGTAGCTCTTGTCTATTCCATATTTGACTTAAGGAACTTTATCTGTGCTCATTTCAATCTCTGGTTTTATGCAGCACTCCAACTCACCTTTACCCTTAAGCAAGCATAAGTTGGTTTTCTAAATTTGAGTCCCTGTTCTGTTCTGTAATTCAGTTCCTGTGTAGCCAAGTTTACATTCCGTGTATTACTGATATCTTATGATGTTTCTTTTTCTGTGTGACTTACTTCAGTTAGAATCATCATACCTGAATCCACTCATTGTGCTGCTAAGGGCCTGATGACACAGATTTCATTGCTGAGTGATATTGCTTTGTAAGTAAATACCACAACTTCTTTATCCATTTTTCACTTTCTGCGATGTTGAACTTGTACTGTAAACGAGGTTCTTGTAAACAGAGCCATTCCAAACTTTGGGGTGGCTGTGTCTTTTTGATTTTAATTTCCCTAAGCTATAGGACCATAAGTGGAAGTGCCCTAGTTTCTGTTGCTTTGTTTTTTAGATGTTTCAGGAAACACCATACACTTCTCCCGAGTGGTTGTTGGCAATTTACATCCCGCCCATCAGCATAACAAGGCTCCCAGTTCTCCATGGCCTGTCCTGCCTTTCTGGATTTTACACTTTTTTCAGATGGCCCTTTTGACCGGGGGGAAGTGAGACTTCATTGTAGTGCAGATTTCCTTTGCAAGCTTGCTTGGTTGGCCAAAAAGGGCGTATGCGTTTTTTCCTGAATATATTCAGGAAAAAACGCATACGCCCTTTTTGGCCAAGTGCATCATTGTGGACGTTCTGCCTCTTTTCCTATGCTTTCAATGCAATTCCAGTCTACCTCCTGAAATCGGTTTCCTGCAATTCTGCCCCGCTTTCAAGTCCTCTTGGCAGCCTTACTTCAGTCTATTTTTGGACGATAGCTGTCATTTATAACTCTGCAGGTTTGTGAATTACAGTGCCCCTGAGCTCCTTTCTTCAACTCGCTTTCTTTTGAGCTGGCCGCAACACCGCAGGATGGCTTCAGGCCCTAATCTGGTTCCGGCACGGCACGCTGAGCCTTTGGTTAATTCCTCTTCCTGGTGGGAAATGAGAGTTAAATTTGCCCGTCCAGACACCTCCAGCTAGCCTCTCATTGGTTCTCGCTATTCCTGTTCATCTTCCGCAGAAATTGCAATCTGGGCCAAACAGGAGGTTAAAGGGACTGACTCTCCAAGTCGCGAGAGTGTTAGTAAAGCGTCTGGAATGTTGCACCCGAGTACCAGGGGAGGAAAACTGAGACATATTTGAACACGTTTCCCGTTCACATGGTTGATCATACTCTGGGTTCCACATGCATGTTTTAGCTGAAGGAAGAATACCTTACACCTGGAGAGTTGAGATCCGTGGAATGGGTACCATGCAATATGACTTCAAAGGGTCTTCATTTGCTCACCGAACCTCTCCAATCCTATCACTGCTGCGTTTATGCCCCTGTACACACGCTTGATTCTCTTTTGGAGACATAACAATCCATAGGTTTTAAGATACTTACTAGTCAGGTACATTCTTAGGCGTTTAATATGCGGTGTTGAGTCCATTTCGTTGAGCAAGGAGTAGCTCTTGTCTATTCCATATTTGGCTTAAGGAACTTTATCTGTGCTCATTTCAATCTCTGGTTTTATGCAGCACCCCAACTCACCTTTCCCCTTAAGCAAGCATAAGTTGGTTTTCTAAATTTGAGACCCTGTTCTGTTCTGTAATTCAGTTCCTGTGTAGCCAAGTTTACATTCCATGTATTAGTGATATCTTATGATGTTTCTTTTTCTGTGTGACTTATTTCAGTTAGAATCATCGTACCTGAATCCACTCATTATGCTGCTACGGGCCTGATGACATAGATTTCATTGCTGAGTGATACTGCATTGTACGTAAGTACCACAAGTTCTTTATCCATTTTTCACTTTCTGTGATATTGAACTTGTATGGTAAACGAGGTTCTTGTGAACGGAGGCGTCCCAAACTTTGGGGTGGCTGTGTCTTTTTGATTTTAATTTCCTAAGCTATAGGACCATAAGTGGAAGTGCCCTAGGCTCTGTTGCTTTGTTTTTTAGATGTTTCAGGAAACACCATACACTTCTCCCGAGTGGTTGTTGGCAATTTACATCCCGCCCATCAGCATAACAAGGCTCCCAGTTCTCCATGGCCTGTCCTGCCTTTCTGGATTTTACACTTTTTTCAGATGGCCCTTTTGACCGGGGGGAAGTGAGACTTCATTGTAGTGCAGATTTCCTTTGCAAGCTTGCTTGGTTGGCCAAAAAGGGCGTATGCGTTTTTTCCTGAATATATTCAGGAAAAAACGCATACGCCCTTTTTGGCCAAGTGCATCATTGTGGACGTTCTGCCTCTTTTCCTATGCTTTCAATGCAATTCCAGTCTACCTCCTGAAATCGGTTTCCTACAATTCTGCCCCGCTTTCAAGTCCTCTTGGCAGCCTTACTTCAGTCTATTTTTGGACGATAGCTGTCATTTATAACTCTGCAGGTTTGTGAATTACAGTGCCCCTGAGCTCCTTTCTTCAACTTGCTTTCTTGTGACCTGGCCGCAACACCGCAGGATGGCTTCAGGCCCTAATCTGGTTCCGGCACGACACGCTGAGCCTTTGGTTATTTCCTCTTCCTGGTGGGAAATGAGAGTTAAATTTGCCCGTCCAGACACCTCCAGTTAGTCTCTCATTGGTTCTCGCTATTCCTGTTCATCTTCCGCAGATTGCAAACTGGGCCAAACAGGAGGTTAAAGACGCTGACTCTCCAAGTGGGGAGAGTGTTAGTAAAGCGTCTGGAATGTTGCACCCGAGTACCAGGGGAGGAAAACTGAGACATATTTGAACACGTCTCCCGTTCACATGGTTGATCATACTTGGGTTCCACATGCATGTTTTAGCTGAAGGAAGAATACCTTAAACCTGGAGAGTTGAGACCCGTGTAATGGGTACCATGCAATATGACTTCAAAGGGTCTTCATTTGCTCACCGAACCTCTCCAATCCTATCACTGCTGCGTTTCTGCCCCTGTACACATGCTTGATTCTCTTTCGGAGACATAGCAATCCATAGGTTTTAAGATACTTACTAGTCAGGTACATTCTTAGGCGTTTAATATGCGGTTTTGAGTCCATTTCGTTGAGCAAGGAGTAGCTCTTGTCTATTCCATATTTGACTTAAGGAACTTTATCTGTGCTCATTTCAATCTCTGGTTTTATTCAGCACCCCAACTCACCTTTACCCTTAAGCAAGCATAAGTTGGTTTTCTAAATTTGAGACCCTGTTCTGTTCTGTAATTCAGTTCCTGTGTAGCCAAGTTTACATTCCGTGTATTACTGATATCTTATGATGTTTCTTTTTCTGTGTGACTTATTTCAGTTAGAATCATCATACCTGAATCCACTCATTGTGCTGCTAAGGGCCTGATGACACAGATTTCATTGCTGAGTGATATTGCTTTGTAAGTAAATACCACAACTTCTTTATCCATTTTTCACTTTCTGCGATGTTGAACTTGTACTGTAAACGAGGTTCTTGTAAACAGAGCCGTTCCAAACTTTGGGGTGGCTGTGTCTTTTTGATTTTAATTTCCCTAAGCTATAGGACCATAAGTGGAAGTGCCCTAGGTTCTGTTGCTTTGTTTTTTACATGTTTCAGGAAACACCATACACTTCTCCCGAGTGGTTGTTGGCAATTTACATCCCGCCCATCAGCATAACAAGGCTCCCAGTTCTCCATGGCCTGTCCTGCCTTTCTGGATTTTACACTTTTTTCAGATGGCCCTTTTGACCGGGGGGAAGTGAGACTTCATTGTAGTGCAGATTTCCTTTGCAAGCTTGCTTGGTTGGCCAAAAAGGGCGTATGCGTTTTTTCCTGAATATATTCAGGAAAAAACGCATACGCCCTTTTTGGCCAAGTGCATCATTGTGGATGTTCTGCCTCTTTTCCTATGCTTTCAATGCAATTCCAGTCTACCTCCTGAAATCGGTTTCCTGCAATTCTGCCCCGCTTTCAAGTCCTCTTGGCAGCCTTACTTCAGTCTATTATTGGACGATAGCTGTCATTTATAACTCTGCAGGTTTGTGAATTACAGTGCCCCTGAGCTCCTTTCTTCAACTCGTTTTCTTTTGAGCTGGCCGCAACACCGCAGGATGGCTTCAGGGCCTAATCTGGTTCCGTTACGGCACGCTGAGCCTTTGGTTATTTCCTCTTCCTGGTGGGAAATGAGAGTTAAATTTGCCCGTCCAGACACCTCCAGCTAGCCTCTCATTGGTTCTCGCTATTCCTGTTCATCTTCCGCAGAAATTGCAAACTGGGCCAAACAGGAGGTTAAAGGCGCTGACTCTCCAAGTGGGGAGAGTGTTAGTAAAGCGTCTGGAATGTTGCACCCGAGTACCAAGGGAGGAAAACTGAGACATATTTGAACACGTCTCCCGTTCACATGGTTGATCATACTTGGGTTCCACATGCATGTTTTAGCTGAAGGAAGAATACCTTAAACCTGGAGAGTTGAGACCCGTGGAATGGGTACCATGCAATATGACTTCAAAGGGTCTTCATTTGCTCACCGAACCTCTCCAATCCTATCACTGCTGCGTTTATGCCCCTGTTCACATGCTTGATTCTCTTTTGGAGACATAGCAATCCATAGGTTTTACGATACTTACTAGTCAGGTACATTTTTAGGCGTGTAATATGCGGTGTTGAGTCCATTTCGTTGAGCAAGGAGTAGCTCTTGTCTATTCCATATTTGACTTAAGGAACTTTATCTGTGCTCATTTCAATCTCTGGTTTTATGCAGCACCCCAACTCACCTTTACCCTTAAGCAAGCATAAGTTGGTTTTCTAAATTTGAGACCCTTTTCTGTTCTGTAATTCAGTTCCTGTGTAGCCAAGTTTACATTCCGTGTATTACTGATATCTTATGATGTTTGTTTTTCTGTGTGACTTATTTCAGTTAGAATCATCATACCTGACTCCACTCATTGTGTTGCTAAGGGCCTGATGACATAGATTTCATTGCTGAGTGATATTGCTTTGTAAGTGAATACCACAACTTCTTTATCCATTTTTCACTTTCTGCGATGTTGAACTTGTACTGTAAACGAGGTTCTTGTAAACAGAGGCGTCCCAATCTTTGGGGTGGCTGTGTCTTTTTGATTTTAATTTCCCTAAGCTATAGGACCATAAGTGGCAGTGCCCTAGGCTCTCTTGCTTTGTTTTTTAGATGTTTCAGGAAACACCATACACTTCTCCCGAGTGGTTGTTGGCAATTTACATCCCGCCCATCAGCATAACAAGGCTCCCAGTTCTCCATGGCCTGTCCTGCCTTTCTGGATTTTACACTTTTTTCAGATGGCCCTTTTGACCGGGGGGAAGTGAGACTTCATTGTAGTGCAGATTTCCTTTGCAAGCTTGCTTGGTTGGCCAAAAAGGGCGTATGCGTTTTTTCCTGAATATATTCAGGAAAAAACGCATACGCCCTTTTTGGCCAAGTGCATCATTGTGGACATTCTGCCTCTTTTCCTATGCTTTCAATGCAATTCCAGTCTACCTCCTGAAATCGGTTTCCTGCAATTCTGCCCCGCTTTCAAGTCCTCTTGGCAGCCTTACTTCAGTCTATTTTTGGACGATAGCTGTCATTTATAACTCTGCAGGTTTGTGAATTACAGTGCCCCTGAGCTCCTTTCTTCAACTCGCTTTCTTGTGACCTGGCCGCAACACCGCAGGATGGCTTCAGGCCCTAATCTGGTTCCGGCACGGCACGCTGAGCCTTTGGTTATTTCCTCTTCCTGGTGGGAAATGAGAGTTAAATTTGCCCGTCCAGACACCTCCAGCTAGTCTCTCATTGGTTCTCGCTATTCCTGTTCATCTTCCGCAGAAATTGCAAACTGGGCCAAACAGGAGGTTAAAGGGACTGACTCTCCAAGTGGGGAGAGTGTTAGTAAGCGTCTGGAATGTTGCACCCGAGGACCAGGGTACGAAAACTGAGACATATTTGAACACGTCTCCCGATCACATGGTTGATCGTACTCTAGGTTCCACATGCATGTTTTAGCTGAAGGAAGAATACCTTAAACCTGGGTAGTTGAAACCCGTGGAATGGGTACCATGCAATATGACTTCAAAGGGTCTTCATTTGCTCACGAACCTCTCCAATCCTATCACTGCTGCGTTTATGCCCCTGTACACATGCTTGATTCTCTTTCGGAGACATAGCAATCCATAGGATTTAAGATACTTACTAGTCAGGTTCATTCTTAGGCGTTTAATATGCGGTGTTGAGTCCATTTCGTTGAGCAAGGAGTAGCTCTTGTCTATTCCATATTTGGCTTAAGGAACTTTATCTGTGCTCATTTCAATCTCTGGTTTTATGCAGCACCCCAACTCACCTTTACCCTTAAGCAAGCATAAGTTGGTTTTCTAAATTTGAGACCCTGTTCTGTTCTGTAATTCATTTCCTGTGTAGCCAAGTTTCCATTCCGTGTATTAGTGATATCTTATGATGTTTCTTTTTCTGTGTGACTTATTTCAGTTAGAATCATCATACCTGAATCCACTCATTGTCCTGCTAAGGGCCTGACGACATAGATTTCATTGCTGAGTGTTATTGCTTTGTAAGTAAATACCACAGCTTCTTTATCCATTTTTCATTTTCTGCGATGTTGAACTTGTACTGTAAACGAGGTTGTTGTAAACAGAGGCGTCCCAAACTTTGGGGTGGCTGTGTCTTTTTGATTTTAATTTCCCTAAGCTATAGGACCATAAGTGGCAGTGCCCTAGGCTCTGTTGCTTTGTTTTTTAGATGTTTCAGGAAACACCATACACTTCTCCCGAGTGTCTGTTGGCAATTTACATCCCGCCCATCAGCATAACAAGGCTCCCAGTTCTCCATGGCCTGTCCTGCCTTTCTGGATTTTACACTTTTTTCAGATGGCCCTTTTGACCGGGGGGAAGTGAGACTTCATTGTAGTGCAGATTTCCTTTGCAAGCTTGCTTGGTTGGCCAAAAAGGGCGTATGCGTTTTTTCCTGAATATATTCAGGAAAAAACGCATACGCCCTTTTTGGCCAAGTGCATCATTGTGGACGTTCTGCCTCTTTTCCTATGCTTTCAATGCAATTCCAGTCTACCTCCTGAAATCGGTTTCCTGCAATTCTGCCCCGCTTTCAAGTCCTCTTGGCAGCCTTACTTCAGTCAATTTTTGGACGATAGCTGTCATTTATAACTCTGCAAGTTTGTGAATTACAGTGCCCCTGAGCTCCTTTCTTCAACTCGCTTTCTTGTGAGCTGGCCGCAACACCGCAGGATGGCTTCAGGCCCTAATCTGGTTCCGGCACGGCACGCTGAGCCTTTGGTTAATTCCTCTTCCTGGTGGGAAATGAGAGTTAAATTTGCCCGTAGAGACAACTCCACCTAGTCTCTCATTGGTTCTCGCTATTCCTGTTCATCTTCCGCAGAAATTGCAAACTGGGCCAAACAGGAGGTTAAAGGGACTGACTCTCCAAGTGGGGAGAGTGTTAGTAAAGCTTCTGGAATGTTGCACCCGAGTACCAGGGAACGAAAACTGAGACATATTTGAACACGTCTCCCGATCACATGGTTGATCATACTCTGGGTTCCACATGCGTGTTTTAGCTAGAGGAAGAATACCTAAAACCTGGGTAGTTGAAACCCGTGGAATGGGTACCATGCAATATGACTTCAAAGGGTCTTCATTTGCTCACCGAACCTCTCCAATCCTATCACTGCTGCGTTTATGCCCCTGTACACATGCTTGATTCTCTTTCGGAGACATAGCAATCCATAGGTTTTAAGATACTTACTAGTCAGGTACATTCTTAGGCGTTTAATATGCGGTGTTGAGTCCATTTCGTTGAGCAAGGAGTAGCTCTTGTCTATTCCATATTTGGCTTAAGGAACTTTATCTGTGCTCATTTCAATCTCTGGTTTTATGCAGCACCCCAACTCACCTTTCCCCTTAAGCAAGCATAAGTTGGTTTTCTAAATTTGAGACTCTGTTCTGTTTTGGAATGCAGTTCCTGTGTAGCCAAGTTTACATTCCGTGTATTAGTGATATCTTATGATGTTTCTTTTTCTGTGTGACTTATTTCAGTTAGAATCATCGTACCTGAATCCACTCATTATGCTGCTACGGTCCTGATGACATAGATTTCACTGCTGAGTGATACTGCATTGTACGTAAGTACCACAAGTTCTTTATCCATTTTTCACTTTCTGTGATATTGGACTTGTACGGTAAACGAGGTTCTTGTAAACGGAGGCGTCCCAAACTTTGGGGTGGCTGTGTCTTTTTGATTTTAATTTCCCTAAGCTATAGGACCATAAGCGGAAGTGCCCTAGGTTCTGTTGCTTCGTTTTTAGATGTTTCAGGAAACACCATACACTTCTCCCAAGTGGTTGTTGGCAATTTACATCCCGCCCATCAGCATAACAAGGCTCCCAGTTCTCCATGGCCTGTCCTGCCTTTCTGGATTTTACACTTTTTTCAGATGGCCCTTTTGACCGGGGGGAAGTGAGACTTCGTTGTAGTGCAGATTTCCTTTGCAAGCTTGCTTGGTTGGCCAAAAAGGGCGTATGCGTTTTTTCCTGAATATATTCAGGAAAAAACGCATACGCCCTTTTTGGCCAAGTGCATCATTGTGGACGTTCTGCCTCTTTTCCTATGCTTTCAATGCAATTCCAGTCTACCTCCTGAAATCGGTTTCCTGCAATTCTGCCCCGCTTTCAAGTCCTCTTGGCAGCCTTACTTCAGTCTATTTTTGGACGATAGCTGTCATTTATAACTCTGCATGTTTGTGAATTACAGTGCCCCTGAGCTCCTTTCTTCATCTCGCTTTCTTGTGACCTGGCCGCAACACCGCAAGATGGCTTCAGGCCCTAATCTGGTTCCGGCACGGCACGCTGAGCCTTTGGTTAATTCCGCTTCCTGTTGGGAAATGAGAGTTAAATTTGCCCGTCCAGACACCTCCAGCTAGCCTCTCATTGGTTCTCGCTATTCCTGTTCATCTTCCGCAGAAATTGCAAACTGGGCCAAACAGGAGGTTAAAGGGACTGACTCTCCAAGTGGGGAGAGTGTTAGTAAAGCGTCTGGAATGTTGAACCCGAGTACCAGGGTACGAAAACTGAGACATATTTGAACACGTCTCCCAATCACATGGTTGATCATACTCTAGGTTCCACATGCATGTTTTAGCTGAAGGAACAATACCTTACACCTGGGTAGTTGAAACCCGTGGAATGGGTACCATGCAACATGACTTCAAAGGGTCTTCATTTGCTCACGAAACTCTGCAATCCTATCACTGCTGCATTTATGCCCCTGTACACATGCTTGATTCTCTTTCGGAGACATAGCAATCCATAGGTTTTAAGATACTTACTAGTCAGGTACATTCTTAGGCGTTTAATATGCAGTGTTGAGTCCATTTCGTTGAGCAAGGAGTAGCTCTTGTCTATTCCATATTTGGCTTAAGGAACTTTATCTGTGCTCATTTCAATCTCTGGTTTTATGCAGCACCCCAACTCACCTTTACCCTTAAGCAAGCATAAGTTGGTTTTCTAAATTTGAGACCCTGTTCTGTTCTGCCATTCAGTTCCTGTGTAGCAAAGTTTATAATCCGTGTATTAGTGATATCTTATGATGTTTCTTTTTCTGTGTGACTTATTTCAGTTAGAATCATCATACCTGAATCCACTCATTGTGCTGCTAAGGGCCTGATGACACAGATTTCATTGCTGAGTGATATTGCTTTGTAAGTAAATACCACAACTTCTTTATCCATTTTTCACTTTCTGCGATGTTGAACTTGTACTGTAAACGAGGTTCTTGTAAACAGAGCCGTTCCAAACTTTGGGGTGGCTGTGTCATTTTGATTTTAATTTCCCTAAGCTATAGGACCATAAGTGGCAGTGCCCTAGGCTCTGTTGCTTTGTTTTTTAGATGTTTCAGGAAACACCATACACTTCTCCCGAGTGTCTGTTGGCAATTTACATCCCGCCCATCAGCATAACAAGGCTCCCAGTTCTCCATGGCCTGTCCTGCCTTTCTGGATTTTACACTTTTTTCAGATGGCCCTTTTGACCGGGGGGAAGTGATACTTCATTGTAGTGCAGATTTCCTTTGCAAGCTTGCTTGGTTGGCCAAAAAGGGTGTATGCGTTTTTTCCTCAGGAAAAAACGCATACGCCCTTTTTGGCCAAGTGCATCATTGTGGACGTTCTGCCTCTTTTCCTATGCTTTCAATGCAATTCCAGTCTACCTCCTGAAATCGGTTTCCTGCAATTCTGCCCTGCTTTCAAGTCCTCTTGGCAGCCTTACTTCAGTCTATTTTTGGACGATAGCTGTCATTTATAACTCTGCAGGTTTGTGAATTACAGTGCCCCTGAGCTCCTTTCTTCAACTCGCTTTCTTGTGACCTGGCCGCAACACCGCAGGATGGCTTCAGGCCCTAATCTGGTTCCGGTACGGCACGCTGAGCCTTTGGTTAATTCCTCTTCCTGGTGGGAAATGAGAGTTAAATTTGCCCGTCCAGACACCTCCAGCTAGTCTCTCATTGGTTCTCGCTATTCCTGTTCATCTTCCGCAGAAATTGCAAACTGGGCCAAACAGGAAGTTAAAGGGACTGACTCTCCAAGTGGGGAGAGTGTTAGTAAAGCATCTGGAATGTTGCACCCGAGTACCAGGGGAGGAAAACTGAGACATATTTGAACACGTCTCCCGTTCACATGGTTGATCATACTTGGGTTCCACATGCATGTTTTAGCTGAAGGAAGAATACCTTAACCTGTGTATTTGAAACCCGTGGAATGGGTACCATGCAATATGACTTCAAAGGGTCTTCATTTGCTCACCGAACCTCTCCAATCCTATCACTGCTGCGTTTATGCCCCTGTACACATGCTTGATTCTCTTTCGGAGACATAGCAATCCATAGGTTTTAAGATACTTACTAGTCAGGTACATTCTTAGGCGTTTAATATGCGGTGTTGAGTCCATTTCGTTGAGCAAGGAGTAGCTCTTGTCTATTCCATATTTGGCTTAAGGAACTTTATCTGTGCTCATTTCAATCTCTGGGTTTATGCAGCACCCCAACTCACCTTTCCCCTTAAGCAAGCATAAGTTGGTTTTCTAAATTTGAGACCCTGTTCTGTTCTGTAATTCAGTTCCTGTGTAGCCAAGTTTACATTCCGTGTATTACTGATATCTTATGATGTTTCTTTTTCTGTGTGACTTATTTCAGTTAGAATCATCATACCTGAATTCACTCATTGTGCTCCTAAGGGCCTGATGACATAGATTTCATTGCTGAGTGATATTGCTTTGTAAGTAAATACCACAACTTCTTTATCCATTTTTCACTTTCTGCGATGTTGAACTTGTACTGTAAACGAGGTTCTTGTAAACAGAGGCGTCCCAAACTTTGGGGTGGCTGTGTCTTTTTGATTTTAATTTCCCTAAGCTATAGGACCATAAGTGGCAGTGCCCTAGGCTCTGTTGCTTTGTTTTTTAGATGTTTCAGGAAACACCATACACTTCTCCTGAGTGTCTGTTGGTAATTTACATCCCGCCCATCAGCATAACAAGGCTCCCAGTTTTCCATGGCCTCTCCTGCCTTTCTGGATTTTACACTTTTTTCAGATGGCCCTTTTGACCGGGGGGAAGTGAGACTTCATTGTAGTGCAGATTTCCTTTGCAAGCTTGCTTGGTTGGCCAAAAAGGGCGTATGCGTTTTTTCCTGAATATATTCAGGAAAAAACGCATACGCCCTTTTTGGCCAAGTGCATCATTGTGGACGTTCTGCCTCTTTTCCTATGCTTTCAATGCAATTCCAGTCTACCTCCTGAAATCGGTTTCCTGCAATTCTGCCCCGCTTTCAAGTCCTCTTGGCAGCCTTACTTCAGTCTATTTTTGGACGATAGCTGTCATTTATAACTCTGCAGGTTTGTGAATTACAGTGCCCCTGAGCTCCTTTCTTCAACTCGCTTTCTTTTGAGCTTGCCGCAACACCGCAGGAAGGCTTCAGGCCCTAATCTGGTTCCGGCATGGCACGCTGAGCCTTTGGTTAATTCCTCTTCCTGGTGGGAAATGAGAGTTAAATTTGCCCGTCCAGACACCTCCAGCTAGCCTCTCATTGGTTCTCGCTATTCCTGTTCATCTTCCGCAGAAATTGCAAACTGGGCCAAACAGGAGGTTAAAGGGACTGACTCTCCAAGTCGGGAGAGTGTTAGTAAAGCGTCTGGAATGTTGCACCCGAGTACCAGGGTACGAAAACTGGGACATATTTGAACACGTCTCCCGATCACATGGTTGATCATACTCTAGGTTCCACATGCATGTTTTAGCTGAAGGAAGAATACCTTAAACCTGGGTAGTTGAAACCCGTGGAATGGGTACCATGCAATATGACTTCAAAGGGTCTTCATTTGCTCACCGAACCTCTCCAATCCTATCACTGCTGCGTTTATGCCCCTGTACACATGCTTGATTCTCTTTCGGAGACATAGCAATCCATAGGTTTTAAGATACTTACTAGTCAGGTACATTCTTAGGCGTTTAATATGGGGTGTTGAGTCCATTTCGTTGAGCAAGGAGTAGCTCTTGTCTATTCCATATTTGGCTTAAGGAAATTTATCTGTGCTCATTTCAATCTCTGGTTTTATGCAGCACCCCAACTCACCTTTACCGTTAAGCAAGCATAAGTTGGTTTTCTAAATTTGAGAACCTGTTCTGTTCTGTCATTCAGTTCCTGTGTAGCCAACTTTACATTCCGTGTATTACTGATATCTTATGATGTTTCTTTTTCTGTGTGACTTATTTCAGTTAGAATCATCATACCTGAATCCACTCATTGTGCTGCTAAGGGCCTGATGACACAGATTTCATTGCTGCGTGATATTGCTTTGTAAGTAAATACCACCACTTCTTTATCCATTTTTCACTTTCTGCGATGTTGAACTTGTACTGTAAACGAGGTTCTTGTAAACAGAGCCGATCCAAACTTTGGGGTGGCTGTGTCTTTTTGATTTTAATTTCCCTAAGCTATAAGACCATAAGTGGAAGTGCCCTAGGTTCTGTTGCTTTGTTTTTTAGATGTTTCAGGAAACACCATACACTTCTCCCGAGTGGTTGTTGGCAATTTACATCCCGCCCATCAACATAACAAGGCTCCCAGTTCTCCATGGCCTGTCCTGCCTTTCTGGATTTTACACTTTTTTCAGATGGCCCTTTTGACCGGGGGGAAGTGAGACTTCATTGTAGTGCAGATTTCCTTTGCAAGCTTGCTTGGTTGGCCAAAAAGGGCGTATGCGTTTTTTCCTGAATATATTCAGGAAAAAACGCATACGCCCTTTTTGGCCAAGTGCATCATTGTGGACGTTCTGCCTCTTTTCCTATGCTTTCAATGCAATTCCAGTCTACCTCCTGAAATCGGTTTCCTGCAATTCTGCCCTGCTTTCAAGTCCTCTTGGCAGCCTTACTTCAGTCTATTTTTGGACGATAGCTGTCATTTATAACTCTGCAGGTTTGTGAATTACAGTGCCCCTGAGCTCCTTTCTTCAACTCGCTTTCTTTTGAGCTGGCCGCAACACCGCAGGATGGCTTCAGGCCCTAATCTGGTTCCGGTACGGCACGCTGAGCCTTTGGTTAATTCCTCTTCCTGGTTGGAAATGAGAGTTAAATTTGCCCGTCCAGACACCTCCAGCTAGTCTCTCATTGATTCTCGCTATTCCTGTTCATCTTCCGCAGAAATTGCAAACTGGGCCAAACAGGAGGTTAAAGGGACTGACTCTCCAAGTCGGGAGAGTGTTAGTAAAGCGTCTGGAATGTTGCACCCAAGTACCAGGGTACGAAAACTGAGACATATTTGAACACGTCTCCCGATCACATGGTTGATCATACTCTAGGTTCCACATGCATGTTTTAGCTGAAGGAAGAATACCTTAAACCTGGGTAGTTGAAACCCGTGGAATGGGTACCATGCAATATGACTTCAAAGGGTCTTCATTTGCTCACCGAACCTCTCCAATCCTATCACTGCTGCGTTTATGCCCCTGTACACATGCTTGATTCTCTTTCGGAGACATAGCAATCCATAGGTTTTAAGATACTTACTAGTCAGGTACATTCTTAGGCGTTTAATATGCGGTTTTGAGTCCATTTCGTTGAGCAAGGAGTAGCTCTTGTCTATTCCATATTTGGCTTAAGGAACTTTATCTGTGCTCATTTCAATCTCTGGTTTTATGCAGCACCCCAACTCACCTTTACCCTTAAGCAAGCATAAGTTGGTTTTCTAAATTTGAGAACCTGTTCTGTTCTGTCATTCAGTTCCTGTGTAGCCAAGTTTACAATCCGTGTATTAGTGATATCTTATGATGTTTCTTTTTCTGTGTGACTTATTTCAGTTAGAATCATCATACCTGAATCCACTCATTGTGCTCCTAAGGGCCTGATGACATAGATTTCATTGCTGAGTGATATTGCTTTGTAAGTAAATACCACAACTTCTTTATCCATTTTTCACTTTCTGCGATGTTGAACTTGTACTGTAAACGAGGTTCTTGTAAACAGAGGCGTCCCAAACTTTGGGGTGGCTGTGTCTTTTTGATTTTAATTTCCCTAAGCTATAGGACCATAAGTGGCAGTGCCCTAGGCTCTGTTGCTTTGTTTTTTAGATGTTTCAGGAAACACCATACACTTCTCCTGAGTGTCTGTTGGTAATTTACATCCCGCCCATCAGCATAACAAGGCTCCCAGTTCTCCATGGCCTGTCCTGCCTTTCTGGATTTTACACTTTTTTCAGATGGCCCTTTTGACAGGGGGGAAGTGAGACTTCATTGTAGTGCAGATTTCCTTTGCAAGCTTGCTTGGTTGGCCAAAAAGGGCGTATGCGTTTTTTCCTGAATATATTCAGGAAAAAACGCATACGTCCTTTTTGGCCAAGTGCATCATTGTGGACGTTCTGCCTCTTTTCCTATGCTTTGAATGCAATTCCAGTCTACCTTCTGAAATCGGTTTCCTGCAATTCTGCCCCGCTTTCAAGTCCTCTTGGCAGCCTTACTTCAGTGTATTTTTGGACGATAGCTGTCATTTATAACTCTGCAGGTTTGTGAATTACAGTGCCCCTGAGCTCCTTTCTTCAACTCGCTTTCTTTTGAGCTGGCCGCAACACCGCAGGAAGGCTTCAGGCCCTAATCTGGTTCCGGCACGGCACGCTGAGCCTTTGGTTAATTCCTCTTCCTGGTGGGAAATGAGAGTTAAATTTGCCCGTCCAGACACCTCCAGCTAGCCTCTCATTGGTTCTCGCTATTCCTGTTCATCTTCCGCAGAAATTGCAAACTGGGCCAAACAGGAGGTTAAAGGGACTGACTCTCCAAGTCGGGAGAGTGTTAGTAAAGCGTCTGGAATGTTGCACCCGAGTATCAGGGTACGAAAACTGGGACATATTTGAACACGTCTCCCGATCACATGGTTGATCATACTCTAGGTTCCACATGCATGTTTTAGCTGAAGGAAGAATACCTTAAACCTGGGTAGTTGAAACCCGTGGAATGGGTACCATGCAATATGACTTCAAAGGGTCTTCATTTGCTCACCGAACCTCTCCAATCCTATCACTGCTGCGTTTATGCCCCTGTACACATGCTTGATTCTCTTTCGGAGACATAGCAATCCATAGGTTTTAAGATACTTACTAGTCAGGTACATTCTTAGGCGTTTAATATGGGGTGTTGAGTCCATTTCGTTGAGCAAGGAGTAGCTCTTGTCTATTTCATATTTGGCTTAAGGAAATTTATCTGTGCTCATTTCAATCTCTGGTTTTATGCAGCACCCCAACTCACCTTTACCCTTAAGCAAGCATAAGTTGGTTTTCTAAATTTGAGAACCTGTTCTGTTCTGTCATTCAGTTCCTGTGTAGCCAACTTTACATTCCATGTATTACTGATATCTTATGATGTTTCTTTTTCTGTGTGACTTATTTCAGTTAGAATCATCATACCTGAATCCACTCATTGTGATGCTAAGGGCCTGATGACACAGATTTCATTGCTGAGTGATATTGCTTTGTAAGTAAATACCACAACTTCTTTATCCATTTTTCACTTTCTGCGATGTTGAACTTGTACTGTAAACGAGGTTCTTGTAAACAGAGCCGATCCAAACTTTGGGGTGGCTGTGTCTTTTTGATTTTAAATTCCCTAAGCTATAGGACCATAAGTGGCAGTGCCCTAGGCTCTGTTGCTTTGTTTTTTAGATGTTTCAGGAAACACCATACACTTCTCCCGAGTGTTTGTTGGCAATTTACATCCCGCCCTTCAGCATAACAAGGCTCCCAGTTCTCCATGGCCTGTCCTGCCTTTCTGGATTTTACACTTTTTTCAGATGGCCCTTTTGACCGGGGGGAAGTGAGACTTCATTGTAGTGCAGATTTCCTTTGCAAGCTTGCTTGGTTGGCCAAAAAGGGCGTATGCGTTTTTTCCTGAATATATTCAGGAAAAAACGCATACGCCCTTTTTGGCCAAGTGCATCATTGTGGACGTTCTGCCTCTTTTCCTATGCTTTCAATGCAATTCCAGTCTACCTCCTGAAATCGGTTTCCTGCAATTCTGCCCCGCTTTCAAGTCCTCTTGGCAGCCTTACTTCAGTGTATTTTTGGACGATAGCTGTCATTTATAACTCTGCAGGTTTGTGAATTACAGTGCCCCTGAGCTCCTTTCTTCAACTCGCTTTCTTTTGAGCTGGCCGCAACACCGCAGGATGTCTTCTGGCCCTAATCTGGTTCCGGCACGGCACGCTGAGCCTTTGGTTAATTCCTCTTCCTGGTGGGAAATGAGAGTTAAATTTGCCCGTCCAGACACCTCCAGCTAGCCTCTCATTGGTTCTCGCTATTCCTGTTCATCTTCCGCAGAAATTGCAAACTGGGCCAAACAGGAGGTTAAAGGGACTGACTCTCCAAGTCGGGAGAGTGTTAGTAAAGCGTCTGGAATGTTGCACCCGAGTACCAGGGTACGAAAACTGGGACATATTTGAACACGTCTCCCGATCACATGGTTGATCATACTCTAGGTTCCAAATGAATGTTTTAGCTGAAGGAAGAATACCTTAAACCTGGGTAGTTGAAACCCGTGGAATGGGTACCATGCAATATGACTTCAAAGGGTCTTCATTTGCTCACCGAACCTCTCCAATCCTATCACTGCTGCGTTTATGCCCCTGTACACATGCTTGATTCTCTTTCGGAGACATAGCAATCCCTAGGTTTTAAGATACTTACTAGTCAGGTACATTCTTAGGCTTTTAATATGGGGTGTTGAGTCCATTTCGTTGAGCAAGGAGTAGCTCTTGTGTATTCCATATTTGGCTTAAGGAACTTTATCTGTGCTCATTTCAATCTCTGGTTTTATGCAGCACCCCAACTCACCTTTACCCTTAAGCAAGCATAAGTTGGTTTTCTAAATTTGAGACCCTGTTCTGTTCTGTAATTCAGTTCCTGTGTAGCCAACTTTACATTCCGTGTATTACTGATATCTTATGATGTTTCTTTTTCTGTGTCACTTATTTCAGTTAGAATCATCATACCTGAATCCACTCATTGTGCTGCTAAGGGCCTGATGACACAGATTTCATTGCTGAGTGATATTGCTTTGTAAGTAAATACCACAACTTCTTTATCCATTTTTCACTTTCTTCGATGTTGAACTTGTACTGCAAATGAGGTTCTTGTAAACAGAGCCGTTCGAAACATTGGGGTGGCTGTGTCTTTTTGATTTTAAATTCCCTAAGCTATAAGACCATAAGTGGAAGTGCCCTAGGCTCTGTTGCTTTGTTTTTTAGATGTTTCAGGAAACACCATACACTTCTCCCGAGTGTTTGTTGGCAATTTACATCCCGCCCTTCAGCATAACAAGGCTCCCAGTTCTCCATGGCCTGTCCTGCCTTTCTGGATTTTACACTTTTTTCAGATGGCCCTTTTGACCGGGGGAAGTGAGACTTCATTGTAGTGCAGATTTCCTTTGCAAGCTTGCTTGGTTGGCCAAAAAGGGCGTATGCGTTTTTTCCTGAATATGTTCAGGAAAGAACGCATACGCCCTTTTTGGCCAAGTGCATCATTGTGGACGTTCTGCCTCTTTTCCTATGCTTTCAATGCAATTCCAGTCTACCTCCTGAAATCGGTTTCCTGCAATTCTGCCCCGCTTTCAAGTCCTCTTGGCAGCCTTACTTCAGTCTATTATTGGACGATAGCTGTCATTTATAACTCTGCAGGTTTGTGAATTACAGTGCCCCTGAGCTCCTTTCTTCAACTCGCTTTCTTGTGACCTGGCCGCAACACCGCAGGATGGCTTCAGGCCCTAATCTGGTTCCGGCCCGGCATGCTGAGCCTTTGGTTAATTCCTCTTCCTGGTGGGAAATGAGAGTTAAATTTGCCCGTCCAGACACCTGCAGCTAGCCTCTCATTGGTTCTCGCTATTCCTGTTCAGCTTCCGCAGAAATTGCAAACTGGGCCAAACAGGAGGTTAAAGGGACTGACTCTCCAAGTCGGGAGAGTGTTAGTAAAGCGTCTGGAATGTTGCACCCGAGTACCAGGGGAGGAAAACTGAGACATATTTGAACACGTCTCCCGATCACATGGTTGATCATACTCTAGGTTCTACATGCATGTTTTAGCTGAAGGAAGAATACCTTAAACCTGGGTAGTTGAAACCCGTGGAATGGGTACCATGCAATATGACTTCAAAGGGTCTTCATTTGCTCACCGAACCTCTCCAATCCTATCACTGCTGCGTTTATGCCCCTGTACACATGCTTGATTCTCTTTCGGAGACATAGCAATCCCTAGGTTTTAAGATACTTACTAGTCAGGTACATTCTTAGGAGTTTAATATGGGGTGTTGAGTCCATTTCGTTGAGCAAGGAGTAGCTCTTGTCTATTCCATATTTGGTTTAAGGAACTTTATCTGTGCTCATTTCAATCTCTGGTTTTATGCAGCACCCCAACTCACCTTTACCCTTAAGCAAGCATAAGTTGGTTTTCTAAATTTGAGACCCTGTTCTGTTCTGTAATTCAGTTCCTGTGTAGCCAAGTTTACATTCCGTGTATTACTGATATCTTATGATGTTTCTTTTTCTGTGTCACTTATTTCAGTTAGAATCATCATACCTGAATCCACTCATTGTGTTGCTAATGGCCTGATGACACAGATTTCATTGCTGAGTGATATTGCTTTGTAAGTAAATACCACAACTTTTTTATCCATTTTTCACTTTCTTCGATGTTGAACTTGTACTGTAAACGAAGTTCTTGTAAACAGAGCCGTTCGAAACTTTGGGGTGGCTGTGTCTTTTTGATTTTAAATTCCCTAAGCTATAGGACCATAAGTGGCAGTGCCCTAGGCTCTGTTGCTTTGTTTTTTAGATGTTTCAGGAAACACCATACACTTCTCCCGAGTGTTTGTTGGCAATTTACATCCCGCCCTTCAGCATAACAAGGCTCCCAGTTCTCCATGGCCTGTCCTGCCTTTCTGGATTTTACACTTTTTTCAGATGGCCCTTTTGACCGGGGGGAAGTGAGACTTCATTGTAGTGCAGATTTCCTTTGCAAGCTTGCTTGGTTGGCCAAAAAGGGCGTATGCGTTTTTTCCTGAATATATTCAGGAAAAAACGCATACGCCCTTTTTGGCCAAGTGCATCATTGTGGACGTTCTGCCTCTTTTCCTATGCTTTCAATGCAATTTCAGTCTACCTCCTGAAATCGGTTTCCTGCAATTCTGCCCTGCTTTCAAGTCCTCTTGGCAGCCTTACTTCAGTCTATTTTTGGACGATAGCTGTCATTTATAACTCTGCAGGTTTGTGAATTACAGTGCCCCTGAGCTCCTTTCTTCAACTCGCTTTCTTGTGACCTGGCCGCAACACCACAGGATGGCTTCAGGCCCTAATCTGGTTCCGGCACGGCACGCTGAGCCTTTGGTTATTTCCTCTTCCTGGTGGGAAATGAGAGTTAAATTTGCCCGTCCAGACACCTCCAGCTAGTCTCTCATTGGTTCTCGCTATTCCTGTTCATCTTCCGCAGAAATTGCAAACTGTGAAAAACAGGAGGTTAAAGGCGCTGACTCTCCAAGTGGGGAGAGTGTTAGTAAAGCGTCTGGAATGTTGCACGCGAGTACCAGTGGAGGAAAGCTGAGACATATTTGAACACGTCTCCCGTTCACATGGTTGATCATACTTGGGTTCCACATGCATGTTTTAGCTGAAGGAAGAATACCTTAAACCTGGAGAGTTAAGACCCGTGGAATGGGTACCATGCAATATGACTTCAAAGGGTCTTCATTTGCTCACCGAACCTCTCCAATCCTATCACTGCTGCGTTTATGCCCCTGTACACATGCTTGATTCTCTTTCGGAGACATAGCAATCCATAGGTTTTAAGATACTTACTAGTCAGGTACATTCTTAGGCGTTTAATATGCGGTGTTGAGTCCATTTCGTTGAGCAAGGAGTAGCTCTTGTCTATTCCATATTTGACTTAAGGAACTTTATCTGTGCTCATTTCAATCTCTGGTTTTATGCAGCACCCCAACTCACCTTTACCCTTAAGCAAGCATAAGTTGGTTTTCTATATTTGAGACCCTGTTCTGTTCTGTAATTCAGTTCCTGTGTAGCCAAGTTTACATTCCATGTATTACTGATATCTTATGATGTTTCTTTTTCTGTGTGACTTATTTCAGTTAGAATCATCATACCTGAATCCACTCATTGTGCTGCTAAGGGCCTGATGACACAGATTTCATTGCTGAGTGATACTGCATTGTACGTAAGTACCACAAGTTCTTTATCCATTTTTCACTTTCTGTGATATTGAACTTGTATGGTAAACGAGGTTCTTGTAAACAGAGGCGTCCCAAACTTTGGGGTGGCTGTGTCTTTTTGATTTTAATTTCCCTAAGCTATAGGACCATAAGTGGAAGTGCCCTAGGCTCTGTTGCTTTGTTTTTTAGATGTTTCAGGAAACACCATACACTTCTCCCGAGTGGTTGTTGGCAATTTACATCCCGCCCATCAGCATAACAAGGCTCCCAGTTCTCAATGGCCTGTCCTGCCTTTCTGGATTTTACACTTTTTTCAGATGGCCCTTTTGACCGGGGGGAAGTGAGACTTCATTTTAGTGCAGATTTCCTTTGCAAGCTTGCTTGGTTGGCCAAAAAGGGTGTATGCGTTTTTTCCTGAATATATTCAGGAAAAAACGCATACGCCCTTTTTGGCCAAGTGCATCATTGTGGACGTTCTGCCTCTTTTCCTATGCTTTCAATGTAATTCCAGTCTACCTCCTGAAATCGGTTTCCTGCAATTCTGCCCTGCTTTCAAGTCCTCTTGGCAGCCTTACTTCAGTATATTTTTGGACGATAGCTGTCATTTATAACTCTGCAGGTTTGTGAATTACAGTGCCCCTGAGCTCCTTTCTTCAACTCGCTTTCTTTTGAGCTGGCCGCAACACCGCAGGATGGCTTCAGGCCCTAATCTGATTCTGGTACGGCACGCTGAGCCTTTGGTTATTTCCTCTTCCTGGTGGGAAATGAGAGTTAAATTTGCCCGTCCAGACACCTCCAGCTAGTCTCTCATTGGTTCTCGCTATTCCTGTTCATGTTCCGCAGAAATTGCAAACTGCGCCAAACAGGAGGTTAAAGGGACTGACTCTCCAAGTCGGGAGAGTGTTAGTAAAGCGTCTGGAATGTTGCACCCGAGTACCAGGGTACGAAAACTGAGACATATTTGAACACGTCTCCCGATCACATGGTTGATCATACTCTAGGTTCCACATGCATGTTTTAGCTGAAGGAAGAATACCTTAAACCTGGGTATTTGAAACCCGTGGAATGGGTACCATGCAATATGACTTCAAAGGGTCTTCATTTGCTCACCGAACCTCTCCAATCCTATCACTGCTGCGTTTATGCCCCTGTACACATGCTTGATTCTCTTTCGGAGACATAGCAATCCATAGGTTTTAAGATACTTACTAGTCAGGTACATTCTTAGGCGTTTAATATGCGGTGTTGAGTCCATTTCGTTGAGCAAGGAGTAGCTCTTGTCTATTCCATATTTGGCTTAAGGAACTTTATCTGTGCTCATTTCAATCTCTGGTTTTATGCAGCAATCCAACTCACCTTTCCCCTTAAGCAAGCATAAGTTGGTTTTCTAAATTTGAGAACCTATTCTGTTTTGGAATTCAGTTCCTGTGTAGCCAAGTTTACATTCCGTGTATTAGTGATATCTTATGATGTTTCTTTTTCTGTGTGACTTATTTCAGTTAGAATCATCGTACCTGAATCCACTCATGATGCTGCTACGGGCCTGATGACATAGATTTCATTGCTGAGTGATACTGCATTGTACGTAAGTACCACAAGTTCTTTATCCATTTTTCACTTTCTGTGATATTGAACTTGTACGGTAAACGAGGTTCTTGTAAACAGAGGCGTCCCAAACTTTGGGGTGGCTGTGTCTTTTTGATTTTAATTTCCCTAAGCTATAGGACCATAAGTGGCAGTGCCCTAGGCTCTGTTGCTTTGTTTTTTAGATGTTTCAGGAAACACCATACACTTCTCCCGAGTGTCTGTTGGCAATTTACATCCCGCCCATCAGCATAACAAGGCTCCCAGTTCTCCATGGCCTGTCCTGCCTTTCTGGATTTTACACTTTTTTCAGATGGCCCTTTTGACCGGGGGGAAGTGAGACTTCATTGTAGTGCAGATTTCCTTTGCAAGCTTGCTTGGTTGGCCAAAAAGGGCGTATGCGTTTTTTCCTGAATATATTCAGGAAAAAACGCATACGCCCTTTTTGGCCAAGTGCATCATTGTGGACGTTCTGCCTCTTTTCCTATGCTTTCAATGCAATTCCAGTCTACCTCCTGAAATCGGTTTCCTGCAATTCTGCCCCGCTTTCAAGTCCTCTTGGCAGCCTTACTTCAGTCTATTTTTGGACGATAGCTGTCATTTATAACTCTGCAGGTTTGTGAATTACAGTGCCCCTGAGCTGCTTTCTTCAACTCGCTTTCTTCTGAGCTGGCCGCAACACCGCAGGATGGCTTCAGGCCCTAATCTGCATCTGGCACGGCACGCTGAGCCTTTGGTTAATTCCTCTTCCTGGTGGGAAATGAGAGTTAAATTTGCCCGTTCAGACACCTCCAGGTAGTCTCTCATTGGTTCTCGCTATTCCTGTTCATCTTCCGCAGAAATTGCAAACTGGGCCAAACAGGAGGTTAAAGGGACTGACTCTCCAAGTGGGGAGAGTGTTAGTAAAGCGTCTGGAATGTTGCACCCGAGTACCAGGGTACGAAAACTGAGACATATTTGAACACGTCTCCCGATCACATGGTTGATCATACTCTAGGTTCCACATGCATGTTTTAGCTGAAGGAAGAATACCTTAAACCTGGGTAGGTGAAACCCGTGTAATGGGTACCATGCAATATGACTTCAAAGGGTCTTCATTTGCTCACCGAACCTCTCCAATCCTATCACTGCTGCGTTTATGCCCCTGTACACATGCTTGATTCTCTTTCGGAGACATAGCAATCCATAGGTTTTAAGATACTTACTAGTCAGGTACATTCTTAGGCGTTTAATATGCGGTGTTGAGTCCATTTCGTTGAGCAAGGAGTAGCTCTTGTCTATTCCATATTTGGCTTAAGGAACTTTATCTGTGCTCATTTCAATCTCTGGTTTTATGCAGCACCCCAACTCACCTTTCCCCTTAAGCAAGCATAAGTTGGTTTTCTAAATTTGAGACCCTGTTCTGTTCTGTAATTCAGTTCCTGTGTAGCCAAGTTTACAATCCGTGTATTAGTGATATCTTATGATGTTTCTTTTTGTGTGTGACTTATTTCAGTTAGAATCATCGTACCTGAATCCACTCATTATGCTGCTACGGGCCTGATGACATAGATTTCATTGCTGAGTGATACTGCATTGTACGTAAGTACCACAAGTTCTTTATCCATTTTTCACTTTCTGTGATATTGAACTTGTATGGTAAACGAGGTTCTTGTAAACAGAGGCGTCCCAAACTTTGGGGTGGCTGTGTCTTTTTGATTTTAATTTCCCTAAGCTATAGGACCATAAGTGGAAGTGCCCTAGGCTCTCTTGCTTTGTTTTTTAGATGT
This sequence comes from Delphinus delphis, assembly GCF_949987515.2. Classification (NCBI taxonomy): domain Eukaryota; kingdom Metazoa; phylum Chordata; class Mammalia; order Artiodactyla; family Delphinidae; genus Delphinus; species Delphinus delphis. The sequence continues at coordinate 753,967 of NC_082685.1, read as the reverse complement.
TTCAGGAAACACCATACACTTCTCCCTAGTGGTTGTTGGCAATTTACATCCCGCCCATCAGCATAACAAGGCTCCCAGTTCTCCATGGCCTGTCCTGCCTTTCTGGATTTTACACTTTTTTCAGATGGCCCTTTTGACTGGGGGGAAGTGAGACTTCATTGTAGTGCAGATTTCCTTTGCAAGTTTGCTTGGTTGGCCAAAAAGGGCGTATGCGTTTTTTCCTGAATATATTCAGGAAAAAACGCATACGCCCTTTTTGGCCAAGTGCATCATTGTGGACGTTCTGCCTCTTTTCCTATGCTTTCAATGCAATTCCACTCTACCTCCTGAAATCGGTTTCCTGCAATTCTGCCCCGCTTTCAAGTCCTCTTGGCAGCCTTACTTCAGTGTATTTTTGGACGATAGCTGTCATTTATAACTCTGCAGGTTTGTGAATTACAGTGCCCCTGAGCTCCTTTCTTCAACTCGCTTTCTTTTGAGCTGGCCGCAACACCGCAGGATGGCTTCTGGCCCTAATCTGGTTCCGGCACGGCACGCTGAGCCTTTGGTTAATTCCTCTTCCTGGTGGGAAATGAGAGTTAAATTTGCCCGTCCAGACACCTCCAGCTAGCCTCTCATTGGTTCTCGCTATTCCTGTTCATCTTCCGCAGAAATTGCAAACTGGGCCAAACAGGAGGTTAAAGGGACTGACTCTCCAAGTCGGGAGAGTGTTAGTAAAGCGTCTGGAATGTTGCACCCGAGTACCAGGGTACGAAAACTGGGACATATTTGAACACGTCTCCCGATCACATGGTTGATCATACTCTAGGTTCCAAATGAATGTTTTAGCTGAAGGAAGAATACCTTAAACCTGGGTAGTTGAAACCCGTGGAATGGGTACCATGCAATATGACTTCAAAGGGTCTTCATTTGCTCACCGAACCTCTCCAATCCTATCACTGCTGCGTTTATGCCCCTGTACACATGCTTGATTCTCTTTCGGAGACATAGCAATCCCTAGGTTTTAAGATACTTACTAGTCAGGTACATTCTTAGGCGTTTAATATGGGGTGTTGAGTCCATTTCGTTGAGCAAAGAGTAGCTCTTGTGTATTCCATATTTGGCTTAAGGAACTTTATCTGTGCTCATTTCAATCTCTGGTTTTATGCAGCACCCCAACTCACCTTTCCCCTTAAGCAAGCATAAGTTGGTTTTCTAAATTTGAGACCCTGTTCTGTTCTGTAATTCAGTTCCTGTGTAGCCAAGTTTACATTCCGTGTATTACTGATATCTTATGATGTTTCTTTTTCTGTGTGACTTATTTCAGTTAGAATCATCATACCTGAATCCACTCATTGTGCTACTAAGGGCCTGATGACACAGATTTCATTGCTGAGTGATATTGCTTTGTAAGTAAACACCACAACTTTTTTATCCATTTTTCACTTTCTTCGATGTTGAACTTGTACTGTAAATGAGGTTCTTGTAAACAGAGCCGTTCGAAACATTGGGGTGGCTGTGTCTTTTTGATTTTAAATTCCCTAAGCTATAGGACCATAAGTGGAAGTGCCCTAGGCTCTGTTGCTTTGTTTTTTAGATGTTTCAGGAAACACCATACACTTCTCCGGAGTGTTTGTTGGCAATTTACATCCCGCCCTTCAGCATAACAAGGCTCCCAGTTCTCCATGGCCTGTCCTGCCTTTCTGGATTTTACACTTTTTTCAGATGGCCCTTTTGACCGGGGGAAGTGAGACTTCATTGTAGTGCAGATTTCCTTTGCAAGCTTGCTTGGTTGGCCAAAAAGGGCGTATGCGTTTTTTCCTGAATATGTTCAGGAAAAAACGCATACGCCCTTTTTGGCCAAGTGCATCATTGTGGACGTTCTGCCTCTTTTCCTATGCTTTCAATGCAATTCCAGTCTACCTCCTGAAATCGGTTTCCTGCAATTCTGCCCCGCTTTCAAGTCCTCTTGGCAGCCTTACTTCAGTCTATTTTTGGACGATAGCTGTCATTTATAACTCTGCAGGTTTGTGAATTACAGTGCCCCTGAGCTCCTTTCTTCAACTCGCTTTCTTTTGAGCTGGCCGCAACACCGCAGGATGGCTTCAGGCCCTAATCTGGTTCTGGCCCGGCATGCTGAGCCTTTGGTTAATTCCTCTTCCTGGTGGGAAATGAGAGTTAAATTTGCCCGTCCAGACACCTGCAGCTAGCCTCTCATTGGTTCTCGCTATTCCTGTTCAGCTTCCGCAGAAATTGCAAACTGGGCCAAACAGGAGGTTAAAGGGACTGACTCTCCAAGTCGGGAGAGTGTTAGTAAAGCGTCTGGAATGTTGCACCCGAGTACCAGGGGAGGAAAACTGAGACATATTTGAACACGTCTCCCGATCACATGGTTGATCATACTCTAGGTTCTACATGCATGTTTTAGCTGAAGGAAGAATACCTTAAACCTGGGTAGTTGAAACCCGTGGAATGGGTACCATGCAATATGACTTCAAAGGGTCTTCATTTGCTCACCGAACCTCTCCAATCCTATCACTGCTGCGTTTATGCCCCTGTACACATGCTTGATTCTCTTTCGGAGACATAGCAATCCATAGGTTTTAAGATACTTACTAGTCAGGTACATTCTTAGGCGTTTAATATGCGGTGTTGAGTCCATTTCGTTGAGCAAGGAGTAGCTCTTGTCTATTCCATATTTGGCTTAAGGAACTTTATCTGTGCTCATTTCAATCTCTGGTTTTATGCAGCAATCCAACTCACCTTTCCCCTTAAGCAAGCATAAGTTGGTTTTCTAAATTTGAGAACCTATTCTGTTTTGGAATTCAGTTCCTGTGTAGCCAAGTTTACATTCCGTGTATTAGTGATATCTTATGATGTTTCTTTTTCTGTGTGACTTATTTCAGTTAGAATCATCGTACCTGAATCCACTCATGATGCTGCTACGGGCCTGATGACATAGATTTCATTGCTGAGTGATACTGCATTGTACGTAAGTACCACAAGTTCTTTATCCATTTTTCACTTTCTGCGATGTTGAACTTGTACTGTAAACGAGGTTCTTGTAAACAGAGGCGTCCCAAACTTTGGGGTGGCTGTGTCTTTTTGATTTTAATTTCCCTAAGCTATAGGACCATAAGTGGCAGTGCCCTAGGCTCTGTTGCTTTGTTTTTTAGATGTTTCAGGAAACACCATACACTTCTCCCGAGTGTCTGTTGGCAATTTACATCCCGCCCATCAGCATAACAAGGCTCCCAGTTCTCCATGGCCTGTCCTGCCTTTCTGGATTTTACACTTTTTTCAGATGGCCCTTTTGACCGGGGGGAAGTGAGACTTCATTGTAGTGCAGATTTCCTTTGCAAGCTTGCTTGGTTGGCCAAAAAGGGCGTATGCGTTTTTTCCTGAATATATTCAGGAAAAAACGCATACGCCCTTTTTGGCCAAGTGCATCATTGTGGACGTTCTGCCTCTTTTCCTATGCTTTCAATGCAATTCCAGTCTACCTCCTGAAATCGGTTTCCTGCAATTCTGCCCCGCTTTCAAGTCCTCTTGGCAGCCTTACTTCAGTCTATTTTTGGACGATAGCTGTCATTTATAACTCTGCAGGTTTGTGAATTACAGTGCCCCTGAGCTCCTTTCTTCAACTCGCTTTCTTCTGAGCTGGCCGCAACACCGCAGGATGGCTTCAGGCCCTAATCTGCATCTGGCACGGCACGCTGAGCCTTTGGTTAATTCCTCTTCCTGGTGGGAAATGAGAGTTAAATTTGCCCGTTCAGACACCTCCAGGTAGTCTCTCATTGGTTCTCGCTATTCCTGTTCATCTTCCGCAGAAATTGCAAACTGGGCCAAACAGGAGGTTAAAGGGACTGACTCTCCAAGTGGGGAGAGTGTTAGTAAAGCGTCTGGAATGTTGCACCCGAGTACCAGGGTACGAAAACTGAGACATATTTGAACACGTCTCCCGATCACATGGTTGATCATACTCTAGGTTCCACATGCATGTTTTAGCTGAAGGAAGAATACCTTAAACCTGGGTAGGTGAAACCCGTGTAATGGGTACCATGCAATATGACTTCAAAGGGTCTTCATTTGCTCACCGAACCTCTCCAATCCTATCACTGCTGCGTTTATGCCCCTGTACACATGCTTGATTCTCTTTCGGAGACATAGCAATCCATAGGTTTTAAGATACTTACTAGTCAGGTACATTCTTAGGCGTTTAATATGCGGTGTTGAGTCCATTTCGTTGAGCAAGGAGTAGCTCTTGTCTATTCCATATTTGGCTTAAGGAACTTTATCTGTGCTCATTTCAATCTCTGGTTTTATGCAGCACCCCAACTCACCTTTCCCCTTAAGCAAGCATAAGTTGGTTTTCTAAATTTGAGACCCTGTTCTGTTCTGTAATTCAGTTCCTGTGTAGCCAAGTTTACAATCCGTGTATTAGTGATATCTTATGATGTTTCTTTTTGTGTGTGACTTATTTCAGTTAGAATCATCGTACCTGAATCCACTCATTATGCTGCTACGGGCCTGATGACATAGATTTCATTGCTGAGTGATAGTGCATTGTACGTAAGTACCACAAGTTCTTTATCCATTTTTCACTTTCTGTGATATTGAACTTGTATGGTAAACGAGGTTCTTGTAAACAGAGGCGTCCCAAACTTTGGGGTGGCTGTGTCTTTTTGATTTTAATTTCCCTAAGCTATAGGACCATAAGTGGAAGTGCCCTAGGCTCTCTTGCTTTGTTTTTTAGATGTTTCAGGAAACACCATACACTTCTCCCTAGTGGTTGTTGGCAATTTACATCCCGCCCATCAGCATAACAAGGCTCCCAGTTCTCCATGGCCTGTCCTGCCTTTCTGGATTTTACACTTTTTTCAGATGGCCCTTTTGACTGGGGGGAAGTGAGACTTCATTGTAGTGCAGATTTCCTTTGCAAGTTTGCTTGGTTGGCCAAAAAGGGCGTATGCGTTTTTTCCTGAATATATTCAGGAAAAAACGCATACGCCCTTTTTGGCCAAGTGCATCATTGTGGACGTTCTGCCTCTTTTCCTATGCTTTCAATGCAATTCCACTCTACCTCCTGAAATCGGTTTCCTGCAATTCTGCCCCGCTTTCAAGTCCTCTTGGCAGCCTTACTTCAGTGTATTTTTGGACGATAGCTGTCATTTATAACTCTGCAGGTTTGTGAATTACAGTGCCCCTGAGCTCCTTTCTTCAACTCGCTTTCTTTTGAGCTGGCCGCAACACCGCAGGATGGCTTCTGGCCCTAATCTGGTTCCGGCACGGCACGCTGAGCCTTTGGTTAATTCCTCTTCCTGGTGGGAAATGAGAGTTAAATTTGCCCGTCCAGACACCTCCAGCTAGCCTCTCATTGGTTCTCGCTATTCCTGTTCATCTTCCGCAGAAATTGCAAACTGGGCCAAACAGGAGGTTAAAGGGACTGACTCTCCAAGTCGGGAGAGTGTTAGTAAAGCGTCTGGAATGTTGCACCCGAGTACCAGGGTACGAAAACTGGGACATATTTGAACACGTCTCCCGATCACATGGTTGATCATACTCTAGGTTCCAAATGAATGTTTTAGCTGAAGGAAGAATACCTTAAACCTGGGTAGTTGAAACCCGTGGAATGGGTACCATGCAATATGACTTCAAAGGGTCTTCATTTGCTCACCGAACCTCTCCAATCCTATCACTGCTGCGTTTATGCCCCTGTACACATGCTTGATTCTCTTTCGGAGACATAGCAATCCCTAGGTTTTAAGATACTTACTAGTCAGGTACATTCTTAGGCGTTTAATATGGGGTGTTGAGTCCATTTCGTTGAGCAAAGAGTAGCTCTTGTGTATTCCATATTTGGCTTAAGGAACTTTATCTGTGCTCATTTCAATCTCTGGTTTTATGCAGCACCCCAACTCACCTTTACCCTTAAGCAAGCATAAGTTGGTTTTCTAAATTTGAGACCCTGTTCTGTTCTGTAATTCAGTTCCTGTGTAGCCAAGTTTACATTCCGTGTATTACTGATATCTTATGATGTTTCTTTTTCTGTGTGACTTATTTCAGTTAGAATCATCATACCTGAATCCACTCATTGTGCTACTAAGGGCCTGATGACACAGATTTCATTGCTGAGTGATATTGCTTTGTAAGTAAACACCACAACTTTTTTATCCATTTTTCACTTTCTTCGATGTTGAACTTGTACTGTAAATGAGGTTCTTGTAAACAGAGCCGTTCGAAACATTGGGGTGGCTGTGTCTTTTTGATTTTAAATTCCCTAAGCTATAGGACCATAAGTGGAAGTGCCCTAGGCTCTGTTGCTTTGTTTTTTAGATGTTTCAGGAAACACCATACACTTCTCCGGAGTGTTTGTTGGCAATTTACATCCCGCCCTTCAGCATAACAAGGCTCCCAGTTCTCCATGGCCTGTCCTGCCTTTATGGATTTTACACTTTTTTCAGATGGCCCTTTTGACCGGGGGGAAGTGAGACTTCATTGTAGTGCAGATTTCCTTTGCAAGCTTGCTTGGTTGGCCAAAAAGGGCGTATGCGTTTTTTCCTGAATATGTTCAGGAAAAAACGCATACGCCCTTTTTGGCCAAGTGCATCATTGTGGACGTTCTGCCTCTTTTCCTATGCTTTCAATGCAATTCCAGTCTACCTCCTGAAATCGGTTTCCTGCAATTCTGCCCCGCTTTCAAGTCCTCTTGGCAGCCTTACTTCAGTCTATTTTTGGACGATAGCTGTCATTTATAACTCTGCAGGTTTGTGAATTACAGTGCCCCTGAGCTCCTTTCTTCAACTCGCTTTCTTTTGAGCTGGCCGCAACACCGCAGGATGGCTTCAGGCCCTAATCTGGTTCCGGCCCGGCATGCTGAGCCTTTGGTTAATTCCTCTTCCTGGTGGGAAATGAGAGTTAAATTTGCCCGTCCAGACACCTCCAGCTAGCCTCTCATTGGTTCTCGCTATTCCTGTTCAGCTTCCGCAGAAATTGCAAACTGGGCCAAACAGGAGGTTAAAGGGACTGACTCTCCAAGTCGGGAGAGTGTTAGTAAAGCGTCTGGAATGTTGCACCCGAGTACCAGGGGAGGAAAACTGAGACATATTTGAACACGTCTCCCGATCACATGGTTGATCATACTCTAGGTTCTACATGCATGTTTTAGCTGAAGGAAGAATACCTTAAACCTGGGTAGTTGAAACCCGTGGAATGGGTACCATGCAATATGACTTCAAAGGGTCTTCATTTGCTCACCGAACCTCTCCAATCCTATCACTGCTGCGTTTATGCCCCTGTACACATGCTTGATTCTCTTTCGGAGACATAGCAATCCCTAGGTTTTAAGATACTTACTAGTCAGGTACATTCATAGGAGTTTAATATGGGGTGTTGAGTCCATTTCGTTGAGCAAGGAGTAGCTCTTGTCTATTCCATATTTGGCTTAAGGAACTTTATCTGTGCTCATTTCAATCTCTGGTTTTATGCAGCACCCCAACTCACCTTTACCCTTAAGCAAGCATAAGTTGGTTTTCTAAATTTGAGACCCTGTTCTGTTCTGTAATTCAGTTCCTGTGTAGCCAACTTTACATTCCGTGTATTACTGATATCTTATGATGTTTCTTTTTCTGTGTCACTTATTTCAGTTAGAATCATCATACCTGAATCCACTCATTGTGCTGCTAAGGGCCTGATGACACAGATTTCATTGCTGAGTGATATTGCTTTGTAAGTAAATACCACAACTTTTTTATCCATTTTTCACTTTCTTCGATGTTGAACTTGTACTGTAAACGAGGTTCTTGTAAACAGAGCCGTTCGAAACTTTGGGGTGGCTGTGTCTTTTTGATTTTAAATTCCCTAAGCTATAGGACCATAAGTGGCAGTGCCCTAGGCTCTGTTGCTTTGTTTTTTAGATGTTTCAGGAAACACCATACACTTCTCCCGAGTGTTTGTTGGCAATTTACATCCCGCCCTTCAGCATAACAAGGCTCCCAGTTCTCCATGGCCTGTCCTGCCTTTCTGGATTTTACACTTTTTTCAGATGGCCCTTTTGACCGGGGGGAAGTGAGACTTCATTGTAGTGCAGATTTCCTTTGCAAGCTTGCTTGGTTGGCCAAAAAGGGCGTATGCGTTTTTTCCTGAATATATTCAGGAAAAAACGCATACGCCCTTTTTGGCCAAGTGCATCATTGTGGACGTTCTGCCTCTTTTCCTATGCTTTCAATGCAATTTCAGTCTACCTCCTGAAATCGGTTTCCTGCAATTCTGCCCCGCTTTCAACTCCTCTTGGCAGCCTTACTTCAGTCTATTTTTGGACGATAGCTGTCATTTATAACTCTGCAAGTTTGTGAATTACAGTGCCCCTGAGCTCCTTTCTTCAACTCGCTTTCTTGTGACCTGGCCGCAACACCACAGGACGGCTTCAGGCCCTAATCTGGTTCCGGCACGGCACGCTGAGCCTTTGGTTATTTCCTCTTCCTGGTGGGAAATGAGAGTTAAATTTGCCCGTCCAGACACCTCCAGCTAGTCTCTCATTGGTTCTCGCTATTCCTGTTCATCTTCCGCAGAAATTGCAAACTGTGAAAAACAGGAGGTTAAAGGCGCTGACTCTCCAAGTGGGGAGAGTGTTAGTAAAGCGTCTGGAATGTTGCACGCGAGTACCAGTGGAGGAAAGCTGAGACATATTTGAACACGTCTCCCGTTCACATGGTTGATCATACTTGGGTTCCACATGCATGTTTTAGCTGAAGGAAGAATACCTTAAACCTGGAGAGTTAAGACCCGTGGAATGGGTACCATGCAATATGACTTCAAAGGGTCTTCATTTGCTCACCGAACCTCTCCAATCCTATCACTGCTGCGTTTATGCCCCTGTACACATGCTTGATTCTCTTTCGGAGACATAGCAATCCATAGGTTTTAAGATACTTACTAGTCAGGTATATTCTTAGGCGTTTAATATGCGGTGTTGAGTCCATTTCGTTGAGCAAGGAGTAGCTCTTGTCTATTCCATATTTGACTTAAGGAACTTTATCTGTGCTCATTTCAATCTCTGGTTTTATGCAGCACCCCAACTCACCTTTACCCTTAAGCAAGCATAAGTTGGTTTTCTAAATTTGAGACCCTGTTCTGTTCTGTAATTCAGTTCCTGTGTAGCCAAGTTTACATTCCATGTATTACTGATATCTTATGATGTTTCTTTTTCTGTGTGACTTATTTCAGTTAGAATCATCATACCTGAATCCACTCATTGTGCTGCTAAGGGCCTGATGACACAGATTTCATTGCTGAGTGATACTGCATTGTACGTAAGTACCACAAGTTCTTTATCCATTTTTCACTTTCTGTGATATTGAACTTGTATGGTAAACGAGGTTCTTGTAAACAGAGGCGTCCCAAACTTTGGGGTGGCTGTGTCTTTTTGATTTTAATTTCCCTAAGCTATAGGACCATAAGTGGCAGTGCCCTAGGCTCTGTTGCTTTGTTTTTTAGATGTTTCAGGAAACACCATACACTTCTCCCGAGTGGTTGTTGGCAATTTACATCCCGCCCATCAGCATAACAAGGCTCCCAGTTCTCCATGGCCTGTCCTGCCTTTCTGGATTTTACACTTTTTTCAGATGGCCCTTTTGACCGGGGGGAAGTGAGACTTCATTTTAGTGCAGATTTCCTTTGCAAGCTTGCTTGGTTGGCCAAAAAGGGTGTATGCGTTTTTTCCTGAATATATTCAGGAAAAAACGCATACGCCCTTTTTGGCCAAGTGCATCATTGTGGACGTTCTGCCTCTTTTCCTATGCTTTCAATGTAATTCCAGTCTACCTCCTGAAATCGGTTTCCTGCAATTCTGCCCTGCTTTCAAGTCCTCTTGGCAGCCTTACTTCAGTATATTTTTGGACGATAGCTGTCATTTATAACTCTGCAGGTTTGTGAATTACAGTGCCCCTGAGCTCCTTTCTTCAACTCGCTTTCTTTTGAGCTGGCCGCAACACCGCAGGATGGCTTCAGGCCCTAATCTGATTCTGGTACGGCACGCTGAGCCTTTGGTTATTTCCTCTTCCTGGTGGGAAATGAGAGTTAAATTTGCCCGTCCAGACACCTCCAGCTAGTCTCTCATTGGTTCTCGCTATTCCTGTTCATGTTCCGCAGAAATTGCAAACTGCGCCAAACAGGAGGTTAAAGGGACTGACTCTCCAAGTCGGGAGAGTGTTAGTAAAGCGTCTGGAATGTTGCACCCAAGTACCAGGGTACGAAAACTGAGACATATTTGAACACGTCTCCCGATCACATGGTTGATCATACTCTAGGTTCCACATGCATGTTTTAGCTGAAGGAAGAATACCTTAAACCTGGGTATTTGAAACCCGTGGAATGGGTACCATGCAATATGACTTCAAAGGGTCTTCATTTGCTCACCGAACCTCTCCAATCCTATCACTGCTGCGTTTATGCCCCTGTACACATGCTTGATTCTCTTTCGGAGACATAGCAATCCATAGGTTTTAAGATACTTACTAGTCAGGTACATTCTTAGGCGTTTAATATGCGGTGTTGAGTCCATTTCGTTGAGCAAGGAGTAGCTCTTGTCTATTCCATATTTGGCTTAAGGAACTTTATCTGTGCTCATTTCAATCTCTGGTTTTATGCAGCAATCCAACTCACCTTTCCCCTTAAGCAAGCATAAGTTGGTTTTCTAAATTTGAGAACCTATTCTGTTTTGGAATTCAGTTCCTGTGTAGCCAAGTTTACATTCCGTGTATTAGTGATATCTTATGATGTTTCTTTTTCTGTGTGACTTATTTCAGTTAGAATCATCGTACCTGAATCCACTCATGATGCTGCTACGGGCCTGATGACATAGATTTCATTGCTGAGTGATACTGCATTGTACGTAAGTACCACAAGTTCTTTATCCATTTTTCACTTTCTGTGATATTGAACTTGTACGGTAAACGAGGTTCTTGTAAACAGAGGCGTCCCAAACTTTGGGGTGGCTGTGTCTTTTTGATTTTAATTTCCCTAAGCTATAGGACCATAAGTGGCAGTGCCCTAGGCTCTGTTGCTTTGTTTTTTAGATGTTTCAGGAAACACCATACACTTCTCCCGAGTGTCTGTTGGCAATTTACATCCCGCCCATCAGCATAACAAGGCTCCCAGTTCTCCATGGCCTGTCCTGCCTTTCTGGATTTTACACTTTTTTCAGATGGCCCTTTTGACCGGGGGGAAGTGAGACTTCATTGTAGTGCAGATTTCCTTTGCAAGCTTGCTTGGTTGGCCAAAAAGGGCGTATGCGTTTTTTCCTGAATATATTCAGGAAAAAACGCATACGCCCTTTTTGGCCAAGTGCATCATTGTGGACGTTCTGCCTCTTTTCCTATGCTTTCAATGCAATTCCAGTCTACCTCCTGAAATCGGTTTCCTGCAATTCTGCCCCGCTTTCAAGTCCTCTTGGCAGCCTTACTTCAGTCTATTTTTGGACGATAGCTGTCATTTATAACTCTGCAGGTTTGTGAATTACAGTGCCCCTGAGCTCCTTTCTTCAACTCGCTTTCTTCTGAGCTGGCCGCAACACCGCAGGATGGCTTCAGGCCCTAATCTGCATCTGGCACGGCACTCTGAGCCTTTGGTTAATTCCTCTTCCTGGTGGGAAATGAGAGTTAAATTTGCCCGTTCAGACACCTCCAGGTAGTCTCTCATTGGTTCTCGCTATTCCTGTTCATCTTCCGCAGAAATTGCAAACTGGGCCAAACAGGAGGTTAAAGGGACTGACTCTCCAAGTGGGGAGAGTGTTAGTAAAGCGTCTGGAATGTTGCACCCGAGTACCAGGGTACGAAAACTGAGACATATTTGAACACGTCTCCCGATCACATGGTTGATCATACTCTAGGTTCCACATGCATGTTTTAGCTGAAGGAAGAATACCTTAAACCTGGGTAGGTGAAACCCGTGTAATGGGTACCATGCAATATGACTTCAAAGGGTCTTCATTTGCTCACCGAACCTCTCCAATCCTATCACTGCTGCGTTTATGCCCCTGTACACATGCTTGATTCTCTTTCGGAGACATAGCAATCCATAGGTTTTAAGATACTTACTAGTCAGGTACATTCTTAGGCGTTTAATATGCGGTGTTGAGTCCATTTCGTTGAGCAAGGAGTAGCTCTTGTCTATTCCATATTTGGCTTAAGGAACTTTATCTGTGCTCATTTCAATCTCTGGTTTTATGCAGCACCCCAACTCACCTTTCCCCTTAAGCAAGCATAAGTTGGTTTTCTAAATTTGAGACCCTGTTCTGTTCTGTAATTCAGTTCCTGTGTAGCCAAGTTTACAATCCGTGTATTAGTGATATCTTATGATGTTTCTTTTTGTGTGTGACTTATTTCAGTTAGAATCATCGTACCTGAATCCACTCATTATGCTGCTACGGGCCTGATGACATAGATTTCATTGCTGAGTGATACTGCATTGTACGTAAGTACCACAAGTTCTTTATCCATTTTTCACTTTCTGTGATATTGAACTTGTATGGTAAACGAGGTTCTTGTAAACAGAGGCGTCCCAAACTTTGGGGTGGCTGTGTCTTTTTGATTTTAATTTCCCTAAGCTATAGGACCATAAGTGGAAGTGCCCTAGGCTCTCTTGCTTTGTTTTTTAGATGTTTCAGGAAACACCATACACTTCTCCCTAGTGGTTGTTGGCAATTTACATCCCGCCCATCAGCATAACAAGGCTCCCAGTTCTCCATGGCCTGTCCTGCCTTTCTGGATTTTACACTTTTTTCAGATGGCCCTTTTGACTGGGGGGAAGTGAGACTTCATTGTAGTGCAGATTTCCTTTGCAAGTTTGCTTGGTTGGCCAAAAAGGGCGTATGCGTTTTTTCCTGAATATATTCAGGAAAAAACGCATACGCCCTTTTTGGCCAAGTGCATCATTGTGGACGTTCTGCCTCTTTTCCTATGCTTTCAATGCAATTCCACTCTACCTCCTGAAATCGGTTTCCTGCAATTCTGCCCCGCTTTCAAGTCCTCTTGGCAGCCTTACTTCAGTGTATTTTTGGACGATAGCTGTCATTTATAACTCTGCAGGTTTGTGAATTACAGTGCCCCTGAGCTCCTTTCTTCAACTCGCTTTCTTTTGAGCTGGCCGCAACACCGCAGGATGGCTTCTGGCCCTAATCTGGTTCCGGCACGGCACGCTGAGCCTTTGGTTAATTCCTCTTCCTGGTGGGAAATGAGAGTTAAATTTGCCCGTCCAGACACCTCCAGCTAGCCTCTCATTGGTTCTCGCTATTCCTGTTCATCTTCCGCAGAAATTGCAAACTGGGCCAAACAGGAGGTTAAAGGGACTGACTCTCCAAGTCGGGAGAGTGTTAGTAAAGCGTCTGGAATGTTGCACCCGAGTACCAGGGTACGAAAACTGGGACATATTTGAACACGTCTCCCGATCACATGGTTGATCATACTCTAGGTTCCAAATGAATGTTTTAGCTGAAGGAAGAATACCTTAAACCTGGGTAGTTGAAACCCGTGGAATGGGTACCATGCAATATGACTTCAAAGGGTCTTCATTTGCTCACCGAACCTCTCCAATCCTATCACTGCTGCGTTTATGCCCCTGTACACATGCTTGATTCTCTTTCGGAGACATAGCAATCCCTAGGTTTTAAGATACTTACTAGTCAGGTACATTCTTAGGCGTTTAATATGGGGTGTTGAGTCCATTTCGTTGAGCAAGGAGTAGCTCTTGTGTATTCCATATTTGGCTTAAGGAACTTTATCTGTGCTCATTTCAATCTCTGGTTTTATGCAGCACCCCAACTCACCTTTACCCTTAAGCAAGCATAAGTTGGTTTTCTAAATTTGAGACCCTGTTCTGTTCTGTAATTCAGTTCCTGTGTAGCCAAGTTTACATTCCGTGTATTACTGATATCTTATGATGTTTCTTTTTCTGTGTGACTTATTTCAGTTAGAATCATCATACCTGAATCCACTCATTGTGCTGCTAAGGGCCTGATGACACAGATTTCATTGCTGAGTGATATTGCTTTGTAAGTAAACACCACAACTTTTTTATCCATTTTTCACTTTCTTCGATGTTGAACTTGTACTGTAAATGAGGTTCTTGTAAACAGAGCCGTTCGAAACATTGGGGTGGCTGTGTCTTTTTGATTTTAAATTCCCTAAGCTATAGGACCATAAGTGGAAGTGCCCTAGGCTCTGTTGCTTTGTTTTTTAGATGTTTCAGGAAACACCATACACTTCTCCGGAGTGTTTGTTGGCAATTTACATCCCGCCCTTCAGCATAACAAGGCTCCCAGTTCTCCATGGCCTGTCCTGCCTTTCTGGATTTTACACTTTTTTCAGATGGCCCTTTTGACCGGGGGAAGTGAGACTTCATTGTAGTGCAGATTTCCTTTGCAAGCTTGCTTGGTTGGCCAAAAAGGGCGTATGCGTTTTTTCCTGAATATGTTCAGGAAAAAACGCATACGCCCTTTTTGGCCAAGTGCATCATTGTGGACGTTCTGCCTCTTTTCCTATGCTTTCAATGCAATTCCAGTCTACCTCCTGAAATCGGTTTCCTGCAATTCTGCCCCGCTTTCAAGTCCTCTTGGCAGCCTTACTTCAGTCTATTTTTGGACGATAGCTGTCATTTATAACTCTGCAGGTTTGTGAATTACAGTGCCCCTGAGCTCCTTTCTTCAACTCGCTTTCTTTTGAGCTGGCCGCAACACCGCAGGATGGCTTCAGGCCCTAATCTGGTTCCGGCCCGGCATGCTGAGCCTTTGGTTAATTCCTCTTCCTGGTGGGAAATGAGAGTTAAATTTGCCCGTCCAGACACCTGCAGCTAGCCTCTCATTGGTTCTCGCTATTCCTGTTCATCTTCCGCAGAAATTGCAAACTGTGAAAAACAGGAGGTTAAAGGCGCTGACTCTCCAAGTGGGGAGAGTGTTAGTAAAGCGTCTGGAATGTTGCACGCGAGTACCACTGGAGGAAAGCTGAGACATATTTGAACACGTCTCCCGTTCACATGGTTGATCATACTTGGGTTCCACATGCATGTTTTAGCTGAAGGAAGAATACCTTAAACCTGGAGAGTTAAGACCCGTGGAATGGGTACCATGCAATTTGACTTCAAAGGGGCTTCATTTGCTCACCGAACCTCTCCAATCCTATCACTGCTGCGTTTATGCCCCTGTACACATGCTTGATTCTCTTTCGGAGACATAGCAATCCATAGGTTTTAAGATACTTACTAGTCAGGTACATTCTTAGGCGTTTAATATGCGGTGTTGAGTCCATTTCGTTGAGCAAGGAGTAGCTCTTGTCTATTCCATATTTGACTTAAGGAACTTTATCTGTGCTCATTTCAATCTCTGGTTTTATGCAGCACCCCAACTCACCTTTACCCTTAAGCAAGCATAAGTTGGTTTTCTAAATTTGAGACCCTGTTCTGTTCTGTAATTCAGTTCCTGTGTAGCCAAGTTTACATTCCGTGTATTACTGATATCTTATGATGTTTCTTTTTCTGTGTGACTTATTTCAGTTAGAATCATCATACCTGAATCCACTCATTGTGATGCTAAGGGCCTGATGACATAGATTTCATTGCTGAGTGATATTGCTTTGTAAGTAAATACCACAACTTCTTTATCCATTTTTCACTTTCTGCGATGTTGAACTTGTACTGTAAACGAGGTTCTTGTAAACAGAGCCGTTCCAAACTTTGGGGTGGCTGTGTCTTTTTGATTTTAAATTCCCTAAGCTATAGGACCATAAGTGGAAGTGCCCTAGGCTCTGTTGCTTTGTTTTTTAGATGTTTCAGGAAACACCATACACTTCTCCTGAGTGGTTGTTGGCAATTTACATCCCGCCCTTCAGCATAACAAGGCTCCCAGTTCTCCATGGCCTGTCCTGCCTTTCTGGATTTTACACTTTTTTCAGATGGCCCTTTTGACCGGGGGGAAGTGAGACTTCATTGTAGTGCAGATTTCCTTTGCAAGCTTGCTTGGTTGGCCAAAAAGGGCGTATGCGTTTTTTCCTGAATATATTCAGGAAAAAACGCATACACCCTTTTTGGCCAAGTGCATCATTGTGGACGTTCTGCCTCTTTTCCTATGCTTTCAATGCAATTCCAGTCTACCTCCTGAAATCGGTTTCCTGCAATTCTGCCCCGCTTTCAAGTCCTCTTGGCAGCCTTACTTCAGTCTATTTTTGGACGATAGCTGTCATTTATAACTCTGCAGGTTTGTGAATTACAGTGCCCCTGAGCTCCTTTCTTCAACTCGCTTTCTTTTGAGCTGGCCGCAACACCGCAGGATGGCTTCAGGCCCTAATCTGGTTCCGGCACGGCACGCTGAGGCTTTGGTTATTTCCTCTTCCTGGTGGGAAATGAGAGTTAAATTTGCCCGTCCAGACACCTCCAGCTAGCCTCTCATTGGTTCTCGCTATTCCTGTTCATCTTCTGCAGAAATTGCAAACTGGGCCAAACAGGAGGTTAAAGGCGCTGACTCTCCAAGTGGGGAGAGTGTTAGTAAAGCGTCTGGAATGTTGCACCCGAGTACCAGGGTACGAAAACTGAGACATATTTGAACACGTCTCCCGATCACATGGTTGATCATACTCTGGGTTCCACATGCATGTTTTAGCTGAAGGAAGAATACCTAAAACCTGAGTAGTTGAAAACCGTGGAATGGGTACCATGCAATATGACTTCAAAGGGTCTTCATTTGCTCACCGAACCTCTCCAATCCTATCACTGCTGCGTTTATGCCCCTGTACACATGCTTGATTCTCTTTCGGAGACATAGCAATCTATAGGTTTTAAGATACTTACTAGTCAGGTACATATTTAGGCGTTTAATATGCGGTGTTGAGTCCATTTCGTTGAGCAAGGAGTAGCTCTTGTCTATTCCATATTTGGCTTAAGGAACTTTATCTGTGCTCATTTCAATCTCTGGTTTTATGCAGCACCCCAACTCACCTTTCCCCTTAAGCAAGCATAAGTTGGTTTTCTAAATTTGAGACCCTGTTCTGTTCTGTAATTCAGTTCCTGTGTAGCCAAGTTTACATTCCGTGTATTACTGATAACTTATGATGTTTCTTTTTCTGTGTGACTTATTTCAGTTAGAATCATCGTACTTGAATCCACTCATTATGCTGCTACGGGCCTGATGACACAGATTTCATTGCTGAGTGATACTGCATTGTACGTAAGTACCACAAGTTCTTTATCCATTTTTCACTTTCTGTGATATTGAACTTGTACGGTAAACGAGGTTCTTGTAAACAGAGGCGTCCCAAAATTTGGGGTGGCTGTGTCTTTTTGATTTTAATTTCCCTAAGCTATAGGACCATAAGTGGAAGTGCCCTAGGCTCTGTTGCTTTGTTTTTTAGATGTTTCAGGAAACACCATACACTTCTCCAGAGTGTCTGTTGGCAATTTACATCCCTCCCATCAGCATAACAAGGCTCCCAGTTCTCCATGGCCTGTCCTGCCTTTCTGGATTTTACACTTTTTTCAGATGGCCCTTTTGACCGGGAGGAAGTGAGACTTCATTGTAGTGCAGATTTCCTTTGCAAGCTTGCTTGGTTGGCCAAAAAGGGCGTATGCGTTTTTTCCTGAATATATTCAGGAAAAAACGCATACGCCCTTTTTGGCCAAGTGCATCATTGTGGACGTTCTGCCTCTTTTCCTATGCTTTCAATGCAATTCCAGTCTACCTCCTGAAATCGGTTTCCTGCAATTCTGCCCCGCTTTCAAGTCCTCTTGGCAGCCTTACTTCAGTCTATTTTTGGACGATAGCTGTCATTTATAACTCTGCAGGTTTGTGAATTACAGTGCCCCTGAGCTCCTTTCTTCAACTTGCTTTCTTGTGACCTGGCCGCAACACCGCAGGATGGCTTCAGGCCCTAATCTGGTTCTGGCACGGCACGCTGAGCCTCTGGTTATTTCCTCTTCCTGGTGGGAAATGAGAGTTAAATTTGCCCGTCCAGACACCTCCAGCTAGTCTCTCATTGGTTCTCGCTATTCCTGTTCATCTTCCGCAGAAATTGCAAACTGGGCCAAACAGGAGGTTAAAGGCGCTGACTCTCCAAGTGGGGAGAGTGTTAGTAAAGCGTCTGGAATGTTGCACCCGAGTACCAGGGGAGGAAAACTGAGACATATTTGAACACGTCTCCCAATCACATGGTTGATCATACTCTAGGTTCCACATGCATGTTTTAGCTGAAGGAAGAATACCTAAAACCTGGGTAGTTGAAACCCGTGGAATGGGTACCATGCAATATGACTTCAAAGGGTCTTCATTTGCTCACCGAACCTCTCCAATCCTATCACTGCTGCGTTTATGCCCCTGTACACATGCTTGATTCTCTTTCGGAGACATAGCAATCCATAGGTTTTAAGATACTTACTAGTCAGGTACATTCTTAGGCGTTTAATATGCGGTGTTGAGTCCATTTCGTTGAGCAAGGAGTAGCTCTTGTCTATTCCATATTTGGCTTAAGGAACTTTATCTGTGCTCATTTCAATCTCTGGTTTTATGCAGCACCCCAACTCACCTTTCCCCTTAAGCACGCATAAGTTGGTTTTCTAAATTTGAGACCCTGTTCTGTTCTGTAATTCAGTTCCTGTGTAGCCAAGTTTACATTCCGTGTATTACTGATATCTTATGATGTTTCTTTTTCTGTGTGACTTATTTCAGTTGGAATCATCATACCTGAATCCACTCATTGTGCTACTAAGGGCCTGATGACACAGATTTCATTGCTGAGTGATATTGCTTTGTAAGTAAATACCACAACTTTTTTATCCATTTTTCACTTTCTGCGATGTTGAACTTGTACTGTAAACGAGGTTCTTGTAAACAGAGCCGTTCCAAACTTTGGGGTGGCTGTGTCTTTTTGATTTTAAATTCCCTAAGCTATAGGACCATAAGTGGAAGTGCCCTAGGCTCTGTTGCTTTGTTTTTTAGATGTTTCAGGAAACACCATACACTTCTCCCGAGTGGTTGTTGGCAATTTACATCCCGCCCTTCAGCATAACAAGGCTCCCAGTTCTCCATGGCCTGTCCTGCCTTTCTGGATTTTACACTTTTTTCAGATGGCCCTTTTGACCGGGGGGAAGTGAGACTTCATTGTAGTGCAGATTTCCTTTGCAAGCTTGCTTGGTTGGCCAAAAAGGGCGTATGCGTTTTTTCCTGAATATATTCAGGAAAAAACGCATACGCCCTTTTTGGCCAAGTGCATCATTGTGGACGTTCTGCCTCTTTTCCTATGCTTTCAATGCAATTCCAGTCTACCTCCTGAAATCGGTTTCCTGCAATTCTGCCCCGCTTTCAAGTCCTCTTGGCAGCCTTACTTCAGTCTATTTTTGGACGATAGCTGTCATTTATAACTCTGCAGGTTTGTGAATTACAGTGCCCCTGAGCTCCTTTCTTCAACTCGCTTTCTTGTGGACTGGCTGCAACACCGCAGGATGGCTTCAGGCCCTAATCTGGTTCCGGCACGGCACGCTGAGCCTTTGGTTAATTCCTCTTCCTGGTGGGAAATGAGAGTTAAATTTGCCCGTCCAGACACCTCCAGCTAGCCTCTCATTGGTTCTCGCTATTCCTGTTCATCTTCCGCAGAAATTGCAAACTGGGCCAAACAGGAGGTTAAAGGCGCTGACTCTCCAAGTGGGGAGAGTGTTAGTAAAGCGTCTGGAATGTTGCACCCGAGTACCAGGGGAGGAAAACTGAGACATATTTGAACACGTCTCCCGATCACATGGTTGATCATACTCTGGGTTCCACATGCATGTTTTAGCTGAAGGAAGAATACCTAAAACCTGGGTAGTTGAAACCCGTGGAATGGGTACCATGCAATATGACTTCAAAGGGTCTTCATTTGCTCACCGAACCTCTCCAATCCTATCACTGCTGCGTTTATGCCCCTGTACACATGCTTGATTCTCTTTCGGAGACATAGCAATCTATAGGTTTTAAGATACTTACTAGTCAGGTACATATTTAGGCATTTAATATGCGGTGTTGAGTCCATTTCGTTGAGCAAGGAGTAGCTCTTGTCTATTCCATATTTGGCTTAAGGAACTTTATCTGTGCTCATTTCAATCTCTGGTTTTATGCAGCACCCCAACTCACCTTTCCCCTTAAGCAAGCATAAGTTGGTTTTCTAAATTTGAGACCTGTTCTGTTCTGTAATTCAGTTCCTGTGTAGCCAAGTTTACATTCCGTGTATTAGTGATATCTTATGATGTTTCTTTTTCTGTGTGACTTATTTCAGTTAGAATCATCGTACCTGAATCCACTCATTATGCTGCTACGGGCCTGATGACACAGATTTCATTGCTGAGTGATACTGCATTGTACGTAAGTACCACAAGTTCTTTATCCATTTTTCACTTTCTGTGATATTGAACTTGTACGGTAAATGAGGTTCTTGTAAACAGAGGCGTCCCAAACATTGGGGTGGCTGTGTCTTTTTGATTTTAATTTCCCTAAGCTATAGTACCATAAGTGGCAGTGCCCTAGGCTCTGTTGCTTTGTTTTTTAGATGTTTCAGGAAACACCATACACTTCTCCCGAGTGTTTGTTGGCAATTTACATCCCGCCCTTCAGCATAACAAGGCTCCCAGTTCTCCATGGCCTGTCCTGCCTTTCTGGATTTTACACTTTTTTCAGATGGCCCTTTTGACCGGGGGGAAGTGAGACTTCATTGTAGTGCAGATTTCCTTTGCAAGCTTGCTTGGTTGGCCAAAAAGGGCGTATGCGTTTTTTCCTGAATATATTCAGGAAAAAACGCATACGCCCTTTTTGGCCAAGTGCATCATTGTGGACGTTCTGCCTCTTTTCCTATGCTTTCAATGCAATTTCAGTCTACCTCCTGAAATCGGTTTCCTGCAATTCTGCCCCGCTTTCAAGTCCTCTTGGCAGCCTTACTTCAGTGTATTTTTGGACGATAGCTGTCATTTATAACTCTGCAGGTTTGTGAATTACAGTGCCCCTGAGCTCCTATCTTCAACTCGCTTTCTTGTGACCTGGCCGCAACACCACAGGATGGCTTCAGGCCCTAATCTGGTTCTGGCTTGGCACGCTGAGCCTTTGGTTATTTCCTCTTCCTGGTGGGAAATGAGAGTTAAATTTGCCCGTCCAGACACCTCCAGCTAGTCTCTCATTGGTTCTCGCTATTCCTGTTCATCTTCCGCAGAAATTGCAAACTGTGCCAAACAGGAGGTTAAAGGCGCTGACTCTCCAAGTGGGGAGAGTGTTAGTAAAGCATCTGGAATGTTGCACGCGAGTACCAGTGGAGGAAAGCTGAGACATATTTGAACACGTCTCCCGTTCACATGGTTGATCATACTTGGTTTCCACATGCATGTTTTAGCTGAAGGAAGAATACCTTAAACCTGGAGAGGTAAGACCCGTGGAATGGGTACCATGCAATATGACTTCAAAGGGTCTTCATTTGCTCACCGAACCTCTCCAATCCTATCACTGCTGCGTTTATGCCCCTGTACACATGCTTGATTCTCTTTCGGAGACATAGCAATCCATAGGTTTTAAGATACTTACTAGTCAGGTACATTCTTAGGCGTTTAATATGCGGTGTTGAGTCCATTTCGTTGAGCAAGGAGTAGCTCTTGTCTATTCCATATTTGACTTAAGGAACTTTATCTGTGCTCATTTCAATCTCTGGTTTTATGCAGCATCCCAACTCACCTTTACCCTTAAGCAAGCATAAGTTGGTTTTCTAAATTTCAGACCCTGTTCTGTTCTGTAATTCAGTTCCTTTTTAGCCAAGTTTACATTCCATGTATTACTGATATCTTATGATGTTTCTTTTTCTGTGTGACTTATTTCAGTTAGAATCATCATACCTGAATCCACTCATTGTGCTGCTAAGGGCCTGATGACACAGATTTCACTGCTGAGTGATATTGCTTTGTAAGTAAATACCACAACTTTTTTATCCATTTTTCACTTTCTGCGATATTGAACTTGTACTGTAAACGAGGTTCTTGTAAACAGAGCCGTTCCAAACTTTGGGGTGGCTGTGTCTTTTTGATTTTAATTTCCCTAAGCTATAGGACCATAAGTGGCAGTGCCCTAGGCTCTGTTGCTTTGTTTTTTAGATGTTTCAGGAAACACCATACACTTCTCCCGAGTGTTTGTTGGCAATTTACATCCCGCCCTTCAGCATAACAAGGCTCCCAGTTCTCCATGGCCTGTCCTGCCTTTCTGGATTTTACACTTTTTTCAGATGGCCCTTTTGACCGGGGGGAAGTGAGACTTCATTGTAGTGCAGATTTCCTTTGCAAGCTTGCTTGGTTGGCCAAAAAGGGCGTATGCGTTTTTTCCTGAATATATTCAGGAAAAAACGCATACGCCCTTTTTGGCCAAGTGCATCATTGTGGACGTTCTGCCTCTTTTCCTATGCTTTCAATGCAATTTCAGTCTACCTCCTGAAATCGGTTTCCTGCAATTCTGCCCCGCTTTCAAGTCCTCTTGGCAGCCTTACTTCAGTCTATTTTTGGACGATAGCTGTCATTTATAACTCTGCAGGTTTGTGAATTACAGTGCCCCTGAGCTCCTTTCTTCAACTCGCTTTCTTGTGACCTGGCCGCAACACCACAGGATGGCTTCAGGCCCTAATCTGGTTCCGGCACGGCACGCTGAGCCTTTGGTTATTTCCTCTTCCTGGTGGGAAATGAGAGTTAAATTTGCCCGTCCAGACACCTCCAGCTAGTCTCTCATTGGTTCTCGCTATTCCTGTTCATCTTCCGCAGAAATTGCAAACTGTGCCAAACAGGAGGTTAAAGGCGCTGACTCTCCAAGTGGGGAGAGTGTTAGTAAAGCATCTGGAATGTTGCACGCGAGTACCAGTGGAGGAAAGCTGAGACATATTTGAACACGTCTCCCGTTCACATGGTTGATCATACTTGGTTTCCACATGCATGTTTTAGCTGAAGGAAAAATACCTTAAACCTGGAGAGGTAAGACCCGTGGAATGGGTACCATGCAATATGACTTCAAAGGGTCTTCATTTGCTCACCGAACCTCTCCAATCCTATCACTGCTGCGTTTATGCCCCTGTACACATGCTTGATTCTCTTTCGGAGACATAGCAATCCCTAGATTTTAAGATACTTACTAGTCAGGTACATTTTTAGGCGTTTAATATGCGGTGTTGAGTCCATTTCTTTGAGCAAGGAGTAGCTCTTGTCTATTCCATATTTGGCTTAAGGAACTTTATCTGTGCTCATTTCAATCTCTGGTTTTATGCAGCACCCCAACTCACCTTTACCCTTAAGCAAGCATAGGTTGGTTTTCTAAATTTGAGACCCTGTTCTGTTCTGTAATTCAGTTCCTGTGTAGCCAAGTTTACATTCCGTGTATTACTGATATCTTATGATGTTTCTTTTTCTGTGTGACTTATTTCAGTTAGAATCATCATACCTGAATCCACTCATTGTGCTACTAAGGGCCTGATGACACAGATTTCATTGCTGAGTGATATTGCTTTGTAAGTAAATACCACAACTTTTTTATCCATTTTTCACTTTCTGCGATGTTGAACTTGTACTGTAAACGAGGTTCTTGTAAACAGAGCCGTTCCAAACTTTGGGGTGGCTGTGTCTTTTTGATTTTAAATTCCCTAAGCTATAGGACCATAAGTGGCAGTGCCCTAGGCTCTGTTGCTTTGTTTTTTAGATGTTTCAGGAAACACCATACACTTCTCCCGAGTGTCTGTTGGCAATTTACATCCCGCCCATCAGCATAACAAGGCTCCCAGTTCTCCATGGCCTGTCCTGCCTTTCTGGATTTTACACTTTTTTCAGATGGCCCTTTTGACCGGGGGGAAGTGAGACTTCATTGTAGTGCAGATTTCCTTTGCAAGCTTGCTTGGTTGGCCAAAAAGGGCGTATGCGTTTTTTCCTGAATATATTCAGGAAAAAACGCATACGCCCTTTTTGGCCAAGTGCATCATTGTGGACGTTCTGCCTCTTTTCCTATGCTTTCAATGCAATTCCAGTCTACCTCCTGAAATCGGTTTCCTGCAATTCTGCCCCGCTTTCAAGTCCTCTTGGCAGCCTTACTTCAGTCTATTTTTGGACGATAGCTGTCATTTATAACTCTGCAGGTTTGTGAATTACAGTGCCCCTGAGCTCCTTTCTTCAACTCGCTTTCTTTTGAGCTGGCCGCAACACCGCAGGATGGCTTCAGGCCCTAATCTGGTTCCGGCACGGCATGCTGAGCCTTTGGTTATTTCCTCTTCCTGGTGGGAAATGAGAGTTAAATTTGCCCGTCCAGACACCTCCAGCTAGCCTCTCATTGGTTCTCGCTATTCCTGTTCATCTTCCGCAGAAATTGCAAACTGGGCCAAACAGGAGGTTAAAGGCGCTGACTCTCCAAGTGGGGAGAGTGTTAGTAAAGCATCTGGAATGTTGCACCCGAGTACCAGGGGAGGAAAACTGAGACATATTTGAACACGTCTCCCGTTCACATGGTTGATCATACTTGGGTTCCACATGCATGTTTTAGCTGAAGGAAGAATACCTTAAACCTGGAGAGTTGAGACCCGTGTAATGGGTACCATGCAATATGACTTCAAAGGGTCTTCATTTGCTCACCGAACCTCTCCAATCCTATCACTGCTGCGTTTATGCCCCTGTACACACGCTTGATTCTCTTTCAGAGACATAGCAATCCATAGGTTTTAAGATACTTACTAGTCAGGTACAATCTTAGGCGTTTAATATGCGGTGTTGAGTCCATTTCGTTGAGCAAGGAGTAGCTCTTGTCTATTCCATATTTGGCTTAAGAAACTTTATCTGTGCTCATTTCAATCTCTGGTTTTATGCAGCACCCCAACTCACCTTTACCCTTAAGCAAGCATAAGTTGGTTTTCTAAATTTGAGACCCTGTTCTGTTCTGTAATTCAGTTCCTGTGTAGCCAAGTTTACATTCCGTGTATTACTGATATCTTATGATGTTTCTTTTTCTGTGTGACTTATTTCAGTTAGAATCATCATACCTGAATCCACTCATTGTGCTGCTAAGGGCCTGATGACATAGATTTCATTGCTGAGTGATATTGCTTTGTAAGTAAATACCACAACTTCTTTATCCATTTTTCACTTTCTGCGATGTTGAACTTGTACTGTAAACGAGGTTCTTGTAAACAGAGGCGTCCCAAACTTTGGGGTGGCTGTGTCTTTTTGATTTTAATTTCCCTAAGCTATAAGACCATAAGTGGCAGTGCCCTAGGCTCTGTTGCTTTGTTTTTTAGATGTTTCAGGAAACACCATACACTTCTCCCAAGTGGCTGTTGGCAATTTACATCCTGCCCATCAGCATAACAAGGCTCCCAGTTCTCCATGGCCTGTCCTGCCTTTCTGGATTTTACACTTTTTTCAGATGGCCCTTTTGCCCGGGGGGAAGTGAGACTTCATTGTAGTGCAGATTTCCTTTGCAAGCTTGCTTGGTTGGCCAAAAAGTGCGTATGCGTTTTTTCCTGAATATATTCAGGAAAAAACGCATACGAACTTTTTGGCCAAGTGCATCATTGTGGACGTTCTGCCTCTTTTCCTATGCTTTCAATGCAATTCCAGTCTACCTCCTGAAATCGGTTTCCTGCAATTCTGCCCCGCTTTCAAGTCCTCTTGGCAGCCTTACTTCAGTCTATTTTTGGACGATAGCTCTCATTTATAACTCTGCAGGTTTGTGAATTACAGTGCCCTTGAGCTCCTTTCTTCAACTCGCTTTCTTTTGAGCTGGCCGCAACACCGCAGGATGTCTTCAGGCCCTAATCTGGTTCCGGCCCGGCATGCTGAGCCTTTGGTTAATTCCTCTTCCTGGTGGGAAATGAGAGTTAAATTTGCCCGTCCAGACACCTCCAGCTAGCCTCTCATTGGTTCTCGCTATTCCTGTTCAGCTTCCGCAGAAATTGCAAACTGGGCCAAACAGGAGGTTAAAGGGACTGACTCTCCAAGTCGGGAGAGTGTTAGTAAAGCGTCTGGAGTGTTGCACCCGAGTACCAGGATAGGAAAACTGAGACATATTTGAACACGTCTCCCGTTCACATGGTTGATCATACTCTGGGTTCCACATGCATGTTTTAGCTGAAGGAAGAATACCTTAAACCTGGAGAGTTGAGACCCGTGGAATTGGTACCGTGCAATATGACTTCAAAGGGTCTTCATTTGCTCACCGAACCTCTCCAATCCTATCACTGCTGCATTTATGCCCCTGTACACACGCTTGATTCTCTTTTGGAGACATAGCAATCCATAGGTTTTAAGATACTTACTAGTCAGGTACATTCTTAGGCATTTAATATGGGGTTTTGAGTCCATTTCTTTGAGCAAGGAGTAGCTCTTGTCTATTCCATATTTGGCTTAAGGAACTTTATCTGTGCTCATTTCAATCTCTGGTTTTATGCAGCACCCGAACTCACCTTTCCCCTTAAGCAAGCATAAGTTGGTTTTCTAAATTTGAGACCCTGTTCTGTTCTGTAATTCAGTTCCTGTGTAGCCAAGTTTACATTCCGTGTATTAGTGATATCTTATGATGTTTCTTTTTCTGTGTGACTTATTTCAGTTAGAATCATCGTACCTGAATCCACTCATTATGCTGCTACGGGCCTGATGACATAGATTTCATTGTTGAGTGATACTGCATTGTACGTAAGTACCACAAGTTCTTTATCCATTTTTCACTTTCTGTGATATTGAACTTGTACGGTAAACGAGGTTCTTTTAAACGGAGGCGTCCCAAACTTTGGGGTGGCTGTGTCTTTTTGATTTTAATTTCCCTAAGCTATAGGACCATAAGTGGAAGTGCCCTAGGCTCTGTTGCTTTGTTTTTTAGATGTTTCAGGAAACACCATACACTTCTCCTGAGTGTCTGTTGGCAATTTATATCCCGCCCATCAGCATAACAAGGCTCCCAGTTCTCCATGGCCTGTCCTGCCTTTCTGGATTTTACACTTTTTTCAGATGGCCCTTTTGACCGGGGGGAAGTGAGACTTCATTGTAGTGCAGATTTCCTTTGCAAGCTTGCTTGGTTGGCCAAAAAGGGCATATGCGTTTTTTCCTAAATATATTCAGGAAAAAACTCATACGCCCTTTTTGGCCAAGTGCATCATTGTGGACGTTCGGCCTCTTTTCCTATGCTTTCAATGCAATTCCAGTCTACCTCCTGAAATCGGTTTCCTGCAATTCTGCCCCGCTTTCAAGTCCTCTTGGCAGCCTTACTTCAGTCTATTTTTGGACGATAGCTGTCATTTATAACTCTGCAGGTTTGTGAATTACAGTGCCCCTGAGCTCCTTTCTTCAACTCGCTTTCTTGTGACCTGGCGGCAACACCGCAGGATGGCTTCAGGCCCTAATCTGGTTCCGGCACGGCACGCTGAGCCTTTGGTTATTTCCTCTTCTTGGTGGGAAATGAGAGTTAAATTTGCCCGTCCAGACACCTCCAGCTAGTCTCTCATTGGTTCTCGCTATTCCTGTTCATCTTCCGCAGAAATTGCAAACTTCGCCAAACAGGAGGTTAAAGGCGCTGACTCTCCAAGTGGGGAGAGTGTTAGTAAAGCGTCTGGAATGTTGCACCCGAGTACCAGGGGAGGAAAACTGAGACATATTTGAACACGTCTCCCGTTCACATGGTTGATCATACTTGGGTTCCACATGCATGTTTTAGCTGAAGGAAGAATACCTTAAACCTGGAGAGTTAAGACCATTGTAATGGGTACCATGCAATATGACTTCAAAGGGTCTTCATTTGCTCACCGAACCTCTCCAATCCTATCACTGCTGCATTTATGCCCCTGTACACATGCTTGATTCTCTTTCGGAGACGTAGCAATCCCTAGATTTTAAGATACTTACTAGTCAGGTACATTCTTAGGCGTTTAATATGCGGTGTTGAGTCCATTTCTTTGAGCAAGGAGTAGCTCTTGTGTATTCCATATTTGGCTTAAGGAACTTTATCTGTGCTCATTTCAATCTCTGGTTTTATGCAGCACCCCAACTCACCTTTCCCCTTAAGCACGCATAAGTTGGTTTTCTAAATTTGAGACCCTGTTCTGTTCTGTAATTCAGTTCCTGTGTAGCCAAGTTTACATTCCGTGTATTACTGATATCTTATGATGTTTCTTTTTCTGTGTGACTTATTTCAGTTAGAATCATCATACCTGAATCCACTCATTGTGCTACTAAGGGCCTGATGACACAGATTTCATTGCTGAGTGATATTGCTTTGTAAGTAAATACCACAACTTTTTTATCCATTTTTCACTTTCTGCGATGTTGAACTTGTACTGTAAACGAGGTTCTTGTAAACAGAGCCGTTCCAAACTTTGGGGTGGCTGTGTCTTTTTGATTTTAAATTCCCTAAGCTATAGGACCATAAGTGGAAGTGCCCTAGGCTCTGTTGCTTTGTTTTTTAGATGTTTCAGGAAACACCATACACTTCTCCCGAGTGGTTGTTGGCAATTTACATCCCGCCCTTCAGCATAACAAGGCTCCCAGTTCTCCATGGCCTGTCCTGCCTTTCTGGATTTTACACTTTTTTCAGATGGCCCTTTTGACCGGGGGGAAGTGAGACTTCATTGTAGTGCAGATTTCCTTTGCAAGCTTGCTTGGTTGGCTAAAAAGGGCGTATGCGTTTTTTCCTGAATATATTCAGGAAAAAACACAAACGCCCTTTTTGGCCAAGTGCATCATTGTGGACGTTCTGCCTCTTTTCCTATGCTTTCAATGCAATTCCAGTCTACCTCCTGAAATCGGTTTCCTGCAATTCTGCCCCGCTTTCAAGTCCTCTTGGCAGCCTTACTTCAGTCTATTATTGGACGATAGCTGTCATTTATAACTCTGCAGGTTTGTGAATTACAGTGCCCCTGAGCTCCTTTCTTCAACTTGCTTTCTTGTGACCTGGCCGCAACACCGCAGGATGGCTTCAGGCCCTAATCTGGTTCCGGCACGGCACGCTGAGCCTCTGGTTATTTCCTCTTCCTGGTGGGAAATGAGAGTTAAATTTGCCCGTCCAGACACCTCCAGCTAGTCTCTCATTGGTTCTCGCTATTCCTGTTCATCTTCCGCAGAAATTGCAAACTGGGCCAAACAGGAGGTTAAAGGCGCTGACTCTCCAAGTGGGGAGAGTGTTAGTAAAGCGTCTGGAATGTTGCACCCGAGTACCAGGGGAGGAAAACTGAGACATATTTGAACACGTCTCCCGATCACATGGTTGATCATACTCTGGGTTCCACATGCATGTTTTAGCTGAAGGAAGAATACCTAAAACCTGGGTAGTTGAAACCCGTGGAATGGGTACCATTCAATATGACTTCAAAGGGTCTTCATTTGCTCACCGAACCTCTCCAATCCTATCACTGCTGCGTTTATGCCCCTGTACACATGCTTGATTCTCTTTCGGAGACATAGCAATCCCTAGATTTTAAGATACTTACTAGTCAGGTACATTCTTAGGCGTTTAATATGCGGTGTTGAGTCCATTTCTTTGAGCAAGGAGTAGCTCTTGTCTATTCCATATTTGGCTTAAGGAACTTTATCTGTGCTCATTTCAATCTCTGGTTTTATGCAGCACCCCAACTCACCTTTACCCTTAAGCAAGCATAAGTTGGTTTTCTAAATTTGAGACCCTGTTCTGTTCTGTAATTCAGTTCCTGTGTAGCCAAGTTTACATTCCGTGTATTAGTGATATCTTATGATGTTTCTTTTTCTGTGTGACTTATTTCAGTTGGAATCATCATACCTGAATCCACTCATTGTGCTGCTAAGGGCCTGATGACACAGATTTCATTGCTGAGTGATATTGCTTTGTAAGTAAATACCACAACTTCTTTATCCATTTTTCACTTTCTGCGATGTTGAACTTGTACTGTAAATGAGGTTCTTGTAAACAGAGCCGTTCCAAACTTTGGGGTGGCTGTGTCTTTTTGATTTTAATTTCCCTAAGCTATAGGACCATAAGTGGAAGTGCCCTAGGTTCTGTTGCTTTGTTTTTTAGATGTTTCAGGAAACACCATACACTTCTCCCGAGTGGTTGTTGGCAATTTACATCCCGCCCATCAGCATAACAAGGCTCCCAGTTCTCCATGGCCTGTCCTGCCTTTCTGGATTTTACACTTTTTTCAGATGGCCCTTTTGACCGGGGGGAAGTGAGACTTCATTGTAGTGCAGATTTCCTTTGCAAGCTTGCTTGGTTGGCCAAAAAGGGCGTATGCGTTTTTTCCTGTATATATTCAGGAAAAAACGCATACGCCCTTTTTGGCCAAGTGCATCATTGTGGACGTTCTGCCTCTTTTCCTATGCTTTCAATGCAATTCCAGTCTACCTCCTGAAATCGGTTTCCTGCAATTCTGCCCCGCTTTCAAGTCCTCTTGGCAGCCTTACTTCAGTCTATTATTGGACGATAGCTGTCATTTATAACTCTGCAGGTTTGTGAATTACAGTGCCCCTGAGCTCCTTTCTTCAACTTGGTTTCTTGTGACCTGGCCGCAACACCGCAGGATGGCTTCAGGCCCTAATCTGGTTCCGGCACGGCACGCTGAGCCTCTGGTTATTTCCTCTTCCTGGTGGGAAATGAGAGTTAAATTTGCCCGTCCAGACACCTCCAGCTAGTCTCTCATTGGTTCTCGCTATTCCTGTTCATCTTCCGCAGAAATTGCAAACTGGGCCAAACAGGAGGTTAAAGGCGCTGACTCTCCAAGTGGGGAGAGTGTTAGTAAAGCGTCTGGAATGTTGCACCCGAGTACCAGGGGAGGAAAACTGAGACATATTTGAACACGTCTCCCGATCACATGGTTGATCATACTCTGGGTTCCACATGCATGTCTTAGCTGAAGGAAGAATACCTAAAACCTGCGTAGTTGAAACCCGTGGAATGGGTACCATGCAATATGACTTCAAAGGGTCTTCATTTGCTCACCGAACCTCTCCAATCCTATCACTGCTGCGTTTATGCCCCTGTACACATGCTTGATTCTCTTTCGGAGACATAGCAATCCCTAGATTTTAAGATACTTACTAGTCAGGTACATTCTTAGGCGTTTAATATGCGGTGTTGAGTCCATTTCTTTGAGCAAGGAGTAGCTCTTGTCTATTCCATATTTGGCTTAAGGAATTTTATCTGTGCTCATTTCAATCTCTGGTTTTATGCAGCACCCCAACTCACCTTTACCCTTAAGCAAGCATAAGTTGGTTTTCTAAATTTGAGACCCTGTTCTGTTCTGTAATTCAGTTCCTGTGTAGCCAAGTTTACATTCCGTGTATTAGTGATATCTTATGATGTTTCTTTTTCTGTGTGACTTATTTCAGTTGGAATCATCATACCTGAATCCACTCATTGTGCTACTAAGGGCCTGATGACACAGATTTCATTGCTGAGTGATATTGCTTTGTAAGTAAATACCACAAATTTTTTATCCATTTTTCACTTTCTGCGATGTTGAACTTGTACTGTAAACGAGGTTCTTGTAAACAGAGCCGTTCCAAACATTGGGGTGGCTGTGTCTTTTTGATTTTAAATTCCCTAAGCTATAGGACCATAAGTGGAAGTGCCCTAGGCTCTGTTGCTTTGTTTTTTAGATGCTTCAGGAAACACCATACACTTCTCCCGAGTGGTTGTTGGCAATTTACATCCCACCCTTCAGCATAACAAGGCTCCCAGTTCTCCATGGCCTGTCCTGCCTTTCTGGATTTTACACTTTTTTCAGATGGCCCTTTTGACCGGGGGGAAGTGAGACTTCATTGTAGTGCAGATTTCCTTTGCAAGCTTGCTTGGTTGGCCAAAAAGGGCGTATGCGTTTTTTCCTGAATATATTCAGGAAAAAACGCATACGCCCTTTTTGGCCAAGTGCATCATTGTGGACGTTCTGCCTCTTTTCCTATGCTTTCAATGCAATTCCAGTCTACCTCCTGAAATCGGTTTCCTGCAATTCTGCCCCGCTTTCAAGTCCTCTTGGCAGCCTTACTTCAGTCTATTTTTGGACGATAGCTGTCATTTATAACTCTGCAGGTTTGTGAATTACAGTGCCCCTGAGCTCCTTTCTTCAACTCGCTTTCTTGTGAGCTGGCTGCAACACCGCAGGATGGCTTCAGGCCCTAATCTGGTTCCGGCACGGCATGCTGAGCCTTTGGTTATTTCCAATTCCTGGTGGGAAATGAGAGTTAAATTTGCCCGTCCAGACACCTCCAGCTAGTCTCTCATTGGTTCTCGCTATTCCTGTTCATCTTCCGCAGAAATTGCAAACTGGGCCAAACAGGAGGTTAAAGGCGCTGACTCTCCAAGTGGGGAGAGTGTTAGTAAAGCGTCTGGAATGTTGCACCCGAGTACCAGGGGAGGAAAACTGAGACATATTTGAACACGTCTCCCGTTCACATAGTTGATCATACTTGGGTTCCACATGCATGTTTTAGCTGAAGGAAGAATACCTTAAACCTGGAGAGTTAAGACCCGTGTAATGGGTACCATGCAATATGACTTCAAAGGGTCTTCATTTGCTCACCGAACCTCTCCAATCCTATCACTGCTGCGTTTATGCCCCTGTACACATGCTTGATTCTCTTTCGGAGACATAGCAATCCATAGGTTTTAAGATACTTACTAGTCAGGTACATTCTTAGGCGTTTAATATGGGGTGTTGAGTCCATTTCGTTGAGCAAGGAGTAGCTCTTGTCTATTCCATATTTGGCTTAAGGAACTTTATCTGTGCTCATTTCAATCTCTGGTTTTATGCAGCACCCCAACTCACCTTTAACCTTAAGCAAGCATAAGTTGGTTTTCTAAATTTGAGACCCTGTTCTGTTCTGTAATTCAGTTCCTGTGTAGCCAAGTTTCCATTCCGTGTATTACTGATATCTTATGATGTTTCTTTTTCTGTGTGACTTATTTCAGTTGGAATCATCATACCTGAATCCACTCATTGTGCTGCTAAGGGCCTGATGACACAGATTTCATTGCTGAGTGATATTGCTTTGTAAGTAAATACCACAACTTCTTTATCCATTTTTCACTTTCTGCGATGTTGAACTTGTACTGTAAACGAGGTTCTTGTAAACAGAGCCGTTGCAAACTTTGGGGTGGCTGTGTCTTTTTGATTTTAATTTCCCTAAGCTATAGGACCATAAGTGGAAGTGCCCTAGGTTCTGTTGCTTTGTTTTTTAGATGTTTCAGGAAACACCATACACTTTTCCCGAGTGGTTGTTGGCAATTTACATCCCGCCCATCAGCATAACAAGGCTCCCAGTTCTCCATGGCCTGTCCTGCCTTTCTGGATTTTACACTTTTTTCAGATGGCCCTTTTGACCGGGAGGAAGTGAGATTTCATTGTAGTGCAGATTTCCTTTGCAAGCTTGCTGGGTTGGCCAAAAAGGGCGTATGCGTTTTTTCCTGAATATATTCAGGAAAAAACGCATACGCCCTTTTTGGCCAAGTGCATCATTGTGGACGTTCTGCCTCTTTTCCTATGCTTTCAATGCAATTCCAGTCTACCTCCTGAAATCGGTTTCCTGCAATTCTGCCCCACTTTCAAGTCCTCTTGGCAGCCTTACTTCAGTCTATTATTGGATGATAGCTGTCATTTATAACTCTGCAGGTTTGTGAATTACAGTGCCCCTGAGCTCCTTTCTTCAACTTGCTTTCTTGTGACCTGGTCGCAACACCGCAGGATTTCTTCAGGCCCTAATCTGGTTCCGGCACGGCACGCTGAGCCTCTGGTTATTTCCTCTTCCTGGTGGGAAATGAGAGTTAAATTTGCCCATCCAGACACCTCCAGCTAGTCTCTCATTGGTTCTCGCTATTCCTGTTCATCTTCCACAGAAATTGCAAACTGGGCCAAACAGGAGGTTAAAGGCGCTGACTCTCCAAGTGGGGAGAGTGTTAGTAAAGCGTCTGGAATGTTGCACCCGAGTACCAGGGGAGGAAAACTGAGACATATTTGAACACGTCTCCCGATCACATGGTTGATCATACTCTGGGTTCCACATGCATGTTTTAGCTGAAGGAAGAATACCTAAAACCTGGGTAGTTGAAACCCGTGGAATGGGTACCATGCAATATGACTTCAAAGGGTCTTCATTTGCTCACCGAACCTCTCCAATCCTATCACTGCTGCGTTTATGCCCCTGTACACATGCTTGATTCTCTTTCGGAGACATAGCAATCCCTAGATTTTAAGATACTTACTAGTCAGGTACATTCTTAGGCGTTTAATATGCGGTGTTGAGTCCATTTCTTTGAGCAAGGAGTAGCTCTTGTCTATTCCATATTTGGCTTAAGGAACTTTATCTGTGCTCATTTCAATCTCTGGTTTTATGCAGCACCCCAACTCACCTTTACCCTTAAGCAAGCATAAGTTGGTTTTCTAAATTTGAGACCCTGTTCTGTTCTGTAATTCAGTTCCTGTGTAGCCAAGTTTACATTCCGTGTATTAGTGATATCTTATGATGTTTCTTTTTCTGTGTGACTTATTTCAGTTGGAATCATCATACCTGAATCCACTCATTGTGCTGCTAAGGGCCTGATGACACAGATTTCATTGCTGAGTGATATTGCTTTGTAAGTAAATACCACAACTTCTTTATCCATTTTTCACTTTCTGCGATGTTGAACTTGTACTGTAAATGAGGTTCTTGTAAACAGAGCCGTTCCAAACTTTGGGGTGGCTGTGTCTTTTTGATTTTAATTTCCCTAAGCTATAGGACCATAAGTGGAAGTGCCCTAGGTTCTGTTGCTTTGTTTTTTAGATGTTTCAGGAAACACCATACACTTCTCCCGAGTGGTTGTTGGCAATTTACATCCCGCCCATCAGCATAACAAGGCTCCCAGTTCTCCATGGCCTGTCCTGCCTTTCTGGATTTTACACTTTTTTCAGATGGCCCTTTTGACCGGGGGGAAGTGAGATTTCATTGTAGTGCAGATTTCCTTTGCAAGCTTGCTTGGTTGGCCAAAAAGGGCGTATGCGTTTTTTCCTGAATATATTCAGGAAAAA
The DNA here is from genome assembly GCF_949987515.2 of Delphinus delphis. Classification (NCBI taxonomy): domain Eukaryota; kingdom Metazoa; phylum Chordata; class Mammalia; order Artiodactyla; family Delphinidae; genus Delphinus; species Delphinus delphis. Next base: position 718,976 of record NC_082685.1, on the reverse strand, counting down.
ACGCATACGCCCTTTTTGGCCAAGTGCATCATTGTGGACGTTCTGCCTCTTTTCCTATGCTTTCAATGCAATTCCAGTCTACCTCCTGAAATCGGTTTCCTGCAATTCTGCCCCGCTTTCAAGTCCTCTTGGCAGCCTTACTTCAGTCTATTATTGGATGATAGCTGTCATTTATAACTCTGCAGGTTTGTGAATTACAGTGCCCCTGAGCTCCTTTCTTCAACTTGGTTTCTTGTGACCTGGCCGCAACACCGCAGGATGGCTTCAGGCCCTAATCTGGTTCCGGCACGGCACGCTGAGCCTCTGGTTATTTCCTCTTCCTGGTGGGAAATGAGAGTTAAATTTGCCCGTCCAGACACCTCCAGCTAGTCTCTCATTGGTTCTCGCTATTCCTGTTCATCTTCCGCAGAAATTGCAAACTGGGCCAAACAGGAGGTTAAAGGCGCTGACTCTCCAAGTGGGGAGAGTGTTAGTAAAGCGTCTGGAATGTTGCACCCGAGTACCAGGGGAGGAAAACTGAGACATATTTGAACACGTCTCCCGATCACATGGTTGATCATACTCTGGGTTCCACATGCATGTCTTAGCTGAAGGAAGAATACCTAAAACCTGCGTAGTTGAAACCCGTGGAATGGGTACCATGCAATATGACTTCAAAGGGTCTTCATTTGCTCACCGAACCTCTCCAATCCTATCACTGCTGCGTTTATGCCCCTGTACACATGCTTGATTCTCTTTCGGAGACATAGCAATCCCTAGATTTTAAGATACTTACTAGTCAGGTACATTCTTAGGCGTTTAATATGCGGTGTTGAGTCCATTTCTTTGAGCAAGGAGTAGCTCTTGTCTATTCCATATTTGGCTTAAGGAATTTTATCTGTGCTCATTTCAATCTCTGGTTTTATGCAGCACCCCAACTCACCTTTACCCTTAAGCAAGCATAAGTTGGTTTTCTAAATTTGAGACCCTGTTCTGTTCTGTAATTCAGTTCCTGTGTAGCCAAGTTTACATTCCGTGTATTAGTGATATCTTATGATGTTTCTTTTTCTGTGTGACTTATTTCAGTTGGAATCATCATACCTGAATCCACTCATTGTGCTGCTAAGGGCCTGATGACACAGATTTCATTGCTGAGTGATATTGCTTTGTAAGTAAATACCACAACTTCTTTATCCATTTTTCACTTTCTGCGATGTTGAACTTGTACTGTAAACGAGGTTCTTGTAAACAGAGCCGTTCCAAACTTTGGGGTGGCTGTGTCTTTTTGATTTTAATTTCCCTAAGCTATAGGACCATAAGTGAAAGTGTCCTAGGTTCTGTTGCTTTGTTTTTTAGATGTTTCAGGAAACACCATACACTTCTCCCGAGTGGTTGTTGGCAATTTACATCCCGCCCATCAGCATAACAAGGCTCCCAGTTCTCCATGGCCTGTCCTGCCTTTCTGGATTTTACACTTTTTTCAGGTGGCCCTTTTGACCGGGGAGAAGTGAGACTTCATTGTAGTGCAGATTTCCTTTGCAAGCTTGCTTGGTTGGCCAAAAAGGGCGTATGCGTTTTTTCCTGAATATATTCAGGAAAAAACGCATACGCCCTTTTTGGCCAAGTGCATCATTGTGGACGTTCTGCCTCTTTTCCTATGCTTTCAATGCAATTCCAGTCTACCTCCTGAAATCGGTTTCCTGCAATTCTGCCCCGCTTTCAAGTCCTCTTGGCAGCCTTACTTCAGTCTATTATTGGACGATAGCTGTCATTTATAACTCTGCAGGTTTGTGAATTACAGTGCCCCTGAGCTCCTTTCTTCAACTTGCTTTCTTGTGACCTGGCCGCAACACCGCAGGATGGCTTCAGGCCCTAATCTGGTTCCGGCACGGCACGCTGAGCCTCTGGTTATTTCCTCTTCCTGGTGGGAAATGAGAGTTAAATTTGCCCGTCCAGACACCTCCAGCTAGTCTCTCATTGGTTCTCGCTATTCCTGTTCATCTTCCGCAGAAATTGCAAACTGGGCCAAACAGGAGGTTAAAGGCGCTGACTCTCCAAGTGGGGAGAGTGTTAGTAAAGCGTCTGGAATGTTGCACCCGAGTACCAGGGGAGGAAAACTGAGACATATTTGAACACGTCTCCCGATCACATGGTTGATCATACTCTGGGTTCCACATGCATGTTTTAGCTGAAGGAAGAATACCTAAAACCTGGGTAGTTGAAACCCGTGGAATGGGTACCATGCAATATGACTTCAAAGGGTCTTCATTTGCTCACCGAACCTCTCCAATCCTATCACTGCTGCGTTTATGCCCCTAAACACATGCTTGATTCTCTTTCGGAGACATAGCAATCCCTAGATTTTAAGATACTTACTAGTCAGGTACATTCTTAGGCGTTTAATATGCGGTGTTGAGTCCATTTCTTTGAGCAAGGAGTAGCTCTTGTCTATTCCATATTTGGCTTAAGGAACTTTATCTGTGCTCATTTCAATCTCTGGTTTTATGCAGCACCCCAACTCACCTTTCCCTTTAAGCACGCATAAGTTGGTTTTCTAAATTTGAGACCCTGTTCTGTTCTGTAATTCAGTTCCTGTGTAGCCAAGTTTACATTCCGTGTATTAGTGATATCTTATGATGTTTCTTTTTCTGTGTGACTTATTTCAGTTGGAATCATCATACCTGAATCCACTCATTGTGCTACTAAGGGCCTGATGACACAGATTTCATTGCTGAGTGATATTGCTTTGTAAGTAAATACCACAACTTTTTTATCCATTTTTCACTTTCTGCGATGTTGAACTTGTACTGTAAACGAGGTTCTTGTAAACAGAGCCGTTCCAAACTTTGGGGTGGCTGTGTCTTTTTGATTTTAAATTCCCTAAGCTATAGGACCATAAGTGGAAGTGCCCTAGGCTCTGTTGCTTTGTTTTTTAGATGTTTCAGGAAACACCATACACTTCTCCCCAGTGGTTGTTGGCAATTTACATCCCGCCCATCAGCATAACAAGGCTCCCAGTTCTCCATGGCCTGTCCTGCCTTTCTGGATTTTACACTTTTTTCAGATGGCCCTTTTGACCGGGGGGAAGTGAGACTTCATTGTAGTGCAGATTTCCTTTGCAAGCTTGCTTGGTTGGCCAAAAAGGGCGTATGCGTTTTTTCCTGAATATATTCAGGAAAAAACGCATACGCCCTTTTTGGCCAAGTGCATCATTGTGGACGTTCTGCCTCTTTTCCTATGCTTTCAATGCAATTCCAGTCTACCTCCTGAAATCGGTTTCCTGCAATTCTGCCCCGCTTTCAAGTCCTCTTGACAGCCTTACTTCAGTCTATTTTTGGACGATAGCTGTCATTTATAACTCTGCAGGTTTGTGAATTACAGTGCCCCTGAGCTCCTTTCTTCAACTCGCTTTCTTTTGAGCTGGCCGCAACACCGCAGGATGGCTTCAGGCCCTAATCTGGTTCCGGCACGGCACGCTGAGCCTTTGGTTAATTCCTCTTCCTGGTGGGAAATGAGAGTTAAATTTGCCCGTCCAGACACCTCCAGCTAGCCTCTCATTGGTTCTCGCTATTCCTGTTCATCTTCCGCAGAAATTGCAAACTGGGCCAAACAGGAGGTTAAAGGCGCTGACTCTCCAAGTGGGGAGAGTGTTAGTAAAGCATCTGGAATGTTGCACCCGAGTACCAGGGGAGGAAAACTGAGACATATTTGAACACGTCTCCCGTTCACATGGTTGATCATACTTGGGTTCCACATGCATGTTTTAGCTGAAGGAAGAATACCTTAAACCTGGAGAGTTGAGACCCGTGTAATGGGTATCATGCAATATGACTTCAAAGGGTCTTCATTTGCTCACCGAACCTCTCCAATCCTATCACTGCTGCGTTTATGCCCCTGTACACATGCTTGATTCTCTTTCGGAGACATAGCAATCCATAGGTTTTAAGATACTTACTAGTCAGGTACATTCTTAGGCGTTTAATATGTGGTGTTGAGTCCATTTCGTTGAGCAAGGAGTAGCTCTTGTCTATTCCATATTTGGCTTAAGGAACTTTATCTGTGCTCATTTCAATCTCTGGTTTTATGCAGCACCCCAACTCACCTTTCCCCTTAAGCAAGCTGAAGATGGTTTTCTAAATTTGAGACCCTGTTCTGTTCTGTAATTCAGTTCCTGTGTAGCCAAGTTTCCATTCCGTGTATTACTGATATCTTATGATGTTTCTTTTTCTGTGTGACTTATTTCAGTTAGAATCATCATACCTGAATCCACTCATTGTGCTGCTAAGGGCCTGATGACATAGATTTCATTGCTGAGTGATACTGCATTGTACGTAAGTACCACAAGTTGTTTATCCATTTTTCACTTTCTGTGATATTGAACTTGTACGGTAAACGAGGTTCTTGTAAACAGAGGCGTCCCAAACTTTGGGGTGGCTGTGTCTTTTTGATTTTAATTTCCCTAAGCTATAGGACCATAAGTGGAAGTGCCCTAGGCTCTGTTGCTTTGTTTTTTAGATGTTTCAGGAAACACCATACACTTCTCCTGAGTGTCTGTTGGCAATTTACATCCCGCCCATCAGCATAACAAGGCTCCCAGTTCTCCATGGCCTGTCCTGCCTTTCTGGATTTTACACTTTTTTCAGATGGCCCTTTTGACCGGGGGGAAGTGAGACTTCATTGTAGTGCAGATTTCCTTTGCAAGCTTGCTTGGTTGGCCAAAAAGGGCGTATGCGTTGTTTCCTGAATATATTCAGGAAAAAACGCATACGCCCTTTTTGGCCAAGTGCATCATTGTGGACGTTCTGCCTCTTTTCCTATGCTTTCAATGCAATTCCAGTCTACCTCCTGAAATCGGTTTCCTGCAATTCTGCCCCGCTTTCAAGTCCTCTTGGCAGCCTTACTTTAGTATATTTTTGGACGATAGCTGTCATTTATAACTCTGCAGGTTTGTGAATTACAGTGCCCCTGAGCTCCTTTCTTCAACTCGCTTTCTTGTGACCTGGCCGCAACACCGCAGGATGTCTTCAGGCTCTAATCTGGTTCTGGCACGGCACGCTGAGTCTTTGGTTAATTCCTCTTCCCGGTGGGAAATGAGAGTTAAATTTGCCCATCCAGACACCTCCAGCTAGTCTCTCATTGATTCTCGCTATTCCTGTTCATCTTCCGCAGAAATTGCAAACTGGGCCAAACAGGAGGTTAAAGGGACTGACTCTCCAAGTGGGGAGAGTGTTAGTAAAGCGTCTGGAATGTTGCACCCGAGTACCAGGGTACGAAAACTGAGACATATTTGAACACGTCTCCCGATCACATGGTTGATCATACTCTAGGTTCCACATGCATGTTTTAGATGAAGGAAGAATACCTTAAAACCTGGGTAGTTGAAACCCGTGGAATGGGTACCATGCAATATGACTTCAAAGGGTCTTCATTTGCTCACGAACCTCTCCAATCCTATCACTGCTGCGTTTATGCCCCTGTACACATGCTTGATTCTCTTTCGGAGACATAGCAATCCATAGGTTTTAAGTTACTTACTAGTCAGGTACATTCTTAGGCGTTTAATATGCGGTGTTGAGTCCATTTCGTTGAGCAAGGAGTAGCTCTTGTCTATTCCATATTTGGCTTAAGGAACTTTATCTGTGCTCATTTCAATCTCTGGTTTTATGCAGCACCCCAACTCACCTTTACCCTTAAGCAAGCATAAGTTGGTTTTCTAAATTTGAGACCCTGTTCTGTTCTGTAATTCAGTTCCTGTGTAGCCAAGTTTACATTCCGTGTATTACTGATATCTTATGATGTTTCTTTTTCTGTGTGACTTATTTCAGTTAGAATCATCATACCTGAATCCACTCATTGTGCTGCTAAGGGACTGATGACATAGATTTCATTGCTGAGTGATATTGCTTTGTAAGTAAATACCACAACTTCTTTATCCATTTTTCACTTTCTACGATGTTGAACTTGTACTGTAAACGAGGTTCTTGTAAACAGAGGTGTCCCAAACTGTGGGGTGGCTGTGTCTTTTTGATATTAATTTCCCTAAGCTATAGGACCATAAGTGGCAGTGCCCTAGGCTCTGTTGCTTTGTTTTTTAGATGTTTCAGGAAACACCATACACTTCTCCCGAGTGGCTGTTGGCAATTTACATCCCGCCCATCAGCATAAGAAGCCTCCCAGTTCTCCATGGCCTGTCGTTCCTTTATGGATTTTACACTTTTTTCAGATGGCCCTTTTGACCGGGGGGAAGTGAGACTTCATTGTAGTGCAGATTTCCTTTGCAAGCTTGCTTGGTTGGCCAAAAAGCGTGTATGCGTTTTTTCCTGAATATATTCAGGAAAAAACGCATACGCCCTTTTTGGCCAAGTGCATCATTGTCGAGTTTCTGACTCTCTTCATATGCTTTCAATGCAATTCCTGTCTACCTCCTGAAATCGGTTTCCTGCAATTCTGCCTTGCTTTCAATGCCTCTTCATAGCCTTACCTCAATATATTTTTTAAAAGTAGTTGGCCTTTATAACTCTGCAGGTTTTTGAATTGCAGTGGCCCTTAGCTCCATTTTTTAGCTCTTATTTTTGTGGTCTTGCCCCATAACCACAGGATTCCTTGAAGCCCTATTTTTGTTCTGGGGCACCTTGCTGTGCCTTTGGTTAATTCTTCTTACTGATGTGATATTAGAGTGACATGTGCCCATTGAAACCGCTACAGCTAGTTTCTCACTGGTTCCCCCTATTCCCATTCATCCTCTGCACTAACTGCAGACTGTGCGATACCAGAACTTAAAGGCATTGACTCCATGTGGGGATGTTGTTAGTAAAGCGGCTGGAATGTCGATCCGGAGCCCCAGGAGAGGAAAAATGAGGTGCGTTTTAGAAACCTTTCCCGATCATATGGTATACCAGTCGCTGGGTTTCCCAAGCATGGTTTAGCTGTAGGAAGATTCCCTTCAACCTGGAGTGTTGGGACCCTTGGACTGAGTAGCATGAAGTATTGCATTAAACTTTCGGCAGTTGCTCACCAAAGCTCACCAATCCTGTCAGCCCCAAGTGTCCAGCCTTATGTCTTATCCAGCTGTGGGTTTATATGTGGTCAATCCAGGTTGCATCACAGCCCCTGAGCGAATTTTGTAAGAATTTTTCTCTCTTTCATTGTTTCAGCGTTTTGTTTTTAAAATTTATTTCTATAATGGGGTTTAGCTCCTTTTCACTGCTGTGTTTGTGCCGCTCTGCACACACTTGATTCCCTTATGGAGATATATCAATACATGGGTTTTAAGATTCTTATTCCTCAGATATATTTCTCTGCGGTGTATAGGGTGTGTTGAGGCCTGTTCATTGAGCAAGGTGTAGATCTTGTCTAATACCTATTTGGTTTATTGAACGGTATCTGTGCTAATTTCAAACTCTGGTTTTATGCATCACCCCAACTCTCCTTTCCCCTTAAGCTGACATAAGTGTGTTTTCTAAATGTGAGACACTGTTCTGTTCTGTAATTCATTTCTTGTGCAGCCATATTTACCCTCCCTCTATAAGTGATATCTTATGATATGTTTCTTTTTCTGTTTGACTTATTTCAAGTAGTATTATCGGACCTAAATCCACTCTTTATCCTTCTACTAGCCTTATTACATTGATTTCATGGTGAAGAGATATTCCATTGTACATAAGTACCACATCTTCTTTATCCATTGTTCTCTTTCCTGGGATATTTAAGGTGTACTGAAGTTGAGGTTCTTGTAAACAGAGTAGCCCTAAACTGTGGTGTGCTTGTGTCTTGTTGATTTTTAGACTTCCCTAGATATACTCCCATGATTGGAAGTGTCCTATGCTCTGTAGCTCTGTTTTTTAGATGATTTAGGAACCACCATACACTTCTCCAGAGTGGCTCTCGGCAGTTCACACACTGCCCATCAGCGTATAAAGGCTCCCTGTTCTCCATGGCCTGTCCTGCATTTCTGGTTTTTACAATTTTTTAGGATGGCCCTTTTGACCGGTGGGAAGTGAGACTTCTTTGTTGTGCACATTTGCATTGCTTGCTTGCTTCGTTGCCCATAAAGTGCGTATGCGTTTTTTCCTGGATATAATCAGGAAAAAACGCATACGCCCTTTTGGGCCAACTGCATCATTGTCGAAATTCTGCCGCTTTTCATGTGCGTTAAAGACGAGTCTAATCTATCTCTTGAAATCTGTTTCTTGCAATTCTGTCTTGCATTCAGATCCTCTTCTTTGCCTTACCTCAACATATTTTTGGACGTTAGTTTTCATTTATAACTCTGCAGGTTTGTGAATTGCAGTGACCCTGAGCTCCATTTTTTAAGTTGCTCTTTTGTGAGCTGGCCTCAAACCCGCAGGATTGCTTCAGGCCCTATTTTGGCTCCGGCGAGGCAGGCTGAGCCTTTCTTTAATTCTTATTCTTAATGGGAAATTAGAGTGATATGTGCCCGTCCAAACCCCTACAACTCTTCTCTCATTGGTTCCCCCTCTTCCCGTTCATCCTCCTCACAATTTGCAAAATGTGTGAAACAGAAGTTTAAATGTGCTGATTCTCCAAGTGGGGAGATTCTAAGTAGCGTGGCTGGAATGGTGAACAGGAGCACCAGGAGAGGATAAATGAGGTGCATTTTAGACACATCTCCCGATCACATGGTGTACAGTCCTCTGGGTTTTCCATGCATGTTTTAGCTGTAGGAAGATCCCTTGAACCTGCAGATTTGGGACCCATTGAATGGGTACCAGGTAGTATTACTTTAAAGGGTGTGCATTTCCTCACCCAACCTCACATTTCTCTTAGCGCAAACAGTTTCCAGCCTTATGTCTCATCCTGCTGTGGGTCTAGATGTGTTCAATCCATGTTGCATCACCGTCCCTGAGGAAAAGTTGTAAGAGGTTTTCTCTGTCTCTCTGTCGTTTATTTTTTTCAATTTATTACTATATTGGTTACAGCTGATTTTCAAAGCTCTGTTTCTTGCTGCTGTACATCCACTTGATTCACGTACAGAGAGACATCAATAAATTCTTTTTCAGATTCTTACCAGTCGTATATATTCTTTTCCGGTGACTTGAGTGTGCTGAGTGCAGTTCTTTTAGCTACCGTGTAGGCCTTGTTGATTATCAGTTTGGTATTTGGAATGGTATCTTTGCTAATTTCAACCTCCTGGATGATGCCTCACCCCTCCCCACCTTTCCCGTTTAGCAGCCTTATGCGTGTTTTCTACATATTTGACTATGTTTTTGTTTTGTAATTTATTTCATGTGTAGCCATTTTGGATTCCACCTTTAAGTGATATCTTATGATATGTGTCTTTTTCTTTTTGAATTCTGTCACTTAGAATGATCATACGTAACTCCTCCGGAGTTGTTACAACTGGCCATATTTCATTGATTTCCAGGCTGAATAATATTCCACTCTACCTAAGTACCACATCTCTATCCATTTTTTCCCTCCAGAGACATTTAAGTTATATCCTAGTCGAGGATCTTTTAAACAGAGAGGGGGTAAACATTGGGGTGCCTGTGTCCTCTCGATTTTTGTTTTTCCCAAGATATACGCCCATGAGTGCAAGTGCCCTATGCTCTGTAGCTCATTTTTTAGATGCTTTAGTAAACACAATACACTTCTCCAGAATGGCCGTTGGCAATATACATTTCCACTATAAGTCTCACAGGGCTCCCTCTTCTCGTTGCCCTGTCCTGCATTTCTGTTGTTTACGCTTTATGAGGATGGCTCTTCTGACTGATGCGAAGTGATATCTTTTGTAGTATTGACTTCCAGTGCCCACCTGTTTGGTTGGCTAAAAAAGTGTATGCCCTTTTCTTGAATATATACAGAAAAGAACGCATACACCCTTTTTGGCCAACTGCAATGTTGGCAATGTTCAGCTCCTTTTCTTGTGCTTAATGGCGAGTCCTTTCTACCTCCTCAAATCCCTTTCCTGCCATTCTCCCTTGCTTACAAGTCCTTTTCTCTGACTTTCCTCAAGACATTTTTCAGTGATGGATATTTTCAACTCTGCAGTTTTGTGAATTTTACTGCCCCTGAGTTCCATTGTTCAACTCGTGTTTATGGGAACTGGCCACAAAGCAGCGGGATTTCCTCAAGCCCTATACTGTTTCCATGGGCAACCCTAGCCTTTGGTCAATTCGTCTTCCTGATTGGAAATTAGAGTGACATGTGCCTGTCTGAACACCTAGGACTTGTCTCTCATTGTTCCTCATCCTTCCGCTTCATCCTCTGGACAAATTCCAAACTGTACGCAACAGGATGTTGACAGTGCTGACATCTCCAAGTGGGGAGACTGTTAGTAAAGACGCTGGAGGGGTGAACCCGAGCACCAGGAGATGAGGAGATGAGATGCCTTTTCCAAACTCTTCCCGATCAGACGGTATACCATCCTCTGGGTGTGACAGACATGTTTTAGCAGTAGGAAGAGTCCCATTCATGTAAGGAGAACACCAGGGCTTTTTCAAAATCAGTGTCTCCCCGAAACCCAAACTGGGGAAGTTTTTAAGCTACAGCTACACATATGTTCATTAAGGGCCTTGGGAAGTAGGCAGAGTCCAAACTTTAGATGATTGAAGTCTTCAGGGTCAGAAGCACTCACCACCAGCTTCCCTTAGGCTACACTTTAACTGTCATTGATAGATGATGTCAATAAAAATATCTATTCTTTTTCAGATTATTTCCCCTTATAGGTTATTGCAAAATGTTGAGTGTAGTTCCCTGTGCTATACAGTAGTTCCTTGTTGATGATCTATTTTATACATAACAGTGTGTATGTGTTAATTCCAAACTGTTAATTTATCCCTCCTCCCACCTTTCCCCTTTGGTAATAATAAATTATAAGATTTTATACTTCTCAAAAATGGGGGAGCCGAAAGAGAGGTATCATTTTCAATGGAAAAGCATTTAAAACAAGATTGAAGGTTTAACCAAGATTATTAGCTGTACATCCTTGGAAAGAAATCACTTCGTTTCTCTAATATTGACCTGACAAATAAGACAAACCTTTTCACTGAACTTGCTTATAAAAAGTGATGGAAATATCAAATGGAAGTGTTAAAAACATCTTATTTTACCCGAGCCTTATACACTGTTCTATGTTAACTACAGTTTGGCTCACACATCTGTTCATTGAGGTTACAATAGTCTCAATTTCTGTTACTGATCCTCCAGAGTGGACCCCAACAAGTGTCCCCCTGTCCAGTGTCATTGGGGCCAACAGATCGAGACTGAGTTTGGTTCACAAGCAAAGGAAACTTTATATTTTGATCAGAGAATGGAGAGGTGAGAGCATGCACTACCCCGTGGGCTGTGGGCTGGGCTGCTGTGTAGAGATCCTGTCAGAGTCAGTGGGAGGGAGGGAGGCGGCGGAGCTCTCGAGGGCCGGGTTGGCTGTAGCTCAGGCTCTATATCGTGGAGTCTGCACTGGGCCCCAGGAGCTGAGGTGTCGACCCAGCCATTCTGCACTAGGAAATCTGGTCTGAAGTGCCGGGTGTGGAACCTCTGCATGCGGGACCCTAGGAGCACGTGAAATTAGACAAAGCACAAAGGATAAAAAAGGTTAGACTTGACTTTATTGCCCAGATTCTATTTTTATCTCCCAGGGATTTTTAATGGGCTTTGCTGGGGACAAACCCCTCCTCTGCCTTTTGTCCCGTTCCTCATTCTTGGAGTGCTGAGGGTGCAGACCCTTCTTCTGTAACTGCTGAGTGCTGAGTTGGGAGCCCTCATACCCTGGGGCGAGGGTCAGAGCTTCTCCCCAGCAGCCTCCCGGTGACGTTGATTGTCCCCAGGACCCCTGCCTCCCTGCTCGTCCACCTGAGCACCAGCATTGGAAGTGTTATAGATTCTAATGACCTTTAAGGGTCCAGGAAAGAGATGTGCAGAGACGCTGTGGGGGCCGGTTTCACCCCGCCCCACATTTGTTCGGCCACCTTAGGCTGACCGTCTCTGCCAGCCTAGATGCTCTGACCAGTAGTCTGCGCTTTCTTCAATTAGGCCCCTGAATTAACGTACAAACAGCACCAGGTGTCAGAGCCCTGCCCGCTCAACTCCCAGACAGTCCAGGGTCAGTGGTGACCAAGGACCATGATGGCTACTGAGTCAACAGCCTTTTGAAGTAAACAGGAGTCCAGCCGGTCTTATTGGCCACCATCATCACGGTGTCTGTCGGCTTTTCTATGGTGACAGTGTGGTATACTGTTCCCCCGCCAAGATTATTAGCTCCCCTCTGGGTGCAGTAAGTCCTGCAAGCAGTAGTCTACTCTTTTGGGACACACTCTTGTTGTTTTATGAGAGAAACTCCAGGTCAAGTGATGTTCACACGAGTCGTCATGGTGCCCTGTTGCCCCCGGTTATCTCTCTGGATGTTGGAGTTGGAGGGCCTCCTCACTCGAGGTCGGTGTGCCCACGGAGCGAACCCTGCAACTTCAGGGCATGGTTGGTGGTTAGGATCACCACGTGGGGTCCTTTTCCCTTAGGAGGGAGGTGGCCTTTTGGGCTGCTGATTTCCAGGTTTTTAGATACCGCCAGTATCTTGGCCAGATGTGGCAGTGGGCCAAGCCCCTTAGTGACCGTAGTTTATCCTACCTGGATGGCATTCTTGCATTGTTCCATTTCAAGTGGTCCCAGTTTTTGCACTAATTCTCCAATGGCGATTCACCTTTCACCGGGAATGTAAAGGTCAAAGGGTTTAGCTAAATTAGGGAGTTCCAGGGCAAGGGTCTGAATTGACTGCTCTTTCCATTCTTGAAAGGCCACTTCTGGATTCTATTCAAAAGGATCATCATCTTTTCCTTTCAGTGTTTCATATAGAGGCCCAGCTAGTAGACTGTAGTTAGGGATCCAGAAGCAGCAAACCCTGGCCTCCCCAGGAACCCCTAAGCTGTCTTCTAGTTTTAGAAAGGGGTAAGGCTGAAAATGGTTTCTTCCCTTTCCTGGGATGGGCTTCTCTGACCTTCTGTGAGAATGAAGCCCAGGCAGGTCACCGCAGTCTGTGATATTTGAGCTTTTTCTTGGACAACTTCTATCCTTTATTGGCTTGGTAGTTCAGAGGCCTCCTTAGTAGGGCTGGTGATCAGAATGTCGTCTGCATATTGAAGGAGGGTTTCCTTTTCCAGAGGTAGAACTTTTAGGTCTTTAGCTAAGCTTTCCCCAAAGATGGTGTGGGAATTTTTGCACCCTTGGGGCCAGACGGCCCGGAAGTATTGTTTTAGTTGTATGTGGAGTCCTGCCACTCACAAGCCAAAATTTCTTGTGACTCTGGGACTAATGGAATACAAAAGAAGGCATCATTGAAGACTAATACAGAATACCATGTCCTGGTGGTTGGTAGAATGACCAGCAGGGTGTAGGAATTAGGAGCAACTGGAGGTATATCCTCGGTGGCTTCACTGACTGTCCTGACATCCTTTACCAGGTCCCCAGCAGCCCATGGGGCTCTCGTGGTCAGACCAATCCCAGAATATGGAGCTCACCTGGGCAGGTACCCCACCCCCACCCCAGCCCACGGGGCTCTCGTGGTCAGGCCCCTCCCAGGATACAGAGCTACCCTTGCAGGTACCGTGGCAGGGCTGGGCACACAGGAACCGTGCACATAGCCCTCATTGCAGAGCACCCCCAGCTCACCTGTCGCTCAGAGCTGACACAGAGCACCTCAGAGCAGGACTTGAACTAACAAACAGCAGCTGCGACAGGTCTGTGACCCTGGGCATCACTCCGTGAGGCCTCCCTCCACCTGGTCTTCCAGAGACTTCCACTGCACCCGGGGCACCAGGCCTCTGTCTCCAACCACCACCCACCCCTCCTCTGCCTGACTCCTGGGTTCCTCTCATTAGGAGAGGGTTTTCTTGAAGTTGTCTCCCACTCATGGGCCAGATAAAATGATTAGAAAACAAGCCAAAGCTGCAGCCCCTTGTCTATCCTGACTCTCAGGAGCCCACACCTGTTCCTTGGACCTGGCCGGTTCAGCAAGTTCCATTTTCTGCAACTGTGAGCCCCTGAGGGGTGATGATTGGCTGACCTGGGCAGCCTTACCGTGCCGGCCAGCCCTCCCCAGGTGTGCCTGGGTTGAGATCAATATAAATACCACTCCAGGCAGCAAGAGCCCCTGCAGCCGTGCCTGACGCCATTTTCTCTGCCCTGTCAGCAGTCTCGGGGCTGGGCTGGTGGGAGGGAGTGAGAGGCCACGGCTTTGTGGGTGGCCCAGTGTGAGTGGGGCTCTGCTGGACTTTCTGCAGCAGTTGCCAGGCTGCCACCTGCTAAAGAAGAGGATGTGTCACCCATACCTGCTGCTGGAATTTCTCCCTGGGCAGAGGTGAGGAAGGAAAAAAGCAGTGGGGGCAGGGACAGGACGGGTATCTCAGGCAGGAAAATGGAAATCTTCCAGAAGAGCACCCAGGGCCAGGACCATCCTGGCTGGCCTGCAGGCACCAAGTCGGCCGGCATGCTGTCACTCTTGTGGCTCTATGGCCCTTCCTCTAGGCTTTCAAGTCCTTGTATATATTCAGGTGTTTTACCTGGGACGGGTGGGAATAGTTCAGCAGCAACTGGCCTGGGGCTCAGCTCACGTTTACTCACAGATGCCTCGGCACGGTGCCCCAGCTTTGCAATGAGGACGCTTGTTGCGTGGGGGCTGCTGGCTGAATGGGAGATGATTCCCCACCACTGACCAACTTCAGAATTGTTTACAACTGGAGCAAGTGCCCTGATACGGTTTTCCTCTGTGTAACTGGTGGGTTCTGTGTTTTTTTCTCTTTTTCGTTTTTGGTTCAAGGTAGATTTTATTCCTCTTTTTTGTATTTACAGATATAAGCATGGAAATAATTTATTCATATAAATACATGTATGTGCAGGGAAAAATTGTTTTTTCTGTTTTATTTTTTAAATTTTATTTCTTTTTAATTTTGAATTTTATTTTATATTTTTATACAGCAGGTTCTTATTGGTTATCTATTTTATACATATAAATGTATACATGCCAATCCCAGTCTCTCAACTCCTCCCACCACCACCCCCCAACAGCTTTCCCCCCTTGTTGTCCATACGTTTGTTGTCTACATCTGTTGCTCTATTTATGCCTTGCAAAATGGTTAATCTGTACAGTTTTTCTAGGTTCCACATATATGCATGAATATACAAGATTTGTTTTTCTCTTTCTGACTTACTTCACTCTGTATGACAGTCTCTAGATCCATCGACGTCTCTACAAATGACCCAATTTCATTCCTTTTCATGGCTTAGTAATATTCCATTTTATATATGTACCACAGCTTTATGCATTCGTCTGTCTGTGGGCATTTAGGTTGCTTCCATTACCTCGATATTGTAAATAGTGATGCAATGAACATTGCGGTGAATGACTCTTTTTGATTTATGGTTTTGTCTGGGTATATGTCCAGTACTGGGATTGCTGTATCATATGGTAATTCTATTGTTAGTTTCTTAAGAAATTCCATATTGTTCTCCATAATGACTGTATCAATTTATATTCCCAACAATAGTGGAAGAGGGTTCCTTTTCTCCACACCCTTTCCAGCATTTTTTGTTTGTAGATTTTCAATGATGCCTATTCTACCAGGTGTGAGGTGATACCTCATTGTTGAATCCATTTCGTTGAGCAAGGAGTAGCTCTTGTCTATTACATATTTGGCTTATGGAACGGTATCTGTGCTAATTTCAAACTCTGCTTTTATGCAGCACCCCAACTCACCTTCCCCCTTAAGCAGGCATAAGTTGGTTTTCTAAACTTGAGACCCTGTTCTGTTTTGTAATTCAGTTCATGTGTAGCCAAGTTCACATTCCGTGTATTAGTGATACCTTATGATGTTTCTTTTTCTGTGTGACTTATTTCACTTAGAATCATCGTGCCTCAATCCACTCATTATGCTGGTACGGGCCTGGTGACATAGATTTCATTGCTGAGTGGTATTCTGTTGTACAGAAGTACCGCAACTTCTTTATCCATTATTTGCTCTCTGGGATATTTAACTTGTGCCGTAGAAAAGATTCCTGTAAAAAGAGCCGTCCCAAATTTTGGGGTTGCTGTGTCTTTTTGATATTAATTTCCCTAAGCTATAGGACCATAAGTGGAAGTGCCCTAGGCTCTGTTGCTTTGTTTTTTAGATGTTTCAGGAAACACCATACACTTCTCCCGAGTGTCTGTTGGCAATTTACATCCCGCCCATCAGCATAACAAGGCTCCCAGTTCTCCATGGCCTGTCCTGCCTTTCTGGATTTTACACTTTTTTCAGATGGCCCTTTTGACCGGGGGGAAGTGAGACTTCATTGTAGTGCAGATTTCCTTTGCAAGCTTGCTTGGTTGGCCAAAAAGGGCGTATGCGTTTTTTCCTGAATATATTCAGGAAAAAACGCATATGCCCTTTTGGCAAAGTGCATCATTGTGGACGTTCTGCCTCGTTTCCTACGCTTTCAATGCAATTCCAGTCTACCTCCTGAAATCGGTTTCCTGCAATTCTGCCCCGCTTTCAAGTCCTCTTGGCAGCCTTACTTCAGTCTATTTTTGGACGATAGCTGTCATTTATAACTCTGTAGGTTTGTGAATTACAGTGCCCCTGAGCTCCTTTCTTCAACTCGCTTTCTTGTGAGCTGGCCGCAACACCGCAGGATGGCTTCAGGCCCTAATCTGGTTCCGGCACGGCACGCTGAGCCTTTGGTTATTTCCTCTTCCTGGTGGGAAATGAGAGTTAAATTTGCCCGTCCAGACACCTCCAGCTAGCCTCTCATTGGTTCTCGCTATTCCTGTTCATCTTCCGCAGAAATTGCAAACTGGGCCAAACAGGAGGTTAAAGGCACTGACTGTCCAAGTCGGGAGAGTGTTAGTAAAGCGTCTGGAATGTTGCACCCGAGTACCAGGGGAGGAAAACTGAGACATATTTGAACACGTCTCCCGATCACACGGTTGATCATACTCTGGGTTCCACATGCATGTTTTAGCTGAAGGAAGAATACCTTAAACCTGAAGAGTTGAGACCCGTGGAATGGGTACAATGCAATATGACTTCAAAGGGTCTTCATTTGCTCACCGAACCTCTCCAATCCTATCACTGCTGCATTTATGCCCCAGTACGCACGCTTGATTCTCTTTCGGAGACATAGCAATCCCTAGGTTTTAAGATACTTACTAGTCAGGTACATTCCTAGGCGTTTAATATGGGGTGTTGAGTCCATTTCGTTGAGCAAGGAGTAGCTCTTGTCTATTCCATATTTGGCTTAAGGAACTTTATCTGTGCTCATTTCAATCTCTGGTTTTATGCAGCACCCCAACTCACCTTTCCCCTTAAGCAAGCAGAAGTTGGTTTTTTAAATTTGAGACCCTGTTCTGTTTTGGAATGCAGTTCCTGTGTAGCCAAGTTTACATTCCGTGTATTAGTGATATCTTATGATGTTTCTTTTTCTGTGTGACTTATTTCAGTTAGAATCATCGTACCTGAATCCACTCATTATGCTGCTACGGGCCTGATGACATAGATTTCATTGCTGAGTGATATTGCATTGTACATAAGTACCACAAGTTCTTTATCCATTTTTCACTTTCTGCGATGTTGAACTTGTACTGTAAACGAGGTTCTTGTAAACAGAGGCATCCCAAACTTTGGGGTGGCTGTGTCTTTTTGATTTTAATTTCCCTAAGCTATAGGACCATAAGTGGAAGTGCCCTAGGCTCTGTTGCTTTGTTTTTTAGATGTTTCAGGAAACACCATACACTTCTCCCGAGTGTCTGTTGGCAATTTACATCCCGCCCATCAGCATAACAAGGCTCCCAGTTCTCCATGGCCTGTCCTGCCTTTCTGGATTTTACACTTTTTTCAGATGGCCCTTTTGACCGGGGGGAAGTGAGACTTCATTGTAGTGCAGATTTCCTTTGCAAGCTTGCTTGGTTGGCCAAAAAGGGCGTATGCGTTTTTTCCTGAATATATTCAGGAAAAAACGCATACGCCCTTTTTGGCCAAGTGCATCATTGTGGACTTTCTGCCTCTTTTCCTATGCTTTCAATGCAATTCCAGTCTACCTCCTGAAATCGGTTTCCTGCAATTCTGCCCTGCTTTCAAGTCCTCTTGGCAGCCTTACTTCAGTCTATTTTTGGACGATAGCTCTCATTTATAAGTCTGCAGGTTTGTGAATTACAGTGCCCCTGAGCTCCTTTCTTCAACTCGCTTTCTTGTGACCTGGCCGCAACACCGCAGGATGGCTTCAGGCCCTAATCTGGTTCCGGCACGGCACGCTGAGCCTTTGGTTAATTTCTCACCCTGGTGGGAAATTAGAGTTAAATTTGCCAATCCAGACACCTCCCGCTTGTCTCTAATTGGTTCTCCCTATTCCTGTACATCTTCCGCAGAAATTGCAAACTGGGCCAAACAGGAGGTTAAAGACACTGACTCTCCAAGTGGGGAGAGTGTTAGTAAAGCGTCTGGAATGTTGCACCGAAGTACCAGGGGATGAAAACTGAGACATATTTGAACATGTCTCCCGATCACACGGTTGATCATACTCTGGGTTCCACATGCATGTTTTAGCTGAAGAAAGAATACCTTAAACCTGGAGAGTTGAGACCCGTGGAAAGGGTACCATGCAATATGACTTCAAAGGGTCTTCATTTGCTCACCGAACCTCTCCAATCCTATCACTGCTGCGTTTATGACCCTTGTACACACGCTTGATTCTCTTTTGGAGACATAGCAATCCATAGGTTTTAAGATACTTACTAGTCAGGTATATTCTTAGGCGTTTAATATGGGGTGTGGAGTCCATTTCGTTGAGCAAGGAGTAGCTCTTGTCTATTCCATATTTGGCTTAAGGAACTTTATCTGTGCTCATTTCAGTCTCTGGTTTTATGCAGCACCCCAACTCACCTTTCCACTTAAGCAAGCATAAGTTGGTTTTCTAAATTTGAGACCCTGTTCTGTTTTGTAATTCAGTTCCTCTGTAGCCAAGTTTAAATTCCATGTATTAGTGATATTTTTTGATGTTTCTTTTTCTGTTAGACTTATTTCAGTTAGAATCACCATACCCGAATCCACTCATTATGCTGCTACGGGCCTGGTGACATAGATTTCATTGCTGAGTGATATTGCTTTGTACATGAGTACCACAACTACTTTATCCATTTTTCACTTTCTGTGATATTGAACTTGTACGGTAAACGAGGTTCTTGTATACAGAGGCTTCCCAAACTTTGGGGTGGCTGTGTCTTTTTGATTTTAATTTCCCTAATCTATAGGACCATAAGTGGAAGTGCACTAGGCTCTGTTGCTTTGTTTTTTAGATGTTTCAGGAAACACCATACACTTCTCCGGAGTGGCTGTTGGCAATTTACATCCCGCCCATCAGCATAACAAGGCTCCCAGTTCTCCATAGCCTGTCCTGTCTTTCTGGATTTTACACTTTTTTCAGATGGCCCTTTTGACCGGGGGGAAGTGAGACTTCATTGTAGTGCAGATTTCCTTTGCAAGCTTGCTTGGTTGGCCAAAAAGGGCGTATGCGTTTTTTCCTGAATATATTCAGGAAAAAACGCATACGCCCTTTTTGGCCAAGTGCATCACTGTGGACGTTCTGCCTCTTTACCTATGCTTGAAATGCAATTCCTGTCTACCTCCTGAAATCGGTTTCCTGCAATTCAGCCCCGCTTTCAAGTCCTCTTGGCAGCCTTACTTCAGTCTATTTTTGGACGATAGCTGTCATTTATAACTCTGTAGGTTTGTGAGTTACAGTGCCCCTGAGCTCCTTTCTTCAACTCGCTTTCTTGTGAGCTGGCCGCAACACCGCAGGATGTCTTCATTCCCTAATGTGGTTCCGGCATGGCACGCTGAGCCTTTGGTTAATTCCTCTTCCTGGTGGGAAATGAGAGTTAAATTTGCCCATCCAGACACCTCCAGCTAGTCTTTCATTGGTTCTCGCTATTCCTGTTCATCTTCCACAGAAATTGCAAACTGGGCCAAACAGGTGGTTAAAGGGACTGACTCTCCAAATGGGGAGAGTGTTAGTAAAGCGTCTGGAATGTTGCACCCGAGTACCAGGGTTCGAAAACTGAGACATATTTGAACACGTCCCCCGATCACATGGTTGATCATACTCTAGGTTCCACATGCATGTTTTAGATGAAGGAAGAATACCTTAAACCTGGGTAGTTGAAACCTGTGGAATGGGTACCATGCAATATGACTTCAAAGGGTCTTCATTTGCTCACGAAACTCTCCAATCCTATCACTGCTGTGTTTATGCCCCTGTACACATGCTTTATTCTCTTTTGGAGGCATAGCAATCCATAGGTTTTACGATACTTACTAGTCAGGTACATTCTTAGGCATTTAATATGGGGTTTTGAGTCCATTTCGTTGAGCAAGGAGTAGCTCTTGTCTATTCCATATTTGGCTTAAGGAACTTTATCTGTGCTCATTTCAATCTCTGGTTTTATGCAGCACCCCAACTCACCTTTCCCCTTAAGCAAGCATAAGTTGGTTTTCTAAATTTGAGACCCTGTTCTGTTCTGTAATTCAGTTCCTGTGTAGCCAAGTTTACATTCCGTGTATTACTGATATCTTATGATGTTCCTTTTTCTGTGTGACTTATTTCAGTTAGAATCATCATACCTGAATCCACTCATTGTGCTGGTAAGGGCCTGAAGACACAGATTTCATTGCTGAGTGATATTGCTTTGTAAGTAAATACCACAACTTTTTTATCCATTTTTCACTTTCTGCAATGTTGAACTTGTACTGTAAACGAGGTTCTTGTAAACAGAGCCATTCGAAACTTGGGGTGGCTGTGTCTTTTTGATTTTAAATTCCCTAAGCTATAGGACCATAAGTGGAAGTGACCTAGGCTCTATTGCTTTGTTTTTTAGATGTTTCAGGAAACACCATACACTTCTCCCGAGTGGTTGTTGGCAATTTACATCCCGCCCTTCAGCATAACAAGGCTCCCAGTTCTCCATGGCCTGTCCTGCCTTTTTGGATTTTACACTTTTTTCAGATGGCCCTTTTGACCGGGGGGAAGTGAGACTTCATTGTAGTGCAGATTTCCTTTGCAAGCTTGCTTGGTTGGCCAAAAAGGGCGTATGCGTTTTTTCCTGAATATATTCACGAAAAAACGCATACGCCCTTTTTGGCCAAGTGCATCATTGTGGACGTTCTGCCTCTTTTCCTATGCTTTCAATGCAATTCCAGTCTACCTCCTGAAATCGGTTTCCTGCAATTCTGCCCCGCTTTCAAGTTCTCTTGGCAGCCTTACTTCAGTATATTTTGGACGATAGCTGTCACTTATAACTCTGCAGGTTTGTGAATTACAGTGCCCCTGAGCTCCTTTCTTCAACTCGCTTTCTTTTGAGCTGGCCGCAACACCGCAGGATGGCTTCAGGCCCTAATCTGGTTCCAGTACGGCACGCTGAGCCTTTGGTTATTTCCTCTTCCTGGTGGGAAATGAGAGTTAAATTTGCCCGTCCAGACACCTCCAGCTAGCCTCTCATTGGTTCTCGCTATTCCTGCTCATCTTCCGCAGAAATTGCAAACTATGCCAAACAGGAGGTTAAAGGCGCTGACTCTCCAAGTGGGGAGAGTGTTAGTAAAGCGTCTGGAATGTTGCACCCGAGTACCAGGGGAGGAAAACTGAGACATATTTGAACACGTCTCCCGTTCACATGGTTGATCATACTCTGGGTTCCACATGCATGTTTTAGCTGAAGGAAGAATACCTTAAACCTGGAGAGTTGAGACCCGTGTAATGGGTACCATGCAATATGACTTCAAAGGGTCTTCATTTGCTCACCGAACCTCTCCAATCCTATCACTGCTGCGTTTATGCCCCTGTACACATGCTTTATTCTCTTTTGGAGGCATAGCAATCCATAGGTTTTAAGATACTTACTAGTCAGGTACATTCTTAGGCATTTAATATGGGGTTTTGAGTCCATTTCGTTGAGCAAGGAGTAGCTCTTGTCTATTCCATATTTGACTTAAGGAACTTTATCTGTGCTCATTTCAATCTCTGGTTTTATGCAGCACCCCAACTCACCTTTCCCCTTAAGCAAGCATAAGTTGGTTTTCTAAATTTGAGACCCTGTTCTGTTCTGTAATTCAGTTCCTGTGTAGCCAAGTTTACATTCCGTGTATTAGTGATATCTTATGATGTTTCTTTTTCTGTGTGACTTATTTCAGTTAGAATCATCGTAGCTGAATCCACTCATTGTGCTGCTAAGGGCCTGATGACATAGATTTCATTGCTGAGTGATATTGCTTTGTAAGTAAATACCACAACTTTTTTATCCATTTTTCACTTTCTGCGATGTTGAACTTGTACGGTAAACGAGGTTCTTGTAAACAGAGCCGTTCGAAACTTTGGGGTGGCTGTGTCTTTTTGATTTTAAATTCCCTAAGCTATAGGACCATAAGTGGAAGTGCCCTAGGCTCTGTTGCTTTGTTTTTTAGATGTTTCAGGAAACACCATACACTTCTCCCGAGTGTTTGTTGGCAATTTACATCCCGCCCTTCAGCATAACAAGGCTCCCAGTTCTCAATGGCCTGTCCTGCCTTTCTGGATTTTACACTTTTTTCAGATGGCCCTTTTGACCGGGGGGAAGTGAGACTTCATTGTAGTGCAGATTTCCTTTGCAAGCTTGCTTGGTTGGCCAAAAAGGGCGTATGCGTTTTTTCCTGAATATATTCAGGAAAAAACGCATACGCCCTTTTTGGCCAAGTGCATCATTGTGGACGTTCTGCCTCTTTTCCTATGCTTTCAATGCAATTCCAGTCTACCTCCTGAAATCGGTTTCCTGCAATTCTGCCCCGCTTTCAAGTCCTCTTGGCAACCTTACTTCAGTCTATTTTTGGACGATAGCTGTCATTTATAACTCTGCAGGTTTGTGAATTGCAGTGCCCCTGAGTTCCTTTCTTCAACTCGCTTTCTTTTGAGCTGGCCGCAACACTGCAGGATGGCTTCAGGCCCTAATCTGGTTCCGGCACGGCACACTGAGCCTTTGGTTATTTCCTCTTCCTGGTGGGAAATGAGAGTTAAATTTGCCCGTCCAGACACCTCCAGCTAGCCTCTCATTGGTTCTCGCTATTCCTGTTCATCTTCCGCAGAAATTGCAAACTGGGCCAAACAGGATGTTAAAGGCGCTGACATTCCAAGTGGGGAGAGTGTTAGTAAAGCGTCTGGAATGTTGCACCCGAGTACCAGGGGAGGAAAACTGAGACATATTTGAACACGTCTCCCATTCACATTGTTGATCATACTTGGGTTCCACATGCATGTTTTAGCTGAAGGAAGAATACCTAAAACCTGGGTAGTTGAAACCCGTGGAATGGGTACCATGCAATATGACTTCAAAGGGTCTTCATTTGCTCACTGAACCTCTCCAGTCCTATCACTGCTGCACTTATGCCCCTGTACACATGCTTGATTCTCTTTCGGAGACATAGCAATCCATAGGTTTTAAGATACTTACTAGTCAGGTACATTCTTAGGCGTTTAATATGGGGTGTTGAGTCCATTTCGTTGAGCAAGGAGTAGCTCTTGTCTATTCCATATTTGGCTTAAGGAACTTTATCTGTGCTCATTTCAATCTCTGGTTTTATGCAGCACCCCAACTCACCTTTCCCCTTAAGCAAGCATAAGTTGGTTTTCTAAATTTGAGACCCTGTTCTGTTCTGTAATTCAGTTCCTGTGTAGCCAAGTTTACATTCCGTGTATTACTGATATCTTATGATGTTTCTTTTTCTGTGTGACTTATTTCAGTTAGAATCATCATACCTGAATCCACTCATTGTGCTGCTAAGGACCTGATGACACGGATTTCATTGCTGAGTGATATTGCTTTGTAAGTAAATACCACAACTTCTTTATCCATTTTTCAATTTCTGCGATGTTGAACTTGTACTGTAAACGAGGTTCTTGTAAACAGAGGCGTCCCAAACTTTGGGGTGGCTGTGTCTTTTTGATTTTAATTTCCCTAAGCTATAGGACCATAAGTGGCAGTGCCCTAGGCTCTGTTGCTTTGTTTTTTAGATGTTTCAGGAAACACCATACACTTCTCCTGACTGTCTGTTGGTAATTTACATCCCGCCCATCAGCATAACAAGGCTCCCAGTTCTCCATGGCCTGTCCTGCCTTTCTGGATTTTACACTTTTTTCAGATGGCCCTTTTGACCGGGGGGAAGTGAGACTTCATTGTAGTGCAGATTTCCTTTGCAAGCTTGCTTGGTTGGCCAAAAAGGGCGTATGCGTTTTTTCCTGAATATATTCAGGAAAAAACGCATACGCCCTTTTTGGCCAAGTGCATCATTGTGGACGTTCTGCCTCTTTTCCTATGCTTTCAATGCAATTCCAGTCTACCTCCTGAAATCGGTTTCCTGCAATTCTGCCCCGCTTTCAAGTCCTCTTGGCAGCCTTACTTCAGTCTATTTTTGGACGATAGCTGTCATTTATAACTCTGCAGGTTTGTGAATTGCAGTGCCCCTGAGCTCCTTTCTTCAACTCGCTTTCTTGTGACCTGGCCGCAACACCGCAGGATGGCTTCAGGCCCTAATCTTGTTCCGGCCCGGCATGCTGAGCCTTTGGTTAATTCCTCTTCCTGGTGGGAAATGAGAGTTAAATTTGCCCGTCCAGACACCTCCAGCTAGCCTCTCATTGGTTCTCGCTATTCCTGTTCATCTTCCGCAGAAATTGCAAACTGGGCCAAACAGGATGTTAAAGGCGCTGACATTCCAAGTGGGGAGAGTGTTAGTAAAGCGTCTGGAATGTTTCACCCGAGTACCAGGGGAGGAAAACTGAGACATATTTGAACACGTCTCCCATTCACATTGTTGATCATACTTGGGTTCCACATGCATGTTTTAGCTGAAGGAAGAATACCTAAAACCTGGGTAGTTGAAACCCGTGGAATGGGTACCATGCAATATGACTTCAAAGGGTCTTCATTTGCTCACTGAACCTCTCCAGTCCTATCACTGCTGCATTTATGCCCCTGTACACATGCTTGATTCTCTTTCGGAGACATAGCAATCCATAGGTTTTAAGATACTTACTAGTCAGGTACATTCTTAGGCGTTTAATATGGGGTGTTGAGTCCATTTCGTTGAGCAAGGAGTAGCTCTTGTCTATTCCATATTTGGCTTAAGGAACTTTATCTGTGCTCATTTCAATCTCTGGTTTTATGCAGCACCCCAACTCACCTTTCCCCTTAAGCAAGCATAAGTTGGTTTTCTAAATTTGAGACCCTGTTCTGTTCTGTAATTCAGTTCCTGTGTAGCCAAGTTTACATTCCGTGTATTACTGATATCTTATGATGTTTCTTTTTCTGTGTGACTTATTTCAGTTAGAATCATCATACCTGAATCCACTCATTGTGCTGCTAAGGACCTGATGACACAGATTTCATTGCTGAGTGATATTGCTTTGTAAGTAAATACCACAACTTCTTTATCCATTTTTCAATTTCTGCGATGTTGAACTTGTACTGTAAACGAGGTTCTTGTAAACAGAGGCGTCCCAAACTTTGGGGTGGCTGTGTCTTTTTGATTTTAATTTCCCTAAGCTATAGGACCATAAGTGGCAGTGCCCTAGGCTCTGTTGCTTTGTTTTTTAGATGTTTCAGGAAACACCATACACTTCTCCTGACTGTCTGTTGGCAATTTACATCCCGCCCATCAGCATAACAAGGCTCCCAGTTCTCCATGGCCTGTCCTGCCTTTCTGGATTTTACACTTTTTTCAGATGGCCCTTTTGACCGGGGGGAAGTGAGACTTCATTGTAGTGCAGATTTCCTTTGCAAGCTTGCTTGGTTGGCCAAAAAGGGCGTATGCGTTTTTTCCTGAATATATTCAGGAAAAAACGCATACGCCCTTTTTGGCCAAGTGCATCATTGTGGACGTTCTGCCTCTTTTCCTATGCTTTCAATGCAATTCCAGTCTACCTCCTGAAATCGGTTTCCTGCAATTCTGCCCCGCTTTCAAGTCCTCTTGGCAGCCTTACTTCAGTCTATTTTTGGACGATAGCTGTCATTTATAACTCTGCAGGTTTGTGAATTGCAGTGCCCCTGAGCTCCTTTCTTCAACTCGCTTTCTTGTGACCTGGCCGCAACACCGCAGGATGGCTTCAGGCCCTAATCTTGTTCCGGCCCGGCATGCTGAGCCTTTGGTTAATTCCTCTTCCTGGTGGGAAATGAGAGTTAAATTTGCCCGTCCAGACACCTCCAGCTAGCCTCTCATTGGTTCTCGCTATTCCTGTTCATCTTCCGCAGAAATTGCAAACTGGGCCAAACAGGAGGTTAAAGGGACTGACTCTCCAAGTCGACAGAGTGTTAGTAAAGCGTCTGGAATGTTGCACCCGAGTACCAGGGGAGGAAAACTGAGACATATTTGAACACGTCTCCCATTCACATGGTTGATCATACTATGGGTTCCACATGCATGTTTTAGCTGAAGGAAGAATACCTTAAACCTGGAGAGTTGAGACCCGTGGAATGGGTATCATGCAATATGACTTTAAAGGGTCTTCATTTGCTCACCGAACCTCTCCAATCCTATCACTGCTGCGTTTATGCCCCTGTACACATGCTTGATTCTCTTTTGGAGGCATAGCAATCCATAGGTTTTAAGATACTTACTAGTCAGGTACATTCTTAGGCGTTTAATATGGGGTTTTGAGTCCATTTCGTTGAGCAAGGAGTAGCTCTTGTCTATTCCATATTTGGCTTAAGGAACTTTATCTGTGCTCATTTCAATCTCTGGTTTTATGCAGCACCCCAACTCACCTTTCCCCTTAAGCAAGCATAAGTTGGTTTTCTAAATTTGAGACCCTGTTCTGTTTTGGAATGCAATTCCTCTGTAGCCAAGGTTACATTCCGTGTATTAGTGATATCTTACGATGTTTCTTTTTCTGTGTGACTTATTTCAGTTAGAATCATCGTACCTGAATCCACTCATTATGCTGCTACGGGCCTGATGACATAGATTTCATTGCTGAGTGATACTGCATTGTACGTAAGTACCACAAGTTCTTTATCCATTTTTCACTTTCTGTGATATTGAACTTGTACGGTAAACGAGGTTCTTGTAAACGGAGGCGTCCCAAACTTTGGGGTGGCTGTGTCTTTTTGATTTTAATTTCCCTAAGCTATAGGACCATAAGTGGAAGTGCCCTAGGCTCTGTTGCTTTGTTTTTTAGATGTTTCAGGAAACACCATACACTTTTCCTGAGTGTCTGTTGGCAATTTACATCCCGCCCATCAGCATAACAAGGCTCCCAGTTCTCTATGGCCTGTTGCCTTTCTGGATTTTACACTTTTTTCAGATGGCCCTTTTGACCGGGGGGAAGTGAGACTTCATTGTAGTGCAGATTTCCTTTGCAAGCCTGCTTGGTTGGCCAAAAAGGGCGTATGCGTTTTTTCCTGAATATATTCAGGAAAAAACGCATACGCCCTTTTTGGCCAAGTGCATCATTGTGGACGTTCTGCCTCTTTTCCTATGCTTTCAATGCAATTCCAGTCTACCTCCTGAAATCGGTTTCCTGCAATTCTGCCCCGCTTTCAAGTCCTCTTGGCAGCCTTACTTCAGTCTATTTTTGGACGATAGCTGTCATTTATAACTCTGCAGGTTTGTGAATTACAGTGCCCCTGAGCTCCTTTCTTCAACTCGCTTTCTTGTGACCTGGCCGCAACACCGCAGGATGGCTTCAGGCCCTAATCTGGTTCCGGCACGGCATGCTGAGCCTTTGGTTATTTCCTCTTCCTGGTGGGAAATGAGAGTTAAATTTGCCCGTCCAGACACCTCCAGCTAGCCTCTCATTGGTTCTCGCTATTCCTGTTCATCTTCCGCAGAAATTGCAAACTGGGCCAAACAGGAGGTTAAAGGGACTGACTCTCCAAGTCGGGAGAGTGTTAGTAAAGCGTCTGGAATGTTGCACCCGAGTACCAGGGGAGGAAAACTGAGACATATTTGAATACGTCTACCGTTCACATGGTTGATCATACTCTGGGTTCCACATGCATGTTTTAGCTGAAGGAAGAATACCTTAAACCTGGAGAGTTGAGACCCGTGTAATGGGTACCATGCAATATGACTTCAAAGGGTCTTCATATGCTCACCGAACCTCTCCAATCCTATCACTGCTGCGTTTATGCCCCTGTACACATGCTTGATTCTCTTTCGGAGACATAGCAATCCATAGGTTTTAAGATACTTACTAGTCAGGTACATTCTTAGGCATTTAATATGGGGTGTTGAGTCCATTTCATTGAGCAAGGAGTAGCTCTTGTCTATTCCATATTTGGCTTAAGGAACTTTATCTGTGCTCATTTCAATCTCTGGTTTTATGCAGCACCCCAACTCACCTTTCCCCTTAAGCAAGCATAAGTTGGTTTTCTAAATTTGAGACCCTGTTCTGTTCTGTAATTCAGTTCCTGTGTAGCCAAGTTTACATTCCGTGTATTAGTGATATCTTATGATGTTTCTTTTTCTGTGTGACTTATTTCAGTTAGAATCATCGTACCTGAATCCACTCATTGTGCTGCTAAGGGCCTGATGACACAGATTTCATTGCTGAGTGATACTGCATTGTACGTAAGTACCAAAAGTTCTTTATCCATTTTTCACTTTCTGTGATATTGAACTTGTACAGTAAATGAGGTTCTTGTAAATGGAGGCGTCCCAAACTTTGGGGTGGCTGTGTCTTTTTGATTTTAATTTCCCTAAGCTATAGGACCATAAGTGGAAGTGCCCTAGGCTCTGTTGCTTTGTTTTTTAGATGTTTCAGGAAACACCATACACTTCTCCTGAGTGTCTGTTGGCAATTTACATCCCGCCCATCAGCATAACAAGGCTCCCAGTTCTCCATGGCCTGTCCTGTCTTTCTGGATTTTACACTTTTTTCAGATGGCCCTTTTGACCGGGGGGAAGTGAGACTTCATTGTAGTGCAGATTTCCTTTGCAAGCTTGCTTGGTTGGCCAAAAAGGGCGTATGCGTTTTTTCCTGAATATATTCAGGAAAAAACGCATACGCCCTTTTTGGCCAAGTGCATCATTGTGGACGTTCTGCCTCTTTTCCTATGCTTTCAGTGCAATTCCAGTCTACCTCCTGAAATCGGTTTCCTGCAATTCTGCCCCGCTTTCAAGTCCTCTTGGCAGCCTTACTTCAGTCTATTTTTGGACGATAGCTGTCATTTATAACTCTGCAGGTTTGTGAATTACAGTGCCCCTGAGCTCCTTTCTTCAACTCGCTTTCTTGTGACCTGGCCGCAACGCCGCAGGATGGCTTCAGGCCCTAATCTGGTTCTGGCACGGCACGCTGAGCCTTTGGTTAATTCCTCTTCCTGGTGGGAAATGAGAGTTAAATTTGCCCATCCAGACACCTCCAGCTAGTCTCTCATTGGTTCTCGCTATTCCTGTTCATCTTCCACAGAAATTGCAAACTGGGCCAAACAGGAGGTTAAAGGGACTGACTCTCCAAGTGGGGAGAGTGTTAGTAAAGCGTCTGGAATGTTGCACCCGAGTATCAGGGTACAAAAACTGAGACATATTTGAACACGTCTCCCGATCACATGGTTGATCATACTCTAGGTTCCACATGCATGTTTTAGATGAAGGAAGAATACCTAAAACCTGGGTAGTTGAAACCCGTGGAATGGGTACCATGCAATATGACTTCAAAGGGTCTTCATTTGCTCACCAAACCTCTCCAATCCTATCAGTGCTGCGTTTATGCCCCTGTACACACGCTTGATTGTCTTTTGGAGACATAGCAATCCATAGGTTTTAAGATACTTACTAGTCAGGTACATTCTTAGGCGTTTAATATGGGGTGTTGAGTCCATTTCGTTGAGCAAGGAGTAGCTCTTGTCTATTCCATATTTGGCTTAAGGAACTTTATCTGTGCTCATTTCAATCTCTGGTTTTATGCAGCACCCCAACTCACCTTTCCCCTTAAGCAAGCATAAGTTGGTTTTCTAAATTTGAGACCCTGTTCTGTTTTGGAATGCAGTTCCTGTGTAGCCAAGTTTACATTCCGTGTATTAGTGATATCTTATGATGTTTCTTTTTCTGTGTGACTTATTTCAGTTAGAATCATCGTACCTTAATCCACTCATTATGCTGCTACGGGCCTGATGAGATAGATTTCATTGCTGAGTGATACTGCATTGTACGTAAGTACCACAAGTTCTTTATCCATTTTTCACTTTCTGCGATGTTGAACTTGTACTGTAAACAAGGTTCTTGTAAACAGAGGCGTTCCAAACTTTGGGGTGGCTGTGTCTTTTTGATTTTAATTTCCCTAAGCTATAGGACCATAAGTGGAAGTGCCCTAGGCTCTGTTGCTTTGTTTTTTAGATGTTTCAGGAAACACCATACACTTCTCCCGAGTGGTTGTTGGCAATTTACATCCCGCCCATCAGCATAACAAGGCTCCCAGTTCTCCATGGCCTGTCCTGCCTTTCTGGATTTTACACTTTTTTCAGATGGCCCTTTTGACCGGGGGGAAGTGAGACTTCATTGTAATGCAGATTTCCTTTGCAAGCTTGCTTGGTTGGCCAAAAAGGGCGTATGCGTTTTTTCCTGAATATATTCAGGAAAAAACGCATACGCCCTTTTTGGCCAAGTGCATCATTGTGGACGTTCTGCCTCTTTTCCTATGCTTTCAATGCAATTCCAGTCTACCTCCTGAAATCGGTTTCCTGCAATTCTGCCCCGCTTTCAAGTCCTCTTGGCAGCCTTACTTCAGTCTATTTTTGGACGATTGCTGTCATTTATAACTCTGCAGGTTTGTGAATTACAGTGCCCCTGAGCTCGTTTCTTCAACTCGCTTTCTTGTGACCTGGCCGCAACACCGCAGGATGGCTTCAGGCCCTAATCAGGTTCCGGCACGGCACGCTGAGCCTTTGGTTATTTCCTCTTCCTGGTGGGAAATGAGAGTTAAATTTGCCCGTCAAGACACCTCCAGCTAGCCTCTCATTGGTTCTCGCTATTCCTGTTCATCTTCCGCAGAAATTGCAAACTGTGCCAAACAGGAGGTTAAAGGCGCTGACTCTCCAAGTGGGGAGAGTGTTAGTAAAGCGTCTGGAATGTTGCACCCGAGTACCAGGGGAGGAAAACTGAGACATATTTGAACACGTCTCCCGATCACATGGTTGATCATACTTGGGTTCCACATGCATGTTTTAGCTGAAGGAAGAATACCTAAAACCTGGGTAGTTGAAACCCGTGGAATGGGTACCATGCAATATGACTTCAAAGGGTCTTCATTTGCTCACCGAACCTCTCCAATCCTATCACTGCTGCGTTTATGCCCCTGTACACATGCTTGATTCTCTTTCGGAGACATAGCAATCCATAGGTTTTAAGATACTTACTAGTCAGGTACATTCTTAGGCGTTTAATATGGGGTGTTGAGTCCATTTCGTTGAGCAAGGAGTAGCTCTTGTCTATTCCATATTTGGCCTAAGGAACTTTATCTGTGCTCATTTCAATCTCTGGTTTTATGCAGCACCCCAACTCACCTTTCCCCTTAAGCAAGCATAAGTTGGTTTTCTAAATTTGAGACCCTGTTCTGTTCTGTAATTCAGTTCCTGTGTAGCCAAGTTTACATTCCGTGTATTACTGATATCTTATGATGTTTCTTTTTCTGTGTGACTTATTTCAGTTAGAATCATCATACCTGAATCCACTCATTGTGCTGCTAAGGGCCTGATGACACAGATTTCATTGCTGAGTGATATTGCTTTGTAAGTAAATAGCATAACTTCTTTATCCATTTTTCACTTTCTGCGATGTTGAACTTGTACTGTAAACGAGGTTCTTGTAAACAGAGCCGTTCCAAACTTTGGGGTGGCTGTGTCTTTTTGATTTTAATTTCCCTAAGCTATAGGACCATAAGTGGAAGTGCCCTAGGCTCTGTTTCTTTGTTTTTTAGATGTTTCAGGAAACACCATACACTTCTCCCGAGTGGTTGTTGGCAATTTACATCCCGCCCATCAGCATAACAAGGCTCCCAGTTCTCCATGGCCTGTCCTGCCTTTCTGGATTTTACACTTTTTTCAAATGGGCCTTTTGACCGGGGGGAAGTGAGACTTCATTGTAGTGCAGATTTCCTTTGCAAGCTTGCTTGGTTGGCCAAAAAGGGCGTATGCGTTTTTTCCTGAATATATTCAGGAAAAAACGCATACGCCCTTTTTGGCCAAGTGCATCATTGTGGACGTTCGGCCTCTTTTCCTATGCTTTCAAAGCAATTCCAGTCTACCTCCTGAAATCGGTTTCCTGCAATTCTGCCCCGCTTTCAAGTCCTCTTGGCAGCCTTACTTCAGTCTATTTTTGGACGATAGCTGTCATTTATAACTCTGCAGGTTTGTGAATTACAGTGCCCCTGAGCTCCTTTCTTCAACTCGCTTTCTTGTGACCTGGCCGCAACACCGCAGGATGGCTTCAGGCCCTAATCTGGTTCCGGCACGGCATGCTGAGCCTTTGGTTATTTCCTCTTCCTGGTGGGAAATGACAGTTAAATTTGCCCGTTCAGAGACCTCCAGCTAGTCTCTCATTGGTTCTCGCTATTCCTGTTCATCTTCCGCAGAAATTGCAAACTGGACCGAAAAGGAGGTTAAAGGGACTGACTCTCCAAGTCGGGAGAGTGTTAGTAAAGCGTCTGGAATGTTGCACCCGAGTACCAGGTGAGGAAAACTGAGACATATTTGAACACGTCTCCCGTTCACATGGTTGATCATACTCTGGGTTCCACATGCATGTTTTAGCTGAAGGAAGAATACCTAAAACCTGGGTAGTTGAAACCCGTGGAATGGGTACCATGCAATATGACTTCAAAGGGTCTTCATTTGCTCACCGAACCTCTCCAACCCTATCACTGCTGCGTTTATGCCCCTGTACACACACTTGATTCTCTTTTGGAGACATAGTAATCCATAGGTTTTAAGATACTTACTAGTCAGGTACATTCTTAGGCGTTTAATATGGGGTGTTGAGTCCATTTCATTGAGCAAGGAGTAGCTCTTGTCTATTCCATATTTGGCTTAAGGAACTTTATCTGTGCTCATTTCAATCTCTGGTTTTATGCAGCACCCAAACTCACCTTTACCCTTAAGCAAGCATAAGTTGGTTTTCTAAATTTGAGACCCTGTTCTGTTTTGGAATGCAGTTCCTGTGTAGCCAAGGTTACATTCCGTGTATTACTGATATCTTATGATGTTTCTTTTTCTGAGTGACTTATTTCAGTTAGAATCATCGTACCTGAATCCACTCATTATGCTGCTACGGGCCTGATGACATAGATTTCATTGCTGAGTGATATTGCTTTGTAAGTGAATACCACAACTTCTTTATCCATTTTTCACTTTCTGCGATGTTGAACTTGTACTGTAAACGATGTTCTTGTAAACAGAGCCGTTCCAAACTTTGGGGTGGCTGTGTCTTTTTGATTTTAATTTCCTTAATCTATAGGACCATAAGTGGAAGTGCCCTAGGTTCTGTTGCTTTGTTTTTTAGATGTTTCAGGAAACACCATACACTTCTCCCGAGTGGTTGTTGGCAATTTACATCCCGCCCATCAGGATAACAAGGCTCCCAGTTCTCCATGGCCTGTCCTGCCTTTCTGGATTTTACACTTTTTTCAGATGGCCCTTTTGACCAGGGGGAAGTGAGACTTCATTGTAGTGCAGATTTCCTTTGCAAGCTTGCTTGGTTGGCCAAAAAGGGCGTATGCGTTTTTCCTGAATATATTCAGGAAAAAACGCATACGCCCTTTTTGGCCAAGTGCATCATTGTGGACCTTAGGCCTCTTTTCCTATGCTTTCAATGCAATTCCAGTCTACCTCCTGAAATCGGTTTCCTGCAATTCTGCCCTGCTTTCAAGTCCTCTTGGCAGCCTTACTTCTGTCTATTTTTGGACAATAGCTGTCATTTATAACTCTGCAGGTTTGTGAATTACAGTGCCCCTGAGCTCCTTTCTTCAACTCGCTTTCTTGTGAGCTGGCCGCAACACCGCAGGATGGCTTCAGGCCCTAATCTGGTTCCGGCACGGCACGCTGAGCATTTGGTTAATTCCTCTTCCTGGTGGGAAATGAGAGTTAAATTTGCCCGTCCAGACACCTCCAGCTAGTCTCTCATTGGTTCTCGCTATTCCTGTTCATCTTCCGCAGAAATTGCAAACTGGGCCAAACAGGAGGTTAAAGGGACTGACTCTCCAAGTCGGGAGAGTGTTAGTAAAGCGTCTGGAATGTTGCACCGAAGTACCAGGTGAGGAAAACTGAGACATATTTGAACACGTCTCCCGTTCACATGGTTGATCATACTCTGGGTTCCACATGCATGTTTTAGCTGAAGGAAGAATACCTAAAACCTGGGTAGTTGAAACCCGTGGAATAGGTACCATGCAATATGACTTCAAAGGGTCTTCATTTGCTCACCGAACCTCTCCAACCCTATCACTCCTGCGTTTATGCCCCTGTACACACGCTTGATTCTCTTTTGAAGACATAGCAATCCATAGGTTTTAAGATACTTACTAGTCAGGTACATTCTTAGGCGTTTAATATGGGGTGTTGAGTCCATTTCATTGAGCAAGGAGTAGCTCTTGTCTATTCCATATTTGGCTTAAGGAACTTTATTTGTGCTCATTTCAATCTCTGGTTTTATGCAGCACCCCAACTCACCTTTCCCCTTAAGCAAGCATAAGTTGGTTTTCTAAATTTGAGACCCTGTTCTGTTTTGGAATGCAGTTCCTGTGTAGCCAAGTTTCCATTCCGTGTATTAGTGATATCTTATGATGTTTCTTTTTCTGTGTGACTTATTTCAGTTAGAATCATCGTACCTGAATCCACTAATTATGCTGCTACGGGCCTGATGACATAGATTTCATTGCTGAGTGATACTGCATTGTACGTAAGTACCACAAGTTCTTTATCCATTTTTCACTTTCTGTGATATTGAACTTGTACAGTAAACGAGGTTCTTGTAAACGGAGGCGTCCCAAACTTTGGGGTGGCTGTGTCTTTTTGATTTTAATTTCCCTAAGCTATAGGACCATAAGTGGAAGTGCCCTAGGCTCTGTTGCTTTGTTTTTTAGATGTTTCAGGAAACACCATACACTTCTCCTGAGTGTCTGTTGGCAGTTTACATCCCGCCCATCAGCATAACAAGGCTCCCAGTTCTCAATGGCCTGTTGCCTTTCTGGATTTTACACTTTTTTCAGATGGCCCTTTTGACCGGGGGGAAGTGAGACTTCATTGTAGTGCAGATTTCCTTTGCAAGCTTGCTTGGTTGGCCAAAAAGGGCGTATGCGTTTTTTCCTGAATATATTCAGGAAAAAACGCATATGCCCTTTTTGGCCAAGTGCATCATTGTGGACGTTCTGCCTCTTTTCCTATGCTTTCAATGCAATTCCAGTCTACCTCCTGAAATCGGTTTCCTGCAATTCTGCCCCGCTTTCAAGTCCTCTTGGCAGCCTTACTTCAGTCTATTTTTGGACGATAGCTGTCATTTATAACTCTGCAGGTTTGTGAATTACAGTGCCCCTGAGCTCGTTTCTTCAACTCGCTTTCTTGTGACCTGGCCACAACACCGCAGGATGGCTTCAGGCCCTAATCTGGTTCGGGCCCGGCATGCTGAGCCTTTGGTTAATTCCTCTTCCTGGTGGGAAATGAGAGTTAAATTTGCCCGTCCAGACACCTCCAGCTAGCCTCTCATTGGTTCTCGCTATTCCTGTTCATCTTCCGCAGAAATTGCAAACTGGGCCAAACAGGAGGTTAAAGGGACTGACTCTCCAAGTCGGGGGAGTGTTAGTAAAGCGTGTGGAATGTTGCACCCGAGTACCAGGGGAGGAAAACTGAGACATATTTGAACACGTCTCCCGTTCACATGGTTGATCATACTCTGGGTTCCATGTGCATGTTTTAGCTGAAGGAAGAATACCTTAAACCTGGAGAGTTGAGACCCGTGGAATGGGTACCATGCAATATGACTTCAAAGGGTCTTCATATGCTCACCGAACCTCTCCAATCCTATCACTGCTGCGTTTATGCCCCTGTACACATGCTTGATTCTCTTTCGGAGACATAGCAATCCATAGGTTTTAAGATACTTACTAGTCAGGTACATTCTTAGGCGTTTAATATGCGGTGTTGAGTCCATTTCGTTGAGCAAGGAGTAGCTCTTGTCTATTCCATATTTGGCTTAAGGAACTTTATCTGTGCTCATTTCAATCTCTGGTTTTATGCAGCACCCCAACTCACCTTTCCCCTTAAGCAAGCATAAGTTCGTTTTCTAAATTTGAGACCCTGTTCTGTTCTGTAATTCAGTTCCTGTGTAGCGAAGTTTCCATTCCGTGTATTACTGATATCTTATGATGTTTCTTTTTCTGTGTGACTTATCTCAGTTAGAATCATCATACCTGAATCCACTCATTGTGCTGCTAAGGGCCTGATGACATAGATTTCATTGCTGCGTGATATTGCTATGTAAGTAAATACCACAACTTCTTTATCCATTTTTTACTTTCTGCGATGTTGAACTTGTACTGTAAACGAGGTTCTTGTAAACAGAGGCATCCCAAACTTTGGGGTGGCTGTGTCTTTTTGATTTTAATTTCCCTAAGCTATAGGACCATAAGTGGCAGTGCCCTAGGCTCTGTTGCTTTGTTTTTTAGATGTTTCAGGAAACACCATACACTTCTCCCGAGTGTCTGTTGGCAATTTACATCCCGCCCATCAGCATAACAAGGCTCCCAGTTCTCCATGGCCTGTCCTGCCTTTCTGGATTTTATACTTTTTTCAGATGGCCCTTTTGACCGGGGGGAAGTGAGACTTCATTGTAGTGCAGATTTCCTTTGCAAGCTTGCTTGGTTGGCCAAAAAGGGCGTATGCGTTTTTTCCTGAATATATTCAGGAAAAAACGCATACGCCCTTTTTGGCCAAGTGCATCATTGTGGACGTTCTGCCTCTTTTCCTATGCTTTCAATGCAATTCCAGTCTACCTCCTGAAATCGGTTTCCTGCAATTCTGCCCCGCTTTCAAGTCCTCTTGGCAGCCTTACTTCAGTCTATTTTTGGACGATAGCTGTCATTTATAACTCTGCAGGTTTGTGAATTACAGTGCCCCTGAGCTCCTTTCTTCAACTCGCTTTCTTTTGAGCTGGCCGCAACACCGCAGGATGGCTTCAGGCCCTAATCTGGTTCCGGTACGGCACGCTGAGCCTTTGGTTATTTCCTCTTCCTGGTGGGAAATGAGAGTTAAATTTGCCCGTCCAGACACCTCCAGCTAGCCTCTCATTGGTTCTCGCTATTCCTGTTCATCTTCCGCAGAAATTGCAAACTGGGCCAAACAGGAGGTTAAAGGCGCTGACTCTCCAAGTGGGGAGAGTGTTAGTAAAGCGTCTGGAATGTTGCACCCGAGTACCAGGGTACGAAAACTGAGACATATTTGAACATGTCTCCCGATCACATGGTTGATCATACTCTGGGTTCCACATGCATGTTTTAGCTGAAGGAAGAATACCTAAAACCTGGGTAGTTGAAACCCGTGGAATGGGTACCATGCAATATGACTTCAAAGGGTCTTCATTTGCTCACTGAACATCTCCAATCCTATCACTGCTGCGTTTATGCCCCTGTACACATGCTTGATTCTCTCTCGGAGACATAGCAATCCATAGGTTTTAAGATACTTACTAGTCAGGTACATTCTTAGGCATTTAATATGCGGTGTTGAGTCCATTTCGTTGAGCAAGGAGTAGCTCTTGTCTATTCCATATTTGGCTTAAGGAACTTTATCTGTGCTCATTTCAATCTCTGGTTTTATGCAGCACCCCAACTCACCTTTCCCCTTAAGCAAGCATAAGTTGGTTTTCTAAATTTGAGACCCTGTTCTGTTCTGTAATTCAGTTCCTGTGTAGCCAAGTTTACATTCCGTGTATTACTGATATCTTATGATGTTTCTTTTTCTGTGTGACTTATTTCAGTTAGAATCATCGTACCTGAATCCACTCATGATGCTGCTACGGGCCTGATGACATAGATTTCATTGCTGAGTGATACTGCATTGTACGTAAGTACCACAAGTTCTTTATCCATTTTTCACTTTCTGTGATATTGAACTTGTATGGTAAACGAGGTTCTTGTAAACAGAGGCGTCCCAAACTTTGGGGTGGCTGTGTCTTTTTGATTTTAATTTCCCTAAGCTACAGGACCATAAGTGGAAGTGCCCTAGGCTCTGTTGTTTTGTTTTTTAGATGTTTCAGGAAACACCATACACTTCTCCCGAGTGTCTGTTGGCAATTTACATCCCGCCCATCAGCATAACAAGGCTCCCAGTTCTCCATGGCCTGTCCTGCCTTTCTGGATTTTACCCTTTTTTCAGATGGCCCTTTTGACCGGGGGGAAGTGAGACTTCATTGTAGTGCAGATTTCCTTTGCAAGCTTGCTTGGTTGGCCAAAAAGGGCGTATGCGTTTTTTCCTGAATATATTCAGGAAAAAACGCATACGCCCTTTTTGGCCAAGTGCATCATTGTGGACGTTCTGCCTCTTTTCCTATGCTTTCAATGCAATTCCAGTCTACCTCCTGAAATCGGTTTCCTGCAATTCTGCCCCGCTTTCAAGTCCTCTTGGCAGCCTTACTTCAGTCTATTTTTGGACGATAGCTGTCATTTATAACTCTGCAGGTTTGTGAATTACAGTGCCCCTGAGCTCCTTTCTTCAACTCGCTTTCTTGTGACCTGGCCGCAACACCGCAGGATGGCTTCAGGCCCTAATCTGGTTCCGGCACGGCACGCTGAGCCTCTGGTTATTTCCTCTTCCTGGTGGGAAATGAGAGTTAAATTTGCCCGTCCAGACACCTCCAGCTAGTCTCTCATTGGTTCTCGCTATTCCTGTTCATCTTCCGCAGAAATTGCAAACTGGGCCAAACAGGAGGTTAAAGGCGCTGACTCTCCAAGTGGGGAGAGTGTTAGTAAAGCGTCTGGAATGTTGCACCCGAGTACCAGGGGAGGAAAACTGAGACATATTTGAACACGTCTCCCGATCACATGGTTGATCATACTCTGGGTTCCACATGCATGTTTTAGCTGAAGGAAGAATACCTAAAACCTGGGTAGTTGAAACCCGTGGAATGGGTACCATGCAATATGACTTCAAAGGGTCTTCATTTGCTCACCGAACCTCTCCAATCCTATCACTGCTGCGTTTATGCCCCTGTACACATGCTTGATTCTCTTTCGGAGACATAGCAATCCCTAGGTTTTAAGATACTTACTAGTCAGGTACATTCTTAGGCGTTTAATATGCGGTGTTGAGTCCATTTCTTTGAGCAAGGAGTAGCTCTAGTCT
Source organism: Delphinus delphis (assembly GCF_949987515.2). Lineage (NCBI taxonomy): Eukaryota > Metazoa > Chordata > Mammalia > Artiodactyla > Delphinidae > Delphinus > Delphinus delphis. The sequence continues at coordinate 679,675 of NC_082685.1, read as the reverse complement.
ATTCCATATTTGACTTAAGGAACTTTATCTGTGCTCATTTCAATCTCTGGTTTTATGCAGCACCCCAACTCACCTTTACCCTTAAGCAAGCATAAGTTGGTTTTCTAAATTTGAGACCCTGTTCTGTTCTGTAATTCAGTTCCTGTGTAGCCAAGTTTACATTCCGTGTATTACTGATATCTTATGATGTTTCTTTTTCTGTGTCACTTATTTCAGTTAGAATCATCATACCTGAATCCACTCATTGTGCTGCTAAGGGCCTGATGACACAGATTTCATTGCTGAGTGATATTGCTTTGTAAGTAAATACCACAACTTCTTTCTCCATTTTTCACTTTCTGCGATGTTGAACTTGTACTGTAAATGAGGTTCTTGTAAACAGAGGCGTCCCAAACTTTGGGGTGGCTGTGTCTTTTTGATTTTAAATTCCCTAATCTATGGGACCATAAGTGGAAGTGCCCTAGGCTCTGTTGCTTTGTTTTTTAGATGTTTCAGGAAACACCATACACTTCTCCCGAGTGGTTGTTGGCAATTTACATCCCGCCCTTCAGCATAACAAGGTTCCCTGTTCTCCATGGCCTGTCCTGCCTTTCTGGATTTTACACTTTTTTCAGATGGCCCTTTTGACCGGGGGGAAGTGAGACTTCATTGTAGTGCAGATTTCCTTTGCAAGCTTGCTTGGTTGGCCAAAAAGGGCGTATGCGTTTTTTCCTGAATATATTCAGGAAAAAACGCATACGCCCTTTTTGGCCAAGTGCATCATTGTGGACGTTCTGCCTCTTTTCCTATGCTTTCAATGCAATTCCAGTCTACCTCCTGAAATGGGTTTCCTGCAATTCTGCACCGCTTTCAAGTCCTCTTGGCAGCCTTACTTCAGTCTATTTTTGGACGATAGCTGTCATTTATAACTCTGCAGGTTTGTGAATTACAGTGCCCCTGAGCTCCTTTCTTCAACTCGCTTTCTTGTGACCTGGCCGCAACACCGCAGGATGGCTTCAGGCCCTAATCTGGTTTCGGCCCGGCATGCTGAGCCTTTGGTTAATTCCTCTTCCTGGTGGGAAATGAGAGTTAAATTTGCCCGTCCAGACACCTGCAGCTAGCCTCTCATTGGTTCTCGCTATTCCTGTTCATCTTCCTCAGAAATTGCAAACTGTGCCAAACAGGAGGTTAAAGGCGCTGACTCTCCAAGTGGGGAGAGTGTTAGTAAAGCGTCTGGAATGTTGCACCCGAGTACCAGGGGAGGAAAACTGAGACATATTTGAACACGTCTCCCGATCACATGGTTGATCATACTTGGGTTCCACATGCATGTTTTAGCTGAAGGAAGAATACCTAAAACCTGGGTAGTTGAAACCCGTGGAATGGGTACCATGCAATATGACTTCAAAGGGTCTTCATTTGCTCACCGAACCTCTCCAATCCTATCACTGCTGCGTTTATGCCCCTGTACACATGCTTGATTCTCTTTCGGAGACATAGCAATCCATAGGTTTTAAGATACTTACTAGTCAGGTACATTCTTAGGCGTTTAATATGGGGTGTTGAGTCCATTTCGTTGAGCAAGGAGTAGCTCTTGTCTATTCCATATTTGGCCTAAGGAACTTTATCTGTGCTCATTTCAATCTCTGGTTTTATGCAGCACCCCAACTCACCTTTCCCCTTAAGCAAGCATAAGTTGGTTTTCTAAATTTGAGACCCTGTTCTGTTCTGTAATTCAGTTCCTGTGTAGCCAAGTTTACATTCCGTGTATTACTGATATCTTATGATGTTTCTTTTTCTGTGTGACTTATTTCAGTTAGAATCATCATACCTGAATCCACTCATTGTGCTGCTAAGGGCCTGATGACACAGATTTCATTGCTGAGTGATATTGCTTTGTAAGTAAATAGCACAACTTCTTTATCCATTTTTCACTTTCTGCGATGTTGAACTTGTACTGTAAACGAGGTTCTTGTAAACAGAGCCGTTCCAAACTTTGGGGTGGCTGTGTCTTTTTGATTTTAATTTCCCTAAGCTATAGGACCATAAGTGGAAGTGCCCTAGGCTCTGTTTCTTTGTTTTTTAGATGTTTCAGGAAACACCATACACTTCTCCCGAGTGGTTGTTGGCAATTTACATCCCGCCCATCAGCATAACAAGGCTCCCAGTTCTCCATGGCCTGTCCTGCCTTTCTGGATTTTACACTTTTTTCAAATGGGCCTTTTGACCGGGGGGAAGTGAGACTTCATTGTAGTGCAGATTTCCTTTGCTAGCTTGCTTGGTTGGCCAAAAAGGGCGTATGCGTTTTTTCCTGAATATATTCAGGAAAAAACGCATACGCCCTTTTTGGCCAAGTGCATCATTGTGGACGTTCGGCCTCTTTTCCTATGCTTTCAAAGCAATTCCAGTCTACCTCCTGAAATCGGTTTCCTGCAATTCTGCCCCGCTTTCAAGTCCTCTTGGCAGCCTTACTTCAGTCTATTTTTGGACGATAGCTGTCATTTATAACTCTGCAGGTTTGTGAATTACAGTGCCCCTGAGCTCCTTTCTTCAACTCGCTTTCTTGTGACCTGGCCGCAACACCGCAGGATGGCTTCAGGCCCTAATCTGGTTCCGGCACGGCATGCTGAGCCTTTGGTTATTTCCTCTTCCTGGTGGGAAATGACAGTTAAATTTGCCCGTTCAGAGACCTCCAGCTAGTCTCTCATTGGTTCTCGCTATTCCTGTTCATCTTCCGCAGAAATTGCAAACTGGACCGAACAGGAGGTTAAAGGGACTGACTCTCCAAGTCGGGAGAGTGTTAGTAAAGCGTCTGGAATGTTGCACCCGAGTACCAGGTGAGGAAAACTGAGACATATTTGAACACGTCTCCCGTTCACATGGTTGATCATACTCTGGGTTCCACATGCATGTTTTAGCTGAAGGAAGAATACCTAAAACCTGGGTAGTTGAAACCCGTGGAATGGGTACCATGCAATATGACTTCAAAGGGTCTTCATTTGCTCACCGAACCTCTCCAACCCTATCACTGCTGCGTTTATGCCCCTGTACACACACTTGATTCTCTTTTGGAGACATAGTAATCCATAGGTTTTAAGATACTTACTAGTCAGGTACATTCTTAGGCGTTTAATATGGGGTGTTGAGTCCATTTCATTGAGCAAGGAGTAGCTCTTGTCTATTCCATATTTGGCTTAAGGAACTTTATCTGTGCTCATTTCAATCTCTGGTTTTATGCAGCACCCAAACTCACCTTTACCCTTAAGCAAGCATAAGTTGGTTTTCTAAATTTGAGACCCTGTTCTGTTTTGGAATGCAGTTCCTGTGTAGCCAAGGTTACATTCCGTGTATTACTGATATCTTATGATGTTTCTTTTTCTGTGTGACTTATTTCAGTTAGAATCATCGTACCTGAATCCACTCATTATGCTGCTACGGGCCTGATGACATAGATTTCATTGCTGAGTGATATTGCTTTGTAAGTGAATACCACAACTTCTTTATCCATTTTTCACTTTCTGCGATGTTGAACTTGTACTGTAAACGATGTTCTTGTAAACAGAGCCGTTCCAAACTTTGGGGTGGCTGTGTCTTTTTGATTTTAATTTCCTTAATCTATAGGACCATAAGTGGAAGTGCCCTAGGTTCTGTTGCTTTGTTTTTTAGATGTTTCAGGAAACACCATACACTTCTCCCGAGTGGTTGTTGGCAATTTACATCCCGCCCATCAGGATAACAAGGCTCCCAGTTCTCCATGGCCTGTCCTGCCTTTCTGGATTTTACACTTTTTTCAGATGGCCCTTTTGACCAGGGGGAAGTGAGACTTCATTGTAGTGCAGATTTCCTTTGCAAGCTTGCTTGGTTGGCCAAAAAGGGCGTATGCGTTTTTTCCTGAATATATTCAGGAAAAAACGCATACGCCCTTTTTGGCCAAGTGCATCATTGTGGACCTTAGGCCTCTTTTCCTATGCTTTCAATGCAATTCCAGTCTACCTCCTGAAATCGGTTTCCTGCAATTCTGCCCTGCTTTCAAGTCCTCTTGGCAGCCTTACTTCTGTCTATTTTTGGACAATAGCTGTCATTTATAACTCTGCAGGTTTGTGAATTACAGTGCCCCTGAGCTCCTTTCTTCAACTCGCTTTCTTGTGAGCTGGCCGCAACACCGCAGGATGGCTTCAGGCCCTAATCTGGTTCCGGCACGGCACGCTGAGCCTTTGGTTAATTCCTCTTCCTGGTGGGAAATGAGAGTTAAATTTGCCCGTCCAGACACCTCCAGCTAGTCTCTCATTGGTTCTCGCTATTCCTGTTCATCTTCCGCAGAAATTGCAAACTGGGCCAAACAGGAGGTTAAAGGGACTGACTCTCCAAGTCGGGAGAGTGTTAGTAAAGCGTCTGGAATGTTGCACCGAAGTACCAGGTGAGGAAAACTGAGACATATTTGAACACGTCTCCCGTTCACATGGTTGATCATACTCTGGGTTCCACATGCATGTTTTAGCTGAAGGAAGAATACCTAAAACCTGGGTAGTTGAAACCCGTGGAATAGGTACCATGCAATATGACTTCAAAGGGTCTTCATTTGCTCACCGAACCTCTCCAACCCTATCACTCCTGCGTTTATGCCCCTGTACACACGCTTGATTCTCTTTTGAAGACATAGCAATCCATAGGTTTTAAGATACTTACTAGTCAGGTACATTCTTAGGCGTTTAATATGGGGTGTTGAGTCCATTTCATTGAGCAAGGAGTAGCTCTTGTCTATTCCATATTTGGCTTAAGGAACTTTATTTGTGCTCATTTCAATCTCTGGTTTTATGCAGCACCCCAACTCACCTTTACCCTTAAGCAAGCATAAGTTGGTTTTCTAAATTTGAGACCCTGTTCTGTTTTGGAATGCAGTTCCTGTGTAGCCAAGTTTACATTCCGTGTATTAGTGATATCTTATGATGTTTCTTTTTCTGTGTGACTTATTTCAGTTAGAATCATCGTACCTGAATCCACTAATTATGCTGCTACGGGCCTGATGACATAGATTTCATTGCTGAGTGATACTGCATTGTACGTAAGTACCACAAGTTCTTTATCCATTTTTCACTTTCTGTGATATTGAACTTGTACGGTAAACGAGGTTCTTGTAAACGGAGGCGTCCCAAACTTTGGGGTGGCTGTGTCTTTTTGATTTTAATTTCCCTAAGCTATAGGACCATAAGTGGAAGTGCCCTAGGCTCTGTTGCTTTGTTTTTTAGATGTTTCAGGAAACACCATACACTTCTCCTGAGTGTCTGTTGGCAGTTTACATCCCGCCCATCAGCATAACAAGGCTCCCAGTTCTCAATGGCCTGTTGCCTTTCTGGATTTTACACTTTTTTCAGATGGCCCTTTTGACCGGGGGGAAGTGAGACTTCATTGTAGTGCAGATTTCCTTTGCAAGCTTGCTTGGTTGGCCAAAAAGGGCGTATGCGTTTTTTCCTGAATATATTCAGGAAAAAACGCATATGCCCTTTTTGGCCAAGTGCATCATTGTGGACGTTCTGCCTCTTTTCCTATGCTTTCAATGCAATTCCAGTCTACCTCCTGAAATCGGTTTCCTGCAATTCTGCCCCGCTTTCAAGTCCTCTTGGCAGCCTTACTTCAGTCTATTTTTGGACGATAGCTGTCATTTATAACTCTGCAGGTTTGTGAATTACAGTGCCCCTGAGCTCCTTTCTTCAACTCGCTTTCTTGTGACCTGGCCACAACACCGCAGGATGGCTTCAGGCCCTAATCTGGTTCGGGCCCGGCATGCTGAGCCTTTGGTTAATTCCTCTTCGTGGTGGGAAATGAGAGTTAAATTTGCCCGTCCAGACACCTCCAGCTAGCCTCTCATTGGTTCTCGCTATTCCTGTTCATCTTCCGCAGAAATTGCAAACTGGGCCAAACAGGAGGTTAAAGGGACTGACTCTCCAAGTCGGGGGAGTGTTAGTAAAGCGTGTGGAATGTTGCACCCGAGTACCAGGGGAGGAAAACTGAGACATATTTGAACACGTCTCCCGTTCACATGGTTGATCATACTCTGGGTTCCACGTGCATGTTTTAGCTGAAGGAAGAATACCTTAAACCTGGAGAGTTGAGACCCGTGGAATGGGTACCATGCAATATGACTTCAAAGGGTCTTCATATGCTCACCGAACCTCTCCAATCCTATCACTGCTGCGTTTATGCCCCTGTACACATGCTTGATTCTCTTTCGGAGACATAGCAATCCATAGGTTTTAAGATACTTACTAGTCAGGTACATTCTTAGGCGTTTAATATGCGGTGTTGAGTCCATTTCGTTGAGCAAGGAGTAGCTCTTGTCTATTCCATATTTGGCTTAAGGAACTTTATCTGTGCTCATTTCAATCTCTGGTTTTATGCAGCACCCCAACTCACCTTTCCCCTTAAGCAAGCATAAGTTCGTTTTCTAAATTTGAGACCCTGTTCTGTTCTGTAATTCAGTTCCTGTGTAGCGAAGTTTCCATTCCGTGTATTACTGATATCTTATGATGTTTCTTTTTCTGTGTGACTTATTTCAGTTAGAATCATCATACCTGAATCCACTCATTGTGCTGCTAAGGGCCTGATGACATAGATTTCATTGCTGCGTGATATTGCTATGTAAGTAAATACCACAACTTCTTTATCCATTTTTTACTTTCTGCGATGTTGAACTTGTACTGTAAACGAGGTTCTTGTAAACAGAGGCATCCCAAACTTTGGGGTGGCTGTGTCTTTTTGATTTTAATTTCCCTAAGCTATAGGACCATAAGTGGCAGTGCCCTAGGCTCTGTTGCTTTGTTTTTTAGATGTTTCAGGAAACACCATACACTTCTCCCGAGTGTCTCTTGGCAATTTACATCCCGCCCATCAGCATAACAAGGCTCCCAGTTCTCCATGGCCTGTCCTGCCTTTCTGGATTTTATACTTTTTTCAGATGGCCCTTTTGACTGGGGGGAAGTGAGACTTCATTGTAGTGCAGATTTCCTTTGCAAGCTTGCTTGGTTGGCCAAAAAGGGCGTATGCGTTTTTTCCTGAATATATTCAGGAAAAAACGCATACGCCCTTTTTGGCCAAGTGCATCATTGTGGACGTTCTGCCTCTTTTCCTATGCTTTCAATGCAATTCCAGTCTACCTCCTGAAATCGGTTTCCTGCAATTCTGCCCCGCTTTCAAGTCCTCTTGGCAGCCTTACTTCAGTCTATTTTTGGACGATAGCTGTCATTTATAACTCTGCAGGTTTGTGAATTACAGTGCCTCTGAGCTCCTTTCTTCAACTCGCTTTCTTTTGAGCTGGCCGCAACACCGCAGGATGGCTTCAGGCCCTAATCTGGTTCCGGTACGGCACGCTGAGCCTTTGGTTATTTCCTCTTCCTGGTGGGAAATGAGAGTTAAATTTGCCCGTCCAGACACCTCCAGCTAGCCTCTCATTGGTTCTCGCTATTCCTGTTCATCTTCCGCAGAAATTGCAAACTGGGCCAAACAGGAGGTTAAAGGCGCTGACTCTCCAAGTGGGGAGAGTGTTAGTAAAGCGTCTGGAATGTTGCACCCGAGTACCAGGGTACGAAAACTGAGACATATTTGAACATGTCTCCCGATCACATGGTTGATCATACTCTGGGTTCCACATGCATGTTTTAGCTGAAGGAAGAATACCTAAAACCTGGGTAGTTGAAACCCGTGGAATGGGTACCATGCAATATGACTTCAAAGGGTCTTCATTTGCTCACTGAACATCTCCAATCCTATCACTGCTGCGTTTATGCCCCTGTACACATGCTTGATTCTCTTTCGGAGACATAGCAATCCATAGGTTTTAAGATACTTACTAGTCAGGTACATTCTTAGGCATTTAATATGCGGTGTTGAGTCCATTTCATTGAGCAAGGAGTAGCTCTTGTCTATTCCATATTTGGCTTAAGGAACTTTATCTGTGCTCATTTCAATCTCTGGTTTTATGCAGCACCCCAACTCACCTTTCCCCTTAAGCAAGCATAAGTTGGTTTTCTAAATTTGAGACCCTGTTCTGTTCTGTAATTCAGTTCCTGTGTAGCCAAGTTTACATTCCGTGTATTACTGATATCTTATGATGTTTCTTTTTCTGTGTGACTTATTTCAGTTAGAATCATCGTACCTGAATCCACTCATGATGCTGCTACGGGCCTGATGACATAGATTTCATTGCTGAGTGATACTGCATTGTACGTAAGTACCACAAGTTCTTTATCCATTTTTCACTTTCTGTGATATTGAACTTGTATGGTAAACGAGGTTCTTGTAAACAGAGGCGTCCCAAACTTTGGGGTGGCTGTGTCTTTTTGATTTTAATTTCCCTAAGCTACAGGACCATAAGTGGAAGTGCCCTAGGCTCTGTTGTTTTGTTTTTTAGATGTTTCAGGAAACACCATACACTTCTCCCGAGTGTCTGTTGGCAATTTACATCCCGCCCATCAGCATAACAAGGCTCCCAGTTCTCCATGGCCTGTCCTGCCTTTCTGGATTTTACACTTTTTTCTGATGGCCCTTTTGACCGGGGGGAAGTGAGACTTCATTGTAGTGCAGATTTCCTTTGCAAGCTTGCTTGGTTGGCCAAAAAGGGCGTATGCGTTTTTTCCTGAATATATTCAGGAAAAAACGCATACGCCCTTTTTGGCCAAGTGCATCATTGTGGACGTTCTGCCTCTTTTCCTATGCTTTCAATGCAATTCCAGTCTACCTCCTGAAATCGGTTTCCTGCAATTCTGCCCCGCTTTCAAGTCCTCTTGGCAGCCTTACTTCAGTCTATTTTTGGACGATAGCTGTCATTTATAACTCTGCAGGTTTGTGAATTACAGTGCCCCTGAGCTCCTTTCTTCAACTCGCTTTCTTTTGAGCTGGCCGCAACACCGCAGGATGGCTTCAGGCCCTAATCTGGTTCCGGCCCGGCATGCTGAGCCTTTGGTTAATTCCTCTTCCTGGTGGGAAATGAGAGTTAAATTTGCCCGTCCAGACACCTCCAGCTAGCCTCTCATTGGTTCTCACTATTCCTGTTCATCTTCCGCAGAAATTGCAAACTGGGCCAAACAGGAGGTTAAAGGAACTGACTCTCCAAGTCGGGAGAGTGTTAGTAAAGCGTCTGGAATGTTGCACCCGAGTACCAGGGGAGGAAAACTGAGACATATTTGAACACGTCTCCCGTTCACATGGTTGATCATACTTGGGTTCCACATGCATGTTTTAGGTGAAGGAAGAATACCTTAAAACTGGAGAGTTAAGACCCGTGTAATGGGTACCATGCAATATGACTTCAAAGGGTCTTCATTTGCTCACCGAACCTCTCCAATCCTATCACTGCTGCGTTTATGCCCCTGTACACACGCTTGATTCTCTTTCGGAGACATAGCAATCCATAGGTTTTAAGATACTTACTAGTCAGGTACATTCTTAGGCGTTTAATATGGGGTGTTGAGTCCATTTCGTTGAGCAAGGAGTAGCTCTTGTGTATTCCATATTTGGCTTAAGGAACTTTATCTGTGCTCATTTCAATCTCTGGTTTTATGCAGCACCCCAACTCACCTTTACCCTTAAGCAAGCATAAGTTGGTTTTCTAAATTTGAGACCCTGTTCTGTTCTGTAATTCAGTTCCTGTGTAGCCAAGTTTACATTCCGTGTATTACTGATATCTTATGATGTTTCTTTTTCTGTGTGACTTATCTCAGTTAGAATCATCATACCTGAATCCACTCATTGTGCTGCTAAGGGCCTGATGACACAGATTTCATTGCTGAGTGATATTGCTTTGTAAGTAAATACCACAACTTCTTTATCCATTTTTCACTTTCTGCGATGTTGAACTTGTACTGTAAACGAGGTTCTTGTAAACAGAGCCGTTCCAAACTTTGGGGTGGCTGTGTCTTTTTGATTTTAATTTCCCTAAGCTATAGGACCATAAGTGGAAGTGCCCTAGGTTCTGTTGCTTTGTTTTTTAGATGTTTCAGGAAACACCATACACTTCTCCCGAGTGGTTGTTGGCAATTTACATCCCGCCCATCAGCATAACAAGGCTCCCAGTTCTCCATGGCCTGTCCTGCCTTTCTGGATTTTACCCTTTTTTCAGATGGCCCTTTTGACCGGGGGGAAGTGAGACTTCATTGTAGTGCAGATTTCCTTTGCAAGCTTGCTTGGTTGGCCAAAAAGGGCGTATGCGTTTTTTCCTGAATATATTCAGGAAAAAACGCATACGCCCTTTTTGGCCAAGTGCATCATTGTGGACGTTCTGCCTCTTTTCCTATGCTTTCAATGCAATTCCAGTCTACCTCCTGAAATCGGTTTCCTGCAATTCTGCCCCGCTTTCAAGTCCTCTTGGCAGCCTTACTTCAGTCTATTTTTGGACGATAGCTGTCATTTATAACTCTGCAGGTTTGTGAATTACAGTGCCCCTGAGCTCCTTTCTTCAACTCGCTTTCTTGTGACCTGGCCGCAACACCGCAGGATGGCTTCAGGCCCTAATCTGGTTCCGGCACGGCACGCTGAGCCTCTGGTTATTTCCTCTTCCTGGTGGGAAATGAGAGTTAAATTTGCCCGTCCAGACACCTCCAGCTAGTCTCTCATTGGTTCTCGCTATTCCTGTTCATCTTCCGCAGAAATTGCAAACTGGGCCAAACAGGAGGTTAAAGGCGCTGACTCTCCAAGTGGGGAGAGTGTTAGTAAAGCGTCTGGAATGTTGCACCCGAGTACCAGGGGAGGAAAACTGAGACATATTTGAACACGTCTCCCGATCACATGGTTGATCATACTCTGGGTTCCACATGCATGTTTTAGCTGAAGGAAGAATACCTAAAACCTGGGTAGTTGAAACCCGTGGAATGGGTACCATGCAATATGACTTCAAAGGGTCTTCATTTGCTCACCGAACCTCTCCAATCCTATCACTGCTGCGTTTATGCCCCTGTACACATGCTTGATTCTCTTTCGGAGACATAGCAATCCCTAGGTTTTAAGATACTTACTAGTCAGGTACATTCTTAGGCGTTTAATATGCGGTGTTGAGTCCATTTCTTTGAGCAAGGAGTAGCTCTAGTCTATTCCATATTTGGCTTAAGGAACTTTTTCTGTGCTCATTTCAATCTCTGGTTTTATGCAGCACCCCAACTCACCTTTACCCTTAAGCAAGCATAAGTTGGTTTTCTAAATTTGAGACCCTGTTCTGTTCTGTAATTCAGTTCCTGTGTAGCCAAGTTTACATTCCGTGTATTACTGATATCTTATGATGTTTCTTTTTCTGTGTCACTTATTTCAGTTAGAATCATCATACCTGAATCCACTCATTGTGCTGCTAAGGGCCTGATGACACAGATTTCATTGCTGAGTGATATTGCTTTGTAAGTAAATACCACAACTTCTTTCTCCATTTTTCACTTTCTGCGATGTTGAACTTGTACTGTAAACGAGGTTCTTGTAAACAGAGGCGTCCCAAACTTTGGGGTGGCTGTGTCTTTTTGATTTTAAATTCCCTAATCTATGGGACCATAAGTGGAAGTGCCCTAGGCTCTGTTGCTTTGTTTTTTAGATGTTTCAGGAAACACCATACACTTCTCCCGAGTGGTTGTTGGCAATTTACATCCCGCCCTTCAGCATAACAAGGTTCCCTGTTCTCCATGGCCTGTCCTGCCTTTCTGGATTTTACACTTTTTTCAGATGGCCCTTTTGACCGGGGGGAAGTGAGACTTCATTGTAGTGCAGATTTCCTTTGCAAGCTTGCTTGGTTGGCCAAAAAGGGCGTATGCGTTTTTTCCTGAATATATTCAGGAAAAAACGCATACGCCCTTTTTGGCCAAGTGCATCATTGTGGACGTTCTGCCTCTTTTCCTATGCTTTCAATGCAATTCCAGTCTACCTCCTGAAATGGGTTTCCTGCAATTCTGCACCGCTTTCAAGTCCTCTTGGCAGCCTTACTTCAGTCTATTTTTGGACGATAGCTGTCATTTATAACTCTGCAGGTTTGTGAATTACAGTGCCCCTGAGCTCCTTTCTTCAACTCGCTTTCTTGTGACCTGGCCGCAACACCGCAGGATGGCTTCAGGCCCTAATCTGGTTTCGGCCCGGCATGCTGAGCCTTTGGTTAATTCCTCTTCCTGGTGGGAAATGAGAGTTAAATTTGCCCGTCCAGACACCTGCAGCTAGCCTCTCATTGGTTCTCGCTATTCCTGTTCATCTTCCTCAGAAATTGCAAACTGGGCCAAACAGGACGTTAAAGGCGCTGACTCTCCAAGTGGGGAGAGTGTTAGTAAAGCGTCTGGAATGTTGCACCCGAGTACCAGGGGAGGAAAACTGAGACATATTTGAACACGTCTCCCGATCACATGGTTGATCATATTCTGGGTTCCACATGCATGTTTTAGCTGAAGGAAGAATACCTAAAACCTGGGTAGTTGAAACCCGTGGAATGGGTACCATGCAATATGACTTCAAAGGGTCTTCATTTGCTCACCGAACCTCTCCAATCCTATCACTGCTGCGTTTATGCCCCTGTACACATGCTTGATTCTCTTTCGGAGACATAGCAATCTATAGGTTTTAAGATACTTACTAGTCAGGTACATTCTTAGGCGTTTAATATGCGGTGTTGAGTCCATTTCGTTGAGCAAGGAGTAGCTCTTGTCTATTCCATATTTGGCTTAAGGATCTTTATCTGTGCTCATTTCAATCTCTGGTTTTATGCAGCACCCCAACTCACCTTTCCCCTTAAGCAAGCATAAGTTGGTTTTCTAAATTTGAGACCCTGTTCTGTTCTGTAATTCAGTTCCTGTGTAGCCAAGTTTACATTCCGTGTATTACTGATATCTTATGATGTTTCTTTTTCTGTGTCACTTATTTCAGTTAGAATCATCATACCTGAATCCACTCATTGTGCTGCTAAGGGCCTGATGACACAGATTTCATTGCTGAGTGATATTGCTTTGTAAGTAAATACCACAACTTTTTTATCCATTTTTCACTATCTGCGATGTTGAACTTGTACTGTAAACGAGGTTCTTGTAAACAGAGCCGTTCCAAACTTTGGGGTGGCTGTGTCTTTTTGATTTTAATTTCCCTAAGCTATAGGACCATAAGTGGAAGTGCCCTAGGCTCTGTTGCTTTGTTTTTTAGATGTTTCAGGAAACACCATACACTTCTCCCGAGTGTTTGTTGGCAATTTACATCCCGCCCTTCAGCATAACAAGGCTCCCTGTTCTCCATGGCCTGTCCTGCCTTTCTGGATTTTACACTTTTTTCAGATGGCCCTTTTGACCGGGGGGAAGTGAGACTTCATTGTAGTGCAGATTTCCTTTGCAAGCTTGCTTGGTTGGCCAAAAAGGGCGTATGCGTTTTTTCCTGAATATATTCAGGAAAAAACGCATACGCCCTTTTTGGCCAAGTGCATCATTGTGGACGTTCTGCCTCTTTTCCTATGCTTTCAATGCAATTCCAGTCTACCTCCTGAAATGGGTTCCCTGTAATTCTGCCCCGCTTTCAAGTCCTCTTGGCAGCCTTACTTCAGTCTATTTTTGGACGATAGCTGTCATTTATAACTCTGCAGGTTTGTGAATTACAGTGCCCATGAGCTCCTTTCTTCAACTCGCTTTCTTTTGAGCTGGCCGCAACACCGCAGGATGGCTTCAGGCCCTAATCTGGTTCCGGCCCGGCATGCTGAGCCTTTGGTTAATTCCTCTTCCTGGTGGGAAATGAGAGTTAAATTTGCCCGTCCAGACACCTGCAGCTAGCCTCTCATTGGTTCTCGCTATTCCTGTTCATCTTCCGCAGAAATTGCAAACTGGGCCAAACAGGACGTTAAAGGCGCTGACTCTCCAAGTGGGGAGAGTGTTAGTAAAGCGTCTGGAATGTTGCACCCGAGTACCAGGGGAGGAAAACTGAGACATATTTGAACACGTCTCCCGATCACATGGTTGATCATACTCTGGGTTCCACATGCATGTTTTAGCTGAAGGAAGAATACCTAAAACCTGGGTAGTTGAAACCCGTGGAATGGGTACCATGCAATATGACTTCAAAGGGTCTTCATTTGCTCACCGAACCTCTCCAATCCTATCACTGCTGCGTTTATGCCCCTGTACACATGCTTGATTCTCTTTCGGAGACATAGCAATCTATAGGTTTTAAGATACTTACTAGTCAGGTACATTCTTAGGCGTTTAATATGCGGTGTTGAGTCCATTTCGTTGAGCAAGGAGTAGCTCTTGTCTATTCCATATTTGGCTTAAGGAACTTTATCTGTGCTCATTTCAATCTCTGGTTTGATGCAGCACCCCAACTCACCTTTCCCCTTAAGCAAGCATAAGTTGGTTTTCTAAATTTGAGACCCTGTTCTGTTCTGTAATTCAGTTCCTGTGTAGCCAAGTTTACATTCCGTGTATTACTGATATCTTATGATGTTTCTTTTTCTGTGTGACTTATTTCAGTTAGAATCATCATACCTGAATCCACTCATTGTGCTGCTAAAGGCCTGATGACATAGATTTCATTGCTGAGTGATATAGCTTTGTAAGTAAATACCACAACTTCTTTATCCATTTTTCACTTTCTGCGATGTTGAACTTGTACTGTAAACGAGGTTCTTGTAAACAGAGGCGTCCCAAACTTTGGGGTGGCTGTGTCTTTTTGATTTTAATTTCCCTAAGCTATAGGACCATAAGTGGCAGTGCCCTAGGCTCTGTTGCTTTGTTTTTTAGATGTTTCAGGAAGCACCATACACTTCTCCCGAGTGTCTGTTGGTAATTTACATCCCCCCCATCAGCATAACAAGGCTCCCAGTTCTCCATGGCCTGTCCTGCCTTTCTGGATTTTACACTTTTTTCAGATGGCCCTTTTGACCAGGGGGAAGTGAGACTTCATTGTAGTGCAGATTTCCTTTGCAAGCTTGCTTGGTTGGCCAAAAAGGGCGTATGCGTTTTTTCCTGAATATATTCAGGAAAAAACGCATACGCCCTTTTTGGCCAAGTGCATCATTGTGGACGTTCTGCCTCTTTTCCTATGCTTTCAATGCAATTCCAGTCTACCTCCTGAAATCGGTTTCCTGCAATTCTGCCCCGCTTTCAAGTCCTCTTGGCAGCCTTACTTCAGTCTATTTTTGGACGATAGCTGTCATTTATAACTCTGCAGGTTTGTGAATTACAGTGCCCCTGAGCTCCTTTCTTCAACTCGCTTTCTTGTGACCTGGCCGCAACACCGCAGGATGGCTTCAGGCCCTAATCTGGTTCCGGCACGGCACGCTGAGCCTCTGGTTATTTCCTCTTCCTGGTGGGAAATGAGAGTTAAATTTGCCCGTCCAGACACCTCCAGCTAGTCTCTCATTGGTTCTCGCTATTCCTGTTCATCTTCCGCAGAAATTGCAAACTGGGCCAAACAGGAGGTTAAAGGCGCTGACTCTTCAAGTGGGGAGAGTGTTAGTAAAGCGTCTGGAATGTTGCACCCGAGTACCAGGAGAGGAAAACTGAGACATATTTGAACACGTCTCCCGATCACATGGTTGATCATACTCTGGGTTCCACATGCATGTTTTAGCTGAAGGAAGAATACCTAAAACCTGGGTAGTTGAAACCCGTGGAATGGGTACCATGCAATATGACTTCAAAGGGTCTTCATTTGCTCACCGAACCTCTCCAATCCTATCACTGCTGCGTTTATGCCCCTGTACACATGCTTGATTCTCTTTCGGAGACATAGCAATCCCTAGGTTTTAAGATACTTACTAGTCAGGTACATTCTTAGGCGTTTAATATGCGGTGTTGAGTCCATTTCTTTGAGCAAGGAGTAGCTCTTGTCTATTCCATATTTGGCTTAAGGAACTTTATCTGTGCTCATTTCAATCTCTGGTTTTATGGAGCACCCCAACTCACCTTTACCCTTAAGCAAGCATAAGTTGGTTTTCTAAATTTGAGACCCTGTTCTGTTCTGTAATTCAGTTCCTGTGTAGCCAAGTTTACATTCCGTGTATTACTGATATCTTATGATGTTTCTTTTTCTGTGTCACTTATTTCAGTTAGAATCATCATACCTGAATCCACTCATTGTGCTGCTAAGGGCCTGATGACACAGATTTCATTGCTGAGTGATATTGCTTTGTAAGTAAATACCACAACTTTTTTATCCATTTTTCACTTTCTGCGATGTTGAACTTGTACTGTAAACGAGGTTCTTGTAAACAGAGCCGTTCCAAACTTTGGGGTGGCTGTGTCTTTTTGATTTTAAATTCCCTAAGCTATAGGACCATAAGTGGAAGTGCCCTAGGCTCTGTTGCTTTGTTTTTTAGATGTTTCAGGAAACACCATACACTTCTCCCGAGTGGTTGTTGGCAATTTACATCCCGCCCTTCAGCATAACAAGGCTCCCTGTTCTCCATGGCCTGTCCTGCCTTTCTGGATTTTACACTTTTTTCAGATGGCCCTTTTGACCAGGGGGAAGTGAGACTTCATTGTAGTGCAGATTTCCTTTGCAAGCTTGCTTGGTTGGCCAAAAAGGGCGTATGCGTTTTTTCCTGAATATATTCAGGAAAAAACGCATACGCCCTTTTTGGCCAAGTGCATCATTGTGGACGTTCTGCCTCTTTTCCTATGCTTTCAATGCAATTCCAGTCTACCTCCTGAAATGGGTTCCCTGTAATTCTGCCCCGCTTTCAAGTCCTCTTGGCAGCCTTACTTCAGTCTATTTTTGGACGATAGCTGTCATTTATAACTCTGCAGGTTTGTGAATTACAGTGCCCATGAGCTCCTTTCTTCAACTCGCTTTCTTTTGAGCTGGCCGCAACACCGCAGGATGGCTTCAGGCCCTAATCTGGTTCCGGCCCGGCATGCTGAGCCTTTGGTTAATTCCTCTTCCTGGTGGGAAATGAGAGTTAAATTTGCCCGTCCAGACACCTGCAGCTAGCCTCTCATTGGTTCTCGCTATTCCTGTTCATCTTCCGCAGAAATTGCAAACTGGGCCAAACAGGACGTTAAAGGCGCTGACTCTCCAAGTGGGGAGAGTGTTAGTAAAGCGTCTGGAATGTTGCACCCGAGTACCAGGGGAGGAAAACTGAGACATATTTGAACACGTCTCCCGATCACATGGTTGATCATACTCTGGGTTCCACATGCATGTTTTAGCTGAAGGAAGAATACCTAAAACCTGGGTAGTTGAAACCCGTGGAATGGGTACCATGCAATATGACTTCAAAGGGTCTTCATTTGCTCACCGAACCTCTCCAATCCTATCACTGCTGCGTTTATGCCCCTGTACACATGCTTGATTCTCTTTCGGAGACATAGCAATCTATAGGTTTTAAGATACTTACTAGTCAGGTACATTCTTAGGCGTTTAATATGCGGTGTTGAGTCCATTTCGTTGAGCAAGGAGTAGCTCTTGTCTATTCCATATTTGGCTTAAGGAACTTTATCTGTGCTCATTTCAATCTCTGGTTTTATGCAGCACCCCAACTCACCTTTCCCCTTAAGCAAGCATAAGTTGGTTTTCTAAATTTGAGACCCTGTTCTGTTCTGTAATTCAGTTCCTGTGTAGCCAAGTTTACATTCCGTGTATTACTGATATCTTATGATGTTTCTTTTTCTGTGTGACTTATTTCAGTTAGAATCATCATACCTGAATCCACTCATTGTGCTGCTAAAGGCCTGATGACATAGATTTCATTGCTGAGTGATATAGCTTTGTAAGTAAATACCACAACTTCTTTATCCATTTTTCACTTTCTGCGATGTTGAACTTGTACTGTAAACGAGGTTCTTGTAAACAGAGGCGTCCCAAACTTTGGGGTGGCTGTGTCTTTTTGATTTTAATTTCCCTAAGCTATAGGACCATAAGTGGCAGTGCCCTAGGCTCTGTTGCTTTGTTTTTTAGATGTTTCAGGAAGCACCATACACTTCTCCCGAGTGTCTGTTGGTAATTTACATCCCCCCCATCAGCATAACAAGGCTCCCAGTTCTCCATGGCCTGTCCTGCCTTTCTGGATTTTACACTTTTTTCAGATGGCCCTTTTGACCGGGGGGAAGTGAGACTTCATTGTAGTGCAGATTTCCTTTGCAAGCTTGCTTGGTTGGCCAAAAAGGGCGTATGCGTTTTTTCCTGAATATATTCAGGAAAAAACGCATACGCCCTTTTTGGCCAAGTGCATCATTGTGGACGTTCTGCCTCTTTTCCTATGCTTTCAATGCAATTCCAGTCTACCTCCTGAAATCGGTTTCCTGCAATTCTGCCCCGCTTTCAAGTCCTCTTGGCAGCCTTACTTCAGTCTATTTTTGGACGATAGCTGTCATTTATAACTCTGCAGGTTTGTGAATTACAGTGCCCCTGAGCTCCTTTCTTCAACTCGCTTTCTTGTGACCTGGCCGCAACACCGCAGGATGGCTTCAGGCCCTAATCTGGTTCCGGCACGGCACGCTGAGCCTCTGGTTATTTCCTCTTCCTGGTGGGAAATGAGAGTTAAATTTGCCCGTCCAGACACCTCCAGCTAGTCTCTCATTGGTTCTCGCTATTCCTGTTCATCTTCCGCAGAAATTGCAAACTGGGCCAAACAGGAGGTTAAAGGCGCTGACTCTCCAAGTGGGGAGAGTGTTAGTAAAGCGTCTGGAATGTTGCACCCGAGTACCAGGGGAGGAAAACTGAGACATATTTGAACACGTCTCCCGATCACATGGTTGATCATACACTAGGTTCCACATGCATGTTTTAGCTGAAGGAAGAATACCTAAAACCTGGGTAGTTGAAACCCGTGGAATGGGTACCATGCAATATGACTTCAAAGGGTCTTCATTTGCTCACCGAACCTCTCCAATCCTATCACTGCTGCGTTTATGCCCCTGTACACATGCTTGATTCTCTTTCGGAGACATAGCAATCCCTAGGTTTTAAGATACTTACTAGTCAGGTACATTCTTAGGCGTTTAATATGCGGTGTTGAGTCCATTTCTTTGAGCAAGGAGTAGCTCTTGTCTATTCCATATTTGGCTTAAGGAACTTTATCTGTGCTCATTTCAATCTCTGGTTTTATGGAGCACCCCAACTCACCTTTACCCTTAAGCAAGCATAAGTTGGTTTTCTAAATTTGAGACCCTGTTCTGTTCTGTAATTCAGTTCCTGTGTAGCCAAGTTTACATTCCGTGTATTACTGATATCTTATGATGTTTCTTTTTCTGTGTGACTTATTTCAGTTAGAATCATCATACCTGAATCCACTCATTGTGCTGCTAAGGGCCTGATGACACAGATTTCATTGCTGAGTGATATTGCTTTGTAAGTAAATACCACAACTTTTTTATCCATTTTTCACTTTCTGCGATGTTGAACTTGTACTGTAAACGAGGTTCTTGTAAACAGAGCCGTTCCAAACTTTGGGGTGGCTGTGTCTTTTTGATTTTAAATTCCCTAAGCTATAGGACCATAAGTGGAAGTGCCCTAGGCTCTGTTGCTTTGTTTTTTAGATGTTTCAGGAAACACCATACACTTCTCCCGAGTGTTTGTTGGCAATTTACATCCCGCCCTTCAGCATAACAAGGCTCCCTGTTCTCCATGGCCTGTCCTGCCTTTCTGGATTTTACACTTTTTTCAGATGGCCCTTTTGACCGGGGGGAAGTGAGACTTCATTGTAGTGCAGATTTCCTTTGCAAGCTTGCTTGGTTGGCCAAAAAGGGCGTATGCGTTTTTTCCTGAATATATTCAGGAAAAAACGCATACGCCCTTTTTGGCCAAGTGCATCATTGTGGACGTTCTGCCTCTTTTCCTATGCTTTCAATGCAATTCCAGTCTACCTCCTGAAATCGGTTTCCTGCAATTCTGCCCCGCTTTCAAGTCCTCTTGGCAGCCTTACTTCAGTCTATTTTTGGACGATAGCTGTCATTTATAACTCTGCAGGTTTGTGAATTACAGTGCCCCTGAGCTCCTTTCTTCAACTCGCTTTCTTGTGACCTGGCCGCAACACCGCAGGATGTCTTCAGGCCCTAATCTGGTTCTGGCACGGCACGCTGAGCCTTTGGTTAATTCCTCTTCCTGGTGGGAAATGAGAGTTAAATTTGCCCATCCAGACACCTCCAGCTAGTCTCTCATTGGTTCTCGCTATTCCTGTTCATCTTCCGCAGAAATTGCAAACTGGGCCAAACAGGAGGTTAAAGGGACTGACTCTCCAAGTGGGGAGAGTGTTAGTAAAGCATCTGGAATGTTGCACCCGAGTACCAGGGTATGAAAACTGAGACATATTTGAACACGTCTCCCGATCACATGGTTGATCATACTCTAGGTTCCACATGCATGTTTTAGCTGAAGGAAGAATACCTTAAACCTGGGTAGTTGAAACCCGTGGAATGGGTACCATGCAATATGACTTCAAAGGTTCTTCATTTGCTCACGAACCTCTCCAATCCTATCACTGCTGCGTTTATGCCCCTGTACACATGCTTGATTCTCTTTCGGAGACATAGCAATCCATAGGTTTTAAGATACTTACTAGTCAGGTACATTCTTAGGCGTTTAATATGCGGTGTTGAGTCCATTTCGTTGAGCAAGGAGTAGCTCTTGTCTATTCCATATTTGGCTTAAGGAACTTTATCTGTGCTCATTTCAATCTCTGGTTTTATGCAGCACCCCAACTCACCTTTACCCTTAAGCAAGCATAAGTTGGTTTTCTAAATTTGAGACCCTGTTCTGTTCTGTAATTCAGTTCCTGTGTAGCCAAGTTTCCATTCCTTGTATTACTGATATCTTATGATGTTTCTTTTTCTGTGTGACTTATTTCAGTTAGAATCATCATACCTGAATCCACTCATTGTGCTGCTAAGGGCCTGATGACATAGATTTCATTGCTGAGTGATATTGCTTTGTAAGTAAATACCACAACTTCTTTATCCATTTTTCACTTTCTGCGATGTTGAACTTGTACTGTAAACGAGGTTCTTGTAAACAGAGGCGTACCAAACTTTGGGGTGGCTGTGTCTTTTTGATTTTAATTTCCCTAAGCTATAGGACCATAAGTGGCAGTGCCCTAGGCTCTGTTGCTTTGTTTTTTAGATGTTTCAGGAAACACCATACACTTCTCCTGAGTGTCTGTTGGTAATTTACATCCCACCCATCAGCATAACAAGGCTCCCAGTTCTTCATGGCCTGTCCTGCCTTTCTGGATTTTACACTTTTTTCAGATGGCCCTTTTGACCGGGGGGAAGTGAGACTCCATTGTAGTGCAGATTTCCTTTGCAAGCTTGCTTGGTTGGCCAAAAAGGGCGTATGCGTTTTTTCCTGAATATATTCAGGAAAAAACGCATACGCCCTTTTTGGCCAAGTGCATCATTGTGGACGTTCTGCCTCTTTTCCTATGCTTTCAATGCAATTCCAGTCTACCTCCTGAAATCGGTTTCCTGCAATTCTGCCCCGCTTTCAAGTCAACTTGGCAGCCTTACTTCAGTCTATTTTTGGACGATAGCTGTCATTTATAACTCTGCAGGTTTGTGAATTACAGTGCCCCTGAGCTCCTTTCTTCAACTCGCTTTCTTTTGAGCTGGCCGCAGCACCGCAGGATGTCTTCAGGCCCTAATCTGGTTCCGGCACGGCACGCTGAGCCTTTGGTTAATTCCTCTTCCTGGTGGGAAATGAGAGTTAAATTTGCCCGTCCAGCCACCTCCAGCTAGCCTCTCATTGGTTCTCGCTATTCCTGTTCATCTTTCGCAGAAATTGCAAACTGGGCCAAACAGGAGGTTAAAGGCGCTGACTCTCCAAGTCGGGAGAGTGTTAGTAAAGCGTCTGGAATGTTGCACCCGAGTACCAGGGTACGAAAACTGAGACATATTTGAACACGTCTCCCGATCACATGGTTGATCATACTCTAGGTTCCACATGCATGTTTTAGCTGAAGGAAGAATACCTAAAACCTGGGTAGTTGAAACCCGTGGAATGGGTACCATGCAATATGACTTCAAAGGGTCTTCATTTGCTCACGAACCTCTCCAATCCTATCACTGCTGCGTTTATGCCCCTGTACACATGCTTGATTCTCTTTCGGAGACATAGCAATCCATAGGTTTTAAGATACTTACTAGTCAGGTACATTCTTAGGCGTTTAATATGGGGTGTTGAGTTCATTTCGTTGAGCAAGGAGTAGCTCTTGTCTATTCCATATTTGGCTTAAGGAACTTTATCTGTGCTCATTTCAATCTCTGGTTTTATGCAGCACCCCAACTCACCTTTCCCCTTAAGCAAGCATAAGTTGGTTTTCTAAATTTGAGACCCTGTTCTGTTCTGTAATTCAGTTCCTGTGTAGCCAAGTTTACATTCCGTGTATTACTGATATCTTATGATGTTTCTTTTTCTGTGTGACTTATTTCAGTTAGAATCATCGTACCTGAATCCACTCATTATGCTGCTATGGGCCTGATGACATAGATTTCATTGCTGAGTGATACTGCATTGTACGTAAGTACCACAAGTTCTTTATCCATTTTTCACTTTCTGTGATATTGAACTTGTACAGTAAACGAGGTTCTTGTAAACAGAGGCGTCCCAAACTTTGGGGTGGCTGTGTCTTTTTGATTTTAATTTCCCTAAGTATAGGACCATAAGTGGCAGTGCCCTAGGCTCTGTTGCTTTGTTTTTTAGATGTTTCAGGAAACACCATACACTTCTCCCGAGTGTCTGTTGGCAATTTACATCCCGCCCATCAGCATAACAAGGCTCCCAGTTCTCCATGGCCTGTCCTGCCTTTCTGGATTTTACCCTTTTTTCAGATGGCCCTTTTGACCGGGGGGAAGTGAGACTTCATTGTAGTGCAGATTTCCTTTGCAAGCTTGCTTGGTTGGCCAAAAAGGGCGTATGCGTTTTTTCCTGAATATATTCAGGAAAAAACGCATACGCCCTTTTTGGCCAAGTGCATTATTGTGGACGTTCTGCCTCTTTTCCTATGCTTTCAATGCAATTCCAGTCTACCTCCTGAAATCGGTTTCCTGCAATTCTGCCCCGCTTTCAAGTCCTCTTGGCAGCCTTACTTCAGTCTATTTTTGGACGATAGCTGTCATTTATAACTCTGCAGGTTTGTGAATTACAGTGCCCCTGAGCTCCTTTCTTCAACTCGCTTTCTTGTGACCTGGCCGCAACACCGCAGGATGTCTTCAGGCCCTAATCTGGTTCTGGCACGGCACGCTGAGCCTTTGGTTAATTCCTCTTCCTGGTGGGAAATGAGAGTTAAATTTGCCCATCCAGACACCTCCAGCTAGTCTCTCATTGGTTCTCGCTATTCCTGTTCATCTTCCACAGAAACTGCAAACTGGGCCAAACAGGAGGTTAAAGGGACTGACTCTCCAAGTGGGGAGAGTGCTAGTAAAGCGTCTGGAATGTTGCACCCGAGTACCAGGGGAGGAAAACTGAGACATATTTGAACACGTCTCCCGATCACATGGTTGATCATACTCTAGGTTCCACATGCATGTTTTAGCTGAAGGAAGAATACCTTAAACCTGGGTAGTTGAAACCCGTGGAATGGGTACCATGCAATATGACTTCAAAGGGTCTTCATTTGCTCACGAACCTCTCCAATCCTATCACTGCTGCGTTTATGGCCCTGTACACATGCTTGATTCTCTTTCGGAGACATAGCAATCCATAGGTTTTAAGATACTTACTAGTCAGGTACATTCTTAGGCGTTTAATATGCGGTGTTGAGTCCATTTCGTTGAGCAAGGAGTAGCTCTTGTCTATTCCATATTTGGCTTAAGGAACTTTATCTGTGCTCATTTCAATCTCTGGTTTTATGCAGCACCCCAACTCACCTTTCCCCTTAAGCAAGAATAAGTTGGTTTTCTAAATTTGAGACCCTGTTCTGTTCTGTAATTCAGTTCCTGTGTAGCCAAGTTTCCATTCCTTGTATTACTGATATCTTATGATGTTTCTTTTTCTGTGTGACTTATTTCAGTTAGAATCATCATACCTGAATCCACTCATTGTGCTGCTAAGGGCCTGATGACATAAATTTCATTGCTGAGTGATATTGCTTTGTAAGTAAATACCACAACTTCTTTATCCATTTTTCACTTTCTGCGATGTTGAACTTGTACTGTAAACGAGGTTCTTGTAAACAGAGGCGTACCAAACTTTGGGGTGGCTGTGTCTTTTTGATTTTAATTTCCCTAAGCTATAGGACCATAAGTGGCAGTGCCCTAGGCTCTGTTGCTTTGTTTTTTAGATGTTTCAGGAAACACCATACACTTCTCGCAAGTGTCTGTTGGCAATTTACATCCCGCCCATCAGCATAACAAGGCTCCCAGTTCTCCATGGCCTGTCCTGCCTTTCTGGACTTTACACTTTTTTCAGATGGCCCTTTTGACCGGGGGGAAGTGAGACTTCATTGTAGTGCAGATTTCCTTTGCAAGCTTGCTTGGTTGGCCAAAAAGGGCGTATGCGTTTTTTCCTGAATATATTCAGGAAAAAACGCATACGCCCTTTTTGGCCAAGTGCATCATTGTGGACGTTCTGCCTCTTTTCCTATGCTTTCAATGCAATTCCAGTCTACCTCCTGAAATTGGTTTCCTGCAATTCTGCCCCGCTTTCAAGTCCTCTTGGCAGCCTTACTTCAGTCTATTTTTGGACGATAGCTGTCATTTATAACTCTGCAGGTTTGTGAATTACAGTGCCCCTGAGCTCCTTTCTTCAACTCGCTTTCTTGTGACCTGGCCGCAACACCGCAGGATGTCTTCAGGCCCTAATCTGGTTCTGGCACGGCACGCTGAGCCTTTGGTTAATTCCTCTTCCTGGTGGGAAATGAGAGTTAAATTTGCCCATCCAGACACCTCCAGCTAGTCTCTCATTGGTTCTCGCTATTCCTGTTCATCTTCCACAGAAACTGCAAACTGGGCCAAACAGGAGGTTAAAGGGACTGACTCTCCAAGTGGGGAGAGTGCTAGTAAAGCGTCTGGAATGTTGCACCCGAGTACCAGGGTACGAAAACTGAGACATATTTGAACACGTCTCCCGATCACATGGTTGATCATACTCTAGGTTCCACATGCATGTTTTAGCTGAAGGAAGAATACCTTAAACCTGGGTAGTTGAAACCCGTGGAATGGGTACCATGCAATATGACTTCAAAGGGTCTTCATTTGCTCACGAACCTCTCCAATCCTATCACTGCTGCATTTATGGCCCTGTACACATGCTTGATTCTCTTTCGGAGACATAGCAATCCATAGGTTTTAAGATACTTACTAGTCAGGTACATTCTTAGGCGTTTAATATGCGGTGTTGAGTCCATTTCGTTGAGCAAGGAGTAGCTCTTGTCTATTCCATATTTGGCTTAAGGAACTTTATCTGTGCTCATTTCAATCTCTGGTTTTATGCAGCACCCCAACTCACCTTTCCCCTTAAGCAAGAATAAGTTGGTTTTCTAAATTTGAGACCCTGTTCTGTTCTGTAATTCAGTTCCTGTGTAGCCAAGTTTACATTCCGTGTATTACTGATATCTTATGATGTTTCTTTTTCTGTGTGACTTATTTCAGTTAGAATCATCATACCTGAATCCACTCATTGTGCTGCTAAGGGCCTGATGACATAGATTTCATTGCTGAGTGATATTGCTTTGTAAGTAAATACCACAACTTCTTTATCCATTTTTCACTTTCTGCGATGTTGAACTTGTACTGTAAACGAGGTTCTTGTAAACAGAGGCGTCCCAAACTTTGGGGTGGCTGTGTCTTTTTGATTTTAATTTCCCTAAGCTATAGGACCATAAGTGGCAGTGCCCTAGGCTCTGTTGCTTTGTTTTTTAGATGTTTCAGGAAACACCATACACTTCTCCTGAGTGTCTGTTGGTAATTTACATCCCGCCCATCAGCATAACAAGGCTCCCAGTTCTCCATGGCCTGTCCTGCCTTTCTGGATTTTACACTTTTTTCAGATGGCCCTTTTGACCGGGGGGAAGTGAGACTTCATTGTAGTGCAGATTTCCTTTGCAAGCTTGCTTGGTTGGCCAAAAAGGGCGTATGCGTTTTTTCCTGAATATATTCAGGAAAAAACGCATACGCCCTTTTTGGCCAAGTGCATCATTGTGGACGTTCTGCCTCTTTTCCTATGCTTTCAATGCAATTCCAGTCTACCTCCTGAAATCGGTTTCCTGCAATTCTGCCCCGCTTTCAAGTCCTCTTGGCAGCCTTAATTCAGTCTATTTTTGGACGATAGCTGTCATTTATAACTCTGCAGGTTTGTGAATTACAGTGCCCCTGAGCTCCTTTCTTCAACTCGCTTTCTTTTGAGCTGGCCGCAACACCGCAGGATGGCTTCAGGCCCTAATCTGGTTCCGGTACGGCACGCTGAGCCTTTGGTTATTTCCTCTTCCTGGTGGGAAATGAGAGTTAAATTTGCCCGTCCAGACACCTCCAGCTAGCCTCTCATTGGTTCTCGCTATTCCTGTTCATCTTCCGCAGAAATTGCAAACTGGGCCAAACAGGAGGTTAAAGGCGCTGACTCTCCAAGTGGGGAGAGTGTTAGTAAAGCGTCTGGAATGTTGCACCCGAGTACCAGGGTACGAAAACTGAGACATATTTAAACACGTCTCCCGATAACATGGTTGATCATACTCTGGGTTCCACATGCATGTTTTAGCTGAAGGAAGAATACCTAAAACCTGGGTAGTTGAAACCCGTGGAATGGGTACCATGCAATATGACTTCAAAGGGTCTTCATTTGCTCACCGAACCTCTCCAATCCTATCACTGCTGCGTTTATGACCCTGTACACATGCTTGATTCTCTTTCGGAGACATAGCAATCCATAGGTTTTAAGATACTTACTAGTCAGGTACATTCTTAGGCATTTAATATGCGGTGTTGAGTCCATTTCTTTGAGCAAGGAGTAGCTCTTGTCTATTCCATATTTGGCTTAAGGATCTTTATCTGTGCTCATTTCAATCTCTGGTTTTATGCAGCACCCCAACTCACCTTTACCCTTAAGCAAGCATAAGTTGGTTTTCTATATTTGAGACCCTGTTCTGTTCTGTAATTCAGTTCCTGTGTAGCCAAGTTTACATTCCGTGTATTACTGATATCTTATGATGTTTCTTTTTCTGTGTGACTTATTTCAGTTAGAATCATCGTACCTGAATCCACTCATTATGCTGCTACGGGCCTGATGACATAGATTTCATTGCTGAGTGATACTGCATTGTACGTAAGTACCACAAGTTCTTTATCCATTTTTCACTTTCTGTGATATTGAACTTGTACTGTAAACGAGGTTCTTGTAAACAGAGGCGTTCCAAACTTTGGGGTGGCTGTGTCTTTTTGATTTTAATTTCCCTAAGCTATAGGACCATAAGTGGAAGTGCCCTAGGCTCTGTTGCTTTGTTTTTTAGATGTTTCAGGAAACACCATACACTTCTCCCGAGTGTCTGTTGGTAATTTACATCCCGCCCATCAGCATAACAAGGCTCCCAGTTCTCCATGGCCTGTCCTGCCTTTCTGGATTTTACACTTTTTTCAGATGGCCCTTTTGACCGGGGGGAAGTGAGACTTCATTGTAGTGCAGATTTCCTTTGCAAGCTTGCTTGGTTGGCCAAAAAGGGCGTATGCGTTTTTTCCTGAATATATTCAGGAAAAAACGCATACGCCCTTTTTGGCCAAGTGCATCATTGTGGACGTTCTGCCTCTTTTCCTATGCTTTCAATGCAATTCCAGTCTACCTCCTGAAATCGGTTTCCTGCAATTCTGCCCCGCTTTCAAGTCCTCTTGGCAGCCTTACTTCAGTCTATTTTTGGACGATAGCTGTCATTTATAACTCTGCAGGTTTGTGAATTACAGTGCCCCTGAGCTCCTTTCTTCAACTCGCTTTCTTTTGAGCTGGCCACAACACCGCAGGATGGCTTCAGGCCCTAATCTGGTTCCGGCACGGCACGCTGAGCCTTTGGTTAATTCCTCTTCCTGGTGGGAAATGAGAGTTAAATTTGCCCGTCCAGACACCTCCAGCTAGCCTCTCATTGGTTCTCGCTATTCCTGTTCATCTTCCGCAGAAATTGCAAACTGGGCCAAACAGGAGGTTAAAGGGACTGACTCTCCAAGTCGGGAGAGTGTTAGTAAAGCGTCTGGAATGTTGCACCCGAGTACCAGGGTACGAAAACTGAGGCATATTTGAACACGTCTCCCGATCACATGGTTGATCATACTCTAGGTTCCACATGCATGTTTTAGCTGAAGGAAGAATACCTACAACCTGGGTAGTTGAAACCCGTGGAATGGGTACCATGCAATATGACTTCAAAGGGTCTTCATTTGCTCACCGAACCTCTCCAATCCTATCACTGCTGCGTTTATGCCCCTGTACACATGCTTGATTCTCTTTCGGAGACATAGCAATCCATAGGTTTTAAGATACTTACTAGTCAGGTACATTCTTAGGCGTTTAATATGCGGTGTTGAGTGCATTTCGTTGAGCAAGGAGTAGCTCTTGTCCATTCCATATTTGACTTAAGGAACTTTATCTGTGCTCATTTCAATCTCTGGTTTTATGCAGCACCCCAATTCACCTTTACCCTTAAGCAAGCATAAGTTGGTTTTCTAAATTTGAGACCCTGTTCTGTTCTGTAATTCAGTTCCTGTGTAGCCAAGTTTACATTCCGTGTATTACTGATATCTTATGATGTTTCTTTTTCTGTGTGACTTACTTCAGTTAGAATCATCATACCTGAATCCACTCATTGTGCTGCTAAGGGCCTGATGACACAGATTTCATTGCTGAGTGATATTGTTTTGTAAGTAAATACCACAACTTCTTTATCCATTTTTCACTTTCTGCGATGTTGAACTTCTACTGTAAACGAGGTTCTTGTAAACAGAGCCGTTCCAAACTTTGGGGTGGCTGTGTCTTTTTGATTTTGATTTCCCTAAGCTATAGGACCATAAGTGGCAGTGCCCTAGGCTCTGTTGCTTTGTTTTTTAGATGTTTCAGGAAACACCATACACTTCTTCCGAGTGGTTGTTGGCAATTTACATCCCGCCCATCAGCATAACAAGGCTCCCAGTTCTCCATGGCCTGTCCTGCCTTTCTGGATTTTACACTTTTTTCAGATGGCCCTTTTGACCGGGGGGAAGTGAGACTTCATTGTAGTGCAGATTTCCTTTGCAAGCTTGCTTGGTTGGCCAAAAAGGGCGTATGCGTTTTTTCCTGAATATATTCAGGAAAAAACGCATACGCCCTTTTTGGCCAAGTGCATCATTGTGGACGTTCTGCCTCTTTTCCTATGCTTTCAATGCAATTCCAGTCTACCTCCTGAAATCGGTTTCCTGCAATTCTGCCCCGCTTTCAAGTCCTCTTGGCAGCCTTACTTCAGTCTATTTTTGGACGATAGCTGTCATTTATAACTCTGCAGGTTTGTGAATTACAGTGCCCCTGAGCTCCTTTCTTCAACTCGCTTTCTTGTGACCTGGCCGCAACACCGCAGGATGGCTTCAGGCCCTAATCTGGTTCCGGCACGGCATGCTGAGCCTTTGGTTAATTCCTCTTCCTGGTGGGAAATGAGAGTTAAATTTGCCCGTCCAGACACCTCCAGCTTGTCTCTCATTGGTTCTCGCTATTCCTGTTCATCTTCCGCAGAAATTGCAAACTGGGCCAAACAGGAGGTTAAAGGGACTGACTCTCCAAGTGGGGAGAGTGTTAGTAAAGCATCTGGAATGTTGCACCCGAGTACCAGGGGAGGAAAACTGAGACATATTTGAACACGTCTCCCGTTCACACGGTTGATCATACTCTGGGTTCCACATGCATGTTTTAG
This sequence comes from Delphinus delphis, assembly GCF_949987515.2. Taxonomy (NCBI): domain Eukaryota; kingdom Metazoa; phylum Chordata; class Mammalia; order Artiodactyla; family Delphinidae; genus Delphinus; species Delphinus delphis. The sequence continues at coordinate 649,926 of NC_082685.1, read as the reverse complement.
CTGAAGGAAGAATACCTTAAACCTGGAGAGTTGAGACCCGTGGAATGGGTACCATGCAATATGACTTCAAAGGGTCTTCATTTGCTCACCGAACCTCTCCAATCCTATCACTGCTGCGTTTATGCCCCTGTACACACGCTTGATTCTCTTTTGGAGACATAGCAATCCATAGGTTTTAAGATACTTACTAGTCAGGTACATTCTTAGGCGTTTAATATGCGGTGTTGAGTCCATTTCGTTGAGCAAGGAGTAGCTCTTGTCTATTCCATATTTGGCTTAAGGAACTTTATCTGTGCTCATTTCGATCTCTGGTTATGCAGCATCCCAATTCACCTTTACCCTTAAGCAAGCATAAGTTGGTTTTCTAAATTTGAGACCCTGTTCTGTTCTGTAATTCAGTTCCTGTGTAGCCAGGTTTACATTCCGTGTATTACTGATATCTTATGATGTTTCTTTTTCTGTGTGACTTATTTCAGTTAGAATCATCATACCTGAATCCACTCATTGTGCTGCTAAGGGCCTGATGACATAGATTTCATTGCTGAGTGATATTGCTTTGTAAGTAAATACCACAACTTCTTTATCCATTTTTCACTTTCTGCGATGTTGAACTTGTACTGTAAACGAGGTTCTTGTAAACAGAGCCGTTCGAAACTTTGGGGTGGCTGTGTCTTTTTGATTTTAAATTCCCTAAGCCTTAGGACCATAAGTGGCAGTGCCCTAGGCTCTGTTGCTTTGTTTTTTAGATGTTTCAGGAAACACCATACACTTCTCCAGAGTGGTTGTTGGCAATTTACATCCCGCCCATCAGCATAACAAGGCTCCCAGTTCTCCATGGCCTGTCCTGCCTTTCTGGATTTTACACTTTTTTCAGATGGCCCTTTTGACCGGGGGGAAGTGAGACTTCATTGTAGTGCAGATTTCCTTTGCAAGCTTGCTTGGTTGGCCAAAAAGGGCGTATGCGTTTTTTCCTGAATATATTCAGGAAAAAACGCATACGCCCTTTTTGGCCAAGTGCATCATTGTGGACGTTCTGCCTCTTTTCCTATGCTTTCAATGCAATTCCAGTCTACCTCCTGAAATCGGTTTCCTGCAATTCTGCCCTGCTTTCAAGTCCTCTTGGCAGCCTTACTTCAGTCTATTTTTGGACGATAGCTGTCATTTATAACTCTGCAGGTTTGTGAATTACAGTGTCCCTGAGCTCCTTTCTTCAACTCGCTTTCCTGTGAGCTGGCCGCAACACCGCAGGATGGCTTCAGGCCCTAATCTGGTTCCGGCACGGCACACTGAGCCTTTGGTTATTTCCTCTTCCTGGTGGGAAATGAGAGTTAAATTTGCCCGTCCAGACACCTCCAGCTAGTCTCTCATTGGTTCTCGCTATTCCTGTTCATCTTCCGCAGAAATTGCAAACTGGGCCAAACAGGAGGTTAAAGGCGCTGACTCTCCAATTGGGGAGAGTGTTAGTAAAGCGTCTGGAATGTTGCACCCGAGTACCAGGGGAGGAAAACTGAGACATATTTGAACACGTCTCCCGTTCCCTCGGTTGATCATACTCTGGGTTCCACATGCATGTTTTAGCTGAAGGAAGAATACCTTAAACCTCGAGAGTTGAGACCCGTGGAATGGGTACCATGCAATATGACTTCAAAGGGTCTTCATTTGCTCACCGAACATCTCCAATCCTATCACTGCTGCGTTTATGCCCCTGTACACACGCTTGATTCTCTTTTGGAGACATAGCAATCCATAGGTTTTAAGATACTTACTAGTCAGGTACATTCTTAGGCGTTTAATATGGGGTGTTGAGTCCATTTCGTTGAGCAAGGAGTAGCTCTTGTCTATTCCATATTTGGCTTAAGGAACTTTATCTGTGCTCATTTCAATCTCTGGTTTTATGCAGCACCCCAACTCACCTTTACCCTTAAGCAAGCATAAGTTGGTTTTCTAAATTTACGACCCTGTTCTGTTTTGGAATTCAGTTCCTGTGTAGCCAAGTTTACATTCCGTGTATTAGTGATATCTTATGATGTTTCTTTTTCTGTGTGACTTATTTCAGTTAGAATCATCGTACCTGAATCCACTCATTGTGCTGCTAAGGGCCTGATGACACAGATTTCATTGCTGAGTGATATTGCTTTGTAAGTAAATACCACAACTTCTTTATCCATTTTTCACTTTCTGCGATGTTGAACTTGTACTGTAAACGAGGTTCTTGTAAACAGAGCCGTTCCAAACTTTGGGGTGGCTGTGTCTTTTTGATTTTAATTTCCCTAAGCTATAGGACCATAAGTGGAAGTGCCCTAGGTTCTGTTGCTTTGTTTTTTAGATGTTTCAGGAAACACCATACACTTCTCCCGAGTGGTTGTTGGCAATTTACATCCCGCCCATCAGCATAACAAGGCTCCCAGTTCTCCATGGCCTGTCCTGCCTTTCTGGATTTTACACTTTTTTCAGATGGCCCTTTTGACCGGGGGGAAGTGAGACTTCATTGTAGTGCAGATTTCCTTTGCAAGCTTGCTTGGTTGGCCAAAAAGGGCGTATGCGTTTTTTCCTGAATATATTCAGGAAAAAACGCATACGCCCTTTTTGGCCAAGTGCATCATTGTGGACGTTCTGCCTCTTTTCCTATGCTTTCAATGCAATTCCAGTCTACCTCCTGAAATCGGTTTCCTGCAATTCTGCCCCACTTTCAAGTCCTCTTGGCAGCCTAACTTCAGTCTATTTTTGGACGATAGCTGTCATTTATAACTCTGCAGGTTTGTGAATTACAGTGCCCCTGAGCTCCTTTCTTCAACTCGCTTTCTTGTGAGCTGGCCGCAACACCGCAGGATGGCTTCAGGCCCTAATCTGGTTCCGGCACGGCACACTGAGCCTTTGGTTATTTCCTCTTCCTTGTGGGAAATGAGAGTTAAATTTGCCCGTCCAGACACCTCCAGCTAGCCTCTCATTGGTTCTCGCTATTCCTGTTCATCTTCCGCAGAAATTGCAAACTGGGCCAAACAGGAGGTTAAAGGGACTGACTCTCCAAGTGGGGAGAGTGTTAGTAAAGCGTCTGGAATGTTGCACCCGAGTACCAGGGGTGGAAAACTGAGACATATTTGAACACGTCTCCCGTTCACATGGTTGATCATACTTGGGTTCCATATGCATGTTTTAGCTGAAGGAAGAATACCTAAAACCTGGGTAGTTGAAACCCGTGGAATGGGTACCATGCAGTATGATTCAAAGGGTCTTCATTTGCTCACCGAACCTCTCCAATCCTATCACTGCTGCGTTTATGCCCCTGTACACATGCTTGATTCTCTTTCGGAGACATAGCAATCCATAGGTTTTAAGATACTTACTAGTCAGGTACATTCTTAGGCGTTTAATATGCGGTGTTGAGTCCATTTCGTTGAGCAAGGAGTAGCTCTTGTCTATTCCATATTTGGCTTAAGAAACTTTATCTGTGCTCATTTCAATCTCTGGTTTTATGCAGCACCCCAACTCACCTTTCCCCTTAAGCAAGCATAAGTTGGTTTTCTAAATTTGAGACCCTGTTCTGTTCTGTAATTCAGTTCCTGTGTAGCCAAGTTTACATTCCGTGTATTACTGATATCTTATGATGTTTCTTTTTCTGTGTGACTTATTTCAGTTAGAATCATCATACCTGAATCCACTCATTGTGCTGCTAAGGGCCTGATGACACAGATTTCATTGCTGAGTGATATTGCTTTGTAAGTAAATACCACAACTTCTTTATCCATTTTTCACTTTCTGCGATGTTGAACTTGTACTGTAAACGAGGTTCTTGTAAACAGAGCCGTTCCAAACTTTGGGGTGGCTGTGTCTTTTTGATTTTGAATTCCCTAAGCTATAGGACCATAAGTGGAAGTGCCCTAGGCTCTGTTGCTTTGTTTTTTAGATGTTTCAGGAAACACCATACACTTCTCCCGAGTGGTTGTTGGCAATTTACATCCCGCCCATCAGCATAACAAGGCTCCCAGTTCTCCATGGCCTGTCCTGCCTTTCTGGATTTTACACTTTTTTCAGATGGCCCTTTTGACCGGGGGGAAGTGAGACTTCATTGTAGTGCAGATTTCCTTTGCAAGCTTGCTTGGTTGGCCAAAAAGGGCGTATGCGTTTTTTCCTGAATATATTCAGGAAAAAACGCATACGCCCTTTTTGGCCAAGTGCATCATTGTGGACGTTCTGCCTCTTTTCCTATGCTTTCAATGCAATTCCAGTCTACCTCCTGAAATCGGTTTCCTGCAATTCTGCCCCGCTTTCAAGTCCTCTTGGCAGCCTTACTTCAGTCTATTTTTGGACGATAGCTGTCATTTATAACTCTGCAGGTTTGTGAATTACAGTGCCCCTGAGCTCCTTTCTTCAACTCGCTTTCTTGTGACCTGGCCGCAACACCGCAGGATGGCTTCAGGCCCTAATATGGTTCCGGCGCGGCATGGTGAGCCTTTGGTTAATTCCTCTTCCTGGTGGGAAATGAGAGTTAAATTTGCCCGTCCAGACACCTCCAGCTAGCCTCTCATTGGTTCTCGCTATTCCTGTTCATCTTCCGCAGAAATTGCAAACTGGGCCAAACAAGAGGTTAAAGGGACTGACTCTCCAAGTGGGGAGAGTGTTAGTAAATCGTCTGGAATGTTGCACCCGAGTACCAGGGTAGGAAAACTGAGACATATTTGAACACGTCTCCCGATCACATGGTTGATCATACTCTAGGTTCCACATGCATGTTTTAGCTGAAGGAAGAATACCTTAAACCTGGGTAGTTGAAACCCGTGGAATGGGTACCATGCAATATGACTTCAAAGGGTCTTCATTTGCTCACCAAACCTCTCCAATCCTATCACTGCTGCGTTTATGCCCCTGTACACATGCTTGATTCTCTTTCGGAGACATAGCAATCCATAGATTTTAAGATACTTACTAGTCAGGTACATTCTTAGGCGTTTAATATGGGGTGTTGAGTCCATTTCGTTGAGCAAGGAGTAGCTCTTGTCTATTCCATATTTGGCTTAAGGAACTTTATCTGTGCTCATTTCAATCTCTGGTTTTATGCAGCACCCCAACTCACCTTTACCCTTAAGCAAGAATAAGTTGGTTTTCTAAATTTGAGACCCTGTTCTGTTCTGTAATTCAGTTCCTGTGTAGCCAAGTTTCCATTCCGTGTATTACTGATATCTTATGATGTTTCTTTTTCTGTGTGACTTATTTCAGTTAGAATCATCATATCTGAATCCACTCATTGTGCTGCTAAGGGCCTGATGACACAGATTTCATTGCTGAGTGATATTGCTTTGTAAGTAAATACCACAACTTCTTTATCCATTTTTCACTTTCTGCGATGTTGAACTTGTACTGTAAACGAGGTTCTTGTAAACAGAGCCGTTCCAAACTTTGGGGTGGCTGTGTCTTTTTGATTTTAATTTCCCTAAGCTATAGGACCATAAGTGGAAGTGCCCTAGGTTCTGTTGCTTTGTTTTTTAGATGTTTCAGGAAACACCATACACTTCTCCCGAGTGGTTGTTGGCAATTTACATCCCGCCCATCAGCATAACAAGGCTCCCAGTTCTCCATGGCCTGTCCTGCCTTTCTGGATTTTACACTTTTTTCAGATGGCCCTTTTGACCGGGGGGAAGTGAGACTTCATTGTAGTGCAGATTTCCTTTGCAAGCTTGCTTGGTTGGCCAAAAAGGGCGTATGCGTTTTTTCCTGAATATATTCAGGAAAAAACGCATACGCCCTTTTTGGCCAAGTGCATAATTGTGGACGTTCTGCCTCTTTTCCTATGCTTTCAATGCAATTCCAGTCTACCTCCTGAAATCAGTTTCCTAAAATTCTGCCCCGATTTCAAGTCCTCTTGGCAGCCTTACTTCAGTCTATTTTTGGACGATAGCTGTCATTTATAACTCTGCAGGTTTGTGAATTACAGTGCCCCTGAGCTCCTTTCTTCAACTCGCTTTCTTGTGACCTGGCCGCAACACCGCAGGATGACTTCAGGCCCTAATCTGGTTCCAGTACGGCACGCTGAGCCTTTGGTTATTTCCTCTTCCTGTTGGGAAATGAGAGTTAAATTTGCCCGTCCAGACACCTCCAGCTAGCCTCTCATTGGTTCTCGCTATTCCTGTTCATCTTCCGCAGAAATTGCAAACTGGGCCAAACAGGAGGTTAAAGGCGCTGACTCTCCAAGTGGGGAGAGTGTTAGTAAAGCGTCTGGAATGTTGCACCCGAGTACCAGGGGAGGAAAACTGAGACATATTTGAACACGTCTCCCGATCACATGGTTGATCATAATCTGGGTTCCACATGCATGTTTTAGCTGAAGGAAGAATACCTAAAACCTGGGTAGTTGAAACCCGTGGAATGGGTACCATGCAATATGACTTCAAAGGGTCTTCATTTGCTCACCGAACCTCTCCAATCCTATCACTGCTGCGTTTATGCCCCTGTACACATGCTTGATTCTCTTTCGGAGACATAGCAATCCATAGGTTTTAAGATACTTACTTGTCAGGTACATTCTTAGGCGTTTAATATGCGGTGTTGAGTGCATTTCGTTGAGCAAGGAGTAGCTCTTGTCTATTCCATATTTGGCTTAAGGAACTTTATCTGTGCTCATTTCAATCTCTGGTTTTATGCAGCACCCCAACTCACCTTTCCCCTTAAGCAAGCATAAGTTGGTTTTCTAAATTTGAGAACCTGTTCTGTTTTGGAATTCAGTTCCTGTGTAGTCAAGTTTACATTCCGTGTATTAGTGATATCTTATGATGTTTCTTTTTCTGTGTGACTTATTTCAGTTAGAATCATCGTACCTGAATCTACTCATTATGCTGCTACGGGCCTGATGACATAGATTTCATTGCTGAGTGATACTGCATTGTACGTAAGTACCACAAGTTCTTTATCCATTTTTCACTTTCTGCGATGTTGAACTTGTACTGTAAACGAGGTTCTTGTAAACAGAGGCGTTCCAAACTTTGGGGTGGCTGTGTCTTTTTGATTTTAATTTCCCTAAGCTATAGGACCATAAGTGGAAGTGCCCTAGGCTCTGTTGCTTTGTTTTTTAGATGTTTCAGGAAACACCATACACTTCTCCCGAGTGGCTGTTGGCAATTTACATCCCGCCCATCAGCATAACAAGGCTCCCAGTTCTCCATGGCCTGTCCTGCCTTTCTGGATTTTACACTTTTTTCAGATGGCCCTTTTGACCGGGGGGAAGTGAGACTTCATTGTAGTGCAGATTTCCTTTGCAAGCTTGCTTGGTTGGCCAAAAAGGGCGTATGCGTTTTTTCCTGAATATATTCAGGAAAAAACGCATACGCCCTTTTTGGCCAAGTGCATCATTGTGGACGTTCTGCCTCTTTTCCTATGCTTTCAATGCAATTCCAGTCTACCTCCTGAAATCGGTTTCCTGCAATTCTGCCCCGCTTTCAAGTCCTCTTGGCAGCCTTACTTCAGTCTATTTTTGGACGATAGCTGTCATTTATAACTCTGCAGGTTTGTGAATTACAGTGCCCCTGAGCTCCTTTCTTCAACTCGCTTTCTTGTGACCTGGCCGCAACACCGCAGGATGGCTTCAGGCCCTAATCTGGTTCCGGTACGGCACGCTGAGCCTTTGGTTATTTCCTCTTCCTGGTTGGAAATGAGTGTTAAATTTGCCCGTCCAGACACCTCCAGCTAGCCTCTCATTGGTTCTCGCTATTCCTGTTCATCTTCCGCAGAAATTGCAAACTGTGCCAAACAGGAGGTTAAAGGCGCTGACTCTCCAAGTGGGGAGAGTGTTAGTAAAGCGTCTGGAATGTTGCACCCGAGTACCAGGGGAGGAAAACTGAGACATATTTGAACACGTCTCCCGTTCACATGGTTGATCATACTTGGGTTCCACATGCATGTTTTAGCTGAAGGAAGAATACCTTAAACCTGGAGAGTTGAGACCCGTGTAATGGGTACCATGCAATATGACTTCAAAGGGTCTTCATTTGCTCACCGAACCTCTCCAATCCTATCACTGCTGCGTTTATGCCCCTGTACACATGCTTGATTCTCTTTTGGAGACATAGCAATCCATAGGTTTTACGATACTTACTAGTCAGGTACATTCTTAGGCGTTTAATATGCGGTGTTGAGTCCATTTCGTTGAGCAAGGAGTAGCTCTTGTCTATTCCATATTTGACTTAAGGAACTTTATCTGTGCTCATTTCAATCTCTGGTTTTATGCAGCACCCCAACTCACCTTTACCCTTAAGCAAGCATAAGTTGGTTTTCTAAATTTGAGACCCTGTTCTGTTCTGTAATTCAGTTCCTGTGTAGCCAAGTTTACATTCCGTGTATTACTGATATCTTATGATGTTTCTTTTTCTGTGTGACTTATTTCAGTTAGAATCATCATACCTGAATCCACTCATTGTGATGCTAAGGGCCTGATGACATAGATTTCATTGCTGAGTGATATTGCTTTGTAAGTAAATACCACAACTTCTTTATCCATTTTTCACTTTCTGTGATGTTGAACTTGTACTGGAAACGAGGTTGTTGTAAACAGAGGCGTGCCAAACTTTGGGGTGGCTGTGTCTTTTTGATTTTAATTTCCCTAAGCTATAGGACCATAAGTGGAAGTGCCCTAGGTTCTGTTGCTTTGTTTTTTAGATGTTTCAGGAAACACCATACACTTCTCCCGAGTGGTTGTTGGCAATTTACATCCCGCCCATCAGCATAAGAAGGCTCCCAGTTCTCCATGGACTGTCCTGCCTTTCTGGATTTTACACTTTTTTCAGATGCCCCTTTTGACCGGGGGGAAGTGAGACTTCATTGTAGTGCAGATTTCCTTTGCAAGCTTGCTTGGTTGGCCAAAAAGGGCGTATGCGTTTTTTCCTGAATATATTCAGGAAAAAACGCATACGCCCTTTTTGGCCAAGTGCATCATTGTGGACGTTCTGCCTCTTTTCCTATGCTTTCAATGCAATTCCAGTCTACCTCCTGAAATCGGTTTCCTGCAATTCTGCCCCGCTTTCAAGTCCTCTTGGCAGCCTTACTTCAGTCTATTTTTGGACGATAGCTGTCATTTATAACTCTGCAGGTTTGTGAATTACAGTGCCCCTGAGCTCCTTTCTTCAACTCGCTTTCTTTTGAGCTGGCCGCAACACCGCAGGATGGCTTCAGGCCCTAATCTGGTTCCGGTACGGCACGCTGAGCCTTTGGTTATTTCCTCTTCCTGGTTGGAAATGAGTGTTAAATTTGCCCGTCCAGACACCTCCAGCTAGCCTCTCATTGGTTCTCGCTATTCCTGTTCATCTTCCGCAGAAATTGCAAACTGTGCCAAACAGGAGGTTAAAGGCGCTGACTCTCCAAGTGGGGAGAGTGTTAGTAAAGCGTCTGGAATGTTTCACCAGAGTACCAGGGGAGGAAAACTGAGACATATTTGAACACGTCTCCCGTTCACATGGTTGATCATACTTGGGTTCCACATGCATGTTTTAGCTGAAGGAAGAATACCTTAAACCTGGAGAGTTGAGACCCGTGTAATGGGTACCATGCAATATGACTTCAAAGGGTCTTCATTTGCTCACCAAACCTCCCCAATCCTATCACTGCTGCGTTTATGCCCCTGTACACATGCTTGATTCTCTTTCGGAGACATAGCAATCCATAGGTTTTACGATACTTACTAGTCAGGTACATTCTTAGGCGTTTAATATGCGGTGTTGAGTCCATTTCGTTGAGCAAGGAGTAGCTCTTGTCTATTCCATATTTGACTTAAGGAACTTTATCTGTGCTCATTTCAATCTCTGGTTTTATGCAGCACCCCAACTCACCTTTACCCTTAAGCAAGCATAAGTTGGTTTTCTAAATTTGAGACCCTGTTCTGTTCTGTAATTCAGTTCCTGTGTAGCCAAGTTTACATTCCGTGTATTACTGATATCTTATGATGTTTCTTTTTCTGTGTGACTTATTTCAGTTAGAATCATCATACCTGAATCCACTCATTGTGATGCTAAGGGCCTGATGACATAGATTTCATTGCTGAGTGATATTGCTTTGTAAGTAAATACCACAACTTCTTTATCCATTTTTCACTTTCTGTGATGTTGAACTTGTACTGGAAACGAGGTTGTTGTAAACAGAGGCGTGCCAAACTTTGGGGTGGCTGTGTCTTTTTGATTTTAATTTCCCTAAGCTATAGGACCATAAGTGGAAGTGCCCTAGGTTCTGTTGCTTTGTTTTTTAGATGTTTCAGGAAACACCATACACTTCTCCCGAGTGGTTGTTGGCAATTTACATCCCGCCCATCAGCATAAGAAGGCTCCCAGTTCTCCATGGACTGTCCTGCCTTTCTGGATTTTACACTTTTTTCAGATGCCCCTTTTGACCGGGGGGAAGTGAGACTTCATTGTAGTGCAGATTTCCTTTGCAAGCTTGCTTGGTTGGCCAAAAAGGGCGTATGCGTTTTTTCCTGAATATATTCAGGAAAAAACGCATACGCCCTTTTTGGCCAAGTGCATCATTGTGGACGTTCTGCCTCTTTTCCTATGCTTTCAATGCAATTCCAGTCTACCTCCTGAAATCGGTTTCCTGCAATTCTGCCCCGCTTTCAAGTCCTCTTGGCAGCCTTACTTCAGTCTATTTTTGGACGATAGCTGTCATTTATAACTCTGCAGGTTTGTGAATTACAGTGCCCCTGAGCTCCTTTCTTCAACTCGCTTTCTTTTGAGCTAGCCGCAACACCGCAGGATGGCTTCAGGCCCTAATCTGGCTCCGGTACGGCACGTTGAGCCTTTGGTTATTTCCTCTTCCTGGTGGGAAATGAGAGTTAAATTTGCCCGTCCAGACACCTCCAGCTAGCCTCTCATTGGTTCTCGCTATTCCTGTTCATCTTCCGCAGAAATTGCAAACTGGGCCAAACAGGAGGTTAAAGGCGCTGACTCTCCAAGTGGGGAGAGTGTTAGTAAAGCGTCTGGAATGTTGCACCCGAGTACCAGGGGAGGAAAACTGAGACATATTTGAACACGTCTCCCATTCACATGGTTGATCATACTCTGGGTTCCACATGCATGTTTTAGCTGAAGGAAGAATACCTTAAACCTGGAGAGTTGAGACCCGTGTAATGGGTACCATGCAATATGATTTCAAAGGGTCTTCATTTGCTCACCGAACCTCTCCAATCCTATCACTGCTGCGTTTATGCCCCTGTACACATTCTTGATTCTCTTTTGGAGACATAGCAATCCATAGGTTTTACGATACTTACAAGACAGGTACATTCTTAGGCGTTTAATATGCGGTGTTGAGTCCATTTTGTTGAGCAAGGAGTAGCTCTTGTCTATTCCATATTTGACTTAAGGAACTTTATCTGTGCTCATTTCAATCTCTGGTTTTATGCAGCACCCCAACTCACCTTTACCCTTAAGCAAGCATAAGTTGGTTTTGTAAATTTGAGACCCTGTTCTGTTTTGGAATGCAGTTCCTGTGTAGCCAAGTTTACATTCCGTGTATTAGTGATATCTTATGATGTTTCTTTTTCTGTGTGACTTATTTCAGTTAGAATCATCATACCTGAATCCACTCATTGTGCTGCTAAGGGCCTGATGACACAGATTTCATTGCTGAGTGATATTGCTTTGTAAGTAAATACCACAATTTCTTTATCCATTTTTCACTTTCTGCGATGTTGAACTTGTACTGTAAACGAGGTTCTTGTAAACAGAGCCGTTCCAAACTTTGGTGTGGCTGTGTCTTTTTGATTTTAATTTCCCTAAGCTATAGGACCATAAGTGGAAGTGCCCTAGGTTCTGTTGCTTTGTTTTTTAGATGTTTCAGGAAACACCATACACTTCTCCCGAGTGGTTGTTGGCAATTTACATCCCGCCCATCAGCATAACAAGGCTCCCAGTTCTCCATGGCCTGTCCTGCCTTTCTGGATTTTACACTTTTTTCAGATGGCCCTTTTGACCGGGGGGAAGTGAGACTTCATTGTAGTGCAGATTTCCTTTGCAAGCTTGCTTGGTTGGCCAAAAAGGGCGTATGCGTTTTTTCCTGAATATATTCAGGAAAAAACGCATACGCCCTTTTTGGCCAAGTGCATCATTGTGGACGTTCTGCCTCTTTTCCTATGCTTTCAATGCAATTCCAGTCTACCTCCTGAAATCGGTTTCCTGCAATTCTGCCCCGCTTTCAAGTCCTCTTGGCAGCCTTACTTCAGTCTATTTTTGGACGATAGCTGTCATTTATAACTCTGCAGGTTTGTGAATTACAGTGCCCCTGCGCTCCTCTCTTCAACTCGGTTTCTTTGGAGCTGGCCGCAACACCGCAGGATGGCTTCAGGCCCTAATCTGGTTCCGGTACGGCACGCTGAGCCTTTGGTTAATTCCTCTTCCTGGTGGGAAATGAGAGTTAAATTTGCCCGTCCAGACACCTCCAGCTAGCCTCTCATTGGTTCTCGCTATTCCTGTTCATCTTCCACAGAAATTGCAAACTGGGCCAAACAGGAGGTTAAAGGGACTGACTCTCCAAGTGGGGAGAGTGTTAGTAAAGCGTCTGGAATGTTGCACCCGAGTACCAGGGGAGGAAAACTGAGACATATTTGAACACGTCTCCAAATCACATGGTTGATCATACTCTAGGTTCCACATGCATGTTATAGCTGAAGGAAGAATACCTTAATCCTGGGTAGTTGAAACCTGTGGAATGGGTACCATGCAATATGACTTCAAAGGGTCTTCATTTGCTCACCGAACCTCTCCAATCCTATCACTGCTGCGTTTATGCCCCTGTACACATGCTTGATTCTCTTTCGGAGACATAGCAATCCATAGGTTTTAAGATAGTTACTAGTCAGGTACATTCTTAGGCGTTTAATATGGGGTGTTGAGTCCATTTCGTTGAGCAAGGAGTAGCTCTTGTCTATTCCATATTTGGCTTAAGGAACTTTATCTGTGCTCATTTCAATCTCTGGTTTTATGCAGCACCCCAACTCACCTTTACCCTTAAGCAAGAATAAGTTGGTTTTCTAAATTTGAGACCCTGTTCTGTTCTGTAATTCAGTTCCTGTGTAGCCAAGTTTACATTCCGTGTATTACTGATATCTTATGATGTTTCTTTTTCTGTGTGACTTATTTCAGTTAGAATCATCATACCTGAATCCACTCATTGTGCTGCTAAGGGCCTGATGACACAGATTTCATTGCTGAGTGATATTGCTTTGTAAGTAAATACCACAACTTCTTTATCCATTTTTCACTTTCTGCGATGTTGAACTTGTACTGTAAACGAGGTTCTTGTAAACAGAGCCATTCCAAACTTTGGGGTGGCTGTGTCTTTTTGATTTTAATTTCCCTAAGCTATAGGACCATAAGTGGAAGTGCCCTAGGCTCTGTTGCTTTGTTTTTTAGATGTTTCAGGAAACACCATACACTTCTCCCGAGTGTCTGTTGGCAATTTACATCCCGCCCATCAGCATAACAAGGCTCCCAGTTCTCAATGCCCTGTTGCCTTTCTGGATTTTACACTTTTTTCAGATGGCCCTTTTGACCGGGGGGAAGTGAGACTTCATTGTAGTGCAGATTTCCTTTGCAAGCTTGCTTGGTTGGCCAAAAAGGGCGTATGCGTTTTTTCCTGATTATATTCAGGAAAAAATGCATACGCCCTTTTTGGCCAAGTGCATCATTGTGGACGTTCTGCCTCTTTTCCTATGCTTTCAATGCAATTCCAGTCTACCTCCTGAAATCGGTTTCCTGCAATTCTGCCCCGCTTTCAAGTCCTCTTGGCAGCCTTACGTCAGTCTATTTTTGGATGATAGCTGTCATTTATAACTCTGCAGGTTTGTGAATTACAGTGCCCCTGAGCTCCTTTCTTCAACTCGCTTTCTTGTGACCTGGCCGCAACACCGCAGGATGGCTTCAGGCCCTAATCTGGTTCCGGTACGGCACGCTGAGCCTTTGGTTATTTCCTCTTCCTGTTGGGAAATGAGAGTTAAATTTGCCCGTCCAGACACCTCCAGCTAGTCTCTCATTGGTTCTCGCTATTCCTGTTCATCTTCCGCAGAAATTGCAAACTGTGCCAAACAGGAGGTTAAAGGCGCTGACTCTCCAAGTGGGGAGAGTGTTAGTAAAGCGTCTGGAATGTTGCACCCGAGTACCAGGGGAGGAAAACTGAGACATATTTGAACACGTCTCCCGATCACATGGTTGATCATACTCTGGGTTCCACATGCATGTTTTAGCTGAAGGAAGAATACCTAAAACCTGGGTAGTTGAAACCCGTGGAATGGGTACCATGCAATATGACTTCAAAGGGTCTTCATTTGCTCACCGAACCTCTCCAATCCTATCACTGCTGCGTTTATGCCCCTGTACACATGCTTGATTCTCTTTCGGAGACATAGCAATCCATAGGTTTTAAGATACTTACTAGTCAGGTACATTCTTAGGCGTTTAATATGCGGTGTTGAGTCCATTTCGTTGAGCAAGGAGTAGCTCTTGTCTATTCCATATTTGACTTAAGGAACTTTATCTGTGCTCATTTCAATCTCTGGTTTTATGCAGCACCCCACCTCACCTTTACCCTTAAGCAAGCATAAGTTGGTTTTCTAAATTTGAGACCCTGTTCTGTTCTGTAATTCAGTTCCTGTGTAGCCAAGTTTACATTCCGTGTATTACTGATATCTTATGATGTTTCTTTTTCTGTGTGACTTATTTCAGTTAGAATCATCATACCTGAATCCACTCATTGTTCTGCTAAGGGCCTGATGACATAGATTTCATTGCTGAGTGATATTGCTTTGTAAGTAAATACCACAACTTCTTTATCCATTTTTCACTTTCTGCGATGTTGAACTTGTACTGTAAACGAGGTTCTTGTAAACAGAGCCGTTCCAAACTTTGGGGTGGCTGTGTCTTTTTGATTTTGAATTCCCTAAGCTATAGGACCATAAGTGGAAGTGCCCTAGGTTCTGTTGCTTTGTTTTTTAGATGTTTCAGGAAACACCATATACTTCTCCCAAGTGGTTGTTGGCAATTTACATCCCGCCCATCAGCATAACAAGGCTCCCAGTTCTCCATGGCCTGTCCTGCCTTTCTGGATTTTACACTTTTTTCAGATGGCCCTTTTGACCGGGGGGAAGTGAGACTTCATTGTAGTGCAGATTTCCTTTGCAAGCTTGCTTGGTTGGCCAAAAAGGGCGTATGCGTTTTTTCCTGAATATATTCAGGAAAAAACGCATACGCCCTTTTTGGCCAAGTGCATCATTGTGGACGTTCTGCCTCTTTTCCTATGCTTTCAATGCAATTCCAGTCTACCTCCTGAAATCGGTTTCCTGCAATTCTGCCCCGCTTTCAAGTCCTCTTGGCAGCCTTACTTCAGTCTATTTTTGGACGATAGCTGTCATTTATAACTCTGCAGTTTTGTGAATTACAGTGCCCCTGAGCTCCTTTCTTCAACTCGCTTTCTTGTGACCTGGCTGCAACACCGCAGGATGGCTTCAGGCCCTAATCTGGTTCTGGCCCGGCATGCTGAGCCTTTGGTTAATTCCTCTTCCTGGTGGGAAATGAGAGTTAAATTTGCCCGTCCAGACACCTCCAGCTAGCCTCTCATTGGTTCTCGCTATTCCTGTTCATCTTCCGCAGAAATTGCAAACTGGGCCAAACAGGAGGTTAAAGGGACTGACTCTCCAAGTCGGGAGAGTGTTAGTAAAGCGTCTGGAATGTTGCACCCGAGTACCAGGGTACGAAAACTGAGACATATTTGAACACGTCTCCCGATCACATGGTTGATCATACACTAGGTTCCACATGCATGTTTTAGCTGAAGGAAGAATACCTTAAACCTGGGTAGTTGAAACCCGTGGAATGGGTACCATGCAATATGACTTCAAAGGGTCTTCATTTGCTCACCGAACCTCTCCAATCCTATCACTGCTGCGTTTATGCCCCTGTACACATGCTTGATTCTCTTTCGGAGACATAGCAATCTATAGGTTTTAAGATACTTACTAGTCAGGTACATTCTTAGGCGTTTAATATGGGGTGTTGAGTCCATATCATTGAGAAAGGAGTAGCTCTTGTCTATTCCATATTTGGCTTAAGGAACTTTATCTGTGCTCATTTCAATCTGTGGTTTTATGCAACACCCCAACTCACCTTTACCCTTAAGCAAGAATAAGTTGGTTTTCTAAATTTGAGACCCTGTTCTGTTCTGTAATTCAGTTCCTGTGTAGCCAAGTTTACATTCCGTGTATTACTGATATCTTATGATGTTTCTTTTTCTGTGTGACTTATTTCAGTTAGAATCATCATACCTGAATCCACTCATTGTGCTGCTAAGGGCCTGATGACACAGATTTCATTGCTGAGTGATATTGCTTTGTAAGTAAATACCACAACTTCTTTATCCATTTTTCACTTTCTGCGATGTTGAACTTGTACTGTACACGAGGTTCTTGTAAACAGAGCTGTTCCAAACTTTGGGGTGGCTGTGTCTTTTTGATTTTAATTTCCCTAAGCTATAGGACCATAAGTGGAAGTGCCCTAGGCTCTGTTGCTTTGTTTTTTAGATGTTTCAGGAAACACCATACACTTCTCCCGAGTGGCTGTTGGTAATTTACATCCCGCCCATCAGCATAACAAGGCTCCCAGTTCTCCATGGCCTGTCCTGTCTTTCTGGATTTTACACTTTTTTCAGATGGCCCTTTTGACCGGGGGGAAGTGAGACTTCATTGTAGTGCAGATTTCCTTTGCAAGCTTGCTGGGTTGGCCAAAAAGGGCGTATGCGTTTTTTCCTGAATATATTCAGGAAAAAACGCATACGCCCTTTTTGGCCAAGTGCATCATTGTGGACGTTCTGCCTCTTTTCCTATGCTTTCAATGCAATTCCAGTCTACCTCCTGAAATCGGTTTCCTGCAATTCTGCCCCGCTTTCAAGTCCTCTTGGCAGCCTTACTTCAGTCTATTTTTGGACGATAGCTGTCATTTATAACTCTGCAGGTTTGTGAATTACAGTGCCCCTGAGCTCCTTTCTTCAACTCGCTTTCTTTTGAGCTGGCCGCAACACCACAGGATGGCTTCAGGCCCTAATCTGGTTCCGGCACGGCACGCTGAGCCTTTGGTTAATTCCTCTTCCTGGTGGGAAATGAGAGTTAAATTTGCCCGTCCAGACACCTCCAACTAGCCTCATTGGTTCTCGCTATTCCTGTTCATCTTCCGCAGGAATTGCAAACTGGGCCAAACAGGAGGTTAAAGGGACTGACTCTCCAAGTCGGGAGAGTGTTAGTAAAGCGTCTGGAATGTTGCACCCGAGTACCAGGGGAGGAAAACTGAGACATATTTGAACACGTCTCCCGATCACATGGTTGATCATACTCTAGGTTCCACATGCATGTTTTAGCTGAAGGAAGAATACCTTAAACCTGGAGAGTTGAGACCCGTGTAATGGGTACCATGCAATATGACTTCAAAGGGTCTTCATTTGCTCACCGAACCTCTCCAATCCTATCACTGCTGCGTTTATGCCCCTGTACACATGCTTGATTCTCTTTCGGAGACATAGCAATCCATAGGTTTTAAGATACTTACTAGTCAGGTACATTCTTAGGCGTTTAATATGCGGTGTTGTGTCCATTTCATTGAGCAAGGAGTAGCTCTTGTCTATTCCATATTTGGCTTAAGGAACTTTATCTGTGCTCATTTCAATCTCTGGTTTTATGCAGCACCCCAACTCACCTTTACCCTTAAGCAAGAATAAGTTGGTTTTCTAAATTTGAGACCCTGTTCTGTTCT
The DNA here is from genome assembly GCF_949987515.2 of Delphinus delphis. NCBI lineage: Eukaryota > Metazoa > Chordata > Mammalia > Artiodactyla > Delphinidae > Delphinus > Delphinus delphis. Next base: position 632,164 of record NC_082685.1, on the reverse strand, counting down.
GTAATTCAGTTGCTGTGTAGCCGAGTTTACATTCCGTGTATTACTGATATCTTATGATGTTTCTTTTTCTGTGTGACTTATTTCAGTTAGAATCATCATACCTGAATCCACTCATTGTGCTGCTTGGGCCTTATGACACAGATTTCATTGCTGAGTGATATTGCTTTGTAAGTAAATACCACAACTTCTTTATCCATTTTTCACTTTCTGCGATGTTGAACTTGTACTGTAAACGAGGTTCTTGTAAACAGAGCCGTTCCAAACTTTGGGGTGGCTGTGTCTTTTTGATTTTAATTTCCCTAAGCTATAGGACCATAAGTGGAAGTGCCCTAGGTTCTGTTGCTTTGTTTTTTCGATGTTTCAGGAAACACCATACACTTCTCCCGAGTGGTTGTTGGCAATTTACATCCCGCCCATCAGCATAACAAGGCTCCCAGTTCTCCATGGCCTGTCCTGCCTTTCTGGATTTTACACTTTTTTCAGATGGCCCTTTTGACCGGGGGGAAGTGAGACTTCATTGTAGTGCAGATTTCCTTTGCAAGCTTGCTTGGTTGGCCAAAAAGGGCGTATGCGGTTTTTCCTGAATATATTCAGGAAAAAACGCATACGCCCTTTTTGGCCAAGTGCATCATTGTGGACGTTCTGCCTCTTTTCCTATGCTTTCAATGCAATTCCAGTCTACCTCCTGAAATCGGTTTCCTGCAATTCTGCCCCGCTTTCAAGTCCTCTTGGCAGCCTTACTTCAGTCTATTTTTGGACGATAGCTGTCATTTATAACTCTGCAGGTTTGTGAATTCCAGTGCCCCTGAGCTCCTTTCTTCAACTCGCTTTCTTTTGAGCTGGCCGCAACACCGCAGGATGGCTTCAGGCCCTAATCTGGTTCCGGCACGGCACGCTGAGCCTTTGGTTAATTCCTCTTCCTGGTGGGAAATGAGAGTAAATTTGCCCGTTCAGACACCTCCAGCTAGTCTCTCATTGGTTCTCGCTATTCCTGTTCATCTTCCACAGAAATTGCAAACTGGGCCAAACAGGAGGTTAAAGGGACTGACTCTCCAAGTCGGGAGAGTGTTAGTAAAGCGTCTGGAATGTTGCACCCGAGTACCAGGGTACGAAAACTGAGACATATTTGAACACGTCTCCCGATCACATGGTTGATCATACTCTGGGTTCCACATGCATGTTTTAGCTGAAGGAAGAATACCTAAAACCTGGGTAGTTGAAACCCGTGGAATGGGTACCATGCAATATGACTTCAAAGGGTCTTCATTTGCTCACGAACCTCTCCAATCCTATCACTGCTGCGTTTATGCCCCTGTACACATGCTTGATTCTCTTTCGGAGACATAGCAATCCATAGGTTTTAAGATACTTACTAGACAGGTACATTCTTAGGCGTTTAATATGCGGTGTTGAGTCCATTTCGTTGAGCAAGGAGTAGCTCTTGTCTATTCCATATTTGGCTTAAGGAACTTTATCTGTGCTCATTTCAATCTCTGGTTTTATGCAGAACCCCAACTCACCTTTACTCTTAAGCAAGAATAAGTTGGTTTTCTAAATTTGAGACCCTGTTCTGTTCTGTAATTCAGTTCCTGTGTAGCCAAGTTTACATTCCGTGTATTACTGATATCTTATGATGTTTCTTTTTCTGTGTGACTTATTTCAGTTAGAATCATCATACCTGAATCCACTCATTGTGCTGCTAAGTGCCTGATGACACAGATTTCATTGCTGAGTGATATTGCTTTGTAAGTAAATACCACAACTTTTTTATCCATTTTTCACTTTCTGCGATGTTGAACTTGTACTGTAAACGAGGTTCTTGTAAACAGAGGCGTCCCAAACTTTGGGGTGGCTGTGTCTTTTTGATTTTAATTTCCCTAAGCTATAGGACCATAAGTGGAAGTGCCCTAGGTTCTGTTGCTTTGTTTTTTAGATGTTTCAGGAAACACCATACACTTCTCCCAAGTGGTTGTTGGCAATTTACATCCCGCCCATCAGCATAACAAGGCTCCCAGTTCTCCATGGCCTGTCCTGTCTTTCTGGATTTTACACTTTTTTCAGATGGCCCTTTTGACCGGGGGGAAGTGAGACTTCATTGTAGTGCAGATTTCCTTTGCAAGCTTGCTTGGTTGGCCAAAAAGGGCGTATGCGTTTTTTCCTGAATATATTCAGGAAAAAACGCATACGCCCTTTTTGGCCAAGTGCATCATTGTGGACGTTCTGCCTCTTTTCCTATGCTTTCAATGCAATTCCAGTCTACCTCCTGAAATCGGTTTCCTGCAATTCTGCCCCGCTTTCAAGTCCTCTTGGCAACCTTACTTCAGTCTATTTTTGGACGATAGCTGTCATTTATAACTCTGCAGGTTTGTGAATTGCAGTGCCCCTGAGTTCCTTTCTTCAACTCGCTTTCTTGTGACCTGGCCGCAACACCGCAGGATGGCTTCAGGCCCTAATCTGGATCTGGCACGGCACGCTGAACCTTTGGTTATTTCCTCTTCCTTGTGGGAAATGAGAGTTAAATTTGCCCGTCCAGACACCTCCAGCTAGTCTCTCATTGGTTCTCGCTATTCCTGTTCATCTTCCGCAGAAATTGCAAACTGGGCCAAACAGGAGGTTAAAGGCGCTGACTCTCCAAGTGGGGAGACTGTTAGTAAAGTATCTGGAATCTTGCACCCGAGTACCAGGGTACGAAAACTGAGACATATTTGAACACGTCTCCCGATCACATGGTTTATCATACTCTAGGTTCCACATGTATGTTTTAGCTGAAGGAAGAATACCTTAAACCTGGAGAGTTGAGACCCGTGTAATGGGTACCATGCAATATGACTTCAAAGGGTCTTCATTTGCTCACCGAACCTCTCCAATCCTATCACTGCTGCGTTTATGCCCCTGTACACATGCTTGATTCTCTTTCGGAGACATAGCAATCCCTAGGTTTTAAGATACTTACTAGTCAGGTACATTCTTAGGCGTTTAATATGGGGTGTTGAGTCCATTTCGTTGAGCAAGGAGTAGCTCTTGTCTATTCCATATTTGGCTTAAGGAACTTTATCTGTGCTCATTTCAATCTCTGGTTTTATGCAGCACCCCAACTCACCTTTCCCCTTAAGCAAGCATAAGTTGGTTTTCTAAATTTGAGACCCTGTTCTGTTCTGTAATTCAGTTCCTGTGTAGCCAAGTTTCCATTCCGTGTATTACTGATATCTTATGATGTTTCTTTTTCTGTGTGACTTATTTCAGTTAGAATCATCATACCTGAATCCACTCATTGTGCTGCTAAGGGCCTGATGACACAGATTTCATTGCTGAGTGATATTGCTTTGTAAGTAAATACCACAACTTCTTTATCCACTTTTCACTTTCTGCGATGTTGAACTTGTACTGTAAACGAGGTACTTGTAAACAGAGCCGTTCCAAACTTTGGGGTGGCTGTGTCTTTTTGATTTTAATTTCTCTAAGCTATAGGACCATAAGTGGAAGTGCCCTAGGTTCTGTTGCTTTGTTTTTTAGATGTTTCAGGAAACACCATACACTTCTCCCGAGTGGTTGTTGGCAATTTACATCCCGCCCATCAGCATAACAAGGCTCCCAGTTCTCCATGGCCTGACCTGCCTTTCTGGATTTTACACTTTTTTCAGATGGCCCTTTTGACCGGGGGGAAGTGAGACTTCATTGTAGTGCAGATTTCCTTTGCAAGCTTGCTTGGTTGGCCAAAAAGGGCGTATGCGTTTTTTCCTGAATATATTCAGGAAAAAATGCATACGCCCTTTTTGGCCAAGTGCATCATTGTGGACGTTCTGCCTCTTTTCCTATGCTTTCAATGCAATTCCAGTCTACCTCCTGAAATCGGTTTCCTGCAATTCTGCCCCGCTTTCAAGTCCTCTTGGCAGCCTTACTTCAGTCTATTTTTGGACGATAGCTGTCATTTATAACTCTGCAGGTTTGTGAATTCCAGTGCCCCTGAGCTCCTTTCTTCAACTCGCTTTCTTTTGAGCTGGCCGCAACACCGCAGGATGGCTTCAGGCCCTAATCTGGTTCCGGCACGGCACGCTGAGCCTTTGGTTAATTCCTCTTCCTGGTGGGAAATGAGAGTTAAATTTGCCCGTCCAGACACCTCCAACTAGCCTCATTGGTTCTCGCTATTCCTGTTCATCTTCCGCAGGAATTGCAAACTGGGCCAAACAGGAGGTTAAAGGGACTGACTCTCCAAGTCGGGAGAGTGTTAGTAAAGCGTCTGGAATGTTGCACCCGAGTACCAGGGGAGGAAAACTGAGACATATTTGAACACGTCTCCCGATCACATGGTTGATCATACTCTAGGTTCCACATGCATGTTTTAGCTGAAGGAAGAATACCTTAAACCTGGAGAGTTGAGACCCGTGTAATGGGTACCATGCAATATGACTTCAAAGGGTCTTCATTTGCTCACCGAACCTCTCCAATCCTATCACTGCTGCGTTTATGCCCCTGTACACATGCTTGATTCTCTTTCGGAGACATAGCAATCCATAGGTTTTAAGATACTTACTAGTCAGGTACATTCTTAGGCGTTTAATATGCGGTGTTGTGTCCATTTCATTGAGCAAGGAGTAGCTCTTGTCTATTCCATATTTGGCTTAAGGAACTTTATCTGTGCTCATTTCAATCTCTGGTTTTATGCAGCACCCCAACTCACCTTTACCCTTAAGCAAGAATAAGTTGGTTTTCTAAATTTGAGACCCTGTTCTGTTCTGTAATTCAGTTGCTGTGTAGCCGAGTTTACATTCCGTGTATTACTGATATCTTATGATGTTTCTTTTTCTGTGTGACTTATTTCAGTTAGAATCATCATACCTGAATCCACTCATTGTGCTGCTAAGGGCCTTATGACACAGATTTCATTGCTGAGTGATATTGCTTTGTAAGTAAATACCACAACTTCTTTATCCATTTTTCACTTTCTGCGATGTTGAACTTGTACTGTAAACGAGGTTCTTGTAAACAGAGCCGTTCCAAACTTTGGGGTGGCTGTGTCTTTTTGATTTTAATTTCCCTAAGCTATAGGACCATAAGTGGAAGTGCCCTAGGTTCTGTTGCTTTGTTTTTTAGATGTTTCAGGAAACACCATACACTTCTCCCGAGTGGTTGTTGGCAATTTACATCCCGCCCATCAGCATAACAAGGCTCCCAGTTCTCCATGGCCTGTCCTGCCTTTCTGGATTTTACACTTTTTTCAGATGGCCCTTTTGACCGGGGGGAAGTGAGACTTCATTGTAGTGCAGATTTCCTTTGCAAGCTTGCTTGGTTGGCCAAAAAGGGCGTATGCGGTTTTTCCTGAATATATTCAGGAAAAAACGCATACGCCCTTTTTGGCCAAGTGCATCATTGTGGACGTTCTGCCTCTTTTCCTATGCTTTCAATGCAATTCCAGTCTACCTCCTGAAATCGGTTTCCTGCAATTCTGCCCCGCTTTCAAGTCCTCTTGGCAGCCTTACTTCAGTCTATTTTTGGACGATAGCTGTCATTTATAACTCTGCAGGTTTGTGAATTCCAGTGCCCCTGAGCTCCTTTCTTCAACTCGCTTTCTTTTGAGCTGGCCGCAACACCGCAGGATGGCTTCAGGCCCTAATCTGGTTCCGGCACGGCACGCTGAGCCTTTGGTTAATTCCTCTTCCTGGTGGGAAATGAGAGTAAATTTGCCCGTTCAGACACCTCCAGCTAGTCTCTCATTGGTTCTCGCTATTCCTGTTCATCTTCCACAGAAATTGCAAACTGGGCCAAACAGGAGGTTAAAGGGACTGACTCTCCAAGTCGGGAGAGTGTTAGTAAAGCGTCTGGAATGTTGCACCCGAGTACCAGGGTACGAAAACTGAGACATATTTGAACACGTCTCCCGATCACATGGTTGATCATACTCTGGGTTCCACATGCATGTTTTAGCTGAAGGAAGAATACCTAAAACCTGGGTAGTTGAAACCCGTGGAATGGGTACCATGCAATATGACTTCAAAGGGTCTTCATTTGCTCACGAACCTCTCCAATCCTATCACTGCTGCGTTTCTGCCCCTGTACACATGCTTGATTCTCTTTCGGAGACATAGCAATCCATAGGTTTTAAGATACTTACTAGACAGGTACATTCTTAGGCGTTTAATATGCGGTGTTGAGTCCATTTCGTTGAGCAAGGAGTAGCTCTTGTCTATTCCATATTTGGCTTAAGGAACTTTATCTGTGCTCATTTCAATCTCTGGTTTTATGCAGAACCCCAACTCACCTTTACTCTTAAGCAAGAATAAGTTGGTTTTCTAAATTTGAGACCCTGTTCTGTTCTGTAATTCAGTTCCTGTGTAGCCAAGTTTACATTCCGTGTATTACTGATATCTTATGATGTTTCTTTTTCTGTGTGACTTATTTCAGTTAGAATCATCATACCTGAATCCACTCATTGTGCTGCTAAGTGCCTGATGACACAGATTTCATTGCTGAGTGATATTGCTTTGTAAGTAAATACCACAACTTTTTTATCCATTTTTCACTTTCTGCGATGTTGAACTTGTACTGTAAACGAGGTTCTTGTAAACAGAGGCGTCCCAAACTTTGGGGTGGCTGTGTCTTTTTGATTTTAATTTCCCTAAGCTATAGGACCATAAGTGGAAGTGCCCTAGGTTCTGTTGCTTTGTTTTTTAGATGTTTCAGGAAACACCATACACTTCTCCCAAGTGGTTGTTGGCAATTTACATCCCGCCCATCAGCATAACAAGGCTCCCAGTTCTCCATGGCCTGTCCTGTCTTTCTGGATTTTACACTTTTTTCAGATGGCCCTTTTGACCGGGGGGAAGTGAGACTTCATTGTAGTGCAGATTTCCTTTGCAAGCTTGCTTGGTTGGCCAAAAAGGGCGTATGCGTTTTTTCCTGAATATATTCAGGAAAAAACGCATACGCCCTTTTTGGCCAAGTGCATCATTGTGGACGTTCTGCCTCTTTTCCTATGCTTTCAATGCAATTCCAGTCTACCTCCTGAAATCGGTTTCCTGCAATTCTGCCCCGCTTTCAAGTCCTCTTGGCAACCTTACTTCAGTCTATTTTTGGACGATAGCTGTCATTTATAACTCTGCAGGTTTGTGAATTGCAGTGCCCCTGAGTTCCTTTCTTCAACTCGCTTTCTTGTGACCTGGCCGCAACACCGCAGGATGGCTTCAGGCCCTAATCTGGATCTGGCACGGCACGCTGAACCTTTGGTTATTTCCTCTTCCTTGTGGGAAATGAGAGTTAAATTTGCCCGTCCAGACACCTCCAGCTAGTCTCTCATTGGTTCTCGCTATTCCTGTTCATCTTCCGCAGAAATTGCAAACTGGGCCAAACAGGAGGTTAAAGGCGCTGACTCTCCAAGTGGGGAGACTGTTAGTAAAGTATCTGGAATCTTGCACCCGAGTACCAGGGTACGAAAACTGAGACATATTTGAACACGTCTCCCGATCACATGGTTGATCATACTCTAGGTTCCACATGTATGTTTTAGCTGAAGGAAGAATACCTTAAACCTGGAGAGTTGAGACCCGTGTAATGGGTACCATGCAATATGACTTCAAAGGGTCTTCATTTGCTCACCGAACCTCTCCAATCCTATCACTGCTGCGTTTATGCCCCTGTACACATGCTTGATTCTCTTTCGGAGACATAGCAATCCCTAGGTTTTAAGATACTTACTAGTCAGGTACATTCTTAGGCGTTTAATATGGGGTGTTGAGTCCATTTCGTTGAGCAAGGAGTAGCTCTTGTCTATTCCATATTTGGCTTAAGGAACTTTATCTGTGCTCATTTCAATCTCTGGTTTTATGCAGCACCCCAACTCACCTTTCCCCTTAAGCAAGCATAAGTTGGTTTTCTAAATTTGAGACCCTGTTCTGTTCTGTAATTCAGTTCCTGTGTAGCCAAGTTTCCATTCCGTGTATTACTGATATCTTATGATGTTTCTTTTTCTGTGTGACTTATTTCAGTTAGAATCATCATACCTGAATCCACTCATTGTGCTGCTAAGGGCCTGATGACACAGATTTCATTGCTGAGTGATATTGCTTTGTAAGTAAATACCACAACTTCTTTATCCACTTTTCACTTTCTGCGATGTTGAACTTGTACTGTAAACGAGGTACTTGTAAACAGAGCCGTTCCAAACTTTGGGGTGGCTGTGTCTTTTTGATTTTAATTTCTCTAAGCTATAGGACCATAAGTGGAAGTGCCCTAGGTTCTGTTGCTTTGTTTTTTAGATGTTTCAGGAAACACCATACACTTCTCCCGAGTGGTTGTTGGCAATTTACATCCCGCCCATCAGCATAACAAGGCTCCCAGTTCTCCATGGCCTGACCTGCCTTTCTGGATTTTACACTTTTTTCAGATGGCCCTTTTGACCGGGGGGAAGTGAGACTTCATTGTAGTGCAGATTTCCTTTGCAAGCTTGCTTGGTTGGCCAAAAAGGGCGTATGCGTTTTTTCCTGAATATATTCAGGAAAAAATGCATACGCCCTTTTTGGCCAAGTGCATCATTGTGGACGTTCTGCCTCTTTTCCTATGCTTTCAATGCAATTCCAGTCTACCTCCTGAAATCGGTTTCCTGCAATTCTGCCCCGCTTTCAAGTCCTCTTGGCAGCCTTACTTCAGTCTATTTTTGGACGATAGCTGTCATTTATAACTCTGCAGGTTTGTGAATTACAGTGCCCCTGAGCTCCTTTCTTCAACTCGCTTTCTTGTGACCTGGCCGCAACACCGCAGGATGGCTTCAGGCCCTAATCTGGATCTGGCACGGCACGCTGAACCTTTGGTTATTTCCTCTTCCTTGTGGGAAATGAGAGTTAAATTTGCCCGTCCAGACACCTCCAGCTAGTCTCTCATTGGTTCTCGCTATTCCTGTTCATCTTCCGCAGAAATTGCAAACTGGACCAAACAGGAGGTTAAAGGCGCTGACTCTCCAAGTGGGGAGAGTGTTATTAAAGTATCTGGAATGTTGCACCCGAGTACCAGGGGAGGAAAACTGAGACATATTTGAACACGTCTGCCGTTCACATGGTTGATCATACTTGGGTTCCACATGCATGTTTTAGCTGAAGGAAGAATACCTTAAACCTGGAGAGTTAAGACCCGTGTAATGGGTACCATGCAATATGACTTCAAAGTGTCTTCAATTGCTCACCGAACCTCTCCAATCCTATCACTGCTGCTTTTATGCCACTGTACACATGCTTGATTCTCTTTCGGAGACATAGCAATCCATAGGTTTTAAGATACTTACTTGTCAGGTACATTCTTAGGCGTTTAATATGCGGTGTTGAGTCCATTTCGTTGAGCAAGGAGTAGCTCTTGTCTATACAATATTTGACTTAAGGAACTTTATCTGTGCTCATTTCAATCTCTGGTTTTATGCAGCACCCCAACTCACCTTTCCCCTTAAGCAAGCATAAGTTGGTTTTCTAAATTTGAGACCCTGTTCTGTTCTGTAATTCAGTTCCTGTGTAGCCAAGTTTACATTCCGTGTATTACTGATATCTTATGATGTTTCTTTTTCTGTGTGACTTATTTCAGTTAGAATCATCATACCTGAATCCACTCATTGTGCTGCTAAGGGCCTGATGACACAGATTTCATTGCTGAGTGATATTGCTTTGTAAGTAAATACCACAACTTCTTTATCCATTTTTCACTTTCTGCGATGTTGAACTTGTACTGTAAACGAGGTTCTTGTAAACAGAGCCGTTCCAAACTTTGGGGTGGCTGTGTCTTTTTGATTTTAATTTCCCTAAGCTATAGGACCATAAGTGGAAGTGCCCTAGGTTCTGTTGCTTTGTTTTTTAGATGTTTCAGGAAACACCATACACTTCTCCCGAGTGTCTGTTGGCAATTTACATCCCGCCCATCAGCATAACAAGGCTCCCAGTTGTCCATGGCCTGTCCTGCCTTTCTGGATTTTACACTTTTTTCAGATGGCCCTTTTGACCAGGGAGAAGTGAGACTTCATTGTAGTGCAGATTTCCTTTGCAAGCTTGCTTGGTTGGCCAAAAAGGGCGTATGCGTTTTTTCCTGAATATATTCAGGAAAAAACGCATACGCCCTTTTTGGCCAAGTGCATCATTGTGGACGTTCTGCCTCTTTTCCTATGCTTTCAATGCAATTTCAGTCTACCTCCTGAAATCGGTTTCCTGCAATTCTGCCCCGCTTTCAAGTCCTCTTGGCAGCCTTACTTCAGTCTATTTTTGGACGATAGCTGTCATTTATAACTCTGCAGGTTTGTGAATTACAGTGACCCTGAGCTCCTTTCTACAACTCGATTTCTTGTGAGCTGGCCGCAACACCGCAGGATGGCTTCAGGCCCTAATCTTGTTCCGGCACGGCACGCTGAGCCTTTGGTTAATTCCTCTTCCTGGTGGGAAATGAGAGTTAAATTTGCCCGTCCAGACACCTCCAGCTAGCCTCTCATTGGTTCTCGCTATTCCTGTTCATCTTCCACAGAAATTGCAAACTGGGCCAAACAGGAGGTTAAAGGGACTGACTCTCCAAGTCGGGAGAGTGTTAGTAAAGCGTCTGGAATGTTGCACCCGAGTACCAGGGTACGAAAACTGAGACATATTTGAACACGTCTCCCGATCACATGGTTGATCATACTCTGGGTTCCACATGCATGTTTTAGCTGAAGGAAGAATACCTAAAACCTGGGTAGATGAAACCCGTGGAATGGGTACCATGCAATATGACTTCAAAGGGTCTTCATTTGCTCACGAACCTCTCCAATCCTATCACTGCTGCGTTTCTGCCCCTGTACACATGCTTGATTCTCTTTCGGAGACATAGCAATCCATAGGTTTTAAGATACTTAGTAGACAGGTACATTCTTAGGCGTTTAATATGCGGTGTTGAGTCCATTTCGTTGAGCAAGGAGTAGCTCTTGTCTATTCCATATTTGGCTTAAGGAACTTTATCTGTGCTCATTTCAATCTCTGGTTTTATGCAGAACCCCAACTCACCTTTACTCTTAAGCAAGAATAAGTTGGTTTTCTAAATTTGAGACCCTGTTCTGTTCTGTAATTCAGTTCCTGTGTAGCCAAGTTTACATTCCGTGTATTACTGATATCTTATGATGTTTCTTTTTCTGTGTGACTTATTTCAGTTAGAATCATCATACCTGAATCCACTCATTGTGCTGCTAAGGGCCTGATGACACAGATTTCATTGCTGAGTGATATTGCTTTGTAAGTAAATACCACAAGTTCTTTATCCATTTTTCACTTTCTGCGATGTTGAACTTGTACTGTAAACGAGGTTCTTGTAAACAGAGGCGTCCCAAACTTTGGGGTGGCTGTGTCTTTTTGATTTTAATTTCCCTAAGCTATAGGACCATAAGTGGAAGTGCCCTAGGTTCTGTTGCTTTGTTTTTTAGATGTTTCAGGAAACACCATACACTTCTCCCAAGTGGTTGTTGGCAATTTACATCCCGCCCATCAGCATAACAAGGCTCCCAGTTCTCCATGGCCTGTCCTGTCTTTCTGGATTTTACACTTTTTTCAGATGGCCCTTTTGACCGGGGGGAAGTGAGACTTCATTGTAGTGCAGATTTCCTTTGCAAGCTTGCTTGGTTGGCCAAAAAGGGCGTATGCGTTTTTTCCTGAATATATTCAGGAAAAAACGCATACGCCCTTTTTGGCCAAGTGCATCATTGTGGACGTTCTGCCTCTTTTCCTATGTTTTCAATGCAATTCCAGTCTACCTCCTGAAATCGGTTTCCTGCAATGCTGCCCCGCTTTCAAGTCCTCTTGGCAGCCTTACTTCAGTCTATTTTTGGACGATAGCTGTCATTTATAACTCTGCAGGTTTGTGAAATACAGTGCCCCTGAGCTCCTTTCTTCAACTCGCTTTCTTGTGACCTGGCCGCAACACCGCAGCATGGCTTCAGGCCCTAATCTGGTTCTGGCACGGCACGCTGAGCCTTTGGTTAATTCCTCTTCCTGGTGGGAAATGAGAGTTAAATTTGCCCGTCCAGACACCTCCAGCTAGTCTCTCATTGGTTCTCGCTATTCCTGTTCATCTTCCGCAGAAATTGCAAACTGGGCCAAACAGGAGGTTAAAGGGACTGACTCTCCAAGTCGGGAGAGTGTTAGTAAAGCGTCTGGAATGTTGCACCCGAGTACCTGGGTACGAAAACTGAGGCATATTTGAACACGTCTCCCGATCACATGGTTGATCATACTCTGGGTTCCACATGCATGTTTTAGCTGAAGGAAGAATACCTTAAACCTGGGTAGTTGAAACCCGTGGAATGGGTACCATGCAATATGACTTCAAAGGGTCTTCATTTGCTCACCGAACCTCTCCAATCCTATCACTGCTGCGTTTATGCCCCTGTACACATGCTTGATTCTCTTTCGGAGACATAGCAATCCATAGGTTTTAAGATACTTACTAGTCAGGTACATTCTTTGGCGTTTAATATGGGGTGTTGAGTCCATTTCGTTGAGCAAGGAGTAGCTCTTGTCTATTCCATATTTGGCTTAAGGAACTTTATCTGTGCTCATTTCAATCTCTGGTTTTATGCAGCACCCCAACTCACCTTTCCCCTTAAGCAAGCATAAGTTGGTTTTCTAAATTTGAGACCCTGTTCTATTCTATAATTCAGTTCCTGTGTAGCGAAGTTTACATTCCATGTATTACTGATATCTTATGATGTTTCATTTTCTGTGTGACTTATTTCAGTTAGAATCATCATACCTGAATCCACTCATTGTGCTGCTAAGGGCCTGATGACACAGATTTCATTGCTGAGTGATATTGCTTTGTAAGTAAATACCACAACTTCTTTATCCATTTTTCACTTTCTGCGATGTTGAACTTGTACTGTAAACGAGGTTCTTGTAAACAGAGCCGTTCCAAACTTTGGGGTGGCTGTGTCTTTTTGATTTTAAATTCCCTAAGCTATAGGACCATAACTGGAAGTGCCCTAGGCTCTGTTGCTTTGTTTTTTCGATGTTTCAGGAAACACCATACACTTCTCCCGAGTGGTTGTTGGCAATTTACATCCCGCCCATCAGCATAACAAGGCTCCCAGTTCTCCATGGCCTGTCCTGTCTTTCTGGATTTTACACTTTTTTCAGATGGCCCTTTTGACCGGGGGGAAGTGAGACTTCATTGTAGTGCAGATTTCCTTTGCAAGCTTGCTTGGTTGGCCAAAAAGGGCGTATGCGTTTTTTCCTGAATATATTCAGGAAAAAACGCATACGCCCTTTTTGGCCAAGTGCATCATTGTGGACGTTCTGCCTCTTTTCCTATGTTTTCAATGCAATTCCAGTCTACCTCCTGAAATCGGTTTCCTGCAATTCTGCCCCGCTTTCAAGTCCTCTTGGCAGCCTTACTTCAGTCTATTTTTGGACGATAGCTGTCATTTATAACTCTGCAGGTTTGTGAAATACAGTGCCCCTGAGCTCCTTTCTTCAACTCGCTTTCTTGTGACCTGGCCGCAACACCGCAGCATGGCTTCAGGCCCTAATCTGGTTCTGGCACGGCACGCTGAGCCTTTGGTTAATTCCTCTTCCTGGAGGGAAATGAGAGTTAAATTTGCCCGTCCAGACACCTCCAGCTAGTCTCTCATTGGTTCTCGCTATTCCTGTTCATCTTCCGCAGAAATTGCAAACTGGGCCAAACAGGAGGTTAAAGGGACTGACTCTCCAAGTCGGGAGAGTGTTAGTAAAGCGTCTGGAATGTTGCACCCGAGTACCTGGGTACGAAAACTGAGACATATTTGAACACGTCTCCCGATCACATGGTTGATCATACTCTGGGTTCCACATGCATGTTTTAGCTGAAGGAAGAATACCTTAAACCTGGGTAGTTGAAACCCGTGGAATGGGTACCATGCAATATGACTTCAAAGGGTCTTCATTTGCTCACCGAACCTCTCCAATCCTATCACTGCTGCGTTTATGCCCCTGTACACATGCTTGATTCTCTTTCGGAGACATAGCAATCCATAGGTTTTAAGATACTTACTAGTCAGGTACATTCTTTGGCGTTTAATATGGGGTGTTGAGTCCATTTCGTTGAGCAAGGAGTAGCTCTTGTCTATTCCATATTTGGCTTAAGGAACTTTATCTGTGCTCATTTCAATCTCTGGTTTTATGCAGCACCCCAACTCACCTTTTCCCTTAAGCAAGCATAAGTTGGTTTTCTAAATTTGAGACCCTTTTCTGTTTTGGAATGCAGTTCCTGTGTAGCCAAGTTAACATTCCGTGTATTAGTGATATCTTATGATGTTTCTTTTTCTGTGTGACTTATTTCAGTTAGAATCATCGTCCCTGAATCCACTCATTATGCTGCTACGGGCCTGATGACATAGATTTCATTGCTGAGTGATACTGCATTGTACGTAAGTACCACAAGTTCTTTATCCATTTTTCACTTTCTGTGATATTGAACTTGTACGGTAAACGAGGTTCTTGTAAACGGAGGCGTCCCAAACTTTGGGGTGGCTGTGTCTTTTTGATTTTAATTTCCCTAAGCTATAGGACCATAAGTGGAAGTGCCCTAGGCTCTGTTGCTTTGTTTTTTAGATGTTTCAGGAAACACCATACACTTCTCCGGAGTGTCTGTTGGCAATTTACATCCCGCCCATCAGCATAACAAGGCTCCCAGTTGTCCATGGCCTGTCCTGCCTTTCTGGATTTTACACTTTTTTCAGATGGCCCTTTTGACCGGGGGGAAGTGAGACTTCATTGTAGTGCAGATTTCCTTTGCAAGCTTGCTTGGTTGGCCAAAAAGGGCGTATGCGTTTTTTCCTGAATATATTCAGGAAAAAACGCATACGCCCTTTTTGGCCAAGTGCATCATTGTGGACGTTCTGCCTCTTTTCCTATGCTTTCAATGCAATTCCAGTCTACCTCCTGAAATCGGTTTCCTGCAATTCTGCCCCGCTTTCAAGTCCTCTTGGCAGCCTTACTTCAGTCTATTTTTGGACGATAGCTGTCATTTATAACTCTGCAGGTTTGTGAATTACAGTGCCCCTGAGCTCCTTTCTTCAACTCGCTTTCTTGTGAGCTGGCCGCAACACCGCAGGATGTCTTTAGGCCCTAATCTGGTTCTGGCACGGCACGCTGTGCCTTTGGTTAATTCCTCTTCCTGGTGGGAAATGAGAGTTAAATTTGCCCATCCAGACACCTCCAGGTAGTCTCTCATTGATTCTCGCTATTCCTGTTCATCTTCCGCAGAGATTGCAAACTGGGCCAAACAGGAGGTTAAAGGCGCTGACTCTCCAAGTGGGGAGAGTGTTAGTAAAGCGTCTGGAATGTTGCACCCGAGTACCAGGGGAGGAAAACTGAGACATATTTGAACACGTCTCCCGTTCACATGGTTGATCATACTTGGGTTCCACATGCATGTTTTAGCTGAAGGAAGAATACCTTAACCCTGGAGAGTTAAGACCCGTGTAATGGGTACCATGCAATATGACTTCAAAGGGTCTTCATTTGCTCACCGAACCTCTCCAATCCTATCACTGCTGCGTTTATGCCCCTGTACACATGCTTGATTCTCTTTCGGAGACATAGCAATCCATAGGTTTTAAGATACTTACTAGTCAGGTACATTCTTAGGCGTTTAATATGCGATGTTGACTCCATTTCGTTGAGCAAGGAGTAGCTCTTGTCTATTCCATATTTGACTTAAGGAACTTTATCTGTGCTCATTTCAATCTCTGGTTTTATGCAGCACCCCAACTCACCTTTACCCTTAAGCAAGCATAAGTTGGTTTTCTAAATTTGAGACCCTGTTCTGTTCTGTAATTCATTTCCTTTGTAGCCAAGTTTACATTCCGTGTATTACTGATATCTTATGATGTTTCTTTTTCTGTGTGACTTACTTCAGTTTGAATCATCATACCTGAATCCACTCATTGTGCTGCTAAGGGCCTGATGACACAGATTTCATTGCTGAGTGATATTGCTTTGTAAGTAAATACCACAACTTCTTTATCCACTTTTCACTTTCTGCGATGTTGAACTTGTACTGTAAACGAGGTACTTGTAAACAGAGCCGTTCCAAACTTTGGGGTGGCTGTGTCTTTTTGATTTTAATTTCTCTAAGCTATAGGACCATAAGTGGAAGTGCCCTAGGTTCTGTTGCTTTGTTTTTTAGATGTTTCAGGAAACACCATACACTTCTCCCGAGTGGTTGTTGGCAATTTACATCCCGCCCATCAGCATAACAAGGCTCCCAGTTCTCCATGGCCTGACCTGCCTTTCTGGATTTTACACTTTTTTCAGATGGCCCTTTTGACCGGGGGGAAGTGAGACTTCATTGTAGTGCAGATTTCCTTTGCAAGCTTGCTTGGTTGGCCAAAAAGGGCGTATGCGTTTTTTCCTGAATATATTCAGGAAAAAATGCATACGCCCTTTTTGGCCAAGTGCATCATTGTGGACGTTCTGCCTCTTTTCCTATGCTTTCAATGCAATTCCAGTCTACCTCCTGAAATCGGTTTCCTGCAATTCTGCCCCGCTTTCAAGTCCTCTTGGCAGCCTTACTTCAGTCTATTTTTGGACGATAGCTGTCATTTATAACTCTGCAGGTTTGTGAATTCCAGTGCCCCTGAGCTCCTTTCTTCAACTCGCTTTCTTTTGAGCTGGCCGCAACACCGCAGGATGGCTTCAGGCCCTAATCTGGTTCCGGCACGGCACGCTGAGCCTTTGGTTAATTCCTCTTCCTGGTGGGAAATGAGAGTTAAATTTGCCCGTCCAGACACCTCCAACTAGCCTCATTGGTTCTCGCTATTCCTGTTCATCTTCCGCAGGAATTGCAAACTGGGCCAAACAGGAGGTTAAAGGGACTGACTCTCCAAGTCGGGAGAGTGTTAGTAAAGCGTCTGGAATGTTGCACCCGAGTACCAGGGGAGGAAAACTGAGACATATTTGAACACGTCTCCCGATCACATGGTTGATCATACTCTAGGTTCCACATGCATGTTTTAGCTGAAGGAAGAATACCTTAAACCTGGAGAGTTGAGACCCGTGTAATGGGTACCATGCAATATGACTTCAAAGGGTCTTCATTTGCTCACCGAACCTCTCCAATCCTATCACTGCTGCGTTTATGCCCCTGTACACATGCTTGATTCTCTTTCGGAGACATAGCAATCCATAGGTTTTAAGATACTTACTAGTCAGGTACATTCTTAGGCGTTTAATATGCGGTGTTGTGTCCATTTCATTGAGCAAGGAGTAGCTCTTGTCTATTCCATATTTGGCTTAAGGAACTTTATCTGTGCTCATTTCAATCTCTGGTTTTATGCAGCACCCCAACTCACCTTTACCCTTAAGCAAGAATAAGTTGGTTTTCTAAATTTGAGACCCTGTTCTGTTCTGTAATTCAGTTGCTGTGTAGCCGAGTTTACATTCCGTGTATTACTGATATCTTATGATGTTTCTTTTTCTGTGTGACTTATTTCAGTTAGAATCATCATACCTGAATCCACTCATTGTGCTGCTAAGGGCCTTATGACACAGATTTCATTGCTGAGTGATATTGCTTTGTAAGTAAATACCACAACTTCTTTATCCATTTTTCACTTTCTGCGATGTTGAACTTGTACTGTAAACGAGGTTCTTGTAAACAGAGCCGTTCCAAACTTTGGGGTGGCTGTGTCTTTTTGATTTTAATTTCCCTAAGCTATAGGACCATAAGTGGAAGTGCCCTAGGTTCTGTTGCTTTGTTTTTTCGATGTTTCAGGAAACACCATACACTTCTCCCGAGTGGTTGTTGGCAATTTACATCCCGCCCATCAGCATAACAAGGCTCCCAGTTCTCCATGGCCTGTCCTGCCTTTCTGGATTTTACACTTTTTTCAGATGGCCCTTTTGACCGGGGGGAAGTGAGACTTCATTGTAGTGCAGATTTCCTTTGCAAGCTTGCTTGGTTGGCCAAAAAGGGCGTATGCGGTTTTTCCTGAATATATTCAGGAAAAAACGCATACGCCCTTTTTGGCCAAGTGCATCATTGTGGACGTTCTGCCTCTTTTCCTATGCTTTCAATGCAATTCCAGTCTACCTCCTGAAATCGGTTTCCTGCAATTCTGCCCCGCTTTCAAGTCCTCTTGGCAGCCTTACTTCAGTCTATTTTTGGACGATAGCTGTCATTTATAACTCTGCAGGTTTGTGAATTCCAGTGCCCCTGAGCTCCTTTCTTCAACTCGCTTTCTTTTGAGCTGGCCGCAACACCGCAGGATGGCTTCAGGCCCTAATCTGGTTCCGGCACGGCACGCTGAGCCTTTGGTTAATTCCTCTTCCTGGTGGGAAATGAGAGTAAATTTGCCCGTTCAGACACCTCCAGCTAGTCTCTCATTGGTTCTCGCTATTCCTGTTCATCTTCCACAGAAATTGCAAACTGGGCCAAACAGGAGGTTAAAGGGACTGACTCTCCAAGTCGGGAGAGTGTTAGTAAAGCGTCTGGAATGTTGCACCCGAGTACCAGGGTACGAAAACTGAGACATATTTGAACACGTCTCCCGATCACATGGTTGATCATACTCTGGGTTCCACATGCATGTTTTAGCTGAAGGAAGAATACCTAAAACCTGGGTAGTTGAAACCCGTGGAATGGGTACCATGCAATATGACTTCAAAGGGTCTTCATTTGCTCACGAACCTCTCCAATCCTATCACTGCTGCGTTTCTGCCCCTGTACACATGCTTGATTCTCTTTCGGAGACATAGCAATCCATAGGTTTTAAGATACTTACTAGACAGGTACATTCTTAGGCGTTTAATATGCGGTGTTGAGTCCATTTCGTTGAGCAAGGAGTAGCTCTTGTCTATTCCATATTTGGCTTAAGGAACTTTATCTGTGCTCATTTCAATCTCTGGTTTTATGCAGAACCCCAACTCACCTTTACTCTTAAGCAAGAATAAGTTGGTTTTCTAAATTTGAGACCCTGTTCTGTTCTGTAATTCAGTTCCTGTGTAGCCAAGTTTACATTCCGTGTATTACTGATATCTTATGATGTTTCTTTTTCTGTGTGACTTATTTCAGTTAGAATCATCATACCTGAATCCACTCATTGTGCTGCTAAGTGCCTGATGACACAGATTTCATTGCTGAGTGATATTGCTTTGTAAGTAAATACCACAACTTTTTTATCCATTTTTCACTTTCTGCGATGTTGAACTTGTACTGTAAACGAGGTTCTTGTAAACAGAGGCGTCCCAAACTTTGGGGTGGCTGTGTCTTTTTGATTTTAATTTCCCTAAGCTATAGGACCATAAGTGGAAGTGCCCTAGGTTCTGTTGCTTTGTTTTTTAGATGTTTCAGGAAACACCATACACTTCTCCCAAGTGGTTGTTGGCAATTTACATCCCGCCCATCAGCATAACAAGGCTCCCAGTTCTCCATGGCCTGTCCTGTCTTTCTGGATTTTACACTTTTTTCAGATGGCCCTTTTGACCGGGGGGAAGTGAGACTTCATTGTAGTGCAGATTTCCTTTGCAAGCTTGCTTGGTTGGCCAAAAAGGGCGTATGCGTTTTTTCCTGAATATATTCAGGAAAAAACGCATACGCCCTTTTTGGCCAAGTGCATCATTGTGGACGTTCTGCCTCTTTTCCTATGCTTTCAATGCAATTCCAGTCTACCTCCTGAAATCGGTTTCCTGCAATTCTGCCCCGCTTTCAAGTCCTCTTGGCAACCTTACTTCAGTCTATTTTTGGACGATAGCTGTCATTTATAACTCTGCAGGTTTGTGAATTGCAGTGCCCCTGAGTTCCTTTCTTCAACTCGCTTTCTTGTGACCTGGCCGCAACACCGCAGGATGGCTTCAGGCCCTAATCTGGATCTGGCACGGCACGCTGAACCTTTGGTTATTTCCTCTTCCTTGTGGGAAATGAGAGTTAAATTTGCCCGTCCAGACACCTCCAGCTAGTCTCTCATTGGTTCTCGCTATTCCTGTTCATCTTCCGCAGAAATTGCAAACTGGGCCAAACAGGAGGTTAAAGGCGCTGACTCTCCAAGTGGGGAGACTGTTAGTAAAGTATCTGGAATCTTGCACCCGAGTACCAGGGTACGAAAACTGAGACATATTTGAACACGTCTCCCGATCACATGGTTGATCATACTCTAGGTTCCACATGTATGTTTTAGCTGAAGGAAGAATACCTTAAACCTGGAGAGTTGAGACCCGTGTAATGGGTACCATGCAATATGACTTCAAAGGGTCTTCATTTGCTCACCGAACCTCTCCAATCCTATCACTGCTGCGTTTATGCCCCTGTACACATGCTTGATTCTCTTTCGGAGACATAGCAATCCCTAGGTTTTAAGATACTTACTAGTCAGGTACATTCTTAGGCGTTTAATATGGGGTGTTGAGTCCATTTCGTTGAGCAAGGAGTAGCTCTTGTCTATTCCATATTTGGCTTAAGGAACTTTATCTGTGCTCATTTCAATCTCTGGTTTTATGCAGCACCCCAACTCACCTTTCCCCTTAAGCAAGCATAAGTTGGTTTTCTAAATTTGAGACCCTGTTCTGTTCTGTAATTCAGTTCCTGTGTAGCCAAGTTTCCATTCCGTGTATTACTGATATCTTATGATGTTTCTTTTTCTGTGTGACTTATTTCAGTTAGAATCATCATACCTGAATCCACTCATTGTGCTGCTAAGGGCCTGATGACACAGATTTCATTGCTGAGTGATATTGCTTTGTAAGTAAATACCACAACTTCTTTATCCACTTTTCACTTTCTGCGATGTTGAACTTGTACTGTAAACGAGGTACTTGTAAACAGAGCCGTTCCAAACTTTGGGGTGGCTGTGTCTTTTTGATTTTAATTTCTCTAAGCTATAGGACCATAAGTGGAAGTGCCCTAGGTTCTGTTGCTTTGTTTTTTAGATGTTTCAGGAAACACCATACACTTCTCCCGAGTGGTTGTTGGCAATTTACATCCCGCCCATCAGCATAACAAGGCTCCCAGTTCTCCATGGCCTGACCTGCCTTTCTGGATTTTACACTTTTTTCAGATGGCCCTTTTGACCGGGGGGAAGTGAGACTTCATTGTAGTGCAGATTTCCTTTGCAAGCTTGCTTGGTTGGCCAAAAAGGGCGTATGCGTTTTTTCCTGAATATATTCAGGAAAAAATGCATACGCCCTTTTTGGCCAAGTGCATCATTGTGGACGTTCTGCCTCTTTTCCTATGCTTTCAATGCAATTCCAGTCTACCTCCTGAAATCGGTTTCCTGCAATTCTGCCCCGCTTTCAAGTCCTCTTGGCAGCCTTACTTCAGTCTATTTTTGGACGATAGCTGTCATTTATAACTCTGCAGGTTTGTGAATTACAGTGCCCCTGAGCTCCTTTCTTCAACTCGCTTTCTTGTGACCTGGCCGCAACACCGCAGGATGGCTTCAGGCCCTAATCTGGATCTGGCACGGCACGCTGAACCTTTGGTTATTTCCTCTTCCTTGTGGGAAATGAGAGTTAAATTTGCCCGTCCAGACACCTCCAGCTAGTCTCTCATTGGTTCTCGCTATTCCTGTTCATCTTCCGCAGAAATTGCAAACTGGACCAAACAGGAGGTTAAAGGCGCTGACTCTCCAAGTGGGGAGAGTGTTATTAAAGTATCTGGAATGTTGCACCCGAGTACCAGGGGAGGAAAACTGAGACATATTTGAACACGTCTGCCGTTCACATGGTTGATCATACTTGGGTTCCACATGCATGTTTTAGCTGAAGGAAGAATACCTTAAACCTGGAGAGTTAAGACCCGTGTAATGGGTACCATGCAATATGACTTCAAAGTGTCTTCAATTGCTCACCGAACCTCTCCAATCCTATCACTGCTGCTTTTATGCCACTGTACACATGCTTGATTCTCTTTCGGAGACATAGCAATCCATAGGTTTTAAGATACTTACTTGTCAGGTACATTCTTAGGCGTTTAATATGCGGTGTTGAGTCCATTTCGTTGAGCAAGGAGTAGCTCTTGTCTATACAATATTTGACTTAAGGAACTTTATCTGTGCTCATTTCAATCTCTGGTTTTATGCAGCACCCCAACTCACCTTTCCCCTTAAGCAAGCATAAGTTGGTTTTCTAAATTTGAGACCCTGTTCTGTTCTGTAATTCAGTTCCTGTGTAGCCAAGTTTACATTCCGTGTATTACTGATATCTTATGATGTTTCTTTTTCTGTGTGACTTATTTCAGTTAGAATCATCATACCTGAATCCACTCATTGTGCTGCTAAGGGCCTGATGACACAGATTTCATTGCTGAGTGATATTGCTTTGTAAGTAAATACCACAACTTCTTTATCCATTTTTCACTTTCTGCGATGTTGAACTTGTACTGTAAACGAGGTTCTTGTAAACAGAGCCGTTCCAAACTTTGGGGTGGCTGTGTCTTTTTGATTTTAATTTCCCTAAGCTATAGGACCATAAGTGGAAGTGCCCTAGGTTCTGTTGCTTTGTTTTTTAGATGTTTCAGGAAACACCATACACTTCTCCCGAGTGTCTGTTGGCAATTTACATCCCGCCCATCAGCATAACAAGGCTCCCAGTTGTCCATGGCCTGTCCTGCCTTTCTGGATTTTACACTTTTTTCAGATGGCCCTTTTGACCAGGGAGAAGTGAGACTTCATTGTAGTGCAGATTTCCTTTGCAAGCTTGCTTGGTTGGCCAAAAAGGGCGTATGCGTTTTTTCCTGAATATATTCAGGAAAAAACGCATACGCCCTTTTTGGCCAAGTGCATCATTGTGGACGTTCTGCCTCTTTTCCTATGCTTTCAATGCAATTTCAGTCTACCTCCTGAAATCGGTTTCCTGCAATTCTGCCCCGCTTTCAAGTCCTCTTGGCAGCCTTACTTCAGTCTATTTTTGGACGATAGCTGTCATTTATAACTCTGCAGGTTTGTGAATTACAGTGACCCTGAGCTCCTTTCTACAACTCGATTTCTTGTGAGCTGGCCGCAACACCGCAGGATGGCTTCAGGCCCTAATCTTGTTCCGGCACGGCACGCTGAGCCTTTGGTTAATTCCTCTTCCTGGTGGGAAATGAGAGTTAAATTTGCCCGTCCAGACACCTCCAGCTAGCCTCTCATTGGTTCTCGCTATTCCTGTTCATCTTCCACAGAAATTGCAAACTGGGCCAAACAGGAGGTTAAAGGGACTGACTCTCCAAGTCGGGAGAGTGTTAGTAAAGCGTCTGGAATGTTGCACCCGAGTACCAGGGTACGAAAACTGAGACATATTTGAACACGTCTCCCGATCACATGGTTGATCATACTCTGGGTTCCACATGCATGTTTTAGCTGAAGGAAGAATACCTAAAACCTGGGTAGATGAAACCCGTGGAATGGGTACCATGCAATATGACTTCAAAGGGTCTTCATTTGCTCACGAACCTCTCCAATCCTATCACTGCTGCGTTTCTGCCCCTGTACACATGCTTGATTCTCTTTCGGAGACATAGCAATCCATAGGTTTTAAGATACTTAGTAGACAGGTACATTCTTAGGCGTTTAATATGCGGTGTTGAGTCCATTTCGTTGAGCAAGGAGTAGCTCTTGTCTATTCCATATTTGGCTTAAGGAACTTTATCTGTGCTCATTTCAATCTCTGGTTTTATGCAGAACCCCAACTCACCTTTACTCTTAAGCAAGAATAAGTTGGTTTTCTAAATTTGAGACCCTGTTCTGTTCTGTAATTCAGTTCCTGTGTAGCCAAGTTTACATTCCGTGTATTACTGATATCTTATGATGTTTCTTTTTCTGTGTGACTTATTTCAGTTAGAATCATCATACCTGAATCCACTCATTGTGCTGCTAAGGGCCTGATGACACAGATTTCATTGCTGAGTGATATTGCTTTGTAAGTAAATACCACAAGTTCTTTATCCATTTTTCACTTTCTGCGATGTTGAACTTGTACTGTAAACGAGGTTCTTGTAAACAGAGGCGTCCCAAACTTTGGGGTGGCTGTGTCTTTTTGATTTTAATTTCCCTAAGCTATAGGACCATAAGTGGAAGTGCCCTAGGTTCTGTTGCTTTGTTTTTTAGATGTTTCAGGAAACACCATACACTTCTCCCAAGTGGTTGTTGGCAATTTACATCCCGCCCATCAGCATAACAAGGCTCCCAGTTCTCCATGGCCTGTCCTGTCTTTCTGGATTTTACACTTTTTTCAGATGGCCCTTTTGACCGGGGGGAAGTGAGACTTCATTGTAGTGCAGATTTCCTTTGCAAGCTTGCTTGGTTGGCCAAAAAGGGCGTATGCGTTTTTTCCTGAATATATTCAGGAAAAAACGCATACGCCCTTTTTGGCCAAGTGCATCATTGTGGACGTTCTGCCTCTTTTCCTATGTTTTCAATGCAATTCCAGTCTACCTCCTGAAATCGGTTTCCTGCAATGCTGCCCCGCTTTCAAGTCCTCTTGGCAGCCTTACTTCAGTCTATTTTTGGACGATAGCTGTCATTTATAACTCTGCAGGTTTGTGAAATACAGTGCCCCTGAGCTCCTTTCTTCAACTCGCTTTCTTGTGACCTGGCCGCAACACCGCAGCATGGCTTCAGGCCCTAATCTGGTTCTGGCACGGCACGCTGAGCCTTTGGTTAATTCCTCTTCCTGGTGGGAAATGAGAGTTAAATTTGCCCGTCCAGACACCTCCAGCTAGTCTCTCATTGGTTCTCGCTATTCCTGTTCATCTTCCGCAGAAATTGCAAACTGGGCCAAACAGGAGGTTAAAGGGACTGACTCTCCAAGTCGGGAGAGTGTTAGTAAAGCGTCTGGAATGTTGCACCCGAGTACCTGGGTACGAAAACTGAGGCATATTTGAACACGTCTCCCGATCACATGGTTGATCATACTCTGGGTTCCACATGCATGTTTTAGCTGAAGGAAGAATACCTTAAACCTGGGTAGTTGAAACCCGTGGAATGGGTACCATGCAATATGACTTCAAAGGGTCTTCATTTGCTCACCGAACCTCTCCAATCCTATCACTGCTGCGTTTATGCCCCTGTACACATGCTTGATTCTCTTTCGGAGACATAGCAATCCATAGGTTTTAAGATACTTACTAGTCAGGTACATTCTTTGGCGTTTAATATGGGGTGTTGAGTCCATTTCGTTGAGCAAGGAGTAGCTCTTGTCTATTCCATATTTGGCTTAAGGAACTTTATCTGTGCTCATTTCAATCTCTGGTTTTATGCAGCACCCCAACTCACCTTTCCCCTTAAGCAAGCATAAGTTGGTTTTCTAAATTTGAGACCCTGTTCTATTCTATAATTCAGTTCCTGTGTAGCGAAGTTTACATTCCATGTATTACTGATATCTTATGATGTTTCATTTTCTGTGTGACTTATTTCAGTTAGAATCATCATACCTGAATCCACTCATTGTGCTGCTAAGGGCCTGATGACACAGATTTCATTGCTGAGTGATATTGCTTTGTAAGTAAATACCACAACTTCTTTATCCATTTTTCACTTTCTGCGATGTTGAACTTGTACTGTAAACGAGGTTCTTGTAAACAGAGCCGTTCCAAACTTTGGGGTGGCTGTGTCTTTTTGATTTTAAATTCCCTAAGCTATAGGACCATAACTGGAAGTGCCCTAGGCTCTGTTGCTTTGTTTTTTCGATGTTTCAGGAAACACCATACACTTCTCCCGAGTGGTTGTTGGCAATTTACATCCCGCCCATCAGCATAACAAGGCTCCCAGTTCTCCATGGCCTGTCCTGTCTTTCTGGATTTTACACTTTTTTCAGATGGCCCTTTTGACCGGGGGGAAGTGAGACTTCATTGTAGTGCAGATTTCCTTTGCAAGCTTGCTTGGTTGGCCAAAAAGGGCGTATGCGTTTTTTCCTGAATATATTCAGGAAAAAACGCATACGCCCTTTTTGGCCAAGTGCATCATTGTGGACGTTCTGCCTCTTTTCCTATGTTTTCAATGCAATTCCAGTCTACCTCCTGAAATCGGTTTCCTGCAATTCTGCCCCGCTTTCAAGTCCTCTTGGCAGCCTTACTTCAGTCTATTTTTGGACGATAGCTGTCATTTATAACTCTGCAGGTTTGTGAAATACAGTGCCCCTGAGCTCCTTTCTTCAACTCGCTTTCTTGTGACCTGGCCGCAACACCGCAGCATGGCTTCAGGCCCTAATCTGGTTCTGGCACGGCACGCTGAGCCTTTGGTTAATTCCTCTTCCTGGAGGGAAATGAGAGTTAAATTTGCCCGTCCAGACACCTCCAGCTAGTCTCTCATTGGTTCTCGCTATTCCTGTTCATCTTCCGCAGAAATTGCAAACTGGGCCAAACAGGAGGTTAAAGGGACTGACTCTCCAAGTCGGGAGAGTGTTAGTAAAGCGTCTGGAATGTTGCACCCGAGTACCTGGGTACGAAAACTGAGACATATTTGAACACGTCTCCCGATCACATGGTTGATCATACTCTGGGTTCCACATGCATGTTTTAGCTGAAGGAAGAATACCTTAAACCTGGGTAGTTGAAACCCGTGGAATGGGTACCATGCAATATGACTTCAAAGGGTCTTCATTTGCTCACCGAACCTCTCCAATCCTATCACTGCTGCGTTTATGCCCCTGTACACATGCTTGATTCTCTTTCGGAGACATAGCAATCCATAGGTTTTAAGATACTTACTAGTCAGGTACATTCTTTGGCGTTTAATATGGGGTGTTGAGTCCATTTCGTTGAGCAAGGAGTAGCTCTTGTCTATTCCATATTTGGCTTAAGGAACTTTATCTGTGCTCATTTCAATCTCTGGTTTTATGCAGCACCCCAACTCACCTTTTCCCTTAAGCAAGCATAAGTTGGTTTTCTAAATTTGAGACCCTTTTCTGTTTTGGAATGCAGTTCCTGTGTAGCCAAGTTAACATTCCGTGTATTAGTGATATCTTATGATGTTTCTTTTTCTGTGTGACTTATTTCAGTTAGAATCATCGTCCCTGAATCCACTCATTATGCTGCTACGGGCCTGATGACATAGATTTCATTGCTGAGTGATACTGCATTGTACGTAAGTACCACAAGTTCTTTATCCATTTTTCACTTTCTGTGATATTGAACTTGTACGGTAAACGAGGTTCTTGTAAACGGAGGCGTCCCAAACTTTGGGGTGGCTGTGTCTTTTTGATTTTAATTTCCCTAAGCTATAGGACCATAAGTGGAAGTGCCCTAGGCTCTGTTGCTTTGTTTTTTAGATGTTTCAGGAAACACCATACACTTCTCCGGAGTGTCTGTTGGCAATTTACATCCCGCCCATCAGCATAACAAGGCTCCCAGTTGTCCATGGCCTGTCCTGCCTTTCTGGATTTTACACTTTTTTCAGATGGCCCTTTTGACCGGGGGGAAGTGAGACTTCATTGTAGTGCAGATTTCCTTTGCAAGCTTGCTTGGTTGGCCAAAAAGGGCGTATGCGTTTTTTCCTGAATATATTCAGGAAAAAACGCATACGCCCTTTTTGGCCAAGTGCATCATTGTGGACGTTCTGCCTCTTTTCCTATGCTTTCAATGCAATTCCAGTCTACCTCCTGAAATCGGTTTCCTGCAATTCTGCCCCGCTTTCAAGTCCTCTTGGCAGCCTTACTTCAGTCTATTTTTGGACGATAGCTGTCATTTATAACTCTGCAGGTTTGTGAATTACAGTGCCCCTGAGCTCCTTTCTTCAACTCGCTTTCTTGTGAGCTGGCCGCAACACCGCAGGATGTCTTTAGGCCCTAATCTGGTTCTGGCACGGCACGCTGTGCCTTTGGTTAATTCCTCTTCCTGGTGGGAAATGAGAGTTAAATTTGCCCATCCAGACACCTCCAGGTAGTCTCTCATTGATTCTCGCTATTCCTGTTCATCTTCCGCAGAGATTGCAAACTGGGCCAAACAGGAGGTTAAAGGCGCTGACTCTCCAAGTGGGGAGAGTGTTAGTAAAGCGTCTGGAATGTTGCACCCGAGTACCAGGGGAGGAAAACTGAGACATATTTGAACACGTCTCCCGTTCACATGGTTGATCATACTTGGGTTCCACATGCATGTTTTAGCTGAAGGAAGAATACCTTAACCCTGGAGAGTTAAGACCCGTGTAATGGGTACCATGCAATATGACTTCAAAGGGTCTTCATTTGCTCACCGAACCTCTCCAATCCTATCACTGCTGCGTTTATGCCCCTGTACACATGCTTGATTCTCTTTCGGAGACATAGCAATCCATAGGTTTTAAGATACTTACTAGTCAGGTACATTCTTAGGCGTTTAATATGCGATGTTGACTCCATTTCGTTGAGCAAGGAGTAGCTCTTGTCTATTCCATATTTGACTTAAGGAACTTTATCTGTGCTCATTTCAATCTCTGGTTTTATGCAGCACCCCAACTCACCTTTACCCTTAAGCAAGCATAAGTTGGTTTTCTAAATTTGAGACCCTGTTCTGTTCTGTAATTCATTTCCTTTGTAGCCAAGTTTACATTCCGTGTATTACTGATATCTTATGATGTTTCTTTTTCTGTGTGACTTACTTCAGTTTGAATCATCATACCTGAATCCACTCATTGTGCTGCTAAGGGCCTGATGACATAGATTTCATTGCTGAGTGATATTGTTTTGTAAGTGAATACCACAACTTCTTTATCCATTTTTCACTTTCTGCGATGTTGAACTTGTACTGTAAACGAGGTTCTTGTAAACAGAGCCGTTCCAAACTTTGGGGTGGCTGTGTCTTTTTGATTTTAATTTCCCTAAGCTCTAGGACCATAAGTGGAAGTGTCCTAGGTTCTGTTGCTTTGTTTTTTAGATGTTTCAGGAGACACCATACACTTCTCCCGAGTGGTTGTTGGCAATTTACATCCCGCCCATCAGCATAACAAGGCTCCCAGTTCTCCATGGCCTGTCCTGCCTTTCTGGATTTTACACTTTTTTCAGATGGCCCTTTTGACCGGGGGGAAGTGAGACTTCATTGTAGTGCAGATTTCCTTTGCAAGCTTGCTTGGTTGGCCAAAAAGGGCGTATGCGTTTTTTCCTGAATATATTCAGGAAAAAACGCATACGCCCTTTTTGGCCAAGTGCATCATTGTGGACGTTCTGCCTCTTTTCCTATGCTTTCAATGCAATTCCAGTCTACCTCCTGAAATCGGTTTCCTGCAATTCTGCCCCGCTTTCAAGTCCTCTTGGCAGCCTTACTTCAGTCTATTTTTGGACGATAGCTGTCATTTATAACTCTGCAGGTTTGTGAATTACAGTGCCCCTGAGCTCCTTTCTACAACTCGCTTTCTTGTGAGCTGGCCGCAACACCGCAGGATGGCTTCAGGCCCTAATCTGGTTCCGGCACGGCACGCTGAGCCTTTGGTTAATTCCTCTTCCTGGTGGGAAATGAGAGTTAAATTTGCCCGTCCAGACACCTCCAGCTAGTCTCTCATTGGTTCTCGCTATTCCTGTTCATCTTCCGCAGAAATTGCAAACTGGGCCAAACAGGAGGTTAAAGGCGCTGACTCTCCAAGTGGGGAGAGTGTTAGTAAAGCGTCTGGAATGTTGCACCCGAGTACCAGGGGAGGAAAACTGAGACATATTTGAACACGTCTCCCGTTCACATGGTTGATCATACTTGGGTTCCACATGCATGTTTTAGCTGAAGGAAGAATACCTTAACCCTGGAGAGTTAAGACCCGTGTAATGGGTACCATGCAATATGACTTCAAAGGGTCTTCATTTGCTCACCGAACCTCTCCAATCCTATCACTGCTGCGTTTATGCCCCTGTACACATGCTTGATTCTCTTTCGGAGACATAGCAATCCATAGGTTTTAAGATACTTACTAGTCAGGTACATTCTTAGGCGTTTAATATGCGATGTTGAGTCCATTTCGTTGAGCAAGGAGTAGCTCTTGTCTATTCCATATTTGACTTAAGGAACTTTATCTGTGCTCATTTCAATCTCTGGTTTTATGCAGCACCCCAACTCACCTTTACCCTTAAGCAAGCATAAGTTGGTTTTCTAAATTTGAGACCCTGTTCTGTTCTGTAATTCATTTCCTTTGTAGCCAAGTTTACATTCCGTGTATTACTGATATCTTATGATGTTTCTTTTTCTGTGTGACTTACTTCAGTTTGAATCATCATACCTGAATCCACTCATTGTGCTGCTAAGGGCCTGATGACATAGATTTCATTGCTGAGTGATATTGTTTTGTAAGTGAATACCACAACTTCTTTATCCATTTTTCACTTTCTGCGATGTTGAACTTGTACTGTAAACGAGGTTCTTGTAAACAGAGCCGTTCCAAACTTTGGGGTGGCTGTGTCTTTTTGATTTTAATTTCCCTAAGCTCTAGGACCATAAGTGGAAGTGTCCTAGGTTCTGTTGCTTTGTTTTTTAGATGTTTCAGGAGACACCATACACTTCTCCCGAGTGGTTGTTGGCAATTTACATCCCGCCCATCAGCATAACAAGGCTCCCAGTTCTCCATGGCCTGTCCTGCCTTTCTGGATTTTACACTTTTTTCAGATGGCCCTTTTGACCGGGGGGAAGTGAGACTTCATTGTAGTGCAGATTTCCTTTGCAAGCTTGCTTGGTTGGCCAAAAAGGGCGTATGCGTTTTTTCCTGAATATATTCAGGAAAAAACGCATACGCCCTTTTTGGCCAAGTGCATCATTGTGGACGTTCTGCCTCTTTTCCTATGCTTTCAATGCAATTCCAGTCTACCTCCTGAAATCGGTTTCCTGCAATTCTGCCCCGCTTTCAAGTCCTCTTGGCAGCCTTACTTCAGTCTATTTTTGGACGATAGCTGTCATTTATAACTCTGCAGGTTTGTGAATTACAGTGCCCCTGAGCTCCTTTCTACAACTCGCTTTCTTGTGAGCTGGCCGCAACACCGCAGGATGGCTTCAGGCCCTAATCTGGTTCCGGCACGGCACGCTGAGCCTTTGGTTAATTCCTCTTCCTGGTGGGAAATGAGAGTTAAATTTGCCCGTCCAGACACCTCCAGCTAGTCTCTCATTGGTTCTCGCTATTCCTGTTCATCTTCCGCAGAAATTGCAAACTGGGCCAAACAGGAGGTTAAAGGGACTGACTCTCCAAGTCGGGAGAGTGTTAGTAAAGCGTCTGGAATGTTGCACCCGAGTACCAGGGGAGGAAAACTGAGACATATTTGAACACGTCTCCCAATCACATGGTTGATCATACTCTGGGTTCCACATGCATGTTTTAGCTGAAGGAAGAATACCTAAAACCTGGGTAGTTGAAACCCGTGGAATGGGTACCATGCAATATGACTTCAAAGGGTCTTCATTTGCTCACCGAACCTCTCCAATCCTATCACTGCTGCGTTTATGCCCCTGTACACATGCTTGATTCTCTTTCGGAGACATAGCAATCCATAGGTTTTAAGATACTTACTAGTCAGGTACATTCTTAGGCGTTTAATATGGGGTGTTGAGTCCATTTCGTTGAGCAAGAAGTAGCTCTTGTCTATTCCATATTTGGCTTAAGGAACTTTATCTGTGCTCATTTCAATCTCTGGTTTTATGCAGCACCCCAACTCACCTTTCCCCTTTAGCAAGCATAAGTTGGTTTTCTAAATTTGAGACCCTGTTCTGTTCTGTAATTCAGTTCCTGTGTAGCCAAGTTTACATTCTGTGTATTACTGATATCTTATGATTTTTCTTTTTCTGTGTGACTTATTTCAGTTAGAATCATCATACCTGAATCCACTCATTGTGCTGCTAAGGGCCTGATGACACAGATTTCATTGCTGAGTGATATTGCTTTGTAAGTAAATACCACAACTTCTTTATCCATTTTTCACTTTCTGCGATGTTGAACTTGTACTGTAAATGAGGTTCTTGTAAACAGAGCCGTTCCAAACTTTGGGGTGGCTGTGTCTTTTTGATTTTAATTTCCCTAAGCTATAGGACCATAAGTGGAAGTGCCCTAGGTTCTGTTGCTTTGTTTTTTAGATGTTTCAGGAAACACCATACACTTCTCCCGAGTGGTTGTTGGCAATTTACATCTCGCCCATCAGCATAACAAGGCTCCCAGTTCTCCATGGCCTGTCCTGCCTTTCTGGATTTTACACTTTTTTCAGATGGCCCTTTTGACCGGGGGGAAGTGAGACTTCATTGTAGTGCAGATTTCCTTTGCAAGCTTGCTTGGTTGGCCAAAAAGGGCGTATGCGTTTTTTCCTGAATATATTCAGGAAAAAACGCATACGCCCTTTTTGGCCAAGTGCATCATTGTGGACGTTCTGCCTCTTTTCCTATGCTTTCAATGCAATTCCAGTCTACCTCCTGAAATCGGTTTCCTGCAATTCTGCCCCGCTTTCAAGTCCTCTTGGCAGCCTTACTTCAGTATATTTTTGGACGATAGCTGTCATTTATAACTCTGCAGGTTTGTGAATTACAGTGCCCCTGAGCTCCTTTCTTCAACTCGCTTTCTTGTGACCTGGCCGCAACACCGCAGGATGGCTTCAGGCCCTAATCTGGTTCCGGGACGGCACGCTGAGCCTTTGGTTATTTCCTCTTCCTGGTGGGAAATGAGAGTTAAATTTGCCCGTCCAGACACCTCCAGCTAGTCTCTCATTGGTTCTCGCTATTTCTGTTCATCTTCCGCAGAAATTGCAAACTGGGCCAAACAGGAGGTTAAAGGCGCTGACTCTCCAAGTGGGGAGAGTGTTAGTAAAGCGTCTGGAATGTTGCACCCGAGTACCAGGGTACGAAAACTGAGACATATTTGAACACGTCTCCCGATCACATGGTTGATCATACTCTGGGTTCCACATGCATGTTTTAGCTGAAGGAAGAATACCTAAAACCTGGGTAGTTGAAACCCGTGGAATGGGTACCATGCAATATGACTTCAAAGGGTCTTCATTTGCTCACCGAACCTCTCCAATCCTATCACTGCTGCGTTTATGCCCCTGTACACATGCTTGATTCTCTTTTGGAGACATAGCAATCCATAGGTTTTAAGATACTTACTAGTCAGGTACATTCTTAGGCGTTTAATATGCGGTGTTGAGTCCATTTCGTTGAGCAAGGAGTAGCTCTTGTCTATTCCATATTTGGCTTAAGGAACTTTATCTGTGCTCATTTCAATCTCTGGTTTTATGCAGCACCCCAACTCACCTTTCCCCTTAAGCAAGCATAAGTTGGTTTTCTAAATTTGAGACCCTGTTCTGTTCTATAATTCAGTTCCTGTGTAGCGAAGTTTACATTCCATGTATTACTGATATCTTATGATGTTTCATTTTCTGTGTGACTTATTTCAGTTAGAATCATCATACCTGAATCCACTCATTGTGCTGCTAAGGGCCTGATGACACAGATTTCATTGCTGAGTGATATTGCTTTGTAAGTAAATACCACAAGTTCTTTATCCATTTTTCACTTTCTGTGATATTGAACTTGTACGGTAAACGAGGTTCTTGTAAACGGAGGCGTCCCAAACTTTGGGGTGGCTGTGTCTTTTTGATTTTAATTTCCCTAAGCTATAGGACCATAAGTGGAAGTGCCCTAGGCTCTGTTGCTTTGTTTTTTAGATGTTTCAGGAAACACCATACACTTCTCCGGAGTGTCTGTTGGCAATTTACATCCCGCCCATCAGCATAACAAGGCTCCCAGTTGTCCATGGCCTGTCCTGCCTTTCTGGATTTTACACTTTTTTCAGATGGCCCTTTTGACCGGGGGGGAAGTGAGACTTCATTGTAGTGCAGATTTCCTTTGCAAGCTTGCTTGGTTGGCCAAAAAGGGCGTATGCGTTTTTTCCTGAATATATTCAGGAAAAAACGCATACGCCCTTTTTGGCCAAGTGCATCATTGTGGACGTTCTGCCTCTTTTCCTATGCTTTCAATGCAATTCCAGTCTACCTCCTGAAATCGGTTTCCTGCAATTCTGCCCCGCTTTCAAGTCCTCTTGGCAGCCTTACTTCAGTCTATTTTTGGACGATAGCTGTCATTTATAACTCTGCAGGTTTGTGAATTACAGTGCCCCTGAGCTCCTTTCTTCAACTCGCTTTCTTGTGACCTGGCCGCAACACCGCAGGATGTCTTCAGGCCCTAATCTGGTTCTGGCACGGCACGCTGTGCCTTTGGTTAATTCCTCTTCCTGGTGGGAAATGAGAGTTAAATTTGCCCATCCAGACACCTCCAGGTAGTCTCTCATTGATTCTCGCTATTCCTGTTCATCTTCCGCAGAAATTGCAAACTGGGCCAAACAGGAGGTTAAAGGCGCTGACTCTCCAAGTGGGGAGAGTGTTAGTAAAGCGTCTGGAATGTTGCACCCGAGTACCAGGGGAGGAAAACTGAGACATATTTGAACACGTCTCCCGTTCACATGGTTGATCATACTTGGGTTCCACATGCATGTTTTAGCTGAAGGAAGAATACCTTAAACCTGGAGAGTTGAGACCCGTGTAATGGGTACCATGCAATATGACTTCAAAGGGTCTTCATTTGCTCACCGAACCTCTCCAATCCTATCACTGCTGCGTTTATGCCCCTGTACACATGCTTGATTCTCTTTCGGAGACATAGCAATCCATAGGTTTTAAGATACTTACTAGTCAGGTACATTCTTAGGCGTTTAATATGGGGTTTTGAGTCCATTTCGTTGAGCAAGGAGTAGCTCTTGTCTATTCCATATTTGGCTTAAGGAACTTTATCTGTTCTCATTTCAATCTCTGGTTTTATGCAGCACCCCAACTCACCTTTCCCCTTAAGCAAGCATAAGTTGGTTTTGTAAATTTGAGACCCTGTTCTGTTTTGGAATGCAGTTCCTGTGTAGCCAAGTTTACATTCCGTGTATTAGTGATATCTTATGATGTTTCTTTTTCTGTGTGACTTATTTCAGTTAGAATCATCATACCTGAATCCACTCATTGTGCTGCTAAGGGCCTGATGACACAGATTTCATTGCTGAGTGATATTGCTTTGTAAGTAAATACCACAACTTCTTTATCCATTTTTCACTTTCTGCGATGTTGAACTTGTACTGTAAACGAGGTTCTTGTAAACAGAGCCGTTCCAAACTTTGGGGTGGCTGTGTCTTTTTGATTTTAATTTCCCTAAGCTATAGGACCATAAGTGGAAGTGCCCTAGGTTCTGTTGCTTTGTTTTTTAGTTGTTTCAGGAAACACCATACACTTCTCCCAAGTGGTTCTTGGCAATTTACATCCCGCCCATCAGCATAACAAGGCTCCCAGTTCTCCATGGCCTGTCCTGCCTTTCTGGATTTTACACTTTTTTCAGATGGCCCTTTTGACCGGGGGGAAGTGAGACTTCATTGTAGTGCAGATTTCCTTTGCAAGCTTGCTTGGTTGGCCAAAAAGGGCGTATGCGTTTTTTCCTGAATATATTCAGGAAAAAACGCATACGCCCTTTTTGGCCAAGTGCATCATTGTGGACGTTCTGCCTCTTTTCCTATGCTTTCAATGCAATTCCAGTCTAACTCCTGAAATCGGTTTCCTGCAATTCTGCCCCGCTTTCAAGTCCTCTTGGCAGCCTTACTTCAGTCTATTTTTGGACGATAGCTCTCATTTATAACTCTGCAGGTTTGTGAATTACAGTGCCCCTGAGCTCGTTTCTTCAACTCGTTTTCTTGTGAGCTGGCTGCAACACCGCTGGATGGCTTCAGGCCCTAATCTGGTTCCGGCACGGCATGCTGAGCCTTTGGTTATTTCCTCTTTCTGGTGGGAAATGAGAGTTAAATTTTCCCGTCCAGACACCTCCAGCTAGTCTCTCATTGGTTCTCCCTATTCCTGTTCATCTTCTGCAGAAATTGCAAACGGGGCCAAACAGGCGGTTAAAGGGACTGACTCTCCAAGTGGGGAGAGTGTTAGTAAGCGTCTGGAATGTTGCACCCGAGTACCAGGGGAGGAAAACTGAGACATATTTGAACACGTCTCCCGTTCACACGGTTGATCATACTCTGGGTTCCACATGCATGTTTTAGCTGAAGGAAGAATACCTTAAACCTGGAGAGTTGAGACCCGTGTAATGGGTACCATGCAATATGACTTCAAAGGGTCTTCATTTGCTCACCGAACCTCTCCAATCCTATCACTGTTGCGTTTATGCCCCTGTACACACGCTTGATTCTCTTTTGGAGACATAGCAATCCATAGGTTTTAAGATACTTACTAGTCAGGTACATTCTTAGGCGTTTAATATGGGGTGTTGAGTCCATTTCGTTGAGCAAGGAGTAGCTCTTGTCTATTCCATATTTGGCTTAAGGAACTTTATCTGTGCTCATTTCAATCTCTGGTTTTATGCAGCACCCCAACTCACCTTCCCCCTTAAGCAAGCATAAGTTGGTTTTCTAAACTTGAGACACTGTTCTGTTTTGTAATTCAGTTCATGTGTAGCCAATTTCACATTCTGTGTATTAGTGATACCTTATGATGTTTCTTTTCTGTGTGACTTATTTCAGTTCGAATCATCATACCTGAATCCACTCATTATGCTGCTACGGGCCTGATGACATAGATTTCATTGCTGAGTGATATTGCATTGTACGTAAGTACCACAAGTTCTTTATCCATTTTTCACTTTCTGCGATATTGAACTTGTACTGTAAACGAGGTTCTTGTAAACAGAGCCGTCCCAAACTTTGGGGTGGCTGTGTCTTTTTGATTTTAATTTCCCTAAGCTATAGGACCATAAGTGGAAGTGCCCTAGGTTCTGTTGCTTTGTTTTTTAGATGTTTCAGGAAACACCATACACTTCTCCAGAGTGGCTGTTGGCAATTTACATCCCGCCCATCAGCATAAGAAGGCTCCCAGTTCTCCATGGCCTGTCGTGCCTTTATGGATTTTACACTTTTTTCAGATGGCCCTTTTGACCAGGTGGAAATGAGACTTCATTGTAGTGCAGATTTCCTTTGCAAGCTTGCTTGGTTGGCCAAAAAGGGCGTATGCGTTTTTTCCTGAATATATTCAGGAAAAAACGCATACGCCCTTTTTGGCCAAGTGCATCATTGTCGAGTTTCTGACTCTCTTCATATGCTTTCAATGCAATTCCTGTCTACCTCCTGAAATCGGTTTCCTGAAATTCTGCCTTGCTTTCAATGCCTCTTCATAGCCTTACCTCAATATATTTTTTAAAAATAGTTGGCCTTTATAACTCTGCAGGTTTTTGAATTGCAGTGGCCCTTAGCTCCATTTTTTAGCTCTTATTTTTGTGGTATTGCCCCATAACCACAGGATTCCTTGAAGCCCTATTTTTATTCTGGGGCACCTGCTGTGCCTTTGGTTAATTCTTCTTACTGATGTGATATTAGAGTGACATGTGCCCATTGAAACCGCTACAGCTAGTTTCTCACTGGTTCCCCCTATTCCCATTCATCCTCTGCACTAACTGCAGACTGTGTGATTCCAGAACTTAAAGGCATTGACTCCATGTGGGGATGTTGTTAGTAAAGCGGCTGGAATGTCGATCCGGAGCCCCAGGAGAGGAAAAATGAGGTGCGTTTTAGAAACCTTTCCCGATCATATGGTATACCAGTCGCTGGGTTTCCCAAGCATGGTTTAGCTGTAGGAAGATTCCCTTCAACCTGGAGTGTTGGGACCCTTGGACTGAGTAGCATGAAGTATTGCATTAAACTTTCGGCAGTTGCTCACCAAAGCTCACCAATCCTGTCAGCCCCAAGTGTCCAGCCTTATGTCTTATCCAGCTGTGGGTTTATATGTGGTCAATCCAGGTTGCATCACAGCCCCTGAGCGAATTTTGTAAGAATTTTTCTCTCTTTCATTGTTTCAGCGTTTTGTTTTTAAAATTTATTTCTATAATGGGGTTTAGCTCCTTTTCACTGCTGTGTTTGTGCCGCTCTGCACACACTTGATTCCCTTATGGAGATATATCAATACATGGGTTTTAAGATTCTTATTCCTCAGATATATTTCTCTGCGGTGTATAGGGTGTGTTGAGGCCTGTTCATTGAGCAAGGTGTAGATCTTGTCTAATACCTATTTGGTTTATTGAACGGTATCTGTGCTAATTTCAAACTCTGGTTTTATGCATCACCCCACCTCTCCTTTCCCCTTAAGCTGACATAAGTGTGTTTTCTAAATGTGAGACACTGTTCTGTTCTGTAATTCATTTCTTGTGCAGCCATATTTACCCTCCCTCTATAAGTGATATCTTATGATATGTTTCTTTTTCTGTTTGACTTATTTCAAGTAGTATTATCGGACCTAAATCCACTCTTTATCCTTCTACTAGCCTTATTACATTGATTTCATGGTGAAGAGATATTCCATTGTACATAAGTACCACATCTTCTTTATCCATTGTTCTCTTTCCTGGGATATTTAAGGTGTACTGAAGTTGAGGTTCTTGTAAACAGAGTAGCCCTAAACTGTGGTGTGCTTGTGTCTTGTTGATTTTTAGACTTCCCTAGATATACTCCCATGATTGGAAGTGTCCTATGCTCTGTAGCTCTGTTTTTTAGATGATTTAGGAACCACCATACACTTCTCCAGAGTGGCTCTCGGCAGTTCACACACTGCCCATCAGCGTATAAAGGCTCCCTGTTCTCCATGGCCTGTCCTGCATTTCTGGTTTTTACAATTTTTTAGGATGGCCCTTTTGACCGGTGGGAAGTGAGACTTCTTTGTTGTGCACATTTGCATTGCTTGCTTGCTTCGTTGCCCATAAAGTGCGTATGCGTTTTTTCCTGGATATAATCAGGAAAAAACGCATACGCCCTTTTGGGCCAACTGCATCATTGTCGAAATTCTGCCGCTTTTCATGTGCGTTAAAGACGAGTCCAATCTATCTCTTGAAATCTGTTTCTTGCAATTCTGTCTTGCATTCAGATCCTCTTCTTTGCCTTACCTCAACATATTTTTGGACGTTAGTTTTCATTTATAACTCTGCAGGTTTGTGAATTGCAGTGACCCTGAGCTCCATTTTTTAAGTTGCTCTTTTGTGAGCTGGCCTCAAACCCGCAGGATTGCTTCAGGCCCTATTTTGGCTCCGGCGAGGCAGGCTGAGCCTTTCTTTAATTCTTATTCTTAATGGGAAATTAGAGTGATATGTGCCCGTCCAAACCCCTACAACTCTTCTCTCATTGGTTCCCCCTCTTCCCGTTCATCCTCCTCACAATTTGCAAAATGTGTGAAACAGAAGTTTAAATGTGCTGATTCTCCAAGTGGGGAGATTCTAAGTAGCGTGGCTGGAATGGTGAACAGGAGCACCAGGAGAGGATAAATGAGGTGCATTTTAGACACATCTCCCGATCACATGGTGTACAGTCCTCTGGGTTTTCCATGCATGTTTTAGCTGTAGGAAGATCCCTTGAACCTGCAGATTTGGGACCCATTGAATGGGTACCAGGTAGTATTACTTTAAAGGGTGTGCATTTCCTCACCCAACCTCACATTTCTCTTAGCGCAAACAGTTTCCAGCCTTATGTCTCATCCTGCTGTGGGTCTAGATGTGTTCAATCCATGTTGCATCACCGTCCCTGAGGAAAAGTTGTAAGAGGTTTTCTCTGTCTCTCTGTCGTTTATTTTTTTCAATTTATTACTATATTGGTTACAGCTGATTTTCAAAGCTCTGTTTCTTGCTGCTGTACATCCACTTGATTCGCGTACAGAGAGACATCAATAAATTCTTTTTCAGATTCTTACCAGTCGTATATATTCTTTTCCGGTGACTTGAGTGTGCTGAGTGCAGTTCTTTTAGCTACCGTGTAGGCCTTGTTGATTATCAGTTTGGTATTTGGAATGGTATCTTTGCTAATTTCAACCTCCTGGATGATGCCTCACCCCTCCCCACCTTTCCCGTTTAGCAGCCTTATGCGTGTTTTCTACATATTTGACTATGTTTTTGTTTTGTAATTTATTTCATGTGTAGCCATTTTGGATTCCACCTTTAAGTGATATCTTATGATATGTGTCTTTTTCTTTTTGAATTCTGTCACTTAGAATGATCATACGTAACTCCTCCGGAGTCGTTACAACTGGCCATATTTCATTGATTTCCAGGCTGAATAATATTCCACTCTACCTAAGTACCACATCTCTATCCATTTTTTCCCTCCAGAGACATTTAAGTTATATCCTAGTCGAGGATCTTTTAAACAGAGAGGGGGTAAACATTGGGGTGCCTGTGTCCTCTCGATTTTTGTTTTTCCCAAGATATACGCCCATGAGTGCAAGTGCCCTATGCTCTGTAGCTCATTTTTTAGATGCTTTAGTAAACACAATACACTTCTCCAGAATGGCCGTTGGCAATATACATTTCCACTATAAGTCTCACAGGGCTCCCTCTTCTCGTTGCCCTGTCCTGCATTTCTGTTGTTTACGCTTTATGAGGATGGCTCTTCTGACTGATGCGAAGTGATATCTTTTGTAGTATTGACTTCCAGTGCCCACCTGTTTGGTTGGCTAAAAAAGTGTATGCCCTTTTCTTGAATATATACAGAAAAGAACGCATACACCCTTTTTGGCCAACTGCAATGTTGGCAATGTTCAGCTCCTTTTCTTGTGCTTAATGGCGAGTCCTTTCTACCTCCTCAAATCCCTTTCCTGCCATTCTCCCTTGCTTACAAGTCCTTTTCTCTGACTTTCCTCAAGACATTTTTCAGTGATGGATATTTTCAACTCTGCAGTTTTGTGAATTTTACTGCCCCTGAGTTCCATTGTTCAACTCGTGTTTATGGGAACTGGCCACAAAGCAGCGGGATTTCCTCAAGCCCTATACTGTTTCCATGGGCAACCCTAGCCTTTGGTCAATTCGTCTTCCTGATTGGAAATTAGAGTGACATGTGCCTGTCTGAACACCTAGGACTTGTCTCTCATTGTTCCTCATCCTTCCGCTTCATCCTCTGGACAAATTCCAAACTGTACGCAACAGGATGTTGACAGTGCTGACATCTCCAAGTGGGGAGACTGTTAGTAAAGACACTGGAGGGGTGAACCCGAGCACCAGGAGATGAGGAGATGAGATGCCTTTTCCAAACTCTTCCCGATCAGACGGTATACCATCCTCTGGGTGTGACAGACATGTTTTAGCAGTAGGAAGAGTCCCATTCATGTAAGGAGAACACCAGGGCTTTTTCAAAATCAGTGTCTCCCCGAAACCCAAACTGGGGAAGTTTTTAAGCTACGGCTACACATATGTTCATTAAGGGCCTTGGGGAGTAGGCAGAGTCCAAACTTTAGATGATTGAAGTCTTCAGGGTCAGAAGCACTCACCACCAGCTTCCCTTAGGCTACACTTTAACTGTCATTGATAGATGATGTCAATAAAAATATCTATTCTTTTTCAGATTATTTCCCCTTATAGGTTATTGCAAAATGTTGAGTGTAGTTCCCTGTGCTATACAGTAGTTCCTTGTTGATGATCTATTTTATACATAGCAGTGTGTATGTGTTCATTCCAAACTGTTAATTTATCCCTCCTCCCACCTTTCCCCTTTGGTAATAATAAATTATAAGATTTTATACTTCTCAGAAATGGGGGAGCTGAAAGAGAGGTATCATTTTCAATGGAAAAGCATTTAAAACAAGATTGAAGGTTTAACCAAGATTATTAGCTGTACATCCTTGGAAAGAAATCACTTCGTTTCTCTAATATTGACCTGACAAATGAGACAAACCTTTTCACTGAACTTGCTTATAAAAAGTGATGGAAATATCAAATGGAAGTGTTAAAAACATCTTATTTTACCCGAGCCTTATACACTGTTCTATGTTAACTACAGTTTGGCTCACACATCTGTTCATTGAGGTTACAATAGTCTCAATTTCTGTTATTGATCCTCCAGAGTGGACCCCAACAAGTGTCCCCCTGCCCAGTGTCATTGGGGCCAAGAGATCGACACTGAGTTTGGTTCACAAGCAAAGGAAACTTTATATTTTGATCAGAGAATGGAGAGGTGAGAACATGCACTACCCCGTGGGCTGTGGGCTGGGCTGCTGTGTAGAGATCCTGTCAGAGTCAGTGGGAGGGAGGGAGGCGGCGGAGCTCTCGAGGGCTGGGTTGGCTGTAGCTCAGGCTCTATATCGTGGAGTCTGCACTGGGCCCCAGGAGCTGAGGTGTCGACCCAGCCATTCTGCACTAGGAAATATGGTCTGAAGTGCCGGGTGTGGAACCTCTGCATGCGGGACCCTAGGAGCACGTGAAATTAGACAAAGCACAAAGGATAAAAAAGGTTAGACTTGACTTTATTGCCCAGATTCTATTTTTATCTCCCAGGGATTTTTAATGGGCTTTGCTGGGGACAAACCCCTCCTCTGCCTTTTGTCCCGTTCCTCATTCTTGGAGTGCTGAGGGTGCAGACCCTTCTTCTGTAACTGCTGAGTGCTGAGTTGGGAGCCCTCATACCCTGGGGCGAGGGTCAGAGCTTCTCCCCAGCAGCCTCCCGGTGACGTTGATTGTCCCCAGGACCCCTGCCTCCCTGCTCGTCCACCTGAGCACCAGCATTGGAAGTGTTATAGATTCTAATGACCTTTAAGGGTCCAGGAAAGAGATGTGCAGAGACGCTGTGGGGGCCGGTTTCACCCCGCCCCACATTTGTT
Source organism: Delphinus delphis (assembly GCF_949987515.2). NCBI lineage: Eukaryota > Metazoa > Chordata > Mammalia > Artiodactyla > Delphinidae > Delphinus > Delphinus delphis. The sequence goes on along the minus strand of NC_082685.1, from coordinate 589,661 downwards.
CGGCCACCTTAGGCTGACCGTCTCTGCCAGCCTAGATGCTCTGACCAGTAGTCTGCGCTTTCTTCAGTTAGGCCCCTGAATTAACGTACAAACAGCACCAGGTGTCAGAGCCCTGCCCGCTCAACTCCCAGACAGTCCAGGGTCAGTGGTGATCAAGGACCATGATGGCTACTGAGTCAACAGCCTTTTGAAGTAAACAGGAGTCCAGCCGGTCTTATTGGCCACCATCATCATGGTGTCTGTAGGCTTTTCTATGGTGACAGTGTGGTATACTGTTCCCCCGCCAAGATTATTAGCTCCCCTCTGGGTGCAGTAAGTCCTGCAAGCAGTAGTCTACTCTTTTGGGACACACTCTTGTTGTTTTATGAGAGAAACTCCAGGTCAAGTGATGTTCACACGAGTCGTCATGGTGCCCTGTTGCCCCCGGTTATCTCTCTGGATGTTGGAGTTGGAGGGCCTCCTCACTCGAGGTCGGTGTGCCCACGGAGCGAACCCTGCAACTTCAGGGCATGGTTGGTGGTTAGGATCACCACGTGGGGTCCTTTTCCCTTAGGAGGGAGGTGGCCTTTTGGGCTGCTGATTTCCAGGTTTTTAGATACCACCAGTATCTTGGCCAGATGTGGCAGTGGGCCAAGCCCCTTAGTGACCGTAGTTTATCCTACCTGGATGGCATTCTTGCATTGTTCCATTTCGAGTGGTCCCAGTTTTTGCACTAATTCTCCAATGGCGATTCACCTTTCACCGGGAATGTAAAGGTCAAAGGGTTTAGCTAAATTAGGGAGTTCCAGGGCAAGGGTCTGAATTGACTGCTCTTTCCATTCTTGAAAGGCCACTTCTGGATTCTATTCAAAAGGATCATCATCTTTTCCTTTCAGTGTTTCATATAGAGGCCCAGCTAGTAGACTGTAGCTAGGGATCCAGAAGCAGCAAACCCTGGCCTCCCCAGGAACCCCTAAGCTGTCTTCTAGTTTTAGAAAGGGGTAAGGCTGAAAATGGTTTCTTCCCTTTCCTGGGATGGGCTTCTCTGACCTTCTGTGAGAATGAAGCCCAGGCAGGTCACCGCAGTCTGTGATATTTGAGCTTTTTCTTGGACAACTTCTATCCTTTATTGGCTTGGTAGTTCAGAGGCCTCCTTAGTAGGGCTGGTGATCAGAATGTCGTCTGCATATTGAAGGAGGGTTTCCTTTTCCAGAGGTAGAACTTTTAGGTCTTTAGCTAAGCTTTCCCCAAAGATGGTGTGGGAATTTTTGCACCCTTGGGGCCAGACGGCCCGGAAGTATTGTTTTAGTTGTATGTTGAGTCCTGCCACTCACAAGCCAAAATTTCTTGTGACTCTGGGACTAATGGAATACAAAAGAAGGCATCATTGAAGACTAATACAGAATACCATGTCCTGGTGGTTGGTAGAATGACCAGCAGGGTGTAGGAATTAGGAGCAACTGGAGGTATATCCTCGGTGGCTTCACTGACTGTCCTGACATCCTTTACCAGGTCCCCAGCAGCCCATGGGGCTCTCGTGGTCAGACCAATCCCAGAATATGGAGCTCACCTGGGCAGGTACCCCACCCCCACCCCAGCCCACGGGGCTCTCGTGGTCAGGCCCCTCCCAGGATACAGAGCTACCCTTGCAGGTACCGTGGCAGGGCTGGGCACACAGGAACCGTGCACATAGCCCTCATTGCAGAGCACCCCCAGCTCACCTGTCGCTCAGAGCTGACACAGAGCACCTCAGAGCAGGACTTGAACTAACAAACAGCAGCTGCGACAGGTCTGTGACCCTGGGCATCACTCCGTGAGGCCTCCCTCCACCTGGTCTTCCAGAGACTTCCACTGCACCCGGGGCACCAGGCCTCTGTCTCCAACCACCACCCACCCCTCCTCTCCCTGACTCCTGGGTTCCTCTCATTAGGAGAGGGTTTTCTTGAAGTTGTCTCCCACTCATGGGCCAGATAAAATGATTAGAAAACAAGCCAAAGCTGCAGCCCCTTGTCTATCCTGACTCTCAGGAGCCCACACCTGTTCCTTGGACCTGGCCGGTTCAGCAAGTTCCATTTTCTGCAACTGTGAGCCCCTGAGGGGTGATGATTGGCTGACCTGGGCAGCCTTACCGTGCCGGCCAGCCCTCCCCAGGTGTGCCTGAGTTGAGATCAATATAAATACCACTCCAGGCAGCAAGAGCCCCTGCAGCCGTGCCTGACGCCATTTTCTCTGCCCTGTCAGCAGTCTCGGGGCTGGGCTGGTGGGAGGGAGTGAGAGGCCACGGCTTTGTGGGTGGCCCAGTGTGAGTGGGGCTCTGCTGGACTTTCTGCAGCAGTTGCCAGGCTGCCACCTGCTAAAGAAGAGGATGTGTCACCCATACCTGCTGCTGGAATTTCTCCCTGGGCAGAGGTGAGGAAGGAAAAAAGCAGTGGGGGCAGGGACAGGACGGGTATCTCAGGCAGGGAAATGGAAATCTTCCAGAAGAGCACCCAGGGCCAGGACCATCCTGGCTGGCCTGCAGGCACCAAGTCGGCCGGCATGCTGTCACTCGTGTGGCTCTATGGCCCTTCCTCTAGGCTTTCAAGTCCTTGTATATATTCAGGTGTTTTACCTGGGACGGGTGGGAATAGTTCAGCAGCAACTGGCCTGGGGCTCAGCTCACGTTTACTCACAGATGCCTCGGCACGGTGCCCCAGCTTTGCAATGAGGACGCTTGTTGCGTGGGGGCTGCTGGCTGAATGGGAGACGATTCCCCACCACTGACCAACTTCAGAATTGTTTACAACTGGAGCAAGTGCCCTGATACGGTTTTCCTCTGTGTAACTGGTGGGTTCTGTGTTTTTTTTCTCTTTTTCGTTTTTGGTTCAAGGTAGATTTTATTCCTCTTTTTTGTATTTACAGATATAAGCATGGAAATAATTTATTCATATAAATACATGTATGTGCAGGGAATAATTGTTTTTTCTGTTTTATTTTTTAAATTTTACTTCTTTTTAATTTTGAATTTTATTTTATATTTTTATACAGCAGGTTCTTATTGGTTATCTATTTTATACATATAAATGTATACATGCCAATCCCAGTCTCTCAACTCCTCCCACCACCACCCCCCCAACAGCTTTCCCCCCTTGTTGTCCATACGTTTGTTGTGTACATCTGTTGCTCTATTTATGCCTTGCAAAATGGTTAATCTGTACAGTTTTTCTAGGTTCCACATATATGCATGAATATACAAGATTTGTTTTTCTCTTTCTGACTTACTTCACTCTGTATGACAGTCTCTAGATCCATCGACGTCTCTACAAATGACCCAATTTCATTCCTTTTCATGGCTTAGTAATATTCCATTTTATATATGTACCACAGCTTTATGCATTCGTCTGTCTGTGGGCATTTAGGTTGCTTCCATTACCTCGATATTGTAAATAGTGATGCAATGAACATTGCGGTGAATGACTCTTTTTGATTTATGGTTTTGTCTGGGTATATGTCCAGTACTGGGATTGCTGTATCATATGGTAGTTCTATTGTTAGTTTCTTAAGAAATTCCATATTGTTCTCCATAATGACTGTATCAATTTATATTCCCAACAATAGTGGAAGAGGGTTCCTTTTCTCCACACCCTTTCCAGCATTTTTTGTTTGTAGATTTTCAATGATGCCTATTCTACCAGGTGTGAGGTGATACCTCATTGTTGAATCCATTTCGTTGAGCAAGGGGTAGCTCTTGTCTATTACATATTTGGCTTATGGAACGGTATCTGTGCTAATTTCAAACTCTGCTTTTATGCAGCACCCCAACTCACCTTCCCCCTTAAGCAGGCATAAGTTGGTTTTCTAAACTTGAGACCCTGTTCTGTTTTGTAATTCAGTTCATGTGTAGCCAAGTTCACATTCCGTGTATTAGTGATACCTTATGATGTTTCTTTTTCTGTGTGACTTATTTCACTTAGAATCATCGTGCCTCAATCCACTCATTATGCTGGTACGGGCCTGGTGACATAGATTTCATTGCTGAGTGGTATTCTGTTGTACAGAAGTACCGCAACTTCTTTATCCATTATTTGCTCTCTGGGATATTTAACTTGTGCCGTAGAAGAGATTCCTGTAAAAAGAGCCGTCCCAAATTTTGGGGTTGCTGTGTCTTTTTGATATTAATTTCCCTAAGCTATAGGACCATAAGTGGAAGTGCCCTAGGCTCTGTTGCTTTGTTTTTTAGATGTTTCAGGAAACACCATACACTTCTCCTGAGTGTCTGTTGGCAATTTACATCCCGCCCATCAGCATAACAAGGCTCCCAGTTCTCCATGGCCTGTCCTGCCTTTCTGGATTTTACACTTTTTTCAGATGGCCCTTTTGACCGGGGGGAGTGAGACTTCATTGTAGTGCAGATTTCCTTTGCAAGCTTGCTTGGTTGGCCAAAAAGGGCGTATGCGTTTTTTCCTGAATATATTCAGGAAAAAACGCATACGCCCTTTTTGGCCAAGTGCATCATTGTGGACGTTCTGCCTCTTTTCCTATGCTTTCAATGCAATTCCAGTCTACCTCCTGAAATCGGTTTCCTGCAATTCTGCCCCGCTTTCAAGTCCTCTTGGCAGCCTTACTTCAGTGTATTTTTGGACGATAGCTGTCATTTATAACTCTGCAGGTTTGTGAATTACAGTGCCCCTGAGCTCCTTTCTTCAACTCGCTTTCTTGTGACCTGGCCGCCACACCGCAGGATGGCTTCAGGCCCTAATCTGGTTCCGGCACGGCACGCTGAGCCTTTGGTTAATTCCTCATGCTGGTGGGAAATGAGAGTTAAATTTGCCCGTCCAGACACCTCCCGCTTGTCTCTCATTGGTTCTCCCTATTCCTGTACATCTTCCGCAGAAATTGCAAACTGGGCCAAACAGGAGGTTAAAGGCACTGACTCTCCAAGTGGGGAGAGTGTTAGTAAAGCGTCTGGAATGTTGCACTGAAGTACCAGGGGACGAAAACTGAGACATATTTGAACACGTCTCCCGATCACACGGTTTATCATACTCTGGGTTCCACATGCATGTTTTAGCTGAAGAAAGAATACCTTAAACCTGGAGAGTTGAGACCCGTGGAATGGGTACCATGCAATATGACTTCAAAGGGTCTTCATTTGCTCACCGAATCTCTCCAATCGTATCACTGCTGCGTTTATGACCCTTGTACACACGCTTGATTCTCTTTTGGAGACATAGCAATCCATAGGTTTTAAGATACTTACTAGTCAGGTATATTCTTAGGCGTTTAATATGGGGTGTGGAGTCCATTTCATTGAGCAAGGAGTAGCTCTTGTCTATTCCATATTTGGCTTAAGGAACTTTATCTGTGCTCATTTCAATCTCTGGTTTTATGCAGCACCCCAACTCACCTTTCCACTTAAGCAAGCATAAGTTGCTTTTCTAAATTTGACACCCTGTTTTGTTTTGTAATTCAGTTCCTCTGTAGCCAAGTTTACATTCCATGTGTTAGTGATATTTTTTGATGTTTCTTTTTCTGTGTGACTTATTTCAGTTAGAATCACCATACCCGAATCCACTCATTGTGCTGCTACGGGCCTGGTGACATAGATTTCATTGCTGAGTGATATTGCATTGTACGTGAGTACCACAACTTCTTTATCCATTTTTCACTTTCTGTGATATTGAACTTGTACTGTAAACGAGGTTGTTGTAAACAGAGGCGTCCCAAACTTTGGGGTGGCTGTGTCTTTTTGATTTTAATTTCCCTAAACTATAGGACCATAAGTGGAAGTGCCCTAGGCTCTGTTGCTTTGTTTTTTAGATGTTTCAGGAAACACCATACACTTCTCCCAAGTGTCTGTTGGCAATTTACATCCCGCCCATCAGCATAACAAGGCTCCCAGTTCTCCATTGCCTGTCCTGCCTTTCTGGATATTACACTTTTTTCAGATGGTCCTTTTGACCGGGGGGACGTGAGACTTCATTGTAGTGCAGATTTCCTTTGCAAGTTTGCTTCGTTGGCCAAAAAGGGCGTATGCATTTTTTCCTGAATATATTCTGGAAAAAACGCATACGCCCTTTTTGGCCAAGTGCATCATTGTGGACGTTCTGCCTCTTTTCCTATGCTTTCAATGCATTTCCAGTCTACCTCCTGAAATCGGTTTCCTGCAATTCTGCCCCGCTTTCTAGTTCTCTTGGCAGCCTTACTTCAGTCTATTTTTGGACGATAGCTGTCATTTATAACTCTGCAGGTTTGTGAATTACAGTGCCCCTGAGCTCCTTTCTTCAACTCGCTTTCTTGTGAGCTGGCCGCAACACCGCAGGATGGCTTCAGGTCCTAATCTGGTTCCGGCACAGCACGCTGAGCCTTTGTTTAATTCCTCTTCCTGGTGGGAAATGAGAGTTAAATTTGCCCGTCCAGACACCTCCAGCTAGTCTCTCATTGGTTCTCGCTATTCCTGTTCATCTTCCGCAGAAATTGCAAACTGGGCCAAACAGCAGGTTAAAGGGACTGACTCTCCAAGTCGGGAGAGTGTTAGTAAAGCGTCTGGAATGTTGCACCCGAGTACCAGGGTACGAAAACTGAGACATATTTGAACACGTCTCCCGATCACATGGTTGATCATACTCTAGGTTCCACATGCATGTTTTAGATGAAGGAAGAATACCTTAAACCTGGGTAGTTGAAACCTGTGGAATGGGTACCATGCAATATGACTTCAAAGGGTCTTCATTTGCTCACGAACCTCTCCAATCCTATCACTGCTGCGTTTATGCCCCTGTACACATGCTTGATTCTCTTTCAGAGACATAGCAATCCATAGGTTTTAAGATACTTACTAGTCAGGTACATTCTTAGGCGTTTAATATGGGGTGTTGAGTCCATTTCGTTGAGCAAGGAGTAGCTCTTGTCTATTCCATATTTGGCTTAAGGAACTTTATCTGTGCTCATTTCAATCTCTGGTTTTATGCAGCACCCCAACTCACCTTTACCCTTAAGCAAGCATAAGTTGGTTTTCTAAATTTGAGACCCTGTTCTGTTCTGTAATTCAGTTCCTGTGTAGCCAAGTTCCATTCCGTGTATTACTGATATCTTATGATGTTTCTTTTTCTGTGTGACTTATTTCAGTTAGAATCATCACACCTGAATCCACTCATTGTGCTGCTAAGGGCCTGATGACACAGATTTCATTGCTGAGTGATATTGCTTTGTAAGTAAATACCACAACTTCTTTATCCATTTTTCACTTTCTGCGATGTTGAACTTGTACTGTAAACGAGGTTCTTGTAAACAGAGCCGTTCCAAACTTTGGGGTGGCTGTGTCTTTTTGATTTTAATTTCCCTAAGCTATAGGACCATAAGTGGAAGTGCCCTAGGCTCTGTTGCTTTGTTTTTTAGATGTTTCAGGAAACACCATACACTTCTCCTGAGTGGTTGTTGGCAATTTACATCCCGCCCATCAGCATAACAAGGCTCCCAGTTCTCCATGGCCTGTCCTGCCTTTCCGGATTTTACACTTTTTTCAGATGGCCCTTTTGACCGGGGGGAAGTGAGACTTCATTGTAGTGCAGATTTCCTTTGCAAGCTTGCTTGGTTGGCCAAAAAGGGCGTATGCGTTTTTTCCTGAATATATTCAGGAAAAAACGCATACGCCCTTTTTGGCCAAGTGCATCATTGTGGACGTTCTGCCTCTTTTCCTATGCTTTCAATGCAATTCCAGTCTACCTCCTGAAATCGGGTTCCTGCAATTCTGCTCCGCTTTCAAGTCCTCTTGGCAGCCTTACTTCAGTATATTTTTGGACGATAGCTGTCATTTATAACTCTGCAGGTTTGTGAATTACAGTGCCCCTGAGCTCCTTTCTTCAACTCGCTTTCTTTTGAGCTGGCCGCAACACCGCAGGATGGCTTCAGGCCCTAATCTGGTTCCGGTACGGCACGCTGAGCCTTTGGTTATTTCCTCTTCCTGGTGGGAAATGAGAGTTAAATTTGCCCGTCCAGACACCTCCAGCTAGCCTCTCATTGGTTCTCGCTATTCCTGTTCATCTTCCGCAGAAATTGCAAACTGGGCCAAACAGGAGGTTAAAGGCGCTGACTCTCCAAGTGGGGAGAGTGTTAGTAAAGCGTCTGGAATGTTGCACCCGAGTACCAGGGTACGAAAACTGGGACATATTTGAACACGTCTCCCGATCACATGGTTGATCATACTCTAGGTTCCACATGCATGTTTTAGCTGAAGGAAGAATACCTAAAACCTGGGTAGTTGAAACCCGTGGAATGGGTACCATGCAATATGACTTCAAAGGGCCTTCATTTGCTCACCGAACCTCTCCAATCCTATCACTGCTGCGTTTATGCCCCTGTACACATGCTTGATTCTCCTTCGGAGACATAGCAATCCATAGGTTTTAAGATACTTACTAGTCAGGTACATTCTTAGGCGTTTAATATGCGGTGTTGAGTCCATTTCGTTGAGCAAGGAGTAGCACTTGTCTATTCCATATTTGGCTTAAGGAACTTTATCTGTGCTCATTTCAATCTCTGGTTTTATGCAGCACCCCAACTCACCTTTACCCTTAAGCAAGCATAAGTTGGTTTTCTAAATTTGAGACCCTGTTCTGTTCTGTAATTCAGTTCCTGTGTAGCCAAGTTTCCATTCCGTGTATTACTGATATCTTATGATGTTTCTTTTTCTGTGTGACTTATTTCAGTTAGAATCATCATACCTGAATCTACTCATTATGCTGCTAAGGGCCTGATGACATAGATTTCATTGCTGAGTGATATTGCTTTGTAAGTGAATACCACAACTTCTTTATCCATTTTTCACTTTCTGCGATGTTGAACTTGTACTGTAAACGAGGTTCTTGTAAACAGAGGCGTCCCAAACTTTGGGGTGGCTGTGTCTTTTTGATTTTAATTTCCCTAAGCTATAGGTCCTTAAGTGGAAGTGCCCTAGGCTCTGTTGCTTTGTTTTTTAGATGTTTCAGGAAACACCATTCACTTCTCCCAAGTGTCTGTTGGCAATTTACATCCCGCCCATCAGCATAACAAGGCTCCCAGTTCTCAATGGCCTGTTGCCTTTCTGGATTTTACACTTTTTTCAGATGGCCCTTTTGACCGGGGGGAAGTGAGACTTCATTGTAGTGCAGATTTCCTTTGCAAGCTTGCTTGGTTGGCCAAAAAGGGCGTATGCGTTTTTTCCTGAATATATTCAGGAAAAAACGCATACGCCCTTTTTGGCCAAGTGCATCATTGTGGACGTTCTGCCTCTTTTCCTATGCTTTCAATGCAATTCCAGTCTACCTCCTGAAATCGGTTTCCTGCAATTCTGCCCCGCTTTCAAGTCCTCTTGGCAGCCTTACTTCAGTCCATTTTTGGACGATAGCTGTCATTTATAACTCTGCAGGTTTGTGAATTACAGTGCCCCTGAGCTCCTTTCTTCAACTCGCTTTCTTTTGAGCTGGCCGCAACACTGCAGGATGGCTTCAGGCCCTAATCTGGTCCGGCACGGCACACTGAGCCTTTGGTTATTTCCTCTTCCTGGTGGGAAATGAGAGTTAAATTTGCCCGTCCAGACACCTCCAGCTAGCCTCTCATTGGTTCTCGCTATTCCTGTTCATCTTCCGCAGAAATTGCAAACTGGGCCAAACAGGAGGTTAAAGGCGCTGACTCTCCAAGTGGGGAGAGTGTTAGTAAAGCGTCTGGAATGTTGCACCCGAGGACCAGGGTACGAAAACTGAGACATATTTGAACACGTCTCCGATTCACATGGTTGATCATACTTGGGTTCCACATGCATGTTTTAGCTGAGGAAGAATACCTAAAACCTGAGTAGTTGAAACCCGTGGAATGGGTACCATGCAATATGACTTCAAAGGGTCTTCATTTGCTCACCGAACCTCTCCAATCCTATCACTGCTGCGTTTATGCCCCTGTACACATGCTTGATTCTCTTTCGGAGACATAGCAATCCATAGGTTTTAAGATACTTACTAGTCAGGTACATTCTTAGGCGTTTAATATGGGGTGTTGAGTCCATTTCGTTGAGCAAGGAGTAGCTCTTGTCTATTCCATATTTGGCTTAAGGAACTTTATCTGTGCTCATTTCAATCTCTGGTTTTATGCAGCACCCCAACTCACCTTTCCCCTTAAGCAAGCATAAGTTGGTTTTCTAAATTTGAGACCCTGTTCTGTTCTGTAATTCAGTTCCTGTGTAGCCAAGTTTCCATTCCGTGTATTACTGATATCTTATGATGTTTCTTTTTCTGTGTGACTTATTTCAGTTAGAATCATCATACCTGAATCCACTCATTGTGCTGCTAAGGGCCTGATGACACAGATTTCATTGCTGAGTGATATTGCTTTGTAAGTAAATACCACAACTTCTTTATCCATTTTTCATTTTCTGCGATGTTGAACTTGTACTGTAAAGAGGTTCTTGTAAACAGAGGCGTCCCAAACTTTGGGGTGGCTGTGTCTTTTTGATTTTAATTTCCCTAAGCTATAGGACCATAAGTGGCAGTGCCCTAGGCTCTGTTGCTTTGTTTTTTAGATGTTTCAGGAAACACCATACACTTCTCCTTAGTGTCTGTTGGTAATTTACATCCCGCCCATCAGCATAACAAGGCTCCCAGTTCTCCATGGCCTGTCCTGCCTTTCTGGATTTTACACTATTTTCAGATGGCCCTTTTGACCGGGGGGAAGTGAGACTTCATTGTAGTGCAGATTTCCTTTGCAAGCTTGCTTGGTTGGCCAAAAAGGGCGTATGCGTTTTTTCCTGAATATATTCAGGAAAAAACGCATACGCCCTTTTTGGCCAAGTGCATCATTGTGGACGTTCTGCCTCTTTTCCTATGCTTTCAATGCAATTACAGTCTACCTCCTGAAATCGGTTTCCTGCAATTCTGCCCCGCTTTCAAGTCCTCTTGGCAGCCTTACTTCAGTCTATTTTTGGACGATAGCTGTCATTTATAACTCTGCAGGTTTGTGAATTACAGAGACCCTGAGCTCCTTTCTTCAACTCGCTTTCTTTTGAGCTGGCCGCAACACCGCAGGATGGCTTCAGGCCCTAATCTGGTTCCGGCACGGCACGCTGAGCCTTTGGTTATTTCCTCTTCCTGGTGGGAAATGAGAGTTAAATTTGCCCGTCCAGACACCTCCAGCTAGTCTCTCCTTGGTTCTCCCTATTCCTGTTCATCTTCCGCAGAAATTGCAAACTGGGCCAAACAGGAGGTTAAAGGCGCTGACTCTCCAAGTCGAGAGAGTGTTAGTAAAGGGTCTGGAATGTTGCACCCGAGTACCAGGGGAGGAAAACTGAGACATATTTGAACACGTCTCCCGTTCACACGGTTGATCATACGCGGGGTTCCACATGCATGTTTTAGCTGAAGGAAGAAACCTTAAACCTGGAGAGTTGAGACCCGTGTAATGGGTACCATGCAATATGACTTCAAAGGGTCTTCATTTGCTCACCGAACCTCTCCAATCCTATCACTGCTGCGTTCATGCCCCTGTACACATGCTTGATTCTCTTTCGGAGACATAGCAATCCATAGGTTTTAAGATCCTTACTAGTCAGGTACATTCTTAGGCGTTTAATATGCGGTGTTGAGTCCATTTCGTTGAGCAAGGAGTAGCTCATGTCTATTCCATATTTGGCTTAAGTAACTTTATCTGTGCTCATTTCAATCTCTGGTTTTATGCAGCACCCCAACTCACCTTTACCCTTAAGCAAGCATAAGTTGGTTTTCTAAATTTGAGACCCTGTTCTGTTCTGTAATTCAGTTCCTGTGTAGCCAAGTTTACATTCCGTGTATTACTGATATCTTATGATGTTTCTTTTTCTGTGTGACTTATTTCAGTTAGAATCATCATACCTGAATCCACTCATTGTGCTGCTAAGGGCCTGATGACATAGATTTCATTGCTGAGTGATATTGCTTTGTAAGTAAATACCACAACTTCTTTATCCATTTTTCACTTTCTGCGATGTTGAACTTGTACTGTAAACGAGGTTCTTGTAAACAGAGGCGTCCCAAACTTTGGGGTGGCTGTGTCTTTTTGATTTTAATTTCCCTAAGCTATAGGACCATAAGTGGCAGTGCCCTAGGCTCTGTTGCTTTGTTTTTTAGATGTTTCAGGAAACACCATACACTTCTCCCGAGTGTCTGTTGGCAATTTACATCCCGCCCATCAGCATAACAAGGCTCCCAGTTCTCCATGGCCTGTCCTGCCTTTCTGGATTTTATACTTTTTTCAGATGGCCCTTTTGACCGGGGGGAAGTGAGACTTCATTGTAGTGCAGATTTCTTTGCAAGCTTGCTTGGTTGGCCAAAAAGGGCGTATGCGTTTTTTCCTGAATATATTCAGGAAAAAACGCATACGCCCTTTTTGGCCAAGTGCATCATTGTGGACGTTCTGCCTCTTTTCCTATGCTTTCAATGCAATTCCAGTCTACCTCCTGAAATCGGTTTCCTGCAATTCTGCCCCGCTTTCAAGTCCTCTAGGCAGCCTTACTTCAGTCTATTTTTGGACGATAGCTGTCATTTATAACTCTGCAGGTTTGTGAATTACAGTGCGCCTGAGCTCCTTTCTTCAACTCGCTTTCTTGTGACCTGGACGCAACACCGCAGGATGGCTTCAGGCCCTAATCTGGTTCCGGCCCGGCATGCTGAGCCTTTGGTTAATTCCTCTTCCTGGTGGGAAATGAGAGTTAAATTTGCCCGTCCAGACACCTCCAGCTAGCCTCTCATTGGTTCTCGCTATTCCTGTTCATCTTCCGCAGAAATTGCAAACGGGACCAAACAGGAGGTTAAAGGGACTGACTCTCCAAGTCGGGAGAGTGTTAGTAAAGCGTCTGGAATGTTGCACCCGAGTACCAGGGTACGAAAACTGAGACATATTTGAACACGTCTCCCGATCACATGGTTGATCATACTCTAGGTTCCACATGCATGTTTTAGCTGAAGGAAGAATACCTTAAACCTGGGTAGTTGAAACCCGTGGAATGGGTACCATGCAATATGACTTCAAAGGGTCTTCATTTGCTCACCGAACCTCTCCAATCCTATCACTGCTGCGTTTATGCCCCTGTACACATGCTTGATTCTCTTTCGGAGACATAGCAATCCATAGGTTTTAAGATACTTACTAGTCAGGTACATTCTTAGGCGTTTAATATGGGGTGTTGAGTCCATTTCATTGAGCAAGGAGTAGCTCTTGTCTATTCCATATTTGGCTTAAGGAACTTTATCTGTGCTCATTTCAATCTCTGGTTTTATGCAACACCCCAACTCACCTTTACCCTTAAGCAAGAATAAGTTGGTTTTCTAAATTTGAGACCCTGTTCTGTTCTGTAATTCAGTTCCTGTGTAGCCAAGTTTACATTCCGTGTATTACTGATATCTTATGATGTTTCTTTTTCTGTGTGACTTATTTCAGTTAGAATCATCATACCTGAATCCACTCATTGTGCTGCTAAGGGCCTGATGACACAGATTTCATTGCTGAGTGATATTGCTTTGTAAGTAAATACCACAACTTCTTTATCCATTTTTCACTTTCTGCGATGTTGAACTTGTACTGTAAACGAGGTTCTTGTAAACAGAGCCGTTCCAAACTTTGGGGTGGTTGTGTCTTTTTGATTTTAATTTCCCTAAGCTATAGGACCATAAGTGGAAGTGCCCTAGGTTCTGTTGCTTTGTTTTTTAGATGTTTCAGGAAACACCATACACTTCTCCCGAGTGGTTGTTGGCAATTTACATCCCGCCCATCAGCATAACAAGGCTCCCAGTTCTCCATGGCCAGTCCTGCCTTTCTGGATTTTACACTTTTTACAGATGGCCCTTTTGACCGAGGGGAAGTGAGACTTCATTGTAGTGCAGATTTCCTTTGCAAGCTTGCTTGGTTGGCCAAAAAGGGCGTATGCGTTTTTTCCTGAATATATTCAGGAAAAAACGCATACGCCCTTTTTGGCCAAGTGCATCATTGTGGACGTTCTGCCTCTTTTCCTATGCTTTCAATGCAATTCCAGTCTACCTCCTGAAATCGGTTTCCTGCAATTCTACCCCGCTTTCAAGTCCTCTTGGCAGCCTTACTTCAGTCTATTTTTGGACGATAGCTGTCATTTATAACTCTGCAGGTTTGTGAATTATAGTGCCCCTGAGCTCCTTTCTTGAACTCGCTTTCTTTTGAGCTGGCCGCAACACCGCAGGATGGCTTCAGGCCCTAATCTGGTTCTGGCACGGCACCCTGAGCCTTTGGTTATTTCCTCCTCCTGGTGGGAAATGAGAGTTAAATTTGCCCGTCCAGACACCTCCAGCTAGCCTCTCATTGGTTCTCGCTATTCCTGTTCATCTTCCGCAGAAATTGCAAACTGGGCCAAACAGGAGGTTAAAGGCGCTGACTCTCCAAGTGGGGAGAGTGTTAGTAAAGCGTCTGGAATGTTGCACCCGAGTACCAGGGGAGGAAAACTGAGACATATTTGAACACGTCTCCCGATCACATGGTTGATCATACTCTGGGTTCCACATGCATGTTTTAGCTGAAGGAAGAATACCTAAAACCTGGGTAGTTGAAACCCGTGGAATGGGTACCATGCAATATGACTTCAAAGGGTCTTCATTTGCTCACCGAACCTCTCCAATCCTATCACTGCTGCATTTATGCCCCTGTACACATGCTTGATTCTCTTTCGGAGACATAGCAATCCATAGGTTTTAAGATACTTACTAGTCAGGTACATTCTTAGGCCTTTAATATGGGGTGTTGAGTCCATTTCGTTGAGCAAGGAGTAGCTCTTGTCTATTCCGTATTTGGCTTAAGGAACTTTATCTGTGCTCATTTCAATCTCTGGTTTTATGCAGCACCCCAACTCACCTTTACCCTTAAGCAAGAATAAGTTGGTTTTCTAAATTTGAGACCCTGTTCTGTTTTGGAATGCAGTTCCTGTGTAGCCAAGTTTACATTCCGTGTATTAGTGATATCTTATGATGTTTCTTTTTCTGTGTGACTTATTTCAGTTAGAATCATCGTACCTGAATCCACTCATTATGCTGCTACGGGCCTGATGACATAGATTTCATTGCTGAGTGATACTGCATTGTACGTAAGTACCACAAGTTCTTTATCCATTTTTCACTTTCTGTGATATTGAACTTGTACGGGAAACGAGGTTCTTGTAAACGGAGGCGACCCAAACTTTGGGGTGGCTGTGTCTTTTTGATTTTAATTTCCCTAAGCTATAGGACCATAAGTGGCAGTGCCCTAGGCTCTGTTGCTTTGTTTTTTAGATGTTTCAGGAAACACCATACACTTCTCCCGAGTGGTTGTTGGCAATTTACATCCCGCCCATCAGCATAACAAGGCTCCCAGTTCTCCATGGCCTGTCCTGCCTTTCTGGATTTTACACTTTTTTCAGATGGCCCTTTTGACCGGGGGGAAGTGAGACTTCATTGTAGTGCAGATTTCCTTTGCAAGCTTGCTTGGTTGGCCAAAAAGGGCGTATGCGTTTTTTCCTGAATATATTCAGGAAAAAACGCATACGCCCTTTTTGGCCAAGTGCATCATTGTGGACGTTCTGCCTCTTTTCCTATGCTTTCAATGCAATTCCAGTCTACCTCCTGAAATCGGTTTCCTGCAATTCTGCCCCGCTTTCAAGTCCTCTTGGCAGCCTTACTTCAGTCTATTTTTGGACGATAGCTGTCATTTATAACTCTGCAGGTTTGTGAATTACAGTGCCCCTGAGCTCCTTTCTTCAACTTGCTTTCTTGTGACCTGGCCGCAACACCGCAGGATGGCTTCAGGCCCTAATCTGGTTCCGGCACGGCACGCTGAGCCTTTGGTTATTTCCTCTTCCTGGTGGGAAATGAGAGTTAAATTTGCCAGTCCAGACACCTCCAGCTAGTCTCTCATTGGTTCTCGCTATTCCTGTTCATCTTCCGCAGAAATTGCAAACTGGGCCAAACAGGAGGTTAAAGGCGCTGACTGTCCAAGTGGGGAGAGTGTTAGTAAAGCGTCTGGAATGTTGCACCCGAGTACCAGGGGAGGAAAACTGAGACATATTTGAACACGTCTCCCGTTCCCATGGTTGATCATACTTGGGTTCCACATGCATGTTTTAGCTGAAGGAAGAATACCTTAAACCTGGAGAGTTAAGACCCGTGTAATGGGTACCATGCAATATGACTTCAAAGGGTCTTCATTTGCTCACCGAACCTCTCCAATCCTATCACTGCTGCGTTTATGCCCCTGTACACATGCTTGATTCTCTTTTGGAGACATAGCAATCCATAGGTTTTAAGATACTTACTAGTCAGGTACATTCTTAGGCGTTTAATATGCGATGTTGAGTCCATTTCGTTGAGCAAGGAGTAGCTCTTGTCTATTCCATATTTGACTTAAGGAACTTTATCTGTGCTCATTTCAATCTCTGGTTTTATGCAGCACCCCAACTCACCTTTCCCCTTAAGCAAGCATAAGTTGGTTTTCTAAATTTGAGACCCTGTTCTGTTCTGTAATTCAGTTCCTGTGTAGCCAAGTTTCCATTCCGTGTATTACTGATATCTTATGATGTTTCTTTTTCTGTGTGACTTATTTCAGTTAGAATCATCATACCTGAATCCACTCATTGTGCTGCTAAGGGCCTGATGACATAGATTTCATTGCTGAGTGATACTGCTTTGTAAGTAAATACCACAACTTCTTTATCCATTTTTCACTTTCTGCGATGTTGAACTTGTACTGTAAACGATTTTCTTGTAAACAGAGGCGTCCCAAACTTTGGGGTGGCTGTGTCTTTTTGATTTTAATTTCCCTAAGCTATAGGACCATAAGTGGCAGTGCCCTAGGCTCTGTTGCTTTGTTTTTTAGATGTTTCAGGAAACACCATACACTTCTCCCGAGTGGTTTTTGGCAATTTACATCCCGCCCATCAGCATAACAAGGCTCCCAGTTCTCCATGGCCTGTCCTGCCTTTCTGGATTTTACACTTTTTTCAGATGGCCCTTTTGACCGGGGGGAAGTGAGACTTCATTGTAGTGCAGATTTCCTTTGCAAGCTTGCTTGGTTGGCCAAAAAGGGCGTATGCGTTTTTTCCTGAATATATTCAGGAAAAAACGCATACGTCCTTTTTTGGGCAAGTGCATCATTGTGGACGTTCTGCCTCTTTTCCTATGCTTTCAATGCAATTCCAGTCTACCTCCTGAAATCGGTTTCCTGCAATTCTGCCCCGCTTTCAAGTCCTCTTGGCAGCCTTACTTCAGTCTATTTTTGGACGATAGCTGTCATTTATAACTCTGCAGGTTTGTGAATTACAGTGCCCCTGAGCTCCTTTCTTCAACTCGCTTTCTTTTGAGCTGGCCGCAACACCGCAGGATGGCTTCAGGCCCTAATCTGGTTCCGGTACGGCACGCTGAGCCTTTGGTTATTTCCTCTTCCTGGTGGGAAATGAGAGTTAAATTTGCCCGTCCAGACACCTCCAGCTAGCCTCTCATTGGTTCTCGCTATTCCTGTTCATCTTCCGCAGAAATTGCAAACTGGGCCAAACAGGAGGTTAAAGGGACTGACTCTCCAAATGGGGAGAGTGTTAGTAAAGCGTCTGGAATGTTGCACCCGAGTACCAGGGGAGGAAAACTGAGACATATTTGAACACGTCTCCCGATCACATGGTTGATCATACTCTGGGTTCCACATGCATATTTTACCTGAAGGAAGAATACCTAAAACCTGGGTATTTGAAACCCGTGGAATGGGTACCATGCAATATGACTTCAAAGGGTCTTCATTTGCTCACCGAACCTCTCCAATCCTATCACTGCTGCGTTTATGCCCCTGTACACATGCTTGATTCTCTTTTGGAGACATAGCAATCCATAGGTTTTAAGATACTTACTAGTCAGGTACATTCTTAGGCGTTTAATATGCGATGTTGAGTCCATTTCGTTGAGCAAGGAGTAGCTCTTGTCTATTCCATATTTGACTTAAGGAACTTTATCTGTGCTCATTTCAATCTCTGGTTTTATGCAGCACCCCAACTCACCTTTACCCTTAAGCAAGCATAAGTTGGTTTTCTAAATTGGAGACCCTGTTCTGTTCTGTAATTCAGTTCCTGTGTAGCCAAGTTTACATTCCGTGTATTACTGATATCTTATGATGTTTCTTTTTCTGTGTGACTTACTTCAGTTAGAATCATCATACCTGAATCCACTCATTGTGCTGCTAAGGGCCTGATGACACAGATTTCATTGCTGAGTGATATTGCTTTGTAAGTAAATACCACAACTTCTTTATCCATTTTTCACTTTCTGCGATGTTGAACTTGTACTGTAAACGAGGTTCTTGTAAACAGAGCCGTTCCAAACTTTGGGGTGGCTGTGTCTTTTTGATTTTAATTTCCCTAAGCTATACGACCATAAGTGGAAGTGCCCTAGGTTCTGTTGCTTTGTTTTTTAGATGTTTCAGGAAACACCATACACTTCTCCCGAGTGTCTGTTGGCAATTTACATCCCGCCCATCAGCATAACAATGCTCCCAGTTCTCCATGGCCTGTCCTGCCTTTCTGGATTTTACACTTTTTTCAGATGGCCCTTTTGACCGGCGGGAAGTGAGACTTCATTGCAGTGCAGATTTCCTTTGCAAGCTTGCTTGGTTGGCCAAAAAGGGCGTATGCGTTTTTTCCTGAATATATTCAGGAAAAAACGCATACGCCCTTTTTGGCCAAGTCCATCATTGTGGACGTTCTGCCTCTTTTCCTATGCTTTCAATGCAATTCCAGTCTACATCCTGAAATCGGTTTCCTGCAATTCTGCCCCGCTTTCAAGTCCTCTTGGCAGCCTTACTTCAGTCTATTTTAGGACGATAGCTGTCATTTATAACTCTGCAGGTTTGTGAATTTCAGTGCCCCTGAGCTCCTTTCTTCAACTCGCTTTCTTTTGAGCTGGCCGCAACACCGCAGGATGGCTTCAGGCCCTAATCTGGTTCCGGTACGGCACGCTGAACCTTTGGTTAATTCCTCTTCCTGGTGGGAAATGAGAGTTAAATTTGCCCGTCCAGACACCTCCAGCTAGTCTCTCATTGGTTCTCGCTATTCCTGTTCATCTTCCGCAGAAATTGCAAACGGGGCCAAACAGGAGGTTAAAGGGACTGACTCTCCAAGTGGCGAGAGTGTTAGTAAAGCGTCTGGAATGTTGCACCCGAGTACCAGGGGAGGAAAACTGAGACATATTTGAACACGTCTCCCGATCACATGGTTGATCATACTCTGGGTTCCACATGCATGTTTTAGGTGAAGGAAGAATACCTAAAACCTGGGTAGTTGAAACCCGTGGAATGGGTACCATGCAATATGACTTCAAAGGGTCTTCATTTGCTTACCGAAACTCTCCAATCCTATCACTGCTGCGTTTATGCCCCTGTACACATGCTTGATTCTCTTTCGGAGACATAGCAATCCATAGGTTTTAAGATACTTACTAGTCAGGTACATTCTTAGGCGTTTAATATGGGGTGTTGAGTCCATTTCGTTGAGCAAGGAGTAGCTCTTGTCTATTCCATATTTGGCTTAAGGAACTTTATCTGTGCTCATTTCAATCTCTGGTTTTATGCAGCACCCCAACTCACCTTTCCCCTTAAGCAAGCATAAGTTGGTTTTCTAAATTTGAGACCCTGTTCTGTTTTGGAATGCAGTTCCTGTGTAGCCAAGTTTACATTCCGTGTATTAGTGATATCTTATGATGTTTCTTTTTCTGTGTGACTTATTTCAGTTAGAATCATCGTACCTGAATCCACTAATTATGCTGCTACGGGCCTGATGACATAGATTTCATTGCTGAGTGATACTGCATTGTACGTAAGTACCACAAGTTCTTTATCCATTTTTCACTTTCTGCGATGTTGAAGTTGTACTGTAAACGAGGTTCTTGTAAACAGAGGCGTCCCAAACTTTGGGGTGGCTGTGTCTTTTTGATTTTAATTTCCCTAAGCTATAGGACCATAAGTGGCAGTGCCCTAGGCTCTGTTGCTTTGTTTTTTAGATGTTTCAGGAAACACCATACACTTCTCCCGAGTGTCTGTTGGCAATTTACATCCCGCCCATCAGCATAACAAGGCTCCCAGTTCTCCATGGCCTGTCCTGCCTTTCTGGATTTTATACTTTTTTCAGATGGCCCTTTTGACCGGGGGGAAAAGGGTAGTGCAGATTTCCTTTGCAAGCTTGCTTGGTTGGCCAAAAAGGGCGTATGCGTTTTTTCCTGAATATATTCAGGAAAAAACGCATACGCCCTTTTTGGCCAAGTGCATCATTGTGGACGTTCTGCCTCTTTTCCTATGCTTTCAATGCAATTCCAGTCTACCTCCTGAAATCGGTTTCCTGCAATTCTGCCCCGCTTTCAAGTCCTCTTGGCAGCCTTACTTCAGTCTATTTTTGGACGATAGCTGTCATTTATAACTCTGCAGGTTTGTGAATTACAGTGCCCCTGAGCTCCTTTCTTCAACTCGCTTTCTTTTGAGCTGGCCGCAACACCGCAGGATGGCTTCAGGCCCTAATCTGGTTCCGGGACGGCACGCTGAGCCTTTGGTTATTTCCTCTTCCTGGTGGGAAATGAGAGTTAAATTTGCCCGTCCAGACACCTCCAGCTAGTCTCTCATTGGTTCTCGCTATTTCTGTTCATCTTCCGCAGAAATTGCAAACTGGGCCAAACAGGAGGTTAAAGGCGCTGACTCTCCAAGTGAGGAGAGTGTTAGTAAAGCGTCTGGAATGTTGCACCCGAGTACCAGGGGAGGAAAACTGAGACATATTTGAACACGTCTCCCGTTCACATGGTTGATCATACTTGGGTTCCACATGCATGTTTTAGCTGAAGGAAGAATACCTTAAACCTGGAGAGTTAAGACCCGTGTAATGGGTACCATGCAATATGACTTCAAAGGGGCTTCATTTGCTCACCGAACCTCTCCAATCCTATCACTGCTGCGTTTATGCCCCTGTACACATGCTTGATTCTCTTTCGGCGACATAGCAATCCATAGGTTTTAAGATATTTACTAGTCAGGTACATTCTTAGGCGTTTAATATGTGGTGTTGAGTCCATTTCGTTGAGCAAGGAGTAGCTCTTGTCTATTCCATATTTGACTTAAGGAACTTTATCTGTGCTCATTTCAATCTCTGGTTTTATGCAGCACCCCAACTCACCTTTACCCTTAAGCAAGCATAAGTTGGTTTTCTAAATTTGAGACCCTGTTCTGTTCTGTAATTCAGTTCCTGTGTAGCCAAGTTTACATTCCGTGTATTACTGATATCTTATGATGTTTCTTTTTCTGTGTGACTTATTTCAGTTAGAATCATCATACCTGAATCCACTCATTGTGCTGCTAAGGGCCTGATGACACAGATTTCATTGCTGAGTGATATTGCTTTGTAAGTAAATACCACAACTTCTTTATCCATTTTTCACTTTCTGCGATGTTGAACTTGTACTGTAAACGAGGTTCTTGTAAACAGAGCTGTTCCAAACTTTGGGGTGGCTGTGTCTTTTTGATTTTAATTTCCCTAAGCTATAGGACCATAAGTGGAAGTGCCCTAGGTTCTGTTGCTTTGTTTTTTAGATGTTTCAGGAAACACCATACACTTCTCCCGAGTGGTTGTTGGCAATTTACATCCCGCCCATCAGCATAACAAGGCTCCCAGTTCTCCATGGCCTGTCCTGCCTTTCTGGATTTTACACTTTTTTCAGATGGCCCTTTTGACCGGGGGGAAGTGAGACTTCATTGTAGTGCAGATTTCCTTTGCAAGCTTGCTTGGTTGGCCAAAAAGGGCGTATGCGTTTTTTCCTGAATATATTCAGGAAAAAACGCATACGCCCTTTTTGGCCAAGTCCATCATTGTGGACGTTCTGCCTCTTTTCCTATGCTTTCAATGCAATTCCAGTCTACCTCCTGAAATCGGTTTCCTGCAATTCTGCCCCGCTTTCAAGTCCTCTTGGCAGCCTTACTTCAGTCTATTTTTGGACGATAGCTGTCATTTATAACTCTGCAGGTTTGTGAATTACAGTGCCCCTGAGCTCCTTTCTTCAACTCGCTTTCTTGTGACCTGGCCGCAACACCGCAGGATGGCTTCAGGCCCTAATCTGGCTCCGGTACGGCACGCTGAGCCTTTGGTTATTTCCTCTTCCTGGTGGGAAATGAGAGTTAAATTTGCCCGTCCAGACACCTCCAGCTAGCCTCTCATTGGTTCTCGCTATTCCTGTTCATCTTCCGCAGAAATTGCAAACTGGGCCAAACAGGAGGTTAAAGGCGCTGACTCTCCAAGTGGGGAGAGTGTTAGTAAAGCGTCTGGAATGTTGCACCCGAGTACCAGGGGAGGAAAACTGAGACATATTTGAACACGTCTCCCGTTCACATGGTTGATCATACTTGGGTTCCACATGCATGTTTTAGCTGAAGGAAGAATACCTTAAACCTGGAGAGTTGAGACCCGTGGAATGGGTACCATGCAATATGACTTCAAAGGGTCTTCATTTGCTCACCGAACCTCTCCAATCCTATCACTGCTGCGTTTATGCCCATGTACACATGCTTGATTCTCTTTTGGAGACATAGCAATCCATAGGTTTTACGATACTTACTAGTCAGGTACATTCTTAGGCGTTTAATATGCGGTGTTGAGTCCATTTCGTTGAGCAAGGAGTAGCTCTTGTCTATTCCATATTTGACTTAAGGAACTTTATCTGTGCTCATTTCAATCTCTGGTTTTATGCAGCACCCCAACTCACCTTTACCCTTAAGCAAGCATAAGTTGGTTTTCTAAATTTGAGACCCTGTTCTGTTCTGTAATTCAGTTCCTGTGTAGCCAAGTTTACATTCCGTGTATTACTGATATCTTATGATGTTTCTTTTTCTGTGTGACTTATTTCAGTTAGAATCATCATACATGAATCCACTCATTGTGATGCTAAGGGCCTGATGACATAGATTTCATTGCTGAGTGATATTGCTTTGTAAGTAAATACCACAACTTCTTTATCCATTTTTCACTTTCTGCGATGTTGAACTTGTACTGTAAACGAGGTTCTTGTAAACAGAGGCGTCCCAAACTTTGGGGTGGCTGTGTCTTTTTGATTTTAATTTCCCTAAGCTATAGGACCATAAGTGGAAGTGCCCTAGGTTCTGTTGCTTTGTTTTTTAGATGTTTCAGGAAACACCATACACTTCTCCCAAGTGGTTGTTGGCAATTTACATCCCGCCCATCAGCATAACAAGGCTCCCAGTTCTCCATGGCCTGTCCTGCCTTTCTGGATTTTACACTTTTTTCAGATGGCCCTTTTGACCGGGGGGAAGTGAGACTTCATTGTAGTGCAGATTTCCTTTGCAAGCTTACTTGGTTGGCCAAAAAGGGCGTATGCGTTTTTTCCTGAATATATTCAGGAAAAAACACATACGCCCTTTTTGGACAAGTGCATCATTGTGGACGTTCTGTCTCTTTTCCTATGCTTTCAATGCAATTCCAGTCTACCTCCTGAAATCGGTTTCCTGCAATTCTGCCCCGCTTTCAAGTCCTCTTGGCAGCCTTACTTCAGTCTATTTTTGGACGATAGCTGTCATTTATAACTCTGCAGGTTTGTGAATTACAGTGCCCCTGAGCTCCTTTCTTCAACTCGCTTTCTTTTGAGCTGGCCGCAACACCGCAGGATGGCTTCAGGCCCTAATCTGATTCTGGTATGGCACGCTGAGCCTTTGGTTAATTCCTCTTCCTGGTAGGAAATGAGAGTTAAATTTGCCCGACCAGACACCTCCAGCTAGTCTCCATTGGTTCTCACTATTCCTGTTCATCTTCCGCAGAAATTGCAAACTGGGCCAAACTGGAGGTTAAAGGGACTGACTCTCCAAGTCGGGAGAGTGTTAGTAAAGCGTCTGGAATGTTGCACCCGAGTACCAGGGTACGAAAACTGAGACATATTTGAACAAGTCTCCCGATCACATGGTTGATCATACTCTAGGTTCCACATGCATGTTTTAGCTGAAGGAAGAATACCTTAAACCTGGAGAGTTGAGACCCGTGGAATGGTTACCATGCAATATGACTTCAAAGGGTCTTCATTTGCTCACCGAACCTCTCCAATCCTATCACTGCTGCGTTTATGCCCCTGTACAGATGCTTGATTCTCTTTCGGAGACATAGCAAAACATAGGTTTTAAGATACTTACTAGTCAGGTACATTCTTAGGCGTTTAATATGCGGTGTTGAGTCCATTTCGTTGAGCAAGGAGTAACTCTTGTCTATTCCATATTTGACTTAAGGAACTTTATCTGTGCTCATTTCAATCTCTGGTTTTATGCAGCACCCCAACTCACCTTTACCCTTAAGCAAGCATAAGTTGGTTTTCTAAATTTGAGACCCTGTTCTGTTTTGGAATGCAGTTCCTGTGTAGCCAAGTTTACATTCCGTGTATTAGTGATATCTTATGATGTTTCTCTTTCTGTGTGACTTATTTCAGTTGGAATCATCGTACCTGAATCCACTCATTATGCTGCTACGGGCCTGATGACATAGATTTCATTGCTGAGTGATACTGCATTGTACGTAAGTACCACAAGTTCTTTATCCATTTTTCACTTTTTGTGATATTGAACTTGTACGGTAAACGAGGTTCTTGTAAACGGAGGCGTCCCAAACTTTGGGGTGGCTGTGTCTTTTTGATTTTAATTTCCCTAAGCTATAGGACCATAAGTGGAAGTGCCCTAGGCTCTGTTGCTTTGTTTTTTAGATGTTTCAG
Organism: Delphinus delphis; assembly: GCF_949987515.2. Lineage (NCBI taxonomy): Eukaryota > Metazoa > Chordata > Mammalia > Artiodactyla > Delphinidae > Delphinus > Delphinus delphis. The sequence goes on along the minus strand of NC_082685.1, from coordinate 564,936 downwards.
GAAACACCATACACTTCTCCCGAGTGTCTGTTGGCAATTTACATCCCGCCCATCAGCATAACAAGGCTCCCAGTTCTCCATGGCCTGTCCTGCCTTTCTGGATTTTACACTTTTTTCAGATGGCCCTTTTGACCGGGGGGAAGTGAGACTTCATTGTAGTGCAGATTTCCTTTGCAAGCTTGCTTGGTTGGCCAAAAAGGGCGTATGCGTTTTTTCCTGAATATATTCAGGAAAAAACGCATACGCCCTTTTTGGCCAAGTGCATCATTGTGGACGTTCTGCCTCTTTTCCTATGCTTTCAATGCAATTCCAGTCTACCTCCTGAAATCGGTTTCCTGCAATTCTGCCCCGCTTTCAAGTCCTCTTGGCAGCCTTACTTCAGTCTATTTTTGGACGATAGCTGTCATTTATAACTCTGCAGGTTTGTGAATTACAGTGCCCCTGAGCTCCTTTCTTCAACTCGCTTTCTTGTGACCTGGCCGCAACACCGCAGGATGGCTTCAGGCCCTAATCTGGTTCCGGCCCGGCATGCTGAGCCTTTGGTTAATTCCTCTTCCTGGTGGGAAATGAGAGTTAAATTTACCCGTCCAGACACCTCCAGTTAGCCTCTCATTGGTTCTCGCTATTCCTGTTCATCTTCCGCAGAAATTGCAAACTGGGCCAAACAGGAGGTTAAAGGGACTGACTCTCCCAGTGGGGAGAGTGTTAGTAAAGCGTCTGGAATGTTGCACCCGAGTACCAGGGGAGGAAAACTGAGACATATTTGAACACGTCTCCCGATCACATGGTTGATCATACTCTGGGTTCCACATGCATGTTTTAGCTGAAGGAAGAATACCTAAAACCTGGGTAGTTGAAACCCGTGGAATGGGTACCATGCAATATGACTTCAAAGGGTCTTCATTTGCTCACCGAACCTCTCCAATCCTATCACTGCTGCGTTTATGCCCCTGTACACATGCTTGATTCTCTTTCGGAGACATAGCAATCCATAGGTTTTAAGATACTTACTAGTCAGGTACATTCTTAGGCGTTTAATATGCGGTGTTGACTCCATTTCGTTGAGCAAGGAGTAGCTCTTGTCTATTCCATATTTGGCTTAAGGAACTTTATCTGTGCTCATTTCAATCTCTGGTTTTATGCAGCAACCCAACTCACCTTTCCCCTTAAGCAAGCATAAGTTGGTTTTCTAAATTTGAGAACCTGTTCTGTTTTGGAATTCAGTTCCTGTGTAGCCAAGTTTACATTCCGTGTATTAGTGATATCTTATGATGTTTCTTTTTCTGTGTGACTTATTTCAGTCAGAATCATTGTACCTGCATCTACTCATTATGCTGCTACGGGCCTGATGACATAGATTTCATTGCTGAGTGATACTGCATTGTACGTAAGTACCACAAGTTCTTTATACATTTTTCACTTTCTGTGATATTGAACTTGTACGGTAAACGAGGTTCTTGTAAACGGAGGCGTCCCAAACTTTGGGGTGGCTGTGTCTTTTTTATTTTAATTTCCCTAAGCTATAGGACCATAAGTGGAAGTGCCCTAGGTTCTGTTGCTTTGTTTTTTAGATGTTTCAGGAAACACCATACACTTCTCCCGAGTGGTTGTTGGCAATTTACATCCCGCCCATCAGCATAACAAGGCTCCCAGTTCTCCATGGCCTGTCCTGCCTTTCTGGATTTTACACTTTTTTCAGATGGCCCTTTTGACTGGGGGGAAGTGAGACTTCATTGTAGTGCAGATTTCCTTTGCAAGCTTGCTTGGTTGGCCAAAAAGGGCGTATGCGTTTTTTCCTGAATATATTCAGGAAAAAACGCATACGCCCTTTTTGGCCAAGTGCATCATTGTGGACGTTCTGCCTCTTTTCCTATGCTTTCAATGCAATTCCAGTCTACCTCCTGAAATCGGTTTCCTGCAATTCTGCCCCGCTTTCAAGTCCTCTTGGCAGCCTTACTTCAGTCTATTTTTGGACGATAGCTGTCATTTATAACTCTGCAGGTTTGTGAATTACAGTGCCCCTGAGCTCCTTTCTTCAACTCGCTTTCTTGTGACCTGGCCGCAACACCGCAGGATGGCTTCAGGCCCTAATCTGGTTCCGGCCCGGCATGCGGAGCCTTTGGTTAATTCCTCTTCCTGGTGGGAAATGAGAGTTAAATTTGCCCGTCCAGACACCTCCAGCTAGTCTCTCATTGGTTCTCGCTATTCCTGTTCATCTTCCGCAGAAATTGCAAACTGGGCCAAACAGGAGGTTAAAGGGACTGACTCTCCAAGTGGGGTGAGTGTTAGTAAAGCGTCTGGAATGTTGCACCCGAGTACCAGGGGAGGAAAACTGAGACATATTTGAACACGTCTCCCGATCACATGGTTGATCATACTCTAGGTTCCACATGCATGTTTTAGCTGAAGGAAGAATACCTTAAACCTGGGTAGTTGAAACCCGTGGAATGGGTACCATGCAATATGACTTCAAAGGGTCTTCATTTGCTCACCGAACCTCTCCAATCCTATCACTGCTGCGTTTATGCCCCTGTACACATGCTTGATTCTCTTTCGGAGACATAGCAATCCATAGGTTTTAAGATACTTACTAGTCAGGTACATTCTTAGGCGTTTAATATGGGGTGTTGAGTCCATTTCGTTGAGCAAGGAGTAGCTCTTGTCTATTCCATATTTGGCTTAAGGAACTTTATCTGTGCTCATTTCAATCTCTGGTTTTATGCAGCACCCCAACTCACCTTTACCCTTAAGCAAGCATAAGTTGGTTTTCTAAATTTGAGACCCTGTTCTGTTCTGTAATTCAGTTCCTGTGTAGCCAAGTTTACATTCCGTGTATTACTGATATCTTATGATGTTTCTTTTTCTGTGTGACTTATTTCAGTTAGAATCATCGTACCTGAATCTACTCATTATGCTGCTACGGGCCTGATGACATAGATTTCATTGCTGAGTGATACTGCATTGTACGTAAGTACCACAAGTTCTTTATCCATTTTTCACTTTCTGTGATATTGAACTTGTACGGTAAACGAGGTTCTTGTAAACGGAGGCGTCCCAAACTTTGGGGTGGCTGTGTCTTTTTGATTTTAAATTCCCTAAGCTATAGGACCATAAGTGGAAGTGCCCTAGGCTCTGTTGCTTTGTTTTTTAGATGTTTCAGGAAACACCATACACTTCTCCCGAGTGGTTGTTGGCAATTTACATCCCGCCCATCAGCATAACAAGGCTCCCAGTTCTCCATGGCCTGTCCTGCCTTTCTGGATTTTACACTTTTTTCAGATGGCCCTTTTGACCGGGGGGAAGTGAGACTTCATTGTAGTGCAGATTTCCTTTGCAAGCTTGCTTGGTTGGCCAAAAAGGGCGTATGCGTTTTTTCCTGAATATATTCAGGAAAAAACGCATACGCCCTTTTTGGCCAAGTCCATCATTGTGGACGTTCTGCCTCTTTTCCTATGCTTTCAATGCAATTCCAGTCTACCTCCTGAAATCGGTTTCCTGCAATTCTGCCCCGCTTTCAAGTCCTCTTGGCAGCCTTACTTCAGTCTATTTTTGGATGATAGCTGTCATTTATAACTCTGCAGGTTTGTGAATTACAGTGCCCCTGAGCTCCTTTCTTCAACTTGCTTTCTTGTGACCTGGCCGCAACACCGCAGGATGGCTTCAGGCCCTAATCTGGTTCCGGCACGGCACGCTGAGCCTTTGGTTATTTCCTCTTCCTGGTGGGAAATGAGAGTTAAATTTGCCCGTCCAGACACCTCCAGCTAGTCTCTCATTGGTTCTCGCTATTCCTGTTCATCTTCCGCAGAAATTGCAAACTGGGCCAAACAGGAGGTTAAAGGCGCTGACTCTCCAAGTGGGGAGAGTGTTAGTAAAGCGTCTGGAATGTTGCACCCGAGTACCAGGGGAGGAAAACTGAGACATATTTGAACACGTCTCCCGTTCACATGGTTGATCATACTTGGGTTCCACATGCATGTTTTAGCTGAAGGAAGAATACCTTAAACCTGGACAGTTAAGACCCGTGGAATGGGTACCATGCAATATGACTTCAAAGGGTCTTCATTTGCTCACCGAACCTCTCCAATCCTATCACTGCTGCGTTTATGCCCCTGTACACATGCTTGATTCTCTTTCGGAGACATAGCAATCCATAGGTTTTAAGATACTTACTAGTCAGGTACATTCTTAGGCGTTTAATATGGGGTGTTGAGTCCATTTCGTTGAGCAAGGAGTAGCTCTTGTCTATTCCGTATTTGACTTAAGGTACTTTATCTGTGCTCATATCAATCTCTGGTTTTATGCAGCACCCCAACTCACCTTTACCCTTAAGCAAGCATAAGTTGGTTTTCTAAATTTGAGACCCTGTTCTGTTCTGTAATTCAGTTCCTGTGTAGCCAAGTTTACATTCCGTGTATTACTGATATCTTATGATGTTTCTTTTTCTGTGTGACTTACTTCAGTTAGAATCATCATACCTGAATCCACTCATTGTGCTGCTAAGGGCCTGATGACACAGATTTCATTGCTGAGTGATATTGCTTTGTAAGTAAATACCACAACTTCTTTATCCATTTTTCACTTTCTGCGATGTTGAACTTGTACTGTAAACGAGGATCTTGTAAACAGAGCCGTCCCAAACTTTGGGGTGGCTGTGTCTTTTTGATTTTAATTTCCCTAAGCTATAGGACCATAAGTGGCAGTGCCCTAGGCTCTGTTGCTTTGTTTTTTAGATGTTTCAGGAAACACCATACACTTCTCCCGAGTGGTTGTTGGCAATTTACATCCCGCCCATCAGCATAACAAGGCTCCCAGTTCTCCATGGCCTGTCCTGCCTTTCTGGATTTTACACTTTTTTCAGATGGCCCTTTTGACCGGGGGGAAGTGAGACTTCATTGTAGTGCAGATTTCCTTTGCAAGCTTGCTTGGTTGGCCAAAAAGGGCGTATGCGTTTTTTCCTGAATATATTCAGGAAAAAACGCATACGCCCTTTTTGGCCAAGTGCATCATTGTGGACGTCCTGCCTCTTTTCGTATGCTTTCAATGCAATTCCAGTCTACCTCCTGAAATCGGTTTCCTGCAATTCTGCCCCGCTTTCAAGTCCTCTTGGCAGCCTTACTTCAATCTATTTTTGGACGATAGCTGTCATTTATAACTCTGCAGGTTTGTGAATTACAGTGCCCCTTTGCTCCTTTCTTCAACTCGCTTTCTTTTGAGCTGGCCGCAACACCGCAGGATGGCTTCAGGCCCTAATCTGGTTCCGGTACGGCACGCTGAGCCTTTGGTTATTTCCTCTTCCTGGTGGGAAATGAGAGTTAAATTTGCCCGTCCAGAAACCTCCAGCTAGCCTCTCATTGGTTCTCGCTATTCCTGTTCATCTTCCGCAGAAATTGCAAACTGTGCCAAACAGGAGGTTAAAGGCGCTGACTCTCCAAGTGGGGAGAGTGTTAGTAAAGCGTCTGGAATGTTGCACCCGAGTACCAGGGGAGGAAAACTGAGACATATTTGAACACGTCTCCCGATCACATGGTTGATCATACTCTGGGTTCCACATGCATATTTTAGCTGAAGGAAGTATACCTAAAACCTGGGTAGTTGAAACCCGTGGAATGGGTACCATGCAATATGATTTCAAAGGGTCTTCATTTGCTGACCGAACCTCTCCAATCCTATCACTGCTGCGTTTATGCCCCTGTACACATGCTTGATTCTCTTTCGGAGACATAGCAAAACATAGGTTTTAAGATACTTACTAGTCAGGTACATTCTTAGGCGTTTAATATGCGGTGTTGAGTCCATTTCGTTGAGCAAGGAGTAGCTCTTGTCTATTCCATATTTGGCTTAAGGAACTTTATCTGTGCTCATTTCAATCTCTGGTTTTATGCAGCACCCCAACTCACCTTTCCCCTTAAGCAAGCATAAGTTGGTTTTCTAAATTTGAGACCCTGTTCTGTTTTGGAATGCAGTTCCTGTGTAGCCAAGTTTACATTCCGTGTATTAGTGATATCTTATGATGTTTCTTTTTCTGTGTGACTTATTTCAGTTAGAATCATCGTACCTGAATCCACTCATTATGCTGCTACGGGCCTGATGACATAGATTTCATTGCTGAGTGATACTGCATTGTACGTAAGTACCACAAGTTCTTTATCCATTTTTCACTTTCTGTGATATTGAACTTGTACTGTAAACGAGGTTCTTGTAAACGGAGGAGTCCCAAACTTTGGGGTGGCTGTGTCTTTTTGATTTTAATTTCCCTAAGCTATAGGACCATAAGTGGAAGTGCCCTAGGCTCTGTTGCTTTGTTTTTTAGATGTTTCAGGAAACACCATACACTTCTCCCGAGTGGTTGTTGGCAATTTACATCCCGCCCATCAGCATAAAAAGGCTCCCAGTTCTCCATGGGCTGTCCTGCCTTTCTGGATTTTACACTTTTTTCAGATGGCCCTTTTGACCGGGGGGAAGTGAGACTTCATTGTAGTGCAGATTTCCTTTGCAAGCTTGCTTGGTTGGCCAAAAAGGGCGTATGCGTTTTTTCCTGAATATATTCAGGAAAAAACGCATACGCCCTTTTTGGCCAAGTGCATCATTGTGGACGTTCTGCCTCTTTTCCTATGCTTTCAATGCAATTCCAGTCTACCTCCTGAAATCGGTTTCCTGCAATTCTGCCCCGCTTTCAAGTCCTCTTGGCAGCCTTACTTCAGTCTATTTTTGGACGATAGCTGTCATTTATAACTCTGCAGGTTTGTGAATTACAGTGCCCCTGAGCTCCTTTCTTCAACTTGCTTTCTTGTGACCTGGACGCAACACCGCAGGATGGCTTCAGGCCCTAATCTGGTTCCGGCACGGCACGCTGAGCCTTTGGTTATTTCCTCTTCCTGGTGGGAAATGAGAGTTAAATTTGCCCGCCCAGACACCTCCAGCTAGTCTCTCATTGGTTCTCGCTATTCCTGTTCATCTTCCGCAGAAATTGCAAACTGGGCCAAACAGGAGGTTAAAGGCGCTGACTCTCCAAGTGGGGAGAGTGTTAGTAAAGCGTCTGGAATGTTGCACCCGAGTACCAGGGGAGGAAAACTGAGACATATTTGAACACGTCTCCCGTTCACATGGTTGATGATACTTGGGTTCCACATGCATGTTTTAGCTGAAGGAAGAATACCTTAAACCTTGAGAGTTAAGACCCGTGTAATGGGTACCATGCAATATGACTTCAAAGGGTCTTCATTTGCTCACCGAACCTCTCCAATCCTATCACTGCTGCGTTTATGCCCCTGTACACATGCTTGATTCTCTTTCGGAGACATAGCAATCCATAGGTTTTAAGATACTTACTAGTCAGGTACATTCTTAGGCGTTTAATATGCGGTGTTGAGTCCATTTCGTTGAGCAAGGAGTAGCTCTTGTCTATTCCATATTTGACTTAAGGAACTTTATCTGTGCTCATTTCAATCTCTGGTTTTATGCAGCACCCCAACTCACCTTTACCCTTAAGCAAGCATAAGTTGGTTTTCTAAATTTGAGACCCTGTTCTGTTCTGTAATTCAGTTCCTGTGTAGCCAAGTTTACATTCCGTGTATTACTGATATCTTATGATGTTTCTTTTTCTGTGTGACTTACTTCAGTTAGAATCATCATACCTGAATCCACTCATTGTGCTGCTAAGGGCCTGATGACACAGATTTCATTGCTGAGTGATATTGCTTTGTAAGTAAATACCACAACTTCTTTATCCATTTTTCACTTTCTGCGATGTTGAACTTGTACTGTAAACGAGGATCTTGTAAACAGAGCCGTCCCAAACTTTGGGGTGGCTGTGTCTTTTTGATTTTAATTTCCCTAAGCTATAGGACCATAAGTGGCAGTGCCCTAGGCTCTGTTGCTTTGTTTTTTAGATGTTTCAGGAAACACCATACACTTCTCCCGAGTGGTTGTTGGCAATTTACATCCCGCCCATCAGCATAACAAGGCTCCCAGTTCTCCATGGCCTGTCCTGCCTTTCTGGATTTTACACTTTTTTCAGATGGCCCTTTTGACCGGGGGGAAGTGAGACTTCATTGTAGTGCAGATTTCCTTTGCAAGCTTGCTTGGTTGGCCAAAAAGGGCGTATGCGTTTTTTCCTGAATATATTCAGGAAAAAACGCATACGCCCTTTTTGGCCAAGTGCATCATTGTGGACGTTCTGCCTCTTTTCCTATGCTTTCAATGCAATTCCAGTCTACCTCCTGAAATCGGTTTCCTGCAATTCTGCCCCGCTTTCAAGTCCTCTTGGCAGCCTTACTTCAGTCTATTTTTGGACGATAGCTGTCATTTATAACTCTGCAGGTTTGTGAATTACAGTGCCCCTGAGCTCCTTTCTTCAACTCGCTTTCTTGTGACCTGGCCGCAACACCGCAGGATGGCTTCAGGCCCTAATCTGGTTCCGGCCCGGCACGCTGAGCCTTTGGTTAATTCCTCTTCCTGGTGGGAAATGAGAGTTAAATTTACCCGTCCAGACACCTCCAGTTAGCCTCTCATTGGTTCTCGCTATTCCTGTTCATCTTCCGCAGAAATTGCAAACTGGGCCAAACAGGAGGTTAAAGGGACTGACTCTCCCAGTGGGGAGAGTGTTAGTAAAGCGTCTGGAATGTTGCACCCGAGTACCAGGGGAGGAAAACTGAGACATATTTGAACACGTCTCCCGATCACATGGTTGATCATACTCTGGGTTCCACATGCATGTTTTAGCTGAAGGAAGAATACCTAAAACCTGGGTAGTTGAAACCCGTGGAATGGGTACCATGCAATATGACTTCAAAGGGTCTTCATTTGCTCACCGAACCTCTCCAATCCTATCACTGCTGCGTTTATGCCCCTGTACACATGCTTGATTCTCTTTCGGAGACATAGCAATCCATAGGTTTTAAGATACTTACTAGTCAGGTACATTCTTAGGCGTTTAATATGCGGTGTTGACTCCATTTCGTTGAGCAAGGAGTAGCTCTTGTCTATTCCATATTTGGCTTAAGGAACTTTATCTGTGCTCATTTCAATCTCTGGTTTTATGCAGCAACCCAACTCACCTTTCCCCTTAAGCAAGCATAAGTTGGTTTTCTAAATTTGAGAACCTGTCCTGTTTTGGAATTCAGTTCCTGTGTAGCCAAGTTTACATTCCGTGTATTAGTGATATCTTATGATGTTTCTTTTTCTGTGTGACTTATTTCAGTCAGAATCATTGTACCTGCATCTACTCATTATGCTGCTACGGGCCTGATGACATAGATTTCATTGCTGAGTGATACTGCATTGTACGTAAGTACCACAAGTTCTTTATACATTTTTCACTTTCTGTGATATTGAACTTGTACGGTAAACGAGGTTCTTGTAAACGGAGGCGTCCCAAACTTTGGGGTGGCTGTGTCTTTTTTATTTTAATTTCCCTAAGCTATAGGACCATAAGTGGAAGTGCCCTAGGTTCTGTTGCTTTGTTTTTTAGATGTTTCAGGAAACACCATACACTTCTCCCGAGTGGTTGTTGGCAATTTACATCCCGCCCATCAGCATAACAAGGCTCCCAGTTCTCCATGGCCTGTCCTGCCTTTCTGGATTTTACACTTTTTTCAGATGGCCCTTTTGACCGGGGGGAAGTGAGACTTCATTGTAGTGCAGATTTCCTTTGCAAGCTTGCTTGGTTGGCCAAAAAGGGCGTATGCGTTTTTTCCTGAATATATTCAGGAAAAAACGCATACGCCCTTTTTGGCCAAGTGCATCATTGTGGACGTTCTGCCTCTTTTCCTATGCTTTCAATGCAATTCCAGTCTACCTCCTGAAATCGGTTTCCTGCAATTCTGCCCCGCTTTCAAGTCCTCTTGGCAGCCTTACTTCAGTCTATTTTTGGACGATAGCTGTCATTTATAACTCTGCAGGTTTGTGAATTACAGTGCCCCTGAGCTCCTTTCTTCAACTCGCTTTCTTGTGACCTGGCCGCAACACCGCAGGATGGCTTCAGGCCCTAATCTGGTTCCGGCACGGCACGCTGAGCCTTTGGTTAATTCCTCTTCCTGGTGGGAAATGAGAGTTAAATTTGCCCGTCCAGACACCTCCAGCTAGTCTCTCATTGGTTCTCGCTATTCCTGTTCATCTTCCGCAGAAATTGCAAACTGGGCCAAACAGGAGGTTAAAGGGACTGACTCTCCAAGTGGGGTGAGTGTTAGTAAAGCGTCTGGAATGTTGCACCTGAGTACCAGGGGAGGAAAACTGAGACATATTTGAACACGTCTCCCGATCACATGGTTGATCATACTCTAGGTTCCACATGCATGTTTTAGCTGAAGGAAGAATACCTTAAACCTGGGTAGTTGAAACCCGTGGAATGGGTACCATGCAATATGACTTCAAAGGGTCTTCATTTGCTCACCGAACCTCTCCAATCCTATCACTGCTGCGTTTATGCCCCTGTACACATGCTTGATTCTCTTTCGGAGACATAGCAATCCATAGGTTTTAAGATACTTACTAGTCAGGTACATTCTTAGGCGTTTAATATGGGGTGTTGAGTCCATTTCGTTGAGCAAGGAGTAGCTCTTGTCTATTCCATATTTGGCTTAAGGAACTTTATCTGTGCTCATTTCAATCTCTGGTTTTATGCAGCACCCCAACTCACCTTTACCCTTAAGCAAGCATAAGTTGGTTTTCTAAATTTGAGACCCTGTTCTGTTCTGTAATTCAGTTCCTGTGTAGCCAAGTTTACATTCCGTGTATTACTGATATCTTATGATGTTTCTTTTTCTGTGTGACTTATTTCAGTTAGAATCATCGTACCTGAATCTACTCATTATGCTGCTACGGGCCTGATGACATAGATTTCATTGCTGAGTGATACTGCATTGTACGTAAGTACCACAAGTTCTTTATCCATTTTTCACTTTCTGTGATATTGAACTTGTACGGTAAACGAGGTTCTTGTAAACGGAGGCGTCCCAAACTTTGGGGTGGCTGTGTCTTTTTGATTTTAAATTCCCTAAGCTATAGGACCATAAGTGGAAGTGCCCTAGGCTCTGTTGCTTTGTTTTTTAGATGTTTCAGGAAACACCATACACTTCTCCCGAGTGGTTGTTGGCAATTTACATCCCGCCCATCAGCATAACAAGGCTCCCAGTTCTCCATGGCCTGTCCTGCCTTTCTGGATTTTACACTTTTTTCAGATGGCCCTTTTGACCGGGGGGAAGTGAGACTTCATTGTAGTGCAGATTTCCTTTGCAAGCTTGCTTGGTTGGCCAAAAAGGGCGTATGCGTTTTTTCCTGAATATATTCAGGAAAAAACGCATACGCCCTTTTTGGCCAAGTCCATCATTGTGGACGTTCTGCCTCTTTTCCTATGCTTTCAATGCAATTCCAGTCTACCTCCTGAAATCGGTTTCCTGCAATTCTGCCCCGCTTTCAAGTCCTCTTGGCAGCCTTACTTCAGTCTATTTTTGGACGATAGCTGTCATTTATAACTCTGCAGGTTTGTGAATTACAGTGCCCCTGAGCTCCTTTCTTCAACTTGCTTTCTTGTGACCTGGCCGCAACACCGCAGGATGGCTTCAGGCCCTAATCTGGTTCCGGCACGGCACGCTGAGCCTTTGGTTATTTCCTCTTCCTGGTGGGAAATGAGAGTTAAATTTGCCCGTCCAGACACCTCCAGCTAGTCTCTCATTGGTTCTCGCTATTCCTGTTCATCTTCCGCAGAAATTGCAAACTGGGCCAAACAGGAGGTTAAAGGCGCTGACTCTCCAAGTGGGGAGAGTGTTAGTAAAGCGTCTGGAATGTTGCACCCGAGTACCAGGGGAGGAAAACTGAGACATATTTGAACACGTCTCCCGTTCACATGGTTGATCATACTTGGGTTCCACATGCATGTTTTAGCTGAAGGAAGAATACCTTAAACCTGGACAGTTAAGACCCGTGGAATGGGTACCATGCAATATGACTTCAAAGGGTCTTCATTTGCTCACCGAACCTCTCCAATCCTATCACTGCTGCGTTTATGCCCCTGTACACATGCTTGATTCTCTTTCGGAGACATAGCAATCCATAGGTTTTAAGATACTTACTAGTCAGGTACATTCTTAGGCGTTTAATATGGGGTGTTGAGTCCATTTCGTTGAGCAAGGAGTAGCTCTTGTCTATTCCGTATTTGACTTAAGGTACTTTATCTGTGCTCATATCAATCTCTGGTTTTATGCAGCACCCCAACTCACCTTTACCCTTAAGCAAGCATAAGTTGGTTTTCTAAATTTGAGACCCTGTTCTGTTCTGTAATTCAGTTCCTGTGTAGCCAAGTTTACATTCCGTGTATTACTGATATCTTATGATGTTTCTTTTTCTGTGTGACTTACTTCAGTTAGAATCATCATACCTGAATCCACTCATTGTGCTGCTAAGGGCCTGATGACACAGATTTCATTGCTGAGTGATATTGCTTTGTAAGTAAATACCACAACTTCTTTATCCATTTTTCACTTTCTGCGATGTTGAACTTGTACTGTAAACGAGGATCTTGTAAACAGAGCCGTCCCAAACTTTGGGGTGGCTGTGTCTTTTTGATTTTAATTTCCCTAAGCTATAGGACCATAAGTGGCAGTGCCCTAGGCTCTGTTGCTTTGTTTTTTAGATGTTTCAGGAAACACCATACACTTCTCCCGAGTGGTTGTTGGCAATTTACATCCCGCCCATCAGCATAACAAGGCTCCCAGTTCTCCATGGCCTGTCCTGCCTTTCTGGATTTTACACTTTTTTCAGATGGCCCTTTTGACCGGGGGGAAGTGAGACTTCATTGTAGTGCAGATTTCCTTTGCAAGCTTGCTTGGTTGGCCAAAAAGGGCGTATGCGTTTTTTCCTGAATATATTCAGGAAAAAACGCATACGCCCTTTTTGGCCAAGTGCATCATTGTGGACGTCCTGCCTCTTTTCCTATGCTTTCAATGCAATTCCAGTCTACCTCCTGAAATCGGTTTCCTGCAATTCTGCCCCGCTTTCAAGTCCTCTTGGCAGCCTTACTTCAATCTATTTTTGGACGATAGCTGTCATTTATAACTCTGCAGGTTTGTGAATTACAGTGCCCCTTTGCTCCTTTCTTCAACTCGCTTTCTTTTGAGCTGGCCGCAACACCGCAGGATGGCTTCAGGCCCTAATCTGGTTCCGGTACGGCACGCTGAGCCTTTGGTTATTTCCTCTTCCTGGTGGGAAATGAGAGTTAAATTTGCCCGTCCAGAAACCTCCAGCTAGCCTCTCATTGGTTCTCGCTATTCCTGTTCATCTTCCGCAGAAATTGCAAACTGTGCCAAACAGGAGGTTAAAGGCGCTGACTCTCCAAGTGGGGAGAGTGTTAGTAAAGCGTCTGGAATGTTGCACCCGAGTACCAGGGGAGGAAAACTGAGACATATTTGAACACGTCTCCCGATCACATGGTTGATCATACTCTGGGTTCCACATGCATATTTTAGCTGAAGGAAGTATACCTAAAACCTGGGTAGTTGAAACCCGTGGAATGGGTACCATGCAATATGATTTCAAAGGGTCTTCATTTGCTGACCGAACCTCTCCAATCCTATCACTGCTGCGTTTATGCCCCTGTACACATGCTTGATTCTCTTTCGGAGACATAGCAAAACATAGGTTTTAAGATACTTACTAGTCAGGTACATTCTTAGGCGTTTAATATGCGGTGTTGAGTCCATTTCGTTGAGCAAGGAGTAGCTCTTGTCTATTCCATATTTGGCTTAAGGAACTTTATCTGTGCTCATTTCAATCTCTGGTTTTATGCAGCACCCCAACTCACCTTTCCCCTTAAGCAAGCATAAGTTGGTTTTCTAAATTTGAGACCCTGTTCTGTTTTGGAATGCAGTTCCTGTGTAGCCAAGTTTACATTCCGTGTATTAGTGATATCTTATGATGTTTCTTTTTCTGTGTGACTTATTTCAGTTAGAATCATCGTACCTGAATCCACTCATTATGCTGCTACGGGCCTGATGACATAGATTTCATTGCTGAGTGATACTGCATTGTACGTAAGTACCACAAGTTCTTTATCCATTTTTCACTTTCTGTGATATTGAACTTGTACTGTAAACGAGGTTCTTGTAAACGGAGGAGTCCCAAACTTTGGGGTGGCTGTGTCTTTTTGATTTTAATTTCCCTAAGCTATAGGACCATAAGTGGAAGTGCCCTAGGCTCTGTTGCTTTGTTTTTTAGATGTTTCAGGAAACACCATACACTTCTCCCGAGTGGTTGTTGGCAATTTACATCCCGCCCATCAGCATAAAAAGGCTCCCAGTTCTCCATGGGCTGTCCTGCCTTTCTGGATTTTACACTTTTTTCAGATGGCCCTTTTGACCGGGGGGAAGTGAGACTTCATTGTAGTGCAGATTTCCTTTGCAAGCTTGCTTGGTTGGCCAAAAAGGGCGTATGCGTTTTTTCCTGAATATATTCAGGAAAAAACGCATACGCCCTTTTTGGCCAAGTGCATCATTGTGGACGTTCTGCCTCTTTTCCTATGCTTTCAATGCAATTCCAGTCTACCTCCTGAAATCGGTTTCCTGCAATTCTGCCCCGCTTTCAAGTCCTCTTGGCAGCCTTACTTCAGTCTATTTTTGGACGATAGCTGTCATTTATAACTCTGCAGGTTTGTGAATTACAGTGCCCCTGAGCTCCTTTCTTCAACTTGCTTTCTTGTGACCTGGACGCAACACCGCAGGATGGCTTCAGGCCCTAATCTGGTTCCGGCACGGCACGCTGAGCCTTTGGTTAATTCCTCTTCCTGGTGGGAAATGAGAGTTAAATTTGCCCGCCCAGACACCTCCAGCTAGTCTCTCATTGGTTCTCGCTATTCCTGTTCATCTTCCGCAGAAATTGCAAACTGGGCCAAACAGGAGGTTAAAGGCGCTGACTCTCCAAGTGGGGAGAGTGTTAGTAAAGCGTCTGGAATGTTGCACCCGAGTACCAGGGGAGGAAAACTGAGACATATTTGAACACGTCTCCCGATCACATGGTTGATCATACTTGGGTTCCACATGCATGTTTTAGCTGAAGGAAGAATACCTTAAACCTTGAGAGTTAAGACCCGTGTAATGGGTACCATGCAATATGACTTCAAAGGGTCTTCATTTGCTCACCGAACCTCTCCAATCCTATCACTGCTGCGTTTATGCCCCTGTACACATGCTTGATTCTCTTTCGGAGACATAGCAATCCATAGGTTTTAAGATACTTACTAGTCAGGTACATTCTTAGGCGTTTAATATGCGGTGTTGAGTCCATTTCGTTGAGCAAGGAGTAGCTCTTGTCTATTCCATATTTGACTTAAGGAACTTTATCTGTGCTCATTTCAATCTCTGGTTTTATGCAGCACCCCAACTCACCTTTACCCTTAAGCAAGCATAAGTTGGTTTTCTAAATTTGAGACCCTGTTCTGTTCTGTAATTCAGTTCCTGTGTAGCCAAGTTTACATTCCGTGTATTACTGATATCTTATGATGTTTCTTTTTCTGTGTGACTTACTTCAGTTAGAATCATCATACCTGAATCCACTCATTGTGCTGCTAAGGGCCTGATGACACAGATTTCATTGCTGAGTGATATTGCTTTGTAAGTAAATACCACAACTTCTTTATCCATTTTTCACTTTCTGCGATGTTGAACTTGTACTGTAAACGAGGATCTTGTAAACAGAGCCGTCCCAAACTTTGGGGTGGCTGTGTCTTTTTGATTTTAATTTCCCTAAGCTATAGGACCATAAGTGGCAGTGCCCTAGGCTCTGTTGCTTTGTTTTTTAGATGTTTCAGGAAACACCATACACTTCTCCCGAGTGGTTGTTGGCAATTTACATCCCGCCCATCAGCATAAAAAGGCTCCCAGTTCTCCATGGGCTGTCCTGCCTTTCTGGATTTTACACTTTTTTCAGATGGCCCTTTTGACCGGGGGGAAGTGAGACTTCATTGTAGTGCAGATTTCCTTTGCAAGCTTGCATGGTTGGCCAAAAAGGGCGTATGCGTTTTTTCCTGAATATATTCAGGAAAAAACGCATACGCCCTTTTTGGCCAAGTGCATCATTGTGGACGTTCTGCCTCTTTTCCTATGCTTTCAATGCAATTCCAGTCTACCTCCTGAAATCGGTTTCCTGCAATTCTGCCCCGCTTTCAAGTCCTCTTGGCAGCCTTACTTCAGTCTATTTTTGGACGATAGCTGTCATTTATAACTCTGCAGGTTTGTGAATTACAGTGCCCCTGAGCTCCTTTCTTCAACTTGCTTTCTTGTGACCTGGCCGCAACACCGCAGGATGGCTTCAGGCCCTAATCTGGTTCCGGCACGGCACGCTGAGCCTTTGGTTAATTCCTCTTCCTGGTGGGAAATGAGAGTTAAATTTGCCCGTCCAGACACCTGCAGCTAGCCTCTCATTGGTTCTTGCTATTCCTGTTCATCTTCCGCAGAAATTGCAAACTGGGCCAACAGGAGGTTAAAGGGACTGACTCTCCAAGTGGGGAGAGTGTTAGTAAAGCGTCTGGAATGTTGCACCCGAGTACCAGGGGAGGAAAACTGAGACATATTTGAACACGTCTCCCGATCACATGGTTGATCATACTCTAGGTTCCACATGCATGTTTTAGCTGAAGGAAGAATACCTTAAACCTGGGTAGTTGAAACCCGTGGAATGGGTACCATGCAATATGACTTCAAAGGGTCTTCATTTGCTCACCGAACCTCTCCAATCCTATCACTGCTGCGTTTATGCCCCTGTACACATGCTTGATTCTCTTTCGGAGACATAGCAATCCATAGGTTTTAAGATACTTACTAGTCAGGTACATTCTTAGGCGTTTAATATGGGGTGTTGAGTCCATTTCGTTGAGCAAGGAGTAGCTCTTGTCTATTCCATATTTGGCTTAAGGAACTTTATCTGTGCTCATTTCAATCTCTGGTTTTATGCAGCACCCCAACTCTCCTTTACCCTTAAGCAAGAGTAAGTTGGTTTTCTAAATTTGAGACCCTGTTCTGTTCTGTAATTCAGTTCCTGTGTAGCCAAGTTTACATTCCGTGTATTACTGATATCTTATGATGTTTCTTTTTCTGTGTGACTTATTTCAGTTAGAATCATCATACCTGAATCCACTCATTGTGCTGCTAAGGGCCTGATGACACAGATTTCATTGCTGAGTGATATTGCTTTGTAAGTAAATACCACAACTTCTTTATCCATTTTTCACTTTCTGCGATGTTGAACTTGTACTGTAAACGGGGTTCTTGTAAACAGAGCCGTTCCAAACTTTGGGGTGGCTGTGTCTTTTTGATTTTAAATTCCCTAAGTATAGGACCATAAGTGGAAGTGCCCTAGGCTCTGTTGCTTTGTTTTTTAGATGTTTCAGGAAACACCATACACTTCTCCCGAGTGGTTGTTGGCAATTTACATCCCGCCCATCAGCATAACAAGGCTCCCAGTTCTCCATGGCCTGTCCTGCCTTTATGGAGTTTACACTTTTTTCAGATGGCCCTTTTGACCGGGGGGAAGTGAGACTTCATTGTAGTGCAGATTTCCTTTGCAAGCTTGCTTGGTTGGCCAAAAAGGGCATATGCGTTTTTCCTGAATATATTCAGGAAAAAACGCATACGCCCTTTTTGGCCAAGTGCATTATTGTGGACGTTCTGCCTCTTTTCCTATGCTTTCAATGCAATTCCAGTCTACCTCCTGAAATCGGTTTCCTGCAATGCTGCCCCGCTTTCAAGTCCTCTTGGCAGCCTTACTTCAGTCTATTTTTGGACGATAGCTGTCATTTATAACTCTGCAGGTTTGTGAATTACAGTGCCCCTGAGCTCCTTTCTTCAACTCGCTTTCTTGTGAGCTGGCCGCAACACCGCAGGATGGCTTCAGGCCCTAATCTGGTTCCGGCACGGCACGCTGAGCCTTTGGTTAATTCCTCTTCCTGGTGGGAAATGAGAGTTAAATTTGCCCGTCCAGACACCTCCAGCTAGCCTCTCATTGGTTCTCCCTATTCCTGTTCATCTTCCGCAGAAATTGCAAACTGGGCCAAACAGGAGGTTAAAGGGACTGACTCTCCAAGTCGGGAGAGTGTTAGTAAAGCGTCTGGAATGTTGCATCCGAGTACCAGGTACGAAAACTGAGACATATTTGAACACGTCTCCCGATCACATGGTTGATCATACTCTGGGTTCCACATGCATGTTTTAGCTGAAGGAAGAATACCTAAAACCTGGGTAGTTGAAACCCGTGGAATGGGTACCATGCAATATGACTTCAAAGGGTCTTCATTTGCTCACCGAACCTCTCCAATCCTATCACTGCTGCGTTTATGCCCCTGTACACATGCTTGATTCTCTTTCGGAGACATAGCAATCCATAGGTTTTAAGATACTTACTAGTCAGGTACATTCTTAGGCGTTTAATATGCGGTGTTGAGTCCATTTCGTTGAGCAAGGAGTAGCTCTTGTCTATTCCATATTTGGCTTAAGGATCTTTATCTGTGCTCATTTCAATCTCTGGTTTTATGCAGCACCCCAACTCACCTTTCCCCTTAAGCAAGCATAAGTTGGTTTTCTAAATTTGAGACCCTGTTCTGTTCTGTAATTCAGTTCCTGTGTAGCCAAGTTTACATTCCGTGTATTACTGATATCTTATGATGTTTCTTTTTCTGTGTGACTTACTTCAGTTAGAATCATCATACCTGAATCCACTCATTGTGCTGCTAAGGGCCTGATGACACAGATTTCATTGCTGAGTGATATTGCTTTGTAAGTAAATACCACAACTTCTTTATCCATTTTTCACTTTCTGCGATGTTGAACTTGTACTGTAAACGGGGTTCTTGTAAACAGAGCCGTTCCAAATTTTGGGGTGGCTGTGTCTTTTTGATTTTAATTTCCCTAAGCTATAGGACCATAAGTGGAAGTGCCCTAGGCTCTGTTGCTTTGTTTTTTAGATGTTTCAGGAAACACCATACACTTCTCCCGAGTGTCTGTTGGCAATTTACATCCCGCCCATCAGCATAACAAGGCTCCCAGTTCTCCATGGCCTGTCCTGCCTTTCTGGATTTTACACTTTTTTCAGATGGCCCTTTTGACCGGGGGGAAGTGAGACTTCATTGTAGTGCAGATTTCCTTTGCAAGCTTGCTTGGTTGGCCAAAAAGGGCGTATGCGTTTTTTCCTGAATATATTCAGGAAAAAACGCATACGCCCTTTTTGGCCAAGTGCATCATTGTGGATGTTCTGCCTCTTTTCCTATGCTTTCAATGCAATTCCAGTCTACCTCCTGAAATCGGTTTCCTGCAATTCTGCCCCGCTTTCAAGTCCTCTTGGCAGCCTTACTTCAGTCTATTTTTGGACGATAGCTGTCATTTATAACTCTGCAGGTTTGTGAATTACAGTGCCCCTGAGCTCCTTTCTTCAACTCGCTTTCTTGTGAGCTGGCCGCAACACCGCAGGATGGCTTCAGGCCCTAATCTGGTTCCGGCACGGCACGCTGAGCCTTTGGTTATTTCCTCTTCCTGGTGGGAAATGAGAGTTAAATTTGCCCGTCCAGACACCTCCAGCTAGCCTCTCATTGGTTCTCGCTATTCCTGTTCATCTTCCGCAGAAATTGCAAACTGGGCCAAACAGGAGGTTAAAGGGACTGACTCTCCAAGTGGGGAGAGTGTTAGTAAAGCGTCTGGAATGTTGCACCCGAGTACCAGGGGAGGAAAACTGAGACATATTTGAACACGTCTCCCGATCACACGGTTGATCATACTCTGGGTTCCACATGCATATTTTAGCTGAAGGAAGAATACCTAAAACCTGGGTAGTTGAAACCCGTGGAATGGGTACCATGCAATATGACTTCAAAGGGTCTTCATTTGCTCACCGAGCCTCTCCAATCCTATCACTGCTGCGTTTATGCCCCTGTACACATGCTTGATTCTCTTTCGGAGACATAGCAATCCATAGGTTTTAAGATACTTACTAGTCAGGTACATTCTTAGGCGTTTAATATGCGGTGTTGAGTCCATTTCGTTGAGCAAGGAGTAGCTCTTGTCTATTCCATATTTGGCTTAAGGAACTTTATCTGTGCTCATTTCAATCTCTGGTTTTATGCAGCACCCCAACTCACCTTTCCCCTTAAGCAAGCATAAGTTGGTTTTCTAAATTTGAGACCCTGTTCAGTTTTGGAATGCAGTTCCTGTGTAGCCAAGTTTACCTTCCGTGTATTAGTGATAACTTATGATGTTTCTTTTTCTGTGTGACTTATTTCAGTTAGAATCATCGTACCTGAATCCACTCATTGTGATGCTAAGGGCCTGATGACATAGATTTCATTGCTGAGTGATATTGCTTTGTAAGTAAATACCACAACTTCTTTATCCATTTTTCACTTTCTGCGATGTTGAACTTGTACTGTAAACGAGGTTCTTGTAAACAGAGGCGTCCCAAACTTTGGGGTGGCTGTGTCTTTTTGATTTTAATTTCCCTAAGTATAGGACCATAAGTGGAAGTGCCCTAGGCTCTGTTGCTTTGTTTTTTAGATGTTTCAGGAAACACCATACACTTCTCCCCAGTGGTTGTTGGCAATTTACATCCCGCCCATCAGCATAACAAGTCTCCCAGTTCTCCATGGCCTGTCCTGTCTTTCTGGATTTTACACTTTTTTCAGATGGCCCTTTTGACCGGGGGGAAGTGAGACTTCATTGTAGTGCAGATTTCCTTTGCAAGCTTGCTGGGTTGGCCAAAAAGGGCGTATGCGTTTTTTCCTGAATATATTCAGGAAAAAACGCATACGCCCTTTTTGGCCAAGTGCATCATTGTGGACGTTCTGCCTCTTTTCCTATGCTTTCAATGCAATTCCAGTCTACCTCCTGAAATCGGTTTCCTGCAATTCTGCCCCGCTTTCAAGTCCTCTTGGCAGCCTTACTTCAGTCTATTTTTGGACGATAGCTGTCATTTATAACTCTGCAGGTTTGTGAATTACAGTGCCCCTGAGCTCCTTTCTTCAACTCGCTTTCTTGTGAGCTGGCCGCAACACCGCAGGATGGCTTCAGGCCCTAATCTGGTTCCGGCACGGCACGCTGAGCCTTTGGTTAATTCCTCTTCCTGGTGGGAAATGAGAGTTAAATTTGCCCGTCCAGACACCTCCAGCTAGTCTCTCATTGGTTCTCGCTATTCCTGTTCATCTTCCACAGAAATTGCAAACTGAGCCAAACAGGAGGTTAAAGGGACTGACTCTCCAAGTCGGGAGAGTGTTAGTAAAGCGTCTGGAATGTTGCACCCGAGTACCAGGGTACGAAAACTGAGACATATTTGAACACGTCTCCCGATCACATGGTTGATCATACTCTGGGTTCCACATGCATGTTTTAGCTGAAGGAAGAATACCTAAAACCTGGGTAGTTGAAACCCGTGGAATGGGTACCATGCAATATGACTTCAAAGGGTCTTCATTTGCTCACCGAACCTCTCCAATCCTATCACTGCTGCGTTTATGCCCCTGTACACATGCTTGATTCTCTTTCGGAGACATAGCAATCCATAGGTTTTAAGATACTTACTAGTCAGGTACATTCTTAGGCGTTTAATATGCGGTGTTGAGTCCATTTCGTTGAGCAAGGAGTAGCTCTTGTCTATTCCATATTTGGCTTAAGGAACTTTATCTGTGCTCATTTCAATCTCTGGTTTTATGCAGCACCCCAACTCACCTTTCCCCTTAAGCAAGCATAAGTTGGTTTTCTAAATTTGAGACCCTGTTCTGTTCTGTAATTCAGTTCCTGTGTAGCCAAGTTTACATTCCGTGTATTAGTGATATCTTATGATGTTTCTTTTTCTGTGTGACTTACTTCAGTTAGAATCATCATACCTGAATCCACTCATTGTGCTGCTAAGGGCCTGATGACACAGATTTCATTGCTGAGTGATATTGCTTTGTAAGTAAATACCACAACTTCTTTATCCATTTTTCATTTTCTGCGATGTTGAACTTGTACTGTAAACGAGGTTCTTGTAAACAGAGCCGTCCCAAACTTTGGGGTGGCTGTGTCTTTTTGATTTTAATTTCCCTAAGCTATAGGACCATAAGTGGAAGTGCCCTAGGCTCTGTTGCTTTGTTTTCTTGATGTTTCAGGAAACACCATACACTTCTCCCATGTGGTTGTTGGCAATTTACATCCCGCCCATCAGCATAACAAGGCTCCCAGTTCTCCATGTCCTGTCCTGCCTTTCTGGATTTTACACTTTTTTCAGATGGCCCTTTTGACTGGGGGGAAGTGAGACTTCATTGTAGTGCAGATTTCCTTTGCAAGCTTGCTTGGTTGGCCAAAAAGCGCGTATGCGTTTTTTCCTGAATATATTCAGGAAAAAACGCATACGCCCTTTTTGGCCAAGTGCATCATTGTGGATGTTCTGCCTCTTTTCCTATGCTTTCAATGCAATTCCAGTCTACCTCCTGAAATCGGGTTCCTGCAATTCTGCCCCGCTTTCAAGTCCTCTTGGCAGCCTTACTTCAGTCTATTTTTGGACGATAGCTGTCATTTATAACTCTGCAGGTTTGTGAATTACAGTGCCCCTGAGCTCCTTTCTTCAACTCGTTTTCTTGTGAGCTGGCTGCAACACCGCAGGATGGCTTCAGGCCCTAATCTGGTTCCGGCACGGCATGCTGAGCCTTTGGTTATTTCCTCTTCCTGGTGGGAAATGAGAGTTAAATTTGCCCGTCCAGACACCTCCAGCTAGTCTCTCATTGGTTCTCCCTATTCCTGTTCATCTTCCGCAGAAATTGCAAACGGGGCCAAACAGGAGGTTAAAGGTGCTGACTCTCCAAGTTGGGAGAGTGTTAGTAAAGCGTCTGGAATGTTGCACCCGAGTACCAGCGTACGAAAACTGAGACATATTTGAACACGTCTCCCATTCACATGGTTGATCATACTCTGGGTTCCACATGCATGTTTTAGTTGAAGGAAGAATACCTAAAACCTGGGTAGTTGAAACCCGTGGAATGGGTACCATGCAATATGACTTCAAAGGGTCTTCATTTGTTCAGCGAACCTTTCCAATCCTATCACTGCTGCGTTTATGCCCCTGTACACATGCTTGATTCTCTTTCGGAGACATAGCAATCCATAGGTTTTAAGATACTTACTAGTCAGGTACATTCTTAGGCGTTTAATATGCGGTGTTGAGTCCATTTCGTTGAGCAAGTAGTAGCTCTTGTCTATTCCATATTTGACTTAAGGAACTTTATCTGTGCTCATTTCAATCTCTGGTTTTATGCAGCACCCCAACTCACCTTCACCCTTAAGCAAGCATAAGTTGGTTTTCTAAATTTGAGACCCTGTTCTGTTCTGTAATTCAGTTCCTGTGTAGCCAAGTTTACATTC
Organism: Delphinus delphis; assembly: GCF_949987515.2. Taxonomy (NCBI): domain Eukaryota; kingdom Metazoa; phylum Chordata; class Mammalia; order Artiodactyla; family Delphinidae; genus Delphinus; species Delphinus delphis. Next base: position 541,576 of record NC_082685.1, on the reverse strand, counting down.
CGTGTATTACTGATATCTTATGATGTTTCTTTTTCTGTGTGACTTATTTCAGTTAGAATCATCATACCTGAATCCACTCATTGTGATGCTAAGGGCCTGATGACATAGATTTCATTGCTGAGTGATATTGCTTTGTAAGTAAATACCACAACTTCTTTATCCATTTTTCACTTTCTGCGATGTTGAACTTGTACTGTAAACGAGGTTCTTGTAAACAGAGGCGTCCCAAACTTTGGGGTGGCTGTGTCTTTTTGATTTTAATTTCCCTAAGCTATAGGACCATAAGTGGCAGTGCCCTAGGCTCTGTTGCTTTGTTTTTTAGATGTTTCAGGAAACACCATACACTTCTCCCGAGTGTCTGTTGGCAATTTACATCCCGCCCATCAGCATAACAAGGCTCCCAGTTCTCCATGGCCTGTCCTGCCTTTCTGGATTTTACACTTTATTCAGATGGCCCTTTTGACCGGGGTGAAGTGAGACTTCATTGTAGTGCAGATTTCCTTTGCAAGCTTGCTTGGTTGGCCAAAAAGGGCGTATGCGTTTTTTCCTGAATATATTCAGGAAAAAACGCATACGCCCTTTTTGGCCAAGTGCATCATTGTGGACGTTCTGCCTCTTTTCCTATGCTTTCAATGCAATTCCAGTCTACCTCCTGAAATCGGTTTCCTGCAATTCTGCCCCGCTTTCAAGTCCTCTTGGCAGCCTTACTTCAGTCTATTTTTGGACGATAGCTGTCATTTATAACTCTGCAGGTTTGTGGATTACAGTGCCCCTGAGCTCCTTTCTTCAACTTGCTTTCTTGTGACCTGGCCGCAACACCGCAGGATGGCTTCAGGCCCTAATCTGGTTCCTGCACGGCATGCTGAGCCTTTGGTTATTTCCTCTTCCTGGTGGGAAATGAGAGTTAAATTTGCCCGTCCAGACACCTCCAGCTAGCCTCTCATTGGTTCTCGCTATTCCTGTTCATCTTCCGCAGAAATTGCAAACTGGGCCAAACAGGAGGTTAAAGGGACTGACTCTCCAAGTGGGGAGAGTGTTAGTAAAGCGTCTGGAATGTTGCACCCGAGTACCAGGGGAGGAAAACTGAGACATATTTGAACACGTCTCCCGATCACATGGTTGATCATACTCTGGGTTCCACATGCATATTTTAGCTGAAGGAAGAATACCTAAAACCTGGGTAGTTGAAACCCGTGGAATGGGTACCATGCAATATGACTTCAAAGGGTCTTCATTTGCTCACCGAGCCTCTCCAATCCTATCACTGCTGCGTTTATGCCCCTGTACACATGCTTGATTCTCTTTCGGAGACATAGCAATCCATAGGTTTTAAGATACTTACTAGTCAGGTACATTCTTAGGCGTTTAATATGCGGTGTTGAGTCCATTTCGTTGAGCAAGGAGTAGCTCTTGTCTATTCCATATTTGGCTTAAGGAACTTTATCTGTGCTCATTTCAATCTCTGGTTTTATGCAGCACCCCAACTCACCTTTCCCCTTAAGCAAGCATAAGTTGGTTTTCTAAATTTGAGACCCTGTTCAGTTTTGGAATGCAGTTCCTGTGTAGCCAAGTTTACCTTCCGTGTATTAGTGATAACTTATGATGTTTCTTTTTCTGTGTGACTTATTTCAGTTAGAATCATCGTACCTGAATCCACTCATTGTGATGCTAAGGGCCTGATGACATAGATTTCATTGCTGAGTGATATTGCTTTGTAAGTAAATACCACAACTTCTTTATCCATTTTTCACTTTCTGCGATGTTGAACTTGTACTGTAAACGAGGTTCTTGTAAACAGAGGCGTCCCAAACTTTGGGGTGGCTGTGTCTTTTTGATTTTAATTTCCCTAAGCTATAGGACCATAAGTGGCAGTGCCCTAGGCTCTGTTGCTTTGTTTTTTAGATGTTTCAGGAAACACCATACACTTCTCCCGAGTGTCTGTTGGCAATTTACATCCCGCCCATCAGCATAACAAGGCTCCCAGTTCTCCATGGCCTGTCCTGCCTTTCTGGATTTTACACTTTTTTCAGATGGCCCTTTTGACCGGGGGGAAGTGAGACTTCATTGTAGTGCAGATTTCCTTTGCAAGCTTGCTTGGTTGGCCAAAAAGGGCGTATGCGTTTTTTCCTGAATATATTCAGGAAAAAACGCATACGCCCTTTTTGGCCAAGTGCATCATTGTGGACGTTCTGCCTCTTTTCCTATGCTTTCAATGCAATTCCAGTCTACCTCCTGAAATCGGTATCCTGCAATTCTGCCCCGCTTTCAAGTCCTCTTGGCAGCCTTACTTCAGTCTATTTTTGGACGATAGCTGTCATTTATAACTCTGCAGGTTTGTGGATTACAGTGCCCCTGAGCTCCTTTCTTCAACTTGCTTTCTTGTGACCTGGCCGCAACACCGCAGGATGGCTTCAGGCCCTAATCTGGTTCCTGCACGGCACGCTGAGCCTTTGGTTATTTCCTCTTCCTGGTGGGAAATGAGAGTTAAATTTGCCCATCCAGACACCTCCAGCTAGCCTCTCATTGGTTCTCGCTATTCCTGTTCATCTTCCGCAGAAATTGCAAACTGGGCCAAACAGGAGGTTAAAGGGACTGACTCTCCAAGTCGGGAGAGTGTTAGTAAAGCGTCTGGAATGTTGCACCCGAGTACCAGGGGAGGAAAACTGAGACATATTTGAACACGTCTCCCGATCACATGGTTGATCATACTCTGGGTTCCACATGCATATTTTAGCTGAAGGAAGAATACCTAAAACCTGGGTAGTTGAAACCCGTGGAATGGGTACCATGCAATATGACTTCAAAGGGTCTTCATTTGCTCACCGAGCCTCTCCAATCCTATCACTGCTGCGTTTATGCCCCTGTACACATGCTTGATTCTCTTTCGGAGACATAGCAATCCATAGGTTTTAAGATACTTACTAGTCAGGTACATTCTTAGGCGTTTAATATGCGGTGTTGAGTCCATTTCGTTGAGCAAGGAGTAGCTCTTGTCTATTCCATATTTGGCTTAAGGAACTTTATCTGTGCTCATTTCAATCTCTGGTTTTATGCAGCACCCCAACTCACCTTTCCCCTTAAGCAAGCATAAGTTGGTTTTCTAAATTTGAGACCCTGTTCAGTTTTGGAATGCAGTTCCTGTGTAGCCAAGTTTACCTTCCGTGTATTAGTGATAACTTATGATGTTTCTTTTTCTGTGTGACTTATTTCAGTTAGAATCATCGTACCTGAATCCACTCATTGTGATGCTAAGGGCCTGATGACATAGATTTCATTGCTGAGTGATATTGCTTTGTAAGTAAATACCACAACTTCTTTATCCATTTTTCACTTTCTGCGATGTTGAACTTGTACTGTAAACGAGGTTCTTGTAAACAGAGGCGTCCCAAACTTTGGGGTGGCTGTGTCTTTTTGATTTTAATTTCCCTAAGCTATAGGACCATAAGTGGCAGTGCCCTAGGCTCTGTTGCTTTGTTTTTTAGATGTTTCAGGAAACACCATACACTTCTCCCGAGTGGTTGTTGGCAATTTACATCCCGCCCATCAGCATAACAAGGCTCCCAGTTCTCCATGGCCTGTCCTGCCTTTCTGGATTTTACACTTTTTTCAGATCGCCCTTTTGACTGGGGGGAAGTGAGACTTCATTGTAGTGCAGATTTCCTTTGCAAGCTTGCTTGGTTGGCCAAAAAGGGCGTATGCGTTTTTTCCTGAATATATTCAGGAAAAAACGCATACGCCCTTTTTGGCCAAGTGCATCATTGTGGACGTTCTGCCTCTTTTCCTATGCTTTCAATGCAATTCCAGTCTACCTCCTGAAATCGGTTTCCTGCAATTCTGCCCCGCTTTCAAGTCCTCTTGGCAGCCTTACTTCAGTCTATTTTTGGACGATCGCTGTCATTTATAACTCTGCAGGTTTGTGAATTACAGTGCCCCTGAGCTCCTTTCTTCAACTCGCTTTCTTTTGAGCTGGCCGCAACACCGCAGGATGGCTTCAGGCCCTAATCTGGTTCCGGTACGGCACGCTGAGCCTTTGGTTATTTCCTCTTCCTGGTGGGAAATGAGAGTTAAATTTGCCCGTCCAGACACCTCCAGCTAGCCTCTCATTGGTTCTCGCTATTCCTGTTCATCTTCCGCAGAAATTGCAAACTGGGCCAAACAGGAGGTTAAAGGTGCTGACTCTCCAAGTGGGGAGAGTGTTAGTAAAGCGTCTGGAATGTTGCACCCGAGTACCAGGGGAGGAAAACTGAGACATATTTGAACACGTCTCCCGTTCACATGGTTGATCATACGTGGGTTCCACATGCATGTTTTAGCTGAAGGAAGAATACCTTAAACCTGGAGAGTTGAGACCCGTGTAATGGGTACCATGCAATATGACTTCAAAGGGTCTTCATTTGCTCACCAAACCTCTCCAATCCTATCACTGCTGCGTTTATGCCCCTGTACACATGCTTGATTCTCTTTTGGAGACATAGCAATCCATAGGTTTTACGATACTTACTAGTCAGGTACATTCTTAGGCGTTTAATATGCGGTGTTGAGTCCATTTCATTGAGCAAGGAGTAGCTCTTGTCTATTCCATATTTGGCTTAAGGAACTTTATCTGTGCTCATTTCAATCTCTGGTTTTATGCAGCACCCCAACTCACCTTTACCCTTAAGCAAGCATAAGTTGGTTTTCTAAATTTGAGACCCTGTTCTGTTCTGTAATTCAGTTCCTGTGTAGCCAAGTTTACATTCCGTGTATTACTGATATCTTATGATGTTTCTTTTTCTGTGTGACTTATTTCAGTTAGAATCATCATACCTGAATCCACTCATTGTGATGCTAAGGGCCTGATGACATAGATTTCATTGCTGAGTGATATTGCTTTGTAAGTAAATACCACAACTTCTTTATCCATTTTTCACTTTCTGCGATGTTGAACTTGTACTGTAAACGAGGTTCTTGTAAACAGAGGCGTCCCAAACTTTGGGGTGGCTGTGTCTTTTTGATTTTCATTTCCCTAAGCTATAGGACCATAAGTGGCAGTGCCCTAGGCTCTGTTGCTTTGTTTTTTAGATTTTTCAGGAAACACCATACACTTCTCCCAAGTGTCTGTTGGCAATTTACATCCCACCCATCAGCATAACAAGGCTCCCAGTTCTCCATGGCCTGTCCTGCCTTTCTGGATTTTACACTTTTTTCAGATGGCCCTTTTGACCGGGGGGAAGTGAGACTTCATTGTAGTGCAGATTTCCTTTGCAAGCTTGCTTGGTTGGCCAAAAAGGGCGTATGCGTTTTTTCCTGAATATATTCAGGAAAAATCGCATACGCCCTTTTTGGCCAAGTGCATCATTGTGGACGTTCTGCCTCTTTTCCTATGCTTTCAATGCAATTTCAGTCTACCTCCTGAAATCGGTTTCCTGCAATTCTGCCCCGCTTTCAAGTCCTCTTGGCAGCCTTACTTCAGTCTATTTTTGGACGATAGCTGTCATTTATAACTCTGCAGGTTTGTGAATTACAGTGCCCCTGAGCTCCTTTCTTCAACTCGCTTTCTTGTGACCTGGCCGCAACACCGCAGGATGGCTTCAGGCCCTAATCTGGTTCTGGCACGGCACGCTGAGCCTTTGGTTATTTCCTCCTCCTGGTGGGAAATGAGAGTTAAATTTGCCCGTCCAGACACCTCCAGCTAGCCTCTCATTGGTTCTCGCTATTCCTGTTCATCTTCCGCAGAAATTGCAAACTGGGCCAAACAGGAGGTTAAAGGCGCTGACTCACCAAGTGGGGAGAGTGTTAGTAAAGCGTCTGGAATGTTGCACCCGAGTACCAGGGGAGGAAATCTGAGACATATTTGAACACGTCTCCCGATCACATGGTTGATCATACTCTGGGTTCCACATGCATGTTTTAGCTGAAGGAAGAATACCTAAAACCTGGGTAGTTGAAACCCGTGGAATGGGTACCATGCAATATGACTTCAAAGGGTCTTCATTTGCTCACCGAACCTCTCCAATCCTATCACTGCTGCGTTTATGCCCCTGTACACATGCTTGATTCTCTTTCGGAGACATAGCAATCCATAGGTTTTAAGATACTTACTAGTCAGGTACATTCTTAGGCGTTTAATATGCGGTGTTGAGTCCATTTCGTTGAGCAAGGAGTAGCTCTTGTCTATTCCATATTTGGCTTAAGGAACTTTATCTGTGCTCATTTCAATCTCTGGTTTTATGCAGCACCCCAACTCACCTTTCCCCTTAAGCAAGCATAAGTTGGTTTTCTAAATTTGAGACCCTGTTCTGTTCTGTAATTCAGTTCCTGTGTAGCCAAGTTTACATTCCGTGTATTACTGATATCTTATGATGTTTCTTTTTCTGTGTGACTTATTTCAGTTAGAATCATCATACCTGAATCCACTCATTGTGCTGCTAAGGGCCTGATGACACAGATTTCATTGCTGAGTGATATTGCTTTGTAAGTAAATACCACAACTTCTTTATCCATTTTTCACTTTCTGCGATGTTGAACTTGTACTGTAAACGAGGTTCTTGTAAACAGAGCCGTTCCAAACTTTGGGGTGGCTGTGTCTTTTTGATTTTAATTTCCCTAAGCTATAGGACCATAAGTGGAAGTGCCCTAGGTTCTGTTGCTTTGTTTTTTAGATGTTTCAGGAAACACCATACACTTCTCCCGAGTGGTTGTTGGCAATTTACATCCCGCCCATCAGCATAACAAGGCTCCCAGTTCTCCATGGCCTGTCCTGCCTTTCTGGATTTTACACTTTTTTCAGATCGCCCTTTTGACTGGGGGGAAGTGAGACTTCATTGTACTGCAGATTTCCTTTGCAAGCTTGCTTGGTTGGCCAAAAAGGGCGTATGCGTTTTTTACTGAATATATTCAGGAAAAAACGCATACGCCCTTTTTGGCCAAGTGCATCATTGTGGACGTTCTGCCTCTTTTCCTATGCTTTCAATGCAATTCCAGTCTACCTCCTGAAATCGGTTTCCTGCAATTCTGCCCCGCTTTCAAGTCCTCTTGGAAGCCTTACTTCAGTCTATTTTTGGACGATAGCTGTCATTTATAACTCTGCAGGTTTGTGAATTACAGTGCCCCTGAGCTCCTTTCTTCAACTCGCTTTCTTGTGACCTGGCCGCAACACCGCAAGATGGCTTCAGGCCCTAATCTGGTTCCGGCACGGCACGCTGAGCCTTTGGTTATTTCCTCTTCCTGTTGGGAAATGAGAGTTAAATTTGCCCGTCCAGACACCTCCAGCTAGCCTCTCATTGGTTCTCACTATTCCTGTTCATCTTCCGCAGAAATTGCAAACTGTGCCAAACAGGAGGTTAAGGGCGCTGACTCTCTAAGTGGGGAGAGTGTTAGTAAAGCGTCTGGAATGTTGCACCCGAGTACCAGGGGAGGAAAACTGAGACATATTTGAACACGTCTCCCGATCACATGGTTGATCATACTCTGGGTTCCACATGCATGTTTTAGCTGAAGGAAGAATACCTTAAACCTGGAGAGTTGAGACCCGTGTAATGGGTACCATGCAATATGACTTCAAAGGGTCTTCATTTGCTCACCGAACCTCTCCAATCCTATCACTGCTGCGTTTATGCCCCTGTACACATGCTTGATTCTCTTTCGGAGACATAGCAATCCATAGGTTTTAAGATACTTACTAGTCATGTACATTCTTAGGTGTTTAATATGCGGTGTTGAGTCCATTTCGTTGAGCAAGGAGTAGCTCTTGTCTATTCCATATTTGACTTAAGGAACTTTATCTGTGCTCATTTCAATCTCTGGTTTTATGCAGCACCCCAACTCACCTTTACCCTTAAGCAAGCATAAGTTGGTTTTCTAAATTTGAGACCCTGTTCTGTTTTGGAATTCAGTTCCTGTGTAGCCAAGTTTACATTCCGTGTATTACTGATATCTTATGATGTTTCTTTCTCTGTGTGACTTATTTCAGTTAGAATCATCGTACCTGAATCCACTCATTATGCTGCTACGGGCCTGATGACATAGATTTCATTGCTGAGTGATACTGCATTGTACGTAAGTACCACAAGTTCTTTATCCATTTTTCACTTTCTGCGATGTTGAACTTGTACTGTAAACGAGGTTCTTGTAAACAGAGCCGTTCCAAATTTGGGGTGGCTGTGTCTTTTTGATTTTAATTTCCCTAAGCTATAGGACCATAAGTGGAAGTGCCCTAGGCTCTGTTGCTTTGTTTTTTAGATGTTTCAGGAAACACCATACACTTCTCCCGAGTGGTTGTTGGCAATTTACATCCCGCCCATCAGCATAACAAGGCTCCCAGTTCTCCATGGCCTGTCCTGCCTTTCTGGATTTTACACTTTTTTCAGATGGCCCTTTTGACCGGGGGGAAGTGAGACTTCATTGTAGTGCAGATTTCCTTTGCAAGCTTGCTTGGTTGGCCAAAAAGGGCGTATGCGTTTTTTCCTGAATATATTCAGGAAAAAACGCATACGCCCTTTTTGGCCAAGTGCATCATTGTGGACGTTCTGCCTCTTTTCCTATGCTTTCAATGCAATTCCAGTCTACCTCCTGAAATCGGTTTCCTGCAATTCTGCCCCGCTTTCAAGTCCTCTTGGCAGCCTTACTTCAGTCTATTTTTGGACGATAGCTGTCATTTATAACTCTGCAGGTTTGTGAATTACAGTGCCCCTGAGCTCCTTTCTTCAACTCGCTTTCTTGTGACCTGGCCGCAACACCGCAGGATGGCTTCAGGCCCTAATCTGGTTCCGGCACGGCACGCTGAGCCTTTGGTTATTTCCTCTTCCTGGTGGGAAATGAGAGTTAAATTTGCCCGTCCAGACACCTCCAGCTAGTCTCTCATTGGTTCTCGCTATTCCTGTTCATCTTCCGCAGAAATTGCAAACTGGGCCAAACAGGAGGTTAAAGGCGCTGACTCTCCAAGTGGGGAGAGTGTTAGTAAAGCGTCTGGAATGTTGCACCCGAGTACCAGGGGAGGAAAACTGAGACATATTTGAACACGTCTCCCGATCACATGGTTGATCATACTCTGGGTTCCACATGCATGTTTTAGCTGAAGGAAGAATACCTAAAACCTGGGTAGTTGAAACCCGTGGAATGGGTACCATGCAATATGACTTCAAAGGGTCTTCATTTGCTCACCGAACCTCTCCAATCCTATCACTGCTGCGTTTATGCCCCTGTACACTTGCTTGATTCTCTTTCGGAGACATAGCAATCCATAGGTTTTAAGATACTTACTAGTCAGGTACATTCTTAGGCGTTTAATATGCGGTGTTGAGTCCATTACGTTGAGCAAGGAGTAGCTCTTGTCTATTCCATATTTGGCTTAAGGAACTTTATCTGTGCTCATTTCAATCTCTGGTTTTATGCAGCAACCCAACTCACCTTTCCCCTTAAGCAAGCATAAGTTGGTTTTCTAAATTTGAGAACCTGTTCTGTTTTGGAATTCAGTTCCTGTGTAGCCAAGTTTACATTCCGTGTATTAGTGATATCTTATGATGTTTCTTTTTCTGTGTGACTTATTTCAGTTAGAATCATCGTACCTGAATCTACTCATTATGCTGCTACGGGCCTGATGACATAGATTTCATTGCTGAGTGATACTGCATTGTACGTAAGTACCACAAGTTCTTTATCCATTTTTCACTTTCTGCGATGTTGAACTTGTACTGTAAACGAGGTTCTTGTAAACAGAGCCGTTCCAAACTTTGGGGTGGCTGTGTCTTTTTGATTTTAATTTCCCTAAGCTATAGGACCATAAGTGGAAGTGCCCTAGGTTCTGTTGCTTTGTTTTTTAGATGTTTCAGGAAACACCATACACTTCTCCCGAGTGGTTGTTGGCAATTTACATCCCGCCCATCAGCATAACAAGGCTCCCAGTTCTCCATGGCCTGTCCTGCCTTTCTGGATTTTACACTTTTTTCAGATCGCCCTTTTGACTGGGGGGAAGTGAGACTTCATTGTACTGCAGATTTCCTTTGCAAGCTTGCTTGGTTGGCCAAAAAGGGCGTATGCGTTTTTTCCTGAATATATTCAGGAAAAAACGCATACGCCCTTTTTGGCCAAGTGCATCATTGTGGACGTTCTGCCTCTTTTCCTATGCTTTCAATGCAATTCCAGTCTACCTCCTGAAATCGGTTTCCTGCAATTCTGCCCCGCTTTCAAGTCCTCTTGGAAGCCTTACTTCAGTCTATTTTTGGACGATAGCTGTCATTTATAACTCTGCAGGTTTGTGAATTACAGTGCCCCTGAGCTCCTTTCTTCAACTCGCTTTCTTGTGACCTGGCCGCAACACCGCAGGATGGCTTCAGGCCCTAATCTGGTTCCGGGCCGGCATGCTGAGCCTTTGGTTAATTCCTCTTCCTGGTGGGAAATGAGAGTTAAATTTGCCCGTCCAGACACCTCCAGCTAGCCTCTCATTGGTTCTCACTATTCCTGTTCATCTTCCGCAGAAATTGCAAACTGGGCCAAACAGGAGGTTAAAGGGACTGACTCTCCAAGTGGGGAGAGTGTTAGTAAAGCGTCTGGAATGTTGCACCCGAGTACCAGGGGAGGAAAACTGAGACATATTTGAACACGTCTCCCGTTCACATGGTTGATCATACTCTGGCTACCACATGCATGTTTTAGCTGAAGGAAGAATACCTTAAACCTGGAGAGTTGAGACCCGTGTAATGGGTACCATGCAATATGACTTCAAAGGGTCTTCATTTGCTCACCGAACCTCTCCAATCCTATCACTGCTGCGTTTATGCCCCTGTACACATGCTTGATTCTCTTTCGGAGACATAGCAATCCATAGGTTTTAAGATACTTACTAGTCATGTACATTCTTAGGTGTTTAATATGCGGTGTTGAGTCCATTTCGTTGAGCAAGGAGTAGCTCTTGTCTATTCCATATTTGACTTAAGGAACTTTATCTGTGCTCATTTCAATCTCTGGTTTTATGCAGCACCCCAACTCACCTTTACCCTTAAGCAAGCATAAGTTGGTTTTCTAAATTTGAGACCCTGTTCTGTTTTGGAATTCAGTTCCTGTGTAGCCAAGTTTACATTCCGTGTATTACTGATATCTTATGATGTTTCTTTCTCTGTGTGACTTATTTCAGTTAGAATCATCGTACCTGAATCCACTCATTATGCTGCTACGGGCCTGATGACATAGATTTCATTGCTGAGTGATACTGCATTGTACGTAAGTACCACAAGTTCTTTATCCATTTTTCACTTTCTGCGATGTTGAACTTGTACTGTAAACGAGGTTCTTGTAAACAGAGCCGTTCCAAATTTGGGGTGGCTGTGTCTTTTTGATTTTAATTTCCCTAAGCTATAGGACCATAAGTGGAAGTGCCCTAGGCTCTGTTGCTTTGTTTTTTAGATGTTTCAGGAAACACCATACACTTCTCCCGAGTGGTTGTTGGCAATTTACATCCCGCCCATCAGCATAACAAGGCTCCCAGTTCTCCATGGCCTGTCCTGCCTTTCTGGATTTTACACTTTTTTCAGATGGCCCTTTTGACCGGGGGGAAGTGAGACTTCATTGTAGTGCAGATTTCCTTTGCAAGCTTGCTTGGTTGGCCAAAAAGGGCGTATGCGTTTTTTCCTGAATATATTCAGGAAAAAACGCATACGCCCTTTTTGGCCAAGTGCATCATTGTGGACGTTCTGCCTCTTTTCCTATGCTTTCAATGCAATTCCAGTCTACCTCCTGAAATCGGTTTCCTGCAATTCTGCCCCGCTTTCAAGTCCTCTTGGCAGCCTTACTTCAGTCTATTTTTGGACGATAGCTGTCATTTATAACTCTGCAGGTTTGTGAATTACAGTGCCCCTGAGCTCCTTTCTTCAACTCGCTTTCTTGTGACCTGGCCGCAACACCGCAGGATGGCTTCAGGCCCTAATCTGGTTCCGGCACGGCACGCTGAGCCTTTGGTTATTTCCTCTTCCTGGTGGGAAATGAGAGTTAAATTTGCCCGTCCAGACACCTCCAGCTAGTCTCTCATTGGTTCTCGCTATTCCTGTTCATCTTCCGCAGAAATTGCAAACTGGGCCAAACAGGAGGTTAAAGGCGCTGACTCTCCAAGTGGGGAGAGTGTTAGTAAAGCGTCTGGAATGTTGCACCCGAGTACCAGGGGAGGAAAACTGAGACATATTTGAACACGTCTCCCGATCACATGGTTGATCATACTCTGGGTTCCACATGCATGTTTTAGCTGAAGGAAGAATACCTAAAACCTGGGTAGTTGAAACCCGTGGAATGGGTACCATGCAATATGACTTCAAAGGGTCTTCATTTGCTCACCGAACCTCTCCAATCCTATCACTGCTGCGTTTATGCCCCTGTACACTTGCTTGATTCTCTTTCGGAGACATAGCAATCCATAGGTTTTAAGATACTTACTAGTCAGGTACATTCTTAGGCGTTTAATATGCGGTGTTGAGTCCATTTCGTTGAGCAAGGAGTAGCTCTTGTCTATTCCATATTTGGCTTAAGGAACTTTATCTGTGCTCATTTCAATCTCTGGTTTTATGCAGCAACCCAACTCACCTTTCCCCTTAAGCAAGCATAAGTTGGTTTTCTAAATTTGAGAACCTGTTCTGTTTTGGAATTCAGTTCCTGTGTAGCCAAGTTTACATTCCGTGTATTAGTGATATCTTATGATGTTTCTTTTTCTGTGTGACTTATTTCAGTTAGAATCATCGTACCTGAATCTACTCATTATGCTGCTACGGGCCTGATGACATAGATTTCATTGCTGAGTGATACTGCATTGTACGTAAGTACCACAAGTTCTTTATCCATTTTTCACTTTCTGCGATGTTGAACTTGTACTGTAAACGAGGTTCTTGTAAACAGAGCCGTTCCAAACTTTGGGGTGGCTGTGTCTTTTTGATTTTAATTTCCCTAAGCTATAGGACCATAAGTGGAAGTGCCCTAGGTTCTGTTGCTTTGTTTTTTAGATGTTTCAGGAAACACCATACACTTCTCCCGAGTGGTTGTTGGCAATTTACATCCCGCCCATCAGCATAACAAGGCTCCCAGTTCTCCATGGCCTGTCCTGCCTTTCTGGATTTTACACTTTTTTCAGATCGCCCTTTTGACTGGGGGGAAGTGAGACTTCATTGTACTGCAGATTTCCTTTGCAAGCTTGCTTGGTTGGCCAAAAAGGGCGTATGCGTTTTTTCCTGAATATATTCAGGAAAAAACGCATACGCCCTTTTTGGCCAAGTGCATCATTGTGGACGTTCTGCCTCTTTTCCTATGCTTTCAATGCAATTCCAGTCTACCTCCTGAAATCGGTTTCCTGCAATTCTGCCCCGCTTTCAAGTCCTCTTGGAAGCCTTACTTCAGTCTATTTTTGGACGATAGCTGTCATTTATAACTCTGCAGGTTTGTGAATTACAGTGCCCCTGAGCTCCTTTCTTCAACTCGCTTTCTTGTGACCTGGCCGCAACACCGCAGGATGGCTTCAGGCCCTAATCTGGTTCCGGGCCGGCATGCTGAGCCTTTGGTTAATTCCTCTTCCTGGTGGGAAATGAGAGTTAAATTTGCCCGTCCAGACACCTCCAGCTAGCCTCTCATTGGTTCTCACTATTCCTGTTCATCTTCCGCAGAAATTGCAAACTGGGCCAAACAGGAGGTTAAAGGCGCTGACTCTCCAAGTCGGGAGAGTGTTAGTAAAGCGTCTGGAATGTTGCACCCGAGTACCAGGGGAGGAAAACTGAGGCATATTTGAACACGTCTCCCGTTCACATGGTTGATCATACTTGGGTTCCACATGCATGTTTTAGCTGAAGGAAGAATACCTTAAACCTGGAGAGTTAAGACCCGTGTAATGGGTACCATGCAATATGACTTCAAAGGGTCTTCATTTGCTCACCGAACCTCTCCAATCCTATGACTGCTGCGTTTATGCCCCTGTACACATGCTTGATTCTCTTTTGGAGACATAGCAATCCATAGGTTTTACGATACTTACTAGTCAGGTACATTCTTAGGCGTTTAATATGCGGTGTTGAGTCCATTTCGTTGAGCAAGGAGTAGCTCTTGTCTATTCCGTATTTGACTTAAGGAACTTTATGTGTGCTCATTTCAATCTCTGGTTTTATGCAGCTCCCCAACTCACCTTTACCCTTAAGCAAGCATAAGTTGGTTTTCTAAATTTGAGACCCTGTTCTGTTCTGTAATTCAGTTCCTGTGTAGCCAAGTTTACATTCCGTGTATTACTGATATCTTATGATGTTTCTTTTTCTGTGTGACTTATTTCAGTTAGAATCATCATACCTGAATCCACTCATTGTGCTGCTAAGGGCCTGATGACACAGATTTCATTGCTGAGTGATATTGCTTTGTAAGTAAATACCACAACTTCTTTATCCATTTTTCACTTTCTGCGATGTTGAACTTGTACTGTAAACGAGGTTCTTGTAAACAGAGGCGTCCCAAACTTTAGGGTGGCTGTGTCTTTTTGATTTTAATTTCCCTAAACTGTAGGACCATAAGTGGAAGTGCCCTAGGTTCTGTTGCTTTGTTTTTTAGATGTTTCAGGAAACACCATACACTTCTCCCGAGTGGTTGTTGGCAATTTACATCCCGCCCATCAGCATAACAAGGCTCCCAGTTCTCCATGGCCTGTCCTGCCTTTCTGGATTTTACACTTTTTTCAGATGGCCCTTTTGACCGGGGGGAAGTGAGACTTCATTGTAGTGCAGATTTCCTTTGCAAGCTTGCTTGGTTGGCCAAAAAGGGCGTATGCGTTTTTTCCTGAATATATTCAGGAAAAAACGCATACGCCCTTTTTGGCCAAGTGCATCATTGTGGACGTTCTGTCTCTTTTCCTATGCTTTCAATGCAATTCCAGTCTACCTCCTGAAATCGGTTTCCTGCAATTCTGCCCCGCTTTCAAGTCCTCTTGGCAGCCTTACTTCAGTCTATTTTTGGACGATAGCTGTCATTTATAACTCTGCAGGTTTGTGAATTACAGTGCCCCTGAGCTCCTTTCTTCAACTCGCTTTCTTGTGACCTGGCGGCAACACCGCAGGATGGCTTCAGGCCCTAATCTGGTTCCGGCACGGCACGCTGAGCCTTTGGTTATTTCCTCTTCCTGGTGGGAAATGAGAGTTAAATTTGCCCGTCCAGACACCTCCAGCTAGTCTCTCATTGGTTCTCGCTATTCCTGTTCATCTTCCGCAGAAATTGCAAACTGTGCCAAACAGGAGGTTAAGGGCGCTGACTCTCTAAGTGGGGAGAGTGTTAGTAAAGCGTCTGGAATGTTGCACCCGAGTACCAGGGGAGGAAAACTGAGACATATTTGAACACGTCTCCCGATCACATGGTTGATCATACTCTGGGTTCCACATGCAGGTTTTAGCTGAAGGAAGAATACCTAAAACCTGGGTAGTTGAAACCCGTGGAATGGGTACCATGCAATATGACTTCAAAGGGTCTTCATTTGCTCACCGAACCTCTCCAATCCTATCACTGCTGCGTTTATGGCCCTGTACACTTGCTTGATTCTCTTTCGGAGACATAGCAATCCATAGGTTTTAAGATACTTACTAGTCAGGTACATTCTTAGGCGTTTAATATGCGGTGTTGAGTCCATTTCGTTGAGCAAGGAGTAGCTCTTGTCTATTCCATATTTGGCTTAAGGAACTTTATCTGTGCTCATTTCAATCTCTGGTTTTATGCAGCAACCCAACTCACCTTTCCCCTTAAGCAAGCATAAGTTGGTTTTCTAAATTTGAGAACCTGTTCTGTTTTGGAATTCAGTTCCTGTGTAGCCAAGTTTACATTCCGTGTATTACTGATATCTTATGATGTTTCTTTCTCTGTGTGACTTATTTCAGTTAGAATCATCGTACCTGAATCTACTCATTATGCTGCTACGGGCCTGATGACATAGATTTCATTGCTGAGTGATACTGCATTGTACGTAAGTACCACAAGATCTTTATCCATTTTTCACTTTCTGCGATGTTGAACTTGTACTGTAAACGAGGTTCTTGTAAACAGAGCCGTTCCAAACTTTGGGGTGGCTGTGTCTTTTTGATTTTAATTTCCCTAAGCTATAGGACCATAAGTGGAAGTGCCGTAGGCTCTGTTGCTTTGTTTTTTAGATGTTTCAGGAAACACCATACACTTCTCCCACGTGTCTGTTGGCAATTTACATCCCGCCCATCAGCATAACAAGGCTCCCAGTTCTCAATGGCCTGTTGCCTTTCTGGATTTTACACTTTTTTCAGATGGCCCTTTTGACCGAGGGGAAGTGAGACTTCATTGTAGTGCAGATTTCCTTTGCAAGCTTGCTTGGTTGGCCAAAAAGGGCGTATGCGTTTTTTCCTGAATATATTCAGGAAAAAACGCATACGCCCTTTTTGGCCAAGTGCATCATTGTGGACGTTCTGCCTCTTTTCCTATGCTTTCAATGCAATTCCAGTCTACCTCCTGAAATCGGTTTCCTGCAATTCTGCCCCGCTTTCAAGTCCTCTTGGCAGCCTTACTTCAGTCTATTTTTGGACGATAGCTGTCATTTATAACTCTGCAGGTTTGTGAATTACAGTGCCCCTGAGCTCCTTTCTTCAACTCGCTTTCTTGTGACCTGGCCGCAACACCGCAGGATGGCTTCAGGCCCTAATCTGGTTCCGGGCCGGCATGCTGAGCCTTTGGTTAATTCCTCTTCCTGGTGGGAAATGAGAGTTAAATTTGCCCGTCCAGACACCTCCAGCTAGCCTCTCATTGGTACTCACTATTCCTGTTCATCTTCCGCAGAAATTGCAAACTGGGCCAAACAGGAGGTTAAAGGCGCTGACTCTCCAAGTGGGGAGAGTGTTAGTAAAGCGTCTGGAATGTTGCACCCGAGTACCAGGGGAGGAAAACTGAGACATATTTGAACACGTCTCCCGTTCACATGGTTGATCATACTCTGGGTTCCACATGCATGTTTTAGCTGAAGGAAGAATACCTTAAACCTAGAGAGTTGAGACCCGTGTAATGGGTACCATGCAATATGACTTCAAAGGGTCTTCATTTGCTCACCGAACCTCTCCAATCCTATCACTGCTGCGTTTATGCCCCTGTACACATGCTTGATTCTCTTTCGGAGACATAGCAATCCATAGGTTTTAAGATACTTACTAGTCAGGTACATTCTTAGGCGTTTAATATGCGGTGTTGAGTCCATTTCGTTGAGCAAGGAGTAGCTCTTGTCTATTCCATATTTGACTTAAGGAACTTTATCTGTGCTCATTTCAATCTCTGGTTTTATGCAGCACCCCAACTCACCTTTACCCTTAAGCAAGCATAAGTTGGTTTTCTAAATTTGAGACCCTGTTCTGTTTTGGAATTCAGTTCCTGTGTAGCCAAGTTTACATTCCGTGTATTACTGATATCTTATGATGTTTCTTTCTCTGTGTGACTTATTTCAGTTAGAATCACCGTACCTGAATCCACTCCTTATGCTGCTACGGGCCTGATGACATAGATTTCATTGCTGAGTGATACTGCATTGTACGTAAGTACCACAAGTTCTTTATCCATTTTTCACTTTCTGCGATGTTGAACTTGTACTGTAAACGAGGTTCTTGTAAACAGAGCCGTTCCAAATTTGGGGTGGCTGTGTCTTTTTGATTTTAATTTCCCTAAGCTATAGGACCATAAGTGGAAGTGCCCTAGGCTCTGTTGCTTTGTTTTTTAGATGTTTCAGGAAACACCATACACTTCTCCCGAGTGGTTGTTGGCAATTTACATCCCGCCCATCAGCATAACAAGGCTCCCAGTTCTCCATGGCCTGTCCTGCCTTTCTGGATTTTACACTTTTTTCAGATGGCCCTTTTGACCGGGGGGAAGTGAGACTTCATTGTAGTGCAGATTTCCTTTGCAAGCTTGCTTGGTTGGCCAAAAAGGGCGTATGCGTTTTTTCCTGAATATATTCAGGAAAAAACGCATACGCCCTTTTTGGCCAAGTGCATCATTGTGGACGTTCTGCCTCTTTTCCTATGCTTTCAATGCAATTCCAGTCTACCTCCTGAAATCGGTTTCCTGCAATTCTGCCCCGCTTTCAAGTCCTCTTGGCAGCCTTACTTCAGTCTATTTTTGGACGATAGCTGTCATTTATAACTCTGCAGGTTTGTGAATTACAGTGCCCCTGAGCTCCTTTCTTCAACTCGCTTTCTTGTGACCTGGCCGCAACACCGCAGGATGGCTTCAGGCCCTAATCTGGTTCCGGCACGGCACGCTGAGCCTTTGGTTATTTCCTCTTCCTGGTGGGAAATGAGAGTTAAATTTGCCCGTCCAGACACCTCCAGCTAGTCTCTCATTGGTTCTCGCTATTCCTGTTCATCTTCCGCAGAAATTGCAAACTGGGCCAAACAGGAGGTTAAAGGCGCTGACTCTCCAAGTGGGGAGAGTGTTAGTAAAGCGTCTGGAATGTTGCACCCGAGTACCAGGGGAGGAAAACTGAGACATATTTGAACACGTCTCCCGTTCACATGGTTGATCATACTTGGGTTCCACATGCATGTTTTAGCTGAAGGAAGAATACCTTAAACCTGGAGAGTTAAGACCCGTGTAAAGGGTACCATGCAATATGACTTCAAAGGGTCTTCATTTGCTCACCGAACCTCTCCAATCCTATGACTGCTGCGTTTATGCCCCTGTACACATGCTTGATTCTCTTTTGGAGACATAGCAATCCATAGGTTTTACGATACTTACTAGTCAGGTACATTCTTAGGCGTTTAATATGCGGTGTTGAGTCCATTTCGTTGAGCAAGGAGTAGCTCTTGTCTATTCCGTATTTGACTTAAGGAACTTTATGTGTGCTCATTTCAATCTCTGGTTTTATGCAGCACCCCAACTCACCTTTACCCTTAAGCAAGCATAAGTTGGTTTTCTAAATTTGAGACCCTGTTCTGTTCTGTAATTCAGTTCCTGTGTAGCCAAGTTTACATTCCGTGTATTACTGATATCTTATGATGTTTCTTTTTCTGTGTGACTTATTTCAGTTAGAATCATCGTACCTGAATCCACTCATTGTGATGCTAAGGGCCTGATGACATAGATTTCATTGCTGAGTGATATTGCTTTGTAAGTAAATACCACAACTTCTTTATCCATTTTTCACTTTCTGCGATGTTGAACTTGTACTGTAAACGAGGTTCTTGTAAACAGAGGCGTCCCAAACTTTGGGGTGGCTGTGTCTTTTTGATTTTAATTTCCCTAAGCTGTAGGACCATAAGTGGCAGTGCCCTAGGCTCTGTTGCTTTGTTTTTTAGATGTTTCAGGAAACACCATACACTTCTCCCGAGTGGTTGTTGGCAATTTACATCCCGCCCATCAGCATAACAAGGCTCCCAGTTCTCCATGGCCTGTCCTGCCTTTCTGGATTTTACACTTTTTTCAGATGGCCCTTTTGACCGGGGGGAAGTGAGACTTCATTGTAGTGCAGATTTCCTTTGCAAGCTTACTTGGTTGGCCAAAAAGGGCGTATGCGTTTTTTCCTGAATATATTCAGGAAAAAACGCATACTCCCTTTTTGGCCAAGTGCATCATTGTGGACGTTCTGCCTCTTTTCCTATGCTTTCAATGCAATTCCAGTCTACCTCCTGAAATCGGTTTCCTGCAATTCTGCCCCGTTTTCAAGTCCTCTTGGCAGCCTTACTTCAGTCTATTTTTGGACGATAGCTGTCATTTATAACTCTGCAGGTTTGTGAATTACAGTGCCCCTGAGCTCCTTTCTTCAACTCGCTTTCTTGTGACCTGGCCGCAACACCGCAGGATGGCTTCAGGCCCTAATCTGGTTCCGGCACGGCACGCTGAGCCTTTGGTTATTTCCTCTTCCTGGTGGGAAATGAGAGTTAAATTTGCCCGTCCAGACACCTCCAGCTAGTCTCTCATTGGTTCTCGCTATTCCTGTTCATCTTCCGCAGAAATTGCAAACTGGGCCAAACAGGAGGTTAAAGGCGCTGACTCTCCAAGTGGGGAGAGTGTTAGTAAAGCGTCTGGAATGTTGCACCCGAGTACCAGGGGAGGAAAACTGAGACATATTTGAACACGTCTCCCGTTCACATGGTTGATCATACTTGGGGTCCACATGCATGTTTCAGCTGAAGGAAGAATACCTTAAACCTGGAGAGTTAAGACCCGTGTAATGGGTACCATGCAATATGACTTCAAAGGGTCTTCATTTGCTCACCGAACCTCCCCTATCCTATCACTGCTGCGTTTATGCCCCTGTACACATGCTTGATTCTCTTTCGGAGACATAGCAATCCATAGGTTTTAAGATACTTACTAGTCAGGTACATTCTTAGGCGTTTAATATGCGGTGTTGAGTCCATTTCGTTGAGCAAGGAGTAGCTCTTGTCTATTCCATATTTGACTTAAGGAACTTTATCTGTGCTCATTTCAATCTCTGGTTTTATGCAGCACCCCAACTCACCTTTACCTTTAAGCAAGCAAAAGTTGGTTTTCTAAATTTGAGACCCTGTTCTGTTCTGTAATTCAGTTCCTGTGTAGCCAAGTTTACATTCCGTGTATTACTGATATCTTATGATATTTCTTTTTCTGTGTGACTTACTTCAGTTAGAATCATCATACCTGAATCCACTCATTGTGCTGCTAAGGGCCTGATGACACAGATTTCATTGCTGCGTGATATAGCTTTGTAAGTAAATACCACAACTTCTTTATCCATTTTTCACTTTCTGCGATGTTGAACTTGTACTGTAAACGAGGTTCTTGTAAACAGAGGCGTCCCAAACTTTGGGGTGGCTGTGTCTTTTTGATTTTAATTTCCCTAAGCTATAGGACCATAAGTGGCAGTGCCCTAGGCTCTGTTGCTTTGTTTTTTAGATGTTTCAGGAAACACCATACACTTCTCCCGAGTGTCTCTTGGCAATTTACATCCCGCCCATCAGCATAACAAGGCTCCCAGTTCTCCATGGCCTGTCCTGCCTTTCTGGATTTTACACTTTTTTCAGATGGCCCTTTTGACCGGGGGGAAGTGAGACTTCATTGTAGTGCAGATTTCCTTTGCAAGCTTGCTTGGTTGGCCAAAAAGGGTGTATGCGTTTTTTCCTGAATATATTCAGGAAAAAACGCATACGCCCTTTTTGGCCAAGTGCATCATTGTGGACGTTCTGCCTCTTTTCCTATGCTTTCAATGCAATTTCAGTCTACCTCCTGAAATCGGTTTCCTGCAATTCTGCCCCGCTTTCAAGTCCTCTTGGCAGCCTTACTTCAGTCTATTTTTGGACGATAGCTGTCATTTATAACTCTGCAGGTTTGTGAATTACAGTGCCCCTGAGCTCCTTTCTTCAACTCGCTTTCTTGTGACCTGGCCGCAACACCGCAGGATGGCTTCAGGCCCTAATCTGGTTCTGGCACGGCACGCTGAGCCTTTGGTTATTTCCTCCTCCTGGTGGGAAATGAGAGTTAAATTTGCCCGTCCAGACACCTCCAGCTAGCCTCTCATTGGTTCTCGCTATTCCTGTTCATCTTCCGCAGAAATTGCAAACTGTGCCAAACAGGAGGTTAAAGGCGCTGACTCACCAAGTGGGGAGAGTGTTAGTAAAGCGTCTGGAATGTTGCACCCGAGTACCAGGGGAGGAAATCTGAGACATATTTGAACACGTCTCCCGATCACATGGTTGATCATACTCTGGGTTCCACATGCATGTTTTAGCTGAAGGAAGAATACCTACAACCTGGGTAGTTGAAACCCGTGGAATGGGTACCATGCAATATGACTTCAAAGGGTCTTCATTTGCTCACCGAACCTCTCCAATCCTATCACTGCTGCGTTTATGCCCCTGTACACATGCTTGATTCTCTTTCGGAGACATAGCAATCCATAGGTTTTAAGATACTTACTAGTCAGGTACATTCTTAGGCGTTTAATATGGGGTGTTGAGTCCATTTCGTTGAGCAAGGAGTAGCTCTTGTCTATTCCATATTTGACTTAAGGAACTTTATCTGTGCTCATTTCAATCTCTGGTTTTATGCAGCACCCCAACTCACCTTTACCCTTAAGCAAGCATAAGTTGGTTTTCTAAATTTGAGACCCTGTTCTGTTCTGTAATTCAGTTCCTGTGTAGCCAAGTTTACATTCCGTGTATTACTGATATCTTATGATGTTTCTTTCTCTGTGTGACTTATTTCAGTTAGAATCATCGTACCTGAATCCACTCATTATGCTGCTACGGGCCTGATGACATAGATTTCATTGCTGAGTGATACTGCATTGTACGTAAGTACCACAAGTTCTTTATCCATTTTTCACTTTCTGCGATGTTGAACTTGTACTGTAAACGAGGTTCTTGTAAACAGAGCCGTTCCAAATTTGGGGTGGCTGTGTCTTTTTGATTTTAATTTCCCTAAGCTATAGGACCATAAGTGGAAGTGCCCTAGGCTCTGTTGCTTTGTTTTTTAGATGTTTCAGGAAACACCATACACTTCTCCCGAGTGGTTGTTGGCAATTTACATCCCGCCCATCAGCATAACAAGGCTCCCAGTTCTCCATGGCCTGTCCTGCCTTTCTGGATTTTACACTTTTTTCAGATGGCCCTTTTGACCGGGGGGAAGTGAGACTTCATTGTAGTGCAGATTTCCTTTGCAAGCTTGCTTGGTTGGCCAAAAAGGGCGTATGCGTTTTTTCCTGAATATATTCAGGAAAAAACGCATACGCCCTTTTTGGCCAAGTGCATCATTGTGGACGTTCTGTCTCTTTTCCTATGCTTTCAATGCAATTCCAGTCTACCTCCTGAAATCGGTTTCCTGCAATTCTGCCCCGCTTTCAAGTCCTCTTGGCAGCCTTACTTCAGTCTATTTTTGGACGATAGCTGTCATTTATAACTCTGCAGGTTTGTGAATTACAGTGCCCCTGAGCTCCTTTCTTCAACTCGCTTTCTTGTGACCTGGCCGCAACACCGCAGGATGGCTTCAGGCCCTAATCTGGTTCCGGCACGGCACGCTGAGCCTTTGGTTATTTCCTCTTCCTGGTGGGAAATGAGAGTTAAATTTGCCCGTCCAGACACCTCCAGCTAGTCTCTCATTGGTTCTCGCTATTCCTGTTCATCTTCCGCAGAAATTGCAAACTGGGCCAAACAGGAGGTTAAAGGCGCTGACTCTCCAAGTGGGGAGAGTGTTAGTAAAGCGTCTGGAATGTTGCACCCGAGTACCAGGGGAGGAAAACTGAGACATATTTGAACACGTCTCCCGTTCACATGGTTGATCATACTTGGGTTCCACATGCATGTTTTAGCTGAAGGAAGAATACCTTAAACCTGGAGAGTTAAGACCCGTGTAATGGGTACCATGCAATATGACTTCAAAGGGTCTTCATTTGCTCACCGAACCTCTCCAATCCTATGACTGCTGCGTTTATGCCCCTGTACACATGCTTGATTCTCTTTTGGAGACATAGCAATCCATAGGTTTTACGATACTTACTAGTCAGGTACATTCTTAGGCGTTTAATATGCGGTGTTGAGTCCATTTCGTTGAGCAAGGAGTAGCTCTTGTCTATTCCGTATTTGACTTAAGGAACTTTATGTGTGCTCATTTCAATCTCTGGTTTTATGCAGCACCCCAACTCACCTTTACACTTAAGCAAGCATAAGTTGGTTTTCTAAATTTGAGACCCTGTTCTGTTCTGTAATTCAGTTCCTGTGTAGCCAAGTTTACATTCCGTGTATTACTGATATCTTATGATGTTTCTTTTTCTGTGTGACTTATTTCAGTTAGAATCATCGTACCTGAATCCACTCATTGTGATGCTAAGGGCCTGATGACATAGATTTCATTGCTGAGTGATATTGCTTTGTAAGTAAATACCACAACTTCTTTATCCATTTTTCACTTTCTGCGATGTTGAACTTGTACTGTAAACGAGGTTCTTGTAAACAGAGGCGTCCCAAACTTTGGGGTGGCTGTGTCTTTTTGATTTTAATTTCCCTAAGCTGTAGGACCATAAGTGGCAGTGCCCTAGGCTCTGTTGCTTTGTTTTTTAGATGTTTCAGGAAACACCATACACTTCTCCCGAGTGGTTGTTGGCAATTTACATCCCGCCCATCAGCATAACAAGGCTCCCAGTTCTCCATGGCCTGTCCTGCCTTTCTGGATTTTACACTTTTTTCAGATGGCCCTTTTGACCGGGGGGAAGTGAGACTTCATTGTAGTGCAGATTTCCTTTGCAAGCTTACTTGGTTGGCCAAAAAGGGCGTATGCGTTTTTTCCTGAATATATTCAGGAAAAAACGCATACTCCCTTTTTGGCCAAGTGCATCATTGTGGACGTTCTGCCTCTTTTCCTATGCTTTCAATGCAATTCCAGTCTACCTCCTGAAATCGGTTTCCTGCAATTCTGCCCCGTTTTCAAGTCCTCTTGGCAGCCTTACTTCAGTCTATTTTTGGACGATAGCTGTCATTTATAACTCTGCAGGTTTGTGAATTACAGTGCCCCTGAGCTCCTTTCTTCAACTCGCTTTCTTGTGACCTGGCCGCAACACCGCAGGATGGCTTCAGGCCCTAATCTGGTTCCGGCACGGCACGCTGAGCCTTTGGTTATTTCCTCTTCCTGGTGGGAAATGAGAGTTAAATTTGCCCGTCCAGACACCTCCAGCTAGTCTCTCATTGGTTCTCGCTATTCCTGTTCATCTTCCGCAGAAATTGCAAACTGGGCCAAACAGGAGGTTAAAGGCGCTGACTCTCCAAGTGGGGAGAGTGTTAGTAAAGCGTCTGGAATGTTGCACCCGAGTACCAGGGGAGGAAAACTGAGACATATTTGAACACGTCTCCCGTTCACATGGTTGATCATACTTGGGGTCCACATGCATGTTTCAGCTGAAGGAAGAATACCTTAAACCTGGAGAGTTAAGACCCGTGTAATGGGTACCATGCAATATGACTTCAAAGGGTCTTCATTTGCTCACCGAACCTCCCCTATCCTATCACTGCTGCGTTTATGCCCCTGTACACATGCTTGATTCTCTTTCGGAGACATAGCAATCCATAGGTTTTAAGATACTTACTAGTCAGGTACATTCTTAGGCGTTTAATATGCGGTGTTGAGTCCATTTCGTTGAGCAAGGAGTAGCTCTTGTCTATTCCATATTTGACTTAAGGAACTTTATCTGTGCTCATTTCAATCTCTGGTTTTATGCAGCACCCCAACTCACCTTTACCTTTAAGCAAGCAAAAGTTGGTTTTCTAAATTTGAGACCCTGTTCTGTTCTGTAATTCAGTTCCTGTGTAGCCAAGTTTACATTCCGTGTATTACTGATATCTTATGATATTTCTTTTTCTGTGTGACTTACTTCAGTTAGAATCATCATACCTGAATCCACTCATTGTGCTGCTAAGGGCCTGATGACACAGATTTCATTGCTGCGTGATATAGCTTTGTAAGTAAATACCACAACTTCTTTATCCATTTTTCACTTTCTGCGATGTTGAACTTGTACTGTAAACGAGGTTCTTGTAAACAGAGGCGTCCCAAACTTTGGGGTGGCTGTGTCTTTTTGATTTTAATTTCCCTAAGCTATAGGACCATAAGTGGCAGTGCCCTAGGCTCTGTTGCTTTGTTTTTTAGATGTTTCAGGAAACACCATACACTTCTCCCGAGTGTCTGTTGGCAATTTACATCCCGCCCATCAGCATAACAAGGCTCCCAGTTCTCCATGGCCTGTCCTGCCTTTCTGGATTTTACACTTTTTTCAGATGGCCCTTTTGACCGGGGGGAAGTGAGACTTCATTGTAGTGCAGATTTCCTTTGCAAGCTTGCTTGGTTGGCCAAAAAGGGTGTATGCGTTTTTTCCTGAATATATTCAGGAAAAAACGCATACGCCCTTTTTGGCCAAGTGCATCATTGTGGACGTTCTGCCTCTTTTCCTATGCTTTCAATGCAATTTCAGTCTACCTCCTGAAATCGGTTTCCTGCAATTCTGCCCCGCTTTCAAGTCCTCTTGGCAGCCTTACTTCAGTCTATTTTTGGACGATAGCTGTCATTTATAACTCTGCAGGTTTGTGAATTACAGTGCCCCTGAGCTCCTTTCTTCAACTCGCTTTCTTGTGACCTGGCCGCAACACCGCAGGATGGCTTCAGGCCCTAATCTGGTTCTGGCACGGCACGCTGAGCCTTTGGTTATTTCCTCCTCCTGGTGGGAAATGAGAGTTAAATTTGCCCGTCCAGACACCTCCAGCTAGCCTCTCATTGGTTCTCGCTATTCCTGTTCATCTTCCGCAGAAATTGCAAACTGTGCCAAACAGGAGGTTAAAGGCGCTGACTCACCAAGTGGGGAGAGTGTTAGTAAAGCGTCTGGAATGTTGCACCCGAGTACCAGGGGAGGAAATCTGAGACATATTTGAACACGTCTCCCGATCACATGGTTGATCATACTCTGGGTTCCACATGCATGTTTTAGCTGAAGGAAGAATACCTACAACCTGGGTAGTTGAAACCCGTGGAATGGGTACCATGCAATATGACTTCAAAGGGTCTTCATTTGCTCACCGAACCTCTCCAATCCTATCACTGCTGCGTTTATGCCCCTGTACACATGCTTGATTCTCTTTCGGAGACATAGCAATCCATAGGTTTTAAGATACTTACTAGTCAGGTACATTCTTAGGCGTTTAATATGGGGTGTTGAGTCCATTTCGTTGAGCAAGGAGTAGCTCTTGTCTATTCCATATTTGACTTAAGGAACTTTATCTGTGCTCATTTCAATCTCTGGTTTTATGCAGCACCCCAACTCACCTTTCCCCTTAAGCAAGCATAAGTTGGTTTTCTAAATTTGAGACCCTGTTCTGTTCTGTAATTCAGTTCCTGTGTAGCCAAGTTTACATTCCGTGTATTACTGATATCTTATGATGTTTCTTTCTCTGTGTGACTTATTTCAGTTAGAATCATCGTACCTGAATCCACTCATTATGCTGCTACGGGCCTGATGACATAGATTTCATTGCTGAGTGATACTGCATTGTACGTAAGTACCACAAGTTCTTTATCCATTTTTCACTTTCTGCGATGTTGAACTTGTACTGTAAACGAGGTTCTTGTAAACAGAGCCGTTCCAAATTTGGGGTGGCTGTGTCTTTTTGATTTTAATTTCCCTAAGCTATAGGACCATAAGTGGAAGTGCCCTAGGCTCTGTTGCTTTGTTTTTTAGATGTTTCAGGAAACACCATACACTTCTCCCGAGTGGTTGTTGGCAATTTACATCCCGCCCATCAGCATAACAAGGCTCCCAGTTCTCCATGGCCTGTCCTGCCTTTCTGGATTTTACACTTTTTTCAGATGGCCCTTTTGACCGGGGGGAAGTGAGACTTCATTGTAGTGCAGATTTCCTTTGCAAGCTTGCTTGGTTGGCCAAAAAGGGCGTATGCGTTTTTTCCTGAATATATTCAGGAAAAAACGCATACGCCCTTTTTGGCCAAGTGCATCATTGTGGACGTTCTGCCTCTTTTCCTATGCTTTCAATGCAATTCCAGTCTACCTCCTGAAATCGGTTTCCTGCAATTCTGCCCCGCTTTCAAGTCCTCTTGGCAGCCTTACTTCAGTCTATTTTTGGACGATAGCTGTCATTTATAACTCTGCAGGTTTGTGAATTACAGTGCCCCTGAGCTCCTTTCTTCAACTCGCTTTCTTGTGACCTGGCCGCAACACCGCAGGATGGCTTCAGGCCCTAATCTGGTTCCGGCACGGCACGCTGAGCCTTTCGTTATTTCCTCTTCCTGGTGGGAAATGAGAGTTAAATTTGCCCGTCCAGACACCTCCAGCTAGTCTCTCATTGGTTCTCGCTATTCCTGTTCATCTTCCGCAGAAATTGCAAACTGGGCCAAACAGGAGGTTAAAGGCGCTGACTCTCCAAGTGGGGAGAGTGTTAGTAAAGCGTCTGGAATGTTGCACCCGAGTACCAGGGGAGGAAAACTGAGACATATTTGAACACGTCTCCCGTTCACATGGTTGATCATACTTGGGTTCCACATGCATGTTTTAGCTGAAGGAAGAATACCTTAAACCTGGAGAGTTGAGACCCGTGTAATGGGTACCATGCAATATGACTTCAAAGGGTCTTCATTTGCTCACCAAACCTCTCCAATCCTATGACTGCTGCGTTTATGCCCCTGTACACATGCTTGATTCTCTTTTGGAGACATAGCAATCCATAGGTTTTACGATACTTACTAGTCAGGTACATTCTTAGGCGTTTAATATGCGGTGTTGAGTCCATTTCGTTGAGCAAGGAGTAGCTCTTGTCTATTCCGTATTTGACTTAAGGAACTTTATGTGTGCTCATTTCAATCTCTGGTTTTATGCAGCACCCCAACTCACCTTTACCCTTAAGCAAGCATAAGTTGGTTTTCTAAATTTGAGACCCTGTTCTGTTCTGTAATTCAGTTCCTGTGTAGCCAAGTTTACATTCCGTGTATTACTGATATCTTATGATGTTTCTTTTTCTGTGTGACTTATTTCAGTTAGAATCATCGTACCTGAATCCACTCATTGTGATGCTAAGGGCCTGATGACATAGATTTCATTGCTGAGTGATATTGCTTTGTAAGTAAATACCACAACTTCTTTATCCATTTTTCACTTTCTGCGATGTTGAACTTGTACTGTAAACGAGGTTCTTGTAAACAGAGGCGTCCCAAACTTTGGGGTGGCTGTGTCTTTTTGATTTTAATTTCCCTAAGCTGTAGGACCATAAGTGGCAGTGCCCTAGGCTCTGTTGCTTTGTTTTTTAGATGTTTCAGGAAACACCATACACTTCTCCCGAGTGGTTGTTGGCAATTTACATCCCGCCCATCAGCATAACAAGGCTCCCAGTTCTCCATGGCCTGTCCTGCCTTTCTGGATTTTACACTTTTTTCAGATGGCCCTTTTGACCGGGGGGAAGTGAGACTTCATTGTAGTGCAGATTTCCTTTGCAAGCTTACTTGGTTGGCCAAAAAGGGCGTATGCGTTTTTTCCTGAATATATTCAGGAAAAAACGCATACTCCCTTTTTGGCCAAGTGCATCATTGTGGACGTTCTGCCTCTTTTCCTATGCTTTCAATGCAATTCCAGTCTACCTCCTGAAATCGGTTTCCTGCAATTCTGCCCCGTTTTCAAGTCCTCTTGGCAGCCTTACTTCAGTCTATTTTTGGACGATAGCTGTCATTTATAACTCTGCAGGTTTGTGAATTACAGTGCCCCTGAGCTCCTTTCTTCAACTCGCTTTCTTGTGACCTGGCCGCAACACCGCAGGATGGCTTCAGGCCCTAATCTGGTTCCGGCACGGCACGCTGAGCCTTTGGTTATTTCCTCTTCCTGGTGGGAAATGAGAGTTAAATTTGCCCGTCCAGACACCTCCAGCTAGTCTCTCATTGGTTCTCGCTATTCCTGTTCATCTTCCGCAGAAATTGCAAACTGGGCCAAACAGGAGGTTAAAGGCGCTGACTCTCCAAGTGGGGAGAGTGTTAGTAAAGCGTCTGGAATGTTGCACCCGAGTACCAGGGGAGGAAAACTGAGACATATTTGAACACGTCTCCCGTTCACATGGTTGATCATACTTGGGGTCCACATGCATGTTTCAGCTGAAGGAAGAATACCTTAAACCTGGAGAGTTAAGACCCGTGTAATGGGTACCATGCAATATGACTTCAAAGGGTCTTCATTTGCTCACCGAACCTCCCCTATCCTATCACTGCTGCGTTTATGCCCCTGTACACATGCTTGATTCTCTTTCGGAGACATAGCAATCCATAGGTTTTAAGATACTTACTAGTCAGGTACATTCTTAGGCGTTTAATATGCGGTGTTGAGTCCATTTCGTTGAGCAAGGAGTAGCTCTTGTCTATTCCATATTTGACTTAAGGAACTTTATCTGTGCTCATTTCAATCTCTGGTTTTATGCAGCACCCCAACTCACCTTTACCTTTAAGCAAGCAAAAGTTGGTTTTCTAAATTTGAGACCCTGTTCTGTTCTGTAATTCAGTTCCTGTGTAGCCAAGTTTACATTCCGTGTATTACTGATATCTTATGATATTTCTTTTTCTGTGTGACTTATTTCAGTTAGAATCATCGTACCTGAATCCACTCATTGTGCTGCTAAGGGCCTGATGACACAGATTTCATTGCTGCGTGATATAGCTTTGTAAGTAAATACCACAACTTCTTTATCCATTTTTCACTTTCTGCGATGTTGAACTTGTACTGTAAACGAGGTTCTTGTAAACAGAGGCGTCCCAAACTTTGGGGTGGCTGTGTCTTTCTGATTTTAATTTCCCTAAGCTATAGGACCATAAGTGGCAGTGCCCTAGGCTCTGTTGCTTTGTTTTTTAGATGTTTCAGGAAACACCATACACTTCTCCCGAGTGTCTGTTGGCAATTTACATCCCGCCCATCAGCATAACAAGGCTCCCAGTTCTCCATGGCCTGTCCTGCCTTTCTGGATTTTACACTTTTTTCAGATGGCCCTTTTGACCGGGGGGAAGTGAGACTTCATTGTAGTGCAGATTTCCTTTGCAAGCTTGCTTGGTTGGCCAAAAAGGGTGTATGCGTTTTTTCCTGAATATATTCAGGAAAAAACGCATACGCCCTTTTTGGCCAAGTGCATCATTGTGGACGTTCTGCCTCTTTTCCTATGCTTTCAATGCAATTTCAGTCTACCTCCTGAAATCGGTTTCCTGCAATTCTGCCCCGCTTTCAAGTCCTCTTGGCAGCCTTACTTCAGTCTATTTTTGGACGATAGCTGTCATTTATAACTCTGCAGGTTTGTGAATTACAGTGCCCCTGAGCTCCTTTCTTCAACTCGCTTTCTTGTGACCTGGCCGCAACACCGCAGGATGGCTTCAGGCCCTAATCTGGTTCTGGCACGGCACGCTGAGCCTTTGGTTATTTCCTCCTCCTGGTGGGAAATGAGAGTTAAATTTGCCCGTCCAGACACCTCCAGCTAGCCTCTCATTGGTTCTCGCTATTCCTGTTCATCTTCCGCAGAAATTGCAAACTGTGCCAAACAGGAGGTTAAAGGCGCTGACTCACCAAGTGGGGAGAGTGTTAGTAAAGCGTCTGGAATGTTGCACCCGAGTACCAGGGGAGGAAATCTGAGACATATTTGAACACGTCTCCCGATCACATGGTTGATCATACTCTGGGTTCCACATGCATGTTTTAGCTGAAGGAAGAATACCTACAACCTGGGTAGTTGAAACCCGTGGAATGGGTACCATGCAATATGACTTCAAAGGGTCTTCATTTGCTCACCGAACCTCTCCAATCCTATCACTGCTGCGTTTATGCCCCTGTACACATGCTTGATTCTCTTTCGGAGACATAGCAATCCATAGGTTTTAAGATACTTACTAGTCAGGTACATTCTTAGGCGTTTAATATGGGGTGTTGAGTCCATTTCGTTGAGCAAGGAGTAGCTCTTGTCTATTCCATATTTGACTTAAGGAACTTTATCTGTGCTCATTTCAATCTCTGGTTTTATGCAGCACCCCAACTCACCTTTCCCCTTAAGCAAGCATAAGTTGGTTTTCTAAATTTGAGACCCTGTTCTGTTCTGTAATTCAGTTCCTGTGTAGCCAAGTTTACATTCCGTGTATTACTGATATCTTATGATGTTTCTTTCTCTGTGTGACTTATTTCAGTTAGAATCATCGTACCTGAATCCACTCATTATGCTGCTACGGGCCTGATGACATAGATTTCATTGCTGAGTGATACTGCAATGTACGTAAGTACCACAAGTTCTTTATCCATTTTTCACTTTCTGCGATGTTGAACTTGTACTGTAAACGAGGTTCTTGTAAACAGAGCCGTTCCAAATTTGGGGTGGCTGTGTCTTTTTGATTTTAATTTCCCTAAGCTATAGGACCATAAGTGGAAGTGCCCTAGGCTCTGTTGCTTTGTTTTTTAGATGTTTCAGGAAACACCATACACTTCTCCCGAGTGGTTGTTGGCAATTTACATCCCGCCCATCAGCATAACAAGGCTCCCAGTTCTCCATGGCCTGTCCTGCCTTTCTGGATTTTACACTTTTTTCAGATGGCCCTTTTGACCGGGGGGAAGTGAGACTTCATTGTAGTGCAGATTTCCTTTGCAAGCTTGCTTGGTTGGCCAAAAAGGGCGTATGCGTTTTTTCCTGAATATATTCAGGAAAAAACGCATACGCCCTTTTTGGCCAAGTGCATCATTGTGGACGTTCTGCCTCTTTTCCTATGCTTTCAATGCAATTTCAGTCTACCTCCTGAAATCGGTTTCCTGCAATTCTGCCCCGCTTTCAAGTCCTCTTGGCAGCCTTACTTCAGTCTATTTTTGGACGATAGCTGTCATTTATAACTCTGCAGGTTTGTGAATTACAGTGCCCCTGAGCTCCTTTCTTCAACTCGCTTTCTTGTGACCTGGCCGCAACACCGCAGGATGGCTTCAGGCCCTAATCTGGTTCTGGCACGGCACGCTGAGCCTTTGGTTATTTCCTCCTCCTGGTGGGAAATGAGAGTTAAATTTGCCCGTCCAGACACCTCCAGCTAGCCTCTCATTGGTTCTCGCTATTCCTGTTCATCTTCCGCAGAAATTGCAAACTGTGCCAAACAGGAGGTTAAAGGCGCTGACTCACCAAGTGGGGAGAGTGTTAGTAAAGCGTCTGGAATGTTGCACCCGAGTACCAGGGGAGGAAATCTGAGACATATTTGAACACGTCTCCCGATCACATGGTTGATCATACTCTGGGTTCCACATGCATGTTTTAGCTGAAGGAAGAATACCTACAACCTGGGTAGTTGAAACCCGTGGAATGGGTACCATGCAATATGACTTCAAAGGGTCTTCATTTGCTCACCGAACCTCTCCAATCCTATCACTGCTGCGTTTATGCCCCTGTACACATGCTTGATTCTCTTTCGGAGACATAGCAATCCATAGGTTTTAAGATACTTACTAGTCAGGTACATTCTTAGGCGTTTAATATGGGGTGTTGAGTCCATTTCGTTGAGCAAGGAGTAGCTCTTGTCTATTCCATATTTGACTTAAGGAACTTTATCTGTGCTCATTTCAATCTCTGGTTTTATGCAGCACCCCAACTCACCTTTCCCCTTAAGCAAGCATAAGTTGGTTTTCTAAATTTGAGACCCTGTTCTGTTCTGTAATTCAGTTCCTGTGTAGCCAAGTTTACATTCCGTGTATTACTGATATCTTATGATGTTTCTTTCTCTGTGTGACTTATTTCAGTTAGAATCATCGTACCTGAATCCACTCATTATGCTGCTACGGGCCTGATGACATAGATTTCATTGCTGAGTGATACTGCATTGTACGTAAGTACCACAAGTTCTTTATCCATTTTTCACTTTCTGCGATGTTGAACTTGTACTGTAAACGAGGTTCTTGTAAACAGAGCCGTTCCAAATTTGGGGTGGCTGTGTCTTTTTGATTTTAATTTCCCTAAGCTATAGGACCATAAGTGGAAGTGCCCTAGGCTCTGTTGCTTTGTTTTTTAGATGTTTCAGGAAACACCATACACTTCTCCCGAGTGGTTGTTGGCAATTTACATCCCGCCCATCAGCATAACAAGGCTCCCAGTTCTCCATGGCCTGTCCTGCCTTTCTGTATTTTACACTTTTTTCAGATGGCCCTTTTGACTGGGGGGAAGTGAGACTTCATTGTAGTGCAGATTTCCTTTGCAAGCTTGCTTGGTTGGCCAAAAAGGGCGTATGCGTTTTTTCCTGAATATATTCAGGAAAAAACGCATACGCCCTTTTTGGCCAAGTGCATCATTGTGGACGTTCTGTCTCTTTTCCTATGCTTTCAATGCAATTCCAGTCTACCTCCTGAAATCGGTTTCCTGCAATTCTGCCCCGCTTTCAAGTCCTCTTGGCAGCCTTACTTCAGTCTATTTTTGGACGATAGCTGTCATTTATAACTCTGCAGGTTTGTGAATTACAGTGCCCCTGAGCTCCTTTCTTCAACTCGCTTTCTTGTGACCTGGCCGCAACACCGCAGGATGGCTTCAGGCCCTAATCTGGTTCCGGCACGGCACGCTGAGCCTTTGGTTA
The DNA here is from genome assembly GCF_949987515.2 of Delphinus delphis. Lineage (NCBI taxonomy): Eukaryota > Metazoa > Chordata > Mammalia > Artiodactyla > Delphinidae > Delphinus > Delphinus delphis. The sequence continues at coordinate 507,536 of NC_082685.1, read as the reverse complement.
TTTCCTCTTCCTGGTGGGAAATGAGAGTTAAATTTGCCCGTCCAGACACCTCCAGCTAGTCTCTCATTGGTTCTCGCTATTCCTGTTCATCTTCCGCAGAAATTGCAAACTGGGCCAAACAGGAGGTTAAAGGCGCTGACTCTCCAAGTGGGGAGAGTGTTAGTAAAGTGTCTGGAATGTTGCACCCGAGTACCAGGGGAGGAAAACTGAGACATATTTGAACACGTCTCCCGTTCACATGGTTGATCATACTTGGGTTCCACATGCATGTTTTAGCTGAAGGAAGAATACCTTAAACCTGGAGAGTTAAGACCCGTGTAATGGGTACCATGCAATATGACTTCAAAGGGTCTTCATTTGCTCACCGAACCTCTCCAATCCTATGACTGCTGCGTTTATGCCCCTGTACACATGCTTGATTCTCTTTTGGAGACATAGCAATCCATAGGTTTTACGATACTTACTAGTCAGGTACATTCTTAGGCGTTTAATATGCGGTGTTGAGTCCATTTCGTTGAGCAAGGAGTAGCTCTTGTCTATTCCGTATTTGACTTAAGGAACTTTATGTGTGCTCATTTCAATCTCTGGTTTTATGCAGCACCCCAACTCACCTTTACCCTTAAGCAAGCATAAGTTGGTTTTCTAAATTTGAGACCCTGTTCTGTTCTGTAATTCAGTTCCTGTGTAGCCAAGTTTACATTCCGTGTATTACTGATATCTTATGATGTTTCTTTTTCTGTGTGACTTATTTCAGTTAGAATCATCGTACCTGAATCCACTCATTGTGATGCTAAGGGCCTGATGACATAGATTTCATTGCTGAGTGATATTGCTTTGTAAGTAAATACCACAACTTCTTTATCCATTTTTCACTTTCTGCGATGTTGAACTTGTACTGTAAACGAGGTTCTTGTAAACAGAGGCGTCCCAAACTTTGGGGTGGCTGTGTCTTTTTGATTTTAATTTCCCTAAGCTGTAGGACCATAAGTGGCAGTGCCCTAGGCTCTGTTGCTTTGTTTTTTAGATGTTTCAGGAAACACCATACACTTCTCCCGAGTGGTTGTTGGCAATTTACATCCCGCCCATCAGCATAACAAGGCTCCCAGTTCTCCATGGCCTGTCCTGCCTTTCTGGATTTTACACTTTTTTCAGATGGCCCTTTTGACCGGGGGGAAGTGAGACTTCATTGTAGTGCAGATTTCCTTTGCAAGCTTACTTGGTTGGCCAAAAAGGGCGTATGCGTTTTTTCCTGAATATATTCAGGAAAAAACGCATACTCCCTTTTTGGCCAAGTGCATCATTGTGGACGTTCTGCCTCTTTTCCTATGCTTTCAATGCAATTCCAGTCTACCTCCTGAAATCGGTTTCCTGCAATTCTGCCCCGTTTTCAAGTCCTCTTGGCAGCCTTACTTCAGTCTATTTTTGGACGATAGCTGTCATTTATAACTCTGCAGGTTTGTGAATTACAGTGCCCCTGAGCTCCTTTCTTCAACTCGCTTTCTTGTGACCTGGCCGCAACACCGCAGGATGGCTTCAGGCCCTAATCTGGTTCCGGCACGGCACGCTGAGCCTTTGGTTATTTCCTCTTCCTGGTGGGAAATGAGAGTTAAATTTGCCCGTCCAGACACCTCCAGCTAGTCTCTCATTGGTTCTCGCTATTCCTGTTCATCTTCCGCAGAAATTGCAAACTGGGCCAAACAGGAGGTTAAAGGCGCTGACTCTCCAAGTGGGGAGAGTGTTAGTAAAGCGTCTGGAATGTTGCACCCGAGTACCAGGGGAGGAAAACTGAGACATATTTGAACACGTCTCCCGTTCACATGGTTGATCATACTTGGGGTCCACATGCATGTTTCAGCTGAAGGAAGAATACCTTAAACCTGGAGAGTTAAGACCCGTGTAATGGGTACCATGCAATATGACTTCAAAGGGTCTTCATTTGCTCACCGAACCTCCCCTATCCTATCACTGCTGCGTTTATGCCCCTGTACACATGCTTGATTCTCTTTCGGAGACATAGCAATCCATAGGTTTTAAGATACTTACTAGTCAGGTACATTCTTAGGCGTTTAATATGCGGTGTTGAGTCCATTTCGTTGAGCAAGGAGTAGCTCTTGTCTATTCCATATTTGACTTAAGGAACTTTATCTGTGCTCATTTCAATCTCTGGTTTTATGCAGCACCCCAACTCACCTTTACCTTTAAGCAAGCAAAAGTTGGTTTTCTAAATTTGAGACCCTGTTCTGTTCTGTAATTCAGTTCCTGTGTAGCCAAGTTTACATTCCGTGTATTACTGATATCTTATGATATTTCTTTTTCTGTGTGACTTACTTCAGTTAGAATCATCATACCTGAATCCACTCATTGTGCTGCTAAGGGCCTGATGACACAGATTTCATTGCTGCGTGATATAGCTTTGTAAGTAAATACCACAACTTCTTTATCCATTTTTCACTTTCTGCGATGTTGAACTTGTACTGTAAACGAGGTTCTTGTAAACAGAGGCGTCCCAAACTTTGGGGTGGCTGTGTCTTTTTGATTTTAATTTCCCTAAGCTATAGGACCATAAGTGGCAGTGCCCTAGGCTCTGTTGCTTTGTTTTTTAGATGTTTCAGGAAACACCATACACTTCTCCCGAGTGTCTGTTGGCAATTTACATCCCGCCCATCAGCATAACAAGGCTCCCAGTTCTCCATGGCCTGTCCTGCCTTTCTGGATTTTACACTTTTTTCAGATGGCCCTTTTGACCGGGGGGAAGTGAGACTTCATTGTAGTGCAGATTTCCTTTGCAAGCTTGCTTGGTTGGCCAAAAAGGGCGTATGCGTTTTTTCCTGAATATATTCAGGTAAAACGCATACGCCCTTTTTGGCCAAGTGCATCATTGTGGACGTTCTGCCTCTTTTCCTATGCTTTCAATGCAATTCCAGTCTACCTCCTGAAATCGGTTTCCTGCAATTCTGCCCCGCTTTCAAGTCCTCTTGGCAGCCTTACTTCAGTCTATTTTTGGACGATAGCTGTCATTTATAACTCTGCAGGTTTGTGAATTACAGTGCCCCTGAGCTCCTTTCTTCAACTCGCTTTCTTGTGACCTGGCCGCAACACCGCAGGATGGCTTCAGGCCCTAATCTGGTTCTGGCACGGCACGCTGAGCCTTTGGTTATTTCCTCCTCCTGGTGGGAAATGAGAGTTAAATTTGCCCGTCCAGACACCTCCAGCTAGCCTCTCATTGGTTCTCGCTATTCCTGTTCATCTTCCGCAGAAATTGCAAACTGTGCCAAACAGGAGGTTAAAGGCGCTGACTCACCAAGTGGGGAGAGTGTTAGTAAAGCGTCTGGAATGTTGCACCCGAGTACCAGGGGAGGAAATCTGAGACATATTTGAACACGTCTCCCGATCACATGGTTGATCATACTCTGGGTTCCACATGCATGTTTTAGCTGAAGGAAGAATACCTACAACCTGGGTAGTTGAAACCCGTGGAATGGGTACCATGCAATATGACTTCAAAGGGTCTTCATTTGCTCACCGAACCTCTCCAATCCTATCACTGCTGCGTTTATGCCCCTGTACACATGCTTGATTCTCTTTCGGAGACATAGCAATCCATAGGTTTTAAGATACTTACTAGTCAGGTACATTCTTAGGCGTTTAATATGGGGTGTTGAGTCCATTTCGTTGAGCAAGGAGTAGCTCTTGTCTATTCCATATTTGACTTAAGGAACTTTATCTGTGCTCATTTCAATCTCTGGTTTTATGCAGCACCCCAACTCACCTTTCCCCTTAAGCAAGCATAAGTTGGTTTTCTAAATTTGAGACCCTGTTCTGTTCTGTAATTCAGTTCCTGTGTAGCCAAGTTTACATTCCGTGTATTACTGATATCTTATGATGTTTCTTTCTCTGTGTGACTTATTTCAGTTAGAATCATCGTACCTGAATCCACTCATTATGCTGCTACGGGCCTGATGACATAGATTTCATTGCTGAGTGATACTGCATTGTACGTAAGTACCACAAGTTCTTTATCCATTTTTCACTTTCTGCGATGTTGAACTTGTACTGTAAACGAGGTTCTTGTAAACAGAGCCGTTCCAAATTTGGGGTGGCTGTGTCTTTTTGATTTTAATTTCCCTAAGCTATAGGACCATAAGTGGAAGTGCCCTAGGCTCTGTTGCTTTGTTTTTTAGATGTTTCAGGAAACACCATACACTTCTCCCGAGTGGTTGTTGGCAATTTACATCCCGCCCATCAGCATAACAAGGCTCCCAGTTCTCCATGGCCTGTCCTGCCTTTCTGGATTTTACACTTTTTTCAGATGGCCCTTTTGACCGGGGGGAAGTGAGACTTCATTGTAGTGCAGATTTCCTTTGCAAGCTTGCTTGGTTGGCCAAAAAGGGCGTATGCGTTTTTTCCTGAATATATTCAGGAAAAAACGCATACGCCCTTTTTGGCCAAGTGCATCATTGTGGACGTTCTGTCTCTTTTCCTATGCTTTCAATGCAATTCCAGTCTACCTCCTGAAATCGGTTTCCTGCAATTCTGCCCCGCTTTCAAGTCCTCTTGGCAGCCTTACTTCAGTCTATTTTTGGACGATAGCTGTCATTTATAACTCTGCAGGTTTGTGAATTACAGTGCCCCTGAGCTCCTTTCTTCAACTCGCTTTCTTGTGACCTGGCCGCAACACCGCAGGATGGCTTCAGGCCCTAATCTGGTTCCGGCACGGCACGCTGAGCCTTTGGTTAATTCCTCTTCCTGGTGGGAAATGAGAGTTAAATTTGCCCGTCCAGACACCTCCAGCTAGTCTCTCATTGGTTCTCGCTATTCCTGTTCATCTTCCGCAGAAATTGCAAACTGGGCCAAACAGGAGGTTAAAGGCGCTGACTCTCCAAGTGGGGAGAGTGTTAGTAAAGTGTCTGGAATGTTGCACCCGAGTACCAGGGGAGGAAAACTGAGACATATTTGAACACGTCTCCCGTTCACATGGTTGATCATACTTGGGTTCCACATGCATGTTTTAGCTGAAGGAAGAATACCTTAAACCTGGAGAGTTAAGACCCGTGTAATGGGTACCATGCAATATGACTTCAAAGGGTCTTCATTTGCTCACCGAACCTTTCCAATCCTATGACTGCTGCGTTTATGCCCCTGTACACATGCTTGATTCTCTTTTGGAGACATAGCAATCCATAGGTTTTACGATACTTACTAGTCAGGTACATTCTTAGGCGTTTAATATGCGGTGTTGAGTCCATTTCGTTGAGCAAGGAGTAGCTCTTGTCTATTCCGTATTTGACTTAAGGAACTTTATGTGTGCTCATTTCAATCTCTGGTTTTATGCAGCACCCCAACTCACCTTTACCCTTAAGCAAGCATAAGTTGGTTTTCTAAATTTGAGACCCTGTTCTGTTCTGTAATTCAGTTCCTGTGTAGCCAAGTTTACATTCCGTGTATTACTGATATCTTATGATGTTTCTTTTTCTGTGTGACTTATTTCAGTTAGAATCATCATACCTGAATCCACTCATTGTGATGCTAAGGGCCTGATGACATAGATTTCATTGCTGAGTGATATTGCTTTGTAAGTAAATACCACAACTTCTTTATCCATTTTTCACTTTCTGCGATGTTGTACTTGTACTGTAAACGAGGTTCTTGTAAACAGAGGCGTCCCAAACTTTGGGGTGGCTGTGTCTTTTTGATTTTAATTTCCCTAAGCTGTAGGACCATAAGTGGCAGAGCCCTAGGCTCTGTTGCTTTGTTTTTTAGATGTTTCAGGAAACACCATACACTTCTCCCGAGTGGTTGTTGGCAATTTACATCCCGCCCTTCAGCATAACAAGGCTCCCAGTTCTCCATGGCCTGTCCTGCCTTTCTGGATTTTACACTTTTTTCAGATGGCCGTTTTGACCGGGGGGAAGTGAGACTTCATTGTAGTGCAGATTTCCTTTGCAAGCTTACTTGGTTGGCCAAAAAGGGCGTATGCGTTTTTTCCTGAATATATTCAGGAAAAAACGCATACGCCCTTTTTGGCCAAGTGCATCATTGTGGACGTTCTGCCTCTTTTCCTATGCTTTCAATGCAATTCCAGTCTACCTCCTGAAATCGGTTTCCTGCAATTCTGCCCCTTTTTCAAGTCCTCTTGGCAGCCTTACTTCAGTCTATTTTTGGACGATAGCTGTCATTTATAACTCTGCAGGTTTGTGAATTACAGTGCCCCTGAGCTCCTTTCTTCAACTCGCTTTCTTGTGACCTGGCCGCAACACCGCAGGATGGCTTCAGGCCCTAATCTGGTTCCGGCACGGCACGCTGAGCCTTTCGTTATTTCCTCTTCCTGGTGGGAAATGAGAGTTAAATTTGCCCGTCCAGACACCTCCAGCTAGTCTCTCATTGGTTCTCGCTATTCCTGTTCATCTTCCGCAGAAATTGCAAACTGGGCCAAACAGGAGGTTAAAGGCGCTGACTCTCCAAGTGGGGAGAGTGTTAGTAAAGCGTCTGTAATGTTGCACCCGAGTACCAGGGGAGGAAAACTGAGACATATTTGAACACGTCTCCCGTTCACATGGTTGATCATACTTGGGTTCCACATGCATGTTTTAGCTGAAGGAAGAATACCTTAAACCTGGGTAGTTGAAACCCATGGAATGGGTACCATGCAATATGACTTCAAAGGGTCTTCATTTGCTCACCAAACCTCTCCAATCCTATCACTGCTGCGTTTATGCCCCTGTACACATGCTTGATTCTCTTTCGGAGACATAGCAATCCATAGGTTTTAAGATACTAACTAGTCAGGTACATTCTTAGGCGTTTAATATGGGGTGTTGAGTCCATTTCGTTGAGCAAGGAGTAGCTCTTGTCTATTCCATATTTGGCTTAAGGAACTTTATGTGTGCTCATTTCAATCTCTGGTTTTATGCAGCACCCCAACTCACCTTTACCCTTAAGCAAGCATAAGTTGGTTTTCTAAATTTGAGACCCTGTTCTGTTCTGTAATTCAGTTCCTGTGTAGCCAAGTTTACATTCCGTGTATTACTGATATCTTATGATGTTTCTTTTTCTGTGTGACTTATTTCAGTTAGAATCATCATACCTGAATCCACTCATTGTGATGCTAAGGGCCTGATGACATAGATTTCATTGCTGAGTGATATTGCTTTGTAAGTAAATACCACAACTTCTTTATCCATTTTTCACTTTCTGCGATGTTGAACTTGTACTGTAAACGAGGTTCTTGTAAACAGAGGCGTCCCAAACTTTGGGGTGGCTGTGTCTTTTTGATTTTAATTTCCCTAAACTGTAGGACCATAAGTGGCAGAGCCCTAGGCTCTGTTGCTTTGTTTTTTAGATGTTTCAGGAAACACCATACACTTCTCCCGAGTGGTTGTTGGCAATTTACATCCCGCCCTTCAGCATAACAAGGCTCCCAGTTCTCCATGGCCTGTCCTGCCTTTCTGGATTTTACACTTTTTTCAGATGGCCGTTTTGACCGGGGGGAAGTGAGACTTCATTGTAGTGCAGATTTCCTTTGCAAGCTTACTTGGTTGGCCAAAAAGGGCGTATGCGTTTTTTCCTGAATATATTCAGGAAAAAACGCATACGCCCTTTTTGGCCAAGTGCATCATTGTGGACGTTCTGCCTCTTTTCCTATGCTTTCAATGCAATTCCAGTCTACCTCCTGAAATCGGTTTCCTGCAATTCTGCCCCTTTTTCAAGTCCTCTTGGCAGCCTTACTTCAGTCTATTTTTGGACGATAGCTGTCATTTATAACTCTGCAGGTTTGTGAATTACAGTGCCCCTGAGCTCCTTTCTTCAACTCGCTTTCTTGTGACCTGGCCGCAACACCGCAGGATGGCTTCAGGCCCTAATCTGGTTCCGGCACGGCACGCTGAGCCTTTCGTTATTTCCTCTTCCTGGTGGGAAATGAGAGTTAAATTTGCCCGTCCAGACACCTCCAGCTAGTCTCTCATTGGTTCTCGCTATTCCTGTTCATCTTCCGCAGAAATTGCAAACTGGGCCAAACAGGAGGTTAAAGGCGCTGACTCTCCAAGTGGGGAGAGTGTTAGTAAAGCGTCTGTAATGTTGCACCCGAGTACCAGGGGAGGAAAACTGAGACATATTTGAACACGTCTCCCGTTCACATGGTTGATCATACTTGGGTTCCACATGCATGTTTTAGCTGAAGGAAGAATACCTTAAACCTGGGTAGTTGAAACCCATGGAATGGGTACCATGCAATATGACTTCAAAGGGTCTTCATTTGCTCACCAAACCTCTCCAATCCTATCACTGCTGCGTTTATGCCCCTGTACACATGCTTGATTCTCTTTCGGAGACATAGCAATCCATAGGTTTTAAGATACTAACTAGTCAGGTACATTCTTAGGCGTTTAATATGGGGTGTTGAGTCCATTTCGTTGAGCAAGGAGTAGCTCTTGTCTATTCCATATTTGGCTTAAGGAACTTTATCTGTGCTCATTTCAATCTCTGGTTTTATGCAGCACCCCAACTCACCTTAACCTTAAGCAAGCATAAGTTGTTTTTCTAAATTTGAGACCCTGTTCTGTTCTGTAATTCAGTTCCTGTGTAGCCAAGTTTACATTCCGTGTATTACTGATATCTTATGATGTTTCTTTTTCTGTGTGACTTATTTCAGTTAGAATCATCATACCTGAATCCACTCATTGTGCTGCTAAGGGCCTGATGACACAGATTTCATTGCTGAGTGATATTGCTTTGTAAGTGAATACCACAACTTCTTTATCCATTTTTCACTTTCTGCGATGTTGAACTTGTACTGTAAACGAGGTTCTTGTAAACAGAGCCGTTCCAAACTTTGGGGTGGCTGTGTCTTTTTGATTTTAATTTCCCTAATCTATAGGACCATAAGTGGAAGTGCCCTAGGCTCTGTTGCTTTGTTTTTTAGATGTTTCAGGAAACACCATACACTTCTCCCGAGTGGTTGTTGGCAATTTACATCCCGCCCATCAGCATAACAAGGCTCCCAGTTCTCTATGGCCTGTTGCCTTTCTGGATTTTACACTTTTTTCAGATGGCCCTTTTGACCGGGGGGAAGTGAGACTTCATTGTAGTGCAGATTTCCTTTGCAAGCTTGCTTGGTTGGCCAAAAAGGGCGTATGCGTTTTTTCCTGAATATATTCAGGAAAAAACGCATACGCCCTTTTTGGCCAAGTGCATCATTGTGGACGTTCTGCCTCTTTTCCTATGCTTTCAATGCAATTCCAGTCTACCTTCTGAAATCGGTTTCCTGCAATTCTGCCCCGCTTTCAAGTCCTCTTGGCAGCCTTACTTCAGTCTATTTTTGGACGATCGCTGTCATTTATAAGTCTGCAGGTTTGTGAATTACAGTGCCCCTGAGCTCCTTTCTTCAACTCGCTTTCTTGTGACCTGGCCGCAACACCGCAGGATGGCTTCAGGCCCTAATCTGGTTCCAGCCCGGCATGCTGAGCCTTTGGTTAATTCCTCTTCCTGGTGGGAAATGAGAGTTAAATTTGCCCGTCCAGACACCTCCAGCTAGCCTCTCATTGGTTCTCGCTATTCCTGTTCATCTTCCGCAGAAATTGCAAACTGGGCCAAACAGGAGGTTAAAGGGACTGACTCTCCAAGTGGGGAGAGTGTTAGTAAAGCGTCTGGAATGTTGCACCCGAGTACCAGGGGAGGAAAACTGAGACATATTTGAACACGTCTCCTGATCACATGGTTGATCATACTCTAGGTTCCACATGCATGTTTTAGCTGAAGGAAGAATACCTTAAACCTGGGTAGTTGAAACCCGTGGAATGGGTACCATGCAATATGACTTCAAAGGGTCTTCATTTGCTCACCGAACCTCTCCAATCCTATCACTGCTGCGTTTATGCCCCTGTACACATGCTTGATTCTCTTTCGGAGACATAGCAATCCATAGGTTTTAAGATACTTACTAGTCAGGTACATTCTTAGGCGTTTAATATGGGGTGTTGAGTCCATTTCGTTGAGCAAGGAGTAGCTCTTGTCTATTCCATATTTGGCTTAAGGAACTTTATCTGTGCTCATTTCAATCTCTGGTTTTATGCAGCACCCCCACTCACCTTTACCCTTAAGTAAGAATAAGTTGGTTTTCTAAATTTGAGTCCCTATTCTGTTCTGTAATTCAGTTCCTGTGTAGCCAAGTTTACATTCCGTGTATTACTGATATCTTATGATGTTTCTTTTTCTGTGTGACTTATTTCAGTTAGAATCATCATACCTGAATCCACTCATTGTGCTGCTAAGGGCCTGATGACACAGATTTCATTGCTGAGTGATATTGCTTTGTAAGTAAATACCACAACTTCTTTATCCATTTTTCACTTTCTGCGATGTTGAACTTGTACTGTAAACGAGGTTCTTGTAAACAGAGCCGTTCCAAACTTTGGGGTGGCTGTGTCTTTTTGATTTTAATTTCCCTAAGCTATAGGACCATAAGTGGAAGTGCCCTAGGCTCTGTTGCTTTGTTTTTTAGATGTTTCAGGAAACACCATACACTTCTCCCGAGTGTCTGTTGGCAATTTACATCCCGCCCATCAGCATAACAAGGCTCCCAGTTCTCCATGGCCTGTCCTGCCTTTCTGGATTTTACACTTTTTTCAGATGGCCCTTTTGACCGGGGGGAAGTGAGACTTCATTGTAGTGCAGATTTCCTTTGCAAGCTTGCTTGGTTGGCCAAAAAGGGCGTATGCGTTTTTTCCTGAATATATTCAGGTAAAACGCATACGCCCTTTTTGGCCAAGTGCATCATTGTGGACGTTCTGCCTCTTTTCCTATGCTTTCGATGCAATTCCAGTCTACCTCCTGAAATCGGTTTCCTGCAATTCTGCCCCGCTTTCAAGTCCTCTTGGCAGCCTTACTTCAGTCTATTTTTGGACGATAGCTGTCATTTATAACTCTGCAGGTTTGTGCATTACAGTGCCCCTGAGCTCCTTTCTTCAACTTGCTTTCTTGTGACCTGGCCGCAACACCGCAGGATGGCTTCAGGCCCTAATCTGGTTCCGGCACGGCACGCTGAGCCTTTGGTTAATTCCTCTTCCTGGTGGGAAATGAGAGTTAAATTTGCCCGTCCAGACACCTCCAGCTAGTCTCTCATTGGTTTTCGCTATTCCTGTTCATCTTCCGCAGAAATTGCAAACTGGGCCAAACAGGAGGTTAAAGGCGCTGACTCTCCAAGTGGGGAGAGTGTTAGTAAAGCGTCTGGAATGTTGCACCCGAGTACCAGGGGAGGAAAACTGAGACATATTTGAACACGTCTCCCGTTCACATGGTTGATCATACTTGGGTTCCACATGCATGTTTTAGCTGAAGGAAGAATACCTTAAACCTGGAGAGTTAAGACCCGTGTAATGGGTACCATGCAATATGACTTCAAAGGGTCTTCATTTGCTCACCGAACCTCTCCAATCCTATCACTGCTGCGTTTATGCCCCTGTACACATGCTTGATTCTCTTTCGGAGACATAGCAATCCATAGGTTTTTAAGATACTTACTAGTCAGGTACATTCTTAGGCGTTTAATATGCGGTGTTGAGTCCATTTCGTTGAGCAAGGAGTAGCTCTTGTCTATTCCATATTTGACTTAAGGAAATTTATCTGTGCTCATTTCAATCTCTGGTTTTATGCAGCACCCCAACTCACCTTTCCCCTTAAGCAAGCATAAGTTGGTTTTCTAAATTTGAGACCCTGTTCTGTTCTGTAATTCAGTTCCTGTGTAGCCAAGTTTACATTCCGTGTATTAGGGATATCTTATGATGTTTCTTTTTCTGTGTGACTTATTTCAGTTAGAATCATCGTACCTGAATCTACTCATTATGCTGCTACGGGCCTGATGACATAGATTTCATAGCTGAGTGATACTGCATTGTACGTAAGTACCACAAGTTCTTTATCCATTTTTCACTTTCTGCGATGTTGAACTTGTACTGTAAACGAGGTTCTTGTAAACAGAGCCGTTCCAAACTTTGGGGTGGCTGTGTCTTTTTGATTTTAATTTCCCTAATCTATAGGACCATAAGTGGAAGTGCCCTAGGTTCTGTTGCTTTGTTTTTTAGATGTTTCAGGAAACACCATACACTTCTCCCGAGTGGTTGTTGGCAATTTACATCCCGCCCATCAGCATAACAAGGCTCCCAGTTCTCCATGGCCTGTCCTGCCTTTCTGGATTTTACACTTTTTTCAGATGGCCCTTTTGACCGGGGGGAAGTGAGACTTCATTGTAGTGCAGATTTCCTTTGCAAGCTTGCTTGGTTGGCCAAAAAGGGCATATGCGTTTTTTCCTGAATATATTCAGGAAAAAACGCATACGCCCTTTTTGACCAAGTGCATCATTGTGGACGTTCTGCCTCTTTTCCTATGCTTTCAATGCAATTCCAGTCTACCTCCTGAAATCGGTTTCCTGCAATTCTGCCCCGCTTTCAAGTCCTCTTGGCAGCCTTACTTCAGTCTATTTTTGGACGATAGCTGTCATTTATAACTCTGCAGGTTTGTGAATTACAGTGCCCCTGAGCTCCTTTCTTCAACTCGCTTTCTTTTGAGCTGGCCGCAACACCGCAGGATGGCTTCAGGCCCTAATCTGGTTCCAGTACGGCACGCTGAGCCTTTGGTTATTTCCTCTTCCTGGTGGGAAATGAGAGTTAAATTTGCCCGTCCAGACACCTCCAGCTAGCCTCTCATTGGTTCTTGCTATTCCTGTTCATCTTCCGCAGAAATTGCAAACTGGGCCAAACAGGAGGTTAAAGGGACTGACTCTCCAAGTCGGGAGAGTGTTAGTAAAGTGTCTGGAATGTTGCACCCGAGTACCAGGGGAGGAAAACTGAGACATATTTGAACACGTCTCCCGTTCACATGGTTGATCATACTTGGGTTCCACATGCATGTTTTAGCTGAAGGAAGAATACCTTAAACCTGGAGAGTTAAGACCCGTGTAATGGGTACCATGCAATATGACTTCAAAGGGTCTTCATTTGCTCACCGAACCTCTCCAATCCTATCACTTTTGCGTTTATGCCCCTGTACACATGCTTGATTCTCTATCAGAGACATAGCAATCCATAAGTTTTTAAGATACTTACTAGTCAGGTACATTCTTAGGCGTTTAATATGCGGTGTTGAGTCCATTTCGTTGAGCAAGGAGTAGCTCTTGTCTATTCCATATTTGACTTAAGGAACTTTATCTGTGCTCATTTCAATCTCTGGTTTTATGCAGCACCCCAAGTCACCTTTACCCTTAAGCAAGCATAAGTTGGTTTTCTAAATTTGAGACCCTGTTCTGTTCTGTAATTCAGTTCCTGTGTAGCCAAGTTTACATTCCGTGTATTACTGATATCTTATGATGTTTCTTTTTCTGTGTGACTTACTTCAGTTAGAATCATCATACCTGAATCCACTCATTGTGCTGCTAAGGGCCTGATGACACAGATTTCATTGCTGAGTGATATTGCTTTGTAAGTAAATACCACAACTTCTTTATCCATTTTTCACTTTCTGCGATGTTGAACTTGTCCTGTAAACGAGGTTCTTGTAAACAGAGCCGTTCCAAACTTTGGGGTGGCTGTGTCTTTTTGATTTTAATTTCCCTAAGCTATAGGACCATAAGTGGAAGTGCCCTAGGTTCTGTTGCTTTGTTTTTTAGATGTTTCAGGAAACACCATACACTTCTCCCGAGTGGTTGTTGGCAATTTACATCCCGCCCATCAGCATAACAAGGCTCCCAGTTCTCCATGGCCTGTCCTGCCTTTCTGGATTTTACACTTTTTTCAGATGGCCCTTTTGACCGGGGGGAAGTGAGACTTCATTGTAGTGCAGATTTCCTTTGCAAGCTTGCTTGGTTGGCCAAAAAGGGCGTATGCGTTTTTTCCTGAATATATTCAGGAAAAAACGCATACGCCCTTTTTGGCCAAGTGCATCATTGTGGACGTTCTGCCTCTTTTCCTATGCTTTCAATGCAATTCCAGTCTACCTCCTGAAATCGGTTTCCTGCAATTCTGCCCCGCTTTCAAGTCCTCTTGGCAGCCTTACTTCAGTCTATTTTTGGACGATACCTGTCATTTATAACTCTGCAGGTTTGTGAATTACAGTGCCCCTGAGCTCCTTTCTTCAACTCGCTTTCTTGTGACCTGGCCGCAACACCGCAGGATGGCTTCAGGCCCTAATCTGGTTCCGGCACGGCACGCTGAGCCTTTGGTTAATTCCTCTTCCTGGTGGGAAATGAGAGTTAAATTTGCCCGTCCAGACACCTCCAGCTAGTCGCTCATTGGTTCTCGCTATTCCTATTCATCTTCCGCAGAAATTGCAAACTGGGCCAAACAGGAGGTTAAAGGGACTGACTCTCCAAGTCGGGAGAGTGTTAGTAAAGCGTCTGGAATGTTGCACCCGAGTACCAGAGTACGAAAACTGAGACATATTTGAACACGTCTCCCGATCACATGGTTGATCATACTCTAGGTTCCACATGCATGTTTTAGCTGAAGGAAGAATACCTTAAACCTGGAGAGTTGAAACCCGTGGAATGGGTACCATGCAATATGACTTCAAAGTGTCTTCATTTGCGCACCGAACCTCTCCAATCCTATCACTGCTGCGTTTATGCCCCTGTACACATGCTTGATTCTCTTTTGGAGACATAGCAATCCATAGGTTTTAAGATACTTACTAGTCAGGAACATTCTTAGGCGTTTAATATGGGGTGTTGAGTCCATTTCGTTGAGCAAGGAGTAGCTCTTGTCTATTCCATATTTGGCTTAAGGAACTTTATCTGTGCTCATTTCAATCTCTGGTTTTATGCAGCACCCCAACTCACCTTTCCCCTTAAGCAAGCATAAGTTTGTTTTCTAAATTTGAGACCCTGTTCTGTTCTGTAATTCAGTTCCTGTGTAGCCAAGTTTACATTCCGTGTATTAGTGATATCTTATGATGTTTCTTTTTCTGTGTGACTTACTTCAGTTAGAATCATCATACCTGAATCCACTCATTGTGCTGCTACGGGCCTGATGACACAGATTTCATTGCTGAGTGATATTGCTTTGTCAGTAAATACCACAACTTCTTTATCCATTTTTCACTTTCTGCGATGTTGAACTTGTACTGTAAACGAGGTTCTTGTAAACAGAGCCGTTCCAAACTTTGGGGTGGCTGTGTCTTTTTGATTTTAATTTCCCTAAGCTATAGGACCATAAGTGGAAGTGCCCTAGGTTCTGTTGCTTTGTTTTTTAGATGTTTCAGGAAACACCATACACTTCTCCCGAGTGGTTGTTGGCAATTTACATCCCGCCCATCAGCATAACAAGGCTCCCAGTTCTCCATGGCCTGTCCTGCCTTTCTGGATTTTACACTTTTTTCAGATGGCCCTTTTGACCGGGGGGAAGTGAGACTTCATTGTAGTGCAGATTTCCTTTGCAAGCTTGCTTGGTTGGCCAAAAAGGGCGTATGCGTTTTTTCCTGAATATATTCAGGAAAAAACGCATACGCCCTTTTTGGCCAAGTGCATCATTGTGGACGTTCTGCCTCTTTTCCTATGCTTTCAATGCAATTCCAGTCTACCTCCTGAAATCGGTTTCCTGCAATGCTGCCCCGCTTTCAAGTCCTCTTGGCAGCCTTACTTCAGTCTATTTTTGGACGATAGCTGTCATTTATAACTCTGCAGGTTTGTGAATTACAGTGCCCCTGAGCTCCTTTCTTCAACTCGCTTTCTTGTGACCTGGCCGCAACACCGCAGGATGGCTTCAGGCCCTAATCTGGTTCCGGTACGGCATGCTGAGCCTTTGGTTATTTCCTCTTCCTGGTGGGAAATGAGAGTTAAATTTGCCCGTCCAGACACCTCCAGCTAGCCTCTCATTGGTTCTCGCTATTCCTGTTCATCTTCCGCAGAAATTGCAAACTGGGCCAAACAGGAGGTTAAAGGCGCTGACTCTCCAAGTGGGGAGAGTGTTAGTAAAGCGTCTGGAATGTTGCACCCGAGTACCAGGGGAGGAAAACTGAGACATATTTGAACACGTCTCCCGTTCACATGGTTGATCATACTTGGGTTCCACATGCATGTTTTAGCTGAAGGAAGAATACCTAAAACCTGGGTAGTTGAAACCCGTGGAATGGGTACCATGCAATATGACTTCAAAGGGTCTTCATTTGCTCACCGAACCTCTCCAATCCTATCACTGCTGCGTTTATGCCCCTGTACACATGCTTGATTCTCTTTCGGAGACATAGCAATCCATAGGTTTTAAGATACTTACTAGTCAGGAACATTCTTAGGCGTTTAATATGCGGTGTTGAGTCCATTTCGTTGAGCAAGGAGTAGCTCTTGTCTATTCCATATTTGACTTAAGGAACTTTATCTGTGCTCATTTCAATCTCTGGTTTTATGCAGCACCCCAACTCACCTTTACCCTTAAGCAAGCATAAGTTGGTTTTCTAAATTTGAGTCCCTGTTCTGTTCTGTAATTCAGTTCCTGTGTAGCCAAGTTTACATTCCGTGTATTACTGATATCTTATGATGTTTCTTTTTCTGTGTGACTTACTTCAGTTAGAATCATCATACCTGAATCCACTCATTGTGCTGCTACGGGCCTGATGACACAGATTTCATTGCTGAGTGATATTGCTTTGTAAGTAAATACCACAACTTCTTTATCCATTTTTCACTTTCTGCGATGTTGAACTTGTACTGTAAATGAGGTTCTTGTAAACAGAGCCGTTCCAAACTTTGGGGTGGCTGTGTCTTTTTGATTTTAATTTCCCTAATCTATAGGACCATAAGTGGAAGTGCCCTAGGTTCTGTTGCTTTGTTTTTTAGATGTTTCAGGAAACACCATACACTTCTCCCGAGTGGTTGTTGGCAATTTACATCCCGCCCATCAGCATAACAAGGCTCCCAGTTCTCCATGGCCTGTCCTGCCTTTCTGGATTTTACACTTTTTTCAGATGGCCCTTTTGACCGGGGGGAAGTGAGACTTCATTGTAGTGCAGATTTCCTTTGCAAGCTTGCTTGGTTGGCCAAAAAGGGCGTATGCGTTTTTTCCTGAATATATTCAGGAAAAAACGCATACGCCCTTTTTGGCCAAGTGCATCATTGTGGACGTTCTGCCTCTTTTCCTATGCTTTCAATGCAATTCCAGTCTACCTCCTGAAATCGGTTTCCTGCAATTCTGCCCCGCTTTCAAGTCCTCTTGGCAGCCTTACTTCAGTCTATTTTTGGACGATAGCTGTCATTTATAACTCTGCAGGTTTGTGAATTACAGTGCCCCTGAGCTCCTTTCTTCAACTCGCTTTCTTGTGACCTGGCCGCAACACCGCAGGATGGCTTCAGGCCCTAATCTGGTTCCGGAACGGCACGCTGAGCCTTTGGTTATTTCCTGTTCCTGGTGGGAAATGAGAGTTAAATTTGCCCGTCCAGACACCTCCAGCTAGCCTCTCATTGGTTCTCGCTATTCCTGTTCATCTTCCGCAGAAATTGCAAACTGGGCCAAACAGGAGGTTAAAGGCGCTGACTCTCCAAGTGGGGAGAGTGTTAGTAAAGCGTCTGGAATGTTGCACCCGAGTACCAGGGGAGGAAAACTGAGACATATTTGAACACGTCTCCCGTTCACATGGTTGATCATACTTGGGTTCCACATGCATGTTTTAGCTGAAGGAAGAATACCTAAAACCTGGGTAGTTGAAACCCGTGGAATGGGTACCATGCAATATGACTTCAAAGGGTCTTCATTTGCTCACCGAACGTCTCCAATCCTATCACTGCTGCGTTTATGCCCTTGTACACATGCTTGATTCTCTTTTGGAGACATAGCAATCCATAGGTTTTAAGATACTTACTAGTCAGGAACATTCTTAGGCGTTTAATATGCGGTGGTGAGTCCATTTCGTTGAGCAAGGAGTAGCTCTTGTCTATTCCATATTTGACTTAAGGAACTTTATCTGTGCTCATTTCAATCTCTGGTTTTATGCAGCACCCCAACTCACCTTTACCCTTAAGCAAGCATAAGTTGGTTTTCTAAATTTGAGTCCCTGTTCTGTTCTGTAATTCAGTTCCTGTGTAGCCAAGTTTACATTCCGTGTATTACTGATATCTTATGATGTTTCTTTTTCTGTGTGACTTACTTCAGTTAGAATCATCATACCTGAATCCACTCATTGTGCTGCTACGGGCCTGATGACACAGATTTCTTTGCTGAGTGATATTGCTTTGTAAGTAAATACCACAACTTCTTTATCCATTTTTCACTTTCTGCGATGTTGAACTTGTACTGTAAATGAGGTTCTTGTAAACAGAGCCGTTCCAAACTTTGGGGTGGCTGTGTCTTTTTGATTTTAATTTCCCTAATCTATAGGACCATAAGTGGAAGTGCCCTAGGTTCTGTTGCTTTGTTTTTTAGATGTTTCAGGAAACACCATACACTTCTCCCGAGTGGTTGTTGGCAATTTACATCCCGCCCATCAGCATAACAAGGCTCCCAGTTCTCCATGGCCTGTCCTGCCTTTCTGGATTTTACACTTTTTTCAGATGGCCCTTTTGACCGGGGGGAAGTGAGACTTCATTGTAGTGCAGATTTCCTTTGCAAGCTTGCTTGGTTGGCCAAAAAGGGCGTATGCGTTTTTTCCTGAATATATTCAGGAAAAAACGCATACGCCCTTTTTGGCCAAGTGCATCATTGTGGACGTTCTGCCTCTTTTCCTATGCTTTCAATGCAATTCCAGTCTACCTCCTGAAATCGGTTTCCTGCAATGCTGCCCCACTTTCAAGTCCTCTTGGCAGCCTTACTTCAGTCTATTTTTGGACGATAGCTGTCATTTATAACTCTGCAGGTTTGTGAATTACAGTGCCCCTGAGCTCCTTTCTTCAACTCGCTTTCTTGTGACCTGGCCGCAACACCGCAGGATGGCTTCAGGCCCTAATCTGGTTCCGGTACGGCATGCTGAGCCTTTGGTTATTTCCTCTTCCTGGTGGGAAATGAGAGTTAAATTTGCCCGTCCAGACACCTCCAGCTAGCCTCTCATTGGTTCTCGCTATTCCTGTTCATCTTCCGCAGAAATTGCAAACTGGGCCAAACAGGAGGTTAAAGGCGCTGACTCTCCAAGTGGGGAGAGTGTTAGTAAAGCGTCTGGAATGTTGCACCCGAGTACCAGGGGAGGAAAACTGAGACATATTTGAACACGTCTCCCGTTCACATGGTTGATCATACTTGGGTTCCACATGCATGTTTTAGCTGAAGGAAGAATACCTAAAACCTGGGTAGTTGAAACCCGTGGAATGGGTACCATGCAATATGACTTCAAAGGGTCTTCATTTGCTCACCGAACCTCTCCAATCCTATCACTGCTGCGTTTATGCCCCTGTACACATGCTTGATTCTCTTTCGGAGACATAGCAATCCATAGGTTTTAAGATACTTACTAGTCAGGAACATTCTTAGGCGTTTAATATGCGGTGTTGAGTCCATTTCGTTGAGCAAGGAGTAGCTCTTGTCTATTCCATATTTGACTTAAGGAACTTTATCTGTGCTCATTTCAATCTCTGGTTTTATGCAGCACCCCAACTCACCTTTACCCTTAAGCAAGCATAAGTTGGTTTTCTAAATTTGAGTCCCTGTTCTGTTCTGTAATTCAGTTCCTGTGTAGCCAAGTTTACATTCCGTGTATTACTGATATCTTATGATGTTTCTTTTTCTGTGTGACTTACTTCAGTTAGAATCATCATACCTGAATCCACTCATTGTGCTGCTACGGGCCTGATGACACAGATTTCATTGCTGAGTGATATTGCTTTGTAAGTAAATACCACAACTTCTTTATCCATTTTTCACTTTCTGCGATGTTGAACTTGTACTGTAAATGAGGTTCTTGTAAACAGAGCCGTTCCAAACTTTGGGGTGGCTGTGTCTTTTTGATTTTAATTTCCCTAAGCTATAGGACCATAAGTGGAAGTGCCCTAGGTTCTGTTGCTTTGTTTTTTAGATGTTTCAGGAAACACCATACACTTCTCCCGAGTGGTTGTTGGCAATTTACATCCCGCCCATCAGCATAACAAGGCTCCCAGTTCTCAATGGCCTGTTGCCTTTCTGGATTTTACACTTTTTTCAGATGGCCCTTTTGACCGGGGGGAAGTGAGACTTCATTGTAGTGCAGATTTCCTTTGCAAGCTTGCTTGGTTGGCCAAAAAGGGCGTATGCGTTTTTTCCTGAATATATTCAGGAAAAAACGCATACGCCCTTTTTGGCCAAGTGCATCATTGTGGACGTTCTGCCTCTTTTCCTATGCTTTCAATGCAATTCCAGTCTACCTCCTGAAATCGGTTTCCTGCAATTCTGCCCCGCTTTCAAGTCCTCTTGGCAGCCTTACTTCAGTCTATTTTTGGACGATAGCTGTCATTTATAACTCTGCAGGTTTGTGAATTACAGTGCCCCTGAGCTCCTTTCTTCAACTCGCTTTCTTGTGACCTGGCCGCAACACCGCAGGATGGCTTCAGGCCCTAATCTGGTTCCGGAACGGCACGCTGAGCCTTTGGTTATTTCCTGTTCCTGGTGGGAAATGAGAGTTAAATTTGCCCGTCCAGACACCTCCAGCTAGCCTCTCATTGGTTCTCGCTATTCCTGTTCATCTTCCGCAGAAATTGCAAACTGGGCCAAACAGGAGGTTAAAGGCGCTGACTCTCCAAGTGGGGAGAGTGTTAGTAAAGCGTCTGGAATGTTGCACCCGAGTACCAGGGGAGGAAAACTGAGACATATTTGAACACGTCTCCCGTTCACATGGTTGATCATACTTGGGTTCCACATGCATGTTTTAGCTGAAGGAAGAATACCTAAAACCTGGGTAGTTGAAACCCGTGGAATGGGTACCATGCAATATGACTTCAAAGGGTCTTCATTTGCTCACCGAACGTCTCCAATCCTATCACTGCTGCGTTTATGCCCTTGTACACATGCTTGATTCTCTTTTGGAGACATAGCAATCCATAGGTTTTAAGATACTTACTAGTCAGGAACATTCTTAGGCGTTTAATATGCGGTGGTGAGTCCATTTCGTTGAGCAAGGAGTAGCTCTTGTCTATTCCATATTTGACTTAAGGAACTTTATCTGTGCTCATTTCAATCTCTGGTTTTATGCAGCACCCCAACTCACCTTTACCCTTAAGCAAGCATAAGTTGGTTTTCTAAATTTGAGTCCCTGTTCTGTTCTGTAATTCAGTTCCTGTGTAGCCAAGTTTACATTCCGTGTATTACTGATATCTTATGATGTTTCTTTTTCTGTGTGACTTACTTCAGTTAGAATCATCATACCTGAATCCACTCATTGTGCTGCTACGGGCCTGATGACACAGATTTCTTTGCTGAGTGATATTGCTTTGTAAGTAAATACCACAACTTCTTTATCCATTTTTCACTTTCTGCGATGTTGAACTTGTACTGTAAATGAGGTTCTTGTAAACAGAGCCGTTCCAAACTTTGGGGTGGCTGTGTCTTTTTGATTTTAATTTCCCTAATCTATAGGACCATAAGTGGAAGTGCCCTAGGTTCTGTTGCTTTGTTTTTTAGATGTTTCAGGAAACACCATACACTTCTCCCGAGTGGTTGTTGGCAATTTACATCCCGCCCATCAGCATAACAAGGCTCCCAGTTCTCCATGGCCTGTCCTGCCTTTCTGGATTTTACACTTTTTTCAGATGGCCCTTTTGACCGGGGGGAAGTGAGACTTCATTGTAGTGCAGATTTCCTTTGCAAGCTTGCTTGGTTGGCCAAAAAGGGCGTATGCGTTTTTTCCTGAATATATTCAGGAAAAAACGCATACGCCCTTTTTGGCCAAGTGCATCATTGTGGACGTTCTGCCTCTTTTCCTATGCTTTCAATGCAATTCCAGTCTACCTCCTGAAATCGGTTTCCTGCAATGCTGCCCCGCTTTCAAGTCCTCTTGGCAGCCTTACTTCAGTCTATTTTTGGACGATAGCTGTCATTTATAACTCTGCAGGTTTGTGAATTACAGTGCCCCTGAGCTCCTTTCTTCAACTCGCTTTCTTGTGACCTGGCCGCAACACCGCAGGATGGCTTCAGGCCCTAATCTGGTTCCGGAACGGCACGCTGAGCCTTTGGTTATTTCCTGTTCCTGGTGGGAAATGAGAGTTAAATTTGCCCGTCCAGACACCTCCAGCTAGCCTCTCATTGGTTCTCGCTATTCCTGTTCATCTTCCGCAGAAATTGCAAACTGGGCCAAACAGGAGGTTAAAGGCGCTGACTCTCCAAGTGGGGAGAGTGTTAGTAAAGCGTCTGGAATGTTGCACCCGAGTACCAGGGGAGGAAAACTGAGACATATTTGAACACGTCTCCCGTTCACATGGTTGATCATACTTGGGTTCCACATGCATGTTTTAGCTGAAGGAAGAATACCTAAAACCTGTGTAGTTGAAACCCGTGGAATGGGTACCATGCAATATGACTTCAAAGGGTCTTCATTTGCTCACCGAACGTCTCCAATCCTATCACTGCTGCGTTTATGCCCTTGTACACATGCTTGATTCTCTTTTGGAGACATAGCAATCCATAGGTTTTAAGATACTTACTAGTCAGGTACATTCTTAGGCGTTTAATATGCGGTGTTGAGTCCATTTCGTTGAGCAAGGAGTAGCTCTTGTCTATTCCATATTTGACTTAAGGAACTTTATCTGTGCTCATTTCAATCTCTGGTTTTATGCAGCACCCCAACTCACCTTTACCCTTAAGCAAGCATAAGTTGGTTTTCTAAATTTGAGTCCCTGTTCTGTTCTGTAATTCAGTTCCTGTGTAGCCAAGTTTACATTCCGTGTATTACTGATATCTTATGATGTTTCTTTTTCTGTGTGACTTACTTCAGTTAGAATCATCATACCTGAATCCACTCATTGTGCTGCTACGGGCCTGATGACACAGATTTCATTGCTGAGTGATATTGCTTTGTAAGTAAATACCACAACTTCTTTATCCATTTTTCACTTTCTGCGATGTTGAACTTGTACTGTAAATGAGGTTCTTGTAAACAGAGCCGTTCCAAACTTTGGGGTGGCTGTGTCTTTTTGATTTTAATTTCCCTAAGCTATAGGACCATAAGTGGAAGTGCCCTAGGTTCTGTTGCTTTGTTTTTTAGATGTTTCAGGAAACACCATACACTTCTCCCGAGTGGTTGTTGGCAATTTACATCCCGCCCATCAGCATAACAAGGCTCCCAGTTCTCCATGGCCTGTCCTGCCTTTCTGGATTTTACACTTTTTTCAGATGGCCCTTTTGACCGGGGGGAAGTGAGACTTCATTGTAGTGCAGATTTCCTTTGCAAGCTTGCTTGGTTGGCCAAAAAGGGCGTATGCGTTTTTTCCTGAATATATTCAGGAAAAAACGCATACGCCCTTTTTGGCCAAGTGCGTCATTGTGGACGTTCTGCCTCTTTTCCTATGCTTTCAATGCAATTCCAGTCTACCTCCTGAAATCGGTTTCCTGCAATTCTGCCCCGCTTTCAAGTCCTCTTGGCAGCCTTACTTCAGTCTATTTTTGGACGATAGCTGTCATTTATAACTCTGCAGGTTTGTGAATTACAGTGCCCCTGAGCTCCTTTCTTCAACTCGCTTTCTTGTGACCTGGCCGCAACACCGCAGGATGGCTTCAGGCCCTAATCTGGTTCCGGCACGGCACGCTGAGCCTTTGGTTATTTCCTCTTCCTGGTGGGAAATGAGAGTTAAATTTGCCCGTCCAGACACCTCCAGCTAGCCTCTCATTGGTTCTCGCTATTCCTGTTCATCTTCCGCAGAAATTGCAAACTGGGCCAAACAGGAGGTTAAAGGCGCTGACTCTCCAAGTGGGGAGAGTGTTAGTAAAGCGTCTGGAATGTTGCACCCGAGTACCAGGGGAGGAAAACTGAGACATATTTGAACACGTCTCCCGTTCACATGGTTGATCATACTTGGGTTCCACATGCATGTTTTAGCTGAAGGAAGAATACCTTAAACCTGGAGAGATAAGACCCGTGTAATGGGTACCATGCAATATGATTTCAAAGGGTCTTCATTTGCTCACCGAACCTCTCCAATCCTATCACTGCTGCGTTTATGCCCCTGTACACATGCTTGATTCTCTTTCGGAGACATAGCAATCCATAGGTTTTAAGATACTTACTAGTCAGGTACATTCTTAGGCGTTTAATATGCGGTGTTGAGTCCATTTCGTTGAGCAAGGAGTAGCTCTTGTCTATTCCATATTTGACTTAAGGAACTTTATCTGTGCTCATTTCAATCTCTGGTTTTATGCAGCACCCCAACTCACCTTTACCCTTAAGCAAGCATAAGTTGGTTTTCTAAATTTGAGACCCTGTTCTGTTCTGTAATTCAGTTCCTGTGTAGCCAAGTTTACATTCCGTGTATTAGTGATATCTTATGATGTTTCTTTTTCTGTGTGACTTACTTCAGTTAGAATCATCATACCTGAATCCACTCATTGTGCTGCTAAGGGCCTGATGACACAGATTTCATTGCTGAGTGATATTGCTTTGTAAGTAAATACCACAACTTCTTTATCCATTTTTCACTTTCTGCGATGTTGAACTTGTACTGTAAACGAGGTTCTTGTAAACAGAGCCATTCCAAACTTTGGGGTGGCTGTGTCTTTTTGATTTTAATTTCCCTAAGCTATAGGACCATAAGTGGAAGTGCCCTAGGTTCTGTTGCTTTGTTTTTTAGATGTTTCAGGAAACATCATACACTTCTCCCGAGTGGTTGTTGGCAATTTACATCCCGCCCATCAGCATAACAAGGCTCCCAGTTCTCCATGGCCTGTCCTGCCTTTCTGGATTTTACACTTTTTTCAGATGGCCCTTTTGACCGGGGGGAAGTGAGACTTCATTGTAGTGCAGATTTCCTTTGCAAGCTTGCTTGGTTGGCCAAAAAGGGCGTATGCGTTTTTTCCTGAATATATTCAGGAAAAAACGCATACGCCCTTTTTGGCCAAGTGCATCATTGTGGACGTTCTGCCTCTTTTCCTATGCTTTCAATGCAATTCCAGTCTACCTCCTGAAATCGGTTTCCTGCAATTCTGCCCCGCTTTCAAGTCCTCTTGGCAGCCTTACTTCAGTCTATTTTTGGACGATAGCTGTCATTTATAACTCTGCAGGTTTGTGAATTACAGTGCCCCTGAGCTCCTTTCTTCAACTCGCTTTCTTGTGACCTGGCGGCAACACCGCAGGATGGCTTCAGGCCCTAATCTGGTTCCGGCACGGCACGCTGAGTCTTTGGTTATTTCCTCTTCCTGGTGGGAAATGAGAGTTAAATTTGCCCGTCCAGACACCTCCAGCTAGCCTCTCATTGGTTCTCGCTATTCCTGTTCATCTTCCGCAGAAATTGCAAACTGGGCCAAACAGGAGGTTAAAGGCGCTGACTCTCCAAGTGGGGAGAGTGTTAGTAAAGCGTCTGGAATGTTGCACCCGAGTACCAGGGGAGGAAAACTGAGACATATTTGAACACGTCTCCCGTTCACATGGTTGATCATACTTGGGTTCCACATGCATGTTTTAGCTGAAGGAAGAATACCTAAAACCTGGGTAGTTGAAACCCGTGGAATGGGTACCATGCAATATGACTTCAAAGGGTCTTCATTTGCTCACCGAACCTCTCCAATCCTATGACTGCTGCGTTTATGCCCCTGTACACATGCTTGATTCTCTTTTGGAGACATAGCAATCCATAGGTTTTAAGATACTTACTAGTCAGGTACATTCTTAGGCGTTTAATATGCGGTGTTGAGTCCATTTCGTTGAGCAAGGAGTAGCTCTTGTCTATTCCATATTTGGCTTAAGGAACTTTATCTGTGCTCATTTCAATCTCTGGTTTTATGCAGCAACCCAACTCACCTTTCCCCTTAAGCAAGCATAAGTTGGTTTTCTAAATTTGAGACCCTGTTCTGTTTTGGAATTCAGTTGCTGTGTAGCCAAGTTTACATTCCGTGTATTACTGATATCTTATGATGTTTCTTTCTCTGTGTGACTTATTTCAGTTAGAATCAGCGTACCTGAATCTACTCATTATGCTGCTACGGGCCTGATGACATAGATTTCATTGCTGAGTGATACTGCATTGTACGTAAGTACCACAAGTTCTTTATCCATTTTTCACTTTCTGCGATGTTGAACTTGTACTGTAAACGAGGTTCTTGTAAACAGAGCCGTTCCAAATTTGGGGTGGCTGTGTCTTTTTGATTTTAATTTCCCTAAGCTATAGGACCATAAGTGGAAGTGCCCTAGGCTCTGTTGCTTTGTTTTTTAGATGTTTCAGGAAACACCATACACTTCTCCCGAGTGGTTGTTGGCAATTTACATCCCGCCCATCAGCATAACAAGGCTCCCAGTTCTCCATGGCCTGTCCTGCCTTTCTGGATTTTACACTTTTTTCAGATGGCCCTTTTGACCGGGGGGAAGTGAGACTTCATTGTAGTGCAGATTTCCTTTGCAAGCTTGCTTGGTTGGCCAAAAAGGGCGTATGCGTTTTTTCCTGAATATATTCAGGAAAAAACGCATACGCCCTTTTTGGCCAAGTGCATCATTGTGGACGTTCTGCCTCTTTTCCTATGCTTTCAATGCAATTCCAGTCTACCTCCTGAAATCGGTTTCCTGCAATTCTGCCCCGCTTTCAAGTCCTCTTGGCAGCCTTACTTCAGTCTATTTTTGGACGATAGCTGTCATTTATAACTCTGCAGGTTTGTGAATTACAGTGCCCCTGAGCTCCTTTCTTCAACTCGCTTTCTTGTGACCTGGCCGCAACACCGCAGGATGGCTTCAGACCTAATCTGGTTCCGGCACGGCACGCTGAGCCTTTGGTTAATTCCTCTTCCTGGTGGGAAATGAGAGTTAAATTTTCCCGTCCAGACACCTCCAGCTAGCCTCTCATTGGTTCTCGCTATTCCTGTTCATCTTCCGCAGAAATTGCAAACTGGGCCAAACAGGAGGTTAAAGGGACTGACTCTCCAAGTCGGGAGAGTGTTAGTAAAGCGTCTGGAATGTTGCACCCAAGTACCAGGGTACGAAAACTGAGACATATTTGAACACGTCTCCCGATCACATGGTTGATCATACTCTAGGTTCCACATGCATGTTTTAGCTGAAGGAAGAATACCTTAAACCTGGGTAGTTGAAACCCGTGGAATGGGTACCATGCAATATGACTTCAAAGGGTCTTCATTTGCTCACCGAACCTCTCCAATCCTATCACTGCTGCGTTTATGCCCCTGTACACATGCTTGATTCTCTTTTGGAGACATAGCAATCCATAGGTTTTAAGATACTTACTAGTCAGGAACATTCTTAGGCGTTTAATATGGGGTGTTGAGTCCATTTCGTTGAGCAAGGAGTAGCTCTTGTCTATTCCATATTTGGCTTAAGGAACTTTATCTGTGCTCATTTCAATCTCTGGTTTTATGCAGCACCCCAACTCACCTTCACCCTTAAGCAAGCATAAGTTGGTTTTCTAAATTTGAGACCCTGTTCTGTTCTGTAATTCAGTTCCTGTGTAGGCAAGTTTACATTCCGTGTATTAGTGATATCTTATGATGTTTCTTTTTCTGTGTGACTTATTTCAGTTAGAATCATCATACCTGAATCCACTCATTGCGATGCTAAGGGCCTGATGACACAGATTTCATTGCTGAGTGATATTGCTTTGTAAGTGAATACCACAACTTCTTTATCCATTTTTCCCTTTCTGCGATGTTGAACTTGTACTGTAAACGAGGTTCTTGTAAACAGAGCCGTTCCAAACTTTGGGGTGGCTGTGTCTTTTTGATTTTAATTTCCCTAAGCTATAGGACCATAAGTGGAAGTGCCCTAGGCTCTGTTGCTTTGTTTTTTAGATGTTTCAGGAAACACCATACACTTCTCCCAAGTGTCTGTTGGCAATTTACATCCCGCCCATCAGCATAACAAGGCTCCCAGTTCTCAATGGCCTGTTGCCTTTCTGGATTTTACACTTTTTTCAGATGGCCCTTTTGACCGGGGGGAAGTGAGACTTCATTGTAGTGCAGATTTCCTTTGCAAGCTTGCTTGGTTGGCCAAAAAGGGCGTATGCGTTTTTTCCTGAATATATTCAGGAAAAAACGCATACGCCCTTTTTGGCCAAGTGCATCATTGTGGACGTTCTGCCTCTTTTCCTATGCTTTCAATGCAATTCCAGTCTACCTCCTGAAATCGGTTTCCTGCAATTCTGCCCCGCTTTCAAGTCCTCTTGGCAGCCTTACTTCAGTCTATTTTTGGACGATAGCTGTCATTTATAACTCTGCAGGTTTGTGAATTACAGTGCCCCTGAGCTCCTTTCTTCAACTCGCTTTCTTGTGACCTGGCCGCAACACCGCAGGATGGCTTCAGGCCCTAATCTGGTTCCGGCCCGGCATGCTGAGCCTTTGGTTAATTCCTCTTCCTGGTGGGAAATGAGAGTTAAATTTGCCCGTCCAGACACCTCCAGCTAGCCTCTCATTGGTTCTCGCTATTCCTGTTCATCTTCCGCAGAAATTGCAAACTGGGCCAAACAGGAGGTTAAAGGGACTGACTCTCCAAGTCGGGAGAGTGTTAGTAAAGCGTCTGGAATGTTGCACCCGAGTACCAGGGGAGGAAAACTGAGACATATTTGAACACGTCTCCCGTTCACATGGTTGATCATACTCTGGGTTCCACATGCATGTTTAAGCTGAAGGAAGAATACCTTAAACCTGGAGAGTTGAGACCCGTGTAATGGGTACCATGCAATATAACATCAAAGGGTCTTCATTTGCTCACCGAACCTCTCCAATCCTATCACTGCTGTGTTTATTCCCCTGTACACACGCTTGATTCTCTTTTGGAGACATAGCAATCCATAGGTTTTAAGATACTTACTAGTCAGGTACATTCTTTGGGGTTACTATGGGGTTTTGAGTCCATTTCGTTGAGCAAGGAGTAGCTCTTGTCTATTCCATATTTGGCTTAAGGAACTTTATCTGTGCTCATTTCAATCTCTGGTTTTATGCAGCACCCCAACTCACCTTTACCCTTAAGCAAGCATAAGTTGGTTTTCTAAATTTGAGTCCCTGTTCTGTTCTGTAATTCAGTTCCTGTGTAGCCAAGTTTACATTCCGTGTATTACTGATATCTTATGATGTTTCTTTTTCTGTGTGACTTACTTCAGTTAGAATCATCATACCTGAATCCACTCATTGTGCTGCTCCGGGCCTGATGACACAGATTTCATTGCTGAGTGATATTGCTTTGTAAGTAAATACCACAACTTCTTTATCCATTTTTCACTTTCTGCGATGTTGAACTTGTACTGTAAACGAGGTTCTTGAAAACAGAGCCGTTCCAAACTTTGGGGTGGCTGTGTCTTTTTGATTTTAATTTCCCTAAGCTATAGGACCATAAGTGGAAGTGCCCTAGGTTCTGTTGCTTTGTTTTTTAGATGTTTCAGGAAACACCATACACTTCTCCCGAGTGGTTGTTGGCAATTTACATCCCGCCCATCAGCATAACAAGGCTCCCAGTTCTCCATGGCCTGTCCTGCCTTTCTGGATTTTACACTTTTTTCAGATGGCCCTTTTGACCGGGGGGAAGTGAGACTTCATTGTAGTGCAGATTTCCTTTGCAAGCTTGCTTGGTTGGCCAAAAAGGGCGTATGCGTTTTTTCCTGAATATATTCAGGAAAAAACGCATACGCCCTTTTTGGCCAAGTGCATCATTGTGGGCGTTCTGCCTCTTTTCCTATGCTTTCAATGCAATTCCAGTCTACCTCTTGAAATCGGTTTCCTGCAATTCGGCCCCGCTTTCAAGTCCTCTTGGCAGCCTTACTTCAGTCTATTTTTGGACGATAGCTGTCATTTATAACTCTGCAGGTTTGTGAATTACAGTGCCCCTGAGCTACTTTCTTTAACTCGCTTTCTTGTGACCTGGCCGCAACACCGCAGGATGGCTTCAGGCCCTAATCTGGTTCCGGCACGGCACGCTGAGCCTTTGGTTATTTCCTCTTCCTGGTGGGAAATGAGAGTTAAATTTGCCCGTCCAGACACCTCCAGCTAGCCTCTCATTGGTTCTCGCTATTCCTGTTCATCTTCCGCAGAAATTGCAAACTGGGCCAAACAGGAGTTTAAAGTGACTGACTCTCCCAGTGGGGAGAGTGTTAGTAAAGCGTCTGGAATGTTGCACCCGAGTACCAGGGGAGGAAAACTGAGACATATTTGAACACGTCTCCCGTTCACATGGTTGATCATACTTGGGTTCCACATGCATGTTTTAGCTGAAGGAAGAATACCTTAAACCTGGAGAGTTAAGACCCGTGTAATGGGTACCATGCAATATGACTTCAAAGGGTCTTCATTTGCTCACCGAACCTCTCCAATCCTATCACTGCTGCGTTTATGCCCCTGTACACATGCTTGATTCTCTTTCGGAGACATAGCAATCCATAGGTTTTTAAGATACTTACTAGTCAGGTACATTCTTAGGCATTTAATATGCGGTGTTGAGTCCATTTCGTTGAGCAAGGAGTAGCTCTTGTCTATTCCATATTTGACTTAAGGAACTTTATCTGTGCTCATTTCAATCTCTGGTTTTATGCAGCACCCCAACTCACCTTTACCCTTAAGCAAGCATAAGTTGGTTTTCTAAATTTGAGACCCTGTTCTGTTCTGTAATTCAGTTCCTGTGTAGCCAAGTTTACATTCCGTGTATTACTGATATCTTATGATGTTTCTTTTTCTGTGTGACTTACTTCAGTTAGAATCATCATACCTGAATCCACTCATTGTGCTGCTAAGGGCCTGATGACACAGATTTCATTGCTGAGTGATATTGCTTTGTAAGTAAATACCACAACTTCTTTATCCATTTTTCACTTTCTGCGATGTTGAACTTGTACTGTAAACGAGGTTCTTGTAAACAGAGCCATTCCAAACTTTGGGGTGGCTGTGTCTTTTTGATTTTAATTTCCCTAAGCTATAGGACCATAAGTGGAAGTGCCCTAGGTTCTGTTGCTTTGTTTTTTAGATGTTTCAGGAAACACCATACACTTCTCCCGAGTGTCTGTTGGCAATTTACATCCCGCCCATCAGCATAACAAGGCTCCCAGTTCTCCATGGCCTGTCCTGCCTTTCTGGATTTTACACTTTTTTCAGATGGCCCTTTTGACCGGGGGGAAGTGAGACTTCATTGTAGTGCAGATTTCCTTTGCAAGCTTGCTTGGTTGGCCAAAAAGGGCGTATGCGTTTTTTCCTGAATATATTCAGGAAAAAACGCATACGCCCTTTTTGGCCAAGTGCATCATTGTGGACGTTCTGCCTCTTTTCCTATGCTTTCAATGCAATTCCAGTCTACCTCCTGAAATCGGTTTCCTGCAATTCTGCCCCGCTTTCAAGTCCTCTTGGCAGCCTTACTTCAGTCTATTTTTGGACGATAGCTGTCATTTATAACTCTGCAGGTTTGTGAATTACAGTGCCCCTGAGCTCCTTTCTTCAACTCGCTTTCTTGTGACCTGGCCGCAACACCGCAGGATGGCTTCAGACCTAATCTGGTTCCGGCACGGCACGCTGAGCCTTTGGTTAATTCCTCTTCCTGGTGGGAAATGAGAGTTAAATTTTCCCGTCCAGACACCTCCAGCTAGCCTCTCATTGGTTCTCGCTATTCCTGTTCATCTTCCGCAGAAATTGCAAACTGGGCCAAACAGGAGGTTAAAGGGACTGACTCTCCAAGTCGGGAGAGTGTTAGTAAAGCGTCTGGAATGTTGCACCCAAGTACCAGGGTACGAAAACTGAGACATATTAAAACACGTCTCCCGATCACATGGTTGATCATACTCTAGGTTCCACATGCATGTTTTAGCTGAAGGAAGAATACCTTAAACCTGGGTAGTTGAAACCCGTGGAATGGGTACCATGCAATATGACTTCAAAGGGTCTTCATTTGCTCACCGAACCTCTCCAATCCTATCACTGCTGCATTTATGCCCCTGTACACATGCTTGATTCTCTTTTGGAGACATAGCAATCCATAGGTTTTAAGATACTTACTAGTCAGGAACATTCTTAGGCGTTTAATATGGGGTGTTGAGTCCATTTCGTTGAGCAAGGAGTAGCTCTTGTCTATTCCATATTTGGCTTAAGGAACTTTATCTGTGCTCATTTCAATCTCTGGTTTTATGCAGCACCCCAACTCACCTTTACCCTTAAGCAAGCATAAGTTGGTTTTCTAAATTTGAGACCCTGTTCTGTTCTGTAATTCAGTTCCTGTGTAGGCAAGTTTACATTCCGTGTATTAGTGATATCTTATGATGTTTCTTTTTCTGTGTGACTTATTTCAGTTAGAATCATCATACCTGAATCCACTCATTGCGATGCTAAGGGCCTGATGACACAGATTTCATTGCTGAGTGATATTGCTTTGTAAGTGAATACCACAACTTCTTTATCCATTTTTCCCTTTCTGCGATGTTGAACTTGTACTGTAAACGAGGTTCTTGTAAACAGAGCCGTTCCAAACTTTGGGGTGGCTGTGTCTTTTTGATTTTAATTTCCCTAAGCTATAGGACCATAAGTGGAAGTGCCCTAGGTTCTGTTGCTTTGTTTTTTAGATGTTTCAGGAAATACCATACACTTCTCCCGAGTGGTTGTTGGCAATTTACATCCCGCCCATCAGCATAACAAGGCTCCCAGTTCTCAATGGCCTGTTGCCTTTCTGGATTTTACACTTTTTTCAGATGGCCCTTTTGACCGGGGGGAAGTGAGACTTCATTGTAGTGCAGATTTCCTTTGCAAGCTTGCTTGGTTGGCCAAAAAGGGCGTATGCGTTTTTTCCTGAATATATTCAGGAAAAAACGCATACGCCCTTTTTGGCCAAATGCATCATTGTGGACGTTCTGCCTCTTTTCCTATGCTTTCAATGCAATTCCAGTCTACCTCCTGAAATCGGTTTCCTGCAATTCTGCCCCGCTTTCAAGTCCTCTTGGCAGCCTTACTTCAGTCTATTTTTGGACGATAGCTGTCATTTATAACTCTGCAGGTTTGTGAATTACAGTGCCCCTGAGCTCCTTTCTTCAACTCGCTTTCTTGTGACCTGGCCGCAACACCGCAGGATGGCTTCAGGCCCTAATCTGGTTCCGGCCCGGCATGCTGAGCCTTTGGTTAATTCCTCTTCCTGGTGGGAAATGAGAGTTAAATTTGCCCGTCCAGACACCTCCAGCTAGCCTCTCATTGCTTCTCGCTATTCCTGTTCATCTTCCGCAGAAATTGCAAACTGGGCCAAACAGGAGGTTAAAGGGACTGACTCTCCAAGTCGGGAGAGTGTTAGTAAAGCGTCTGGAATGTTGCACCCGAGTACCAGGGGAGGAAAACTGAGACATATTTGAACACGTCTCCCGTTCACATGGTTGATCATACTCTGGGTTCCACATGCATGTTTAAGCTGAAGGAAGAATACCTTAAACCTGGAGAGTTGAGACCCGTGTAATGGGTACCATGCAATATAACTTCAAAGGGTCTTCATTTGCTCACCGAACCTCTCCAATCCTATCACTGCTGTGTTTATTCCCCTGTACACACGCTTGATTCTCTTTTGGAGACATAGCAATCCATAGGTTTTAAGATACTTACTAGTCAGGTACATTCTTTGGGGTTACTATGGGGTTTTGAGTCCATTTCGTTGAGCAAGGAGTAGCTCTTGTCTATTCCATATTTGACTTAAGGAACTTTATCTGTGCTCATTTCAATCTCTGGTTTTATGCAGCACCCCAACTCACCTTTACCCTTAAGCAAGCATAAGTTGGTTTTCTAAATTTGAGACCCTGTTCTGTTCTGTAATTCAGTTCCTGTGTAGCCAAGTTTACATTCCGTGTATTACTGATATCTTATGATGTTTCTTTTTCTGTGTGACTTACTTCAGTTAGAATCATCATACCTGAATCCACTCATTGTGCTGCTAAGGGCCTGATGACACAGATTTCATTGCTGAGTGATATTGCTTTGTAAGTAAATACCACAACTTCTTTATCCATTTTTCACTTTCTGCGATGTTGAACTTGTACTGTAAACGAGGTTCTTGTAAACAGAGCCATTCCAAACTTTGGGGTGGCTGTGTCTTTTTGATTTTAATTTCCCTAAGCTATAGGACCATAAGTGGAAGTGCCCTAGGTTCTGTTGCTTTGTTTTTTAGATGTTTCAGGAAACACCATACACTTCTCCCGAGTGGTTGTTGGCAATTTACATCCCGCCCATCAGCATAACAAGGCTCCCAGTTCTCCATGGCCTGTCCTGCCTTTCTGGATTTTACACTTTTTTCAGATGGCCCTTTTGACCGGGGGGAAGTGAGACTTCATTGTAGTGCAGATTTCCTTTGCAAGCTTGCTTGGTTGGCCAAAAAGGGCGTATGCGTTTTTTCCTGAATATATTCAGGAAAAAACGCATACGCCCTTTTTGGCCAAGTGCATCATTGTGGACGTTCTGCCTCTTTTCCTATGCTTTCAATGCAATTCCAGTCTACCTCCTGAAATCGGTTTCCTGCAATTCTGCCCCGCTTTCAAGTCCTCTTGGCAGCCTTACTTCAGTCTATTTTTGGATGATAGCTGTCATTTATAACTCTGCAGGTTTGTGAATTACAGTGCCCCTGAGCTCCTTTCTTCAACTCGCTTTCTTGTGACCTGGCGGCAACACCGCAGGATGGCTTCAGGCCCTAATCTGGTTCCGGCACGGCATGCTGAGCCTTTGGTTATTTCCTCTTCCTGGTGGGAAATGAGAGTTAAATTTGCCCGTCCAGACACCTCCAGCTAGCCTCTCATTGGTTCTCGCTATTCCTGTTCATCTTCCGCAGAAATTGCAAACTGGGCCAAACAGGAGGTTAAAGGCGCTGACTCTCCAAGTGGGGAGAGTGTTAGTAAAGCGTCTGGAATGTTGCACCCGAGTACCAGGGGAGGAAAACTGAGACATATTTGAACACGTCTCCCGTTCACATGGTTGATCATACTTGGGTTCCACATGCATGTTTTAGCTGAAGGAAGAATACCTTAAACCTGGGTAGTTGAAACCCGTGGAATGGGTACCATGCAATATGACTTCAAAGGGTTTTCATTTGCTCACCGAACCTCTCCAATCCTATGACTGCTGCGTTTATGCCCCTGTACACATGCTTGATTCTCTTTTGGAGACATAGCAATCCATAGGTTTTAAGATACTTACTAGTCAGGTACATTCTTAGGCGTTTAATATGGGGTGTTGAGTCCATTTCGTTGAGCAAGGAGTAGCTCTTGTCTATTCCATATTTGGCTTAAGGAACTTTATCTGTGCTCATTTCAATCTCTGGTTTTATGCAGCAACCCAACTCACCTTTCCCCTTAAGCAAGCATAAGTTGGTTTTCTAAATTTGAGACCCTGTTCTGTTTTGGAATTCAGTTGCTGTGTAGCCAAGTTTACATTCCGTGTATTACTGATATCTTATGATGTTTCTTTCTCTGTGTGACTTATTTCAGTTAGAATCATCGTACCTGAATCTACTCATTATGCTGCTACGGGCCTGATGACATAGATTTCATTGCTGAGTGATACTGCATTGTACGTAAGTACCACAAGTTCTTTATCCATTTTTCACTTTCTGCAATGTTGAACTTGTACTGTAAACGAGGTTCTTGTAAACAGAGCCGTTCCAAATTTGGGGTGGCTGTGTCTTTTTGATTTTAATTTCCCTAAGCTATAGGACCATAAGTGGAAGTGCCCTAGGCTCTGTTGCTTTGTTTTTTAGATGTTTCAGGAAACACCATACACTTCTCCCGAGTGGTTGTTGGCAATTTACATCCCGCCCATCAGCATAACAAGGCTCCCAGTTCTCCATGGCCTGTCCTGCCTTTCTGGATTTTACACTTTTTTCAGATGGCCCTTTTGACCGGGGGGAAGTGAGACTTCATTGTAGTGCAGATTTCCTTTGCAAGCTTGCTTGGTTGGCCAAAAAGGGCGTATGCGTTTTTTCCTGAATATATTCAGGAAAAAACGCATACGCCCTTTTTGGCCAAGTGCATCATTGTGGACGTTCTGCCTCTTTTCCTATGCTTTCAATGCAATTCCAGTCTACCTCCTGAAATCGGTTTCCTGCAATTCTGCCCCGCTTTCAAGTCCTCTTGGCAGCCTTACTTCAGTCTATTTTTGGACGATAGCTGTCATTTATAACTCTGCAGGTTTGTGAATTACAGTGCCCCTGAGCTCCTTTCTTCAACTCGCTTTCTTGTGACCTGGCCGCAACACCGCAGGATGGCTTCAGACCTAATCTGGTTCCGGCACGGCACGCTGAGCCTTTGGTTAATTCCTCTTCCTGGTGGGAAATGAGAGTTAAATTTTCCCGTCCAGACACCTCCAGCTAGCCTCTCATTGGTTCTCGCTATTCCTGTTCATCTTCCGCAGAAATTGCAAACTGGGCCAAACAGGAGGTTAAAGGGACTGACTCTCCAAGTCGGGAGAGTGTTAGTAAAGCGTCTGGAATGTTGCACCCAAGTACCAGGGTACGAAAACTGAGACATATTTGAACACGTCTCCCGATCACATGGTTGATCATACTTGGGTTCCACATGCATGTTTTAGCTGAAGGAAGAATACCTTAAACCTGGGTAGTTGAAACCCGTGGAATGGGTACCATGCAATATGACTTCAAAGGGTCTTCATTTGCTCACCGAACCTCTCCAATCCTATCACTGCTGCGTTTATGCCCCTGTACACATGCTTGATTCTCTTTTGGAGACATAGCAATCCATAGGTTTTAAGATACTTACTAGTCAGGAACATTCTTAGGCGTTTAATATGGGGTGTTGAGTCCATTTCGTTGAGCAAGGAGTAGCTCTTGTCTATTCCATATTTGGCTTAAGGAACTTTATCTGTGCTCATTTCAATCTCTGGTTTTATGCAGCACCCCAACTCACCTTTACCCTTAAGCAAGCATAAGTTGGTTTTCTAAATTTGAGACCCTGTTCTGTTCTGTAATTCAGTTCCTGTGTAGGCAAGTTTACATTCCGTGTATTAGTGATATCTTATGATGTTTCTTTTTCTGTGTGACTTATTTCAGTTAGAATCATCATACCTGAATCCACTCATTGCGATGCTAAGGGCCTGATGACACAGATTTCATTGCTGAGTGATATTGCTTTGTAAGTGAATACCACAACTTCTTTATCCATTTTTCCCTTTCTGCGATGTTGAACTTGTACTGTAAACGAGGTTCTTGTAAACAGAGCCGTTCCAAACTTTGGGGTGGCTGTGTCTTTTTGATTTTAATTTCCCTAAGCTATAGGACCATAAGTGGAAGTGCCCTAGGCTCTGTTGCTTTGTTTTTTAGATGTTTCAGGAAACACCATACACTTCTCCCAAGTGTCTGTTGGCAATTTACATCCCGCCCATCAGCATAACAAGGCTCCCAGTTCTCAATGGCCTGTTGCCTTTCTGGATTTTACACTTTTTTCAGATGGCCCTTTTGACCGGGGGGAAGTGAGACTTCATTGTAGTGCAGATTTCCTTTGCAAGCTTGCTTGGTTGGCCAAAAAGGGCGTATGCGTTTTTTCCTGAATATATTCAGGAAAAAACGCATACGCCCTTTTTGGCCAAGTGCATCATTGTGGACGTTCTGCCTCTTTTCCTATGCTTTCAATGCAATTCCAGTCTACCTCCTG
Organism: Delphinus delphis; assembly: GCF_949987515.2. NCBI lineage: Eukaryota > Metazoa > Chordata > Mammalia > Artiodactyla > Delphinidae > Delphinus > Delphinus delphis. The sequence goes on along the minus strand of NC_082685.1, from coordinate 469,873 downwards.
AAATCGGTTTCCTGCAATTCTGCCCCGCTTTCAAGTCCTCTTGGCAGCCTTACTTCAGTCTATTTTTGGACGATAGCTGTCATTTATAACTCTGCAGGTTTGTGAATTACAGTGCCCCTGAGCTCCTTTCTTCAACTCGCTTTCTTGTGACCTGGCCGCAACACCGCAGGATGGCTTCAGGCCCTAATCTGGTTCCGGCCCGGCATGCTGAGCCTTTGGTTAATTCCTCTTCCTGGTGGGAAATGAGAGTTAAATTTGCCCGTCCAGACACCTCCAGCTAGCCTCTCATTGGTTCTCGCTATTCCTGTTCATCTTCCGCAGAAATTGCAAAGTGGGCCAAACAGGAGGTTAAAGTGACTGACTCTCCAAGTGGGGAGAGTGTTAGTAAAGCGTCTGGAATGTTGCACCCGAGTACCAGGGGAGGAAAACTGAGACATATTTGAACACGTCTCCCGTTCACATGGTTGATCATACTTGGGTTCCACATGCATGTTTTAGCTGAAGGAAGAATACCTTAAACCTGGAGAGTTAAGACCCGTGTAATGGGTACCATGCAATATGACTTCAAAGGGTCTTCATTTGCTCACCGAACCTCTCCAATCCTATCACTGCTGCGTTTATGCCCCTGTACACATGCTTGATTCTCTTTCGGAGACGTAGCAATCCATAGGTTTTTAAGATACTTACTAGTCAGGTACATTCTTAGGCATTTAATATGCGGTGTTGAGTCCATTTCGTTGAGCAAGGAGTAGCTCTTGTCTATTCCATATTTGGCTTAAGGAACTTTATCTGTGCTCATTTCAATCTCTGGTTTTATGCAGCACCCCAACTCACCTTTACCCTTAAGCAAGCATAAGTTGGTTTTCTAAATTTGAGACCCTGTTCTGTTCTGTAATTCAGTTCCTGTGTAGCCAAGTTTACATTCCGTGTATTACTGATATCTTATGATGTTTCTTTTTCTGTGTGACTTACTTCAGTTAGAATCATCATACCTGAATCCACTCATTGTGCTGCTAAGGGCCTGATGACACAGATTTCATTGCTGAGTGATATTGCTTTGTAAGTAAATACCACAACTTCTTTATCCATTTTTCACTTTCTGCGATGTTGAACTTGTACTGTAAACGAGGTTCTTGTAAACAGAGCCGTTCCAAACTTTGGGGTGGCTGTGTCTTTTTGATTTTAATTTCCCTAAGCTATAGGACCATAAGTGGAAGTGCCCTAGGTTCTGTTGCTTTGTTTTTTAGATGTTTCAGGAAACACCATACACTTCTCCCGAGTGGTTGTTGGCAATTTACATCCCGCCCATCAGCATAACAAGGCTCCCAGTTCTCCATGGCCTGTCCTGCCTTTCTGGATTTTACACTTTTTTCAGATGGCCCTTTTGACCGGGGGGAAGTGAGACTTCATTGTAGTGCAGATTTCCTTTGCAAGCTTGCTTGGTTGGCCAAAAAGGGCGTATGCGTTTTTTCCTGAATATATTCAGGAAAAAACGCATACGCCCTTTTTGGCCAAGTGCATCATTGTGGACGTTCTGCCTCTTTTCCTATGCTTTCACTGCAATTCCAGTCTACCTCCTGAAATCGGTTTCCTGCAATTCTGCCCCGCTTTCAAGTCCTCTTGGCAGCCTTACTTCAGTCTATTTTTGGACGATAGCTGTCATTTATAACTCTGCAGGTTTGTGAATTACAGTGCCCCTGAGCTCCTTTCTTCAACTCGCTTTCTTGTGACCTGGCCGCAACACCGCAGGATGGCTTCAGGACCTAATCTGGTTCCGGCACGGCATGCTGAGCCTTTGGTTAATTCCTCTTCCTGGTGGGAAATGAGAGTTAAATTTGCCCGTCCAGACACCTCCAGCTAGCCTCTCATTGGTTCTCGCTACTCCTGTTCATCTTCCGCAGAAATTGCAAACTGGGCCAAACAGGAGGTTAAAGGGACTGACTCTCCAAGTCGGGAGAGTGTTAGTAAAGCGTCTGGAATGTTGCACCCAAGTACCAGGGTACGAAAACTGAGACATATTTGAACACGTCTCCCGATCACATGGTTGATCATGCTCTAGGTTCCACATGCATGTTTTAGCTGAAGGAAGAATACCTTAAACCTGGGTAGTTGAAACCCGTGGAATGGGTACCATGCAATATGACTTCAAAGGGTCTTCATTTGCTCACCGAACCTCTCCAATCCTATCACTGCTGCGTTTATGCCCCTGTACACATGCTTGATTCTCTTTTGGAGACATAGCAATCCATAGGTTTTAAGATACTTACTAGTCAGGAACATTCTTAGGCGTTTAATATGGGGTGTTGAGTCCATTTCGTTGAGCAAGGAGTAGCTCTTGTCTATTCCATATTTGGCTTAAGGAACTTTATCTGTGCTCATTTCAATCTCTGGTTTTATGCAGCACCCCAACTCACCTTTACCCTTAAGCAAGCATAAGTTGGTTTTCTAAATTTGAGACCCTGTTCTGTTCTGTAATTCAGTTCCTGTGTAGCCAAGTTTACATTCCGTGTATTAGTGATATCTTATGATGTTTCTTTTTCTGTGTGACTTATTTCAGTTAGAATCATCATACCTGAATCCAGTCATTGCGATGCTAAGGGCCTGATGACATAGATTTCATTGCTGAGTGATATTGCTTTGTAAGTGAATACCACAACTTCTTTATCCATTTTTCACTTTCTGCGATGTTGAACTTGTACTGTAAACGAGGTTCTTGTAAACAGAGCCGTTCCAAACTTTGGGGTGGCTGTGTCTTTTTGATTTTAATTTCCCTAAGCTATAGGACCATAAGTGGAAGTGCCCTAGGCTCTGTTGCTTTGTTTTTTAGATGTTTCAGGAAACACCATACACTTCTCCCAAGTGTCTGTTGGCAATTTACATCCCGCCCATCAGCATAACAAGGCTCCCAGTTCTCAATGGCCTGTTGCCTTTCTGGATTTTACACTTTTTTCAGATGGCCCTTTTGACCGGGGGGAAGTGAGACTTCATTGTAGTGCAGATTTCCTTTGCAAGCTTGCTTGGTTGGCCAAAAAGGGCGTATGCGTTTTTTCCTGAATATATTCAGGAAAAAACGCATACGCCCTTTTTGGCCAAGTGCATCATTGTGGACGTTCTGCCTCTTTTCCTATGCTTTCAATGCAATTCCAGTCTACCTCCTGAAATCGGTTTCCTGCAATTCTGCCCCGCTTTCAAGTCCTCTTGGCAGCCTTACTTCAGTCTATTTTTGGACGATAGCTGTCATTTATAACTCTGCAGGTTTGTGAATTACAGTGCCCCTGAGCTCCTTTCTTCAACTCGCTTTCTTGTGACCTGGCCGCAACACCGCCGGATGGCTTCAGGCCCTAATCTGGTTCCGGCCCGGCATGCTGAGCCTTTGGTTAATTCCTCTTCCTGGTGGGAAATGAGAGTTAAATTTGCCCGTCCAGACACCTCCAGCTAGCCTCTCATTGGTTCTCGCTATTCCTGTTCATCTTCCGCAGAAATTGCAAACTGGGCCAAACAGGAGGTTAAAGGGACTGACTCTCCAAGTCGGGAGAGTGTTAGTAAAGCGTCTGGAATGTTGCACCCGAGTACCAGGGGAGGAAAACTGAGACATATTTGAACACATCTCCCGTTCACATGGTTGATCATACTCTGTGTTCCACATGCATGTTTAAGCTGAAGGAAGAATACCTTAAACCTGGAGAGTTGAGACCCGTGTAATGGGTACCATGCAATATAACTTCAAAGGGTCTTCATTTGCTCACCGAACCTCTCCAATCCTATCACTGCTGTGTTTATTCCCCTGTACACACGCTTGATTCTCTTTTGGAGACATAGCAATCCATAGGTTTTAAGATACTTACTAGTCAGGTACATTCTTTGGCGTTTAATATGGGGTTTTGAGTCCATTTCTTTGAGCAAGGAGTAGCTCTTGTCTATTCCATATTTGACTTAAGGAACTTTATCTGTGCTCATTTCAATCTCTGGTTTTATGCAGCACCCCAACTCACCTTTACCCTTAAGCAAGCATAAGTTGGTTTACTAAATTTGAGACCCTGTTCTGTTCTGTAATTCAGTTCCTGTGTAACCAAGTTTACATTCCGTGTATTACTGATATCTTATGATGTTTCTTTTTCTGTGTGACTTACTTCAGTTAGAATCATCATACCTGAATCCACTCATTGTGCTGCTACGGGCCTGATGACACAGATTTCATTGCTGAGTGATATTGCTTTGTAAGTAAATACCACAACTTCTTTATCCATTTTTCACTTTCTGCGATGTTGAACTTGTACTGTAAACGAGGTTCTTGTAAACAGAGCCGTTCCAAACTTTGGGGTGGCTGTGTCTTTTTGATTTTAATTTCCCTAAGCTATAGGACCATAAGTGGAAGTGCCCTAGGTTCTGTTGCTTTGTTTTTTAGATGTTTCAGGAAACACCATACACTTCTCCCGAGTGGTTGTTGGCAATTTACATCCCGCCCATCAGCATAACAAGGCTCCCAGTTCTCCATGGCCTGTCCTGCCTTTCTGGATTTTACACTTTTTTCAGATGGCCCTTTTGACCGGGGGGAAGTGAGACTTCATTGTAGTGCAGATTTCCTTTGCAAGCTTGCTTGGTTGGCCAAAAAGGGCGTATGCGTTTTTTCCTGAATATATTCAGGAAAAAACGCATACGCCCTTTTTGGCCAAGTGCATCATTGTGGACGTTCTGCCTCTTTTCCTATGCTTTCAATGCAATTCCAGTCTACCTCCTGAAATCGGTTTCCTGCAATTCTGCCCCGCTTTCAAGTCCTGTTGGCAGCCTTACTTCAGTCTATTTTTGGACGATAGCTGTCATTTATAACTCTGCAGGTTTGTGAATTACAGTGCCCCTGAGCTCCTTTCTTCAACTCGCTTTCTTGTGACCTGGCCGCCACACCGCAGGATGGCTTCAGGCCCTAATCTGGTTCCGGCACGGCACGCTGAGCCTTTGGTTATTTCCTCTTCCTGGTGGGAAATGAGAGTTAAATTTGCCCGTCCAGACACCTCCAGCTAGCCTCTCATTGGTTCTCACTATTCCTGTTCATCTTCCGCAGAAATTGCAAACTGGGCCAAACAGGAGGTTAAAGGCGCTGACTCTCCAAGTGGGGAGAGTGTTAGTAAAGCGTCTGGAATGTTGCACCCGAGTACCAGGGGAGGAAAACTGAGACATATTTGAACACGTCTCCCGTTCACATGGTTGATCATACTTGGGTTCCACATGCATGTTTTAGCTGAAGGAAGAATACCTTAAACCTGGAGAGTTAAGACCCGTGTAATGGGTACCATGCAATATGACTTCAAAGGGTCTTCATTTGCTCACCGAACCTCTCCAATCCTATCACTGCTGCGTTTATGCCCCTGTACACATGCTTGATTCTCTTTCGGAGACATAGCAATCCATAGGTTTTTAAGATACTTACTAGTCAGGTACATTCTTAGGCGTTTAATATGCGGTGTTGAGTCCATTTCGTTGAGCAAGGAGTAGCTCTTGTCTATTCCATATTTGACTTAAGGAACTTTATCTGTGCTCATTTCAATCTCTGGTTTTATGCAGCACCCCAACTCACCTTTACCCTTAAGCAAGCATAAGTTGGTTTTCTAAATTTGAGACCCTGTTCTGTTCTGTAATTCAGTTCCTGTGTAGCCAAGTTTACATTCCGTGTATTACTGATATCTTATGATGTTTCTTTTTCTGTGTGACTTACTTCAGTTAGAATCATCATACCTGAATCCACTCATTGTGCTGCTAAGGGCCTGATGACACAGATTTCATTGCTGAGTGATATTGCTTTGTAAGTAAATACCACAACTTCTTTATCCATTTTTCACTTTCTACGATGTTGAACTTGTACTGTAAACGAGGTTCTTGTAAACAGAGCCGTTCCAAACTTTGGGGTGGCTGTGTCTTTTTGATTTTAATTTCCCTAAGCTATAGGACCATAAGTGGAAGTGCCCTAGGCTCTGTTGCTTTGTTTTTTAGATGTTTCAGGAAACACCATACACTTCTCCCGAGTGGTTGTTGGCAATTTACATCCCGCCCATCAGCATAACAAGGCTCCCAGTTCTCCATGGCCTGTCCTGCCTTTCTGGATTTTACACTTTTTTCAGATGGCCCTTTTGACCGGGGGGAAGTGAGACTTCATTGTAGTGCAGATTTCCTTTGCAAGCTTGCTTGGTTGGCCAAAAAGGGCGTATGCGTTTTTTCCTGAATATATTCAGGAAAAAACGCATACGCCCTTTTTGGCCAAGTGCATCATTGTGGACGTTCTGCCTCTTTTCCTATGCTTTCAATGCAATTCCAGTCTACCTCCTGAAATCGGTTTCCTGCAATTCTGCCCCGCTTTCAAGTCCTCTTGGCAGCCTTACTTCAGTATATTTTTGGACGATAGCTGTCATTTATAACTCTGCAGGTTTGTGAATTACAGTGCCCCTGAGCTCCTTTGTTCAACTCGCTTTCTTTTGAGCTGGCCGCAACACCGCAGGATGGCTTCAGGCCCTAATCTGGTTCCGGTACGGCACGCTGAGCCTTTGGTTATTTCCTCTTCCTGGTGGGAAATGAGAGTTAAATTTGCCCGTCCAGACACCTCCAGCTAGCCTCTCATTGGTTCTCGCTATTCCTGTTCATCTTCCGCAGAAATTGCAAACTGGGCCAAACAGGAGGTTAAAGGCGCTGACTCTCCAAGTGGGGAGAGTGTTAGTAAAGCGTCTGGAATGTTGCACCCGAGTACCAGGGGAGGAAAACTGAGACATATTTGAACACGTCTCCCGTTCACATGGTTGATCATACTTGGGTTCCACATGCATGTTTTAGCTGAAGGAAGAATACCTAAAACCTGGGTAGTTGAAACCCGTGGAATGGGTACCATGCAATATGACTTCAAAGGGTCTTCATTTGCTCACCGAACCTCTCCAATCCTATCACTGCTGCGTTTATGCCCCTGTACACATGCTTGATTCTCTTTTGGAGACATAGCAATCCATAGGTTTTAAGATACTTACTAGTCAGGAACATTCTTAGGCGTTTAATATGGGGTGTTGAGTCCATTTCGTTGAGCAAGGAGTAGCTCTTGTCTATTCCATATTTGGCTTAAGGAACTTTATCTGTGCTCATTTCAATCTCTGGTTTTATGCAGCACCCCAACTCACCTTTACCCTTAAGCAAGCATAAGTTGGTTTTCTAAATTTGAGACCCTGTTCTGTTCTGTAATTCAGTTCCTGTGTAGGCAAGTTTACATTCCGTGTATTAGTGATATCTTATGATGTTTCTTTTTCTGTGTGACTTATTTCAGTTAGAATCATCATACCTGAATCCAGTCATTGCGATGCTAAGGGCCTGATGACATAGATTTCATTGCTGAGTGATATTGCTTTGTAAGTGAATACCACAACTTCTTTATCCATTTTTCACTTTCTGCGATGTTGAACTTGTACTGTAAACGAGGTTCTTGTAAACAGAGCCGTTCCAAACTTTGGGGTGGCTGTGTCTTTTTGATTTTAATTTCCCTAAGCTATAGGACCATAAGTGGAAGTGCCCTAGGCTCTGTTGCTTTGTTTTTTAGATGTTTCAGGAAACACCATACACTTCTCCCAAGTGTCTGTTGGCAATTTACATCCCGCCCATCAGCATAACAAGGCTCCCAGTTCTCAATGGCCTGTTGCCTTTCTGGATTTTACACTTTTTTCAGATGGCCCTTTTGACCGGGGGGAAGTGAGACTTCATTGTAGTGCAGATTTCCTTTGCAAGCTTGCTTGGTTGGCCAAAAAGGGCGTATGCGTTTTTTCCTGAATATATTCAGGAAAAAACGCATACGCCCTTTTTGGCCAAGTGCATCATTGTGGACGTTCTGCCTCTTTTCCTATGCTTTCAATGCAATTCCAGTCTACCTCCTGAAATCGGTTTCCTGCAATTCTGCCCCACTTTCAAGTCCTCTTGGCAGCCTTACTTCAGTCTATTTTTGGACGATAGCTGTCATTTATAACTCTGCAGGTTTGTGAATTACAGTGCCCCTGAGCTCCTTTCTTCAACTCGCTTTCTTGTGACCTGGCCGCAACACCGCAGGATGGCTTCAGGCCCTAATCTGGTTCCGGCCCGGCATGCTGAGCCTTTGGTTAATTCCTCTTCCTGGTGGGAAATGAGAGTTAAATTTGCCCGTCCAGACACCTCCAGCTTGCCTCTCATTGGTTCTCGCTATTCCTGTTCATCTTCCGCAGAAATTGCAAACTGGGCCAAACAGGAGGTTAAAGGGACTGACTCTCCAAGTCGGGAGAGTGTTAGTAAAGCGTCTGGAATGTTGCACCCGAGTACCAGGGGAGGAAAACTGAGACATATTTGAACACGTCTCCCGTTCACATGGTTGATCATACTCTGGGTTCCACATGCATGTTTTAGCTGAAGGAAGAATACCTTAAACCTGGAGAGTTGAGACCCGTGTAATGGGTACCATGCAATATGACTTCAAAGGGTCTTCATTTGCTCACCGAACCTCTCCAATCCTATCACTGCTGCGTTTATGCCCCTGTACACATGCTTGATTCTCTTTCGGAGACATAGCAATCCATAGGTTTTAAGATACTTACTAGTCAGGTACATTCTTAGGCGTTTAATATGCGGTGTTGAGTCCATTTCATTGAGCAAGGAGTAGCTCTTGTCTATTCCATATTTGACTTAAGGAACTTTATCTGTGCTCATTTCAATCTCTGGTTTTATGCAGCACCCCAACTCACCTTTACCCTTAAGCAAGCATAAGTTGGTTTTCTAAATTTGAGACCCTGTTCTGTTTTGGAATTCAGTTCCTGTGTAGCCAAGTTTACATTCCGTGTATTACTGATATCTTATGATGTTTCTTTTTCTGTGTGACTTATTTCAGTTAGAATCATCGTACCTGAATCTACTCATTATGCTGCTACGTGCCTGATGACATAGATTTCATTGCTGAGTGATACTGCATTGTACGTAAGTACCACAAGTTCTTTATCCATTTTTCACTTTCTGCGATGTTGAACTTGTACTGTAAACGAGGTTCTTGTAAACAGAGCCGTTCCAAACTTTGGGGTGGCTGTGTCTTTTTGATTTTAATTTCCCTAAGCTATAGGACCATAAGTGGAAGTGCCCTAGGCTCTGTTGCTTTGTTTTTTAGATGTTTCAGGAAACACCATACACTTCTCCCGAGTGGTTGTTGGCAATTTACATCCCGCCCATCAGCATAACAAGGCTCCCAGTTCTCCATGGCCTGTCCTGCCTTTCTGGATTTTACACTTTTTTCAGATGGCCCTTTTGACCGGGGGGAAGTGAGACTTCATTGTAGTGCAGATTTCCTTTGCAAGCTTGCTTGGTTGGCCAAAAAGGGCGTATGCGTTTTTTCCTGAATATATTCAGGAAAAAACGCATACGCCCTTTTTGGCCAAGTGCATCATTGTGGACGTTCTGCCTCTTTTCCTATGCTTTCAATGCAATTCCAGTCTACCTCCTGAAATCGGTTTCCTGCAATTCTGCCCCGCTTTCAAGTCCTCTTGGCAGCCTTACTTCAGTATATTTTTGGACGATAGCTGTCATTTATAACTCTGCAGGTTTGTGAATTACAGTGCCCCTGAGCTCCTTTGTTCAACTCGCTTTCTTTTGAGCTGGCCGCAACACCGCAGGATGGCTTCAGGCCCTAATCTGGTTCCGGTACGGCACGCTGAGCCTTTGGTTATTTCCTCTTCCTGGTGGGAAATGAGAGTTAAATTTGCCCGTCCAGACACCTCCAGCTAGCCTCTCATTGGTTCTCGCTATTCCTGTTCATCTTCCGCAGAAATTGCAAACTGGGCCAAACAGGAGGTTAAAGGCGCTGACTCTCCAAGTGGGGAGAGTGTTAGTAAAGCGTCTGGAATGTTGCACCCGAGTACCAGGGGAGGAAAACTGAGACATATTTGAACACGTCTCCCGTTCACATGGTTGATCATACTTGGGTTCCACATGCATGTTTTAGCTGAAGGAAGAATACCTAAAACCTGGGTAGTTGAAACCCGTGGAATGGGTACCATGCAATATGACTTCAAAGGGTCTTCATTTGCTCACCGAACCTCTCCAATCCTATCACTGCTGCGTTTATGCCCCTGTACACATGCTTGATTCTCTTTTGGAGACATAGCAATCCATAGGTTTTAAGATACTTACTAGTCAGGAACATTCTTAGGCGTTTAATATGGGGTGTTGAGTCCATTTCGTTGAGCAAGGAGTAGCTCTTGTCTATTCCATATTTGGCTTAAGGAACTTTATCTGTGCTCATTTCAATCTCTGGTTTTATGCAGCACCCCAACTCACCTTTACCCTTAAGCAAGCATAAGTTGGTTTTCTAAATTTGAGTCCCTGTTCTGTTCTGTAATTCAGTTCCTGTGTAGGCAAGTTTACATTCCGTGTATTAGTGATATCTTATGATGTTTCTTTTTCTGTGTGACTTATTTCAGTTAGAATCATCATACCTGAATCCAGTCATTGCGATGCTAAGGGCCTGATGACATAGATTTCATTGCTGAGTGATATTGCTTTGTAAGTGAATACCACAACTTCTTTATCCATTTTTCACTTTCTGCGATGTTGAACTTGTACTGTAAACGAGGTTCTTGTAAACAGAGCCGTTCCAAACTTTGGGGTGGCTGTGTCTTTTTGATTTTAATTTCCCTAAGCTATAGGACCATAAGTGGAAGTGCCCTAGGCTCTGTTGCTTTGTTTTTTAGATGTTTCAGGAAACACCATACACTTCTCCCAAGTGTCTGTTGGCAATTTACATCCCGCCCATCAGCATAACAAGGCTCCCAGTTCTCCATGGCCTGTTGCCTTTCTGGATTTTACACTTTTTTCAGATGGCCCTTTTGACCGGGGGGAAGTGAGACTTCATTGTAGTGCAGATTTCCTTTGCAAGCTTGCTTGGTTGGCCAAAAAGGGCGTATGCGTTTTTTCCTGAATATATTCAGGAAAAAACGCATACGCCCTTTTTGGCCAAGTGCATCATTGTGGACGTTCTGCCTCTTTTCCTATGCTTTCAATGCAATTCCAGTCTACCTCGTGAAATCGGTTTCCTGCAATTCTGCCCCACTTTCAAGTCCTCTTGGCAGCCTTACTTCAGTCTATTTTTGGACGATAGCTGTCATTTATAACTCTGCAGGTTTGTGAATTACAGTGCCCCTGAGCTCCTTTCTTCAACTCGCTTTCTTGTGACCTGGCCGCAACACCGCAGGATGGCTTCAGGCCCTAATCTGGTTCCGGCCCGGCATGCTGAGCCTTTGGTTAATTCCTCTTCCTGGTGGGAAATGAGAGTTAAATTTGCCCGTCCAGACACCTCCAGCTTGCCTCTCATTGGTTCTCGCTATTCCTGTTCATCTTCCGCAGAAATTGCAAACTGGGCCAAACAGGAGGTTAAAGGGACTGACTCTCCAAGTCGGGAGAGTGTTAGTAAAGCGTCTGGAATGTTGCACCCGAGTACCAGGGGAGGAAAACTGAGACATATTTGAACACGTCTCCCGTTCACATGGTTGATCATACTCTGGGTTCCACATGCATGTTTTAGCTGAAGGAAGAATACCTTAAACCTGGAGAGTTGAGACCCGTGTAATGGGTACCATGCAATATGACTTCAAAGGGTCTTCATTTGCTCACCGAACCTCTCCAATCCTATCACTGCTGCGTTTATGCCCCTGTACACATGCTTGATTCTCTTTCGGAGACATAGCAATCCATAGGTTTTAAGATACTTACTAGTCAGGTACATTCTTAGGCGTTTAATATGCGGTGTTGAGTCCATTTCATTGAGCAAGGAGTAGCTCTTGTCTATTCCATATTTGACTTAAGGAACTTTATCTGTGCTCATTTCAATCTCTGGTTTTATGCAGCACCCCAACTCACCTTTACCCTTAAGCAAGCATAAGTTGGTTTTCTAAATTTGAGACCCTGTTCTGTTTTGGAATTCAGTTCCTGTGTAGCCAAGTTTACATTCCGTGTATTACTGATATCTTATGATGTTTCTTTTTCTGTGTGACTTATTTCAGTTAGAATCATCGTACCTGAATCTACTCATTATGCTGCTACGTGCCTGATGACATAGATTTCATTGCTGAGTGATACTGCATTGTACGTAAGTACCACAAGTTCTTTATCCATTTTTCACTTTCTGCGATGTTGAACTTGTACTGTAAACGAGGTTCTTGTAAACAGAGCCGTTCCAAACTTTGGGGTGGCTGTGTCTTTTTGATTTTAATTTCCCTAAGCTATAGGACCATAAGTGGAAGTGCCCTAGGCTCTGTTGCTTTGTTTTTTAGATGTTTCAGGAAACACCATACACTTCTCCCGAGTGGTTGTTGGCAATTTACATCCCGCCCATCAGCATAACAAGGCTCCCAGTTCTCCATGGCCTGTCCTGCCTTTCTGGATTTTACACTTTTTTCAGATGGCCCTTTTGACCGGGGGGAAGTGAGATTTCATTGTAGTGCAGATTTCCTTTGCAAGCTTGCTTGGTTGGCCAAAAAGGGCGTATGCGTTTTTTCCTGAATATATTCAGGAAAAAACGCATATGCCCTTTTTGGCCAAGTGCATCATTGTGGACGTTCTGCCTCTTTTCCTATGCTTTCAATGCAATTCCAGTCTACCTCCTGAAATCGGTTTCCTGCAATTCTGCCCCGCATTCAAGTCCTCTTGGCAGCCTTACTTCAGTCTATTTTTGGACGATAGCTGTCATTTATAACTCTGCAGGTTTGTGCATTACAGTGCCCCTGAGCTCCTTTCTTCAACTTGCTTTCTTGTGACCTGGCCGCAACACCGCAGGATGGCTTCAGGACCTAATCTGGTTCCGGCACGGCACGCTGAGCCTTTGGTTATTTCCTCTTCCTGGTGGGAAATGAGAGTTAAATTTGCCCGTCCAGACACCTCCAGCTAGCCTCTCATTGGTTCTCGCTATTCCTGTTCATCTTCCGCAGAAATTGCAAACTGGGCCAAACAGGAGGTTAAAGGGACTGACTCTCCAAGTGGGGAGAGTGTTAGTAAAGCGTCTGGAATGTTGCACCCAAGTACCAGGGTACGAAAACTGAGACATATTTGAACACGTCTCCCGATCACATGGTTGATCATACTCTAGGTTCCACATGCATGTTTTAGCTGAAGGAAGAATACCTTAAACCTGGGTAGTTGAAACCCGTGGAATGGGTACCATGCAATATGACTTCAAAGGGTCTTCATTTGCTCACCGAACCTCTCCAATCCTATCACTGCTGCGTTTATGCCCCTGTACACATGCTTGATTCTCTTTTGGAGACATAGCAATCCATAGGTTTTAAGATACTTACTAGTCAGGTACATTCTTTGGGGTTTAATATGGGGTTTTGAGTCCATTTCTTTGAGCAAGGAGTAGCTCTTGTCTATTCCATATTTGACTTAAGGAACTTTATCTGTGCTCATTTCAATCTCTGGTTTTATGCAGCACCCCAACTCACCTTTACCCTTAAGCAAGCATAAGTTGGTTTACTAAATTTGAGACCCTGTTCTGTTCTGTAATTCAGTTCCTGTGTAACCAAGTTTACATTCCGTGTATTACTGATATCTTATGATGTTTCTTTTTCTGTGTGACTTACTTCAGTTAGAATCATCATACCTGAATCCACTCATTGTGCTGCTAAGGGCCTGATGACACAGATTTCATTGCTGAGTGATATTGCTTTGTAAGTAAATACCACAACTTCTTTATCCATTTTTCACTTTCTGCGATGTTGAACTTGTACTGTAAACGAGGTTCTTGTAAACAGAGCCGTTCCAAACTTTGGGGTGGCTGTGTCTTTTTGATTTTAATTTCCCTAAGCTATAGGACCATAAGTGGAAGTGCCCTAGGTTCTGTTGCTTTGTTTTTTAGATGTTTCAGGAAACACCATACACTTCTCCCGAGTGGTTGTTGGCAATTTACATCCCGCCCATCAGCATAACAAGGCTCCCAGTTCTCCATGGCCTGTCCTGCCTTTCTGGATTTTACACTTTTTTCAGATGGCCCTTTTGACCGGGGGGAAGTGAGACTTCATTGTAGTGCAGATTTCCTTTGCAAGCTTGCTTGGTTGGCCAAAAAGGGCGTATGCGTTTTTTCCTGAATATATTCAGGAAAAAACGCATACGCCCTTTTTGGCCAAGTGCATCATTGTGGACGTTCTGCCTCTTTTCCTATGCTTTCAATGCAATTCCAGTCTACCTCCTGAAATCGGTTTCCTGCAATTCTGCCCCGCATTCAAGTCCTCTTGGCAGCCTTCCTTCAGTCTATTTTTGGACGATAGCTGTCATTTATAACTCTGCAGGTTTGTGAATTACAGTGCCCCTGAGCTCCTTTCTTCAACTCGCTTTCTTGTGACCTGGCCGCCACACCGCAGGATGGCTTCAGGCCCTAATCTGGTTCCGGCACGGCACGCTGAGCCTTTGGTTATTTCCTCTTCCTGGTGGGAAATGAGAGTTAAATTTGCCCGTCCAGACACCTCCAGCTAGCCTCTCATTGGTTCTCGCTATTCCTGTTCATCTTCCGCAGAAATTGCAAACTGGGCCAAACAGGAGGTTAAAGGCGCTGACTCTCCAAGTGGGGAGAGTGTTAGTAAAGCGTCTGGAATGTTGCACCCGAGTACCAGGGGAGGAAAACTGAGACATATTTGAACACGTCTCCCGTTCACATGGTTGATCATACTTGGGTTCCACATGCATGTTTTAGCTGAAGGAAGAATACCTAAAACCTGGGTAGTTGAAACCCGTGGAATGGGTACCATGCAATATGACTTCAAAGGGTCTTCATTTGCTCACCGAACCTCTCCAATCCTATCACTGCTGCGTTTATGCCCCTGTACACATGCTTGATTCTCTTTTGGAGACATAGCAATCCATAGGTTTTAAGATACTTACTAGTCAGGTACATTCTTAGGCGTTTAATATGCGGTGTTGAGTCCATTTCGTTGAGCAAGGAGTAGCTCTTGTCTATTCCATATTTGGCTTAAGGAACTTTATCTGTGCTCATTTCAATCTCTGGTTTTATGCAGCAACCCAACTCACCTTTACCCTTAAGCAAGCATAAGTTGGTTTTCTAAATTTGAGACCCTGTTCTGTTTTGGAATTCAGTTCCTGTGTAGCCAAGTTTACATTCCGTGTATTACTGATATCTTATGATGTTTCTTTTTCTGTGTGACTTATTTCAGTTAGAATCATCGTACCTGAATCTACTCATTATGCTGCTACGGGCCTGATGACATAGATTTCATTGCTGAGTGATACTGCATTGTACGTAAGTACCACAAGTTCTTTATCCATTTTTCACTTTCTGCGATGTTGAACTTGTACTGTAAACGAGGTTCTTGTAAACAGAGCCGTTCCAAACTTTGGGGTGGCTGTGTCTTTTTGATTTTAATTTCCCTAAGCTATAGGACCATAAGCGGAAGTGCCCTAGGCTCTGTTGCTTTGTTTTTTAGATGTTTCAGGAAACACCATACACTTCTCCCAAGTGGTTATTGGCAATTTACATCCCGCCCATCAGCATAACAAGGCTCCCAGTTCTCCATGGCCTGTCCTGCCTTTCTGGATTTTACACTTTTTTCAGATGGCCCTTTTGACCGGGGGGAAGTGAGACTTCATTGTAGTGCAGATTTCCTTTGCAAGCTTGCTTGGTTGGCCAAAAAGGGCGTATGCGTTTTTTCCTGAATATATTCAGGAAAAAACGCATACGCCCTTTTTGGCCAAGTGCATCATTGTGGACGTTCTGCCTCTTTTCCTATGCTTTCAATGCAATTCCAGTCTACCTCCTGAAGTCGGTTTCCTGCAATTCTGCCCCGCTTTCAAGTCCTCTTGGCAGCCTTACTTCAGTCTATTTATGGACGATAGCTGTCATTTATAACTCTGCAGGTTTGTGAATTACAGTGCCCCTGAGCTCCTTTCTTCAACTCGCTTTCTTGTGACCTGGCCGCAACACCGCAGGATGGCTTCAGGCCCTAATCTGGTTCTGGCACGGCACGCTGAGCCTTTGGTTATTTCCTCTTCCTGGTGGGAAATGAGAGTTAAATTTGCCCGTCCAGACACCTCCAGCTAGCCTCTCATTGGTTCTCGCTATTCCTGTTCATCTTCCGCAGAAATTGCAAACTGGGCCAAACAGGAGGTTAAAGGCGCTGACTCTCCAAGTGGGGAGAGTGTTAGTAAAGCGTCTGGAATGTTGCACCCGAGTACCAGGGGAGGAAAACTGAGACATATTTGAACACGTCTCCCGTTCACATGGTTGATCATACTTGGGTTCCACATGCATGTTTTAGGTGAAGGAAGAATACCTTAAACCTGGAGAGTTAAGACCTGTGTAATGGGTACCATGCAATATGACTTCAAAGGGTCTTCATTTGCTCACCGAACCTCTCCAATCCTATCACTGCTGCGTTTATGCCCCTGTACACATGCTTGATTCTCTTTCGGAAACATAGCAATCCATAGGTTTTAAGATACTTACTAGTCAGGTACATTCTTAGGCGTTTAATATGCGGTGTTGAGTCCATTTCGTTGAGCAAGGAGTAGCTCTTGTCTATTCCATATTTGACTTAAGGAACTTTATCTGTGTTCATTTCAATCTCTGGTTTTATGCAGCACCCCAACTCACCTTTACCCTTAAGCAAGCATAAGTTGGTTTTCTAAATTTGAGACCCTGTTCTGTTCTGTAATTCAGTTCCTGTGTAGCCAAGTTTACATTCCGTGTATTACTGATATCTTATGATGTTTCTTTTTCTGTGTGACTTACTTCAGTTAGAATCATCATACCTGAATCCACTCATTGTGCTGCTAAGGGCCTGATGACACAGATTTCATTGCTGAGTGATATTGCTTTGTAAGTAAATACCACAACTTCTTTATCCATTTTTCACTTTCTGCGATGTTGAACTTGTACTGTAAACGAGGTTCTTGTAAACAGAGCCGTTCCAAACTTTGGGGTGGCTGTGTCTTTTTGATTTTAATTTCCCTAAGCTATAGGACCATAAGTGGAAGTGCCCTAGGCTCTGTTGCTTTGTTTTTTAGATGTTTCAGGAAACACCATACACTTCTCCCGAGTGGTTGTTGGCAATTTACATCCCGCCCATCAGCATAACAAGGCTCCCAGTTCTCCATGGCCTGTCCTGCCTTTCTGGATTTTACACTTTTTTCAGATGGCCCTTTTGACCGGGGGGAAGTGAGACTTCATTGTAGTGCAGATTTCCTTTGCAAGCTTGCTTGGTTGGCCAAAAAGGGCGTATGCGTTTTTTCCTGAATATATTCAGGAAAAAACGCATACGCCCTTTTTGGCCAAGTGCATCATTGTGGACGTTCTGCCTCTTTTCCTATGCTTTCAATGCAATTCCAGTCTACCTCCTGAAATCGGTTTCCTGCAATTCTGCCCCGCTTTCAAGTCCTCTTGGCAGCCTTACTTCAGTCTATTTTTGGACGATAGCTGTCATTTATAACTCTGCAGGTTTGTGAATTACAGTGCCCCTGAGCTCCTTTCTTCAACTCGCTTTCTTGTGACCTGGCCGCAACACCGCAGGATGGCTTCAGGCCCTAATCTGGTTCCGGCACGGCACGCTGAGCCTTTGGTTAATTCCTCTTCCTGGTGGGAAATGAGAGTTAAATTTGCCCGTCCAGACACCTCCAGCTAGCCTCTCATTGGTTCTCGCTATTCCTGTTCATCTTCTGCAGAAATTGCAAACTGGGCCAAACAGGAGGTTAAAGGGACTGACTCTCCAAGTCGGGAGAGTGTTAGTAAAGCGTCTGGAATGTTGCACCCGAGTACCAGGGGAGGAAAACTGAGACATATTTGAACACGTCTCCCGTTCACATGGTTGATCATACTTGGGTTCCACATGCATGTTTTAGCTGAAGGAAGAATATCTTAAACCTGGAGAGTTGAGACCCGTGGAATGGGTACCATGCAATATGACTTCAAAGGGTCTTCATTTGCTCACCGAACCTCTCCAATCCTATCACTGCTGCGTTTATGCCCCTGTACACATGCTTGATTCTCTTTCGGAGACATAGCAATCCATAGGTTTTTAAGATACTTACTAGTCAGGTACATTCTTAGGCGTTTAATATGCGATGTTGAGTCCAATTCGTTGAGCAAGGAGTAGCTCTTGTCTATTCCATATTTGACTTAAGGAACTTTATCTGTGCTCATTTCAATCTCTGGTTTTATGCAGCACCCCAACTCACCTTTCCCCTTAAGCAAGCATAAGTTGGTTTTCTAAATTTGAGTCCCTGTTCTGTTCTGTAATTCAGTTCCTGTGTAGCCAAGTTTACATTCCGTGTATTAGTGATATCTTATGATGTTTCTTTTTCTGTGTGACTTACTTCAGTTAGAATCATCATACCTGAATCCACTCATTGTGCTGCTACGGGCCTGATGACACAGATTTCATTGCTGAGTGATATTGCTTTGTAAGTAAATACCACAACTTCTTTATCCATTTTTCACTTTCTGCGATGTTGAACTTGTACTGTAAACGAGGTTCTTGTAAACAGAGCCGTTCCAAACTTTGGGGTGGCTGTGTCTTTTTGATTTTAATTTCCCTAAGCTATAGGACCATAAGTGGAAGTGCCCTAGGCTCTGTTGCTTTGTTTTTTAGATGTTTCAGGAAACACCATACACTTCTCCCGAGTGGTTGTTGGCAATTTACATCCCTCCCATCAGCATAACAAGGCTCCCAGTTCTCCATGGCCTGTCCTGCCTTTCTGGATTTTACACTTTTTTCAGATGGCCCTTTTGACCGGGGGGAAGTGAGACTTCATTGTAGTGCAGATTTCCTTTGCAAGCTTGCTTGGTTGGCCAAAAAGGGCGTATGCGTTTTTTCCTGAATATATTCAGGAAAAAACGCATACGCCCTTTTTGGCCAAGTGCATCATTGTGGACGTTCTGCCTCTTTTCCTATGCTTTCAATGCAATTCCAGTCTACCTCCTGAAATCGGTTTCCTGCAATTCTGCCCCGCTTTCAAGTCCTCTTGGCAGCCTTACTTCAGTCTATTTTTGGACGATAGCTGTCATTTATAACTCTGCAGGTTTGTGAATTACAGTGCCCCTGAGCTCCTTTCTTCAACTCGCTTTCTTGTGACCTGGCCGCAACACCGCAGGATGGCTTCAGGCCCTAATCTGGTTCCGGCCCGGCATGCTGAGCCTTTGGTTAATTCCTCTTCCTGGTGGGAAATGAGAGTTAAATTTGCCCGTCCAGACACCTCCAGCTAGCCTCTCATTGGTTCTCGCTATTCCTGTTCATCTTCCGCAGAAATTGCAAACTGGGCCAAACAGGAGGTTAAAGGGACTGACTCTCCAAGTCGGGAGAGTGTTAGTAAAGCGTCTGGAATGTTGCACCCGAGTACCAGGGGAGGAAAACTGAGACATATTTGAACACGTCTCCCGTTCACATGGTTGATCATAGTCTGGGTTCCACATGCATGTTTTAGCTGAAGGAAGAATACCTTAAACCTGGAGAGTTGAGACCCGTGTAATGGGTACCATGCAATATGACTTCAAAGGGTCTTCATTTGCTCACCGAACCTCTCCAATCCTATCACTGCTGCGTTTATGCCCCTGTACACATGCTTGATTCTCTTTCGGAGACATAGCAATCCATAGGTTTTAAGATACCTACTAGTCAGGTACATTCTTAGGCGTTTAATATGCGGTGTTGAGTCCATTTCATTGAGCAAGGAGTAGCTCTTGTCTATTCCATATTTGACTTAAGGAACTTTATCTGTGCTCATTTCAATCTCTGGTTTTATGCAGCACCCCAACTCACCTTTACCCTTAAGCAAGCATAAGTTGGTTTTCTAAATTTGAGTCCCTGTTCTGTTCTGTAATTCAGTTCCTGTGTAGCCAAGTTTACATTCCGTGTATTAGTGATATCTTATGATGTTTCTTTTTCTGTGTGACTTACTTCAGTTAGAATCATCATACCTGAATCCACTCATTGTGCTGCTACGGGCCTGATGACACAGATTTCATTGCTGAGTGATATTGCTTTGTAAGTAAATACCACAACTTCTTTATCCATTTTTCACTTTCTGCGATGTTGAACTTGTACTGTAAACGAGGTTCTTGTAAACAGAGCCGTTCCAAACTTTGGGGTGGCTGTGTCTTTTTGATTTTAATTTCCCTAAGCTATAGGACCATAAGTGGAAGTGCCCTAGGTTCTGTTGCTTTGTTTTTTAGATGTTTCAGGAAACACCATACACTTCTCCCGAGTGGTTGTTGGCAATTTACATCCCGCCCATCGGCATAACAAGGCTCCCAGTTCTCCAAGGCCTGTCCAGCCTTTCTGGATTTTACACTTTTTTCAGATGGCCCTTTTGACCGGGGGGAAGTGAGACTTCATTGTAGTGCAGATTTCCTTTGCAAGCTTGCTTGGTTGGCCAAAAAGGGCGTATGCGTTTTTTCCTGAATATATTCAGGAAAAAACGCATACGCCCTTTTTGGCCAAGTGCATCATTGTGGACGTTCTGCCTCTTTTCCTATGCTTTTAATGCAATTCCAGTCTACCTCCTGAAATCGGTTTCCTGCAATTCTGCCCCGCTTTCAAGTCCTCTTGGCAGCCTTACTTCAGTCTATTTTTGGACGATAGCTGTCATTTATAACTCTGCAGGTTTGTGAATTACAGTGCCCCTGAGCTCCTTTCTTCAACTCGCTTTCTTGTGACCTGGCCGCAACACCGCAGGATGGCTTCAGGCCCTAATCTGGTTCCGGCACGGCACGCTGAGCCTTTGGTTAATTCTTCTTCCTGGTGGGAAATGAGAGTTAAATTTGCCCGTCCAGACACCTCCAGCTAGCCTCTCATTGGTTCTCGCTATTCCTGTTCATCTTCTGCAGAAATTGCAAACTGGGCCAAACAGGAGTTTAAAGGGACTGACTCTCCAAGTCGGGAGAGTGTTAGTAAAGCGTCTGGAATGTTGCACCCGAGTACCAGGGGAGGAAAACTGAGACATATTTGAACACGTCTCCCGTTCACATGGTTGATCATACTTGGGTTCCACATGCATGTTTTAGCTGAAGGAAGAATACCTTAAACCTGGAGAGTTGAGACCCGTGGAATGGGTACCATGCAATATGACTTCAAAGGGTCTTCATTTGCTCACCGAACCTCTCCAATCCTATCACTGCTGCGTTTATGCCCCTGTACGCATGCTTGATTCTCTTTCGGAGACATAGCAATCCATAGGTTTTTAAGATACTTACTAGTCAGGTACATTCTTAGGCGTTTAATATGCGGTGTTGAGTCCAATTCGTTGAGCAAGGAGTAGCTCTTGTCTATTCCATATTTGACTTAAGGAACTTTATCTGTGCTCATTTCAATCTCTGGTTTTATGCAGCACCCCAACTCACCTTTACCCTTAAGCAAGCATAAGTTGGTTTTCTAAATTTGAGTCCCTGTTCTGTTCTGTAATTCAGTTCCTGTGTAGCCAAGTTTACATTCCGTGTATTAGTGATATCTTATGATGTTTCTTTTTCTGTGTGACTTACTTCAGTTAGAATCATCATACCTGAATCCACTCATTGTGCTGCTACGGGCCTGATGACACAGATTTCATTGCTGAGTGATATTGCTTTGTAAGTAAATACCACAACTTCTTTATCCATTTTTCACTTTCTGCGATGTTGAACTTGTACTGTAAACGAGGTTCTTGTAAACAGAGCCGTTCCAAACTTTGGGGTGGCTGTGTCTTTTTGATTTTAATTTCCCTAAGCTATAGGACCATAAGTGGAAGTGCCCTAGGTTCTGTTGCTTTGTTTTTTAGATGTTTCAGGAAACACCATACACTTCTCCCGAGTGGTTGTTGGCAATTTACATCCCGCCCATCAGCATAACAAGGCTCCCAGTTCTCCAAGGCCTGTCCTGCCTTTCTGGATTTTACACTTTTTTCAGATGGCCCTTTTGACCGGGGGGAAGTGAGACTTCATTGTAGTGCAGATTTCCTTTGCAAGCTTGCTTGGTTGGCCAAAAAGGGCGTATGCGTTTTTTCCTGAATATATTCAGGAAAAAACGCATACGCCCTTTTTGGCCAAGTGCATCATTGTGGACGTTCTGCCTCTTTTCCTATGCTTTCAATGCAATTCCAGTCTACCTCCTGAAATCGGTTTCCTGCAATTCTGCCCCGCTTTCAAGTCCTCTTGGCAGCCTTACTTCAGTCTATTTTTGGACGATAGCTGTCACTTATAACTCTGCAGGTTTGTGAATTACAGTGCCCCTGAGCTCCTTTCTTCAACTCGCTTTCTTGTGACCTGGCCGTAACACCGCAGGATGGCTTCAGGCCCTAATCTGGTTCCGGCACGGCACGCTGAGCCTTTGGTTAATTCCTCTTCCTGGTTGGAAATGAGAGTTAAATTTGCCCGTCCAGACACCTCCAGCTAGTCTCTCATTGGTTCTCGCTATTCCTGTTCATCTTCCGCAGAAATTGCAAACTGGGCCAAACAGGAGGTTAAAGGGACTGACTCTCCAAGTGGGGAGAGTGTTAGTAAAGCGTCTGGAATGTTGCACCCGAGTACCAGGGGAGGAAAACTGAGACATATTTGAAAACGTCTCCCGTTCACATGGTTGATCATACTCTGGGTTCCACATGCATGTTTTAGCTGAAGGAAGAATACCTTAAACCTGGAGAGTTGAGACCCGTGTAATGGGTACCATGCAATATGACTTCAAAGGGTCTTCATTTGCTCACCGAACCTCTCCAATCCTATCACTGCTGCGTTTATTCCCCTGTACACACGATTGATTCTCTTTTGGAGACATAGCAATCCATAGGTTTTAAGATACTTACTAGTCAGGTACATTCTTAGGCGTTTAATATGGGGTGTTGAGTCCATTTCGTTGAGCAAGGAGTAGCTCTTGTCTATTCCATATTTGGCTTAAGGAACTTTATCTGTGCTCATTTCAATCTCTGGTTTTATGCAGCACCCCAACTCACCTTTCCCCTTAAGCAAGCATAAGTTGGTTTTCTAAATTTGAGTCCCTGTTCTGTTCTGTAATTCAGTTCCTGTGTAGCCAAGTTTACATTCCGTGTATTAGTGATATCTTATGATGTTTCTCTTTCTGTGTGACTTACTTCAGTTAGAATCATCATACCTGAATCCACTCATTGTGCTGCTACGGGCCTGATGACACAGATTTCATTGCTGAGTGATATTGCTTTGTAAGTAAATACCACAACTTCTTTATCCATTTTTCACTTTCTGCGATGTTGAACTTGTACTGTAAACGAGGTTCTTGTAAACAGAGCCGTTCCAAACTTTGGGGTGGCTGTGTCTTTTTGATTTTAATTTCCCTAAGCTATAGGACCATAAGTGGAAGTGCCCTAGGTTCTGTTGCTTTGTTTTTTAGATGTTTCAGGAAACACCATACACTTCTCCCGAGTGGTTGTTGGCAATTTACATCCCGCCCATCAGCATAACAAGGCTCCCAGTTCTCCATGGCCTGTCCTGCCTTTCTGGATTTTACACTTTTTTCAGA
The DNA here is from genome assembly GCF_949987515.2 of Delphinus delphis. Classification (NCBI taxonomy): domain Eukaryota; kingdom Metazoa; phylum Chordata; class Mammalia; order Artiodactyla; family Delphinidae; genus Delphinus; species Delphinus delphis. The sequence continues at coordinate 446,387 of NC_082685.1, read as the reverse complement.
TGGCCCTTTTGACCGGGGGGAAGTGAGACTTCATTGTAGTGCAGATTTCCTTTGCAAGCTTGCTTGGTTGGCCAAAAAGGGCGTATGCGTTTTTTCCTGAATATATTCAGGAAAAAACGCATACGCCCTTTTTGGCCAAGTGCATCATTGTGGACGTTCTGCCTCTTTTCCTATGCTTTCAATGCAATTCCAGTCTACCTCCTGAAATCGGTTTCCTGCAATTCTGCCCCGCTTTCAAGTCCTCTTGGCAGCCTTACTTCAGTCTATTTTTGGACGATAGCTGTCATTGATAACTCTGCAGGTTTGTGAATTACAGTGCCCCTGAGCTCCTTTCTTCAACTCGCTTTCTTTTGAGCTGGCCGCAACACCGCAGGATGGCTTCAGGCCCTAATCTGGTTCCGGTACGGCACGCTGAGCCTTTGGTTATTTCCTCTTCCTGGTGGGAAATGAGAGTTAAATTTGCCCGTCCAGACACCTCCAGCTAGCCTCTCATTGGTTCTCGCTATTCCTGTTCATCTTCCGCAGAAATTGCAAACTGGGCCAAACAGGAGGTTAAAGGCGCTGACTCTCCAAGTGGGGAGAGTGTTAGTAAAGCGTCTGGAATGTTGCACCCGAGTACCAGGGGAGGAAAACTGAGACATATTTGAACACGTCTCCCGTTCACATGGTTGATCATACTCTGGGTTCCACATGCATGTTTTAGCTGAAGGAAGAATACCTTAAACCTGGAGAGTTGAGACCCGTGTAATGGGTACCATGCAATATGACTTCAAAGGGTCTTCATTTGCTCACCGAACCTCTCCAATCCCATCACTGCTGCGTTTATGCCCCTGTACACACGCTTGATTCTCTTTTGGAGACATAGCAATCCATAGGTTTTAAGATACTTACTAGTCAGGTACATTCTTAGGCGTTTAATATGGGGTGTTGAGTCCATTTCATTGAGCAAGGAGTAGCTCTTGTCTATTCCATATTTGGCTTAAGGAACTTTATCTGTGCTCATTTCAATCTCTGGTTTTATGCAGCACCCCAACTCACCTTTCCCCTTAAGCAAGCATAAGTTGGTTTTCTAAATTTGAGTCCCTGTTCTGTTCTGTAATTCAGTTCCTGTGTAGCCAAGTTTACATTCCGTGTATTAGTGATATCTTATGATGTTTCTTTTTCTGTGTGACTTACTTCAGTTAGAATCATCATACCTGAATCCACTCATTGTGCTGCTACGGGCCTGATGACACAGATTTCATTGCTGAGTGATATTGCTTTGTAAGTAAATACCACAACTTCTTTATCCATTTTTCACTTTCTGCGATGTTGAACTTGTACTGTAAACGAGGTTCTTGTAAACAGAGCCGTTCCAAACTTTGGGGTGGCTGTGTCTTTTTGATTTTAATTTCCCTAAGCTATAGGACCATAAGTGGAAGTGCCCTAGGTTCTGTTGCTTTGTTTTTTAGATGTTTCAGGAAACACCATACACTTCTCCCGAGTGGTTGTTGGCAATTTACATCCCGCCCATCAGCATAACAAGGCTCCCAGTTCTCCATGGCCTGTCCTGCGTTTCTGGATTTTACACTTTTTTCAGATGGCCCTTTTGACCGGGGGGAAGTGAGACTTCATTGTAGTGCAGATTTCCTTTGCAAGCTTGCTTGGTTGGCCAAAAAGGGCGTATGCGTTTTTTCCTGAATATATTCAGGAAAAAACGCATACGCCCTTTTTGGCCAAGTGCATCATTGTGGACGTTCTGCCTCTTTTCCTATGCTTTCAATGCAATTCCAGTCTACCTCCTGAAATCGGTTTCCTGCAATTCTGCCCCGCTTTCAAGTCCTCTTGGCAGCCTTACTTCAGTCTATTTTTGGACGATAGCTGTCATTGATAACTCTGCAGGTTTGTGAATTACAGTGCCCCTGAGCTCCTTTCTTCAACTCGCTTTCTTTTGAGCTGGCCGCAACACCGCAGGATGGCTTCAGGCCCTAATCTGGTTCCGGTACGGCACGCTGAGCCTTTGGTTATTTCCTCTTCCTGGTGGGAAATGAGAGTTAAATTTGCCCGTCCAGACACCTCCAGCTAGCCTCTCATTGGTTCTCGCTATTCCTGTTCATCTTCCGCAGAAATTGCAAACTGGGCCAAACAGGAGGTTAAAGGCGCTGACTCTCCAAGTGGGGAGAGTGTTAGTAAAGCGTCTGGAATGTTGCACCCGAGTACCAGGGGAGGAAAACTGAGACATATTTGAACACGTCTCCCGTTCACATGGTTGATCATACTCTGGGTTCCACATGCATGTTTTAGCTGAAGGAAGAATACCTTAAACCTGGAGAGTTGAGACCCGTGTAATGGGTACCATGCAATATGACTTCAAAGGGTCTTCATTTGCTCACCGAACCTCTCCAATCCCATCACTGCTGCGTTTATGCCCCTGTACACACGCTTGATTCTCTTTTGGAGACATAGCAATCCATAGGTTTTAAGATACTTACTAGTCAGGTACATTCTTAGGCGTTTAATATGCGGTGTTGAGTCCATTTCGTTGAGCAAGGAGTAGCTCTTGTCTATTCCATATTTGGCTTAAGGAACTTTATCTGTGCTCATTTCAATCTCTGGTTTTATGCAGCACCCCAACTCACCTTTATTTTAAGAAAGAATAAGTTGGTTTTCTAAGTTTGAGACCCTGTTCTGTTCTGTAATTCAGTTCCTGTGTAGCCAAGTTTACATTCCGTGTATTACTGATATCTTATGATGTTTCTTTTCTGTGTGACTTACTTCAGTTAGAATCATCATACCTGAATCCACTCATTGTGCTGCTAAGGGCCTGATGAAACAGATTTCATTGCTGAGTGATATTGCTTTGTAAGTAAATACCACAACTTCTTTATCCATTTTTCACTTTCTGCGATGTTGAACTTGTACTGTAAACGAGGTTCTTGTAAACAGAGCCGTTCCAAACTTTGGGGTGGCTGTGTCTTTTTGATTTTAATTTCCCTAAGCTATAGGACCATAAGTGGAAGTGCCCTAGGTTCTGTTGCTTTGTTTTTTAGATGTTTCAGGAAACACCATACACTTCTCCCGAGTGGTTGTTGGCAATTTACATCCCGCCCATCAGCATAACAAGGCTCCCAGTTCTCCATGGCCTGTCCTGCCTTTCTGGATTTTACACTTTTTTCAGATGGCCCTTTTGACCGGGGGGAAGTGAGACTTCATTGTAGTGCAGATTTCCTTTGCAAGCTTGCTTGGTTGGCCAAAAAGGGCGTATGCGTTTTTTCCTGAATATATTCAGGAAAAAACGCATACGCCCTTTTTGGCCAAGTGCATCATTGTGGACGTTCTGCCTCTTTTCCTATGCTTTCAATGCAATTCCAGTCTACCTCCTGAAATCGGTTTCCTGCAATTCTGCCCCGCTTTCAAGTCCTCTTGGCAGCCTTACTTCAGTCTATTTTTGGACGATAGCTGTCATTTATAACTCTGCAGGTTTGTGAATTACAGTGCCCCTGAGCTCCTTTCTTCAACTCGCTTTCTTGTGACCTGGCCGCAACACCGCAGGGTGGCTTCAGGCCCTAATCTGGTTCCGGCACGGCACGCTGAGCCTTTGGTTAATTCCTCTTCCTGGTGGGAAATGAGAGTTAAATTTGCCCGTCCAGACACCTCCAGCTAGCCTCTCATTGGTTCTCGCTATTCCTGTTCATCTTCCGCAGAAATTGCAAACTGGGCCAAACAGGAGGTTAAAGGGACTGACTCTCCAAGTCGAGAGAGTGTTAGTAAATCGTCTGGAATGTTGCACCTAAGTACCAGGGGAGGAAGACTGAGACATATTTGAACACGTCTCCCGATCACATGGTTGATCATACTCTAGGTTCTAGATGCATGTTTTAGCTGAAGGAAGAATACCTTAAACCTTGGTAGTTGAAACCCGTGGAATGGGTACCATGCAATATGACTTCAAAGGGTCTTCATTTGCTCACCGAACCTCTCCAATCCTATCACTGCTGCGTTTATGCCCCTGTACACACGCTTGATTCTCTTTCGGAGACATAGCAATCCATAGGTTTTAAGATACTTACTAGTCAGGTACATTCTTAGGCGTTTAATATGCGGTGTTGAGTCCATTTCGTTGAGCAAGGAGTAGCTCTTGTCTATTCCATATTTGACTTAAGGAACTTTATCTGTGCTCACTTCAATCTCTGGTTTTATGCAGCACCCCAACTCACCTTTACCCTTAAGCAAGCATAAGTTGGTTTTCTAAATTTGAGACCTTGTTCTGTTTTGGAATTCAGTTCCTGTGTAGCCAAGTTTACATTCCGTGTATTAGTGATATCTTATGATGTTTCTTTTTCTGTGTGACTTATTTCAGTTAGAATCATCGTACCTGAATCCACTCATTGTGCTGCTAAGGGCCTGATGACATAGATTTCATTGCTGAGTGATATTGCTTTGTAAGTAAATACCACAACTTCTTTATCCATTTTTCACTTTCTGCGATGTTGAACTTGTACTGTAAACGATGTTCTTGTAAACAGAGCTGTTCCAAACTTTGGGGTGGCTGTGTCTTTTTGATTTTAATTTCCCTAAGCTATAGGACCATAAGTGGAAGTGCCCTAGGTTCTGTTGCTTTGATATTTAGATGTTTCAGGAAACACCATATACTTCTCCCGAGTGGTTGTTGGCAATTTACATCCCGCCCATCAGCATAACAAGGCTCCCAGTTCTCCATGGCCTGTCCTGCCTTTCTGGATTTTACACTTTTTTCAGATGGCCCTTTTGACCGGGGGGAAGTGAGACTTCATTGTAGTGCAGATTTCCTTTGCAAGCTTGCTTGTTTGGCCAAAAAGGGCGTATTCGTTTTTTCCTGAATATATTCAGGAAAAAACGCATACGCCCTTTTTGGCCAAGTGCATCATTGTGGACGTTCTGCCTCTTTTCCTATGCTTTCAATGCAATTCCAGTCTACCTCCTGAAATCGGTTTCCTGCAATTCTGCCCCGCTTTCAAGTCCTCTTGGCAGCCTTACTTCAGTCTATTTTTGGACGATAGCTGTCATTAATAACTCTGCAGGTTTGTGAATTACAGTGCCCCTGGGCTCCTTTCTTCAACTCGCTTTCTTTTGAGCTGGCCGCAACACCGCAGGATGGCTTCAGGCCCTAATCTGGTTCCGGTACGGCACGCTGAGCCTTTGGTTATTTCCTCTTCCTGGTGGGAAATGAGAGTTAAATTTGCCCGTCCAGACACCTCCAGATAGCCTCTCATTGGTTCTCGCTATTCCTGTTCATCTTCCGCATAAATTGCAAACTGGGCCAAACAGGAGGTTAAAGGGACTGACTCTCCAAGTGGGGAGAGTGTTAGTAAAGCGTCTGGAATGTTGCACCCGAGTACCAGGGGAGGAAAACTGAGACATATTTGAACACGTCTCCCGTTCACATGGTTGATCATACTCTGGGTTCCACATGCATGTTTTAGCTGAAGGAAGAATACCTTAAACCTGGAGAGTTGAGACCCGTGTAATGGGTACCATGCAATATGACTTCAAAGGGTCTTCATTTGCTCACCGAACCTCTCCAATCCTATCACTGCTGCGTTTATGCCCCTGTACACACGCTTGATTCTCTTTTGGAGACATAGCAATCCATAGGTTTTAAGATACTTACTAGTCAGGTACCTTCTTAGGAGTTTAATATGGGGTTTTGAGTCCATTTCGTTGAGCAAGGAGTAGCTCTTGTCTATTCCATATTTGGCTTAAGGAACTTTATCTGTGCTCATTTCAATCTCTGGTTTTATGCAGCACCCCAACTCACCTTTCCCCTTAAGCAAGCATAAGTTGGTTTTCTAAATTTGAGACCCTGTTCTGTTCTGGAATGCAGTTCCTGTGTAGCCAAGTTTACATTCCGTGTATTAGTGATATCTTATGATGTTTCTTTTTCTGTGTGACTTATTTCAGTTAGAATCATCGTACCTGAATCCACTCATTATGCTGCTACGGGCCTGATGACATAGATTTCATTGCTGAGTGATACTGCATTGTACGTAAGTACCACAAGTTCTTTATCCATTTTTCACTTTCTGCGATGTTGAACTTGTACTGTAAACGAGGTTCTTGTAAACAGAGGCGTCCCAAACTTTGGGGTGGCTGTGTCTTTTTGATTTTAATTTCCCTAAGCTATAGGACCATAAGTGGCAGTGCCCTAGGCTCTGTTGCTTTGTTTTTTAGATGATTCAGGAAACACCATACACTTCTCCCAAGTGTCTGTTGGCAATTTACATCCCGCCCATCAGCATAACAAGGCTCCCAGTTCTCCATGGCCTGTCCTGCCTTTCTGGATTTTACACTTTTTTCAGATGGCCCTTTTGACCGGGGGGAAGTGAGACTTCATTGTAGTGCAGATTTCCTTTGCAAGCTTGCTTGGTTGGCCAAAAAGGGCGTATGCGTTTTTTCCTGAATATATTCAGGAAAAAACGCATACGCCCTTTTTGGCCAAGTGCATCATTGTGGACGTTCTGCCTCTTTTCCTATGCTTTCAATGCAATTCCAGTCTACCTCCTGAAATCGGTTTCCTGCAATTCTGCCCCGCTTTCAAGTCCTCTTGGCAGCCTTACTTCAGTCTATTTTTGGACGATAGCTGTCATTGATAACTCTGCAGGTTTGCGAATTACAGTGCCCCTGAGCTCCTTTCTTCAACTCGCTTTCTTTTGAGCTGGCCGCAACACCGCAGGATGGCTTCAGGCCCTAATCTGGTTCCGGTACGGCACGCTGAGCCTTTGGTTATTTCCTCTTCCTGGTGGGAAATGAGAGTTAAATTTGCCCGTCCAGACACCTCCAGCTAGCCTCTCATTGGTTCTCGCTATTCCTGTTCATCTTCCGCAGAAATTGAAAACTGGGCCAAACACGAGGTTAAAGGGACTGACTCTCCAAGTCGGGAGAGTGTTAGTAAAGCGTCTGGAATGTTGCACCCGAGTACCAGGGTACGAAAACTGACATATTTGAACACGTCTCCCGATCACATGGTTGATCATACTCTAGGTTCCACATGCATGTTTTAGCTGAAGGAAGAATACCTTAAACCTGGGTAGTTGAAACCCGTGGAATGGGTACCATGCAATATGACTTCAAAGTGTCTTCATTTGCTCACCGACCTCTCCAGTCCTATCACTGCTGCGTTTATGCCCCTGTACACATGCTTGATTCTCTTTCGGAGACATAGCAATCATAGGTTTTAAGATACTTACTAGTCAGGTACATTCTTAGGCGTTTAATATGCGGTGTTGAGTCCATTTCGTTGAGCAAGGAGTAGCTCTTGTCTATTCCATATTTGACTTAAGGAACTTTATCTGTGCTCATTTCAATCTCTGGTTTTATGCAGCACCCCAACTCACCTTTCCCCTTAAGCAAGCATAAGTTGGTTTTCTAAATTTGAGTCCCTGTTCTGTTCTGTAATTCAGTTCCTGTGTAGCCAAGTTTCCATTCCGTGTATTACTGATATCTTATGATGTTTCTTTTTCTGTGTGACTTACTTCAGTTAGAATCATCATACCTGAATCCACTCATTGTGCTGCTAAGGGCCTGATGACACAGATTTCATTGCTGAGTGATATTGCTTTGTAAGTAAATACCACAACTTCTTTATCCATTTTTCACTTTCTGCGATGTTGAACTTGTACTGTAAACGAGGTTCTTGTAAACAGAGCCGTTCCAAACTTTGGGGTGGCTGTGTCTTTTTGATTTTAATTTCCCTAAGCTATAGGACCATAAGTGGAAGTGCCCTAGGCTCTGTTGCTTTGTTTTTTAGATGTTTCAGGAAACACCATACACTTCTCCCCAGTGTCTGTTGGCAATTTACATCCCGCCCATCAGCATAACAAGGCTCCCAGTTCTCCATGGCCTGTCCTGCCTTTCTGGATTTTACACTTTTTTCAGATGGCCCTTTTGACCGGGGGGAAGTGAGACTTCATTGTAGTGCAGATTTCCTTTGCAAGCTTGCTTGGTTGGCCAAAAAGGGCGTATGCGTTTTTTCCTGAATATATTCAGGAAAAAACGCATACGCCCTTTTTGGCCAAGTGCATCATTGTGGACGTTCTGCCTCTTTTCCTATGCTTTCAATGCAATTCCAGTCTACCTCCTGAAATCGGTTTCCTGCAATTCTGCCCCGCTTTCAAGTCCTCTTGGCAGCCTTACTTCAGTCTATTTTTGGACGATAGCTGTCATTTATAACTCTGCAGGTTTGTGAATTACAGTGCCCCTGAGCTCCTTTCTTCAACTCGCTTTCTTGTGACCTGGCCGCAACACCGCAGGATGGCTTCAGGCCCTAATCTGGTTCCGGCACGGCACGCTGAGCCTTTGGTTATTTCCTCTTCCTGGTGGGAAATGAGAGTTAAATTTGCCCGTCCAGACACCTTCAGCTAGCCTCTCATTGGTTCTCGCTATTCCTGTTCATCTTCCGCAGAAATTGCAAACTGGGCCAAACAGGAGGTTAAAGGGACTGACTCTCCAAGTCGGGACAGTGTTAGTAAAGCGTCTAGAATGTTGCACCCGAGTACCAGGGTACGAAAACTGAGACATATTTGAACACATTTCCCGATCACATGGTTGATCATACTTGGGTTCCACATGCATGTTTTAGCTGAAGGAAGAATACCTTAAACCTGGGTAGTTGAAACCCGTGGAATGGGTACCATGCAATATGACTTCAAAGGGTCTTCATTTGCTCACCGAACCTCTCCAATCCTATCACTGCTGCGTTTATGCCCCTGTACACATGCTTGATTCTCTTTTGGAGACATAGCAATTCTTAGGTTTTAAGATACTTACAAGTCAGGTACATTCTTAGGCGTTTAATATGCGGTGTTGAGTCCATTTCGTTGAGCAAGGAGTAGCTCTTGTCTATTCCATATTTGGCTTAAGGAACTTTATCTGTGCTCATTTCAATCTCTGGTTTTATGCAGCACCCCAACTCACCTTTACCCTTAAGCAAGCATAAGTTGTTTTTCTAAATTTGAGACCCTGTTCTGTTCTGTAATTCAGTTCCTGTGTAGCCAAGTTTCCATTCCGTGTATTACTGATATCTTATGATGTTTCTTTTTCTGTGTGACTTATTTCAGTTAGAATCATCGTACCTGAATCCACTCATTATGCTGCTACGGGCCTGATGACATAGATTTCATTGCTGAGTGATACTGCATTGTACGTAAGTACCACAAGTTCTTTATCCATTTTTCACTTTCTGTGATATTGAACTTGTACGGTAAACGAGGTTCTTGTAAACGGAGGCGTCCCAAACTTTGGGGTGGCTGTGTCTTTTTGATTTTAATTTCCCTAAGCTATAGGACCATAAGTGGAAGTGCCCTAGGTTCTGTTGCTTTGTTTTTTAGATGTTTCAGGAAACACCATACACTTCTCCCGAGTGGTTGTTGGCAATTTACATCCTGCCCATCAGCATAACAAGGCTCCCAGTTCTCCATGGCCTGTCCTGCCTTTCTGGATTTTACACTTTTTTGAGATGGCCCTTTTGACCGGGGGGAAGTGAGACTTCATTGTAGTGCAGATTTCCTTTCCAAGCTTGCTTGGTTGGCCAAAAAGGGCGTATGCGTTTTTTCCTGAATATATTCAGGAAAAAACGCATACGCCCTTTTTGGCCAAGTGCATCATTGTGGACGTTCTGCCTCTTTTCCTATGCTTTCAATGCAATTCCAGTCTACCTCCTGAAATCGGTTTCCTGCAATTCTGCCCCGCTTTCAAGTCCTCCTGGCAGCCTTACTTCAGTCTATTTTTGGACGATAGCTGTCATTTATAACTCTGCAGGTTTGTGAATTACAGTGCCCCTGAGCTCCTTTCTTCAACTCGCTTTCTTTTGAGCTGGCCGCAACACCGCAGGATGGCTTCAGGCCCTAATCTGGTTCCGGTACGGCACGCTGAGCCTTTGGTTACTTCCTCTTCCTGGTGGGAAATGAGAGTTAAATTTTACCGTTCAGACACCTCCAGCTAGCCTCTCATTGGTTCTCGCTATTCCTGTTCATCTTCCGCAGAAATTGCAAACTGGGCCAAACAGGAGGTTAAAGGCGCTGACTCTCCAAGTGGGGAGAGTGTTAGTAAAGCGTCTGGAATGTTGCACCCGAGTACCAGGGGAGGAAAACTGAGACATATTTGAACACGTCTCCCGTTCACATGGTTGATCATACTTGGGTTCCACATGCATGTTTTAGCTGAAGGAAGAATACCTTAAACCTGGAGAGTTGAGACCCGTGTAATGGGTACCATGCAATATGACTTCAAAGGGTCTTCATTTGCTCACCGAACCTCTCCAATCCTATCACTGCTGCGTTTATGCCCCTGTACACATGCTTGATTCTCTTTCGGAGACATAGCAATCCATAGGTTTTAAGATACTTACTAGTCAGGTACATTCTTAGGCGTTTAATATGCGGTGTTGAGTCCATTTCGTTGAGCAAGGAGTAGCTCTTGTCTATTCCATATTTGACTTAAGGAACTTTATCTGTGCTCATTTCAATCTCTGGTTTTATGCAGCACCCCAACTCACCTTTCCCCTTAAGCAAGCATAAGTTGTTTTTCTAAATTTGAGTCCCTGTTCTGTTCTGTAATTCAGTTCCTGTGTAGCCAAGTTTACATTCCGTGTATTACTGATATCTTATGATGTTTCTTTTTCTGTGTGACTTACTTCAGTTAGAATCATCATACCTGAATCCACTCATTGTGCTGCTAAGGGCCTGATGACACAGATTTCATTGCTGAGTGATATTGCTTTGTAAGTAAATACCACAACTTCTTTATCCATTTTTCACTTTCTGCGATGTTGAACTTGTACTGTAAACGAGGTTCTTGTAAACAGAGGCGTCCCAAACTTTGGGGTGGCTGTGTCTTTTTGATTTTAATTTCCCTAAGCTATAGGACCATAAGTGGAAGTGCCCTAGGTTCTGTTGCTTTGTTTTTTAGATGTTTCAGGAAACACCATACACTTCTCCCGAGTGGTTGTTGGCAATTTACATCCCGCCCATCAGCATAACAAGGCTCCCAGTTCTCCATGGCCTGTCCTGCCTTTCTGGATTTTACACTTTTTTGAAATGGCCCTTTTGACCGGGGGGAAGTGAGACTTCATTGTAGTGCAGATTTCCTTTGCAAGCTTGCTTGGTTGGCCAAAAAGGGCGTATGCGTTTTTTCCTGAATATATTCAGGAAAAAACGCATACGCCCTTTTTGGCCAAGTGCATCATTGTGGACGTTCTGCCTCTTTTCCTATGCTTTCAATGCAATTCCAGTCTACCTCCTGAAATCGGTTTCCTGCAATTCTGCCCCGCTTTCAAGTCCTCTTGGCAGCCTTACTTCCGTCTATTTTTGGACGATAGCTGTCATTTATAACTCTGCAGGTTTGTGAATTACAGTGCCCCTGAGCTCCTTTCTTCAACTCGCTTTCTTTTGAGCTGGCCGCAACACCGCAGGATGGCTTCAGGCCCTAATCTGGTTCCGGTACGGCACGCTGAGCCTTTGGTTAATTCCTCTTCCTGGTGGGAAATGAGAGTTAAATTTGCCCGTCCAGACACCTTCAGCTAGCCTCTCATTGGTTCTCGCTATTCCTGTTCATCTTCCGCAGAAATTGCAAACGGGGCCAAACAGGAGGTTAAAGGCGCTGACTCTCCAAGTGGGGAGAGTGTTAGTAAAGCGTCTGGAATGTTGCACATGAGTACCAGGGGAGGAAAACTGAGACATATTTGAACATGTCTCCCGATCACATGGTTGATCATACTTGGGTTCCACATGCATGTCTTAGCTGAAGGAAGAATACTTTAAACCTGGAGAGTTGAGACCCGTGTAATGGGTACCATGCAATATGACTTCAAAGGGTCTTCATTTGCTCACCGAACCTCTCCAATCCTATCACTGCTGCGTTTATGCCCCTGTACACATGCTTGATTCTCTTTCGGAGACATAGCAATCCATAGGTTTCAAGATACTTACTAGTCAGGTACATTCTTAGGCGTTTAATATGCGGTGTTGAGTCCATTTCGTTGAGCAAGGAGTAGCTCTTGTCTATTCCATATTTGGCTTAAGGAACTTTATCTGTGCTCATTTCAATCTCTGGTTTTATGCAGCACCCCAACTCACCTTTACCCTTAAGCAAGAATAAGTTGTTTTTCTAAATTTGAGACCCTGTTCTGTTCTGTAATTCAGTTCCTGTGTAGCCAAGTTTACATTCCGTGTATTACTGATATCTTATGATGTTTCTTTTTCTGTGTGACTTATTTCAGTTAGAATCATCGTACCTGAATCTACTCATTATGCTGCTACGGGCCTGATGACATAGATTTCATTGCTGAGTGATACTGCATTGTACGTAAGTACCACAAGTTCTTTATCCATTTTTCACTTTCTGCGATGTTGAACTTGTACTGTAAACGAGGTTCTTGTAAACAGAGCCGTTCCAAACTTTGGGGTGGCTGTGTCTTTTTGATTTTAATTTCCCTAAGCTATAGGACCATAAGTGGAAGTGCCCTAGGTTCTGTTGCTTTGTTTTTTAGATGTTTCAGGAAACACCATACACTTCTCCCGAGTGGTTGTTGGCAATTTACATCCCGCCCATCAGCATAACAAGGCTCCCAGTTCTCCATGGCCTGTCCTGCCTTTCTGGATTTTACACTTTTTTCAGATGGCCCTTTTGACCGGGGGGAAGTGAGACTTCATTGTAGTGCAGATTTCCTTTGCAAGCTTGCTTGGTTGGCCAAAAAGGGCGTATGCGTTTTTTCCTGAATATATTCAGGAAAAAACGCATACGCCCTTTTTGGCCAAGTGCATCATTGTGGACGTTCTGCCTCTTTTCCTATGCTTTCAATGCAATTCCAGTCTGCCTCCTGAAATCGGTTTCCTCCAATTCTGCCCCGCTTTCAAGTCCTCTTGGCAGCCTTACTTCAGTATATTTTTGGACGATAGCTGTCATTTATAACTCTGCAGGTTAGTGAATTACAGTGCCCCTGAGCTCCTTTCTTCAACTCGCTTTCTTGTGACCTGGCCGCAACACCGCAGGATGGCTTCAGGCCCTAATCTGGTTCTGGCCCGGCATGCTGAGCCTTTGGTTAATTCCTCTTCCTGGTGGGAAATGAGAGTTAAATTTGCCCGTTCAGACACCTCCAGCTAGCCTCTCATTGGATCTCGCTATTCCTGTTCATCTTCCACAGAAATTGCAAACTGGGCCAAACAGGAGGTTAAAGGGACTGACTCTCCAAGTGGGGAGAGTGTTAGTAAAGCGTCTGGAATGTTGCACCCGAGTACCAGGGGAGGAAAACTGAGACATATTTGAACACGTCTCCCGTTCACATGGTTGATCATACTCTGGGTTCCACATGCATGTCTTAGCTGAAGGAAGAATACTTTAAACCTGGAGAGTTGAGACCCGTGTAATGGGTACCATGCAATATGACTTCAAAGGGTCTTCATTTGCTCACCGAACCTCTCCAATCCTATCACTGCTGCGTTTATGCCCCTGTACACATGCTTGATTCTCTTTCGGAGACATAGCAATCCATAGGTTTCAAGATACTTACTAGTCAGGTACATTCTTAGGCGTTTAATATGGGGTGTTGAGTCCATTTCCTTGAGCAAGGAGTAGCTCTTGTCTATTCCATATTTGGCTTAAGGAACTTTATCTGTGCTCATTTCAATCTCTGGTTTTATGCAGCACCCCAACTCACCTTTATTTTAAGAAAGAATAAGTTGGTTTTCTAAGTTTGAGACCCTGTTCTGTTCTGTAATTCAGTTCCTGTGTAGCCAAGTTTACATTCCGTGTATTACTGATATCTTATGATGTTTCTTTTTCTGTGTGACTTATTTCAGTTAGAATCATCATACCTGAATCCACTCATTGTGCTGCTAAGGGCCTGATGACACAGATTTTATTGCTGAGTGATATTGCTTTGTAAGTAAATACCACAACTTCTTTATCCATTTTTCACTTTCTGCGATGTTGAACTTGTACTGTAAACGAGGTTCTTGTAAACAGAGCCGTTCCAAACTTTGGGGTGGCTGTGTCTTTTTGATTTTAATTTCCCTAAGCTATAGGACCATAAGTGGAAGTGCCCTAGGTTCTGTTGCTTTGTTTTTTAGTTGTTTCAGGAAACACCATTCACTTCTCCGGAGTGGTTGTTGGCAATTTACATCCCGCCCATCAGCATAACAAGGCTCCCAGTTCTCCATGGCCTGTCCTGCCTTTCTGGATTTTACACTTTTTTCAGATGGCCCTTTTGACCGGGGGGAAGTGAGACTTCATTGTAGTGCAGATTTCCTTTGCAAGCTTGCTTGGTTGGCCAAAAAGGGCGTATGCGTTTTTTCCTGAATATATTCAGGAAAAAACGCATACGCCCTTTTTGGCCAAGTGCATCATTGTGGACGTTCTGCCTCTTTTCCTATGCTTTCAATGCAATTCCAGTCTACCTCCTGAAATCGGTTTCCTGCAATTCTGCCCCGCTTTCAAGTCCTCTTGGCAGCCTTACTTCAGTCTATTTTTGGACGATAGCTGTCATTTATAACTCTGCAGGTTTGTGAATTACAGTGCCCCTGAGCTCCTTTCTTCAACTCGCTTTCTTTTGAGCTGGCCGCAACACCGCAGGGTGGCTTCAGGCCCTAATCTGGTTCCGGCCCGGCATGCTGAGCCTTTGGTTATTTCCTCTTCCTGGTGGGAAATGAGAGTTAAATTTGCCCGTCCAGACACCTCCAGCTAACCTCTCATTGGTTCTCGCTATTCCTGTTCATCTTCCGCAGAAATTGCAAACTGGGCCAAACAGGAGGTTAAAGGCGCTGACTCTCCAAGTGGGGAGAGTGTTAGTAAAGCGTCTGGAATGTTGCACCCGAGTACCAGGGGAGGAAAACTGAGACATATTTGAACACGTCTCCCGTTCACATGGTTGATCATACTTGGGTTCCACATGCATGTTTTAGCTGAAGGAAGAATACCTTAAACCAGGGTAGTTGAAACCCGTGGAATGGGTACCATGCAATATGACTTCAAAGGGTCTTCATTTGCTCACCGAACCTCTCCAATCCTATCACTGCTGCGTTTATGCCCCTGTACACATGCTTGATTCTCTTTTGGAGACATAGCAATCCATAGGTTTTACGATAATTACTAGTCAGGTACATTCTTAGGCGTTTAATATGGGGTGTTGAGTCCATATCGTTGAGCAAGGAGTAGCTCTTGTCTATTCCATATTTGGCTTAAGGAACTTTATCTGTGCTCATTTCAATCTCTGGTTTTATGCAGCACCCCAACTCACCTTTACCCTTAAGCAAGCATAAGTTGTTTTTCTATATTTGAGACCCTGTTCTGTTCTGTAATTCAGTTCCTGTGTAGCCAAGTTTCCATTCCGTGTATTACTGATATCTTATGATGTTTCCTTTTCTGTGTGACTTATTTCAGTTAGAATCATCGTACCTGAATCCACTCATTATGCTGCTACGGGCCTGATGACATAGATTTCATTGCTGAGTGATACTGCATTGTACGTAAGTACCACAAGTTCTTTATCCATTTTTCACTTTCTGTGATATTGAACTTGTACGGTAAACGAGGTTCTTGTAAACGGAGGCGTCCCAAACTTTGGGGTGGCTGTGTCTTTTTGATTTTAATTTCCCTAAGCTATAGGACCATAAGTGGAAGTGCCCTAGGCTCTGTTGCTTTGTTTTTTAGATGTTTCAGGAAACACCATACACTTCTCCCGAGTGTCTGTTGGCAATTTACATCCCGCCCATCAGCATAACAAGGCTCCCAGTTCTCCATGGCCTGTCCTGCCTTTCTGGATTTTACACTTTTTTCAGATGGCCCTTTTGACCGGGGGGAAGTGAGACTTCATTGTACTGCAGATTTCCTTTTCGAGCTTGCTTGGTTGGCCAAAAAGGGCGTATGCGTTTTTTCCTGAATATATTCAGGAAAAAACGCATACGCCCTTTTTGGCCAAGTGCATCATTGTGGACGTTCTGCCTCTTTTCCTATGCTTTCAATGCAATTCCAGTCTACCTCCTGAAATCGGTTTCCTGCAATTCTGCCCCGCTTTCAAGTCCTCTTGGCAGCCTTACTTCAGTCTATTTTTGGACGATAGCTGTCATTTATAACTCTGCAGGTTTGTGAATTACAGTGCCCCTGAGCTCCTTTCTTCAACTCGCTTTCTTTTGAGCTGGCCGTAACACCGCAGGATGGCTTCAGGCCCTAATCTGGTTCTGGCACGGCACGCTGAGCCTTTGGTTATTTCCTCTTCCTGGTGGGAAATGAGAGTTAAATTTGCCCGTCCAGACACCTCCAGCTAGCCTCTCATTGGTTCTCGCTATTCCTGTTCATCTTCCGCAGAAATTGCAAACTGGGCCAAACAGGAGGTTAAAGGCGCTGACTCTCCAAGTGGGGAGAGTGTTAGTAAAGCGTCTGGAATGTTGCACCCGAGTACCAGGGTACGAAAACTGAGACATATTTGAACACGTCTCCCGATCACATGGTTGATCATACTCTAGGTTCCACATGCATGTTTTAGCTGAAGGAAGAATACCTTAAACCTGGGTAGTTGAAACCCGTGGAATGGGTACCATGCAATATGACTTCAAAGGGTCTTCATTTGCTCACCGAACCTCTCCAATCCTATCACTGCTGCATTTATGCCCCTGTACACATGCTTGATTCTCTTTTGGAGACATAGCAATCCATAGGTTTTAAGATATTTACAAGTCAGGTACATTCTTAGGCGTTTAATATGCGGTGTTGAGTCCATTTCGTTGAGCAAGGAGTAGCTCTTGTCTATTCCATATTTGGCTTAAGGAACTTTATCTGTGCTCATTTCAATCTCTGGTTTTATGCAGCACCCCAACTCACCTTTACCCTTAAGCAAGCATAAGTTGTTTTTCTAAATTTGAGTCCCTGTTCTGTTTTGGAATTCAGTTCCTGTGTAGCCAAGTTTACATTCCGTGTATTACTGATATCTTATGATGTTTCTTTTTCTGTGTGACTTATTTCAGTTAGAATCATCGTACCTGAATCTACTCATTATGCTGCTACGGGCCTGATGACATAGATTTCATTGCTGAGTGATACTGCATTGTACGTAAGTACCACAAGTTCTTTATCCATTTTTCACTTTCTGCGATGTTGAACTTGTACTGTAAACGAGGTTCTTGTAAACAGAGCCGTTCCAAACTTTGGGGTGGCTGTGTCTTTTTGATTTTAATTTCCCTAAGCTATAGGACCATAAGTGGAAGTGCCCTAGGCTCTGTTGCTTTGTTTTTTAGATGTTTCAGGAAACACCATACACTTCTCCCGAGTGTCTGTTGGCAATTTACATCCCGCCCATCAGCATAACAAGGCTCCCAGTTCTCAATGGCCTGTTGCCTTTCTGGATTTTACACTTTTTTCAGATGGCCCTTTTGACCGGGGGGAAGTGAGACTTCATTGTAGTGCAGATTTCCTTTGCAAGCTTGCTTGGTTGGCCAAAAAGGGCGTATGCGTTTTTTCCTGAATATATTCAGGAAAAAACGCATACGCCCTTTTTGGCCAAGTGCATCATTGTGGACGTTCTGCCTCTTTTCCTATGCTTTCAATGCAATTCCAGTCTGCCTCCTGAAATCGGTTTCCTGCAATTCTGCCCCGCTTTCAAGTCCTCTTGGCAGCCTTACTTCAGTATATTTTTTTACGATAGCTGTCATTTATAACTCTGCAGGTTAGTGAATTACAGTGCCCCTGAGCTCCTTTCTTCAACTCGCTTTCTTGTGACCTGGCCGCAACACCGCAGGATGGCTTCAGGCCCTAATCTGGTTCCGGTACGGCACGCTGAGCCTTTGGTTATTTCCTCTTCCTGGTGGGAAATGAGAGTTAAATTTGCCCGTCCAGACACCTCCAGCTAGCCTCTCATTGGTTCTCGCTATTCCTGTTCATCTTCCGCAGAAATTGCAAACTGGGCCAAACAGGAGGTTAAAGGCGCTGACTCTCCAAGTGGGGAGAGTGTTAGTAAAGCGTCTGGAATGTTGCACCCGAGTACCAGGGGAGGAAAACTGAGACATATTTGAACACGTCTCCCGTTCACATGGTTGATCATACTTGGGTTCCACATGCATGTTTTAGCTGAAGGAAGAATACCTTAAACCTGGAGAGTTGAGACCCGTGTAATGGGTACCATGCAATATGACTTCAAAGGGTCTTCATTTGCTCACCGAACCTCTCCAATCCTATCACTGCTGCGTTTATGCCCCTGTACACATGCTTGATTCTCTTTTGGAGACATAGCAATCCATAGGTTTTACGATAATTACTAGTCAGGTACATTCTTAGGCGTTTAATATGCGGTGTTGAGTCCATTTCGTTGAGCAAGGAGTAGCTCTTGTCTATTCCATATTTGGCTTAAGGAACTTTATCTGTGCTCATTTCAATCTCTGGTTTTATGCAGCACCCCAACTCACCTTTACCCTTAAGCAAGCATAAGTTGGTTTTCTAAATTTGAGACCCTGTTCTGTTCTGTAATTGAGTTCCTGTGTAGCCAAGTTTACATTCCGTGTATTACTGATATCTTATGATGTTTCTTTTTCTGTGTGACTTATTTCAGTTAGAATCATCATACCTGAATCCACTCATTGTGCTGCTAAGGGCCTGATGACACAGATTTCATTGCTGAGTGATATTGCTTTGTAAGTAAATACCACAACTTCTTTATCCATTTTTCACTTTCTGCGATGTTGAACTTGTACTGTAAACGAGGTTCTTGTAAACAGAGCCGTCCCAAACTTTGGGGTGGCTGTGTCTTTTTGATTTTAATTTCCCTAAGCTATAGGACCATAAGTGGCAGTGCCCTAGGCTCTGTTGCTTTGTTTTTTAGATGTTTCAGGAAACACCATACACTTCTCCCGAGTGTCTGTTGGCAATTTACATCCCGCCCATCAGCATAACAAGGCTCCCAGTTCTCCATGGCCTGTCCTGCCTTTCTGGATTTTACACTTTTTTCAGATGGCCCTTTTGACCGGGGGGAAGTGAGACTTCATTGTAGTGCACATTTCCTTTGCAAGCTTGCTTGGTTGGACAAAAAGGGCGTATGCGTTTTTTCCTGAATATATTCAGGAAAAAACGCATATGAACTTTTTGGCCAAGTGCATCATTGTGGACGTTCTGCCTCTTTTCCTATGCTTGCAATGCAATTCCAGTCTGCGTCCTGAAATCGGTTTCCTGCAATTCTGCCCCGCTTTCAAGTCCTCTTGGCAGCCTTACTTCAGTATATTTTTGGACGATAGCTGTCATTTATAACTCTGCAGGTTAGTGAATTACAGTGCCCCTGAGCTCCTTTCTTCAACTCGCTTTCTTGTGACCTGGCCGCAACACCGCAGGATGGCTTCAGGCCCTAATCTGGTTCCGGTACGGCACGCTGAGCCTTTGGTTATTTCCTCTTCCTGGTGGGAAATGAGAGTTAAATTTGCCCGTCCAGACACCTCCAGCTAGCCTCTCATTGGTTCTCGCTATTCCTGTTCATCTTCCGCAGAAATTGCAAACTGGGCCAAACAGGAGGTTAAAGGCGCTGACTCTCCAAGTGGGGAGAGTGTTAGTAAAGCGTCTGGAATGTTGCACCCGAGTACCAGGGGAGGAAAACTGAGACATATTTGAACACGTCTCCCGTTCACATGGTTGATCATACTTGGGTTCCACATGCATGTTTTAGCTGAAGGAAGAATACCTTAAACCTGGAGAGTTGAGACCCGTGTAATGGGTACCATGCAATATGACTTCAAAGGGTCTTCATTTGCTCACCGAACCTCTCCAATCCTATCACTGCTGCACTTATGCCCCTGTACACATGCTTGATTCTCTTTCGGAGACATAGCAATCCATAGGTTTTAAGATACTTACTAGTCAGGTACATTCTTAGGCGTTTAATATGGGGTGTTGAGTCCATATCGTTGAGCAAGGAATAGCTCTTGTCTATTCCATATTTGGCTTAAGGAACTTTATCTGTGCTCATTTCAATCTCTGGTTTTATGCAGCACCCCAACTCACCTTTACCTTTAAGCAAGAATAAGTTGGTTTTCTAAATTTGAGACCCTGTTCTGTTCTGTAATTGAGTTCCTGTGTAGCCAAGTTTACATTCCGTGTATTACTGATATCTTATGATGTTTCTTTTTCTGTGTGACTTATTTCAGTTAGAATCATCATACCTGAATCCATTCATTGTGCTGCTAAGGGCCTGATGACACAGATTTCATTGCTGAGTGATATTGCTTTGTAAGTAAATACCACAACTTCTTTATCCATTTTTCACTTTCTGCGATGTTGAACTTGTACTGTAAACGAGGTTCTTGTAAACAGAGCCGTTCCAAACTTTGGGGTGGCTGTGTCTTTTTGATTTTAATTTCCCTAAGCTATAGGACCATAAGTGGAAGTGCCCTAGGTTCTGTTGCTTTGTTTTTTAGATGTTTCAGGAAACACCATACACTTCTCCCGAGTGGTTGTTGGCAATTTACATCCCGCCCATCAGCATAACAAGGCTCCCAGTTCTCCATGGCCTGTCCTGCCTTTCTGGATTTTACACTTTTTTCAGATGGCCCTTTTGACCGGGGGGAAGTGAGACTTCATTGTAGTGCAGATTTCCTTTGCAAGCTTGCTTGGTTGGCCAAAAAGGGCGTATGCGTTTTTTCCTGAATATATTCAGGAAAAAACGCATACGCCCTTTTTGGCCAAGTGCATCATTGTGGACGTTCTGCCTCTTTTCCTATGCTTTCAATGCAATTCCAGTCTACCTCCTGAAATCGGTTTCCTGCAATTCTGCCCCGCTTTAAAGTCCTCTTGGCAGCCTTACTTCAGTCTATTTTTGGACGATAGCTGTCATTTATAACTCTGCAGGTTTGTGAATTACAGTGCCCCTGAGCTCCTTTCTTCAACTTGCTTTCTTTTCAGCTGGCCGCAACACCGCAGGATGGCTTCAGGCCCTAATCTGGTTCTGGCCCGGCACGCTAAGCCTTTGGTTATTTCCTCTTCCTGGTGGGAAATGAGAGTTAAATTTGCCCGTCCAGACACCTCCAGCTAGCCTCTCATTGGTTCTCGCTATTCCTGTTCATCTTCCGCAGAAATTGCAAACTGGGCCAAACAGGAGGTTAAAGGCGCTGACTCTCCAAGTGGGGAGAGTGTTAGTAAAGCGTCTGAAATGTTGCACCCGAGTACCAGGGGAGGAAAACTGAGACATATTTGAACACGTCTCCCGTTCACATGGTTGATCATACTTGGGTTCCACATGCATGTTTTAGCTGAAGGAAGAATACCTTAAACCTGGAGAGTTGAGACCCGTGTAATGGGTACCATGCAATATGACTTCAAAGGGTCTTCATTTGCTCACCGAACCTCTCCAATCCTATCACTGCTGCGTTTATGCCCCTGTACACATGCTTGATTCTCTTTTGGAGACATAGCAATCCATAGGTTTTAGGATACTTACTAGTCAGGTACATTCTTAGGCGTTTAATATGCGGTGTTGAGTCCATTTCGTTGAGCAAGGAGTAGCTCTTGTCTATTCCATATTTGACTTAAGGAACTTTATCTATGCTCATTTCAATCTCTGGTTTTATGCAGCACCCCAACTCACCTTTACCCTTAAGCAAGCATAAGTTGGTTTTCTAAATTTGAGACCCTGTTCTGTTCTGTAATTCAGTTCCTGTGTAGCCAAGTTTACATTCCGTGTATTACTGATATCTTATGATGTTTCTTTTTCTGTGTGACTTATTTCAGTTAGAATCATCGTACCTGAATCCACTCATTGTGATGCTAAGGGCCTGATGACATAGATTTCATTGCTGAGTGATATTGCTTTGTAAGTAAATACCACAACTTCTTTATCCATTTTTCACTTTCTGCGATGTTGAACTTGTACTGTAAACGAGGTTCTTGTAAACAGAGGCGTCCCAAACTTTGGGGTGGCTGTGTCTTTTTGATTTTAATTTCCCTAAGCTATAGGACCATAAGTGGCAGTGCCCTAGGCTCTGTTGCTTTGTTTTTTAGATGTTTCAGGAAACACCATACACTTCTCCCGAGTGTCTGTTGGCAATTTACATCCCGCCCATCAGCATAACAAGGCTCCCAGTTCTCCATGGCCTGTCCTGCCTTTCTGGATTTTACACTTTTTTCAGATGGCCCTTTTGACCGGGGGGAAGTGAGACTTCATTGTAGTGCAGATTTCCTTTGCAAGCTTGCTTGGTTGGCCAAACAGGGCGTATGCGTTTTTTCCTGAATATATTCAGGAAAAAATGCATACGCCCTTTTTGGCCAAGTGCATCATTGTGGACGTTCTGCCTCTTTTCCTATGCTTTCAATGCAATTCCAGTCTACCTCCTGAAATCGGTTTCCTGCAATTCTGCCCCGCTTTCAAGTCCTCTTGGCAGCCTTACTTCAGTATATTTTTGGACGATAGCTGTCATTTATAACTCTGCAGGTTTGTGAATTACAGTGCCCCTGAGCTCCTTTCTTCAACTCGCTTTCTTGTGACATGGCCGCAACACCGCAGGATGGCTTCAGGCCCTAATCTGGTTCCGGTACGGCACGCTGAGCCTTTGGTTATTTCCTCTTCCTGTTGGGAAATGAGAGTTAAATTTGCCCGTCCAGACACCTCCAGCTAGCCTCTCATTGGTTCTCGCTATTCCTGTTCATCTTCCGCAGAAATTGCAAACTGTGCCAAACAGGAGGTTAAAGGCGCTGACTCTCCAAGTGGGGAGAGTGTTAGTAAAGCATCTGGAATGTTGCACCCGAGTACCAGGGGAGGAAAACTGAGACATATTTGAACACGTCTCCCGATCACATGGTTGATCATACTCTGGGTTCCACATGCATGTTTTAGCTGAAGGAAGAATACCTAAAATCTGGAGAGTTGAAACCCGTGGAATGGGTAACATGCAATATGACTTCAAAGGGTCTTCATTTGCTCACCGAACCTCTCCAATCCTATCACTGCTGCGTTTATGCCCCTGTACACATGCTTGATTCTCTTTCGGAGACATAGCAATCCATAGGTTTTAAGATACTTACTAGTCAGGTACATTCTTAGGCGTTTAATATGGGGTGTTGAGTCCATTTCGTTGAGCAAGGAGTAGCTCTTGTCTATTCCATATTTGGCTTAAGGAACTTTATCTGTGCTCATTGCAATCTCTGGTTTTATGCAGCACCCCAACTCACCTTTACCCTTAAGCAAGAATAAGTTGGTTTTCTAAATTTGAGACCCTGTTCTGTTCTGTAATTCAGTTCCTGTGTAGCCAAGTTTCCATTCCGTGTATTAATGATATCTTATGATGTTTCTTTTTCTGTGTGACTTATTTCAGTTAGAATCATCATACCTGAATCCACTCATTGTGCTGCTAAGGGCCTGATGACACAGATTTCATTGCTGAGTGATATTGCTTTGTAAGTAAATACCACAACTTCTTTATCCATTTTTCACTTTCTGCAATGTTGAACTTGTACTGTAAACGAGGTTCTTGTAAACAGAGCCGTTCCAAACTTTGGGGTGGCTGTGTCTTTTTGATTTTAATTTCCCTAAGCTATAGGACCATAAGTGGAAGTGCCCTAGGTTCTGTTGCTTTGTTTTTTAGATGTTTCAGGAAACACCATACACTTCTCCCGAGTGGTTGTTGGCAATTTACATCCCGCCCATCAGCATAACAAGGCTCCCAGTTCTCCATGGCCTGTCCTGCCTTTCTGGATTTTACAGTTTTTTCAGATGGCCGTTTTGACTGGGGGGAAGTGAGACTTCATTGTAGTGCAGATTTCCTTTGCAAGCTTGCTTGGTTGGCCAAAAAGGGCGTATGCGTTTTTTCCTGAATATATTCAGGAAAAAACGCATACGCCCTTTTTGGCCAAGTGCATCATTGTGGACGTTCTGCCTCTTTTCCTATGCTTTCAATGCAATTCCAGTCTACCTCCTGAAATCGGTTTCCTGCAATTCTGCCCCGCTTTCAAGTCCTCTTGGCAGCCTTACTTCAGTCTATTTTGGATGATAGCTGTCATTTATAACTCTGCAGGTTTGTGAATTACAGTGCCCCTGAGCTCCTTTCTTCAACTTGCTTTCTTGTGACCTGGCCGCAACACCGCAGGATGGCTTCAGGCCCTAATCTGGTTCCGGCACGGCACGCTGAGCCTTTGGTTATTTCCTTTTCCTGGTGGGAAATGAGAGTTAAATTTGCCCGTCCAGACACCTCCAGCTAGTCTCTCATTGGTTTTCGCTATTCCTGTTCATCTTCCGCAGAAATTTCAAACTGGGCCAAACAGGAGGTTAAAGGGACTGACTCTCCAAGTCGGGAGAGTGTTAGTAAAGCGTCTGGAATGTTGCACCCGAGTACTAGGGGAGGAAAACTAAGACATATTTGAACACGTCTCCCGATCACATGGTTGATCATAGTCTAGGTTCCACATGCATGTTTTAGCTGAAGGAAGAATACCTTAAACCTGGGTAGTTGAAACCCGTGGAATGGGTACCATGCAATATGACTTCAAAGGGTCTTCATTTGCTCACCGAACCTCTCCAATCCTATCACTGCTGCGTTTATGCCCCTGTACACATGCTTGATTCTCTTTCGGAGACATAGCAATCCATAGGTTTTAAGATACTTACTAGTCAGGTACATTCTTAGGCGTTTAATATGCGGTGTTGAGTCCATTTCGTTGAGCAAGGAGTAGCTCTTGTCTATTCCATATTTGACTTAAGGAACTTTATCTGTGCTCATTTCAATCTCTGGTTTTATGCAGCACCCCAACTCACCTTTCCCCTTAAGCAAGCATAAGTTGTTTTTCTAAATTTGAGACCCTGTTCTGTTCTGTAATTCAGTTCCTGTGTAGCCAAGTTTACATTCCGTGTATTACTGATATCTTATGATGTTTCTTTTTCTGTGTGACTTACTTCAGTTAGAATCATCATACCTGAATCCACTCATTGTGCTGCTAAGGGCCTGATGACACAGATTTCATTGCTGAGTGATATTGCTTTGTAAGTAAATATCACAACTTCTTTATCCATTTTTCACTTTCTGCGATGTTGAACTTGTACTGTAAACGAGGTTCTTGTAAACAGAGGCGTCCCAAACTTTGGGGTGGCTGTGTCTTTTTGATTTTAATTTCCCTAAGCTATAGGACCATAAGTGGCAGTGCCCTAGGCTCTGTTGCTTTGTTTTTTAGATGTTTCAGGAAACACCATACACTTCTCCCAAGTGTCTGTTGGCAATTTACATCCCGCCCATCAGCATAACAAGGCTCCCAGTTCTCCATGGCCTGTCCTGCCTTTCTGGATTTTACACTTTTTTCAGATGGCCCTTTTGACCGGGGGGAAGTGAGACTTCATTGTAGTGCAGATTTCCTTTGCAAGCTTGCTTGGTTGGCCAAAAAGGGCGTATGCGTTTTTTTCTGAATATATTCAGGAAAAAACGCATACGCCCTTTTTGGCCAAGTGCATCATTGTGGACGTTCTGCCTCTTTTCCTATGCTTTCAATGCAATTCCAGTCTACCTCCTGAAATCGGTTTCCTGCAATTCTGCCCCGCTTTCAAGTCCTCTTGGCAGCCTTACTTCAGTCTATTTTTGGACGATAGCTGTCATTTATAACTCTGCAGTTTTGTGAATTACAGTGCCCCTGAGCTCCTTTCTTCAACTCGCTTTCTTGTGACCTGGCCGCAACACCGCAGGATGGCTTCAGGCCCTAATCTGGTTCCGGCACGGCACGCTGAGCCTTTCATTAATTCCTCTTCCTGGTGGGAAATGAGAGTTAAATTTGCCCGTCCAGACACCTCCAGCTAGCCTCTCATTGGTTCTCGCTATTCCTGTTCATCTTCCGCAGAAATTGCAAACTGTGCCAAACAGGAGGTTAAAGGCGCTGACTCTCCAAGTGGGGAGAGTGTTAGTAAAGCGTCTGGAATGTTGCACCCGAGTACCAGGGGAGGAAAACTGAGACATATTTGAACACGTCTCCCGATCACATGGTTGATCATACTCTGGGTTCCACATGCATGTTTTAGCTGAAGGAAGAATACCTTAAACCTGGAGAGTTAAGACCCGTGTAATGGGTACCATGCAATATGACTTCAAAGGGTCTTCATTTGCTCACCGAACCTCTCCAATCCTATCACTGCTGCGTTTATGCCCCTGTACACATGCTTGATTCTCTTTCAGAGACATAGCAAACCATAGGTTTTAAGATACTTACTAGTCAGGAATATTCTTAGGCGTTTAATATGCGGTGTTGAGTCCATTTCGTTGAGCAAGGAGTAGCTCTTGTCTATTCCATATTTGGCTTAAGGAACTTTATCTGTGCTCATTTCAATCTCTGGTTTTATGCAGCAACCCAACTCACCTTTCCCCTTAAGCAAGCATAAGTTGGTTTTCTAAATTTGAGACCCTGTTCTGTTCTGTAATTCAGTTCCTGTGTAGCCAAGTTTACATTCCGTGTATTACTGATATCTTATGATGTTTCTTTTTCTGTGTGACTTACTTCAGTTAGAATCATCATACCTGAATCCACTCATTGTGCTGCTAAGGGCCTGATGACACAGATTTCATTGCTGAGTGATATTGCTTTGTAAGTAAATACCACAACTTCTTTATCCATTTTTCACTTTCTGCGATGTTGAACTTGTACTGTAAACGAGGTTCTTGTAAACAGAGGCGTCCCAAACTTTGGGGTAGCTGTGTCTTTTTGATTTTAAATTCCCTAAGCTATAGGACCATAAGTGGCAGTGCCCTAGGCTCTGTTGCTTTGTTTTTTAGATGTTTCAGGAAACACCATACACTTCTCCCGAGTGTCTGTTGGCAATTTACATCCCGCCCATCAGCATAACAAGGCTCCCAGTTCTCCATGGCCTGTCCTGCCTTTCTGGATTTTACACTTTTTTCAGATGGCCCTTTTGACCGGGGGGAAGTGAGACTTCATTGTAGTGCAGATTTCCTTTGCAAGCTTGCTTGGTTGGCCAAAAAGGGCGTATGCGTTTTTTTCCTGAATATATTCAGGAAAAAACGCATACGCCCTTTTTGGCCAAGTGCATCATTGTGGACGTTCTGCCTCTTTTCCTATGCTTTCAATGCAATTCCAGTCTACCTCCTGAAATCGGTTTCCTGCAATTCTGCCCCGCTTTCAAGTCCTCTTGGCAGCCTTACTTCAGTCTATTTTTGGACGATAGCTGTCATTTATAACTCTGCAGGTTTGTGAATTACAGTGCCCCTGAGCTCCTTTCTTCAACTCGCTTTCTTGTGACCTGGCCGCAACACCGCAGGATGGCTTCAGGCCCTAATCTGGTTCCGGCACGGCACGATGAGCCTTTGGTTATTTCCTTTTCCTGGTGGGAAATGAGAGTTAAATTTGCCCGTCCAGACACCTCCAGCTAGTCTCTCATTGGTTCTCGCTATTCCTGTTCATCTTCCGCAGAAATTGCAAACTGGGCCAAACAGGAGGTTAAAGGGACTGACTCTCCAAGTCGGGAGAGTGTTCGTAAAGCGTCTGGAATGTTGCACCCGAGTACCAGGGTATGAAAACTGAGACATATTTGAACACGTGTCCCGATCACATGGTTGATCATACTCTAGGTTCCACATGCATGTTTTAGCTGAAGGAAGAATACCTTAAACCTGGGTAGTTGAAACCCGTGGAATGGGTACCATGCAATATGACTTCAAAGGGTCTTCATTTGCTCACCGAACCTCTCCAATCCTATCACTGCTGCGTTTATGCCCCTGTACACATGCTTGATTCTCTTTCGGAGACATAGCAATCCATAGGTTTTAAGATACTTACTAGTCAGGAACATTCTTAGGCGTTTAATATGGGGTGTTGAGTCCATTTCGTTGAGCAAGGAGTAGCTCTTGTCTATTCCATATTTGGCTTAAGGAACTTTATCTGTGTTCATTTCAATCTCTGGTTTTATGCAGCACCCCAACTCACCTTTCCCCTTAAGCAAGCATAAGTTGTTTTTCTAAATTTGAGACCCTGTTCTGTTCTGTAATTCAGTTCCTGTGTAGCCAAGTTTACATTCCGTGTATTACTGATATCTTATGATGTTTCTTTTTCTGTGTGACTTATTTCAGTTAGAATCATCATACCTGAATCCACTCATTGTGCTGCTAAGGGCCTGATGACACAGATTTCATTGCTGAGTGATATTGCTTTGTAAGTAAATACCACAACTTCTTTATCCATTTTTCACTTTCTGCGATGTTGAACTTGTCCTGTAAACGAGGTTCTTGTAAACAGAGCCGTTCCAAACTTTGGGGTGGCTGTGTCTTTTTGATTTTAATTTCCCTAAGCTATAGGACCATAAGTGGAAGTGCCCTAGGTTCTGTTGCTTTGTTTTTTAGATGTTTCAGGAAACACCATACACTTCTCCCGAGTGGTTGTTGGCAATTTACATCCCGCCCATCAGCATAACAAGGCTCCCAGTTCTCCATGGCCTGTCCTGCCTTTCTGGATTTTACACTTTTTTCAGATGGCCCTTTTGACCGGGGGGAAGTGAGACTTCATTGTAGTGCAGATTTCCTTTGCAAGCTTGCTTGGTTGGCCAAAAAGGGCGTATGCGTTTTTTCCTGAATATATTCAGGAAAAAACGCATACGCCCTTTTTGGCCAAGTGCATCATTGTGGACGTTCTGCCTCTTTTCCTATGCTTTCAATGCAATTCCAGTCTACCTCCTGAAATCGGTTTCCTGCAATTCTGCCCCGCTTTCAAGTCCT
Source organism: Delphinus delphis (assembly GCF_949987515.2). Taxonomy (NCBI): domain Eukaryota; kingdom Metazoa; phylum Chordata; class Mammalia; order Artiodactyla; family Delphinidae; genus Delphinus; species Delphinus delphis. The sequence continues at coordinate 417,720 of NC_082685.1, read as the reverse complement.
CTTGGCAGCCTTACTTCAGTCTATTTTTGGACAATAGCTGTCATTTATAACTCTGCAGGTTTGTGAATTACAGTGCCCCTGAGCTCCTTTCTTCAACTCGCTTTCTTTTGAGCTGGCCGCAACACTGCAGGATGGCTTCAGGCCCTAATCTGGTTCCGGTACGGCACGCTGAGCCTTTGGTTATTTCCTCTTCCTGGTGGGAAATGAGAGTTAAATTTGCCCGTCCAGACACCTCCAGCTAGCCTCTCATTGGTTCTCGCTATTCCTGTTCATCTTCCGCAGAAATTGCAAACTGGGCCAAACAGGAGGTTAAAGTCGCTGACTCTCCAAGTGGGGAGAGTGTTAGTAAAGCGTCTGGAATGTTGCACCCGAGTACCAGGGGAGGAAAACTGAGACATATTTGAACACGTCTCCCGTTCACATGGTTGATCATACTTGGGTTCCACATGCATGTTTTAGCTGAAGGAAGAATACCTTAAACCTGGAGAGTTGAGACCCGTGTAATGGGTACCATGCAATATGACTTCAAAGGGTCTTCATTTGCTCACCGAACCTCTCCAATCCTATCACTGCTGCGTTTATGCCCCTGTACACATGCTTGATTCTCTTTTGGAGACATAGCAATCCATAGGTTTTCCGATACTTACTAGTCAGGTACATTCTTACGCGTTTAATATGCGGTGTTGAGTCCATTTCGTTGAGCAAGGAGTAGCTCTTGTCTATTCCATATTTGACTTAAGGAACTTTATCTGTGCTCATTTCAATCTCTGGTTTTATGCAGCACCCCAACTCACCTTTACCCTTAAGCAAGCATAAGTTGTTTTTGTAAATTTGAGACCCTGTTCTGTTCTGTAATTCAGTTCCTGTGTAGCCAAGTTGACATTCCGTGTATTACTGATATCTTATGATGTTTGTTTTTCTGTGTGACTTACTTCAGTTAGAATCATCATACCTGAATCCACTCATTGTGCTGCTACGGGCCTGATGACACAGATTTCATTGCTGAGTGATATTGCTTTGTAAGTAAATACCACAACTTCTTTATCCATTTTTCACTTTCTGCGATGTTGAACTTGTACTGTAAACGAGGTTCTTGTAAACAGAGCCGTTCCAAACTTTGGGGTGGCTGTGTCTTTTTGATTTTAATTTCCCTAAGCTATAGGACCATAAGTGGAAGTGCCCTAGGTTCTGTTGCTTTGTTTTTTAGATGTTTCAGGAAACACCATACACTTATCCCGAGTGTCTGTTGGCAATTTACATCCCGCCCATCAGCATAACAAGGCTCCCAGTTCTCCATGGCCTGTCCTGCCTTTCTGGATTTTACACTTTTTTCAGATGGCCCTTTTGACCGGGGGGAAGTGAGACTTCATAGTAGTGCAGATTTCCTTTGCAAGCTTGCTTGGTTGGCCAAAAAGGGCGTATGCGTTTTTTCCTGAATATATTCAGGAAAAAACGCATACGCCCTTTTTGGCCAAGTGCATCATTGTGGACGTTCTGCCTCTTTTCCTATGCTTTCAATGCAATTCCAGTCTACCTCCTGAAATCGGTTTCCTGCAATTCTGCCCCGCTTTCAAGTCCTCTTGGCAGCCTTACTTCAGTCTATTTTTGGACGATAGCTGTCATTTATAACTCTGCAGGTTTGTGAATTACAGTGCCCCTGAGCTCCTTTCTTCAACTCGCTTTCTTGTGACCTGGCCGCAACACCGCAGGATGGCTTCAGGCCCTAATCTGGTTCCGGCCCGGCATGCTGAGCCTTTGGTTAATTCCTCTTCCTGGTGGGAAATGAGAGTTAAATTTGCCCGTCCAGACACCTCCAGCTAGCCTCTCATTGGTTCTCGCTATTCCTGTTCATCTTCCGCAGAAATTGCAAACTGGGCCAAACAGGAGGTTAAAGAGACTGACTCTCCAAGTGGGGAGAGTGTTAGTAAAGCGTCTGGAATGTTGCACCCGAGTACCAGGGGAGGAAAACAGACATATTTGAACACGTCTCCCGATCACATGGTTGATCATACTCTAGGTTCCACATGCATGTTTTAGCTGAAGGAAGAATACCTTAAACCTGGGTAGTTGAAACCCGTGGAATGGGTACCATGCAATATGACTTCAAAGGGTCTTCATTTGCTCACCGAACCTCTCCAATCCTATCACTGCTGCGTTTATGCCCCTGTACACATGCTTGATTCTCTTTCGGAGACATAGCAATCCATAGGTTTTAAGATACTTACAAGTCAGGTACATTCTTAGGCGTTTAATATGCGGTGTTGAGTCCATTTCGTTGAGCAAGGAGTAGCTCTTGTCTATTCCATATTTGGCTTAAGGAACTTTATCTGTGCTCATTTCAATCTCTGGTTTTATGCAGCACCCCAACTCACCTTTACCCTTAAGCAAGCATAAGTTGTTTTTCTAAATTTGAGACCCTGTTCTGTTCTGTAATTCAGTTCCTGTGTAGCCAAGTTTCCATTCCGTGTATTACTGATATCTTATGATGTTTCTTTTTCTGTGTGACTTATTTCAGTTAGAATCATCATACCTGAATCCACTCATTGTGCTGCTAAGGGCCTGATGACATAGATTTCATTGCTGAGTGATATTGCTTTGTAAGTGAATACCACAACTTCTTTATCCATTTTTCACTTTCTGCGATGTTGAACTTGTACTGTAAACGAGGTTCTTGTAAACAGAGCCGTTCCAAACTTTGGGGTGGCTGTGTCTTTTTGATTTTAATTTCCCTAAGCTATAGGACCATAAGTGGAAGTGCCCTATGCTCTGTTGCTTTGTTTTTTAGATGTTTCAGGAAACACCATACACTTCTCCCGAGTGGTTGTTGGCAATTTACATCCCGCCCATCAGCATAACAAGGCTCCCAGTTCTCCATGGCCTGTTGCCTTTCTGGATTTTACACTTTTTTCAGATGGCTCTTTTGACCGGGGGGAAGTGAGACTTCATTGTAGTGCAGATTTCCTTTGCAAGCTTGCTTGTTTGGCCAAAAAGGGCGTATGCGTTTTCCCCTGAATATATTCAGGAAAAAACGCATACGCCCTTTTTGGCCAAGTGCATCATTGTGGACGTTCTGCCTCTTTTCCTATGCTTTCAATGCAATTCCAGTCTACCTCCTGAAATCGGTTTCCTGCAATTCTGCCCCGCTTTCAAGTCCTCTTGGCAGCCTTACTTCAGTCTATTTTTGGACGATAGCTGTCATTTATAACTCTGCAGGTTTGTGAATTACAGTGCCCCTGAGCTCCTTTCTTCCACTCGCTTTCTTGTGACCTGGCCGCAACACCGCAGGATGGCTTCAGGCCCTAATCTGGTTCCGGTCCGGCATGCTGAGCCTTTGGTTAATTCCTCTTCCTGGTGGGAAATGAGAGTTAAATTTGCCCGTCCAGACACCTCCAGCTAGCCTCTCATTGGTTCTCGCTATTCCTGTTCATCTTCCGCAGAAATTGCAAACTGGGCCAAACAGGAGGTTAAAGGGACTGACTCTCCAAGTGGGGAGAGTGTTAGTAAAGCGTCTGGAATGTTGCACCCGAGTACCAGGGGAGGAAAACTGAGACATATTTGAACACGTCTCCCGATCACATGGTTGATCATACTTGGGTTCCACATGCATGTTTTAGCTGAAGGAAGAATACCTTAAACCTGGAGAGTTGAGACCCGTGTAATGGGTACCATGCAATATGACTTCAAAGGGTCTTCATTTGCTCACTGAACCTCTCCAATCCTATCACTGCTGCGTTTATGCCCCTGTACACATGCTTGATTCTCTTTTGGAGACATAGCAATCCATAGGTTTTACGATACTTACTAGTCAGGTACATTCTTAGGCGTTTAATATGCGGTGTTGAGTCCATTTCGTTGAGCAAGGAGTAGCTCTTGTCTATTCCATATTTGACTTAAGGAACTTTATCTGTGCTCATTTCAATCTCTGGTTTTATGCAGCACCCCAACTCACGTTTACCCTTAAGCAAGCATAAGTTGGTTTTCTAAATTTGAGACCCTGTTCTGTTCTGTAATTCAGTTCCTGTGTAGCCAAGTTTCCATTCCGTGTATTACTGATATCTTATGATGTTTCTTTTTCTGTGTGACTTATTTCAGTTAGAATCATCATACCTGAATCCACTCATTGTGATGCTAAGGGCCTGATGACATAGATTTCATTGCTGAGTGATATTGCTTTGTAAGTAAATACCACAACGTCTTTATCCATTTTTCACTTTCTGCGATGTTGAACTTGTACTGTAAACGAGGTTCTTGTAAACAGAGGCGTCCCAAACTTTGGGGTGGCTGTGTCTTTTTGATTTTAATTTCCCTAAGCTATAGGACCATAAGCGGCAGTGCCCTAGGCTCTGTTGCTTTGTTTTTTAGATGTTTCAGGAAACACCATACACTTCTCCCGAGTGGTTGTTGGCAATTTACATCCCGCCCATCAGCATAACAAGGCTCCCAGTTCTCCATGGCCTGTCCTGCCTTTCTGGATTTTACACTTTTTTCAGATGGCCCTTTTGACCGGGGGGAAGTGAGACTTCATTGTAGTGCAGATTTCCTTTGCAAGCTTGCTTGGTTGTCCAAAGAGGGCGTATGCGTTTTTTCCTGAATATATTCAGGAATAATTTGCCCGTCCAGACACCTCCAGCTAGCCTCTCATTGGTTCTCGCTATTCCTGTTCATCTTCCGCAGAAATTGCAAACTGGGCCAAACAGGAGGTTAAAGGGACTGACTCTCCAAGTCGGGAGAGTGTTAGTAAAGCGTCTGGAATGTTGCACCCGAGTATCAGGGTACGAAAACTGAGACATATTTGAACACGTCTCCCATTCACATGGTTGATCATACTTGAGTTCCACATGCATGTTTTAGCTGAAGGAAGAATACCTTAAACCTGGAGAGTTGAGACCCGTGTAATGGGTACCATGCAATATGACTTCAAAGGGTCTTCATTTGCTCACCGAACCTCTCCAATCCTATCACTGCTGCGTTTATGCCCCTGTACACATGCTTGATTCTCTTTTGGAGACATAGCAATCCATAGGTTTTACGATACTTACTAGTCAGGTACATTCTTAGGCGTTTAATATGCGGTGTTGAGTCCATTTCGTTGAGCAAGGAGTAGCTCTTGTCTATTACATATTTGACTTAAGGAACTTTATCTGTGCTCATTTCAATCTCTGGTTTTATGCAGCACCCCAACTCACCTTTACCCTTAAGCAAGCATAAGTTGGTTTTCTAAATTTGAGACCCTGTTCTGTTCTGTAATTCAGTTCCTGTGTAGCCAAGTTTCCATTCCGTGTATTACTGATATCTTATGATGTTTCTTTTTCTGTGTTACTTATTTCAGTTAGAATCATCATACCTGAATCCACTCATTGTGATGCTAAGGGCCTGATGACATAGATTTCATTGCTGAGTGATATTGCTTTGTAAGTAAATACCACAACTTCTTTATCCATTTTTTACTTTCTGCGATGTTGAACTTGTACTGTAAACGAGGTTCTTGTAAACAGAGGCGTCCCAAACTTTGGGGTGGCTGTGTCTTTTTGATTTTAATTTCCCTAAGCTATAGAACCATAAGTGGCAGTGCCCTAGGCTCTGTTGCTTTGTTTTTTAGATGTTTCAGGAAACACCATACACTTCTCCCGAGTGTCTGTTGGCAATTTACATCCCGCCCATCAGCATAACAAGGCTCCCAGTTCTCCATGGCCTGTCCTGCCTTTCTGGATTTTACACTTTTTTCAGATGGCCCTTTTGACCGGGGGGAAGTGAGACTTCATTGTAGTGCAGATTTCCTTTGCAAGCTTGCTTGGTTGGCCAAAAAGGGCGTATGCGTTTTTTCCTGAATATATTCAGGAAAAAACGCATACGCCCTTTTTGGCCAAGTGCATCATTGTGGACGTTCTGCCTCTTTTCCTATGCTTTCAATGCAATTCCAGTCTACCTCCTGAAATCGGTTTCCTGCAATTCTGCCCCGCTTTCAAGTCCTCTTGGCAGCCTTACTTCAGTCTATTTTTGGACGATAGCTGTCATTTATAACTCTGCAGGTTTGTGAATGGCAGTGCCCCTGAGCTCCTTTCTTCAACTCGCTTTCTTGTGACCTGGCCGCAACACCGCAGGATGGCTTCAGGCCCTAATCTGGTTCCGGCCCGGCATGCTGAGCCTTTGGTTAATTCCTCTTCCTGGTGGGAAATGAGAGTTAAATTTGCCCGTCCAGACACCTCCAGCTAGTCTCTCATTGGTTCTCGCTATTCCTGTTCATCTTCCGCAGAAATTGCAAACTGGGCCAAACAGGAGGTTAAAGGGACTGACTCTCCAAGTGGGGAGAGTGTTAGTAAAGCGTCTGGAACGTTGCACCCGAGTACCAGGGGAGGAAAACTGAGACATATTTGAACACGTCTCCCGTTCACATGGTTGATCATACTTGGGTTCCACATGCATGTTTTAGCTGAAGGAAGAATACCTTAAACCTGGAGAGTTGAGACCCGTGTAATGGGTACCATGCAATATGACTTCAAAGGGTCTTCATTTGCTCACCGAACCTCTCCAATCCTATCACTGCTGCGTTTATGCCCCTGTACACATGCTTGATTCTCTTTTGGAGACATAGCAATCCATAGGTTTTACGATACTTACTAGTCAGGTACATTCTTAGGCGTTTAATATGCGGTGTTGAGTCCATTTCGTTGAGCAAGGAGTAGCTCTTGTCTATTCCATATTTGGCTTAAGGAACTTTATCTGTGCTCATTTCAATCTCTGGTTTTATGCAGCACCCCAACTCACCTTTACCCTTAAGCAAGCATAAGTTGGTTTTCTAAATTTGAGACCCTATTCTGTTCTGTAATTCAGTTCCTGTGTAGCCAAGTTTACATTCCGTGTATTACTGATATCTTATGATGTTTTTTTTCTGTGTGACTTATTTCAGTTAGAATCATCATACCTGAATCCACTCATTGTGATGCTAAGGGCCTGATGACATAGATTTCATTGCTGAGTGATATTGCTTTGTAAGTAAATACCACAACTTCTTTATCCATTTTTCACTTTCTGCGATGTTGAACTTGTACTGTAAACGAGGTTCTTGTAAACAGAGGCGTCCCAAACTTTGGGGTGGCTGTGTCTTTTTGATTTTAATTTCCCTAAGCTATAGGACCATAAGTGGCAGTGCCGTAGGCTCTGTTGCTTTGTTTTTTAGATGTTTCAGGAAACACCATACACTTCTCCCAAGTGTCTGTTGGCAATTTACATCCCGCCCATCAGCATAACAAGGCTCCCAGTTCTCAATTGCCTGTCCTGCCTTTCTGGATTTTACACTTTTTTCAGATGGCCCTTTTGACCGGGGGGAAGTGAGACTTCATTGTAGTGCAGATTTCCTTTGCAAGCTTGCTTGGTTGGCCAAAAAGGGCGTATGCGTTTTTTCCTGAATATATTCAGGAAAAAACGCATACGCGCTTTTTGGCCAAGTGCATCATTGTGGACGTTCTGCCTCTTTTCCTATGCTTTCAATGCAATTCCAGTCTACCTCCTGAAATCGGTTTCCTGCAATTCTGCCCCGCTTTCAAGTCCTCTTGGCAGCCTTACTTCAGTCTATTTTTGGACGATAGCTGTCATTTATAACTCTGCAGGTTTGTGAATTACAGTGCCCCTGAGCTCCTTTCTTCAACTCGCTTTCTTGTGACCTGGCCGCAACACCGCAGGATGGCTTCAGGCCCTAATCTGGTTCCGGCCCGGCATGCTGAGCCTTTGGTTAATTCCTCTTCCTGGTGGGAAATGAGAGTTAAATTTGCCCGTCCAGACACCTCCAGCTAGCCTCTCATTGGTTCTCGCTATTCCTGTTCATCTTCTGCAGAAATTGCAAACTGGGCCAAACAGGAGGTTAAAGGGACTGACTCTCCAAGTGGGGAGAGTGTTAGTAAAGCGTCTGGAATGTTGCACCCGAGTACCAGGGGAGGAAAACTGAGACATATTTGAACACGTCTCCTGATCACATGGTTGATCATACTCTTGGTTCCACATGCATGTTTTAGCTGAAGGAAGAATACCTTAAACCTGGGTAGTTGAAACCCGTGGAATGGGTACCATGCAATATGACTTCAAAGGGTCTTCATTTGCTCACCGAACCTCTCCAATCCTATCACTGCTGCGTTTATGCCCCTGTACACATGCTTGATTCTCTTTTGGAGACATAGCAATCCATAGGTTTTAAGATACTTACAAGTCAGGTACATTCTTAGGCGTTTAATATGCGGTGTTGAGTCCATTTCGTTGAGCAAGGAGTAGCTCTTGTCTATTCCATATTTGGCTTAAGGAACTTTATCTGTGCTCATTTCAATCTCTGGTTTTATGCAGCACCCCAACTCACCTTTACCCTTAAGCAAGCATAAGTTGTTTTTCTAAATTTGAGACCCTGTTCTGTTCTGTAATTCAGTTCCTGTGTAGCCAAGTTTCCATTCCGTGTATTACTGATATCTTATGATGTTTCTTTTTCTGTGTGACTTATTTCAGTTAGAATCATCATACCTGAATCCACTCATTGTGCTGCTAAGGGCCTGATGACATAGATTTCATTGCTGAGTGATATTGCTTTGTAAGTAAATACCACAACTTCTTTATCCATTTTTCACTTTCTGCGATGTTGAACTTGTACTGTAAACGAGGTTCTTGTAAACAGAGCCGTTCCAAACTTTGGGGTGGCTGTGTCTTTTTGATTTTAATTTCCCTAAGCTATAGGACCATAAGTGGAAGTGCCCTAGGCTCTGTTGCTTTGTTTTTTAGATGTTTCAGGAAACACCATACACTTCTCCCAAGTGTCTGTTGGCAATTTACATCCCGCCCATCAGCATAACAAGGTTCCCAGTTCTCAATGGCCTGTTGCCTTTCTGGATTTTACACTTTTTTCAGATGGCCCTTTTGACCGGGGGGAAGTGAGACTTCATTGTAGTGCAGATTTCCTTTGCAAGCTTGCTTGGTTGGCCAAAAAGGGCGTATGCGTTTTTTCCTGAATATATTCAGGAAAAAACGCATACGCCCTTTTTGGCCAAGTGCATCATTGTGGACGTTCTGCCTCTTTTCCTATGCTTTCAATGCAATTCCAGTCTACCTCCTGAAATCGGTTTCCTGCAATTCTGCCCCGCTTTCAAGTCCTCTTGGCAGCCTTACTTCAGTCTATTTTTGGACGATAGCTGTCATTTATAACTCTGCAGGTTTGTGAATTACAGTGCCCCTGAGCTCCTTTCTTCAACTCGCTTTCTTGTGACCTGGCCGCAACACCGCAGGATGGCTTCAGGCCCTAATCTGGTTCCGGCCCGGCATGCTGAGCCTTTGGTTAATTCCTCTTCCTGGTGGGAAATGAGAGTTAAATTTGCCCGTCCAGACACCTCCAGCTAGCCTCTCATTGGTTCTCGCTATTCCTGTTCATCTTCCGCAGAAATTGCAAACTGGGCCAAACAGGAGGTTAAAGGCGCTGACTCTCCAAGTGGGGAGAGTGTTAGTAAAGCGTCTGGAATGTTGCACCCGAGTACCAGGGGAGGAAAACTGAGACATATTTGAACACGTCTCCCGTTCACATGGTTGATCATACTTGGGTTCCACATGCATGTTTTAGCTGAAGGAAGAATACCTTAAACCTGGAGAGTTGAGACCCGTGTAATGGGTACCATGCAATATGACTTCAAAGGGTCTTCATTTGCTCACCGAACCTCTCCAATCCTATCACTGCTGCGTTTATGCCCCTGTACACATGCTTGATTCTCTTTTGGAGACATAGCAATCCATAGGTTTTACGATACTTACTAGTCAGGTACATTCTTAGGCGTTTAATATGCGGTGTTGAGTCCATTTCGTTGAGCAAGGAGTAGCTCTTGTCTATTTCATATTTGACTTAAGGAACTTTATCTGTGCTCATTTCAATCTCCGGTTTTATGCAGCACCCCAACTCACCTTTACCCTTAAGCAAGCATAAGTTGTTTTTCTAAATTTGAGACCCTGTTCTGTTCTGTAATTCAGTTCCTGTGTAGCCAAGTTTACATTCCGTGTATTACTGATATCTTATGATGTTTCTTTTTCTGTGTGACTTATTTCAGTTAGAATCATCATACCTGAATCCACTCATTGTGCTGCTAAGGGCCTGATGACATAGATTTCATTGCTGAGTGATATTGCTTTGTAAGTGAATACCACAACTTCTTTATCCATTTTTCACTTTCTGCGATGTTGAACTTGTACTGTAAACGAGGTTCTTGTAAACAGAGCCATTCCAAACTTTGGGGTGGCTGTGTCTTTTTGATTTTAATTTCCCTAAGCTATAGGATCATAAGTGGAAGTGCCCTAGGCTCTGTTGCTTTGTTTTTTAGATGTTTCAGGGAACACCATACACTTCTCTCGAGTGGTTGTTGGCAATTTACATCCCGCCCATCAGCATAACAAGGCTCCCAGTTCTCCATGGCCTGTTGCCTTTCTGGATTTTACACTTTTTTCAGATGGCCCTTTTGACCGGGTGGAAGTGAGACTTCATTGTAGTGCAGATTTCCTTTGCAAGCTTGCTTGGTTGGCCAAAAAGGGCGTATGCGTTTTCTCCTGAATATATTCAGGAAAAAACGCATACGCCCTTTTTGGCCAAGTGCATCATTGTGGACGTTCTGCCTCTTTTCCTATGCTTTCAATGCAATTCCAGTCTACCTCCTGAAATCGGTTTCCTGCAATTCTGCCCCGCTTTCAAGTCCTCTTGGCAGCCTTACTTCAGTCTATTTTTGGACGATAGCTGTCATTTATAACTCTGCAGGTTTGTGAATTACAGTGCCCCTGAGCTCCTTTCTTCAACTCGCTTTCTTGTGACCTGGCCGCAACACCGCAGGATGGCTTCAGGCCCTAATCTGGTTCCGGTCCGGCATGCTGAGCCTTTGGTTAATTCCTCTTCCTGGTGGGAAATGAGAGTTAAATTTGCCCGTCCAGACACCTCCAGCTAGCCTCTCATTGGTTCTCGCTATTCCTGTTCATCTTCCGCAGAAATTGCAAACTGGGCCAAACAGGAGGTTAAAGGGACTGACTCTCCAAGTGGGGAGAGTGTTATTAAAGCGTCTGGAATGTTGCACCCGAGTACCAGGGGAGGAAAACTGAGACATATTTGAACACGTCTCCCGATCACATGGTTGATCATACTCTAGGTTCCACATGCATGTTTTAGCTGAAGGAAGAATACCTTAAACCTGGGTAGTTGAAACCCGTGGAATGGGTACCATGCAATATGACTTCAAAGGGTCTTCATTTGCTCACCGAACCTCTCCAATCCTATCACTGCTGCGTTTATGCCCCTGTACACATGCTTGATTCTCTTTCGGAGACATAGCAATCCATAGGTTTTAAGATACTTACTAGTCAGGTACATTCTTAGGCGTTTAATATGGGGTGTTGAGTCCATTTCGTTGAGCAAGGAGTAGCTCTTGTCTATTCCATATTTGGCTTAAGGAACTTTATCTGTGCTCATTTCAATCTCTGGTTTTATGCAGCACCCCAACTCACCTTTCCCCTTAAGCAAGAATAAGTTGGTTTTCTAAATTTGAGACCCTGTTCTGTTCTGTAATTCAGTTCCTGTGTAGTCAAGTTTACATTCCGTGTATTACTGATATCTTATGATGTTTCTTTTTCTTTGTGACTTATTTCAGTTAGAATCATCATACCTGAATCCACTCATTGTGCTGCTAAGGGCCTGATGACACAGATTTCATTGCTGAGTGATATTGCTTTGTAAGTAAATACCACAACTTCTTTATCCATTTTTCACTTTCTGCGATGTTGAACTTGTACTGTAAACGAGGTTCTTGTAAACAGAGCCGTTCCAAACTTTGGGGTGGCTGTGTCTTTTTGATTTTAATTTCCCTAAGCTATAGGACCATAAGTGGAAGTGCCCTAGGTTCTGTTGCTTTGTTTTTTAGATGTTTCAGGAAACACCATACACTTCTCCCGAGTGGTTGTTGGCAATTTACATCCCGCCCATCAGCATAACAAGGCTCCCAGTTCTCCATGGTCTGTCCTGCCTTTCTGGATTTTACACTTTTTTCAGATGGCCCTTTTGACCGGGGGGAAGTGAGACTTCATTGTAGTGCAGATTTCCTTTGCAAGCTTGCTTGGTTGGCCAAAAAGGGCGTATGCGTTTTTTCCTGAATATATTCAGGAAAAAACGCATACGCCCTTTTTGGCCAAGTGCATCATTGTGGACGTTCTGCCTCTTTTCCTATGCTTTCAATGCAATTCCAGTCTACCTCCTGAAATCGGTTTCCTGCAATTCTGCCCCGCTTTCAAGTCCTCTTGGCAGCCTTACTTCAGTCTATTTTTGGACGATAGCTGTCATTTATAACTCTTCAGGTTTGTGAATTACAGTGCCCCTGAGCTCCTTTCTTCAACTCGCTTTCTCGTGACCTGGCCGCAACACCGCAGGATGGCTTCAGGCCCTAATCTGGTTCCGGCACGGCATGCTGAGCCTTTCATTATTTCCTTTTACTGGTGGGAAATGAGAGTTAAATTTGCCCGTCCAGACACCTCCAGCTAGTCTCTCATTGGTTCTCGCTATTCCTGTTCATCTTCCGCAGAAATTGCAAACTGGGCCAAACAGGAGGTTAAAGGCGCTGACTCTCCAAGTGGGGAGAGTGTTAGTAAAGCGTCTGGAATGTTGCACCCGAGTACCAGGGGAGGAAAACTGAGACATATTTGAACACGTCTCCCGTTCACATGGTTGATCATACTTGGGTTCCACATGCATGTTTTAGCTGAAGGAAGAATACCTTAAACCTGGAGAGTTGAGACCCGTGTAATGGGTACCATGCAATATGACTTCAAAGGGTCTTCATTTGCTCACCGAACCTCTCCAATCCTATCACTGCTGCGTTTATGCCCCTGTACACATGCTTGATTCTCTTTTGGAGACATAGCAATCCATAGGTTTTACGATACTTACTAGTCAGGTACATTCTTAGGCGTTTAATATGCGGTGTTGAGTCCATTTCGTTGAGCAAGGAGTAGCTCTTGTCTATTCCATATTTGGCTTAAGGAACTTTATCTGTGCTCATTTCAATCTCTGGTTTTATGCAGCACCCCAACTCACCTTTACCCTTAAGCAAGCATAAGTTGGTTTTCTAAATTTGAGACCCTGTTCTGTTCTGTAATTCAGTTCCTGTGTAGCCAAGTTTACATTCTGTGTATTACTGATATCTTATGATGTTTTTTTTCTGTGTGACTTATTTCAGTTAGAATCATCATACCTGAATCCACTCATTGTGATGCTAAGGGCCTGATGACATAGATTTCATTGCTGAGTGATATTGCTTTGTAAGTAAATACCACAACTTCTTTATCCATTTTTCACTTTCTGCGATGTTGAACTTGTACTGTAAACGAGGTTCTTGTAAACAGAGGCATCCCAAACTTTGGGGTGGCTGTGTCTTTTTGATTTTAATTTCCCTAAGCTATAGGACCATAAGTGGCAGTGCCCTAGGCTCTGTTGCTTTGTTTTTTAGATGTTTCAGGAAACACCATACACTTCTCCCGAGTGTCTGTTGGCAATTTACATCCCGCCCATCAGCATAACAAGGCTCCCAGTTCTCCATGGCCTGTTGCCTTTCTGGATTTTACACTTTTTTCAGATGGCCCTTTTGACCGGGGGGAAGTGAGACTTCATTGTAGTGCAGATTTCCTTTGCAAGCTTGCTTGGTTGGCCAAAAAGGGCGTATGCGTTTTTTCCTGAATATATTCAGGAAAAAACGCATACGCCCTTTTTGGCCAAGTGCATCATTGTGGACGTTCTGCCTCTTTTCCTATGCTTTCAATGCAATTCCAGTCTACCTCCTGAAATCGGTTTCCTGCAATTCTGCCCCGCTTTCAAGTCCTCTTGGCAGCCTTACTTCAGTCTATTTTTGGACGATAGCTGTCATTTATAACTCTGCAGGTTTGTGAATTACAGTGCCCCTGAGCTCCTTTCTTCAACTCGCTTTCTTGTGACCTGGCCGCAACACCGCAGGATGGCTTCAGGCCCTAATCTGGTTCCGGCCCGGCATGCTGAGCCTTTGGTTAATTCCTCTTCCTGGTGGGAAATGAGAGTTAAATTTGCCCGTCCAGACACCTCCAGCTAGCCTCTCATTGGTTCTCGCTATTCCTGTTCATCTTCCGCAGAAATTGCAAACTGGGCCAAACAGGAGGTTAAAGGGACTGACTCTCCAAGTGGGGAGAGTGTTAGTAAAGCGTCTGGAATGTTGCACCCGAGTACCAGGGGAGGAAAACTGAGACATATTTGAACACGTCTCCCGATCACATGGTTGATCATACTCTAGGTTCCACATGCATGTTTTAGCTGAAGGAAGAATACCTTAAACCTGGGTAGTTGAAACCCGTGGAATGGGTACCATGCAATATGACTTCAAAGGGTCTTCATTTGCTCACCGAACCTCTCCAATCCTATCACTGCTGCGTTTATGCCCCTGTTCACATGCTTGATTCTCTTTCGGAGACATAGCAATCCATAGGTTTTAAGATACTTACTAGTCAGGTACATTCTTAGGCGTTTAATATGGGGTGTTGAGTCCATTTCGTTGAGCAAGGAGTAGCTCTTGTCTATTCCATATTTGGCTTAAGGAACTTTATCTGTGCTCATTTCAATCTCTGGTTTTATGCAGCACCCCAACTCACCTTTCCCCTTAAGCAAGAATAAGTTGGTTTTCTAAATTTGAGACTCTGTTCTGTTCTGTAATTCAGTTCCTTTGTAGTCAAGTTTACATTCCGTGTATTACTGATATCTTATGATGTTTCTTTTTCTTTGTGACTTATTTCAGTTAGAATCATCATACCTGAATCCACTCATTGTGCTGCTAAGGGCCTGATGACACAGATTTCATTGCTGAGTGATATTGCTTTGTAAGTAAATACCACAAGTTCTTTATCCATTTTTCACTTTCTGCGATGTTGAACTTGTACTGTAAACGAGGTTCTTGTAAACAGAGCCGTTCCAAACTTTGGGGTGGCTGTGTCTTTTTGATTTTAATTTCCCTAAGCTATAGGACCATAAGTGGAAGTGCCCTAGGTTCTGTTGCTTTGTTTTTTAGATGTTTCAGGAAACACCATACACTTCTCCCGAGTGGTTGTTGGCAATTTACATCCCGCCCATCAGCATAACAAGGCTCCCAGTTCTCCATGGTCTGTCCTGCTTTCCGGATTTTACACTTTTTTCAGATGGCCCTTTTGACCGGGGGGAAGTGAGACTTCATTGTAGTGCAGATTTCCTTTGCAAGCTTGCTTGGTTGGCCAAAAAGGGCGTATGCGTTTTTTCCTGAATATATTCAGGAAAAAACGCATACGCCCTTTTTGGCCAAGTGCATCATTGTGGACGTTCTGCCTCTTTTCCTATGCTTTCAATGCAATTCCAGTCTACCTCCTGAAATCGGTTTCCTGCAATTCTGCCCCGCTTTCAAGTCCTCTTGGCAGCCTTACTTCAGTCTATTTTTGGACGATAGCTGTCATTTATAACTCTGCAGGTTTGTGAATTACAGTGCCCCTGAGCTCCTTTCTTCAACTTGCTTTCTTGTGACCTGGCCGCAACACCGCAGGATGGCTTCAGGCCCTAATCTGGTTCCGGCATGGCACGCTGAGCCTTTCATTATTTCCTTTTACTGGTGGGAAATGAGAGTTAAATTTGCCCGTCCAGACACCTCCAGCTAGTCTCTCATTGGTTCTCGCTATTCCTGTTCATCTTCCGCAGAAATTGCAAACTGGGCCAAACAGGAGGTTAAAGGCGCTGACTCTCCAAGTGGGGAGAGTGTTAGTAAAGCGTCTGGAATGTTGCACCCGAGTACCAGGGGAGGAAAACTGAGACATATTTGAACACGTCTCCCGTTCACATGGTTGATCATACTTGGGTTCCACATGCATGTTTTAGCTGAAGGAAGAATACCTTAAACCTGGAGAGTTGAGACCCGTGTAATGGGTACCATGCAATATGACTTCAAAGGGTCTTCATTTGCTCACCGAACCTCTCCAATCCTATCACTGCTGCGTTTATGCCCCTGTACACATGCTTGATTCTCTTTTGGAGACATAGCAATCCATAGGTTTTACGATACTTACTAGTCAGGTACATTCTTAGGCGTTTAATATGCGGTGTTGAGTCCATTTCGTTGAGCAAGGAGTAGCTCTTGTCTATTCCATATTTGGCTTAAGGAACTTTATCTGTGCTCATTTCAATCTCTGGTTTTATGCAGCACCCCAACTCACCTTTACCCTTAAGCAAGCATAAGTTGGTTTTCTAAATTTGAGACCCTGTTCTGTTCTGTAATTCAGTTCCTGTGTAGCCAAGTTTACATTCTGTGTATTACTGATATCTTATGATGTTTTTTTTCTGTGTGACTTATTTCAGTTAGAATCATCATACCTGAATCCACTCATTGTGATGCTAAGGGCCTGATGACATAGATTTCATTGCTGAGTGATATTGCTTTGTAAGTAAATACCACAACTTCTTTATCCATTTTTCACTTTCTGCAATGTTGAACTTGTACTGTAAACGAGGTTCTTGTAAACAGAGGCATCCCAAACTTTGGGGTGGCTGTGTCTTTTTGATTTTAATTTCCCTAAGCTATAGGACCATAAGTGGAAGTGCCCTAGGCTCTGTTGCTTTGTTTTTTAGATGTTTCAGGAAACACCATACACTTCTCCCGAGTGTCTGTTGGCAATTTACATCCCGCCCATCAGCATAACAAGGCTACCAGTTCTCCATGGCCTGTTGCCTTTCTGGATTTTACACTTTTTTCAGATGGCCCTTTTGACCGGGGGGAAGTGAGACTTCATTGTAGTGCAGATTTCCTTTGTAAGCTTGCTTGGTTGGCCAAAAAGGGCGTATGCTTTTTTTCCTGAATATATTCAGGAAAAAACTCATATGCCCTTTTTGGCCAAGTGCATCATTGTGGACGTTCTGCCTCTTTTCCTATGCTTTCAATGCAATTCCAGTCTACCTCCTGAAATCGGTTTCCTGCAATTCTGCCCCGCTTTCAAGTCCTCTTGGCAGCCTTACTTCAGTCTATTTTTGGACGATAGCTGTCATTTATAACTCTGCAGGTTTGTGAATTACAGTGCCCCTGAGCTCCTTTCTTCAACTCGCTTTCTTGTGACCTGGCCGCAACACCGCAGGATGGCTTCAGGCCCTAATCTGGTTCCGGCCCGGCATGCTGAGCCTTTGGTTAATTCCTCTTCCTGGTGGGAAATGAGAGTTAAATTTGCCCGTCCAGACACCTCCAGCTAGCCTCTCATTGGTTCTCGCTATTCCTGTTCATCTTCCGCAGAAATTGCAAACTGGGCCAAACAGGAGGTTAAAGGGACTGACTCTCCAAGTGGGGAGAGTGTTAGTAAAGCGTCTGGAATGTTGCACCCGAGTACCAGGGGAGGAAAACTGAGACATATTTGAACACGTCTCCCGATCACATGGTTGATCATACTCTAGGTTCCACATGCATGTTTTAGCTGAAGGAAGAATACCTTAAACCTGGGTAGTTGAAACCCGTGGAATGGGTACCATGCAATATGACTTCAAAGGGTCTTCATTTGCTCACCGAACCTCTCCAATCCTATCACTGCTGCGTTTATGCCCCTGTACACATGCTTGATTCTCTTTCGGAGACATAGCAATCCATAGGTTTTAAGATACTTACTAGTCAGGTACATTCTTAGGCGTTTAATATGCGGTGTTGAGTCCATTTCGTTGAGCAAGGAGTAGCTCTTGTCTATTCCATATTTGGCTTAAGGAACTTTATCTGTGCTCATTTCAATCTCTGGTTTTATGCAGCACCCCAACTCACCTTTACCCTTAAGCAAGAATAAGTTGGTTTTCTAAATTTGAGACCCTGTTCTGTTCTGTAGTTCAGTTCCTGTGTAGTCAAGTTTACATTCCGTGTATTACTGATATCTTATGATGTTTCTTTTTCTTTGTGACTTATTTCAGTTAGAATCATCATACCTGAATCCACTCATTGTGCTGCTAAGGGCCTGATGACACAGATTTCATTGCTGAGTGATATTGCTTTGTAAGTAAATACCACAACTTCTTTATCCATTTTTCACTTTCTGCGATGTTGAACTTGTACTGTAAACGAGGTTCTTGTAAACAGAGCCGTTCCAAACTTTGGGGTGGCTGTGTCTTTTTGATTTTAATTTCCCTAAGCTATAGGACCATAAGTGGAAGTGCCCTAGGTTCTGTTGCTTTGTTTTTTAGATGTTTCAGGAAACACCATACACTTCTCCCGAGTGGTTGTTGGCAATTTACATCCCGCCCATCAGCATAACAAGGCTCCCAGTTCTCCATGGTCTGTCCTGCCTTTCTGGATTTTACACTTTTTTCAGATGGCCCTTTTGACCGGGGGGAAGTGAGACTTCATTGTAGTGCAGATTTCCTTTGCAAGCTTGCTTGGTTGGCCAAAAAGGGCGTATGCGTTTTTTCCTGAATATATTCAGGAAAAAACGCATACGCCCTTTTTGGCCAAGTGCATCATTGTGGACGTTCTGCCTCTTTTCCTATGCTTTCAATGCAATTCCAGTCTACCTCCTGAAATCGGTTTCCTGCAATTCTGCCCCGCTTTCAAGTCCTCTTGGCAGCCTTACTTCAGTCTATTTTTGGACGATAGCTGTCATTTATAACTCTGCAGGTTTGTGAATTACAGTGCCCCTGAGCTCCTTTCTTCAACTTGCTTTCTTGTGACCTGGCCGCAACACCGCAGGATGGCTTCAGGCCCTAATCTGGTTCCGGCACGGCACGCTGAGCCTTTCATTATTTCCTTTTACTGGTGGGAAATGAGAGTTAAATTTGCCCGTCCAGACACCTCCAGCTAGTCTCTCATTGGTTCTCGCTATTCCTGTTCATCTTCCGCAGAAATTGCAAACTGGGCCAAACAGGAGGTTAAAGGCACTGACTCTCCAAGTGGGGAGAGTGTTAGTAAAGCGTCTGGAATGTTGCACCCGAGTACCAGGGGAGGAAAACTGAGACATATTTGAACACGTCTCCCGTTCACATGGTTGATCATACTTGGGTTCCACATGCATGTTTTAGCTGAAGGAAGAATACCTTAAACCTGGGTAGTTGAAACCCGTGTAATGGGTACCATGCAATATGACTTCAAAGGGTCTTCATTTGCTCACCGAACCTCTCCAATCCTATCACTGCTGCGTTTATGCCCCTGTACACATGCTTGATTCTCTTTTGGAGACATAGCAATCCATAGGTTTTACGATACTTACTAGTCAGGTACATTCTTAGGCGTTTAATATGCGGTGTTGAGTCCATTTCGTTGAGCAAGGAGTAGCTCTTGTCTATTCCATATTTGGCTTAAGGAACTTTATCTGTGCTCATTTCAATCTCTGGTTTTATGCAGCACCCCAACTCACCTTTACCCTTAAGCAAGCATAAGTTGTTTTTCTAAATTTGAGACCCTGTTCTGTTCTGTAATTCAGTTCCTGTGTAGCCAAGTTTACATTCTGTGTATTACTGATATCTTATGATGTTTTTTTTCTGTGTGACTTATTTCAGTTAGAATCATCATACCTGAATCCACTCATTGTGATGCTAAGGGCCTGATGACATAGATTTCATTGCTGAGTGATATTGCTTTGTAAGTAAATACCACAACTTCTTTATCCATTTTTCACTTTCTGTGATGTTGAACTTGTACTGTAAACGAGGTTCTTGTAAACAGAGGCATCCCAAACTTTGGGGTGGCTGTGTCTTTTTGATTTTAATTTCCCTAAGCTATAGGACCATAAGTGGCAGTGCCCTAGGCTCTGTTGCTTTGTTTTTTAGATGTTTCAGGAAACACCATACACTTCTCCCGAGTGGTTGTTGGCAATTTACATCCCGCCCATCAGCATAACAAGGCTCCCAGTTCTCCATGGCCTGTCCTGCCTTTCTGGATTTTACACTTTTTTCAGATGGCCCTTTTGACCGGGGGGAAGTGAGACTTCATTGTAGTGCAGATTTCCTTTGCAAGCTTGCTTGGTTGGCCAAAAAGGGCGTATGCGTTTTTTCCTGAATATATTCAGGAAAAAACGCATACGCCCTTTTTGGCCAAGTGCATCATTGTGGACGTTCTGCCTCTTTTCCTATGCTTTCAATGCAATTCCAGTCTACCTCCTGAAATCGGTTTCCTGCAATTCTGCCCCGCTTTCAAGTCCTCTTGGCAGCCTTACTTCAGTCTATTTTTGGACGATAGCTGTCATTTATAACTCTGCAGGTTTGTGAATTACAGTGCCCCTGAGCTCCTTTCTTCAACTTGCTTTCTTGTGACCTGGCCGCAACACCGCATGATGGCTTCAGGCCCTAATCTGGTTCCGGCACGGCACGCTGAGCCTTTCATTATTTCCTTTTCCTGGTGGGAAATGAGAGTTAAATTTGCCCGTCCAGACACCTCCAGCTAGTCTCTCATTGGTTCTCGCTATTCCTGTTCATCTTCCGCAGAAATTGCAAACTGGGCCAAACAGGAGGTTAAAGGGACTGACTCTCCAAGTGGGGAGAGTGTTAGTAAAGCGTCTGGAATGTTGCACCTGAGTACCAGGGGAGGAAAACTGAGACATATTTGAACACGTCTCCCGTTCACATGGTTGATCATACTTGGGTTCCACATGCATGTTTTAGCTGAAGGAAGAATACCTTAAACCTGGAGAGTTGAGACCCGTGTAATGGGTACCATGCAATATGACTTCAAAGGGTCTTCATTTGCTCACCGAACCTCTCCAATCCTATCACTGCTGCGTTTATGCCCCTGTACACATGCTTGATTCTCTTTTGGAGACATAGCAATCCATAGGTTTTACGATACTTACTAGTCAGGTACATTCTTAGGCGTTTAATATGCGGTGTTGAGTCCATTTCGTTGAGCAAGGAGTAGCTCTTGTCTATTCCATATTTGACTTAAGGAACTTTATCTGTGCTCATTTCAATCTCTGGTTTTATGCAGCACCCCAACTCACCTTTACCCTTAAGCAAGCATAAGTTGGTTTTCTAAATTTGAGACCCTGTTCTGTTCTGTAGTTCAGTTCCTGTGTAGTCAAGTTTACATTCCGTGTATTACTGATATCTTATGATGTTTCTTTTTCTTTGTGACTTATTTCAGTTAGAATCATCATACCTGAATCCACTCATTGTGCTGCTAAGGGCCTGATGACACAGATTTCATTGCTGAGTGATATTGCTTTGTAAGTAAATACCACAACTTCTTTATCCATTTTTCACTTTCTGCGATGTTGAACTTGTACTGTAAACGAGGTTCTTGTAAACAGAGCCGTTCCAAACTTTGGGGTGGCTGTGTCTTTTTGATTTTAATTTCCCTAAGCTATAGGACCATAAGTGGAAGTGCCCTAGGTTCTGTTGCTTTGTTTTTTAGATGTTTCAGGAAACACCATACACTTCTCCCGAGTGGTTGTTGGCAATTTACATCCCGCCCATCAGCATAACAAGGCTCCCAGTTCTCCATGGTCTGTCCTGCCTTTCTGGATTTTACACTTTTTTCAGATGGCCCTTTTGACCGGGGGGAAGTGAGACTTCATTGTAGTGCAGATTTCCTTTGCAAGCTTGCTTGGTTGGCCAAAAAGGGCGTATGCGTTTTTTCCTGAATATATTCAGGAAAAAACGCATACGCCCTTTTTGGCCAAGTGCATCATTGTGGACGTTCTGCCTCTTTTCCTATGCTTTCAATGCAATTCCAGTCTACCTCCTGAAATCGGTTTCCTGCAATTCTGCCCCGCTTTCAAGTCCTCTTGGCAGCCTTACTTCAGTCTATTTTTGGACGATAGCTGTCATTTATAACTCTGCAGGTTTGTGAATTACAGTGCCCCTGAGCTCCTTTCTTCAACTTGCTTTCTTGTGACCTGGCCGCAACACCGCAGGATGGCTTCAGGCCCTAATCTGGTTCCGGCACGGCACGCTGAGCCTTTCATTATTTCCTTTTACTGGTGGGAAATGAGAGTTAAATTTGCCCGTCCAGACACCTCCAGCTAGTCTCTCATTGGTTCTCGCTATTCCTGTTCATCTTCCGCAGAAATTGCAAACTGGGCCAAACAGGAGGTTAAAGGCGCTGACTCTCCAAGTGGGGAGAGTGTTAGTAAAGCGTCTGGAATGTTGCACCCGAGTACCAGGGGAGGAAAACTGAGACATATTTGAACACGTCTCCCGTTCACATGGTTGATCATACTTGGGTTCCACATGCATGTTTTAGCTGAAGGAAGAATACCTTAAACCTGGGTAGTTGAAACCCGTGTAATGGGTACCATGCAATATGACTTCAAAGGGTCTTCATTTGCTCACCGAACCTCTCCAATCCTATCACTGCTGCGTTTATGCCCCTGTACACATGCTTGATTCTCTTTTGGAGACATAGCAATCCATAGGTTTTACGATACTTACTAGTCAGGTACATTCTTAGGCGTTTAATATGCGGTGTTGAGTCCATTTCGTTGAGCAAGGAGTAGCTCTTGTCTATTCCATATTTGGCTTAAGGAACTTTATCTGTGCTCATTTCAATCTCTGGTTTTATGCAGCACCCCAACTCACCTTTACCCTTAAGCAAGCATAAGTTGTTTTTCTAAATTTGAGACCCTGTTCTGTTCTGTAATTCAGTTCCTGTGTAGCCAAGTTTACATTCTGTGTATTACTGATATCTTATGATGTTTTTTTTCTGTGTGACTTATTTCAGTTAGAATCATCATACCTGAATCCACTCATTGTGATGCTAAGGGCCTGATGACATAGATTTCATTGCTGAGTGATATTGCTTTGTAAGTAAATACCACAACTTCTTTATCCATTTTTCACTTTCTGCGATGTTGAACTTGTACTGTAAACGAGGTTCTTGTAAACAGAGGCATCCCAAACTTTGGGGTGGCTGTGTCTTTTTGATTTTAATTTCCCTAAGCTATAGGACCATAAGTGGCAGTGCCCTAGGCTCTGTTGCTTTGTTTTTTAGATGTTTCAGGAAACACCATACACTTCTCCCGAATGTCTGTTGGCAATTTACATCCCGCCCATCAGCATAACAAGGCTACCAGTTCTCCATGGCCTGTTGCCTTTCTGGATTTTACACTTTTTTCAGATGGCCCTTTTGACCGGGGGGAAGTGAGACTTCATTGTAGTGCAGATTTCCTTTGTAAGCTTGCTTACTTGGCCAAAAAGGGCGTATGCGTTTTTTCCTGAATATATTCAGGAAAAAACGCATACGCCCTTTTTGGCCAAGTGCATCATTGTGGACGTTCTGCCTCTTTTCCTATGCTTTCAATGCAATTCCAGTCTACCTCCTGAAATCGGTTTCCTGCAATTCTGCCCCGCTTTCAAGTCCTCTTGGCAGCCTTACTTCAGTCTATTTTTGGACGATAGCTGTCATTTATAACTCTGCAGGTTTGTGAATTACAGTGCCCCTGAGCTCCTTTCTTCAACTCGCTTTCTTGTGACCTGGCCGCAACACCGCAGGATGGCTTCAGGCCCTAATCTTGTTCCGGTCCGGCATGCTGAGCCTTTGGTTAATTCCTCTTCCTGGTGGGAAATGAGAGTTAAATTTGCCCGTCCAGACACCTCCAGCTAGCCTCTCATTGGTTCTCGCTATTCCTGTTCATCTTCCGCAGAAATTGCAAACTGGGCCAAACAGGAGGTTAAAGGGACTGACTCTCCAAGTGGGGAGAGTGTTAGTAAAGCGTCTGGAATGTTGCACCCGAGTACCAGGGGAGGAAAACTGAGACATATTTGAACACGTCGCCCGATCACATGGTTGATCATACTCTAGGTTCCACATGCATGTTTTAGCTGAAGGAAGAATACCTTAAACCTGGGTAGTTGAAACCCGTGGAATGGGTACCATGCAATATGACTTCAAAGGGTCTTCATTTGCTCACCGAACCTCTCCAATCCTATCACTGCTGCGTTTATGCCCCTGTACACATGCTTGATTCTCTTTCGGAGACATAGCAATCCATAGGTTTTAAGATACTTACTAGTCAGGTACATTCTTAGGCGTTTAATATGCGGTGTTGAGTCCATTTCGTTGAGCAAGGAGTAGCTCTTGTCTATTCCATATTTGGCTTAAGGAACTTTATCTGTGCTCATTTCAATCTCTGGTTTTATGCAGCACCCCAACTCACCTTTACCCTTAAGCAAGAATAAGTTGGTTTTCTAAATTTGAGACCCTGTTCTGTTCTGTAGTTCAGTTCCTGTGTAGTCAAGTTTACATTCCGTGTATTACTGATATCTTATGATGTTTCTTTTTCTTTGTGACTTATTTCAGTTAGAATCATCATACCTGAATCCACTCATTGTGCTGCTAAGGGCCTGATGACACAGATTTCATTGCTGAGTGATATTGCTTTGTAAGTAAATACCACAACTTCTTTATCCATTTTTCAATTTCTGCGATGTTGAACTTGTACTGTAAACGAGGTTCTTGTAAACAGAGCCGTTCCAAACTTTGGGGTGGCTGTGTCTTTTTGATTTTAATTTCCCTAAGCTATAGGACCATAAGTGGAAGTGCCCTAGGTTCTGTTGCTTTGTTTTTTAGATGTTTCAGGAAACACCATACACTTCTCCCGAGTGGTTGTTGGCAATTTACATCCCGCCCATCAGCATAACAAGGCTCCCAGTTCTCCATGGCCTGTCCTGCCTTTCTGGATTTTACACTTTTTTCAGATGGCCCTTTTGACCGGGGGGAAGTGAGACTTCATTGTAGTGCAGATTTCCTTTGCAAGCTTGCTTGGTTGGCCAAAAAGGGCGTATGCGTTTTTTCCTGAATATATTCAGGAAAAAACGCATATGCCCTTTTTGGCCAAGTGCATCATTGTGGACGTTCTGCCTCTTTTCCTATGCTTTCAATGCAATTCCAGTCTACCTCCTGAAATCGGTTTCCTGCAATTCTGCCCCGCTTTCAAGTCCTCTTGGCAGCCTTACTTCTGTCTATTTTTGGACGATAGCTGTCATTTATAACTCTGCAGGTTTGTGAATTACAGTGCCCCTGAGCTCCTTTCTTCAACTTGCTTTCTTGTGACCTGGCCGCAACACCGCAGGATGGCTTCAGGCCCTAATCTGGTTCCGGCACGGCACGCTGAGCCTTTCATTATTTCCTTTTACTGGTGGGAAATGAGAGTTAAATTTGCCCGTCCAGACACCTCCAGCTAGTCTCTCATTGGTTCTCGCTATTCCTGTTCATCTTCCGCAGAAATTGCAAACTGGGCCAAACAGGAGGTTAAAGGCGCTGACTCTCCAAGTGGGGAGAGTGTTAGTAAAGCGTCTGGAATGTTGCACCCGAGTACCAGGGGAGGAAAACTGAGACATATTTGAACACGTCTCCCGTTCACATGGTTGATCATACTTGGGTTCCACATGCATGTTTTAGCTGAAGGAAGAATACCTTAAACCTGGAGAGTTGAGACCCGTGTAATGGGTACCATGCAATATGACTTCAAAGGGTCTTCATTTGCTCACCGAACCTCTCCAATCCTATCACTGCTGCGTTTATGCCCCTGTACACATGCTTGATTCTCTTTTGGAGACATAGCAATCCATAGGTTTTACGATACTTACTAGTCAGGTACATTCTTAGGCGTTTAATATGCGGTGTTGAGTCCATTTCGTTGAGCAAGGAGTAGCTCTTGTCTATTCCATATTTGGCTTAAGGAACTTTATCTGTGCTCATTTCAATCTCTGGTTTTATGCAGCACCCCAACTCACCTTTACCCTTAAGCAAGCATAAGTTGGTTTTCTAAATTTGAGACCCTGTTCTGTTCTGTAATTCAGTTCCTGTGTAGCCAAGTTTACATTCTGTGTATTACTGATATCTTATGATGTTTTTTTTCTGTGTGACTTATTTCAGTTAGAATCATCATACCTGAATCCACTCATTGTGATGCTAAGGGCCTGATGACATAGATTTCATTGCTGAGTGATATTGCTTTGTAAGTAAATACCACAACTTCTTTATCCATTTTTCACTTTCTGCGATGTTGAACTTGTACTGTAAACGAGGTTCTTGTAAACAGAGGCATCCCAAACTTTGGGGTGGCTGTGTCTTTTTGATTTTAATTTCCCTAAGCTATAGGACCATAAGTGGCAGTGCCCTAGGCTCTGTTGCTTTGTTTTTTAGATGTTTCAGGAAACACCATACACTTCTCCCGAGTGGTTGTTGGCAATTTACATCCCGCCCATCAGCATAACAAGGCTCCCAGTTCTCCATGGCCTGTCCTGCCTTTCTGGATTTTACACTTTTTTCAGATGGCCCTTTTGACCGGGGGGAAGTGAGACTTCATTGTAGTGCAGATTTCCTTTGCAAGCTTGCTTGGTTGGCCAAAAAGGGCGTATGCGTTTTTTCCTGAATATATTCAGGAAAAAACGCATACGCCCTTTTTGGCCAAGTGCATCATTGTGGACGTTCTGCCTCTTTTCCTATGCTTTCAATGCAATTCCAGTCTACCTCCTGAAATCGGTTTCCTGCAATTCTGCCCCGCTTTCAAGTCCTCTTGGCAGCCTTACTTCAGTCTATTTTTGGACGATAGCTGTCATTTATAACTCTGCAGGTTTGTGAATTACAGTGCCCCTGAGCTCCTTTCTTCAACTTGCTTTCTTGTGACCTGGCCGCAACACCGCAGGATGGCTTCAGGCCCTAATCTGGTTCCGGCACGGCACGCTGAGCCTTTCATTATTTCCTTTTCCTGGTGGGAAATGAGAGTTAAATTTGCCCGTCCAGACACCTCCAGCTAGTCTCTCATTGGTTCTCGCTATTCCTGTTCATCTTCCGCAGAAATTGCAAACTGGGCCAAACAGGAGGTTAAAGGGACTGACTCTCCAAGTGGGGAGAGTGTTAGTAAAGCGTCTGGAATGTTGTACCTGAGTACCAGGGGAGGAAAACTGAGACATATTTGAACACGTCTCCCGTTCACATGGTTGATCATACTTGGGTTCAACATGCATGTTTTAGCTGAAGGAAGAATACCTTAAACCTGGAGAGTTGAGACCCGTGTAATGGGTACCATGCAATATGACTTCAAAGGGTCTTCATTTGCTCACCGAACCTCTCCAATCCTATCACTGCTGCGTTTATGCCCCTGTACACATGCTTGATTCTCTTTTGGAGACATAGCAATCCATAGGTTTTACGATACTTACTAGTCAGGTACATTCTTAGGCGTTTAATATGCGGTGTTGAGTCCATTTCGTTGAGCAAGGAGTAGCTCTTGTCTATTCCATATTTGACTTAAGGAACTTTATCTGTGCTCATTTCAATCTCTGGTTTTATGCAGCACCCCAACTCACCTTTACCCTTAAGCAAGCATAAGTTGGTTTTCTAAATTTGAGACCCTGTTCTGTTCTGTAATTCAGTTCCTGTGTAGCCAAGTTTACATTCCGTGTATTACTGATATCTTATTATGTTTCTTTTTCTGTGTGACTTATTTCAGTTAGAATCATCATACCTGAATCCACTCATTGTGATGGTAAGGGCCTGATGACATAGATTTCGTTGCTGAGTGATATTGCTTTGTAAGTAAATACCACAACTTCTTTATCCATTTTTCACTTTCTGCGATGTTGAACTTGTACTGTAAACGAGGTTCTTGTAAACAGAGGCGTCCCAAACTTTGGGGTGGCTGTGTCTTTTTGATTTTAATTTCCCTAAGCTATAGGACCATAAGTGGCAGTGCCCTAGGCTCTGTTGCTTTGTTTTTTAGATGTTTCAGGAAACACCATACACTTCTCCCGAGTGTCTGTTGGCAATTTACATCCCGCCCATCAGCATAACAAGGCTCCCAGTTCTCCATGGCCTGTCCTGCCTTTCTGGATTTTACACTTTTTTCAGATGGCCCTTTTGACCGGGGAGAAGTGAGACTTCATTGTAGTGCAGATTTCCTTTGCAAGCTTGCTTGGTTGGCCAAAAAGGGCGTATGCGTTTTTTCCTGAATATATTCAGGAAAAAACGCATACGCCCTTTTTGGCCAAGTGCATCATTGTGGACGTTCTGCCTCTTTTCCTATGCTTTCAATGCAATTCCAGTCTACCTCCTGAAATCGGTTTCCTGCAATTCTGCCCCGCTTTCAAGTCCTCTTGGCAGCCTTACTTCAGTCTATTTTTGGACGATAGCTGTCATTTATAACTCTGCAGGTTTGTGAATTACAGTGCCCCTGAGCTCCTTTCTTCAACTCGCTTTCCTGTGACCTGGCCGCAACACCGCAGGATGGCTTCAGGCCCTAATCTGGTTCCGGCCCGGCATGCTGAGCCTTTGGTTAATTCCTCTTCCTGGTGGGAAATGAGAGTTAAATTTGCCCGTCCAGACACCTCCAGCTAGCCTCTCATTGGTTCTCGCTATTCCTGTTCATCTTCCGCAGAAATTGCAAACTGGGCCAAACAGGAGGTTAAAGGGACTGACTCTCCAAGTGGGGAGAGTGTTAGTAAAGCGTCTGGAATGTTGCACCCGAGTACCAGGGGAGGAAAACTGAGACATATTTGAACACGTCTCCCGATCACATGGTTGATCATACTCTAGGTTCCACATGCATGTTTTAGCTGAAGGAAGAATACCTTAAACCTGGGTAGTTGAAACCCGTGGAATGGGTACCATGCAATATGACTTCAAAGGGTCTTCATTTGCTCACCGAACCTCTCCAATCCTATCACTGCTGCGTTTATGCCCCTGTACACATGCTTGATTCTCTTTCGGAGACATAGCAATCCATAGGTTTTAAGATACTTACAAGTCAGGTACATTCTTAGGCGTTTAATATGCGGTGTTGAGTCCATTTCGTTGAGCAAGGAGTAGCTCTTGTCTATTCCATATTTGGCTTAAGGAACTTTATCTGTGCTCATTTCAATCTCTGGTTTTATGCAGCACCCCAACTCACCTTTACCCTTAAGCAAGCATAAGTTGTTTTTCTAAATTTGAGACCCTGTGCTGTTCTGTAATTCAGTTCCTGTGTAGCCAAGTTTCCATTCCGTGTATTACTGATATCTTATGATGTTTCTTTTTCTGTGTGACTTATTTCAGTTAGAATCATCATACCTGAATCCACTCATTGTGCTGCTAAGGGCCTCATGACATAGATTTCATTGCTGAGTGATATTGCTTTGTAAGTGAATACCACAACTTCTTTATCCATTTTTCACTTTCTGCGATGTTGAACTTGTACTGTAAACGAGGTTCTTGTAAACAGAGCCGTTCCAAACTTTGGGGTGGCTGTGTCTTTTTGATTTTAATTTCCCTAAGCTATAGGACCATAAGTGGAAGTGCCCTAGGCTCTGTTGCTTTGTTTTTTAGATGTTTCCGGAAACACCATACACTTCTCCCAAGTGTCTGTTGGCAATTTACATCCCACCCATCAGCATAACAAGGCTCCCAGTTCTCCATGGCCTGTTGCCTTTCTGGATTTTACACTTTTTTCAGATGGCCCTTTTGACCGGGGGGAAGTGAGACTTCATTGTAGTGCAGATTTCCTTTGCAAGCTTGCTTGGTTGGCCAAAAAGGGCGTATGCGTTTTTTCCTGAATATATTCAGGAAAAAACGCATACGCCCTTTTTGGCCAAGTGCATCATTGTGGACGTTCTGCCTCTTTTCCTATGCTTTCAATGCAATTCCAGTCTACCTCCTGAAATCGGTTTCCTGCAATTCTGCCCCGCTTTCAAGTCCTCTTGGCAGCCTTACTTCAGTCTATTTTTGGACGATAGCTGTCATTTATAACTCTGCAGGTTTGTGAATTACAGTGCCCCTGAGCTCCTTTCTTCAACTCGCTTTCTTGTGACCTGGCCGCAACACCGCAGGATGGCTTCAGGCCCTAATCTGGTTCCGGCATGGCACGCTGAGCCTTTGGTTATTTCCTCTTCCTGGTGGGAAATGAGAGTTAAATTTGCCCGTCCAGACACCTTCAGCTAGCCTCTCATTGGTTCTCGCTATTCCTGTTCATCTTCCGCAGAAATTGCAAACTGGGCCAAACAGGAGGTTAAAGGCGCTGACTCTCCAAGTGGGGAGAGTGTTAGTAAAGCGTCTGGAATGTTGCACCCGAGTACCAGGGGAGGAAAACTGAGACATATTTGAAC
The DNA here is from genome assembly GCF_949987515.2 of Delphinus delphis. Lineage (NCBI taxonomy): Eukaryota > Metazoa > Chordata > Mammalia > Artiodactyla > Delphinidae > Delphinus > Delphinus delphis. The sequence continues at coordinate 387,671 of NC_082685.1, read as the reverse complement.
ACGTCTCCCGTTCACATGGTTGATCATACTTGGGTTCCACATGCATGTTTTAGCTGAAGGAAGAATACCTTAAACCTGGAGAGTTGAGACCCGTGTAATGGGTACCATGCAATATGACTTCAAAGGGTCTTCATTTGCTCACCGAACCTCTCCAATCCTATCACTGCTGCGTTTATGCCCCTGTACACATGCTTGATTCTCTTTTGGAGACATAGCAATCCATAGGTTTTACGATACTTACTAGTCAGGTACATTCTTAGGCGTTTAATATGCGGTGTTGAGTCCATTTCGTTGAGCAAGGAGTAGCTCTTGTCTATTTCATATTTGACTTAAGGAACTTTATCTGTGCTCATTTCAATCTCTGGTTTTATGCAGCACCCCAACTCACCTTTACCCTTAAGCAAGCATAAGTTGGTTTTCTAAATTTGAGACCCTGTTCTGTTCTGTAATTCAGTTCCTGTGTAGCCAAGTTTACATTCCGTGTATTACTTATATCTTATGATGTTTCTTTTTCTGTGTGACTTATTTCAGTTAGAATCATCATACCTGAATCCACTCATTGTGATGCTAAGTGCCTGATGACACAGATTTCATTGCTGAGTGATATTGCTTTGTAAGTAAATACCACAACTTCTTTATCCATTTTTCACTTTCTGCGATGTTGAACTTGTACTGTAAACGAGGTTCTTGTAAACAGAGGCGTCCCAAACTTTGGGGTGGCTGTGTCTTTTTGATTTTAATTTCCCTAAGCTATAGGACCATAAGTGGCAGTGCCCTAGGCTCTGTTGCTTTGTTTTTTAGATGTTTCAGGAAACACCATACACTTCTCCCGAGTGTCTGTTGGCAATTTACATCCCGCCCATCAGCATAACAAGGCTCCCAGTTCTCCATGGCCTGTCCTGCCTTTCTGGATTTTACACTTTTTTCAGATGGCCCTTTTGACCGGGGGAAAGTGAGACTTCATTGTAGTGCAGATTTCCTTTGCAAGCTTGCTTGGTTGGCCAAAAAGGGCGTATGCGTTTTTTCCTGAATATATTCAGGAAAAAACGCATACGCCCTTTTTGGCCAAGTGCATCATTGTGGACGTTCTGCCTCTTTTCCTATGCTTTCAATGCAATTCCAGTCTACCTCCTGAAATCGGTTTCCTGCAATTCTGCCCCGCTTTCAAGTCCTCTTGGCAGCCTTACTTCAGTCTATTTTTGGACGATAGCTGTCATTTATAACTCTGCAGGTTTGTGAATTACAGTGCCCCTGAGCTCCTTTCTTCAACTCGCTTTCCTGTGACCTGGCCGCAACACCGCACGATGGCTTCAGGCCCTAATCTGGTTCCGGCCCGGCATGCTGAGCCTTTGGTTAATTCCTCTTCCTGGTGGGAAATGAGAGTTAAATTTGCCCGTCCAGACACCTCCAGCTAGCCTCTCATTGGTTCTCGCTATTCCTGTTCATCTTCCGCAGAAATTGCAAACTGGGCCAAACAGGAGGTTAAAGGGACTGACTCTCCAAGTGGGGAGAGTGTTAGTAAAGCGTCTGGAATGTTGCACCCGAGTACCAGGGGAGGAAAACTGAGACATATTTGAACACGTCTCCCGATCACATGGTTGATCATACTCTAGGTTCCACATGCATGTTTTAGCTGAAGGAAGAATACCTTAAACCTGGGTAGTTGAAACCCGTGGAATGGGTACCATGCAATATGACTTCAAAGGGTCTTCATTTGCTCACCGAACCTCTCCAATCCTATCACTGCTGCGTTTATGCCCCTGTACACATGCTTGATTCTCTTTCGGAGACATAGCAATCCATAGGTTTTAAGATACTTACAAGTCAGGTACATTCTTAGGCGTTTAATATGCGGTGTTGAGTCCATTTCGTTGAGCAAGGAGTAGCTCTTGTCTATTCCATATTTGGCTTAAGGAACTTTATCTGTGCTCATTTCAATCTCTGGTTTTATGCAGCACCCCAACTCACCTTTACCCTTAAGCAAGCATAAGTTGTTTTTCTAAATTTGAGACCCTGTGCTGTTCTGTAATTCAGTTCCTGTGTAGCCAAGTTTCCATTCCGTGTATTACTGATATCTTATGATGTTTCTTTTTCTGTGTGACTTATTTCAGTTAGAATCATCATACCTGAATCCACTCATTGTGCTGCTAAGGGCCTCATGACATAGATTTCATTGCTGAGTGATATTGCTTTGTAAGTGAATACCACAACTTCTTTATCCATTTTTCACTTTCTGCGATGTTGAACTTGTACTGTAAACGAGGTTCTTGTAAACAGAGCCGTTCCAAACTTTGGGGTGGCTGTGTCTTTTTGATTTTAATTTCCCTAAGCTATAGGACCATAAGTGGAAGTGCCCTAGGCTCTGTTGCTTTGTTTTTTAGATGTTTCCGGAAACACCATACACTTCTCCCAAGTGTCTGTTGGCAATTTACATCCCACCCATCAGCATAACAAGGCTCCCAGTTCTCCATGGCCTGTTGCCTTTCTGGATTTTACACTTTTTTCAGATGGCCCTTTTGACCGGGGGGAAGTGAGACTTCATTGTAGTGCAGATTTCCTTTGCAAGCTTGCTTGGTTGGCCAAAAAGGGCGTATGCGTTTTTTCCTGAATATATTCAGGAAAAAACGCATACGCCCTTTTTGGCCAAGTGCATCATTGTGGACGTTCTGCCTCTTTTCCTATGCTTTCAATGCAATTCCAGTCTACCTCCTGAAATCGGTTTCCTGCAATTCTGCCCCGCTTTCAAGTCCTCTTGGCAGCCTTCCTTCAGTCTATTTCTGGACGATAGCTGTCATTTATAACTCTGCAGGTTTGTGAATTACAGTGCCCCTGAGCTCCTTTCTTCAACTCGCTTTCTTGTGACCTGGCCGCAACACCGCAGGATGGCTTCAGGCCCTAATCTGGTTCCGGCATGGCACGCTGAGCCTTTGGTTATTTCCTCTTCCTGGTGGGAAATGAGAGTTAAATTTGCCCGTCCAGACACCTTCAGCTAGCCTCTCATTGGTTCTCGCTATTCCTGTTCATCTTCCGCAGAAATTGCAAACTGGGCCAAACAGGAGGTTAAAGGCGCTGACTCTCCAAGTGGGGAGAGTGTTAGTAAAGCGTCTGGAATGTTGCACCCGAGTACCAGGGGAGGAAAACTGAGACATATTTGAACACGTCTCCCGTTCACATGGTTGATCATACTTGGGTTCCACATGCATGTTTTAGCTGAAGGAAGAATACCTTAAACGTGGAGAGTTGAGACCCGTGTAATGGGTACCATGCAATATGACTTCAAAGGGTCTTCATTTGCTCACCGAACCTCTCCAATCCTATCACTGCTGCGTTTATGCCCCTGTACACATGCTTGATTCTCTTTTGGAGACATAGCAATCCATAGGTTTTACGATACTTACTAGTCAGGTACATTCTTAGGCGTTTAATATGCGGTGTTGAGTCCATTTCGTTGAGCAAGGAGTAGCTCTTGTCTATTTCATATTTGACTTAAGGAACTTTATCTGTGCTCATTTCAATCTCTGGTTTTATGCAGCACCCCAACTCACCTTTACCCTTAAGCAAGCATAAGTTGGTTTTCTAAATTTGAGACCCTGTTCTGTTCTGTAATTCAGTTCCTGTGTAGCCAAGTTTACATTCCGTGTATTACTTATATCTTATGATGTTTCTTTTTCTGTGTGACTTATTTCAGTTAGAATCATCATACCTGAATCCACTCATTGTGATGCTAAGTGCCTGATGACACAGATTTCATTGCTGAGTGATATTGCTTTGTAAGTAAATACCACAACTTCTTTATCCATTTTTCACTTTCTGCGATGTTGAACTTGTACTGTAAACGAGGTTCTTGTAAACAGAGGCGTCCCAAACTTTGGGGTGGCTGTGTCTTTTTGATTTTAATTTCCCTAAGCTATAGGACCATAAGTGGCAGTGCCCTAGGCTCTGTTGCTTTGTTTTTTAGATGTTTCAGGAAACACCATACACTTCTCCCGAGTGTCTGTTGGCAATTTACATCCCGCCCATCAGCATAACAAGGCTCCCAGTTCTCCATGGCCTGTCCTGCCTTTCTGGATTTTACACTTTTTTCAGATGGCCCTTTTGACCGGGGGAAAGTGAGACTTCATTGTAGTGCAGATTTCCTTTGCAAGCTTGCTTGGTTGGCCAAAAAGTGCCTATGCGTTTTTTCCTGAATATATTCAGGAAAAAACGCATACGCCCTTTTTGGCCAAGTGCATCATTGTGGATGTTCTGCCTCTTTTCCTATGCTTTCAATGCAATTCCAGTCTACCTCCTGAAATCGGTTTCCTGCAATTCTGCCCCGCTTTCAAGTCCTCTTGGCAGCCTTACTTCAGTCTATTTTTGGACGATAGCTGTCATTTATAACTCTGCAGGTTTGTGAATTACAGTGCCCCTGAGCTCCTTTCTTCAACTCGCTTTCCTGTGACCTGGCCGCAACACCGCACGATGGCTTCAGGCCCTAATCTGGTTCCGGCCCGGCATGCTGAGCCTTTGGTTAATTCCTCTTCCTGGTGGGAAATGAGAGTTAAATTTGCCCGTCCAGACACCTCCAGCTAGCCTCTCATTGGTTCTCGCTATTCCTGTTCATCTTCCGCAGAAATTGCAAACTGGGCCAAACAGGAGGTTAAAGGCGCTGACTCTCCAAGTGGGGAGAGTGTTAGTAAAGCGTCTGGAATGTTGCACCCGAGTACCAGGGGAGGAAAACTGAGACATATTTGAACAAGTCTCCCGTTCACATGGTTGATCATACTTGGGTTCCACATGCATGTTTTAGCTGAAGGAAGAATACCTTAAACCTGGAGAGTTGAGACCCGTGTAATGGGTACCATGCAATATGACTTCAAAGGGTCTTCATTTGCTCACCGAACCTCTCCAATCCTATCACTGCTGCGTTTATGCCCCTGTACACATGCTTGATTCTCTTTTGGAGACATAGCAATCCATAGGTTTTACGATACTTACTAGTCAGGTACATTCTTAGGCGTTTAATATGCGGTGTTGAGTCCATTTCGTTGAGCAAGGAGTAGCTCTTGTCTATTTCATATTTGACTTAAGGAACTTTATCTGTGCTCATTTCAATCTCTGGTTTTATGCAGCACCCGAACTCACCTTTACCCTTAAGCAAGCATAAGTTGGTTTTCTAAATTTGAGACCCTGTTCTGTTCTGTAATTCAGTTCCTGTGTAGCCAAGTTTACATTCCGTGTATTACTGATATCTTATGATGTTTCTTTTTCTGTGTGACTTATTTCAGTTAGAATCATCATACCTGAATCCACTCATTGTGATGCTAAGGGCCTGATGACACAGATTTCATTGCTGAGTGATATTGCTTTGTAAGTAAATACCACAACTTCTTTATCCATTTTTCACTTACTGCGATGTTGAACTTGTACTGTAAACGAGGTTCTTGTAAACAGAGGCGTCCCAAACTTTGGGGTGGCTGTGTCTTTTTGATTTTAATTTCCCTAATCTATAGGACCATAAGTGGCAGTGCCCTAGGCTCTGTTGCTTTGTTTTTTAGATGTTTCAGGAAACACCATACACTTCTCCCGAGTGTCTGTTGGCAATTTACATCCCGCCCATCAGCATAACAAGGCTCCAAGTTCTCCATGGCCTGTCCTGCCTTTCTGGATTTTACACTTTTTTCAGATGGCCCTTTTGACCGGGGGAAAGTGAGACTTCATTGTAGTGCAGATTTCCTTTGCAAGCTTGCTTGGTTGGCCAAAAAGGGCGTATGCGTTTTTTCCTGAATATATTCAGGAAAAAACGCATATGCCCTTTTTGGCCAAGTGCATCATTGTGGATGTTCTGCCTCTTTTCCTATGCTTTCAATGCAATTCCAGTCTACCTCCTGAAATCGGTTTCCTGCAATTCTGCCCCGCTTTCAAGTCCTCTTGGCAGCCTTACTTCAGTCTATTTTTGGACGATAGCTGTCATTTATAACTCTGCAGGTTTGTGAATTACAGTGCCCCTGAGCTCCTTTCTTCAACTCGCTTTCCTGTGACCTGGCCGCAACACCGCAGGATGGCTTCAGGCCCTAATCTGGTTCCGGCCCGGCATGCTGAGCCTTTGGTTAATTCCTCTTCCTGGTGGGAAATGAGAGTTAAATTTGCCCGTCCAGACACCTCCAGCTAGCCTCTCATTGGTTCTCGCTATTCCTGTTCATCTTCCGCAGAAATTGCAAACTGGGCCAAACAGGAGGTTAAAGGGACTGACTCTCCAAGTGGGGAGAGTGTTAGTAAAGCGTCTGGAATGTTGCACCCGAGTACCAGGGGAGGAAAACTGAGACATATTTGAACACGTCTCCCGATCACATGGTTGATCATACTCTAGGTTCCACATGCATGTTTTAGCTGAAGGAAGAATACCTTAAACCTGGGTAGTTGAAACCCGTGGAATGGGTACCATGCAATATGACTTCAAAGGGTCTTCATTTGCTCACCGAACCTCTCCAATCCTATCACTGCTGCGTTTATGCCCCTGTACACATGCTTGATTCTCTTTCGGAGACATAGCAATCCATAGGTTTTAAGATACTTACAAGTCAGGTACATTCTTAGGCGTTTAATATGCGGTGTTGAGTCCATTTCGTTGAGCAAGGAGTAGCTCTTGTCTATTCCATATTTGGCTTAAGGAACTTTATCTGTGCTCATTTCAATCTCTGGTTTTATGCAGCACCCCAACTCACCTTTCCCCTTAAGCAAGCATAAGTTGTTTTTCTAAATTTGAGACCCTGTTCTGTTCTGTAATTCAGTTCCTGTGTAGCCAAGTTTACATTCCGTGTATTACTGATATCTTATGATGTTTCTTTTTCTGTGTGACTTATTTCAGTTAGAATCATCATACCTGAATCCACTCATTGTGCTGCTAAGGGCCTGATGACATAGATTTCATTGCTGAGTGATATTGCTTTGTAAGTGAATACCACAACTTCTTTATCCATTTTTCACTTTCTGCGATGTTGAACTTGTACTGTAAACGAGGTTCTTGTAAACAGAGCCATTCCAAACTTTGGGGTGGCTGTGTCTTTTTGATTTTAATTTCCCTAAGCTATAGGACCATAAGTGGAAGTGCCCTAGGCTCTGTTGCTTTGTTTTTTAGATGTTTCCGGAAACACCATACACTTCTCCCAAGTGTCTGTTGGCAATTTACATCCCACCCATCAGCATAACAAGGCTCCCAGTTCTCCATGGCCTGTTGCCTTTCTGGATTTTACACTTTTTTCAGATGGCCCTTTTGACCGGGGGGAAGTGAGACTTCAGTGTAGTGCAGATTTCCTTTGCAAGCTTGCTTGGTTGGCCATAAAGGGCGTATGCGTTTTTTCCTGAATATATTCAGGAAAAAACGCATACGCCCTTTTTGGCCAAGTGCATCATTGTGGACGTTCTGCCTCTTTTCCTATGCTTTCAATGCAATTCCAGTCTACCTCCTGAAATCGGTTTCCTGCAATTCTGCCCCGCTTTCAAGTCCTCTTGGCAGCCTTACTTCAGTCTATTTTTGGACGATAGCTGTCATTTATAACTCTGCAGGTTTGTGAATTACAGTGCCCCTGAGCTCCTTTCTTCAACTCGCTTTCTTGTGACCTGGCCGCAACACCGCAGGATGGCTTCAGGCCCTAATCTGGTTCCGGCCCGGCATGCTGAGCCTTTGGTTAATTCCTCTTCCTGGTGGGAAATGAGAGTTAAATTTGCCCGTCCAGACACCTCCAGCTAGCCTCTCATTGGTTCTCGCTATTCCTGTTCATCTTCCGCAGAAATTGCAAACTGGGCCAAACAGGAGGTTAAAGGCACTGACTCTCCAAGTGGGGAGAGTGTTAGTAAAGCGTCTGGAATGTTGCACCCGAGTACCAGGGGAGGAAAACTGAGACATATTTGAACACGTCTCCCGTTCACATGGTTGATCATACTTGGGTTCCACATGCATGTTTTAGCTGAAGGAAGAATACCTTAAACCTGGAGAGTTGAGACCCATGTAATGGGTACCATGCAATATGACTTCAAAGGGTCTTCATTTGCTCACCGAACCTCTCCAATCCTATCACTGCTGCGTTTATGCCCCTGTACACATGCTTGATTCTCTTTTGGAGACATAGCAATCCATAGGTTTTACGATACTTACTAGTCAGGTACATTCTTAGGCGTTTAATATGCGGTGTTGAGTCCATTTCGTTGAGCAAGGAGTAGCTCTTGTCTATTCCATATTTGACTTAAGGAACTTTATCTGTGCTCATTTCAATCTCTGGTTTTATGCAGCACCCCAACTCACCTTTACCCTTAAGCAAGCATAAGTTCGTTTTCTAAATTTGAGACCCTGTTCTGTTCTGTAATTCAGTTCCTGTGTAGCCAAGTTTACATTCCGTGTATTACTGATATCTTATGATGTTTCTTTTTCTGTGTGACTTATTTCAGTTAGAATCATCATACCTGAATCCACTTATTGTGATGCTAAGGGCCTGATGACATAGATTTCATTGCTGAGTGATATTGCTTTGTAAGTAAATACCACAACTTCTTTATCCATTTTTCACTTTCTGCGATGTTGAACTTATACTGTAAACGAGGTTCTTGTAAACAGAGGCGTCCCAAACTTTGGGGTGGTTGTGTCTTTTTGATTTTAATTTCCCTAAGCTATAGGACCATAAGTGGAAGTGCCCTAGGCTCTGTTGCTTTGTTTTTTAGATGTTTCAGGAAACACCATACACTTCTCCCGAGTGTCTGTTGGCAATTTACATCCCGCCCATCAGCATAACAAGGCTCCCAGTTCTCCATGGCCTGTCCTGCCTTTCTGGATTTTACACTTTTTTCAGATGGCCCTTTTGACCGGGGGGAAGTGAGACTTCATTGTAGTGCAGATTTCCTTTGCAAGCTTGCTTGGTTGGCCAAAAAGGGCGTATGCGTTTTTTCCTGAATATATTCAGGAAAAAACGCATACGCCCTTTTTGGCCAAGTGCATCATTGTGGACGTTCTGCCTCTTTTCCTATGCTTTCAATGCAATTCCAGTCTACCTCCTGAAATCGGTTTCCTGCAATTCTGCCCCGCTTTCAAGTCCTCTTGGCAGCCTTACTTCAGTCTATTTTTGGACGATAGCTGTCATTTATAACTCTGCAGGTTTGTGAATTACAGTGCCCCTGAGCTCCTTTCTTCAACTCGCTTTCTTGTGACCTGGCCACAACACCGCAGGATGGCTTCAGGCCCTAATCTGGTTCCGGCACGGCATGCTGAGCCTTTGGTTAATTCCTCTTCCTGGTGGGAAATGAGAGTTAAATTTGCCCGTCCAGACACCTCCAGCTAGCCTCTCATTGGTTCTCGCTATTCCTGTTCATCTTCCGCAGAAATTGCAAACTGGGCCAAACAGGAGGTTAAAGGCGCTGACTCTCCAAGTGGGGAGAGTGTTAGTAAAGCGTCTGGAATGTTGCACCCGAGTACCAGGGGAGGAAAACTGAGACATATTTGAACACATCTCCCGTTCACATGGTTGATCATACTTGGGTTCCACATGCATGTTTTAGCTGAAGGAAGAATACCTTAAACCTGGAGAGTTGAGACCCGTGTAATGGGTACCATGCAATATGACTTCAAAGGGTCTTCATTTGCTCACCGAACCTCTCCAATCCTATCACTGCTGCGTTTATGCCCCTGTACACATGCTTGATTCTCTTTTGGAGACATAGCAATCCATAGGTTTTACGATACTTACTAGTCAGGTACATTCTTAGGCGTTTAATATGCGGTGTTGAGTCCATTTCGTTGAGCAAGGAGTAGCTCTTGTCTATTTCATATTTGACTTAAGGAACTTTATCTGTGCTCATTTCAATCTCTGGTTTTATGCAGCACCCCAACTCACCTTTACCCTTAAGCAAGCATAAGTTGGTTTTCTAAATTTGAGACCCTGTTCTGTTCTGTAATTCAGTTCCTGTGTAGCCAAGTTTACATTCCGTGTATTACTGATATCTTATGATGTTTCTTTTTCTGTGTGACTTATTTCAGTTAGAATCATCATACCTGAATCCACTCATTGTGATGCTAAGGGCCTGATGACATAGATTTCATTGCTGAGTGATATTGCTTTGTAAGTAAATACCACAACTTCTTTATCCATTTTTCACTTTCTGCGATGTTGAACTTGTACTGTAAACGAGGTTCTTGTAAACAGAGGCGTCCCAAACTTTGGGGTGGCTGTGTCTTTTTGATTTTAATTTCCCTAAGCTATAGGACCATAAGTGGCAGTGCCCTAGGCTGTGTTGCTTTGTTTTTTAGATGTTTCAGGAAACACCATACACTTCTCCCAAGTGTCTGTTGGCAATTTACATCCCGCCCATCAGCATAACAAGGCTCCCAGTTCTCCATGGCCTGTCCTGCCTTTCTGGATTTTACACTTTTTTCAGATGGCCCTTTTGACCGGGGGAAGTGAGACTTCATTGTAGTGCAGATTTCCTTTGCAAGCTTGCTTGGTTGGCCAAAAAGGGCGTATGCGTTTTTTCCTGAATATATTCAGGAAAAAACGCATACGCCCTTTTTGGCCAAGTGCATCATTGTGGACGTTCTGCCTCTTTTCCTATGCTTTCAATGCAATTCCAGTCTACCTCCTGAAATCGGTTTCCTGCAATTCTGCCCCGCTTTCAAGTCCTCTTGGCAGCCTTACTTCAGTCTATTTTTGGATGATAGCTGTCATTTATAACTCTGCAGGTTTGTGAATTACAGTGCCCCTGAGCTCCTTTCTTCAACTCGCTTTCTTGTGACCTGGCCGCAACACCGCAGGATGGCTTCAGGCCCTAATCTGGTTCCGGCCCGGCACGCTGAGCCTTTGGTTAATTCCTCTTCCTGGTGGGAAATGAGAGTTAAATTTGCCAGTCCAGACACCTCCAGCTAGCCTCTCATTGGTTCTCACTATTCCTGTTCATCTTCCGCAGAAATTGCAAACTGGGCCAAACAGGAGGTTAAAGGGACTGACTCTCCAAGTGGGGAGAGTGTTAGTAAAGCGTCTGGAATGTTGCACCCGAGTACCAGGGGAGGAAAACTGAGACATATTTGAACACGTCTCCCGATCACATGGTTGATCATACTCTAGGTTCCACATGCATGTTTTAGCTGAAGGAAGAATACCTTAAACCTGGGTAGTCGAAACCCGTGGAATGGGTACCATACAATATGACTTCAAAGGGTCTTCATTTGCTCACCGAACCTCTCCAATCCTATCACTGCTGCGTTTATGCCCCTGTACACATGCTTGATTCTCTTTCGGAGACATAGCAATCCATAGGTTTTAAGATACTTACAAGTCAGGTACATTCTTAGGCGTTTAATATGCGGTGTTGAGTCCATTTCGTTGAGCAAGGAGTAGCTCTTGTCTATTCCATATTTGGCTTAAGGAACTTTATCTGTGCTCATTTCAATCTCTGGTTTTATGAAGCACCCCAACTCACCTTTACCCTTAAGCAAGCATAAGTTGTTTTTCTAAATTTGAGACCCTGTTCTGTTCTGTAATTCAGTTCCTGTGTAGCCAAGTTTACATTCCGTGTATTACTGATATCTTATGATGTTTCTTTTTCTGTGTGACTTATTTCAGTTAGAATCATCATACCTGAATCCACTCATTGTACTGCTAAGGGACTGATGACATAGATTTCATTGCTGAGTGATATTGCTTTGTAAGTGAATACCACAACTTCTTTATCCATTTTTCACTTTCTGCGATGTTGAACTTGTACTGTAAACGAGGTTCTTGTAAACAGAGCCGTTCCAAACTTTGGGGTGGCTGTGTCTTTTTGATTTTAATTTCCCTAAGCTATAGGACCATAAGTGGAAGTGCCCTAGGCTCTGTTGCTTTGTTTTTTAGATGTTTCAGGAAACACCATACACTTCTCCCAAGTGTCTGTTGGCAATTTACATCCCGCCCATCAGCATAACAAGGCTCCCAGTTCTCAATGGCCTGTTGCCTTTCTGGATTTTACACTTTTTTCAGATGGCCCTTTTGACCGGGGGGAAGTGAGACTTCATTGTAGTGCAGATTTCCTTTGCAAGCTTGCTTGGTTGGCCAAAAAGGGCGTATGCGTTTTTTCCTGAATATATTCAGGAAAAAACGCATACGCCCTTTTTGGCCAAGTGCATCATTGTGGACGTTCTGCCTCTTTTCCTATGCTTTCAATGCAATTCCAGTCTACCTCCTGAAATCGGTTTCCTGCAATTCTGCCCCGCTTTCAAGTCCTCTTGGCAGCCTTACTTCAGTCTATTTTTGGACGATAGCTGTCATTTATAACTCTGCAGGTTTGTGAATTACAGTGCCCCTGAGCTCCTTTCTTCAACTCGCTTTCTTGTGACCTGGCCGCAACACCGCAGGATGGCTTCAGGCCCTAATCTGGTTCCGGTACGGCACGCTGAGCCTTTGGTTAATTCCTCTTCCTGGTGGGAAATGAGAGTTAAATTTGCCCGTCCAGACACCTCCAGCTAGCCTCTCATTGGTTCTCGCTATTCCTGTTCATCTTCCGCAGAAATTGCAAACTGGGCCAAACAGGAGGTTAAAGGCGCTGACTCTCCAAGTGGGGAGAGTGTTAGTAAAGCGTCTGGAATGTTGCACCCGAGTACCAGGGGAGGAAAACTGAGACATATTTGAACACGTCTCCCGTTCACATGGTTGATCATACTTGGGTTCCACATGCATGTTTTAGCTGAAGGAAGAATACCTTAAACCTGGAGAGTTGAGACCCGTGTAATGGGTACCATGCAATATGACTTCAAAGGGTCTTCATTTGCTAACCGAACCTCTCCAATCCTATCACTGCTGCGTTTATGCCCCTGTACACATGCTTGATTCTCTTTTGGAGACATAGCAATCCATAGGTTTTACGATACTTACTAGTCAGGTACATTCTTAGGCGTTTAATATGCGGTGTTGAGTCCATTTCGTTGAGCAAGGAGTAGCTCTTGTCTATTCCATATTTGACTTAAGGAACTTTATCTGTGCTCATTTCAATCTCTGGTTTTATGCAGCACCCCAACTCACCTTTACCCTTAAGCAAGAATAAGTTGGTTTTCTAAATTTGAGACCCTGTTCTGTTCTGTAATTCAGTTCCTGTGTAGCCAAGTTTCCATTCCGTGTATTACTGATATCTTATGATATTTCTTTTTCTGTGTGACTTATTTCAGATAGAATCATCATACCTGAATACACTCATTGTGCCGCTAAGTGGCTGATGACACAGCTTTCATTGCTGAGTGATATTGCTTTGTAAGTAAATACCACAAGTTCTTTATCCATTTTTCACTTTCTGCGATGTTGAACTTGTACTGTAAACGAGGTTCTTGTAAACAGAGCCATTCCAAACTTTGGGGTGGCTGTGTCTTTTTGATTTTAATTTCCCTAAGCTATAGGACCATAAGTGGAAGTGCCCTAGGCTCTGTTGCTTTGTTTTTTAGATGTTTCAGGAAACACCATACACTTCTCCCGAGTGGTTGTTGGCAATTTACATCCCGCCCATCAGCATAACAAGGCTCCCAGTTCTCCATGGCCTGTCCTGCCTTTCTGGATTTTACACTTTTTTAAGATGGCCCTTTTGACTGGGGGGAAGTGAGACTTCATTGTAGTGCAGATTTCCTTTGCAAGCTTGCTTGGTTGGCCAAAAAGGGCGTATGCGTTTTTTCCTGAATATATTCAGGAAAAAACGCATACGCCCTTTTTGGCCAAGTGCATCATTGTGGACGTTCTGCCTCTTTTCCTATGCTTTCAATGCAATTCCAGTCTACCTCCTGAAATCGGTTTCCTGCAATTCTGCCCCGCTTTCAAGTCCTCTTGGCAGCCTTACTTCAGTCTATTTTTGGACGATAGCTGTCATTTATAACTCTGCAGGTTTGTGAATTACAGTGCCCCTGAGCTCCTTTCTTCAACTTGCTTTCTTGTGACCTGGCCGCAACACCGCAGGATGGCTTCAGGCCCTAATCTGGTTCCGGCACGGCACGCTGAGCCTTTGGTTATTTCCTCTTCCTGGTGGGAAATGAGAGTTAAATTTGCCCGTCCAGACACCTTCAGCTAGCCTCTCATTGGTTCTCGCTATTCCTGTTCATCTTCCGCAGAAATTGCAAACTGGGCCAAACAGGAGGTTAAAGGCGCTGACTCTCCAAGTGGGGAGAGTGTTAGTAAAGCGTCTGGAATGTTGCACCCGAGTACCAGGGGAGGAAAACTGAGACATATTTGAACACGTCTCCCGTTCACATGGTTGATCATACTTGGGTTCCACATGCATGTTTTAGCTGAAGGAAGAATACCTTAAACCTGGAGAGTTGAGACCCGTGTAATGGGTACCATGCAATATGACTTCAAAGGGTCTTCATTTGCTCACCGAACCTCTCCAATCCTATCACTGCTGCGTTTATGCCCCTGTACACATGCTTGATTCTCTTTCGGTGACATAGCAATCCATAGGTTTTACGATACTTACTAGTCAGGTACATTCTTAGGCGTTTAATATGCGGTGTTGAGTCCATTTCATTGAGCAAGGAGTAGCTCTTGTCTATTCCATATTTGACTTAAGGACCTTTATCTGTGCTCATTTCAATCTCTGGTTTTATGCAGCACTCCAACTCACCTTTACCCTTAAGCAAGCATAAGTTGTTTTTCTAAATTTGAGACCCTGTTCTGTTCTGTAATTCAGTTCCTGTGTAGCCAAGTTTACATTCCGTGTATTACTGATATCTTATGATGTTTCTTTTTCTGTGTGACTTATTTCAGTTAGAATCATCATACCTGAATCCACTCATTGTGATGCTAAGGGCCTGATGACATAGATTTCATTGCTGAGTGATATTGCTTTGTAAGTAAATACCACAACTTCTTTATCCATTTTTCACTTTCTGCGATGTTGAACTTGTACTGTAAACGAGGTTCTTGTAAACAGAGGCGTCCCAAACTTTGGGGTGGCTGTGTCTTTTTGATTTTAATTTCCCTAAGCTATAGGACCATAAGTGGCAGTGCCCTAGGCTCTGTTGCTTTGTTTTTTAGATGTTTCAGGAAACACCATACACTTCTCCCGAGTGTCTGTTGGCAATTTACATCCCGCCCATCAGCATAACAAGGCTCCCAGTTCTCCATGGCCTGTCCTGCCTTTCTGGATTTTACACTTTTTTCAGATGGCCCTTTTGACCGGAGGGGAAGTGAGACTTCATTGTAGTGCAGATTTCCTTTGCAAGCTTGCTTGGTTGGCCAAAAAGGGCGTATGCGTTTTTTCCTGAATATATTCAGGAAAAAACGCATACGCCCTTTTGGCCAAGTGCATCATTGTGGACGTTCTGCCTCTTTTCCTATGCTTTCAATGCAATTGCAGTCTACCTCCTGAAATCGGTTTCCTGCAATTCTGCCCCGCTTTCAAGTCCTCTTGGCAGCCTTACTTCAGTCTATTTTTGGACGATAGCTGTCATTTATATCTCTGCAGGTTTGTGAATTACAGTGCCCCTGAGCTCCTTTCTTCAACTCGCTTTCTTGTGACCTGGCCGCAACACCGCAGGATGGCTTCAGGCCCTAATCTGGTTCCGGCCCGGCACGCTGAGCCTTTGGTTAATTCCTCTTCCTGGTGGGAAATGAGAGTTAAATTTGCCCGTCCAGACACCTCCAGCTAGCCTCTCATTGGTTCTCGCTATTCCTGTTCATCTTCCGCAGAAATTGCAAACTGGGCCAAACAGGAGGTTAAAGGGACTGACTCTCCAAGTGGGGAGAGTGTTAGTAAAGCGTCTGGAATGTTGCACCCGAGTACCAGGGGAGGAAAACTGAGACATATTTGAACACGTCTCCCGATCACATGGTTGATCATACTCTAGGTTCCACATGCATGTTTTAGCTGAAGGAAGAATACCTTAAACCTGGGTAGTTGAAACCCGTGGAATGGGTACCATGCAATATGACTTCAAAGGGTCTTCATTTGCTCACCGAACCTCTCCAATCCTATCACTGCTGCGTTTATGCCCCTGTACACATGCTTGATTCTCTTTCGGAGACATAGCAATCCATAGGTTTTAAGATACTTACAAGTCAGGTACATTCTTAGGCGTTTAATATGCGGTGTTGAGTCCATTTCGTTGAGCAAGGAGTAGCTCTTGTCTATTCCATATTTGGCTTAAGGAACTTTATCTGTGCTCATTTCAATCTCTGGTTTTATGCAGCACCCCAACTCACCTTTCCCCTTAAGCAAGCATAAGTTGGTTTTCTAAATTTGAGACCCTGTTCTGTTCTGTAATTCAGTTCCTGTGTAGCCAAGTTTACATTCCGTGTATTACTGATATCTTATGATGTTTCTTTTTCTGTGTGACTTATTTCAGTTAGAATCATCATACCTGAATCCACTCATTGTGATGCTAAGGGCCTGATGACATAGATTTCATTGCTGAGTGATATTGCTTTGTAAGTAAATACCACAACTTCTTTATCCATTTTTCACTTTCTGCGATGTTGAACTTGTACTGTAAACGAGGTTCTTGTAAACAGAGGCGTCCCAAACTTTGGGGTGGCTGTGTCTTTTTGATTTTAATTTCCCTAAGCTATAGGACCATAAGTGGCAGTGCCCTAGGCTCTGTTGCTTTGTTTTTTAGATGTTTCAGGAAACACCATACACTTCTCCCGAGTGTCTGTTGGCAATTTACATCCCGCCCATCAGCATAACAAGGCTCCCAGTTCTCCATGGCCTGTCCTGCCTTTCTGGATTTTACACTTTTTTCAGATGGCCCTTTTGACCGGGGGGGAAGTGAGACTTCATTGTAGTGCAGATTTCCTTTGCAAGCTTGCTTGGTTGGCCAAAAAGGGCGTATGCGTTTTTTCCTGAATATATTCAGGAAAAAACGCATACGCCCTTTTGGCCAAGTGCATCATTGTGGACGTTCTGCCTCTTTTCCTATGCTTTCAATGCAATTGCAGTCTACCTCCTGAAATCGGTTTCCTGCAATTCTGCCCCGCTTTCAAGTCCTCTTGGCAGCCTTACTTCAGTCTATTTTTGGACGATAGCTGTCATTTATAACTCTGCAGGTTTGTGAATTACAGTGCCCCTGAGCTCCTTTCTTCAACTCGCTTTCTTGTGACCTGGCCGCAACACCGCAGGATGGCTTCAGGCCCTAATCTGGTTCCGGCCCGGCACGCTGAGCCTTTGGTTAATTCCTCTTCCTGGTGGGAAATGAGAGTTAAATTTGCCCGTCCAGACACCTCCAGCTAGCCTCTCATTGGTTCTCGCTATTCCTGTTCATCTTCCGCAGAAATTGCAAACTGGGCCAAACAGGAGGTTAAAGGGACTGACTCTCCAAGTGGGGAGAGTGTTAGTAAAGCGTCTGGAATGTTGCACCCGAGTACCAGGGGAGGAAAACTGAGACATATTTGAACACGTCTCCCGATCACATGGTTGATCATACTCTAGGTTCCACATGCATGTTTTAGCTGAAGGAAGAATACCTTAAACCTGGGTAGTTGAAACCCGTGGAATGGGTACCATGCAATATGACTTCAAAGGGTCTTCATTTGCTCACCGAACCTCTCCAATCCTATCACTGCTGCGTTTATGCCCCTGTACACATGCTTGATTCTCTTTCGGAGACATAGCAATCCATAGGTTTTAAGATACTTACAAGTCAGGTACATTCTTAGGCGTTTAATATGCGGTGTTGAGTCCATTTCGTTGAGCAAGGAGTAGCTCTTGTCTATTCCATATTTGGCTTAAGGAACTTTATCTGTGCTCATTTCAATCTCTGGTTTTATGCAGCACCCCAACTCACCTTTACCCTTAAGCAAGCATAAGTTGTTTTTCTAAATTTGAGACCCTGTTCTGTTCTGTAATTCAGTTCCTGTGTAGCCAAGTTTCCATTCCATGTATTACTGATATCTTATGATGTTTCTTTTTCTGTGTGACTTATTTCAGTTAGAATCATCATACCTGAATCCACTCATTGTGCTGCTAAGGGCCTGATGACATAGATTTCATTGCTGAGTGATATTGCTTTGTAAGTGAATACCACAACTTCTTTATCCATTTTTCACTTTCTGCGATGTTGAACTTGTACTGTAAACGAGGTTCTTGTAAACAGAGCCGTTCCAAACTTTGGGGTGGCTGTGTCTTTTTGATTTTAATTTCCCTAAGCTATAGGACCATAAGTGGAAGTGCCCTAGGCTCTGTTGCTTTGTTTTTTAGATGTTTCAGGAAACACCATACACTTCTCCCAAGTGTCTGTTGGCAATTTACATCCCGCCCATCAGCATAACAAGGCTCCCAGTTCTCAATGGCCTGTTGCCTTTCTGGATTTTACACTTTTTTCAGATGGCCCTTTTGACCGGGGGGAAGTGAGACTTCATTGTAGTGCAGATTTCCTTTGCAAACTTGCTTGGTTGGCCAAAAAGGGCGTATGCGTTTTTTCCTGAATATATTCAGGAAAAAACGCATACGCCCTTTTTGGCCAAGTGCATTATTGTGGACGTTCTACCTCTTTTCCTATGCTTTCAATGCAATTCCAGTCTACCTTCTGAAATTGGTTTCCTGCAATTCTGCCCCGCTTTCAAGTCCTCTTGGCAGCCTTACTTCAGTCTATTTTTGGACGATAGCTGTCATTTATAACTCTGCAGGTTTGTGAATTACAGTGCCCCTGAGCTCCTTTCTTCAACTCGATTTCTTGTGACCTGGCCGCAACACCGCAAGATGGCTTCAGGCCCTAATCTGGTTCCGGCACGGCACGCTGAGCCTTTGGTTAATTCCTCTTCCTGGTGGGAAATGGGAGTTAAATTTGCCTGTCCAGACACCTCCAGCTAGCCTCTCATTGGTTCTCGCTATTCCTGTTCATCTTCCGCAGAAATTGCAAACTGGGCCAAACAGGAGGTTAAAGGGACTGACTCTCCAAGTGGGGAGAGTGTTAGTAAAGCGTCTGGAATGTTGCACCCGAGTACCAGGGGAGGAAAACTGAGACATATTTGAACACGTCTCCCGATCACATGGTTGATCATACTCTAGGTTCCACATGCATGTTTTAGCTGAAGGAAGAATACCTTAAACCTGGGTAGTTGAAACCCGTGGAATGGGTACCATGCAATATGACTTCAAAGGGTCTTCATTTGCTCAGCGAACCTCTCCAATCCTATCACTGCTGCGTTTATGCCCCTGTACACATGCTTGATTCTCTTTCGGAGACATAGCAATCCATAGGTTTTAAGATACTTACTAGTCAGGTACATTCTTAGGCGTTTAATATGCGGTGTTGAGTCCATTTCGTTGAGCAAGGAGTAGCTCTTGTCTATTCCATATTTGGCTTAAGGAACTTTATCTGTGCTCATTTCAATCTCTGGTTTTATGCAGCACCCCAACTCACCTTTACCCTTAAGCAAGAATAAGTTGGTTTTCTAAATTTGAGACCCTGTTCTGTTCTGTAATTCAGTTCCTGTGTAGCCAAGTTTCCATTCCGTGTATTACTGATATCTTATGATGTTTCTTTTTCTGTGTGACTTATTTCAGTTAGAATCATCATACCTGAATCCACTCATTGTGCTGCTAAGGGCCTGATGACACAGATTTCATTGCTGAGTGATATTGCTTTGTAAGTAAATACCACAACTTCTTTATCCATTTTTCACTTTCTGCGATGTTGAACTTGTACTGTAAACGAGGTTCTTGTAAACAGAGCCGTTCCAAACTTTGGAATGGCTGTGTCTTTTTGATTTTAATTTCCCTAAGCTATAGGACCATAAGTGGAAGTGCCCTAGGTTCTGTTGCTTTGTTTTTTAGATGTTTCAGGAAACACCATACACTTCTCCCAAGTGTCTGTTGGCAATTTACATCCCGCCCATCAGCATAACAAGGCTCACAGTTCTCCATGGCCTGTCCTGCCTTTCTGGATTTTACACTGTTTTCAGATGGCCCTTTTGCCCGGGGGGAAGTGAGACTTCATTGTAGTGCAGATTTCCTTTGCAAGCTTGCTTGGTTGGCCAAAAAGGGCGTATGCGTTTTTTCCTGAATATATTCAGGAAAAAACGCATACGCCCTTTTTGGCCAAGTGCATCATTGTGGACGTTCTGCCTCTTTTCCTATGCTTTCAATGCAATTCCAGTCTACCTCCTGAAATCGGTTTCCTGCAATTCTGCCCCGCTTTCAAGTCCTCTTGGCAGCCTTACTTCAGTCTATTTTTGGACGATAGCTGTCATTTATAACTCTGCAGGTTTGTGAATTACAGTGCCCCTGAGCTCCTTTCTTCAACTCGCTTTCTTGTGACCTGGCCGCAACACCGCAGGATGGCTTCAGGCCCTAATCTGGTTCCGGCACGGCACGCTGAGCCTTTGGTTATTTCCTCTTCCTGGTGGGAAATGAGAGTTAAATTTGCCCGTCCAGACACCTTCAGCTAGCCTCTCATTGGTTCTCGCTATTCCTGTTCATCTTCCGCAGAAATTGCAAACTGGGCCAAACAGGAGGTTAAAGGCGCTGACTCTCCAAGTGGGGAGAGTGTTAGTAAAGCGTCTGGAATGTTGCACCCGAGTACCAGGGGAGGAAAACTGAGACATATTTGAACACGTCTCCCGTTCACATGGTTGATCATACTCTAGGTTCCACATGCATGTTTTAGCTGAAGGAAGAATACCTTAAACCTGGGTAGTTGAAACCCGTGGAATGGGTACCATGCAATATGACTTCAAAGGGTCTTCATTTGCTCAGCGAACCTCTCCAATCCTATCACTGCTGCGTTTATGCCCCTGTACACATGCTTGATTCTCTTTCGGAGACATAGCAATCCATAGGTTTTACGATACTTACTAGTCAGGTACATTCTTAGGCGTTTAATATGCGGTGTTGAGTCCATTTCGTTGAGCAAGGAGTAGCTCTTGTCTATTCCATATTTGACTTAAGGAACTTTATCTGTGCTCATTTCAATCTCTGGTTTTATGCAGCACCCCAACTCACCTTTACCCTTAAGCAAGCATAAGTTGGTTTTCTAAATTTGAGACCCTGTTCTGTTCTGTAATTCAGTTCCTGTGTAGCCAAGTTTCCATTCCGTGTATTACTGATATCTTATGATGTTTCTTTTTCTGTGTGACTTATTTCAGTTAGAATCATCATACCTGAATCCACTCATTGTGATGCTAAGGGCCTGATGACATAGATTTCATTGCTGAGTGATATTGCTTTGTAAGTAAATACCACAACTTCTTTATCCATTTTTCACTTTCTGCGATGTTGAACTTGTACTGTAAACGAGGTTCTTGTAAACAGAGGCGTCCCAAACTTTGGGGTGGCTGTGTCTTTTTGATTTTAATTTCCCTAAGCTATAGGACCATAAGTGGCAGTGCCCTAGGCTCTGTTGCTTTGTTTTTTAGATGTTTCAGGAAACACCATACACTTCTCCCGAGTGTCTGTTGGCAATTTACATCCCGCCCATCAGCATAACAAGGCTCCCAGTTCTCCATGGCCTGTCCTGCCTTTCTGGATTTTACACTTTTTTCAGATGGCCCTTTTGACCGGGGGGAAGTGAGACTTCATTGTAGTGCAGATTTCCTTTGCAAGCTTGCTTGGTTGGCCAAAAAGGGCGTATGCGTTTTTTCCTGAATATATTCAGGAAAAAACGCATACGCCCTTTTTGGCCAAGTGCATCATTGTGGACGTTCTGCCTCTTTTCCTATGCTTTCAATGCAATTCCAGTCTACCTCCTGAAATCGGTTTCCTGCAATTCTGCCCCGCTTTCAAGTCCTCTTGGCAGCCTTACTTCAGTTTATTTTTGGACGATAGCTGTCATTTATAACTCTGCAGGTTTGTGAATTACAGTGCCCCTGAGCTCCTTTCTTCAACTCGCTTTCTTGTGACCTGGCCGCAACACCACAGGATGGCTTCAGGCCCTAATCTGGTCCCGGCACGGCACGCTGAGCCTTTGGTTATTTCCTCTTCCTGGTGGGAAATGAGAGTTAAATTTGCCCGTCCAGACACCTCCAGCTAGTCTCTCATTGGTTCTCGTTATTCCTGTTCATCTTCCGCAGAAATTGTAAACTGGGCCAAACAGGAGGTTAAAGGGACTGACTCTCCAAGTCGGGAGAGTGTTAGTAAATCGTCTGGAATGTTGCACCCGAGTACCAGGGTACGAAAACTGAGACATATTTGAACACGTCTCCCATTCACATGGTTGATCATACTTGGGTTCCACATGCATGTTTTAGCTGAAGGAAGAATACCTTAAACCTGGAGAGTTGAGACCCGTGTAATGGGTACCATGCAATATGACTTCAAAGGGTCTTCATTTGCTAACCGAACATCTCCAATCCTATCACTGCTGCGTTTATGCCCCTGTACACATGCTTGATTCTCTTTTGGAGACATAGCAATCCATAGGTTTTAAGATACTTACTAGTCAGGTACATTCTTAGGCGTTTAATATGCGGTGTTGAGTCCATTTCGTTGAGCAAGGAGTAGCTCTTGTCTATTCCATATTTGGCTTAAGGAACTTTATCTGTGCTCATTTCAATCTCTGGTTTTATGCAGCACCCCAACTCACCTTTACCCTTAAGCAAGAATAAGTTGGTTTTCTAAATTTGAGACCCTGTTCTGTTCTGTAATTCAGTTCCTGTGTAGCCAAGTTTACATTCCGTGTATTACTGATATCTTATGATGTTTCTTTTTCTGTGTGACTTATTTCAGTTAGAATCATCATACCTGAATCCTCTCATTGTGCTGCTAAGGGCCTGATGACATAGATTTCATTGCTGAGTGATATTGCTTTGTAAGTGAATACCACATCTTCTTTATCCATTTTTCACTTTCTGCGATGTTGAACTTGTACTGTAAACGAGGTTCTTATAAACAGAGCCGTTCCAAACTTTGGGGTGGCTGTGTCTTTTTGATTTTAATTTCCCTAAGCTATAGGACCATAAGTGGAAGTGCCCTAGGCTCTGTTGCTTTGTTTTTTAGATGTTTCAGGAAACACCATACACTTCTCCCAAGTGTCTGTTGGCAATTTACATCCCGCCCATCAGCATAACAAGGGTCCCAGTTCTCAATGGCCTGTTGCCTTTCTGGATTTTACACTTTTTTCAGATGGCCCTTTTGACCGGGGGGAAGTGAGACTTCATTGTAGTGCAGATTTCCTTTGCAAGCTTGCTTGGTTGGCCAAAAAGGGCGTATGCGTTTTTTCCTGAATATATTCAGGAAAAAACGCATACGCCCTTTTTGGCCAAGTGCATCATTGTGGACGTTCTGCCTCTTTTCCTATGCTTTCAATGCAATTCCAGTCTACCTCCTGAAATCGGTTTCCTGCAATTCTGCCCCGCTTTCAAGTCCTCTTGGCAGCCTTACTTCAGTCTATTTTTGGACGATAGCTGTCATTTATAACTCTGCAGGTTTGTGAATTACAGTGCCCCTGAGCTCCTTTCTTCAACTCGATTTCTTGTGACCTGGCCGCAACACCGCAGGATGGCTTCAGGCCCTAATCTGGTTCCGGCCCGGCACGCTGAGCCTTTGGTTAATTCCTCTTCCTGGTGGGAAATGAGAGTTAAATTTGCCCGTCCAGACACCTCCAGCTAGCCTCTCATTGGTTCTCGCTATTCCTGTTCATCTTCCGCAGAAATTGCAAACTGGGCCAAACAGGAGGTTAAAGGGACTGACTCTCCAAGTGGGGAGAGTGTTAGTAAAGCGTCTGGAATGTTGCACCCGAGTACCAGGGGAGGAAAACTGAGACATATTTGAACACGTCTCCCGATGACATGGTTGATCATACTCTAGGTTCCACATGCATGTTTTAGCTGAAGGAAGAATACCTTAAACCTGGGTAGTTGAAACCCGTGGAATGGGTACCATGCAATATGACTTCAAAGGGTCTTCATTTGCTCACCGAACCTCTCCAATCCTATCACTGCTGCGTTTATGCCCCTGTACACATGCTTGATTCTCTTTCGGAGACATAGCAATCCATAGGTTTTAAGATACTTACTAGTCAGGAACATTCTTAGGCGTTTAATATGGGGTGTTGAGTCCATTTCGTTGAGCAAGGAGTAGCTCTTGTCTATTCCATATTTGGCTTAAGGAACTTTATCTGTGCTCATTTCAATCTCTGGTTTTATGCAGCACCCCAACTCACCTTTACCCTTAAGCAAGCATAAGTTGGTTTTCTAAATTTGAGACCCTGTTCTGTTCTGTAATTCAGTTCCTGTGTAGCCAAGTTTCCATTCCGTGTATTACTGATATCTTATGATGTTTCTTTTTCTGTGTGACTTATTTCAGTTAGAATCATCATACCTGAATCCACTCATTGTGCTGCTAAGGGCCTGATGACACAGATTTCATTGCTGAGTGATATTGCTTTGTAAGTAAATACCACAACTTCTTTATCCATTTTTCACTTTCTGCGATGTTGAACTTGTACTGTAAACGAGGTTCTTGTAAACAGAGCCGTTCCAAATTTGGGGTGGCTGTGTCTTTTTGATTTTAATTTCCCTAAGCTATAGGACCATAAGTGGAAGTGCCCTAGGCTCTGTTGCTTTGTTTTTTAGATGTTTCAGGAAACACCATACACTTCTCCCGAGTGGTTGTTGGCAATTTACATCCCGCCCATCAGCATAACAAGGCTCCCAGTTCTCCATGGCCTGTCCTGCCTTTCTGGATTTTACACTTTTTTCAGATGGCCCTTTTGCCCGGGGGGAAGTGAGACTTCATTGTAGTGCAGATTTCCTTTGCAAGCTTGCTTGGTTGGCCAAAAAGGGCGTATGCGTTTTTTCCTGAATATATTCAGGAAAAAACGCATACGCCCTTTTTGGCCAAGTGCATCATTGTGGACGTTCTGCCTCTTTTCCTATGCTTTCAATGCAATTCCAGTCTACCTCCTGAAATCGGTTTCCTGCAATTCTGCCCCGCTTTCAAGTCCTCTTGGCAGCCTTACTTCAGTCTATTTTTGGACGATAGCTGTCATTTATAACTCTGCAGGTTTGTGAATTACAGTGCCCCTGAGCTCCTTTCTTCAACTCGCTTTCTTGTGACCTGGCCGCAACACCGCAGGATGGCTTCAGGCCCTAATCTGGTTCCGGCACGGCACGCTGAGCCTTTGGTTCTTTCCTCTTCCTGGTGGGAAATGAGAGTTAAATTTGCCCGTCCAGACACCTTCAGCTAGCCTCTCATTAGTTCTCGCTATTCCTGTTCATTTTCCGCAGAAATTGCCAACTGGGCCAAACAGGAGGTTAAAGGCGCTGACTCTCCAAGTGGGGAGAGTGTTAGTAAAGCGTCTGGAATGTTGCACCCGAGTACCAGGGGAGGAAAACTGAGACATATTTGAACACGTCTCCCGTTCACATGGTTGATCATACTTGTGTTCCACATGCATGTTTTAGCTGAAGGAAGAATACCTTAAACCTGGAGAGTTGAGACCCGTGTAATGGGTACCATGCAATATGACTTCAAAGGGTCTTCATTTGCTCACCGAACCTCTCCAATCCTATCACTGCTGCGTTTATGCCCCTGTACACATGCTTGATTCTCTTTCGGAGACATAGCAATCCATAGGTTTTACGATACTTACTAGTCAGGTACATTCTTAGGCGTTTAATATGCGGTGTTGAGTCCATTTCGTTGAGCAAGGAGTAGCTCTTGTCTATTCCATATTTGACCTAAGGAACTTTATCTGTGCTCATTTCAATCTCTGGTTTTATGCAGCACCCCAACTCACCTTTACCCTTCAGCAAGCATAAGTTGGTTTTCTAAATTTGAGACCCTGTTCTGTTCTGTAATTCAGTTCCTGTGTAGCCAAGTTTACATTCCGTGTATTACTGATATCTTATGATGTTTCTTTTTCTGTGTGACTTATTTCAGTTAGAATCATCATACCTGAATCCACTCATTGTGATGCTAAGGGCCTGATGACATAGATTTCATTGCTGAGTGATATTGCTTTGTAAGTAAATACCACAAGTTCTTTATCCATTTTTCACTTTCTGGGATGTTGAACTTGTACTGTAAACGAGGTTCTTGTAAACAGAGCCGTTCCAAACTTTGGGGTGGCTGTGTCTTTTTGATTTTAATTTCCCTAAGCTATAGGACCATAAGTGGAAGTGCCCTAGGCTCTGTTGCTTTGTTTTTTAGATGTTTCAGGAAACACCATACACTTCTCCCGAGTGTCTGTTGGCAATTTACATCCCGCCCATCAGCATAACAAGGCTCCCAGTTGTCCATGGCCTGTCCTGCCTTTCTGGATTTTACACTTTTTTCAGATGGCCCTTTTGACCGGGGGGAAGTGAGACTTCATTGTAGTGCAGATTTCCTTTGCAAGCTTGCTTGGTTGGCCAAAAAGGGCGTATGCGTTTTTTCCTGAATATATTCAGGAAAAAACGCATACGCCCTTTTTGGCCAAGTGCATCATTGTGGACGTTCTGCCTCTTTTCCTATGCTTTCAATGCAATTCCAGTCTACCTCCTGAAATCGGTTTCCTGCAATTCTGCCCCGCTTTCAAGTCCTCTTGGCAGCCTTACTTCAGTCTATTTTTGGACGATAGCTGTCATTTATAAGTCTGCAGGTTTGTGAATTACAGTGCCCCTGAGCTCCTTTCTTCAACTCGCTTTCTTGTGACCTGGCCGCAACACCGCAGGATGGCTTCAGGCCCTAATCTGGTTCCGGCACGACACGCTGAGCCTTTGGTTAATTCCTCTTCCTGGTGGGAAATGAGAGTTAAATTTGCCCGTCCAGACACCTCCAGCTAGTCTCTCATTGGTTCTCGCTATTCCTGTTCATCTTCCGCAGAAATTGCAAACTGGGCCAAACAGGAGGTTAAAGGTACTGACTCTCCAAGTGGGGAGAGTGTTAGTAAAGCGTCTGGAATGTTGCACCCGAGTACCAGGGTACGAAAACTGAGACATATTTGAACACGTCTCCCGATCACATGGTTGATCATACTCTAGGTTCCACATGCATGTTTTAGCTGAAGGAAGAATACCTTAAACCTGGAGAGTTGAGACCCGTGTAATGCGTACCATGCAATATGACTTCAAAGGGTCTTCATTTGCTCACCGAACCTCTCCAATCCTATCACTGCTGCGTTTATGCCCATGTACACATGCTTGATTCTCTTTTGGAGACATAGCAATCCATAGGTTTTCCGATACTTACTAGTCAGGTACATTCTTAGGCGTTTAATATGCGGTGTTGAGTCCATTTCGTTGAGCAAGGAGTAGCTCTTGTCTATTCCATATTTGACTTAAGGAACTTTATCTGTGCTCATTTCAATCTCTGGTTTTATGCAGCACCCCAACTCACCTTTACCCTTAAGCAAGCATAAGTTGTTTTTCTAAATTTGAGACCCTGTTCTGTTCTGTAATTCTGTTCCTGTGTAGCCAAGTTTACATTCCGTGTATTACTGATATCTTATGATGTTTCTTTTCTGTGTGACTTATTTCAGTTAGAATCATCATAGCTGAATCCACTCATTGTGCTGCTATGGGCCTGATGACACAGATTTCATTGCTGAGTGATATTGCTTTGTAAGTAAATACCACAACTTCTTTATCCATTTTTCACTTTCTGCGATGTTGAACTTGTACTGTAAACGAGGTTCTTGTAAACAGAGGCGTCCCAAACTTTGGGGTGGCTGTGTCTTTTTGATTTTAATTTCCCTAAGCTATAGGACCATAAGTGGCAGTGCCCTAGGCTCTGTTGCTTTGTTTTTTAGATGTTTCAGGAAACACCATACACTTCTCCCGAGTGTCTGTTGG
This sequence comes from Delphinus delphis, assembly GCF_949987515.2. Classification (NCBI taxonomy): domain Eukaryota; kingdom Metazoa; phylum Chordata; class Mammalia; order Artiodactyla; family Delphinidae; genus Delphinus; species Delphinus delphis. The sequence continues at coordinate 359,988 of NC_082685.1, read as the reverse complement.
CAATTTACATCCCGCCCATCAGCATAACAAGGCTCCCAGTTCTCCATGGCCTGTCCTGCCTTTCTGGATTTTACACTTTTTTCAGATGGCCCTTTTGACCGGGGGGAAGTGAGACTTCATTGTAGTGCAGACTTCCTTTGCAAGCTTGCTTGGTTGGCCAAAAAGGGCGTATGCGTTTTTTCCTGAATATATTCAGGAAAAAACGCATACGCCCTTTTTGGCCAAGTGCATCATTGTGGACGTTCTGCCTCTTTTCCTATGCTTTCAATGCAATTCCAGTCTACCTCCTGAAATCGGTTTCCTGCAATTCTGCCCCGCTTTCAAGTCCTCTTGGCAGCCTTACTTCAGTCTATTTTTGGACGATAGCTGTCATTTATAACTCTGCAGGTTTGTGAATTACAGTGCCCCTGAGCTCCTTTCTTCAACTCGCTTTCTTGTGACCTGGCCGCAACACCGCAGGATGGCTTCAGGCCCTAATCTGGTTCCGGTACGGCACGCTGAGCCTTTGGTTATTTCCTCTTCCTGGTGGGAAATGAGAGTTAAATTTGCCCGTCCAGACACCTCCAGCTAGCCTCTCATTGGTTCTCACTATTCCTGTTCATCTTCCGCAGAAATTGCCAACTGGGCCAAACAGGAGGTTAAAGGCGCTGACTCTCCAAGTGGGGAGAGTGTTAGTAAAGCGTCTGGAATGTTGCACCCGAGTACCAGGGGAGGAAAACTGAGACATATTTGAACACGTCTCCCGTTCACATGGTTGATCATACTTGGGTTCCACATGCATGTTTTAGCTGAAGGAAGAATACCTTAAACCTGGAGAGTTGAAACCCGTGGAATGGGTACCATGCAATATGACTTCAAAGGGTCTTCATTTGCTCACCGAACCTCTCCAATCCTATCACTGCTGCGTTTATGCCCCTGTACACACGCTTGATTCTCTTTTGGAGACATAGCAATCCATAGGTTTTAAGATACTTACTAGTCAGGTACATTCTTAGGCGTTTAATATGGGGTGTTGAGTCCATTTCGTTGAGCAAGGAGTAGCTCTTGTCTATTCCATATTTGGCTTAAGGAACTTTATCTGTGCTCATTTCAATCTCTGGTTTTATGCAGCACCCCAACTCACCTTTCCCCTTCAGCAAGCATAAGTTGGTTTTCTAAATTTTAGACCCTGTTCTGTTTTGGAATGCAGTTCCTGTGTAGCCAAGTTTACATTCCGTGTATTAGTGATATCTTATGATGTTTCTTTTTCTGTGTGACTTATTTCAGTTAGAATCATCATACCTGAATCCACTCATTATGCTGCTACGGGCCTGATGACATAGATTTCATTGCTGAGTGATATTGCTTTGTAAGTGAATACCACAACTTCTTTATCCATTTTTCACTTTCTGCGATGTTGAACTTGTACTGTAAACGAGGTTCTTGTAAACAGAGCCATTCCAAACTTTGGGGTGGCTGTGTCTTTTTGATTTTAATTTCCCTAAGCTATAGGACCATAAGTGGAAGTGCCCTAGGCTCTGTTGCTTTGTTTTTTAGATGTTTCAGGAAACACCATACACTTCTCCCGAGTGGTTGTTGGCAATTTACATCCCGCCCATCAGCATAACAAGGCTCCCAGTTCTCCATGGCCTGTCCTGCCTTTCTGGATTTTACACTTTTTTCAGATGGCCCTTTTGCCCGGGGGGAAGTGAGACTTCATTGTAGTGCAGATTTCCTTTGCAAGCTTGCTTGGTTGGCCAAAAAGGGCGTATGCGTTTTTTCCTGAATATATTCAGGAGAAAACGCATACGCACTTTTTGGCCAAGTGCATCATTGTGGACGTTCTGCCTCTTTTCCTATGCTTTCAATGCAATTCCAGTCTACCTCCTGAAATCGGTTTCCTGCAATTCTGCCCCGCTTTCAAGTCCTCTTGGCAGCCTTACTTCAGTCTATTTTTGGACGATAGCTGTCATTTATAACTCTGCAGGTTTGTGAATTACAGTGCCCCTGAGCTCCTTTCTTCAACTCGCTTTCTTGTGACCTGGCCGCAACACCGCAGGATGGCTTGAGGCCCTAATCTGGTTCCGGCACGGCACGCTGAGCCTTTGGTTCTTTCCTCTTCCTGGTGGGAAATGAGAGTTAAATTTGCCCGTCCAGACACCTTCAGCTAACCTCTCATTAGTTCTCGCTATTCCTGTTCATTTTCCGCAGAAATTGCCAACTGGGCCAAACAGGAGGTTAAAGGCGCTGACTCTCCAAGTGGGGAGAGTGTTAGTAAAGCGTCTGGAATGTTGCACCCGAGTACCAGGGGAGGAAAACTGAGACATATTTGAACACGTCTCCCGTTCACATGGTTGATCATACTTGTGTTCCACATGCATGTTTTAGCTGAAGGAAGAATACCTTAAACCTGGAGAGTTGAGACCCGTGTAATGGGTACCATGCAATATGACTTCAAAGGGTCTTCATTTGCTCACCGAACCTCTCCAATCCTATCACTGCTGCGTTTATGCCCCTGTACACATGCTTGATTCTCTTTCGGAGACATAGCAATCCATAGGTTTTACGATACTTACTAGTCAGGTACATTCTTAGGCGTTTAATATGCGGTGTTGAGTCCATTTCGTTGAGCAAGGAGTAGCTCTTGTCTATTCCATATTTGACCTAAGGAACTTTATCTGTGCTCATTTCAATCTCTGGTTTTATGCAGCACCCCAACTCACCTTTACCCTTCAGCAAGCATAAGTTGGTTTTCTAAATTTGAGACCCTGTTCTGTTCTGTAATTCAGTTCCTGTGTAGCCAAGTTTACATTCCGTGTATTACTGATATCTTATGATGTTTCTTTTTCTGTGTGACTTATTTCAGTTAGAATCATCATAGCTGAATCCACTCATTGTGATGCTAAGGGCCTGATGACATAGATTTCATTGCTGAGTGATATTGCTTTGTAAGTAAATACCACAAGTTCTTTATCCATTTTTCACTTTCTGGGATGTTGAACTTGTACTGTAAACGAGGTTCTTGTAAACAGAGCCGTTCCAAACTTTGGGGTGGCTGTGTCTTTTTGATTTTAATTTCCCTAAGCTATAGGACCATAAGTGGCAGTGCCCTAGGCTCTGTTGCTTTGTTTTTTAGATGTTTCAGGAAACACCATACACTTCTCCCGAGTGTCTGTTGGCAATTTACATCCCGCCCATCAGCATAACAAGGCTCCCAGTTGTCCATGGCCTGTCCTGCCTTTCTGGATTTTACACTTTTTTCAGATGGCCCTTTTGACCGGGGGGAAGTGAGACTTCATTGTAGTGCAGATTTCCTTTGCAAGCTTGCTTGGTTGGCCAAAAAGGGCGTATGCGTTTTTTCCTGAATATATTCAGGAAAAAACGCATACGCCCTTTTTGGCCAAGTGCATCATTGTGGACGTTCTGCCTCTTTTCCTATGCTTTCAATGCAATTCCAGTCTACCTCCTGAAATCGGTTTCCTGCAATTCTGCCCCGCTTTCAAGTCCTCTTGGCAGCCTTACTTCAGTCTATTTTTGGACGATAGCTGTCATTTATAAGTCTGCAGGTTTGTGAATTACAGTGCCCCTGAGCTCCTTTCTTCAACTCGCTTTCTTGTGACCTGGCCGCAACACCGCAGGATGGCTTCAGGCCCTAATCTGGTTCCGGCACGACACGCTGAGCCTTTGGTTAATTCCTCTTCCTGGTGGGAAATGAGAGTTAAATTTGCCCGTCCAGACACCTCCAGCTAGTCTCTCATTGGTTCTCGCTATTCCTGTTCATCTTCCGCAGAAATTGCAAACTGGGCCAAACAGGAGGTTAAAGGTACTGACTCTCCAAGTGGGGAGAGTGTTAGTAAAGCGTCTGGAATGTTGCACCCGAGTACCAGGGTACGAAAACTGAGACATATTTGAACACGTCTCCCGATCACATGGTTGATCATACTCTAGGTTCCACATGCATGTTTTAGCTGAAGGAAGAATACCTTAAACCTGGAGAGTTGAGACCCGTGTAATGCGTACCATGCAATATGACTTCAAAGGGTCTTCATTTGCTCACCGAACCTCTCCAATCCTATCACTGCTGCGTTTATGCCCATGTACACATGCTTGATTCTCTTTTGGAGACATAGCAATCCATAGGTTTTCCGATACTTACTAGTCAGGTACATTCTTAGGCGTTTAATATGCGGTGTTGAGTCCATTTCGTTGAGCAAGGAGTAGCTCTTGTCTATTCCATATTTGACTTAAGGAACTTTATCTGTGCTCATTTCAATCTCTGGTTTTATGCAGCACCCCAACTCACCTTTACCCTTAAGCAAGCATAAGTTGTTTTTCTAAATTTGAGACCCTGTTCTGTTCTGTAATTCTGTTCCTGTGTAGCCAAGTTTACATTCCGTGTATTACTGATATCTTATGATGTTTCTTTTCTGTGTGACTTATTTCAGTTAGAATCATCATAGCTGAATCCACTCATTGTGCTGCTATGGGCCTGATGACACAGATTTCATTGCTGAGTGATATTGCTTTGTAAGTAAATACCACAACTTCTTTATCCATTTTTCACTTTCTGCGATGTTGAACTTGTACTGTAAACGAGGTTCTTGTAAACAGAGGCGTCCCAAACTTTGGGGTGGCTGTGTCTTTTTGATTTTAATTTCCCTAAGCTATAGGACCATAAGTGGCAGTGCCCTAGGCTCTGTTGCTTTGTTTTTTAGATGTTTCAGGAAACACCATACACTTCTCCCGAGTGTCTGTTGGCAATTTACATCCCGCCCATCAGCATAACAAGGCTCCCAGTTCTCCATGGCCTGTCCTGCCTTTCTGGATTTTACACTTTTTTCAGATGGCCCTTTTGACCGGGGGGAAGTGAGACTTCATTGTAGTGCAGACTTCCTTTGCAAGCTTGCTTGGTTGGCCAAAAAGGGCGTATGCGTTTTTTCCTGAATATATTCAGGAAAAAACGCATACGCCCTTTTTGGCCAAGTGCATCATTGTGGACGTTCTGCCTCTTTTCCTATGCTTTCAATGCAATTCCAGTCTACCTCCTGAAATCGGTTTCCTGCAATTCTGCCCCGCTTTCAAGTCCTCTTGGCAGCCTTACTTCAGTCTATTTTTGGACGATAGCTGTCATTTATAACTCTGCAGGTTTGTGAATTACAGTGCCCCTGAGCTCCTTTCTTCAACTCGCTTTCTTGTGACCTGGCCGCAACACCGCAGGATGGCTTCAGGCCCTAATCTGGTTCCGGTACGGCACGCTGAGCCTTTGGTTATTTCCTCTTCCTGGTGGGAAATGAGAGTTAAATTTGCCCGTCCAGACACCTCCAGCTAGCCTCTCATTGGTTCTCGCTATTCCTGTTCATCTTCCGCAGAAATTGCCAACTGGGCCAAACAGGAGGTTAAAGGCGCTGACTCTCCAAGTGGGGAGAGTGTTAGTAAAGCGTCTGGAATGTTGCACCCGAGTACCAGGGGAGGAAAACTGAGACATATTTGAACACGTCTCCCGTTCACATGGTTGATCATACTTGGGTTCCACATGCATGTTTTAGCTGAAGGAAGAATACCTTAAACCTGGAGAGTTGAAACCCGTGGAATGGGTACCATGCAATATGACTTCAAAGGGTCTTCATTTGCTCACCGAACCTCTCCAATCCTATCACTGCTGCGTTTATGCCCCTGTACACACGCTTGATTCTCTTTTGGAGACATAGCAATCCATAGGTTTTAAGATACTTACTAGTCAGGTACATTCTTAGGCGTTTAATATGGGGTGTTGAGTCCATTTCGTTGAGCAAGGAGTAGCTCTTGTCTATTCCATATTTGGCTTAAGGAACTTTATCTGTGCTCATTTCAATCTCTGGTTTTATGCAGCACCCCAACTCACCTTTCCCCTTCAGCAAGCATAAGTTGGTTTTCTAAATTTTAGACCCTGTTCTGTTTTGGAATGCAGTTCCTGTGTAGCCAAGTTTACATTCCGTGTATTAGTGATATCTTATGATGTTTCTTTTTCTGTGTGACTTATTTCAGTTAGAATCATCATACCTGAATCCACTCATTATGCTGCTACGGGCCTGATGACATAGATTTCATTGCTGAGTGATACTGCATTGTACGTAAGTGCCACAAGTTCTTTATCCATTTTTCACTTTCTGTGATATTGAACTTGTATGGTAAACGAGGTTCTTGTAAACGGAGGCGTCCCAAACTTTGGGGTGGCTGTGTCTTTTTGATTTTAATTTCCCTAAGCTATAGGACCATAAGTGGAAGTGCCCTAGGCTCTGTTGCTTTGTTTTTTAGATGTTTCAGGAAACACCATACACTTCTCCCGAGTGGTTGTTGGCAATTTACATCCCGCCCATCAGCATAACAAGGCTCCCAGTTCTCCATGGCCTGTCCTGCCTTTCTGGATTTTACACTTTTTTCAGATGGCCCTTTTGCCCGGGGGGAAGTGAGACTTCATTGTAGTGCAGATTTCCTTTGCAAGCTTGCTTGGTTGGCCAAAAAGGGCGTATGCGTTTTCTCCTGAATATATTCAGGAGAAAACGCATACGCACTTTTTGGCCAAGTGCATCATTGTGGACGTTCTGCCTCTTTTCCTATGCTTTCAATGCAATTCCAGTCTACCTCCTGAAATCGGTTTCCTGCAATTCTGCCCCGCTTTCAAGTCCTCTTGGCAGCCTTACTTCACTCTATTTTTGGACGATAGCTGTCATTTATAACTCTGCAGGTTTGTGAATTACAGTGCCCCTGAGCTCCTTTCTTCAACTTGCTTTCTTGTGACCTGGCCGCAACACTGCAGGATGGCTTCAGGCCCTAATCTGGTTCCGGCACGGCACGCTGAGCCTTTGGTTATTTCCTCTTCCTGGTGGGAAATGAGAGTTAAATTTGCCCGTCCAGACACCTCCAGCTAGTCTCTCATTGGTTCTCGCTATTCCTGTTCATCTTCCGCAGAAATTGCAAACTGGGCCAAACAGGAGGTTAAAGGCGCTGACTCTCCAAGTGGGGAGAGTGTTAGTAAAGCGTCTGGAATGTTGCACCCGAGTACCAGGGGAGGAAAACTGAGACATATTTGAACACGTCTCCCGTTCACATGGTTGATCATACTTGGGTTCCACATGCATGTTTTAGCTGAAGGAAGAGTACCTTAAACCTGGAGAGTTAAGACCCGTGTAATGGGTACCATGCAATATGACTTCAAAGGGTCTTCATTTGCTCACCGAACCTCTCCAATCCTATCACTGCTGCGTTTATGCCCCTGTACACATGCTTGATTCTCTTTCGGAGACATAGCAATCCATAGGTTTTAAGATACTTACTAGTCAGGTACATTCTTAGGCGTTTAATATGGGGTGTTGAGTCCATTTCGTTGAGCAAGGAGTAGCTCTTGTCTATTCCATATTTGGCTTAAGGAACTTTATCTGTGCTCATTTCAATCTCTGGTTTTATGCAGCACCCCAACTCACCTTTACCCTTAAGCAAGCATAAGTTGGTTTTCTAAATTTGAGACCCTGTTCTGTTCTGTAATTCAGTTCCTGTGTAGCCAAGTTTACATTCCGTGTATTACTGATATCTTATGATGTTTCTTTTTCTGTGTGACTTACTTCAGTTAGAATCATCATACCTGAATCCACTCATTGTGGTGCTAAGGGCCTGATGACACAGATTTCATTGCTGAGTGATATTGCTTTGTAAGTAAATACCACAACTTCTTTATCCATTTTTCACTTTCTGCGATGTTGAACTTGTACTGTAAACGAGGTTCTTGTAAACAGAGCCGTTCCAAATTTTGGGGTGGCTGTGTCTTTTTGATTTTAATTTCCCTAAGCTATAGGACCATAAGTGGCAGTGCCCTAGGCTCTGTTGCTTTGTTTTTTAGATGTTTCAGGAAACACCATACACTTCTCCCGAGTGTCTGTTGGCAATTTACATCCCGCCCATCAGCATAACAAGGCTCCCAGTTGTCCATGGCCTGTCCTGCCTTTCTGGATTTTACACTTTTTTCAGATGGCCCTTTTGACCGGGGGGAAGTGAGACTTCATTGTAGTGCAGATTTCCTTTGCAAGCTTGCTTGGTTGGCCAAAAAGGGCGTATGCGTTTTTTCCTGAATATATTCAGGAAAAAACGCATACGCCCTTTTTGGCCAAGTGCATCATTGTGGACGTTCTGCCTCTTTTCCTATGCTTTCAATGCAATTCCAGTCTACCTCCTGAAATCGGTTTCCTGCAATTCTGCCCCGCTTTCAAGTCCTCTTGGCAGCCTTACTTCAGTCTATTTTTGGACGATAGCTGTCATTTATAACTCTGCAGGTTTGTGAATTACAGTGCCCCTGAGCTCCTTTCTTCAACTCGCTTTCTTTTGAGCTGGCCGCAACACCGCAGGATGGCTTCAGGCCCTAATATGGTTCCGGTACGGCACGCTGAGCCTTTGGTTCTTTCCTCTTCCTGTTGGGAAATGAGAGTTAAATTTGCCCGTCCAGACACCTCCAGCTAGCCTCTCATTGGTTCTCGCTATTCCTGTTCATCTTCCGCAGAAATTGCCAACTGGGCCAAACAGGAGGTTAAAGGCGCTGACTCTCCAAGTGGGGAGAGTGTTAGTAAAGCGTCTGGAATGTTGCACCCGAGTACCAGGGGAGGAAAACTGAGACATATTTGAACACGTCTCCCGTTCACATGGTTGATCATACTTGGGTTCCACATGCATGTTTTAGCTGAAGGAAGAATACCTTAAACCTGGAGAGTTGAGACCTGTGTAATGGGTACCATGCAATATGACTTCAAAGGGTCTTCATTTGCTCACCGAACCTCTCCAATCCTATCACTGCTGCGTTTATGCCCATGTACACATGCTTGATTCTCTTTTGGAGACATAGCAATCCATAGGTTTTAAGATACTTACTAGTCAGGTACATTCTTAGGCGTTTAATATGCGGTGTTGAGTCCATTTCGTTGAGCAAGGAGTAGCTCTTGTCTATTCCATCTTTGACTTAAGGAACTTTATCTGTGCTCATTTCAATCTCTGGTGTTATGCAGCACCCCAACTCACCTTTACCCTTAAGCAAGCATAAGTTGTTTTTCTAAATTTGAGACCCTGTTCTGTTCTGTAATTCAGTTCCTGTGTAGCCAAGTTTACATTCCGTGTATTACTGATATCTTATGATGTTTCTTTTCTGTGTGACTTATTTCAGTTAGAATCATCATAGCTGAATCCACTCATTGTGCTGCTATGGGCCTGATGACACAGATTTCATTGCTGAGTGATATTGCTTTGTAAGTAAATACCACAACTTCTTTATCCATTTTTCACTTTCTGCGATGTTGAACTTGTACTGTAAACGAGGTTCTTGTAAACAGAGGCGTCCCAAACTTTGGGGTGGCTGTGTCTTTTTGATTTTAATTTCCCTAAGCTATAGGACCATAAGTGGAAGTGCCCTAGGCTCTGTTGCTTTGTTTTTTAGATGTTTCAGGAAACACCATACACTTCTCCCGAGTGTCTGTTGGCAATTTACATCCCGCCCATCAGCATAACAAGGCTCCCAGTTCTCCATGGCCTGTCCTGCCTTTCTGGATTTTACACTTTTTTCAGATGGCCCTTTTGACCGGGGGGAAGTGAGACTTCATTGTAGTGCAGACTTCCTTTGCAAGCTTGCTTGGTTGGCCAAAAAGGGCGTATGCGTTTTTTCCTGAATATATTCAGGAAAAAACGCATACGCCCTTTTTGGCCAAGTGCATCATTGTGGACGTTCTGCCTCTTTTCCTATGCTTTCAATGCAATTCCAGTCTACCTCCTGAAATCGGTTTCCTGCAATTCTGCCCCGCTTTCAAGTCCTCTTGGCAGCCTTACTTCAGTCTATTTTTGGACGATAGCTGTCATTTATAACTCTGCAGGTTTGTGAATTACAGTGCCCCTGAGCTCCTTTCTTCAACTCGCTTTCTTGTGACCTGGCCGGAACACCGCAGGATGGCTTCAGGCCCTAATCTGGTTCCGGTACGGCACGCTGAGCCTTTGGTTATTTCCTCTTCCTGGTGGGAAATGAGAGTTAAATTTGCCCGTCCAGACACCTCCAGCTAGCCTCTCATTGGTTCTCGCTATTCCTGTTCATCTTCCGCAGAAATTGCAAACTGGGCCAAACAGGAGGTTAAAGGCGCTGACTCTCCAAGTGGGGAGAGTGTTAGTAAAGCGTCTGGAATGTTGCACCCGAGTACCAGGGGAGGAAAACTGAGACATATTTGAACACGTCTCCCGTTCACATGGTTGATCATACTTGGGTTCCACATGCATGTTTTAGCTGAAGGAAGAATACCTTAAACCTGGAGAGTTGAAACCCGTGGAATGGGTACCATGCAATATGACTTCAAAGGGTCTTCATTTGCTCACCGAACCTCTCCAATCCTATCACTGCTGCGTTTATGCCCCTGTACACACGCTTGATTCTCTTTTGGAGACATAGCAATCCATAGGTTTTAAGATACTTACTAGTCAGGTACATTCTTAGGCGTTTAATATGGGGTGTTGAGTCCATTTCGTTGAGCAAGGAGTAGCTCTTGTCTATTCCATATTTGGCTTAAGGAACTTTATCTGTGCTCATTTCAATCTCTGGTTTTATGCAGCACCCCAACTCACCTTTCCCCTTCAGCAAGCATAAGTTGGTTTTCTAAATTTGAGACCCTGTTCTGTTTTGGAATGCAGTTCCTGTGTAGCCAAGTTTACATTCCGTATATTAGTGATATCTTATGATGTTTCTTTTTCTGTGTGACTTATTTCAGTTAGAATCATCATACCTGAATCCACTCATTATGCTGCTACGGGCCTGATGACATAGATTTCATTGCTGAGTGATACTGCATTGTACGTAAGTACCACAAGTTCTTTATCCATTTTTCACTTTCTGTGATATTGAACTTGTATGGTAAACGAGGTTCTTGTAAACGGAGGCGTCCCAAACTTTGGGGTGGCTGTGTCTTTTTGATTTTAATTTCCCTAAGCTATAGGACCATAAGTGGAAGTGCCCTAGGCTCTGTTGCTTTGTTTTTTAGATGTTTCAGGAAACACCATACACTTCTCCCGAGTGGTTGTTGGCAATTTACATCCCGCCCATCAGCATAACAAGGCTCCCAGTTCTCCATGGCCTGTCCTGCCTTTCTGGATTTTACACTTTTTTCAGATGGCCCTTTTGCCCGGGGGGAAGTGAGACTTCATTGTAGTGCAGATTTCCTTTGCAAGCTTGCTTGGTTGGCCAAAAAGGGCGTATGCGTTTTTTCCTGAATATATTCAGGAAAAAACGCATACGCACTTTTTGGCCAAGTGCATCATTGTGGACGTTCTGCCTCTTTTCCTATGCTTTCAATGCAATTCCAGTCTACCTCCTGAAATCGGTTTCCTGCAATTCTGCCCCGCTTTCAAGTCCTCTTTGCAGCCTTACTTCAGTCTATTTTTTGACGATAGCTGTCATTTATAACTCTGCAGGTTTGTGAATTACAGTGCCCCTGAGCTCCTTTCTTCAACTTGCTTTCTTGTGACCTGGCCGCAACACTGCAGGATGGCTTCAGGCCCTAATCTGGTTCCGGCACGGCACGCTGAGCCTTTGGTTATTTCCTATTCCTGGTGGGAAATGAGAGTTAAATTTGCCCGTCCAGACACCTCCAGCTAGTCTCTCACTGGTTCTCGCTATTCCTGTTCATCTTCCGCAGAAATTGCAAACTGGGCCAAACAGGAGGTTAAAGGCGCTGACTCTCCAAGTGGGGAGAGTGTTAGTAAAGCGTCTGGAATGTTGCACCCGAGTACCAGGGGAGGAAAACTGAGACATATTTGAACACGTCTCCCGTTCACATGGTTGATCATACTTGGGTTCCACATGCATGTTTTAGCTGAAGGAAGAGTACCTTAAACCTGGAGAGTTAAGACCCGTGTAATGGGTACCATGCAATATGACTTCAAAGGGTCTTCATTTGCTCACCGAACCTCTCCAATCCTATCACTGCTGCGTTTATGCCCCTGTACACATGCTTGATTCTCTTTCGGAGACATAGCAATCCATAGGTTTTAAGATACTTACTAGTCAGGTACATTCTTAGGCGTTTAATATGGGGTGTTGAGTCCATTTCGTTGAGCAAGGAGTAGCTCTTGTCTATTCCATATTTGGCTTAAGGAACTTTATCTGTGCTCATTTCAATCTCTGGTTTTATGCAGCACCCCAACTCACCTTTACCCTTAAGCAAGCATAAGTTGGTTTTCTAAATTTGAGACCCTGTTCTGTTCTGTAATTCAGTTCCTGTGTAGCCAAGTTTACATTCCGTGTATTACTGATATCTTATGATGTTTCTTTTTCTGTGTGACTTACTTCAGTTAGAATCATCATACCTGAATCCACTCATTGTGGTGCTAAGGGCCTGATGACACAGATTTCATTGCTGAGTGATATTGCTTTGTAAGTAAATACCACAACTTCTTTATCCATTTTTCACTTTCTGCGATGTTGAACTTGTACTGTAAACGAGGTTCTTGTAAACAGAGCCGTTCCAAATTTTGGGGTGGCTGTGTCTTTTTGATTTTAATTTCCCTAAGCTATAGGACCATAAGTGGCAGTGCCCTAGGCTCTGTTGCTTTGTTTTTTAGATGTTTCAGGAAACACCATACACTTCTCCCGAGTGTCTGTTGGCAATTTACATCCCGCCCATCAGCATAACAAGGCTCCCAGTTCTCCATGGCCTGTCCTGCCTTTCTGGATTTTACACTTTTTTCAGATGGCCCTTTTGACCGGGGGGAAGTGAGACTTCATTGTAGTGCAGATTTCCTTTGCAAGCTTGCTTGGTTGGCCAAAAAGGGCGTATGCGTTTTTTCCTGAATATATTCAGGAAAAAACGCATACGCCCTTTTTGGCCAAGTGCATCATTGTGGACGTTCTGCCTCTTTTCCTATGCTTTCAATGCAATTCCAGTCTACCTCCTGAAATCGGTTTCCTGCAATTCTGCCCCGCTTTCAAGTCCTCTTGGCAGCCTTACTTCAGTCTATTTTTGGACGATAGCTGTCATTTATAACTCTGCAGGTTTGTGAATTACAGTGCCCCTGAGCTCCTTTCTTCAACTCGCTTTCTTTTGAGCTGGCCGCAACACCGCAGGATGGCTTCAGGCCCTAATCTGCTTCCGGTACAGCACGCTGAGCCTTTGGTTCTTTCCTCTTCCTGTTGGGAAATGAGAGTTAAATTTGCCCGTCCAGACACCTCCAGCTAGCCTCTCATTGGTTCTCGCTATTCCTGTTCATCTTCCGCAGAAATTGCCAACTGGGCCAAACAGGAGGTTAAAGGCGCTGACTCTCCAAGTGGGGAGAGTGTTAGTAAAGCGTCTGGAATGTTGCACCCGAGTACCAGGGGAGGAAAACTGAGACATATTTGAACACGTCTCCCATTCACATGGTTGATCATACTCTGGGTTCCACATGCATGTTTTAGCTGAAGGAAGAATACCTTAAACCTGGAGAGTTGAGACCCGTGGAATGGGTACCATGCAATATGACTTCAAAGGGTCTTCATTTGCTCACCGAACCTCTCCAATCCTATCACTGCTGCGTTTATGCCCCTGTACACATGCTTGATTCTCTTTTGGAGACATAGCAATCCATAGGTTTTCCGATACTTACTAGTCAGGTACATTCTTAGGCGTTTAATATGCGGTGTTGAGTCCATTTCGTTGAGCAAGGAGTAGCTCTTGTCTATTCCATATTTGACTTAAGGAACTTTATCTGTGCTCATTTCAATCTCTGGTTTTATGCAGCACCCCAACTCACCTTTACCCTTAAGCAAGCATAAGTTGTTTTTCTAAACTTGAGACCCTGTTCTGTTCTGTAATTCAGTTCCTGTGTAGCCAAGTTTCCATTCCGTGTATTACTGACATCTTATGATGTTTCTTTTTCTGTGTGACTTATTTCAGTTAGAATCATCATACCTGAATCCACTCATTGTGATGCTAAGGGCCTGATGACATAGATTTCATTGCTGAGTGATATTGCTTTGTAAGTAAATACCACAACTTCTTTATCCATTTTTCACTTTCTGCGATGTTGAACTTGTACTGTAAACGAGGTTCTTGTAAACAGAGACGTCCCAAACTTTGGGGTGGCTGTGTCTTTTTGATTTTAATTTCCCTAAGCTATAGGACCATAAGTGGCAGTGCCCTAGGCTCTGTTGCTTTGTTTTTTAGATGTTTCAGGAAACACCATACACTTCTCCCGAGTGTCTGTTGGCAATTTACATCCCGCCCATCAGCATAACAAGGCTCCCAGTTCTCCATGGCCTGTCCTGCCTTTCTGGATTTTACACTTTTTTCAGATGGCCCTTTTGACCGGGGGGAAGTGAGACTTCATTGTAGTGCAGATTTCCTTTGCAAGCTTGCTTGGTTGGCCAAAAAGGGCGTATGCGTTTTTTCCTGAATATATTCAGGAAAAAACGCATACGCCCTTTTTGGCCAAGTGCATCATTGTGGACGTTCTGCCTCTTTTCCTATGCTTTCAATGCAATTCCAGTCTACCTCCTGAAATCGGTTTCCTGCAATTCTGCCCCGCTTTCAAGTCCTCTTGGCAGCCTTACTTCAGTCTATTTTTGGACGATAGCTGTCATTTATAACTCTGCAGGTTTGTGAATTACAGTGCCCCTGAGCTCCTTTCTTCAACTCGCTTTCTTTTGAGCTGGCCGCAACACCGCAGGATGGCTTCAGGCCCTAATCTGGTTCCAGTACGGCACGCTGAGCCTTTGGTTATTTCCTCTTCCTGTTGGGAAATGAGAGTTAAATTTGCCCGTCCAGACACCTCCAGCTAGCCTCTCATTGGTTCTCGCTATTCCTGTTCATCTTCCGCAGAAATTGCAAACTGGGCCAAACAGGAGGTTAAAGGCGCTGACTCTCCAAGTGGGGAGAGTGTTAGTAAAGCGTCTGGAATGTTGCACCCGAGTACCAGGGGAGGAAAAGTGAGACATATTTGAACACGTCTCCCGTTCACATGGTTGATCATACTTGGGTTCCACATGCATGTTTTAGCTGAAGGAAGAATACCTTAAACCTGGAGAGTTGAGACCTGTGTAATGGGTACCATGCAATATGACTTCAAAGGGTCTTCATTTGCTCACCGAACCTCTCCAATCCTATCACTGCTGCGTTTATGCCCCTGTACACATGCTTGATTCTCTTTTGGAGACATAGCAATCCATAGGTTTTCCGATACTTACTAGTCAGGTACATTCTTAGGCGTTTAATATGCGGTGTTGAGTCCATTTCGTTGAGCAAGGAGTAGCTCTTGTCTATTCCATATTTGACTTAAGGAACTTTATCTGTGCTCATTTCAATCTCTGGTTTTATGCAGCACCCCAACTCACCTTTACCCTTAAGCAAGCATAAGTTGTTTTTCTAAACTTGAGACCCTGTTCTGTTCTGTAATTCAGTTCCTGTGTAGCCAAGTTTCCATTCCGTGTATTACTGACATCTTATGATGTTTCTTTTTCTGTGTGACTTATTTCAGTTAGAATCATCATACCTGAATCCACTCATTGTGATGCTAAGGGCCTGATGACATAGATTTCATTGCTGAGTGATATTGTTTTGTAAGTAAATACCACAACTTCTTTATCCATTTTTCACTTTCTGCGATGTTGAACTTGTACTGTAAACGAGGTTCTTGTAAACAGAGACGTCCCAAACTTTGGGGTGGCTGTGTCTTTTTGATTTTAATTTCCCTAAGCTATAGGACCATAAGTGGAAGTGCCCTAGGTTCTGTTGCTTTGTTTTTTAGATGTTTCAGGAAACACCATATACTTCTCCCGAGTGGTTGTTGGCAATTTACATCCCGCCCATCAGCATAACAAGGCTCCCAGTTCTCCATGGCCTGTCCTGCCTTTCTGGATTTTACACTTTTTTCAGATGGCCCTTTTGACCGGGGGGAAGTGAGACTTCATTGTAGTGCAGATTTCCTTTGCAAGCTTGCTTGGTTGGGCAAAAAGGGCGTATGCGTTTTTTCCTGAATATATTCAGCAAAAAACGCATACACCCTTTTTGGCCAAGTGCATCATTGTGGACGTTCTGCCTCTTTTCCTATGCTTTCAATGCAATTCCAGTCTACCTCCTGAAATCGGTTTCCTGCAATTCTGCCCCGCTTTCAAGTCCTCTTGGCAGCCTTACTTCAGTCTATTTTTGGACGATAGCTGTCATTTATAACTCTGCATGTTTGTGAATTACAGTGCCCCTGGGCTCCTTTATTCAACTCACTTTCTTATGAGCTGGCCGCAACACCGCAGGATGGCTTCAGGCCCTAATCTGGTTCCGGTACGGCACGCTGAGCCTTTGGTTATTTCCTCTTCCTGGTGGCAAATGAGAGTTAAATTTGCCCGTCCAGACACCTCCAGCTAGCCTCTCATTGGTTCTCGCTATTCCTGTTCATCTTCCGCAGAAATTGCAAACTGGGCCAAACAGGAGGTTAAAGGGACTGACTCTCCAAGTCGAGAGAGTGTTAGTAAAGCGTCTGGAATGTTGCACCCGAGTACCAGGGGAGGAAAACTGAGACATATTTGAACACGTCTCCCGTTCACATGGTTGATCATACTCTGGGTTCCACATGCATGTTTTAGCTGAAGGAAGAATACCTTAAACCTGGAGAGTTGAGACCCGTGTAATGGGTACCATGCAATATGACTTCAAAGGGTCTTCATTTGCTCACCGAACCTCTCCAATCCTATCACTGCTGCGTTTATGCCCCTGTACACATGCTTGATTCTCTTTTGGAGACATAGCAATCCATAGGTTTTAAGATACTTACTAGTCAGGTACATACTTAGGCGTTTAATATGCGGTGTTGAGTCCATTTCGTTGAGGAAGGAGTAGCTCTTGTCTATTCCATATTTGACTTAAGGAACTTTATCTGTGCTCATTTCAATCTCTGGTTTTATGCAGCACCCCAACTCACCTTTACCCTTAAGCAAGCATAAGTTGGTTTTCTAAATTTGAGACCCTGTTCTGTTCGGTAATTCAGTTCCTGTGTAGCCAAGTTTACATTCCGTGTATTACTGATATCTTATGATGTTTCTTTTTCTGTGTGACTTACTTCAGTTAGAATCATCATACCTGAATCCACTCATTGTGCTGCTAAGGGCCTGATGACACAGATTTCATTGCTGAGTGATATTGCTTTGTAAGTAAATACCACAACTTCTTTATCCATTTTTCACTTTCTGCGATGTTGAACTTGTACTGTAAACGAGGTTCTTGTAAACAGAGCCGTTCCAAACTTTGGGGTGACTGTGTCTTTTTGATTTTAATTTCCCTAAGCTATAGGACCATAAGTGGAAGTGCCCTAGGCTCTGTTGCTTTGTTTTTTAGATGTTTCAGGAAACACCATACACTTCTCCCAAGTGGTTGTTGGCAATTTACATCCCGCCCATCAGCATAACAAGGCTCCCAGTTCTCCATGGCCTGTCCTGCCTTTCTGGATTTTACACTTTTTTCAGATGGCCCTTTTGACCGGGGGGAAGTGAGACTTCATTGTAGTGCAGATTTCCTTTGCAAGCTTGCTTGGTTGGCCAAAAAGGGCGTATGCGTTTTTTCCTGAATATATTCAGGAAAAAACGCATACGCCCTTTTTGGCCAAGTGCATCATTGTGGTCGTTCTGCCTCTTTTCCTATGCTTTCAATGCAATTCCAGTCTACCTCCTGAAATCGGTTTCCTGCAATTCTGCCCCGCTTTCAAGTCCTCTTGGCAGCCTTACTTCAGTCTATTTTTGGACGATAGCTGTCATTTATAAGTCTGCAGGTTTGTGAATTACAGTGCCCCTGAGCTCCTTTCTTCAACTCGCTTTCTTGTGACCTGGCCGCAACACCGCAGGATGGCTTCAGGCCCTAATCTGGTTCTGGCACGGCACGCGGAGCCTTTGGTTAATTCCTCTTCCTGGTGGGAAATGAGAGTTAAATTTGCCCGTCCAGACACCTCCAGCTAGTCTCTTATTGGTTCTCGCTATTCCTGTTCATCTTCCGCAGAAATTGCAAACTGGGCCAAACAGGAGGTTAAAGGGACTGACTCTCCAAGTCGGGAGAGTGTTAGTAAAGCGTCTGGAATGTTGCACCCGAGTACCAGGGGAGGAAACCTGAGACATATTTGAACACGTCTCCCAATCACATGGTTGATCATACTCTAGGTTTCACATGCATGTTTTAGCTGAAGGAAGAATACCTTAAACCTGGAGAGTTGAGACCCGTGTAATGGGTACCATGCAATATGACTTCAAAGGGTCTTCATTTGCTCACCGAACCTCTCCAATCCTATCACTGCTGCGTTTATGCCCCTGTACACATGCTTGATTCTCTTTTGGAGACATAGCAATCCATAGGTTTTCCGATACTTACTAGTCAGGTACATTCTTAGGCGTTTAATATGCGGTGTTGAGTCCATTTTCTTGAGCAAGGAGTAGCTCTTGTCTATTCCATATTTGACTTAAGGAACTTTATCTGTGCTCATTTCAATCTCTGGTTTTATGCAGCACCCCAACTCACCTTTACCCTTAAGCAAGCATAAGTTGGTTTTCTAAATTTGAGACCCTGTTCTGTTTTGGAATTCAGTTCCTGTGTAGCCAAGTTTACATTCCGTGTATTAGTGATATCTTATGATGTTTCTTTTTCTGTGTGACTTATTTCAGTTAGAATCATCGTACCTGAATCCACTCATTGTGCTGCTAAGGGCCTGATGACACAGATTTCATTGCTGAGTGATATTGCTTTGTAAGTAAATACCACAACTTCTTTATCCATTTTTCACTTTCTGCGATGTTGAACTTGTACTGTAAACGAGGTTCTTGTAAACAGATCCGTTCCAAACTTTGGGGTGGCTGTGTCTTTTTGATTTTAATTTCCCTAAGCTATAGGACCATAAGTGGAAGTGCCCTAGGTTCTGTTGCTTTGTTTTTTAGATGTTTCAGGAAACACCATACACTTCTCCCGAGTGGTTGTTGGCAATTTACATCCCGCCCATCAGCATAACAATGCTCCCAGTTCTCCATGGCCTGTCTTGTCTTTCTGGATTTTACACTTTTTTCAGATGGCCCTTTTGACCGGGGGGAAGTGAGACTTCATTGTAGTGCAGATTTCCTTTGCAAGCTTGCTTGGTTGGCCAAAAAGGGCGTATGCGTTTTTTCCTGAATATATT
Source organism: Delphinus delphis (assembly GCF_949987515.2). Lineage (NCBI taxonomy): Eukaryota > Metazoa > Chordata > Mammalia > Artiodactyla > Delphinidae > Delphinus > Delphinus delphis. The sequence goes on along the minus strand of NC_082685.1, from coordinate 340,845 downwards.
CAGGAAAAAACGCATACGCCCTTTTTGGCCAAGTGCATCATTGTGGACGTTCTGCCTCTTTTCCTATGCTTTCAATGCAATTCCAGTCTACCTCCTGAAATCGGTTTCCTGCAATTCTGCCCCGCTTTCAAGTCCTCTTGGTAGCCTTACTTCAGTCTATTTTTGGACGATAGCTGTCATTTATAACTCTGCAGGTTTGTGAATTACAGTGCCCCTGAGCTCCTTTCTTCAACTCGCTTTCTTGTGACCTGGCCGCAACACCGCAGGATGGCTTCAGGCCCTAATCTGGTTCCGGCACGGCACGCTGAGCCTTTGGTTAATTCCTCTTCCTGGTGGGAAATGAGAGTTAAATTTGCCCGTCCAGACACCTCCAGCTAGTCTCTCATTGGTTCTCGGTATTCCTGTTCATCTTCCGCAGAAATTGCAAACTGGGCCAAACAGGAGGTTAAAGGGACTGACTCTCCAAGTCGGAAGAGTGTTAGTAAAGCGTCTGGAATGTTGCACCCGAGTACCAGGGGAGGAAAACTGAGACATATTTGAACACGTCTCCCATTCACATGGTTGATCATACTCTGGGTTCCACATGCATGTTTTAGCTGAAAGAAGAATACCTTAAACCTGGAGAGTTGAGACCCGTGGAATGGGTACCATGCAATATGACTTCAAAGGGTCTTCATTTGCTCACCGAACCTCTCCAATCCTATCACTGCTGCGTTTATGCCCCTGTACACACGCTTGATTCTCTTTTGGAGACATAGCAATCCATAGGTTTTAAGATACTTACTAGTCAGGTACATTCTTAGGCGTTTAATATGGGGTGTTGAGTCCATTTCATTGAGCAAGGAGTAGCTCTTGTCTATTCCATATTTGGCTTAAGGAACTTTATCTGTGCTCATTTCAATCTCTGGTTTTATGCAGCACCCCAACTCACCTTTCCCCTTAAGCAAGCATAAGTTGGTTTTCTAAATTTGAGACCCTGTTCTGTTTTGGAATGCAGTTCCTGTGTAGCCAAGTTTACATTCCTTGTATTAGTGATATCTTATGATGTTTCTTTTTCTGTGTGACTTATTTCAGTTAGAATCATCGTACCTGAATCCACTCATTATGCTGCTACGGGCCTGATGACATAGATTTCATTGCTGAGTGATACTGCATTGTACGTAAGTACCACAAGTTCTTTATCCATTTTTCACTTTCTGTGATATTGAACTTGTACGGTAAACGAGGTTCTTGTAAACGGAGGCGTCCCAAACTTTGGGGTGGCTGTGTCTTTTTGATTTTAATTTCCCTAAGCTATAGGACCATAAGTGGAAGTGCCCTAGGCTCTGTTGCTTTGTTTTTTAGATGTTTCAGGAAACACCATACACTTCTCCCGAGTGGTTGTTCGCAATTTACATCCCGCCCATCAGCATAACAAGGCTCCCAGTTGTCCATGGCCTGTCCTGCCTTTCTGTATTTTACACTTTTTTCAGATGGCCCTTTTGACCGGGGGGAATTGAGACTTCATTGTAGTGCACATTTCCTTTGCAAGCTTGCTTGTTTGGCCAAAAAGGGCGTATGCGTTTTTTCCTGAATATATTCAGGAAAAAACGCATACGCCCTTTTTGGCCAAGTGCATCATTGTGGACGTTCTGCCTCTTTTCCTATGCTTTCAATGCAATTCCAGTCTACCTCCTGAAATCGGTTTCCTGCAATTCTGCCCCGCTTTCAAGTCCTCTTGGCAGCCTTACTTCAGTCTATTTTTGGACGATAGCTGTCATTTATAAGTCTGCAGGTTTGTGAATTACAGTGCCCCTGAGCTCCTTTCTTCAACTTGCTTTCTTGTGACCTGGCCGCAACACCGCAGGATGGCTTCAGGCCCTAATCTGGTTCCGGCACGGCACGCTGAGCCTTTGGTTATTTCCTCTTCCTGGTGGGAAATGAGAATTAAATTTGCCCGTCCAGACACCTCCAGCTAGCCTCTCATTGGTTCTTGCTATTCCTGTTCATTATCCGCAGAAATTGCAAACTGGGCCAAACAGGAGGTTAAAGGCGCTGACTCTCCAAGTGGGGAGAGTGTTAGTAAAGCGTCTGGAATGTTGCACCCGAGTACCAGCGGAGGAAAACTGAGACATATTTGAACACGTCTCCCAATCACATGGTTGATCATACTCTAGGTTTCACATGCATGTTTTAGCTGAAGGAAGAATACCTTAAACCTGGAGAGTTAAGACCCGTGTAATGGGTACCATGCAATATGACTTCAAAGAGTCTTCATTTGCTCACCGAACCTCTCCAATCCTATCACTGCTGCGTTTATGCCCCTGTACACATGCTTGATTCTCTTTCGGAGACATAGCAATCCATAGGTTTTAAGATACTTACTAGTCAGGTACATTCTTAGGGGTTTAATATGGGGTTTTGAGTCCATTTCGTTGAGCAAGGAGTAGCTCTTGTCTATTCCATATTTGGCTTAAGGAACTTTATCTGTGCTCATTTCAATCTCTGGTTTTATGCAGCACCCCAACTCACCTTTCCCTTTAAGCAAGCATAAGTTGGTTTTCTAAATTTGAGACCCTGTTCTGTTCTGGAATGCAGTTCCTGTGTAGCCTAGTTTACATTCCGTGTATTAGTGATATCTTATGATGTTTCTTTTTCTGTGTGACTTATTTCAGTTAGAATCATCGTACCTGAATCCACTCATTATGTTGCTACGGGCCTGATGACATAGATTTCACTGCTGAGTGATACTGCATTGTACGTAAGTACCACAAGTTCTTTATCCATTTTTCACTTTCTGTGATATTGAACTTGTATGGTAAACGAGGTTCTTGTAAATGGAGGCGTCCCAAACTTTGGGGTGGCTGTGTCTTTTTGATTTTAATTTCCCTAAGCTATAGGACCATAAGTGGAAGTGCCCTAGGCTCTGTTGCTTTGTTTTTTAGATGTTTCAGGAAACACCATACACTTCTCCCGAGTGGTTGTTGGCAATTTACATCCCGCCCATCAGCATAACAAGGCTCCCAGTTCTCCATGGCCTGTCCTGCCTTTCTGGATTTTACACTTTTTTCAGATGGCCCTTTTGACCGGGGGGAAGTGAGACTTCATTGTAGTGCAGATTTCCTTTGCAAGCTTGCTTGGTTGGCCAAAAAGGGCGTATGCGTTTTTTCCTGAATATATTCAGGAAAAAACGCATACGCCCTTTTTGGCCAAGTGCATCATTGTGGACGTTCTGCCTCTTTTCCTATGCTTTCAATGCAATTCCAGTCTACCTCCTGAAATCGGTTTCCTGCAATTCTGCCCCGCTTTCAAGTCCTCTTGGCAGCCTTACTTCAGTCTATTTTTGGACGATAGCTGTCATTTATAACTCTGCAGGTTTGTGAATTACAGTGCCCCTGAGCTCCTTTCTTCAACTCGCTTTCTTTTGAGCTGGCCGCAACACCGCAGGATGGCTTCAGGCCCTAATCTGGTTCCGGCATGGCACGCTGAGCCTTTGGTTAATTCCTCTTCCTGGTGGGAAATGAGAGTTAAATTTGCCCGTCCAGACACCTCCAGCTAGCCTCTCATTGGTTCTCGCTATTTCTGTTCATCTTCCGCAGAAATTGCAAACTGGGCCAAACAGGAGGTTAAAGGGACTGACTCTCCAAGTCGGGAGAGTGTTAGTAAAGCGTCTGGAATGTTGCACCCGAGTACCAGGGTACGAAAACTGAGACATATTTGAACACGTCTCCCGATCACATGGTTGATCATACTCTACGTTCCACATGCATGTTTTAGCTGAAGGAAGAATACCTTAAACCTGGGTAGTTGAAACCCGTGGAATGGGTACCATGCAATATGACTTCAACGGGGCTTCATTTGCTCACCGAACCTCTCCAATCCCATCACTGCTGCGTTTATTCCCCTGTACACATGCTTGATTCTCTTTCGGAGACATAGCAATCCATAGGTTTTAAGATACTTACTAGTCAGGTACATTCTTAGGCGTTTAATATGCAGTGTTGAGTCCATTTCATTGAGCAAGGAGTAGCTCTTGTCTATTCCATATTTGACTTAAGGAACTTTATCTGTGCTCATTTCAATCTCTGGTTTTATGCAGCACCCCAACTCACCTTTACCCTTAAGCAAGCATAAGTTGGTTTTCTAAATTTGAGACCCTGTTCTGTTCTGTAATTCAGTTCCTGTGTAGCCAAGTTTACATTCCGTGTATTACTGATATCTTATGATGTTTCTTTTTCTGTGTGACTTACTTCAGTTAGAATCATCATACCTGAATCCACTCATTGTGCTGCTAATGGCCTGATGACACAGATTTCATTGCTGAGTGATATTGCTTTGTTAGTAAATACCACAACTTCTTTATCCATTTTTCACTTTCTGCGATGTTGAACTTGTACTGTAAACGAGGTTCTTGTAAACAGAGCCGTTCCAAACTTTGGGGTGGCTGTGTCTTTTTGATTTTAATTTCCCTAAGCTATAGGACCATAAGTGGAAGTGCCCTAGGCTCTGTTGCTTTGTTTTTTAGATGTTTCAGGAAACACCATACACTTCTCCCAAGTGTCTGTTGGCAATTTACATCCCGCCCATCAGCATAACAAGGCTCCCAGTTCTCAATTGCCTGTTGCCTTTCTGGATTTTACACTTTTTTCAGATGGCCCTTTTGACCGGGGGGAAGTGAGACTTCATTGTAGTGCAGATTTCCTTTGCAAGCTTGCTTGGTTGGCCAAAAAGGGCGTATGCGTTTTTTCTTGAATATATTCAGGAAAAAACGCATACGCCCTTTTTGGCCAAGTGCATCATTGTGGACGTTCTGCCTCTTTTCCTATGCTTTCAATGCAATTCCAGTCTACCTCCTGAAATCGGTTTCCTGCAATTCTGCCCCGCTTTCAAGTCCTCTTGGCAGCCTTACTTCAGTCTATTTTTGGACGATAGCTGTCATTTATAACTCTGCAGGTTTGTGAATTACAGTGCCCCTGAGCTCCTTTCTTCAACTCGCTTTCTTGTGACCTGGCTGCAACACCGCAGGATGGCTTCAGGCCCTAATCTGGTTCCGGTACGGCACGCTGAGCCTTTGGTTATTTCCTCTTCCTGGTGGGAAATGAGAGTTAAATTTGCCCGTCCAGACACCTCCAGCTAGCCTCTCATTGGTTCTCGCTATTCCTGTTCATCTTCCACAGAAATTGCAAACTGGGCCAAACAGGAGGTTAAAGGCGCTGACTCTCCAAGTGGGGAGAGTGTTAGTAAAGCGTCTGGAATGTTGCACCCGAGTACCAGGGGAGGAAAACTGAGACATATTTGAACACGTCTCCCGTTCACATGGTTGATCATACTTGGGTTCCACATGCATGTTTTAGCTGAAGGAAGAATACCTTAAACCTGGAGAGTTGAGACCCGTGTAATGGGTACCATGCAATATGACTTCAAAGGGTCTTCATTTGCTCACCGAACCTCTCCAATCCTATCACTGCTGCGTTTATGCCCCTGTACACATGCTTGATTCTCTTTTGGAGACATAGCAATCCATAGGTTTTCCGATACTTACTAGTCAGGTACATTCTTAGGCGTTTAATATGCGGTGTTGAGTCCATTTCGTTGAGCAAGGAGTAGCTCTTGTCTATTCCATATTTGACTTAAGGAACTTTATCTGTGCTCATTTCAATCTCTGGTTTTATGCAGCACCCCAACTCACCTTTACCCTTAAGCAAGCATAAGTTGGTTTTCTCAATTTGAGACCCTGTTCTGTTCTGTAATTCAGTTCCTGTGTAGCCAAGTTTACATTCCGTGTATTACTGATATCTTATGATGTTTCTTTTTCTGTGTGACTTATTTCAGTTAGAATCATCATACCTGAATCCACTCATTGTGCTGCTAAGGGCCTGATGACATAGATTTCATTGCTGAGTGATATTGCTTTGTAAGTAAATACCACAACTTCTTTATCCATTTTTCACTTTCTGCGATGTTGAACTTGTACTGTAAACGAGGTTCTTGTAAACAGAGGCGTCCCAAACTTTGGGGTGGCTGTGTCTTTTTGATTTTAATTTCCCTAAGCTATAGGACCATAAGTGGAAGTGCCCTAGGCTCTGTTGCTTTGTTTTTTAGATGTTTTAGGAAACACCATACACTTCTCCCGAGTGTCTGTTGGCAATTTACATCCCGCCCATCAGCATAACAAGGCTCCCAGTTCTCCATGGCCTGTCCTGCCTTTCTGGATTTTTACACTTTTTTCAGATGGCCCTTTTGACCGGGGGGAAGTGAGACTTCATTGTAGTGCAGATTTCCTTTGCAAGCTTGCTTGGTTGGGCAAAAAGGGCGTATGCGTTTTTTCCTGAATATATTCAGGAAAAAACGCATACGCCCTTTTTGGCCAAGTGCATCATTGTGGACGTTCTGCCTCTTTTCCTATGCTTTCAATGCAATTCCAGTCTACCTCCTGAAATCGGTTTCCTGCAATTCTGCCCCGCTTTCAAGTCCTCTTGGCAGCCTTACTTCAGTCTATTTTTGGACGATAGCTGTCATTTATAACTCTGCAGGTTTGTGAATTACAGTGCCCCTGAGCTCCTTTCTTCAACTCGCTTTCTTGTGACCTGGCCGCAACACCGCAGGATGGCTTCAGGCCCTAATCTGGTTCCGGCATGGCACGCTGAGCCTTTGGTTATTTCCTCTTCCTGGTGGGAAATGAGAGTTAAATTTGCCCGTCCAGACACCTCCAGCTAGTCTCTCATTGGTTCTCGCTATTCCTGTTCATCTTCCGCAGAAATTGCAAACTGGGCCAAACAGGAGGTTAAAGGCGCTGACTCTCCAAGTGGGAAGAGTGTTAGTAAAGCGTCTGGAATGTTGCACCCGAGTACCAGGGGAGGAAAACTGAGATATATTTGAACACGTCTCCCGATCACATGGTTGATCATACTCTAGGTTCCATATGCATGTTTTAGCTGAAGGAAGAATACCTTAAACCTGGGTAGTTGAAACCCGTGGAATGGGTACCATGCAATATGACTTCAAAGGGTCTTCATTTGCTCACCGAACCTCTCCAATCCTATCACTGCTGCGTTTATGCCCCTGTACACATGCTTGATTCTCTTTCGGAGACATAGCAATCCATAGGTTTTAAGATACTTACAAGTCAGGTACATTCTTAGGCGTTTAATATGCGGTGTTGAGTCCATTTCGTTGAGCAAGGAGTAGCTCTTGTCTATTCCATATTTGGCTTAAGGAACTTTATCTGTGCTCATTTCAATCTCTGGTTTTATGCAGCACCCCAACTCACCTTTCCCCTTAAGCAAGCATAAGTTGGTTTTCTAAATTTGAGACCCTGTTCTGTTCTGTAATTCAGTTCCTGTGTAGCCAAGTTTCCATTCCGTGTATTACTGATATCTTATGATGTTTCTTTTTCTGTGTGACTTATTTCAGTTAGAATCATCATACCTGAATCCACTCATTGTGATGCTAAGGGCCTGATGACATAGATTTCATTGCTGAGTGATATTGCTTTGTAAGTAAATACCACAACTTCTTTATCCATTTTTCACTTTCTGCGATGTTGAACTTGTACTGTAAACGAGGTTCTTGTAAACAGAGGCGTCCCAAACTTTGGGGTGGCTGTGTCTTTTTGATTTTAATTTCCCTAAGCTATAGGACCATAAGTGGCAGTGCCCTAGGCTCTGTTGCTTTGTTTTTTAGATGTTTCAGGAAACACCATACACTTCTCCCGAGTGTCTGTTGGCAATTTACATCCCGCCCATCAGCATAACAAGGCTCCCAGTTCTCCATGGCCTGTCCTGCCTTTCTGGATTTTACACTTTTTTCAGATGGCCCTTTTGACCGGGGGGAAGTGAGACTTCATTGTAGTGCAGATTTCCTTTGCAAGCTTGCTTGTTTGGCCAAAAAGGGCGTATGCGTTTTTTCCTGAATATATTCAGGAAAAAACGCATACGCCCTTTTTGGCCAAGTGCATCATTGTGGACGTTCTGCCTCTTTTCCTATGCTTTCAATGCAATTGCAGTCTACCTCCTGAAATCGGTTTCCTGCAATTCTGCCCCGCTTTCAAGTCCTCTTGGCAGCCTTACTTCAGTCTATTTTTGGACGATAGCTGTCATTTATAACTCTGCAGGTTTGTGAATTACAGTGCCCCTGAGCTCCTTTCTTCAACTCGCTTTCTTGTGACCTGGCCGCAACACCGCAGGATGGCTTCAGGCCCTAATCTGGTTCCGGTACGGTACGCTCAGCCTTTGGTTATTTCCTCTTCCTGGTGGGAAATGAGAGTTAAATTTGCCCGTCCAGACACCTCCAGCTAGTCTCTCATTGGTTCTCGCTATTCCTGTTCATCTTCCACAGAAATTGCAAACTGGGCCAAACAGGAGGTTAAAGGCGCTGACTCTCCAAGTGGGGAGAGTGTTAGTAAAGCGTCTGGAATGTTGCACCCGAGTACCAGGGGAGGAAAACTGAGACATATTTGAACACGTCTCCCGTTCACATGGTTGATCATACTTGGGTTCCACATGCATGTTTTAGCTGAAGGAAGAATACCTTAAACCTGGAGAGTTGAGACCCGTGTAATGGGTACCATGCAATATGACTTCAAAGGGTCTTCATTTGCTCACCGAACCTCTCCAATCCTATCACTGCTGCGTTTATGCCCCTGTACACATGCTTGATTCTCTTTCGGAGACATAGCAATCCATAGGTTTTAAGATACTTACTAGTCAGGTACATTCTAAGGCGTTTAATATGCGGTGTTGAGTCCATTTCGTTGAGCAAGGAGTAGCTCTTGTCTATTCCATATTTGACTTAAGGAACTTTATCTGTGCTCATTTCAATCTCTGGTTTTATGCAGCACCCCAACTCACCTTTACCCTTAAGCAAGCATAAGTTGGTTTTCTAAATTTGAGACCCTGTTCTGTTCTGTAATTCAGTTCCTGTGTAGCCAAGTTTACATTCCGTGTATTACTGATATCTTATGATGTTTCTTTTTCTGTGTGACTTATTTCAGTTAGAATCATCATACCTGAATCCACTCATTGTGATGCTAAGGGCCTGATGACATAGATTTCATTGCTGAGTGATATTGCTTTGTAAGTAAATACCACAACTTCTTTATCCATTTTTCACTTTCTGCGATGTTGAACTTGTACTGTAAACGATGTTCTTGTAAACAGAGGCGTCCCAAACTTTGGGGTGGCTGTGTCTTTTTGATTTTAATTTCCCTAAGCTATAGGACCATAAGTGGCAGTGCCCTAGGCTCTGTTGCTTTGTTTTTTAGATGTTTCAGGAAACACCATACACTTCTCCCGAGTGTCTGTTGGCAATTTACATCCCGCCCATCAGCATAACAAGGCTCCCAGTTCTCCATGGCCTGTCCTGCCTTTCTGGATTTTACAGTTTTTTCACATGGCCCTTTTGACCGGGGGGAAGTGAGACTTCATTGTAGTGCAGATTTCCTTTGCAAGCTTGCTTGTTTGGCCAAAAAGGGCGTATTCGTTTTTTCCTGAATATATTCAGGAAAAAACGCATACGCCCTTTTTGGCCAAGTGCATCATTGTGGACGTTCTGCCTCTTTTCCTATGCTTTCAATGCAATTCCAGTCTACCTCCTGAAATCGGTTTCCTGCAATTCTGCCCCGCTTTCAAGTCCTCTTGGCAGCCTTACTTCAGTCTATTTTTGGACGATAGCTGTCATTTATAACTCTGCAGGTTTGTGAATTACAGTGCCCCTGAGCTCCTTTCTTCAACTCGCTTTCTTGTGACCTGGCCGCAACACCGCAGGATGGCTTCAGGCCCTAATCTGGTTCCGGCCCGGCCTGCTGAGCCTTTGGTTAATTCCTCTTCCTGGTGGGAAATGAGAGTTAAATTTGCCCGTCCAGACACCTCCAGCTAGCCTCTCATTGGTTTTCGCTATTCCTGTTCATCTTCCGCAGAAATTGCAAACTGGGCCAAACAGGAGGTTAAAGGCGCTGACTCTCCAAGTGGGGAGAGTGTTAGTAAAGCGTCTGGAATGTTGCACCCGAGTACCAGGGGAGGAAAACTGAGACATATTTGAACACGTCTCCCGTTCACATGGTTGATCATACTTGGGTTCCACATGCATGTTTTAGCTGAAGGAAGAATACCTTAAACCTGGAGAGTTGAGACCCGTGTAATGGGTACCATGCAATATGACTTCAAAGGGTCTTCATTTGCTCACCGAACCTCTCCAATCCTATCACTGCTGCGTTTATGCCCCTGTACACATGCTTGATTCTCTTTCGGAGACATAGCAATCCATAGGTTGTACGATACTTACTAGTCAGGTACATTCTTAGGCGTTTAATATGCGGTGTTGAGTCCATTTCGTTGAGCAAGGAGTAGCTCTTGTCTATTCCATATTTGACTTAAGGAACTTTATCTGTGCTCATTTCAATCTCTGGTTTTATGCAGCACCCCAACTCACCTTTACCCTTAAGCAAGCATAAGTTGTTTTTCTAAATTTGAGACCCTGTTCTGTTCTGTAATTCAGTTCCTGTGTAGCCAAGTTTCCATTCCGTGTATTACTGATATCTTATGATGTTTCTTTTTCTGTGTGACTTATTTCAGTTAGAATCATCATACCTGAATCCACTCATTGTGATGCTAAGGGCCTGATGACATAGATTTCATTGCTGAGTGATATTGCTTTGTAAGTAAATACCACAACTTCTTTATCCATTTTTCACTTTCTGCGATGTTGAACTTGTACTGTAAACGAGGTTCTTGTAAACAGAGGCGTCCCAAACTTTGGGGTGGCTGTGTCTTTTTGATTTTAATTTCCCTAAGCTATAGGACCATAAGTGGCAGTGCCCTAGGCTCTGTTGCTTTGTTTTTTAGATGTTTCAGGAAACACCATACACTTCTCCCGAGTGTCTGTTGGCAATTTACATCCCGCCCATCAGCATAACAAGGCTCCCAGTTCTCCATGGCCTGTCCTGCCTTTCTGGATTTTACACTTTTTTCAGATGGCCCTTTTGACCGGGGGGAAGTGAGACTTCATTGTAGTGCAGATTTCCTTTGCAAGCTTGCTTGGTTGGCCAAAAAGGGCGTATGCGTTTTTTCCTGAATATATTCAGGAAAAAACGCATACGCCCTCTTTGGCCAAGTGCATCATTGTGGACGTTCTGCCTCTTTTCCTATGCTTTCAATGCAATTCCAGTCTACCTCCTGAAATCGGTTTCCTGCAATTCTGCCCCGCTTTCAAGTCCTCTTGGCAGCCTTACTTCAGTCTATTTTTGGACGATAGCTGTCATTTATAACTCTGCAGGTTTGTGAATTACAGTGCCCCTGAGCTCCTTTCTTCAACTCGCTTTCTTTTGAGCTGGCCGCAACACCGCAGGATGGCTTCAGGCCCTAATCTGGTTCCGGCATGGCACGCTGAGCCTTTGGTTAATTCCTCTTCCTGGTGGGAAATGAGAGTTAAATTTGCCCGTCCAGACACCTCCAGCTAGCCTCTCATTGGTTCTCGCTATTTCTGTTCATCTTCCGCAGAAATTGCAAACTGGGCCAAACAGGAGGTTAAAGGGACTGACTCTCCAAGTCGGGAGAGTGTTAGTAAAGCGTCTGGAATGTTGCACCCGAGTACCAGGGTACGAAAACTGAGACATATTTGAACACGTCTCCCGATCACATGGTTGATCATACTCTACGTTCCACATGCATGTTTTAGCTGAAGGAAGAATACCTTAAACCTGGGTAGTTGAAACCCGTGGAATGGGTACCATGCAATATGACTTCAACGGGGCTTCATTTGCTCACCGAACCTCTCCAATCCCATCACTGCTGCGTTTATTCCCCTGTACACATGCTTGATTCTCTTTCGGAGACATAGCAATCCATAGGTTTTAAGATACTTACTAGTCAGGTACATTCTTAGGCGTTTAATATGCAGTGTTGAGTCCATTTCATTGAGCAAGGAGTAGCTCTTGTCTATTCCATATTTGACTTAAGGAACTTTATCTGTGCTCATTTCAATCTCTGGTTTTATGCAGCACCCCAACTCACCTTTACCCTTAAGCAAGCATAAGTTGGTTTTCTAAATTTGAGACCCTGTTCTGTTCTGTAATTCAGTTCCTGTGTAGCCAAGTTTACATTCCGTGTATTACTGATATCTTATGATGTTTCTTTTTCTGTGTGACTTACTTCAGTTAGAATCATCATACCTGAATCCACTCATTGTGCTGCTAATGGCCTGATGACACAGATTTCATTGCTGAGTGATATTGCTTTGTTAGTAAATACCACAACTTCTTTATCCATTTTTCACTTTCTGCGATGTTGAACTTGTACTGTAAACGAGGTTCTTGTAAACAGAGCCGTTCCAAACTTTGGGGTGGCTGTGTCTTTTTGATTTTAATTTCCCTAAGCTATAGGACCATAAGTGGAAGTGCCCTAGGCTCTGTTGCTTTGTTTTTTAGATGTTTCAGGAAACACCATACACTTCTCCCAAGTGTCTGTTGGCAATTTACATCCCGCCCATCAGCATAACAAGGCTCCCAGTTCTCAATTGCCTGTTGCCTTTCTGGATTTTACACTTTTTTCAGATGGCCCTTTTGACCGGGGGGAAGTGAGACTTCATTGTAGTGCAGATTTCCTTTGCAAGCTTGCTTGGTTGGCCAAAAAGGGCGTATGCGTTTTTTCTTGAATATATTCAGGAAAAAACGCATACGCCCTTTTTGGCCAAGTGCATCATTGTGGACGTTCTGCCTCTTTTCCTATGCTTTCAATGCAATTCCAGTCTACCTCCTGAAATCGGTTTCCTGCAATTCTGCCCCGCTTTCAAGTCCTCTTGGCAGCCTTACTTCAGTCTATTTTTGGACGATAGCTGTCATTTATAACTCTGCAGGTTTGTGAATTACAGTGCCCCTGAGCTCCTTTCTTCAACTCGCTTTCTTGTGACCTGGCTGCAACACCGCAGGATGGCTTCAGGCCCTAATCTGGTTCCGGTACGGCACGCTGAGCCTTTGGTTATTTCCTCTTCCTGGTGGGAAATGAGAGTTAAATTTGCCCGTCCAGACACCTCCAGCTAGCCTCTCATTGGTTCTCGCTATTCCTGTTCATCTTCCACAGAAATTGCAAACTGGGCCAAACAGGAGGTTAAAGGCGCTGACTCTCCAAGTGGGGAGAGTGTTAGTAAAGCGTCTGGAATGTTGCACCCGAGTACCAGGGGAGGAAAACTGAGACATATTTGAACACGTCTCCCGTTCACATGGTTGATCATACTTGGGTTCCACATGCATGTTTTAGCTGAAGGAAGAATACCTTAAACCTGGAGAGTTGAGACCCGTGTAATGGGTACCATGCAATATGACTTCAAAGGGTCTTCATTTGCTCACCGAACCTCTCCAATCCTATCACTGCTGCGTTTATGCCCCTGTACACATGCTTGATTCTCTTTTGGAGACATAGCAATCCATAGGTTTTCCGATACTTACTAGTCAGGTACATTCTTAGGCGTTTAATATGCGGTGTTGAGTCCATTTCGTTGAGCAAGGAGTAGCTCTTGTCTATTCCATATTTGACTTAAGGAACTTTATCTGTGCTCATTTCAATCTCTGGTTTTATGCAGCACCCCAACTCACCTTTACCCTTAAGCAAGCATAAGTTGGTTTTCTCAATTTGAGACCCTGTTCTGTTCTGTAATTCAGTTCCTGTGTAGCCAAGTTTACATTCCGTGTATTACTGATATCTTATGATGTTTCTTTTTCTGTGTGACTTATTTCAGTTAGAATCATCATACCTGAATCCACTCATTGTGCTGCTAAGGGCCTGATGACATAGATTTCATTGCTGAGTGATATTGCTTTGTAAGTAAATACCACAACTTCTTTATCCATTTTTCACTTTCTGCGATGTTGAACTTGTACTGTAAACGAGGTTCTTGTAAACAGAGGCGTCCCAAACTTTGGGGTGGCTGTGTCTTTTTGATTTTAATTTCCCTAAGCTATAGGACCATAAGTGGAAGTGCCCTAGGCTCTGTTGCTTTGTTTTTTAGATGTTTTAGGAAACACCATACACTTCTCCCGAGTGTCTGTTGGCAATTTACATCCCGCCCATCAGCATAACAAGGCTCCCAGTTCTCCATGGCCTGTCCTGCCTTTCTGGATTTTTACACTTTTTTCAGATGGCCCTTTTGACCGGGGGGAAGTGAGACTTCATTGTAGTGCAGATTTCCTTTGCAAGCTTGCTTGGTTGGGCAAAAAGGGCGTATGCGTTTTTTCCTGAATATATTCAGGAAAAAACGCATACACCCTTTTTGGCCAAGTGCATCATTGTGGACGTTCTGCCTCTTTTCCTATGCTTTCAATGCAATTCCAGTCTACCTCCTGAAATCGGTTTCCTGCAATTCTGCCCCGCTTTCAAGTCCTCTTGGCAGCCTTACTTCAGTCTATTTTTGGACGATAGCTGTCATTTATAACTCTGCAGGTTTGTGAATTACAGTGCCCCTGAGCTCCTTTCTTCAACTCGCTTTCTTGTGACCTGGCCGCAACACCGCAGGATGGCTTCAGGCCCTAATCTGGTTCCGGCATGGCACGCTGAGCCTTTGGTTATTTCCTCTTCCTGGTGGGAAATGAGAGTTAAATTTGCCCGTCCAGACACCTCCAGCTAGTCTCTCATTGGTTCTCGCTATTCCTGTTCATCTTCCGCAGAAATTGCAAACTGGGCCAAACAGGAGGTTAAAGGCGCTGACTCTCCAAGTGGGAAGAGTGTTAGTAAAGCGTCTGGAATGTTGCACCCGAGTACCAGGGGAGGAAAACTGAGATATATTTGAACACGTCTCCCGATCACATGGTTGATCATACTCTAGGTTCCATATGCATGTTTTAGCTGAAGGAAGAATACCTTAAACCTGGGTAGTTGAAACCCGTGGAATGGGTACCATGCAATATGACTTCAAAGGGTCTTCATTTGCTCACCGAACCTCTCCAATCCTATCACTGCTGCGTTTATGCCCCTGTACACATGCTTGATTCTCTTTCGGAGACATAGCAATCCATAGGTTTTAAGATACTTACAAGTCAGGTACATTCTTAGGCGTTTAATATGCGGTGTTGAGTCCATTTCGTTGAGCAAGGAGTAGCTCTTGTCTATTCCATATTTGGCTTAAGGAACTTTATCTGTGCTCATTTCAATCTCTGGTTTTATGCAGCACCCCAACTCACCTTTCCCCTTAAGCAAGCATAAGTTGGTTTTCTAAATTTGAGACCCTGTTCTGTTCTGTAATTCAGTTCCTGTGTAGCCAAGTTTCCATTCCGTGTATTACTGATATCTTATGATGTTTCTTTTTCTGTGTGACTTATTTCAGTTAGAATCATCATACCTGAATCCACTCATTGTGATGCTAAGGGCCTGATGACATAGATTTCATTGCTGAGTGATATTGCTTTGTAAGTAAATACCACAACTTCTTTATCCATTTTTCACTTTCTGCGATGTTGAACTTGTACTGTAAACGAGGTTCTTGTAAACAGAGGCGTCCCAAACTTTGGGGTGGCTGTGTCTTTTTGATTTTAATTTCCCTAAGCTATAGGACCATAAGTGGCAGTGCCCTAGGCTCTGTTGCTTTGTTTTTTAGATGTTTCAGGAAACACCATACACTTCTCCCGAGTGTCTGTTGGCAATTTACATCCCGCCCATCAGCATAACAAGGCTCCCAGTTCTCCATGGCCTGTCCTGCCTTTCTGGATTTTACACTTTTTTCAGATGGCCCTTTTGACCGGGGGGAAGTGAGACTTCATTGTAGTGCAGATTTCCTTTGCAAGCTTGCTTGTTTGGCCAAAAAGGGCGTATGCGTTTTTTCCTGAATATATTCAGGAAAAAACGCATACGCCCTTTTTGGCCAAGTGCATCATTGTGGACGTTCTGCCTCTTTTCCTATGCTTTCAATGCAATTGCAGTCTACCTCCTGAAATCGGTTTCCTGCAATTCTGCCCCGCTTTCAAGTCCTCTTGGCAGCCTTACTTCAGTATATTTTTGGACGATAGCTGTCATTTATAACTCTGCAGGTTTGTGAATTACAGTGCCCCTGAGCTCCTTTCTTCAACTCGCTTTCTTGTGACCTGGCCGCAACACCGCAGGATGGCTTCAGGCCCTAATCTGGTTCCGGTACGGTACGCTCAGCCTTTGGTTATTTCCTCTTCCTGGTGGGAAATGAGAGTTAAATTTGCCCGTCCAGACACCTCCAGCTAGTCTCTCATTGGTTCTCGCTATTCCTGTTCATCTTCCACAGAAATTGCAAACTGGGCCAAACAGGAGGTTAAAGGCGCTGACTCTCCAAGTGGGGAGAGTGTTAGTAAAGCGTCTGGAATGTTGCACCCGAGTACCAGGGGAGGAAAACTGAGACATATTTGAACACGTCTCCCGTTCACATGGTTGATCATACTTGGGTTCCACATGCATGTTTTAGCTGAAGGAAGAATACCTTAAACCTGGAGAGTTGAGACCCGTGTAATGGGTACCATGCAATATGACTTCAAAGGGTCTTCATTTGCTCACCGAACCTCTCCAATCCTATCACTGCTGCGTTTATGCCCCTGTACACATGCTTGATTCTCTTTCGGAGACATAGCAATCCATAGGTTTTAAGATACTTACTAGTCAGGTACATTCTAAGGCGTTTAATATGCGGTGTTGAGTCCATTTCGTTGAGCAAGGAGTAGCTCTTGTCTATTCCATATTTGACTTAAGGAACTTTATCTGTGCTCATTTCAATCTCTGGTTTTATGCAGCACCCCAACTCACCTTTACCCTTAAGCAAGCATAAGTTGGTTTTCTAAATTTGAGACCCTGTTCTGTTCTGTAATTCAGTTCCTGTGTAGCCAAGTTTACATTCCGTGTATTACTGATATCTTATGATGTTTCTTTTTCTGTGTGACTTATTTCAGTTAGAATCATCATACCTGAATCCACTCATTGTGATGCTAAGGGCCTGATGACATAGATTTCATTGCTGAGTGATATTGCTTTGTAAGTAAATACCACAACTTCTTTATCCATTTTTCACTTTCTGCGATGTTGAACTTGTACTGTAAACGATGTTCTTGTAAACAGAGGCGTCCCAAACTTTGGGGTGGCTGTGTCTTTTTGATTTTAATTTCCCTAAGCTATAGGACCATAAGTGGCAGTGCCCTAGGCTCTGTTGCTTTGTTTTTTAGATGTTTCAGGAAACACCATACACTTCTCCCGAGTGTCTGTTGGCAATTTACATCCCGCCCATCAGCATAACAAGGCTCCCAGTTCTCCATGGCCTGTCCTGCCTTTCTGGATTTTACAGTTTTTTCACATGGCCCTTTTGACCGGGGGGAAGTGAGACTTCATTGTAGTGCAGATTTCCTTTGCAAGCTTGCTT
This sequence comes from Delphinus delphis, assembly GCF_949987515.2. Lineage (NCBI taxonomy): Eukaryota > Metazoa > Chordata > Mammalia > Artiodactyla > Delphinidae > Delphinus > Delphinus delphis. The sequence continues at coordinate 323,514 of NC_082685.1, read as the reverse complement.
GTTTGGCCAAAAAGGGCGTATTCGTTTTTTCCTGAATATATTCAGGAAAAAACGCATACGCCCTTTTTGGCCAAGTGCATCATTGTGGACGTTCTGCCTCTTTTCCTATGCTTTCAATGCAATTGCAGTCTACCTCCTGAAATCGGTTTCCTGCAATTCTGCCCCGCTTTCAAGTCCTCTTGGCAGCCTTACTTCAGTCTATTTTTGGACGATAGCTGTCATTTATAACTCTGCAGGTTTGTGAATTACAGTGCCCCTGAGCTCCTTTCTTCAACTCGCTTTCTTGTGACCTGGCCGCAACACCGCAGGATGGCTTCAGGCCCTAATCTGGTTCCGGTACGGTACGCTCAGCCTTTGGTTATTTCCTCTTCCTGGTGGGAAATGAGAGTTAAATTTGCCCGTCCAGACACCTCCAGCTAGTCTCTCATTGGTTCTCGCTATTCCTGTTCATCTTCCACAGAAATTGCAAACTGGGCCAAACAGGAGGTTAAAGGCGCTGACTCTCCAAGTGGGGAGAGTGTTAGTAAAGCGTCTGGAATGTTGCACCCGAGTACCAGGGGAGGAAAACTGAGACATATTTGAACACGTCTCCCGTTCACATGGTTGATCATACTTGGGTTCCACATGCATGTTTTAGCTGAAGGAAGAATACCTTAAACCTGGAGAGTTGAGACCCGTGTAATGGGTACCATGCAATATGACTTCAAAGGGTCTTCATTTGCTCACCGAACCTCTCCAATCCTATCACTGCTGCGTTTATGCCCCTGTACACATGCTTGATTCTCTTTCGGAGACATAGCAATCCATAGGTTTTAAGATACTTACTAGTCAGGTACATTCTAAGGCGTTTAATATGCGGTGTTGAGTCCATTTCGTTGAGCAAGGAGTAGCTCTTGTCTATTCCATATTTGACTTAAGGAACTTTATCTGTGCTCATTTCAATCTCTGGTTTTATGCAGCACCCCAACTCACCTTTACCCTTAAGCAAGCATAAGTTGGTTTTCTAAATTTGAGACCCTGTTCTGTTCTGTAATTCAGTTCCTGTGTAGCCAAGTTTACATTCCGTGTATTACTGATATCTTATGATGTTTCTTTTTCTGTGTGACTTATTTCAGTTAGAATCATCATACCTGAATCCACTCATTGTGATGCTAAGGGCCTGATGACATAGATTTCATTGCTGAGTGATATTGCTTTGTAAGTAAATACCACAACTTCTTTATCCATTTTTCACTTTCTGCGATGTTGAACTTGTACTGTAAACGATGTTCTTGTAAACAGAGGCGTCCCAAACTTTGGGGTGGCTGTGTCTTTTTGATTTTAATTTCCCTAAGCTATAGGACCATAAGTGGCAGTGCCCTAGGCTCTGTTGCTTTGTTTTTTAGATGTTTCAGGAAACACCATACACTTCTCCCGAGTGTCTGTTGGCAATTTACATCCCGCCCATCAGCATAACAAGGCTCCCAGTTCTCCATGGCCTGTCCTGCCTTTCTGGATTTTACAGTTTTTTCACATGGCCCTTTTGACCGGGGGGAAGTGAGACTTCATTGTAGTGCAGATTTCCTTTGCAAGCTTGCTTGTTTGGCCAAAAAGGGCGTATTCGTTTTTTCCTGAATATATTCAGGAAAAAACGCATACGCCCTTTTTGGCCAAGTGCATCATTGTGGACGTTCTGCCTCTTTTCCTATGCTTTCAATGCAATTCCAGTCTACCTCCTGAAATCGGTTTCCTGCAATTCTGCCCCGCTTTCAAGTCCTCTTGGCAGCCTTACTTCAGTCTATTTTTGGACGATAGCTGTCATTTATAACTCTGCAGGTTTGTGAATTACAGTGCCCCTGAGCTCCTTTCTTCAACTCGCTTTCTTGTGACCTGGCCGCAACACCGCAGGATGGCTTCAGGCCCTAATCTGGTTCCGGCCCGGCCTGCTGAGCCTTTGGTTAATTCCTCTTCCTGGTGGGAAATGAGAGTTAAATTTGCCCGTCCAGACACCTCCAGCTAGCCTCTCATTGGTTTTCGCTATTCCTGTTCATCTTCCGCAGAAATTGCAAACTGGGCCAAACAGGAGGTTAAAGGCGCTGACTCTCCAAGTGGGGAGAGTGTTAGTAAAGCGTCTGGAATGTTGCACCCGAGTACCAGGGGAGGAAAACTGAGACATATTTGAACACGTCTCCCGTTCACATGGTTGATCATACTTGGGTTCCACATGCATGTTTTAGCTGAAGGAAGAATACCTTAAACCTGGAGAGTTGAGACCCGTGTAATGGGTACCATGCAATATGACTTCAAAGGGTCTTCATTTGCTCACCGAACCTCTCCAATCCTATCACTGCTGCGTTTATGCCCCTGTACACATGCTTGATTCTCTTTCGGAGACATAGCAATCCATAGGTTGTACGATACTTACTAGTCAGGTACATTCTTAGGCGTTTAATATGCGGTGTTGAGTCCATTTCGTTGAGCAAGGAGTAGCTCTTGTCTATTCCATATTTGACTTAAGGAACTTTATCTGTGCTCATTTCAATCTCTGGTTTTATGCAGCACCCCAACTCACCTTTACCCTTAAGCAAGCATAAGTTGTTTTTCTAAATTTGAGACCCTGTTCTGTTCTGTAATTCAGTTCCTGTGTAGCCAAGTTTCCATTCCGTGTATTACTGATATCTTATGATGTTTCTTTTTCTGTGTGACTTATTTCAGTTAGAATCATCATACCTGAATCCACTCATTGTGATGCTAAGGGCCTGATGACATAGATTTCATTGCTGAGTGATATTGCTTTGTAAGTAAATACCACAACTTCTTTATCCATTTTTCACTTTCTGCGATGTTGAACTTGTACTGTAAACGAGGTTCTTGTAAACAGAGGCGTCCCAAACTTTGGGGTGGCTGTGTCTTTTTGATTTTAATTTCCCTAAGCTATAGGACCATAAGTGGCAGTGCCCTAGGCTCTGTTGCTTTGTTTTTTAGATGTTTCAGGAAACACCATACACTTCTCCCGAGTGTCTGTTGGCAATTTACATCCCGCCCATCAGCATAACAAGGCTCCCAGTTCTCCATGGCCTGTCCTGCCTTTCTGGATTTTACACTTTTTTCAGATGGCCCTTTTGACCGGGGGGAAGTGAGACTTCATTGTAGTGCAGATTTCCTTTGCAAGCTTGCTTGGTTGGCCAAAAAGGGCGTATGCGTTTTTTCCTGAATATATTCAGGAAAAAACGCATACGCCCTCTTTGGCCAAGTGCATCATTGTGGACGTTCTGCCTCTTTTCCTATGCTTTCAATGCAATTCCAGTCTACCTCCTGAAATCGCTTTCCTGCAATTCTGCCCCGCTTTCAAGTCCTCTTGGCAGCCTTACTTCAGTCTATTTTTGGACGATAGCTGTCATTTATAACTCTGCAGGTTTGTGAATTACAGTGCCCCTGAGCTCCTTTCTTCAACTCGCTTTCTTTTGAGCTGGCCGCAACACCGCAGGATGGCTTCAGGCCCTAATCTGGTTCCGGCATGGCACGCTGAGCCTTTGGTTAATTCCTCTTCCTGGTGGGAAATGAGAGTTAAATTTGCCCGTCCAGACACCTCCAGCTAGCCTCTCATTGGTTCTCGCTATTTCTGTTCATCTTCCGCAGAAATTGCAAACTGGGCCAAACAGGAGGTTAAAGGGACTGACTCTCCAAGTCGGGAGAGTGTTAGTAAAGCGTCTGGAATGTTGCACCCGAGTACCACGGTACGAAAACTGAGACATATTTGAACACGTCTCCCGATCACATGGTTGATCATACTCTACGTTCCACATGCATGTTTTAGCTGAAGGAAGAATACCTTAAACCTGGGTAGTTGAAACCCGTGGAATGGGTACCATGCAATATGACTTCAACGGGGCTTCATTTGCTCACCGAACCTCTCCAATCCCATCACTGCTGCGTTTATTCCCCTGTACACATGCTTGATTCTCTTTCGGAGACATAGCAATCCATAGGTTTTAAGATACTTACTAGTCAGGTACATTCTTAGGCGTTTAATATGCAGTGTTGAGTCCATTTCATTGAGCAAGGAGTAGCTCTTGTCTATTCCATATTTGACTTAAGGAACTTTATCTGTGCTCATTTCAATCTCTGGTTTTATGCAGCACCCCAACTCACCTTTACCCTTAAGCAAGCATAAGTTGGTTTTCTAAATTTGAGACCCTGTTCTGTTCTGTAATTCAGTTCCTGTGTAGCCAAGTTTACATTCCGTGTATTACTGATATCTTATGATGTTTCTTTTTCTGTGTGACTTACTTCAGTTAGAATCATCATACCTGAATCCACTCATTGTGCTGCTAATGGCCTGATGACACAGATTTCATTGCTGAGTGATATTGCTTTGTTAGTAAATACCACAACTTCTTTATCCATTTTTCACTTTCTGCGATGTTGAACTTGTACTGTAAACGAGGTTCTTGTAAACAGAGCCGTTCCAAACTTTGGGGTGGCTGTGTCTTTTTGATTTTAATTTCCCTAAGCTATAGGACCATAAGTGGAAGTGCCCTAGGCTCTGTTGCTTTGTTTTTTAGATGTTTCAGGAAACACCATACACTTCTCCCAAGTGTCTGTTGGCAATTTACATCCCGCCCATCAGCATAACAAGGCTCCCAGTTCTCAATTGCCTGTTGCCTTTCTGGATTTTACACTTTTTTCAGATGGCCCTTTTGACCGGGGGGAAGTGAGACTTCATTGTAGTGCAGATTTCCTTTGCAAGCTTGCTTGGTTGGCCAAAAAGGGCGTATGCGTTTTTTCTTGAATATATTCAGGAAAAAACGCATACGCCCTTTTTGGCCAAGTGCATCATTGTGGACGTTCTGCCTCTTTTCCTATGCTTTCAATGCAATTCCAGTCTACCTCCTGAAATCGGTTTCCTGCAATTCTGCCCCGCTTTCAAGTCCTCTTGGCAGCCTTACTTCAGTCTATTTTTGGACGATAGCTGTCATTTATAACTCTGCAGGTTTGTGAATTACAGTGCCCCTGAGCTCCTTTCTTCAACTCGCTTTCTTGTGACCTGGCTGCAACACCGCAGGATGGCTTCAGGCCCTAATCTGGTTCCGGTACGGCACGCTGAGCCTTTGGTTATTTCCTCTTCCTGGTGGGAAATGAGAGTTAAATTTGCCCGTCCAGACACCTCCAGCTAGCCTCTCATTGGTTCTCGCTATTCCTGTTCATCTTCCACAGAAATTGCAAACTGGGCCAAACAGGAGGTTAAAGGCGCTGACTCTCCAAGTGGGGAGAGTGTTAGTAAAGCGTCTGGAATGTTGCACCCGAGTACCAGGGGAGGAAAACTGAGACATATTTGAACACGTCTCCCGTTCACATGGTTGATCATACTTGGGTTCCACATGCATGTTTTAGCTGAAGGAAGAATACCTTAAACCTGGAGAGTTGAGACCCGTGTAATGGGTACCATGCAATATGACTTCAAAGGGTCTTCATTTGCTCACCGAACCTCTCCAATCCTATCACTGCTGCGTTTATGCCCCTGTACACATGCTTGATTCTCTTTTGGAGACATAGCAATCCATAGGTTTTCCGATACTTACTAGTCAGGTACATTCTTAGGCGTTTAATATGCGGTGTTGAGTCCATTTCGTTGAGCAAGGAGTAGCTCTTGTCTATTCCATATTTGACTTAAGGAACTTTATCTGTGCTCATTTCAATCTCTGGTTTTATGCAGCACCCCAACTCACCTTTACCCTTAAGCAAGCATAAGTTGGTTTTCTCAATTTGAGACCCTGTTCTGTTCTGTAATTCAGTTCCTGTGTAGCCAAGTTTACATTCCGTGTATTACTGATATCTTATGATGTTTCTTTTTCTGTGTGACTTATTTCAGTTAGAATCATCATACCTGAATCCACTCATTGTGCTGCTAAGGGCCTGATGACATAGATTTCATTGCTGAGTGATATTGCTTTGTAAGTAAATACCACAACTTCTTTATCCATTTTTCACTTTCTGCGATGTTGAACTTGTACTGTAAACGAGGTTCTTGTAAACAGAGGCGTCCCAAACTTTGGGGTGGCTGTGTCTTTTTGATTTTAATTTCCCTAAGCTATAGGACCATAAGTGGAAGTGCCCTAGGCTCTGTTGCTTTGTTTTTTAGATGTTTTAGGAAACACCATACACTTCTCCCGAGTGTCTGTTGGCAATTTACATCCCGCCCATCAGCATAACAAGGCTCCCAGTTCTCCATGGCCTGTCCTGCCTTTCTGGATTTTTACACTTTTTTCAGATGGCCCTTTTGACCGGGGGGAAGTGAGACTTCATTGTAGTGCAGATTTCCTTTGCAAGCTTGCTTGGTTGGGCAAAAAGGGCGTATGCGTTTTTTCCTGAATATATTCAGGAAAAAACGCATACACCCTTTTTGGCCAAGTGCATCATTGTGGACGTTCTGCCTCTTTTCCTATGCTTTCAATGCAATTCCAGTCTACCTCCTGAAATCGGTTTCCTGCAATTCTGCCCCGCTTTCAAGTCCTCTTGGCAGCCTTACTTCAGTCTATTTTTGGACGATAGCTGTCATTTATAACTCTGCAGGTTTGTGAATTACAGTGCCCCTGAGCTCCTTTCTTCAACTCGCTTTCTTGTGACCTGGCCGCAACACCGCAGGATGGCTTCAGGCCCTAATCTGGTTCCGGCATGGCACGCTGAGCCTTTGGTTATTTCCTCTTCCTGGTGGGAAATGAGAGTTAAATTTGCCCGTCCAGACACCTCCAGCTAGTCTCTCATTGGTTCTCGCTATTCCTGTTCATCTTCCGCAGAAATTGCAAACTGGGCCAAACAGGAGGTTAAAGGCGCTGACTCTCCAAGTGGGAAGAGTGTTAGTAAAGCGTCTGGAATGTTGCACCCGAGTACCAGGGGAGGAAAACTGAGACATATTTGAACACGTCTCCCGATCACATGGTTGATCATACTCTAGGTACCATATGCATGTTTTAGCTGAAGGAAGAATACCTTAAACCTGGGTAGTTGAAACCCGTGGAATGGGTACCATGCAATATGACTTCAAAGGGTCTTCATTTGCTCACCGAACCTCTCCAATCCTATCACTGCTGCGTTTATGCCCCTGTACACATGCTTGATTCTCTTTCGGAGACATAGCAATCCATAGGTTTTAAGATACTTACTAGTCAGGTACATTCTTAGGCGTTTAATATGCGGTGTTGAGTCCATTTCGTTGAGCAAGGAGTAGCTCTTGTCTATTCCATATTTGACTTAAGGAACTTTATCTGTGCTCATTTCAATCTCTGGTTTTATGCAGCACCCCAACTCACCTTTCCCCTTAAGCAAGCATAAGTTGGTTTTCTAAATTTGAGACCCTGTTCTGTTCTGTAATTCAGTTCCTGTGTAGCCAAGTTTACATTCCGTGTATTACTGATATCTTATGATGTTTCTTTTTCTGTGTGACTTATTTCAGTTAGAATCATCATACCTGAATCCACTCATTGTGATGCTAAGGGCCTGATGACATAGATTTCATTGCTGAGTGATATTGCTTTGTAAGTAAATACCACAACTTCTTTATCCATTTTTCACTTTCTGCGATGTTGAACTTGTACTGTAAACGATGTTCTTGTAAACAGAGGCGTCCCAAACTTTGGGGTGGCTGTGTCTTTTTGATTTTAATTTCCCTAAGCTATAGGACCATAAGTGGCAGTGCCCTAGGCTCTGTTGCTTTGTTTTTTAGATGTTTCAGGAAACACCATACACTTCTCCCGAGTGTCTGTTGGCAATTTACATCCCGCCCATCAGCATAACAAGGCTCCCAGTTCTCCATGGCCTGTCCTGCCTTTCTGGATTTTACAGTTTTTTCACATGGCCCTTTTGACCGGGGGGAAGTGAGACTTCATTGTAGTGCAGATTTCCTTTGCAAGCTTGCTTGTTTGGCCAAAAAGGGCGTATTCGTTTTTTCCTGAATATATTCAGGAAAAAACGCATACGCCCTTTTTGGCCAAGTGCATCATTGTGGACGTTCTGCCTCTTTTCCTATGCTTTCAATGCAATTCCAGTCTACCTCCTGAAATCGGTTTCCTGCAATTCTGCCCCGCTTTCAAGTCCTCTTGGCAGCCTTACTTCAGTCTATTTTTGGACGATAGCTGTCATTTATAACTCTGCAGGTTTGTGAATTACAGTGCCCCTGAGCTCCTTTCTTCAACTCGCTTTCTTGTGACCTGGCCGCAACACCGCAGGATGGCTTCAGGCCCTAATCTGGTTCCGGCCCGGCCTGCTGAGCCTTTGGTTAATTCCTCTTCCTGGTGGGAAATGAGAGTTAAATTTGCCCGTCCAGACACCTCCAGCTAGCCTCTCATTGGTTCTCGCTATTCCTGTTCATCTTCCGCAGAAATTGCAAACTGGGCCAAACAGGAGGTTAAAGGCGCTGACTCTCCAAGTGGGGAGAGTGTTAGTAAAGCGTCTGGAATGTTGCACCCGAGTACCAGGGGAGGAAAACTGAGACATATTTGAACACATCTCCCGTTCACATGGTTGATCATACTTGGGTTCCACATGCATGTTTTAGCTGAAGGAAGAATACCTTAAACCTGGAGAGTTGAGACCCGTGTAATGGGTACCATGCAATATGACTTCAAAGGGTCTTCATTTGCTCACCGAACCTCTCCAATCCTATCACTGCTGCGTTTATGCCCCTGTACACATGCTTGATTCTCTTTCGGAGACATAGCAATCCATAGGTTGTACGATACTTACTAGTCAGGTACATTCTTAGGCGTTTAATATGCGGTGTTGAGTCCATTTCGTTGAGCAAGGAGTAGCTCTTGTCTATTCCATATTTGACTTAAGGAACTTTATCTGTGCTCATTTCAATCTCTGGTTTTATGCAGCACCCCAACTCACCTTTACCCTTAAGCAAGCATAAGTTGTTTTTCTAAATTTGAGACCCTGTTCTGTTCTGTAATTCAGTTCCTGTGTAGCCAAGTTTCCATTCCGTGTATTACTGATATCTTATGATGTTTCTTTTTCTGTGTGACTTATTTCAGTTAGAATCATCATACCTGAATCCACTCATTGTGATGCTAAGGGCCTGATGACATAGATTTCATTGCTGAGTGATATTGCTTTGTAAGTAAATACCACAACTTCTTTATCCATTTTTCACTTTCTGCGATGTTGAACTTGTACTGTAAACGAGGTTCTTGTAAACAGAGGCGTCCCAAACTTTGGGGTGGCTGTGTCTTTTTGATTTTAATTTCCCTAAGCTATAGGACCATAAGTGGCAGTGCCCTAGGCTCTGTTGCTTTGTTTTTTAGATGTTTCAGGAAACACCATACACTTCTCCCGAGTGTCTGTTGGCAATTTACATCCCGCCCATCAGCATAACAAGGCTCCCAGTTCTCCATGGCCTGTCCTGCCTTTCTGGATTTTACACTTTTTTCACATGGCCCTTTTGACCGGGGGGAAGTGAGACTTCATTGTAGTGCAGATTTCCTTTGCAAGCTTGCTTGGTTGGCCAAAAAGGGCGTATGCGTTTTTTCTTGAATATATTCAGGAAAAAACGCATACGCCCTTTTTGGCCAAGTGCATCACTGTGGACGTTCTGCCTCTTTTCCTATGCTTTCAATGCAATTCCAGTCTACCTCCTGAAATCGGTTTCCTGCAATTCTGCCCCGCTTTCAAGTCCTCTTGGCAGCCTTACTTCAGTCTATTTTTGGACGATAGCTGTCATTTATAACTCTGCAGGTTTGTGAATTACAGTGCCCCTGAGCTCCTTTCTTCAACTCGCTTTCTTGTGACCTGGCTGCAACACCGCAGGATGGCTTCAGGCCCTAATCTGGTTCCGGTACGGCACGCTGAGCCTTTGGTTATTTCCTCTTCCTGGTGGGAAATGAGAGTTAAATTTGCCCGTCCAGACACCTCCAGCTAGCCTCTCATTGGTTCTCGCTATTCCTGTTCATCTTCCACAGAAATTGCAAACTGGGCCAAACAGGAGGTTAAAGGCGCTGACTGTCCAAGTGGGGAGAGTGTTAGTAAAGCGTCTGGAATGTTGCACCCGAGTACCAGGGGAGGAAAACTGAGACATATTTGAACACGTCTCCCGTTCACATGGTTGATCATACTTGGGTTCCACATGCATGTTTTAGCTGAAGGAAGAATACCTTAAACCTGGAGAGTTGAGACCCGTGTAATGGGTACCATGCAATATGACTTCAAAGGGTCTTCATTTGCTCACCGAACCTCTCCAATCCTATCACTGCTGCGTTTATGCCCCTGTACACATGCTTGATTCTCTTTTGGAGACATAGCAATCCATAGGTTTTCCGATACTTACTAGTCAGGTACATTCTTAGGCGTTTAATATGCGGTGTTGAGTCCATTTCGTTGAGCAAGGAGTAGCTCTTGTCTATTCCATATTTGACTTAAGGAACTTTATCTGTGCTCATTTCAATCTCTGGTTTTATGCAGCACCCCAACTCACCTTTACCCTTAAGCAAGCATAAGTTGGTTTTCTCAATTTGAGACCCTGTTCTGTTCTGTAATTCAGTTCCTGTGTAGCCAAGTTTACATTCCGTGTATTACTGATATCTTATGATGTTTCTTTTTCTGTGTGACTTATTTCAGTTAGAATCATCATACCTGAATCCACTCATTGTGCTGCTAAGGGCCTGATGACATAGATTTCATTGCTGAGTGATATTGCTTTGTAAGTAAATACCACAACTTCTTTATCCATTTTTCACTTTCTGCGATGTTGAACTTGTACTGTAAACGAGGTTCTTGTAAACAGAGGCGTCCCAAACTTTGGGGTGGCTGTGTCTTTTTGATTTTAATTTCCCTAAGCTATAGGACCATAAGTGGAAGTGCCCTAGGCTCTGTTGCTTTGTTTTTTAGATGTTTTAGGAAACACCATACACTTCTCCCGAGTGTCTGTTGGCAATTTACATCCCGCCCATCAGCATAACAAGGCTCCCAGTTCTCCATGGCCTGTCCTGCCTTTCTGGATTTTTACACTTTTTTCAGATGGCCCTTTTGACCGGGGGGAAGTGAGACTTCATTGTAGTGCAGATTTCCTTTGCAAGCTTGCTTGGTTGGGCAAAAAGGGCGTATGCGTTTTTTCCTGAATATATTCAGGAAAAAACGCATACACCCTTTTTGGCCAAGTGCATCATTGTGGACGTTCTGCCTCTTTTCCTATGCTTTCAATGCAATTCCAGTCTACCTCCTGAAATCGGTTTCCTGCAATTCTGCCCCGCTTTCAAGTCCTCTTGGCAGCCTTACTTCAGTCTATTTTTGGACGATAGCTGTCATTTATAACTCTGCAGGTTTGTGAATTACAGTGCCCCTGAGCTCCTTTCTTCAACTCGCTTTCTTGTGACCTGGCCGCAACACCGCAGGATGGCTTCAGGCCCTAATCTGGTTCCGGCATGGCACGCTGAGCCTTTGGTTATTTCCTCTTCCTGGTGGGAAATGAGAGTTAAATTTGCCCGTCCAGACACCTCCAGCTAGTCTCTCATTGGTTCTCGCTATTCCTGTTCATCTTCCGCAGAAATTGCAAACTGGGCCAAACAGGAGGTTAAAGGCGCTGACTCTCCAAGTGGGAAGAGTGTTAGTAAAGCGTCTGGAATGTTGCACCCGAGTACCAGGGGAGGAAAACTGAGACATATTTGAACACGTCTCCCGATCACATGGTTGATCATACTCTAGGTACCATATGCATGTTTTAGCTGAAGGAAGAATACCTTAAACCTGGGTAGTTGAAACCCGTGGAATGGGTACCATGCAATATGACTTCAAAGGGTCTTCATTTGCTCACCGAACCTCTCCAATCCTATCACTGCTGCGTTTATGCCCCTGTACACATGCTTGATTCTCTTTCGGAGACATAGCAATCCATAGGTTTTAAGATACTTACTAGTCAGGTACATTCTTAGGCGTTTAATATGCGGTGTTGAGTCCATTTCGTTGAGCAAGGAGTAGCTCTTGTCTATTCCATATTTGACTTAAGGAACTTTATCTGTGCTCATTTCAATCTCTGGTTTTATGCAGCACCCCAACTCACCTTTCCCCTTAAGCAAGCATAAGTTGGTTTTCTAAATTTGAGACCCTGTTCTGTTCTGTAATTCAGTTCCTGTGTAGCCAAGTTTACATTCCGTGTATTACTGATATCTTATGATGTTTCTTTTTCTGTGTGACTTATTTCAGTTAGAATCATCATACCTGAATCCACTCATTGTGATGCTAAGGGCCTGATGACATAGATTTCATTGCTGAGTGATATTGCTTTGTAAGTAAATACCACAACTTCTTTATCCATTTTTCACTTTCTGCGATGTTGAACTTGTACTGTAAACGATGTTCTTGTAAACAGAGGCGTCCCAAACTTTGGGGTGGCTGTGTCTTTTTGATTTTAATTTCCCTAAGCTATAGGACCATAAGTGGCAGTGCCCTAGGCTCTGTTGCTTTGTTTTTTAGATGTTTCAGGAAACACCATACACTTCTCCCGAGTGTCTGTTGGCAATTTACATCCCGCCCATCAGCATAACAAGGCTCCCAGTTCTCCATGGCCTGTCCTGCCTTTCTGGATTTTACAGTTTTTTCACATGGCCCTTTTGACCGGGGGGAAGTGAGACTTCATTGTAGTGCAGATTTCCTTTGCAAGCTTGCTTGTTTGGCCAAAAAGGGCGTATTCGTTTTTTCCTGAATATATTCAGGAAAAAACGCATACGCCCTTTTTGGCCAAGTGCATCATTGTGGACGTTCTGCCTCTTTTCCTATGCTTTCAATGCAATTCCAGTCTACCTCCTGAAATCGGTTTCCTGCAATTCTGCCCCGCTTTCAAGTCCTCTTGGCAGCCTTACTTCAGTCTATTTTTGGACGATAGCTGTCATTTATAACTCTGCAGGTTTGTGAATTACAGTGCCCCTGAGCTCCTTTCTTCAACTCGCTTTCTTGTGACCTGGCCGCAACACCGCAGGATGGCTTCAGGCCCTAATCTGGTTCCGGCCCGGCCTGCTGAGCCTTTGGTTAATTCCTCTTCCTGGTGGGAAATGAGAGTTAAATTTGCCCGTCCAGACACCTCCAGCTAGCCTCTCATTGGTTCTCGCTATTCCTGTTCATCTTCCGCAGAAATTGCAAACTGGGCCAAACAGGAGGTTAAAGGCGCTGACTCTCCAAGTGGGGAGAGTGTTAGTAAAGCGTCTGGAATGTTGCACCCGAGTACCAGGGGAGGAAAACTGAGACATATTTGAACACATCTCCCGTTCACATGGTTGATCATACTTGGGTTCCACATGCATGTTTTAGCTGAAGGAAGAATACCTTAAACCTGGAGAGTTGAGACCCGTGTAATGGGTACCATGCAATATGACTTCAAAGGGTCTTCATTTGCTCACCGAACCTCTCCAATCCTATCACTGCTGCGTTTATGCCCCTGTACACATGCTTGATTCTCTTTCGGAGACATAGCAATCCATAGGTTGTACGATACTTACTAGTCAGGTACATTCTTAGGCGTTTAATATGCGGTGTTGAGTCCATTTCGTTGAGCAAGGAGTAGCTCTTGTCTATTCCATATTTGACTTAAGGAACTTTATCTGTGCTCATTTCAATCTCTGGTTTTATGCAGCACCCCAACTCACCTTTACCCTTAAGCAAGCATAAGTTGTTTTTCTAAATTTGAGACCCTGTTCTGTTCTGTAATTCAGTTCCTGTGTAGCCAAGTTTCCATTCCGTGTATTACTGATATCTTATGATGTTTCTTTTTCTGTGTGACTTATTTCAGTTAGAATCATCATACCTGAATCCACTCATTGTGATGCTAAGGGCCTGATGACATAGATTTCATTGCTGAGTGATATTGCTTTGTAAGTAAATACCACAACTTCTTTATCCATTTTTCACTTTCTGCGATGTTGAACTTGTACTGTAAACGAGGTTCTTGTAAACAGAGGCGTCCCAAACTTTGGGGTGGCTGTGTCTTTTTGATTTTAATTTCCCTAAGCTATAGGACCATAAGTGGCAGTGCCCTAGGCTCTGTTGCTTTGTTTTTTAGATGTTTCAGGAAACACCATACACTTCTCCCGAGTGTCTGTTGGCAATTTACATCCCGCCCATCAGCATAACAAGGCTCCCAGTTCTCCATGGCCTGTCCTGCCTTTCTGGATTTTACACTTTTTTCAGATGGCCCTTTTGACCGGGGGGAAGTGAGACTTCATTGTAGTGCAGATTTCCTTTGCAAGCTTGCTTGGTTGGCCAAAAAGGGCGTATGCGTTTTTTCCTGAATATATTCAGGAAAAAACGCATACGCCCTTTTTGGCCAAGTGCATCATTGTGGACGTTCTGCCTCTTTTCCTATGCTTTCAATGCAATTCCAGTCTACCTCCTGAAATCGGTTTCCTGCAATTCTGCCCCGCTTTCAAGTCCTCTTGGCAGCCTTACTTCAGTCTATTTTTGGACGATAGCTGTCATTTATAACTCTGCAGGTTTGTGAATTACAGTGCCCCTGAGCTCCTTTCTTCAACTCGCTTTCTTGTGACCTGGCCGCAACACCGCAGGATGGCTTCAGGCCCTAATCTGGTTCCGGCCCGGCCTGCTGAGCCTTTGGTTATTTCCTCTTCCTGGTGGGAAATGAGAGTTAAATTTGCCCGTCCAGACACCTCCAGCTAGCCTCTCATTGGTTCTCGCTATTCCTGTTCATCTTCCGCAGAAATTGCAAACTGGGCCAAACAGGAGGTTAAAGGCGCTGACTCTCCAAGTGGGGAGAGTGTTAGTAAAGCGTCTGGAATGTTGCACCCGAGTACCAGGGGAGGAAAACTGAGACATATTTGAACACGTCTCCCGTTCACATGGTTGATCATACTTGGGTTCCACATGCATGTTTTAGCTGAAGGAAGAATACCTTAAACCTGGAGAGTTGAGACCCGTGTAATGGGTACCATGCAATATGACTTCAAAGGGTCTTCATTTGCTCACCGAACCTCTCCAATCCTATCACTGCTGCGTTTATGCCCCTGTACACATGCTTTATTCTCTTTCGGAGACATAGCAATCCATAGGTTTTAAGATACTTACTAGTCAGGTACATTCTTAGGCGTTTAATATGCGGTGTTGAGTCCATTTCGTTGAGCAAGGAGTAGCTCTTGTCTATTCCATATTTGACTTAAGGAACTTTATCTGTGCTCATTTCAATCTCTGGTTTTATGCAGCACCCCAACTCACCTTTACCCTTAAGCAAGCATAAGTTGTTTTTCTAAATTTGAGACCCTGTTCTGTTCTGTAATTCAGTTCCTGTGTAGCCAAGTTTACATTCCGTGTATTACTGATATCTTATGATGTTTCTTTTTCTGTGTGACTTATTTCAGTTAGAATCATCATACCTGAATCCACTCATTGTCATGCTAAGGGCCTGATGACATAGATTTCATTGCTGAGTGATATTGCTTTGTAAGTAAATACCACAACTTCTTTATCCATTTTTCACTTTCTGCGATGTTGTACTTGTACTGTAAACGAGGTTCTTGTAAACAGAGGCGTCCCAAACTTTGGGGTGGCTGTGTATTTTTGATTTTAATTTCCCTAAGCTATAGGACCATAAGTGGCAGTGCCCTAGGCTCTGTTGCTTTGTTTTTTAGATGTTTCAGGAAACACCATACATTTCTCCCGAGTGTCTGTTGACAATTTACATCCCGCCCATCAGCATAACAAGGCTCCCAGTTCTCCATGGCCTGTCCTGCCTTTCTGGATTTTACACTTTTTTCAGATGGCCCTTTTGACCGGGGGGAAGTGAGACTTCATTGTAGTGCAGATTTCCTTTGCAAGCTTGCTTGGTTGGCCAAAAAGGGCGTATGCGTTTTTTCCTGAATATATTCAGGAAAAAACGCATACGCACTTTTTGGCCAAGTGCATCATTGTGGACGTTCTGCCTCTTTTCCTATGCTTTCAATGCAATTCCAGTCTACCTCCTGAAATCGGTTTCCTGCAATTCTGCCCCGCTTTCAAGTCCTCTTGGCAGCCTTACTTCAGTCTATTTTTGGACGATAGCTGTCATTTATAACTCTGCAGGTTTGTGAATTACAGTGCCCCTGAGCTCCTTTCTTCAACTCGCTTTCTTTTCAGCTGGCCGCAACACCGCAGGATGGCTTCAGGCCCTAATCTGGTTCAGGCCCGGCACGCTGAGCCTTTGGTTAATTCCTCTTCCTGGTGGGAAATGAGAGTTAAATTTGCCCGTCCAGACACCTCCAGCTAGCCTCTCATTGGTTCTCGCTATTCCTGTTCATCTTCCGCAGAAATTGCAAACTGGGCCAAACAGGAGGTTAAAGGGACTGACTCTCCAAGTGGGGAGAGTGTTAGTAAAGCGTCTGGAATGTTGCACCCGAGTACCAGGGGAGGAAAACTGAGACATATTTGAACACGTCTCCCGATCACATGGTTGATCATACTCTAGGTTCCATATGCATGTTTTAGCTGAAGGAAGAATACCTTAAACCTGGGTAGTTGAAACCCGTGGAATGGGTACCATGCAATATGACTTCAAAGGGTCTTCATTTGCTCACCGAATCTCTCCAATCCTATCACTGCTGCGTTTATGCCCCTGTACACATGCTTGATTCTCTTTTGGAGACATAGCAATCCATAGGTTTTAAGATACTTACAAGTCAGGTACATTCTTAGGCGTTTAATATGCGGTGTTGAGTCCATTTCGTTGAGCAAGGAGTAACTCTTGTCTATTCCATATTTGGCTTAAGGAACTTTATCTGTGCTCATTTCAATCTCTGGTTTTATGCAGCACCCCAACTCACCTTTACCCTTAAGCAAGCATAAGTTGTTTTTCTAAATTTGAGACCCTGTTCTGTTCTGTAATTCAGTTCCTGTGTAGCCAAGTTTCCATTCCGTGTATTACTGATATCTTATGATGTTTCTTTTTCTGTGTGACTTATTTCAGTTAGAATCATCATACCTGAATCCACTCATTGTGCTGATAAGGTCCTGATGACATAGATTTCATTGCTGAGTGATATTGCATTGTAAGTGAATACCACAACTTCTTTATCCATTTTTCACTTTCTGCGATGTTGAACTTGTACTGTAAACGAGGTTCTTGTAAACAGAGGCGTCCCAAACATTGGGGTGGCTGTGTCTTTTTGATTTTAATTTCCCTAAGCTATAGGACCATAAGTGGAAGTGCCCTAGGCTCTGTTGCTTTGTTTTTTAGATGTTTCAGGAAACACCATACACTTCTCCCGAGTGGTTGTTGGCAATTTACATCCCGCCCATCAGCATAACAAGGCTCCCAGTTCTCCATGGTCTGTCCTGCCTTTCTGGATTTTACACTTTTTTCAGATGGCCCTTTTGACCGGGGGGAAGTGAGACTTCATTGTAGTGCAGATTTCCTTTGCAAGCTTGCTTGGTTGGCCAAAAAGGGCGTATGCGTTTTTTCCTGAATATATTCAGGAAAAAACGCATACGCCCTTTTTGGCCAAGTGCATCATTGTGGACGTTCTGCCTCTTTTCCTATGCTTTCAATGCAATTCCAGTCTACCTCCTGAAATCGGTTTCCTGCAATTCTGCCCCGCTTTCAAGTCCTCTTGGCAGCCTTACTTCAGTCTATTTTTGGACGATAGCTGTCATTTATAACTCTGCAGGTTTGTGAATTACAGTGCCCCTGAGCTCCTTTCTTCAACTCGCTTTCTTGTGACCTGGCCGCAACACCGCAGGATGGCTTCAGGCCCTAATCTGGTTCCGGCACGGCACGCTGAGCCTTTGGTTATTTCCTCTTCCTGGTGGGAAATGAGAGTTAAATTTGCCCGTCCAGACACCTCCAGCTAGTCTCTCATTGGTTCTCGCTATTCCTGTTCATCTTCCGCAGAAATTGCAAACTGGGTCAAACAGGAGGTTAAAGGCGCTGACTCTCCAAGTGGGGAGAGTGTTAGTAAAGCGTCTGGAATGTTGCACCCGAGTACCAGGGGAGGAAAACTGAGACATATTTGAACACGTCTCCCGTTCACATGGTTGATCATACTTGTGTTCCACATGCATGTTTTAGCTGAAGGAAGAATACCTTAAACCTGGAGAGTTAAGACCCGTGTAATGGGTACCATGCAATATGACTTCAAAGGGTCTTCATTTGCTCACCGAACCTCTCCAATCCTATCACTGCTGCGTTTTTGCCCCTGTACACATGCTTGATTCTCTTTCGGAGACATAGCAATCCATAGGTTTTAAGATACTTACTAGTCAGGTACATTCTTAGGCGTTTAATATGCGGTGTTGAGTCCATTTCGTTGAGCAAGGAGTAGCTCTTGTCTATTCCATATTTGACTTAAGGAACTTTATCTGTGCTCATTTCAATCTCTGGTTTTATGCAGCACCCCAACTCACCTTTACCCTTAAGCAAGCATAAGTTGGTTTTCTAAATTTGAGACCCTGTTCTGTTCTGTAATTCAGTTCCTGTGTAGCCAAGTTTACATTCCGTGTATTACTGATATCTTATGATGTTTCTTTTTCTGTGTGACTTACTTCAGTTAGAATCATCATACATGAATCCACTCATTGTGCTGCTAAGGGCCTGATGACACAGATTTCATTGCTGAGTGATATTGCTTTGTAAGTAAATACCACAACTTCTTTATCCATTTTTCACTTTCTGCGATGTTGAACTTGTACTGTAAACGAGGTTCTTGTAAACAGAGCCGTTCCAAACTTTGGGGTGGCTGTGTCTTTTTGATTTTAGTTTCCCTAAGCTATAGGAACATAAGTGGAAGTGCCCTAGGTTCTGTTGCTTTGTTTTTTAGATGTTTCAGGAAACACCATACACTTCTCCCGAGTGGTTGTTGGCAATTTACATCCCGCCCATCAGCATAACAAGGCTCCCAGTTCTCCATGGACTGTCCTGCCTTTCTGGATTTTACACTTTTTTCAGATGGCCCTTTTGACCGGGGGGAAGTGAGACTTCATTGTAGTGCAGATTTCCTTTGCAAGCTTGCTTGGTTGGCCAAAAAGTGCGTATGCGTTTTTTCCTGAATATATTCAGGAAAAAACGCATACGCCCTTTTTGGCCAAGTGCATCATTGTGGACGTTCTGCCTCTTTTCCTATGCTTTCAATGCAATTCCAGTCTACCTCCTGAAATCGGTTTCCTGCAATTCTGCCCCGCTTTCAGGTCCTCTTGGCAGCCTTACTTCAGTCTATTTTTGGACGATAGCTGTCATTTATAACTCTGCAGGTTTGTGAATTACAGTGCCCCTGAGCTCCTTTCTTCAACTCGCTTTCTTGTGACCTGTCCGCAACACCGCAGGATGGCTTCAGGCCCTAATCTGGTTCAGGCCCGGCACGCTGAGCCTTTGGTTAATTCCTCTTCCTGGTGGGAAATGAGAGTTAAATTTGCCCGTCCAGACACCTCCAGCTAGCCTCTCATTGGTTCTCGCTATTCCTGTTCATCTTACGCAGAAATTGCAAACTGGGCCAAACAGGAGGTTAAAGGGACTGACTCTCCAAGTGGGGAGAGTGTTAGTAAAGCATCTGGAATGTTGCACCCGAGTACCAGGGGAGGAAAACTGAGACATATTTGAACACGTCTCCCGATCACATGGTTGATCATACTCTAGGTTCCATATGCATGTTTTAGCTGAAGGAAGAATACCTTAAACCTGGGTAGTTGAAACCCGTGGAATGGGTACCATGCAATATGACTTCAAAGGGTCTTCATTTGCTCACCGAACCTCTCCAATCCTATCACTGCTGCGTTTATGCCCCTGTACACATGCTTGATTCTCTTTCGGAGACATAGCAATCCATAGGTTTTAAGATACTTAGAAGTCAGGTACATTCTTAGGCGTTTAATATGCGGTGTTGAGTCCATTTCGTTGAGCAAGGAGTAGCTCTTGTCTATTCCATATTTGGCTTAAGGAACTTTATCTGTGCTCATTTCAATCTCTGGTTTTATGCAGCACCCCAACTCACCTTTACCCTTAAGCAAGCATAAGTTGTTTTTCTAAATTTGAGACCCTGTTCTGTTCTGTAATTCAGTTCCTGTGTAGCCAAGTTTCCATTCCGTGTATTACTGATATCTTATGATGTTTCTTTTTCTGTGTGACTTATTTCAGTTAGAATCATCATACCTGAATCCACTCATTGTGCTGCTAAGGGCCTGATGACATAGATTTCATTGCTGAGTGATATTGCTTTGTAAGTGAATACCACAACTTCTTTATCCATTTTTCACTTTCTGCGATGTTGAACTTGTACTGTAAACGAGGTTCTTGTAAACAGAGCCGTTCCAAACTTTGGGGTGGCTGTGTCTTTTTGATTTTAATTTCCCTAAGCTATAGGACCATAAGTGGAAGTGCCCTAGGCTCTGTTGCTTTGTTTTTTAGATGTTTCAGGAAACACCATACACTTCTCACAAGTGTCTGTTGGCAATTTACATCCCGCCCATCAGCATAACAAGGCTCCCAGTTCTCAATGGCCTGTTGCCTCTCTGGATTTTACACTTTTTTCAGATGGCCCTTTTGACCGGGGGGAAGTGAGACTTCATTGTAGTGCAGATTTCCTTTGCAAGCTTGCTTGGTTGGCCAAAAAGGGCGTATGCGTTTTTTCCTGAATATATTCAGGAAAAAACGCATACGCCCTTTTTGGCCAAGTGCATCATTGTGGACGTTCTGCCTCTTTTCCTATGCTTTCAATGCAATTCCAGTCTACCTCCTGAAATTGGTTTCCTGCAATTCTGCCCCGCTTTCAAGTCCTCTTGGCAGCCTTACTTCAGTCTATTTTTGGACGATAGCTGTCATTTATAACTCTGCAGGTTTGTGAATTACAGTGCTCCTGAGCTCCTTTCTTCAACTCGCTTTCTTGCGACCTGGCCGCAACACCGCAGGATGGCTTCAGGCCCTAATCTGGTTCCGGCCCGGCCTGCTGAGCCTTTGGTTAATTCCTCTTCCTGGTGGGAAATGAGAGTTAAATTTGCCCGTCCAGACACCTCCAGCTAGCCTCTCATTGGTTCTCGCTATTCCTGTTCATCTTCCGCAGAAATTGCAAACTGGGCCAAACAGGAGGTTAAAGGGACTGACTCTCCAAGTGTGGAGAGTGTTAGTAAAGCGTCTGGAATGTTGCACCCGAGTACCAGGGGAGGAAAACTGAGACATATTTGAACACGTCTCCCGATCACATGGTTGATCATACTCTAGGTTCCACATGCATGTTTTAGCTGAAGGAAGAATACCTTAAACCTGGGTAGTTGAAACCCGTGGAATGGGTACCATGCAATATGACTTCAAAGGGTCTTCATTTGCTCACCGAACCTCTCCAATCCTATCACTGCTGCGTTTATGCCCCTGTACACATGCTTGATTCTCTTTCGGAGACATAGCAATCCATAGGTTTTAAGATACTTACTAGTCAGGTACATTCTTAGCCGTTTAATATGGGGTGTTGAGTCCATTTCGTTGAGCAAGGAGTAGCTCTTGTCTATTCCATATTTGGCTTAAGGAACTTTATCTGTGCTCATTTCAATCTCTGGTTTTATGCAGCACCCCAACTCACCTTTCCCCTTAAGCAAGCATAAGTTGGTTTTCTAAATTTGAGACCCTGTTCTGTTTTGAAATGCAGTTCCTGTGTAGCCAAGTTTACATTCCGTGTATTAGTGATATCTTATGATGTTTCTTTTTCTGTGTGACTTATTTCAGTTAGAATCATCGTACCTGAATCCACTCATTATGCTGCTACGTGCCTGATGACATAGATTTCATTGCTGAGTGATACTGCATTGTACGTAAGTACCACAAGTTCTTTATCCATTTTTCACTTTCTGTGATATTGAACTTGTACAGTAAACGAGGTTCTTGTAAACGGAGGCGTCCCAAACTTTGGGGTGGCTGTGTCTTTTTGATTTTAATTTCCCTAAGCTATAGGACCATAAGTGGAAGTGCCCTAGGCTCTGTTGCTTTGTTTTTTAGATGTTTCAGGAAACACCATACACTTCTCCCGAGTGGTTGTTGGCAATTTACATCCCGCCCATCAGCATAACAAGGCTCCCAGTTCTCCATGGCCTGTCCTGCCTTTCTGGATTTTACACTTTTTTCAGATGGCCCTTTTGACCGGGGGGAAGTGAGACTTCATTGTAGTGCAGATTTCCTTTGCAAGCTTGCTTGGTTGGCCAAAAAGGGCGTATGCGTTTTTTCCTGAATATATTCAGGAAAAAACGCATACGCCCTTTTTGGCCAAGTGCATCATTGTGGACGTTCTGCCTCTTTTCCTATGCTTTCAATGCAATTCCAGTCTACCTCCTGAAATCGGTTTCCTGCAATTCTGCCCCGCTTTCAAGTCCTCTTGGCAGCCTTACTTCAGTCTATTTTTGGACGATAGCTGTCATTTATAACTCTGCAGGTTTGTGAATTACAGTGCCCCTGAGCTCCTTTCTTCAACTTGCTTTCTTGTGACCTGGCCGCAACACCGCAGGATGGCTTCAGGCCCTAATCTGGTTCCGGCACGGCACGCTGAGCCTTTGGTTATTTCCTCTTCCTGGTGGGAAATGAGAGTTAAATTTGCCCGTCCAGACACCTCCAGCTAGTCTCTCATTGGTTCTCGCTATTCCTGTTCATCTTCCACAGAAATTGCAAACTGGGCCAAACAGGAGGTTAAAGGCGCTGACTCTCCAAGTGGGGAGAGTGTTAGTAAAGCGTCTGGAATGTTGCACCCGAGTACCAGGGGAGGAAAACTGAGACATATTTGAACACGTCTCCCGTTCACATGGTTGATCATACTTGGGTTCCACATGCATGTTTTAGCTGAAGGAAGAATACCTTAAACCTGGAGAGTTAAGACCCGTGTAATGGGTACCATGCAATATGACTTCAAAGGGTCTTCATTTGCTCACCGAACCTCTCCAATCCTATCACTGCTGCGTTTATGCCCCTGTACACATGCTTGATTCTCTTTCGGAGACATAGCAATCCATAGGTTTTAAGATACTTACTAGTCAGGTACATTCTTAGGCGTTTAATATGCGGTGTTGAGTCCATTTCGTTGAGCAAGGAGTAGCTCTTGTCTATTCCATATTTGACTTAAGGAACTTTATCTGTGCTCATTTCAATCTCTGGTTTTATGCAGCACCCCAACTCACCTTTACCCTTAAGCAAGCATAAGTTGGTTTTCTAAATTTGAGACCCTGTTCTGTTCTGTAATTCAGTTCCTGTGTAGCCAAGTTTACATTCCGTGTATTACTGATATCTTATGATGTTTCTTTTTCTGTGTGACTTATTTCAGATAGAATCATCATACCTGAATCCACTCATTGTGCTGCTAAGTGCCTGATGACACAGATTTCATTGCTGAGTGATATTGCTTTGTAAGTAAATACCACAACTTCTTTATCCATTTTTCACTTTCTGCGATGTTGAACTTGTACTGTAAACGAGGTTCTTGTAAACAGAGCCGTTCCAAACTTTGGGGTGGCTGTGTCTTTTTGATTTTAATTTCCCTAAGCTATAGGACCATAAGTGGAAGTGCCCTAGGTTCTGTTGCTTTGTTTTTTAGATGTTTCAGGAAACACCATACACTTCTCCCAAGTGGTTGTTGGCAATTTACATCCCGCCCATCAGCATAACAAGGCTCCCAGTTCTCCATGGCCTGTCCTGCCTTTCTGGATTTTACACTTTTTTCAGATGGCCCTTTTGACCGGGGGGAAGTGAGACTTCATTGTAGTGCACATTTCCTTTGCAAGCTTGCTTGGTTGGCCAAAAAGGGCGTATGCGTTTTTTCCTGAATATATTCAGGAAAAAACGCATACGCCCTTTTTGGCCAAGTGCATCATTGTGGACGTTCTGCCTCTTTTCCTATGCTTTCAATGCAATTCCAGTCTACCTCCTGAAATCGGTTTCCTGCAATTCTGCCCCGCTTTCAAGTCCTCTTGGCAGCCTTACTTCAGTCTATTTTTGGACGATAGCTGTCATTTATAACTCTGCAGGTTTGTGAATTACAGTGCCCCTGAGCTCCTTTCTTCAACTCGCTTTCTTGTGACCTGGCCGCAACACCGCAGGATGGCTTCAGGCCCCAATCTGTTTCCGGCACGGCACGCTGAGCCTTTGGTTATTTCCTCTTCCTGGTGGGAAATGAGAGTTAAATTTGCCCGTCCAGACACCTCCAGCTAGTCTCTCATTGGTTCTCGCTATTCCTGTTCATCTTCCGCAGAAATTGCAAACTGGGTCAAACAGGAGGTTAAAGGCGCTGACTCTCCAAGTGGGGAGAGTGTTAGTAAAGCATCTGGAATGTTGCACCCGAGTACCAGGGGAGGAAAACTGAGACATATTTGAACACGTCTCCCATTCACATGGTTGATCATACTTGTGTTCCACATGCATCTTTTAGCTGAAGGAAGAATACCTTAAACCTGGAGAGTTAAGACCCGTGTAATGGGTACCATGCAATATGACTTCAAAGGGTCTTCATTTGCACACCGAACCTCTCCAATCCTATCACTGCTGCGTTTATGCCCCTGTACACATGCTTGATTCTCTTTCGGAGACATAGCAATCCATAGGTTTTAAGATACTTACAAGTCAGGTACATTCTTAGGCGTTTAATATGCGGTGTTGAGTCCATTTCGTTGAGCAAGGAGTAGCTCTTGTCTATTCCATATTTGGCTTAAGGAACTTTATCTGTGCTCATTTCAATCTCTGGTTTTATGCAGCACCCCAACTCACCTTTACCCTTAAGCAAGCATAAGTTGTTTTTCTAAATTTGAGACCCTGTTCTGTTCTGTAATTCAGTTCCTGTGTAGCCAAGTTTCCATTCCGTGTATTACTGATATCTTATGATGTTTCTTTTTCTGTGTGACTTATTTCAGTTAGAATCATCATACCTGAATCCACTCATTGTGCTGCTAAGGGCCTGATGACATAGATTTCATTGCTGAGTGATATTGCTTTGTAAGTGAATACCACAACTTCTTTATCCATTTTTCACTTTCTGCGATGTTGAACTTGTACTGTAAACGAGGTTCTTGTAAACAGAGCCGTTCCAAACTTTGGGGTGGCTGTGTCTTTTTGATTTTAATTTCCCTAAGCTATAGGACCATAAGTGGAAGTGCCCTAGGCTCTGTTGCTTTGTTTTTTAGATGTTTCAGGAAACACCATACACTTCTCCCAAGTGTCTGTTGGCAATTTACATCCCGCCCATCAGCATAACAAGGCTCCCAGTTCTCAATGGCCTGTTGCCTCTCTGGATTTTACACTTTTTTCAGATGGCCCTTTTGACCGGGGGGAAGTGAGACTTCATTGTAGTGCAGATTTCCTTTGCAAGCTTGCTTGGTTGGCCAAAAAGGGCGTATGCGTTTTTTCCTGAATATATTCAGGAAAAAACGCATACGCCCTTTTTGGCCAAGTGCATCATTGTGGACGTTCTGCCTCTTTTCCTATGCTTTCAATGCAATTCCAGTCTACCTCCTGAAATCGGTTTCCTGCAATTCTGCCCCGCTTTCAAGTCCTCTTGGCAGCCTTACTTCAGTCTATTTTTGGACGATAGCTGTCATTTATAACTCTGCAGGTTTGTGAATTACAGTGCCCCTGAGCTCCTTTCTTCAACTCGCTTTCTTGTGACCTGGCCGCAACACCGCAGGATGGCTTCAGGCCCTAATCTGGTTCCGGCCCGGCACGCTGAGCCTTTGGTTAATTCCTCTTCCTGGTGGGAAATGAGAGTTAAATTTGCCCGTCCAGACACCTCCAGCTAGCCTCTCATTGGTTCTCGCTATTCCTGTTCATCTTCCGCAGAAATTGCAAACTGGGCCAAACAGGAGGTTAAAGGGACTGACTCTCCAAGTGGGGAGAGTGTTAGTAAAGCATCTGGAATGTTGCACCCGAGTACCAGGGGAGGAAAACTGAGACATATTTGAACACGTCTCCCGATCACATGGTTGATCATATTCTAGGTTCCATATGCATGTTTTAGCTGAAGGAAGAATACCTTAAACCTGGGTAGTTGAAACCCGTGGAATGGGTAACATGCAATATGACTTCAAAGGGTCTTCATTTGCTCACCGAACCTCTCCAATCCTATCACTGCTGCGTTTATGCCCCTGTACACATGCTTGATTCTCTTTCGGAGACATAGCAATCCATAGGTTTTAAGATACTTACAAGTCAGGTACATTCTTAGGCGTTTAATATGCGGTGTTGAGTCCATTTCGTTGAGCAAGGAGTAGCTCTTGTCTATTCCATATTTGGCTTAAGGAACTTTATCTGTGCTCATTTCAATCTCTGGTTTTATGCAGCACCCCAACTCACCTTTACCCTTAAGCAAGCATAAGTTGGTTTTCTAAATTTGAGACCCTGTTCTGTTCTGTAATTCAGTTCCTGTGTAGCCAAGTTTACATTCCGTGTATTACTGATATCTTATGATGTTTCTTTTTCTGTGTGACTTACTTCAGTTAGAATCATCATACATGAATCCACTCATTGTGCTGCTAAGGGCCTGATGACACAGATTTCATTGCTGAGTGATATTGCTTTGTAAGTAAATACCACAACTTCTTTATCCATTTTTCACTTTCTGCGATGTTGAACTTGTACTGTAAACGAGGTTCTTGTAAACAGAGCCGTTCCAAACTTTGGGGTGGCTGTGTCTTTTTGATTTTAGTTTCCCTAAGCTATAGGACCATAAGTGGAAGTGCCCTAGGTTCTGTTGCTTTGTTTTTTAGATGTTTCAGGAAACACCATACACTTCTCCCGAGTGGTTGTTGGCAATTTACATCCCGCCCATCAGCATAACAAGGCTCCCAGTTCTCCATGGACTGTCCTGCCTTTCTGGATTTTACACTTTTTTCAGATGGCCCTTTTGACCGGGGGGAAGTGAGACTTCATTGTAGTGCAGATTTCCTTTGCAAGCTTGCTTGGTTGGCCAAAAAGTGCGTATGCGTTTTTTCCTGAATATATTCAGGAAAAAACGCATACGCCCTTTTTGGCCAAGTGCATCATTGTGGACGTTCTGCCTCTTTTCCTATGCTTTCAATGCAATTCCAGTCTACCTCCTGAAATCGGTTTCCTGCAATTCTGCCCCGCTTTCAGGTCCTCTTGGCAGCCTTACTTCAGTCTATTTTTGGACGATAGCTGTCATTTATAACTCTGCAGGTTTGTGAATTACAGTGCCCCTGAGCTCCTTTCTTCAACTCGCTTTCTTGTGACCTGGCCGCAACACCGCAGGATGGCTTCAGGCCCTAATCTGGTTCAGGCCCGGCACGCTGAGCCTTTGGTTAATTCCTCTTCCTGGTGGGAAATGAGAGTTAAATTTGCCCGTCCAGACACCTCCAGCTAGCCTCTCATTGGTTCTCGCTATTCCTGTTCATCTTACGCAGAAATTGCAAACTGGGCCAAACAGGAGGTTAAAGGGACTGACTCTCCAAGTGGGGAGAGTGTTAGTAAAGCATCTGGAATGTTGCACCCGAGTACCAGGGGAGGAAAACTGAGACATATTTGAACACGTCTCCCGATCACATGGTTGATCATACTCTAGGTTCCATATGCATGTTTTAGCTGAAGGAAGAATACCTTAAACCTGGGTAGTTGAAACCCGTGGAATGGGTACCATGCAATATGACTTCAAAGGGTCTTCATTTGCTCACCGAACCTCTCCAATCCTATCACTGCTGCGTTTATGCCCCTGTACACATGCTTGATTCTCTTTCGGAGACATAGCAATCCATAGGTTTTAAGATACTTAGAAGTCAGGTACATTCTTAGGCGTTTAATATGCGGTGTTGAGTCCATTTCGTTGAGCAAGGAGTAGCTCTTGTCTATTCCATATTTGGCTTAAGGAACTTTATCTGTGCTCATTTCAATCTCTGGTTTTATGCAGCACCCCAACTCACCTTTACCCTTAAGCAAGCATAAGTTGTTTTTCTAAATTTGAGACCCTGTTCTGTTCTGTAATTCAGTTCCTGTGTAGCCAAGTTTCCATTCCGTGTATTACTGATATCTTATGATGTTTCTTTTTCTGTGTGACTTATTTCAGTTAGAATCATCATACCTGAATCCACTCATTGTGCTGCTAAGGGCCTGTTGACATAGATTTCATTGCTGAGTGATATTGCTTTGTAAGTGAATACCACAACTTCTTTATCCATTTTTCACTTTCTGCGATGTTGAACTTGTACTGTAAACGAGGTTCTTGTAAACAGAGCCGTTCCAAACTTTGGGGTGGCTGTGTCTTTTTGATTTTAATTTCCCTAAGCTATAGGACCATAAGTGGAAGTGCCCTAGGCTCTGTTGCTTTGTTTTTTAGATGTTTCAGGAAACACCATACACTTCTCCCAAGTGTCTGTTGGCAATTTACATCCCGCCCATCAGCATAACAAGGCTCCCAGTTCTCAATGGCCTGTTGCCTCTCTGGATTTTACACTTTTTTCAGATGGCCCTTTTGACCGGGGGGAAGTGAGACTTCATTGTAGTGCAGATTTCCTTTGCAAGCTTGCTTGGTTGGCCAAAAAGTGCGTATGCGTTTTTTCCTGAATATATTCAGGAAAAAACGCATACGCCCTTTTTGGCCAAGTGCATCATTGTGGACGTTCTGCCTCTTTTCCTATGCTTTCAATGCAATTCCAGTCTACCTCCTGAAATTGGTTTCCTGCAATTCTGCCCCGCTTTCAAGTCCTCTTGGCAGCCTTACTTCAGTCTATTTTTGGACGATAGCTGTCATTTATAACTCTGCAGGTTTGTGAATTACAGTGCTCCTGAGCTCCTTTCTTCAACTCGCTTTCTTGTGACCTGGCCGCAACACCGCAGGATGGCTTCAGGCCCTAATCTGGTTCCGGCCCGGCCTGCTGAGCCTTTGGTTAATTCCTCTTCCTGGTGGGAAATGAGAGTTAAATTTGCCCGTCCAGACACCTCCAGCTAGCCTCTCATTGGTTCTCGCTATTCCTGTTCATCTTCCGCAGAAATTGCAAACTGGGCCAAACAGGAGGTTAAAGGGACTGACTCTCCAAGTGTGGAGAGTGTTAGTAAAGCGTCTGGAATGTTGCACCCGAGTACCAGGGGAGGAAAACTGAGACATATTTGAACACGTCTCCCGATCACATGGTTGATCATACTCTAGGTTCCACATGCATGTTTTAGCTGAAGGAAGAATACCTTAAACCTGGGTAGTTGAAACCCGTGGAATGGGTACCATGCAATATGACTTCAAAGGGTCTTCATTTGCTCACCGAACCTCTCCAATCCTATCACTGCTGCGTTTATGCCCCTGTACACATGCTTGATTCTCTTTCGGAGACATAGCAATCCATAGGTTTTAAGATACTTACTAGTCAGGTACATTCTTAGCCGTTTAATATGGGGTGTTGAGTCCATTTCGTTGAGCAAGGAGTAGCTCTTGTCTATTCCATATTTGGCTTAAGGAACTTTATCTGTGCTCATTTCAATCTCTGGTTTTATGCAGCACCCCAACTCACCTTTCCCCTTAAGCAAGCATAAGTTGGTTTTCTAAATTTGAGACCCTGTTCTGTTTTGAAATGCAGTTCCTGTGTAGCCAAGTTTACATTCCGTGTATTAGTGATATCTTATGATGTTTCTTTTTCTGTGTGACTTATTTCAGTTAGAATCATCGTACCTGAATCCACTCATTATGCTGCTACGTGCCTGATGACATAGATTTCATTGCTGAGTGATACTGCATTGTACGTAAGTACCACAAGTTCTTTATCCATTTTTCACTTTCTGTGATATTGAACTTGTACAGTAAACGAGGTTCTTGTAAACGGAGGCGTCCCAAACTTTGGGGTGGCTGTGTCTTTTTGATTTTAATTTCCCTAAGCTATAGGACCATAAGTGGAAGTGCCCTAGGCTCTGTTGCTTTGTTTTTTAGATGTTTCAGGAAACACCATACACTTCTCCCGAGTGGTTGTTGGCAATTTACATCCCGCCCATCAGCATAACAAGGCTCCCAGTTCTCCATGGCCTGTCCTGCCTTTCTGGATTTTACACTTTTTTCAGATGGCCCTTTTGACCGGGGGGAAGTGAGACTTCATTGTAGTGCAGATTTCCTTTGCAAGCTTGCTTGGTTGGCCAAAAAGGGCGTATGCGTTTTTTCCTGAATATATTCAGGAAAAAACGCATATGCCCTTTTTGGCCAAGTGCATCATTGTGGACGTTCTGCCTCTTTTCCTATGCTTTCAATGCAATTCCAGTCTACCTCCTGAAATCGGTTTCCTGCAATTCTGCCCCGCTTTCAAGTCCTCTTGGCAGCCTTACTTCAGTCTATTTTTGGACGATAGCTGTCATTTATAACTCTGCAGGTTTGTGAATTACAGTGCCCCTGAGCTCCTTTCTTCAACTTGCTTTCTTGTGACCTGGCCGCAACACCGCAGGATGGCTTCAGGCCCTAATCTGGTTCCGGCACGGCACGCTGAGCCTTTGCTTATTTCCTCTTCCTGGTGGGAAATGAGAGTTAAATTTGCCCGTCCAGACACCTCCAGCTAGTCTCTCATTGGTTCTCGCTATTCCTGTTCATCTTCCACAGAAATTGCAAACTGGGCCAAACAGGAGGTTAAAGGCGCTGACTCTCCAAGTGGGGAGAGTGTTAGTAAAGCGTCTGGAATGTTGCACCCGAGTACCAGGGGAGGAAAACTGAGACATATTTGAACACGTCTCCCGTTCACATGGTTGATCATACTTGGGTTCCACATGCATGTTTTAGCTGAAGGAAGAATACCTTAAACCTGGAGAGTTAAGACCCGTGTAATGGGTACCATGCAATATGACTTCAAAGGGTCTTCATTTGCTCACCGAACCTCTCCAATCCTATCACTGCTGCGTTTATGCCCCTGTACACATGCTTGATTCTCTTTCGGAGACATAGCAATCCATAGGTTTTAAGATACTTACTAGTCAGGTACATTCTTAGGCGTTTAATATGCGGTGTTGAGTCCATTTCGTTGAGCAAGGAGTAGCTCTTGTCTATTCCATATTTGACTTAAGGAACTTTATCTGTGCTCATTTCAATCTCTGGTTTTATGCAGCACCCCAACTCACCTTTACCCTTAAGCAAGCATAAGTTGGTTTTCTAAATTTGAGACCCTGTTCTGTTCTGTAATTCAGTTCCTGTGTAGCCAAGTTTACATTCCGTGTATTACTGATATCTTATGATGTTTCTTTTTCTGTGTGACTTATTTCAGATAGAATCATCATACCTGAATCCACTCATTGTGCTGCTAAGTGCCTGATGACACAGATTTCATTGCTGAGTGATATTGCTTTGTAAGTAAATACCACAACTTCTTTATCCATTTTTCACTTTCTGCGATGTTGAACTTGTACTGTAAACGAGGTTCTTGTAAACAGAGCCGTTCCAAACTTTGGGGTGGCTGTGTCTTTTTGATTTTAATTTCCCTAAGCTATAGGACCATAAGTGGAAGTGCCCTAGGTTCTGTTGCTTTGTTTTTTAGATGTTTCAGGAAACACCATACACTTCTCCCAAGTGGTTGTTGGCAATTTACATCCCGCCCATCAGCATAACAAGGCTCCCAGTTCTCCATGGCCTGTCCTGCCTTTCTGGATTTTACACTTTTTTCAGATGGCCCTTTTGACCGGGGGGAAGTGAGACTTCATTGTAGTGCACATTTCCTTTGCAAGCTTGCTTGGTTGGCCAAAAAGGGCGTATGCGTTTTTTCCTGAATATATTCAGGAAAAAACGCATACGCCCTTTTTGGCCAAGTGCATCATTGTGGACGTTCTGCCTCTTTTCCTATGCTTTCAATGCAATTCCAGTCTACCTCCTGAAATCGGTTTCCTGCAATTCTGCCCCGCTTTCAAGTCCTCTTGGCAGCCTTACTTCAGTCTATTTTTGGACGATAGCTGTCATTTATAACTCTGCAGGTTTGTGAATTACAGTGCCCCTGAGCTCCTTTCTTCAACTCGCTTTCTTGTGACCTGGCCGCAACACCGCAGGATGGCTTCAGGCCCCAATCTGTTTCCGGCACGGCACGCTGAGCCTTTGGTTATTTCCTCT
The DNA here is from genome assembly GCF_949987515.2 of Delphinus delphis. NCBI lineage: Eukaryota > Metazoa > Chordata > Mammalia > Artiodactyla > Delphinidae > Delphinus > Delphinus delphis. Next base: position 291,562 of record NC_082685.1, on the reverse strand, counting down.
TCCTGGTGGGAAATGAGAGTTAAATTTGCCCGTCCAGACACCTCCAGCTAGTCTCTCATTGGTTCTCGCTATTCCTGTTCATCTTCCGCAGAAATTGCAAACTGGGTCAAACAGGAGGTTAAAGGCGCTGACTCTCCAAGTGGGGAGAGTGTTAGTAAAGCATCTGGAATGTTGCACCCGAGTACCAGGGGAGGAAAACTGAGACATATTTGAACACGTCTCCCATTCACATGGTTGATCATACTTGTGTTCCACATGCATCTTTTAGCTGAAGGAAGAATACCTTAAACCTGGAGAGTTAAGACCCGTGTAATGGGTACCATGCAATATGACTTCAAAGGGTCTTCATTTGCACACCGAACCTCTCCAATCCTATCACTGCTGCGTTTATGCCCCTGTACACATGCTTGATTCTCTTTCGGAGACATAGCAATCCATAGGTTTTAAGATACTTACAAGTCAGGTACATTCTTAGGCGTTTAATATGCGGTGTTGAGTCCATTTCGTTGAGCAAGGAGTAGCTCTTGTCTATTCCATATTTGGCTTAAGGAACTTTATCTGTGCTCATTTCAATCTCTGGTTTTATGCAGCACCCCAACTCACCTTTACCCTTAAGCAAGCATAAGTTGTTTTTCTAAATTTGAGACCCTGTTCTGTTCTGTAATTCAGTTCCTGTGTAGCCAAGTTTCCATTCCGTGTATTACTGATATCTTATGATGTTTCTTTTTCTGTGTGACTTATTTCAGTTAGAATCATCATACCTGAATCCACTCATTGTGCTGCTAAGGGCCTGATGACATAGATTTCATTGCTGAGTGATATTGCTTTGTAAGTGAATACCACAACTTCTTTATCCATTTTTCACTTTCTGCGATGTTGAACTTGTACTGTAAACGAGGTTCTTGTAAACAGAGCCGTTCCAAACTTTGGGGTGGCTGTGTCTTTTTGATTTTAATTTCCCTAAGCTATAGGACCATAAGTGGAAGTGCCCTAGGCTCTGTTGCTTTGTTTTTTAGATGTTTCAGGAAACACCATACACTTCTCCCAAGTGTCTGTTGGCAATTTACATCCCGCCCATCAGCATAACAAGGCTCCCAGTTCTCAATGGCCTGTTGCCTCTCTGGATTTTACACTTTTTTCAGATGGCCCTTTTGACCGGGGGGAAGTGAGACTTCATTGTAGTGCAGATTTCCTTTGCAAGCTTGCTTGGTTGGCCAAAAAGGGCGTATGCGTTTTTTCCTGAATATATTCAGGAAAAAACGCATACGCCCTTTTTGGCCAAGTGCATCATTGTGGACGTTCTGCCTCTTTTCCTATGCTTTCAATGCAATTCCAGTCTACCTCCTGAAATCGGTTTCCTGCAATTCTGCCCCGCTTTCAAGTCCTCTTGGCAGCCTTACTTCAGTCTATTTTTGGACGATAGCTGTCATTTATAACTCTGCAGGTTTGTGAATTACAGTGCCCCTGAGCTCCTTTCTTCAACTCGCTTTCTTGTGACCTGGCCGCAACACCGCAGGATGGCTTCAGGCCCTAATCTGGTTCCGGCCCGGCACGCTGAGCCTTTGGTTAATTCCTCTTCCTGGTGGGAAATGAGAGTTAAATTTGCCCGTCCAGACACCTCCAGCTAGCCTCTCATTGGTTCTCGCTATTCCTGTTCATCTTCCGCAGAAATTGCAAACTGGGCCAAACAGGAGGTTAAAGGGACTGACTCTCCAAGTGGGGAGAGTGTTAGTAAAGCATCTGGAATGTTGCACCCGAGTACCAGGGGAGGAAAACTGAGACATATTTGAACACGTCTCCCGATCACATGGTTGATCATATTCTAGGTTCCATATGCATGTTTTAGCTGAAGGAAGAATACCTTAAACCTGGGTAGTTGAAACCCGTGGAATGGGTAACATGCAATATGACTTCAAAGGGTCTTCATTTGCTCACCGAACCTCTCCAATCCTATCACTGCTGCGTTTATGCCCCTGTACACATGCTTGATTCTCTTTCGGAGACATAGCAATCCATAGGTTTTAAGATACTTACAAGTCAGGTACATTCTTAGGCGTTTAATATGCGGTGTTGAGTCCATTTCGTTGAGCAAGGAGTAGCTCTTGTCTATTCCATATTTGGCTTAAGGAACTTTATCTGTGCTCATTTCAATCTCTGGTTTTATGCAGCACCCCAACTCACCTTTACCCTTAAGCAAGCATAAGTTGTTTTTCTAAATTTGAGACCCTGTTCTGTTTTGGAATTCAGTTCCTGTGTAGCCAAGCTTCCATTCCGTGTATTACTGATATCTTATGATGTTTCTTTTTCTGTGTGACTTATTTCAGTTAGAATCATCATAACTGAATCCACTCATTGTGCTGCTAAGGGCCTGATGACATAGATTTCATTGCTGAGTGATATTGCTTTGTAAGTGAATACCACAACTTCTTTATCCATTTTTCACTTTCTGCGATGTTGAACTTGTACTGTAAACGAGGTTCTTGTAAACAGAGCCGTTCCAAACTTTGGGGTGGCTGTGTCTTTTTGATTTTAATTTCCCTAAGCTATAGGACCATAAGTGGAAGTGCCCTAGGCTCTGTTGCTTTGTTTTTTAGATGTTTCAGGAAACACCATACACTTCTCACAAGTGTCTGTTGGCAATTTACATCCCGCCCATCAGCATAACAAGGCTCCCAGTTCTCAATGGCCTGTTGCCTTTCTGGATTTTACACTTTTTTCAGATGGCCCTTTTGACCGGGAGGAAGTGAGACTTCATTGTAGTGCAGATTTCCTTTGCAAGCTTGCTTGGTTGGCCAAAAAGGGCGTATGCGTTTTTTCCTGAATATATTCAGGAAAAAACGCATACGCCCTTTTTGGCCAAGTGCATCATTGTGGACGTTCTGCCTCTTTTCCTATGCTTTCAATGCAATTCCAGTCTACCTCCTGAAATCGGTTTCCTGCAATTCTGCCCCGCTTTCAAGTCCTCTTGGCAGCCTTACTTCAGTCTATTTTTGGACGATAGCTGTCATTTATAACTCTGCAGGTTTGTGAATTACAGTGCTCCTGAGCTCCTTTCTTCAACTCGTTTTCTTGTGACCTGGCCGCAACACCGCAGGATGGCTTCAGGCCCTAATCTGGTTCCGGCACGGCACGCTGAGCCTTTGGTTAATTCCTCTTCCTGGTGGGAAATGAGAGTTAAATTTGCCCGTCCAGACACCTCCAGCTAGCCTCTCATTGGTTCTCGCTATTCCTGTTCATCTTCCGCAGAAATTGCAAACTGGGCCAAACAGGAGGTTAAAGGCGCTGACTCTCCAAGTGGGGAGAGTGTTAGTAAAGCGTCTGGAATGTTGCACCCGAGTACCAGGGGAGGAAAACTGAGACATATTTGAACACGTCTCCCGTTCACATGGTTGATCATACTTGGGTTCCACATGCATGTTTTAGCTGAAGGAAGAATACCTTAAACCTGGAGAGTTGAGACCCGTGGAATGGGTACCATGCAATATGACTTCAAAGGGTCTTCATTTGCTCACCGAACCTCTCCAATCCTATCACTGCTGCGTTTATGCCCCTGTACACATGCTTGATTCTCTTTCGGAGACATAGCAATCCATAGGTTTTAAGATACTTACAAGTCAGGTACATTCTTAGGCGTTTAATATGCGGTGTTGAGTCCATTTCGTTGAGCAAGGAGTAGCTCTTGTCTATTCCATATTTGGCTTAAGGAACTTTATCTGTGCTCATTTCAATCTCTGGTTTTATGCAGCACCCCAACTCACCTTTACCCTTAAGCAAGCATAAGTTGTTTTTCTAAATTTGAGACCCTGTTCTGTTCTGTAATTCAGTTCCTGTGTAGCCAAGTTTCCATTCCGTGTATTACTGATATCTTATGATGTTTCTTTTTCTGTGTGACTTATTTCAGTTAGAATCATCGTACCTGAATCCACTCATTATGCTGCTACGGGCCTGATGACATAGATTTCATTGCTGAGTGATACTGCATTGTACGTAAGTACCACAAGTTCTTTATCCATTTTTCACTTTCAGTGATATTGAACTTGTACGGTAAACGAGGTTCTTGTAAACGGAGGCGTCCCAAACTTTGGGGTGGCTGTGTCTTTTTGATTTTAATTTCCCTAAGCTATAGGACCATAAGTGGAAGTGCCCTAGGCTCTGTTGCTTTGTTTTTTAGATGTTTCAGGAAACACCATACACTTCTCCCGAGTGGTTGTTGGCAATTTACATCCCGCCCATCAGCATAACAAGGCTCCCAGTTCTCCATGGCCTGTCCTGCCTTTCTGGATTTTACACTTTTTTCAGATGGCCCTTTTGACCGGGGGGAAGTGAGACTTCATTGTAGTGCAGATTTCCTTTGCAAGCTTGCTTGGTTGGCCAAAAAGGGCGTATGCGTTTTTTCCTGAATATATTCAGGAAAAAACGCATACGCCCTTTTTGGCCAAGTGCATCATTGTGGACGTTCTGCCTCTTTTCCTATGCTTTCAATGCAATTCCAGTCTACATCCTGAAATCGGTTTCCTGCAATTCTGCCCCGCTTTCAAGTCCTCTTGGCAGCCTTACTTCAGTCTATTTTTGGACGATAGCTGTCATTTATAACTCTGCAGGTTTGTGAATTTCAGTGCCCCTGAGCTCCTTTCTTCAACTCGCTTACTTTTGAGCTGGCCGCAACACCGCAGGATGGCTTCAGGCCCTAATCTGGTTCCGGTACGGCACGCTGAGCCTTTGGTTAATTCCTCTTCCTGGTGGGAAATGAGAGTTAAATTTGCCCGTCCAGACACCTCCAGCTAGTCTCTCATTGGTTCTCGCTATTCCTGTTCATCTTCCACAGAAATTGCAAACTGGGCCAAACAGGAGGTTAAAGGGACTGACTCTCCAAGTGGCGAGAGTGTTAGTAAAGCGTCTGGAATGTTGCACCCGAGTACCAGGGGAGGAAAACTGAGACATATTTGAACACGTCTCCCGATCACATGGTTGATCATACTCTGGGTTCCACATGCATGTTTTAGCTGAAGGAAGAATACCTAAAACCTGGGTAGTTGAAACCCGTGGAATGGGTACCATGCAATATGACTTCAAAGGGTCTTCATTTGCTCACCGAACCTCTCCAATCCTATCACTGCTGCGTTTATGCCCCTGTACACATGCTTGATTCTCTTTCGGAGACATAGCAATCCATAGGTTTTAAGATACTTACTAGTCAGGTACATTCTTAGGCGTTTAATATGCGGTGTTGAGTCCATTTCGTTGAGCAAGGAGTAGCTCTTGTCTATTCCATATTTGGCTTAAGGAACTTTATCTGTGCTCATTTCAATCTCTGGTTTTATGCAGCACCCCAACTCACCTTTACCCTTAAGCAAGCATAAGTTGGTTTTCTAAATTTGAGAACCTGTTCTGTTTTGGAATTCAGTTCCTGTGTAGCCAAGTTTACATTCCGTGTATTAGTGATATCTTATGATGTTTCTTTTTCTGTGTGACTTATTTCAGTTAGAATCATCGTACCTGAATCTACTCATTATGCTGCTACGGGCCTGATGACATAGATTTCATTGCTGAGTGATACTGCATTGTACATAAGTACCACAAGTTCTTTATCCATTTTTCACTTTCTGCGATGTTGAACTTGTACTGTAAACGAGGTTCTTGTAAACAGAGCCGTTCCAAACTTTGGGGTGGCTGTGTGTTTTTGATTTTAATTTCCCTAAGCTATAGGACCATAAGTGGAAGTGCCCTAGGCTCTGTTGCTTTGTTTTTTAGATGTTTCAGGAAACACCATACACTTCTCCCAAGTGTCTGTTGGCAATTTACATCCCGCCCCTCAGCATAACAAGGCTCCCAGTTCTGAATGGCCTGTTGCCTTTCTGGATTTTACACTTTTTTCAGATGGCCCTTTTGACCGAGGGGAAGTGAGACTTCATTGTAGTGCAGATTTCCTTGCAAGCTTGCTTGGTTGGCCAAAAAGGGCGTATGCGTTTTTTCCTGAATATATTCAGGAAAAAACGCATACGCCCTTTTTGGCCAAGTGCATCATTGTGGACGTTCTGCCTCTTTTCCTATGCTTTCAATGCAATTCCAGTCTACCTCCTGAAATCGGTTTCCTGCAATTCTGCCCCGCTTTCAAGTCCTCTTGGCAGCCTTACTTCAGTCTATTTTTGGACGATAGCTGTCATTTATAACTCTGCAGGTTTGTGAATTACAGTGCCCCTGAGCTCCTTTCTTCAACTCGCTTTCTTGTGACCTGGCCGCAACACCGCATGATGGCTTCAGGCCCTAATCTGGTTCCGGGACGGCACGCTGAGCCTTTGGTTATTTCCTCTTCCTGGTGGGAAATGAGAGTTAAATTTGCCCGTCCAGACACCTCCAGCTAGTCTCTCATTGGTTCTCGCTATTTCTGTTCATCTTCCGCAGAAATTGCAAACTGTGCCAAACAGGAGGTTAAAGGCGCTGACTCTCCAAGTGGGGAGAGTGTTAGTAAAGCGTCTGGAATGTTGCACCCGAGTACCAGGGGAGGAAAACTGAGACATATTTGAACACGTCTCCCGTTCACATGGTTGATCATACTTGGGTTCCACATGCATGTTTTAGCTGAAGGAAGAATACCTTAAACCTGGAGAGTTGAGACCCGTGGAATGGGTACCATGCAATATGACTTCAAAGGGTCTTCATTTGCTCACCGAACCTCTCCAATCCTATCACTGCTGCGTTTATGCCCCTGTACACATGCTTGATTCTCTTTCGGAGACATAGCAATCCATAGGTTGTACGATACTTACTAGTCAGGTACATTCTTAGGCATTTAATATGCGGTGTTGAGTCCATTTCGTTGAGCAAGGAGTAGCTCTTGTCTATTCCATATTTGACTTAAGGAACTTTATCTGTGCTCATTTCAATCTCTGGTTTTATGCAGCACCCCAACTCACCTTTACCCTTAAGCAAGCATAAGTTGGTTTTCTAAATTTGAGACCCTGTTCTGTTCTGTAATTCAGTTCCTGTGTAGCCAAGTTTACATTCCGTGTATTACTGATATCTTATGATGTTTCTTTTTCTGTGTGACTTATTTCAGTTAGAATCATCATACCTGAATCCACTCATTGTGCTGCTAAGGGCCTGATGACATAGATTTCATTGCTGAGTGATATTGCTTTGTAAGTAAATACCACAACTTCTTTATCCATTTTTCACTTTCTGCGATGTTGAACTTGTACTGTAAACGAGGTTCTTGTAAACAGAGGCGTCCCAAACTTTGGGGTGGCTGTGTCTTTTTGATTTTAATTTCCCTAAGCTATAGGACCATAAGTGGCAGTGCCCTAGGCTCTGTTGCTTTGTTTTTTAGATGTTTCAGGAAACACCATACACTTCTCCCGAGTGTCTGTTGGCAATTTACATCCCGCCCATCAGCATAACAAGGCTCCCAGTTCTCCATGGCCTGTCCTGCCTTTCTGGATTTTACACTTTTTTCAGATGGCCCTTTTGACTGGGGGGAAGTGAGACTTCATTGTAGTGCAGATTTCCTTTGCAAGCTTGCTTGGTTGGCCAAAAAGGGCGTATGCGTTTTTTCCTGAATATATTCAGGAAAAAACGCATACGCCCTTTTTGGCCAAGTGCATCATTGTGGACGTTCTGCCTCTTTTCCTATGCTTTCAATGCAATTCCAGTCTACCTCCTGAAATCGGTTTCCTGCAATTCTGCCCCGCTTTCAAGTCCTCTTGGCAGCCTTACTTCAGTCTATTTTTGGACGATAGCTGTCATTTATAACTCTGCAGGTTTGTGAATTACAGTGCCCCTGAGCTCCTTTCTTCAACTCGCTTTCTTGTGACCTGGCCGCAACACCGCAGGATGGCTTCAGGCCCTAATCTGGTTCCGGTACGGCACGCTGAGCCTTTGGTTATTTCCTCTTCCTGTTGGGAAATGAGAGTTAAATTTGCCCGTCCAGACACCTCCAGCTAGCCTCTCATTGGTTCTCGCTATTCCTGTTCATCTTCCGCAGAAATTGCAAACTGTGCCAAACAGGAGGTTAAAGGCGCTGACTCTCCAAGTGGGGAGAGTGTTAGTAAAGCGTCTGGAATGTTGCACCCGAGTACCAGGGGAGGAAAACTGAGACATATTTGAACACGTCTCCCGTTCACATGGTTGATCATACTCTGGGTTCCACATGCATGTTTTAGCTGAAGGAAGAATACCTAAAACCTGGGTAGTTGAAACCCGTGGAATGGGTACCATGCAATATGACTTCAAAGGGTCTTCATTTGCTCACCGAACCTCTCCAATCCTATCACTGCTGCGTTTATGCCCCTGTACACATGCTTGATTCTCTTTCGGAGACATAGCAATCCATAGGTTTTAAGATACTTACTAGTCAGGTACATTCTTAGGCGTTTAATATGCGGTGTTGAGTCCATTTCGTTGAGCAAGGAGTAGCTCTTGTCTATTCCATATTTGGCTTAAGGAACTTTATCTGTGCTCATTTCAATCTCTGGTTTTATGCAGCACCCCAACTCACCTTTACCCTTAAGCAAGCATAAGTTGGTTTTCTAAATTTGAGAACCTGTTCTGTTTTGGAATTCAGTTCCTGTGTAGCCAAGTTTACATTCCGTGTATTAGTGATATCTTATGATGTTTCTTTTTCTGTGTGACTTATTTCAGTTAGAATCATCGTACCTGAATCTACTCATTATGCTGCTACGGGCCTGATGACACAGATTTCATTGCTGAGTGATACTGCATTGTACGTAAGTACCACAAGTTCTTTATCCATTTTTCACTTTCTGCGATGTTGAACTTGTACTGTAAACGAGGTTCTTGTAAACAGAGCCGTTCCAAACTTTGGGGTGGCTGTGTGTTTTTGATTTTAATTTCCCTAAGCTATAGGACCATAAGTGGAAGTGCCCTAGGCTCTGTTGCTTTGTTTTTTAGATGTTTCAGGAAACACCATACACTTCTCCCAAGTGTCTGTTGGCAATTTACATCCCGCCCCTCAGCATAACAAGGCTCCCAGTTCTGAATGGCCTGTTGCCTTTCTGGATTTTACACTTTTTTCAGATGGCCCTTTTGACCGAGGGGAAGTGAGACTTCATTGTAGTGCAGATTTCCTTGCAAGCTTGCTTGGTTGGCCAAAAAGGGCGTATGCGTTTTTTCCTGAATATATTCAGGAAAAAACGCATACGCCCTTTTTGGCCAAGTGCATCATTGTGGACGTTCTGCCTCTTTTCCTATGCTTTCAATGCAATTCCAGTCTACCTCCTGAAATCGGTTTCCTGCAATTCTGCCCCGCTTTCAAGTCCTCTTGGCAGCCTTACTTCAGTCTATTTTTGGACGATAGCTGTCATTTATAACTCTGCAGGTTTGTGAATTACAGTGCCTCTGAGCTCCTGTCTTCAACTCGCTTTCTTGTGACCTGGCCGCAACACCGCATGATGGCTTCAGGCCCTAATCTGGTTCCGGCACGGCACGCTGAGCCTTTGGTTATTTCCTCTTCCTGGTGGGAAATGAGAGTTAAATTTGCCCGTCCAGACACCTCCAGCTAGTCTCTCATTGGTTCTCGCTATTTCTGTTCATCTTCCGCAGAAATTGCAAACTGTGCCAAACAGGAGGTTAAAGGCGCTGACTCTCCAAGTGGGGAGAGTGTTAGTAAAGCGTCTGGAATGTTGCACCCGAGTACCAGGGGAGGAAAACTGAGACATATTTGAACACGTCTCCCGTTCACATGGTTGATCATACTTGGGTTCCACATGCATGTTTTAGCTGAAGGAAGAATACCTTAAACCTGGAGAGTTGAGACCCGTGGAATGGGTACCATGCAATATGACTTCAAAGGGTCTTCATTTGCTCACCGAACCTCTCCAATCCTATCACTGCTGCGTTTATGCCCCTGTACACATGCTTGATTCTCTTTCGGAGACATAGCAATCCATAGGTTGTACGATACTTACTAGTCAGGTACATTCTTAGGCATTTAATATGCGGTGTTGAGTCCATTTCGTTGAGCAAGGAGTAGCTCTTGTCTATTCCATATTTGACTTAAGGAACTTTATCTGTGCTCATTTCAATCTCTGGTTTTATGCAGCACCCCAACTCACCTTTACCCTTAAGCAAGCATAAGTTGGTTTTCTAAATTTGAGACCCTGTTCTGTTCTGTAATTCAGTTCCTGTGTAGCCAAGTTTACATTCCGTGTATTACTGATATCTTATGATGTTTCTTTTTCTGTGTGACTTATTTCAGTTAGAATCATCATACCTGAATCCACTCATTGTGCTGCTAAGGGCCTGATGACATAGATTTCATTGCTGAGTGATATTGCTTTGTAAGTAAATACCACAACTTCTTTATCCATTTTTCACTTTCTGCGATGTTGAACTTGTACTGTAAACGAGGTTCTTGTAAACAGAGGCGTCCCAAACTTTGGGGTGGCTGTGTCTTTTTGATTTTAATTTCCCTAAGCTATAGGACCATAAGTGGCAGTGCCCTAGGCTCTGTTGCTTTGTTTTTTAGATGTTTCAGGAAACACCATACACTTCTCCCGAGTGTCTGTTGGCAATTTACATCCCGCCCATCAGCATAACAAGGCTCCCAGTTCTCCATGGCCTGTCCTGCCTTTCTGGATTTTACACTTTTTTCAGATGGCCCTTTTGACCGGGGGGAAGTGAGACTTCATTGTAGTGCAGATTTCCTTTGCAAGCTTGCTTGGTTGGCCAAAAAGGGCGTATGCGTTTTTTCCTGAATATATTCAGGAAAAAACGCATACGCCCTTTTTGGCCAAGTGCATCATTGTGGACGTTCTGCCTCTTTTCCTATGCTTTCAATGCAATTCCAGTCTACCTCCTGAAATCGGTTTCCTGCAATTCTGCCCCGCTTTCAAGTCCTCTTGGCAGCCTTACTTCAGTCTATTTTTGGACGATAGCTGTCATTTATAACTCTGCAGGTATGTGAATTACAGTGCCCCTGAGCTCCTTTCTTCAACTCGCTTTATTTTGAGCTGGCCGCAACACCGCAGGATGGCTTCAGGCCCTAATCTGATTCTGGCATGGCACGCTGAGCCTTTGGTTAATTCCTCTTCCTGGTAGGAAATGAGAGTTAAATTTGCCCGTCCAGACACCTCCAGCTAGTCTCCATTGGTTCTCGCTATTCCTGTTCATCTTCCGCAGAAATTGCAAACTGGGCCAAACAGGAGGTTAAAGGGACTGACTCTCCAAGTCGGGAGAGTGTTAGTAAAGCGTCTGGAATGTTGCACCCGAGTACCAGGGTACGAAAACTGAGACATATTTGAACACGTCTCCCGATCACATGGTTGATCATACTCTAGGTTCCACATGCATGTTTTAGCTGAAGGAAGAATACCTTAAACCTGGAGAGTTGAGACCCGTGTAATGGGTACCATGCAATATGACTTCAAAGGGTCTTCATTTGCTCACCGAACCTCTCCAATCCTATCACTGCTGCGTTTATGCCCCTGTACACATGCTTGATTCTCTTTTGGAGACATAGCAATCCATAGGTTTTAAGATACTTACTAGTCAGGTACATTCTTAGGCGTTTAATATGCGGTGTTGAGTCCATTTCGTTGAGCAAGGAGTAGCTCTTGTCTATTCCACATTTGACTTAAGGAACTTTATCTGTGCTCATTTCAATCTCTGGCTTTATGCAGCACCCCAACTCACCTTTACCCTTAAGCAAGCATAAGTTGGTTTTCTAAATTTGAGACCCTGTTCTGTTCTGTAATTCAGTTCCTGTGTAGCCAAGTTTACATTCCGTGTATTAATGATATCTTATGATGTTTCTTTTTCTGTGTGACTTATTTCAGTTAGAATCATCATACCTGAATCCACTCATTGTGATGCTAAGGGCCTGATGACATAGATTTCATTGCTGAGTGATATTGCTTTGTAAGTAAATACTACAACTTCTTTATCCATTTTTCACTTTCTGCGATGTTGAACATGTACTGTAAACGAGGTTCTTGTAAACAGAGGCGTCCCAAACTTTGGGGTGGCTGTGTCTTTTTGATTTTAATTTCCCTAAGCTATAGGACCATAAGTGGAAGTGCCCTAGGCTCTGTTGCTTTGTTTTTTAGATGTTTCAGGAAACACCATACACTTCTCCCGAGTGTCTGTTGACAATTTACATCCCGCCCATCAGCATAACAAGGCTCTCAGTTCTCCATGGCCTGTCCTGCCTTTCTGGATTTTACACTTTATTCAGATGGCCCTTTTGACCGGGCGGAAGTGAGACTTCATTGTAGTGCAGATTTCCTTTGCAAGCTTGCTTGGTTGGCCAAAAAGGGCGTATGCGTTTTTTCCTGAATATATTCAGGAAAAAACGCATACGCCCTTTTTGGCCAAGTGCATCATTGTGGACGTTCTGCCTCTTTTCCTATGCTTTCAATGCAATTCCAGTCTACCTCCTGAAATCGGTTTCCTGCAATTCTGCCCCGCTTTCAAGTCCTCTTGGCAGCCTTACTTCAGTCTATTTTTGGACGATAGCTGTCATTTATAACTCTGCAGGTTTGTGAATTACAGTGCCCCTGAGCTCCTTTCTTCAACTCGCTTTCTTGTGACCTGGCCGCAACACCGCAGGATGGCTTCAGGCCCTAATCTGGTTCCGGCCCGGCATGCTGAGCCTTTGGTTAATTCCTCTTCCTGGTGGGAAATGAGAGTTAAATTTGCCCGTCCAGACACCTCCAGCTAGCCTCTCATTGGTTCTCGCTATTCCTGTTCATCTTCCGCAGAAATTGCAAACTGGGCCAAACAGGAGGTTAAAGGGACTGACTCTCCAAGTGGGGAGAGTGTTAGTAAAGCGTCTGGAATGTTGCACCCGAGTACCAGGGGAGGAAAACTGAGACATATTTGAACACGTCTCCCGATCACATGGTTGATCATACTCTGGGATCCACATGCATGTTTTAGCTGAAGGAAGAATACCTAAAACCTGGGTAGTTGAAACCCGTGGAATGGGTACCATGCAATATGACTTCAAAGGGTCTTCATTTGCTCACCGAACCTCTCCAATCCTATCACTGCTGCGTTTATGCCCCTGTACACATGCTTGATTCTCTTTCGGAGACATAGCAATCCATAGGTTTTAAGATACTTACTAGTCAGGTACATTCTTAGGCGTTTAATATGCGGTGTTGAGTCCATTTCGTTGAGCAAGGAGTAGCTCTTGTCTATTCTATATTTGGCTTAAGGAACTTTATCTGTGCTCATTTCAATCTCTGGTTTTATGCAGCACCCCAACTCACCTTTACCCTTAAGCAAGCATAAGTTGGTTTTCTAAATTTGAGAACCTGTTCTGTTTTGGAATTCAGTTCCTGTGTAGCCAAGTTTACATTCCGTGTATTAGTGATATCTTATGATGTTTCTTTTTCTGTGTGACTTATTTCAGTTCGAATCATCGTACCTGAATCTACTCATTATGCTGCTACGGGCCTGATGACATAGATTTCATTGCTGAGTGATACTGCATTGTACGTAAGTACCACAAGTTCTTTATCCATTTTTCACTTTCTGCGATGTTGAACTTGTACTGTAAACGAGGTTCTTGTAAACAGAGCCGTTCCAAACTTTGGGGTGGCTGTGTGTTTTTGATTTTAATTTCCCTAAGCTATAGGACCATAAGTGGAAGTGCCCTAGGCTCTGTTGCTTTGTTTTTTAGGTGTTTCAGGAAACACCATACACTTCTCCCAAGTGTCTGTTGGCAATTTACATCCCACCCCTCAGCATAACAAGGCTCCCAGTTCTGAATGGCCTGTTGCCTTTCTGGATATTACACTTTTTTCAGATGGCCCTTTTGACCGAGGGGAAGTGAGACTTCATTGTAGTGCAGATTTCCTTGCAAGCTTGCTTGGTTGGCCAAAAAGGGCGTATGCGTTTTTTCCTGAATATATTCAGGAAAAAACGCATACGCCCTTTTTGGCCAAGTGCATCATTGTGGACGTTCTGCCTCTTTTCCTATGCTTTCAATGCAATTCCAGTCTACCTCCTGAAATCGGTTTCCTGCAATTCTGCCCCGCTTTCAAGTCCTCTTGGCAGCCTTACTTCAGTCTATTTTTGGACGATAGCTGTCATTTATAACTCTGCAGGTTTGTGAATTACAGTGCCCCTGAGCTCCTTTCTTCAACTCGCTTTCTTGTGACCTGGCCGCAACACCGCATGATGGCTTCAGGCCCTAATCTGGTTCCGGTACGGCACGCTGAGCCTTTGGTTATTTCCTCTTCCTGGTGGGAAATGAGAGTTAAATTTGCCCGTCCAGACACCTCCAGCTAGTCTCTCATTGGTTCTCGCTATTTCTGTTCATCTTCCGCAGAAATTGCAAACTGGGCCAAACAGGAGGTTAAAGGCGCTGACTCTCCAAGTGGGGAGAGTGTTAGTAAAGCGTCTGGAATGTTGCACCCGAGTACCAGGGGAGGAAAACTGAGACATATTTGAACACGTCTCCTGTTCACATGGTTGATCATAGTTGGGTTCCACATGCATGTTTTAGCTGAAGGAAGAATACCTTAAACCTAGGTAGTTGAAACACGTGGAATGGGTACCATGCAATATGAGTTCACAGGGTCTTCATTTGCTCACCGAACCTCTCCAATCCTATCACTGCTGTGTTTATGCCCCTGTACACATGCTTGATTCTCTTTTGGAGACATAGCAATCCATAGGTTTTAAGATACTTACAAGTCAGGTACATTCTTAGGCGTTTAATATGCGTTGTTGAGTCCATTTCGTTGAGCAAGGAGTAGCTCTTGTCTATTCCATATTTGGCTTAAGGAACTTTATCTGTGCTCATTTCAATCTCTGGTTTTATGCAGCACCCCAACTCACCTTTACCCTTAAGCAAGCATAAGTTGGTTTTCTAAATTTGAGTCCCTGTTCTGTTCTGTAATTCAGTTCCTGTGTAGCCAAGTTTACATTCCGTGTATTACTGATATCTTATGATGTTTCTTTTTCTGTGTGACTTACTTCAGTTAGAATCATCATACCTGAATCCACTCATTGTGCTGCTAAGGGCCTGATGACACAGATTTCATTGCTGAGTGATATTGCTTTGTAAGTAAATACCACAACTTCTTTATCCATTTTTCACTTTCTGCGATGTTGAACTTGTACTGTAAACGAGGTTCTTGTAAACAGAGGCGTTCCAAACTTTGGGGTGGCTGTGTCTTTTTGATTTTAATTTCCCTAAGCTATAGGACCATAAGTGGAAGTGCCCTAGGTTCTGTTGCTTTGTTTTTTAGATGTTTCAGGAAACACCATACACTTCTCCCGAGTGGTTGTTGGCAATTTACATCCCGCCCATCAGCATAACAAGGCTCCCAGTTCTCCATGGCCTGTCCTGCCTTTCTGGATTTTACACTTTTTTCAGATGGCCCTTTTGACTGGGGGGAAGTGAGACTTCATTGTAGTGCAGATTTCCTTTGCAAGCTTGCTTGGTTGGCCAAAAAGGGCGTATGCGTTTTTTCCTGAATATATTCAGGAAAAAACGCATACGCCCTTTTTGGCCAAGTGCATCATTGTGGACGTTCTGCCTCTTTTCCTATGCTTTCAATGCAATTCCAGTCTACCTCCTGAAATCGGTTTCCTGCAATTCTGCCCCGCTTTCAAGTCCTCTTGGCAGCCTTACTTCAATCTATTTTTGGACGATAGCTGTCATTTATAACTCTGCAGGTTTGTGAATTACAGTGCCCCTGAGCTCCTTTCTTCAACTCGCTTTCTTTTGAGCTGGCCGCAACACCGCAGGATGGCTTCAGGCCATAATCTGGTTCCGGTACGGCACGCTGAGCCTTTGGTTATTTCCTCTTCCTGGTGGGAAATGAGAGTTAAATTTGCCCGTCCAGACACCTCCAGCTAGCCTCTCATTGGTTCTAGCTATTCCTGTTCATCTTCCGCAGAAATTGCAAACTGTGCCAAACAGGAGGTTAAAGGCGCTGACTCTCCAAGTGGGGAGAGTGTTAGTAAAGCGTCTGGAATGTTGCACCCGAGTACCAGGGGAGGAAAACTGAGACATATTTGAACACGTCTCCCGATCACATGGTTGATCATACTCTGGGTTCCACATGCATATTTTAGCTGAAGGAAGTATACCTAAAACCTGGGTAGTTGAAACCCGTGGAATGGGTACCATGCAATATGACTTCAAAGGGTCTTCATTTGCTCACCGAACCTCTCCAATCCTATCACTGCTGCGTTTATGCCCCTGTACACATGCTTGATTCTCTTTCGGAGACATAGCAAAACATAGGTTTTAAGATACTTACTAGTCAGGTACATTCTTAGGCGTTTAATATGCGGTGTTGAGTCCATTTCGTTGAGCAAGGAGTAGCTCTTGTCTATTCCATATTTGGCTTAAGGAACTTTATCTGTGCTCATTTCAATCTCTGGTTTTATGCAGCACCCCAACTCACCTTTCCCCTTAAGCAAGCATAAGTTGGTTTTCTAAATTTGAGACCCTGTTCTGTTTTGGAATGCTGTTCCTGTGTAGCCAAGTTTACATTCCGTGTATTAGTGATATCTTATGATGTTTCTTTTTCTGTGTGACTTATTTCAGTTAGAATCATCGTACCTGAATCCACTCATTATGCTGCTACGGGCCTGATGACATAGATTTCATTGCTGAGTGATACTGCATTGTACATAAGTACCACAAGTTCTTTATCCATTTTTCACTTTCTGTGATATTGAACTTGTACGGTAAACGAGGTTCCTGTAAACGGAGGCGTCCCAAACTTTGGGGTGGCTGTGTCTTTTTGATTTTAATTTCCCTAAGCTATAGGACCATAAGTGGAAGTGCCCTAGGCTCTGTTGCTTTGTTTTTTAGATGTTTCAGGAAACACCATACACTTCTCCCGAGTGGTTGTTGGCAATTTACATCCCGCCCATCAGCATAACAAGGCTCCCATTTCTCCATGGCCTGTCCTGCCTTTCTGGATTTTACACTTTTTTCAGATGGCCCTTTTGACCGGGGGAAGTGAGACTTCATTGTAGTGCAGATTTCCTTTGCAAGCTTGCTTGGTTGGCCAAAAAGGGCGTATGCGTTTTTTCCTGAATATATTCAGGAAAAAACGCATACGCCCTTTTTGGCCAAGTGCATCATTGTGGACGTTCTGCCTCTTTTCCTATGCTTTCAATGCAATTCCAGTCTACCTCCTGAAATCGGTTTCCTGCAATTCTGCCCCGCTTTCAAGTCCTCTTGGCAGCCTTACTTCAGTCTATTTTTGGACGATAGCTGTCATTTATAACTCTGCAGGTTTGTGAATTACAGTGCCTCTGAGCTCCTGTCTTCAACTCGCTTTCTTGTGACCTGGCCGCAACACCGCAGGATGGCTTCAGGCCCTAATCTGGTTCCGGCCCGGCATGCTGAGCCTTTGGTTATTTCCTCTTCCTGGTGGGAAATGAGAGTTAAATTTGCCCGTCCAGACACCTCCAGCTTGCCTCTCATTGGTTCTTGCTATTCCTGTTCATCTTCCGCAGAAATTGCAAACTGGGCCAACAGGAGGTTAAAGGGACTGACTCTCCAAGTGGGGAGAGTGTTAGTAAAGCGTCTGGAATGTTGCACCCGAGTACCAGGGGAGGAAAACTGAGACATATTTGAACACGTCTCCCGATCACATGGTTGATCATACTCTAGGTTCCACATGCATGTTTTAGCTGAAGGAAGAATACCTTAAACCTGGGTAGTTGAAACCCGTGGAATGGGTACCATGCAATATGACTTCAAAGGGTCTTCATTTGCTCACCGAACCTCTCCAATCCTATCACTGCTGCGTTTATGCCCCTGTACACATGCTTGATTCTCTTTCGGAGACATAGCAATCCATAGGTTTTAAGATACTTACTAGTCAGGTACATTCTTAGGCGTTTAATATGGGGTGTTGAGTCCATTTCGTTGAGCAAGGAGTAGCTCTTGTCTATTCCATATTTGGCTAAAGGAACTTTATCTGTGCTCATTTCAATCTCTGGTTTTATGCAGCACCCCTACTCCCCTTTACCCTTAAGCAAGAATAAGTTGGTTTTCTAAATTTGAGACCCTGTTCTGTTCTGTAATTCAGTTCCTGTGTAGCCAAGTTTACATTCCGTGTATTACTGATATCTTATGATGTTTCTTTTTCTGTGTGACTTATTTCAGTTAGAATCATCATACCTGAATCCACTCATTGTGCTGCTAAGGGCCTGATGACACAGATTTCATTGCTGAGTGATATTGCTTTGTAAGTAAATACCACAACTTCTTTATCCATTTTTCACTTTCTGCGATGTTGAACTTGTACTGTAAACGAGGTTCTTGTAAACAGAGCCGTTCCAAACTTTGGGGTGGCTGTGTCTTTTTGATTTTAATTTCCCTAAGCTATAGGACCATAAGTGGCAGTGCCCTAGGTTCTGTTGCTTTGTTTTTTAGATGTTTCAGGAAACACCATACACTTCTCCCAAGTGGTTGTTGGCAATTTACATCCCGCCCATCAGCATAACAAGGCTCCCAGTTCTCCATGGCCTGTCCTGCCTTTCTGGATTTTACACTTTTTTCAGATGGCCCTTTTGACCGTGGGGAAGTGAGACTTCATTGTAGTGCAGATTTCCTTTGCAAGCTTGCTTGGTTGGCCAAAAAGGGCGTATGCGTTTTTTCCTGAATATATTCAGGAAAAAACGCATACGCCCTTTTTGGCCAAGTGCATCATTGTGGACGTTCTGCCTCTTTTCCTATGCTTTCAATGCAATTCCAGTCTACCTCCTGAAATCGGTTTCCTGCAATTCTGCCCCGCTTTCAAGTCCTCTTGGCAGCCTTACTTCAGTCTATTTTTGGACGATAGCTGTCATTTATAACTCTGCAGGTTTGTGAATTACAGTGCCTCTGAGCTCCTTTCTTCAACTCGCTTTCTTGTGACCTGGCCGCAACACCGCAGGATGGCTTCAGGCCCTAATCTGGTTCCGGTACGGCACGCTGAGCCTTTGGTTATTTCCTCTTCCTGTTGGGAAATGAGAGTTAAATTTGCCCGTCCAGACACCTCCAGCTAGCCTCTCATTGGTTCTCGCTATTCCTGTTCATCTTCCGCAGAAATTGCAAACTGGGCCAAACAGGAGGTTAAAGGGACTGACTCTCCAAGTCGGGAGAGTGTTAGTAAAGCGTCTGGAATGTTGCACCCGAGTACCAGGGTACGAAAACTGAGACATATTTGAACACGTCTCCCGATCACATGGTTGATCATACTCTGGGTTCCACATGCATATTTTAGCTGAAGGAAGAATACCTAAAACCTGGGTAGTTGAAACCCGTGGAATGGGTACCATGCAATATGACTTCAAAGGGTCTTCATTTGCTCACCGAACCTCTCCAATCCTATCACTGCTGCGTTTATGCCCCTGTACACATGCTTGATTCTCTTTCGGAGACATAGCAATCCATAGGTTTTAAGATACTTACTAGTCAGGTACATTCTTAGGCGTTTAATATGCGGTGTTGAGTCCATATCGTTGAGCAAGGAGTAGCTCTTGTCTATTCCATATTTGGCTTAAGGAACTTTATCTGTGCTCATTTCAATCTCTGGTTTTATGCAGCACCCCAACTCACCTTTCCCCTTAAGCAAGCATAAGTTGGTTTTCTAAATTTGAGACCCTGTTCTGTTTTGGAATGCAGTTCCTGTGTAGCCAAGTTTACATTCCTTGTATTAGTGATATCTTATGATGTTTCTTTTTCTGTGTGACTTATTTCAGTTAGAATCATCGTACCTGAATCCACTCATTATGCTGCTACGGGCCTGATGACATAGATTTCATTGCTGAGTGATACTGCATTGTACGTAAGTACCACAAGTTCTTTATCCATTTTTCACTTTCTGTGATATTGAACTTGTACGGTAAACGAGGTTCTTGTAAACAGAGCCGTTCCAAACTTTGGGGTGGCTGTGTCTTTTAGATTTTAATTTCCCTAAGCTATAGGACCATAAGTGGAAGTGCCCTAGGCTCTGTTGCTTTGTTTTTTAGATGTTTCAGGAAACACCATACACTTCTCCCGAGTGGTTGTTGGCAATTTACATCCCGCCCATCAGCATAACAAGGCTCCCAGTTCTCCATGGCCTGTCCTGCCTTTCTGGATTTTACACTTTTTTCAGATGGCCGTTTTGACCGGGGGCAAGTGAGACTTCATTGTAGTGCAGATTTCCTTTGCAAGCTTGCTTGGTTGGCCAAAAAGGGCGTATGCGTTTTTTCCTGAATATATTCAGGAAAAAACGCATACGCCCTTTTTGGCCAAGTGCATCATTGTGGACGTTCTGCCTCTTTTCCTATGCTTTCAATGCAATTCCAGTCTACCTCCTGAAATCGGTTTCCTGCAATTCTGCCCCGCTTTCAAGTCCTCTTGGCAGCCTTACTTCAGTCTATTTTTGGACGATAGCTGTCATTTATAACTCTGCAGGTTTGTGAATTACAGTGCCCCTGAGCTCCTTTCTTCAACTTGCTTTCTTGTGACCTGGCCGCAACACCGCAGGATGGCTTCAGGCCCTAATCTGGTTCCTGCACGACACGCTGAGCCTTTGGTTATTTCCTCTTCCTGGTGGGAAATGAGAGTTAAATTTGCCCGTCCAGACACCTCCAGCTAGTCTCTCATTGGTTCTCGCTATTCCTGTTCATCTTCCGCAGAAATTGCAAACTGGGCCAAACAGGAGGTTAAAGGCGCTGACTCTCCAAGTGGGGAGAGTGTTAGTAAAGCATCTGGAATGTTGCACCCGAGTACCAGGGGAGGAAAACTGAGACATATTTGAACACGTCTCCCGTTCACATGGTTGATCATACTTGGGTTCCACATGCATGTTTTAGCTGAAGGAAGAATACCTTAAACCTGGAGAGTTAAGACCCGTGTAATGGGTACCATGCAATATGACTTCAAAGGGTCTTCATTTGCTCACCGAACCTCTCCAATCCTATCACTGCTGCGTTTATGCCCCTGTACACATGCTTGATTCTGTTTCGGAGACATAGCAATCCATAGGTTTTAAGATACTTACTAGTCAGGTACATTCTTAGGCGTTTAATATGCGGTGTTGAGTCCATTTCGTTGAGCAAGGAGTAGCTCTTGTCTATTCCATATTTGACTTAAGGAACTTTATCTGTGCTCATTTCAATCTCTGGTTTTATGCAGCACCCCAACTCACCTTTACCCTTAAGCAAGCATAAGTTGGTTTTCTAAATTTGAGACTCTGTTCTGTTCTGTAATTCAGTTCCTGTGTAGCCAAGTTTACATTCCGTGTATTACTGATATCTTATGATGTTTCTTTTTCTGTGTGACTTACTTCAGTTACAATCATCATACCCGAATCCACTCATTGTGCTGCTAAGGGCCTGATGACACAGATTTCATTGCTGAGTGATATTGCTTTGTAAGTAAATACCACAACTTCTTTATCCATTTTTCACTTTCTGCGATGTTGAACTTGTACTGTAAACGAGGATCTTGTAAACAGAGCCGTCCCAAACTTTGGGGTGGCTGTGTCTTTTTGATTTTAATTTCCCTAAGCTATAGGACCATAAGTGGCAGTGCCCTAGGCTCTGTTGCTTTGTTTTTTAGATGTTTCAGGAAACACCATACACTTCTCCCGAGTGGTTGTTGGCAATTTACATCCCGCCCATCAGCATAACAAGGCTCTCAGTTCTCCATGGCCTGTCCTGCCTTTCTGGATTTTACACTTTTTTCAGATGGCCCTTTTGACCGGGGGGAAGTGAGACTTCATTGTAGTGCAGATTTCCTTTGCAAGCTTGCTTGGTTGGCCAAAAAGCGCGTATGCGTTTTTTCCTGAATATATTCAGGAAAAAACGCATACGCCCTTTTTGGCCAAGTGCATCATTGTGGACGTCCTGCCTCTTTTCCTATGCTTTCAATGCAATTCCAGTCTACCTCCTGAAATCGGTTTCCTGCAATTCTGCCCCGCTTTCAAGTCCTCTTGGCAGCCTTACTTCAATCTATTTTTGGACAATAGCTGTCATTTATAACTCTGCAGGTTTGTGAATTACAGTGTCCCTGAGCTCCTTTCTTCAACTCGCTTTCTTTTGAGCTGGCCGCAACACCGCAGGATGGCTTCAGGCCCTAATCTGGTTCCGGCATGGCACGCTGAGCCTTTGGTTATTTCCTCTCCTGGTGGGAAATGAGAGTTAAATTTGCCCGTCCAGACACCTCCAGCTAGCCTCTCATTGGTTCTCGCTATTCCTGTTCATCTTCCGCAGAAATTGCAAACTGTGCCAAACAGGAGGTTAAAGGCGCTGACTCTCCAAGTGGGGAGAGTGTTAGTAAAGCGTCTGGAATGTTGCACCCGAGTACCAGGGGAGGAAAACTGAGACATATTTGAACACGTCTCCCGATCACATGGTTGATCATACTCTGGGTTCCACATGCATATTTTAGCTGAAGGAAGTATACCTAAAACCTGGGTAGTTGAAACCCGTGTAATGGGTACCATGCAATATGACTTCAAAGGGTCTTCATTTGCTCACCGAACCTCTCCAATCCTATCACTGCTGCGTTTATGCCCCTGTACACATGCTTGATTCTCTTTCGGAGACATAGCAATCCATAGGTTTTAAGATACTTACTAGTCAGGTACATTCTTAGGCGTTTTATATGCGGTGTTGAGTCCATTTCGTTGAGCAAGGAGTAGCTCTTGTCTATTCCATATTTGGCTTAAGGAACTTTATCTGTGCTCATTTCAATCTCTGGTTTTATGCAGCACCCCAACTCACCTTTCCCCTTAAGCAAGCATAAGTTGGTTTTCTAAATTTGAGACCCTGTTCTGTTTTGGAATGCAGTTCCTGTGTAGCCAAGTTTACATTCCGTGTATTAGTGATATCTTATGATGTTTCTTTTTCTGTGTGACTTATTTCAGTTAGAATCATCGTACCTGAATCCACTCATTATGCTGCTACGGGCCTGATGACACAGATTTCATTGCTGAGTGATACTGCATTGTACGTAAGTACCACAAGTTCTTTATCCATTTTTCACTTTCTGTGATATTGAACTTGTACGGTAAACGAGGTTCTTGTAAACGGAGGCGTCCCAAACTTTGGGGTGGCTGTGTCTTTTTGATTTTAATTTCCCTAAGCTATAGGACCATAAGTGGAAGTGCCCTAGGCTCTGTTGCTTTGTTTTTTAGATGTTTCAGGAAACACCATACACTTCTCCCGAGTGGTTGTTGGCAATTTACATCCCGCCCATCAGCATAACAAGGCTCCCAGTTCTCCATGGCCTGTCCTGCCTTTCTGGATTTTACACTTTTTTCAGATGGCCCTTTTGACCGGGGGGAAGTGAGACTTCATTGTAGTGCAGATTTCCTTTGCAAGCTTGCTTGGTTGGCCAAAAAGGGCGTATGCGTTTTTTCCTGAATATATTCAGGAAAAAACGCATACGCCCTTTTTGGCCAAGTGCATCATTGTGGACGTTCTGCCTCTTTTCCTATGCTTTCAATGCAATTCCAGTCTACCTCCTGAAATCGGTTTCCTGCAATTCTGCCCCGCTTTCAAGTTCTCTTGGCAGCCTTACTTCAGTCTATTTTTGGACGATAGCTGTCATTTATAACTCTGCAGGTTTGTGAATTACAGTGCCCCTGAGCTCCTGTCTTCAACTCGCTTTCTTGTGACCTGGCCGCAACACCGCAGGATGGCTTCAGGCCCTAATCTGGTTCCGGCCCGGCATGCTGAGCCTTTGGTTAATTCCTCTTCCTGGTGGGAAATGAGAGTTAAATTTGCCCGTCCAGACACCTCCAGCTAGCCTCTCATTGGTTCTTGCTATTCCTGTTCATCTTCCGCAGAAATTGCAAACTGGGCCAACAGGAGGTTAAAGGGACTGACTCTCCAAGTGGGGAGAGTGTTAGTAAAGCGTCTGGAATGTTGCACCCGAGTATCAGGGGAGGTAAACTGAGACATATTTGAACACGTCTCCCGATCACATGGTTGATCATACTCTAGGTTCCACATGCATGTTTTAGCTGAAGGAAGAATACCTTAAACCTGGGTAGTTGAAACCCGTGGAATGGGTACCATGCAATATGACTTCAAAGGGTCTTCATTTGCTCACCGAACCTCTCCAATCCTATCACTGCTGCGTTTATGCCCCTGTACACATGCTTGATTCTCTTTCGGAGACATAGCAATCCATAGGTTTTAAGATACTTACTAGTCAGGTACATTCTTAGGCGTTTAATATGGGGTGTTGAGTCCATTTCGTTGAGCAAAGAGTAGCTCTTGTCTATTCCATATTTGGCTAAAGGAACTTTATCTGTGCTCATTTCAATCTCTGGTTTTATGCAGCACCCCAACTCCCCTTTACCCTTAAGCAAGCATAAGTTGGTTTTCTAAATTTGAGACCCTGTTCTGTTCTGTAATTCAGTTCCTGTGTAGCCAAGTTTACATTCCGTGTATTACTGATATCTTATGATGTTTCTTTTTCTGTGTGACTTATTTCAGTTAGAATCATCATACCTGAATCCACTCATTGTGCTGCTAAGGGCCTGATGACACAGATTTCATTGCTGAGTGATATTGCTTTGTAAGTAAATACCACAACTTCTTTATCCATTTTTCACTTTCTGCGATGTTGAACTTGTACTGTAAACGAGGTTCTTGTAAACAGAGCCGTTCCAAACTTTGGGGTGGCTGTGTCTTTTTGATTTTAATTTCCCTAAGCTATAGGACCATAAGTGGAAGTGCCCTAGGTTCTGTTGCTTTGTTTTTTAGATGTTTCAGGAAACACCATACACTTCTCCCGAGTGGTTGTTGGCAATTTACATCCCGCCCATCAGCATAACAAGGCTCCCAGTTCTCCATGGCCTGTCCTGCCTTTCTGGATTTTACACTTTTTTCAGATGGCCCTTTTGACCGGGGGGAAGTGAGACTTCATTGTAGTGCAGATTTCCTTTGCAAGCTTGCTTGGTTGGCCAAAAAGGGCGTATGCGTTTTTTCCTGAATATATTCAGGAAAAAACGCATACGCCCTTTTTGGCCAAGTGCATCATTGTGGACGTTCTGCCTCTTTTCCTATGCTTTCAATGCAATTCCAGTCTACCTCCTGAAATCGGTTTCCTGCAATTCTGCCCCGCTTTCAAGTCCTCTTGGCAGCCTTACTTCAGTCTATTTTTGGACGATAGCTGTCATTTATAACTCTGCAGGTTTGTGAATTACAGTGCCTCTGAGCTCCTTTCTTCAACTCGCTTTCTTTTGACCTGGCCGCAACACCGCAGGATGGCTTCAGGCCCTAATCTGGTTCCGGCCCGGCACGCTGAACCTTTGGTTAATTCCTCTTCCTGTTGGGAAATGAGAGTTAAATTTGCCCGTCCAGACACCTCCAGCTAGCCTCTCATTGGTTCTCGCTATTCCTGTTCATCTTCCGCAGAAATTGCAAACTGGGCCAAACAGGAGGTTAAAGGGACTGACTCTCCAAGTGGGGAGAGTGTTAGTAAAGCGTCTGGAATGTTGCACCCGAGTACCAGGGTACGAAAACTGAGACATATTTGAACACGTCTCCCGATCACATGGTTGATCATACTCTGGGTTCCACATGCATATTTTAGCTGAAGGAAGAATACTTAAAACCTGGGTAGTTGAAACCCGTGGAATGGGTACCATGCAATATGACTTCAAAGGGTCTTCATTTGCTCACCGAACCTCTCCAATCCTATCACTGCTGCGTTTATGCCCCTGTACACATGCTTGATTCTCTTTCGGAGACATAGCAATCCATAGGTTTTAAGATACTTACTAGTCAGGTACATTCTTAGGCGTTTAATATGCGGTGTTGAGTCCATTTCGTTGAGCAAGGAGTAGCTCTTGTCTATTCCATATTTGGCTTAAGGAACTTTATCTGTGCTCATTTCAATCTCTGGTTTTATGCAGCACCCCAACTCACCTTTCCCCTTAAGCAAGCATAAGTTGGTTTTCTAAATTTGAGACCCTGTTCTGTTTTGGAATGCAGTTCCTGTGTAGCCAAGTTTACATTCCGTGTATTAGTGATATCTTATGATGTTTCTTTTTCTGTGTGACTTATTTCAGTTAGAATCATCGTACCTGAATCCACTCATTATGCTGCTACGGGCCTGATGACATAGATTTCATTGCTGAGTGATACTGCATTGTACGTAAGTACCACAAGTTCTTTATCCATTTTTCACTTTCTGTGATATTGAACTTGTACGGTAAACGAGGTTCTTGTAAACGGAGGCGTCCCAAACTTTGGGGTGGCTGTGTCTTTTTGATTTTAATTTCCCTAAGCTATAGGACCATAAGTGGAAGTGCCCTAGGCTCTGTTGCTTTGTTTTTTAGATGTTTCAGGAAACACCATACACTTCTCCCGAGTGGTTGTTGGCAATTTACATCCCGCCCATCAGCATAACAAGGCTCCCAGTTCTCCATGGCCTGTCCTGCCTTTCTGGATTTTACACTTTTTTCAGATGGCCGTTTTGACCGGGGGGAAGTGAGACTTCATTGTAGTGCAGATTTCCTTTGCAAGCTTGCTTGGTTGGCCAAAAAGGGCGTATGCGTTTTTTCCTGAATATATTCAGGAAAAAACGCATACGCCCTTTTTGGCCAAGTGCATCATTGTGGACGTTCTGCCTCTTTTCCTATGCTTTCAATGCAATTCCAGTCTACCTCCTGAAATCGGTTTCCTGCAATTCTGCCCCGCTTTCAAGTCCTCTTGGCAGCCTTACTTCAGTCTATTTTTGGACGATAGCTGTCATTTATAACTCTGCAGGTTTGTGAATTACAGTGCCCCTGAGCTCCTTTCTTCAACTTGCTTTCTTGTGACCTGGCCGCAACACCGCAGGATGGCTTCAGGCCCTAATCTGGTTCCGGCACGGCACGCTGAGCCTTTGCTTATTTCCTCTTCCTGGTGGGAAATGAGAGTTAAATTTGCCCGTCCAGACACCTCCAGCTAGTCTCTCATTGGTTCTCGCTATTCCTGTTCATCTTCCGCAGAAATTGCAAACTGGGCCAAACAGGAGGTTAAAGGCGCTGACTCTCCAAGTGGGGAGAGTGTTAGTAAAGCGTCTGGAATGTTGCACCCGAGTACCAGGGGAGGAAAACTGAGACATATTTGAACACGTCTCCCGTTCACATGGTTGATCATACTTGGGTTCCACATGCATGTTTTAGCTGAAGGAAGAATACCTTAAACCTGGGTAGTTGAAACCCGTGGAATGGGTACCATGCAATATGACTTCAAAGGGTCTTCATTTGCTCACCGAACCTCTCCAATCCTATCACTGCTGCGTTTATGCCCCTGTACACATGCTTGATTCTCTTTCGGAGACATAGCAATCCATAGGTTTTAAGATACTTACTAGTCAGGAACATTCTTAGGCGTTTAATATGCGGTGTTGAGTCCATTTCGTTGAGCAAGGAGTAGCTCTTGTCTATTCCATATTTGACTTAAGGAACTTTATCTGTGCTCATTTCAATCTCTGGTTTTATGCAGCACCCCAACTCACCTTTCCCCTTAAGCAAGCATAAGTTGGTTTTCTAAATTTGAGACCCTGTTCTGTTCTGTAATTCAGTTCCTGTGTAGCCAAGTTTACTTTCCGTGTATTACTGATATCTTATGATGTTTCTTTTTCTGTGTGACTTACTTCAGTTAGAATCATCATACCTGAATCCACTCATTGTGCTGCTAAGGGCCTGATGACACAGATTTCATTGCTGAGTGATATTGCTTTGTAAGTAAATACCACAACTTCTTTATCCATTTTTCACTTTCTGCGATGTTGAACTTGTACTGTAAACGAGGATCTTGTAAACAGAGCCGTCCCAAACTTTGGGGTGCCTGTGTCTTTTTGATTTTAATTTCCCTAAGCTATAGGACCATAAGTGGCAGTGCCCTAGGCTCTGTTGCTTTGTTTTTTAGATGTTTCAGGAAACACCATACACTTCTCCCGAGTGGTTGTTGGCAATTTACATCCCGCCCATCAGCATAACAAGGCTCCCAGTTCTCCATGGCCTGTCCTGCCTTTCTGGATTTTACACTTTTTTCAGATGGCCCTTTTGCCCGGGGGGAAGTGAGACTTCATTGTAGTGCAGATTTCCTTTGCAAACTTGCTTGGTTGGCCAAAAAGGGCGTATGCGTTTTTTCCTGAATATATTCAGGAAAAAACGCATACGCCCTTTTTGGCCAAGTGCATCATTGTGGACGTTCTGCCTCTTTTCCTATGCTTTCAATGCAATTCCAGTCTACCTCCTGAAATCGGTTTCCTGCAATTCTGCCCCGCTTTCAAGTCCTCTTGGCAGCCTTACTTCAGTCTATTTTTGGACGATAGCTGTCATTTATAACTCTGCAGGTTTGTGAATTACAGTGCCTCTGAGCTCCTTTCTTCAACTCGCTTTCTTTTGACCTGGCCGCAACACCGCAGGATGGCTTCAGGCCCTAATCTGGTTCCGGCCCGGCACGCTGAACCTTTGGTTAATTCCTCTTCCTGTTGGGAAATGAGAGTTAAATTTGCCCGTCCAGACACCTCCAGCTAGCCTCTCATTGGTTCTCGCTATTCCTGTTCATCTTCCGCAGAAATTGCAAACTGGGCCAAACAGGAGGTTAAAGGGACTGACTCTCCAAGTGGGGAGAGTGTTAGTAAAGCGTCTGGAATGTTGCACCCGAGTACCAGGGTACGAAAACTGAGACATATTTGAACACGTCTCCCGATCACATGGTTGATCATACTCTGGGTTCCACATGCATATTTTAGCTGAAGGAAGAATACTTAAAACCTGGGTAGTTGAAACCCGTGGAATGGGTACCATGCAATATGACTTCAAAGGGTCTTCATTTGCTCACCGAACCTCTCCAATCCTATCACTGCTGCGTTTATGCCCCTGTACACATGCTTGATTCTCTTTCGGAGACATAGCAATCCATAGGTTTTAAGATACTTACTAGTCAGGTACATTCTTAGGCGTTTAATATGCGGTGTTGAGTCCATTTCGTTGAGCAAGGAGTAGCTCTTGTCTATTCCATATTTGGCTTAAGGAACTTTATCTGTGCTCATTTCAATCTCTGGTTTTATGCAGCACCCCAACTCACCTTTCCCCTTAAGCAAGCATAAGTTGGTTTTCTAAATTTGAGACCCTGTTCTGTTTTGGAATGCAGTTCCTGTGTAGCCAAGTTTACATTCCGTGTATTAGTGATATCTTATGATGTTTCTTTTTCTGTGTGACTTATTTCAGTTAGAATCATCGTACCTGAATCCACTCATTATGCTGCTACGGGCCTGATGACATAGATTTCATTGCTGAGTGATACTGCATTGTACGTAAGTACCACAAGTTCTTTATCCATTTTTCACTTTCTGTGATATTGAACTTGTACGGTAAACGAGGTTCTTGTAAACGGAGGCGTCCCAAACTTTGGGGTGGCTGTGTCTTTTTGATTTTAATTTCCCTAAGCTATAGGACCATAAGTGGAAGTGCCCTAGGCTCTGTTGCTTTGTTTTTTAGATGTTTCAGGAAACACCATACACTTCTCCCGAGTGGTTGTTGGCAATTTACATCCCGCCCATCAGCATAACAAGGCTCCCAGTTCTCCATGGCCTGTCCTGCCTTTCTGGATTTTACACTTTTTTCAGATGGCCGTTTTGACCGGGGGGAAGTGAGACTTCATTGTAGTGCAGATTTCCTTTGCAAGCTTGCTTGGTTGGCCAAAAAGGGCGTATGCGTTTTTTCCTGAATATATTCAGGAAAAAACGCATACGCCCTTTTTGGCCAAGTGCATCATTGTGGACGTTCTGCCTCTTTTCCTATGCTTTCAATGCAATTCCAGTCTACCTCCTGAAATCGGTTTCCTGCAATTCTGCCCCGCTTTCAAGTCCTCTTGGCAGCCTTACTTCAGTCTATTTTTGGACGATAGCTGTCATTTATAACTCTGCAGGTTTGTGAATTACAGTGCCCCTGAGCTCCTTTCTTCAACTTGCTTTCTTGTGACCTGGCCGCAACACCGCAGGATGGCTTCAGGCCCTAATCTGGTTCCGGCACGGCACGCTGAGCCTTTGCTTATTTCCTCTTCCTGGTGGGAAATGAGAGTTAAATTTGCCCGTCCAGACACCTCCAGCTAGTCTCTCATTGGTTCTCGCTATTCCTGTTCATCTTCCGCAGAAATTGCAAACTGGGCCAAACAGGAGGTTAAAGGCCCTGACTCTCCAAGTGGGGAGAGTGTTAGTAAAGCGTCTGGAATGTTGCACCCGAGTACCAGGGGAGGAAAACTGAGACATATTTGAACACGTCTCCCGTTCACATGGTTGATCATACTTGGGTTCCACATGCATGTTTTAGCTGAAGGAAGAATACCTTAAACCTGGGTAGTTGAAACCCGTGGAATGGGTACCATGCAATATGACTTCAAAGGGTCTTCATTTGCTCACCGAACCTCTCCAATCCTATCACTGCTGCGTTTATGCCCCTGTACACATGCTTGATTCTCTTTCGGAGACATAGCAATCCATAGGTTTTAAGATACTTACTAGTCAGGAACATTCTTAGGCGTTTAATATGCGGTGTTGAGTCCATTTCGTTGAGCAAGGAGTAGCTCTTGTCTATTCCATATTTGACTTAAGGAACTTTATCTGTGCTCATTTCAATCTCTGGTTTTATGCAGCACCCCAACTCACCTTTCCCCTTAAGCAAGCATAAGTTGGTTTTCTAAATTTGAGACCCTGTTCTGTTCTGTAATTCAGTTCCTGTGTAGCCAAGTTTACTTTCCGTGTATTACTGATATCTTATGATGTTTCTTTTTCTGTGTGACTTACTTCAGTTAGAATCATCATACCTGAATCCACTCATTGTGCTGCTAAGGGCCTGATGACACAGATTTCATTGCTGAGTGATATTGCTTTGTAAGTAAATACCACAACTTCTTTATCCATTTTTCACTTTCTGCGATGTTGAACTTGTACTGTAAACGAGGATCTTGTAAACAGAGCCGTCCCAAACTTTGGGGTGCCTGTGTCTTTTTGATTTTAATTTCCCTAAGCTATAGGACCATAAGTGGCAGTGCCCTAGGCTCTGTTGCTTTGTTTTTTAGATGTTTCAGGAAACACCATACACTTCTCCCGAGTGGTTGTTGGCAATTTACATCCCGCCCATCAGCATAACAAGGCTCCCAGTTCTCCATGGCCTGTCCTGCCTTTCTGGATTTTACACTTTTTTCAGATGGCCCTTTTGCCCGGGGGGAAGTGAGACTTCATTGTAGTGCAGATTTCCTTTGCAAACTTGCTTGGTTGGCCAAAAAGGGCGTATGCGTTTTTTCCTGAATATATTCAGGAAAAAACGCATACGCCCTTTTTGGCCAAGTGCATCATTGTGGACGTTCTGCCTCTTTTCCTATGCTTTCAATGCAATTCCAGTCTACCTCCTGAAATCGGTTTCCTGCAATTCTGCCCCGCTTTCAAGTCCTCTTGGCAGCCTTACTTCAGTCTATTTTTGGACGATAGCTGTCATTTATAACTCTGCAGGTTTGTGAATTACAGTGCCTCTGAGCTCCTTTCTTCAACTCGCTTTCTTTTGACCTGGCCGCAACACCGCAGGATGGCTTCAGGCCCTAATCTGGTTCCGGCCCGGCACGCTGAGCCTTTGGTTAATTCCTCTTCCTGTTGGGAAATGAGAGTTAAATTTGCCCGTCCAGACACCTCCAGCTAGCCTCTCATTGGTTCTCGCTATTCCTGTTCATCTTCCGCAGAAATTGCAAACTGGGCCAAACAGGAGGTTAAAGGCGCTGACTCTCCAAGTGGGGAGAGTGTTAGTAAAGCGTCTGGAATGTTGCACCCGAGTACCAGGGTACGAAAACTGAGACATATTTGAACACGTCTCCCGATCACATGGTTGATCATACTCTGGGTTCCACATGCATATTTTAGCTGAAGGAAGAATACTTAAAACCTGGGTAGTTGAAACCCGTGGAATGGGTACCATGCAATATGACTTCAAAGGGTCTTCATTTGCTCACCGAACCTCTCCAATCCTATCACTGCTGCGTTTATGCCCCTGTACACATGCTTGATTCTCTTTCGGAGACATAGCAATCCATAGGTTTTAAGATACTTACTAGTCAGGTACATTCTTAGGCGTTTAATATGCGGTGTTGAGTCCATTTCGTTGAGCAAGGAGTAGCTCTTGTCTATTCCATATTTGGCTTAAGGAACTTTATCTGTGCTCATTTCAATCTCTGGTTTTATGCAGCACCCCAACTCACCTTTCCCCTTAAGCAAGCATAAGTTGGTTTTCTAAATTTGAGACCCTGTTCTGTTTTGGAATGCAGTTCCTGTGTAGCCAAGTTTACATTCCGTGTATTAATGATATCTTATGATGTTTCTTTTTCTGTGTGACTTATTTCAGTTAGAATCATCGTACCTGAATCCACTCATTATGCTGCTACGGGCCTGATGACATAGATTTCATTGCTGAGTGATACTGCATTGTACGTAAGTACCACAAGTTCTTTATCCATTTTTCACTTTCTGTGATATTGAACTTGTACGGTAAACGAGGTTCCTGTAAACGGAGGCGTCCCAAACTTTGGGGTGGCTGTGTCTTTTTGATTTTAATTTCCCTAAGCTATAGGACCATAAGTGGAAGTGCCCTAGGCTCTGTTGCTTTGTTTTTTAGATGTTTCAGGAAACACCATACACTTCTCCCGAGTGGTTGTTGGCAATTTACATCCCGCCCATCAGCATAACAAGGCTCCCAGTTCTCCATGGCCTGTCCTGCCTTTCTGGATTTTACACTTTTTTCAGATGGCCCTTTTGACCGGGGGGAAGTGAGACTTCATTGTAGTGCAGATTTCCTTTGCAAGCTTGCTTGGTTGGCCAAAAAGGGCGTATGCGTTTTTTCCTGAATATATTCAGGAAAAAACGCATACGCCCTTTTTGGCCAAGTGCATCATTGTGGACGTTCTGCCTCTTTTCCTATGCTTTCAATGCAATTCCAGTCTACCTCCTGAAATCGGTTTCCTGCAATTCTGCCCCGCTTTCAAGTCCTCTTGGCAGCCTTACTTCAGTCTATTTTTGGACGATAGCTGTCATTTATAACTCTGCAGGTTTGTGAATTACAGTGCCCCTGAGCTCCTTTCTTCAACTTGCTTTCTTGTGACCTGGCCGCAACACCGCAGGATGGCTTCAGGCCCTAATCTGGTTCCGGCACGGCACGCTGAGCCTTTGCTTATTTCCTCTTCCTGGTGGGAAATGAGAGTTAAATTTGCCCGTCCAGACACCTCCAGCTAGTCTCTCATTGGTTCTCGCTATTCCTGTTCATCTTCCGCAGAAATTGCAAACTGGGCCAAACAGGAGGTTAAAGGCGCTGACTCTCCAAGTGGGGAGAGTGTTAGTAAAGCGTCTGGAATGTTGCACCCGAGTACCAGGGGAGGAAAACTGAGACATATTTGAACACGTCTCCCGTTCACATGGTTGATCATACTTGGGTTCCACATGCATGTTTTAGCTGAAGGAAGAATACCTTAAACCTGGGTAGTTGAAACCCGTGGAATGGGTACCATGCAATATGACTTCAAAGGGTCTTCATTTGCTCACCGAACCTCTCCAATCCTATCACTGCTGCGTTTATGCCCCTGTACACATGCTTGATTCTCTTTCGGAGACATAGCAATCCATAGGTTTTAAGATACTTACTAGTCAGGAACATTCTTAGGCGTTTAATATGCGGTGTTGAGTCCATTTCGTTGAGCAAGGAGTAGCTCTTGTCTATTCCATATTTGACTTAAGGAACTTTATCTGTGCTCATTTCAATCTCTGGTTTTATGCAGCACCCCAACTCACCTTTCCCCTTAAGCAAGCATAAGTTGGTTTTCTAAATTTGAGACCCTGT
The DNA here is from genome assembly GCF_949987515.2 of Delphinus delphis. NCBI lineage: Eukaryota > Metazoa > Chordata > Mammalia > Artiodactyla > Delphinidae > Delphinus > Delphinus delphis. Next base: position 257,756 of record NC_082685.1, on the reverse strand, counting down.
TCTGTTCTGTAATTCAGTTCCTGTGTAGCCAAGTTTACTTTCCGTGTATTACTGATATCTTATGATGTTTCTTTTTCTGTGTGACTTACTTCAGTTAGAATCATCATACCTGAATCCACTCATTGTGCTGCTAAGGGCCTGATGACACAGATTTCATTGCTGAGTGATATTGCTTTGTAAGTAAATACCACAACTTCTTTATCCATTTTTCACTTTCTGCGATGTTGAACTTGTACTGTAAACGAGGATCTTGAAACAGAGCCGTCCCAAACTTTGGGGTGGCTGTGTCTTTTTGATTTTAATTTCCCTAAGCTATAGGACCATAAGTGGCAGTGCCCTAGGCTCTGTTGCTTTGTTTTTTAGATGTTTCAGGAAACACCATACACTTCTCCCGAGTGGTTGTTGGCAATTTACATCCCGCCCATCAGCATAACAAGGCTCCCAGTTCTCCATGGCCTGTCCTGCCTTTCTGGATTTTACACTTTTTTCAGATGGCCCTTTTGACCGGGGGGAAGTGAGACTTCATTGTAGTGCAGATTTCCTTTGCAAACTTGCTTGGTTGGCCAAAAAGGGCGTATGCGTTTTTTCCTGAATATATTCAGGAAAAAACGCATACGCCCTTTTTGGCCAAGTGCATCATTGTGGACGTCCTGCCTCTTTTCCTATGCTTTCAATGCAATTCCAGTCTACCTCCTGAAATCGGTTTCCTGCAATTCTGCCCCGCTTTCAAGTCCTCTTGGCAGCCTTACTTCAATCTATTTTTGGACGATAGCTGTCATTTATAACTCTGCAGGTTTGTGAATTACAGTGCCCCTGAGCTCCTTTCTTCAACTTGCTTTCTTTTGAGCTGGCCGCAACACCGCAGGATGGCTTCAGGCCCTAATCTGGTTCCGGTACGGCACGCTGAGCCTTTGGTTATTTCCTCTTCCTGGTGGGAAATGAGAGTTAAATTTGCCCGTCCAGACACCTCCAGCTAGCCTCTCATTGGTTCTCGCTATTCCTGTTCATCTTCCGCAGAAATTGCAAACTGTGCCAAACAGGAGGTTAAAGGCGCTGACTCTCCAAGTGGGGAGAGTGTTAGTAAAGCGTCTGGAATGTTGCACCCGAGTACCAGGGGAGGAAAACTGAGACATATTTGAACACGTCTCCCGATCACATGGTTGATCATACTCTAGGTTCCACATGCATGTTTTAGCTGAAGGAAGAATACCTTAAACCTGGGTAGTTGAAACCCGTGGAATGGGTACCATGCAATATGACTTCAAAGGGTCTTCATTTGCTCACCGAACCTCTCCAATCCTATCACTGCTGCGTTTATGCCCCTGTACACATGCTTGATTCTCTTTCGGAGACATAGCAATCCATAGGTTTTAAGATACTTACTAGTCAGGTACATTCTTAGGCGTTTAATATGGGGTGTTGAGTCCATTTCGTTGAGCAAGGAGTAGCTCTTGTCTATTCCATATTTGGCTTAAGGAACTTTATCTGTGCTCATTTCAATCTCTGGTTTTATGCAGCACCCCAACTCCCCTTTACCCTTAAGCAAGAATAAGTTGGTTTTCTAAATTTGAGACCCTGTTCTGTTCTGTAATTCAGTTCCTGTGTAGCCAAGTTTACATTCCGTGTATTACTGATATCTTATGATGTTTCTTTTTCTGTGTGACTTATTTCAGTTAGAATCATCATACCTGAATCCACTCATTGTGCTGCTAAGGGCCTGATGACACAGATTTCATTGCTGAGTGATATTGCTTTGTAAGTAAATACCACAACTTCTTTATCCATTTTTCACTTTCTGCGATGTTGAACTTGTACTGTAAACGAGGTTCTTGTAAACAGATGCGTCCCAAACTTTGGGGTGGCTGTGTCTTTTTGATTTTAATTTCCCTAAGCTATAGGACCATAAGTGGAAGTGCCCTAGGTTCTGTTGCTTTGTTTTTTAGATGTTTCAGGAAACACCATACACTTCTCCCGAGTGGTTGTTGGCAATTTACATCCCGCCCATCAGCATAACAAGGCTCCCAGTTCTCCATGGCCTGTCCTGCCTTTCTGGATTTTACACTTTTTTCAGATGGCCCTTTTGACCGGGGGGAAGTGAGACTTCATTGTAGTGCAGATTTCCTTTGCAAGCTTGCTTGGTTGGCCAAAAAGGGCGTATGCGTTTTTTCCTGAATATATTCAGGAAAAAACGCATACGCCCTTTTTGGCCAAGTGCATCATTGTGGACGTTCTGCCTCTTTTCCTATGCTTTCAATGCAATTCCAGTCTACCTCCTGAAATCGGTTTCCTGCAATGCTGCCCCGCTTTCAAGTCCTCTTGGCAGCCTTACTTCAGTCTATTTTTGGACGATAGCTGTCATTTATAACTCTGCATGTTTGTGAATTACAGTGCCCCTGAGCTCCTTTCTTCAACTCGCTTTCCTGTGACCTGGCCGCAACACCGCAGGATGGCTTCAGGCCCTAATCTGGTTCCGGCCCGGCATGCTGAACCTTTGGTTAATTCCTCTTCCTGGTGGTAAATGAGAGTTAAATTTGCCCGTCCAGACACCTCCAGCTAGCCTCTCATTGGTTCTCGCTATTCCTGTTCATCTTCCGCAGAAATTGTAAACTGGGCCAAACAGGAGGTTAAAGGGACTGACTCTCCAAGTGGGGAGAGTGTTAGTAAAGCGTCTGGAATGTTGCACCCGAGTACCAGGGGAGGAAAACTGAGACATATTTGAACACGTCTCCCGATCACATGGTTGATCATACTCTAGGTTCCACATGCATGTTTTAGCTGAAGGAAGAATACCTTAAACCTGGGTAGTTGAAACCCGTGGAATTGGTACCATGCAATATGACTTCAAAGGGTCTTCATTTGCTCACCGAACCTCTCCAATCCTATCACTGCTGCGTTTATGCCCCTGTACACATGCTTGATTCTCTTTCGGAGACATAGCAATCCATAGGTTTTAAGATACTTACAAGTCAGGTACATTCTTAGGAGTTTAATATGCGGTGTTGAGAACATTTCGTTGAGCAAGGAGTAGCTCTTGTCTATTCCATATTTGACTTAAGGAACTTTATCTGTGCTCATTTCAATCTCTGGTTTTATGCAGCACCCCAACTCACCTTTCCCCTTAAGCAAGCATAAGTTGGTTTTCTAAATTTGAGACCCTGTTCTGTTCTGTAATTCAGTTCCTGTGTAGCCAAGTTTACTTTCCGTGTATTACTGATATCTTATGATGTTTCTTTTTCTGTGTGACTTACTTCAGTTAGAATCATCATACCTGAATCCACTCATTGTGCTGCTAAGGGCCTGATGACACAGATTTCATTGCTGAGTGATATTGCTTTGTAAGTAAATACCACAACTTCTTTATCCATTTTTCACTTTCTGCGATGTTGAACTTGTACTGTAAACGAGGATCTTGTAAACAGAGCCGTCCCAAACTTTGGGGTGGCTGTGTCTTTTTGATTTTAATTTCCCTAAGCTATAGGACCATAAGTGGCAGTGCCCTAGGCTCTGTTGCTTTGTTTTTTAGATGTTTCAGGAAACACCATACACTTCTCCCGAGTGGTTGTTGGCAATTTACATCCCGCCCATCAGCATAACAAGGCTCCCAGTTCTCCATGGCCTGTCCTGCCTTTCTGGATTTTACACTTTTTTCAGATGGCCCTTTTGACCGGGGGGAAGTGAGACTTCATTGTAGTGCAGATTTCCTTTGCAAACTTGCTTGGTTGGCCAAAAAGGGCGTATGCGTTTTTTCCTGAATATATTCAGGAAAAAACGCATACGCCCTTTTTGGCCAAGTGCATCATTGTGGACGTCCTGCCTCTTTTCCTATGCTTTCAATGCAATTCCAGTCTACCTCCTGAAATTGGTTTCCTGCAATTCTGCCCCGCTTTCAAGTCCTCTTGGCAGCCTTACTTCAATCTATTTTTGGACGATAGCTGTCATTTATAACTCTGCAGGTTTGTGAATTACAGTGCCCCTGAGCTCCTTTCTTCAACTTGCTTTCTTTTGAGCTGGCCGCAACACCGCAGGATGGCTTCAGGCCCTAATCTGGTTCCGGTACGGCACGCTGAGCCTTTGGTTATTTCCTCTTCCTGGTGGGAAATGAGAGTTAAATTTGCCCGTCCAGACACCTCCAGCTAGCCTCTCATTGGTTCTCGCTATTCCTGTTCATCTTCCGCAGAAATTGCAAACTGTGCCAAACAGGAGGTTAAAGGCGCTGACTCTCCAAGTGGGGAGAGTGTTAGTAAAGCGTCTGGAATGTTGCACCCGAGTACCAGGGGAGGAAAACTGAGACATATTTGAACACGTCTCCCGATCACATGGTTGATCATACTCTAGGTTCCACATGCATGTTTTAGCTGAAGGAAGAATACCTTAAACCTGGGTAGTTGAAACCCGTGGAATGGGTACCATGCAATATGACTTCAAAGGGTCTTCATTTGCTCACCGAACCTCTCCAATCCTATCACTGCTGCGTTTATGCCCCTGTACACATGCTTGATTCTCTTTCGGAGACATAGCAATCCATAGGTTTTAAGATACTTACTAGTCAGGTACATTCTTAGGCGTTTAATATGGGGTGTTGAGTCCATTTCGTTGAGCAAGGAGTAGCTCTTGTCTATTCCATATTTGGCTTAAGGAACTTTATCTGTGCTCATTTCAATCTCTGGTTTTATGCAGCACCCCAACTCCCCTTTACCCTTAAGCAAGAATAAGTTGGTTTTCTAAATTTGAGACCCTGTTCTGTTCTGTAATTCAGTTCCTGTGTAGCCAAGTTTACATTCCGTGTATTACTGATATCTTATGATGTTTCTTTTTCTGTGTGACTTATTTCAGTTAGAATCATCATACCTGAATCCACTCATTGTGCTGCTAAGGGCCTGATGACACAGATTTCATTGCTGAGTGATATTGCTTTGTAAGTAAATACCACAACTTCTTTATCCATTTTTCACTTTCTGCGATGTTGAACTTGTACTGTAAACGAGGTTCTTGTAAACAGATGCGTCCCAAACTTTGGGGTGGCTGTGTCTTTTTGATTTTAATTTCCCTAAGCTATAGGACCATAAGTGGAAGTGCCCTAGGTTCTGTTGCTTTGTTTTTTAGATGTTTCAGGAAACACCATACACTTCTCCCGAGTGGTTGTTGGCAATTTACATCCCGCCCATCAGCATAACAAGGCTCCCAGTTCTCCATGGCCTGTCCTGCCTTTCTGGATTTTACACTTTTTTCAGATGGCCCTTTTGACCGGGGGGAAGTGAGACTTCATTGTAGTGCAGATTTCCTTTGCAAGCTTGCTTGGTTGGCCAAAAAGGGCGTATGCGTTTTTTCCTGAATATATTCAGGAAAAAACGCATACGCCCTTTTTGGCCAAGTGCATCATTGTGGACGTTCTGCCTCTTTTCCTATGCTTTCAATGCAATTCCAGTCTACCTCCTGAAATCGGTTTCCTGCAATGCTGCCCCGCTTTCAAGTCCTCTTGGCAGCCTTACTTCAGTCTATTTTTGGACGATAGCTGTCATTTATAACTCTGCATGTTTGTGAATTACAGTGCCCCTGAGCTCCTTTCTTCAACTCGCTTTCCTGTGACCTGGCCGCAACACCGCAGGATGGCTTCAGGCCCTAATCTGGTTCCGGCCCGGCATGCTGAACCTTTGGTTAATTCCTCTTCCTGGTGGTAAATGAGAGTTAAATTTGCCCGTCCAGACACCTCCAGCTAGCCTCTCATTGGTTCTCGCTATTCCTGTTCATCTTCCGCAGAAATTGTAAACTGGGCCAAACAGGAGGTTAAAGGGACTGACTCTCCAAGTGGGGAGAGTGTTAGTAAAGCGTCTGGAATGTTGCACCCGAGTACCAGGGGAGGAAAACTGAGACATATTTGAACACGTCTCCCGATCACATGGTTGATCATACTCTAGGTTCCACATGCATGTTTTAGCTGAAGGAAGAATACCTTAAACATGGGTAGTTGAAACCCGTGGAATTGGTACCATGCAATATGACTTCAAAGGGTCTTCATTTGCTCACCGAACCTCTCCAATCCTATCACTGCTGCGTTTATGCCCCTGTACACATGCTTGATTCTCTTTCGGAGACATAGCAATCCATAGGTTTTAAGATACTTACAAGTCAGGTACATTCTTAGGAGTTTAATATGCGGTGTTGAGAACATTTCGTTGAGCAAGGAGTAGCTCTTGTCTATTCCATATTTGGCTTAAGGAACTTTATCTGTGCTCATTTCAATCTCTGGTTTTATGCAGCACCCCAACTCACCTTTACCCTTAAGCAAGCATAAGTTGTTTTTCTAAATTTGAGACCCTGTTCTGTTCTGTAATTCAGTTCCTGTGTAGCCAAGTTTCCATTCCGTGTATTACTGATATCTTATGATGTTTCTTTTTCTGTGTGACTTATTTCAGTTAGAATCATCATACCTGAATCCACTCATTGTGATGCTAAGGGCCTGATGACATAGATTTCATTGCTGAGTGATATTGCTTTGTAAGTAAATACCACAACTTCTTTATCCATTTTTCACTTTCTGCGATGTTGAACTTGTACTGTAAACGAGGTTCTTGTAAACAGAGGCGTCCCAAACTTTGGGGTGGCTGTGTCTTTTTTATTTTAATTTCCCTAAGCTATAGGACCATAAGTGGCAGTGCCCTAGGCTCTGTTGCTTTGTTTTTTAGATGTTTCAGGAAACACCATACACTTCTCCCGAGTGTCTGTTGGCAATTTACATCCCGCCCATCAGCATAACAAGGCTCCCAGTTCCCCATGGCCTGTCCTGTCTTTCTGGATTTTACACTTTTTTCAGATGGCCCTTTTGACCGGGGGGAAGTGAGACTTCATTGTAGTGCAGATTTCCTTTGCAAGCTTGCTGGGTTGGCCAAGAAGGGCGTATGCGTTTTTTCCTGAATATATTCAGGAAAAAACGCATACGCCCTTTTTGGCCAAGTGCATCATTGTGGACGTTCTGCCTCTTTTCCTATGCTTTCAATGCAATTCCAGTCTACCTCCTGAAATTGGTTTCCTGCAATTCTGCCCCGCTTTCAAGTCCTCTTGGCAGCCTTACTTCAGTCTATTTTTGGACGATAGCTGTCATTTATAACTCTGCAGGTTTGTGAATTACAGTGCCCCTGAGCTCCTTTCTTCAACTCGCTTTCTTGTGACCTGGCCGCAACACCGCAGGATGGCTTCAGGCCCTAATCTGGTTCCGGCCCGGCATGCTGAGCCTTTGGTTAATTCCTCTTCCTGGTGGGAAATGAGAGTTAAATTTGCCCGTCCAGACACCTCCAGCTAGCCTCTCATTGGTTCTCGCTATTCCTGTTCATCTTCCGCAGAATTTGCAAACTGGGCCAAACAGGATGTTAAAGGCGCTGACTCTCCAAGTGGGGAGTGTGTTAGTAAAGCGTCTGGAATGTTGCACCCGAGTACCAGGGGAGGAAAACTGAGACATATTTGAACACGTCTCCCGTTCACATGGTTGATCATACTTGGGTTCCACATGCATGTTTTAGCTGAAGGAAGAATGCCTTAAACCTGGAGAGTTGAGACCCGTGGAATGGGTACCATGCAATATGACTTCAAAGGGTCTTCATTTGCTCACCGAACCTCTCCAATCCTATCACTGCTGCGTTTATGCCCCTGTACACATGCTTGATTCTCTTTCGGAGACATAGCAATCCATAGGTTTTAAGATACTTACTAGTCAGGTACATTCTTAGGCGTTTAATATGGGGTGTTGAGTCCATATCGTTGAGCAAGGAGTAGCTCTTGTCTATTCCATATTTGGCTTAAGGAACTTTATCTGTGCTCATTTCAATCTCTGGTTTTATGCAGCACCCCAACTCACCTTTACCTTTAAGCAAGAATAAGTTGTTTTTCTAAATTTGAGACCCTGTTCTGTTCTGTAATTCAGTTCCTGTGTAGCCAAGTTTACATTCCGTGTATTACTGATATCTTATGATGTTTCTTTTTCTGTGTGACTTATTTCAGTTTGAGTCATCATACCTGAATCCACTCATTGTGATGCTAAGGGCCTGATGACATAGATTTCATTTCTGAGTGATATTGCTTTGTAAGTAAATACCACAACTTCTTTATCCATTTTTCACTTTCTGCGATGTTGAACTTGTACTGTAAACGAGGTTCTTGTAAACAGAGGCGTCCCAAACTTTGGGGTGGCTGTGTCTTTTTGATTTTAATTTCCCTAAGCTATAGGACCATAAGTGGCAGTGCCCTAGGCTCTGTTGCTTTGTTTTTTAGATGTTTCAGGAAACACCATACACTTCTCCCGAGTGTCTGTTGGCAATTTACATCCCGCCCATCAGCATAACAAGGCTCCCAGTTCTCCATGGCCTGTCCTGCCTTTCTGGATTTTACACTTTTTTCAGATGGCCCTTTTGACCGGGGGGAAGTGAGACTTCATTGTAGTGCAGATTTCCTTTGCAAGCTTGCTTGGTTGGCCAAAAAGGGCGTATGCGTTTTTTCCTGAATATATTCAGGAAAAAACGCATACGCCCTTTTTGGCCAAGTGCATCATTGTGGACGTTCTGCCTCTTTTCCTATGCTTTCAATGCAATTCCAGTCTACCTCCTGAAATTGGTTTCCTGCAATTCTGCCCCGCGTTCAAGTCCTCTTGGCAGCCTTACTTCAGTCTATTTTTGGACGATAGCTGTCATTTATAACTCTGCAGGTTTGTGAATTACAGTGCCCCTGAGCTCCTTTCTTCAACTCGCTTTCTTGTGACCTGGCCGCAACACCGCAGGATGGCTTCAGGCCCTAATCTGGTTCCGGCACGGCACGCTGAGCCTTTGCTTATTTCCTCTTCCTGGTGGGAAATGAGAGTTAAATTTGCCCGTCCAGACACCTCCAGCTAGTCTCTCATTGGTTCTCGCTATTCCTGTTCATCTTCCGCAGAAATTGCAAACTGGGCCAAACAGGATGTTAAAGGGACTGACTCTCCAAGTGGGGAGAGTGTTAGTAAAGCGTCTGGAATGTTGCACCCGAGTACCAGGGGATGAAAACTGAGACATATTTGAACACGTCTCCCGTTCACATGGTTGATCATACTTGGGTTCCACATGCATGTTTTAGCTGAAGGAAGAATATCTTAAACCTGGAAAGTTAAGACCCGTGTAATGGGTACCATGCAATATGACTTCAAAGGGTCTTCATTTGCTCACCGAACCTCTCCAATCCTATCACTGCTGCGTTTATGCCCCTGTACACATGCTTGATTCTCTTTCGGAGACATAGCATTCCATAGGTTTTAAGATACTTACTAGTCAGGTACATTCTTAGGCGTTTAATATGGGGTGTTGAGTCCATATCGTTGAGCAAGGAGTAGCTCTTGTCTATTCCATATTTGGCTTAAGGAACTTTATCTGTGCTCATTTCAATCTCTGGTTTTATGCAGCACCCCAACTCACCTTTACCTTTAAGCAAGAATAAGTTGGTTTTCTAAATTTGAGACCATGTTCTGTTATGTAATTCAGTTCCTGTGTAGCCAAGTTTACATTCCGTGTATTACTGATATCTTATGATGTTTCTTTTTCTGTGTGACTTATTTCAGTTAGAATCATCATACCTGAATCCACTCATTGTGATGCTAAGGGCCTGATGACATAGATTTCATTGCTGAGTGATATTGCTTTGTAAGTAAATACCACAACTTCTTTATCCATTTTTCACTTTCTGCGATGTTGAACATGTACTGTAAACGAGGTTCTTGTAAACAGAGGCGCCCCAAACTTTGGGGTGGTTGTGTCTTTTTGATTTTAATTTCCCTAAGCTATAGGACCATAAGTGGCAGTGCCCTAGGCTCTGTTGCTTTGTTTTTTAGATGTTTCAGGAAACACCATACACTTCTCCCGAGTGGTTGTTGGCAATTTACATCCCGCCCATCAGCATAACAAGGCTCCCAGTTCTCCATGGCCTGTCCTGCCTTTCTGGATTTTACACTTTTTTCAGATGGCCCTTTTGACCGGGGGGAAGTGAGACTTCATTGTAGTGCAGATTTCCTTTGCAAGCTTGCTTGGTTGGCCAAAAAGGGCGTATGCGTTTTTTCCTGAATATATTCAGGAAAAAACGCATACGCCCTTTTTAGCCAAGTGCATCATTGTGGACGTTCTGCCTCTTTTCCTATGCTTTCAATGCAATTCCAGTCTACCTCCTGAAATCGGTTTCCTGCAATTCTGCCCCGCTTTCAAGTCCTCTTGGCAGCCTTACTTCAGTCTATTTTTGGACGATAGCTGTCATTTATAACTCTGCAGGTTTGTGAATTACAGTGCCCCTGAGCTCCTTTCTTCAACTCGCTTTCTTGTGACCTGGCCGCAACACCGCAGGATGGCTTCAGGCCCTAATCAGGTTCCGGCCCGGCATGCTGAGCCTTTGGTTAATTCCTCTTCCTGGTGGGAAATGAGAGTTAAATTTGCCCGTCCAGACACCTCCAGCTAGCCTCTCATTGGTTTTCGCTATTCCTGTTCATCTTCCGCAGAAATTGCAAACTGGGCCAAACAGGAGGTTAAAGGGACTGACTCTCCAAGTGGGGAGAGTGTTAGTAAAGCGTCTGGAATGTTACACCCGAGTACCAGGGGAGGAAAACTGAGACATATTTGAACACGTCTCCCGATCACATGGTTGATCATACTCTAGGTTCCACATGCATGTTTTAGCTGAAGGAAGAATACCTTAAACCTGGGTAGTTGAAACCCGTGGAATGGGTACCATGCAATATGACTTCAAAGGGTCTTCATTTGCTCACCGAACCTCTCCAATCCTATCACTGCTGCGTTTATGCCCCTGTACACATGCTTGATTCTCTTTTGGAGACATAGCAATCCATAGGTTTTAAGATACTTACAAGTCAGGTACATTCTTAGGCGTTTAATATGGGGTGTTGAGTCCATTTCGTTGAGCAAGGAGTAGCTCTTGTCTATTCCATATTTGGCTTAAGGAACTTTATCTGTGCTCATTTCAATCTCTGGTTTTATGCAGCACCCCAACTCACCTTTACCCTTAAGCAAGCATAAGTTGTTTTTCTAAATTTGAGACCATGTTCTGTTCTGTAATTCAGTTCCTGTGTAGCCAAGTTTCCATTCCGTGTATTACTGATATCTTATGATGTTTCTTTTTCTGTGTGACTTATTTCAGTTAGAATCATCATACCTGAATCCACTCATTGTGCTGCTAAGGGCCTGATGACATAGATTTCATTGCTGAGTGATATTGCTTTGTAAGTGAATACCACAACTTCTTTATCCATTTTTCACTTTCTGCGATGTTGAACTTGTACTGTAAACGAGGTTCTTGTAAACAGAGCCGTTCCAAACTTTGGGGTGGCTGTGTCTTTTTGATTTTAATTTCCCTAAGCTATAGGACCATAAGTGGAAGTGCCCTAGGCTCTGTTGCTTTGTTTTTTAGATGTTTCAGGAAACACCATACACATCTCCCAAGTGTCTGTTGGCAATTTACATCCCGCCCATCAGCATAACAAGGCTCCCAGTTCTCAATGGCCTGTTTCCTTTCTGGATTTTACACTTTTTTCAGATGGCCCTTTTGACCGGGGGGAAGTGAGACTTCATTGTAGTGCAGATTTCCTTTGCAAGCTTGCTTGGTTGGCCAAAAAGGGCGTATGCGTTTTTTCCTGAATATATTCAGGAAAAAACGCATACGCCCTTTTTGGCCAAGTGCATCATTGTGGATGTTCTGCCTCTTTTCCTATTCTTTCAATGCAATTCCAGTCTACCTCCTGAAATCGGTTTCCTGCAATTCTGCCCCGCTTTCAAGTCCTCTTGGCAGCCTTACTTCAGTCTATTTTTGGACGATAGCTGTCATTTATAACTCTGCAGGTTTGTGAATTACAGTGCCCCTGAGCTCCTTTCTTCAACTCGCTTTCTTGTGACCTGGCCGCAACACCACAGGATGGCTTCAGGCCCTAATCTGGTTCCGGTACGGCACGCTGAGCCTTTGGTTATTTCCTCTTCCTGGTGGGAAATGAGAGTTAAATTTGCCCGTCCAGACACCTCCAGCTAGTCTCTCATTGGTTCTCGCTATTCCTGTTCATCTTCCGCAGAAATTGCAAACTGGGCCAAACAGGAGGTTAAAGGGACTGACTCTCCAAGTGGGGAGAGTGTTAGTAAAGCGTCTGGAATGTTGCACCCGAGTACCAGGGGAGGAAAACTGAGACATATTTGAACACGTCTCCCGTTCACATGGTTGATCATACTTGGGTTCCACATGCATGTTTTAGCTGAAGGAAGAATACCTTAAACCTGGAGAGTTGAGACCCGTGTAATGGGTACCATGCAATATGACTTCAAAGGGTCTTCATTTGCTCACCGAACCTCTCCAATCCTATCACTGCTGCGTTTATGCCCCTGTACACATGCTTGATTCTCTTTTGGAGACATAGCAATCCATAGGTTTTACGATACTTACTAGTCAGGTACATTCTTAGGCGTTTAATATGCGGTGTTGAGTCCATTTCGTTGAGCAAGGAGTAGCTCTTGTCTATTCCATATTTGGCTTAAGGAACTTTATCTGTGCTCATTTCAATCTCTGGTTTTATGCAGCACCCCAACTCACCTTTACCCTTAAGCAAGCATAAGTTGGTTTTCTAAATTTGAGACCCTGTTCTGTTCTGTAATTCAGTTCCTGTGTAGCCAAGTTTACATTCCGTGTATTACTGATATCTTATGATGTTTCTTTTTCTGTGTGACTTATTTCAGTTAGAATCATCATACCTGAATCCACTCATTGTGATGCTAAGGGCCTGATGACATAGATTTCATTGCTGAGTGATATTGCTTTGTAAGTAAATACCACAACTTCTTTATCCATTTTTCACTTTCTGCGATGTTGAACTTGTACTGTAAACGAGGTTCTTGTAAACAGAGGCGTCCCAAACTTTGGGGTGGCTGTGTCTTTTTGATTTTAATTTCCCTAAGCTATAGGACCATAAGTGGCAGTGCCCTAGGCTCTGTTGCTTTGTTTTTTAGATGTTTCAGGAAACACCATACACTTCTCCCGAGTGGTTGTTGGCAATTTACATCCCGCCCATCAGCATAACAAGGCTGCCAGTTCTCCATGGCCTGTCCTGCCTTTCTGGATTTTACACTTTTTTCAGATGGCCCTTTTGACCGGGGGGAAGTGAGACTTCATTGTAGTGCAGATTTCCTTTGCAAGCTTGCTTGGTTGGCCAAAAAGGGCGTATGCGTTTTTTCCTGAATATATTCAGGAAAAAACGCATACGCCCTTTTTAGCCAAGTGCATCATTGTGGACGTTCTGCCTCTTTTCCTATGCTTTCAATGCAATTCCAGTCTACCTCCTGAAATCGGTTTCCTGCAATTCTGCCCCGCTTTCAAGTCCTCTTGGCAGCCTTACTTCAGTCTATTTTTGGACGATAGCTGTCATTTATAACTCTGCAGGTTTGTGAATTACAGTGCCCCTGAGCTCCTTTCTTCAACTCGCTTTCTTGTGACCTGGCCGCAACACCGCAGGATGGCTTCAGGCCCTAATCAGGTTCCGGCCCGGCATGCTGAGCCTTTGGTTAATTCCTCTTCCTGGTGGGAAATGAGAGTTAAATTTGCCCGTCCAGACACCTCCAGCTAGCCTCTCATTGGTTCTCGCTATTCCTGTTCATCTTCCGCAGAAATTGCAAACTGGGCCAAACAGGAGGTTAAAGGGACTGACTCTCCAAGTGGGGAGAGTGTTAGTAAAGCGTCTGGAATGTTGCACCCGAGTACCAGGGGAGGAAAACTGAGACATATTTGAACACGTCTCCCGATCACATGGTTGATCATACTCTAGGTTCCACATGCATGTTTTAGCTGAAGGAAGAATACCTTAAACCTGGGTAGTTGAAACCCGTGGAATGGGTACCATGCAATATGACTTCAAAGGGTCTTCATTTGCTCACCAAACCTCTCCAATCCTATCACTGCTGCGTTTATGCCCCTGTACACATGCTTGATTCTCTTTCGGAGACATAGCAATCCATAGGTTTTAAGATACTTACAAGTCAGGTACATTCTTAGGCGTTTAATATGGGGTGTTGAGTCCATTTCGTTGAGCAAGGAGTAGCTCTTGTCTATTCCATATTTGGCTTAAGGAACTTTATCTGTGCTCATTTCAATCTCTGGTTTTATGCAGCAACCCAACTCACCTTTCCCCTTAAGCAAGCATAAGTTGGTTTTCTAAATTTGAGAACCTGTTCTGTTTTGGAATTCAGTTCCTGTGTAGCCAAGTTTACATTCCGTGTATTAGTGATATCTTATGAGGTTTCTTTTTCTGTGTGACTTATTTCAGTTAGAATCATCGTACCTGAATCTACTCATTATGCTGCTACGGGCCTGATGACATAGATTTCATTGCTGAGTGATACTGCATTGTACGTAAGTACCACAAGTTCTTCATCCATTTTTCACTTTCTGCGATGTTGAACTTGTACTGTAAACGAGGTTCTTCTAAACAGAGCCATTCCAAACTTTGGGGTGGCTGTGTCTTTTTGATTTTAATTTCCCTAAGCTATAGGACCATAAGTGGAAGTGCCCTAGGCTCTGTTGCTTTGTTTTTTAGATGTTTCAGGAAACACCATACACTTCTCCCAAGTGTCTGTTGGCAATTTACATCCCGCCCATCAGCATAACAAGGCTCCCAGTTCTCAATGGCCTGTTGCCTTTCTGGATTTTACACTTTTTTCAGATGGCCCTTTTGACCGGGGGGAAGTGAGACTTCATTGTAGTGCAGATTTCCTTTGCAAGCTTGTTTGGTTGGCCAAAAAGGGCGTATGCGTTTTTTCCTGAATATATTCAGGAAAAAACGCATACGCCCTTTTTGGCCAAGTGCATCATTGTGGACGTTCTGCCTCTTTTCCTATGCTTTCAATGCAATTCCAGTCTACCTCCTGAAATCGGTTTCCTGCAATTCTGCCCCGCTTTCAAGTCCTCTTGGCAGCCTTACTTCAGTCTATTTTTGGACGATAGCTGTCATTTATAACTCTGCAGGTTTGTGAATTTCAGTGCCCCTGAGCTCCTTTCTTCAACTCGCTTTCTTGTGACCTGGCCGCAACACCGCAGGATGGCTTCAGGCCCTAATCTGGTTCCGGCCCGGCACGCTGAGCCTTTGGTTAATTCCTCTTCCTGGTGGGAAATGAGAGTTAAATTTGCCCGTCCAGACACCTCCAGCTAGTCTCTCATTGGTTCTCGCTATTCCTGTTCATCTTCCGCAGAAATTGCAAACTGGGCCAAACAGGAGGTTAAAGGGACTGACTCTCCAAGTCGGGAGAGTGTTAGTAAAGCGTCTGGAATGTTGCACCCGAGTACCAGGGTACGAAAACTGAGACATATTTGAACACGTCTCCCGATCACATGGTTGATCATACTCTAGGTTCCACATGCATGTTTTAGCTGAAGGAAGAATACCTTAAACCTGGGTAGTTGAAACCCGTGGAATGGGTACCATGTAATATGACTTCAAAGGGTCTTCATTTGCTCACCGAACCTCTCCAATCCTATCACTGCTGCGTTTATGCCCCTGTACACATGCTTGATTCTCTTTCGGAGACATAGCAATCCATAGGTTTTAAGATACTTACTAGTCAGGTACATTCTTAGGCGTTTAATATGCGGTGTTGAGTCCATTTCGTTGAGCAAGGAGTAACTCTTCTCTATTCCATATTTGGCTTAAGGAACTTTATCTGTGCTCATTTCAATCTCTGGTTTTATGCAGCACCCCAACTCACCTTTACCCTTAAGCAAGCATAAGTTGGTTTTCTAAATTTGAGACCCTGTTCTGTTCGGTAATTCAGTTCCTGTGTAGCCAAGTTTACATTCCGTGTATTACTGATATCTTATGATGTTTCTTTTTCTGTGTGACTTATTTCAGTTGGAATCATCATACCTGAATCCACTCATTGTGCTGCTAAGGGCCTGATGACACAGATTTCATTGCTGAGTGATATTGCTTTGTAAGTAAATACCACAACTTCTTTATCCATTTTTCACTTTCTGCGATGTTGAACTTGTACTGTAAACGAGGTTCTTGTAAACAGAGCCGTTCCAAACTTTGGGGTGGCTGTGTCTTTTTGATTTTAATTTCCCTAAGCTATAGGACCATAAGTGGAAGTGCCCTAGGTTCTGTTGCTTTGTTTTTTAGATGTTTCAGGAAACACCATACACTTCTCCCGAGTGGTTGTTGGCAATTTACATCCCGCCCATCAGCATAACAAGGCTCCCAGTTCTCCATGGCCTGTCCTGCCTTTCTGGATTTTACACTTTTTTCAGATGGCCCTTTTGACCGGGGGGAAGTGAGACTTCATTGTAGTGCAGATTTCTTTGCAAGCTTGCTTGGTTGGCCAAAAAGGGTGTATGCGTTTTTTCCTGAATATATTCAGGAAAAAACGCATACGCCCTTTTTGGCCAAGTGCATCATTGTGGACGTTCTGCCTCTTTTCCTATGCTTTCAATGCAATTCCAGTCTACCTCCTGAAATCGGTTTCCTGCAATTCTGCCCCGCTTTCAAGTCCTCTTGGCAGCCTTACTTCAGTCTATTTTTGTACGATAGCTGTCATTTATAACTCTGCAGGTTTGTGAATTACAGTGCCCCTGAGCTCCTTTCTTCAACTCGCTTTCTTGTGACCTGGCCGGAACACCGCAGGATGGCTTCAGGCCCTAATCTGGTTCCGGTACGGCACGCTGAGCCTTTGGTTATTTCCTCTTCCTGGTGGGAAATGAGAGTTAAATTTGCCCGTCCAGACACCTCCAGCTAGCCTCTCATTGGTTCTCGCTATTCCTGTTCATCTTCCACAGAAATTGCAAACTGGGCCAAACAGGAGGTTAAAGGCGCTGACTCTCCAAGTGGGGAGAGTGTTAGTAAAGCCTCTGGAATGTTGCACCCGAGTACCAGGGGAGGAAAACTGAGACATATTTGAACACGTCTCCCGTTCACATGGTTGATCATACTTGGGTTCCACATGCATGTTTTAGCTGAAGGAAGAATACCTTAAATCTGGAGAGTTGAGACCCGTGTAATGGGAACCATGCAATATGACTTCAAAGGGTCTTCATTTGCTCACCGAACCTCTCCAATTCTATCACTGCTGCATTTATGCCCCTGTACACACGCTTGATTCTCTTTTGGAGACATAGCAATCCATAGGTTTTAAGATACTTACTAGTCAGGTACATTCTTAGGCGTTAAATATGCGGTGTTGAGTCCATTTCGTTGAGCAAGGAGTAGCTCTTGTCTATTCCATATTTGGCTTAAGGAACTTTATCTGTGCTCATTTCAATCTCTGGTTTTATGCAGCACCCCAACTCACCTTTACCCTTAAGCAAGCATAAGTTGGTTTTCTAAATTTGAGACCCTGTTCTGTTCGGTAATTCAGTTCCTGTGTAGCCAAGTTTACATTCCGTGTATTACTGATATCTTATGATGTTTCTTTTTCTGTGTGACTTATTTCAGTTAGAATCATCATACCTGAATCCACTCATTGTGCTGCTAAGGGCCTGATGACACAGATTTCATTGCTGAGTGATATTGCTTTGTAAGTAAATACCACAACTTCTTTATCCATTTTTCACTTTCTGCGATGTTGAACTTGTACTGTAAACGAGGTTCTTGTAAACAGAGCCGTTCCAAACTTTGGGGTGGCTGTGTCTTTTTGATTTTAATTTCCCTAAGCTATAGGACCATAAGTGGAAGTGCCCTAGGTTCTGTTGCTTTGTTTTTTAGATGTTTCAGGAAACACCATACACTTCTCCCGAGTGGTTGTTGGCAATTTACATCCCGCCCATCAGCATAACAAGGCTCCCAGTTCTCCATGGCCTGTCCTGCCTTTCTGGATTTTACACTTTTTTCAGATGGCCCTTTTGACCGGGGGGAAGTGAGACTTCATTGTAGTGCAGATTTCCTTTGCAAGCTTGCTTGGTTGGCCAAAAAGGGCGTATGCGTTTTTTCCTGAATATATTCAGGAAAAAACGCATACGCCCTTTTTGGCCAAGTGCATCATTGTGGACGTTCTGCCTCTTTTCCTATGCTTTCAATGCAATTCCAGTCTACCTCCTGAAATCGGTTTCCTGCAATTCTGCCCCGCTTTCAAGTCCTCTTGGCAGCCTTACTTCAGTCTATTTTTGTACGATAGCTGTCATTTATAACTCTGCAGGTTTGTGAATTACAGTGCCCCTGAGCTCCTTTCTTCAACTCGCTTTCTTTTGAGCTGGCCGCAACACCGCAGGATGGCTTCAGGCCCTAATCTGGTTCCGGTACGGCACGCTGAGCCTTTGGTTATTTCCTCTTCCTGGTGGGAAATGAGAGTTAAATTTGCCCGTCCAGACACCTCCAGCTAGCCTCTCATTGGTTCTCGCTATTCCTGTTCATCTTCCGCAGAAATTGCAAACTGGGCAAAACAGGAGGTTAAAGGCGCTGACTCTCCAAGTGGGGAGAGTGTTAGTAAAGCCTCTGGAATGTTGCACCCGAGTACCAGGGGAGGAAAACTGAGACATATTTGAACACGTCTCCCGATCACATAGTTGACCATACTCTGGGTTCCACATGCATATTTTAGCTGAAGGAAGAATACCTAAAACCTGGGTAGTTGAAACCCGTGGAATGGGTACCATGCAATATGACTTCAAAGGGTCTTCATTTGCTCACCGAACCTCTCCAATCCTATCACTGCTGCGTTTATGCCCCTGTACACATGCTTGATTCTCTTTCGGAGACATAGCAATCCATAGGTTTTAAGATACTTACTAGTCAGGTACATTCTTAGGCGTTTAATATGCGGTGTTGAGTCCATTTCGTTGAGCAAGGAGTAGCTCTTGTCTATTCCATATTTGGCTTAAGGAACTTTATCTGTGCTCATTTCAATCTCTGGTTTTATGCAGCAACCCAACTCACCTTTCCCCTTAAGCAAGCATAAGTTGGTTTTCTAAATTTGAGAACCTGTTCTGTTTTGGAATTCAGTTCCTGTGTAGCCAAGTTTACATTCCGTGTATTAGTGATATCTTATGAGGTTTCTTTTTCTGTGTGACTTATTTCAGTTAGAATCATCGTACCTGAATCTACTCATTATGCTGCTACGGGCCTGATGACATAGATTTCATTGCTGAGTGATACTGCATTGTACGTAAGTACCACAAGTTCTTCATCCATTTTTCACTTTCTGCGATGTTGAACTTGTACTGTAAACGAGGTTCTTCTAAACAGAGCCATTCCAAACTTTGGGGTGGCTGTGTCTTTTTGATTTTAATTTCCCTAAGCTATAGGACCATAAGTGGAAGTGCCCTAGGCTCTGTTGCTTTGTTTTTTAGATGTTTCAGGAAACACCATACACTTCTCCCAAGTGTCTGTTGGCAATTTACATCCCGCCCATCAGCATAACAAGGCTCCCAGTTCTCAATGGCCTGTTGCCTTTCTGGATTTTACACTTTTTTCAGATGGCCCTTTTGACCGGGGGGAAGTGAGACTTCATTGTAGTGCAGATTTCCTTTGCAAGCTTGTTTGGTTGGCCAAAAAGGGCGTATGCGTTTTTTCCTGAATATATTCAGGAAAAAACGCATACGCCCTTTTTGGCCAAGTGCATCATTGTGGACGTTCTGCCTCTTTTCCTATGCTTTCAATGCAATTCCAGTCTACCTCCTGAAATCGGTTTCCTGCAATTCTGCCCCGCTTTCAAGTCCTCTTGGCAGCCTTACTTCAGTCTATTTTTGGACGATAGCTGTCATTTATAACTCTGCAGGTTTGTGAATTTCAGTGCCCCTGAGCTCCTTTCTTCAACTCGCTTTCTTGTGACCTGGCCGCAACACCGCAGGATGGCTTCAGGCCCTAATCTGGTTCCGGAACGGCACGCTGAGCCTTTGGTTAATTCCTCTTCCTGGTGGGAAATGAGAGTTAAATTTGCCCGTCCAGACACCTCCAGCTAGTCTCTCATTGGTTCTCGCTATTCCTGTTCATCTTCCGCAGAAATTGCAAACTGGACCAAACAGGAGGTTAAAGGGACTGACTCTCCAAGTCGGGAGAGTGTTAGTAAAGCGTCTGGAATGTTGCACCCGAGTACCAGGGTACGAAAACTGAGACATATTTGAACACGTCTCCCGATCACATGGTTGATCATACTCTAGGTTCCACATGCATGTTTTAGCTGAAGGAAGAATACCTTAAACCTGGGTAGTTGAAACCCGTGGAATGGGTACCATGTAATATGACTTCAAAGGGTCTTCATTTGCTCACCGAACCTCTCCAATCCTATCACTGCTGCGTTCATGCCCCTGTACACATGCTTGATTCTCGTTGGGAGACATAGCAATCCATAGGTTTTAAGATACTTACTAGTCAGGTACATTCTTAGGCGTTTAATATGCGGTGTTGAGTCCATTTCGTTGAGCAAGGAGTAACTCTTCTCTATTCCATATTTGGCTTAAGGAACTTTATCTGTGCTCATTTCAATCTCTGGTTTTATGCAGCACCCCAACTCACCTTTACCCTTAAGCAAGAATAAGTTGGTTTTCTAAATTTGAGTCCCTGTTCTGTTCTGTAATTCAGTTCCTGTGTAGCCAAGTTTACATTCCGTGTATTACTGATATCTTATGATGTTTCTTTTTCTGTGTGACTTACTTCAGTTAGAATCATCATACCTGAATCCACTCATTGTGCTGCTAAGGGCCTGATGACACAGATTTCATTGCTGAGTGATATTGCTTTGTAAGTAAATACCACAACTTCTTTATCCATTTTTCACTTTCTGCGATGTTGAACTTGTACTGTAAACGAGGTTCTTGTAAACAGAGCCGTTCCAAACTTTGGGGTGGCTGTGTCTTTTTGATTTTAATTTCCCTAAGCTATAGGACCATAAGTGGAAGTGCCCTAGGTTCTGTTGCTTTGTTTTTTAGATGTTTCAGGAAACACCATACACTTCTCCGGAGTGGTTGTTGGCAATTTACATCCCGCCCATCAGCATAACAAGGCTCCCAGTTCTCCATGGCCTGTCCTGCCTTTCTGGATTTTACACTTTTTTCAGATGGCCCTTTTGACCGGGGGGAAGTGAGACTTCATTGTAGTGCAGATTTCCTTTGCAAGCTTGCTTGGTTGGCCAAAAAGGGCGTATGCGTTTTTTCCTGAATATATTCAGGAAAAAACGCATACGCCCTTTTTGGCCAAGTGCATCATTGTGGACGTTCTGCCTCTTTTCCTATGCTTTCAATGCAATTCCAGTCTACCTCCTGAAATCGGTTTCCTGCAATTCTGCTCCGCTTTCAAGTCCTCTTGGCAGCCTTACTTCAGTCTATTTTTGGACGATAGCTGTCATTTATAACTCTGCAGGTTTGTGAATTACAGTGCCCCTGAGCTCCTTTCTTCAACTCGCTTTCTTTTGAGCTGGCCGCAACACCGCAGGATGGCTTCAGGCCCTAATCTGGTTCCGCTACGGCACGCTGAGCCTTTGGTTATTTCCTCTTCCTGGTGGGAAATGAGAGTTAAATTTGCCCGTCCAGACACCTCCAGCTAGCCTCTCATTGGTTCTCGCTATTCCTGTTCATCTTCCACAGAAATTGCAAACTGGGCCAAACAGGAGGTTAAAGGCGCTGACTCTCCAAGTGGGGAGAGTGTTAGTAAAGCCTCTGGAATGTTGCACCCGAGTACCAGGGGAGGAAAACTGAGACATATTTGAACACGTCTCCCGTTCACATGGTTGATCATACTTGGGTTCCACATGCATGTTTTAGCTGAAGGAAGAATACCTTAAATCTGGAGAGTTGAGACCCGTGTAATGGGAACCATGCAATATGACTTCAAAGGGTCTTCATTTGCTCACCGAACCTCTCCAATCCTATCACTGCTGCGTTTATGCCCCTGTACACACGCTTGATTCTCTTTTGGAGACATAGCAATCCATAGGTTTTAAGATACTTACTAGTCAGGTACATTCTTAGGCGTTAAATATGCGGTGTTGAGTCCATTTCGTTGAGCAAGGAGTAGCTCTTGTCTATTCCATATTTGGCTTAAGGAACTTTATCTGTGCTCATTTCAATCTCTGGTTTTATGCAGCACCCCAACTCACCTTTACCCTTAAGCAAGCATAAGTTGGTTTTCTAAATTTGAGACCCTGTTCTGTTCGGTAATTCAGTTCCTGTGTAGCCAAGTTTACATTCCGTGTATTACTGATATCTTATGATGTTTCTTTTTCTGTGTGACTTATTTCAGTTGGAATCATCATACCTGAATCCACTCATTGTGCTGCTAAGGGCCTGATGACACAGATTTCATTGCTGAGTGATATTGCTTTGTAAGTAAATACCACAACTTCTTTATCCATTTTTCACTTTCTGCGATGTTGAACTTGTACTGTAAACGAGGTTCTTGTAAACAGAGCCGTTCCAAACTTTGGGGTGGCTGTGTCTTTTTGATTTTAATTTCCCTAAGCTATAGGACCATAAGTGGAAGTGCCCTAGGTTCTGTTGCTTTGTTTTTTAGATGTTTCAGGAAACACCATACACTTCTCCCGAGTGGTTGTTGGCAATTTACATCCCGCCCATCAGCATAACAAGGCTCCCAGTTGTCCATGGCCTGTCCTGCCTTTCTGGATTTTACACTTTTTTCAGATGGCCCTTTTGACCGGGGGGAAGTGAGACTTCATTGTAGTGCAGATTTCTTTGCAAGCTTGCTTGGTTGGCCAAAAAGGGTGTATGCGTTTTTTCCTGAATATATTCAGGAAAAAACGCATACGCCCTTTTTGGCCAAGTGCATCATTGTGGACGTTCTGCCTCTTTTCCTATGCTTTCAATGCAATTCCAGTCTACCTCCTGAAATCGGTTTCCTGCAATTCTGCCCCGCTTTCAAGTCCTCTTGGCAGCCTTACTTCAGTCTATTTTTGGACGATAGCTGTCATTTATAACTCTGCAGGTTTGTGAATTTCAGTGCCCCTGAGCTCCTTTCTTCAACTCGCTTTCTTGTGACCTGGCCGCAACACCACAGGATGGCTTCAGGCCCTAATCTGGTTCCGGAACGGCACGCTGAGCCTTTGGTTAATTCCTCTTCCTGGTGGGAAATGAGAGTTAAATTTGCCCGTCCAGACACCTCCAGCTAGTCTCTCATTGGTTCTCGCTATTCCTGTTCATCTTCCGCAGAAATTGCAAACTGGGCCAAACAGGAGGTTAAAGGGACTGACTCTCCAAGTCGGGAGAGTGTTAGTAAAGCGTCTGGAATGTTGCACCCGAGTACCAGGGTACGAAAACTGAGACATATTTGAACACGTCTCCCGATCACATGGTTGATCATACTCTAGGTTCCACATGCATGTTTTAGCTGAAGGAAGAATACCTTAAACCTGGGTAGTTGAAACCCGTGGAATGGGTACCATGTAATATGACTTCAAAGGGTCTTCATTTGCTCACCGAACCTCTCCAATCCTATCACTGCTGCGTTTATGCCCCTGTACACATGCTTGATTCTCTTTCGGAGACATAGCAATCCATAGGTTTTAAGATACTTACTAGTCAGGTACATTCTTAGGCGTTTAATATGCGGTATTGAGTCCATTTCGTTGAGCAAGGAGTAACTCTTCTCTATTCCATATTTGGCTTAAGGAAATTTATCTGTGCTCATTTCAATCTCTGGTTTTATGCAGCACCCCAACTCACCTTTACCCTTAAGCAAGCATAAGTTGGTTTTCTAAATTTGAGACTATGTTCTGTTCGGTAATTCAGTTCCTGTGTAGCCAAGTTTACATTCCGTGTATTACTGATATCTTATGATGTTTCTTTTTCTGTGTGACTTACTTCAGTTAGAATCATCATACCTGAATCCACTCATTGTGCTGCTAAGCGCCTGATGACACAGATTTCATTGCTGAGTGATATTGCTTTGTAAGTAAATACCACAACTTCTTTATCCATTTTTCACTTTCTGCGATGTTGAACTTGTACTGTAAACGAGGTTCTTGTAAACAGAGCCGTTCCAAACTTTGGGGTGGCTGTGTCTTTTTGATTTTAATTTCCCTAAGCTATAGGACCATAAGTGGAAGTGCCCTAGGTTCTGTTGCTTTGTTTTTTAGATGTTTCAGGAAACACCATACACTTCTCCCGAGTGGTTGTTGGCAATTTACATCCCGCCCATCAGCATAACAAGGCTCCCAGTTCTCCATGGCCTGTCCTGCCTTTCTGGATTTTACACTTTTTTCAGATGGCCCTTTTGGCCGGGGGGAAGTGAGACTTCATTGTAGTGCAGATTTCCTTTGCAAGCTTGCTTGGTTGGCCAAAAAGGGCGTATGCGTTTTTTCCTGAATATATTCAGGAAAAAACGCATACGCCCTTTTTGGCCAAGTGCATCATTGTGGACGTTCTGCCTCTTTTCCTATGCTTTCAATGCAATTCCAGTCTACCTCCTGAAATCGGTTTCCTGCAATTCTGCCCCGCTTTCAAGTCCTCTTGGCAGCCTTACTTCAGTCTATTTTTGGACGATAGCTGTCATTTATAACTCTGCAGGTTTGTGAATTACAGTGCCCCTGAGCTCCTTTCTTCAACTCGCTTTCTTTTGAGCTGGCCGCAACACCGCAGGATGGCTTCAGGCCCTAATCTGGTTCCGGTACGGCACGCTGAGCCTTTGGTTATTTCCTCTTCCTGGTGGGAAATGAGAGTTAAATTTGCCCGTCCAGACACCTCCAGCTAGCCTCTCATTGGTTCTCGCTATTCCTGTTCATCTTCCGCA
The DNA here is from genome assembly GCF_949987515.2 of Delphinus delphis. NCBI lineage: Eukaryota > Metazoa > Chordata > Mammalia > Artiodactyla > Delphinidae > Delphinus > Delphinus delphis. The sequence goes on along the minus strand of NC_082685.1, from coordinate 233,053 downwards.
GAAATTGCAAACTGGGCCAAACAGGAGGTTAAAGGCACTGACTCTCCAAGTGGGGAGAGTGTTAGTAAAGCCTCTGGAATGTTGCACCCGAGTACCAGGGGAGGAAAACTGAGACATATTTGAACACGTCTCCCGTTCACATGGTTGATCATACTTGGGTTCCACATGCATGTTTTAGCTGAAGGAAGAATACCTTAAACCTGGAGAGTTGAGACCCGTGTAATGGGTACCATGCAATATGACTTCAAAGGGTCTTCATTTGCTCACCGAACCTCTCCAATCCTATCACTGCTGCGTTTATGCCCCTGTACACATGCTTGATTCTCTTTTGGAGACATAGCAATCCATAGGTTTTACGATACTTACTAGTCAGGTACATTCTTAGGCGTTTAATATGCGGTTTTGAGTCCATTTCGTTGAGCAAGGAGTAGCTCTTGTCTATTCCATATTTGACTTAAGGAACTTTATCTGTGCTCATTTCAATCTCTGGCTTTATGCAGCACCCCAACTCACCTTTACCCTTAAGCAAGCATAAGTTGGTTTTCTAAATTTGAGACCCTGTTCTGTTCTGTAATTCATTTCCTGTGTAGCCAAGTTTACATTCCGTGTATTACTGATATCTTATGATGTTTCTTTTTCTGTGTGACTTATTTCAGTTTGAGTCATCATACCTGAATCCACTCATTGTGATGCTAAGGGCCTGATGACACAGATTTCATTGCTGAGTGATATTGCTTTGTAAGTGAATACCACAAATTCTTTATCCATTTTTCACTTTCTGCGATGTTGAACTTGTACTGTAAACGAGGTTCTTGTAAACAGAGGCGTCCCAAACTTTGGGGTGGCTGTGTCTTTTTGATTTTAATTTCCCTAAGCTATAGTACCATAAGTGGCAGTGCCCTAGGCTCTGTTGCTTTGTTTTTTAGATGTTTCAGGAAACACCATACACTTCTCCCAAGTGTCTGTTGGCAATTTACATCCCACCCATCAGCATAACAAGGCTCCCAGTTCTCCATGGCCTGTTGCCTTTCTGGATTTTACACTTTTTTCAGATGGCCCTTTTGACCGGGGGGAAGTGAGACTTCATTGTAGTGCAGATTTCCTTTGCAAGCTTGCTTGGTTGGCCAAAAAGGGCGTATGCGTTTTTTCCTGAATATATTCAGGAAAAAACGCATACGCCCTTTTTGGCCAAGTGCATCATTGTGGACGTTCTGCCTCTTTTCCTATGCTTTCAATGCAATTCCAGTCTACCTCCTGAAATCGGTTTCCTGCAATTCTGCCCCGCTTTCAAGTCCTCTTGGCAGCCTTACTTCAGTCTATTTTTGGACGATAGCTGTCATTTATAACTCTGCAGGTTTGTGAATTACAGTGCCCCTGAGCTCCTTTCTTCAACTCGCTTTCTTGTGACCTGGCCGCAACACCGCAGGATGGCTTCAGGCCCTAATCTGGTTCCGGACCGGCATGCCGAGCCTTTGGTTAATTCCTCTTCCTGGTGGGAAATGAGAGTTAAATTTGCCCGTCCAGACACCTCCAGCTAGCCTCTCATTGGTTCTCGCTATTCCTGTTCATCTTCCGCAGAAATTGCAAACTGGGCCAAACAGGAGGTTAAAGGCACTGACTCTCCAAGTGGGGAGAGTGTTAGTAAAGCGTCTGGAATGTTGCACCCGAGTACCAGGGGAGGAAAACTGAGACATATTTGAACACGTCTCCCGTTCACATGGTTGATCATACTTGGGTTCCACATGCATGTTTTAGCTGAAGCAAGAATACCTTAAACCTGGAGAGTTGAGACCCGTGGAATGGGTACCATGCAATATGACTTCAAAGGGTCTTCATTTGCTCACCGAACCTCTCCAATCCTATCACTGCTGCGTTTATGCCCCTGTACACATGCTTGATTCTCTTTTGGAGACATAGCAATCCATAGGTTTTACGATACTTACTAGTCAGGTACATTCTTAGGCGTTTAATATGCGGTGTTGAGTCCATTTCGTTGAGCAAGGAGTAGCTCTTGTCTATTCCATATTTGACTTAAGGAACTTTATCTGTGCTCATTTCAATCTCTGGTTTTATGCAGCACCCCAACTCACCTTTACCCTTAAGCATGCATAAGTTGGTTTTCTAAATTTGAGACCCTGTTCTGTTCTGTAATTCAGTTCCTGTGTAGCCAAGTTTACATTCCGTGTATTACTGATATCTTATGATGTTTCTTTTTCTGTGTGACTTATTTCAGTTAGAATCATCATACCTGAATCCACTCATTGTGATGCTAAGGGCCTGATGACATAGATTTCATTGCTGAGTGATATTGCTTTGTAAGTAAATACCACAACTTCTTTATCCATTTTTCACTTTCTGCGATGTTGAACTTGTACTGTAAACGAGGTTCTTGTAAACAGAGGCGTCCCAAACTTTGGGGTGGCTGTGTCTTTTTGATTTTAATTTCCCTAAGCTATAGGACCATAAGTGGCAGTGCCCTAGGCTCTGTTGCTTTGTTTTTTAGATGTTTCAGGAAACACCATACACTTCTCCCGAGTGTCTGTTGGCAATTTACATCCCGCCCATCAGCATAACAAGGCTCCCAGTTCTCCATGGCCTGTCCTGCCTTTCTGGATTTTACACTTTTTTCAGATGGCCCTTTTGACCGGGGGGAAGTGAGACTTCATTGTAGTGCAGATTTCCTTTGCAAGCTTGCTTGGTTGGCCAAAAAGGGCGTATGCGTTTTTTCCTGAATATATTCAGGAAAAAACGCATACGCCCTTTTTGGCCAAGTGCATCATTGTGGACGTTCTGCCTCTTTTCCTATGCTTTCAATGCAATTCCAGTCTACCTCCTGAAATCGGTTTCCTGCAATTCTGCCCCGCTTTCAAGTCCTCTTGGCAGCTTTACTTCAGTCTATTTTTGGACGATAGCTGTCATTTATAACTCTGCAGGTTTGTGAATTACAGTGCCCCTGAGCTCCTTTCTTCAACTCGCTTTCTTGTGACCTGGCCGCAACACCGCAGGATAGCTTCAGGCCCTAATCTGGTTCCGGACCGGCATGCTGAGCCTTTGGTTAATTCCTCTTCCTGGTGGGAAATGAGAGTTAAATTTGCCCGTCCAGACACCTCCAGCTAGCCTCTCATTGGTTCTCGCTATTCCTGTTCATCTTCCGCAGAAATTGCAAACTGGGCCAAACAGGAGGTTAAAGGCGCTGACTCTCCAAGTGGGGAGAGTGTTAGTAAAGCGTCTGGAATGTTGCACCCGAGTACCAGGGGAGGAAAACTGAGACATATTTGAACACGTCTCCCGTTCACATGGTTGATCATACTTGGGTTCCACATGCATGTTTTAGCTGAAGGAAGAATACCTTAAACCTGGAGAGTTGAGACCCGTGGAATGGGTACCATGCAATATGACTTCAAAGGGTCTTCATTTGCTCACCGAACCTCTCCAATCCTATCACTGCTGCGTTTATGTCCCTGTACACATGCTTGATTCTCTTTTGGAGACATAGCAATCCATAGGTTTTACGATACTTACTAGTCAGGTACATTCTTAGGCGTTTAATATGCGGTTTTGAGTCCATTTCGTTGAGCAAGGAGTAGCTCTTGTCTATTTCATATTTGACTTAAGGAACTTTATCTGTGCTCATTTCAATCTCTGGCTTTATGCAGCACCCCAACTCACCTTTACCCTTAAGCAAGCATAAGTTGGTTTTCTAAATTTGAGACCCTGTTCTGTTCTGTAATTCAGTTCCTGTGTAGCTAAGTTTACATTCCGTGTATTACTGATATCTTATGATGTTTCTTTTTCTGTGTGACTTATTTCAGTTTGAGTCATCATACCTGAATCCACTCATTGTGATGCTAAGGGCCTGATGACATAGATTTCATTGCTGAGTGATATTGCTTTGTAAGTAAATACCACAACTTCTTTATCCATTTTTCACTTTCTGCGATGTTGAACTTGTACTGTAAACGAGGTTCTTGTAAACATAGGCGTCCCAAACTTTGGGGTGGCTGTGTCTTTTTGATTTTAATTTCCCTAAGCTATAGGACCATAAGTGGCAGTGCCCTAGGCTCTGTTGCTTTGTTTTTTAGATGTTTCAGGAAACACCATACACTTCTCCCTAGTGGTTGTTGGCAATTTACATCCCGCCCATCAGCATAACAAGGCTCCCAGTTCTCCATGGCCTGTCCTGCCTTTCTGGATTTTACACTTTTTTCAGATGGCCCTTTTGACCGGGGGGAAGTGAGACTTCATTGTAGTGCAGATTTCCTTTGCAAGCTTGCTTGGTTGGCCAAAAAGAGCGTATGCGTTTTTTCCTGAATATATTCAGGAAAAAACGCATACGCCCTTTTTGGCCAAGTGCATCATTGTGGACGTTCTGCCTCTTTTCCTATGCTTTCAATGCAATTCCAGTCCACCTCCTGAAATCGGTTTCCTGCAATTCTGCCCCGCTTTCAAGTCCTCTTGGCAGCCTTACTTCAGTCTATTTTTGGACGATAGCTGTCATTTATAACTCTGCAGGTTTGTGAATTACAGTGCCCCTGAGCTCCTTTCTTCAACTCGCTTTCTTGTGACCTGGCCGCAACACCGCAGGATGGCTTCAGGCCCTAATCTGGTTCCGGCCCGGCACGCTGAGCCTTTGGTTATTTCCTCTTCCTGGTGGGAAATGAGAGTTAAATTTGCCCGTGCAGACACCTTCAGCTAGCCTCTCATTGGTTCTCGCTATTCCTGTTCATCTTCCGCAGAAATTGCAAACTGGGCCAAACAGGAGGTTAAAGGCGCTGACTCTCCAAGTGGGGAGAGTGTTAGTAAAGCGTCTGGAATGTTGCACCCGAGTACCAGGGGAGGAAAACTGAGACATATTTGAACACGTCTCCCGTTCACATGGTTGATCATACTTGGGTTCCACATGCATGTTTTAGCTGAAGGAAGAATACCTTAAACCTGGAGAGTTGAGACCCGTGTAATGGGTACCATGCAATATGACTTCAAAGGGTCTTCATTTGCTCACCGAACCTCTCCAATCCTATCACTGCTGCGTTTATGCCCCTGTACACATGCTTGATTCTCTTTTGGAGACATAGCAATCCATAGGTTGTACGATACTTACTAGTCAGGTACATTCTTAGGCATTTAATATGCGGTGTTGAGTCCATTTCGTTGAGCAAGGAGTAGCTCTTGTCTATTCCATATTTGACTTAAGGAACTTTATCTGTGCTCATTTCAATCTCTGGTTTTATGCAGCACCCCAACTCACCTTTACCCTTAAGCAAGCATAAGTTGGTTTTCTAAATTTGAGACCCTGTTCTGTTCTGTAATTCAGTTCCTGTGTAGCCAAGTTTACATTCCGTGTATTACTGATACCTTATGATGTTTCTTTTTCTGTGTGACTTATTTCAGTTAGAATCATCATACCTGAATCCACTCATTGTGATGCTAAGGGCCTGATGACATAGATTTCATTGCTGAGTGATATTGCTTTGTAAGTAAATACCACAACTTCTTTATCCATTTTTCACTTTCTGCGATGTTGAACTTGTACTGTAAATGAGGTTCTTGTAAACAGAGGCATCCCAAACTTTGGGGTGGCTGTGTCTTTTTGATTTTAATTTCCCTAAGCTATAGTACCATAAGTGGCAGTGCCCTAGGCTCTGTTGCTTTGTTTTTTAGATGTTTCAGGAAACACCATACACTTCTCCCAAGTGTCTGTTGGCAATTTACATACCGCCCATGAGCATAACAAGGCTCCCAGTTCTCAATGGCCTGTTGCCTTTCTGGATTTTACACTTTTTTCAGATGGCCCTTTTGACCGGGGGGAAGTGAGACTTCATTGTAGTGCAGATTTCCTTTGCAAGCTTGCTTGGTTGGCCAAAAAGGGCGTATGCGTTTTTTCCTGAATATATTCAGGAAAAAACGCATATGCCCTTTTTGGCCAAGTGCATCATTGTGGACGTTCTGCCTCTTTTCCTATGCTTTCAATGCAATTCCAGTCTACCTTCTGAAATCGGTTTCCTGCAATTCTGCCCCGCTTTCAAGTCCTCTTGGCAGCTTTACTTCAGTCTATTTTTGGACGATAGCTGTCATTTATAACTCTGCAGGTTTGTGAATTACAGTGCCCCTGAGCTCCTTTCTTCAACTCGCTTTCTTGTGACCTGGCCGCAACACCACAGGATGGCTTCAGGCCCTAATCTGGTTCCGGCCCGGCACGCTGAGCCTTTGGTTAATTCCTCTTCCTGGTGGGAAATGAGAGTTAAATTTGCCCGTCCAGACACCTCCAGCTAGCCTCTCATTGGTTCTCGCTATTCCTGTTCATCTTCCGCAGAAATTGCAAACTGGGCCAAACAGGAAGTTAAAGGGACTGACTCTCCAAGTGGGGAGAGTGTTAGTAAAGCGTCTGGAATGTTGCACCCGAGTACCAGGGGAGGAAAACTGAGACATATTTGAACACGTCTCCCGATCACGTGGTTGATCATACTCTAGGTTCCACATGCATGTTTTAGCTGAAGGAAGAATACCTTAAACCTGGGTAGTTGAAACCCGTGGAATGGGTACCATGCAATATGACTTCAAAGGGTCTTCATTTGCTCACCGAACCTCTCCAATCCTATCACTGCTGCGTTTATGCCCCTGTACACATGCTTGATTCTCTTTTGGAGACATAGCAATCCATAGGTTTTAAGATACTTACTAGTCAGGTACATTCTTAGGCGTTTAATATGGGGTGTTGAGTCCATTTCGTTGAGCAAGGAGTAGCTCTTGTCTATTCCATATTTGGCTTAAGGAACTTTATCTGTGCTCATTTCAATCTCTGGTTTTATGCAGCACCCCAACTCACCTTTACCCTTAAGCAAGCATAAGTTGGTTTTCTAAATTTGAGACCCTGTTCTGTTCTGTAATTCAGTTCCTGTGTAGCCAAGTTTCCATTCCGTGTATTACTGATATCTTATGATGTTTCTTTTTCTGTGTGACTTATTTCAGTTAGAATCATCATACCTGAATCCACTCATTGTGCTGCTAAGGGCCTGATGACATAGATTTCATTGCTGAGTGATATTGCTTTGTAAGTGAATACCACAACTTCTTTATCCATTTTTCACTTTCTGCGATGTTGAACTTGTACTGTAAACGAGGTTCTTGTAAACAGAGCCGTTCCAAACTTTGGGGTGGCTGTGTCTTTTTGATTTTAATTTCCCTAAGCTATAGGACCATAAGTGGAAGTGCCCTAGGCTCTGTTGCTTTGTTTTTTAGATGTTTCAGGAAACACCATACACTTCTCCCAAGTGTCTGTTGGCAATTTACATCCCGCCCATCAGCATAACAAGGCTCCCAGTTCTCAATGGCCTGTTGCCTTTCTGGATTTTACACTTTTTTCAGATGGCCCTTTTGACCGGGGGGAAGTGAGACTTCATTGTAGTGCAGATTTCCTTTGCAAGCTTGCTTGGTTGGCCAAAAAGGGCGTATGCGTTTTTTCCTGAATATATTCAGGAAAAAACGCATACGCCCTTTTTGGCCAAGTGCATCATTGTGGACGTTCTGCCTCTTTTCCTATGCTTTCAATGCAATTCCAGTCTACCTTCTGAAATTGGTTTCCTGAAATTCTGCCCCGCTTTCAAGTCCTCTTGGCAGCCTTACTTCAGTCTATTTTTGGACGATAGCTGTCATTTATAACTCTGCAGGTTTGTGAATTACAGTGCCCCTGAGCTCCTTTCTTCAACTCGCTTTCTTGTGACCTGGCCGCAACACCGCAGGATGGCTTCAGGCCCTAATCTGGTTCCGGCCCGGCACGCTGAGCCTTTGCTTAATTCCTCTTCCTGGTGGGAAATGAGAGTTAAATTTGCCCGTCCAGACACCTCCAGCTAGCCTCTCATTGGTTCTCGCTATTCCTGTTCATCTTCCGCAGAAATTGCAAACTGGGCCAAACAGGAAGTTAAAGGGACTGACTCTCCAAGTGGGGAGAGTGTTAGTAAAGCGTCTGGAATGTTGCACCCGAGTACCAGGGGAGGAAAACTGAGACATATTTGAACACGTCTCCCGATCACATGGTTGATCATACTCTAGGTTCCACATGCATGTTTTAGCTGAAGGAAGAATACCTTAAACCTGGGTAGTTGAAACCCGTGGAATGGGTACCATGCAATATGACTTCAAAGGGTCTTCATTTGCTCACCGAACCTCTCCAATCCTATCACTGCTGCGTTTATGCCCCTGTACACATGCTTGATTCTCTTTCGGAGACATAGCAATCCATAGGTTTTAAGATACTTACTAGTCAGGTACATTCTTAGGCGTTTAATATGGGGTGTTGAGTCCATTTCGTTGAGCAAGGAGTAGCTCTTGTCTATTCCATATTTGGCTTAAGGAACTTTATCTGTGCTCATTTCAATCTCTGGTTTTATGCAGCACCCCAACTCACCTTTACCCTTAAGCAAGAATAAGTTGGTTTTCTAAATTTGAGACCCTGTTCTGTTCTGTAATTCAGTTCCTGTGTAGCCAAGTTTCCATTCCGTGTATTACTGATATCTTATGATGTTTCTTTTTCTGTGTGACTTATTTCAGTTAGAATCATCATACCTGAATCCACTCATTGTGCTGCTAAGGGCCTGATGACACAGATTTCATTGCTGAGTGATATTGCTTTGTAAGTAAATACCACAACTTCTTTATCCATTTTTCACTTTCTGCGATGTTGAACTTGTACTGTAAACGAGGTTCTTGTAAACAGAGCCGTTCCAAACTTTGGGGTGGCTGTGTCTTTTTGATTTTAATTTCCCTAAGCTATAGGACCATAAGTGGAAGTGCCCTAGGTTCTGTTGCTTTGTTTTTTAGATGTTTCAGGAAACACCATACACTTCTCCCGAGTGGTTGTTGGCAATTTACATCCCGCCCATCAGCATAACAAGGCTCCCAGTTCTCCATGGCCTGTCCTGCCTGTCTGGATTTTACACTTTTTTCAGATGACCCTTTTGACCGGGGGGAAGTGAGACTTCATTGTAGTGCAGATTTCCTTTGCAAGCTTGCTTGGTTGGCCAAAAAGGGCGTATGCGTTTTTTCCTGAATATATTCAGGAAAAAACGCATACGCCCTTTTTGGCCAAGTGCATCATTGTGGACGTTCTGCCTCTTTTCCTATGCCTTCAATGCAATTCCAGTCTACCTCCTGAAATCGGTTTCCTGCAATTCTGTCCCGCTTTCAAGTCCTCTTGGCAGCCTTACTTCAGTCTATTTTTGGACAATAGCTGTCATTTATAACTCTGCAGGTTTGTGAATTACAGTGCCCCTGAGCTCCTTTCTTCAACTTGCTTTCTTGTGACCTGGCCGCAACACCGCAGGATGGCTTCAGGCCCTAATCTGGTTCCGGCACGGCATGCTGAGCCTTTGGTTATTTCCTCTTCCTGGTGGGAAATGAGAGTTAAATTTGCCCGTCCAGACACCTCCAGCTAGTCTCTCATTGGTTCTCGCTATTCCTGTTCATCTTCCGCAGAAATTGCAAACTGGGCCAAACAGGAGGTTAAAGGCGCTGACTCTCCAAGTGGGGAGAGTGTTAGTAAAGCGTCTGGAATGTTGCACCCGAGTACCAGGGGAGGAAAACTGAGACATATTTGAACACGTCTCCCGTTCACATGGTTGATCATACTTGGGTTCCACATGCATGTTTTAGCTGAAGGAAGAATACCTTAAACCTGGAGAGTTGAGACCCGTGTAATGGGTACCATGCAATATGACTTCAAAGGGTCTTCATTTGCTCACCAAACCTCTCCAATCCTATCACTGCTGCGTTTATGCCCCTGTACACATGCTTGATTCTCTTTCGGAGACATAGCAATCCATAGGTTTTAAGATACTTACAAGTCAGGTACATTCTTAGGCGTTTAATATGCGGTGTTGAGTCCATTTCGTTGAGCAAGGAGTAGCTCTTGTCTATTCCATATTTGGCTTAAGGAACTTTATCTGTGCTCATTTCAATCTCTGGTTTTATGCAGCACCCCAACTCACCTTTACCCTTAAGCAAGCATAAGTTGTTTTTCTAAATTTGAGACCCTGTTCTGTTCTGTAATTCAGTTCCTGTGTAGCCAAGTTTCCATTCCGTGTATTACTGATATCTTATGATGTTTCTTTTTCTGTGTGACTTATTTCAGTTAGAATCATCATACCTGAATCCACTCATTGTGCTGCTAAGGGCCTGATGACATAGATTTCATTGCTGAGTGATATTGCTTTGTAAGTGAATACCACAACTTCTTTATCCATTTTTCACTTTCTGCGATGTTGAACTTGTACTGTAAACGAGGTTCTTGTAAACAGAGCCGTTCCAAACTTTGGGGTGGCTGTGTCTTTTTGATTTTAATTTCCCTAAGCTATAGGACCATAAGTGGAAGTGCCCTAGGTTCTGTTGCTTTGTTTTTTAGATGTTTCAGGAAACACCATACACTTAACCCAAGTGTCTGTTGGCAATTTACATCCCGCCCATCAGCATAACAAGGCTCCCAGTTCTCAATGGCCTGTTGCCTTTCTGGATTTTACACTTTTTTCTGATGGCCCTTTTGACCAGGGGGAAGTGAGACTTCATTGTAGTGCAGATTTCCTTTGCAAGCTTGCTTGGTTGGCCAAAAAGGGCGTATGCGTTTTTTCCTGAATATATTCAGGAAAAAACGCATACGCCCTTTTTGGCCAAGTGCATCATTGTGGACGTTCTGCCTCTTTTCCTATGCTTTCAATGCAATTCCAGTCTACCTTCTGAAATTGGTTTCCTGAAATTCTGCCCCGCTTTCAAGTCCTCTTGGCAGCCTTACTTCAGTCTATTTTTGGACGATAGCTGTCATTTATAACTCTGCAGGTTTGTGAATTACAGTGCCCCTGAGCTCCTTTCTTCAACTCGCTTTCTTGTGACCTGGCCGCAACACCGCAGGATGGCTTCAGGCCCTAATCTGGTTCCGGCCCGGCACGCTGAGCCTTTGGTTAATTCCTCTTCCTGGTGGGAAATGAGAGTTAAATTTGCCCGTCCAGACACCTCCAGCTAGCCTCTCATTGGTTCTCGCTATTCCTGTTCATCTTCCGCAGAAATTGCAAACTGGGCCAAACAGGAAGTTAAGGGGACTGACTCTCCAAGTCTGGAGAGTGTTAGTAAAGCGTCTGGAATGTTGCACCCGAGTACCAGGGGAGGAAAACTGAGACATATTTGAACACGTCTCCCGATCACATGGTTGATCATACTCTAGGTTCCACATGCATGTTTTAGCTGAAGGAAGAATACCTTAAACCTGGGTAGTTGAACCCCGTGGAATGGGTACCATGCAATATGACTTCAAAGGGTCTTCATTTGCTCACCGAACCTCTCCAATCCTATCACTGCTGCGTTTATGCCCCTGTACACATGCTTGATTCTCTTTCGGAGACATAGCAATCCATAGGTTTTAAGATACTTACTAGTCAGGTACATTCTTAGGCGTTTAATATGGGGTGTTGAGTCCATTTCGTTGAGCAAGGAGTAGCTCTTGTCTATTCCATATTTGGCTTAAGGAACTTTATCTGTGCTCATTTCAATCTCTGGTTTTATGCAGCACCCCAACTCACCTTTACCCTTAAGCAAGAATAAGTTGGTTTTCTAAATTTGAGACCCTGTTCTGTTCTGTAATTCAGTTCCTGTGTAGCCAAGTTTCCATTCCGTGTATTACTGATATCTTATGATGTTTCTTTTTCTGTGTGACTTATTTCAGTTAGAATCATCATACCTGAATCCACTCATTGTGCTGCTAAGGGCCTGATGACACAGATTTCATTGCTGAGTGATATTGCTTTGTAAGTAAATACCACAACTTCTTTATACATTTTTCACTTTCTGCGATGTTGAACTTGTACTGTAAACGAGGTTCTTGTAAACAGAGGCGTTCCAAACTTTGGGGTGGCTGTGTCTTTTTGATTTTAATTTCCCTAAGCTATAGGACCATAAGTGGAAGTGCCCTAGGTTCTGTTGCTTTGTTTTTTAGATGTTTCAGGAAACACCATACACTTCTCCCGAGTGGTTGTTGGCAATTTACATCCCGCCCATCAGCATAACAAGGCTCCCAGTTCTCCATGGCCTGTCCTGCCTGTCTGGATTTTACACTTTTTTCAGATGGCCCTTTTGACCGGGGGGAAGTGAGACTTCATTGTAGTGCAGATTTCCTTTGCAAGCTTGCTTGGTTGGCCAAAAAGGGCGTATGCGTTTTTTCCTGAATATATTCAGGAAAAAACGCATACGCCCTTTTTGGCCAAGTGCATCATTGTGGACGTTCTGCCTCTTTTCCTATGCCTTCAATGCAATTCCAGTCTACCTCCTGAAATCGGTTTCCTGCAATTCTGCCCCGCTTTCAAGTCCTCTTGGCAGCCTTACTTCAGTCTATTTTTGGACAATAGCTGTCATTTATAACTCTGCAGGTTTGTGAATTACAGTGCCCCTGAGCTCCTTTCTTCAACTTGCTTTCTTGTGACCTGGCCGCAACACCGCAGGATGGCTTCAGGCCCTAATCTGGTTCCGGCCCGGCACGCTGAGCCTTTGGTTAATTCCTCTTCCTGGTGGGAAATGAGAGTTAAATTTGCCCGTCCAGACACCTCCAGCTAGCCTCTCATTGGTTCTCGCTATTCCTGTTCATCTTCCGCAGAAATTGCAAACTGGGCCAAACAGGAGGTTAAAGGGACTGACTCTCCAAGTGGGGAGAGTGTTAGTAAAGCGTCTGGAATGTTGCACCCGAGTACCAGGGGAGGAAAACTGAGACATATTTGAACACGTCTCCCGTTCACATGGTTGATCATACTTGGGTTCCACATGCATGTTTTAGCTGAAGGAAGAATACCTTAAACCTGGAGAGTTGAGACCCGTGTAATGGGTACCATGCAATATGACTTCAAAGGGTCTTCATTTGCTCACCGAACCTCTCCAATCCTATCACTGCTGCGTTTATGCCCCTGTACACATGCTTGATTCTCTTTTGGAGACATAGCAATCCATAGGTTTTACGATACTTACTAGTCAGGTACATTCTTAGGCGTTTAATATGCGGTGTTGAGTCCATTTCGTTGAGCAAGGAGTAGCTCTTGTCTATTCCATATTTGACTTAAGGAACTTTATCTGTGCTCATTTCAATCTCTGGTTTTATGCAGCACCCCAACTCACCTTTACCCTTAAGCAAGCATAAGTTGGTTTTCTAAATTTGAGACCCTGTTCTGTTCTGTAATTCAGTTCCTGTGTAGCCAAGTTTACATTCCGTGTATTACTGATATCTTATGATGTTTCTTTTTCTGTGTGACTTATTTCAGTTAGAATCATCATACCTGAATCCACTCATTGTGATGCTAAGGGCCTGATGACATAGATTTCATTGCTGAGTGATATTGCTTTGTAAGTAAATACCACAACTTCTTTATCCATTTTTCACTTTCTGCGATGTTGAACTTGTACTGTAAACGAGGTTCTTGTAAACAGAGGCGTCCCAAACTTTGGGGTGGCTGTGTCTTTTTGATTTTAATTTCCCTAAGCTATAGGACCATAAGTGGCAGTGCCCTAGGCTCTGTTGCTTTGTTTTTTAGATGTTTCAGGAAACACCATACACTTCTCCCGAGTGTCTGTTGGCAATTTACATCCCGTCCATCAGCATAACAAGGCTCCCAGTTCTCCATGGCCTGTCCTGCCTTTCTGGATTTTACACTTTTTTCAGATGGCCCTTTTTACCGGGGGGAAGTGAGACTTCATTGTAGTGCAGATTTCCTTTGCAAGCTTGCTTGGTTGGCCAAAAAGGGCGTATGCGTTTTTTCCTGAATATATTCAGGAAAAAACGCATACGCCCTTTTTGGCCAAGTGCATCATTGTGGACGTTCTGCCTCTTTTCCTATGCTTTCAATGCAATTCCAGTCTACCTCCTGAAATCGGTTTCCTGCAATTCTGCCCCGCTTTCAAGTCCTCTTGGCAGCCTTACTTCAGTCTATTTTTGGACGATAGCTGTCATTTATAACTCTGCAGGTTTGTGAATTACAGTGTCCCTGAGCTCCTTTCTTCAACTCGCTTTCTTTTGAGCTGGCCGCAACACCGCAGGATGGCTTCAGGCCCTAATCTGGTTCCGGTACGGCACGCTGAGCCTTTGGTTGTTTCCTCTTCCTGGTGGGAAATGAGAGTTAAATTTGCCCGTCCAGACACCTCCAGCTAGCCTCTCATTGGTTCTCGCTATTCCTGTTCATCTTCCGCAGAAATTGCAAACTGGGCCAAACAGGAGGTTAAAGGGACTGACTCTCCAAGTGGGGAGAGTGTTAGTAAAGCGTCTGGAATGTTGCACCCGAGTACCAGGGGAGGAAAACTGAGACATATTTGAACACGTCTCCCGATCACATGGTTGATCATACTCTAGGTTCCACATGCATGTTTTAGCTGAAGGAAGAATACCTTAAACCTAGGTAGTTGAAACCCGTGGAATGGGTACCATGCAATATGACTTCAAAGGGTCTTCATTTGCTCACTGAACCTCTCCAATCCTATCACTACTGCGTTTATGCCCCTGTACACATGCTTGATTCTCTTTCAGAGACATAGCAATCATTGGTTTTTAAGACACTTACTAGTCAGGTACATTCTTAGGCGTTTAATATGCGGTGTTGAGTCCATTTCGTTGAGCAAGGAGTAGCTCTTGTCTATTCCATATTTGACTTAAGGAACTTTATCTGTGCTCATTTCAATCTCTGGTTTTATGCAGCACCCCAACTCACCTTTACCCTTAAGCAAGCATAAGTTGGTTTTCTAAATTTGAGACACTGTTCTGTTTTGGAATTCAGTTCCTGTGTAGCCAAGTTTACATTCCGTGTATTACTGATATCTTATGATGTTTCTTTTTCTGTGTGACTTATTTCAGTTAGAATCATCATACCTGAATCCACTCATTGTGCTGCTAAGGGCCTGATGACATAGAATTCATTGCTGAGTGATATTGCTTTGTAAGTAAATACCACAACTTCTTTATCCATTTTTCACTTTCTGCGATGTTGAACTTGTACTGTAAACGAGGTTCTTGTAAACAGAGCCGTTCCAAACTTTGGGGTGGCTGTGTCTTTTTGATTTTAATTTCCCTAAGCTATAGGACCATAAGTGGAAGTGCCTTAGGTTTTGTTGTTTTGTTTTTTAGATGTTTCAGGAAACACCATATACTTCTCCCGAGTGGTTGTTGGCAATTTACATCCCGCCCATCAGCATAACAAGGCTCCCAGTTCTCCATGGCCTGTCCTGCCTTTCTGGATTTTACACTTTTTTCAGATGGCCCTTTTGACCGGGGGGAAGTGAGACTTCATTGTAGTGCAGATTTCCTTTGCAAGCTTGCTTGGTTGGCCAAAAAGGGCGTATGCGTTTTTTCCTGAATATATTCAGGAAAAAACGCATACGCCCTTTTTGGCCAAGTGCATCATTGTGGACGTTCTGCCTCTTTTCCTATGCTTTCAATGCAATTCCAGTCTACCTCCTGAAATCGGTTTCCTGCAATTCTGCCCCGCTTTCAAGTCCTCTTGGCAGCCTTACTTCAGTCTATTTTTGGACGATAGCTGTCATTTATAACTCTGCAGGTTTGTGAATTACAGTGCCCCTGAGCTCCTTTCTTCAACTCGCTTTCTTGTGACCTGGCCGCAACACCGCAGGATGGCTTCAGGCCCTAATCTGGTTCCGGTACGGCACGCTGAGCCTTTGGTTATTTCCTCTTCCTGGTGGGAAATGAGAGTTAAATTTGCCCGTCCAGACACCTCCAGCTAGCCTCTCATTGGTTCTCGCTATTCCTGTTCATCTTCCGCAGAAATTGCAAACTGGGCCAAACAGGAGGTTAAAGGGACTGACTCTCCAAGTCGGGAGAGTGTTAGTAAAGCGTCTGGAATGTTGCACCCGAGTACCAGGGGAGGAAAACTGAGACATATTTGAACACGTCTCCCGTTCACATGGTTGATCATACTTGGGTTCCACATGCATGTTTTAGCTGAAGGAAGAATACCTTAAACCTGGAGAGTTGAGACCCGTGTAATGGGTACCATGCAATATGACTTCAAAGGGTCATCATTTGCTCACCGAACCTCTCCAATCCTATCACTGCTGCGTTTATTCCCCTGTACACACGCTTGATTCTCTTTTGGAGACATAGCAATCCATAGGTTTTAAGATACTTACTAGTCAGGTACATTCTTAGGGGTTTAATATGGGGTTTTGAGTCCATTTCGTTGAGCAAGGAGTAGCTCTTGTCTATTCCATATTTGGCTTAAGGAACTTTATCTGTGCTCATTTCAATCTCTGGTTTTATGCAGCACCCCAACTCACCTTTACCCTTAAGCAAGCATAAGTTGGTTTTCTAAATTTGAGACCCTGTTCTGTTTTGGAATTCAGTTCCTGTGTAGCCAAGTTTACATTCCGTGTATTACTGATATCTTATGATGTTTCTTTTTCTGTGTGACTTATTTCAGTTAGAATCATCATACCTGAATCCACTCATTGTGCTGCTAAGGGCCTGATGACATAGAATTCATTGCTGAGTGATATTGCTTTGTAAGTAAATACCACAACTTCTTTATCCATTTTTCACTTTCTGCGATGTTGAACGTGTACTGTAAACGAGGTTCTTGTAAACAGAGGCGTCCCAAACTTTGGGGTGGCTGTGTCTTTTTGATTTTAATTTCCCTAAGCTATAGGACCATAAGTGGAAGTGCCCTAGGCTCTGTTGCTTTGTTTTTTAGATGTTTCAGGAAACACCATATACTTCTCCCGAGTGGTTGTTGGCATTTTACATCCCGCCCATCAGCATAACAAGGCTCCCAGTTCTCCATGGCCTGTCCTGCCTTTCTGGATTTTACAATTTTTTCAGATTGCCCTTTTGACCGGGGGGAAGTGAGACTTCATTGTAGTGCAGATTTCCTTTGCAAGCTTGCTTGGTTGGCCAAAAAGGGCGTATGCGTTTTTTCCTGAATATATTCAGGAAAAAACGCATACGCCCTTTTTGGCCAAGTGCATCATTGTGGACGTTCTGCCTCTTTTCCTATGCTTTCAATGCAATTCCAGTCTACCTCCTGAAATCGGTTTCCTGCAATTCTGCCCCGCTTTCAAGTCCTCTTGGCAGCCTTACTTCAGTCTATTTTTGGACGATAGCTGTCATTTATAACTCTGCAGGTTTGTGAATTACAGTGCCCCTGAGCTCCTTTCTTCAACTCGCTTTCCTGTGACCTGGCCGCAACACCGCAGGATGGCTTCAGGCCCTAATCTGGTTCTGGCACGACACGCTGAGCCTTTGGTTATTTCCTCTTCCTGGTGGGAAATGAGAGTTAAATTTGCCCGTCCAGACACCTCCAGCTAGTCTCTCATTGGTTCTCGCTATTCCTGTTCATCTTCCGCAGAAATTGCAAACTGGGCCAAACAGGAGGTTAAAGGCGCTGACTCTCCAAGTGGGGAGAGTGTTAGTAAAGCGTCTGGAATGTTGCACCCGAGTACCAGGGGAGGAAAACTGAGACATATTTGAACACGTCTCCCGTTCACATGGTTGATCATACTTGGGTTCCACATGCATGTTTTAGCTGAAGGAAGAATACCTTAAACCTGGAGAGTTGAGACCCGTGTAATGGGTACCATGCAATATGACTTCAAAGGGTCTTCATTTGCTCACCGAACCTCTCCAATCCTATCACTGCTGCGTTTATGCCCCTGTACACATGCTTGATTCTCTTTTGGAGACATAGCAATCCATAGGTTTTACGATACTTACTAGTCAGGTACATTCTTAGGCGTTTAATATGCGGTGTTGAGTCCATTTCGTTGAGCAAGGAGTAGCTCTTGTCTATTCCATATTTGACCTAAGGAACTTTATCTGTGCTCATTTCAATCTCTGGTTTTATGCAGCACCCCAACTCACCTTTACCCTTAAGCAAGCATAAGTTGGTTTTCTAAATTTGAGACCCTGTTCTGTTCTGTAATTCAGTTCCTGTGTAGCCAAGTTTACATTCCGTGTATTACTGATAACTTATGATGTTTCTTTTTCTGTGTGACTTATTTCAGTTAGAATCATCATACCTGAATCCACTCATTGTGATGCTAAGGGCCTGATGACATAGAATTCATTGCTGAGTGATATTGCTTTGTAAGTAAATACCACAACTTCTTTATCCATTTTTCACTTTCTGCGATGTTGAACTTGTACTGTAAACGAGGTTCTTGTAAACAGAGCCGTTCCAAACTTTGGGGTGGCTGTGTCTTTTTGATTTTAATTTCCCTAAGCTATAGGACCATAAGTGGCAGTGCCCTAGGCTCTGTTGCTTTGTTTTTTAGATGTTTCAGGAAACACCATACACTTCTCCCGAGTGTCTGTTGGCAATTTACATCCCGCCCATCAGCATAACAAGGCTCCCAGTTCTCCATGGCCTGTCCTGCCTTTCTGGATTTTACACTTTTTTCAGATGGCCCTTTTGACCGGGGGAAGTGAGACTTCATTGTAGTGCAGATTTCCTTTGCAAGCTTGCTTGGTTGGCCAAAAAGGGCATATGCGTTTTTTCCTGAATATATTCAGGAAAAAACGCATACGCCCTTTTTGGCCAAGTGCATCATTGTGGACGTTCTGCCTCTTTTCCTATGCTTTCAATGCAATTCCAGTCTACCTCCTGAAATCGGTTTCCTGCAATTCTGCCCCGCTTTCAAGTCCTCTTGGCAGCCTTACTTCAGTCTATTTTTGGACAATAGCTGTCATTTATAACTCTGCAGGTTTGTGAATTACAGTGCCCCTGAGCTCCTTTCTTCAACTCGCTTTCTTTTGAGCTGGCCGCAACACCGCAGGATGGCTTCAGGCCCTAATCTGGTTCCGGCACGGCACGCTGAGCCTTTGGTTATTTCCTCTTCCTGTTGGGAAATGAGAGTTAAATTTGCCCGTCCAGACACCTCCAGCTAGCCTCTCATTGGTTCTCGCTATTCCTGTTCATCTTCCGCAGAAATTGCAAACTGGGCCAAACAGGAGGTTAAAGGTGCTGACTCTCCAAGTGGGGAGAGTGTTAGTAAAGCGTCTGGAATGTTGCACCCGAGTACCAGGGGATGAAAACTGAGACATATTTGAACACGTCTCCCGTTCACATGGTTGATCATACTTGGGTTCCACATGCATGTTTTAGCTGAAGGAAGAATACCTTAAACCTGGAGAGTTGAGACCTGTGTAATGGGTACCATGCAATATGACTTCAAAGGGTCTTCATTTGCTCACCGAACCTCTCCAATCCTATCACTGCTGCGTTTATGCCCCTGTACACATGCTTGATTCTCTTTTGGAGACATAGCAATCCATAGGTTTTACGATACTTACTAGTCAGGTACATTCTTAGGCATTTAATATGCGGTGTTGAGTCCATTTCGTTGAGCAAGGAGTAGCTCTTGTCTATTCCATATTTGACTTAAGGAACTTTATCTGTGCTCATTTCAATCTCTGGTTTTATGCAGCACCCCAACTCACCATTACCCTTAAGCAAGCATAAGTTGGTTTTCTAAACTTGAGACCCTGTTCTGTTCTGTAATTCAGTTCCTGTGTAGCCAAGTTTCCATTCCGTGTATTACTGATATCTTATGATGTTTCTTTTTCTGTGTGACTTATTTCAGTTAGAATCATCATACCTGAATCCACTCATTGTGATGCTAAGGGCCTGATGACACAGATTTCATTGCTGAGTGATATTGCTTTGTAAGTAAATACCACAACTTCTTTATCCATTTTTCACTTTCTGCGATGTTGAACTTGTACTGTAAACGAGGTTCTTGTAAACAGAGACGTCCCAAACATTGGGCTGGCTGTGTCTTTTTGATTTTAATTTCCCTAAGCTATAGGACCATAAGTGGCAGTGCCCTAGGCTCTGTTGCTTTGTTTTTTAGATGTTTCAGGAAACACCATACACTTCTCCCGAGTGTCTGTTGGCAATTTACATCCCGCCCATCAGCATAACAAGGCTCCCAGTTCTCCATGGCCTGTCCTGCCTTTCTGGATTTTACACTTTTTTCAGATGGCCCTTTTGACCGGGGGGAAGTGAGACTTCATTGTAGTGCAGATTTCCTTTGCAAGCTTGCTTGGTTGGCCAAAAAGGGCGTATGCGTTTTTTCCTGAATATATTCAGGAAAAAACGCATACGCCCTTTTTGGCCAAGTGCATCATTGTGGACGTTCTGCCTCTTTTCCTATGCTTTCAATGCAATTCCAGTCTACCTCCTGAAATCGGTTTCCTGCAATTCTGCCCCGCTTTCAAGTCCTCTTGGCAGCCTTACTTCAGTCTATTTTTGGACAATAGCTGTCATTTATAACTCTGCAGGTTTGTGAATTACAGTGCCCCTGAGCTCCTTTCTTCAACTCGCTTTCTTTTGAGCTGGCCGCAACACCGCAGGATGGCTTCAGGCCCTAATCTGGTTCCGGTACGGCACGCTGAGCCTTTGGTTATTTCCTCTTCCTGGTGGGAAATGAGAGTTAAATTTGCCCGTCCAGACACCTCCAGCTAGCCTCTCATTGGTTCTCGCTATTCCTGTTCATCTTCCGCAGAAATTGCAAACTGGGCCAAACAGGAGGTTAAAGGCGCTGACTCTCCAAGTGGGGAGAGTGTTAGTAAAGCGTCTGGAATGTTGCACCCGAGTACCAGGGGAGGAAAACTGAGACATATTTGAACACGTCTCCCGTTCACATGGTTGATCATACTTGGGTTCCACATGCATGTTTTAGCTGAAGGAAGAATACCTTAAACCTGGAGAGTTGAGACCCGTGTAATGGGTACCATGCAATATGACTTCAAAGGGTCTTCATTTGCTCACCGAACCTCTCCAATCCTATCACTGCTGCGTTTATGCCCCTGTACACATGCTTGATTCTCTTTCGGAGACATAGCAATCCATAGGTTTTACGATACTTACTAGTCAGGTACATTCTTAGGCGTTTAATATGCGGTGTTGAGTCCATTTCGTTGAGCAAGGAGTAGCTCTTGTCTATTCCATATTTGACTTAAGGAACTTTATCTGTGCTCATTTCAATCTCTGGTTTTATGCAGCACCCCAACTCACCTTTCCCCTTAAGCAAGCATAAGTTGGTTTTCTAAATTTGAGACCCTGTTCTGTTCTGTAATTCAGTTCCTGTGTAGCCAAGTTTACATTCCGTGTATTACTGATATCTTATGATGTTTCTTTTTCTGTGTGACTTATTTCAGTTAGAATCATCATACCTGAATCCACTCATTGTGATGCTAAGGGCCTGATGACATAGATTTCATTGCTGAGTGATATTGCTTTGTAAGTAAATACCACAACTTCTCTATCCATTTTTCACTTTCTGCGATGTTGAACTTGTACTGTAAACGAGGTTCTTGTAAACAGAGGCGTCCCAAACTTTGGGGTGGCTGTGTCTTTTTGATTTTAATTTCCCTAAGCTATAGGACCATAAGTGGCAGTGCCCTAGGCTCTGTTGCTTTGTTTTTTAGATGTTTCAGGAAACACCATACACTTCTCCCGAGTGTCTGTTGGCAATTTACATCCCGCCCATCAGCATAACAAGGCTCCCAGTTCTCCATGGCCTGTCCTGCCTTTCTGGATTTTACACTTTTTTCAGATGGCCCTTTTGACCGGGGGGAAGTGAGACTTCATTGTAGTGCAGATTTCCTTTGCAAGCTTGCTTGGTTGGCCAAAAAGGGCGTATGCGTTTTTTCCTGAATATATTCAGGAAAAAACGCATACGCCCTTTTTGGCCAAGTGCATCATTGTGGACGTTCTGCCTCTTTTCCTATGCTTTCAATGCAATTCCAGTCTACCTCCTGAAATCGGTTTCCTGCAATTCTGCCCCGCTATCAAGTCCTCTTGGCAGCCTTACTTCAGTCTATTTTTGGACAATAGCTGTCATTTATAACTCTGCAGGTTTGTGAATTACAGTGCCCCTGAGCTCCTTTCTTCAACTTGCTTTCTTGTGACCTGGCCGCAACACCGCAGGATGGCTTCAGGCCCTAATCTGGTTCCGCTACGGCACGCTGAGCCTTTGGTTATTTCCTCTTCCTGTTGGGAAATGAGAGTTAAATTTGCCCGTCCAGACACCTCCAGCTAGCCTCTCATTGGTTCTCGCTATTCCTGTTCATCTTCCGCAGAAATTGCAAACTGGGCCAAACAGGAGGTTAAAGGCGCTGACTCTCCAAGTGGGGAGAGTGTTAGTAAAGCATCTGGAATGTTGCACCCGAGTACCAGGGTACGAAAACTGAGACATATTTGAACACGTCTCCCGTTCACATGGTTGATCATACTTGGGTTCCACATGCATGTTTTAGCTGAAGGAAGAATACCTTAAACCTGGAGAGTTGAGACCTGTGTAATGGGTACCATGCAATATGACTTCAAAGGGTCTTCATTTGCTCACCGAACCTCTCCAATCCTATCACTGCTGCGTTTATGCCCCTGTACACATGCTTGATTCTCTTTTGGAGACATAGCAATCCATAGGTTTTACGATACTTACTAGTCAGGTACATTCTTAGGCGTTTAATATGCGGTGTTGAGTCCATTTCGTTGAGCAAGGAGTAGCTCTTGTCTATTCCATATTTGACTTAAGGAACTTTATCTGTGCTCATTTCAATCTCTGGTTTTATGCAGCACCCCAACTCACCATTACCCTTAAGCAAGCATAAGTTGGTTTTCTAAACTTGAGACCCTGTTCTGTTCTGTAATTCAGTTCCTGTGTAGCCAAGTTTCCATTCCGTGTATTACTGATATCTTATGATGTTTCTTTTTCTGTGTGACTTATTTCAGTTAGAATCATCATACCTGAATCCACTCATTGTGATGCTAAGGGCCTGATGACACAGATTTCATTGCTGAGTGATATTGCTTTGTAAGTAAATACCACAACTTCTTTATCCATTTTTCACTTTCTGCGATGTTGAACTTGTACTGTAAACGAGGTTCTTGTAAACAGAGACGTCCCAAACATTGGGGTGGCTGTGTCTTTTTGATTTTAATTTCCCTAAGCTATAGGACCATAAGTGGCAGTGCCCTAGGCTCTGTTGCTTTGTTTTTTAGATGTTTCAGGAAACACCATACTCTTCTCCCGAGTGTCTGTTGGCAATTTACATCCCGCCCATCAGCATAACAAGGCTCCCAGTTCTCCATGGCCTGTCCTGCCTTTCTGGATTTTACACTTTTTTCAGATGGCCCTTTTGACCGGGGGGAAGTGAGACTTCATTGTAGTGCAGATTTCCTTTGCAAGCTTGCTTGGTTGGCCAAAAAGGGCGTATGCGTTTTTTCCTGAATATATTCAGGAAAAAACGCATACGCCCTTTTTGGCCAAGTGCATCATTGTGGACGTTCTGCCTCTTTTCCTATGCTTTCAATGCAATTCCAGTCTACCTCCTGAAATCGGTTTCCTGCAATTCTGCCCCGCTTTCAAGTCCTCTTGGCAGCCTTACTTCAGTCTATTTTTGGACGATAGCTGTCATTTATAACTCTGCAGGTTTGTGAATTACAGTGTCCCTGAGCTCCTTTCTTCAACTCGCTTTCTTTTGAGCTGGCCGCAACACCGCAGGATGGCTTCAGGCCCTAATCTGGTTCCGGTACGGCACGCTGAGCCTTTGGTTATTTCCTCTTCCTGTTGGGAAATGAGAGTTAAATTTGCCCGTCCAGACACCTCCAGCTAGCCTCTCATTGGTTCTCGCTATTCCTGTTCATCTTCCGCAGAAATTGCAAACTGGGCCAAACAGGAGGTTAAAGGCGCTGACTCTCCAAGTGGGGAGAGTGTTAGTAAAGCGTCTGGAATGTTGCACCCGAGTACCAGGGGAGGAAAACTGAGACATATTTGAACACGTCTCCCGTTCACATGGTTGATCATACTTGGGTTCCACATGCATGTTTTAGCTGAAGGAAGAATACCATAAACCTGGAGAGTTGAGACCCGTGTAATGGGTACCATGCAATATGACTTCAAAGGGTCTTCATTTGCTCACCGAACCTCTCCAATCCTATCACTGCTGCGTTTATGCCCCTGTACACATGCTTGATTCTCTTTTGGAGACATAGCAATCCATAGGTTTTACGATACTTACTAGTCAGGTACATTCTTAGGCGTTTAATATGCGGTGTTGAGTCCATTTCGTTGAGCAAGGAGTAGCTCTTGTCTATTCCATATTTGACTTAAGGAACTTTATCTGTGCTCATTTCAATCTCTGGTTTTATGCAGCACCCCAACTCACCTTTCCCCTTAAGCAAGCATAAGTTGGTTTTCTAAATTTGAGACCCTGTTCTGTTCTGTAATTCAGTTCCTGTGTAGCCAAGTTTACATTCCGTGTATTACTGATATCTTATGATGTTTCTTTTTCTGTGTGACTTATTTCAGTTAGAATCATCATACCTGAATCCACTCATTGTGATGCTAAGGGCCTGATGACATAGATTTCATTGCTGAGTGATATTGCTTTGTAAGTAAATACCACAACTTCTCTATCCATTTTTCACTTTCTGCGATGTTGAACTTGTACTGTAAACGAGGTTCTTGTAAACAGAGGCGTCCCAAACTTTGGGGTGGCTGTGTCTTTTTGATTTTAATTTCCCTAAGCTATAGGACCATAAGTGGCAGTGCCCTAGGCTCTGTTGCTTTGTTTTTTAGATGTTTCAGGAAACACCATACACTTCTCCCGAGTGTCTGTTGGCAATTTACATCCCGCCCATCAGCATAACAAGGCTCCCAGTTCTCCATGGCCTGTCCTGCCTTTCTGGATTTTACACTTTTTTCAGATGGCCCTTTTGACCGGGGGGAAGTGAGACTTCATTGTAGTGCAGATTTCCTTTGCAAGCTTGCTTGGTTGGCCAAAAAGGGCGTATGCGTTTTTTCCTGAATATATTCAGGAAAAAACGCATACGCCCTTTTTGGCCAAGTGCATCATTGTGGACGTTCTGCCTCTTTTCCTATGCTTTCAATGCAATTCCAGTCTACCTCCTGAAATCGGTTTCCTGCAATTCTGCCCCGCTATCAAGTCCTCTTGGCAGCCTTACTTCAGTCTATTTTTGGACAATAGCTGTCATTTATAACTCTGCAGGTTTGTGAATTACAGTGCCCCTGAGCTCCTTTCTTCAACTTGCTTTCTTGTGACCTGGCCGCAACACCGCAGGATGGCTTCAGGCCCTAATCTGGTTCCGGTACGGCACGCTGAGCCTTTGGTTATTTCCTCTTCCTGTTGGGAAATGAGAGTTAAATTTGCCCGTCCAGACACCTCCAGCTAGCCTCTCATTGGTTCTCGCTATTCCTGTTCAACTTCCGCAGAAATTGCAAACTGGGCCAAACAGGAGGTTAAAGGCGCTGACTCTCCAAGTGGGGAGAGTGTTAGTAAAGCATCTGGAATGTTGCACCCGAGTACCAGGGTACGAAAACTGAGACATATTTGAACACGTCTCCCGTTCACATGGTTGATCATACTTGGGTTCCACATGCATGTTTTAGCTGAAGGAAGAATACCTTAAACCTGGAGAGTTGAGACCCGTGTAATGGGTACCATGCAATATGACTTCAAAGGGTCTTCATTTGCTCACCGAACCTCTCCAATCCTGTCACTGCTGCGTTTATGCCCCTGTACACATGCTTGATTCTCTTTTGGAGACATAGCAATCCATAGGTTTTACGATACTTACTAGTCAGGTACATTCTTAGGCGTTTAATATGCGGTGTTGAGTCCATTTCGTTGAGCAAGGAGTAGCTCTTGTCTATTCCATATTTGACTTAAGGAACTTTATCTGTGCTCATTTCAATCTCTGGTTTTATGCAGCACCCCAACTCACCTTTCCCCTTAAGCAAGCATAAGTTTGTTTTCTAAATTTGAGACCCTGTTCTGTTCTGTAATTCAGTTCCTGTATAGCCAAGTTTACATTCCGTGTATTACTGATATCTTATGATGTTTCTTTTTCTGTGTGACTTACTTCAGTTAGAATCATCATACCTGAATCCACTCATTGTGCTGCTAAGGGCCTGATGACACAGATTTCATTGCTGAGTGATATTGCTTTGTAAGTAAATACCACAACTTCTTTATCCATTTTTCACTTTCTGCGATGTTGAACTTGTACTGTAAACGAGGTTCTTGTAAACAGAGCCGTTCCAAACTTTGGGGTGGCTGTGTCTTTTTGATTTTAATTTCCCTAAGCTATAGGACCATAAGTGGCAGTGCCCTAGGCTCTGTTGCTTTGTTTTTTAGATGTTTCAGGAAACACCATACACTTCTCCCGAGTGTCTGTTGGCAATTTACATCCCGCCCATCAGCATAACAAGGCTCCCAGTTCTCCATGGCCTGTCCTGCATTTCTGGATTTTACACTTTTTTCAGATGGCCCTTTTGACCGGGGGGAAGTGAGACTTCATTGTAGTGCAGATTTCCTTTGCAAGCTTGCTTGGTTGGCCAAAAAGGGCGTATGCGTTTTTTCCTGAATATATTCAGGAAAAAACGCATACGCCCTTTTTGGCCAAGTGCATCATTGTGGACGTTCTGCCTCTTTTCCTATGCTTTCAATGCAATTCCAGTCTACCTCCTGTAATCGGTTTCCTGAAATTCTGCCCCGCTTTCAAGTCCTCTTGGCAGCCTTACTTCAGTCTATTTTTGGATGATAGCTGTCATTTATAACTCTGCAGGTTTGTGAATTACAGTGCCCCTGAGCTCCTTTCTTCAACTCGCTTTCTTGTGACCTGGCCGCAACACCGCAGGATGGCTTCAGGCCCTAATCTGGTTCCGGTACGGCACGCTGAGCCTTTGGTTAATTCCTCTTCCTGGTGGGAAATGAGAGTTAAATTTGCCCGTCCAGACACCTCCAGCTAGTCTCTCATTGGTTCTCGCTATTCCTGTTCATCTTCCGCAGAAATTGCAAACTGGGCCAAACAGGAGGTTAAAGACGCTGACTCTCCAAGTGGGGAGAGTGTTAGTAAAGCGTCTGGAATGTTGCACCCGAGTACCAGGGGAGGAAAACTGAGACATATTTGAACACGTCTCCCATTCACATGGTTGATCATACTCTGGGTTCCACATGCATGTTTTAGCTGAAGGAAGAATACCTTAAACCTGGAGAGTTGAGACCCGTGGAATGGGTACCATGCAATATGACTTCAAAGGGTCTTCATTTGCTCACCGAACCTCTCCAATCCTATCACTGCTGCGTTTATGCCCCTGTACACACGCTTGATTCTCTTTTGGAGACATAGCAATCCATAGGTTTTAAGATACTTACTAGTCAGGTACATTCTTAGGCGTTCAATATGGGGTGTTGAGTCCATTTCGTTGAGCAAGGAGTAGCTCTTGTCTATTCCATATTTGGCTTAAGGAACTTTATCTGTGCTCATTTCAATCTCTGGTTTTATGCAGCACCCCAACTCACCTTTCCCCTTAAGCAAGCATAAGTTGGTTTTCTAAATTTGAGACCCTGTTCTGTTTTGGAATGCAGTTCCTGTGTAGCCAAGTTTACATTCCGTGTATTAGTGATATCTTATGATGTTTCTTTTTCTGTGTGACTTATTTCAGTTAGAATCATCGTACCTGAATCCACTCATTATGCTGCTACGGGCCTGATGACATAGATTTCATTGCTGAGTGATACTGCATTGTACGTAAGTACCACAAGTTCTTTATCCATTTTTCACTTTCTGTGATATTGAACTTGTACTGTAAACGAGGTTCTTGTAAACGGAGGCGTCCCAAACGTTGGGGTGGCTGTGTCTTTTAGATTTTAATTTCCCTAAGCTATAGGACCATAAGTGGAAGTGCCCTAGGCTCTGTTGCTTTGTTTTTTAGATGTTTCAGGAAACACCATACACTTCTCCCGAGTGGTTGTTGGCAATTTACATCCCGCCCATCAGCATAACAAGGCTCCCAGTTGTCCATGGCCTGTCCTGCCTTTCTGGATTTTACACTTTTTTCAGATGGCCCTTTTGACCGGGGGGAAGTGAGACTTCATTGTAGTACACATTTCCTTTGCAAGCTTGCTTGGTTGGCCAAAAAGGGCGTATGCGTTTTTTCCTGAATATATTCAGGAAAAAACGCATACGCCCTTTTTGGCCAAGTGCATCATTGTGGACGTTCTGCCTCTTTTCCTATGCTTTCAATGCAATTCCAGTCTACCTCCTGAAATCGGTTTCCTGCAATTCTGCCCCGCTTTCAAGTCCTCTTGGCAGCCTTACTTCAGTCTATTTTTGGACGATAGCTGTCATTTATAAGTCTGCAGGTTTGTGAATTACAGTGCCCCTGAGCTCCTTTCTTCAACTTGCTTTCTTGTGACCTGGCCGCAACACCGCAGGATGGCTTCAGGCCCTAATCTGGTTCCGGCACGGCACGCTGAGCCTTTGGTTATTTCCTCTTCCTGTTGGGAAATGAGAGTTAAATTTGCCCGTCCAGACACCTCCAGCTAGTCTCTCATTGGTTCTCGCTATTCCTGTTCATCTTCCGCAGAAATTGCAAACTGGGCCAAACAGGAGGTTAAAGGCGCTGACTCTCCAAGTGGGGAGAGTGTTAGTAAAGTGTCTGGAATGTTGCACCCGAGTACCAGGGGAGGAAAACTGAGACATATTTGAACACGTCTCCCGTTCACATGGTTGATCATACTTGGGTTCCACATGCATGTTTTAGCTGAAGGAAGAATACCTTAAACCTGGAGAGTTGAGACCCGTGTAATGGGTACCATGCAATATGACTTCAAAGGGTCTTCATTTGCTCACCGAACCTCTCCAATCCTATCACTGCTGCGTTTATGCCCCTGTACACATGCTTGATTCTCTTTCGGAGACATAGCAATCCATAGGTTTTAAGATACTTACTAGTCAGGTACATTCTTAGGCGTTTAATATGCGGTGTTGAGTCCATTTCGTTGAGCAAGGAGTAGCTCTTGTCTATTCCATATTTGACTTAAGGAACTTTATCTGTGCTCATTTCAATCTCTGGTTTTATGCAGCACCCCAACTCACCTTTACCCTTAAGCAAGCATAAGTTGGTTTTCTAAATTTGAGACCCTGTTCTGTTCTGTAATTCAGTTCCTGTGTAGCCAAGTTTACATTCCGTGTATTAGTGATATCTTATGATGTTTCTTTTTCTGTGTGACTTACTTCAGTTAGAATCATCATACCTGAATCCACTCATTGTGCTGCTAAGGGCCTGATGACACAGATTTCATTGCTGAGTGATATTGCTTTGTAAGTAAATACCACAACTTCTTTATCCATTTTTCACTTTCTGCGATGTTGAACTTGTACTGTAAACGAGGTTCTTGTAAACAGAGGCGTCCCAAGCTTTGGGGTGGCTGTGTCTTTTTGATTTTAATTTCCCTAAGCTGTAGGACCATAAGTGGCAGTGCCCTAGGCTCTGTTGCTTTGTTTTTTAGATGTTTCAGGAAACACCATACACTTCTCCCGAGTGTCTGTTGGCAATTTACATCCCGCCCATCAGCATAACAAGGCTCCCAGTTGTCCATGGCCTGTCCTGCCTTTCTGGATTTTACACTTTTTTCAGATGGCCCTTTTGACCGGGGGGAAGTGAGACTTCATTGTAGTGCACATTTCCTTTGCAAGCTTGCTTGGTTGGCCAAAAAGGGCGTATGCGTTTTTTCCTGAATATATTCAGGAAAAAACGCATACGCCCTTTTTGGCCAAGTGCATCATTGTGGACGTTCTGCCTCTTTTCCTATGCTTTCAATGCAATTCCAGTCTACCTCCTGAAATCGGTTTCCTGCAATTCTGCCCCGCTTTCAAGTCCTCTTGGCAGCCTTACTTCAGTCTATTTTTGGACGATAGCTGTCATTTATAAGTCTGCAGGTTTGTGAATTACAGTGCCCCTGAGCTCCTTTCTTCAACTTGCTTTCTTGTGACCTGGCCGCAACACCGCAGGATGGCTTCAGGCCCTAATCTGGTTCCGGCACGGCACGCTGAGCCTTTGGTTATTTCCTCTTCCTGGTGGGAAATGAGAGTTAAATTTGCCCGTCCAGACACCTCCAGCTAGTCTCTCATTGGTTCTCGCTATTCCTGTTCATCTTCCGCAGAAATTGCAAACTGGGCCAAACAGGAGGTTAAAGGCGCTGACTCTCCAAGTGGGGAGAGTGTTAGTAAAGCGTCTGGAATGTTGCACCCGAGTACCAGGGGAGGAAAACTGAGACATATTTGAACACGTCTCCCGTTCACATGGTTGATCATACTTGGGTTCCACATGCATGTTTTAGCTGAAGGAAGAATACCTTAAACCTGGAGAGTTGAGACCCGTGTAATGGGTACCATGCAATATGACTTCAAAGGGTCTTCATTTGCTCACCGAACCTCTCCAATCCTATCACTGCTGCGTTTATGCCCCTGTACACATGCTTGATTCTCTTTCGGAGACATAGCAATCCATAGGTTTTAAGATACTTACTAGTCAGGTACATTCTTAGGCGTTTAATATGCGGTGTTGAGTCCATTTCGTTGAGCAAGGAGTAGCTCTTGTCTATTCCATATTTGACTTAAGGAACTTTATCTGTGCTCATTTCAATCTCTGGTTTTATGCAGCACCCCAACTCACCTTTACCCTTAAGCAAGCATAAGTTGGTTTTCTAAATTTGAGACCCTGTTCTGTTCTGTAATTCAGTTCCTGTGTAGCCAAGTTTACATTCCGTGTATTAGTGATATCTTATGATGTTTCTTTTTCTGTGTGACTTACTTCAGTTAGAATCATCATACCTGAATCCACTCATTGTGCTGCTAAGGGCCTGATGACACAGATTTCATTGCTGAGTGATATTGCTTTGTAAGTAAATACCACAACTTCTTTATCCATTTTTCACTTTCTGCGATGTTGAACTTGTACTGTAAACGAGGTTCTTGTAAACAGAGCCGTTCCAAACTTTGGGGTGGCTGTGTCTTTTTGATTTTAATTTCCCTAAGCTATAGGACCATAAGTGGAAGTGCCCTAGGTTCTGTTGCTTTGTTTTTTAGATGTTTCAGGAAACACCATACACTTCTCCCGAGTGGTTGTTGGCAATTTACATCCCGCCCATCAGCATAACAAGGCTCCCAGTTCTCCATGGCCTGTCCTGCCTTTCTGGATTTTACACTTTTTTCAGATGGCCCTTTTGACCGGGGGGAAGTGAGACTTCATTGTAGTGCAGATTTCCTTTGCAAGCTTGCTTGGTTGGCCAAAAAGGGCGTATGCGTTTTTTCCTGAATATATTCAGGAAAAAACGCATACGCCCTTTTTGGCCAAGTGCATCATTGTGGACGTTCTGCCTCTTTTCCTATGCTTTCAATGCAATTCCAGTCTACCTCCTGAAATCGGTTTCCTGCAATTCTGCCCCGCTTTCAAGTCCTCTTGGCAGCCTTACTTCAGTCTATTTTTGGACGATAGCTGTCATTTATAACTCTGCAGGTTTGTGAATTACAGTGCCCCTGGGCTCCTTTCTTCAACTCGCTTTCTTTTGAGCTGGCCGCAACACCGCAGGATGGCTTCAGGCCCTAATCTGGTTCCGGTACGGCACGCTGAGCCTTTGGTTATTTCCTCTTCCTGGTGGGAAATGAGAGTTAAATTTGCCCGTCCAGACACCTCCAGCTAGCCTCTCATTGGTTCTCGCTATTCCTGTTCATCTTCCGCAGAAATTGCAAACTGGGCCAAACAGGAAGTTAAAGGGACTGACTCTCCAAGTCGGGAGAGTGTTAGTAAAGCGTCTGGAATGTTGCACCCGAGTACCAGGGGAGGAAAACTGAGACATATTTGAACACGTCTCCCGTTCACATGGTTGATCATACTTGGGTTCCACATGCATGTTTTAGCTGAAGGAAGAATACCTTAAACCTGGAGAGTTGAGACCCGTGGAATGGGTACCATGCAATATGACTTCAAAGGGTCTTCATTTGCTCACCGAACCTCTCCAATCCTATCACTGCTGCGTTTATGCCCGTGTACACATGCTTGATTCTCTTTCGGAGACATAGCAATCCATAGGTTTTACGATACTTACTAGTCAGGTACATTCTTAGGCGTTTAATATGCGGTGTTGAGTCCATTTCGTTGAGCAAGGAGTAGCTCTTGTCTATTCCATATTTGACTTAAGGAACTTTATCTGTGCTCATTTCAATCTCTGGCTTTATGCAGCACCCCAACTCACCTTTTCCCTTAAGCAAGCATAAGTTGGTTTTCTAAATTTGTGACCCTGTTCTGTTCTGTAATTCAGTTCCTGTGTAGCCAAGTTTACATTCCGTGTATTACTGATATCTTATGATGTTTCTTTTTCTGTGTGACTTATTTCAGTTAGAATCATCATACCTGAATCCACTCATTGTGATGCTAAGGGCCTGATGACATAGATTTCATTGCTGAGTGATATTGCTTTGTAAGTAAATACCACAACTTCTTTATCCATTTTTCACTTTCTGCGATGTTGAACTTGTACTGTAAACGAGGTTCTTGTAAACAGAGGCGTCCCAAACTTTGGGGTGGCTGTGTCTTTTTGATTTTAATTTCCCTAAGCTATAGGACCATAAGTGGCAGTGCCCTAGGCTCTGTTGCTTTGTTTTTTAGATGTTTCAGGAAACACCATACACTTCTCCCGAGTGTCTGTTGGCAATTTACATCCCGCCCATCAGCATAACAAGGCTCCCAGTTCTCCATGGCCTGTCCTGCCTTTCTGGATTTTACACTTTTTTCAGATGGCCCTTTTGACCGGGGGGAAGTGAGACTTCATTGTAGTGCAGATTTCCTTTGCAAGCTTGCTTGGTTGGCCAAAAAGGGCGTATGCGTTTTTTCCTGAATATATTCAGGAAAAAACGCATACGCCCTTTTTGGCCAAGTGCATCATTGTGGACGTTCTGCCTCTTTTCCTATGCTTGCAATGCAATTCCAGTCTACCTCCTGAAATCGGTTTCCTGCAATTCTGCCCCGCTTTCAAGTCCTCTTGGCAGCCTTTCTTCAGTCTATTTTTGGACGATAGCTGTCATTAATAACTCTGCAGGTTTGTGAATTACAGTGCCCCTGAGCTCCTTTCTTCAACTCGCTTTCTTGTGACCTGGCCGCAACACCGCAGGATGGCTTCAGGCCCTAATCTGGTTCCGGCATGGCACGCTGAGCCTTTGGTTATTTCCTCTTCCTGGTGGGAAATGAGAGTTAAATTTGCCCGTCCAGACACCTCCAGCTAGTCTCTCATTGGTTCTCGCTATTCCTGTTCATCTTCCGCAGAAATTGCAAACTGGGCCAAACAGGAGGTTAAAGGCGCTGACTCTCCAAGTGGGGAGAGTGTTATTAAAGCGTCTGGAATGTTGCACCCGAGTACCAGGGGAGGAAAACTGAGACATATTTGAACACGTCTCCCGATCACATGGTTGATCATACTTGGGTTCCACATGCATGTTTTAGCTGAAGGAAGAATACCTTAAACCTGGAGAGTTAAGACCCGTGTAATGGGTAACATGCAATATGACTTCAAAGGGTCTTCATTTGCTCACCGAACCTCTCCAATCCCATCACTGCTGCGTTTATTCCCCTGTACACATGCTTGATTCTCTTTCGGAGACATAGCAATCCATAGGTTTTAAGATACTTACTAGTCAGGTACATTCTTAGGCGTTTAATATGCAGTGTTGAGTCCATTTCACTGAGCAAGGAGTAGCTCTTGTCTATTCCATATTTGACTTAAGGAACTTTATCTGTGCTCATTTCAATCTCTGGTTTTATGCAGCACCCCAACTCACCTTTACCCTTAAGCAAGCATAAGTTGGTTTTCTAAATTTGAGTCCCTGTTCTGTTCTGTAATTCAGTTCCTGTGTAGCCAAGTTTACATTCCGTGTATTACTGATATCTTATGATGTTTCTTTTTCTGTGTGACTTACTTCAGTTAGAATCATCATACCTGAATCCACTCATTGTGCTGCTAAGGGCCTGATGACACAGATTTCAATGCTGAGTGATATTGCTTTGTTAGTAAATACCACAACTTCTTTATCCATTTTTCACTTTCTGCGATGTTGAACTTGTACTGTAAACGAGGTTCTTGTAAACAGAGCCGTTCCAAACTTTGGGGTGGCTGTGTCTTTTTGATTTTAATTTCCCTAAGCTATAGGACCATAAGTGGAAGTGCCCTAGGTTCTGTTGCTTTGTTTTTTAGATGTTTCAGGAAACACCATACACTTCTCCCGAGTGGTTGTTGGCAATTTACATCCCGCCCATCAGCATAACAAGGCTCCCAGTTCTCCATGGCCTGTCCTGCCTTTCTGGATTTTACATTTTTTTCAGATGGCCCTTTTGACTGGGGGGAAGTGAGACTTCATTGTAGTGCAGATTTCCTTTGCAAGCTTGCTTGGTTGGCCAAAAAGGGCGTATGCGTTTTTTCCTGAATATATTCAGGAAGAAACGCATACGCCCTTTTTGGCCAAGTGCATCATTGTGGACGTTCTGCCTCTTTTCCTATGCTTGCAATGCAATTCCAGTCTACCTCCTGAAATCGGTTTCCTGCAATTCTGCCCCGCTTTCAAGTCCTCTTGGCAGCCTTACTTCAGTCTATTTTTGGACGATAGCTGTCATTTATAACTCTGCAGGTTTGTGAATTACAGTGCCCCTGAGCTCCTTTCTTCAACTCGCTTTCTTGTGACCTGGCCGCCACACCGCAGGATGGCTTCAGGCCCTAATCTGGTTCCGGCACGGCACGCTCAGCCTTTGGTTATTTCCTCTTCCTGGTGGGAAATGAGAGTTAAATTTGCCCGTCCAGACACCTCCAGCTAGCCTCTCATTGGTTCTCGTTATTCCTGTTCATCTTCCGCAGAAATTGCAAACTGGGCCAAACAGGAGGTTAAAGGCGCTGACTCTCCAAGTGGGGGAGTGTTAGTAAAGCGTCTGGAATGTTGCACCCGAGTACCAGGGGAGGAAAACTGAGACATATTTGAACACGTCTCCCGTTCACATGGTTGATCATACTTGGGTTCCACATGCATGTTTTAGCTGAAGGAAGAATACCTTAAACCTGGAGAGTTGAGGCCCGTGGAATGGGTACCATGCAATATGACTTCAAAGGGTCTTCATTTGCTCACCGAACCTCTCCAATCCTATCACTGCTGCGTTTATGCCCGTGTACACATGCTTGATTCTCTTTCGGAGACATAGCAATCCATAGGTTTTACGATACTTACTAGTCAGGTACATTCTTAGGCGTTTAATATGCGGTGTTGAGTCCATTTCGTTGAGCAAGGAGTAGCTCTTGTCTATTCCATATTTGGCTTAAGGAACTTTATCTGTGCTCATTTCAATCTCTGGCTTTATGCAGCACCCCAAGTCACCTTTTCCCTTAAGCAAGCATAAGTTGGTTTTCTAAATTTGTGACCCTGTTCTGTTCTGGAATGCAGTTCCTGTGTAGCCAAGTTTACATTCCGTGTATTACTGATATCTTATGATGTTTCTTTTTCTGTGTGACTTATTTCAGTTAGAATCATCGTACCTGAATCCACTCATTATGCTGCTACGGGCCTGATGACATAGATTTCATTGCTGAGTGATATTGCTTTGTAAGTAAATACCACAAGTTCTTTATCCATTTTTCACTTTCTGCGATGTTGAACTTGTACTGTAAACGAGGTTCTTGTAAACAGAGGCGTCCCAAACTTTGGGGTGGCTGTGTCTTTTTGATTTTAATTTCCCTAAGCTATAGGACCATAAGTGGCAGTGCCCTAGGCTCTTTTGCTTTGTTTTTTAGATGTTTCAGGAAACACCATACACTTCTCCTGAGTGTCTGTTGGCAATTTACATCCCGCCCATCAGCATAACAAGGCTCCCAGTTCTCCATGGCCTGTCCTGCCTTTCTGGATTTTACACTTTTTTCAGATGGCCCTTTTGACCGGGGGGAAGTGAGACTTCATTGTAGTGCAGATTTCCTTTGCAAGCTTGCTTGGTTGGCCAAAAAGGGCGTATGCGTTTTTTCCTGAATATATTCAGGAAAAAACGCATATGCCCTTTTTGGCCAAGTGCATCATTGTGGACGTTCTGCCTCTTTTCCTATGCTTTCAATGCAATTCCAGTCTACCTCCTGAAATCGGTTTCCTGCAATTCTGCCCCGCTTTCAAGTCCTCTTGGCAGCCTTACTTCAGTCTATTTTTGGACGATAGCTGTCATTTATAACTCTGCAGGTTTGTGAATTACAGTGCCCCTGAGCTCCTTTCTTCAACTCGCTTTCTTGTGACCTGGCCGCAACACCGCAGGATGGCTTCAGGCCCTAATCTGGTTCCGGCCCGGCTCGCTGAGCCTTTGGTTAATTCCTCTTCCTGGTGGGAAATGAGAGTTAAATTTGCCCGTCCAGACACCTCCAGCTAGCCTCTCATTGGTTCTCACTATTCCTGTTCATCTTCCGCAGAAATTGCAAACTGGGCCAAACAGGAGGTTAAAGGGACTGACTCTCCAAGTGGGGAGAGTGTTAGTAAAGCGTCTGGAATGTTGCACCCAAGTACCAGGGGAGGAAAACTGAGACATATTTGAACACGTCTCCCGATCAAATGGTTGATCATACTCTAGGTTCCATATGCATGTTTTAGCTGAAGGAAGAATACCTTAAACCTGGGTAGTTGAAACCCGTGGAATGGGTACCATGCAATATGAATTCAACGGGTCTTCATTTGCTCACCGAACCTCTCCAATCCCATCACTGCTGCGTTTATTCCCCTGTACACATGCTTGATTCTCTTTCGGAGACATAGCAATCCATAGGTTTTAAGATACTTTCTAGTCAGGTACATTCTTAGGCGTTTAATATGCGGTGTTGAGTCCATTTCGTTGAGCAAGGAGTAGCTCTTGTCTATTCCATATTTGACTTAAGGAACTTTATCTGTGCTCATTTCAATCTCTGGTTTTATGCAGCACCCCAACTCACCTTTACCCTTAAGCAAGCATAAGTTGGTTTTCTAAATTTGAGACCCTGTTCTGTTCTGTAATTCAGTTCCTGTGTAGCCAAGTTTACATTCCGTGTATTACTGATATCTTATGATGTTTCTTTTTCTGTGTGACTTACTTCAGTTAGAATCATCATACCTGAATCCACTCATTGTGCTGCTAAGGGCCTGATGACACAGATTTCATTGCTGAGTGATATTGCTTTGTAAGTAAATACCACAACTTCTTTATCCATTTTTCACTTTCTGCGATGTTGAACTTGTACTGTAAACGAGGTTCTTGTAAACAGAGCCGTTCCAAACTTTGGGGTGGCTGTGTCTTTTTGATTTTAATTTCCCTAAGCTATAGGACCATAAGTGGAAGTGCCCTAGGTTCTGTTGCTTTGTTTTTTAGATGTTTCAGGAAACACCATACACTTCTCCCGAGTGGTTGTTGGCAATTTACATCCCGCCCATCAGCATAACAAGGCTCCCAGTTCTCCATGGCCTGTCCTGCCTTTCTGGATTTTACACTTTTTTCAGATGGCCCTTTTGACCGGGGGGAAGTGAGACTTCATTGTAGTGCAGATTTCCTTTGCAAGCTTGCTTGGTTGGCCAAAAAGGGCGTATGCGTTTTTTCCTGAATATATTCAGGAAAAAACGCATACGCCCTTTTTGGCCAAGTGCATCATTGTGGACGTTCTGCCTCTTTTCCTATGCTTGCAATGCAATTCCAGTCTACCTCCTGAAATCGGTTTCCTGCAATTCTGCCCCGCTTTCAAGTCCTCTTGGCAGCCTTACTTCAGTCTATTTTTGGACGATAGCTGTCATTTATAACTCTGCAGGTTTGTGAATTACAGTGCCCCTGAGCTCCTTTCTTCAACTCGCTTTCTTTTGAGCTGGCCGCAACACCACAGGATGGCTTCAGGCCCTTATCTGGTTCCGGCACGGCACGCTCAGCCTTTGGTTATTTCCTCTTCCTGGTGGGAAATGAGAGTTAAATTTGCCCGTCCAGACACCTCCAGCTAGTCTCTCATTGGTTCTCGCTATTCCTGTTCATCTTCCGCAGAAATGGCAAACTGGGCCAAACAGGAGGTTAAAGGCGCTGACTCTCCAAGTGGGGAGAGTGTTAGTAAAGCGTCTGGAATGTTGCATCCGAGTACCAGGGGAGGAAAACTGAGACATATTTGAACACGTCTCCCGTTCACATGGTTGATCATACTTGGGTTCCACATGCATGTTTTAGCTGAAGGAAGAATACCTTAAACCTGGAGAGTTGAGACCCGTGTAATGGGTACCATGCAATATGACTTCAAAGGGTCTTCATTTGCTCACCGAACCTCTCCAATCCTATCACTGCTGCGTTTATGCCCCTGTACACATGCTTGATTCTCTTTCGGAGACATAGCAATCCATAGGTTTTACGATACTTACTAGTGAGGTACATTCTTAGGCGTTTAATATGCGGTGTTGAGTCCATTTCGTTGAGCAAGGAGTAGCTCTTGTCTATTCCATATTTGACTTAAGGAACTTTATCTGTGCTCATTTCAATCTCTGGTTTTATGCAGCACCCCAACTCACCTTTACCCTTAAGCAAGCATAAGTTGGTTTTCTAAATTTGAGACCCTGTTCTGTTCTGTAATTCAGTTCCTGTGTAGCCAAGTTTACATTCCGTGTATTACTGATATCTTATGATGTTTCTTTTTCTGTGTGACTTACTTCAGTTAGAATCATCATACCTGAATCCACTCATTGTGCTGCTAAGGGCCTGATGACACAGATTTCATTGCTGAGTGATATTGCTTTGTAAGTAAATACCACAACTTCTTTATCCATTTTTCACTTTCTGCGATGTTGAACTTGTACTGTAAACGAGGTTCTTGTAAACAGAGGCGTCCCAAACTTTGGGGTGGCTGTGTCTTTTTGATTTTAATTTCCCTAAGCTATAGGACCATAAGTGGCAGTGCCCTAGGCTCTGTTGCTTTGCTTTTTAGATGTTTCAGGAAACACCATACACTTCTCCCGAGTGTCTGTTGGCAATTTACATCCCGCCCATCAGCATAACAAGGCTCCCAGTTCTCCATGGCCTGTCCTGCCTTTCTGGATTTTACACTTTTTTCAGATGGCCCTTTTGACCGGGGGGAAGTGAGACTTCATTGTAGTGCAGATTTCCTTTGCAAGCTTGCTTGGTTGGCCAAAAAGGGCGTATGCGTTTTTTCCTGAATATATTCAGGAAAAAACGCATACGCCCTTTTTGGCCAAGTGCATCATTGTGGACGTTA
Organism: Delphinus delphis; assembly: GCF_949987515.2. Lineage (NCBI taxonomy): Eukaryota > Metazoa > Chordata > Mammalia > Artiodactyla > Delphinidae > Delphinus > Delphinus delphis. The sequence continues at coordinate 193,947 of NC_082685.1, read as the reverse complement.
TGCCTCTTTTCCTATGCTTTCAATGCAATTCCAGTCTACCTCCTGAAATCGGTTTCCTGCAATTCTGCCCCGCTTTCAAGTCCTCTTGGCAGCCTTACTTCAGTCTATTTTTGGACGATAGCTGTCATTTATAACTCTGCAGGTTTGTGAATTACAGTGCCCCTGAGCTCCTTTCTTCAACTCGCTTTCTTGTGACCTGGCCGCAACACCGCAGGATGGCTTCAGGCCCTAATCTGGTTCCGGCCCGGCATGCTGAGCCTTTGGTTAATTCCTCTTCCTGGTGGGAAATGAGAGTTAAATTTGCCCGTCCAGACACCTCCAGCTAGCCTCTCATTGGTTCTCGCTATTCCTGTTCATCTTCCGCAGAAATTGCAAACTGGGCCAAACAGGAGGTTAAAGGCGCTGACTCTCCAAGTGGGGAGAGTGTTAGTAAAGTGTCTGGAATGTTGCACCCGAGTACCAGGGGAGGAAAACTGAGACATATTTGAACACGTCTCCCGTTCACATGGTTGATCATACTTGGGTTCCACATGCATGTTTTAGCTGAAGGAAGAATACCTTAAACCTGGAGAGTTGAGACCCGTGTAATGGGTACCATGCAATATGACTTCAAAGGGTCTTCATTTGCTCACCGAACCTCTCCAATCCTATCACTGCTGCGTTTATGCCCCTGTACACATGCTTGATTCTCTTTCGGAGACATAGCAATCCATAGGTTTTACGATACTTACTAGTCAGGTACATTCTTAGGCGTTTAATATGCGGTGTTGAGTCCATTTCGTTGAGCAAGGAGTAGCTCTTGTCTATTCCATATTTGACTTAAGGAACTTTATCTGTGCTCATTTCAATCTCTGGTTTTATGCAGCACCCCAACTCACCTTTACCCTTAAGCAAGCATAAGTTGGTTTTCTAAATTTGAGAACCTGTTCTGTTCTGTAATTCAGTTCCTGTGTAGCCAAGTTTACATTCCGTGTATTACTGATATCTTATGATGTTTCTTTTTCTGTGTGACTTACTTCAGTTAGAATCATCATACCTGAATCCACTCATTGTGCTGCTAAGGGCCTGATGACACAGATTTCATTGCTGAGTGATATTGCTTTGTAAGTAAATACCACAACTTCTTTATCCATTTTTCACTTTCTGCGATGTTGAACTTGTACTGTAAACGAGGTTCTTGTAAACAGAGCCGTTCCAAACTTTGGGGTGGCTGTGTCTTTTTGATTTTAATTTCCCTAAGCTATAGGACCATAAGTGGCAGTGCCCTAGGCTCTGTTGCTTTGTTTTTTAGATGTTTCAGGAAACACCATACACTTCTCCCGAGTGTCTGTTGGCAATTTACATCCCGCCCATCAGCATAACAAGGCTCCCAGTTCTCCATGACCTGTCCTGCCTTTCTGGATTTTACACTTTTTTCAGATGGCCCTTTTGACCGGGGGGAAGTGAGACTTCATTGTAGTGCAGATTTCCTTTGCAAGCTTGCTTGGTTGGCCAAAAAGGGCGTATGCGTTTTTTCCTGAATATATTCAGGAAAAAACGCATACGCCCTTTTTGGCCAAGTGCATCATTGTGGACGTTCTGCCTCTTTTCCTATGCTTGCAATGCAATTCCAGTCTACCTCCTGAAATCGGTTTCCTGCAATTCTGCCCCGCTTTCAAGTCCTCTTGGCAGCCTTACTTCAGTCTATTTTTGGACGATAGCTGTCATTAATAACTCTGCAGGTTTGTGAATTACAGTGCCCCTGAGCTCCTTTCTTCAACTCGCTTTCTTGTGACCTGGCCGCAACACCGCAGGATGGCTTCAGGCCCTAATCTGGTTCCGGCATGGCACGCTGAGCCTTTGGTTATTTCCTCTTCCTGGTGGGAAATGAGAGTTAAATTTGCCCGTCCAGACACCTCCAGCTAGTCTCTCATTGGTTCTCGCTATTCCTGTTCATCTTCCGCAGAAATTGCAAACTGGGCCAAACAGGAGGTTAAAGGCGCTGACTCTCCAAGTGGGGAGAGTGTTAGTAAAGCGTCTGGAATGTTGCACCCGAGTACCAGGGGAGGAAAACTGAGACATATTTGAACACGTCTCCCGATCACATGGTTGATCATACTTGGGTTCCACATGCATGTTTTAGCTGAAGGAAGAATACCTTAAACCTGGAGAGTTAAGACCCGTGTAATGGGTACCATGCAATATGACTTCAAAGGGTCTTCATTTGCTCACCGAACCTCTCCAATCCCATCACTGCTGCGTTTATTCCCCTGTACATATGCTTGATTCTCTTTCGGAGACATAGCAATCTATAGGTTTCAAGATACTTACTAGTCAGGTACATTCTTAGGCGTTTAATATGCAGTGTTGAGTCCATTTCACTGAGCAAGGAGTAGCTCTTGTCTATTCCATATTTGACTTAAGGAACTTTATCTGTGCTCATTTCAATCTCTGGTTTTATGCAGCACCCCAACTCACCTTTACCCTTAAGCAAGCATAAGTTGGTTTTCTAAATTTGAGACCCTGTTCTGTTCTGTAATTCAGTTCCTGTGTAGCCAAGTTTACATTCCGTGTATTACTGATATCTTATGATGTTTCTTTTTCTGTGTGACTTATTTCAGTTAGAATCATCATACCTGAATCCACTCATTGTGATGCTAAGGGCCTGATGACATAGATTTCATTGCTGAGTGATATTGCTTTGTAAGTAAATACCACAACTTCTTTATCCATTTTTCACTTTCTGCGATGTTGAACTTGTACTGTAAACGAGGTTCTTGTAAACAGAGGCGTCCCAAACTTTGGGGTGGCTGTGTCTTTTTGATTTTAATTTCCCTAAGCTATAGGACCATAAGTGGCAGTGCCCTAGGCTCTGTTGCTTTGTTTTTTAGATGTTTCAGGAAACACCATACACTTCTCCTGAGTGTCTGTTGGCAATTTACATCCCGCCCATCAGCATAACAAGGCTCCCAGTTCTCCATGGCCTGTCCTGCCTTTCTGGATTTTACACTTTTTTCAGATGGCCCTTTTGACCGGGGGGAAGTGAGACTTCATTGTAGTGCAGATTTCCTTTGCAAGCTTGCTTGGTTGGCCAAAAAGGGCGTATGCGTTTTTTCCTGAATATATTCAGGAAAAAACGCATATGCCCTTTTTGGCCAAGTGCATCATTGTGGACGTTCTGCCTCTTTTCCTATGCTTTCAATGCAATTCCAGTCTACCTCCTGAAATCGGTTTCCTGCAATTCTGCCCCGCTTTCAAGTCCTCTTGGCAGCCTTACTTCAGTCTATTTTTGGACGATAGCTGTCATTTATAACTCTGCAGGTTTGTGAATTACAGTGCCCCTGAGCTCCTTTCTTCAACTCGCTTTCTTGTGACCTGGCCGCAACACCGCAGGATGGCTTCAGGCCCTAATCTGGTTCCGGCCCGGCTCGCTGAGCCTTTGGTTAATTCCTCTTCCTGGTGGGAAATAAGAGTTAAATTTGCCCGTCCAGACACCTCCAGCTAGCCTCTCATTGGTTCTCACTATTCCTGTTCATCTTCCGCAGAAATTGCAAACTGGGCCAAACAGGAGGTTAAAGGGACTGACTCTCCAAGTGGGGAGAGTGTTAGTAAAGCGTCTGGAATGTTGCACCCGAGTACCAGGGGAGGAAAACTGAGACATATTTGAACACGTCTCCCGATCAAATGGTTGATCATACTCTAGGTTCCATATGCATGTTTTAGCTGAAGGAAGAATACCTTAAACCTGGGTAGTTGAAACCCGTGGAATGGGTACCATGCAATATGAATTCAACGGGTCTTCATTTGCTCACCGAACCTCTCCAATCCCATCACTGCTGCGTTTATTCCCCTGTACACATGCTTGATTCTCTTTCGGAGACATAGCAATCCATAGGTTTTAAGATACTTTCTAGTGAGGTACATTCTTAGGCGTTTAATATGCGGTGTTGAGTCCATTTCGTTGAGCAAGGAGTAGCTCTTGTCTATTCCATATTTGACTTAAGGAACTTTATCTGTGCTCATTTCAATCTCTGGTTTTATGCAGCACCCCAACTCACCTTTACCCTTAAGCAAGCATAAGTTGGTTTTCTAAATTTGAGACCCTGCTCTGTTCTGTAATTCAGTTCCTGTGTAGCCAAGTTTACATTCCGTGTATTACTGATATCTTATGATGTTTCTTTTTCTGTGTGACTTACTTCAGTTAGAATCATCATACCTGAATCCACTCATTGTGCTGCTAAGGGCCTGATGACACAGATTTCATTGCTGAGTGATATTGCTTTGTAAGTAAATACCACAACTTCTTTATCCATTTTTCACTTTCTGCGATGTTGAACTTGTACTGTAAACGAGGTTCTTGTAAACAGAGCCGTTCCAAACTTTGGGGTGGCTGTGTCTTTTTGATTTTAATTTCCCTAAGCTATAGGACCATAAGTGGAAGTGCCCTAGGTTCTGTTGCTTTGTTTTTTAGATGTTTCAGGAAACACCATACACTTCTCCCGAGTGGTTGTTGGCAATTTACATCCCGCCCATCAGCATAACAAGGCTCCCAGTTCTCCATGGCCTGTCCTGCCTTTCTGGATTTTACACTTTTTTCAGATGGCCCTTTTGACCGGGGGGAAGTGAGACTTCATTGTAGTGCAGATTTCCTTTGCAAGCTTGCTTGGTTGGCCAAAAAGGGCGTATGCGTTTTTTCCTGAATATATTCAGGAAAAAACGCATACGCCCTTTTTGGCCAAGTGCATCATTGTGGACGTTCTGCCTCTTTTCCTATGCTTGCAATGCAATTCCAGTCTACCTCCTGAAATCGGTTTCCTGCAATTCTGCCCCGCTTTCAAGTCCTCTTGGCAGCCTTACTTCAGTCTATTTTTGGACGATAGCTGTCATTTATAACTCTGCAGGTTTGTGAATTACAGTGCCCCTGAGCTCCTTTCTTCAACTCGCTTTCTTTTGAGCTGGCCGCAACACCGCAGGATGGCTTCAGGCCCTTATCTGGTTCCGGCACGGCACGCTCAGCCTTTGGTTATTTCCTCTTCCTGGTGGGAAATGAGAGTTAAATTTGCCCGTCCAGACACCTCCAGCTAGTCTCTCATTGGTTCTCGCTATTCCTGTTCATCTTCCGCAGAAATGGCAAACTGGGCCAAACAGGAGGTTAAAGGCGCTGACTCTCCAAGTGGGGAGAGTGTTAGTAAAGCGTCTGGAATGTTGCATCCGAGTACCAGGGGAGGAAAACTGAGACATATTTGAACACGTCTCCCGTTCACATGGTTGATCATACTTGGGTTCCACATGCATGTTTTAGCTGAAGGAAGAATACCTTAAACCTGGAGAGTTGAGACCCGTGTAATGGGTACCATGCAATATGACTTCAAAGGGTCTTCATTTGCTCACCGAACCTCTCCAATCCTATCACTGCTGCGTTTATGCCCCTGTACACATGCTTGATTCTCTTTCGGAGACATAGCAATCCATAGGTTTTACGATACTTACTAGTCAGGTACATTCTTAGGCGTTTAATATGCGGTGTTGAGTCCATTTCGTTGAGCAAGGAGTAGCTCTTGTCTATTCCATATTTGACTTAAGGAACTTTATCTGTGCTCATTTCAATCTCTGGTTTTATGCAGCACCCCAACTCACCTTTACCCTTAAGCAAGCATAAGTTGGTTTTCTAAATTTGAGACCCTGTTCTGTTCTGTAATTCAGTTCCTGTGTAGCCAAGTTTACATTCCGTGTATTACTGATATCTTATGATGTTTCTTTTTCTGTGTGACTTACTTCAGTTAGAATCATCATACCTGAATCCACTCATTGTGCTGCTAAGGGCCTGATGACACAGATTTCATTGCTGAGTGATATTGCTTTGTAAGTAAATACCACAACTTCTTTATCCATTTTTCACTTTCTGCGATGTTGAACTTGTACTGTAAACGAGGTTCTTGTAAACAGAGGCGTCCCAAACTTTGGGGTGGCTGTGTCTTTTTGATTTTAATTTCCCTAAGCTATAGGACCATAAGTGGCAGTGCCCTAGGCTCTGTTGCTTTGTTTTTTAGATGTTTCAGGAAACACCATACACTTCTCCCGAGTGTCTGTTGGCAATTTACATCCCGCCCATCAGCATAACAAGGCTCCCAGTTCTCCATGGCCTGTCCTGCCTTTCTGGATTTTACACTTTTTTCAGATGGCCCTTTTGACCGGGGGGAAGTGAGACTTCATTGTAGTGCAGATTTCCTTTGCAAGCTTGCTTGGTTGGCCAAAAAGGGCGTATGCGTTTTTTCCTGAATATATTCAGGAAAAAACGCATACGCCCTTTTTGGCCAAGTGCATCATTGTGGACGTTCTGCCTCTTTTCCTATGCTTGCAATGCAATTCCAGTCTACCTCCTGAAATCGGTTTCCTGCAATTCTGCCCCGCTTTCAAGTCCTCTTGGCAGCCTTACTTCAGTCTATTTTTGGACGATAGCTGTCATTTATAACTCTGCAGGTTTGTGAATTACAGTGCCCCTGAGCTCCTTTCTTCAACTCGCTTTCTTGTGACCTGGCCGCAACACCGCAGGATGGCTTCAGGCCCTAATCTGGTTCCGGCATGGCACGCTGAGCCTTTGGTTATTTCCTCTTCCTGGTGGGAAATGAGAGTTAAATTTGCCCGTCCAGACACCTCCAGCTAGTCTCTCATTGGTTCTCGCTATTCCTGTTCATCTTCCGCAGAAATTGCAAACTGGGCCAAACAGGAGGTTAAAGGCGCTGACTCTCCAAGTGGGGAGAGTGTTATTAAAGCGTCTGGAATGTTGCACCCGAGTACCAGGGGAGGAAAACTGAGACATATTTGAACACGTCTCCCGATCACATGGTTGATCATACTTGGGTTCCACATGCATGTTTTAGCTGAAGGAAGAATACCTTAAACCTGGAGAGTTAAGACCCGTGTAATGGGTACCATGCAATATGACTTCAAAGGGTCTTCATTTGCTCACCGAACCTCTCCAATCCCATCACTGCTGCGTTTATTCCCCTGTACATATGCTTGATTCTCTTTCGGAGACATAGCAATCCATAGGTTTCAAGATACTTACTAGTCAGGTACATTCTTAGGCGTTTAATATGCAGTGTTGAGTCCATTTCACTGAGCAAAGAGTAGCTCTTGTCTATTCCATATTTGACTTAAGGAACTTTATCTCTGCTCATTTCAATCTCTGGTTTTATGCAGCACCCCAACTCACCTTTACCCTTAAGCAAGCATAAGTTGGTTTTCTAAATTTGAGACCCTGTTCTGTTCTGTAATTCAGTTCCTGTGTAGCCAAGTTTACATTCCGTGTATTACTGATATCTTATGATGTTTCTTTTTCTGTGTGACTTATTTCAGTTAGAATCATCATACCTGAATCCACTCATTGTGATGCTAAGGGCCTGATGACATAGATTTCATTGCTGAGTGATATTGCTTTGTAAGTAAATACCACAACTTCTTTATCCATTTTTCACTTTCTGCGATGTTGAACTTGTACTGTAAACGAGGTTCTTGTAAACAGAGGCGTCCCAAACTTTGGGGTGGCTGTGTCTTTTTGATTTTAATTTCCCTAAGCTATAGGACCATAAGTGGCAGTGCCCTAGGCTCTGTTGCTTTGTTTTTTAGATGTTTCAGGAAACACCATACACTTCTCCTGAGTGTCTGTTGGCAATTTACATCCCGCCCATCAGCATAACAAGGCTCCCAGTTCTCCATGGCCTGTCCTGCCTTTCTGGATTTTACACTTTTTTCAGATGGCCCTTTTGACCGGGGGGAAGTGAGACTTCATTGTAGTGCAGATTTCCTTTGCAAGCTTGCTTGGTTGGCCAAAAAGGGCGTATGCGTTTTTTCCTGAATATATTCAGGAAAAAACGCATATGCCCTTTTTGGCCAAGTGCATCATTGTGGACGTTCTGCCTCTTTTCCTATGCTTTCAATGCAATTCCAGTCTACCTCCTGAAATCGGTTTCCTGCAATTCTGCCCCGCTTTCAAGTCCTCTTGGCAGCCTTACTTCAGTCTATTTTTGGACGATAGCTGTCATTTATAACTCTGCAGGTTTGTGAATTACAGTGCCCCTGAGCTCCTTTCTTCAACTCGCTTTCTTGTGACCTGGCCGCAACACCGCAGGATGGCTTCAGGCCCTAATCTGGTTCCGGCCCGGCTCGCTGAGCCTTTGGTTAATTCCTCTTCCTGGTGGGAAATGAGAGTTAAATTTGCCCGTCCAGACACCTCCAGCTAGCCTCTCATTGGTTCTCACTATTCCTGTTCATCTTCCGCAGAAATTGCAAACTGGGCCAAACAGGAGGTTAAAGGGACTGACTCTCCAAGTGGGGAGAGTGTTAGTAAAGCGTCTGGAATGTTGCACCCGAGTACCAGGGGAGGAAAACTGAGACATATTTGAACACGTCTCCCGATCAAATGGTTGATCATACTCTAGGTTCCATATGCATGTTTTAGCTGAAGGAAGAATACCTTAAACCTGGGTAGTTGAAACCCGTGGAATGGGTACCATGCAATATGACTTCAAAGGGTCTTCATTTGCTCACCGAACCTCTCCAATCCCATCACTTCTGCGTTTATTCCCCTGTACACATGCTTGATTCTCTTTCGGAGACATAGCAATCCATAGGTTTTAAGATACTTTCTAGTGAGGTACATTCTTAGGCGTTTAATATGCGGTGTTGAGTCCATTTCGTTGAGCAAGGAGTAGCTCTTGTCTATTTCATATTTGACTTAAGGAACTTTATCTGTGCTCATTTCAATCTCTGGTTTTATGCAGCACCCCAACTCACCTTTACCCTTAAGCAAGCATAAGTTGGTTTTCTAAATTTGAGACCCTGTTCTGTTCTGTAATTCAGTTCCTGTGTAGCCAAGTTTACATTCCGTGTATTACTGATATCTTATGATGTTTCTTTTTCTGTGTGACTTACTTCAGTTAGAATCAAAATACCTGAATCCACTCATTGTGCTGCTAAGGGCCTGATGACACAGATTTCATTGCTGAGTGATATTGTTTTGTAAGTAAATACCACAACTTCTTTATCCATTTTTCACTTTCTGCGATGTTGAACTTGTACTGTAAACGAGGTTCTTGTAAACAGAGCCGTTCCAAACTTTGGGGTGGCTGTGTCTTTTTGATTTTAATTTCCCTAAGCTATAGGACCATAAGTGGAAGTGCCCTAGGTTCTGTTGCTTTGTTTTTTAGATGTTTCAGGAAACACCATACACTTCTCCCGAGTGGTTGTTGGCAATTTACATCCCGCCCATCAGCATAACAAGGCTCCCAGTTCTCCATGGCCTGTCCTGCCTTTCTGGATTTTACACTTTTTTCAGATGGCCCTTTTGACCAGGGGGAAGTGAGACTTCATTGTAGTGCAGATTTCCTTTGCAAGCTTGCTTGGTTGGCCAAAAAGGGCGTATGCGTTTTTTCCTGAATATATTCAGGAAAAAATGCATACGCCCTTTTTGGCCAAGTGCATCATTGTGGACGTTCTGCCTGTTTTCCTATGCTTGCAATGCAATTCCAGTCTACCTCCTGAAATCGGTTTCCTGCAATTCTGCCCCGCTTTCAAGTCCTCTTGGCAGCCTTACTTCAGTCTATTTTTGGACGATAGCTGTCATTTATAACTCTGCAGGTTTGTGAATTACAGTGCCCCTGAGCTCCTTTCTTCAACTCGCTTTCTTGTGACCTGGCCGCAACACCGCAGGATGGCTTCAGGCCCTAATCTGGTTCCGGCCCGGCTCACTGAGCCTTTGGTTAATTCCTCTTCCTGGTGGGAAATGAGAGTTAAATTTGCCCGTCCAGACACCTCCAGCTAGCCTCTCATTGGTTCTCACTATTCCTGTTCATCTTCCGCAGAAATTGCAAACTGGGCCAAACAGGAGGTTAAAGGGACTGACTCTCCAAGTGGGGAGAGTGTTAGTAAAGCGTCTGGAATGTTGCACCCGAGTACCAGGGGAGGAAAACTGAGACATATTTGAACACGTCTCCCGATCAAATGGTTGATCATACTCTAGGTTCCATATGCATGTTTTAGCTGAAGGAAGAATACCTTAAACCTGGGTAGTTGAAACCCGTGGAATGGGTACCATGCAATATGACTTCAAAGGGTCTTCATTTGCTCACCGAACCTCTCCAATCCCATCACTGCTGCGTTTATTCCCCTGTACACATGCTTGATTCTCTTTCGGAGACATAGCAATCCATAGGTTTTAAGATACTTTCTAGTGAGGTACATTCTTAGGCGTTTAATATGCGGTGTTGAGTCCATTTCGTTGAGCAAGGAGTAGCTCTTGTCTATTCCATATTTGACTTAAGGAACTTTATCTGTGCTCATTTCAATCTCTGGTTTTATGCAGCACCCCAACTCACCTTTACCCTTAAGCAAGCATAAGTTGGTTTTCTAAATTTGAGACCCTGTTCTGTTCTGTAATTCAGTTCCTGTGTAGCCAAGTTTACATTCCGTGTATTACTGATATCTTATGATGTTTCTTTTTCTGTGTGACTTACTTCAGTTAGAATCAAAATACCTGAATCCACTCATTGTGCTGCTAAGGGCCTGATGACACAGATTTCATTGCTGAGTGATATTGTTTTGTAAGTAAATACCACAACTTCTTTATCCATTTTTCACTTTCTGCGATGTTGAACTTGTACTGTAAACGAGGTTCTTGTAAACAGAGCCGTTCCAAACTTTGGGGTGGCTGTGTCTTTTTGATTTTAATTTCCCTAAGCTATAGGACCATAAGTGGAAGTGCCCTAGGTTCTGTTGCTTTGTTTTTTAGATGTTTCAGGAAACACCATACACTTCTCCCGAGTGGTTGTTGGCAATTTACATCCCGCCCATCAGCATAACAAGGCTCCCAGTTCTCCATGGCCTGTCCTGCCTTTCTGGATTTTACACTTTTTTCAGATGGCCCTTTTGACCGGGGGGAAGTGAGACTTCATTGTAGTGCAGATTTCCTTTGCAAGCTTGCTTGGTTGGCCAAAAAGGGCGTATGCGTTTTTTCCTGAATATATTCAGGAAAAAATGCATACGCCCTTTTTGGCCAAGTGCATCATTGTGGACGTTCTGCCTGTTTTCCTATGCTTGCAATGCAATTCCAGTCTACCTCCTGAAATCGGTTTCCTGCAATTCTGCCCCGCTTTCAAGTCCTCTTGGCAGCCTTACTTCAGTCTATTTTTGGACGATAGCTGTCATTTATAACTCTGCAGGTTTGTGAATTACAGTGCCCCTGAGCTCCTTTCTTCAACTCGCTTTCTTCTGAGCTGGCCGCAACACCGCAGGATGGCTTCAGGCCCTTATCTGGTTCCGGCACGGCACGCTCAGCCTTTGGTTATTTCCTCTTCCTGGTGGGAAATGAGAGTTAAATTTGCCCGTCCAGACACCTCCAGCTAGTCTCTCATTGGTTCTCGCTATTCCTGTTCATCTTCCGCAGAAATGGCAAACTGGGCCAAACAGGAGGTTAAAGGCGCTGACTCTCCAAGTGGGGAGAGTGTTAGTAAAGCGTCTGGAATGTTGCACCCGAGTACCAGGGGAGGAAAACTGAGACATATTTGAACACGTCTCCCGTTCACATGGTTGATCATACTTGGGTTCCACATGCATGTTTTAGCTGAAGGAAGAATACCTTAAACCTGGAGAGTTGAGACCCGTGGAATGGGTACCATGCAATATGACTTCAAAGGGTCTTCATTTGCTCACCGAACCTCTCCAATCCTATCACTGCTGCGTTTATGCCCCTGTACACATGCTTGATTCTCTTTCGGAGACATAGCAATCCATAGGTTTTACGATACTTACTAGTCAGGTACATTCTTAGGCGTTTAATATGCGGTGTTGAGTCCATTTCGTTGAGCAAGGAGTAGCTCTTGTCTATTCCATATTTGACTTAAGGAACTTTATCTGTGCTCATTTCAATCTCTGGTTTTATGCAGCACCCCAACTCACCTTTACCCTTAAGCAAGCATAAGTTGGTTTTCTAAATTTGAGACCCTGTTCTGTTCTGTAATTCAGTTCCTGTGTAGCCAAGTTTACATTCCGTGTATTACTGATATCTTATGATGTTTCTTTTTCTGTGTGACTTATTTCAGTTAGAATCATCATACCTGAATCCACTCATTGTGATGCTAAGGGCCTGATGACATAGATTTCATTGCTGAGTGATATTGCTTTGTAAGTAAATACCACAACTTCTTTATCCATTTTTCACTTTCTGCGATGTTGAACTTGTACTGTAAACGAGGTTCTTGTAAACAGAGGCGTCCCAAACTTTGGGGTGGCTGTGTCTTTTTGATTTTAATTTCCCTAAGCTATAGGACCATAAGTGGCAGTGCCCTAGGCTCTGTTGCTTTGTTTTTTAGATGTTTCAGGAAACACCATACACTTCTCCTGAGTGTCTGTTGGCAATTTACATCCCGCCCATCAGCATAACAAGGCTCCCAGTTCTCCATGGCCTGTCCTGCCTTTCTGGATTTTACACTTTTTTCAGATGGCCCTTTTGACCGGGGGGAAGTGAGACTTCATTGTAGTGCAGATTTCCTTTGCAAGCTTGCTTGGTTGGCCAAAAAGGGCGTATGCGTTTTTTCCTGAATATATTCAGGAAAAAACGCATACGCCCTTTTTGGCCAAGTGCATCATTGTGGACGTTCTGCCTCTTTTCCTATGCTTTCAATGCAATTCCAGTCTACCTCCTGAAATCGGTTTCCTGCAATTCTGCCCCGCTTTCAAGTCCTCTTGGCAGCCTTACTTCAGTCTATTTTTGGACGATAGCTGTCATTTATAACTCTGCAGGTTTGTGAATTACAGTGCCCCTGAGCTCCTTTCTTCAACTCGCTTTCTTGTGACCTGGCCGCAACACCGCAGGATGGCTTCAGGCCCTAATCTGGTTCCGGCCCGGCTCGCTGAGCCTTTGGTTAATTCCTCTTCCTGGTGGGAAATGAGAGTTAAATTTGCCCGTCCAGACACCTCCAGCTAGCCTCTCATTGGTTCTCACTATTCCTGTTCATCTTCCGCAGAAATTGCAAACTGGGCCAAACAGGAGGTTAAAGGGACTGACTCTCCAAGTGGGGAGAGTGTTAGTAAAGCGTCTGGAATGTTGCACCCGAGTACCAGGGGAGGAAAACTGAGACATATTTGAACACGTCTCCCGATCAAATGGTTGATCATACTCTAGGTTCCATATGCATGTTTTAGCTGAAGGAAGAATACCTTAAACCTGGGTAGTTGAAACCCGTGGAATGGGTACCATGCAATATGAATTCAACGGGTCTTCATTTGCTCACCGAACCTCTCCAATCCCATCACTGCTGCGTTTATTCCCCTGTACACATGCTTGATTCTCTTTCGGAGACATAGCAATCCATAGGTTTTAAGATACTTTCTAGTCAGGTACATTCTTAGGCGTTTAATATGCGGTGTTGAGTCCATTTCGTTGAGCAAGGAGTAGCTCTTGTCTATTCCATATTTGACTTAAGGAACTTTATCTGTGCTCATTTCAATCTCTGGTTTTATGCAGCACCCCAACTCACCTTTACCCTTAAGCAAGCATAAGTTGGTTTTCTAAATTTGAGACCCTGTTCTGTTCTGTAATTCAGTTCCTGTGTAGCCAAGTTTACATTCCGTGTATTACTGATATCTTATGATGTTTCTTTTTCTGTGTGACTTACTTCAGTTAGAATCATCATACCTGAATCCACTCATTGTGCTGCTAAGGGCCTGATGACACAGATTTCATTGCTGAGTGATATTGTTTTGTAAGTAAATACCACAACTTCTTTATCCATTTTTCACTTTCTGCGATGTTGAACTTGTACTGTAAACGAGGTTCTTGTAAACAGAGCCGTTCCAAACTTTGGGGTGGCTGTGTCTTTTTGATTTTAATTTCCCTAAGCTATAGGACCATAAGTGGAAGTGCCCTAGGTTCTGTTGCTTTGTTTTTTAGATGTTTCAGGAAACACCATACACTTCTCCCGAGTGTCTGTTGGCAATTTACATCCCGCCCATCAGCATAACAAGGCTCCCAGTTCTCCATGGCCTGTCCTGCCTTTCTGGATTTTACACTTTTTTCAGATGGCCCTTTTGACCGGGGGGAAGTGAGACTTCATTGTAGTGCAGATTTCCTTTGCAAGCTTGCTTGGTTGGCCAAAAAGGGCGTATGCGTTTTTTCCTGAATATATTCAGGAAAAAACGCATACGCCCTTTTTGGCCAAGTGCATCATTGTGGACGTTCTGCCTCTTTTCCTATGCTTGCAATGCAATTCCAGTCTACCTCCTGAAATCGGTTTCCTGCAATTCTGCCCCGCTTTCAAGTCCTCTTGGCAGCCTTACTTCAGTCTATTTTTGGACAATAGCTGTCATTTATAACTCTGCAGGTTTGTGAATTACAGTGCCCCTGGGCTCCTTTCTTCAACTCGCTTTCTTTTGAGCTGGCCGCAACACCGCAGGATGGCTTCAGGCCCTTATCTGGTTCCGGCACGGCACGCTCAGCCTTTGGTTATTTCCTCTTCCTGGTGGGAAATGAGAGTTAAATTTGCCCGTCCAGACACCTCCAGCTAGTCTCTCATTGGTTCTCGCTATTCCTGTTCATCTTCCGCAGAAATGGCAAACTGGGCCAAACAGGAGGTTAAAGGCGCTGACTCTCCAAGTGGGGAGAGTGTTAGTAAAGCGTCTGGAATGTTGCACCCGAGTACCAGGGGAGGAAAACTGAGACATATTTGAACACGTCTCCCGTTCACATGGTTGATCATACTTGGGTTCCACATGCATGTTTTAGCTGAAGGAAGAATACCTTAAACCTGGAGAGTTGAGACCCGTGGAATGGGTACCATGCAATATGACTTCAAAGGGTCTTCATTTGCTCACCGAACCTCTCCAATCCTATCACTGCTGCGTTTATGCCCCTGTACACATTCTTGATTCTCTTTTGGAGACATAGCAATCCATAGGTTTTACGATACTTACTAGTCAGGTACATTCTTAGGCGTTTAATATGCGGTGTTGAGTCCATTTCGTTGAGCAAGGAGTAGCTCTTGTCTATTCCATATTTGGCTTCAGGAACTTTATCTGTGCTCATATCAATCTCTGGTTTTATGCAGCACCCCAACTCACCTTTACCCTTAAGCAAGCATAAGTTGTTTTTCTAAATTTGAGACCCTGTTCTGTTCTGTAATTCAGTTCCTGTGTAGCCAAGTTTCCATTCCGTGTATTACTGATATCTTATGATGTTTCTTTTTCTGTGTGACTTATTTCAGTTAGAATCATCATACCTGAATCCACTCATTGTGCTGCTAAGGTCCTGATGACATAGATTTCATTGCTGAGTGATATTGCATTGTAAGTGAATACCACAACTTCTTTATCCATTTTTCACTTTCTGCGATGTTGAACTTGTACTGTAAACGAGGTTCTTGTAAACAGAGCCGTTCCAAACTTTGGGGTGGCTGTGTCTTTTTGATTTTAATTTCCCTAAACTATAGGACCATAAGTGGAAGTGCCCTAGGTTCTGTTGCTTTGTTTTTTAGATGTTTCAGGAAACACCATACACTTCTCCCGAGTGGTTGTTGGCAATTTACATCCCGCCCATCAGCATAACAAGGCTCCCAGTTCTCCATGGCCTGTCCTGCCTTTCTGGATTTTACACTTTTTTCAGATGGCCCTTTTGACCGGGGAGAAGTGGGACTTCATTGTAGTGCAGATTTCCTTTGCAAGCTTGCTTGGTTGGCCAAAAAGGGCGTATGCGTTTTTTCCTGAATATATTCAGGAAAAAACGCATACGCCCTTTTTGGCCAAGTGCATCATTGTGGACGTTCTGCCTCTTTTCCTATGCTTTCAATGCAATTCCAGTCTACCTCCTGAAATCGGTTTCCTGCAATTCTGCCCCGCTTTCAAGTCCTCTTGGCAGCCTTACTTCAGTCTATTTTTGGACGATAGCTGTCATTTATAACTCTGCAGGTTTGTGAATTACAGTGCCCCTGAGCTCCTTTCTTCAACTCGCTTTCTTGTGAGCTGGCCGCAACACCGCAGGATGGCTTCAGGCCCTAATCTGGTTCCGGCACGGCACGCTGAGCCTTTGGTTATTTCCTCTTCCTGGTGGGAAATGAGAGTTAAATTTGCCCGTCCAGACACCTCCAGCTAGTCTCTCATTGGTTCTCGCTATTCCTGTTCATCTTCCGCAGAAATTGCAAACTGGGCCAAACAGGAGGTTAAAGGCGCTGACTCTCCAAGTGGGGAGAGTGTTAGTAAAGCGTCTGGAATCTTGCACCCGAGTACCAGGGGAGGAAAACTGAGACATATTTGAACACGTCTCCCGTTCACATGGTTGATCATACTTGGGTTCCACATGCATGTTTTAGCTGAAGGAAGAATACCTTAAACCTGGAGAGTTAAGACCCGTGTAATGGGTACCATGCAATATGACTTCAAAGGGTCTTCATTTGCTCACCGAACCTCTCCAATCCTATCACTGCTGCGTTTATGCCCCTGTACACATGCTTGATTCTCTTTCGGAGACATAGCAATCCATAGGTTTTAAGATACTTACTAGTCAGGTACATTCTTAGGCGTTTAATATGCGGTGTTGAGTCCATTTCGTTGAGCAAGGAGTAGCTCTTGTCTATTCCATATTTGACTTAAGGAACTTTATCTGTGCTCATTTCAATCTCTGGTTTTATGCAGCACCCCAACTCACCTTTACCCTTAAGCAAGCATAAGTTGGTTTTCTAAATTTGAGACCCTGTTCTGTTCTGTAATTCAGTTCCTGTGTAGCCAAGTTTACATTCCGTGTATTACTGATATCTTATGATGTTTCTTTTTCTGTGTGACTTACTTCAGTTAGAATCATCATACCTGAATCCACTCATTGTGCTGCTAAGGGCCTGATGACACAGATTTCATTGCTGAGTGATATTGCTTTGTAAGTAAATACCACAACTTCTTTATCCATTTTTCACTTTCTGCGATGTTGAACTTGTACTGTAAACGAGGTTCTTGTAAACAGAGCCATTCCAAACTTTGGGGTGGCTGTGTCTTTTTGATTTTAGTTTCCCTAAGCTATAGGACCATAAGTGGAAGTGCCCTAGGTTCTGTTGCTTTGTTTTTTAGATGTTTCAGGAAACACCATACACTTCTCCCGAGTGGTTGTTGGCAATTTACATCCCGCCCATCAGCATAACAAGGCTCCCAGTTCTCCATTGCCTTTCCTGCCTTTCTGGATTTTACACTTTTTTCAGATGGCCCTTTTGACCGGGGGGAAGTGAGACTTCATTGTAGTGCAGATTTCCTTTGCAAGCTTGCTTGGTTGGCCAAAAAGGGCGTATGCGTTTTTTCCTGAATATATTCAGGAAAAAACGCATACGCCCTTTTTGGCCAAGTGCATCATTGTGGACGTTCTGCCTCTTTTCCTATGCTTTCAATGCAATTCCAGTCTACCTCCTGAAATCGGTTTCCTGCAATTCTGCCCCGCTTTCAAGTCCTCTTGGCAGCCTTACTTCAGTCTATTTTTGGACGATAGCTGTCATTTATAACTCTGCAGGTTTGTGAATTACAGTGCCCCTGAGCTCCTTTCTTCAACTCGCTTTCTTGTGACCTGGCCGCAACACCGCAGGATGGCTTCAGGCCCTAATCTGGTTCCGGCACGGCACGCTGAGCCTTTGGTTATTTCCTCTTCCTGGTGGGAAATGAGCGTTAAATTTCCCCGTCCAGACACCTCCAGCTAGCCTCTCATTGGTTCTCGCTATTCCTGTTCATCTTCCGCAGAAATTGCAAACTGGGCCAAACAGGAGGTTAAAGGCGCTGACTCTCCAAGTGGGGAGAGTGTTAGTAAAGCGTCTGGAATGTTGCACCCGAGTACCAGGGGAGGAAAACTGAGACATATTTGAACACGTCTCCCGTTCACATGGTTGATCATACTTGGGTTCCACATGCATGTTTTAGCTGAAGGAAGAATACCTTAAACCTGGAGAGTTGAGACCCGTGTAATGGGTACCATGAAATATGACTTCAAAGGGTCTTCATTTGCTCACCGAACCTCTCCAATCCTATCACTGCTGCGTTTATGCCCCTGTACACATGCTTGATTCTCTTTTGGAGACATAGCAATCCATAGGTTTTACGATACTTACTAGTCAGGTACATTCTTAGGCGTTTAATATGCGGTGTTGAGTCCATTTCATTGAGCAAGGAGTAGCTCTTGTCTATTCCATATTTGACTTAAGGAACTTTATCTGTGCTCATTTCAATCTCTGGTTTTATGCAGCACCCCAACTCACCTTTACCCTTAAGCAAGCATAAGTTGTTTTTCTAAATTTGAGACCTTGTTCTGTTCTGTAATTCAGTTCCTGTGTAGCCAAGTTTCCATTCCATGTATTACTGATATCTTATGATGTTTCTTTTTCTGTGTGACTTATTTCAGTTAGAATCATCATACCTGAATCCACTCATTGTGCTGCTAAGGGTCTGATGACATAGATTTCATTGCTGAGTGATATTGCTTTGTAAGTGAATACCACAACTTCTTTATCCATTTTTCACTTTCTGCGATGTTGAACTTGTACTGTAAACGAGGTTCTTGTAAACAGAGCCATTCCAAACTTTGGGGTGGCTGTGTCTTTTTGATTTTAATTTCCCTAAGCTATAGGACCATAAGTGGAAGTGCCCTAGGCTCTGTTGCTTTGTTTTTTAGATGTTTCAGGAAACACCATACACTTCTCCCAAGTGTCTGTTGGCAATTTACATCCCGCCCATCAGCATAACAAGGCTCCCAGTTCTCAATGGCCTGTTGCCTTTCTGGATTTTACACTTTTTTCAGATGGCCCTTTTGACCGGGGGGAAGTGAGACTTCATTGTAGTGCAGATTTCCTTTGCAAGCTTGCTTGGTTGGCCAAAAAGGGCGTATGCTTTTTTTCCTGAATATATTCAGGAAAAAACGCATACGCCCTTTTTGGCCAAGTGCATCATTGTGGACGTTCTGCCTCTTTTCCTATGCTTTCAATGCAATTCCAGTCTACCTCCTGAAATCGGTTTCCTGCAATTCTGCCCCGCTTTCAAGTCCTCTTGGCAGCCTTACTTCAGTCTATTTTTGGACGATAGCAGTCATTTATAACTCTGCAGGTTTGTGAATTACAGTGCTCCTGAGCTCCTTTCTTCAACTCCTTTCTTGTGACCTGGCCGCAACACCGCAGGATGGCTTCAGGCCCTAATCTGGTTCCGGCCCGGCCTGCTGAGCCTTTGGTTAATTCCTCTTCCTGGTGGGAAATGAGAGTTAAATTTGCCCGTCCAGACACCTCCAGCTAGTCTCTCATTGGTTCTCGCTATTCCTGTTCATCTTCCGCAGAAATTGCAAACTGGGCCAAACAGGATGTTAAAGGGACTGACTCTCCAAGTGGGGAGAGTGTTAGTAAAGCGTCTGGAATGTTGCACCCGAGTACCAGGGTAGGAAAACTGAGACATATTTGAACACGTCTCCCGATCACATGGTTGATCATACTCTAGGTTCCACATGCATGTTTTAGCTGAAGGAAGAATACGTTAATCCTGGGTAGTTGAAACCCGTGGAATGGGTACCATGCAATATGACTTCAAAGGGTCTTCATTTGCTCACCGAACCTCTCCAATCCTATCACTGCTGCGTTTATGCCCCTGTACACATGCTTGATTCTCTTTCGGAGACATAGCAATCCATAGGTTTTAAGATACTTACTAGTCAGGTACATTCTTAGGCGTTTAATATGGGGTGTTGAGTCCATTTCGTTGAGCAAGGAGTAGCTCTTGTCTATTCCATATTTGGCTTAAGGAACTTTATCTGTGCTCATTTCAATCTCTGGTTTTATGCAGCACCCCAACTCACCTTTCCCCTTAAGCAAGCATAAGTTGGTTTTCTAAATTTGAGACCCTGTTCTGTTTTGGAATGCAGTTCCTCTGTAGCCAAGTTTACATTCCGTGTATTAGTGATATCTTATGATGTTTCTTTTTCTGTGTGACTTATTTCAGTTAGAATCATCGTACCTGAATCCACTCATTATGCTGCTACGGGCCTGATGACATAGATTTCATTGCTGAGTGATACTGCATTGTACGTAAGTACCACAAGTTCTTTATCCATTTTTCACTTTCTGTGATATTGAACTTGTACGGTAAACGAGGTTCTTGTAAACGGAGGCGTCCCAAACTTTGGGGTGGCTGTGTCTTTTTGATTTTAATTTCCCTAAGCTATAGGACCATAAGTGGAAGTGCCCTAGGCTCTGTTGCTTTGTTTTTTAGATGTTTCAGGAAACACCATACACTTCTCCCGAGTGGTTGTTGGCAATTTACATCCCGCCCATCAGCATAACAAGGCTCCCAGTTCTCCATGGCCTGTCCTGCCTTTCTGGATTTTACACTTTTTTCAGATGGCCCTTTTGCCCTGGGGGAAGTGAGACTTCATTGTAGTGCAGATTTCCTTTGCAAGCTTGCTTGGTTGGCCAAAAAGGGCGTATGCGTTTTTTCCTGAATATATTCAGGAAAAAACGCATACGCCCTTTTTGGCCAAGTGCATCATTGTGGACGTTCTGCCTCTTTTCCTATGCTTTCAATGCAATTCCAGTCTACCTCCTGAAATCGGTTTCCTGCAATTCTGCCCCGCTTTCAAGTCCTCTTGGCAGCCTTACTTCAGTCTATTTTTGGACGATAGCTGTCATTTATAACTCTGCAGGTTTGTGAATTACAGTGCCCCTGAGCTCCTTTCTTCAACTCGCTTTCTTTTGAGCTGGCCGCAACACCGCAGGATGGCTTCAGGCCCTAATCTGGTTCCGGCACGGCACGCTGAGCCTTTGGTTATTTCCTCTTCCTGGTGGGAAATGAGAGTTAAATTTGCCCGTCCAGACACCTCCAGCTAGTCTCTCATTGGTTCTCGCTATTCCTGTTCATCTTCCGCAGAAATTGCAAACTGGGCCAAACAGGAGGTTAAAGGCGCTGACTCTCAAAGTGGGGAGAGTGTTAGTAAAGCGTCTGGAATGTTGCACCCGAGTACCAGGGGAGGAAAACTGAGACATATTTGAACACGTCTCCCGATCACATGGTTGATCATACTCTAGATTCCACATGCATGTTTTAGCTGAAGGAAGAATACCTTAAACCTGGGTAGTTGAAACCCGTGGAATGGGTACCATGCAATATGACTTCAAAGGGTCTTCATTTGCTCACCGAACCTCTCCAATCCTATCACTGCTGCGTTTATGCCCCTGTACACATGCTTGATTCTCTTTCGGAGACATAGCAATCCATAGGTTTTAAGATACTTACAAGTCAGGTACATTCTTAGGCGTTTAATATGCGGTGTTGAGTCCATTTCGTTGAGCAAGGAGTAGCTCTTGTCTATTCCATATTTGGCTTAAGGAACTTTATCTGTGCTCATTTCAATCTCTGGTTTTATGCAGCACCCCAACTCACCTTTACCCTTAAGCAAGCATAAGTTGGTTTTCTAAATTTGAGACCCTGTTCTGTTCTGTAATTCAGTTCCTGTGTAGCCAAGTTTCCATTCCGTGTATTACTGATATCTTATGATGTTTCTTTTTCTGTGTGACTTATTTCAGTTAGAATCATCATACCTGAATCCACTCATTGTGCTGCTAAGGGCCTGATGACATAGATTTCATTGCTGAGTGATATTGCTTTGTAAGTGAATACCACAACTTCTTTATCCATTTTTCACTTTCTGCGATGTTGAACTTGTACTGTAAACGAGGTTCTTGTAAACAGAGCCGTTCCAAACTTTGGGGTGGCTGTGTCTTTTTGATTTTAATTTCCCTAAGCTATAGGACCATAAGTGGAAGTGCCCTAGGCTCTGTTGCTTTGTTTTTTAGATGTTTCAGGAAACACCATACACTTCTCACAAGTGTCTGTTGGCAATTTACATCCCGCCCATCAGCATAACAAGGCTCCCAGTTCTCAATGGCCTGTTGCCTTTCTGGATTTTACACTTTTTTCAGATGGCCCTTTTGACCGGGGGGAAGTGAGACTTCATTGTAGTGCAGATTTCCTTTGCAAGCTTGCTTGGTTGGCCAAAAAGGGCGTATGCGTTTTTTCCTGAATATATTCAGGAAAAAACGCATACGCCCTTTTTGGCCAAGTGCATCATTGTGGACGTTCTGCCTCTTTTCCTATGCTTTCAATGCAATTCCAGTCTACCTCCTGAAATCGGTTTCCTGCAATTCTGCCCCGCTTTCAAGTCCTCTTGGCAGCCTTACTTCAGTCTATTTTTGGACGATAGCTGTCACTTATAACTCTGCAGGTTTGTGAATTACAGTGCCCCTGAGCTCCTTTCTTCAACTCGCTTTCTTGTGACCTGGCCGCAACACCGCAGGATGGCTTCAGGCCCTAATCTGGTTCCTGTACGGCACGCTGAGCCTTTGGTTATTTCCTCTTCCTGGTGGGAAATGAGAGTTAAATTTGCCCGTGCAGACACCTCCAGCTAGCCTCTCATTGGTTCTCGCTATTCCTGTTCATCTTCCGCAGAAATTGCAAACTGGGACAAACAGGAGGTTAAAGGCGCTGACTCTCCAAGTGGGGAGAGTGTTAGTAAAGCGTCTGGAATGTTGCACCCGAGTACCAGGGGAGGAAAACTGAGACATATTTGAACACGTCTCCCGATCACATGGTTGATCATACTCTAGGTTCCACATGCATGTTTTAGCTGAAGGAAGAATACCTTAAACCTGGGTAGTTGAAACCCGTGGAGTGGGTACCATGCAATATGACTTCAAAGGGTCTTCATTTGCTCACCGAACCTCTCCAATCCTATCACTGCTGCGTTTATGCCCCTGTACACATGCTTGATTCTCTTTCGGAGACATAGCAATTCTTAGGTTTTAAGATACTTACAAGTCAGGTACATTCTTAGGCGTTTAATGTGCGGTGTTGAGTCCATTTCGTTGAGCAAGGAGTAGCTCTTGTCTATTCCATATTTGGCTTAAGGAACTTTATCTGTGCTCATTTCAATCTCTGGTTTTATGCAGCACCCCAACTCACCTTTACCCTTAAGCAAGCATCAGTTGTTTTTCTAAATTTGAGACCCTGTTCTGTTCTGTAATTCAGTTCCTGTGTAGCCAAGTTTCCATTCCGTGTATTACTGATATCTTATGATGTTTCTTTTTCTGTGTGACTTATTTCAGTTAGAATCATCATACCTGAATCCACTCATTGCGCTGCTAAGGGCCTGATGACATAGATTTCATTGCTGAATGATATTGCTTTGTAAGTGAATACCACAACTTCTTTATCCATTTTTCACTTTCTGCGATGTTGAACTTGTACTGTAAACGAGGTTCTTGTAAACAGAGCCGTTCCAAACTTTGGGGTGGCTGTGTCTTTTTCATTTTAATTTCCCTAAGCTATAGGACCATAAGTGGAAGTGCCCTAGGTTCTGTTGCTTTGTTTTTTAGATGTTTCAGGAAACACCATACACTTCTCCCGAGTGGTTGTTGGCAATTTACATCCCGCCCATCAGCATAACAAGGCTCAGAGTTCTCCATGGCCTGTCCTGCCTTTCTGGATTTTACACTTTTTTCAGATGGCCCTTTTGACCGGGGGGAACTGAGACTTCATTGTAGTGCAGATTTCCTTTGCAAGCTTGCTTGGTTGGCCAAAAAGGGCGTATGCGTTTTTTCCTGAATATATTCAGGAAAAAACGCATACGCCCTTTTTGGCCAAGTGCATCATTGTGGACGTTCTGCCTCTTTTCCTATGCTTTCAATGCAATTCCAGTCTACCTCCTGAAATCGGTTTCCTGCAATTCTGCCCCGCTTTCAAGTCCTCTTGGCAGCCTTACTTCAGTCTATTTTTGGACGATAGCTGTCATTTGTAACTCTGCAGGTTTGTGAATTACAGTGCCCCTGAGCTGCTTTGTTCAACTCGCTTTCTTTTGAGCTGGCCGCAACACCGCAGGATGGCTTCAGGCCCTAATCTGGTTCCGGCCCGGCATGCTGAGCCTTTGGTTAATTCCTCTTCCTGGTGGGAAATGAGAGTTAAATTTGCCCGTTCAGACACCTCCAGCTAGTCTCTCATTGGTTCTCGCTATTCCTGTTCATCTTCCGCAGAAATTGCAAACTGGGCCAAACAGGAGGTTAAAGGGACTGACTCTCCAAGTCGGGAGAGTGTTAGTAAAGCGTCTGGAATGTTGCACCCGAGTACCAGGGGAGGAAAACTGAGACATATTTGAACACGTCTCCCGTTCACATGGTTGATCATACTTGGGTTCCACATGCATGTTTTAGCTGAAGGAAGAATACCTTAAACGTGGAGAGTTGAGACCCGTGGAATGGGTACCATGCAATATGACTTCAAAGGGTCTTCATTTGCTCACCGAACCTCTCCAATCCTATCACTGCTGCGTTTATGCCCCTGTACACACGCTTGATTCTCTTTTGGAGACATAGCAATCCATAGGTTTTAAGATACTTACTAGTCAGGTACATTCTTAGGCGTTTAATATGGGGTGTTGAGTCCATTTCGTTGAGCAAGGAGTAGCTCTTGTCTATTCCATATTTGGCTTAAGGAACTTTATCTGTGCTCATTTCAATCTCTGGTTTTATGCAGCACCCCAACTCACCTTTCCCCTTAAGCAGGCATAAGTTGGTTTTCTAAATTTGAGACCCTGTTCTGTTTTGGAATGCAGTTCCTGTGTAGCCAAGTTTACATTCCGTGTATTAGTGATATCTTATGATGTTTATTTTTCTGTGTGACTTATTTCAGTTAGAATCATCGTACCTGAATCCACTCATTATGCTGCTACGGGCCTGATGACATAGATTTCATTGCTGAGTGATACTGCATTGTACGTAAGTACCACAACTTCTTTATCCATTTTTCACTTTCTGCGATGTTGAACTTGTACTGTAAACGAGGTTCTTGTAAACGGAGGCGTCCCAAACTTTGGGGTGGCTGTGTCTTTTTGATTTTAATTTCCCTAAGCTATAGGACCATAAGTGGAAGTGCCCTAGGCTCTGTTGCTTTGTTTTTTTGATGTTTCAGGAAACACCATACACTTCTCCCGAGTGGTTGTTGGCAATTTACATCCCGCCCATCAGCATAACAAGGCTCCCAGTTCTCCATGGCCTGTCCTGCCTTTCTGGATTTTACACTTTTTTCAGATGGCCCTTTTGACCGGGGGGGAAGTGAGACTTCATTGTAGTGCAGATTTCCTTTGCAAGCTTGCTTGGTTGGCCAAAAAGGGCGTATGCGTTTTTTCCTGAATATATTCAGGAAAAAACGCATACGCCCTTTTTGGCCAAGTGCATCACTGTGGACGTTCTGCCTCTTTTCCTATGCTTTGAATGCAATTCCAGTCTACCTCCTGAAATCGGTTTCCTGCAATTCTGCCCCGCTTTCAAGTCCTCTTGGCAGCCTTACTTCAGTCTATTTTTGGACGATAGCTGTCATTTATAACTCTGCAGGTTTGTGAATTACAGTGCCCCTGAGCTCCTTTCTTCAACTTGCTTTCTTGTGACCTGGCCGCAACACCGCAGGATGGCTTCAGGCCCTAATCTGGTTCCGGCACGGCACGCTGAGCCTTTGGTTATTTCCTCTTCCTGGTGGGAAATGAGAGTTAAATTTCCCCGTTCAGACACCTCCAGCTAGTCTCTCATTGGTTCTCGCTATTCCTGTTCATCTTCCGCAGAAATTGCAAACTGGGCCAAACAGGAGGTTAAAGGGACTGACTCTCCAAGTGGGGAGAGTGTTAGTAAAGCATCTGGAATGTTGCACCCGAGTACCAGGGGAGGAAAACTGAGACATATTTGAACACGTCTCCCAATCACATGGTTGATCATACTCTAGGTTCCACATGCATGTTTTAGCTGAAGGAAGAATACCTTAAAACTGGGTAGTTGAAACCCGTGGAATGGGTACCATGCAATATGACTTCAAAGGGTCTTCATTTGCTCACCGAACCTCTCCAATCCTATCACTGCTGCCTTTATTCCCCTGTACACATGCTTGATTCTCTTTTGGAGACATAGCAATCCATAGGTTTTAAGATACTTACAAGTCAGGTACATTCTTAGGCGTTTAATATGCGGTGTTGAGTCCATTTCGTTGAGCAAGGAGTAGCTCTTGTCTATTCCATATTTGGCTTAAGGAACTTTATCTGTGCTCATTTCAATCTCTGGTTTTATGCAGCACCCCAACTCACCTTTCCCCTTAAGCAAGCATAAGTTGTTTTTCTAAATTTGAGACCCTGTTCTGTTCTGTAATTCAGTTCCTATGTAGCCAAGTTTACATTCCGTGTATTACTGATATCTTATGATGTTTCTTTTTCTGTGTGACTTATTTCAGTTAGAATCATCATACCTGAATCCACTCATTGTGATGCTAAGGGCCTGATGACATAGATTTCATTGCTGAGTGATATTGCTTTGTAAGTAAATACCACAACTTCTTTATCCATTTTTCACTTTCTGCGATGTTGAACTTGTACTGTAAACGAGGTTCTTGTAAACAGAGCCGTTCCAAACTTTGGGGTGGCTGTGTCTTTTTGATTTTAATTTCCATAAGCTATAGGACCATAAGTGGAAGTGCCCTAGGTTCTGTTGCTTTGTTTTTTAGATGTTTCAGGAAACACCATACACTTCTCCTGAGTGGTTGTTGGCAATTTACATCCCGCCCATCAGCATAACAAGGCTCCCAGTTCTCCATGGCCTGTCCTGCCTTTCTGGATTTTACACTTTTTTCAGATGGCCCTTTTGACCGGGGGGAAGTGAGACTTCATTGTAGTGCAGATTTCCTTTGCAAGCTTGCTTGGTTGGCCAAAAAGGGCGTATGCGTTTTTTCCTGAATATATTCAGGAAAAAACGCATACGCCCTTTTTGGCCAAGTGCATCATTGTGGACGTTCTGCCTCTTTTCCTATGCTTTCAATGCAATTCCAGTCTACCTCCTGAAATCGGTTTCCTGCAATTCTGCCCCGCTTTCAAGTCCTCTTGGCAGCCTTACTTCAGTCTATTTTTGGACGATAGCTGTCATTTATAACTCTGCAGGTTTGTGAATTACAGTGCCCCTGAGCTCCTTTCTTCAACTCGCTTTCTTTTGAGCTGGCCGCAACACCGCAGGATGGCTTCAGGCCCTAATCTGGTTCCGGTACGGCACACTGAGCCTTTGGTTATTTCCTCTTCCTGGTGGGAAAAGAGAGTTAAATTTGCCCGTCCAGACACCTCCAGCTAGCCTCTCATTGGTTCTCGCTATTCCTGTTCATCTTCCGCAGAAATTGCAAACTGGGCCAAACAGGAGGTTAAAGGCGCTGACTCTCCAAGTGGGGAGAGTGTTAGTAAAGCGTCTGGAATGTTGCACCCGAGTACCAGGGGAGGATAACTGAGACATATTTGAACACGTCTCCCGTTCTCATGGTTGATCATACTTGGGTTCCACATGCATGTTTTAGCTGAAGGAAGAATACCTTAAACCTGGAGAGTTGAGACCCGTGTAATGGGTACCATGCAATATGACTTCAAAGGGTCTTCATTTGCTCACCGAACCTCTCCAATCTTATCACTGCTGCGTTTATGCCCCTGTACACATGCTTGATTCTCTTTCGGAGACATAGCAATCCATAGGTTTTAGGATACTTACTAGTCAGGTACATTCTTAGGCGTTTAATATGCGGTGTTGAGTCCATTTCGTTGAGCAAGGAGTAGCTCTTGTCTATTCCATATTTGACTTAAGGAACTTTATCTATGCTCATTTCAATCTCTGGTTTTATGCAGCACCCCAACTCACCTTTCCCCTTAAGCAAGCATAAGTTGTTTTTCTAAATTTGAGACCCTGTTCTGTTCTGTAATTCAGTTCCTGTGTAGCCAAGTTTACATTCCGTGTATTACTGATATCTTATGATGTTTCTTTTTCTGTGTGACTTATTTCAGTTAGAATCATCATACCTGAATCCACTCATTGTGATGCTAAGGGCCTGATGACATAGATTTCATTGCTGAGTGATATTGCTTTGTAAGTAAATACCACAACTTCTTTATCCATTTTTCACTTTCTGCGATGTTGAACTTGTACTGTAAACGAGGTTCTTGTAAACAGAGCCGTTCCAAACTTTGGGGTGGCTGTGTCTTTTTGATTTTAATTTCCCTAAGCTATAGGACCATAAGTGGAAGTGCCCTAGGTTCTGTTGCTTTGTTTTTTAGATGTTTCAGGAAACACCATACACTTCTCCTGAGTGGTTGTTGGCAATTTACATCCCGCCCATCAGCATAACAAGGCTCCCAGTTCTCCATGGCCTGTCCTGCCTTTCTGGATTTTACACTTTTTTCAGATGGCCCTTTTGACCGGGGGGAAGTGAGACTTCATTGTAGTGCAGATTTCCTTTGCAAGCTTGCTTGGTTGGCCAAAAAGGGCGTATGCGTTTTTTCCTGAATATATTCAGGAAAAAACGCATACGCCCTTTTTGGCCAAGTGCATCATTGTGGACGTTCTGCCTCTTTTCCTATGCTTTCAATGCAATTCCAGTCTACCTCCTGAAATCGGTTTCCTGCAATTCTGCCCCGCTTTCAAGTCCTCTTGGCAGCCTTACTTCAGTCTATTTTTGGACGATAGCTGTCATTTATAACTCTGCAGGTTTGTGAATTACAGTGCCCCTGAGCTCCTTTCTTCAACTCGCTTTCTTTTGAGCTGGCCGCAACACTGCAGGATGGCTTCAGGCCCTAATCTGGTCCCGGTACGGCACACTGAGCCTTTGGTTATTTCCTCTTCCTGGTGGGAAAAGAGAGTTAAATTTGCCCGTCCAGACACCTCCAGCTAGCCTCTCATTGGTTCTCGCTATTCCTGTTCATCTTCCGCAGAAATTGCAAACTGGGCCAAACAGGAGGTTAAAGGCGCTGACTCTCCAAGTGGGGAGAGTGTTAGTAAAGCGTCTGGAATGTTGCACCCGAGTACCAGGGGAGGATAACTGAGACATATTTGAACACGTCTCCCGTTCTCATGGTTGTTCATACTTGGGTTCCACATGCATGTTTTAGCTGAAGGAAGAATACCTTAAACCTGGAGAGTTGAGACCCGTGTAATGGGTACCATGCAATATGACTTCAAAGGGTCTTCATTTGCTCACCGAACCTCTCCAATCTTATCACTGCTGCGTTTATGCCCCTGTACACATGCTTGATTCTCTTTTGGAGACATAGCAATCCATAGGTTTTAGGATACTTACTAGTCAGGTACATTCTTAGGCGTTTAATATGCGGTGTTGAGTCCATTTCGTTGAGCAAGGAGTAGCTCTTGTCTATTCCATATTTGACTTAAGGAACTTTATCTATGCTCATTTCAATCTCTGGTTTTATGCAGCACCCCAACTCACCTTTACCCTTAAGCAAGCATAAGTTGGTTTTCTAAATTTGAGACACTGTTCTGTTCTGTAATTCAGTTCCTGTGTAGCCAAGTTTACATTCCGTGTATTACTGATATCTTATGATGTTTCTTTTTCTGTGTGACTTATTTCAGTTAGAATCATCATACCTGAATCCACTCATTGTGATGCTAAGGGCCTGATGACATAGATTTCATTGCTGAGTGATATTGCTTTGTAAGTAAATACCACAACTTCTTTATCCATTTTTCACTTTCTGCGATGTTGAACTTGTACTGTAAACGAGGTTCTTGTAAACAGAGGCGTCCCAAAGTTTGGGGTGGCTGTGTCTTTTTGATTTTAATTTCCCTAAGCTATAGGACCATAAGTGGAAGTGCCCTAGGCTCTGTTGCTTTGTTTTTTAGATGTTTCAGGAAACACCATACACTTCTCCCGAGTGCCTTTTGGCAATTTACATCCCGCCCATCAGCATAACAAGGCTCCCAGTTCTCCATGGCCTGTCCTGCCTTTCTGGATTTTACACTTTTTTCAGATGGCCCTTTTGACCGGGGGGAAGTGAGACTTCATTGTAGTGCAGATTTCCTTTGCAAGCTTGCTTGGTTGGCCAAAAAGGGCGTATGCGTTTTTTCCTGAATATATTCAGGAAAAAACGCATACGCCCTTTTTGGCCAAGTGCATCATTGTGGACGTTCTGCCTCTTTTCCTATGCTTTCAATGCAATTCCAGTCTACCTCCTGAAATCGGTTTCCTGCAATTCTGCCCCGCTTTCAAGTCCTCTTGGCAGCCATTCTTCAGTCTATTTTTGGACGATAGCTGTCATTTATAACTCTGCAGGTTTGTGAATTACAGTGCCCCTGAGCTCCTTTCTTCAACTCGCTTTCTTGTGACCTGGCCGCAACACTGCAGGATGGCTTCAGGCCCTAATCTGGTTCCGGCCCGGCATGCTGAGCCTTTGGTTAATTCCTCTTCCTGGTGGGAAATGAGAGTTAAATTTGCCCGTCCAGACACCTCCAGCTAGCCTCTCATTGGTTCTCGCTATTCCTGTTCATCTTCCGCAGAAATTGCAAACTGGGCCAAACAGGAGGTTAAAGGGACTGACTCTCCAAGTGGGGAGAGTGTTAGTAAAGCGTCTGGAATGTTGCACCCGAGTGCCAGGGGAGGAAACCTGAGACATATTTGAACACGTCTCCCGTTCACATGGTTGATCATACTTGGGTTCCACATGCATGTTTTAGCTGAAGGAAGAATACCTTAAACCTGGAGAGTTAAGACCCGTGTAATGGGTACCATGCAATATGACTTCAAAGGGTCTTCATTTGCTCACCGAACCTCTCCAATCCTATCACTGCTGCGTTTATGCCCCTGTACACATGCTTGATTCTCTTTCGGAGACATAGCAATCCATAGGTTTTAAGATACTTACTAGTCAGGTACATTCTTAGGCGTTTAATATGCGGTGTTGAGTCCATTTTGTTGAGCAAGGAGTAGCTCTTGTCTATTCCATATTTGACTTAAGGAACTTTATCTGTGCTCATTTCAATCTCTGGTTTTATGCAGCACCCCAACTCACCTTTACCCTTAAGCATGCATAAGTTGGTTTTCTAAATTTGAGACCCTGTTCTGTTCTGTAATTCAGTTCCTGTGTAGCCAAGTTTACATTCCGTGTATTACTGATATCTTATGATGTTTCCTTTTCTGTGTAACTTATTTCAGTTAGAATCATCATACCTGAATCCACTCATTGTGATGCTAAGGGCCTGATGACATAGATTTCATTGCTGAGTGATATTGCTTTGTAAGTAAATACCACAACTTCTTTATCCATTTTTCACTTTCTGCGATGTTGAACTTGTACTGTAAACGAGGTTCTTGTAAACAGAGGCGTCCCAAACTTTGGGGTGGCTGTGTCTTTTTGATTTTAATTTCCCTAAGCTATAGGACCATAAGTGGCAGTGCCCTAGGCTCTGTTGCTTTGTTTTTTAGATGTTTCAGGAAACACCATACACTTCTCCCGAGTGTCTGTTGGCAATTTACATCCCGCCCATCAGCATAACAAGGCTCCCAGTTCTCCATGGCCTGTCCTGCCTTTCTGGATTTTACACTTTCTTCAGATGGCCCTTTTGACCGGGGGGAAGTGAGACTTCATTGTAGTGCAGATTTCCTTTGCAAGCTTGCTTGGTTGGCCAAAAAGGGCGTATGCGTTTTTTCCTGAATATATTCAGGAAAAAACGCATACGCCCTTTTTGGCCAAGTGCATCATTGTGGACGTTCTGCCTCTTTTCCTATGCTTTCAATGCAATTCCAGTCTACCTCCTGAAATCGGTTTCCTGCAATTCTGCCCCGCTTTCAAGTCCTCTTGGCAGCCTTACTTCAGTCTATTTTTGGACGATAGCTGTCATTTATAACTCTGCAGGTTTGTGAATTACAGTGCCCCTGAGCTCCTTTCTTCAACTCGCTTTCTTGTGAGCTGGCCGCAACACCGCAGGATGGCTTCAGGCCCTAATCTGGTTCCGGCACGGCACGCTGAGCCTTTGGTTATTTCCTCTTCCTGGTGGGAAATGAGAGTTAAATTTGCCCGTCCAGACACCTCCAGCTAGTCTCTCATTGGTTCTCGCTATTCCTGTTCATCTTCCGCAGAAATTGCAAACTGGGCCAAACAGGAGGTTAAAGGCGCTGACTCTACAAGTGGGGAGAGTGTTAGTAAAGCGTCTGGAATGTTGCACCCGAGTACCAGGGGAGGAAAACTGAGACATATTTGAAAACGTCTCCCATTCACATGGTTGATCATACTTGGGTTCCACATGCATGTTTTAGCTGAAGGAAGAATACCTTAAACCTGGAGAGTTAAGACCCGTGTAATGGGTACCATGCAATATGACTTCAAAGGGTCTTCATTTGCTCACCGAACCTCTCCAATCCTATCACTGCTGCGTTTATGCCCCTGTACACATGCTTGATTCTCTTTCGGAGACATAGCAATCCATAGGTTTTACGATACTTACTAGTCAGGTACATTCTTAGGCGTTTAATATGCGGTGTTGAGTCCATTTCGTTGAGCAAGGAGTAGCTCTTGTCTATTCCATATTTGACTTAAGGAACTTTATCTGTGCTCATTTCAATCTCTGGTTTTATGCAGCACCCCAACTCACCTTTACCCTTAAGCAAGCATAAGTTGGTTTTCTAAATTTGAGACCCTGTTCTGTTCTGTAATTCAGTTCCTGTGTAGCCAAGTTTACATTCCGTGTATTACTGATATCTTATGATGTTTCTTTTTCTGTTTGACTTATTTCAGTTAGAATCATCATACCTGAATCCACTCATTGTGATGCTAGGGGCCTGATGACATAGATTTCATTGCTGAGTGATATTGCTTTGTAAGTAAATACCACAACTTCTTTATCCATTTTTCACTTTCTGCAATGTTGAACTTGTACTGTAAACGAGGTTCTTGTAAACAGAGGCGTCCCAAACTTTGGGGTGGCTGTGTCTTTTTGATTTTAATTTCCCTAAGCTATAGGACCATAAGTGGCAGTGCCCTAGGCTCTGTTGCTTTGTTTTTTAGATGTTTCAGGAAACACCATACACTTCTCCCGAGTGTCTGTTGGCAATTTACATCCCGCCCATCAGCATAACAAGGCTCCCAGTTCTCCATGGCCTGTCCTGCCTTTCTGGATTTTACACTTTTTTCAGATGGCCCTTTTGACCGGGGGGAAGTGAGACTTCATTGTAGTGCAGATTTCCTTTGCAAGCTTGCTTGGTTGGCCAAAAAGGGCGTATGCGTTTTTTCCTGAATATATTCAGGAAAAAACGCATACGCCCTTTTTGGCCAAGTGCATCATTGTGGACGTTCTGCCTCTTTTCCTATGCTTTCAATGCAATTCCAGTCTACCTCCTGAAATCGGTTTCCTGCAATTCTGCCCCGCTTTCAAGTCCTCTTGGCAGCCTTACTTCAGTCTATTTTTGGACGATAGCTGTCATTTATAACTCTGCAGGTTTGTGAATTACAGTGCCCCTGAGCTCCTTTCTTCAACTCGCTTTCTTTTGAGCTGGCCGCAACACCGCAGGATGGCTTCAGGCCCTAATCTGGTTCCGGCACGGCACGCTGAGCCTTTGGTTATTTCCTCTTCCTGGTGGGAAATGAGAGTTAAATTTGCCCGTCCAGACACCTCCAGCTAGCCTCTCATTGGTTCTCGCTATTCCTGTTCATCTTCCGCAGAAATTGCAAACTGGGCCAAACAGGAGGTTAAAGGCGCTGACTCTCCAAGTGGGGAGAGTGTTAGTAAAGCGTCTGGAATGTTGCACCCGAGTACCAGGGGAGGAAAACTGAGACATATTTGAACACGTCTCCCGTTCACATGGTTGATCATACTTGGGTTCCACATGCATGTTTTAGCTGAAGGAAGAATACCTTAAACCTGGAGAGTTGAGACCCGTGTAATGGGTAGCATGCAATATGACTTCAAAGGGTCTTCATTTGCTCACCGAACCTCTCCAATCCTATCACTGCTGCGTTTATTCCCCTGTACACATGCTTGATTCTCTTTTGGAGACATAGCAATCCATAGGTTTTACGATACTTACTAGTCAGGTACATTCTTAGGCGTTTAATATGCGGTGTTGAGTCCATTTCGTTGAGCAAGGAGTAGCTCTTGTCTATTCCATATTTGGCTTAAGGAACTTTATCTGTGCTCATTTCAATCTCTGGTTTTATGCAGCACCCCAACTCACCTTTACCCTTAAGCAAGCATAAGTTGGTTTTCTAAATTTGAGACCCTGTTCTGTTCTGTAATTCAGTTCCTGTGTAGCCAAGTTTCCATTCCGTGTATTACTGATATCTTATGATGTTTCTTTTTCTGTGTGACTTATTTCAGTTAGAATCATCATACCTGAATCCACTCATTGTGATGCTAGGGGCCTGATGACATAGATTTCATTGCTGAGTGATATTGCTTTGTAAGTAAATACCACAACTTCTTTATCCATTTTTCACTTTCTGCGATGTTGAACTTGTACTGTAAACGAGGTTCTTGTAAACAGAGGCGTCCCAAACTTTGGGGTGGCTGTGTCTTTTTGATTTTAATTTCCCTAAGCTATAGGACCATAAGTGGCAGTGCCCTAGGCTCTGTTGCTTTGTTTTTTAGATGTTTCAGGAAACACCATACACTTCTCCCGAGTGTCTGTTGGCAATTTACATCCCGCCCATCAGCATAACAAGGCTCCCAGTTCTCCATGGCCTGTCCTGCCTTTCTGGATTTTACACTTTTTTCAGATGGCCCTTTTGACCGGGGGGAAGTGAGACTTCATTGTAGTGCAGATTTCCTTTGCAAGCTTGCTTGGTTGGCCAAAAAGGGCGTATGCGTTTTTTCCTGAATATATTCAGGAAAAAACGCATACGCCCTTTTTGGCCAAGTGCATCATTGTGGACGTTCTGCCTCTTTTCCTATGCTTTCAATGCAATTCCAGTCTACCTCCTGAAATCGGTTTCCTGCAATTCTGCCCCGCTTTCAAGTCCTCTTGGCAGCCTTACTTCAGTCTATTTTTGGACGATAGCTGTCATTTATAACTCTGCAGGTTTGTGAATTACAGTGCCCCTGAGCTCCTTTCTTCAACTCGCTTTCTTGTGACCTGGCCGCAACACCGCAGGATGGCTTCAGGCCCTAATCTGGTTCCGGCCCGGCATGCTGAGCCTTTGGTTAATTCCTCTTCCTGGTGGGAAATGAGAGTTAAATTTGCCCGTCCAGACACCTCCAGCTAGCCTCTCATTGGTTCTCGCTATTCCTGTTCATCTTCCGCAGAAATTGCAAACTGGGCCAAACAGGAGGTTAAAGGGACTGACTCTCCAAGTGGGGAGAGTGTAAGTAAAGCGTCTGGAATGTTGCACCCGAGTACCAGGGGAGGAAAACTGAGACATATTTGAACACGTCTCCCGATCACATGGTTGATCATACTCTAGGTTCCACATGCATGTTTTATCTGAAGGAAGAATACCTAAAACCTGGGTAGTTGAAACCCGTGGAATGGGTACCATGCAATATGACTTCAAAGGGTCTTCATTTGCTCACCGAACCTCTCCAATCCTATCACTGCTGCGTTTATGCCCCTGTACACATGCTTGATTCTCTTTTGGAGACATAGCAATCCATAGGTTTTACGATACTTACTAGTCAGGTACATTCTTAGGCGTTTAATATGCGGTGTTGAGTCCATTTCGTTGAGCAAGGAGTAGCTCTTGTCTATTCCATATTTGACTTAAGGAACTTTATCTGTGCTCATTTCAATCTCTGGTTTTATGCAGCACCCCAACTCACCTTTACCCTTAAGCAAGCATAAGTTGGTTTTCTAAATTTGAGACCCTGTTCTGTTCTGTAATTCAGTTCCTGTGTAGCCAAGTTTACATTCCGTGTATTACTGATATCTTATGATGTTTCTTTTTCTGTGTGACTTATTTCAGTTAGAATCATCATACCTGAATCCACTCATTGTGATGCTAGGGGCCTGATGACATAGATTTCATTGCTGAGTGATATTGCTTTGTAAGTAAATACCACAACTTCTTTATCCATTTTTCACTTTCTGCGATGTTGAACTTGTACTGTAAACGAGGTTCTTGTAAACAGAGGCGTCCCAAACTTTGGGGTGGCTGTGTCTTTTTGATTTTAATTTCCCTAAGCTATAGGACCATAAGTGGCAGTGCCCTAGGCTCTGTTGCTTTGTTTTTTAGATGTTTCAGGAAACACCATACACTTCTCCCGAGTGGTTGTTGGCAATTTACATCCCGCCCTTCAGCATAACAAGGCTCCCAGTTCTCCATGGCCTGTCCTGCCTTTCTGGATTTTACACTTTTTTCAGATGGCCCTTTTGACCGGGGGGAAGTGAGACTTCATTGTAGTGCAGATTTCCTTTGCAAGCTTGCTTGGTTGGCCAAAAAGGGCGTATGCGTTTTTTCCTGAATATATTCAGGAAAAAACGCATACGCCCTTTTTGGCCAAGTGCATCATTGTGGACGTTCTGCCTCTTTTCCTATGCTTTCAATGCAATTCCAGTCTACCTCCTGAAATCGGTTTCCTGCAATTCTGCCCCGCTTTCAAGTCCTCTTGGCAGCCTTACTTCAGTCTATTTTTGGACGATAGCTGTCATTTATAACTCTGCAGGTTTGTGAATTACAGTGCCCCTGAGCTCCTTTCTTCAACTCGCTTTCTTGTGACCTGGCCGCAACACCGCAGGATGGCTTCAGGCCCTAATCTGGTTCCGGCACGGCACGCTGAGCCTTTGGTTAATTCCTCTTCCTGGTGGGAAATGAGAGTTAAATTTGCCCGTCCAGACACCTCCAGCTAGCCTCTCATTGGTTCTCGCTATTCCTGTTCATCTTCCGCAGAAATTGCAAACTGGGCCAAACAGGAGGTTAAAGGCACTGACTCTCCAAGTGGGGAGAGTGTTAGTAAAGCGTCTGGAATGTTGCACCCGAGTACCAGGGGAGGAAAACTGAGACATATTTGAACACGTCTCCCGATCACATGGTTGATCATACTCTAGGTTCCACATGCATGTTTTAGCTGAAGGAAGAATACCTTAAACCTGGGTAGTTGAAACCCGTGGAATGGGTACCATGCAATATGACTTCAAAGGGTCTTCATTTGCTCACCGAACCTCTCCAATCCTATCACTGCTGCGTTTATGCCCCTGTACACATGCTTGATTCTCTTTCGGAGACATAGCAGTCCATAGGTTTTAAGATACTTACTAGTCAGGTACATTCTTAGGCGTTTAATATGCGGTGTTGAGTCCATTTCGTTGAGCAAGGAGTAGCTCTTGTCTATTCCATATTTGACTTAAGGAACTTTATCTGCGCTCATTTCAATCTCTGGTTTTATGCAGCACCCCAACTCACCTTTACCCTTAAGCAAGCATAAGTTGGTTTTCTAAATTTGAGACCCTGTTCTGTTCTGTAATTCAGTTCCTGTGTACCCAAGTTTACATTCCGTGTATTACTGATATCTTATGATGTTTCTTTTTCTGTGTGACTTACTTCAGTTAGAATCATCATACCTGAATCCACTCATTGTGCTGCTAAGGGCCTGATGACACAGATTTCATTGCTGAGTGATATTGCTTTGTAAGTAAATACCACAACTTCTTTATACATTTTTCACTTTCTGCGATGTTGAACTTGTACTGTAAACGAGGTTCTTGTAAACAGAGCCGTTCCATACTTTGGGGTGGCTGTGTCTTTTTGATTTTAATTTCCCTAAGCTATAGGACCATAAGTGGAAGTGCCCTAGGTTCTGTTGCTTTGTTTTTTAGATGTTTCAGGAAACACCATACACTTCTTCCGAGTGTCTGTTGGCAATTTACATCCCGCCCATCAGCATAACAAGGCTCCCAGTTCTCCATGGCCTGCCCTGCCTTTCTGGATTTTACACTTTTTTCAGATGGCCCTTTTGACCGGGGGGAAGTGAGACTTCATTGTAGTGCAGATTTCCTTTGCAAGCTTGCTTGGTTGGCCAAAAAGGGCGTATGCGTTTTTTCCTGAATATATTCAGGAAAAAACGCATACGCCCTTTTTGGCCAAGTGCATCATTGTGGACGTTCTGCCTCTTTTCCCATGCTTTCAATGCAATTCCAGTCTACCTCCTGAAATCAGTTTCCTGCAATTCTGCCCCGCTTTCAAGTCCTCTTGGCAGCCTTACTTCAGTCTATTTTTGGACGATAGCTGTCATTTATAACTCTGCAGGTTTGTGAATTACAGTGCCCCTGAGCTCCTTTCTTCAACTCGCTTTCTTTTGAGCTGGCCGCAACACCGCAGGATGGCTTCAGGCCCTAATCTGGTTCCGGTACGGCACGCTGAGCCTTTGGTAATTTCCTCTTCCTGGTGGGAAATGAGAGTTAAATTTGCCCGTCCAGACACCTCCAGCTAGCCTCTCATTGGTTCTCGCTATTCCTGTTCATCTTCCGCAGAAATTGCAAACTGGGCCAAACAGGAGGTTAAAGGCGCTGACTCTCCAAGTGGGGAGAGTGTTAGTAAAGCGTCTGGAATGTTGCACCCGAGTACCAGGGGAGGAAAACTGAGACATATTTGAACACGTCTCCCGTTCACATGGTTGATCATACTTGGGTTCCACATGCATGTTTTAGCTGAAGGAAGAATACCTTAAACCTGGAGAGTTGAGACCCGTGTAATGGGTACCATGCAATATGACTTCAAAGGGTCTTCATTTGCTCACCGATCCTCTCCAATCCTATCACTGCTGCGTTTATGCCCCTGTACACATGCTTGATTCTCTTTTGGAGACATAGCAATCCATAGGTTTTACGATACTTACTAGTCAGGTACATTCTTAGGCGTTTAATATGCGGTGTTGAGTCCATTTCGTTGAGCAAGGAGTAGCTCTTGTCTATTCCATATTTGGCTTAAGGAACTTTATCTGTGCTCATTTCAATCTCTGGTTTTATGCAGCACCCCAACTCACCTTTACCCTTAAGCAAGCATAAGTTGGTTTTCTAAATTTGAGACCCTGTTCTGTTCTGTAATTCAGTTCCTGTGTAGCCAAGTTTACATTCCGTGTATTACTGATATCTTATGATGTTTCTTTTTCTGTGTGACTTATTTCAGTTAGAATCATCATACCTGAATCCACTCATTGTGCTGCTAAGGGCCTGATGACATAGATTTCATTGCTGAGTGATATTGCTTTGTAAGTAAATACCACAACTTCTTTATCCATTTTTCACTTTCTGCGATGTTGAACTTGTACTGTAAACGAGGTTCTTGTAAACAGAGGCGTCCCAAACTTTGGGGTGGCTGTGTCTTTTTGATTTTAATTTCCCTAAGCTATAGGACCATAAGTGGCAGTGCCCTAGGCTCTGTTGCTTTGTTTTTTAGATGTTTCAGGAAACACCATACACTTCTCCCGAGTGTCTGTTGGCAATTTACATCCCGCCCATCAGCATAACAAGGCTCCCAGTTCTCCATGGCCTGTCCTGCCTTTCTGGATTTTACACTTTTTTCAGATGGCCCTTTTGACCGGGGGGAAGTGAGACTTCATTGTAGTGCAGATTTCCTTTGCAAGCTTGCTTGGTTGGCCAAAAAGGGCGTATGCGTTTTTTCCTGAATATATTCAGGAAAAAACGCATACGCCCTTTTTGGCCAAGTGCATCATTGTGGACGTTCTGCCTCTTTTCCTATGCTTTCAATGCAATTCCAGTCTACCTCCTGAAATCGGTTTCCTGCAATTCTGCCCCGCTTTCAAGTCCTCTTGGCAGCCTTACTTCAGTCTATTTTTGGACGATAGCTGTCATTTATAACTCTGCAGGTTTGTGAATTACAGTGCCCCTGAGCTCCTTTCTTCAACTCGCTTTCTTGTGACCTGGCCGCAACACCGCAGGATGGCTTCAGGCCCTAATCTGGTTCTGGCCCGGCATGCTGAGCCTTTGGTTAATTCCTCTTCCTGGTGGGAAATGAGAGTTAAATTTGCCCGTCCAGAAACCTCCAGCTAGCCTCTCATTGGTTCTCGCTATTCCTGTTCATCTTCCGCAGAAATTGCAAACTGGGCCAAACAGGAGGTTAAAGGGACTGACTCTCCAAGTGGGGAGAGTGTAAGTAAAGCGTCTGGAATGTTGCACCCGAGTACCAGGGGAGGAAAACTGAGACATATTTGAACACGTCTCCCGATCACATGGTTGATCATACTCTAGGTTCCACATGCATGTTTTATCTGAAGGAAGAATACCTAAAACCTGGGTAGTTGAAACCCGTGGAATGGGTACCATGCAATATGACTTCAAAGGGTCTTCATTTGCTCACCGAACCTCTCCAATCCTATCACTGCTGCGTTTATGCCCCTGTACACATGCTTGATTCTCTTTTGGAGACATAGCAATCCATAGGTTTTACGATACTTACTAGTCAGGTACATTCTTAGGCGTTTACTATGCGGTGTTGAGTCCATTTCGTTGAGCAAGGAGTAGCTCTTGTCTATTCCATATTTGACTTAAGGAACTTTATCTGTGCTCATTTCAATCTCTGGTTTTATGCAGCACCCCAACTCACCTTTACCCTTAAGCAAGCATAAGTTGGTTTTCTAAATTTGAGACCCTGTTCTGTTCTGTAATTCAGTTCCTGTGTAGCCAAGTTTCCATTCCGTGTATTACTGATATCTTATGATGTTTCTTTTTCTGTGTGACTTATTTCAGTTAGAATCATCATACCTGAATCCACTCATTGTGCTGCTAAGGGCCTGATGACACAGATTTCATTGCTGAGTGATATTGCTTTGTAAGTAAATACCACAACTTCTTTATCCATTTTTCACTTTCTGCGATGTTGAACTTGTACTGTAAACGAGGTTCTTGTAAACAGAGCCGTTCCAAACTTTGGGGTGGCTGTGTCTTTTTGATTTTAATTTCCCTAAGCTATAGGACCATAAGTGGAAGTGCCCTAGGTTCTGTTGCTTTGTTTTTTAGATGTTTCAGGAAACACCATACACTTCTCCCGAGTGGTTGTTGGCAATTTACATCCCGCCCATCAGCATAACAAGGCTCCCAGTTCTCCATGGCCTGCCCTGCCTTTCTGGATTTTACACTTTTTTCAGATGGCCCTTTTGACCGGGGGGAAGTGAGACTTCATTGTAGTGCAGATTTCCTTTGCAAGCTTGCTTGGTTGGCCAAAAAGGGCGTATGCGTTTTTTCCTGAATATATTCAGGAAAAAACGCATACGCCCTTTTTGGCCAAGTGCATCATTGTGGACGTTCTGCCTCTTTTCCCATGCTTTCAATGCAATTCCAGTCTACCTCCTGAAATCAGTTTCCTGCAATTCTGCCCCGCTTTCAAGTCCTCTTGGCAGCCTTACTTCAGTCTATTTTTGGACGATAGCTGTCATTTATAACTCTGCAGGTTTGTGAATTACAGTGCCCCTGAGCTCCTTTCTTCAACTCGCTTTCTTTTGAGCTGGCCGCAACACCGCAGGATGGCTTCAGGCCCTAATCTGGTTCCGGTACGGCACGCTGAGCCTTTGGTAATTTCCTCTTCCTGGTGGGAAATGAGAGTTAAATTTGCCCGTCCAGACACCTCCAGCTAGCCTCTCATTGGTTCTCGCTATTCCTGTTCATCTTCCGCAGAAATTGCAAACTGGGCCAAACAGGAGGTTAAAGGCGCTGACTCTCCAAGTGGGGAGAGTGTTAGTAAAGCGT
The DNA here is from genome assembly GCF_949987515.2 of Delphinus delphis. Classification (NCBI taxonomy): domain Eukaryota; kingdom Metazoa; phylum Chordata; class Mammalia; order Artiodactyla; family Delphinidae; genus Delphinus; species Delphinus delphis. The sequence goes on along the minus strand of NC_082685.1, from coordinate 152,448 downwards.
CTGGAATGTTGCACCCGAGTACCAGGGGAGGAAAACTGAGACATATTTGAACACGTCTCCCGTTCACATGGTTGATCATACTTGGGTTCCACATGCATGTTTTAGCTGAAGGAAGAATACCTTAAACCTGGAGAGTTGAGACCCGTGTAATGGGTACCATGCAATATGACTTCAAAGGGTCTTCATTTGCTCACCGATCCTCTCCAATCCTATCACTGCTGCGTTTATGCCCCTGTACACATGCTTGATTCTCTTTTGGAGACATAGCAATCCATAGGTTTTACGATACTTACTAGTCAGGTACATTCTTAGGCGTTTAATATGCGGTGTTGAGTCCATTTCGTTGAGCAAGGAGTAGCTCTTGTCTATTCCATATTTGGCTTAAGGAACTTTATCTGTGCTCATTTCAATCTCTGGTTTTATGCAGCACCCCAACTCACCTTTACCCTTAAGCAAGCATAAGTTGGTTTTCTAAATTTGAGACCCTGTTCTGTTCTGTAATTCAGTTCCTGTGTAGCCAAGTTTACATTCCGTGTATTACTGATATCTTATGATGTTTCTTTTTCTGTGTGACTTATTTCAGTTAGAATCATCATACCTGAATCCACTCATTGTGCTGCTAAGGGCCTGATGACATAGATTTCATTGCTGAGTGATATTGCTTTGTAAGTAAATACCACAACTTCTTTATCCATTTTTCACTTTCTGCGATGTTGAACTTGTACTGTAAACGAGGTTCTTGTAAACAGAGGCGTCCCAAACTTTGGGGTGGCTGTGTCTTTTTGATTTTAATTTCCCTAAGCTATAGGACCATAAGTGGCAGTGCCCTAGGCTCTGTTGCTTTGTTTTTTAGATGTTTCAGGAAACACCATACACTTCTCCCGAGTGTCTGTTGGCAATTTACATCCCGCCCATCAGCATAACAAGGCTCCCAGTTCTCCATGGCCTGTCCTGCCTTTCTGGATTTTACACTTTTTTCAGATGGCCCTTTTGACCGGGGGGAAGTGAGACTTCATTGTAGTGCAGATTTCCTTTGCAAGCTTGCTTGGTTGGCCAAAAAGGGCGTATGCGTTTTTTCCTGAATATATTCAGGAAAAAACGCATACGCCCTTTTTGGCCAAGTGCATCATTGTGGACGTTCTGCCTCTTTTCCTATGCTTTCAATGCAATTCCAGTCTACCTCCTGAAATCGGTTTCCTGCAATTCTGCCCCGCTTTCAAGTCCTCTTGGCAGCCTTACTTCAGTCTATTTTTGGACGATAGCTGTCATTTATAACTCTGCAGGTTTGTGAATTACAGTGCCCCTGAGCTCCTTTCTTCAACTCGCTTTCTTGTGACCTGGCCGCAACACCGCAGGATGGCTTCAGGCCCTAATCTGGTTCTGGCCCGGCATGCTGAGCCTTTGGTTAATTCCTCTTCCTGGTGGGAAATGAGAGTTAAATTTGCCCGTCCAGAAACCTCCAGCTAGCCTCTCATTGGTTCTCGCTATTCCTGTTCATCTTCCGCAGAAATTGCAAACTGGGCCAAACAGGAGGTTAAAGGGACTGACTCTCCAAGTGGGGAGAGTGTAAGTAAAGCGTCTGGAATGTTGCACCCGAGTACCAGGGGAGGAAAACTGAGACATATTTGAACACGTCTCCCGATCACATGGTTGATCATACTCTAGGTTCCACATGCATGTTTTATCTGAAGGAAGAATACCTAAAACCTGGGTAGTTGAAACCCGTGGAATGGGTACCATGCAATATGACTTCAAAGGGTCTTCATTTGCTCACCGAACCTCTCCAATCCTATCACTGCTGCGTTTATGCCCCTGTACACATGCTTGATTCTCTTTTGGAGACATAGCAATCCATAGGTTTTACGATACTTACTAGTCAGGTACATTCTTAGGCGTTTACTATGCGGTGTTGAGTCCATTTCGTTGAGCAAGGAGTAGCTCTTGTCTATTCCATATTTGACTTAAGGAACTTTATCTGTGCTCATTTCAATCTCTGGTTTTATGCAGCACCCCAACTCACCTTTACCCTTAAGCAAGCATAAGTTGGTTTTCTAAATTTGAGACCCTGTTCTGTTCTGTAATTCAGTTCCTGTGTAGCCAAGTTTCCATTCCGTGTATTACTGATATCTTATGATGTTTCTTTTTCTGTGTGACTTATTTCAGTTAGAATCATCATACCTGAATCCACTCATTGTGCTGCTAAGGGCCTGATGACACAGATTTCATTGCTGAGTGATATTGCTTTGTAAGTAAATACCACAACTTCTTTATCCATTTTTCACTTTCTGCGATGTTGAACTTGTACTGTAAACGAGGTTCTTGTAAACAGAGCCGTTCCAAACTTTGGGGTGGCTGTGTCTTTTTGATTTTAATTTCCCTAAGCTATAGGACCATAAGTGGAAGTGCCCTAGGTTCTGTTGCTTTGTTTTTTAGATGTTTCAGGAAACACCATACACTTCTCCCGAGTGGTTGTTGGCAATTTACATCCCGCCCATCAGCATAACAAGGCTCCCAGTTCTCCATGGCCTGCCCTGCCTTTCTGGATTTTACACTTTTTTCAGATGGCCCTTTTGACCGGGGGGAAGTGAGACTTCATTGTAGTGCAGATTTCCTTTGCAAGCTTGCTTGGTTGGCCAAAAAGGGCGTATGCGTTTTTTCCTGAATATATTCAGGAAAAAACGCATACGCCCTTTTTGGCCAAGTGCATCATTGTGGACGTTCTGCCTCTTTTCCCATGCTTTCAATGCAATTCCAGTCTACCTCCTGAAATCGGTTTCCTGCAATTCTGCCCCGCTTTCAAGTCCTCTTGGCAGCCTTACTTCAGTCTATTTTTGGACGATAGCTGTCATTTATAACTGCAGGTTTGTGAATTACAGTGCCCCTGAGCTCCTTTCTTCAACTCGCTTTCTTTTGAGCTGGCCGCAACACCGCAGCATGGCTTCAGGCCCTAATCTGGTTCCGGTACGGCACGCTGAGCCTTTTGTTATTTCCTCTTCCTGGTGGGAAATGAGAGTTAAATTTGCCCGTCCAGACACCTCCAGCTAGCCTCTCATTGGTTCTCGCTATTCCTGTTCATCTTCCGCAGAAATTGCAAACTGGGCCAAACAGGAGGTTAAAGGCGCTGACTCTCCAAGTGGGGAGAGTGTTAGTAAAGCGTCTGGAATGTTGCACCCGAGTACCAGGGGAGGAAAACTGAGACATATTTGAACACGTCTCCCGTTCACATGGTTGATCATACTTGGGTTCCACATACATGTTTTAGCTGAAGGAAGAATACCTTAAACCTGGAGAGTTGAGACCCGTGTAATGGGTAGCATGCAATATGACTTCAAAGGGTCTTCATTTGCTCACCGAACCTCTCCAATCCTATCACTGCTGCGTTTATGCCCCTGTACACATGCTTGATTCTCTTTTGGAGACATAGCAATCCATAGGTTTTACGATACTTACTAGTCAGGTACATTCTTAGGCGTTTAATATGCGGTGTTGAGTCCATTTCGTTGAGCAAGGAGTAGCTCTTGTCTATTCCATATTTGGCTTAAGGAACTTTATCTGTGCTCATTTCAATCTCTGGTTTTATGCAGCACCCCAACTCACCTTTACCCTTAAGCAAGCATAAGTTGGTTTTCTAAATTTGAGACCCTGTTCTGTTCTGTAATTCAGTTCCTGTGTAGCCAAGTTTACATTCCGTGTATTACTGATATCTTATGATGTTTCTTTTTCTGTGTGACTTATTTCAGTTAGAATCATCATACCTGAATCCACTCATTGTGCTGCTAAGGGCCTGATGACATAGATTTCATTGCTGAGTGATATTGCTTTGTAAGTAAATACCACAACTTCTTTATCCATTTTTCACTTTCTGCGATGTTGAACTTGTACTGTAAACGAGGTTCTTGTAAACAGAGGCGTCCCAAACTTTGGGGTGGCTGTGTCTTTTTGATTTTAATTTCCCTAAGCTATAGGACCATAAGTGGAAGTGCCCTAGGCTCTGTTGCTTTGTTTTTTAGATGTTTCAGGAAACACCATACACTTCTCCCGAGTGTCTGTTGGCAATTTACATCCTGCCCATCAGCATAACAAGGCTCCCAGTTCTCCATGGCCTGTCCTGCCTTTCTGGATTTTACACTTTTTTCAGATGGCCCTTTTGACCGGGGGGAAGTGAGACTTCATTGTAGTGCAGATTTCCTTTGCAAGCTTGCTTGGTTGGCCAAAAAGGGCGTATGCGTTTTTTCCTGAATATATTCAGGAAAAAACGCATACGCCCTTTTTGGCCAAGTGCATCATTGTGGACGTTCTGCCTCTTTTCCTATGCTTTCAATGCAATTCCAGTCTACCTCCTGAAATCGGTTTCCTGCAATTCTGCCCCGCTTTCAAGTCCTCTTGGCAGCCTTACTTCAGTCTATTTTTGGACGATAGCTGTCATTTATAACTCTGCAGGTTTGTGAATTACAGTGCCCCTGAGCTCCTTTCTTCAACTCGCTTTCTTGTGACCTGGCCGCAACACCGCAGGATGGCTTCAGGCCCTAATCTGGTTCCGGCCCGGCATGCTGAGCCTTTGGTTAATTCCTCTTCCTGGTGGGAAATGAGAGTTAAATTTGCCCGTCCAGACACCTCCAGCTAGCCTCTCATTGGTTCTCGCTATTCCTGTTCATCTTCCGCAGAAATTGCAAACTGGGCCAAACAGGAGGTTAAAGGGACTGACTCTCCAAGTGGGGAGAGTGTAAGTAAAGCGTCTGGAATGTTGCACCCGAGTACCAGGGGAGGAAAACTGAGACATATTTGAACACGTCTCCCGATCACATGGTTGATCATACTCTAGGTTCCACATGCATGTTTTAGCTGAAGGAAGAATACCTAAAACCTGGGTAGTTGAAACCCGTGGAATGGGTACCATGCAATATGACTTCAAAGGGTCTTCATTTGCTCACCGAACCTCTCCAATCCTATCACTGCTGCGTTTATGCCCCTGTACACATGCTTGATTCTCTTTTGCAGACATAGCAATCCATAGGTTTTACGATACTTACTAGTCAGGTACATTCTTAGGCGTTTACTATGCGGTGTTGAGTCCATTTCGTTGAGCAAGGAGTAGCTCTTGTCTATTCCATATTTGACTTAAGGAACTTTATCTGTGCTCATTTCAATCTCTGGTTTTATGCAGCACCCCAACTCACCTTTACCCTTAAGCAAGCATAACTTGGTTTTCTAAATTTGAGACCCTGTTCTGTTCTGTAATTCAGTTCCTGTGTAGCCAAGTTTCCATTCCGTGTATTACTGATATCTTATGATGTTTCTTTTTCTGTGTGACTTATTTCAGTTAGAATCATCATACCTGAATCCACTCATTGTGCTGCTAAGGGCCTGATGACACAGATTTCATTGCTGAGTGATATTGCTTTGTAAGTAAATACCACAACTTCTTTATCCATTTTTCACTTTCTGCGATGTTGAACTTGTACTGTAAACGAGGTTCTTGTAAACAGAGCCGTTCCAAACTTTGGGGTGGCTGTGTCTTTTTGATTTTAATTTCCCTAAGCTATAGGACCATAAGTGGAAGTGCCCTAGGTTCTGTTGCTTTGTTTTTTAGATGTTTCAGGAAACACCATACACTTCTCCCGAGTGGTTGTTGGCAATTTACATCCCGCCCATCAGCATAACAAGGCTCCCAGTTCTCCATGGCCTGCCCTGCCTTTCTGGATTTTACACTTTTTTCAGATGGCCCTTTTGACCGGGGGGAAGTGAGACTTCATTGTAGTGCAGATTTCCTTTGCAAGCTTGCTTGGTTGGCCAAAAAGGGCGTATGCGTTTTTTCCTGAATATATTCAGGAAAAAACGCATACGCCCTTTTTGGCCAAGTGCATCATTGTGGACGTTCTGCCTCTTTTCCCATGCTTTCAATGCAATTCCAGTCTACCTCCTGAAATCGGTTTCCTGCAATTCTGCCCCGCTTTCAAGTCCTCTTGGCAGCCTTACTTCAGTCTATTTTTGGACGATAGCTGTCATTTATAACTCTGCAGGTTTGTGAATTACAGTGCCCCTGAGCTCCTTTCTTCAACTCGCTTTCTTTTGAGCTGGCCGCAACACCGCAGCATGGCTTCAGGCCCTAATCTGGTTCCGGTACGGCACGCTGAGCCTTTTGTTATTTCCTCTTCCTGGTGGGAAATGAGAGTTAAATTTGCCCGTCCAGACACCTCCAGCTAGCCTCTCATTGGTTCTCGCTATTCCTGTTCATCTTCCGCAGAAATTGCAAACTGGGCCAAACAGGAGGTTAAAGGCGCTGACTCTCCAAGTGGGGAGAGTGTTAGTAAAGCGTCTGGAATGTTGCACCCGAGTACCAGGGGAGGAAAACTGAGACATATTTGAACACGTCTCCCGTTCACATGGTTGATCATACTTGGGTTCCACATACATGTTTTAGCTGAAGGAAGAATACCTTAAACCTGGAGAGTTGAGACCCGTGTAATGGGTAGCATGCAATATGACTTCAAAGGGTCTTCATTTGCTCACCGAACCTCTCCAATCCTATCACTGCTGCGTTTATGCCCCTGTACACATGCTTGATTCTCTTTTGGAGACATAGCAATCCATAGGTTTTACGATACTTACTAGTCAGGTACATTCTTAGGCGTTTAATATGCGGTGTTGAGTCCATTTCGTTGAGCAAGGAGTAGCTCTTGTCTATTCCATATTTGGCTTAAGGAACTTTATCTGTGCTCATTTCAATCTCTGGTTTTATGCAGCACCCCAACTCACCTTTACCCTTAAGCAAGCATAAGTTGGTTTTCTAAATTTGAGACCCTGTTCTGTTCTGTAATTCAGTTCCTGTGTAGCCAAGTTTACATTCCGTGTATTACTGATATCTTATGATGTTTCTTTTTCTGTGTGACTTATTTCAGTTAGAATCATCATACCTGAATCCACTCATTGTGCTGCTAAGGGCCTGATGACATAGATTTCATTGCTGAGTGATATTGCTTTGTAAGTAAATACCACAACTTCTTTATCCATTTTTCACTTTCTGCGATGTTGAACTTGTACTGTAAACGAGGTTCTTGTAAACAGAGGCGTCCCAAACTTTGGGGTGGCTGTGTCTTTTTGATTTTAATTTCCCTAAGCTATAGGACCATAAGTGGCAGTGCCCTAGGCTCTGTTGCTTTGTTTTTTAGATGTTTCAGGAAACACCATACACTTCTCCCGAGTGTCTGTTGGCAATTTACATCCCGCCCATCAGCATAACAAGGCTCCCAGTTCTCCATGGCCTGTCCTGCCTTTCTGGATTTTACACTTTTTTCAGATGGCCCTTTTGACCGGGGGGAAGTGAGACTTCATTGTAGTGCAGATTTCCTTTGCAAGCTTGCTTGGTTGGCCAAAAAGGGCGTATGCGTTTTTTCCTGAATATATTCAGGAAAAAACGCATACGCCCTTTTTGGCCAAGTGCATCATTGTGGACGTTCTGCCTCTTTTCCTATGCTTTCAATGCAATTCCAGTCTACCTGCTGAAATCGGTTTCCTGCAATTCTGCCCTGCTTTCAAGTCCTCTTGGCAGCCTTACTTCAGTCTATTTTTGGACGATAGCTGTCATTTATAACTCTGCAGGTTTGTGAATTACAGTGCCCCTGAGCTCCTTTCTTCAACTCGCTTTCTTGTGACCTGGCCGCAACACCGCAGGATGGCTTCAGGCCCTAATCTGGTTCCGGCCCGGCATGCTGAGCCTTTGGTTAATTCCTCTTCCTGGTGGGAAATGAGAGTTAAATTTGCCCGTCCAGACACCTCCAGCTAGCCTCTCATTGGTTCTCGCTATTCCTGTTCATCTTCCGCAGAAATTGCAAACTGGGCCAAACAGGAGGTTAAAGGGACTGACTCTCCAAGTGGGGAGAGTGTAAGTAAAGCGTCTGGAATGTTGCACCCGAGTACCAGGGGAGGAAAACTGAGACATATTTGAACACGTCTCCCGATCACATGGTTGATCATACTCTAGGTTCCACATGCATGTTTTATCTGAAGGAAGAATACCTAAAACCTGGGTAGTTGAAACCCGTGGAATGGGTACCATGCAATATGACTTCAAAGGGTCTTCATTTGCTCACCGAACCTCTCCAATCCTATCACTGCTGCGTTTATGCCCCTGTACACATGCTTGATTCTCTTTTGCAGACATAGCAATCCATAGGTTTTACGATACTTACTAGTCAGGTACATTCTTAGGCGTTTACTATGCGGTGTTGAGTCCATTTCGTTGAGCAAGGAGTAGCTCTTGTCTATTCCATATTTGACTTAAGGAACTTTATCTGTGCTCATTTCAATCTCTGGTTTTATGCAGCACCCCAACTCACCTTTACCCTTAAGCAAGCATAAGTTGGTTTTCTAAATTTGAGACCCTGTTCTGTTCTGTAATTCAGTTCCTGTGTAGCCAAGTTTCCATTCCGTGTATTACTGATATCTTATGATGTTTCTTTTTCTGTGTGACTTATTTCAGTTAGAATCATCATACCTGAATCCACTCATTGTGCTGCTAAGGGCCTGATGACACAGATTTCATTGCTGAGTGATATTGCTTTGTAAGTAAATACCACAACTTCTTTATCCATTTTTCACTTTCTGCGATGTTGAACTTGTACTGTAAACGAGGTTCTTGTAAACAGAGCCGTTCCAAACTTTGGGGTGGCTGTGTCTTTTTGATTTTAATTTCCCAAAGCTATAGGACCATAAGTGGAAGTGCCCTAGGTTCTGTTGCTTTGTTTTTTAGATGTTTCAGGAAACACCATACACTTCTCCCGAGTGGTTGTTGGCAATTTACATCCCGCCCATCAGCATAACAAGGCTCCCAGTTCTCCATGGCCTGCCCTGCCTTTCTGGATTTTACACTTTTTTCAGATGGCCCTTTTGACCGGGGGGAAGTGAGACTTCATTGTAGTGCAGATTTCCTTTGCAAGCTTGCTTGGTTGGCCAAAAAGGGCGTATGCGTTTTTTCCTGAATATATTCAGGAAAAAACGCATACGCCCTTTTTGGCCAAGTGCATCATTGTGGACGTTCTGCCTCTTTTCCCATGCTTTCAATGCAATTCCAGTCTACCTCCTGAAATCGGTTTCCTGCAATTCTGCCCCGCTTTCAAGTCCTCTTGGCAGCCTTACTTCAGTCTATTTTTGGACGATAGCTGTCATTTATAACTCTGCAGGTTTGTGAATTACAGTGCCCCTGAACTCCTTTCTTCAACTCGCTTTCTTTTGAGCTGGCCGCAACACCGCAGCATGGCTTCAGGCCCTAATCTGGTTCCGGTACGGCACGCTGAGCCTTTTGTTATTTCCTCTTCCTGGTGGGAAATGAGAGTTAAATTTGCCCGTCCAGACACCTCCAGCTAGCCTCTCATTGGTTCTCGCTATTCCTGTTCATCTTCCGCAGAAATTGCAAACTGGGCCAAACAGGAGGTTAAAGGCGCTGACTCTCCAAGTGGGGAGAGTGTTAGTAAAGCGTCTGGAATGTTGCACCCGAGTACCAGGGGAGGAAAACTGAGACATATTTGAACACGTCTCCCGTTCACATGGTTGATCATACTTGGGTTCCACATACATGTTTTAGCTGAAGGAAGAATACCTTAAACCTGGAGAGTTGAGACCCGTGTAATGGGTAGCATGCAATATGACTTCAAAGGGTCTTCATTTGCTCACCGAACCTCTCCAATCCTATCACTGCTGCGTTTATGCCCCTGTACACATGCTTGATTCTCTTTTGGAGACATAGCAATCCATAGGTTTTACGATACTTACTAGTCAGGTACATTCTTAGGCGTTTAATATGCGGTGTTGAGTCCATTTCGTTGAGCAAGGAGTAGCTCTTGTCTATTCCATATTTGGCTTAAGGAACTTTATCTGTGCTCATTTCAATCTCTGGTTTTATGCAGCACCCCAACTCACCTTTACCCTTAAGCAAGCATAAGTTGGTTTTCTAAATTTGAGACCCTGTTCTGTTCTGTAATTCAGTTCCTGTGTAGCCAAGTTTACATTCCGTGTATTACTGATATCTTATGATGTTTCTTTTTCTGTGTGACTTATTTCAGTTAGAATCATCATACCTGAATCCACTCATTGTGCTGCTAAGGGCCTGATGACATAGATTTCATTGCTGAGTGATATTGCTTTGTAAGTAAATACCACAACTTCTTTATCCATTTTTCACTTTCTGCGATGTTGAACTTGTACTGTAAACGAGGTTCTTGTAAACAGAGGCGTCCCAAACTTTGGGGTGGCTGTGTCTTTTCGATTTTAATTTCCCTAAGCTATAGGACCATAAGTGGCAGTGCCCTAGGCTCTGTTGCTTTGTTTTTTAGATGTTTCAGGAAACACCATACACTTCTCCCGAGTGGTTGTTGGCAATTTACATCCCGCCCATCAGCATAACAAGGCTCCCAGTTCTCCATGGCCTGTCCTGCCTTTCTGGATTTTACACTTTTTTCAGATGGCCCTTTTGACCGGGGGGAAGTGAGACTTCATTGTAGTGCAGATTTCCTTTGCAAGCTTGCTTGGTTGGCCAAAAAGGGCGTATGCGTTTTTTCCTGAATATATTCAGGAAAAAACGCATACGCCCTTTTTGGCCAAGTGCATCATTGTGGACGTTCTGCCTCTTTTCCTATGCTTTCAATGCAATTCCAGTCTACCTCCTGAAATCGGTTTCCTGCAATTCTGCCCCGCTTTCAAGTCCTCTTGGCAGCCTTACTTCAGTCTATTTTTGGACGATAGCTGTCATTTGTAACTCTGCAGGTTTGTGAATTACAGTGCCCCTGAGCTCCTTTCTTCAGCTCGCTTTCTTTTGAGCTGGCCGCAACACCGCAGGATGGCTTCAGGCCCTAATCTGGTTCCGGTACGGCACGCTGAGCCTTTGGTTATTTCCTCTTCCAGGTGGGAAATGAGAGTTAAATTTGCCCGTCCAGACACCTCCAGCTAGCCTCTCATTGGTTCTCGCTATTCCTGTTCATCTTCCGCAGAAATTGCAAACTGGGCCAAACAGGAGGTTAAAAGCGCTGACTCCCCAAGTGGGGAGAGTGTTAGTAAAGCGTCTGGAATGTTGCACCCGAGTACCAGGGGAGGAAAACTGAGACATATTTGAACACGTCTCCCGTTCACATGGTTGATCATACTTGGGTTCCACATGCATGTTTTAGCTGAAGGAAGAATACCTTAAACCTGGAGAGTTGAGACCCGTGTAATGGGTACCATGCAATATGACTTCAAAGGGTCTTCATTTGCTCACCGAACCTCTCCAATCCTATCACTGCTGCGTTTATGCCCCTGTACACATGCTTGATTCTCTTTCGGAGACATAGCAATCCATAGGTTTTACGATAATTACTAGTCAGGTACATTCTTAGGCGTTTAATATGCGGTGTTGAGTCCATTTCGTTGAGCAAGGAGTAGCTCTTGTCTATTCCATATTTGACTTAAGGAACTTTATCTGTGCTCATTTCAATCTTTGGTTTTATGCAGCACCCCAACTCACCTTTACCCTTAAGCAAGCATAAGTTGGTTTTCTAAATTTGAGACCCTGTTCTGTTCTGTAATTCAGTTCCTGTGTAGCCAAGTTTACATTCCGTGTATTACTGATATCTTATGATGTTTCTTTTTCTGTGTGACTTACTTCAGTTAGAATCATCATACCTGAATCCACTCATTGTGCTGCTAAGGGCCTGATGACACAGATTTCATTGCTGAGTGATATTGCTTTGTAAGTAAATACCACAACTTCTTTATCCATTTTTCACTTTCTGCGATGTTGAACTTGTACTGTAAACGAGGTTCTTGTAAACAGAGCCGTTCCAAACTTTGAGGTGGCTGTGTCTTTTTGATTTTAATTTCCCTAAGCTATAGGACCATAAGTGGAAGTGCCCTAGGTTCTGTTGCTTTGTTTTTTAGATGTTTCAGGAAACACCATACACTTCTCCCGAATGGTTTTTGGCAATTTACATCCCGCCCATCAGCATAACAAGGCTCCCAGTTCTCCATGACCTGTCCTGCCTTTCTGGATTTTACACTTTTTTCAGATGGCCCTTTTGACCGGGGGGAAGTGAGACTTCATTGTAGTGCAGATTTCCTTTGCAAGCTTGCTTGGTTGGCCAAAAAGGGCGTATGCGTTTTTTCCTGAATATATTCAGGAAAAAACGCATACGCCCTTTTTGGCCAAGTGCATCATTGTGGACGTTCTGCCTCTTTTCCTATGCTTTCAATGCAATTCCAGTCTACCTCCTGAAATCGGTTTCCTGCAATTCTGCCCCGCTTTCAAGTCCTCTTGGCAGCCTTACTTCAGTCTATTTTTGGACGATAGCTGTCATTTATAACTCTGCAGGTTTGTGAATTACAGTGCCCCTGAGCTCCTTTCTTCAACTCGCTTTCTTGTGACCTGGCCGCAACACCGCAGGATGGCTTCAGGCCCTAATCTGGTTCCGGTACGGCACGCTGAGCCTTTGGTTATTTCCTCTTCCTGGTGGGAAATGAGAGTTAAATTTGCCCGTCCAGACACCTCCAGCTAGCCTCTCATTGGTTCTCACTATTCCTGTTCATCTTCCGCAGAAATTGCAAACTGGGCCAAACAGGAGGTTAAAGGCGCTGACTCTCCAAGTGGGGAGAGTGTTAGTAAAGCGTCTGGAATGTTGCACCCGAGTACCAGGGGAGGAAAACTGAGACATATTTGAACACGTCTCCCGTTCACATGGTTGATCCTACTTGGGTTCCACATGCATGTTTTAGCTGAAGGAAGAATACCTTAAACCTGGGTAGTTGAAACCCGTGGAATGGGTACCATGCAATATGACTTCAAAGGGTCTTCATTTGCTCACCGAACCTCTCCAATCCTATCACTGCTGCATTTATGCCCCTGTACACATGCTTGATTCTCTTTCGGAGACATAGCAATCCATAGGTTTTAAGATACTTACTAGTCAGGTACATTCTTAGGCGTTTAATATGGGGTGTTGAGTCCATTTCGTTGAGCAAGGAGTAGCTCTTGTCTATTCCATATTTGGCTTAAGGAACTTTATCTGTGCTCATTTCAATCTCTGGTTTTATGCAGCACCCCAACTCACCTTTACCCTTAAGCAAGCATAAGTTGGTTTTCTAAATTTGAGACCCTGTTCTGTTCTGTAATTCAGTTCCTGTGTAGCCAAGTTTACATTCCGTGTATTACTGATATCTTATGATGTTTCTTTTTCTGTGTGACTTATTTCAGTTAGAATCATCATACCTGAATCCACTCATTGTGCTGCTAAGGGCCTGATGACACAGATTTCATTGCTGAGTGATATTGCTTTGTAATTAAATACCACAAGTTCTTTATCCATTTTTCACTTTCTGCGATGTTGAACTTGTACTGTAAACGAGGTTCTTGTAAACCGAGCCGTTCCAAACTTTGGGGTGGCTGTGTTTTTTTCATTTTAATTTCCCTAAGCTATAGGACCATAAGTGGAAGTGCCCTAGGTTCTGTTGCTTTGTTTTTTAGATGTTTCAGGAAACACCATACACTTCTCCCGAGTGTCTGTTGGCAATTTACATCCCGCCCATCAGCATAACAAGGCTCCCAGTTCTCCATGGCCTGTCCTGCCTTTCTGGATTTTACACTTTTTTCAGATGGCCCTTTTGACCGGGGGGAAGTGAGACTTCATTGTAGTGCAGATTTCCTTTGCAAGCTTGCTTGGTTGGCCAAAAAGGGCGTATGCGTTTTTTCCTGAATATATTCAGGAAAAAACGCATACGCCCTTTTTGGCCAAGTGCATCATTGTGGACGTTCTGCCTCTTTTCCTATGCTTTCAATGCAATTCCAGTCTACCTCCTGAAATCGGTTTCCTGCAATTCTGCCCCGCTTTCAAGTCCTCTTGGCAGCCTTACTTCAGTCTATTTTTGGACGATAGATGTCATTTATAACTCTGCAGGTTTGTGAATTACAGTGCCCCTGAGCTCCTTTCTTCAACTCGCTTTCTTGTGACCTGGCCGCAACACCGCAGGATGGCTTCAGGCCCTAATCTGGTTCCGGACCGGCATGCTGAGCCTTTGGTTAATTCCTCTTCCTGGTGGGAAATGAGAGTTAAATTTGCCCGTCCAAACACCTCCAGCTAGCCTCTCATTGGTTCTCGCTATTCCTGTTCATCTTCCGCAGAAATTGCAAACTGGGCCAAACAGGAGGTTAAAGGGACTGACTCTCCAAGTGGGGAGAGTGTAAGTAAAGCGTCTGGAATGTTGCACCCGAGTACCAGGGGAGGAAAACTGAGACATATTTGAACACGTCTCCCGATCACATGGTTGATCATACTCTAGGTTCCACATGCATGTTTTAGCTGAAGGAAGAATACCTTAAACCTGGGTAGTTGAAACCCGTGGAATGGGTACCATGCAATATGACTTCAAAGGGTCTTCATTTGCTCACCGAACCTCTCCAATCCTATCACTGCTGCGTTTATGCCCCTGTACACATGCTTGATTCTCTTTTGGAGACATAGCAATCCATAGGTTTTACGATACTTACTAGTCAGGTACATTCTTAGGCGTTTAATATGCGGTGTTGAGTCCATTTCGTTGAGCAAGGAGTAGCTCTTGTCTATTCCATATTTGGCTTAAGGAACTTTATCTGTGCTCATTTCAATCTCTGGTTTTATGCAGCACCCCAACTCACCTTTACCCTTAAGCAAGCATAAGTTGGTTTTCTAAATTTGAGACCCTGTTCTGTTCTGTAATTCAGTTCCTGTGTAGCCAAGTTTCCATTCCGTGTATTACTGATATCTTATGATGTTTCTTTTTCTGTGTGACTTATTTCAGTTAGAATCATCATACCTGAATCCACTCATTGTGATGTAAGGGGCCTGATGACATAGATTTCATTGCTGAGTGATATTGCTTTGTAAGTAAATACCACAACTTCTTTATCCATTTTTCACTTTCTGCGATGTTGAACTTGTACTGTAAACGAGGTTCTTGTAAACAGAGGCATCCCAAACTTTGGGGTGGCTGTGTCTTTTTGATTTTAATTTCCCTAAGCTATAGGACCATAAGTGGCAGTGCCCTAGGCTCTGTTGCTTTGTTTTTTAGATGTTTCAGGAAACACCATACACTTCTCCCGAGTGTCTGTTGGCAATTTACATCCCGCCCATCAGCATAACAAGGCTCCCAGTTCTCCATGGCCTGTCCTGCCTTTCTGGATTTTACACTTTTTTCAGATGGCCCTTTTGACCGGGGGGAAGTGAGACTTCATTGTAGTGCAGATTTCCTTTGCAAGCTTGCTTGGTTGGCCAAAAAGGGCGTATGCGTTTTTTCCTGAATATATTCAGGAAAAAACGCATACGCCCTTTTTGGCCAAGTGCATCATTGTGGACGTTCTGCCTCTTTTCCTATGCTTTCAATGCAATTCCAGTCTACCTCCTGAAATCGGTTTCCTGCAATTCTGCCCCGCTTTCAAGTCCTCTTGGCAGCCTTACTTCAGTCTATTTTTGGACGATAGCTGTCATTTATAACTCTGCAGGTTTGTGAATTACAGTGCCCCTGAGCTCCTTTCTTCAACTCGCTTTCTTGTGACCTGGCCGCAACACCGCAGGATGGCTTCAGGCCCTAATCTGGTTCCGGTACGGCACGCTGAGCCTTTGGTTATTTCCTCTTCCTGGTGGGAAATGAGAGTTAAATTTGCCCGTCCAGACACCTCCAGCTAGCCTCTCATTGGTTCTCGCTATTCCTGTTCATCTTCCGCAGAAATTGCAAACTGGGCCAAACAGGAGGTTAAAGGCGCTGACTCTCCAAGTGGGGAGAGTGTTAGTAAAGCGTCTGGAATGTTGCACCCGAGTACCAGGGGAGGAAAACTGAGACATATTTGAACACGTCTCCCGTTCACATGGTTGATCATACTTGGGTTCCACATGCATGTTTTAGCTGAAGGAAGAATACCTTAAACCTGGAGAGTTGAGACCCGTGTAATGGGTAGCATGCAATATGACTTCAAAGGGTCTTCATTTGCTCACCGAACCTCTCCAATCCTATCACTGCTGCGTTTATGCCCCTGTACACATGCTTGATTCTCTTTTGGAGACATAGCAATCCATAGGTTTTACGATACTTACTAGTCAGGTACATTCTTAGGCGTTTAATATGCGGTGTTGAGTCCATTTCGTTGAGCAAGGAGTAGCTCTTGTCTATTCCATATTTGGCTTAAGGAACTTTATCTGTGCTCATTTCAATCTCTGGTTTTATGCAGCACCCCAACTCACCTTTACCCTTAAGCAAGCATAAGTTGGTTTTCTAAATTTGAGACCCTGTTCTGTTCTGTAATTCAGTTCCTGTGTAGCCAAGTTTCCATTCCGTGTATTACAGATATCTTATGATGTTTCTTTTTCTGTGTGACTTATTTCAGTTAGAATCATCATACCTGAATCCACTCATTGTGATGCTAGGGGCCTGATGACATAGATTTCATTGCTGAGTGATATTGCTTTGTAAGTAAATACCACAACTTCTTTATCCATTTTTCACTTTCTGCGATGTTGAACTTGTACTGTAAACGAGGTTCTTGTAAACAGAGGCGTCCCAAACTTTGGGGTGGCTGTGTCTTTTTGATTTTAATTTCCCTAAGCTATAGGACCATAAGTGGCAGTGCCCTAGGCTCTGTTGCTTTGTTTTTTAGATGTTTCAGGAAACACCATACACTTCTCCCGAGTGGTTGTTGGCAATTTACATCCCGCCCATCAGCATAACAAGGCTCCCAGTTCTCCATGGCCTGTCCTGCCTTTCTGGATTTTACACTTTTTTCAGATGGCCCTTTTGACCGGGGGGAAGTGAGACTTCATTGTAGTGCAGATTTCCTTTGCAAGCTTGCTTGGTTGGCCAAAAAGGGCGTATGCGTTTTTTCCTGAATATATTCAGGAAAAAACGCATACGCCCTTTTTGGCCAAGTGCATCATTGTGGACGTTCTGCCTCTTTTCCCATGCTTTCAATGCAATTCCAGTCTACCTCCTGAAATCGGTTTCCTGCAATTCTGCCCCGCTTTCAAGTCCTCTTGGCAGCCTTACTTCAGTCTATTTTTGGACGATAGCTGTCATTTATAACTCTGCAGGTTTGTGAATTACAGTGCCCCTGAGCTCCTTTCTTCAACTCGCTTTCTTGTGACCTGGCCGCAACACCGCAGGATGGCTTCAGGCCCTAATCTGGTTCCGGCCCGGCATGCTGAGCCTTTGGTTAATTCCTCTTCCTGGTGGGAAATGAGAGTTAAATTTGCCCGTCCAGACACCTCCAGCTAGCCTCTCATTGGTTCTCGCTATTCCTGTTCATCTTCCGCAGAAATTGCAAACTGGGCCAAACAGGAGGTTAAAGGGACTGACTCTCCAAGTGGGGAGAGTGTAAGTAAAGCGTCTGGAATGTTGCACCCGAGTACCAGGGGAGGAAAACTGAGACATATTTGAACACGTCTCCCGATCACATGGTTGATCATACTCTAGGTTCCACATGCATGTTTTATCTGAAGGAAGAATACCTAAAACCTGGGTAATTGAAACCCGTGGAATGGGTACCATGCAATATGACTCCAAAGGGTCTTCATTTGCTCACCGAACCTCTCCAATCCTATCACTGCTGCGTTTATGCCCCTGTACACATGCTTGATTCTCTTTTGGAGACATAGCAATCCATAGGTTTTACGATACTTACTAGTCAGGTACATTCTTAGGCGTTTAATATGCGGTGTTGAGTCCATTTCGTTGAGCAAGGAGTAGCTCTTGTCTATTCCATATTTGACTTAAGGAACTTTATCTGTGCTCATTTCAATCTCTGGTTTTATGCAGCACCCCAACTCACCTTTACCCTTAAGCAAGCATAAGTTGGTTTTCTAAATTTGAGACCCTGTTCTGTTCTGTAATTCAGTTCCTGTGTAGCCAAGTTTACATTCCGTGTATTACTGATATCTTATGATGTTTCTTTTTCTGTTTGACTTATTTCAGTTAGAATCATCATACCTGAATCCACTCATTGTGATGCTAGGGGCCTGATGACATAGATTTCATTGCTGAGTGATATTGCTTTGTAAGTAAATACCACAACTTCTTTATCCATTTTTCACTTTCTGCGATGTTGAACTTGTACTGTAAACGAGGTTCTTGTAAACAGAGGCGTCCCAAACTTTGGGGTGGCTGTGTCTTTTTGATTTTAATTTCCCTAAGCTATAGGACCATAAGTGGCAGTGCCCTAGGCTCTGTTGCTTTGTTTTTTAGATGTTTCAGGAAACACCATACACTTCTCCCGAGTGTCTGTTGGCAATTTACATCCCGCCCATCAGCATAACAAGGCTCCCAGTTCTCCATGGCCTGTCCTGCCTTTCTGGATTTTACACTTTTTTCAGATGGCCCTTTTGACCGGGGGGAAGTGAGACTTCATTGTAGTGCAGATTTCCTTTGCAAGCTTGCTTGGTTGGCCAAAAAGGGCGTATGCGTTTTTTCCTGAATATATTCAGGAAAAAACGCATACGCCCTTTTTGGCCAAGTGCATCATTGTGGACGTTCTGCCTCTTTTCCTATGCTTTCAATGCAATTCCAGTCTACCTCCTGAAATCGGTTTCCTGCAATTCTGCCCCGCTTTCAAGTCCTCTTGGCAGCCTTACTTCAGTCTATTTTTGGACGATAGCTGTCATTTATAACTCTGCAGGTTTGTGAATTACAGTGCCCCTGAGCTCCTTTCTTCAACTCGCTTTCTTTTGAGCTGGCCGCAACACCGCAGGATGGCTTCAGGCCCTAATCTGGTTCCGGCACGGCACGCTGAGCCTTTTGTTATTTCCTCTTCCTGGTGGGAAATGAGAGTTAAATTTGCCCGTCCAGACACCTCCAGCTAGCCTCTCATTGGTTCTCGCTATTCCTGTTCATCTTCCGCAGAAATTGCAAACTGGGCCAAACAGGAGGTTAAAGGCGCTGACTCTCCAAGTGGGGAGAGTGTTAGTAAAGCGTCTGGAATGTTGCACCCGAGTACCAGGGGAGGAAAACTGAGACATATTTGAACACGTCTCCCGTTCACATGGTTGATCATACTTGGGTTCCACATGCATGTTTTAGCTGAAGGAAGAATACCTTAAACCTGGAGAGTTGAGACCCGTGTAATGGGTAGCATGCAATATGACTTCAAAGGGTCTTCATTTGCTCACCGAACCTCTCCAATCCTATCACTGCTGCGTTTATGCCCCTGTACACATGCTTGATTCTCTTTTGGAGACATAGCAATCCATAGGTTTTACGATACTTACTAGTCAGGTACATTCTTAGGCGTTTAATATGCGGTGTTGAGTCCATTTCGTTGAGCAAGGAGTAGCTCTTGTCTATTCCATATTTGGCTTAAGGAACTTTATCTGTGCTCATTTCAATCTCTGGTTTTATGCAGCACCCCAACTCACCTTTACCCTTAAGCAAGCATAAGTTGGTTTTCTAAATTTGAGACCCTGTTCTGTTCTGTAATTCAGTTCCTGTGTAGCCAAGTTTACATTCCGTGTATTACTGATATCTTATGATGTTTCTTTTTCTGTGTGACTTATTTCAGTTAGAATCATCATACCTGAATCCACTCATTGTGATGCTAGGGGCCTGATGACATAGATTTCATTGCTGAGTGATATTGCTTTGTAAGTAAATACCACAACTTCTTTATCCATTTTTCACTTTCTGCGATGTTGAACTTGTACTGTAAACGAGGTTCTTGTAAACAGAGGCGTCCCAAACTTTGGGGTGGCTGTGTCTTTTTGATTTTAATTTCCCTAAGCTATAGGACCATAAGTGGCAGTGCCCTAGGCTCTGTTGCTTTGTTTTTTAGATGTTTCAGGAAACACCATACACTTCTCCCGAGTGTCTGTTGGCAATTTACATCCCGCCCATCAGCATAACAAGGCTCCCAGTTCTCCATGGCCTGTCCTGCCTTTCTGGATTTTACACTTTTTTCAGATGGCCCTTTTGACCGGGGGGAAGTGAGACTTCATTGTAGTGCAGATTTCCTTTGCAAGCTTGCTTGGTTGGCCAAAAAGGGCGTATGCGTTTTTTCCTGAATATATTCAGGAAAAAACGCATACGCCCTTTTTGGCCAAGTGCATCATTGTGGACGTTCTGCCTCTTTTCCTATGCTTTCAATGCAATTCCAGTCTACCTCCTGAAATCGGTTTCCTGCAATTCTGCCCCGCTTTCAAGTCCTCTTGGCAGCCTTACTTCAGTCTATTTTTGGACGATAGCTGTCATTTATAACTCTGCAGGTTTGTGAATTACAGTGCCCCTGAGCTCCTTTCTTCAACTCGCTTTCTTGTGACCTGGCCGCAACACCGCAGGATGGCTTCAGGCCCTAATCTGGTTCCGGCCCGGCATGCTGAGCCTTTGGTTAATTCCTCTTCCTGGTGGGAAATGAGAGTTAAATTTGCCCGTCCAGACACCTCCAGCTAGCCTCTCATTGGTTCTCGCTATTCCTGTTCATCTTCCGCAGAAATTGCAAACTGGGCCAAACAGGAGGTTAAAGGGACTGACTCTCCAAGTGGGGAGAGTGTAAGTAAAGCGTCTGGAATGTTGCACCCGAGTACCAGGGGAGGAAAACTGAGACATATTTGAACACGTCTCCCGATCACATGGTTGATCATACTCTAGGTTCCACATGCATGTTTTATCTGAAGGAAGAATACCTAAAACCTGGGTAGTTGAAACCCGTGGAAAGGGTACCATGCAATATGACTTCAAAGGGTCTTCATTTGCTCACCGAACCTCTCCAATCCTATCACTGCTGCGTTTATGCCCCTGTACACATGCTTGATTCTCTTTTGGAGACATAGCAATCCATAGGTTTTACGATACTTACTAGTCAGGTACATTCTTAGGCGTTTAATATGCGGTGTTGAGTCCATTTCGTTGAGCAAGGAGTAGCTCTTGTCTATTCCATATTTGACTTAAGGAACTTTATCTGTGCTCATTTCAATCTCTGGTTTTATGCAGCACCCCAACTCACCTTTACCCTTAAGCAAGCATAAGTTGGTTTTCTAAATTTGAGACCCTGTTCTGTTCTGTAATTCAGTTCCTGTGTAGCCAAGTTTACATTCCGTGTATTACTGATATCTTATGATGTTTCTTTTTCTGTGTGACTTATTTCAGTTAGAATCATCATACCTGAATCCACTCATTGTGATGCTAGGGGCCTGATGACATAGATTTCATTGCTGAGTGATATTGCTTTGTAAGTAAATACCACAACTTCTTTATCCATTTTTCACTTTCTGCGATGTTGAACTTGTACTGTAAACGAGGTTCTTGTAAACAGAGGCGTCCCAAACTTTGGGGTGGCTGTGTCTTTTTGATTTTAATTTCCCTAAGCTATAGGACCATAAGTGGCAGTGCCCTAGGCTCTGTTGCTTTGTTTTTTAGATGTTTCAGGAAACACCATACACTTCTCCCGAGTGGTTGTTGGCAATTTACATCCCGCCCATCAGCATAACAAGGCTCCCAGTTCTCCATGGCCTGTCCTGCCTTTCTGGATTTTACACTTTTTTCAGATGGCCCTTTTGACCGGGGGGAAGTGAGACTTCATTGTAGTGCAGATTTCCTTTGCAAGCTTGCTTGGTTGGCCAAAAAGGGCGTATGCGTTTTTTCCTGAATATATTCAGGAAAAAACGCATACGCCCTTTTTGGCCAAGTGCATCATTGTGGACGTTCTGCCTCTTTTCCTATGCTTTCAATGCAATTCCAGTCTACCTCCTGAAATCGGTTTCCTGCAATTCTGCCCCGCTTTCAAGTCCTCTTGGCAGCCTTACTTCAGTCTATTTTTGGACGATAGCTGTCATTTATAACTCTGCAGGTTTGTGAATTACAGTGCCCCTGAGCTCCTTTCTTCAACTCGCTTTCTTGTGACCTGGCCGCAACACCGCAGGATGGCTTCAGGCCCTAATCTGGTTCCGGCACGGCACGCTGAGCCTTTGGTTAATTCCTCTTCCTGGTGGGAAATGAGAGTTAAATTTGCCCGTCCAGACACCTCCAGCTAGCCTCTCATTGGTTCTCGCTATTCCTGTTCATCTTCCGCAGAAATTGCAAACTGGGCCAAACAGGAGGTTAAAGGCACTGACTCTCCAAGTGGGGAGAGTGTTAGTAAAGCGTCTGGAATGTTGCACCCGAGTACCAGGGGAGGAAAACTGAGACATATTTGAACACGTCTCCCGATCACATGGTTGATCATACTCTAGGTTCCACATGCATGTTTTAGCTGAAGGAAGAATACCTTAAACCTGGGTAGTTGAAACCCGTGGAATGGGTACCATGCAATATGACTTCAAAGGGTCTTCATTTGCTCACCGAACCTCTCCAATCCTATCACTGCTGCGTTTATGCCCCTGTACACATGCTTGATTCTCTTTCGGAGACATAGCAGTCCATAGGTTTTAAGATACTTACTAGTCAGGTACATTCTTAGGCGTTTAATATGCGGTGTTGAGTCCATTTCGTTGAGCAAGGAGTAGCTCTTGTCTATTCCATATTTGACTTAAGGAACTTTATCTGTGCTCATTTCAATCTCTGGTTTTATGCAGCACCCCAACTCACCTTTACCCTTAAGCAAGCATAAGTTGGTTTTCTAAATTTGAGACCCTGTTCTGTTCTGTAATTCAGTTCCTGTGTACCCAAGTTTACATTCCGTGTATTACTGATATCTTATGATGTTTCTTTTTCTGTGTGACTTACTTCAGTTAGAATCATCATACCTGAATCCACTCATTGTGCTGCTAAGGGCCTGATGACACAGATTTCATTGCTGAGTGATATTGCTTTGTAAGTAAATACCACAACTTCTTTATACATTTTTCACTTTCTGCGATGTTGAACTTGTACTGTAAACGAGGTTCTTGTAAACAGAGCCGTTCCATACTTTGGGGTGGCTGTGTCTTTTTGATTTTAATTTCCCTAAGCTATAGGACCATAAGTGGCAGTGCCCTAGGTTCTGTTGCTTTGTTTTTTAGATGTTTCAGGAAACACCATACACTTCTTCCGAGTGGTTGTTGGCAATTTACATCCCGCCCATCAGCATAACAAGGCTCCCAGTTCTCCATGGCCTGCCCTGCCTTTCTGGATTTTACACTTTTTTCAGATGGCCCTTTTGACCGGGGGGAAGTGAGACTTCATTGTAGTGCAGATTTCCTTTGCAAGCTTGCTTGGTTGGCCAAAAAGGGCGTATGCGTTTTTTCCTGAATATATTCAGGAAAAAACGCATACGCCCTTTTTGGCCAAGTGCATCATTGTGGACGTTCTGCCTCTTTTCCCATGCTTTCAATGCAATTCCAGTCTACCTCCTGAAATCAGTTTCCTGCAATTCTGCCCCGCTTTCAAGTCCTCTTGGCAGCCTTACTTCAGTCTATTTTTGGACGATAGCTGTCATTTATAACTCTGCAGGTTTGTGAATTACAGTGCCCCTGAGCTCCTTTCTTCAACTCGCTTTCTTTTGAGCTGGCCGCAACACCGCAGGATGGCTTCAGGCCCTAATCTGGTTCCGGTACGGCACGCTGAGCCTTTGGTAATTTCCTCTTCCTGGTGGGAAATGAGAGTTAAATTTGCCCGTCCAGACACCTCCAGCTAGCCTCTCATTGGTTCTCGCTATTCCTGTTCATCTTCCGCAGAAATTGCAAACTGGGCCAAACAGGAGGTTAAAGGCGCTGACTCTCCAAGTGGGGAGAGTGTTAGTAAAGCGTCTGGAATGTTGCACCCGAGTACCAGGGGAGGAAAACTGAGACATATTTGAACACGTCTCCCGTTCACATGGTTGATCATACTTGGGTTCCACATGCATGTTTTAGCTGAAGGAAGAATACCTTAAACCTGGAGAGTTGAGACCCGTGTAATGGGTACCATGCAATATGACTTCAAAGGGTCTTCATTTGCTCACCGATCCTCTCCAATCCTATCACTGCTGCGTTTATGTCCCTGTACACATGCTTGATTCTCTTTTGGAGACATAGCAATCCATAGGTTTTACGATACTTACTAGTCAGGTACATTCTTAGGCGTTTAATATGCGGTGTTGAGTCCATTTCGTTGAGCAAGGAGTAGCTCTTGTCTATTCCATATTTGGCTTAAGGAACTTTATCTGTGCTCATTTCAATCTCTGGTTTTATGCAGCACCCCAACTCACCTTTACCCTTAAGCAAGCATAAGTTGGTTTTCTAAATTTGAGACCCTGTTCTGTTCTGTAATTCAGTTCCTGTGTAGCCAAGTTTACATTCCGTGTATTACTGATATCTTATGATGTTTCTTTTTCTGTGTGACTTATTTCAGTTAGAATCATCATACCTGAATCCACTCATTGTGCTGCTAAGGGCCTGATGACATAGATTTCATTGCTGAGTGATATTGCTTTGTAAGTAAATACCACAACTTCTTTATCCATTTTTCACTTTCTGCGATGTTGAACTTGTACTGTAAACGAGGTTCTTGTAAACAGAGGCGTCCCAAACTTTGGGGTGGCTGTGTCTTTTTGATTTTAATTTCCCTAAGCTATAGGACCATAAGTGGCAGTGCCCTAGGCTCTGTTGCTTTGTTTTTTAGATGTTTCAGGAAACACCATACACTTCTCCCGAGTGTCTGTTGGCAATTTACATCCCGCCCATCAGCATAACAAGGCTCCCAGTTCTCCATGGCCTGTCCTGCCTTTCTGGATTTTACACTTTTTTCAGATGGCCCTTTTGACCAGGGGGAAGTGAGACTTCATTGTAGTGCAGATTTCCTTTGCAAGCTTGCTTGGTTGGCCAAAAAGGGCGTATGCGTTTTTTCCTGAATATATTCAGGAAAAAACGCATACGCCCTTTTTGGCCAAGTGCATCATTGTGGACGTTCTGCCTCTTTTCCTATGCTTTCAATGCAATTCCAGTCTACCTCCTGAAATCGGTTTCCTGCAATTCTGCCCCGCTTTCAAGTCCTCTTGGCAGCCTTACTTCAGTCTATTTTTGGACGATAGCTGTCATTTATAACTCTGCAGGTTTGTGAATTACAGTGCCCCTGAGCTCCTTTCTTCAACTCGCTTTCTTGTGACCTGGCCGCAACACCGCAGGATGGCTTCAGGCCCTAATCTGGTTCCGGCCCGGCATGCTGAGCCTTTGGTTAATTCCTCTTCCTGGTGGGAAATGAGAGTTAAATTTGCCCGTCCAGACACCTCCAGCTAGCCTCTCATTGGTTCTCGCTATTCCTGTTCATCTTCCGCAGAAATTGCAAACTGGGCCAAACAGGAGGTTAAAGGCACTGACTCTCCAAGTGGGGAGAGTGTTAGTAAAGCGTCTGGAATGTTGCACCCGAGTACCAGGGGAGGAAAACTGAGACATATTTGAACACGTCTCCCGATCACATGGTTGATCATACTCTAGGTTCCACATGCATGTTTTAGCTGAAGGAAGAATACCTTAAACCTGGGTAGTTGAAACCCGTGGAATGGGTACCATGCAATATGACTTCAAAGGGTCTTCATTTGCTCACCGAACCTCTCCAATCCTATCACTGCTGCGTTTATGCCCCTGTACACATGCTTGATTCTCTTTCGGAGACATAGCAGTCCATAGGTTTTAAGATACTTACTAGTCAGGTACATTCTTAGGCGTTTAATATGCGGTGTTGAGTCCATTTCGTTGAGCAAGGAGTAGCTCTTGTCTATTCCATATTTGACTTAAGGAACTTTATCTGTGCTCATTTCAATCTCTGGTTTTATGCAGCACCCCAACTCACCTTTACCCTTAAGCAAGCATAAGTTGGTTTTCTAAATTTGAGACCCTGTTCTGTTCTGTAATTCAGTTCCTGTGTACCCAAGTTTACATTCCGTGTATTACTGATATCTTATGATGTTTCTTTTTCTGTGTGACTTACTTCAGTTAGAATCATCATACCTGAATCCACTCATTGTGCTGCTAAGGGCCTGATGACACAGATTTCATTGCTGAGTGATATTGCTTTGTAAGTAAATACCACAACTTCTTTATACATTTTTCACTTTCTGCGATGTTGAACTTGTACTGTAAACGAGGTTCTTGTAAACAGAGCCGTTCCATACTTTGGGGTGGCTGTGTCTTTTTGATTTTAATTTCCCTAAGCTATAGGACCATAAGTGGAAGTGCCCTAGGTTCTGTTGCTTTGTTTTTTAGATGTTTCAGGAAACACCATACACTTCTTCCGAGTGGTTGTTGGCAATTTACATCCCGCCCATCAGCATAACAAGGCTCCCAGTTCTCCATGGCCTGCCCTGCCTTTCTGGATTTTACACTTTTTTCAGATGGCCCTTTTGACCGGGGGGAAGTGAGACTTCATTGTAGTGCAGATTTCCTTTGCAAGCTTGCTTGGTTGGCCAAAAAGGGCGTATGCGTTTTTTCCTGAATATATTCAGGAAAAAACGCATACGCCCTTTTTGGCCAAGTGCATCATTGTGGACGTTCTGCCTCTTTTCCCATGCTTTCAATGCAATTCCAGTCTACCTCCTGAAATCAGTTTCCTGCAATTCTGCCCCGCTTTCAAGTCCTCTTGGCAGCCTTACTTCAGTCTATTTTTGGACGATAGCTGTCATTTATAACTCTGCAGGTTTGTGAATTACAGTGCCCCTGAGCTCCTTTCTTCAACTCGCTTTCTTTTGAGCTGGCCGCAACACCGCAGGATGGCTTCAGGCCCTAATCTGGTTCCGGTACGGCACGCTGAGCCTTTGGTAATTTCCTCTTCCTGGTGGGAAATGAGAGTTAAATTTGCCCGTCCAGACACCTCCAGCTAGCCTCTCATTGGTTCTCGCTATTCCTGTTCATCTTCCGCAGAAATTGCAAACTGGGCCAAACAGGAGGTTAAAGGCGCTGACTCTCCAAGTGGGGAGAGTGTTAGTAAAGCGTCTGGAATGTTGCACCCGAGTACCAGGGGAGGAAAACTGAGACATATTTGAACACGTCTCCCGTTCACATGGTTGATCATACTTGGGTTCCACATGCATGTTTTAGCTGAAGGAAGAATACCTTAAACCTGGAGAGTTGAGACCCGTGTAATGGGTACCATGCAATATGACTTCAAAGGGTCTTCATTTGCTCACCGATCCTCTCCAATCCTATCACTGCTGCGTTTATGCCCCTGTACACATGCTTGATTCTCTTTTGGAGACATAGCAATCCATAGGTTTTACGATACTTACTAGTCAGGTACATTCTTAGGCGTTTAATATGCGGTGTTGAGTCCATTTCGTTGAGCAAGGAGTAGCTCTTGTCTATTCCATATTTGGCTTAAGGAACTTTATCTGTGCTCATTTCAATCTCTGGTTTTATGCAGCACCCCAACTCACCTTTCCCCTTAAGCAAGCATAAGTTGGTTTTCTAAATTTGAGACCCTGTTCTGTTCTGTAATTCAGTTCCTGTGTAGCCAAGTTTACATTCCGTGTATTACTGATATCTTATGATGTTTCTTTTTCTGTGTGACTTATTTCAGTTAGAATCATCATACCTGAATCCACTCATTGTGCTGCTAAGGGCCTGATGACATAGATTTCATTGCTGAGTGATATTGCTTTGTAAGTAAATACCACAACTTCTTTATCCATTTTTCACTTTCTGCGATGTTGAACTTGTACTGTAAACGAGGTTCTTGTAAACAGAGGCGTCCCAAACTTTGGGGTGGCTGTGTCTTTTTGATTTTAATTTCCCTAAGCTATAGGACCATAAGTGGCAGTGCCCTAGGCTCTGTTGCTTTGTTTTTTAGATGTTTCAGGAAACACCATACACTTCTCCCGAGTGTCTGTTGGCAATTTACATCCCGCCCATCAGCATAACAAGGCTCCCAGTTCTCCATGGCCTGTCCTGCCTTTCTGGATTTTACACTTTTTTCAGATGGCCCTTTTGACCGGGGGGAAGTGAGACTTCATTGTAGTGCAGATTTCCTTTGCAAGCTTGCTTGGTTGGCCAAAAAGGGCGTATGCGTTTTTTCCTGAATATATTCAGGAAAAAACGCATACGCCCTTTTTGGCCAAGTGCATCATTGTGGACGTTCTGCCTCTTTTCCTATGCTTTCAATGCAATTCCAGTCTACCTCCTGAAATCGGTTTCCTGCAATTCTGCCCCGCTTTCAAGTCCTCTTGGCAGCCTTACTTCAGTCTATTTTTGGACGATAGCTGTCATTTATAACTCTGCAGGTTTGTGAATTACAGTGCCCCTGAGCTCCTTTCTTCAACTCGCTTTCTTGTGACCTGGCCGCAACACCGCAGGATGGCTTCAGGCCCTAATCTGGTTCCGGCCCGGCATGCTGAGCCTTTGGTTAATTCCTCTTCCTGGTGGGAAATGAGAGTTAAATTTGCCCGTCCAGAAACCTCCAGCTAGCCTCTCATTGGTTCTCGCTATTCCTGTTCATCTTCCGCAGAAATTGCAAACTGGGCCAAACAGGAGGTTAAAGGGACTGACTCTCCAAGTGGGGAGAGTGTAAGTAAAGCGTCTGGAATGTTGCACCCGAGTACCAGGGGAGGAAAACTGAGACATATTTGAACACGTCTCCCGATCACATGGTTGATCATACTCTAGGTTCCACATGCATGTTTTATCTGAAGGAAGAATACCTAAAACCTGGGTAGTTGAAACCCGTGGAATGGGTACCATGCAATATGACTTCAAAGGGTCTTCATTTGCTCACCGAACCTCTCCAATCCTATCACTGCTGCGTTTATGCCCCTGTACACATGCTTGATTCTCTTTTGGAGACATAGCAATCCATAGGTTTTACGATACTTACTAGTCAGGTACATTCTTAGGCGTTTACTATGCGGTGTTGAGTCCATTTCGTTGAGCAAGGAGTAGCTCTTGTCTATTCCATATTTGACTTAAGGAACTTTATCTGTGCTCATTTCAATCTCTGGTTTTATGCAGCACCCCAACTCACCTTTACCCTTAAGCAAGCATAAGTTGGTTTTCTAAATTTGAGACCCTGTTCTGTTCTGTAATTCAGTTCCTGTGTAGCCAAGTTTCCATTCCGTGTATTACTGATATCTTATGATGTTTCTTTTTCTGTGTGACTTATTTCAGTTAGAATCATCATACCTGAATCCACTCATTGTGCTGCTAAGGGCCTGATGACACAGATTTCATTGCTGAGTGATATTGCTTTGTAAGTAAATACCACAACTTCTTTATCCATTTTTCACTTTCTGCGATGTTGAACTTGTACTGTAAACGAGGTTCTTGTAAACAGAGCCGTTCCAAACTTTGGGGTGGCTGTGTCTTTTTGATTTTAATTTCCCTAAGCTATAGGACCATAAGTGGAAGTGCCCTAGGTTCTGTTGCTTTGTTTTTTAGATGTTTCAGGAAACACCATACACTTCTCCCGAGTGGTTGTTGGCAATTTACATCCCGCCCATCAGCATAACAAGGCTCCCAGTTCTCCATGGCCTGCCCTGCCTTTCTGGATTTTACACTTTTTTCAGATGGCCCTTTTGACCGGGGGGAAGTGAGACTTCATTGTAGTGCAGATTTCCTTTGCAAGCTTGCTTGGTTGGCCAAAAAGGGCGTATGCGTTTTTTCCTGAATATATTCAGGAAAAAACGCATACGCCCTTTTTGGCCAAGTGCATCATTGTGGACGTTCTGCCTCTTTTCCCATGCTTTCAATGCAATTCCAGTCTACCTCCTGAAATCGGTTTCCTGCAATTCTGCCCCGCTTTCAAGTCCTCTTGGCAGCCTTACTTCAGTCTATTTTTGGACGATAGCTGTCATTTATAACTGCAGGTTTGTGAATTACAGTGCCCCTGAGCTCCTTTCTTCAACTCGCTTTCTTTTGAGCTGGCCGCAACACCGCAGCATGGCTTCAGGCCCTAATCTGGTTCCGGTACGGCACGCTGAGCCTTTTGTTATTTCCTCTTCCTGGTGGGAAATGAGAGTTAAATTTGCCCGTCCAGACACCTCCAGCTAGCCTCTCATTGGTTCTCGCTATTCCTGTTCATCTTCCGCAGAAATTGCAAACTGGGCCAAACAGGAGGTTAAAGGCGCTGACTCTCCAAGTGGGGAGAGTGTTAGTAAAGCGTCTGGAATGTTGCACCCGAGTACCAGGGGATGAAAACTGAGACATATTTGAACACGTCTCCCGTTCACATGGTTGATCATACTTGGGTTCCACATACATGTTTTAGCTGAAGGAAGAATACCTTAAACCTGGAGAGTTGAGACCCGTGTAATGGGTAGCATGCAATATGACTTCAAAGGGTCTTCATTTGCTCACCGAACCTCTCCAATCCTATCACTGCTGCGTTTATGCCCCTGTACACATGCTTGATTCTCTTTTGGAGACATAGCAATCCATAGGTTTTACGATACTTACTAGTCAGGTACATTCTTAGGCGTTTAATATGCGGTGTTGAGTCCATTTCGTTGAGCAAGGAGTAGCTCTTGTCTATTCCATATTTGGCTTAAGGAACTTTATCTGTGCTCATTTCAATCTCTGGTTTTATGCAGCACCCCAACTCACCTTTACCCTTAAGCAAGCATAAGTTGGTTTTCTAAATTTGAGACCCTGTTCTGTTCTGTAATTCAGTTCCTGTGTAGCCAAGTTTACATTCCGTGTATTACTGATATCTTATGATGTTTCTTTTTCTGTGTGACTTATTTCAGTTAGAATCATCATACCTGAATCCACTCATTGTGCTGCTAAGGGCCTGATGACATAGATTTCATTGCTGAGTGATATTGCTTTGTAAGTAAATACCACAACTTCTTTATCCATTTTTCACTTTCTGCGATGTTGAACTTGTACTGTAAACGAGGTTCTTGTAAACAGAGGCGTCCCAAACTTTGGGGTGGCTGTGTCTTTTTGATTTTAATTTCCCTAAGCTATAGGACCATAAGTGGAAGTGCCCTAGGCTCTGTTGCTTTGTTTTTTAGATGTTTCAGGAAACACCATACACTTCTCCCGAGTGTCTGTTGGCAATTTACATCCCGCCCATCAGCATAACAAGGCTCCCAGTTCTCCATGGCCTGTCCTGCCTTTCTGGATTTTACACTTTTTTCAGATGGCCCTTTTGACCGGGGGGAAGTGAGACTTCATTGTAGTGCAGATTTCCTTTGCAAGCTTGCTTGGTTGGCCAAAAAGGGCGTATGCGTTTTTTCCTGAATATATTCAGGAAAAAACGCATACGCCCTTTTTGGCCAAGTGCATCATTGTGGACGTTCTGCCTCTTTTCCTATGCTTTCAATGCAATTCCAGTCTACCTCCTGAAATCGGTTTCCTGCAATTCTGCCCCGCTTTCAAGTCCTCTTGGCAGCCTTACTTCAGTCTATTTTTGGACGATAGCTGTCATTTATAACTCTGCAGGTTTGTGAATTACAGTGCCCCTGAGCTCCTTTCTTCAACTCGCTTTCTTGTGACCTGGCCGCAACACCGCAGGATGGCTTCAGGCCCTAATCTGGTTCCGGCCCGGCATGCTGAGCCTTTGGTTAATTCCTCTTCCTGGTGGGAAATGAGAGTTAAATTTGCCCGTCCAGACACCTCCAGCTAGCCTCTCATTGGTTCTCGCTATTCCTGTTCATCTTCCGCAGAAATTGCAAACTGGGCCAAACAGGAGGTTAAAGGGACTGACTCTCCAAGTGGGGAGAGTGTAAGTAAAGCGTCTGGAATGTTGCACCCGAGTACCAGGGGAGGAAAACTGAGACATATTTGAACACGTCTCCCGATCACATGGTTGATCATACTCTAGGTTCCACATGCATGTTTTATCTGAAGGAAGAATACCTAAAACCTGGGTAGTTGAAACCCGTGGAATGGGTACCATGCAATATGACTTCAAAGGGTCTTCATTTGCTCACCGAACCTCTCCAATCCTATCACTGCTGCGTTTATGCCCCTGTACACATGCTTGATTCTCTTTTGCAGACATAGCAATCCATAGGTTTTACGATACTTACTAGTCAGGTACATTCTTAGGCGTTTACTATGCGGTGTTGAGTCCATTTCGTTGAGCAAGGAGTAGCTCTTGTCTATTCCATATTTGACTTAAGGAACTTTATCTGTGCTCATTTCAATCTCTGGTTTTATGCAGCACCCCAACTCACCTTTACCCTTAAGCAAGCATAAGTTGGTTTTCTAAATTTGAGACCCTGTTCTGTTCTGTAATTCAGTTCCTGTGTAGCCAAGTTTCCATTCCGTGTATTACTGATATCTTATGATGTTTCTTTTTCTGTGTGACTTATTTCAGTTAGAATCATCATACCTGAATCCACTCATTGTGCTGCTAAGGGCCTGATGACACAGATTTCATTGCTGAGTGATATTGCTTTGTAAGTAAATACCACAACTTCTTTATCCATTTTTCACTTTCTGCGATGTTGAACTTGTACTGTAAACGAGGTTCTTGTAAACAGAGCCGTTCCAAACTTTGGGGTGGCTGTGTCTTTTTGATTTTAATTTCCCTAAGCTATAGGACCATAAGTGGAAGTGCCCTAGGTTCTGTTGCTTTGTTTTTTAGATGTTTCAGGAAACACCATACACTTCTCCCGAGTGGTTGTTGGCAATTTACATCCCGCCCATCAGCATAACAAGGCTCCCAGTTCTCCATGGCCTGCCCTGCCTTTCTGGATTTTACACTTTTTTCAGATGGCCCTTTTGACCGGGGGGAAGTGAGACTTCATTGTAGTGCAGATTTCCTTTGCAAGCTTGCTTGGTTGGCCAAAAAGGGCGTATGCGTTTTTTCCTGAATATATTCAGGAAAAAACGCATACGCCCTTTTTGGCCAAGTGCATCATTGTGGACGTTCTGCCTCTTTTCCCATGCTTTCAATGCAATTCCAGTCTACCTCCTGAAATCGGTTTCCTGCAATTCTGCCCCGCTTTCAAGTCCTCTTGGCAGCCTTACTTCAGTCTATTTTTGGACGATAGCTGTCATTTATAACTCTGCAGGTTTGTGAATTACAGTGCCCCTGAGCTCCTTTCTTCAACTCGCTTTCTTTTGAGCTGGCCGCAACACCGCAGCATGGCTTCAGGCCCTAATCTGGTTCCGGTACGGCACGCTGAGCCTTTTGTTATTTCCTCTTCCTGGTGGGAAATGAGAGTTAAATTTGCCCGTCCAGACACCTCCAGCTAGCCTCTCATTGGTTCTCGCTATTCCTGTTCATCTTCCGCAGAAATTGCAAACTGGGCCAAACAGGAGGTTAAAGGCGCTGACTCTCCAAGTGGGGAGAGTGTTAGTAAAGCGTCTGGAATGTTGCACCCGAGTACCAGGGGAGGAAAACTGAGACATATTTGAACACGTCTCCCGTTCACATGGTTGATCATACTTGGGTTCCACATACATGTTTTAGCTGAAGGAAGAATACCTTAAACCTGGAGAGTTGAGACCCGTGTAATGGGTAGCATGCAATATGACTTCAAAGGGTCTTCATTTGCTCACCGAACCTCTCCAATCCTATCACTGCTGCGTTTATGCCCCTGTACACATGCTTGATTCTCTTTTGGAGACATAGCAATCCATAGGTTTTACGATACTTACTAGTCAGGTACATTCTTAGGCGTTTAATATGCGGTGTTGAGTCCATTTCGTTGAGCAAGGAGTAGCTCTTGTCTATTCCATATTTGGCTTAAGGAACTTTATCTGTGCTCATTTCAATCTCTGGTTTTATGCAGCACCCCAACTCACCTTTACCCTTAAGCAAGCATAAGTTGGTTTTCTAAATTTGAGACCCTGTTCTGTTCTGTAATTCAGTTCCTGTGTAGCCAAGTTTACATTCCGTGTATTACTGATATCTTATGATGTTTCTTTTTCTGTGTGACTTATTTCAGTTAGAATCATCATACCTGAATCCACTCATTGTGCTGCTAAGGGCCTGATGACATAGATTTCATTGCTGAGTGATATTGCTTTGTAAGTAAATACCACAACTTCTTTATCCATTTTTCACTTTCTGCGATGTTGAACTTGTACTGTAAACGAGGTTCTTGTAAACAGAGGCGTCCCAAACTTTGGGGTGGCTGTGTCTTTTTGATTTTAATTTCCCTAAGCTATAGGACCATAAGTGGCAGTGCCCTAGGCTCTGTTGCTTTGTTTTTTAGATGTTTCAGGAAACACCATACACTTCTCCCGAGTGTCTGTTGGCAATTTACATCCCGCCCATCAGCATAACAAGGCTCCCAGTTCTCCATGGCCTGTCCTGCCTTTCTGGATTTTACACTTTTTTCAGATGGCCCTTTTGACCGGGGGGAAGTGAGACTTCATTGTAGTGCAGATTTCCTTTGCAAGCTTGCTTGGTTGGCCAAAAAGGGCGTATGCGTTTTTTCCTGAATATATTCAGGAAAAAACGCATACGCCCTTTTTGGCCAAGTGCATCATTGTGGACGTTCTGCCTCTTTTCCTATGCTTTCAATGCAATTCCAGTCTACCTCCTGAAATCGGTTTCCTGCAATTCTGCCCCGCTTTCAAGTCCTCTTGGCAGCCTTACTTCAGTCTATTTTTGGACGATAGCTGTCATTTATAACTCTGCAGGTTTGTGAATTACAGTGCCCCTGAGCTCCTTTCTTCAACTCGCTTTCTTGTGACCTGGCCGCAACACCGCAGGATGGCTTCAGGCCCTAATCTGGTTCCGGCCCGGCATGCTGAGCCTTTGGTTAATTCCTCTTCCTGGTGGGAAATGAGAGTTAAATTTGCCCGTCCAGAAACCTCCAGCTAGCCTCTCATTGGTTCTCGCTATTCCTGTTCATCTTCCGCAGAAATTGCAAACTGGGCCAAACAGGAGGTTAAAGGGACTGACTCTCCAAGTGGGGAGAGTGTAAGTAAAGCGTCTGGAATGTTGCACCCGAGTACCAGGGGAGGAAAACTGAGACATATTTGAACACGTCTCCCGATCACATGGTTGATCATACTCTAGGTTCCACATGCATGTTTTATCTGAAGGAAGAATACCTAAAACCTGGGTAGTTGAAACCCGTGGAATGGGTACCATGCAATATGACTTCAAAGGGTCTTCATTTGCTCACCGAACCTCTCCAATCCTATCACTGCTGCGTTTATGCCCCTGTACACATGCTTGATTCTCTTTTGGAGACATAGCAATCCATAGGTTTTACGATACTTACTAGTCAGGTACATTCTTAGGCGTTTACTATGCGGTGTTGAGTCCATTTCGTTGAGCAAGGAGTAGCTCTTGTCTATTCCATATTTGACTTAAGGAACTTTATCTGTGCTCATTTCAATCTCTGGTTTTATGCAGCACCCCAACTCACCTTTACCCTTAAGCAAGCATAAGTTGGTTTTCTAAATTTGAGACCCTGTTCTGTTCTGTAATTCAGTTCCTGTGTAGCCAAGTTTCCATTCCGTGTATTACTGATATCTTATGATGTTTCTTTTTCTGTGTGACTTATTTCAGTTAGAATCATCATACCTGAATCCACTCATTGTGCTGCTAAGGGCCTGATGACACAGATTTCATTGCTGAGTGATATTGCTTTGTAAGTAAATACCACAACTTCTTTATCCATTTTTCACTTTCTGCGATGTTGAACTTGTACTGTAAACGAGGTTCTTGTAAACAGAGCCGTTCCAAACTTTGGGGTGGCTGTGTCTTTTTGATTTTAATTTCCCTAAGCTATAGGACCATAAGTGGAAGTGCCCTAGGTTCTGTTGCTTTGTTTTTTAGATGTTTCAGGAAACACCATACACTTCTCCCGAGTGGTTGTTGGCAATTTACATCCCGCCCATCAGCATAACAAGGCTCCCAGTTCTCCATGGCCTGCCCTGCCTTTCTGGATTTTACACTTTTTTCAGATGGCCCTTTTGACCGGGGGGAAGTGAGACTTCATTGTAGTGCAGATTTCCTTTGCAAGCTTGCTTGGTTGGCCAAAAAGGGCGTATGCGTTTTTTCCTGAATATATTCAGGAAAAAACGCATACGCCCTTTTTGGCCAAGTGCATCATTGTGGACGTTCTGCCTCTTTTCCCATGCTTTCAATGCAATTCCAGTCTACCTCCTGAAATCGGTTTCCTGCAATTCTGCCCCGCTTTCAAGTCCTCTTGGCAGCCTTACTTCAGTCTATTTTTGGACGATAGCTGTCATTTATAACTGCAGGTTTGTGAATTACAGTGCCCCTGAGCTCCTTTCTTCAACTCGCTTTCTTTTGAGCTGGCCGCAACACCGCAGCATGGCTTCAGGCCCTAATCTGGTTCCGGTACGGCACGCTGAGCCTTTTGTTATTTCCTCTTCCTGGTGGGAAATGAGAGTTAAATTTGCCCGTCCAGACACCTCCAGCTAGCCTCTCATTGGTTCTCGCTATTCCTGTTCATCTTCCGCAGAAATTGCAAACTGGGCCAAACAGGAGGTTAAAGGCGCTGACTCTCCAAGTGGGGAGAGTGTTAGTAAAGCGTCTGGAATGTTGCACCCGAGTACCAGGGGAGGAAAACTGAGACATATTTGAACACGTCTCCCGTTCACATGGTTGATCATACTTGGGTTCCACATACATGTTTTAGCTGAAGGAAGAATACCTTAAACCTGGAGAGTTGAGACCCGTGTAATGGGTAGCATGCAATATGACTTCAAAGGGTCTTCATTTGCTCACCGAACCTCTCCAATCCTATCACTGCTGCGTTTATGCCCCTGTACACATGCTTGATTCTCTTTTGGAGACATAGCAATCCATAGGTTTTACGATACTTACTAGTCAGGTACATTCTTAGGCGTTTAATATGCGGTGTTGAGTCCATTTCGTTGAGCAAGGAGTAGCTCTTGTCTATTCCATATTTGGCTTAAGGAACTTTATCTGTGCTCATTTCAATCTCTGGTTTTATGCAGCACCCCAACTCACCTTTACCCTTAAGCAAGCATAAGTTGGTTTTCTAAATTTGAGACCCTGTTCTGTTCTGTAATTCAGTTCCTGTGTAGCCAAGTTTACATTCCGTGTATTACTGATATCTTATGATGTTTCTTTTTCTGTGTGACTTATTTCAGTTAGAATCATCATACCTGAATCCACTCATTGTGCTGCTAAGGGCCTGATGACATAGATTTCATTGCTGAGTGATATTGCTTTGTAAGTAAATACCACAACTTCTTTATCCATTTTTCACTTTCTGCGATGTTGAACTTGTACTGTAAACGAGGTTCTTGTAAACAGAGGCGTCCCAAACTTTGGGGTGGCTGTGTCTTTTTGATTTTAATTTCCCTAAGCTATAGGACCATAAGTGGAAGTGCCCTAGGCTCTGTTGCTTTGTTTTTTAGATGTTTCAGGAAACACCATACACTTCTCCCGAGTGTCTGTTGGCAATTTACATCCCGCCCATCAGCATAACAAGGCTCCCAGTTCTCCATGGCCTGTCCTGCCTTTCTGGATTTTACACTTTTTTCAGATGGCCCTTTTGACCGGGGGGAAGTGAGACTTCATTGTAGTGCAGATTTCCTTTGCAAGCTTGCTTGGTTGGCCAAAAAGGGCGTATGCGTTTTTTCCTGAATATATTCAGGAAAAAACGCATACGCCCTTTTTGGCCAAGTGCATCATTGTGGACGTTCTGCCTCTTTTCCTATGCTTTCAATGCAATTCCAGTCTACCTCCTGAAATCGGTTTCCTGCAATTCTGCCCCGCTTTCAAGTCCTCTTGGCAGCCTTACTTCAGTCTATTTTTGGACGATAGCTGTCATTTATAACTCTGCAGGTTTGTGAATTACAGTGCCCCTGAGCTCCTTTCTTCAACTCGCTTTCTTGTGACCTGGCCGCAACACCGCAGGATGGCTTCAGGCCCTAATCTGGTTCCGGCCCGGCATGCTGAGCCTTTGGTTAATTCCTCTTCCTGGTGGGAAATGAGAGTTAAATTTGCCCGTCCAGACACCTCCAGCTAGCCTCTCATTGGTTCTCGCTATTCCTGTTCATCTTCCGCAGAAATTGCAAACTGGGCCAAACAGGAGGTTAAAGGGACTGACTCTCCAAGTGGGGAGAGTGTAAGTAAAGCGTCTGGAATGTTGCACCCGAGTACCAGGGGAGGAAAACTGAGACATATTTGAACACGTCTCCCGATCACATGGTTGATCATACTCTAGGTTCCACATGCATGTTTTATCTGAAGGAAGAATACCTAAAACCTGGGTAGTTGAAACCCGTGGAATGGGTACCATGCAATATGACTTCAAAGGGTCTTCATTTGCTCACCGAACCTCTCCAATCCTATCACTGCTGCGTTTATGCCCCTGTACACATGCTTGATTCTCTTTTGCAGACATAGCAATCCATAGGTTTTACGATACTTACTAGTCAGGTACATTCTTAGGCGTTTACTATGCGGTGTTGAGTCCATTTCGTTGAGCAAGGAGTAGCTCTTGTCTATTCCATATTTGACTTAAGGAACTTTATCTGTGCTCATTTCAATCTCTGGTTTTATGCAGCACCCCAACTCACCTTTACCCTTAAGCAAGCATAAGTTGGTTTTCTAAATTTGAGACCCTGTTCTGTTCTGTAATTCAGTTCCTGTGTAGCCAAGTTTCCATTCCGTGTATTACTGATATCTTATGATGTTTCTTTTTCTGTGTGACTTATTTCAGTTAGAATCATCATACCTGAATCCACTCATTGTGCTGCTAAGGGCCTGATGACACAGATTTCATTGCTGAGTGATATTGCTTTGTAAGTAAATACCACAACTTCTTTATCCATTTTTCACTTTCTGCGATGTTGAACTTGTACTGTAAACGAGGTTCTTGTAAACAGAGCCGTTCCAAACTTTGGGGTGGCTGTGTCTTTTTGATTTTAATTTCCCTAAGCTATAGGACCATAAGTGGAAGTGCCCTAGGTTCTGTTGCTTTGTTTTTTAGATGTTTCAGGAAACACCATACACTTCTCCCGAGTGGTTGTTGGCAATTTACATCCCGCCCATCAGCATAACAAGGCTCCCAGTTCTCCATGGCCTGCCCTGCCTTTCTGGATTTTACACTTTTTTCAGATGGCCCTTTTGACCGGGGGGAAGTGAGACTTCATTGTAGTGCAGATTTCCTTTGCAAGCTTGCTTGGTTGGCCAAAAAGGGCGTATGCGTTTTTTCCTGAATATATTCAGGAAAAAACGCATACGCCCTTTTTGGCCAAGTGCATCATTGTGGACGTTCTGCCTCTTTTCCCATGCTTTCAATGCAATTCCAGTCTACCTCCTGAAATCGGTTTCCTGCAATTCTGCCCCGCTTTCAAGTCCTCTTGGCAGCCTTACTTCAGTCTATTTTTGGACGATAGCTGTCATTTATAACTCTGCAGGTTTGTGAATTACAGTGCCCCTGAGCTCCTTTCTTCAACTCGCTTTCTTTTGAGCTGGCCGCAACACCGCAGCATGGCTTCAGGCCCTAATCTGGTTCCGGTACGGCACGCTGAGCCTTTTGTTATTTCCTCTTCCTGGTGGGAAATGAGAGTTAAATTTGCCCGTCCAGACACCTCCAGCTAGCCTCTCATTGGTTCTCGCTATTCCTGTTCATCTTCCGCAGAAATTGCAAACTGGGCCAAACAGGAGGTTAAAGGCGCTGACTCTCCAAGTGGGGAGAGTGTTAGTAAAGCGTCTGGAATGTTGCACCCGAGTACCAGGGGAGGAAAACTGAGACATATTTGAACACGTCTCCCGTTCACATGGTTGATCATACTTGGGTTCCACATACATGTTTTAGCTGAAGGAAGAATACCTTAAACCTGGAGAGTTGAGACCCGTGTAATGGGTAGCATGCAATATGACTTCAAAGGGTCTTCATTTGCTCACCGAACCTCTCCAATCCTATCACTGCTGCGTTTATGCCCCTGTACACATGCTTGATTCTCTTTTGGAGACATAGCAATCCATAGGTTTTACGATACTTACTAGTCAGGTACATTCTTAGGCGTTTAATATGCGGTGTTGAGTCCATTTCGTTGAGCAAGGAGTAGCTCTTGTCTATTCCATATTTGGCTTAAGGAACTTTATCTGTGCTCATTTCAATCTCTGGTTTTATGCAGCACCCCAACTCACCTTTACCCTTAAGCAAGCATAAGTTGGTTTTCTAAATTTGAGACCCTGTTCTGTTCTGTAATTCAGTTCCTGTGTAGCCAAGTTTACATTCCGTGTATTACTGATATCTTATGATGTTTCTTTTTCTGTGTGACTTATTTCAGTTAGAATCATCATACCTGAATCCACTCATTGTGCTGCTAAGGGCCTGATGACATAGATTTCATTGCTGAGTGATATTGCTTTGTAAGTAAATACCACAACTTCTTTATCCATTTTTCACTTTCTGCGATGTTGAACTTGTACTGTAAACGAGGTTCTTGTAAACAGAGGCGTCCCAAACTTTGGGGTGGCTGTGTCTTTTTGATTTTAATTTCCCTAAGCTATAGGACCATAAGTGGCAGTGCCCTAGGCTCTGTTGCTTTGTTTTTTAGATGTTTCAGGAAACACCATACACTTCTCCCGAGTGTCTGTTGGCAATTTACATCCCGCCCATCAGCATAACAAGGCTCCCAGTTCTCCATGGCCTGTCCTGCCTTTCTGGATTTTACACTTTTTTCAGATGGCCCTTTTGACCGGGGGGAAGTGAGACTTCATTGTAGTGCAGATTTCCTTTGCAAGCTTGCTTGGTTGGCCAAAAAGGGCGTATGCGTTTTTTCCTGAATATATTCAGGAAAAAACGCATACGCCCTTTTTGGCCAAGTGCATCATTGTGGACGTTCTGCCTCTTTTCCTATGCTTTCAATGCAATTCCAGTCTACCTCCTGAAATCGGTTTCCTGCAATTCTGCCCCGCTTTCAAGTCCTCTTGGCAGCCTTACTTCAGTCTATTTTTGGACGATAGCTGTCATTTATAACTCTGCAGGTTTGTGAATTACAGTGCCCCTGAGCTCCTTTCTTCAACTCGCTTTCTTGTGACCTGGCCGCAACACCGCAGGATGGCTTCAGGCCCTAATCTGGTTCCGGCCCGGCATGCTGAGCCTTTGGTTAATTCCTCTTCCTGGTGGGAAATGAGAGTTAAATTTGCCCGTCCAGACACCTCCAGCTAGCCTCTCATTGGTTCTCGCTATTCCTGTTCATCTTCCGCAGAAATTGCAAACTGGGCCAAACAGGAGGTTAAAGGGACTGACTCTCCAAGTGGGGAGAGTGTAAGTAAAGCGTCTGGAATGTTGCACCCGAGTACCAGGGGAGGAAAACTGAGACATATTTGAACACGTCTCCCGATCACATGGTTGATCATACTCTAGGTTCC
The DNA here is from genome assembly GCF_949987515.2 of Delphinus delphis. NCBI lineage: Eukaryota > Metazoa > Chordata > Mammalia > Artiodactyla > Delphinidae > Delphinus > Delphinus delphis. The sequence continues at coordinate 111,297 of NC_082685.1, read as the reverse complement.
ACATGCATGTTTTATCTGAAGGAAGAATACCTAAAACCTGGGTAGTTGAAACCCGTGGAATGGGTACCATGCAATATGACTTCAAAGGGTCTTCATTTGCTCACCGAACCTCTCCAATCCTATCACTGCTGCGTTTATGCCCCTGTACACATGCTTGATTCTCTTTTGCAGACATAGCAATCCATAGGTTTTACGATACTTACTAGTCAGGTACATTCTTAGGCGTTTACTATGCGGTGTTGAGTCCATTTCGTTGAGCAAGGAGTAGCTCTTGTCTATTCCATATTTGACTTAAGGAACTTTATCTGTGCTCATTTCAATCTCTGGTTTTATGCAGCACCCCAACTCACCTTTACCCTTAAGCAAGCATAACTTGGTTTTCTAAATTTGAGACCCTGTTCTGTTCTGTAATTCAGTTCCTGTGTAGCCAAGTTTCCATTCCGTGTATTACTGATATCTTATGATGTTTCTTTTTCTGTGTGACTTATTTCAGTTAGAATCATCATACCTGAATCCACTCATTGTGCTGCTAAGGGCCTGATGACACAGATTTCATTGCTGAGTGATATTGCTTTGTAAGTAAATACCACAACTTCTTTATCCATTTTTCACTTTCTGCAATGTTGAACTTGTACTGTAAACGAGGTTCTTGTAAACAGAGCCGTTCCAAACTTTGGGGTGGCTGTGTCTTTTTGATTTTAATTTCCCTAAGCTATAGGACCATAAGTGGAAGTGCCCTAGGTTCTGTTGCTTTGTTTTTTAGATGTTTCAGGAAACACCATACACTTCTCCCGAGTGGTTGTTGGCAATTTACATCCCGCCCATCAGCATAACAAGGCTCCCAGTTCTCCATGGCCTGCCCTGCCTTTCTGGATTTTACACTTTTTTCAGATGGCCCTTTTGACCGGGGGGAAGTGAGACTTCATTGTAGTGCAGATTTCCTTTGCAAGCTTGCTTGGTTGGCCAAAAAGGGCGTATGCGTTTTTTCCTGAATATATTCAGGAAAAAACGCATACGCCCTTTTTGGCCAAGTGCATCATTGTGGACGTTCTGCCTCTTTTCCCATGCTTTCAATGCAATTCCAGTCTACCTCCTGAAATCGGTTTCCTGCAATTCTGCCCCGCTTTCAAGTCCTCTTGGCAGCCTTACTTCAGTCTATTTTTGGACGATAGCTGTCATTTATAACTCTGCAGGTTTGTGAATTACAGTGCCCCTGAGCTCCTTTCTTCAACTCGCTTTCTTTTGAGCTGGCCGCAACACCGCAGCATGGCTTCAGGCCCTAATCTGGTTCCGGTACGGCACGCTGAGCCTTTTGTTATTTCCTCTTCCTGGTGGGAAATGAGAGTTAAATTTGCCCGTCCAGACACCTCCAGCTAGCCTCTCATTGGTTCTCGCTATTCCTGTTCATCTTCCGCAGAAATTGCAAACTGGGCCAAACAGGAGGTTAAAGGCGCTGACTCTCCAAGTGGGGAGAGTGTTAGTAAAGCGTCTGGAATGTTGCACCCGAGTACCAGGGGAGGAAAACTGAGACATATTTGAACACGTCTCCCGTTCACATGGTTGATCATACTTGGGTTCCACATACATGTTTTAGCTGAAGGAAGAATACCTTAAACCTGGAGAGTTGAGACCCGTGTAATGGGTAGCATGCAATATGACTTCAAAGGGTCTTCATTTGCTCACCGAACCTCTCCAATCCTATCACTGCTGCGTTTATGCCCCTGTACACATGCTTGATTCTCTTTTGGAGACATAGCAATCCATAGGTTTTACGATACTTACTAGTCAGGTACATTCTTAGGCGTTTAATATGCGGTGTTGAGTCCATTTCGTTGAGCAAGGAGTAGCTCTTGTCTATTCCATATTTGGCTTAAGGAACTTTATCTGTGCTCATTTCAATCTCTGGTTTTATGCAGCACCCCAACTCACCTTTACCCTTAAGCAAGCATAAGTTGGTTTTCTAAATTTGAGACCCTGTTCTGTTCTGTAATTCAGTTCCTGTGTAGCCAAGTTTACATTCCGTGTATTACTGATATCTTATGATGTTTCTTTTTCTGTGTGACTTATTTCAGTTAGAATCATCATACCTGAATCCACTCATTGTGCTGCTAAGGGCCTGATGACACAGATTTCATTGCTGAGTGATATTGCTTTGTAAGTAAATACCACAACTTCTTTATCCATTTTTCACTTTCTGCGATGTTGAACTTGTACTGTAAACGAGGTTCTTGTAAACAGAGCCGTTCCAAACTTTGGGGTGGCTGTGTCTTTTTGATTTTAATTTCCCTAAGCTATAGGACCATAAGTGGAAGTGCCCTAGGTTCTGTTGCTTTGTTTTTTAGATGTTTCAGGAAACACCATACACTTCTCCCGAGTGGTTGTTGGCAATTTACATCCCGCCCATCAGCATAACAAGGCTCCCAGTTCTCCATGGCCTGCCCTGCCTTTCTGGATTTTACACTTTTTTCAGATGGCCCTTTTGACCGGGGGGAAGTGAGACTTCATTGTAGTGCAGATTTCCTTTGCAAGCTTGCTTGGTTGGCCAAAAAGGGCGTATGCGTTTTTTCCTGAATATATTCAGGAAAAAACGCATACGCCCTTTTTGGCCAAGTGCATCATTGTGGACGTTCTGCCTCTTTTCCCATGCTTTCAATGCAATTCCAGTCTACCTCCTGAAATCGGTTTCCTGCAATTCTGCCCCGCTTTCAAGTCCTCTTGGCAGCCTTACTTCAGTCTATTTTTGGACGATAGCTGTCATTTATAACTCTGCAGGTTTGTGAATTACAGTGCCCCTGAGCTCCTTTCTTCAACTCGCTTTCTTTTGAGCTGGCCGCAACACCGCAGCATGGCTTCAGGCCCTAATCTGGTTCCGGTACGGCACGCTGAGCCTTTTGTTATTTCCTCTTCCTGGTGGGAAATGAGAGTTAAATTTGCCCGTCCAGACACCTCCAGCTAGCCTCTCATTGGTTCTCGCTATTCCTGTTCATCTTCCGCAGAAATTGCAAACTGGGCCAAACAGGAGGTTAAAGGCGCTGACTCTCCAAGTGGGGAGAGTGTTAGTAAAGCGTCTGGAATGTTGCACCCGAGTACCAGGGGAGGAAAACTGAGACATATTTGAACACGTCTCCCGTTCACATGGTTGATCATACTTGGGTTCCACATACATGTTTTAGCTGAAGGAAGAATACCTTAAACCTGGAGAGTTGAGACCCGTGTAATGGGTAGCATGCAATATGACTTCAAAGGGTCTTCATTTGCTCACCGAACCTCTCCAATCCTATCACTGCTGCGTTTATGCCCCTGTACACATGCTTGATTCTCTTTTGGAGACATAGCAATCCATAGGTTTTACGATACTTACTAGTCAGGTACATTCTTAGGCGTTTAATATGCGGTGTTGAGTCCATTTCGTTGAGCAAGGAGTAGCTCTTGTCTATTCCATATTTGACTTAAGGAACTTTATCTGTGCTCATTTCAATCTCTGGTTTTATGCAGCACCCCAACTCACCTTTACCCTTAAGCAAGCATAAGTTGGTTTTCTAAATTTGAGACCCTGTTCTGTTCTGTAATTCAGTTCCTGTGTAGCCAAGTTTACATTCCGTGTATTACTGATATCTTATGATGTTTCTTTTTCTGTGTGACTTATTTCAGTTAGAATCATCATACCTGAATCCACTCATTGTGATGCTAGGGGCCTGATGACATAGATTTCATTGCTGAGTGATATTGCTTTGTAAGTAAATACCACAACTTCTTTATCCATTTTTCACTTTCTGCGATGTTGAACTTGTACTGTAAACGAGGTTCTTGTAAACAGAGGCGTCCCAAACTTTGGGGTGGCTGTGTCTTTTTGATTTTAATTTCCCTAAGCTATAGGACCATAAGTGGCAGTGCCCTAGGCTCTGTTGCTTTGTTTTTTAGATGTTTCAGGAAACACCATACACTTCTCCCGAGTGTCTGTTGGCAATTTACATCCCGCCCATCAGCATAACAAGGCTCCCAGTTCTCCATGGCCTGTCCTGCCTTTCTGGATTTTACACTTTTTTCAGATGGCCCTTTTGACCGGGGGGAAGTGAGACTTCATTGTAGTGCAGATTTCCTTTGCAAGCTTGCTTGGTTGGCCAAAAAGGGCGTATGCGTTTTTTCCTGAATATATTCAGGAAAAAACGCATACGCCCTTTTTGGCCAAGTGCATCATTGTGGACGTTCTGCCTCTTTTCCTATGCTTTCAATGCAATTCCAGTCTACCTCCTGAAATCGGTTTCCTGCAATTCTGCCCCGCTTTCAAGTCCTCTTGGCAGCCTTACTTCAGTCTATTTTTGGACGATAGCTGTCATTTATAACTCTGCAGGTTTGTGAATTACAGTGCCCCTGAGCTCCTTTCTTCAACTCGCTTTCTTGTGACCTGGCCACAACACCGCAGGATGGCTTCAGGCCCTAATCTGGTTCCGGCCCGGCATGCTGAGCCTTTGGTTAATTCCTCTTCCTGGTGGGAAATGAGAGTTAAATTTGCCCGTCCAGACACCTCCAGCTAGCCTCTCATTGGTTCTCGCTATTCCTGTTCATCTTCCGCAGAAATTGCAAACTGGGCCAAACAGGAGGTTAAAGGCGCTGACTCTCCAAGTGGGGAGAGTGTTAGTAAAGCGTCTGGAATGTTGCACCCGAGTACCAGGGGAGGAAAACTGAGACATATTTGAACACGTCTCCCGATCACATGGTTGATCATACTCTAGGTTCCACATGCATGTTTTAGCTGAAGGAAGAATACCTTAAACCTGGATAGTTGAAACCCTTGGAATGGGTACCATGCAATATGACTACAAAGGGTCTTCATTTGCTCACCGAACCTCTCCAATCCTATCACTGCTGCGTTTATGCCCCTGTACACATGCTTGATTCTCTTTCGGAGACATAGCAATCCATAGGTTTTAAGATACTTACTAGTCAGGTACATTCTTAGGCGTTTAATATGGGGTGTTGAGTCCATTTCGTTGAGCAAGGAGTAGCTCTTGTCTATTCCATATTTGGCTTAAGGAACTTTATCTGTGCTCATTTCAATCTCTGGTTTTATGCAGCACCCCAACTCACCTTTACCCTTAAGCAAGAATAAGTTGGTTTTCTAAATTTGAGACCCTGTTCTGTTCTGTAATTCAGTTCCTGTGTAGCCAAGTTTACATTCCATGTATTACTGATATCTTATGATGTTTCTTTTTCTGTGTGACTTATTTCAGTTAGAATCATCATACCTGAATCCACTCATTGTGCTGCTAAGGGCCTGATGACACAGATTTCATTGCTGAGTGATATTGCTTTGTAAGTAAATACCACAACTTCTTTATCCATTTTTCACTTTCTGCGATGTTGAACTTGTACTGTAAACGAGGTTCTTGTAAACAGAGCCGTTCCAAACTTTGAGGTGGCTGTGTCTTTTTGATTTTAATTTCCCTAAGCTATAGGACCATAAGTGGCAGTGCCCTAGGCTCTGTTGCTTTGTTTTTTAGATGTTTCAGGAAACACCATACACTTCTCCCAAGTGTCTGTTGGCAATTTACATCCCGCCCATCAGCATAACAAGGCTCCCAGTTCTCAATGGCCTGTTGTCTTTCTGGATTTTACACTTTTTTCAGATGGCCCTTTTGGCCGGGGGGAAGTGAGACTTCATTGTAGTGCAGATTTCCTTTGCAAGCTTGCTTGGTTGGCCAAAAAGGGCGTATGCGTTTTTTCCTGAATATATTCAGGAGAAAACGCATACGCCCTTTTTGGCCAAGTGCATCATTGTGGACGTTCTGCCTCTTTTCCTATGCTTTCAATGCAATTCCAGTCTACCTCCTGAAATCGGTTTCCTGCAATTCTGCCCCGCTTTCAAGTCCTCTTTGCAGCCTTACTTCAGTCTATTTTTGGACGATAGCTGTCATTTATAACTCTGCAGGTTTGTGAATTACAGTGCCCCTGAGCTCCTTTCTTCAACTCGCTTTCTTGTGACCTGGCCGCAACACCGCAGGATGGCTTCAGGCCCTAATCTGGTTCCGGCCCGGCATGCTGAGCCTTTGGTTAATTCCTCTTCCTGGTGGGAAATGAGAGTTAAATTTGCCCGTCCAGACACCTCCAGCTAGCCTCTCATTGGTTCTCGCTATTCCTGTTCATCTTCTGCAGAAATTGCAAACTGGGCCAAACAGGAGGTTAAAGGGACTGACTCTCCAAGTGGGGAGAGTGTTAGTAAAGCATCTGGAATGTTGCACCCGAGTACCAGGGGAGGAAAACTGAGACATATTTGAACACGTCTCCCGATCACATGGTTGATCATACTCTAGGTTCCACATGCATGTTTTAGCTGAAGGAAGAATACCTTAAACCTCTGTAGTTGAAACCTGTGGAATGGGTACCATGCAATATGACTTCAAAGGGTCTTCATTTGCTCACCGCACCTCTCCAATCCTATCACTGCTGCGTTTATGCCCCTGTACACATGCTTGATTCTCTTTCGGAGACATAGCAATCCATAGGTTTTAAGATACTTACTAGTCAGGTACATTCTTAGGCGTTTAATATGTGGTGTTGAGTCCATTTCGTTGAGCAAGGAGTAGCTCTTGTCTATTCCATATTTGGCTTAAGGAACTTTATCTGTGCTCATTTTAATCTCTGGTTTTATGCAGCACCCGAACTCACCGTTACTCTTAAGCAAGCATAAGTTGGTTTTCTAAATTTGAGACCCTGTTCTGTTCTGTAATTCAGTTCCTGTGTAGCCAAGTTTCCATTCCGTGTATTACTGATATCTTATGATGTTTCTTTTTCTGTGTGACTTATTTCAGTTAGAATCATCATACCTGAATCCACTCATTGTGCTGCTAAGGGCCTGATGACACAGATTTCATTGCTGAGTGATATTGCTTTGTAAGTAAATACCACAACTTCTTTATCCATTTTTCACTTTCTGCGATGTTGAACTTGTACTGTAAACGAGGTTCTTGTAAACAGAGGCGTCCCAAACTTTGGGGTGGCTGTGTCTTTTTGATTTTAATTTCCCTAAGCTATAGGACCATAAGTGGCAGTGCCCTAGGCTCTGTTGCTTTGTTTTTTAGATGTTTCAGGAAACACCATACACTTCTCCCGAGTGTCTGTTGGCAATTTACATCCCGCCCATCAGCATAACAAGGCTCCCAGTTCTCCATGGCCTGTCCTGCCTTTCTGGATTTTACACTTTTTTCAGATGGCCCTTTTGACCGGGGGGAAGTGAGACTTCATTGTAGTGCAGATTTCCTTTGCAAGCTTGCTTGGTTGGCCAAAACGGGCGTATGCGTTTTTTCCTGAATATATTCAGGAAAAAACGCATACGCCCTTTTTGGCCAAGTGCATCATTGTGGACGTTCTGCCTCTTTTCCTATGCTTTCAATGCAATTCCAGTCTACCTCCTGAAATCGGATTCCTGCAATTCTGCCCCGCTTTCAAGTCCTCTTGGCAGCCTTACTTCAGTCTATTTTTGGACGATAGCTGTCATTTATAACTCTGCAGGTTTGTGAATTACAGTGCCCCTGAGCTCCTTTCTTCAACTCGCTTTCTTTTGAGCTGGCCGCAACACCGCAGGATGGCTTCAGGCCCTAATCTGGTTCCGGCACGGCACGCTGAGCCTTTGGTTAATTCCTCTTCCTGGTGGGAAATGAGAGTTAAATTTGCCCGTCCAGACACCTCCAGCTAGCCTCTCATTGGTTCTCGCTATTCCTGTTCATCTTCCGCAGAAATTGCAAACTGGGCCAAACAGGAGGTTAAAGGGACTGACTCTCCAAGTCGGGAGAGTGTTAGTAAAGCGTCTGGAATGTTGCACCCGAGTACCAGGGGAGGAAAACTGAGACATATTTGAACACGTCTCCCGATCACATGGTTGATCATACTCTGGGTTCCACATGCATGTTTTAGCTGAAGGAAGAATACCTAAAACCTGGGTAGTTGAAACCCGTGGAATCAGTACCATGCAATATGACTTCAAAGGGTCTTCATTTGCTCACCGAACCTCTCCAATCCTATCACTGCTGCGTTTATGCCCCTGTACACATGCTTGATTCTCTTTCGGAGACATAGCAATCCATAGGTTTTAAGATACTTACTAGTCAGGTACATTCTTAGGCGTTTAATATGCGGTGTTGAGTCCATTTCGTTGAGCAAGGAGTAGCTCTTGTCTATTCCATATTTGGCTTAAGGAACTTTACCTGTGCTCATTTCAATCTCTGGTTTTATGCAGCAACCCAACTCACCTTTCCCCTTAAGCAAGCATAAATTGGTTTTCTAAATTTGAGAACCTGTTCTGTTTTGGAATTCAGTTCCTGTGTAGCCAAGTTTACATTCCGTGTATTAGTGATATCTTATGATGTTTCTTTTTCTGTGTGACTTATTTCAGTTAGAATCATCGTACCTGAATCTACTCATTATGCTGCTACGGGCCTGATGACATAGATTTCATTGCTGAGTGATACTGCATTGTACGTAAGTACCACAAGTTCTTTATCCATTTTTCACTTTCTGCGATGTTGAACTTGTACTGTAAACGAGGTTCTTGTAAACAGAGCCGTTCCAAACATTGGGGTGGCTGTGTCTTTTTGATTTTAATTACCCTAAGCTATAGGACCATAAGTGGAAGTGCCCTAGGCTCTGTTGCTTTGTTTTTTAGATGTTTCAGGAAACACCATACACTTCTCCCAAGTGTCTGTTGGCAATTTACATCCCGCCCATCAGCATAACAAGGCTCCCAATTCTCAATGGCCTGTTGCCTTTCTGGTTTTTACACTTTTTTCAGATGGCCCTTTTGACCGGGGGGAAGTGAGACTTCATTGTAGTGCAGATTTCCTTTGCAAGCTTGCTTGGTTGGCCAAAAAGGGCGTATGCGTTTTTTCCTGAATATATTCAGGAAAAAACGCATACGCCCTTTTTGGCCAAGTGCATCATTGTGGACGTTCTGCCTCTTTTCCTATGCTTTCAATGCAATTCCAGTCTACCTCCTGAAATCGGTTTCCTGCAATTCTGCCCCACTTTCAAGTCCTCTTGGCAGCCTTACTTCAGTCTATTTTTGGACGATAGCTGTCATTTATAACTCTGCAGGTTTGTGAATTACAGTGCCCCTGAGCTCCTTTCTTCAACTCGCTTTCTTTTGAGCTGGCCGAAACTCCGCAGCATGGCTTCAGGCCCTAATCTGGTTCCGGCACGGCACGCTGAGCCTTTGGTTAATTCCTCTTCCTGGTGGGAAATGAGAGTTAAATTTGCCCGTCCAGACACCTCCAGCTAGTCTCTCATTGGTTCTCGCTATTCCTGTTCATCTTCCGCAGAAATTGCAAACTGGGCCAAACAGGAGGTTAAAGGGACTGACTCTCCAAGTCGGGAGAGTGTTAGTAAAGCGTCTGGAATGTTGCACCCGAGTACCAGGGTACGAAAACTGAGACATATTTGAACACGTCTCCCGATCACATGGTTGATCATACTCTAGGTTCCACATGCATGTTTTAGCTGAAGGAAGAATACCTTAAACCTGGGTAGTTGAAACCCGTGGAATGGGTACCATGCAATATGACTTCAAAGGGTCTTCATTTGCTCACCGAACCTCTCCAATCCTATCACTGCTGCGTTTATGCCCCTGTACACATGCTTGATTCTCTTTCGGAGACATAGCAATCCATAGGTTTTAAGATACTTACTAGTCAGGAACATTCTTAGGCGTTTAATATGGGGTGTTGAGTCCATTTCGTTGAGCAAGGAGTAGCTCTTGTCTATTCCATATTTGGCTTAAGGAACTTTATCTGTGCTCATTTCAATCTCTGGTTTTATGCAGCACCCCAACTCACCTTTACCCTTAAGCAAGAATAAGTTGGTTTTCTAAATTTGAGACCCTGTTCTGTTCTGTAATTCAGTTCCTGTGTAGCCAAGTTTACATTCCGTGTATTACTGATATCTTATGATGTTTCTTTTTCTGTGTGACTTATTTCAGTTAGAATCATCATACCTGAAACCACTCATTGTGCTGCTAAGGGCCTGATGACACAGATTTCATTGCTGAGTGATATTGCTTTGTAAGTAAATACCACAACTTCTTTATCCATTTTTCACTTTCTGCGATGTTGAACTTGTACTGTAAATGAGGTTCTTGTAAACAGAGCCGTTCCAAACTTTGGGGTGGCTGTGTCTTTTTGATTTTAATTTCCCTAAGCTATAGGACCATAAGTGGAAGTGCCCTAGGTTCTGTTGCTTTGTTTTTTAGATGTTTCAGGAAACACCATACACTTCTCCCGAGTGGTTTTTGGCAATTTACATCCCGCCCATCAGCATAACAAGGCTCCCAGTTCTCCATGGCCTGTCCTGCCTTTCTGGATTTTACACTTTTTTCAGATGGCCCTTTTGACCGGGGGGAAGTGAGACTTCATTGTAGTGGAGATTTCCTTTGCAAGCTTGCTTGGTTGGCCAAAAAGGGCGTATGCGTTTTTTCCTGAATATATTCAGGAAAAAACGCATACGCCCTTTTTGGCCAAGTGCATCATTGTGGACGTTCTGCCTCTTTTCCTATGCTTTCAATGCAATTCCAGTCTACCTCCTGAAATCGGTTTCCTGCAATTCTGCCCCGCTTTCAAGTCCTCTTGGCAGCCTTACTTCAGTCTATTTTTGGACGATAGCTGTCATTTATAACTCTGCAGGTTTGTGAATTACAGTGCCCCTGAGCTCCTTTCTTCAACTCGCTTTCTTTTGAGCTGGCCGCAACACCGCAGGATGGCTTCAGGCCCTAATCTGGTTCCGGTACGGCATGCTGAGCCTTTGGTTATTTCCTCTTCCTGGTGGGAAATGAGAGTTAAATTTGCCCGTCCAGACACCTCCAGCTAGCCTCTCATTGGTTCTCGCTATTCCTGTTCAGCTTCCGCAGAAATTGCAAACTGGGCCAAACAGGAGGTTAAAGGCGCTGACTCTCCAAGTGGGGAGAGTGTTAGTAAAGCGTCTGGAATGTTGCACCCGAGTACCAGGGTACGAAAACTGAGACACATTTGAACACGTCTCCCGATCACATGGTTGATCATACTCTAGGTTCCACATGCATGTTTTAACTGAAGGAAGAATACCTTAAACCTGGGTATTTGAAACCCGTGGAATGGGTACCATGCAATATGACTTCAAAGGGTCTTCATTTGCTCACCGAACCTCTCCAATCCTATCACTGCTGCGTTTATGCCCCTGTACACATGCTTGATTCTCTTTCGGAGACATAGCAATCCATAGGTTTTAAGATACTTACTAGTCAGGTACATTCTTAGGCGTTTAATATGCGGTGTTGAGTCCATTTCGTTGAGCAAGGAGTAGCTCTTGTCTATTCCATATTTGGCTTAAGGAACTTTATCTGTGCTCATTTCCATCTCTGGTTTTATGCAGCACCCCAACTCACCTTTCCCCTTAAGCAAGCATAAGTTGGTTTTCTAAATTTGAGACCCTGTTCTGTTCTGTAATTCAGTTCCTGTGTAGCCAAGTTTACATTCCGTGTATTACTGATATCTTATGATGTTTCTTTTTCTGTGTGACTTATTTCAGTTAGAATCATCATACCTGAATCCACTCATTGTGATGCTAAGGGCCTGATGACACAGATTTCATTGCTGAGTGATATTGCTTTGTAAGTAAATACCACAACTTCTTTATCCATTTTTCAATTTCTGCGATGTTGAACTTGTACTGTAAACGAGTTTCTTGTAAACAGAGCTGTTCCAAACTTTGGGGTGGCTGTGTCTTTTTGATTTTAATTTCCCTAAGCTATAGGACCATAAGTGGAAGTGCCCTAGGCTCTGTTGCTTTGTATTTTAGATGTTTCAGGAAACACCATACACTTCTCCCGAGTGGTTGTTGGCAATTTACATCCCGCCCATCAGCATAACAAGGCTCCCAGTTCTCCATGGCCTGTCCTGCCTTTCTGGATTTTACACTTTTTTCAGATGGCCCTTTTGACCGGGGGGAAGTGAGACTTCATTGTAGTGCAGATTTCCTTTGCAAGCTTGCTTGGTTGGCCAAAAAGGGCGTATGCGTTTTTTCCTGAATATATTCAGGAAAAAACGCATACGCCCTTTTTGGCCAAGTGCATCATTGTGGACGTTCTGCCTCTTTTCCTATGCTTTCAATGCAATTCCAGTCTACCTCCTGAAATTGGTTTCCTGCAATTCTGCCCCGCTTTCAAGTCCTCTTGGCAGCCTTACTTCAGTCTATTTTTGGACGATAGCTGTCATTTATAACTCTGCAGGTTTGTGAATTACAGTGCCCCTGAGCTCCTTTCTTCAACTTACTTTCTTGTGAGCTGGCCGCAACACCGCAGGATGGCTTCAGGCCCTAATCTGGTTCCGGCACGGCACGCTGAGCCTTTGGTTAATTCCTCTTCCTGGTGGGAAATGAGAGTTAAATTTGCCCAACCAGACACCTCCAGCTAGTCTCTCATTGGTTCTCGCTATTCCTGTTCATCTTCCGCAGAAATTGCAAACTGGGCCAAACAGGGGGTTAAAGGGACTGACTGTCCAAGTCGGGAGAGTGTTAGTAAAGCGTCTGGAATGTTGCACCCGAGTACCAGGGTACGAAAACTGAGACATATTTGAACACGTCTCCCGATCACATGGTTGATCATACTCTAGGTTCCACATGCATGATTTAGCTGAAGGAAGAATACCTTAAACCTGGGTATTTGAAACCCGTGGAATGGGTACCATGCAATATGACTTCAAAGGGTCTTCATTTGCTCACCGAACCTCTCCAATCCTATCACTGCTGCGTTTATGCCCCTGTACACACGCTTGATTCTCTTTTGGAGACATAGCAATCCATAGGTTTTAAGATACTTACTAGTCAGGTACATTCTTAGGCGTTTAATATGGGGTTTTGAGTCCATTTCGTTGAGCAAGGAGTAGCTCTTGTCTATTCCATATTTGGCTTAAGGAACTTTATCTGTGCTCATTTCAATCTCTGGTTTTATGCAGCACCCCAACTCACCTTTCCCCTTAAGCAAGCATAAGTTGGTTTTCTAAATTTGAGACCCTGTTCTGTTTTGGAATGCAGTTCCTGTGTAGCCAAGTTTACATTCCGTGTATTAGTGATATCTTATGATGTTTCTTTTTCTGTGTGACTTATTTCAGTTAGAATCATCGTACCTGAATCCACTCATTAAGCTGCTACGGGCCTGATGACATAGATTTCATTGCTGAGTGATACTGCATTGTACGTAAGTACCACAAGTTCTTTATCCATTTTTCACTTTCTGTGATATTGAACTTGTACGGTAAACGAGGTTCTTGTAAACGGAGGCGTCCCAAACTTTGGGGTGGCTGTGTCTTTTTGATTTTAATTTCCCTAATCTATAGGACCATAAGTGGAAGTGCCCTAGGCTCTGTTGCTTTGTTTTTTAGATGTTTCAGGAAACACCATACACTTCTCCTGAGTGTCTGTTGGCAATTTACATCCCGCCCATCAGCATAACAAGGCTCCCAGTTCTCCATGGCCTGTCCTGCCTTTCTGGATTTTACAATTTTTTCAGATGGCCCTTTTGGCCAGGGGGAAGTGAGACTTCATTGTAGTGCAGATTTCCTTTGCAAGCTTGCTTGGTTGGCCAAAAAGGGCGTATGCGTTTTTTCCTGAATATATTCAGGAAAAAACGCATACGCCCTTTTTGGCCAAGTGCATCATTGTGGACGTTCTGCCTCTTTTCCTATGCTTTCAATGCAATTCCAGTCTACCTCCTGAAATCGGTTTCCTGCAAATCTGCCCCGCTTTCAAGTCCTCTTGGCAGCCTTACTTCAGTCTATTTTTGGACGATAGCTGTCATTTATAACTCTGCAGGTTTGTGAATTACAGTGCCCCTGAGCTCCTTTCTTCAACTCGCTTTCTTGTGACCTGGCCGCAACACCGCAGGATGTCTTCAGGCCCTAATCTGGTTCCGGCACGGCATGCTGAGCCTTTGGTTATTTCCTCTTCCTGGTGGGAAATGAGAGTTAAATTTGCCCGTCCAGAAACCTCCAGCTAGTCTCTCATTGGTTCTCGCTATTCCTGTTCATCTTCCACAGAAATTGCAAACTGGGCCAAACAGGAGGTTAAAGGGACTGACTCTCCAAGTCGGGAGATTGTTAGTAAAGCGTCTGGAATGTTGCACCCGAGTACCAGGGGAGGAAAACTGAGACATATTTGAACACGTCTCCCGTTCACATGGTTGATCATACTTGGGTTCCACATGCATCTTTTAGCTGAAGGAAGAATACCTTAAACCTGTGTATTTGAAAGCCGTGGAATGGGTACCATGCAATATGACTTCAAAGGGTCTTCATTTGCTCACCGAACCTCTCCAATCCTATCACTGCTGCGTTTATGCCCCTGTACACACGCTTGATTCTCTTTTGGAGACATAGCAATCCATAGGTTTTAAGATACTTACTAGTCAGGTACATTCTTAGGCGTTTAATATGGGGTTTTGAGTCCATTTCGTTGAGCAAGGAGTAGCTCTTGTCTATTCCATATTTGACTTAAGGAACTTTATCTGTGCTCATTTCAATCTCTGGTTTTATGCAGCACCCCAACTCACCTTTCCCCTTAAGCAAGCATAAGTTGGTTTTCTAAATTTGAGACCCTGTTCTGTTTTGGAATGCAGTTCCTGTGTAGCCAAGTTTACATTCCGTGTATTAGTGATATCTTATGATGTTTATTTTTCTGTGTGACTTATTTCAGTTAGAATCATCATACCTGAATCCACTCATTGTGCTGCTAAGGGCCTGATGACACAGATTTCATTGCTGAGTGATATTGCTTTGTAAGTAAATACCACAACTTCTTTATCCATTTTTCACTTTCTACGATGTTGAACTTGTACTGTAAACGAGGTTCTTGTAACAGAGCCGTTCCAAACATTGGGGTGGCTGTGTCTTTTTCATTTTAATTTCCCTAAGCTATAGGACCATAAGTGGAAGTGCCCTAGGTTCTGTTGCTTTGTTTTTTAGTTGTTTCAGGAAACACCATACACTTCTCCCAAGTGGTTCTTGGCAATTTACATCCCGCCCATCAGCATAACAAGGCTCCCAGTTCTCCATGGCCTGTCCTGCCTTTCTGGATTTTACACTTTTTTCAGATGGCCCTTTTGACCGGGGGGAAGTGAGACTTCATTGTAGTGCAGATTTCCTTTGCAAGCTTGCTTGGTTGGCCAAAAAGGGCGTATGCGTTTTTTCCTGAATATATTCAGGAAAAAACGCATACGCCCTTTTTGGCCAAGTGCATCATTGTGGACGTTCTGCCTCTTTTCCTATGCTTTCAATGCAATTCCAGTCTACCTCCTGAAATCGGTTTCCTGCAATTCTGCCCCGCTTTCAAGTCCTCTTGGCAGCCTTACTTCAGTCTATTTTTGGACGATAGCTGTCATTTATAACTCTGCAGGTTTGTGAATTACAGTGCCCCTGAGCTCGTTTCTTCAACTCGCTTTCTTGTGACCTGGCCGCAACACCGCAGGATGGCTTCAGGCCCTAATCTGGTTCCGGCACGGCACGCTGAGCCTTTGGTTATTTCCTCTTCCTGGTGGGAAATGAGAGTTAAATTTGCCCATCCAGACACCTCCAGCTATTCTTTCATTGGTTCTCGCTATTCTTGTTCATCTTCCACAGAAATTGCAAACTGGGCCAAACAGGAGGTTAAAGGGACTGACTCTCCAAGTCGGGAGAGTGTTAGTAAAGCGTCTGGAATGTTGCACCCGAGTACCAGGGTACGAAAACTGAGACATATTTGAACACGTCTCCCGATCACATGATTGATCATACTTGGGTTCCACATGCATGTTTTAGCTGAAGGAAGAATACCTAAAACCTGGGTAGTTGAAACCCGTGGAATGGGTTCCATGCAATATGACTTCAAAGGGTCTTCATTTGCTCACCGAACCTCTCCAATCCTATCACTGCTGCGTTTATGCCCCTGTACACATGCTTGATTCTCTTTCGGAGACATAGCAATCCATAGGTTTTAAGATACTTACTAGTCAGGTACATTCTTAGGCGTTTAATATGCGGTGTTGAGTCCATTTCGTTGAGCAAGGAGTAGCTCTTGTCTATTCCATATTTGGCTTAAGGAACTTTATCTGTGCTCATTTCAATCTCTGGTTTTATGCAGCACCCCAACTCACCTTTCCCCTTAAGCAAGCATAAGTTGGTTTTCTAAATTTGAGACCCTGTTCTGTTCTGTAATTCAGTTCCTGTGTGGCCAAGTTTACATTCCGTGTATTACTGATGTCTTATGATGTTTCTTTTTCTGTGTGACTTATTTCAGTTAGAATCATCATACCTGAATCCACTCATTGTGCTGCTAAGGGCCTGATGACACAGATTTCATTGCTGAGTGATATTGCTTTGTAAGTAAATACCACAACTTCTTTATCCATTTTTCACTTTCTGCGATGTTGAACTTGTACTGTAAATGAGGTTCTTGTAAACAGAGCCGTTCCAAACTTTGGGGTGGCTGTGTCTTTTTGATTTTAAATTCCCTAAGCTATAGGACCATAAGTGTAAGTGCCCTAGGTTCTGTTGCTTTGTTTTTTAGATGTTTCAGGAAACACCATACACTTCTCCCGAGTGGTTGTTGGCAATTTACATCCCGCCCATCAGCATAACAAGGCTCCCAGTTCTCCATGGCCTGTCCTGCCTTTCTGGATTTTACACTTTTTTCAGATGGCCCTTTTGACCGGGGGGAAGTGAGACTTCATTGTAGTGCAGATTTCCTTTGCAAGCTTGCTTGGTTGGCCAAAAAGGGCGTATGCGTTTTTTCCTGAATATATTCAGGAAAAAACGCATACGCCCTTTTTGGCCAAGTGCATCATTGTGGACGTTCTGCCTCTTTTCCTATGCTTTCAATGCAATTCCAGTCTACCTCCTGAAATCGGTTTCCTGCAATTCTGCCCCGCTTTCAAGTCCTCTTGGCAGCCTTACTTCAGTCTATTTTTGGACGATAGCTGTCATTTATAACTCTGCAGGTTTGTGAATTACAGTGCCCCTGAGCTCCTTTCTTCAACTCACTTTCTTGTGACCTGGCCGCAACACCGCAGGATGTCTTCAGGCCCTAATCTGGTTCCGGTACGGCACGCTGAGCCTTTGGTTATTTCCTCTTCCTGGTGGGAAATGAGAGTTAAATTTGCCCATCCAGACACCTCCAGCTAGCCTCTCATTGGTTCTCGCTATTCCTGTTCATCTTCCGCAGAAATTGCAAACTGGGCCAAACAGGAGGTTAAAGGCGCTGACTCTCCAAGTCGGGAGAGTGTTAGTAAAGCGTCTGGAATGTTGCACCCGAGTACCAGGGGAGGAAAACTGAGACATATTTGAACACGTCTCCTGATCACATGGTTGATCATACCCTGGGTTCCACATGCATGTTTTAGCTGAAGGAAGAATACCTTAAACCTGGGTAGTTGAAACCCGTGGAATGGGTACCATGCAATATGACTTCAAAGGGTCTTCATTTGCTCACCGAACCTCTCCAATCCTATCACTGCTGCGTTTATGCCACTGTACACACGCTTGATTCTCTGTTGGAGACATAGCAATCCATAGGTTTTAAGATACTTACTAGTCAGGTACATTCTTAGGCGTTTAATATGGGGTGTTGAGTCCATTTCGTTGAGCAAGGAGTAGCTCTTGTCTATTCCATATTTGGCTTAAGGAACTTTATCTGTGCTCATTTCAATCTCTGGTTTTATGCAGCACCCCAACTCACCTTTCCCCTTAAGCAAGCATAAGTTGGTTTTTTAAATTTGAGACACTGTTCTGTTTTGGAATTCAGTTCCTGTGTAGCCAAGTTTACATTCCGTGTATTAGTGATATCTTATGATGTTTCTTTTTCTGTGTGACTTATTTCAGTTAGAATCATCGTACCTGAATCCACTCATTGTGCTGCTAAGGGCCTGATGACACAGATTTCATTGCTGAGTGATATTGCTTTGTAAGTAAATACCACAAGTTCTTTATCCATTTTTCACTTTCTGCGATGTTGAACTTGTACTGTAAACGAGGTTCTTGTACACAGAGCCGTTCCAAACTTTGGGGTGGCTGTGTCTTTTTGATTTTAATTTCCCTAAGCTATAGGACCATAAGTGGAAGTGCCCTAGGTTCTGTTGCTTTGTTTTTTAGATGTTTCAGGAAACACCATACACTTCTCCCGAGTGGTTGTTGGCAATTTACATCCCGCCCATCAGCATAACAAGGCTCCCAGTTCTCCATGGCCTGTCTTGCCTTTCTGGATTTTACACTTTTTTCAGATGGCCCTTTTGACCGGGGGGAAGTGAGACTTCATTGTAGTGCAGATTTCCTTTGCAAGCTTGCTTGGTTGGCCAAAAAGGGCGTATGCGTTTTTTCCTGAATATATTCAGGAAAAAACGCATACGCCCTTTTTGGCCAAGTGCCTCATTGTGGACGTTCTGCCTCTTTTCCTATGCTTTCAATGCAATTCCAGTCTACCTCCTGAAATCGGTTTCCTGCAATTCTGCCCCGCTTTCAAGTCCTCTTGGCAGCCTTACTTCAGTCTATTATTGGACGATAGCTGTCATTTATAACTCTGCAGGTTTGTGAATTACAGTGCCCCTGAGCTCCTTTCTTCAACTGGCTTTCTTGTGACCTGGCCGCAACACCGCAGGATGGCTTCAGGCCCTAATCTGTTTCTGGCACGGCACACTGAGCCTTTGGTTAATTCCTCTTCCTGGTGGGAAATGAGAGTTAAATTTGCCCGTCCAGACACCTCCAGCTAGTCTCTCATTGGTTCTCGCTATTCCTGTTCATCTTCCGCAGAAATTGCAAACTGGGCCAAACAGGAGGTTAAAGGGACTGACTCTCCAAGTCGGGAGAGTGTTAGTAAAGCGTCTGGAATGTTGCACCCGAGTACCAGGGGAGGAAAACTGAGACATATTTGAACACGTCTCCCGATCACGTGGTTGATCATACTCTAGGTTCCACATGCATGTTTTACCTGAGGAAGAATACCTTAAACCTGGGTATTTGAAACCCGTGGAATGGGTACCATGCAATATGACTTCAAAGGGTCTTCATTTGCTCACCGAACCTCTCCAATCCTATCACTGCTGCGTTTATGCCCCTGTACACACGCTTGATTCTCTTTCGGAGACATAGCAATCCATAGGTTTTAAGATACTTACTAGTCAGGTACATTCTTAGGCGTTTAATATGCGGTGTTGAGTCCATTTCGTTGAGCAAGGAGTAGCTCTTGTCTATTCCATATTTGGCTTAAGGAACTTTATCTGTGCTCATTTCAATCTCTGGTTTTATGCAGCACCCCAACTCACCTTTCCCCTTAAGCAAGCATAAGTTGGTTTTCTAAATTTGAGACCCTGTTCTGTTCTGTAATTCAGTTCCTGTGTAGCCAAGTTTACATTCCGTGTATTAGTGATATCTTATGATGTTTCTTTTTCTGTGTGACTTATTTCAGTTAGAATCATCGTACCTGAATCCACTCATTATGCTGCTATGGGCCTGATGACATAGATTTCATTGCTGAGTGATACTGCATTGTACGTAAGTACCACAAGTTCTTTATCCATTTTTCACTTTCTGTGATATTGAACTTGTATGGTAAACGAGGTTCTTATAAACGGAGGCGTCCCAAACTTTGGGGTGGCTGTGTCTTTTTGATTTTAATTTCCCTAAGCTATAGGACCATAAGTGGCAGTGCCCTAGGCTCTGTTGCTTTGTTTTTTAGATGTTTCAGGAAACACCATACACTTCTCCCGAGTGTCTGTTGGCAATTTACATCCCGCCCATCAGCATAACAAGGCTCCCAGTTCTCCATGGCCTGTCCTGCCTTTCTGGATTTTACACTTTTTTCAGATGGCCCTTTTGACCGGGGGGAAGTGAGACTTCATTGTAGTGCAGATTTCCTTTGCAAGCTTGCTTGGTTGGCCAAAAAGGGCGTATGCGTTTTTTCCTGAATATATTCAGGAAAAAACGCATACGCCCTTTTTGGCCAAGTGCATCATTGTGGACGTTCTGCCTCTTTTCCTATGCTTTCAATGCAATTCCAGTCTACCTCCTGAAATCGGTTTCCTGCAATTCTGCCCCGCTTTCAAGTCCTCTTGGCAGCCTTACTTCAGTCTATTTTTGGACGATAGCTGTCATTTATAACTCTGCAGGTTTGTGAATTACAGTGCCTCTGAGCTCCTTTCTTCAACTCGCTTTCTTTTGAGCTGGCCGCAACACCGCAGGATGGCTTCAGGCCCTAATCTGGTTCCGGTACGGCACGCTGAGCCTTTGGTTATTTCCTCTTCCTGGTGGGAAATGAGAGTTAAATTTGCCCGTCCAGACACCTCCAGCTAGCCTCTCATTGCTTCTCGCTATTCCTGTTCATCTTCCGCAGAAATTGCAAACTGGGCCAAACAGGAGGTTAAAGGGACTGACTCTCCAAGTGGGGAGAGTGTTAGTAAAGCATCTGGAATGTTGCACCCGAGTCCCAGGGGAGGAAAACTGAGACATATTTGAACACGTCTCCCGATCACATGGTTGATCATACTCTAGGTTCCATATGCATGTTTTAGCTGAAGGAAGAATACCTTAAACCTGGGTAGTTGAAACCCGTGGAATGGGTACCATGCAATATGACTTCAAAGGGTCTTCATTTGCTCACCGAACCTCTCCAATCCTATCACTGCTGCGTTTATGCCCCTGTACACATGCTTGATTCTCTTTCGGAGACACAGCAATCCATAGGTTTTAAGATACTTACTAGTCAGGTACATTCTTAGGCGTTTAATATGGGGTGTTGAGTCCATTTCGTTGAGCAAGGAGTAGCTCTTGTCTATTCCATATTTGGCTTAAGGAACTTTATCTGTGCTCATTTCAATCTCTGGTTTTATGCAGCACCCCAACTCACCTTTCCCCTTAAGCAAGCATAAGTTGGTTTTCTAAATTTGAGACCCTGTTCTGTTCTGTAATTCAGTTCCTGTGTAGCCAAGTTTACATTCCGTGTATTAGTGATATCTTATGATGTTTCTTTTTCTGTGTGACTTATTTCAGTTAGAATCATCGTACCTGAATCCACTCATTATGCTGCTACGGGCCTGATGACATAGATTTCATTGCTGAGTGATACTGCATTGTACGTAAGTACCACAAGTTCTTTATCCATTTTTCACTTTCTGTGATATTGAACTTGTATGGTAAACGAGGTTCTTATAAACGGAGGCGTCCCAAACTTTGGGGTGGCTGTGTCTTTTTGATTTTAATTTCCCTAAGCTATAAGACCATAAGTGGAAGTGCCCTAGGCTCTGTTGCTTTGTTTTTTAGATGTTTCAGGAAACACCATACACTTCTTCCGAGTGTCTGTTGGCAATTTACATCCCGCCCATCAGCATAACAAGGCTCCCAGTTCTCCATGGCCTGTCCTGCCTTTCTGGATTTTACACTTTTTTCAGATGGCCCTTTTTACCGGGGGGAAGTGAGACTTCATTGTAGTGCAGATTTCCTTTGCAAGCTTGCTTGGTTGGCCAAAAAGAGCGTATGTGTTTTTTCCTGAATATATTCAGGAAAAAATGCATACGCCCTTTTTGGCCAAGTGCATCATTGTGGACGTTCTGCCTCTTTTCCTATGCTTTCAATGCAATTCCAGTCTACCTCCTGAAATCGGTTTCCTGCAATTCTGCCCCGCTTTCAAGTCCTCTTGGCAGCCTTACTTCAGTCTATTTTTGGACGATAGCTGTCATTTATAACTCTGCAGGTTTGTGAATTACAGTGCCCCTGAGCTCCTTTCTTCAACTTGCTTTCTTGTGAACTGGCCGCAACACCGCAGGATGGCTTCAGGCCCTAATCTGGTTCCGGCACGGCACGCTGAGCCTTTGGTTATTTCCTCTTCCTGGTGGGAAATGAGAGTTAAATTGGCCCGTCCAGACACCTCCAGGTAGCCTCTCATTGGTTCTCGCTATTCCTGTTCATCTTCCGCAGAAATTGCAAACTGGGCCAAACAGGAGGTTAAAGGGACTGACTCTCCAAGTCGGGAGAGTGTTAGTAAAGCGTCTGGAATGGTGCACCCGAGTACCAGGGGAGGAAAACTGAGACATATTTGAACACGTCTCCCGTTCACATGGTTGATCATACTCTGGGTTCCACATGCATGTTTTAGCTGAAGGAAGAATACCTTAAACCTGGAGAGTTGAGACCCGTGTAATGGGTACCATGCAATATGACTTCAAAGGGTCTTCATTTGCTCACCGAACCTCTCCAATCCTATCACTGCTGCGTTTATTCCCCTGTACACACGCTTGATTCTCTTTTGGAGACATAACAATCCATAGGTTTTAAGATACTTACTAGTCAGGTACATTCTTAGGGGTTTAATATGGGGTTTTGAGTCCATTTCGTTGAGCAAGGAGTAGCTCTTGTCTATTCCATATTTGGCTTAAGGAACTTTATCTGTGCTCATTTCAATCTCTGGTTTTATGCAGCACCCCAACTCACCTTTCCCCTTAAGCAAGCATAAGTTGGTTTTCTAAATTTGAGACCCTGTTCTGGTTTGGAATGCAGTTCCTGTGTAGCCAACTTTACATTCCGTGTATTACTGATATCTTGATGTTTCTTTTTCTGTGTGACTTACTTCAGTTAGAATCATCATACCTGAATCCACTCATTGTGCTGCTAAGGGCCTGATGACACAGATTTCATTGCTGAGTGATATTGCTTTGTAAGTAAATACCACAACTTCTTTATCCATTTTTCACTTTCTGCGATGTTGAACTTGTACTGTAAACGAGGTTCTTGTAAACAGAGCCGTTCCAAACTTTGGGGTGGCTGTGTCTTTTTGATTTTAATTTCCCTAAGCTATAAGACCATAAGTGGAAGTGCCCTAGGCTCTGTTGCTTTGTTTTTTAGATGTTTCAGGAAACACCATACACTTCTCCCGAGTGTCTGTTGGCAATTTACATCCCGCCCATCAGCATAACAAGGCTCCCAGTTCTCCATGGCCTGTCCTGCCTTTCTGGATTTTACAATTTTTTCAGATGGCCCTTTTGACCGGGGGGAAGTGAGACTTCATTGTAGTGCAGATTTCCTTTGCAAGCTTGCTTGGTTGGCCAAAAAGGGCGTATGTGTTTTTTCCTGAATATATTCAGGAAAAAATGCATACGCCCTTTTTGGCCAAGTGCATCATTGTGGACGTTCTGCCTCTTTTCCTATGCTTTCAATGCAATTCCAGTCTACCTCCTGAAATCGGTTTCCTGCAATTCTGCCCCGCTTTCAAGTCCTCTTGGCAGCCTTACTTCAGTCTATTTTTGGACGATAGCTGTCATTTATAACTCTGCAGGTTTGTGAATTACAGTGCCCCTGAGCTCCTTTCTTCAACTTGCTTTCTTGTGAACAGGCCGCAACACCGCAGGATGGCTTCAGGCCCTAATCTGGTTCCGGCACGGCACGCTGAGCCTTTGGTTATTTCCTCTTCCTGGTGGGAAATGAGAGTTAAATTTGCCCGTCCAGACACCTCCAGCTAGTCTCTCATTGGTTCTCGCTATTCCTGTTCATCTTCCGCAGAAATTGCAAACTGGGCCAAACAGGAGGTTAAAGGGACTGACTCTCCAAGTCGGGAGAGTGTTAGTAAAGCGTCTGGAATGGTGCACCCGAGTACCAGGGGAGGAAAACTGAGACATATTTGAACACGTCTCCCGTTCACATGGTTGATCATACTCTGGGTTCCACATGCATGTTTTAGCTGAAGGAAGAATACCTTAAACCTGGAGAGTTGAGACCCGTGTAATGGGTACCATGCAATATGACTTCAAAGGGTCTTCATTTGCTCACCGAACCTCTCCAATCCTATCACTGCTGCGTTTATTCCCCTGTACACACGCTTGATTCTCTTTTGGAGACATAGCAATCCATAGGTTTTAAGATACTTACTAGTCAGGTATATTCTTAGGCGTTTAATATGGGGTGTTGAGACCATTTCGTTGAGCAAGGAGTAGCTCTTGTCTATTCCATATTTGGCTTAAGGAACTTTATCTGTGCTCATTTCAATCTCTGGTTTTATGCAGCACCCCAACTCACCTTTCCCCTTAAGCAAGCATAAGTTGGTTTTCTAAATTTGAGACCCTGTTCTGGTTTGGAATGCAGTTCCTGTGTAGCCAAGTTTACATTCCGTGTATTACTGATATCTTATGATGTTTCTTTTTCTGTGTGACTTACTTCAGTTAGAATCATCATACCTGAATCCACTCATTGTGCTGCTAAGGGCCTGATGACACAGATTTCATTGCTGAGTGATATTGCTTTGTAAGTAAATACCACAACTTCTTTATCCATTTTTCACTTTCTGCGATGTTGAACTTGTACTGTAAACGAGGTTCTTGTAAACAGAGCCGTTCCAAACTTTGGGGTGGCTGTGTCTTTTTGATTTTAATTTCCCTAAGCTATAGGACCATAAGTGGAAGTGCCCTAGGTTCTGTTGCTTTGTTTTTTAGATGTTTCAGGAAACACCATACACTTCTCCCGAGTGGTTGTTGGCAATTTACATCCCGCCCATCAGCATAACAAGGCTCCCAGTTCTCCATGGCCTGTCCTGCCTTTCTGGATTTTACACTTTTTTCAGATGGCCCTTTTGCCCGGGGGGAAGTGAGACTTCATTGTAGTGCAGATTTCCTTTGCAAGCTTGCTTGGTTGGCCAAAAAGGGCGTATGCGTTTTTTCCTGAATATATTCAGGAAAAAACGCATACGCCCTTTTTGGCCAAGTGCATCATTGTGGACGTTCTGCCTCTTTTCCTATGCTTTCAATGCAATTCCAGTCTACCTCCTGAAATCGGTTTCCTGCAATTCTGCCCCGCTTTCAAGTCCTCTTGGCAGCCTTACTTCAGTCTATTTTTGGACGATAGCTGTCATTTATAACTCTGCAGGTTTGTGAATTACAGTGCCCCTGAGCTCCTTTCTTCAACTCGCTTTCTTGTGACCTGGCCACAACACCGCAGGATGGCTTCAGGACCTAATCTGGTTCCGGCACGGCATGCTGAGCCTTTGGTTAATTCCTCTTCCTGGTGGGAAATGAGAGTTAAATTTGCCCGTCCAGACACCTCCAGCTAGTCTCTCATTGGTTCTCGCTATTCCTGTTCATCTTCCGCAGAAATTGCAAACTGGGCCAAACAGGAGGTTAAAGGGACTGACTCTCCAAGTCGGGAGAGTGTTAGTAAAGCATCTGGAATGTTGCACCTGAGTACCAGGGAACGAAAACTGAGACATATTTGAACACGTCTCCCGATCACATGGTTGATCATACTCTAGGTTCCACATGCATGTTTTAGCTGAAGGAAGAATACCTTAAACCTGGGTAGTTGAAACCCGTGGAATGGGTACCATGCAATATGACTTCAAAGGGTCTTCATTTGCTCACCGAACCTCTCCAATCCTATCACTGCTGCGTTTATTCCCCTGTACACATGCTTGATTCTCTTTCGGAGACATAGCAATCCATAGGTTTTAAGATACTTACTAGTCAGGAACATTCTTAGGCGTTTAATATGGGGTGTTGAGTCCATTTCGTTGAGCAAGGAGTAGCTCTTGTCTATTCCATATTTGGCTTAAGGAACTTTATCTGTGCTCATTTCAATCTCTGGTTTTATGCAGCACCCCAACTCACCTTTACCCTTAAGCAAGCATAAGTTGGTTTTCTAAATTTGAGACCCTGTTCTGTTCTGTAATTCAGTTCCTGTGTAGCCAAGTTTACATTCCGTGTATTACTGATATCTTATGATGTTTCTTTTTCTGTGTGACTTATTTCAGTTAGAATCATCATACCTGAATCCACTCATTGTGCTGCTAAGGGCCTGATGACATAGATTTCATTGCTGAGTGATATTGCTTTGTAAGTGAATACCACAACTTCTTTATCCATTTTTCACTTTCTGCGATGTTGAACTTGTACGGTAAACGAGGTTCTTGTAAACAGAGGCGTCCCAAACTTTGGGGTGGCTGTGTCTTTTTGATTTTAATTTCCCTAAGCTATAGGACCATAAGTGGCAGTGCCCTAGGCTCTGTTGCTTTGTTTTTTAGATGTTTCAGGAAACACCATACACTTCTCCCACGTGTCTGTTGGCAATTTACATCCCACCCATCAGCATAACAAGGCTCCCAGTTCGCAATGGCCTGTTGCCTTTCTGGATTTTACACTTTTTTCAGATGGCCCTTTTGACCGGGGGGAAGTGAGACTTCATTGTAGTGCAGATTTCCTTTGCAAGCTTGCTTGGTTGGCCAAAAAGGGCTTATGCGTTTTTTCCTGAATATATTCAGGAAAAAACGCATACGCCCTTTTTGGCCAAGTGCATCATTGTGGACGTTCTGCCTCTTTTCCTATGCTTTCAATGCAATTCCAGTCTACCTCCTGAAATCGGTTTCCTGCAATTCTGCCCCGCTTTCAAGTCCTCTTGGCAGCCTTACTTCAGTCTATTTTTGGACGATAGCTGTCATTTATAACTCTGCAGGTTTGTGAATTACAGTGCCCCTGAGCTCCTTTCTTCAACTCGCTTTCTTTTGAGCTGGCCGCAACACCGCAGGATGGCTTCAGGCCCTAATCTGGTTCCGGCACGGCACGCTGAGCCTTTGGTTAATTCCTCTTCCTGGTGGGAAATGAGAGTTAAATTTGCCCGTCCAGACACCTCAAGCTACCCTCTCATTGGTTCTCGCTATTCCTGTTCATCTTCCGAAGAAATTGCAAACTGGGCCAAACAGGAGGTTAAAGGGACTGACTCTCCAAGTCGGGAGAGTGTTAGTTAAGCGTCTGGAATGTTGCACCCGAGTACCAGGGGAGGAAATCTGAGACATATTTGAACACGTCTCCCGTTCACATGGTTGATCATACTCTGGGTTCCACATGCATGTTTTAGCTGAAGGAAGAATACCTTAAACCTGGAGAGTTGAGACCCGTGTAATGGGTACCATGCAATATGACTTCAAAGGGTCTTCATTTGCTCACCGAACCTCTCCAATCCTATCACTGCTGCGTTTATTAACCTGTACACACGCTTGATTCTCTTTTGGAGACATAGCAATCCATAGGTTTTAAGATACTTACTAGTCAGGTACATTCTTAGGCGTTTAATATGGGGTGTTGAGTCCATTTCGTTGAGCAAGGAGTAGCTCTTGTCTATTCCATATTTGGCTTAAGGAACTTTATCTGTGCTCATTTCAATCTCTGGTTTTATGCAGCACCCCAACTCACCTTTCCCCTTAAGCAAGCATAAGTTGGTTTTCTAAATTTGAGACCCTGTTCTGTTCTGTAATTCAGTTCCTGTGTAGCCAAGTTTACATTCCGTGTATTACTGATATCTTATGATGTTTCTTTTTCTGTGTGACTTATTTCAGTTAGAATCATCATACCTGAATCCACTCATTGTGATGCTAAGGGCCTGATGACATAGAATTCATTGCTGAGTGATATTGCTTTGTAAGTAAATACCACAACTTCTTTATCCATTTTTCACTTTCTGCGATGTTGAACTTGTACTGTAAACGAGGTTCTTGTAAACAGAGGCGTCCCAAACTTTGGGGTGGCTGTGTCTTTTTGATTTTAATTTCCCTAAGCTATAGGACCATAAGTGGCAGTGCCCTAGGCTCTGTTGCTTTGTTTTTTAGATGTTTCAGGAAACACCATACACTTCTCCTGAGTGTCTGTTGGCAATTTACATCCCGCCCATCAGCATAACAAGGCTCCCAGTTCTCCATGGCCTGTCCTGCCTTTCTGGATTTTACACTTTTTTCAGATGGCCCTTTTGACCGGGGGGAAGTGAGACTTCATTGTAGTGCAGATTTCCTTTGCAAGCTTGCTTGGTTGGCCAAAAAGGGCGTATGCGTTTTTTCCTGAATATATTCAGGAAAAAACGCATACGCCCTTTTTGGCCAAGTGCATCATTGTGGACGTTCTGCCTCTTTTCCTATGCTTTCAATGCAATTCCAGTCTACCTCCTGAAATCGGTTTCCTGCAATTCTGCCCCGCTTTCAAGTCCTCTTGGCAGCCTTACTTCAGTCTATTTTTGGACGATAGCTGTCATTTATAACTCTGCAGGTTTGTGAATTACAGTGCCCCTGAGCTCCTTTCTTCAACTCGCTTTCTTGTGACCTGGCCGCAACACCGCAGGATGGCTTCAGGCCCTAATCTGGTTCCGGCACGGCACGCTGAGCCTTTGGTTATTTCCTCTTCCTGGTGGGAAATGAGAGTTAAATTTGCCCGTCCAGACACCTCCAGCTAGTCTCTCATTGGTTCTCGCTATTCCTGTTCATCTTCCGCAGAAATTGCAAACTGGGCCAAACAGGAGGTTAAAGGGACTGACTCTCCAAGTCGGGAGAGTGTTAGTAAAGCGTCTGGAATGTTGCACCCGAGTACCAGGGTACGAAAACTGAGACATATTTGAGCACGTCTCCCGATCACATGGTTGATCATACTCTAGGTTCCACATGCATGTTTTAGCTGAAGGAAGAATATCTTAAACCTGGGTAGTTGAAACCCGTGGAATGGGTACCATGCAATATGACTTCAAAGGGTCTTCATTTGCTCACGAACCTCTCCAATCCTATCACTGCTGCGTTTATGTGCCGAGGACCAGCCCCAGCGGTACAGGATTGCCAGAGGGGAGGACGGCGTCGGCGAGGACAGAACTCAAGACACCTCTTCTTGGGTGCAAGGATCTGACATTTTATTAGCAAAAAGCTGCAACATTTATAATTCTACAGTTCCTTATTCTTATTTTTCATATCATCTTTTAATCTTTCACAACCTTTCTATTCTTGAGCCAAAAATCTTACACAAACAATAACACATTAACCACTTTAACAAAAAACATCCGCGTACCTAAGCAGTTCACACAATGATCTCATTAATGTTTCCCTCACACAGTCTCCTGCGGTGGAGCATATCCTGATCACAGCTCCTGTTGATGAAATCAGGCACAATCTCTTCGGCTTTTCACACCTTGGTGATTTTTTTTAGCTCACGTAAGCTATTTTCTTTATAGGTCAGTACCAAACAGTCCAAATCCCACCGGGTACTTTATGTTCTACCTTCACAGGCTTGCCGTTCCACTTCCAGATCGTATCTCTTCCTATTGTTGGCCATCTTGGAAAACACCGTACTGCAAAACCTAACCTATTCTTAAAATATCTGCAATAAGCTTTATATCTATTTCTTTGCATAGCTTTATCTGCATCTTTAAATTTTACATATCCCATGATCATTTTAATTCTAGCTATTTCCCACATAACCCAATATAGTTTCTTATATACCCAATCTACAAAAAATCTTCCCCTATACCAAAACCAAATGTTTCCATTTTACTCTATACTGTGGTCTAAATTTAAATCCTGCATTACAACATAATATGTTGCATAGCAAAAATACCCCAAAGAGCATCATTTTACAACCAGGGAATTGCTTGGGGAAATCTTGAGGGGAACCACCTCTCGGGAAGCTTTGCTTTCCCATTTTGTACCTTCCAGTACTAGCTTTGCTCAGTACTGTCAGCCTTGGCTTTGCACAGACCTCTTGGTACATTCAGAGCTGGGTCCCGACATCTTCCCCTTTTTTATTTTTTAAATAAAGGGTATGCAATTCCAATTTGGTCCGATAAATGCTCTTTAAGGCGGCCTGGATCAATTTGAGGAAGACTGGAAAACAAATTAAAAACAAGATTATTACAATGCCAGCTGCTCCATAATTTATCAACATATGGGTAAAAGAATTCTCTTGAAAAAAATTTCTCATATTTTGAAACATTTCTTCTGCAATTTTAGATGGATTAATGTTTAACTGAGAGGAGGCAATATCATGTATCTGTTGATGCAGCTTATTTAAATCTATTCCTATATCACTGGAATTCCAAACATTTAAAATGTGCATTTGTATCTTTTCCCAGGTATATTCTGATTCATTTACTATTAACGGTGTTACACAAACCCAAGAAAACTTTGCATGACAAGTAAGAGATAATCTTATTTTTAGAGCTATTAGCTCTTGGCCTACATGCAAAACTGCTTCCTCTAATGCATCAACCTTATTTTCTAACTTTCTATCTATAACTTCTTGAGTTGCTAAGGCTAAGGATATATTTTTAGACAAATCATTAATATATTGAGCGGTTTGTACTTCCTTAACTAATGTATACGTTGCTAAGGAAAAAGAACTTACAATCCCTATTAAAGCAGATATTCCTAAAATTAAAGTAGCAACAAATCTTTTAGGCCTCATTAATTCACTAACCCTTTTAATAACTTCTACACCTTTATCACTATACCAAGATTCTTCTAAAGTAACTGGTAACATAATATAAGCAGGTTTTTTCAACAACATAATAATTTGAACTTTCATATTGGGTATTATACAGGTGGTCAACATACATTCTGTACATAACACATAAAATCTTTTATATTTTCGTACAATCTGCAAATTATCAGAGTTATTAGTTAACAATAAAACATATGGAGACATAACACAAGTTTGTACATAATATACATTTTCCTTAGCATTTGGTCTCTTCAATGTCACATTTTCTACAGCTAATAATAATCTCCATAATTGAGGTTGTATATAAACATTATTTTTATGATTAAAGGTATACATAGGTGCTATCCAACCAAAACTATTCCATCTATTAATTCTTAAAGGAGAAGGAATTAAAGAGTCCTTCCAGTTATATCGTATTACATGTTGTAAATACTGTCTATAATCACTATCAGGCTTATCCATACTCCAATCAGAAACATAATATTTACTCCCAGGAATAACAATTTTGGCTTCCGTATTATGCATGCAATAAACCCAAGATGGAAACCCAACATTAATATCTATTCCTCTCCATTCATCTATTGCTTTATCTGGTTTAATATCACAATCAGGATATTTAGATGGATGGATTTTCAATTCTCCTCTAATACCTGAATCTACAAACTTTCCTATTAAAGACCATAAATGTCTGGTGGTTTTATCTTTGCCTGAAGGCTCCTTAGGAGAATCTGTTAATAAGCCAAAATCACTTACCGGCAAACATCCATTTTTTCCTTTATCTAAGCTATATTTCTTTACATAAAAACAAATTGGTGGAAGATTAGTTTGCCCTTTAAACGTATAATTTCTATTTTTTACAAATTGCCCATAATTTTGTATTCCCTTTATACCATCTGTCAATTCTGATAAAGATGAAGACACTGTAACAGCAGAATCCTTCCAAGTAACAGCATGTAATATAGGCGGATCAGGAAAATAAGCCCAATAGGTTGTATTAGCATTCACCTGAACTGAAAGCAAGGTCAAAAGAGCCATAAAAAAATTACAGGTAGTAAGCGGTAAGCCTTGAGTATTTACCACAGCCTCAGCATTATTACACAGCCTTTTAATAGCCCCCCAGGTGACTTCGGGGGCATCTAAGGTGGACGCAGCATATCGGCGCTTGCTTCCTCTCTGACTCCCTTTATTAAATGATAAAGCTTTAGACCCTAAAGACAGAGAGGAAGTTTGAACTTCCTTGTTACATTTTGATTCAAGAGAAAGCTGCTGAAGTGGGGAAATCAGTTGTTTCACAGGCTCTATGTTTGGTTTCACTTTCTTTAACGCTTGATTTGACATTTTGTTCGTCAGCAGAATTTCCTGTTATTCACTGTGTTAAGTTCCCCGCCACGGGATGTCTTACCAGACGGTCTGGTATCCAAACAGGTGAATCAAAATTCTGGGGAAACACACAAGCATATCCTCTACCACTTGTTAATAAAACATCTGGTCCATTCCATTTACCTGTTAAAACATCTTTCCAAAATACCATAGGTCTTTTTAAACCTTCTTTTCTTTCCCAATGTACCATCATGGGGGTTTTCCCAATGCTATTCATATTTAAATAATTTAACACAAACATAGCATGATTCAATCTTTGATGAGGAGAGAAATATTTCATCTCTCCTTCTTGTAACTTTGCTAACATTACTTTTAACATCTGATTACTTCTTTCAACTATAGCTTGTCCCTGTGGGTTATAGGGAATTCCCATACTATGAGAAATTCCAAATTGTTGACAAAAATAATGAAAGGCTTTGGAGGCATAAGCCGGACCATTATCAGTTTTGATTCTTCGGGGGATTCCCAAATATCCAAAGCAAAACATTAAATGCTGACACACATCTTTATAAGCTTCGCCAGTTCTAGCCGTTGCTATTATAACATGAGAATAAGTATCCACACACACATGTACATAGGATAATTTCCCAAAGCTAGAAACATGAGTAACATCCATCTGCCACAAATCATTTGCACGTAATCCACGGGGATTTACTCCCTGTTGTAGCACAGTAATATGAGTAGGGCAAGCATTACAATTTTTAACAATCTCCCTTGCAGCTTCTCGAGTCAAGCCAAACTGATACCTTAGAACGGCTGCATTTTGATGATGTAATTTATGAGAATCTATAGCTTGTTTTAATTTATCTTCTTCTATCACATAAACCTTTGTCAAAGCATCTGCCATTGCATTTCCAATAGATATGGATCCAGGTAATCCAGAATGAGCTCTTACATGCCCTATAAAATAGGGTTGTCGTCTTAACCAAAGATTTTCTTGCAGTAACTTAAGTAATAATATAATATTACTTTTATTATCAGGAAAAGTTGCTGTTCCTATAGCTGGAAACAATTTAACTATATATAATGAATCCGTATATAAATTAATTTTACAATTTCGTGTTTTCTTCAACACTTCAATTACTGCCATTATTTCAGATTGCTGTGCAGAACATCCTTCTGTTTTTAAACTATATCTTTCTTTTCCAATAATATAAGCTGCCTTTCCTGTTGAAGAGCCATCAGTAAACACTAATACAGCCTCTTCCAAAGGTTTTTTTCTATACCATACTGGAAATATAACAGCATTATCTTTAAAAAACTGTAATAAATTATTCTTTGGCAAATGATACAATATTTGTCCTGTATAAGCCATTAAAGCAATTCCCAAATAATCTTCAAACATTAACAAGGCTTCTAATTGTTCTTTATTATAGGGAACAATAATATTATCCACATCTTTCCCGAACAATTCTCTACTCCTTTTCCTTCCTTTTATGATAATTAAACTTACCATAAATGGGTATGAAGCAACAATTTTTTTAGGATTAGCTGCTAAGTGTACCCACTCCAAGGGACCATCCTGCCATAATATTCCCGTAGGTATTACAGGAGTGGACAATATTACCAATTCCCATGGCTTTTTATAATCTATTTTTTGTAAAAAGGTATTCTGTAAAGCTTCCTCTACTTTTTGTATAACTAATTTTCCTTCTTCAGTTAATTCTCTGGGAGACAAAGGATCAGAATCCCCTTGTAAAATTTGAAACAAGGGTTTTAATTCCATGGTTGATATTTTTAACAGGGGTCTGATCCAATTAATATCTCCCAAAAATTTTTGAAAATCATTCAAGGTCTTTAAATTATCAATTCTTAACTGGAAAGGTATATGATGAATAGTAAACTCCTGTATTATTCTCCCTAAATAATTATAAGGAGGTTCAGTTTGAATTTTTTCAGGGGCTACCTTTAATCCATATATTTCTAAAGCCTCTATCAATTCTTGCAATATATCATGTAAAACAGCTCTATCCTCTCCAGCTAATAAAATATCATCCATATAATGTATAATATATATCTCTTTATATTTTTGTCTAATTGAACATATAGCTTGGTCAACATATTTCTGACATAAGGTGGGACTATTTTTCATCCCTTGAGGTAAAACCTTCCATTGATAACGTTGGTAAGGTCTATTAAAATTGGAAGAGGGCACACTAAAAGCAAATCGTTTTCTATCATTTTCATTTAAAGGTATAGTAAAAAAGCAATCTTGTAAATCAATTACTATAATGGAATAATATTTGGGAATAGCAACTGGAGAAGGCAGGCCGGGCTGTAAGGCACCCATTGTTTCCATAGTTTTATTAATAGCTCTTAAATCTTGTAATAATCTCCATTTTCCAGATTTCTTTTTAATAACAAATATGGGAGTATTCCAAGGACTTGTAGAAGGCTCAATATGTCCTGCTAATAATTGTTGTTCCACCAATAATTTTGCAGCTGTTAATTTTTCAGCTGTTAGGGGCCATTGTTCCACCCATATTGGCTCGTCAGACAGCCATACTATGGGATCAGCTGCTTTTAGAACAATGGCCCCCTTTATAAATTTGGATATCCTATTCCACATTTATCAATTTTCGGTTTTGCAACTATTGGAAATAATTGTCCCTCCTGATTTTTTCCTAAGCCCTTATCCGGATCATATCCCATCTTTATCATTTCTGATGACACCCAATCATCAGGACTATATAATCAAAGGCTGCAGCATCTAAATCATCTTCATCTGCCCTAGGTAATTCATCATCAAAAGGCGGATCGGCAAAAACATTCGATTTCTCAGGTTTTGAGTCATCCTCAACCTCTGAATCACTGTCTTTAGTAACACAATCTTTAAAAGCTGCAGCTAAAACTTCACCCTCATCGGGTGGAGGTTTCGGAGGAAGTAATGGAGTACTTTCATCAACATTAGGAGGGTATTTATAAGGATTTTTTTGACCCTCAGGCAGGGGAGCAATACTTTCCCTAATTAAATTCCACAAAGCAAAAGTGTCTACAGGAACTTTTTCAGGCCCAAAATGGGTATAATATACCTGCAAAGTTTGTCCCACCTTCTGCCAGGTCTCTAGATTTACCGAACCCTGTTCAGGAAACCAAGGGCATTGCTCTTGCACAAACTGAAAAAATTGAGTTAACTGTTTGCTAGTAACCTTAATACCTCGTCCATGCAGCATATGCTTAATAATATCAATAAATAATAGTCTCTCTTTAGACTCAGCATGTCCCATATTAGTACCTATTACTCACCTTCACTTACCAGTTCTCCTTTAACTGGGGGTCTGCAGCACCCTATGGTGAGACTCCTATCCGTCCGAATATTATACTTACCCCTTCAGGTCCCTGTGCGGGCGCCACTTGCCGAGGACAAGCCCCAGCGGTACAGGATTGCCAGAGGGGAGGACGGCGTCGGCGAGGACAGAACTCAAGACACCTCTTCTTGGGTGCAAGAATCTGACATTTTATTAGCAAAAAGCTGCAACATTTATAATTCTACAGTTCCTTATTCTTATTTTTCATATCATCTTTTAATCTTTCACAACCTTTCTATTCTTGAGCCAAAAATCTTACACAAACAATAACACATTAACCACTTTAACAAAAAACATCCGCGTACCTAAGCAGTTCACACAATGATCTCATTAATGTTTCCCTCACACAGTCTCCTGCGGTGGAGCATATCCTGATCACAGCTCCTGTTGACGAAATCAGGCACAATCTCTTCGGCTTTTCACACCTTGGTGATTTTTTTTAGCTCACGTAAGCTATTTTCTTTATAGGTCAGTACCAAACAGTCCAAATCCCACCGGGTACTTTATGTTCTACCTTCACAGGCTTGCCGTTCCACTTCCAGATCGTATCTCTTCCTATTGTTGGCCATCTTGGAAAACACCGTACTGCAAAACCTAACCTATTCTTAAAATATCTGCAATAAGCTTTATATCTATTTCTTTGCATAGCTTTATCTGCATCTTTAAATTTTACATATCCCATGATCATTTTAATTCTAGCTATTTCCCACATAACCCAATATAGTTTCTTATATACCCAATCTACAAAAAATCTTCCCCTATACCAAAACCAAACGTTTCCATTTTACTCTATACTGTGGTCTAAATTTAAATCCTGCATTACAACATAATATGTTGCATAGCAAAAATACCCCAAAGAGCATCATTTTACAACCAGGGAATTGCTTGGGGAAATCTTGAGGGGAACCACCTCTCGGGAAGCTTTGCTTTCCCATTTTGTACCTTCCAGTACTAGCTTTGCTCAGTACTGTCAGCCTTGGCTTTGCACAGACCTCTTGGTACATTCAGAGCTGGGTCCCGACATTTATGCCCCTGTACACATGCTTGATTCTCTTTCGGAGACATAGCAATCCATAGGTTTTAAGATACTTACTAGTCAGGTACATTCTTAGGCGTTTAATATGCGGTGTTGAGTCCATTTCGTTGAGCAAGGAGTAGCTCTTGTCTATTCCATATTTGGCTTAAGGAACTTTATCTGTGCTCATTTCAATCTCTGGTTTTATGCAGCACCCCAACTCACCTTTCCCCTTAAGCAAGCATAAGTTGGTTTTCTAAATTTGAGACCCTGTTCTGTTCTGTAATTCAGTTCCTGTGTAGCCAAGTTTACATTCCGTGTATTAGTGATATCTTATGATGTTTCTTTTTCTGTGTGACTTATTTCAGTTAGAATCATCGTACCTGAATCCACTCATTATGCTGCTACGGGCCTGATGACATAGATTTCATTGCTGAGTGATACTGCATTGTACGTAAGTACCACAAGTTCTTTATCCATTTTTCACTTTCTGTGATATTGAACTTGTATGGTAAATGAGGTTCTTGTAAACGGAGGCGTCCCAAACTTTGGGGTGGCTGTGTCTTTTTGATTTTAATTTCCCTAAGCTATAGGACCATAAGTGGAAGTGCCCTAGGCTCTGTTGCTTTGTTTTTTAGATGTTTCAGGAAACACCATACACTTCTCCCGAGTGGTTGTTGGCAATTTACATCCCGCCCATCAGCATAACAAGGCTCCCAGTTCTCCATGGCCTGTCCTGCCTTTCTGGATTTTACACTTTTTTCAGATGGCCCTTTTGCCCGGGGGGAAGTGAGACTTCATTGTAGTGCAGATTTCCTTTGCAAGCTTGCTTGGTTGGCCAAAAAGGGCGTATGCGTTTTTTCCTGAATATATTCAGGAAAAAACGCATACGCCCTTTTTGGCCAAGTGCATCATTGTGGACATTCTGCCTCTTTTCCTATGCTTTCAATGCAATTCCAGTCTACCTCCTGAAATCGGTTTCCTGCAATTCTGCCCCGCTTTCAAGTCCTCTTGGCAGCCTTACTTCAGTCTATTTTTGGACGATAGCTGTCATTTATAACTCTGCAGGTTTGTGAATTACAGTGCCCCTGAGCTCCTTTCTTCAACTCGTTTTCTTTTGAGCTGGCCGCAACACCGCATGATGGCTTCAGGGCCTAATCTGGTTCCGTTACGGCACGCTGAGCCTTTGGTTATTTCCTCTTCCTGGTGGGAAATGAGAGTTAAATTTGCCCGTCCAGACACCTCCAGCTAGCCTCTCATTGGTTCTCGCTATTCCTGTTCATCTTCCGCAGAAATTGCAAACTGGGCCAAACAGGAGGTTAAAGGCGCTGACTCTCCAAGTGGGGAGAGTGTTAGTAAAGCGTCTGGAATGTTGCACCCGAGTACCAAGGGAGGAAAACTGAGACATATTTGAACACGCCTCCCGATCACATGGTTGATCATACTTGGGTTCCACATGCATGTTTTAGCTGAAGGAAGAATACCTTAAACCTGGAGAGTTGAGACCCGTGGAATGGGTACCATGCAATATGACTTCAAAGGGTCTTCATTTGCTCACCGAACCTCTCCAATCCTATCACTGCTGCGTTTATGCCCCTGTACACATGCTTGATTCTCTTTTGGAGACATAGCAATCCATAGGTTTTACGATACTTACTAGTCAGGTACATTTTTAGGCGTTTAATATGCGGTGTTGAGTCCATTTCGTTGAGCAAGGAGTAGCTCTTGTCTATTCCATATTTGGCTTAAGGAACTTTATCTGTGCTCATTTCAATCTCTGGTTTTATGCAGCACCCCAACTCACCTTTACCCTTAAGCAAGCATAAGTTGGTTTTCTAAATTTGAGAACCTGTTCTGTTCTGTCATTCAGTTCCTGTGTAGCCAAGTTTACAATCCGTGTATTAGTGATATCTTATGATGTTTCTTTTTCTGTGTGACTTATTTCAGTTAGAATCATCATACCTGAATCCACTCATTGTGCTGCTAAGGGCCTGATGACACAGATTTCATTGCTGAGTGATATTGCTTTGTAAGTAAATACCACAACTTCTTTATCCATTTTTCACTTTCTGCGATGTTGAACTTGTACTGTAAACGAGGTTCTTGTAAACAGATCCGTTCCAAACTTTGGGGTGGCTGTGTCTTTTTGATTTTAATTTCCCTAAGCTATAGGACCATAAGTGGCAGTGCCCTAGGCTCTGTTGCTTTGTTTTTTAGATGTTTCAGGAAACACCATACACTTTTCCCCAGTGTCTGTTGGCAATTTACATCCCGCCCATCAGCATAACAAGGCTCCCAGTTCTCCATGGCCTGTCCTGCCTTTCTGGATTTTACACTTTTTTCAGATGGCCCTTTTGACCGGGGGGAAGTGAGACTTCATTGTAGTGCAGATTTCCTTTGCAAGCTTGCTTGGTTGGCCAAAAAGGGCGTATGCGTTTTTTCCTGAATATATTCAGGAAAAAACGCATACGCCCTTTTTGGCCAAGTGCATCATTGTGGACGTTCTGCCTCTTTTCCTATGCTTTCAATGCAATTCCAGTCTACCTCCTGAAATCGGTTTCCTGCAATTCTGCCCCGCTTTCAAGTCCTCTTGGCAGCCTTACTTCAGTCTATTTTTGGACGATAGCTGTCATTTATAACTCTGCAGGTTTGTGAATTACAGTGCCCCTGAGCTCCTTTCTTCAACTCGCTTTCTTTTGAGCTGGCCGCAACACCGCAGGATGGCTTCAGGCCCTAATCTGGTTCCGGTACGGCACGCTGAGCCTTTGGTTAATTCCTCTTCCTGGTGGGAAATGAGAGTTAAATTTGCCCGTCCAGACACCTCCAGCTAGTCTCTCATTGGTTCTCGCTATTCCTGTTCATCTTCCACAGAAATTGCAAACTGGGCCAAACAGGAAGTTAAAGGGACTGACTCTCCAAGTGGGGAGAGTGTTAGTAAAGCGTCTGGAATGTTGCACCCGAGTACCAGGGGAGGAAAACTGAGACATATTTGAACACGTCTCCCGTTCACATGGTTGATCATACTCTGGGTTCCACATGCATGTTTTAGCTGAAGGAAGAATACCTTAAACCTGTGTATTTGAAACCCGTGGAATGGGTACCATGCAATATGACTTCAAAGGGTCTTCATTTGCTCACCGAACCTCTCCAATCCTATCACTGCTGCGTTTATGCCCCTGTACACATGCTTGATTCTCTTTCGGAGACATAGCAATCCATAGGTTTTAAGATACTTACTACTCAGGTACATTCTTAGGCGTTTAATATGCGGTGTTGAGTCCATTTCGTTGAGCAAGGAGTAGCTCTTGTCTATTCCATATTTGGCTTAAGGAACTTTATCTGTGCTCATTTCAATCTCTGGGTTTATGCAGCACCCCAACTCACCTTTCCCCTTAAGCAAGCATAAGTTGGTTTTCTAAATTTGAGACCCTGTTCTGTTCTGTAATTCAGTTCCTGTGTAGCCAAGTTTACATTCCGTGTATTACTGATATCTTATGATGTTTCTTTTTCTGTGTGACTTATTTCAGTTAGAATCATCATACCTGAATCCACTCATTGTGCTGCTAAGGGCCTGATGACATAGATTTCATTGCTGAGTGATATTGCTTTATAAGTAAATACCACAACTTCTTTATCCATTTTTCACTTTCTGCGATGTTGAACTTGTACTGTAAACGAGGTTCTTGTAAACAGAGGCGTCCCAAACTTTGGGGTGGCTGTGTCTTTTTGATTTTAATTTCCCTAAGCTATAGGACCATAAGTGGCAGTGCCCTAGGCTCTGTTGCTTTGTTTTTTAGATGTTTCAGGAAACACCATACACTTCTCCCCAGTGTCTGTTGGCAATTTACATCCCGCCCATCAGCATAACAAGGCTCCCAGTTCTCCATGGCCTGTCCTGCCTTTCTGGATTTTACACTTTTTTCAGATGGCCCTTTTGACCGGGGGGAAGTGAGACTTCATTGTAGTGCAGATTTCCTTTGCAAGCTTGCTTGGTTGGCCAAAAAGGGCGTATGCGTTTTTTCCTGAATATATTCAGGAAAAAACGCATACGCCCTTTTTGGCCAAGTGCATCATTGTGGACGTTCTGCCTCTTTTCCTATGCTTTCAATGCAATTCCAGTCTACCTCCTGAAATCGGTTTCCTGCAATTCTGCCCCGCTTTCAAGTCCTCTTGGCAGCCTTACTTCAGTCTATTTTTGGACGATAGCTGTCATTTATAACTCTGCATGTTTGTGAATTACAGTGCCCCTGAGCTCCTTTCTTCAACTCGCTTTCTTTTGAGCTGGCCGCAACACCGCAGGATGGCTTCAGGCCCTAATCTGGTTCCGGCACGGCACGCTGAGCCTTTGGTTAATTCCTCTTCCTGGTGGGAAATGAGAGTTAAATTTGCCCGTCCAGACACCTTCAGCTAGCCTCTCATTGGTTCTCGCTATTCCTGTTCATCTTCCGCAGAAATTGCAAATTGGGCCAAACAGGAGGTTAAAGGGACTGACTCTCCAAGTCGGGAGAGTGTTAGTAAAGCGTCTGGAATGTTGCACCCGAGTACCAGGGTACGAAAACTGGGACATATTTGAACACGTCTCCCGATCACATGGTTGATCATACTCTAGGTTCCACATGCATGTTTTAGCTGAAGGAAGAATACCTTAAACCTGGGTAG
Organism: Delphinus delphis; assembly: GCF_949987515.2. Classification (NCBI taxonomy): domain Eukaryota; kingdom Metazoa; phylum Chordata; class Mammalia; order Artiodactyla; family Delphinidae; genus Delphinus; species Delphinus delphis. The sequence goes on along the minus strand of NC_082685.1, from coordinate 70,685 downwards.
TTGAAACCCGTGGAATGGGTACCATGCAATATGACTTCAAAGGGTCTTCATTTGCTCACCGAACCTCTCCAATCCTATCACTGCTGCGTTTATGCCCCTGTACACATGCTTGATTCTCTTTCGGAGACATAGCAATCCATAGGTTTTAAGATACTTACTAGTCAGGTACATTCTTAGGCGTTTAATATGCGGTGTTGAGTCCATTTCGTTGAGCAAGGAGTAGCTCTTGTCTATTCCATATTTGGCTTAAGGAACTTTATCTGTGCTCATTTCAATCTCTGGTTTTATGCAGCACCCCAACTCACCTTTCCCCTTAAGCAAGCATAAGTTGGTTTTCTAAATTTGAGACCCTGTTCTGTTCTGTAATTCAGTTCCTGTGTAGCCAAGTTTACATTCCGTGTATTACTGATATCTTATGATGTTTCTTTTTCTGTGTGACTTATTTCAGTTAGAATCATCATACCTGAATCCACTCATTGTGCTCCTAAGGGCCTGATGACATAGATTTCATTGCTGAGTGATATTGGTTTGTAAGTAAATACCACAACTTCTTTATCCATTTTTCACTTTCTGCGATGTTGAACTTGTACTGTAAACGAGGTTCTTGTAAACAGAGGCGTCCCAAATTTTGGGGTGGCTGTGTCTTTTTGATTTTAATTTCCCTAAGCTATAGGACCATAAGTGGCAGTGCCCTAGGCTCTGTTGCTTTGTTTTTTAGATGTTTCAGGAAACACCATACACTTCTCCCGAGTGTCTGTTGGTAATTTACATCCCGCCCATCAGCATAACAAGGCTCCCAGTTTTCCATGGCCTGTCCTGCCTTTCTGGATTTTACACTTTTTTCAGATGGCCCTTTTGACCGGGGGGAAGTGAGACTTCATTGTAGTGCAGATTTCCTTTGCAAGCTTGCTTGGTTGGCCAAAAAGGGCGTATGCGTTTTTTCCTGAATATATTCAGGAAAAAACGCATACGCCCTTTTTGGCCAAGTTCATCATTGTGGACGTTCTGCCTCTTTTCCTATGCTTTCAATGCAATTCCAGTCTACCTCCTGAAATCGGTTTCCTGCAATTCTGCCCCGCTTTCAAGTCCTCTTGGCAGCCTTACTTCAGTCTATTTTTGGATGATAGCTGTCATTTATAACTCTGCAGGTTTGTGAATTACAGTGCCCCTGAGCTCCTTTCTTCAACTCGCTTTCTTTTGAGCTGGCCGCAACACCGCAGGATGGCTTCAGGCCCTAATCTGGTTCCGGCACGGCACGCTGAGCCTTTGGTTAATTCCTCTTCCTGGTGGGAAATGAGAGTTAAATTTGCCCGTCCAGACACCTTCAGCTAGCCTCTCATTGGTTCTCGCTCTTCCTGTTCATCTTCCACAGAAATTGCAAATTGGGCCAAACAGGAGGTTAAAGGGACTGACTCTCCAAGTCGGGAGAGTGTTAATAAAGCGTCTGGAATGTTGCACCCGAGTACCAGGGGAGGAAAACTGGGACATATTTGAACACGTCTCCCGATCACATGGTTGATCATACTTGGGTTCCACATGCATGTTTTATCTGAAGGAAGAATACCTTAAACCTGTGTATTTGAAACCCGTGGAATGGGTACCATGCAATATGACTTCAAAGGGTCTTCATTTGCTCACCGAACCTCTCCAATCCTATCACTGCTGCGTTTTTGCCCCTGTACACATGCTTGATTCTCTTTCGGAGACATAGCAATCCATAGGTTTTAAGATACTTACTAGTCAGGTACATTCTTAGGCGTTTAATATGGGGTGTTGAGTCCATTTCATTGAGCAAGGAGTAGCTCTTGTCTATTCCATATTTGGCTTAAGGAACTTTATCTGTGCTCATTTCAATCTCTGGGTTTATGCAGCACCCCAACTCACCTTTACCCTTAAGCAAGCATAAGTTGGTTTTCTAAATTTGAGACCCTGTTCTGTTCTGTAATTCAGTTCCTGTGTAGCCAAGTTTACATTCCGTGTATTACTGATATCTTATGATGTTTCTTTTTCTGTGTGACTTATTTCAGTTAGAATCATCATACCTGAATCCACTCATTGTGCTGCTAAGGGCCTGATGACATAGATTTCATTGCTGAGTGATATTGCTTTATAAGTAAATACCACAACTTCTTTATCCATTTTTCACTTTCTGCGATGTTGAACTTGTACTGTAAACGAGGTTCTTGTAAACAGAGGCGTCCCAAATTTTGGGGTGGCTGTGTCTTTTTGATTTTAATTTCCCTAAGCTATAGGACCATAAGTGGCAGTGCCCTAGGCTCTGTTGCTTTGTTTTTTAGATGTTTCAGGAAACACCATACACTTCTCCTGAGTGTCTGTTGGTAATTTACATCCCGCCCATCAGCATAACAAGGCTCCCAGTTCTCCATGGCCTGTCCTGCCTTTCTGGATTTTACACTTTTTTCAGATGGCCCTTTTGACCGGGGGGAAGTGAGACTTCATTGTAGTGCAGATTTCCTTTGCAAGCTTGCTTGGTTGGCCAAAAAGGGCGTATGCGTTTTTTCCTGAATATATTCAGGAAAAAACGCATACGCCCTTTTTGGCCAAGTGCATCATTGTGGACGTTCTGCCTCTTTTCCTATGCTTTCAATGCAATTCCAGTCTACCTCCTGAAATCGGTTTCCTGCAATTCTGCCCCGCTTTCAAGTCCTCTTGGCAGCCTTACTTCAGTCTATTTTTGGACGATAGCTGTCATTTATAACTCTGCAGGTTTGTGAATTACAGTGCCCCTGAGCTCCTTTCTTCAACTCGCTTTCTTTTGAGCTGGCCGCAACACCGCAGGATGGCTTCAGGCCCTAATCTGGTTCCGGCACGGCACGCTGAGCCTTTGGTTAATTCCTCTTCCTGGTGGGAAATGAGAGTTAAATTTGCCCGTCCAGACACCTTCAGCTAGCCTCTCATTGGTTCTCGCTATTCCTGTTCATCTTCCGCAGAAATTGCAAATTGGGCCAAACAGGAGGTTAAAGGGACTGACTCTCCAAGTCGGGAGAGTGTTAGTAAAGCGTCTGGAATGTTGCACCCGAGTACCAGGGTACGAAAACTGGGACATATTTGAACACGTCTCCCGATCACATGGTTGATCATACTCTAGGTTCCACATGCATGTTTTAGCTGAAGGAAGAATACCTTAAACCTGGGTAGGTGAAACCCGTGGAATGGGTACCATGCAATATGACTTCAAAGGGTCTTCATTTGCTCACCGAACCTCTCCAATCCTATCACTGCTGCGTTTATGCCCCTGTACACATGCTTGATTCTCTTTCGAAGACATAGCAATCCATAGGTTTTAAGATACTTACTAGTCAGGTACATTCTTAGGCGTTTAATATGCGGTGTTGAGTCCATTTCGTTGAGCAAGGAGTAGCTCTTGTCTATTCCATATTTGGCTTAAGGAACTTTATCTGTGCTCATTTCAATCTCTGGGTTTATGCAGCACCCCAACTCACCTTTCCCCTTAAGCAAGCATAAGTTGGTTTTCTAAATTTGAGACCCTGTTCTGTTCTGTAATTCAGTTCCTGTGTAGCCAAGTTTACATTCCGTGTATTACTGATATCTTATGATGTTTCTTTTTCTGTGTGACTTATTTCAGTTAGAATCATCATACCTGAATCCACTCATTGTGCTCCTAAGGGCCTGATGACATAGATTTCATTGCTGAGTGATATTGCTTTGTAAGTAAATACCACAACTTCTTTATCCATTTTTCACTTTCTGCGATGTTGAACTTGTACTGTAAACGAGGTTCTTGTAAACAGAGGCGTCCCAAATTTTGGGGTGGCTGTGTCTTTTTGATTTTAATTTCCCTAAGCTATAGGACCATAAGTGGCAGTGCCCTAGGCTCTGTTGCTTTGTTTTTTAGATGTTTCAGGAAACACCATACACTTCTCCTGAGTGTCTGTTGGTAATTTACATCCCGCCCATCAGCATAACAAGGCTCCCAGTTTTCCATGGCCTGTCCTGCCTTTCTGGATTTTACACTTTTTTCAGATGGCCCTTTTGACCGGGGGGAAGTGAGACTTCATTGTAGTGCAGATTTCCTTTGCAAGCTTGCTTGGTTGGCCAAAAAGGGCGTATGCGTTTTTTCCTGAATATATTCAGGAAAAAACGCATACGCCCTTTTTGGCCAAGTGCATCATTGTGGACGTTCTGCCTCTTTTCCTATGCTTTCAATGCAATTCCAGTCTACCTCCTGAAATCGGTTTCCTGCAATTCTGCCCCGCTTTCAAGTCCTCTTGGCAGCCTTACTTCAGTCTATTTTTGGATGATAGCTGTCATTTATAACTCTGTAGGTTTGTGAATTACAGTGCCCCTGAGCTCCTTTCTTCAACTCGCTTTCTTTTGAGCTGGCCGCAACACCGCAGGATGGCTTCAGGCCCTAATCTGGTTCCGGCACGGCACGCTGAGCCTTTGGTTATTTCCTCTTCCTGGTGGGAAATGAGAGTTAAATTTGCCCGTCCAGACACCTTCAGCTAGCCTCTCATTGGTTCTCGCTCTTCCTGTTCATCTTCCACAGAAATTGCAAATTGGGCCAAACAGGAGGTTAAAGGGACTGACTCTCCAAGTCGGGAGAGTGTTAATAAAACGTCTGGAATGTTGCACCCGAGTACCAGGGGAGGAAAACTGGGACATATTTGAACACGTCTCCCGATCACATATTTGATCATACTTGGGTTCCACATGCATGTTTTAGCTGAAGGAAGAATACCTTAAACCTGGGTAGTTGAAACCCGTGGAATGGGTACCATGCAATATGACTTCAAAGGGTCTTCATTTGCTCACCGAACCTCTCCAATCCTATCACTGCTGCGTTTATGCCCCTGTACACATGCTTGATTCTCTTTCGAAGACATAGCAATCCATAGGTTTTAAGATACTTACTAGTCAGGTACATTCTTAGGCGTTTAATATGCGGTGTTGAGTCCATTTCGTTGAGCAAGGAGTAGCTCTTGTCTATTCCATATTTGGCTTAAGGAACTTTATCTGTGCTCATTTCAATCTCTGGGTTTATGCAGCACCCCAACTCACCTTTCCCCTTAAGCAAGCATAAGTTGGTTTTCTAAATTTGAGACCCTGTTCTGTTCTGTAATTCAGTTCCTGTGTAGCCAAGTTTACATTCCGTGTATTACTGATATCTTATGATGTTTCTTTTTCTGTGTGACTTATTTCAGTTAGAATCATCATACCTGAATCCACTCATTGTGCTCCTAAGGGCCTGATGACATAGATTTCATTGCTGAGTGATATTGCTTTGTAAGTAAATACCACAACTTCTTTATCCATTTTTCACTTTCTGCGATGTTGAACTTGTACTGTAAACGAGGTTCTTGTAAACAGAGGCGTCCCAAATTTTGGGGTGGCTGTGTCTTTTTGATTTTAATTTCCCTAAGCTATAGGACCATAAGTGGCAGTGCCCTAGGCTCTGTTGCTTTGTTTTTTAGATGTTTCAGGAAACACCATACACTTCTCCTGAGTGTCTGTTGGTAATTTACATCCCGCCCATCAGCATAACAAGGCTCCCAGTTTTCCATGGCCTGTCCTGCCTTTCTGGATTTTACACTTTTTTCAGATGGCCCTTTTGACCGGGGGGAAGTGAGACTTCATTGTAGTGCAGATTTCCTTTGCAAGCTTGCTTGGTTGGCCAAAAAGGGCGTATGCGTTTTTTCCTGAATATATTCAGGAAAAAACGCATACGCCCTTTTTGGCCAAGTGCATCATTGTGGACGTTCTGCCTCTTTTCCTATGCTTTCAATGCAATTCCAGTCTACCTCCTGAAATCGGTTTCCTGCAATTCTGCCCCGCTTTCAAGTCCTCTTGGCAGCCTTACTTCAGTCTATTTTTGGATGATAGCTGTCATTTATAACTCTGTAGGTTTGTGAATTACAGTGCCCCTGAGCTCCTTTCTTCAACTCGCTTTCTTTTGAGCTGGCCGCAACACCGCAGGATGGCTTCAGGCCCTAATCTGGTTCCGGCACGGCACGCTGAGCCTTTGGTTATTTCCTCTTCCTGGTGGGAAATGAGAGTTAAATTTGCCCGTCCAGACACCTTCAGCTAGCCTCTCATTGGTTCTCGCTCTTCCTGTTCATCTTCCACAGAAATTGCAAATTGGGCCAAACAGGAGGTTAAAGGGACTGACTCTCCAAGTCGGGAGAGTGTTAATAAAACGTCTGGAATGTTGCACCCGAGTACCAGGGGAGGAAAACTGGGACATATTTGAACACGTCTCCCGATCACATATTTGATCATACTTGGGTTCCACATGCATGTTTTAGCTGAAGGAAGAATACCTTAAACCTGTGTATTTGAATCCCGTGGAATGGGTACCATGCAATATGACTTCAAAGGGTCTTCATTTGCTCACCGAACCTCTCCAATCCTATCACTGCTGCGTTTATGCCCCTGTACACATGCTTGATTCTCTTTCGGAGACATAGCAATCCATAGGTTTTAAGATACTTACTAGTCAGGTACATTCTTAGGCGTTTAATATGGGGTGTTGAGTCCATTTCGTTGAGCAAGGAGTAGCTCTTGTCTATTCCATATTTGGCTTAAGGAACTTTATCTGTGCTCATTTCAATCTCTGGGTTTATGCAGCACCCCAACTCACCTTTCCCCTTAAGCAAGCATAAGTTGGTTTTCTAAATTTGAGACCCTGTTCTGTTCTGTAATTCAGTTCCTGTGTAGCCAAGTTTACATTCCGTGTATTACTGATATCTTATGATGTTTCTTTTTCTGTGTGACTTATTTCAGTTAGAATCATCATACCTGAATCCACTCATTGTGCTGCTAAGGGCCTGATGACACAGATTTCATTGCTGAGTGATATTGCTTTATAAGTAAATACCACAACTTCTTTATCCATTTTTCACTTTCTGCGATGTTGAACTTGTACTGTAAACGAGGTTCTTGTAAACAGAGGCGTCCCAAATTTTGGGGTGGCTGTGTCTTTTTGATTTTAATTTCCCTAAGCTATAGGACCATAAGTGGCAGTGCCCTAGGCTCTGTTGCTTTGTTTTTTAGATGTTTCAGGAAACACCATACACTTCTCCTGAGGGTCTGTTGGTAATTTACATCCCGCCCATCAGCATAACAAGGCTCCCAGTTTTCCATGGCCTGTCCTGCCTTTCTGGATTTTACACTTTTTTCAGATGGCCCTTTTGACCGGGGGGAAGTGAGACTTCATTGTAGTGCAGATTTCCTTTGCAAGCTTGCTTGGTTGGCCAAAAAGGGCGTATGCGTTTTTTCCTGAATATATTCAGGAAAAAACGCATACGCCCTTTTTGGCCAAGTGCATCATTGTGGACGTTCTGCCTCTTTTCCTATGCTTTCAATGCAATTCCAGTCTACCTCCTGAAATCGGTTTCCTGCAATTCTGCCCTGCTTTCAAGTCCTCTTGGCAGCCTTCCTTCAGTCTATTTTTGGACGATAGCTGTCATTTATAACTCTGCAGGTTTGTGAATTACAGTGCCCCTGAGCTCCTTTCTTCAACTCGCTTTCTTGTGACCTGGCCGCAACACCGCAGGATGGCTTCAGGCCCTAATCTGGATCCGGTACGGAACGCTGAGCCTTTGGTTATTTCCTCTTCCTGGTGGGAAATGAGAGTTAAATTTGCCCGTCCAGACACCTCCAGCTAGTCTCTCATTGGTTCTCGCTATTCCTGTTCATCTTCCACAGAAATTGGAAACTGGGCCAAACAGGAAGTTAAAGGGACTGACTCTCCAAGTGGGGAGAGTGTTAGTAAAGCGTCTGGAATGTTGCACCCGAGTACCAGGGGAGGAAAACTGAGACATATTTGAACACGTCTCCCGTTCACATGGTTGATCATACTTGGGTTCCACATGCATGTTTTAGCTGAAGGAAGAATACCTTAAACCTGTGTATTTGAAACCCGTGGAATGGGTACCATGCAATATGACTTCAAAGGGTCTTCATTTGCTCACCGAACCTCTCCAATCCTATCACTGCTGCGTTTATGCCCCTGTACACATGCTTGATTCTCTTTCGGAGACATAGCAATCCATAGGTTTTAAGATACTTACTAGTCAGGTACATTCTTAGACGTTTAATATGGGGTGTTGAGTCCATTTCGTTGAGCAAGGAGTAGCTCTTGTCTATTCCATATTTGGCTTAAGGAACTTTATCTGTGCTCATTTCAATCTCTGGGTTTATGCAGCACCCCAACTCACCTTTCCCCTTAAGCAAGCATAAGTTGGTTTTCTAAATTTGAGACCCTGTTCTGTTCTGTGATTCAGTTCCTGTGTAGCCAAGTTTACATTCCGTGTATTACTGATATCTTATGATGTTTCTTTTTCTGTGTGACTTATTTCAGTTAGAATCATCATACCTGAATCCACTCATTGTGCTGCTAAGGGCCTGATGACATAGATTTCATTGCTGAGTGATATTGCTTTATAAGTAAATACCACAACTTCTTTATCCATTTTTCACTTTCTGCGATGTTGAACTTGTACTGTAAACGAGGTTCTTGTAAACAGAGCCGTTCCAAACTTTGGGGTGGCTGTGTCTTTTTGATTTTAATTTCCCTAATCTATAGGACCATAAGTGGCAGTGCCCTAGGCTCTGTTGCTTTGTTTTTTAGATGTTTAAGGAAACACCATACACTTCTCCCGAGTGTCTGTTGGCAATTTACATCCCGCCCATCAGCATAACAAGGCTCCCAGTTCTCCATGGCCTGTCCTGCCTTTCTGGATTTTACACTTTTTTCAGATGGCCCTTTTGACCGGGGGGAAGTGAGACTTCATTGTAGTGCAGATTTCCTTTGCAAGCTTGCTTGGTTGGCCAAAAAGGGCGTATGCGTTTTTTCCTGAATATATTCAGGAAAAAACGCATACGCCCTTTTTGGCCAAGTGCATCATTGTGGACATTCTGCCTCTTTTCCTATGCTTTCAATGAAATTCCAGTCTACCTCCTGAAATCGGTTTCCTGCAATTCTGCCCTGCTTTCAAGTCCTCTTGGCAGCCTTACTTCAGTCTATTTTTGGACGATGGCTGTCATTTATAACTCTGCAGGTTTGTGAATTACAGTGCCCCTGAGCTCCTTTCTTCAACTCGCTTTCTTTTGAGCTGGCCGCAACACCGCAGGATGGCTTCAGGCCCTAATCTGGTTCCGGTACAGCACGCTGAGCCTTTGGTTAATTCCTCTTCCTGGTGGGAAATGAGAGTTAAATTTGCCCGTCCAGACACCTCCAGCTAGTCTCTCATTGGTTCTCGCTATTCCTGTTCATCTTCCACAGAAATTGCAAACTGGGCGAAACAGGAAGTTAAAGGGACTGACTCTCCAAGTGGGGAGAGTGTTAGTAAAGCGTCTGGAATGTTGCACCCGAGTACCAGGGGAGGAAAACTGAAACATATTTGAACACGTCTCCCGTTCACATGGTTGATCATACTCTGGGTTCCACATGCATGTTTTAGCTGAAGGAAGAATACCTTAAACCTGGGTAGTTGAAACCCGTGGAATGGGTACCATGCAATATGACTTCAAAGGGTCTTCATTTGTCCTGCCTTTCTGGATTTTACACTTTTTTTTTTCTCAATATATTCAGGAAAAAACGCATATGCCCTTTTTGGCCAAGTGCATCATTGTGGACGTTCTGCCTCTTTTCCTATGCTTTCAATGCAATTCCAGTCTACCTCCTGAAATCGGTTTCCTGCAATTCTGCCCCGCTTTCAAGTCCTCTTGGCAGCCTTACTTCAGTCTATTTTTGGACGATAGCTGTCATTTATAACTCTGCAGGTTTGTGAATTACAGTGCCCCTGAGCTCCTTTCTTAAACTCGCTTTCTTTTGAGCTGGCCGCAACACCGCAGGATGGCTTCAGGTCCTAATCTGGTTCCGGCACGGCACGCTGAGCGTTTGGTTAATTCCTCTTCCTGGTGGGAAATGAAAATTAAATTTGCCCGTCCAGACACCTTCAGCTAGCCTCTCATTGGTTCTCGCTATTCCTGTTCATCTTCCGCAGAAATTGCAAACTGGGCCAAACAGGAGGTTAAAGGCGCTGACTCTCCAAGTGGGGAGAGTGTTAGTAAAGCGTCTGGAATGTTGCACCCGAGTACCAGGGTACGAAAACTGGGACATATTTGAACACGTCTCCCGATCACATGGTTGATCATACTCTAGGTTCCACATGCATGTTTTAGCTGAAGGAAGAATACCTTAAACCTGGGTAGTTGAAACCCGTGGAATGGGTACCATGCAATATGACTTCAAAGGGTCTTCATTTGCTCACCGAACCTCTCCAATCCTATCACTGCTGCGTTTATGCCCCTGTACACATGCTTGATTCTCTTTCGGAGACATAGCAATCCATAGGTTTTAAGATACTTACTAGTCAGGTACATTCTTAGGCGTTTAATATGCGGTGTTGAGTCCATTTCGTTGAGCAAGGAGTAGCTCTTGTCTATTCCATATTTGGCTTAAGGAACTTTATCTGTGCTCATTTCAATCTCTGGTTTTATGCAGCACCCCAACTCACCTTTCCCCTTAAGCAAGCATAAGTTGGTTTTCTAAATTTGAGACCCTGTTCTGTTCTGTAATTCAGTTCCTGTGTAGCCAAGTTTACATTCCGTGTATTACTGATATCTTATGATGTTTCTTTTTCTGTGTGACTTATTTCAGTTAGAATCATCATACCTGAATCCACTCATTGTGCTCCTAAGGGCCTGATGACATAGATTTCATTGCTGAGTGATATTGCTTTGTAAGTAAATACCACAACTTATTTATCCATTTTTCACTTTCTGCGATGTTGAACTTGTACTGTAAACGAGGTTCTTGTAAACAGAGGCGTCCCAAACTTTGGGGTGGCTGTGTCTTTTTGATTTTAATTTCCCTAAGCTATAGGACCATAAGTGGCAGTGCCCTAGGCTCTGTTGCTTTGTTTTTTAGATGTTTCAGGAAACACCATACACTTCTCCCGAGTGTCTGTTGGTAATTTACATCCCGCCCATCAGCATAACAAGGCTCCCAGTTCTCCATGGCCTGTCCTGCCTTTCTGGATTTTACACTTTTTTCAGATGGCCCTTTTGACCGGGGGGAAGTGAGACTTCATTGTAGTGCAGATTTCCTTTTCAAGCTTGCTTGGTTGGCCAAAAAGGGCGTATGCGTTTTTTCCTGAATATATTCAGGAAAAAACGCATACGCCCTTTTTGGCCAAGTGCATCATTGTGGACGTTCTGCCTCTTTTCCTATGCTTTCAATGCAATTCCAGTCTACCTTCTGAAATCGGTTTCCTGCAATTCTGCCCCGCTTTCAAGTCCTCTTGGCAGCCTTACTTCAGTCTATTTTTGGACGATAGCTGTCATTTATAACTCTGCAGGTTTGTGAATTACAGTGCCCCTGAGCTCCTTTCTTCAACTCGCTTTCTTTTGAGCTGGCCGCAACACCGCAGGATGGCTTCAGGCCCTAATCTGGTTCCGGCACGGCACGCTGAGCCTTTGGTTAATTCCTCTTCCTGGTGGGAAATGAGAGTTAAATTTGCCCGTCCAGACACCTCCAGCTAGCCTCTCATTGGTTCTCGCTATTCCTGTTCATCTTCCGCAGAAATTGCAAACTGGGCCAAACAGGAGTTTAAAGGGACTGACTCTCCAAGTCGGGAGAGTGTTAGTAAAGCGTCTGGAATGTTGCACCCGAGTACCAGGGTACGAAAACTGGGACATATTTGAACACGTCTCCCGATCACATGGTTGATCATACTCTAGGTTCCACATGCATGTTTTAGCTGAAGGAAGAATACCTTAAACCTGGGTAGTTGAAACCCGTGGAATGGGTACCATGCAATATGACTTCAAAGGGTCTTCATTTGCTCACCGAACCTCTCCAATCCTATCACTGCTGCGTTTATGCCCCTGTACACATGCTTGATTCTCTTTCGGAGACATAGCAATCCATAGGTTTTAAGATACTTACTAGTCAGGTACATTCTTAGGCGTTTAATATGCGGTTTTGAGTCCATTTCGTTGAGCAAGGAGTAGCTCTTGTCTATTCCATATTTGGCTTAAGGAACTTTATCTGTGCTCATTTCAATCTCTGGTTTTATGCAGCACCCCAACTCACCTTTACCCTTAAGCAAGCATAAGTTGGTTTTCTAAATTTGAGAACCTGTTCTGTTCTGTCATTCAGTTCCTGTGTAGCCAAGTTTACATTCCGTGTATTACTGATATCTTATTATGTTTCTTTTTCTGTGTGACTTATTTCAGTTAGAATCATCATACCTGAATCCACTCATTGTGCTGCTAAGGGCCTGATGACACAGATTTCATTGCTGAGTGATATTGCTTTGTAAGTAAATACCACAACTTCTTTATCCATTTTTCACTTTCTGCGATGTTGAACTTGTACTGTAAACGAGGTTCTTGTAAACAGAGCCGTTCCAAACTTTGGGGTGGCTGTGTCTTTTTGATTTTAATTTCCCTAATCTATAGGACCATAAGTGGCAGTGCCCTAGGCTCTGTTGCTTTGTTTTTTAGATGTTTAAGGAAACACCATACACTTCTCCCGAGTGTCTGTTGGCAATTTACATCCCGCCCATCAGCATAACAAGGCTCCCAGTTCTCCATGGCCTGTCCTGCCTTTCTGGATTTTACACTTTTTTCAGATGGCCCTTTTGACCGGGGGGAAGTGAGACTTCATTGTAGTGCAGATTTCCTTTGCAAGCTTGCTTGGTTGGCCAAAAAGGGCGTATGCGTTTTTTCCTGAATATATTCAGGAAAAAACGCATACGCCCTTTTTGGCCAAGTGCATCATTGTGGACATTCTGCCTCTTTTCCTATGCTTTCAATGCAATTCCAGTCTACCTCCTGAAATCGGTTTCCTGCAATTCTGCCCCGCTTTCAAGTCCTCTTGGCAGCCTTACTTCAGTCTATTTTTGGACGATAGCTGTCATTTATAACTCTGCAGGTTTGTGAATTACAGTGCCCCTGAGCTCCTTTCTTCAACTCGCTTTCTTTTGAGCTGGCCGCAACACCGCAGGATGGCTTCAGGCCCTAATCTGGTTCCGGTACAGCACGCTGAGCCTTTGGTTAATTCCTCTTCCTGGTGGGAAATGAGAGTTAAATTTGCCCGTCCAGACACCTCCAGCTAGTCTCTCATTGGTTCTCGCTATTCCTGTTCATCTTCCACAGAAATTGCAAACTGGGCGAAACAGGAAGTTAAAGGGACTGACTCTCCAAGTGGGGAGAGTGTTAGTAAAGCGTCTGGAATGTTGCACCCGAGTACCAGGGGAGGAAAACTGAGACATATTTGAACACGTCTCCCGTTCACATGGTTGATCATACTCTGGGTTCCACATGCATGTTTTAGCTGAAGGAAGAATACCTTAAACCTGGGTAGTTGAAACCCGTGGAATGGGTACCATGCAATATGACTTCAAAGGGTCTTCATTTGTCCTGCCTTTCTGGATTTTACACTTTTTTTTTCCTGAATATATTCAGGAAAAAACGCATATGCCCTTTTTGGCCAAGTGCATCATTGTGGACGTTCTGCCTCTTTTCCTATGCTTTCAATGCAATTCCAGTCTACCTCCTGAAATCGGTTTCCTGCAATTCTGCCCCGCTTTCAAGTCCTCTTGGCAGCCTTACTTCAGTCTATTTTTGGACGATAGCTGTCATTTATAACTCTGCAGGTTTGTGAATTACAGTGCCCCTGAGCTCCTTTCTTCAACTCGCTTTCTTTTGAGCCGGCCGCAACACCGCAGGATGGCTTCAGGTCCTAATCTGGTTCCGGCACGGCATGCTGAGCGTTTGGTTAATTCCTCTTCCTGGTGGGAAATGAGAGTTAAATTTGCCCGTCCAGACACCTTGAGCTAGCCTCTCATTGGTTCTCGCTATTCCTGTTCATCTACCGCAGAAATTGCAAACTGGGCCAAACAGGAGGTTAAAGGGACTGACTCTCCAAGTGGGGAGAGTGTTAGTAAAGCGTCTGGAATGTTGCACCCGAGTACCAGGGTACGAAAACTGGGACATATTTGAACACGTCTCCCGATGACATGGTTGATCATACTCTAGGTTCCACATGCATGTTTTAGCTGAAGGAAGAATACCTTAAACCTGGGTAGTTGAAACCCGTGGAATGGGTACCATGCAATATGACTTCAAAGGGTCTTCATTTGCTCACCGAACCTCTCCAATCCTATCACTGCTGCGTTTATGCCCCTGTACACATGCTTGATTCTCTTTCGGAGACATAGCAATCCATAGGTTTTAAGATACTTACTAGTCAGGTACATTCTTAGGCGTTTAATATGCGGTGTTGAGTCCATTTCGTTGAGCAAGGAGTAGCTCTTGTCTATTCCATATTTGGCTTAAGGAACTTTATCTGTGCTCATTTCAATCTCTGGTTTTATGCAGCACCCCAACTCACCTTTCCCCTTAAGCAAGCATAAGTTGGTTTTCTAAATTTGAGACCCTGTTCTGTTCTGTAATTCAGTTCCTGTGTAGCCAAGTTTACATTCCGTGTATTACTGATATCTTATGATGTTTCTTTTTCTGTGTGACTTATTTCAGTTAGAATCATCATACCTGAATCCACTCATTGTGCTCCTAAGGGCCTGATGACATAGATTTCATTGCTGAGTGATATTGCTTTGTAAGTTAATACCACAACTTCTTTATCCATTTTTCACTTTCTGCGATGTTGAACTTGTACTGTAAACGAGGTTCTTGTAAACAGAGGCGTCCCAAACTTTGGGGTGGCTGTGTCTTTTTGATTTTAATTTCCCTAAGCTATAGGACCATAAGTGGCAGTGCCCTAGGCTCTGTTGCTTTGTTTTTTAGATGTTTCAGGAAACACCATACACTTCTCCCGAGTGTCTGTTGGTAATTTACATCCCGCCCATCAGCATAACAAGGCTCCCAGTTCTCCATGGCCTGTCCTGCCTTTCTGGATTTTACACTTTTTTCAGATGGCCCTTTTGACCGGGGGGAAGTGAGACTTCATTGTAGTGCAGATTTCCTTTGCAAGCTTGCTTGGTTGGCCAAAAAGGGCGTATGCGTTTTTTCCTGAATATATTCAGGAAAAAACGCATACGCCCTTTTTGGCCAAGTGCATCATTGTGGACGTTCTGCCTCTTTTCCTATGCTTTCAATGCAATTCCAGTCTACCTCCTGAAATCGGTTTCCTGCAATTCTGCCCCGCTTTCAAGTCCTCTTGGCAGCCTTACTTCAGTCTATTTTTGGACGATAGCTGTCATTTATAACTCTGCAGGTTTGTGAATTACAGTGCCCCTGAGCTCCTTTCTTCAACTCGCTTTCTTTTGAGCTGGCCGCAACACCGCAGGATGGCTTCAGGCCCTAATCTGGTTCCGGCACGGCACGCTGAGCCTTTGGTTAATTCCTCTTCCTGGTGGGAAATGAGAGTTAAATTTGCCCGTCCAGACACCTCCAGCTAGCCTCTCATTGGTTCTCGCTATTCCTGTTCATCTTCCGCAGAAATTGCAAACTGGGCCAAACAGGAGTTTAAAGGGACTGACTCTCCAAGTCGGGAGAGTGTTAGTAAAGCGTCTGGAATGTTGCACCCGAGTACCAGGGTACGAAAACTGGGACATATTTGAACACGTCTCCCGATCACATGGTTGATCATACTCTAGGTTCCTCATGCATGTTTTAGCTGAAGGAAGAATACCTTAAACCTGGGTAGGTGAAACCCGTGGAATGGGTACCATGCAATATGACTTCAAAGGGTCTTCATTTGCTCACCGAACCTCTCCAATCCTATCACTGCTGCGTTTATGCCCCTGTACACATGCTTGATTCTCTTTTGGAGACATAGCAATCCATAGGTTTTAAGATACTTACTAGTCAGGTACATTCTTAGGCGTTTAATATGGGGTGTTGAGTCCATTTCGTTGAGCAAGGAGTAGCTCTTGTCTATTCCATATTTGGCTTAAGGAACTTTATCTGTGCTCATTTCAATCTCTGGTTTTATGCAGCACCCCAACTCACCTTTCCCCTTAAGCAAGCATAAGTTGGTTTTCTAAATTTGAGAACCTGTTCTGTTTTGGAATTCAGTTCCTGTGTAGCCAAGGTTACATTCCGTGTATTAGTGATATCTTATGATTTTTCTATTTCTGTGTGACTTATTTCAGTTAGAATCATCGTACCTGAATCCACTCATGATGCTGCTACGGGCCTGATGACATAGATTTCATTGCTGAGTGATACTGCATTGTACGTAAGTACCACAAGTTCTTTATCCATTTTTCACTTTCTGTGATATTGAACTTGTACGGTAAATGAGGTTCTTGTAAACAGAGGCGTCCCAAACTTTGGGGTGGCTGTGTCTTTTTGATTTTAATTTCCCTAAGCTATAGGACCATAAGTGGAAGTGCCCTAGGCTCTGTTGCTTTGTTTTTTAGATGTTTCAGGAAACACCATACACTTCTCCCGAGTGGTTGTTGGCAATTTACATCCCGCCCATCAGCATAACAAGGCTCCCAGTTCTCCATGGCCTGTCCTGCCTTTCTGGATTTTACACTTTTTTCAGATGGCCCTTTTGACCGGGGGGAAGTGAGACTTCATTGTAGTGCAGATTTCCTTTGCAAGCTTGCTTGGTTGGCCAAAAAGGGCGTATGCGTTTTTTCCTGAATATATTCAGGAAAAAACGCATACGCCCTTTTTGGCCAAGTGCATCATTGTGGACGTTTTGCCTCTTTTCCTATGCTTTCAATGCAATTCCAGTCTACCTCCTGAAATCGGTTTCCTGCAATTCTGCCCCGCTTTCAAGTCCTCTTGGCAGCCTTACTTCAGTCTATTTTTGGACGATAGCTGTCATTTATAACTCTGCAGGTTTGTGAATTACAGTGCCCCTGAGCTCCTTTCTTCAACTCGCTTTCTTTTGAGCTGGCCGCAACACCGCAGGATGGCTTCAGGCCCTAATCTGGTTCCGGTACGGCACGCTGAGCCTTTGGTGAATTCCTCTTCCTGGTGGGAAATGATAGTTAAATTTGCCCGTCCAGACACCTCCAGCTAGTCTCTCATTGGTTCTCGCTATTCCTGTTCATCTTCCACAGAAATTGGAAACTGGGCCAAACAGGAAGTTAAAGGGACTGACTCTCCAAGTGGGGAGAGTGTTAGTAAAGCATCTGGAATGTTACACCCGAATACCAGGGGAGGAAAACTGAGACATATTTGAACACGTCTCCCGATCACATGGTTGATCATACTTGGGTTCCACATGCATGTTTTAGCTGAAGGAAGAATACCTTAAACCTGGGTAGGTGAAACCCGTGGAATGGGTACCATGCAATATGACTTCAAAGGGTCTTCATTTGCTCACCGAACCTCTCCAATCCTATCACTGCTGCGTTTATGCCCCTGTACACATGCTTGATTCTCTTTCGGAGACATAGCAATCCATAGGTTTTAAGATACTTACTAGTCAGGTACATTCTTAGGCGTTTAATATGGGGTGTTGAGTCCATTTCGTTGAGCAAGGAGTAGCTCTTGTCTATTCCATATTTGGCTTAAGGAACTTTATCTGTGCTCATTTCAATCTCTGGGTTTATGCAGCACCCCAACTCACCTTTACCCTTAAGCAAGCATAAGTTGGTTTTCTAAATTTGAGACCCTGTTCTGTTCTGTAATTCAGTTCCTGTGTAGCCAAGTTTACATTCCGTGTATTACTGATATCTTATGATGTTTCTTTTTCTGTGTGACTTATTTCAGTTAGAATCATCATACCTGAATCCACTCATTGTGCTGCTAAGGGCCTGATGACATAGATTTCATTGCTGAGTGATATTGCTTTATAAGTAAATACCACAACTTCTTTATCCATTTTTCACTTTCTGCGATGTTGAACTTGTATTGTAAACGAGGTTCTTGTAAACAGAGGCGTCCCAAACTTTGGGGTGGCTGTGTCTTTTTGATTTTAATTTCCCTAAGCTATAGGACCATAAGTGGCAATGCCCTAGGCTCTGTTGCTTTGTTTTTTAGATGTTTCAGGAAACACCATACACTTCTCCCGAGTGGCTGTTGGCAATTTACATCCCGCCCATCAGCATAACAAGGCTCCCAGTTCTCCATGGCCTGTCCTGCCTTTCTGGATTTTACACTTTTTTCAGATGGCCCTTTTGACCGGGGGGAAGTGAGACTTCATTGTAGTGCAGATTTCCTTTGCAAGCTTGCTTGGTTGGCCAAAAAGGGCGTATGCGTTTTTTCCTGAATATATTCAGGAAAAAACGCATACGCCCTTTTTGGCCAAGTGCATCATTGTGGACGTTCTGCCTCTTTTCCTATGCTTTCAATGCAATTCCAGTCTACCTCCTGAAATTGGTTTCCTGCAATTCTGCCCCGCTTTCAAGTCCTCTTGGCAGCCTTACTTCAGTCTATTTTTGGACGATAGCTGTCATTTATAACTCTGCAGGTTTGTGAATTACAGTGCCCCTGAGCTCCTTTCTTCAACTCGCTTTCTTTTGAGCTGGCCGCAACACCGCAGGATGGCTTCAGGCCCTAATCTGGTTCCGGTACGGCACACTGAGCCTTTGGTGAATTCCTCTTCCTGGTGGGAAATGAGAGTTAAATTTGCCCGTCCAGACACCTCCAGCTAGTCTCTCATTGGTTCTCGCTATTCCTGTTCATCTTCCACAGAAATTGCAAACTGGGCCAAACAGGAAGTTAAAGGGACTGACTCTCCAAGTGGGGAGAGTGTTAGTAAAGCGTCTGGAATGTTGCACCCGAATACCAGGGGAGGAAAACTGAGACATATTTGAACACGTCTCCCGTTCACATGGTTGATCATACTTGGGTTCCACATGCATGTTTTAGCTGAAGGAAGAATACCTTAAACCTGTGTATTTGAAACCCGTGGAATGGGTACCATGCAATATGACTTCAAAGGGTCTTCATTTGCTCACCGAACCTCTCCAATCCTATCACTGCTGCGTTTATGCCCCTGTACACATGCTTGATTCTCTTTCGGAGACATAGCAATCCATAGGTTTTAAGATACTTACTAGTCAGGTACATTCTTAGACGTTTAATATGGCGGTGTTGAGTCCATTTTGTTGAGCAAGGAGTAGCTCTTGTCTATTCCATATTTGGCTTAAGGAACTTTATCTGTGCTCATTTCAATCTCTGGGTTTATGCAGCACCCCAACTCACCTTTACCCTTAAGCAAGCATAAGTTGGTTTTCTAAATTTGAGAACCTGTTCTGTTCTGTAATTCAGTTCCTGTGTAGCCAACTTTACATTCCGTGTATTACTGATATCTTATGATGTTTCTTTTTCTGTGTGACTTAGTTCAGTTAGAATCATCATACCTGAATCCACTCATTGTGCTCCTAAGGGCCTGATGACATAGATTTCATTGCTGAGTGATATTGCTTTGTAAGTAAATACCACAACTTCTTTATCCATTTTTCACTTTCTGCGATGTTGAACTTGTACTGTAAACGAGGTTCTTGTAAACAGAGGCGTCCCAAACTTTGGGGTGGCTGTGTCTTTTTGATTTTAATTTCCCTAAGCTATAGGACCATAAGTGGCAGTGCCCTAGGCTCTGTTGCTTTGTTTTTTAGATGTTTCAGGAAACACCATACACTTCTCCTGAGTGTCTGTTGGTAATTTACATCCCGCCCATCAGCATAACAAGGCTCCCAGTTCTCCATGGCCTGTCCTGCCTTTCTGGATTTTACACTTTTTTCAGATGGCCCTTTTGACCGGGGGGAAGTGAGACTTCATTGTAGTGCAGATTTCCTTTGCAAGCTTGCTTGGTTGGCCAAAAAGGGCGTATGCGTTTTTTCCTGAATATATTCAGGAAAAAACGCATACGCCCTTTTTGGCCAAGTGCATCATTGTGGACGTTCTGCCTCTTTTCCTATGCTTTCAATGCAATTCCAGTCTACCTTCTGAAATCGGTTTCCTGCAATTCTGCCCCGCTTTCAAGTCCTCTTGGCAGCCTTACTTCAGTCTATTTTTGGCCGATAGCTGTCATTTATAACTCTGCAGGTTTGTGAATTACAGTGCCCCTGAGCTCCTTTCTTCAACTCGCTTTCTTTTGAGCTGGCCGCAACACCGCAGGATGGCTTCAGGCCCTAATCTGGTTCCGGCACGGCACGCTGAGCCTTTGGTTAATTCCTCTTCCTGGTGGGAAATGAGAGTTAAATTTGCCCGTCCAGACACCTCCAGCTAGCCTCTCATTGGTTCTCGCTATTCCTGTTCATCTTCCGCAGAAATTGCAAACTGGGCCAAACAGGAGGTTAAAGGGACTGACTCTCCAAGTCGGGAGAGTGTTAGTAAAGTGTCTGGAATGTTGCACCCGAGTACCAGGGTACGAAAACTGGGACATATTTGAACACGTCTCCCGATCACATGGTTGATCATACTCTAGGTTCCACATGCATGTTTTAGCTGAAGGAAGAATACCTAAAACCTGGGTAGTTGAAACCCGTGGAATGGGTACCATGCAATATGACTTCAAAGGGTCTTCATTTGCTCACCGAACCTCTCCAATCCTATCACTGCTGCGTTTATGCCCGTGTACACATGCTTGATTCTCTTTCGGAGACATAGCAATCCATAGGTTTTAAGATACTTACTAGTCAGGTACATTCTTAGGCGTTTAATATGGGGTGTTGAGTCCATTTCGTTGAGCAAGGAGTAGCTCTTGTCTATTCCATATTTGGCTTAAGGAACTTTATCTGTGCTCATTTCAATCTCTGGTTTTATGCAGCACCCCAACTCACCTTTACCCTTAAGCAAGCATAAGTTGGTTTTCTAAATTTGAGAACCTGTTCTGTTCTGTAATTCAGTTCATGTGTAGCCAAGTTTACATTCCGTGTATTACTGATATCTTATGATGTTTCTTTTTCTGTGTGACTTATTTCAGTTAGAATCATCATACCTGAATCCACTCATTGTGCTGCTAAGGGCCTGATGACACAGATTTCATTGCTGAGTGATATTGCTTTGTAAGTAAATACCACAACTTCTTTATCCATTTTTCACTTTCTGCGATGTTGAACTTGTACTGTAAACGAGGTTCTTGTAAACAGAGCCGATCCAAACTTTGGGGTGGCTGTGTCTTTTTGATTTTAATTTCCCTAAGCTATAGGACCATAAGTGGAAGTGCCCTAGGTTCTGTTGCTTTGTTTTTTAGATGTTTCAGGAAACACCATACACTTCTCCCGAGTGGTTGTTGGCAATTTACATCCCGCCCATCAGCATAACAAGGCTCCCAGTTCTCCATGGCCTGTCCTGCCTTTCTGGATTTTACACTTTTTTCAGATGGCCCTTTTGACCGGGGGGAAGTGAGACTTCATTGTAGTGCAGATTTCCTTTGCAAGCTTGCTTGGTTGGCCAAAAAGGGCGTATGCGTTTTTTCCTGAATATATTCAGGAAAAAACGCATACGCCCTTTTTGGCCAAGTGCATCATTGTGGACGTTCGGCCTCTTTTCCTATGCTTTCAATGCAATTCCAGTCTACCTCCTGAAATCGGTTTCCTGCAATTCTGCCCCGCTTTCAAGTCCTCTTGGCAGCCTTACTTCAGTCTATTTTTGGACGATAGCTCTCATTTATAACTCTGCAGGTTTGTGAATTACAGTGCCCCTGAGCTCCTTTCTTCAACTCGCTTTCTTTTGAGCTGGCCGCAACACTGCAGGATGGCTTCAGGCCCTAATCTGATTCTGGTACGGCACGCTGAGCCTTTGGTTATTTCCTCTTCCTGGTGGGAAATGAGAGTTAAATTTGCCCGTCCAGACACCTCCAGCTAGTCTCTCATTGGTTCTCGCTATTCCTGTTCATCTTCCGCAGAAATTGCAAACTGGGCCAAACAGGAGGTTAAAGGGACTGACTCTCCAAGTCGGGAGAGTGTTAGTAAAGCGTCTGGAATGTTGCACCCAAGTACCAGGGTACGAAAACTGAGACATATTTGAACACGTCTCCCGATCACATGGTTGATCATACTCTAGGTTCCACATGCATGTTTTAGCTGAAGGAAGAATACCTTAAACCTGGGTATTTGAAACCCGTGGAATGGGTACCATGCAATATGACTTCAAAGGGTCTTCATTTGCTCACCGAACCTCTCCAATCCTATCACTGCTGCGTTTATGCCCCTGTACACATGCTTGATTCTCTTTCGGAGACATAGCAATCCATAGGTTTTAAGATACTTACTAGTCAGGTACATTCTTAGGCGTTTAATATGCGGTGTTGAGTCCATTTCGTTGAGCAAGGAGTAGCTCTTGTCTATTCCATATTTGGCTTAAGGAACTTTATCTGTGCTCATTTCAATCTCTGGTTTTATGCAGCAATCTAACTCACCTTTCCCCTTAAGCAAGCATAAGTTGGTTTTCTAAATTTGAGAACCTGTTCTGTTTTCGAATTCAGTTCCTGTGTAGCCAAGTTTACATTCCGTGTATTAGTGATATCTTATGATTTTTCTTTTTCTGTGTGACTTATTTCAGTTAGAATCATCGTACCTGAATCCACTCATGATGCTGCTACGGGCCTGATGACATAGATTTCATTGCTGAGTGATACTGCATTGTACGTAAGTACCACAAGTTCTTTATCCATTTTTCACTTTCTGTGATATTGAACTTGTACGGTAAACGAGGTTCTTGTAAACAGAGGCGTCCCAAACTTTGGGGTGGCTGTGTCTTTTTGATTTTAAATTCCCTAAGCTATAGGACCATAAGTGGAAGTGCCCTAGGCTCTGTTGCTTTGTTTTTTAGATGTTTCAGGAAACACCATACACTTCTCCAGAGTGGTTGTTCGCAATTTACATCCCGCCCATCAGCATAACAAGGCTCCCAGTTCTCCATGGCCTGTTGCCTTTCTGGATTTTACACTTTTTTCAGATGGCCCTTTTGACTGGGGGGAAGTGAGACTTCATTGTAGTGCAGATTTCCTTTGCAAGCTTGCTTGGTTGGCCAAAAAGGGCGTATGCGTTTTTTCCTGAATATATTCAGGAAAAAACGCATACGCCCTTTTTGGCCAAGTGCATCATTGTGGACGTTCTGCCTCTTTTCCTATGCTTTCAATGCAATTCCAGTCTACCTCCTGAAATCGGTTTCCTGCAATTCTGCCCCGCTTTCAAGTCCTCTTGGCAGCCTTACTTCAGTCTATTTTTGGACGATAGCTGTCATTTATAACTCTGCAGGTTTGTGAATTACAGTGCCCCTGAGCTCCTTTCTTCAACTCGCTTTCTTTTGAGCTGGCCGCAACACCGCAGGATGGCTTCAGGCCCTAATCTGTCTCCGGCACGGCACGCTGAGCCTTTGGTTAATTCCTCTTCCTGGTGGGAAATGAGAGTTAAATTTGCCCGTTCAGACACCTCCAGGTAGTCTCTCATTGGTGCTCGCTATTCCTGTTCATCTTCCGCAGAAATTGCAAACTGGGCCAAACAGGAGGTTAAAGGGACTGACTCTCCAAGTCGGGAGAGTGTTAGTAAAGCGTCTGGAATGTTGCACCCGAGTACCAGGGTACGAAAACTGAGACATATTTGAACACGTCTCCCGATCACATGGTTGATCATACTCTAGATTCCACATGCATGTTTTAGCTGAAGGAAGAATACCTTAAACCTGGGTAGGTGAAACCCGTGGAATGGGTACCATGCAATATGACTTCAAAGGGTCTTCATTTGCTCACCGAACCTCTCCAATCCTATCACTGCTGCGTTTAACCCCCTGTACACATGCTTGATTCTCTTTCGGAGACATAGCAATCCATAGGTTTTAAGATACTTACTAGTCAGGTACATTCTTAGGCGTTTAATATGCGGTGTTGAGTCCATTTCGTTGAGCAAGGAGTAGCTCTTGTCTATTCCATATTTGGCTTAAGGAACTTTATCTGTGCTCATTTCAATCTCTGGTTTTATGCAGCACCCCAACTCACCTTTCCCCTTAAGCAAGCATAAGTTGGTTTTCTAAATTTGAGACCCTGTTCTGTTCTGTAATTCAGTTCCTGTGTAGCCAAGTTTACAATCCGTGTATTAGTGATATCTTATGATGTTTCTTTTTCTGTGTGACTTATTTCAGTTAGAATCATCGTACCTGAATCCACTCATAATGCTGCTACGGGCCTGATGACATAGATTTCATTGCTGAGTGATACTGCATTGTACGTAAGTACCACAAGTTCTTTATCCATTTTTCACTTTCTGTGATATTGAACTTGTACGGTAAACGAGGTTCTTGTAAACAGAGGCGTCCCAAACTTTGGGGTGGCTGTGTCTTTTTGATTTTAATTTCCCTAAGCTATAGGACCATAAGTGGAAGTGCCCTAGGCTCTGTTGCTTTGTTTTTTAGATGTTTCAGGAAACACCATACACTTCTCCCGTGTGTCTGTTGGCAATTTACATCCCGCCCATCAGCATAACAAGGCTCCCAGTTCTCCATGGCCTGTCCTGCCTTTCTGGATTTTACACTTTTTTCAGATGGCCCTTTTGACTGGGGGGAAGTGAGACTTCATTGTAGTGCAGATTTCCTTTGCAAGTTTGCTTGGTTGGCCAAAAAGTGCGTATGCGTTTTTTCCTGAATATATTCAGGAAAAAACGCATACGCCCTTTTTGGCCAAGTGCATCATTGTGGACGTTCTGCCTCTTTTCCTATGCTTTCAATGCAATTCCAGTCTACCTCCTGAAATCGGTTTCCTGCAATTCTGCCCCGCTTTCAAGTCCTCTTGGCAGCCTTACTTCAGTGTATTTTTGGAGGATAGCTGTCATTTATAACTCTGCAGGTTTGTGAATTACAGTGCCCCTGAGCTCCTTTCTTCAACTCGCTTTCTTTTGAGCTGGCCGCAACACCGCATGATGGCTTCTGGCCCTAATCTGGTTCCGGCACGGCACGCTGAGCCTTTGGTTAATTCCTCTTCCTGGTGGGAAATGAGAGTTAAATTTGCCCGTCCAGACACCTCCAGCTAGCCTCTCATTGGTTCTCGCTATTCCTGTTCATCTTCCGCAGAAATTGCAAACTGGGCCAAACAGGAGGTTAAAGGGACTGACTCTCCAAGTCGGGAGAGTGTTAGTAAAGCGTCTGGAATGTTGCACCCGAGTATCAGGGTACGAAAACTGGGACATATTTGAACACGTCTCCCGATCACATGGTTGATCATACTCTAGGTTCCACATGCATGTTTTAGCTGAAGGAAGAATACCTTAAACCTGGGTAGGTGAAACCCGTGGAATGGGTACCATGCAATATGACTTCAAAGGGTCTTCATTTGCTCACCGAACCTCTCCAATCCTATCACTGCTGCGTTTATGCCCCTGTACACATGCTTGATTCTCTTTCGGAGACATAGCAATCCCTAGGTTTTAAGATACTTACTAGTCAGGTACATTCTTAGGCGTTTAATATGGGGTGTTGAGTCCATTTCGTTGAGCAAGGAGTAGCTCTTGTCTATTCCATATTTGGCTTAAGGAACTTTATCTGTGCTCATTTCAATCTCTGGTTTTATGCAGCACCCCAACTCACCTTTACCCTTAAGCAAGCATAAGTTGGTTTTCTAAATTTGAGACGCTGTTCTGTTCTGTAATTCAGTTCCTGTGTAGCCAAGTTTACATTCCGTGTATTACTGATATCTTATGATGTTTCTTTTTCTGTGTCACTTATTTCAGTTAGAATCATCATACCTGAATCCACTCATTGTGCTGCTAAGGGCCTGATGACACAGATTTCATTGCTGAGTGATATTGCTTTGTAAGTAAATGCCACAACTTTTTTATCCATTTTTCACTTTCTTCGATGTTGAACTTGTACTGTAAACGAGGTTCTTTTAAACAGAGCCATTCGAAATTTTGGGGTGGCTGTGTCTTTTTGATTTTAAATTCCCTAAACTATAGGACCATAAGTGGAAGTGCCCTAGGCTCTGTTGCTTTGTTTTTTAGATGTTTCAGGAAACACCATACACTTCTCCCGAGTGGCTGTTGGCAATTTACATCCCGCCCTTCAGCATAACAAGGCTCCCAGTTCTCCATGGCCTGTCCTGCCTTTCTGGATTTTACACTTTTTTCAGATGGCCCTTTTGACCGGGGGGAAGTGAGACTTCATTGTAGTGCAGATTTCCTTTGCAAGCTTGCTTGGTTGGCCAAAAAGGGCGTATGCGTTTTTTCCTGAATATATTCAGGAAAAAACGCATACGCCCTTTTTGGCCA
Source organism: Delphinus delphis (assembly GCF_949987515.2). Lineage (NCBI taxonomy): Eukaryota > Metazoa > Chordata > Mammalia > Artiodactyla > Delphinidae > Delphinus > Delphinus delphis. Next base: position 44,559 of record NC_082685.1, on the reverse strand, counting down.
AGTGCATCATTGTGGACGTTCTGCCTCTTTTCCTATGCTTTCAATGCAATTCCAGTCTACCTCCTGAAATTGGTTTCCTGCAATTCTGCCCCGCTTTCAAGTCCTCTTGGCAGCCTTACTTCAGTCTATTTTTGGACGATAGCTGTCATTTATAACTCTGCAGTTTTGTGAATTACAGTGCCCCTGAGCTCCTTTCTTCAACTCGCTTTCTTTTGAGCGGGCCGCAACACCGCAGGATGGCTTCAGGCCCTAATCTGGTTCCGGTACGGCACGCTCAGCCTTTGGTTATTTCCTCTTCCTGGTGGGAAATGAGAGTTAAATTTGCCCGTCCAGACACCTCCAGCTAGCCTCTCATTGGTTCTCGCTATTCCTGTTCATCTTCCGCAGAAATTGCAAACTGGGCCAAACAGGAGGTTAAAGGCGCTTACTCTCCAAGTGGGCAGAGTGTTAGTAAAGCGTCTGGAATGTTGCACCCGAGTACCAGGGGAGGAAAACTGAGACATATTTGAACACGTCTCCCGATCACATGGTTGATCATACTCTGGGTTCCACATGCATGTTTTAGCTGAAGGAAGAATACCTAAAACCTGGGTAGTTGAAACCCGTGGAATGGGTACCATGCAATATGACTTCAAAGGGTCTTCATTTGCTCACCGAACCTCTCCAATCCTATCACTGCTGCGTTTATGCCCCTGTACACATGCTTGATTCTCTTTCGGAGACATAGCAATCTATAGGTTTTAAGATACTTACTAGTCAGGTACATTCTTAGGCGTTTAATATGCGGTGTTGAGTCCATTTCGTTGAGCAAGGAGTAGCTCTTGTCTATTCCATATTTGGCTTAAGGAACTTTATCTGTGCTCATTTCAATCTCTGGTTTTATGCAGCACCCCAACTCACCTTTCCCCTTAAGCAAGCATAAGTTGGTTTTCTAAATTTGAGACCCTGTTCTGTTCTGTAATTCAGTTCCTGTGTAGCCAAGTTTACATTCCGTGTATTAGTGATATCTTATGATGTTTCTTTTTCTGTGTGACTTATTTCAGTTAGAATCATCGTACCTGAATCCACTCATTATGCTGCTACGGGCCTGATGAAACAGATTTCATTGCTGAGTGATATTGCTTTGTAAGTAAATACCACAACTTTTTTATCCATTTTTCACTTTCTGTGATATTGAACTTGTACGGTAAACGAGGTTCTTTTAAACAGAGGCGTCCCAAACTTTGGGGTGGCTGTGTCTTTTTGATTTTAATTTCCCTAAGCTATAGGACCATAAGTGGAAGTGCCCTAGGCTCTGTTGCTTTGTTTTTTAGATGTTTCAGGAAACACCATACACTTCTCCCAAGTGTCTGTTGGCAATTTACATCCCGCCCATCAGCATAACAAGGCTCCCAGTTCTCCATGGCCTGTTGCCTTTCTGGATTTTACACTTTTTTCAGATGGCCCTTTTGACCGGGGGGAAGTGAGACTTCATTGTAGTGCAGATTTCCTTTGCAAGCTTGCTTGGTTGGCCAAAAAGGGCGTATGCGTTTTTTCCTGAATATATTCAGGAAAAAACGCATACGCCCTTTTTGGCCAAGTGCATCATTGTGGACGTTCTGCCTCTTTTCCTATGCTTTCAATGCAATTCCAGTCTACCTCCTGAAATCGGTTTCCTGCAATTCTGCCCCGCTTTCAAGTCCTCTTGGCAGCCTTACTTCAGTCTATTTTTGGACGATAGCTGTCATTTATAACTCTGCAGGTTTGTGAATTACAGTGCCCCTGAGCTCCTTTCTTCAACTCGCTTTCTTGTGACCTGGCCGCAACACCGCAGGATGGCTTCAGGCCCTAATCTGGTTCCGGCACGGCACGCTGAGCCTCTGGTTATTTCCTCTTCCTGGTGGGAAATGAGAGTTAAATTTGCCCGTCCAGACACCTCCAGCTAGTCTCTCATTGGTTCTCGCTATTCCTGTTCATCTTCCGCAGAAATTGCAAACTGGGCCAAACAGGAGGTTAAAGGCGCTGACTCTCCAAGTGGGGAGAGTGTTAGTAAAGCGTCTGGAATGTTGCACCCGAGTACCAGGGGAGGAAAACTGAGACATATTTGAACACGTCTCCTGATCACATGGTTGATCATACCCTGGGTTCCACATGCATGTTTTAGCTGAAGGAAGAATACCTTAAACCTGGAGAGTTGAGACGCGTGTAATGGGTACCATGCAGTATGACTTCAAAGGGTCTTCATTTGCTCACCGAACCTCTCCAATCCTATCACTGCTGCGTTTATGCCCCTGTACACACGCTTGATTCTCTTTCGGAGACATAGCAATCCATAGGTTTTAAGATACTTACTAGTCAGGTACAATCTTAGGCGTTTAATATGCGGTGTTGAGTCCATTTCGTTGAGCAAGGAGTAGGTCTTGTCTATTCCATATTTGGCTTAAGGAACTTTATCTGTGCTCATTTCAATCTCTGGTTTTATGCAGCACCCCAACTCACCTTTACCCTTAAGCAAGCATAAGTTGGTTTTCAAAATTTGAGACCCTGTTCTGTTCTGTAATTCAGTTCCTGTGTAGCCAAGTTTACATTCCGTGTATTACTGATATCTTATTATGTTTCTTTTTCTGTGTGACTTATTTCAGTTAGAATCATCATACCTGAATCCACTCATTGTGCTGCTAAGGGCCTGATGACACAGATTTCATTGCTGAGTGATATTGCTTTGTAAGTAAATACCACAACTTCTTTATCCATTTTTCACTTTCTGCGATGTTGAACTTGTACTGTAAACGAGGTTCTTGTAAACAGAGGCGTCCCAAACTTTGGGGTGGCTGTGTCTTTTTGATTTTAATTTCCCTAAGCTATAGGACCATAAGTGGAAGTGCCCTAGGCTCTGTTGCTTTGTTTTTTAGATGTTTCAGGAAACACCATACACTTCTCCCGAGTGGCTGTTGGCAATTTACATCCCGCCCATCAGCATAACAAGGCTCCCAGTTCTCCATGGCCTGTCCTGCCTTTCTGGATTTTACACTTTTTTCAGATGGCCCTTTTGACCGGGGGGAAGTGAGACTTCATTGTAGTGCAGATTTCCTTTGCAAGCTTGCTTGGTTGGCCAAAAAGGGCGTATGCGTTTTTTCCTGAATATATTCAGGAAAAAACGCATACGCCCTTTTTGGCCAAGTGCATCATTGTGGACGTTCTGCCTCTTTTCCTATGTTTTCAATGCAATTCCAGTCTACCTCCTGAAATCGGTTTCCTGCAATTCTGCCCCGCTTTCAAGTACTCTTGGCAGCCTTACTTCAGTCTATTTTTGGACGATAGCTGTCATTTATAACTCTGCAGGTTTGTGAATTACAGTGCCCCCGAGCTCCTTTCTTCAACTCGCTTTCTTGTGACCTGGCCGCAACACCGCAGGATGGCTTCAGGCCCTAATCTGGTTCCGGCCCGGCATGCTGAGCCTTTGGTTAATTCCTCTTCCTGGTGGGAAATGAGAGTTAAATTTGCCCGTCCAGACACCTGCAGCTAGCCTCTCATTGGTTCTCGCTATTCCTGTTCATCTTCCGCAGAAATTGCAAACTGGGCCAAACAGGAGGTTAAAGGGACTGACTCTCCAAGTCGGGAGAGTGTTAGTAAAGCGTCTGGAGTGTAGCACCCGAGTACCAGGGTAGGAAAACTGAGACATATTTGAACACGTCTCCCGTTCACATGGTTGATCATACTCTGGGTTCCACATGCATGTTTTAGCTGAAGGAAGAATACCTTAAACCTGGAGAGTTGAGACCCGTGGAATGGGTACCGTGCAATATGACTTCAAAGGGTCTTCATTTGCTCACCGAACCTCTCCAATCCTATCACTGCTGCATTTATGCCCCTGTACACACGCTTGATTCTCTTTTGGAGACATAGCAATCCATAGGTTTTAAGATACTTACTAGTCAGGTACATTCTTAGGCGTTTAATATGGGGTTTTGAGTCCATTTCGTTGAGCAAGGAGTAGCTCTTGTCTATTCCATATTTGGCTTAAGGAACTTTATCTGTGCTCATTTCAATCTCTGGTTTTATGCAGCACCCCAACTCACCTTTCCCCTTAAGCAAGCATAAGTTGGTTTTCTAAATTTGAGACCCTGTTCTGTTTTGGAATGCAGTTCCTGTGTAGCCAAGTTTACATTCCGTGTATTAGTGATATCTTATGATGTTTCTATTTCTGTGTGACTTATTTCAGTTAGAATCATTGTACCTGAATCCACTCATTATGCTGCTACGGGCCTGATGACATAGATTTCATTGCTGAGTGATACTGCATTGTACGTAAGTACCACAAGTTCTTTATCCATTTTTCACTTTCTGTGATATTGAATTTGTACGGTAAACGAGGTTCTTTTAAACGGAGGCGTCCCAAACTTTGGGGTGGCTGTGTCTTTTTGATTTTAATTTCCCTAAGCTATAGGACCATAAGTGGAAGTGCCCTAGGCTCTGTTGCTTTGTTTTTTAGATGTTTCAGGAAACACCATACACTTCTCCTGAGTGTCTGTTGGCAATTTACATCCCGCCCATCAGCATAACAAGGCTCCCAGTTCTCCATGGCCTGTCCTGCCTTTCTGGATTTTACACATTTTTCAGATGGCCCTTTTGACCGGGGGGAAGTGAGACTTCATTGTAGTGCAGATTTCCTTTGCAAGTTTGCTTGGTTGGCCAAAAAGGGCGTATGCGTTTTTTCCTGAATATATTCAGGAAAAAACGCATACGCACTTTATGGCCAAGTGCATCATTGTGGACGTTCTGCCTCTTTTCCTATGCTTTCAATGCAATTCCAGTCTACCTCCTGAAATCGGTTTCCTGCAAATCTGCCCCGCTTTCAAGTCCTCTTGGCAGCCTTACTTCAGTCTATTTTTGGACGATAGCTGTCATTTATAACTCTGCAGGTTTGTGAATTACAGTGCCCCTGAGCTCCTTTCTTCAACTCGCTTTCTTGTGAGCTGGCTGCAACACCGCAGAATGGCTTCAGGCCCTAATCTGGTTCCGGCACGGCACGCTGAGCCTTTGGTTATTTCCTCTTCCTGGTGGGAAATGAGAGTTAAATTTGCCCGTCCAGACACCTCCAGCTAGTCTCTCATTGGTTCTCGCTATTCCTGTTCATCTTCCACAGAAATTGCAAACTGGGCCAAACAGGAGGTTAAAGGCGCTGACTCTCCAAGTGGGGAGAGTGTTAGTAAAGCGTCTGGAATGTTGCACCCGAGTACCAGGGGAGGAAAACTGAGACATATTTGAACACGTCTCCCGTTCACATGGTTGATCATACTTGGGTTCCACATGCATGTTTTAGCTGAAGGAAGAATACCTTAAACCTGGAGAGTTAAGACCCGTGTAATGGGTACCATGCAATATGACTTCAAAGGGTCTTCATTTGCTCACCGAACCTCTCCAATCCTATCACTGCTGCGTTTATGCCCCTGTACACATGCTTGATTCTCTTCGGAGACATAGCAATAGATAGGTTTTAAGATACTTACTAGTCAGGTACATTCTTAGGCGTTTAATATGCGGTGTTGAGTCCATTTCTTTGAGCAAGGAGTAGCTCTTGTCTATTCCATATTTGGCTTAAGGAACTTTATCTGTGCTCATTTCAATCTCTGGTTTTATGCAGCACCCCAACTCACCTTTACCCTTAAGCAAGCATAAGTTGGTTTTCTAAATTTGAGACCCTGTTCTGTTCTGTAATTCAATTCCAGTGTAGCCAAGTTTACATTCCGTGTATTACTGATATCTTATGATGTTTCTTTTTCTGTGTGACTTATTTCAGTTAGAATCATCATACCTGAATCCACTCATTGTGCTGCTAAGGGCCTGATGACATAGATTTCATTGCTGAGTGATATTGCTTTGTAAGTAAATACCACAACTTCTTTATCCATTTTTCACTTTCTGCGATGTTGAACTTGTACTGTAAACGAGGTTCTTGTAAACAGAGGCGTCCCAAACATTGGGGTGGCTGTGTCTTTTTGATTTTAATTTCCCTAAGCTATAGGACCATAAGTGGAAGTGCCCTAGGCTCTGTTGCTTTGTTTTTTAGATGTTTCAGGAAACACCATACACTTCTCCCAAGTGGCTGTTGGCAATTTACATCCCGCCCATCAGCATAACAAGGCTCCCAGTTCTCCATGGCCTGTCCTGCCTTTCTGGATTTTACACTTTTTTCAGATGGCCCTTTTGACCGGGGGGAAGTGAGACTTCATTGTAGTGCAGATTTCCTTTGCAAGCTTGCTTGGTTGGCCAAAAAGGGCGTATGCGTTTTTTCCTGAATATATTCAGGAAAAAACGCATACGCCCTTTTTGGCCAAGTGCATCATTGTGGACGTTCTGCCTCTTTTCCTATGCTTTCAATGCAATTCCAGTCTACCTCCTGAAATCGGTTTCCTGCAATTCTGCCCCGCTTTCAAGTCCTCTTGGCAGCCTTACTTCAGTCTATTTTTGGACGATAGCTCTCATTTATAACTCTGCAGGTTTGTGAATTACAGTGCCCCTGAGCTCCTTTCTTCAACTTGCTTTCTTGTGACCTGGCCGCAACACCGCAGGATGGCTTCAGGCCCTAATCTGGTTCCGGCCCGGCATGCTGAGCCTTTGGTTAATTCCTCTTCCTGGTGGGAAATGAGAGTTAAATTTGCCCGTCCAGACACCTGCAGCTAGCCTCTCATTGGTTCTCGCTATTCCTGTTCATCTTCCGCAGAAATTGCAAACTGGGCCAAACAGGAGGTTAAAGGGACTGACTCTCCAAGTCGGGAGAGTGTTAGTAAAGCGTCTGGAGTGTTGCACCCGAGTACCAGGGTAGGAAAACTGAGACATATTTGAACACGTCTCCCGTTCACATGGTTGATCATACTCTGGGTTCCACATGCATGTTTTAGCTGAAGGAAGAATACCTTAAACCTGGAGAGTTGAGACCCGTGGAATGGGTACCGTGCAATATGACTTCAAAGGGTCTTCATTTGCTCACCGAACCTCTCCAATCCTATCACTGCTGCGTTTATGCCCCTGTACACACGCTTGATTCTCTTTTGGAGACATAGCAATCCATAGGTTTTAAGATACTTACTAGTCAGGTACATTCTTAGGCGTTTAATATGGGGTTTTGAGTCCATTTCGTTGAGCAAGGAGTAGCTCTTGTCTATTCCATATTTGGCTTAAGGAACTTTATCTGTGCTCATTTCAATCTCTGGTTTTATGCAGCACCCCAACTCACCTTTCCCCTTAAGCAAGCATAAGTTGGTTTTCTAAATTTGAGACCCTGTTCTGTTTTGGAATGCAGTTCCTGTGTAGCCAAATTTACATTCCGTGTATTAGTGATATCTTATGATGTTTCTTTTTCTGTGTGACTTATTTCAGTTAGAATCATCGTACCTGAATCCACTCATTATGCTGCTACGGGCCTGATGACATAGATTTCATTGCTGAGTGATACTGCATTGTACGTAAGTACCACAAGTTCTTTATCCATTTTTCACTTTCTGTGATATTGAACTTGTACGGTAAACGAGGTTCTTTTAAACCGAGGCATCCCAAACTTTGGGGTGGCTGTGTCTTTTTGATTTTAATTTCCCTAAGCTATAGGACCATAAGTGGAAGTGCCCTAGGCTCTGTTGCTTTGTTTTTTAGATGTTTCAGGAAACACCATACACTTCTTCTGAGTGTCTGTTGGCAATTTACATCCCGCCCATCAGCATAACAAGGCTCCCAGTTCTCCATGGCCTGTCCTGCCTTTCTGGATTTTACACTTTTTTCAGATGGCCCTTTTGACCGGGGGGAAGTGAGACTTCATTGTAGTGCAGATTTCCTTTGCAAGTTTGCTTGGTTGGCCAAAAAGGGCGTATGCGTTTTTTCCTGAATATATTCAGGAAAAAACGCATACGCACTTTATGGACAAGTGCATCATTGTGGACGTTCTGCCTCTTTTCCTATGCTTTCAATGCAATTCCAGTCTACCTCCTGAAATCGGTTTCCTGCAAATCTGCCCCGCTTTCAAGTCCTCTTGGCAGCCTTACTTCAGTCTATTATTGGACGATAGCTGTCATTTATAACTCTGCAGGTTTGTGAATTACAGTGCCCCTGAGCTCCTTTCTTCAACTTGCTTTCTTGTGACCTGGCCGCAACACCGCAGGATGGCTTCAGGCCCTAATCTGGTTCCGGCACGGCACGCTGAGCCTCTGGTTATTTCCTCTTCCTGGTGGGAAATGAGAGTTAAATTTGCCCGTCCAGACACTTCCAGCTAGTCTCTCATTGGTTCTCGCTATTCCTGTTCATCTTCCGCAGAAATTGCAAACTGGGCCAAACAGGAGGTTAAAGGCGCTGACTCTCCAAGTGGGGAGAGTGTTAGTAAAGCGTCTGGAATGTTGCACCCGAGTACCAGGGGAGGAAAACTGAGACATATTTGAACACGTCTCCCGATCACATGGTTGATCATACTCTGGGTTCCACATGCATGTTTTAGCTGAAGGAAGAATACCTAAAACCTGGGTAGTTGAAACCCGTGGAATGGGTACCATGCAATATGACTTCAAAGGGTCTTCATTTGCTCACCGAACCTCTCCAATCCTATCACTGCTGCGTTTATGCCCCTGTACACATGCTTGATTCTCTTTCGGAGACATAGCAATCCCTAGATTTTAAGATACTTACTAGTCAGGTACATTCTTAGGCGTTTAATATGGGGTGTTGAGTCCATTTCGTTGAGCAAGGAGTAGCTCTTGTCTATTCCATATTTGGCTTAAGGAACTTTATCTGTGCTCATTTCAATCTCTGGTTTTATGCAGCACCCCAACTCACCTTTACCCTTAAGCAAGCATAAGTTGGTTTTCTAAATTTGAGACCCTGTTCTGTTCTGTAATTCAGTTCCTGTGTAGCCAAGTTTACATTCCGTGTATTAGTGATATCTTATGATGTTTCTTTTTCTGTGTGACTTATTTCAGTTGGAATCATCATACCTGAATCCACTCATTGTGCTGCTAAGGGCCTGATGACACAGATTTCATTGCTGAGTGATATTGCTTTGTAAGTAAATACCACAACTTCTTTATCCATTTTTCACTTTCTGCGATGTTGAACTTGTACTGTAAACGAGGTTCTTGTAAACAGAGCCGTTCCAAACTTTGGGGTGGCTGTGTCTTTTTGATTTTAATTTCCCTAAGCTATAGGACCATAAGTGGAAGTGCCCTAGGTTCTGTTGCTTTGTTTTTTAGATGTTTCAGGAAACACCATACACTTCTCCCGAGTGTCTGCTGGCAATTTACATCCCGCCCATCAGCATAACAAGGCTCCCAGTTCTCCATGGCCTGTCCTGCCTTTCTGGATTTTACACTTTTTTCAGATGGCCCTTTTGACCGGGGGGAAGTGAGACTTCATTGTAGTGCAGATTTCCTTTGCAAGCTTGCTTGGTTGGCCAAAAAGGGCGTATGCGTTTTTTCCTGAATATATTCAGGAAAAAACGCATACGCCCTTTTTGGCCAAGTGCATCATTGTGGACGTTCTGCCTCTTTTCCTATGCTTTCAATGCAATTCCAGTCTACCTCCTGAAATCGGTTTCCTGCAATTCTGCCCCGCTTTCAAGTCCTCTTGGCAGCCTTACTTCAGTCTATTATTGGACGATAGCTGTCATTTATAACTCTGCAGGTTTGTGAATTACAGTGCCCCTGAGCTCCTTTCTTCAACTTGCTTTCTTGTGAGCTGGCCGCAACACCGCAGGATGGCTTCAGGCCCTAATCTGGTTCCGGCACGGCACGCTGAGCCTCTGGTTATTTCCTCTTCCTGGTGGGAAATGAGAGTTAAATTTGCCCGACCAGACACCTCCAGCTAGTCTCTCATTGGTTCTCGCTATTCCTGTTCATCTTCCGCAGAAATTGCAAACTGTGCCAAACAGGAGGTTAAAGGCGCTGACTCTCCAAGTGGGGAGAGTGTTAGTAAAGCGTCTGGAATGTTGCACCCGAGTACCAGGGGAGGAAAACTGAGACATATTTGAACACGTCTCCCGATCACATGGTTGATCATACTCTAGGTTCCACATGCATGTTTTAGCTGAAGGAAGAATACCTAAAACCTGGGTAGTTGAAACCCGTGGAATGGCTACCATGCAATATGACTTCAAAGGGTCTTCATTTGCTCACCGAACCTCTCCAATCCTATCACTGCTGCGTTTATGCCTCTGTACACATGCTTGATTCTCTTTCGGAGACATAGCAATCCCTAGATTTTAAGATACTTACTAGTCAGGTACATTCTTAGGCGTTTAATATGCGGTGTTGAGTCCATTTCTTTGAGCAAGGAGTAGCTCTTGTCTATTCCATATTTGGCTTAAGGAACTTTATCTGTGCTCATTTCAATCTCTGGTTTTATGCAGCACCCCAACTCACCTTTACCCTTAAGCACGCATAAGTTGGTTTTCTAAATTTGAGACCCTGTTCTGTTCTGTAATTCAGTTCCTGTGTAGCCAAGTTTACATTCCGTGTATTAGTGATATCTTATGATGTTTCTTTTTCTGTGTGACTTATTTCAGTTGGAATCATCATACCTGAATCCACTCATTGTGCTACTAAGGGCCTGATGACACAGATTTCATTGCTGAGTGATATTGCTTTGTAAGTAAATACCACAACTTTTTTATCCATTTTTCACTTTCTGCGATGTTGAACTTGTACTGTAAACGAGGTTCTTGTAAACAGAGCCGTTCCAAACTTTGGGGTGGCTGTGTCTTTTTGATTTTAAATTCCCTAAGCTATAGGACCATAAGTGGAAGTGCCCTAGGCTCTGTTGCTTTGTTTTTTAGATGTTTCAGGAAACACCATACACTTCTCCCGAGTGGTTGTTGGCAATTTACATCCCGCCCTTCAGCATAACAAGGCTCCCAGTTCTCCATGGCCTGTCCTGCCTTTCTGGATTTTACACTTTTTTCAGATGGCCCTTTTGACCGGGGGGAAGTGAGACTTCATTGTAGTGCAGATTTCCTTTGCAAGCTTGCTTGGTTGGCCAAAAAGGGCGTATGCGTTTTTTCCTGAATATATTCAGGAAAAAACGCATACGCCCTTTTTGGCCAAGTGCATCATTGTGGACGTTCTGCCTCTTTTCCTATGCTTTCAATGCAATTCCAGTCTACCTCCTGAAATCGGTTTCCTGCAATTCTGCCCCGCTTTCAAGTCCTCTTGGCAGCCTTACTTCAGTCTATTATTGGACGATAGCTGTCATTTATAACTCTGCAGGTTTGTGAATTACAGTGCCCCTGAGCTCCTTTCTTCAACTTGCTTTCTTGTGACCTGGCCGCAACACCGAAGGATGGCTTCAGGCCCTAATCTGGTTCCGGCACGGCACGCTGAGCCTCTGGTTATTTCCTCTTCCTGGTGGGAAATGAGAGTTAAATTTGCCCGTCCAGACACCTCCAGCTAGTCTCTCATTGGTTCTCGCTATTCCTGTTCATCTTCCGCAGAAATTGCAAACTGGGCCAAACAGGAGGTTAAAGGCGCTGACTCTCCAAGTGGGGAGAGTGTTAGTAAAGCGTCTGGAATGTTGCACCCGAGTACCAGGGGAGGAAAACTGAGACATATTTGAACACGTCTCCCGTTCACATGGTTGATCATACTCTGGGTTCCACATGCATGTTTTAGCTGAAGGAAGAATACCTAAAACCTGGGTAGTTGAAACCCGTGGAATGGGTACCATGCAATATGACTTCAAAGGGTCTTCATTTGCTCACCGAACCTCTCCAATCCTATCACTGCTACGTTTATGCCCCTGTACACATGCTTGATTCTCTTTCGGAGACATAGCAATCCCTAGATTTTAAGATACTTACTAGTCAGGTACATTCTTAGGCGTTTAATATGCGGTGTTGAGTCCATTTCTTTGAGCAAGGAGTACCTCTTGTCTATTCCATATTTGGCTTAAGGAACTTTATCTGTGCTCATTTCAATCTCTGGTTTTATGCAGCACCCCAACTCACCTTTCCCCTTAAGCAAGCATAAGTTGGTTTTCTAAATTTGAGACCCTGTTCTGTTCTGTAATTCAGTTCCTGTGTAGCCAAGTTTACATTCCGTGTATTACTGATATCTTATGATGTTTCTTTTTCTGTGTGACTTATTTCAGTTGGAATCATCATACCTGAATCCACTCATTGTGCTGCTAAGGGCCTGATGACACAGATTTCATTGCTGAGTGATATTGCTTTGTAAGTAAATACCACAACTTCTTTATCCATTTTTCACTTTCTGCGATGTTGAACTTGTACTGTAAACGAGGTTCTTGTAAACAGAGCCATTCCAAACTTTGGGGTGGCTGTGTCTTTTTGATTTTAATTTCCCTAAGCTATAGGACCATAAGTGGAAGTGCCCTAGGCTCTGTTGCTTTGTTTTTTAGATGTTTCAGGAAACACCATACACTTCTCCCGAGTGGTTGTTGGCAATTTACATCCCGCCCATCAGCATAACAAGGCTCCCAGTTCTCCATGGCCTGTCCTGCCTTTCTGGATTTTACACTTTTTTCAGATGGCCCTTTTGACCGGGGGGAAGTGAGACTTCATTGTAGTGCAGATTTCCTTTGCAAGCTTGCTTGGTTGGCCAAAAAGGGCGTATGCGTTTTTTCCTGAATATATTCAGGAAAAAACGCATACGCCCTTTTTGGCCAAGTGCATCATTGTGGACGTTCTGCCTCTTTTCCTATGCTTTCAATGCAATTCCAGTCTACCTCCTGAAATCGGTTTCCTGCAATTCTGCCCCGCTTTCAAGTCCTCTTGGCAGCCTTACTTCAGTCTATTATTGGACGATAGCTGTCATTTATAACTCTGCAGGTTTGTGAATTACAGTGCCCCTGAGCTCCTTTCTTCAACTTGCTTTCTTGTGACCTGGCCGCAACAGCGCAGGATGGCTTCAGGCCCTAATCTGCTTCCGGCACGGCACGCTGAGCCTCTGGTTATTTCCTCTTCCTGGTGGGAAATGAGAGTTAAATTTGCCCGTCCAGACACCTCCAGCTAGTCTCTCATTGGTTCTCGCTATTCCTGTTCATCTTCCGCAGAAATTGCAAACTGGGCCAAACAGGAGGTTAAAGGCGCTGACTCTCCAAGTGGGGAGAGTGTTAGTAAAGCGTCTGGAATGTTGCACCCGAGTACCAGGGGAGGAAAACTGAGACATATTTGAACACGTCTCCCGATCACATGGTTGATCATACTCTAGGTTCCACATGCATGATTTAGCTGAAGGAAGAATACCTAAAACCTGGGTAGTTGAAACCCGTGGAATGGGTACCATGCAATATGACTTCAAAGGGTCTTCATTTGCTCACCGAACCTCTCCAATCCTATCACTGCTGCGTTTATGTCCCTGTACACATGCTTGATTCTCTTTCTGAGACATAGCAATCCCTAGATTTTAAGATACTTACTAGTCAGGTACATTCTTAGGCGTTTAATATGCGGTGTTGAGTCCATTTCTTTGAGCAAGGAGTAGCTCTTGTCTATTCCATATTTGGCTTAAGGAACTTTATCTGTGCTCATTTCAATCTCTGGTTTTATGCAGCACCCCAACTCACCTTTCCCCTTAAGCACGCATAAGTTGGTTTTCTAAATTTGAGACCCTGTTCTGTTCTGTAATTCAGTTCCTGTGTAGCCAAGTTTACATTCCGTGTATTAGTGATATCTTATGATGTTTCTTTTTCTGTGTGACTTATTTCAGTTGGAATCATCATACCTGAATCCACTCATTGTGCTACTAAGGGCCTGAAGACACAGATTTCATTGCTCAGTGATATTGCTTTGTAAGTAAATACCACAACTTTTTTATCCATTTTTCACTTTCTGCGATGTTGAACTTATACTGTAAACGAGGTTCTTGTAAACAGAGCCATTCCAAACTTTGTGGTGGCTGTGTCTTTTTGATTTTAAATTCCCTAAGCTATAGGACCATAAGTGGAAGTGCCCTAGGCTCTGTTGCTTTGTTTTTTAGATGTTTCAGGAAACACCATACACTTCTCCCGAATGGTTGTTGGCAATTTACATCCCGCCCTTCAGCATAACAAGGCTCCCAGTTCTCCATGGCCTGTCCTGCCTTTCTGGATTTTACACTTTTTTCAGATGGCCCTTTTGACCGGGGGGAAGTGAGACTTCATTGTAGTGCAGATTTCCTTTGCAAGCTTGCTTGGTTGGCCAAAAAGGGCGTATGCGTTTTTTCCTGAATATATTCAGGAAAAAACGCATACGCCCTTTTTGGCCAAGTGCATCATTGTGGACGTTCGGCCTCTTTTCCTATGCTTTCAATGCAATTCCAGTCTACCTCCTGAAATCGGTTTCCTGCAATTCTGCCCCGCATTCAAGTCCTCTTGGCAGCCTTACTTCAGTCTATTTTTGGACGATAGCTGTCATTTATAACTCTGCAGGTTTGTGAATTACAGTGCCCCTGAGCTCCTTTCTTCAACTCGCTTTCTTGTGAGCTGGCCGCAACACCGCAGGATGGCTTCAGGCCCTAATCTGGTTCCGGCACGGCATGCTGAGCCTTTGGTTAATTCCTCTTCCTGGTGGGAAATGAGAGTTAAATTTGCCCGTCCAGACACCTCCAGCTAGTCTCTCATTGGTTCTCGCTATTCCTGTTCATCTTCCGCAGAAATTGCAAACTGGGCCAAACAGGAGGTTAAAGGCGCTGACTCTCCAAGTGGGGAGAGTGTTAGTAAAGCGTCTGGAATGTTGCACTCGAGTACCAGGGGAGGAAAACTGAGACATATTTGAACACGTCTCCCGTTCACATGGTTGATCATACTTGGGTTCCACATGCATGTTTTAGCTGAAGGAAGAATACCTTAAACCTGGAGAGTTAAGACCCGTGTAATGGGTACCATGCAATATGACTTCAAAGGGTCTTCATTTGCTCACCGAACCTCTCCAATCCTATCACTGCTGCGTTTATGCCCCTGTACACATGCTTGATTCTCTTTCGGAGACATAGCAATCCATAGGTTTTAAGATACTTACTAGTCAGGTACATACTTAGGCGTTTAATATGGGGTGTTGAGTCCATTTCGTTGAGCAAGGAGTAGCTCTTGTCTATTCCATATTTGGCTTAAGGAACTTTATCTGTGCTCATTTCAATCTCTGGTTTTATGCAGCACCCCAACTCACCTTTACCCTTAAGCAAGCATAAGTTGGTTTTCTAAATTTGAGACCCTGTTCTGTTTTGGAATGCAGTTCCTGTGTAGCCAAGTTTACATTCCGTGTATTAGTGATATCTTATGATGTTTCTTTTTCTGTGTGACTTATTTCAGTTAGCATCATCGTACCTGAATCCACTCATTATGCTGCTACGGGCCTGATGACATAGATTTCATTGCTGAGTGATACTGCATTGTACGTAAGTACCACAAGTTCTTTATCCATTTTTCACTTTCTGTGATATTGAACTTGTACGGTAAACGAGGTTCTTGTAAACAGAGGCGTCCCAAACTTTGGGGTGGCTATGTCTTTTTGATTTTAATTTCCCTAAGCTATAGGACCATAAGTGGAAGTGCCCTAGGCTCTGTTGCTTTGTTTTTTAGATGTTTCAGGAAACACCATACACTTCTCCCGAGTGGTTGTTGGCAATTTACATCCCGCCCATCAGCATAACAAGGCTCCCAGTTCTCCATGACCTGTCCTGCCTTTCTGGATTTTACACTTTTTTCAGATGGCCCTTTTGACCGGGGGGAAGTGAGACTTCATTGTAGTGCAGATTTCCTTTGCAAGCTTGCTTGGTTGGCCAAAAAGGGCGTATGCGTTTTTTCCTGATATATTCAGGAAAAAACGCATACGCCCTTTTTGGCCAAGTGCATCATTGTGGACGTTCTGCCTCTTTTCCTATGCTTTCAATGCAATTCCAGTCTACCTCCTGAAATCGGTTTCCTGCAATTCTGCCCCGCTTTCAAGTCCTCTTGGCAGCCTTACTTCAGTCTATTTTTGGACGATAGCTGTCATTTATAACTCTGCAGGTTTGTGAATTACAGTGCCCCTGAGCTCCTTTCTTCAACTCGCTTTCTTGTGACCTGGCCGTAACACCGCAGGATGGCTTCAGGCCCTAATCTGGTTCCGGCCCGGCATGCTGAGCCTTTGGTTAATTCCTCTTCCTGGTGGGAAATGAGAGTTAAATTTGCCCGTCCAGACACCTGCAGCTAGCCTCTCATTGGTTCTCGCTATTCCTGTTCAGCTTCCGCAGAAATTGCAAACTGGGCCAAACAGGAGGTTAAAGGGACTGACTCTCCAAGTCGGGAGAGTGTTAGTAAAGCGTCTGGAATGTTGCACCCGAGTACCAGGGGAGGAAAACTGAGACATATTTGAACACGTCTCCCGATCACATGGTTGATCATACTCTAGGTTCCACATGCATGTTTTAGCTGAAGGAAGAATACCTTAAACCTGGGTAGTTGAAACCCGTGGAATGGGTACCATGCTATATGATTTCAAAGGGTCTTCATTTGCTCACCGAACCTCTCCAATCCTATCACTGCTGCGTTTATGCCCCTGTACACATGCTTGATTCTCTTTCGGAGACATAGCAATCCCTAGGTTTTAAGATACTTACTAGTCAGGTACATTCTTAGGAGTTTAATATGGGGTGTTGAGTCCATTTCGTTGAGCAAGGAGTAGCTCTTGTCTATTCCATATTTGGCTTAAGGAACTTTATCTGTGCTCATTTCAATCTCTGGTTTTATGCAGCACCCCAACTCACCTTTACCCTTAAGCAAGCATAAGTTGGTTTTCTAAATTTGAGACCCTGTTCTGTTTTGGAATGCAGTTTCTGTGTAGCCAAGTTTACATTCCGTGTATTAGTGATATCTTATGATGTTTCTTTTTCTGTGTCACTTATTTCAGTTAGAATCATCATACCTGAATCCACTCATTGTGCTGCTAAGGGCCTGATGACACAGATTTCATTGCTGAGTGATATTGCTTTGTAAGTAAATACCACAACTTTTTTATCCATTTTTCACTTTCTGCGATGTTGAACTTGTACTGTAAACGAGGTTCTTGTAAACAGAGCCGTTCCAAACTTTGGGGTGGCTGTGTCTTTTTGATTTTAATTTCCCTAAGCTATAGGACCATAAGTGGAAGTGCCCTAGGCTCTGTTGTTTTGTTTTTTAGATGTTTCAGGAAACACCATACACTTCTCCCGAGTGGTTGTTGGCAATTTACATCCCGCCCATCAGCATAACAAGGCTCCCAGTTCTCCATGGCCTGTCCTGCCTTTCTGGATTTTACACTTTTTTCAGATGGCCCTTTTGACCGGGGGGAAGTGAGACTTCATTGTAGTGCAGATTTCCTTTGCAAGCTTGCTTGGTTGGCCAAAAAGGGCGTATGCGTTTTTTCCTGAATATATTCAGGAAAAAACGCATACGCCCTTTTTGGCCAAGTGCATCATTGTGGACGTTCTGCCTCTTTTCCTATGCTTTCAATGCAATTCCAGTCTACCTCCTGAAATCGGTTTCCTGCAATTCTGCCCCGCTTTCAAGTCCTCTTGGCAGCCTTACTTCAGTCTATTATTGGACGATAGCTGTCATTTATAACTCTGCAGGTTTGTGAATTACAGTGCCCCTGAGCTCCTTTCTTCAACTTGCTTTCTTGTGAGCTGGCCGCAACACCGCAGGATGGCTTCAGGCCCTAATCTGGTTCCGGCACGGCACGCTGAGCCTCTGGTTATTTCCTCTTCCTGGTGGGAAATGAGAGTTAAATTTGCCCGTCCAGACACCTCCAGCTAGTCTCTCATTGGTTCTCGCTATTCCTGTTCATCTTCCGCAGAAATTGCAAACTGGGCCAAACAGGAGGTTAAAGGCGCTGACTCTCCAAGTGGGGAGAGTGTTAGTAAAGCGTCTGGAATGTTGCACCCGAGTACCAGGGGAGGAAAACTGAGACATATTTGAACACGTCTCCCGATCACATGGTTGATCATACTCTAGGTAACAAATGCATGATTTAGCTGAAGGAAGAATACCTAAAACCTGGGTAGTTGAAACCCGTGGAATGGGTACCATGCAATATGACTTCAAAGGGTCTTCATTTGCTCACCGAACCTCTCCAATCCTATCACTGCTGCGTTTATGCCCCTGTACACATGCTTGATTCTCTTTCGGAGACATAGCAATCCCTAGATTTTAAGATACTTACTAGTCAGGTACATTCTTAGGCGTTTAATATGCGGTGTTGAGTCCATTTCTTTGAGCAAGGAGTAGCTCTTGTCTATTCCATATTTGGCTTAAGGAACTTTATCTGTGCTCATTTCAATCTCTGGTTTTATGCAGCACCCCAACTCACCTTTCCCCTTAAGCACGCATAAGTTGGTTTTCTAAATTTGAGACCCTGTTCTGTTCTGTAATTCAGTTCCTGTGTAGCCAAGTTTACATTCCGTGTATTAGTGATATCTTATGATGTTTCTTTTTCTGTGTGACTTATTTCAGTTGGAATCATCATACCTGAATCCACTCATTGTGCTACTAAGGGCCTGATGACACAGATTTCATTGCTGAGTGATATTGCTTTGTAAGTAAATACCACAACTTTTTTATCCATTTTTCACTTTCTGCGATGTTGAACTTGTACTGTAAACGAGGTTCTTGTAAACAGAGCCGTTCCAAACTTTGGGGTGGCTGTGTCTTTTTGATTTTAAATTCCCTAAGCTATAGGACCATAAGTGGAAGTGCCCTAGGCTCTGTTGCTTTGTTTTTTAGATGTTTCAGGAAACACCATACACTTCTCCCGAGTGTCTGTTGGCAATTTACATCCCGCCCATCAGCATAACAAGGCTCCCAGTTCTCCATGGCCTGTCCTGCCTTTCTGGATTTTACACTTTTTTCAGATGGCCCTTTTGACCGGGGGGAAGTGAGACTTCATTGTAGTGCAGATTTCCTTTGCAAGCTTGCTTGGTTGGCCAAAAAGGGCGTATGCGTTTTTTCCTGAATATATTCAGGAAAAAACGCATACGCCCTTTTTGGCCAAGTGCATCATTGTGGACGTTCGGCCTCTTTTCCTATGCTTTCAATGCAATTCCAGTCTACCTCCTGAAATCGGTTTCCTGCAATTCTGCCCCGCTTTCAAGTCCTCTTGGCAGCCTTACTTCAGTCTATTTTTGGACGATAGCTGTCATTTATAACTCTGCAGGTTTGTGAATTACAGTGCCCCTGAGCTCCTTTCTTCAACTCGCTTTCTTGTGAGCTGGCCGCAACACCGCAGGATGGCTTCAGGCCCTAATCTGGTTCTGGCATGGCATGCTGAGCCTTTGGTTAATTCCTCTTCCTGGTGGGAAATGAGAGTTAAATTTGCCCGTCCAGACACCTCCAGCTAGTCTCTCATTGGTTCTCGCTATTCCTGTTCATCTTCCGCAGAAATTGCAAACTGGGCCAAACAGGAGGTTAAAGGCGCTGACTCTCCAAGTGGGGAGAGTGTTAGTAAAGCGTCTGGAATGTTGCACCCGAGTACCAGGGGAGGAAAACTGAGACATATTTGAACACGTCTCCCGTTCACATGGTTGATCATACTTGGGTTCCACATGCATGTTTTAGCTGAAGGAAGAATACCTTAAACCTGGAGAGTTAAGACCCGTGTAATGGGTACCATGCAATATGACTTCAAAGGGTCTTCATTTGCTCACCGAACCTCTCCAATCCTATCACTGCTGCGTTTATGCCCCTGTACACATGCTTGATTCTCTTTCGGAGACATAGCAATCCATAGGTTTTAAGATACTTACTAGTCAGGTATATTCTTAGGCGTTTAATATGGGGTGTTGAGACCATTTCGTTGAGCAAGGAGTAGCTCTTGTCTATTCCATATTTGGCTTAAGGAACTTTATCTGTGCTCATTTCAATCTCTGGTTTTATGCAGCACCCCAACTCACCTTTACCCTTAAGCAAGCATAAGTTGGTTTTCTAAATTTGAGACCCTGTTCTGTTTTGGAATGCAGTTCCTGTGTAGCCAAGTTTACATTCCGTGTATTAGTGATATCTTATGATGTTTCTTTTTCTGTGTGACTTATTTCAGTTAGAATCATCGTACCTGAATCCACTCATTATGCTGCTACGGGCCTGATGACATAGATTTCATTGCTGAGTGATACTGCATTGTACGTAAGTACCACAAGTTCTTTATCCATTTTTCACTTTCTGTGATATTGAACTTGTACGGTAAACGAGGTTCTTGTAAACAGAGGCGTCCCAAACTTTGGGGTGGCTGTGTCTTTTTGATTTTAATTTCCCTAAGCTATAGGACCATAAGTGGAAGTGCCCTAGGCTCTGTTGCTTTGTTTTTTAGATGTTTCAGGAAACACCATACACTTCTCCCGAGTGGTTGTTGGCAATTTACATCCCGCCCATCAGCATAACAAGGCTCCCAGTTCTCCATGACCTGTCCTGCCTTTCTGGATTTTACACTTTTTTCAGATGGCCCTTTTGACCGGGGGGAAGTGAGACTTCATTGTAGTGCAGATTTCCTTTGCAAGCTTGCTTGGTTGGCCAAAAAGGGCGTATGCGTTTTTTCCTGAATATATTCAGGAAAAAACGCATACGCCCTTTTTGGCCAAGTGCATCATTGTGGACGTTCTGCCTCTTTTCCTATGCTTTCAATGCAATTCCAGTCTACCTCCTGAAATCGGTTTCCTGCAATTCTGCCCCGCTTTCAAGTCCTCTTGGCAGCCTTACTTCAGTCTATTATTGGACGATAGCTGTCATTTATAACTCTGCAGGTTTGTGAATTACAGTGCCCCTGAGCTCCTTTCTTCAACTTGCTTTCTTGTGAGCTGGCCGCAACACCGCAGGATGGCTTCAGGCCCTAATCTGGTTCCGGCACGGCACGCTGAGCCTCTGGTTATTTCCTCTTCCTGGTGGGAAATGAGAGTTAAATTTGCCCGTCCAGACACCTGCAGCTAGCCTCTCATTGGTTCTCGCTATTCCTGTTCATCTTCCGCAGAAATTGCAAACTGGGCCAAACAGGAGGTTAAAGGGACTGACTCTCCAAGTCGGGAGAGTGTTAGTAAAGCGTCTGGAGTGTTGCACCCGAGTACCAGGGAAGGAAAACTGAGACATATTTGAACACGTCTCCCGTTCACATGGTTGATCATACTCTGGGTTCCACATGCATGTTTTAGCTGAAGGAAGAATACCTTAAACCTGGAGAGTTGAGACCCGTGGAATGGGTACCGTGCAATATGACTTCAAAGGGTCTTCATTTGCTCACCGAACCTCTCCAATCCTATCACTGCTGCATTTATGCCCCTGTACAGACGCTTGATTCTCTTTTGGAGACATAGCAATCCATAGGTTTTAAGATACTTACTAGTCAGTTACATTCTTAGGCGTTTAATATGGGGTTTTGAGTCCATTTCGTTGAGCAAGGAGTAGCTCTTGTCTATTCCATATTTGGCTTAAGGAACTTTATCTGTGCTCATTTCAATCTCTGGTTTTATGCAGCACCCCAACTCACCTTTCCCCTTAAGCAAGCATAAGTTGGTTTTCTAAATTTGAGACCCTGTTCTGTTTTGGAATGCAGTTCCTGTGTAGCCAAGTTTACATTCCGTGTATTAGTGATATCTTATGATGTTTCTTTTTCTGTGTGACTTATTTCAGTTAGAATCATCGTACCTGAATCCACTCATTATGCTGCTACGGGCCTGATGACATAGATTTCATTGCTGAGTGATACTGCATTGTACGTAAGTACCACAAGTTCTTTATCCATTTTTCACTTTCTGTGATATTGAACTTGTACGGTAAACGAGGTTCTTGTAAACAGAGGCGTCCCAAACTTTGGGGTGGCTGTGTCTTTTTGATTTTAAATTCCCTAAGCTATAGGACCATAAGTGGAAGTGCCCTAGGCTCTGTTGCTTTGTTTTTTAGATGTTTCAGGAAACACCATACACTTCTCCCGAGTATTTGTTGGCAATTTACATCCCGCCCTTCAGCATAACAAGGCTCCCAGTTCTCCATGGCCTGTCCTGCCTTTCTGGATTTTACACTTTTTTCAGATGGCCCTTTTGACCGGGGGGAAGTGAGACTTCATTGTAGTGCAGATTTCCTTTGCAAGCTTGCTTGGTTGGCCAAAAAGGGCGTATGCGTTTTTTCCTGAATATATTCAGGAAAAAACGCATACGCCCTTTTTGGCCAAGTGCATCATTCTGGACGTTCTGCCTCTTTTCCTATGCTTTCAATGCAATTCCAGTCTACCTCCTGAAATCGGTTTCCTGCAATTCTGCCCCGCTTTCAAGTCCTCTTGGCAGCCTTACTTCAGTCTATTATTGGACGATAGCTGTCATTTATAACTCTGCAGGTTTGTGAATTACAGTGCCCCTGAGCTCCTTTCTTCAACTTGCTTTCTTGTGACCTGGCCGCAACACCGCAGGATGGCTTCAGGCCCTAATCTGGTTCCGGCACGGCACGCTGAGCCTCTGGTTATTTCCTCTTCCTGGTGGGAAATGAGAGTTAAATTTGCCCGTCCAGACACCTCCAGCTAGTCTCTCATTGGTTCTCGCTATTCCTGTTCATCTTCCGCAGAAATTGCAAACTGGGCCAAACAGGAGGTTAAAGGCGCTGACTCTCCAAGTGGGGAGAGTGTTAGTAAAGCGTCTGGAATGTTGCACCCGAGTACCAGGGGAGGAAAACTGAGACATATTTGAACACGTCTCCCGATCACATGGTTGATCATACTCTGGGTTCCACATGCATGTTTTAGCTGAAGGAAGAATACCTAAAACCTGGGTAGTTGAAACCCGTGGAATGGGTACCATGCAATATGACTTCAAAGGGTCTTCATTTGCTCACCGAACCTCTCCAATCCTATCACTGCTGCGTTTATGCCCCTGTACACATGCTTGATTCTCTTTCGGAGACATAGCAATCCCTAGATTTTAAGATACTTACTAGTCAGGTACATTCTTAGGCATTTAATATGCGGTGTTGAGTCCATTTCTTTGAGCAAGGAGTAGCTCTTGTCTATTCCATATTTGGCTTAAGGAACTTTATCTGTGCTCATTTCAATCTCTGGTTTTATGCAGCACCCCAACTCACCTTTCCCCTTAAGCAAGCATAAGTTGGTTTTCTAAATTTGAGACCCTGTTCTGTTCTGTAATTCAGTTCCTGTGTAGCCAAGTTTACATTCCGTGTATTAGTGATATCTTATGATGTTTCTTTTTCTGTGTGACTTATTTCAGTTGGAATCATCATACCTGAATCCACTCATTGTGCTGCTAAGGGCCTGATGACACAGATTTCATTGCTGAGTGATATTGCTTTGTAAGTAAATACCACAACTTCTTTATCCATTTTTCACTTTCTGCGATGTTGAACTTGTACTGTAAACGAGGTTCTTGTAAACAGAGCTGTTCCAAACTTTGGGGTGGCTGTGTCTTTTTGATTTTAATTTCCCTAAGCTATAGGACCATAAGTGGAAGTGCCCTAGGCTCTGTTGCTTTGTTTTTTAGATGTTTCAGGAAACACCATACACTTCTCCCGAGTGGTTGTTGGCAATTTACATCCCGCCCATCAGCATAACAAGGCTCCCAGTTCTCCATGGCCTGTCCTGCCTTTCTGGATTTTACACTTTTTTCAGATGGCCCTTTTGACCGGGGGGAAGTGAGACTTCATTGTAGTGCAGATTTCCTTTGCAAGCTTGCTTGGTTGGCCAAAAAGGGCGTATGCGTTTTTTCCTGAATATATTCAGGAAAAAACGCATACGCCCTTTTTGGCCAAGTGCATCATTGTGGACGTTCTGCCTCTTTTCCTATGCTTTCAATGCAATTCCAGTCTACCTCCTGAAATCGGTTTCCTGCAATTCTGCCCCGCTTTCAAGTCCTCTTGGCAGCCTTACTTCAGTCTATTATTGGACGATAGCTGTCATTTATAACTCTGCAGGTTTGTGAATTACAGTGCCCCTGAGCTCCTTTCTTCAACTTGCTTTCTTGTGACCTGGCCGCAACACCGCAGGATGGCTTCAGGCCCTAATCTGGTTCCGGCATGGCACGCTGAGCCTCTGGTTATTTCCTCTTCCTGGTGGGAAATGAGAGTTAAATTTGCCCGTCCAGACACCTCCAGCTAGTCTCTCATTGGTTCTCGCTATTCCTGTTCATCTTCCGCAGAAATTGCAAACTGGGCCAAACAGGAGGTTAAAGGCGCTGACTCTCCAAGTGGGGAGAGTGTTAGTAAAGCGTCTGGAATGTTGCACCCGAGTACCAGGGGAGGAAAACTGAAACATATTTGAACACGTCTCCCGATCACATGGTTGATCATACTCTGGGTTCCACATGCATGTTTTAGCTGAAGGAAGAATACCTAAAACCTGGGTAGTTGAAACCCGTGGAATGGGTACCATGCAATATGACTTCAAAGGGTCTTCATTTGCTCACCGAACCTCTCCAATCCTATCACTGCTGCGTTTATGCCCCTGTACACATGCTTGATTCTCTTTCGGAGACATAGCAATCCCTAGATTTTAAGATACTTACTAGTCAGGTACATTCTTAGGCGTTTAATATGCGGTGTTGAGTCCATTTCTTTGAGCAAGGAGTAGCTCTTGTCTATTCCATATTTGGCTTAAGGAACTTTATCTGTGCTCATTTCAATCTCTGGTTTTATGCAGCACCCCAACTCACCTTTCCCCTTAAGCAAGCATAAGTTGGTTTTCTAAATTTGAGACCCTGTTCTGTTCTGTAATTCAGTTCCTGTGTAGCCAAGTTTACATTCCGTGTATTAGTGATATCTTATGATGTTTCTTTTTCTGTGTGACTTATTTCAGTTGGAATCATCATACCTGAATCCACTCATTGTGCTGCTAAGGGCCTGATGACACAGATTTCATTGCTGAGTGATATTGCTTTGTAAGTAAATACCACAACTTCTTTATCCATTTTTCACTTTCTGCGATGTTGAACTTGTACTGTAAACGAGGTTCTTGTAAACAGAGCCGTTCCAAACTTTGGGGTGGCTGTGTCTTTTTGATTTTAAATTCCCTAAGCTATAGGACCATAAGTGGAAGTGCCCTAGGTTCTGTTGCTTTGTTTTTTAGATGTTTCAGGAAACACCATACACTTCTCCCGAGTGGTTGTTGGCAATTTACATCCCGCCCATCAGCATAACAAGGCTCCCAGTTCTCCATGGCCTGTCCTGCCTTTCTGGATTTTACACTTTTTTCAGATGGCCCTTTTGACCGGGGGGAAGTGAGACTTCATTGTAGTGCAGATTTCCTTTGCAAGCTTGCTTGGTTGGCCAAAAAGGGCGTATGCGTTTTTTCCTGAATATATTCAGGAAAAAACGCATACGCCCTTTTTGGCCAAGTGCATTATTGTGGACGTTCTGCCTCTTTTCCTATGCTTTCAATGCAATTCCAGTCTACCTCCTGAAATCGGTTTCCTGCAATTCTGCCCCGCTTTCAAGTCCTCTTGGCAGCCTTACTTCAGTCTATTATTGGACGATAGCTGTCATTTATAACTCTGCAGGTTTGTGAATTACAGTGCCCCTGAGCTCCTTTCTTCAACTTGCTTTCTTGTGACCTGGCCGCAACACTGCAGGATGGCTTCAGGCCCTAATCTGGTTCCGGCACGGCACGCTGAGCCTCTGGTTATTTCCTCTTCCTGGTGGGAAATGAGAGTTAAATTTGCCCGTCCAGACACCTCCAGCTAGTCTCTCATTGGTTCTCGCTATTCCTGTTCATCTTCCGCAGAAATTGCAAACTGGGCCAAACAGGAGGTTAAAGGCGCTGACTCTCCAAGTGGGGAGAGTGTTAGTAAAGCGTCTGGAATGTTGCACCCGAGTACCAGGGGAGGAAAACTGAGACATATTTGAACACGTCTCCCGATCACATGGTTGATCATACTCTGGGTTCCACATGCATGTTTTAGCTGAAGGAAGAATACCTAAAACCTGGGTAGTTGAAACCCGTGGAATGGGTACCATGCAATATGACTTCAAAGGGTCTTCATTTGCTCACCGAACCTCTCCAATCCTATCACTGCTGCGTTTATGCCCCTGTACACATGCTTGATTCTCTTTCGGAGACATAGCAATCCCTAGATTTTAAGATACTTACTAGTCAGGTACATTCTTAGGCGTTTAATATGCGGTGTTGAGTCCATTTCTTTGAGCAAGGAGTAGCTCTTGTCTATTCCATATTTGGCTTAAGGAACTTTATCTGTGCTCATTTCAATCTCTGGTTTTATGCAGCACCCCAACTCACCTTTACCCTTAAGCACGCATAAGTTGGTTTTCTAAATTTGAGACCCTGTTCTGTTCTGTAATTCAGTTCCTGTGTAGCCAAGTTTACATTCCGTGTATTAGTGATATCTTATGATGTTTCTTTTTCTGTGTGACTTATTTCAGTTGGAATCATCATACCTGAATCCACTCATTGTGCTGCTAAGGGCCTGATGACACAGATTTCATTGCTGAGTGATATTGCTTTGTAAGTAAATACCACAACTTCTTTATCCATTTTTCACTTTCTGCGATGTTGAACTTGTACTGTAAACGAGGTTCTTGTAAACAGAGCCGTTCCAAACTTTGGGGTGGATGTGTCTTTTTGATTTTAATTTCCCTAAGCTATAGGACCATAAGTGGAAGTGCCCTAGGCTCTGTTGCTTTGTTTTTTAGATGTTTCAGGAAACACCATACACTTCTCCCGAGTGATTGTTGGCAATTTACATCCCGCCCATCAGCATAACAAGGCTCCCAGTTCTCCATGGCCTGTCCTGCCTTTCTGGATTTTACACTTTTTTCAGATGGCCCTTTTGACCGGGGGGAAGTGAGACTTCATTGTAGTGCAGATTTCCTTTGCAAGCTTGCTTGGTTGGCCAAAAAGGGCGTATGCGTTTTTTCCTGAATATATTCAGGAAAAAACGCATACGCCCTTTTTGGCCAAGTGCATCATTGTGGACGTTCTGCCTCTTTTCCTATGCTTTCAATGCAATTCCAGTCTACCTCCTGAAATCGGTTTCCTGCAATTCTGCCCCGCTTTCAAGTCCTCTTGGCAGCCTTACTTCAGTCTATTATTGGACGATAGCTGTCATTTATAACTCTGCAGGTTTGTGAATTACAGTGCCCCTGAGCTCCTTTCTTCAACTTGCTTTCTTGTGAGCTGGCCGCAACACCGCAGGATGGCTTCAGGCCCTAATCTGGTTCCGGCACGGCACGCTGAGCCTCTGGTTATTTCCTCTTCCTGGTGGGAAATGAGAGTTAAATTTGCCCGTCCAGACACCTCCAGCTAGTCTCTCATTGGTTCTCACTATTCCTGTTCATCTTCCGCAGAAATTGCAAACTGTGCCAAACAGGAGGTTAAAGGCGCTGACTCTCCAAGTGGGGAGAGTGTTAGTAAAGCGTCTGGAATGTTGCACCCGAGTACCAGGGGAGGAAAACTGAGACATATTTGAACACGTCTCCCGATCACATGGTTGATCATACTCTGGGTTCCACATGCATGTTTTAGCTGAAGCAAGAATACCTAAAACCTGGGTAGTTGAAACCCGTGGAATGGGTACCATGCAATATGACTTCAAAGGGTCTTCATTTGCTCACCGAACCTCTCCAATCCTATCACTGCTGCGTTTATGCCCCTGTACACATGCTTGATTCTCTTTCAGAGACATAGCAATCCCTAGATTTTAAGATACTTACTAGTCAGGTACATTCTTAGGCGTTTAATATGCGGTGTTGAGTCCATTTCTTTGAGCAAGGAGTAGCTCTTGTCTATTCCATATTTGGCTTAAGGAACTTTATCTGTGCTCATTTCAATCTCTGGTTTTATGCAGCACCCCAACTCACCTTTCCCCTTAAGCAAGCATAAGTTGGTTTTCTAAATTTGAGACCCTGTTCTGTTCTGTAATTCAGTTCCTGTGTAGCCAAGTTTACATTCCGTGTATTAGTGATATCTTATGATGTTTCTTTTTCTGTGTGACTTATTTCAGTTGGAATCATCATACCTGAATCCACTCATTGTGCTGCTAAGGGCCTGATGACACAGATTTCATTGCTGAGTGATATTGCTTTGTAAGTAAATACCACAACTTCTTTATCCATTTTTCACTTTCTGCGATGTTGAACTTGTACTGTAAACGAGGTTCTTGTAAACAGAGCCGTTCCAAACTTTGGGGTGGCTGTGTCTTTTTGATTTTAAATTCCCTAAGCTATAGGACCATAAGTGGAAGTGCCCTAGGTTCTGTTGCTTTGTTTTTTAGATGTTTCAGGAAACACCATACACTTCTCCCGAGTGGTTGTTGGCAATTTACATCCCGCCCATCAGCATAACAAGGCTCCCAGTTCTCCATGGCCTGTCCTGCCTTTCTGGATTTTACACTTTTTTCAGATGGCCCTTTTGACCGGGGGGAAGTGAGACTTCATTGTAGTGCAGATTTCCTTTGCAAGCTTGCTTGGTTGGCCAAAAAGGGCGTATGCGTTTTTTCCTGAATATATTCAGGAAAAAACGCATACGCCCTTTTTGGCCAAGTGCATTATTGTGGACGTTCTGCCTCTTTTCCTATGCTTTCAATGCAATTCCAGTCTACCTCCTGAAATCGGTTTCCTGCAATTCTGCCCCGCTTTCAAGTCCTCTTGGCAGCCTTACTTCAGTCTATTATTGGACGATAGCTGTCATTTATAACTCTGCAGGTTTGTGAATTACAGTGCCCCTGAGCTCCTTTCTTCAACTTGCTTTCTTGTGACCTGGCCGCAACACCGCAGGATGGCTTCAGGCCCTAATCTGGTTCCGGCACGGCACGCTGAGCCTCTGGTTATTTCCTCTTCCTGGTGGGAAATGAGAGTTAAATTTGCCCGTCCAGACACCTCCAGCTAGTCTCTCATTGGTTCTCGCTATTCCTGTTCATCTTCCGCAGAAATTGCAAACTGGGCCAAACAGGAGGTTAAAGGCGCTGACTCTCCAAGTGGGGAGAGTGTTAGTAAAGCGTCTGGAATGTTGCACCCGAGTACCAGGGGAGGAAAACTGAGACATATTTGAACACGTCTCCCGATCACATGGTTGATCATACTCTGGGTTCCACATGCATGTTTTAGCTGAAGGAAGAATACCTAAAACCTGGGTAGTTGAAACCCGTGGAATGGGTACCATGCAATATGACTTCAAAGGGTCTTCATTTGCTCACCGAACCTCTCCAATCCTATCACTGCTGCGTTTATGCCCCTGTACACATGCTTGATTCTCTTTCGGAGACATAGCAATCCCTAGATTTTAAGATACTTACTAGTCAGGTACATTCTTAGGCGTTTAATATGCGGTGTTGAGTCCATTTCTTTGAGCAAGGAGTAGCTCTTGTCTATTCCATATTTGGCTTAAGGAACTTTATCTGTGCTCATTTCAATCTCTGGTTTTATGCAGCACCCCAACTCACCTTTCCCCTTAAGCAAGCATAAGTTGGTTTTCTAAATTTGAGACCCTGTTCTGTTCTGTAATTCAGTTCCTGTGTAGCCAAGTTTACATTCCGTGTATTAGTGATATCTTATGATGTTTCTTTTTCTGTGTGACTTATTTCAGTTGGAATCATCATACCTGAATCCACTCATTGTGCTGCTAAGGGCCTGATGACACAGATTTCATTGCTGAGTGATATTGCTTTGTAAGTAAATACCACAACTTCTTTATCCATTTTTCACTTTCTGCGATGTTGAACTTGTACTGTAAACGAGGTTCTTGTAAAAAGAGCCGTTCCAAACTTTGGGGTGGCTGTGTCTTTTTGATTTTAATTTCCCTAAGCTATAGGACCATAAGTGGAAGTGCCCTAGGTTCTGTTGCTTTGTTTTTTAGATGTTTCAGGAAACACCATACACTTCTCCCGAGTGGTTGTTGGCAATTTACATCCCGCCCATCAGCATAACAAGGCTCCCAGTTCTCCATGGCCTGTCCTGCCTTTCTGGATTTTACACTTTTTTCAGATGGCCCTTTTGCCCGGGGGGAAGTGAGACTTCATTGTAGTGCAGATTTCCTTTGCAAGCTTGCTTGGTTGGCCAAAAAGGGCGTATGCGTTTTTTCCTGAATATATTCAGGAAAAAACGCATACGCCCTTTTTGGCCAAGTGCATCATTCTGGACGTTCTGCCTCTTTTCCTATGCTTTCAATGCAATTCCAGTCTACCTCCTGAAATCGGTTTCCTGCAATTCTGCCCCGCTTTCAAGTCCTCTTGGCAGCCTTACTTCAGTCTATTATTGGACGATAGCTGTCATTTATAACTCTGCAGGTTTGTGAATTACAGTGCCCCTGAGCTCCTTTCTTCAACTTGCTTTCTTGTGACCTGGCCGCAACACCGCAGGATGGCTTCAGGCCCTAATCTGGTTCCGGCACGGCACGCTGAGCCTCTGGTTATTTCCTCTTCCTGGTGGGAAATGAGAGTTAAATTTGCCCGTCCAGACACCTCCAGCTAGTCTCTCATTGGTTCTCGCTATTCCTGTTCATCTTCCGCAGAAATTGCAAACTGGGCCAAACAGGAGGTTAAAGGCGCTGACTCTCCAAGTGGGGAGAGTGTTAGTAAAGCGTCTGGAATGTTGCACCCGAGTACCAGGGGAGGAAAACTGAGACATATTTGAACACGTCTCCCGATCACATGGTTGATCATACTCTGGGTTCCACATGCATGTTTTAGCTGAAGGAAGAATACCTAAAACCTGGGTAGTTGAAACCCGTGGAATGGGTACCATGCAATATGACTTCAAAGGGTCTTCATTTGCTCACCGAACCTCTCCAATCCTATCACTGCTGCATTTATGCCCCTGTACACATGCTTGATTCTCTTTCGGAGACATAGCAATCCCTAGATTTTAAGATACTTACTAGTCAGGTACATTCTTAGGCATTTAATATGCGGTGTTGAGTCCATTTCTTTGAGCAAGGAGTAGCTCTTGTCTATTCCATATTTGGCTTAAGGAACTTTATCTGTGCTCATTTCAATCTCTGGTTTTATGCAGCACCCCAACTCACCTTTCCCCTTAAGCAAGCATAAGTTGGTTTTCTAAATTTGAGACCCTGTTCTGTTCTGTAATTCAGTTCCTGTGTAGCCAAGTTTACATTCCGTGTATTAGTGATATCTTATGATGTTTCTTTTTCTGTGTGACTTATTTCAGTTGGAATCATCATACCTGAATCCACTCATTGTGCTGCTAAGGGCCTGATGACACAGATTTCATTGCTGAGTGATATTGCTTTGTAAGTAAATACCACAACTTCTTTATCCATTTTTCACTTTCTGCGATGTTGAACTTGTACTGTAAACGAGGTTCTTGTAAACAGAGCCGTTCCAAACTTTGGGGTGGCTGTGTCTTTTTGATTTTAATTTCCCTAAGCTATAGGACCATAAGTGGAAGTGCCCTAGGCTCTGTTGCTTTGTTTTTTAGATGTTTCAGGAAACACCATACACTTCTCCCGAGTGGTTGTTGGCAATTTACATCCCGCCCATCAGCATAACAAGGCTCCCAGTTCTCCATGGCCTGTCCTGCCTTTCTGGATTTTACACTTTTTTCAGATGGCCCTTTTGACCGGGGGGAAGTGAGACTTCATTGTAGTGCAGATTTCCTTTGCAAGCTTGCTTGGTTGGCCAAAAAGGGCGTATGTGTTTTTTCCTGAATATATTCAGGAAAAAACGCATACGCCCTTTTTGGCCAAGTGCATCATTGTGGACGTTCTGCCTCTTTTCCTATGCTTTCAATGCAATTCCAGTCTACCTCCTGAAATCGGTTTCCTGCAATTCTGCCCCGCTTTCAAGTCCTCTTGGCAGCCTTACTTCAGTCTATTATTGGACGATAGCTGTCATTTATAACTCTGCAGGTTTGTGAATTACAGTGCCCCTGAGCTCCTTTCTTCAACTTGCTTTCTTGTGACCTGGCCGCAACACCGCAGGATGGCTTCAGGCCCTAATCTGGTTCCGGCACGGCACGCTGAGCCTCTGGTTATTTCCTCTTCCTGGTGGGAAATGAGAGTTAAATTTGCCCGTCCAGACACCTCCAGCTAGTCTCTCATTGGTTCTCGCTATTCCTGTTCATCTTCCGCAGAAATTGCAAACTGGGCCAAACAGGAGGTTAAAGGCGCTGACTCTCCAAGTGGGGAGAGTGTTAGTAAAGCGTCTGGAATGTTGCACCCGAGTACCAGGGGAGGAAAACTGAGACATATTTGAACACGTCTCCCGATCACATGGTTGATCATACTCTGGGTTCCACATGCATGTTTTAGCTGAAGGAAGAATACCTAAAACCTGGGTAGTTGAAACCCGTGGAATGGGTACCATGCAATATGACTTCAAAGGGTCTTCATTTGCTCACCGAACCTCTCCAATCCTATCACTGCTGCGTTTATGCCCCTGTACACATGCTTGATTCTCTTTCGGAGACATAGCAATCCCTAGATTTTAAGATACTTACTAGTCAGGTACATTCTTAGGCGTTTAATATGCGGTGTTGAGTCCATTTCTTTGAGCAAGGAGTAGCTCTTGTCTATTCCATATTTGGCTTAAGGAACTTTATCTGTGCTCATTTCAATCTCTGGTTTTATGCAGCACCCCAACTCACCTTTCCCCTTAAGCAAGCATAAGTTGGTTTTCTAAATTTGAGACCCTGTTCTGTTCTGTAATTCAGTTCCTGTGTAGCCAAGTTTACATTCCGTGTATTAGTGATATCTTATGATGTTTCTTTTTCTGTGTGACTTATTTCAGTTGGAATCATCATACCTGAATCCACTCATTGTGCTGCTAAGGGCCTGATGACACAGATTTCATTGCTGAGTGATATTGCTTTGTAAGTAAATACCACAACTTCTTTATCCATTTTTCACTTTCTGCGATGTTGAACTTGTACTGTAAACGAGGTTCTTGTAAACAGAGCCGTTCCAAACTTTGGGGTGGCTGTGTCTTTTTGATTTTAAATTCCCTAAGCTATAGGACCATAAGTGGAAGTGCCCTAGGTTCTGTTGCTTTGTTTTTTAGATGTTTCAGGAGACACCATACACTTCTCCCGAGTGGTTGTTGGCAATTTACATCCCGCCCATCAGCATAACAAGGCTCCCAGTTCTCCATGGCCTGTCCTGCCTTTCTGGATTTTACACTTTTTTCAGATGGCCCTTTTGACCGGGGGGAAGTGAGACTTCATTGTAGTGCAGATTTCCTTTGCAAGCTTGCTTGGTTGGCCAAAAAGGGCGTATGCGTTTTTTCCTGAATATATTCAGGAAAAAACGCATACGCCCTTTTTGGCCAAGTGCATCATTGTGGACGTTCTGCCTCTTTTCCTATGCTTTCAATGCAATTCCAGTCTACCTCCTGAAATCGGTTTCCTGCAATTCTGCCCCGCTTTCAAGTCCTCTTGGCAGCCTTACTTCAGTCTATTATTGGACGATAGCTGTCATTTATAACTCTGCAGGTTTGTGAATTACAGTGCCCCTGAGCTCCTTTCTTCAACTTGCTTTCTTGTGACCTGGCCGCAACACCGCAGGATGGCTTCAGGCCCTAATCTGGTTCCGGCACGGCACGCTGAGCCTCTGGTTATTTCCTCTTCCTGGTGGGAAATGAGAGTTAAATTTGCCCGTCCAGACACCTCCAGCTAGTCTCTCATTGGTTCTCGCTATTCCTGTTCATCTTCCGCAGAAATTGCAAACTGGGCCAAACAGGAGGTTAAAGGCGCTGACTCTCCAAGTGGGGAGAGTGTTAGTAAAGCGTCTGGAATGTTGCACCCGAGTACCAGGGGAGGAAAACTGAGACATATTTGAACACGTCTCCCGATCACATGGTTGATCATACTCTGGGTTCCACATGCATGTTTTAGCTGAAGGAAGAATACCTAAAACCTGGGTAGTTGAAACCCGTGGAATGGGTACCATGCAATATGACTTCAAAGGGTCTTCATTTGCTCACCGAACCTCTCCAATCCTATCACTGCTGCGTTTATGCCCCTGTACACATGCTTGATTCTCTTTCGGAGACATAGCAATCCCTAGATTTTAAGATACTTACTAGTCAGGTACATTCTTAGGCGTTTAATATGCGGTGTTGAGTCCATTTCTTTGAGCAAGGAGTAGCTCTTGTCTATTCCATATTTGGCTTAAGGAACTTTATCTGTGCTCATTTCAATCTCTGGTTTTATGCAGCACCCCAACTCACCTTTCCCCTTAAGCAAGCATAAGTTGGTTTTCTAAATTTGAGACCCTGTTCTGTTCTGTAATTCAGTTCCTGTGTAGCCAAGTTTACATTCCGTGTATTAGTGATATCTTATGATGTTTCTTTTTCTGTGTGACTTATTTCAGTTGGAATCATCATACCTGAATCCACTCATTGTGCTGCTAAGGGCCTGATGACACAGATTTCATTGCTGAGTGATATTGCTTTGTAAGTAAATACCACAACTTCTTTATCCATTTTTCACTTTCTGCGATGTTGAACTTGTACTGTAAACGAGGTTCTTGTAAACAGAGCCGTCCCAAACTTTGGGGTGGCTGTGTCTTTTTGATTTTAATTTCCCTAAGCTATAGGACCATAAGTGGAAGTGCCCTAGGCTCTGTTGCTTTGTTTTTTAGATGTTTCAGGAAACACCATACACTTCTCCCGAGTGGTTGTTGGCAATTTACATCCGCCCATCAGCATAACAAGGCTCCCAGTTCTCCATGGCCTGTCCTGCCTTTCTGGATTTTACACTTTTTTCAGATGGCCCTTTTGACCGGGGGGAAGTGAGACTTCATTGTAGTGCAGATTTCCTTTGCAAGCTTGCTTGGTTGGCCAAAAAGGGCGTATGCGTTTTTTCCTGAATATATTCAGGAAAAAACGCATACGCCCTTTTTGGCCAAGTGCATCATTGTGGACGTTCTGCCTCTTTTCCTATGCTTTCAATGCAATTCCAGTCTACCTCCTGAAATCGGTTTCCTGCAATTCTGCCCCGCTTTCAAGTCCTCTTGGCAGCCTTACTTCAGTCTATTATTGGACGATAGCTGTCATTTATAACTCTGCAGGTTTGTGAATTACAGTGCCCCTGAGCTCCTTTCTTCAACTTGCTTTCTTGTGACCTGGCCGCAACACCGCAGGATGGCTTCAGGCCCTAATCTGGGTTCCGGCACGGCAACGCCTGAGCCTCTGGTTATTTCCTCTTCCTGGTGGGAAATGAGAGTTAAATTTGCCCGTCCAGACACCTCCAGCTAGTCTCTCATTGGTTCTCGCTATTCCTGTTCATCTTCCGCAGAATTGCAAACTGGGCCAAAACAGGAGGTTAAAGGCGCTGACTCTCCAAGTGGGGAGAGTGTTAGTAAAGCGTCTGGAATGTTGCACCCGAGTACCAGGGGAGGAAAACTGAGGACATATTTGAACACGTCTCCCGATCACATGGTTGATCATACTCTGGGTTCCACATGCATGTTTTAGCTGAAGGAAGAATACCTAAAACCTGGGTAGTTGAAACCCGTGGAATGGGTACCATGCAATATGACTTCAAAGGGTCTTCATTTGCTCACCGAACCTCTCCAATCTATCACTGCTGCGTTATGCCCCTGTACACATGCTTGATTCTCTTTCGGAGACATAGCAATCCCTAGATTTTAAGATACTTACTAGTCAGGTACATTCTTAGGGCGTTTAATATGCGGTGTTGAGTCCATTTCTTGAGCAAGGAGTAGCTCTTGTCTTATTCCATATTTGGCTTAAGGAACTTTATCTGTGCTCATTTCAATCTCTGGTTTTATGCAGCACCCCCAACTCACCTTTCCCCTTAAGCAAGCATAGTTGGTTTTCTAAATTTGAGACCCTGTTTCTGTCTGTAATTCAGTTCCTGTGTAGCCAAGTTTACATTCCGTGTATTAGTGATATCTTATGATGTTTCTTTTTCTGTGTGACTTATTTCAGTTGGAATCATCATACCTGAATCCACTCATTGTGCTGCTAAGGGCCTGATGACACAGATTTCATTGCTGAGTGATATTGCTTTGTAAGTAAATACCACAACTTCTTTATCCATTTTTCACTTTCTGCGATGTTGAACTTGTACTGTAACGAGGTTCTTGTAAACAGAGCCGTTCCAAACTTTGGGGTGGCTGTGTCTTTTTGATTTTAATTTCCCTAAGCTATAGGACCATAAGTGGAAGTGCCCTAGGTTCTGTTGCTTTGTTTTTTTAGATGTTTCAGGAAACACCATACACTTCTCCCGAGTGGTTGTTGGCAATTTTACATCCCGCCCATCAGCATAACAAGGCTCCCAGTTCTCCATGGCCCTGTCCTGCCTTTCTGGATTTTACACTTTTTTCAGATGGCCCTTTTGCCCGGGGGGAAGTGAGACTTCATTGTAGTGCAGATTTCCTTTGCAAGCTTGCTTGGTTGGCCAAAAAAGGGCGTATGCGTTTTTTCCTGAATATATTCAGGAAAAAACGCATACGCCCTTTTTGGCCAAGTGCATCATTGTGGACGTTCTGCCTCTTTTCCTATGCTTTCAATGCAATTCCAGTCTACCTCCTGAAATCGGTTTCCTGCAATTCTGCCCCGCTTTCAAGTCCTCTTGGCAGCCTTACTTCAGTCTATTATTGGACGATAGCTGTCATTTATAACTCTGCAGGTTTGTGAATTACAGTGCCCCTGAGCTCCTTTCTTCACTTGCTTTCTTGTGACCTGGCCGCAACACCGCAGGATGGCTTCAGGCCCTAATCTGGTTCCGGCACGGCACGCTGAGCCTCTGGTTATTTCCTCTTCCTGGTGGGAAATGAGAGTTAAATTTGCCCGTCCAGACACCTCCAGCTAGTCTCTCATTGGTTCTCGCTATTCCTGTTCATCTTCCGCAGAAATTGCAAACTGGGCCAAACAGGAGGTTAAAGGCGCTGACTCTCCAAGTGGGGAGAGTGTTAGTAAAGCGTCTGGAATGTTGCACCCGAGTACCAGGGGAGGAAAACTGAGACATATTTGAACACGTCTCCCGATCACATGGTTGATCATACTCTGGGTTCCACATGCATGTTTTAGCTGAAGGAAGAATACCTAAAACCTGGGTAGTTGAAACCCGTGGAATGGGTACCATGCAATATGACTTCAAAGGGTCTTCATTTGCTCACCGAACCTCTCCAATCCTATCACTGCTGCGTTTATGCCCCTGTACACATGCTTGATTCTCTTTCGGAGACATAGCAATCCCTAGATTTTAAGATACTTACTAGTCAGGTACATTCTTAGGCGTTTAATATGCGGTGTTGAGTCCATTTCTTTGAGCAAGGAGTAGTCTCTTGTCTATTCCATATTTGGCTTAAGGAACTTTATCTGTGCTCATTTCAATCTCTGGTTTTATGCAGCACCCCAACTCACCTTTCCCCTTAAGCAAGCATAAGTTGGTTTTCTAAATTTGAGACCCTGTTCTGTTCTGTAATTCAGTTCCTGTGTAGCCCAAGTTTACATTCCGTGTATTAGTGATATCTTATGATGTTTCTTTTTCTGTGTGACTTATTTCAGTTGGAATCATCATACCTGAATCCACTCATTGTGCTGCTAAGGGCCTGATGACACAGATTTCATTGCTGAGTGATATTGCTTTGTAAGTAAATACCACAACTTCTTTATCCATTTTTCACTTTCTGCGATGTTGAACTTGTACTGTAAACGAGGTTCTTGTAAACAGAGCCGTTCCAAACTTTGGGGTGGCTGTGTCTTTTTGATTTTAATTTCCCTAAGCTATAGGACCATAAGTGGAAGTGCCCTAGGTTCTGTTGCTTTGTTTTTTAGATGTTTCAGGAAACACCATACACTTCTCCCGAGTGGTTGTTGGCAATTTACATCCCGCCATCAGCATAACAAGGCTCCCAGTTCTCCATGGCCTGTCCTGCCTTTCTGGATTTTACACTTTTTTCAGATGGCCCTTTTGCCCGGGGGGAAGTGAGACTTCATTGTAGTGCAGATTTCCTTTGCAAGCTTGCTTGGTTGGCCAAAAAAGGGCGTATGCGTTTTTTCCTGAATATATTCAGGAAAAAACGCCATACGCCCTTTTTGGCCAAGTGCATCATTGTGGACGTTCTGCCTCTTTTCCTATGCTTTCAATGCAATTCCAGTCTACCTCCTGAAATCGGTTTCCTGCAATTCTGCCCCGCTTTCAAGTCCTCTTGGCAGCCTTACTTCAGTCTATTATTGGACGATAGCTGTCATTTATAACTCTGCAGGTTTGTGAATTACAGTGCCCCTGAGCTCCTTTCTTCAACTTGCTTTCTGTGACCTGGCCACAACACCGCAGGATGGCTTCAGGCCCTAATCTGGTTCCGGCACGGCACGCTGAG
The DNA here is from genome assembly GCF_949987515.2 of Delphinus delphis. NCBI lineage: Eukaryota > Metazoa > Chordata > Mammalia > Artiodactyla > Delphinidae > Delphinus > Delphinus delphis. The sequence goes on along the minus strand of NC_082685.1, from coordinate 6,362 downwards.
CCTCTGGTTATTTCCTCTTCCTGGTGGAAATGAGAGTTAAATTTGCCCGTCCAGACACCTCCAGCTAGTCTCTCATTGGTTCTCGCTATTCCTGTTCATCTTCCGCAGAAATTGCAAACTGGGCCAAACAGGAGGTTAAAGGCGCTGACTCTCCAAGTGGGGAGAGTGTTAGTAAAGCGTCTGGAATGTTGCAACCCGAGTACCAGGGAGGAAAACTGAGACATATTTGAACACGTCTCCCGATCACATGGTTGATCATACTCTGGGTTCCACATGCATGTTTTAGCTGAAGGAAGAATACCTAAAACCTGGGTAGTTGAAACCCGTGGAATGGGTACCATGCAATATGACTTCAAAGGGTCTTCATTTGCTCACCGAACCTCTCCAATCCTATCACTGCTGCGTTTATGCCCCTGTACACATGCTTGATTCTCTTTCGGAGACATAGCAATCCCTAGATTTTAAGATACTTACTAGTCAGGTACATTCTTAGGCGTTTAATATGCGGTGTTGAGTCCATTTCTTTGAGCAAGGAGTAGCTCTTGTCTATTCCATATTTGGCTTAAGGAACTTTATCTGTGCTCATTTCAATCTCTGGTTTTATGCAGCACCCCAACTCACCTTTCCCCTTAAGCAAGCATAAGTTGGTTTTCTAAATTTGAGACCCTGTTCTGTTCTGTAATTCAGTTCCTGTGTAGCCAAGTTTACATTCCGTGTATTAGTGATATCTTATGATGTTTCTTTTTCTGTGTGACTTATTTCAGTTGGAATCATCATACCTGAATCCACTCATTGTGCTGCTAAGGGCCTGATGACACAGATTTCATTGCTGAGTGATATTGCTTTGTAAGTAAATACCACAACTTCTTTATCCATTTTTCACTTTCTGCGATGTTGAACTTGTACTGTAAACGAGGTTCTTGTAAACAGAGCCGTTCAAACTTTGGGGTGGCTGTGTCTTTTGATTTTAATTTCCCTAAGCTATAGGACCATAAGTGGAAGTGCCCTAGGCTCTGTTGCTTTGTTTTTTAGATGTTTCAGGAAACACCATACACTTCTCCCGAGTGGTTGTTGGCAATTTACATCCCGCCCATCAGCATAACAAGGCTCCCAGTTCTCCATGGCCTGTCCTGCCTTTCTGGATTTTACACTTTTTTCAGATGGCCCTTTTGACCGGGGGGAAGTGAGACTTCATTGTAGTGCAGATTTCCTTTGCAAGCTTGCTTGGTTGGCCAAAAAGGGCGTATGCGTTTTTTCCTGAATATATTCAGGAAAAAACGCATACGCCCTTTTTGGCCAAGTGCATCATTGTGGACGTTCTGCCTCTTTTCCTATGCTTTCAATGCAATTCCAGTCTACCTCCTGAAATCGGTTTCCTGCAATTCTGCCCCGCTTTCAAGTCCTCTTGGCAGCCTTACTGCAGTCTATTATTGGACGATAGCTGTCATTTATAACTCTGCAGGTTTGTGAATTACAGTGCCCCTGAGCTCCTTTCTTCAACTTGCTTTCTTGTGACCTGGCCGCAACACCGCAGGATGGCTTCAGGCCCTAATCTGGTTCCGGCACGGCACGCTGAGCCTCTGGTTATTTCCTCTTCCTGGTGGGAAATGAGAGTTAAATTTGCCCGTCCAGACACCTCCAGCTAGTCTCTCATTGGTTCTCGCTATTCCTGTTCATCTTCCGCAGAAATTGCAAACTGGGCCAAACAGGAGGTTAAAGGCGCTGACTCTCCAAGTGGGGAGAGTGTTAGTAAAGCGTCTGGAATGTTGCACCCGAGTACCAGGGGAGGAAAACTGAGACATATTTGAACACGTCTCCCGATCACATGGTTGATCATACTCTGGGTTCCACATGCATGTTTTAGCTGAGGAAGAATACCTAAAACCTGGGTAGTTGAAACCCGTGGAATGGGTACCATGCAATATGACTTCAAAGGGTCTTCATTTGCTCACCGAACCTCTCCAATCCTATCACTGCTGCGTTTATGCCCCTGTACACATGCTTGATTCTCTTTCGGAGACATAGCAATCCCTAGATTTTAAGATACTTACTAGTCAGGTACATTCTTAGGCGTTTAATATGCGGTGTTGAGTCCATTTCTTTGAGCAAGGAGTAGCTCTTGTCTATTCCATATTTGGCTTCAGGAACTTTATCTGTGCTCATTTCAATCTCTGGTTTTATGCAGCACCCCAACTCACCTTTCCCCTTAAGCAAGCATAAGTTGGTTTTCTAAATTTGAGACCCTGTTCTGTTCTGTAATTCAGTTCCTGTGTAGCCAAGTTTACATTCCGTGTATTAGTGATATCTTATGATGTTTCTTTTTCTGTGTGACTTATTTCAGTTGGAATCATCATACCTGAATCCACTCATTGTGCTGCTAAGGGCCTGATGACACAGATTTCATTGCTGAGTGATATTGCTTTGTAAGTAAATACCACAACTTCTTTATCCCTTTTTCACTTTTCTGCGATGTTGAACTTGTACTGTAAACGAGGTTCTTGTAAACAGAGCCGTTCCAAACTTTGGGGTGGCTGTGTCTTTTTGATTTTAATTTCCCTAAGCTATAGGACCATAAGTGGAAGTGCCCTAGGTTCTGTTGCTTTGTTTTTTAGATGTTTCAGGAAACACCATACACTTCTCCCGAGTGGTTGTTGGCAATTTACATCCCGCCCATCAGCATAACAAGGCTCCCAGTTCTCCATGGCCTGTCCTGCCTTTCTGGATTTTACACTTTTTTCAGATGGCCCTTTTGACCGGGGGAAGTGAGACTTCATTGTAGTGCAGATTTCCTTTGCAAGCTTGCTTGGTTGGCCAAAAAGGGCGTATGCGTTTTTTCCTGAATATATTCAGGAGAAAACGCATACGCCCTTTTTGGCCAAGTGCATCATTGTGGACGTTCTGCCTCTTTTCCTATGCTTTCAATGCAATTCCAGTCTACCTCCTGAAATCGGTTTCCTGCAATTCTGCCCCGCTTTCAAGTCCTCTTGGCAGCCTTACTTCAGTCTATTATTGGACGATAGCTGTCATTTATAACTCTGCAGGTTTGTGAATTACAGTGCCCCTGAGCTCCTTTCTTCAACTTGCTTTCTTGTGACCTGGCCGCAACACCGCAGGATGGCTTCAGGCCCTAATCTGGTTCCGGCACGGCACGCTGAGCCTCTGGTTATTTCCTCTTCCTGGTGGAAATGAGAGTTAAATTTGCCCGTCCAGACACCTCCAGCTAGTCTCTCATTGGTTCTCGCTATTCCTGTTCATCTTCCGCAGAAATTGCAAACTGGGCCAAACAGGAGGTTAAAGGCGCTGACTCTCCAAGTGGGGAGAGTGTTAGTAAAGCGTCTGGAATGTTGCACCCGAGTACCAGGGAGGAAAACTGAGACATATTTGAACACGTCTCCCGATCACATGGTTGATCATACTCTGGGTTCCACATGCATGTTTTAGCTGAAGGAAGAATACCTAAAACCTGGGTAGTTGAAACCCGTGGAATGGGTACCATGCAATATGACTTCAAAGGGTCTTCATTTGCTCACCGAACCTCTCCAATCCTATCACTGCTGCGTTTATGCCCCTGTACACATGCTTGATTCTCTTTCGGAGACATAGCAATCCCTAGATTTAAGATACTTACTAGTCAGGTACATTCTTAGGCGTTTAATATGCGGTGTTGAGTCCATTTCTTTGAGCAAGGAGTAGCTCTTGTCTATTCCATATTTGGCTTAAGGAACTTATCTGTGCTCATTTCAATCTCTGGTTTTATGCAGCACCCCAACTCACCTTTCCCCTTAAGCAAGCATAAGTTGGTTTTCTAAATTTGAGACCCTGTTCTGTTCTGTAATTCAGTTCCTGTGTAGCCAAGTTTACATTCCGTGTATTAGTGATATCTTATGATGTTTCTTTTTCTGTGTGACTTATTTCAGTTGGAATCATCATACCTGAATCCACTCATTGTGCTGCTAAGGGCCTGATGACACAGATTTCATTGCTGAGTGATATTGCTTTGTAAGTAAATACCACAACTTCTTTATCCATTTTTCACTTTCTGCGATGTTGAACTTGTACTGTAAACGAGGTTCTTGTAAACAGAGCCGTTCCAAACTTTGGGGTGGCTGTGTCTTTTGATTTTAATTTCCTAAGCTATAGGACCATAAGTGGAAGTGCCCTAGGTTCTGTTGCTTTGTTTTTTAGATGTTTCAGGAAACACCATACACTTCTCCCGAGTGGTTGTTGGCAATTTACATCCCGCCCATCAGCATAACAAGGCTCCCAGTTCTCCATGGCCTGTCCTGCCTTTCTGGATTTTACACTTTTTTCAGATGGCCCTTTTGACCGGGGGAAGTGAGACTTCATTGTAGTGCAGATTTCCTTTGCAAGCTTGCTTGGTTGGCCAAAAAGGGCGTATGCGTTTTTTCCTGAATATATTCAGGAGAAAACGCATACGCCCTTTTTGGCCAAGTGCATCATTGTGGACGTTCTGCCTCTTTTCCTATGCTTTCAATGCAATTCCAGTCTACCTCCTGAAATCGGTTTCCTGCAATTCTGCCCCGCTTTCAAGTCCTCTTGGCAGCCTTACTGCAGTCTATTATTGGACGATAGCTGTCATTTATAACTCTGCAGGTTTGTGAATTACAGTGCCCCTGAGCTCCTTTCTTCAACTTGCTTTCTTGTGACCTGGCCGCAACACCGCAGGATGGCTTCAGGCCCTAATCTGGTTCCGGCACGGCACGCTGAGCCTCTGGTTATTTCCTCTTCCTGGTGGAAATGAGAGTTAAATTTGCCCGTCCAGACACCTCCAGCTAGTCTCTCATTGGTTCTCGCTATCCTGTTCATCTTCCGCAGAAATTGCAAACTGGGCCAAACAGGAGGTTAAAGGCGCTGACTCTCCAAGTGGGGAGAGTGTTAGTAAAGCGTCTGGAATGTTGCACCCGAGTACCAGGGGAGGAAAACTGAGACATATTTGAACACGTCTCCCGATCACATGGTTGATCATACTCTGGGTTCCACATGCATGTTTTAGCTGAAGGAAGAATACCTAAAACCTGGGTAGTTGAAACCCGTGGAATGGGTACCATGCAATATGACTTCAAAGGGTCTTCATTTGCTCACCGAACCTCTCCAATCCTATCACTGCTGCGTTTATGCCCCTGTACACATGCTTGATTCTCTTTCGGAGACATAGCAATCCCTAGATTTTAAGATACTTACTAGTCAGGTACATTCTTAGGCGTTTAATATGCGGTGTTGAGTCCATTTCTTTGAGCAAGGAGTAGCTCTGTCTATTCCATATTTGGCTTAAGGAACTTTATCTGTGCTCATTTCAATCTCTGGTTTTATGCAGCACCCCAACTCACCTTTCCCCTTAAGCAAGCATAAGTTGGTTTTCTAAATTTGAGACCCTGTTCTGTTCTGTAATTCAGTTCCTGTGTAGCCAAGTTTACATTCCGTGTATTAGTGATATCTTATGATGTTTCTTTTTCTGTGTGACTTATTTCAGTTGGAATCATCATACCTGAATCCACTCATTGTGCTGCTAAGGGCCTGATGACACAGATTTCATTGCTGAGTGATATTGCTTTGTAAGTAAATACCACAACTTCTTTATCCATTTTTCACTTTCTGCGATGTTGAACTTGTACTGTAAACGAGGTTCTTGTAAACAGAGCCGTTCCAAACTTTGGGGTGGCTGTGTCTTTTTGATTTTAATTTCCCTAAGCTATAGGACCATAAGTGGAAGTGCCCTAGGCTCTGTTGCTTTGTTTTTTAGATGTTTCAGGAAACACCATACACTTCTCCCGAGTGGTTGTTGGCAATTTACATCCCGCCCATCAGCATAACAAGGCTCCCAGTTCTCCATGGCCTGTCCTGCCTTTCTGGATTTTACACTTTTTTCAGATGGCCCTTTTGACCGGGGGGAAGTGAGACTTCATTGTAGTGCAGATTTCCTTTGCAAGCTTGCTTGGTTGGCCAAAAAGGGCGTATGCGTTTTTTTCCTGAATATATTCAGGAAAAAAACGCATACGCCCCTTTTTGGCCAAGTGCATCATTGTGGACGTTCTGCCTCTTTCCTATGCTTTCAATGCAATTCCAGTCTACCTCCTGAAATCGGTTTCCTGCAATTCTGCCCCGCTTTCAAGTCCTCTTGGCAGCCTTACTTCAGTCTATTATTGGACGATAGCTGTCATTTATAACTCTGCAGGTTTGTGAATTACAGTGCCCCTGAGCTCCTTTTCTTCAACTTGCTTTCTTGTGACCTGGCCGCAACACCGCAGGATGGCTTCAGGCCCTAATCTGGTTCCGGCACGGCACGCTGAGCCTCTGGTTATTTCCTCTTCCTGGTGGGAAATGAGAGTTAAATTTGCCCGTCC